>NC_091002.1:1172500-6172500 GCF_041146395.1 Eulemur rufifrons | reverse complement strand
AAGATTTTAGTAAATAAATACATCTATCTTTTAAGCTCTATATTTTAATGATTTACTCTAAACTTCCACTAGCAAGTATACTTTCTAGTTCCCATAAAACTAGAGGTTACGCAAAACCATAAAAAGGGCAGGTGTTTTAAATGCTGCAAAATGTTTTAAACAGCAGAGTGCTCAAAGAATGTGTTGGTAACTGAAGCGCCCTGGGTGCTGTTTTGCATCAGCTGAATACAAGGAGGCCCCAGGTAAGTTTCTGTTGGATACTCCCATCTCTGCTGTGGTCTGAGGACAAAGCACCCGGATCAATATTCGGGACTCGTTGTCCTAAGACAGAAAATGAAAATGCAACTTTGTTTCTCTCAAAGAGAAAAGGGGCTCTGAGAGGTGAAACAGACTCAAGCAACAAAGAAAACACAAATAACCAATATCTGCCCTAAAAGAACAGCCCCACAGTCAACGTCAATGTCAACGCCAGCTGTGCCCTGTGGTCTGCCCTGTGTCAGTGGCTGCTGGCAGTCACTAAGGGGTCTGCCTCTACCGGATGCCTGCATCCAGAGTCAGGAAACCCCACCACCCACCACTTACCAGCTGACTGTAACCTTGAACTCCTAGGCCTCAGGGGTGGTCAATCCTCCAGCCTCAACCCCCTAAGGCACTAGGATTATAGGTATGAGCCACCACACCCTAAAAATCTTTTTAATGCCTGCTCATTCTTATTCAGACCTGAGTGTCTGCTGTGTGCTGAGGACCTGCCAGAGAAGAACAGACTCCTACTGCTCCACACAGCCTGCCAAACCCCTGGCATGGTGGAACTGACACAGCTTTCAAAGCTTGTACACCCCACCTGCCACCACATGTGCCCAATCATCAATCCAGCTACAACACAGCGCCTGAGCTTTCCCTACTGACCTCACTTGCTCTTGCTCCAGTATAATACGAATTCGTCCAGTGAGATGGCCACAGCCCATCCTGTCTCCTTCATGCTGGATTTTTGGCCAGCTATGTGCCACGGTGGCTCCTCTGTTTCCTACCCTGGCTATGGGATCAGAAGCAGAGCACTCTGCCCACCCACTCACCCTGACACCTCATGAGACACTGATGCCCAGCTGTCTACTGAAAGGCAAATGAAGCCAGAGAGAGCTGGGTGCACACGGTCTAGACAACAGGAAACTTTCCTCCAGATCTGCATCTTATATAAAACAAAGCTATGAAAACTTTCTGTAAATTAGGACTACTAGTAATTTCTTCAAAATAGCTTTATTACATTTTAATGAAATTAATCATGAGCTAATGATACAAAAGTTAATAGTGTATCTTATTCTATGCCTCAATAAATAAATCAGTCTGAAAACTTACTTTTTTCTAATTTAAAAGTACAGATAGAATGCTTAGTCCAGTATTTTCTACAAAGAACAAATTTCAAAAAGCAGAGATCAGGATTAACAAAAATGCACGAGAGTGCTGTTCCACTCTCTATCTAGAAATCTCCATACCGTTTTTGAAGACTCTTCCGATCCCTCTGACCCCCTGGTAGCGGCTGCCCCGGTCCCCCTCCATGTATGGGAACACTCGAGCCTGATGCGTCCAGTAATAATCTTTAGACCCAAAGAAAAACACAGGGAATTCTCCAATCTCGTGCTTCATTTTCTGAATATTTGGGGGAACATTTTTGGGATGGCAAACTTCTGCCGGCCACCATCTATTATAAATATTAAAAACAGGATTCACAGACTCTTCAGAGAGAGCGACAATAATTTCAATACATTAAGTACTGTAAAGTGAAATGAACACATTTCAACAAGGAAAGACATAAAAGCATATGATTCTATTTCTCACACCTGTAGTTCCCAAGTTTAACCCAAATAATATCTTGGAAGTGTAGTTTCTTCCCAGCCTTGCAGTCATTGCAGAACCAGCTGCCGTCGGGCATCTCGATGTTCAGGCAGTCTGGGTGGAAGGCTGCTGGACAGGACTCACAGCACAGGAGGCTCCCCCCTGCAAAAGGAGGCAAGGTGGGCTTAGCCTGTCCAGTGCATCAGCCCAGGCATGGCTCTTCACAATCCATAGCCATTGCATATTCAAATCTTAAACATTAGTTTAAAAACGGTAAGACAAAAGCTAATGTTATTTTTACCACAAATAATTTCCCATAAATCTGTGAAATGATCATGGTGAATCTGGAAATAACATGCTACATTACTAAATGTGAAGACATGGAAAATGTTAGAACATCAATAAACATAGGATAGACAGGATTGAAGCTTGCCCTCAATGCATGGTTTCTAGGAGCATCAGTAAGAGCTGCCTGTGCTGACAAGCTGGCAGGCACCCCCCAGGCCCCTCACCTTTGGAGCACACGAAACACCAGCTGACATTGACGTGGGCATGGTGCCTCTTCCCCTTCCGAGCAGTGAAGTGGCCCGTGCAGATGATGCTGTTGGAAGCAATCACCGAGCATCCTGCTGCCAGACAAGCGTCTCCTCCGTGATAGGCAACAGGGCAGCGGACACACCGCATCATTTTACCTGAGGCAAAGAAATGCACCCTGAAGACCCTAAACATTGCCCACTCCATTATAGCAGCTAAGATTACTGAGCCTCAATAAATTTGAAAAATTAATGCTGAAAGAAACTTTGATAAAAATACCTTTGTATTTGATAAAAATACCTTTCTTCTAGGCAAAGGTGCTTCAAAACTATGTTTGAGAACACGGCCAAGCATCTGAAATGCCATATTCTAAAATAAAGTCAACCAGCGTTTCTCAGCCTGGCACGGCTGGCATCTGGGGCATTTGGGCGGCCGCCCCATGCACTGTATGATGTTTAGCAGCATCCCTGGCCTCTATCTACTAGACGCCAGGAGTACATCCCCAAAATATCCCCCAAAATTGCCAAATTCCCCTGGCAGGCAAAACTGCTCCTAGTGGAAAACCGCTGGAGTCAGACAACCTACAACCCTGAATCCCACACACCTAATGTTAAATAATGCAAATGTCATTCGATCTAAAAATGTTTTTCTTATATATGAAGGGCCATTAAAAACAGAGCAAACAATCTATCAAAATGGTTCAGAGGGTGCCCCATTCCTAAAATTAAAAATGGCATTTAGGAGGGAAAGGAGAATAGGGGGCAGGTCCTCTGTCAAAGGAAACCCTAACCCAACCCGCATCAAAGTCAGTAACTAGGATTAATGATCTTTGGTGACAAACCCAAAAGCTGCCATGCCACGCCCACCTCTCAAAGCACCTATGGGACAATGCAGGCACAGTTGTACCTTTCGACGGCCTTGGGTTTGCAGGGTTTGAAGCATGGCAGCTCACACAGCTGTGCAGGGGGCAGCGGAAGCCTCGGCTCTCAAACACCGTCAGAGAGAATTTCCTCACACACGTCTCATGGTAAAATTTCCCACACTGAGTTACGACACAGCGCTTAACATCTGTCTTGCTCTCCTTACACACGAAACACGAGTGAATCCCTAACAAATGGTTAAAGGGGTGAAGAGAGAAGTAAATCAATAAGAATTAAACTGTAGTTCTAAGCCACTAAATCAAGCAGGTCTTTTGTGGACGCAGCCCATGTTGCTAAAGCATCTGGCTCTATTTCCAACCCTGCTGACTAGTCCAAGCATTCTTTAGAAAAAAAATCCAGCCATCAAGGGTTACCTTGCTGTGATCTGAGCTCCAGCTTTACCGTAAATACAGGACAGTTGTACTAGGCAGCCTAGCTGGGGAGGCTCACTCTAGCAGGCAAGAAGCTCGAGGGAAGGGGCTCCTCTGAAGAAAGGCTTTTCCTCCCTGAGAGCATGGTGCAGAATCATTCATGATCACAGGCAGACACCCTCAGAGGTGAGGAGCTGCAGCCGAGCTGCCTTGGCTCAGGGCCTCTCCAGGAATCTCCCTGACCCAGAATGTTTTCTGACAAGAGCCAGGAGAGCCCTCAGGCCTGGCAAATAGACAGGGCCACGGCTGTGCAGCCCATCTGCCCGCCATGGCCTCAGACTTGCACGGAGAAACCTGATACGGTAATGCAGCTACAGAACTAAAGTTCTGACCACTCAGGTTAAGCTGTTCCTTCAGCTGAACTAAAGCTCAAATAGATACCTTGTCTTCCTAAAGAACTCCACGCACCTATGAATTTCAGCATTCTGCGACCAACCAGGTTACCTGCACTAGCAATGCCGGGCTGTCTAGAGCTGCAGTGCCCATGATGGCCGCCTCACAGACAGAACAAGGCTCAGGCCAGCCCATGGGAAGGGTGTGGCAAAGCCCACAACCTGATACCCCCTCCCTCAGTCAGTCACTGTATACCAAACTGGTCATCTCATTGAAGTAGTAAGGCCTACCATCTGATGGGGATGTACCCAGGGGAACACACACAACTGAAATCAGAGAGGAAACTGAGGGGCCCTCTGAGAGGGGATCACACCTGCCAGGTATAGACTGCAGACTCCCCTGAGGGACGGGTGGTGGTGTCAGGGAGGAAGCCTGTTCTCTGCTAGTGGCTCAGGACAAGAATAGTGAAGGGAGTGGAGGAAAAGGTGGCCAGTTGAGCTGCAGAACTGCCCACCCTTGGGAACAAGCCTTAGAAGCAACAGAACTTGCCTGAGGTGCACTCGCTACAGGTGAACCTCCCTTCTGGTCTCCGGGAAAGCCCGAGGCAGGAGAGGTGGAAAGCTCCACAGCAGGGGCCTTCACACAACAAGAGGCTGCCTGTCTTCTCACATAGCTGTGGGGACAGAAAGGGGCCACATGAGCCAACCCAGCACGAGTCCCTTCTGCACTCCTCCTTACCACAAGGGGACAGTTTGATTGTCTACAATGGCAGAAAATCCTGTTTTGTTGCTCAAAGAAATATAACCACAGGTGTCTAGTGAAATGTCTAGCTTGAGCAGAACCCATAATACAGTATCAGATGGAAACCAGATGATGCATTACAGAAAGGAGTCAGTCCCTTAGCAATGGTGCAGGAAACAACAGGATCAAAACCCTGAAGGGTACATTCAAGATGTTTCAACTCAGATTTGGAAATCAAGAAAACTCACAGCACATTTTCATCAAAAATCAGTCATCCTAGAGCAGGTGACAGGTACTGAGCTGGCTGCAGGTGAGGCACAGTGCTAGCATTTCTCACGTATCACCAGCCCTGCACAGAAGGTCCAGCTTTATTTCTACCTTATGGATGGGGCAGGGGCTAAGGCAGAGAAGTCAGATGACCTATCCGAGGGCACTGTGCCAGCAGGACACCAACCTGGGCCCTCATCACTGCGTGCACTCCTGCCCCCTGAGCACAGGTTGGCTGACATCCACCTTGGCCACTTAGCATGGCCCACCCAGTGTGGTGATAACAGTGAGACCAGAACATCAGCCTAGCACCCCCACCTCTTCTGACATATGACCTTTAGATGTGTATGTTATATGTGACGTGTATGAAACACACATCCTGCATATGAACAAAGGATGTTAGCTGAGGCAACTTAATCCGAGGACTGTGCTAGTGGCCTAGCTCTTTCAAAACAGAGATCAGTGAGAGAGGATGGGGCTGGGGAGGGTCTGGAGGGAGGAGAGAAGATGCTGCAGCCTGGCTCTGCTGTACCCACAGCCCTCGGCAGGTGCCATCATGGACAGAGCAGACGCTGCCTTCCCCTCACCTGACACACGTACTCCTTTTTGGCGGTCACTCCTCGCTCAGACTTTTTAGATGAGACGGACACTTCAGTCTGTGTTTCATCTGCACTTTCATATGGTGACTCCGAAGGCTCGTCTCCCAGGCTGTCTGAGACCTAGAGATGAAGGAAGGTGGACGACAGTTCACTAGTCGCAGAAAACAGTGAGTGGCTGCCCCCTTCAGAGACTCGCCCCACCTGGCCTCATCTCCTAGAGTCTTTCTCAACACCCATCACTGCCAGTGACTCCCATCATCAATTGGTTTTTGTGATAATACCACTTGTCAATTGAGCTGTACAGAAAATTCAAAAACGAACTTTATCCTACTCAATATTTAGCATACATGTGTATATATGAGGCATATTCCTTAAAAATGAAATAAATCATGAAAATCCAATTTGCTCTAATAGGTGAACTAAGACGGGCTTTGGGACAGAGAATCATGACCTTTCTTACCCAACTGTTCAGTTCCTACTATTTTTAGGTAAGAAAAACATGTTAGTGCCAAATGAATTTTTAAAGGAACCAAGATGAATTGTCAAACGTAAGGTCTCATCAGGTGACTGTGCTGTCCCGCTGTTGCCTAGGTGGAGACCATGAGCCCTTCCAGAAGAGTGTGCTCCCACTGCTGTGCTGACCCAGAGGCCAGGGGTCTTCGCTCACACCCAAAGGCAACTGGCCCTGCTGCTCTTCTTCCTCCCATGGCCACGTCTCCCCTGAGATTCTTAGTTCATTCACTCCTGCTCAGCAGAGCAGGTAAGGCAGGAAAAGGGAAGGTAACATAATGCCTACTTTGCTAACATTTGAGTCTAAATAAAAGGCCCGGGAGAAAGAAGTGGAATTTCTGGGTAAACGGAATGATTTTCAGATTGTAGTTCATCCGTCTGTCCTTCATTTAATAGAGATGATTAAGACCAGGCCGAAGCCTCACCCTTGATGTACATAGCATCTCGCCCTCGCTTGACAAGCAGTAAATGTTCAAATTAATAAAATAGAAAACCTTCTTGTCTATCAAATTCAGGTGTTAAAAAAAATTTGGTTTTTATTTGATGTTAGGTAAATAAAGTGTCAAAATTTAATTTTAGAGATGAAACAGAACTCTATTTCCTATACACCTCAATACTCACAACAAGTAATTACATTATAGGCTTGCTGTTTGTTAATGAACACAAAGCTAGAAGTTGAAATAGGGCCACGTTAAAAAACAAGAATGAACCCACCAGGGATTCTGATCAATCCTGTAGCCTTATCAATGAGCTTTTCCCAGATTTAGCTCACTGAAATCACAGGGAGCACTGGAAGAAAAAAAATTAAAAATAAACACAGGAGTTTTTGTTGACTTTAAATTAGCATTAAAGTTGGCTGACTTCTTCTGGGGGCTTCTGCTGGCCCTGACTGGCAAATGGGTTGCTCTTCTAGTCTCACTAGACACATCTGGTAATAGCACAGACTAAAGAAAAAGTTGCCTTTTAAACTTGATTTCCTCACCTTGTCCAGGAAGATGGAAATAGTAGCATGAACAACACTAAATCAGTGCATTGCCCCACGGTGAGACTCTGTCACTGTGAGGCTAGCTGGGAGCCTGTAGGGGCTGCAGCCCACCCTCGAGGCTAGCTCACCTCCTGCACTGTCACGTTAACATCCGCAAAGAAGCCACTTGAAATATCTGAGTTCAAACCCCAAATCTAATATGTCCATCAGATACAGGGTCATAGGAAGGGGCCAAGTGTTTCTGAGGTGGGCATTGGGGGAGCCTGGGGCATTGGGAAGCAACGGCCTCCCTGTCTGGCTGGGGCCCCACTCAGAGTCGCCCACGTGGCTGCCGGAGGCTGACCCATCTGACTAACAGAGGAACCATAGCCATGGAAAGGGGTCTCCACTTAGGCTCAAGGAAAAAGAGCCCCATGAGCTACCACCAACCCATGCTCTTTCCTTCACATGGCTGGAACAAATTTAAAAGCTAAAAAAGAGAAAAAAAATGCATGGAAAGAAAGACAGAAAACACAAACCAGTCCTGGATCAGAGGAAGGAACAGCACCTTTTATTTAAGATTTACAGAAAAAGTTAGCACGTTTCCACTTGGAGATATTTACTAAATTAACAAAGTCTGTTTTGAGGAAATAAACACTGAAATACATATTTTGAATGGAAATATAAATGTTAGGACACACATGAGGCTCTTTTCCTGATTGGGGTCTGAGATCCACATACAGAATACAGACCTTACAACATTACAGTCCATGACACAGATTGCAGAAGGTTCCAACGTTTACCCCACCACACCCCTTCCCAGCGACTGGACAAAAAACTAGCCACAGTCGAGAAGGATCCAGTGCTCTCCGATCAGCAAACCCCGCAAGAAGAGCAAAGTACACAGGCATCACACAACGAGCCTTACTCCAGCGGCAGGCACCACCTCCACACCCCAGGTGACGTGACTCACTCGGAGACGCCATTTGTGGATGTGACACGATCACCTGTGCGGTCCCAACACAGTCCCAGATCTCAGTCTAGACATCTATGATCTATTCCATGTCCAACAGGGTGCATTTGGAAAGAGAAAAGTGCAGTGACTGAATGGACATAGACTGTCAAGAATTTCCCGTCGCTTCCCATGTCCACCATGGCCACGCTTGTGGCACGGATTTCCGAGTAGCTTAGTTCCTGACTTTTGAAAGTTTTCTTGAGTCTGAAATACTTTCTCCACTCTCTACTCAGTATGAGACAGTATGGAGTTGCCTATTTGCCTTAGAAATACATTCCTTCGGGGCAGGGAAAGCAGTCTCCTTGACATATAGCAGGGACTTTTCAAGATGATGTTACCAAACATAATGTAGCCTAGGGCATACATTTCAACCAACTGCTAAAAGCCACATGGCTGTTCAGGGTGACTTACGTGAACCGCAGTCAAGTGCCACCTGCCGTGACTGCAAAGCAGTCCCCTACTCTTTAGAGTGGTGTCATACACATTGAGTTTTTAAGTTTTTGACAAAATAAATCCCTTCACAACTTGAATGCTACATCATTTTTGAAATACAATTACAGACCTTGAACAACAAATATTTCTATAAACCAACATTATTTTCGTGTTTAAGTTATGCTTTTGTAAAGGAAGAAATTGGTAACTAGAAGTACTTTCACACAGTGTTTTGGATTTACAAATTGTAAGAACCCTGTTCTTAGCAGATTTAATGAGTTTAAAATTAATTTAAAATACTAATCTCAAGCAGGTCTTCCAAGTTAACATCACAGTGAAATATTAAAGTGGAATTAAAGTAATTTTAAAATAAGTCACTCATCTAAAATACTATAATTCATAATAATTTTTTATTAAAATGACCCTTCTAGGTTACATAGACTAGAACCTTCCTAGCTGATCCTAAATTCTAGGGTTAGGGCAAGGCATGAGTCATTGAGAACATAAAAAATCTCCAGTTCACAGAACATCATTGTGCTTCACAGTCATCTTCTAACCTACGTGGGCTTCTGTATCATCCAATAGCCCCAAGAAGGCAGCCACGAGAAGAAAGTGGTGGCTGTGGCTGCAAAGTCAGGCCATGCCTTTGTCAGAGGTAAAATGAGTCTTTAAAATGTCCTATCAACCCAGCTTTGTCCTAGCTGTGCCCTGAGCAGTGGCCATCCCATGGGGAGTGTACTTGGGAGGGGCCTGGTCTGACCAGCTGCAGGCAACAGGCTGTGCATGGTCTGTGGAGGACTTGAGAACAATGACAAAACTGCCTACGGCCCTCCACCCCCACTTCCTCAGGCTGGGCCAAGACCCCTGTCCCCATATCAGTCATTTCTTGACAACACAATATGTCTAGTTAGCATGCTTCAAAATACTGGCAAAGAGTGATATGCAAAAAGTCCAACAACTGTAAGTAGACTAGAAAACCTTTTAAATGTGGATCTAACGTGTAACCATGTAGTTACAGAGGTATCTAACAAGATGAGGCCTGTAGGGTTGTTAGAGGGTTGCCCTTGCTGGTGAAAATGCCCCTTACCCTTCCAGTACAAGGAATGAGATGAATAAGAGACTCACAATTTTCTACCTGCTAAGGATAGTCAATTTTACATCACCGGCAGGTAAGTTAGTGGTAATTTCTATTATTCTAGGTAAAGCAATAAGAACAGTATCTTCTCCCTTCTCTACTGCATTTGATTAGTCAAAAAAAAAAAAAGAACAGTATCTAAAGGGGTCAAAATCAATTTCATTGACCCAAAATCCTAAAATACATAGGAGTCAGTATATTTCCTTAAAAAAAAAGAAAAAAACCAAAAACTTTAGAAGTTAATAAAGAAGCCAGTTAACAGCTCTGAGAGCATTTTGAGAAACCTTTTCTAATAAGATAGTGGGATTTTGGTTTCTCCAGCAAAAAACTATAATTTAGCTTTATAATCTAAGTCTGTGTACAAAAGCCTGACCAGAAAATCTTTAAAATGAATTAACAATTTAAAAGGGACAGATGTTTGAGAAGTATGTTATGTTAGAAATCAAATCAAGTGTGTTACGTTAGAAAAAATGAAGCAAACTTGCCAAAGTCAGAACAATCATATTTCTCACCTTCTGCTATCAGAGAGGTGTTCTCCCCAGAGAAGGGATGCCTCTGCTTTAGACCAGCCTTCCAGGCACAGCTCAGGCCCATACATAAAACTGACATCAGTTACCACTCACTCGCCAAAAGAGCTTGTTTCTATTCAACTGGATCAAATGAACCAAGGACTTTCCTCTCACTAGGAAATACTCATACCCGTACCCACACCAGGACTGAAAGTGTGGATAAAACCGCAGCTCAGCCTTGCCACAGCAGGCACATCACATACTCAGGCTCTGGGCAGGAACCTTCTCAAGGGCTTTTCTAATCATTTTAATTTTATATACATCCACGGGCAAGTTTGTTTGTTTCTGAACTAGATGCTAATTAACACTCTTAATTTTCTTTTTAAAAACATTTTTGTGACAGACTATCAGCAGGTATTAGAGCCACTCACCATTAAGCTGATGTTTGTTCTGCCTGGCCCTATGGTCTGGCCACTCTCACACACCACTAGGCACAAAACTTGGGCAAGGAGGTCAGGGCCAAGCAATCACGGGACTCATAAACTTGTTCCTGACAGTTCAGGTCCCACACCAAGTTTTCTTCTTCCTTCCCCCGGGTATATTCAGCTGTTAACATCCACAACTATGTAAGCCTCTCGAAATAGCCGTGCCTGCTTCCTGCTCCCCAATCCCTGAGCACCCCATTTTATTCTAACCAAAACTAAGGAATCAGATATGCCTAAAGCTAAGGGCCTCATGGGGATCACCTAGGCCACCATTTCCTCTGATGGGAAAAGTAGGCCGACCCTCCTCAGAGGCAGTGGGGCAGACAGGGCTCCTGGCTCCTGCCCCAGGACTCCGTGCAGTGCACAGAGCCACCCTCTGACTTCTATTATATAAAACTTTGCTTCCGTATCATGAAACTCCACTTAGGTTTCTTGGTGATTTTCAGGAACATCCTCTTAAAAATACTGGAGTTATTTTCAGCTGGGAGATACAGATATAATAGATATAATGTATACTAAAGAGAGTACTGAGATATAACTACACCTAAAGTCAGCATGACTGGAAAAAGACATTTAACTTTTGGATGAACTCTGAAGAAAGGCCCCCAAGAGAGACAGAAATCCATCTATAGCAGGTGGAGCAGTTTTAGATGTGGATATTTAAAGACTTGGCAGCCCAGTGGCTCCCAGATCTGTCTCAGAAAAACAATGCAGGACCTTTACTGCTAACATGTGCACCTACTCTATCACAATGGAGTACTTTCAGTTTTAGAACAGCTACAATCTGAACTTTTATATATTGTGATAATTTTTCACTTCTCCTGAATGCCTCAGTTTTTATACTAGAGAGCTACCTCCCCCCAACAGGCACAAACGTGGTTGTATGAAAGATGGTCGGGACAACACAGGCAAACTCATCTGGACGACGGGAAATTCAAATGACTTAAGGCTAGAATGCATTGTTGCTATTTTGACATTTCTAGGAAATGAAGGAATTCCATGTTAAATTCGTAGCATAATGAATTTTTGTACTCTTGGCAGACAAACTATTGCTCCTCCCTAAGCTCTTTCAAACAAGAGTCCTTTCCACTCACTGCCCTCAGGAAGCTCTGCTCCTCCATAATGAGACCACTCCTGGCATCTGCAGCAGGACAGTTCACTGCAGAGTGTGTAGTACACCTGCCTCGGCCTAACTGGTCACCCTCCAAATGTCTCAGAGGGTGCTATCTCCTGAAGTTGGGAAATACTGCATAATTTCCATCCTTGCTCCCCCAGGCTCCCAGCTGAGGCTGATTTTATGCCACTCTGTGTACACCATTCAGCCATTCTGAAGGGTCTCCCCTTCTCCATGACAGAGAGGAAAGTACTCATGCCATGGCTGACTTCTAATGCCTACATCACATATGGCCTAGCTGGCTGGCCACCCACTCAAAATTCATCATGCTATAATTTCAGATGAAATCCCTTAATTCTTGCCAAAAGCCTTTCAGACTAGAGTGATCACTTCTGGAACCAGGGCCATTTTTATGTCATTTTTTTCCCACATCTTTAAATTTAGTGATTTTTTTATTTTGAGAATTTTATTTATTTATTTATTTGAGACAGAGTCTCACTCTGTTGCCCGGGCTAGAGTGCCATGGCATCAGCCTAGCTCACTGCAACCTCAAACTCCTGGGTTCAAGCAATCCTTCTGCCTCAGCCTCCAGAGTAGCTAGGACTACAGGCATGCGCCACCATGCCCGGCTAATTTTTTCTATATATTTTTAATTGTTCGGCTAATTTCTTTCTATTTTTAGTAGAGACGGGGTCTCGCTCTTGCTCAGACTGGTCTCGAACTCCTGAGCTCAAACGATCCTCCCGCCTCGGCCTCCCAGAGTGCTAGGATTACAGGCGTGAGCCACCGTGCCCGGCCTATTTTGAGAATTTTAAATTTACTCTTAAGCTTTTTCATGTCCTTTAGGAACAGTTCAACTTAGATTGTGCCTGGGCCATCTTTGAGGCCATGTATCCCACAACATTTGAGCACAGGCAGCAGAGCAACCCAACCAGTCCTCAGCCACACCATCCAGCTCCCTAAAGTGCCACACAAACAAATCCAGCATTCTGCCACTTCTGGGTTTATTCTGTCCCCACATGCATAATGCAGTCAAGGGGACCACTTTTCATGCCAAAGCAAAATTTATACTTGTGGATAAAAATAGAATGATGGCGATTTTATTATTTTTATTGTTAGACCGTTACTGTCACAACAGCAAACCACGTAGTCCTTGCCAGGCACAGGCGCCCTAAGTATGTTACATGCGTTACATCATTTAATGGTTTGGAACAGAAGTATTAGTCAGAAAGTTTCATTAAAGGTAAAACACAGCTGAAGAGTCTGCTGGGAATGAAGTGCAGGCTATTCACATGGTACTGTGACTAGCATGCATTCTGCATCTATGACCTGAAGGGCAAGTGAAGCCTTTTCCTCGCCATGCAAACATGCGGACAACCTGGGGGCACGACACCAGGCTGCTCACCCAAGATTAAGACACTGAAACATGAGGGCTGATGTTCTATAAAAGCAACTGATGAAGTGGCTGGTATAAATAACCTGATTACAGTATCCCTTAGAGAGAGAGAGAGAGATATATATATATATATACACACACACACACATATATATATATCTGTCCTTGAATCAAAAGAGTTAAATGGTTCACAATGATACTTTAAATGGTATTTTTTCCTAAAAATTTATTATATCTAGTGTCATAGTAAAACTGTTTAGTAAAAAAGGACAGAATCAAAACTCTTCCTGCCTTTTATGCTGGAAATTAGTTTAGTATCTACAGTCTTGAATACATTTCATTGGCAATGAGAATAGTAGACAAAGACCCCTTTTAATGTGTACTATTTGTTCTTTGTTTTTGAAGGTACAGATGCTGACACTTTTCAATAAAAATTCAGTAAGTTATGAACCAGAGGAGAAAACGACCTCTAGCAGGACCACCCCTTCTGTGCAGTGTCACTGTTGCAGCTCTGGACAGCCCCTGATTGAAGGGCCTGCTTTTCAACTGAAATCTACATTGACCATTGGAATATGAATGTGTTTCTATTATGAGATGAATGTGATTGAGTAAATGGCCTTGATTAGGTATCTTACCTTGGTCTTAAAATTTGTTATCTGTTTTCTTCATTGTATGTGTTTATTAATACCAGTAAAAACAGATTATCACACATCTTCCATAAAATGATTGTGATAGAAATGTCACTTAGTGTGTACGATGATACACCACCTGCAGCAGGCATCCTGGAATATTACATCATTTTAAGTGCAGTACAGGGCAGCTGAGTTCAAATCCAACTTGACTGATGTGGGCTCCCATAAAAGCTGTTACCAGTGAAGGCGAAAAAAATAAGAATTTGCTCTACTAAGGGAATAAGAAATGAAGTTACAAAACACTTAAATCACATTAATTCCTTCACAGGCCTTTGTCATGCAAGTGTGTAATTTTAATCTATTCTCTTCATCGGGGTGATGTAGCACCATGTAATAATTATTCCAATATAAATTTTATTCATCATATACACCTTTTTCAAGAGGAATTTAAACCACAACATGACCTAAAATGTCTTGAAATACCAATCCTATGAAAATCTCTTATTTTAATCAAGTGTGATGAAAGGAAGGAAATATAAACATGCAAAAGGTACATAACCCAAATAGGTGGTCAGTCTGAACCCCCAAAAAGCAATTCCCATGGTCACTTAACTCATGTCAGAACCAGGCCCAGAAGTATTTTTTGGTTTTTTTTTTTTTTATAACACTACACTTTGCCTCATACTGCTAACAGGCATTCAGCATTATATACATTGTAAACATTTACTACAGTTCAGTAGCGTTAACACATAATAGATAAGTCTATCTGTTTGACTAAAGCTGTTTTAATTAATAGTATAGGTCTATAAAAATTAACTTTAATGTAAAATTTATATAAGCCACACAAAAGTAGTCTAATGGAAAATGCCTAGTAATTTAAATATTTTTATATAAGGAACATAATGCATACTGTGGATCTATGTATCACCTTCAAAATGTAAGAAGGTATATGAATTTCATGTATTTAATATATAATATAAATGTATTTAGTAATCTATTCTAAAGAATTTAAAATCAGTTAAGTCTAATAATTATAAAATGTTTCATCTAAGTTTCCCCATGTTCAGAACAACTGTCTAAGCCAGAAAGATTAAACTCCCCTGACTCACAGGCATGCCTATCCAGTTTGTTCAGCCTTCACCCTTGCCATCTCAGCCCGTGTGTTACTCTAAACCAAAGCCTCTAATACACAGGATTTATGATCAGGAACCACAGACAGGATTTCAGCAGCCTCAATGTTCTTTCTATTGTACCTGACAATAGTATACGTAAAAACTCACCCAGATAAGTGGAACAAAATATGATGCAAAAAAGAAACTCATTAAAAATTTTTTAAAACAAAAATGCCAACTTAAATGAAAGGGTCTACAGAACTAAAACTTTTTATTTTTAATGTTCTTCTTCCTTGGAATTGTAGACTATCTTTCATTTAATTTTCTAGGATACTAACCTGAATTTGGACAAGAAAGGAAAAAGAAAAAATATTTTGCATCAAATTTGCCTTTCCGTGTTTTAGCTCCTAGAAGTTCAGTAAGGAATTCTTACTGTATTTTCTCAAATCTGCCCAAATATAAGAAATGTTTAGTTATCTATACATATCAACTATAAGCCCCAGTCCTACATATGTGAGCAGCTCCTAACCACTACTGAGTTGGTTTGAGCCACTGAAGAAAATTCCACTCAAAGGAGTAGAATTTAGTATTTGCACCAGCACTGAGGGTTCACAACGGCGAGGGCAGCGCTCTCTGGGCAGCTTAACACACTGGAAGGCCTACCCCTCCTCTAACAGGAGGAGACAGTTGAGGCACACCCCATCCCTCCTGGGGACCGTGGGCCTTCTGACCCAGCAAGAGTAATAGGCCTATCCAGCCTCTGCCTCACTATCTTATTTCAAAAAGGCCTATCTCCTCATAAATATAAAAACAGGACTCATGTTTACAATGAGAAAAACAGAATCACAGGGAACAAAATAACAAGAAATTAAAACTTCAAAGCAAGCTGCATGAAGGTTATCACTAAGATCAGGAAACCAAAACTACCTCTGGATAAAAAAGTGGTCACATTTACATTGTGTGGCCATCCATTTTTTGTATTGTTTTTAGCAATGGCAAAGACTTTAGATCTGATAGTAAAGTCTAAATGTCATGTTACAGTGATAGCAGGTAATAGCCTCAAATAGCTATTATTTTGCTATCACATATTTTGCAAGTCCAGAAAACAGGAGTCATATTACAATGATAGTTCTGACTCACCTCAACACTCAAGTAACTAAGAATATGCCAGAATTTAAAGGACCAAAGACATGGACCCAAAGCTATGAAACGCATGAGGACAAAGAAATCTCTGGCTTCCTCCACAATCCTAGATCTGGAAGCCATAGGAGTTCAGTGTGGCATGTGAGCCACCCTTCACCCCACTGGTATAAGTGCACAATGACCAGTGTCAGCTCAACTGACACAGTGTGTCATGCTAGAACCAACGCAGACTTACTTTCATGTGAAAACTTACAGTGTGAGGATTATATGAAACACAACATTTTAAAGACAGATTTCAACAACAATTAAACTGCATCCAGACTGAAGTATATATGAACATTTACACATACACTGTGTGTGTGTATTTATATTTAAAGTGCTCAGACTAAAATAATGCACTATTTATTTCCATTTCATTAATTTTAGATAGTCAAGAGGACTTAAAACTCACCTACATTTACGGAGAACACCATGTTATGCTTATTAACTGTGACCCTTTACTCACATTGCAACTTGGTAGCTAAGTGGCTGGCCTTCATATGAATGCCATGGTTATCATCATGATTATTATCATTATTATTTTACCTCATTCTCAGTTAAGGATGCAGAAGGAGATGAACTTTTGCTAAACCCAAGAGCTGAAGATGCTGTCGCAGAAGCTCGATTTCGCTTCTTCAGTGGTTTGCATGCATCAGACAGATTTTTCGTTGCTGTAAAATAATTTTGGTTTATAAAATAAAGTTTCAAATCTTAAACCCTCAAGTCTTTACTGCTTTAATATTACCCCTCAAATAAGTGAAGTTCTAATGATGAATCTTCTGGGTTCCTCTGTCCATCTGGCTTAACTTTTTATCATGGAAAAATCTGAATATAAACAAAAGCAGACAAACTGTACAATGAACCCCATGTCCTTGCTGCCTGGGCCCCAAGGCCATTGACCTGAAGCTAATGTGGCTCCATCCACACGTGGTTCCACAACCCCCTGCCAGATTATCCTGAAGCAAATCCCACACATATCATTTCATCCATGGAAAATTGAGTATAATCTCTGAAGCATAAAGTTTAAATATAACCACAATACCACTATCATACTTACAAATCAAATCATCAAATATCTAGTCAGCATTCAAATTTCCAATCACTCATAAATGTTTTTTAACAGTCTATTAACTGATTGATTGATTGATTCTTTTAAAGAGACAGGCTCTTGCTATGTTGCCCAAGCTGGTCTCAAACTCCTGAGCTCAAGCCATCCTCCTGCCTCAGCCTCCCAAGTAGCTGGGACTACAGAAGCATGGCACTGCACCCCAGCTAATTTTTCTATTTTAGTAGAGACGGGGTATCCCTCTTGCTTAGGCTGGTCTCAAACTCCTGAGCTCAAGTGATCCTCCAGCCTTGGCCTTCCAGGGTGCTAGGATTACAAGCGTGAGCCACCGTGCCTGGCCCTGTCTCTTTAAAAAAAAAAAGAAAACAAAACAAAACCACCAGTAGTACAGCACCTCATGCAAAGCAATAAAAACAGCCATTCCCAATCTCCACTTATTCTCTCCCCTAGGTTTTGTTTTCCTTTCTAATTAAGAGTTAGAAAGATAGTAAGCCTTCCTTATAAATTATCACACAGTATTTCAAAACGATAACTAAAATGGAATATGATTACCCTTTTTATTATTTTGATAGTTATTTTTCTTTTTTTTTTTTTTTTTTTTTTTGAGACAGAGTCTCACTCTGTTGCCCGGGCTAGAGTGAGTGCTGTGGCGTCAGTCTAGCTCACAGCAACCTCAAACTCCTGGGCTTAAGCGATCCTACTGCCTCAGCCTCCCGAGTAGCTGGGACTACAGGCATGCGCCACCATGCCCGGCTAATTTTTTGTATATATATATTTTAGTTGTCCATATAATTTCTTTCTATTTTTAGTAGAGATGGGGTCTCACTCTTGCTCAGGCTGGTCTCGAACTCCTGAGCTCAAATGATCCGCCCACCTCGGCCTCCCAGAGTGCTAGGATTACAGACGTGAGCCACCACGCCCGGCCGATAGTTATTTTTCATAAACATTTTAAGCTAGCTTCTTTAACATGTGAAACAGAAATAACTAGTCATTACTTTTAGTTACACAGAGGATCAGGATACTGAAGAGTGGTGAAATTTATAGCAACAATTGGCACTATCAAGTAAAAAACCTGAAAATTTCTGGTTTAAATCACTTCTCTAGTAAAATTTTAAATTGAAAACAATACAGCCAAGTAAAACATCAGTAGAAAACTTCAACAAAATTTAGCCAAATCTTTAAAACAGCTTATACATTAAAATAGTTTATTTCCCAGCTACATGAGAACCTCCTTTCCTTCTTACTCTTTTGGGTTATAGCTTAATTGTGGATCCTTCCCCTCCCCTGTTCTCCTTCCTCAGTCCCTCCTTCCCCTCCATACTCTCATCCCACCCCCCACTGGGCCACCCTGTTCACCCACCTAGCCCAGCCCCAGGCACCCAGAATTATTCAAGAAGGAAGGAGCACTGGCCACATTACCTGCCTGGCTCTTGAGCGAGGAGGCTGCCTCTGTGGCCTTGTAAGAACTTGTTCTGGCCGTTTTGTCAGTGATTGTGTCTCTCTATTATTTAAAAAAAAAGAAAGAAAGAAAGAAAGAAAGAAAAGAAAAAGAAGAACAGACAGAAAAGGAAGGAAAGAAATCTCATGTGAATAAAAACACAGGTTGAAAAGTTTCATGACAGAAACTTTTTCCTTTGGAAATGTGTCCCGAATACACAAGTCATCCATAGTTGTCCAATCTCTGAATTTTTTTTTCACAATCTGGACTAATTTTTTCTTTGCAACTCCAGCTCTCACATCTGTCAGGAGGGCGATCTGGGTGAGTCATGTTGTTAAGATACCTGACATGAGTTGTATTCAACATGCTTCCTAAACATTCCACCGAATCCAAAGCAGAGTGTTCATTTAAGGAAATCTATCCTTCTACTCAAGAGGTGCCCAATTAAGTTAAAGTCAGCAATGCCATGTTAGATCCAGCATTACTTGTCTAATTCATACATTGAGCATTTCCAATTTGAGACAAACTTCAGATATACCTAACAAAGATCAGTAAAACATATTTCACAACTGAGAATAGCAAAAAAAACAAAATAAAATAAAAGACAGAGAGAAGGGATCATGAACTGAACATTCTGTCAAGATTTTGAATAATGTAGTTGAAAATGCCCTGTCTCCAAAGCGCTAGGGAAGTACTGCCTAGGGGTTACCCCGCACTCAGGAGGCAGGTCCCTGTACTACTCATACCCCACATTTCCCACCTGCCTGAGAGCAGGGCAGGTGGACAGGATGCTGGGAGTGAGTGGGGGGTGGTCTTAAGGACTGTGCACAAAGTAGCAGGCGAATGCACTTGGGACAGTGCAGGCACATCAGAAGTACTCCACTCACATTAGGAATCATATGTGGTGTGGCTTTAGGGTTGTGAAAACCAGACCAGAGGAGATAACACTACTTTATCATGTGCTATTTCCTCAGCTACTACTTAATAAAAATATTTCTACCTAGCTACTTAATGTGAATTTTGCTATTTCAAATGTCCAGGATCATACTTTTTTTCGGGATATTATTTACATACATATTTCAAAGCAACCAATTTCAGTATGATATTCAGCAAAGGGCTGCTTTAATAGTCAGTGACCAGAGGAAATACTAAGGATGTGCTTCGTGGTAACTGCAAACTTTAGTGACTCCAGGTGAATTTCACCGAGCTTATTACTGAAAACTTTGATCACTGAACAACCCCATCTGATGGCAGGTGCCCCAGAAGAATGCAAATGCTTCCCTGAACTACAAATGACTTTAAAGAAATAAGATGGAGGATGTGGTGTCTACACATTTACACTTTAGCAATGTGAGATTTATCTTCCGTTCTTCAAAATAAAACAATAAAAAGAACATCTTAATTTAGATCAGTAAAAGATAGGATGAAGCTTTACTCAAAAGTATAAGTACATGACTTCCCTGTCAGAACTATTACTGAATATAAATTCAAATTAAAGTTCAAAGTCTATTTAAACTTTCACTTCATGAAAAAGCTAACTGACCTCAGAGATGGTTGAGATAACTGACACTGCATCATATGCTCAAAAAGGGCTCTGTTTTACTATATGCATGAGTGCCATATGCTAGACAGAATGATCCAGTGTTTCTTTGGTCAGTTTCACTCCCTTCCAGGTCCCTTGATACATGCTGGGAATATGCTCAGAGTCTAAGGACCTAGGGCTGCCTTTATGTGAAGCTAGGCCTTCATATCTATGCTGTTCCTTTCTCTGTTGCATGCAATAGGCCTGTGCAGCCTGCTTAGTATGCCCACTGAGTGAACAGTAATGTGAATTACTAATGAACTAAATGAGTTCATAAATCTATTTTCAATGCCTTTAATGCATTCTTTAACTTTTTAATGAAGTATAATATATATCTTTAATAGACTTTAACGTCAACTCATTATTTACACCTTGAATAATAAGCCCTATAGACAAGAGTTATTTTTAATACACAATTTTGTCCAATCCAAAAATCAAGTATTACTCAAAGTGTTTGGATGTTTGTTTTCTTGGATAGCAAATTATCAGCAGTTTCTGTGTTAACATCCCAGGATGATAAAAACTTGCTTTCTTCAACAGCCTTTCTCAGTGGGGTTCGTGAGAAAAGCAAGCCTTACTTGCTGAGTGCCACCCTTGGGAGAGCTGAAAAGACCACTGCCTGTGTCCTGTCTGCATTCTCATGTAGGGAAACACTGGCACCAAGGATCACATGGCACATGTTCTAACTGGCCAAGCAAACCCAGACCATATAATTACCTTCCGAAGACTGTGCTTGTCCGTCCTGAGTCTTTTCCTGGGGGCATCCTCAACTTCAACCCCATCTGTAGGGTCCTGTGTCCTCTTTGTGTGGTTTCTTTTTTTCCCATTTAAGTTACCTTGGAATGGGAAATGGGGGAAATTTACATGAAAAACACTCCAAAAGCTGCCCTCTAAAGCTTCAACGCATAGATCCAGCCCATGACAGATTTCCTGTAATCCTGCTGATTTCCAGGGCTTATGTCTTACACATCAAATCTCAACTGAGACTGAAAATATTTTATCTAATCTAGAGATTATTACATTGGCATTTGTTATAATAATTATATTTTAATGTATTATAGCATTAAATTTAAATATAATCCAATATTTTTAAAAATCTCTTGTTAATATTCAAATTTAACATGTAGAATTTAAGTAGAACTTTAAAAAAATACACAACTGCCACTATTTGTACAATACCTTAAATAAGCATTTTAAGTAGCAACACTACATTTATATCTGTAAATTAAGGGCCTTCTACATGTTTACTTGACTTGTGCCATATATTATTAGGTATTCCCAGGAATATCAACTAATCAAAGACCTAAAGTGTCCAAAAAGTACTGATCTTGAAAGATAAAATATAAGAGAAGAGTGCAAATTCTAAAAAGATGATCAATTTGAACATGCCAATGTTTATTTTAACCACAAATCCAGTATTTTCATTTGCATGACTGCCTTAAAGAGGTTCAGGGTTTTTTATTAACAGATTATTCATCAAACATCTTGTGAAAAGACACTGTCATCCTCAAACCTCACTACTTCTGGTGACAGAACACACCAGCACAAGAGTGCTGAGCTCCATGGCATCCAGCAGGGCCTTCAGAGGAGGTGCGAGTGTCCTTGCCCTGGGTGCCAACATGTGCAGAGCCTCACCTTGGGTCTGGCCTAGGGTTACTGCTAGAGAAGAACCAAGCAACCAGAGAGCTGGGCTCCAGACTGAGGTGATCAGGGCCCAGCAAGCGGCCCTCACCAAGCTCTGCTCCTACACCACCGCAGGCTGGCCGCAAAGGCAGCATCAGGAGAGGCCTGCAGAGTGGTGGATGGCAGGATCCACTCAGCCACTGTCCTAACATAAGCACCAAGCAGCACATGCAGCCTGACTCCTAGAACCCTCCATCAGCATCTGCTCATTAAGCCAGACACTTGCCAGTGGCAACATCAACCTGCTGCCTCATCTTCCCACAAGTGAGGTGAACTCACAGTCCTTCACATAAGCACCTTCAGAGTACCTCTCCCTCTACCTAGAATGAGGCAGCAGCTGTTTAGTACAGAAATAAGCAGTATGGGCAACTGTCTGCATTTCCAACACTGAGACAAAGGGTCAGGTCACACACACAGGCATCACACACCATCTTTGTTGTTTGTACGGGGTTCACCTGGAAGTCAAGGACAAAGAGCACCCAAGAAACAGTGCACCTGACACATGCTGTGGACAGAAACCCCACCTGTCCCTTCTCCTGTCACTAAGTGGTCAGGAACAGCCCAAAATGGCAAAATGTAATACAATCAAATTCATACTTACTCTTCAAGAGTAAGCTTAATCTGGCTTTGGGAAGACCCAGCTCATTTTTAAATAACCAAGTCACTGAAAAGAGATACTCCTCTAAATTTAGTGTACTGATGAAGGCTGAGGTGAACTATTGCCTTTTAAAGAAAATACACAAATCCTGAATATCCTTGCTATTCTAAATCATAGTATTTGCAACGAACACTGAGCAAATTGAACAAGATTCAAGATTAATTAGACAGCTGATGAGGAGATCTAGAAAGCCCTAAAATAAGATAAAAACATCTGAGGGAAAGAGAAAGGTGATACAGTGCATGTGGGATACCAGCCCAACACACACAGCGCGGCTCCATGAGCGCAAGCGAGCACACCAAGGCAGACTGTGGTTACTTCTGGGCCTCCTTTTAGGTGGGTCTTGAAACACTATGTTTGGCCTCTCCAAATCTCCTCAATGATGAGCTTTGAGAGATACAGAATTTTTACTTTAAACAGATACCCAAATACGTCACACTTATTTTTACATTAAAATATCAGTTTTCCACAACTTACGTATCCAAGCACACACCAATCACAAATCTGACCACTGTTACACATTTTCTCCAAATCTTACAGTGTTGTCTCCCAACTCTTACCAATGCCTGAAGCACAGCAGTACTTTTTTTTTTTTTTGAGACAGGGTCTCACTCTGTTCCCCAGGCTGGAGTACAGTGGCACAATCATAGCTCACTGCAATCTTGAACTAACTCCTGGCCTCAAGTGATCCTCCCTCCTCAACCTCTCAAAGTGCTAGGATTATAGGCATGAGCCATTGTGCCCAGCCCACTTTTTGTTTTTAAACTGAAGGCCTAGGAAGAACCAAAAGACACCCAAATTTAAGGTCAGTCCAGTCACCCTTCTCACTCTGCAAGCTCTCAAGCCAGTAGGGCAGGAACTACCTCCATGCTAGGGCAGCACTGAGACTGGCAGGACAGTTCTCAGCAGCGTGGGAAGAGCAGCGTCGCTGGTAACCACTGGCCTGAAGTCTGACCCAGACCCATAGGCCTGGAGTCCTGGAACCACCTGGCTCCCTTCCGCCTACCCTACCCCTCACGACCTATCAGCAGCAGTGACTACAGTGCCCGCTTCACTTGGGCAAAAGAGCAAGGGACCCGTAGGCCAGACAGAGGATCACACGGAACAGCTCTCATGATGAGTAGGGAAACGTGCACAGCAGAGAATGCTTTAATTGTGACCACAGGCACTCTGGCAGCTGGCCCAAACACCATGGGTCAGAGTTGGGGAGATGGACACATTTCCCTACAGTTCCAACACCAGAGCTCAGTTTGCTACACTTCACACGTTGCACCTAAGCAGAGGATACTAGTGCAGTTTTATGTTTACCAGAATCTTCTTCAGACTGGGCAGGGGTCACTAGGGCAAACTTGGTGTTATAGCGTGCTTTCTGCTTCTCATTGAGCATGTTCCACTGGGATCCAAGCAATTCTTCAATCTCCTCACCTGAAGCATCTGGGTGCTCAGCAAACACCTGTGAACACAGGAAAGGGGTGTAGTAAGGAGGTTAAATGCATAAAACTCAAATCAAATGCATGGCCCTTCAGAACTTAGTGTGTAGCATTTTTACTCCCACATCATGAAACTATTTCCCATAAAAGCTTCAAAGAACAGGATCTAACTGACACTGTGACTCCCTGAAAATTCATAAATGAAAAACAGTGCTGGTAAAAATAATGCAAACATATTTAGGTAAACATAAGAAATGATAAGTGGCAAAAAGAGAAAAAAACTATACTTTTCCAAGATTGATAAATCATTTGTAAGACACAGTTTCTAGGCTAGGCATCCTTGAAAAATCAGCAGTAGTGTGAGTCCCACGCAAGTGCCACCTTTGAGCATGGAGGTGAGGAGGCCCAGGTTGGCACTCTTCACTGGCCACAGCACCCATCTTTCAGGCATGAACCCTGGGTGAGCAGTAAGAACAGTACACCCAGGAGTATGTCCCGATTTCTGTTACAGCCCAGGCCAGCAGACGAAAACAACCACTGGACAGCCAAGAGACAGGGCTTCCCTGGCCCTCCAGCCACACTGGGGCTGCTGGCACCTGCCCGCTAGGACATTGTTACAGATGCAGACTCCCAAGCCCCACCCCAGCCCTGCCTACCAGGAATCTGCATTTTGACAAGGTCTCCAGGAGATTCATGTACACATGGAGGAGATCCCTGGGCTCTGGGCCTTGGCTGCACATGGTGACAACCCAGGAGTTTTAACACCTGTGATGCTCAGGTCCCACCCAACACCAACTCAATCCGGTGGGCCTGGCACAAGAGCTTTAAAGGTTTCTCATGGGTTGCTAACGTGGCCCCAAGTTTGAGAGCCATAGATCCAGAGAGTAGGGGATAGCCTGTTTCTGTTTGGCTGATGAGCTAAGAAAGATTTTTGTTTTGTTTTGTTTTGTTTTTGAGACAGAGACTTGCTCTGTTGCCCAGGCTAGAGTAAGTGCTGTGGCATTAGCTTAGCTCACAGCAACCTCAAACTCCTGGGCTTAAGCAATCCTTCTGTGTTAGCCTCCCAAGTAGCTGGGACTACAGGCATGCGCCACCATGCCTGGCTAATTTTTTTTCTATTTTTAGTTGCTTGGCTAATTTCTTTCTATTTTTAGTAGAGACGGGGGTCTCGCTCTTGCTCAGGCTGGTCTCGAACGCCTGACCTTGAGTGATCCTCCCGCCTTGGCCTCCCAGAGTGCTAGGATTACAGGTGTGAGCCACCATGCCTGGCCTGAAAGATTTTTGTATTTTCAAACATCTGAAAAAATTTAGGAGAATATTTCATGATATACTAAAGTTACAGGAAATTCAAGTATCAGTGTCCATAAACAAAGTTTTATTGGAACACAGTGCCATGTGTTTGTTTCTGCGCTATCTGTGGCTGTTTTCAGGCTACAGCAGCAGAGCTGAGCAGTCAGGACAGACACCTCACTGCCCACAAGGCCCTGGAAGATTGCCAACTGACTCGGAGCACTGACCAGCATGGTGTGGAACCAGACCTGACCAGACGTTGGCTCATCCTCAGCAGTGTGTGAACATGGGCAAGTAAGGTGTTGTCTCTGCCTCTGCTTTGTGAAACGAGGGCAGCAATGCTCTACCTGGCAGTGGTGTGGAATCAGTGGGTTAATGCTGGCTGGTCACCATCACCACCTAGACCAACCACCTGTGCAGCCAACACAGGTAACCTCTGCCCCTAAACTCAAACCCCTCCTCACAAGGCAGTCACCACAGGTAGCTTCTCATAGCCTCCCATGCTACCACCTGGTCTTCTGCTGCCTGGATGAGTCACGTGACCACCCATCCAGCCCTCATCCTGCTGTTGCTGCACCCCTGCCTGGACACCAACACCACCAACACCTACCCACCACCGCTCCAGACGAGGGTGAATGCCAACCTACAGTCACGCCCAGCCTGACTGCCGGTGACCTCCTACCGCCAGGATGCCAGTTCCAATTCTGGCTCTGATCTCTGGGCACTCAGTTCCCCTAGGGAACCCTATGCCCCCAACCACTGCTTAGGCATTCCTAGACCCTGTGATGAGCCTGTGGGGCTCCGTTCTGCCTGCTGCACCCACTGCTGAGCTCACCAGCTCTGAACTCTCCAAGCACCAAGGGCCATCGCAGATCATCATCCAGCAAAGGTTCCCATACAGGGCTTCAGATCCACAAGGTGGCCCCCACACACAGTACATTCCTTTGTGGGCCTGCTGCCCTTGTTTTAGCCACTAACCCTGAACACCAGTGTCCCCAGTTAGAATGAATCATAACAGTATCCACAGCTGCTACATCAACAAGGGTTGGGACCACCCTTCCTCTCACATCTAAAACCTGTGCTGAGCTGCAGCTCACAGATCACACCCCTCCTGCACCCCACCAGCCCCTCACACATCTTCTTAGAGCTTCCTTTTGTTTTTAGACTCCAGAGAAGAGTGCTGCAGCCCAGCTCCCTCCTCTGAGGCGGCCCCATGAGCCTGCCTCCTAGGGCATTACAGACATCCACCATGCCCTCTCTCGAATCACCCGCTGTGGGGGAAGCCAGCTCCCGTGTCACAAAGACACACTAACAGCCCTTCGGAGAGGGCCACACGGTGAGGAACTGAGGCCTCCTGCCAGCAACGTGAGTGAGGCAGGCACCTAAGAAGCAGATCCACTGGCCACTGTCAAGCCTTCAGATGATGTGGCCCCAGCTGACACCTCGACTGCAACCTCGTGAGAGAGCCTGAGATAGAAGCACCTAGCCAAGCAGCTCCCAGATTCTTGACCCACAGAAACTGTGAGATGATAAGTGCATGTTGTTGTTTTAAGCCACTAAGTTTTGAGGTAACTTGTCATGCAACAATAAGTAACTAATACAAAGGCATATACAAAGAACGGAGACATAAATCATTGGTTCAACTCTAATGAATCTGTAAAAATTAAGATCAGGGAAGGTGGAAAAGACTTAAAAATTGGAAACACAGGCCTAAGAAGTCTGCTAATGAAATTGCTGCTACCTGAAACCTTCGGTAAACTTTTGCAGTGGGGACCTCACATGCAGACAAAATAAGGGCACCATGTTGGTGGCTGCCCGAGTTGCTCATCTTCTCCCCTGCTCAGGTTTTCTATCACCCTCACACAAAGGGGACATCAGTTTTTCCACAGACAGTGTACTCCAGTCCCTTCAGAGGTGTTCCAGGAACATGACCAAATATATACATGAGCTGTACATCTCAGCTAAGCCTGACAGACAAGGGCCGATGAGGAAGAGCTGTTAACGAAATGCTCCACCCATCCAAAGATTCATCTCAAAAAGTATAGTATTTTTCTTAACTGGCAAGAAGGAAGCTGGAAATTGCCCTCCAAAGTAGACAAAAAGTGGCAACAAAAGACCCTGGACAGTCACAGCATTCCATCTAGTGACCCCAGAAAAAGAGGGCCCAGGAAGCAGCAGGGGCTCCACCCAACTCCCTCCCTCCAGCTGGCTGCTGGTTAGCTGACCACACAGAAACTATCCCAGGTGCAATGCCACTCCCCAGAGGAAAATAGAACCCAGAAGGGATCAGATCGCTCTGCAGGGTGCAGTCAGGGAGGAGTTTCCTCAAGGTAAGTTTAGAATTACTTATGACAGAGTCAGCATGGACACACTCCTAATAACAACAAAGTCATTGAAACATCACTTTTCTGACAATACATAATTAGTCAAAACAAACCAGCTCCTGAATCCAGCCAGAAGGGGAGGGAGGCTTAGGACCAGGTGTGGGTGGGGCAGGGTGTTTGACACTAATTCAGAATGGTTTTTTTATTTGTTTTGTTTTGTTGAGACAGAGTCTTGCTCTGTGGCTCAGGCTGGAGGGCAGTGGCCTCATCACAGCTCACAGCAACCTCAAACTCCTGGGCTCAAGCAATCCCCTGCCTCAGCCTCTTGAGTAGCTGGGACTACAGGCACACACCACCACGTCCAGCTAATTTTTTCTAGTTTTAGTAGAGATGGGATCTGGCTTTTGCTCAGGCTGGTCTCAAACTCCTGACCTCAAGCATCCTCCCACCTCAGCAGCCCAGCCCATGTGATGTTTTGATACAGGAACACAATGTGAATTAATCAAATCAGGGTAATTGGGGTATACATTGCCTCAGGCATTTATTATTTCTTTGTGTTAGGAACATTCCAATTCTACTCTTCTAGTTATTTTAAGGTATACCCTTATTGTTGATTATAGTCACTTTATTGTGCTATGAAATATTGTTCATTCTATCTAACTGTAGAATGTAACCCATTAACCTTCCCCACTTTATCCTCACTTCCCCGCTACCCTTCCTATCCTCTGGTAACCATCATTCTGTTATCTGTCTCCATGACATCAATTGTTTTAACATTTAGCTACCATGGAAGAGTAAGAACATGTGAGATCTTTCTTTCTGGACTTGGCTTATTTCATTTAACATAACATTCTCCAGTTCTATCCATGTTGTTACAAACGGCAGGATTTCATTCTTTGTGGCTATATAATTAATATTCCACTGTGCATATGTACCATCATTTCTTTATCCATTCATCTGTTGATGAACAGTTTGATTCCAAATCCTGGCTATTGTGAATAGTGCTGCAGTCAACATGGGAGTGCAGATACCTTTTAGACATACTGAATTCCCCTCCTTTGGATATATACCCAGCAGCAGGATTGCTGGGTCATACAGTTGTTCTATTTTCATTTTTTTGAGGAACCTCCATACTGTTCTCCTTAACGGTTGCACTAATTTACATTCCTACCGGCAGTGTACACGTGCTCTACACATCCTTGCCAGCATTCATTACTGCCTGCCTGTTTTTTTTTGTTTTTTTTTTTTTTGAGACAGAGTCTCGCTTTGTTGCCCGGGCTAGAGTGCTGTGGCGTCAGCCTAGCTCACAGCAACCTCAAACTCCTGGGCTCAGGCAATCCTTCTGTCTCAGCCTCCCGAGTAGCTGGGACTACAGGCATGCACCACCATGCCCGGCTAATTTTTTCTATATGTTTTTAGTAGTCCAGCTAATTTCTTTCTATTTTGTTTAGCAGAGACAGGGTCTCGCTCTTGCTCAGGCTGGTCTCGAACTCCTGAGCTCAAATGATCCTCCCGCCTTGGCCTCCCAAAGTGCTAGGATGACAGGCATGAGCCACCGCGCCTGGCCTTGCCTGTCTTTTTGATAAAAGCCATTTTAACTGGGGTGAGATGATACCTCATTGTAGTTTTGATCTGCATTTATCTGATGACTTAAGATGTTGAGCATTTTCTTATATACTTGTTGGCCATTTGTATGTCTTCTTTTGAGAAATGTCTATTCAGATCCTTTGCCCATTTTTTAACGGGATTATTTTTTTTTTCCTATTGAGTTGTTGGAAGTATAGTTATTTTAAATCCAACAGTGACCACAACCCATCCACCACTAGGTACTGACACCTCCTCCCTAGGTGGACCTCTGGGCTCCTGGACATGGGCACACATCTTCACAGCTACCCACTCCACTTTTCGGATGGACAAAGATAGAGGGGTAGGTCAAATGAAACAGTGTATATGTTGCACGTTTCAAATGTTATACAAGTGATAGGATCTGCATATCCCTCAGCAACTTGATTTCTTCTTTGACACCCAGTGAGTTCACTTTAACTGAAGTGTAGAGTGGTACACTGCAGGAACATACCATAGTCTGCCATTCACCTGACAACATTTTAGTTTTGGACACTATGGTGTCTCCTTGGGTACAAGGGCAAAATTACACTAGTGGAAATACTTAGGAGTGAAATTGTAAGAAACAAAGAAAGCACATCTTTGATTTCACTAGATATTGACACATTTCCCCCACCAGCATCAGAGGAGGATCCCCATCGCTGCTCATCTTCTCAGCCCCAAGCTCATCCGAGTTTGGTGTTCGCTCATTGGGCTCATTGGGGCCCCATCCCACCATGACTTTAATCTGCAGGTCCTAGTGACAGCTGAGGGTGAGCAGCATCTCTTCACATACTTACTGGCTGTCCAGGCTCTTCTGTACGTTGTCATTTTTTAGCCTTCCCCCACTTTTCCTTTGGAATTGTTTTAGCTCTGTACACAGAGCTTGTCCTTGTCACTGTGTTCATGCTGTCCTTGGCACATAGATTTTCATTTTAATGTTATCCCTTTCTAGTCTGTGATCAGTCTGGCTTATTTTAAAACTCCTTCCCTCTCCCAAATTGACAAAGCTCCTCTCCCATGCTTGCCGAGTTCTTAAATCACCAGTGGTCCCAGCATCGTGCCCAGAGCAGTCACCTTGCCAAACTGGCAGCCCTTTCCCATTCGCCTCCACATGCTCAAGAGTTGGCTCTCGGACCCGTTCTGGGCAGTGTCACTACCCTGTAGGTCCCAGGCATGAACATCACTGTTTTAAATAACAGAAAGTCCTTAGGCCAAGCCTCTCTTCAAACATGGCTATGTTAGCATCCACTTAGAAAGTGCAAAAAAATTCCCATTGGGAGTCTTATTAGAATTACACTGAGGCTATACGCAGTGGCTCACACCTGTAATCCTAGCACTCTGGGAGGCCAAGGCAGGAGGATTACTTGAGCTCAGGAGTTCGAGATCAGCCTAAGCAAGAGGGAGACTCTGTCTCTACAAAAAACAGAAAAATTAGCCCAGCATGGTGGCACACACCTGTAGTCCCAGCTACTTGGGAGGCTGAGGCAGGAAAATTGCTTGAGCTCAGAAGTTTGAGGTTGTAGTGAGCAATGATTACACCACTGCACTCTAGCCAGGGCAACAGAGATTACTACAGGGGAAATTAACAACTCCAGGATAGTGAATCTTTCCTTCTATACAGTTCTATTTAGGTCTGCTAAAATATCAGTTACTTTTCTAATTTTGTTTCTATTATCAATGGTATTTTTTCTAATATTACATTTCCTCTTTGTTGCTGCACTTGTATATTAACCATACATCCACCAACCTTGGCGAACTCTTTATTAATTCTACAGATTTTCTGTACATTTCCTTGAGTTTTCTACATAGACCTCTGCGAACAATGACATCTTTCTTCCTTTACAATTATGCCTTTTTATTTCATTTTCTTATCTTACAGTACTGGCTACTATTTTAAGTTCAATGTTTAATAAGTGGTGAAAGAAGGCATCCTATCTCAGTTATCATTTTAAAGAGAATGCTTCTAAAGGTTCATCAATAAGTAAGTACCTTGACAAAAGTTTTCGACAGATATCCTTCAATGTATTAAGGAAGTTCCCTTCTATTTCTGGTTTATTAACTTTTTATCAAAAAGCAGTTAACTTTAATGCATGTTTCAAAACATCACATGTACCCCGTAAATATGTATAACAAAAAAAGCCAATGAATTTTACCAAATGCCTTTTCTCCATCTATCAAGATGATCATTTAATCTTCTACAGAGTAAATCACAATAATAGATTTTCTAACATTAAACCATCCTTGCTTTCCTGAGAAAGTTCTACCAGTTATTCTTTTTTTTCCCTTTTTCTTCTTCTTTTTTTTTTTTTGGAAATCCCCTTATCTTCTAACTACTGGTTATTCTTGAAGGCACCACTTAAATTCATTTCTCTGGAAGACTTCCCAGTTCCTGGGGAGGGATAAAAAAAATAATATTCCATGGATTTCTTAGAACACCCAACAACCACTCAATTACAAATCTCTGCCTGAATTACTCATGGCCCTGTTCTGTGCCATGCTGCCTGCCATAAAATAGGTGCTGGTTAAACACTCATGGAAAACTTTTGGAAAACAGATCCCATTTCTTATTGGTACCTTTAATCACCATATGGATTTAGACTACTGAATAGAAAATTCCCAAGAAAGTAAAATTAAAATGAACACTATAAAAAAAGGCTTGTAGGCCCTAGACTATAACTTGCTCACTTCAATAGTTAACATAACCAAAAATGGGGAGCCTAATTCTTTCCATTCTTTACAACAGAATTGAGTCTTTACTATGTACTAACAGATTGCGTATTTTATGAAAATGATTAAGAAAATTCTTTCGATGCTTTAATCATATTACTTTTTTTTTTTTTTTGGAGACAAAGTCTCACTCTGTCATCCTGGCTAGAGTGCAGAGGCATCATGATAGCTCACTGCAACCTCAAACTTCCGGGGGCTCAGCAATCTTCCTGCCTCAGCCTCCTGAATAGCTGGGACTACAGGTGCACGCCAGCATGCCCAGTAACTTTTTCTCTATTATTAGTAGAAATGGGATCTCACTCTTGTTCAGGCTTGTCTCGAACTCCTGAGCTCAAGCCATCCTCCCACCTCAGCCTTCCAGAGTGCTAGGATTACAGGCGTGAGCCACCACGCTCCGCCTAATCATATTACTTTTTAAATATCATGGAAATACATCTTCAACATACTCAGTGCTAGCAGATACAGTAAGTTTCATAACGGAGTGTACTCCATACCAGAAGCTTCAGAACAGCCAGCTGGAGAAATGCTAACCTAGAGTCAGATGTTAAGGACAAGGCTGAGGTTCCAGCAAAGAGCAGCACAATGAAACCCACTTCCCACTGTTCTCAGTATCTTCTCACCCACATTGGAAGATCACTTTAGTAACCCTTAGTGCAAAGGTAACCATCTTTGCCCCAAGGGTCAAGATAGCCGTTACCTAATCATACTTATCATACCTAAAATCTATGCAAAGCTCACTACAGACTGCTGACAGTACAGAGACAAGGGTGACAGAACAATGAAGTGATACTCCTCAAGTGCAGAAACTCCCTGGCATGAAACCCACCAACTTACAACACATCAGAGTACTGACCTCATCCCTGTGCTTTTGACAGAAGACCAAAAACTGGGATGCTGCATCTCCCTTCCTGCTTCGTGGAGTGGAGGCCATGGCCTTCTTCCTCCCAGGAGGAGACCCAACTCCTCTTTTAGGGTCCACCTCTGCCATCTTTTGAGGACTGTTCCTTACTGTGCCAGGGTCACTCTCCTGGTTCTCAGCAGAGCTAGACAGTTTGGTTCTCCGCCTTCTCTTCATGGGAATGCCCTCTTCTCTCACAAACTTGGGGTTTTCAGCAGCTTCTTCACTGACTCCTGAGGATCCTGCCATTTCTCCTGAAAACTCCACAGCAATGCCAGCCTCCTTGGCCACTCGGGGGTTGAGATGAAGCTGGTCCCCTACATAAATGAAGGTGAACTTGGCTTTCCGCTCCTCTACTGACATGCTTGCAGCCTCTTCTGCTTGAACAATGCCCATCTCCCACTGGGCCCTCAGTTTCCCTGAAATAGGTTTCAACAGCTGGAAAAAAATATATAAGACATTGTAAGTTTCATTACACAAACATAAAAGTTAACTCACTTTAAAAAAAGGTTACTTTTACAATTTCAGATAAATTTTGAAATCCAAAACTATAAAAACCAATTAACTTAGGTTTTAGACAGAATTTAGCCCTACATAATAACTATTATTTCTTTAAACCAGAAATCATCAATTCCAATCACATTAACTAATGTTTTTCTATACACACACACACACACACACACACTCTCACACATATAAAGGAAAATAAAAATTATGAAACAAATTATCTCTAGGAGTCAATGAGTAAAAGAAAAAAACTGTCTCCATAGAAACTTGTCATATTTTCAAACATGGCATATTTGGGCAAAAGTAAACAATGATAGATATATTAATAATAAAGCCATTACAGGCAGGCACGGTGGCTCACACCTATAATCCCAGCACTTTAGGAGGCCAAGGAGGGAGGATTGCTTGAGCCCAAGAGTTGAGAACAGCCTGGGTGGGCAATACAGCGAGACCCCATCTCTACCAAAAAAATTTTTTTAACTTAGCCAGGCATAGTGGCTCATGCTTGTAGTAGTCCCAGCTACTTAGGAGGCTGAGGTGGCAGGATCATTCCAGCTTAGGAGTTCGAAGATGCAGTGAGCTATGATCCTGCCATTGCACTCCAGCCTGGGCCACAGAGTGAGATTCTGACTCAAAGAACAAATTACAGTATTTCAAGCAACTATAAGTTCAAAACAAGATTACTAATAAAAAATTAAAATTGTGGGTCTAAAAAGTATACTGAATACTAAAGGATCATCTGTCACCTTAATTTTCTCAGCTTTCGTGGGTGCCTGCTTGGCACTTTCCTGGCATAATTTTTCAAATTGTCCTTCTCCTTCGAAAGCTACAAGGCTCTTCTCAAATATCCAAGCTCTTTCTGGGGCATCACCAAAGAACTGTACATGATACTGGCGTGCACTCTTTTTCTGACCTAGTTTTTAAAATAAAATATTAGAACAAGAAAGTTAGAATGTGGGGTGAAATTAGGCAAACCCATTGCTGCTTTGCAATTGTTTTCCTCAGTGTTGTTTGAGTCTGTCAATCTCAAAATAAATCCTCCCTTCTTATCCCCACCATGCTCCATGCCATAGAGGGAAATTCATTTACAAAAATCTCCAGTAAGGTTCAAAATTGACTGGGAAAGAAAGACAACCAAATGCATACCTTTATTATCTGCCCCCTCTCAAGATACTCTTAAAAAGACAGCAAATAAGGTAAGAGAGGATGTCAGCAAAAGGGACACTTCAACAGAGAGGGCTAGAATGGCAGCAAAGGCAGCAGTAGACCAGCTGGCCAGCTGCTCACTCACAGTGCAGGGGAGTAAGAGTACCACTGGCTCCCAGAGTAGCTAAGACCACAGAGTGGCCCCTCAGATGCCCACTGCTGCTACTCTTAGCTGAGGAGGAAACCACATCCCACAATGCAGCCAGAGGAAACCTGGATGAGCAAAGATACAGTTGGACCCAAAATAAAGAGAAAGGAAGCCAGATTTCCCTGTGGTCAAATGAGAAGTTGAATGTAGGTTAGCTGGTTGAAAGGTCAGATCTGTGCCAAATGAGGGGAGAGAGGGGAGTCACCATGGGAGGGGCCATCAGTCCCTGTCCCCTCGTGCAGAACACTGGCCATGGGAAATCAAAGGATATTTCCTGGAGAACTGAAGCATCCCAGAGGAAAAACCTCTCCACTGAATCTTTCAGAGATTCCCCAAAGGTGTTCAGGTAACAAAGCACCCCCCCGCCCCCCCCCCACACACACAGCTGCAAGTAGACCTGAGTGCTGTGCTCTTAAACACAAGCAGAGCACCAAGGAACCCCAGGACCCAGGGAAGTCTCCTGAATGAATGAATGCAAAACACACGGAAATAAACAGCCTCTGCAGGGCCACAGATACAATGCAAGGAAGAGAAGACCCCCAACAGAGAAAAATCCTGGTGTGCTATGAAAAGAGAGCACAAAAAAAGAAAAAGCTATTTGGGATTTTAAATACAATTATGAAAATATGGCTGGTCAAGGTGGCTCATGCCTGTATCCCAGCACTTTGAGAGGCCAAGGTGGGAGGACTGCTTTGAGGCCACGAGGTTGTGAGCAGCCTGGGCAACATAGTGAGACTCCACCTCTACAAAAAGTTTTTAAAAAAAATTAGCCAGCATGGTAGCATGCACCTGCAGTCCCAGCCACTCGAGAGGCTGAGGTGAGAAGATTGCTTGAGCCCAGGAGTTCGAGGCTGCAGTGAGGTATGATCACACCACTGCACTCCAGCACTCTGGGTAACAGAGTGAGACCCTGTCTCCAAAAAAATTTTTAAATTTAAAAAAATCAAATAAAATTATGAAAATAAATTCAATAAGAAAGCTCAGAAGATAAGAATCTCCCAGAAAGAAGAAAAAGATTAAGATGAAAAATATCTACTCCTTTAAGAAACCTATAGAATCAACCCAGGAGGTTCAATACTCAAATAACAGGCCTTCGGAAGAGATGAACAGAGAAACTCAAAGATTTAACAAAAAACCATGTCTCAAACTAAAATACCCATTATTTCAACAGCAGGGCACATCTGTGAGATTCAAGCTGCTGGAGGAAGGAGAGAGAACAGCATCCAGTTAATAGAACAAGAAGTAGAGGTACATCAAGCACGGCCAAAGACTCTGGATGCTAGTAATACCCTCAAAATTCCAAGGGGAATTATTCTCAAGATAAAATTCTATACCCGGCCAAACCATCCACCAAGTGTGAGGATACAAAAGTAGCATTCTCTAAACTGCAAGGACCCAGATTTACCTTCCATACACACTTTCTTAGAATGCCAAAAAATGTATTCTGCCAGAAAAGGAAAACAAAAAAAAGACAGCATGAAACTACAGAAAACAGTACAAGTAACCTCAGGAAAGCATCTTGGAAAGTCTAAGTTTACTGCAATACAAAAAGTTAAGAGCATCAGCAATCCAGATTGAGGCAGGAAAAAGGAAGATTCTAGGAGAGAGCTCCAAGGGAAGAAAAGATGAGAGAAAAGACCTCTTTTACACAGAAAGAAAATCTTAGGTAGCAAGGAAGGAGGGTTAAAAGATGAGTTCCCAAGGAGCAGAAAAGGAAGATGAGACTCAAAAAACAGGTTTTCATTTTTTTTAGGAGAAAAAATAACTACATAAAAATATAAATAGGAGAAACTAACTAAATATTAAGGCTGAGTTTTAATGATAGGGAGATGAATACTTGAAAAAAATTAAGGCTGTCTGGAAAGCAAGTGTATGATTTAAAAAGAAAAGCAGTAACTCCAGGAAAAACTAAAGGTTGTACAAGAAAGAAAATGCAATTATAGAACACAGGTTGGTTTTTCATTGAGTGATATTTACGTTGTCAATATTATGTAAGCACTTATTTTTTATTTAATAAAAATAATAACTTAATTATATGGGGAGGATGCAGGGAAAGAAATAGAAAACAGTTGAAGAGCTTAATCTTCATTTTCCATAATAGAAAGTCAACAGAAAATATCTAATGATAAATTGAAATATAGAAGAAAATGTTGAAAGAGTTCAAAATAATTAATTCTGAGGAGGGAACACAGGGGATGATTTTTCACTATTGATCTTTCAGTACAATGTGACTTGTTTATAAGTGTACAAACATCTTTGATTTGAAAATACCTAAGATTCAAGGATATGTCCAAGGCATTTGTGACTTCTTCGTTACTTCAATACTTTGAAAGAACTTTTCTTAGTAATGAAAATAAATATAGAATATGTCATAGCATTTTTATAATGAAGAAAATCTGTTACAGTACTTATAATGAAATATAAACTTAAACCATGTTTATAAATAGTTAATGACAGAGAGATGTTCCTTACATATCAAGTGGCAAAAAAGCACAAGAGATTACTATACTCTGATCCCAACTTTATAAAATAAATGAGTCCAACATTATTTATGTTCTTTGCTATCTAGAAATTTGATAACATAACCCAATTTTCTCCTATTTTTGTGGGTATCTTTAATCCTTTTGAATTTTATTTTGGTCCAAGTTGAGAGGTGAACATCTTGCTGTTTTCTTTTACTGCATAAACAGTTGTCCCAGTACTATTTATTAGTACTTCTTCCTTCCTGTGCCAATTTCTGATGTTCACTAATCCCAGTCTGTATAAAAAAGCTTGTCCTAGACTCCTCCACCTCTATTCACTTCTAGGAGAACCTGGCCTCCACTAAGCAGTCCTAGGGGCTCCTTTTGGCTATGTTCCTTTCTTCCTCATCATAGCCCATTAAGCCACAGGTGGCCCATGAACCTCTAGGCCTGACTGAGCCAAGTCTTTCTCCAGATTCTGTGGAACCTATTGAAAACAGCCATCTATACAGAATGAACCCCACACCAAAAGACAAGGCTGCCTGAGAACTGAAGCTTGAGGGAGAAAGAGAAGCTATTAAAAACACAAGGCTGGGTGCAGTGGCACATGCCTGTAATCCCAGCACTTTGGGAGGCCGAGGTGGGAGGATCACTTGAGGTCAGGAGTTCGAGACCAGCCTGATCCAGGAGTGAGACCCAACCTCTACAAAAAACAGAAAAATTAGCCCAGAATAGTGGTGCACACCTGTAGTCCCAGCTACTTGGGAGGCTGAGGCAGGAGGATCGCTTGAGCCCAGGAGTTTGACGTTGCAGTGAGCTGTGATGATGCCATTGCATGCCAGCCTGGATGATAGAGTGAGACCGTGTCTCCAAAAAAACCAAAAAACAAACAACAACAAAAAAAAAAACCAGAGGCCAGGCGCAATAGCTCACGCCTATAATCCTAGCACTCTGGGAGGCTGAGGCGGAAGGATCGCTTGAGGTCAGGAGTTGGAGACCAGCCTGATCAAGAGCAAGACCCTGTCTCTACTAAAAGTAGAAAGAAATTAGCCAGACAACTAAAAATCTATATAGAAAAAATTAGCCGGGCATGGTGGCGCATGCCTGTAGTCCCAGCTACTCGGGAAGCTGAGGCAGGAGGATTGCTTGAGCCCAAGAGTTTGAGGTTGCTATGAACTGGGCTGATGCCACAGCACTCTAGCCCAGGCAACAGAGCAAGACTCTGTCTCAAAAAACAAACAAACAAACAAACAAAAAAAAACAATATAAGTATTACCACGTCTGAGTTTCCTGGTTTAGTCCCTGGAGGGTACAAAAGCCCCAAAATAGGTAAACCAGAAACTGACAGTAGAAAAGGGCACATTCACTACCCAGTCGGATATTTTAACACATCTCTCTCAGCAGCTGATAGAACAAAAAAGAAACAAATCAGTAAAAACCTTATACTATCAAATAACATAAGACATGAGAAAGCCAGATTACCTGTAATATTTTTAGAACATGCTAAAAATAAAGCAATGAGGATTAATTTTTAAGATTCCCTTCCATAACAGAAAAAGCACAACAAATAATTTCCACAACAGAAAATTACTTGATTCTAGACTGCAGTTATCTAAGAAAAGACCAGTGGGATCCAGGTGTGACAGGGAGATGATGGAGTCCCCAGATGCAACAGAATCCAGTTTTCTCCATAGCATGACATCTAAAACATACAATTATCTTCTATCTCCACCTTAAAGAGTCAGGCCTCAAAGCTGCTAGACCGTCTATGTACCCTGGTAGATAGTAGCCAAGACAAGTTCTGCTGCTATATATCACAAAAATGCTATTAACACTTTCATTAACTTAGATTTCCAAAGGAAATCTAAACTTTAAAAGAATCTAGACTGAGCTCTAGTATGAGTTATGTTCTCTTCTGCATGTATATTATGCTATAGTTCCAAAAATTGATTCAAGCAGGTCTATAAATCCCAAGCATGATATTCAAAATTAAAATAAAGAAAATTTGGGATAGAAATCGGGGGTAGGGAGGCTCCATCTTACAGAGAAATAAAAGCACCTGCTTCACACAGTGTGCTTAGCCTGCTCCACTCCAGGAGCCACCTCTTCTCCATGTCCTTGCCCTTCTCCAACAAGGACACCCACCACTCACCATCTCACTCCCACTGTGGAGGGCTGCAGGCCAAGAGGTGGGGAGTCATAAATGGACCCAAGATCTCCACTTGGAGCCAGGGCTCAGCACTGCCTGGAGACCCACTTCACATGTATCCCTGGCAAATTCTGTCTCCTGGAGCAATGAACACAACCAGTGCCCAGATCTGGGCTTCTACATACTATTCTCTAAAAAAGGACCTAGGCCTTCCCAGAGAAATAGCTGATTCCAGGACTAGGGCAAAAAATGTACAAGATGAGCCTGGGAGGTACGTTAGACCAGAGGTGAGGAAATACTGAAAGGCTGATGAGGACATAAAAAAATAAGGATTGTAATACATAACTAGTTTTTTTAGGGGGGAGATCATTTTCACAGAAAAATGCCAGCTAAAATGTAGAAAGCATAACAAAAATAGATAGTTACCATTTTATAAGTCAATAGATCATCAAGGACTACTAACTCCAGTGCTGCAAGGGAACCCAGACCCCACGCATTCAAGACCATGGGGCGGGGGGCCTTCCATGGAGAGCTCTGAGGGCCCCACCTACTAAGGGGTGTCAGCTGCCCCACAAGCCCCTCCAGGCATGGTCTGCCTGGCCTACCATCCTTCTCTCACTTCACTTCTCTCTCTTTCCTCATGGGCTCCTTTGATCCCTTTCTTCGTAAAGGTTTTCTAAACTTCCTTTCAGCTGGAGGGTGTCCATCCTGGTTTGCCTCCTTCTGAACTGCTTTTCAAATGCACATTATCAAGTCTTCTGAAGTTGGTTTGTGTATGATTATGAGGACCTGCTCCCTGCATCCAACAATTCCTAGAGAAGCAGACTGTTGGGGGTTAGCAGTGCTACTCCCTGGCCTTGGCTGATAGGGGACACCCGCTTCTGCACACATAAAGGACAAAGCCACCTTTCAAGGCTCCTCAGCTCCAGCCTGGCCTTTCTGACCTGGGTCTGCTCATGAGGGATCTAGAGCAATCCTAAGTAATAGGGGTTTGGGGTGCTATTCTAGACCAGAGGAAGCTGAAGAGGCAGGACAGCCAGAGGCAGAGCATGCATCTCAATGCCAGAGTGTAGGAAAACACAGGTGTTGGGGATACCAGGATAGCTGAGGAACTCTCAGCTAGGACCATAATGACAGGCCACGTTCCTGACATAATGTTTCCTGTAGTGTGGTTGAGTGCTTAGTTGGTAAGGAAACTGTCCTTGACCTGGCATAGTTGGGAGTGAAGTGCCATGACATCTACAGCCCATATTCACACAGTTTGGCAAAGTAGAAGAGTGTTTATCTAGAGAAAGAGATAGAACAGGCAAAACAAGATGTTAAAAGTCACTGAATCGAGACGAGGGGAATGAGTGTCCACTGTGCCATTCTAATTTGACCAGTAGGCTTGAAAGTTTTTTAAATAGATAAATAAAAATACAAATAAGCAAACAATAAATAAAATAGTTTACATACACAAAAAAGCTAGAATCCAAGTATGACCATTTGGCATTGTTTTGAAAACCGGGCAGATACCTAGTTACATAAAGACACTTAAAAATGGGTATAAAGGCCGGGCACAGTGGCTCACGCCTGTAATCCTATCACTCTGGGAGGCCGAGGTGGGAGATCACCTGAGGTCAGGAGTTCAAGACCAGCCTGAGCAAGAGCGAGACCCCATGTCTACTAAAAATAGAAAAAAAAATTAGCCGGACGTGGTGGCATGCACCAATAGTCCCAGCTACTCCAGAGGCCGAGGCAGGAGGATCACTTGAGCCCAGGAGTTCCAGGTTGCAGTAAGCTATGATCGTTGACACTGCATTCCAACCTGGGTGACAAAGTGTGACTCTGTCTCAAAAAAAAAAAAAAAAAGACTACTTCAGTTTGACAGGTATGAGGGCTAGAAGCTTGAGATGGCTTCACATAAACAACTAAAAATCCCCAGAACTAAAAAAGAAATCAGCAAGAGTTGCTTGTGGTGTGCCATGCAGACAGAAGAAGTGAAAGTCACCAGGTTTGATGTGTGGCACCAGGCCAAGTTTTAGAGAGCTAAGAAGGAACTGACAATCCCTCACATACACCTGTATGTGCCTAGACACTGGCTGCAGAAGCATGATGGTCTATCCCCATATGGGGGATACCTTCTGTCTGAACCAGCATTTTCTTTCACACTCTCACCAAGTCTAGATGCCTTGGGGTATACCCTGGGGTTCCTGCAGCCCCTTGGAAGAGACTCCCTCAATTCTGGCAAGCCAAGGATGCCAAAGGTCCTCAGTGGATGCAGAGCTGAAGCCAGGCCATAGGCTTTTCTCCTGCCACAAGTCCTGCAGAGCATACATGCATGCCTGAGCCTCACAGCAGAGGCCAACCACCCCCACAGGACAGAAGACCTGGGCAGGATTCAGGCAGGAGCATCTGGGACTTAAGCAAGGTCCTCTTTATCCTGAACCCATCCCCTCTAAAGTCGACATTTGCCAAAGAGGTGTCACTTTGTCCCACTCCCAGCCGACAGGCCTGTTTGGCTACTTGGGTGGCAGAGTAGAGACCTATGTAAGTGCAGAATGAGAGCAGCAATGCTGCTTCTGTGACAGCTCGGGCCTCCAGCTAGAGACCAGGAGGGGCCATGTACACCTGCACCACTGAGGGGCCATACAAGGCTGACTGGTGGCGTACTGGGTTGGAGCACTGGCCTGGTCCAGTCATGACTCTAGTCGCCCACACTTCTGAAGGGTGCACAGGTCACGGGGGCACTAACCTGCTCAGCTCCAACTCTGTACTCGCCACATCTCACCTTCCTTAAACTAAATGCAAACTTTAGAAGATTTTCCAGAAGACTCTCAAACAACCTGATCTTTCACTTTTCCTCCAAAAATGCATGTATAGGTTGCCCAACTATTATTTAAGTATTTGCTTGTATCAATGACATATTACATTCTTAATATATTACTTTAGCTGTTCCATGTACAAATCAATTTACCTACTCAAGTTTTGTAAGACAAAGATGATCATTTCTAGTTGCTTTCTCTCTTCCCGCAAGCCTAATAATCGTGGACATTTTTATAACTTAAACTTAGTATAAAATACTATTTCTGAAAATCATGCTGAAATAAACAATCATTGCACATCTAAATAGTAGGGCTAGTAGTTAAGGAACAGTGAGAAGGCTGGAGATGAGAAAGACTAAGTGCAAAAGAGAAAGATGGAAAACAGCCCAAAAAACACAATACCTTTAAGTTTGGTATAGCTGTGAAGGAGTGGATCTGCAGAAACCATGCAAGGCCACCAAGGGTAACCGGACACTTTGGACCACACCAAATCACCGATGTTATATTTCAACAGGTGCTCTTTGTCTCTGCCAGTGTTTGGGCAGGACTCTTTCTTAACTGGAATCTGAAAATGAACAACAAAAGACAAATACTAATATATCTAATAACTAGCCCTAAATCCAGCCTTCTATCCATACAAGACCCAAGATTAATCAGGCTGGAGGCTCAAAACACATATAGATCCCAAAAAAAGGAGCATGTACTCCTGGCTGTGTTTTAGATAACAGCCCCAATATCACTTCTTGGAAACCGTCTGTGTCTCTCACCCTCAGCTAAAGGGTCAGCACAGTGCCTGGCCCACACAGGTGTTCAACACTGCAAGAATCTCTCTATAAATCTATTTTCTTGGCCTGGTGGACCATCTTTAATGGTTCTTTATTCAACTGGTCAAAGAGGAATTCTCACAGAACCCCAAACTTTTACTGCCCCCTGCCCCCAGGCACATGTCTGACCATCAGTTCTCAGAAGTACATGTGTCACCTGACATGAAGGTGCGAATGTGGTAAAGGCAGGGCTGGATCAAGTCCTAGCTCCACCACTTGTGATCTGAGTCCTTGGGCTCTGTGAGGCTCAGTTTCTCCATCTCTGGCATATGAGTAGTTTATGAGGCTGAACATCCTGCCATGGGCAAACTCCTCCCCAAGCCACTCTTGGTTCTGCCCTCCAGTGGGAACAAGCATACCAGCAGGGCCCTGACCTCTCTGAGGGTAAATTCCTAACCCTCCTTCTAAGAGCACTATGTACTTGGGCAAGCTATTGAACTGCTGTGGGCCTCAGTCTCCTCATCTCTGAACTGAGGATACCAGCCCTGAAATCTCACTGGCAGTCACAAAGATCTGTGAGTATGCTGTTGAGGGCTGGCTTGAGCTGCCACATTACACACCTTCAGGGTTACATTTATTGTTCCCACTCTGTAGGTGGAAGTCAAAATTCAGGTGATTTACCCAAGTTTTAACAAAACCAAGTGGCAGAGCTAGGAATAAAAGCCAGGTCTCTGGCAATTTGCACAGGCCTCTTCCCCTGTAAAAGCATGAAGTTTGGCTAGGTGCAGGGGCTCATACCTGTAATCCTAGCACTCTGGGAGTCTGAGCTGAGGGATTGCTTGAGCTGAGGAGTTCGAGACTGGCTTGAGCAAGAGCAAGACCCTGTCTCTACTAAAAATAGAAAAAAATTAGCTGGGCATAATGGCATGCGCCTGGCAGGAGAATTGCTTAGAGCCCAGGAGTCTGAGGTTGCTGTGAGCTAGGCTGATGCCACAGCACTCTAGCTCAGGTGACAGAGTGAGACTCTGTCTCAAAAAAAATAATAAAATAAAATTTAATTTAAAAAAATTGGCCAGGCGTGGTGGCTCATGCCTGTAATCCTAGCCTCTGGGAGGCTGAGGCGGGTGGATCGTTTGAGCTCAGGAGTTTGCGACCAACCTGAGCAAGAGCAAGACCCTGTCTCTACTAAAAATAGAAAGAAATTAGCTGGACAACTAAAAATATACAGAAAAACTTAGCCAGACACAGCTACTCGGCAGGCTGAGGCAGGAGGATTGTTTAAGCCCAGGAGTTTGAGGTTGCTGTGAGCTAGGCTGACGCCATGGCACTCTAGCCTGGGCAACAGAGTGAGACTCTGTCTTGGAAAAAAAAAAAAAATTAAAAATCTTGCCATTATCTTTACATTAGTAAGAGCTAAACAGTTTCTGAGCACTCAAAAAACTTTTTTTTAAACAATCAAACCTCTTCATTATTGTGATGATTTCAAGGAAATTCCAGCCATTCCCCCATCTGTGGAAACTCTAAAGTTCCTCGATTACAATTTAAAACTCAATAGCCTAACCATGGTGACAATGTCAACTCCCACTGGTCTCAGGCTCCCTGTCCCCACCACTCCAAGTGGGCCTGGAGCTGCAGCTAAAGACCAACACCCTCTAGACCATCATCCAGACAGAGAGAGGAGGCTGCTGCCCTGCCCCTATTTCCTTCTGTCAAGGCCAAGGTCCCTTGGCTATCATATATGGCTTATACTCATTTAAATGTTAGGGCCATCCAGAGTGTCACTTTAAGACACCATGACACCAACCACCACACAGAATAGAGCAAAACCACCAGGTCTTTCCATCTTAAGTTAGGGCTCTCCTTCCCAGTCTTTGGTTAGTGAACACTCATTTGCTTATTTATGTTCAACATGCTGGGCTCATGAAAGCGTAAGACACAGCCCCAATCCTCAAGGAGGCAGGCCATCTGCTAGACCACCTGGCTGAAGAGTTAGGTAAGTGGATAGTGGACCCGTGTGGGAGGATAGCAGGAGTACCTCTGCACAACACCACTCTGCTTCCCACTCATTAGACAGTGCAGGCTTAAGGAGTCTCATGCTGGAGCCCAGTGTGTCTCCACTAACCACATCAGGCCAAAGAATGCCTTGAAGATGAGGTCCATGAGAACAGCATGGCCTCAAGTCATCAAGCAAGGGCTCTGGAACTAGCAGGCCAAGAGTAAGAAACTGGTTTTGCCTCTTTTTGGCCAGTAATCCTGAACACCTAGTTAACCTCTCTAGGCCTCTCAACAGGCTCAGCAGCTGGTGTAAGGCCTAAGGAGGCAACACCAGAGCATACTGGAGCTCGATGCCTGACCCATAGCCAGGGCTCAGTCAAGCGCTGACAGCACCATCCCCATCTCCTCCATCCACCATTGCACCATGCAGGTACCCTCACATGGTTCCCATGTTCACTGCTCACCGTCACATGACCCCAGTCAGAATTCTTCATAAATACCTTTTTATCAGAAGGACTTGAGATCTTAGACACTAGGGCTGCTTCGACAAGGCCCTGCTCCAGTAAGGAATCATACTTTACGCTCCTCTTCCTGTTCCTTCTCGCCTTGTTTTCTGGCTTTTGTCCATTTTCTCCTGACTGGGACACATCAGCACTGTCACCACAGATGGAAGACTCAAAGAGAGGTTTCCCATTCATGTATGTTTTAGTGATTTTAAGCTTAATTTCTGGAGAGCCATTTTTGATAGGGGTAGTGCTAGGTGGTGTCCCCATTCCTTTCATTTCCTGGGGTTCAAAACGCAATTTGGCATCATGAGTGCCTGGTTCTCCATTAAATACACGGGAAGTAAGATCCTTCAACTTCTCAGCTGGAATAAAGGGAAGTGCATCGTGGCCATTAAACTTCTGCATGACGCCCTCCTGCAGACTGTTAGAAAGCTGGGCTTTGCTGAGGAACACCGAACACTCTCGATTCACTTCACAGCTCTGAGTCTTTCCATTTGTATTGCCAAGGATTTCTGGTGCCTGCTTCATCTTAATGCACTTTACAACTTTCTGAACAGAAAGAGGATTTTTTTTGATGCTAAATTCCATCTAGCCCAGATGCTTCCGTTCTTAGAACGCTACAGTATTAAAAAAGAAAAAAAAAGCAACATATTACATTTAAACCTAGAATAAGTATGTCAACACATGTACAGCTTTGTGGGGCTTGGGTTTTTTTAAGCAATTTATGATGTTTTATATAATGATTTAGGTTGCAAGAGGCAGTTTTAATATCACAACAATGACACAGAATCACAAAATGATAAAGCTGAAAGAAAAGGCAACAAGGAATCACCTTCAAAAGGAAGAACACACCAGTCAGTCAAGGATGGCAAACTCCAGTCTGCACTCCCACCAGCAGTCAGCGTGGCCATAGACGCACGACTTAACCTGTCCAGTCACTGTTGAAAAGCCGATTACCACCTGCCCACCAGTACAGTATACACTTCAAAGAGCCACTGTGGGGGGGGGGGGCAGCTAACACAATGCCAGGCCTGCGCAGGACAATGGGGACATGCTTGAAAGCAAAATAAACACCAATAGGAAAGGAGCTTGTGCCAGGCTCAGCTCCATGCCCAGGATAACCTAGTCAACATGTCTAAAATCAGATCTTCCAACCCTAACACAGCCTTAGCCCCAGATTGATGAAAAAAGAAATAAGAAGCCAATAGTAACCAAGTGCAAAAGCACGCAGGGTCAGTTCTGGTTTGTGCTCAAACTAGCATTCTAATCTCTGTCCCCCAACCCTTCCTCGTTCAGGCCCAAATTAAACACCACAAGGAACAGTGCAGTAACATTAAATTTTATTTAGCTATCACTTGAAGATTAACTAGTGGAGGACAACACTGCTGAGCCGTATCAGGCACTACTCTACAACATGGAGAAACAGCCAACGTGCCACCCTGGCCATATGGAGGCCCAAGGGAGAAGGGGGTAGTTTTAGAAAGACCCCTCTGGATGCAGTGTGATGATGTGGAGTCTTCACTGTGAAGCTACAATCTCCAATCTCAGACACACGGTCAAGGGTACAGAGCTAGAAATCAGGAACAGGCAAGCACCCCCCCCAGATGGGCAGACATCTCCCAAGGGTCTCCATCACAGACTCCATCCAACAAGACCTCTCTGAGAAGGCAGCAACCAATGACATCAGACCCTGGGGAAAAGTTGAGAACAATAAGGAACAGGGATGCCCAGGGATGTTCCCAAGGATTTTTAGCCCTGTATGGAAACACTTCTGATTATCACCACTTGAGAGCTGCCGCTGACATCACAGTAGGTTCTTCTTCCAGCTCATAATAGATCAACTGTTCCACAGGTAAAAACTATAAACCCTGGACAAAATATAAAAAACTGGCCGGGCGCGGTGGCTCACGCCTGTAATCCCAGCACTCTGGGAGGCCGAGGCGGGCGGATCCTTTGAGCTCAGGAGTTTGAGACCAGCCTGAGCAAGAGCGAGACCCCGTCTCTACTTAAAATAGAAAGAAATTATATGGACAACTAAAAATATAGAAAAATACAGAAAAAATTAGCCAGGCATGGTGGCGCATGCCTGTAGTCCTAGCTACTTGGGAGGCTGAGGCAGGAGGATCGCTTGAGCCCAGGAGTTTGAGGTTACTGTGAGCTAGGCTGACACCACGGCACTCTAGCCTGGGCAATAGAGTGAGACTCTGTCTCAAAAAAAAAAGAAAAGAAAAGAAAAGAAAAAATTAGCCAGGCATGGTGGTGCATGCCTGTAATCCCAGCTATTCGGGAGGCTGAGGAGGGAGGATGGCTTGAGCCCAGGAGTTTGAGGTTTCAGTGAGCTACAAGGATGCCACTACACTCCAGCCTGGGTGACAGAGTGAGACTCTGGCTCAAAAAAAAAAAAAAATAGAATATAACAGAATCCATATATCTACAACATATCATTCATAACATCCAGGATATAATCCAAAATTACTAAACATATGAAGAAACAGGGAAACAACAGAAACCAATCCCAAAATGGCCCAAATATTGAAATTCATCAGACAAGGACTTCAAAGCATCTAGTATAACCATGTTCAAGGACATACACGAAAACATACAGAGGCCAGAAGACAGCAGAATGATTAAGTACTGAAAGAAAACCCATCACCCCAAATTTTATATCCAGAAAAAATATCGTTCAAGAATGAAGGCAAGGCCTGATGTGCTGGCTCACATCTCTAATCCTAGCACTATGGGAGGCCAAGGTGGGAGGATCTCTTGAGGTCAGGGGTTCGAGACCAGCCTGAGAAAGAGCGAGACCCTGTCTCTACTAAAAATAGAAAAAAATTAGCTGGGCAACTAACAATAGGAAAAAAGAGATTAGCAGGGTATAGTGGTATGTGCCTATAGTCCCAGCTACTCAGGAGGCTGAGGCAGGAGGATCGCTTGAGCCCAGGAGTTTGAGGTTGCTGTGAGCTAGGGTGACACCACTGCACTCTAGCCCTGGCAAAAGACAAAGACTCTACCTCAAAAAAAAGAAAAAAGAAAAAGTAAAAGAATAAAGGCAAAACACATTTTGAGAGAAATACAAAGTAAGAAGTTATCACCAGCATACCTATACTACAAGAAATGTTAAAGGAAGTTCTTCACGTTGAAGGGAAATGAGACCAGGCTGAAACTCAGATCTTTAGAAAGAAATTAAGAGCACCAGAAATAAACCCACAGTCAGGTTAGGAGGAAAAAAATGACAAAACACACAAAGAAACAAGCACCACAAATGAGAAAAAAATTGCACCCCCCCCCAAGAAAGCCCACCAACTAGTAGAAATAGATCTACAAACATCTGATATTTAAAAGTCATGTTTAAAATGTTGAAGGTTTTAAAAGAAACTTGAAAACATCAACAGAAACGAGAAATCTTGAAAAGTGTGGTCCACAAACAGGTCATGATTAATTTACTCATAATTAATGAGTAAATGTAAAAGACTATTTGTTCTTCTTAGTTTCTTTAAAATTCACATACCCAAAGTAAAATTTATAACACTATGGGGGTTATAACTTACATAGGTATAATACATACGGCAACTACAGCATGGGAGAGGCAGAAATAAATCTAGAGAGTTACAAGATTCTTATATCTTATATAAAGATTAAAGTAGACTATGATGAGTCACAGATGCAAACTACAATCCTAGCTAGCACAACCAATAATGCAAAGAACTAGAGCCAATAAATAGATAAATATGAATTAGTTGTAAACAATTAAAGTTTGGGATATTTTACACAAAAATTCAGAATTCCGGCTTCTCTTAGAACTTACCCTAGAGGTCATGTGGCTAGAAAGTTGTGGGGCCAAGATTTAATTCCAAGCCTAGATCTGGAATTAATCATGACCTGTACATGAACCACATTTTTCAAGATTGCTTGTTCCTGTTGATATTTCAAATTTCTTTTAAATCCTTGAACATATTAAACATGACTATTTTAAATATCAGGTGTTTGTAGATCTATTTCTACTAGTTGTTGGGTCTTCTGGGGGGAGCAATTTTCTTCTCATTTGTGGTGCTCATTTCTTTGTGAGTGTTTTTTTTTTTTATTTTACTTTATATTTATTTATTTATTTATTTTAGAAACAGGGTCTCCCTCTTGCTCAGGCTGGTCTCAAACCCCTGACCGCAAGCAATCCTCCCACCTCGGCCTCCCAGAGTGCTAGGATTACAGGCGTCAGCCACCATGCCAGGACTCTTCGTGTGTTTTGTTATTTTTTCCTCATAACCTGACTGTGGGCTGCTCATTTCCCCAGGATGTTACTGTGGGAATGCTTTAAGGCAGTGGTCCCCAACCTTTTTGACACCAGGGACTGGTTTCACAGAAGACAAGCTTTCCACAGAAGAGGGACCCAATGGGGAGCTCAGGTGGTGATGTGAACGATGGGGAGCGGCTGTAAATGCAGATGAAGCTAGACCGGGCGCAGTGGCTCACGCCTGTCATTCTAACACTCTGCGAGGCCGAAGCGGGCAGATCGTTTGAGCTCAAGAGTTCAAGACCAGCCTGGGCAAGAGCATGACTCTGTCTCTACTAAAAAAATAGAAAGAAATTAGCTGGACAACTAAAACTATATAGCAAAAATAAGCTGGGCATGGTGGTGCATGCCTGTAGTCTCAGCTACTCAGGAGGCTGCAGCAGAGGATTGCTTGAGCCCAGGAGTTTGAGGTTGCTGTGAGCTAGGCTGATGCCACGGCACTCTAGCCCAGGCAACAAAGTGAGATTCTGTCTCAAAAAAAAAAAAAAAAATACAGATGAAGCTGAAGCTTCACTTGCTTGCCACTTATCTCCTACTGTGTGCAACCCCGCACTGCCCCACCCCCGTTTCCTAAGTTTCACGGAAGACAATTTTTCCATAGACCTGGGATTAGGGACCAAAGCTTTAAGGCAGGGGCTCCTACAGACAGGATTTACCTTTGCTCCGCAGCACTCCTAGTCACTGATCACTTGATTTCATCTTTATAAAATTTTTTTAGGCCGGGCACAGTGGCTCACGCCTGTAATCTGAGCACTCTGGGAGGCCAAGGCAGGAGGATCACTCGAGGTCAGGAGTTCAAGACCAGCCTGAGCAAGAGCAAGACCCCGTTCTCTACTAAAATATAGAAAGACATGATTTAGACAGCTAAAAATATATATACAAAAAATTAGCCGGTCATGGTGGCGCATGCCTGTAGTCCCAGCTACTCGGGAGGCTGAGGCAGAAGGATGGCTTGAGCCCAGGAGTTTGAGGTTGCTGTGAGCTGGGCTGATGCCACGGCACTCTAGCCCGGGCAACAGAGCAAGACTCTGTCTCAAAAAAAAAAGTTTTTTTTTTAATCAAAGTCATATGAACAAATTAGGAAACCTTTCACTTTTTCTAGCATTTCAAGAAAACTACAAAACATATCCAAAACTAACCCAAGAGGTAAAAAACCTGAAAGCCCAATAACTAATAAATAGAACTGTAATAGCTAGTCTTACCACCCCTTCAATGAATAATCATTCTTATATTGGAGAAGGCAGGGAGGGGTAAGTTCCTAAATGCAGAATAGCATGAAAAACAATAGGACAAACTAAGATATCCACCACCCTGAAAGACAATTTTTAGCATTTTGCTACATTTGGTTCAAGTCGTTTTTATATGAAAGAAGAAGAAACTACAGATAATAACAACTACAAATATGTCTTTAGTGTTACTCTGTAGCACTTCTATGTTAAGGCAGGGTCTCCAGATCTGAGATCTCCAAGAGGAAATGAGCAACAGGAGCTAGCCCTCATGGGGCTCCCAGGAGTGGGAAGTCAGGGTCACCTAGTGAGACTGTCCACCTCCACATCCACAACACTGTCAGACAGGTGTGACTGTTCCGCTCCATAGGTAGAGACTAACACCTGGGTCATCCTGCTAGAAGGAGATGGGCAGCACTCAAACACAGCAACCTACCTCAGGTATCACCTACCACAGGTCTCTGGTAAGGAATGAATGAATAAAGCACACACAGATGCAGTCTGCCTTATTCTCGAAATATAAGTCCCATTTACTCTCCTCCAGAGGCAATACCCATCATGAATTTACTATACATCCTCCCAGTCTATAGTATATATCCATTAACAAAGAATTACTGTACATGGTTTGTATTTCTATAAATGCTATGTTATGCCTTTGCTCTGCAATTTGATCACTCAATGTATCTTTCTTTTTTTTTTTGAGACAGAGTCTCACTCTGTTGCCCAGGCTAGAGTGCCGTGGCGTCTGCCTAGCTCACAGCAATCTCAAACTCCTGGGCTCAAGAGATCCTACTGCCTCCGCCTCCCGAGTAGCTGGTACTACAGGCATGCGCCACCATGCCCGGCTAATTTTTTCTCTATATATATTTCTTAGCTGTCCAAATCATGTCTTTCTATTTTTAGTAGAGACGGGGTCTTGCTCTTGCTCAGGCTGGTCTTGAACTCTTGACCTCGAGCAATCCTCCCACCTTGGCCTCCCAGAATGCTAGGATTATAGGCATGAGCCACTGCGCCCAGCCTCAACATATCTTTATCTCTGTGTTGATATGTACAAATATAGCTTAGTCTTTTCAACTGCTGTGTATTATTCATCACATAAATATTTCATAAATTGTTTAAGCTATTTGTAAAAGATGACAGAAACACAGAGCATAGAAAATGACATAAAGTTTCCCAAAACATTATGCAAAGTTGGCATAACCCTCATACCAAAACCAGAAAACAAAGAAGAGTACAAAAAAAGCTATAGATCAAGATCAATCAAGAACTATTAAAAAAAATAAAAGTAAATCAAACCCATCCACTACTAAATTAGAAGAATAAGATACCATGGCCAAAGAGGGTTTATCCAAAAATGTAAGGATGACTCATTATCAGCAACTCAATTAATGTTGTCACCATGTTAACAGATTAGAGAAGATTTCTGGTGAAGATGGCTAAATCTTTTTTTTTTTTTTTTAAGAGAAAAGTTCTCACTCTGTCACCCAGACTAGAGTGCAGTGGTATGATCATAGCTCACTCCATTCTCGAACTCCTGGGGCTCAAGTGATTCTCCTGCCTCAGCCTCCCAAGTAGCTGGGACTATACCTAATAGCTGTACCACTCACACCCCGCTGATTTTTTTTTTTTTTTTTTAAGAGACAGGGTCTTGCTATGTTGCCCAGGCTGATTTTGAACTCCAGAGATCAAGCAATCCTCCCGCCTCAGCCTCCCAGAGTGCTGGGATTACAGGCGTGAGCCACCGTGACTGGCCTAAAATACTGTTCTAAAGAAAAAAGTTAACTATGCTACCTAACTCAAAGCAAGCAAGGGAAATCTCCAGGTGCAGGCTGCCCCTGACAGGACTCCAGGCTTTACAAGCTGGGGCTTGGCAGCCAGAATACAGAGCAGAGGAGCAGAACAAGGACCTGGGCCTGTCCGGGAGTGGTTAGGAGCAGAGTGTGGAGACTACTGCCCAGCCTGGAATCCTGGCTCTGCCATTACTAAGCTGTGGGACCCTGGGCGAGTGACTACTTCTCATCCTAACTCCATGTCCTGGGACAGAGGACTAACTTCGTAGGGTCTAAACATTAAGAAGGAAGAGAAGGCACTGCCAGGCAGAGGATTCTCCAATCACCAGGTATCTGTTGGCACAGTGTGGTCATCATTACCTGAGCCCCCTCCACTGGCCAGCCTAGGGTTGGGCCCTCAGCAAACACCCACTGGAGGCCACTGGGGTGACAGAATTGCCCTTAAGAAATCTGTACCCTAAGCCTTTGCCTCAGAAAGCTGTGATGTCTCAAATCCTGAGACATAAAATTTATATCAAAACAAGTGTCCAGAATGAGTGACGCTGGTAAGACTCTGCAAAGGCAACCAGGAAACTGCTCATGGGTCCAGAGCACTCAGAAGACCCACTCAGATGACTTCCCCAGAGTAAGCTGGAAGCCAGAGCACACAGCCCTCACCAACAGTGGGGGATTCCCAAGGAACCAGGCACAGGATAATGTGGAAGGTCTTCTACAAAATAAGAACAGGAAGTTACTGTTTTCATTACTTGCAGACTTGGAAACAGGCACTGAAATAAAAAACTCAGTTGTTGAGTTGAATATAGCAGACCAGACACCGCTAAAAATATAATAGACGATAAATCTTAACAAATCACCAAGGGAAAAAGCTGATAGAGATGAAAATATTTAAGATAAAGTAAGAGACAAAACATTCTTGTTTCATCCTTTCAAATATTTATAGAGTGCCTACTATGTGCCAGACACTGATTTTTAGGTACTGGGGTTACAACACTGAACAAAACAGTAAAAAACACTCTGCCCACCCAAAAGAATTGAAAGCAGGGACTTGAAGAGATATTTGTACATCCATGTTCATGGCAGTATTATTCATAATAAACAAAAGGTAGAAGCAACCTAAGGGTCCACTGACAGATGAATAGATAAGCAAAATATGGTCTATCAATACAACCTTATTCAGCTTTAAAAAGGAAGGAAGTTTTTGGCCTGTAATCCCACCAGCACTTTGGGAGGCCAAGGCAGGAGGATTACTTGAGGCCAACAGTTCTAGACCTGGCCAAAGGAGCAAGACTCTGTCTCCCACCACCTCCCATAAAAAAGAGTTAAGCATTATATTGCTATTTTATAAGCAAGTGCTTAGGAATTATATAACTAGTGATTTACATTTCACAGAATACATATAAAATATGACCTAACATGTTAAGTGGCTGGACAGGCTGAGAAGCTCTGTAGGACCACATGGAATGGGGTGGGGGGGAGGGGGAAGGGTCTCCAACATGAAGGGAGGGGCATTGCTCTCAGAAGGTGGGGAAAGGGACCTGAACAACAACAGGCAATGTTCAAAATATTCACTGAGCACCAGGCCTGTTCCAGCATTTGCAAACAGAGCAATAAACAAACTGTATTCCTTATTCTTACAGAGCTTATGTTCTAAAGGAGAGAGGCAGAAATTAAGAAATACAGATATGTTAGGGAAAGAGAAAGATAGGGCAGAGGGTGGGGGGAGGCAGGAAGACCATCCCTTCCTAGTCTGAGATTGAGCAAACTTCACAGGTCCTTTCTGCTGGGCTTTACCTAGGACACAGCAGGCCTCACTGCCTCCACCCTCCCACTGGCTAAGATGTCAGCTACAGCCCATACTAACCATTCTGTGAATCTAACCAAGCAGAGAGGCACCTTGAGGTCTCAACACTGGGACAGCTGTGAGGCTTTCAGGACATTCCCCAGAGCCAGACCATGAGAAGGACCAAGCTCCAAGCTATTCCTCCAGGATCAGAAGAGAGACTTAAATGGAAAACTCAAGTTTGCAAATATAATCTACACACATCTAAAATTCCCTAATTTTCTAATTTCACACTAATCCACCTGAAATATATTTTAGTCCTACCATCACTGAATGATGACAGCACCTCTGTTCTTTTATAGTCTACATAAGGAATAATAGCATAGCATTTGCTATAGAACAAGGTCCAAAAGCATTGAACACTCCATTAATCAAAAATTCTCTAATAAGGTTACTCTATAAAATTTGTTTTTAACTTTTTTTTCTGAGACAAAATCTTGCTCTGTTGCCTGGGCTACAGTGCCGTGGTGTCAGCCTAGCTCAGAGCAACCTCAAACTCCTGACTCAAGCAATCCTCCTGCCTCAGCATCCTGAGTAGCTGGGACTACAGGCACGCGCCACCATGCCTGGCTAATTTTTTCTATTTGTTTAGTAGAGACAGGGTCTCCCTCTTGCTCAGGCTGGTCTCAAGTGATCCTCCCGCCTCGGCCTCCCAGGATGCTAGGATTATCAGCATGAGCCACTGCACCCGGCCTACTCTATAAAATTTAGAATTTACTCATAGCAAAATTTTACTTCTCTTGTGGAAATACACCTATGACAGTAAAGACTTTTTAACTGACCTATTTCCTTTTTTGTTTTGGCTACAAAGACACTCAGAGCCAAAGGCAAGGCTCAATACCAGCCCTCCTGGCTAACCCATTTGTGCTGCTTCTCTTTCTCTCAACTCCAAAAATAAAACTTATGATAACACATAAGTTGATATGTCCGAATTGCTGGTTTCTATTTCACTGTATATATTCTTAATGTGATATGTCAAATAATTAGACTTTTCATTCATTGCTGGTGGGAATATAAAATGGTCCAGTCACTATGGAGAACAGTCTAATGGTTCCTCAAAAAGTTAAATATAGTTACCACGTGGCCCAGCAATTCCACTACTAGGTATCTACCCAAGACAGCTGAAAACATGTTCATACAAAAATTTGTACAAGAATGTCGATATGAGCATTATTCATAATAGCAAAAAACAACCCAAATGTCTATCAACTAATAAATGGATAAACAAAATGGTCTATCCATACAATGGATATTTAGCCATAAAAAGGAACAAAGTACTAATGTATGCTACAACATGGATGAACATTATGATAAGTGAAAGAAGCCAGACACAAAAGGCCACATACTGTATGAATTCATTTATGTGAAATGTCCAAAAATAGGCAAATCCATAGAGACAGAAGTAGAATGGTTGCCAGGGCCAGAGAGGAGGGGAAGATGGGAATTTGAGAATTGACTGTTTAATGGTACAGGCTTACAGCAACCTCCAATTACAAAACACAAAAGAAAAACAAAAAAAAAAAAAAAAAGAATGGTACAGTCAACAATGGGTTGATGAAAATGTTTAGGAATTAGGTAGTGGCAATGGTTGCACAACACTGAATATACTAAAAACCACTGACTTGTACATTTCATAATGGTTTAAACAGTGAACGTTATGTGAATTTTATCTCAATAAAAAGTCAAATCTTTTGTGAAATGGGCAAAGTATCAAATATATCAAGTTCCATCACTAATGCATCTATAAAATCTTTTTCTACTTTCCCTCTAAAACATATTTAAAGCATAAAGGTAATTTCATGAACATAGTAGGGGCATCTGCTCCAAAAGCTAGAAACTCTAAAGAAGAGCTAACTGGCTTCAAGTCCATGTATGTTGTAGTCACAGCCCCGGCCCTGTTTCTCATGCCAGGCAGCCAACCTTGCCCTGACAGGAGCAAGACTGGAAGTTTAGTTCAGGGACAGGGTACAGTGGGATCACAACTGATGTGGAAGGGGCTCTGAATGAATCAAGATTTCAAGAAAACCCAGTAGTGAACTGTAAGACCCTTAGCCTCTTCAGGCAGCCAGCCAAAGGATACCTGCCGGGACCCAGGAGAAACACATGCCGACACTGGGGTCCTCACCAACCAGCCCTCAGTGAAGTCCCACCCATAGTCCTCCCATTAGCTCCTGAGCCTCCATCTTGACAATAAGCCTTCAGCCAAGGACCACCAGCCATCTGAGGGAAACTTTACTATGAGAGATAAGAGTTTAAAAGCAGGAGAAAATTAGGAACTTAAGAGGAACACACAAGACAGGAAATGAGAGAAACATCAAAAGTACACTCCCATTTGTATGTAGTTAAAATACATACACACACTTTTACTTAGGTATGCTCTGCCGACCTCTGGCTACACTGTTGCCTTTAAGGAGGTGAATGAGGTGGCATTCTGAGGCATGTGAATATATTACAGTTTTTATTTCGGTTTTGAGGCCAGGTATGGTGGTTCACAGCACTTTAGGAGGCCAAAGTGGAAGTATCCCTTGAGCCCAGGAGTTTTGAGACCATCCTGGGCAACATAATAAGACCCTGCCTTCACAAAAATTAAAAAATTAGTGGTGGTACGTGCCTGTAATCCTGGATACTCAGGAGGCTGAGGTGGGGGGAATCGCTTGAACCCAGGAGTTTGAGGATACAGTGAGCTACGATTGCACCACTGCACTCCAGTCTGGGTGACAGAGCAAGACCTTGTCTCTCTAAAAAAAATTTTTTAAATAAAATTTAAAATAGGTTTTATTTAGATTTTTAAAGAAACAGTATAAAAATATAAAAATGTTTCCAAAATAATTAAAAATTACAGCACTCTTTATAATAGCATTCCATAACTGCTAAGGGAACAAAAAGAGACAGCTAGGTATTATTAATATGTGCCTCCTACAGTTTTGCCAAAAGGAGAAGGAGAAAGTCAGGAAGAAGGGAGATAGGAAAGAAGGAAGAAAAGAAAGGAGGAAGGGAGAGGAGGGAGGAAAGAAAAGGGAAATGAAAGGAGGTAGAAAAATGGAGAGAAGTAGGAAGGAAAAGAGAAATATACGAGAGAAAAAAGAAAATCTGAAGATTATGTCAATGAAATAACTACATAATAGGAGTTCTAAAAAGAAACAGAAGATAAACTTACAAAGAAATAATTCAAGATATACCAGAATCAAAAGGTCAAAAGGACCCATAAGACATGCACAATGGCTATCACCCTTTAATCCCTGCACTTTGGGAGGCTGAGGCAGGAGGATCATTTGAGCCCAGGAGTTGAGACCAGTCTTAGCGAGACCCTGTGTCTACAAATAAATTTAAAAATTAGCTGGGCGTGGTGACATGTGCCTGTAGTGCCAGCTACTCAGGAGGCTGAGGCAGGAGGATCGCTTGAACCCAGGAGTTTGAGGCTGCAGTGAGCTATGATCATACCATTGTACTACAGCCTGGGCAACAGAGCGAGACACTGTCTCAAAAAAAAAAAAAAAAAAAAAAAGGACCCATCCATCAAGTGCCCAGTATGATGAATACAAAACAAGCCAACATGGCTTCCAGAGATGGGATTTAAAAAAAAAAAAAAAAAAAAAAGGTCACATGCCACATGCAAATTGTCAGAACTCTGAATAGTGCCAGACTTCTTAAAAGAGAAAATGCACATGGGAAGCTCAAAAGCAATCATCAGTGATGCTTCCAAAATCTTGAGGGAAAATTAATTTCCAACCTAAATGATATACTCAGTCAAGCTACTAATCAAGTACAAGTATAAATAGGTAATTTTGGCATGGAGGGTCTCAATAAATATTGCCTCATATATTTTAAGGTAACTACCAGAAGCTGAGGTGGGAGGGTCACTTGAATCCAGGAGCTTGAGCTTATATGGAGCTAGGATCCCACCACTGCACTCCAGCCTGGGCAACAAGAGTGAGATCCCATCTCTTTAAAAAAAAGGAAAAAAGTGGCTGGGTGTGGTGGCTCAGGCCTGTAATCCAGCACTCTAGGAGGTGGGAAGCCAAGGCAGAGGATTGCTTGAGGCCAGGAGTTTGAGACCACCCTGAGCAAGAGCAAGTCACCTCTCTACTAAAAATAGAAAAAAAAAAAAAAAAAATTAGCCAGGCATAGTGGCGTGCGCCCATAGTCCCAGCTGCTGGGGAGGCTGAGGCAGGAGAATCGCTTGAGCCCAGGAGTCTGAGGTTGCAATGAGCTGTGATGATGCCACCGCACTGTAGCGGGGCTGACAGAGTAAGACTCTGTCTCAAAAAAAAAAAAAAAAAGGAAAAAAGAAAAAAAGATAACTACTAGAAGGTTTATCACCAAACATGAAGGTGAACCAAGGAAAACATGAGATTCAAGAAACAGATGGTCCATCTCAGATGATGTTAACAGCTCTGCAGCAAGCTATGGGAGAGTCCATCCAGTCTAGAGCAGGAAGACAGACAGCTCTCAGAGAAAGATCATCACAAGAAAAGGTAAACTGACAGATCTAGTGTAACTGACTATCCCAAAAGGCTTTTTATACAGTTCATTTGGAAAACCTTGGGCTGAATTAGTAATAGATACATGGAAAACTAAGCAAACAGAAAAAGTATTACTACCAGGAAAACAAAAGTCATACAAGAAAGTAAATATCAATTATGGTATATGGTTTAGCTAAACAATGTAACTTTATAAATATTAATTTAAACCAAAACTCACTATAAAAGTACGATAAATCAAAGATGGCCAATAATTCTTTGTCACTCTCCCCTGCAAGAGACAACATCTATCTCCCTGGAGTCTGGCCTGGCCCTGTAGCTGCTTTCAACAACAGAATACAGCAAAGCGATACTGTGACAGTTCTCACCCTAGCCTTTAAAAGGACTGGCAGGTTTTGCTTCCTCCTTCATGGAACCAGCCACCATGCTGCAAGGAAGCCCAAGCAGCCTCATGCGATGGCCCATATTAGGGAGAATGAGGCCTCTGGCCAACAGTCCCTAATGCATTCCCAGCCAACAGCCAGTACCAACAAGCTAACACCACGTAGAGCTGAAGGAACAATATAACCCTGGTAAGCCATGCCCAAATCACAAGATGTAAACAAGACGTTTTCAGCCACTAAATTCTGGAATAGATAAACAAACACCAAAATATTGCGAATATTGGGAAGAAGTGGGGAGAGGAAGTGGGAGGCAAGGGAGGGTAAGAAAGCTAAATCCTCATCATCTTCCACAGATAAAACTTTGTAAAGTGGAGCAGAACACTGTTATCTTTGATTCTGAGCTTCACAAAGCAAACTGTCTTTACTGTACATGTTTTGTTTCGTTTTTTTTTTTTTTTTAAGTTTATAGCTTTATTGTAAAAGATATAAAGAATGCAGATGAACAGCGAGATAAAGTAACAGATAGTGCTGGTATTGCAGAGGCAGGTGGGGTGGGGCATGGAGCCCTCTCTTGATATTCCACGTTCCCAATACCTCCACATGTTCAGCAACCTAGGAGGTCAATGTTTTAGCTTAATAAAAGATAAATTGGAAATATGCCTAAACATTTTGTTTGGTGAGCTTAGTTATACATTTCCTTCCACTTTTCTATATTATACACATTTCTCATAAAATTTATTTACTGGCCAGACACTGTGGCTCACACCTGTAATCCTAGCCCTCTGGGAGGCCAAGACAGGAGGATTGCTTGAGCTCAGGAGTTCAAGACCAGCCTGAGGAAGAGCAAGACCCCATCTCTACTAAATATAGAAAAAATTAGCTGGGCGTGGTGGCACACGCCTATAGTCCCAGCTACTCGGGAAGCTGAGGCAGGACGATTGCTTGAGCCCAGGAGTTTGAGGTTGCTGTGAGCTAGGCTGACACCACGGCACTCTAGCCTGGGCTAAAGAGTGAGACTCTGTCTCGAAGAAAAAAAAAATTACTTACTGATTATGAAATTATTAAAAATAGTAATGAAGCTTTCTATTTTGCCATGATGATGTGTCAAGAAATTGCACGTCCTTGAAAATAAGATTGATAGAAATTCTAGGCTGGAACTCACAACTCAGATCAGGGCAGATCACGGCAGCTCTAAGGAGCCAGCTCAGAGATGTGTGGACAATAACAGAGGAAGATTTTTCCTTAAGGAAAAATTTTGTAAAGAATATTTTATAAATAAAGGTACATTTAGCTACAATTTCCCATTTTCCCTATGTATGGCGACTTTTGGGACACCCTGTATTTCTAATGGGCCATCAAGACAGATTTCCTTTCTCTCACAAGTTTATCAACTTACAATAATGACAAGGACCTCCTCCCAAAGGAAATAAAGAAGGTAATAACCCATAATTGGTGCTGTTACTATTTCTTCTGAACCAGCAGAGAGCCCTCATTAATACCACTGACCCACAGCAGGGGCCTGGGACTAGGGCACTGGTGATGCCTTGCTCCTGCCCTTTACTGATTCAATCCACTAATTTGTTGACATCTCTATAGCAGCCAAGAACATAATGATATACGAGAAACATACATGAGTTTAACCTCCAAAGACAGACACTGAATAAACAAGAATTATCATTGTTTCAAAGGAGTTATAAGCAGTTAAATTTTAAACAAATACTTTTCTTTTTTTTCAGATTTCAGAACTCAACTGAAAAGAACCCAATAAACTGTTAACATGATACATAATCTCAACTCCTGTTCCACAAATACGGTATACAATTTATTTTACACGAAGAACAAAAAAAATAAAAACCTAATTTTTCCACATGCAACTTTCTCAGTAGTCTCATATTGTTAAGTTTCATTTTGGGTAGTGCTGCCTCTACTGAAATGTCACTTTTCTCTCCCACTCAAGGAAGAAGTTGCCTTAAGTTATTATAGATAAGCTCCTCCATGCTCTTGTGCCAGTTCATGCCTCCATCCCAGGCTATCCCATGAAAGAACCTGAACAAAAGAGAAGCAAGAGGCCTCAGGAGGAGGAATGCCACAGGGACCTCATCAACCAGACACCAGACAGTGCTCAGCAACACCCAGGACACACAGATCCAAAACCTGAGGGTTCTAAGTTGGCCACATTCCCTCCTTGCCACTGTCTAGCCCAGGCAGTCTTCCAGGCAGCTCCTTCAGCTCACAGGCCCTGAGTGCCTGCACATGCAGCACAGTTCTAGGGACGCAGACGTGAACAAGAAACAAGTGCCCTGCTTTCATGGCGCTTCCACTCAAGCTGGGAGGGCAGGTGGGGACAACAAATGAGGTGATTACCACCATGGGAAAAAAAAATCAGTCAAAGGAGCTCAGGAGAGCAGAGGGGGTGCAATTTTAAGTTTGGGAGTTTCAATGTGGGCTTCATTGAGAAACTGGTATTTGGGCAAGAAAGTCAACAAAATTTTATTCCTTAATGGGTTTTCTCTTGTTTCTGGACCCTGAAACTGAAGGAAATACAAATGCTTACCAAAAAAACACTATCTAGACAGTGAATGGCACCTCTTTCTATCTGGTTCTGTCAGACAAAAACTTAAGGGCTATCACTGACACCTCTTCCTCTATATCTCTCCTATCCCAAACAACATGCCTTATCAATTTTACTCCAGATCCCTTCCTAGCTAAGCCTGTCCACCTCTCTGCATACCCACAATCTCAACACTGGCCAACCACCAAGATCTTTCACCAGGACCAACACCACAGTATCCTAATTGGCTCAACAATCAGGAAACTCCAGGCAGTGGTTATCGGTTTGAGGGCATCAGAATCCATGAAGAGTTTTAGAACAGACTGCCAGGCCCCACCCCAGAGCTTGGGACTCAATCGGTCTAGGGCAGGACTTGAGAATCTGCATTTCTTTTTTTTTTTTTTTTTTTTTTTTTTTTTTTGAGACAGAGTCTCACTTTGTTGCCCGGGCTAGAGTGAGTGCCGTGGCGTCAGCCTAGCTCACAGCAACCTCAAACTCCTGGGCTCAAGTGATCCTCCTGTCTCAGCCTCCCGAGTAGCTGGGACTACAGGCATGCACCACCATGCCCGGCTAATTATTTCTATATATATTTTTAGCTGTCCATATAATTTCTTTCTATTTTTTTTAGTAGAGATGGGGTCTCGCTCTTGCTCAGGCTGGTCTCGAACTCCTGAGCTCAAACGATCCGCCCACCTCGGCCTCCCAGAGAGCTAGGATTACAGGCGTGAGCCACCGCGCCCGGCCCGAGAATCTGCATTTCTAACAAGTTCCTGGGAGATTGACACTGCCAGTCTGGGGACAGACTTTGAGAACCACTGAACCAATTATGGTGCAGCATGGCTTAACTCAAAGGTTTCTTTCTTGCTCATGGTACACATCCGTTTGTTTCCACAGGAAAAAGGGAAAATGAGAAAGCACATGTCTCTTAGAGCTTCCTCTCAGAAGTGACATGTCATTTTTCATTGGCGAAAGCAAATCACAGGCCACACCAAATTTCAAGGAGACAGGGCTGTTCAATCGTATCAGGCACTCAAAGCAGAAACAACGGAAAGATTCTAACCTGAAGGGAGTAACTGCAGATTGGCCTGCTGTACACACTCCTCCCTAATCCTCCCCTACCACCAACTCAAGGTACAGAGGAATACTTTCCAAAGCAAAAGAATCCATGCCATACACCCCACCACTTAAACTTTAAGTGGGAATCTTCAAGGGCCTCACGTTTTTCTTAGGATGCAAATACTTAACAGAGCTAAAAGAACTTGCCTGACAGTACCCCCACCCCAGCCTCAGCCACCCCAGGCTTCTTCCTGCTGCTGTCACTCCTCTGCACAGGCTTTCCTTCTGCCTGACACTCACACCCCTCTCTGCTCTCATGTCATTCTCATCAGGAAGTCTTTTCTGACACCATATTAGGTATAACTTCCCTACTAGATGTACATGGATCCTTCCTTTATGACTTGCTTTTTGTGATGGGGAACTCTAAATACACAAAAGTGGACAGAACAGTTAGAGCCCATGTACCATACCACCCTCGACCTGGGCCAGTCCTGATTTAACCACACACTCACCCACTCTCTCTTCCATAGGATTGTGAAGCAAATCCCAGATGATGTATCATTTCATCAGTAAATGTCTATTTACTGATACATCCCCAAAGAGTAGGAATTATTTTCCTAAACATAAAAAAAAAATCACTATCACAGCTAAAAAATAATAATAATTCCTTAGTAACAAATGTAGTCAGCATTCCAAATTCTAATTGCCTCAAATATCATAAGGGGTATTCAGTTATGTTTTGGACAACTGGCCTGACACAAATACAAATAAGCACTACTGCCACAGATAGTCACTGTGCCTCAATCTCTTGCCATCTAGTCCTCTCCTTTTTTTTCCTTGTTGAAGAAAACAGGTTACAGGTCTTGTTTCCCATGTTCTGAGTGTTGCCAATGGCAACCCTGTGGTATAGTTTAGCCTGTTCCTCTCCTGACTGAATTTCCTAAAAATCGGCTGTTAAACATGGAAGCTTGATCAGATTCAGGTTCAATTTTTCTGGCGAGACTATTTGCAGGTTTTTCAAAGATATGATCTTTTTTCCACTCTTCCCCCATTTCATCTCATCTCAGGTCTATAACATTCATGGGACCAAGGACAGGCTTGGCTCATCACTGGCATACAGCTGACACTCAGGGAATGAGGAAATGTCACACTGCCACATTGAATGGCAAAAATAGAACTACCCACCCTTCCATCCACATATAGACAGTTAGTTGTATGTTAAAATCTTCCCAGAGAGGCAGAACAGTTAAGTTCCCAGGGTACAGAACCAGAGGTCAGGCCCTGCAGGAGTTCTAACTGCATCACATATAGACTTGTAATTTTGGGTCAGTGACTTAATATATTTGGGATTCAATTTCCTGCTATGAGGATTCAGTGAGATACAGTAAATAAGATTCACTGCTCAAGGATATATACAGCAAAGCTCTACACAGATAGCACCAACTTCAAATCTTTTGGAGGAAGCAACACAGAAACTTCCTATTTCTAACATTTTAATAAAAAATCTAGAATTTACATTTTTATGAAATAAAAATCCTCAGGAAAACAGAATAATACCCAAAAGCTATCTCCACTTGTTAACTGAGTGCCTTCTACATTCAGGCACTGAAGACAAGTCAGAAGGTCCTCATCTTGAAAAAGTCACAACCTGGAGAAAAGAAGGGGGTGAGAGCCTGTGCAATGTGCTGTCATAACAGGCCTACCATTCACAAGGGCAGGACAAACTTACGGGAGCAAAAATACATCTAGTGCCACAGGCGCAGGGTCTGCAACGCTGGTGGAAATAGGGAAAGGTTTCACAGAGATGAAGGCTAAGCCGTAAAAGCACTGTGGCAACACAAAACAAGGCAACTCAGGAAGAAGCAATAACACATGCAAAGATACGTGGAACAGAGCATAGCTCATCACAAGAGCTACAAGCAGCATGACAGCAAGGTCTTAGTGCAACCAAAAGGGACTAGCCAGTGAAGGTAGGAACCACACGTCATGCTCAAGATTTAGGGTTTCCTCTTCTAGGCCAACAGTGAAGCACTACAGACACATTTTAGGCAGGTAGATGATATCAGAGCTTCCTTCTGGAAGGAACAGAGATAAATCAGAAACTATGACACCCTCCCTTCCCTTTCACTAGTTCAGAGTAAGGTAAAAATGGTACCACCAACTAATTAATCTTTCAGATCGTAAATACTGGAATCACCCAGCCCTGTCAATGCTGCCTCAGCTCCCTCCCTTGCATCTGTCCACTCTTCCCCACCCCCACTTCCAGTGTGTTGGTGAAGCCATGGTCCTCTGGCCCTGATACTAGTCCTTGGGCCTTCTCCCTGACCTCTGCCACCAGGCCCTGGCCCTCCACCTTTCCAGCCTCACACCAGGGCAAACATGCTCACATCACTCCCCTTTATTCACACCTCTTCTGGGACATATTATTCCCCCATATCATACAAAGTACTGAAGGCTCATTCAAATAATCACTGAATGCCTGACACATATTCAGATAATGTTCTAGGTGCTGAAAATATAACAATAATCAAAGCCAAAGGAGAAAAGTCCCTGCCTTCACAGATGACGCAATGTAGTCAGGAAGACACATGGAATGTCGGAGGATAAGTGCTATGGGAAAAAAGCTAAGGCAGGCTGGGCACTGCGGTTCACGCCTATAATCCTAGCTCTTCGGAAAGCTGAGGTGGGATGATTACTTGAGCCCAGGAGTTCGAGACCAGCCTGCTCAACATAGCAAGATTCCACCTCTACAAAAAAATCTGTGTAAAAATTAGCTAAATGTAGTGGCCTATGCCTGTAGTCCCAGCTACTTGAGAGGCTGAGGCAGAAGACTGCATGAGCCTAGGAGTTTGAGGTTACAGTGAGTTATGATTATACCACTGCACTCCAGCCTGGGCAACACAGCAAGACCCTGGCTTAAAAAAAAAAAAAAAAGATAATTTGCAAACATGAGCCTAATGCTCTGGAGTTTCCAGGTTATCTCTTTCTTTTGTATTTTATATACTTCATATTCTCTTTACCTCGCCCAGTGATACAGAGAGAACAGCAATGAGGTACAGTAGAAACTCTTGCTCCATCTTGGTGCTAGGTACAGGTCTGTTCTATTATTTGTTGTACTTAGGTGTTTAGAATGTTTCCTAGCTAATTTTCATTCAACATTTGAGTTAGCTATGGTAAGCAAAGGAAACTGCCCTGTCTGGCAAAAAGTCCTGGCTCCCCAATTAAAACAGAGTGACCTTAGCTCAGCCCCTTCCATTCTATACTCAGGTTCTTCCTCGAGAGAGTCCCTTTCTGCTCCAACATGACACAAAAAAGAAAAGCAAATAGACCAGATACTGGCATTAAACTGAGTTTTGTTTACCCTAAGCCATATGCCCATTTATTCAGCATTTACTGAGTGCCCGCCATGAGAAGGCACCAGCATAGGCCAGGCTGCCCAAGGCAATGACAGAGGCCTCCCTCTAAGAGTTCACCCAATAGGAGAGGAAAGTCACATGTGCCAATAAAAGGCTGTGCATTATGCTCAAAAAGGAAGGACTAGTGGTGGTCCATACCCAACAACAGCCCACACAAAGGCCTGGAGTCAGGACAGGGTACCACATATTTGGTGAACAAGGACACATTTACTGCAGTCAGGCAAAAAACGAGAGTGAGGATTACGAGACTAAGATGCTTATCCAAAATTGTATGCATCCTATGGTCCTGAGCAGTCCACCAAAGGAAAAACCAAAAAGCTATGCCAGAATGAGTACAAAGCCATATGTCTTCGGTTCCCACTGATTAATTAAAGCATTTACTTAGAAAGGTTATTTGCTCATTTGCTCAATTAAAAAGGACAGTGCAGACCTGGGTGTAGTGGCATGCACCTGAAGGCCCAGCTACTCTGGAGGCTGAGGCAGAAGGATCACTTGAGCCCAGGAGGTTGGGGCTATGGTGCACTATAATCGCACCTGTGAATAGCCACTGCACTCCAGTGTGGGCAAAACAGCAAGAATCCATCTCTAAAAATAAATAAATAAAAAGGACAGGGCAAAATAAGTTTGGATTATGAACTTCAGCACCATCTTAGCACATCCTTTTATATGTGCTCTTATTTAGTGAAGAGAATCCTACAGTTCACATAGCACGCGCGCGCGCGCGCGCGCGCGCGCGCGCGCACACACACACACACACACACACGCACACATAGTGTTTCCTATCCTCTCACCAGTACTTTCTTAGTAAGTCTAATTCCACCTACTTTTACATGTTTTACACTGAATCTTCAAGCTGTAAAAAAAAAAAAAAATGTAGCAACTAGTTAGTTCACATTCTGCCACGTAAGTTAAACCTTTTAAGGTTTGACTAGTCTAGGAGGGGACAGTCTGAAGACTGCACTCACTCCTCCTAAACCACAGGGTCTATAATTCCTGACCCATTCTGAAATTCTGCCTTATTCTTCATTTGGTGCTCACATTTCTACAGGTGCTGGTTTAATAGCTCTGTATAAATTAGTTGCATAAAAACAAACCTAATAGACACACCTACAACCTGTTTTCCTTTTTGTTTTGCTCCGTGTGTCTCCACAAGTTTCAAGTTATATTAGTTTGCATGTTACATATGAATATATATTTGATAAATTATCTATTATTCTTTGACATTAATAAAATTATTTATTTGATACTCTTAAAATGGAATGTTTACCCCTGGAATCAGAGGTCAGCCTATTTGGCAGTAATAGTCAGGAGGGGAAGATTTTTATACTGAAGAGATCCAAGTTCTTCACAAAAGCTTAACACAAACTCAGAACAGTGCAGTAAATCCTCATTTGAACAACTTATCAACCCAAAACTGAAGGCTGCTGGGTGGCTGAGAAAATGGAAGGAAAGAAAAGGAAATGACTCAAAGTAATCATGCTTCAAGTATGAGTCCTCTCCATTTTCAGTCGGCAGTTTAGATTTGAACTACCATCGGCTGTGGGAAGTAAAGAGCACGCATCAAGTCCACAAGGAAAGGCTGTGCTTATAGGACTTGTTTCCTTCATGTTATTTGGAATTGTTCTTTTTTAATATTGTTGCTCTCACCACATTTAAATATGTAACTGGGACATTTGGAAAACTAAAGTTAAAGTCCCAGCTTCACAAATGAGATGGCTCCTAACTTATTTTCATGTTGATAATCTTATCAAAAATACATAAAACATAGCCAATATAACCAATGCGTGATCTTATTATTTAATTCATTTAAAAGTCAAAACTTGAAAGTCTGAGAGTGGGCTGGCAGTACTGAAGAACTTCCCCTAACCTAGGTTTCAACTCATTCCTTATCAATTAGTCCTCTCTTCACAACGGTCTGTTAAAACACACACATACACATACACCAATTATTTACCTAAAAATGATTAATGTCAGAACATCAGTTTTGATACTAAGTTTCAACTTGAATGTCAAACCCCATCCTGGCCACAGAAAGGAGGAAAAATTGGCGCTGCAATGGGTCCTAGACAATATCCTCATCCATTTTCTTTTTATGGAAACTCAAGACTAGCAGTTTTTAAATGCCGAGATTTTAAACCACTGTTCCTGTAAGTGGGAAGAAACCAGCGATTCAGCCGCCGGGTTCCATCCCTACGTGTCCTGAGGCTTCAAGGACTATCGGTCTGCAGCCTAGGAGCGAAGGGAGCATCCTGGGCGGAGGCCGACAGCCCCTGGTGCAGGATCCCCACGCCTGGCCCACCCGCGCCTCCACCTGCCAAGGCCCGGACGGCGGCCCGGACCGCGGCCCGGCTCCCCGGGGGCGCGCCTGCGCTGACCAACGGCCCGGGCGCCGCGAGTGTCAACGCCGGACACCTTCTGCAAACAAAAAGCGGCCCCTCGGCCCGACCCCTGCCTGGACACTAGCCCTGGGACCCCCGACCTGCCCCTCCCACCGCGGCCGCCCTGGCCCGAGGCGCCGCACAAAGGCCGGCCCGGCCCGCTCCGCGCCGCGGGAACAAAGGCGGCCGCCCCGGCCGGGCCGGCACAGGTGCAGCCGCCGGGCCCCGCCGGGCCCAACATGGCCGCGCCCGCCGGCCCCGTTAGCCGCCGCCCTCCCCTGCTGATCCTCCCAGCGGCCCAGCCTTCGCCGCCCTCCCGGCCCTCCCCGCAACTCCCGACCCCTCAGGCCGCCGGCCTCCACTGGACCTCGCTCCTCTTGGCCGGCCCCTCAGGCCTTGCCGGGCCTCTCGGCCATTCCCACCCTCCGCAGTCCTCCCGGCCCTCCGCGATCCTCCCGAGTCCTCCCCAGCCCTCCCGGCCCTCAGGCCTCCGCGGGCCTCACCGCCGCCCCCTCAGGCCCCCGCCCGGCGGTTGGCGGCCCCAGTGACCTGTGGTGCGTCGCATCCTCCGGGCGCAGCGGCTCCGGCAGCTGGGCAGAGGCCGGGCCGGGCCTGTGGCAGGAGGGCCGCGGCGGGGAGGGGGCGGCGGCGGGCGCAGCGCGGCCAGGCCGAGGCTCTCCGCGCGCGGCGCCGACCCCGCCCCCGCGCCTCCCGCCCGCCGCCGCCGCCGCCGGGGCTGCCGCCGCTCTCAGAAGCCGCGGGAAAAGTGCACGCCGCTGATTGGCTGCCGCGCTCGCGGGGCCCGCGGACCGGGCTTTTCAAATCCTCGCCGGGGCCGCGCGGGCGGGGTCGGCCGCGGGACCCGCGCGCGCCTGGGAACAGCACAGGGCGCGCGCCCCGCTCCCGCTACTCGCCGGCGCGCGCCCGGCCCGGTCCTGAGTTCCCGGCGCCGCGCGCGGTGACGTCACGGCCGCGCGCCCAATCGCCGGAGCCGCGCCGCCGAGCCGTGGATGCGTGGGCGCGCGGGGCTGGAGCTGGGTTGGTGGGGTGGGCCCCACGCGCGTTCCCGGCGTCCTTTCCACCTTCCCCGCCGCCCCAGACCCGCGCTACTGAGCCGGCCCGAGGGTCCGAAACAACCCGGCAAGGGGACAGGCCCGCGAGGAGTGTCTCCAGGGCGCGAGGGTCCCGCCGGCGCGGGGTGGGCAGGCAGGCTTCGCAGCCCCTCACTGCCCGGGGACGCGTCCGGGTCAGGCTGCGGGTGCCCCGCCGCACTGGGGCGGGCGGGCCGGCGCGCTCAGGGTGCAGCTCCGGGAGACAGCTCGGTGCGATGAGGACGGCGGGCGGGTGTGGTGGACATGGACACGGAGAATGGCAGAGGTAGTGCGGACACTGGCTGAAGTGGTAAGGATGGATTTCGTTAGCAATATACTTTTGCAGTGGAGGAAAGCGCCCAGCACGAACTGAGCTCAACTCCGCTTGGCTCAGGGTGGCTGCGCGTAAAGGGAGAATGGGAGCGCGGAGAGGCCCGGGAGAGAAAGAAGATAAAAAGCGGGAAGGGGAATTGGTCCGTGTGAAACCCATCTGAGTTTGCTAACTGGAGCTGATGGAAGTTAGGCTCCTACCCTCCCTGGGGCGGGGGGCGGGGTGGTGGAAGGACCTATCTCCAGGTGTTGCTGGAACATGTAAGTTTCCTTTCAGCAGCCTTGGGTTTTCTCAGGCACTTTAAGGGAGGCTGGGGACATCCTAAGAATGGGGCTTTGAACTATTAGAAACTACGTTAGTGTTTTTTCAAGTCTTAATAGACCAAGGTGGAGACCTAGTGGAGACAAGGGCTCAGAGGAGCCTGGCAAGAGTTAGGTCAAGGACAGAATCCTTGTCAAAATGCACCATCCAAAGACTGTACTTTCAGGGATCATTTCTATAGTTCTAAAAAAAAAAAAAAAAAAAATGCCACTCTGGTCCCCCTTAATAAGGACCTTGCTGCTGCTTGGCCTCTAGCTGCCATCTCCTACAGGGTCTGCCTCCACTGCAGAGCCACCTCACCCCAGGTCATGCCCTTCCCTGCACAGCCACATCTCTAGTGACTGAGGGAGTGGGGTACAAAGGCTTGGTCAGTTCTGCATACTCTATGATTCCAACTATGTGACATTCTGGAAGAGGCAAAACTATGGACACAGTAAAAAGATTAGGGTTGCCAGGGACAGGGAGGAGAGATGAATAGGCAGAACACAGAAGATTTTTAGGAAGGTGAAACTACTCTGTATGATACTGTAACAGTGGATACATATCATTATATATTTGTCAAAACCCACAGAATGTACAACACCATCAGTGAACCACAATGTAAACTGAATTTTCAGTGATAATAATGTGTCATTGTAGACTCCTTGATTATAACAAATGTACTAGTCTGGTGGGAAATGATGATGGGGGAGGATGTAGGGGATGGACAGGAGGTGTATGGGAACTCTGTACTTTTTGCTCAATTTGTGAACCTAAACCTTCTGTAAAAATTAAAGCTTAGGCCAGGCAAAGTGGCTCACACTTTGGGAGGCCAAGGCAGGAAGATCAATTGAAGCCAGGAGTTTGAGACAAGCCTGAGCAATGTAGTGAGACCCCGTTTTTACAAAAAAAAAAAAAAATTTTAAATTAACGGGACATAGTGGTGTGCACCTGTAGTCCCAGCTACTCAGGAGGTTGAGGCAGGAGGATCGCTTGAGCCCAGGAGTTTGAGGGTGCAGTGAGCTATGATGATGCCACTGCAGTGTAGCCCAGGCAACAGCAAGACGCTGTCTCAAAAAAAAAAAAAAAAAATTATTAGTTTAAAAAAAAAAGATGGAATCCTAACCTCCAATATCTCAGAATGTGATCTTATTTGGAAATGGGGTCTTTTCAGAGGTAATGAAGTTAAAATGAGGTCATTAGGGTAGGCCCTAATGCAATATGACTGGTGTCCTTGTAAAAAGGGGGAATTTAGAGACACACACACATACAGGGGGAGAACTCCACATGAAGATGAAGGCAGAGGTCAGGGTGATGCTTCTATAAGCCAGGGAACGCCAAGGATTGCTGACACCCACCAGGAGGTGGAGAGAGCCCAGGAACAGATTCTGCCTTGCAGCCTCAGAAGGAACCAACTTTGCCAACACCTTGATCTCAGATTTCTGGCCTCCAGAATTGTGAGACCAGAAATTTCTGTTAAGCCACTTAGTTTGTGGTACTTTGTTACAGTAGCCCTAGCAAACTGTTACAGTCCCTAATAAGCACCTGGCCCTTCAAACTCCATCTCAGTCTCTGTTTCTGGAGAAGCTGACCTATGGCAGCTGAAGGAGGCTGGGCTAGGGTTGGAGACACTAGAGAGGGGTATAGGACAGCAAGAACAGTTGGTTTGGGCTCCCGAGCAGTGGAGACAGACATATGCCGGTTTTGGAGCTTGGGCAAGTATGAGGGTAGGGAGGTAAGCAGTGGCTTCTTTCTTCTCAGGCTCCTGAGAGCTGTCCCCCACAGTAAGAGGCACAGCCTTTAGCACTGGAACTGTGGGGCCCTCTACCCCTTGGAGGTTCAACTGCTGACTGTACAATGAGAAGCAGGTGGTGGGAGCCTGGCACATGGCACACAGCCTGTGTTCATTTTCTTCCTCGCAGGCTGGGCTCCTGCCCAGGCCCAACTCCAGGTGCTGCTGTGCGTATCAGGGGGGTACTGAGAGCTGAGATGTGAGCTGTCGGGACAAGGCTGTGCACCCACAGTCCTGTTCCTGGGCCTCTGACACCTCAGGATGCAGCACACTACTCAAAAATTAGCTACTCAAGGGCCTGCTCTGCTGATACAGCCTCAAGAGTTTTGCAGCCAGGTCACCTGCAGATACAGGCACCCAGTCGTGCCCTGGTGTTGAGACAGGTGCTATGACCCAAGACTTCAGCCAAATCCCTTGCTGTAGCCCTGGCCTAGCCTGCTCCCAAAGCCCCAGGTCTCCCCAGCTCCTCGGAAGTGCTCATAGTCCAGTGCTCTGTCCCTGGTCTGAAAGAATGGCAAAAAGGTCCCTAAGCCCAGGCAGGGTCCATTAAAAGCAAGCAGGATATAGGGGAGCCCAAGCCTTTAGGTCCAGGAAGGGCCTCAGGGGCAGGAGGATGGGCAAAGCCTGCTGAAACACTGCCCTCAGCCACAAGCTTGATCTGCTTCCCACTAGGGCAGGGATTGGCCCAGGGCATGCCAGGGACCCCATGGGAAGGTAGTACCAAATTGTTTACCCTTCCTTCAAACCCTATACTGCCTCCTGTACAGGGTGTGGAGTCGGGCCCTATCCCGAAAAGTTTCCCTGCCCCATGAGTTTACTGCCAGTACCCACCTTAAGCCCCCCAGGAGCCCCTGGACGGTGTCCAGCTGGGTAGTGGCCAAATGCCTCTGGCTGTGGAGGAGAATAGATGCCCTCTCCAGGCCCTGGATCCCTGTGGGACACAAGCCTGTAAACTGCCTGCCTCCCCAGCACCTTTTAAATTCCTGCAGTACATGACAAATACCACTGTGTTGCATTTGATTTCGCAGATTTGGAATTAGGGCTACTTTTCCCAAAAAATCTGCATTTAGAATAGTGCAATCAACATGTAAATTTATTCAAAACATGCAAGTGTGTGTTTGGATTTTCTTGAAGAAAGTTATTTGGGTCTGGCTGGTCTTTTCCCGCCCAGTGCAAGCCTCCCTAAGCCCAGCTAGGCTCTCTCCGGGGGTGGGAGGGTGCTGAGCCCCTTTAAGTCAGCTGGCTCCTGTACCAGGTGTGGTTAGCTGAACCCCCTGATCTCCAGCCTACACACACCAGGGGCCTCTCCCCCAAGGCAGTGTGTGTTGCAGCTCCCCAGGGCAAATAGAAAGAGGCCCACATGGGACTCCACAGGTGGGTTACTGGGAAAGGAGGCCCTCTGCTGCAGGTCCTCCTCTGTAGCTCAATGCGGGCTCCCAGGCTCAATGCTCTGGGCCCACAGGGCAACTGGGCGCACAGACAGCTCGCAAGTTCTGAAAGCCTGGGCTGCCTCCCTGACACTGCAGGCTGCAAGAGAAGCTGCTCTTGGAGGGGGGCTTCTGGCAGGTAGAGGGCCATTAGGAGGAGGCCGCCAGATCTTGGGTGGGTCCAGCATGTAGCAGAGTACACGGGCAATAGCAGCTGGGGCCGAGCCTTGTTTTGGTCTCTTGAATGCTCTTCTCACTTCTCTGAATGAAAACTCTGCACTCTGACTGCCTGCTGTTCAGTCTCCACCTACTCAGGGCCTACAGCTCTAGGAGGTAGAGTCCACTGCCCATGTGGCCCCAAAGGAACCCACGTGGCCTCTCTGCTCCTAAGCCACATGTCTGGTACCTCTTGTCCTGGACCTACTGCCCCTCTAAGAGCTGCTGCCAAAGGAGCCCCTGAGCAGGGCCTGGCCTCCCCATCCCCCACCAGCGCTGGGGTCCCCCAGGGGCCAGGCTCATTGCTGTTTCCATGGAGATGTATGCATTCTGACCCCAGCCTTTCTCCATCCCAAGTCAGATAAAGAGGGCTTCCAAGTGGAAACCTATGGTCTCAAGCTGCCCCTCCTCTCATGCTCAGGTGGCTCCTACCTCCAGGCATGGGAGGGAAAGGAAGGCCCCTCCCCTTAGCTCAGGGCCCAGCAGGCCCAGGACCGGCACAGAGCTGCAGTGAGGGCCTGAAGGCCTCCCACTCTCAGGCCTGACTACTGCTCTCCAGTCAGAAGCTCGACTCTCCCTACCTGATGGGTACAATGCGCACTACCTGGGGAACGGACACACCTGGAGCTCTGACTTGGGGGGAAAGGCGGTACATGGGCAACGTATGTAACCTGCAATTCTGTATCCCCCATAACAATAAGATGAAATAAAAAAAAAAAAAAAGAAGCTCGACTCTCCCAAGGCCAAGCTTTGCTCCAGCTCCCACCCAGTCCAAAGGCCACTTTGGTCCACTGAGACAGTCCACAGGAGCAGCCGCTGCAGCCACCAGGGCCAGCAGGCAGCACTTCAAGGTCCCTCTAGGCCACGTGTGCTAAACTTCCACTGAGCTGCGGTTCCCATGGGACAAGGAAGATGGTCATCAGAACAGAACTGGCTGAGATGTCCCCCTCCTCTGCCCAAGTCCTGGCTGAGAATCCTGAGGTGCCCGAAATCAAAGTCCCAGTGGTCACCTCCAGGAACAAACCACATCCCAAGACCAGGGTTCAGTCCTGGGGGCAACTGCAAATCCATCTTCCCCCCAAGCCTACTTTCTGAAGAGTACACCCAAGCCCAGCAGAGCCCCAGGTCTGGGAAGCTCCTTGGGGAGCCACGCCACAGAGGCGTGGGTGTGCTGGCGCTGGGTTGGCGGGGTTCAGTACCAAACTGAACTCCCCTCCTTCTCCCCATGCCAGGTCTCAGCTGAGAGACTACATTCTCCAGGAGGCCTCCTTGATCCCCTCCCAGGCTGGGCTGAGACCCTCTGGAGGGGACCCACAGCCCCATTTCATCTCCAGGTGGCAATACCTCCCCTGGAGTTGGACTGCTGGGTTTCCAGACCTCATCCCTCCTTGTAACAGTTTCTTAGGGCCACAAAGTATCAGAAAGTTACTCTCTCACAGTTCTGGAGGCTAGAAACCCAAAACTGAGATGCTGGCAGGAGGAGAGGCTCTGGGGGAGGACCCTTCCTTGCCTCTTGCCAGCTTCTGCTGGTTGCCACCATCCTTGGTGCTCCTTGGCTTGTGTCAGCAGCGCTCCAATCACCACGTGGCCTTTTCCTTGTGTGTGTGCCTGTTTGTTTTTTCTTCTTAAGTACCGAAGTCTTATTGGGGTAGGACCCTTTCTAAGAACCTCATCTTAACTTGTTTACATCTGCAAAGACCCTATTTCCAAATGAGGCCCCATTTACAGGTACTAGCTGGGACCTGAGCCTATCACTTTAGAGACCATAGTTCAGCCACACCTCTCTTATTAGTTGCACGACCTTGAGCAGGTTGCTGGGACTATGAAATGGTGACTATGACAGCCAGTACAATCACTGTCAGGTCCCAGCCGGCCTCCCTAGGGGCAGTGGCTCACACCTGCCCACATCCCCCATCAGAGGGCGGGCGCTCGCGCCTCCTTCCAGAACACTCGCTGAACCGGGCGCCTAAGTGGGAGCCCGAGCAGGGCCGGCAGTACTGGAGCAGAGAAGAGAAAAGCCAGGCAAGCTAGCGCAGTTTGGTCGAGCCATAAGGAGAGACCTGCGGGAACTTGAATGAAGCCGCGGCGACGGGAGACCTCCAGGCCCCGCCCCAGCTCACCCACGTCCGGCTGGTTGGTCTCCGCAGCTCAGGGTCTCTCCGAGGGACAAAAGCGATGTCTGGGAGCTGCGGCCCCGCGGGCAGTACGGGAAGACCCGCAACCTTCACCATTCCGCCCCAACTTCCTCCTGCCGGCCCCAGCCCCCACTCTACCCGGACTGCCCAGGGTCGGGGACCACCCAGGGCATGTCCTGCGGTTGGCGCTGCCCACTCCAGCTTTGGAGTGACATTGTAAAGACACGTTGTTTTGTGTGCTAAAGTAGCATTTCTTGTTCTGATTATGAAAATGGCAGGATATTAAAACCCACAACTGCCTAAGGAAGAAAATAAACCTTCTTGAGCCCTGTGCCTGCCGCGATATCCTTGGGGAGCGTGCTGGGCCAATTCTCTTCTGGACTGGTGCGGGTCTGCGGCAGCCTGAGCTGGGACAACACGAGCGCCATCCTGAGCCAGCCGGGGGCAGCCACTTGGGACGCCGAGCCTGCCTCCCCTCCGTCCAGCCAGCCTATTTTATTTTTTACTGGAATAATTTTAGATTTGCTGAAAAGCTGCAAAGATAATAGAGTTCCCCACACACGGTTTCCGCTAATGGTAACCTTCATATTTCCAGGGTAGCTTCGTGGAAACCAGGAACCAAAAGTGGTCCATTATCATTAAGGGATCCCCAGACTTGATTCAGAGTTCACCAGTTTTCCCACAAATGTGGAAGGATCTAAAAAGAATCAGATGTGGATCAAGGATTCCACTGCAGGCTGTAACAGAAGCCTGTCCCCGACCAGCTATTAATACAATCCTATAAGCATATAACCATAACATGGACAAAGCAAATGAGACAACTGTTTGTTTTCAGGTGGTAGAAAACAGGAAGCACAGGACTGTGGTCCCCAGAGAAGGCAAACTCATGAGGCAAATCTTGACCTCCCCAGCTCTCCATTTGTGTGGCAGTCGACCAGGGCACAGGGAGACGGGGTCCAGCCGGGGCACCAAGGTATGGTGCCCCAATGAGCTAAGGGGCAGTGAGTGACACAGCTGGAATCCATAGGGAGGGCTCTGGAGGAGTAGAAAATGTGTGCAGGAGAGCCTGAGATGTCCCGCTGTCCTTGGCTGAGGTTCCTGGCTACACATGCTTGAGGTTAGACCACCTGGACTTACCAGAGAGCAACTGCCGTGGGAGCTCTGGCCTAGCCAGCCAGAGCTGGAGAGAGGCCTCATTCAAACCTCATGAACGTCCCTGGCATGAGTCTGAGAACTCGGGTCCACGCCCTGGGACTGGGACTTTATCCTAGAGCAAAATGTTCTCTAGACACATGCTGTCTGAGTTATCCATTGCTGTGTATCAGATCACCCTCAGTTCTTCCTCATGTGGGTGTCTCCACAGGCTGTTGAGTGCCTTCCTGACCTCGTGGCTGACTTCCCCCAGAGTGAAAATCCAAAAGAGAGCAAGCCTGAAGCCGCAAGGTCTTCAGCGATCTAGGCTCAGAAACCATACATTGCTGTGTCCACAAAATCCTATTGCCCAGTGTGGGTGTGAGTACCTGGAGGCAAGGATTTTCTGGTCGCCACACACCTTAACAAAGCCTAACACCAAGTCCTGACAAGATCCACAGAGGATCTCAGGCACAGATATGCCCTTACAGAGTCTATCTACGTTCAAGGTGATACACTCCAGTAATTGAATCGCCTGCTAGAACAAAAATCGAGAGTCTTCAGGGGAAAATAACAGAATCTAGAGACTCTATAATATTTCATGTACAACAACCAATATGCAATAAAAAGTCACTAAGCATGCAAAGAAAAGATAAAACGGGGCCATAATCAAGAAAAAAGCAGGTTGGGTGCCAGTGACTTATGCCTGTAATCCTCGCACTCTGGGAGGCCGAGGCATGAGGTTTGCTTGAGAGCAGGAGTTTGAAACCAGCCTGAGTAAGAGTGAAACCCTGTCTGTACAAAAAATAGAAAAATTAGCCAGGCATGGTGGCATATGCCTGTAAATTCGAACTACTCAGGAGGCTGAGGCAAGAGGATCGCTTGAGCCCAGGAGTTGGAGGTTGTAGTGAGCTATGATGACACCACTGCACTCTACCTGGGGCAACAGAGCCAGACTCTGTCTCAAAAAAGAAAAAAAAGGATATATTTATGACCGTGGGGTAAGCATAGATTCTTAAACAAATCACAAACAGCACTCACCAAAAAGGAGATTGTCATTAAAGTCAAGAACTTTTTAAAAAAATTTTTAAGACATGATAGAGAATGAAAAATCAAGAACTTCTATTCACCAAAAGACACCAATAACAGTTAAAAAGGGCAGTCCACTGAAGGGGAGAAAATACTGGAAATACATATATCTGACTAAGGGCCCATATTCAGAATACACAAATAATTTTTACAAATTAATAAAACTGCAGATGATCCAATAGAGAAATGGACAAAAAACTAGGCTTACACAGGCACTTCACACAAGAAGTGGTCCAAATGGTCAAACACATATGAAACGGAACCTCAAAATACTTAGTCAAGAAAGCCAGGTGTGGTGGCATGTGCTGTGTCCCCATAGCCCCTCTCACTCAGGAGGTTGAGGTGGGAAGATTGCTTGAGCCCATTTCAAGTCCTGTCTGGGCAACATAGCAAGAGCAAAAAAAAAAGAAACAATATGCTCCTCACCTTCTAGAATGATTCCAATCACAAGAATCACAGAACCATGTGTTGGTGGGGTGTGGAGTGGTCACATCACTCTGGTTCTGCTGGTGGCAGGGAAAGCTGATAGAACCCCTCGAAAACCATTTGTCAGTATATACTAAAGCAAAGCTTAAGCATGCCCTCTGACCAGCAGTTGTACCCCTCTAGAAGGCATGTGCCTGTGCCACAAAAGGCAAGTACAAGAATATTAATATCAATGTCATTCACAATGGCCAAAAATTCAGGGTCCATAAACCATTAACGTTGATAAACAAATTGTGGCATATTATACAATGGGATACCAAATAGCAATGAAAAATAACAAGCTACTGTTACCACACAACCTTGATGAATCTGATAGACATAATGTTAAGTGAAATAAGCCAGATAAAATAGTAGAGGCTACCTTTGAGAAGGGGTGATGCTGGAAGCGGGCAGGAGGAGGATTCCAGACAGCTGGCGGTCTACAGCCTTGATCAGGGTATGCACATGATGGGGAAATGCTTCAGATTGTATTTAGGACTTCACTGTGTGTATGTTACACTTTAAAGGTTTATGAAAACATACATTTGCATTCACTCTCACCCAGTAATCTAGCTACTAGGAATCTCCTTGAATCCATTATGAATAAATTCAGTTTTATATACAGAGAGCCCCCCAGGTAACAATGGCTGACAAAAGAGAGATGTTTCTACCGTCTCTCTGTTCATGACACTTCCCAGCAAAACCCCAATCCATGCAAATCCTACTCTGCCTACTCTGCACCTGAGTGTGCCTGGAGCACAATGTACAGCCTTTCTGAGTCTACCTTTGGTACCCTGACCCCTAACCCTCTCCCTAACCGCCTCCCTAATCCCATCCCTGACCCCCCTCCCTAATCTCCTCTCTGACCCAATCCCTAACAACCTCCCTAACTGGGGCAAGTGTGCTGCATGGACGTCCTATCATGTTTCTTAACTCTGTCACTTGTGTAAACACTGAGCAACTATGGAAAGTTATGTATGATTTGCAAGGAACATAGGGCGAAGGAAAAGGGAGTCCTTCAGAAAAAAGACAAAGAAAAAGGCTAAAATGAGTCCAGGATATTCAAACAATCCACTGTGCCATGGTTCTGTGCATTTGGGATTGCCCGCACTTAAAGAGTAGGACAGGAAGGCAGTCACTTATTTGGGCCTTAAGGGTGCATACAGCAAGCTGGTGGGAGGCCAGATTTCTACTTATTTCTTTATACTTATTTTTGTAAACCTGAAATGGCTACACTGAACACATGTTTTTTAGATAATCGAGAAACCCAAGAAGGCTATGTTGATTGTTGAAAAATGACTTCCTCTAATATTCCACCCTGCCTGCTGCACAAGCTTCATAGACAGCACCTCTCCTCTAGGTCAACCCTGTCCTTACCTCCTCCCTCCCACCCCGCTGGCTGGGAGCTCCTTGTCCTGGGCTAGGGGTGATGAGTCATCCTAACTGCAAGTGAGTGGTGTTGGGTAGGGCAGAGGCTGGCTAGGAGGGCTTCCCCACCTCCTCCAGTGTCCCATCAAAGTCCTGCAAACAGCTGCTATTATAGATGGGACCCTCCTCAGCCCTGTCTCTGTCCAACTGGGACCCTACAACATCCACAGTAAGGAGCATTGGTGCTTGTCCTCTCCCTGGGGGCTCCCTCCCTGCCCCTCAATGGCATCAGGACAGGGTCATCTGCAGTTCAGGGACAATGCCCCTCCTAGGACAAGGACTATCTCCTACACTGTGGCATAAAAGGGCTAGTCCTGTCTGACCCACCCTGAGCACCTGTTTGCTCTGGCTCAAGCCCAACCCTGGGCTGGTGGGACAAGGATTGCCCTTCCTAATTCCCCAAGCCGCCTGGGGAATGGGCAGAAAAGGGTCCCTTTTCGGGTTTGTTGGCAGCAGAGGCCTAGGTTTCAGGCATAGGGGTGCTTAGGTCACTCTGCACTTGATGTCTGTAGTGCTGCTCACTGACCAGTGTGGATACAGGAACTTCCAGACCATCTTCAAAGTGCCCTGCGCTAAACAGTGTCACCCCCTCCCACCTGAGAGGGGCTGCAGGCCCAGCATCTGGCAGTTCTTATTCAGGAAAAGCACGCCCAGCAGGCTACTTCTTCCCAACGGTGAGAGCTGAGTGATGGAAGAGCAGGGACAGAGAGGAGCTAGGGGGAGGGAGCCTCCTAGAGAGACATGCCTTTCAACCAGCCTCTGAGGAATCCGGAGCTGGTTGGGATCAGGAGTCCCACTCCTGGTCCCAGAGAACTGGGATAAGGGGCGTGCACTACAGGACCCTCACCAAGTGGTGCCCTGGGGTTATACACCAGTGAACTCAACAGGGGCAAAAAGGATGGAAAAGACCTTCCAGGCAGAGGGCCTGGAAGGAGCAAACACTGGGAAGGTGGGAAGCGTGTGGAAAGTCCAGGGAAGGGCCTGCTGCCACTGGGTTGTGGTGCAGGCCTATGGGCCTGCGCCTGGAGAAGATCTCGACCAACTGAAACGGCCTACACAGCAAATTCAGCAAATCCAGCGCCTATAGCTGGCCAGTTAGCTATAGTTCAGCCATTTTGGCTGTGGCTGTAGATGACTCATGGCTGCATGACCTATGTACAGAAAGGAAATATACACTGTAAAATGGAAAACAAAGTAATTAAGTTGTAACTGATTGTTTAAAATCCTCCACTGTATACAGGTTAAATTTTACTATGCTTGAAAAATGTGCCTTGACTTAACTGATGCTATCTGCTTCTGCAAACTCGCTTGCGTATAGAGTGTAATCAAAACAGGTGGTCTGAGACAGGTCCCAGGCCCCCTGGTAATGGAATTTATTGCAAAACTGGCTCCACCTTGTGTACTCAGAGTCTCATAAGACTCCAATGTAGAATAGTATAAAAACCCTTCCTCTTTTCCGGTTGAGCGTTGCTCTCTGTGCCCCCGCCTTTGGCGGTGCAGAGGGTAATCGCTGGCCAGCTAATAAAGACTCACTAATCTGATCTCATTAGGACTACGTGGTCTTGCCTCGCCCTCTGGACCATAACACAACGAGGGAGCACCAGAGTGCCACCGAGCCCTACGATCCCCCAATCTGCTTTCCCTGCCTCACCGCAGGGACCCCCATCTTGAGGAAGGAAGGGGAAGGTGGTGCGTAGAGGTCACGCGCAGTTAGGAGGCTGCCGGTCTCCCCTCCTGGCAAGGTGTTGCCAGGCTAGGCGGGAGGCTTTCGGGAGAGGAGGTTGAGCGGTCCGTCGGCCCAGCCCAGCTCTGGCGGGAATCCTGGAGGCCCCGGGCCTGGCCCTTGGCGTCTCTGAGCCTCTGCTGCTCCATTGTGGACTGGGAGGTGGAGCGGGTAAGGTGCTGGCCATCCGTAAGCCCGGCGCCCTAGCCACGCCCGAGCCCCCTGAGGCTGCTCTGGCCCGAACGGAAGGAGGCCAGCCCCACCGCCCCCAGACTGGAAGACACGGCGTACGGGGTGTGGCGGCTGTAGTGGGTGCCCAATGCGGCGCGGCCCTCATATACGGGCCGATGTAGCCCTATCCTCCGGGGCGGGACCCCGAGCTCTCCTGTCGCCCAATGGTAGCCCGCGCCCCCGAAACCGCGCAGACCGAGGTCTGCGGAGCGCCGCCATAGATGCCGGGGAGGGCCCCTCGGGGCCGCGCGAGCCCAGGTGCAGCCTACCGCGGGGCAGAGCCGCAGTTCGGAGGGAGGTTGGCCCGGGACCTCGGCGGCGACCGACAAGGGCGCCCCTCCATCCCCGGCATCCCCTGCCTCGCCCTTGAAAGGCGTCCGGCCACCAACTGGGCCCTTCCTCACAGCGTCCCAGGAGCCATTTGCTACGCGCAGGAACAGTACTTGGACCAGGATAAGAGCCGAGTTTGCCCGACGCCAAAGGCGGACAGAAAGTCATCACGCATGCGCGACAGGGCGTTCTGCGGCTCAACGAGACCCAAGAACACCGCGCCCCGAGGTGCAGGCTGCCCCGGTGTACGCCGGGACCGGTAGTCCACGCCCTGAGGAGTGGGTCGCCCCGGTGCACGCCGGGACCGGTAGTCCGCGGGGGCGCTGGCCCGCCCTTCACCTGGAAGGCAGCGGGCGCCCTAGGGGCCCAATGGGAGTGGCGGCCTGGCCGCCCCGCCCAGAGCCTCCGGACATCTGTGCCGGGACATGGCCGCCGCCGGTGCCGGTGCCGGGTCCTTGAGCTGAGCGCCCGCCGCCAGGAGCCAACCTCCGCCGTCAGCCATCCGCGCGGGCTGGGCCCGAGCCGCCGCTGGGACGGCGAGGAGCCGCGGCCACCGCTGGGGAAAAGGAAGCAGAGTAGGAGGCCGGAGAGGCCGCCGCGTCCTGGCACATGGCGTCCATCTTACTGAGGAGCTGTCGCGGCCGGGGGCCTGCCCGCCTCCCACCGCCCCGCGCCGCGGCTCCGCGGGGTAAGCTGTCGGCGCTCCGCTGATGGCCCGGGGTGGGCCGGGAGACGGCGGGGAGTCGGGCCTGGTTGTCCCGCGGCGCCCCCAGGGCGTGGCCCGCACTCTGGTGCATGGGTTGGGGTTCGGACGCCGCCCGGCGCTGGGGTCCCGCGGGCCGAGAGGCGGGCGACGGGTCACAGCAGGCACCGGGTCGTGAGTGGGCTCGCGGGCGGGCTCGCGGGCGGGCGGGCGCTGCAGATCCACGGGGGAGGACTGGCCCTTGGCCCTGTCAGGTTCCTCTCCTCCGCTCCGGGCGTCTCCAGGAGGGTTGTGTCTGCGAGGTCAAGCGCCCAGGGGTCTCGGCCTTCTGGGCCCCTGCCCGCCCCTGGGGTCCTGGGGGCCCTGTTTCGGGCTGTGCCGCCACTGCTGGGTGGAGTCGCTGGGACTCTGCCTCGTGCTGTGACCTTAGTCGGCCCGGTCCCCGCAGGTCACTGCTTCCGAGAGAGGGCGTTGGGAAAGTTCTGAGGCATTGAGACAGCCTTGGGTGCACCTTTGCGTGATTAAGCTTGGCGTCCACTCTTGAGGACAGTTGTGCCCTTTGACCACGCTCAGGGCCCCGGAGACGAGACTGGATGGGGGAGGGGACAGACGTTGCTGGGTTGCAGAGGCCCTCGAAGTCCGTGGGACTGAGAAGATAATGCCAACACCTACACCACCTTAGTGGGTGATTGGGCAGCAGCGTGCATGCAGGAGTCACGCTGGCCCGGGGCTGCAGAGGGTCCTTAGGGTGGCTGTGCATGGCCTCCTCTAGGCCACCCTGGGAAGGTGCCCGCACTTTTCTCTCTTGATCTCTTTCTTTAATTAACCATCTGTTCTTATTTTGTGTCCTTATTTGTAAGATTGAGATAAACAAAACTTGCGCTGTAAGAGTGAGAGCCTCAAGTAAAATAACTTATTTCAAGGCGCTTTATGGCTCACAATGACACCACAAGAAATGCAATTCTTGTCATTTTAATTTCTGCGTGGCCGCTGTCACTTTTGGGGTATGGGAAGGATGTTGAGTGGCAGGAGCTGTGGGCAGTCTGGTTGTGGAATTCAGTGTTTCCATCTGCTGTTAGAGCTTTCTGGACCTCTTGATATATTAAGGATGGTAGTAAGAATACCTTGACCACTTTGATTTTTTTTTTTCTTTTGGACGGAGTCTCACTCTGTTGCCCAGGCTAGAGTGCCGTGGCATCAACCTAGCTCACAGCAACCTCAAAAACTCCTGGGCTCAAGCAGTCCTCCTGTCTCAGATCTTCTTGCCTTGGCCTCCTGAGTGGCTGGGACTACAGGCATTTGCCACTATGCCTGGCTAATATTTTCTATTTTTAGTAGAGATGGTGTCTCACTCTTTCTCAGGCTGATCTTGAACTCCTGACCTCAAGCAGTCCTCCTGCCTTGGCCTCCCTGAGTGCTAGGATTACAGGCATGAGCCACCATATCCAGCCATACTTTGAATTTCTGTAGCATGTTTTTGGACTAAAAATTAGCTGATTTTTTTTTTTGTGGTTGTGTCATTTCAGGAACACAAATGTTTTCTGTAGCTATTACTGTTCTTTGTGACAGAGACACTAAAGGGCTGATGATAGTGGATTAAAGAGGAGGTCTGCTGTAGGACCAACAGGAATTTCAGAGCCTATAGGACCTGGGGCTGGACTGTGGGGAGGAGGTCCCTGAACCCCCAGAAATAACTTACCCAGCGGAGTGCTATAGCCCTCTGTTGTTAACATTTTACATTAATATGGTTCATTGTCACAATTAATGAACCGATGTTAATACGATATTATTTGCTAAGGTCCATACTGTATTTAGATTTTCTTTACTCTTCCATACTTTATTCTGTACATACTTAATTGTGGTGTCTTTTTTCTGTCCTAGGACCCATCCAGGACACCACTTACATTTAGTCCTCATGTCTTCTTAGGCTTTTCTTGATTGTGAATTTCTCAGATGTTCCTTGTTTTCAATGACTTTGACAGTTTTGAGGAATACTGGTCAGATATATTGTAGAATGCTTTTCTATTGAGATTTTTTGATGTTTTTCTCATAGTTAAACTGGGACCGATGGATTTTTTTTTGTGAGGAAGACCACAGAGATAAAATGTCCTCATCGTATCAAGGTTCCATGCTGTCAGAATGATTTACCATTGTTGATACTGACTTTGGTCACCAGCTGAAGTGGTACTTGTCAGGTTTTCCACTGTAAAGTTACGCTTCTCCCCCCTTTACATATTGTCCTCTTGGGGAGGAAGTTGCTGTCCACATACAAATGGCAGGGGCTGGCCAGACTCTATAAGAACTGGGCGGGAGAAGAGTAGCTGGTCCAGGGTGACTCTGACTTCTGGCCTGAGCCACCTGGGTGTGGCAGTGCCATTTATTGAAATCCAGGAGGACTCGGGGAGATGCAGGCTGGGAGGAGAGTCAGGAGTTCTTGTTCTTGGAATTGTTGAATGTGCCCATGAGACCTGTGGGTCATGTGTATCTGGGTCCGGGAAGAGGTGGAGGTCAGGCAGGGAGGATCCACCAGGAGAGGAGAACCAGAGGAGCGTCTCCTGGAAGGTGTGTTATGATAAGTATATTTGGTTTTTGTCCCTATTTGGGTTGCTGGCATTGAGTACCTAAAACCTTTGGGATTTGCTGGGGGGGGGGGGGTGTCTTTAGTTGTTCATAAGGAGCCCTTTGTCACCACACCTGAGCTTAATGCTGATGAGATGGCACAGAGTGGGCCCTTAGATTCAAGTGGGGGCTGGCCATTCTGTGATTGGAAGGTTGAAACTTCCCCTTCCAAGGAAAGAGTTTGGAGATGAGTTCAATCTCCAGGGCCAATGACATGATCAGCTGTGCCTCTGAGATGAAGCCGAGGAGGCTGGTGAAGCTTCCCAGTTGGTATTGTGCCCCAGCTCCATGGGAACAAGGCTCCTATGCTTAGGACCCTCATCTGGCTATTCATTTGTATCCTTATAATAAACTGTGAATTTAAGTTAGAGCCCTTTGCCGACTTCTGTGAGTCATTCTAGTGAATTAGCAAAACCAAGGGGGTTGTGGGAACCCCTAACTTTGTAGTCAGCGGAAGTGCAGGTACCTGGAGTGGGTGCAGTCTTGTAGGGCTGAGCCCGTCACCTGTGGGATATGTGCTAACTCCAGGGAGTGTTTGCATTGAATTGAATTGTTGGACTCCCAGCTGGAGAAGTGGTTGGTGAACAGAAGGGCTTCCAGAAGGAGGGAGTGGCCCATAGACCATGTCGGGGGAGCACTGAATCCCTGGATAGCTTTGACTTGGGGGTTTCTGTGAAGAGCTGGGACAGAAGCCTTCAGAGTAGATTTGGAGAGAGTCTGGGAAGGGTGCCAGTGGGACAGGGAGTGTTAGATATAGGATCACTGGGAACTCCGGGAGGTTTCTTGTCAACCTGTCTGCTTGCTGGAAGCCATTCTTCTTCTTTGTTTTTTGCGGTTTTGTTTGTTTGTTTGTTTGTTTTAAGAGACAAGGTCTTACTCTGTCACCTGGATTAGAGTGCAGTGGCACCATCATAGCTCACTGCAGCCTCGAACTCCTGGGCTCCAGTGATCCTCCCAACTAGTTAGGACTACGGGTGCAAACCACCACACCTGACTAATTTTTCTTATTTTTTTTAGAGACAGTGTCTCACTGTGTTGCCCAGGCTGGTCTTGATCTCTTAGCCTCAAAGTGATCCTCCCGCCTCAGCCTCCCAAAGTACTAGGATTAGAGGTGTAAGCCACTGCACCTGGCCTGCCCTGTGCTTTTGATGCGTTTGAGAATGTAGCTAACATCTTTATGTTATGAATCATGGTGATTGAACACGTATTAACCCAGCCCCCAAACTTGCAAACCAGACTATCACTGGTACTGCAGGTTCCTAAATGTGACATTTGTTGGGAATATCCTTCCGTATAGAAGCATGAGAGTTGCCTGTTACTTATGATGTAAGGTGACAAGCAGTCCACTGGGAGCAGGTTGGGTACCCACCTTCTCCATCTTGTCCCTTCTTGCATGATGGCTCTTGTGATAGGCAAGCCCAAGGGAGCTCCTCATAGCCCACACCTGCTTCTGCTGCTCTCGGGCAGAGGACTCAATGCCCCCTGCCAGGAGGGTGAAGGATGCCACCTGCTGCCACTCTGCCCCTTGCACTGCCTGGCCTCCACACAGGCTGGCCTGGCATCTCCGGCAATGGTGCCTCTGGCCCTGCTGCCCCAGCACCTGTCTTGTTCCTAGCCCAAGGCTTGATCACAGTGGGCTCTGAATGTTGGTGGTGTGAGTGAGCTATGCTATGAGGACAAGAGTGAGTTAGGGCCGGGCGCGGTGGCTCACGCCTGTAATCCTAGCACTCTGGGAGGCCGAGGTGGGCGGATCGTTTGAGCTCAGGAGTTCGAGACCAGCCTGAGCAAGAGCGAGACCCCATCTCTACTAAAAATAGAAAGAAATTATATGGACAGCTAAAAAATATATAGAGAGAGAAAAAATTAGCCGGGCATGGTGGTGCATGCCTGTAGTCCCAGCTACTCGGGAGGCTGAGACAGTAGGATTGCTTGAGCTCAGGAGTTTGAGGTTGCTGTGAGCTAGGCTGACGCCGGGCACTCACTCTAGCCTGGGCAACAGAGTGAGACTCTGTCTCAAAAAAAAAAAAAAAAAAAAAAAAGAGTGAGTTAGGAGAAGTGTCCTAAAAAAGTGCCGTACAGTGTTGTATGAAAGGAGAGAGAGGGTTAGCACTCCCCTTGACAAGGATGGAAGAGGCTCTCGGGCCTGTACAACATGCATACGGTAAATGTAAAAAAAAAATTAAATTGTAAAAAAAAAAAAAAAAAAAGTGCTGTACACTCACCACTGTTGTTTATCCAGGAAATGTGTTCTGGTGATTCTTGCAGCCCTTGCCCCCCTGGGATTGTGGCTTGCTCTGGAGGGCTGTCTGGGCATAGGGGGTGATGTGCACCCTGGCTGCTGCCCACCAGAGCCTGCTGAAGTGAATGGGAAGTGGTCCCCCTTGTAGGAACCCACAGGCCTGACCTCCCTGGCCTTTCATCGGGAACCCAGGGCTTCCTCACTGGGGCCCGGCCTGCTCAGCTTCCCACTTGGGGTGCATAGAGCTAGGGGCTACTTCAGGCTCCCCTTCTTTCCCTGGGGCTCTCCTGACATACTGTTTTCCTAACTGGTGTAGACCCTTCGCTTGGCAACACTCCGAAACTTTCCAATACTCAGAACTGGCTTCTAGAAACTTACATGTAGAGGTTTCTACAAAAAAGATCTAGACTTTCAGGCTTTAAAAGACAGTATCAGTTCAAGTCACCTGGTTTGACACTTGCTTACTGATTTTTTCCTTTGTTTTTGTTGTAGATGGTCTGGGGGATCCTGCTTGTCTCGCTTGTGCCAGCTCGGTGGGGTTGAGAAGCCGCCTGTAAGTAAATCGACATCACTTTGACCTGTTTGCTTGAAAATGCTGGAGGCACCTGTGATTATTGCTTTTCTAGAGAAACAGTGTTTCCTACTTTGCTGTTCTTTGTTTTTGTTTCTTTTAAAACTTTACCTTTTCATTTTGAAAGCAATAACCACATACCTTAGTGAATGTTTATTTTTTAAATTTTTATTTAATTATTTATTTTTTACTTTTTTATTATTTATTTAAGAGACAGGGTCTTGCTCTGTCACCTAGGCTGGAGTATAGTGGTGTCATCATAGCTCACTGCAGCCTCAAACTCCTGGGCTCAAGCAATCCTCCTGCCTCAGCCTCCCAAGTAGCTGGGACTACAGTTGCACACCAGTACACCCAGCTAATTTGTTTTATTTTCACAGAGACAGTAGAGATGGGGTCTTACTATGTTGCCCAGGCTGAGTACTAGTGTTTTAACAGTTATTTGATAATCTCAGATAGTCTTCAGTTGAAATGACATAGACCCTCAGGTGAGGAGGTAGAGCACGTTTGATCCAGGACAACATTATGGAGAGATTCTGGCTTTTGACCTTCTTTACCATTGACATAAAGGCAGAGGAGCAGCACCCAGAACCTTGACGGAGCAGTCAAACCACAAGACAGCAGTTCTGACACCCTGTAGATATGAACCTCATTTAGTGAGAAAACCTCGGCTGATGGGAAGCAATTTTTTTCCCCTAAATCTCTATTTTGTGTGAATGCTAATGAGATTTGCTGGGAACTATTGCTGTCAATGGCAGGGTGCTGTCCTAGGACCTCACAGCTGGTGTCCTTGCAGTGTGTGTGCCTGGTGTGCGGTGACACTGGTGTAGTGGGCCTGCTCGTCATTCTCGTGAGTTGATTTTCTGCACGTCCCCCAGTTCCCCAGCTGAGAGTAGTGAGCATGATCTCATCTCTTGAGGTGGACCACGTAGCTGCAGGTCTCTGGGCAGAGAGCTGTCCTGGACTTCTGACATCATCTTGCAAGCGTGGTGGTTATTGCTACATTGTCCTTTCTTCCTTGTTTCTTTCTTCTTTCTTGGTGCTGGGGATAGCTTTGTTCCTGCTGACAGTGTGTCCCTGAAGAACTGAGGGTGGTGCATGTGGCTGGTATCCTTTCTGTCTGGCATGGCCTCACAGCACAGTCTAAGGAAGTTCTGGGAATGAGTGGCACCACCTCTGGGTGCTGTCCCCCTCGGGAGTAGCTCATGGGCAGTGGTACTTGTGGCATTTTTACGGCATTGTCAGGAGTTGGGAACGTGCCATGGGAGGAGAGTAGGCCTGGGCCCCACCTGTGGCTCAGCCTGGGTAGCTGTGTGTCTGTCATGATAAGGCAAGAGAAGCCCTGCAAGAAGCAGGAGAAGTTCTGGTGAATGGGGTGGTGAAAAGCTGGGCCCAGTGGTCCTGTGCAGGTGAGGCACACAGGTGCTTCTGGGGAGCGCTGCTGCCACCCTGAGGCTCCAAAAACATGGGACATGGAAGCTTTCCTCCATGATGCTGTCTGTCTTAGCTGCTCACCAGAAGCCACTGTGCCCAGATTAGTTTTATATTGATGGGAATTTTAAAAATATTATATTACATAATTTTATGCCTTTTAAATGGCTAAACCTTTCTGGCTTGATTGTTAGCAATCTCTGTAATGTGCTTGAAGATGGCCAGAACTGCAGGGCTTTCAGCCCTCACTGAACACACCATGCGTGTGCTGCTCTGCCAAGTCTGTTCTTACATGTCTTGGTCTTTGCCTGTTGGCGCCCTACCACTGTGGACGTCATGCCTTCTAGCTAATTGAGGGTGGAAAGTGGCAAGCTTAGGCTTGGCAACGAGAAGAGGTCACATTTAATCCTGGGTGTGAGCACTGTCAACGCCTGCACTTGAGGGTCCACGGCACAGAAGGCAACTGGCCAGTGTCAGGAGGCTGGCAAGTGGCCCAGTGGCAGCCTGAGTGCGAGAGGGCTATGCTGCATTCTGTGCAGTCTGGCCCTCCATGACACTGTAGATTGAGGGGCTCCTTCCCAGCTGGGAGGAACCTGGAGACATGGTGGGTGGGGCCAGGAAGGGGCTTAGAGAGAGCCTTGAACTGGGCAAGACAGACTGAAGTTGGGGGTGGTGGTCCCCTCCCTGGGCCTCCCTGTCTTTACCAGCCTATAGTGGTGTCCACTATGCACTTTCCACGTATCATCACTTCATCTTCAGAACTTCTCCATGAGGTCAGTGTTAGGTTTGTGTTTCTGTAGTCAAGGGAAGATTTCAAGCCTGGAAAAGTTCTTAGGGGGTAGGGGCCCCAGCCAACGACTGGCTTCAGAGTTCAGCCCCAGCAGCTTGGACTTCTTTTTTTTTTTTTTTGAGACAGAGTCTCACTCTGTTGCCTGGGCTAGAGTGCTGTGGCATCAGCCTAGCTCACAGCAGCCTCAAACTCCTGGGCTCAAGCATTCCTACTGCCTCAGCCTCCCAGAGTGCTAGGATTACAGGTGTGAGCCACCACGCTGGGCCCAGCTTGGACTTCTGATCCTGGCATGTTCTGTGCCCTGAACCCCTCTGGGCTGGCGGTGCTCTGCACTGCCTGCTACAGGCTGTGAGCTAAGACAGACATGTGCTTGCTGGTCCTGCAGAGTCCCCATCTGTGAAACGAACAGCAGAACTGGAGATTTCCTACCTTGTCTGCAGCCCCAACTGGTGGCTTCTCCACTGCTGTGATGAGGTGGCAATCAAAGTTGCCACTTGTGTAGTAGCCGTTGCTGTGCACCAGGCACCATTGTGGTACTTGGTATATATTAACACATGTATTTACAAAGGCAGCTCCCAGAGCATAGAGAGGTTAAGTTACTTGGTCAAGGTCACACAGTAGTAAGTAGTGGAGCCAGAATCTGAGCTTGGACAGTCTGCTCCAGAGCTTAGGCCCTCACTGCTGGTGTCTAGCCAAGTGCAGAGAGATGATGGAGGTGGGGAGAAGCTGGGTGTGCCAGCTTACACGGCACATGTGGCCTCTGAAACAAGGTCTGAGGGTGAGCCTGTAGCCATATAGGGTGGGTTTGTGCACAAGCATGGGGAGAAGCTTCTAATATGCAAGATAAGATGAACAGGAGAGTATGAACCTGAAAGCATCGTACAGGTCGATTGTGTCAGTATTAGGCTGTAATTGGCATCACAGCACTGAGCTGCATCACCCACAGACCCTGGGCTCTGGGCCAGACACAATCCATGCTGAGGGAGCTCAGGCTGCAGTGGCCTTCCTCTCACCATTGATTAGTGGGTGGACACCAAGTAGGCAGCTGCTTGGGACCCAGAGCAGTGGACTGGCCTGCTTTGGCTGCCTGGGGCTTAGCAGTCCTATGGGCTGTGTGGACAGAGAAGGGTCTAAGTTTTTTAAGTGACAGCTTCCCACTGTGGCCTGTGAGGCCTCATGCTGGCTCCCCAGCCCTTACGGAGCTTGCATTCCGTTGGAGAGAGAGCAGGTTTGATGGGCACAGTGTGTACCTCATCTCTACAACAGCCAGGTGCCAGGCAAGACACATGCAGCATGCAAGAAGAGAGTGTTGTAGATGCGAGGGCTGAATGGGTGGTGGGGTGGTCAGGGAGGCCTGAGGGAAGCCAAGATGTGAGCTGGGGCCACCTAGGCCGGGGACAGCTTCAGGGCTCTGGCTGGGGCCTGCTGGGGCCAGATGGAGTGGGCAGCAGGGGAGGAAGAGGAGGGAAGTGAGCCTTGGGCTTTATTCTTTGGATTTTGCCATTTGGTGCTAGTGCCTGCAGTCAGCTGGCACATAGGTCTGTGTCTGCTAATGGGCACATCCTCACTGATTTGCAGTTTCAGGACTTGCTCAAGAGCCACAGGTCTTTACAGAAAGTCACCTGGTAGGGGAGAGGACCTCCAAACTCAGCATACTCCCTGCTCTGTACCCCACCCCACCCCCAAATCCCAAAGTAGTGCTCCATACCTCCCTAAGTCATTGGGTGTGGGCCCCCCGAGACCTGCCCAGAGGTTGTGTTGAGTCTGGGAATCCAGCTTTTGCTGGTCACATGCACATCTGACCTGCCCCACTGGTGGATGAGGGGCAGGGCAGCTGGACCATACACTGTTCTGATCTCCCACACAAGCCCTCTCAGAAGGACTCCTGGGGGCGTTTCAGACGTCAGATGTGTCTGTGGCGGATGTGTATGTGGTTATGATCCCGTGCATGTAGTTTTTGTTGTTCTTTTTGGTATTTGGTGCTGAGTGGTCAAAGGCAAGTGCTAGCTCTTATTTCTGTTTTCCCTTTTTCCTTTTTCCAGGAATGTTACGTTTGGCTGCTGTGCTCCGTGCCACCCTGTGTACCTTTCTCTCAGAGGCGGTCACCTTGGCTGTTGGACTCTGAGGCCCGGGTGCTTACACATGGTGGCAAGAGCACCATGGACTCCCACCACAGTGGGTCTGGTTGTCGCAGGACCTCGGTGCCTTCCTGTGCGAGGCTGGCACTCGTCGCCTCGCCTTTGCGATGACTCTGTGGTAGAGAAGTCCCTCAAGTCCTTGAAGGACAAGAACAAGAAGCTGGAGGAAGGGGGCCCGGTGTACAGCCCCCCCGCAGAGGTGGCAGTTAAGAAGTCCCTCAGGCAGAGGGTGCTGGACGAGCTGAAGCACTACTACCACGGCTTCCGCCTGCTCTGGATTGACACCAAGATCGCGGCGCGCATGCTCTGGCGGATCCTCAATGGACACACCCTGACTCGCCGGGAGCGCAGGCAGGTAATGGGGACGTCTCAGCTCTTCTTTCTTTCACCTTGTAAGTTTTAAGATGTTTGCTTGCTTTTTGTTTGATAAAGAAAAAATCAGCAAAAGCTGCAAAAAAGTGAACTTCCCGCAAATAGCAGTACTGAATTGTAGTGCTGGTGTACTCAGTCCCTTCTGCCAGCAGTTTTCAGCGTGCATGTCTGTTTTCTGTCAGTGCTTGGGTGCCATCCCCTGGATTTTGGCTTCTCTGGTTCCTTTTGAGCCTTCCATGTCCACACAGTTGTGTCTCTGTTGCTGTGGACGGCCTTTCCTCTCTCATTGCTTCCAGGTCTGTGTATAGGGCTATGCATGTCCCTCTGGGTGAGTTTGCTTTTGTTTATTGTTTGAGACCCATACCCTTCACTCTCTCCCATGGTGTGTAGCCAACTCTCCAGACTCTTGTTAATCTGCCTTTAAACATACCCAGATCTGACCACCCCGCACAGCCTATACCGCATCCTGCCCTGGGCTGTGGTCAGAGAACTCCCCTGCTGTCTGCCTGCACATGCCAGCAAGAACAATCTTTTGCAAAAGGAAGTTGGCTCATGCTCCGTGCCCTTCGGGGGCTCGCCCTTCCTAGGGGGAGCCAGAGCCCTCCCAGCGGCCTTCCCTGCCCATGTGCCCCCGGCTCCTGTGCTCTCCAATGGCAGTGGGCATGTGTGGAGCCGTGTGTGCTGTGTGCTGGCCGTCCGCATTCCGGTACCTCCCTGTCAGGCCACTCCTACAAGAGCACTAGGCAGCACCAGAAAGATGGGGCCTGAGGGCTCCTTGCTGGCAGGATGTGCTCAGGTGCCCTGCAATTGCTGGCTGTTGTGGCTGTGTGTTTTCATGTCCATTGCAGTCTGGCGGGGTACTTGCACACGAGAAATAAATTTTCATAAATAGAAAATGGCTTATTCTCTTAATACAGGTAGACATCTCTAAGCGATAATTCTGACAAGAGTGCTTAGTACTCGTCAACCACGTCTCTTCTTATGAAAGGAGAGCTGCCATGTCACTCAGTCCTCTTGGGCTTGGTGACTTCCCTCAGTGGAGCTTAGCTGCCATTGACTCCATCAGGGGCCTGGGGCACCTCCACTCCAGGCCACCTGCTCTTTTGGGCAGGAGACAGGATTCTAGTGTCCCTGCCCGGCCCTCTAACAAGGTGGGAGGAAGTGAGAGGGGCACTGGGGCCCACTTTATCCACTGGAGTTACTGCATCTCAGCGCTTTGGGGACATCAGTGACTGTTTACAAACTCAGAGTCTTTGTTGTACTGTCTACACACCAGTAGAAAACAAGCTTGTTCCTTTCAGGTTTCATGTTTGAAATCTACTAGTGTACTGCCGATCATATGTTTCAGCAGTGGCTTTTACCTTTTTAAAGACAACTGTGGCCAGACACAGTGGCTCACGCCTGTAATCCTAGCACTCTGGGAGGCCAAGGCAGGAGGATTGCTTGAGCTCAGGAGTTCAAGACCAGCCTGAGCAGGAGTGAGACCCTATCTTTACTAAAAATAGAAAAATTAGCTGGGTGTTAACAGTGTGCATCTGTAGTCCCAGCTACCCAGGGGGCTGAGGCAGGAGGATCGATTGAGCCCAGGAGTTTGAGGCTGCGGTGAACTATGATGACCCCACTGCACTCTAGCCCAGGCAACAGAATGCGACTGTCTCAAAAAAAATAAGACAATCATGCAGTGCTGAAATATGCTGTACAACAACAACATTTGTAATTCTGTTTTTGTGTTTATAAACATTTAAGAAGTTCTTTTATTGCCTGGTGTGTTTTACAGAACGTCTGTTTTAGAAAAAAATATGCAGTCCATGTTTGAATAAATGTTCTAGTTGATAAATAATCTCAACTTCTACCAAAAGGACATCGAGACCCTTAATGTTAGATGCACGTAAAGACGTGGGTTTAGGAGGTGCTGTGCAGTTGTCTGCTTTTGTTTTAAATGTCAGTGTTTGACAAATGTAGTGGTAGGATGTTCTTCTAAATGCTTTATTGGAAATGTCTACAGCATGGTGGTCACAGGCACAGTGCTTTTGTTGCAGCAGGGGTAGCTTACTGAACCTGTCTGGGGCGTTTCCTTGCATCCTGCTCAGAACTAGTGAGAGACTCAGGAGGGTGTGGGGTGAGCATGGAGTGCTGGCTGAGCTCTCTGCGCTGGACTTCTCACACCCTGAGCATTAGGGAGCACTTTCCAAAAGAATATGTGTTCAGAAATAGATGATCCTGCCACATCTCTCTGGGCCCTTCTTCGTTTGTCTGTGAAATAATTATAGTCACAGTCTAACTCTTACCCCTTCTCTCCTAGCTGTCTTCATGGAGAGTCCCAGGTAATGGGGGCAGCTCAAGTTCCAGCTCTCCGTGTGCTAACCCTGGTGCTAGGGGCCCCAACAGATAGATGCAGAGGTGGCCTTTCCCTCGGACAGTCTGCTCAGAGTCAACAAATGAGGGATTCCCTAGTGGGGAGGAAGAACTTTATTTTAATGCATCTTGGGAATTAGCTGTTACTTAGGAGAGCAACTCAGGCTTCTAGTTTTATACGTCACTGAGAACATAGGTCTTTTTTGTTTAACTGGCTGGAATTTCCCAAAGGATGTTGTTTTAAAAGGGGGCCAGTCAATAATAGTGTGAAGAAGAGAGGGTCGCAGTAGTTCAGAGTTCAGATAATTTATTTGAACAGAATGTTATCGGTCCTGATAATTATAGAAAAATGATTCTTAAAATTATAATTATAGCAAAGGAAAACAGTGTAAGAAATTACAAAATAAGTAAATAAAATTTGTATGAATATTGTTTAAGTGGAAGATACATTTGAAATGTGGTGATTTAACTTTAGGTAACCGTTGGATGCTTGCTGACCATGTTAAGTAGAGCGCGGCAAGCATGTCTGTGAGGGTCACTGTGGAATAGGTGCATTTGGGAAGTCTTTCTGGGCCCCAAAGTCCTGTGGTAGTCAGGGGAAGAGGTGTTTCTGGCCTCCAGGACACGGGAGCATGCTGCAGCACAATGCTTTAAAGTGACAGCGTCAGGGAAACAGCAAGCAGGGTCAGCACTGACCCTCCAGCCCCCAGCAGCCACTATTGGACTCTCTGTCTCTGTGGATTGGACGACTCTAGGGACCTCATATAAGTGGAATCGCAGGATTTGTTCTTCTGTGACTGCTTACTTCATTTAGAATAATGTCTTCAAGGATCATCTATGTTGGAGCGTATGATTAATATTCCATTGTATGAATAGAGCACCTTTTGTGTATCCATCTGTCGGTGGACACTTGCTTGGGTTGCTTCTACCTTTTGGCAATTGTGAGTAAATGGAATTTTTAAAATTTTAGTTTCCAATTGTTGATTGCTAGTATATGGGAGTACAATTGATTTTTATATGTCAATCTTATATCTTGCAGACTTAACAAATCAGTTATTAGTTTTAGTGGCTTTTTTGATAAATTCCACCAAAGTTTTTATCAAGAACAGATTTTGGATTTTTTTTGTCAAATGCTTTTTCTGCATCTATGTAGATCAAATGGTTTTTCTTTTTCAGTTTTATTAATAAATGGTTGAGATTGTCAGATTGGATGAAAAAGCAAGACCCAACTAAATGCAGTGTATAAGAAACATCATAAATACAAAGACACAAATAGATTAAAGGCTGGTGCAGTGGCTCACGCCTGTAATCCTAGCACTCCAGGAGGCTGAGAGGTGGGAGAATTGCTCGAGCCCAGGAGTTTGACAACAGCCTGAGCAAGAGCAAAATCCTGTCTCTACAAAAAATAGAAAAGTTAGTAAATCATAAATAAGTAAAAAAAAAATAGGAATCCATGAGTGCATTTTGATAATAATTTAGAGTGCATTTGCATAATAAATAGAAAATAGAAAAATGAATATGCAAGAAGGCAGGATTCTCCCTTACTTCACAAGTGGAAAAACTGATGCTGCATAGACCACCTTGACCAGGCGACCTCAGTGAACACCATTGAGTGGCTGGTGGGCACTGTGACACCTGAGGAGGAGTCAGCATCCAGCAGGTGTGTCTCCTGCACCTAATCATGGAGAGACATCAGGCCCAAAGTGAGGACCTTTCTATTAATAGAAATGATGTCACTCTTCTAAAGAGCATCAAATTAATTAAGGAATCAGTGGCAGTATAAATGATAGCATGGATATGAAGATGTTTTCCTGGTTCCTATGAGCCTAGAATGCTTTGTGTGCAGTGCTGTAAGGAGCAGTACCATAGGACTGAAAGGAAAGTTGAGCTTCTCAGGAAGCCAGCAGTGATTGTTCAGGGTTCACAGAGATTTTTGAGTATTTCAACTTGTGTCTTTCTTTAATGGCATCAAACATTGATTTGTGTATGTCATTGAAACACTTGGTTTTTTTCTAATGATTCTTTTATAGTATGGTCTTAGATCTAACCATCTAAGGGAACACAAGAGAAGTGCACAGTCAGCTCTCCTCTCTGCAGAGCCTGTGGGCCGGGTGGTATGGCCCAGCCTTCCCTGCTGACCTCCTGCCATGCCAAGGTGCTGCTGTTGCCTGCTGACCTCCCAGCCTAGGGCACTAGCCAGTGTCCCTGCAGGAGTGGATTGCTAAAAGCACCCAGTGGCCCACAGTGTTAGCACTATACCTGCTCCTCTGAAGGCCATTGGCTTATGATTTGAACCCTTGAGAAAGAAATGGGTTTTAGGAGATGTCTGCTGAGTGGTTTTAGAACTAGAGCCCTTAGAGATTCCTTTGAGTCCCTGCCTGTGGTTGTGCCTGTAAACGATAGTAGGAGAAAGGCTCAAACCCCTCTCTCCCATCCCCCTGCCTGCTCTCTCCCACACTCATGGAGTCCCGCCTCTCCAGTTTCTCCGGATCTGCGCTGACCTCTTCCGTCTGGTTCCCTTCCTCGTGTTCGTGGTGGTGCCATTCATGGAGTTCCTGCTGCCCGTGGCTGTGAAGCTCTTCCCCAACATGTTGCCATCCACATTTGAGACCCAGTCCATTAAGGTGAGGTATTGTGGTAGTGAGCTCATTTCAGAATCAGTCCAGAATTCACTAGGATAGTGCCTTGTTTGCAACCAATGTTTTAGGTGTTATTTTGAAGCTTTATGTTGTCTTCATGTTGTCCTTCTGCTATGCTCTAATTATTTAGTGGATACTGTGCTTCAGATTTGTTTCTCTTTAAATGTGTTTTAGATATGGTTTTCTAGATAGGTGAGACCCATTCATGGGTTGCAAGATCCATCTAGTGCAGGGTCAGCCGGCTATAGCCCACAGGCCAGATCGGGGACCCGCCACACCCGGTTGTGTGTGTCTGGTCTGTGGCTGCTTTTGTGAGTCACCAGTAGAGTTAAGCAGTTGTTTCAGACCACATGGCTCACAAAGCCAAAAAGCTTTACTGTCTGGCCCTTTATGGAAAAATTTTGCCAATCTCTGCTCTAGAGGGTCACACGTATTTTTTAAAACCATGAAATAGAGTTTCAGAACGTATCGCACTTAGATGAGAGTAAGCGTTTTGTGAAGTTTCTCCTAGTGTGTGTGGGGAGGTGCCAGATGCTGTTCTTGCTGGGGTCATGGCCTCAGGAGTTGGAGCACCCTCCTCAGCCACAGCCTCCAGGGAGGTGGGGTGGCCTAGGGCTGGCAGGGGACGGCGGGGTGGGCTGGATCACAGTGCCTTCTCTTTGCCCTTGCAGGAGGAGAGGCTGAAGAAGGAGCTTCGGGTTAAGCTGGAGCTGGCCAAGTTCCTCCAGGACACCATTGAGGAGATGGCCTTAAAGAACAAGGCAGCCAAGGGCAGTGCCACTAAAGACTTCTCCGTGTTTTTCCAGAAGGTACCGACCGTGATGCTCCTGAGCCCTGTGGCCTCAACCTGTTGACCTGAGGCTGGTTAGAGCCGCAGAGCGCCACTGTGCCCTGTCTGGGAGCTCTCCTCGCTTTCCTTTCCTCTTTTTTGCTGTGCTCTGCAGAGAGTGGGGTTCTAGGCAGGAGCTGGCTGTTCCTTCAAGGAGTTGGCCAGTGACAGCTACAGTGTGTCAGGCCTCCCAGGGTCCTCAGGGAGATGGGGCTGCTATGTCTAGACTGAGCCCCGCTGGCATTCAGAGTCGCTTGCTTGTGTCTTGTGACTTTGCTACAGGCCAGGTGGTAGAATCTGACAGAGGAGGGACCTAAGACCAGGAGTTGTGAGGCGCTGGGTGATCAGGCTGGGCTCTTCTGCGAGGCTCCACCACCTGGCTAGAGTCAGTCAGGATGGTCCTGATGGGCTGGTCAGAGGCCTGGTCTGTGCGGCAGAAGGGGAAGGAGGAGGGGACAGATCTCCGGGCTTTCCTGTGGCCATGTGGCCAATGAGGTGGGGAATGGGAGAGGGTGAGTGCCCTGGAAGTGTCCCCAAAGAAGCAACAGGGATGATAGTTCCAGGGTCATTGAGCTTGAGGGATGTGTGCCACACCGTGTCTGTGGTGCAGAAAGAGCTTAGGTCAGAAGCTCCAGCTGCATATGTGTGCCGTCTGTGGTGTCTCCATGCTGCAGTGCAGAGGCGAGCGGGTCCCACAGCCACAGCCACAGCCTCAGCCTGAAATATTTGCAACATGGCTCTTTACAGAAAAGATGGCCATGCCCCACTATCACTGTGGAAAGGAGCTGGGCACAGCCATGAGGGCTGCAGCGTTGTAGAAGCCCGGGGGCTGGCAAGATGGAAGCCGGAGGGCCTGGGGGCCAGGTCCTGCCTTTCCTGGGTCACTGTGAGGCGCCAGCTCTTGAGAAGGATGTGCTCATGGTCACCTGAGTTGGAGTATGATGTGTAGGGCATCCCTCCAGGGGCACACCTATGATCGTTTCTTGGAGTTGGTGTTCTGCACAGGCAGTTTGGATCATTTTGATTTAGGGAGCTCCTGGGGATGGGCACCAAGTCAGGCTGGTCCCCCTCATCTCTCCTCTCTGTGAGGGACTGTCCCAGCCCAGCTCTGGGCAGAGACAGCTGGTGGCTTGTCCATCGGGTGGGAGAACATGTAGACAATCATCCAAAGAGCCCCAAGTAGTTTGAGCTGTGGGGCTCAATCCTCTTCCTAAAGGACAAGAAAGTTGGGTCCCAGCAAGAAAGGGGCTTGAAATGGCCACCCACTCCCCTGATGCTCAGAATATTGTACGTACACATAGCTGTGCCCTCTTCCTGCCACCAAGCAGCTGGGGTCCTGGCACCAGGGTTCCAGGGTGCTGCCCCGCAGCCATTTCCATAGCAGGGCCTCCCCCAGTAGAAGCAGCCTCAGCTCTGTTGGCTCAGATGCCACCCATGATACCTGCCTGCAGCAAAGACCACAGCATCACCCCCAGGCGAGCCCAGTGCTGGCAGAAGTCAGCAGTTTGTCTTTGGGATGTGTAGGCAGCTTCCAACAGGAGCGTAGGTGAAAGGTGGGTGGTCCAGGGTCAGATGTGGGGCCTGAGACTGGGGAGGGAGCCAGGAGAACGAATACACACACACACACACACACACACACACACAACACACACACACACACACGCAGTGAATAATACTTGCAATTGCTTCTGCAGATCCGGGAGACGGGGGAAAGACCTAGCAATGAGGAGATCATGCGTTTTTCCAAATTATTTGAAGATGAACTAACTCTGGATAACCTGACGCGGCCACAGCTGGTGGCATTGTGCAAGCTGCTGGAGCTACAGTCCATCGGCACCAACAACTTCCTGCGGTTCCAGCTCACCATGAGGCTGCGGTCCATAAAGGCTGACGACAAGGTGAGCCACTGAGGCGCCACTGAACAGGCTTGGCTCTGTTTCTCTGGATTTTTACCTTTTTTCCTGATTACATGAGCAGTGTAGAAACTCTGGAAGATACTAAACAGAAGAAGACAAGATCACTGGTAGTCTGTCACTCCCAGATCATGACTTTGACGGTTTGTGCATTTCTGCCCACCCTATCCTGCGTATGTACACACAGAGTGAGTGTGCATGCATGTCTGTCTCTACTGTAGTAAATATTGAATCACATGGCCCTTACAGGTTTTCACTTGGCATGACATTCTGAGAGCCCCCCATATCACTAAATATTCATTGAAAAGATGAATTTTAATGACTACCTGGCATTTCAATAGATGAATGTACCATACTTTATTGAACCAACACTTTAATCTTTTGCTACCTCAAACAACACTGTAATAAATATCCTTTAGCACAGCATTTTGCTCCAAATCTTTTTTTTTTTTTTTTTGAGACAGAGTCTCACTCTTCGTCCCAGCTAGAGTATAGTGGTGTCATCATAGCTCACAGCAACCTCCAACTCCTGGGCTTGAGCAATCCTCCTGTCTCAGCTTCCCGAGTAGCTGGGACTATAGGCATGAACCACCATGCACAGCTAATTTTTCTATTTTTTATAGAGATGGGGTCTCGCTCTTGCACAGGCCGGTCTCAAACTCCTGAGCTTAAGCAACCCACCCGCCTCGGCCTCCCAGAGTGCTAGGATTACAGGCGTGAGCCACCGTGCCCAGCCCATCTTTTTACTTTCAAGCTTCCTGAGTCCTTATATTTACAGTGTGTCCTTGATTTGATCTGGTCTGGCAATCTTTTAATTGGGGTAGGTAGTCCATATTTTTTCTCTATTTGTCCCACCTGTTCTATGTTCTACTCACTTCATTTCTTAATTTCTTCTCTCTTTCCTTTTTATTTCTTCCTTTTCTTTCCTTAATCTGCTTCCTTTCTTACCTTCTTTTGGATTAGTCAGATATTTTTAGATTATTTCACCACCTCCATTAGCTTATTATTACTTATTAATTACTACAGTAGTTTCCTAGAGTTTGCAGCCAGCTGCTGCCCTCCCCATCAGTGCTGACACCTAAAGACACTGGGGCTCCATTTACACCCTGGACCCCCCTGCCCCCACATGACGTTGTGGTTTTCACCAGCCTGAGCTTATTTATAGGCATCTGCATTTTTACCCTCCTCACTGTGATTCCTTCTTCCCTGCATTTCTGTGTTTCCATCTTGATTATTTTCTTCTACATGAGGAATTCCCTCTAATATTTCCTAGGACATGGATCTGCTGTGGTGGATTTTCTTAGTTTTTGTTTGCCTGGATGTGTCTTTGTTTCCTTTTCCTTTTTACAGGGTTTTTTCCATGGGTACAGAACTCCAGCCTTGCTGTTCTGTTCCTCCTGCACCTATAGGTTCTCTCGGTGTCTGGCTTCCACCGTCTCTCCTAGGAGGGCAGCTGCGTGGCCTGTCATCGTTTCTTTGAGTTGTATATCTTTTCTCTGACAGCTTCTAAGATTTTTTTCTTTATTTTTGTTTTTTTAGCAGTTTTGTAACAATGTATATAGGTGTATCTGTCTTTGTGTCCATCCATTTATTGATCATAATGCTCTGTTATAGCAGGAAACGCTGCCTTTACCCTTCTGCTCCCCTCGGGGCCTCCTAACTGTCCGTCAGCCTATTTCACCTTGTCTTAGTACATGTGCACGTTTCCGTATTTTACACCCTACTTTGCTTTTAGGTTACTGACCCTCTCTTCTTCTGGGTCTCATCTATTACTTATCTCATGAGTTTTTAATTTCAGTCCTAGAAATTCTGTTTGGTTGTTTTTTAGAGTTCTCAGGTATAACTGTCCATCCTGTCATCTGCTTTCTTCAGCACACTAGTCATAGTTCATATCTGATTACTCTAATAACTGGGTGGTCTATAGGTCTTTTTCTTTCTGATTATTTTTTATTTTTTTGGAGACAGGGTCTCACGCTCTCACCCAGACTGGAGTGCAGTGGCTTCATCGTAGCTCACTGCAGCCTGGAACTTCTATTTTTTTATAGAGACAGAGTCTCACTATGTTGCCCAGGCTGATTTTAACTCCTGGCCTCAAGCGATCCTACCACCTCAGCCTCCCAAAGTGCTGTGTAGGTCTTTTTCTTTTGTTTTCTGTCTTGGTTTTGTTTGTTTGTTTGTTTGTTTGTAGTATTTAGCATTTCCTGCATGCAGGTATTATCTATAGAGACTTATAGCAGTTCAGGAAGGGCCCACACATCTGGGGAGCAAGCCAAGGGGCCCGTCACCCATACCGATCAAGGCCAGGGCCAATAGGGAACCTGAACCTCCACCCTTGCCAGGATGCAGCAGGACACCCACGCCCCTGACTGGGATGGCAGCAGAGAAGGCTGAGCAGGGAACTGGTTCTTCATCCCCAACAGGTGGTTGTAAGCTACCTTCTCCACATGCCCAAGGTGTCAGTAGAGACCAGGTAGGGAGCCTGGCCTTTCACTCTCAGCTGACAATAGCAGTACACTCCCCTCACTGATGGGGTGGGGTCAGGACTTTCACCACTGCCCAGCAGTAACAAGGTCACCTCCAACCACGGTGTCAGTGGAAGCCAGGTGAGAAACAGTAATAAAGCACTTCTTCCCCCTCAGCCAGGGAGGCATCTGTGGAGGCCTCGTGGGGAGCCAGGACACTCGCCAACCCCTCCCAGAAGTAACAAGAAGTGCCTCTCCCCTGAGGTGTCAGTGGAGGCCAGATGGGAAGCCTGGACTCCAAACAGGGCAGCACTCCCACCTGTCCTAGAATGTGCCTGTAATTTAGTTTAGAAATGTGACTGAGTGACAATACAATTCCGTCAACAGAAACTTGTTACAGCTCCTCTGGAAACATGGCACAGTATGCCACTTGGCCACGTGACACCTGGACACCTGTGAGAATTGTGGTTCTGCCTTCATTCCTGTGTGCAAGGAGGAGCCAGGTGGAGACATTTTTGAATGGGCAGGAAGTAAAACACAGATGTTAGGGTTTGTGGTTGGTCAGGGAAAGCTGGACCTCAGGGGAGATGCAGTCAGCTTTGGGATTTAGCTCGGCCCTGTGATGAATAGATTTGAGACTAGCCTGAGCAAATCATCATTTGCAAAATCTACAGAAGAACATACCTCCTGCCCCATGCCAGAGTGGCATCAGAAGAAGCCAGCTAGGACGGAAGATTGAAATAAGATCCAGATTCTCATAACGTAGTACCCAGAATGTTCAGGTTTCAATCCAAAATCATTTGTTATGTTAGAACCAGGAAGATCTCAAAATGAATCAAAAAAGGTGACTACTAGGTGCCAACACTGGTATAACAGGTGTGATACTGGGCTGGGCTAACACCTGTAATCCCAGCACTTCGGGAGGCAGAGGTGGGAGGATCCCCTGAGCTCAGGAGTTTGAGACCAGCCTGAGCAAGAGCAAGACCCTGTCTCTATAAAATATAGAAAAATTAGCTGGGCGTGGTACCATGTGCCTATAGTCCCAGTTACTCGGGGAACTGAGGCAGGAGGATTGCTTGAGCCCAGGAGTTTGAGGTTGCAGTGAGCTGTGATGACGCCACTGCACTCCAGTCAGGGTGACAGAGTGGACTCTGTGTCAAAAAGAGAAAAAAAGAAACACTGGACAGGCTGGGTGCAGTGGCTTATGCCTGTAATCCTAGCACTCTGGGAGGCCGAGGCGGGAGGATTGCTTGAGCTCAGGAGTTCGAGACTAGCCTGAGCAAGAGTGACACCCCGTCTCTACCAAAAAGGAGAAAAAAAAAAAAAACCTAGCCAGGCATTGTGGTGTTCACCTGTAGTCCCAGCTACGTGGGAGACTGAGGCAGGAGGATCGCTTAGAGCCTAGGAGTATGAGGTTACCGTGAGCTAGTCTGACACCACTGCATTCTACTCAGGGCAACAGAGTGAGACTCTGTCTCAACAGAAACAAAACAAGGCAATTGAACACCCCTCCTCACAACCCGCCACCCCTTCATTAAAAAAATAAAAATAAAAATTGTTTAAAAATATTAAAATAAAATAAAAAACACTGGACAAAGGCTTTTTTTTTTTTTTTTTTTTTGAGACAGAGTCTCACTCTGTTGCCCAGGCTAGAGTGAGTGCCGTGGCATCAGCCTAGCTCACAGCAACCTCAAACTCCTGAGCTCAAGCGATCCTCCTGTCTCAGCCTCCCGAGTAGCTGGGACTACAGGCATGCACCACCATGCCCGGCTAATTTTTTCTATATATATATATTTTTTTTTTAGCTGTCCATATAATTTCTTTCTATTTTTAGTAGAGATGGGGTCTCGCTCTTGCTCAGGCTGGTCTCGAACTCCTGAGCTCAAACGATCCGCCCGCCTCGGCCTCCCAGAGTGCTAGGATTACAGGCGTGAGCCACCGCGCCCGGCCTGGACAAAGGCTTTAGAGCAGCCTTCACAACAGTGCTTCAGGAAGCTATTGCTGATTGAAACACTTGGGGAAATAGAAAGTCCCAGCAAAGAAAAAAGATACTAAGAAGAACGAGATGAAAACTTAGAACTGAAAAATACAATAACTGAAATAAAAAACTCAGTGAGTGGGCTGATGGAAACTATCCCTTTGAACAACAGAGAAAACAAGTTAAAAATGAACCCCACAGCCTATTCTACAGCAAACGTCTAACATCTGTGTTCAGAGTTCCAGAAAGAGGAAGAGGGCAGGGCTGGAAAGGCACTTGGCGAAGTAATGGCCAATATCTTCCCAGATTTAGTAAGAGACATAAATCTGCAAATTTAAGAAGCTGAGTGAGGCTCAAACAACATAATCCCAAAGAAACTTATACCAAGACATATCAGAGTCAAACTAATGAACACTGAAGACAAATAGTTTTGAAAGCAGCGAGAGAGAACGGCATCTTTACCTGCAGGGGAAAATGATTCAAATGACATTGGGCTTCTCCTCAGGAACTGGGGAGGCCAGAGCAGGTGGAACAATATTTTTCAAGTGCTGAAAGAAAAGAACTGTCAGCCTAGAGTCTACAACCAGCAAAAATGCAGGAATGAGGGGACAACCGAGACATTGTCAGATGAAAGGAAGCTAAGAATTTGTCATCAGCAGACCTCCCCTACAAGAAGGGCTGAAGGAAGTTCTCTGACCAGAAAGGGAACACTAAGAGAAGGAACCACAGAGCATCAGGAAGAAAGGACACTGCAGGAGAAATCGTGGGTTAATACGATAGGCTTCTCCTCCTCTGCACCTTCTAAAGAGCTGGGTTGGTCGTGGCAGAATGATGGCACTAAGTCACGTGGTTCTGGTGCAGGTGGAGGGGATATGTGAGACGCTGTTACAAATGGAGGTGTCTACACTTTCCTTGGACTGGTGAAGTGACAATACTAGTGGATTATGATGAGTCATGTCTGTGTAACATGATTCCCAGCGCAGCCCCTGAAAACGCTGCTCAGAGAGACAAACTCAAACCTACTATAGAGAAATCAGAGTAGAACTCAAATAACCCACAGGAGGACAAGGAAACGAAAACAGAAACAAAAATTAGCTTTATTCATAATAAATAAGCCAGAAAAAACCCAGATGTCCTTGACTGGGTGAATGGAGAATGCTCCTTAGCAGTAACAAGGAACTGACTTTGGGTACGTACAGCAACGGCTGGATCTTCAGGGAGCCCTGAGGTTATGTCCTGGTTACATGCCGAGCGATCCCATTTCTGGAACATTCTTTATTGATAAAATTACAGACATGGAGATGAATGTGTCTGGAAAGCTCAACTTGAGGGATCCTGTGGGAGTGGGAATTGTTTCTGTCTTAACTGGATCAATGCCAATGTTCTGGTTATGATGTGCGGTTTTGTAGGATGTTACCCCTGGGGGAACTCAGTAAAGGGTGTGTGGGATCTCTGTATTCTTTGTTACAACTGCAGTATATCTACAATTATGTCAAAGTGTTTAATTTTAGAAATGGAGGCAGTGGTACCACCTACCTCACAGGATGGTTGAGGGCAGAGGTGACGGTGTGGGGAGGACTTGGGAACTGCCTGGTGTGAATGAGGTGGCACCCAGCTGTTTGTCTGGCAGCGGCCTGTTGTTACTTCTCTGTTTCTTCTCTTCTCATCTGTTGCCCCTTGTGTGGCCTCTCTGCCCTCTGTCTCTGGGACTCCTGTTTGCTTTTTCAGATTTGGGCTACATGACTTCAGGCTGAGGGGGAGCAGAGGGAGCCCCTTTGGATATGAGGCCAAGATACACCGTCACGGTGTTTGGGCCCCTCCCCTTCTCTCCCTCTTTCCTTCTTTTTCCATCCTGGGAACGCTGAGAATGCTTTGGCACATGCTGGACTGTGGTTATCAGGAGGTGGCAGGCACAGCCAGGGCCAGGCTTGGTCTGCCACCAGGAGAGATGGGCCCTTTCTCTGAGCCACTGAGGAGAAGGTCCATGTCCCCAAGCAGGGATAGGTGGAAGTAGCTCCTCTGCGTCTTGGGGTTTGTCTGGCCATCCTGCACTTCCCAAGATCCTGGCCCTCAATCAGGGGGTTCTGGTCACTTCAAACCTAGAACTGGGCTTTGGTGGTGATGGTTTGTCTTTTTCTTGGCAAAGCCTTTTAGACACTTATTCCCACATGTGTTACCATAAATACCATAAACCACTGAAGACCTTTCACACTGATAATTAATTGACTTCCTTTTCTAGCTGATTGCTGAGGAAGGGGTGGACAGCCTGAATGTCAAGGAATTGCAGGCAGCATGTCGGGTTCGGGGCATGCGGGCCCTCGGCGTCACAGAAGATCGTCTGAGGGAGCAGCTGAAGCAGGTACGGAGTCTGAGGGTGGGCTCGGGTAGATTCGTAGCTTTCCCTTCTTTCCAGACCCGAGCAGACTTGTTGTGGGAAGACCTGAGACTTACTGAAGACTTTTTCTTTCTTTTTGTTTGTTTTTTTTTTTTTTTTGGAGACAGAGTCTCACTCTGTTGCCTGGGCTAAAGTGCCATGGCGTCAGCCTAACTCACAGCAACCTCAAACTCCTGGGCTCAAGCGATCCTCCTGCCTCAGCCTCCCGAGTAGCTGGGACTAATCTGTTAACCTTCTGGTCCTACCACACGTACACGGCATCCCCATGTTCTTGACTTTGGTAGCCTTTTTTTTTTTTTTTGAGACAGAGTCTCACTTTGTTGCCCGGGCTAGAGTGAGTGCCGTGGCATCAGCCCAGCTCGCAGCAACCTCAAACTCCTGGGCTTAAGCTATCCTACTGCCTCAGCCTCCCGAGTAGCTGGGACTACAGGCATGCACCACCAGGCCCGGCTAATTTTTTCTGTATATATTTTTAGTGGGCCAGATAATTTCATTCTATTTTTAGTAGAGATGGGGGTCTCACTCTTGCTCAGGCTGGTCTCGAACTCCTGACCTCGAGCGATCCACCCACCTTGGCCTCCCAGAGTGCTAGGATTACAGGCGTGAGCCACCGCGCCCAGCTTTGGTAGCCTTTTGAGTATTTTGGTTTACTCATCTGCTTTTGATTGATTTTAAAGATTTTAGTAACTTACTCTTCTCTTGGTTATCTACAGTCAAATGAGGCCTGAGATTTATAGCCTTTGAAATTTCTGGGGCATGGTCACATTTTGACTGTCTTTCTTAAGTGTGGCCAGGGAAGGATTGAGTAACGTGACCCAGTCTGACCTCTGGAACTGGCCCTTCTCTTGGCTGCCCTCTGAGCAGCTGTCTGCCCACTCGGGTGTTAGTGCACCCTGCCTTTCAGCAGCTTGAGAGGGCCTCGGGCAGAAATCCAAATGCCAAGTCTGTGTGGCACCGATGCTATCAGATGGTGCAGATTGTACGTTGGGTGGGTGACAGCCATAGCCATTCATCCTTTACATCAAGAGGCTTAAAGGGTACAGGGCTGGAGCCTGTCTCCCGACTGCCCTGCCACTGCCTTTCTTGGCAGTCACCTGCTTGTCTAGTTTTTCATGCAACCTCCAGGTGTCGAACATCCGCTTCCCCTCTTTAACACAAACAGTATTTTTCATGTGGTGCATCCTCAACCCTTTGTCGTCCATGGGCTGCATCTGTGATGCAAAACCTTCTGTGTGGTACGTCTGGCCTGTGTGTGCTGACCGTCCCTGGAGCTATTCCCAGCCTTCTGGAGCACAGCAGGGGCACAGGCAGCACACACAGAGATGTCTGTGAGTGGGAGGCCGTGCGGGCACCGTTGCTGCCTAGGCTGCTCAAGAGAGGCTGGCACATGGGGAGTTTGGGCGTGAAGTGCTCGCATGTTTTCCTTCTCTGTCCACCTCTGCCCAACATTTCCTCCCTATTCATGGGGTTTTTTTCCTCATCTCTTGCCCTGTTTGCGTCTTGCCTCAGTTTGCGTCTAAACATTGTCATAGTGTTCTTTGTCCATTTGAAGATTGTCTTGGTGTCACTAAAGCAGCCTGAAGACACCTGGCCTGTAGCAGGCTGAAGCACTTAATCTCTGAGGGAACTCAGCGATGCTGCCTCTGGGCTGTTTTTAATGGAAAAGCCTGCTTGCTGTTCTTAAGTCCCTTGGTGGCTGCTGCAGGGGTGCCAAAGACTCTCTGGGCACTGCAGGCGTCTTTACCAAGGTGGTTGTTGTCTGAGGCGCTGCAATAGAGCAACATCCAGGCCATTAAAGTTCGAGGTTCATCTTCCCTGGAGAGTTTCTTCTGGTGGCTTAGTGGACTGATTAGTGCAAGTCCTGCTTTGGCTGTTGCACCATTCCCCTCCTCTTCCCAGCCATACCAGAACAGTAGAAGAACATTCTGGGGTTGAAAGCCCTGGGCCACTTGTGGGAGCTGCAGGTGGACTGAGGTTGGTGGGTGGGGTGGGAGCTGCATGTCTGGTGAGATTGGGGTCTTGTGTTCTAGTGGCTGGACCTGCACCTGCACCAGGAGATCCCCACGTCACTGCTCATACTGTCCCGAGCTATGTACCTCCCAGACACCCTCTCGCCCGCAGACCAGCTCAAATCTACGCTGCAGACCCTTCCAGAGATCGTGGTATGTGTTGTCACGAGACCCCTTTACCTGGTCACTTTGTAAGTGGCCCCCTCTCTTCTGAGATGGGGGGAGGGGACACCAGAACACTCACTTCCTCAGCTGTGGGAGCCCCCACCCAGGAACCCCCAGGTCTACTCACTGCCCCTCATGTCTCCCTCCCCTCGTCCATTGTGGCACAGTCACTCAGTGCACCCTGAGGGATCCTGATCCTGCCACGGGTTGGCTGTACAGGGCACATCTGTAACACAGCACTCACCATTTTTGCCAGTAGTGTGTCCGCTTTCTCTGAATATCAAGGGATCATTTCATAGGCACAGGAGGTGACCCTCTGTGCCTTTCCCAACAGTTGAGGGGCAGCATCCCAGCAGTGCATGCTATCTCTTTTGTGTGAAGCCCTGATGGTGACAACGCTCAGAGATAACAGGGCAGGGGCAGAGACCCGGGGCAGCGTAGGCCTCTGGTGGCTGCTAGGGTTCACTCACAGGTGTGCCCTCCTCTCCGAAGGCGAAGGAAGCCCAGGTGAAAGCGGCCGAGGTGGAGGGCGAGCAGGTGGACAACAAGGCAAAGCTGGAGGCCACACTGCAGGAGGAGGCGGCCATCCAGCAGGAGCACCGGGAGAAGGAGCTGCAGAAGCTCTCACAGGCAGCGGTGAGCAGCTGGCTGCGGCCTGACCCTGCTCCATGGGATGCGAGGCTGTCCTGGTCCAGCCCACCTAGAAACTCCCTCATGCCCATGTACTTGCCCCTAGTTTGAGTCTTGTTTATTCCTTCCTGGAATGGCCAGGGTGGCACAGTGGAGGCAGAATGGCTGAGTGTGGGACCTCCCCAAGGGAGAGCCACAGTGGTACCTGTAGGGGTGTGGCTTGGCTATCTCTCCCTAGTCTGGGTGCTGGTCATTGCACAGGGCCCAGCTCAGCACTAAGGCAGTGCCCACCTTTTCGGGGGCCTTGCCTTAAGGAGCACTGGCAGAGGAGCCTCAGGTTCCCTTGGGTTCTGGGCTATGCTGCAACTCAGTCTTGGGTCCTCCTGGGTCACTTACATGCGCAGCCACCCACAGACTCAGCCTCTTGGGTCCTCCTGGGTCACTTACATGCGCAGCCACCCACAGACTCAGCCTCCTTCTCTGCAGGTGACAGGGTGGCATGGTGGAGTCATGGGGAGAAGCCAGCGATGAGGGGAAGTACTCTGGCTTCCTCCGTAGAGGGGCCTTGGGACCTGGCCAGTTGTGGGGCAGCTGCATGGCGAGTCCTTCAGGGCAAGCCTGTGCCATGTGCACCACCCAGTGTCACCTAGAGGCCTCTTCCAAGTGTGGCCTCTGTCAGTCACACCCATGCTGCTTCTGTGGGCCAGCGTGGTGCTGAGCTGGTATGGCCTTGCATTTCAGAAGGACGTTGAGCTGGAAGGAGCAGAAGCTGCCCCTGGGGGGCCAGTGGCTGAGCCACAGCCAGAAGTGCCTGATGTGACCCTGCAGTCAGAGACCCTGAAGGACACTGCCCCAGTGCTGGAGGGCTTGAAGGTAACTGGGGCCTGTAACAGCTCCTGAGGACATGGGGGCTGAGGTGGGTGTGGTCTGCTTAGTGGACGATGGACAGTTGTGGGGCAGGGATGGGGACAAGCTGAGAGGAAGTGGGGGCAAGGGAGTGAGCATGAGGCCAGGGGACCCTGGGTGGCTTGGGAGGTGTGAGGAGAGCAAGTCTGACTTGGTTCCGAGCTCTGCCCAAGTGCCTGGCAGGTGAGGCTGCTGTGAACTTGGTCTGCTGGCCCGCTGTGCTGTGTTGCAGGTTCTGACACCTGAAGCTTGGTTTCTAGGCCCCCTGTCAGCCTGCCTGGGCAGTGGCTCGGCCGGTAGTAGTCAATGTCACCTGCTGGGTGACCCAGGCTTGGGGCACCATCCAGACCCCATGTCAGCCTGTGAGGCATAGCACGTCCTGTGGCCTCACCATCCTCAGTTGACCTCCAGGCTCCTGTGCTGCCTGTGTGGGGCACCTTCTGTGTGGAGCTCACAGGGACCCTGGCACCAAGGAGCAGGTCCTAGGGCCATGTTGGGCAGAGAAAGTGTCTGATAGACAGAGGGAGACAGCTTGGCAGCTGGAGCAGGAGAGAACCGGGTGGGAGATCTCTGTCTGGGGTCTTAGCTGGGGGATCCTGAAGGAGGTGAAGAGGCAGCAAGCCTGGCCCCACCCCTAGAGGTCAAGGGGAGGCCACTATGAGGTGGAGCATGTTGTTCCCTAGACACAGGTGAAAGAGGGTGGGTGGCTTTGGGTACTGAGGGGGGAGGCCTGAACCTCAGGTTCTGGTGGGCAGCATGGGGTGGGTGGCAGTCTTGTCAGGAGCAGTGGCAGAAGCAGTGGTCCTTGGAGGACCAGGGAGGGCAGGGCCCCTCTAGGCAGCCCCCAAGGCGGCTGACTGGAGCCTGTGGGGACTCCTTTTGGAGGCTGGCATGGCTTGGGCTAAACCTGGTAGGAGGCCAATGGCCTGAGGAAAGCAGGTGTTCACCCTGCTGGTGGCCCTGAGGCCCGTGGGGAGCGTGGCCCAGGAAACATGGAAACAGACATGTGGTGTCATCCTGGCTGAGAGAAGGAGGTCACCAACCAAGCAGCAGTCTCAGGAGCCTGGGCAAGCTGGGCTTGAAGGGGTGACCCAGGGAAGGGGGCCCTGAGCACTCCTGCAGAAGGCGGGGAGCTGGGCTACCAGGTGTCAGTCAAGGACTGAGCTACCACCGTCATTTGTAAGGAGCGCAGGGCTGGAATAGGGGCCAGCAGAGCAGAGGTGGGGCCTGGCAAGGCAACAGAGCACATTTCCAGAAGGACCAACGCTGCAGGTCAGCAAAAAAGGAGGGACGGACTGGGCGTGGTATCTCACACCTGCATTCCCAGTCCTTTGGGAGGCTGAGGTAGGGGGATTGTTTGAGGCCAGGAGTTTGAGATCAGCCTGGACAACCCAGCGAGACCCCATCTCTACAAAACAGAAGAAAAATTAGCCGGGCGTGGTGGCACACACCTGTAGTCCTAGCTACTCGGGGGGCAGAGGCAGCAGGATCACTTGACCGCAGAGTTCGAGGCTGCAGTGAGCTATGATGATGCCATCGCACTCCAGCCTGGGAGACAGAGTGAAACCCCGTCCCAACAAAAAAAAGTAGAGACCCATCAGTAATAGGATGGGATGGTTGGCTAACTTCGTGGAAGCAGATGAATCCTGTTTCCAACAATTGAAAGACTTAGATGTAAAAGGAAATTTAGGACTCTTGGAAGAGTATATGAACTAAGGGTTGCCAAGAATTTCTTAGAAGCACAAACCTTTAAAAAGTTACAATGGAGAACTTTGGTTCCCTGAAAGGATAGCATAGCGTGGAAAAGACAAGCACCTCGTTCCTCCAGCCAGGGCAGATCTGGAGAGTTCAGTGTTGGGCGTCTTTGCTCATGAAGGTGGAGGGCTGAGCAGCTCCATCACCAGTAAGAACGTTGAGTTGGTAGCCGAGAACCTTTCCATGAGGAAAACCCCAGGCCCAAATGGCTTCACAGGTGAAGTCACTGATGAAACAAGCACCAAGGACCAATGCTCTGCAAACTCTGCAGAAAACTGAGGAGACGAGAACATTCCCCAACTTATTTGATGAGGTGAACATTACGTGATAGGAAAGCCAGACAGATGTGAGAAAATTATAGACTGATATGTTCTATGAACATAGATATAAAAAGGTTTTATTCATTTTTAAATTTTTTATTTTATTTTATTTTATTTTTGAAACAGACTCTCACTCTGTTGCCCAGGCTAGAGTGCCGTGATGTCAGCCTAGCTCACAGCAACCTCAAACTCCTGGGTTCAAGCAATCCTCCCGAGTACCTGGGACTATAGGCATGCACCACCATGCCTGGCTAATTTTTCTATATATTTTTAGTTGTCCAGCTAATTTCTTTCTATTTTTTCAGGAGAGACGGGTTCTCGTTCTTGCTCAGGTGGGTCTCAAACTCCTGAGCTCAAATAATCCACTCGCCTCGGCCTCCCAGAGTGCTAGGATTACAGGTGTGAGCCACTGTGCCTGGCCTTAAATTTTTTTTTTTTTTTTTTATACTTTTTTATTTTTCTGAGACAGAGTCCCGCCCTGTCACCCTGGCTAGAGTGCCGTGGTATCAGCCTAGCTCACAGCAACCTCAAACTCCTGGGCTCAAGCAATCCTTCTGCCTCAGCCTCCCAAGTAGCTGGGACTACAGGCATGCACCACCATGCCCGGCTAATTTTTTCTATATATTTTTAGTTGTCCCGCTAATTTCTTTTTATTTTTTAGTAGAGACGGGGTCTTGCTCTTGCTCAGACTGGTTTTGAACTCCTGAGCTCAAACAATCCGCCCACCTCGGCCTCCCAGAGTGCTAGGATTACAGGCGTGAGCCACCGCGCCCGGCCTGGGCTTTTCTTTAATGGGAGACTTTTTATTACTGCTTCTTTCTTGTTACTTGTTATGAATCTATTTAGGTTTTAGATTTCTTCATGGTTCAGTCTTGGTAGGTTGTAGGAATTTATCCATTTCTTCTAGGCTTTCCAATTTATTGGCATATAGTTGTTCATAATAGTCTCTATTGATCCATTTTTGTCTTTGATTTTATTTGAGTCTTTTCTCATTTTTCTTAGTCTGGCTAAAGGTTTGTTGATTTGTTTGTCTTATCAAAAAACCAATTTTTCATTTCATTGATCTTTTGTATATTTTTTAGTCTCAATTTCATTTATTTCTGCTCTGATCTTTATTTCTTCATAATTTTGAGTTTTGTTTGCTCTTGCTTTTCAAATTCTTTAGGATGCATTGTTACGTTGTTTATTTGAAGTTGTACTACTTTTTTGATATAGGCATTTATTGCTATAAACTTCCCTCTTAGTGTACTGCCTTTGCTGTATCCCATAGGTTTTGGTATGTTGTGTTTCTGTTTTCATTTATTTCTTAATTTCTTCATTGACGCAGTGTTCATTCAAGAGCATATTATTTAATTTCCATGTGTTTGCATAGTTTCCAAAGTGCCTCTTGTTATTAATTTCTAGTTTTATTACATTGTGATCAGAAAAGTTACTTGATATGATTTCAGTTTTCTTGAATTTTTAAATTTTATTTATTTATTTTATATTAAGGGGGTGCAAACGTTTTTGTTATATGGATGGCTTTTATTAAGTCAGGGCCAATAGTGTACCCATCACCTGAATAGTGTTCCTTGTACACGTTAGGTAGGTCTTTACCCCCTTCTCTCCTCCCCGCCTTCTTGATTTCCAGCAATTTTTATTTCTTTTCTGTGCCCATCAGTTAGTTCCAAATTATTAGAGAGTACACGTGGTATTTGTTTTTCCATTCTTGAGATACTTCACTTAGAATAATGGTCTCCAGTTCCAACTATATTGCTGCAAGTCATTAATTCATTTCTTTTCATGGCCGAGTAGTACTCCAAGTTTTTAAATTTGGGACTTGTTTTGTGGCCAAACATGTGGTCTGTCCTTGAGAATATTCTGTGTGCTGAGGAGAAGAATGTGTATTCTGCAGCTGTTAAATGAAATGTTCTGTAAATGTCTGTTATGTCTATTTGGTCTATAGTGCAGATTAAGTCCAATGTTTCTTTGTTGATTTTCTGTTTAGGTGATCTGTCCAGTGCTGAAAGTGGGATGTCAGAGTCAGCAGCTGTTATTGTATTATGGTCTCTTTTTCTCTTTAGCTCTAATGATATTTGCTGTATATATCTGGGTGCTCCAGCATTGGGTGCATATATATTTAGAATTGTTATATCCTCTTGCTGAATTGACTCCTTTATCAATATATAATGACCTTCTTTGTCTCTTTATACAGTTTTTTTCTTGAAATCTATTTTATGTGATATAAGTATAGCTCCTTTTGCTCTTTTTTGGTTTCCATTTGCATGGAACGTCTTTTTCCATCCCTTTATTTTCATTCCATGTGTGTTTTTATAGGTGAAGTGAGTTTCTTGTAGACAGCACATAGTTTGGTCCTTTTTTTTTTAATCCATTCAGCCACTATGTCTTTTGATTGCAGAATTTAGTCCATTTACATTCAATGTTGTTATTGATAATAAGGACTTACTGCTGCCATTTTATTTGTTTTCTGGTGGTTTTTTTTGTTTGTTTTTAAAGAGACAGGACAGGTCTTACTCCCTTGCCCAGGCTGGAATGCAGTGTTGTGATCATAGCTCACTGCAGCCTCGAACTGAGCTCAAGCAATCTATCCTCCCATCTCAGCCTCCTGAGTAGCTAGGACTATGAGGGCACGCCACCACGCCCAGCTAATGTTTTCTGGTTGTTTTGTTGGTCCTTCCTTTCTTCCTTCCTTTTCTGCAGTCTTCCTTTGCATGAAAGTGATTTTCTCTGGTAGTATGTTTTAATTTCTTCTTTTTTATTTTTTGTGAATCTGTTACAGGTTTTTGTTTTGTGGTTACCAGTAGGCTTGCAAATAACGTCTTGTGACCAATTAGTTTAAACTAATGACAGCTTAACTCTGATGACAAAGAAAAGAAAACAAACAAAAAATAAAAAACTCCACACTTCATTTCTCCCACTTTTTTACTTTTTGTCTCTATTTATATCTTTTTATATCATCTATCTCTTAAAAAGTTGTAGTGATTATTTTAGATTGGTTTGTCTTTTATTTTTCCTACCTGCAATTACAGTGTTAGAGTATTCTGTATTTCTTTGTTTACTTACTATTACTGTAAGTTTTATACTTTAAGATGGTTTCTTGATGCTTGTTCATTTCCTTTTCTTTCAGATTAAACTCCCTTTAGCATTTCTTGTAAGACAGGTCTGGTGTTGACGAAAGTCTTTAGCTTTTGTTTGTCTCGTAAAGTATTTCTCCTTCATGTTTGAAGGATAATTCTGCAGGATGTAATATTCTAAGTTGGAAGGTTTTTTTCCTTCAGCACTTTGCATATGTCATGCCGCTCCTTCCTGGCCTGGAGGGTTTCCACTGAGAAGTCTGCTGCTTGACATATCAGAGCTCCTTTATATGTTATTTGCTTCCTTTCTCTTACTGCTTTTAGGATCCTTTCTTTATCCTTGACCTTTGAGAGTTTGACTATTCTATCTGTACTTTAATTTAGTCTTGTTTGGGTGGAATCTGCTTGGTGTTCTTTTTTTTTTTTTTTTTTTGCCTGCCAGAGAGGTGTGAGATGCTTGGTGTTCTTTGATCTTGTACTTGGATGTTCCTATCTTTCTTTAAGTTGGGAAAGTTCTCTATTATTGTTTTTTTTTTTTTTGAACAAACTTTCTACTGCAATTTCTCTCTACTTATCCTCTTAAATTGACCCTTTTGAGGCTATTTTCTAGATCTTGTTGGCATGCCTCATTCTTTTTTGTTCTTTTTTTCTTCTTTGGCGGTGTACTTTCATATTATCTTTGAGCTCACTAATTCTTTTTTCTGCTCAGTCATTTCAATGTTGATAGATGCTGATGCATTTTTAAATTTGTCAGTTGCATTTTTTACCTCTAGAATTTCTGCTTGATTTTTTTTTTTATTATTTCAATCTCTTTGTTAAATTTCTCTGATAGAATTCTGAATTCCCTCCCTGTGTTATCTTGCAGCTTGTTGAGCTTTCTCAAAATAGCTATTTTGAATTCCCTGTGTGAAGGTCACACATTTCCATCATTCCGAGATTGGTCACTGTTGCCTCATTTAGTCTGTTTGGTGAGGTCATCTTTTCCTAGATGTTCTTGATGCTTGTCAACATTTGTCCATGTGGGGCATTGAAGAGTTAGATGTTTATCAGTCTTTACAGCCTGGGCTGTGTCTTCCCATCCTTGAGAGAGCTGTCCACAAATTCAAAGGGCCTTGAGTGTTGTAGCCTAAGCCAGCAGTCACTGTAGCCGTTTCAGCACTAGGGGGCGCCCTTGGCCCAGGAACGCTGCAGCGCTGGAAGACTCCTAGATACACAGCTTGGTGGGATTACTAGGCAAAGTCTCTCACTCTCTTCTTTCTCTTTCTCCCAGTCAGGAGTGTCTCTGCACTGGGCTGCCAGGAGTTTGGGGAGGCATCACGTGGGCTCTCCCATGGCCACCACAGCTGGCACTGCACAGGGTTGTACCTGAAGCCTTGCAGACCACCACAGTACAGGGGGCTTGCCCAAGGCCCTGGGCCACTATTGCCTGATTGCTGTGGCCTGACTGCCGCTGATGTTTATTCAAGGCCCAAGACCGCTTTAGTCAGCAGGTGGTAAATCCTGCCAGAACTGTGTTCTTCCCTTCAGGGGAGTGGATTCTCTCCTGGCCTAGGGTGGGTCTAGAATCACTGTCCAGGAGCAGAGATCTGAAACCGGGGGCTCAAGGAATCTGCCTGGTGCTTTATTTTACTGTGGCTGAGCTGGTACCCAAGTTGCAAGACAAAGTCCTCTGTACTCTTCCCTCTCCTTCCCCCAGGCAGGAGTCTCTCCCCTCCCCCCAGCTACATTCCCTGGAGTTGGGGGAGGGGTGACACACACAGGCACTCTACTTGGCCTCCACAGCTGGTCTCACACTGTGTCATGTGCACCCTAATTCCACTGCCTCTGAGACCAGTGCAGCACTAGGGCTTGCCCAAGGACCGCTTCCTTGTGGCCTGACTGCCACTCACATTTATTCCTGGCCCCAGGCCTATTTAATCAGCCCATGGTGAGGCCAGAACTCATCTTCCTCCCCAGCTGGCCTAAGGCTGGTCCAACACTCCCTCTGTGGGCGCCAGCAGAGTTCTGCACTGTGTTGTGCTCCACTGTGACAGGGCAGTGCTGAGCTCCAATGCAAAGTCCCACACTCACTTCACTGTCCCTCCCCCAAGCGCACAGATTCTCTGCTGGGCTGTGGGGAGGTCGGGGGAGGAGTGTAGGCAATGCACGACTGTCTTTCCTACCCTCTTCAGTGTGGCTTTACTTGGTATAATATTAAGCGAGTACTGGGATTGCTCACCTGATTTTTTGGTTCTTATGAAAATTGTTCAATTTGATGTTCCTGTCAGGGGACGGTTGCTGGAAGGTTCTGTTTGGCCATCTTGCTCTGGCTCTGCCAGATGTAAAAATTTTTAACGAACTTTTTAGCAAATCAAATGCAACTTTTCTATTAAAAAAAAAATCATGACCATGTGGGATTTGTCTAAGAAATAAAAAACTTAAAATTTTAAAAATCAATCAATGTAATTATTAATACCATATTAGCAGACTAAAGGAGGAAAGCCATGTATTATCATCTCTACAGCTGCAGAAAGAGCACATGACAAAAGCCAGCATCTGTTCCTGATAAACAGATGTTCAACGTACCGGTAGAAGGGAACTTTCTCAGCCCAGTCAAAAGCATCTACAGAAGCACCTGCAGCTGGTGTAGTTTTCAATGGGGAGACACTGACAAGGATGTCTACCCCTACCACTATGTTCAGCATTATACTGGGGTCCAGCCAGGGCAGTTAGATAAAGAAAACAAATTAACCATTTAGATCAGAAAGGAAGAAGTAAAACTGTGTGTATTCACAAATGATGTGATTATGTGAAAATTGATTGTACTTCTCTGTACTAATGAACATTCAGAGATTGAAAATTTAAAAAGTATGTCATTTTTAATAGCATCCCCCTAAAATGAATTTCTTAGGGATAAATTTGAAAAAAGATGCAAGAGCTATACACTGAATACTTTACAATGTTACTGAGGTAAATTAAAGAACTAAATAAATGAGATTTACTGAACTCATGGATGTGAAGACTCAGTGTTGCTAATCTGTTAATTCTCTGTAAACTGATAATATCGATTCTCCAAGACCTTCATAATCTCAGCAGATTTTTTTTTTTTTTTTTTTTTTTGAGACAGTATCTCACTCTGTTGCTCAGGCTACAGTGCTGTGGCATCAGCCTAGCTCACAGCAACCTCAAATTCCTGGGCTCAAGCGATCCTTCTGCCTCAGCCTCCCAAGTAGCTGGGACTACAGGCATGAGCCACCGCACCCAGCTAATCTTTTCTGTTTTTAGTTGCCTGGCTAATTTTTGTTTCTATTTTTAGTGGAGACAGAGTCTCGCTCTTTGTCAAGCTGGTCTCGAACTCCTGACCTCAAGCAATCCTCCCACCTCGGCCTCCCAGAGTGCCAGGATTACAGGTGTGAGCCACCACACCCAGCCTCAGCAGATTTTTTTTGTTGAAATTGACAAACTTATTATAAAATTTATATATAAATTCAAGGACCTAGAATAGTCAAGACAATGCTTATAAAATAACAAAAGTTAGGGGGATTATACTACCTGATTTCAAGATTTATAAAGCTACAGTAATCAAGATAGTATGAAATTGGCATAAAGACAGGTAAGAAGTAAACCCATATGTAGATAGGGTTGATTGATTTTCTCCAAAGGTGCCAAGACAGTTTAACAGGGAAAGGACAATCTTTTCACCAGATTTTGCTGGAACAATTGGATAGCCATAGGTAAAAAGAGGAACCTTGACCCTTAAATAATACACATAGTATTTAAAAATTAACTCAGAAAGATTCATAGACTTAAATGTAAGAGCTTAAAACTATGAAAACTCTTAGAAGAAAACATAGAAAATTTTTAATGACCTTGGATTTGTTACAGATTTTCTTAAATACAACACAAAAACATGATTAATAAAAGGGAAAAAATTAATGTATTAGTCTTTATCAAAGTTAAAAACTTCTTCAAAAAATACTTATAAAAATGAAAAGACAAACCATGGACAGGGAGAAAATGTTTGCAAAACATGTACCTGACAAAGGACTTGTTTCTAGAATACGTAAAGACTTCTTACAACTTAATAAATAGAAAGACAAATAGTTTGATTTTAAAAATGGGCAAAAAATTTGGACACTTGAGAAGGTTAGCAAGTAAGCACCTGCAAAGGTACTCCACATTGTTAGTCATCAGGGAAATGGAAATTAAAAGCACAATGAGATACCACTACATACTTGTTAATGTAATGAAAATTAGAAAATTGGACCGTTCCACCCAAGTGCTGGTGAGACCATGGAGGTGCTGGACTCGGGCACTGCTGGGCGGACCCCCGTGGAAATTATGTTGACAGTCTCCTACAAAGTCAAGTTTATGCCCACCCTGTGACCAGCCATTCCACTCCTAGGCATTTCCCCACAAAGACTTACACACAGATATTCATGACAGCTTTATTTGTAAGGGCTGAAAGTCACCAGATTACACGTGTAAAACGAGGTTCAGTGTATGAGGGCACCAGGAAGAGTGCAGACAGTGACGTGGGGCATGTGGTCAGCATAGCCCTGGACTTGAACTCCGTAGGTCTAATGACAGAAAAGCCATAAACTCTTAGGGGAAAAAGCCAATTATTTCCCTTCACTTAGGCTCTGCTCGCTTGTTTTCTTTCCAGGAAGAGGAGATAACAAAGGAGGAGATTGACATCCTCAGCGATGCCTGCTCAAAGCTGAAGGAGCAGAAAAAGTCGCTTACCAAGGAGAAGGAGGAGCTAGAGCTGCTGAAGGAGGACGTCCAGGACTACAGTGAGGTGAGCGGGGCCCGGGGCCGCCTGGCACCTTCCCTGTGCCCCACACGCTGTCCCACGGGCCGGCTCTTCAGCTGCTCTGCGGAGTGGGCGCTTCAGGGCATGGCGTTCTGGGTGGGTGAGACTTGTTCCTAGGACTGAGATTGTAAAAGGTAAACAGCTTTATCAACCCCTAAAGTGTTAAGTAATACTGCCATCAAATACTGGACAAGCTGGCCAAAGGGTATTTGGAGAGAAAACCAAATTATAAATAAATGTATTCAATAACTTTTCCACAGCCATTCTGGCTGGGCCACCCTTCTCCTAGAATGTGGCCCTGCACCCTTGCAGGTGACCAGCGTGCATCTTTACTTTCTAAACACATGAAGGTATCACATGAATCGTTGTTTGCTCACTTGATAAATGAAATCTTATTCATGATTGCCCCCAAAAAACTTCTTTATTTTCTGATGTGGTGGGCTTTTTCTCTATCTTTTTTTAAATATTACTAATCTGATTTTTAAAAAACTATACCTTCATAGCTCTATTGGAAGAGATGACTAATTTTGAGATTGGTAAAAATAATTTGCCCTTTTCTGAACTTTCTCATGGTAGCCCTCTTGCTGTGTGGGTTCCCACCGAAAGCGAGGTGTTTGTCACCAGCTTGCCTGTTTCCTCAGCCTCTCCCCCGATCCACTCTTCCCTGTGATGTTTGCTCCTGAGAAAAATCTGACTTGGAATTTGAAAAGACACTTAAAATTCCTTGAATCTTTAACTCATTTATTTATTCTTTAATGAGTGTAAAGAAATTGAGATTCAGAATAGATGCTATTTCATTTGCTACAAAAGCAGTGTTTGAGTATACAGAAATAAGAATTTTATATGACAGCTAGAAGTAAAATTGTATAACTTTCTATGGTTAGAATTAACGGGAATAAATACTTTTACAAGTTAGATTTAATTATAAGATTCCCCTTTTTTCTGGTTTTTTTTTTTTTTTTTTTTTTTTTGAGACAGAGTCTCACTCTGTTGCCCGGGCTAGAGTGAGTGCCGTGACATCAGTCTAGCTCACAGCAACCTCAAACTCCTGGGCTTAAGCGATCCTACTGCCTCAGCCTCCCCAGTAGCTGGGACTACAGGCATGCGCCACCATGCCCGGCTAATTATTTTTGTATATATATATTTTAGTTGTCCATATAATTTCTTTCTATTTTTAGTAGAGACGGGGTCTCACTCTTGCTCAGGCTGGTCTCGAACTCCTGACCTCGAGTGATCCACCCGCCTCGGCCTCCCAGAGTGCTAGGTTTACAGGCGTGAGCCACCGCGCCTGGCCAAGATTCCCCTTTTTTAAAAGGCAAACTTTTTATAACTAAAAATAATTTCATTAGGACTTGGAAGAGATCAAGAAGGAGCTTTCAAAGACTGGCGAAGAAAAATACGTAGAAGAATCTAAAGCCAGCAAGAGGCTGACAAAGCGGGTGCAGCAGATGATCGGGCAGATCGATGGCTTGATCTCGCAGCTGGAGAGAGACCAGCAGGCCGGCAAGCTGGGCCCAGCTGAGGGCACACCTGTGGGGTGAGTGGGCTGCTGAGTGTGGCACTGGTCACTTGGCCCACAGGCGCTTTGCTGGGATCTGAGTGGCTGAAGGGCACATCTTGGCCTCTTGGCCTTGCTGTCCCTCCACCTGTGACCCACGGCTCCAGCCAGAGGCCCCGGGCAGGTGTCCCTGCCCCTGCGTCCTTCCCTCACACCTCCTCCATCTCCATCCACCTCTGCCTGTGGCGCCCACTCTGCCCTGCCCTCCTCCCCTCCCACGGCTCTCCCCTCCCACGGCTCTCCCCTCCGGCTCCAGCCTCTGCCCTCTTCCTGAACCTCCTGCACTCAACAATGACACCCACATGTGTAGTCTCTCTGCCCCAGCTGTGGCTTCAGGAAGTTGCTGTCACCTGAATGCCTGCTGGGCAAGTGAAATGGCTGCCATGGTGACAACTGATGCCCTGAACTCCATGGGCCACACTGTGCCCCTACTTCCCCGACACCAAGTGCCCACGCAGAGCTTTGCTCATACCCTGGGTCCCTGCTCTTGGAGGCCCTTGTCCACCCCCAACAAGGGTGTGTCCCCTCTTGAACTGACTTCAGGGTTGGCCCACCTGCCTGGGGCACTGCCTCCCTGCACCTGTCAGAAGGCAGCATAGCCACCTTGACCACAGTGAGAGAGTGTTCCAAGTGGCCACAGGCCCAAGGGCCACTGCGCAGCAACAGCAACCATGGCCATCATAACCATGGAGCCCTCACCGTGCTGTGGCCTGGGGAAGGGCCTTATTGGGGACAGACATGCACACAGGAGACCCTGGGCCCAGGGTGTTTGTGTGTGGCGCAATGGGCTGCCCACCCCCAAGGAAGGGGCATAGAAGCTTTTGGTGGTTTGTGGGATGGCGCCATAGCCTGGTTCATGTGCGGCTGCCAGGTGTACAGGAAGGCCCGTGGGGCAGGACACCTGTCTGGTAGCCTCATACAGGCTGTGCTCCCCAGGGAGAATGTCATCAGCGTCACTGAGCTCATCAGCGCCATGAAGCAGATCAAGCACATTCCAGAAAACAAGCTGCTCAGCTTGGCCTCAGCACTGGACGAAAACAAGGATGGCAAGATCAACATCGACGACCTCGTCAAGGTGGGGCTGGGCAGGGAGCGGGGCGAGTGGGCCGGCCCCGCACCCTCCTGCTCTGGGCCTGGCAGGGTCAGGGAGGGGCTGCTCATGGCCATGCCCTGAGCCACAGGAGCATCCACCCCCGTAGAGCCTGCTGCCTCTGTCAAGGGGTTGGGCCAGGATCCACGACTGTTCCTTGAGGCCTTTGTTCTCATTTGAAACACTGGAAGTGAGAAATTGTTAAAGTTACAAACTTGTGGTTGGTGAGACAACAAAATGAGTCTTGCCCCAGCTCACTCCCACTGGAGCACTCTGTGCACGCGCCTGCGGGACCCCACACCCCGGCCTCACCCTCCCACCCTGGCGACCCGTGTGTTGTGGCCCGCAGCCTACTCCCACTCTCAGCACACGGCATCGCACGGTGTGGTGGGAGTGTCACTCTGGAGCAGGCCACCACTTTGTGAATGGGCGCTTAATCATTTACATTTCTTTTTTTTTGGTTTGTTTGTCTTTTGTTTTTAGATGGAGTCTCACTCTGTCACCTAGGCTAGAGTGCTGTGGCATCAGCCTAGCTCACAGCAACCTCAAACTCCTAAGCTCAAGCGATCCTCCTGCCTCAGCCTCCCGAGTAGCTGGGACTACAGGCACACGCCACAGCACCCAGATAATTTTTCTATTTTCAGTAGAGACGGGGGTGTCATTCTTACTGAGGGTGATCTCGAACTCCTGACCTCAAGTGATCATCTCATCATTTATATTTCTGAGAAGAAACTGCCTTCATGGCTCCCAGCATATTGGCAAGTTAGTGGTTTTCCAGACGTTTATCAAAAATATTGGCTAATTTCAGTTTAAAAGCAAGGCACCCATGTGAGGTAGCTCACGCCTGTTAATCCCAGCACTCTGGGAGGCCAAGGCAGGAAAATCGCTTGAGCTCAGGAGTTTGACACCAGCCTGAGCAAAAGCAAGGACCCTGTCTCTACTAAAAATAGAAAAAGTAGCCAGGTGTGGTGGCACTCGCCCATAGTCCCCAGCTACTCAGGAGGCTGAGGTAGGAGGATCACTTGAGCCCAGGAGTTTGAGGTTGCAGTGAGCTATGATGATGCCACTGAACTCCAGCCTGGGCAACAGAGTAAGACTCTGTCTCACAAAATAAATAAATAAAAGCAAATCGCCATCAGACACACATGCTGAGCATCCACCTCCCTCCCGTCTGTGATCTGGGCAGCAGAGGGGATGGGGGCCCTTCATGTCACTGCTCTGTGCCCTGGGAACCATGGTCTAGGCAGGCCCCAGCCCTCTGCAGTATATCCAGGCCATGCTGGCTTAGCAGGGACCTGCCCTGGCAGCCTTGCTGTGCTGCTGTGGCACCTGCCATGGCACCCCTGCCCTGCAGTCCTAGGCCCTGTGGGAAGCTCCCCTGGGCTCCCACTCTCTGAGCACAAACCCGGCCCCACTCATCCCCACCCCGCCGAGGCTTATAACCAGGCCTGAGGCCTTAGAGCCCGTTGGCACCCAAGGGGGTGAGGACCTGGGCAGCTGGAGGACTCCAGGGACCCCTCGTGGCAGCCCAGGTGGCTGAGGAGGGGCCACGTTCCTGCCTCCCCTGCACTGCAGCCGAGTCACTCCCTTTCATATCCGTGTACGCAGGTAATCGATCTGGTGGACAAAGAAGACATTCATGTGTCCACCAGCCAGGTGGCCGAGATCGTGGCGACACTGGAGAAGGAGGAGAAGGTGGAGGAGAAGGAGAAGGCCAAGGAAAAGGCTGAGAAGGAGGCTGCGGAGGTGAAGAACTAACCGCCCGCCCTGGCGCCTGCCGTCTGCTGCACAGGCGCTGTGGTGATGCCGTGGTAGTGATCGCTTGGAGCTGATTCTTCTTAGTGGTAAATCTAATATTTTGGCTGGAATAAATCAGAAACTTCCACAATCAAGTAATTTTTTAATTTTCATCATTCCATGAAGATTCTATCAGTCTGGAACCCTGGAGCCCATCCAGGGAGTTGTGTCTGGACACTGTGGTGAGTGCAGCCCCACCGGCCCCTGCGTGTGCCCTCGCCATCTCTGTGCCGCCCTGTCCTCAGGAGAGTGAGGACCACGTGGACGCTGGTGGCCGTGTGAAGCCAGGCAGACATGCCTGCCCGCCCTCAGGGGCATCCAGACAGGATTAGATTAACACAAGCACAGCCTCGGCCTGAACAAGATGCTTTGATCAGTCTGTGGACTCCGATTCCTAAATGTCAGTATAAAATAGGTCTGTCTCTTCGTACACGCTTGCAAAGTCAGATCTGTATAACTGTTGCGACGGGAGTATCTGTCTTCTCCCAGTGGCCTCTCGAAAATAACATCTCCCGACAGGAATGCCAGTGATTCTTGCGTGGACTTCCCATTATGTGCTTATGGAGCTCTTTCTTGATTTGCCATTTATTTTTACCTAATTCTTCAATCAGTTGATTAGTACGGAATTTGCACACAGGGCAATCTGCCTGACTTATGAGGAATTTCTAACCTAAATTTTGCTAGCTATGAGAGATACTAATGAAGCCTTTGACATCGAAGCATTTCACTTTTGGGTAACTCCTTGGCTGTGGGGATGGGTCGCTAGCGTTCACTGCAGGGGCGCTGGGGCCGATCCTCTGTGTATCTGGAAACGGTCCCAGCCTGGGCTTGGGGCTCCACAGCCAACGGACCCCCAGCAGCCCAACCCTGGCATAGCAGGACCCCTTGGGGCTCTTGGTGGCTCCTCATGTGGAATTTAAAGCCAGCACCCATGGCTGTGCTCACCTGTCGGTCCAAGACACCGATTCCTTTAACATGTTGTAGGCCCAGGTCCCTCGGCTGGTTTAGAACAAACAGTAGTGGCCGTGCTCTGGACACCGAGGAATGAAGATGTGTGGTGCAGAGAGTATCTCAAGGGGCTTTCAGAACAGCGACACCCCCGTGCTTAGGGCTTGCCCAGTGCCCCTTGGGTGGAGCTGGGTGGCCCCCACGGGCTCGGTGTCCAGAGCTCTTTGCCAAGTGGCCAGCAGCCTCTCAACACTTAGCAGCCCTGTTGGGGATGGCCGGGTACAGCGTCCTATGGCCTCGCCACCACCTCCCTGCCCTGCTGCGAAGTCACACTCTTCCTGCTAAGGCCAGGCTGGGTGCTGGCAGGAATGTCCTCTCGGGGACTGCAGACGGGAATTCAGAAGACATAGGAATAACGCGCAGAGTGGCCGTGTCCGCCAGGGACAGCAGCAGCTCTCAGAGGATGATATTTCTCAGTTACTTGAAACTTTTTTTGTTCAGCCATTAAAGAAGAAACTTGACAATTAGGGGTAAGATTATATGTCCTCAAATGTAAACCTCTGTAAAGTAGTAGTTGGGTTCTAAAGGTTTTTTATTTCAATTATTTGAGAAGTATGTTTTAGATGCTTAATATTTATGAATTCTCTTACCCTATGTGAGTCGCCTGGTTTTCAGTTGTCAAAGTGTACTTACTTTTGAGAACAGCTTTGTGGTTGCCAAAGGCATCCCCCAGAAGATGGATGTCTGTCCTGTGAGCAGCACTCGGGGGCAGTCAGCTGTGCCCAACTCCTGTCCTCACCCGCACTGCCTGGCCAGGCGCAGTCCACGACTCGACCATCGGCTGTCGCTACAGCACAGTGGCTGCCGTGGGCAGGCAATCCCACCATCCCCCTGCCCTGGACTCTGCTGCCCTCCGTGGGGGCTCTGCAGGCTTGTGGGCAGGTCTTTGTCCGTTCTAGTAACCTTAGGTGTGGCCCGAGATGGGCTTTCCCCTCAGCATTTGTGTTTCTGTTTCTCCTTTCGCTCCTCCTGCACACCCACTTCCTAGGTGGGGTTCAGGAAACTGGCGCGTGGCTTCCAGAGTCACTTTGGAATATCCCAATCTAGACTTTTTAAAAATGAAGGGCACTGTGTAATTTGGCGGTGGTGGTTCTCATGGCAGGCCCGGGATCCGCAGGGCAGCACCACCTGGGAACTTGGTCGGGGGCGAGTTCTGTCTTCACACGTCCCCATCCTGCGGAGCCCCATCCTGGGCTGTGTGTAAACATCTTTTGTAGAAATAGTATTTTTATTAAAACATCAAACCCATGATCCTGTAATAGCTCAGAGTAATATTTTTGAACCATTTAACTCATAAGAAGCCCAAGTGGAAACTGTCAAGAGCTGTCTCAGTGTCTGCTGTCCTGACTGGATGTTGGCAAGCTCCTGTTGGGGTGTGCTGCCCTGAGGCCAGGTTCCAGAAGGAGCCCCACCTTCTGTGGGGGCCCCTCCAGTGCGGGCCCATCTCCCCTGGGCTCAGGACCTGGTTCTTGGCCTCCTGCCCTGTGTGACGGTCTGCGGTCCTGTGGCAGCTGGGAGGAGCGTGGGGGGTCCTCGCCACAGCAGATGCACCACTGTGCCAGGCTGACCCTGGCCCATGGCAGTGACATGCCATGTGGTCATGTGTTTTCTAGACACACCATTTGATACAAGGAAACGATTTAATAAAGCACTGTCTTGACAACTTGTCTGCCACACAGTGGTTTGTTTGGTGCCTCCTGACATTGTCTTCCTGGGTGGGTGGTGGCTGGGACCCTGCCAAGGTACCATCCAGGGAGGCCCACTCTTCTGAAAGACTCCTTAGGGACCTGGGGGTCCCAGCACTGCCCAAGGGGTCCAGTGAGAGGCCGGGGCTCTTCCTACACCACAGCCTGCTCCCCAGGCCCCATCTCAGGATTCCTCCCTGGGTGTGGGAGGGTGGGTGGAGGGTCCTGGCAGCAGGACAGAGGCATGGCGTCTCATCTGCCAACCCTCCCCATCACTCAGCCTCTCAGGCACTCGCCCTGCGCTGGCACCAGGCTCCCTGGGTTGCTTCATGCACTTCTGTGGTGCTGTTGGCTGGGGACACGGCCTCGTGAGCCTGAGGGCAGCGAGGGGCCTGAATTGGCCACAGCAGGCGCCGCGATTGAGCTGACCAAGTTCACAGGCCTGGGCTAGAGCCTGGTTCTCCCAGCATCCAGAAGGCCACCTGAAGGCACTCCAGCTCAAGAAAGGCCGATCCCAGGGCCAGGGCAGGAAGTGCTTGGTAGGGACAACAGTCCAGAGGACGAGTTTACTGTGAGTGGCGAGTGGAGTCCTGCGCCTGTGGCAACTCTCCAGGAGAAGAAAACTTAGGTGCCTGCTGGTGGCGCATACGTAATACAGAGAATTTGATTCCTCTGCCTTTTGGGGAAGCTCTTTCCGGGAGTATTCAAGCGGATGGCCTCAGGGAAACGCTGAGAGCCACTTACAGTCCCTGGGAAGTGGCTGGCCCTGCAGTCATGCCCAGCCCACCAGGAGCAAGTCAGACAACCCGCAGGGGCCACTAGCGTGTCTGGGAGGCAGGGTCAGCGCAGGACACGTCCCTCTCAAAGAGACGTCTGCAGAGGAGACAAGACCCGACCTCCAGAGGGGATCCTGACTTAACCAGCTGCCCACGCCGTGGTGGGGCTGACTGGGGAGGCTCCACCGTGGTAACAACAGGGGACCCCTCCTGTGTTCATGTTCTTACCGGGCAGGGGCTGATGACCCAGAAGCCCCTAGTTGGGCAGTTCCAAGGACCGAGCTTCCCATTCCCGGCCCTGCTGGCCAGCTCCCCGCCAGGGTCCCCCTGGGCTGGAGACGGACCTGGGGGTTGCGGCAGGGATGCGGTAGGCCCAGCCTGAGCTCCAAGCCCAGCGGGACACAGGACCAGCCTGACCCTCGGCCTTGCTTTAACTCTTCCAGGTCTCCCCGCCCTGGGCACTGTCACCAGGTGTCCCGTGACCAGGCCAGCCTCTAAGTCTCTAGCACAGGGTCTCTGAGCCAGCTGGGGGGGTTGGAGGGAAAGGCTGGGGGGTGTGGCACCCTTTGTCAGGTCACGTGCACCCCCACCAGGAGGGCGGCTGCCCCCACAAGCACTTCCCTGAATGAGGTTAGACCCTAGTAGCCTACCCAGAACACAGGCCAGAAACACCCCTTACCTGGAAGGCGAGTTCCAACATGCAACAGGGGCAGCGAGGTTCTTAGAGGCCAGAGTACATGTCACAGCCCAGCGGCTGGAACCCTGCTCCCAGGTCAGAGGTGATACATGAGGCGGGCCTGCTCCTGACTCCTACAGGGTGCCTTCCCAGACTCACTCCCACCCTGCTCCACTGTGACCTTGGGAGGAGGTGTGGGCCCTTCCTCAGCGCCCCAGCCAACACAGCAGCATCTGCCCAAAGGCGCAGGTGTTACTGGCGTGCAGGGGTCACCGGTGGAGCCCAGAGGTGGGGAAGCGGGTGGCTAGGCCTGGGCAAGGGGAGCCTGCCGGAGCATGGCCACCATCACCTATGTGGATGGTGCGCCCCCAAGGTCACTGTGTTTACAGGCAGCTCCAAGCAGGGACACCTAGAAAGCTCCCTTCCCCAGATGATCAGGCAGGTAGGTGCTGGGGGTGCTGAGGAGAGGCCTCAGACCTACACAAGTGCTTGGACATGACCCCACACCCCTCAGGGCCCCCACGAGCTAGGGGCAGCCAGGAAGCTGGCACACCCAGAGCGTGTACTGGCTCCCACCAGGGACTCCCGCAGACACCAAACTCTGCATCCCTGCCCCGGGGCCCCTGAGCCGGCCCAACTGCTCGAAGCCCTCCCTCCCCTTGGCAGCAAATGACCCAACAAGGAGCTGCCCAGGATCCCAAACAGAAGGCAAGGAGGCATGGGCAGGGGTGGGAACCGGTCTTCTCGCTTTATTGTTTGCAAAGTACGTCTGCCGGGTTAACAAACCACATCTGCTGGTTTGGGCCCACACATTGGCCACCAAACGCTAGGCCGTGAGGAAAGACCACCCTGAGCCACCGCCCAGCGGACGAGCAAGGGACAGCCACCCAGACTCAGGCCATTAACAGCACAAAAAGTAACAAAACTGAATTCACGGCTTCTCTGCCAAGCTTCGAAAGGTAGCAGACCAGGCTATAAAAATCTAGAAGCATTGCGTAAGAAGTGTTAAGTCTACAGCAAATGCATCTTGTAAAAACTCAATAAATTATATATATAGATATATATAAACTTGTAACATCTAATAACATCTGAACCTGCACGCAGGGCGGGCCCTTCCCTGGAAGCCGCCTCCCTGCCTGGAACACACAGCAATTAGAAGAATTCGTATGAAAATACCAGCTTGTTTTGAAGTCCAAAAAAATAAATCTCCTAAAGAAAAATCCTACAGAAATCTAATTCCCCTGCAAAAGAAGGCCAAAGGAAATAAACTATCCTCACTGGAATCATCTCCAACTAGTAGCGGCCTTCCAGGCTCCGAGGGGGCCGGCTCCAGCTGGGGTGCGGGCTGGACGTACATTCTCGGCAACCCCTCACAACGCAGCACAAACCTGCTCAGCTGTTAATAACTTAAAACTTAAACTCTGCCATGTGGCTGGCTAAACGCTATGAGCGTGGGTGGGGGGGCAAGGGAGCTGGGGGTCGATAAATAGCTTTACAAATATACAGGTCCAGGTACAATTTTTAAAACAAAACTGTGGTGCCAGAAAAGCCCCTGTGCCCCTGCCTGTTTGTGTTTGTGTCAACAGCGAGTCCCCTGGGGGACTCCCCACCAGGGCGACGCCCACCTCCTGCACCCGAGGTCCCAGGCCTCAGTGTGCAGCCCCTTCTTCCACATAGATATTTTTATATATAGGTATGTATATATATCATATACACAGCATCTATTTATATAAATGTACACTTGTTTCTGGAATAAACCTTGCAGATCGAGGTTAAAGGCTCCCACCTTCAGGTACCCGTAATTTCAGTCGGAGGGGCAGGGGGAAGCGGGGAGCCTGGGGGAGGTGCTGTGCACTGACGCTTGTCCCCAGCTTGTCCCCAGCAGGTGCCGCTCAGGCAGGAGGTCATGGGCGGGGGCGAGGAGGGCTTTTCTGCAGGCTCAGCTCTGGGCACTGGAGGGCCCGAGGCCCCGAATGCTGGAGCCTGGCCCCGGATGCTCCCAGTAGGGCAGGTGGGGGCCGGAGCCCGTGGCAGTCTGGCTCAGTGCCTGCCCCTGGGGGTCCCACGGGACAGGCCACCTTACATTCTACATTTTGTCCCCCCAAAACAAAGGCCCCTCGGTGCTGCAGCACTGGTCAGGAAGCAGCATGGGCACCCAGGGGACCGCTGAATCTTCGGCCGAGACACACACACACACACACACACGTACACACACAGGTATGAAGCACTGTCTGTCTATACCGGGTCTCTGGCCTGGGGCGACCACACGCCAACAGCACAGGGTGGGCTGGGGTCCCCTCTCACATTGTTGGGGGCTCAGCCTGCAGGCTGCCGGCTTTCATGTCCTCTGGCCCCCGCTGCTGGACGGGGCCGGGGGCAGCAGATCATGGGCAAACACGGAGTCGTCCCCAGAGGAGCTGGAGCTGGGGGTGTCCTGGCCGCCCGGAGAGTACTGCTCAAAGGGCACTGACAGGTCCAGGTACTCCTGCCGGCAGGGGGTGGGCGGTCAGCAGCGCGCACCAAGGCCCCACTTCCCGCTCCCAGCTGTGCCCAGAGGGCCCGCCCCCCTACTCAGGACTCCGGGCGGCAGAATGGCCTGTGAGGACAGCCTCGGGCAGCACTCACGTCGGTGGATGTCACGGTGAGGATACGGTCCAGGTCCTCCACCAGCTGCTTGAAGGTGGGCCTCTGGGAGGGCGCAGCGTGCCAGCACTCCCGCATGATCATGTACCTGCGGAGAGGGCGCTCAGGCGCAGCTCCTGCCCGCCCACCCCTCCCAGGCTGCCGCCAGCTTCCTGCCTGACTCCGGAGCAGCCTCTGGGGCTGCCAGCCCCCCACCCCACCCTGGGCCCACGGGCCCTGCACCCTCTTGCACTCAGGGGAGGGGCTGGGGCGCTGCTCACAGGTCGTGTGTGCAGTTGGCCGGCTTGTCCATTCGGTGGCCCTCCTTCAGCAGTTTAAAGAGCTCCTCCACGGGGATGCCAGGGTATGGAGAGCCCCCCAGTGTGAAGATCTCCCAGAGCAGGACCCCGAAGGACCAGCTGCAGGGGCAGGCGAGATCAGGCTGCTCTGTGACCCCCACACCCAGAACAGGTGCCTAGGCAGGTACCAAGGGGCCCCCAGGGTGAAGGCCAGGGCGGGAGAAACAGCCCACCCTCTAGGAGCCCCAGGCCCAGGGCTGTGGGGGCTGCAGTTGGGCTCCTGGCTCTGCCCCCAGAGCTCCCACCCCCGACAAGGGCAGAGACGGCAGGGCACACATACACGTCACTCTGGTGGGTGTAGACTCGGTCAAACAGGGCCTCAGGCGCCATCCACTTCACCGGCAGCCGGCCCTGGTGGGGAGGGAAAGGGAGGGGACGTTGGCTGCCAGGAGCCCTGTGGCTCGGGCCCCCCAACCCCGGGGCTGGGCTCACGTTGGTGGTCTTCTTGTAGTAGTCGAGGTTGTGTACATCTCGGGCCAGGCCAAAGTCTGCGATCTTCATCACATTGTCCTCAGTCACGAGCACATTGCGGGCAGCCAGGTCCCTATGGATGCACTGGGGTGGGGGGTCCAGGGCTGAAGCTGCCACCCCCGCCTCACCATCCTCACCCCATGGGGGGCCTGCCCGCACCCACCCCACAGCCCGCAAGCTGTCACCTCGGCCTGTACCTCCCACCCTGCTCACCTTCTGGGAGGCCAGGTACTCCATGCCCCGGGCCACCTGGTAGGCACAGGACACCAGGTCCTTGAAGGTGAGCTGCTCCTCAGGCAGCTTGCAGGTGTCGAAGGAGTAGTCCATGCCCGGGGGCCGCCGTGCCCGTAGGTACTCACGCAGGTTGCCCTTGGCAGCGTACTCTACCAGCACGTACAGGGGCCCTGTGGGTACAGGATTCTCAGAGGGGGCCCCAGGGCCTGGGAGGGACACCCACCCAACCCGCTGCGTACCACCCTGCGTGCAGGCGCCCAGCAGGTTGATGATGTTCTTGTGTGTGCCGATCATTTTCATCATCTCCATCTCTGACACCAGGTCGGACAGGTCCTTGTCGGTGGCGTTGTCTGTGCAAGGAAGGGCCATTAGGCAGTGCACCTCCCCCAGCCCTGCCCAGGTGCCCCTTGCTACGTGGCTCCTCACCTTTCAGCATCTTCACAGCCACAGTGACAGGCTTGGCAGCCCGGTCCTTGTCAATGCCAATGGCCTCCGCCATGACCACCTGGCCGAAGCAGCCCTCCCCGAGAGGCTTGCCCAGGGTCAGCCTGCAGCAGCAGAGGCATGAGTGCATGAGCCTGCCTGCTTGCAGCCCCACCCTGGTGCCCCTGCCCAGCCTCCGAGGCCTAGTGCCACCACCTCCAGGCAGCCCTCCACATGTACTCCCCACCCCTGCCCATGAAGATGAAGGGAGTCACCCTTGGGCCTCGCCCTGTGCTGTGCCCTCCAACAGGGCACCTTGAGAGGGGTGGGTCCCTAACATGTACCCCCCTTGAAGCATCCCTCAAGGCCCCAGCCTGAACCCACGGTCAATCCCCAATGGCCCTGAATCCTACCCAACTCCAATTGGAATCCAGCCAGGCCCCTGCCAAGTGGCCACCCCACCCCACCACAGAACCCCCACCAGCCCCCGTGTAGCACCGTCACCACCACTGACCGGGCCCGGGGCAGCTCCCACTTGGGGTCAGCCGGCAGCTCAAGCTCAGAGACGTCAGCCAACGTGGGGCCCTCTCCTGAAGACAGCCGAGCGATGCGGACCAGCGGCGTGTTGGAGTTCATGGACGAGTTGGACTCCAAGGACACCTGCTTGGGTCGGCAGGGGCAGGTTGGCGCCGTACTCGGGAGCTGGGGGAGGGTAGAGTGGAGCAGCCTCGGGGCACAAGGCCACAGCTCCTGGACAGGGCACTGGGCTGGAAAGCGGGTACTCTGACTTCTGCTAGTATTAAGTGAAGATTTTTTTAAAATGTTTTGTAACTCAAGGTAACCCGGGCTTCATGTGGTGACCCAAGAAGAAAGAGGGGTTAGCCCACCCAGCTGCAAAGAAACATGTCCCATGTGGAGCCCCTGGCCTGAGACACCACAGGGTCCCCTGAACTCAGAGATCCCAGGATCAGAGTGAGTCACGGGGGCCCGGGAGGCTGGTTGGGCCAGCAGGCAGCTCGGAACCTGGTATCTACTTTCTGTTACCTGTCGCTTGAGCGGGAAGCGAGAGATCTTGTGCACAGTGGGAGAGCCCAGGCCCTTCTTGGGGGGGCTGCGTAGGCGGCAGAGTGTCACGGCCGCCACCACGAGGATGAACAGGAAGAAGCCCGCCCCGTAGCTGAGAACACCCGTGTACACGCTGCTGGCCTCGCCGGCTTCTGCCAGCTCCTCCTCGGCTGCAAAGACACGGGCACTGAGGCCTACTCTGCCTCTTGGGAGCCCCCACGGTCTGCCCTAGGCTCGAGCCACAGGCACAGGCGGATGGGGACAGGGCTCAGAGCCTCCACGGCCCCTTTCATCCCAAGGGTCCTGCAGTCAGAGCGCCCATGAGTCAGGAGGGGCCACACCCCAGAGGGAAGGAGCCCAGCAGAGCCAGCAGCACCCACACCGCCACCCAGGCACCCGGGAGAGGCCAAAGCTGCAGCGGAGGGCCTACATCTAGGGACCCAGCTGGTAGTCGGGGGCCAGGCCAAGGGGGCCCCTGAGACCAGGCAGGGCTGGTCAACTCTGTTCTCACACCAGGCATAGGGCCAGGTATGAGGGCTCCATGGAATGGGGCAGCCACAAGTCACAGGGTCCCATGCCTGTCCGTGGCGGCTGTGGCATAGCCTGGGCCAGCGCCCCAAGAGCACAGGTGCAAAGCGGCAGGAGCCAGTACCTGGCAGCACCGCCAGCCACGCAGAGTGATGGGAAAACCCGATAGAATTGCCAGCCAGGCAGGTGTACTCCCCGGCGTCCTCAAAGGTAACATTGCGCAAGGACAGAACCTCTAGCTCTTTGTCGGTGGTGTTAGCGCCCGCCGTCTACAAAGAGAGAACAGAGCTCGATAGGCGAGCGCCAACACCTTCCCGCGGGCACCGCAGAAGAGTCCACATGGTGATGATCCAGCCAGGCTGCAAGGAAAACGCCGCCACCACCACCTCAGCCACCACCACCTTGGCCACCACTGCCTCGGCCACTGCCACGGCAGCTACTGCCACAGCGGCCCCTGCCGCGGTGGCCACTGCCATGGCGGCTGAGGGCCCTCTGCCTGTGCGTCGGCACCGAGCCCAAAGCCAGTCCCTCCACCGGCATCCTCTGTCCCAAGTGAGCATCAGGCACGGCGCTGCGAGGGGGCAGCATGCAGGGTTAGCGTGGAGAGAGGAGGGTGAGACAGGGATGGACAGATGGACACACAGGCTGGCTGGAAGCGAGCAGGCAGTGGGCACGGCCAGAGACAGGCGGAAGGTGGGTGCACACAGAGCATGGTGCCCAGCCCCGGTGGGCGCTGAGGACCTTCTGGGGTGTGCGGGGGTGTAGGAAGGGCCAGCACAGGACACGGGGCTCAAAGTGGGCAGTCACAGTGGAGGCTGGCACTGCCCAGGTGGCCAGAGCAGAGCACAGAGCACAGGGTGGGAGCCAGCGAGCAGGATGGGGCGTGCGGGGCGTGCGGGGGCTCGGCCAGGGCCTTGGAGCTGGAGCTCGAGTGCCAGCCGGCGTGGGACAGAGTCGTTACCTGCTCGGGGCCCGTGAACGCGCAGCCAAAAGGCCTTCTCGGCCACGCCTATGAAATTGGTGGCTCGACAGAGGTACTCGCCCCCGTCCCGCTCCGACACATTGGCCAGGCGGAGGCGCGCGTCAGCCTCCACACTCTCACTGATCCAGGACTGCGGGGACAAGAGACCCGGCTCAGGCACGCCCCGGGGCAGCCCCGCCAGGCACGAGGCAGGACGTGGAGACCCCCAAGGAACGAACAGGGCTGAGCTGCGTCAGCACAAAAGCTGCCTGGGGGCAGTGTGGAGGCACCTGCCAGCCGCGGGCTGTGGTTTCACAGGATGCGCTTCTCTCCTCCACCCCCAGCTGCCCAGAGCCCAGAGCCCTTGGAGAGCCTCTCCGGGCCGGCAAACTAGTGCCCACAGCACAGGAGGGAGCACCCGCAGAGCCTGCTGCGGCCTCTTCCAGCTGGGCCTGGACTCCGCTCTCCCCACCCCCTCAGACCGTCTTGTCTCTAAACAGATGTTTCTCTTTGGGCTCTGAGTGTTGCAACCATCCCAACTTGGTGGCCCCCACCCCTGCAGCCATGGGAACAAAGCTAAGGGCCGAGGGAGGTGGTGGGCGGGGAGCCCACGCCATGCTCTGCACAGCTGACGACGGCCAGTTGGGCCAGCTCCAGGCGCAGCCACCAACCTCTGAGGTCCAGAGGGTACTGGGAGGGCCCAGCCACTACCCTCCTGCCCCGGGCCACTGTCACTACCCCTGAGCCCACCCCAGAGAGGCCGAGGCCAACCTTGGAACAGAGAGGGAAAGAAACAGGTCTCATGGCAGCCACCTCTGGCCCAGAGCAGGGTGTGGTGTACTGCGACTCAGACCCCCAGCCCAGAGCCCCTACTGCCCCTTCCCCTGAAGGGCCGACAACACCTGGGCCCAGACCCTTCTGCATCCCCCAGCCCAGGGGCAGCCTTGGAGCCAGGCCCAGGAGCCCCACTCCTGCTGCACCTGGCAGTGGTGGTGCCCATTTGAGCAGCCGACTCACCTTTAGCACAGTGACGTAGGGCGTGCCGTCGGGGCCCACCTTGCTGCCATTCACCTCCACGTGCTTGAGCCACTGGATGTGGGGCTGCGCATCACTGTACACCTTGCAGTGGAACTCCACGTCGCTGCCCAGTACTGCCGTCTGGTTGGCCGGCAGCCCCGCCTGCAGGATGGGGCGGTGCGGGGAGCGCTCTGTGGGGACAGACCGGGCTCAGGGGCTGCCCCCCACCTGCCCACGGCTGCCCTGCCTCTGCCCTGGCCCTCACCCAGCACGTCCAGCGTGTACGTCTGGCGCAGGCTGCCGAACTTGTTCTCCACCACGCACGTGTAGTTGCCACGGTCCGAGGGCACCACGCTCTCCATGACCAGGCTCCACTGCTGGTGCCGCAGCTGCAGCGGGCGCAAGTGAGCCAATCCTGGCTGATGCCACCAGGCCCCACGCACTCCCAGATCAAGGCACCGCCCACTGCCAGGCCCACCTTGATGCCCCCAATGCGATGCTCTCCTCGGAACTCCTTGCCATTCTTCAGCCAGGAGATGGAAGGAGTGGGGTTGCCGGCGGCCGGGCAGCGGAAGCGAACGGTGTTGGCGGCCGGCACGGCCAGTAGCTTCTTGTCCATCCGCTCAGGCCGAGTCCAGTAAGGGGCCCCTGCCAGTGGATGTGCACGTGAAGGCCACGACCAAGGCAGGGAGCAAAGGCGCATCTGGCCTGACAGACCCCCCCACCTTCCAAAGCTGCCCCTTCCCACCCCTGCCTCAGTTTCCCTCCTGTGCAGTGAGAGTGCTGGCCTCTCAAGGACCCCTGCCTGAGTTGCATAAGGCTCCCGAGAGCCTCCAAACATGTCCCCCACCCCCAGCACTCTGAGCTGGACCATGTGTCCCCTCCCCACCATCTGCTTCCCCAAGCAGCTGTTCCCACCAAGAGGTCCAAGGTGCCCTATCCTGGCCTGGGAGCTTTCAGCCCAAAGAGCATCTCCCTGGGGAGCCCCCACTCACCCAGGGACACCCACCAGTGGGGGAGACCCAGTAGGCAGCCCAGCTGGGTGGAGGGGCCTAGGCCTTGGGAGCAGCTTACCAGGAGGGGACCCAGCTTCCCACAAAGCCAGCGCCTCGGAGGCAGCAGAGTGGCATTGGCCCACTAGAATCTGAGACCCTAGGCCACCCTCTGCAGAGCCCCAGGGCCTGGCAGGCACCCATAAGGACAGCATCCTGAAGGCCCCGCCTCCTCCCTGTCCTGGTGTTCAGGGCTGCCAGCCCTCCCACGTAGCCCAACTATTTTTCCTCCTTCCTGGGGGTCAGGGTGGGGGCTGCCTTCCTGCCAGGACTCTTTGGGAGGCTGGGCCGGCATCCCCTCTGCTGGTGACCTCACTGCCATCCACCCACAGCGACATGCCCAGCTCCTGGAAGATGCTGAGACGCGGGTAGGAGCAGTATGGACAGACGCTGGGAAGAGGCCCCTCCCCGAGCTTGTTGCTGCCCTCCCAGGCCTCCCGGAGTGGCGAGTAGAGACCCCTGGGGTGACAGAGAGAGTCCCACAAGCTGTGGCAGGGGCCATCTGCCAGGACTGAGAGACCATAAGACTCAAGGCTACCAATGCCAGACGGTGCCTTTGAAAGGCGGCCCCCAGTAACCCCCATGGCCCAAGCCACATGGGTGGAAACACCAAGCACCTGCCTGGGATGGCCGGGCTGGGAAATTCCACCTTCTCCCAAGACAGCTGCCCTGGCCTCCCCCAGGAGCCCATCTCCCTGGTGGGCTCCTTCTCTCTGGTCCACTCACCCCAAGGGGCTCAGGGAGCAGCCCACACACACGTCAGTCCCGGTTGTACCTGCCCCCAGCGTCTGTCCCACAGTGATCCTTGCCCGCGCGCGTGCACATCTCTCAGATCCTCCCAAACCAGAAGCCCCACCTCCCACCAGCCCTCCACAGTGGGCGGAGTCCACTTGCCACTGTCCTCTCACTGCGCTCTCATACCCACAGCCCGTCCGTGGGGGACACTGGCTCCCAATTTACAGCCTGTGGTCACCCACCTCCCGCTGGGCCAGGCACTCGCTGCTGCCGCCCTTAACTCCTGGGTCCTTCCACCCCACATAGCCACAGGGGCTCTGCTCCCTGCTGCATTCACACCTGCACAGCCACCTCACCCAGAGCCAACGTCAAAGTCCCCACGGGCCAGCCCTGATCTCCTTACTGCTCCTAGGACTCCCAGGGCCCTGTGCCTCAGTCCCCCACCTGTAGGATGGGTGTATCCCTGCCACTCCCGGCCTGCCACCCAGGCCCAGGGCCAGGCATCAGAGCAATTTCCACAGCCCAGCCCCTCCTCCACCCTGAGGGGACCCGATCATCAGTGTGACCCCAGGAGGTCGTCCTCCAGGCTTTGATCCCCCACCTGCCTGTTGGGGCAGGGCTTGGCAGGTGGAAAGCAGGTGCCACCCTGGCCAGCCCATGTGCCAGGGACCTAGGCTCACCTGCATCTTCAGCCTCGTCCTCACCATCTTCATCATCTCCTGAGGACGGAGCATCTGCAAGGCAGGAAAGGGTGCACGTGGGTGGTGACTCCGTGATGGCCTGTATCCAGGTGCCCCAATGGGTGGGGGTGAGGCCCCCCATTCAGATGCACCTCTTGGGGGCACCCTCCTCTCTGCCAATAACCAGCAAGACCCTCGGGGCAGGGGTGCTGCAGCCACATGGCTGGGGGTCTCCCTGGGCTCAGGGAACTTAGCAACCCAGTCCCCTCTACCCAGCCTGGCATGGGTCAGTGGCGCTCACCTGTCACACGCACACTGAAGTGGCAGAGCAGGCGCTGGGTGAGCCTCTGCCAGCAGCTGTAGGCCCCTGTGTCCTCATGGGAGGCATTTAGCACCTGCAGCCGCCGGGGCCCCACCAGGATGCGCTCTGAGGGCACCAGCCCTGTGCCATCCTTGACCCAGACAGTGGGCCCCATGGGACCACCTCCAGGTGGGTGGCAGCTCAGCTCCACGATGTCCCCGCTGCTGAATACCAACTGCTCCTGCTGGCCGGAATCAGGCCCCAGGACCTCTGCAGGTGAGATGGGTGACTGTGAGGCACGCACCCTGAAACCTGGCACAGAGGGCCCAACACACCCATGGGAGGCACCAGGGCACCCCCACTTCACAGGCACACCAGCAGAGGCTGCAGCAGCCCCGAGTAAGGAAGGACCTGCCCCCAGAGCCTAGGGTCCCACCAGCCAGCCTTCAAACCAGGAGCTGGAAACTGTGAGCCTATAGGCCCAGGGTGTCAGTATTTCCTTCTACCCTGTCTTAAGGACTCAGCTCTGCCATCGCAGGTGACAGCAGCTTCCACAGACAGCCTGTGAGTGAACAGGCACGGCTGCCCTCCTGTGAAACTGCACTTACGGACACGGAAAGTTCTAATTTCTAAGTGTCGTGAAGGATTCTCACTGACTCACAGAGCAGGACCCAGAGTGGAGGAGAAAGCTGTCAGAGCCGCCAAGCAGGTGAGAGCCCCGGCCCCTCCCCTGAGGGCCGAGAAGCTGGGGCAGGAGCATAGCCCCAATGGCAGAAGCACACAGGTGGCCCCTGGGCCCCTCCCCTGTCCAGAAGCTGCCTAGCTCCCCAGGGGCCACCAAGGTCTGAGACCCAGTAACATACCACCTGACCATCACCCCCAGGCCTCCCTGCCAGGCCAGACAATGCCCGGCACAGGCGGGTACCCTGGGCATGGGGCCCAGGACAGGGGTGGGTGGTCCCGCCGGGCAGGCCTCCTTCCCCGACCCAGCTGGGCTGGCTGTACCATCACTTGTCATTCTGCTGACGCGTGGCCTAGATTTGAGGGCCCAGCTGCCCACTCTGGACACACTAGTCCCTGGCTCCCCGGCCAGGCCCAACTCGCCCACCCCACCTAAGCCAGCCCCACATGCCCAGTGCCCACCAGGATCCTGCCAGCCAGAAGAACCCATACTCACCCCTGAACTATCCACCAGAGCCTGCGCCCCCTGGGGACTCACAGCTCAGGGCCAGCCCCGGTGGGGGCCCTGTGGTCAGGGGGGACTCCTGGCCTGACCTCCAACCCTCTAGTCCTAGCCAGTGTGTCCTGTGGGGACCACCCAGTGCTGGGAGCTGCCTGAGGCCCCCCAGAAGGCCAAGAACAGGATGGTCATGGCAGCCTCAGCCCCAGGCCCTGGCCCAAGGGCAACAGCCGTTTGGTTCCAGTTTGGTCTGGGTGGCGACACAGAAGTATTCCCTTCAACCTGGTCCAGTGAGGGACTGGAGGGACACGGAGTGGCCCCCATGCCAGCCATGCCCACAGTTCTACCGGTTGTGGGGGAAGAGCCCGTCCAACCACCCTGCCTGCAGGGGCCAACTTCAGGCAGGGGCCCACAGGGGCCTGAGGAGACTCAGCAAAGGCTGACTTGGGGAGGTCAGGCAGGGGCCCCTAGGAGCTCAGGGTCTGCTGCCCTGGGAGGCAGCATGGGGGGCCCAGGCCAGCCGGGCCCCCTCAGGCCCCACCCAGCACCAGGCACTCGTGGGGCCCAGCCTCCCTCAGTGGCCCTAGGAAGGGTTCCTTCTTCATCACAAAACGGGGGACCCACGGTGGGGGGGCCCCACCTAGGTGCCACATGCCAGATGGAGCCCACAGGTCCAGCCCAGGGGGTGCTGGTCCTGGGTGAGCTATGCTGGGTCTGGGGGTGTTTCTCAGTCAGTCTCCCTGACTTTGCCACTCACTGGCTCTATACCTGTTTCCTGCAGTGTGGCACAAGGGAACAATTCCACTCCACAGGCCCGGGGGCCCAGAGAGGCCTCTACACCCTAAGTGGCTGGAGAGTATGAAAGTGGATGGTGGGAGACCTCCCTGCTCTTGGTCTCTTGCCTGGGGACTGATGTCCAAGAGGCCATGGCCAGGCCAGGCCAGCCTGCTGGGGAGGGCTGTGTCCTCAGCCTGGGGAACCTTGCTCTCGGTTCCGGGTCACCACGGTTAAGGCCCCCAGTGCATTGGGAGGCACAGGGTGGGATGGAGGAGGAGCAATGCTCCATCTAAGGGCCTTGGGCAGATACCAGAGAACAAACACCAAATTCAAACTCTAGTCTGGAGCTGGCTGCCCCAAGGGGTTTGGGTTTTGGGGTGAGATGAGGGCCCGGGGTCAGGGAACAAAGTGGTCCTGCAGCTCTCGCAGGGCCTGGACCAGTTGCCAGATGCATATTGCCAGCTGTGTGTTTTAAAAGAGCCTAAGAGAAGAGAGCACCCCAAAGGGACCCTGAAGCCAAGAGCTAGGGTCTGGGCTTCCTGCCTCCCCACCTCGGTTCCCACCTGGAGACATTCCTCAAAGTTTCATAATAAAGTCAGAAGAAAGACGGATCCGGAGGCCGGGCAGGCTAATGAGGGCTTACCAGGATTATCCACCTAATCCTCGAAACAACCCTGCCGTTATCAGTCCTACCAGTATCACTCCTCTAGGCCCCTCGAGGAAACTGAGGTTGGAGGAGGGCACCCAGAGAATGGGCTGGCAGCTGGCAGCCTGAAACCCGGGGGCCAGGCAGAACCCCCCCTCACTGGGATGGCTCCTGGTTAAATCACTGAAGTGGGCTGGTGGGCTGCTCTCCCCCAGCCTGGACACCTCAAGCCCCTGGGTTCCCCTCTAGGCTCAACTGTGAAAGGGGTGCCTTGGACGCCAGTTCCAACCCTGAGACCTAAGGCCTTGGGGGATGGGTGACAGGGGCTCCTAGGCTCAGCCGGGTTAATGAACCACCCAGAGGCCAGCGGGGCTCAAAGTTCAGCCCTGTGGAGGGGCTGGTGAGGTTGCAGCCAGCCAGTGCCTCCTGAGTGGGTGCCTCCTGAGTGGGTGCCCTCAGGCTGCAGGGGGAGCCCAAACCGCCAACCACCCTGCACCCTGGGGGCCACCCCCAGGCCCCCACTGAGAGAGAAGTGGCCCCACATGGAGATGAAGGTTGCCCTGGTAGGGCCTCGAGTGGCCAGGGCAGTCCAGCGGCCAAAACCTTCGCCAGGGCCCTTGACCCCAGCCAGCTCTGGCTCCACAATTTCTGTTTCCAGGAAAGCGCCAGCCCGGACCTCCGTAAATTTCATGAGGTCTTTGTATTTTCACTGCCTGGCCCATCTCGTTAAGGAACCAGATTAAGTTTACTGACCTACGAACGCACTACCTGTTTCACCAGCTCCACTGGGGCACGGGGGGCGGGGGTCCCGGCGGCGCGGGCCCGCAGACGGTCAGTCGCAGTTGGGGGGGGGGGGGGCCGCCGCGCCCCTCCCCCTCCCCTGGGGCTAGTTGACATTCCCAGGCTGTGGGGAGTAATATCTTCATCTGAATGCGAATGCAAATGCTAATGCAGGGCTCCCCCCGCGGCCGCCCTGTCGGCGCCCCTGGAAGCCAGGCCGAGCAGGCTCTGAAAGCGCGCGCTGACCTCCCGACTGCCCTGTCACGCCGCTGAATGACACGCACATTCAAGCGCCAGGCCCACTTTCATTCATAAAAAAATGACATTGTTCCGGGAGGCTGCAGCCGCCGCCGGAGAAAGGGGCGCAGGCCGGGGCGGCCGCCATCTGCCTGGGTCCCGCCCGCCGCCGCCTCAATGCTCGCTCTGTGGCCGTGCTCTGCGGCCGAGCCGACGTACAAAGGGGCGGCTGTTCGGGCCTCGGCCCGGGTGGGGCGTGAGCTCACCCGGCCGAGGCCTCCCTCCGCGCGGCCACCCCACCCCTGTCGGCCCTGCGCGCGTGTGCGGGCGCCGCACCTCGGGGCCCGGCGCGCCTGCCCCGGCCCTCGCCCGCGGGCCCTCGCCCGCCACCCCGGGGCCAGCAAGGACGCCCGCCCGATCCTCTCCGCGCCTGCCCAGCGTCCGCCGCGCATCCAGGGGCGCCCCGTCTGTCCCCGGGACACGGGAGCAGGGCGGGGGAGCGGTGGCGCCAGAAGGTGTCACCTCGCCGCACTGGCCACGGAGGGCAAGGGCCCGGCTTCGGCTGATGCGCTCACCCCCACCCTCAGAAGTCCAGCCTCTCGCTTTGGCCAAAGCTGGACATGAACTGGGGCCCGGGGGAGGGAGTACCAACAATGGGAACTTTCCGTCTCAACAGAACCAGAAGAACAACAATGGCACCCCGCGCCCTCCCGACGGCGCCTCCGCTGGGGAGACGCGCGGGGCGGGGGCCGCGGACGCCCCCTCGGTGCCCGGCTGCCCGCGGCGGCCTCGAAATCGCGGAGTGCCCGGCGGCTCCGGCGCCCCACAAACCGCCGCGCTGGCTCTGGCCTTGATCTCCGAGGAGTAGGGCAGCGGAAGCCGGGCACCGCCCTGAGGTGCCGCTCACACTCGGGGGCCCCCCTCCCGACCCAGGGGCCGCTCCCGTCACGGACGCCTCTGCCTTCGGGGCCCCGGCCCTCCCCCGTGCCTGCTGGGTCCTGCCTTACCTGCCGCTCTCCCCGCGACGCGCTGCTCCGTGCCCGGGGGCTCTGAGGCGACGCCGGCCACGACGGCCACGGCCACGCAGAGCGCGAGGGCGCAGGCCGGGACGCCCATGGCGGGCACGAGGGCCGCGGCGTCCTCAGGCGGCGCGCGCGGGCATGCTGCCCCCCACGGCCCGGCTCGGGCAGGGAGGAGGGCACCACTCGGGAGGCTGCGGGAAGACAGCTCGTTACCGGGACGGGCCAGGGCGCGCAGGGGCTGACGCGGCGGCGGCAGGCTCCGGCGGCCGGCTCCTGCGCCCGCACCTCTACGACCCCCAACCACCCCGCCCGCCGCCGCCGCCGCCCAGGGCTCCCGGGCCGCCTGGCGCCGGCCGCCTCCTCCCCGCCGCGGTCCCTCCCTCCCTCCCCTTTCCCTCCCTGGCTGCTACAGAGCCCTCCCAGGGCGGCGGCGGCGGCGGCGGCGGCGGCGGCGGCAAACTTTCCAGAGCGGAAAGCCCGCGCCCTGGCCCGGCCCGCGACAGGGACCGCTCCAGACCCGCGCCTACCGTGCGCCCCGGCCCCGCCGCGCGCCCGCCCCCGTCCCTCCGCGCGCCTGGAGGGCCCCAACACCGACCTGGAGGGCGCAGGAGCCTGGCTCGCTGCGCGCAGCTCCCTCTCCGGCTCGCCGTCAGCCGGCCCAGCGCCCGCCCCGTCCCTCCGGCCGGCAGTCCGCCGGTGCGCGGGGCAGAGCAGGACCGCGCGGCGCCAGCTGCCCGCGACACTGCCGCCGCCACCGCGCACTGATCCGCCGCTGCCCCGCGCGCTGCAGCCAGTGGGGGACGGTCCGCGCCCCGCCCCGCCCCTGGTCCCGCCCCTCCCCGCCCCGGCTCGCAGGGGAGCGGGGACATGCCCCTCCTCGGGGGCGGTCCCAGGGCGGGGGGAACTCCAGGGAGCGCAGCCGGGCTGGGGCGCCGGGCGGTCTCAGAGGGCGTGGGAGCCGGGCAGGCGAGCGAGGCTCCCCCATCGCTCCGCAGGGCGGCCCGCGGGCGCAGAGTCCGGGCGCAGGCCTCTATTTGCACAGCGCGCAGCTCTGGCCCGCTGGGACTGTGCTCAGAGCCGCAGAGGGGTGGTCTCTGTGGGGGACGGGATGTCAGGGAGGCCTCCGCCGAGCTGAACCCTGCGGTGGAGCAGGAATTCCTCAGGTGGAGGAGGGTAGGACGGCATTCCAGGCAGAGACAACTGTGTATGCAAAGGCCTGGGGGTGAAGGACAACGTGGCCTGTCTACCTGGCTAGTGAAATGCAAGGAACTATACCCCAGAGGCGGGAGGTGCGGGAGGTGCGAGAGGTGCGGGAGGTGCGGGGGTGAGGGGCTCACTGCTGCATTTGTGAAGCCTGGGGCACACGTAGGTCAGCTGCCTGAGTTCCCAGCCAGAGGGGCCTCACCCCACCTCCCCCAGGAGGACACAGGTTTGGTTGGAGGTCTGGTGTTTGCCACGCCTCAGATGGAGAGGCCCGGCTGAGGACCACAGGCAGCAGTGGAGGAGGAGCCCACCCCAGGGCTCTGAGGAGGGCTGAAATGGGGACCTGGTGGCAAAGTGGCCCAAGGTGTTGGGGCACCGAGTGGTGGGGACAGATTCTAGCTGGGGAGGGTCTGGACTGGCCAGCTCAGTTCTGAGGACCTAGCCTGGCCTTCCACCCAACCAGCAGTGGTAGGTGCTGCCCTGCTGGGACTCTGGGGGTGTCTGGGTCCCCCTAATCCCCCAAGACTGGTGGCTCCTGTGTCCACCCTCATAAGGAAGGGGATCTTGTCCTGCTTTCAGACAAGCCTAGGGCGGTCAGGGCCTATGGGAGCCAGAACGGCAAGAGGGTGACCTTGGCCCAGTGCTTCTGCCCCACCTGGCTTCTGGCTTGGGAACTCGATTTGCTCACTGGGGAAATGGGCAATGAAAGCCCTGCAGTGACTGGCTGCTACTCACCCTTTCCAGCCCACTGCGGGGCCCACCCTGCAACTCCAGGTTTAGCCTGTGCTTCCAGAGGCTGGGGTGTCTCCCAGCTGAACGCAGGGCCCTGGGAGGCCCCACCCCAGCACCCTCCGAAGCCCCTGCAGGCAGGAGGGCTCAGTGGAGTTCCAGGCCCTCCCCCTGGACCGCACCCATAGCCCCTCCCTGGATGACAAGGAAGGCCTTCTCCCTGCCCCCTGCCCCCACAGGTCCCTGGGAGTTGAGCATCCATCCCTCTTTGTGCATGTAGCTTTTTGTCTGCCAGGATTGTCTCCTAGACGGAAATCTTGGGCCTGTGTGGGGTGTTCACTAAGTGTCCCCACCCCATCCTTCTCCCATTTGTCCCTGAAAGCCTGACCTCAAAGGCTACAGCGAGAGATCTCAGACTCCCTCGCTCCCTGGCTTCTGGGTGGGTGTGGCCAATGGGCAGTGCTGGGTAGGGGAGAGCTAGAGACAGGGCTTATCTACTTCCTGCCCCTCCAGCTGGGCCCAGCAGCCCTAGCATGGCCCAGCCCTCCACAGCCACAGCCCTGCAGGGGCAGGGGGAGCCCCTCTCTTCCTCCAGCAGCAGCCTGGGTTGAGCCGGTGTGCCTCACCCCTGGTCCTTTCCTAGGACTGCTGTAACACATGACCTTAAGCTGATTGGCATAAATGTATTTGCTCCCCACTCTGGAGATCCCAAGTCTGGGATCAAGGTGTCAGCAGGGCTGCACTTTCTCCTGGAGGCTCTGGGAAAGGACCCTTCCTGCCTCTTCCAGCTCCTGGTGGCTCCAGGCATTCCTTGGCTTGTGGCCACATCACTCCAGTCTCTGCCTCCCTCTTGGCCATCCTCTCTTCCATTTCTTATAAGGAAACTTGTCATTGGATTTTGGGCCCATGCAGATAATCCAAGATATCTCCTCTTCTCAAGATCCTTACCTTAAATACACTTACAAAGGCCCTTTTTTCAAATAAGATCACATTCACAGGTTGCAGGGGTCAGGACATGGGCATGTCTTTTGGGGGCTACTGTTCTGCCCCACTACACACCCTGTGGTGGCTGGGTCCTTTGGTAATGTCTGCGTTCTGAAGTGGTCCCTTATTACAGCCTCTCCTGTGGTACAGTCTGGCGGCAGTTAGGTCAGAGGGCAGGAGCATGTCCGTGGCTTGGTGGACTCTGCCAGATTGCTTCCAAAGGGCGCGGGTGCCGCCCACTGCCACCAGCAAAGGGGTCACTGGCCACTTTACCCCCCCCCCCACCACCACCAAAGGAGGGCATTGCTGAAATCACAGATTATTGTCAAAGTGATTTTATTGTTCAAATCGATCATTTCTAAGTCAATAGGTGCACCTGGAGCGAGCTGTTCTGCAGGCTTCCCCGCAACCCCAGGTACATCTCAGCTGCTGCCCGTGGGGCCTCTGCGCCAGGACTGGACCACGTTTCCTGGCTTTTGGTGGCACTGTCTGTACATTTCCCACTAGTGGTCACCATTTCGTCATAGCACCCTTAATAGAGCATTTTCCCCGAGAGGCTTTGCAATATTGCCCAGCTGGGTCCTCCTGCCTGGGATGAGAGCAATGAGCCCTCCTTGGCCCCTGGACAGGTGAGACTGGAGGGAGGGCGGAGCCTGCTGAGGGTCCCTGAGTGTGGGGACCTTCCATGCTCCGTGACTGCTCTTCCGTGTTTCCACTTCCCTGCCCAATGCCCTGCACCCCACCTGTCTCCAAGGCCCTGTGGGGGTCCCAGTGAAGATGAGTATGGGGACATAGGACCAGGCCAGTGGTAAGAGGGGCCCATGGGCCCAGCCCAGCCAGGGCCAGGTCGATGACTCAGAGCCAGGCAGCCCCAGCTTGCTGGAACCTGTGTCGGTGAGCAGCAGAGGGTGCCTGGGGGAAGCCTGTGCCCTGGGTGCAGGGCCACATCAGGGTGGCAGTGGCCCACCCTACCTCCCACCCCTCCTGTGCTGTCAGCAGAAGCAGGTGCTCCTGGCAGGCAGCTGCTGCCACAGTACCTGACAGAGAGATGGGCAGTGAGGCTGGAGGCTGCCCTGGAACCCAGCCAGGGCAAGAGGTGGCCCTGAAGGAGCCTCCTGCTCAGCTCGCCCTCTGTGAGGAATGCCTGGCCCAGCCAGGGCTGGCGTTGCTAGTGAGAGCTGCCCTCAGCCCTGCCATGAGCTTTGTGGAAGCACTGGGGAAACTGAGGCCCCAGGGCAGCCGCAAGTCCTTTCTGCCCTGTTCACGTCTTCTCAGAGCCTCTTGGGTTCCCCCGGAGCTGCTTGATCTCCCTCTGGGAGCTCCCCATCTCCTAATATGCACCCTCACCTCTTCTGGGAACCACTACTACCTCTGCTCCAGGGCAGGCCACCACGGGATGGAGGGGGAGGTCCCTTGGTGGTCCCCCCTGAGCTAGGCTGGGCTGATCCCTTCCCCCAAAGAAGAGAGAGCTAGTTTAAGTGGGGTGTGGCTATTATAGTTTGTGGGTAATTCCTACCTTTTAAATTTATTCTCAGAGAATTTGAGGAGAATTAAAATAAAAAGCACGTTTGATCTGCTAATTATAACAGAAATGGAATTTTAAAGAACATGGAGAAGAGGAGAAAATGTTCCAAAATCCCTCAGCCAATACTAGCTACTGTGCAAGATCCTTAATTTTAGCTTTGAGCTTCCTGGCAGGCTGAGCAAAAAGGGCAACACCATGAATCATGAGCTGCTGGGAGCCTGTCATCTTGGACATACCAGGACAGTCCCAGTTCAAATATTCTGGCCTTTTTGCCCTTTGGTTCACTCAGACCACTAGACCTCAAGTCCTGACTTTGGGTTTGGAAATATGGCTGCTCTCAGGTGAGCAAAGAAAGGCGACCAGGCCATCTACAGACACAGGGGAGAGGTGCGGAGGTGGGGGCGAAGAGAGCACAGGCTGCCCCACCCAGAGCCTGGCACGAGGGCTGCTCAGACAATGCTGAGGGGACAGAAGTGGCTGGCAGGGGAGGGCTGTCCAGGGTGCCAGTAAGGCCCCCATGAGGGCAAGTAGGGAAGGGACGGTGGGGGGCGGGGGGCAGTGGAAAGCTGGCCAGGGAGGGGTTAAGGCCTCCAAAGCTCCCAGGGATGGCGGGGGCCAGGCCAGTAGCCGCTGAGCAGCTCAGAAATCTATTTTCCTAAGCACTTGGCATTTGTCTGAAACCTCAAGTGTATTTTCCCTAAGTTTTATTTTTTCTTTGACCCCAAACTCTGGTAAATTTAAGGGAAATTTAATTATGGTGTTTTGGGTCCATTTACACTTAAACCCTCTCAGCATTTTTTCCAAGACCCTTTTGGAGTTCAGCACGCCTTGGGAGCCTTCTAAATGAGCGTTTTTATTATTTTTTTTTTTTGAAAAGGCTTCACTCCCCACTCCTACCCCCCAGCACCAGCCTTCCTGCCAAGAATAAACAAGCCCCAACTCCGCAGGCTCTGGCTGAATTAGGAGTCCAGGCCTTGGGGCCGCCAGGCCACCCCCACGTCATGCCCTCCTCCCTCCAGTCTCCATCCTCCTCGGAAGTCCCCTTCCTCTCAGCCCTGCTGGCCCTTCTGGGTGTCCCTGCACCAACCTTGGCCAAAGCCCCTCCCCAGGGCCTCGCTCAGCCACCCCTGCCCTGCTGGTCCCTGCAACAAGTCACCCATAGGCAACGTCAGCCCAGCTTCCAGCCAGAGCCTGGGAGACACCGTCCCGCCCAGGCCGGGGCGTGGGGATGGCCCCCACCCCCACAGACAGCTTAGGATGGGGCAGCCCATATCGTATGTGCCTGTAGTCAGGAGGACGGTGAAGTCGGTGGTGCTGGCAGCTCCTGACAGAGGGCCTCCACGCCAGCCCCATCATCAGCCCTGCTTGACAGGTGGGGAAACTGAAGCACAGAGCCTCAGGTGGCATGAGGTGACCAGATGCAACTGCTCTGCTCTGCGGAGCTTTCAGCTGAGCTTTGGGAAGGGTGGGGTGTTCTCTGCAGTATTTAGGGAGCCCGGCAAGCAGCTAGACCCCCAGCCCTGGGCCAGGTGCCCAGCAGCAGGAGGGAGGGCCGGCCCGCCCACCCCAGGGCCCAGCCGCAAGATACTGGCACAGCAAAGCTGCGCGGGGCTCATTGGAGGAGGCAGCAGTTTGCCGTGAACTCACCAAGGCTGGGCAGAGGCTGCTGGCGCCCGAGCTGCCTGGAAAGCCTGTCTCCGGGTGCACCCCCGCCAAGCCTCACCAGCCCCGGGGCTGTGCTCCCCCACCCCTGCCCCACAGTCCCGCCGCCCAGCGCAGCTCCCAGCGCTGAGCTGAGGTCCCTGAACCTCAGTCCTGGTGCCCTTCCAACACTGAGACTACCCATGGGCAGTCTCGTAGAGGCCACAGCCAACGGCCCCTGGCCTGGGGGACACAGGGGTTGGGGGTGAAAGGGCAACGCCTGACGTCTGAGGCAGGGTCCTGGGGGCCCAGTACCACCATGCCCAGGTCTGCTTGCTCAGGGCCCAACCTCCCATCTGGGCTCTATTAGCTGCTCAGAGAGTGTGGGGAGAACCAGACAACCTCAGAAAGCGCCCAGTGGCACAGGGAGGAGGTGGCCAGGGCTCCTGGGCTTCCCAGGGAGTGGCCTGGCTCTGAGGGTTCCAGCTCTGGGGTCATCTGGGCGAGAAGGGCCTGGCCAGGCCCTGAGGATCCAGGCCCCCATGGCCCCCAATCCCGGCCCCTCTCTGGCCCCAAGGAAGGAGAAGTGGGAAGTGGTTGGTCCATGGGGGACCTCCCCCGAGGCCCAGCTGTTGGACCTTTTTCTCGGAAATGGAAGCCACCTCTTGCCAAGGAGGGGGCCAAGGCGGCGGCCAGGCCCTCGCTGTGTGCTTCTGTGGGGCCATGTCCACCCCAGACCAGGCAAAGCTGGCAGGGCGATGGCTGACACCAGGACTCCTGCAGAAGCCAGCTCTGGTCCCAGCCTCCCAGGGGTGGGGATTTCTGTGGGTCCTCCAAGCCTTGAGCTTCCTGGAACCCTGGTCCCGTGGAATCCCAGGTGGGTGGGCCGTCCTACAGCCCCATCTCAGCCTTGGGCACTGGAGAGGATGTGTGTTTAAGCCACAGGGCTGTCCAGGGTCAGCATTGCGCCATTTTACAGAGGGGAAAACTGAGATACGGTGTCGTGAAGCACCTCACAAGGGTCTATCCCAACAAGCATTTGCTGACAGCCTGCCCAGGGACTGGGGCAGAGTGGCCCCCAGGCTGCTTCCACCCAGCCGGGAGTCTTGGGGTACAGGTGCTTTAGGAGACCAGGCAGAGCTGGGGATGTCCCTGCAGTGCCCTCAGCCACACGCTGACCCTGGCTGACCACCCCAGCAGCCCCACACCATGGGCTCCTCCACCTTGAGGCTGCCCTTCCAGGGAGCCAGCCCCAAGGCTGATGGGGGCCCTGAAGACAGTGAGCGCCTCTGAGGGCCACTCTGCTCCCAGCCCGCAGAGGCCCCAGGGCTGGTAGGACAGCCTGGGCAGGGTCTGCAGCCCCTAATAGAGATGTCTCTGCCTCCTTGAGTCCCTCCTCCTGCCACGCCTGCTGCCTGGCCCTGGCTGCTGACAGCTTCATTGTCCGCTGGCCTGGGCAGGGAGAGACCAAGGGTGCAGTCAAGGCAGCCCTGGGTGTGGGGCGCTGACCACTACCCGGGCGGAGGTTGTGTGCAGGATCGCGCACCCATGCAGTGTGCACTGCCCCGTAGGCAACTGTCCACACCTGGGCCCGCACTGGCCTATAGCCCTGGTCAGACAGGGCTGCCCAGGTGGCCACTGCTCTCATGAGCCCCAGCCAGGGGTTGACAGCCACTGGGGCCTCCCAGCCTCAGGATGAAAGGGGCGGGAGCTGGGGCAGGTGGGGGAGGCACCCCTTCCCATCCAGCGGGGACAGAGCAAGCGGGACATGGAGAGGCCAGAGCTGGATGAGGCCGTGAAGGGAGGGGAGAACCAGGCAGTCCCTAGGGGTGGGGGCACCAGGCTCCCCTCCCTGCAGCCACTGGCTCCATGGGGTACCCTGCCCGGTCTTCACTCAGGCCACCCCTACCCCAGCTTTCAGCTGAGCCTGCCCCGAGGACCAGTCACTGTCTGGGCCAGGGTCTACCCAGGGCTGCAGTGGGCAGGGCTGGGGTACCCTCGGAGAGGACAACTTGGGCCAGACCCAGTGGCTCCCAGGCCAGGGTTATCTCGGGACAGGGGTCTGTGTTGCCTCAGTGTGGATCAAAGGGGCTTATCGGGCTGGCCGTGCTGGGCCTTGCTTCCCACAGCCACCCTTCCGCTCACAGCTCCCCTCCCTGCCTCCAAGACCCTCCCACCTTCCCCTGCTCCAGATGCGCTTTCCGTGGCCAAATCCACCCCTGTTGAGGATCCTGGTCTCCAGCTAGGCCATGACCGGCCTCCAGGAGGGCGTGACAGGGAGGTGCCTGCCAGGTCTGCCGTGGAGGGTCACAGCGCCTGGTCTCTGGAGGCTTCTTAGAAGGCAGGGCAGGCAGAACAGATTTGGGCAGCTGTCTACCTGGTGACCACGGGCACAAGGCAGAGACATGTGGTAGCTGGCCTGAGGGTGGGATGCAGGTGGGGCACCCACCCCCTCAGGGGATAAGCCTGGGGCACAGCCAGCCAGCCGGGTGCCCCCAGGGAGCCGCTGCGGGCCCAGGGCACCAGCATAGCCAGAGAGCAGCGCTGTGAGCCCCCACTGCCAATGCCTGGGCACGGAGGGCTGGGCTGGGCCTGGAAAACTGGGTCAGAGCAAGGCTGGGCAGGCTCCCTGCACCAGCACCGCCGCCTTGCCCGTGCCCAGCCAAGTGTGTGCCCACAGCCAGGGCAGGGGCTGCAGATCGCAGTGCAGCCTGGGGCTGGCCCGAGCCTGCGAGCACACGTGGCCACGTGAGCGCGTGCACACTCATGTGGGATTGTCCTGGGGGCAAGTAGGTTGGATACTTCAGCTGGGAGCTGGGCTCAGGGCTCTGGGCCCCCCAGCCCCACATGCCCCTGTCCTGGCTAGGGACAATCTGTGGCCAGTGCAGTGTCCAGGCTAGCCCACCAAAGCTGGGTAACTCTAGTGGCCTGGCCACCCCTGGCCAGCTCAGGAAAGGGCTCCCTGCCTGTGACCCTTTGGATCTTTGGGGCTCAGAGAAATGAGTTATCTCAGGTAGACAGATGAAGAAACTAAGTTTCAGAAATGGCAACAACCTGCCCCAGGGCATATAGCAGATCAAAGAGAGCCTTTCCTCTTCTGAGTGTCCCAGAGTGTCCAGTAGTGTGCCCTCCCTCTGGGTAAGCATTGCCCTCCCCTCCCAAGCACCCCTCAACTTGCAGCAGCAGGGTGCACCCCCATCTGGAGACACTGGCCCTTCCTGACATGGCAGCCTCAGAGAAGCTGCGGGGGGTTCATGGAGGGCTGTCCCCACCCCTGCAGGGCTCAAGGTCTGTCCTGGTGGTACAGGACTGAGGTCCAGACCCCTGAGGCAGCCTGGGTAGATGAAGGGAGGAGCCCCGGGCCCAGGCCCGGGCCCTGGCACATGGAAGGTAGCGCTGCAGCCGTCCCTGCCAGGCATCGCTCGGAGGGGCCTCCTTCTCCACTCCCGGTCCCATCCATGGGCTGCTCTCAGGCCCCACAGAGGCTGGGCTTGCCCAGACTCCTGGCCCAGCCTTGGGACCAGCCCGTGTGGCTGGGGAGAGCAGGGCCTGCCTTCACACTGCGATGGGTTGGGGTCAGCCAGCCGGTGCCTGGCCTGCCCTGCCATCCTCCCCCACACTGGATCCATCCCACTGAGGGGCGGGGGGAGATCCCCCCCCCCCCCGCCCAATGCTGGAGATCCTTCATCCTGTACCTCTGATAGGGCAGCCCTGTCCAGGGTTTGTGGCTCTGCAGGACCGCCCCCCAACTCCTGCTCCCAGGAGCGGTGGCCCTGCCCCACCCCCATGGTAGGACCCCCAGAGTGGCCCTCCCAAGCCCTTGCCTCGAGATGCCCATGCACGTGTGTGTACACGCGCGCACACACACTCATGCATGCACACGCACGAGCACACACACACGTGTATGGCACAGACACCGTGTTCTCCTTGTAAAAAGCTTAAAGGATTCTGGCTGTTTGCTACCGTGGAGCTCACAGAACTGGTAGTGCCAGAATCGGCTCCTGGGGCAGGTGGAGACTCGACAGCCGCTCCTTGGGCCTCTCTGCTCAGGTTCTCCCCAGGGGCCCGCCCTGCACCCCCATGAAGACGATGCCACCTGTCTCAGTGGCCCTCAGATGAGGGGCTGGAGGCATGGCCCTCGAGGCCGACTTAGTGGGAAGGCAGTGGACACCTGCCCCCCTACAGATGCCGCCACCAACACCGTGCAACTGGCGGCTCTTTTCCTGCATCCCCACACTGTGGCCCCTGAGTGTCCTGGTGCCCCAGGCTCCTCACTGGGGCCCCATCGTCATCATCCCTGTGTGTCCACGATGCTCCGGGCCCATCCAGACTCAGCTCTGACTGCCATGTCCTGTCCTCTCCCCACACACCTGATGTCCCCCGGCCAACAGCAGGGCAGTCCCTGCTGGAAGAGCTGGGCCCAGGGCATGCCCATCCTGCATGGTCACTTGTAAAATGGAGACAATCAAGGTGTGACTCAGTGGGGAAGGAGAAGATTTAGTGACTGGAAGCTTCCAGAAGGCCTAGAATGGCACCAGGGTTGCCATTGTCAAGGCCATCGCCTCAGCTGCCCCAGCCCCTGGAACAGCTGGCCTTGCAGGCACCCCCGTAGGGCTGCACGCTCGCAAGAGGTGGCGGGAAGCCTACTGGACCTGCTGTGTGGAGTGGGCAGAGCCGGCATAGTGGAGGGACTCTCCTGGGCCACCAGAGGAAAGCTGGCCCCCGCCACAGGGGCTCTGTTGGCATCTGTGGGGGCTGTGCAGGAAAGGGGTGGCCTCAGACAGGGCGGGCCCGAGGCACCTCCTACAGCCTCCTTCCCTCCCACACTGGGGGCTCACTCACTGTCCCCCAGTGGGGCACAGCCCACTGTCCTCCACCAGAGCCCGCCTACACTGGGGGACTGCTCTGGGGCCTCTGGCCTCAGGGTGCCCCTGCCACCCCGAGGACTGAGAGCCCCTGGGATGGGGGAGCCCATTGCTGGGAGCCCCTCGGGGTGTGGTCTTTGAGGTCTCAGGGGTGTATATTTGTGACCCTAGAGCGCTAGAGCTGGGGGTGTCAGGATCCGTCATGTTTGCGTGCCACCCCTGCAGACATCAGTCCACGCAGCACCGCCTCTGCCGCTGTGGCTGTGGTCTCGGCCTCTGAATGTTTCTCCACAGCTACCCCCCACTGCAGACTGGAGACCTGGGGCCACACTGAGGTCTGTGTCTTCAGCGCCCCAAGGTCAGCCCAGGAAGGGGCTCTGCTTCAGGGCCTCAGACCCCCATACCCAGTCTCTAGCATTGCTCGCAAGGGCTCTGTCCTCAGACCCAGACCACTGGGCCCCTATCCGGGGTGGGGGGGGCGGTCAGGGCCACCCACCACCCCCAGGAATGAGTGATGCCATTCAGGCTGGGGATAGTCGTGTGTGGCTGTAGTCAGCCACCTCGCCTGTGTCACACACTTGGGGCAATGAGCACAGCCTCGAGGACAGCTGGCTGGGTGCAGTGTATAACAGAGTCCCCAGACGTACACCAGGGCCTGGCCCAGGCGTCCCACATCTGGGCCGTGTGCGGCCACTGGCTGCTGCCAGCAAGCACGGATCTGTCCTGCGGAGTGGGCGGGACTGGCAGCCCTCAAGGAGCATAACAGTCCATTGACAGTGGCCTGCTGTCCTCACTCAGGGCATCCACTGGGCCCACCACCAGTGCCACAAAACCCAAGACCCTGACCTGCAGACTCCTCCCCAGCACAGCTGTTGCAGCCATGCCAGCACCTTAGACACTCTCGTGTCTCTTCAGGGACAGGGAGCTGACCCCGACTCAGGACACCCCTTCCATCCTGGGAGGCAGCTTGGGGCTCAGGTGAGTCCTTCGGTCCTGCATATGTGTCGATGTCTTGGGGGGCATGATGGGGTCTGAGTTCTCCAGGCACACGGGGGCCAGGAGAGCTGTCCTTCCAGCTCAGGCCCAGGGCATGAGGTGAGGCCATGGGTGGGACAGGACATTCTGGAGGGCCCAGCCCTGCTCCTAGCACTGCTGGTGATCGTATCTTCCCCAAACCGCCTTGAGGTCTGGGCCCTAGCACCTGCAGCTGGATGTCTGTGTGCCTCCACTTGGCCACCGTGGCCCAGCCCCTCTGTCACTTCCCCCAGGCAGTCCGATTAAGACCTGGGTGGACTCACACCCTCTCTGCTCCAGGCCCTTCTGGCCGGCTCAGCACAGCCAGGGCTTCTGGAACAACCTCTCTGACCACCTCACTCCCCACCCTCCTGCTGGCTGTACCTCTACCTCAGGGCCTTTGCACGGCCGCTCCTCCCTGACTCCCTCCTTGCCCTCTCTCACCCCCAGGGCTCCCTGTTCACCTTGTCCTGCCCTCCTAACCATGTGGCTTCCTAATCGTGCAAAGGCCTGGAGCTCCCAGAGCAGGACCTGGGGCTTCCCTGCCTGGGTGGGGCTGGGCCCCCTTGCGGCGGTAGTTCCTCAAGGAGCCGCCTGCAGCTGGTCCGTGTCCTCCACCGGGAGGCCCGGCCCCAGCCCTGCCCTGACTAACCCAGCCTGGCCCGGCCTGAGGCGTGTGGAGACTGAGGCCAGCAGAGGACCCTGGGCAGTCAGGCCCACCTGCCTAGGGCTTTCCTCAAAAGTGAGCCTACCTCTCTCCTCTTCCCCTGAGTGGCCTGAGGTGATCTGTGAAAACGGTTCGCTATTCACCTGACCCAGGTGAATCCCCCACAAAATCACATAAGTCAAGAGGTTCAAATTTTTGTGTTCACTTTAAGAACACTCGTGCGACTGTCCAGACCATCAAGGGCGTGCATATACGAAAGTATCTGAAAGACATCACTTTACAGAAACAATATGGACCATTCCAAGGCTACAGTGATGGAGCTGATAGGTGTGCACGGGCTAAACACAGGGACACAGGGTTGGTGGCCAAAAAAAAGTGCTGAATTTTTGCTGCACGTGCTTAAAAATGCAGAGTCCTTGAGCACATCCAGGTGAGCAAAGCACCCAAGATGCGCCGAACTCACAGAGCTCGTGGTTGGATTAACCCGTCCCTGAACTCCCCAGCGCGTGGAGGTGATCCTCTCCGAAAAGGAACAAATTCTTCCAAAACCAGAAGAGGAAGTTGCACAGAAGAAAAAGATATCCCAGAAAAAAACTGAAGAAACAAAAACTTTCAACATAAAATAAATGCAAATAACTTAAAAGGGAAAACAGTGAATCTGGGAGGTGTCCCAGGAAGGGACCACAGGGCACCCCGTAGGCCCAGCCGCCAGTGAGGAGGGGCCTGGCCAGGGGTTCCCGGCAGGTGGGGCCAGGCTGGCTCCAGGGGCTTCGGGCTGTCTTGAGACAGTATCCCTGTGGCTGCAAGTGGGCAAAGGTGCTCACTTGCCTTGGGCAAAGGGTGCAGTGGACCAGGCTTGGGGACCCCCGGCACCTCCTGTGTGTCTGGGGTGCTCACAGCCCCAAAGGCTTGTCTGAGCAGCAGACCCAGGTGCGGGACGCTCACTGCAGCACAAGACTGGGCTCTGGTCTCCCTGTGCAGGGAGGCCGGTGCATGGGGCCTAGTGGCAGCCTGGCTCGGTAGGCCTCTGTGGCATCGCCCTGGGCCAGGTCCTGAGAGTGCAAATGGTTACTCTGCTCTGTGGAGCCCTGGGGTGATAGCCCGTGTGGCCAGGGCCTGGGGGATGCTACCTGGAGTCCCCAGCCCACACACCCCTAGGGGCTCCCACAAAGCCCAGACCCCACCCCCCAGCCAACACATCTTGCTTATCTGGGGTTCCTGGCATTTGTTCCTGCTGTCTACCACCACCCTCCAGCCCACCTCAGGAGGCAGGGGCACGAGCACATCTTCCTGAGCAGGGAGGAGGGGGGCGACCACTTGGGGTCCCTTGACACCTGTCCCTGTGTGACACCAGCCTCCCTCCAGCCCCGAGCTCTTTCCCAGGCAAGGCCCCCAGAAGCCAGGGCCTTTATGCTTCCTGGCACCCACCTGCCCCTGGGGCTGCCGCATCTGGGCTCAGGTGCCCTGGCATCCTTGTGACACTCTCCTGCCCTGGTAGGGGGAGGAGGGGCTGTGCCAGACACACAGGGTGAGGAGGGCAGCAAAGCCCACTGAGCTGGCCATGGCCAGGCTTAGCGGGGGGCCTGGGCTGGGCGGGGCATGGACACGGATGGGTACTGCCCAGGCCAGCCGTTTGTCCCAGGCAGGCCCCACAGGGCAAAGGGCAGAGAGCAGATCCAAGCAAAGATGGGATCAGGCTCTTGGCAGGCCTTGGGCTGAAGCGAGGCAGGGTGAGGGCTGCCGCCACCACCTCCTCACAGCAGGGCTGCCCTGAGGGCATCAGCCCCGTCTGGGGTCCAGGGGCCCTGGGGGTCCCAGGAAACGTGGCCAACAGGCCCTGGACATACTGTATTAAAACCTGATTCCTCAAAAACGTCCAAGTGTCCCCAAGTGCCAGGCTTGGGGTCCCTGCCTCTGTGGGTTGGCAGTGGGTGGGCAGTGGTCAGGCAAAGCCTCCTGGGTGTCACAGGAGGGCATCAGCCCCGTCTGGGGTCCAGGGGCCCTGGGGGTCTCAGGAAACGTGGCCAACAGGCCCTGGACATACTGTATTGAAACCTGATTCCTCAAAAACGTCCAAATGTCCCCAAGTGCCAGGCTTGGGGTCCCTGCCTCTGTGGGTTGGCAGTGGGTGGGCAGTGGTCAGGCAAAGCCTCCTGGGTGTCACAGGACAGGGTAATGTAAGGTGGGTGACCAGGCAGGGCCAGGCACACAGCCTCTGATTCCTGGGGGGTGGGCAGCCCCCAGGAGCAGCTGTATGACAAGGCAAGAATGTGACAAGATACAATTAAGGCACTAAGAGGTCTTCTGCTGCCAGGTGGGAGGCAAATGAGAGGGGAAGGCCAGAGCCAGTCGGCAGGACCTGGGCACAGGCCCGCTTGGGCCCAGCTGCAGAAGGCCAAGGGTAGGGTCCCCGGAGCAGCTGACATCAGTAACTCTGGGGGGGAGCTGAGGAGGGGTCCTGAGTGGGGGGTGCTGACGGCTCAATCCAGCCCGTCACTACTCAATGGGCCCTTGTCCCCAGCCATTGAGGGCTGCATTCCCGGCCCCCTGGCGACCGCCCTGGCCACGGCCATCTCCGGGGAGGCAGGAATGTGGCGGGTGGGGCACAGGCTGGGGGTGGGGGCTCCCGTTCTCACGCCCAGGGCCACTCTGGCCGACTCAATTGGAATTTAAATGCTGGCCATTGTTGTCCCCAGAATGGCCAGGAGTCAACGCTGCCCTGGGGGCTTGGCCAGGCCTCACCGGAGTGGCTGGCCAACCCAGCAGTCCGCCTGCCCAGCTCCCATCGGCCCAGCCACTTCTCTCCTACCAGCCTTTCCCCCAGTCCCCGCCTCCAGGGAGCCCTCCTGAACTGCTCCAGCCCTCTTTCCTGGCTTCCCAGCTTCAGTTCTGTTTCTTTCTATTTTGGATGGTGGGACCATGGGTGCCCACTATGGTCCCCACCTGGGCTAGGACCTGACTGCTCCACCACAGCCTGCTGTCTCCCAGACCAGCCAGGCCAGGCCCATCTGTGAACGCAGCCCTCACCTCCTGGTTCCCACTCTGGGGGCTCAGGGCCACACCTGAGGTTCTGTGCACCCTTGAGGCCCCAGGTAGAGAAGACTGGGCTGGGGGACAGGGCCCACCTTGGAGGTGTCCTAAGGTCCAGGCGAGGGGCAGGGCTGGAAGGAACCCAGGCCCCTCCAGGCTGGTGCCCTGTGTACCCCTGAGCTTTGGACTCGGGGCAGGGCGGGGTTCCAGGAGGAGGGTCAAAGCTCTGGCCTCTCACCGAAAGGCAGCTCATAGGGGCCCCCAAATCCTACCCCCATCACGGAGCTCAGAACCACCAGGAGGGCTCTTCCCCTGGGCTGAGCCTTGTCTCTGTGTCCAAGCAGAAACCCCAAGAAGGTGCATGGCAGAGGTGCACCTTGCTTGCCAGGACGCATAGGGACCCTGTGCAGCCCTGCCATCGCCACTGCCTGGCCTGGCCTGGGGCCTCTCGTCCACATCAACTCCAGGCAGAGCCAGCCCCACTTCTGTGGGAGTTGTCCCCTCTGGTGTGCACCCCCTAATTCCCGGCCTCATACCCCAAACCCTCCCAAACACAGCTCAAGCCCCCAATCTGGGTGGGCACATCCCTTGGTGCCCGGCCCAGGTGCCCCCCAAGGGCCAAGCCAGCCCCCAGCCCTTCCCACCACCTCTTCCTCCCGAGACTTCATTGATTTATTTATTTGCTGAACCTCTGACGTTCTTGAAAGGGGCCTTTGTCCGCACAGACAATCAACGGCACAAATGGAAACGAGTGGTGTTTGAGGAAAGTCTAGTGTGTGTTTGTGGGGGTGGAGGGGTCCTGACTGGGGGTGGGGAGCACAGCCAGCCAGGAGCTGCAAGGGGGGCCCTGAAGCACTCTCACCTGACCCGGCCCAGGCGCAGCGTTGGCCTCGTGAGTCCCCAGCAGTGACAGCCACCCTTGAGTGGGGTGCTGACCCATCCTTAGCTGTGATGATTCCTCCAGCGAGTAACAGAGAGTGAAACCCTGGCGTGCACAGTGGTTGTGCCATGGGGACAGCCGGCCCCCTCTTCACAGCACTGAGTGAGGACAGGGAAAGGGGACATGCAGCCAGTGGGTCCTCTGGCGAGGGCCCTGACCACTGGACTACACAGCCCAACCCAGGGAACAGCCCTGCAAGGAGCGGAGGCCAGGGCCAAGGTCAAGTTTGAGGAACAGTGAGGGCAGGAATGGGGAGGTCCGGTGGAGCCAGGACTATTGAGACTTTACTGGGGTGAGATGGGAGCCCAGGGAGGCTGGTGGAGGAGGGAAGTGGCCTGAGCAGCAGGTTGTTGCAGGGGAGGGACTCTGTGGGACCAGGGAGGGGTGAGCTCAGGGCCCAGTGAGAGGGCCAGGGGGATGGACGTTGACCAGGGGCTGGGAAGCACTAGATTCCAGGTTGGCTGGACAGTCAAGCCAGGTGGCTCTGATGACCATTAACTGTGGAGGCAGGTGGCACGGGTGGGCAAAAGGGAAGGACATGGGTTCAGACTGGCTGACCCCTCGCTGCTGGCTTTCCCCAGCCACACCATGGAACGAAGTCCCTGGTGGCAGGACCACCCTGCACTGCCCAGTGCTCTCTCGGGGCTGATGCAGGGTGACTGCCCAGAGCCCCAGGCCGCTTGGTGGGGGCCTAACAGAGCTGGGATGCTGAGGCCATCTTCTTCCTGGAGAGCTTCCTGGTGGAGGTGTGCCTTGGCTGGAGGCCTGAAGCACAGCTGATGGGCCCCTGCTGGGCATCATGAGCCCAGTGGGGAGGGGGAGGGGTGGTAGAGGCTCCCTGCCTGCTCCCAGGTGGCTGAGCAATGCTGACCAAGCACTGCCCACCACCTCCCAGGTGGCCCATCCACAGGCAGCAGAGGCCAAGTCGTGGGCGGGTCAGGCGGCCTGGCTGGCTTGGTGGGAGTGTGTGGCCTGTGGCTGTCTGTCCAGTGTCTGCACTGGCTGGCTCAGAGTGGCTGGACCCCCATGGTCCTCCAATGCCTGCTGGGCAGTAAAAGCAGGAAGCTTGGGGACACTTGGAGAATGGCCAAGGAGGAGGAAGGAGCCCCTAGGCAGGAGACATGGGGTGCAGGTACAGGGGACCCCAGATCTCCATCATGCAGGGATTGCTGACAGCCCTGGGCACGGTCCCCCTTAGGCCAGCCTACTGGTGTCCAGGAGCCCCCAGTTTGGTCCCAAATGGCAGCTCCCTCTAGGGCATTGCCCTTGATGTCAAGGCCTTTGTCTGGAGGTCAACCCACCCGAGGACTTCAGCAGGGTGAGTCCTGAGAGTATGGGGCGCCCACTCAGACCCCCTGTCCAGCACCCCCTTGGCCGAGTGTCCAGTATTCTGCTCCCTGTAGAGATTGTGTGCTTAACTCTGACCTGCCTGTGTGCAGTGATCATCTGCTATGGCAATGGTCAGCCTGTCCTGCTCACACAGCGTCACCCAGAGGCCCCAGCTCAGACCATGCTGTACGGCACACAGTGGGAAGGGGGCACTATCCCTTGGGTGACCTGTGTTGGATCCCAAGCAACCCTGTTCTGCAAAGATGTCTACTCTCTGTGCCCCCATGCTGGGCCACAGACCACCATGGTCCACTCCTGCTCAGCCACAGGCCTGCCCCACAGCCACGGCGCCACCCTGACACCACGGGCAGCAGCTGTGGCCCCGTCCTCTGAATTGGCCTGAGAGGCACCTGCCTGAAGCCAACGCTGTGTGGCCTGATGCTCTCAGGCCAGCGTTTGGAGGCAGGCACCAGGCAGGAGGGGGCTCGCACGGATGTGGGCTGTGCTGCCTGCTTCTGGCCTTGTTCTGTGGCCTGGGGCTAGAAAAGGCCAACAGCAGCCAGTGGGGCCTCAGCCTAGGCTCCAGGGACAGGTCTGGGAGAGGCTGCCAGGCCGCACCCACGACAGGCTTTCGAGTTGACTCCCTACTGACTCGGTGCCTTCGGTTAGTCCCCACACTGGGCATGGCTGGGTAGGGGAGAGGAGTCAGGTGGGTGGGCGGCCTGGAGGCTTCAGGCAAGTCGCTAAAGGCTGCGGTTGAAGAGGAGACAAAGACCCCAGTGAGGGGCCACGCCTGGGCCCGTGGAAGGCCCCCCCACCCCCCGGCGCCAGCATCATCAGGTGTCGGCCTCGGCAACCTGGCAGGCAAGAAGCGGGGCTGGAGAGCCAGGCAGAAGCCGCGGGGTGCGGACAGGGAGTGAGCAGAGAGACACTCCAGAGGACACGCAGAGGGCCTGGGGCTGCTTGCCTGGGGGTGGAAAACGGGCCAGAACAGGGACAGTTCTGGAGCCTCGGCACTCAGATCTGCTGCCCAGGGGCCTGAGTCAACTCAGTTGGTTTTGTGGCTCTGGGAAGGTGCCTTCCTCAGCCCACCTCACCCCTGTCCCCGGGGCCACTGCCCCATTGCCCACCCTTGGCCACAGCGGTCAGAACAAATGGGCATCCGGGCACTCCCACGCCCCATTGCCAGAACCCCGAGGCTGAGCTGCCCTCCCTAGGAGCCCCCATCTGGGCCAACAGGACCATCACAGGCAGTGAGGACGAGGAGGTTGGTAGGGGTGACACCTGGAGTCAGGGGTTCAAAGGGGCTTTCCAGGTAGGCCACAGCTGAGTCAGGAGTGAGGAGGGAGAAGCTTGCAGCCAGTGAGGGCAGCGGGTGGCATGCAGGACCGAAGGGCCCAGGTGCGGCACAGCTGGGCAGAGGCCCGGCAGCCAGTCTGTGAGCTGGCCTGTCCTGCCCCCCCACCCCCCGCCGGGGACGGTCTGGGCCCACGGTGCCCCGAGGGAGGCAGGTGTGAGAACAGCCAGGTAAGCCGACCCCAAGCACATCTCTGTTCCCGGCCCCCGCCCTGACCCAGATCTCGCTGCCATCTGAGCAGGAAGGGAGCTGGGATCTGAGACTGGGTCCCCCAGACGCCGCGGGTACTGTGGGAAGGGCCTTGCCGTGCAAATGGGAGATGGGAGACCTAGCCCCGAGAGCCACCCCCCAACCCCACCAGCCTTTCAGGCCCCGTGCCTGGTCCCCACCGTACCTGGGGTGGGTCAGCCTGGGGAGGAGCAGGGACAAGGGTCCAGCTAATCTCTGTGCCTCCTGGGACGGCCCGCCAGGTTGGCAGCGGGTGGGGGATGGCAGTCAGGGTTGGATTTCCAGTTGGCCCCTTCCCAGGCGCCGACACCTGCTCTGGGCGCGACCAGTCCATTCTACTGCTGTTGAAGATAACACCTCCAGCGCTCACCGGCTGTCCAGGAGACAAGGGCTGGCACAGGCTTGAGCCGGCAGAGAGGTGGGCACGGTGGGCCACGGCAGGGAGGGGCCGTGGGAGCAGGAAGCCCATCCCATTCCAGTCTCCCATGGGGGCCCAAAGGAGGTGCTTCCTGGAGGGGACATGGGGTGGGAATGGAGCCGGCTTGGGAAACTGAAGGGTCCTCTTCTCTCCGGAATACAAGCCCCTTGTACCCAGCTGGCCCCTCATGACCCATCAAACCAGGTAGCCAGAGGGAGGCATGGCCTGGGCCAACTTCCTGGACCTGTCCTGCCCCTACCTGGCTGCCCTGCCCCAGGAGGAGGGGGCTATGCCTTGGTTTCCCACCCTCTGAAATGGGGCGGTGGGGAAGGTGTCAGCCATCTGGGACTGGCCTGTCCCTGAGTCCCTGTCATCTCTGGGTCTTGGAGCATGTGTGTCTGGGCGCCCCTGCCTCTGTATGGCCTGGAGCTGGCTTTGGCCACCCTCCCGGTCCGCAGCACCCCTCCCCCGCTGCGTCTCTGCCTCCACGGCTCTGGCTCCCCCAGTAAACTGGGTCATCACGCGGCCTCCAAATCCCTCCGCAAACTCTCAGCCTCCACCACTGCCACCGCACCACAAATATTTACTGGGCCCCAACCCTGCTGGGGGTGCCAGGCCCATGACTCCCTCCCAGGGCCCCTTCCCAGCGCCCCCTCCCAGGGCCTGGGGCCTCTGCTTGCTGGGGGGCCACGTGTTGGTGGGTGTGCCCCCACGTTCGCCGCATGTGCACCTCTGTGTGCACAGAGGGACCAGGGCAGAATCTTTGCTGCTCAGGCCCAGACCCAGAGCAGTCAGGTCAGCAAGGTCAGGGGTCATGACCCCCACTGCTGGCACCACGAAGCTGAAGCCTGTGCTCCCAGCCACCCCGTGCCTGCCCAGAGCCCCCACAGACTGCCAGTTGCTTCTCTCTGGGCCTCTGTAGCTGAGACGGGGCCTCTGCCTGCCAAGGCCCCATTCACCCCCCTCTGAAGCCTGGGCCCCTGAAGCTGCGGTAAGTGGAGGGGGCGGGTGTGGGGCTGCACCGCAAGCCAGACCTGGAGGCCCCAGCAAAACCACAAAGCCCCAGCACTGGGCAGGCTGGGAGGGGGAGGGGGTCCTGGCTGCAGTGCCAGCCCCTCAGGTTCCCCCGCACACCCAGCCCAGCCTCTGGTCAGGTGACGGGAACCCAGAGAGGGGAGACCACTCCAAGGTCACACAGTGTACCAGGCTAGGCAAGCAGAGGGGGTGCTCCCAGCAGGGACACCCCAACCCTATGCACACAGAGCCCCAATACAGCACCCACCAGCTGTCCACCATGGCCTGCTGGCACCCAGTCTGGCCAGGGGCCCTCCCAGGGGCCCTCCAAACTTCCCCCATCCTGTGAGCCATGGCCACGTGTGCTCCTCCAGGGCCCCAACACCATGGCTGGGCATCCACCCTGAGCCCAGGCCCCTGCTCAGGTCATAGCTCTTGAGGGACCCGAGGGCCCTGGATGGAGGGGAGGTTTGCAAAACCCCAGAGCTCCCCAGGGACCTCCCAGGGCTGCTCCCCAGTCTCAGTCTGGGCACCCCAGATTTGCCTAGAAGTTTCTGGCAAATTCTCTTGGTCCTGCCCTACTGCCCCTACATTGACCCAGAGCTGCAGAGCCTAGAGCCCCAGGCCTTGCTCCCACAAGGCCCAGGCTGCTCCTCTGAGTGAAATCCCTCATGAGGTGTCAAGCTCCAGACTGATGCCAGAATCTGCACCCTCATGGCCTTTGGCCCCAGGCCCCTGGACAGCCCAGTGACCACCACTGCCCAGCGCGAGGAAGCCTCCCAAGGCACGGTGACCCCGGCAGGCCCTGAGCCAGCCTCCAGCCCCAGTGCCCCCGCCACACCGCTCTCTGGCTGTGTGCCAGCCCTGCCTCATCTGCGCGAACGCCCCAGGCGTTCCTAGGGCCATTCCCACAGATTGTCCGTGGGCTTTATGCTGGGCGGGGGCTTCCCCCAGTCAGGTGTTTCTCCTGGGGGGAGCCACGGAGCTCAGCTCGGCAGGTGGACAGAGTGGGGGAGTCTTTTGGGCCTTCCCTGGGAAGGTCCAGAGTCACCCTCCAGAGCCAGCTCCGCCCCCACTCTGCACTGCACCCCCCTGGCGGGGAGCCCAGAGGCCCACAGAGCTCATTAGCGTAGCAGCAGCCCCGCCAAGCTCGCTTTAATTGGGGCCGGCGGGACGTGAGAACCCGGGGACCCCGTGCCCGGGCTGCAGGGGGAGGGGGCACCCGCCTGAGCTGCCCGCGGCGGTGGCCCGGATTAGCGCGAGGCTCAATGGGCCCAGCGAGCGGTAATTAAAGCTGCCCGCCTGGGCCGCCCCGGGGCCCAGGGAGGCTCTGGCGCCTGCCCAGGCCCAATCCAGAGCCCGCCCGGCCAGACCTGCACCGTAGTGCCCTGCACCCATGAGTCCGGGGAGGCCCGTTGCTGCTCTCCACCAGCCCCTCATCCTCCCTGCCAGGGAGACCAGGGCAGTGGCTGCATGCTGGTGCCTGCCTCAGTTTCCTCTTCTGAAAGTTGAGCAACCATGGTCCCGTCAGGTGGTATTTGGGGGTAGTGGGTTAAGTGACACTCATGAATGGTTGGTGAGTGGGTGCATAGGTGTGGCCTACCACTCCAGAGCCCCCGGGACACCCATAGCCTGCGGCTGTGCGGGGCCTCCCAGGAGCAGCCTGAAGGCCTGGCTGGGCTGCGGAAACCGGCCAGACCCTGGAGCTCCAACCGAGGGGAAAGCAGCCTGGGGGGGGGCGGGGGGGCATCTGAGCCCCTGGGGACCGTTGTTCTCTTCACTCCCACTGATTTCCCTGCTCTCCTAGGCCCTCACCTGGGTGCCAGGGCCTGAGCAGAGGCCCAGGGCTGAGATGAGCTGGCCTAGCCCACACAGGGGTGAGGGCTGGCGGGGAAAGTAGGCAGTTAGGCTGGGGAAGTGGTCCCTCAGGGGGCCTCAGGGCCTGGCCCTGACGTCTGCTTTCAGCCAAGGGGAGGGCACAGGACCCGTGGCTGCCGGTGGACCCGTGGTGGGGTGGCTCCCCTCAGCCGGGCGCCCCCACGACAACCCTGTCATTACTCGATCGAGTTTTCCGCTGCAAACCCCAGGCTCCTGCGGTTTCCCCATAGTCATAGGATCCGACCAGGCCTGTCCTTGTCCTGGCCAGGAGCGTGGGGGCTGTGTGGGGACTTGGGCCTGCCTCTCTCCTGCCTTTCCAGAGGTGAAGGGGGTCAGAATTGGTCAAAAACTCCTCCAGCCAGCAAAGGCAGGACTCTTGGACATCTCGGTGGGGCCCACGACAGAGGGCCGTGGCTGGCAGGACCCAGAGGGGCCCTGCCTTGGGCACAGGTGGGCCCTGCCGGGTGCCTCCCACAGCAGGGTACCCCCTGAAGCCCCAGGCCCCACATCTGCCTGCAGCTGGTCCTGAACCAACCAGGCACGGGGTGGGGGGGCAGGGCACGAGGAGACACGGCAGGAGAGCTGTGAGCACGCAGGGGCAGCCTGGCTTTCTCTCTGGCAAGATCCCAGGGGCAGACGGGCAGGCCTGGGAGCAGCCCTGGGGGCCTCCAGCACTGAAGGGCACCCCTCCGGGGACTCACCGGTACACACACTGCGATACCAACACCTGCCCCACCCTGACCGCCTGCTCCCTCTGCAACCGCACCTAGTGGGTGCCAGGCCTGCGGGCAGGGGGCAGGGGACTGTCAATGTTTTACCACCAAACTTGAGAGGCCAACGTGACTCTGGGTGGTAGGAAGAGGGAGGCCCCCCTGGGGCGACCAGCTCCCCACAGGCTGCCTGGGTCAGGTTTGGCCACATTTTTTCTCTTGGGAGAGGGCTTGTTGCTTCCTTTCGTGAAGATGTTTACTCTCCTGGGGCGGGGGCGCTTGCCATGGAGCATGTGCATGTGTGTGCCTGCGTGTGCATGTGTATGGCTGTCCGTGCAGCTGGGTTGCTAAAGGCAGGTCCCAGGCAGCAGTGGGGGGTCGAGCCAGCCCCCAGCACTGTTGGTCAGCATAAGCTGGACCAGAAGAGAGGTTCAGAGAGGGGAACCCAGCCCAGGCCATACCCTGGGGAGGGCAGGACCAACCGTGCGTGTGGTCGAGACCAAACTCCACCCTAGGCCCCTGCCACACTGGGCAGACATTCAGGGCCCTAAAGCGGCAGGTGCAGGAGAGAGCTGGGCCAGGTGGGATTGGATAGCAGACCCTTGGGGTGGGGATTGAGGTCCAGTCCCCACTCCACACCCGCTGGCGGGTGATCTTGGGCTGCTTCACCACCTGTACCCTATTTCCCCACCTGCAAAATGGGGGTGATAATAGCACCTCCTTTTTGTAATTTAATCTGAGTCCAGCATAGAGACAGCACTCAGCAAATGGGAGGTGTCCCTGAATTCCGTTTGGGGACAGTGTCTTCTCATCTGCAGGCTCCCGTCTGGCCTTCTTGGGATCCACTGGCCCCAGAGCCCAGAAGTTATTTTGAGGGAAAATGGTGAGGGGGGGCTGGGTATGGGGAAGGCATGCTACCTGCCCATGTAACCTTGGAGCCAGGGCTTCCAGGAGGAGAGGAAGGTGCAGGGACCCAGGAGCCTAGAGCTGAGTTTAGGGCAATCTAGCAGACTGCCTGGAGGAAGCAGCGTTTGGGTTGGGGGCAGGTTAGAAGCAGAGGCCTGGGGCAGAGGTAGGTGGATCATCTCCCCCCACAGCCTCTCCCTGCCGGCCTGGAAGCCCGGGGCCTGGGGACCTGGGCCAGCCGGGGGCCTGACATAGGGAGGGGCGGCGGAAGGGGTGCCCCAGGCATACTCAAAGGCTGCTAATGTTCGCTAATCCCAGGCCTTTCAGGCGGCCACAGCCGGAGCTGTTGGCCCAACAGCAGGCGGCTGAAAGGGGAGCGCAGGCGCTGCTGCCCCTGCTGGCCCCGCCCCCGACCCCGGCGGCCTCCCCGCCTGCCTGGCTCGCAGCGCCCTGGAGGGTCCACGGCCTGGGAGGGCAGGCCAGGGCCCAAGGGTCCATGTGCAAGGACAGCAGGCCAGGCAGGAGGGTCCTGGTGTCGGGGAGAGGCTGGGCCAGGCTGGAGGTTCAGCGTGCAGGGACAGCAGGCCCGGGCCTCGGAGGGTCTGCGGTGGCAGGGAAGGGCTGGGCTGCCCCCTCAGGCTCCGCCGAGTTCCCAGGCCTGGGAGGGTTGTGGGGCCCCTGCACGTTGTCACAGACGGGCTGGGCCCCTCCGGAGCGTGACCCCGGCTTTCAGCACCGCCCCTGGCCCGGCCCCAGCGCCTCGTTAGGGATTTAATTAAGGAGCCGCCAGGGATTTGCATAATCTCTGAGTGGCTGGGAAGCCCCTCACCCCCAGGGACGGCTACGGGAAGGCGCAGGTCCCCCAGCCCGGGCAGAGTGGCCAGGAGGAGGCAAGGGACAGGCCGGGGGAAGGAAGGACCCTTTTGTGTCAAAGCCAGCCCTGGAATTCCCCATAGGAGCCAGAGGGTACCCCCTCCTGGATGACTGAACTGTGGACTCAGCTGGGCCTGGACTGCAAGGAGGGTGCCCTGGCAGAGGGGCACACACCTCCCCCTGCAAACGGCCAGTGTAAACATTCCCACTCTCCCATCTGCAAGTCCTCAAGAGAAAGTCAGCCTACCCATCCTTGGGTGCAGGCCATCAGGGGCCCAGAGCCAGGGCAGAGGCAGGACGCTGACCGCTCGCAGGCCCGGGCACAGGGCGTCCCCCATCCACAGGGCGTCCCCCATCCACAGGGCCTGGCCTGGAGAAGGCAGAGACCCGGCTGGACACCCCAGTTCTGGCTGCAACTTCTGTGCTGAACCGAGCAGGTGGTGGTCCCAAGCCCCATCCTTGGACTCCGGGTCCCTGAGTGGAGGGGGATGACCCCTGGGACCAGCCTTCTTCTGTGCCCTTGCAGCTTCTGGCTGAGCCTGGCCCAGGTCAGTAAGGCCTGACACTGGTGGGGTGCACACCTGACTTCTGCCCCCCATGTTCCCACTGGATGGGGAGACAGAGCACTGGTTACAGTCTCTGCTCTTTGTGGCTGGGTCAGGGAGAGTGGGACTTCCTGCCTCCCGCTGCCAGCTGGCACCACAGATGGAGCATGACAGTGTCACCCTGAAAGGGTGACCAGGGCTCAGGCAGAAAGCTGTGCAGGCCTGGGCAACCCTCTGGGCCCAGGCCATGGTAACTAGCAGGCCCCCTCCCCACACCTGGCGCCCCGCTACCCTGCAGGCATTCCCACAGCCTTCAAAGGGCACTGTGGGGCCTGCTACTGGGCAGGGCCTTTCATCTCCTGGGTGGCAGGCCGAGGACTGGATGGTCCTGGGGTAGGAGAGTGCGAGCGTGCAGCACCCTGAAATGCCACCCCTCCCCAGCGTCTAACCCTGGCCCCAGCCCTCCACAGGGACTATGCTACCCTTCCAGCTGGCCCTGCCCCCTGCGCTGAAGTGGCGGGAGGGTCCCTCACACCCTTGCACCACTCTGCTCCTGCAGTAGCTCCTGTGGCCTCCAAGCCAGAACTGAAGCCCCTGTGGTGCCTGTGAGGCTGTGGTCCCCTGGGCCCTGGAACCTGTGCCCAGCTCCCACCCCTCCCCTCACTCTCCCTCCTGTGGGGCACCTGTGGGGCACCTCCACTTTGCCATGAGGTCAGTATGAGTCATGGTGCACTGCTCTGGCCTGGTCAAGTCAGGGGGGCTTCCTCTGGGCTGGGTCTTGAAGGGTGAGTAGGAGCTCACTGGGATGGAGGAGGAGATAGAGGCACCCAGCAGACCCTGAAGGAGGTAGCAGTGTGAACTGGGCTGGGCAGGTGGGCCTCGGCTTTGGGACTCCAGGTTGTCTCTGGAGCTTTGCCTGGCCCAGGGACCTTGGGGACAAGAAGCTGCCTGAGAACATCGGGTTTCAGTTCCTGGCAGGGGTGAGCCAGGGATGGGGCAGCCCCAGGCCAGGCCTGGGCCCAGGGTGTGGGCACCGGGGGTGTCTAGGGGAAGCAGGGCACATACCTGCAGCCTGGCTGGGAGAGGCAGGTGGGGGCTCTGGGGAGGGGTGGGCTTTTCAGCTCACATTGGAGCCCAGTGTTAATCCACCCTGACCATTGGTCCCCAATTTCGGCTGAGGGATCTGGGGAGCCCAGAGGGCACAGGGCCCGGAGCCAGCTGCTCCTTTGACAGAGAAGTCAGATCTTTGCCCCAAACAAGCCCCTGCTGCCTGCCTCAGTGCCTGGGTCCCACTGCCAGGCCCTGCTTGCGCCAGGCACCCACCTTGCCTGTGTCCCCTGCAGGTCGGGAGAGGGGGACTCAGCCTGCCCTCCTGGCAGCTGTGCAGAGAGGAGGGAAGGAGGAAGGTGAGGATGCTCATCACCCACAGTGGGACCAGCCTCGGCCACGGCCCCACCGTGGCTCTGGCTCGTGGGGCAAGGGGAGGTTCTGAGTGGTGCGAGGGTGGTGGCTGGACGGCTTCGCTCAGGGGGAGGCCCTTCAGGGGCTGAGCATGGGCAGGCAGGGCTGAGGCCACCAGGGGCCTCAGGTGGGGGTGAGTTGTGGGCAAGAGAAGGCCCAAGGACTTGGGCCAGGCCCACACTTGCCACCCCCAGGTTTGCAGGACCCAGAGCACTCGTAGCCATGGGAGGAATGGAGGTTTGCCACCAAGTTTTCATTCATTTCCACTCAAATTATCTAAACACTGTCCTGAGCTCCCAACCCCCGACTCCTCCCCTGGCCCCAGGATCCCCAGGGCTGCGCCAGGGTCTGGCCTGGGCCTGTAGCCCCACATCAGATGCCCGGATGCCTGCCCCACCGAGTGGGTCTGGGTCCACAGGATCTCCTTTCCCCCCTCCTCCTCGGCCCCAGCCCTCCTGGTACCCAGCCCAGACCCTGAAGGGAACACTTGGCTCTTGGGGGTGGAGGTGGCTCGCCCGGGACCCCCGCCCTGGGCCCTGACTTCCTGGCTTGGCACAACTGGCTCAAGAGACAAGGGGGCCCCAGACAAGGCGTGGGGGTCTAGGGGCAAGTATGAGCTGCCCAGAGAGCCCGAGGCCGCAGGGTGCCAGGTGGGTGCTGCTGAGAGCCCCTGGCCCACCCTGCGGCCGGAGCCAGCCACTCCTGAAGGAGCCTTTCAGCGAGGCTGGGTGCGGCAGGAGCCCCCGCCTGCCTGGTGCCCAGCCCCGCTTGTCGGCGCCTCTCGGCCGGGCGGCCACAACCCTAATGTTGCTTTAATAAAACAAAGTTTTTCTTTCGTGCGCGGCCTCCAGTGGTGAAAGGGCCGATTTAGGAGCCCGGCCCCCTCCCTCCCGCCCTGCGGTGGCGCTGGCCGAGGCCGGGGTAATTTATAGCTTCGACTAGGCACACTCATGCTGGCCCGGGCCGCATGACTGGGGCCCTTTATCCCAGCCCCAGCGCCCGGCGGCTCAAGGCTCCATTCACGGCCGCCCACGCTCCCTCCCAGCCACGTTCCTTATTCAGACGTTTGCAAACTCCTCGGAACCCCGTGGGTAAGAACAAGCCAGGCTGTTTGTGCCTTGGCAGCAGGCGGCAGCACCCTCCCCAGCCAGGCACCCTCCCCTGCTGGGCCCCCATGGGCCTGGGGCGCCCTCCCCTCCCATCCACAGGTGAGGGGACCAGGCCACGCAGGCGGGTTTCCTTCCTTTCTTTCTGTTTAGTTGGGCCCAGGTTTCTTCCAGGGAATACGATTGCTTGAACCAGGTCTCAGTCAACAGCGTCCCATTCAGAGCCTTCTAGACCCAGGGCCTGTGGGCTCAGGGCCGAATCCTCTTCACGCATGGTACACTGAGTGGACACCCCGTCCCAGCATTCTCGCCCAAGGAGGAAGGCGTGAGGTGCTCATACCAGGGCCAGGCCAGCTAAGAGGATGGAGGCAGGGGGTCCTGGAGACCAGCTGAAGCTCAGGGACCCAGAGATGGGGTGCGTGGGGGTCAGTGGGACTTGGGGAGGCTGTGGGAGAACCAGTGCTCGGACCCTCCAGTGGGGCTGCTGCTCAGGACCCCAGGACATATGGTGCACGCTCCATCTCAGTGGCCCCCATGTGGACCCACCCCAGCAGCACGGCAAGGCCAGGCCCAGCTCTGTGTGGGCACACACATACACACATGCACACGCACACGCAGGCTCACACTCAGACACAGACAAGCACCCTCCATTGAGTGTCTGCACCTGGACCCAGCCATGGGCATCTACACTGGGCTCCGGAACTTGACAGGGTCATACCTGGTGCTGGTGGTATTGTCTGTCCTTCCAACTGCCAGGCCTGACCTCCCAGGGTCCTTGGAGCCTGCCCACCCTAACCGCCAGGGCACCCTGTGGACCACAGCCTTCCTCCATGGCCTCCTCCATGCTTTCCTGGGCCACTCAGGTGCTTGGTCCTCTCCCGAGCCCACCCTAGCCCCCCACGGTCTAGCCTTCCACCAGGCCTGGGAGGGGCATACCCTCCTCTGCTCAGCACACTCATATCTACTGGCGCTGGGGTCCAGAGAAGCCCTGACCTCTGCCCTCTGTGTCTGCCCAGGTGCGTTGGGTTGGGCCTCCCACCCTAGGTCCACACGGAGAAGTCAACCCAGAGGGAATGGGAACCACAGCACTCCCGAATTGCTAGAGTCTGTGTCCCCACCCCCAGCCTGGAGCCGGGTGCCTGCGCAGCGTGGGAACAGGTAGGATGAAGTGGGTCCTCCTAAAGAGGAGCCTGGCGCCTTGGGGTGGGTGCAGGGGGTCCGGTGGGTGATGCCGCCCTGACTGGGCCTCAGTCTTCTGTCCGGCACTGACCTCAAGGGCTGCTGTGAGCACTCCTGTGGTGGGGGCTGGGGGCCTGCTTGCCTCCTAGGAGGGGCTGCTCACTCCCGGCCCCTATCCCTGAGTGCTACCTGTGGGTTGTGCGGTGTGGCTCGGACTGCAAACTTCCATCTGCTCCCCTATCTCTGCACTGGGTCCCTGGACACCTGGCCCCTCCAGAAAACTAAGGCTCAGGGGACCCAAGGTCACATGACAGGTCTGAGGCCATAGCTTCAGCAGGAGCTGAGGGGGCCTGGGGTGGAGGGGATGCAATGGCTCTGAGAACCTCTCTGGGGCTGAAAGGGGGACAGGACCGCAGGCAGGCAGTCGGGGTTGCCGGTGGACCTGGGATAGGCCACCCCCATCAGTTGCACCCAGACTCCTCTCCGCCCACACACCCACTTTAGAGGTGGGGAAACTGAGGGAGGCAGAGCCCATGCTGCCCTGAACATGAAGGAATGAGCAGATTACTGGGGCCTTGAGGGCTTCATACCCCAGTTCTGCTGCCTGTGAAGGGCTCTGAGTTCCCTCCACCTTTTCAGGCACATCTCTGTGAGGGACTGGGGGGGTCCAATCGGGGAGGAGGGTAGGTGCCCACACCGCAGGCAACGCACCAGTCAGGGTTCAGTTCCTCCTCCAAGGTCAGGAAACGGGAAAGTCCCAGATGCATAGAGGAAGTGACAGTGGGTGGGATGCGGGCCTGTTCCAAGCTGGGGTCCAGCCACCAGCCCACCGAGGCCCCCATCTCACCCAGTGCCTCTGGCAGGGGCCTGGGGGACAGGTTGCCTGGGTAGGGACGTCCTGGACCTGGGACCCCTTGACCCTGTCTCCTTGGAGATGAGATTTTCACTTTGTTTCCAGAGTCTCCTGGGATGAGCAACAGGGGCAGCTGGAAGGCCGGGAGGGGCCCGGTGGCGGTCGGTGGGCCCAGTGTGAGGGCCCGACAGGGTTAATGAGCTGCCTCTGCTCCTACTGTTGTGGCTCGGTCATTAAAACCCCATCTCCTGCCTGTGTCCCAGCCCTCCAGGGCCTCCTGGGGCCTTTGTCTCACTTTCTAAGGCTGTGACAGGATCAGGCCGGCTGGGGGCCCAAGGAAGAGAGGGGGCCTGTGGCATACAGAGGCCTCGGCCCCTGGCCCCAAGCCCTGGAGCCTCCTCTGCCAGGATGCCCTCTTTGGGGGCCGGCATGGGCCAGGCTGGCCGGCACGCCCTGAGCCCAGCCCAGGATGGATCCGCCCTGGCTGCACCCCACGGCCACCCCCGCGCTGTTCCCAGGCCCCGCGGCGGGTGGAGAGCCCCCGGCCCTCCTCACATTTGCCCACGGTCCGCTGCAGGTTGCTAGGAGGCGGGTGGGGGCAGCGTGCGGCCGGCAGCCTGGCCAGGAGGAGGATCCGGGCAGGGGGCGGGTGCCCAGGGACAAAGCCCGCCTGTGATTAAGTCATCTGCCCGACGGCACCACGCACACCACCCAGCCAACCAAGGGCCGCGCCTGCCCACACCCCTCTGCTACTGCCCCTGGGCCAGGCCCAATGACCTCCTCCCAGGGCCTGGCGTCCTCCTTCCCCTTCCAGCTCTGCTGCTGGCCTGCAGGTGACAACATCCAAAGCCCTACTGCCTCAGTGCACCCATCCGTTGCATGGGCCGCCTAGGCTGGAGAAGCATCTGAGGGTCTCGCCCCATTCAGTGCCTCCTGCAGCCCTGACCATGCTGCCCACCCGCCCGGAGCTCCCTGAGCTGGAGGGCCCAGGAACTGGCTGGGTGGGCACACGGCCACCCGGCTCGTGGAAGGGAGTGGGGTCCCTGGGCTGCCAGTGGACCCTCCCACGGTGCCCTTCCTGTCTCCACCAGCAGGACCCCACACCCTTGGAAGGAAGAGTCCAGCCTCCTGGGGACCCTGGGGGCACCAGGGCGGGGAAGGGGTACTGTCTGGGCACACAGGCGCCTTGAGGAAACATGTTATCACCGACCCCTTGCCACCGACCCCACTGGCGCCACTGGGCATTTGTGGGGCCCTGGCCCGACCCCAGGAGAGCGCCCCAAGCTCACTTTAGAGCAAACACCAAGTGGGGAAGGCCTTTGTGGGCAGGGCCAGCCCTGCTCTGGGCAGGGAGGCTGCCGGGGTGGCCAGGCGGGATTATGGCCGACAGGCTGAGGAGTCGGGGTTTCAGGATGGGGCGGAAACTTCCTGGGATTTGCTGCTAATCAGGGCCTGGGGTGGCCACAGTTTATCTCTGCCTCGGTCACATGGTCACGTTATCTGAGCCTGTCCTCTGGCCAGAGTTCTGGGGGCTGGGGAAGGGCAGGGCTCAGTGGGCCAGCTGGCGGGCGGGGGTAGCCAGGCCTGACCCCCCGGGCCCCTGGTGCCCTTTCTCCCCGTGAAATGCTCTGTGGCCTGGGTGCACAAATGGGCATAAATGAGGTGTCCAGGGCTCCCCTCGCTTCGGGGAGCAGTGGGCCGTGGGGCCTTGCCAGGACCCCTCTTCCCACCCCGGAAGCTTGCCAGTCCCCCTCTCTTCCTGGAGACCCCAGCCAAGTCCCAGCCCGATGAGAGTGGCTTTCCTGAGTGGTCCTGGGTCTAAGCTTCATTGTTCCAGCTCAGCTGGCCCCGGGGAGCTGGGTTACAGGAAGGCCGAGGAAGAGACCCCCTCACCCGCCTCCACCGCACGCCCACCACACCCCCACTTGGGAACCCCATGCTGCAGCCCCACTGTCCACTCTCTGGCCTATCCCTGCACCTGTTCATTTTCTAGTGCAGCTGTGCACGCCGCTGTCCCCTCTCTTTGTGGGCCCTTTCCCTCACCTGGCCACTTTGACCCCACCCCGACTGGGAACTGGCAGGGGGCTGGGTCTCCCTGTTCTCGGGTGTGAGAGGGCAGCAGCCATCTTCATGGGCCAAGTGCCATGCCAGCCCAGGGGACTCAGTGGTGACCAGATGGAACCATCGCCCTGCCTTGGGGGCTGTGGCTGCTGTCCCTGGGAGGGCACAGGGCTGGCCAGGGGTGGACGGCAGACTTGCCGGCCACCTGGGCCTCTCCCAGCCTGTGCAGCCTCACTGAGCTGGTTCCACTGGCAGGCAGGGGTATGGCCATCGAGGGGAGGGGGCTCTCAAACCAAATGTCTTCTTCACTGCCAGACAGGGAAGGCCTTTTGGAGAGTAGGTGTTGGGCTCCGGGCACAGGTGGCCTGCACTGCTGGGGTTGGACTGCATTAGTGGGACCCTGCAGTCGCCTGTTGTGTCAGGATTCCTGCCGGGCAGTGATGGTGGCGCTGGAGGCATTGGCAGGGGAGGGGTTGGGGCAGTGGAGATGTCAACCCCTGTCACTGGGGGCGGAGCCGGTGGGGCCTCAGTTTGTGCCTGCCACCTGCCTGGACCCTCGTGTGCTCAGGCCTGTCCGGGCTGGGCATCCCCAGAACCCCAGGCTGAAGCCCGGAGTTGGGGGCTGTGCTGTTCTCCCCAACCCATTGCAGCTGGGGCCTCTCCAGGCACCTTCACTCCGGGGGGCGGTGGCCAACCCTGGGTGCGGTGTCCTCTGGAACGGGCCCAACGGCCCCCATGAGGGAGAGGAACTCGGTCCCCTTCCACACCTTCTTTCCCAGATCTCAAACTATCCCATATACAGCAGGTGCTCACGAGGTCTGTCCTGAGACTGTTACTCCCTGGGCTCCTCTGGCACCTCCTGCCCTCTTGCCTTGGTGCCCGCTGCCCCCGCTGGCTCCTCCTGTCACTCTCAGACGCAGCACCTCCTCACCACACATTGCAGCCACCTACTTTCATCAGACCCCCTTCCTGCACGTACCGACAGCCCCTCAGGCTGGCTGGGAGCTCCTGAGAGCACAGCCCCATCCCCAACAGGCCAGGGACGATGCACATGGTCAGTGAATGTTTGTCAACTCACGACAGGTGGACAGACGGGGGTGGCGGTGGGGGGCAGGAGCGGATGAAGGGTGAGTGGCGGGTGGACGGCCTCTGGGTGCAGGGGCTGGTGGGAGAGCAGTGGAGGGGAGAGGCTGCCAAGGAGGAGGGGCTCCGGCTGGGCGATTATGAAGCTAGGAGGGCGGGGGTGTGGGCCTTTCCAAGCTACCTGTCAGGGAGAGCGGAAGCCCAGGGGCCGGCCGCCCATGCAGTCCTGTGTGTGGAGAGCAGGGCCCGCGCTGCCAGCTTGTGCCACAGCTCGAGTCGTGTGGGGCCCCGGCATGCGCCAGGAGGCCAGGGGCCAGCCAGGGCCAGCTGGGGTACTGGCCTGAGGTGTTCTGGCTCAGGCAGCGCTCACCTCTGCCTCCCCCTGCCTGGAACAGAGCTGGGGGCCAAGGGTGGGCGGGGAGGGGTAAGTCATCAGTCTCAGGGAGCCCTGTATGAACTGGCACCCACACCTGCCTTAGTGAGCCCACAGGCACCCCTGCCCTTCACACTCTGAGCGGGCACCAGGCCCAATGTGATGTGTCTGCTGTGGGTACCCGCTGCCAGCCTCCACCCACTCAGGTTGTCTTGGGGTTACCAGGCGGGCAGGCACCAGGGGGAAGGAGGATGACACACAGCGCCCACCCAGCCACCTGCCAGTCCAACCAGCCACATCTGGGCCTGCTCAGATGCCCCTCCTTGGGCAGCCTGGCCAGGTCCTCGGGCAGCCCAGAGCCCCCTGCACTGGCCACTGGGCCTTCTGGCCTGGTCAGGGCCAAGGGTGTCTCTCCCCTTCCGTCCCCTGGTGGGGCTTGCAAGGGGCCAGGCTGGGGCTGGCGTCACCTCTGGGGTTGCTGGGCATGGCAGGAGGCTGGGGTCATGGTGGATCGTCCCCAGAGAGCAGGACAGGGGTGGAGAGAGGGCAGTTGACCGGGTGCAGAGGTGCCGAGTGCACCACGCGGTCACCCCACATCTTCTCTGTTCTGTGCGTATTTTTCAGGGAGGGGCACTGAGGCCAGGCAGGGGCCAGGTCAGGGCTCGAGGAGGAGCCCCAGACCCTGTGGCCACCATGCTGGGGGCAGGGCAGGTTCCCCTCCACAGCCCGCAGGTGCCCTCTATCCAAACTGGAGCCCGCTGGCCTTGGCCAGGCACGGTGGGGATCGGGGCGCCAGGCCGCGCCAAGGCAAGAATGGTGCCTTGGCTCCTCTCGGGCCCCTCCCGCCCACCCTTCCCAGATCACCACGCATGGAGCTGGGGCCTGTGGCCATCCTGCCTCTATCAGCCCCTCCTGGGGGGGTGGGGGTGCAGCAGGCAGCGGGAGGGAGGGGTTCTGGGCAGACACCAGGATGAGCCAGGAAGGCAGAGCGGGCAAATCTTATTAGCTGGCAGACTTCCGAAGTCCCCATTGCTGACCGCCCAGCGACCTTCCTCCTGCCTGCCCAGGGGAGGTGGGAGCCGGAGGCCCTCCACCCTGCGCGCAACCCTAGCGGGTCTCCCCAGAGCAGGTCGTGCCAGCGGAGACCTGCATCTCCCCCTCAGAGTCCTCGGCCAGGCCAGCTCCCCCGGCCCTTGCCCGGCCCTGGGCCTCACTCTGGCTGAGAAGGCTCCTGGGTGTCCGGGCACTTTCCTTGCTTTGAGGGAGCCGAGGGGGTTGTGGGAGGCCTGTCCAGTGCTGGGGTCCCACTCAGCAGCCTGGGCTCTGGCGGCCTCAGGGATCGGCCCCCGATTTGCCGGAGCCAGGACGGAGTCGCCATTCAATGGCCAGAGGTTTCTGTGTGCCCGGTGCTGTCCCAGGGGCTCAGTGCAGGCAGCAGGCTTGGCCCAGCCCGTGGAGATGGCATTTCCTGGGCAGTGTGGTCCAGGCGAGGGCGTGCAGGGCCAGACCCCTCCCCGCCTCAGGGCCCCTGACACACTGAGCTCCCGCTGGCCTGCTCCGGGGTCTGGGCCAGGCCACTCCAGGCACCTCCCAGCCTAGAAGGGCCTCTGGGTCGGGGCACCACCGCCTCTGCTCCCAGCTGTGCCACGCAGACAGTTCTGTGCCAAGCCTGTCTCCCTGAGCCTCAGTTTCCCCACCTGCAAAATGGAAAGCATGGCAATGACAGCCAGTCCTGCCGCAAGACCCTGCGGCAAAGGCTGCTGGTGCGGCCTGGGCCTCGGCGCTGTCAGCTGAGCCGGCCTGTGGTCTGCACTCCCTTCCTCCCCAGGCCAGGCCCAGCGGGCAGAGCGGCCATCCACGGGGTCCCCATCTGGAAACGATTGTGCTCACGGCCCTCAAAGATATAATTAAAATATATTGGGTTTTATGCTCCTTCCTGGGCTGGGGCAGAATCCAGGCTGGTTATGAAATCGGATCGTGCATGGGGGCGAGGGGGGTGCACGGACTTGGACAGCGTCCGCCGGCCCAGACTGCCTTCGTGGCTCCCGTGGAGGACACCGCACGGACGCGCCCGAGGCCTCCAGGGAGGGGAGTGGGGCGAGTGCCCCAGGGCTTTGCTGCACCCACTGCGCCTGTCCCGGACGGTCCTGTGCACACTGTGGGGCCTGGACCTGCCAAGGGGCCAGCGGAGGCTGCGCCCTCAGTTCCCAGGCCTGGGGCAGACACCCCCACCGAGAGTCGGGCAGCGAGACTCCGGGCTCCATCCTGTCCCCTTCGCTTCCTCTCCTGGTCCTTTGTCCTCCGGCCTCACCCTCCCACCCCAGGGAGCCTCCTTGGTAGATGCCCCTCTACTAGATTTGGGTCCTCCTCCCCGATGTGGCCCCATCTGTGAGATCCACCCGGGGGTCCCCCAAGCCTCTCGGAGTGTGGGTCGAGGGCGGGCTTGGGGTCGGAGAGGGCCGCCTACCTGGCCGTGGCCAGTCCCTCACCCAGCCCAGGCACCTCTGCTAAACCTCAGGCTTCGGGGGCTGAGGAGAGTGGTGCCCCAGCTCCGGGGACTGGGTGGAGAATGGGCCATCTCTCTCTCCTGCCTGTGCCTTACCTGGCCATCCCTGCCTGGAGCTGCCACACCTGCTCTGAGGGCCTGTCAGCACAAGCGCCTCCTGCTCCAGGGAGCCCTCTGCCCTTCCTGCAGCCTTCAGTGCCCCGTCCTTTGTCCCACCCTAAGCTCAGATTCCAAGGAAGGCCTGTGCCCCTCCCGACCTCAAGCGGGGACTGCCCTCCTGGCCCCACAGCTCAGAGTGCTCTGTCAGACTCTCCCCGGTCTGCAGGTGACTGCGATGATGCCAGCAGCTCCCCGATTGAAGCCAGTCTCGTGCTGGCCCTGTGCGTGGGGCCCCGTCACAGCCCATGGGCCCCAGGTGCTGGAGCCTTGGGCAGCCCCAGTGAGGAAGCGCTGCCCGGCGGGCGCCAGGGCCTGAGGAGGATGCCCGCAGAGCACTAACCATGTGCCCTGGCTCCTCCCCTGGCCCAGCTGAGCGCCTGCTGCGTGCTGAGCTGGGTGCCTGCTGTGTACCTGGCTGACCTCCTCTGCCGGTGGAGGCTGAGCGCTCCCCCAGCCCTTCTCCCCAGCAGCCTGGCTTGGGGTACCTTCAACACAGGCCCCCAGCATGGGTAGCACTCCCCTTCCAGCTGCCTGTCTAACCTTGGAACTGGTGATAGATCCTCTGTGGCCCCTTCCCCCCGCCAGCAGCAGAGCCTGACTGCCATAGGACCCTGACGCCAGGCTCCCTGGCGGGAAGAAGCCCTGGGGAAGGTTGCAGTGCTGGGCACCCACCTGGCCCTGCGGCTGTCAGGCTGCTGTGGCCAGGGCTGGGCTCAGCCCAGTGTGGGAGGCTCGGAGCCCGGCACCCGCTTCCCGGGGCCCTGGCAGCTGCTGTCCTCGGGCTCCCACCCCACCTCCCCAACCTGGCACTGGTGGCCCGGCCCCCAGCATGTCCCACAGCCGAGGCCCTAACGGACACTGTCCACGGCCATCCCGAAAGGTCCCAGGCTCCTCCCCACTGCACACTCGGGCCCTCCCTGAGGCTGCTACTTCTCTGGACTCAGCTCCCCAGGGCAGGGGCCCACCTAGGTCCAAGTGCCTGTGGGCTGCAGCTGGCTCGGGAACTTCCCTTCAGACTCTGAAGTTTCAAGTCCCAACTGTGGGACCGTCCCTGAGCCTTGCTCGTTCGGACTGGAAGTGGCTGTCGCCTGTCTTGGGCCGCTGGAGAAGCCCACGTGCTGGTGAGCAGAATGAGCTTAGAAGGGTGTGGGGGCTTTTGCAGGGAAGGGCCCCCGGGCTCTGCGGTCCTGTAAGAGCCCGCAGTCCCCAGCCCCAGCAGGCAAGGACCCCACCCAGATCTGTGTGCAGGGCTCAACCGGAGAGTGTACGGAGGATGCTCCTCCTGCCCCGTCCAGGCACAGGCTATGTCTCGGCGGCTGTAGGCCCCGTGATCGCTGGTCTAGAGGGACTCACTGCTGTCTCTCTCGGGTGGAGGTCAGGGGCCTGGGTTTGCGTGTTTGGGCCCGGGGACTCCCATGGGCAGATGGGGGTCCACGGTCTGGCCGGGAATAGGGGGAGAGTGAGGGGAAGGAGGGGGCGCTACCTGCCTCCTCTGCTTCCTCACCTCTGCCTGGAGTCCTCACCCGCCAGCACCCCCACGCCACGGGCCTGGTGTTCTGCAGGGCCCACGGCACCTCCTCCAGCAAGCCTCCTCCCACAGTGGCGGCTCTGGCCTCACCCAGCTGTCCCCAGCCAGAGGAGGGGGCGCATCAGGCTGGGCCCGGTGGGGCACCAGGGGCCAGACAAGCCTGGGCTCGGGGCAAAGGTACATTCCTGCTTTCTGGGTGTGTGGGGAGGTGGGTTCCCAGAAACGCTGAGGAGGCCTGGCTGGCGGCCCATGGGGAGAGCCCCTGGCACTTCCTGCTTGGCTGGAAGACAGGCCGCCCGGAGCTCAGGAGAAACCCGCCGACAACAACAATAAGCAAAACGGCTGGCTTTCCTGGAGCCCTCCCTCCTGCCCCCAGAGACCCCGATCACAGGAGGTCCCCTGGCGCCCCGGCCTGGGCACAGCTGGCACTCGGTCACTGTGTCCTGCGGTGCTGCTTTCCCGGCCCCTCCAGCCACCCTGTGGCTCCGGCCCAGCTGTCCTCGCCTCCCCATCAGGCCCGGCAGCGGGTGTTGCCGTCCCGGGGTGTTCAGGGAAGCAGCACGGGGCAGAGATGGCTGTGTGACCACGGGCAAGTCACGTCGCCTGTGGGGTGGGGTGCTGCCTCGACCCGCCCTGCCCCCGGGGGTGGAATGAGCTCATGTGTCTGGCAGAGGCGCAGCACCTGGCGGGCAGGGAGCCCTCGTGGAGCGAGCCACGCCGTGGGCACGTCGGGGCGGGTGCAGATCCGGCCCTTGCCCGCCTGGCTTGGACGGCCCTCTGGCTGGGTAGGGCCTCCCAGGGGAACACATGGACCCCCTTGGCAGCCTACAGGTTGGGCCAGTCGGGCACTGACCAGCATTCGAAGCCTCCTCTAAGAGACAGGCCCCAGCCTGGCAGCGCCCGCTAGCCCTCCACTCAAGAGCCCTCTCCTCCAGGAAGCCCTCGATGCTGGGGCTGCCCCCATGTCCACAGGGGTGTTCCCCTCAGAGAGGAGGGGTGACCAGCACGGCCTGGTCCCCAAGGTCTGTGCCTCCTCTCCAGCTTGGGGGTGACAAGGGCCCCTGGGCCCTGACCGGTGTGGACAGCAGGCTCAGGCACCACACGGTGCTTAGGAGGAGTCACTCAAGTTTGGTTCACTCCTGTCACCTTGGAGGCCCAGGTCCTCCAGATCCCAGGGCATGGGGCGGGGTCACCTCACTCGTGAGCAGCCCCCAGCTTGGAGAGCACATCTTAACCTGGAAGCCTGGGCACAAGGGCTTGAGCCTCCAGACCCTGGCAGCAGGCGAGGCTAACTGGCGGGGTGAAGAGGCCTCAGACAGGGGACAACACGTCCTGGCAGGGCCCTGCCGTCCGCGTCCCGCCCTGGCGCGGCTCTGTGTGTGAGCCGCCGGAGGGCTGATCTAGGGGACACTGGGCCGGCCTGGCCATGTGTTTCTGATTCCTCGAGGCCTCCCCAGCATGGTGTGTGTGCAAGAGGCACCACCCACCTTGGGCCCGCCCAGTGCCCAGGCTGCCCAGCCTGCTACAGGACGGCACACCCGGCGGCCCCAGCCCATCTGGGTGGGGTTAGGGTGGAGCTGGTGGGAGGCCTCCTTCCAGGTCCAGAGAAGGCTGAGGGTCACAGGGCCCACAACCTCCGTGCAGGACAGAGGGGCAAGGGGCCTGCCTGGGGTCCCAGAGCTAGGGGCAGTGCCGGGCCCAGCCCAGGCACTGGCCTCCAGGCTGGACACTGTCCCCCACCATCTGTTTGCTGGCACAGCTGCTGGGCCAGTCGGGAGGGCGCTGCCTGCACCCTGTGGGAGTGCTGGGCTTGCCAGTTACAGGGCCGGCCCCACTCCTCCCCTGAGCTCCTGCTGCTCTGGCCTCCGGCCGTGTCGGGGACCCTGGCATGTGTTGGGGAGTCAGTGCCCGGGCAGAAGTGTAGTGGAGTTGCGGCAACCTCTGCGGTGTGCGAGGTGGGGGCGGGGGACACTGTGACGAGAGCAGCGGGACCCTTCTGGCCACAGAGAGGTACCTGGAACCCACCCACGATGCCATACCTTTCCCTCCCCACAGCACTGTCAGAGCCGGCATGTTCTGTGCCTCCCCCGACCCTGGCCGGATTGTCTTCACGGGGCAGAGACAGGCTGTTCGGTCCCCAGCCACATCCCAGGGCCTGGAACAGTGCACGGAACAGAGGATTTGCTCAGTGCACATTTGACCTGCGGATTTAAGAATGACCGAGTGTGTGATGACATCTCAGGGCCCTGCCTGCACAGACTGATGGGGACACCAAGCTTTGGGGCTGGTGGGTGGGGGCCTGGGTGGGGGTCTACCCAGAGCCGACAGCCTGGCCCCAGCCCACCCAGCCCCAGCTGTCTGGTACCAAGCACCACCTGTGCTGCCGGGACACTAGCACCATGTTCTGGGAGGGGTCGCAAGGCCATGGTCACCAGACGCCCCAGGGAGAAGCCCTGGGGCCTGCTGGGGTCCCCTTTAGTTTGGCCCGAGGCAGTGTCCAGTGCAGGGGGACCCTCCAGGAGAGCAGGCTCCAAGACGGCTCCATCCGGTGGCACCCCAGCTCTCAGGCCCAGCCCCTCTGCTCTCCTGGGAGGGCCCCAGGAGGTGCCCCAAACTGCAATCCCAAGAAGGGTGCTGTATGGATGGGACCCCAGCCCTACAGGTCCCCCCTTGGGATCCCACCTACACCGTGGCTCCTCCCAGGACAGCCCTGCAGGCAGGCGCTGTCCCCCAAGTCCCACAGGCCCTAGGAGTGGACAGACACGGTGCCGCTAGAGACATTCGTCCGCAGAGGACCCAGCCACACAGGAGCCCTTTCTTTGAGGGTCCCAAGGCCCCTCAAACAGCCCTTCTCCATCCAGCCCCCGGCCCCGTTTGCACCCCTTCCTCACTCCTCTCCCCTCTGCAGAGTCCAGCCAGGGTGGGATGTTGTCAGGAGTCAGGGTGGGGGTGGACAAAGAGACAGTGAGGGACCCCGGGGGCCCCTGGCCACCCCTCTGCAGGGGCCTTAAGCCCTTACCTCACCCCCTACTGGCCTGGAGGGAGGAGCCTGAGTGGAAGTGAGGCTGACTGGGGGGCTCCCGGTGCATGCACATTCATTCATTCATTCCACAGATGCCCTGAGAGGTGCAGTGTGCAGCGCAGGGCTTGGAGCCAGGCTGGGGGTGGTGGGGTGGGCGTTTCTTGGAGGAGTCTGCTCGACGCCTGCAGATTGCAGAGGCGAGGGGTGCCCAGCAAAGCCTGCAGGGAGGACAGCGAGGACCAGGGTATCCGGCGGGTGGCTCAGGGATGCAGTGTCCACCCCCAACAGGGTGAGTTCCTAGAGCACAGCTGGATGGGCCTGGGCCCTGCCATGGACCCCCTGTCCCCAGCTCTACCCCCAGGCTGGCCCAGACCCTCAGCAGGCAAGCCCCTCAGTGGCTGGCCCTGCCTTCCACAGGCCTCGTGGGGCCCTGGCGAGTGCTGGGGCCCACGGGTTGGGGGAGGTGTGGGGAGGCAAGGCTGGTTAGGCCTGCTGGGAAGCGCCCCCGGCGGCCCCTTGACGCCCCAGGTTGCGTGGTGGGCTGGGGTGACCGGTTCAACATGGTTGGCGGGAGGGGTTCAGGCAGCCCAATGGCGCCCCCTGCAGGCTTCCTGGCCCAAGGGCTGAGCACGGCTGCCCAACCAGAATTGTGGCTTGGGGGCTTGGGGCTTGGGTCTCGGGCCAGCCAGGACGCACAAGTGCAGCTCCTCCACCCATGGACACACCCCACCCCTGCACCTCTGCCCCGTGAGCACACCCTACCCCACCCCTGCACCCCTGCCCCGTGAGCACACCCCAAGGAAGGCCTTGACTCGGGCAGAAACCCATCCTGGGCCTCGTCCAGCCCAGGACCGTGGGGACAGGGCCAGCTGTTCCCATGCATGCTCCCACAGTGCCACGAGGACCTCCTCAGCAGGGAAAAGGGACATGGGCTCAACCCACCTAGGGCAGCCCGAGGGTCCAGTGAGTGGGTGCTTGGAGCCTGGGTTTGAGTGTCTGGGTCACAGGGACACCAATGCCACCCAAGGTTCCTTACCAGAGGATGGCAGGCCCAGGGAGGTCCCCTCTGGGCATGCAGCAACCCTCACTGGCTTGGACTCCGAGGAGCCAGAGGTTCCGCCTGGGCTGGGGGCAGCCGTGGCCTGCGGGTGCTAGCGCCCTCCCCCAGGACTCTTGGTGGGCCAGGGTAGGGTGGGGATCACAGGGGGTGATGCCGTGTAGGGAGTGCCTGAGCCATGGTCAGCCACTCTGCAGGCCAGTCTCCCTGCACCCCCAGCCCACCCTTCGCCCAGGGGACCCTGCTCCCTGTCCCTCTAAGCCCCGTGGCGGCTGCCCCTGCAGAGGGAGGGCCTGGACGAAGATGACAGTGACTGTGCGAGCTTGGAGAAGCCACGGCCGCCGGCCCGTTGGAAGGGTCTCGAGCAGCCCAGGGAGGTGCTGGGGGCTCCACTGCGAGGTGATCTCAGAGGGGTGGGCGTGCCCTGCAGGCCTGACTTCTCCATGTGTGGCTGAGGCCCGGCAGCCTCGGGGAGGACGGGTGGGCAGGGGGTGCCGAGGGCTGCCCAGCCCTGAGCTCAGCATCTCATCCTGTTGCCTTCACACACCACCGACTGGGGGAGGGGGGGCCAGACATGGACCTTTATTTACCACAGTTCTGGAGGCTGGAAGTTTGAGACCAGGGTCCTTGGGAGGGCTCCTGGCTTGCCACCTCCTCACTGCGTCCCCCATGGCAGAGTGTGCTCTGGCCTCTTCCCCTTCCTGTGAGGACACTAATCCTGCCAGGCCAGGGCCCCACCCTCATGACCTCCTCTGACCTTAAGCATCTCCCTGTACCAGCCCCCACACCACGGAGCACCCTCCTGGGACCCTCGCCTCCAGGGAGGGGCAGCCTGTGGCTGCTGCCGCCCCTGTGGTCACCCCTCCTCTCTCCTGTTCAACGGTGAGAACTGGGAGGCAGCCCCCAGGGTATCTCCTAATTTCCCAGGTCCCCTCCTCCTGGCGGGCAGCCCCTGAGGCACTGGCCGCGTAGATGTGCAGGGGAGACAGGGCCGCGAAGTCCAGGCCCGCCACTGTGTGCCCAGCACGGGTCATGTTTACCCGAAGAAGGCCAGTGCCAGAGCCCCCGCCTGGCCTCTCGGCCTCGAGTTAACTCAGGCTCCAGGATAAACACCATTCAGCCGCACAAGGCCCCTTTGTCCTGGGCGAGAGGCTCCCAGCCCAGGATGCTGCCTGGTGGCCGGTGTCCTCGGCACGGCCCCAGACCAGGCCGGCTGCCCCAACACGTCCAGCCGCCCTGCCTGGCCTTCTCTGGGCAGACTCCGGGCTTGGCTCGCAGAGGCCCAGCGGGGACCAGCCGGGCAAAGCTGGGCGACGAGGCTCCGGCTGCTGCTGCTGTCTCTCCAGGCTGCTTCAGAGCAGACCCTGGCCCAGCGGAGAGAGGTGGAAGCCTTGTGGCCACATGGCCCCCCAGCCAGACGTGCCTGCAGGCAGGTGGGGACACGAAGGGCAGTGCTGCCTGTGGGCAGCTCTCCAGGCCGTGGGACAGTGGACGAGCTCTGGAGGCCCCTCCACTCCCCCATCCACCCCGACCCCAGGCTGTGGAGGACCTGCCCACAACCTGCACTGGCCTGGCCGCTCCAACAAACAGCCACTGGTCTCAGTGGACCTGGGCAGGCTGCCAGGGGCCCTCAGCCAGGGACTGTGTCATTTGTCCAGGATCGGGGGTGAGATGGTCCCAGGAGGCCAGGTGGGAGGTGCCACAGGGATCTGGAGCACAGCGGGCCATTGAGGGAAGCAGAGAGTGGCCTGGGGCCTGGGGAACACTCTGCCAGCCCTGGTCCCCACCCCAGCAGTGCCTGGCAGTGGCTGACTGTGGCCTTCCGTCCTGCACCAAGCCCTTCCTTCCACATGGGCTGACAAACCTGTCCTCCCACCCATGGGGCCTCGGACACCCTGAGCCCTGGGTCGGGCCGCCCAGGCTGTGAAGGCCCCCCGACCCCAGGCAACTGCATACTTCTCAGCTTCCTGGTGGCCCCTTGGCTTCTTGGCACCCTGGCCCTGCCCCTTGAGGGCATCACCCCCCTGGACCCATCCCTGTACCCTGGCCCATGGTGGGCAGCGACCCCTGGCGGCAGCCAGGTTTGTTGCTGCTGCCCATCCAAGGGTCAATGCTGGGTCTGGTCACCAGGCCCAAGTGCCAGACAGTCTCTGAGGCAGGTCCTGGGACTGTGTCCTGTCCTGCCTCAACGCTCAGACTGCCGGAGTGCCTGAGACCCAGAACCACATGACTGTGGCAGGATGCGGCCTGGTGGGGACACTGGCGCCCCACTGATGAGAGAAAACACCGCTTCCATTTAAGTTTCCTCATCAGGCCTGAGCTGAGCATTGCTCACCTGTTGGCCTCACCTGCTTGCCTGGTTCCGGAGGACAGTGAGGCCCAGGCCCAGCAGCACCAGCCCCCAGGAACAGGTCAGCGGTGCCACTTCCCAGCCCCACACCCACCTGAGGCAGCCACCCAGGGGACGCCCTGGCTGTCCCTGGTTCTGGGGGCCTAGGTGCCATGGATCAGAGCCCTGGCGACCTGTGTCTCGTCAGCTTGGTGCCTGTGTCCCGGGTCCCAGGTTGCCTCAGAGCCTCTGCACCTGCCCCAGAGTCTGAAATGTGCAGGGTGGGTTGGCAGGCTAGAAACTTAAATGGGAGCTGACCCTGCCGTCTTCATGGGATTTCTTCTTCCTCAGGGAAACATGCGTTTTGCTCCTAAGCCTCTCACATCATGGAAGACGATCTCGACAGTGCTGACTCTGCAGGGGCTCCGTGACCACACGCACACCACAGCAGGCGAGCACGTGGTCACCGGGCTGCAGGCCTGCCAGGCTGACGCCAAACCCACCATCACAGCTGGCTGCAAGTGTTACTCGAAAACTTGAGCCCACTTGGATTTCGATCTGTGGTCCCCATGTCCCATGGCGCCTGCCGAGGGAGGCGGGATCAAGGCGGCCAGCTGCAGGGCAGGGAAGAGGGAAGGGCACGCGGGGCAATGGCTGTGGATAAGCTGGGCCTCAGGCCAGGGCCAGGAAATCTTCACTTTAACCAACACCAGTAACTTCAGCCTTTGAATTTAAGGGAAACTTTATTTAACCTTATAACAATCTAAACACAAGTTAACAGTAGAAAGAATGTAACAGAACCGAAGACACAGACAGACAGACAGACAGGAGGGAGGGTGGCTACTGGTCAGTGACTTCCCGTCAGCTCTTCATCTTGGAGATGAGGTCATCACAGATCCTGGTCAGCTCGTCGTTTTCTTTAGTCTGAAGGAGAAAAGATGAATCGCTGGGTTTCTGCAGAACATGCTTCGAGGGAACAGCAACAGGCCTAGAACAGATGCCCCTGAGCCTGGTGGGCCCAGGGGTTCCCTGCGCCCCACCTTCTGCTCCACCGTCTTCTCCAGCGAGTGGACCCGCATCTGCTCCTTCCTCAGGCTGGCCTGCAAGGCCAAGGCCTCCGCTTTGGCCTTGCTCCGGACCTGGGCAATCTCCTCATTTGCCCTGGAGAGGCAAGGGCAGAGGGCAGAGGCTGAGCCCAAGGGGCTGAGGACCAGACCCTCCTTCCTGGGGGCTCGCTCCCCCCAAACACTCACAGCTTGAGCTTCTCTTCCGCGTGGGCCTTCAGTGCTTGGTATCTCTGGCCCTCCTTGTCAATCCTCGCTAAGAACTCCTCAGCGCACCTCTTCAGCGACTCTTCGTTCTTCAGCAATGAGAGCAGACATTAACTGTTAACAGTACTCGTCTATGTAACATGGTCCAGGCTTGGCACTTGGGGACCCCGGGGGTCAGGTGCAGACTGCAGACCCTCGAGGCTGCCTGGGACATTAGCAGTGAAAAAGCCTCTCCACATACTTCCCCAGCCCACCCGCTTCAGAGGTTCTGGACAGCCCCAGGCTCTCCACCCTCTGGGGCGCCGGTTCTGACCCCTGGGCCCTTGCAGCTGTCACCCCTCTCACCACACCCTCAGCCAGCCAGTTTCTGTGCCCAGGCACTGGGAACGCTGACCAGCCCACCCCTGGGTGCCACCCCCTGCAAGCTGAGACCCTTGCTTTGGGGCTGGCACCGAGAGGATGACAGCAGGGGCCACCTGACATCTCGACATGCTGCTCCCCACAGCCCTGCTGGCCCCTCTCCACCCCAGTGACAGTGAGGAGCCACCAGCTGTGGTGTGTTGGGTGGTTTAAAACCGAGTTCTGCTGAGGTTCCCGCCTCCTGCTAAACCTACGGCCTTGTGTCTCGTGGCTGTGGAAGTTCCTGACCACCTGCCTGTAGGTGAGGCATCTGGCGTGTGTGGTCAGGCCTTCCCTCCACAGCGGCATCTCCCTGGCTTCCGTCCCCAGCTGCGGGGCTGCAGTCTGCACCCTGGCCCCTGACTCAGCCTCTTCGTCCCGTGGTGAATGTTCAAGGCAGCCAGTCTGAACTGTGTCCAGTGAATTGTTAGCTTTGGTAAGTACATTTCTCAGTTCAGAATTTTCATTTGGTCCCTTTCTAGTTCTGAAACAATACGTCTTTGAATATACTGATTGTTGTAAAGCCTATGTTGGGGCCAGGCGCGGTGGCTCATGCCTATAATCTCAGCACTCTGGGAGGCCGAGGTGGGACGATTGCTTGAGATCAGGAGTTTGAGACCAGCCTGAGCAAGAGCGAGACCCCGTCTCTACTAAAAATAGAAAGAAAATTAGCCAGGCATGGTGGCATGTGCCTGTAGTTCCAGCTACTTGGGAGGCTGAGGCAGGTGGATTGTTTGAGCCCAAGGAGTTTGAGGTTGTTGTGAGCTAGGCTGATACCATGACACTCTACCCCAGGTGACAGAGGGAGACTTTGTCAAAAAAAAAAAAAAAAAAGCCTCTGTTGGGTCCTCCAAGGTGGGATGAAGCACAGAGAAGCCTCCATGGGAGTGGGCAGGTGGCTGGGTGTAGCTATGACATAGACCTGCCTGGGAGAGGCGAGGCCGGTGATGCAGACCACAGCGTGGCCGAGGGGAGGGCCAGGAAACAGTGCTGGGAGGGGAGTCCTCGAGCCCATGGCACTGTGCGAGGGGTCCTGCCTCTCCCAGCATCCACACAGCAGCCCCTGCCAACTCTGCTCCCCAAGGCAGATCTGAGAAGCACCTTCCACCAACACCTGCTTCTGTGGACACCAGTGTCTGGCGCTCCTGTGGGTCTGTTTCTGCTGACTGGTTCTGATTTTCACTCATGTTTCCTCCTTCAACGCCTGGTTATCCTGTGCCAGGTGTTATCTGTAAAACCGTCTGGAGCAGTAATCGAAGATTTAAGCTCTTAAATGTCATAGTTCTTCGATCACAGCTGAGTTGTTCTTTACACACAGTGGACGGTCCAGACGCTGCAGAGCCCAGGACCTTCTCCAGAAGGCAGGTTGTCCCGTGCACCGGGTACAGCCGTACCCCCTGCCACCTGCCCCGGCCTCTCCTTCTATGCTCGTTGCACCCCTGCCATGTCTCAGGCTGTGCCCACGTGGCTGCTCTGCTCACCTGTGCTCTAACCAACCTCAGCCAAAGCCTCGCACACCAGCTGTGCCATGCGACTCTCACCCCCACCAGCAGCCCTTCTTGTTCATGAGACACCCCATGTGCCGTAGCAAGGGAAGGCTCGGCATAGGATCAGGTCCTGTCAGCGTGGACCGTGAGCCCCCGTGAGCCCCCGTGGTAAGGACACAGGGCAGCACGGCGTACCTTGTGGTAGCCTTCAATCACCTCCTTCTGTTTCTCAAACCGTTTGAAGAGGTCGGAGAAGGACTTTTCCATGGACTTAAGGTCTGCAGTAAGTTGGTCTTTTTCTTTTATAACTTTCTGGGTTTCGGCTTTGGCAAGTTCCTTCTGTTTCTGAGCCTCCTCTGGAGACAAAAACACAGCAAGCACTTGGGATTAGAGACAACCTAAACGCTGGGGTCCAGAAACAGCCAAGATCACGAGGCAAGGGAACCAGGCACCAGGAGGAGAGGCGGCAAGCTTGCGTGTGAGCCCCAGCAGATGTGGTCCCTGGTCAGATGTCCTCTCAAGGTGACGAGTTCCCCTTTCTACCTGTGATCTTCCGGGGGGGGGGACAGAAAGCCCAGAACACAGCTGTTCCCACAATGTCAGTTCCACAGGGGACCACAGGGAGTGGACAATGAAGCCCGGGGCCTGCAGCAGAGGCTGCTGAAGAAGAGGGGCAGTGCTCGGACATCCCCAGAGCCCACAGTGTGACCTGCAAGCTGGGAGCTGGCGTGGCGAGCTCGAGGTTGCTGGTTGTGGTGTTGCAGTGCTCTCAGAGGGAGACAAGGGTTGGGAAGTCACCTGCCCCTGGCTGACACTTAACCTAAGACAGGTCCCCACAGGGGTACCTGCAGGAGCCTGAGCCCTTGTCCCAGGTGAGGCCTGCTGTTCCAGCAGCACTCATGTCGGGGTAAGGGGGGGTGACATCTGTTCCCTGCCATGGCCCCATCTGCCAGCTCAGGGTCTCAACAATTTTGGGGCCTGACAAGTGCCAGCCACACGGGTGCCACCAGCCTCACTGACTGCCCGATTCTCCCTAACTTCTCAGTGGCTCCATGGTGGGTTTGCTGTAAAGGGATACTTGTGCGGTAGGAAGAGGGATGCTGGAAAGGTAGAACTAACCTGGCCTCACCGAGTGTCCACAGAGCTGGGATGTCACAGGGGTTGGGGGGGCAGGGTTGGGGAGCAGGTGGCACCTGGTAGAGGCGTATGCCCCCTGGGTGGCCAGGGCACTCACCCATTGTCTGGTACATGACTGCCTCAAACCTGTCCATGATCTTCCTGCGGGAGGAGAACAAATGAGTGTCTGTGACCTTCTGTAGCCAGGTCAGCCCAGGTCATGGCTGGCTTGAGGCCGCAAGGCTTACTTACCCCAGTTCCAGGTTCTTCCCGTGGAGCTCCTCACACTTGCGTTTCAGCTCCAGGTTTTCCTCCTGTGTTGCTTTCACCTGTGCAAACCACACACCCGAGTCGGCAGGTGCGACCTTGACCCCCCCACCCAACCTTCCATGGTGTGTGCCTCTCACAAGGATCTGACTGTGCCCACACCCAAGGTGTCTGGGGCCATATCACCAAGTCACAGTTCCATGTGGGATTTCCAGGGAGACCCTGGGAGCCCTGGTCAGGCCCAGGCCATGGAACTTAAGTCACTATGGGGCCAGGAGGCATGGGGTCACTGGCTGTGCTTGCGAGCGACTGGCCCTGGTGGAATCCAGTAGGTGCCCAGGGAGTGCATGTCCACCTGGCATGTCCACCCGTCAGGGCCCCACAGGCTCTGACTCAATTCTAGTCAACTCTGAGGGAAGACAGGGCCCAGAGGCCCGCCAGTCCCCAGGAGCCCGGGCCTGCAGGGTGGAGGGTGGCCAGCTACAGAAAGAAGGCCACGCTATGTGCTGTGGGCCTCTAGGCCTGCTCCAGGGCCACTCGGATGGGCCCCGACACGGCGCAGGGGGTTGCTGGGGGCCTGTGGGTCAGGGCCAGTGTTGCAGGCCTGAGAAGACTCGAGGGCTTAAGCCCCAGCCAGGCCAGCTGTCCTCCTGGGCCATCCCATCCATGCCTCCCTGGCGACTGCCAGGCAGACGGCAGCTCAGTGTGCTGCCCAGACACCCAGCCCCTCCATGGTCCACAGATAAGGCGATTTAAACAGGCTGAGCCTCAGTGTGTCTGGTGAGGACAGAGGGAAACACAGGGGACCCTCACATCTGAGGAAGGTGGAGGTGGGGCTCTCTAACCCATCCAGAGACGGAGTCTGCACTGGTGGGGGAGGGCGGGGCAAGAAAGGGCCACATCCAGGTTCACGGCAGCAAGTGCCACCTTCAAGGCTATGAGACCACCCCTAGGATGAACACTGCACCCCAGGTCAGAGTCCAGGCTGTCTGACAGCTCTGCGTGGGGGAGTTGGCTTGTGGGAAGCTGCCTGCTTGGATGCCAGACGGGAACCTGAAATTCTCAGCTATCTGGGCATCAGTAATGGGCTAAGGGGTTGGGGGTCCAGTAATCGATGCCAGCAGGTGCCTGTGATTGCACCAGGAGGATCAGGAGCATGCACGGTGGTCGTGCCCTGGACCCAATGCCCGGCGCCGGGCCCTGCACTCAGTGCCACCTGTGCCTGGCCGTTGGCCTGTCCCCACAACGGCCTGCCAGGTTTACAGAGGGGCTGCCTCGTGTCCTTACTGCCATGTCCAGGTCCTTCTGGCTGTACTGCAGCAGGTCTACGATGGGCCCAGTGGTAGGCAGGGGTGGGCTCCCAGGCATGAGGACACACGGGGGTGGGCCCGGCACCTGCAGGGAGATGGAGATGGAGATGAGTGGGGAGCCATGCACCTAGGGGATGTGGGGAGGAGCCACAGGCCTGCCTCCTCCCATTTCCCACCTCCAACCTGCCATCTAGGAGGAAAGGCCCACCCAGCCCAACTCCATGGAGACAGCAGCGGTCGGGTGGCGGGACCTGCAACAAGCCCCCGTCTGTCAAGTGGCCAGCAGCCCCACCACACCATCTCAGCTGAAGGCTTTGGACCCTAGGAACGTAGGACAGGCCCTTAAAACAACATGTCTCTTTAGACCACAAAAAGATCACTCAAGAGGGACTAAAGTACTTACAGGAACATCCAGCACTCCCAAGAAATCAAGCTCCACGAGTGTGGCTTGTGGCGGATTTCCTGAGGAAGGCCAGTCCGCATCATGTGTGCTGAGACCAAACAGAGCAGCCTGGGTCACTTCAGGTCCTCTCAGTGTTGAGCAGGACATAAAGCACAGATGTGTCCAGTCTAACCAAGCTCTCAGTTTGTTAGTTGAAAACCAATAAAGTCAGGTTTGCAATAGACAATGCAGGACTGTGTCTAGCAAGCCCAACCTCTCCCATTGCCCCGAGCCCCTTCCCTCTTGCCTGCTGTCCTTCCTGGGTCAAAGGCTTAAGTTTTATTATGAGATGCGGCGAACATTTTTCCTCCTCAGCTTCATGGCTTTCATGTAATGCCTGGTAGGTCAGTCTCCTCAAAATTACGTAAATGTGCTGTGTTTCCTTCCAGAGCCGGGGTCAGCCCACGTTTTCCACATTTTAGGATGTGAAGGCCACACAGCTTCTCTCACAACTACTTAGTAGTGTGAAAGTCGCCATAGACAATTTGTAAAGGAAGGGGCATGGCTGTGTGCCAATAAATATTTATAAAAACAGGTAGTGGGTAGAGTTTGGCCCACGGGCCATAGCTTGCTGACCTCTGTTCTAGAGTTACTACTTAAAAAAATATGTTTATCTGTTGGGGAATTCCAGGAGTAAAGAAGACAGAAAAAAAGGAAATTAAAAGAAGGAAAAAAAAAGATGAAAGGAAAAAAAAATGCTTAGATCTTTAATCTCCATAGAACGATATCGATAATGACCATTGCAGGGTCCCTGTCACCAGAGGACAGGGTCCTGACTGTGCCCACCAAGGAGCTCAGGGCTCTTGCTGTCCTGCCCACCCACCATGACTCACTTGTAGTTTAGATCATCCCTAGTCTAAAAGTCTCCGATCAAATGGAGCACCTGGAAACAGCCACCCATCTCCCTGGCCTGCGCTAAAGGCTCCACAGATGGGGTGTGGGTACCTGTTTGTCCCAGTGGCTGTGGTCACTGGACGATGAGGACTGTCCTTCAGTAGCGGGTCGAACTTGAGGTATAAGGACTGCTTCCTCAAGGCCGACTCCTTAAACTGGGGGGGATAGGGCAAGTCAGCAGGTGTCACTGTTGTCCCAGAACAGTCCCCAGAGTCCTGGGGGGAGCTGCCCACCAGGTAAAGGGCTCTGGGGAGGTCACAACACACTCTTGCTTGTGGTCGCCCACAATTCTGCCCCAGGTACCACCACTCCTGGCATCACAGCATGTCCAGGTGTGCCTCAGGTGAGCACCTGGGTTGGAACTCTGCCAGGACCACAGGCCACCACTTAAATGAGAAATTGCAGGAAAAGGGGGCCCTAGAGAGACTCAGGACCAGTCCCAACGTCCGGGCCTGTTTGAGTCAGGGGAAACACGGGCACCCAGTGACGCTCCACAGTGAAGAACCATCCAGCTGTTTGGGCGTGACAATGTGGGGCTGCCCTGGGGACGCGCAGTGCAGGTGAGGCTGCCGTCGCAGTGCCCAGGACTTACCGAAGAACTTCCAAACTGCTCCAGGTAATCTACCTCGGCCCCTGTGCCTAGAACTGAGAGGGAGCAAGTCACTGTTGCTGTCACTGTCCCCCTAACACCCAGGGCCCCGAGGGCCACAGGCTAGGTCTCCCATGGCCCTCAAGACGATGTGACCATGGTTTTCTGGTGGAATAAACACAGGGAGCATTCCTGGCCACCAGGCCAGCAGCCTCCTCGCCTGGGACCTGGGGCCGAGGGTCCTTTGCCTCGCGGTGGGATCTCTCACCTCAGCGCTGCTTCACTTGGAGCCTGAGCACTCTCTGCGGTGGGGTGTGCTGGGCACTACAGGCTGCTAAGCAGCATCCCAGGCCTCTCCCAACTCAATGCTAGTAGCACCCCCTAGGCATGACAACCAGTAAGGTCCCCTGGGGGCCGCAAGTACCCTAGTTGAGAACTACTGTTTAAAACTACCTTAGAAAAATCCTTTAAGATCTGATAATATAAATTTTGATTAAAAAACCTAAGGGTAAGCCGGTGCAGAGGCGGGAGGGTCGCTTGAGCCCAGGAGGTCAAGGCTGCAGGGAGCTGTGCCTGTGCCTGTGAACACCCGCTGCATTCCAGCCTGGGCGGCACAGGGAGAGAGCTCTAAAAAATTAAAAACAAAACAAAACAAAAACCTTTAGGGTGCCTCATGCCACATACAAAAATGAACTCGAAAGGATCAAGGAACAAAAGGTAAGAGCTAACGCTGTAAAACTCCTAGAGGCCTGAAAGAGGTTCATTAGCCAGCAGGGAAATGCAAATCAAAACCCCAACCAGGCAGCAGTTTGCAGCCACTAGGACGGCCGGGATCAGTGAGACATAACAAGTGTTGGTGAGGAACCCTGCTACACTGCTCGTACGTATGTAAAATGGTGCGGCCCCTCTGGAAAACAGTCTGGCAGTTCCTGGTGAGCGTAGAGTCACCATGACCTAGCAATTCCAATGCCAGCTATACACGCAAAAGAAGGAAAATGTATGTCCACACAAAATCTTAAGGGTGCCTCACACCATATAGAAAAATTAACTCAAAATAGATCAAAGCCTAAAGACATGACTGTTCATAGCATCATTTACAACAGCTAAAACGTGGAAACGACCCAAGCGGCCATCGATGAATGAATGAATGAACAAAATATGAATGTTATTCAGCCACAGCGGGGACGAGGCACCGACACCTGCTGCAGATGGACGAGGCTTGGAAACACTGCGCTCCCTGGGAGAGGCCGGACCCAAGAGCCCATGTTGTGTGTGATTCCAGGGGTCCCACATGGGGGTGACAGGTCCACCCCAGCTAAGCTTATCCCCACGTGGCCAGAACCCATGTGGTTCTGCCAGAGATAAACCCTACGTTCACCTTCCAGTCTTCCCAATGGCTGAGTTTTTAAGCAACCAAAACTGAGATCTTACAAAGTTGCTTTATAGCCTTTAAACCAATCCAGTTTTAACTCATTGAACGCACTTTATTCTTTTCTCCTGCTTTTCTCTTCCGATGCACTTTAATGACCGTTCTACCTTCCACATTTCACCACAGCCTGGTGTTGAAGGTTTAAGCTTCTCATTTCATTAATTCCCTGATTACCAACCAGTGCCCAGCTGGCGATTACAAGTTTGCATGTTGTCCGTGTGTTGCCTCATTTATGCCTTTGGCTGAATTTCTCTAAGTGAGTATACAAAATCTGGGAAAGGGATGAGCCCTATCCTACTGAAAATGCCTATCTTTTGATAAACTAGAAGTTTGCGTATGAATTACTTAACGTTAGGGGACAGACCAGCCTGTAGAATGACACAGGGGAGTCAAGCCACCAAACACAAATGGTCAGGGGATACATTTAAAGCAAACCAGAGGGCGTCCACCCTGAGGCGACTTACCCTCTGCAGGGTCTCTGAAGCTCTCCTCCCTTGGCTCCAAGGCAGGCTCTGGCCCCTGCTGCGTGGGGGGCACTGCCTCGCTGCCTGGACAGTTCGTGGGAACCAGTGTGCCCGAAGAATTCCAGTTTCCCTCCTGGAGGGAAAGTCAGGGTCACCCTTTGCAGTTGAGGACCCTCTGGCTGGGATTTTGCCTCACCCAGTCTCATCAAAATAAACCCCCGGGGCGGTGGCAGCAGGGTATCCCATCCTGCCACCGCAAGGTCACCTGTGCCCCCCATACCCTGACACTTTTCTACATGGATGGTACAGGAGCATAAGCCCTCACACATACACTCCGTACCTTGCCCTCTGCGCTTGGGGTCTCAGCTGTCATCTGCGCCACAGGCATGTCCTCCACTGAGGCTGGACGCAGCTGCCTGGAGAGACAGAGTCAGCAGAGGCCCAGGCGCCCTGCCCCGTGGCTCCCAGCACCAAGCTGCCCACCTGCCTCCCACCTGCATTGTTGCATTGGTCACGTCAATGTTCAGCTAGAGTGCGCCAGGCACAGCGGCTGCCCAAGTGACCTGACCACGAAGCTGCCCTCACCAACCCTACCCAGCATGAGAAACACTCGCCTTGCCTGCTGGCTCTGGGAGGAATGGGGCAGGGCAAGCAAAGAGGACTCCTTGTAGTCTTTTGACAGTGAAATCAGCAAAGGGCCTGGGGGCATAGGAGGCAGGAAAGGGCCATCCCAGGGCTGAGCAACTCAAGCCATGGGGTGTGGCCCAAGAGGTGACAGTGGATGGCAGCTGGCCCTGGAGGCTCTGCTAGGAAAGCTCCACACCAGAACGCTGGGTGAGGAAGGCTAAGACCCCAGCGAGCAGCAGCACCAGAAGGCGCTCCAACCAGAAGGCACACACGTGGGGACTGAGAGCCACCCTAGGTGGTAACAGGCTCATCTGGCTGTTGGAATTCAGGTTCACCTGGGGAGGTGCCTGAGCTGGGGGAGGGGGCCTTGCTCTCGGACCGGCCACATTTTGCTTTCAACTCGAGTGCCAGCGCTCACGTGCTTGATTCTTCTTTAAACCGAGGGCGCACTACCACATAACCTCGAAGCCAACTCCTGGCACCCTGCCGGTCTCGGGATTGGGGACCCTGCAGCTGTGTCTCCTCTGCCCAGTGGCATTTCTGGACTTGGGCCCCTGACCACACATAGCACAGAGCAGCCAACCCCGCACTTACGGGCTCAGACTTGAGTCCTCCACGGCCCCAGGCCCGGAGGTTGGGGCTGTGGCCCTGCCAGCCGTCAGGGGCCCAGAGGTGCCCACACTCTCAGCCGGGGCCAGGGGCTCGCCAGGCAGGTCTGCCAGGGTCACTCCACATGCTCCTTCAGGGCTTGTACCAGGAGGCGCAGCAGCCTCGGCCAAGGAGGCAGAGCTCCCGCCACGTGCACTTTCTCCCTCGACTTTGTGAGGAGTCTCTGCTTTGGCGGGGGACGCTATCCCAGGAGGGTCTTCCAGGGCCTTGGAGGTGGATGTCACGCTTCTGTCTGAGGGACAAGAACTAATGTTTTCCTTCAAGGCTCTGTCCAGGATGCCAGGTGTTTTCCTCAGGGATGCCATTTGGTTTTCAGGACTTCCTGGGTCCTGGGGAGAGCTGGAGGCACCTGGGTTGGCCAGGGGGTCCAGGCCAGGCTCCACAGAGCTGCCACCTTCAAAGGCTGGGTCTGCATTCCCTGGAGGAGCATCAGCACCAGGCACCACTTGCTTCTGGAGAATTCTATTGGTAGTTTTGGAGTCCACTTCCTTGATAAACTGTTGGCTTTTTAAAAATAGACTTAATGTTAATTGCAGTGAATTCTTGTAATGTAATTGTGAATACAAGTTTAACCCTCCCCACGAGAAGCAGGGCCTGTCACCCTTGACACGGCTTCCAGTTCTACACTCCTTCCCCACCCCTGGTTCCTCATTGCGGTATCCTCTCACACAACTGCCTGCTGGTGACCAGCTCCCAGTGGCACAGCTACAGACAGCCCCCCCACAGTGGGGGGGTGGCTGCGCATGGACTCCACCTGTGGCCTGCCTGATCATCATGCTCACCAAATGCCTTCCTAGGTGCCCAACCCACGTTTCTCCAGTAGCTTTCATGTCTTCACTATTCAAACAGCCCCCGTGCACCGTGCACATGGTCTAGTGCTGAGGCACAGGCCAGTCAACAGTAACAGGAGTGATATAGCACAGGTTGCTGCCTAGGCATTAGGAGGAGGACACCACACCAAATGGCTCAGGCCAAGCATAAACTTACTGGGCTCCCTGCTTTTCTGCGGCTTCCTTTAAAGGGACGGCTTGGGCATTTGCGCGTGAACTTCAAGTGACCCCCACCCTATTCCCTGATACGCACTGCAAGTTGCCACGTTCTCAGCTCTCGCCACCTGCCAGCACTCCCAGCCCTAAGTGTGGCCTCTAGGCCTGCTGTGTACCGACAGGGCCTGTAAGTAATAAAACCTTCATTTCCATCTTGTGTTTCTCCTAATCCTTGAAGGGGAGCTGTCTTAAAGATATAAACTACAACATCTGTTGCTATGGGCAGAAAACAGGAATGTTCGGTCAATGCTGTCCTCTGGTTTGAATCTCACCCAAGCATATGACCACACATCAGTGCTGGCAGCCATCTGGGGACACATAGGCTGAGACAGACAGAGCAGAGATGTGACAATCCTCTCAGGGCCACCCTCCCTGTCTCTCCTAGCTCCTCCATGCCCTCTGTCCCCCACAGATGGGCACATCGACCATAAGGGGATGCAGAAAATGTTGCTGGCATTTATTGGCGACATTTTTTAAATTTAAGTTAGGTAGAGAACACACTAGTGCTATATTGTGCTCTTCCTTGTACATCTATTATGTGTTTAAAAGTTTTGAACCGTTAAATCAGCAAAAACCACTAGAAAACTGTGCCAGGAGGCCCCTACGCACACTGGATGTGAGATGTATTAGCTCAGCTGCGGAGTGAGGCACGGCCTCCAGGGCCTTCCCTCTCCAGGCAAAGACAGGATGAGCCTTGGTGCCACTTACCATCACGTGTCAGGTCGGCCAGCAGACTGCCCAGCCGAGCGCCTGATGCCAGGCCCAGCCCTCTGACCACACATATTCTGATCCCCAGGGAGCTGCAACCTGCTCTCTGTACGACCTGGGCCAGTTCACCCCTCCTTAGGCAACCTGGTGGTTCCCCACTCCCGAAAGGTCACCATATTGATGCCAAACTTAGTGCCGACATCTGATCGGCAAAGCGCACTATGGCGTAGAACTCCTGGACTCAAGCCATCTTCCCACCTCAATCTCCCAAGAAGCTGGGACTACAGGCATGCGCCACAGCCCAGCTCGCCTATTTTGACTGGTATAGACAGTACAACACAGTTCCTCTGCCTACAAGTTTCTATCTGTTCTTTCCATGTGCTGAAATGAGCAGAATGAAACACAGAAATGAAACTGCAGATCGCCATTCCCTGGAGGTGGGTCAGGACATTTCATCGAGTTAGAGAAACAAAGATTGAGGCCAACTGATTGGCAAGCGCACAGCAAAGCAGTAAACGATAAAGTTAAAACTTATCCTGAGTATTTGATGATCAACTTTTCTGCTAACCAACGGGCCACACACTGCATAAACTCACTAGAGATCAGGAGAAATCCAGCCAAGATGTGACAGAATCGTCCCACCAAGTCAGTCAGAGACTGGGAAGCTACAGTACATTCAACAGCACCAACACTTACTTCTCTTTCTGTGGCCAAACATGTTGAAAGTTTTCTAATCCAATGGTGTCATCCAGAACAAAAGCAGTCTCAGGTTTGCTAGTCATGCTTGGACTTAAGATCCTGTGTGTCTGTGGATCACGCAGAGGTGTCTGAAAAGTCACCTGTTAGGGAATGAGGAGAGAGTAACCTGTTTGCTAATTCAAATTGTTACAACCATGTCGGCCGTTCAGCTTGGTCACAAGAAAAGTAGGCCCCAGGGCAACCTGACAGGCTACACACAGTGGAATTCACATTTACCTTCATTGCTTTGGCCAGGTTCCTGGGTGGGACATTTTCTTTCTGTGACAGACAAAGAACAGACGATCTTCCGGAAAGTTCTGGTGGTGAAAACAGGAAGTCACAGTTTTCTGTACTTTCTTCACTGGTGACATCTTCGTCATTTAAGACCTGCAGACTCATTCTAGTAAAGCAGAACATCTTTGTGTCAGCATGACGGAAATGACACTGCATTGTTTGGGCAGACATAACCCACAGACAGAGCTGGCCCAAAGTGCTGTGGGGAAGAAGTCTCCTCCCCGCACAAGTGTCGTCAACACCCTAAAGCTCACCTCACACAGGTGTCCTCCGCCAAGCAAGGCAGAGAAAACCTCAGAGTGAGTCCCTGTCCCACTTCAGGGGACTCTGACTCTCCAGCCCGGCACAGGGTGTTTCGGGCAGCCCTGCCAACTCCTGGGACGAAGAGCTAAAAAGGCCTTCAGGCTGAGACAAGGGAAAAAGCCAAGTCCTCATAACAACTCCTACTGTTGGATTACTCTCTTGGGTAAAACTTAGGAGGCAGGAAAATCCTGGCCTGTAGGAAAACCAGAAGAGCTAGAGGAAGCCCCAGTCTCCCCACAGGCCTCTGCCTGTGGTATAAGGCACAACAGTGCAGCTGAGGGCAGGACAGGGGCTCCGGTTTGCACTCCCTCCCACTGGGCCAGAGAGTGGGGACCAGACCAGGGTGTTGAGAGGGTTCAGGCCTGGAGGAGGAGCTGAGGAGAGGAGAAGAGAAGGGAGCACGCGGAGATCTAGAATTACTTGGTGGGTGTCTGGGAACAACTATATCGGGGCCTGGAGTCTAGAAACACACGCCAGGGCCTCCAGTCAAGCTCAGAGGTTCTAGAAAGGCTTCATTCCTACTTCTCAGGTCCTCACACTGGTCACGGACACATTTTTCCACCCTTTCCGTCCACAACATTGCAGACCTAGGAGTTGCTAGAGAACCGAGTGCCAACCTGCCCAGAGGGATTCAGAGGCACCTGGTGGTGGGGGTGCTGGGGGGCTTTGAAGAGTGAGGTGTGGGGTCAGAAGTGGCCTGCTGGGGTGCTATGTGTGGGTGGACGGGGAAGGGCAGGAGGTAAGTGGGGAAACCAGGGGATCCTGCAGTGTGGGGAGGAGGCCAGACCCTGGCTTGGCTAGTGGGCCCAGGTGGGACTTGTGGAGGTGGGAAAAGCAAACAGAAGTCAAGGGCAAGGCTGTAGTTTCCAGCTTGGACAACTGGGTAAAGGGCAGGGGAGGGGGTGCTGGATTGCCCTGGGATGCACAAGCCTAGAACTGGGGAGATGGCGACAGAGAAAAACCTTTCTGGCAGTCCCTGGCTTGGAATAAGGCGGGAAAACAGCGAGCCCTTTGGCAGGCGGGGCTTTTGTTGACTGCGCGGGGCTGAGGATAGGGGGCTCTTGATCAGGAGCGACAGCTGGGCTTGGTTTCTGGCAGCTCTGCGGTGTGGGTCAGGGTCCAGGTTTCTGTGGCAGGTGGCACAACTGGAGTTGGCCCCAGAAGAAAGGCTAGAGGAGAGCGACACACAAGAGGCACCGCGAGAAGAGGGAGCGGGAGTGAGACGGGAGCGAACCTCGGACCAGGAGCGCGGTGCTTCAGGAGAGAGAATCGACTCAGCTCGCCCGCGGACAACGGCGGGGCCCCGCGCCCCCTCCGCGGCCTGGCTCTGCTCAGCTCGGCCACTGTCCACGGCCACACTCCACCAGAGGGCCCGCTGACGGGGCCAGGTGGTTCCGGCGGAGGAGACGCTTCCGGGGAAGCGGCTGCCAGAGGGGAACCCGAGGGACCGAGCCCGGCGATGGCTGCAGCCTGGAGGGTATCCTCCAGAAGCCGGAACCCTGAGCGGGGAACGGCGGCGGCCTGCCTACCTGCTCGCCGCTGCCGGGGCTCCGAGCCCGCGCCACCACCGAGAGGAAAGCGGGCTACCGCTCCGCCAGGGGCAGAGTATCCACAGCCCAGTCTCGTTGCTGCCGCCGCGCCCGAGGATTCAAATGCGGACGACTGGATCGGCGCGGCCAATCAGCGTGCGACCGGGGCGGGTTGGCCAATAAGAAGACACGCTGCGACAGCCCCGCCCCCTCCCGCGCCTGCGATTCCCCTTCCGGGTGGGCGGTATGTTAGGTGTCGGGGGCGATGGGAATACCATTGGCTCGCGGAGGAGAACCTCTGCTGGAGGGTGGGCCGGGGTCGCAGGACCCAGCACCGTCCCGGGGATGTCAGCCTCTGCCGCGGACGCGACTGGGCTGCGCGACATGGCCGGAGCCTGAGAGCCGCTGGCTTGGGTTAAGTTTCCTCAGCTGTAAAATGGGACCAGATGCAGCGCCACCAACGGGACCGCCTGTGAGGAGGGTCCGCGCCCTCGTGGGCACTGTCACGGCGGCTCACCGCTTTTGGTCGGGCGCAGGGCGCAGGGCGCAGAGGCTCCATTTCTCAGTGTCCCGTGGCGGCCCCTCGGCGGCCCCTCTGCGGAACCCCATTTCTCAAGTGTCCCGCAGTGGACAGAAATGAGGGGCGGGGCAAGGGGGAACTCCAACTCCCAGAGTGCCCTGCGGGCGGTATCACCGCAGTGGGTTGACTCCATCGCCCCGAGTGTCCCGCTAGAGAGCGGGGGAGGGGGCCGGGGCATGGCGCGAGAGTCGGACTCCATTTCCCAGAGTTCCCTGCAGGGGTCGTGACGGCGGCCGGGTGGGTTCGGACTCCATCTACCGGTGTCCCGTGGAGGCCTGGCGGCGGGAGCCCCCCCACCCACCCCCGTATCCCAGAATGTCCTGCGGGCAGTATGACTGGGGCTGCCGGGGGAGACTCCATCTCCCAGAGTGCCAAGCGGCAGCCGGGTGGGGCGGCCACAAGCGACCGGCCAGGGACCGACGCTCTGGTCTCTCCCCCTCGCCAGGGCTGTGGGCATCACCGGATGGCTGACTGGCGGCGGTGCCATGAACAGCCCTGAGATGACCTTCACGCTGGCCCACCTGGTCTTCGCCATGTGCTTCGTGTTCACGCCCAACGAGTTCCACTCCACCAGGCTCACGGTGGAGAACCTGATGTCAGGCTGGCTGGGCAGCCAGGACGCCGCCTTCGTGTCCTTCCACCTGCGCAGCACGGCCGCCACGTTGCTGGGCCACTCGCTGCTGGCGCTCGGTGAGGCTCTGCCCGCCAGCTCCCTGCCAGGGACGGGGACGCGGAAGCCCCGTGCGTCTAGCTGCGACAGCCTGGCGACTTGGGGTGAGTGCAAGGGGTCCGGTGGGTGATGCCGCCCTGACTGGGCCTCAGTCTTCTGTCCGGCACTGACCTCAAGGGCTGCTGTGAGCACTCCTGGGGTGGGGGCTGGGGGCCTGCTTGCCTCCTAGGAGGGGCTGCTCACTCCCGGCCCCTATCCCTGAGTGCTACCTGTGGGTTGTGCGGTGTGGCTCGGACTGCAAACTTCCATCTGCTCCCCTATCTCTGCACTGGGTCCCTGGACACCTGGCCCCTCCAGAAAACTAAGGCTCAGGGGACCCAAGGTCACATGACAGGTCTGAGGCCATAGCTTCAGCAGGAGCTGAGGGGGCCTGGGGTGGAGGGGATGCAATGGCTCTGAGAACCTCTCTGGGGCTGAAAGGGGGACAGGACCGCAGGCAGGCAGTCGGGGTTGCCGGTGGACCTGGGATAGGCCACCCCCATCAGTTGCACCCAGACTCCTCTCCGCCCACACACCCACTTTAGAGGTGGGGAAACTGAGGCAGCAGAGCCCATGCTGCCCTGAACATGAAGGAATGAGCAGATTACTGGGGCCTTGAGGGCTTCATACCCCAGTTCTGCTGCCTGTGAAGGGCTCTGAGTTCCCTCCACCTTTTCAGGCACATCTCTGTGAGGGACTGGGGGGGTCCAATCTGGGAGGAGGGTAGGTGCCCACACCGCAGGCAACGCACCAGTCAGGGTTCAGTTCCTCCTCCAAGGTCAGGAAACGGGAAAGTCCCAGATGCATAGAGGAAGTGACAGTGGGTGGGATGCGGGCCTGTTCCAAGCTGGGGTCCAGCCACCAGCCCACCGAGGCCCCCATCTCACCCAGTGCCTCTGGCAGGGGCCTGGGGGACAGGTTGCCTGGGTAGGGACGTCCTGGACCTGGGACCCCTTGACCCTGTCTCCTTGGAGATGAGATTTTCACTTTGTTTCCAGAGTCTCCTGGGATGAGCAACAGGGGCAGCTGGAAGGCCGGGAGGGGCCCGGTGGCGGTCGGTGGGCCCAGTGTGAGGGCCCGACAGGGTTAATGAGCTGCCTCTGCTCCCACTGTTGTGGCTCGGTCATTAAAACCCCATCTCCTGCCTGTGTCCCAGCCCTCCGGGGCCTCCTGGGGCCTTTGTCTCACTTTCTAAGGCTGTGACAGGATCAGGCCGGCTGGGGGCCCAAGGAAGAGAGGGGGGCCTGTGGCATACAGAGGCCTCGGCCCCTGGCCCCAAGCCCTGGAGCCTCCTCTGCCAGGATGCCCTCTTTGGGGGCCGGCATGGGCCAGGCTGGCCGGCACGCCCTGAGCCCAGCCCAGGATGGATCCGCCCTGGCTGCACCCCACGGCCACCCCCGCGCTGTTCCCAGGCCCCGCGGCGGGTGGAGAGCCCCCGGCCCTCCTCGCATTTGCCCACGGTCCGCTGCAGGTTGCTAGGAGGCGGGTGGGGGCAGCGTGCGGCCGGCAGCCTGGCCAGGAGGAGGATCCGGGCAGGGGGCGGGTGCCCAGGGACAAAGCCCGCCTGTGATTAAGTCATCTGCCCGACGGCACCACGCACACCACCCAGCCAACCAAGGGCCGCACCTGCCCACACCCCTCTGCTACTGCCCCTGGGCCAGGCCCAGTGACCTCCTCCCAGGGCCTGGCGTCCTCCTGCCCCTTCCAGCTCTGCTGCTGGCCTGCAGGTGACAACGTCCAAAGCCCTACTGCCTCAGTGCACCCATCCGTTGCATGGGCCGCCTAGGCTGGAGAAGCATCTGAGGGTCTCGCCCCATTCAGTGCCTCCTGCAGCCCTGACCATGCTGCCCACCTGCCCGGAGCTCCCTGAGCTGGAGGGCCCAGGAACTGGCTGGGTGGGCACACGGCCACCCGGCTCGTGGAAGGGAGTGGGGTCCCTGGGCTGCCAGTGGACCCTCCCACGGTGCCTTTCCTGTCTCTACCAGCAGGACCCCACACCCTTGGGAGGAAGAGTCCAGCCTCCTGGGGACCCTGGGGGCACCAGGGCGGGGAAGGGGTACTGTCTGGGCACACAGGCGCCTTGAGGAAACATGTTATCACCGACCCCTTGCCACCGACCCCACTGGCGCCACTGGGCATTTGTGGGGCCCTGGCCCGACCCCAGGAGAGCGCCCCAAGCTCACTTTAGAGCAAACACCAAGTGGGGAAGGCCTTTGTGGGCAGGGCCAGCCCCGCTCTGGGCAGGGAGGCTGCCGGGGTGGCCAGGCCCGGGCCTGGTCTGGATGGGTGACGGGTGGGATTATGGCCGACAGGCTGAGGAGTCGGGGTTTCAGGATGGGGCGGAAACTTCCTGGGATTTGCTGCTAATCAGGGCCTGGGGCGGCCACAGTTTATCTCTGCCTCGGTCACATGGTCACGTTATCTGAGCCTGTCCTCTGGCCAGAGTTCTGGGGGCTGGGGAAGGGCAGGGCTCAGTGGGCCAGCTGGCGGGCGGGGGTAGCCAGGCCTGACCCCCCGGGCCCCTGGTGCCCCTTCTCCCCGTGAAATGCTCTGTGGCCTGGGTGCACAAATGGGCATAAATGAGGTGTCCAGGGCTCCCCTCGCTTCGGGGAGCAGTGGGCCGTGGGGCCTTGCCAGGACCCCTCTTCCCACCCCGGAAGCTTGCCAGTCCCCCTCTCTTCCTGGAGACCCCAGCCAAGTCCCAGCCCGGTGAGGGTGGCTTTCCTGAGTGGTCCTGGGTCTAAGCTTCTTTGTTCCAGCTCAGCTGGCCCCGGGGAGCTGGGTTACAGGAAGGCCGAGGAAGAGACCCCCTCACCCGCCTCCACCGCACGCCCACCACACCCCCACTTGGGAACCCCACGCTGCAGCCCCACTGTCCACTCTCTGGCCGATCCCTGCACCTGTTCATTTTCTAGTGCAGCTGTGCACGCCGCTGTCCCCTCTCTTTGTGGGCCCTTTCCCTCACCTGGCCACTTTGACCCCACCCCGACTGGGAACTGGCGGGGGGCTGGGTCTCCCTGTTCTCGGATGTGAGAGGGCAGCAGCCATCTTCATGGGCCAAGTGCCATGCCAGCCCAGGGGACTCAGTGGTGACCAGATGGAACCATCGCCCTGCCTTGGGGGCTGTGGCTGCTGTCCCTGGGAGGGCACAGGGCTGGCCAGGGGTGGACGGCAGACTTGCCGGCCACCTGGGCCTCTCCCAGCCTGTGCAGCCTCACTGAGCTGGTTCCACTGGCAGGCAGGGGTATGGCCATCGAGGGGAGGGGGCTCTCAAACCAAATGTCTTCTTCACTGCCAGACAGGGAAGGCCTTTTGGAGAGTAGGTGTTGGGCTCAGGGCACAGGTGGCCTGCACTGCTGGGGTTGGACTGCATTAGTGGGACCCTGCAGTCGCCTGTTGTGTCAGGATTGCTGCTGGGCAGTGATGGTGGCGCTGGAGGCATTGGCAAGGGAGGGGCTGGGGCAGTGGAGATGTCAACCCCTGTCACTGGGGGCGGAGCCAGTGGGGCCTCAGTTTGTGCCTGCCACCTGCCTGGACCCTCGTGTGCTCAGGCCTGTCCGGGCTGGGCATCCCCAGAACCCCAGGCTGAAGCCCGGAGTTGGGGGCTGTGCTGTTCTCCCCAACCCATTGCAGCTGGGGCCTCTCCAGGCACCTTCACTCCGGGGGGCGGTGGCCAACCCTGGGTGCGGTGTCCTCTGGAACGGGCCCAACGGCCCCTATGAGGGAGAGGAACTCGGTCCCCTTCCACACCTTCTTTCCCAGATCTCAAACTATCCCATATACAGCAGGTGCTCACGAGGTCTGTCCTGAGACTGTTACTCCCTGGGCTCCTCTGGCACCTCCTGCCCTCTTGCCTTGATGCCCGCTGCCCCCGCTGGCTCCTCCTGTCACTCTCAGACGCAGCACCTCCTCACCACACATTGCAGCCACCTACTTTGATCAGACCCCCTTCCTGCACGTACCGACAGCCCCTCAGGCTGGCTGGGAGCTCCTGAGAGCACAGCCCCATCCCCAACAGGCCAGGGACGATGCACATGGTCAGTGAATGTTTGTCAACGCACGACAGGTGGACAGACGGGGGTGGCGGTGGGGGGCAGGAGCGGATGAAGGGTGAGTGGCGGGTGGACGGCCTCTGGGTGCAGGGGCTGGTGGGAGAGCAGCGGAGGGGAGAGGCTGCCAAGGAGGAGGGGCTCCGGCTGGGCGATTATGAGGCTAGGAGGGCGGGGGTGTGGGCCTTTCCAAGCTACCTGTCAGGGAGAGCGGAAGCCCAGGGGCCGGCCGCCCATGCAGTCCTGTGTGTGGAGGCCCGCGCTGCCAGCTTGTGCCACAGCTCGAGTAGTGTGGGTCCCCGGCATGCGCCAGGAGGCCAGGGGCCAGCCAGGGCCAGCTGGGGTACTGGCCTGAGGTGTTCTGGCTCAGGCAGCGCTCACCTCTGCCTCCCCCTGCCTGGAACAGAGCTGGGGGCCAAGGGTGGGCGGGGAGGGGTAAGTCATCAGTCTCAGGGAGCCCTGTATGAACTGGCACCCACACCTGCCTTAGTGAGCCCACAGGCACCCCTGCCCTTCACACTCTGAGCGGGCACCAGGCCCAATGTGATGTGTCTGCTGTGGGTACCCGCTGCCAGCCTCCACCAACTCAGGTTGTCTTGGGGTTACCAGGCGGGCAGGCACCAGGGGGAAGGAGGATGACACACAGCGCCCACCCAGCCACCTGCCAGTCCAACCAGCCACATCTGGGCCTGCTCAGATGCCCCTCCTTGGGCAGCCTGGCCAGGTCCTCGGGCAGCCCAGAGCCCCCTGCACTGGCCACTGGGCCTTCTGGCCTGGTCAGGGCCAAGGGTGTCTCTCCCCTTCCGTCCCCTGGTGGGGCTTGCAAGGGGCCAGGCTGGGGCTGGCGTCACCTCTGGGGTTGCTGGGCATGGCAGGAGGCTGGGGTCATGGTGGATCGTCCCCAGAGAGCAGGACGGGTGGAGAGAGGGCAGTTGACCGGGTGCAGAGGTGCCGAGTGCACCAGGCGGTCACCCCACATCTTCTCTGTTCTGTGCGTATTTTTCAGGGAGGGGCACTGAGGCCAGGCAGGGGCCAGGTCAGGGCTCGAGGAGGAGCCCCAGACCCTGTGGCCACCATGCTGGGGGCAGGGCAGGTTCCCCTCCACAGCCCGCAGGTGCCCTCTATCCAAACTGGAGCCCGCTGGCCTTGGCCAGGCACGGTGGGGATCGGGGCGCCAGGCCGCGCCAAGGCAAGAATGGTGCCTTGGCTCCTCTCGGGCCCCTCCCGCCCACCCTTCCCAGATCACCACGCATGGAGCTGGGGCCTGTGGCCATCCTGCCTCTATCAGCCCCTCCTGGGGGGGTGGGGGTGCAGCAGGCAGCGGGAGGGAGGGGTTCTGGGCAGACACCAGGATGAGCCAGGAAGGCAGAGCGGGCAAATCTTATTAGCTGGCAGACTTCCGAAGTCCCCATTGCTGACCGCCCAGCGACCTTCCTCCTGCCTGCCCAAGGGAGGTGGGAGCCGGAGGCCCTCCACCCTGCGCGCAACCCTAGCGGGTCTCCCCAGAGCAGGTCGTGCCAGCGGAGACCTGCATCTCCCCCTCAGAGTCCTCGGCCAGGCCAGCTCCCCCGGCCCTTGCCCGGCCCTGGGCCTCACTCTGGCTGAGAAGGCTCCTGGGTGTCCGGGCACTTTCCTTGCTTTGAGGGAGCCGAGGGGGTTGTGGGAGGCCTGTCCAGTGCTGGGGTCCCACTCAGCAGCCTGGGCTCTGGCGGCCTCAGGGATCGGCCCCCGATTTGCCGGAGCCAGGACGGAGTCGCCATTCAATGGCCAGAGGTTTCTGTGTGCCCGGTGCTGTCCCAGGGGCTCAGTGCAGGCAGCAGGCTTGGCCCAGCCCGTGGAGATGGCATTTCCTGGGCAGTGTGGTCCAGGCGAGGGCGTGCAGGGCCAGACCCCTCCCCGCCTCAGGGCCCCTGACACACTGAGCTCCCGCTGGCCTGCTCCGGGGTCTGGGCCAGGCCACTCCAGGCACCTCCCAGCCTAGAAGGGCCTCTGGGTCGGGGCACCACCGCCTCTGCTCCCAGCTGTGCCACGCAGACAGTTCTGTGCCAAGCCTGTCTCCCTGAGCCTCAGTTTCCCCACCTGCAAAATGGAAAGCATGGCAATGACAGCCAGTCCTGCCGCAAGACCCTGCGGCAAAGGCTGCTGGTGCGGCCTGGGCCTCGGCGCTGTCAGCTGAGCCGGCCTGTGGTCTGCACTCCCTTCCTCCCCAGGCCAGGCCCAGCGGGCAGAGCGGCCATCCACGGGGTCCCCATCTGGAAACGATTGTGCTCACGGCCCTCAAAGATATAATTAAAATATATTGGGTTTTATGCTCCTTCCTGGGCTGGGGCAGAATCCAGGCTGGTTATGAAATCGGATCGTGCATGGGGGCGAGGGGGGTGCACGGACTTGGACAGCGTCCGCCGGCCCAGACTGCCTTCGTGGCTCCCGTGGAGGACACCGCACGGACGCGCCCGAGGCCTCCAGGGAGGGGAGTGGGGCGAGTGCCCCAGGGCTTTGCTGCACCCACTGCGCCTGTCCCGGACGGTCCTGTGCACACTGTGGGGCCTGGACCTGCCAAGGAGCCAGCGGAGGCTGCGCCCTCAGTTCCCAGGCCTGGGGCAGACACCCCCACCGAGAGTCGGGCAGCGAGACTCCGGGCTCCATCCTGTCCCCTTCGCTTCCTCTCCTGGTCCTTTGTCCTCCGGCCTCACCCTCCCACCCCAGGGAGCCTCCTTGGTAGATGCCCCTCTACTAGATTTGGGTCCTCCTCCCCGATGTGGCCCCATCTGTGAGATCCACCCGGGGGTCCCCCAAGCCTCTCGGAGTGTGGGTCGAGGGCGGGCTTGGGGTCGGAGAGGGCCGCCTACCTGGCCGTGGCCAGTCCCTCACCCAGCCCAGGCACCTCTGCTAAACCTCAGGCTTCGGGGGCTGAGGAGAGTGGTGCCCCAGCTCCGGGGACTGGGTGGAGAATGGGCCATCTCTCTCTCCTGCCTGTGCCTTACCTGGCCATCCCTGCCTGGAGCTGCCACACCTGCTCTGAGGGCCTGTCAGCACAAGCGCCTCCTGCTCCAGGGAGCCCTCTGCCCTTCCTGCAGCCTTCAGTGCCCCGTCCTTTGTCCCACCCTAAGCTCAGATTCCAAGGAAGGCCTGTGCCCCTCCCGACCTCAAGCGGGGACTGCCCTCCTGGCCCCACAGCTCAGAGTGCTCTGTCAGACTCTCCCCGGTCTAAAGGTGACTGGGATGATGCCAGCAGCTCCCCGATTGAAGCCAGTCTCGTGCTGGCCCTGTGCGTGGGGCCCCGTCACAGCCCATGGGCCCCAGGTGCTGGAGCCTTGGGCAGCCCCAGTGAGGAAGCGCTGCCCGGCGGGCGCCAGGGCCTGAGGAGGATGCCTGCAGAGCACTAACCATGTGCCCTGGCTCCTCCCCTGGCCCAGCTGAGCGCCTGCTGCATGCTGAGCTGGGTGCCTGCTGTGTACCTGGCTGACCTCCTCTGCCGGTGGAGGCTGAGCGCTCCCCCAGCCCTTCTCCCCAGCAGCCTGGCTTGGGGTACCTTCAACACAGGCCCCCAGCATGGGTAGCACTCCCCTTCCAGCTGCCTGTCTAACCTTGGAACTGGTGATAGATCCTCTGCGGCCCCTCCCCCCCCCCCCCCCACCTATGGCCTGACTGCCATAGGACCCTTATGCCAGGCTCCCTGGGGGGAAGAAGCCCCGGGGAAGGTTGCAGTGCTGGGCACCCACCTGGCCCTGCGGCTGTCAGGCTGCTGTGGCCAGGGCTGGGCTCAGCCCAGTGTGGGAGGCTCGGAGCCCGGCACCCGCTTCCCGGGGCCCTGGCAGCTGCTGTCCTCGGGCTCCCACCCCACCTCCCCAACCTGGCACTGGTGGCCCGGCCCCCAGCATGTCCCACAGCCGAGGCCCTAACGGACACTGTCCACGGCCATCCCGAAAGGTCCCAGGCTCCTCCCCACTGCACACTCGGGCCCTCCCTGAGGCTGCTACTTCTCTGGACTCAGCTCCCCAGGGCAGGGGCCCACCTAGGTCCAAGTGCCTGTGGGCTGCAGCTGGCTCGGGAACTTCCCTTCAGACTCTGAAGTTTCAAGTCCCAACTGTGGGACCGTCCCTGAGCCTTGCTCGTTCGGACTGGAAGTGGCTGTCGCCTGTCTCAGGCCGCTGGAGAATCCCACGTGCTGATGAGCAGGATGAGCTTAGAAGGGTGTGGCGGTTTTTGCAGGGAAGGGCCCCCGGGCTCTGCGGTTCTGTGAGAGCCCCTGGCCCCCAGCCCCAGCAGGCAAGGACCCCACCCAGATCTGTGTGCAGGGCTCAACCGGAGAGTGTACGGGCCCGCTCGGCCTCGGCCTCAGTAGAGGCAGGGCAGGTGCTCCTCCCGCCCCGTCCAGGCACAGGCTATGTCTCGGCGGCTGTGGGCCCCGTGATCGCTGGTCCAGAGGGACTGACTGCTGTCTCTCGCGGGTGGAGGTCAGGGGCCTGGGTTTAGGGGTTTGGGCCCGGGGACTCCCATGGGCAGATGGGGGTCCACGGTCTGGCCGGGAATGGGGGGAGAGTGAGGGGAAGGAGGGGGCGCTACCTGCCTCCTCTGCTTCCTCACCTCTGCCTGGAGTCCTCACCCGCCAGCACCCCCACGCCACGGGCCTGGTGTTCTGCAGGGCCCATGGCACCTCCTCCAGCAAGCCTCCTCCCACAGTGGCGGCTCTGGCCTCACCCAGCTGTCCCCAGCCAGAGGAGGGGGCGCATCAGGCTGGGCCCGGTGGGGCACCAGGGGCCAGACAAGCCTGGGCTCGGGGCAAAGGTACATTCCTGCTTTCTGGGTGTGTGGGGAGGTGGGTTCCCAGAAACGCTGAGGAGGCCTGGCTGGCGGCCCGTGGGGAGAGCCCCTGGCACTTCCTGCTTGGCTGGAAGACAGGCCGCCCGGAGCTCAGGAGAAACCCGCCGACAACAACAATAAGCAAAACGGCTGGCTTTCCTGGAGCCCTCCCTCCTGCCCCCAGAGACCCCGATCACAGGAGGTCCCCTGGCGCCCCGGCCTGGGCACAGCTGGCACTCGGTCACTGTGTCCTGCGGTGCTGCTTTCCCGGCCCCTCCAGCCACCCTGTGGCTCCGGCCCAGCTGTCCTCGCCTCCCCATCAGGCCCGGCAGCGGGTGTTGCCGTCCCGGGGTGTTCAGGGAAGCAGCACGGGGCAGAGATGGCTGTGTGACCACGGGCAAGTCACGTCGCCTGTGGGGTGGGGTGCTGCCTCGACCCGCCCTGCCCCCGGGGGTGGAATGAGCTCATGTTTCTGGCAGAGGCGCAGCACCTGGCGGGCAGGGAGCCCTCGTGGAGCGAGCCACGCCGTGGGCACGTCGGGGCGGGTGCAGATCCGGCCCTTGCCCGCCTGGCTTGGACGGCCCTCTGGCTGGGTAGGGCCTCCCAGGGGAACACATGGACCCCCTTGGCAGCCTACAGGTTGGGCCAGTCGGGCACTGACCAGCATTCGAAGCCTCCTCTAAGAGACAGGCCCCAGCCTGGCAGCGCCGCTAGCCCTCCACTCAAGAGCCCTCTCCTCCAGGAAGCCCTCTCCTCCAGGAAGCCCTTGATGCTGGGGCTGCCCCCATCCCCACCCATGTCCACAGGGGTGTTCCCCTCAGAGAGGAGGGGTGACCAGCACGGCCTGGTCCCCACGGTCTGTGCCTCCTCTCCAGCTTGGGGGTGACAAGGGCCCCTGGGCCCTGACCGGTGTGGACAGCAGGCTCAGGCACCACACGGTGCTTAGGAGGAGTCACTCAAGTTTGGTTCACTCCTGTCACCTTGGAGGCCCAGGTCCTCCAGATCCCAGGGCATGGGGCGGGGTCACCTCACTCGTGAGCAGCCCCCCAGCTTGGAGAGCACATCTTAACCTGGAAGCCTGGGCACAAGGGCTTGAGCCTCCAGACCCTGGCAGCGGGCGAGGCTAACTGGCGGGGTGGAGAGGCCTCAGACAGGGGACGACACGTCCTGGCAGGGCCCTGCCGTCCGCGCCCCGCCCTGGCACGGCTGTGTGTGAGCTGCCGGAGGGCTGATCTAGGGGACACTGGGCCGGCCTGGCCATGTGTTTCTGATTCCTCGAGGCCTCCCCAGCATGGTGTGTGTGCAAGAGGCACCACCCACCTTGGGCCCGCCCAGTGCCCAGGCTGCCCAGCCTGCTACAGGACGGCCCACCCGGCGGTCCCTTCCCATCTGGGGTGGGGTTGGGGTGGAGCTGGTGGGAGGCCTCCTTCCAGGTCCAGAGAAGGCTGAGGGTCACAGGGCCCACGACCTCCGTGTAGGACAGAGGGGCAAGGGGCCTGCCTGGGATCCCAGAGCCAGCCCCAGATCCCGGGCCCAGCCCAGGCACTGGCCTCCAGGCTGGACACTATCCCCCACCATCTGTTTGCTGGCACAGCTGCTGGGCCAGTCGGGAGGGCGCTGCCTGCACCCTGTGGGAGTGCTGGGCTTGCCAGTTACAGGGCCGGCCCCACTCCTCCCCTGAGCTCCTGCTGCTCTGGCCTCCGGCCGTGTCGGGGACCCTGGCATGTGTTGGGGAGTCAGTGTCCCGGGCAGAAGTGTAGTGGAGTTGTGGCAACCTCTGCGTTGTGCGAGGTGGGGGCGGGGGACACTGTGACGAGAGCAGCGGGACCCTTCTGGCCACAGAGAGGTACCTGGAACCCACCCACGATGCCATACCTTTCCCTCCCCACAGCACTGTCAGAGCCGGCATGTTCTGTGCCTGCCCCGACCCTGGCCGGATTGTCTTCACGGGGCAGAGACAGGCTGTTCGGTCCCCAGCCACATCCCAGGGCCTGGAACAGTGCACGGAACAGAGGATTTGCTCAGTGCACATTTGACCTGCGGATTTAAGAATGACCGAGTGTGTGATGACATCTCAGGGCCCTGCCTGCACAGACTGATGGGGACACCAAGCTTTGGGGCTGGTGGGTGGGGGTCTGGGTGGGGGTCTACCCAGAGCCGACAGCCTGGCCCCAGCCCACCCAGCCCCAGCTGTCTGGTACCAAGCACCACCCGTGCTGCCAGGACACCAGCCCTGCGTTCTGGGAGGGGCCGCAAGGCCATGGTCACCAGACGCCCCAGGGAGAAGCCCTGGGGCCTGCCAGGCTCGCCTTTAGTTTGGCCTGAGGCAGTGTCCAGTGCAGGGGGACCCTCCAGGAGAGCAGGCTCTGAGACAGCTCCATCGGGTGGCACCCCAGCTCTCAGGCCCAGCCCCTCTGCTGTCCTGGGAGGGCCCCAGGAGGTGCCCCAAACTGCAATCCCAAGAAGGGTACTGTATGGAGGGGACCCCAGCCCTACAGGTCCCCCCTTGGGATCCCACCTACACCGTGGCTCCTCCCAGGACAGCCCTGCAGGCAGGCGCTGTCCCCCAAGTCCCACAGGCCCTAGGAGTGGACAGACACGGTGCCGCTAGAGACACTCGTCCGCAGAGGACCCAGCCACACAGGAGCCCTTTCTTTGAGGGTCCCAAGGCCCCTCAAACAGCCCTTCTCCATCCAGCCCCCGGCCCCGTTTGCACCCCTTCCTCACTCCTCTCCCCTCTGCAGAGTCCAGCCAGGGTGGGATGTTGTGAGGAGTCAGGGTGGGGGTGGACAGAGAGACAGTGAGGTACCCCGGGGGACCCTGGCCACCCCTCTGCAGGGGCCTTAAGCCCTTACCTCACCCCCTACTGGCCTGGAGGGAGGAGCCTGAGTGGAAGTGAGGCTGACTGGGGGGCTCCCAGTGCATGCACATTCATTCATTCATTCCACAGATGCCCTGAGAGGTGCAGTGTGCAGCGCAGGGCTTGGAGCCAGGCTGGGGGTGGTGGGGTGGGCGTTTCTTGGAGGAGTCTGCTCGACGCCTGCAGATTGCAGAGGCGAGGGGTGCCCAGCAAAGCCTGCAGGGAGGACAGCGAGGACCAGGGTATCCGGCGGGTGGCTCAGGGATGCAGTGTCCACCCCCAACAGGATGAGTTCCTAGAGCACAGCTGGATGGGCCTGGGCCCTGCCATGGACCCCCTGCCCCCAGCTCTACCCCCAGGCTGGCCCAGACCCCCAGCGGGCAGGCCACTCAGTGGCCGGCCCTGCCCTCCACAAGCCTCGTGGGGCCCTGGCGAGTGCTGGGGCCCACGGGTCGGGGGAGGTGTGGGGAGGCAAGGCTGGTTAGGCCTGCTGGGAAGCACCCCCGGCGGCCCCTCGACGCCCCAGGTTGCGTGGAGGACTGGGGTGACCGGTTGAACATGGTTGGTGGGAGGGGTTCAGGCGGCCCAATGGCGCCCCCTGCAGGCTTCCTGGCCCAAGGGCTCGGCACGGCTGCCCAGCCAGAAGTGTGGCTTGGGGGCTTGGGGCTTGGGTCTCCGGCCAGCCAGGACGCACATGTGCAGCTCCTGCACCCATTGGCACACCCCACCCCTGCACCCCTGCCCCGTGAGCACACCCCAAGGAAGGCCTTGACTCGGGCAGAAACCCGTCCTGGGCCTCGTCCAGCCCAGGGCCGTGGGGACAGGGCCAGCTGTTCCCATGCATGCTCCCACGGTGCAACGAGGACCTCCTCAGCAGGGACAAGGGAGGACGTGGGCTCAACCCAACTAGGGCAGCCCGAGGGTCCAGTGAGAGGGTGCTTGGAGCCTGGGTTTGAGTGTCTGGGTCACAGGGACACCAATGCCACCCAAGGTTCCTTACCAGAGGATGGCAGGCCCAGGAAGGTCCCCTCTGGGCATGCAGCAACCCTCACTGGCTTGGACTCCGAGAAGCCTGAGGTTCCGCCTGGGCAGGGGGCAGCCGTGGCCTGCGGGTGCTAGCGCCCTCCCCCAGGACTCTTGGTGGGCCAGGGTAGGGTGGGGATCACAGGGGGTGATGCCGTGTAGGGAGTGCCTGAGCCATGGTCAGCCACTCTGCAGGCCAGTCTCCCTGCACCCCCAGCCCACCCTTCACCCAGGGGACCCTGCTCCCTGTCCCTCTAAGCCCCGTGGAGGCTGCCCCTGCAGAGGGAGGGCCTGAACGAAGATGAGGGTGACTGTGCGAGCTTGGAGAAGCCGTGGCCGCCAGCCCGTTGGAAGGGTCTTGAGCAGCCCAGGGAGGTGCCGGGGGCTCCACTGCGAGGTGATCTCAGAGGGGTGGGCGTGCTCCGCAGGCCTGACTTCTCCATGTGTGGCTGAGGCCCGGCAGCCTCGGGGAGGACAGGTGGGCAGCGGGTGCTGTGGGCTGCGCAGCCCTGAGCTCAGCGTCTCGTCCTGTTGCCTTCACACACCACCGACTGGGGGAGGGGGGGCCAGACACGGACCTTTATTTACCACAGTTCTGGAGGCTGGAAGTTTGAGACCAGGGTCCTTGGGAGGGCTCCTGGCTTGCCACCTCCTCACTGCGTCCCCCATGGCAGAGTGTGCTCTGGCCTCTTCCCCTTCCTGTGAGGACACTAATCCTGCCAGGCCAGGGCCCCACCCTCATGACCTCCCCTGACCTTAAGCATCTCCCTGTACCAGCCCCCACACCACGGAGCACCCTCCTGGGACCCTCGCCTCCAGGGAGGGGCATCCTGTGGCTGCTGCCACCCCTGTGGTCACCCCTCCTCTCTCCTGTTCAACGGTGAGAACTGGGAGGCAGCCCCCAGGGTATCTCCTAATTTCCCGGGTCCCCTCCTCCTGGCGGGCAGCCCCTGAGGCACTGGCCGCGTAGATGTGCAGGGGAGACAGGGCCGCGAAGTCCAGGCCGGCCACTGTGTGCCCAGCACGGGTCATGTTTACCCGAAGAAGGCCAGTGCCAGAGCCCCTGCCCGGCCTCTCGGCCTCGAGTTAACTCAGGCTCCAGGATAAACACCATTCAGCCGCACAAGGCCCCTTTGTCCTGGGCGAGAGGCTCCCAGCCCAGGATGCTGCCTGGTGGCCGGTGTCCTCGGCACGGCCCCAGACCAGGCCGGCTGCCCCAACACGTCCAGCCGCCCTGCCTGGCCTTCTCCGGGCAGACTCCTGGCTTGGCTCGCAGAGGCCCAGTGGGGACCAGGCAGGCAAAGCTGGGCGACGAGGCTCCGGCTGCTGCTGCTGTCTCTCCAGGCTGCTTCAGAGCAGACCCTGGCCCAGCGGAGAGAGGTGGAAGCCTTGTGGCCACATGGCCCCCCAGCCAGACGTGCCTGCAGGCAGGTGGGGACACGAAGGACAGTGCTGCCTTGGGCAGCTCTCCAGGCCGTGGGACAGTGGACGAGCTCTGGAGGCCCCTCCACTCCCCCATCCACCCCGACCCCAGGCTGCAGAGGACCTGCCCACAACCTGCACTGGCCTGGCCGCTCCAATAGCCACTGGTCTCAGTGGACCTGGGCAGGCTGCCAGGGGCCCTCAGCCAGGGACTGTGTCATTTGTCCAGGATCGGGGGTGAGATGGTCCCAGGAGGCCAGGTGGGAGGTGCCACAGGGATCTGGAGCACAGCGGGCCATTGGGGGTAGCGGAGAGAGGCCTGGGGCCTGGGGAACACTCTGCCAGCCCAGGTCCCCACCCCAGCAGTGCCTGGCAGCGGCTGACTGTGGCCTTCCGTCCTGCACCAAGCCCTTCCTTCCACATGGGCTGACAAACCTGTCCTTCTACCCATGGGGCCACGGACACCCTGAGCCCTGGGTCGGGCCGCCCAGGCTGTGAAGGCCCCCCGACCCCAGGCAACTGCATACTCCTCAGCTTCCTGGTGGGACCCTTGGCTTCTTGGCACCCTGGCCCTGCCCCTTGAGGGCATCACCCCCCTGGACCCTGCACCCTGGCCCATGGTGGGCAGCGACCCCTGGCGACAGCCAGGTTTGTTGCTGCTGCCCAACCAAGGGTCAACGCTGGGTCTGGTCACCAGGCCCAAGTGCCAGACAGTCTCCGAGGCAGGTCCTGGGACTGTGTCCTGTCCCTGCCTCAACGCTCAGACTGCCGGAGTGCCTGAGACCTGGCCAGGACCACATGACTGTGGCAGGATGCGGCCTGGTCGGGAACCTGGCGCCCCACTGATGAGAGAAAACACCGCTTCCATTTAAGTTTCCTCATCAGGCCTGAGCTGAGCATTGCTCACCTGTTGGCCTCACCTGCTTGCCTGGTTCCGGAGGACAGTGAGGCCCAGGCCCAGCAGCACCAGCCCCCAGGAACAGGTCAGCGGTGCCACTTCCCAGCCCCACACCCACCTGAGGCAGCCACCCAGGGGACGCCCTGGCTGTCCCTGGTTCTGGGGGCCTAGGTGCCATGGATCAGAGCCCTGGCGACCTGTGTCTCGTCAGCTTGGTGCCTGTGTCCCGGGTCCCAGGTTGCCTCAGAGCCTCTGCACCTGCCCCAGAGTCTGAAATGTGCAGGGTGGGCTGGCAGGCTGGAAACTTAAATGGGAGCTGACCCTGCCGTCTTCATGGGATTTCTTCTTCCTCAGGGAAACATGCGTTTTGCTCCTAAGCCTCTCACATCATCGAAGACGATCTCGACAGTGCTGACTCTGCAGGGGCTCCGTGACCACACGCACACCACAGCAGGCGAGCACGTGGTCACCGGGCTGCAGGCCTGCCAGGCTGACACCAAACCCACCATCACAGCTGGCTGCAAGTGTTACTCGAAAACTTGAGCCCATTTGGATTTCAATCTGTGGTCCCCATGTCCCATGGCGCCTGCCGAGGGAGGTGGGATCAAGGCGGCCAGCTGCGGGGCAGGGAAGAGGGAAGGGCACGCGGGGCAATGGCTGTGGATAAGCTGGGCCTCAGGCCAGGGCCAGGAAATCTTCACTTTAACCAACACCAGTAACTTCAGCCTCTGAATTTAAGGGAAACTTTATTTAACCTTATAACAATCTAAACACAAGTTAACAGTAGAAAGAATGTAACAGAACCGAAGACACAGACAGACAGACAGGAGGGAGGGTGGCTACTGGTCAGTGACTTCCGGTCAGCTCTTCATCTTGGAGATGAGGTCATCACAGATCCTGGTCAGCTCGTCGTTTTCTTTAGTCTGAAGGAGAAAAGATGAATCGCTGGGTTTCTGCAGAACATGCTTAGAGGGAACAGCAACAGGCCTAGAACAGATGCCCCTGAGCCTGGTGGGCCCGGGGGTTCCCTGCGCCCCACCTTCTGCTCCACCGTCTTCTCCAGCGAGTGGACCCGCATCTGCTCCTTCCTCAGGCTGGCCTGCAGGGCCAAGGCCTCCGCTTTGGCCTTGCTCCGGACCTGGGCAATCTCCTCATTTGCCCTGGAGAGGCAAGGGCAGAGGGCAGAGGCTGAGCCCAAGGGGCTGAGGACCAGACCCTCCTTCCTGGGGGCTCCCTCCCCCCAAACACTCACAGCTTGAGCTTCTCTTCCACGTGGGCCTTCAGTGCTTGGTATCTCTGGCCCTCCTTGTCAATCCTCGCTAAGAACTCCTCAGCGCACCTCTTCAGCGACTCTTCGTTCTTCAGCAATGAGAGCAGACATTAACTGTTAACAGTACTCATCTATGTAACATGGTCCAGGCTTGGCACTTGGGGACCCCGGGGGTCAGGTGCAGACTGCAGACCCTCGAGGCTGCCTGGGACATTAGCAGTGAAAAAGCCACTCCACATACTTCCCCAGCCCACCCGCTTCAGAGGTTCTGGTCAGCCCCAGGCTCTCCACCCTCTGGGGCGCCGGTTCTGACCCCTGGGCCCTTGCAGCTGTCACCCCTCTCACCACACCCTCAGCCAGCCAGTTTCTGTGCCCAGGCACTGGGAACGCTGACCAGCCCGCCCCTGGGTGCCACCCTCTGCAAGCTGAGACCCTTGCTTTGGGGCTGGCACCGAGAGGATGACAGCAGGGGCCACCTGACATCTCGACATGCTGCTCCCCACAGCCCTGCTGGCCCCTCCCCACCCCAGTGACAGTGAGGAGCCACCAGCTGTGGTGTGTTGGGTGGTTTAAAACCGAGTTCTGCTGAGGTTCCCGCCTCCTGCTAAACCTACGGCCTTGTGTCTCGTGGCCGTGGAAGTTCCTGACCACCTGCCTGTAGGTGAGGCATCTGGCGTGTGTGGTCAGGCCTTCCCTCCACAGCGGCATCTCCCTGGCTTCCGTCCCCAGCTGCGGGGCTGCAGTCTGCACCCTGGCCCCTGACTCAGCCTCTTCGTCCCGTGGTGAATGTTCAAGGCAGCCAGTCTGAACTGTGTCCAGTGAATTGTTAGCTTTGGTAAGTACATTTCTCAGTTCAGAATTTTCATTTGGTCCCTTTCTAGTTCTGAAACAATACGTCTTTGAATATACTGATTGTTGTAAAGCCTATGTTGGGGCCAGGCGCGGTGGCTCATGCCTATAATCTCAGCACTCTGGGAGGCCGAGGTGGGACGATTGCTTGAGATCAGGAGTTTGAGACCAGCCTGAGCAAGAGCGAGACCCCGTCTCTACTAAAAATAGAAAGAAAATTAGCCAGGCATGGTGGCATGTGCCTGTAGTCTCAGCTACTTGGGAGGCTAGGAGTTTGAGGTTGCTGTGAGCTAGGCTGATACTATGGCACTCTAGCCCAGGTGAAAGAGTGAGACTTTGTCTCAAAGAAAACAAAACAAAACAAAACAAAACAAAAAAAGCCTCTGTTGGGTCCTCCGAGGTGGGATGAAGCACAGAGAAGCCTCCATGGGAGTGGGCAGGTGGCTGGGTGTAGCTATGACATAGACCTGCCTGGGAGAGGCGAGGCCGGTGATGCAGACCACAGCGTGGCCGAGGGGAGGGCCAGGAAACAGTGCTGGGAGGGGAGTCCTCGAGCCCATGGCACTGTGCGAGGGGTCCTGCCTCTCCCAGCATCCACACAGCAGCCCCTGCCAACTCTGCTCCCCAAGGCAGATCTGAGAAGCACCTTCCACCAACACCTGCTTCTGTGGACACCAGTGTCTGGCGCTCCTGTGGGTCTGTTTCTGCTGACTGGTTCTGATTTTCACTCATGTTTCCTCCTCCAACGCCTGGTTATCCTGTGCCAGGTGTTATCTGTAAAACCGTCTGGAGCAGTAATCGAAGATTTAAGCTCTTAAATGTCATAGTTCTTCGATCACAGCTGAGTTGTTCTTTACACATAGTGGACGGTCCAGACGCTGCAGAGCCCAGGACCTTCTCCAGAAGGCAGGTTGTCCCGTGCACCGGGTACAGCCGTACCCCCTGCCACCTGCCCCGGCCTCTCCTTCTATGCTCGTTGCACCCCTGCCATGTCTCAGGCTGTGCCCACGTGGCTGCTCTGCTCACCTGTGCTCTAACCAACCTCAGCCAAAGCCTCGCACACCAGCTGTGCCATGCGACTCTCACCCCCACCAGCAGCCCTTCTTGTTCATGAGACACCCCATGTGCCGTAGCAAGGGAAGGCTCGGCATAGGATCAGGTCCTGTCAGCGTGGACCGTGAGCCCCCGTGAGCCCCCGTGGTAAGGACACAGGGCAGCACGGCGTACCTTGTGGTAGCCTTCAATCACCTCCTTCTGTTTCTCAAACCGTTTGAAGAGGTTGGAGAAGGACTTTTCCATGGACTTCAGGTCTGCAGTAAGTTGGTCTTTTTCTAACTTTCTGGGTTTCGGCTTTGGCAAGTTCCTTCTGTTTCTGAGCCTCCTCTGGAGACAAAAACACAGCAAGCACTTGGGATTAGAGACAACCTAAACGCTGGGGTCCAGAAACAGCCAAGATCACGAGGCAAGGGAACCAGGCACCAGGAGGAGAGGCGGCAAGCTTGCGTGTGAGCCCCAGAAGATGTGGTCCCTGGTCAGATGTCCTCTCAAGGTGACGAGTTCCCCTTTCTACCTGTGATCTTCCGGGGTGGGACAGAAAGCCCAGAACACAGCTGTTCCCGCAATGTCAGTTCCACAGGGGACCACAGGGAGTGGACAATGAAGCCCGGGGCCTGCAGCAGAGGCTGCTGAAGAAGAGGGGCAGTGCTCGGACATCCCCAGAGCCCACAGTGTGACCTGCAAGCTGGGAGCTGGCGTGGCGAGCTCGAGGTTGCTGGTTGTGGTGTTGTAGTGCTCTCAGAGGGAGACAAGGGTTGGGAAGTCACCTGCCCCTGGCTGACACTTAACCTAAGACAGGTCCCCACAGGGGTACCTGCAGGAGCCTGAGCCCTTGTCCCAGGTGAGGCCTGCTGTTCCAGCAGCACTCATGTCGGGGTAAGGGAGGGGTGACATCTGTTCCCTGCCATGGCCCCATCTGCCAGCTCAGGGTCTCAACAATTTTGGGGCCTGACAAGTGCCAGCCACACGGGTGCCACCAGCCTCACTGACTGCCCGATTCTCCCTAACTTCTCAGTGGCTCCATGGTGGGTTTGCTGTAAAGGGATACTTGTGCGGTAGGAAGAGGGACGCTGCAAAGGTAGAACTAACCTGGCCTCACCGAGTGTCCACAGAGCTGGGATGTCACAGGGGTTGGGGGGGCAGGGTTGGGGAGCAGGTGGCACCTGGTAGAGGCGTATGCCCCCTGGGTGGCCAGGGCACTCACCCATTGTCTGGTACATGACTGCCTCAAACCTGTCCATGATCTTCCTGCGGGAGGAGAACAAATGAGTGTCTGTGACCTTCTGTGGCCAGGTCAGCCCAGGTCATGGCTGGCTTGAGGCTGCAAGGCTTACTTACCCCAGTTCCAGGTTCTTCCCGTGGAGCTCCTCACACTTGCGTTTCAGCTCCAGGTTTTCCTCCTGTGTTGCTTTCACCTGTGCAAACCACGCACCCGAGTCGGCAGGTGCGACCTTGACTCCCCCACCCAACCTTCCATGGTGTGTGCCTCTCACAAGGATCTGACTGTGCCCACACCCAAGGAGTCTGGGGCCATATCACCAAGTCACAGTTCCATGTGGGATTTCCAGGGAGACCCTGGGAGCCCTGGTCAGGCCCAGGCCATGGAACTTAAGTGACTATGGGGCCAGGAGGCATGGGGTCACTGGCTGTGCTTGCGAGTGACTGGCCCTGGTGGAATCCAGTAGGTGCCCAGGGAGTGCATGTCCACCTGGCATGTCCACCCGTCAGGGCCCCACAGGCTCTGACTCAATTCTAGTCAATTCTGAGGGAAGACAGGGCCCAGAGGCCCGCCAGTCCCCAGGAGCCCGGGCCTGCAGGGTGGAGGGTGGCCAGCTACAGAAAGAAGGCCACGCTATGTGCTGTGGGCCTCTAGGCCTGCTCCAGGGCCACTCGGATGGGCCCCGACACGGCGCAGGGGGTTGCTGGGGGCCTGTGGGTCAGGGCCAGTGTTGCAGGCCTGAGAAGACTCGAGGGCTTAAGCCCCAGCCAGGCCAGCTGTCCTCCTGGGCCATCCCATCCATGCCTCCCTGGCGACTGCCAGGCAGACGGCAGCTCAGTGTGCTGCCCAGACACCCAGCCCCTCCATGGTCCACAGATAAGGCGATTTAAACAGGCTGAGCCTCAGTGTGTCTGGTGAGGACAGAGGGAAACACAGGGGACCCTCACATCTGAGGAAGGTGGAGGTGGGGCTCTCTAACCCATCCAGAGACGGAGTCTGCACTGGTGGGGGAGGGCGGGGCAAGAAAGGGCCACATCCAGGTTCACGGCAGCAAGTGCCACCTTCAAGGCTGCGAGACCACCCCTAGGATGAACACTGCACCCCAGGTCAGAGTCCAGGCTGTCTGAGAGCTCTGCGTGGGGGAGTTGGCTTGTGGGAAGCTGCCTGCTTGGATGCCAGACGGGAACCTGAAATTCTCAGCTATCTGGGCATCAGTAATGGGCTAAGGGGTTGGGGGTCCAGTAATCGATGCCAGCAGGTGCCTGTTTGATTGCACCAGGAGGATCAGGAGCATGCACGGTGGTCGTGCCCTGGACCCAATGCCCGGTGCCGGGCCCTGCACTCAGTGCCACCTGTGCCTGGCCGTTGGCCTGTCCCCACAACGGCCTGCCAGGTTTACAGAGGAGCTGCCTCGTGTCCTTACTGCCATGTCCAGGTCCTTCTGGCTGTACTGCAGCAGGTCTACGATGGGCCCAGTGGTAGGCAGGGGTGGGCTCCCAGGCATGAGGACACACGGGGGTGGGCCCGGCACCTGCAGGGAGATGGAGATGAGGTACCGCCACTCCTGGCATCACAGCATGTCCAGGTGTGCCTCAGGTGAGCACCTGGGTTGGAACTCTGCCAGGACCACAGGCCACCACTTAAATGAGAAATTGCAGGAAAAGGGGGCCCTAGAGAGACTCAGGACCAGTCCCAACGTCCGGGCCTGTTTGAGTCAGGGGAAACACGGGCACCCAGTGACGCTCCACAGTGAAGAACCATCCAGCTGTTTGGGCGTGACAATGTGGGGCTGCCCTGGGGACGCGCAGTGCAGGTGAGGCTGCCGTCGCAGTGCCCAGGACTTACCGAAGAACTTCCAAACTGCTCCAGGTAATCTACCTCGGCCCCTGTGCCTAGAACTGAGAGGGAGCAAGTCACTGTTGCTGTCACTGTCCCCCTAACACCCAGGGCCCCGAGGGCCACAGGCTAGGTCTCCCATGGCCCTCAAGACGATGTGACCATGGTTTTCTGGTGGAATAAACACAGGGAGCATTCCTGGCCACCAGGCCAGCAGCCTCCTCGCCTGGGACCTGGGGCCGAGGGTCCTTTGCCTTGCGGTGGGATCTCTCACCTCAGCGCTGCTTCACTTGGAGCCTGAGCACTCTCTGCGGTGGGGTGTGCTGGGCACTACAGGCTGCTAAGCAGCATCCCAGGCCTCTCCCAACTCAATGCTAGTAGCACCCCCTAGGCATGACAACCAGTAAGGTCCCCTGGGGGCCGCAAGTACCCTAGTTGAGAACTACTGTTTAAAACTACCTTAGAAAAATCCTTTAAGATCTGATAATATAAATTTTGATTAAAAAACCTAAGGGTAAGCCGGTGCAGAGGTGGGAGGGTCGCTTGAGCCCAGGAGGTCAAGGCTGCAGGGAGCTGTGCCTGTGCCTGTGAACACCCGCTGCATTCCGGCCTGGGCGGCACAGGGAGAGAGCTCTAAAAAATTAAAAACAAAACAAAACAAAAACCTTTAGGGTGCCTCACGCCACATACAAAAATGAACTCAAAAGGATCAAGGAACAAAAGGTAAGAGCTAAAGCTATAAAACTCTTAGATGCCTGAAAGAGGTTCATTAGCCAGCAGGGAAATGCAAATCAAAACCCCAACCAGATAGCAGTTTGCAGCCACTAGGACGGCCGGGATCAGTGAGACATAACAAGTGTTGGTGAGGAACCCTGCTACACTGCTCGTACGTATGTAAAATGGTGCGGCCCCTCTGGAAAACAGTCTGGCAGTTCCTGGTAAGCGTAGAGTCACCATGACCTAGCAATTCCAATGCCAGCTATACACGCAAAAGAAGGAAAACGTATGTCCACACAAAATCTTAAGGGTGCCTCACACCACATAGAAAAATTAACTCAAAATAGATCAAAGCCTAAGGACATGACTGTTCATAGCATCATTTACAACAGCTAAAACGTGGAAACAACCCAAGCGGCCATCGATGAATGAATGAATGAACAAAATATGAATGTTATTCAGCCACAGCGGGGACGAGGCACCGACACCTGCTGCAGATGGACGAGGCTTGGAAACACTGCACTCCCTAGGAGAGGCCGGACCCAAGAGCCCATGTTGTGTGTGATTCCAGGGGTCCCACATGGGGGTGACAGGTCCACCCCAGCTAAGCTTATCCCCACGTGGCCAGAACCCATGTGGTTCTGCCAGAGATAAACCCTACGTTCACCTTCCAGTCTTCCCAATGGCTGAGTTTTTAAGCAACCAAAACTGAGATCTTACAAAGTTGCTTTATAGCCTTTAAACCAATCCAGTTTTAACTCATTGAACACAATTTATTCTTTTCTCCTGCTTTTCTCTTCCGATGCACTTTAATGACCGTTCTACCTTCCACATTTCACCACAGCCTGGTGTTGAAGGTTTAAGCTTCTCATTTCATTAATTCCCTGATTACCAACCAGTGCCCAGCTGGCGATTACAAGTTTGCATGTTGTCCGTGTGTTGCCTCATTTATGCCTTTGGCTGAATTTCTCTAAGTGAGTATACAAAATCTGGGAAAGGGATGAGCCCTATCCTACTGAAAATGCCTATCTTTTGATAAACTAGAAGTTTGCGTATGAATTACTTAACGTTAGGGGACAGACCAGCCTGTAGAACGACACAGGGGAGTCAAGCCACCAAACACAAATGGTCAGGGGATACATTTAAAGCAAACCAGAGGGCGTCCACCCTGAGGCAACTTACCCTCTGCAGGGTCTCTGAAGCTCTCCTCCCTTGGCTCCAAGGCAGGCTCTGGCCCCTGCTGCGTGGGGGGCACTGCCTCGCTGCCTGGACAGTTCGTGGGAACCAGTGTGCCCGAAGAATTCCAGTTTCCCTCCTGGAGGGAAAGTCAGGGTCACCCTTTGCAGTTGAGGACCCTCTGGCTGGGATTTTGCCTCACCCAGTCTCATCAAAATAAACCCCCGGGGCGGTGGCAGCAGGGTATCCCATCCTGCCACCGCAAGGTCACCTGTGCCCCCCATACCCTGACACTTTTCTACATGGATGGTACAGGAGCATAAGCCCTCACACATACACTCCGTACCTTGCCCTCTGCGCTTGGGGTCTCAGCTGTCATCTGCGCCACAGGCATGTCCTCCACTGAGGCTGGACGCAGCTGCCTGGAGAGACAGAGTCAGCAGAGGCCCAGGCGCCCTGCCCCGTGGCTCCCAGCACCAAGCTGCCCACCTGCCTCCCACCTGCATTGCTGCATTGGTCACGTCAATGCTCAGCTAGAGTGCGCCAGGCACAAGGGCTGCCCAAGTGACCTGACCACGAAGCTGCCCTCACCAACCCTACCCAGCATGAGAAACACTCGCCTTGCCTGCTGGCTCTGGGAGGAATGGGGCAGGGCAAGCAAAGAGGACTCCTTGTAGTCTTTTGACAGTGAAATCAGCAAAGGGCCTGGGGGCATAGGAGGCAGGAAAGGGCCATCCCAGGGCTGAGCAACTCAAGCCATGGGGTGTGGCCCAAGAGGTGACAGTGGATGGCAGCTGGCCCTGGAGGCTCTGCTAGGAAAGCTCCACACCAGAACGCTGGGTGAGGAAGGCTAAGACCCCAGCGAGCAGCAGCACCAGAAGGCGCTCCAACCAGAAGGCACACACGTGGGGACTGAGAGCCACCCTAGGTGGTAACAGGCTCATCTGGCTGTTGGAATTCAGGTTCACCTGGGGAGGTGCCTGAGCTGGGGGAGGGGGCCTTGCTCTCGGACCGGCCACATTTTGCTTTCAACTCGAGTGCCAGCGCTCACGTGCTTGATTCTTCTTTAAACCGAGGGCGCACTACCACATAACCTCGAAGCCAACTCCTGGCACCCTCCTGGTCTCGGGATTGGGGACCCTGCAGCTGTGTCTCCTCTGCCCAGTGGCATTTCTGGACTTAGGCCCCTGACCACAAATACCACAGAGCAGCCAACCCCGCACTTACGGGCTCAGACTTGAGTCCTCCGTGGCCCCAGGCCTGGAGGTTGGGGTTGTGGCCCTGCCAGCCGTCAAGGGCCCAGAGGTGCCCACACTCTCAGCCGGGGCCAGGGTCTCGCCAGGCAGGTCTGCCAGGGTCACTCCACATGCTCCTTCAGGGCTTGTACCAGGAGGCGCAGCAGCCTCGGCCAAGGAGGCAGAGCTCCCGCCATGTGCACTTTCTCCCTCGGCTCTGTGAGGAGTCTCTGCTTTGGCTCGCCTCCACAAGTCCCACCTGGGCCCACACTAAGTCTGGCCTCCTCCCCACACTGCAGGATCCCCTGGTTTCCCCACTTACCTCCTGCCCTTCCCTTCCCACCCACACACAGCACCCCAGCGGGCTTCTCAGGCCACTTCTGACCCCACGCCTCACTCTTCAAACCTCCCCAAACCCCCACCACCAGGTGCCTGTGATATCCCTCTGGGCAGGTTGGCACTCGGTTCTCACAGCTTGAGCCTCTCAGGGCCACCCTCCCTGTCTCTCCTAGCTCCTCCATGCCCTCTGTCCCCCACAGATGGGCACATCGACCATAAGAGGATGCAGAAAATGTTGCTGGCATTTATTGGCGACATTTTTTAAATTTAAGTTAGGTAGAGAACACACTAGTGCTATATTGTGCTCTTCCTTGTACATCTATAATCTGTTTAAAAGTTTTGAACTGTTAAATCAGCAAAAACCACTAGAAAACTGTGCCAGGAGGCCCCTACGCACACTGGATGTGAGATGTATTAGCTCAGCTGCGGAGTGAGGCACGGCCTCCAGGGCCTTCCCTCTCCAGGCAAAGACAGGATGAGCCTTGGTGCCACTTACCATCACGTGTCAGGTCGGCCAGCAGACTGCCCAGCCGAGCACCTGATGCCAGGCCCAGCCCTCTGACCACACATATTCTGATCCCCAGGGAGCTGCGACCTGCTCTCTGTACGACCTGGGCCAGTTCACCCCTCCTTAGGCAACCTGGTGGTTCCCCACTCCCGAAAGGTCACCATATTGATGCCAAACTTAGTGCCGACATCTGATCGGCAAAGCGCACTATGGCGTAGAACTCCTGGACTCAAGCCATCTTCCCACCTCAATCTCCCAAGAAGCTGGGACTACAGGCATGCGCCACAGCCCAGCTCGCCTATTTTGACTGGTATAGACAGTACAACACAGTTTCTCTGCCTACAAGTTTCTATCTGTTCTTTCCATGTGCTGAAATGAGCAGAATGAAACACAGAAATGAAACTGCAGATCGCCATTCCCTGGAGGTGGGTCAGGACATTTCATCGAGTTAGAGAAACAAAGATTGAGGCCAACTGATTGGCAAGCGCACAGCAAAGCAGTAAACAATGAAGTTAAAACTTATCCTGAGTATTTGATGATCAACTTTTCTGCTAACCAACGGGCCACACACTGCATAAACTCACTAGAGATCAGGAGAAATCCAGCCAAGATGTGACAGAATCGTCCCACCAAGTCAGTCAGAGACTGGGAAGCTACAGTACATTCAACAGCACCAACACTTACTTCTCTTTCTGTGGCCAAACATGTTGAAAGTTTTCTAATCCAATGGTGTCATCCAGAACAAAAGCAGTCTCAGGTTTGCTAGTCATGCTTGGACTTAAGATCCTGTGTGTCTGTGGATCACGCAGAGGTGTCTGAAAAGTCACCTGTTAGGGAATGAGGAGAGAGTAACCTGTTTGCTAATTCAAATTGTTACAACCATGTCGGCTGTTCAGCTTGGTCACAAGAAAAGTAGGCCCCAGGGCAACCTGACAGGCCTGACAAGGGAGACATCCTCCCCGCACAGGTGTGGTCAACACCCTAAAGCTCACCTCACACAGGTGTCCTCCACCAAGCAAGGCAGAGAAAACCTCAGAGTGAGTCCCTGTACCACTTCAGGGGACTCTGACTCTCCAGCCTGGCAGGGGGTGCTTTGGGCAGCCCTGCCAACTCCTGGGACGAAGAGCTAAAAAGGCCTTCAGGCTGAGACAAGGGAAAAAGCCAAGTCCTCATAACAACTCCTACTGTTGGATTACTCTCTTGGGTAAAACTTAGGAGGCAGGAAAATCCTGGCCTGTAGGAAAACCAGAAGAGCTAGAGGAAGCCCCAGTCTCCCCACAGGCCTCTGCCTGTGGTATAAGGCACAACAGTGCAGCTGAGGGCAGGACAGGGGCTCCGGTTTGCACTCCCTCCCACTGGGCCAGAGAGTGGGGACCAGACCAGGGTGTTGAGAGGGTTCAGGCCTGGAGGAGGAGCTGAGGAGAGGAGAAGAGAAGGGAGCACGCGGAGATCTAGAATTACTTGGTGGGTGTCTGGGAACAACTACATCGGGGCCTGGAGTCTAGAAACACACACCAGGGCCTCCAGTCAAGCTCAGAGGTTCTAGAAAGGCTCCATTCCTACTTCTCAGGTCCTCACACTGGTCACGGACACATTTTTCCACCCTTTCCGTCCACAACATTGCAGACCTAGGAGTTGCTAGAGAACCGAGTGCCAACCTGCCCAGAGGGATATCAGAGGCACCTGGTGGTGGGGGTGCTGGGGGGCTTTGAAGAGTGAGGTGTGGGGTCAGAAGTGGCCTGCTGGGGTGCTATGTGTGGGTGGACGGGGAAGGGCAGGAGGTAAGTGGGGAAACCAGGGGATCCTGCAGTGTGGAGAGGAGGCCAGACCCTGGCTTGGCTAGTGGGCCCAGGTGGGACTTGTGGAGGTGGGAAAAGCAAACAGAAGTCAAGGGCAAGGCTGAAGTTTTCAGCTTGGACAACTGGGTAAAGGGCAGGGGAGGGGGTGCTGGATTGCCCTGGGATGCACAAGCCTAGAACTGGGGAGATGGCGACAGAGAAAAACCTTTCTGGCAGTCCCTGGCTTGGAATAAGGCGGGAAAACAGCGAGCCCTTTGGCAGGCGGGGCTTTTGTTGACTGCGCGGGGCTGAGGATAGGGGGCTCTTGATCAGGAGCGACAGCTGGGCTTGGTTTCTGGCAGCTCTGCGGTGTGGGTCAGGGTCCAGGTTTCTGTGGCAGGTGGCACAGCTGGAGTTGGCCCCAGAAGAAAGGCTAGAGGAGAGTGACACACAAGAGGCACCGCGAGAAGAGGGAGCGGGAGTGAGACGGGAGCGAACCTTGGACCAGGAGCGCGGTGCTTCAGGAGAGAGAATCGACTCAGCTCGCCCGCGGACAACGGCGGGGCCCCGCGCCCCCTCCGCGGCCTGGCTCGGCTCAGCTCGGCCACTGTCCACGGCCACACTCCACCGGAGGGCCCGCTGACGGGGCCAGGTGGTTCCGGCGGAGGAGACGCTTCCGGGGAAGCGGCTGCCAGAGGGGAACCCGAGGGACCGAGCCCGGCGATGGCTGCAGCCTGGAGGGTATCCTCCAGAAGTCGGAACCCTGAGCGGGGAACGGCGGCGGCCTGCCTACCTGCTCGCCGCTGCCGGGGTTCCGAGCCCGCGCCACGGCCGCTAGGAAAGAAGGAGACTGACCGCTTCGCCAGGGGTAGAGTATCCACAGCCCAGTCTGGTTGCTGCAGCTGCGCCCGAGGATTCAAATGCGGACGATTGGATCGGCGCGGCCAATCAGCGTGCGACCGGGGCGGGTTGGCCAATAAGAAGACGCGCTGCGACAGCCCCACCCCCTCCTGTGCCTGCGATTCCTCCTCCGGGTGGGCGGTATGCTAGGTGTGGGGGGAGACGCGAAGACCACTGGCTCGCGGAGGAGAACCTCTGCTGGAGGGTGGGCCAGGGTCGCGGGACCCAGCACCGTCCTGGGGATGTCAGCCTCTGCCGCGGACGCGACTGGGCTGCGCAGCATGGCCGGAGCCTGAGAGCCGCTGGCTTGGGCTAAGTTTCCTCAGCTGTAAAATGGGACCAGATGCAGCGCCACCAACGGGACCGCCTGTGAGGAGGGTCCGCGCCCTCGTGGGCACTGTCACGGCGGCTCACCGCTTTTGGTCGGGTGCAGGGCGCAGAGGCTCCATTTCTCAGTGTCCCGTGGCGGCCCCGCGACGGAACCCCATTTCTCAGTGTCCCGCGGTGTACAGAAATGAGGGGCGGGGCAGGGCGGGGAGCTCCAACTCCCAGAGTGCCCCGCGCGCCATGGCGGGGCGGGTCCCACACCATCTTCTGTGGGGCCCCACGGGCAGTATAACGGAGGGGGGCAGACTCCATCTCCCGGAGTGCTCTGCAGATTGCGTGTCGGCGGCGGGGTCGGGTCGGACTCCATCTCCCAGTGAACCGCAGCGGCCGGGCGCCGGGACTCCATTTCCCAGAATGTCCTTCAGGTGGCTTGACTGGAGCGTCGGGGGAGACTCCATCTCCCAGAGTGCCACGCGGCGGCCGGGCAGATCGGCCACAACCAAACGGCCCCGAAAAGAAAGCTCTGGTCTCTCCCCTTCGCCAGGGCAGTGGGCGTCGGCGGACGTCCTCCTGGCGGCGGTGGCATGGACAGCCCTGAGGTGACCTTCACGCTGGCCTACCTGGTCTTCGCCGTGTGCTTCGTGTTCACGCCCAATGAGTTCCACTCGGCCGGGCTCACGGTACAGAACCTGCTGTCCGGCTGGCTGGGCAGCGAGGACGCCGCCTTCGTGTCCTTCCATCTGCGCCGCACGGCTGCCACGCTGCTGTGCCACTCGCTGCTGCCGCTCGGTGAGGCGCTGCCCGCCAGCTCCCTGCCAGGGACGGGGACGCGGAAGTTCCGTGCGTCCAGCTGCGGGGGCAGCTGGGTCATCCCAGGCGTCGGCAGCGGGCGCCATGCTTCTCCGGAGTGGGCGACGCTGCCTGCACTGGCTTGCAAAGGGCAGAAACCGAAGTTCAGGACCCTGGGCAGGGAGTGCCCCGGCCTCCTGGGCTCACGTCCTGTACCCCCATCGTGGCTGGGGGTCGCAAGATGGGCAGCCTTTGTTTGTGGGGGTGGTAGGCTCCAAGAGACTGATTCCAACGGAAGGGAGCGGATGGGCTCCCTGGAGGGCGGGTTTGGGGATGGCAGGCAGAGATGGGGGCAGTTGCAGTCTGCGGGCCGCAGGTGTGGAGGCTGCGGGACGGCCTCTGGGTGCCATAACCTAGGTGAGAGTGGGCACTAGCTGGTTGGAGGATGGGAGGTACCAGGTGGGAGCCCTCTGGAGGACAGAGGCAGATGCAAATGGCCCTTGGTTTGCCACTGCTGTAGCTCTGTGGACACAGGAGGTGTTTCTCACTGGTGCGAGAACACAGCAGCCTGAGTTCCTGCGAGCTGGAGGGAGGTGAGGGGTGGAGGTACCCAGGCCTGCCTTTTGGGGAAGAAGGCAGGCAGAGGGTGCCTGCTTGAGAGATAGACGCTGGAATGGCTGGATGGTCACTCAGCCTGAGGATCCAGCACCCTGTGAGGTGGATAAGGAATATGGGGCTCTGAGGGGGTGCCCTGGCCAGGTTGCTTCCCTGAGAGCCGTGGGGTGGGTTTCTGTAGCCCCTCTAGCTGCACCCTCCCCACCCTCCTGGCCTGTGAGTGGCTAGGCACCCCAAGCCACCAGCGGGAAACCCAAACTTAGGGAGCACAAGCGACTCAACGGGGGCCACACCCTGAGCAGACTGCAGAGCTGGCCTCAGCCCATTGTCCAGCTTTCTTTTATTTTTAACTTACTAAGGAAAGCTCTCAAACTTTGTAGATCTATTAGTTAATTCTTGTTACATAACAGATTACCTTAAAATATAGTGACCTAGTCTTCTCCAAAGTTTACTATTTTTTTGAAACTGGAACCTTCCTATACAGCTTCTGGGCATCTTTGATGTTTATTTTGACCATGTTATCCCAAATCTGGCCAGCTGGGCCCTGCAGCTGGCTCATGTGCCACATGCCATGGTTCTCTGAGCACTTGCTTTCTCACACACAACTTCCCAGCACTGAGGTGGACCACGTCTGATCTGCTGCCTCAGGTGGGCAGATTGAGAGCCCAAGATCTGGCCTAGGGAACTGCCCCCGGCAGCCAGGGCTCAGCTCTGCATGAGATGCCACCAGATAGTTGTGTGTATTTTTGCTTTTCTTGGCTTTTGTAGTTTTTCAATACTCATTTATTGTGTAAAACTAAAGTAGTAAATTAAAATATTTCCCCCAATACATCATACCACTGCTGTGGGCAAGGGCTGAGTGGGAGCTGATCAGGGCAGGGGGCCATGCCCAGGGTTGGGAATGAGAGAGGAAGTGCCCCCCACCACCCCCAGGTACAGGGATGGTGCTACGGCCCCGGGATGGGCACAGCTAGGGGTGGGACAGTGGCCTGGCGGTCCCAAGCTCCCCTGAGGCTCACCTCATCCTTTGCAGGCTACTACGTGGGCATGTGCTTCGCAGCCTCAGAAAAGCAGCTCTACTCCCCCAGCCAGGCCCCGGAGGCTTGGTGGCTCTTCCTCCTGCTGGCTGTGACTCTCCCTTCCCTTGTCTGCACCCTCATCTACTACTGGTCCCAAGACCAGTGGGCCCGCCACCCGCTGGCCCGTACGCTGGCGCTCTATGCCCTCCCGCAGTCAGGTTGGCAGGCTGTTGCCTCCTCTGTCAACACCGAGTTCCGTCGGATTGACAAGTTTGCCACCGGGGCGCCAGGTGCCCGTGTGATTGTGACAGACACGTGGGTGATGAAGGTGACCACATACCGTGTGCACGTGGCCCAGCAGCAGGATGTGCACCTGACTGTAACAGAGTCGAGGCAGCATGAGCTCTCGCCAGACTCCAACCTGCCTGTGCAGCTCCTCACCATCCGTGTGGCCAGTGCCAGCCCTGGCGTGCAGGCCTTTGACATCCGGTAAGAATGAGGTAGCCTCCGATAGGCCTGGCCTTCGTGCCCCCTGGGAGGTACTGGGCATGGCAGGCATGGGCCTGTATGGTACCAGGCCAGGTGTCTGTGGTATACTGGCCACTCACCCCTCAAATGTCATCCTCCCTCAGGGTCCCCTCCTACTCCCGTGCTCTCAGCTCCCCCTGAGACCTTGGGGAGCACTCTGGAGACAGTATGGGATTACAGGCTTGGTGGCTGCCCTTGGCTCCCAGGTCTTCTGTCCCATCACTCAAACTGTGTGGTGAGCAGGAACTGGGGCTGCAGGCTCTGGCCTCAGGGCCATCTTTCTGGGCTTGGTGGGGTAGCTGCCCCTGCCCTCTTGGGGAGCAGCTGTGGCTTCCCCTCTCCCCGCCAGCCTCAGGGTCCCGGTTAGGCTGCAGACAGAGGGCTGTGCCTCTCCCCAGGCTGAACTCGGCGGAGTACGGGGAACTGTGTGAGAAACTCCAGGCACCCATCCGCAGCGCAACCAACGTGGTCATCCACCAAAGCCTGGGCGACCTGTTCCTGGAGACGTTCGCCTCCCTGGTAGAGGTCAACCCAGCCTACTTGGTGCCCAGCAGCCAGGTGGGGGGCTGGCCAGGGTGAGGTGGGGGGCTGGCCAGGGTGGGGTGGGTGGGCTCCCAAGCCATCCCTGGGCTCTACGTGACCCTCTGCCTACCCATAGGAGCTGGAGGCATGCATCGGTTGCATGCAGACGCGCGCCAGTGTGAAGCTGGTGAAGACTTGCGAGGAGGCAGCCGCAGGCGAGTGCCAGCAGTGCTACTGCCGCCCCATGTGGTGCCTCACCTGCATGGGCAAGTGGTTCGCTAGCCGCCAGGACCCCCAGCGCCCCGACACCTGGCTGGCCAGTCGAGTGCCCTGCCCCACCTGCCGTGCACGCTTCTGCATCCTGGATGTGTGCACCGTGCGCTGAACAGCCAGGTGGGGCCACGGGGTCCTGGCCTGGCTCTGCACCCCACCAGCCATGGAGGGTATGGCAGGAGGGAGGAGTAGCCAGGCCAGGCCTCCACTTGCAAAGAGCTCTATTTAAAGCATATGATCTGCAGCAACTGCCTTTACCCTGAGTGCAGAAGGCTGAGGACTTTTGTTTAAAAGAAATTCTCATGCAAACACTTCTCCCCAGTGGCAGTGGGATGGGTCTTCACACCTCTTCGCCTCCCTCCACCTTCCTCCAGGTAGGGGCAGATACTGGACACAGAACACAGCATTGGGCTGTCCCCAGAGCTGTTCTCTGGGTAGACCCCAAGGTCCAGATGGTCCTCACCTGGGCCACTTGCCTTAATTTTCTGCAGCACCCCTGCCCCTCTATTATGTGCCAGACTCAGATTTGCCCAGGAGGCTGTGGTCTATTCTCCCACTGATGTCCTGGAGCTGGCCACTGGCCCTGTGGTGTAGGGCCCCCCTCCCCAGCCACAGGGGCTGCTTGGAAGACCATGGGTAGAGCCAGATGGTGGAGGAGGTGGAGAACAGGGGTGCCACTCCAGTGTGGGAGCACTCCTAGTGGTGCTTCCTGGTGGCTGTGGCCAGCCAAGGGGCCCCTCCTGTTGGGGTGGTGATGGGAGGGCAGGCCAAGGCAGCCCTACTCATTCATGGGACCACATACCTCCAGAGGGGCATTTGCTCTGTCCTCGGTGCTTTCTGCTGCCCCCACAAGTCTAGGGAAGGCTGAGGTCTCAGACTCCTGGCCAGGGCAGGGGTTGAGCTGAGGAACAGAGCCACCACAGCAACACCCAGAAAGCAGTCCTACCAGGGGTGTACACAGGGCTGGCCACTGCCCCAGGCTGCCTAGTTCAGAAGGGGATGGCCTCCGTGGTCAAGGCTCTGAAGGGCATCTCACCCAATTCCTGAGGGCTCAGGTGGGGGGAGGGCCAGGGAAGATGCTGGCCAGGCTCCATGGTGTAGCTCTGACAAGGTGGAGGAGGGCCCTCACACCTGTGGCCCTAAAACCCCTAAACTTGGCTGTTTCAAGCAGAGGTGATGGCCTCAGCTGGCATGATTTACCCAAGGCAGCACCTGACTCCAGGGATTTGGGAGCAGAGAAAACTCAGCTTTGTGGGACTCTTTGGGGCACTTGGGGGCAGTGGCCAGGAGTCAGACTCAGCCTCAGTCCACAGTTTCAAGGGCCAAGGAGAGGCCAGTGGTTTGGGGTTATTTTTACTACAAAAGAAGTTACCTAATTTTATAAAGACAAATCTATTATAGTTAAATAATGCAAAATTTAATAAAATGTTAGTTTGAAGTGATATACTGTATTTCGCTTTACTTGATGTTAAAACCGAGCTTTTGGCCAGGCGGGGTGGCTCATGCCTGTAATCCCAGTACTCTGGGAAGCCAAGTTGGGAGGATTGCTTGAGGCCAGAAGTTCGAGACCAGCCTGAGCAAGAGCAAGACCCTGTCTACAGAAAATAGAAAAATTAGCTGGGCGTGGTAGCACGTGCCTGTAGTCCCAGCTACTCGAGAGGCTGAGGCAGGAGAATCTGTTTGAGGCTGCAGTGAGTTATGATGATGTTTCTGTCACCCACTCTGGCCTGGGTGACAGAAAGAAAATCTGTCTCAAAACAGCTGTCTCAAAAAATAAAACCAAGCTTTTGTAACAGTTGGGAAAGTGGCTGCGAGATGTTGGAGAAGCCATCTTAGAAGTAGAATTGTGCACACTTGAGGGTGGTTTGTTCAGAATAAGGAAGAAAAACACATTGGCTGGGAGGCTGGTGCTGCAGGAAACTTCCCCTCTGATTTCTAGCTGGGGGCCCCAGGGCCACCTGCAGGAGCAGGGTGGGAGGCAGCCTCCTGGGCCTGGCAGTCTGGTAGAGGGGCAGTGGTTGATCCTCTCCTGTGTTGGAAGCCTGGGCCCTTGGGGGTGTCCTGCTGTGTGTCATGGGGGATGGGGAAATCACTGTGTGGTTGCTTCCAGATGCAGAAGCTGTTGGGGGCACACACTGGTGGCCAAACACTGAATGGCCCCTACTGATCCACTCTTGTGCCTGTAGCTGTGTCCTGTGGGGACATGGGGGCTGTCTCTGTTGACCTTGCTGTGGGTTACGGTGGCCCAAGAATCACCAGCTGAGCACTGAGGCAGCCAGACAGCACCTGGGGTTAGAGAGCTTATCTCTGGTTCTCACCCTGACCCAGGCTTTCTGGGCAGCACCCCAGGATTCCTGATGGCACCGGGCATTGCCACCCCGGGGCCTCCAAGTGTATATCCCAACAGCCAGAGAGTAAGTGCTCCCTGCTCTTTCCCCCTTCTTGTTCCTTGGGTAAGAGTGGTGAACTTAAAAGGAGCTCATGGTGCAGATGGAGAAAAATTTCTCACACAAAGATTAGGACAGAAAAAAAAAGTTTATTTTACTTTTTCCAAGTGGAAAAAGGGCGAACATGGAAGTGAAAGAGGGAGAGTGTGTCAGGTGTAGAAGACCGGTTACGCAGGCTTTTTATTTAGGGGTTGTAAAGTGGGCGAAGATGATTTATGTCTGTATCCCAATTAGCTGGGTACTGCTGTATCCGCTTCTTTTTTCTTAGTGGTGGGCTGATAATAGAAGCAGTTGTGGGATGTCAAAGATCTCTTCAGTGATCTTGCCCTTAAGATTTGTTTTTTGGGCAGGAACTGAGGCCTGAAGCTCCCACCCTTATTGGAGCTCAGGAACCCTTCAAGACAGTAAAGCAATAGGTCTGGTGAACGTAAAAGAATTTACATTTCCTTTCTGTTTGCTCAGCTCTTTTCAGATGTTGTGAAAACAGAACTCTGTGGGGTGCCTGTTAGCAAGAGAGCTCATATGAATGATCTTAGCCTTTACTGAGAAAATAATTTTTTTTTTTTTGAGACAAGAGTCTTGCTGTTGCCTGGGCTAGAGTGCCATGGCATCAGCCTAGCTCACAGCAACCTCAAACTCCTGAGCTCAAGCAATCCTCCTGCTTCAGCCTCCCAAGTACAAGTAGCTGGGACTACAGGCATGCACCACCACCACCCCTGGCTAATTGTTTTTTTTTCTATTTTTAGTTGCCTAGCTAATTTTTTTTCTATTTTTAGTAGAGACAGGGTCTCACTCTTGCTCAGGCTGGTCTCGAACTCCTGACCTGCTTTATCTGGTGTTAAAACCAAGCGATCCTCTCACCTCAGCCTCCCAGAGTGCTAGGATTACAAGGCCGTCCTTTCACTTGACCCACAGAACATTTCTTCGAGAAGTAGTTCATGTAACCTCTTTGAAAAAAATAGGACAAATGGACTCATGTTTTCTGTGCTTTGAGGGTCTTCTGATTATTTTTTAAAATCCCGTTTCAAAAAAAATATCTTCTGATTCTTTCCAATGTAGGGCTTTGTCTTCACCTTTTTTCTTTTGCATACACAGGCCAGCAGTGCTTCAACTATAAACAATGTAGACTGGTAAACACTGACTGAAAGGCTGTGTATCAGACCCTAGGGTTTACAGGCACTCGAGGACCCTTTAGTTCTGTGCTGAGGGCCATGATGGGGATGCCTGGGGTCTGGGGGGACAGGATGTGGCTGTCCTAGTTTGGGGATGACCTTCCTGAGTTCAAAAGGGAGGGGGCAGGGGGAACATCAAGGCACTGTCCTGAGCGTAGGACGTGCAAAAGCTCAGCCTTCCCAGGGGTGTGGGAGGTAAGGGGGATCCCAAGCCTTCCCTTGGGGGCTCAGCCTCGGCCTGTCTCCACTGCCCACTCTTTCACCTGGAACCTTGGAGCTGCAGCTCTGACTGCGGGCAAGCAGGATTGGACTGGGTGGGGCAGTCTGCAGGCACCATGTACCCCAGGCAGGGCCAATTGGCCCCGGGGAAGAGGGTGAGACTGACTTCTTAAATCCACAAGTACATTGAGAGCCCGTGAGTGCCAGGCACCAGGACATAAGAGGATGTTGGGGACTCCGGAGGACGTCATAGACGGGGAAGGGGGACAGGCAGCAGCAAGGGTGGAGACAAGCAGTTCAGGCAGTGGCCGGTGTGTGGCCAACCGCCAGGGCAGTGCAACCAAGAAGATGCAGTCAATTATCAAAGTCTAAAAGATTACGCCAAGACTTTTAATGGCCTGAAACAATAGACCACTGTCAACGGAAATGAGTGACTGGGGCAAAAATCTCAATCAATGGAGGTTTATTAAGCCAAAGTTGAAGATGTGCCCAGGAAAAACACGAACCACAGACAAGTTATGGCTGTTTTTTCTGGAGGGAAAGTTGGAACCTTTAGCATTTTGAAGGCATACAGAGAGGAGGAAAAGGCGGGGGTGGGGGCTCTGCTGTGGCAAAGTGGTGACATTCTCATGAGGCCCAGGAAATCTGCATTATATATAAAAGGAGAATGCTAGGAAGGAAAAAAGGAGTAAAGGAAGCATTAATTATGTAGATGTCCTTGGGTAGGTGGAAGAATGTCTGATTCCATCTTGTTCTCCAGTTCTGTTACCTGTAAGATAAACTGGTAATTCGTTATTAATGTGGACTCAACAGGCTTCAGTTTTAGGTGCTTATGAGAGGCCAGCAAGGAATTTCCTTCCTAAACGCTCTGTGAGGCCAGTTCCTTACAGGTGCCCGAGGCCTTTGCCTTCTCTTTTGCACAGGAGCTGGGGGGTGGCCCTGAGACTTTGATTGGCTTTTTACACCACGCACCCCTGGGGCCTGCCGCGGCCCGGTAGTTCGGGTGAGGCCAACTGCGGCTCCGAAGCCCGCACCTTCGGAATTCCGGTTCCCGCCAGCGCAGAGACACGTCACAATAGGTGACGCGCCCGAACCTAGATTGGGACCAATCAGAAACGCGGCGCTTTCCCCCTTCTCCCGCGCCCGCGTCGCGCACGTCCCTATCTCCCGCCGAGACCCCTCCCTGGTCCGCGAAGGCGCGACCTATCAGCGCACTAGGGGCCCGCTGGCCGCCTCAGTGCGGGGGCCAACCTTTCCCTCGGGTCTCTCCTCAGTCAGCCAGACGGAGCGTCTAGCCGGGAGGCCGCGCTGCCCGCCGCTGTCCTCAGGCCTCAGGCCCGTTGCAGTCGGCCTGCAAGGCGCGCGCAGCTGAGGGGCCTCCCCCCCCGCGCACGGGCCGGATGGTCTTGCCCGCCCGGGCGCGCGCGGGAGCGCCGAGGGGGCGGGGCCAGCGGCCTATAAAAGCGGTTGGGGGCGGGGCGTACGGAGCTTGTTGGCGCCCGTGCGGGGAGGTGACCTACTGGGTCGCAGTCTCAGCTGCAGTTCTTCGCGTCCGCACCGCGTTCCCACGCCGCCATGGCTTGTCGGCCGCGAAGTCCCCCCAGGTGCGGGAGCCGCTGCGACAGGGACACCAGGTGAGGCCGGGCCGCGCGGCCGTGGGCGTCCCCAGCCTGGCCACGGGCGCGCGCGTCAGGCGGGGCTGGGGCCTGGTAGGGCTGCGTGTGGGGCGAGGGGTCTTCGGGCCGGGGTAGGGCCGCGTGTGGGACTGGGGGGTCCTTGTCCATGCGAGACCCGCCGACCGCGTCTCTGCCCCCAGCCCGCCGTCCCCTGCGAGATGGAGCCTCGGACGGAAGCGCAGAGCCGACTGGAGGCGCAGGAAGCCCGAGGACGCAGAGCATGGCGAGCGCCGGGGCGCCGACCGCAGACCCGAGAGGTGGGCCCCAGGCCGTGGGTGCTTGGGGGTCTGGAGGGGCGCGGTGGGGCCCTTGCAGAGGCTGCTTTGGGGTCTTCTCTGCTCCTGATTTCAAAAGATACTGGGACAGATCAGATAGGTGCGGTCTGGGTCCCCTTAATTTTTGTCTCTGCTCGATCTCCTAGCCCCCTGCTTTAACTGACCTGAGTGAACTGGCAATTAGGAGGCGAGCACAGCCTTCGGGTGCCTTCCGGCTGGGCCACCACGGCTGTACTGTGAGGTACTGGACGCCCGGGAAGCATCTTCCCATTGATAGGTGTCAGCAAAGCGAACTTCAACCAGTTTGAGCCCTTGCTGTGCTGCGGGGAGAGTGATAGGGACTATCACGAACTTTTAAAACGTTGTGAGATAGCGAGGCGTTTTTATTTTACTCTTAAAAGTTAAATTGGAGAAGTTACAGGGTGGAAAAGGATGTTAAGTGAAAGCCGGGATGCAATTCAAGGATTTAAGTTCCAGATCCCTTTTTCCGTTTCGATGCTACCGAGGCTCTACCTGAGGCTTTTCCTAAGGCTTTTGTAGTATTTGCTTGAGCATTTTGTAGGTTAGGCAGTGTTCTGGAAGGTCAAGATGTGAGCTGAACAAGGTCTTTGTTCTTGTGCTTATAGCCTGAAGTAGGTGGGACGGCCTGTCAAACAGGTAATTCAGAGGGAGAGGTGTCTGAAGAAAGTAAGGGGTGCCTGTGGTGGTGGTGAGGGGGCTGTTCAGGGCCATGGTCAGGGAAGGCCTCTCTTGGGAGACCTTTGGCTCACAACTGGGATGAAACGGGAAGTGATCTTTATGCGGGTCCCTGTGAGGAGCTTTGTGCCAAGGCCCTTGGGTGGATATGTTTGTGAACTGACCAGAGACTAAGGGCTGCTGTTGAGCTCAAATGAAAGGGTATGGTGACTTGGCCAAAATGGAGCAGTGAAAGTGGTAGGAAGTGCATAGTTCAGAATAGACTTCTGAAGGTAGGACCTGTAGGACTTGCTGAGGGGGTGGGAGCAGGAGGAAAGAGGAGTCAAAGACGATTCAAGACATTAGGCCAGAACACCTGTGTTGATTGTGGGGCCATTTCCAGGATAAAGAGGTGGGAGTGGACCTGCATAGGGAGGGAAACTTCTTAGACAGCAAGGGAAGATGTCAAGAAGATAATGGGATCTAGGAGTCTGGACCGGGAGGCCATGCCAAGCACTCTGAGTTGTCAGCACATACAGATGATACTTAAAGAGTTAGGACTAGGGGCAGGTATAGGAGAGGTCCTAGCACAGCCCCAGGGCTACATAGGAAGGACAATCAAACCATATCGAGATCGAGCTCTGAGCCCTCCAGTGGCCTTATTTAGCTGAAGGTAAGATGTGAAATCCTTATAATACTCTAGAAGTCCTTGGTATCTGGACCAGTACTCCTCTAGCCTCCTCATTTCTCCAACATGGCAGGAATACTTCTGTTCTAGGGCCTTGGTACTTGCTGTTTGCTCTGTGTGGAGAATGTGTGGAGGTACCCGACAAATAGAGCCAGCTGCATCTCCGTGGGGGATGGTGCTGGTCATTGATGGAGTAGGGCAAGAAGTGGTCGCTTTGGAAGTAGCTTAGCTCGGTGTATAAATGGGCTTTGTTGTCTCAAGATAGGGTAGATTGTGAGTATAACCTGCCTAATCTAACAAATGGACTTTAGTTCCATGAAAGGTATCAAAATATGCGATGTAGGGTAAGGTTATTTGTATGTACCCTTTAAATATTTCTGGTCAGGCATGGTGCCTCGTGTCCGTAATCCCAGCACTTTGGAAGGCCAAGGTGGGAGGATTGCTTGAGGTCAGGAGTTCGAAATCAGCCTGGGCAACATAGTGAGACCCTTTCTCTATGAAAAATTAGCTGGATGTGGTGGCTTGGTCATTTAGTCTCAGCAAGTACTTGGGAGAGTGAGGCAGGAAGATTGCTTGAGCCCAGGAGTTTGAGGCTGCAGTGAGCTATGATGATGCCACTGCACTCCAGCCTGGGCAACAAAGTGAGACCTTGTCTCCAAAAAAAAAAGAAAGTATTCCTATAGTTCAGATTCCTGCTGGAGCCTCAGATCTGCACCTCTTGATACACTAGTGAGGGATGTTAGTCTTTAATCCTGGACAAGCCTCCGTTTGGTTTTTTATCTGCAACACGATTACCGAGTCAATTTAACTTTCAGTTAATTACTTAATTTGATATCAGACCTTTCCAGCCAATTTTAGAATCTGGAAATTTACTTTAGAAATCCAATTTAAGTTTCATTGGGTGGTATGAAGAAATGATAATTACATAAAGGAATTATTCCTTTGTTACTGCAATTGCATTTTCAAAGCACACCATTTTGTTCACTACTAAAATATATGAGGTTGCTTATTTGGTGTGGTTGAATTTAGTGCCTTGTTTTGATATATCAGTGGTGGCCAATAGAGGATGCGGTGGAAAAATTAAAATGTAAGTTCACATCTAATATATAAATAATAGGCACATCAGCAATTCCAACTGCCAGAATTTTTGGCATTGAGCCTTAAGCTTTCAAATTGTCACTTTTTTTTTCCTTCCAAATTTCCTGATCTTGATTAAAGATTTCCTTAAGCTTGAGATAGGACTGAGCTCCTGGATTAGGTTTAACCAGTAGACTAACTCTTAATGTATCCAGGACTCTGAAATATATACTTATTACCCTCCCATACACGGTTTAATTTTGGGGTAATATATCCTGAATCATTAATTGTGTACATCCACAAGGTAAATATATATTAGGCAGTATATATTATATATATTAGTTTCCCACTGTGTGGTGGTCACTGTGGTTAGTATTTATTGTGTATTATCTGAAATTGTTTAAAAACTCCTGAAAAAAAGCTCCTCATTTTGCAAGTAAGTTGTATTAGGTGCTCTTGTCAGTGCTAACAGTGCTTTGTTGACTTTGTCTGTCTTTACTTTCAGTGGACTGTGTCCCCATGATTTAGCCAATGCTGGCACATGGTAGGTAGGCAGAAGTTTAATGAATGAAGCCCAGAAAGGCTTTAAGTGAATTGCTCAAACTCAGTGAACTAGTAAATTATGGAGCAGAGGTTCTCTTTCAAATATGATTCAACTCTGAAGCCTGTTCCCTTGGCATTCTGCCAAACAGCCTTTGAATATTTTTTTTTTTTGCTGAATATTTCCTGACATACAATTGGAAAGGACACTGAAAGTATGTGTCATGGTTCAAATGTGCATTTTCATTTTATTACAGCTTTACCACTCCCGAAGGCCCTAAGCTCCGTTCTAGATGTTCAGACTGGGCAAGTGCAGTTGAGGAAGATGAAATGAGGACCACAGTTAACAAAGAAATGGCAAGGTATACATTTTGGACCATTTTGAAGGTGTTATCTGTGGTGTTTTCAATTGTACATTAAATTTGGTGTGTGTCTTAGAGCATTGCTTCTCAAAAGTCTGGGTCCCAGACCAACAGCCATCAGCATCTCCTGGGAACTTCTTAGAAATTCAGATTCTCAGGCCTCTCCCTAGCCCTGCTGATGGAAACGTGGTAGTGGGGTGGGGCCTGGCCACCCTGCACAAAGCCCTCCAGGTGAGTCTACTCCCTAAAGCCTAAAGTCTATTCCCTCTCTACACCACCATCCTCTTGGTGGTGATCCTTCTGAGAGTGGAAGTAGGTATACCGTGATGTTGCTGGACTGTAGTTACAGTTATGTTGCCACCTGTCACATGCTATGCTCATACTGCCCAGCACAGTAGATGTAATGTGCCCTCTAGGTGAGGGAATGTGCTCTTGACTGACACCTGGCTCAGGTAACAAAGCTCAGAAATGCCAGTGTCCAGGGAGGGGTCCCTAACTCAGGGCCTGCAGTTGTACACAAATTGTTTTGTATGCCCAAGTTGTCACAAACTAAGCCTCTTCCTCTCCCTTAACTCCTTATCATTTGGATAATGCATCCTTAATATCTCCTAATCTCCCTTGATTACATTATCAAAATTTTCGAGCTGTTTTCTCCTTTGATATAGGCCATCTAACTCAAACTAGCTGAATGAACTTTGAATTAAACTGTGGTTTATAATTGAAGTATTTTACAAAGAGATTTCTACCTGAGAAGTGGCTGATAGATCAAACAGGATCTTCGTTAGTTTTTAATTCTGGTGAGAAAATGTCAGCCAGGGGAGCAGGACTTACCTTCCTGTCCTCGTCTCAGCAGCTGGTGATGGTATTTATAGCTGCCGCCTCTGAAAAGGCACAAGAACACATGGCAATTTGTTATTGAGCATTCAGGGGTCATTCTTAATTTCTTTTAGGTATCAAAATGTGTGGCTGAGTAGTATGGTTGGATAGAAAGAATGAACTGAGAGTTGACAGATGTGGGTACCAGTGTTTTGAATGAAATTTATTTACATAAGTCTTGATTTTCTCACCAGAAAATTGGTTTCCCTGATCATCACCTAAATACAAATCTGGGAACGACACCAATTGGATATCAGACTGAGGTGGGGGGTGGGGGAGGGGATGGGGGTATGCCTACACAATGAGTGCATTGCGCACCGTTTGGGGAGTGGTAACATTTGAAGGTGCTGACTCGGGAAGGGGGGGTGGGGGAAAAAAATATGAAACTGTTGTTTAAAAAAAAAAAAAAAATTTTTGCTATAATAAATGACTTGCCTAACTTTCCTTTATACTTTCAAGATATCTGAACTTTTTCCCAAGAAATCTGCAGCTGTAATGACTTTCTTCTTAGTATCTATAAATATTTAGAAAGTTAAATTATCGGGCTTATAATTGCCAGAACTGAATCATATGTAGCCATTTAAAATATTGATTTGTTTAGATGTTCTTAGATAAAACTTTATCATTGTGATTTAAATTTAATGTTATTTTATAATGGATTTTTAACACTAGTAATAAATGAGTCTTTATGTAGATAAAAAAAAAATAAGTCTTGATTTTCTCAACCATAAAATTACAACATTTGACTTGATCTGTATAGTTTCTGTGTTCTGTTCATGAGTATTAGAATAGTTCTTGCCAACCTGTGGTCCTAGTTGCTCCCCCAGGTTATCACTAGCCAGGGTCTATCTGCAGCCCTTATGTAGGATGACCCCACCTGTCTGGACCCTCCTGTGGGTAGACCCCTCTTTGTTCCTTAGTTATCTTATGGGCCTGTATCTGAAAATTGTCCTGTTTTGGAAAACAGGCCTACTCTTGTCCAGAGTGTTGTTTTGGACCACTCCATTGATTATGCCATTTTTTTTGGTGTTTTGTTTTTTTTTTGAGACAGAGTCTTGCTCCTTCACCCTAGGATAGAGTGCAGTGGCGTCATGGTAGTTTACTGCAACCTCCAACTCCTGGGCTCAAGTGATCTGCCTCAGCCTCCTGAGTAGCTGGGACTGCAGGCACACACCACCACACCTGGCTAATTTTTTGTTTTTGGTAGAGACAAGGTATTTATTTATTTATATTTTTATATATTTTTTATATTTTATAAAGTTTTTTAATATAATTTTTCTTATAAACAAATTATTTATTTTGTTTCTATTTTTAGTAGAGATGGGGGGGGTCTCTTGCTCAGGCTGGTCTCGAACTCCTGACCTAAAGCGATCTCCTGCCTCAGCCTCCCAGAGTGCTAGGATTACAGGCATGAGCCACCGTGCCTGGCCTATTTTTGGTACAGACAAGGTCTTGTTCACGCTGGTCTGGAACTCCTGACCTCAAGCGATCCTCCTGCCTTGGCCTCCCAGAGTGCTAGGATTATAGGTGTGAGCCACTGTGCCTGGCCTCATTATGCTCTTTCTGATGGAAGGCTGCTGCTTTTAGTACAACCTGGGTAGTTTGACCCCCTTTCCCCATGGTGAACCTTTAAAAGGCAGGCCAGCTTCCACAAGGGGAGGGCAAGGGGAGTATGAGAAGTCAGCTTATTATATACTTTAAGGAAAGTAACAGAGTACAAACTGGCAATGTAAGAATTTGAAAATGAGTTGTCATCATACCTGAAGCCAGTCTTTCTCATGTGGGGTACTGGAGAGAATGAAGCCCTACAGAAAATGATTTGTGGGACTAATTTCTCAATTCTTACAAAGATGATCTATTAAATATAACCAGTGCTGTGCTAGATACACAGGATATAAATTATTTCCTTACCTCCTGGTGTCCAAACTGCATTGGATACCATAGCACACTGCGGGGCAGATTTTAGATTTGGAGGGAGGCACAGTGATATGTGGCATCTTTCAGACACCCAAATGAACCTCTAGCTTGAGGTGGGTTGTGGTTTTAATGTTAGATTTCATTAGGATCCTTTGAGTGACATCATCCTTTTTTTTGCAAAGCTGGGTTTTGGTAGTTACTGCCACAGAAAGCTGATGCCTCATGAAATTCACGAGGAGTGAGGCATGTTGGGGTGGTGTTCAGTTACCAGGACTGGAAAAGGCACAAAGTGCCTAGCAGGCACACACATCCTGTTTGTAATTGTGGTATTTGAAAAATGAAAACTTTTTTTTTAATTTTTTTAAAATTTCAGCATATTACAGGGCTACATATGTTTAGGTTACATATATTGCCTTTGCCCCACCCGAGTCAGAGCTTCAAGCATGTCCATCACCCAGATGGTGCACACCATACCCATTAGGTTCCCCTCCTCCGCCCTCCCATCTGCCCGACACCAGATGAATGTTCCTACTATGTGTGCACATCAGTGTTGATCAGTTAATACCAATTTGATGGTGAGTACACGTGGTGCTTGGTTTTCTATTCTTGTGTTACTTCACTTAGTAGAATGGGCTCCAGCTCTATCCAGGATAATACAAGAGGTGCTAGATCACCATTGTTTTTTGTGGCTGAGTAGAACTCCATGGTACACATATACCACATTTTATTAATCCACTCATGTATTGATGGGCACTTGGGTTGTTTCCACCTCTTTGCAATTGTAAATTGTGCTGCAACAAACATTCAAGTGCAGATGTCTTTTTATAGAATGTCTTTTGTTCCTTTGAGTAGATGCCCAGTAATGGGATTGCTGGATCAAATGGTGGTTCTGCTGGTAGCTCTTTGAGGGTTCTCAGTATTACTTTCCACAGAGGTTGTACTAGTTTGCAGTCCCACCAGCAGTGTATGAGTGTTCCTATCTCTCTGCATTCACACCAACATTTATTATTTTGGGACTTTTTGATAAAGGCCATTCTCACTGGAGTTAGGTGATACCTCATTGTGGTTTTGCTTTGCATTTCCCTGATGATTAGAGATGTTGAGCATTTTTTCACATGTTGGCTATTAGTCTGTCTTCTTTTGAAAAGTTTCTGTTCATGTCCTTTGCCCACTTTTTGATAGAGTTGATTTTTTTCTTGCTGATTTTCCTGAGTTCTATATAGATTCTAGTTATAAGCCCTTATCAGATGTGTAACATGCAAATATTTTCTCCTATTCTTTTTTTTTTTTTTTTTTTTTTGAGACAGAGTCTTGCTCTGTTGCCCAGGCTAGAGTAAGTGCCGTGGCATCAGCCTAGCTCACAGCAACCTCAAACTCCTGGGCTCAAGCGATCCTCCTGCCTCAGCCTCCCGAGTAGCTAGGACTACAGGCATGCGCCACCATGCCCGGCTAATTTTTTCTATATATATTTTTTTGGTTGCCAGATAATTTCTTTCTATTTTTAGTAGAGATGGGGTCTTGCTCTTGCTCAGGCTGATGTCGAACTCCTGATCTCCAGCGATCCACCTGCCTCGGCCTCCCAGAGTGCTAGGATTACAGGTGTGAGCCACCGCGCCCGGCCTTTTCTCTCATTCTTTAGGTTGTCTGTTTGCTGTTGTGATAGTTTCTTTGGCTATGCAGAAGCTTTTTAATTTGATCAGGTCCCATTTATTTATTTTTGTTGTTGCTGTGATGGCCTTTGGGGTCTTCCTCATAAATTCTTTGCCTAGGCCGATTGTCTTTAAGAGTTTTTCCAGCATTTTCTTCTAGAATTCTTATAGTTTCATGCCTTAGATTTAAGTCTTTTTTAGACTTAGGTTTAAGTGTTTTTTTTTTTTTTTTTAAAGGCTACTGAGTTTGGGAATGTAAATTTTTGTTGTGTGGATCTCACTACTTAAACTGAACCTGTCAAAGATTTCTTTTGGTCTACCCTTGTATTGGATAGGATTGTGTACCTGAGGGTTCAGGGCAGAGTTTTGTCAGAACTGGGTGCTTTGTTTTTAATTTTGTTATTTATTTTTTTATTTATCTATTACTGATTTATTTACTACTGATAATTATTATGCTATAAATACAAATTTTAATGGACTTAAAACACACAGAACTATAGATGACAGTTTCAAGGACATAGAACCATGGATGACAGTATCACAACCCAACCACCCCCACCACTCAGTGAACACACCTGTTTCCAGCCATCATTTCCACAGAGTCAATCCTGTTTCATCTGTATCCCCCTCACAGCCACCTCCCCGGGACATTTTTTAAAAGTTAATTATGCTTTTTCTAGGAACAGTTTGGTGCTACTGTTTCTTTATTTTATTTTATTTCAGAGTATTAGGGATATTCTTATACCTTTTTAAAAACAGCAATATTTATTTTGCACTCAGATATAAAAGAAAACTCCTCATAAATGATTTTGGAAGAGAGAGAAAATCATCATCGGGAAGGTAAAGGCTGTGTAAACATTTCTTTTCTAATTTGATAGACTGTAGATTGTTAATGAAAAGAACTGTTCTTGTGAGAAATAATCATCCTAATAGCATGTATTGATCAGTACCACCTTCACTGATTTGTAATATTGTGTCTGTTGTGTACCAGATTCCCATCTGTACAAAGATTCTGAACTGTTCTGTTACTAACAAGGTTTGGAATCTGGAGAATGAGTCCTCCTTTATTATTGTGTTTCAACATTTTCTCGGCTCACCTTATGTGGTGGTCTTAATTGCAAGGCTTGTTCTGTTAATCTTTCATTTTTCAGTTCTGATTCAAAGGAGTCCATGTCTACAGTGCCAGCTGACTTTGAGACAGACGAAAGTGTCCTGATGAGGAGACAGAAGCAGATCAACTATGGGAAGAACACAATCGCCTATGATCGCTATATTAAAGAAGTCCCAAGGTAGTGTTGCTTTAGTGGCATGTCCTCAACAAGTCATGGGGTGTTGCACTTCTAGTGTTGCTTAGATTAGGTAGTAAATCTGATGCTGGGAATAGTTTACACCTGAGAAAAACTGTTCAGTAGGAACTCACAGGCGCTTATGTTGCAAAGAATGGATTAGCAACTGAAAAACCAAGGACATGAAGGTTAAAAATAAAATCACTTTCATAATTTTGAATGTTAGATAACATTTTATTTTTCAGGACTTACAGGTGTAGTTATTAAAATACATGATGGAAAAAAATGAAGTTGAAGTTAAAGATTGTCAAGATCTAACTGGAAAAAGTTGGCATTGCCCTGTATTCTAAAGCAGCATGTTCTTGTCTGTCCTATTCCCTTGAACACATAGACACAAAAGGATACAAAAAACCTTTAGAGTTTTCCTAAACTTTGTGGCGGGATTGGTGTTAAACTTACCTTTCTGGAACATAGATGGCAAAGGAATAGTAAGATTGAAAGAGTGCTTTTTTATACATTACTTTCTCATTTTGTAAAATCTCAGTTGATCTATAATTTTTAAAATAACACTAATTTCAAAGTTAGGTTAATCTTCAAGCTAATGTGCAAGTATGGGTGGCATGTGTGGGGTGCTGTTGCTCTCTTATAGACACCTTCGGCAACCTGGCATCCATCCCAAGACCCCCAACAAATTTAAGAAGTATAGTCGACGGTCGTGGGACCAGCAAATCAAACTCTGGAAGGTGGCTTTGCATTTTTGGGATCCTCCAGCTGAACAAGGATGTGATTTGCAAGAAATGTATGTTTTTATTGCATTCTTATTCTGTTGCTGATTGGTACAGTGACTGAGCAGCTCTCTGTGTGTCACTTACAGGCAGGTTGTCATAGGTGTAGTTCCCCTTGACAGTTGTAAGGGAGCCAAGTGGCCACCGCAGCTCCATGCTGGGTTTCTCTGTAGTGTGTGAAGCTGGGTAGGAGGGGCTGGAGGGAGGAGCTTGTTTCTGTGATTGAATTTACTTTTTGTAGCTAGAAAAGATAGAACTCAGTAAATTTAGGAATACACGGTGGTTGTTTTTGTTGTTTAGAGAATGGAAACATCCTAAAAAGTATTTGAGTCATTTATGTTGAGCTATGAAAATGAAAGGTCTTATTTTAATTAAGGAAGGCTTTTATCTTTTCCTTAGTGGTTTTTAAACTCGTGCCTAGTTGAAAACATCTCAGGCCTGAACTTTTGCTGCATGATTGGAATACCTGCTGCCCGGGGCACTGGAGAGATCCTGTGCTTGCCTCCCCTGGGTGGCATTTCTGTTTCTTCTCAGCTCCCTCCGGTCCTGAGCCTCTCCCTTCCTCAGACACATTTAGTCATTCAACAAATATTTGAATTTCTTTGTGCTAGGAAGTTTATTAGAAACTGGCATATTTGAAATGCTTTCTCACATGGCTTTACAAATTTGGCCTGATAGATGTCACATGGGTTTCTTTCCGGAGTGAACCATTGTACAATTCTCTGTGAGTAGAAAATGGGGAAAATTAGTGATAGTGTAGAGTGTTGTTTGTCACAGTGTTCATTCCCTCCCTTGAAAACTGGGCTTGTTACAAGTGCCCCTGCTCCTGAGGTTGCTCCTGGTGCGAGTAATCCTGAGGCCAGAGAGTGGGCTGGTCTTGGTGTGCGGGGAGGCGGGTAAGTCTTTTCACTTCTTGTAATTGCCAATTTCTCCCTGGATTGACTGGGCCAGGGCTGGATCTGGCAAACAGGAGGGACACTGTCGGTGTCTGTCAGGGCAGCATGATGTGGGTGGGGCTTGTTTTCAACGAACAGACTTGAGAACTTAGGTATACACCAAGTCTCCTGACTTTGTTAGGCCAGTGGCTAACACGCTGTTGGATTTCGTTTCGCAGACACCCTGTAGACCTCGAGTCCACAGAAAGTGGCTCTGAGCCCCAGACAAGCTCTCAAGATGACTTTGTAAGTACTTTCTTTGGATGGGTCTCTCAGCTTGGGGGTTTCAGGTGAATTGTTGATAACATGTGCCACTTTATATATAAACTGAGGTTTGATTCAGATGCTTATGAAAAAGGGACTCCTTACCATATTCCCCATTATTGAAGTATCAGATTTGATTGTAAGATTTAATTCTTAGGTAGTGATCTTAATTTAAGATTTTTGGTTCAGTCCAGCTAATCAGACCCACCATTTTCATTTGAAAGTAAAAGGCCTTTTTCCTTTGAATCCAGCATCTGCATATGCATTGTCACTGGCATTCAATTATAGGCCGTATACAGTTTGTGCTGGTAAATTGCTAAATAGGAATCATGTACTAATTGTTATTAAATAAGGGAGTGCTTTGTGCCTAGGAGTTTTCCTGCATTTGCTGATTTTTTTTAATTACACGTTTCTGATCAGGAAAAGCATCAAAGATGAAGAGCAGTATATAAAATTGCCTCGTTCTAATTCTGTAGTGATTGAGTACACATTCTTCCAGACCTTTTTGCACATGCACAATTTGTATCAAAGTGATCCCTTTACTTTTATAAAGGAGACCACTGTAATATTTGCATATAGAAGCACCCAGCATATTAAGTGAAAAAAACAGGCCAAAAACTAGAATATGTAAACATGTGTTATAAAATACTCATGTAAAACATATAAGATCCTGTACTGTATTTGAACATATAACATAAAGGTGCACAGTTGCCTTTTCCTGCCTTCCTTCCATCTCTGTCACCCTTGCTTGGTAAGGTCCTTCCAGTCTACTTGACCATTTGAACACCACACAGTCTTTATTTATGACTGGTAATTTGTGATGGAGAAATTAGGAGTAACACAAATGTCCATCGGTAGAGGAGTGGCAAAATTATATTCACTTCTTAAGGAATACACCTATTCAGATCATGTTTTCAGAGACTATCTGATGACATGGGAAATTTGTCAAGAGAAATCTGAAAAGAATATTTAACTATAGGTAAAAAGGATATTTAACTAAGCCAGCTCAGTTTTGTGATAGTTATACATAGATATGACTAAAACACCTATCAAGATCTTGGCAGGTGGGTATCCTTAGTTTGGATTAAGAATGGCTTTTATAATATTTTAAAAATGTAACTCTTGTCCCAGTTCAAGAAACAGATTATGACATGCCAGCTGCAGTGTCAGAAGTTAGAAGTAAATGAGCAATCCTGGGGGGAAGAGGAGAGGGGAGGTGACTGCATGAATGTGGGGGAGCCTGGCCACAAAGAGGCTGGGGTGTCGGGGGCAGGATTAGAGGGTGGGGTCCTGGTGAGAGATCCTGGGGGCCTCCAGGAAGAGGTGGCTGTTGATTGCTGGATGTGTAGAACGGAGGAGAGAAGGCTGAACTAAGTGGGTATTTGGAAGAGCACTTTTCTTCAACACTGTTTTGGAAAACATTCTATAGCAAACACCTATGTAGCTATCTCCTGTTTGTGTGTGTACCTCAACCACTTGAAAGTGGTGGTGGAACTTTGCCACTAAATATTACCAATTTTGTCTCCTAAGATTAAGGATTTTCTCATGGACATAAGCACAAAATAGTTGTCACACCTGATTAGGAGATGTGTTATTGACAAAATTCTGTCTAATAAGCTGTTCACATTTCAGGTTTCTGTTTGTCCCAATGTCCTTTTTAGCACTTTTTTCCTTTTTTGATCTAGAATTGAATCAAGAATCACACCCTTAAACCACCCCATCTCTTTCCTTTCACCTAGAACAGGCTCCCTGCCTTTCCCCATGATCTTGACTCATTTCTTTGAAGAGGATCAGTTTAGTTTTTGTAAAGCAGTGTCCATTTGGATTTGCTGGATTTTATCCTTAGGGATTAGTTCAGGTTGGATCCTTTGGGCAAGAATGCTACGATGGGGAGTGTGTATTGGTTTGTCCTGTTCGTGATGTTAAGGTTATATCATGATTCAGGTGGTATCAGCCAGAGACCTTTTAAAATTCTTTCTGTGCCTTTTAGAATTCTTTCTATGCTTATAACATGTGTAGACATCTAAACTTTATACGTTATATAGTATTTTGTGAATGGTACATCTGATTGATTCCTCTTTGCAATATCATCAACATCCGCCTCAACTGCAATTGAGGTGTACACCTTCATGTGCAGTATATCACATGATGCCACTAAGGTGTGGGGTGTATGAAGTGGCCCATTTTAGGGGTGAGGTGGGCTCGGGAAAGGCCTGTCTTCAGTCCCTGGATCTGCCATGCTGGAGCTGAGGCAGATCTTCCTCGGCCAGTGGGTGGCTCGGCCATTTTGGTGTGATTCTCCTTCACATGTCACAGGTGGGTGATGTCCTGTGCCTGGTCCTCAAAGCAGCTCCCTTTAGAGTTGAGGTAGCTGTGGCTCAGAGATGTCAAGGGATCAGTGAGCTTCTGATTCTAACCTGGGGCAGGGGGTAGTTTATTGGGTAGGAATTTGACACTTCCAGCTAAAGTTTGATGTTATTCATTATCCATGAGTTTTATTTTATTTATTTTGTTTTGTTTTATTTTATTGTTTGAGACAGAGTCTTGCTCTGTTGCCTGGGCTAGAGTGCCGTGGCATCAGCCTATCTCGCAGCAACCTCTAACTCTGGGCTTAAGTGATCCTCCTGCCTCACTCTCCTGAGTAGCTGGGACTACAGGTGTGTGCCATCACGCCCAGCTAATATTTTCTATTTTTAGTTGTCCAGCTAATTTTTTTTCTATTGTTTTAGTAGACAGTGGGATCTTCCTATTGTTCAGGCTGGTCTCAATCTCCTGACCTCGAGTGATTTCCCCCTCTTGGCTTTCCAGAGTGCTAGTTTAGAGGCATGAGTGAGCCACCAGCCAGGCCCATGAGTTTTAATTAGCTACTTTGGATTCTCTGTTGTGTTCTGCCTTTATGTGATCATCACTGGTGATGCTGAGTCTGTCTTGGGCCTGTCGTGCTGCTGCTGGGCACAGGAGCGTGCGCTGTCCCCTCAGTCGGCGAGTAATAGGCCTGTGCTTAATGTCTGTCTGAATGTCAATATGACCCACGCTTCTGTTTTCTAGGATGTGTACTCTGGCACACCCACCAAAGTCAGACATGTGGACTGCCAAGTGGTGGACGAGTTCGACTTGGAAGCTTGTTTAACTGAACCCTTGAGAGACTTCTCAGCCATGAGCTAACTGTGCCACCTGGCGGTGGCCAGAGGAACAAATGCCCTCACACCTGGTGGGAGGCCAGCTAAGGCCAAGCATGTGTTGTGCCCTTGTACCTGGATGGTTTCTTTGTTAATAGCTCGTTATCTCATGATGAAATGTTATTCCTGCCTTATTTTCTTAAGAAACATTAATTTTATGTACCAGTGAGTGTATTTTGCATGTTTTAAATTGTTAATGGCAATAATTCCAAGGAAGATTGGACTTAAAGCAATTTTGCAACAAACTTAATTGCGTATTCTTAACCATCCTCCAAGTTAAACTTACAAGTATCCTTCAACAGGTTTTCCACAAGTATTTGAGGCATAAAGTTGCCACTTGTCAGATGGGTTATTTTGGATTTAACCATGAATTCATGGGACCAATCTAGAGTCAGCCTTCTTTACAGATGTCTGACAAAGTATTCTCAGTGTCAGACACCTAAATATCTTTATGGAAAGTTAGTTTTTGGCCTTTTTCCAATATGTCGAAGTGAGTTTTTTTCCTCATACAGAGCTCTGAACAGATAAACATGTTAAATTAATGGGTTTTATGTAAGTTATACAGTCTTAATTTGGTACTTGTAAATAGCGCTAGGTAGGCTCTTTATCTAGAATACTCTAAGAGTTAAGGCAGCAAAGGTATTTAGAAACAACTTTTTTTGCAATCAGTTAATTTACTGTGTAAAATTTCTGTAAATGATACTGTGTACAGATTTTCTGTTCAAATATTCAGTCGTAAATTTCTTGTTAGGACTTAAGTTTCTATTGCTTTTGTATGCAATGATATTGCAAAAATAAAACCTTCTTTAACTGATTTAGGATTTTTCCAGGTGGGCTAGATACTGTGAGAACTAATGTGTTTGGGGGGGGGGTCAGAGTGTACATCTGTCTGTTTCAGGTCTGAAGGGCTCATCTGGCATGAGGTGAGGGCAGCACGTGGTGTGGAGAGAGAATTGTGACCAGCACTCAGGTGTGGTTGCTGTGTGCCCCTCTGTGCTAGCTCATCAAGCCCCACTGGCCACTGGGTGAGACCCCTTGTCTGATAGGCGTGGAGCTCCTTTAGGGGGTGCCCCGACCCAAAACAGGGAGTCAATGACCTAGGTTCCATACTTATTCCTCAGCAGCTGGGATGACAGGGACAGACCCTGCAGCAGAGCCAGCGTTAGGCTGAGTCCTAAGGGGTGCCTAGCCATAGCCTGCCTTCCGTAGCTGAATCTGGGACCCTGCCTGCAGGCTGGCCACCAGCCCATAGCCATCGCCGCGTCCCAAAGACACTCCCTCAGAATTGATACTGGGTTCCCTTCAAGCGAGGGGTGGGCTCAGGCAACTTTGTTCCAGGAGTTTGAAAAGGCAGAAGCCCTTCCTTGTTTAGTTAACACATCTGTGTTAACCCTGTTAACAGTGTGGGAGATACTGGGACATGGCAGGATACAGACCGCCTGAAGTCTGCACTCACACTCTGGTGGGGAGATAAGATAGTAATTGTGGTGTCAGGTAGAACAGGGTAGGGACAGGCAATTGGCAGTATTTTCAGGATGGTTGGGGGATGCCAGATGAGGTAGCATTTGAGCCGAGATACGCTATCACCCCAGGGAGGCAGCAAGTGCAAAGGCCCCTGGGGTAGGAGTGTAGCATGTTGACTGCCAACAACACTCTAAGATGTGGGAGGACTTTTGAGGCGTGTCTGTGAGGAAACTGCTAGAGGAAGCCTTGGCTTTGTGGCTGTGAGTGAGGACCAGCGGGAAGGTGTGGATAATATGGGAGATTAGAGCAAAGTGTAGTGACACTGTTGCCTCCGCCATGATGGCAGAACATAGAAAATGTCTCATGAGCTGGATGGTGTGGCTGAGGTTTCTAGGAAGGTAGCTTCTGGCGTCCTGCTTACGTTAAAAGCTAAAACAGCATAGGGAGAAGTGAGGAGGGCACTAACTCTGAAGGAGCAGCGCTCTCAAATGTCCACAGCCTTGCCAGATGGCAAAGGGGGCATCCAGAGGACAGCCAGGAAGGTCGGATCTATGCTGAAGCGGAGTGTGGCTTTGCAACCCTCTAAGTAAGACCTTTCCAGCAGCAGGGTTGCTTGTGCCTCGGCAGGAGCACGAGACAGACAAGGGCTGTTTTGAAAAGACGTGTGTGTGACTTTTGCCTAATGAATTGAACCCCAGTAGGAGTCACAGGAGTCTCGAAAAGCTTTTGAAAGAATTACACTGGCAGAATCACCTCCAGGTTGGGCTGCAAAGGTCTAGGCAATACGAAATGAAAGAGGCCTTGGACCAGCAGGAAGCAGGCTGAGATACACATGCCACCTTTCATAGAAGAGGAAGGATAATTGCAGGGTGGAACCTTGAGCCCAGAAACTTGGAGAATCTTTGGAGCAAGGCCAAGCCCTCATGGGGACCTGCCCATGTGACGTTTGCCGAGTGGACCAGGGAGTGGCTCTTGCAGGTATCCTAGGTCTGTCACCCCCCTATCGTAAGTTTGGGTGTGTAGCCTGGTGGGGCTGGAGGGCGGGTAGGTTGTCTCTTTAGCTCTGAGGTCTTCATCTGTAGGGAGGCTCAACCCCAGGAGCTGACCTTAAGGAACCATGTGTGAGGAGCCCTGTCCACACAGAAGTGGATTCTGATGACATTCTGGACTTTGTGTTGACCCTGTGGTGGGGGTGGGACTTAGAGGCCTTGGCAGGGGGTATATCTTGCATTTTGGAGGATTATAAATAATCTATATGGCCAGAGGGTGGGCTATGGTGGTCTGAGCAGGGCTGTGATGGGTGAGGTCAGGGCTGGGGGTGGGTGCAGGCAGGACGTTGACCCTGCCTTGGGTGAGTGAGACAGGCAGTGGCTGTCCCAAGTGGGGGTTTGAGGCCTGACTTGGGCGTCAGAAGAATTGCCCTGGCTGCTAAGTTTTGCTTCACATTTAAATTCTTGGAATGCTTTTCAGCAGCAAGGAAATCAATCTTCAGACTTTAGTGCTTGCCTCTTAATGCTGTTAATGTAATCTAGTATTTTCTCTGAGTGTTACAAATAACCAATAGGATAGGATTGAGTTGTCTTTATTCTTGACTCTTGTACATCGAACCTAGAAGTGTCAGAACTAAATTAAGTTTGTCCAGCATGATTAATTCTTCACAATCCCAGGCTGATTGCTATCTCGTCCCCGTGGGTGAGTCATTTTTCTGTCTTTCCACATAAGCTGGGGTCAGCTTATCAGGGTTGTCATCCCGCGTCCCCAGACTTACTGTTCTCCCTGTATTGTGCAGCCATTCATGTTTCTTGCTGGCCTGTCAGGATCTTGTCCTTTAGGTTCTCTTTTTCAGCAATCCTGCCACCACGTTGCTGACTCCTCCATCCCTTTGGTAGGAAAATGTCGATGGACTCTCCCAGGTGAATCGAATAGCCTCTGCCTGAACCGCAGGGCCGGCTCCTGTTGGCTTTCTGGGCCTGTGTGGTGGCTCCTGATTAATTGACGGGTTACTGCATCCGTTATTCCATGTGGGCAAATCTGGAAGGTCTGCTAGGTAAAGTCATGGTACAGTACTTGGGAAAACTGAAGTACTTGGCACAGTAGTGTGTTACTGTCTACTTTGAACCCAGTGTGGCTTGAGGGGAGGGGAAGGAAGTGTAACTATTTGATCGTCAGTCTGCATATAATTTAAAAAATTTTGGCCGGGCGTGGTGGCTCACGCCTGTAATCCTAGCACTCTGGGAGGCCGAGGTGGGCGGATCGTTTGAGCTCAGGAGTTCGAGACCAGCCTGAGCAAGAGCGAGACCCCATCTCTACTAAAAATAGAAAGAAATTATATGGACAGCTAAAAAAAATATATATATAGAAAAAATTAGCCGGGCATTGTGGTGCATGCCTGTAGTCCTAGCTACTCGGGAGGCTGAGACAGGAGGATCGCTTGAGCCCAGGAGTTTGAGGTTGCTGTGAGCTAGGCTGACGCCACGGCACTCACTCTAGCCTAGGCAACAGAGTGAGACTCTGTCTCAAAAAAAAAAAAAAAAAAATTTTTTTTAATTAGGGAGGATTGAGCAGGGGGGCTCAATTGTTTTTCTTTTCTTTTTTTTTTTTTTTTTTTGAGACAGAGCCTTGCTCTGTTCTCCAGGCTAGAGTGCCATGGTATCAGCCTAGCTCACAGCAACCTCAAACTCATGGGCTGAAGCCATCCTCCTGCCTCAGCCTCTTGAGTAGGTGGGACTATAGGTGTGTACCACCACACCCAGCTAATTTTTTCTACTTTTAGTTGCCTGGCTAATTTTTTTTTCTATTTTTTAGTAGAGACAGGGTCTCTTTCTTGTTCAGGCTGGTCTTAAACTCCTGAGTTCAAGCATTCCTCCCACCTTGGTGTCCCAGAGTGCTAGGATTATAGGCGTGAGCCACTGCACTGGCCAATTTGTTGGGTTTTGTTTGTTTTTTTGAGACCAGGTTTTGCTCTGTGATCCAGGCTGGCATGCAGTGATGTCATCATAGCTCACTGCAACCTCCAACTCAAATGAGCTCAAGCGATCCTCCCACCTCAGCATCCTGAGCAGCTGGGACTACAGATGTGAGCCACCATGCCTGGCCTAGTCTGTGTATAATTTTATGTTTAAGAGAGAAGTTTGAGGGGTTTTCTTTTTGTTTTGTTGTTGTTTTGTTTGCATTTTAATGTGCAGATTGGCCCTAAACCACTTGGTAAAAATCATACTTCAAAGATGCACATAAAATTTCTAGGAAAAACCCTCAGTGTAGGAGTATAGGAAGCAAAGCCCCAATATTAGCACTAACAAATTGGTGGCTGAGGTTTCAACAAAGACGGTGACTGTATACAGTTCCTCTGGTGCTGCTGCTATTGCTGAGCTCCCTGCACGTCCCTTGATTCCTTGGTCCTCTTAGGCTGGATAAGGTCTTCAGACAAGAATAAAAACAGCAGGTGCTTAGAAGTATGAAATCTGCTTCAGGGCATCCTGGCTGCTTCATGGAGGCTGAAAGCCAGGGAGGGTCAGCCTTGCTCAGGCCGAGACACTGCCCACCCCTCCTGCCAAGACCTCTCACCCTAGAAACTCCCAGCTATGCCCCTACCTGATCCTCTCCTGGGTCGCACACATGTAAGTCTAGCTGCTGGCAGACAGCCCTGTGTGGCTTGAACAGCCACTTGGAATGTGCAGACTGGGCCTTCCCAGTCTCCTGACCCCACAGCCGGTCTCCACCATGGTGTCGGCTTTACTAAACTCAACAAAGCTCGCCCAAACCTGGGGGGCCTGGGCAGCTTCTTAATCTCTCCATATCCCCACAGAAAGACGGAAGCAAAATGGCAAGACTGGACTCCAACAGATACCAGGGACAACCAAGCCAGGTGACAAGATGTTTTCTGAACCCAAGATGCAAGGGATGGACATAAACCTGCAACAGCCCCAAGGCCTGTGCGGCAGCAGCAACTGCAGGGGCAGAAGAGGGAGGAAGTGGCCAAGAGGCTGAGGCCCTGAGAATGGGGGTGCAGAGGGAGCCGTCCACATCCCTGGAAGCACCACTGGCCAGTGTGAGAGCTAATGGTGTCTGTTTGCTGGTCCAGTGCTGGTGTCCACTACAGCTGCAGGAAACCTGGTCAGTCAATTACAGATTACACCTGCCACCAATTGGATGAAATGATGAGAATGCTTGCAGTTAAGCAGCCAAGGTTGGTCAGTAGAGACAGGCCAATCCTCTTGCAAGGCAATGCTGCTCAAACCACAGAGGCTGGATTTGGAAACTCTTGTCATTCACGATAGTCACCAGACCTTGCACCAACTGACTACCACTTCTTCCAGGCCTTGGGTCACTTCTTGCAAAGGAAAATAGTCAGTTCTCAACAAGCTGTGGAAAATGCCTCTTGAGATTTCATCACCACTTGCTCTCCAGGCTTCTTTGCTGCTGGCATAAACCAGCTACCATTAAGATGGCAAAACTGTCAATAGTTTAGGTGTATACTTTGATTAACTATACTGCTTCTTGTTTGAGATATAATAAACTATACTTTTGATTTGAAATTGGACATTTCATATTTAATGACCAAATATTGCTTTTGTTTGTAGATGACATGGACTATATAGACAACCCCAAGGAAACTACAAAAAATAAAACCCTCCTAAAACTAGTTCATCAGGGTCATGTAATTCTAATACTAGGCTTGTGTGGTGGCACACACCTATAAGTAATCCCAGCTATTCTGGAGGCTGCGGTGGGAGGATTGCCTGAAGCCAGAACTTCGAGACCAGCCTGGGCAATGTAGTCAGACCTCCATCTCTAAAAAAAATAAAAAAAATTCTAATACTACCAACGAACATAGACACTGAAATAAAAAAAAAAAAAATTGTACCATTTACAATTGATTAAAAACTGGAACACTTAGGTGCAAATCTAACAAAACACATACGAGCCCTGTATGCTGAAAACTGTACAATGCTGATGAAAGATCTAAATAAATGGAGAACTATGCCATATTCATGGATTGGAAGACTCAAAGATGTCAATTCTTCCTAAACTGATATACAGTTATAACGGAAATTGTATCAAAATCCCAGCAATTTTTTGTAGATAGAGGCAAGATTGTAAATTTCATATGGAAAGGGAAAAGAACTAGAATAGATGAAACAGCTTTGAAAAAGAGTGAGAAGGATGAGTCTCTTATTGGCTTATTGTAGAGCTACTGTCTTCAAGACTGATGTTGGTGGAGGGACAGACACTTAGACCAACGGAATAGGGAACAAAGAACCCAGAAGTAGACCTACGCAAGTCTGGCCAATTTTTTTTTTTTTTTTTTTTTTTGGCAAGGTGCAGAATTTTTGCAAAGGTGCAAAAGAAATTCAGTGGAGAAGGATAGTATTTTTGATGAATGGTGCTGGAGCATTTAGACATCCGAAAGTAAAAATATGATCTTCAATCTAAGTCTCACACGTTATAGAAAAATTAGCTCAAAATGGATCACAAACTTTAAAACTTGTAGAAAATCACTGGGATCTAGGGCTATGCAGAATTCTTAGATTGGACACCAAAAGCACAATTTGAAAAAGGAAAAGTAGATAAATTGGACTTAAAAACTTGCTCTTTGAAAGATCGTCTTAAGAGAATGAAAAGATAAACTGCAGGCTGGGAGAAAATATTTGCAAACCACACATCCCACAAAGGACTCATATCTTATCGAGTCTATGTAAAGAACTTTCAAAACTCCGCAGTAAACAAACCATCCAATTAGAAAATGGGCAAAATGGGGACAGACATTTCATGGAAGAAGATGGATGTGCAGATGGCAGATAGGTGCATGGGGCGGTGCTTGGCATTGTTAGTCACTGGGGGATGCAGCTGAGCAGCACCTGACAGAGTGGCTGTGTGGTGAACAGCAATGGGACCATGTGCTGGTGAGGACTGGGAGCCATCCTCGTGCGCCACTGGCGTGGGTGTACAACGGTACCAGCACTCTGGAGAGCAGTTTGACAGCTTCTTAAAAAACTAAACATGTAACTACCACATACCTTAGGGCATGAAGATTTAAGTTCACATGAAAACCTGTACATGAAAGCTCATAGCAGTTCTCTCTGTAATAACCCCAAACTGGAAACAATCCAGATGTCCTTGGGTGGGCGAACGGTTACACAAAAGGTGGATGTGCACACTGGAACTGTTGGCACAAATCCTGACGAAGAGTCAATCTCAAAGTGTTACGTACTGTGTGGTTCCTTTTATATGATATTCTTGAAAGGACAAAATTATAGAAATGGAGAACAGAGTAGTGGTTGCCAAGAACTTTATTTATATGTGCATCTGTGTCCCCTCTAGCTCTCTCTGCTGAAAAGGTCCAGATACAGTGACCAGCCCAGTCACATGAGTATTCCTCGCCACATACTGTGGTCTTGGAATACCATTTCTCAACAAAAGGGCCTGGAGAATGGCAGGGAGTGGGGTGTCATGCCCAGAGGACTCAGGAGCAACCTGAAGAGACCCCCTGCTCTCCGCCCCGGCCACAGATGGGACAATTTGATCTTCAAAAGGGATAAGAAATGCACTCATCAAATATGTTGGGAAAAGAGAGGAGTCAGTCGCTTTTGGGGGATGATGGGAGCCAGTTCACTCTCTTGAAAGCTGGTGAGCACCTCTCCAGCCCATCCTAAATGAGCTGTGCCACGCAGTCACCAGACAGGAGCATCCACAAAAGGATCCAACAAATAAAAGCAGAGGAACAAATTGAATTAGAATAGCACCGTTTGCAACTTGAAATGAGACACCCGGGCATTCTATGCCACTGATGGTTTTGCCCCACACCAGCTGTAGTGTTGCCAAGGTTATCAAAGCTGAGTCTGACCCAATTGGTAGGAAATCCAGAGGAACCAGGACTGTGCTGAGCTGCACCCAAGGACACCAGCAGCCACATGCAGACCACAGACAGCTCCCCAGGTCTTATGGCCCAGGTTCTGCAACAGGTTAGAAAAGAAAAGAAAAGAAAAGGAGACAGAGGGGGGCTTATATAGATAAAAGTTGCCAGAGGCACACCAAATAAAGAAATAGGCAAGACTAAACCCACTAAAATGTCTTAAGCATTCACTTCAAGGCCGTAAAACTTTTTAAAGGCAAGAAAGTGATGATTTTACAAGTCAGGCTGATGGTGATTTACGAGGGAGGGTGGGGTTTGCCTGGGCAGGGGACTTGCCTCTTGGGGTGGCTGGCGCCATTCTATTCCTTCTTAATAGCTTTATTGAGATATAATTCACCTGTTTAAAGTGTACAATTCAATGGCTTTTTGGTATATTCATGGACTTGTGCAAACTGTCACCACTGTCAGTTTTAGAACATTTTCATTACCCCAGGAAGAAAACCCCAGCCCGGAGCTGTCACTGCCAGCCGTCCCATTCCCGAGCCCCAGGAACCAGTTCTACCTTCTGTCTCTAGATTGTCCGTACACCTGCAGACATGTGGGTGCACATACATTACTACGTCTGCACACCTACAGGCACATGGGTGCACCTGTATCATGCCTTTTACTCTTTAGCCTCTAATGCTTCAGCATGTATTTCCTGGGAACAGGACACTTCATTTAAAAATGTGTGGAAGTAAAACTCAAGGAAAATCAAGTAGGTGGGAGGGGGTAGGAGGGGATGGGTAAATTCACACCTCACAGGTACAGTGCACACTAACTGGGTGAAGGGCACACTGAAAACTTTGACTCAAACTGTACAAAAGCAAATTGTGTAACCAAAACGTATGTACCCCAGTAAAATTCTGAAATAAAAAGTAAAAAAAAAAAAGTGCTACAGTCATCAAAATGGGAAAGTTTATACAGCACAGACCTTATTGAAAAGCACCCAGTGGTGTCCTGCATCGAGAACCTGTTCCTGCTCCAGGCTCATGGGTTTACTTTGGTACTTCCTGAGCACCTGTTGTGTGCACTGACTGCTTTGGCTTATTTTGTTTTTTTTTGACTTTTGAAGAGTATAGGTGAGTTGTGTTGAAGAGCATAGGTGAGCTGTGTTGAAGACTTGGCTCACTTTGGGTGGTCCCATATTTCCTCATGGGACCAGATCCAGAATGACAATTTTCCACGCGAATGCCCCACTGGTTGTATTGGGAGGCAAACGACATCAGATCACCCTGTTACTGGGGACACTAACCTGGGTGCCTGGATGAGGTGCTATCTGCCAGTGTTCCCCATTGTGAACTTGCTACATTTCTCTTTGCAAATTGCTAAGTGTCTCTGGGAAAATACTTTGAGATTATGGAAATACCCTGTTCATCTATTATTGTAGTATCTGTATTAGTTTTACCAATATTTTCATTCATTAGTTTTAGCATCTGTATTAGTCATTAGTCAGGGTTCTCCAGAAAGAGAACCAATAACGTTCATTCTCTCTTGCATGTGTGATTAATTTAAAGAAGTTGGCAAGTCCAAAATCTGTGGGGCAGGCTGGAAACCAAGGGAAAAGCTGATGTTGCAGATTGAGTCCAAAGGTCATCTGCTGGTAGAATTCCCTCTTCCTCAGGGAGGTCAGTCTTTTTTTTGGAAGTTCTTCAACTGATTGGATGAGGTCCACCCACATTATGCTTTAATAAGTGTCTACTGATTTAAATGTTTAACTTGTCTGAAAAATACCTTCACAGCAACATCCAGACGTGTTTGACCAAATGTCTGGGTACCTTGGCCTAGCCAAGATGACACATAAAATTAGCCATTGCAACATCCATGATAATTCTGGTTTGAATCAGTTATTGCTATTAATATTATACCATTGTCACCTTCATCCCATATACATTTATTTGCCAGCTTTCTATTGTAAGGAGGAGCTTTCCCTTCTCTCCTATTTGTTTACTTATGATGGATACAGACTCATGGATTTTTATTTTATTCAGTGGACCATGTCTGTTACTGTCCTTATTTGTTTTGATGCTCAGATTGTCTCAGATTTGGCCAGTTGGAGCTCCTTCAATCTGACTCCTGTGTCCTTTTGGCATACCATCATTTTGTTCCTTTCTTTCATTGTGTTAATATATACATAATAGAAAATTTGTCATCTTACCATTTTTAAGTGTACAGTTCAGTGGCATTTAAGCACATTCACATTGTTGTGTAACTATCACCATCATCCATCACTAGAGTTTTTTTTTACCTTTCACAACTAAAACTCTGTACCCATTAAACACTAACTCCTCACTGTTCCCTCCCCCTAGCCCCTGGTAACCTTTATTCTACTCTCTGTCTCTGAATTTGACTATTCTGGGTACCTCATATAAGTGGAATCATATAGTATTTGTCCTTATGTGTCTGGCCTACTTCACTTAGCATAATGTCTCCAAGGACCATAATGTACCCCCTGTGTTGGGGGTACTTTCTTGATTTTTGTCACAGCAAAATGCCCCGGGCTCATCCTATACCTACCATCCCCCACCTGAAGTCAGCCATTTTCTCTAAGGAGCCCTGGGTGCTGGGTATGCTCATTGCTACTGGGCTATCATTGCTTCTAGGTCCTTTCAGTGGACAGTGGCAGAAAATTGTATGTGTGATGTGTGTCTGTATAAAGTATCCCACAGTTTAAATTGATACCTGCAATTCCAATCCAATACCACACCCAACAAAGACATAACTAATGATCCAGTAGTGGAACTAAAATGTAATAATAAAAGAATACACTATCTAAAAGAACACAGGAAACAAGCAAACAAGGGACAAAGAACAGATAGGACCCATGGAAATATGGAAACCAAATAGCAAGATGGTAGATAATCAGCTGTATTTATAACCACCTTAAATATAAATGGCCTAAATATTCTAATTAAAAGTCAGAGATTGTCAAATTTGATAAAGAAGCAAAACCCATGCTGCCTACATGAAAGGCTCTGTCAACAGAAGGGCACATGTGGGTTCAAAGTAAAAAGCTGGAAAAAGATATACTGTATTAACTTAAACTTGGAGTGGGTATATTAATACCAGACAAAATAGGCTTCAGAACAAGAAATATTCCTAGGAAGAAAGACATTTCCTAGTGATAAGGGGGTCATTTCTGCAGAAAGATACAACAATCCAAAATGGGTAGAACCTTAATATCAGAGCTTAAATGTACAGGAAGTAAAAGATTGCTTGAACTAAAATGAGAAATAGACAAGTCCACAATTTGGGAATTTAAACACTTCCCTCGCAGTAATTGATAGAACAAGTAGACTAAAAACTCAATAAAGATATAGAGGACTTGGAACAAAGCTATCAGCCAACTTTACCTAGTCAATGCTTACAGAACACGCTACCCATAAAGAGTAGAATACCTGTTCTTTTCAAGTATTCCTGGAACATTTTTTTTCAAGTTTTAAAATAACCTTTAGTATTTTTGAAGTTAATATATGCAGCATAGGAAACTGAAAAACAGAAGAAGCAAAGAACAAAGTCACCCACAATCACAAGCAGTTCACAGTTTGATGTGTCCTTCTAGGTCCTTGGAACATTCTTCATGATAGACCATGTACTAGGCCATAAACTAGTCTCAAGACATTTAAGAGGACTGAAATCATACAGAGTATATCATCTGACCATGACAGAATTAAACTAGAGGTAAATATCAGAAGTATATTTAGGAAATACACAAAAGGGACAAACCATAAAATAAAAAAATTGATAAATAGAACTTTACCAAACTTAAAAACATTTGCTTTTCAAAAAATGCTGTTTAAAAGATGAAAAAGCAGCTGTGGAAAAGTTTGGAGGGTCCTTAAAAAATTAAAAATAGAATTACCAAATAATACAGTAATCCACTTCTGTGTATATACCCAAAATAATTAAAAGCAAGTCTCAAAGAGATATTTTGTACACTGAAGTTCATAGCAGCATTATTCACAATAGCTAAAATATGGAAGCCACCTAGGTGTCCACTGACAGAGGAATGGATGAACCAAATGTGGCCTACTCATATCATGGAATATTATTCAACCTTAAAAAGGAAGGGCATTCTGGCACATGCTACAGCAAAGATGAACATTGAGGACACTATGTTAAATGAAATAAGATAGTCAGAAAAAGGACAAATACTGCATGATTCCACTTCCATTAAGTCCATAGAGGTGTCAAATTCATATCAACAGAAAGTAGAATGGTGGGTGCCAGGGGCTGGGGGAGGGAATGAAGAGTTAGTGTTTGATGGAGACAGAGCTTTAGTTTGGGAAGATGAGAAAGTTCTATAGATGGATGGTGGTAATGGCTACACGACATTGTGAATGTACTTAATGACACTGAACTGTATACTTAAAATGGTTAATACGGTAAATTTTTTTTTTTTTTTTTGAGACAAGGTTTTGCTCTGTTGCCCAGGCTAGAGTGCAGTGGCACAATCAGTCATAGCTCACTGCAAACTTGAACCCTTGGGCTCAAGCAATCCTCCTACTTCAGCCTCCCAAGTAGCTGGGACTACAGGCACATGCCACCACACTGGCTAATTTTTTAATTATTCTTTTTTTGTAGAGACGAGGGTCTTACAATTGCCTAGGTTGGTCTTGAACTCCTGGCCTCAGAAATCATCCTGCCTCGGTTCCCAAAGTGCTAGGATTACAGGCATGAGTGCACCTCGCCTGGCCTAAAATGGTAAATTCTATGGTATGTGTATTTTTACACCACAATAAAAACGTTTTAAAAATGAAAAGGTAATTCATAGACTGGAAAAAATATTTGCAATACAAATATCTGACAGAGGATTGGTACCCGGAATATATGAAGAACTCTTGCAATTCAATAATGAAATGACAAATAATCTGGTCAAAGCAATGAGCAAAAGATTTGAACAGGCACTTCAAAGAAGGTGTGTGAATGGCACACAAACACAAGGAAGAATGCCCAGTGTCTGTAGCCATTAGAGAAATTCAAATTAAAACCACAATAATATACCACTACATATCCACGAGAATGGCTAAATTATAAACCCAGAAAATAACAAGTGTTGGAGAGGATGTGGAGGGAAGGAAACTGTCATACTTTGCTGGTGGAAATGCAATATTGTACAGCCATTTTTGAAAAACAGTTTAGCAGTTTCTAATAAAGTTAAGCATACACTTAGCATATGATCCAGCAATTCTACCCCTAGGGTTTTACCCAAGAGAAATGAAAACTTACATTCACATAAAGACTTGTACATGTGTTCATAGAAATTTTATTGTAACAACCCCAAACTGGAAGCAATCCAAGTGTCCCTCAACAGGCAAATGGATAAGCAAACTGCTCCATCCCTCCAGTGGAGTACCAACCACTCGGCAACGAAAAGGAAGGATGGACGGATACACGCAGCAACATGAACGCAACTTTGTGCTAAGTGAAACAATCTAGACATTAAGATTACATACTGGAAGATTATATTATAAAAACTCTAGAAAAGGCAAAACTGTGGAAAGCAAATGGGTGGTTGTGTGGGTAGAGGAGGGTCACTGGGAAGGATTTTGGGGGTGATGGAAATGTTCTGTAGCTTGATGTGGTAGTTACACAATTGTGTTTGTCAGAACTCGTTGACCCAGGTGTGGGGCCATCACAGGGAGGCTTACCAGAGGGATTCGTATCTCTTGTGTCCCTTAGGTAGCCGCCTCTGGTGTTTTCTGGGTTACCTTCCTGCACTAATTTTGTGATAATAAGCAGGGTGGTGGCTGTTTTCTTATTTCCCCACCTTTCTTACGCAGAAGGTGGCATCTTATAGATGCTCTTTTGTGCTTGGCATCTTCACCTCTCTGGTGTGGCCTGCATGTCTTTCCACCACTTCAGAGCCTTCCTCCTTTCTCCTGTGCCCCTGTGAGGGCGCAGCTCCTTCGTGTGGGTGTATCATGGTTTATTTCACCGATTTCCAGGTAGGTGCATTGAGGTCGTTTCCAATATTTTGCCTTATAAATGATACCGCCTAGAGGACCCTTGTGCAGATGTGTTTTTGTGGTGTTGGACATGCACCTTCGGATCAATTCCCAGAGGTGTGTGCTGAGGGTCAGTGCATCTGTGGCTGTGTGAGACGGTGCCCGTGTCCCCTCCCGGATTTACTGTTAGCATTCCTGCAACAGTGTCTCAGGCCACTTCCCCATGGCTTTCCCTCTTTGCCCTCTTTGCGCCCCTGCAGCTGTGGGCACACCCCTGAGGATTCTTGGCCCCTGCGGTGGAGGATACCCCCTTAGAGCGAGGTGGATGTGCACGGCCAGGCTGAGTGGACCTCTCTTCTACTCTCCAGTGGCCTGTTTGGGTGTGGCTCCTGTCAACAGCAGGTGGCAGAGCAGTTGTTTTTCTACCCATCAGAGCACTTACCTTTTATCTTGAGAACTGAAACCCTCCATGTGGAGTAGTCCCTGACACCGGACCCACCATCTTACTGCACTTTCATTTAAAAATGCTTTTTGTGCTTTTTCCTGATTTTGTTGTATTGACTGATTTTTTTCTTTTTCTTTTTTTATTGTGGTGAAATACACATAAAATTTACCACCTTAACCATATTTTAGTGTACAGCTCAGTCATATTAAATACATCCAATGTTGTACAATCATCACCACCACCATTTCCAGGACTTTTCACCATCTCAAACTGAAGCTCTGTTCCCATTAAACAACTGCCCGCCCCACTCCCACCCCCCGCCACCCGCCATTCTACTCCCTGTCTCCATGAGTTCGACTCCTCTAGAAACCTCACGTGAGTGCAATCACCAGGACTTGTGACGGGCTTCTTTCAGCCAGCATCATGTCCTCCGGTCCAGCCGTATTGTGCTGTGTGTACACTGACTGATTTTTGTTCTCTCTTCCCTCTTCCTCCTGCCCCCACCCTCCCATCCTGCTGGCCCCACTAGCTGTCCTGACTTTATTCCTTCAGTTTTTTAAGTTGTGAAATATGCAAGAAGTGTACAGAACAGTATGGAAAACAACACAATGAAAGCCTCTGTAACCAGCACAGTTTTGTCAGATCTTTGCCAGGATGGCTTCCAGATCCTTTCTGTTAGATGGTTTTTAGTGAGGTGAAATTCACATAAAATAAAATTAACCATTTAAAGTGTACAACTTAGTGGCATTAATACATTTACAGTGTTGTAAAACCACTTCTCTCTAGTTTCAAAACATTTTCATCACCTCAAAAGGAAACCCTGTACCCAGTAAACAGTCGCTCCCATTCCCCTGCCCCAGCCCTGGCGACCACTAATCCACTTTCTGCCTGTTCTGGACAGTTCACATAAATGGAATCATATAGTATGTGACCTTCTATGTTGGGGTCCTTAAACTTAACGTAATGTTTTTGAGGTTCATTCATGTTCTTCATTCATTTATATGGCTGAGTAATATGCCATTATACAGATATATCACATTTTATTTATGCATTTGCCAGTTGATAGACACTTGGACTGTTTCTACCTTTTGTTTTTTTTTTTTTTTTTTTGAGACAGAGTCTCACTCTGTTGCCCAGGCTAGAGTGAGTGCCGTGGCGTCAGCCTAGCTCACAGCAACCTCAAACTCCTGAGCTCAAGCTATCCTCCTGTCTCAGCCTCCCGAGTAGCCGGGACTACAGGCATGCACCACCATGCCCGGCTAATTTTTTCTATATATATTTTTAGCTGTCCATATAATTTCTTTCTATTTTTAGTAGAGATGGGGTCTCGCTCTTGCTCAGGCTGGTCTCGAACTCCTGAGTTCAAACGATCCGCCCACCTCGGCCTCCCAGAGTGCTAGGATTACAGGCGTGAGCCACCTCGCCCGGCCTGTTTCTACCTTTTGGCTATTGTGAATAATGCTGTTGAGAATGTTTGTGACTCAGTTGTGGTGGCTCACACTTGGAATCCTAGCACTTTGGGAGAATGAGGAGGGAGGATCACCTGAGCTCAGGAGTTCGAAACCAGCCTGAACAACACAGTGAGATCCCATCTTTACAAAAAATAGAAAAATGAGCTAGGCGTGGTGGTGCATGCCTGTCGTCCCAGCTACTCAGGAGGCTGAGGTGGGAGGATTGCTTGAGCCCAGGAGTGGGAGGTTGCAGTGAGCTATGATGATGCCACTGCACTCCAGCCTGGGCAACAGAGCAAGACCCTGTCTCAAAAAAAAAAAATCTGTTACAGGTTTTTGTTTGGATGTATATTTTCAGTTTTTTTGGATAGATATCTAGGAGTGGAATTGCTGAGTCTTATGGTATCTCTTTATTTAGGAAACTGTCAAGTAGCTGCAAGAATTCCCTAACACAGTCATCCCTCCTTATCCACAGAGCATTGGCTCTGGGACCCACCGTGGACACCAAAATCTGGAGATGCTCAAGTCCCTGCTCTAAAATGGTGTAATATTTGCATATTGTCTACACACATCTTCCCCTTGCTTTAAATCATCTCTAGATTACTTATAGCACCTAATATAATGTACGTGCTATGTAAATAGTTATTATACTGTATTTTCAACTTGTGTTATTTCTTAAGGTTGTGTTATTTTTAAATTTTTGCAATATTTTTGATGCAAGGTTGGTTGAATCCTTGGATGTGGAGCCTGCAGATACAGTTGGTGGACCGTAATGTATGAGGGTTTCAGTTTCTCCAAATCCTCACCAACATTTTTCATTTTTTGTTTTCTTTATTATAGCTATCCTAGTAGGTGAGAAGTGGTATCTCCTAGTGGATTTGATTTGCATTTCCCTGATGGGTAATGATATTATCTTTTCATATGTTTATGGCCATTTGCCTATTTCTTTGGGAAAATGTCTATTCAGACCTTTTGCCCATTTTTTTTTTTTTAATTTAGAAACAAGATCTTGCTCTATGTTAGAGTGCAGTGGTGCACTTGTAGCTCACTGCAGCCTTGAACTTCGGACCTCAAGTGATTCTCCCACCTCAGCCTCCCAAATAGCTGGGACTACAGGTGTATGTTATCACTCTTGGCTAATTCTTTTAAAATTTTTTGCAGAGATGGAGTCACTCTTGCTATGTTGATCAGGTTGTTCTTGAACTCCTGGCATCAAGTGATCCTCCCACCTCTGCCTCCTGAAGTGTGTAAGCCACCTTGCCTGGCCCTTTTGCCCATTTCAAAAAATTAAAGTAAAATATACATAAAAACATCACCATTTTTCTCAGCTTGGTTACCTGAGCTGAAAAAGAAAAAAAAAAAAAGAAAAAGAAAAAAAATCATCATTTTAGCCATTTTGGAATGTACAATTCAGTGGCATTTAGTACCTTCACAATTTGTGCAACTATTACCACTAATTCCAGAACATCAATATCACCCCCAAAAGAAACCCTATGCCTCTTAGCAGGCACTCTTCACTCCCCACTTCCTCTCAGCCCCTGGAAACCTCTGTTCTACCTTCTGTCTCTATGAATTTGCCTATTCTAGATATTTCATATAAATGGAATCACACAATATTTGTGCTTTTGTGTCTGGTTTACTTCACTGAGCATAATGTTTTCAAGGTGTCATCAATGTTATATAGCATGTGTCAAATTTTTATTCCCTTTTTAAGGGTGAATAATATTCCATTGTATGGCTAGACCACATTTTGTTTATCCATTCATCTGTTCATGGACATTTGGGTTGTTTCCATCTTTTGGCTACTGTGAGTAATGCTCCTGTGAACACTCACGTACAGACTTTGGTTTGACTACCTGTTTTCAGTTCTTTTGGATATACACCCAGGAGTGGAACTGCTGGGTCATACGGTAATTCCATGTTTAACTTTTTGAGGAACCACCAGACTGTCTTGACTGGTGTTTAAAGTAAGAGTTAAAAGCCATTCTGACATTGTGGGCTGGGCGTGCTGGGGATCTGTTCCTCTGTTCCCATTGCTTCCTCGAAGCTGTGCCAGACCACCTCTGTCCTGCAGCAGGCAAGGTGGACTCAGGACTGTCCTGAGGTCCTGCCACTGAAGCCACCCACATCCCAGCGACTTGGGGGACCTGCTCTGGGAAGGCGTGTGGGTCCTCAGGCCTCCTCAGCACTGGGCCACTGTGGCCCAGTGACAATTCAGCCTCTCCTGGATGGGAGTACATGACATTTTTAGAGGGGCTGAGGTGGCAGCCAGGAGGGTGGCAGCAGTACCACATGCCATGTCACCATGGAGGGACTCATGGTCCCCTCATGGTGGGACCCTCTGCTCTGAGCCTCAGCTTCGTCATCTGTGAAGTGGGGACGATTCTAACACCTTCCTGTGGGCTGCCTATGGCAAGGGCTTGATGGTTGGCACTGTGACAATTCAGACTGGCCAGCGAGGGCCAGCTGCCTCCCACACCTGGAGCGCATGTGTGACCTGACCCCTCCCACGTATAAGCTCTGAGACCCAGCGACCACCTCTGGCTTGCAGGTCAGGAGGGTCTTCCATGAGATCAGCAAACCAAATGAGAGACATGACTTTAAAGGGGCACAAACTCTATTTCTTAATCCACTAAAAGCCTTTAATAATTTTCCAAGTAAGTGCTGACAGGAACAGGCGGATATAACTTAATCAGTCACACGGCTTTGACACACACACAGGTGACCTTGGTGATTTGAGGTTGTTGTCACAGGTCCAGATGGGCGAGGATGGAAAACCCAACTCAGGAGGTGCCATGGGCAGACCTCTCCTGACATAGGTGTCTGCCAGGTATCTCAGTCCTTTTCTGGCCCCTGCCTGCTCTGGCTCAGGTCACAGAGCCACTTGTCCTCGGGTGACTTGGCCAGCCCAGCTTGACTGTTGTAGGTGGGGATTAAAGGACCCCAGTGGAAGGAACAGCCTCAACGCCTGCCCTGGCCCCATCTGTCACTGGCTCTGCTGGGGCTCCTGCTTTTTCGGACAGGTGAGAATGACTTTCCAGCCTGTCCTGGCATCAGCTGGCTTGACTTCGCAGCCTGCATAGGACTGGCCTTGCTGGGCCCAGAACCTGCCCAAGGCCTGGCCTGACCCCTGGCAACCCCATTGCCTCTCCTAACATCCAGCCCCAGGGTGCCACATGGCCCACAGCCTCACCTGGTCCTCTCTATCCCTCATGCCGCTGCTTCCTCCCGGCACTACCTGGCCACCATGCATTTGGCCTCAGCGTCCACTGTAGGGCCTGGCCATTGCACCTCCCAGGGGGCCAAGGCACACAGGTGGCTTTCTCCCCTCTGACCCACTCCTTCTCACCACCCCTACACAAAACTCAGGGCTTGGGGACTCAAATGACGGCACTCTGGACAGCATGGTCTCCATGCCCCTCTTACCATACGACTACTCTCCCTCGGTGGGAGAATTTTCCTGCCTACACACTTTTTTTTTTTTTTTTTTTGAGACAGAGTCTTACTCTGTTGCCCGGGCTAGAGTGCCGTGGCGTCAGCCTAGCTCACAGCAACCTCAAACACCTGGCTGGGCTCAAGCGATCCTCCTGCCTCAGCCTCCCGAGTAGCTGGGACTACAGGCATGCGCTAGCATGCCCGGCTAATTTTTTCTGTATATATTTTTAGTTGTCCATATAATTTCTTTCTATTTTTAGTAGAGACGGAGTCTCGCTCTTGCTCAGGCTGGACTCGAACTCCTGAGCTCAAACGCTCCACCTGCCTCGGCCTCCCAGAGTGCTAGGATTACAGGCGTGAGCCACCGCGCCCTGGCCCCTACACACTTTTAATAAAGCATCTAGGCTGGAACAAATCTCACCCTACTGGAACAAATCTCACCCTACTGGAACCTGCCCCGAGTTATTCGATTCCCAGACAGCCTGGCCGCGAGCTGGGGATAGTGGGGACCTGGTATCTGCTGTGGGGACCTGAGGCCATCTGCCTTGCTGAGAGGCCAGTGTCTTGGATCAGGTGGCTCCTCAACCCAAGGACACATTCGTCCCCCAGGATGGGAGGTTAGAGGGACAGGCAGGGACCCCCTTCTTGGGAGTTTGCGGAGACCCCAAAAGAGTTGGCACACAGCCTCCTTCTGCTGTCCACCAACCTCATTTCTCTGTAGGCTGCTCGTCTCTAGGGACCCCCAAGAAGTCCGGTCACACTGGGCCAACTGTGCTCTGAGGGAAGGAGTCCACACCCCCATCTATTGCCAGGAGCCCAGCGCCAGGCCCGTCCAGGTGCCCGCGAGTGTGTCTAATTCACAGTTCTATCTGTCACACTGCTCAGATGCAGACGTGAGACCCGAGAGGGCGAGCGGCTTGCCCAAGGCGGGGCGGGGACGGAGGCGCCGGCAAGCCTCAGGCCCGGGACTGCGTGCCCAGGGCTGGGCATCCATCTGCGCCGGCAGGGAGTCGCCGACCGTCTCCGCTGAGCGCCTCTGTCCAGCCGCCTCAGGTCGCCGCCGGCGCCCGCTTTCGCGGCCCCGACCTCGTAGCGTCCCCTCCCGGCCCGGGGGGACGACGACATGCCCAGCGCACGTAAGCGCGCACGGGGGCGGGGGCGGTACGGAGCTCGCCGCAGTAGCGCGCTCCTAGGCAGCCGCCAGTGGGCGGTGCTAAAGGGGGCGGGAGGTCCGGAGTCCCCGCCCACCAGCGGCGGCGGGCCGCCTCCTCCGTCGGCGCGGCTGAGGGACCGGCGGGGGACGGCGGGGACGGCGGGCCACGGCGGGCCACGGCGGGCCGGGCTCACTGGCTGGCGGCGGCAGCGCGAACGGCCAATGGGGGCGTTCGGAGGGGGCGGGGCGTCGCCCGCGGTTTTGTTCCGCGGATGTTGAGGCGCGTTGTCCCTATGAGGGCGGAGCGCGGCCTGTGCGGCCACCGCCGTCCCTCGCCCGCTCAGGTGTCCAGCCCCGCGGACCGTGCGCTTGGCCGGCGCCCCGCACGTTGCGTCCCCGCTCCTGTCACCGCGCTGCGTCGCCCTATGTCTGTCGGCGCTCGTCGGTTCCGAGAGTTTCGCCGGGTTTGGAGGAGAGCCCGAGCCGGTCGCAGGTGCGGAACCCCTGGACTGGGGACTGGGTGTTGGGACTCGTGCCATGCGGACGACCCCCTCGGACCGGCCCAGGTCCCCGTGCGCCCTAGGACCCCGCGCGCACTCCGAGATCCCTCGGACCGGCCCAGGTCCCGCGCACCCCGGGACCCCTCGCGCATGTCTGGACCCCGCGCGCACCCCGGGACCCCCTCCGACCCGCCGAGGCCCCCGTGCGCCCCGGAACCCCGCGCGCTCCACGCACCCCGGCTGTAAGGGGCCGCCCGGCGCGTGCTGACACTTGTGGAGCCAACTTTGCGCTGTTTTCCGCGGTGCTAAGCCTGGCGGCCCATGGCCGGCTCTGGAGCTCATGTGTTTGTCATTTTGTAACGCGAGAGAAGCAGGAAGTTTGACGTGATAAAACAGTGTGTTCAGGGAGGCCAGATGCTCCCAACGACCTGTGGAAGATGACTTGGAAGTGGATTCCGAAGCCGCATTTTCTGCATATAGACTGGAGCGGTGTTTTCTTTCTTTCTTTTTTTTTAAAAGACTTTTCTTGTGAGCTGAAAAAGGAATGTTAGGCGTATTTTACTTTATTCCTGATTTGCTGTTGCCTTACTCTGTAGATTGGATTTTATTTTTCCCTTAGTGTAAGTACAGTCACAGATCTGAAGTTTGTCACTCATCTATGTTACAGTGATTCTTGAGGTTTTTGAATTTCATCATTGGGTAGCTTTTCTTTGAATCTAAGCTTCCATAACTTGAAAGTACTTTTCATTTTAAACTCAAACTTGATTTATAATTGGTATTTTTATGATGATCTCTCAGCCCTGAGAACTTTTAGAATGGCTAGTTTGATTTCAAGAATGTGCTCCTGTTTCACAATATTTAAGAAATTTAACTTGAGCATATTGATGCGGCTTGTTTAAAGACCTCACCGTCACTGGAGCTTGTCCCTGATCAAAGTGGGAAGTGCAGCCTCTGGCTGTGAAGGCAGAAGGCTGGGAAACAGTTTTGATTTTGAAGCTCTTGAATATTATCCAAAATTGAAATTGAATTGAAATTGTTTAGAAACAGTGGTTTCTCTTTAAATTGGGTTCATTTGAGCAGGAATTCTAGATGGTAATTTTTCAGATAATTCTGGTTTCCTGGGTCTGGCACCATTGCCCCCCTCCTGAGTCCTCTTTGTGTGTTGGGCAGTGGCAGTCCTGATCCCCTTCCGTGGTTTCACAGATGATTCCCCTTGCTGTCCCATGAACTTAGAACTTGGATCTGGGGCTTTGTTCCTCTGGTGTGCTCTGTGATGCTACTTTGAGGACCACACTGGGGCTATGGTAATGGTTCTGCCCCTTTGGATGGGTCCTTATGTTTTCTTGATTTAGGTTGGATTTGGAGGCCACAGAAAGAAAAGTGTTTTTTGCTACTTGAAGTAAGTCGGAGACAATGCCAAAGTAATCATTTTTGTTAAGTGGCTGCATTGGGGCCTTTCTAGTTACAGAAACATTTGCTCATACGCACTTACGTGCATAGGCAGCAGGACTCTAAGGAAGCTTTCATCCGAGAGAGAACCCATTTTTACTGGTAGATAAAAGAACCAAGAAAACACTTAGGTATTTTTCACTGGTGCTCCCAAACTTTTTTTAAAAAGTAAATTAAAATATTTTATATAAACCCTTTTGGCATTTTCTGCAATGATATTAAAGGAAGATTGACTTTCACAATCTTTTAAGCATTTGTTATACGTGATCATAATTTAAAAATGTGTGCCAGGGACTCAGATACTTTCACATGTGTTGTTTAATTTGATTCCTTGAGGCCTCATGAAGTGGGTGGTGCCTTCCCATTTTCGGTTTCTGGGAAACCCAGGCCCAGAGAGGTGAAGATACTTATCTGGGAAAGCCCAGCTAGTACGCATGTCAGCTGGAGTCTGAACCTGGGTTTTCTACCCAGCTGATCAGAGCTCACTTTATACTCTTTATCTCAGAATGAAATTACTTGGTGCAGTTTATCTTCTTCCATTTGGTGACATGGTGCAGTCTGTACTCACCAGTGGAGAGGTAACGATGATAATCTCCATTTTAAGATTTGAGATTCTTATCCTTTGTTAGGTTGCAAAGGTAACACTCCAAACATGGTTTCTGTGCACGTAAAAAATACTTTATTTTTGTCCAGGCGTAGTGGCTCACGCCTGTAATCCCAGCACTTTGGGAGGCCGAGGTAGGAGGATTGCTTGAGGACAGGAGTTCAAGACCAGCCTGAGCAAGAGTGAGACCCCATCTCTACAAAGAGTAGAAATATTAGCCAGATGTGGTGGGACATGCCTGTATGTCCGGCTATTTGGGAGGCTGAGGCAGGAGGATCTCTTGAGCCCAGGAGTTTGAGGTTACAGTGAGCTATGATGGATGACACCACTGCACTCCAGCCAGGGTGACAGAGTGAGATCCCCTCTCTCAAAAAAACAAACAAACAAACAAACAAAAACCCACCAAAACCCTTTATTTTTTAGAGCAGTTTTAGGTTCATAGCAAAATTGAGCAGGAGGTACAGAGTTCTCATATACCTTCTACCCACCTACATGCATAGCTTCCCCCATTATGAACAGCCCACACCAGAGTGGTACATTTGTTACAGTTGATGAATCTACATTGACATATGATTATCACCCAAAGTCCACGGTTGACATTCGGGTTCACTCTTGGTGTTGTATATTCTATGGGTTTAGATAGATGTATAATGACAGGTATCCACCACTACAATGTCATACAGAATAGTTTCACGTCCTTAAACATCTTCTGTGCTTGGCCTATTCGTCTCTTTCTCCACTAGGCCCCTAGCAATCACTGATTTTTTTTTTTTTATAGTCTCAATAGTTTACCTTTTCTAGAATGTCATATAGTTGGAGCCATATAATATGTAGCCATTTCAGATTGGCTCCTTTTGCTTAGTAATATGCATTTAAGATTCCTCCATTATCCATGCAAAGCTGGAGGAAACAAAAAGGTTCCTCTATGTCTTTTCATGGCTTGATAATACATTTCTTTTTAATGCTGAATAATATTCGACTGGATGTACCACAATTTATCCATTCACCTACTGAAGGGCATCTTGGTTGCTTCTGTTGTTAGGTTTTAGAAGTTCTTTGTATATTTTGGATAATGGTCCTTTATCAGATATGCCTTTGCGAATATTTTCTCCCAGTCTGTGGTATGTCTTTTTTTTTTTGGCGGGGGGACAGGGTCTCGCTTTGTTGTCAAGGCTGGAGTGCAATGGTGCGATAATAGCTCATGGAAGCCTCGAACTTCTGGGCTCAAGTGATGTACCCTCAGCCTCCTGATTCTGGGGCTGCAGGCATGTACCACCATGCCTGGCTATTTTTTAATTTTTAATTTTTTGTAGAGATAGGGTCTCCTGCGTTGCACAGACTGGTCTTGAACTTCCATCCTCAAGTGATCCTTCCACCTTGGCCTCCTAAAGTATTGAGATTATAGGTTTGATCTAGTGTGCCCAGCCTGTGGCTTGTCTTTTTATTCTCTTGACAGTGTCTTTTCCAGAGAAGATAATTTTTAATTTTAGTAAAGTTCAATTTATCAATTCTTTCTTTCATGGGTCATGCCTTTGGTGTTATATCTCAAAAGTCATTGCCAAACTTTAGGTCATCTAGATTTTCTCCTGTTTCTAGGAGTTTTATAGTTTTGCATTTTACTTTAGGTCTGTGATCCATTTTGAGTTAGTTTTTTTGAAGGATATAAGGTCTATGTCTAGATTCATTTTTATGCATGTGGATGTTTAGTTGCTCCAGCACCATTTGTTGAAAAGATTGTCTTTTCTTCATTGTATTGCCTTTGCTCATTTGTCAAAGGTCAGCAACTATATTTATGTGGTTCCATTTCCAGGCTTTTTACTCTGTTCCATTGATCTAATTGTTCTCTTGCCAATTCTACACTGTCTTGATTACAGTAGCTTTATAGGAAGTCTTGAAGTTGGGTAGTGTCAGCTCTCCAACTTGATTCTTCTCCAATATTGTGTTGTCTCTGCAAAAGACACTGTCAAGAGAATAAAAAGACAAGCCACAGGCTGGGCACATGTGCCTGCTCAGTAACAGCCACATGAGAATGGGCAGATGGTCTCAGTGGTCTGTAATAAACAATAGAAATTTATTTCTCACACTTCTGGAGACTGGAAGTCCAAGATCATGTCATTGGAAGATTCTGGGTCTGCTGAGGGCCTGCTTTCTGGTTCATAGCCATCTTTTCCCTATGTCCTCACGTGGTAGAAAAAGTGAGGGAGCTCCCTGGGGATCTCTTTGTAACAATACTAATCCCTTTCCAGGGGGCTACAACTTCAGGATCTAAGCACCTCCCAAAGGCTTCTGCCTTCCAAGTTCCGTAACTAGGAAACAGTCGTTAGCTGGGCTGAATAGAGTCTCTTTTTACTCCACAACAAACTTTTTAAGTAGATAGTGAAAAGTTGTTCTCCCTATTTCAGACTTTAGGAACCAGAGTGGAGGAGATGAAGTAGCTTGTCCAGAGTCCAGATTTGATTCGGTGCCTGATCTGCAGCCAGTGATAGGCTCTGGGTTAGCTGGGCGCCTGCCCTAGGATTCTGAGAGGTTTCGGTTTGGAGGTGGCTTTATCCATTCCACCTGGGCTTGTGCTGCTTTGAGCCTGGTTATCCACACAAATTCATTTATTCTGCAGATTCTTACTGACTTCCCAGTGCCAGGTGGCCGGCTGGTGGAGATGCAGGATGAGACTTTTTTTTTTTTTTTTTGAGACAGAGTCTCACTCTGTTGCCTGGGCTAGAGTGCTGTGGCATCAGCCTAGCTCACAGCAACCTCAAACTCCTGGGCTCAAGGGGTACCCTCCTGCCTCAGCCTCCCAAGTAGCTGGGACTGTAGGTGTGCGCCACCACGCCCAGCTAATTTTTATATATTTAGTAGAGATGAGGTCTCGCTCTTGCAGAGGCTGGTCTCGAACGCCTGAGCTCAAGCGATCCTCCCACCTTGGCCTCCTAGAGTGCTAGGGTTACGGGCCTGAGTCACTGCACCTGGCTCAACCAGGATGAGTTCTTTTGCCACCTGAAGGGGGATGCGGCCCTCCAAGCCACTGAGTCCCTCTGCAGCAAGGCAGAATGGATGATGGCTTCTCCTTTTTATTGCGAATGCGGAGCCAAGATGATAAACGTCAGAGGAAACTCCCAGCCTGAAAGCAGATACCAAGAAAAGCAGAGGCCAGGTGCAGTAGCTCACGCCTGTAATCCTAGCACTCTGGGAGGCCAAGGCAGGCGGATTGTTTGAGCTCAGGAGTTCGAAACCAGCCTGAGCAAGAGCAAGACCCTGTCTCTACTAAAAATAGAAAGAAATTATATGGACAGCTAAAAACATATATAGAAAAATTAGCCAGGCATGGTGGTGCATGCCTGTAGTCCCAGCTACTCGGGAGGCTGAGGCATTTGGATTGCTTGAGCCCAGGAGTTTGAGGTTGCTGTGCGCTAGGCTGATGCCACAGCACTCTAGTCTGGGCAACAGAGTGAGACTCTGTCTCAAAAAAAAAAGCAGAGAAGACCAGGGAAACTGAGATATATAGTACATGGACCAGACGAAATAATTTCTTAAAAACCACAAAAAATAGCCTTATGGTATATGGCCTTAGAGAAAAGAGTGAAAACAGAGGTTCTAAAACAGCATTCAGGGAAGAGGAAGGAGCCCTGGGAGGTTAAACATATGCCAGGAGAAGTGAGCATGTTACTGGAAGGTTTGGAGGGTGAAGTTGAGGACGGATCCTGGAAAGCAGAGCAGCACCAGCAGCAGAGAGTAAAGAAGCTGGAGAGGAGGGGCCTGGTCCAGGAGCAGCTCCAGAAACAGACCGGGGAAAGGAGGGCAGCAGGTGATCAGCCTCAAGGCCAGTGGGCCTCTGAAAGCCGAAGGACTTTGTCTTCAGGGCTGGAAGGCCCTGCCTGCCCCGAGGTGTCTTGCACAGTTCCCAACACTGGGAAGAGAGAAGACCCCGAGAACCAGGCAGGCGTCAGATGTGTGGGCTTCCTGCGTCGGGAGGGAAGAGAGAAGAGACGTGGTCTTCACACGCAGCCCTTCTCCGGAAGCTACGAGATGAGGGTGGGGGCATCCTGGGAGGGCTAGGTAGGCTGGTGCTCGAGGGGTAAAAAGGCTGAAGGGTGTCCTGATGGCTTGGACCAAAGGAAGCTTAATCCTGGGAGGTTATAATTCCACTAGGGAGTTTGAGGGAAGAGTTTGTACTAGGTGGAAACTTTGCATATGAAAAAGGAAGGAATTATTAACTTTGGGGAACAGACCCCCCTGTGTGGCTTAACTGGGAACGCTATTTACAGTGACGTGATGAAGTCAGCAATGACTTAATCAGATATTTACACAGCCCCAGTGGGAAGTGTGGTGTGGGGGAGCTGGTATGAGGACGTGCTGGCAAGAGCTAAGCCTTGGCGGGTGAGTGTAGCCAGGCACAGCCGGGCACCTGTGCTGTTTAGGGGCTGATGTGAACAAGAGCTAAGCCTCAGTGGGTGATGTGTAGCCGGGCACAGCCGGGCACGGGTGCTGTTTGAGAGCTGGAGGGATGGAAGTGCCCACTGTGAGAGGAGCTGGGGGCAGGTCCTCTACATGGTCAGGAAACACTCAGAAGTGTATTTTAAACCAGAACCACTGTGTATGCCTTGCCATGGTGAAGACACTTGGAGGTGTCTACCCTCCAAGTTCACGTGTTCAAGTCCTAACCCCAGGACCTCAGCATACGACCTTTTGGTAATAGGGTCATTGTAGATATAATTAGTTAAGATGGGGTCACACTGGAGTAGGATGGGCCCTAATCCACTGACTGGTGTCCTCATAAAAAGGGGAAATTTGGACACAGAGACAGGGAGAATGCAGGAGGATGACTGGCACGATGCTTCCATGTTTGGGAGAGGTTTGAACACACCCTTTCCCAGAGCCGTGGGGGCATGGCCCCTGCTGACACCTTGATCTCAGGCTTCTGGCCTAAATTTCCGCTCTATGCTACCACTTTGTGATACTTGTTATGACTGCCATAGGAAACTGATTCATGGCTGAACATGTAGTCCAATGCTATATCTGACTCCATGTTAATACACTTGAATTAAAAAACAGAAAAATAGAACCTACTTTGGTGCCTTTTTGGAGAGTAGATTCTCAAAGAATGAGAGTGGCCAGAGCAACCAGCTGAGAGGTTTTTGTCACTGTCCAGTAGAGGCAGGAATCTGAGTGAGGCAGTGTCCATAATACGGGCTTGTCCCCTGCTGCTCCTATGGTGCACCCACTAAGCGTGTGACCCTGCTGGGGGCCTGGAGGGCGCCTGTGTGGCCAGAACGTGGGGAGTGAGGGGACAAGGTAGGGGGACCTAGAGTCAGGGTGAGGATTTTGGCCTCTGTCCGTCCTAAGGGCCATGAAGATGTTTCCGGGGCTCAGAGCCTGTGATCCGCTTCCTGCCGAGGCTGGGTCGAGGGTTGCCAAGTGGATGGGAAGGGTCAGCTTAGCCGTCTCAGTTTCAACGAAGAGCCGGAGCCTTTGGAATTGAGGATGGCGGCTTTGAGTTACTCACTGTAGGAAAAGTGGAAATGAGTTCTTTGTAGCCTGTCCTCTGAAGTGGGTTCATTCGGTGTGGGGAGGGGGCATCCCGGGGCTCAGGGTGGTCCCCCGGAGCTGCTCGTGGGGTCAGTCGGGACAGCTTCTTGTGCAGAGGGGCTGGCGTCCAGTGGCCCAGGAGTCGGGGCAGGAGGCTGCTCAGTGGCTGTGCTGCTGGAGGCACCGGGGAGTGATCCCTTCCAGGCTTTGCCGTGTCCCTCCCCTCCGCTACCCTGGCGCTGGGTTTCTCTGGCCTTCCCGCATCTGCCCTGTGTCCACCTTGGCACCCCAAGGACTCTTCCTGCCCATCTGGCCTTTGTCCCTTCTTCTCTGGGGGCCTCTTGCTCAGCTTTCAGTCCTGGCTTCAGTGTCATGCCCCCCTAAACAGGTCATCCTGCCGTGGAGGGGTCTGCTGGCTTCTTCCTTCTCCCCAGCCACCATCTGTCACTGTTTTATCTCTCGGCTTTCCCGGCCCTGGCTTCCTCGGGTCCTGACCTGCTCCATCCTGGACCCCTCAAGCAGACTGAGATCCCCTCAGAGGAGGTGTCTGTCGTACGTCCTGACTGTGGTGTCCCATGAGGCAACAAACGGGTTCCCCCTCAGTCTCCACAAACAGGCACTTCTTGACACCTTGAATTCAGACGTCTGGCCTCCAGAACTGTGAGAGAATAAACTTCAAATGTTTTACCCCTTTCTGTGGGAGTTTGCTGTGGCAGCCATGGGAAGCTACTACACATTTCCGTAGCTACCTGAGTCACGTGCCTTCCTTCTGGAAGGAAATCCTTGTTCTGCACTAGGGTCTCCTCCCCTGCCCAGCACTCACAATCCCGTCTCCTTGGCTCAGGGAGGGAGGTGCTGTTAGCGGTGTTGCTGTCCCTTCCATGCTGCAGAGCTTTTCCTGACACGTGCGAGCTGCCCTGGATGCCACTGGTGTGCCTGTGCGTTGTGCTGTGCACGCTCCTCCCGCTGGACACGTCGCCCACAAGCTCTCGCGAGCATGCTTTATGTTGTAACATCTGAACTGAGAGAGTGTGACTGTCCACACTTAGCCTACTTAGGGGCATGTGGATCCTCCAAATGTTCACGTCTTCAAGTGAGCACAGGACAGCGATCACAGCTAGGAAGAGAGTGTGTGGCACAGTACTGTCATCTGATGGTGTTCAACCAGGTTTGGGAGGTGGTCCCTTCTGCTCCTTCTCTGACCCAGGATCATGTGTTGCGGTTTCTCCTCTCCAGTTTGGACAAGGCCTCGTGGTCTTTCGTGTCCTTGGTGCTTCTGAATAACACTGGCTAGTTATATTGTAGAGTTGGCCTCACGTGGGTTTGTCTGAGTTATCCTCTCAACTAAGTCTGGGTTCTGCATTTTTGGTAGGAGCCCCACCGCAGGGCTGTGTCCTCAGGGTCCTGTCAGGAGGCTTGCAGTCCATGTGGCCTGTTACCAGCTGCATTCACCCTGATCACTTGGCTCAGGTGGCATCTGCCAGGTTTCTCCACTGTGGAGTTACTATTTTCCTTTGTAATTAATAAGTGTCTTATAGGGAGATACTTTGAGACTATGTAAATATTCCATTTCTCATCACATTTTCACCCGTAGATTTTAGCATCATTGACGATTCTTGCCTGAAACCATTATGTTGAGATGTTTGTCAAATCATGGTTTTTAAAAAATTTGCATCTTTCCATCTACATTTATTAGTTGGTATTCTGTAAGGAAGAGTTTTCCCTTCTCCTGTTCACTGATTTTCTCAGTTATTTCCGCCACATGGATTTGTGGGTTCTTTACTCTGTGGCATAGAATCCACTCCTGTCATCCGTCACCTGCTAGTTGCCATTGGGAGCCCAGCCTCGAGGCGCTGCAGCCCTGGAATCCGGCATTTCTCCAAGCACTATGTGGCCTGTTTTAAAAATAAAATACTCGTTATTTTATTAATTTTTCAAGTTGTATTGTGGCTACTGTAGCCTTTCTAGGTGTGTGTATGTGTGCACTTTGTGGGACCAGGGGTTTCGACAAGGCAGGTGTGAGCCCCTCGTGGGCCAGGAGGAGGAGAGGCTGCTCCAAGCCCTGTGGGGCCAGCTACCGTGCATGCTGGGGTTGGGGGTTAAGGAGAGTGGCAGCTTGTCACCTGTTGGGCCCCATCCTGTGAGGGCAGTGCTCTGAAGTGTGGGCCGAGGTGAGCTGGTGCAGTTCTGGAGAGCTGGCGTCTCAGGCTGCCCAGCTCATGGTGGGCCCGTGTTAGGTGTGCAGTGCAGCTGGCTCTCATTCTGGTTCCTTGGTTTGAGAAACACTTAAATAGAGCCACTGCTGGTGCAGAGACCTCTTGGGGAGGCCTGACGGGCCTGGCTGACCCTGCTGCACCCCTCCAGAGCCTGGGGTCCTCAGCTGTGGGCTGGAGATGACAGCCGTTTCTGCCAAGGATGGTGAGAGTGGTCAGCCCCGAGGACAGCAAGAGCTAAAGGCACGGTGGACAGGATCTCAGGTCAGATAAGCCAAAAGGAACAGCACTTCAGTTATCTGTGTAGCCCCTGGCCTGGAACAGCCCCTGTGTGGACAGCACCTCTGCTCACAGCCCCTGCCTGGGTTCGGCCTGCCCGGTCCCCTGGGCCTGCGCCTCCTGACGGGAATGCCCTGAGCCAGGCCTGTACTCAGGTGCAGTGTTGGTAGCGCCCTGCTCTGCTCCCCACATCTGCTGGGACGCCTCAGTGTTGCCCTGTTTAATAAGATGCTGGCTTTTAGGCCTCTGAGGAAGGAATCTGTTGATTCCTGTTGAGAGTATGTATATGTATATATTATTAAGAATGAAAAATGGGTATTGAGTTTTGTTGAAATCTTTACAGCATCTATAGAAATGTTCATGTGGCTTTTCTCCTTAGATCTATTAATTTATTTTCCTAACAGATTTCATATAATTAGATGCTCCTTGCTTTTCTAACACAAGCCTGGCTTTGCCATGACAGGTCCTTCTGACGGGTACAGATCATGCCAAGGCCTTGGTGCAGGTGCTCATGAGCGATGCTGCACCCTGGTGGCCTTGCCTGGTTGGAGGTGGGGCCTGGGCTCCCAGGTGCGTTGGTGTCCTGCGCCCACCCCAGGGGCCTCAGAAGGCAGAGCTGGGTGGCAGTTGGGGACACAAGCTCTGGAGATTCTGTGGCGGTTCCATCACTGCTGTTTTATAATAATTTCCAAGAGCTTTTTTCTTTTTTCTCTGAGTGTTCCTTTTTAAGGGTGTCCTGATCTTATTTCATGGAGACAGCGACTTATATCTTTGAGGGTCACATTGAGGACACCGTGGAAGGTTTTGCCCGCTTATGTGATTGATCTTCTCCAAGTTGCTGGTTTTGTCTGTTTTTCCCTGTCCATTTGGCCTCTATTGTGTCCTAAACTGGTGGCTCTTGGCAGCTGCTCATACCCAGCAGGGCCACTGAGGGAACCGAAGTTGCAAGGTAGCTGGGTCTGGCTGCAGGTGGGTGTGGGCCACGCCACCTTGCTGGCGCCCTGCCCTGGCAGGGTCTGTGGGTGCAGATGTCTCAGCCTCTGCCTGAGGTGTGGTCAGAGCCGCCACTCCTGGGCTGGAGAGCTCATTGTCCTGCAGCCCCCATGTCCTAGTCCCTGGCCGTCACCTGGGCCTAGTGTAGAACTCTGGCTCAGTCCCCACCTGCCTCGCAGGAGGGAACCACAGCTTTAGTGGGGGGCTCCAACCCAGCTGGCTGGAGTGAAGGTGGGAGGGGCGTTCAACTTTGGAGCAGACCTGGGGGCGTTCAGTAGTTTATAGTCAGGGTTACTGCACTGCTGGCTGGAGATCGGCTTTCCAGCGGCTTCCCAGCTTCCAAAATGACCTTGCCGTTGTCTCCTGCCCTGTTTTCTTTGCCCTTTTTGAAAGCAGGAGTGGATGAGGCCTTTCTTATTGTTTAGTTGAGGCTTGGGGAGTGGCTGGGTCTAGTGTGTGCCTTTAACTCCCCATCTGTGACTTACAGGATATCAGAAATATTTTATATCAGAAATATTTTATACACAGGGGACTTGGCACATAACAGAAATGTCAGTGAGATGGTTTTGCATATAGTCACATGATTTCTCTGTACCGAAAAACAGACACAAAGCTCTGAAGAGTCTATGAAAATGGATCATTCTGTAAATGGAGACATAACCTTGAGACTTAGTTCAGCCCCACCTGTGTCCTGGGCCTTCTGAAGTCTGATGTTCCAGAACTCCAGTGCCTGTCAGCGTGGACAGAGGACTTGGGGCCCCGACCATGGTCACACTCATCACTGAGAAGCTACAGAGCCAGAGTCTGGACGACCTCACCCGTAAGGCCGAGGCTGGCCCGGTAAGCCACTGTGGGGGCGGACAGCAGAGTCAGAGGTGGTGGTACAGGCTGAAGGCTGAGGGGCCTGGGTGAGGGCAGGTGGGGGAGGCGCTGCTGGGCCCGGGATGGAGTGTCCAGTACACATGTGGTCCCAGAGCCCACCAACATCCTCACTGTGGGCTTTCAGTGTCATTTAAAAAAGAATAAGCTTTAATGAAAGGCAGACCTGTGCACAGAAGCCTGGAAGTCATGGGTGTGGTGCACCTGTTACTGTTGTCCAGAGCCAGCAGCTGTGCAGACTCCCACTGGGTGCCCCTCCCAATACCACCCCTCCTGGAGGAGCCTCTGTCTCGGACATTGTCACAACAGATTAGTTTGCCTGCTTTGAACTTTGTGTGTGCAGATTCATTTTCTTGCATTGTGGTAAAGTAACTTCTGATGTGTCATCTTCAGTAGCCCCCTTCCCCTGGTTAGATCACAGATCCAGAAGGTGGTGGCTGAGTGTCTAGCCACCAGATTCACACACGACACAGACGACTGGGCCTGGAGGGTCTCACTGGACCCCAGTGGGACCCAGAGCCTCCCTCCTGTCGCTCGAGCCCTGTCCTACGAATGTGGTTTAACTTGTAGCCTGTTGCACCTTAAGGAGATGAGAAGGCAGAGGGACATCTGTGGATCCCAGGCCTTGGGGACAGGCATGTGTGGCCTGTCTTGACTGCAGGTGGTTTTGAGGAGGATCTGAGGGTCTGAGCTGAAGGCACTCCTTCCAAGAGCCGCCTTTCAAGGTGGGGTGAGTAAGCGTGGCCACTGGGCTCCGTTTCCTGCAGGAGGTGGCAGGTGGCCGGAACCTTTGCCAGCACTGCTTGTAGGGCCTGGCACTTGGGGCTGCTGTGACAGTGGTGATTACAGCAGCGCTGACTGCATCCTGTGGTCTGTGCCTTCCAGGCTCTCAGCCCATGGGGTGGGAGGTGAGGTCTCCTTCCCACAGGGTAGACTGAGGCAGGGGAGATGAGTTTGGGCTGCAAGCCCATGCCCATGACACTGCATGCCGGTTCCCAGTTTTTCTTTTGATTAAATGGAGAAAACGGTTTTAAGGAGACTTTAACCAAGGCCAAAGGATACAGGGTAGTACATGCCTCATCAGATGGCCCCATGCTTCTTAGGACAAGCAGATGTCACCAGAGTGCTGGGTCGCTTTCCCAGGGAGAAGGCAGGGTCCCCTAAGTGGAGGTGTCTGCACAAATCCCTGACATGCAGTGATGCCTGTGGGCCCCCACATTCTCGGCTCTTTAGATGGTCACTCTTGACATCTTATAGGGAACATTTTGTCATTTGACAGAGAGAAGCTATCGTGGCCAATTCTGCAGCCAGGCCCCGGCCTTGCAGGGGCCCTGGGGGCGTGGAGTGAGGGGTGAGGGGGGTTGAGCTCACAGGCTGCTCCTGGGCCTCCGCCTGCCGCTGGTCTGGTCGCACTGGTGCCTAGCCCAGAGTGTTTGCCTTTGAGTCTGTTGCCTCTGATGATGAGTTCCCCAGGACTCCAGTGGATGCCGTAGTTGTTTCTTCTGAAATGGGAGAATGAAAGTCTTTTTTTACCAAATCTAAATCTTGACTTTTAAGAGGAGCCATTTTGGTGTTTGGAGGATTGTCTGGCCTTATGTTGTGGGGAGAACTGTGGCCTGGCGAGGCCTCGGCCTTGCACTCACCACTCCTGGGGTTCCTGTGGAGGTGCAGCTGGGGTGGCGTGCAGCAGGCGATGCGGGCGCACAGGAAGGCTTTCATTGTAAAGAGATGTGACGACAAGAACAATCCCCCCTAGAATTCCTTCCACTGTAACCCAGTAATCCCTCTGTGTGAATTTCCTGTCAGTTTTTCTGTCCAGAATACAAAACGGTTTGGAAAATAATTCCCTTATTACCAGTGGGCGTTTCGCTGAGTTCCTGGTGGGACTTGCTGCTGTATCTGTGGTTTCTGTAGCATGGGTGTGTTATTCTTTGTTTATAGCACCTGCTTTTGCTGATAGTCACCTTTATTAAAATTGAGTATAATTTACATACAGTGGTATACACAAATCATACCTTTTTGAGCAAGAAGTCCCTGTCATCCCTAGCACCATCTGATGTAGAGTGTTTAGTTTATCAGAATCTCTTAGTATCATTTTGTGATCAGGACAGTGTGTTCAACTGTGTTGAATAACTTTGAAATCTGGTTACTGGGTGGGAAATTATAGGGGAGGCCAGCTCTCCCACGTTACCTGCAAATGTCTAAATACAAGTTACTTTTGACACTCACTGGCACAAATCAGTATTTTAAAAAGCCAATTTGTTATATAAGGATAGAACTTGATGTTTTTAAAGGTGACTTAAAATAGTGTTTTTATGGAAAAATAAATGAAGACAATAGTAGAGAGTTAGAAACCTCAGTGAGCCCCCTGCCCAGCCTGAGCAAGAGAGCAAAGTGCCACCATCAGCCCGTGGATCCTTGCTGAGTGCCCTCAGCCACTCTCCTCCTGCGATTGTTCTGCACCACATTCTAGACGTATCTCCCCTGTAAATAGTTCAGTGTGTATCTCTAGGAGATAAAGACTTTAAGAAACATGACCAGAATATCATTTTCACTCCTAAAACCCTCCAGTAATTCCTTAATATCATTAAATACTTGGTATTCAAGCTTCCTCACTTGTCTCAATTTGAATTTGTGCAGGGGTACAGATGCATTGTGTCTCATGTCTCTTTTGATCTGTAGGTTCCCCTCAGGGTTAGTTTGTTGGGGACACCAAGCTGCTTGTCTTGGACTGTCCCCCAGAGGCACGCCGCTGATGGTGTCCCCGAACTGTCTTTTCAGACAGTTTATTTAATTAAAATTGAACACAATTAAAAATGCTATTTCTCTTTTGCACTCGACACGTGTCAAGTGCTCAGTGCCTTCGTGTGGCTAGTGGCTGCCGTCGTGCATGCTGCAGAATGGAATGACCATCAGCAGTCCTTAGCACGGAGAGCTCTCTTGGGCAGCGCGTGAGGCTCGGTCAGTGTCACGCTTGGCAGGCCACAGTTTGTTTATCCACTCCTCTGCTGACGGACACTTGGGTGGTTTCCACTTCTTGGCTATTTCGAATAATGCTGCTATGAACATTGATGTTCAAGTTTCTGTGTGGAAATATGTCTTCATTTCTTTTGGATACATACCTAGGGGTGGAATTTTGGGTCACACGGTAATCTGGTGTGTAACCTTTTGAGGAATCGCCAAACTGTCTTCCACGGCAGCTTCGCCTCACATCCCCCCTGTGGCGCACGTGGATTCCAGTTTCCCCACATCCTCGTGGACACTTGTCCATCTGTCTGTTACAGCCATCCTCAGGGTGTGAGCGGTATCTCATCATCGTTTGGGTTTTCATTTCCCTGATGACTCGTTACGGTGAGCATCTTTTCATGTGCTCATTGGGCATTTGTATACCTTCTTTGGAGAAATGTCTGTTGAAATCTTTTGTCCATTTCAAAATTGGATTATTTCTCTTTAATTGTTGAGTTGTAAGAATTCTTTATATATTCTGGATACTAGTCCCTTATCAGATATATGATTTGCAAAAGCTTCTGTCATTCAGCCTGTTGTTTTTTCACTCTCTTGTCCTTTGAAGCTCAGAAGTTTATTCTTTTCGTGAAGTCCAGTTGATCTGTTTTGTCTTTTGCTGCTTGTGTTTTTGGTGAGAATCTTTTGCCAAATCCGAGGTTATGAAGATTTACACCTATGTCTTCCTTGAGTTTTATTGTTGTGCCAGTATCATTTGTTGAAAAGACTGTTTCTTCCCCATTGAATAGTCTTTGGCATTCTTGTCTAAAATTTACATTTTTTAAAGCTAAGTCTTTGAAACTTAGTGTGTATTTTCCATTTATAGTAAATCTCAATTCAGACGCTAAGTTTTCATTACATAGAATTTTATTTGTATTTAGATGTCATAAAATTTTTAGTTGAAAAAGTAGAGTCACATTCCCAAGTTGTTCTAACTATACTTAAAAATTTTCCAATCGCTCAACTGAGTATCAGTTTTAAAATTAAAATAATTAAATTTAAGTAAGGATGGGCACAGTGGCTCATACCTATAATCCTAGCACTTTGGGCATCCAAGGCAGGAGGATCACTTGAGGCCAGGAGTTTGAGACCAGCCTGGGCAATATAGTGAGAACCTGTCTCTACGAAAATTTAAAAAATTAGCCAGATGTGGTGGCACATACCTGTAGTCCCAGTTACTTGGGAGGCTGAGGTGAGAGGAACCAAGGAGTTTGGGGCTGTAGTGAGCTATGATGATGCCACTGCACTCTAGCCTGGGCGACAGAGCAAGACCCCGTCTCTAACAAAAATTAAAAGTAAAAAAATTTAAGTAAAATTAAAAGTCATGAATGATTCAGTGCCTCCAGTGCTGTAGCCATAGTGCTGCTCTGGGTCATTTGTCTAGTCCATCATCATTTTGGGACACAGCCGTGAATACCACAGTCCTGGACTTCTGGCCAAGTTCGGGGTGAAGAGGTCGCCACTGAGTTGAGAAGCCCCGGCAGAGCTGAGGGGGAACCCAGGGGTACCTCCCCCAGTCCCAGGGCTCTGTCATAGATGGCAGCTAACCTGTGCAATGTGGGCCTGTGTCCATCACGCACCCTTTGCCTGTGCATGGGTGCCTGGGGGTGCCAGGCCCTACAGCTTCTTGTTGACATTCTGCTATCCCTCTGTCCACCGCTAGCCTCACCCAGTCCAGTGTGGCTGTCTCCTCCCATCTCTTCATTTTATTTCCTTTACTCTGGTCTGGTTTTTTTTGAGACAGAGTCTCACTCTGTTGCCCAGGCTATAGTGCCATGGTGTCAGCCTAGCTCATAGCAACCTCAAACTCCTGGGCTCAAGCGAGCTGGGACTACAGGTGTGGGCCACCATGTCTGGCTAATTTTTCTATTTTTTGGTAAAGATGGGGGTCTTGCTCTTGCTCAGGCTGGTCTCGAACCCCTGACCTCAAGCAGTCCTCCCAGCTTGGCTTCCCAGAATGTTACGATTACGGGCATGAGCCATCATGCCCAGCCTCCTTTACTTTGGTCTGAAGTGCTCTCCCCCTACCTCCTCTGAAGGCCCCTCTGTTTTTTATAAAACTCTCTCATTACAAGGCTACACTGAGCTCTTCCTGCTTAGCCTCCATGTACTTGGGCTGTGGGACCATCCAGCTGTGACAAAAAGGCCCGGAAAGACACGTGGTTATGTCCAGGCCCACTGCCTGCCTCCCTGCCTGCCCTGGTAGGATAGGAGGTGTCCTGAGAGTCGGGTCTGTGTCTTGAGTCTGCTGGCGTTGTCCGTACCAGGTGGCACTGAGTTATTGTCCCTTGTGCTGGCCGCACTGAGGAGGTAGGTGAGGACATAGGGCCACGCTGTCCAGTGAGACTTCGTGTGACAGTGGAGCCCCATGCTGTCAAAGCCAGCAGCCACTATGGTGTGTGGTGATTGAGCCTTGAGGCACGAAGAGTGTGGCTGAGGAACTGAACTGTAGATTGTATAAATTTAAGTTTAAATTCACATAGCTTCATGTGGCTCCTGGCTATTGCCTTGGACAGCACAGATAGAGAGTAAATGCCCATTTATGTGGATAACATAGTTTTTAAGATGACGTTGAGTCTTTCGCTCAGGTCACTCCATTATGGCCACCCCGGTCCCTCTCATTGTCTGCTCCACCTGGGTCCCTGGAAGTCGTTGGTCTCTTCTAACCGTGTAATCTTGTCACTTCAAGGATGACATGTAGGTGGAATCTGCGGCACGTTTCTGCTCCATCCCTGGAGATCCACTCAGGTGATTGTCTGCGGCGGTCGCTGCTCCTCTGTCCTGGTGAAGCGTCCCACGGTGTGGCCGGGTGGTTTGCTTACCCATGCACCCATAGAGGGATCACTGCAATTCTAGCAGAAATCCTAACGTGAGTTTTGTGGAACTTGACAGGCCGATCTTAGTGTTCTCGACCACACTTTAGAGGCTCTGATTCATTCATTCATTCACTGTGTGGCTCTAGGTCAGATGAGGTGCTGGGCTCGGAGGAGGGGCTCAGGTGCCGCCCACCTCGAGGCTTGTGTTCTTGATGCGCTGAGGGTGGCAGGCATGGGGGCCTCACCCAGCTGCCAGAGCAGAGGGGCCAGGGCTGTGGTGGGCTGCGTACAGAACAGTGAGTGGGGTCCTGCTGTTGGTGAGGCAGGTGGAGGCCATCGGGGCCTCGGGGTAGGATGCAGATGGGGGGGCAGGGCTGGTCATCACATCGTGCTGGGGTCGGGTGTCCCCAGAGAGAGGGGACAGCAGCCAGGAAGCAGTGGGGCCTGGATTTCACACGTGAAGATCACCCTGCTTTGTGCCTGTGTCTGTTTTGGGTGCTGGGCTGGGAACGCGGGTGGTCACTTCCTGGGGGAGGCCGACAGTGAGCAGGTGGAGAAGGAATCACTGTGGCTGTTAGGAGAACAGAGCTGAGGGCGCTGACGTTTACTAGGATTTGGGTAGGACTGGGGTGGTGGTGAGCTGTGTGGATACCTGTGGGGGGCACTGGGGAGGAAATGGGGACGCATGAGGGAGGACACGGTGGGGACACTGGGGGAGGACACATGGGGGGACACCTGGGAATGATATGGGGGGCACGTCGGGGGACACCAGGGGTAGACACTGGGGGACGCTGTGAGGATAGGAACCCTGGGGAATGGGCACCTGGGGTTTGACTTAGCGGGGAGTCCGCAGGACCCAGAGCAGGGGGCTGTGATCCGGTCAGGGCAACAGGATGGGGTGAGAGTGTGTCAGGGAGGCCAAGGCCCCCGACTTGGGGCTGGCCCAGAGCGGGGATGGGCAGGGGTGGGGGCAGAGAGTAGAGCAGGCCTGCCAGCCCAGTGGGTATGGGGTGGCGGTTGGTGTGCTGTGCTGTCCTCCAGCCACGTCCAACCGTGCAGGTTCAGGCTTTGCTTGGTGGAGAGTTTGCTTTTTATAAACCGTTAGTTTGAAATATATTTTTTTGTTGAGGCATAATTTATGGGTGATGTGCAATGGACTGAATGTTCATGTCCCCAGATTCATATGGTGAAGTCCTCACCCCCAAGGGGATGTGTTAGCAGGTGGGGCCCTTGGGAGTTGAGTAGGTCACGAGGGTAGAGCCTCATGAGTGGGCTTTGTGCCCCTCTGAAAGGGACCCCAGGGAAACCCCAGCCCCGTGTGAAGTTACAGCAAGAAGACAACTGCCCCTGAACTGGGCAGCAGCCCTCACCAGATACTGAACCTGCTGGTGCCTGACCTTGGGCTGTTAGCCTCCAGAACCGTGGGCACCGAGTGTTTGCTCTTAATGGGCCACCCCGACAGTGGTGGTCTGTGTGGGAAGTTGGTACTGAGAAGTGGGTGCTGCTATAACAAATATAACACCTGGACACAAGGAAGCGGCTGTGGCCCTGCCTCGCGCGGAGAGTTCTGGGAGCACTCTAGGAAAAGCCACGCTGCTGTGAGCAGACCTTTGCAGGTGACTCTATTGAGGGCTCAGGAAAAAGAGAGAACTGCAGGGAAAGTGTGCATCATCCTGGAGGGTAAACTGAGTAATCCTGAGCAAAACATTGGCAGAAGTATGGAAGTAAAGGCCGTTCCGAGGCCCCCTCAACAGACATGAACCTGGGGGAGAGGCCTGGCTATGAAGCGGCGCGGAGCCTGGCGGTGTGGTGTTTGTGTTCTAGTGCCTCGTGGAAGCTGGCCCTTGTGAGTGACCAGATTGGGTATTTGGCCGAGGAAACGTCTAAGCAAAGTGTCGCGGGTGCAGTGTGGCTTCTCTGGACGGCATGGAGTGGAACGTGAGAGGAGAAAGGATTTAAAGACAGAATTGTTATCTGGCCATGAGTCTTGTCTTGGATATGTGTTTTGCGATTATTTTCTCCTATATAGCGGTTTGCATTATTGCTCTTTACAGTATATTTGGAGGATCAGAAATTCTAAATTTAATGTAGATGTCTTCCTGTAAACTAGTGTGTTTTGTATTCCATTTAAGAAATCTGTGCTAACCCAAGCTTGATGATGTCCTCCCGTGTGTTCTGCCTTCGGCTTGGGCACCGCGCTCTCTCTGGCACTGAGTTTTGTGTCTGGCAGGGGTCAAGGTTGGTTTCTCCCTTTTTTCTTTGCAGAGACATGTGGTCTCCGTCATCATCTGTGTGGGTTACATGTGTTCTTAGGTAACCCTTACCGCTGCCCTGTGGCATCGTCTTATTACCTGTGTCACAGATGAGGAAACTGAGGCTTTCAGAGAGGAGCTCACCTGCCCTGGTCACAGAACTGGTCAGGGAGCTGGACTCATGGCCACATTTGCTCAGCCCCCAGCCCGACTCTGTGGCCAGGCACTGCATGGGTTGTCACCTGGTTCTATAGTAGAGGAGAGGGTCTGAGTTCAGGTCTCACGGGGAGTCCATGGTGGGGCGGGGCCTGCCTCAGCTGCTCAGCGGGATCCCGTGGTCTCAGCGCCTCTGCAGCGTCTCCCAGGGAAGGTTCAGAAGCCACCTCGTCTCCTCAGGACCCTTCAGTATGAGGCACGTTGTACAGGCTGGTCCTAGCGAGTCGAAGGCATGCGGCATAGCAGCCACCCTCCTGCAGAGAGCCCTGCTGTCCCCTTCTGTCCTAGTGTGCTGGCTCCATCTGTTCCCTGCTGTGTACCCATCCCACACAGCCAGCACTGCTGGGAGTCCTCCCTGGGGAGCACTGGGCTGCACCACACTGCCCCTGTGTGCACTTGCGCTGAGGTGGGAACTCGGGGCAGGTGCAGGTCTGTGGCTCCCGTGACCCACCTGTGGGAGCCATTTGAGCTGGCTGAGAAAGCCCTTTCCTTGCTAGAGGTCCATTGTGGCGTCGGGCTGCGTGTGTTCAGGTGTCCTGCTGTGCACTGGGACTGCAGGTGTGTTTTCAAAGACAAGGAAGCTGAGGCTCCAGGAGGTTACAGAGCTTGCTGGGTGCCCAGCTAGACGGCGACGGCCGTGGGGCTCTAGCAGGACCTGTGTCTCCTGTGTGCACACCCCTACCCTGTTCTAATGGGGGCTTAGGCCTGCAGGGCTCTGCGCCTGGAGCCTGTGCTGGGACAGTGTGTGGAAGCAGATAGGCGGTCACGCAAAGGCTTTGAAGGAGATGCGACTTGCCGAGTAGTTCCCTGAGACTTCATGGGGTAGAATCGTAACCAAGGGAACAAAGTAGCACCTTCCCTGCAGGCCTCCGCAGCTGCCACTATGCCCAGTGGCTTTTCCACCTTGCTGGCGGGAGGGAGGCCCTGCCTGTCTCCCTGGACCAGCGCTGCCCTCCAGAGCCTGGGTCCCATGTTTAAGCTGTTGCAAGCAGGCTCCTTAGATCCTGGTTCAAGACCATCTTGCTGCAAAGTAACTAAGTGGTGAGCTTTGTAAAGATGGTTGTAGCTTGGATAAGCGGAAAGGAAAGAAGTCTGCACTTTAGGAGCAGAGACAGGAAGCACACTTGTGGCTTGGAAGAAAAATGACGACTTAGTTGAATTTTGTTAGGTTTTAAAAAACTTCTGTTAAGGAAAAAAAGTATTCCAGAGGTCAATGCTTTTCATTTTAATCACCAAAAAGAAAATGTTGGGGAAAAATAGAATGTATTGCAATGAGGAAAATACAGGGATATTTCTTATTTCTGAATTCTCGGTATTGAAGTTTCTCTTTATCATTTCAGTATTATGCTGAGAAGCTGAACAGAAGTGGCCATTTGTTCCCTTTGGAGATCAGTGGTGAGTGTTCTAGCAGCCCTGGCAGGGTCTTCGTGGGGCTGGTGTGGCCAGACTGTGAGTGGGGTTGGGGCCAGGCCCCTGGCCGGGTGGAGGTCCTGGAAGCTGACCGTGAACATGATCTTCAGAGCAAAGGTCCTGGGGAAGTATTTGCGTGTCCCGAGGGGTGGGGGAGGTCACCTGCAGCCGTCCTCCCTGCTGCTGGGCCAGGGGTCGGGGTGGACTGTGAGCAGGACAGCCCATGCCAGGGTTGGGGCTGAGAAAGGCCCATCCATTCTTTGCTGATGGGGGTGCGATGTGGGCCCAAGGGGCTGCCTTGGCCTTTCTGGGAGGAACAAGGCCCACCCCGTGCCATCTTGTGGCTTCTAGAGAAAGAACGGGACCGTGGGTCAGGTGACGCATGCAGTGTTGGTGGGAGCTCTGCTGTGGCGCATGCCGGGCCGCCTTTGTGTGTTGGGACGTGTGTGCTGTGGAGCGTGTGGATCCGCCTGGGCTCACCCCATACCCGGGCCCTTCTGTGACCAGGAGCAGGCAGCTGCCTGAGTGTGGAGGCTCACTGGTGTTCATACCCTGATAACCCTGGAGTCCCAGGTCCTCTCCTAGCCAAGGCCCCGGGTTGTCCGGGCGTCACCCTCTCTTGGCCCCGCTGACTGCGGCTGGGTGATGGCGCCCAGCACGCTGTGCTCACGGAGCAGGACTTTAGGGTGATGCTGCTGTGATCCGTGTTCAGAGGCTCATCTCTCTGAGCGCCAAGTTCCTAAAGTGGAGGGGTTGTGTTGTTTTGTTTTACCAAATTCATGAATAGATAGAAGTAGGAAGTGTGAGTGCCTGGCAGGGTCTGAGTCCCACCACCTGCCCTCCTGTGGTGCCACGTCCTTGTTCCTGCCTCGGCCTTGGCCTTCTGGGGCTCGTCCTGTATGCAGGGCCAGACTGACCACCTCAGTCCCTGCCCAGAGCCCTGTAGGGCTTTGCACACTCCTCATCTGGCTGCTTCTCTCCAACCATACCTGCTGTCTGCACCCCTGCCCTGCCTCCCTGCTGCCCCAGGTCACCCCAGGACCTTTGCACAGTCTTCCCCTAGAAGTGGGCCTGACCTTCTTCCCTGCAGCCTCCAGTTCAGGGTCCCTCAGCTGGACAGTGCAAGAGCCACTTGGGGAGCCCTGGAGGTGCCGGATGTCCCCCGGCCAAGAGCACATCCTGGAGCACTGTCCGGGGAGGTCACTGTGGTCCAGGAATCGCGGCTGGGGGCCAGCTCCATGTGAAAAGGCCCACACACCTGACTTTGCTGACAAGTCCCCCTTGTGAACAGTGATGGGGTGGGGTCAGGAGGGTGGTGGCCAGGGCCGCGATGGCTCTGAGCACCTGTGGGTCCGGGCACCAGGTGGAGGGACGGGGCAGGCGTGAGAGGACTCGGGACTCGGGGGGATTATGTGGGTGCTTCTCTGGGAAAGGGGTGAAGGAAGTGAGTTTGGGAGCCTTGGGGCTCTGCTCCAATGGGTCTAAGGTTGGGGAGGAGTTTCTGAAGCCCAGACTCCCTGAAGACACCTGTCCCCAGGTGTGACCCCAGATCATGAAGCAGCGGGAGCTGTTTTTAGGAAGATACTTTGTAGGGGTCCCAGCTGGGGAAGTCGCTCACCTGTGAGACTCTTTGGCCACAGACAAAGGAAAAGCATTTTGATGACACAAGGAGAACATTTTAGTGAAGCTCAAGGGAGAACAGAGCAGGGTGGTGGCTCTCAGGCATGGGGACACTAACTTACCTTGCTATGACCAGGTGTCTTCCTTCACAAAGTGAATTAGTTCCATCACTAACCTGAGGAGGGAAGGCAGGGCCATTCAGGAGCCAGGGTCTGCGCAGGTGGGGCTGGTGCTGACCGTGTGACTAGTGGCATTTCCCACAGACATCTGTGCCCTGGCGAGTCCCTCAGAGCAGACGTTTCTGAGAAGACGCCTCGAGGTGGAGGTGACGGGCCAGGCCCTGGCTGGCCTGTGTCGGGCTGCTCGCCTGGGTAGAGGACGCCCCTCACCTGCTGCTCACCTGTCTCTTCTCCCCGTTCCTGTTTCCTCAGCAGACCAGAACCCCCGGAAGGTCTTAGGTGGAGGATGGCCTGTTGGAAGCCAGGTGGCCGCAGGCCACGATCTCCCGTTCCTGCCCAGCCTGTCTGGTGCAGCTCACACTGTGAGTCTCCAGTGGCGGCCGGAGTCGCTGGGCCCACACACAGGCCTGGATGCGGTCAGCGCTGAGCCCCTTGGTGAGAGCACAGGGCCGCCTGTGGCTCCGCCGACCAAGCGGCACTGCCAATCCCCGTCCGAGCCTGAGGAGCTGGCACGCTGCAGGTCCCTGTGGTGCCCCGGCAGCTCCAGGGTCTGGACTCTGGTCTCCAAGAGGCGGTGCAACAGTGGCGGGAGCACCACGCTGCAGGGAAGCGTGGGTACCGTCCTGCCGAGGAGTGTTGTGCCACTGGCTGGCCCCACCTCGCCCCTGGCACCCCGGCCATCCTCGGCCAACAGCGGCTTTGTGGACAGCAGCGAGAGCAGCACCGGCTCAGGCCCACCGTGGCATTTGGTGGGGCCCTGCCTGCTCCCCTCGAGGCGCCGGCTGTCCCTCTCTCAGGAGCACCTTGTGGGTGCGTGCACCCCCCTGCCCTCAGCCAGCAGCACCCCCACGTCCACGCCCGAGCTGGGCCAGCGCCACGGCCTGCTCCGGTGCCACTCACAGCCGTGCGTGCTCAGCAGGAAGAGGAGCCAGCGCAAGCGGAGGCACCAGGAGGATGCCAGGTGGACACGCCCATCCTTGGATTTCCTAAAAATGACTCGGGTGAGGCTTTGTTGTTGTTCCTGAGTGCTCAGGGAAGGTTCGGTCTGGACGTGGCCATTCTTGGGGTGAGGTAGGTGCCAGCAGGCAGCAAGGTGACTTTCTGCATAGCTGGTTTTACTGGCTGGCTGGTTTTCTCTGCACTAGGACATGGGTGTAAGGAGAGCTAGGTCGGGAATGCCTGCCAGACTTGGGGCCGGGTCCCTGTGGGAGTGGTGGTGGTCCTGTCCCTGCCTTCAGAGCCCTGGTCAGGCCGCCTGCCCCACAGGCAGGGCCGGCTCGCAGGCTGCAGGAGCCGGGGGCAGAGGTGCTGACCTGTGGGCCTCTGTCCCGGTGGAGCTGCCGACTCGGTAGCCTCAGCCGCTGGGATCCCTCACTACCTTTTCTGGGGTGCTGATGGTTCTGGGTGTGAGGGTCCATCCTGGGAGCCCCATACAAGGCAGGGTGGGGGGCCCTGTGCCCAGACCCAGGCCCTCTCTCCTGGGAGGCAGCGGGAACCCTGATAGCAGCATCTGTGAGCCTCGGGCCCTCCCTGGCCCAGCGAGCATTTTGATGGAGCCTTTGAACTGTGGTCTGAAAGAGTCTCTCGTTCCCTGCCATCACTGCTGGTCCCCTACGGCTCACAGGCCGGCAGTTAGAGAGCAACAGGACCGAGGAGACTGTTCCTCAGGTCTCAGCTTGGAGCCCCCTGGCACTCAGAGGGCAGGGAGGCCATAACGGGCAGGGGGGCTGTGCTCAGGGTCACAGGGTCTGTGTGAGGAGGGACGTCCTGGTGTCAACTCCAAGTGTAAGCCAGGGGCAGAGGGGGCCAAGGCTGAGAGGGGCAGGGCCTGTGTGTCAGCCTCTCCCCTCTTGCCTGTCCCTTAGGCCACAACCTGACCTGTCCCTGCTTCTGTGGGCTGGTGGGGGTGAGTGCAGGCTATGCACGGTGTGTCTGCTGCACCCTCCCAGTCAGGTGGGCTGTGTCTGGGCCACTCCTGGGAGGGCAGCGAGTAGAGTATGGTCTGTTGAAATTTAAGTCAGGGAGAAGTGGCACAGACAGCCAAGGTCCCCCTCCACCTGCCATGGCTGGGATCCCATGTGGGACCCTGGGGGGGTCCTCTGGGAGGCCTGCTTTAGGCCACCCCAACGTGACCATCAGCTTTGCCTCTCCTGACCAGTGGGTTCTCTGGAAGATTCTTCTCAGTGGCTGAGGGGTTGAAAACCCAGACTTACCGGCTGTGAAATGCTTCTCCAGGGAGCTGGGGTTTCGAAAAGAAGGTTCTGGTCTTTTGCAGTGAAGGTGGACCAACCGGGAATGCCACTGAATGTTGGCAAGCTGGCCACATGCTTCCGATACACACCAAGCCGTCCTCTGCTTGCTAGCGTGGCAGGCCTGGAGCACAGGAAGGACGCAGGCGAATAGCAGGAGGTGGGGCACAGATACCTCATGCCAGAGACGCTTGGTGACTGAGCAGCCGTCCTGCTCTGGAGAGGCTCGGGCATTCCAGATCCCATGGGAGTAAGTGGAGGGTGGGACTGACCAGGTGGGGGGCTGATGGCGGGGACCACAGGCAGAGGCTGTGTGGGGGGCGCCACAGTGCACCCCTCTCTCGTCTCCATCCCTTTCCCCTTTCCCTCCCCTCCCCGCTTCTTCCATGAAGCGCTGATTACTTTTCCAGTGAGTTTGCAGTCTCTCTCTTTTCTGGTCAGCATGCTGACACTCTGCTCATCATACATGTTGCAGACATCTCCCCAGCCTGTGCCTGCGTCCTGTCTTCATGCGTGCCACCTTTGGCGAACAGGTGGCCTGCGGCCCCGGTGCCTGTCAGTTCCCTACCCAGGTCAAAGCCAGAAAGAAATGTTCTGGTTTCCTTCTAAAGCTTGTATATTGTGTGGTACAGGACACTCAGTCCTTCCTCACCTGGGCGGGCACACATGCACACACACCACTGTGCCCACAGGCACACCCACCCACTCACATGTGCACACACACTCATACATGTACACACGTGCACACACACCACTGTGCTCACAGGCACACCCACCCACCCACTCACATGTGCACACACACACGTGCACACACACCACTGTGCTCACAGGCACACCCACCCACCCACTCACATGTGCACACACACACGTGCACACACACCACTGTGCTCACAGGCACACCCACCCACCCACTCACATGTGCACACACACATGCACACACACGTGCACACACACCACTGTGCTCACAGGCACACCCACCCACCCACTCACATGTGCACACACACATGCACACACACGTGCACACACACCACTGTGCTCACAGGCACACCCACCCACCCACTCACATGTGCACACACACATGCACACACACACGCACACACACCACTGTGCTCACAGGCACACCCACCCACCCACTCACATGTGCACACACACATGCACACACACGTGCACACACACCACTGTGCTCACAGGCACACCCACCCACCCACTCACATGTGCACACACACACACGCACACACACCACTGTGCTCACAGGCACACCCACCCACCCACTCATAGGTGTACACACACTTTTTTGCTGTGCTTTGCAGTCTGCATACTCACTGTTTAGGAATTTTGCATCGGTGTTTGTATGAGATGACTGTGCTGTTGTTCTCCCCTCCTGCTTCTCTTTTGCCCTCTGATTCTGGCCTCGGGATCATACCAGCCTTACCCCAGAGTTCAGTGGGCACTCTCCAAACAGGGGTGGGGGGCAGCTTTCTGATCAGTAAGCCAGGGGCAGGGTCTGTCGACTGCCCAGAGGGAACCTGAATCCCGATTCCTGGGCTGGCCCTGCACGGGGCACAGGGGTAGGGGCTCCGGTCAGCAGCCAGTGGGCATGCACTTTCCTGACCTTTCACTTACAGCCAGTGAATGTTTTTACAACAAGACATTTAGGATTTTCTGCTTTTATTGGCAAAGCTATGTTTCCAATTGAAGTTAAAACGTTATCAATGAAAATGTACAAATCAGTGACAGTTCCCACAGAGTGTGGGAGTGGGTGCTGGTTTTTATAGAATTGTGTGCTTTTAGGGCTTTGAAAAGCTTCTACCACTTAGAGGAAGTGTTTGGCCACCTCTGGTTTGATTGAGGTCACTTAAGACTGTTGTATTGAAGAAAACAGCTCCCTGTGGCCTCTTAGCCAGATCCTCAGGCACCCGGGGGACCTTCACAGCGGCAGTGGCTTCTTTGTCAGTAATTTCTTTGGGCGCCAAAGGACCTAAGGCCAGTTAGACCGGAATTATGTACGGGGAAGCTGTGTCTAGACCTTCAGGCCCCTGGATTTCTGGAGATCTTGAGTTTGTTGAACAGATGGTGCATCCTCGGCCCTCAGAGTCATGGAGACGCCAGGCTCCGCCCACGCAGCTCTGCCAGATTCCGTAAAGCTCCAGTGCTCTTGCCAAGCCATTTTCTTCTTGCTCACCACTGAACTAGAAAACCCAGGAGCTTAGAGAAGCTCATGGTACCAAGAAAAGGACTGTCTTAGTCCATTTGTGCTGCTATAACAAAATGCCACAGGCTGGGGAGTTTATAAATAATAGAAATTTATTCCTCGCAGTTCTGGAGGCTGGGAGTCTAAGATTGAGGCTGTGCAGGTTGACGGCTGGGGAGGGCCTGGTCTCTGTTTCTAAGACGGCACCTTGATGCTGTGTCCTTGAATGGGGAAGGGACAGAGGGGAAAAAAGGGCCACCATAGTTCCTCCAGCCCTTTTACAAGGTGCTAACCCACCCGTGAGGGCTCTGCCTGGTAGTCACTTCCCTGGGGGCCCCACTCTCGGTACCACCACCGTGGGGTTCCACCTCGGCATTTAAACCACAGCAGGGACCATCAGGAACCCGAAATGTTTGAGATGAGAGATGAGATCGCACAGCTGAACGTTTGGAATTTGCAGCTACCACTTTTTCTCTCCAGGAGGCCCAGCAGCGAGGGCGAGGGTGCAATGAGGTGAGCAGAGGGCGAGTCGGGCAGGAAGTGGTGCTGCCCCATCTGCGTCATCCTGAGCCCTGGAGCCCTGGCCATGTCTGGGGTGGGCAGTTGGCTCCGCGGATGCAGGCCACACATCATGGCCGAGTCCTCCGCTGTGGAGCTGAAGCAGCCCCGCCTTGGGTGCTGACCCAGGCTGACTTCTAAGTAACCCCTGCCGCTGGCGCCTGTAAGTTTCTGCTTTATCTACTGTTCCTGCCCTTAGGCAAGTTCACCCTTGCTCCTCTCAGAGGTCTGCTCCAGGGTCCTGCCTTTCCTTCCCATGGTGTGAAAGCCCTAGATCTGGGGTGATGATGCAGGCATCCGCCATCCTGTCCCAGGACCTGGCTTCTGTTCGTAGGTCCCTATGAAATGTTAATTTCTGAGAAACTGGATATGTTAGCCTCTTTCTTCAGCGTCTCAGCTCTCTCAGACTTGGGGGTAGGTCTGTGTAGACCTGCCCACCATGGAACATCCTCCTTCCACCTCCGTGCAGGCCCAGAAGGACCCAGGAGAGGCTTGGCTGAGTCTCCAGCTTCGGGCTTTTTGAGGCTCGTTTCCTGCTCGTGTTCTGCTGTGCCTGCTTTCTCTCTGACTGTTTTTGTTTCTGCTTCAGCTGCCCCCAAAGTTGGATAAACAAACTATTCTAAAGATTTACTCTACTTTAGCCTTTTACTTTTTCCCTATCAGTTATTTTGTTATTTTATTTCTTAGGTAAGTGTGAAAGGTGGTGGGTACAGAAGCTGTAGCAAGGGTGTCCCCTGCTCGGCAGCACAGGTGACGTGGTTATAGCTCTGGCCTTGGTCTGAGGAAGTCAGTGCTGGGGTCACACACGGAACAGGGTTTGCATGTGCTGGGGTCATACGCACAGTACTTGGGGTCACCCAGAATGGTGCTGGGGTCATATGCACAGTACTTGTGGTCACCCAGGGTCACACGTGGTGCTGGGGTCATACGCACAGTACTTGGGGTCACCCAGGGTCACACGTGGTGCCGGGGTCATACGCACAGTACTTGGGGTCACCCAGGGTAACACGTGGTGCCGGGGTCATACACACAGTACTTGGGGTCACCCAGGGTCACACGTGGTGCCGGGGTCATACGCACAGTACTTGGGGTCACCCAGGGTCACACGTGGTGCCGGGGTCATACGCACAGTACTTGGGGTCACCCAGGGTCACACATGGTGCCGGGGTCATACGCACAGTACTTGGGGTCACCCAGGGTCACACATGGTGCCGGGGTCATATGCACAGTACTTGGGGTCACCCAGGGTCACACATGGTGCTGGGGTCATACGCACAGTACTTGGGGTCACCCAGGGTCACACATGGTGCTGGGGTCAGCCGGCTGGGTGCACAGGACTCAGCACAGCAGAGGCCCGGGGAGTGTGGCGGTTCCGGGCACCAGGCAGGAGAATGGTGGGGTGGGTGCTTCAGCCCTTGTAGGGCCTAGAGCTCTTGGGCAGGTGACTGAGTGTCCCAGATGGCGCTGGCAGCTGGGCAGGGTGTGCAGTCCAGGTGCAGGGGAGAAATGGCCTGGCTCCTGCCCGCCTGGACTTGGTCCTGGACTGGCCGTCTCTCGCGCCTCGAGGCCTGAGCCCTCCTCGCCTGGTGTGCAGCTGCGGTGCTCCCTCAGGTGCCCTCTGAGTCGTAAGGTGTCACCTCCTGTCGTCTTCCCTGGCTCACTTTCGGGGGCAGTGTTTGAGAAGGGCTGCCTGGGAGGCATGCTTCTGGAGACCCCGGATCCTGGGCGGGAAGCGGATTTCCCACGGACCTTGGGCGACACGGGGCTGCCCAGATCCCAGTGTTGCCGTAGAGGAGCTGGAGGCCGCTCCGATGCTGGTCCTCCTGCTGGACCTCCTCCGGCGGTCCCCACCCTGTTCAGAGACTCCACCACAGTGCCTGGGTGCGTGTCAGAGTTCTGGGGTCCCTTCTCCTAAAGACTCGCGTCATTTAGGTCTGAGGTTTCCTGAGTTTTTCCGTAGATGATTTCTTCACGCGTGTACATGTCCCCACGTGCCCAGCGCAACCCGTTTCCCGCATCCTCTGGTGCTTCGTCCCTCCCCCTCTTCGGGATGGGGCCTCCCTGTCTGATCCTCTAAGTTTCCTTCTCACTCCTGTTTTCGTTTTCCTGCTTGAGGGATGGCTGGTGTAGTCTCTTGAGGGTATGCTACGCTTTGTTTAGGGGGAGGATGTATTCTGATTCCCCACACGACCTGTTGCCTCCACGTTGCCTTCCTCTTCTGAGCTATTCTCGTCGCTGGCTTTTGGGTGAATGCTTCCCTGAGATGTTTGGTGACATCTGGTGTCTGCTAGTGTCTGAGATGGGCATGAATTGTCGACCACGGCTCTGTGTGGGTGCAGCCCTTTGGCCAGGAGCTTTCTGTGGGGTGGTCTGGGCGTGCTGGGAGTTGGGGGTCCCCCAGCATCTGTGTCTTTGGGAGTTTCCTATGTGGTCAGAGTCCCCAGAGAAGACCCTTCCAGCCCCTGCCTGGCGGGTGCTGGAGCCACTGAGGAGGGGCCCAGGCTCTGCATTTGGGGCCCAGATGTTTGGTCAGCCCACTTTTCTGCATGTGCCCCCCAGGTTCCACCAAGCCTACACCCAGTCCCAAAACCCGTCGGTTTATACTTTCCTGGGCAGGAACCTCCTCTCTCCTGTGCGGTTGGGAGGGGCGCTTGTCAGAGGGGGTGAAGGGCCTAGGGTCCCCTCCCACACGGCTTCCTCTCTGGGCACACGCACAGGCCTGCATGTGTACAGAGCCCGCTTCTGGCCATCTCTGCCCTCTGCCGTGGTGTGGACACTGCCAAGCCCTCTGCGGCTCGGAGCAGGCTGGCCTCCCCACCCTCTGGCGGGTGAGGGGAACCTTTGGCTCTGCCCACTGTCTGTGGGTATTCCTCTTCACACCTGGAGGCCTGGTTCGACACGCGCACACGTCTTGGGCTCCAGGTGCTTTCAGCAGTTGGAGAGCCCAGCCCACCGCGGGTGCCACTCAGCCCTGGCCAGCAGAGTGGCCACAGTGCCAGTGGCCAGGGTTAGCTTTGGTCGTGAGCAGATTCGCTGTGCCAGCCATCCCCACATGGTGGGTGGAGGCTGTGCTTTCACAAGGTTCAAAGCCAGAGGCCTTGGCAAGTGGGTAAGTGTGGGTGTGGCTGAGGCCGGGCCCTGGACGTTTGTCAAAGCAACTTTGGATGGCTCATAGGAAGTTTCCCTTTTTCTTCCAGAATCTCACCAGCTTAATTGTAGCCGAGCTAACTTGGCTTCAGGTGCTGGGGGCTCACCCAGCTTTAAGTCAGGGCCTGCCTCTGGTAGCTGTGCGTCCCCACAAACCGAATTGTTTTGCACACAACTTGAAAGACACTGTGAGATTTAGAGCCCCTGATGTAGAACTCAAAGACTTGACTTTTGTTTTTCGAACAGCTCTGTTGTGTACCTCTGCCTCTGCTCAGGTCAGGCAACCACGGAAGCTGGGGCCTAGCCCTGGGCCTGGCATCCGGGACAGGCTCACACAGGGCAGACGGGTGCCAGTCCAGGTCAGCCCTGGCTGGTGGCCCTGCGTACCCGATTCCGAACCTCAGTTTCCTCACTGTGATCCACAGCTTTGTGCTGGACGAAGTGCATGTCTGCGTGGTTGTTAGGAGCGTGCTAGGTTCTTAGCTCTGCGGGTGCCGTGCTTATCAGCAACAGTTCTTTTTCAGTCACATATTCCGTAAGCAGAGGTTTTAAGAAGCCTGTTGTTTTCCTCCTCGAGCCGCACAGCTGCCGTCTGTGAGTGAGGCCTGTGTCATGGCGCCGGCTCCCCCTCTGTCAGGTTGGTGCAGTTGGTCCAGAGAGCCAACCCTGAATCAAGTCAAAAATGTTAGTGTGAGATTTAAGGAAAACCGGCCGCTGCAAGCCCCAGCACCCTGTGGACGCAGGCGTGCGCGTGCAGTTCGGCCCCGTGCTGTGGGGTCGGAGCCTGCCCCGGTTGGACAGGGTGCTGGTGGGAGCCAGCGTGGTCACCAGCAAGACCAGCCAGAGCTGGGCTGAGACCCAGTCTCAGGCCTCTACACCACCCAGCCGGGACCACAGCAGACTCAGGTGAAGCTGAAGTCAGGTTCACCTTGATTTGACTGAAAAAGGAATTAAGCATTCTCATGTTGTGACGAAAGCACACGGCCAGTTGTGTGCATAAAAATTAGATTCTTTAGAATTTTACTTCTGAACAGTGATTCACTTTTTATGGTAGAACAACAAAACCAAAAAACACGGCAGTTTGTCTTACAGAGCCAAATAGTTTCCTTAAAAGTACTAATTTCAAAAAGGAACTCTGTCCTCTTAAAGGACATGTGTTTATTTACTTAAGTTTGCTGTGGAACTGTTTCTAGGGAATGTTTTAGCCAAAAAATAGATTTTTTGTCCTGTGAGACATTTCATTGCTCTAGAGAAAGGTAACTTTGGGGAGATATTTTCGTTGTCTGGAGTTGGTTACCTTGTATTTTAGCTTCATAATTTTAAGTGGCCAGTGTTGCTGCCATCCAAGCAGTGTTGTGTCTGCGTGGTGTGCCCCCTTGTCCTGAGCAGCGTGGCACCCCTGTGCTGACTGCCCATGCATCCTTTAGAAGCCCTGAACCACGAGGTAACGTGCCTGAGGCCAGGGTGGTGTTACCCGGGAGAGGAGCCCATGACCCTGAGGAGGCCTGGAGGTGACACCTGGGCCAGGGGCCGCCAGGTGGGAGGCATTCCTGGTGGGGCTGACTTGGAGATGTGGGCAGAGATTGCCATGGACAGTGCTGGGTGCTGAGCATGAGAAGTGGAGGTGAGGGCCAGGAGGTGGTGTCTGGGGACACGGGCTGGACGTGCCAAGGGGTTGCTGCTGCGGGGCCCCAGGGCTGGGCCTGGACACAACCCAGGTAGACACACCTGCCAGGTCTCAGCCCCAGGGGACAGTCCAGGAGAGGCCACCCAGAGTGGACAGGGACTCTGTCCACAGTTCACAGGAGAGTGCTGGTTTGGGGGAGCAGGCTGGAGGGAGCCCTGTCTCTGAGGGGCCTGGGGTGCTGCTGTGTGAGAGCTGGCCAGGGTGCAGAGCAGAAGAGGGGCTGCAGCAGTGGCATGTCCGGGGAGGGGCTGGGGCAGCCCCAGCCTGGCCCTTTAAGCCCCAATGCCCTGGGTGGCCTAGGCTTGGCATGTGGGGGAGGCAGCTGGATGGTGGAGTGGGGGCCTGCCTGGGAAGTGGCGTGGTGCTAGCTCGGAGGAGGCCCCTGCGTACGTACCTGGTCGTCTTAGATATCTCGAGGTGAGAAGGGTTTACACATGTTCATATTTGGAGAATAGCAGTGGAAGAGGAGGCCTGGGGAGAGAGAGGATGGTGGGAGGTGGGACAGGCAGGTCCCCAGGGACAGGGGAAGAGGCTGCATTTGGGGGACTTGCCATGGGTGAAGTTGGAGAGGCCCAATGGGGTCCAGATGGAGACAGGACGAGGGAGTCCCCCGAGGGCCTTGAAGGCAGCCCCAAGGTTGTCTGCCTAGCGTGGCCCGGTGGGGTGGGGGCCATTGTTGGAAGTGGGGGGCACGTTGGGCCCTCCCTGTCTAGCCATGTGCTGAGTACAAGACTGTGGCTCAGGCACACGGTCACATGCCAGCTGGGCATCAGGGCTTGTTCAGGTGTCAGGCGCCCACGGACCTGGTGCATTTGGTGTGGGCGGGGCTGGGATATGTGGGAGGTAAAGGCCAGGGACGTGTTTGGGCGGGGTCCTGAGAAGGCAGCCCCAAGGGCCAGTGGCTGACGCACAGGGGATGGAGGATGCTGGCGCTTTGTGTGGACTTGGGGACGGGCTAGACCCTGCGCACGCTCCCACATAACCTACCAGAGATGCTGTAAGCACATGTCTTTTCTGTTGCAGACTTTAAAAAATTCAAAAAGCCTTTGCTCCCTCGATTGCGAAGATGACGATGAGGGTGATGCCCAAGTGAAGACGACCGTGTCCTCGCCAAGTCACTCACAGGGCCTCATGGGCATCCTTGTAGCAGGCTGCGGCCCCAGGGGCGCGCGCCCCAGGCCCTGCCCCACCAGCCCCAGCCCGTGGGCCTCGAGGGAGCCGGTGGCCAGTGAGGGCGCGGGCAGGAGCAGTGGGGACCCCAGTGGCTGGGGCAGTGCTGGGGAGGAGGGCGTCTTCCCTCTGGACCATGGTGAGCTGGACCTCGAGCAGATCGAGAACAACTGACTCCCACTGGGGGATGAGGTTGGAGGGGCTGTCGCCTGGGTCTGCTCTCAGCGCACAGACAGAAGATAGGTTATGTGTTATTTTGAAGATTGAGCTATAATTTTGATTCCATTTTTCCTAAAGAAGTATTTTGCATTTTTATGGTTTTTATAGTTCTGGGGAAAGTGTCTCTATTTTGAAATGAATTTTCAGAAGGGCATTCTATTAAACACGAGTCTGCATACAGAGTTCAGTGTGGGTACGTTCCTTTTGTGAAAAGCCCACTGTGGAGAGTGCCTTGCACGGTTTCGTTGCTAGGAAGCCTCAGGCTGGTGGTCTGGGCCCTCCAGAGGGGCTCATGGAGTGCTTTGGCCTGCACAGGGACGTTTTGTGCCTCAGGCTCTGTCATCTGTGTGCTGGAGAACTGCCGGCTGGCGGTGACGCTGTCTGGAGCGGGCCGAGCTGCAGCAAGTCTGTGCTCTATGGCTGAGGAGGGTCTTGGTCCCCTGAAGTGGGATGTGAAGCCGGCCCTTCTGGAAGGAGATCTCTTGGCAGCACCAGTCAACACCTGGTCTGTGAATTCAATAAAAGGCATTTGCTTTGCATGTGTGACTTCTGACTTTCATTTCCATGAGTTAAAATGGGCCTGGCTGGACTTGGTTTTCCTTCCTGTAACTTAAGAAAATCACAGGGATTTCTACCAAAGACATTGGCCTAAGGAACGTTGGTTAACAGGAAGGAGTTTGTGATAGCGAAAGAAAACATTAATAAGTTTTGGAGAAATATCCTTTTTTATTTCCCCCAAGATGTTAATTGATGCTTTCTTCTTAACTGGCTTGGGATATAGATAGATCAAAGGCGGATAAAGGTGGGAAGTGATTTGTTTTTCGGGTCAGCCTTCCTGAGACCGAGCCCAGAGCGAGTAAAAGCATGATACCAGCTCTCAGGACCCCCCCAGCCTGTCACCCTGTGAGATGCAGGCAGGGTGGGGGGCTTCCAGGACTCAGCGTGCCGGAGGGCTCCCTGCCTGGCCCTGCCCTCCTCCTGAGGACATCAGGCACCCACACGTGTGAATGTTCAGTGGCACTTGCTCTCCTGATACGTTTATTTGCACAACTCTGAAGTGGCTGTAGTGGTTTCCTTTCCAATTAATATGAAAGAATTTTTTTTTCTGTTAAAACCTAGGCTGCAGCCTGAAGAGCACTGATATTTCCAGAGGCGCACAGTTGAGAATCTTGTTTGCATGTGAGTTGGGTGCTTCAGGAAACAGGCGGGAGGTGTCCCATGAAGAGGGACAGCCCATTTAGTGAACACCATATGGTTTGAATAAAGAGCCTCCTGTGCCTCGTTCTAGAACTGTCTATCCTAGCCAGTGCCTCTCAACCACTGGGGAGTTTAATTTAAAAGGGAAGGATAAAAATAAGATGCTGAGGGTGTCCGGGTGCAGAAAGAGCCATCTTCTGTGCTCCTCGTGCCCCAGGCTGAGGAGAGCCCACCAGGAGCGTGGCCAGGCCAGGGCCTGTGGCACTGTAGTTGGACTGCCGTGGAGCCTTGGTGTGTATGGGTGATAGTGGGACAGGAGCCAGCTGGGCCTTCAGCTGCACGGGGCCTCAGGGGTCCTGAAAGTGTCATTTGCCTCCCCAGAGCCAGCCTTGGCCCAAGGAGGAGCCCGAAAGACCCTCATGAATCACAGGGCAGGGCAGGATTTGGGGCACAATTGCCAGACTACACTGGGAAGTGGGTCCTGGTTGGATCCGTGGAGACTGTCTTCACGAAGTTGGGTCCCCACTCAGTGGTCCTTGCTGAGTCCAGTGCTCTGGGGTTTGGGGTGCGGTCAGCAGTGCTCTGAGATGATTAGGTGCAGGGCAGGGTGGCTGCAAGGACAGAGTTTTTGGGGGCTTTGGGGCCGTGGGGGCCTTCAGGGCACTGGCCACTGATGGCCTCTGGGACAGGGTGGTCTGGACAGCAGCTGGGGGTAGGGCCTGCTGGAAAGCCCTCCTGGTGGCCACTGTGTGCATCCCGAGGGGCCTGGTGGGAGGCTAGGGAGGGCTCAGAGATGAGCCGGAACATGGGGTTGTGGGGCCAGGGCCCCCATCCTGAGAATCGCTGCGTGTTGTTTCTTGTATGCCGAGCTCACAAAGTGAGTCCTATGCTCTCTGTCCCGGGAGGACCAGGGGCCTTTGGGCCTGGGTGGTCAGACTCCAGGGCACAGCTCCAGCCTGCCCCACGTCCCGTCCCGCGGACAGCAATCCAGGCTTGGGAAGCCCCTCAGCCCTGTATAGCCCCAGAGCTCAGCCCCCACCTCAGAAGCTTCCCTCACCTGGAGGGGCTAAGCCCTGCCCAGGACAGATGGGAGGGGTGGGGCCGGATGAGAGGGTTGGGCCAGACAGGGGCGGGGCTAGACAGGAGGGGCGGGGTGGAGATGGACAGGAGGGGAGGGGCCAGACAAGAAGGGTGAGCTGGGCTGGGGTAGAGCTAGATGGAGGGGCGGGGCTGGGAAGGGGCAGGGCCAGATAAGAGGGGTGGGCCAGGTGGGCGGGGCTAGATGGGGGCAGGGCTGGGTAAGGGGCAGGACTGCTCTGTGCTGCTGCTGGGGGGGGAGTGCTGTGTGGGGGTGGGGTGGGCAGGGGCAGGGGGTGTCTGTGTGTGGAGTTATTTCCAGCACCGCTCACCTCACAGCTGCTCCCCTTCCCTGGACGCAGGCCTCGGTCTTGCCCACAGCCCCCCAGGGTCCCTGATGCCTGACCCTGCCATACCCCCTCCTCCCTTGCCCCTCCTTAGTGTCCTCACATCTCCTACAAGGCCGGGGCGAAGTGCTGCCTCCCCTCAAACCCCCATGGCTCCCCCCTCCTCTCACCCCCGAGCCTGCAAGCGGGTGTTTGGCAGCCATGCTAACCATTTGTATGTGCACAGCTCTGAGGCATTAACGTTGTTGCATCTACAATATTGTGTAACCATGCCATGGGCTCCAGAAGGTTCTCAGTCTTCCCAAACTGAAGCTCTGTCCCCATGAAACACTAGCTCCCCACTCCCTCCCTGGGCCTGTAGCCCCACCATTCTGCTCTCTCTGAATCCGGTGATGATGCCAGGGACCTCCGGCATCACACAGGACCTGTCCTGCTGTGACTGGTGTCAGTCTTCAGTCTCATCCATGCAGTAGCAGGTGTCGGGGTGTCCTTCCTAAGGCCTAGCACTATTCCACTGTGTGGATGGACCACCTTCTGCCTGTCCACCTTGAATCCCTTTAAGACAGACAGTGGGTCTTGTCGCTCTCGGGGCTTTCTGCCAATCTTAGGATAGAGACATGTGTCTTGCCACTGCCCCCTAGGCCCAAGCTCAGGGACCTTCCTACCCCATCCAGTCACAGGCCTCCTGCTACTCCAGGGACACCGCTGCTGCCCCTGAGGCCTCCCTAGTGGGGCCTTTGCCTGTTAGCCTCCTGCTGGCCCTGATGTCACCTGCAAGGACACTTTTCCTGGCACCAGATATGCAGCTTGGTGAGAGCCTTTCACTGTGTGGCAGATGTGTTTGGCCTGGGAGAGACTCAGGCAGGACGCCCGTGGCCAGTGGGCAATGCACTTTGCCCATCTTGATGTCCTCTCCAAAGCTCTGCCGGGTCCCGGGCCTCCCCTCGGCAGCTCCTAGTATGATGGCCAGCCCCTCCCTTGGGATGTTGTCTGGGCTCCAGGCCTCGGGCCAGCCCTTCAGCCTTCTAGGTCTTGGGAATGGGTGAAGAACTAGTCCTCCCCCATCTCCTCCTTTCTTCCAAAACTTCAGCTCACCTGTGTCCCAGGACCTTTCAACTGGCTGGTCAGTGAGGCTGGGGCCCGGCTGGTGGGGAGCTCCTTCTGAGGATGGTGCCAGGGACAGTCCCCCTCAGTGCCCTCGAGGTGGCCTGGGAGGGCAGTGGGGCTGGGACCCTGGTGGGGCAATGTGGATGGGCCCAGAGTAGTCCAAGTCCAGAGTGACCCTTCTGAGCAGGCTTCTGCTGAATCCTGAAACCAGAGGCAGCTCAGCTGGTTCTTCTGCAGGGTGGACCTGCCATGTCCCTTGTGCTAATGGGGGACATAGAGGCTGAAAGTTCAGGGCACCCCTGGGTCCCCCCATCTCTCTGGCAAAGTGTGGCATGTGTATGCCAAGAGTGAGCTGGTGGGGAAATGCCTGGCTCCCAGCCTGGCCCTGGGGATGTGTGTCCCCAGGGGTATGGGTGTCTGTGTGTGTGTGTATGTGTGTGTATGTGTGTGTCTGTCCGTCTGTCCATCCCCTGGGATGATGTGGCTTTGAGTCTGCTGCTCTGCCTTTTGGGGTCACCTACCTGTTGGCAGGGTTGTGAGGTGAGACCAGGCTGAGAGCAGCAGGCACTTCAGGTGTGGTGGCGGCCGCCCTGTCCTCCACCCCATTTCCACCAGTTGAAGCCCGTGCAGCTAGTATGGGTCTCTGTGGCTGCCTCAGGTATGTACTTGGGCCCCTGGGGGCAGAGATGGGGAAAGCTCCCGGACTTTTACCTAAAGCCTAGGTGGGGGAGGGGGTGCTTTGGCTGATCACCCACCAGGTGGCCTGGAGTTGGTGACAATCCTTCCTCTCTAAACTGGGGACAGGCAGGTCACCCGGCTCTCAGGAGGCCCCAGAGCCATGGGCAGGTGTGTGGAGGCGTCTGTCTGGGAGTCAGCCAACCTCGCTCCTTGTCCTTCTCTTCCCCTCTTCCTCCCCCTAATCTCAACCCTTCACAAACAGCAATCATTCTTAGCTCTTGTCTTGTACAAAAATAGGCTGGGGACTGATTTAGTTCACAAACTGTTACTTGCTGACCCTGAGTGAGGGGAATAAAAGAATAAAGCTAAAGAGAAGGGAAGAAAGGAGCTTATAAAATAAGAGCAAAAATGAATGAAACTGACAAAGTTACAGCAAAGAAGATCCACAAGTCTTCTTGCTACACTAATTTAATTGACAAAAGGCTTTGAGCTGGATTGAGAAAAGGAGATAATGAGCAAATAAGCGCCATTACTACTGAAAATAGGGACAAAACTATAGATGGAGCAGAGATCATAAAGATAATCAGAGAATGTTATGGACACCTTAGAGGAAATGGACTAATTCCTGGAAAAATACTGCTGAAAACTGACTCAAGAAGAAAGAGAACCCACAAATAGTCCTGTAACCTTTTTACAGAACGAACAATAGTTTCAAATCTTCCTGCAAAGAAAACTGCAGGTCCAGATGACTTTATAGGCAAGTTCTGCAAAATACATAAGAAAGGAAATTCTAGTCTTTCACAATTTCCTTCTCAGAATGGAGAGAGACCCTCTTCCAGTTATTTCATGAACCACATCTTGATGTGAAAACCAGGCGGGAACAGTGGTGGCTGCTGTTGGCTGGCCACGTGGCTGAGGTGGTGGCGTGGAAATCCCTCGGGTTTGGCCCCATGAGCGGATAGTCAGACTGAGGGGCTGGCGCCTCTCCTTTTCCTGACTTCCCTGTGTGTCTGGAGGGCGTGGAGGGGATGGAGGCAGGGACGGAACTCAGAGGGTACCCAGGAGCCTCAGCTGGTCCCAGGGGGCAGGGGGGCCCCAGCAGCAGCCCCTTCCTTACCGTTTGTCTGATCCCCACCTAAGGGAGCCCTGTTTGCACGAAGAAGCTCAGGCTGTCCTACCATACCCCAAGATCAGGGTCACAGGCAGGCAGAGTCCACCGCAATTCTGGTCCACAGCCTACACCTCAGCCCTCACTCCTCTGCCACTCCCTACCCACTGCCAGAGAGCCTCTCCCTGGGCTTCCCCCAGCTGGTGCTCAGTGGGGTCCCTGCAGCCGTGGCTGTCTCCCTCTGAGTGGTGGGCTTCTGCCCTTGTGCTATGTTGGACAGCAAGTGAGTCCCTGTAGCTGGGTCCCTAATCACTCACCTTTTTCTATTTTTCTGCAGTTACGGATACAGGTTTTTTTTAAGCCTCACTAAGTTAATTTTGATAATTTATATTGTCTTAGAAAATTGTCAATTTTATCAAGAATATCAAATGCATTAACTTGTCACTTTTAATCTCCTTTGCTGCTCTGATTTCTCTCTTTCTTGGTCCTCTGGGCTTTTGTGTTTTCTCTCTCTGGATTAGACTGGTCAGAGGTTTGTTTATTTTATTTATTTATTTATCTGAAGAACCAGCTCTTGGATTTACTGATGGGGTCTCCCATTTTTCTTGTTTCCAATTCATTAATTCCGCCTTTATCTTTATTCCACCCCCTCCTGCCTCCCGTGGATTTACTTTATTGTTCTGTTTTTCCCTCCTTGTGTCAAATGTTTAGTTCATTTATTTTCAGTCTCTCTTGCTCAGTAATAAAAACATTTAAGGTTGTGAATTCTCCGCCAACTCCTCCTGAAGCTGGCTCCGTGGACATGCAGTTTCTCTTTCTGCATAACTGCAAAATTGTCTGTCATGGCAAATTTTATTTACTGTCTGACCTAGGAGTTATTTAGGAGAGTATTTCTGAATTTCCAAATCATCTGGCTTCTTGTTTAGATCCCTTTATTAATTTCTAGTTTCTTTGCATTGGTTTAAATAAGACCTGTAAATATTTTACCATTTGGAATGCAGAGAGGCACGTGCTTGTGCATGCATGTGTGTGCATGCATGTGTACCTACATGCACACATGTGCATGTTTGCACATATGTACATAAGTACATGCATGCACCATTGTGGACCCATGTGCACTAATGTGCACGTGAGCACATGCATGTGCACAAACATACATGTATGCATATGTGGCTACACGTGTCTGCATGGGGGTCTATGTGTGTGCATGTATAACTACATGTGTGCCTATGTACATGCACACGTGTGCCCACATGTGAGTCTCTGTGTGTGCATGTTAGTGTTTGTGTCTACCTGTGTAATAAGTGCGTGTGTATGAACACGTACATGTGTGTACATGTGCCATTGTAGGTGTGTATACACAGAGGTGCACAGTCTGGGCCCACATGCATGCACATGCACACACACGTGTGTACATGCATGTGGAATGTTCTGGGTGAGTGCTACATGTGGGGGTGCAGGGGTCTGTGAGCACGCCTGCACAGTCAGGGATGTTGGTGAGAGGACCCAGAGTCCCTCATCTTCATTCTAGTTTTGTACACTTGATCCAGGGTCTCTGGATGAGGTCTAGGTGACATCCAGGGTGGTCTGATAGGCCCACCTCCTTGCCTTAGACATTCCTGATCTTGCTTGTGATGTGTGCCCCATGGATAGGTTTTGATGGCTGAGGCAGGAGGATCACTTGAGCCCAGGAGTTTGAGGTTGCAGTGAGCTATGATGACACCATTGCACTCCAGCCTGAGCAACAGAGGGAGACCCTGTCAATCACTTCCCCTGCCCACCCCCCAAATTAAAAATATAATTACCATATGATCCAGCAATTCTACCTCTGAGTATATACCCAGAAGAATTGGAATCAGGGTCTCAAAGAGTTAGAGCCCTGTTCATAGCAGCATTATTCAAATAGTCAAGAGGTGGAAGCAACCCAAGTGTCCATTGATGGATGAATGGATAAACAAAATAAGGAAAAAAAGGTGGCAGGGCCACATTCTCCTTTGTATCAGGATGGAAGCAAGAGTGTCTTACAGGCCTGTCACTGGGCTGGCCTTGAGGGGTTTTGAAGGAATTTGGGGGACTCCTGGGAAGGCTGCAGCCAAGGGTGGGGCTTGTACTGTGGCCCACATGTCCTCCCTTCTGCCTCCAAGAGGGGCCCATACGACGGGCCCACAGAGCACTGGGGAAGGGGCCCTGGGGGATTTTCTTTTCTTTTCTTTTTTTTTTAATTTTTACAAGTTTTTGTAGGGTCTTGTTCTGTTACCCAGGCTGGAGTGCAGTGGCCCGATCCAGCTCACTGGGCTCAAGCAGTCATCCCGCCTTGGCCTCCCAAAGTGCTGGGACTACAGGTGTGAGTCACCACACACAGCCCCTGGGGGATTTTCAAACAGAAAGTTCAGTTCGATTCCTAGTTTGCTAATTATAAAAATCATGAATGGATGTTGAATTTTATTTTTTTATGATCATATGATATTTCTCCTTTAATCTCTGTGTTAGTCTGCTTGGGCTACCATAACAAAATACCATAGATTGGGTGGCTTAAAACATTAGAAATTTACAACCTCATAGTCCTGGAGGCTGGAAGTCCTAGATTGGGTGTGAGCAGTTCTGGTTTCTCTGCTGAAGGCGTCTCTCCCTGTGTCCTCACGGGTCGTCCCTCTGTGTGTGTCTGTGTCCTAATATCATCTCATAAAAACACCAGTCATATTGGGTTAGGGCCTACCCTAGTGACCTTATTTAATCTTAACTACCTTTTTAAAGACTCTATCTCCAAAGATTAAACATTTTTATTGTAAAATACACATAACGTAAAATTTACCATTGTAATAATTTTAAGTGTACATTGAAGTGGGATTAAGGACATTCACAATGTTGTGAAGTCATCACCACCACCCATCTCCAGAACCTTTTTCAGTCCCCAGTAAACACTAACTCCCATCCCACCCCCACAGCCCCTGGTACCCAGCATTCTACTCTCTGTCTCTGTGAATCTGACTGCTCTGGGACTTCATATGAGTGGAATTATACAGGATTTGTCCTTTTCTGACTGGCTTATTTCACTTAGGTTAATGTCATCAAGATTCATCCATGTTGGAGCATGTGTCAGAACTTTTTTCCTTATTTGGTTTATCCATTCATCCATCAGTGGACACTTGGGTTGCTTCCACCTCTTGCCTATTGTGAATAATGCTGCTATGAACAGGTTTCTAACTCTTTGAGACCCTGATTTCACTTCTTTTGGGTATATACTCAGAGGTAGAATTGCTGGATCATATGGTAATTTTATTTTTAATTTAGGGGGTTAGGGGAAGTGATGGACAGGATCTCCTTCTGTTGCTCAGGCTGGAGTGCAGTGGTGTCATCATAGCTCACTGCAACCTCAGACTCCGGGGCTCCAGTGATTCTCCTGTCTCAGCCTCCTAAGTAGCTGGAACTACAGGTGTGCACCACGATACCTGGCCAATTATTTTCTATTGTTGGTAGAGACAAGGTCTCTCTCCTGTTCAGGCTGGTCTCAAACTCCTGAGCTCAAGCAATCCTGCCTCAGCCTCCTAAAGTGCTATGATTGCAGGCATGAGCCACCATGCCTGCCTGGCCCTGTTTTTAATTGTTTGAGGAGCCAATGTACTGTGTTTTCCACAGTGGCTGCACAATTTTATATTTCCACCAACAGTACATGAGGGTTCCAGTTTCTCTACATCTTTGCAACATTCATTATCTTCTATTTGTTTGTTTGATGGTAGCCATCTTAATGGGTGTGAGGCAGTGCCTGTGGAAGTTTTTATTTCCTGTTTTGTTGCTGTTATCTAACTTACCTGCATTATAATAGAGGGTTTGTTGAAACTTTTACCATTTTTTTTTTTTTTTTTTTTTAAAGAGATGGGATCTTTCTCTGTCACCCAGGCTGGAGTGCAGCCACACAATCATAGCTCACTGCAGCCTCAAGCCCCTGGCCTCAAACAGTCTTCCTGCCTCAGCCTCCTGAGTCATTGGGACTACAGGTGTGAGCCACCACACCTGGCTCCTATGTGGTCAATTTCTATAGATATTCCACATGTGCTTAAAAAGAATATATGTTGTGACATATTCATAGCATTCTACGTGTGTCTATAAGATCTAGGTTTATTATACAATTCTATGTCCTTATTGGTTTGTTTGTTTACCTGATATATCAATTATAAATAGCTGTGTTAGACTCTATTATGGGTGATTTGTCTGTTTTTCCTCCTAGTTGTGTGGGCACATACAAGTTTAGAATTATTGATATGTTTCTGTTGAATTAAACCTTTCATAATTACAAATCAACACTCTTTGTCTCTAGTGATAATTTGTGCTTAAATTCTGTCTAAGGTTAATATAGATCATCATTTTATTTTGGTTAATCTGCCTGGCACATGTATTTTTGTTTTATATTTAACTGCATATTTACCATTTTTGAGGCCCTTTATTCTTTTTAGTAGATCTGAGCTTCCATCTAGTCTCATTTCCCTTCAGCCTGAAAAATTTTCTTTAGGAATTATTTTAGTTGAGTCTGATTGTTCAGCTTTCATTGATCTGAAAATATCTTATTTTTCCTTCATTTTTGAAGGACAGTTTTGCTAGACACAGAATTCTAGTTTGTCTTTCTTTCCTGTACTTTAAAGAAGCAATTCCATTGTCTTCTGACTTGCATAGTTCTTATGAGAAGTCAGTAGTAAACTTTATCATGTCCCTGTATATAATGTGTCTCCCTGTCCCCCCCCACCCCGCCCTACACACACCCCCACCCCGCCCCTGGAAGCTTTTAGACTTCTTTTTCTTCTTCCAGTAGGTTGGCTGTGACATATCTAGGAATGGCTTTTCTTCGTATTTGTCCTGCACGTGTGTTTGGCTGGTTTTTAAGCTAGCTTCTTGAATCAGTGTTCCTGTAGCATTCTCTCTCTCCTTCTGTAGGCTCCCCAGCTCCCCCCACTCCCCGCTTTCCTTCTCCTGACAGGGAAACACAGAGGGCCATGACTGCCCTGTGGCCTGGCCATATGCAGGCTTTCCCTGCAGGCTTGAACCCAACTTGTAGCCTTGAGCATTCCTAGGCACTGAGCAAGTTGTTCAGGTTGCTGCCTAAAACACTGAAAGATTAAACATGTTGCTAAATATGTAAAAACCAGCTCTAGCCCTGAGCCAAATTCCATAAACTTCATATAAACTCCATAACACAACCTCCTCGTGGTGGACAAGCCTGGGTGGAACATCCGTCATCTCACTGTCCGTCACAAGGATGCCAGAGCCCCGTATGTCAGTTCCCCTCATAAACGCTTTGGCCTGGTCACCTGGTGTTTAGTGCTCCTTCGGATTCCCAGCTGGCCCCGTCTCGAATGGTTTGGGGCACTCCCTTTTGGGAACTCCCTGGGTGCTGTTTTTGGGGCAACTCCAGTGAGGGGGTCAGCCAGACAGAACACCTTCTCCCTGGGGCTCCAGTGTCACATATGTTAGACCACCTGACAGTTGGTGCTGTTGACCTTGCCTGGCCCCACGGTGTCCTCTGTTATGACACACCTGTTGTACCCATCCAGGCATCCACCTGCTGTGGAGTCTGCCAGGTAGGTTCTGGAATTCCATTCTCTAGGCTTCCCCACATCCACTGCTCTTCACTGCTTCCACAGCAAATCCGGGTGTTAAATTGGATGAATTTTTCTTGTTACCACAGGAGCAAAGAGCTGTGGCATCCCCCTCATTCCAGTGAGCTCCAGACGTCTCCAGGTGTGTATTTTCCCGTAGGCTTTTGTCTAAGCTTTCTGTGGCCATCTGTGTCAGGTCCTGGTGAACAGACTGAGCTGTGTCCTAATCCCTCCCGGCAGTTGTTAGCTTTCACTTAGGGTGTTTAGCATGTTTACCTTTGTTATGCTTATTTCTGTCATCTCACTGATTTTTGTCCCTCTAGTTGGGGATGCTGTAAATTCCATTTCTGTTCTTTAACCACGTACCCTAGGAATTGTCACAAGCACACTTGCCTTATCAAAGTTTAACATTCACCCATGTCTTTGCCCTTCTCTTGTTTTTTTTTTTTTTTTTTTTTTTTGAGACAGAGTCTCACTGGGCTAGAGTGCAGTGTCATCATCACAGCTAACTACAATCTCCAATTCCTGGGCTCAGGTGATCCTCCTGTCTCAGCCTCCCAAGTAGCTGGGACTACAGGTGTGCACCACTATGTCCAGATAATTTTTTTCTATTTTTAGTAGAGATGGGGTCTTGATCTTGCTGGGGCTGGTCTCAAACTCCTGAGCTCAAGTGATCCTCCCACCTTGGCCTCCCAGTGTGCTAGGATGACAGGTGTGAGCCACCACACCTGGCCTGCCCTTTTTGTTTTAATGTCTTGTTACTGTGTATTGTGGCCTGTTTTGTTTTTTCAACCCCACAAGGCGTCATCACTCCTGTCTACACTGTCAATGGCTGTTTGATTTCTGCCTTTGATGGCTCTTCCTTGTTCTTTGCATTCCAGATGTCTCTTCTGCGGGCACCCTGGGTCCCTTGCCACTGGGCCTGTCTATGGGACAGCTTGTGTCACGGCAGCTAGCTTCCCTCAGAGCCGGTCAGCCAGCAAGCGAGATGCACCTGAGATGGAAGCCGCTGTCTTCTTGTAACCTGCTCTTGGAGTGACACCTGACACCCCAGCTGAATTCTCTTCACCAAGAGTGAGCCGCTGGGTCCAGCCCCCACTCCGTGTGGACTCCAGGAGTGGGGGCCACTGGGGCATCTCAGAGACTGCCTAGCACACTGTGGGCACAGAGCTGTCCCTCTGCTGTTAAGTCCCTTTAGCTCAGAAGACATTTCTCACCGGCCTGGAATGTGCCTTGTGCTGGCTGAGGTCCTGCCTTCGAGGAGCTGCCCTTCAGCAGGGAACACATTCGGGAACAGGAAGCCACACTGGCCCGTGACAAGGAGATCCCACAGCACTGTCCCTGGGCTTGCAGAGGGTGTGGGCAACATCATAACAGCCTGGGCTGAACACCTGCCTCGATGGTTCCGGCCTTGCCTATGATGTGGGGTTCAGGGAGACCCTTGCTGTGGACAGCAGGCCTGGGGCTCTGGAGTGGGCTCTGGAGTGGGCCCGGGTGAGCAAGCCACAGGGTCTCCCACCTGCCTCAGCCCCTCCCGTGTAGGACGGCCCCCCCCCATGCAAGGGGAAGGGTGGGCTGACCCCTCTGAGTGGCTGGGGTGGGTGGCATCAGAGCCGTCCTCTCTCCATTCTTCTTCTTGGGTGTCATAGTAGTTCATTGGGAACATCCTTTTTATTCATTTATAAGAAATTTATTGATTTGGGTATTAATTTTATGCATTACTATATATCTGAACTATCTAGTTGTCTTTTTAAAACTTTTTGAGGTCAAATTCACATAACATAAAATTAACCATGTTCAGATGCTCAGTTCAGTGGCATTTAGTACATCATGACAGTGTGTGCTCACTGTCTGTCTAGGAAAGCGTTGGCCCGTCGCCCCCAGTGAGCCCCCACCACTGGCAGGCCTGGCATCCCCAGCCCCAGCTGCGCCCAGTCCGCTCTCTCTCTGCGGCGTGGCCTGTCTGGGCATTTCCGAGATGGAACCGTGCCGTGTGGGGCCTTTTGTGTCTGCCTTCCGTTAGTATGTTCGGAAGCAGGTTCTGGGCCTGTCCTTGGGCCTGAGAGCAGCTGAGGCCTCTCGCCGTGGGGGGTGCCGGGGTGGTGGCTACGGCTGAGCTGCCTGGGAAGCACGACTGGCACCGGCTCAGTGTGGGACAGGGCTCTTGCCTGGGCACCTGCTACCTGATTCGTGATGCAGGATCCATGAGCCAAACCCAGCCCCGGCCTGTTCTGTGGACGCGCCATGTGGCTGTTCTGTGCGACAGCAGCAGTGCTGAGGAGTTTCCACGAGACCATGTGGCCCATAAAACCAAAAACATTGCCATTGGCCCTTTACAGGAAGTCTGCATCCAACGCCAGCTCTCTCAGAACCACCAACCGGGGGAGGCCACGTGGTTCCTTGGCCACCAGCAGGCCTGGCTGCCCTGTGGGCATCGTCCGGTGGGGTGGACGCCCATTCTCCCTGCTTCCTGGGTGTGAGCCAGTGTGCAGGCAGCCCGGAGTGGGGTGTCTCTGGCCCGTCCACTGGGGGCCCTGAGACCAGGCTGCCCTGCACGGTCCCCTCGTGGGTGTCTCTGGGCGGCTGGGAAGGCGGTTGATATTATTGTGTGAGGAGTTGGTCTCATCGTCCAGGGTGCAGCTCCTCACCATCCCCAGCCGGAGGGGCATCCAACAGATGGATCCCACCGGGCCTCTTCATGTGGGCGTGGAGACGGAGGAGGAGGGGGAAGGAGGGCCTGGGGAGAGGACAACCCGCTCTGGCCCCTTGCTCAGGCCAGGACTATCTGAATACCCCACGGCTTTAACCCGGGGGCACGAGGGTGAGGTGGGCTGTCCAGGCAGGGCCGGTGGGTTGGCCTCTGCCCTTGGAGAGGAGCGTGTGGGTGGGGCCCAGCCAAGTCTTGTTCTCAGAATCACTCTCGGGATGTACTGCCCAAGGGCTGGGCCTGGGCCTGAGGCCCTTGCCCTGGGGCCCCCCCTAACCTGTCACTGAAGCTGGGTGTTGGCAGGGCCTCCCTTAGCACTGGGCAGCTCCTGTCTGCCAAGGGCCCCTGTGTGCCAGGCTCTGGGGCTGCCCGGGCTGTGGGTGAGGCAGGAGCTGGTTCCCACAGGAACCAGGATGTCTGGGCACAGAGGGGCCACCAGGGTAGAACATGTGGCAGTGTGGAGGGAGGCCTGACATGTTGGGCTTTGTCCTGGGGGTTGAGGAGCCCTTGGGGGTCAGAGGGGGAAAGCTGGGCTCACTCCACCCAGCAGCCCTGCTGAGCTGGCAAGAAGCACACGGGCACGCTGGACAGCCAGTGAGACATCCAGCCCCCAGGTGGGGATGTGGGTGAGGCCTGAGCAGCCGGGGCTGTGATTGCTGGTGGGTGCACCCTTCTCCTTGTACTGGGACCTGGGGATGCGGCAGGAACAGGCATGGCCCTGCCTCTCTGGGCCTGGGCACGATGATGTCATCCCTGAGGTTGTGGATTCAGGACTGAGGGCCCCAGGGCGCATGATAGGGAAGAGTCGGGGCTTCCGGGCCTGAGTTCTGCCAGTCATGGTTAGTGGTGACTCGGGGCTTCACAGCTCAAAGACATTTGAGCATGTGTGACATGGGGGCTCCTGGTCTGCACCCTGTTATGTGGCTGTGGGACGGGGCTGCCACAGGCAGGACATGCATGCAGGAGAGAAGCCAAGGGCAGCAAGACCTTCTCCCTCCTCCAAGGCAAGGCCCTGGAGCTGGTGGAGCCAGGGCGGCCCCAGGATGAGGCAGTGATCGTGGCTAGTGGCCCCGGGATGGACGAATCAACTGTGCCCAGATTGTGGTCTGACCGAGGCCCCAACTGCCCTCTGGCCAGGCTCCCAGGGCACACTGTCTAGGCCCAGGACTGACCTCAGCCACCCTGGAGCGGGTCCTGAGGCCCAGCGGCTCTGCTTCCCCAGCTGGTCCCTCGAGGTCAGCAGGCTGCTGCCTGGGTGGTCAGCCGGAGGCTCCTCCTCAGCTGCCTTTGGCGGCCGCTGGGTGGCAGCAAAGATTGCCCCTCGGTGGTGGCCTCGGCCTCAGCCTGCCCACTCGTGGGCCCAGCCTATGGGCCTTGGAGCCGGGGTCGGGGGATGCAGACCCTCTGTGCCTGGATGTGGTGGGGATGGGGTTCCTTCCTCTGGTGGTCCGGCCCCCCAGTGCCCAGGGACCTGCTGCAGCCAGGTTGGGTGTCGGCTTAAGGGGATCCTGGTGCTGTCCCCGAGAGAGTGCACATTCTGGGGGGGATGTGGGTGGAGAAGGGAACCCCTGCCCTGCCCCATGGAGACCAGGCCATCAAGGGGGACCTGTTGTAAATTTGGGGCTGGGGGTTGGGGAGAGCAGAGCTGCGGCCCCCTTCCCTGCCCAGGCTGCTCCACTGGGCTACAGGTGGGCTGAGGGCATGGCCCCAGGTGTGACCCTAGGTATGACCTCAGGTGGGCTCTCCATGTGATCCGAGGTGGGCTGTAGGTGGACCCCAGGTGGGCTGCAGGTGTGATGCTATAATTGACAGACGCTGAAGCAGGGAGACTTTCCTGATGCCCCACAGCTCACAGGCAGAGCCGTTCTCTCCTGGGGTCACTTCATGGTGGCAGGGGAGCCTCACGGCTCAAACTCCAGACCCCCATGTGACCTCAGAGGGGCCAGCATGGCTCCAGGAGGGGCTGCTTCTGGGCCCAGTGCCGGAAGGTGGTGGGGTGGAGAGAGAGGGAGGCCAGAGAGACCCTTGTGCCCTGGGCTTCTCCCCCCGGCCCACCCAGGCTGGCCTCAGCTGCAGTTCCGGTCACTGGGACTCCATGTGGACACTGTCTGGCCTTGAGACTTTGGCCCAGGTGTGGAACGGACAAGTAGGACAGGCCCAGGCCAGCTGCTGCCTCTGCTCTGCCCCCTGCCAGACCGTGAGGAGGGGAGGGCCACCTGGGTGGGGGTCTGTGGTGACCTGGAGGGCTCTAGGCAGGATGGCGGGGTGGGCTCTTACCACAGGGTCCATTGGTCTGAGGCCCCCGGTGCGCTGACTCCCGGATATCGAAGTGTCCAGGCCCAGACACGTCCCAGGAGATGGGTCCGCGGATAGGCAGCTGACAGTGATGGCGAGGGCCTCAGAGCCGTCAGACTGCGTGCTTGGCTGAGAGGGGCCCTGAGTGCCTGTACCTGCGGGGACTGGGCGGCAGAGGTCTGCGGGAGTGTGACTGAGGTGGGCTGGAGACTGGGGTCAGGGGCACACTGTCCAGAGAGACCTGCCTGCTCCCTCCGCCTCCTTGGCCAGCGTCCGCGGCAGCCCTGGCCGGCCTCGCTCTGCCCTCTGGTGGCGGCTCCTCGCCAAGCCTTGGCTGTGCAGTTCCGCACGGTGTCCTGCACTGATGTCCTTGGGGGGCCTCCCGGCTGGCCAGGCCCCCCAACCCCGTGGTCCCCCACCGTGGACAGGCGTATTGGGGCTCAGTTTCTGTTGGATGAGCAGTGGGTGAATTCTCAGTGGGGACTCAGGGCTGTGCGGCAGCACCTCCTGGCAGCCACTGGCAGCTACCTCATTTGCGGGTTCCGGAGACACTGTCTACACTGCCCCAAGTCCTCCACAGGCTTCCCCCATCTGGATCCTGTGGCCTGGGGTTTTCCTGTTCTGCCCTGGAGTCCACAGCCCCTCTCTGGTCTGTTTTGGGGCCCCCTTTGCTCTGCTGTATCAGTCAGGCTTCTGTTGCGATGATGCTGTGTAGCTAAGAGCTCGGCACCTCGGTGGCACGTGACAACCAGCATCTGTTAACCTCTGCAGGCCACCGGGCTCTGCCGGTGTTGGCGCTGGGCTGCAGGTCGGGTCGGTCTCCTCCTGAGGCCAGTGGCTCCGGGCTGGCTCTTCTCCTGGCTCAGGCGGAGTGGGGCAGCCGGCATGTGCCAGGCCCTGCTCACACCACAACCAGCCTGTCTCCGCGGCAGGATTCCAGGGTCCCTCTCCATGGCAAGATCTGGCAGTGTGGCCCGTGCCTCACAGGTGTGGCCGGGGAGGCCGAGGCCAGCCTGCTGTCCTTCCTCACCTTTCTGTTTGCACACAGGATTCTGTTACTGCTTTTGAGGATGTAAAATGTCCCCCAGGGGGCCTGGGGTGGGACTCTTCCCGAGGGCCTTGCCTGGAGTGGGGCTCCTTGGGATCTCTGTGCCATCTCCCCCCAGCCTGTGCTCTGACTGAGCCTTGCTCCCACCTCTGTCTGGTGCTGGGGGACTTGTCCTGCATCTCCTGGGCCATTATATTTGGGGTTCAGTAGGACCACGTTGCTGTTTCTGCCTCTTGAGGCTCCACTGCCCCGCTCTGGGCCTCAGTTTCTCCGCTGTGAAGCAGGGACACCTGTGTCTCCCTTGCAGCCCTGTGCTCCCATCTGGGGCCTGCGGAAGCATTTCCCCAGCTGGACCTGGCTCTCCTGTGGGCACCAGCCCTCTCTGTGTGTTGAAGACAATTTACTCACCTCCTGGGAGGCCGCAGCAGGTGCCCAACCTTGGGGCATCCCTGGGGAGCCTCGAGCTCAGCCCACCCTGCCTGCCCTCTGCCCCACAGCATCCTGGGTGGTGGGTGTGGCCACCCGCTTTCACAGATGAGGGGACTACACCCAAAGGAGACCCGAGCTAAGGGTGGCTCAGCCAGCATGCACGATGCCAGCCCCTCCCTAGCCGTGCTGGGCAGAGGGGCTTCTCTGCTCCTCAGCCGTGGGAGGGGGACCTGGCGGAAGGCCACCAGCTATCCCTCCAGACAGCAAAGTGGACAGTTGGACAGGCCACTTGCAGATGGCCCGGAAGGGAAGCCCTGGCCTTGTGTCCCTTCCCAGGCAGGTGCCAGCCCTTGGGCCCTTGGACATGCCCTGGGGCCCCTGGGGGGGGGTGCCCTGCTCCCAGTCTGGGGGCTGCGCCCAGTGGCACCAAGCTTCTTCTGCCCCAGAGAGGGAGCCCGTCAATGCTGCCCTCCTCAACTTTTTTCTCCTCCCCAATTAATTAATTTAAATTGACCATTAAGTCAGCCGAGTTTTTGATTGATATTTTCATTAGCAGCCCTGTCCGACGCCCCAGGAATGTATGGTAATGTCCAATCTGCGGGCGGGCCGCGCTCCTCCTCGCAGCGCTGAGTTATGGCTGGCACTGTCGCGCAGCTCCCGGGGTAATTTGAATTCAGATGAGCTGCTGCAGTGTTCCGGAGCCTGGCGGCCGGCCGCTGACGGATGGCACTCGGGTTACCACAAGGTCACTGTGCAGCCGCTGCCTGCCCGGGAGGGGGGAGCCAGGCCGCCCAGGAAGGTGGGCAGCTCCGTGGCGGGTGGCCAAATGCACTCCCGAAAGCCCCCGGCCTGTGGCTTCCAGTTTAGAGCACACGTGAGTCCCAGGGCCTGCGCAGCATGAGGCCGCCGCCAAGCCTCGGAGCCCCTGTCCCCAGGGGGATTAGGAAGCCATCTCTGCTGATGGCTGTGGCAGCCTCCTCCGTGGACGGGTACGGCGGGCAGGCTTCCTGTCCAGGGGGGCCTTGGCTGGTCTCCGGATCCACTTGCAGCGGGACGCAGCCTCCTGCAGCATATGTCCCTGTCCTGGGGAGGGTGCTCCAGGGCCCCGGCTGTGGCTGGTTGGAGGCTGGACCTGCCCTACCCCCACTGCTCACACAGGGACCGCATGCCAGGCTGGTGGCCATGGTGGGAGGCATGCGAGCCTGGAGTGCCTGCTGTCCAGCTGCGTGACCCTGGGTGGATTATTTCTGTACTCTGTGCCTTGATTTCCCCATCTGTACAGTGGTGATCGCAGGGTGCCTCCCTCCTTGGTTTAGGGCAGGGGACACAAGAACCAGACCAGGCAAAGCGTGAAGTCTGTGCCGGGCAGGCTCCAGCCCTGGCATATGGCCTCCCCTTCCCCTCGAGGCTGCTGGGCCCCAGGGAGGCGGTGGCACCCTCCCCGCCACGTGCGGACCTGCAGAGGGAAGTCGCAGCCCCTGCCCTACCCTGGCCCAGGACCTTCACAGGGCTGGATACAGATGCTCCCCTCGGGCCTGGTGGGGGATCCAGGTGACCCTCAGAGTGCTTGGAAATGTGGTATCCCCCAGGAAACCCCAGGGACTGGCACCTGGGCTGGGCCAAGTGGGGCAGGGCTGTGTGGGGCGGCCCTGGAGGGCTCTGGGTGGAGGAGGGGCTCAGGAGAAGGAGGTCGTGGGGCCCCCACCTCCTTGGGAGGGCCCTGCTGGGAGCCTGAGGGCCACAGAGGAGTCCCAGTGAAGATGCCCATGCAAGTCAAAGCTGCCTCCGGGGGCCCAGCTGTGGTGACCCGCAGGGAAGATGCCACCTTTGTCCTTGTCCCTGTCCCTGTCCCCCCATGCCAGGGGGTCTGAGCTTTGGGTGTCACACTGGCTGGACAGTGTGACCCAAGGCTAGGTTCTGAAGTGACTGCAGGGCACTGTCTTGGTCCGTTGGTGCTGCTGTGACAGAACACCACAGATGGGGTAATTGGCTCATGGTATGGAGGCTGGACGTCCAGGACTAGGAGGTCTTGGTCTTAGTGGAGGCCTCTTGCTGCGTCATCCCATGGCGGAAGGCGAAAGGGCAAAGACAAAGTGGGAGGGCACAGGAGGGGTCCAACTCACCTTTTTGTGAGGGTGGCATTGATCCACTCGTGACCCAAACCCTCCCTTCGGGCCCCACCCCCACACTGGGGTCACAGTCCCACATGAACTCCGGGGATCACATTCAAACCTCAGCAGGTGGGAAACCCCGGGGTGAGCAGGGTCCTGGCCCCTGGACACAGTGCTACAGACTGCGTAAGACCAGACATTGGCCCCACTCCTGGTGTCCTGCTGTCTCCCACAGACCTGTGCTGGTGTCTTGGACCTGGAGGGGTGGGGACCTTGCGACAATCAGAGCAGGGGGCAGGGGGACTGCCCAAGTCCCTTGGGGAGGGGCTGGTGGGGACTTGAGGGACTAATCCTGGTCCCCCACCTGCCTCTCTGTGCTGCTAAGGCCAGCTGGGGGGCGGGCCTGCCCCACAGGCACCTGCCCTGAGCTGCTGGGACCTCACCCATCTGGCCCCATTTTCCAATCTTCCTTGCAGCTGAGTGTGGCCTTGTGATTAAGTCCTGGCCACCAAGATGTGAGTAGAAGTGTTGGGCAGAACTTTTGGGGAGGCTCCTTAAAAATAGCTGACTCAGGCCGGGCGCGGTGGCTCACGCCTGTAATCCTAGCACTCTGGGAGGCCGAGGTGGGCGGATCGTTTGAGCTCAGGAGTTCGAGACCAGCCTGAGCAAGAGTGAGACCCCATCTCTACTAAAAATAGAAAGAAATTATATGGACAGCTAAAAATACATATAGAAAAAATTAGCCGGGCATGAGGCGCATGCCTGTAGTCCCAGCTACTCGGGAGGCTGAGACAGGAGGATCCCTTGAGCTCAGGAGTTTGAGGTTGCTGTGAGCTAGGCTGACGCCACGGCACTCACTCTAGCCTGGGCAACAGAGCGAGACTCTGTCTCAAAAAAAAAAAAAATAGCTGACTCAACTGGGAAAAGCACCCTGCCCATTGTTTTCCTGCTGCCCGAGACAGAGGCGTGATGGCTGGGGCTCTGGCAGCTATTTGAACCATGAGGTGACCTTGGGCAGGAAACCAGGTGCAAGGAGAAAAGAGGCAGAGGTGCCTGGGTACCTGATGACTGTAGAGGCCTGGCCCCAGCCCCGTTTTGGCCACCTCCAACTCTTATCTCATGAGAGAAAAGTTAACTTCTAACTTACAATACTTAAGCCACTTTAGTTGTTGTAGCTGTTGCTGTTGGTGGTGGTGGTGCTATTGGTGTTGTTGTTGACGTGGTCATGTTATTTGTGTTTTGGTGTCATTACTGGTGGTGGTTTTGGTATTATTGTTGGTGGCATTGATGGTATTTTGGTGTTTTTGTTGTTGGTAGTGTTTGTGTTATTGATGGTGGTGGTGTTGGGTGCTAGTGGTGGGATCATGTTAATGGTATTGGTGTTTTGTTATTGTTGTTGATGGTGGAGTTATTTCTGTTGATGTTCTGGTGTTTTTGTTATTGGTTGTTTGGTATTTTTGGTGTTGTTAGTACTGTTGTTACGTTTTGGTGGTGGTGGTGTATACAGCCAGCACAATTCTTGACGGGGACAGGAGCCAGGCAGAGGCCACCCTGTATGGAAACAGCTCCCTGAGAGGCCTCCCTAGTTCCAGGATGAGATGAGAGGACAGAGCTCAGGGGCATCCTGTGGGTTGCTCTGCGGGAGGGGTCACTTCGTGCAACAGCAGTAGCCAAGCAAGATCTGTCATGGGAAATAGAATGACATTTTATAAAGCATCAACTTGGTTTTTATATAATGAGACGTAGGGAAACATGGAGACCATGAGATGAGATGAGAGGTGAGATGAAGCTGATCCAGGAGCTGGGGTGTGGGGCCTCTCCCACCCTGGCCGTGGGGTGCAGAGTCTCCCCACTCTGCACAGGCCTTGGTAAGAGGTCCTTTATTAAACCCTTCCTGATCACTGTAACCGCAGGCCTCTGTTCCTTCCGGGGCCCCGACGGTGCAAATGCAGCCACAGTGCACGAGCAGCTGGAATCTCCCGTGAATGACAAAGTGCAAGGCCCCATGGCCCTGGAGCTTGAGTCAGAGACACAGCAGATGCAGGTGGGTCCGTCACAAGAGGCCGGGTTCCAGGGGATGGACAGCGTGGACAGGCCGGAGCGACGAAGTAGCAGGAAATCATGGCTCAGAGGGGGCAGCCCCGTGTCCAAGGCCCAGGTGCAGAATGGGAGGCCTGGGCCGACCCCCACGGACACTTAGCCCTGGTCCTGCCCGCCACACCCCCTGCCTCCTGCCTCAGCCCATGTTGGTGCGGCTGGAGTGAAGCTGCCAGGCCTGGGCCCAGGAGGCATCTGTGACCTCTGTCTTCCCTGAAGCCCATTCTGTTTGCTCAGCCTGTAGGGGTGAGGAGAGCCGGGCTGGGCGCCCACAGCAGCTGCCACCCCAAGGTGGGAAGATGACGGCGCCCACCTCAGTGCTGGCTATGAGGCCCAAAGACGCATCCGTGACCTGTTTAGGAGGTGCCAGGGCACCTGGAGGGGGGGCAAGTGGCCAGGCCACTGCCTCTGGGCAGGGAAGGCCGAGGGCTCCGCACCCAGCAGACAACATCAGCTCTCGAGTGGCCACACCCCTGCCCCATGGTCCCTTGTGGTACAGGGGGCTCTGGCTGGTCACAGGTGGCTCTTTGAAGCTCCTGGGTACCCCCACGTGTGGGCTCTCTCCTCCCACAGGCAGATACAGGCACTGTTGACCCCAAGGTCCTGCCACACGTGATGCTGAAGGAAAAGGACTGTCGGCCCTGAGTTGGTCCTTGGGAGGTGGCCGTCAGGACAAAGGGAGTCGAGATGTCTGAGGGACACCAAGGGGGTGTGTTTCCCGCAGACCCACCCTGAAGATCGGCGAGGCGGTTCTCTAAGCAGATCTGGGAACGATGTGGGAAGGAAGCCGGGAGGAGGGGCGCGGCGGGCAGGGTGAAGGCAGTGACGTGTGCGGGTGACGCCAGGTGGAACACTGATGCATGTGCTCCGTAGTAAATGTAAAGGAGACGCTCGAGGCAGCTCTACACGTGGGGGACGCTCCTGCACTTTGCTTAAACTGGTAAAACGTCGATGCCGGCAAACTGTGACAAGCTGTATATACATAACAGCAAGAGCAACAGGTAAAAAAGCACATGAAGAGACCACTGGCAACACTGCAGGCAAATAAGGAAAGGGTCCCTGAGCCGAGATGCCGTTCTCCTGTGTGTTAAAGCAAGTCGGGATGGGCCCATGCCTGCCCCGGACCGCCCTGCTCGTCTGCAAACAGGAGGAAACCTGACCGGGCCTGCGTGGAGGAGAACAGAGCCCACGCTCTGGCCGCCGGAAGCAGCCACCACGCTTACAGTTACGTAACTGGGGACTTTGCAGCGGGACACACCCGGGGAGGCAGCCGTGTGACTGTGACCAGCGAGTTCCGCCTCTGTGCCGTCCGCGCCGCCCACCACCGCGCTCCCCCCGGCACCTCCACAGCTGCCTCTGACTTGGAGCTGCCCCACCCATGACGCTGTTGGCACAGACGAACTGTATCGTTGTGTTGTGCCTCAGCTTCCCTTTCAAGCACGTTTCTAGAACACTCACTTTCAGCTTTGAGGTTTAGTCTGTGATCCATCTTGAATGAATTTTGGGTGTGTCATGAAGTCACAGTTGAGGTTCGTTTTCCCTGTATGTTTATCTATTATTGTCCCAGCGCCATTTTCTGAAAAGACTTTCCTTGCTCCTTTAAAGAGTACTGGTGTCTTGTCACAAATAAATTGCCCGTGCGCACACAGGGCTCTCCGTCCTGTCCTGGGGCCCCGTCTGACCTTATTCCACTACATACCGTCTTGGTTACTGTAGCTTTATAGCCAGTCTTGAAATCAGGTTGTGTTCTCCTCTAATTTTTTTTCTTTCCAAAATTTTAGGCCATTCTAGATTTTTTGTATTTCTGCACGTATAGACCAACGTCCATATAACTCAGCAAGTTTTACAAAAAAGGTATTTTGGGTGGGATTGTGTTAAATCTGTATACTGATTATGGGAGGATTTCCACCTTAACACTGTTGAGTTTTCCAATCCACGAACATCGTCTTTGTGTGCATTTATTTGTTGTCATAATTTCTCTCAATTATCAGTGTAGAACTCTTGCACGTGTCTCTTTACATTTATTCCCATGTGTTTTATTTTTGGGTGCTAATTTAAATAGATTTAAAATTTTTGCTTTTTCTAATTGTTTACTACTACTAGCTTATAGAAATAAAATTGATTTCTGTATACTGACCTTGTATCCTGCAGCCTTGCTAAATCCGTGCGTTAGTCCGAGCAGCTGTTCCGCGGACTGCTCGTGTGTTGGCTGCCTGTTCCCGCACAACAAATCACCGCAGCCGTTTGCTTCACGCAGCAGCTGTGTATTATCGCATCACTTCCGAGGTCAGTAACCGCACGTGGCTCCAGGCTCAGCGGGCGCAGTCAGGTGTAGGCGTGGGCTGCGGTCTCATCTGAAGAGCCGGGAGGGCGCCAACCCACTGGGAGGGGCCGGTGTCCCTGGGGCGGGTGAGGGAGGCTGGGGAGAGGAAACGGGGCAGCAATGGGGCCGTGGCCAGTTGGCCTGTGGCTGCGGCAAGTTCGTGGGTGTTTGTTCTGTGCAAGGAGGGAACATGAAGGACGATCACATCGGGGTCTGCCCCGTTCCTGTGGCAGCTGCAGAAGTGACCGTGGGGCCGGGACTGGGTCCATCTGTGAAGGTGTCTGTAACGTCCATATCCGTGTTTCTTTTCATGTCTAACTGTCCGAGGATGTGTGCGTGCATGACTTGAGTTTCTTTCTGTGTCATCCACGGGGGTCGTCTGCTGCTGTGAGCTCCAACCCAGCGCCGCTGCGGTCACCCTGCGCTGACCCACCGGTAGGTCTCACCTCCCACAGCCAGGGACCCAGCTCCTCGCCTGTAGGCCTGTCTGCCCGGCACACTCTCCCCCGCCACCTGGCCTGTCCCAGCACAGGCCTGCTGTCACCTGTCCCTGTGGTGGTGCCTGCTCTTGTGTTTTGTCCCAGAGGGCACCAGCCTGGCTTGGCAGTGAGGGCAGGAGGCCCCACTCCTGGCTGAGGGGGTCACACTTGGCCTTGTCAGTCAGTGCAAGGCCTGTTTCCTGGTTTTGTCTTACGTCCTGTTTCATTTTGTCTTTGTTTTATTTTATGCTTTATTCTGCCTTGCACTGTCCCTGTCCTTTCCTCTGACCCGGCCCGCCTGGCTTGGCTCTTCCCTGCGCAGCACCTGCTGCCGTCTCTGCCTCCCTGCTCTCCTGCTTCCCAGCGGGGCTGGCTTCACGGCGCGGGCTGCGGGTGGGTGTGAGGTGGGTCAGGGCTGGACAGGGAGCTGGCCTCCTGGGGCCCAGCTGGGCTCGGGGTGGACGGCAGACTGGGAGCCGAGCCCCATGGCCAGGGACGCCAGGCAGCTACGCCTGCATTTTAGTCAGCTGGTCTCTGCCCAAACGGCCAGACCAATCAATGTTCATAAAACACCACCACGGGCACCGCCAGCCCTGACCGCAGCGTCGTTGGTCCAAGGCCATGACGCCATGTCCGTCGGCACAGCTGCCCCTCCTAGTTCAGGCTCTGTACTTGCGAATTTGCCTACTTGGTAAAACGCATTGGTGACCTCCGGTTGATACTTGTGGTACTTTCATGGTTGTCCTCAGAGATGTGCTGAGAATGACAGATTTGGGTCATCCAGTGGGCGTGTTCTCAGGGGAGGCAGAGTGAGGCCACGCCTGCCCTCTCGTTTCCACTCATCCTGAACACGTGTCTTTTTGTGGCCGGTTTGTGCCACATTTTCACTCTCACGTGCTTCCTTCTACTGATTTTAGTGGTTGAAATGGCCCCGGGCCCAGTCCAGGGTCCCCAAGCGCAAGCGGCCGCCGTGAGCCTCGTCCGGGCGTGAGCTCATTGTTGATGAATCAGCGATATGTGTTCAATACGGTGTCTCAAAACAGAACCACGCGTGAAGCAAGTTTGTGTTTTGATCAGTTGGTGAAAATGTGACCAGAGGCTTGCAGAAACCTAACCCTGTGTCACCTGTAGGAGCAACGGCTCGGTGTGCGCTTTACAGAGCTCACGGAGACGTCATAGACAAAACGAGAATACCAAGCATCGACTGTGCCGCCGGTACCGTCCGGCTTCTCCGGCGACCTGTGGCCCACCTCCCTCTGGTGTTCCGGGAGCATCCCCTGGCCCTTTGCTGATAGTGGGGCCCGGGTGGCCCTTGGTGGTGCCCCTGAGAGCTTGGCAGTGGGCCCTGAGGGTCGGCAGACACCCCATTCCCCTGAGCCCCGGGCTCTGGGGTCAGCTGCATGAGGCGTGGCTTGCAGGTCCCTGTTCCCCGTGTCCTTGCCGTTGCTGGCTGCCTCCCCAAGCCTGCTGCCTCGGGGCACGATGTATGTCTAGTTTCGCAGCTGTCTGTGTCCTGTTAGGGCCAATCTCTTTTTTTTTTTTTTTTTTTTTGAGACAGAGTCTCACTCTGTTGCCCAGGCTAGAGTGAGTGCCGTGGCGTCAGCCTAGCTCACAGCAACCTCAAACTCCTGGGCTCAAGGGATCCTCCTGTCTCAGCCTCCCGAGTAGCTGGGACTACAGGCATGCACCACCATGCCCGGCTAAGTTTTTCTATATATATTTTTAGCTGTCCATATAATTTCTTTCTATTTTTAGTAGAGATGGGGTCTCGCTCTTGCTCAGGCTGGTCTCGAACTCCTGAGCTCAAACGATCCGCCCACCTCGGCCTCCCAGAGTGCTAGGATTACAGGCGTGAGCCACCGCGCCCGGCCAGGGCCAATCTCTTCACGGACACGTTAACCTTGCAGCTCTCTGCTGCGAGTTGCCTGATCTTTGCCGCTTGTTTATTCCTTTGTGTTCTCACTTTCTCATGTCAATTTCTAAAACTTGCTGATGTGATCTCAACCTCTAGATCTTTGTATGTGACCCAAGGTAGGGATGCAGCTATATTTCTCTCCATAGAATAACCCAGTTCTCTTTCATTCATAGTCTTTGAGTTATTTTAAAAGAAGAGATATTGAACTTTTTTGGAGGCCCTTCCTGCACCCGTGTGTGGTTTCTTGATGGAGTACATCACAGCGACACATTTTCTGGTGTGGAGACATCCTGGAGTATGTCACAAGTGTCATTTAAAATACACCATAGGATCCAGTTAGCAGCATTTCATTTAAAATGTGTGCACCTGACTTGTGGTACATGCACATATATACATACATCTACACATACGTTTGTAGTGTACACATGTACATACGAACATACACATATACATGCACACACCTTATGCAGATATATGATTGTCTTTGCTTGTGCTGTCTGCATGTGCTTTATTTTGGCATCAGGGTTGCTATGGTTTGAATGTTTGTGTCCCTCCAAAATTCATATTGAAACTTAATCCCCAGGGCAATAGTATTAAGAGGTGGGGCCTTTAGGGGGTGATAAGGTCCTGGGGGCTCTGCCCTCGTGGATGGGATTCATGCCCTTATGGAAGGGCTGGAGGGCGCAGTTCACTCTCTGCTCTTCTGCCATGCGAGGACGCAGCAACAAGGCCCCGTCTTGAAAGCAGAGAGCAGCCCTCACCTGACACCAAACCTGCTAGCACCTTGGTCTTGGACTTCCCAACCGCCAGAACTGTGAGAGATACGTTTCTATTATTTATAAATTACCCCGTCTGTGGTATTTAGTTACAGCAGCAGGAGCAGACTGAGGCAAGAGTCATACCTGCCTTGTGGACAGAGGTGGGACATCCTTCATTTTCTGTTTTCCGGAGTAGCTTGTACCCACCAGGCAAGGGTGGGCTGCAGGGGCTGCCACTGCTCAGATGAGTCAGCCACTGGGGAGAGCTGGGAGGCGAGGGCATGTGTGTACAGGTGCAGGCACAGACGTGTGTGCATATCGTACGAGCACGTGTGTGCTTGGGTGAGCATTGTGTTATGTGTGGGTGTGCATGCTTATGTACATGTGTGTGTGCATGTGCCCACGTACATGCTTGTGTTAGTGAATTTGTGCAGAGGTGTGCATGTGTGTATCTGGCCATCTGCCTTGTGTGTGCATGCATGTGCTGCATGCTTGTATGTGTCAGTGTGTGTATATGTGAGAGTATGTAAGCACACACATGAGCATGCACGTGAGTGTGCCTGCATGGCCTGCATGTGAGCCCACCCATTTGTGCAGGTAAATGAGTGCAAGTGTGTACACGTGTGCATTTGTGAACCGACTGTGTGTGTCAATGTGCTAGTGTGTGCATGCTTGTTTGCGTTCATGCTCACATGGGTGCTGTGTGTGTCAGTGCAAGCACACACATGTGGTATGCATGAGCATGTGTGCATTTTTGTGTGCTTATGTACATGTGTGTTATGTGCACATTTGCATGTATGTGCATATGTGTGTGCATGTACAAGGGCTTGTGTGAGTTTGTGCATCTGTTGTGTGGGCCTGTGTGTTTGTACATGTGGGTGCTTTATGTGAGAGCAAGTCAACGTGGGTGTGCGCATCACTGTGTGCATGTGCACATGTGTGATGTGTGTGAGGGTTTGTGTGCCCATTTGTGTGTGTCGGACGGGGCTGAGCCCACCCTGAGAGAGCTCTGGCGGGGGCCCTGGGCCCAGGCTTGCCTTTTCTTGGCCCCACCTGGCCTCTCTGGAGGCTCTGGATGGTGGGCCCTGGGGGGCGTGGCAACTTTAACCTTCACTGGCAGCACCATCAGAGGTCCCCGTGCGACCTGGTGTAAATACAGCAATCCACACTTCAGATAAATACAAGATGCATCAAAAGATTTAAGGCACCTGTTGTGTATTTAAAAGAATTATATCTTGTTTATGGTTCAGTATAAAACGCACAGCTGATTTATATAGTGGCTGGTCCATCGCAGAGGAAATCTCATTTCAATCATAAATGGCAGGGTTTGATTTAAGAATTCATTCTTTAATGGGTCTGCAATGTTCAAATTTAAACCCATTCAATTCATCAGCCAAATATTCAATATGGGCACAGGGAACTCATTTAGGCAAACAGAGACTTTTAATATAAATTTTCCGGGAGATTTCTCCATCGATTCGGCAGTTTAGTGCAAAATGATTTGTGCGATACATTCTTGGAGATCAATGCTGCTGGTCAATGGCTCCTATAAAACCACCTCCCCCGCCCAGCGCGGGTCAAGGAACTTTGGCTCTCAGGGAGCTGCCACGACGGCTCGGCTGGGCGGCTGGACTCATCCCTTCCCTCTACCTGTGCCGTCTGCTGCCCGCACGCTGGCAGAGGGGTCGCCTCCCCAGCCTGTGCTGAGTCTCCGGTGTGGCCTGTTGTCCACTGAGTGGACGGAGACCACGGACTCGGGAGCCAGGGCCTCGGAGGGACTGCCCACTCGGGCCTCGGTGCCACTGTCTTGGGCCCAGTGGTGGACACGTGAGACTTCAGCCAGAGAGGCTGCCTGTCCTCTTGTGCACCGGCCGCGCTCAGGAGAGGACTCACAGCTGTCCCAGCCGCAGTCATTTGGGGCTCTGCCCTGGGAGCTGGCAAAGAGCCTCTGGGGCCAGGCTTGGCTGCCCTTTGTAGCCCACCCCTGGGTCCCAGGGCTGGTATCTGGCACAGACGAGGGGCCTCTGGGGGACAAGACAGACTGCTGAACACCAAGGCATGGAGTGGGGTTCCCCAGCTAGGGGTCTCCAAGGGCCCAGGGGTGGGACCCCACACCCCGGCCCACTCTGTGCTCCAAAGACCTTGCCGAGCAGGAAATGTGAAGGCTGGGCTGAGGCCAGTGCAGTGTCGCCGCCAACGTGAGGAAGGGGTCGTCACTGTGTCTCGCTCCCCGTGTGCCCGGCCTGCATCAGGCAATGGCGACTGTTCATGGTGTGGCCCAGGGGCTCTGTTCTGTGCCCCGTTCCCCACACGGGGCCTTGAGCATCTGCCCGAGGTCACTGGGCAGGGTCCAAGGCCACATGGTCCAGCCTGTCTCCACGTAGCCCTGTCCTCGTGGGCGCTGTGGGGGCAGCCGTCAGCCACAGGCTGCAGCTCTGACCACAGGCAGCCTGTGCTGTGGGTGGGGCTGGTCTGGGGGCTGAGGGTTGGCATGCTGGGTGGGGCCCCTGTGCCGGGCAGGGCAGGGTAGGACAGCCAGCCCTGCGCCCAGACGGGCAAGCCAGGCAGGGCTGGCAGGCTGCCCTGGCACTGGGGCAGAGCCATCCATTGGGGAGGGGCCTGGGTAATGCCCCTCCACCCCCAGGCCTGTGGTCACAGTCAGCTCTACAGCCCACCTAGGACCGTGGGACAGCCACCAAGCCTGGGGCATCCTCAGGCCTCCCTCCCACACCCCAGGACTGCCCACCCCCTCTGGGGCATCCTTCCCAAGCCCACGTGCCTCTGTCTGGTATCTCTGCTGGTCTCCCCTCTCAGGACGCCATGCTGCCCACCCTGTTATCTACCAGGCCCTGGGCCTGCCCCTCAGGGTTGGGGTGTCTGTTGCTGCTCTGGTCCTGAAGGTGGGGGCTCCCCAGGGTGCCCAGGTCCCGTCTCTGCAGCCCCACCCTCTGTGCCAGGTTGTCTGAGCATTCTTCCCTTGGTGCTCACCTGCCTGGACCTGGGGTCCTGAGGGGGGTGGGTGACTCTTCCCTCCAGCAGCTTTAGGCCTGGGGGTCGAGGCAGGAGAACTCTCGGGTGGGCCCCACAGGACTTCCCGGCTCCTGGCAGAGGAGCGCAGTGTGGTGCATCCTTGCCCCTGGGCTCCTGCAGGTTGGGACTGTGGGGGGCAGTGCAGCGGGCGGGGGCACAGGAGGGTCCTGGGGAGGTGTCTGTGGATGGGTCCTACCGCCGAGTGCCATGTTAGGACAGACTAAAACTGAGTTGGCAGGGAGCTCAGCCTCGATGACCAGGGGGTCACGGGTGACCATAAGCTCAGGGGAGCGGCAGTGGCTGAGCCATCCATCCAGGTGGCTTCACGGGAGGCCCTGGGTCAGGTTTCAGATCTGGGTGTCCCTGGGAGAGTCAGTGAGGGACTGGAGCTTGTTGGGACATGGGGAACGTGGATACTGAGGCCCCAGGGCTGTGCAGGGGTCGGGTGAAGGGCTGGCCCTGTGAGAACCTGGGTTTCATCCTGGCAGTGGGGGACCCAGGAAGCGGGGGACAGTCACTGCAGGGACCATGCCCTGAGGCTGGCGGCCACCTCTCACTGAGGCCTCCCCATGTTCCCTGCTGTGCTTGGCTGACTCTGAACCTTGGCAGAGGCCGGGCTGCTTGGTGGGCACACCCGGCCTGGGACTGTGGCCCACTGTCCCTGTCCCTGGTGCCTTGTAACCTCTGTCTTATAAGCCAGCGGCCTCTTGGCCTGTGCTGTGCACAGGATATACCAGGAACGAGAAGCAGAGCCCATATTGATTTCATTTCCAAATTATTAATCAACTTCACAGCTCAACAGAAATATTGTATTGTTCAGCTCCGGCAGGTCCAAATGGCTCTCCCTCAGGCGAGGAGCGGGGACGGGTGAAGGACGGGGGTGATGAACGGGCTGTGGCCACAGACACTGGCGGGCAGTGCAGGGTGTCATGCCCCACCCACCCATGGCCTTCCCACCTGGCCAGGTGAGCTTAGAGAGGGCCTGCAAGGGCCTGGGAAGGCAGTTTGGGCAGCGACGCTGGCCCCAGGGATCCCCAAGCAGAGGCTTCTGCTGCCTCCTGGGAAGAAGCTGGGGGTTGTGCCAGGGCAGGACAGGCTCAAGGGCACCGTCTGGACTCAAGCTGGAGCCGACCACAGGCCTGTACTCTCGGGGCCACCCCGCTCCCCTGCCCGGCACCCCCACCTGGCCTCCCTCCCCAGAACCCCCCTCCCTAGACCCCTGGACCTCCTCTGCAGACCCTCTCCCTGGCCTCCACCCCCGGCTCCCTCCCCAGACCCCTCCCCAGCCTCCTCTCTCCACTCCCTCCGAGGACTAAGGGGAGCCCAGCGCCTGCCTGGGGCCTGGTGTGCCTTCAGCCCTGGGGAGCCTCGGGCACCTGCCACCCAGTGTCTGGCACGTCCTTCCTGCGTCCCTCCCAGGAGCATGGCCTCCCCGACTCTCTGTTCCCAACTCCTCCAACACTGGTGCTCTCTCCTGCAGATTGCTGCCTCCCAGCCTGTGTGTCTGAACGTTTCAGAGCTATGTTGGAACCTTTATTGTGCACCTGCTGTGTGCTGCCCCTGCTGGAGGACCCTGCTGGGGTTGGGCCAGTGGCCAAGCTGGCCTTGCTCTCTCCGGGTCTCGCTGCCCACTGGGCCCTCCCCGGGGGGTGGATGCGCCACCTGCCATTGGGCCCGGGGACCAGCAGGCAGCAGGAGGGCTGAGCCGTGGGCGTGCACGTGGACACTTCACATCCACACAGCTACAGGTCACGGCCCCTCTGCGAAGGATATTCCAGGGTGGGGGCGCTCCAGGACCAGCCTCCTCTCTGGAGGCCTGGGGCAAGGGTCTCAGGGTGCAAAGCCCCCAGCCAGGGGATGCACAGGAGACCCAAGGGGCCGGCTGGGGCGGGAGACTAGAGGGGGCTCCGTCAGCAGCCAAGCTTGGGATTCTGTCCTCTTTGTTAAGCCAGGGCCCGTGGTGGCCTGATTTCCATGTGATGCGTGTAGATCAGGAGACTCATCCATGCAGGGTGCGTGTGGCCTTGTGGAGGTCACGAGCCAGTGGCCACGCAAACACGGACGAGACAGATGCCTGGGAAACTCTACACTGACCGGAAAGTCACCACTATGGGGGGGTTGGTGGTAGTCACCTTAGTGAATGGTGTATCCCTGTTGTGATAAAAATCTTATCGTTTAGACACGTGCCCGGAAGCACATGCAGATGGAAAGATGTAACGTGGAGAATTTGCTTTAAGGTATTCTGGGGGTGTGTCCTGAATGGGTGATTGCAGGGTGGTGGGTGAGTGGCCACGAGTCCAGTGTGCCGTCTCCGCACTTTGTGTGCACGCGCACATGTCCATAGCAAGGGAGGTCAAAACCGTCACGAGACCCTCATTGGGACGGCTACTATAAAAACCCAGAAAATGACAAGTGTGGGCGAGACATGGATAAGCTGGAGTTCCGTGCACTGCCGGGGGAACGTAAAATGGGGCAGAAGCCGTGGAAAACAGTGTGGCAACTCCTCAAAAAGACACAGAATTACCACACGATCTGGCAATTCCTTCTGAGTATGTCCCCAAGAGAACTGAGAGCCGGGACTCGGACAGACATCGGCGCACCCACCTTCACAGCAGCGTGCTCACAGCGGCTAAAAGGCAGAAGTGCCCGTGTCCATCGGCAGAGTGGTCTACCCACACAAGGGGATGTCACTCGACCTTAGAAAGGAAGGGATTGTGCGGTCTGCTGCGATAGGATGGACCTTGGGGGCACGATACTCAGTGAAATAAACCAGACACAAAAGGGAAAATGCTGTACGATTCCACTCACATGAGTACGTGGCAAATAGTGAGCTCCATGGTGGAGGACGTGGCTCCGTCCTCTCCGTCAAACACCAGGGCTCCCAGTGTCCCAGGACATGGTCTCTCAGCTGTCCTAGCAGCCCCACAGGAGCCCAGGATGGAGAACTTATCTTGAAGAGATCGATACTGTGGCTTTTGTCTAATGGCATAAACCCCAATAAGAATATTATTGTGACCTCAGTAACACTGCTTAAAAAAACAAAGAAAGCATGCCTGTGATCCTAGTGCTCTAGGGAGAACAGCTTGGACAACATAGTGAGACCCCCATCTCTAAAAAAATGAAAAAATTATCCAGGCTTGGTGGCTCACGCCTGTAGTCCCAGCACTTTGGGGGGCTGAGGTGGGAGGATTACTTGAGGCCAGGAGTTTGAAACCAGCCTGGGCAACATAGCGAGACCCCATCTCTACAAAAAATAATATTAAAAAAACAATTAGCCGAGTGTGGTGGCACACACCTGTAGTCCCAGCTACTCAGGAGGCCGAAGCGGAGGATTGCTCAAAGAGCTCAGAAGTTCGAGGTTGCAGTGAGCTATGATGATGCCATTGCACTGCAGCCTGGGCAACAGAGCGAGACCGTGTCTCTAAAAAAAAAAGCAGAAACAAAGAAAGTCCCTCCCGTCTGGAAGTAAAAAGGCAGAAACGGTACAGTTGAGGAATCCCCTGCATCCTGGCGGGAAGAAGCAAGTGTGAAACGCGTCAGTGGCCAGCATAGGCGCATTTCACAGGAAAGGCGGGCCCAGGAGGCCGGGCCAGAGCCCCGGGGCTCTCAAGGATCTCTCCTGGGAGGAGGGAGTGTGCCCCTGGCAGAGATTGCACGAGCTGGGCCCACGATTTCAGACTTGCCGTGGCAGGGGTTCTGTGTGCCACCCCTGGGCCGCACCCCACCTGGGCCCGTTAGTTGACGGGACGTTGGGTGGAGCCTGACCTGCTACTGTCGGGGGTGAGACTCCGGGGTCTGGGGAGAGAAGGGAAGTTTATTTCTCTTTGGGGGACGGGAATTGTGGCCAAAGGGTAGATGGTGGCTGATGACATTTTTCAGAAGTGGCTGCAGCGACACCCCTCCCCGCACATCTCCCATGGGCCTTCCATGGCCCCTCCAAGGTCAGGTGCAGGCCCCTGCCCCTGAAGCCTGGTGGACTGGAGCTTTGGTGGAAGTGAAGCTGGGTGACTTCTGGGCTGGGTCGTGGAAAGTGAGGCTGCTTCCTCTGGCTATCCTGGGACACTTGCTCCTGGGGCCTGGAGTGTGCTGTGAGGACGCCTGGCCACACTAAAGAGGCCACGTCGGGAGTTCTGGCTGATGGTCCCCACCGGGGCCCCAGCTGATGGCCAGCATCGACCACAAATGTGCGGGTGGAGACGTCTGAGGTGGCTCCAGCCGGCTCGGGTCAGCCCCTACCTCTGAGCTCGTCCCGTTGAGGCCCAGACGCTGCGTGGAGGGCGGGGGCCAGTCCTGATGTCCTGTGTCTGGACGTGGACGCCGCCGGGTCCGGGCTGGTTTGTTGCGTCGAGGTAGATGAAAGAGCACCGACTCAGAAGGGGCCAGGACCGGCCGGATGGTGCAGTGCCCACGGTGCCCACCTTGTGTGGCGGGGAGGAGGGCCTGGCCCGGGAGAGGGAGGGTGAGGCGGGACAGAGATGGCACTTGTCCCCAAGAGAGAAGCAGTTTCTGGCGGCCTGGCCTGCAGAGAGAGGGAGCTGCTGAGATCCTGCCGGGAGGGCAGAGGCAGAGAGCGGCCAGGGCGGGCTGCAGGGCCCGGTCTCCGTTCCTTCGAGGCTGGGGACTCCAGGGCGTATCTTAGGCGGCGGGAATGACCTGTTCTGGAGTGGGGTGGGGGCTGCAGCGGGCGCTCTGGGAGAGCAGGAGTCACAGGAGGGCGTGGGAAGGGTCCCTGAAGAGGGTGGGGACCCATCAGAGAAGAGGAGGGCAGCGGCCAGTCACTGCGTAGTTCTCGGGGACATGCGGGCCACAGGGTCTGAGCACTGGTTGGAGAGAGGGGTTTGCCAGGGTACCGGGTGGCCTTGTGAGTGGGGGCTCCCTGGGGTCTCTCAGGGACATGCTAAACTGGATGCTTGGGACCTGGCCACAGCTTGAGGTGCTGTGCCCCCTGGCCCGCCCCAAGCAGGCGGGACCCCGTCTGAGCCCTTAGATGCCACTTGGTGGGACACTGGTGCTCCCCGTCTGCGAGCCTGGGAGCCATCCTGGGTGCCCACCAGGCCCCTCCCCTGTGTGCAAGACCCTTCCTGAGGGGCTCCTAGCCCATCCCAAATGTCTGGAGTCGGGGGCAGTGGGGGGTGGGGGCCCTGCCTGAGCCACTGGCAACTCCAGGGGTCCAGCTTGGCTCGGGGCCCACAGGGGCTCAGCAGGGGCTTGGTGGCCGTGCTGTGTGCTGGTCAGGCTGTGGCAATGGAGGTGACGTGCTGGTCCCACCTCACCCACCGACGCCTGGCTGGCCCAAGGCGGCCACAGCCCCTCTTACCCCTGCCAGCCAACAAGGGTATGACCGCATGTCAGTGACTGCAGGCTACCTGCCACCCTCTCCGCGTGCGAGGAACTGTCCAGAACTTTGGCCAGCCTCGGGGCTTTACACACTGGGGTCCCCCGGGGGCACATTTTGTGGCTTCTCTTCCTACTCTTTGAATTTGCCTTCATCCTTCCTCGGGGGCTGGCCCTTTGGGTCACTTCTGAAGGCAGCCAGAAGAGTCCTCGAGTGCTGCGTGGAGTTGGCCCCGTGCTAAGAGAGGGTGTGCAACGGGCTGAGGCCACAAGTCCCAGCTCCATGAGCTTGTCCCGACCGGGACCGCTGCTGCGAGGGCCCACCCTCAGGTGCCCCATGGCTGCTGGGTGCCAGGCCTGCCGGGGTCCCTCTGAGGGGCTGCTGCTTGGTACTCAGGGCCAGGGGCACACGGAGGCAGGTCTGGGTGACACCATGGGGGCCCTGAGGGGTGCCTGGGAGGGGTGGGGAGAGGGGGTGCAGACACAGGCCCTGTGTGTGCAGGTGGGCGCTGGGCATCCATGTGCCACAGCGTGGGCAGCGGCGGCAGCCGTCATGGGTTCGCACAGGCTGGGTGCTGTCGCCATCACCCAGGGTGAGGCCATCCCTCGGCCGCTGGGCGGAGGGCCGGGGAGCAGGAGGCAGCCCTGGCATGGGGCAGCCTTTCGTGGGGAGGACCTGCCCCTGAAGAGGGCCCAAGGGGGCCGGGTGGGATGCTGGCCTGTGGATGGGTGGTGGGCAGAGGGGCTATGGTGACCTCACCTGGGTCCCTGAGTGCAGTGGGCAGGCAGGATGGGCATGCAGCAGGCAGAGGGTCTCAGGGTGCCCAGGGCTGGGGGCTGCTTCCCTCCCGGCTGGGCCTGCAGTTAGGCCTGGCTTGGGGTCTGGTGACCCCTCTAGGATAGGTCAAAGCCAGGTCCCATGAAGACAGGCTCCTGTCCAAAGATGTGGAGGAGGGTGCAGAGGTGTAGGGCAGGCAGTGGGGGCTCCTGGGTGGGATGGGCCACCAGGCTGGGGGGCCTCAGGGGCCATTTCCTGAGGCAGAGACTTTAAACTGTTGGTCACGGGCAGTGGTCAGCGGGTACCCAGCAGTGGGGGCTCCCAGGTGGGAACTGGGCCAGGGCCCTTGGGAGGTGCAAGTTCCACCTGGAGCCAGGCAGGGATGTGGACAGAGGGACACCAGGCTGCACCCCACACGGTCCCTGAGCAGCCCTGCCTGCTGGGACCGCCAGCTGCCACCTGCTCAGCCAACACAGCATCCTCGCCCGCCCCACCCCCGCCCCCGACGGGCTGTCCAGCATGGTGCCCGCTTCTGTCCTGGCTTTTGCCTCTGCCTGTTTGCCCACCTGCAAAGCGGGGTGGCTCCCTTGGGTCCTGTTGCTGGCCTGCAGCCTGCTGGAGGCACCTCGGCAGGTCTGGGCTCCCGTCTGGCCCTGCCTTCTGCTGTGAGACAATGACGCGGTCGTCCCACACCTCCGGGCTGTTGTCATTCCATGTCTTCCTCAGGGAAACTGAGGCACGTAGAGGTTCCTCGTGGGCCCCGCTCCCCCAGTAACTCGGAGCTGGGTTTTCCCTCAGGCGAACTCAGAGCCCCACGCTGTTGAGGGGGCGCCGCTGAGAGGAGAAATGGAGGGCAGGGCGGCCAGGCACGTGGCACCCCAGGACCCGGGCACCCAGGGACTGGCCTGGCTGGAGGACAGGGGCATCCCTGGGGTTGTGAGAGCCACCGTCCTGGTCGGCTGGTCACCATGCGGACCCCAGCTGCACGGCACCCCGTCTCCCTCCGGCCCCGTGCACGGTGGGCCCCCCCACGGTGCCTCCTTCCCTGTGGTGGGTGGGCCGAGACCCATGGCGTCCGGGAGCTGTCACGCCACATTGCTAGGCCCTCCGTGGGGTCTCACTCAGCCTGGCCTCGCGGCTTCTGTGCAGGGAGGGGCGGCTGGTGGGCTCGGACCCACGGCCTGAAATCATCCATTTCTCCCCCCGTGCTGAAGCAAGTCAATTTTTTCAAACCACACTTGCTCTCTTATTGTTTATTTTCGGGCGGCAGCAGCAATTTTCGAGGCTGCTGCCGATACCCACCTCAGATATCTCTCGGGTCACCTGTCATTCCAGAAAGGTCAGCGATTCATTTAAAGTTTCATCACTCTTCACATAAGCAGGCAAATACCATTTCATTTGCCGCAGCCTTTGTGTGGGCCAGAGACCCCAGCCGGTGGTCTCCTTCCTGCCTGGGAATTGACAGTGGGGCTGTCCCCCCACCCCCCGCCGTCCCACGGTGGCTAAACAGACTTTCATTTGGAGGCAATTTCGGGAGGAGGGGGCTCAGCCCCCGAGGCCTTCCTGCCCTGGGTCTATTAAAATGGAATTATCCAATTACACCCCCACCCGCACCCACTGCGTCTTGCCCAGCCTCCGTGTGGACTGCACCACTCGGCCCTGCCCTGAGGCAGGCCTGGCCCTGGGGTGGGGCTGCCGACATGGCCATGGACCAGCCCCCAGATGCCCCCAGCTGCCTGAGGCTGCACCTACCATCCCAGGTCGCCCCAGCCTCTCGCCAGTTGGGTGGCTTTGCAAACTGTCTGGCAGCTCCTCCTCACTGTTGGGCATTTCAAGGCAAGCGGCACACATGCCAGGCCCTGCCAGAGCCTGGGCCTCCCAGGAAAGGTACATCCCTGCCATTCAGGGAGCTCACAGCCCAGGAGTGGGTGGCAGGGGAAGCTGGGGGAGACAGACTTTGTGCCCGGGGCATGGGCGCTGCAGGTGGGTCTCTAGGGTTGGGTGTTGCAGGTGGGATAGGAGTGTGTTCTGCAGGCTTTCCTGATGGACAAGGTGGAGGCACAGTGCATCTAGGAGGGCAGCAGCCCTCACAGGCTTGGGGGTGAGAGGAGGGCTGGGCCTGTGTAAGACGGGGCTTTAGCTGGGCCGGGTCACACAGAGCTCCTCCCGCAGCTTGCTGCCTGCTCAGCCTGAGCAGTGCGGACCAATGGGCAGATAGACACTCTCAAGGACTGGTGTGGCTGGAAGGTCAAGGCCTGCTGTCTGGTGTCTCCATCACAGGGCTGAGGGGAAGGCCCTCAGAAAGCAGTGCCCAAGAAAGCATGTTATTCTCCCGGGTGGGGACCCAGGTGGGGGTAGGGGTCACTGTGGAAGAGTCAGAGGTCCCTTGGGAGCTTCCGGGCCTGCCCCTCTGCCCTCAGCCTGGGCCACAGTGGGAGCTGCCTCAGGGGGGATGGGGCCTGGAGCGCCTCCCTGCTTAGCTCAGCCCCACCCCAACTCTGGAGCGGGGCTGAGTGGGGAGGGGTCTCGGGTCCTACTGTCAAGCAAGGCCCAGAGGACAGCCGGCCCTTGTCCAGCTGGTCCGGGGGGTGCACTAGGGGCAGGTCTCCAGAGTCTCTGGGGGCCTTTACTTGCTAGGAGCCTTGAGCCCCTTGGCACCTCCCTCCAGACTGTGGCCTCCAAGGGCAGTGTCCTGGGGACCCCACATCTTATCTGATCACACCCAGCTTGCCCCAAGAGGACCTAGGGCAGTGGATGCAGGTGCTCAGAGGACAGGAGGGTGCCACAATGCAAGATGTGGTGCAGGCTTGGGCAGAGGACAGTGAGGTGGCAGAGCACGGGGACTGTGGGGTGGCAGAGCAGGGGGCCCTCGGTGCATGGTGGCATGGTGCTGCCCTCCTCCTCTCCCTGATGGGTGACGACCCTGTGCCCAGGGCTGCTGGGACCTGGAGGTGGAGTGGATAATTCGTGTTGGGCACCACACTGGGTGGCTCAGGTGCAGATGTGTGGCCCCCTGGGAGAGTGGGGTGGGGGAGGGAAGAGGGGGAGGAGAATGGAGAGAGGTGGGGGAGGAAGAGGGGAAGAGAAAGTGGGGGAGGACCCACCCCTCCACCCACCCATCTATCTGATCACCTTCTCTCCACCCATCCACCCACCTGATCAGGGAGCCACAGACATGCACAGGAAACCAGTGGGGCCGGGCTGTGGCCCAGGCACAGGGGAGGCCCCAAGGGCCTGCTGCAAAGTCTCAGCCACTGCAGGGAACGTGCTGTGGCCTCATGGATGCACCCCAGGGGACAAGAGGAGGAGGCCGGGCACATGAGGGGCAGGGCTGGGTCTGGTAGCCACAGCCCCTAGGGTCCAGGCTGGGGTCCCATCTGAGCCCCCTAGTGTAGCCTCTGTGCACTCCTAAACACTGTTTCAGGGCAGAGCCTCACCCTTGCACGCGGCCAGTGCGCCTTGCTCTCCACTCCCATCTCCCCTTGCGCTGCCTCACCAGTGCCCACTAGCCTCCTACCTGGGGTCCCCGTCTTCTGGGGCAGGTGGCCCCCGGGGCAGAGGTGGGGGACTGGGTGAGGGGAGCCAGCTGCAGGCACCCCCCAGCCCTCTCCCCAGACCCTGTGGGGCAGCAGTGTCACCCGCCCTGGGGAGTAAGGCGCTAGCCCTGCCGTCCTGCTCTGCTTCTGCCCCCGGCCAAGTGCCAGGCAGGGTTTGGGGCGGCTGGCTCTGCCCTCCAGCGCCCCAGCTCACTGGCCCAGGTGACGGAGGGGCTGCCAGCCCGGGGAGGCAGGTAGGTGAGGAGGCAGGCGGCGCTGCACCCGCACGCACCCCTGCGCATGCCGCAGAGAGCAGAGAGAAAGATAACTGATGGGTAGTATTTTAAGGCATATTAACCCAATTACAAGTATATTTTTACAATTGTGGCTCCAACATTTATCACTCGGCGTTTATTAGCCCCCGGAGCTGGGCTGTGTCAAATGAAGGCTGTGAAACTGGAGCATTTCATTACGCTCTGCCCGTGCCGGGCGCTCCATCCTGCGACTCTTAAACCGCATGATTTTATCAAAATCTTCGGAAATTGAAGCAATCACTAAAAGGTGTCGGGGAATTAAAATGTTCTGTCTCGGTGAAAGAGATACACTTCTTGTAACATATATCAGTGGCTCTTTTTTTTTTTTTAAAGACACATTACTATGCAGAGAAAAGGCATCGAATGTAGGAGGCTGCATTCCAGAAGGATCCAGCGACAGCAATTCTTCATGCTTAAAAATTGTCTTCTGAGGGACGTGCTGCCTGTGAGAGCGCTTTCTGCGGCCTCCTCTCTCCCTGTCTCTGTTTTTCTGATTTCCGTTTCAGATGCCACGTGGCATATAGATGGGTCTGGGACATGGCCCGAGGTGGACAGAGGATCTGCAGGAGCAAAGGCCTGGGGTTTGACCCCGCTCGGAGGTTTGGGACCATTTAGGGATGAATGTCATTTGTGTTTAGTCGGTCCTGAGGGAGGGGCTGGGGTCCAGGCAGCCATGTGGGCACAGCCCGTGCGGGGTTTGTGGCTTTTTAGGGCCCTGCAGTCAGCACCAGCGTGGTCCCTGCTGTGTAGAGGTCTCTGGGCTCCTGCCGGGCTGTGAGAGAGGCCCAGTGGCACCGGCCGATGTGTGCGCTGGGGCCTGAGTGGGGGCTGACAGGTAGGGGGTGGTGAAGTCAGGGGGCAGGGGACCCCGGGCAGGCCCTCAGGGCTGGCCTCACTGCAGTCGGCTGTGTCGGACACGCTGGGGTCTGCTGGGTCAGGGTTTAGGAGGCCCCCCGGCAGTGGTGGGGAGAGGCCTGTGGAGGGGTGAGGGGGACAGGTGGCACAGGGGCTGTGAGGGGAGCAGCACCCCCGACAGAGGCTGGGGGCCTGGGACCTCACCGCAGCCTGCCGGCATGTGCTGCAGCCTAGCGTTGCGCAGAAGCTGGAGCTGTCCAGATGCCTGTGGGGGACCCCAGGCCTGCGGTCGCTGTCCAGCACCCTGGGTCTTGGGGAGGGGCTGTCCCCTCTCTGAGCTTTGGCGGCCTGGATGTTGGAGTAGGGGACACGGCTGTGCTGGAGGGAGCACCGGGGAGCCGCAGCGCTGCTGGGTGTCCGCGGCTCACGAGCCCTTGTGGCCCCCAAGTGGCTCTTCCCCTCTGTCTCTGTCTCTGTCTCTGTCTCTGTCTCTGTCTCTGTTTCTATCACTGTCTCTCTGTCTCTATCTGTTCTCTATCTGTTCTCTGTCTCTGTCTCTCTGTCTCTGTCTTATCTCCGTTTTAAAGAAGTTTCATTTTAGAAGTGATACAGCTGAAAACCGGAAGCCACCCAGTGTCCTCTGGTGGGTGACGAGTGCAGCGCAGCCCCTCACGGGCTATCAGGCGGCAGTGAAAAGGCAGGAGCTGTCGGCAGAGCCCCAGGGGGCTGTGCGGAGTGAAACAATCCCATCCCTGAAGGTCTGTTTGTACGATTCCATTTATAGAACATTCTCGATTCGACGAATTGTGGAAATGGAGAGCAGGTTAGCAGTTGTCAGGGTTGGGAGGGTGGCCTCAAGGTGGAGGCTCTGCCTAGACTGCAGCAGGTCAGCACCGCTGTGGGCTGTCACAGGGTGGGGGGTGCGGGGGGCAGGGGGGCTGGGCGAAGGGTGTGCTGGGTAGCTGGGTACTGTTTCTCGGAACTGCATGTGAATCTACAGTTTCTTTTTTTTTTGGTAGAGATGGGGTTTCACTCTATTGCCCACGCCTGGTCTATTATTTATTTTTAATTAAACTTTTTACTTAAGAAAACTATAGGTCGGGCCCAGTGGCTCGTGCCTGTAATCCATCCTGGCACTTTGGGAGGCCAAGGCTGGATTGCTTGAGGTCAGGAGTTTGAGACCAGCCTGGGCAACACAGTGAGACCGCATCTCTACAAAAAATAGAAAAAACTAGCCAGGCATGGTGACACTTGCCTGTAGTCCCAGCTACTCGGGAGGCTGAGGCAGGAGGATAGCATGAGCCTAGAAGTTTGAGGCTGCTGTGAACTATGATGCTGCTGCTGCAATCCAGCCCAGGTGACAGAGTGAGACCCTGTCCCCTCCCCCCAAAAAATCGGCTAGGCATGGTGGCTCATGCCTGTAATCCTAGCACTCTGGGAGGCTGAGGTGGGAGGATTGCTTGAGCTCGTTCTAGATCAGCCTGAGCAAGAGCAAGACCCCATCTTTACAGAAAATAGAAAAATTAGCCACTGTGGCTCACGCCTATAGTCCCAGCTACCGGGGAGGCTGAGGCAGGAGGATCCCTGAGCCTAGGATTTTGAGGTTGCTGTGAGCTACGATGATGCCACTGCACTCCAGCCCAGGAAACAGAGCGAGATTCTGTCTCAAAAAAAAAAAATTGTGAGTTGCTATAATTAAAAAATCCTAACATTATGGAATTATGTAGGGGCATGCGCAAGCTCCCTGTCCCTCGGCCTGGCAGTCCCCACCCCATGCCCACGTCGGAACTCAGCCCAGGACAGGCCACGTGTGTGCTGACCAGCAGTTTCCTTGGTGACCTGCCCTGAACATCACCACGGCAGTGCACGTGGGACATGCTTCGTCCTTTGAGCTTCTGCGTGGGCACGGTCTGCGGTTTGTGGACAAACCCCAGTTCTCATGGGGTTCAGGCACCATCAAGGACCAGAGCTGGGAACTGATGAGATCCTGCCTGGCCACCACCCGGAGGCCTCCTGGCCACTGGGCATGGGTCCCCTTGGCAGGGAGCACATAGTGGGGAGTGTGTGAGACACAGGGGGAGTGACGGGAAAATTTGTCCCTTCAAGGAACAGCAACATCTCAGGGGCTGTGGGGTGGGGGAGATGGCAGCCCCCCTGGAGGACGAGTGGAGACACCGAGTGGGCTGACCACAGGCTTGGCCACACAGAGTGCTGGGCCTCCATGGAGTGGCCTGGGGCTACAGCCCCACGGTGATCCCGGGTGTAGGGGGTGCTGGGAGTGGCCCCAGCCTCCCTGAGCAGGCCTCCACCTCATCTCTCTGTCACCGTGTGCACCTTCAGCCCAGCTCAGTAGCAGGGATAGGCTGCAGAGGCAGGACGGCCACTCTTGCAGTCCCACGACTGGAGATGGTGCTGGTCTCCCTCTGAGCTCAGCCTGGCCTTGGGCTGACAGTGACCTGGGAGTCACACCTGGTTCTGAGGGTCACTCAGCATCTGGGTCACAGAGAGGAACAGCCTGGTCTCTGGGTGGGGCTCTTCTCTGACACGATGAGGCAGAAGAGGAGACAAAGAGTCCTAGTGGACCACAGATGGGCCTGCCTGAGGCCTGTCAGCATATCAGAGCTGGTGCCTGTATGGGGGCTTCAATCCCAGCACTCCTTTCCTGCCTGACTGAGTTGGCTGGGGTGGGGCCTGGCTCCTGGAGCTGTGCTGCTGCCCTTTTGGGGTGTAAAACTCCAGGAAGGATCAGCGCCTGGGCTGGGGTCTGCTTGGGTGCCATTTATTCACCTGCCATTTGATGCCACTAATTTACACCAGTGGCGATTTCCCAGAGCCCCCCTCCCCCCAGCCACTGAAAGTGTCGATGGGCTCCTGGGGGAGCCACTAACCCTGGGGGAGGGGCAGCGGCAGCTGTGACTGAGGGGGAGACACAGACCTGCCATCCCTGGCCTGGCCCAGCAAGGGGGCCCAGTGGCTGTCGGCCCCGTCCTCGCAGGCCCCCTTCTCAGCCTTGAGCAGACAAAAGCCCTCCCCGACCCCAGCCTGTGGAGGGATGGTGGGAGGGGCTGTGGGTGTCAGTGAGCTGTCCTGGTATCCACCGTCACTGTCCGATGGCCACCCAGGATGGCGGCGGCTTCTGTACAAAGAGGGGCCGTGGGACTCCCACCGCAGGTGTGGCGGGGGCCCTGTGGTGTTTCCCCACCCTCCAAACCGGGGTGGCGCTGGTTCTGTGGGTCCCCATAGTGCCCCGTGCCTGTCCTGCTCAGGGGCGGGTGCAGGAGCTGATGTTCTCACCCCGCCCCAGGGCCCCTCCCTGACGCGCACTGCGTGCAATGAAGGTGTGGACTTTCTAGAACTTAACCACCTTTTAAAACTATTAAACCACAGATCCACATTACCAGATTTTTGAAAAGGAGATAGAGAAAAGGACCCAAAATAATATTAATAACCTCCACCACCACCACTCCCTCCCCCGGGGGCTCCCCAGTGCACCCCGCACCTTACCCTGGGAGTCTGGCCCATGCGCACCCTCTTCTCCGGAGGGGAAACTGGAGTTAGGGGTGGTTGGCCTCTGCCCAGGGCCCCCAAGTGAGAAGGAGACTCAGGCCGGGCCATGTGCTGGGTCCTCTGCCTCCAGGAAGCCTTCCAGGCTGTGCCGTGGTCTGGTGACCCGTGAACCCCTGTTTGTCTGGCATCCTGCCTCATGCCTTGTCCGAGGCCCCTGGAGATGGGCCACTGCTGGCTGCTGAGGAAGGAGGGAGTCTGCCCAGAGGGGTCCCAGGGGGTGCCCAGGAGGGGGCGCTCACTCAGCCTGGCCGCCAGCTCGGCTGGCCTGCGGGCACATGGGGGGCCCCACAGCACCCCTCCCTGCAGCTGGGTCCCTGGAGATGGGCTGAGACGGCTGGCTGCGCTCCATCAGGTAAATCTCTCGAGGACGGTGTCCTGCCCAACTGTATTTCCTGCTTGTTGGTGTCACAGACTTTGCCACTCGGGGTCAAGAGTTATCCTGCTCCATCCTTTGTGTTCTAAATTTAATTGTTGCACGCCTTTTCTCCCTTAAAAAGATCAGTAAAAACTGTTAATTTGATCAATACTTAATTTTTTCACCCGGAGCGCGTTTCTTCTGCTGGCCCGTGATAAGCTGGCGGCGGGGCAGAGGGACGAGTAAATTGTCAGGAATTTCTCCGCTCTCCCCGGCCACTCCACCACTTAGAGCCGTGTAATTTATACCCCGGCAGTCGCTCTGCAATTACCCTGTCTATTGCTGTCGACAGTATCGCACTATCTTTTAAATAGATCCGGCTTGGCTGGCCCAGACGAGCCGCCAGGACAAATGACGCCATCCCTCATCCCGCAAGTCCTAAAGAGATAAGTCCCTTAAAGAGGGGACCATTTATCAGCTGATACAAGCTGGATACTTACAAGCCCACTTCTTTGTTTGGGCTCTTTTCAGATTTCCAAAGCTATTGATCTGCTGAGGGGGGAGCCAGGCTGGGGTGTGGGGCGGTATCGGGGGCAGCCCCAGGCCCTGAGCTCGCAGGCACCGCCAGTCCCTGAATGTGGCTCCCGGCCGCTGTCCCGCCTCCGCTGGGCCCCCGCTGTAGGTGCAGGCCCTCAGGCGCTGACCTGCCTCCAGGGGCTTCCCTCTTGGGGCAGGTGAGGATGTGGGTGGTGACCCCAGACCTCTGGGGCTGCAGGCACAGCACCTGGGCCAACCCCTTGGCCCAGCCAGGCACATGTTGAGGGTCTGGGGGAGCCAGACTGAGGACTCTGGTGCCACTGGTCCCCTAGCCTGGTGCCTGTTCTTTGCTTGCTGTTTGCTGTCACCTGCTCCCCCATGGAAGGATGCGCTGGATGGCTGGAGGCTGCCTGTCTGTCCCCTGCACAGCAGGGCCTCTGCAGAGGAGCTCTGGCCAGGCCTGATCTGGCTCCACCCCTCCTGTCCCCACCGCTGGCCTTGATTGCTGAGTTCGCCCCTCGCAGCGGTGGTCCTGCTTCTCTGGCCCTGTGCCTTCCAGACTCTCTACGTCCTGTGTCCCTGTGCTTGCCTCTCCCTGGCCTGGTGTGGAAAGTAGGGCTGGGCTGGGGGGGCCACTGCGGCCTGAGTGTGACCGACACTGGGCTGGAGGAGGAATGGGGCTGAGCATGGCACAGGGGGCAGCTGCTGGCGTGGAAGCGGCCTCGGAGCCGTGAGAGGACCCACTCCTGAGTGCTCTGTTTCCCCACCAGGAAGAACGAAACGGTGGGCAGACAGGGCCATGGCTCGCCCCATGTTCCAGCGATGCCCACTCGCTCCCTCTTGCCTACTCAGGATTCCTGGACTTGGGCCCTTTTCCTCCAGGGCACATGGGGATGATCTGTGTGGTCTCAGCCCTCGTACCTGGCCACCAACGGGAGCCGTGCCCTCCAGGCCACGTGGCTGTGACACGCTCCTCCTTCTGACGCCGCCTGTCGGAGCCTTCACTCCGTGTCCGCGGAGACGGATGGGAGCCCCGTGTCGGACGTGCTGATGTGGGTGATACGCTGCGGGTCATCGGTTTGGTCTTAATTTAGAAAACCTTCACGAGATTATTAGGTGGCATTTTTTCCCCTGTGGCACTCGATGGTATCAGGTGGGTTCAGGGCCGAGCGCCTCCAGTTTATCTTCCTCAGAGAGTCACATTAATACGTAGCCACAACGGCCCAGACTAAACCCCACAAAAACAAATAGAAATGATCTTTCCAGCGTCTCCCTTTAAAAATAGCATCCATTTATCATCCAGCCGGATGGCGCTGGGCTCTTGCCTGTGGGCTGGGTGACCAACTGCTTTGGGCTTAAGCGTCTGCTCTCCTGTTTAACTCTCTTTCTGTTCAAAGTCTTCTCTTCCTGCTCTGCACCGGAGGAGGAGACTCTAAATCCTTGTGCCAGCTGCCAGGAAGGCGTGGGCATGGGGCCAGAAGGGTACGGCTCCTGTTGGTGGCCAGGCACGTGGGCTGAGACCATACAGATCATCCCCAAGTGCCATGGGGCCAGGAGTTCTCCATCGAGCTTCCAGTTCGTCAACAGAGGGAGCCCTGGAGGGGCACCTCATTGGGCCCCCCACTGAACTCCTTGGCTCAGGGACCCTGGGTTTCCTTCTCTGCTAAGAGCCCCCCTGGCAACCTCTGGAGGGGCTCATACTCTTCCCGTCAGGATTCCCAGCCCCTGGATGGACCCTGAGCCCACAGCTGGAAGGAGCCACAAGTAGGGTAGGGCCTCAGGCTGGAGCATGTGTTCCAAAGGAACCAGGACCTACTCATTCATTCACCCACTCACAGGGGTGGGCTGCTGTGGGAAACAAGGCTGACCGTCACCCTGTCTTCATGGAGCTCACCATGCCACAGCCAGCACCCTCTGCAGGAATGTCCTGAGTGTTCTTTTTCTCTCTGCCCCTTCCATTCCTGGCAAGTGCAGGGCTGCTTGGCTTTTTTAGGTGGATCAAAGGTCCTGGACTGCAGGATGCCTGTAGGACTAGGGCTGTTCAGCCTGGACAGTGTTGAAGAGGAGAGAGAGAGGCAGGATCTTTGCAGCCCTGGAGAAGTAGAAAAGGAAAAAAAGAAAAAAGAAACCCAGTATATAGAAATTAGAAAACACAGAACTGGATGGTAAATCCTGTTACAACAGTGAATACAATAAATGTAAATGAGTTAGACTTACTGATCTGAAAGCAGAGATTCACAGATTGGATAAAAAATAAGCTGTTGCTGTATGTGGCTTATAGGAGACACATTTTAAAGGAAAGATCATAGAAATATTGAAAATCAAGGGATGGAAAAGAGATACATCAGATATATAAGAACCAAAGAAATTTGGGATGGCGATTCTAATATCAGACAAAATATAAATAAGGCCAAAAACTCACAAGAGACAACAAAGAATATTAGACACCAGTTCAAAAGGACAAAGAATCAAGAACATAGAATGATTATATAGATATAGATATAGATGCATTAAATAGTATAATCTTAAAATATATAAAACTACAACTGAGAAAATTACCAGGAGAAATACATAACTAAACTATGGTATTTAGATCATTCCACAAACTCCTCTTAAAAGTGATAAATTAGGCCGGGCACGGTGGCTCACGCCTGTAATCCTAGCACTCCGGGAGGCCGAGGCGGGTGGATTGCTCGAGGTCAGGAGTTCGAGACCAGCCTGAGCAAGAGCGAGACCTCTTCTCTACTAAAAATAGAAAGAAATTATCTGGCTAACTAAAGATATATATAGAAAAAATTAGCCGGGCATGGTGGCACATGCCTGTAGTCCCAGCTACTCTGGAGGCTGAGGCAGTAGGATCGCTTAAGTCCAGGAGTTTGAGGTTGCTGTGAGCTAGGCTGACGCCACGGCACTCACTCTAGCCCGGGCAACAGAGGGAGACTCTGTCTCAAAAAAAAAAAAAAAAAAAAAAGTGATAAATTAAATGTATAAAAGTATAGATATTTAAATTTGAATAGCATAATAAATTAATTGAATTACATCCATTATCTATCAGTTCACGCACCTCATGGAGAATACAAGTGTCTTTTGTGTACAACTTATTAGTCACAAAAATAGGCCATGTACTAGCCACTCTTATGGTCACCTGCAGAGGCAGGTGGACTCCCACCCAAAATTTTCTTCAGATATTGGGACTGATGGCACTACACGTACACACCAACAGAGCATGGAAAGTTTGGATTGTTTACATAATTGCAGTCTCTGCGGAGCTCAGGGCAGGCCTCCCAAGCACATCAGGAATGGCTTGAGAGAGCAAGGAGGAGAGGTTCTTACTGTGGTCAGGGACCGGGGCTGGGTAAGTGTTCCCACGTGCAGGCAGGGGCTTGTGTGGTTTGAATTTCCCACCAGCTCCAAATGAGGGAGCACCTGGGCTTTCTCACCAGCGTGTCTAGATGTGGGGTGTAAGGGGAAGAGGTGGGGGAGGCTTAGCAGCTATTGGCAGCCAGACATCAAAAACCTGAGTCAGGCTGCTCATTATAGCCACGAAAGAACATGTGATAAATTTTGAAGAATTAGCATAATATAGATTGTATTCTCTAACTGTGATGCAATAAAATAAATAAAAGAATAGTGAAAAAATTCCAAATATCTGGGAAGAAAAAATTGTAAAGTACTAAATAAACCCCAGGTTAAGAGAAAATCCTAAGGAAATTATAAAACATGGAAAACATGACATGTCAGGAGTCGTGGGATATCCTAAACCAATACCTAGAGAAAAAATATGGTTTTAAATACATTTGTTACAATACAACTAAAGATTGAAATGAAGTGAGCAAACCATGTAATTCAAGAGCTAGGAAAAAACTAAAAAGTGTATCTAAAAAACAAGATGTAAGTAAGATAGCAGAAATCAGTGAAATAGAAAACAACTTTCACATCAGAAAGTCAGAGAAGATTTATAAAGCTAACGCTGGACCTTGTAAATATAACAAGACAGGCAGCCCTCTGGCAACACTGATGGAAAAAGAGAGAAGAAGCAAGTAATGTAAACACAGAATGAAAAATGGAAAATCACTGCAAAAACAATAAAGGAAAAATTATGAATGACTATACGGTAATACAGTCAGAAAACCTAAATAAAATGAATATATTTTTGCAAAAATATAAAATGCCAAATTGACACTAGAGTAAATAGAAAATTTAAAAGACCAATATCCGTGAAAGAAATTGAAATGGAAAGCAAACAATTCTCCACTAGAAGTCTTCCAGAAAGAGAAATAATTTCTTATGAAAGCTCTTCCACATAATAGAAAACAAGGGAAGGTCCCCTCGCTCGTTTTATGAGCTAGTAATACAAATCATAAATAAAATGTAGCCAATCCCAAGTGTATATCTTAAAAAGCCACTATCAGATAGGTTTATTCCAGGAATGCAAAGATGGTTCAACATTAGAAAAATCTATCAAGAGCATCGAAGCATCTGCAGACCTCCACAATTATCTTTCAAAAATCACTTGTGTCTTTTGGACCAGCAATACACAGCTAGAAAATATAAATAGGAACAAGGAACCATCACAGTAGCATTAAAACAATAAAGTACCTAAGAATTAACGTTAAATAATGCATCATATCCTTATGTAGAAAATGGAAAGATGCAAATCTACTGAGAAGGCCTGAGTACACAGAGCTAGGCCATGTTTACGGATGGCTGACTTCACATTACAAGTATGCTAGTGTTCCCTAAATCAACCTGCAAAGTAAATATGATTCAAACAGAAGTTTTTTTTGAGAAATGTAACAAACTAATTTTAAAACTCACATTAAAAAATGAGGATACAAGGGTATCTTAGATATTTTTTTTGAAAAGAGCAATGGAAGGAAAAATTGCTCTGCATGTATTAAAATATACTACAAAGACATAAAAAAGAAAATCAGTATGCCAATGGCACTGGAACAGATAAATAAGCCAATATAGCTGAAGACAGCTTCCCCCAGACAAATCCGTGTATCTGTGGCAATTTGCTGTGTGACAGAAGTGATATAGTAAATCTTTGGAAAGGGAATATTTTTAAAAAATGAATAGTATTTTTAAACAAAATATCTGGGAAAAGCTACATGATTTTGGTCAGGATATTTTTATGATTTTTTTGGATATGACTCCAAAAGCACAGGCAACAGAAGTGAAAATAGAGAAATGGGATTGCATCACATTAAAGAGCTTTTGCACAACAAAGGAAATAATCAACAGAGTGAAGAGACAACTTAAGGAATGGAAGAAAATAGTTGCAAACCATACATCTGATAAAGGGTTAATATCTAAACTACATAAGGAACTCAACTCCATAGCAAGAAAACAAACAACCCAATTAAAAAATGGGTGAAGTGTGATGGCTCAGGCTCACGCCTGTAATCCTAGCACTCTGGGAGGCCAAGGTCAGAGGATCACTTGAGGCCCAGAGTTTGAGACTCAGCAAGATAGCAAGACTCCGTCTCTACAAAAAATAAATTAGCCAGGCATGGTGGTGGCACCTATAGTCACAGCTACTCAGGAGGCTGAGGCAGGAGGATAACTTGAGCCCAGGAGTTTGAGGCTGCAGTGAGCTATGATGATGCCATTGCTCTCTACTCAGAGGGACAGAGCGAGATCCTGTCTCAAAGAAAAAGGGGGGGGGTGGGCAAAGGATCTGAAGAGACATTTCTCAAAGGAAGGCACACAAAGGTCAACAGGCATATGAAAGGGTGCTCAATGTCACTAATGATCAGGGAAATGCAAATTAAAACACAGTGAGATATTATCTCATACCTGTCAGAATGACTGTTATCAAAAAGAGGAAAGATAAGTGCTGGCAAAGATGTGAAGAAAAGGGAACTCCTGCACGGGGTTGGAGGAAACGCAAATTAGTACAGCCATTATGGAAAATAGTATGGAGGTTCCTCAAAAAATTAAAAATAGAACTACCGTATGATCCAGCAATTCAATTTCTGAGTATATATCAAAGGAAAATGAAGTCCGTGTCTCTAAGAGCCGTCTGCGCTCCCACGCTCATCGCAGCGCTATTCACAGTAGCCAAGACAGGGAATCAGCCCAAACACACACCTGCCAGTGGGAGAACAGCTGAAGAAAACATGGTGTGCGCACACAATGGAGCACTAGTCAGCCTTAAAAAGAAAGGAGATCCTGTCATTTACGACAGCATGCGGGAACCTGGAGGATGTTTGCTAAGCAAAATAAGGCAGGCACAGAAAGACAAACACCACGTGGTCTTACTGAAACGTGGAATCTTGCCGAGACAGAGAGAAGGGTGGTTACCAGGGGCCGCGGGGATGTTGGTCAAAGGATGCAAAATTTCAGTTAGACAGGAATTATTTCTCTAATTTCAGTTAGACAGAAGGAATAAGTTCAAGAGATCTATCGTACAACGTGGTGACTGTAGTTAATAAAGTATTCTTTTATTTTTCGTCTTATAAACAACAGAAATTTATTTCTTACAGTTCTAGAGCCCTTGGGGATAAGGGCTCTCTGCTTCATAAGTGGTGTCTTCTTGCTGCGTCTTCTTATGTTGGAAAGGACTCTAATAATGTATTCCTGAAAATCATTAACGGAGTAGATTTTGTGTTCTCTACAAAAAATGATAAGTATGTGAGGTGTTATTTCACTCAATTTAGCCATTCTACAATGTATACATATTTCAAAACTTTGTGTCCATTATACATTATACAAGTTTTGTCAATTAAAAATGAATTAATTAAAAAATAAAATAAATAACCGGTCTGCAAATACCCTGACACTGCTCCCACTGAGAGGTGAAGGCTCTCTTCTTTCCTTGAATCTGGGCTGGCCTTAGTGACTCTGTCGCCGACAGAATACAACACAAGTGATGCTGCGTAACTTCTGAGGTGACGTCAGAGAAGGCCCGGCAGCTGCTGCCTGGTTCTCTGGAGACGCTCGCTCCGGCCGCAGCCGGGCACAAAGCAAAGGTCCGACTACCTCGAGACCGCCATGCTGGGAAGGCCGTGCAGGCGCTTGTGCCGATAGTGCAGCCTATAGCTCCTGGCGCCAGCCAAGTGAGTGACCAACCTGGACATCCAGCCCAGACGAGTCCAGCCCCAGCTGCCATCTGGCTGCAACCAAATGCAACTGTTCTCTCTTCCCAAGCGAGAGCGGCCCTCGCGGACCCCTACCAAATTCCCAGTGCTCAGAAACGTGAGCAAATTAAGGTGTTTGTTTTAAGCTGCTAGGTTTGGGGAAAATTTGTTATGTAGCAAATAGTAACTAGAAAAAATAATATTGGGAAAACTGGCTCATTTTACGGAAAATAGAAAATAGGATCCCTACCTCGTGCCACAGACAAAGGGAAACAAATGTGAGAGATTAAAACCTCAATGTTAACGGTAAAACTGTAGGCAAAAGAAGAAAATGGTGGGGAAATTCTTTGTGACCTTGGGTATGAAAGGATTTCTTAAACAAGACTCCAAAAGAACAAATCATAAGGTGAAAAATGGATGGATTTGGTTATATGAAAATGAAGGATTCCGTTTGATAAAGAATTCAATAGACCATATTCACAAATGGGTGACAGACTAAAGGATGACATTTGCAGCCTTTGAAACGCATGAGGGATTGATAAAATATACAGGAAACTGCCATAAATCACCTTCAAAAGATGAGGCTTCCAAAATAAAAATGGGCAAAGGCATGAACAGGCTGTCCTCAGAGAGAACTCGGATGGCTGATGAGCAAACAGAGCCGCTCAGCTTCTCCAGTGGAGAGAAGGACACAAACTGAAACAACAATGAAATAAACTTTGCACCCATCAGAAAAGCAAAACTAGACGATTGTCTAGTTCCCAGCATTGACAAGGATGTGGGGAGAAGAGAGCCACGTCTGGCTGGAGCGTCCCCTGGAAAGCTCCCTGGTGGCAGGGAGTGAAAGCAGGCAGGGCACACCTGCGAGGCAGCAGGGACAGCAGGGACATTCCTCCAGCGTTTTCTAGCTCTGGGCCAGGCTTTATGCTGGGCGCACGACCCCCAAGGAGGAGGCATGGTCATCAGGCCGCAGGAGGAAGAGGAGAACAGGAGAACAGAAACCCGGAGGGCTCCCCCCAGCAGCTGCAGGACTTAGGAGAGTTTCATAAACTCACTGCCCTGTCCTAGCGCCTGGCCTGCGCAGGGCCCCCGAGGGTTAAATGTGCTAATTTATGCAAAGTGCTTGATCCAGCAAGCACAGTGCAGGCTTTCATTGTCAGACCAAGCACAGAGAGAGTGAGTGACCAGCCAGGGCCCACGGCTGGTTCCCAGGGGAGACGTGAGTCTCTTTTGTCCGGTGACTTCGGCCTTGCTGAACGACCTTAGAACTGCTCTGCAGCCTCCATCCCACTGCCCTTCCTTCCCTCTTCTTAGGCGTCAGACCTGGGACCCCACCTCCTGGCTTCCCTCCCCTCTCCCATGTCCCCCTGGCCTGCAGAGGATGGCCCACCCTCTCGTGATGCTGGTCCCCTCCCTAGCGCACTCCTGACTGCCTTGGTGCCAGGTGTCCACTGGGCCCTCCAGGCAACATGACCCTGGTGGGTCTCTGGCCCATACCACACACCCACCCTCCTTTGCCTCCTCCAGGACAGCTGGGCACTGCCACTTCACCGAGAGTTGTCCCTAAGAGCCACCCACCCATGAGTGCCCCATTGACCAGGTCCTTGCCAGGATGTTAAATGGCCAAGAAAGAGTCCCTGAAGAGTCCCCAAACTGATGTATTCTTGCTCATCCAGTCTGGTCCCTCAATCCAGAGCCCTAGAAATCCAAGTGCAGGGCCTTGCCCGCACCTGCCCTCACAGGCAGCTGTCCTCGCAGTTCCCTGCTGAATAGTCTCTGCCTTGCCGGGCCCAGCGCCTCCGGCCAGGTCGTGCTGGGCATTAACACTAGTCATTGTCTGGGCAGCTGGAGATGAGGTGGGGCTATCTCCTGGGGGGCACCTGTTGCCCTGGAGGGGGTATCTTCCTCACAACAGGAGTGCCAGCTCTTATGGGGGAAGGGTGGGCTATTTCTGCTAGCCCAGAGTGTTCGGGGAGTCTGCAGAGCCATGTCCTCCGGGGCTTCCACTCAGATGTCCCCTCCCATATTTCGTGGCCCCACACTTTCCCCGCCAGGGCCTGCCCTCCTTGTAACAGATGAGCCTTGGCTCAGCAGTCGGATGTCCCTGGAGCTCTGGGCTCTAACAATTAGGTCCTTAGTCTGCTGCTGTGCTGTGACTGTCCTTCCCCTGCAGGAGACAGCGGCCCTGTGAGCAACTGCTGCAGCCCTTGGCTCTGTCTGGCTCTCAGCCTTCTGTGGGTGAACTGCCTCGGTTTCTCCTGATCCCCCTGCACGGCATCAGTGAGCTGTAGTAACCAGTCAACCCCATTGTTTTGTGGGTGTTATCCCCCCATCTTTTAAATGCCTGAGTCACCACACCTGCCCTGGTGTCCCCTGGATATTTTACCAGGTGAAATATATATTCATTGGGACCCACCTAAAGCCTGGGGCTATCGCTCCTGCCCTCCGCTTGGTGGGCATCCTTTTCACCCGCCAGGGGGCAAGCAGGCTGGTCCACCTCCCCATCTGAGCTTCTGTTTTCTCAGACCCCTCTCTCAGTGCCATGGCTGTGAGTCCATGTCCTCTGTGAGGCAGACGACAAGTGGGATCAGAAACCTTTAATAGGGGAGATGTCAATGAGGGAAGCTGGGAAGGCCTCCAGGACACGATGCATGTCTGGTCTTCACGAGGGAAAGAGGGAAGGAAGAACGCCAGCTGGAAGCATCTTGGACTGCAGTGTCATTCAGAGGAAGCTCAGGAAGGCCACTTTGGGGTCCTTGACCCAAGGGTGCTGATTAGAGAATGGGTCAGCCTTGGCGTCCCTGCGAGGCTGGGTTGGCCGGGAGCAGCTATGGGAAGCCGGGCCTCACGGCCAGCGAGGTGGTGGGTTTCCGTGTGCCCCTGAGATGGGCTCCTTGACTTCAGTGGGGGTGAGACCCCAGAACAGCAGAGGCTGAGGGGCAGCCCTTAATTGTCAGAGACAAGGTGGACACGTGAACCGTGCCGTGTAGCAGGGGCTGGCTGGCACAGCACGTCTTGACCTACAGAGATCTTTGGTAGCGGCCAATTGATCACGATGTTCCTAGGAATGAAATATGGGCAGCCTACTAGAATCTTGCTTGATCTATAGAACAAGAAGAACTGTCTGCTAGCCAATAATGCGAGTCACCACAGGGGAGAATCTGGCCCATCACCCGGTTTCTAGACCCAAGTCAGCCCACGACACAGAGGCTCTCGATCCAAGGGGAGGTTGTGTCCTCTCCAGGAAGGGCCCCACTCTGCTGCAAGTGTAAGCTATAAATCACCCCCCAAGCCTTCCAAAAAAGGACCTGTGGCCACTTGCTAGTGCCTGTGTATTGAAGAAAAGGAAATCTCAGATTTTTGGGGGATGACTAACATCTGCTCTGAACTGATACTAACTCCTGGGGGCCCAAAATGCCACTGTGGCCCACCCATCAAAGTCAGGGCTTGCAGATCCAATTCACAGTGGGCCAAGTTGGTCTAATGACCCATCCTGTGGTCATTTGCCCAGTTTCTCAATGTATAGTTGGAATAGATGCATTGGCAATCGGCAGAGTCCCCACCTTGGCTCTGACCCATGGGATGAGGGCCATTATGGTAGGAGCCTTAGTAAGACACATGTGAACCAGAGGGTGGAAGGTAGGCCACAAGAGGGTCTGCTCCCTCATGACATTTTGGAAGTTTAGTGGTTTGGAGCACGTCAAACATCCCTTTCAAGGAGAAAGGCAAGTTGTGTTTTGCACCAACTACCACAAAAAGAGAGGTCCAATGCTCTCTAGGCTGTCTTGAATTTTGGAATCAACATATACCACATTGCCTAGCACTCTGGGAGGCCGAGGTGGGCGGATCGTTTGAGCTCAGGAGTTCGAGACCAGCCTGAGCAAGAGCGAGACCCCATCTCTACTAAAAATAGAAAGAAATTATATGGACAGCTAAAAATATATATAGAAAATTAGCCAGGCATGGTGGCGCATGCCTGTAGTCCCAGCTACTCGGGAGGCTGAGACAGGAGGATCGCTTGAGCTCAGGAGTTTGAGGTTGCTGTGAGCTAGGCTGACGCCACGGCACTCACTCTAGCCTGGGCAACAGAGTGAGACTCTGTCTCAAAAAAAAAAAAAAAAAAAACATATACCACATTAGAGTATTCTGCTTTGACCTGTGTACAGAGTCACCTGTAAGGCTGCTGATTTGAGTGGGGACCAGTGCAAAAGAAGGCTCTGCAGCAAGTTGCGTCTACAGTACCAGCTGCTGCATCACCTTAGATCCTCGTATGGACTGAATATTTGTGCCCCTCCAAAGTGCATATGTTGAAGTGCTGCTGTAGTTTGAATATGTCCCCCAAAAGTTCATGTACTGGAAACTTAATCTCTGTGTCCTCATAAATGGGTTAACGTCACTATCACGGGGGTAGGCTTGTTATCATGGGGGTGGCTTTGTTATAAAAGTGAGCTCTCTCTGCTTCCTCACTTCTGCCCTTCTGCCACGGGTTGCCCTGCGCCATGTTATGACACAGCAAGAAGGCGCTCACCAGGTGCTACACCATGCTCTCGCACTTCCCAGCCTCCAGAACCGTGCGCTAAATAAACTTCTTTTCTTTATTAATCTCCTAGTCTGTGGTATCCCGTTATAGCTACAGAAAATTGAGTAAGAAAACCTAACCCCCAATGTGATGGTATTAGAGATGGGAGTCTTTGGGAGATGATTGGGTTTAGAGGAGGTCATGAGGGTAGACCCCCCCCATAATGGGATTAGTCCTCTTATAGAAAGAGAAAGGGCTCTGTCCCCCGACATGAGGACACAGTGAGAGGCAGCCTCTGAAAGCAAGAGAGAAAGTCCTCACCACCTCACAGGAACCAAATCTGCCAGCACCTTGATCTTGGGATTCCAGCCTCCAGAACTGTGAGAAATAAATGTCTGTTGTTTAAGCCACCCAGTCTGTGGTATTCTGTTATAGCATCTGTGCTAAGACAGGTCCAGTGACACGCAAAGCATCCATAGCGAAAAGGGATTCTGTATGGAGCCTCTGCCAAGCACCAGCAGGGATATCACAGAGCAGATATCTACGGTTTCAGAGCAAATCTATGCCCTCTCCTGCAGGTAATTATACTCCCTTTGAGAAACAGCTTCTGCCTTGTTACTGCCCTGGGTATGAACTAAACACTTAGCCATAGGACATCAGGTGCCCATGTGGCCTGAACTTCTTACCATGAGCTGGACATTGTCTGACCCACCTAGCCACAGGGTTGAGCACGCGTGGCAGTGATCCATCACAAACGGAAATGGCATTTATGAGATGGAGCTTGGGCAGGTCCAAAAGGTGTGGTTAAGTTTTGTGAGCAGGTGCTCAGACGGTTTCAGCACTAACTCTCCTCACGTAGCCTCCTTTCTCTCTACCCACACCCGCGGGGCACTCCCTATGCCAGCGGACTGGGGAAGGAATAAAATACCCAAGCCTGGCTTGCAGATGGGGCTGAACTATATGCTGATGCCACCCAAAAGTGGACAGCTGCAGCTGCCCCATTTGGGGCTGACACGGAAGGATAGCGGGGAAGGAGAATCCTCTCAGCAGCCGGAACTGCTGCAGTACCTCGGGCCACCCTGTCTGCCCCGAGACATGCTGGGGCAGCATAGATCTTTGGTGACTCACGGGCAGTTGCTGATGTTTGGCTGGATGGTCGGGGATTTGGAATGAATGGGACTGGAAGATTGGTAACAAGGAAGTTTGGGCAACTATGTGCAGAAACTATGTGTCCTTCTCAGAAAGGACACAGATAATGAAGACACTGTGTTTGGGTCCCATGTAAACAGCTGCCAGAGGCACGCCCTACAGGGAAGGCTCCCAACATTCAGGGGATGAGACTGCGCTCGCAGTGGCTGTCCGTCGGCCCCTCCCCCGGCAGCTCCAGCGCTTGCCCAGAGAGCCCAGGAACAAGGGCGTGGTGGAGGCTGGAGGCAGGTATGGGCTCGACCCATCTGCCCAGCCACTGCTGGCCAGTCCTGCTCGGCCAGCGGCAGGACCGGGGAGACCACCAGCCCTCCAGTGGCAGGTTCATTACATCCGATCTCGTCGGTCACGGTGGGAGCAAAGATTTGTCTTCACTCAAATAGAGATATATCCTGGATGTGGATTTGCCTTCTCTGTTTGTAATGCTTCTGTGTGGACCCCCAGAATGCCTTACCTGCCATCACGGCATGCCCCCCAGCATTTGTCTGGTGAAGGAGGCTGCCTCTCAGCAAAGGCAGTGTGGCCATGGCTTGGGCCTGCAGAAACGACCGGTCCTCCCACATACCCCATCAGCCAGAGCCCCTGGCCTAACTGATGGTTCACCAAAGGCCCGGTTATGGAAGCAGCTGGGAGGTTACAGCCTGAAAAGATGGGGTTACCTTTAAAGGTGTGGCTCATACTGTGAATCAGAGACGGTATGAGGTGCCATTTCCACATAACCAGAATTCATGAGTCGAGGAGGGAGGGGGATTTGCTCCTGTCAGCCTAACTCCTGAGAACTCATTTTCAGAATCTTTGCTTCCCATCCCAGTAATGCTGAGCTCTGCGTCTTTGGTGATCTTAGACTCCAAGGGGGGTTGCTTTGGCCAGCGGACACAGAAGTGTCTCCCTTGAGTTGGAACATGCACCGTGGCCATTTGGGCTCCTCACGCCCACAGCCAACAACAGGCAGAAAAGGGCGGGGCAGGAACTGTCTGGCTGGAGAGACTGGTCTTGGTTACAGAAGGAAAGTCAGGTTGTCGCTGCACATGGAGGCAAGGGGCACCACGCCTGGAACCCAGGGGTCCTCTCGGGAGCCTCCTGTTTCTTCTATGCCTAATAGGAAACGGTGGGCACAGAAGGCCTGAACTACAGTAACCCTAAAAAGGTGCGGCAGTTGAAGACAGCCTCTCTGGCACTGCAGGTTTGGGTCACTCCACCAGGTGGAGAGCCCAGAGCAGCTGGGATCCCAGCTGGGGCCAAGCGAAGTACGGATGGGCAGTTAGTGACCATCGATTGCAGAAATGAGGACTGCAGTTGTGTTTTGTGTCCTCTTTTGTCTGTTACATGCATGTGTTTATTTGTACATGTTGACCATTTTCTTCTTGTCTCTCTTCCTTCCCAATTATTTTATAAGTGAGTTGCTGAAGGTTAACTTTACCGTTTAGTGTTTCGGTAATAGAATATTCAGTGGGACTGAACTTGAGGAGCAATGGGTGCAATGACTGTGCGGCCTGCGCCCTTTATTTGGGGAAAGGGGGAGCGCTTCTTCACTTGTAAGGAGGATAACGTATCTCGTTAGGTAGAAACTAGAGCTGTTTAGGACTGCAAGAGAGTTCAAATGCACGTAGAATGGTGCTCATGGAAGCTGAGTAGTCAAAGGGGGGACTGTGACACTTAGCAATTTATTGTCTCTTAGCTCCTAATTCACTCTCAAATACTTGCTCCGTGATGACTAGGATTCTCTTAAGTATCTCTCCTTTGTAGGAAGCTGAGCGCACTGAAGGACATTGCAGGGGAAAAGGTCCCTGCTGCTGGTTCTAGCAGTGGCACTATTGGTCAGCTGTACGGTGACACCAAGGGGCTGGTTGGTCTTCTCGAGGCCCTGCCCTCTAGGGGTCAGCCTTGGTCTCTGACGCCAGCAGGTGGGGCATCCTGCGATGGACCAACCTTGGCCACAGGCAGGCAGGTGAAGGGCCCCAGCACAGCCTCTGTCCCTGCGCATACAGCCACTTTGTTCACGAGTGCCAGCCAAGCCACCTGGTGCCTGGTGGTTGGGTCCTTCCGCCGACTTGGCTGCTCAGTGCCTCGTGTGGTGGGCACTCTGGCGGGTGTTCACATGCAAGACTTGAGGTCCACTTCCGTGGGTCCATTCAGACCTCTTGGATCCTGAGCGTCTAGTCTTTTTCCTTCTGGGCCCGACTAGCTAGCCAAACTATTCCCCTAGTCACACGTTGCTCAATGATGGGGATACATCCTGGTAAACGCGCCATCGGTTATTCTGTCATTGAGCGAACAACACAGAGTGCATGTACACGAACCTAGATGGTACAGCCTCCTGCACACCTGGGCTGTGTGGTGGGGCCTCCTGCTGCTAGGGTACAAACCGGACAGCAGTACACTGCAGGCAACTGCAACTAAACACACCTAAATACAGAAAAGGTACAGTGGAAATACGATGTTATAATCTCACAGGGCCACCGCTGTACATGCGATCCGTTGTTGACTGAACATCGTCATGTGGTGCCTGACTGCATACCCTAACCTTGGGCCATTTCTCTTTCCATGCACAGTGGACAGCAGGCTCACTGCCCAAAGACCTGCCCTGGAGGGATCACTCCTCACAACCGTCGGTCAGGGCTGCCCCCAGACGGCTGCATGCAGCCCGAGTTTCCTCCACATCCAACGCTGAGGCTGTGACCCACCTGTCAACTGAGCTCAGCTGCTCCCCTCTGTCAGCTTCACGTGGCCCAACGTGGCTGAGGTGTGAGCAGAGAGTGGTGCAGTGCCACAGTGGCAGGTCCCATGGGGCCTAGGTCACTGCTTGTGCAGCGTGTGCCCTTGGCCCTGCCTTGATGGATGCCATGCACCACTGCCACCTTGCCGTGGCTTGTTCCTGGGCCCGGCCAACTCAGGGTGTGGGGGGTTGAACACCTGGTGTGGGGGCCAACCTGCTCCCAATGGACAGTTCTGGTTGCAGGGTCACTTGGTGTCCCATGGGCAGGCTTCTTTGTTCTATCAGAGCCCAGTAGCACATCAGGACATGTGTTTCTGAGTCACATGCCCCAGAACCCTGGGGTGCTACACTGGGCTTCTCATATCAGGGCCTGCTGTCAGCTCCAAGCAGCAACACTCCCCATGAGATGCACCCCAAACCCCGCAGCGTCTGACAGGTCCTCCTGCCCCCATAGAAGGCCACCTGCTCTGCAAACTAGACCTGCTCCTCCCCCACGTGAAGCTGGCAGCCTGCAATGTCACCTTTCACGGGTTAGAGCCATGTTCTCCAGTGTGAGTTAAGCTGCCTCCAGAGCCTAGAGAGGCCCCCCTAGGCCTGGTGCGTGCTTCCTAGCAGAGGGACCTCTCTCCAGCCATCAGTGGGCTCTGGGAACTGGATTGGAGATGGCTATGAGTGTGCGGGACGCTGCTCAGGGACGTTCTTGGGATCGACACTGTCCAGGAGCAAAGAAGCAAGAGTGGCCCAGGGGGAGCTGGGCAGTGATGGTGGCCTTGAGCCATCCCATCAGGAGCCTGGAGTTGGGTGTCCTGCAGAGACCGCCCCCCCCCAACTGGGACATGGGGCCTTTAAACCCCCTCATCCACTGCCGTTGCGTGTGGCTGCTGAGAGGGCTATGACCTTGGGCGCCAGCTCTCTGAGGCCAAAGTCAGCCCCCAAGGGGGTCTCAGCCAGGGCCACCAGCCTCCAGGTCCTCACAGCTGGGGAGCCAGGTGGGCGTGGGGACAGCACACAGCCCTGCATGCTGGCCCTGCATGGTCTGCCCCTCGGGCTGCTGGCCGAGTTGGCTGCAGGGTGGCAGGGACGCTGCAGCTCTGTGAATCCCATTCACCCTGCAGGACAGCAGGACAGCCGGTGGTGACGGACGTGTGAGGATTGACATCTTAAAAAAAAAAAAAGGAGCACCAGGGGGGCTGTTCTCATCAGGTCAGTGTGAGATGCGGAAGCAAACTTTCCTTGCTGTTCTAACCCTCACTTCCGGGATCGCTCCAAGGCTTGCCCGTGAAGTGCTCAAGGAGTCCATGTCGCTGAAGTACAGATATTTTGCCTGATTAGAAACACAAACAGGCACTGAAAGTCTAAGTGGGTTTTGCCAACATTATTAAAGATGTACAGGAAAACTCGGGTAATAAACTTTAAAAAGAGAAAAATTTGGGAAAGTGTTTGGAGAAAATAGAAAATTCAACATTGGTTTTGTCTTCAGCTTCTACTTCTGTAAGGGAGGGAGCGTAATTATCAAATTCTGCTTGGTTTGAGCACCGGCTGCATACAAGACCCCTGGGGCAGCGCAGGGGCGTGACAGGGGCGTGGCCTCTGGCATGGGGGCGTGTCTTCAGCGGGGCGGGGCCTCTGGTGGAGCTTGGCCTCCTCGGGGCTGGGGTTCTGGCGGGGGCGACTGGGCCGGGCCAGGCTTTGCCTCCGACCCTGAACTCGGCTCCGCTGCCCTCGCAGCCCGAGGGGTCTGGACGCTCCTGGCGGTGCAGCCCCTCTCCCCGCCGGGCGCCGGTGGCGGCCGTCTGTCCTGCCCCGCCTCTGTCCATGCCCCGGCGGTCTCGGTTCTCGGTTCGTCCGCCCGTCCCCGGCCCGCCGGCCTCTGCGGCTGGGCTGCTCTGCGGGCCGCAGCTCCCGGGCGCCCGCGGCAGGGCCGCTCACACTCCATCATCGACGGATGACAGCGGGAACGGTGGGAGTTCATTACAGGGACCATGAATTGTTGGAGGTAATTTAGATTACAATTTAAAGTTTAATTTAAAAATCTATCAACAAATGTGAAAGTACTCGAGGAACATTTTAAAATGCACTTTAATCTCACCAGCACAAATAGCTTTTCGGGGCTCTAAACATCATCACCTGGAAAAACAGTAAAACTTTACTGCATCTTTAATTAAATTACAAACACAAAGGATAATTAACTTTTTTATTTTTATTTTATTCGTGCCATTGTTTCTCCTCGGAGTCAGTATCTCCCGGCTGCAGGAGCCGGCTGTTAGGAGGAGGTTTACAGCCGGCCTGCGGTGGGCTCGCCTGGGGGTGGCGGGGCTGCGCTGCGCGGGGTGGGGCGGGGCCGAGCCCGCGCGGGAGCCCTGGGTCTGTGCCCGGGAGCACTGGGCCTGCGCGGGGAGCACCGGGTCTGTGCCCGGGAGCGCTGGGCCTGCGCGGGGAGCACCGGGTCTGTGCCCGGGAGCACTGGGCCTGCGCGGGGAGTACCGGGTCTGTGCCCGGGAGCGCTGGGCCTGCGCTGGGAGTACCGGGTCTGTGCCCGGAGCATGAGGTCTGGGCGGGGAGTCCCGGCTCTGTGCTGAGGAGCACTGTGCCTGCGCGGGGAGCACGGGTCTGTGCCGGGAACACGAGGTGTGCGCGAGATGCACGGGGTCCTCCAAAGTCCATCCGAGCTGCATCTACTAGGTGCACCCGGCGTCCCCCCCGACCCGCATGCGCGAGTCCCGCGGCACTGGGGGGCCCAGGCTGGCTACTGGAGGCCACGCTTCAGCCACCGCCCCGAGGTCTCCCTGGGCTTTGAGCCAGGCCACCCCACCCTGTTCCTGCCCCCACACCCGCCACACTCCCAGCGAGTCTCCGTGAGAGGAGGCGCCCGCGGACACGCGTGACTGTACCTCGTGCCACGCGGTGTTCTGAGTGGGAACATATTTAATCCTCGAAGCAAGCCTGGGAGGTAGCCCACCCCCTTTCACAGTTGTGGAAATAGAGGCACAGAGAGGGTGAGCAATCTGCCATGGTCACACAGCTGGTGAGTCCCTGCCAAAATAGAGCCTAGATTTGCCAGCGTGACCTGCAGGTCCCAACGCTGGCTAAGAGGCTGTAACACAAGCCCCCAGCCAGGCCGCTGTGTTTGGACACGCGGGGGTGGGGAGCGGAGGGTGGGGCATGGCTCCCGACGGGGACATGTTGATCCCCGGGCTGCAAAGTGGTCCTTGGGGGCTCCGGGGCGGCTGGGGCGGGGCGGGGGCCCCTCCGGGGCCGGGTGCAGTGTGCTGCGGCGGGCCCGGCGGCGGCCACCAGGGGGCTCCCGCAGACCCAGTGAGGAACCCTCGCGGGGACCGCGATCCGGGCTGGGGCGCTGGGCTGCAGGAGCGCTGGGCAGCGGGGCGCTGGGGGCTGCAGGAGCGCTGGGCAGCGGGGTGCGGGGGGCTGCAGAAGCGCTGGGCAGGGGGCTGCAGGAGCGCTGGGCAGGGGGACACAGGTGCGAGGGAGGACTGCCGTAGCGCTGTGCGGGGACGGGGCTGTTGGATGAGCTTGCGCCCCCTTGCCCACCGTCAAGAGGAGACTTCTCCTTCCTTCCTGGTGCTGGGTGAGGGGCTTTGACATGTTTCTTGTCTCCTCTGAGCTTCATTTCCTTGTCCCCGGGGGACAAGGCGGGGGTTCAGGGTATGAGGGAGGGTTGCGACCTCCTTGGGCAGGCTTGGGGGGTAGGGCACTCCCACCTGGGATGTGCAGAGTGGCTGCTGGTTCTTAGGACAATCATCTGTTCCCCCATAACTTCACTGTCCCAGGCTAGGTCTGCTCCAGGCCAGGGTGGGGGACATCACCCTGAGGATCCCCCCACCTCCTACCCTCCCTTGACCCGGGGCTTCCAGGGTCGACACTCTCTCACCTGTGCCCACTCCACATGCAGCTCACACTCATGCTTGGTCACCCGCTGTCTCTGTGAAAGGTCCCCGGGTCCTTCCTGCCCAGCAGTCATGGCCACCACTGGCACTTAGAGACGGAGGGGGCCGCTGGCCACATCTCGTGTTCAGTTTTAGTGCGGTGGTTGCTTAATTATTGGTTAATCTAGCAATTTAGCATGCTTCATTTAATTCTAATTAGGAGAATTAATAGGCAGAGAATAGCGATTTCAATAGACTGGCACAAAACAAAACCCAGCCAGGATGTGTACTGTCTGGGGGCTGTGGCCAGCCTGGGGGTGGCCTGGGGGTGTTGGCTGCTGGGAGGGCAGACCTGCCAAGAAGCCTGAAGGTCATGGTGAGGTGGGGGCCCAGGGGGGTGGGCAGCAATCACTCTCCAGCCTTCTGGGCCTGTGCCTCCAAGGGCGGTTGTGGTCCAGGGCAGCCCGGCAGCACCGCCAGCCGAGGCTGCCTCCCCGTCCCGCGGCGCCCCGCGTTTGTCTCTGCTCATCAGGCCAGCTCCCTGACAAGGCCCCGACATTGGACAAGGCTGTTCCTCTAATTAAGGTGCTAATTGAATTAAATGGCCTCGGTAATGAGCAGATGAGCGGCATAAAAAGTACGGAGTCAGATAGGCCAATTAACAAGCGCGCTGCGCATAATTATAACATTGGAAATACACGGGGCTCGCCAGCATTGTTAATTGTTACCAGGGGATTTATGGTAATTGGCCCCACAACACTGCAGCAGCCAAACCTGCCCAGGGCTGGTAATTAAAAAAATGATATTCTACACAAACGCCGGATGGGCTAATTAGGGCTTGATTTACATAAAGGCCTGGGAGGCGGCGCTGGGGGCACCTCACTCACCTGCTGCTGGGGCCACATTGGCCAGCAGCAAAGGAAGCCAGGTGGGACAGGTGGGAGCCCCTCATGGCCACACGGTGCACAGAGCCGGGCTGGCACCGGGACCATCAGCTGGGGCCCCAAGACTGTCCCTGAGACAAGGCCCTGGCATGGGGTGGCCCGTGGGCCCAGCGTTGACCTCGCCTCAGCCCTGCCTGCTGGCCAGCTCTCCCGACTTTGGTGGCAGCCGGCCCCCTCATGCCACAGCCCCTGCCTCCATCTGGGGAGCCAGAACCTCTAGGGCCCCACAGGATGCCCTAGAGGGATGCCTCTGAGGACGGCCCCAGACCCAACCCTGGGGTAGGTTGAGCCCCTCCCCCACCACACCAACTCAGCAGCCTCAGTTGGAGAGACCAGGGACACTCAGACAGACAGGTGGACAGATGGCCGGAGGGAGGTGGCTAGGAACAGGTGTGCAGCGGGAGGGAGGCTGGGCCATCCCTGGAAGGCAGAGGGGAAGCTGGTGAGGTTGACTCGTCTGTCCTCCTGTCCTGCCCTTCCCACCAGGGCCACCTGCACACCATGTTAGAGGTGGGGAGGTGGGGTCCCATCTGCAGCAGACCAGGCTGGCTCCTCTGGCTCCTGCCAAGTCCCCTTTCCTCCCCCTGGAGCTGTCCCAGGGGCCAACATAATTCCAGCCATCTCTCCAGAACATGGACTCTGACCCCTTCCCTATGCCCCCCCCAACCCCTGGCACCACCATGTCCCAGCCACCCCCGTGGCCACCCTGGCCGCCCACCTGCCGCTGCCTCTGCAATGACTTCTCGGGCAGATTTACCATAACGTTCACACTCTGAACAGAAAACTCTGCCTCATTTACAAATGTAATTTCAATTGAGGGTAGTTTTCCAATCTCCTTTCATTTGAGTCCCAATTGAGCCCCTTCTCGCGTGCTGATGGCATGATTAGACAGTGTGCGCGCCGCAGCGGATTAGTCAAGCGCGGCCCCGTAAATTGGGAAGGATGTTTTATCAGGACACGTCGTCACACCGCAGGCAGCTGTGGGGTGCTCCGGGCTGTCCCCTCAAATCACGGTTATGGAATAATTTAGCCCTCGATTCTCTGCGATTACTGCCGCCACTGATCATGCTGTCACATTCCAAGTGAGCACTTCATCCCGCGTTTATTCATGCCAGATCTGCTTTGCTTCCGTAATGAGCACATATTACCCCGGCACAAAGAGGATGAAGACGGCGCGTGATAGATAGGCGCAAGATTAAATGGGATCCTTATGACTTCTGCAGCCATCAGTTCTGACTGTGCGATAAGACCAGTCGACTGGGGTCCTGATTTGCTCTTTATTGGAGCCAATATTAGCATGCGCTCGCGGCGCTCGAGCTGATCAAACCCATTTAAGGTGGAACCGCCGCCTAGGCCAGGCTGCAGGATGCTGCCAGGGCAGCCAGCGGGGAGGCTGCAGCCGGCCCCCTGGGCTCCACCCCATGCGTGCTGTCTGCACCTGCCCTGGCCACCTCCCCCCTGGGTGGCTGCAGGGGCCTCAGCAGCCCAGGTGGGGTGGGCAGGTCCTATCTGCCTGGGGTTGCAGGGTGGCCCTTTCCCCTCCCGCCCCTCATCTGTGGGGCCAGGCACCCACAGATCATGGCTCTCCCAGCCTGCCCTTGGGTCCCAGTAGCCACGTCACTTGGTCCCCAACCTCCTACTAATGCATCTTGGCAAGGAAGACATTGGTTCATTTAGGACCCGAGGGACACCAGGCCCTTTCCTGGTGGGAACAGATAACTGACCCACACAGGCCTTCCCTCCTGGGCCCCACTCAGGTGGGACCCCCAGCATCAGACCACCTCCTGTCCACGTGGAGGGACACTGCACAGGCCCCCATCTCCAGCCCCATCCTGCTCTCCTAGCTGCCCTTGGGACTCAGGGGGCAGTGCCCAGCACTCCCCTGCTCTGTGCCCTGGGGACACCGGATGGCTACACAGCCCCACGCCACTACTCAGCTGCAGCCACGGCACTCCCACTCTGCCCTCCTGTCTTCGGGCCATACCTCAGACACCCCCTCTCCTCATGGCACCCACTGTTGGGGTGCTAGCCTGCTCCTGTCATTGCCTTTGGCCCCACATGTCCCCTGCCAGCACCCCCTGCCATCTCTGCTTGTCAAAGCCCTGCCCAGCTCAGAACGGGGTTGAATGATGCCACATGCTGGCCAGATGCACACCCAGCCTGCCACCTGGGCAGAGTGTGGGGGTGGGGGAGGTCAGGGAGTCTCGGAATGTGTCTGAGCCCCAGCCTGAGCCCACGCAGTGTCCCCCTCCCGTGGCCGTGTGTTTCTGTCTGGGCTGCACTCTCTCTCGAGGGTGACCTGAGGCGCAGCTAGGCATGCCCCATGCAATGCACCCTTTCCCCTGGCAGGGTCTGAGCAGGCAGGGATGCTCAGGTGGTGGCCAGCCTCCAGGTGGATGAGGCCCCTTCGCCATGCAGGGGCAGCTGTTCTCACGCGTCTGTAGAAATGCAGGGCCCAGCTTTGGAGCCTCCATGGGCACCTTTCTGTGAAGCCAGCCTGTCCCTTGTCCGCAGTGCACATTTTTAACCTCTGTGTCCAGTTGACACTGAGGGAGGTAGAAATGATGAAACCTCCTTGTAGCCAGAGGGCTCAGGTGCTGTCCACAGCGGGCGGCCAGCAGCCCACGTGCTGGGGCTTGGGCTCCCCTGCCATCACTCGCTGGCCACCCGCCCAGCCCACCCAGGCCTCCCTCAGGAGCCCCTGTCCACAAGGCCCCGAGGGGGGCTGGGACAGGGTGTGGCTGGGCCCCTTCAAGACGATGGCCTTGGCTTCAGGCCCTGGGGGTGAGGGGTGGGGGGTCGCTGGAAGCCAGCTCTGTCTTAGAAGGGTCCCTCTGCTGGCCCTGCACACAGGAGAGCCCCGGGAAGTACTCCAGACCCTCCAGCTGCACTAGTGACCCCCAGCCACAGGCCACCAGGGGAGAGCAGCCCATGACCAGAGAGGCTGGTGGCTGCTCCTGTCCCTGGTGGGAGATGAGCAGGGCACCAGTCAGATCCTGCAACAAACGCCAGACGAGCCCACACGTACGCCACTCCCTGAAGCTGCCAAGGCGGGACAGTGTGGGCCAGACCAGAAAAAGGCCATTGGTGGGAAAGCAGGAAATCAGAACCGAGTCTGGGCTGGTGTAGTTACAGGTGCTGAGTTGTGACAGATGTACCAAAGATGAAACACCGGGACAAGTGGGGTAGGGGGTCGGGAATGCTATACACTATCTTTGCACTAACTTTTCTGTAAATCTAAAATTATTCCAAATTGAACATTTGAAAAAAAATTCACTCTGGCTCTGGTGTGGATTATGGCTGCCGGGGACAGAGAAGGAGCTGGGATGAGGGAAGAGCTGGGGATGGAGAGGAGCTGGGGATGAGGGAGGAGCTGGGGATGAGGGAGGAGCTGGGGTGAAGGAGGAGCTGGGATGAGGGAGGAGCTGGGATGAGGGAAGAGCTGGGATGAGGAGGAGCTGGGATGGGGAGGAGCTAGGGATGGAGGAGGAGCTGGGAATGGGGAGGAGCTAGGGATGGGGAGGAGCTGGGGATGAGGGAGGAGCTGGGGATGGGGAGGAGCTAGGATGGGGAGGAGCTGGGGATGGAGGAGGAGCTGGGGATGGGGAGGAGCTGGGGATGAGGGAGGAGCTGGGGATGGAGGAGGAGCTGGGGATGAGAGTGAGGCTGGGATGGGGAGGAGCTGGGATGGAGGAGGAGCTGGGGATGAGGGAAAGGCTGGGATGAGAGAGGAGCTGGAGATGAGGGGTGCTAGGATAGAAGAGGAGCTGGGGATGAGGGAGGGGCTGGCATGAGGGAGGAGCTGGGATAGGGAGGAGCTGGGGATGGGGGAGGAGCTGGGGATAGGGAGGAGCTGGGACTGCCTCCACAGGGGCTTGCTGACACTGTTTCAAGTCCGGACACTGCGACCCCTGGCTGGCACGGAGTGGGTTTCGCAGGTCCTCTGACCACCCATCTGGCATGGAGACCCCTCCCCCTTTGAATTTCACCCTTACTCCCATCAAGTGGCACCTGGGTCTTTTCTGTGATTTCTGGCTGGGCAGACTGTCTCCACCCAGGCTGGGTGCTTCCCAGCTGTCCCCACAGGAGCACGACCAAGTGGCCAAGGGGTGGGGGCTGGCACCTCCCACAGGCTCCAGGCTCCCCTTATCAGAGCCCAAGAGCTAGGCACCCTTACTGGAAACCCATAAATGCCTCTACTTGCTAATTTAAAAAGTGAACAGGGCTGTTTGTGAGCACCCCAAGAATGACATTTATGGGCCTGAAGGTAAGTGATTATTGACAATAGACAAAGGAACAGAAGAAGCCCATTCCACACGACTCCCTCCAAATGATAAGCCGGAGTGTTTCCTTTTCTAATGCTAATTTCAAACCTGAATGTACACTATTAGAGCAGGGAACATTTCCCTTTTCTTTTCATCTTAAATGTCACTGCAGAGCTGCAGGGTGCTCCTTGTAAAGAGATGACTGGACTGACGCCCCCTGCTGCAGGAGCTGAGGGGGTCCTTGGGGCTGCAGGCGTGTGGGGTCCAGGGTGTGGGGGTTTGGGTCAGGGGCCTCAAATTGTGGGGGCCTCAGGGTGGGGGGATCAGGGTGTGGGGCTTGGGGTGTGGGGGCCTCAGGGTGGGGGACCCGGGGTGTGGGAGCCCAGGGTGTGGGGACCTTGGGGCAGGGTGCTGGGGTGCTGGGTCTTGTCTCCTGTAAGAGCGCCTGGCCCCACGGCGAGCCCCCAGCAGAGCGGGGCAGGGCCCACTGCCTTCCAGGGCTCAGCCAGTAGAGTGCTTTAAAAGCAAACAAAATGAAATCCCATGCTGTGTCCCTATTCTCTGAGCACCAGCTGTATGCACACCTGTTCCAGGGTGAGGAAGACCCAGGTGACTACTGCCCTAGCCGCTGGTTGGAGAAGGGCAGGAGGCAGCCCGGAAAGGGGCTTGGCCCACTCCACACTCGATGCACCCCTCTGCCCTCCTCGCCCCGCAATCTCCTGCTGATGAAGCCCCCCAACCCTGCTCCACCGGCAGCTGTGGAGATGAGCCTGCATGGACATCAGTGCAGGGGGCAGCTCACAATGTCCCTCCGCCCCAAGGATGGGTGTGAGCTCGGGGCAGAGAGGCCAAGGCAGCAGCTCCAAGGCGCTTCCTGCCTCTGCCAGCGCCGGAACCCTGGTGGTGTCCGAGCCCTGCTCTGGACTTGGTCTACCCACAAACCCGGCTTAGCTGGGGACCAGCCTGGCCGGTGTCAGGGCTGGGCAGGTGGAGAACACAGGTGATCCTCCCTGGGCAGCCTGGAGGGAACCAGGGCAGGACCCTGGTGGACACTGGTGGCCCAACCCCAAGCTCAACCCTGCCTACCTCCCTGGCTGTGCTCTCAGCTGCAGACACTCCAGGCTGCTGTGCCACGGGGCAAGATTGCAGGGACCTCAAGATCCTGGGTGAGGTGGCCAGCATCCGCTCCCCTCCCTGGGAACTGGGGACGAGGGTCAGAGTCTGCCGTCCACTGCCCCCAGCATGCCCTTTACCCCGTGGGCCCAGCCTACAGTGCCCTGAGCAGAGCAGGCCCGCGACAAATGCACAAATGTAGGGTTCCTCCCCTGGGCTTCGAACGGTGGGCCAGCCTTTCCCCCAACCTGCCCCTCCTCTGCCACAGGTGTGGGTGCTCTAGGGGCAAGTCTGGTCCCAGTGGCCTCGCCAGCCTCCCCGGCCTTCTCACGCTGCCTTCCCTTCTGTCTCCTGGGCCTGCTGGCTTCCTTCTGCACCTAGCGACAGCGCTCTGATTTCACTCCCAGGCCTGTTAGGTTTGCTCTGTGGGCCTGGAATGCAGAGGGACCCAGGAGGAGCTGGGCCTTGGGGAGAGATGGCTGGGCCACTCCTGGGGAGCCCTGCTGGTGCAGGCAGGGGTAGGCGCACAAGCCCTCTGCCCTGAGCTGGTTCTGAGCCAGGTACGGAGGAAGCCATGGAGCCCAGTGGTCAGGGCAGGGACAGGTCTCAGAGCTTCCCTCCCTGTCCTCGCCTGTCACACAGGGACTGTTAGAGCTGAATCAGGGTTGGGGCTGGGTCTGAGCCAGAGCCCTGGCTGGCCCTGACTGCATGGCCGGTGCCCAGCCCACCCTGGGCAGGCTGCTTCCCTGTTGTCTCTGGTGCCCTTGCCCAGGCTTATGGTGTTTGTTGAGTGGCTGAGTGACGTGCTCTGAGGGGTGTTTGCAGAGGGCTCCCCCACCCTATGCTGTGCTGTTCTGCACACTCCTGGGTGCAAATGGTGAGTGAAGCGTTCTGCAACCTCACATCCCCTTCCTACCTGGAGACAACCCCACCTCACCCCGCCACAGACATCCAGAGCCCAAAGTTCTGTGACCTAGAGAGCCCCAATGGGTAAAGCACGGCCCACACAAGAGAGGCCAGTCCCCCAGGGGTCAGGCTTTGGGGCTGGAGCCTACTGCAGTAGGGCTGCAGCCCCAGGCGAGCCCGCCAGGCGGGAGCATGTTCCTGGCCCTCTCACCTACTGAGCAACCTCCAGCCCCCTGGCATGTACCCCTTGGGCAGGCGTCAGGGACACAGGAGCCCCCAGACAAGTCCCTGGAACTGGGTGTGTCCAGGGTTTCCATCAGCAGCAGCCTGGTCAGGGCTGGGGATGAGCTGGGATCCGGGGGCTCTGGGGCAGGTAACCACGTCGGGCTTTCCCTGGGTCCTGGGCCCTTCCCCTCCCTTCCCCATGGCGTGTTCCCTGTGTGTTCACTTCTACCCCAAAGTCTCCCCGAGAGACAGTGTGTTCCTGACACCGTGCGCTGTTTCTCGGGGCTGGAGCATCTGTGAGTCCCCAGGGGTGGGCGAGGCTCACCCTCCGGGCTGCTTGGCTTGCCAAGGACAAGTTCCCGTCTGGGTCCACCTGTTGCCCCTCCCTTCCTCCCTGGCCGCAAGGATGGCGCTGGCGGGGCCTCCTGCACTGGGGCTGCTCAGCGCTATCTGTCTTGACTTGGCTGTGCCCTGGTTCATGGGCGTAGCCCCTCCTGCACCCATTCATGCCCTTTGTCCTGTACTCCTGGGATCCAGGGGCTGTTTGAGCTTGAAGGCCTTCAAGGCCATCTAGGCCATGACTCCAATTGTTTCACAGCAGCAGGAGCATTGGGTGACACTGCCTGAAGATATGGGGGATCTGGGGCCCGCCCCGGGCTCCTCCACCTGAGATCCTCTGAGCACCTGGGAGGGCCGCACAGACTGCAGGGCAGAGTGGAGAGCCTGGGCCAGCATGGTCCTGGTCCTGCAGCGCAGAGCCAGGCGCCCGAGGCAAGGCACGCCAGGGCAGGGGGCTGGGCCCTGGCCAGAGGCCTGCAGGCTGCCCAGGACACATGCCACAGGCTGCCCCAGAGCCTCTGCCTCCCGGGGCCTCAGCTCAGCTCACCAGAGACCTCAGCAGGCCATCTGCTCTGCTGGGCCTGTGCCGCGAGTTCTGCTCAGTGACTGCTCTGGATGCCCAGCCCAGCCACAGCCCTGCCATGGGTCTCCTGGAGAGAGTCTGTCCTGGTGGCTACCACCGCCTGCCGGGTCTCTGAAGGCCCTGCAGGGCTCAGGCACAGCAGCCACGGGGATTGGTGGCTCTGTCTCTAATCCCTGTGGGAGCTCGGTGCTCAGAGCGCAGAGGAGAGAGCAGCGAGTCGTCAGGCAGCTAGAACATTGAAGGCTCGGCAGGGCTCCAGAAGTGTGGCGGCCGCTCACTTCTCTGCTCGTCCATTTTCACTCAAACAACTTCCCGGGAAATGGACGGTGGGTGCATCTGACAGTGGGATGATGGATGGCCACCACACGCGCCTGTGATGGGAGGTGACACAGAGCGGGATGGGGCGTGCCCATGTGGGGGCGGGGGCGGGGCTCCGAGGGGGCTCTGCTGGGGAAGGGTCCACAGAATGGGCTGTGCAGCCCTGGGGAGTGGGCCCTCGGGAGACAGGCTGGGGCGACCCTGGCTGGCTGGGTCCTGCTGCATTCACCAGCCAGAGACCCCAGGCCAGCTGTCACCTTGCTGTGCCTTGGCTTCCTCATCTGTGAAATGGGGCTGTGCTGGCCCTGCCATGGGCGCTGTGGGCTCCCGGAGGTGCTGCTGAGAGTGGGCAGAGCCTGGCACATGGTGGGAAGCCTTGTCACTTGGCCGTCTGTAGGGTGCGTGGGCAGGACCCTAGCCCAGCCGTGAGACTTCCACCTTAAGGTGTGAGGAGCCCTCCGTGGCCGAGTCCCCCTCCGCCCCGCCGCCCTGGTGACAAATACTAATGTCTAAATCAGCAGCCCGCCTGGCCGGCCACCGCTGCTCATGTTCTTTGCTGAAATGTCACCTGTTCCTATCTAACGATTTGCATAATGCAAAGCTTCTCACTCGTAAAATACAGATTAAGAGGGAAGCCAGAGTCATTCTGGAACCAGGGAGCCATTTCAAAGGGAATGGGGAGGGAGGCCTGGGAGGCGCCATGCTCTTAACCCCATCCCTGCCAGGGCCCTGCTGCTCAGGGGAGCAGCTCTGCTGCCCACATCACCACTGCCCCCTTGGCCCGAAACGATATGCTGGGGTCTGTCCCCACAAGCAAGGGGGTGCTGTGTGGGTGATGTCACTGTAGCCTGTGTTCAGGCCACCCGGGTCTGATGCCACGCTGCCCAGCCCTTCTGGTCTGCATGTGTGGACGGCTGCATCTGCCTCCGCAGCTGTGCATCTTCCTTGGGGAGCCTGTGGCTTTGGGGGGGCACCCACATAGAGGAGAGGGGTGGAAGGGCCTTGGGCTGCTCCTCTGGCAGGTCCTCTTGGGGGTCTCTGTGGCTGTCCTGGCCCCCAGATGTTTCAAAGGTGTGGCCTCAGGGCTGGGGGAGGGGGCCCAAACTCAAGGTGTCATTAGGGGCTTCTCCAATCCCCCAAATCTGGCTCTGTTTGTGGTCTCAGCAAAGGTGGAGCAAATGCCAGTGCCACCTCCAGGCACTCCGCGCTCCTGGCAGATGGATCAGTCCCCTGGCACAGAGGGGTAACCCATCTTTCCCTGAATACTTCTGAGCACCTGGGAAAGTTCAAGGTGACACCTTCTACCTGGCAGACCCCAGTGCAGGCAGCATCTGTAAGTGATGCCCGGAGACACCAGCCCAAACTCACCTGTGCCCTCAGCAGATGCTCCTCCTCTGTAGGTGCTCCTCTTCTGCACATGCTCCTTCTCTGCAGGTCCTCCTCCCTATAGGTGATCCTCCCCTGCACGTGCTCCTCCTCTGTAGATGCTCCTCCTCTGCAGGTGATCCTCTGCTGCAGGTATCCCTCCTCCCCTGCAGGTGCTCCTCGTCTGCACATGCTCCTCCTCTGCAATGCTCATCCCCTGCAGGTGCTCCTCGTCTGCACATGCTCCTCTGCAATGCTCATCCCCTGCACGTGCTCCTCCTCTGCACATGCTCCTCCTCAGCAATACTCTCTGGAGGTGCTCCTCCTTTGTAGGTTCTACTCTGTGTGTGCTCCTCCTCTGCAGGTGCTCCTCCTCTGCACATGTTTCTCCTCTAGGTGCTCCCCCTTCACCTGCTCCTCCTCTCCAGGTGCTCCTCCTTGCAGGTACTCCTCCTCTTTAAGTGCTTCTCTTCTGCAGGTGCTCTTGCTCTGCAGATACTCCTCCTTTTCAGATGCTCCTCCTCTGCAGGCACTACTCCTCCCCTGCACGTGCTCCTCTTCTGCAGGTGCTGCTCCCCTGCAGGTGCTGCTCCTCTCCAGGTACTCCTCTTCTTTAGATGCTCCTCAGCATGTGCTCCTCTGCAGGTGCTTCTCCTCTGCAAATGCTCCTGCTCTGCAGGTGCCTCTCCCCTGCAGGTGAACCTTCCCCCTCTCCTCCCCTGTGGACCATGAGGGTCATCTCCTCTGGATCTGAGGTCCTCCCCAGCACTGTGTGGCCCAAGCTCTCCAGGTGCCTCTAGTGCACTCTCCAATCGTGAGCGTATGAGGTTGGCGTGACAGAGTCTGTTCACCTCTCTGTACCTTAACATGTCCAGCTCTGCCTCTCCACCTGATCCTCCCGATGGGCAGGAGGGAAGGCTTCTGTCCCCACTGGGGCTCCTCTGGGGTCACACCCTAGCCCTGCCCAGGCCTGTGGACTCCTTAAAAATGGTCTCAGCAGTCTCAAAGGACACCAAGGACAATATTCCTAAACCAGAGTTTTGGTTTATCTGTAAATGCCTGGCCGGGGGTCATCAGGTGAGCCACAGCCAACTCAGCTGTAGGGGGTTGATTTGTGGCCAAGAGACTGTGAGAACCCCTTGCAGGGTCTGCAGCCCACAAAACTGGAGTCCAGGGTTGGGGCTGGAGTCCAAGGTTGGACCTCCATCCACACAGAGGTCTCTGTCCCCTCCTTCCTGGGACGGATGACCCTGGGGCAGCCTCATCTGGGTGGGCATGTTCCCACCCGGTGCACAGCCTCACCTGGGGATCGCTTGGCCAGGCAGGACAGGGCTTTTCCTGTGCCACAGTCCAAGCTGTTACCCTCAGGGCTCATGACTCCTTGCTCTGACTGCCCTGATCTCTCTTCTGAGAGCGTTGGGGCTTGGCACCCAGAGCTTGCAAATGGGGAGGGGGTAGCCCCAGGGTTTGGGTGGAGGCAGAGGGAAGGGTGTGGCCATCCTGGTTGGCCAGGCTCTCATTCGCTCACCCTCACAAGGCCGTGGAGGTGCCTGGCCCAGCCCTGCATGCATGCCTCGGCTGGCTCTAACCAGCTTCTCCAGCCTGGCCTGGGCCTCTGCCTTCCTCCTGTGCCCCTGAGCCCCACGCTCCTCCCCACCTCCCAGCCCCACCCAGAGGGCTCTCCTCTGGTCACCAGGGACTTCCCTGGGCCCCTGTCCTGCACCCCGACACCTGTGGGCTCCACTTGTCACTGCTGGAGGCCAAGTCACTGCTGGGTCTGCACCCTCCTCTGCTCATAGGCCCCGCTGGCTCTGCCCACCCTGCAGAAGCCTGGCTTCCACGTCCTGTGTCCCTCCTGCTCGCTGTGGGGGGACATGCAGTGACACTCTGCCTGGCATTTCGCAGTCCTTGTCGCCCTGGACAGGCTTTGCCTTTGGACTTGGAGTCTGCTCCCATGTCAGGGGCAAGGGCTGCGGCCCAGCACTCGGCTGGTGGCTGCTGCATGAGTACTCTCAAATCCGGTGAGTGGCCACAGCGGGGCCTCCACAGAGCTGGGGCCACCAGGACCATCCCTCCATGGAGCTGACTACTGGGACCTCAGCTCAATTCACCCCAACATCTGGGCTGGGGTGTGGCCTGTGCTGGTGGGAAGCTGGGGCAGAGGACATGCAGCTGGGGCTGGGGCCCGGCTAAGGGCTTGTCCTGTGCCTGCTGGCATGGGTCACTGCTGCTTCGGCCCTGAGGGCAGCTGGAGGCAGCGGCTGGGGAAGGGCTGGGCCGCAGTGAGATGCCTCCAGCTGCTGATAAAACTGCGCTAATGGCCTTGGGCTAATGAGAAAAGCTGGGCTGATTATGACGAATTGCAGGGAGCAGCGGGCTAAGCGGAGACACCAGGACACCCCCAACCAGGAGGGGCCGCTGCCCCACGCATCCCCCACCCGTCCCTGCGCCTGTGCCAGGCCGGCACCCACGGCCCCTCTCTCACAGCACATGGCAGCGTTAGTGCGGTGACATGGTGGGGTCCTGGGGTGACTGAACTTTGCCAGGCTTTTCCAGGCGGAAGGACATCAGGAGGGGTGAGCCTAGCTGAGGCTGGGCTGGGGGTGCTGGGCTGAGGGGGAGCATCGGGGCCCCCAGGGCTGCAGGAAGGACAGGCTGGGCAGCCAGGTAAGGAGTCCCCCAGAGCCCCGACCACCCCGGCAGGACAACTGCTAGGCCAGGCTGGGGTGAAGGACAGTGTGGGGGCCTCACTATCTCTGGCTTGGGTAGGAGGCACAAGCTCTGTGCCTCGATTTCCTGAGAGCACCCTGAGGTAAGGGCCCACTTCCTCACCTCCCCCAGGCCCAGCAGGTGTTTGTCTTGGGAATCATTCAGCCTGCCCTGGCTCTGGGGCCTTGGTTCCCTCGTCCCTCTCCAGGTGGCGTGGGGGCGGGAGGACATGCAGTGACAGAGACTGTGTCTCTCCCTTCCTGACACCCCCAGTCAGCTTCTGGAAACTTCCGCTGTCCTGGTTCCCTTCCTGGCAGCTGCCATACCATCTCCTAGGCTTCGCCCCTGAGTCCTCCCACTCTGCCTGCCCCTGGGCACTTGTCCTGGCCTGGACGGCAGGAGGGGCCCTGCTTTCCTTGGGGGTTGTGGGGACACGAGACCCCTCCTCAGCCGGCCTCAAGCACTGCTGGGCAATATTTAAAGGGGCCGGGGCCAGGACAGCCTCGTGGAAGGCGTGTGCTGAGCTGAGAAAGGCCTAATGGGACTTTCCATGTGGAACGACGCCTTATCTTGGGCCACTCCGGCCATCCATTACCGCTAATTATGCCACCCGGCCGCCCGCCTCGCGCCACACCCACACCCGGCCAGGTGGGCGTCTGTCCTCATTGTCCTTTCTGGGGACCGCCTGCAAGGCCCAGTGGGAAGGGCCTGGGGTCTCCCTATCGTCCCGGAGCAGCAGCCCAGCGTGCGGGCGCCCCGTGATGGATGAAGCGTGGAAATTAGTTCCAGAGTTTAACTGATAACCGGAGAGCCCGCGACATTCGGTTATGGCAGGCCTAATTGATGAGCTCATTAAGTCCATTATTAGAGAAATTGATTTCAAATAGGCACTTAGAGCTCCGGGAGGCAGGTGGGGAGGGAGCACCAAAGGCAGGGGAAGTCTTGAAAATACATAATGAGGCAAGTAATTTTATAGGTTTGTTTAATGAAAAGCCTCACAGTGCACTCGTGGCCGTGTGGGTTTTAAACACTCATTTTATGTACTAATAAAGCTCCCAGTTGTGGGATCCATTCCCCAGCCTCCAGCCCACTGTCCTCCGTGGCCACCCTAATTAATTAATTAACCCGGGCCAGGCGATCAATGAGTTAGCGGCACAGAATTGACGCCCTGCAGGCGGCCAGCTCACTGGCAGGCTCCGTGGGGCAGCCTCGGCGTGGGACAGCCCTCGGCGCTCGGCTCCTGCTCCAGCTGCCCCGGGCCACGTACGCCCAGATGGAGGCAGACACAGGACACACGTGGACACGCTCACACAGAGGCACAGCATCCCACGTGCAGACACGCAGACACCTGCGCGGATGAGCACACACTCAGACACGGAAACGCGAACCCCACACGTAGGCACGTAAGGACACACATGGATGAAACGGTCACAGAGACACACCGTAGACACGCATAGCTGCTCAAGTAGCCCTTCCCTTCTGCAGCATGCTCGGGCGAGGACGCGGGGCTGGGCTCAGCGCCTCTTCAGGCCGCCCTGTCCAGACGACCCTGACACGCCTCCTGCGGCCTTTCCTGAATCCAGGGGCCCCTCAATAGCTCCACTTGGTCATCCCAGAGACTCTTCACACCCCCATGTGGCAAAAGCCAAACTTGGTTTCCTACCATGTCTGCTCCGGCCAGGCCCCTGCCCCTCAGTGGGGGGCACCCCAGTCTTCCAGGGCCGGCACCTCAAGGGCCCCTGGAGTCGGAACTTTCTCTCACGCCCACTTCCTTCCACTGCAACTCCTGTGGTCGCACCTCTGTGCCCTGGGCCATCCTCAGTGCCCACCAGCTGCTCAGGAGCCAGTTACAGGGCCTGCCTCCCATGGCACCGGAGCAACCCTGCAAAGTGAAGTCACCTCCCGTCACCTGCCACCGTGCAGCGAGGAGCCCCCACGACCTGGCCCGGTCCCCACAGCTCCCTGCCCCACTCCTCTGTGCAGTGCTGGCCCTGACTGTGCCTCCAGTGCCACGAGCTGCCACATGGCCACTTAGGACCTCTGTTCCTGCTGTTCCCTGGCCTGGAGCAGCTCCCAGGTGACCACCCGGCCCCTTGCTCCTGGCCATCCCTCACCTGTTCCACCTTCTCCACAGTTCACCGCACCTGAGGTTGGGCTGACCCCATCCCCACCGGGTGCAGGCTGCACAGGGCAGGACATTTCCTCTGACACCGCCAAGTCCCCAGAACGTGCCTGGCACACGGAGGAGCTCACCAGAGTTCAGAGAATGGACAGAGGCATCTAATATGCTTAGTGCGCACAGCCGGGGCCAGGAAGCACTGGCTACAGTAACAGGACGAGAAGTCAGAACTTTGAGGTTGGTAAGGTCATTGAAACAGTGATGCAGAGACCAGGGGTGGGAAGCCATCAGCTGGGAACAGGAGCTGGCACACACTGCGGAAGTGACAGGACACAGACCTTCAGGTACGCCAGGAGGGATGTGGTGTGAAGGAGGTCACAGAGGCCAGGCCTTCAGCTGTGTCTGTCCTGAGCCACAAGAAAGGTCGTGTAGGACCACAGTGGGGGCTTCCTGACTCTGTCTGTGCCTTGGGCCTTTTACATTGAGCCTTTCTACACTCATTTTTTTTTTTGCAAAGACGACTGTCATACAACATATGGGCCAGTTAAAAACACAACATTGCCCAGTGAGAGCTCCCACCATGCTGGCACCGGCCAGAGCGTCAGTCACTTGAGGCTGTTTGTCCTCGGTTCAAACTGAACAAGCCCACAGGTGCACACTCGTGTGTGTGGACAGTGTTGTGCTGGGGTGGCAGCAGGGTGCCCTGCAGAGTGGCCAGCTGCGGCCCTGCCGGGTGCCCTGGATGTCTGTGGCTGGGATGCCGCCCTGTTGTCTCCCCCTCCCTGTGCATTCTCGGGCATTCTGAGGCCTGGCGGGGGATGGTGGGCGACGGGCACCCCCAGGCCTCTGGAGCAACCTCCGGCACTTCCCGGCTCTTCCTCCCGCTTCCCAGACCAGCTGGTCCAGGGCCTGACGGACACAGAGCCAACCCAGGACACGGTGGAGCAGGCTGGGACCTGTTCACCCTGCTGCCCTCTAGGGCAGTGTGAGGCTGAGGCCTGGGTGGGCTCACTGTTGCCTGGTATTGACCTGGCAGCGACCCAGGATTTACCAGGAGCTCCCTGGTATCTGGCCCACGGTGACCCTTTGTTCTGTGTCATTTGTGCCCTCGCTGCTTTAATAGTCAATCCGATTGAAGAAACACCCACCTAAGGTGCTCAGGTGAGACACAAGCCTCTGGCCAGCTTTGATTTTTCAGGTGTGCAAAAACCCACTGCCCATTGTCCCTTGAAAGCCACCAGGGCCACCTCGCACCACATGAGTGGCTGTGTACACCAAGGCCGGGTCTTCCCAGTGCCCCCAGCTGTGGCCAGCGAGAGGGGTGAGACGTGGGCATGCATAAGTCCAGGCTCTGAGGACAGAAGTGAGGCTGCTCGGGCGATGCAGGGCCTGGCCACCCCTCTGCCGGCCTGGAGTGTCCTCCATGCCTGGGACCAGCACAGAGACAGAGACAGATGGCAGAAAAGCAATTTACAATTCGGCCCATCCTATTTCCAGTTAAACCACAGACATTAGTTAATATGCAGGGCTGGGAATCTTGGGGGAGATAGTGTGTAGATAGCTCCATAAAACTCTACTAGAAACAAATAATTTCGCACAAATTTGCAAACAGCATGGTTTTTGTAAATAACCATCATCTTTCCACCACGCTGCTGCCGATTATGCATTTTTCCTTCATGATAAGTTAATGACGACCTAATTTACCTATTGTGGCTGGGCTTTGGGTACAGCCAACGGGACTGTCTAATTCAGTCCCAAATCCATCCTGTTGGTGTTAATTCATATTGACCAAGTATTTACAAATTGAGCTTTTCCCCTTGTTATGCCTGACGGTTACCTCTGCTGACAGGCACGTGGTGTGGGTCCAGCTGACTCGGTCTGGCCCACCTGAGAGTCTTGGCCGCCCTCACCCGTCCTGATCCCACGTGTCTGGCCATGGCTGCTCCAGGAGCTGCACGTGCTTGGACGAGGTGCCTGGCCTGGGGGCCGCTGGGCTCTGTTCTGGGAGACCAGGAGACAGCCAGGTGGGCCTGGAGGGTGGGGCAGGAGAGGGTGAGTCTGTGAGCTGGAGCAGTCGGGAGGGGCTGCTTGGAGGAGGAGGCGTGAGCAGATCCTGAGGGCGGGTGGGGGTGGGGCAGGGAGAGTCACAGGAAGGGAGTGACTCAGAGGACCTGGGAAGTGTCATGTATCAGTGTCCTGGGGCTACAGTGACAGAGGACCACAACCGGGTTGGGGGCTTAAAGCAGCAAAGTCCACTTGCAATCTGGGGCCCAGAAGTCTGCAACCCAGGTGTGGGCAGGCCATGCTCCCGAAGTCTCCAGGGGAGGATCCACTTGCCTCTTGCGGCTTCAGGAGGTGCTGGGGTCCCTGGTGGCCCCTGGCTTGCAGCGGCATCACTCTAACCTCTGCCTGCGCCTTCAGCCGGCCGCTACACATGTGTCTGTGTTCTCTTCTAATAAGGACACCAGTCACCGGATTAGGACCCACCCTCATCCTTACCTTAATCACACCGGTGAAGACCTTTTTTCAGAATATGAGCACATTCACTGATTCTAGGGATTTGGACGTGGACATATCTCTTTTGGGGCCGTTCATTTGTTGCCTGCAGAGGCTACGCAGGAGCTGTGGGCAGTGGTGTCTTCCAAAGCTCGGAGACGCAGGAAGAACAGGCTGCAGAGACTGGGGTGGCGGGGTGCAGAGGGCAGGGCAGACAGAGCCCGAGGGCTGGGGGAAAGGGCAGACGGGGCCCCTGCGAGAGTCTGGACAGGGGTCTCGCCTGGCCCACCTGGCCCTATGTGAGGCCTGGAGCCCTGCGAGTCACTCGGTGGCCCCTCGGTTCCTCCCAGCAAGTTCACTTCTCTGGTGAACAGTGGTCGGAGGCTGAGGGAGACCCCCCAGACCTAGAGGCTTCGGTTTCCTCTTCTGTAAAATGGGCCAACCAGGGCACTTCCTCCCTGGGGTCTTGGTGAGGGTCCGGTGAACGTGTGGGGCTCGATCCTCACTGACACCTGTACACGGGAAGGTGCTTAGGACCAGGCCTGGCCCAAGGTCAGTGCCCATGAGCGTTGCTTTAATTATCACCACTGTTCTGTCCTCGTTTTCTCTCCACAAGCTCACCCAGGGTTTGCCAGTGCCTGGTGGGGCGGGGACAAGCCCAGCTGGTGGGCGGCCCAGGGACGCTGGCGGAGGGCAGAGCCCCGCACAGGGGGCGGTGGGCACCCTTGGCCACTGGTGCAGAGGACTTGCAGTCCTGGCCTTCAGCCACGAATCGATGGTGACCACAGAATAAATGAGTGGATGACTGGGTGTGGGGGTGCGTGAAGAAGGGGGGCTGGAGGAGGGCTTGCTGGAAGAGTAAGCCCATGGGTTGGGGGGTGAGCCCTGAGGGTTGGGTGGGGGCCAGGTTGGAGGGAGGGGAGCTGAGGCACAGGCATGTCTGGGGGCTCATGGCTGGGTGATGGCCTGGTGAGTGCACGGCTGGGGGGGGTCCCTGGGCAGTGAGGGGCAGGCAGCACCTGGATGTTGCCCAGACCTGCCTCTGTCAGCTGGGCCTGCAGGGCGTTTTGTCTTGTTCTACTCTGCTCTTATCCACTTGGAGGGCAAGTGGAACAAAAACAAACCAAGGAGACCTGGCAATGTTGAGGCCACTTGAGGCCGGCAGGAAACCACCTGCTGAGGGCACGGGGGACAGGCTGGAGGGCGTGTGAGGAGGGGCCCCAGGCAGGCTGGAAGTGCGTGGCCATGTGTGCCAGCTGTGGGGTTGGAGTGTGAGGACGGGGCAGGGGAATCGGCGGGGGACAGTGTAGCTCCGGGAGCACTGAGTTGAAGTTGCCTGTGTGGTGTCTGGGTCAGGGGACACGTGGGCTCTGGGGCCCAGGAGGTAGGTCAGGGTCCTGTCCCAGGTGAGGGATCTGCCAGGGCAAAGGGAGGTGGGAGAGGGCTCTGAGAGGGCAGGGGTGGGGCTCCTTGGAGGAGGTGGTCAGAGCTGGGGGCCATGGGGCTTGGGGGCGGGAGCAGGCACACTGTCTTCAGCCAGTGTCCTGAGAGGGGGAGCTGCAAAGACAGCAGATGCCACGGGAGGCCCCGAGTCACACCCACCGCCAGGCAGGCTCGCGCACCCGGCCTGTCACTCCATGGTGGTCCTCATCCAAGGAGCAGGCATCGGTTCTCACGGGGAGCCCTGTGCCAAGTGCCCCTGCCCACCCTGTCCTATGACTGCGGATTCCTGGGCACACGGGGGGGGGGCGGGGTTCGCAAACCACGTTCCCACTTGGCGTCCTCACCACCGAGGGACAGGGCCGGCCTCTCCTCAGTGAGGCGCAGGCCCCTGACCTGGTCCAGGCTTCTGGGCAGGTCCTTCCCCACCCCCGGGTCCAGGGTCACCACCAGCTGGCCAGGCCTGCCCCTCCGTTGGGGTCAGGCAGAGGGATGTTCCTGTCCCAGGCATCTGGGCTGGGTGGGGCTTCAGAGAGGAAGGGCCTCATTCAGAATGCCCACAGGCCTGTGGGCTTCCTTCCCGCATTGCCCGACAGGCCATTGCAAAACCCACCCGTCCCGGGAGGAGGTGTGTAACCTGGACAGGTTATCATTATGACGCCCTTTAAAACGGTCCAGTTATAAACTCTTCAAATCAGTGCTTATAACAGCAGCGTTTATATGTGCTCGTAACTCTCAGCTCTGGAGTCCCAGTGCCTTGGGCCTGACGCTCCGTCCTCCCCACGACCGGCGGCAGGGCCTCCTGCTCTAGTGGGTTGGGCCCCAGCGCCTGTCGTCTAAGCAAAGGGGCTTTGTAGGGCCCTTTCCCCAGACCCCCACCCCCAACCACTTCCTCTTGCTAAAAAGCTAGATTTTTCTAGTATTTGTGCTGCTTTTAATCCATAGGAAGTCAATTTTCCACTCATATATTAGTTTATTTTATATTTTCAAATTGATTCGACCATACATTGATTTCCTGTTGTGGGTATTGTGTCCTGAGCTAGGATTATGCCTTTAGAGAAGTGGATACTCGTGGCACATAAAGGTTGTTCTGCGCTAGAGAGCTCTTATCTTGAAAAGGGAGAGTCCAATTTTATTGAAACAGCTAAAATCCCACTTAATTGAATTTTTTTTCCTCTAAGATGTACAAGCTTAGAGACTTTTGCTTTCCAATTCAACTCAGGCTCTGTGGTGTTTAAATTTCCAAACCCATAAAGACCTTTATGAAAAAGACCCTACAAATATTGTATTCTGAGCCGGCGCGTCAGCGCGCCAGGTGGGAGCGGCGAGACGTCGATGCTCCTCGGCAGAGCAGCTTTTGATCCTGCCAGGTCCCGCCGGTGCCGCCCCACCGCCCTCCCTTCTTTCAGGGCCGGGTGGTGTCTTTCCCTGTCCCCCTTAAGTCAGTGAGGGGTCCCCCAACAAATGTTCATTTCCAAGCATCTGGGAGCCGCTGGCTGCAGAGGACACATTGCCCTGGGGGCTCTGTGGCTCCTGCAGGGTCTTCCTGGGCTCCACAAGGGTGGCGGTCCCACTCTCACCCCCAGCCTCGCAGTGGCCTGGCCCTGGCTGCCCAGAGGCTAAGCCGGGCTTGGGCCTGGCCTCCGCCTCCCAGCCCCTCTCTCCTGGCCTCTAGCTGCCTTCGGGGAGGAGTGAGGAAGATGGATAGGGCAGGTGGCTGTCCAGCACCCGCTCTCTGCAGCTTAAAGGCCAAGTCCTTTGGAAGTGGGGCTCCAGGCCCCGACTCCGACAGGGTAGGTCTCACCAGGACAGGTGTGCCTCCAGCATGTATCTCGGTTCTGGGTGTGGGCGGGGCCTGTGATACACCTGCCCTGGACCTGGCCCCTTGGCCACCAGTCACGGGTGAGTGAGTGCAGGATCCTCTCTCCAGGGGTGTTGGGGTGAGTCTGGGGGGCCCTTTGCCTGGGAGTGTCTTGGGGGTGAGTGTGGGGACTCTGGGGGTGTCTGTGGTGTATTAGGGGAGCCTCTGCCTGGGGTTCTGTAGGTGAGTGGGGGCCCCTCTGTCCTGAGCAGGCCACCCTTGTCCCGCCCTCCTGGGCCCTGCAGCCCAGCCTGGCGGCTCCCACACGTGGGCTGACCACGTGTGCACCCACAGACCGGAGCACAGGCTCCTGCACACTCCACTTGGACAGGGCTCAGCCTTCCTGCCGTGAGCACACGTGTTCCAGCCACACAGCCACATGCTGCTGCCTGGTCCCCACCCAACCACATCTATCCCCCCTTCAAGGCCGGGCTCTGAAGTCCCTTTCCCACCTTGCCCTGCCCACTCGTCTCCTTAATGAACCAGCCGCTAGCCTGGGCCTGAGCACCTGGGGGCTGGACCCTGGGGATCATGAAGAGCTTGGAAGCTTACCCCACCATGCCCCTGAGGGGGTGGGGTCTAGGCCTGGCTCCCCTCCCCTTCCCTGGTTCCAACTCTCCACCCCCAGCCTCAATTTCCCCCATTGGTGCAAGGGCTGGGGCTACACTGCACTTTTGCTGGCACTGGATTGGTGGTCTGAGCGCCTGGCTAGGGCAGAGGGGGCTGCTCTCAGGGCTGTCCTCCCGGGGTTGGCTGGGTGGCAATGGCAGCAGGCCCCAGTGGGGCCCATCTAGGTGTGGCCTCTCCGTGGGAGACCCAGCCGGGCTCAGGGCCAGGCGACTCAGGCACACACTGCCCCAGCAGTTATCTGATGCCTCTTCACACGCAGCTGTGCAGATGACAGTTTAATGGCGCTCGGAAATGGAGCTACTCTATCTATCCCGTGAAAATGGCTACTGGTGATAAGGGAAGGAAAAAACAAAGAGAGAGGCGTACGCCGCCCGCACCTCCGCACCACCGGGATTGTTTCCTTGGCTCACTGGAGCCTCTGGAGAGGTCTCTGACCTGCGAGGGCCCAGGATGGGGATCCTGGGGTGGGGGCGCTGCTCAGAGAGGCCTGGGGCTGGGCAGGAGGGGCCACCGCCCTTCTCACTTTTCTAGGAGGGGGCATTCCGGGGTGCGTGGCCCCACCCGGCCTGGGCAGGTGGGCCTGGGGGCGGGCACTGCAGCACATCTGGACTCGTGAGCGGTGGGTGTCACGCATTCATTCATTCAGCAGGTATTTCCAGGAAGGCCACTGGGACTTCAGCAGAAGTCCCATCCCCAGTCTTAGAGAGTACTGCAGGCTGAGACTGACCGCTCCTGGGGCTGCAGGAGCTCAGGGGTGGGGTGGTCAGCTCAAGGCCACTGGGCAGTGCGGGCAGGGCAGGCTTCCTGGAGGAGGTGGTATTGGCATAGTGCCCCCAAGCATTTGGGCCCCCGGGGTCAAGGGCAGGACCTGCCCACCCCTCAGGCCATGCTCAGCCCCTCTGGCCTTCTGCCACTGCCCAGCAGCTCCAGGGAGGGGGTGTCCCCAGGAGTCCCAGCTCTGCTCCCAACTTGCTGCGTGACCTTGGGCCGGCCCCAATGCCCTTTGGGATTTTGGTGACAAAAGCCCCAGCTGAAGTGAAGTGGAACCCACTGGGTCCTTCGTAAGGAAGGTCCAGGGCCTGGCCATGTGATAGGGCGTCCCCGGGTGCTCCCCACCCACAAAGACCAAGTGGGCCTCACCTGCCCGCACCAGTCTGGGTCTCGAGCGCCCCTGAGCTGGGGCAGTGCACCCACCCTCACCCCAAGAGCAGGAGGAGGCCCCAAGGGAGCCAGCATGACTGCTGTGGGACCGCACACCTGGCTGTTTCCTCACTGGAAACTGGCGCCCAATCGCGGAGCCACTAGCATGGGCAAGGGAAGCAAGAAATGGGTCTGCTGCAAGGTCGGCCGCACAGGGGCATCTGCAGTTTGCCTCGGGTCCAGCAGGGCGAGCGGGAGCCCCTGGCCAGACAGTCACAGCACATTTTAATAGTGGAATGTAATTCCTGGGCAGCAGAAAAATGAAAGTGAGAAGTCTATGAATTATTACAAATGCACTCGATCCCCTCGGCCGTGCAGCAGGGCCCTGGGCTGGAAAGCTTTTTTTTCTTGTGTTTAAGTTAGCGTGGAAGATGAAATAGTCACAGAGACGCACTGGCCACTCGAACCTGTTATTGCTAGCTGTGTGTCTCCTATAAATACTTTTCTGATTTATAACCTCACTCTGCTTTATAAATGGAAAAACCAGAAAAGCCTTCGAGAGTCACTTTTCACAGCCCGAGATGTCCCTGCGTCCGCATGAGGCGACCCATGCCGACTGAATGGCCTGGGGCTTGGGGCTGGGGGGGGGGGTCAGGCTCCTACCGAGGGCACAAAGCCTCCACCCAGGGCTGGGCACCAGTTTGGAGTCAGGCAGGGTGACCAACTGTCCCGGTTTGCCTGGGACTGGTGGCGTCCCCGAGACTCAGGGCATCAGTGCAAAACCGGGAAAGTCCCGGGCAGGCTGGTGCCCCGCCGGGGAGAGGGAGCCCTGGAAACTCCAGCCACTGACTACTGGTACCACCCTGCCCAGGTGACAGGGATGCTGTCCTGGGTTCCCCACAGGGAGACACACTCACGGAGGCCAAGTCACTGTCCTGAGCCTTGCAGTAGCCCAGAGCAGCGGTGGCTCTGGACAGGCAGGTGGACCAAGGCTGCTGTGCAACGGAGCCCCCCACCTTGGGCAGGAAACCTGTCTGGGTGCGAGCGGCTGCTTTGGGTTCACTCTGTGGAGTCCGGAATCGTCTAGAGAATATGAGAGTCTTGATGAAAAGTGTGGCTCTGTGTTATGAACCAGAGACTCACGGGTGATCAGTCTGGGGCCGGGTAATGTCCCAGACTGCAGGCGCTGCCGTTCCCTGAAAAGGTGACGGGGTAAACTCGCCCTTCACTCTTTAGAGCCCGAGGCTCGGTGGCCGAGAACTGAGGTCCTGCACCCACCCCTACGCGTGCAGGTGACCAAGCACCCTTGGCCTCGGGCAGTATGACCTTGCCGAGAGCCCAGGCAGGCACGAGCCCCACCGCCCTGCCAGGAGGGGCCTGCTCCACACCCCGAAGCCACATGTTCCCGCTCTATGTGTGGCTGCTGACGACTCCCTCAGCTGGGCCAACACTGGGCCTGCTCAGTGAATAAGAAGTAAAATTGTAATCTCCCGTTGAAACAGAACATTCACAGGACAATAAAGGTGTAGATGTGGCCTCAGGGAAGCGTCCCGTTCCAAGGGCTGGGCACGCCAACGTGAAAGCGGCTCTGGATGGAGCATGGGTGGGGGTGGACTTTGTTGGTCGGCTGCGAGTGGGACCGCTGTCAGCCACTGACCCTGGGAGGGCAGGCGAGGCCACAGTCACCCTCTGTGTGGGGCGTTCGTGGTGGCAGTGAGCAGCAGGTGCCCGAGAGAGCCACCCACGGGGTGTTGTCAGGGCCTTTCAGCCCCAGGGAAGGGGCAACAGGGCCAGGAGCCCCCTCTGTGCCCACCACTGGCCCAGACTGTCACCTTTCCAGGTCAAAAGGAAAACGAATCATATTCTGAGACTGCTGGGGCCCAGCACGTGGGAGATCTGCACAGACGTGGCATTAGTCCACGGAGTGCCACACAGCAGGGCACTTACGCTGCAGAGATGCCTGTCTCTCCGTTCTGGAGCCAGAAGCCGGAGACTGGTGTGGGCGGGGCTGGTGCCTCCCGAGCCTCCCAGCCTCTCTCCGGGTCCCGGTGGGTGCCGGCATCCTCGGAGCTCCTGGGCTCGCAGAAGCACCACCCCGGCCTCTGCCTCACCCCACACAGCCTCTCCCTCTGCACGTCTGTGTCCAGATTTCCCTGTTCATGAGGACACCGGTCATGTCGGATCAGGGCCACCCTAGTGACCTCATTTTAACTTGATTGCCTCTGAAAAGACCCCCTCTCCAAATATAGTCACATTCTGAGGTGCGGGGTTAGGGTTCCAACATCTTTCTGGGGCATACCAATCAGCCCATAATAGATGCCATTTTCACAATTTTGAAAACTTTTAATTTTGAACCAATTTTACAAAAAAAAATCTCAGAAGCAGTACAGGGAGTTCCCACACATCCCTCCTCCCGATGCCGACACTTCACATGAGCACAGCTCAGCGGCGGGCGTCGGTGCAGGGCCTCCCTCCCACGTGCTTCTGTTGTGGGTGACACGTGGCGTTGAGACGTTGTGCCCCCGTGGGGCCCTGTCTGGACAGGTCCCCGGGCGTTCCTTGCACCTGCAGACCTTGACCACTTTGGAGGGTGCTGGTCAGGCCTTCTGTAGAATGTTCTGGGACCTGGGTCAGTCTGTTTCCTCGTGGATTTGGGGCAGGAATCCCACAGGATGGATGTCATCCTTCTCAGGGTGGCCCACCAAGGGCATTGGCGTCATTTCTGGACTCTGGGCTCTGCCCCCACGCCCCTCAACACCTGTCACAGGTGTTCACACCCTCGGCAGCTTAGAGGTGCTGGTGGCAGCTGCCCAGTCCCCCAGGCTGGCGGGGGGCAGGAAGGAAAGCTGGGTGGGCACGTGATGTCTGTGGTGGGGGCTGTGGTCTGGAAGCTTTGTCTGGAGGAGAATATGGGCTCCGCTTGGGACTTCCTGGCGCCCTGGGGTGGGACCGTACTGCTCACTCGCTCAACATCTCAGTGTCAGGCGCCCATGGCCTCCCCGCCCTGGTGGTCCTGGGAGGTCTCACGGAGCACAGGGGGGCTGCTCTCGAGTCCTGGCAGGGTGGAGTGGATGGGCAGCTGTTCAGGAAGAGACCCCCTGCTGCTGAGTGTAGACCCAAGCCCAGTGTCACCCAGGGAGGGGCCCGACAGGGAAGTTGTCCGAGCCTAGGGATGGACAGTCCAGAGCAGGTGCCGGGGGGCCGTGAGCCAGCTCCAGCTGTCCCTCCCTCGGGCCCAGGAGTCTCAGCGGCATTCAGGGGCAAGTGTTTCAGGGGGCAGCGGAGAACCTGGGGCAGAGGAGCAGGGGCTGGGACCATTTATCCTGGGGAAGAGCGTGCTCCAAAAGTGAGAGCTCCCCACAGCCACGTGTCCACACTTCTGCCCACCCACACCACACCCACACCCTACCTACTCATCACCCACCCTGAGCCCCCACCCACCACCCACTCAGCTGCACACTGACACCATCCAGCCCCCCACCAACCCACCCTCCCTCCACCCAACCACCCTCCCTCCATCCACCCAACCACCCTTCATCCACCCAACCAAACCATCCACTCCCCACCCACCCCATCTCCCACTATCCACCCACCATCCATAATCCACCCACAGTTTACTGACCCACTTACCCTCCCCCCATTCACCCTCCACCATACACCCATCATCCACACACCCACACCACCCTCCACCCTGCACCTACCACCCACCCCACTACCCACCCACCACTCACCATCCACCACAACCTACCATCTGCCCTCCACCCACCACCCGCCCTCCACCCATCCCTTTACCTGCCTGCCCACCCTCCCCCACACCCCTCTTTCCCCTTGTCTTGTGTTTCTCTCTGGCTGGAACGTACAGACACAGGGGCTGTCCCTGGTGGGTGGGAGCCCAGACAGCGTGCTCTTCAACACAGGCACGAACCGAGGGTCGCTTGCCTAATGCAAATGCAAGTGTGTTTGTGGACGTGTCCCAATTTGATGTATGTCACTTGTCACCAAAGTCTTGCATAAAGCAAAAGTAGAAAAGGTTTTGTGGAGGACAGTACATGTAAGCTGGGTCTCAGAGACGAATGTTGCCAACTGAGGAGAAAGGAGAAAGGAGAAAGGCGGCTGGGGAAGAGAAGACATGCCAGGGCACAGCCTGAGAGGGCACGGGACATTCTGGGGGGCCTGGGCACAGGGGGAGTGGGCAGAGGCAGGTGGCAGGCCTCAGTCAGAACCTCATCCAGAGCCCCAAGGCAACCAGGACAGGCTCAGGCAAGGGGGAAGGCTCTGCCATGCCTGCACCCTGGACAGCTAATGCAGGAAGGGATGGGGAGGAGGGGATGGAGACGAGGGAGATGAGGGAGGAGGAGGATGGGGAGAAGGGAATAGGGAAGAGGAGGATGGGGAGAAGGGGATGGGGAGGAAGGGGATGGGGAAGAAGTGGGGAGAAGAGGGATGGGGAGGAGGGAGATGAGGAGGCAGATGGGGAGGAAGAGGATGGGGAGGAGGTGGATGGGGAAGAGGAGAATGGAGAAGAGGGGGAGAAGGAGGATGGGGAGTAGGATAGGGAGGAGGAGGACGGGGCAGGAGGGTCACAGGAACAGGCAAGACTCCCCTGGGCCCCCCATCCCTGGCCCCGACCCTTGGTGCCCCTGGCTCTGTCCCCTCCTGTTTTGCTGGCTCCCAGCTCCTCACTCTGACCCGGAGGAAATCCCTTTCTCCCTGCTGAAGGCCAGCTGACACCCACGGGCCTCCCCTGGGATCTCTGAGACCTGGTTCTCCACCTCACCAGCCCCTGGCCAGAAGAACCTTCTGGATAAGTCCTTCCCAGGAAGACCCAGCCTCTGGCAGCAGGCTGAACATTGCCACCATCACCCAATCCTGTCCGATGGCTCCAGCTGAACCAAGCAACTCTCAGTTTGTGCCTGTGTTGAGGAGCACAGCTTTGGCCAAGAGACCACCCTAAGTCTCCCTTAGGGTGCTCCCAGCCCCACAGACACACCTGGACCCCCAGGTCACAGGGCCTTGCAGACAAACCTCCTGCCTCCTGAGGGTCCAGTCCCCAGCTGAGCCTCCCAGAGAGAAGCAGTGGGAGTCTCGACCCTAGCCCTGGCCCCTCTCACTCAGCCCCATGTCCCCCGGCCATGTTCTCTCTTGGCTGCCCAGACTTGGGGTGTCCACCCAGCACCCACAGCCCATGGTCACCAGGCTCCAGTTTTGCCTGCGGAGCCTCTGAGGCCGCAGCTTTTCCCTCCACAGCCCCACCCACTGGCCCTGTCACCTTCACTGGACCCCTGCCCCTGCCTGCCAGGGCTGGGGGTCCTGTCACAACACTTAAGGGGGAAGGCCTGCCCTGGCCTCCGCTATGGCCTGAGCCCGCCCAGCTCACCTGGCTGAGCTCCGGTTTCACCACCTTCCTTGACCAGGCACACCCCGGCCCCATCCACACCTTCCAGACTGTGGGAGTTGAGCCTGGAGCCCAGAGTCCCTCAGCGACAGTGACTGGGGCCTGGAGCCAGGATGGAGACTTGCAGGCTGCGGTGGGGCACCCAGGCTCCCAGTCTGGCGGAGCAGCCCTGGTCCTGATCCGATTGGGCCGGCCCCACCTGTCCCCAACTCAGACCTCTTCTGCAGAAAGAGATGGAAGGATGCCACATCCGCAGCTGGCCCCATGGGACCCAGTGTGTCTCCAACCGTCCCATCCACCACCCCGACCTAGACCCCACCGGGTCCTGGGTCCCTGTCCTCCTTCATCGTGGGTTGGGCTGTGAGCTCCCTGGCGGGAGGTGGGACTGCTTTGGATTCCCTGACCTCTGGCAGGTTCTGCTGCCTGAACTCTTTGTTTAGGCTGGAGAGGGATTGGACGGACCATTGACCTCGGGTGTGCGGCATCATGCCCAGCACGGTGGCCAGGCTGTTGTCTCCGTCCAGAATCCCCAGGACACTGTGGCGTAAGGACAGCAACCAGTCAGGAGCTGGCCTTCGGGAGCAGACCCCAGGGCTCCTGGACGGGCCGCCTGCCTGCTTACTGGCTAGTGTGTGCTGGGAACACAGCCCGGAGAGTGCCTGGGAGCCCCGCCTCCTGGGGCTGTCAGCATGGCTCCCTTCGGAGGGGCTGCCCCAGGTTGGAGCTGCCACAGCCCCTCAGCAGCTCCCCCAACTATCCGAATTCCTTCCTCCTCTTCTAAAGCTGCAGGGGCAGAGCCCCAATCAAATTGAGCCCCGAAGCCCTCCAGGAGCCCCCCCTGCCAAATCCCACCCTTTCCACGGCCTGACTGGCCCCAGGCCTGTGCCCCACGTCTGGCTGGACTCCAGGCAGGACTGTCAGGGAGGTTTGTAGGCAGCTCAGAGCCCAGGATGAATTTTACGACCCCAGCAAAACAGGGTGTAACAAACAGAAGTCCATTTTTAGGGTCATTGTTGCCAAATCCTCTTGCTGGCCAGAGACTGGCCTTGCTGACATCAGTTTGTCAGAGGCAAGGCGCCGGGTCCAGGAAGCCCAGCTGTCCCTGGCGACCCCCATGGGGGTCCGTCTCTGCCTTCCCACCAAGGGTCTGTGTGCAGAGCCTGAAGTTCCGGCTCAAAGGCCGCGTAAAAAATCTTTTATTATCTTGGCAATTTCCTAAGTCATTGGTTCTCACATTTATAAGATAAAACAAACCCACAGCATTGGAAAGTGCCAGGATGGAGAATGCTCCTTGCTGAGGGCAGGTGGAGGGCTGGTTCGGAGGCTTCCTTGGTCACCCCACGGCCCTAGGTCCCCCACACTGGGCCTTCCAGCTGCTCTGGAGGCAAGCGGTCAGGTGGCGCCACCCAGACACCCTTGTTCCATCCGATGTTCTGGCCTTGGCAGGCCCTGGGACCTTCGGCCACTGCTGAGGCTGGGCTGCCGCCTGGGCTCCCATGTCCAGCTTCCCCCTCAGTCACAGGGGAAGTGGCCAGGGAGGCTGCACAGACTGCAGGTGCCCCTGAGAAGAAAGCTGGGTCCGAGAATGGTGCTCAGCAGCGGCCCACGACTGCCCTGGTGACAGCGCTCAGCCCGAACTGGAAACAGCCAGCGTCCACCAAAGGGGACAGATGAGAACGTGTGGCCTATCCACGCGCTGGGACATCACTCAGCCTTAAAGGGGAGGGAAGTCCTGCCACATGCTACCACGTGGTGAGCCTTGAGGATGGCAGGCGAGTGAAGTGAGCCAGACACGGAGGCCACACGCTGCCTGATCCTACTCCCACGAAACGTCCAGAGCAGGCAAATCCGTGGCGAGCAGGAGGGAGGGTGCCCGGGCGGGGGCCGGGACGTGGCCCCTGGGGTAGGGGCTTCTCCCTGGGGCGAAGGTGAAAATGCTGATGGTGAGGCTGCCACAACATCGTGAATGTACTAAACGCCACTGAAATTTGCAGCTTAAAATGGTTATTTTAGGTCACATGAACTTTTCAAATAAAAAATAAAACAAAGTGAACAAAGCGACTAGAGTTGAGGGAGTGAGGGGAGCGTGCATGAGAGGAGGGGAGCTCCAAGGTCACTTGGAGGGTGCTGGGCCTTGTTTGGGCCAGGATTTGCAGGCACATGGGCCAGAGATGGGCCTCCCGGGATTTGTGGTCCCTGAAGCGTGAGCCCAGAGACGCACACGTCCCAGGGGCTGAACCCTCAGCATTTCAGGGAACACAGATGACTTGATGCGGCAGACCCCGGAGGTACCGTGTTCATGGGAAACCCACAGCAAGGACCAGAGATCAACGGCGTTTTTAGGACTATTGGAACAGAAAGACCTTTTGGGGCCCTGGGGGAGCCCCTGAAGCCACCATGGGGCAGGGTCCTGAGGGTTTGTCCTGTGCCCAGGTCTGTTTCCTCCTCACTGTTGTCCCAGGGACAGTGTTGGCTCCCTCATTCCAGAGCATGAGGCTGAGGGCAGATGTTCCCGGGCCCTTCTCTACCCTCCGCTCAGCCATGCGCCGCAAGGCCAGTGAGAGGAGGAGGGTTTGGGGTGGGATGCGAGTTGCCCTCCGCCAGCCAGCGCCTGCTCTCACGGGACTGTCCTTGTCTGGAAAGGCGGGTCGTTGTGTCCCTTCCTCACGCTGTTGTTTCCACAGTTAAACGAGGGAGCATGTGAAGCCGTGGGGGCCCGCGTAGGTGCTTTATAGCCCCGATGTGCAGACGTCCCGCTGTGGAAGGTGGGGGGGTGCCAGGCCCAGTCTGAGCCGAGAAGCTCCCCCCCAGCAAGGCGGGGGACGTGCCCGGATCTTCTAGAAGGTGCTGGTGGAGGCTGTGCAGGGCCGGGGATGGGTGAGAAGTACGGACTGAGTGCGCAGAGCTCAGATGAAGGAACCGGTCAGGTCCAAGCCCCGGCCCTCCGCGGTGGCAGCCACAGTGGCCCTGGGCCCCGCCTGCCTCCGGGGACCGGCCTGTTAGGATAATGGCCAGGCGCGGAAGCCTTCCCGGCCCGGGTCCGCCCACTGGCCGCCGTGTAATGGAGCTCTGACGGGGAATAACTCCCGGGCTGAGCTAATCGAAGCTGAAAAGGTGGAATCAGCGTGCGTCGTATCCTTTTGCCGCCTTCATCAATCCAGCTAACTGGGTTTGAGCTGCGCTCGGCAAATGTTCTGCAAAGGGAAATTAATATGTAAGACATCTGAGGCCTGGTGCGGCCGCGGGTGCGGCGGGCTGGGCTGGCATCCTCCCCGGCCACCCGGCCACCACGCTGCCACCGCTCTGACCTGTGGTCTGGGGGGCACCGCCCCACCCCCACTATCAATTCAATTACCTCAAGGGCTGATGCACATTCAGGCCACTGATGCCCGAGTGGAAGGGAGAGGCCCGGAGACAAAGGGATCCGTATTTACCCAATAATAAGTTTCATTTGGAGGAGGTTTGAAAACAATTCCCCGTCACATTTGTCCCTGTCAGATCACATTATTCACAAATGAAGTTCACAAAGTATCAATTCAATTTCAATGAGGCGCCAGCTCGCGGGGCTCGCTGAATTTAGCCGCCTGCTGGGGGGGCGTGGACAGCGTGGCAGTCAGAGGTAATCAAAGGCAGGCGCCACGCAACACTTTCCATTTCACCCCCTTTGTGCACATCTGTTCCTGGGTAATCCCATTTTCTACAGTTCCAAATCACCGCAGACGGCAGGTGGGGGCCCTCGAGCCCCAGCCTGGGCAGCGCATCCGCCCGGGAGCTGAGGCGGGGCCGGGACGGGCAGTCCCACCCAGCGCCTGGTCCTCCTGGGCCGGCTGGCACTTCTCCAGGCCAGGCGGCTGCGGCCTGGGCCCTTGGGTCCGTGCGCGGCTCCTGCCGGCCAGTTCTGGCCACTCTGAGGGCCCTGGGCACCTTGGCCAGTGGGGGCCAGCCTCACGCCACTGCTGCCCCTCCACACTCCTGCATCCCTGTGGGTCCTCCCCTGATGCTGACCTCAGAGTCTGCCTGGCAACTTCAAGGAGGATGGTCCAAGTCCTCCTGCTCCACACCTATTCCCTGCCTGCCCCACCCCATGGCACACCTGTGCCCCTTCCTGCCCATACCTGTGCCCCTCCTGTCACACCCTCATGGCACACCTGTGCCCCTCCTGCCCCACTCCCCAGGGCACACCTGTGCCCTTCCTGCCACACCTCTGCCCACTCTCCATCCCAGGCACCTCTAGACATTTCCACTCATTCCCCTTGGTGCCCCATACCTTTCCTGACATAGGTGAGGCTAGAAGAGGCCGGGGTGGATGTTTCTGGGGCTGCTGGTCAGAGAAGAACTGATCAGCTCTAGCCTGAGAGCCGAGGCCAGGGTCCAGGCCGGGTTGTGGGAGCTGAACCCTCCCCGTTCTGGCCCTTCCCCTAGTACCCCTGGCTCAGCAAGCCCCAGGTCACAGGCCTAGAACCGGTGTCCGGCCATGTGTGAAATTTGAGGCACCTCCTGGCACCCAGGAGGGCACAGCCACACCAAGGGGCTCTCTGGGGCCAAGCCCAGTGGGCAGTCGTCTGGCCTCCCCCTCCCCCAGCACGGACTGCCCCTGATAGCCCACGGCAAGGCAGCCCCTCCTCTGTCCAGGCCTCTCCCCTGCCCCAGGGCTGCCCTAGATGTGTGTGTCCCAGCTCGGGGCCTACCTTCGGCCTTCACTGCCTCTGAGGACAGGCAGCCCCTCCATATCACCCAGAGCACACTGCCAGCCTAATGCTGCCCGTGGCCCCGGGTGGGCCCAGACACTGCTCTCCAGGGCACAAAAGGTCCAAATATCTGGTCAGAAACCTTCCACCCACAGTGCCAGGGGCTGCACCCTGTGTGTCAGGGCCAAAGGGGGCCCCAAGAGGTAGCCACCATCCCGGTGTGATCTGGCCACTCATCACAAGCCCTTGGGCCTCAGTTTCCCCATCTGTAAAGGGCAGGCAGAGGTCTTTCCTGAGCCAGGTTTGGGTTGGTCTGGGTCTCACAAAGGACTGCAGACCCAGAATGAGCCCCAGGAGGCTGAGGGGGAGGCAGACACGTATCAGTTTTTGGGCAGTGTGTAGACCAAAGTCCCAGAACTGGCAGGAGCGGCCGCACCACTGCCCCGCACTCCTGCCCCGAGCAGCCCGGGGTGCACGCTGCTCAGAGCCTTCAGCAAGAGGCCCCGCTTCCCAGCCAGTGTCTCACAGGGCGGAAAGGAGGGCGCCCCGTGCAGGTGTGTGCAGGAAGGTGTGCACGGGCACGGGTGTGGGGTGTAGCCATGCACCTGCGTGTGCACACGTGTGTGCTGTGCCTTTCGTAGCTGCCCTCGAGAGCAAGGTGTGAACAGAATGACTGAGGTGATGGCTGAGGTCCCCGTGCTGTTTGGGGAGCATGAGGACCCCTGAGGGCTGGGTGTGACCTCTTTCTGCTTTCGGCTGCATTGGACATTAGCTTCCTGCTGGGGCAAAAAATGGCTTCATGCTCCTGGAAATTGGCGGGCCAACAGCGCTGATTGATTTTACAGCAGTCCCCGGGGCCCCGAGATGCCTCCAGCTGGGTGGGAGGCAGCCCCCCAGCAGTGGCAGCCACCTGTGTGGTGTGGGGGCCAGGGCCATTGGGAGTCTGTGCCCCAGAGGCCACAACTCCTGGTGTCTCTGAGGCTCCCAGCCTCAGAAATGGGAGAAAATAGCCATTTGATAACATTTTCAGCAAAAGTTGAACTATCTCTTTGCTACCTCCTTTTGGCCCTTCACCACACTGTGAGCCACCAGGGGGTTCTGGGGCCTGGGCCATGGAGGGGCCCCTAGTAAGAGCCGGTGATGGTGCCCCCCGCCCCGCCTCCCTGGCACCTGCAGCCACTGACCTGGCGCTGGGAACCTGCCTGGCCTCTGTCCACATCTTGGACCTGTCCAAGCTCGAGCTGGGTCTGGGCCTGCTGCCTGTGTGGACATGGGGATGTGCCCCCTGGGGCGTGTGCAGGAGACTGGGGAGCCCTTCAGTCCTGGGACATGAGAGGCTGGGGTGCGGGGCAGGACCAGGCTCTCTGGGAGCGTGCTTGTCTGTTAGACACCTCGAGGGGGTCACCTGGGTGTGGTGGAGGCCGAGGGGCTTGCTGGCATCCCCTCTCCCTTGGGTGCTAAAGGGCAGCCCTGGGGCCATGCGGTGACTCTCCCCGGCCTGGGCCACCGGGGCCTCACTGGCTCCCCGTGCAGTTCCTGACTTTCGCTGCCCCAGGCGAGCCCCCAGCCCCAGGGCAGGCGTGACCTGGCGGGGTAGGGGAGGCCTGGGCTCCGCGGAGAGCTGCCGCTGCCTTAGCTCTCGGCCAGATCGTAACTGGCACTGGGCTCTCTTGATATATTGATCCCGGGGCTAAAGCATGTTGTAAAATGAGGGGACATAATGGGATTTAAAGTTATGACGGGTGAAGCCAAGTAACACGGAGCGAGGTCTTGGCAGTTTCATTTACCACTGAAAAATCACATGGCCACGGGGACTCTGCAAAGACCTCCCTGAAGAAGAGGCTCGGCCAGCCTGGGGCCTCCGTTTGTCTGAGAGCTGAATGGAAATTGTGTGTGGCTCAATTTTTATTGTCTCTCTTTTTCTATGAATAAAAGGATGTTTTTTCAAACCTGAGGGAGTTCAAAACCCACAGCAAAGCCAACCACGTCTGTGGGGCAGCCCCCGGCTTATGGTGGCCTCTCCACACTCACACACATACATGCGTGCCTGCACCTGGCCATGTGCTCACACGTATGTGCACACAACACACACCTGTGCGTTGGTGCACGCACACTCATAAATGTGCACACGGCCCCCTTGCCTGCTCACAGGTGCGCACACACACACCTGCTGCCTGAGCTCCGCCCATCCCGGATGGGGAGCCCTCCTTCCCCGGCTCCGTGGGAATTCAGGGTGTCTGTGCTGCAGACAGACTCTTGTACCCGGCTCACACCTAGAGTGTCGCACTTGCTGGGCAGGTCTCTGAATTTCCAGAAATGATGAGCATGGAAGGGGGGTGGGCCCGGGTCCCCCTCCGTCCATGGAGGAGGCTCTGACGCTCCCTGGAGGAGGTTCTGTGAGTCCTTCCCAGCACCCTGGGCGTCCCTACGCACCACCGAGTGAGCACACAACAAACGCTGGGAGGACAGTCCACCTCTTTGTCCAGAGCCTTCCTCCACTGAGCACTTGCCCAGAGCCCACTGCTGGGGACCCTCAGGAGATGGGAGACAGGGCCTCTGCACCTCTCTGGCTGTGGCATTGAGACCCCGCCCCCCCGACCCCAGGAGTCATGAGGAAGCAGGCATGGCTCTCCTTGGCTTTTGCTCAGGTGTTGGGAGGTGAGGGTAGCTTTGCAGCAGTCTTTGACTGGCCTGGGGACGTGAATGATGTGAGAGGCTCTCTCAGCTTCCAGAAGCTCTCCACATGGGGGAGGGGCAGCCCCAGAGGCCACAGTCAGTGGAAATGCTTGGGGGTGGGGGGGTTGGAGGGGATAAGGGAAGGGGAAGGTTGGGGGTGGGCCTTCTTGGAGGACGTGGCCAAGACCTAGCGGCAGGGCCCTGGCTCCCGCTGGCCCTGTCCTGCACCACCCACCTGCTGCCCACCGCCCGGTCCTCTGCAGAAGCACAGCTGACCCTGGGGCCTCTGAGGTGTGCAGGTGGCATGTTCATGTGGGTCTGGGTCAACACGACACGGCTTTCCCTACTTGGCTGTGACCTCAGGGGACACGGCGCTCCGAAGAGGCAGTGGGAGCTGGTGGGTTCTCAGTGTCTCCAGGCCAAGGAGTGCCCAGAACCGGGGCTGCCTGGGCCCTGGCGTGCACGGCCGCTGGACACCGTTAACATAGAGATGTATCGAATTCAGCTTAGCAACCCAGGCATGAATGCCCCGGCCTTTAAAGAGAAACTTATCTGTAATTAAAATCATGCAGAAGTTTCAGAAACAGCCTGTTTACAACAGGGAAGGAGCTGATTGTGAAATGAACAGGTTTCCGCTGGGCTGGAGGTGTTTAATTTGGAAATAAATCCCCCACAGGAGGCCCTTCAAGGGGCTCTTGTCCCTGCGCTTGGGGCTGGAGGCTGGCGCCGTGTCCTGCGGTGGCTGACAAGGACCTTATCAAGCTGCAGTTGCAGAGCGAGGGCCGGTCCACGGGCTCCTGGGTGGCTGGAGAAACTCTCGGGGAACTCAGCTTCTCTGCTTGTGAGCAATAAATTAGCCCAGTTAAAATCAGCAGGACGCGCTTACTCAAAGTTTATGTTTCCCTGTAAGCAGATGGTGGCTTCCACGTGTGCTGGGCAGGAGGCATCAATCATCGGCTTCTGGATTTAGGAGACGGTAGCACTGCTCTTAGCGGACAGGCGCTGCCTGGCCGCAGTGGCAATAAGAATGTGATTTACGCCGGGCGGGGGGTGGTGTCATTTAGGAGGTTAATCGGCAGAGTGGCTGATGAGAATTCGGGCCAGCTGCCCTGCGCCACATCTGCACGGCTGTCCCGTTGGCGATGAGAGGCCACCAGAGGGGAATAGCTTCTCTGAGTATTGGCTGTAATTAAGAGCTTGAATATGAGCTGGAAGATAAGGGCCTCAGGGCGGGAACACGGCACAGGGAGTCTGCCCTGGGTGCCCAGCCTGGAGCAGTGGCTCTTGAACCCCTTCCTCCTGCCCCACACCCAGGCATGACAAAATTCCCCGACAGCGGGGCTGCCTGGTGCATTTGCATCCAAGGAGACTTAGTTTGTAAACTCAGCACCACCCGTGTGCACTTGAAAGAGACCCCCGTGAACAAATATTCCTGACGGCCCTTTGGCTGCGCCCTCCAGACCCTGCCGCTTGTCCACGCTGCAGAGCTCAGGGGTCCCCCACATGGAGTGGGGGCCAGGACCCCGATGCCCGGGCCTTCCTGCTCCAGGTCCCACCCCCGCCGGTGGTGGGAGAGAGCACCTTCGGCGGCTGGTGGGAGCCTTGCCCAGGGTTCTCAGGGTACTCGGGAACCTCGGCCCACCCTGGGGGCACTTGGGCTCTCCTGCGCCCCCTGCCATGCCTGTCCAGGCCAGGCAGAGCCTCGACCGCAGGAGCCAAAGCCAGGCGAGTGGGCAGGGAGGACACAGGGGTGCGACGGGAATGGCACCTCAGGGGACAAAGTGGAACCAGCACGGGTCCTGGGGTCAGCAAGGGAGCTGTGGCTTGATCCGAGTGGGCAAGGCACAGAGTGACCCTTGCTGTGGGGGGCTAGACGGGTCCCGGGGGCTGGTGTCGGCCAGCATGGGAGGTGGACAGGTGAGCTGCCCATGATGTCTGTCACCCCCGCTCCCTTTGAGAGTATTTCCCATGAGCCAGGCCGTGATCTCTGCCCCAGGGCCAGGGAACAGGCCGTCCCTTTCCCCTCCTCGGGCATTCAGACTCAAGTGTCCGAGGTCCTCACTGTGGAGGTGGGCCGGAGCCTGGAGCAAGGCTGCCCTGGAACCCACCTGGGGTCCCTCAGTACAGGGTCCTGTCAGGGATGCGGGATGGGTGTGGGCATCCCCACCTTGAGACCCCAGTGAGGATGGAGGCAGGAGAGGACAGGGCAAAGGCCTGGGCCCTGGGGTGGCAAGGACAAGTGGCCAGAGCTGACCTGGCTGGCCGCCCAGGTGCTGAGATGCCTATCACTGGGCCCAGGTGAAGGCCAACTCCAAAGGGGTGAAGCCAGCTCTGCCTGGTGTGTCCATGGCCCTCGGGCCCCTGCTCCCCCAGCCCTGACTCCCGCTGATGCCCCGCCCTCCCTCAGCTCCATGGCCCCTGTGGCCCCAGCTGCCCCCACAAGGACCTCTGATGCGTCAGTGTCCAAGGGCCAGTTCTCTCCTCCCCTCCAGGGAGGTGCAAGGCAGCCAGGACCCTCTGGCGCAGGTGGAACAAACAGCCAGCCCCCCACCTTACCCCCAACCAAGAGCCCCCTGCAGAAGCCTCGGTGTCTCACCAGGCTGCAGCCTCCTTTGCCATCCTGCGACCCCCCGCCTGGGAGCTCTCTCGGAGGGTCAGAAACACTAAACATGGCAGAGGCGAGGGCTGGCCTGGACACGGACATCCCTGGGACAGACGCGGGCAGGCCTCAGGCCACCGTGGGGTCTCTCTTGCTGGCACTCGGGCCCGCCCCCAGGAGGTGTAGCCGCCTGTGCCCAGGGTGGGGAAGGACCCATCGCTCCCTTCCTGCTGCGAGAAGGGTGTCCCCACAAGGACAGAGAGCCCCAATATTCATCCCCCACTTCTTTCAGAGAAAATGGGCTTTACCCGGGCTGAGCTTGCCCACGAGGGGCTCACCTGCCCCCCTGTGTGGGCACTGCGCCTTGCCCATGGTGGGAAGGCGGCGCTCCCGGCAAATAGCCGCTGTCCACACCCGGGAGAAAAGAACTCAATCACTTCTTAAACAAAACCTAACCTAAGCCTCTATTGTTTGAGGTTTTCTGTCCCTTGCTGCCAACCCCCTCCAGACTGCCACAGAGCAGGATCATGTGCACACAAAAGCCATTTTCGGGTGAATTAAGGAAAAGCTTACAGGAGGTCATCTTTGTGGCCTAAATGAGCTTCCAACAGCACCAACTGAAGCAGAGCCCTTCCAGAACTTTTCTTTGTCAGAGGACACACCACACATGGCGAGAGGATATTTTTTATGCATGTAATGAGTAACAGGTCAGCATCCAGAATACACAAAGAGTTCCTAGAGTCAACCAGACAGAGACAATTCAGTATGAAAACCGGCAAAGGTACAAACAGGCTTCTCACGGGAGGACACGTGAGTGAGTGGGCACGAGGGAAGAGGCTTTCCTGGTCAGTGTTTGGACCCCTGCACCCCACCTGGCAGTGACGTGGAGACACGGCAGCGTGGGCGCACATGGTCAGAGCTCCCCCGCCACCTTCAGGGGGAAAAACAGGGGAGAAACACGGGACAGTTTGGGGCGAGGGTGGGAAGTGGGCGGCACAGGCCCAAAGGACCCAGGAAACCACCGAGAGCAGGGGCTTTCTAACTTTTTATTGCAATTCACAATCTCATGTAAACATCAACTACTTCAAAATTAAGATTTAAAAATTTAAGTGAAGAAAAGCTAAGATCCCGACTACTGACCAAACCGTGCGCCCGGCTCATCTCCAGTGTTCTCACGCTTGGGCTCGTTCTGCTCCTTCACGGTGCCCTGATTTCCCCACCCAGCCCCGGACGCAGCGGCTTCTCCGGCTCCTGGAGGATATTTGGGAGCCAGAGTCCGAGCAGATGTGCCCACCGCTGCTGGGGCATCGTGGTTTGGGCCCTCAGTGGACAGCGCCAGGACAGGGTGTGTGTACAAACTCACACACGTATAAAGGACACTTGTGTGACAGGTGACAAAATTTGAATGTTTACAGATTAGGTAATATTTATTAATGTTAATTTTCTGATTTTGATGGTCATGATGTAGTTACGTAAGAGAATGTCCTTGCTCGTAGGAAGTGGGCACTGTGCTCAGAAGAACATCGTGTCTGCAGCTCACTCTCAAATGGCTCCAAAATCCACTAAATGAGAGGGAGTGGGGAGGAGGGGAGAGAAAGCAAGTGTGGTAGACGCTAGCACCTGGGAGATCTGGCTGAAAGGTATATGAGAATTCTTTGTACTATTTTTGCAACTTACCTGTAAGTCTGATGTAATTCATTAACAAAGTTAAAAGATAAATAATGAACTCTCATCCCCAGGAAAGGAGGGAAAATGCTAAGATTGAAAGGGCTCTTTGTGTGAAATTAGTAATAAAATACTCAAACTGTCACAGTTTATTTTATTTTTTTTTAAAGATAGAGTCTTGCTCTGTCACCCAGGCTGGAGTGCAGTGGCACAATATTAGTTCAATGCAGCCTTGAACTCCTGGACTCAAGCAATCCTCTTGTCTCAGCCTCTGAGTAGCTGGGATTACAGGCATGAACCACCACACCTGGCTAATTTTTTAATTTTATTTTTGTAGAGATGGGGTCTTGCTATGCTGCCCAGGATGATCTTGAGCTCCTGGCCTCAAGTGATCCTCCTGCCTTGGCCTCCCAAATTGCTGGGATTGATTACAGATGTGAGCCATGGTGTCCTTGGCTTAAAACTATCTTTTTTGATGATATTTGCAATAGGTGGTGCTGGATTGATTGGTATCCCTATAGAATAAAGCAAAAATTTGACCCCACAGAAAAAATGTCTTCATGGCATAATGAATTGAGTGCTGCATTAATATTTTATGCACTTTTCTGTATGCATATTATGACTAAATTCTAAAACGTTTTAAAAAATCATGACAATTTCTATAAACTAACAATGAACAATCCAAAATAAAAGTAAAAAAACAATTCTATTTGTATGGTACAAGAAGGAATAAAATACTTTGGAATAAACTTAACGAAGGAAGTAAGACTTGTACATTGAAAATGACAAAACATTGCTGAAAGAAATTAAAGAAGACGTAAATAAATGGAGAGACATCCCATGTTCATGGATTGGAAGACTTAATGGATTCGGAGTTTCAGCACTGTGAGAGATGAGAAGGTTCTGGAGATGGATGGTGGTGACGGCTGCACAACAATGTGAACGTACTTAATGCCACTGAATCGTACACTCGAAAAGGGTTAAAATGGTAAATTTTATGTTATGTGTATTTTACCGCAATGAAAAAAAGATGAACAAAAGGTCATGAAGAGGCTGTTTCAGTCTGGGTCCAATCAGGGGCCAGAAACCACAGAGAGAGTCAAACAGGGGCACTTTAATGTGAAGAATTACTGATATCAGTGAGAGAGTAACTAGAAGACAGAAAGGGACTCTGACCCTTGGTGAGGGAGTGTCCCCAGGAAGGACAGATTTGGAGGGAAGGCGTGCAAGGCCACAGGGAAGCCAGTGCAAGGGCAGGCAGGAGGCCTTTGGACACTGCTGCTACCCCGAGAGGGGAAGAGCTTTCTGCCAGCCAGGCAGGGAAGAACAAGAGGGGCACGTTACCTACAAACCCATGCTGCTCTGGCGGGGATGTCTCCTCAGTGTTCCAAACATCCAAAGACCTTGAGCAGCACACACAGACGTTTGAGGGGAAGGTGTTACAAGAATGTGTCACACACATTACTGTTCCCATCAAAAGTCTGCAGAATGACATTCTCAGATGCAGCCGCATGTGTTTGCCAGTCCGTTCTAGGTGCTGAGTCGAGGTTATGGCACAGAGAGGGTGTGAGCAACAGTCTGTTTTGAGTACAACAGTGCCCCCATCCACAGTTTCAGTTACCTGCGGTCAACCACAGTCCAAAAATATTAAATGGAAAATTCCAGAAATAAGTAATCCACAAATTTTAAATTGTGCTCTGAGTAGTGTGCTGAGCTCTCTCGCTGTCCCACTCTGTCCTTCCCTGGACGTGCCTCATCCGTTTGCCTGGCGGGTCCACACGCTATACTCTACTCTGTAGCCACCTTGGTTATCAGATCAAAAAACATGGTACTATTCGTGGTTTCAGGCATCTGCCGGGGGGCCTTGGAGCTATCCCCCGAGGTCAAGGGAGGACGAGGATGAGGGAATGCGAGTGAGGACTGTGCAGCCTCCCCTGTGCTCCCGGGATCCTGAATGCTCTAGTCCACGCGGTTCTCACAACAGCCTTCTGCAGTAGTTCCTGTTACTGTCCCGATAGATGAGACAGACACAGACGGAAGTTAAGTGATTTGCCCAGGGTTGCAGAGCAAGTGTTGGAGCCAGGAATCAGCCCCAGAGCAGAGACGGTCCTGAATGAACCAAGCCAGCCGTCCCTGACGTGACCACAAGGAAGCTGCAGCCAGAGCCCTGGAGCCTTGGGACCAGCGACACATGTGCGGTATGGATACTGCAAAATGAAACTCAAAGGCGAGCAGGCCTTGGGAAGATCTGCATTGCTATTAACGATCCTCACCGTGGTCACGTTACCTGTTTGGACACACTGCAGCCAACACTGTCGTCTCACCAACGGAACCTGCGCCTTACCTGAGAAGGGCAAAAGCTACTTCTTTGCTCTTGGCTTTGATAATCAGAGAGATCTATGTCGAAATGTAATTTTGTAAACTTGAATAAAATAAAAAGAATTAAAAGTGAGCTTATAAGGCTGGGGGCAGTGGCTCACACCTGTAATCTCAGCACTTTGGGAGGCCAAGATGGGAGGATCACTTGAGGCCAGGAGTTCAAGACCAGCCTGAGCAACATAGCAACACCTCATCTCTACAAAAAAAAAAAAAAAAAAAAAAAAAAATTATCCAGGCATGGTGGTGGTGCCTGTAGTCCCAGCTAGAAGGCTGCGGCAGGAAGATCTCTTAAGCCCAGGAGTCCAGGAGTTTGAGGCTGCAGTGAGATGATGACACCAGTGCACTCCAGCCTGGGCAGAGTGAGACCCTGTTTCAAAAAAATAAAACAAAACAAAATGTGAGGGTGTCCATCTTCCAACTCACTGAAGGCAATTCAAAAGTGCTCAACCTGAGTCCAGGGGCAGAGAGCAGAGCTGTCCAAGGAGCACAAATAGCGAAGTGCAAGAGGAGGGGGCAGAAGCTGCAGCAAACCTGCTGAGAGCAGAAGCCACCTGCACCTTGCCTTGGGGGATGTTCAAGGAACAGCAGGTGGAAGGGCAGGTGGGGGGCCAGAGATGCCCCTGCCCCACTTTCAGAGAACCCCCAGCCTGTCCGAGAACCGAGCTCCCTCCCTGGGAAGGCAGGAGCGAGGGCTGGTCGGGGAAGTGGGGGCCACTCCCTGCAGCATGGGCGGGGTGGAAGGCACAGTGGGAGGAGACTGGGGGTGCAGGATTCCCCTGCTGGGAGGAAGGCAAGTACCCCAGCTCAAAGTGATGGAGGTATCTAGAAAGAAGCGTTTGCATTTGACTCAACCACAGGCAGTCCATACAACCAAGTCATCAAAAGTCTAACTCCCGCCACCCTCCACGAATATCAGCTGACCCTAATGACAAGCTTCAAACCAGAAGAACGAATAGGGAAGGACTGAGGCTGGGTGACTTCTGAGGCCAGATCAGAAGAGCCAACTCGCCTTCACCCCGGCTGCCACTCTCTCAGGACGCTGGTAGGGGAATCTGGCCGACATGTTGAGAGGAAGCCCAGGCCAAGGCGAGGCTACGAGGATGCGTGCAGGGGTTTCTGTCTCAGCACAGCTGACGGCCCAACCCAGCCAGCGTGAACCACCTGACGGTGAGTGAAGGGGCCTCTAGCTGACTCCAGCCCAGTGACATCAAGGGGAGCAGAGACCAGCTGTCCCTACCAGGCTTTGCCCAAAGTGCAGATTCATGGACAAAATAGTCGCATCATGGTTTTAAGACACGGGTGGGTTGATTATGCAGCAAGTGACAACAAATAGGCAGCCTCAGCCTCAACTTTGGGGACCCCAAGGAAGACACCCCAGGGCTCCCCCTGCTGCTAGCTTGCAGGCTGTGGGTGGCTTGTGCATGTGCAGGCCCTGTGGCCACTGGGGAAGCCCAGCTCCACGCTGGGGCCCAAGGACTGATGGCATCATCCCTTGGGGGGCACAGCGTGGACCCCTTCATACAGCCAAAGGGTCCTCCCGGGGGGGGGGGACCGGGCCTGCCAGTCCTCCCAGGGCACCAGATGGGCCCCTGTGAGTGCGATGCCATGAGACTGTGGGGAACATAACAATTCAACCTTGACGGGAGACTCAGAGCCACCCCTGGGCACCGACTGTTCCAGTGATGAGCAGGGGCCTGCTGGTCGCTCCTCACTGCAGACCAAGGCAGAGGACAGCCTGGGTCCCACGGGAGGGCTGCTGGCCAGTCATCACCATGGAGCGGCCCCGCCCTGCCAGCACTGCCTTTCCTGGACTCCGGGAGACCTTGTGGCCAAAGGACAGGCACTACACTTCCAGCTGGGCCAGCTGCCGGACTGGGTGGGAAAGTGCCAGGTCCAGCTCCCCAGCCCCTTCCTGCACCCACAGCCAGCCTGCTGTCCCCAGAAGGCCCTGCCTGTCCCCACCCCTTGTCCCACCTTGTCTTCATGCCCCTACCCTGTTCCCTGCCCATGATTCTGCCTTCAGCCAAGTCCTACCCACCCTCTAGGTCCCCTGTGGTGGCTCCCCTCCAGGAAGCCCTCCTGGTGTCTCCTGCAGGCCTGCTTTTACTCCTCCCTCTCAGCTGCACAGAGCCCAGGGCAGGGAGGAAGCGCCCATGTGCCCGGCTGAGACTCGCTTGTTAGAAGCACGAGTGAGCCCTGACCTTGGGGCTGAGTGCGGGAGCTAGTTCCAGCCTCGGGTCCAGGCACATGCCAGGGTGGGCTGGGGGCACAGAGCCTGGCTTCCCCTGGAAACAAAAGTATTTGGGTAGGGGGCTTGCTCGGCCTTAATGTCCCCAGACCCAGTGGGCCAGTTCCAGACCTGTCCTCGGCAATGACGCGGTTGGGGCCGGTGGGCCTCAGGTGTCTACACCAAGGGGTGGGGACCAAGGGCCTGAAGGAGCAGGGAGACCCTGGGGAGGCCAGTGGGCCTCAGCGGGGTGCTGGCCTCGCAGATGAGATGTGGTGGGGTGGGGGCTGCCCACGGGGCACACAGAGGACAGGGTGTAGAGCCAGCTCTCCCTGGACGCTGCCTCTGCTCCTTCTTGCTAAGGAAACACTCCTGCCACTTAATGGGGCAAAATATGAAGCTTCCTTTTCGTCAACAGACAAAGACACTGTGCCTCATCTGTGAAACCAAGGGTAGGCTTGTGGGAACTCAAGGTCTCCGCCAGGGAGTCTGGAGCTGATGCTTTTACATTTTCTCTGTTCGGTGGCCCCTGGGGGTCTCAGGGACAGCTGGGGGAGGCAGGGGAAGGTGTTCTGGGCCCAAGGACCATGGTGGCCATGGGCCAGAGAGGGGGCTGCTCCTAGAGTGCTGGGGTTGCCAGTGCTCCTGCAGGGCTCAGCCAGGGCGGCCCGGGTGGAGTCCCAGGCCTGCTGGCTCGCTTCAGGTCCACCCTTGCGCCACGTGGCCCTGTAGCAGGGCAGCCTGAGCTCTGGGCCGGCTCTCCCGACGTCCGGACTCCCTGGGGTCATTCAGGTTCTGCCCCTGCAAACAGGCAGGAGCTTTGCATGGCCTCAGCCCTCGAGAGGATGTCCGAAGAGTTGCGCTCGGCCTGCATTAACTTTTAATTTAAAGTCTCTAACCAAAACACAATGGACTTTTGACATACAAATATTAAAAATTAAATTTCCCGAGTTCATTATCTGATAATTAGAACTAAATAACATCTTAACTGAGAGGCCAGCCCCACGCAGATCAAGTCAGTTCCATTTAAGATTCCATTAGACCAGTGTCGGAGCGGTAAGTAATGGACCATAAAATTTAATTTGGAAATGATCTCGCGCCGTGATGGAGCGATAGCGCTCACAAAGGAGGCGGCCGCGGCTGGCCGGGCCGGGCGAGACGGCGGATTCAAAAGGAGCCGCTGCTATTGCCAGGGGAACATGTGTTTGCGCTTTCTTCCCCTTCCTCGGGCCCTGAGGTATTTAAAAGTCAGAATTGACCAGTGTAGCTCCGTGTAATTACAAAGATCCCCTTATCAGAGTCTATTTGCTGGCACCACGGAAAGAAGAGGCTGATCCATTGGCTGTCTCCCCTCATTTACATGCGCGGTAACCTGGCGGCTCAGGTAGTACCCGTGGGGTTCACTTGCACTTGGGCTCGGCTGGTGGAGGATGAGGAGGTGCCCCCCCAGTGGGACCCCCCAGGATCCCACCCCGGGAGGGCCTTGGCTCTGGACTCTGCAGGTCGGAGCTCTGGGGAGCCCTCCACACCGCGGGAAACCTTTCCGGAACCACACACCTGTCCATGGCTGGGGACCTGGACACCAGGGCCAGTAATTCTGAACCGGAGGAGCAGGCTGGTCTGGCTGACTGTGGGGGCCCAGTCCGGGCCCCCCACATGGCATGACCTTGGTCCTCCTGGGACGCAGAGAAGCCGCTGTCCCCAGCTGCCTTTCTGTCCCCCCATGCTGGCTTTGTGCTTTTCTGGCAGGAGTCCCTTCTTGGCTCAGCAGACTTTGGACACTGGTGCAAACCTAACCCCGAGAAACAGTCCCTGTGGCCCAGTGCCTGGCTGGGAGCTGCACACTCTGGCTCTGTTCACGTGCCCAGCCTGGGCATCCGCGGCTCCAGCCCACCAAAGCCAGCATGGCCCCTGGGCAGTCACGTTCCCTGTGGGCTGGCAGCGGCGCCGAGAACCACAGTGAGGTCCCAGTGGCCAGCAGTGTGTGTGTGGGGGGTGGCTGCAGTGCAGGAGCACAGCAGGGGGGCTGGGTGGGGGGAGTCAAAGCCTCTGGACCCGTCAGAAGTGGGGCAGTGGGGACAAAGGAGGCCGAGGGACCCTCACTATGCTCTTGCCCCGCACCCCCACCCACCAGGCAGGGCCTGCAGTTCCCTCAGCAGAAGCCCCCACCGCCAGGCCCCAGGAAGCATCTAAAATTAATTCTTGTTCCCGAGGCAGCGGGTGACCCCCTGATGTGCTCGCCCCTCACGGGCTCTCGCTGAGCAGCCGGCTCTGTGCCTTATCTCAAGAGCGGCCTCATTTGTTACTTCCCGCTGAATACACCCACTCCCATTATTTCTGTGATTCTTGGCAATAACAGCCCTTGCCCTAATGAAACCTGCATTATTGGAAGGTTGCAGTCCTGACCCAGTGGAGATTAGCTGTGTACTCTGTTATTACTACATATGTAATTGTATAATTGATTTTAAAATTTACTTTTGTGTCCCCACATCGGAAGGTAAGCAGCCCATTAAGGGGGAGAAATATAATTGATATATCTGTAAGCACTTCTCCAGGGAGAGAGGGCACGGGCAGGGTGCCCGCCACTGCCACCTCTGGGGCACTTGTGCTGTCTGAGGTCCCGGAGGGCCTCTGCCATAGGGGATGGGCTGCCACCTCCCAGCACACACTGCCCCCAGAGTGGGGGCCGCACCCCTTTCCAGCAGGCAGGCCCCTCACCGGAGGCACGAGGCAGCCCCCTATTCTGGCCGCCCCCAGGCCCAGCAGCCCTGCCTTCTCCTGGAGCTGCCACCCATGGCGGTGAGGCTGGGCTGAGTTCCATTCAGGGCCACCTTGACTCACCTGTGTGGTGGGGGCAGCGACCGACATCTGCAGGAGGCTGCTCAGGAGCCTGGGGGCAGAGCCGCACCCAGAGCAGGCCCAGGGACAGCCCCTGGCAGGAGGGAGGGGCGTGTCCTGCTGCAGTTCTTACCCGCCCCGTTCTCTGCCTCTGCAGCCTCCTCAAGGTGCACAGGTGTCCGGGCCTGCCTGCTCCCTCCTGCCGTGACTGGACCCCGGACTCGGACTCAGTGGAAGCCCGTGTGTGGCCAGTGCAAGCACAGGCTCCCACAAAGCTGGAGAGCAGGGAGGGGCCCGAGGGCCGTCGGGGGCCTGGAGACTCTGACCCAGGGGAGGGAGGCACCGCACCTCTGCGGCTGTTAGGGCAGCCCTGACTTCTGTTGGCCCCAAGGTGGAGACACTCATAGATGCGTGCACACGCTGGCACCTATGCACACATGCGCATGTGTGCGCAGATGCACAGCCATGTGCAGGGAGCTGGGAAGGGCTGGGTGCCGGGCCTGAGCTGCCACAGCACAGCGGGCCTTACCCTCGGGCCCTCAGGGCTTCCCCAGCAAGTGGGCCCAGCGCAGAGGGTGCCAGGCTCTGCCCTGGGAGGCCACCTGCTACACACAGGCCCCAGCAATCAGGCAGTGCTGAGTGGCAGCCAAGTGGCCTGGGCAGGGTTGGGCCTGGCCCGCTCAGCATCCCTGGTGCTGCGGCCCTGGGAAGGTCATTGTTTCAACTTCAAAAAGCTCTGCCTGGCCACTGGCTGGTGTCACCTGGGGACCCTCACCTGATCTTCCCCATGACAGGTAAGCCAGAGGCGAGTGTGCAGTCTGCACACCAAGAAGGCTGGATGGATTCAGAGAGACCATTCGCATCCCTCGGGGGTGAACGAGGCCACGCCGTCATGACATTCCCTAAAACCCTCATCTCCAGGATCAGCCCTAACAATCGGCCAGGGTGTGGGGGTCATTTTTAAGGAGTGGGTTTTGTTCCACAGGAGGAGTGGGGGTGGGGGTTCTGAGAAGACGTCATGTAGACAGGGTGGGAAAACAAAAGTTTCATTATGATCCGCCAGCATGGCCACTTCACAAGCACAAAAAATCAATGACCCAGTTACAGACAGTGAGTGGCCCGAGACCCAGGCTGGACCTCTCTGGGAGTGGCCTCAGCACAGGGTGGGGCAGGGCCTTGGGGCCACTGGGTCAGACCCCAGTGGTCCACCGGGGATCAGTCACTCCCAGGGTGTGCCAAGGGGGCCTCTGCTCTGATGCCCAGGACAGCTCTCTGCACGGCCAAGGTGTCCAGCATGAGAAGAGTGAGTTTCTTCACCCTGATTCAGCCCCACGTTCTGGCCTCTGCCGGTGACTTCCCTGGATAGGGAGGAGTGCAGACTCTCCCCAGCCTGGCTCCCGGGCAGCACTGGCATTGTCACCTGAGGCCTGTGGTGGCTTCGCACACAGCCAGGAGCAGAGTGGCTGTGCTGCCCCTGGCCTCCTCTGCATGAGGGGTGGCTGAGGGCCCAGGCAGGGGCCTGGAACGCGAATCCCAGCCCCACACGCCCACACCCACGCCCCGCCCCAGGTAACCCAGGCCGATTCCCTCCCAGCCCCGCAGCCCTTCCAGCAGGCAGGGCTCACAGACGTGCCTGAGGGCTCCCCCATCCCTCACCTGTCAACCCACCCCAGGGAGGGGATGCATCAGATAACCCCATAAGTCACACATCAAAACACTTTTTAAAGGGGGCCATGGAAGAGACAGCGTTTCCCCAGCCTGGTTACCGACGCATATAACAAAATATATGTAAGAAAGTCGGCTACTTAATCACGGAGACAAAGAGCCACTGTGGGAGATTGTTCTGCTTAAAAAATGCGGTGGTGACTTGCAAATATGTTTTTAGAAGCAATTTTATTACAAACTGTCCCATCGGGTAGCGCCTGGAAAATTATGGGGAGCTGTGTTCATTGCTCAGAGGCCCGGACAGCAGCGGGAGTTGTTAGGGGAGGATTTATTCCAGCAGAGCCGGGGAGGGGCCCAGGCCTGGTGCGGAGCGGACGGGCTCCATTGGGTCCTGGGTCCTTTCCAAGGGCCCAGGTGCAGGGTCCCTGCAGGCCCCTCCCAGTGCTCAGGTGCTCAGTGGAGGGGCCCTGGGAGCGAGGACCCCCCCCCACCGCAGGAAATGCACACACTGCAGGATGCTGGCAGGAGGCCTGTGCTCAGGAACATGGCCCCAGGAGCCAGTCAAAGGGGAGAAGGGAACACAGCCCTCGGCTCACTGGACATTTCAGAGGGACACGGGCCCAAGCAGTGAGAAGAAGCCACAAGAAGCAGGCGCGTGGCCTGAGAATCTTTCCTTTCTAAGGGTGTGAGACCTGGAGTCCACAGAGACCACGTGGGGTCTCTTGCCTCCCCCTCCCCTCCCCTCCCCTCATCCTCCTCCTCCTCGCCTGGAGGCTGCAGCTGGGGACGCTGCCAAGTGATATGCAGGAGGGATGTGGGCTCACTGCAGGAGTAGGTTATAAGGGAGGCCGTGCCTTCTGTCTCGGGTTTTCTCTGCTCAGTTTTCTCTTCTCCCTCCGCACCCCACGCCTCCCCCCCACCCGCCCCCCATCATCCCACCCTGCCACTCCTTTTCTGTCTTATTGCGGGGCGTGTCCACTTAGCCTGTGGAGAAGCTGAAAGAGGTGAGGGACTGACGTCTGGTGGATGGTCAGTGAACATCTGTGGCTTGCCAACAGCCTGTGAATGTTCTTAGAAGCAGATTCGCTACTGGTCAAGCTTTGAGGTGCCTACAACCATGGCTGACAATTTCACTGCAGTTTCATGAGAGACTCTGAGCCAGTACTACCCAGTTCACCCGCTCTCGGATTTTTGAGGGTCCCTCAGAAACTGTTTGGGATCATAAACGTTTGTCTTTTTCAGCCACTATGTTTTCAGGTAATTTGTTACACAGCAATAGATAACAAAAACAACCAAGCACCATAGTCATCACCATCATCACCACCATTATTGTCCCCATCATATCACCCTCAGAGCCATCACCACCATCACCACCACCATCACCATCATATCATCATCGCCACCACCATCACCATCATATCATCACCATCATCACCACCATCACTACCATCATCATCATTATCATCACCACCACCATCACCACCACCATCACCATCATCACCACCATCACTACCATCATCATCATTATCACCACCACCACCATCATCATCACCACCGTCATTGTCCCAATCACATCACCCTTGGAGCCATCACCATTATCACCACCATCACCACCACCATCACCATCATATCATCATCACCACCACCATCACCATCATCATCATCACCATCATCACCACCATCACTACCATCAACATCATCTTCACCACCATTACCACTACCATCACCATGATCACCATCATCACCACCATCACCATCATCATCATCACCACCATCACCATGATCACCATCATCACTACTATCACCACCACCATCACCATCATCATCATCATTACCATCATCACCATCACCACTACCACCATCACCATCACCATCACCACTACCACCGTCACCATCACCACCATCACCACCATCACCACCATCACCATCATCATCATCATCATCACCATCATCACAACCATCATCACCATCACCACCACCATCATCACCATCACCACCATCATCATCATCACCATCACCATTATCATTACCATCATCTTTGTTCCTTCCTGGTCTGCAGCACTTTCACACCTGCTCTCTTAATAATCAGAACAGCCCTGCAAGATAAAGAAACTGAGACTAGGAGAGGTGGAGCAACTTGCTCAGGGCCACCTAGCTGACAGATGAAAGAAGCCAGTCTAAGGCCAAGTCCATCCAGCTCCAGCTGCAAGTTGAACCCCTCTCCAAAGCCAGAACAGGTGGGTCTGCTGGCCCATCTTCCCTAGGGATCCTTTAGCTCTGAGTGGAAGGGTATGGCCACCCAGCCAGGCCCAGCAAAAACAGGTAGGAGGGGTGGGTTTGTTAGGGGAGGGCTTCCTGCCCAGCCTTGGCCTTGAGCCCTTGAGGGCTGCTTCCCTGAGACCTTGCTTAGGCAGCCCCCAACTCCTCATTCCCCTCTACATCCTAGTCTCTTATGAGGCGGCCTGGGAGCCAGGACCCTCAGTCAGTAGTAGTGCCCAGGGGCAGCCTGGGTGTGGGGGGCCAGACCACCCATCACAGTGTCCCAGTTTATTTAAAATGACATTCGGTGCCCAGAAAGACAGAGTAATGGCACCACCATGGGAGAAGAGGCTGGGCAGGGACTTGGAGGAGTTGGGGCTGTCAAGGTAGGCCTCTCACCTAGGTAATCTGCATAGCCAGGTAACCTGCACAGCTGGGTAACCTGCACACCAGGGTAACCTGCATGGCTGGGTAACCTGCACAGCTGGGTAACCTGCACACCAGGGTAACCTGCACGACTGGGTAACTGCACACCAGGGTAACCTGCATGACTGGGTAACCTGCACGACTGGGTAACCTGCACAACAGGGTAACCTGCATGGCTGGGTAACCTGCACACCAGGGTAACCTGCACACTAGAGTAACCTGCACAGCTGGGTGGACTCCCAGGCCTCCAGCCTGCCCCTGCTGGTGATGCCTGAGGAGAGCACACAGGAAGGAGGACAAGGCCAGACAGCGGCCCACAGAGGAGGTGCTAGTGAGCCATTAACTGCCCTGTTTAGGGCTTTTTTCTCTTCAAACAGCAACTAGACTTCTGCAGCCTTTGGAGGAAGCAAGTGACCCGGAGCAAGACAACTTATAGATCAGGCCAAAGGGGGCGAAGGGCTGTTTTGGCAGGTGTCGCTGGACCGTGGCAGACAGATCTGGGATACCCACCTGTGAAACCATCAGAGACCTGTGAGCCATGCACCTCACCCCTCCCACCCCTCCCCTCCCTTCCTCCACCCCACCGCCTCCCGCTCCCCTCCTCCCTCCCCTCCCCCTTTCTCTCATATCTCCTCCTCTCCCCCTTTCCTCCTCCTTCTCCTTTGCCCTCCCCTCCTCTTTCCTCCCCCTCCCCTCATATCCTCCCCCACACCCCTCCCCTCCTCCCTGTAGAGATGTGATTGGAAAGCCTGGCCGTGTGCCCACCCCTGGACCAATCACTGTGGTCTGAGGCAGAGATGGGGAACAATGATTGGGTGGCCCCGGCCCTGTGCCAAGTAGGGTCACGGTTGTGTGGACAGTATGGTCACATAAAGTCCCTCATGGGGACTGGGGGACAGAACCACCCAAGCTACCCTGATGGAAGATTCCCGGGTGTCCCAGCAGGCTGGAAAGCCAGGGTCTGGGAGCCTGAGGGAGGCGTGGGCAGCAGGGCTAGGCCTGGGCTGGACACAGGGGATGGCTGGGCAGCCCTCCCCCGAGGTGTGGACACCCTCCCTGAGCACTGGAAGGCTTGTGTCCCCCCAAAGGTGAGCCATCCGCAGACAGCAACCAGCCCCGAGGACCTGGAAAACATTAGACCCAGCAAGAGGCCCAGTGGTTCCTAGGCAGGGGGCGTCTGGTGGGCCCCGTCCGTAGGGACACAGCAGACTCAGCTTCTTGGCTGCCAGGGCCTCGGGACAGGGGGTGGGGTGACTGCTTAGCGGGAATAGGAGTTCCTTCTGGGCCGGTCAAATGTAAAATAAAAATGTAGAGACGCATCTGCAAATTTAACATTTTTTTTGGGAAGAAAGAATTGCCATTCGGGACGTACACCAGACGGCGTGGCCTTCAGTACGTTCCAAGAACAAAGAAAAGCTTGGAGGTTTTTAAAAAGAATGTTCGTGTGGTCCTGAGAGAAGAGCCACTGGGATTAGGAAAGCTCTGGAGCTGGCAGCCCCTGCTGTCGGGCAAGGTCAGCCTTAGAGTTGCAGGAGTCACCTCGAGGCTGTAGATGAAACAGGTCTCCGGTTACAACGCGCAGTGTCAGCAGCGGGACTCGCAGAGAGTCACGTTTCTAGAGCAATGTTCTGTGTCCTGCGTGCTTGTCCCCCCGCCCTCGACTCTGATTTAGTTGAGTATGACAAGAATGACTCAATTCATATCATCAGTTTTCACAGAGTGATGAAAATGGTCTGGAATTAAGTAGTGGTGATGGCCGCACACCTTGTAAATACACTAAAAATCAGAGAATTGTACACTTTAAAATGCTTAATCTCGTTATGTTAATTGTATTTCAATTTCAAAAAGCAGGGAGAAAAAATATTTTACAACGTAATGTGAAGAAAACCAGTTAAAAACAAGCAAAATATTTGAACATTTTTACCAAAGAAGATACATGGATAGCAAACAAACCCATGAAAGATGCTCAACGTCATTAATCGCCAGGGCAAGGCAAGTTAGTGGCACAGGCAGAGGCTGCTCCACGCGTGAGAAGGATCTGGGCATACGCTGCTCACGGGAATTTACAGTGGTGCAGCCAGTCTGGAAAACAGCCTGGCAGTTTCTTAAAAAGCCAAATACACATCTACCATACAATCCAGCCATTTCGCTGTTAGGTATTTCCCAGGAAATGAAAGCACGTGTCCACACAGAGATTTGAACATGAAGTTCACTGCAGCTTTATCTGTAAAAGCCCCAAACTGGAAACTCCTCAAATATTCATCAACAGGTGAGTTGTCACACCGGCTGCGTTATACCTGTGCAGTGAGAACAGCACAGCGGTGACAGAGATGAACCTCAGCGTGATCATGCCTAGTGAGAGAAGACAGAAGGAAAAAAGAACATTTGTACAAAACTCTAGAAAGAGAAAATTAATTTACAGTGACAAAAAGATCTGTGGTTCTTGGGGACAGGGTGGGGTCTGACGAGGAGCTGAGAGGGGAGGGTTTAAGAAGGGGCAGAGCCAACTTCTGGGGATGACAGAAATGGTCACCACTGGGACGGTGGCGCTATTCTCATTGGCACGGACGTGCGTCAAAACCCATCAAATGGCACAGTTTAAATATGTGCCGTTTGCTGTATGTCAATGATACTTTGATAAAGCTGTTTTAGAAAAGTGAATCCATCCTCGGGCTGTGCTGCTCTCCCTGGTCAGCTGCCTGTGTCCCTAAGTGGGACTGGCAGGTGTCAGTCCCAACCTTCTATGGCCTCTGGCTGGTGGCCCCGCAGCCACAGACAGCCGGCTGCTCCTGCTCCTTCCTTGCGTGGAAGCAGGGCCTCCCTCGGGTCCTAGAAGCTGGGGTGAGCAGGCGGATGAACGAATCCCTGCCCAGTGGGTGTGGGCACTGAATACCTCGGAGGCTTAGTAGAGGTGGAGGGGTCAACAGGAGTGCACACTGGCCCCGGCCCTGAGCAAGGTCACACTCTTCCGCTCCCTACCCACCAGGCCCGTGGAGCCTGCACTGCCTGTGGTCCCCTCCTCCAGGTGCCAGGGATCCAGCCCAGGACTGGCTTTGAGCCTCAGCTCTGCTGCCTGCCCCGTGTGAGTGCACCCCTCCCTCCCTGCCTGTAAAATGGAGCCCCACTGTGCTCCCCAGGACACCCTGCCCTGCTGTTTCCCCCAAGCAGAGTGCAGAGGGAGGTCTGGAGGCCCAAGTATCTGGGTGCCCCCTGAGGGGTGGCGAGAGAGGGAGGGCAGCCCTAAATGGAGCACCACGCCCTCCCCTCCCTGCCCCCATCTGCCAGGGGAAGACAGGGCATGCATCTTGCTCTGCCTGAGCCCACCCTCCAGGAGAACGGAGGCCAAACCGCTTTTCCATCCCAGGTGGCCACACTGATCCCCAAGCCTGGCTCTGAGAGCGTGCTGGGGCATCCTGCCTGGGTCCGCTTGCCCGTGGCCTTGCCCCACCCCTCAGTGGTGGGCCCGTTGGGTGGTCCTGTCTGCATCTGCAAGGCTGAACTTTTCCAGCTGCCAACCCGACACAGCCCAGGGAAACAGGATTGCCCCAGACAGAGAACAGAGACACAAAGTGTGAAAAATTGGACTGACAGCGCTGCACTGATAGCTTGTTGAACGAGTGAGCGAGCGCTGGCAGGGAAATTTACATTTATATAGTGCATTTCACCAGGCTGGGCCAGGGCCACAGCCTGACCCGGCACCACGTCACCCCCAGCACGACACAGGCCCACCCACCAGGGGCCCAGGAGGCTCCACCGTGAGCCTGGCAGGGCTCAGGGTGGGCAGAGCCTGGCTGGTGGGGGCTGTGACCCCACATGGTTCCCCCAGGCTACCTGCCTCCCCCCGTGAGCCCTCTGCCCGCAGGACAGGCTCCTCCATCCTTCCAGCCAGGCCTCCCACCGATATGGCTCAGCCCTGGCCCGCTGACCCTCCTGTGGCCCCCCCAGAGAGTGCCCACCTCTCGCCTCTTCTTGCCCCCACGACCTCATATCCCTCACACACTCCGAGGGACGCCTGGGAAGCCCCGGCCAGAGCTGGTGTGGGGGCTGGTGGGGAATCCTGAGGACTTTTCTTCAGGTCAGGTACAGACTCCCTCGAGTGCTCTGCTCACTACGCCAGGCACAGGCCATCAGGCCAGAGGAGGCACGGAGGCCTGTGTGGACTGAACTCGGAGACGGGGCCTCTGAGGAGGCAATCAAGCCTAGATAAGGCCATACGGGTGGGACCCTAACCCGACGTGATGCGTGCCCTACAAGAGGAGAGAGGGTGACACCAGGGAGGTGAGCACACAGTGAGACAATGCCATCTGCAAGCCAAAGAGAGTGGCCTGGAGTGGTCACACCGGCTGGTCCCTTGATCTTGGACTTCAGCCTCCAGACTGTGAGAAGACCAATGTCTGCGCTGTTTTGTTATGGCAGCCTGAGCTGACACAGGTGTCAGTGCTGGAAAGCAGAGGCAAAATGACCATTTTTTTTTTTTACAGATGACGTGGCCACATCCGTGGAAGAATCAACTGAAATCACCACTGACAAAAATGCACTTGAGTAAGGAGGCCGAAGACAAAATGGATAAGCCCAAACCAATACCTAGAAGAAAGAAAACAAAAAAGACAAAATGCTTGAGATAAAATTTAGCAAGAAAGATGTGGGCCTGCACAAAGGCAGCTCCTGAGTTCCACTGAGGGACACAGAAATGTGAAAAACAGCCCACCCTGGGACGAGAGAGTCACAGGGACCCCGCACTTAGTTTAATGCTCTGTCTTAAATTTTTAATACTTTTAAACACGGGGCCTTGAGAGTTCGTTCTGCACAGATCATGTGGGCGACCACTCTGCCCCGTCCTCCCCAGCAGCCTCAGCTGCAGCCGTGACAAGGTCCCAGGAGCCGGTCGCTGGCAAGGTGAGGCCTCTGCCTCTATGGGGGGCCCATGCCCTGTGTTTCAGGGCAAAGCTCAGTGGCCACCTCCCCTTTCCTGACTCCTGGCTGGCTGGGAGCACGGTGGGACACAGCCCGTCTGCCCCATCAGCCTGTAGAGACGGGTGTGTGGATCAGCACCTCACAGTCACAGCACTCAGGACGGGGCCAGCTCGAGCCTCAGCTGTGCAGATGACAGCCAGGGTGGGATCCAACCTGGGGCCTGACCACTGCACACCATTTCAGAGGAGACAAACCTCTCTAAGCAACACAAAACACAGATGCCATAAAAGAAGACTGATAAATTTGACTACATAAAATCAAGCATTTCTAAATGGCAAAAATTGCCCCCTCCCAAAAAAAGACAAATAGGGGTGAGGGGGAACGTAACATGTAGAAGAATGAAAGGCCAATATCCTTTCAAAGCTCCTAAAAAGAAGAAAGAGAAAGATTGGCAACATATTATAATAGAAAATGAGCGAAGGCCGGGAGGGCAGGGAGGCAGCGCCTTGTCCCTCTGGGCCCCAGGGCCTGCCGTGGTGGCCAGGGCAGGCTCAGTGTCGCCATGGCTCACTCCTCTTGCCCCCAGCCTCCTGCCACACTTGGGACCCCCACGTCTCCCAGTCTTTGGCCTCCTCTGTTGTCTTGGCGCTTGTTGAGTGTGAAGCCGGAATGGTCAGCATGTGAGCAGGGGAGGCTGGCACCGACACTTCCCGAGCCCTGGTGTATCGTCCCAAGGCGTCACCAGGCACATGACTGTCGAGGCTCCTACCCTCCCTGCACAGCCGATGCTCTCAGGGCCTCGGGGCTGGGGCAGAATTCTGGGGGCATCAGCCTCTGCAGCTGAGGATGTGCCAGGGAGGGGGACAGCCTGTCCTGGCAGCCTTCCAGGGAAGACAGAGTCCCTCGGGCTCTGCAGAGAGCTGCCTCTGCCCCCAAAGCCAGCCCTGTCCCGTCGGTGGACTTCTGCAGCGCTGTCTTCCTAAGCTTTGCAAGTGTCTTAAATAAAATGCACTTTATTTGACTAACTGAGTGGAAGGAGCCTTGGCACCTCCCTGGGCATCCATCAATTTTGTCAGGATGGGGCAGTGAGCGCCACCCTGGAGGGCACCTGGAATACATCCATTACTGCCCAGAAGTGGCATTTTTCTTGGGAGGCAGTGGAAGAGGTTTGTCATTTTGATAACAGAAGCATGTGGCATTTACATACGTTACATATTTTGTGACACTTACCGGGCCAGGGTTGTGCGGGGAGAGAGGGCAGAGGGGAGCTCCACTGCCAGGTCAGCAACGGGCCGGGAGCAGGGGCATTTCTTCTTGCAGTGGCTGAATCTGGGAGCTCAGCTAGTACCCAAAAAGCCTCTCCTGGGGCCCAGGTTGGAAAATGGAAGGAAAACTGTCCCCTACATCTTCCCACAGCAGCCAGCCAGATTGTCTTAAATATGCAACTATGTTTGGATCCTCTCTCCCTGGGCCCAGCCACAGCCCCTCCTCTGCACTTGCCCACTCAGGCCCGAGCTGACCTGAATGAAGGGTGAGGCCTGGCTTCTGTCCTACTGTACTTGGGGATGTGGTCTCTACCGCGTCTCCAGTCCCCCAGGGAGGGGTCCACTCAAAGCCCCCATCATGCCTGGCCCCTGTGTCCTGCTGCTGCTTCTAGAGGGGGCAGGACGTGGGCCGTGACAGCAGGGGCAAAGCCGGGGACCCGTGGACCTGCTCTAATCACCTTGTGCCTGTAGCTTCACCTTGAGGAGCACTTTGCCCGCCCCACGGCCCTCTACCCCAGGGCCCCCAGGACCCCCCCAGGGCCTGCAGGGACCCCACCCCATGGCCCCCAGAGCTCCCACCCAGTCCTCCCCCAAGCCATCCAGGTCTTCAGCTTGAGGCCGGCCCAGGCCACGAGTCACTGGGCTGGCCGGGTCCCCTCTGCTGCCCCCTGGGCACAGGCCCTGGCTGTCACCATGTGTTCACCCAAGGTCAGAGGCCAAGCAGAGGTCTAGGTGGACTCTGCCCGAAGCTCCTCCCATCCTCTGAGCTGTGAAGTCTCTACCCCACCCATCGCACTGGAATTGGGCTCTGATTGGCCAAAGTGCACCGCTCCGCCTGTGGGATTGGCTGGGGCATGCTCGTGACCTGGGCCGGCCCAATCAGACGCAGGACGGGACCACCCAGGGGTGGCCAGGTCGGAGCTCGGCAGAGCGAGGCCTGCAGACCAGGTCCAGGCAGCGAGGCTTCTGGGGGCGCCCGCTCCTGGGACCTGGGCGAGGGACGAGGGGCCTGAAGGGCAGGGCCGGCCTTGGTCGGCCGCAGGGGAGTGGGCTGGGTTGCGGGGTGGGCGGGGGCGGAGCCAGACGCCGGCCTGCAGACCAGTGGCCGCCCGAGGCACTGCCCAGGAGAAGCGCTCCGGAGGGCGGGCTTTCCACAGCGGCTTTGGGAGATTTTTTTATGCCGCCCACGAGTTATCAATCTCCGCTCCCTCAAAGACAAATGCCGCGTCAGGCCCGCTGCCCGGACCCCCTATTTATCACCATTTAATATATATTAAAGCGCTCTCACCTCTGATTGCGAAAACAAACAAAAAATGCTGCATCAATCACGGGGCGGCAACAGGCAGGAGGTGGATGGGGCACAGGCCGGGTGTTGGGGTCGCCCAACGGCCCTTTGCTTCCCTGCCGTGGCAGAGGCTCACGAACCCTCATGGAGGGTCCAGGGGTGGGGACAGCCCCCTCCTTTGGCCCAGGCCTCCCCAGCATGTGGCTGGCACACCCCACGGGCATGCCAGCCCCTCCCACTCCACTCCCCCAATTAGGTCAACCCCGGTACAGAGGAGGAAATTGAGGCACAGAGGGATTGGCCTGTGGCTAGCAAGTGTTCAGGAAGACACTGGTGCCCTGGCACACCCTTGAGGGCAGATCTGAACCTTGGGAACCCATCACAGCTGCCCTGTCCAGCCTGCTGGGACTGTCTAGACACAGACACAGGTGGTCTGGGGTTAGGGACCCCCAATGCAGGGGAGCCACTGACTCTACTCAAGAAGGGGGCTGGTCCTGGCTGTCTTTCTCAGGGACCCAGGGCCCATGGCCTCCATATTAGTGTTGGGGAAATCGAGGCATATCTGTGCTGGACCCAGGGCAGACTCTCACCAGGAGAAATGGACCCAGTTCCAGGGAAATGTTGAAATCCAGAGCATGAGTTGTAGTCGGAGACCTCGTGGAGTGAACAGAGCCCTTCCTGTCCGGCCACTGGCCACTACTGACTCACTGACGCAGCCAGTAAAGGCAAGGATGGGGATTGGCCAGGGGTGGAGCCAGGAGCCTCAGGGCTCAGCGGTGCATGGCCCACTCTACAGGCAGAGAAAGTGAGGCCAGGGCCAGGCGGGCTCACACTGGGGCAGGCATCCTGTGCATCCACAGTTCCTCCCCCCAGCTCTGCCCCCACCCCTCCCCGCCTCCACAACCATCTCTCTCTGTTGCCACCCACCACTCCCCCATCCCATCATAAGCCTCGCTTGGTCCCCTGGGGACTGAGGCGCGAGGGGAGGGGCACAGGCTCGGGCCACTAAATCAGTCCACGCCTGTCACCAGCTCAGGGCGCGGGAGCCGCCCGAGCGGAAATAACAAATGGCTGTCATTGTGGAGCCAAAACCTGTGATTATAATTATCACATCCTCGGTGACCTTGCGTAAACTTTAATCCCTCTCCAATGGAGCATTTAAATAGCCTTCGCTGCGCTGCAGAGCCCCCAGCCCGCCCGCTATGCCCCCAGCCCCAGCGGCTGGCTCCCAAGGGACAGGGACGCCTCTGGAACCACCGTGCCTGCCACAGCGCTCCGTGGGTGCCGAGCTGGGGGCACCCGTGACCAACCACCCAGCTGGGGGGCTCCCCTCAACCCCATTTCACAAAAGAGGGGGTGGGGATGTTCAGCAGCCCCAGGGAGGTGGGGGGCAGGCGCGGCTCCAGGCCCTCTGACTCACTCGCCAGGCCCTACGATCTGGTCCTGGGGTAGGACAGCGGGGCTGGAGGTCAAGCAGCCTCCATGTGCTCGGCCGGCCGTCCTGAGGCTGGGCCCATAGCACCCCTGCCAGCTCCTCTTGGAGCATCCCTGAGGCCCCTCGCTCAGCCTAAGGGGGGCACCCTACTTACCTCTTCCACGGCCAGGCTGCTGTTGTCTGCGCAGCTGCCAGTGCCATGCCAGCCTTGGAGTGTTCCTGGCCTCAGCTGGCGAAGGCTTCTCTCGCCCACTCAAAGTTCTGGCCTGGGCACTTCAGGCGGGAGGTGTCAGGAGGCATCCATCTTGCAGCTTGAGGGGTCCCTTAAGGGTGGCTCCCCTCCAAGGACAGAACCTTAGAATGTGTCAGAATGGGGCACCTGTGGGCCTGGGGAGCATGGTCCCCCACTGCCTCAGTGTGGCCATCCCAGCTGGACGTCCACAGTGAGAACTACTAGGGCCATGAGGGGTCTGGAGACAAAATGGACCCCTCCCCATAGCCCACGGCCCCCAGCACAAATCCCTCCCCACCAGGCAAGGGAGTGCCCTGGGACCCCGGCCTGAAAGCCCGGCTCCTCTCACAGACGGGGCTTTGGACTCACCCCTCAGTGCGCAGTAGCCCAGGGCCCAGCCCCTGTCCAGCCCCTGTCCAGCCCCTCCCACACATGTGCTCCTGGTGGGGGTGTTGGGGAGGGGCCGAAAGCTCCCTGAGCCCCTACCTGGGGCCCTGACCCCAGTGGAGGCAGGGCAGGGGAGACACCAGGAGCCCACACAGGGCGGGCTCCATGAGTGCCCACCTCCTCCACCCTGTTCTCCCCACTCTCCTGCAGGAGGCGTCAGGGGTCAGAGATGGCCGGGACGGTTCTTTGTGCTCAGAAAGCCTGGTGCTCTCCCTGGGCCCCACACAGGATTCCAAGGTCAGTGCCCCCCAGACTGTGTCCCTTGACAGAGCTGTATTCAGAAGGAATGTTCCCATGGGCTTCTCCCAGGGTAGGGGCAGAGGGGCTTTCCATGCCCCTCACCAAAGGCACTGACAAGTCCTGTTGGAAAGAACCTCTTTGATCCCGTTTGAGTCCTGAGTTCTCCACATCAGTGTGAGCGGGAGCCCCTTGTTTTCACAGCACCCCCATGAGCCCTCCTGAAGTTGGAGGAGGGGTGGGACTTCATTCTCTCTCTCTTGGGGTCACACCCTGTGCTGGGTACTGGGATAGCCAAGGCCTGGCAGACAAGGTCCCTGCCCCACCTGGAACTGACTGCAGTTAACCAAATCAGGACAAGTGCAGGTGTCCACCGTGAGGTGCGTGGGCCTGGGGAGTCAGAAGGTGTCTCAGGGGAGTGGTCTAAGCAGGGACGTGGATGAGGAGGGGACACGGCCAGCAGACAGGGGTGGGAAGGGGATTCCAGCAGAGGGAATGGCACGTGCAGAGCTGGGGGGGGGCGGCGGTGAGGATCTCTGAGAGGTGGAGATCAAGAGGAGCCGAGGTCAGGCCCTCATCTGGGGCAGGGTCCCTTCTCTTGCCCTCACCTGCCACGTACACTGGCACATCTGTCCCCATCTGCTGTGACAGCTGCTCAATGCCGGTGGTGGGCTGGGCGGGTCTCCTTGAGCCTGGGTGGGGGAGCTTCTGTGGTGGCATGTTGTCAGGGTTCCCACCAGGCAACTGGGGGGCCATGGGGGGCCAAGGCACTGTGCCCAGGCCCCCCACAGTCCCCTAGCTTGGCTCCCACTCAGTCGGCAGGGTCAGAGCCCACCCCCGGGGGCTCCCCTGCCCAGCCGCCTTCTCTGCTCCTGTCCTAAGCCTTGCCTCTCCGTGCAGGCCCCAGCCTACCCTGTTCCCTCAGCGTGGGTGTGTCCCTGTGCACCTCTGCTCAGGGGAATCCCAACTCGTCCCCTGACACCCTGTAATTATCCTCCAGAAGGCTCTTCTCGCTGGCTTTGAGCACACCAAGCACACCCTTGTCCTCACTCAGACGTCTCCCCAGGATGATGGGAGGGTGGCGGGAGCAGGAGGAAGCCCCCAGGGAGCTCCGTGAAAATCCCGGCCCTCCGTGCAGCTGGGGCTCCAGGGAGACATGCTCCAGGGCCCTTGGCATGGCGGGGTGGGGCGGGGCAGAGCCTTGAGGCAGGAGCAGCGTGTGCTGGGTGGCGGGGGTGGCCAGGCCAGGCCTGGGCACATGGGTCTGTGCATGCGTACATGAGCATGTGCATACATGCTCACTCATGCACAAGCACACACGATGCACACACATGGTCAAGGCCCATGTGTACATGTGCACACACATGCACGTGCGCAGTGCCAGGTGAAGGGCTGGGGGCAGTGGGTGGGGTGCTGGCTGTGGAGTGGCCCAGGCGGTCTGGGTGGCAGCTAAGTCTGTAGCAGGGAAAGGTGCCAATGGGGACCAGGAGGGCCTGTGGCTGAGCCCTGAGACGCCCCAGAGTGATGCGGGCAGAAGAAGCAGGCCTTTGAGACAGCAGGAAAAGGCTGAGACCACAGTGGCCAGGAGGGCCACGTCCTCTGGGTGGAGAGAGGACAGTACCCAAGAGGAGGACGTGGCCAGCCAGGACAGGTCCCCAGGGTCAGAGGTTGAGGCACAGTAGGTCCCAGTTTGGTCAGGCAACAAGGAGGACGTTGGGGCCAGACCTGAGCCATGACCTCCCAGGAATGGTGCAGGAAGGGCAGCAGGGACTGGAGACCCCGGGCCAGGGAGGCGGCAGGCAGGGAGAGGCTGGGGGCACAGACGGGAGGGGAACTGGGGGGGTCCTGGCTTCCTGTAGGGCCAGCCTGGAGGGGGCAGCAGCCCCCCAGGGAGGACACCTCTAGAGCAATCCCATCTCACTTCCCAACACAGGCGAGGGCCAGCCCCTCCCATGGCCCCAGACTCCTCTGCAGCTGAGGACACGAGGCTCAGGGAGGTGCAGACTGCAGGAGAGCCGGTCAGACCTCTCTGGCCTCTCAGCTGGGCCTCAGTTTCCCCTCAGCCCCAGGTGAGGGCAGCACCAAGGTCTCTGCAATGGGGGGTGTCTCTGGAGCCCGCGGAAGGCAGTGGGCCAGGACAGCCGCAGGGCTCAGGCGCTGGGACCTCAATTACTGCCACCGACTCGGAAATGTCAGTGGCGCCTCCTGCACCCCAGCCCTGAGTTTGGGCTGAAATAGCAGCAGTCCTAGCCCAGAATGAATCGCTTGGAAATCACATAATTGCCAGCTGCCATGCGGTCACCCTTGACCGTTGCGGGGATGGCTGTCAGATCAGTGCCAAAACAGTTCTTGGGCCAGGAAGGCGGCCCCGCCCCTCACAGGCAGCCCTGGACCCCTGACTGCCACAGCAGCAGGCAGGGCCGACTGTGCATCTTGGGGAGGGGTGCGGCGCAGGGCAGGGTCACCCTCGTCTGCGGCTCGCAGACTGATTACAGACTTACATGAGATGACGTGTACACAGTGGGCACCAATGCTAGTCAGTCCTCCCCCTCCCTCCCAGATGGTCCTGGATTCTCTGAGACTTCCCCAGAGAAACTAAGGATGGTGAGGACAGGAGCAAGTCGGGGGTGCATGGACCCACACGGATGCAGAGTGGAGACAGTGTGGACATGGGGCCAGGTATGCTAGAAAGTGGCCGCCACGGGAAGGTGCCTTCAGAGCCACCACATGTGAGTCAAACCCATCCCCGCTCTCACTGTCGGGTCTCTCTTGGACCCGGCAGGCCCTCCACCCTGGGATCTCCACCCGGCACCCACCTGGTCCTCCACCCCACCAGGAGCCTGGGCCGGGGAAGGGCATTGTGACCAGCACTTTGGCAGATGAGTTGGTGTCTAAGCTGGGACTGGTGGTCCACCTGCCTGGTTTCTAGCCTGTTCTGTGCTTCCCCCTGCGTAGGGCTGGTGTGGACGGAGGTGACTGTGTGAGCCAGCATGTGGGCGTGGGGAGCAGTGGGAGCCAGCCCGGCCACCCTCACAGCCCAGCTTGGTCCCTCTGGGGGTGGACCTGTGGCCACAGGGAATGCAGTGGGTGGCCCTGGAACAGCCTGGTGCTGCTCACAGCTCTCCTCAAAGAGCCCAGGACTCAGCCCAGCCAAGTGGGCGTCACAGCAAGCCCCGGGCGGTCTGCCTGGGATGTGCCCACTCTCTCCATGACATTAAAGAAGGGAGAAGAAATGTGTCCAGGTGACAGGGGTGTCCAAGGGCCACACCACCCCAATGACCGGTTATGCTGGGCTGTGTGGCCACTGTCAGGACTCAGATCACGTCCCTGTCCCATGCAAAGCCGTCAGGAGCTGGGCAGGCTTGGGGGACAGGGACTGGGAGGAGGGACCACACATACACACATGCATGCTTGCACACATACACATACCAGCAGGGCACATATGTATGTGTGTACATGTACATCACACGTGTGTGCATGTGTGCACACTCACACCCACACACATGTGCACACATGCAGATTCACACACAAGTGCATACACATTCAAGCCATTTCCCCCAACATGCAATAAGCCTGCGACTGAAGCTCCTGCGGGCTGCTGACCTGCACACCTCCCTTTTAGGGGCCTCCTGGTCCAGGTGGCCAGAGGCAGGAGTGGTCAGAAGGCCACCAGCAGTGGGGTGGGAATGGAGGAGGCCCTGACACAAGTTGTGGGGCCCAAACCATAGGCTTGGGGGGCAGCCCCAGTGGGTTCCAGGCAGAAGTTATTCATCCTCCCACCCGCTCATTTGTCATTCTCCCTCCCCCTAGCCACCATGTGCTCACATCCACCCATCCACCCCATCCATTCATCCAGCCAGCCACAGATTTATCCATCCGTTCACTTATTAGAGTCCATCAACTCTTCCATGTGTCTATCTAGCCACCCATCCACCCACCAAGCCCCATCCATCTCCGTGCATCTATATATCCATCCACCTGCTCATCCATCAATCCATCAGCCCATCATGCATCCACTTTCCATCAGTCAGCTGACCCACCTGTGTGAGAGGGGCTGGAGTCTGTGCCCATGAGGGGGTGCCAGCCATCACCAGGAACACGGAAGGGCATCTGTGTCCAGGCGTGGAGCTGGTAGTGGCAGAACAGGGCTGTTCTCTTAGCTTATGCTTGTTTCCCAGTGAATGCAGTAAGGTCCTCAGCTGGGGTTGAAGAGTAGCAGAGGGTAGTGGCAGTTTAAGGAAAGAAGAGATGGGGGGAGCTGTCCCTGAAAGCAAGAGAGTGAGTGAGAAAGAGAAAGGGGGATTGCTAGGCAGTGCTGTGCACCCCCTGAGCCTTGTGGTCATAAATCTACAGTGTTCAGAATAGATTGTGTTTGTGTGCAGCCAGATCTGCTGCTCAAGTTCATCCACACATTCACCCTTGGCCATCCATCCATCCTTCCACCCACCCAGCCACATACCTCCCATCTACCCACCCAGGCCACCCACCCATTCACCTGTCCACCCTCCTACCCAGACACCCACCCAGCCACATACCCCCATCCACCCACCCATTCACCTGTCCACCCATCCGTTCATTGACCCATCCGTCCAACCATCCATCCATCCACCCTTCTCTTCATCTTTCTGTCTGGGAAGCCAGCCAGCCACCCATCCATCCGTCTGTCCATTCACCCATCCATTTCTCCACCCACCTGTTCTTCCATCCATCAGACATCCTTGCCCCTCCTGCATTCAGGGAATGGTGTGGAGGACAGGGCTCTGTCCCTGCCCTCAGAGAAGACGAAGTGCAGGGTCAGTGGAGGTGCAGTGGTGGTCACTGTGGGCTGTGGCTGCCAGAAGCCTGGCCCTAGCAGCCCCATCCTTCCAGCTTCCCTGCTGGGACCCACAAAGGCTGCACCTTCAGGGGAAAAGCCAGAGGCTCTAGCTAGTTCCCAGGGCTGCCCTCCCGCACCCAGACCAGGCACAGCTGTGCTGCGGGGTTCTCCTCACGAGGGATGTCGGGTTGGGGAGGCAGGGCCTAGGAGGGCAGGCCAGGAAAGACCCTCTTCCCCCAGGGCCAGACATGCGTGATGGCTCCAGACACAGACAGTAGCTGAACACGGCTGGGCACCAGTCAGCGCCAGGCGGTGCACCCCGGTGGGCGGTGGGTGGCTGCTGCGGGGAGGGGGGCCTCTGCTGGGCCGGCTGGGGCGGGGGGTCAGGCCTTCCCACACCAGGCCAGTAAACCCAGCACTGCAGCCCCATCCCCATCCCCAGACAGAAGCAGGCACCGCACCAGGAGCGCTTCAATCCTCCCCAGCGGCCCCCACGTCCTGTCCATGCAGGTGGCACCTTCACTCCCAACTGGGTGTGGTGGCCAAGCTGCCTCCCTGGGCAGCCCTGGGTGTCCACACTCCAGGAAAGGGACACAGAAGGGCCCGCCCTGGCCTGTCCCTGCTGCAGCCCCTGGCTCGGGAGGCTGAGTGGACCCGTCGTCCTCTCTTCTCCAGCACCACACGGCTCCCTCTCCTCTGACCTGTTGGCCGCACCAAGACCCTGGAGGGGCACCCGAAGCTTCTCCTCACACTCAGTGACCTTGAAACGCGGGAGGAGTCCCGCGTGGTCCAGGGAGAGAGCGTACTCTGTGCGGATTTCATGCTCTGCAGAACGCATTTGTCTGGGGCCCGGCTCCTCTCGGCCGCTCCGTCAGTCTCCCAGACACGCTCGCCTCCCGCCCCCGCCCAGAATAACCTAAAACCCGAAAAACTGCCATCACTCGTGCTTCCTTCTTAGAAAACACTCAATATCTCAATCTTATCAGGCCGGTTATTTATGTGTCTCTACTCCTGAGTAGATGAAACAAGACCGCAAAATCCGCAGGCCGTGCCTCCTGCAGCAGCCACAGATAAGCCCTCGGTGGGAGGGGGCTTGGTGAGCCGTGCTGGCCTCCATCGGGCTCCACCCTGCCCTGGACATCTGCTCCTCCTGGCTCCCTGGGCCACGGACAAAAACCAGGTGCCTGCGTGCCCCCCTCCCCGCCCCTGCCCCCAGCTCTCAGGCCTTTCCAGGGCTGGGCCTGCGGGAAGGGGCTGGTCACACTGTGGGGCAGTTTGGTGTCTCCACGTGACATGCATGGCTCCATGGCCCTGTCCCATCTCCCCCACTCTCCCCTTGCTCACACACATAGGCGGGGACCCTTAGGTGGCCCTGTTGGAGTGCAGGAGCAGAAAGGTCACTGGTGGTTGGAGGATGCAGCTAAGACTGACCTCATGGTCATGGGCTTGGCAAAGTGGCCTTCCCAGGTGGGCATGGGACCATTGCCCACCTCCCTCGTGGGTTGGTCTCCCAGCCTGGCTCTGACGCCTGCTCTCCAAGCCCTGGGGAGAGGGGACAGTGGGGCACAGACCTCAAACTTCAATGTGAGCATACAGAACGGGCAGGTTCCGTGCGGGGTGCCGGACGGGGGCGTCATGAGAGCGCACGGTCGGCTCCCCACAGAGTGGCACACGGGAGCAGGAGGCGGAGGAGCAGCATCGGCACCAGGACCTCGGGGTGGGAGGTGGGGGCCACGTGCAGATGCGGCCCAGAGGGTGACAGACCTGAGTGTGGGGAAGTTGAGCCATAAGAACAATGGGCACAAAGTTAGAGGGACATTGTCGTCTCTGGGAGTTGGGAGAAAGACTTAAATTTTTAAAAACATAAACCAGAAGGAACAAAATACATTTTCTTGCCATCAAATAATTAAGGATTTTGCTGTCTAAAAGCTAATGGACAAGCAACAGTAGAAGATACTTGTGACCCCGAGAAGAACTCGGCACGTCAACTCCACCTGCAGCAAGGGCCACGCAGCCCGGGCAGGGAACGGAGAAGGATGCCCGCGGCAACGTGCGGAGAGGAAACCCAGCAGACTCCGAGAGGCTGAGGGCACCGGTAATCGAGACCTGCAAGTAAAACTGTGCCTCAGACCTGCCCGCTCAGGGCCGGGGGCCTGGCCCCGCCTGACGGGTGAGCAGTCCTCTCGGCCCTGGAAGGGCCCACTTGCTGCCCAAAGCCAGCCACTCTTGACAGCCAAAGGGACAACCAGCGAGAACCAGGGTGTCTGTGGGCATTTGGGGGCACACAGTCTTCCTACCTGGGGTCAGCAGCACCCCAGTGCATCCCCGAGGGCGTGCCCAAGCATCCCCTGCAGCCATGCTCTGATGCAGTGGGGCAGGTGGGGTGGCCGTCCCCAGAGAGAGCCGCATGACCTGGTTCGGATTCTAGCTCTGCTACCAGCGGGGGGATCTTGGCCTGTTGTTTGACGCCTCTGCACCTCCCTTGCAGAATTGTGTGTCACAGGCTGGACTGTGTCCCCCTAAATTCATGTGTTGAGTACGAACCCTCAGTACCTGGGAACGTGACAGGATTTGGAGATGGGCCTTACAAGAGGTGATGAAGTTAGAATGGGGTCTTCAGGGTGGGCTCTGACCCTATACGACTGCTGTCCTCATAAGAGATTAATGCACAGACACCACAGAGGGATGGCTGCGTGAGGACGCCGGGGAAGGTGTCACCTGCACACCAAAGGAAGGCCTTGGAGGAGCAAGCCCTGCCTGGACGCAGCCTCCAGGACTGCAGGGAAGCGAATGCCGCCCTGCGCTGTGCCCAGTCTGCCGTGCCGGGCACCCTAGCGGTGCACTGTGCCAGCCTGCGGGAGGCGCTCGGAGCCCTCAGGGAGAGGGTCCTAGGTGACGTGATGGTGACGGGCCACCCCAGGAAGCAACGGGCTCTGCCACCACGTGCTGGGGGAGGAGGAGCTCAGTGTCTTTGGCCCTGGGCCTCCCTTGGGGTGGGTGTTGGGTAGAGGCCACGTTGCTGCTTCTGGGGGTGAAGGGTGCACAGGGCAGCGCCCCAGCCCTCAGGGCAGGCACAGAACCCTGACTCACCCCTGACTGCACGCACACCCTGAGCTTCTACTCCACCCCTCCTGAAGGCCGGCCGGTGGGTCACTGCTGCCAGCGCCTGGGTGTCTGCCAGCACCGGCTTGGCATTCACTTGTTTGCTCATTCAGCACTCATGTACCAGGTGCTCGGGGCTGGGGGCTGGGCCTGGAGACCCTGGAGGCCCCACCTCCCAGTGTCCACGGGCAGCGGAGACCTCAGCCTGGCCAGAGGAGAGCGGGAGGGCTGGGTGGGCCACAGGAGGGGCTGGAAGGTAGGAAGGTGCCATTCCCCTGGAACCCTGGGCCGGAAATCTCAGGGAGCGGGACAATTCCTCCCTACCCCCCACCTTCACTGGTCCTGCTGGCAGGCCAGGGCAGACACCCCTCACACTGGCCCTGTGCAGAGGGACCCAGCCAAGTCCCAGGGTGACTCCAGGGAATCTCCTGCCCCTGCCTCCTGCGTGAGGCCGCACAATGGCCACTTAGCTCCGTCCTATGGGACTCTGATGGGACCAGGCCCTGCTGGCTGGACCATCTCCTGCCTCCTGACATCTGTCCCTGAAGCTCAGGCAGCCAGAGGGGGGCACGCCCTGGACCTTGGGCAATCCCAATGCTGGGGGCATGTTGGGGGTTCCTGGACCCTCCCTCATCATTGTCAGGCCTTGCCACCCAGGAGTCCCTGTGGGAGGAGCTGCCAGAGAGTTTTTGTCCCATGGGCAACTCAGTCCCAGAGAGAACCAGGCATAGGGGCAGGAAGGGCTGAGCCTTGTTTGCTTGGGGTCTCCACGACATGTGAAACGCACCTCCTGGAAATGCACCCAACCTCTGAGGGCTGGGTGAGGGCAGGACCAGGGGCCAGGGCGTGCAGAGAGAAGCCCCCAGGCCCCAAGCCTGGCTGGGCCTCAGCAGCGGTCAGCACATGCACACTGCGTGAATACAGACCACAGGCACACACATTACATGTACACAACACATGCATGTGCACACACAGGCACACACATTCACACAACGCACACACAACACACATGCACCCTAATCTCGCCTGGCCAGAAGGCGGCAGCCCAGGACCCCTCCTGCGTCACTCTGTGGGCCTTCCTCAAGTGAAGTCCCCACCCGACACAGCTTGCTCCCCAGCCGGTGCCCTCCCTGGGCCCCAGCCCACCGGTGTGCAAAGCACTGGGTGCCTCCTGGGGTGTGACTCTGACTGTGACAGGCCGTGGACAGTGATGGGCAGTGCCAGCCACCCTGTGGAAGCTGTGCCCTGCCTGCTGCCCTGGCTGGACGCCCCTGGCCCCGGGGCTGGAGGAGCTGATTGGTCAGGGGCTGGGAAGTGCTGGTGCTGCCCCGAACAGTGGGTGTGTCTGCACAGCGCTCCCGCGAGGGGCCCACGCCATTTCACAGACGTGGATACTGAGCTCAGAGGATGAGTCAGCCCTTCTGGGGTGGCATCTCGATGACCGGGTCCTCCCAATTGTCTCCCAGCCTCCGCCATGCGTGTGTCCTGGGACCTCACCTCTGGCCATGGCACAATGCTCAGCCCAAGCCGGGCCACCTCCTGTCCCTCCTGGATGTTGGGCACCTTCCCTGGGTGAAGCTGGGGCTGTAACCATCGTGGCATGAAGCCGCAGGGGACACCGCCCCGCCCCCGCCCGGCCCCCGCTGACAGCCACCCTTCCCTGGGCACCCATCCTGTGTCTGCTGTGGGCCAACATGGGGGCTTCACGGAGAGGGTCAGATGTGGGGGGCTGTGCCAGCACTACCTCTTCCACACAGCCCTCCTGTCCTCAGCCGGCCGAGGTGGGCACTGGCCCCGGGGGGCACCGCTGTCCATTGCAGTGTGAGGATGGGGGTCTCCCTGGGAGTGTGAGCCCTGGCAGGCCGTGTCAGAGGGGGTGGGCAGGCAGCCTGAGGGCCGGGGAGAGCCAGGCTGTCCGAAGCCGGGGCAGCGAGCAGCAGGAGGGCCTGGCTCGGGGAAGGGCTCTCGGCTCCCACCGCCGCCTCCTTAGGAAGCTCCAGGATGAGCGCAGGGGCCGAAGGGTCCCACAGCCAGGCCAGCAGGGCCCTCCAAGCTGGATCCAGGGAGCCCCACTCCCCACAGCTGTCGCTCGGCTGTGTTCTCGAGTCCCAGAGCCTCCGGGCCGTGGTCTCAGAGGAGAGCCCCCGACCCAGGCCACAGCCTCTGGCTTTCTGCCCCACACTGAGGGTGACCAGCAATGACAGAGGGGAAGGACTGAGGGGGACCGAGGGCCGTCTACTGGGCACCTAACCTCTGTGGGGTCTCGGGGCAGCCCCAGCCCTTCCTCCCTCCGCTAGGCCTGGCCTGGGTGCCGCCACCCCCAGCCATCACAGGACTTCCTCCCTCTGCAGAGCCCTGGCCTTTCTGGGGGCTGGGGGGCCCCCTCATGTCCATCTCTGGAGTCCCCGCCCTCACCGGGTGGGCCAGGCTTTACCATCAGGCGGGAAGGACCACATCCTCCTCTCCTCCCCACCTTGGACAGGCACTGTCCACCCAGCTGGCCAATAGGCTGGACCAGTGGTCACAGGTGGTAATCCCTGCCAAGGTGCACTGGGGTGCGCTGATGGATGAGGTGTAGGAGTTCCACCTCCACGGCTGTGGGGACCCCCTACAGGGCTTGGCATGGGCGCAGCAGTGGAGAAGACCCCGGGCGTGAACCTGCAGGGGAGAGGCTGGGGAGGCACAGCCCAGGGCAGGGACCTGCCCAACTGGCAAAGGGGGGAGGTGGGGCTCCCTTGCCCGGGCAGCCCTGGCTGGCAGAGCATCCACCTTGCAGCCTAGTACAGCTGCACGGGGGGGGGGGGGGGGGGGGCGGCTGGCACGGCCACACTGAAGAAAACAGCACGACACAAAATAAATCTCTTAATAAAATTACCATTGCCCAGCCCGACACTCTCTGCACATGCGATTACACTCACATGCTGCGGTGATGAGGGAAGGAGTCTGTTCTGGCGAAGGCCTAGCCCAGCCAGGCACTGGGCACCAGCACCAGGCACCAGCGTGTGCCCACAACCCACACGCACACGGCCCCGTATGGCTGAGGTTCATCAGCCGTTACAGTAACAAACCCCTGGAACAAAGAAATCTGCCTCAAAGCAAATTCTGCCTTTGCTGCAGGGCCTGACCCCGGGAAGAGGGCCACACAGGCTGCGGGGACAGGCTTCCTGGTGGCGCCAGTGCAGGTGCTGGGCAGGGATCTGGCAATGGTGGAGGGGGAGGCGGTGAGAAGAAGGGGAGACCCGAGCTCAGACCTCAGCTCCGACCCACCCTTGACCTCTGCCTCACCTGACCTCACTTCTGTCAGTCCCAATTCCCAACTGGAAAATGGGAATAAGGAAACCTCCCCACGGGCCGCACCCTGGGAGCCCACATGGCCTCTACAGTCGCTGAGTACCAGGCCAGCACCTGACCAAGCTGACCGATCACGTTCCTGCTCCTGGGGCTCAGCCCGCCCCCGGCTGACAGGTGGGCAGAGCAAGAGCTGGGGCAGGGCTACGTTTGGGCCTTGAGGAGCTGTGAGCCTGGGGAGAAGAGTGAGGCTGCAGAGGGAGGTGAGGACACCACCAGGGCTCTCAGGGTGCAAGCGATCAGAGCCCTGACTCAGGAAGCAGCAATTGCAACTCCCTGCTCAAACAGCCAAGTGGGCCATGAACCTACTTCAGGCAAGGTTTGATCCAGCACCTCAAGCAAGGACCAGGTTGTCTCTGCCTTTTGGGGTGACTCAGAGGCCTCTCTGAGGACAGGCAGAGGCAGTGAGGCTCCACTTGCTGGAAAATAAGATGGGCCCTGCAGGGGGTAGGGGAGTGGGAGGAGGAGGGTTTAGTTTGGGACATGCTGGGTCCTGGGAACAGATGGCAGCTCAGCTGGGCACTGTCTCCCTGGAGAACAGCAGGTCAGGGGGCCAAAGAGGCCCGTGGGAGGCACCCTGGTGACATGGCTGAACCTGCCATGCCTGGCACACATGAGATGGAAGGGGATGGGCTGCTCCTGGTGTGACCACAGTTCAAAGGAGGCCTCCTCTCTAGGAGCAGGGGTCAGCGTGGCAGGTGGATACCTCCACGGCTGCTCCCCACTGGTGTCCTTGGGCCACTTGGCCTCGCTGAGCCTCAGTTTTCCCATTGTCGGGAATATCCCCATTCAGCATGATAGGGTGAGTCATATGTGGGAGCTCCCAGGAACCACAAGGAGCTCTGAGTGAGCAGGTGAGTGTGGGGTCGTGGCACCCCGGCTGTGCGAGGTGGCTCCGGGTGGGAGGGCTTTGCCGAGGTCCCTCAGTGTGTCCAGTGAAGGGCCAGGCCTGCCACCAGATGCCCGTGGGCCCTCGGCTCTCCCTGTGTGACCAGGGATGTGGCCTCCCTGCAGCCACACAGCCACATGGGTCCCTGGCTACCAGGCGCTGCCCTGTCCACTAAGGAGACAGGCCCTGGACTCCCTGGTGGGGGAGCCCCCAGCCCCAGCCCTCCCCATTGGCTGGCTGTGGGGGGGCCGCCAGACCCTGGCTCGGGAACCCGTGAGCTGGGAGTAAGTAAGTTCATTACCTTCTACAACACGATAAGCCCACTCTGATTGCTGCATTAAGGGACAGGACTGCAAGATTATAAATTACAGGGGATGTTCTCACGTGTCTGTCTCTCCAGGGCCAGCCGGGAGAAGTTAATTATTTTTATAGGTCCAGATAGGGCACAGGGTGATCGGAACGCCCGGTCCCGGGTCAGAGCTGGCAGACGCCACCCCCTACCCCCTCCAAGACCTGTGTGGCATAACCGCGTGCGGGAGCCCACCACGGCTGCTCAGCAGGGCCGAGCCAGCCCCTCGCTCCCTCCCGTGGGTGAGCGGGTTAAGGCGCGTCCCGGTTTCCTATTATTCCTGCCCACGGAGGGGAGTGGGCTGAGCGCGGCTCTCTGAGTGGCCGGCGAGGCCATCAGTAACCCGAAGGATATTCAGCAATCTTTTCTTCCCCAATTGCCCACCACAGCCTATATTACAAATACATAAATCATAATGTTTCAACAAAAGCAAAATTTAATTTTCTCCTTTCAGCCGTTATCTGGGCCGGGTGGTATATGGCAGGCTGCGCCCGGCTCATTTATTACGCACGTTGAATGGATAATGGCAGGCCGAGTCGATTGTCGCCAGCTTTGTTAGGCCTCTGAATGTGCGGCGCAGCCTGTGGCGGCCCAATCTCCCCACATCTGTAATAGATACACAGGACTCTATTATTCCTTGCCAGAGCAAAATTAAATAGTTGTGTGTGTGCTGGGGTGGGGGCCGGGGCTCCGGGAAGGTGGGCGGCGAGCGCCTCACCGGGAGGCCTGCTCAGCCGCTGTGGCGTCCCTTGCCCTGTGAAGGCCACCCCAGCCTGGCAGGAGCCACTGGTGGCAGGTTTGGGGCTGTGGAGCTGCCCTCTTGGACACAGACACGGCCAGGCGTGTCTGGGCTCAGCAGTCAGGGACCTCTTGGCCTGCCTGTGATGGGCCCATTTCACAGGCCCAGGAAACTGAGGCTTGTGAGTTGTGGCCTGCCTATGCTGGGGTGGGATGAAGCACCGAGCTCCCTGTTGGGGGATCCCTCCTCGGGCTCTGGTGTTTCTGCATCACGCAGCCCACAGGGACGGTGGAGTTGAGGGTCCCTGGGCTTGGACCCCAGGGACAGTGTGATAGGGTGGGGGCTTTCACATGCCCACCTGCCCATCATCAGTGATGCCCCTTCCTGTCCAGCAGAGCCCCCTCCATCCACCACGCAGCCTGCAAACACGTGCTCGAGCCGAGTGTGGCCCCGCTGCTGCCCGTGGCAACACCCCACCCGGGGGACTTCCACTGGTGGCTCTGTGTGCTGGGAGCTGGGGGTGAGCTCAGGTCTACACTCACCCACCCTCCCTGGCAAGCAGAGCTGGGACCCTGGCCCCCCCACTCCAGGTGGGGAAGGTGCTCTGGCTTGGCATCCGTGGAACCCCAGGAATCCCAGCACCCGGCTCCTTCCTGTAGAGCACCCAGGTGGGCTCGGGGGGGGGTGGACCCTGCCATGGACCCTCTCAAGTGGACTGCTGTGGCCTTGTGACCAGTGACCACTGACAACTATTGTCCGGGGTCCCCACTCCTGCATGGAGGAGGGTGGGGTGGGGACCCCGAGGAACCCTCCTGACCTTCCTCCCCAGGGCTGTCGGCCCGTGTGGGCAGGAGCCACCAGAGCACAGAGCTGCAGGCTGGACGCAGCCCTGTCCCAGCTGCCAGGAAGCAGCCCTGGGGAGGTGGGAGGTGGCAGGTTCATTATGGAAGTGTGGCGCTTCTGACACCGAGCGAGGGCACTTCCTCCCCGTGCTCCCTCGTGCGTGTCCGCAAATGTGCTCTGACAACGTGGAGATGGACGCAGGCAGGGCTGCGCCCGTTTCTCATTTAACCTTTGCAATGTTCCCTTCTCGTGTCGTCGCAGCCTCTGGGGGACGCTGCTTCACAAGCTGCCAGCACTCTGCCCCCACAGACCCATGTCCCCATGGCCTGGGGACGCAGCCATCCCCACTTGACGCAGGGTGCTGCACTGCCCTGTCCTGGGACGGGAGTCTTGCTCTCTTATGGCCCACCACTGACTGCTGGCTCTGACATGTGGGGGGCTCCTTGTGCCCCACAGGGCCCCCGTGCCAGCAGCCTCCATCCCCACAGAAAGCTGTGGGGCCTTCCCGGTGCCCGGAGCCCAGCCTGGGCACAAAGGCAGGTGGGCGTGGAGGGGGAGCGGGGTGGCGGCAGCAGGCCCCGAGGCCGCACAGGCAGGAGGAGAGGCTGCGCTCCCCACGGTAAGCCGGTGACGACGGAGCTGGCGACGGAGCACCTGACCTCGGGTCTGCAGACACTGCCAAAGCCCCTTGCTGGCTTCCCTCAAATCCCCTGCTTGTCCCTTAACAAGGCTTGAGCAGATGCTGGAGTTTCTGGTCACGCCTACTAAAACTCAGTCTGGTTTAAACCTTTTCACAAATCCTGTTTCTGGCTGTTCCCCTGGCCCCAAGGGTATTCTCAGACGGGCGGGGCTGACCCGACAGGTAATTACTTGCGGCCAGTCCTCCCTTCACCTGGCCAGTCCTCCCTTCACCTGGCCTCTGTCACCGCGGAGCACTCCCTGAGCACGGCAGTGCACCTGGCACGGCGCTGGGGAGGAGGAGAGATGAGAATTCCTGTCCTCATGGAATTGGGACAGAGATAATCAAAAAACACAACGCATAAATAAACTTTAAAGTTAGAAAGTGACACCTGCTGTGAAAGTTAAAAATTGGATGGGGGGTTGGAGTCGGGGGAATAGAAGTGCATTTGCTGTTTTTCAGTAGGGGAGCAGGGTGGGCAGCAAAGCCACGAAGGAAGTGAGGGCAGGAACAGCATTCCCACACGAAGGAACGGCCAGTGCAAAGACCCTGGGACCAGAGCCTGCCTGACCTGCTCAGGACAGCTAGGAGGCTGGGGGCGGAGAGGTCTGAGAAGTCACAGGGTAGGACACGCAGATCTGAAGACCACTGAGGGCTTTAACTTACCTGCAACGAAGGAAGCCACTGGAAGGTGTGAGAGAGAAGAAGACAGAGGCTCTGATACGTGTTTTAAAATGAACACCCTGAGCGGTGTGTGGAGAATGGGGTTCAGGGACCCAGGTGGGACCAGGAGCAGGTAGGAAGGCACTGTGACAGCCCAGCTGAGAACGACGGTGGCCCAGCCTGGGCGCTGGCGGGGAGAAGGGCCGGGTGCAGGGCGCGTTGGGACAGTAGTGGATTGGCCGATGCACTCACTGGATACGTCAAGCAAAAGAGATGAGTCGAAGGCAAATTCAAAGTTTCGATCTGAGCAATTAGAAGGAGGGAGCTGCCCTCACCCCAGGCGGGTGTCGGAGACGAGCAGGTGTGGGAAGGGGTCGGGAATTTGGTTTCGGGCAGTTGAATGTGACATGCGGAGATGTCTAGTGGCAGCTGGATTTATGAACATGAAGCTCAGTGAGCGTTCTGGGCTAGACACAGATGTGTGGGGGTCATTGCGTTAAAGCCACAGGACCCAATGAGATGGCCCAGGGGGCCAAGACTCACGAGGAGGCCAAAGCCTGAGCCCCGGGGACATCCCTGCTGAGGCATCAGGCAGAAGAGGAGCAGCCAGAAGAGGAGACTGAGAAGACACCCTTGGAGAGGAGGGAAGGCCGGTGTGGGAGGCCTGGAAGCCACTTGCGGAAAGTGTCCCGGGAGGAGGGACAGCTGCAGGGGCTGAGGTGAGAATGAACTGACCACTCGATTTTAAAACATGAAGGTCCCTGGTGACTTTATTTATTTATTTATTTTTTGAGACAGAGTTTCGCTGTGTCACCCAGGCTGGAGTGCAGTGGTGTCATCCTAGTTCACTGCAACCTCCAACTCCTGGGCTCAAGTGATCCTCCTGCCTCAGCTTCCCAAGTAGCTGAGACTACAGGTGCCACCTCCCCTGGTTAATTTTCTATTTTTAATAGAGATGGGGTCTCACTCTTGCTCAGGCTGGTCTCGAACTCCTGAGCTCAAGGGATCCTCCTGCCTTGCCCTCCCAGAGTGCTCCTGGTAACTTTGATAAGAGCAATTTTAGTGGAAGGACAGGAAAGAAAGCCTGATTGGAGTGACTCTAGGAAGGGCGAGGGAGCTCCACTGATGGACAAGATGGACAGAGATCTAGGTTTGTCTTCCTGCCTGAAACAGCTAAAGATGATAAACGAACCAATGGCCCTGAAGACATGGAACATCAGGCAATGAGGAACAATGACATCAGAGACCCAGAAAAGATGAGGTGAGCCCCCTGGTTGCTCCAGTGCTACCTTGAGGGGCTTCCGGGCCGTGGTGCAAGGAGGGGACCCAGTTGGAGTGGAGAACAGTGACTGGAGGGACAACTTCCAGCAGCTGAGTACGGCCGGCCCTTGGTACCTGCGGGTTCAACCATCCATGGATGGAAGACATTTTTAAAAAGAAAGCATCTGTACTAAACACGCACAGACTTTTTCTTGTCATTTTCCCCTAAACTATACAGTGTAGCAACTATGTACGCAGCGCTGACATTGCATTAGTATTGCGGGTAGAGACGTTGCGATGCGCGCAGGAGAATGCGCACAGGTCAGAGCTACACCGTCTGACATCAGGACCTGAGCAGCCGCAGATTGTGGCATCCACAGGGGCCTGGCACCAGGTCCCCACGGATACAGAGGAATGGCTATGTACGTGTGATTGCAATTCTTCAAGGGGGAGGAAAGGACAGAAAAAAACTATTTCGAGAAATCACGATCAAAACTTTTCCAACTAGAATGAAAACTATAAACCCACAGGTCCAAGAAGCTCCACAAATACCAAGCACAATTCACTAAAACTGGTGATAAAGGGGAAGCCTTAAAAGCAGCCAAATAGGGGGAGAACCCCCCCACCCCCACCTGCGAGCGCAAAGAAACGAAAGTGAGGGGACAGCAGATTCCTCACCGGAAACGCACTAGGAGAGAGTGCACCAGCATCGCTGAAGTACTGAGAGAAAAATAAAACTGTCAACCTCATATTCTTTGACAGCGAAAATATCTTTCAAATACAAAGGCAAAATAAAGACTTTTTCAGACATAAAAAAAAAGCTGAAAGAATTTATCGCTGGAGGACCCACACTACAAGGGACGTTGAAGGATCTTTTTCAAGCAGGAAGAAAATGATACCAACTGAAAACCTACCTGTATCTCCACAGAATTCAGAACTTCAGAAATGGCAGCTGTGACAATCTTCCATTTCAAGGAAAAAAAGTAAAATAATAATAACAATGTGTTGTGAGGTTTATAACGTGTAGAAGTGCAATGTGTGACAAAAACAGCACAAAACCCAGGACAGGCGAAATCACAGCCCACTGGCGTGAGGTCCGCACGCCATCCACGCCATGGTGTAATGTTTCATACCTTAACTTCACCGAAGGTAGCCTACGACAAACCGAAGGCGCATGCACTAAAGCAACCACTAAAATAGCAAAGCATGATAGCTAATACGCCAACAAAGGAGAGAAAGTGAAACCATAAAAAATACTCATTCCGAAGAAGACAGAAAAAGAGGAAGGGGGAGCAAAGGATACAGGGGACAAATGACAAACAAAAGCTAGACAATGAATTTAAATCCAGGTACATTAACATTTACATCAAATGTAAGTTGTCTAAACTCCAATTAGAAGGCAGAAGTTGTCGGATTGAAACGTCAAGACCCAACTCTGCGCTGCCTATGGGAAACCCACTTTAAATACAAAAACACCAATAGATTAAAAGTAAAAGGATAGAAAAAGATAAATCATGCTGATACTGAAAAATAAAGCTAAAGGGGCTACATTAGTATCACACAAAGTAGATTTCAGAGCAGAGAGTATCGCCAGGGATAATGAGAGTCATTTTATAATGGTGAAGTGTTAATTCATCAAGAGGACATTAAAATTCTAAGTATTTATCCACCCAATAACAACTTCAAAATGTATGAAGCAAAAACTGAGAAAATCACAGGAAAACACAGACAAGCCCATAAGTGCAGAGATTTCAACACCCCTCGCACCACAGCTGACAGGACAGGCGGGGAGAGTATGGTTCGGACTGTGGGAGACAAACGCTCTCACGCGTGGAAAACTCGCCCAGTGACAGCGCAGTGCCCGCTTTCAAATTCATGAGGAATATTTACCAGGAAATATCACATTCTGGGCCATAAAATAAGTCTCAACAAATTTAAAAGTATTCAAGTCATACAGCGTATCACATACATATGTTACATGACCAGAGTGGAATTAAACTAAAAACCAGTAACAGAAAAATATCTGGAAATTTTTAAATATATGGAAACTAAATAACACACTTCTAAATAACTCCCAGGTCAAAGAAGAAATCAAAAGAAGAATGAGAAAGTATTTTGAACTGAATGAAAATGGAAATATAACAAATCAAAAAATTGGGGCTACTGCTGAGGAAGTTCAGTACCTAGAGGGAAATTCGTAGCACTAAACCTCTACGTCAGGGAAAAAGAAAGACCCCAAATCAATGGCCTCAGCTTATACCTTAAGAAACCAAGAAGAGGAAGAGCAAATAAAACTCAAAATAAACAGAAGAAAGGAAATAATAAGTACTAAAGTGGAAATCAATATAGAAAAGAGAAAGCAAAAGAGAAGCAATAAAACCAAAAGTTGGTTCTTTGAGAAGATCAGTAAGATCAATGAACCAGACCAATCAGGAATAAAAGGGAGAAGACAGATGGCCAACTCTAGGACATTGCAAAGGTGACATCATTTGAGATCTACATATAATAAGGGGATATTAAGGGCATTTTATTCCAATGAATTTAACAACTTAGATGAAAAGGAAAAATTTCTCAAAACACAAACTAACAAAGCTCATTCAAGAAAAAATAAAAAATATGAATAGTCAGTCTTGTAGCAATTAAAGATTGAATTTATGGTTAAAAATCTTCCCAAAAGAGAACTCCAAGACCAAATAGGTTTCAAGGAAGAAATAACACTAATTCTACACAAACTCTTCTAGAAAATTGAAGAGAAAGAAATAATTTCAAATTAATTTCATGAGACACGCATTACCCTGGTACCAAATCCAGGCAATGACACCAAAGACAGCCACAGACTAATGTACATTATGAACATAAATGCAAAAATTCTTTTTTTTTTCTTTTTTTTTTTTTTAAAGACAAAATTCTCTTGAAAAGTTTATTAATACTATTACTAACAATAAATCATTCAACTTTTCAGTCTTTATGATATTTTTGTTTTAAAGATTAAATTTATTTCAAAAGCCCTCATGTAAACCAATCAGACACAAACAAAGCTTTTTATAATGAACATCTAAAATAAATTTTTTAAATATCTTTTTTCTTGGGATGACAATAGTATTACTATGATAGTATTAAGTTTTCTTATTTTTGTTAAAATTAGCTCTTTACAAGATTGTTGCTAGCAAATCTTTATTTTTATTAATATGCTAAGGCCAGATAGAAACATGATACTTTAAAATTATGTTTTAATTTCCTATGAACTATTTTTCAGTAAAAACTATTTGGCATTAAGTGTTCATATGCTCAAATTCTAAAAGTAATCTTTAATCCCCAACTGAACTCTGTACTCCAAGACTTTTTATATTTACATAATAAATACAATGTTAATCACTGAGTTCTTCCTCATCACTGAAATATTTGCTTTTCTTTATCCTTGGGCGTCTTGAATCATCTGATGTTGAGGGGCCCCCTGAACTGGGTTTCCATTTTCTTTGTTCTTCTTCAATTTTGGCTTGCTGGAATGCTATGGCCTGACTGAGGCTGTCAAGAGCAGGATCTTCCCCTTCATCTTCACTTTCTCCTACTTCCTCAATTTCTTCTTCTGGTTCAGGAATTTTCTTCTTTTTCTTTTTTTCTTTCTTCTTTGGAGGTTCACGTTCTCCAAGCATGTTCTTAGGACAGGCGTAACTTAAGTGACCACTTTCCCCGCATTCATAACACTTTGATTTATCAAAGTAGTTTCGCCTTCGGATGAACTCAGCGGCTCTTCCATTGTCAATAGCAATGCTTGCTTTTATCACTCTACCAAATAACTGTTTGTTGTTTATTGCCCTGGTACAGTTTTGTGCAGAGTCTTTATCCAAAAATAAAATAAATGCAACCCCTTTACTCTTCCTGGTATCTTTATCTTTCATTATAGTAACCTTTACAACTTTGCCATACTTGGAAAATATCCTGTATAAGTCATTGTTTGTCAAGGAAAAGGGTAAGTTGGATACATACACTGTGCTCTTACTTGGAGCCAATCCACCACTCATTTCTTCAGGTGGGGCGGGTCCAGGAGACCAGAAGAGCGCGAGCCCTCGGCTCACCTTGGGGCTTAACCCAGACTCTTCCCTATCCCTCGGAGAGGCCTTGGCATCACGGGTCCTGGGAAGGGTTAAGCGCGCAATTGAGATCGTAGCATCAGCAGTGCCTCTTCCCGGCTTTGAAAAACCTGGGCCCCCCAAAAATTCTTAAAATTTAGCAAATAGAATCCAACAATATTATTAAAGTGTAATTAATACTTCATGATCAAGTGGAGTTGCATGATGTGTGGAATGCAAAGTTGGTTTAACATTCAGAAATCAATCAATGTAATTCACCATATTAACTGACTAGAAAAGAAAAACCTTATGACTATTTGAATAGATACAGAAAAATTATTTGACAAAATCCAACAATCATTTCTTATTTAAAACAAAAAAACCTTTCACAAAATACCAATAAAAGAAAACTTTCTCAACTTCATAAAGGGCATTTCTGAAACACACACAGCTAACACCATACCTAATGGTGAAGGCCTGAATACTTTCCCCCACGATTAGGCAAAAGGCAAGGCTGTTTGCTGTCAATCCTACTCAGCATTGACTGGGTATTCAAGCCAGTGCAATAATCAAAAATGAAAAGCAGCCAGACTGGAAAGGAAGAAGTCGTACTTTATTCACAGACAGGGTACGCAACCACAGAGAATCCTACAGGATCTACAAAGAGGCTACAGGAACTAATACTTAATTAAGCGAGTTTAGCAAGGTTGCAGAATACAAGATTATTATACAAACATCAATTGTATTTCTATATACCAGCAGCAAACAATTGACAGTTAAAATTTTTTAAATAGAATATACAATGCCATCCAAAGTATGAAGTGCATAGGGATAAATCTGACGAAATATGTGCAAGACCTATGCACCGAAACTGTAAAGCATTGCTCAAAGAGCTAAGTAAATGGAGAGAAACCCCGCATTTGTAAATCAGAAAGCTCAATATTAAGATATCATTTCCCTTTGGATCCATCTATAGATTCAATGAAATCCAAATCCGAATTCCAGTAGAAATTGACAAGCTGGTTTAAAGAATCTAAAATCATCAAAACAACTTTCAGGCCGGGCGCAGTGGCTCATGCCTGTAATCCTAGCACTCTGGGAGGCGAGGCGGGAGGATCGTTCGAGGTCAGGAGTTCGAGATCAGCCTGAGCAAGAGTGAGACCCCGACTCTACTAAAAATAGAAAGAAATGATCTAGACAGCTAAAAATATATACAGAAAAAAATTAGCCGGGCATGGTGGCGCATGCCTATAGTCCCAGCTACTCGGGAGGCTGAGGCAGGAGGATTGCTTGAGCCCAGGAGTTTGAGGTTGCTGTGAGCTAGGCTAACGCCACAGCACTCTAGCCTGGGCAAAAGAGCAAGACCCTGTCTCCAAAAAAAAAAAAAAAAAAAAACTTTCAAAAGAAGGACAAAGTGCAAGGACTCGTGCTCCCTGGTGTGGAGGCTCATGCTGGAGCTACAGCAGTCATTGCAGTGTGGCGCTGGCCAGGTGAAGGTAAGACCTTGCCTGCCTTTGTCTCTCAGCAGTCCCTGGCCCTGGCCCTGGTGACAGCGCCAGCCTTCAGCCATCAGGCCCACCCCGTGGCCAGCCCTAGCAGTCTGCCATCCCCAGTCAGGTTCCCCTGACGCTGCCCACACCTTTGCAAATAGCCCCTTGACCACACTCCACACAGACCCAGGCACCTGTTCGGTCAGGCCAGAGGCTTCCTGCTGGGCCAGGACTGTATGAGCACCCAGTGTGTCTGGCCGGGCTGGGCCCAGCAGGAACAAGACTGAGAGGGCCCCCAGGGAGGGTGTGGACTGACTGGGAAGACAGGCGGGAGGGGAGGAGGAAGGAGGAAGGGGGAGGAGGGAGGAGGAAGGGAGAGGAGGGAGGAGGAAGGGGGAGGAGGGAGGTCCTCCTTTATTTTCCAGTGAATTGCGTGTGGCTTTGAAGCAGCGATTTCCGCTGTACTTTCTTCTTTATGTCTTGATTCTGGATCATGGCTGAGCCCCCATAGATTCCGGGGCATTAATGACCTTTCCAGGGAGAAAGTGGAGTGCCGCAGGCCTGAGTGCGGACTCTGGGTCAGGGAGGGGTCAGACCCACCCACCCCACTCTCCATGGGCCTTGCTCTCCTCCCGGCATCTCCTGGGGTCCCATGTCCCCAGCGCCTGGTTACCACGCTGGCCTCCGTGGGGCTCCACGTTGAGGAGCCACCTGTTCTCTACCCTCCAGCAGCCACAGGCCCCTCAAGGTGTCCGTCTGAGATGCAGGGATCCGTGGAGTTTGCACAGCCTCGCGTCTTCGTGGAGGGAACAGCAGGCACAAAAGCTGTGTGCTGGGGGCTGTGGACGCTGGGTCTGGAGGGGCGCCCTGGCTGGAGGGCACAGAATGGCAGCCAGACACTGAGGACCCGGGGCTGAGGGGGTGAGACCTGCTCCAGGCCACGGGGAACTGCTAGAGGCTCCCAAGTAGGGGAGGAACCAGCCAGGTCTCCATTTTGACAGGTGTCTAAGTCTAGCCTGGAGATGGGGGATGGGCAAGCTGAGAGACCCTCAAGGTAAATCGAGGCTTGGGGCAGATGGGGGCTGGTGAGGGTGCACAGCAGTGGCCCTGGCTCGAGCCAGGTGCCCTGGAGTGAGACCCTGTGCTCCAGTATTGGCTGAGTTTGATTTGGGGTGTCTGGAGGCCCTGGTGGAATCACTGAGTGGACGTCGGGGTCTGGGCCACACGGTGAGGCTGGGCTGAGGTCTCCTGGCTCCCTGCAGCCGCGCTTGCCCAAGGGCGGGAGAGAGAAGGCAGGAGCACCTGCAGGGCACACAGGGATGACATCTGTCCCCACACCCAGGAAGGACATTCAGGGCAGCCTTGAGCATTCCCTCTTCTCCTTGTCCAGGGCTCTCCAGCCACCCAGGTGGGCTCCTGCCTTGCTGAAGCTGTGCCCTGAGCAGGCATCTGTGGAGCCCCCCTCCTGGTGGGAAGGGAAGGATGGGGGGCAGGCACATTGGGCGGAGGCTCCCCCGGGCAGCAGCCTGGACAGGGGTCCGTTCCTCACCTGGGCCAAGCCCCTGGGCCCCTCTTGTTCTCATCTCAAGACCCTCTGTCCCCGAAACAGCCAACCGGACCAAGGAAACCCCAGCCCCAGGCTCTGGTGACAGGAGGCCCTGCTGACAGACTCCCCTGGGATGGTGCCAGTGATCGAGACTGAGATAAGCCCCAGGAGGTGGACAGGCACCGGGCAGACAAAGGCCGCAGGAGGCAGGAATGGCCGTAAAGCAATAAGGAAAGGCATAATGGTGCCCGCACTTTTAATTTGTGACTAATTTGTTGCACAATGAGGTTGCAATTTTCTAATTGTGATTGCCATTTTAATTTTACTCATGGCTGTGCAACCAACAATGTATAGTCTAGTAATTAAAATTAATTGTACCTTCACCTGCATATTTCTATTAGGCTGTTAAATTTAGTCTGTAAGCTCAATGATTCTGTTCCCTGAAAGATGCTGAACTCATTTTCCTGAGCCCAGTTCTGCCACACTTGCTGACTCCCACACTGGGGGCACTGGGGGTGGCCTAGCCCTCTTCCGGGGGGCTGGGGGGCCGGTGTCTGCCCCAGCTCCTGGCAGGCAAGGGGCCCTGCGCTCTTGAGGGCTTTTGCTGAGCTCGAGAGTCTGTTATTTATTGCATTACTAATGACTTACTAGGCTTCCAAATTGTATGTGGGGGTTTCATGAACAATCTTGGAAAACACAAATGGGGTTTCTCCACCAAATTAAGCCCATGAATTCCTCCCACAGTTCTTGCTGGACACCATTTTCCCAACATGAGGGTCCTAGTGGCCTTTGGTGGGGTGGAGGTGGGGTAGGCGTCTCCCTCTGGGTTCCAGGGGCCAGGACTGAAGGTCAAGCCTGGGCGTCAGGGCCATAGAGACCCCGACACCCCTGCAGTGGTGCCCTTCCCAGCAGCACCCAGAATCCACAGGGAGAGCACCTCTCCTGCACCCGGTGAGTGTGACTCTAGGGCCCTTTGTATGCCGTGGAGGCCACAGGGACAGGCTCTGTGACCCCATTCTGGCTGCACCCAGGATGCACCCTCCTGGGACCCTGGTGCAAGGGCAACACAGCGGGCCAGCCAGGTGGGCCCTGAGGTGGCACCAGGGGTCCCAGCCCACTCAATCCCACCCCACTGCCCACCGATTCCTTCCAGCAATTCCGGTGACACAAGTCAGCTGTGGTTTCTGTGGTTCGAGACCAGGAATCCGACGGATGCATCAGGATGGGATGTGCGGAGGCTCCATGTCCTCCTGGCCCGGCCAGGATGCAGCAGTTCTGCGGTTTTGCTCCCTGGGGGAGGGAAGGAGACCCTTGACAGAGCCTTCTGGGCCCCAGGGGCTGCACCAGGAGCCAGAGAGTGGCCCATCCAGACCCAAGGTGGCCTCCCATGATGGTGGCAAGGGGGTCCCCAGAGCAAGTGGCTGCCGAGCAGCAGGTGGACTGGGAAGACTAACCCAGCTGGAGCAGGTGGGGAGGGGGCGACTGCCCCAGTGTCTTCCCCAAGGGAGGGAACTAAGGCAGAGAGACGGAATTCAGGATGGAGCCAGAGACACCCAGCCTGGGCAAAAATGCTCAGCCTGCCTTCCCTGGGTGGACCCCGCTGTGGCCTCACTGGCCCGTGCACATGTGCAGCCCTGCTCAGCCCCACGAGGGGCTCCTCCTGGGGCACCCAAGCCCACCTGGGGTCCCCGTGGGTCAGAGTGGAGAAGGGCAGGACCAGGGTCCGAGGAGCCCCAGAACTTGGCCTTGAGCTGTGTGGTCTTGGCAGCCTTCCAAGCATTTCTAGGCCTGCAGCCGCATCCCACCCTGAACGCTTGGAGGCCCCTCTGGTGGGTGGACTGAGGTGTGGGGGACAGGTCAGGAGGGCCTGCCAGGATCTCTGGGGTACCCCACTGTGTCCCACACACCTTGGAGATGCAGACAGCCCTGAGGCCACCTCCCGGGGCCCCTTGGTGAGGCAGAGGGAAGGCTGGGCCCACGAGTCCAGGCTGGGGGTGGGCACTGCCCAGGGAAGCACCGACTCACAAAGGGAGTCACCAGAGGGTCAGTATTGACCCCATGACCTCCAAGGATGGGGTAGTGAGCAGGGGCGAGAGGAGGCCTCTGGCTGGACCTCCCCACCCCATCCTTGGGACCACATCTCTGCTCAGAGTGATGGCTTTGTACCCGCAGGTGGCCTGAGCAGGCGGAGGGACGGACGTATGAAGCCGAAGGGACTGCCTCCTGCCACGGAGGGACGCTGAGTCTCCTCTGAGTTGCAAGTTTCCAATCCACTGAGCCAGGATGTCCCCCCTTGCGGTCACCTATTCCCTGAGCCAGCCATGACGGGCCAGGGAGAGGGCAGCTGTGACTCTGCTTCCTCCACGTGGAGGAAGACACCACTCCTGGTTGTGCAAGGGGAAGGCCAGGCCCTGCACACGCCTTCGGGGAGGCTGGGAGTAGATGCTTCTGCGCCCTCCCACTCCGCACTCAGCAAGGCGCGCTGAGCACCTGTCGCGGTGGGAGCCGGCACAGGGCGGGAGCGGGACAGGCAGGGCTACTGAGCCCTCAGGTTTGTCACGTCCTTAGATGAGGCCGGCAGGTGAGATGGATAATATTGATAGAAAGTAAATTCAGAAAACAGCTAGGATGTCTTGCCAGTACCCACGACGGAGAAAGACAGCGCAGGCGAGGGCCGCGTGCCGGGGCCGGTGGGAGGGGAGAGCCTCACAGAGGAGGCCGCGAGGGCGCCCGCGTGGAGCGGCGTGGGTGCTGGAGCAGCGGCCCGGAGGCCAGGTGGCTGGGGGTGCGCATGGGTGTGGGCTCAGGACCAAGGAAGGACTTGGTCCCCTTCCTGGGTGGCACAGGAACCATCAGAAGCTGTGAGTGAGGAGGGACCTCCCTGGCAGGGCTGCCACCCCCTCCCCCCACACCCACCACCGGGGTTATCCTCAACCACGGTGTGACAAGTCGCCCTGCCTGTCACCCAAGGGTGAAGGTCAGCTGCTCTGCAAAGCCTGTGCCTTGTCCACCGCCACAGTCACTCCAGTGCCTCTTCCTGCCCTGCCTTTGCCCCACACGTCCTTTCCCCAGTTCTTACCCTTCACGAGCCTCCTCCCCCAAGAAGTCCTCCTGGGCACTCGGGCAGAGTAGCTGTGAGCACACACTCACAAGCACTCCAGCCACGCCGCCTGTGCTAATGGGCCCACCTTTCTGGAGGTGGCCCCGGAGCTGTCCTGTATCCCTTGGCCTGCGTTTCACCTGCTCCCAGGTCTCCTCCTCTGCTGGCACCATGCCCAGGAAGGGCACCTGCCTCCAGCTCTAGGGACCTGAGGATGACACCCTCCTGCCCAGCCTGCCTAGCTTCATATGCCCAGGCCTGGACACCTGCCCTGCCTGCTCACCTGTCCCCAGCCTGCAAAGCCCCCTGAGCTCCTGCACTCAGGCCAGCAGCCGGGGTCCTCAAACCTCCCTCGTCCCTGCATCACCAGAGGGAGATTTCACAGTAAACAGCTCTCTGATCACACACCCCTGCCGGTCCCTGTCTCTTGCCTGGACAGCTGAAGGGGCCTCTACACGGTCTTCTGCTGACCCCTGCACCCTACTGTCCCATCTGCCTCCACGCTGCCACCAGAGGGGCCTGGGCAAAGGCCAACCTGGGCGTGTCCTTCCCTGCTTGGACACCGCCGCCCCTCCATCTCTGTGTCCAGCCTCGCCTCCCCCACCCACTCCGTCCCTGCCCAGCATGGCAGCCTTGGGGAGCCCCAGGACCCCACGACTGCCCCACCACCAAGCGTTGGCACGCTCAGACCACGTGGGACCGCACACGTGGCTCCCAGGCAGGGCGGGGCCCTTCTGCTGCTCCCCACAGCACCCCCAGTAGTGAGAATTCCATGGGTATCACTGAATGAACGAGCAAATGGGCCGGGCGCGGTGGCTCACGCCTGTAATCCTAGCACTCTGGGAGGCCGAGGTGGGCGGATCGTTTGAGCTCAGGAGTTCGAGACCAGCCTGAGCAAGAGCGAGACCCCACCTCTACCAAAAATAGAAACAAATTATATGGACAGCTAAAAATATATATAGAAAAATTAGCCGGGCATGGTGGCGCATGCCTGTAGTCCCAGCTACTCGGGAGGCTGAGACAGGAGGATCACTTGAGCTCAGGAGTTTGAGGTTGCTGTGAGCTAGGCTGATGCCACGGCACTCACTCTAGCCTGGGCAACAGAGTGAGACTCTGTCTCAAAAAAAAAAAAAAAAAAAAAACGAGCAAATGAAGGAATGAGCAGACATCCACAGTGCCTCTTGTCATTGGAACCAGCAGGTTCACTAGTTTTTAATAATAAGGGCAAAATGCAACGACACATTCAAGGCCCATTGGAGCAGACCCTGCGGTGCCAGAGAAGGTGGACAGAGCTCCGGCCTTGCGCTTCAGGGCTTGGACTCCTGGGTCAGGGCTGGAGTGTCCTGTGACGACCACCCAGCCCTGTCCTGCTGCCTGTGGCCACTGGGGCCCAGAGCAGAGGGTGAGAAGGACCAGGGGCTGTGGGGGGATCCCTGGGGACCCCTCATCCAGGATGACGAAGGTCCTAGGTGGGGCAGGGTGGGGCCTGGGAGCTCAGAGCCCAGGGCCAGGCCAGCATCCAGGAGGGCAGCTTGGCCTGGCCCTTCCGGCCCTTCCAGCCTCTCCCTACAGTGCCCAGAGGTGGCTGCCCACTCCCAGACCTTCTTCCCGACCTGCCTCGAGTCACGCCCCTGTCCCTGGGCCTGCCCCCCAGCCTGGCAGCCATTCTGCCTCCAGGGCCCAATGCTCCTAGCCAGGGTGGGGGACATTCAGCACTATGTGCCCCTGCTCTGGGAGCTGGGCCCACAGCGACTGGCACAGACATGCCTGGCCCTGCCTTGTGGGGGACAGTGGTGAATGACGATGCCACAGGCCTGTCAGCAGCTGCCTGACACCAATGCAGGCAGAGGAGGAACAGTGAGGGTTGGGAGGGCAAGTTTAGACAGGGGACAGAAGAGGCCCAGATGACAGGGAGGAGGGCCTGACAGGGATGCAGCCACGATACCTGGGCTCGAGAAGCACCCAGGTGTGTGTTCCAGAGCAGCAGGGGCCAGAGCAAGGGGTGGGCTGGACTGGAGGGAGGGGGCGTCCTGGCAGGCTCTGAGCAGGGAGAACAGAGCTGACCAGTCTCTTGGCTTCTGTGCAGAGAACAGGGTGTGGGATCCAAGGCAAAGTGGCGGGGACTTCTCACAGCTCCTGCTGCAGCACAGCGAGAAAGCATGGGGTGGCTGTGGGGGCCTGGAGGGACCAGAGAGGTGGAGCGGAGGAGCTGCTGCCGCCAGGGAGCCCCCGAGGGCTGGACGTGGGGGCGGGATCCTCTGCCTTCAAGGAGGGGCACGGCTCAGGGGAGGGAGCCCCCGAGGCAGAATGCCCACACCGGGAGACGATGGCCCAGTGGCAGGGGATGGTGGGCCAGGTGGCATCCCGGGTCTCAGGGGATGCAGTGTCTGGCCTGGGGGCCTGGCCAGGAATCCTGCCGCCCCCACTCACCCAGCAGCCCCCTTGGGACTCGGACGCGGGTGCTGACACTCGTCAGGCCCGATAACAGGCACGCCGCTGATGCCGCGAGCGCATTAATCTTCCCCAAATTAAAATCTGCAGCGCGGCATTTAAGATTGAGGCCACCACGGTTCACCGCGGTGTGACCACCAATTTTGATAAAAGTGTTTTAAGAGCGGGGAGACGGAGATAAATTGCCTGCGGCTGTGGCGCACTGCCGGGTGAGAGCCGCACGGACACCGGGTCCCCCTGCCGCACAAGCTGCCCGCCGTGACGTCTGGTGACACCAGCTTAGGCAGTGTGGGGACCCCACCCAGTGGCCAGCCAGGCCTGGGAGCTGCACCCTGAGGGCAGGCTGCACCCCACCCTCGCTGGATTCCCCTCTAAGGAGTCCTATAGGCGCCGGCCCCAGGTGGGGAGCGAAGGAAGGAGCATTGCTCAGTGCTATCCCTGAGGGCTTCACGGAGGAGGGGAAGGAGACAGAGGGATTGTTGGATGAAGGTGAGGGCGTGGGAGGGCAGATGGGGCAGGCCCAGGGGAGGGGCAGGGAGACTTGAGGCCGATTCCGAAGACCCCAGAGGAGGTGGTGCTGCTTGCTAGATACATCCTTGATGGCTTCTGCCTTTTCTTACAAAGTTGAAGCTGGCAAGAAACGCCCGGGTTTGCAGTGGGTGAAGGCTGCCTGCTTGTCCCCTCCTGGGAGCAGCCGTGAAATTGATATTTAAAACTAATTGTACAGCACCCTCGGGATAGCAGGGCTGGGTAGACGGGTAGATGGCGGCCACATTCATTCTGTCTTGCCTCAGGCTCTGTCCGTGACCCCAGCAGGAGATTAGGGGCTGAGGATGAGGGGCTTATCTCCAGTGGACAGCGGCTGCCCCGCCCCCACCTGCTGGTCACAGCCCCCTCCTCTGGCCGCCCGCGGCCATGAGCTGCCCCCTCCTTGGAGAGTGGCCCTCCGTCCGATCTCATAACATCCAATTACTGCCCTGACTGCTGTCTGGGGCTTGGATCAAATCGCTCAGCTGCAGTGAGGAGCCCCAAACAGGTCAATCTCGGCCGGTTAGACACGGTGTCCTACTTGAGGCCGCACACAGCCCACCTCGGGAGCCAGCGGCAGCACACACACAGCCCGAGGGTGGCAGCGGCCACCAGGCTGTCAATGATGCTGAGCTCTGGCTGCGGTTCAAGGCCGGGGGCAGAACATCGTCTGAGAGTGCAGAGCACAGTCAGGTGTGTACACAAGGACAGTGACCTCTGGAGAGGTCACCAGCACTGACCACCAGGCCACCAGCCATGCTGGCTGTCAGCACCACAGCCTCTGGGCCCCGGGCTCCAGCCTGTGTATCCAGCATACTGGGCTGGATAGTGCCCTCTATACTTCATGTCCACCAGAACCCGTGAATGTGACTTACCTGGAAATTGTCTTTGCAGGTGTAGTTAGGTGAAAATGAGGTCACACTGGATTAGAGTGGGCCTTATAAGGTGTTCTTATAAGAAGAGAAGACGGAGACGTGGAGGCACATGCACAGAGCAGACTGTGTGAAGACAGAGGTGACACTGGAGTGATGCCACTGGCCAGGGCATGCCTAGGATGGCCGCAGCCACCAGGAGCTGGAAAGAGGCTGGAGGGATCCTCCCCTAGAGCCTTCAGAGAGAGCATGGCCCTGCCTGCACCTGGATTTCAGACCTCTGGATTCCAGAGTGTGAGAGAACATACTTCCGTTGTTTTAAGCCACCCAGGTGTGGTACTTTGTCATGGCAGCCAAGGACAGTAATATACCCAGGGTGTTGGTGAAATCCCTGCTCGGTTCCCAGGCCCATGGCTTCTGCCCACCTCCCCCCCATCTCCCCTCCCAAGCTCCCTGCTCCTCCCATGTCCCTCTGAGTTCCCACATCTACACCCCACTGTCCTGGGGCTACCTGAATCCACCCAGAATCCCCTGTCAGTCCCAGCCACATCACCAGACAGGAGCCAGCCCCCAGGATTCCACTCCCCACCCTAGAGTCTCCATAAAACCAGGCAGTGGCTCTGCAGTGCCCTTCCAGCCTTCAGACTCCCAAGGCCCCGTGCCTCTCCCCTCACCAGGAAGCCCTGAGCTAGGCAGGAGAAGGGCTGCTTAAAGCCACCAGCAGACCTGGATTAACATCCTTAGCTTCTCGGAGTCTCAGCACTTGTATCTGTATAATGAGGGAGAAACTGACATTGCTGAGCTGGCTTATGATCTACCATCCCAAGGAAAGAGTGGAGGAAGATGTGTAAAACTATACCTGACTGGCCATTGTAGACAGGAACTATCTAGGAGAACCAGATGTCTGGTCACCCAAAATGTCCCTGGCCCCAAGGGCTATGAGGACTAAATGAGGGGACCTGAGTAGAGCTCTCTTAGCACAGCGCCCAGACCCTACTGGGCATTCAACCAACACTTCTCTCTGTCTCTTAGTATTGGCAGCCACCTCCAGACCTTGCATCCTCAGCCTAGGGTGGGAGGTGCCACCAGCACACATGGCCTGCTCTCCCCATGAGGCAGGGCCCCACACATTGGGCCATTCATTGCCCTCTTGCCACAGGCACTGTGCTCATCCATGGCCTTCAAATTGGTGGCTCCCATTTCATTCAGATTCTTGCACTTGTGTGCTCTACTAAGGTATTAAAAACCCATTATCCCACTTAATCTAATGGCAACAGTTTGACATCAGCAATGGAAACATCATTCCCATTATCACTCACATCATCATTGCCCATATTCACCCATCACCACCATCATCACCATCACCATCATCACCATCACCCTCACCATCATCATCATCACCACCACCATCACTATCACCGCCATGATCATCATCGCCACCATCTCCACCATCAACATTATCACCATCAACATCATCACCACCATCATCATCATCACCATCATCATCACCACCATCATCATCATCACCATCATCACCACCATCATCACCATCATCACCACCATCAAGATCATGACCATCACCACCATCATCATCCCCACCACCATCACCCCATCACTATCATCATCATTGCCATTGTAATTAATCAACCCAATAATGATCTTTGTCATTTTTACTATCACTATCATCTATTACCATCACTGTCACCATTGCTGTCATTTCCATCATTCCCTTAATTATTCCTTTGTCATCTTCATTATCGCCACCACCGTTGTCAACGTCGGTGGTCACCATCACCACGCAAAACCAGTTTTCAGCTGCAGAGTCAAAAGTCAGAAATGTTGGACAATTTGCCCAAGTCCACCCAGGCAGTTCGTAGAAGAGCTCAAACACTCAAACACCTTCTGACCGGGCTTCCATCCCAGCACCAGAAGAAATGCCACCTAAGCAGCACCCACATGGCCCCCACCCTCCCGCCACCTCCCTAGAGACAAGCTGGTGTGCTGGCACATGCCCACAATCAATTTTGCTTGCGGCTCCGTATCCTGCTCACTCCCTCAGTCATGCCCCGTCTCTGTAAGGCCAGAGAATCCTTTTCCATAATACCCAATAAATAACCTGGATTTAATTGAATTAATATCGACAGCATGTAATTGCTCCTGGTTGTTCGAGCCTGCTGGGGAGGGGCGTGAGGGGGCGGAGCAGTGAGGTTATTGCTTTAAAAAAATGCCCTCAGCCCCGAGCAGCATTTTGGCCTTATTATTATAGTAATAATGAGGGTGGCTGATTTGATCTCTCCTTCCACAATAGTGCAGCATGGCCGGCTAAATAAACAGCCAAAGTCCTTTGTCCCTGTGGGCTGTTTCTGGGTAATTAAAATCAATAGGGTCTTCCTCACAGATCTCCTTAGTCTCATCAAGGCTCAGCGCTCAGGGCTGCCAGGTGTAAGACGAGCAAATGAACTTGTGGGCCCTTGGAGGGTCCGCGTGGGCGGGGTGGGCAGTGGCCTGGCTGAGCCCCTTCCCACCTGCGGTGCCAGCCCTCCATGCCACAGCCTTCCCCACCCCTGGGACTTCTGGCACAGAGCTGATGGGGGCCAGCTCCAGTGAGGTCAGCGTTTTGGGACACAGCTCTGAAGCCAGCGAGGGGGAGTCCCCAGATAGGGTCTGCGAGGAGGGTCCGAAAGGGCCTTCCCCGTCCTGGTCTGGGGACAACTGCCTGTCCCGCCCAACCAGCAACTTTCATGGACCCTTGAGCCTGTGTGGGGCACTTGGCCTCCCCTCCCGAGCGCCTGCCTGGCAGTCACCCGGCACCCTTGTCCCTGGTCCCAGGGACGCACTTGGAGGCCTGCGTTGGGCCTCTCAGCTGCACGTGCCTCAGGCCCTCACTCACTGCGGGTGCCCGTGGCCTCTGCACGCTGGAGCCTGTCCTGGGATCTGGGGCCCAGAAAGTGGACGGGCCCTGCTTTCGGGGGCTGATAGCAAGGTAGGGAGCACGGCCTGCAAGTGGGGGGTTCCTGGCCCCATGCTGCTCGAGAACTGGCACTGTGGCAAGATACCAGTGGCCAGGTCCGGGTGGCCGTGGAGGGGGATGAGTGAGGTTCTGGGAACACATCAAAGACAGAGACTGAGGCATGTGAGGAGGGGGATGGGTGCTTTGAGCAAGTTGGGGGGAGCTGCTAACCGTGATGGGACAGGACCAGGGGTAGGGCCAGCAGTCGGCTGGAGGTCCCCCAGGGGGTGCCTATTAGACATTCAAGGGGGTATGCCAGGAATACAAGTGACTGTCAAGCTCAGAAGAGTGAGCGTGGCTGGAGAGGTGGATTTGGAGTCCTTGGAGCACAGGCTGAGGCACCCCGGGGTGAGTGTGGACAAAGCAGATCAGGGCACCAGGACTGACACAGGCACCCCATATCTAGAGGACAGAGGTTGGGGAGATGGAAAGAAACTGCATCAGAGCCTGAGCAGGGGCCCCAGGGTCCCGGGGAAAGAGCTTGGGGGTTTCTGAGCTGCAGAGGTCAGGTCAGAAGTGACCCTGGTTGGGGTCCCTGTTTGGGATGCCATGCTGGGCTTACCCTACATCATCCTGAACCCAAATCGTCCTGGCACAGATGACGCTAAGTGGACACATGCTGAGGGTCACACTGCTCACCCTGTCCCCTTAGTCTCCAAAGCAGACCTAGGCCCCATCCACCTGGCCTGTCTGGGCGGCTACCACTGAGCCCGCCCAGCCCCTCGGGGCCTCCCAGCTGGCCATATGCCTGACCCCTGCTCTGACCCCAGGTCTCCCCGATCTGTGGGCCTCGGCCTTCCTCTCCCCCATGCGCAGAGGCTCTTTGTCCAGCTGATTATGCAGCTGCCCCTCCTTGCCGGTCACTCGTGACCACAGCACCGTCCCCAGCGCCTGCGCGCTCTGCCTGCCGTGCCGCACGGCTCCCCCGCAGTCCAGAGCACAGGCCCTGCCGCAGCCCTGAGGAGAGGCCTGCGCTTAGACCTTCCCTGCTCCACCTGCTCGTTCCTCGATGTAAACTGGGACCACGTTTCTGCTCCACGTGTCTGTGTGTCCATGCGTGGCCTCTGCAAGGCCCTGTCCTGAGGTCACGTCCCATGTGGTGGGAGCGCAGGCACTGGCATGAGGCTGACATCACCGGCTGACGGGGGAGCCCCCCATCCTGGAGGCAGGTCCCTTCAGGACACCCCAGAACAGAAGTGTCACCGAGTGTGCTCTGGGGCCCAGCACAGTGCCTGGTGGTGCATAGGAGGTGCCTACCGAGCATGTCCATCAGGATCCAGCCAAGTCAGAGCTGACACACGCCAGGATGCTCAACAGGACGAATTTATGACTGGAGATTACTCCAGGGGCTTGAGGGGGTGCTGGGTGGGCCGCCTGGGGTGAGCCAGGACAGCAGCCCCACGCCTGAGGGCTGGAGGGGCTGGGGAGGGCTGCAGGGTCCCTGAGTTGGGGCTCAGACAGGCACACAGATACCTGCGTGCACAAGGACACACACTCCTGTCCGTGCACACACAGGCGCACATAACCGCAGGTGCACACACACCCCCTCCGCCTGCAGCCTGACCGCGTTCCGGGCTCCTGTCTTCCGACGGTACCAGGCACAGGCCCTTCTCTGACTTGAGGCTGAAGGAAAAATTGCCTCCAGTGTGGCCTCACACAGGAGGGGCCACCCACTCTTCACCCCATGCACGGCAGTGGCCTGACCACCGGGCAGGGGAAGGGTGCCACCCGCTAGCGTGGGTCAGAGTCCCCTGGGACTCCCAAGTGGAGCTCAGCTCCCCGTGGCCACATTCAGCACGTTGGGGAAAATTACTCCCAGATCCAGCTTGGGAGCAATTAGGCCCCACAGACGGGGCGGAAATGAGACATTTACTGTGTGCAGCAGTGGCAGCAGCGGCAGCCACGACAGTTCCCTCTCAAGGCTGCTGCTGGTGGTGGCCATTCTGGTCCAGGAGGCAGAAGAGGTCTCCTGGGAAGAGAGCACAGCCTCTCCTGGCTCCCTGGGCCAGGGGTGGGCAGAGGGCCCATGGGCTTGGGCTGCCTGTGGTCTGGGCAGAAGCACAGTGTCTCCCTGGCCCTGGGCAGCCTTCAGGTCAGGCTGGCTCAAGGGTATTTTCTTGTTCTTGCCATCGGTGAGCTCACTGGGGCGGGAGAGCCTCAGGCTGGGCTTGGGGCTTCTGTCTCCTGAGCGGCCTCGGGAGCCACTCAGGGACCCCCAGAGAGGACCCCTGGAGGAGAGTGGATGTCAATGGCTGAGTCCAGCAGTGGGAATTCCCAGACAGCTGCAGGGAGCACCCAGGAAGGGCCCTGCCTGGCCCCCAGACCTTACCTGGGGCTCAGCCCAGGCCCCCAACTCCCTTCAGACTAACCAGCCTTGCCTTTCACACCTCTACTGAGTGCCTGCTGCTGGTCCAGCTGCACAGCCCGGAGCCACGAGGCGTGAGCAGCAGCCACGGCCCCTCAACCAGGGAGAACGGACGTCAGTGTCTCCCACAGCCCCCGAGCAGGCGGTCAGCCAGCTGCCTCCCTGCCCACGTGCCTACCGCGTGGCTGCAGACCCCTGCCTGAGGCGTGGCCTGTGGTGTCCCTGTGGTCGTCCAGCACTGGGGCAGGGCTGCGGGCAGGAGTGCCCTTGTGGGGCCACAGCCAACGGTAACTCAGTGTCTGCAAATAGGGGACAGCCAGGGAGGACCTGCAGGCCCAGGGCCCTTCTGGAGCCTCTGCGGCCACTGTCCTCCCAGGAAGGTCCCAGGTGGCTGGTGAGCACAGGAGCCTGGCCTCACGTGTGGCTCCCTCAGCCCTGCAGGGGTGATGGGGTGCAGCCTAAGACCAGGGCTCCCGCAGTCCCCACCCATGGGTGACTCAAATGGGTGGGTCCCCACTGCTCCCAGTGGCCCTGCCCCAGCACCCCCAGTGTACAGAATCCCCATCAGGCCCAAGGTGGAGACATGGAGGCCAGGCAGGTCCTGGGCCCCACGAGTCACACCTTCCACCAACTCTCCCTCCACCTGCCATGGAGTAGTGGTTGGGGGCAAGTCTCGGTGGGGGGGGAGCAGGACAGGAGGCCTGTGGACCCTGGTACAGCAGGGGCCAGGGCAGCAGCGCCAGCCGAGACTCTGCGGAGCCTCCCAGCAGCCAGAAGGGTGGGGCACAAGCCCCGGGATGGCATGGCTCCCGGCCAGGTGCCAGCCTCGGGGCTACCCAGCAGCTCGGGGGGCGGGGGGGGGGGAACAGGCCCTGCCCCTCCCATGCGGCCTGGCACCCAGTGCCCGAGGGCTCACGCCCGTGAGGGTCTCTGACGGGCTCACTGGGCAGCAGGAAAGAGTTTAATTCTGTTCTTTTAAGGAGTGTTCCAACTGCATGGTCTTCTCTAAGCCCCTCTTCTTAATTAAACGTGACCTGAACTGAACTCCTTTCAGGGTGGGGGGCTGAGAGCAGACCAGCCAGAGGGACACCTCTTCCCGGCTGGGCGGGGCAGGTGGGCAGCCCCCCGGACAGTGATCCCTGGGCCAATACCCTGCGTCCATGCAGCTGACCTCAGAGCAGCCATCAGCTGCTTCTTAATTAACTGTCTGCTTATCCCCCTGCCCCCCCACCGCAATGAGACACCAGAAGAGGGAGGCGGTGACCTCAGCTGCCCTGTGTCCATGGCGCCATTTCTGGTCAAACTCTGGGGCCATGGACGCCACTGAGCCAACTCCAGGGCCTCTGGTCTGCCCCACCCTGCCTCCAGGTCCCTTGGGCCAGTGGTCCCCAAACTTTTTGGCACTAGGAACTGGTTTCATGGAAGACACTTTTTCCACTGATGGGAAGGGGGGCAGGGGGAGTTGGGGCAGAGAGGTGGAGCTGGGCGGTGACTTGAGTGATGGGGAGTGGCTGTAAATACAAATGAAGCCTGCTCGCTTGCCTCCTGGTTCCTAAGTTTCGTGGAAGACAATTTTTCCATGGGCGAGGGTCGGGGACAGAGGGCGGGGTGGGGGTGGGGGGAAGAGCTCAGGCGGTGATGCGTGGCCTGGTTCCTAACAGGCCACGAACTGGCACTGGGCTGTGGCCCAAGGGTTGGGGACCACAGCCACAGGGCTTTCTGGTCCTCTCAGGTCAGCTGGGGAACACCCAGTCCCTGCACAGGATATGGGTGCTGTGGGGGCAACACCGAGGTGGGAAACTGAAGCCTGACTGCAGGGGGCAGGGGAGCCACTTCTGCAGGGGGCACCTCCTCTGTGGGCGCCTGGGATCGTAGGGAGGATTGCGCACGCCCACCTGCCCCCCAGGACCTGCTCACGGCGCAGGAGCCTGCACCTGCAGGGCCAGCTATGGGGAGAGTCGGAGGCCGACGGTGAATCAGTGATGCCACGCACTGACCATCCTTGGGGCGCTAGAAACCTCCTCCAACAAAGACTCCTGCATCTGAACCCAGCCCCACGGCCTCGTTCATTCCACAAAGCTCTGCAGGTGCCGCGTGCCGGTGGCAGGGGGGCCCTGCCCCCCGGAGCCAGAGTCTGCTGGGGAGACAGGAGCAAACCAGAGGGGATACCCCAGCCGGCAGGAAGCAGCAGTTTAGCTCTGATAGGGCGTGGGGCCTCCTTGAAGCGAGGGAGCAATGCGGCTCCCACAGCGGTGGGGACGTGTACTCCACGCGGACGGCTCCTGCCAAGGCCAGAGGCAGGAGGGCCCAGAGGCCAGCATGGCCGGAGCACGGGGAGCCAGTGGCAGGGGGAGGGGAGAAGAGGTGGAAGGGGAGGCAAGGTTGGGGGTCCAGGAACCCATTGGCCCCTCTCAGATCAGGCAGGAAGGGCAGGAGCGGGCACTGCTGCCTCAGTGGGCCCTGTAGAAGATGCCATGAGACCTGCTGGCTCCCAGGACCCCAGCGGGAAGCAGATTGTCGATCCCATGCAAGGGCCCTTCCTACCTAGGAAGGAGACCAGCACAGGTCGCCCCCAGGAGAGCTGCAGACACACGCTCACACCCACTGACACAGTCTACACCAGCAGCAACACACGCACACGCTTGCCGAACACCTGCCACCAGCACACACACGGCCACCCCTCCAGCCTCCCCGGAGGCTTCCTCAGGCATCCATGCCCGCGCACATGCCGGCCAGCTCATGCCCAGCCTGCTCCCAGCGTCCCGTGCCCACGGCCCCTGGCGAAGACACCCTGACACGAGGAAGGCTCAGCAAGGGGAGCCATGTGATAATTCTGCACATCTCAATGGACCGTCACCACCACCCTCGGCTGGAGGGCTCTGGTGTGGGTCCTTCCCTGAGCCTCATTTTCTACCCCAATTCCACATTTGTGGCTGCTACGGTGGGACCTGCCTCCCCTGAGGGCAGCTCCCCAGGCAGGGTCTTGTGTGCCCAGGAACAGGCAAGCCAGCTGTCCTCTTGCCGTAATTGGCTGCAATCTGAATTTGCACAGTTCTCTCCCCACAGCTCCAGGGGTGCAACGAGGGCCGGGACACAGGCCACTCAGCTGTCCCTGGAGGGCCCAGCCGGACACCTCCAGGCTGTGCACCTGTGTGAGTACCTGGGGCCCCTAGGTCAGGGCCTGGGTCTCTCCTTCCTGGAGAGCCAGGAGTTGCACATCTGGCCCCCTTAGAGAGCAGATGCCAGCGTTCCTTAGTGGATGGTCACTGGGGGCTGCCCGCCTCAGGGGCTGAGCTCAGCGGTATCCCAGAGTTGGTGGGGCAGCTCCCAAAGATGGCCCCTGGAACCCCTTGGTCACAAACCGAAGCCTGATCGCTTCCTGTGTGCTCGGAGAGGAAGAGATCGGCAGATGGCCAGAAGGTGGGCAGCCTCAGAGACTCCGCAGGCTGGGCCTGGAGGGAGGCGGGGGACGGGAGGGAGGCCCCTGGGGAGAAGTTGACCCGTGCAGGCAGCAACCCCGCGTGATTTCCCAGGTCAAGTCCTCCTGCAAGCAATCAGCGCCCCCGCCAAGGTTCAGCTCTGCGGCCGCCAGAGGGGGAGGCCTCTGCCTCCATGCTTTATCCCCTGACAGTATCCATCTTTCCAAATTGATTTTTGATATCCATAGTGACCTGGAAGGGAGACACGGCGATAACTCTCGGAAAGTGGAAAACAATATTATCGCCACAAATATGAATTACTGGCCGCCAGGTTAAATCTACTGTGCAATGAATTATGTGACCCTGGCGCTCCTATAATTCTTGGGAATTTTATAGAGTCGTGAGAGGGCCTGTGGACACTGACAAGCACTTAACAGCCAGAACCGGATCCCCAACAACTCTCGGGCCATTTGATTTAGCTGTCCGGGCACCGCGGGCCACTCTGCTCTGCTTTGGGAGCAGGAGATGATGGGCAGCCGCCCCTGGAGTTATAGACTTCATTCGTCCACTCTGGTTGTCATACTTGGGGCTGGAGACACTCAGAGGCCGCCATACCACCAGAACAGCAGAGCAGCTCAGGGCTGGCCCAGGACTGTCCCCTGCAGGGAGCCCCAGGGCCACGGCAGGCACCTGCCCTTGGGAGGAGGTGGTGGGAGACACTCTGGAGGGGCCCTGGGGCTCACCTAGCTCAAGCCAGAGAGGGCTGGACACCCAGAGTCCGCAGGCAGAAGGCAAAGCCGGCGGAGGCGTCCTGCCATGCCCCTTGGGGTACACACAGTGGGACTCTAGGTGTGACATCTGGGGTTGGAATGAGCACCGAGAGCACATGTCCCTGGAGCTCAGGCTCGCCTCCTGCCCAGGGTGGGCACCCCGGGAAGGGTGCTTGAGGTCAACCTGCAGCTGTGGCCCTTTTTGGGCCGAGCTAAAGAACAAATGAATAAATGAAGGAAGGAGGGAGGGAGGGAGGGAACAGATGAATCAGCGAATGCGTGAGTGGGTGAATTCGAGAGTTCATGCCACCAGCGGGGCCTAGGGGTGGAGAGGTTTCTGGGCCGAGGCCGAGAGCCCACCTGGCCTGAGCGGGGCGCTGGGGGTGGGCTGGGTGTCTGGGCTGGAGTTGGGGACACAGGGTGACAGGGAGTGTGGGGGAGGCTGGGGGCTGCTAGAAGCTGGGGCAGAGGGAGGCCACCTGTGGGCTTGGTCACCAGGGTCCTGAGCCAACCAGGGATTCCCAAGAGGATGGCAGGGCCCGACTCCCCCAGGTGATGTGCCTCCTCTGGGCCACCAACCCCAGGACTACTCCAAGGTGGGGGTCCGGCCGGAGGTTGAGGGAGAAGCCCCTGGGGCTGGCAGCCCTGCTGGGCGCCAGTGTCTGTCCCTGGTGTCTGGGACGTCCCGGCCTTCGTTGGTGCCAGGACCTTGCTGGAAGCTGAGGCATCTGGGCTTCTCCAGGCCCCAGACCTCGGTTCCTTGTTTTCTGGACACCTTAGAGTCTCCCCACCCGTGCCCACAGGCTGGCAGGAATCTAACCACTGGGGGTCTAAGGAGCCTTCCTGCGGGGTGTCCTGGGCCCAGAGGCAGGGGCAGGGCTGCTGGCAGAGCTGACTGGGGGGAGTCGGGGGTGTGGGGAGGGGTCCCAGGCTCCTGGTGGCCACTGGCCAGACCCAGCCAGCAGGACGCAGCCAGAGGCCTCTGTCTCTGGACGGGCCGACTGTCTCCCACTGTGCCTGAAGGCAACAACACAAATGTCATTTAATTTACATGACAAAGTGGTGCCATTATTGCAAGCTGACAGAATGCCGCTCTGGGCAATTTCCGAAAATTATTTAAACAATGTAATGAGTTAAATGTCAGCACTGGCTAATTATGTTTATGCTAATTGTTAATTAGCCCTATAATGGAGACAGTCTTAATTAACAATGGTTATGAGTGTGGGCGGTGGGCTCTCCTGTGGGGGACAGGGCTGCCTCCCACCAACCTCCCACAGACACCCCAAAGGCCCAGGATGTCCCGAGGGCCCAGCGCTGGGGTCCTGTGGCCAGGCCTGGGCAGGAGCTCTCCCGCCTCCCCCACCTCGCACCCCTCCTCCCTCCCACCTGCCCTCTTTGCCCTGCGCCAGGTCACACCCAGCTCCTCGTGAGCCCTTCCTGGGCGCTGCTCTGGGCTGGGCCGCCAATTAGTCTCCCCTCCCAAGGCACTGTTGAGAGGGGCTGTTTTGCTCCCATGTTACAGCCAGGAGACACACTGGGCCAGTTGGAGGGACTGTCCCAGGCTGAAGCCCTGCCCCAGGGCCCTCACGTTTTCCTCCAAATGCGCTTCTGCTGGACCTCCAGGACTCCGGAAGGGTCCTGCCCTGCACTTTGCTACTTCTGGAGGAGGCCCGATACTGCTGGAGCCGGCCCTGGACCAGCAGGTGAGCAGGGCTGTCTGAAGCACAGGTCCCCCGTGCACCCCGGCCAGACATGGTCAGGGCCAGGCATACAGTTGGAAGAAAGCCCCTCGGGTCTGTGCAGGAGCTGGGGCCTGGCCTGAGCCTTGGAGGGGCAAAGGAAAGTCACCAAGAGCAGCTGAGAGGAGGGACAGATGCCTCTGGCAGGAGATAGGAAGTGTCAGGGAAGAGGCTTGAGGGCTGGCCCTATAGGGACCGCTGGGATTGCCAGAAATGAGGGCCAGGGCTGCAGCCATGCCCAGGAGAACACAAAGCTGGCAGACAGAGGGAACAGAGAGGGCAGAGGGAACAGAGAGGGCAGGGGGAACAGAGTGGGCAAACAGAGGGACAGAGAGGGCAAACAGAGGGACAGAGAAGGCAGACAGAGGGAACCAAGGGGGCAGGCAGAGGCAACAGAGAGGGTACAGGGAACAGAGAGGGAAGACAGAGGGAACAGAGAAGTCAAACAGAAGCAGGATCTAGAGCAAACACTCCGAATAAACACCCCCAACAGCAGACTCTGTCACAGGGACAAGCCCATTCAGTGCTTGTCTGCACAGCGTCGGGTTCAAGCTGTGTGTAGAGCTGCTCTCTGGGTGTTTGATGCAATGTTTTCATTTTGTGGATATTTCTGGGTTCTTTAACTTTAGTCTAGATGCCCCACCAATGATTTAGTGAATTAACGTTGCTGTGGTCCCAGTAAACAGGGAGCAGCTCCCCACCTGCTCCACCGGGGAAGCAGCTCACAGGAGAAGGAGGTGATGAGGAGGGGCCACAGCCTCTCGCCCCCTCCTCCTGTCCCGACCTGGAAAGAATCAAAACCAGAAAACTCAGAGGGGCAATGGAGACACATCTCAGTCAACTGACTCACATGTGCACTGATGTGTCTTCCCTGTTGGTCTCTGACTGGTTCTAGTCCAAGCAGCTTTCCCACCAGAGAGCAAGTTTCATCCTAGCCATTCAGAATGTCCCTGGAGGAGAAGTCCCACGTAGGCTGGGGGTGGGGCATTTGACTGGTCCCCACCAGGCCCACCTAGAGGTCTCCATTCCTGTCTGGCCTTGGAGGTGGTTGGGTTAAAGAGGGCATTATGCATGTCCAGTCTCCAGGCCCCTTAGCACCTGCCCCCCTTGTGACTTCCGGGGTCCCTCTATTGCTTCTCTCAGGCCCTCTGGCTCTGGAAGCAAGGTGCCCACCTCCTCCGCTCTCAGACACCACTGCCCACCTGGGAATGCTCTTCGCCCTGAGCTCGGTCCTGGTGGGGCAGGGCTCAGGCCCTCCTGTCTCAGAACAGGGTAGCCAAGACTACATTTCCCCTCTGCCCCGCCCCCAGCATGGGGTCTCCATGGGGGAGGGGAGGGGGGCCTGGCCTGAGTTTCTAGCTGCTTTTAGACTCAGAACCGACATTGGCACCTGTGTCCTGCGACTTCCACCATGTCAGCCTGTCCCCAGGTCTGTTCGCAGACCAACTAGGCGACAGCCATGTGCCGGGGGGAGTCGTGGGCTCCTTGAGTGAAGTTTCTCAGAACGTTGGGAACTCTACAGCCCGAAGCACCACCTCCCCGAGGGGGCCACAGGCTGGCAAATGAGGGCCACTGGCTTCCTCTGCCTGGACTCAGCAGCTTCCAGGCTGCTGCTGCTGCGGCGGCCTCGGGCCTGGAAACATCTGCCTTGGGGGTCCGGCGGGAGCAAATTGATGGGTGAGCAGCATCTCCTTGGCACCGTGTAAATGTCCACGAGCACACACAACCACACAGCTGCCCATCCGCTCACAGACTCACACAGACGTTCACACACACACCTGGTATCGCACACGTACACGCACTCTACATCACACGTGTACAAAGTCACACACACCCCGGATGGCGCAGAGCCTCATTCTGGGCCAGGGAGATTTCCTGCTTCTAGACCCGGAGCCACCCCCAGGAAGGGCTCCTCGCAGCCCCACAGAGCTTGGGCTCCCCCAGGCTCACGGCCTCCAGATCCTGCAGGGCTCCCTCAGCGGAGACGAGGGCAACGCAACCGTGGGAGGCAGAGGGGGCCGAGGGAGGGGGGAGACAGAGCCAGCGGGAGCGGGCAAAGGAAAGCCAAGAACACTTACCAGGAAATCCTGCCACAGAAGAGATAAAAATCTGACCCAGTCCTTCTCTATAAACATCAACGGTTACAGATAAAATGGCCTTTATGAGATAAATCAAGAGTTCACAACAGAAATACCAAAGTTCAAAGAAGAAATAAGGCGACGGAGAAAAATGACGAATGAGCTGACAGGTCTCAGGAGGTGAAAGAGAAAAAGGAGCAGCCCTGACTCGTCGCCCCAACAAGGCCACGCAGAGTGGACCCTGCCACACGCAGCCGGGAACTGGGAAACACAATGAGGAGCCCGGTGCCACAGTTAGCGGGGACAGGCGAAAACTGATGGCCACGGAAGGTGGCAAAGGAGACCCAACATGTGCGTAGCTGGTGCCACTGAGAGAGGGAATGAAACAAACATAGCAAACATTTCAAAAAAATTAAAGAAAATGTTGCTGAATAAAGAAAGATTTGCAAGGACACACTGCTGCCTAGAAAGTAGTTGATACAGTCGATCCTTCTGACTCAGCCTCCCGAGTAGCTGGGACTACAGGCATGCGCCACCATGCCCGGATAATTTTTCTATATATATTTTTAGATGTCCGTATAATTTCTTTCTATTTTTAGTAGAGACAGGGTCTCACTCTTGCTCAGGCTGGTCTCGAACTCCTGAGCTCAAGTGATCCACCCGCCTCGGCCTCCCAGAATGCTAGGATTACAGGCATGCGCCACTGCGCCCGGCCCCTGTCTAAGGATTCTTGATGACAGCCTTCTAAAGCATCAGCAAATAGTTCCCGGAGCCTGGTCCCCACGATCCTTTGTGAGGGAATTACTAAAAACCAGCAGGGGAGAACTGGAGTGGCGTGGACAAAGGATTCCTGCTGCACTGGCTCCATCTCAGTGTAGGAGACAGTGAGGCGACTGTGGAAAGGCGGCTCGAGGGCGAGTGGGAACGGCCTAAATCAAGACGATGCTGAACACTGTAACTAACAAACCCGAACTGGCAAGTGGAAAAGCAAAGTGGGAGGTGGACCGAGGAGGCTGACTTCTCATCAGCTATTGCAGGGAAGGGAGAGGGAGGGCAGTCGGCAGGGGCCTGAGAGCTTGGAGGAGCCCAGGCCCCCAGGGGAGACTTCTGAGGAGACAGTCCCCTCCCCTATGCCACCGCAGGGTGGCCCGGGAGAAGAAGAGAGAGCACCTGTACCTGTGCACGACTTTTACATCACAGCCCGTCAGCCAGCAAGGCCCACTGACATCACAGAGCTTCCAGTCTGACCGACCGGATTATCCGCACCTGCTTCACTGGGGAGACATGTCAGAGATGGGGGGAGGCCACTCATCCCTGCTGAGCGCACAGCCCCCCACCTCTGCAGCCACATCTCTACTGCGCTCCCCAAGTTGGCACCTCCCACTCGGCCTTTCTGTAGTCCAGGGAAGGTGATTTGGACAGGCCACCATGCCGACTATGAATGTAGGGTGGCAGGAAGGGCAGGGGCTCCAGGACAGCTGCCCCATTCTGGGCTACAGGGCCAGGGAGGCTATGCCCTTTGGTCAAGGACCAAGACTCTGGAGTCACATGGGCATGCAAATCCAGATTCCTCCACTGACAAGTTAGGTGTGTGACCTTGAACAGCTTTCTTCACTTTTCTGAGTTTCTTTATTTGTAAAATTGGGATGACTCTTTTCTGGCTGGCTTGTATTGGGGTGAGAAATAAAATGTGCGAAGCATCTAGCACGCAGTAGATCGAGTGCCACTGTCACCACCACTGAGCAGCATCACCACCTGCAGGGGCGGTGATGGTGGTGACGGTGGTGATGGTGACGGTGGTGATGACATGACCATGGGGGTACTGGTGGTGGTGATGGCGACGCAGTGACAGTCATGGTGATGGTGCTGATGGTGGTGATGATGACGACGGTGACGATGTGAGATGACAGTGATGGTGGGGATGCATGCAGCGGGCAGAAATCAGATAAACCTCCAGCTGCTGAGGCAGGGAAGACGTGTGGTAGCATCACACAGTCCCTCACACCCACGTTGCTACCTGGCGGGACCCACTTTCAGCTCGAATGCCATCAAGAGGTCGTTCTCCCCAAACGCACGCTTTCCTGTCCTCCCGGTGCCACAGAGTGCAGAGCGGTGTGTCTCCCCCAACCTTGTGGGGCTTCAGGCTCCTCTCCAAGTGATGGAGGCCTGAGGTCTGTCAAGGACTCGCCAGGGTCCTGGGGACACACGAGCGTGTGCGTGGGTGTGGGCAGGTTCGTTCTGCTCTGTGTGGTTCACGTGTTGCCTCCTTCCCACGCACTAGGGCTCGGGAACCCCCTGCACGCGGATCCCTGGGAGGCGGCCTCGGGCCAGGCGGGAAGAGGTAGAGGATCTCGTGCACTGTCCGACAAGACAAACGGCTCACACACTCTTGAGGGTCACCCGGTGACCCAGCAGCTTCTCTCTGTTCCCACAACGCCAGCGGAGGCCCGTCACATGCAGGCTGCCTGCAACTTGCACGCAGGACAGTCTGACAGAGGGGAAGTGGGCTGGGAGAGCCAGCTGGGCTTGGGGTCCACAGCGGGGTTGTACAGGGCTGCCCTTGACAAAAGGCATCTCGGACGCCTGGCGAGTCATCGCAGTGCAGCTGGCAGCAAGGGCTGGTCCTTCGCAGACCAGGGAGAGGGACCTGCTGGACTTCATTTAGCATGAGCTGGGCTCCCCAAGCCCAGACACTCAGGGCCTCACTTTCTATGAAGATGAGAGTCACTGAGATCTGCAAAATCCTGGCAGGACCACCCACTAAGAGCCTACTTTGGAAACCCCTCCACGACGGAGGGGACCCAAGGGAGGACTGTGCCCACGTGTGACAGAATTCTCAGCTCCAGGGACAGAAACAAAGCTCAGACTGGCATGCCAGTGGAAGGGCCATGCACCCCACCCCACCCCTCAGATCTCCCTCTCTCTGCCCACCCTTGCCCCTGCCCCTCTCTCCCTCTCCTGCTCCCTCCCTCTCTCCTCCCTCTCTCTCCATCTCCCTGTCTCCCCCTCTCTCTGTCTCCCTCCCTCTCTCAGCCCTACCTCTCTGCATTTCAGCTCCCTTTCTCCACCAACCCCACTAGCGGCCAATGCTCCTGGTCTCTGTCTTGCAGAATCCTCCACAGAGAGGGTCCGAGTCCTCCCCTTTGCACCCCTGTAGCATTTTCTAGCAGGAACTTGGACCTGGACCACCCAAGCTCCAGGGAGCCCCCTCTGGCTGCCATATTGGCCTCTCGGCTTTCTCCCCAGGCCTGACCCTTGTCTGTCTGCCCACCTGTCATCTAAAACCTGGCAACATGGGCCCTGCAGCCATGGGCCTGCCCCACAGCCTTCTTCTGGGGCTTCACAGTGGTGGTGGCCTGCTGGCGTCACACTCAAGTTCTGCAGGGCAGGGATGAACCCAGGGCCGCGACCTCCCCTCCATGAGATGCTCTGGCCTCGCAGACCGGGCCCCCACCCCAGCCTGGAAAGCTGCGCACACACAGTGCTGGTGGCCTGTGTCTTCCGCGAGGGGGTGCAGAGGCTCAGAGTCTCCAGGGACTCCTGCACCCCCCTCCCCACTGCAGGGTGTGCTCCCGCCCGGGGTGAATCCTGCTGGCTGGGCAGACAGCCTGCGGGGCCACTTCTGAGCTCAGCTGCCATCCCTAAGCTGTGTCCAAAGGACCCAACATACAGGGGGCAGGAGGACGGAGGGCGCGTGGGACAGCTCCGGGGCACCGCCTGCCCTATGGCCATGGCCCAGCACTGATTCCAGCGACCCCTCCCCAGCATCTCTCCGGGCCCTCACTTCCGGCCTAGCTCCACTCTGACTCGCCCTGGGGTCTCCAAGTGCTCCATTTGCCCAGGGAGCAGAGCCCCCACCCAGCCCAAATGCCCCCAGCTGGTGCTCCCATCCTTCCAGCACCTGTCCCCACCGCGGTCCCGGAGCCCCCAGCCTCCCACGTCTGATCCTGGCCCTCGGAGCCCCCTATCCTCTCCTGGGTGGGGGCTATGCACCAGGAGACATGCGGCTGCCCTCATTTCTACAACTGCAGGCTGGCTGTCACCCCCACCTCGCTGATGGCTGAAGAGGGGCTTCGATGTTCCCAGGAAAGGCACCTGTGCCCACAGTAGTCTTCTAGGGTCCAGAGCGGCCTCCTGGCCCTCAAAGCCCAAGCCCTCCAGGTGCTGCTCCCTCCTCCCTCCCCCAGCTCTGGCCTCTGGCTGCTCTGGCCTGGGCCTGGGGATGGGGGGTGGGGAGGGGGTCGAGCTCGAAGTCCCCGGGTATGAGCCCCTGCCCCAGGCCACAGGGAGGCCTCTGCCTCGGACTCCTGCACTCTCCGTACTGGGGGTCTCTGGCCCCTCCCTGGGACACGGGGCGACCAGCAGCTCTCTGCGGCACTCCTGAGGGCCCGGGCTCTGTGGCCTGCCCCGCCTGGTGTTCCCCCACCTGCCACCACCATGGAAGAAGGACTTTGCCCACCACTGTGCTCCACTCATAGGATGGGCGTCTCTCTACCCAGGGCTAACAGGCCCTGCCCAGCACTGAGAGGACCCACCCCCAGAGCTAGCAGACCCTACCCAGTGCCAGCAGGCCGCATCTCCATCTGGGGGTTTGATGCCCCCACCGAACCCCCAGGCTTGGACCCAGCGTGGGGCTGGCTGGTGCACTTGTGTCCCCTTCCTCTCTCCTCCCTCCCCTCTCTGCCCTCTCCCCACCCAAAGCAGAAAACTGCTGAGGAAGGAGCCTGCTTCCTTAGCCTCCTCCTGGGTGGCTGCGGAGCACCCTGCTGGGCGGGTCCCTCCCTGCCCCCCAACCTCACCGTGTGCTGGTGTGCCCTGCCCACCCTCCTGGCCACAAGCCCACAGAAAACGCAGCTCCCTGGGCCAAAGCCTGGGCCTCCCACAGCCTGAGCATGGCCTTGGGGCCAGAGCTGAGCCTCCATCCATGAGGAACCCTGAGAGGAGGGACGCAGGCCTGGAGGCTTGGGGAACAAGGCCAGCCCCGACAGCCTGCAGGGCTTGGGGGTGCTATGTTTTTCTCCTAATGTGACAGACGCTTACAGGAGAGAGGGGGCTTCACAGCCCCTATAAAACAGCAGCCCGGTCTCCCAGGACCTTGTTTCATTCCTGGAGACTGTGATAAAAGTGCCACTTATGGGGCCTCCTGTTTCTGGCTCCCAGGTGCGCAAGGACGTTGTTTACAAGAAAGTAACCAGCCCGCATCCTGGCTGTGGTTCAGACAGGTGGACGTGGGGCCAGTCAGCCTTGCATGCAAGGACTAGGTGACTTCCTGTCCACTGCAAGCCCTGGCTCAGCAAAGCCTCTGGCCTGGGCCTGTCCCTCAGGCGGGCGCATTCTTGTCCATACGCCCTGGGGCGCCGGGGAAGTGCCTTGTACCAGAGCTCAGCCTCAGGTCCCAGCATATTCCCATGACCCGGAGCCCCCTAGGACAGCAGTCTCGCATCCCAGAAGCACGTACTGTGGTCCAGCAAGCCCCACTGGCCAGGGAGTTCCTGGGGACCAGCTGTCTGGCATCTCAGCCACACACCAAGCAGATGGTTGACAGTGCAGCAGCAGGGGAGCGTGTGGCTGTCCCATGTGTCCACACAGGGTGGGACCCGGGTGGGGCAGGAAGAGGGTGCAGAGTGCACTCCCCACCCTCACTCATCCGTCTGTCTGTTCTGCATACGTCCTGGCCCCGGTGCTGGGATGCCAGGGTGCAGCCCCCGCCCTACACGTGGAGCAGTGGGGCTCCCGGACAGACCTGCTCCACGCCACTCGAGGCCAACCCTGAGTCGAGTGTGCTGTGGAAAGAACCGGAGCTGACTTCAGCGCATGCAAGCATGAGGAGAAGGGGATCGAGCCAGAACCCAGGTGTTGGGACAGAGGGCGGCGGGGGTAGGGGGGCGCGGGCAGCCCAGCCAGGAGGGGAGGGCGGCCGGCTGGGGAGAGGGCTGCCCAGGGAGGCCACGCAGGCACTATCCACGCCTCTGTGCACAATGTGGGCAGGGGCTGCGGAGTGACCCAGGGGTCTCCTGGGGTGTGTTGGCTGGAAAAGGGGTTTTGGACTACAGGACACACAGAAGGGCCTAGAGCTCAGGAACAGGCTGCCCTGGAAGGGGTCTGGGGCTCAGGGCATGACAGAGTGAGAGAAGAGCCCTACACACAGCCGCGAAATCAGAGCAGGTGCCGTCCAGGGGCGAGAGAAAGCCTTCAACACACAAACAGGTGAGGAAGGGATCTCAGGCTCTGGCCCCATTCCTTCTGGAACCCACCCCCAGCTGGGCCCACTCTGACCTAGAGCCCCAACAGCAGACACCCCCAAACACCTGGACCCCACCTTTGGTCTGTCTTGGTGGCCCCATCAGAAGACGGCTCATGCCTCACTGGGCCCTGAAGAGGACAGAACGAGGCCAGGGGGGCTGACCCAGGGGTCTGTGTTAGTTCATCTGAGTGTGCACGCTTAGTCTGCGTGTGCAATGCTCTCCTGAGTGTGGTTACTGAACTGCGCATGCTCATCTGAGTGTGTTTGCTGCAGTGTGCACGCTTGTCTGAGTGTGTGAGCTGATCTGAGTGTGCACCTCAGTAGGACTGGCCTGTCACTGGGCGGCAGTGTGGGGCCCATTGACCTTGGCTTTGATACCAAGTGGCCTGTTTGCTACAAAAGGCAATAAACACTAACAGCCACAGGCCGAGATCCCTGCGCAGAGAATTGATGGACCAGAATTGACTCCTGGTAGCTTCTCCATCAATTAGAGTGTTTCCCCTCCTCTCCCGTCTCACTTATTGTCCTCCCTGTAACTGCAAAATTAGAACAACTCTGCTAAGCACCAATGTGGACACGGGACCCCTTGTAACTGTGCCCCCGCCATTGCATAGCCTTCGGCAGTTTCCCAAGACACACACACTGCGCGCTCCCGGGGAACCGGAACAGGGTTCTGATCTGGAGCCAAAGAGTGGCAGGCTCCTGGTGGCTTCCCCCAGCAGCAGAGACCCTCAGAGGGGAGAAGCCAGGGCGGACTTTCTGGGCGCCTGAGGTGGGGGAGAGGTGTCCCCTCTGGAGGGGAGCAGGGGCACCAGGTGGATGCTGTGCTGTCGTGCTCCTGCTCTGAGGGTCTCAGAATGACGGATCCCGTGCGTTTGGGATGACCCTCCAGACTCCGGGGTGTCTCACTCTGACCTGTGCCCCCTGGCCCCTGTGTTAGCCAAAGTTCTCCGGAGAAACAGGACCACTAGGAGATTCGTATGTATTAAGACATTTATTTCACGGAATTGGCTTGCTCAACTGCAGGGGCTGGCCGGGCGAGTCTGAAACCTGCAGGGCTGACTGGCTGGCTGGAAACTCAGGCGGGGGCTGACGCTGCCGTCTCGGGACACAATTTCTTCTCTGGGAAACCTCAGTGTTGCGGAGCAGTTCTCACACTGGTCAGATGTGGCCCACCACGCTATCAAGGGTGATTTCCTTTGCTTAACGTCAACTGGTGGTAGATGTGAGTCACATAAACCAAACCTCCCAGCAACACTTAGGTGAGTGAGTGGTTGGATACCTGGACTGTGGCCCCACCAGGCCAAGCTGGCCATCACAGGCCAGGGTTCCCAGGGGCAGGGTCTGGCCTGTGGCCCAGTGGCCTTCTGACCCCAGCCTGGCAGGTGGGACTGGGGCCCTGAGGACACTTGCGTCTGGTCCCTGCCCTGTGATGCCAGCACCTGCTCTGGCAGGGAGGCTCAGGGTGGGGGATAGTACAGGCGAGATAATGTCATGAGGCGGAGGTGGAGGGCACAGAGGTCTGCCCAGACAGCTGGCAGGACCGATGGGGCTCTCCCACAGGGGCTCGTGGGCTGGTTCTGCACAGCATCTCTCTGGCGTGCCCAGCCTCCACTGATGTGCCCAACCCAGATCCTCACCCAGGCTCCAGACTGTAAATCCAACAGCCTCCTCAACACATTCCCATGGCTGGACAAGGCACTTAAAGTGACAAAACCAGACTGTCATCCCTGGCTCCACCCCACTCCCTCTCCCTGCTCCCAGCCCCTTCTTGCTGCCTATCACGGCTCCTGCCCTCTGAACCCCACCCGGGCCAGACAACACCAGCTCCACTTCTGCGCACAGAACCTGGGCCTCCGTCACCAGACCCCTTGGTCATCCAGAGGTATGTGCTGGAAAACGTCTTCAGACCCTAGGCCCAGCTCACACTGGCCCTGTGCTCCAGGCCACCCCTGAGCCATCCCACCCACCTTTCCAGCCTCCACCCTGCTGTTCTCTCAGCAGGAGTCCAGTCAGCTTACCCCTTGAGGGGTTGCCCTGGCTCCACAGACTGCCACTTGGAGCCCCTCCCCCTCTGCACAGGGCCCACCAGAACCCTGCTTGGTTGTCTGGGCACATTCCCGCCTCCAGATCAAGTCCCAAGGGCAGGACCCACCAAGCTTGCTCATTGCTGCGTCCCTGTGTCCCATGAGGGTTTGCTGACTGCCTGACTAGCACTCTCAGAACAACCCCACCTTGACCCAGAGCAGGGTGGTGGGTGAAGCCCCCTGAGCAGGTGCCCAGGCCCTTGGTGAGCTGCCCACACTTCAGCTTCCACGGCAGCCACAGCCTGGCCCCCTTTGGGCTCCAACACAAGCTCAGCCATGAGACTGTCCTTGGTCCCCAGACGCACAGCTAAGAGCAGGTTCCAGCTCTGTAGGAAGGTTTGCTCCATGCTGAGGGGGAGGCATGCAGAGGGGGCCAGATCCCTTAGATAAAAAAGGAGAATATCAATCCACAAAATTTTAAAGTAAACTGGAACAAATAAACTTAACCTCACAGAAAAAAGAATCACTTCAAGTGACTATAATACACAGCCTTCTACATGCATTTGCCAAGTGGGGAATATTCTAAGGACAAACAGAAGCCTGGTGGACAAAGGAGACAACTAAAGAGCCTACAGTGGGACAAGTAAAGCTACAAAGAGAATAATGACTGTAATAGATTGAAACACATCACATCTGTCAAGATCCATGACTTAATAATAATACAAAACAAACAAACAAACACTTCATTGAACACCATTGGAGGTGGTTAGGGCACCAATTTGTTACTCTGAAAAATTTATAAATACAGGAGAAAAAACAAGCATTTATCCTGTTTTTCCTGAGTAAGCTGTATTACAGAGTAACCAAATAATTGATAAAGAAAAATTCTCCCTTACATAACTCTAGATGCTAAATTAATAAGGAAATAATGAATTAGAAAAAAACCATTTTGCAACCTTTCATAAAATAATGGATTTGGGCAATAATTGTCAACTGCCACTACCTGATCCCATGAATCAATCTCTCAGCATCACTAAGAATGACAGAGCTTGAAAAAAGGAACCCATAAAAATGGATATGAACTCCAGCACTCACTCTTGAGCTGCACAAGTGTCAATCTGACCCTAAACAAGATACTGAGGTCTTTGAAAACTGAGCTACTAGGCAGACCACCACCCAGGACCCAGACAGCCCATATGGTGGTACACACACAGGGCAGGTACAAGCAGCATTACAAAGGCTTGAAAATGGAATAAACATTTGAATCACGGTCCACAGAAGGATGATCAGAACTAGCAGCCTGAATCTAACCTTGTTTATTGCCTCATAATACAAAATGAAACAAAAGTCTCCATCAGATTTAAAAAACATCCAGACTCTCATAACTTAGTATCAAAAATGACCAGGATACAATCTAAAATTACTCAACATGCAAAGAACCAGGGAAGTCTGACAGAATCTCAAGGGAAAAGACAATCAACAGATATCACTCTCAAAGACACAGTTGTTGGAATTATCACACAGATTTTAAAGCAACTATTATAAGCATGCTCCACAAAGTAAGGGAAAACACTCTTGCAACAAATGGAAAAATGGAAAGACTTAGCAGAGAAAGAGAAGCTATAAAAATGAATCAAATGGAAATTTTAGAACAGAAAAATACAATAACAAAAATTTAAAATTTGCTGGATGGATTCAAAGAAGGAACGAAGAAGACAGGGGGAAAGAGTCAGTGAAATTTTAGATAGTGTAATAGAAATTACCTAAATAATAGAGAAAAAATAAAATAAAAAAATATAAACAGAGGCCAGGAGCTGTGACTCACACCTGTAATCCTAGCACTCTGGGAGGCCGAGGCAGGAGGATTGCTTGAGACCAGGAGTTTGAGACCAGCCTGAGCAAGAGCAAGACACCATCTCTACAAAAAGTAGAGAAATTAGCAGGGTGTGGTGGTGTATACCTATAGTCCTGGCTACTTGGGAGGCTGGAAGGAAGATCTCTTGAGCTCAGGAGTTTGAGGTTGCGGTGAGCTATGATCACACCACTGCACTCTAGCCTGGGTGACAGAGTGAGACTTGTCTAATAAATAAATAAATAAAAATAAGAAATAAACAGAGCCATAGCAACCTATGTGGTACTAACAAAAGGTCTAATCTTTGTGTCATTGGAGTCCCAGAATGAGTAGAGAAAATGAAGAAAACTACCTAAAAAAAAAAAAAAAAAATAGGGAACAAAAGTTCCAAAATCTGCTAAAAGACATAAATTTACAGATTCAAGAAGTTCAGTGGGCCAGGCGTGGTGGTTCATGCCTGTAATCCTAGCACTCTGGGAGGCCAAGGCGGGAGGATCACTCGAGGTCAGGAGTTCGAGACCAGCCTGAGCAAAAGTGAGACCCCATCTCTACTGAAAATAGAAAGAAATTACCTGGACAAATAAAAATATATATAGAAAAAATTAGCCGGGCATGATGGCACATGCCTGTAGTCCCAGCTATTCGGGAGGCTGAGGCAAAAGGATTGTTTAAGCCCAAGAGTTTGAGGTTGCTGTGAGCTAGGCTGATACCCTGGCATTCTAGCCTGAGCTACAGAGCAAGACTCTGTCTCAAAAAAAAAAAAAAAGAAGTTCGGTGAACTTCAGAGAGGATAAAATCAGAGAAATCCATGCCCAGAAACATCAAAATTAAGCTACTAAAAACCAAAGACAAAGAAAAACACTTTGAAAGCAGCCAGAGGAAATAGTGCATTACATAACAGACGTGATGACTTGAAAGGCTGTGGGTTTCCCAGCAGACAGCGTAGTAAGGCAGTAAATATTTTAGGTGCTAAAAGAAACTAACTGTCAACTGAGAAATCTATATCCAGCAAAAATGTCCTTCAGAAATTAGGAAAAATAAAGACATTCACAGATGGAGGAAAATACAGAGATTTTGTTTCCAGCAGACCTGCTCTAAAAGAAATGTGAAAGGAGATTCTTCAGGCAGAATGGAAATGATACCAGAAGGAAACAACACTTTAGGAATGAAGTGACAGAAATCATAAATATCTGGTGAATGTAAAATACTATTTTTTTCTTCTTACTTTTTAAAAATATATGATAGTTGAGAGCAAAAATTATAACATCAGGGAAATTATGATTGTATGTAGACATAATAATTAGACAACTATATCTATAAAGGGAGAGAATAGAGGTGGTTTGGGTGCTAAGTTTCCTGCATTCCAATTGAAGTGGCAAAGTATTAATTCTAAATATTCTGTGACAAATTCAGTATGTATATTATAAATATACATATGACACTGTATATAATATATATACAGAACAATTGCTGAAAAAAACTGTACAAGCAGATAGTTAAAAAAAAAAAAACACCAGTAGATAAATTAAAGTAGGACACTAACAAATATAGAAATAATAAAAAAAAAGACAGGGAAGGGAAAGTAGAGGAACTAAAATGAGAAGGCATGAACAGACACTAATAATAAAGTGTTAGCCCTGAATCCAAACATATAAATAGTTATATTAAATGTCAATGGTCTAAACACACCAATCAAAAGACAGAGATTGTTACACTGGATTTTTTTTTTTCCAACTACATGCTGACTGCACAAAACCCACTTTAAATGCAATTCTGTTGGAACATGCAAAGTTAAAGGATGCAAAAAGATATACCATGAAAACACTCATCAAAAGAAAGCTGGAGTGCCTATGCTAATGTCAGATAAAGTAAACTTCAGAACAAGGAAAATTATGAGTGGTAAATAGACATTACATAATGATAACAGAGTCAATTCAGCAAGAAGACATAAAAACCTAAGTGTGCACTCACCAGTATCAACAGACCTTTAAAATACATGAAGCAAAAACTGATAGACCTGAAAGCACAAGTAACAAACCCACAATTATAGATGGGGTCTCCACACTCCCCTCTCAACACTGTTAGAACAAGTAGGCAGATCATCAGGAGGATATAGAAGAAAACACCATCAGCCACTGCTGATGACATTTACAGAATTTGCCATCTAACAATGGTAGAATACATATTCTTGTCATACACATATGGATCTCTCCAGAGAGACCATATCCTGGCTTAACAAACCTAACAGATTTAAAAGAATCAAAATTATTTAAAACATATTCTTTGACAGGAATAGAATTAAACTAGAAATCAACACAAACATCTTTAAAACCCCAGATGCTTAGAAATTAAAGATCATACTTCTAAATAATTCATGAATCAAAGAAGTAGTCTCAGGGGAAATTATAAAACATTTTGAGCTAAATAAAAATTAAAGTGAAAAATATTACAATTTGTGATATGCAGTTAGATCAGTGCTTAGAGGGAAATTTTTAGCAATTAATATTTAAAGATCTCATCAATATTCTAAGCTTCCATTTTAGGAAACCAGAAGAAAAACAAGAGCAAAAGAAGCCCAAAGCAACCAGAAGAAATGGAATAATAAAGATAAAGCAGAAATCAATGGAATTAAAAACAGAAAAACTTTAGATAAAATCAATACAATCAGAAGATGGTTCTTTGCAAAAGTCAAAAAAATTGATGAGACTGACAAAGAAAAGAGAAAACACAGGTTACCAACCACAGGCATGAAAGAGGGGCTATCACTACAGAGCCCACAGACATTAAAAGGACAGTCAGGGAACACTCTGTGCACACAAATTCAACGACTGGACCAATTACTTGAAATCTACAAACTACCAAGTCTCACCCAAGAAGAATCAATAGGCTGAATAGCCCTATATCTACTAAAGCAGTTAAATTAGTTATTAACTTTCAAGTTAGTAACTTGAAATAGTTAATAACTTTCCAAAAAAAAGAAAGCACCAGGCCCAGATAGTTTCACTGGTGAATTCTAGAAAATATTTAAAGATAAAAATAACTCCAATTCTACACAATCTTTTCAAAACAACAGAAGAAGAAGTGACACTTTCCAACTCATTTTTTGAGGCCAGCGTTACCCTAATACCACAACCAGACAAAGACATCACCAGAAAAGAAACTACAGAACAAAACTTTTTATGAATATAGATGCAGAAATCTTCCACAAAACACTAGCAAGTGAATACAGCAATGTATAAAAGGATAACACATTATGAGCAAGTGGAGTTTATCCTAAGAATGTAAGTATGTTTCAACATCAGAACACCAATTATCACAATCCACTATGTTAACAGACAAAAGAATAAAACCACATGATCATATCAATAAATGGAAAAAAGTGACAAAATGTAACGTGTTCATGATAAAAAAATTTCTAAGAAAACTAGGAGTAGGTGGCCGGGCGCGGTGGCTCACGCTTGTAATCCTAGCACTCTGGGAGGCCGAGGCGGGTGGATCGCTCAAGGTCAGGAGTTCGAGACCAGCCTGAGCAATGAGCGAGACCCCGTCTCTACTAAAAATAGAAAGAAATTATCTGGCCAACTAAAATATGTATATATAGAAAAAATTAGCCGGGCATGGTGGTGCATGCCTGTAGTCCCAGCTACTCGGGAGGCTGAGGCAGGAGGATCGCTTGAGCCCAGGAGTTTGAGGTTGCTGTGAGCTAGGCTGACGCCACGGCACTCACTCTAGCCTGGGCAACAAAGCGACACTCTGTCTCAAAAAAAAAAAATAAAGAAAGAAAGAAAACTAGGAATAGGAAAAGACTTTGTTAACTTGGAGCTGTTGTAAATTTTATTATTTTTTTAATTTTAGTTTCTAATTGTTGCTTGTTAGTATATAGAAATTGGCTTGGCCTTTTTTAGGTTTTCTCTGACCTTGCTAACTTATGAGTTGTAGGTACTTTTTTTCGTTGGCCCCTGGGATTTTCTACATAGACTGTCATGTCGTTGGTGCATAGAGAAATTTTTTTTTCCTTTCCAATCTATTCACCTTTTATTTCTTTTTCTTGCCTGAAAGATTTACAGGTGAAGCAACTTAATGTCTGGAGATATGTGTTAAAAAATATTCCAGGAAAAAAAGTGTAGCTGTGGCTAGACAAAACCATATTGACAACAAAATGTTGATCATTGTTGAATCTGAATGACAGGTACGAGGGAGTTGATTTCTCTGTATTTGTGTGTATGTTTGAATATTTTATAATGGAAAGTGTTCTTTAACCTATTACAACAAACAATCCCCATAGCTGAACAAATGGAAAACGACAAAGGCAGTTCACAAAAAATGAAAACACATGACCAATATTTATTAAGTAAAATGTTCATTTTCACCAGTGTCCACAGAAATGCCAATTACAACAGAAGGCAGCAGATTTGCCCACCTCGGTGCAGAAGAAGCCACCGTGAAGTGATGGTTGCTAGAAACATTGACCCAGCCTTTAGAAGCTCCAGCAAATCACTTCTGTTTTCTCTGAAAGATGGGATCAAAATTTAAACAAGAGTCTATGCAATAACGTGTTCAAGGCAACAGAAAGCCAGACCGTCAGACTATCAGGGCTAACCAGGTGACAATTAACCTGACTATGCAATGGAATTGTGCGTGACCATTAAAACTTGTGTTGCAAAGTCTTCTGTGGCAAAGGAAGTGCTTGCGATAGACCAGTGGGGGCTGCAGGTGCAGCACCAATATGTATGTTTCTGAAAGGTAGAGCGCGAGATTAGAGGGAAACAGGCAGGATGTGAGGTTGCTGCCACGTCACGGGTGATGGGGGCTGCTTTTTCTCCTTTACACTGTTTCATGAGCATGGGTTACTTTGGTCACCAGAAAAGGTGGGGTTGCTTAAGATCATTGTGATAGCAGATGTCCCTTGTCCCCGGCAGGGTTTGGCCAGGTCAATGGGGAGCCTCCTCAGCCCCTCCTCTGTTGTTGCGGTCTTGGGTGTGTGGCCCTGGGCTTCTCTGCTCACAATGCCCTTGTGCATACCCACCCCTGCGCTGCCTCCCGGATCTGCCACGGCAGGGGAGACAGGAGAGGGACATGGGCCCTCACTCCATGGCATCCTCAGTGACATGTGACCACAGAAAGGCACCTGGGAGGTCTCCGGGGGATGTAACAGTGGGTCTGCACCAGTGGGGCAGCCTCCAGAGTATTTGACCCCAGGAGCACATCAACAAAATCACGTTCAGTCATTGTCATGAAACAACCAACAGAAAACAAATGCCAATGGTGAAAAGTCTTTTACTGAATTTTTATATTATTAGTAAACAAATTAACTAATGATATATTATAATGCAATATAGGAAAATGGAATGGGTTGATGCTTTTTAATTGCATTAATGTATTTCAATAAACGTCTTACTTTAGACCATTTTAGGCTTACAGAGAAGTCGCAAAGGCTGTGCAGAGTCCCCACGTGCGCCCCGCCTGCTGCCCTGTGCCTGCCTGTCACACAGCACTGAGGGTTCTTCTGGATAGGAAAGCGCACAGGTGCCACCATCGCACACACCACACACTCGATTCAGATTCACCAATTTTTTTCCCACCAATGTCCTTTCTTTCTCCCAGGATCCAATCCGGGACACCACGTTGCCCCGGACACTAGCACTTCTTAGTGGGAAAAGACACATGAAGAAATGTTTCCAAAGGAGAGAACATGGGGTTCATGGAAGCGTCTGCACCTGGAACGACAGGTTGAAGCCCCCAATTTCTGTGCCTTTTCCCTACAACACTGTGCCGGCTGTTTATTTTGAACCTACTATTTACACAAAGGAACATGTGGGACCTGGGGGTGGGGCAGGGAGACAGGAGCTGAGCTTGAAGCCAATCAAACCATGCTCCGAATCCCACCACTTCCTCTCAAATGGACGCTGTGGCCACATCCGCCTGTCAAAGGCAACTTTAGAGCCCAGATTCTCAGAATTAGTTTCTGTGTAGAATCCATGCTTATCAAAGGGTAAGTAATTAAAGCTTGGCAATTTGAAGGTTACATACATTTACATGTAATGTACACACACACACACACACACACACACTACAGTAACCACAGCCACTATTTAGAAGTTAAATGACAAAAAAATGACAAGACCTTTTTTTCTGGGTAGGAGTATGAATCACTGTTATTGTTTAGAGTCACACTGCTTGTGACAGTGGGAAGCAGACAGCCTGTTAGCTGGTTTTACTACTGTTTTTAAATTCCCTACAGACAGTGGCCCTCTGCCAGCCTGTTAGTACAGCGGCCACCAGGGGATGAGGAGGGTGGGACCTGGGCCATCTAGGCAGGGGACCAGCCTGCGCCAAGGCCAGGAGGCTGGCCTGCAGGGAAGCAGGACAGCCCCACAGAGTGCCCCGGCCCTGCCAGGAAGTCCCCAGAGAGTCAAGGTCCCCAGGCTCCCAGAAGACAGCACCTCTGCGGCCCAAGGCCACTCAGGTGGCCACAAACTGGACCCAACCTCCAGCCTCTCCCACCTAGGAGCTCCAGGGAGGGGAGGGCTGCATCCACCAGAGGAAGCTCCAAGCAGGAGGCTCCCTGCATCAGGACCAGGTCAAGCTTCGCTCTGGATGACTGTTCGCACCCTGGCTTTGCACACTGCCCAGAGCACAGAGCTAGCCTCAGTCCTCTGTCCACCTGCAAGCTAATCAATCCTGCATCCGGGGCAGTCTCAGCGGGGGTGGGAGATTGAGCCAGGCCAGTCAGGGTTGGCCTCTCTGAAGAGGTGATGTTGCAGCAGAGAAATCGGCATGGAAGAGAAGATGGAGGGGGCGCTTTGGAGCAAGGGGACAGCCAGTGCCAAGGTCCCAGCGGGAATGAGCTGGGCCCATTCACCCAGCAGCAGGAAGGCCTCGCCACGGGGCCTGGCGAGCCAGGGAAGGGAGGTGGGGGCGTCAGAGCAGCCTGGGTGGACCAAGGATACGGGAGAGGGTTTTATTCTCCGTGCCGGGGTGATGCAGGAGTGTGAGGTGAGGACTGGGCTCCATGCATGCAGAGAACGCACTGGTCCAGGCCCTCACTTCAGAGACAGATGGGAAAGCGGGGGCGGGGGGGGGCAGTTCAGGCTGCAGAGGGGCCAGAGGCTCGGGTACCTGCCTCCAAACAGGCCTGGCTCTGTTCCCCGCCTCAGTCCTGCTGGGAGTCCTGGAGGAGCTGGGAGCACAGACCAGGTCAAGCAGCCCTTTTTTTGCCCCGCTGCATTTTGCCCCACCGACCAGGGTGCTGAGGGAGCCGACCGTGCTGGGCCAGTGGGTGGGGGCGAGGCCAGCAAGGCAGGCAGCAATGTCCCAGGTCCACACCAGGCCCTCGCGGCACCTGTCCCCAGATTAGATTTCTCCTTTCTCATTACCACCGTAATGGGTCCTTCAGACCTCATTCCAGCCCTAGATATTATCTGACCCGTATAATTAATTAATTATAGCCCAAATATTATAGATTATTAAAAATAGCATAACTAATAGTGTAATATCTCAAGCTGTCGACTTTAATAGTCAACATTGTCTTGGCAGAGCTTATCAGCCCGGGACACCCGGTGAGAATATTGATTCCGGGTAATTTTAGCCGTCATCTGCCATCCTGACGGGGAATTGTCAGGTCCTCACCCGAGCCGGGGCTCATTTGAAATCGTTAACCTGCCGTGCAGCTCACAGTGGATCTTAATGTTTCCTTTTTCTCCCCTTCAATATGTTTTGGCAACAGAGAGGAAAATAAATAGAGAAGTGGAGGTGGGGGGTGGAGAGGAGGAGAGAGAGAGAGAGAGAGAGAGAGAGAGAGAGATGCTGGAGGGGAGCTGCTGGGGGAGGAGGGGGTGGCTGATATGTCTGCCTTGGGGACCCCGGACTCCACACCTCCGTCTTTCCCAGGGGCTCCCTGGCCAAGCCCAGGACGGCTGTGCAGGGCGAGGGATGCGGAAGGGCAGGGCGGACAGGGCTAGCAGCACACACAGACAGGACACACGTGTGCTGTGGCCTGGAGACCAGAGCCAACCCCAGGGGGCCCTCAGGGTGGGCTCCACCCAGCTGCACCCCAACAATCCCACATGGGCACTCACAGCCACACGCAGGGTCAGACCCACACAGGGTCACACAAGCACGTGGACACCCGGACTCTCACACACAGACACATGCGGATGCCGAGAAACACATGCACTCACACACACACACACACACACCCCGCACAGACACACTCAGACACACACCATGCACAGTCACACAGAAGCTCCAGGCACCAGGGTCCACTCTGGGAGACACCAGGCCGGGCACAGGTGCAGACACACAGACTCCCACGGTGGATGGACACACACGTGCTCCACCAGCAGACACTACCTCAGGGTCTGCTGGGTGCCCTGCGGGGCCATGGCTTAGAATACCTGGGGGATAAACACTGGTCGCCGTGATTCGGTAAGTGCAGGTGAGGACGCCGGGCACACAGAGGGCAGGGGAGGAGCACTGCGGCTCCGGACAGCTGCCAAGAACCCAGCAGAGCCCTGAGCCCCTCTCGCCCCCGAGGCCCCCCAACGCCCGGTGCCCCGCCCTGCGAGGGGAAGGGCAGCCGTTTGCGGGGGCAGGTGGCTGCAAGAACCCGCAACACAAACCGCGGAGGGGCAGGCGGTGTGTGGGCGCCAGGGCGGGCCTTGAGGAGGCGGCGGCTTCGGGGGAGGCGGGGCCTTCTTAAGCCTGGGCTCACCCCTCCCCGCGGACACGCGCATCTCCCGCGGACACGCGCTCACTCTCACCCCTTCCCCGTAGACACGCGCGCACCCCGCCCCTCCCCCGGACACGCGCGCACCCGCGCTCGCGCCTCCCCGTCCCTGTGGGCCGCCCAGGCGGCAGCGGCATCAGAATCACTCCTCCGAGGCTTCCCTTGGAGCGTTACTCAAACTTCTAATTATGATTCATTCATGTGATAATAATAATTTAATAATCAAGGAGCTGCGCAAGAGGCATTAACCTCAATTAAGCTCATTATGCGGCCTGACCCGCCCCTCCCCACGCGCCCTGGGACCGGGGCGGCCCTGCAGGCGCCTGAGTGCAGGGCAGGGTGGCTTCGCTGAACTCATTTGCTGAGCGCCTTCTGTGTACCCGGCCTGGGCAGCCCCCCAGGTCCCCCATACATAAGGCTCCGCCTGCCCTCCTCTCCCCCGCCCCTGTCCAGAGAAGGGCAGCCTCTCCTGTCCTCCACCACTCCTCGCTCCTCTTCAAGCCCCTCGGTGGAGACTTGTTGGTCACCCCTGGTCCCTCCAGGGACGCAGACACCCGAAGCTCGCCAGGGCAGCCTGCCCCCGCCAGCGGTGCTCTTCCTGCCCCATGCCTGCCACAACGCCCACCTGTCAGGGACCCCGGGAGTTGACTGAAGGACAAATGGGGGCATGACCCCTCGCGGGGTACAGAGGAAACAGGGACCACAGCCTGGGTGGCTGTGAGAGCACCTGGGAAAGAGGCCCGTGACTGCTGGGTCAGAGAGAGGTGGACACACGGAACCCTGGTCACAGAAGGAGAAACTGAGGCAGAAGAGCCAGGTGGGATGGGAACTGGGTAAGAAACTGGGCACGGAGCAAGCGGGTGGGTGCTGAGAAAGGGCATATTTTCTCAAATCCAAGCTGCACAGCCTCCAGTGGGCCGGGAGCCACTCCTGTCAGACTGGTTTCTGCTCAATACTGCTGTGTAACAGACAACCCCAAGATCTCAGCGGAGCACCACTATACCTGTCCCCTTCCTGCTCATGGAATGGGACCAGCTACAATTTGGCTACCCTCAACTGGATTCATCAGGGCTCGGCTGGCTCTATTCCAAGCCCCAGGCTGAGGGAACAACCACTCCCTAGTACATGTCCTCATGGAGGAAGGGGAAGATCCGAAGGGCAGAAGACCTCTTACAGCCTGAGCTCGGAGCTGGCACTCATCACTCCTGCCCACTGCAGGTCCCAGGCCAGGGGACCAGCTTTGGTATGGCTGGACATATATATTCCCCATTCCCCACCAGAAGGCCATGGTGGGGGCTTGGACGGGGGTGAAGGGAAGGAAGAATTGTGGATAAATTATCCAATCTGTAACAATCTGATTCAATTGGAGCTTTCCCAGTTGGGCAGGGCTGGGGAGGAGGGACAAGGAACATTACCATGGATGTATACAACACACCCTGACTCCAGAATTGAGCTATGAGCCCAGACCCCCAGCTGTGCAGTGGTGAGAATTTCATCCTTGTGCAGGGGACTTCCCAGGTCTCTGTCTCCATCCCCCTCCTGTACAGCGGCCATGCAGACCCAGAAGCAGGGATTTGGTGCCTGGGAATTATCAAAGGCAGGGAATACAGGAGGGCGTGCAGAAACGGCAGAGACCGAACCAAACAAAAATGCCTCTGCCAAGTCCCACTTGGCCTGATTCGAGGGTAGCTCTGCAGTGTAAATCCTACCAGCTGCCCCACCCCTGAAGGAGGGGGTAGTGTGCCCCCAGGTGTCTCTGTGAGCTGCAGCTCTGTCAGCCCAGGGAAGTTCCCCAACGTTGAGCCATGGCACTTGCAGCAGCTGGGCAGCAGTGTGCTGGCCCACACTGGCCCATATGGGGAGGGGGGGGCACCACCTGCATCTGCTACGCCAGGGAGAAAACTGATCAGGGCTAGTTCCCTGCCCACAGGGGCTACACAGATGCACCAGGAAACTGGACCACTAAGAGGGAAGGGAGGGTGCATGGGCTAAAACACTGCCCCACCTTGCTGCATTGGGCCCTCCACTCTCCCTTGTTAGTGTAAACTTACTCTAAGTGCCTCTGCAGCCCTGACGGGGAAGGCAAGGCCCTGCCCCGGCACACAGAGCCCTTGGTTCCCCACAGCCTGAGCACCACTCCCAGTTCCTCCAGTAGTTGGTATTTTTGTTTTTAAGTTTAAAAGAGTTTAAACTTTTTGCTTCCTGTCTCTACATTGATGAGGGACACAGAGCTAAATGAGACACATAAAATGTCCAGGAGCCCACAGTCTGGGGGTGGGAGCCACAAGTGAACAGATAGAGGTTACATGATGTGTTGAGGCATGACAGAGGGAAGCCTGGGTTTGGAGGGGGTGCACAGGATGGCGCCTACCTCACCTCCAGGAAATTGGGGTAGCTTCCAGGTGGTGCTGCCACTAACGGGACCAGGGAGGATGCGTGTGCACAAGTGGCTGAGGGCATGACCCACAGAGAGCACATGATACCTTGGCCATCAGCACAGACAGAAACTCTGGGCACAGGATGCAGGCTTAGGGAACATGCTGCAGAGCTGGAAGGATCCAGTCAGAAGGGACCCAATGCAAGGCTGCAGGGCCCAGACATGGACCCCAGAGTTTCTGGAAGAGAAAGGGTGTGATTCAGTTTACATTTTAAAATGATGGAAAATAGACTGGAGAGGGCCAGGATGGGACAGGGGCACTGGGAGGTGAGGCAGTCATCAGCAGAAGACACCCAGTGCCAAGGCACCCCCAAACCCTCCTGATCACATGCCTCCAGACAGCATGACCCTGGCCATTCCCCTGGGTAGAAAGTCTTTAGACACCCCAGACAACTCTGGCAACCACTGGCAGTGAGAATGCCTCCTCTTGGAGCCCTGGGTACTGGCAGGAGCTTGGGGCAATGGGAGGGGAGGTGGCCATCCTGGAAAGGCTCAAACTTGGGCACCCCTGCTGCCCCTCCAGTGTAAGCTAGTGGCAGAGAAAGAGAGGCTGGGGACAGTGAGGGTGAGTCTGGACAGACAGAGCCTGAGGACCTCTCTGGACCTGGACTGCTTTTCCTCTGGGACCTGTAGCTGATTATCTGTGACTTTGCACATTAAAAATGCTGTGTTGGGAGAACCAAGTGTTTACATAAAAACTCCACCACATACTGGCTGGGTGACCTTGAGCATATCTTGCATCTTCTCTGGCCTCAGCTTACTCATCTGTAAGATGGCAATCCCCACCTCTGTCCAGCCCTGTGGTCAGTCAACCCTGAGGAGCCAGGTGCCCTCTAAGTCCGGTGGCATCTGAGAGAGGGATCCAGCTGGCCGCTGCCTCGGCAGCCCTGTTGGGGAAGGCAGGCACCCTGCCCTCCGCACATGGCACCCGTGGTTCCCCACAGCCTAAGTGCCACTCCCAGTTCTTCCAGTAGTTGGTATTTTTTGTTCTTAAGTTTATAAGAGTTTAAACCTCACCTTTGCATCTCTGACCCCTCGCCATGAGCCAGGCCCTGTGCTGTATGCTTCACATGCTTAACTCATGCAGCTTGCAAATAGGAGAATGCAAACCCGGGCAGCCAACCGCCTCGTAAAAACCCCCGCCCTTCCGTGGTCCTGGTTTGGTCGAGGGGGATGGGCCGACTTCTGATCTGGGTGTGCAACATACACTGTCCCGGACTCCACACACCACGCTGCACCACACACACAGCCCGATGCCCTCTCCTTCCCTGTTGTGTCCCAAAGTTTGGGGCGCGGAGATGAGGCCAGGGCAGAGATGAGAGGGCGGTGGATGGCGCTGGAGTTTGCTGGCGCTGTCCGCGGTGCTGAACGCGACGCAGTCCCGCTGCTTGCGCGGGGCGAGGCAGGAGCGCGCTGTCCGCGGTGCTGGCAGGGAAGCGCTGCACCGGCGCTGTCCGCGGTGCTGAAGGTGCCCCTCTGCCTGGGCCGCCGGGGGCTGGGGCCTCGGGTCCCCAGAGCTACAGTGCTCTGAAGAGGTCAGCAGCCCGTGCTCTCTCTCCTCTCTGGCGTTCGGAGTGTGGCGTACTCTTGAGGAGTAAGAGGACTTTAAGGGGGATATGTCATAGAGAAGATGAATGATGAAGGAATAAGCAGAAAGTCCCCCTCATCTTTCAAACTCTGGTGATCTACAGGTTCGCTATGGAGCAGAGGGGTGGAGGGATGAGGGGAGGGAACATAGGAGCCTTCTTCTTCATTCTCTGCCACAGAGAGGCTGAGGGCCACCTTCACAGGGGGGCGAGGCAGCATGGTGTCCTCAGCTGGACTCAATCAGGATCAAGGAATCAGAGCACTCTTTGTAGCGGGGGTGGAAGCCCCTGCTTTGCACATTTTACAGCGAGGTGTGAGACCTTGGGTGGTCTGGGGCAGGGTGCACTTTGGTGGGGGCAAACAGTATACAAAGTGGAGGTTATTTATGCACATGCCCATCTCAAGGACTCCGGGACACTGCTGCCCTTCCAGCCTGTCCAACAAAGCTCTCCAGGCATAAGAGTGGACAGAGACTCCACCATCCCCAGGTACAAAGTAAAAGGCTGTGATCTTGTCATCATTCAACCTGTGAGGGGAGGAGGGTATTAGAACCTTAGGGCTCACATGGAGTCCAGTCCCCACAAGTGACAGATGAAAAAACTGAGGAGGGGATTAATAAACTCATGAGAGTTAGTGGCAGAGGTGGTGGGCTCACCTTTTGCTCTTGTCCCCCAAGACTTCAAAAAATGCTAATGCTGGAGAGAAGAGATTGGAAGTTTCAGCCCCCACCTACTCCATTTCCCAGGCTCACTGCTAAGGCCCTTTACCACCAGCCCCTCCGTCCAGATTTCTGCTATTGTCATATGTCTCTTCCTGCCTTCCCCCCCCCCCCAAAGCCCACAAATGGCCCCACCTGGTCCTGGTTGACCTGCGGTGGGTAGGGACTCAGCAGTGAAGGGGATGCTTCCTGTCCACCAGGCAAGCAGAGACATCCCCATCCCAGGCACTGATTTCACCTGTCAGTGCCCACCTGGGTCCCCACAAGAGAAGCTGGTGTCTTGGAGATAACCCGAAATGGCAGATGGGCAGAGATTGCACAAATGAGGGTCTAATTGACAATCAATTGTGATTAGAATTGAAAGGACGTCTTTATAGTCCCAGACATTCCAGGTAGAGGTTGGGGGAGGGGAGGGTTGTTTCCAGGATCTGGGAGAGGAGGTGCAGGTGCCTTGCATCTCTGTGGCTTATGTTGTTCCTTAGAGATGGGGAGGGGTGGGGCAGGAGAGGATGCAGTGATCCCCTCCCTGAGCCTGTCCACACACAGCACTCCCCTTTCTCATCTAGCTCTGGAGACCCCAAGCCTGGTCCTTGCTCCCTGAGTCTGACTGCAACCTTTGCCGTTCCTTGCCCTGCCTGCTGCATTAGGGGCTTGCATTAGAATGTTGAGGGGCAGGGAAAAGAGGGGAGTGAAGGATTGAGGACCTACAAACTTCAGGACAGCTACATCGCTTTCCTCAGAGTAGCCCTCAAGACGGAACCACCCTGTACTCTCAGCAGGGAGTGCATTCTGTGGTGTGGAGTATGTGTGTGTGTGTGTGTGTGTGTGTGGTTGTTGGGGGAAAACACTCTGGAGTTGTATATTACATTGTAACGTTATTCCATCCTGCCATTACACATCATATTTAATATTGTACAATATTTACTATGTTTTAGCGATAACCATAAATTATACTACATATAATGTAGTATGTTAAAATGGTGTTTACATGCGACTGCTCATTTCGAATGAAAATTGTGCCAAGAGGGCTGGATGGGTCATCGCTTCATCATCCTCACATTGCAGGTGTCCAGGATGTCTATGACCCAGACCCAACCCCCACCTACCCAGCAGGGCGTGGGCGTTGTGGCTGCTATTAGAAGGGGTTTGGCCAAGTTTGAGCTTGTGGTAGGGACAGACACACTTTGTGGCACCAAGTGTGTGCTTGTGGGGATGGTGATGCTCTATGTTACACTGGGACCACCCAGAGCCAGATCAGAGATCTGCCCTTGGGACCTGCCCTGGCCCCTTAAGGCCTTCCTCCTCCACTCAGCTGCTGGGGTAGGTGGTGGGCTCAGGGACCTGGCAGGGGGCCTGTGTGTCTCTCAGAACAGGGAGAATTAAAGGGGACGCCAAGCCCAGCGTCAAGCTGGCAGGGGAAAGAGTGAGAGTGCAGGATGTGAGTGCATTTGTGAGTCATTTGCCTGGGTTTGTGTGTCTGGGTGCTCATGAATGAATTTGTGCTCGTGTGTGCTACGCAGTTGTGAATGAGTGTGAATGTAAATGTGTGAGTGGAGTGTGCACATCTATATCCAAACTTAGCTGGGGGAGGGGTGGAGAGAGCGAAGAGATGGAGGTGGGGGCGGGAAGAAGATAATTACCTCCCTGCGATGAGAGATTGCCCACCCTCCTTCCCCCAGAGGTGATTTATAATTTAAAGATAAAGAATAATCAAGTCCTGGCAAGGAAGGACACAGTGTTGTGGGTCTGATTAGAATCTCGGGATGGACCAGCGTGTGGGGAGGCGGGAGGGGGCCGGGAGAAGAGGAAAGGGGCGGGGGCCTGTGCCTCCGCCTAGGCCCCCGGCCTCCCGAGGCTCAGCACGTCCTAGCGTGGCCCAGATTACAGCCGGTCGGTCCCCCATTATTCCTCTCAACTTTTAATTTCTGCTTCCAAAGGATCATTGCCCGCGGTAATTGCAAAGGACCCGTCCTTGTGCGCGGAGCAGGCTCCGGGGACCGCGGTGTGAGGCGGCACGCACACCCGCTGGTGCACGCGCCCGCGCGTCCACACCTTGGAGACATGCGCGCCCCCGCCGCCCGCTGGGGTCCACCAGCGGCCGGCCTGCTTCTTGGCGTGTGCGGGAGGAGGGGAGAGATGGGCTACCCGCCGGAGCTCCCGCGATCCGGTGACAGGACGCTGGACGCCAGGACGCCGGACGCCAGGTCCGACCCTCCGGGCCCTGTCCTGCAAACACTGCCGCTGTAGACAAAAACGTACGCAGATAAAGACTCAGACCTCGGGGCTTCCTACTTATCCGAGTGTTGGGAAGGGGGTATTCGTCGTATCATTTCTGGAAGAAGCACACATTTTCCCCTTACTTGAAGGGTATCGATTTTTACGTAGGCCGCCTGAAGTTTGTACGATTTTTCGGTCCCCATTTTTGGGGGCGGGGCGGGAGGTCGTCCAGCCTTCCTCATTTTCGATTCCACTTCTAATGAGCAACCTGGGGGCCGCCGGCCCCGCCCCCCGCGGGAACTCGGGGCTGGGCCCTAATTTGACAACGTGAAGGGGGCGGGCGTGGGAAGGGATGGAGGGGCAAAGACCCCGAGCGAGGGAGACCGAGAGGTGGGACCGAGACCCACGGAACGCGCGGGAGGGGGCTGAAGACCAGGCGGAGAATCCACCCACGAGGAACGCTCCCCTCACCCTTGACCCCAGCTGCCGAGAGGCGCCAAAGCTGCGGAAGCCGCCGGAGCCCCAGGGCCCCGCGCACCGGGAGCCCGGAGGAGAGGCCGGGCCGGCGCCGCACCCTGCGCCAGGATGTCCCAGCCAACTCTTAGCGCTTGCGGGCCCGCGGGCCCTGGGGCCTCTACTGCCCCTCCACCGATGGATCCCGCAATTATTTAAAAGCAGGGGCTGTCTCCTCCTCCGCCCACTAGGCTGGCGCGCAGTTTCCGGACGAACAGAGATGCAGCAACACTCCGCTGACCACTACAGCTGCTAGCGGACTGCGCTCCAGCTCCCGGCTGCGCGTCTGTTCGTCCGGCCGGGCGGCTCGGGCCGTGTGTCCCGCGCGGGGCCCGCCTCCTCCGCCCGGGACCGTTCGCAGCCAATTAGGCGCGCGCGCTAACGAGGGCGGCGGAGTCCCGCGGCCGCCTGCGGGCGCACGTGTGTGCGGCGTGTGGGTGCGTGGGCGCCTCCGGCGGGGCTGCCATAAATGCGCTGGCCGGGAGCGGCGGGCGCCTGAGGCGGCGGCGGAGGCAGCGCCAGGCAGCACCCGCCAAGCGCGGGGCGCGGCGCCGAGAACGAGCCCAGCTGCGGCCGCCTGCGCGGCGTGGTGCGGCGGCGCCGGGCCGCCAGGAATGGGAGCCCAGTAGGCGGCAGGGCCCGAGCGGCCGGAGGCCGGCATGAGTGCTAGCGGCCCGGGGGCTCCTGGGGACGGCCCCGCGCTGCCGCCGCCTGGGCCCGGGCCCACACCGCCCGCTCCCGCTGCCGCTGCCCGGGACGCTATGGACGGGCGCGCCGAGCTGCCTGCCTTCCCTCGTACTGGAGCCCCGCCGCTCGCGGCCAGCGACACTGTGCCCGCTGCACCCGAGGGGGCTGGAGCGGCCCGGCCCGCCGCGCCCCCGCGCCCCACCTCCTTTTCGGTGCTGGACATCCTGGACCCCAACAAGTTCAATAGTAGGAGGCGTCGCTGCGTGCTGCTGGGTGCTGTGGCGCCCACTGCGTGCGCCCCGTGCGCCCCGGCCCCGTGCGCCCCTGCCCCTGCCACCTCCGGACGCCCGCCGCGCGCAGAGGAGCTGGAGCGCCGCGCCCTCGCCGGCGCCGCCGGTGGAGTCGGAGCTGCGGGAGCAGAGCAGCCTAGTGAGTAGGATACGGCCCGCGCCCGGTCATGGGGGCAGGGGGACCGGTCTCTTCTGCGTGTTTACGATCCTGGGACCCTATGGTGATCTGGGCCTGACTCGCCGCCGAGGATCGGTGGAAAGTTCGTAGAGTCCGGGTCCGCGTCCGCCCCACCCGCGGCCTCCGTCCAACCCGGACTCCAGGGCCCCGCACTGCTGGCTCCTGCTGGGAAGCTTCAGCAGGATCAGGCCCAGGGGCTGCGGGGCTGCGGGGCTGCGAGGCCTGTCCAGGCTTCGCCTCCATGCGTCTCCGGCCTTGGGGGGCAGTTGGCGCTGGGGGCAGAGGGGACGTGGGGAGCGGCTGGCCTGTGACCTCCCCGCCCCCACTGTGGCTGCCTGGGGCCTCCCTCCCTCCTTTTCTCTCTCTGTCTCTCACTGTCTCTCTCTCTCTCTTTTTTTTTTTTTTTTTTTTGACAAATCAGACTAATTGTGACAAAACGCTGGTTATCTCTGGAAAAACAATTAAATCCCTTCGATTACAGTTAAGGGGAAATGTGCTTAGCGGTGGAAAGCGGCCGGTAATGGGGCGGCCCACGCCCCCGGTCCGGTCGATATCCCATTACGGCGCATGCATATCTCTTTCAAGCACCTTGCAAACTCCCCCCCGAACATCTAAATTATAGGGTCAAAATTCGGATAATTACTCGATTAAAACCTATTACACTTATTAGGGGCCGCTATTGATCGCGAATTGCATTCGACCCGCTCCTGATTGCTTTTTGTGCCCCCTCCCCCTCGGCCGTTCCTTCCTCCAACTTCCCGGCCCCTCCACCGCGCAGGGACTAGAGCGCGGGCGGACTGGGCTGGGGCCGCGGCTGCCGATCGGGCAAGGAGGCTGCCGGCTGCACCTTGCGCTAGGCAGGCTTCTTCCGGGTCGGCTGAAATGGGATGAGAGCAAATCCTGGCTGGCTGGAGGAGGACCCCTGGGCGCTGGGTACAGGGAACCTACGGGCGGAAGGCCCAGGCTCCGGCTACTGCAGGCACAGTACTGCTGGGGACGGGAGCTGGGCCGGGGTCGTCTGGGGACAGCTCCCATTCCCGATAAGGGGTGCGGATTGGGGCTGGTCCCCATGAGAGGTGGGCCAGTTGCCCTGGAGGAATTTGCCAGGAGCGAATTGTCATTTATTACCCGAGATTTCGGTGCCAACCTAACGTGAGAGCAGGGCCTTGGCACCCAGTCGGGTAGCGCTGTGCGGGCACCTGTCCTGATTGCTCTAGTTAAGACCACTTGTGGTAGGGGTGGAGGGAATAGACAGCCCTGCCCAGGAGAGACGCTTTCTTCCAAATGTGGGAGACTCCAAACGTAGTCACCCCAGGGGCCTGTGCTTGGAGGATGCGGGGCTGCAGCTCACACTGGGCCTACCCAGGCCTCCCGCCGGCCTCCTGGCCCCTGCCAGGCTCGGCGCCACTCCCAACCCGCGCCACCCGCGCCCTCCTGAGCAGGCTGAGCAGGGACCTGCCCTGGGCAGCCACACTAGGCACTAGGGAAGGGCCCGAGCCGTGGGCAGTGGGGCGGGGACTGACGCTAGCGGCCTAGTTCCAGGGCCAGAGGCTTGAGATAGGGCCAGGGCCAGGGCGTCCGATTTTGGTCCCCAGAAGCCCCATTCTTGGCTAGCTCTGACCCCAACTTAGGCCTCTGCCCCTGCTGGTTATTAAATGCCCGGTAATTGGCTGGCTCAGTGCCGGCCTTAATTGGAGGGTAATATACGACGAAATAAATTAAGTGGCCTTTAACTAGTTTGTACATCACACAAAATGAGTTTAATTAAGTTTGTATCTGCCCCGCGGATCGATCTGGGCTTTCTTTCCGCTGTGGACCCCGCAGCCGCAGCCGAGGGCCCGGCCCGCAGCACCGGTGGCCCTCCCAGCCGCGGATGGGCGCGGCACGTCGGGGCGTCCTCGGGCGGTGGGGACGCGGCCGGGCGGGAGGCAGGGGTCCTTTCGCTGGAAAGAAGTGAGGAAGAGACTGCGCGGGAACGCGGGCCGGCGAGAAGGAACGAAGGGCAGCGGAAAGGGAAACGAAAGAACTAAGGGAGCAAGAGAAGGCAAATAAACGAAGAGGAGAAACGAATCGAGCAAGAAGAAACCACACGGGGAGGGAGGCGGGACCGGCTGCGGGGCGCGGGCGGGCGGAGCAGTGCGTGCGGGGCGCCGGTGCTGACCGTCCTGTCTTCTCTCCCGCGCGCAGATGCCGGCGACCCCTACAAGGCGGACGAGGCCGAGGGCAACGGCTACGGCAGCGGCGCCGGCGGCCGCAGCCCAAGCGCGGACAGCGGGGACGAGGCGCCCGACGACGAGGACGAGGACGAGGAGCCGGAGACAGAAGCGGCGCGCGGCGCGGAGGAGGCGCGGGGAGACGGCGGCGGCCTCGGGGCCCGCGGGTCGGGCTGCCCCGGCGCGGCCGAGGCCGAAGCGCCCCCCGGCGCCATTGATGAGGCCGCCGCCCCCGGACCCTGCGGGAACTCGCCCGGAGCCCCGGGCCCTGCTGTAGCCTCGGCGGCGGCGGGGACCGCAGGGACGACCCCACAGAGCTCGGCGGCCGTGGCGAAGCCCAAGCGGAAGCGCACGGGCTCCGACTCAAAGTCTGGGAAGCCGCGACGCGCGCGCACCGCCTTCACCTACGAGCAGCTCGTGGCGCTGGAGAACAAGTTCAAGGCGACGCGCTACCTCTCGGTGTGCGAGCGCCTTAACCTGGCGCTGTCCCTGAGCCTCACCGAGACGCAGGTGAAGATCTGGTTCCAGAACCGCCGAACCAAGTGGAAGAAGCAGAACCCGGGCGCCGACACGAGTGCGCCGACCGGTGGCGGCGGGGGACCCGGGCAGGGCGCGGGGCCCGGCACCGGGCTGCCCGGCGGCCTCAGCCCGCTCAGCCCTTCGCCGCCCATGGGCGCGCCGCTCGCCATGCACGGCCCGGCTGGGTACCCGGCGCATGGCCCCGGCGGCCTGGTGTGCGCCGCGCAGCTGCCCTTCTTGTCGAGCCCGGCCGTGCTCTCGCCCTTCGTGCTGGGCTCGCAGACCTACGGTGCGCCCGCCTTCTACGCGCCGCACCTCTGAGCCGGGACGCGGGGACACCGGACGAGACGTCCCACGCGCCTCCAGGCCGCGGCCGGAGGACCTGAAGACGCCCGCTGAGCCGGCTCTTTTCTAAGGTTCCAGTCGTTGACTGTGTATATAACCGGTTGCTACAGAAGAGTTTTAAATTTATAAATGACTGTACGCGTCGGGGCCAGGCAGGCGGCTCCCGCGGACTTGGCCCGCTGGGAAGCCCTTTGCGGAACTTCATTCGGTCAATAAACCGCAGGTAGCCGCGCCCGCGTCTCCAAGGCTCCTGCGCTTGAGTCCTGTTCGGTGGAGACCGAGGCGCCCCTGGGGTGTGCGGCCGGCACGGACTTGGGTCTCAGTTTCCCCGCCGGCCTGGCGTCCCAGGCCAGAACTCAGCCCTGTGTGCTGGTGCCTGGGTACCCTCTTCCCTTGAGGCTGGGCACAGGGGCTCGCCCACCGTGCAGAATGAGGCTCAGGTCCGAGAGTTCCCCTTCTCGTGCCCTCCTCCACCCCGCCCAGAGCAAGGATGCATCTCCTGGGCAGCGACGCCTGGGTCCCCTTCCCCTCTCCCTGTGGCCACAGGGCAGGAGACAGCGTGCTCTCTGCCAGTCACCGGCCAGTCTACCACTCCCGACCCTGCAGCCTTGCTCCCACCCTGCCCCTCCCTCAGCCCCGGCATCCCCTGAGCCCCAAGCTGCGGTATCAACTGGTGTCCCGGGGAGAGGGAGCTCCATTCCCAGAGGAGGGGCGGGGCTTGCTGGTGTTGAGCTACCTGCCCCAGAGCATCCAGAGCCAGAGCCGGACTCCCTGCTGGGACCCCAGGACTGGGCAGAGCCGGGTGCTCCCTCCTGGTGCAGCCACCTCTCCTGGAACGCCTCTGGACACAGACCCCACGCGGGCTCCTGGAGCCCTGGGAATGCAGGGCTCACTCTGAGCTGGGCGTAGGGAGGCATGAGGCAGTGGCCCTGGGCCTGGTGGCTGCACTGATGGAAAGCTGAGGCTGCAGGATGTGGATGGGGGAGTCCCCCTTGGCAACAACTCCCTGACTGGGGAAGTGCTCCAAGCCCCAGCAGGGGAGGGGAGGGGGGCGTTCGGGACACTGCTGTGGGGCCAGGCATCTCTCCTCCTCCCTCTATCGTCTGTTGCCTGGACCCCCAGGCCGCAGAAGGAGCCCTGCTGTGCGTCCACTGCGCACTCACCACATCCTCCGCTGACATCTTCAGGCATCCTCCTCCTCCCTTCACAAGGAGCGAGCTGAGTGCTTAGAGAGGACTTGTTTCTGGCCCAGTCAGCCTGTCGGGGCAGGGCAGTGACTCCCTGCTGCCATGGCAGGAGTGGAAAGGAATGCTCCACACTGGCCTCCCTGTCACAAGAGGGCAAAGGGTGAGCAAGGAGCAGCACCCACCATCGGGCGGAGGGGAGGGGGACGTGCCACAGGAGTGGGGGCCTGCTTCCTGGCACTTCCTTGCTGCCCCCAGTCTCTCTCTGGTGCACACCTACTGTGTGCCAGGTGCTTGCCTGAGGAGGACTGTGTCTGCCGGCCTGAACGTCCCAGCAACCCTGTGGTGTCTGCACATTTTACATGAGACTGAGGCCCAGCAGGCTACCAGGCGTGCGGGGACAGGCCCTCCTCTCCTGAGCTGCCCAGCCCAGGTGCATCTCTGGCCCCAGCTTTTCAGCTCCCTCTTCCACTGGGGCCCCAGGTCCCACCACACACCTGGGGAGTCTGGGGGCTGCAGGTTCTGGCTGCTTCCTAGGGGACCCTCAGCGTGGCCCCACCACTTTGGCCTCTGCCAGGGGGCCTCCCCTGCCTGCCCAGTTCTCAGCATCCATCTCCCACCTCTGACTCGTTCTCCCCTCCAGGGCCTGAGCTGGAGGCAGAGGTGAGCAGTGGCCTTGGGGGCTACTCCGACCTGCCCCTACTTTGGTGACAGTGCCATGAGGGGCTGTCTGAAACCCCAGCACGGTCTTCCATGCCTCCGCTCCTAAGACTCAGGATCCGTCCTGCCCCAGACAGCATCCACTCTGCCAGCAGCCCCAGAATTGTATCCATGTAGTTTCCATAGAGCCATCCATGGCAAGTGCCTTTTGTCTGTAAACAAGGCAGGACGCATCCTCCCCCAGGCTGCCCCCAATCTCCTGCCCAGGGGCTGCTGAACTAGACTGTGAGGGGCTCCTTAAGTGGCCACTTCCTCACTGCACCTCCCCCCCCAGCCCGTGGTGCTCCTTGGTCCCTTGCTGTGTGGGTTAGGATTGTGTGGCTGCATGTAAGGGGAAACCCTGGTGAACAGAAGTTGAAGGAGGCTGTGTATTTTCCCTTGTGCGATTCTGCCAGTGCCAGCGCTGGGCACTTACTAGGCCTTCACTGAGTCCTCAAGATCCAGCTCCCTGCAGCTCTCCCCTGTGCCATCCCCAGGTGGGGCCCTCATCCTCACGGACCCAGATGGAAGTTCAGGCTCCAGCCATCACACCCTGAGTCCCAGGCAGAAAGCAGGAGGGAAGGGTGATGCAGGGTGCACCCCTTTTCTTTTAAGGTGCTTTCCCAGGTCCCATGAAACACAACTGCTTACATCTCATTGGCCAGAGTGCAGCCTCTTCTAACCAAGGGGGGCTGGAAGATGAGGGCTTTCACCTGGGGAGTCCCGTTCCTAGTAAAAAGGGGAAAATGGATGTGGGGGCCGCCAGCAGCTCCCGCCACCCTTGCAAAGCTCCCACATGGCCGTGAACCTTTCTCTTTCCCGTGCCTACCTGCCCAGCATAAGCCTACCTGGCTTTCTGCCCACCCCACCCCACAGGCAGCTGGGCTTGTTGGGGAAAGTCAACCTCAGCCCATGGCCACGACCTCAGCAGCCCTCAGCTGGCAGCAGTCTGCTCCCCTCCCCCAGTGTGTTCACATTCCCCCTCCACAGCCCGCTGGCCACAGGTTCACGCCCACCTTCCTGTCCTGAGAGCCTGCTACCTGCTTGCTTCCGCCACCTGCCTGCATCCCCCACATGCTGCCTTCCCTGCTGTCCCGGGCACTGGCTGCTCTCCTGTCACCTCGCTTGCCCCCTTGCCCGTGTGGATTCCAGCAGCCCCCGCCTCCCCCTTCAGAGTCAAGATTATCAACAGAGCTGTTGCCACCTCTGGCCCCAGAGGACCCTGCCCCATGGGCCTCCCCAGCATCCTCCACAGGCCCTGCTCACCTGGCCACCAGTTCCTCCTCTCAAAGTCCTGGGGCACCCTGGGCTTAGGGCTCCCACCTTGTCTAGTCCCTGCCACGGCCAGTCCCTGCCACAATGACCTCTGAGGGCCGGGGGCCTGCCAGACCATGCTCCTCCTGCCCCCGGCCCCACCTCAGGGCACCACCCGCAGCCCCCACACTCTGAGCACTCTTGCCTACCTCACTTTGACATCCAAATCCCCAGGAAGGCACAGGATCCCTTGCCCCCAGACCTCCTCACGTCCTCCCAGGTCTTCTGCACATGCTCAGTCTTGCCTGTGCCCACCGTCCCGTCCTGTGTCCACCTGTGCTGCCCACAGACGTCCCGGCTGCCTGGTACCCTCCCCCCCTCCCCCAGTGACTGTGTATCCCCATGTGTCCCCTCGCTCCTGAGGGTCTTTTCCAGCCGGCTGCACCCAGGGCCTGGTGTGGATTCCCCCAGTCTCCATCTTGGGAGCCCAGAGGGACCTGCCTCAACCCATGCGGGAGTAGGGGCTTCCTGGAGGCACCATTTATGGGGGTGGACCAGGCAGCTGGAGCTGAGGGAGGTGACGACAGGGAGGAAAGGGCGGTGCCCAAGCAGGTGACCCTCCACAGACAGGATTGTCCTGAGGGGCAGGGCTGAGACCTGTCTGCCCCTGTGGCCATCGCTGTCCTCTGGCATCTGGGCAGCCTTTGCCCCGTCCCACCCCCATGGTCGACTTTTCTCCTCACAGAGGTCCATGGGGTAGACGGTCTCATTCACTGCCGGGCCTCATTGCCCACGGAGACAACCCTGGGGTGTCCACGTCCCAGCTCGTCCCAGACAGCTCTGTGTGGTGGCCCCCTTCAGAGGCAGCTCTGTTGGGTGCTGATCCATTCTCTCTCTTCCCGGGAAACAGGGACCAATCGTGGCTGGGCACTTGTCTCCCAGGATAAAGACATTTCCTGCTTCTGGGGCAGTGAGCAGCTGGATGCTGCCTTGTGACTAGGTTACGGCCAAGTTAACATGAGCAGTATGTGTATGTTAAAGGAGAGGGTCCTGGGAAGTCTCCTCCTGGGAATTGGCTCAGTGGGGAGGTGCACCCCTCCTCCTTCCTTCTGTAGATCCAGTGATGGCTGGAGCCCCAGCAGCCACTTTGGGCTATGAGGTAGCCTTGGCAATGGAGGCCACACATTGGATGCTGAGCCAGAAACTGTGAAGAAACATGGTGCTCGGGACAGCTATCTTTGGACTTATGATTGACAGAACACACATAAACTCTTGTATTTGCAAGCCACTCTTACTTGGAGTTCTTAGTTCTGTATTACCCGCCCTCCCCATTTCCACAACAGCCCATCCAGCCCAGCACTGAAGCTGTGACCTGTGCCCTTCCAGTCCTCACACTGTCACACCATCTGCTGCTCCCTGGGCTGACTTCAGCCAGCCTGCCCTGGAAGAGGGCAATAGTGCTCTGCACCAGCTGGTCTGGCACCCCTGCCCTCCTGGGCCCCACGAGCAGCCCCCGCAGACCTGGGATCGAGCCCAGGCCCTTGGCCTGGCATTGAGGGCCTGCTCTTGCCAGCCCAGCCTGACACGCCTGCACCACCTGCCCCGGTGGGCACTCTGTCCATGGAACCTCTGCTCGCTGCCTCTGCCCTTCTCAAGCACTGCCTCCTCCAGGCCCAAATGCCCGTGCTCTGCAGCCATCTGAGCTCCAGTCCGCTGGCAGTGTTCTTGCCCATCCCCCGCTCCCTGCATCCCCTCTGTTCAGGGTCACCTTCTGCTCCCCTGTGCATCCCGGGCCTGCTCTAATACCACCACCTTCGGTAGATGCTGCGTGAATGAATGGCTGCGCCTCCCCGTCCTTCGTGGCTGCCCGTGGCTGCACTGACCCCAGCCCACAACTTGAGGCTGCCACGGGGCCCAGCCTTTCTCCTCTAGGCCATGAGCCCCAGGGGATGGTGCCATTTTTAAAGCCTGGCCACCCAGAGGTATTGGCCTCCATCAGTCCAGGGACACAGGGGAGGGGTGGGTTGAGCTGGTGGCCTGCTGTATCTGTGCTCTCAGCCTTAGTAAAGGCTGACCCCAGGGGTGTGCAGGACCAGGCATGAGCATGTGGCAGGGACTTCTGGGAGGTGCTGGGCCAGTGACCCTGCAGGTGCCCCCTAATTCCCTTCCCCGAACTCAGGATCCCAGGTTTTCCCAGCCTGAGTCCTTGCCAGCCCCTTCCCCCCATGGGAGGGGCGGTCCTCTCTTGTAGGTGGCTCCTGCGGAACTGGGGCATGGCCCTGCCCACTGGCTCTAAACTCACCTACTGGTCAGGCTGCCCCAGGCTCCCCTGCCCCCCACCTGCCTGGCTTATGGGGACCCAAACCACACTGTGCCAAGTGTCGGGGGGAAGGAGAGTGCTGACGGCATCAAGGGAGGGGGTGCAGCATCCTCCACCTGGGCCTCCGAGGAAGCAGGACCTCAGCAACCCCTTAGCACCAAGCCACCCAATGGGGCCTGGGCTCAGAGTGGTGGAGCTGCTCCCAGGCATGCAGTGCGCCCCGAGCCCCGTCCCCCCCCCATCCCCACCCGTCACACACACCCACTCCCCTGCCCCATCTCTGCCCCTCACCCCTACCCCGTCCCTAGGCCACAAATACCCACTCCCACTCCTCCTTCCCCGCCTGGCCCCTGTGCAGAAGGGCCGGCCCAGCCCCTCAGTTTCACAAGCCCTCACTCCTGCCGGTCAGAAACACAGAGTGAAAGTTTGTCTTTTATTAATAATAAGCATTCATCAAAAGATCTGATACAAAAAGCACCAGGGTAACAAATTAGTCTTGAATTAAATTTTACAAAAATACCGTCTCCTCTTCTATGTCATCCATAATATCCCAACTTTATTTCAAGATGGATAGAAATATACAATGTCTTCCACATAAAAATGTCTTACAAAGCTATAGTAACTAAAACAGTATGATGATAATATATGACCAGGCAGGCAGGACAGAAGGTCCAGAAACAGAACCACTGGGGACTGCAACACAAGATAAAGGTGGTGTTCCAAATCTGCAAACAACCCCGAATTCATTGATAAATGGTGTAGGGACAACTGGACAACTATCTGAAATTTTTTAAAAATTGGATTTCCTGGCTCACATTTTATATCAAAATAAATTATAGGTAGATCAATGATTTAAATGTGAAAATGAAATTCATAAAAGTACTAGAAGAAAAGATAAAAGAATTTTTAATATAATTTCTGAATGGGGAAGAGCATTCTAACTACAACACAAAACTCAGAAGTCATGAAAGATTGATAATTCAACTACATAAAAAATCTACATGGTACACTGTGCAGTGGCTCACACCTATAATCCCAGCACTCTGGGAAGCTGAGGCAGGAGGACTACTAGAGGCCAGGAGTTGGATACCAGCCTGGGCAACACAGCAAGACCCTGTCTCTACAAAAAATAGAAAAATTAGCTGGGCATGGTGGCGCACACCTGTAGTCCCAGCTACTCGGGAGGCTGAGGCAGGAGGATCACTTGAACCCAGGAGTTTGAGCCTGCTGTGAGCTATGAGGACACCACTGCACTCTAGCTGGGGCTTCTACATGGCCAAAAAACAATAATAGTAATAAAAAAGAACAGCATAAGGAAAATCAGGAGATAAACAGGAAATACTTGCAGTGCATCGCAAAGAGCTAATTTTCTTAATGAATAAAGAACTCCCACAACTTAAGAAATAAACTAGCAAGCCAATAAAAAAATGGGCAAAGGATAAGGACATACAATTCACAGAAAAGGGAAAAACAAATTCTCAAACACATGAAGAAATGCTCAGTATCTCACTCCTGAGAGAAAAGTCAACTAGGACTGTAAGATACCACCTTTTCTCACAGCAAGGAGCAAGCTGTTGGCTAACACGCTGGGTGCGTGAGGGCTGGGTAAGTAAGTGCTCACACACTGCTGGTGGAAAAGCAAAATGATACCACCTGTAAGAAGGGCAACTTTGCAATATCTATCAAAATTATAATTACACAAACACCTTGACTCAGCAATTTCTCTTCCTGATGAACGTATGGATGTACGAAAAGACACCCATGCAAGGACATCTGCTGTGGGACTGCTGGGCACAGGAGAGACCAGAAACAGCCTGCAGGTCCAACAACCAGCGTCACTTGCATGAGTGACGGTGCACCCCCACCCCGCAGCAGAACACCCTGAGCCACAGGACACAGAGCCCTTCCACAGCGGCAGAGTGAGGACTTGAAACCCACTCCTGTGATGCCCAGAACACCGGGGAAACTGCTAAACCAACTGTTTCAAAACTCTGGAAATGAACAAAAGGCTTATAACAATCCAGGAAGTGTTTGTTCAAGAAGAATGGTTGAGTCTTGGTAAGAACAGTGAGCCTGTGATGTGTTAACGTGCACTAGCCCATTTCCCTCACCCAGCTCTGCAGTGGCCTTTAAAACTAGCAGCCATGTGCTTTTCTCGGGAGCACATTTAAAATTAAAAAATTAAAAATAAAAATAAAAAATAAAGCTAGCAGCCATGGCCAGGCACAGTGGCCACACCTGTAATCCTAGCACTTTGGGAGGCCAAGGCAGGAGGATCACTTGAAGCCAGGAGTTCAAGACCAGCTTGAGCAACACAGCGAGACCCTGTCTCTAAAAACAGATTGTGAAAATTAGTCAGGCATGCTGGTATGCTCCTGCAGTCCCAGCTACTCAGGAGGCTGAGGTGGGAGGATTGACTGAGCCCAGGAGTTTGAGGTTGCAGTGAGCTGTGATTATGCCACTGCCCTCCAGCCTGGGTAACAGAGCGAGACCCCGTCTCAAAAGCCACCACCGACTACCACCATAACCCCTCAAAACCAGCAGCCATACATCCACGGAAGCTAGGAATTGACAGCCTCACAGCCACTGAACAGGGAGGACTGGGTTTGCAATTCCCTCAAAAGCCCTGTCCCTGGAAAACTGTAGCTGTTTGACTAGTCTGGCTGCAGGGCTTGTCGTTATTTGGCCTGATTCTGTCAGCTCAGTGGGGGTTTGCTAAAAACATGACAGCGGCCTAGGGTGGTGACAGCCACTGGGGCACTAAGAGGCTGGCCAAAGATCTTGAATGGAAGAGCTGAGGAATGAGATGTCCACAGTGGTCTTTGAAAAGCTCTGACATACCCCTGGAGATATGGGAGGTCATGCATGAGGAGGGCCTAAGCTCTTGCCTCTGGCTGACTGTGGCCCTGTGCAAGTAGGAAGTGAAGGCTAAGGCAGAGTTGGCAGCTGTCTGCCTGAGTGTTGAAGGTGTGCCCAACACACACACACAGCTTGTTGGCAAAAACTGGAAGAGTTATTACTTCAAAGCACTTAAGGAAATCTCTGTCCAGTCATTAGCTGAGCATGAAGTTGACGAAGCAGACATTTCAGTGGCTGCATACAACCAACAGTACAGATTTTACAGAATTAGTCCAGGAAAGACACTAAACAAATACAACAACAGCAACAACAACAAACCCTGCTATGATTTCCAGAGTTACATACCACATTATTAATATTTAAAATGTCCAGTTTTCAATAAAAAAATTATAAGATGCACAAAGAAACAATGTGTGTTTCCTTGGCCCATACACAGGAACAAAAGCATCCAATAGAAACGGTCCCTAATTAAGCCCTGATGTTGAACTCACTAGACAAATACTTTAAATTAGCTACTATCAATATATTCAAAGAACTAAACTGTGTCTAAAGACTTGAAGTATGAGAATGATTTTTCACCAAATAGAGAATATGAGTGAAGATGCTGAAATTATAAAGGAGAAACAAATAGAAATTCTGGAGTAGGAAAGTACAGTAACTGAAATAAAAGTTCACTAGAGCAGCTTGACATCAGATTTTATTTGGCAAAGGAAAGAATCTTTGATATTGAAGATAGGTCAATTGAGATTATCCAGTCTGAGGAACAGAAAAAAGAATTTTGAAAAGCCTCAGAGACCAGTGGACACCACCAACCATACCAACACACACATAATGGGAGTCCAAGGAGAGGAAAGACAGGAAGCAGAAAGAATACATGGGCAGGGTGTGGTGGCTCACGCCTGTAATCCTAGCACTCTGGGAAGCCAAGGCAGGAGGATTGTTTGAGCTGAGGAGTCTGAAACCAGCCTGAGCAAGAGTGAGACCCCAGCTCTACTAAAAATTAGCTGGGTGTGGTGGTGTAGTCCCAGCTACTCGGGAGGCTGAGGCAGGAGGATCGCTTGAGCCCAGGAGTTTGAGGTTGCTGTGAGCTAGGCTGACGCCACGGCACTCTAGCCTGGGCAACAGAGAGAGACTCTGTCTCAAACACCAAAAACAAAACACAAACAAAACAACAAAAAAAACAACACAGAAAGAATATATGGAGAAATAATGGCCAAACACCTTCCAAATTTGATGAAAAACATAAATCTTTACAAGCAATAAGCTCAATGAATTGTAAATAGAATACATTAAAAGAGACCCATAACTAGACACATCACAGTCAAACTGTCAAAAGCCAAACTGTCTTGAGAGCAGCAAGAAATTCACTGTGCACCAGGCATCTTCCACAAGGTCAGCCACTTCTCATCAGAAACCATGGAGGACAGAAGGCAGTGGGATGACATTTTCAAAGGGCTGAAGAGAAAAAGACTGTCAACCAAGATGCCTGTATCTAGCAAAATTATTCTTCAAAAGTGAAGGAGAAATTAAGACATTCCCAGATAAACAAAAATGAAGAAAAGTCATTGCTAGCAGACCTGCCCTACAAGAAATACTAAAGGGGGCCTTTCAGGCTGAAGCAAATGACATCAGGCTCAAATCCACATAAAAAAATAAAAAGCACTGGAAAAGGCAACTACAGAGCCAACTACAGAGACAGTATAAATGAATTTTTTTTCATAAATGTTTTCTTCTTCTACCTGATTTAACAGACAACAGCATGAAGTAATAAATACAAAATTATGTTGATGGGCTTGCAATCTACAAAGATATAACTTGTATGGCAAAAACAGCACAAAGAATCTGGGAGGAAACAGAGCTATAACGGGAGCAAAGTTTTTATACATTATTAAAATTAAGTTGGTGTTGATCCAAGCAAGATTGTTTTAAGTTGTTAATTGTCCTACTCAGAGCAACCAAGAAAATAACTTTAAAAAACAGTAGAAGAGACAAGCAAATTACAATGTTATAAGGGAATTAAATATCCATTTAACACACAATAAAAAAGTGTGTTAAATGGAGGAATAGAAGAAGAAAGAAAAAAGACATATAAAAATCAAATAGAAAAGTAGCAGACATGAATCCAACTTTGGCCAGGCACAGTGGCTCACGCCTATAATCCTAAGCATTCTGGGAGGCCGAGGTGGGAGGATCGCTTGAGGCTAGGAGTTCAAGACCAGCCTGAGCAAAAGCAAGATCCCATCTTACAAAAAATAGAAAAATTAGCTGGGCGTAATGGCATATGCCTGTAGTCCCAGCTGCTTGGGAGGTTGAGGCAGGAGGATCACTTGAGCCCAGGAAGTTGCAGTGAGCTATGATAATGCCACTGCACTCTAGCCCAGGCAACAGAGTGAGAATCTGTCTGAAAATTAAAAAAAAAAAAAAAAAAAAAATCCAACCCTATCAGTAATTATACGGAATGTAAATGGAGTAAATGCTCCTCTCAAGCAGCAGAGACTGGCAGAATAGATTAAAAACATGATCCAACTACACACCTCTATAAGAAACACACTTTAAAAAAGATACGATAAAAGTAAAAGAATGGAAAAAGACATGCTGTGCAAACAATAATCAAGAGAGCTGAATAGCTACACTAATATCAGACAAATGAGACTTTAAGAAAAATTTTTTTATTAAAGACAAAGAAGGACATGTTATAATGATAAAAGGGTCCATCCATCACAAAGAAATAACAAGTATAAACATAAATGCACTTAACAACAGGGCCCCCGAATACCTGAATCAAAAACTGACAGAACTGGAGGGAGAAAAAGAAAATTCAACACTAATGGTTGAAGACTTCAATATCCCACTTTCAGTCATGAGTACAACTAGGCAGAGCAACACGGAGACAAGACTTAAACAACACTACGAACCAACCAGACCTAACAGACATCTAGATACATTTCACCTAATAACAGAACATTCTCCTCAAGTTCATGTGGAACATCCTCCAGGACAGAACATACGTTAGGCTATAATAGAACTCTCAATACATTGAAAAGAACTGAAATCATATAATATATGTTCTCTGGCCACAATCGAATGAAATAAGAAAGCAATAACCGAAGAAAACCTGGGAAATTCACAAGTATGTAGAAATTAAACAACCTCCTAAATAATCAATAAGTAAAAGAAAACATCAGAGAAATTAGAAAATACTTTGATATTAAAAAAAGACAAAAACATCATATACCAAAACTTATGGCATGAAGCTTAATCAATACTTAGATGAAAATTTATTGTTACAAACACCTATATTAAAAAGAAAGATTTTAAATCCATAAGTTAATCTTTCATCTTAAAAAATAAAAGTAAACCCAAAGCAACCCAAAGGAAAGAGTAAAGACTGCAGTGAAAGTTAATGAAATAAAAAATGGCAAAATAATAGAAAACAACCAACCAAGCTAAAAGTTGTTTCTTTGAATAGATCAATAAAATTGATTATCTTTAGCTAGACCAACCCGGGGGGGGGGGGAAAAGGGAGAGAGGACTCAAATTACTAAATCAGGAAATACTATGAACAACTGTGTGTCAACAAATAGTAATAAAGGCCGGGCGCGGTGGCTCACGCCTGTAATCCTAGCACTCTGGGAGGCCGAGGTGGGCGGATCATTTGAGCTCAGGAGTTCGAGACCAGCCTGAGCAAGAGCGAGACCCCATCTCTACTAAAAATAGAAAGAAATTATATGGACAGCTAAAAATATATATAGGAAAAAAAAAATTAGCCGGGCATGGTGGTGCATGCCTGTAGTCCCAGCTACTCAGGAGGCTGAGACAGGAGGATCACTTGAGCTCAGGAGTTTGAGGTTGCTGTGAGCTAGGCTGACGCCACGGCACTCACTCTAGCCTGGGCAACAGAGTGAGACTCTGTCTCAAAAAAAAAAAAAACAAAAAAAAAAAAAACAAAAAAAAAAACAAATAGTAATAAATAACCTAGATGAAATGGACAAACTCCTAGAAAGATATAAACTACTGAAACTGACTCAGGAAGGAACAGAAAATCTATATATACCTATAATAAATACAGATACTGAATTAGTAATAAAAAATTTTCCCCCGAAGAAAAGTGCAGGACAGATGGCTTCACTGATAAATTCCACCAAATGTTTAAATAATTAACACCAATCCTTCATAAACTCTTCCAAAAAATCAGAGAGGAGAAAATACTTCCAAACTCAATCTGTGAGGTCAGTAGTACTCTGATACCAAAGCCAGACTAAGACATCACAAGAAAAGAAAACTATAGACCAGTAGCTCTTAGTCAGTTGGTTATCAATAAGTGTGCTATCTCAATATAATTCAATGGGGAAAGAATAATCTTTCAATAAATGGTGCTGGCACAACTGGACATCCATGTGCAAAAGAATGACGTTGAACTCTTATGTCATATATAAAACTTAACATGGATCAAAGATCTGCACATAAGAGCTAAAATTATGAAACTCTTAGAAGAAAACTATAGGTGTAAATCTTTGTAACTGTGGATTAAGCAATTGCTTCTTAGATATGATACCAACAGCACAAATAACAGAAAAAAAAGATAAATTGGACTTCATCCAAATTAACTTTTGTGCTTCAAAAGATACTATCAAGAAAGTGAAAAGACAGTATGGGAGAGAATATTTGCAAATCATGTAAGGGTCTAGTATTCAGAATGTATTAATATATAAAACTCTTACAACTCTAGATAAATAATCCAATTAAAACGGGAAAGAGATCTGAATAGATATTTCTCCAAAGAAGATATACAAATGGCCAATAAGCACGTGAAAAGATGCTCAATATCATTAGTCATTAGAAAAATGCAAATCAAAATCACCATGAGAAACCACTTCACACCTACTAAGATGGCTAAAATAAAAAGATAGATAATAACAAGTGTTGTCAGGAATATGGAGAAATTAGAACTCTCATAAATTATTGGTAGAAATGCAAAACTATCTAGCCTCTTTGGAAAACAGTTTGGCAGTTCATCAAAAAGTTATACATAGAGTTACTATATAAGCCAGCAATTCCACTCCTAGGTATATACCCAGAAAAAATGAAAACATACATCTACGTAAGAATGTGTATGCAAATGTTCAGAACAGCACTATTCATAATAGCCAAAAAGCAGGACCAACCCAAATGTCAGTGATGAATGGATAAACACAATGTGGTACTCTCTACACACTGGAATATTACTGGGCAATGAAATAGAATAGTATTACAATATGAAAAACCTTGACAATATTATGCCAAGTGGAAGAAGCCAGAGACAAAAGGCCACGTATTGTATGATTCCATTCATATGAAATGTCCAGAAAAGGCAAAGCCAGGAACAGCAGTACATCAGCTGTTGCTGGGGGCTAAGAAAAGGGGAGTGAGGGTCTCCTGCTAGGGCAGTAAGAGTCCTCGCGCTAGGCAGTGGACGTGGCTGTACAACTGTGAATATACTCCTTGCTACTGAACTGACACTTCAGAAGGGTGAATTTTGTGGTATGTGAGTCGTACTCAATACAGCTGTTATTAAAAACCAGACAGAGTGAGACAGTTCTCTGCGTTCTGATGCGCCAACTATCACCAAGACAATCTGTGAAGTTGGAAATGCAAGGTGCGAATGGGGTGAATGGTTCACTACCCTTTGTGTCTGTGTTAAAAACACCATTTGCATCCAAGTGTGGGTTTTCCCAGAGCTCCTCTGCATGCTCATCTCCTGGGGAGGAGGCTGGGGACACACACTCTGAACACTGAGCAGTGTGTACTTTCCATCAATTCTGAACCACGTAACACAAAATGCACAGGTCTTACAAGAATTTGTGAGATGCCCTTGGGGACATGTCCCCATGTTCACACCCCTGGGCTCAAGGGCCTCTTCTGCAAAGCCAGACTTATAACCAGACAGCAGGGGCCCCCCATAGCAGTGGAGAGGTCATACCTCCTGGGCATTCTAACACACCATTTCCTCACATTAAATACGCAGTCACTGCCCAGACCCACGCCCACTCTCCTGTCCAAGTGCACAAGCAGAGGAAGAAGAAGAGCTGATGACCAGAGGGGACTGTAGCACACCTGGCCCAGACTCTAATTCAGTGCATAGTTAAACTGGTTTGCGAACTTCTCATGCTTCTTCTGGTCCATCTGGTTCATGGCTGTGACCACCCTCCGCACAGCTGCCCTGTGGGGAAAGCAAAGCAAAACGCTATCAAAGAGGCTCCAGCCAGGGCTCTGGGTTGACTGTGTTTTGCTGGGATTGGCCACTGGTGTCCTGGGGCAGCTGCTGCACCTTGCAGACATCTGCAGCTTGCAGACATCCTTAGGGAGCCACCTTCAGAGAGGCAGGCACCCAGGACAGAAGGCAAAGCTCAGAAAGAGCCAGAAGTTACCAGTCCTGGAGCTGGGCCCCATGTGGGTGGTTCTGCCCCAGGTGAGGGTGGCCTCAGCCCTGCCCTGGCACTTCTCCCATGGCCTGCCCCAGCTCTGAAGGTGGCTGCCGTGACCCCCAATCTTGCCAGCACTGGGATATACCTCAGAATGTGGGCAGAGCCTGCCCACTGATCTCATGGAATACAATCACACAAGTGAATATAATCAGGAAGCATCTAATTCAGCCCCGGCTAGCTGGGACGCCCCCCTCTAGGGAAGGGGGTTGGGTGGTCACCCAGGGAAAAATAGCAGGTAGCCCTGGGGCCAGGCTCCGAGGGAACTTGGAGCTCAGTTGGCTCTTCTCAAAAGCCCCCAAACTGGAGTCCTTGACAGCTGGTGTGCCTGGGCCAACAGCTCTTACTTGGCGAAGACTTTTTTCCCGATGCGTGCCCGGGCAGTGTTGGCCTGTGCCTTCAGGTCGGTGAGGTTGGGGTACTTCTTCTTCTTCCCCTTGCCTTTCCTGCAGGACCTGGATGAGCCCAGATCCACCCCGGTGGCTGCTTCCACATCTTTCATGAACTCAGGGTCCTGCCAGTCTGTAACAGAACTTGAGGATTTCAGGAGACACCTGGCACTGACCAGAGCACCTCTCATCCAAGGCCCCCAGAAGGAGACCTTGTCCCTGGCACTGGCGGCCTGAGGGGACGGTCTGTGCCAGCCAACTCACGGTTCCTGGAACAGTAGCGTGGGGAGGGAGGGGATATAGGCGACCCCTGGGGGAAGGCAAGGCAGGGCTCATTCCTACTGCCCTGCCCCTCACAGGCCCTTGCACCCTCCACAGGCCAGGGAGGAGCCAGGGCTGGGCCCGAGGCCACTCCGGGTACAGCGATGGATCCCTCAGACAGGAAGGTGGCCAAGGCCAGTGGTTGGGAGGTCGGTGCCATCCACAAATGCCTTCCCTGCCTGCAGGCTGGACCATGCCCCACTAGGCCAATCGTGGCCTACCAGACAAGGCTGCTGGCTGTCTGGCGTGTGGAGCAGGGGCTGGCCAGGGCCGAGGGAAGGCTGGGCCAAGCATGATGGCCAGCAAAGGGCTTTCTTTGTGTTGATCTAAGGCTGGCCTGGCTGTAGGCCTCAGAAATGCAGGGTGGAAGTTCACCTAGACAGAGCTGCCCTTTCTAAGCAAGCCAGCCATCACCTGCCATCACCGTGAGGGGAAACAAATGTCACCCAGCCCCGCCAGCCCCAGGCCACACCACGGCAAGGTCAGCGTGCAGACTCCCAGGGCTGAGAACATTCACTGTGCAAAGGGTTCCTGGGCAGCTACCGCCATCTTGGTGTCTGCGGGTTTCCCTCCCCAAAACTGCTGCAGGGATCTGTCAGGCAAGGTGCCGGTCCAGGTGCTTGGAAAGGCCACCCAGGTAGGAACGTGAAGGCCAAGAGACCAACAAATGGCCCCCGCCTTCCAGAAGGAGCTGAACATGCCACACTCCAGGACGTCCAAACGTGCCCCAGGACCCCGTGGGCTGGGAGCAGAGGGGCCAGGCCAGGGAGGCACGTTTATGGAGGGAAGCAGCCACACTCCCCAGACAGACGGATGGCGAGGCCTCCCCAAGCTGATTTTTTGAAGTGAAGGAATACGGGGCTGCACGATTCAGATACAGGAACGATTAATCCAAGATTAAGGAAAACTGTCTAAACAGTTTATCTCCCAGTAATAAGAAGGCGTCACAGTTTAGGAACCCAGTGAATGGAGCAATTGTTTAAACACAACGAAAAAATGCCGGCTTCCAGTAGAGATGGAATGAGCACCTCAGTAAAATGAAGGAGCAATTTAAAAGCCTTTGAAGAAAATCAATAGATGCCGGGGCCTCCCGGCCTTCCTGGGCGCTGACGGGCCCCGGAGCGCTGCGCGCATTGTCACCGAGGTTAGCACCAGGGAAAAGAAAATTGCCCCGAAGTGCGAGGGAGGCGGGATCAATAGTGTAGTTAGTAAAGAGATGCTATTTCACATCTGACTGGCCAGCGTGGCCCGTAGCCACAGCCTGATACCTGTTTGTTAACAAGTCACCAAGGGCTGGAAAACCAGATACTCTTCAGGGTTGACAGAAAAAATAGGCACTTCATTTGCTCCTGAGCATGAGCCACCAGGGAAGGCCTCGCCTGAAGATTAACAGGTCAGGGCCCCCTACACGCACCCTCGTACCATCCAGGGCCCCCGGGCCCAGGTGCCGTCTCTGGGCATCAGTCTGAGACTCAGCATCTGCCTCTCATGACCAGAGTGCAAAAAGCCCGTGAACAACAAGATGGCTCGGGTGGGACCCGCGAGCGTGCCAGCAGTGCTCCCCCGGACCGGCACGGCTCCCACCTTCGCTGAGGTCTGGGCCTGCAGACTGGCCCTCTCTTCAGAAGGGAGGGAGCCCAAGCCTGGCCAGGGCCTCCAGTAACAATCCCTCCCGGAAAACAGACATGAACCTCAGCCCAGAGAGGGGCGGGCTGGGTGGGCTTCTTGAAAGTGACAGAGACCTCCGGGGACAGGGCAGCCAGCAAGGGGTACCCCAAACTCCCACCACCAACCATAGCAGATGCCCCGAGCATGAGGCCACACACATCCCCGAGATGGGACAAAACAATTGCCCAGCCGCAAGAACTCCGCAGAAGGGGAGGAACAAGGGGAGAGTGAGGCAGCAGCACTGGGAGGAGCAGTGACTTGGGGGTCCTGTCATTTACCTTTCTTGGCCTTCATTCCTTCATCTGCTTGAAAAACACAAGAATCTAAAACTCAACCACACAAATGATAACCTGGTAGTTTCTGGGCCGTGGGGAGCCCGTGTCCCTGTTGGGCACCTATGACAATGTGGACCTGCTTGAAGCCTGAGCACCTTGTGGAGCCCCCAAACCTGAGACCCCCAGGGCAATGTTCCCTCCCCCCACCTTGTTTTACTATCGTGCAGCTCCCCAGGCAAAGCTGGTGGTGTGGGTGCTCCCTGACCACATGCCCTGGGGGCAGCGGGTCCCAGGGCTGTGCCCTCGACGGCACCCACCCAGACCTACCCGGGCACTTCTGTGTCTGCTGCTGCCGCCTCTGCTCCAACGCCCTGTCTTCTGGGTCAAGGGGCCTTCCCTCTTCGTCTCTCGGGATAATCTTTCCATGGAAAGGGCACTGCACAGCAAAGACAGGGCAGCTGACAGAGGAAGTGGGTGCTGCCTGCCCTGATCACCGCCCATGGCGCACTGGGCACAAACAGCTGTTGGGGAGGGGTGGTATCGCAAAGCCAAGGTGCGCTACCCTTTAATCACATACTCAAAAGCTGGGGGGGTCTTGGGAGCCGCAGGGAAAGGGGAGGCAGCTCCATCCTCCCTCTGGATCTGTGAACTCGGGCAGTAACAGGGAGCCTGGGCCTCGCTCCTGCTGGTTTGGTGGGAGAGATTTCCCTTTACACCACTCCCAACTGCCAGCCTGCCAGCTGCTGCCCCACCCCTCTGGCCTCTCCCTACGGCCTCCCACCCTGTGAACCCCAGAGACAGGGGGGATCCACATGCTGCCTCACTTCTGAGGAATCTAGAACAGCACAGAGAAGGCTACACACACCCTAGATGGACACTGGGTGTCTTGGCCCCTGGAGAGCGTCCCAAGTCATGGGCCCAGGACAGGAGAGCCCAGATACAATTTTTTGATGCCCAGTGGCCAAGCAATTTCTGCCAACCATGGACAAGCCCTTCCATGGGAGCTTCTCTGTGCTTACACGTGTCCCCAACCCAGGGCCAGGGCAGCGGGGAGCTCAGCACTCTCCTCTGCCTGCCCTGTCCTGGCCCTGCCTAACCCTGACCCTAACCCTAGGCCTATGGCCCAAAGTAACTGCAGTCGAGGCCTCACCTTCAGCCGATCTTGGCGCTCACAGAGCCGGCCGTCGGGCCTCGGGGCGCGGCATCGGTGCTGCACAGGCTCAAACCTCCCTGCGAAGGTGATATGGCGGCTCCGGAGCATCTCGGAGATGGCAGCGCTCTCCACTTCCTCCTCTACCTCACTGGGCTTCCAAAAGCGGTGCTGAGAGTCGGATCTGCAAAGAGAACCAGAAACTCTCAAAGGTGTGTGAAGGGGCCCAGGAAAAATGTGGCTAGTCGGGGTCTAGCAATGAGAGAACAGCCAAACCCCCTGTACCCCAGTCACTCCTTGACCCTGGGGACCCCCTGCGCTTATCTCTAACGCCTCCCTGGGCTGGAGGAGATGGCCACTCCAGCCTGGGTTTGAAGCCTGAGGCTGCGTGAACCAGCTGCAAAACTGTGGCTCCACCGCCAACCCAGGCTTCGGTTTTCCCTGCACAGTGGGGACACCGGCCACTGCACCCTCAAGGCGTGACTGAGGGTTAACGAACAATCCACATAAAGGTCACCATTATTGGTGCGGGGTGTGAATACAGGTGGCGCCTGTACCCCAAGGAAGGAGCATGTGGAACCCACCACCCAGCCCGTGGCAGCAGTGCAGAGACACAGGGGCAATGGGTTTTGTCCTTATCTCCTAAATTTCTGGTAACATGCTCTGTTGCTGTCACCAGCCCTTGTTAATGACGCTTTTCTGTTGATGCCAGAGAAGGGGCAGGGCCGGGTACACTAGCACTGGAGGACTGGGACCCTGCTCCCCTCGATGTTTAGGTGGGGGATAGAGCCCCCGCTGCCCCTGGCACTGACCTCCAGCTGGCCCCAGCCAGACTCTTGGGAGCAGGGCCTCTGTTCTGTGGTACACAGTGATGGGTGGGGGATGGTAGGTGTGAGGGCGGTCAGAGGGGTGGGTGCCAAGGGCTCCTGGGGAAGCACAAATGGTCAGCTCTGCCCACCGAGGCTCACGGGCTCCCACACCCCTGCCCCAAGGGTCCAGGAGGAGCAGAGCCCTGGTACCCTCTGCCTGGACCCCCAGCCTACAGACAGAGACACAGGTGCCAAGGCCCAACCCACCACTAGGGAGAAGTGGCCCAGAGAAGGCCTAGCCCCTGGGGCCACTCCAAGTGTCTGATCTGTCCCCGCCATGGTCTGGTCTGGACCCACCACAGGGAGAGCTGGCTTCGGCAGAGCCTTGGCAGCGGTCTGAAGAATGCCCGGACACGTACCCCGCAGCCTAGGGTGAGGATGGTACCTGGCTGCCCGGCCAGATGCCTCTGGCTGGACCAGGATAAGTCGCAAGTCAGATGTCGGTGGGAACGCCCAGAAGTCAGCACCCAAAGGCCCATACCACTGGGCCTCCCCGAAAAGAGAGGCCGGGCTGTGTGCCCCATTTGATATGCACCCAGACATGGGGATGCCTTCCTTGGTACCCTCTCCTTCCCTCTGGCCAAGGCAAAGGCCAGCTCAGGCCTTCCAGGCCACCAAACACCTGCCTTGAGGAGGTGGCTTTTCCAAAGAGGCCGTGGTGGAGAGAGCTGGTCTCAGAGCCGGGGACCCCAGCTCTACTGGCCCTGCCCAAACCATGAAGCCTGGTCAGGTCCTAGTATCCCAGCCTTGTCTTCTTGACCCCCTGGATGAAAGGGGCGACACCATGCTCCCCGAGGTTCTTGAATGCTGGCCGTGAGCTGGTGGCATGATCCTGTCCACTCAGTGGGGGCCAGCCAGAAGGAAGGTCGTGTGGGCAGCCCAAACATGCGCCACGCTCACAGCTGCCTGCCAGACGCACGCAGATACCCAGGAACTAACACCGAGCAGCCAGCCCTACAGCGTCACCCACTGGGCTCTGACCCAGGGCCCTTCGCTGCCATGGCTGCTCCTGTGTGCGTGCTGCCACTCAAAACATGGCTGGCCCCTGCGACAGACCTGTGAGCAGTCAAGTTCAGAGATCTGCCCTCTGTTCTATGGGGAAGCATGAAACCACAAAAGTAGAGTGTCAGGCAGGTGGTGGTGATATCATAGGGGCGTGGCAACAATTCGAACTTACGAGGGGCATGAAGCCAGGTCCTCATTTCAAGCTGCTCAGGCCTCTCTCCCAAACGGCCCCAGGACAACACGTGCACCACTGAGGTGCCAGGCAGGCAGGATGGGCAGGTGCCCACCCCCAGGTGTGGGCTTCTGGGTAGGAGGAGCCATAGCCCCACTTGCCCATTGTCCCCTCGCAGGCTATGGTCACTTGCTGGGCTCTGAAACTGAGTGCTGGCCTTGGGGTACCCCCGACAGCAACATGTGGCAGTTTTTTCCCTGGCCTATGCAAGTGACTGCTGAGCGGCCCACCCCACTCTCCCTCCAGCCCCACCCCATCCTGCCCACACCAAGGGCAGCATCTGCATGGCCTGAAGGACACTGGCCTGAGCTGATGAGCCCTCACGTCCCAGTGCCACTGTGAACAAGCCTGGGATCTGTACCTTGGACTCGCTGCCCTGCCCTCACATATGACCCTGCCAGACACCCGGAATAGAGAGAGCTATGGATGGATCAACCAGGACACCGGGGCACATGTGATCCATCCCTGGGTGTCCAGGAACAGAGCAGTAGACACCCGAGGCACCCAGCACTCCTCGGTCAGGGGCGCTACATGTTGCTATGCCAAGACTCCGGCAGAGGGACCCTCCTGCCTTGTGCCCCCATCCTGGCCCCTCTCTGGAGGCCCTACTGCCAGTCCGCCCCCAGGTGGCCCATGAGCTCCCCCATCACAGTGGGGTTCCCAGCCCTGCAGACCCCCAAATGTTAGCCTCTGTGTTTACAGTGTCTGCAGCACAGTCAGGTGTTCAGGCTGAGCAGCGGGTGCTGGGGAGGCAGCAGCAGCAGCATCTCCTGTGTCCAAGCCGGCCTCCTCGGCCTCACAGGTCCCACCGCCGCCCTGCCAGCCACACACAGCCTGGCCCTGGGCCTTGTCAGCCACCCCAGCCAGGCCTCGGGTGGGCTCACCTAGGGGGCAGGCGGCAGGGCTCACCTGGAGGGGCAGGAACAGGCTCTCCTGGCAGTACCTTCTTTCCCAGAACAGAACCTTGGCACTGTCTTCCCCACCCTCCTTGGCTGTGTGAACAATGTCCTGGCCTAGCTCACTGACAGGCCACAAAAGAAAGGTGGCCTCCCGAGGCCCGAGGGTCTGCATTTAGGAGTGGACAATCCCCTGTGCACCCCTCTCCTCACAGCTTTACAGAGAAAGAAGCCAGTGCAGTGGAGGCAGCAAAAGAAGGAGGGGCAGGGAGGGCAGCTTCCCAGACGTCCCCGCAGGGCCCCAGGCCTGGCCCACTGTGACAACTGGGGGGTGTAGTCACTCTGGCGGGTGCAGTCCCAGGAGCAACCCAGGCTCTCAACAAACGAGCTCTGAATGGGTCTGACGGCCACCTTCAGCGGGGTGCTCTCTCTTCTGGCTGTTCCTTCACACTTTGTTAACACCTGACCCTCACGGATGGCTCCCGAAGGAGCAACAGGAAGGCTCAGAAAATGCCCTGAGACCTGCTGGGCCAGGACGGTAGTCCCAAGAGAGCCCAGGCCCGTTCAACAGGCGCGGCCCACCCCCACGCCCCTCTCGGCACTGGAAGGTGGGCAGAGCTGCCTCAGACCCAGGGAGGCCCCTCCTCAGGCTGGGCCCTGGCCATGCACCCTTGCCAACCAGACACGCCTGGACTCACCTGAGAATCTTTCCGGCCGCCGGCTGCTCCTGGCCCCAGTAGCACAGGTCTACTCCGTAGGGCACGACGGGCGCCCGGGCCCGCTCTGCTGTCAGTTTCTGGGCCTCCTCCAGCCCCAGCAGTGCCCTGGAGGGGCTACAAGAACAGAGCAGGACATACTGACCACACACTCCGGGAGACAGCCACAGGCACCTGCCTCTCCCTCCCCACACCCCACTGTACAGCCAAGAGCCCTGGGTCAGCACAAGTGAGCAATGACCTCTATCCACACTGGGCCTGGGCTTCAGGGCCACTGCCAAGGTCCTGCGAGAAGCCCTAAGCCCTGGCCAACTGCTGGCCTCTGGTCTGCAGTCTTTCACCGTGCCCCAGGGCAGCTGCCCAGCCGCCGGGCCCCTCTCAGAGGGGCGAGCAGGGCCTAGAAGGGTATTTGTCAGCCCAGCCCTACCTGGGCTGTGGCCGACATGCCAGAGCTGAGGCTGCCCTGCCTGTGTTGCGGATGTTGGCAGGCGCCGGGGTGCAGACCCTGCTTCCTTCGGGGGAGCCAAGAACGTCCTGAGCACCCAGGGGCGGCCATGCTCTGGGCAGGGGCAGAGGCAGGGGTGGGGGCGGCCATGTCCCGGGCAGAGGCTGTGCTGCTCCAGCCAGAGGACCCAGCAATGGAGTACTGGGAGTCACCTGGCAGACGCGGGTGGCGGCAGGGGCAAGCGGTCCCTGAGCCGCTGTAGCTGGGCAGCCGCAGAGGTGGGGTCTGACGCCTCCTCATCGCTTCTCGTCCTTGTCCTTGTCCTTGCCTGTAAGCTCTGTGCAGTCAGGTTCTTCTCTGGGGTCTGCAGCAGGGCCTCTGACTCCAGCCCTGAGACAGACATGTGTCTACTTCAACCATGTCCCCAGAACCGCAGGGCACATGTGCAGGGGCACCGTGCACCATCCCACATGACTGGGCAGGCAGGATGTGCCCACAGCACTAGTGGGTTTAATCCTCCCACAGCCCCCTGGGGTGGGTCTGCTACCTCCCCCTCACAGACAAGCAGGCTGCCTGCTATGCTCGGTGAGACATGGTGGAGGCCGGCAGGGACCCTGGTGGTCCCAGCATGGAGCACAGTTGACAGGTTGTGCTGCCCAGATTCACTGACATGCCAGCTTGACCAGAAAGACCGTTGGGCTGGCTCAGGGGAGCTCGGTGGCAGCAGGAGCCCGCAGCCTCGCCAGCTGCCACCCACAGTGCAGCTGTGGCAGTGAAAGGAGAGGACGAAAGAGAATGGGGCAGCCTCCAAGCCCCAGGCCCGTGGCAGAGAAGACGGGGCCTTTCGTGTCCAGAACCTGGGCACACACGGCCTGGAGGGGCAGGCACGTGACAGGGGCCACTCACAGGGTACACGCTGCATCCCTCTAAGAACACAAAGGTCACCCCTTGGCCGAACCGGAGCAAGGAAGAGGAAACAGACAGCGTTCCTGACAGGATTCCAAACCACACCTCCGGCACTGAGGTAAAAACTCCAGTTTTAAGCTGGGGTTCAAAGCGGCGCACTTCCCGCCAGTCCACAGAGATGCCTTTGCTCCACGGCTTTAGCTGACTTCTCTGAGAGCCCAGGGGGAGGGAGGCAGCCAGAACTGGGGTCCTGGCAACACCCCCTCTGCTAATGCCGCCACGGAGTGCTCACCCTGCCACCAGCTCGATGGGCCAAGGTGCTGTGTATCACCACATCCCCGAGGGAGATGGCAGGGATGAGCCACCAGGCCCCAGTGATCTCTGCACTCCAGCGTCTACCTCCACACCCCTAGGGCAGGGCAAGGACAGATCTTCCAACACTACCAAACCCTGACCTGCCTCCACCCATGCTAAGGCAAGGACTTGGGCCTGGCGCTCAGGCTGCCCCTCTGCGGGGCCCTCCCTGAACCCTGCCGGCACCTCTCAGCCGGGGCTTGGGCCTGCATTCCCCAGCTGCTGTTCACGGTGGGGTCCCGGGGCAGGGTATGGATTAGGACACTCGGTACTACCTGCCTCCCCAAACTCACTGCCAGAGCAACCTGGGCCTGGACTGCAGCCCTTCCTCCCAGCGAGCCTGCCAGCCAGGGCTGGCTCGGGACACAGAGGAACGTGAACTGGCAGGGAAGCCAGACTGCTGAGAGCACACAGCCTTGAAAGAAAACAGACGGAGTGACGCGTCCAGACAAGGCAGTGTCCACAGATGAGATAGACAAGACGGAAAGGACGTGGTCTATGTTCTTTAAGAGCTAAGGGAGCACACTGGAACAGAGCAATAACAAGTCAAAAAGAGGAAGGGACATCGAGGATGTCTTGCACTGACAACGAAGGGCAAGAAAAATAAGCAAGTGAAATAATTACTCGCCAGATGGCTGACGGGACCGGCAGCAACACCCGGGAGCCATGGACAACTCAGAGATGGGGAAAGCGTGGAGAGACCTTTACGGCTCAGAGGTGCGAAGGGTAGAGGCGAGTATCAATGTCCTCATTTCTGGAATCCAGGAAGAAGAAAAATAATTGGAGTGTAGGAAAGAGGTGAAGAAATGAGTCAAGTTTTCCTGGAATGAGAGGCCTCACTGAGAGCCACAGGAAAAACCAGGGCTAGAAACGTCACAGGAAAATTTAAGAACATTAAAGATAAAGAGAAAAACCTGAAAAGCTTCCAAAGAGAAAAAGCTGATACTTTCGAAGAAATAAAAATCCTTTTGTTCATAAAGGGCAGAAATTTAAAATGAAAAAATAAATAAAAATCCTATCAATACCAGTATTTTTAACAGCAACAGCGAACGCAAGATCTTGAAAGATCATTTTAAAGCTGTTGAAGGAAAAGACATTCAGGCTCAGAACTCTACCCCCAGCGCAACCGTGTTTCCGTGTGCCGGTGAAGGACAATGGCCTGTACGTACAGGACCTCAGAGGGTCACCACAGGAAGATCTGCTTGGAAACTCCTCCAGAGCAAGAAATCCAACAAGAAGAAAAATAAGTTTAGGAAGGCGGGGCGAGATATGGGAAGTACAACTGAATAAACGACTCTGTGAAGGCGACCCCTGCCCGACAACCTGAGTGCACGTGACAATCCAAATTAAGCTGGTGTCTGGATGCTCCACGGTGACTGGGGGAGGAGGCCACAGCAGGGAGAGGCTGCGAGGCCACCTGTATCATGTAGGAGACAGCACAGAAACTGAGAAACTACAAAAATAAACAGTATGTGGCAAATATATGTATGAGTCTTTTAAAAACTAGGGATAATCATCAGAAGAGTGAAAAGATGAGTGCCTTTAAAACCAGCAGAAAAGGTAAGCTAGCAAATAAAAGGTGAGGAAAAGAAGAAACGACAACAGTAGCAAATCAAAGAGAAAGTGTGGTCAACAGAAGCATGCAATAAACTGGCTTGAACATGTCTGAAAATATAATAACTATTAATTAAATGAATCAAATCAATGTAAAAACAGACCAGATTAAATATATTTAGTGGCATGTTGTCTATATGAGATCCACTTAAAACAAATGGCTAACGAAAAACTGAAAATAAAGGAATGAAAAAAATATTTACTATGCAAACAAGAAACAAAAGATAGCTGAGATAATATGTTTATATTAGAAAAGTGGATTTTCAGTCACAGAAGGAATATGTGAATGTGTAATAAACGTGAATGGATATGAATATAAAACTTACAAATGTGACTTCAAAACACATAAAATAACTGCTGAGAGGCCACAAAAGAACTGGGGACCACAACTGTGCTGGGGGCTTTGGGACACCCTCTTGGAAAGCAGCCATTAAATGAGCCAAATTGTGGATGGTGTGTACGACATCATCAAAAAAACCAGACTAAGAGATACTGTGGGACTTCATACCCAAAAAGTCCTTTCCCAACACACATAAAACTGACAAGAGACAACCAAGTATTAAATCACGAAAGGACCTCAGTCACTTCTGAAGACTCATCACCGACTATGTCCTCAGACCACAGAGCAGTCAGGAGTTCAGGGCAAAGGGCAGCCAGAGATCCCAGATGTCTGATGACTCAGGTACGTGTGATATATTACACGTACACACACACACGCATGTATGTACTAAGTCCATGTACTTAGACAGACATGCTTACTGACAGATGTAGACTTACTGTGTATACACAGGCTGACCACATGTATTCGGCAGACTGCAGTTGTGGGCCTGTTTTGTAAATAAAGTTTTACTGGCACACTGCCATGCTCACGTGCTTGCATCCTGGCGGTGTCTGCTTCCACACCACAACAGGTTGAAGCACTGCGTTAAGGCCTCATGTGGCCCACAAAGCTGAAAATGTGCTCTCTGGCTCCTTACAGAAGACACTTGCCAACCCTGCCCAGGAATGCCAGGATGCCGCTAAGCCCTGTGCTCTGCCGTACGCTTGCGGGGTTACTCCTATTTCTCAGGTTCCCATGGGCTGAGGAGGACACGAGACCGAGCCACTTAGAGGGGGTGATAAGGTCAGACTCTCCACCCCTCAAAGCTACCGTGTGCATCTGGAGGCCTCAAGGCTCGGTGGCAGTGCACATTCGGAGGATGCTGGGCAGTCCCTACTCAGCTCTGTCAACTGATGCAGTGTCTCAGGTTTAGCTCGCAAAAACTTCCAAATGCCCCCGCTCAACGGGGCACGTGTTTTGGCAATGCATCATCACTAACTGACACCGCCACAACGCAGTCAGCAGACGGGTGCATGCGCACACACGAGGGGAGGCAAGGCTGATACATGAACACTGTGACATTCAGATACAATCACAGCCAAAAGATCAATATGAGAATTCCTAAGAGTTACAAGAATGAAATATATTTTTCATTGATTTGTTGTTTTAAACCATTAAAAAGATGGGTAAGCGTGTTAAAGCAGGGTAAATACTCAGGGCACTAAAAAAACACTACCATTTTCACATTGTTGTAGAAAATCAATCTCGCTGACATACTTTCAAAGTAAAAACCCAAAAAGCAGACAGCATTCCTCGGGCACCGAGAGCATGCATTTGCAGGAAGAATAATGACTCTTGGAAAAACAAGAGGCCTCAGGTACCTGGGAAAGCCCGGCCAGCTGCCCGCCCCCACCCAAGCCCCACAAGGTGTCTAACTTGAGTACAGTATCTTGGCTCAAATTCACTCCCACAGTTGCTTTTAGAAAGAATCATAAAAATGTCCAAATCCCCTTTTTTGTTTAAATTGACCAAGTGGCACCTATTTGCCTGAGGCACTAAAGCAGACAGTGCGGAGAGATAAATCGATAGCAGGAAATGGAGAGGCTGGGGCTTCAGCGCAAAGTTGGGCTGCGGAGCGCTGACATTATTGATTTTACCTAGTTCAGCTGGCCTTGTAATTAAAATGTAAATTTGAGAAAGAGATTATGTCCTGACAGAAATGGTAGGATTAAGGGGAAGATAAAAGCCCCTCAGTGAAAATTCAGAGAAAGAAATGAGAAGGAGAAAGAGCACTGGTTTCCTCAGCTGTGTGGATTTAGACTAAATCTAACTACTTCAGATTCACCTACATTTAATTGAAAGAACAGCGATAGAATATAAACTAGTGTTATGAACTGCACTCGCCTCCGCCGGCGGCCTGGTCCCGCCACCTCCAGCTCTCTCTGAGTGACGCAGAGACCAGGTGGGCAGCACAAGGCCCCACCCCAAGAGGTGGTCCTGCACCCTCCACCCTGCACCCCAGTGGCGGTCCTACCCCACTCCTCCCTGTGGGGTGGTCCCATCCTCCCTACCCCTGCCAGAGGTGATCCCGCCCCCCTCCTCCCTGTGAGGTAGTCCTGTCCCACCCCTGCAACAGCTCCAGGTGGTTGATTACTTGGGATCTCACCCTGGAGCCCCTCCTGCCTCCATGCTCTGCACAGCAGTCTATGCCCTGCACCCCTCCTCTGGGCCCTGCAGCTCCCGTCCCAGGACGCACAGACGGCCACTGAACTCACCACAGAGGGGCCAGTGCCACACCCTACCTCCCACCCTATCCACCATCCACTTGTTTTCAACTTGTAGACCCATGCCAGCCATTGTCACCTTCAAGGCTAAATACAGAATATCATGAGCCTTTCAAATTAAAGGGGTGAATTAGTGGCAATAAAACTCCTGGGGTCTCTGCCCACCCAGCAAAGCCACAATGGAACTCCTTCCCCTGTGGCCCAGGTGTGGGTGGCCCTGGGGCTCTGGCCCCGCACCCACGGCCATCAGGGGAACGTGGATGTCACAATGCAGGCTGACAAGAGCTGGGAGGACAGGAGGGGCTGCAGGTCATCCGCTGCTGTGTAACAAATTGTTCCAAAGCTCAGTGGTGGAACCAACAGCCATTGTGTTGGGCTCATAGATTTTCCAAAATCGGGATGTCCCTGCAGGGATAGTTCCTCTCTGCTCTGCTGTGCCCGGGGCCCAAGATGGAAAGACAAATGTCCCCAGATGACATCTGGAGGTGTCTTCACCATGTCTGGGGCCAGGCCAGGAAGACCCACAAGGCGGCTAGGCTGGGCTGGCCAACCCTAGCTTGCTCTTCACTTCTGCTCCTGGTCCAGACAGTTTAGAACCATGAGTAAAGTTTTAAGTAAAGAGTAGACTTCTGCCATTGAGACATCAAACATCATCCAATTTGTCCAATGAGACAATTTCTGCTGAAAGGACCCAGCAGCACTAAAGCAGGCATGTACAGAGGCCCAAGGTCAGAAAACTTTAGCAAAACGACAAGCCAAGGGTCAGTGCCAGCTCCAGACCCCTAGAGGGAGGAGACTGGAGCCTGACAGTTGCACACCCTGACCACAGCTGGGTGTCCACCCTGGGGCTCAGGGAAGAAGGAGTAACTCAGCAGGGATGGAGGGGATCTGGGTAGACAAGACTGCTCAGGAGCTGAGCAGGGGCAGAGGCATCTGGCCTGTGCCCCTGCTGCCCCCCCGCCTTCCCCGTCCCCAGCCAGGGCAGCCTCCAACCTGGCTGCGCATCAGCTGGCGCCTCCCTGAGGCTGGGCCGTGGCCTGGTCCAGTTGAGGGCGGCAGGGAGCTGTGTGGGGGGCAAAGACCACCCTGGCATGGGGAGTGCGGTCGCAGCACCCAACAGTATGCCTTAGGTACCGCTGGGGGCTTTGTGGCAGGTGCAGGGACTTGGCTGTGGCCACCTGGGTGAGGCTCGGGCTGTAGGGCACTCCTACTCTAGGCCAGGAGATGGTTTCAGGGGGAGATGGCATTTGGAAAAGATGGGACTGTGCGGGTCACAGGGAGGCCCAATTAGGGGGAGTAGTGTGGCTGGGGGGCTGGAGGAGAGGAGACAGTGGCCACTCAGCTTGTCTCTGCTGAGCCCTGAAGAAAAGTGGCAGACCTGAGTCAGCACCATACCCACGGCCAGATGGGTCAGAGCCAGGTGGCCCCCAGGTATCTGGTTTCTACCCAGACTCTCAAGCACACACTGACCCCAGGAGCTCGACCTGCCCAGATCTGGCCTGCAGGCGAGTAAACAGGACCACACGATAGAAGGCTGCTCAGTGTTAGGGGATCTGCTTGTGTTAATTTTGAATGACACCTGTAATGTGTCGTATCTTCACACATGAGCTGTCAAATCATCTAAATTCTTTTAACAAAGTTACGTTCCACCTTACAGACTCCGACTCAAACCAACTTCTCTCTCCCACCACAACAGCCAGTGGTCCGGCTTTCACTGCTGCCTCTGGATGCAGAGGCCGCCTGCGTGTGCCAGGAGCAGCCCTGACTTGGCACACACCCTTCCTCCTGGAGGGCCACAGCCTTGGGGTGCAGAAAGCGGCTTTTAGAGGTTGTTTTTGGAAAAGGAGAGAATTCTAGATAGCAAAGGCCGTAGCAGCTGTGCTTTGCACTCCCGTGTGGTGAGAAGCTGCTCCCTACCACGGAACAGACATACATCCTGGGCCCAGTGCTGAGTCCATGGCTTTGTCAATGGTAAGAAGGGACACACCTTACTGGTGACAGCCTAAGTAATGGCAGGGGGGTGGGTGGCCGCCCCGGCACTCCCTCCCTCCCATTGGAGACGCTCCGCAGCACCAGGATCGCACAGCCTCACCAGCCTCTCACACGGAAGGCGCCAACTCGAGCCAGCCGTCCGCTGCAGGAGGCGCCCTTGCTCACGCTTGCAGGCACCTGTAAAGGAGACCTTCCTGCTCCCAAGCAGGGCTGTCCAGGAGACAGGGGTGCCTGGAAGCCACAGGGAGGGAGGCAGGAACTGCTGCCCACAGTGGGCTGTGTTGGGGCCTCTGAGGGTCCCCTTAGCAGAGAGGGCCCAGCAGGATGACTGTGGGACAGAAGCACCTTAGGACAGGGAGGGACCCAGGCACAAAAGGAAGATCACACAATTTTAAATGAAAGCACCAATTACCGACACGGCATAACCCAGTAGGAAGGCCTGGGGGTCCCACTGAGGCCCCATTCCCTGCCCCTTGCAGGGTGCCCAGACCCCAGGGTGTGTGGCCATGGGCCTGAGGGCAGCATCCTGAGCAGGATCCTCCTCCCCAGCCTCCCCCACTGCAAGTCTGGCAGCCCACAGCCCACTGTACTCACCCAGCAGGTGCTCAGGGACACAGGCCTCGAATCCCTCCTTCTCTGGGACCTCCACAAAGTCATCCTCCTCATCCTCCTCCCCGTCCTCCAGGGTGTCTGTCTATGGAAACACCCCCGAAACACTAATAAACTCCCAGCCCCTGAGTATGAGAACTGCTGTCAGCAGGCAAAGCCCACAATATCCCTATTTCTTGTAGTGCTTTTTCTCCAGGGTGGATTTCATTTAAGATTGTCTCCAAGACTGTCCTTGTTCCCAGAATCACACCACCTCTACACTGCCCCATATTGGGGGCTGTTTAGATCTACATTAAAACAACAAACTGTATATCAACTCCCCAGTTCCCTCTGGAACGTGCTGTCCTCTCCGTTCCCATGTGAAATAAACATTGCTGCAAAGCTGCACAGAACAGAGTGCCCGAGCAGACAGCAAACGTAGCTCCCAGTGGCTGCGGTAACAGTCGTCCACAGCACGTAACAGACACGAGAAGGGACAGGCATTGCTGGAGTATTCAGTCCTTAAAGACTTGTTAAAACCCACAGCACAGTTTCCTTCTGACAAGGCCTCCTCCCTCCACCGTGGCCATGTTGAGGGGTTGCTTGCGCTGAGTCCTGGGGGAGCTCAGGCGCCATGCCTGCCTCTCTCCCCGAGGAGGACCTGGAGAACTGCACAGGAAGCTCTGCTTGCTTTTCTCCCCAGGAAGACCCAGTTCCTCAAGCCCACCCTGCCCCGCTTCCTGCGTGGCTGCCTCATCTCATCAGGCTGAGGGGCGACTCCTCCCTGGAGCAGGAGGCTGCGGCACGTACTGGAGTGCTGCACGGCAGTGACCCATGGCCATGGCCATCCATGTAAACGTGCTAGCACCATACATGGCAGTGGCATCGCCTGTGCCACGGGCCTTGTTGCAGAAACAGCCTGTGGGTGGCTCTTTCTTGCCTCACCTTCCCACGGCCACCCTTGCATCCCAGGACAGGGTCCGGAGGGTGTGAGCAACCCTATCAGGGTCCTGCCCTTCCTGGGAGGGCCTGGCTGGAACACCTAGAACAAAGGGAACCTGGTAGGGCAGCCCCCAGGGTCCTGAGACCTGCACCATCACAGCCAGGCCAGACAGCCAAAGGGAACATCCAGAAAGGGAGGTCCCTGTCAGAAGAATACCAGCCAATGAGACCCTTAGAGGGCTGTAAGAGGAAAACTTAGAAAAACTCAACCATTCTGACACTTGTCTTTACTTTTTTAACCCATTCCCAATGGCAACATCCCAAAGGCACACTCAAGCCTGGCCTTGTTTCCCGAAAAGAGGACCGATGGGAGAGGCAGGGGCTGATCCCCCAGGCAGGGGCCCAAGTAGGTTCCAGACGGTTGTGGACGGCACCCCAGCGCAGCTGCCAGTCACCAGGCAGAGCCGGGCTGATCTCAGCCACTAGAGTGGGGGACGTCGGCAGCCACATCTGGCCACACCTGCTGGGCCCCAATGCCCTGCAGAAAAGGTGCCACCAGCATGGGCACAATCAGATGCAAGTGCACTCTGTTTAGGTGCAGCCACAGCCATGCCTCTGGGAAGCACAGAAGACATTAATCACTGGAAACTGTAATTTTTGTTATCAGTCTAACACTGATCAAAAGGGAAGCCTGTCTCCACCGCTGACCTGTGAAACGTCCCAATTATACTCTTTGGAAATGACAGGGGCACTTAACTCCCGCGCAGAGCAAATGACGACCATCCATCACGTTTGAATAACAATGAGCCACGGACCTGAAAATTATTTTTGTATAGAATCTGCCCAGGAATTTATGAAAGGTGGAGAGCAGCCCAAGGTTTTAGGGCATTACGGTTCTCAGCTAGTGCAGTGCGTATCAAACACTAAACAGAATTTATGTGTTTTAATTTTCTAAAGGTAGATGTGGACCGGGTGCTACAATGCATAACATACAGCGCCAGACTTTAAATATGGGGGTCATTTTCAAAAAATATTATGCTTATTGCCCACACCCTTGAATTCCAACGGGGACTTTTATCAAATTTTCATTTCCTAAAAAATATTTAACTCCTTAGCTAACTATTAGAAATTATACCTTCTTTCTCACCAACTAAAATCGTTTACTTCTGTGATTAAATTTGGAGCCCGGTTCCTCTTTGTTCTTACCTTCATGCTGACAGGCTGTCCTGGCTGGTGCCACCCTCCATAAACACTGGGCCAGGTCCTGCAGACGGACCTTGGACTTTGAACAGACCATGGGGCTTTCTCTGGGGCAAGGACTGACACAGCCACCCATTTCCATACTTTAAACTATTTAGAGGCTGAGGGAACCCACTCAAACCACTGCAACATAGAATTTAGGGACTTCACTGCTAATACAAAATTAAAGCTTAAAATCTTCCATTTTTAGATTTTACACAGGATAAACTCACATGTCACCTAGGACGTCTGACACCAGGCATGCTGCATATTAGGAACAGGCAGAGACATTTCTGGTGCCAAGAAGGGGGGAAGCTGTGTGACCCGTCAGGGCCTCATGCCCGAGGCCTGCTCAAAGGAAAGAGACACCATGGGCACAGGGACAGTCCTCTCCAAGGCCTCAGAAATGCAATGAGGCCCAAAGGGAAATACAAAGCCTGCATGGAAAAGAGTCCCTTCTGAGCACTTCCATGGGTCTCCAATTCACCTCTAGGAAATCAAATAACCAAGTGGCATCAGGCACAGGCCCTGCCGTCAAGGTTACAAACGAGGTTGGGCAGGGCTCAGGGCCACCATCGGGCATCCCCAGTGCCTTCCACCAAGGGACCAAGCACAGGGTGGCTGGACAGTTGAGGACCCTGGAAAGGAAACCACCCCCATAGCAGGTGTCAGGGCCAGGGACTTCTTCCAAACGGGGTTAGGCTTGTAAAATGTTCTCAGGAGCAGTTTGGTTTTAACCCACTTGGGAGCTGAGTTTTCCAACTGTCATGAAACAGCATAAAACAGAAGGTAACTGAAAAACTTGACTAGCAGAGACAGGACACGTGAAGGCTACGCACTCCCAAGGGACCTGTAAATCGGAGTGGGCTGGGCACCTGTGTTCACACCTTCCCTAACAGGTGCAGACCTGGGTGGGACCCTGCGAGCCAATGGGAAGCCTCCTTGCTAGGTGGTCCCCAGCGTGGGGGCTGCAGACCCCACTCCACACACTGCCTGCCACAGCCTCTGAAAAGACGCCCCCCCCACCCCCCGCCGCCTGTCGCCACAGGGAGGCATGGACAGCACTTGGGGCCATTGCTGGTTTTATACAAAGTGATTCTCACGCACACTTAAAAAGATTTAGAAAAATGAGCCTCCACGATCATAATTAAACAAGCAATAAAACGGCTAAAATATACAATGCAATCAGTTTACAGAAGTATGGTAGTGAGGTTACTAATTATTGAGAAGGAAGGGGAAGTGCAGCCCCAAGAGAAGGGGGCAGTTCTGCCCGCCAAGCGCACAGTCTGGAGATACAGCTGGGACCATTAAATAAATTTTGTACCATCTAATTAACTTGGTAACGCGATCTCAATTACTTTTCACCCAAGAAATCACTTTTGTTCAGTTTTATGTGTGTCTGTTTCCCTTTTTAAAAAAAAATGATGTAAGGCCTCGTCAGACAAGTGAGTTCCAAACTGCATTTGTCTTTCAGCGGCTTGATGGCTATGCATTTAAAAACCCATTCTATCTTATAAACTAAAAATTAAACGTGCTCAGCTGTGATGGTCGTCATTGCATCTGCTATTTATATGCTAATGCCCTCCCTGGAAGGCCGTGCAAATTGCCCAGCCAGGCCAATATCTCATGTGCATCTCTGGCTGCCGGGACGCACCTTCAGAGGACAGAGGGTGGCCATGGGCCGGGCTGGCCACAGGGAGCACCTGGACGCAGGGGCAGTGCCACACAGCATGCTCTCAGCTCCTGGGTGAGTGTGTGGAAACTATGCTGAAGCCAATCATCACTTTCTAGAATGACTGTCTCTTTATAAAATCCACACTCACCAAAAAGATTTTACAGTATCACAAAGCACAGAGTGGCAAGCTTTTTCCCTTTCTCATCTGAGCCACATCAGTAACAGAACTGAGGCTGTGCACAAATCTAGCCTTGGAAGCTGCTGAGGTGCACAGTGGGCCTCGGGGCTGCTTTCAAGAGCCCACGCCTGACCTGCAGCCCCACAGGGCCTGGGGACCCCGTGGCAGCGTCCAGACTGCTGGAAGGCATGAGAGGAGTCTCTGGGTCCCTAGGACACCTGGAGGTCAATCACCAGAGCCAGGCTGGGGCCTAAATCTCTGCTGGGTCTGGATGCACAGCCAGCCAGAAAGGGATGGGGGACCTGAATCTGTCAACCGAATGAGGGTCGTGCCGCCCTGGATGGACAGCCGTCGGCTGGGATGGCCTAATTCTCCGGGGGTGGCCAAGCTGGGCTTGCCCCCCGGATTCAGATTCGCAGAGGATGTGTTCTGAGTAGAAGCTGCCAAACCAGTTCCCATACAACAGAGCAGCCCAGAAACCCAGACCGGGGTGCTGGGGTCACATGAACATTACATAAACTAGCATCACAGTCAGTGGAGAGTGAAATCAAATCTTACAGCAACTAGCATCTCCAGATCTAACAACTCTCACCCCCACGAGCTCTGCAGAGAACACTAACTTTGGGCAAGGAAAAGGAAAGCCCTGTTCATACCTGCTCCAGGGCACCATGATTAATGAGCATACTCTCCTCCCGGATGTGGAAAAGGGCCACGTGTCTCAGCCTGACCTTGGGTGAGAGTATGCGGCCAGTGCTCAAGGAGGCCAGAACACCAGCCTCCGGGGAGCAGGAGGGCAGGCCCCTCTGCATGGCCACATGCCAAGGGTGCAGGTGGCACATTCATCAGGCAGCCCTTCCTGCTGGGTGGCCAGGCCTCAACAAGGAGGCCAGTGCTCACAAAACTCGGTTTTCTCATCTGTAAAATGGGGGTAATAATCTACCTAATAGAGCTCTCTTTGGAATTAAAGAGAGAACATGTGGGGAGGTGCTCAGAAGAGAGCTGGGCTTGTTTGGGAAGCAGTATCTATTTTGCAGACAGACTCGTGGTGGGGGCAGTCTGTGCTGTAGGGCTTGGGAGGGAGAGGGTTGGTGCCGTGGCCCCGGGCTAGGCCTAGGATGTCCTGATCCAGGCTGACCTCGTGAGAACTATTGTGTCTTTACCCCCGCCCCTGGCTCTCAGCCTTCCACGGATACAGCTGCTTGGCCTTCAGCGTGATGGAGGGAGCCGCATCACCCAGGAAGGTTGTTTACCGGCCCTGCTGCAGCACAAGGTTTCCCAGCAGTCGGCTGATTTAGTTCCCTGCCTTCCCTGCCTGCGCCTGACGGTTCAACATTTCATTCCCCGGGTTTTCGGCTTCTGTCCTTTTCACCTCCAAGAAGCTAAACGCTCCCACCGCTCTAGCGGCATCACAGAAAACTTTCCCTAATACAACAGCAGTGAATGGAGCTGGGGCCTAGATTCAGAGCCTGAAAGGTCTCTGGGGGGTCTGTCATCTGCATCCTCAAACACCAAGGCTGAACATCCGGAGGGCAGGACACACGTCCTGGAGTACTGGCAGCAAGGCCGGTGGAAAAGGCAGGCGGCGGCTGACGCGGAAGGAAAACTGTGCACAGAGCCACACGGACAGCTGCCACCTCTGTGAATGATGACGATGCGTCCACAGTTAAAACCACATGGCTGCCACATCGGACTCATGACAGGTGAGAATAAAATGAGACCTCCGTACAGATATGTTAGCTATGAACACAAATAACTCAACAATTTACAAAAAGAAAGGAAAAACCACTGCTGATAGTACTGAATAGACTGATGCTAAAAACAGTTTTCTGACTGATTGGTGGGAAAGTAATATTTTATTAATTACATAATATGAAGTAATTGGTGATCTTAGCTATGTAATTAAATAGCAAGCAGTTTAAGTTTTCAAAGGATTTTTATCAGCTTAGTGAAGAAGCAGGCATGGATTACTACACCTATCCTGTAACAGAGCAAGGCTAGAAACTAAATCTACCCAATGACTCTCCGTATCGATCTTGTTAGGATTTATCCCTGGCCTGCTACCAAATGGAACTGACACAGAGACACTCTATAAAACACACGGTTAAACATATTTAAACTGGCTTAAGTATTTTTTGGAGACAGAACATCTATGTCAAAAGGAAAACAACATTACGTAGACACCAATGCCAACAGACACACAGGATTGGGAAACATTAAAGAAAAGACACAGTTTGTTCCCACTTGGTTGTCTGAGGAGAAAAGGGAGAAACGCCGTGATGTGTGTCAACTTTGAACCTTCAAAGGACAGGTCCAGAACTTCTCTCCAATATCTCAGTTACTGCCATTTGATTTTAGCTAGTAGTGTCATATTTGTTTCGGTCTCAAAATATTTAAATCACGTATTATTGAATTAGCATTCCCAGCTCTGGCTGTTCTACACGCAGAGTTAACGATGCCAATCCCGTTCTAAGTGGGGAAACACTAAGGGAATGATTTAAGCCCTCTGTAAATTTTATTTGAAAATTAGCTAAGAGCACCTCATTCATAATTTCTAATTAAAACGGCTCTAACACCCACGTTCATTAGCCGGCCCCACCTGCCCCTGCCCGGAGCAGCCACCAGCAGCAGGAGGGGAGATAGGCAGATACGAGGCTGCCGCGTCTATTCTGGGAAGCGAGGCCCAGGTGAGCCGCTGCCGCTCACAGCCAGGCGAGCTGCCAATCACTTCATCTGCTGCAGCTCCTCGCTCTCTCGCTCTGTGAGCAAAATCTCCAAGGATTTCGGAGCAGTGCCTTTTTAAAAAATCAGTTTGTAGAGAAAGGTCTAGAAAGTGTCCATTCAACTGACAAAGAGCAGAGCAACTTCTCCCTTCTCACTGAAGCTGTAACACCCTCAGTGCAGTGCAGTGGGCCGATCTCAAGCACACTGGGCCCACCCTACCCCGCGTACTCCCCGAGGCCTCAGCGCCCACCTAACAGCCTGGGAGGAGAGTGGCACTCAAGCCACCTTGGGGGCATCTACTGTGTGGTCCAAGGGGGAGAGGGGCCCTGCACCACCCAGAGCTGCCTCTAAGCCCAGTCAGGCCACAGCCATTAAGGCCCACTGCCCCCTATCCAGATACACGTGAGAAGACATGCAGAGCTAGGGTGGGGCCATGGGGGACAATGAGGACAGCAGCAGCCCTTGGGCTCTAAGTTCAGGACAGTCGTCCTGTTCACTCGGGGTCTGGGGTCATGCACTAGGCAGGGACAGCACGCCGACAGCTCTACAATGTAGGGTCCAAGACACCTGTGTCTGAGTCACATGTGAGCGCAGAGACAGCTGACAGAGCTAATGGAGCCCTGGGGACCGTACCAGGTGGGAGCAGCCACCAAAGCCCAACAGGTAGCCATGCATGCCCAGGGCCCTCCTGGACAGCCCGGCCCCATGCACCTTGCAGGCCCTGGGGCCCCACTGGCTGGCCCCTGGATGCAGCACCCCTGAGAAGGCCAGCAGCTTCTGGAGAGGGCACGGCAGCAGGAGCCCCGGCAGGTGGTGGTCAAGGAGCCAGAGCCCTGCGCCCACGAAGGGAGGGACCAGGCTGAGCCGAGACTCTCCAGGAAGGGCCGTTCAGTCTCCTTGAGCCCACAGGAATCTGGGTATCCGTCAGGTTGTGGTGGAGACATGTAGGAGAGCCCCCAGGCCTCCCTGCGCTCTGGGGACACCCAGCATAGAGCCCTGACCCGGGATGCTGCATGTCTCTTGTTACCACCCGAATGGGCTGAGCTGCCAACAGACTAGGAGGGGCTGCCCAGGACTCAGTCGCACCACCCAGCTCGCTCCGGGCCAGCCCTAGAGGCTCTGGAGCTGTGAGAAGTGGGCAGGAGCAGCTCCGGGCAGCTCCAGGCACTCCACAAGGCTCCGCTGCCAGGGCCTCAGTCCAAAGAGAGTGGCCCGGCTGCCAAGACCCCTCTGGCTTTGGGGTCCTGCCAGCCCTTAGCAATGCTGCTAGCCCCCAAAGGACTATGCAGTCTGGCAATGCCCAGGCCTGATGAGACCAGTCTGAGCTACCCAATAGCCCCTCCTGGCTCCAGCTCCGTGGACACCCCTCAAAGCACCCAGCGGCCCAGAGGCCATCACTGCACAGCAAAGGCCTGTTGGCCCATCAGCAAACCTAACTGTCCACAGACTGCAGGAGCCAGGCCCGGAGCCCATCCACAACAAGCAGGACCAGGCAGGTGCCTAGCATGGGGTCTTAGTGTGGGCACTGAACATCCTGTTGACACAGGGTGGCACACAGCAGCCACAGCTTGGAGGCCTCAGGCAAGCGTGAAGGGGCTCTGCCTGGATCACATAAAGCATTCCTGCTGCCCTAGCCCGGAGTGGAGACTCCCCACACCCCGTCCACGTGGGCGAGTCAGTGACCCAAGCCTGCTCTGACAGCCCTGTGACCCTGAGCGTGCCACCATCAGCGATGAACTCCTGATCGCTGACACGCTAACTGGGTTAATCACCTTCCTCCCAGGACTAGAAAATTTTTTTTTCATTGTTAAAGATATACTTTGGTCAAAATTTAGAAAACTAACTGATTTCTTAGTTAATGAAACTCTTACACGGTATTCACAAGCACCCACAAACAGCTACAGCACAAGCAGTCCTGGTGGCCAGGACTGAGTTCACCTGGCGCCTGTGAGCCCCCACAGTCCTGAATTCCCCGGCGGTCTCGAGGTTCCGGAGAACAGCAAGAGCGCCCTCTGCTGGCCCCAGGCTGCACACGCCCTCTGCAAAGTCACAGGCCAGACTGTGAAGCCCAGTGCCAGTAGCTATCACAGACCCTCAGGAAAATGGCTTTTGGTGCTGGTTTGTGGGCCCATGTTCCTCCTCGCAGCCCCCGCCCACTGGGCTGCATGCCCATTTTGGGGTGGGGGAGTGGGGGAGGAGGCCACCTGGGCTGGACGAAGGGTCACCCACACACTGTTCTTTCCATCTCAAAGCTTTCTTTTTTAAAAAAAAAAAGGATAGTTTAAAAGCTACCACCTCCCAGGCCAGGGTTAGCACACTCTTGGCTGGATCTGGGGTCTGAGCTCAGGGTAGGGTTCAGGGTCCAGGGCTTGGGTCCTGTGACGGATGGTGCACCTGGCATCCGCTTTCTCGGTTCTGAAACAGTGGAGAGACCACCAAGGCAGGAGACGGGATGACCATGCACGGCCAGGGACCGCCAGCTGGGGGCTGCTGTGATGAGCCTCGTGTCTCCCAATTACAAAGTCCAGCTGTACTGAGTGCAGACCCCTGTGGCCCACAGTCCCTGAGGACATGTGCACAGGTCCCCACTCTCAGGTCCTTTCCAGGCATCAAGCCCACGTCTCCACTCCGAGCTCATCTCCCTCCTGAAGTCCCACTGCAGCCGTGCCCGGTGCCGCTGCCTGGCACTCTCTGCCCAGCACAACAGTCTCTGTGGCCCCGGGTGTCACTGCATGGCCTCACCCTACCCATCACCAGGGGCTCAAGGGGTAGGCGTCTGTACCCCGCTCCAGCTCCGTCAAGCAGCCTCTGGGCCTCTCACTCCATTCCCTCTCAGGTAGGTGCAGCAGCTCCCTGCGGCCCCCCAGAACCTCAGGGGGCCAGTTCCTCCCTCTCAAACCAGATAACATGCCTTCCATTCTCGGCCACCGAGAGCTCTCCCAGGGTCTCTGCCTGGGCTGACCGCGGTGCCTCCCTGGACAGGGTGCCTCACCTGCTGGCAACTCCTTAGAAGCCTCCACTAGGTTGGGGGGCACTGCCTGACTCTTTGTGGCTTCCCGGGGGCACCCTTCACACGTGGGGCACTCAGCACGTGTGCCCTCAGCTAGAACGCACGACCACACCACACTGACCGCCTGGAACATCACTGCACATGGCAGCGACCCTGCACCCGTGGGAAGCCCTGGCTGGGGAGGCAGGTGCGGCTGGACGGCCAGTGGCTCTGCCTCCTCCCTGCGGAGGGCTCCGGGATCCTCGCTGCCCCCGCTGGCCAACACACACCTCTCCTGCCCTGGACCGGTTCACTGCCCCACTGAGGGGGCTTGCTCTGGGGCTCCCACAGTGAGAAGTCAGTTCTGAGTGAGGAAGGAGCCAGAATCCCCTGAAGCCCCAGCGACTCGTGTTGCTCAGCCCTGTGCTCAGCACCCGCCACTCACCCTGAGCCTCTGCTCTCCCTCAGGTGCGATGTCCAGCTCCTTGTATTTTCTCAGCACGAGCTCTAATTCCGTTTTCAGGTCAATGGCACGCTTTAAGTGTCCACCGTGGGTCCCTGCGCGGGTAAACCGCTGAAAAACACAGGGTGGATCGCAAAGGCCCTGGGGAGCCCGACCCTGCCAGGAGGCACATGGCTGGGTCTATGGGCCTGTGAAGTGACTCTAAACACAGCCGGGACACAGAGGACAAGGGCCTCAGGCGAGGAGGGGCAGAGCCCTCCTGGGGCACAGGGTGGTTTGGTCACCTGAACTCCTCGTGTCCCAACAGTCGCCCCAAGGAAGAGAGCCCCCTGCCAGACACTTCCCACACATCCTCCTTCCACCCAAGGCGCCCACTTCTTTCCGTGCCCTCATTTTGGCCAGGTGCCCAGCCTCACCTGGACCCAGGAGCACACGGACGGCAGGAACTTGTTCTGGACAAGCTTAAGCGCATCGCGGGCGGCTTGGACGACGGCAAGGTTATCCTCATTCTCCTGCACCTTCAGGCCGTCTGGGGTGAAGCACATGCAGGTCACCAGAGGGCCACAGGCCCGCATTGCCCACAGACCCTGGTGAAGCAGACCACGAAGCAAAGGCCACTGTAGCCTGCAAGGAACCCGCCAGACACCCACCCCTGCCCCAGCCACATAACCTGGGGTCCCAAATATGATGCTGTCAGAGAAAACGCACGCTTTTGTGATGCTGGATGAGAAAGTTCTGGCTCCCCAAGCATACGGCTCCACTGCCCGCGTCTCAACCACCTGGGCTGAGGCCATCCCTCCCACCAGAGGTGTGAGACCCCGATGGCCTTCTCCCCTTGACAGCCCCACCCTCCGCTGCTCGCAGAACCCTCCCCTCCTTTCACCGTCCTCAGGATGGAGGCCCCACCCGGCCAGCCTCACCAGCCCTTCCCTGCTGGGTACCTCATCTCCTGCGCAGCCTCTGCCGTGTGCTTCCCGCACTGCAGAGTTCACGTGTCTGGCGCATGGCTATGCGTCTACACAGGCCAGGCCGCGCATAGGGGCTGACCACGCCATAAACATTGGTGTCGGGTCCATCCCGCACCAGCCTGAAGGGCACTCCTGCTACCCAATTCCCGCAGCACCTGCAGCCTTCAGAGCGGACTGAGCCTTGCAGATCAAGTTCTCCTGGCAGCTTCAGGCCTGGCTGCCTCCACCCTGGTGAAGGGACGCCCGCTATGCCTGCTTTCAGAGAAGCAGGTCCCCTGAAGACAGCGATTCAAAGCCATGCTGGTATCTAATGAGCCCTCGACCCCTCCACATATCCCCCCATACGGAGTGTGAAACACATGTGAAGAAGCTTGGGCCAAAGGGCATGGGGAACGGTTGCATCTCAGCAAACCCCTCTGGTTTGGAATGCTGAGGCCACATGTGGCCCTGACAGGCCTGTGACCTGCCCAAGGCTCGCCAGTCATTCAGACCACATGCTGTAAGGACCGCATGCAACAAGGACCTTGAGACCTGCCAGCCTGGAGAGCCCTCCTCACCCTAACCTTGCGAGTCCCTGTTCTGCTCACAGACTCACCAGGGTAGGGGCTGCTGGGATGGCAGAGAAGCCTTTGAGCTCTTAGAAGTGTCCCCCTGCTGCCAGCCTGCAGCCACAGAGGCCTGGTGTGGTAGGAGGGAAGCCCAGTGCAGCGGCCACACAGGAAGGAGGGACCTGGTGGGGCCACCAACCCAGCCCCACTTGAGAAGCCACCACAGGCTCTGTCGGCCTGAGACCCCCTGGGCCAGGTGCCAGTGACAAACTTGCTGACCAGTCAGCCCAGAGCTGGCGGAGGGAGGCGCCAGGCGGCCAGTTACCTGAGGAGAGCTCCACGTCCAGCGTGTACTTGTGTGAGCCGAGCCCATGGCTCCGCACAAACTTTTCCTGGTCACTGTCCTCATTCTCGTCTTCCGAGGGGTCCCCTGTGGCTGCCTGCAGCAGCAGTGCCTGGCTACCAGTGCTGGGGTGGCACACAGAGGCAGGCAGGTCCTTGCTGCAGCAGGGCTGCTCACCATCCAGGGCTGTGGGGGGGCCAGACCGGCAAGGAGTGGCCTGGCCCGGGCACGAGGAGCGAGGGGCACCCTCATTGGATGTGCCAGAAGCCACGTCAAGGAATTCTGCCGCCGCTGGGCTAGGGCCAAAGTCAAATGGCACCAGCAGCCTGAAGCAGCTCTCCACTTCTGTCAGGCAGGACACGATTTCTTCAGACATTTCTGCCAAAACATCAAGACATCTGCTTCCTGAATCGTACTGGGCAACAGAGCACCACCTCACCCAAAACCACGCCCAGAGGCCTGTTCCCCCAGGGTCATTTCTCGACACCAGGTGGGCTGGGGTCCTACACGCCACCCACACCCCCTGGGGCCTCCTTTTTTCCCAAGGACCAAAGCCAGTCCTGGGAGCACGTGTCACGGAAGCTTTTTAACTGCTCAACAAACCACCATGCTTAGCATTGGGGTCTGCAAGGTCAGCCTCTCAGATGCCTCCGGGTAACAACCCTCAGGTCTGGACCATGCTGTACTGAGGGCATGTGCAAAGCTACACCCCCTTTCTGGGGCAAAAAATGCTGTGTGCGTCCCCCACCTCCCTGAGACTGGCACAGCTCTCCCTCCCAATGGACTCCTTGTCATTCCTGGGGCACAGGTGCCTGCCTTTTGGGCTTCTCCAAGGCCTGGAATTCCCAGCAGTGGCTCTGTCAGGGACCACATCCAGGAAAAGGGTCTGTCTACAGGAAGCTCTGGGCACAGGAAGAACCCCCAAGACCTGCAGTCTGAGGATGCATAGTAGCCACCTCAGCCCATCCCAGGAGATGCCCTGCCATGGACAATGGCAGCTCTGGGCTGGCTTCCACCTCTGAACGCCTGGGCTGTGCCCCTCAAGAGAAGGGCCAGCTCCCAGGAGGTAAATGGTGGAGTTTTCCAGGAAAGGGGCTGGCAAACAGGGACCATGAGATTAATGGCAAGAGGGCCTTCAGTCAGGCCGCGAAGCCCAGACCACCGCTGGACACACACTGCGCCTGGAGTGTGCCCAAGGATCCTCCCAGCAAACGGCGTAGGTGAGCATGGCCACCAGGGGGCGCAGGACAGGCATGGATGCTGCAGAGCCCTTGGGCCAGGGCCCCTGGGAACAGGGTGGGGTCTGTGGCTGGGAAGGCCTCCCCTAGCCCTCAACCCCAAGTGTCTCTGCCTGGCCTGTCTGAACACCTGGGTCCCCAGCAACCCGGGGCATGAGGCGGTCCCAAGAAGACATGAGGGCCCCTCGCTCAGTCCTGGGAACTTGCCTTCCATCTCCCTCTCTGCCTGCTGGGCTCTTTCCCTGTAGATTTTATCCAAGTGTTTCTGCTTCTCCTCTTCTCTTTTTCTTTCTGCTAGAGTCCTAGCATTCACATCTTGAAAATCCACCTGAAAAATTGAAAATAAAGATTAGGACCGTCTATAAACAACACAAAGAAAACAGTAAGTCAAAAATAGGTCTAATAAAAGACACCCGAGCCAGGTCAGTACGTACCCAGGCCAGGATCTCTACAGGCTTCTCAGTTCACAGTGTATGAAAATAAAAGGAAACACACCTAACTCTGCTGTCTAATCCCTGGAAAGCCAGCACATTTGCTAACTTAAAATAATAGAGATAAAAAGACTTCTCCCCCAAGTCTGATGCAGGCAGGAAAGCAGTGAGCTTGCCTGACACACAGGCCAGGGGCTGCTGACTAGACCCGAGGTCTAACGACACCATCTGAGAGTGCACCCCAGAGGGAGAGGGGCAATCCCTGGGCCCCACAGCAAAGGATGGGCCGAGCCTCTGTGGCAGGCAGGGGTCTGGGTTCCGGCCACAGCAGCAGATGCTAGCGGGTTTTGTCATGCCCAGCACCAGCCAGAGCCCACAGCGGAATCCAGGTGGAGACTTACAGCACAGCTGGGACAGACCCCAGAGCCCAGGGGTCTATTGTCACAGGAAAGGGCTGCGTCTGAGAAGGTGTGTTTTGCTTTTACTTTTTATCTTACACAGGTAGGCCTGCAGGCTCAGCTGCATCCATACACAGGGTGAGCTCACACTCTTCCTCTCAGCACGAGAGGCCCTGACCCCAGCTGCTGGTTACTCTCACCCACCCCCACACCTCAACAGCTGGGCCAGCAGCCTAGATGCCCAGGGAAAGCCAAGTAGGCCCCTGCCATACCCAGCCTGATGTGCATCCTACACCCAGGCTCTCTCCCTCTCTGGTCTGCCCTCCTCACAGCAGGCAACCGGAGTCTCCAATCAACAATAGGCAAGGCCCACCTACCTTTTTGTTGTGTTTTAAGAAGTGGTAGCCCAAAGCGAGCTTCTTATACGCCTCCCCGAACCTCTCATTCCATGCTTCCACTGCCCGGATGGCTGCCTGCCTCAGCTTTTGAGCCACCTCCCTGGGTGGTGGCAGGGGCTGCTCATGGTCTGTGCCCAGTGTGAGCTCCAGAAACTCCTGGAAGTCAGAGACAACCAGCATCCTGAACTGGTGAGACCTGGTGAAGAGTTCATCCACAACCTGGAAGGCTGAGAGGCGGACCTGGGCGTGCTCCTGGCTCAGCTGCGCCATCAGCAGGTGGTAGGCATGGCCTAGCAGCTCCTCTGAAGATCTGGGGACACAAACTGGCCTGACCCAAGCGCCCATGCTTTAAGGACAGTTAATAAACGCTCTTCGTGCAGGGACACAACATTCACGTGTGGCAGAGACAGCAGCCGCCTCCCAAGCTTCATTCTCCCCTTCTTCTAGAGCAGGGTCCGAAAACCACTGCCCAAGGGCCAAACCTGGCTCCCCCATCCTCTGCATGTTTCTGTAAGGCCCACAAGCCCACACTGTTTCCTACATTTTTAAATGGTTGAAACACATAAACAAAACTTCCCAAACTGTGAAGATTATATAAAATTCAAACATTAGTGCTCATCAATAAAGTTTCATTGAAACACAGCCCTCCCATGCAGTTAGGATGTTTCTGGCTGCTTCCACAGAGCCAAGACCTTGCGGTGAACTCCAAAACAGTCACCATCTGGCCCATCCAGAAAGTCTGCTGCCCTTCACTCACACACACACACACACACACACACACACACTCTCTCACATATAAGCATGCACGCACCCACACGCCACTGCTGAGCGGGGTGCGTGACCTCAAAGCCCCTCCTGCAGGAAGTAAAAGGGAAAAGCCCTGTGAGGCCCTGGGGGATCCTCTTCCCAGCTACTGCCCTGTGTAAACCATGATGATCTGGAGGTTTTTCAGGGCACGCTGCAAAACCTGACCTGAACTGGAATTTTTTTTTGAAATATAAATACTTCATCATTTAATAAACAATCTTACATTCCCTGTTTTGTAAATACAGGATACAGTATAACCAATAATGCCACACACCGCCACCCTAGGAGTACTGCCCCAGAATGACTGCCATCAGAGCTGGGCACTGCAAGGCCCTAGGAAGACATCCTGGCTGTGTTCCTTTGGCGGTTCTTTCCCAGGGGATGGCTGAGATGTTTGCAGAAGCCCCACAACCTCCCAGGTGTGTCATGGGCTCACTGGGCCGGTCAGCTACTATGAATTGCTAAACCTTAAGACATACTTGCAAATTTTCTTCAGTTCCTTCATTTTCTCAGGGTTCAGTTGGGGTTCTCCTGAAGTTGTGAGCTCTTCTACCAACTTTGAAAGTTTTTGATCCATATCTACAATTACATAACACAGAAATGCTAAATTACCATCTGGTACTTTAAGGTTCTTGGTTTTATTAACAAATGTTTGCTGAGCTCCACTATATCCTGGGCACTCCGGGAGGGGCCCTGATGCTGGCATCCTTATGCCCTTACCCCTGTGGGGTGATTTCCCGGGAAATATAACAATTCGAGGTGATATTCAGGGAGTCCAACAAGGTCTTTTGGAGGTCATTAGGAAAAGTTTTAAAAATGAAACTTTGGCCGGGCGTGGTGGCTCACGCCTGTAATCCTAGCACTCTGGGAGGCCGAGGTGGGCGGATCGTTTGAGCTCAGGAGTTCGAGACCAGCCTGAGCAAGAGTGAGACCCCACCTCTACTAAAAATAGAAAGAAATTATATGGACAGCTAAGAAAATATATATAGAAAAAATTAGCCGGGCATGGTGGCGCATGCCTGTAGTCCCAGCTACTCGGGAGGCTGAGACAGGAGGATCGCTTGAGCTCAGGAGTTTGAGGTTGCTGTGAGCTAGGCTGACGCCACGGCACTCACTCTAGCCCAGGCAACAAAGCGAGACTCTGTCTCAAAAAAAAAATGAGGCCGGGCGCGGTGGCTCACGCCTGTAATCCTAGCACTCTGGGAGGCCGAGGCGGGCGGATCGCTCAAGGTCAGGAGTTCGAGACCAGCCTGAGCAAGAACGAGACCCCGTCTCTACTAAAAATAGAAAGAAATTATCTGGCCAACTAAAATATATATAGAAAAAATTAGCCGGGCATAGTGGCGCATGCCTGTAGTCCCAGCTACTCGGGAGGCTGAGGCAGTAGGATCGCTTAAGCCCAGGAGTTTGAGGTTGCTGTGAGCTAGGCTGACGCCACGGCACTCACTCTAGCCTGGGCAACAAAGTGAGACTCTGTCTCAAAAAAAAAAAAAAAATGAAACTTTAACTTCGGAACTCTACAATCACACCAGTGTAAAAGATACTGCAGTGAAGGCTGTGGCTGCCATTTGACAACGCACATAAACGTGTCACATTTCAATCAGCTGTCCCCAAACTAGACCGTGGCACAGCTCCCCTCGTTCACTCGCACCCCACAGGACAGCCTCGATAAAGGGCGCCGAGGACAGGAGCCATGGATCGTGAGGGAACCAGTCAAAAGCACAGTGCGCACTCCCAGGGGCTGGACGGCCGCAGGTGCCCCGCTGATCAACGCGTCAGGTGACGGGCGCGGGAAAAGGCCGGATGGCGCAGGGCCGGGGGCGAGCCCAGGCAGGCCAGCAGCTTGCCACGAACCGAGGCGGGGCGGCCTGGGGCCGACTGCCGAGTACAGCGCTGCTCGGAGGACTAGAGACTGCACAGCGCAAGGCGGGCTGGCTCCGCGCCGGCGACTCCGCGGATGAAAGCGCCGCGCGTCGGGGCACGGTCAGCCCGGGCGGACGCCGGGGCCACACCGCGGTCGGCAGAACCACAGAGTACCCGCCCTCTGCCAGGCCGCAGCCCCCAGCCCGCGCTCGCGCCCGCTGGGCGGAGCCCACTGCACTCACCGCGCGACGGGGCCGCTCCCGTCCTCACCCAGCCCCTTCCGGCATTGGCCGCGCCCTCCATCCACGTGCCCAAGAGCTCTGTAGCCATTGGCTAGCCCAGACGGCGCGGGAGCGGAGGTCAGCGCGGCGCGGCCGCCCTCGCCGTCGCCCCGCCTTTTCCGGCGAAGGCCCCCACCCGCGACCTTCTAGTGGCGTGCCGGGAGCTCGGCGGCCAACGGTTCACCCTGGCCCGGGCGGCGCAGGCGCAAAGGCGCGCCCGAGGTCTGCGCTGTGACGCAGGCGCGCTCCCGAAGGGGGCGGGGCAGCCAGGGAAGGAGACGCGCGAGAAAAAGGAAGCGGGAGGGCGCAGCAAGTCCTTAAAGGGGCCGTGTACGCGGATGCCGGGGGCGGGGCGGGCTTTGAGCGCAGAGACGGGATGCCGCAGCCAGGACGCCCGGCCGGGAAACTGAGGCTCAAACGGAAGTTTCCATCCCCACCTGGATGCCTCCGCCGTCAGGAGGCTCACGGACCCTGGGCCCACGGCGACGGGTAGGCAAGGACCGCCCAGGTGGAATCCTGGGGGCGCCGAAGGCCCCGCCCCGCACGGGCGCCCCCGCTGCCAAGGGATGGGGCAAGAAGGGGGGGCCACGCCAGGGGTGGAGAGGTAGCTGGGGGAGGGGGGCTTCCATATGGGGGAAGGGGGACAGAGGGAGGCAGGGGAGTCCGCCCGGGGCGGGGCGGCGCGGATAGGAGGTTTCCGTGGCGCGGGGGAAGGGGAAAGGCTGCCTTGGCGGGGGCGGGGCACCAAGGCCTGGCCGGCTCAGTCCGGATGGTCCTGTGGGCGGGGGCCGAGGCGGTGCAGGGCTCGGGGAGCCCGGGGGTGCCCGCAGGTCGCTCTCAGCTGGCATATCGGGGTGGGAGGTGAGGCCGGTGGCGGCTCCAAGCAGACCCTGCACGGCCTCGGGGCCCTGCCGCAGCCTCTTTCCGCACAGCTCCGGCCTCCCCTAGCACAGCCCCGGGTCCTCGCACACCCTAGGCCTCCTCCCGCCCAGCCCCGGGTCCCCTGCGCAGCCCTGGCCTCCTCCCGCACAGCTCCGGCCTCCCCCGGGTCCCCGCACACCCCAGGCCTTCCTCCGCCCAGTCCCAGGTCCCTTGCATCTCCCCGCCGCTTCTCCTCCCCGCACAGCTCTGGCTTCGCTCAGCACAGCCCCGGGTCCCCCGCACACCCCCGGGCCCAGACCTGGGGTCCAGCCGCCATCCACAACTATAGCCAGACCTGCCCCGCGCATCCCGGGGTCGCCCTTGGCTCCTCCTGCGTCCAGGCCCCCAGGGCCTCGGGGTGACCACCCCTCTGGCAGGAGGGGCTTTCCATAGGCAGCACTACCACCTGCTGGCAGCCCCAGCCTGCACCTTGGGTCCCCAGGAAGGCCTGCGGGCTCTCCGTGGGGTCGTCAGTGCCCAGCTCGGTGCCGTGTACAGAGCAGGTGCTCAGTAAGCAGATCAGACGTTATCCTGGACTAGGGTAGCGTCAGAGCAGAGCACAATAAAAAAGATAAAGACGTCTGCCCACAGAAAACTTCGTGCACTGCCTGGCCCAGTGGCTCACTAAGCCTGTAATCCCAGCACTTTGGGAGGTCGAGGAGGGAGGATCAGCTTGAGGCCAGGAGTTCGAGACCAGCTTGGGCAACAGAGTGAGACCCCGTGACTACACAAAAACAAAAAATTAGCCAGGCATGGTGGCTCACACCTGTAGTCCCAGCTGCTTGGGAGGCTTGAGCCCAGGAGGTTGGGGCTGCAGTGAGCTCCGATCACAATGCTGCACTTCATCCTGGGTGACAGAGCCAGACCCTGTCTCAAAAAAACCAAAATCTTTGTACACCAGTGTTCATAGCAGCACTGTTTATAATAGCAAGAGGTGGAAACACACAGGTTCATCAGCAGATGACTGATAACCAAAAGGTGGTCTATCCTTACATATTATTCAACCTTAAAAAAGAATGCAGTACGATACATGCTGCCATGTAGATGAACCTTGAAAATGTGAAATAATCCAGTTACAGAAGACCACATAGTGTAGGATTCCGTTCATATGAAATGTCCTGAAGTGCGTGCATAAACACGGACAGTCGATGTCTTTGTCTGGGGGGACTGACCTCTAATGGGTACAGGGTTGTTTTTTTTTGGAGTGATAAACATGTTGTGGAAGCAGATGTGGTGGTTGCACAACCTTGTTATTAGTAATACGCTAAACCCCATCGATAATATTCTGTTGTTGGATACCACATTTTGTTTATCGATTTATCTGTTGGTGAACATTTAGGTTGTTTCCACCTTTTGGCTGTTGCGAGTGATGCTGCTGTGAACACTTATGTGCAAATATTTGTTTCAATACCTGTTTTCAGTTCTTTGGGTACATACCCAGCCATGGAATTATTGTGTGTGTTTGTATTTTAAGCCATAGCAAGTATTTACCCTTCACCCGCAATTATAGACCAGGAAAATTAGGAATATTTTGTACTTGAAAGGGACTTATTTGAATCTGGAACCCTTAATCTTGGTTTTCTAAGGACAGGCATCAGTGAAATATTTTGTCATTTATCATATTAATATGTTCATTTTGTGAGTAGCAGTTAGCACTCAATTTAAAATTATCTTCCTCTAAAAGTGGCCGAGTTTGCAGTACCCAATGAGACATTGACAGTCAGCTGTGTGGCCTCCGGTAGGTTACTTCATCCTTTTGAGCCTTGCTTTTCTCTTCTGTGCACAGCAAGGATAATAAAACATACCTCACAGGATTACTATGCACCCCTACTGTTCTTAATACAGAAAAAGGTTTTGCCTTGGAGCTAATCCACCCTTAACAACTCTCCTAAGCATCACATGATGTATTTTGTTTCACAGAGTTGGTATTCAGAAAAATAATTTGAAAGTGAGTAAATTCTATGCAATTATAGTTATTAAATGACTTGTAAACAATGTCTTCTGTTCACATTTTGGTACATTTAATCTTCTAGGTTTTTAGATCTCTTCTGAGTTTGGAGCTGGCAGTAGTGCTGAGGCTTTTTAACATTCTGGGTTAGGCTAATATTCTCGTGAAAAGAATTCCTGCATTTCTCACAGAACTGAGCCTGAAGCAGAAATAAGTTCCAGTGAGCAAGTATCCAAATGGGCTGTTTAATGAAACCTAATAATTTAAAACAAAACAGGGAAAACCCCATAGAGTTGTATATTTTTGAAGGGTGGGTTTATGGTGTGTGAATTATATCTCAATAAAACAATTATTTAAAAACAAAAATAAAAAGTGATAAATACCCCACTCCCAGACTGTCCATCCCCACAGGAAATCTGGCCACACTTCTGCCCTGTGCTGCCCCCTCTGCAGCTTCGCGTCCTTGCTCGTGGCCATGGCCAGTCCCTGCCCCTCACTGCACTGGACTCTGGCCAGCTCCTTGCTGGCAGCAGCCACAGCCACGTGGGCTGACTCCTCTCCCTCAACCCCACAAACATGCCCAGCCATCCCCTCACCCCTCCCTTGCCCTGCTTCCTGCTTCACTGAGAAAACGGGGCTGCGTGTCCATGGACTACCCCAGCACCCCTGCCCCTTCGCCCGGTCCCAGGCAGTCATCCAGCACTCCTCTGTCCCCTACAGTGTGATTTTGTTTTGCTTGGCTACTAGATTGTTCTCATCAGCATAAAAAGGTTGTTTCTCCCATCCTAACAAAACCTTCTCTTTATCAGACTTCTCTCCCCATTTCTTTGTTCCCTGTTCAGCAGAATTGCCAGAGGTCTGTCCAGTCACCCTGTGCCTCATTTCCTCCTCCGCTTGTGTCCCCCAGGTCAACAGTGATGTCTGGATTGCTAAATCCAGTCTCCCCATGACGCTGCCTGGGGGGTGTCCTGATGGGCTGGACAGGACCACACCTGAGCTGTCTGCTCACTGGCCTCTGTCGGCTGATGGGCACACATCCTTCTGTTCACTCAGACGGTGACCTGACTCACTTGCACTTCTCTCTTCCTTTCATCCCATGTCCCTTCCGTTTGTAAATCTGGACAGTCCTGCCTCCCTCAGAATACATCCAGATCTGAGCATGTCCCACCACCTCATGCCAGGTCCCAGCAAGCACCCTCAGAGGTCACTGCGGTCACCACTTATCTCCCCATTTCTGCCCTTGCACTCCTGATGTCCATCATACAGCAACCAGAGCGACCCTAGAAAGGCTGTCAGACCACATGCCTCCCCCACTGAGAGTCCTCCAGTGGCTCCTATCCCAGAGGGAAAGCAAGAGGCATCCTGGTCTGTGCCTGCCGGCCCTGCCCACTTCCCTGGGCTGCTCTCCCCTTGCCTCGCTCCAACCGTCCAGGGCCTCTGTGAAGCTCATTCCTCTGTGGATGTTTCTTCCCCCAGTACCTGCAGGGTTCCCGCCTCACCTCCTTCCACTCTCTGCTCACATCTCACCCTGAGCACTTCTGCAGCCTTGCACCTCCCTTACTGTAACACTCCCTCACTCTCCATTTTCTTAACCTGCTACTTTTCCCCACAGCACTTATTGATTAGTTTACTGGGCTTCCTCCCCCTTCCCCACCACTGGAACATATGCTCCATGAAACCAAGGATCTTTGTTTCATTTCATGATGTCACACACACAGTAGATGCTCAATATTTGTTGAAAATTGAATGAAAAAATTAGCCAAGATAAGTCATGGTGAGAGAAGATACTTACAAAGAACCAACTGAAACTGTAAACCACCCAAGGTACATCATAATCGTTGCAGAAAACTAGTGACAAAGAAAAATGTTAGAAGCAATCACAGAAAAAGGCGTATTACATACAGTTACAAAGATAAGAAACCACAGATTTTCTAGGCCAAAAGGAAAAAAAGTCAAGAAAATGGAACATTTTTAAAGTAGTAAAAGAAAAGATACTGTCAGCCTAGAATTGTATATGCATCAAAATGAATATACAAATGACACCTGGCTATTTTTTTTTTTTTTCTATTTTTAGTAGAGTTGGGGTCTTGCTCATGCTGGTCTTGAACTTCTGAGTTCAAGCAATCCTCCTGTTTCAGCCTCCCAAAATGTTAGGATTATAGGCGGGAACTACTGCACCTGGATTTTTTTTTTTTTCCTTTTTTTTAAGAGTAGTCAATTGCAGTAAGAAGGGGGGAAAAGTAGAAAAAGGAGTTCAATCTGTAACTGACTGGGAACAACCAATTGAGATAACTCACTACCTTCAGACCAGTCTCAGGTATCCTGTTATAGCAACAGAAAATGTTCTGAGATTCTTATATTTTTACACGAAATGGTATGGTATTATTTGAAGGTGATAAGTTAATGATGAAGATGGAACTCTTAGAGCAACCACAAATGAATTCAGTATTGCTAATAGGTCCACAAAGATAAAATGGAGTCATTGAAAACTATTCAACCCAAAAGAAGGCAAGTGAAAATGTAAAAGAGAACAAAGAACAGATGGGACAAATAGGAAACAAACAGCAAAACAACAGATTTAAATCCACCCACAACACTAAATTGACCATTGACAACATACGTGTCAATGGTCCAAACACCCCAATTAAAGGCAAAGACTGTCCAACTGGATTAAAAAGAGCAAGAGCCAACTATATTTTGTCTACAAGAAACACTTCAAATTTAAGATTCAGATAGTGCTATGCTTTGGATGTGGTTTGTCTTGGACAAAATTCATGTTGAAACTTAACTGCCAATGTAATAATATTGAGAGGTGTTGGGGCCTTTTAAGAGGTGTTTGGGTCATGGGTGCTCTGCCCTCATGAAGGGATTAATGCATTCTTGTGGGGGTGAGTTCTTTTGTGGGACTGGATTATTTACCTCGAGAGTGGGTTATAAAGTGCAGCGCTCGTGTGGATCTTTTTGGTATGCCTGCTTCGCCTTCCACTCTCTGTCAAGTTATAATGCAGCATGAGGCCCTTACCAGAAGCCATGCACGTGCTGGTGCCATGTTCTTGTACTTCTCAGCCTCCAGAATCATGAGCCAGATAAACCTCTTTATAAGTTACCCAGTCTCGGGTACCCTGTTACAGCAACACAGAATGGACTAAGATAGGTTAAAAGTAAAAGATTGAAAAAGGTATAATGTACAAACACTAAGCATATGAAAGCTGGAGTGGCTATATTCACATCTGACAAAGTAGACTTTATAATAAGAAATATTACCAGAGAGTCAGTTCATAATGGATAACGGGGTGAATCATTTAAGAAGACACTAATCGTAAATGTGTATGTACCTAATAATAGAGACTCAAAATACGTAAAGCAAAAACTGACAGACCTAAAAGGGGAATAGAGAAATTCACAATTATAGCTGTAGATTTTAAGATTCCTCTCTCGATAATTGATAGAAAAAGTAGAAAGAAAACCAGTATACATATGAAAGACTTTAACAGCTCCATCAAGCAACTTCACCCAATTGGCATTTGTACAACACACATTATTTTTAAGTACACATGCAGCATTCACCAAAACAGCTCATATTCTGGGCCACTAAACAAGTCTCCATGAATTTAAAAGGATTGCAACCATATAGAGTATGTTTTCTGACAACAGAATTAAATTAGAATTTGATAACAAAAGTATTTGGAAATTAACCACAGACTTGTAAATTAACTCATGGATCAAAGAAGAAATCACAAGAGAAATTACAAACTATTTTGAACTACATGAAAAAGAAAACACGTCAAAGTTTGTGGAATAATTACATTAGAAACAAAAGGCCCCAAATTAGTAATCTAATATCTCCCGCTTAAGAAGGTAGAAAAAGAACAATTTTACCCAAAATAAGCAGAAGAAAATAAGAGCTGAAATCAATTAAATAGAAAATGGGTAAATAATAGAGGAAAACAATCAAACTAAAAGGTGTTTCTTTGAAATTAGAAATAAAATTGGTAAGCCTCTCAGGGATGCCAAGGTGGGAGGATCGCTTGAGCCCAGGAGTTCGAGACCAGCCTGAGCAACATAGCAAGACTTCGTCTCTACAAAAATTTTTTAAAATAGCTGGGCGTAGTGGTGGGTGCCTGTAGTCCCAGCTACTCAGGAGGCTGAGGCAGGAGGATCACTTGAGCCCAGGAGTTGGAGCTACCATGACACCACTGCACTCTACCCTGGGCAAAAGAGCAAGACCCTACTTCCCTCCCCCAAAATAGTAATAGGGTAGGTTATGGACAACTTGATGCCAAAAAATTCTGTAATTTAGATGAAATGGACAAATTCTTTAATGACAAAAATTATCAAAACAGACTTAAGAAGAACAAGACCTAATTAGTCTTGTAATGATTAAAGAAACTGAGTTCATAATTAGAAACCTTCCCACATAGGAAACTTCAAACCCAGATGGTTTGACTGTTAAATTCTATCAAATATTTAAGGAAGAAATACCAATTTTACACAAACTCTTTCAGAAAATACATGAGAAAGGAACACTTTCCAACTCATTTCATGAGTTTTGAATACCCTGATAACTATTATAAAACCAGACAAAAACATTACAAAAAAAAAAGACCATGGACCAGTAACTCATGAACACAGTTGCAAAAATTCCCTAACAAGGTACCAGCAAGTCAAACCCAGCAACACATAACAAATATAACTAGTAAATGGGATTTATCCCAGGAATGCAAAGTTTAATAATTCAAAATCAACATAATAATTCTCCATATAAACAGAATAAAGGAGAAAAATCATGTGGTAATATCGTTATATGAAGAAAAAAAACATTTGACAAAATTCAACATCCATTCCTGATAACTTGGAAACTAGAGTGGAACTTCCTCAGCCTGTTAAAGGACATCTGCAGAAAACCTACAGCAAACATCATACTTGTGAAAGACATGCTTTCTGCCTAAGATTGGAACTAAGGTAAGGATGTCCATCTCACCCCTCCTATTTAACATCGCGCCTGAGGCTCTAGGTAGTACAATAAGAGAAAAAGAAATGACAGGCGTAGAGATTAGAAAAGAAGAAGCGAAACTGTCTTTATTTGCAGATGATTTAATTGTGTACATAGAAAATCATTAAAAATTTACCAAAAAGCTACTAGAGCCAAAGAATGAGTTTAGTAAGGTCATAGTATGTACAAAGCAATACACAAAAATCAATTACATGTCCATGTATTACCAATGAACAATTGGAAGGTTAAATCTTAAAAATAAATTTACAATAGCATTAAAAATCATGAAATAGTTAAATTAACAAAATATATATACTCAAAGCTATAAAACTTAGGTAAGAGAAAGATCTAAATCTATGCAAAGATACACCATATTTGTCATTTTGAGGACTCAATATTGTTAAGCTTTTTAAGTCCCTGTTAGGGATGAATTAGGTCCTCCCCTTGCCCCAAGTTAGTATGTTGAAGCCCTAACTCCCAATGTGACTTTATTTGGAGATAAGGCCTTTAAGGAGGTAATAAGGTTAAATGAGATCCTAAGGTTGGAGCCCTAATCCAACAGGACTGATGCACTAACAAGAGGAAGACACACGCAAGATGCGAACGCACAGACTATGAGGACACGGTGAGAAGGTGGCCATCTGCAAGCCAGGGACAGGGGCCTCACCAGGCACCAGTGCTGCCAGCATCTCCTCCAGAGCTGTGAGGACATAAGTTTCTGTTGTTTAAGCCACCACCAGTCTGTGCTCTCCTGGTATGGCAGCCCGAGCAAACTAATACAGCCCCCAAATTGATCTGTAGGTTAAATGCAATTCCAATAAAATTCCAGCAGGCTTTAAAAAATTTTCCCTAGACATTGACAAACTGACTCTCAAATTTGTGTGGAAATGCAAAAAACCTAGAACCACCAAAACAATTTTGAAAAAGAACTGGAGGACTTACACTACCTGGTTTCAAGATTTGCTTTAAAATTACAAGCATCAAGATAATGCAGTATTGGTATAAGGCTAGACCTGAAGGTCCATCAAATAGAAGATAGTTTCCAGAAATAAATCCAAATTTACGGAGCCAGGAGATTTTTTGTTATTTTAAACAAAGGAGCCAACATTATTCAACAGGGAAGAGAAAGGTCTTTTTAACACATGATGTTGGAACAAGAGAATAAACGTATGGGGACAGGGTGAGGAATTATCCTCAAGATCTTCCTCAGACCACAGTTAATTTGAGATGTCTTACAAAGCTAAACATAAAAGCTGAAGCTAAATCTCCTGGAAGATACAAGAGAACATTATTGTGACCCAGAGATTGGCAAATATTTTTTTAGAACATAGAAAAGCATTAGCCATGAAAGAATGAATTAGTAAGTTGAACTTCACTAAAATTAAAACCTCTGATCAAATGGCACCAACAATAAAATGTAAATACATATATCTACAAAGGATTTATATGTAAAGAATTCCTACAAATCAATAAGATAATGCAATTAAAAATGGGCGAAAGATTTGAATAGATGTATGAATAACCAGTCAGCAAATCAGAAGCTCAACACCATTAGTCTTCAGAGAAAAGCAAATTAAAACCACAGTAAGGTACCAGTACACACACATAGGGGTGGCTAACATGAAAATGAACAATAGCATCAACTGCTAGCAAAGCCATGGAGCAACTGGACCCACACACTGCTGGTGGGAGTGTAAAATGCCATCACCACTTTGGAAAAGTCTTTGGCAGCTGTACAGTTACACACAGCAATACCATGACTCAGAAATTCTACTGCCAGAGAATTACTTCCAAAAGAAATGAAAATAATGTCTGTAAAAGGACTTGTACACAAATGTTCATTAACAGCTTTATTCATACTAGCCAAAAATGGTGAACCAGCCAGATGTTCATGGAGAAGAGAATGGATAAACGAGCTGTGGTGTACGTAAACGTGGATACCGCTGTGGTTGCTACTCAGCGCACAGAGGAGGAACTCAATACATGTGGCAATGTGGCTGAACCTCAGAAGCATCCGTTGAGTGAAACAAGCCAGGCACAAGAGTACAGACGCTATGATTTGATTTCCACGAAGGCACGATTTACCTATGGTGATCAAATCAGAGCAATGATGGTGTAAGGGTTGGGGATGGCCTGGATGATATAAGGTGTAGCATTCTGGGGTCATGGGAATGTTCTACACCTGGGCTTAGGTGGTGGTTACATGTAGGTATAAATTTATTAAGACGTATTGAGTATTTACTTAAGCTATGTGCATCTTTATGTGATTTTTACCTCAATTAACACATTGAGATAACATTCACAACCCATGGAATGTCCAAAGATTCCCTGTGCCAAGCGGTGGTGAGGACATGTAACAGGCAGAGCTCCCATGCATTGCTGATGGGTAGAAGCTGGTGCAGCCACTTTGCAAACCGTCAGCATCTGCTTAAGCTAAACATGGCCAGCAATGCCACTCCCCAGTATCTTTCCACACAAACACGTGTCCAGCAAGTCATGTAGGAAAGTGTTCACAGCAGCTTATCTGGAAACAACCCAAATGTTTCCAGATAACATGTAGAAGCATGAGCCATTGTGCTCACCCCTCTGACAGGGGACACACAGCTCTGAATAGAATGGAAGCTTGCCGTGCCAAACACAAACCACCCAGGCACAAAGCTAAGGGAGGTCAACCCATGGGACTCCATTTTTATGGAGTTCAAGAACCGGCTGAGCCACTTGGGTGATTAATGATGTTGCCAGAGTACTGACTAGGAAGCTGGAGCAGACTGTGTGGTGGTCAGATGCACACGTGATGTAGAAATTCATTGTGTGCACTTCAATATGTTATGCTTCACCAGAACAGGAGACAGGAGCGGGAGGCAAGGCGCAAGAAGACCCTGCTCGTGACAGCCCAGGCCGCTCCGGTCACAAGCATCAGGAGCGTGGCGCTGGGTGTGCTGTCGGCCAAGCGTGGCTTAGTTGGGTCCCGGGCACACCTGGAGGGCACAGAAGTGCCGTTATGCCCCTGCATGTCCTTTGCCAGGCATCAGGCCATCCACAAGCCCTGCCTGAGCACAGAGGTGCTGACTTGCGGTACTCGGCCAACGTGCACTGCCCAAGTCACAGGGAGACCCCACAGCAGAGCACAGGGTGGTGGCCTGGAGGCCGTGGCTTCACTGGGACCAGGACTCAAGGAGCAGAGGCCAGCAGGGGGCAGCACAAGTGCCTGCTTCCGTTAGTGGAACATGTGTAACCACCTTTGGGACCCAGAAGCATGGTAGGGGTGGAGTGGCCAAGGCAGCTGACATGAGGAAGTCAAGGCTGAGGGGCGCAAGGCCAGCCACAGAACTGGGGAGCAGGGGAGTGGGGGGCAGGGCCCTGGAGAGATTGGGCAGTGAGGGGGTGAGGGGTGTGAGGGGCTGGTGACCGTGGCCTGCAGGCCTTCTCAGCCCCTCTCCTCCCCTCCCCAGCTCAGGACCCCAGCCCCCGCCCATAACAGACAAAGGCAGGAACAAGGGATGAGCTGCTCTCAGAGCCTGTCAATCCTCCAGTCAGGCCAGGGCCACACCCCAGGCCTGTGCCTCCTGCCAGGAGCCAGCTCTGACCTCAGGACTCAAGATGCCGGTGCCGTTGTCCCTCGGGGCAGCTCCTGGGCTGGTGTGGTCTCCAGCCGCACCCTGAGCCCTCCTCTGGCTACGCGTGGCAAACTCAGGCCCGACGTGGCCATGTCGACCAGGCAGAGGGGAGAACACAACTCAAGAGTGTCAGAAATTCACAGTATCTTCTGCCTCACACAGAAAGAAGAAATAGAAAACCCTTTTATTAACATGTTTTACATTTACAGTTTATTAGCTAATCAACATCAACATGCAAAAATAAGTGCTAAATACAAACCTCTACAATATGGTTTTGTGTAAACTACAATGGTTCATTTGTTTTGAAAAGTCATCAGTACTTATTTCAACTGAACTATTAGTTTCTGTAATGAATAGCATTTAGACTCTAAAGTTATGGAACCATCCAGCAAGGCCTCTGCAGAAACTCGGTCCAGTGGATTTCCACGTGAATACATTCTCAAAGCAGGAAATAAGGCGGCGCACGAAAGATGTGATATTGAACCTATGCACACACTACGACAGTCCCACAGGCACTGCCCACAAGGCAGGTGGGGCAGTCCTCAAAGCCAGCCCCCCACCGGCTGTGGCACCAGGCATTTTGGCAGCAGCTCTAGAATGAAGTCATGAGTGACCCTGCTGGCACCGCATCTCGGGTCACTGCAGGTCAGACCACCGCAGTCACCACCTCCCCCAGGCCGTGCCAGGGCCAACGTGATTTGGTGAAGGACCAGCCCTTCTCCAAGTCTCATCTTCAGCAGAAGGGAGGAAACTGAGAAACAGGAGGAAAACCATCAGTTCCTCTTTTTGAAATGTTCTAGAGTTTCCCTCGATGTTTAGGTCAGTCTTTAAAGAAACGTTTCCTTTGAAAGTTGAAAGTACTTTTCAGAAGCATCAAATTGTTGACTTATGTTACAAAATCCTACCAATCAAAATGTTTTCACATACAAACTTATTAAATCTTATTTCCTTTCTTCCTAAGAGTATTTATCGTTGCTCATTGATCTTTGGTCGCAAGAAACAGAAACGCTGCGGCAGGCGGAGCTTGGGGCAGGAGGGGCCTGGCCCCTGCCCGCGGTGGCCCCTGCCCCCAGGGCTTGTGCTTGGCGACGCAGGGCCTACATGATGTACACCTTCTCGGCTTGTGAGAAGTGGAAGACTTCTTTGGTTCTTGGGCAAACAACTTTATCATCTTGACGGATAGAAAGCAGAGACTGAAAAATAAGATCGGAAATGCATTAGACTAACACAATATACATTACCATTTCTGCTAAAAACCCACATAAGGAACTATCAGGGGATGAGCCATCTTATGCAAAGTTACTTCCTGAAGGTGCACCTGTCAAACTCTGGGGATGCTCACCTGTTGTTCCCACCCCTTCGCCCACTTTCGAATGACAGCTAAGAGGGTGCACCAGGCACGGATGGGGGGAGGAGAGCCCTGCCCTGATGCGACACCTGCCAGCCTTGCCCACTCCCAGCCCCTCACATTGTAGCCATAGACGTAGCCATTGGGCAACATCATGGGCGGGTTGTTCTCGTTCATCACGTCACCAGAGATCTTGCAGACCAGGCGGGAGTTGGCACAGTGGGCCATGGGCAGGGGCTGCGCCAACTTGTTCAGGGAGCGGCTGCACACGGGGCAGTCCGGACTCTTGGAACTGCCGTCTTCTTTGTAGCACTGTCTGTGCATCAGGTTAAGGAAGGATTCTGGGGCCTATCGGGGCAGCCAGGGTGAGACAAGGCCCTTCCTGGCCACTCAGGCACCACACAGAAAACACACACAGGGCTGTCTTCTACAGTGAAGAAAATGTTCCATTCGATGGGAAAAAAACAGCCTCAGTGGAGCCTGACTGGGGACAAAGAGGTGAGGGCACTACCCTACCCCAGGGCCCCTCCCATGCCAGCTCAGCCGTCCACATGTCCTCTCCCATCCCCTGCAACCTCTCGGCAAGACAGGTGGGAGCCGAGAGAAACATTCTCCTGGAACAAGGAAAAGGCAGTGTGCAAACACACAAGCTCCTCCCCCACAGGGTACCACAGAGACAGGAAGAACCAGGGGCTGGAGCCATGATTCAAAGCCCAAGAAAGCCGGGTCCCAGGAGTCATCCCAGGACACTTACTACCCTCTGGGCCCTTGCCTGTCACAGGGGGGCAGAGTCAGTCACAGGGAGGGGACAGGGCCAGTCACATGGGGGACAGGGCTAATCACATGAGGGACTGAGTACTCCTCGACAGGACTCGAGTCCTGCCACACATCGGGACTGCTGAGGTGCCCAGCATTAGATGGTGGCACTATGAGATGGGGACTAGCGGTCTGTTGGTGCCACGAGGCAGCAGTTCCAGAGAGGACTGAGACTGGCACTTAAGGGAGCTATCAGATCCACATGGAGATGCAGACGGTGTCTGGGGCCTGGCGTCTTGGTGCTCTCTGGAGAAGGTGGTTGCCTCTCTGCCAAGATAGGACCACCTCTTATGAGCCAATTTGAGAAGAAAACCCCCCTCCTCGCACAGCGAGGGTTCAGGCCACTCAAGTTCTATAGCATTCCTGGGAGTCAAATGGGGAAACTACTCTCAATGGTTAATGTTCCAGCTGCCAGAACATATGCAAACATTTGCTTTTAGGTCAACATGAGGTGTCCACAGCAACAGCTGAGATTACGAGATGGGGGTGACGCAGTCCAGGTTCTCACAGCCTTTTCACGTGGGTCTGAGGCTCCTCTCAATGCTGTGCAGGCACAGCAAGAGGCAGGAGCCCGGACCGTTCCGCAGGGGGCCACAGCACATGTTTTCAGAGGATAAGAATGAGAAGGTGCAGGGTCAGTCTTAAAATGTGACCAAAGACACAAGCCCCAGGCTAAGCAGGGCTAAGCATAACGGGGAGGATACGGTGTCTTTATCGCTGAGAGGCCGGCCTGCAGGGTGAGGGTAAACACGGAGTTGTTTCCCAGCTGGTGCAGTCGGTAGTTGTCATACCGGAACTGCTGGATCAGCATCCGCCACCGGGCCGGATCCAGGAGGTCCTAGAAGACAGAGGGCAGAGCGTGCTGGGAACCTTCCCAGGGCAGCTCCCGGGAGGCCCAGGAGGGACAGCTCTCGGCAGTGGCTGTGCTGGGGGTAGGTGTCCGCTCCCTTTCCCCCGCCCCCTCCCCACACACTTCTGCCCTGCAGGTCAGCACAAAATGGAGCTCCCCAGGGTCTTGGTTTAAAACACACTGCAGGAACACTGTCGACTTAGCTTTCTGCATTCACTTTCACCTGTATGTGAATCGATTCAAATGATCTGGAATGTGTGGATCCCGTGGCCTTGTGACAAAAAATGGACTCAATGGGCTGGACGGACAGCACGGCCCAGAGTGAGCTTCAGAGCATGAGGTTTAAAGGGAAAAGTCTTACTTCAGAGAAATGATTGTTAGATGGAAAACAGCCACTCCTCCTTGGGTTAAAGCATCACAGAACAGAAAATTAAATCTGATGAATGTCTGTCCCTAAGAAACCTCAGGATTTGACTGAGAGCGCGCGCACGAATCGGAGTGCACCCACAAGCACACATGCAAGCAAGAGAGAAAACCTTCACAGGAACCCAGAAAGGCCCCCAGTGACTCTGGCTGGCCGGCAGATGCCACACTGGGGAAGAGAGGCTGTCACCAGGGGCGCCATGAGCCATTCTTTGTGAGCTCCTCAGTCTGAGTTCGGGGAAAACATCACACGTAACTCCAGCATTTTTAAAAAGTTGCTTTTAGTCTTATTTTTATCAAAATGAAGTCTACACAGGATGAAACCAACAGTCCAGAAGGTTCTCAGTGAAAAGTAACAGCTCCTGGTACCTTCCACCCCCCTGACCCTCTGCCTTCAGGCCTCTGATGGCTGCTGCCTTTCTCTGAACAAAGAGACCCATTTAGACATGGCCTGTTCCTCCCTTCGGTGACTGTGAGAACCTGAACGGCGCCCTGATTCTCTGCTCCTCGATTCCAAGACACAGCACAGCTGCAACTCTCCTTTTAGGTTTTCTGTACCCTAAATGGCCTGCTCCCCGAGCCAAGGTTTTCCTGCGTGTATCTTGGTTTTTCTTTTTTGTGTTGCCAAATCTCTCTGACCATCACTCACAGTTAAGAAGCCAGCATGATGGGCCGCGCCTGGCATCCTGCCAGCCTGGATCCCAGGCAGTGGGTGGGCGTGGCGGTTGCACTGGGGAACCCCATGCAGAGGAGACGGGCTCTGCTCTGGAGGATGCCCGTGCTGTTCCCGACGTGGTGGGACAGCAGGACCTGCCACACTCTTCACTGCCACTGTCAGGCCACCGCCAGGAGGAGATGTGCTCCACGCCCCCCAACCCACACAATCTCACCCCAAACGCAGTCAGCCTTTCTTGCACCTCTAACCAAGTCTTCTCCAGAACAAGTAGGAGAAACACAAGATGCTGATTTAAAATCTGAGAAGTTTAGACTTGACACCTGAAGATCCTCGTGACCTGGTAGTTTTTTATTATAATATGTCCCAAACACCGCCGATCCATGTGAATTCAGTCAGGGCAAGAGAACTCTCAGCAGCCTTCCATAGGTAGTGGGCAGCGGGGCTGGGTCTGCGCAAGGCTTTGCTGGCACCCCTGGGTGGGTGGTCCTGACACACCATACCCCGTGGGGTGGGTGGGGGCCACAGGGCAAACACCCTGGCCTTTGACAGAGACCAGCTTCATGGCCCAGAGAACAAACTTCACCAACTCCATGAGTAAGAGATTGTACTTCATTCCCTGCCCAGGAACTGAAACAGCTACCAGCCGGGTGAGCAAACGGGGAGCTTGGCTCCTGCCATGCCGCTGAGCCGCCCCAACAGGGGAGCAGCCAGGGCCCCACCTGGTAGGGCACCTGGACAGTGATGGTGCGTGACCACATCCTCACAAGGCCCCACATCAACCCACAAGGTCAAAGAACAGGTGACGCTCAGCAGGAGGGCTGAGGACCGAAGACCAGTGACCCTAAGGCAGAGAAGAGGAAAACCATGACAAGTAGGGGAGCAACGCTCAGGAACCAGGAATGGCCAAAGGAGGCAGAAACAGCCTGAGACCCTGCTAATGCCACAGAGATTCAGAGGCTCCAACATTTACAGATAAAATAAAAAATAATGGTAAGAGAAACATAGACCAGGCCAGTCTGACTCTGACTAAGGGACTGCAGGAAGAAAGAGAAAAAGGAAGGCGAAATGGCAAAGGAAAACCCTCTCCCCACCCCCCAGCTGAACTTTCTAGGCTGAAATGCTTCCTGAACCTTTCAGATACAGATTTCTTATCCAGAAGATGGCAATAAAACAAGAACCGGCTGGCTGGGCAGGTCTGACAGGGTATGTGGCCAGGACAGGCCCTGGTCTGTGGAAGCAGCTACAGACAGGACCCCAGACGGCAGGCACCCCCCGCCCCTCAACCCCCTTCATGGACACCTCAACCCCGAGGGCCAGCAGGAAGCTGCACGGTGGGCACGCAGACGTTACCTTGTACGGGGAGATGTGTGTGTCTGGCGGGAAGGCCAGCATGCCCATGACCTGGCGGACCTCGTCCAGCTGGCTCCCTTCAGCCTGACTGAAGTGTTTTCTTGCATGTCTAAAAAAACAACATTTTGGCACATTTAAATTCACATTTTCAAATTTAAGAATCTGAGCTAACAGTCTTTATGTCAGAGCCTAGGTACAAAGTAGGCACCTCAGTCCGAGTTGACCTGCTGGGGACCAGGGCCTGGGAGGGCACTCGCAGCACACGCGGAATCCCACACAGAAAACCCCTGCCTGGAGCCCTCTAAGGCAACTCTGGTTTACACGGAAGCCGAAGCCCTGACTCTGACTGCCCTGGATGCTCACCGTGTGGCCCCAGGGGACACTCCCTCTCTGCAGTGGCTCCCAGCACAACCCCACAAAGAACAACAGCCTCACTCGGGTGCACAGACGGACTCCCTGGCAGCTCTAGCCAGGCCCTCTCAGCCCCAAGGTGCAAACACCAGGTGTGGCCACCGCCTCTCCTGAGCCGACACACTACAGGATGCACAAGCCGGCTCCTGCCCAGCTGGGAGGCCGAGGCAGAACATGACAGTGCCGAGGGGTACCTGCTCACCTCAAGGGCCCCGTTCTCACGCATCTTAAACGCTGGACTCCTTCCCAAGTGCTCCCTCTGGGTGAGGCCACTGGGCACTGGTGGTCACCATCTTCTACCAGTCCCAAGAGCACACCTGCCCTCACATATGCCCTTGGTCCACTACCATGTCCTCTGCGCTCAGAGCCCTTCTCCCCAAAATGGCCCCTCTGCCCCAGGGATTGAGGCCAACGCAGCAGAATCAGGGCCCACATCCCATGAGGTCGGCGCTGAGCTGTGTCAGCAACAAGGTGCGCACGGGACAGAGACGAAGCCTGGAGGTGCCGGTGCTCATGGCAGCCTTAGGGAAAACGTGGGTCTGGACTGCAGCTGGTGTGGGAGGGGCTGAGCAGCCTGAGGGACAGCAAGGCGGCCACAAGGCAGAAGCACCGAAAGAGCAGTGGGAGTGGGACAGATTCCGGGCTCAGGACGCACCAGAGCAGGCCCACATGCTATCCCCCCACAGGGTGAGTGTGGGGAGAGACCGGTGAGGCCTGAGATGCCCTTGGCACCCCCACGAGCTGTGGGCAGGCATGGACGTGAGTCTCATCCAGTAGGAGGCCCCACTGGACGCTCTAATTCTCTCATCAAAGACTAAATTCATCACTCTGCTACCAATGCAGGCTCCGGTGCAGCTTCTGCCTCTAGAAACACCTCGATCTCCCCTCCCCACCATTTTTGTCCCTGAAAAATTGCAGAGAATATGGTCCAAATGGAGTTGTTTCACTTAACTGGCCATCTCATCTCTTCCCAGACCTGGTTAAAAGGGATAATTTACTTAGTCTCTTTGGTTACATTTGTTCAATATTTATGAATTCAACTAAGTGCATGATCTGGTTTACATTTCTTGTCCCACCAAGCAAAAATGCAGGACACACTGTCTCCCACCTTGCTAAAACCAAGCTGGACAGCCACATGACACTACTTCCCTGATCTACCAATCCTGACACCAAGACAGAAACAGAAAACAGGAAAAGTGGTAGATGACACTCCTTGGACCTTACAGTCACAAAACACGGCCCCAGTGCCAGAGAGCTGCTCCCAGGTGCTGTCACACAGGCACGAGGAAAAGCAGATGGAGGGAAGCGACCCAGTGAGCATTCACAGCTGGTGAGACAGAGTGTGACCTTTCCTCAACAAACACCACGCGGCCAATATAGGAAACAATGACAGAGTTTTTCTTTAAACACATGAACATGTATGACAAAAATACCTAGAAGACTAACTACATAAACTACGCCCGGCCAGGCTGAGGCACAGGCCTGTGACAACACAGGCCATCCTCCACACAAAAGCCAGTGAAGTGCACGCCGTGTCCCAGCCACCTGGGGTCAGGCATCGGCTTACTCATTTATTAACAATTAAAAATGTGAAAAAGTGATCACCAGTAGCTCATACTTTCACATTCGGCAAACCCACAAACACCAGGGGCAGGGCGGAAGTCCACAGCCTGGTCTGGCCGGCTCCAGACTCAGGTGCAGGAGGCCAGGCAGGACCTCACCCTTGCTGACCACACCCTGACCCGGGGCTGGGCAGCCGCAGCCCTGGAGTTGGGCCCCATGCGCCAGTGACCCCGTGGGCTGAGTTCAGCAGTGGGCAGGCAGGCAGCTCCTACAGGCTGGGACCAGCCTCTCCACTGTCCCCAGCAGGCGGGCTCTGCAGGCTCACCTGGTGAATGCTGCTGCTCTGTATAGGGCATCAGGCGTCAGGAGACTTATGGCCCAACTTCTCTGCCTTCCCTTGAGGACAACCACAGGACACGTACCATATGATCAGCTCCAGCCACACCTGTCCTGCCTGCCTGGAGCCAGCTGGCCCTTCCCCTCCCGCCTCAGCCCTGCCTGCACCAGCCTGACGCTTGCACTCTGCACCTCTCCCATCAGGGTCCTCGGCCCCAATGCAAGGTGCCAACCTTTCAACCTTTGTTCTGACCCCATGTCTCCCAGGAGACCTGCCTAATGGCACAAGCACCTCAGCCAGGTTCCATTTGTGAGAATACAAACAAAACATAGAAGCCCCTCAATACCTGTACATATTTTGCCATATTGCTTTAGGATCCACCAAAGTGACATCCTGCTCCACCTGCTCTTGTGCCTCCCAACTGTCCCAGGGACTTATGGGAATACCCCCAGGCTGCAGCCAGCACAGCCTGGCACACCCCGCCTACCAGCTGCACACATCCTGTGCCAGGCACAGAGCAGGCGTCTAGACACCCAGACTCCCCGACCTGGGCCCTGCAGTCCTGCACCCTGCTGACGTGGCCCTGAGGACTCACTGCCATCCCATCTCGAGACTTCAGCTTCTCCACGTGGCCCCTCTGCGGGAAGCCGTTATCCACCTAGTCTGCGGCAGGTGCCGGCTACCACAGGCGGTGCCCCACCTCTGCGCACGTGCACCTGGGCAGACTCACTGGGTAGCTGAGCCCCTGCTGTCCAGGCACCCGTGGCCACACCCATTTACAGCCCAAAGTCTCGGCCGCACTACTCATAAAGTGTGAGGTTTCACTGGAGGAGCCTCAACAAACATGAGCCAGAAGACCCTGCACTAGAGGAGCTGCCGCTGCCTCCGCCCGCAGATGTGGAGAGCGCCAACTGACCAGCCTGCCTGGCCAGGCACGGGGAGGCTTCACGCCGCCCAACGCTGCCCAGCTTAGGGAGTGAGTGGGAAGTCAGCACCTGGCCTCTCTCACGCTGTGAACACCTTGGGCCCCAGTAAGGCTGAGCAGGAGCGATGGCCAGCGCCCCCCTCCCTATGCCTGACTGCCAGGGCCTTGCGGGCTGAGGCCGTGTGGGCAGCCAGCCTCAGTGCCCTACACCCTGCCCCAAGCCCATTGCTACCCTTGGGTCAGAGATAGGCCGGGTAAACTCGGACGTGCCCATGCAGGAAGCCCTGGGTGCTGTGTGCCATCAATGTTCTCCAGGTGACCACGCGGGAATTCCCCAAACTAAGGACCAACTATGTCAGGGATGCTTCTGGGCTACAGGAGCTGATGGCATTTTCCCAAACGAGAAGAGGGGACCCAGAGCCCTGTTTACGTGTTTTACGTGGATGGTCATGATGCCAAAGTTGGCTCACCTGATAGCCTTGGGGGCCTGGATACCCACTTGTCACCATACCCTGGTTGGGGGCATCGCCCAGGCTCCAGGCCTGGTCACCCCTACCCCTCCAAGAACAGTGAGAGAAGCACGCTGCCCGATCAGACAGGGCCAGTCACACTGAAAACCCATGGGGCACCCTGTACTTCCTCCCCTAGAACCCAGACCACAAGGGGACAGGGCAGGCAGGGCCGCAGCGAGCGTCTTGCCCTCCCATGAGAAACCGCGCCTGCATCGCAACGTCCTACCTCACGGCGTCCAGTCTCTTATTCTGCCGGATGAGTTCAATGAACTCCTGAATCCTTAGGCTGAACTCCAGGCAGCTCTGAGGGCAAAGACAAGAGCAGGGCTTAGACAGCACACCACGTGCTATGCCGGTCCACCAGGAGACCCCAAGACCAAAGCCCTGAGCCCCTCACACAGGCCCCTGGAAGGCAGGTGGACACCCAAACTGCCACTTCAAGCTGCAGCAGACACTTTCTAGCAGGACCAACTTGGTTCTGAGAGTCAGAGTCCAGCCCCTCCTCACGCAGCCATAGCGGGGTATGCTAGCCCCACGTTTTAATCTCAGAGTTGATGACTGAGGACGTACCCAGGAGCTCAGGCCTGGGGGATGCGGGGGGAGCGGAAGCAGCAGGTACAGCCACTCGACAGCTACAGAACCCCAGAAAAGGTGTCCCTGAGCATGAGCAGGAGCTACAGGAGGCTTCCAGGGGCTGTCCCCAGCTCACAGCACACGTGACTGCGTGAAGGAAAGGCACCAACCCCTCCTCAAGGACCAAGGGGCTTTCTGGGTTCTACTCAAATGTCATCACAGTCCTAAAAGCACATGAGCACACTCCAAAAGCTTTCTTCACCTAAATGTGCTCCTTTATCCCTGTGGACCTTGGAACATTCTGTCCTACAGTGGGAACTGGGTGCCACCCACACCAGAGACTACGCTGGGAGACACCTGTGGAGCGGACACGGCGCCCAGAGGTGCAAGTGTGAGGTGCTGCCTCACAGGGGAGCCTGAAGCAGAGTTACAAGTGGGGAGTGGTAGCCCCAGGCCTCGCTGAGCAGGGAACACTCCAACAAAGACTTATGGGTGAGGAGCCACACGCCCGGGGAGAAGGCTCCAGGCATAAGAGCCAGCGCCCAGGCTCAGGCGCGTGGGGTTAAGCTCCTGTCTCAACTTTGAGGCCCAGGTCCAGATGGTGAGGGATGGTTCCCCTAAAGGGCAGGAGGGAGAGAGGGCTGGGTTGGGGGCTGCCAAGAGGAGGGCGCTATGCCAGAGGTGTGAAGGCCAGGGTTAGGGGTTAGGCTCTGGCAGGACTGAGTCCAAGGTGCATCTGCCACAAGAGCTCTGCCTGTGACCCAGGGAACACCATGGAAGCCCATGCTAACTCTGAAACCTTAGTGATATCAACCCAATCTGGGCTGAAACTCTTGTGGCTGAGGTAAGCAGCAAAATTAACTTTTGCCATCTTGGATGCGAAGCTAGATTTTACAAAAGGGATGATTTAAACCTTAAGGTCTTCAACATGGTGTCAGAGCATACTCAGGGCTTTCTACCAGGAACGGGATATATGGAGTGACTTGAATAAGAAAGGTAAGAACCGTAAGAACGGTTCTCCTCATTTGTCATTTTGACTTGCACAGCCTCCAGATCACAAGATGGCATGAACAGAAATTCTACACAGCAAGCAAATAAATCAACCCCCAACATCTAAAACTCAAATTCGAAGCTTGTCCATAACAAGTCCTTTCCCATTTAGCCTCCGCCATGTGTACACGGGTATTCTGAGGGACTTCATCCTGGCCTACCCCGCCTGCCAGCCCCATGCCCCGACGCACGGGTACCCACAACAGCGACTCTGAGGGTGGACTGGGCTGCCCAGACCCAGGAGCTAGCCAGAGCACCAGAGAGCCATTTACCTGCCAGAGGAGGACTCAGACATGCCATGCCACAGGTGCTCAGAGCAAGGATGGACAGAGGAGGGTGTCCCTGACCCCCCTCCTCCCCTCCCCATGCCCTCAGCCCACCCCTCAGCACCCAGGCAGACGAGTATACAGGCTGGACACAGAGTTCCCTTGCTTGCTCCAAGCTGGGGCAGGAGTCTGTCGGACTCCATGTGTACCAGCTTTGGTACAAACCAGTGAGGAGGAACAAGGTCACCCATAGGGCTTCTACGAGCCCCGGCCCCACTGATAAGTGGACAGACTCTGGTCGGCCGTCTACTCTCCCCACCGGGGTCACACCTTCCTCGGCCCTGCCTGCCTCCCAGGGGCCCCCCAATGACCGCTGATTCTACAACTGGTGGGTGTCACTCAGCTGCTGAAAAGCAGGAAGGAGCCACTGTGTGGACATTCTAGAAGGGCAGTACTTTGGGTAAATGCTAGGTTACTGCTTTACAAAATGGACCCTTTAAAACCTTTATTACTTATGACAGCTCTTTGCTCTGGTAGGTTAACTTTCAAATAGTTGACTAATAGGTAAGTATTTATATGTAGTGAAAATTAGGTATTCAGACTCAAATACCATGAGTCCACACAATCACAAAGTGTGAGACGCCAACTGCACTGTGCGTGCTCTGCAACAGGCCTGGCACTGCCACGGACGTGCAGCACACAGACCACTGCTTCTGCTGTCCTGCGGGGTCGAGGGCCCCAGGTCAATCCAACAGATACTAACTTGGCACCCCATCATTTTAAAAGTTATTTTCAACTAGGTGAAACTTATGACTCAAAAGCTTCTTCTCCCATCTAGATGCTCAAGACTGCCCTGAGGGACCCGTCAGTGCCGTGTTGGCTCTTCCCTGGCTCCCGTGTGCACACGGACTGCATAGACATCGTGTATCCGGCTGTGTTCAGCTGACATTCCTGATGGACATGTTTGTATGTCATTGGGTAGTCTTCAAGATGCACTTGGGACAGCTATTTTTATTCCATTCAATCCTGACTTCTTTAAACACCGAAGCAACACTCATTTGCCGGCGTGCACTTGGCACTCTCGCCTCTGACCTGGCTGGCCCCACGCTACCTTCAGACTGTAGACCGTGTGGCACAGCCTGGGCCAGCCTTGAGGCCTCTCCGGCAGTTGTCTGGTAGGTAGCTAGGCTTACAGAAATATCCCGTCAAGATGGAGGGATCCTACCTTCCCTCTGACGTTTGTAGAAAAGCACCTGGGGAGAGCTGCTGCTGCGAGGCGCATCCCCTCTGGGAGGGAGTGTGGCTGGCGCTGTGGGGGGCGGGTCAACACCAACTCTGGCCTCCCTTTTCGGGTCTCCATACCAAGATCCTCACTCTCTGCGGGGAGCCACAGGCTGCTGTACTTTTCACCCCATCTTGAGTGGCAGAGAGGGTCCCTCTTGGCTGGTGACTATGGGACCCCGATAAGGTCAACCAGCATTATGTAAGAGTAGCAGTGCTCAGTTTAGAGAATAGAAAACAGTATTTCTAACGGAGGTGGGGGCTGGATGATATAAGTTAAAATATTTCTGCAAGCTCCAGGCAACAATATCTTTTAGTAAGCAGGTTTAAAGTCTGTAGTTTACATTTAAGGGCTTATTTCTCAAGCCTCTAGTGGTCTCTAGAGAAGTGTGTATTCAATAAGAACACCACAGCCCAGGGCTCTGCAGCCTCACGAGAACAAGGACTTCCGACCAGCTTCCCAAGTCTCTCAGTGCTGGGGGACCACAGAGCAGGCCCAGGCGGAGTGGGACCGACCTGCCTCCCAGCTCCAAGCCCAGCAGCCTGAACGTGCTGCCTATACTCGGCCAGCCTCCTGCACCCCACCCCTTGCCAGAACACCAGTCCACACCCTAATGCAGAAGGAGGTATACTTTTCAGGGTCTTAATTTACGAAGTGGAAAACCACCACCAAACAACCAGCAAACCAAATAACCCCCACTTTACACCAAAACCAAATGACTGCAGAGCAACAGGGGAGGGCACGTTGGTTGTAGGGCAGGGGGCACAGCCCCCTCCAACCCAGCAGGAAGCCCTGCCCCACCGGGGAGCCCGAGTACCTTCATCTTCCGGAGCCGGGACTTGTTGTCATGGCACCAGGCCAGGCAGGTGGCTGTTTCACGCCTCTCCAGGGACTCTTCCACTTCTTTGGCTGTCAGGAACATCTCAATATTCACCAGGTCCTTAGAGGAAGGAGGTGGCTCCGGTTAGAACCACGTGGCTCAAGACCCCATGCCACCCCGACGCCCAGCCTCTGCAGGGCCCAGCCCAGCTCCTGCCACCGTTCATAGCACACCTCCAGTCCACACCCAAGCTCCGTGCTCATGGAGACCCCTCTGGAGTCCATGGATAGCCCGGAACCCTAGGAGCAAGAATGTCCAACTTCCCCGTGGTCCTGGAAACAGAACGGCCCATGAGGACTGGGAAGCTTGGTGGGGCTCACATGCCACGTATACAGTAGCCGCCCCAGGCAGGGGAGCCAGGCTGAGCCTGTTGCAGGGGTATGGGGGACCTGGGCCAGTAGAGGACACAAGCGGACTGGTCTCATCACCCTCTTCACGGCAGCCCCCAGCAGCCCCCGGCAGCCCCTCCATTTCAAAATAAACAGTAAGTGAATAACGCATAATAAAAAAGCACATTATGGCTAATATTGCAGCAGTTAAAACCAATAATTTATTAAGAAAACAAGAAGAAATGAGGCAACCCACAGGCTTGGCATCAAGACCCTGCAAGTGGCTGAGCACAGGCTGGGTGCCCAGAGTCCAGCTGTGGCGGCAGGAGAGCAGCCCACCCATCCCTGGGCCAAAGGGAGCCATTTGTCCAGGGCCAGCTCTTCCAAGAAGGTGACCCAGGCCCCACTCTTGGGCCCCACCAGCCAATGCATGGCTGGCAGTGAGAGTTCAGGTCAGCCCCATTTGAGAGCAGTCTACACCCACGGTCCTTATGAGTGACCCCTGGGGACACCAGGCCTTCCTCAGGAGCCTCGGTGGACTATGGGACCTTACATGGCTTAAGACCCCAACTACCCACGGCAAGGCCAGACAGGTCACCATGCAGCTCCTACAGTGTCACACCCTCGCTGGAGAGAGGGGAGGAGGCCATGGCGGTGTGCTGGGGCCTGGAGGTTGGAGACCAGAGCTGGGGTGGAACCTGACTGGCCCTCAGTGGCCTTGTGGCACTAGGCAGAGGCCCAAGCTCAGGAGCCAGCCGGCCAGGTACAAGCCCTGCTTTGACACTTCCCGACTGTGGAATCTGGGCAAGTTCCCTAGTCGTTCTGGGCCTTGGTGTATTGTCCTTTGCCCTCAACTCATAAATAAGTGCCATTGTGTGACTGCCACCACAACTATACACACATTTCTGTGCCTCAGTTTCCCCACTGATTAAGTGGGGAGAAGGAACTTTAATGCCTCACGGGTGTGTTTTCTGATATTGTTTCTTTGACAATTTACTCTCTTTTCTGGAACCCAAACATTGGGTCTTCCTCACAAAGTTTAAGTCTTGTTTTCTTCCCTATTTTCCAACTTTGCTTTTCGATTTTGCTCTAAATTCCAAGAGGTGGCTCCTGGCCTGTCTGCTGCGCACATGTCCACTTCCAATTGTGCATCCTCCATCAGCGCAGCCTCCGTGTCTCTATCTCTCTGGGATCTTTCTGGTGGCCACAGGGGCTCAGGCGGGCAGCCTAGCAGAGGCAGGACAGAAATGACCCAGTCCAGGGAACAAGCCTGTCAGGTGTGCACACCAGAGCCCTCGAGGAGCCAGGGCAGAGGGTACGTCTGTGTGTGGAAACACCAGAAGCTGGTCAAGGCTGTGTGTCCAGGAGCACTAGCCCTGTCACTGACCGAGGACCATGGGTGCTTCGCCCTGACGTGTCAGCTCGCTTGTACTCGGGGGACACCACATCCTACAGGGCAGCCTCAGAAGCAACCGCAACACCTGCACAGGTCTCAGCGGGGCTCCTCCCCCCAGAGGGCATCGTGTACCTGAACACAAAAAGAGTCACACACAGTTCCCTCCTGGTAGGTGAGACAGAGGACACAGACATAAGCAGGAAAGCACCTCGAAGCACACTAGGAGAGGGACAGACAGGGAAGGGGACACCATTCTACCAGAGGTGGTTAGGGGAGGCTGCTCTGGGGAGATGCCTGAGTGAGGCTCGGGGCAAAGGCCTTGGGCTGGAGCAGGTGAGCAGGGAGAGGTGGCGGAGGAGCAGAGTCCAGCTCACCTTTCTTAGAGGTCAGTCTGATAGCGAGGGAAGAATGGGGCGGGGGTGCTCAGAGTGGACACCAGGCCCAGGGAGCACAGTGAGTGCAGACAGGCAGGCCCTACAGATGCCCGTGTTGGGGTTAAGGTTGGCAGGGCTCAGGCCCGTCACACCCCAGATGGGAGTCACGTACAAATGGTGGGAGTTAAGCTATAAGAGATAGGGTCCCTGGGTTAGATAGAGGGGGCCAAGATGGGCTTGAGGAAGCCACAGAGGGGAGGCCGCAGAGGGAAGGCTGCAGACAGGGGAGGGTGCAGCAGGGAGGCCAGAGGGGAGGCAGCAGATGGGAGGGTGCAGTGGGGAGGCTGCAGATGGGAGGATACAGTGGGGAGGGTGCAGAGGGAAGGCCGCAGTGAGGAGGCTGGCTGACATGAGGAAGGAGCCTCAGGATGGCAGCAGACTTGGTGGTTGCTAGGCACATGGCGGGGTGGGGGGAGAGGCCATAGCAGGCAGTCACAGGAGAGGGCTAGGGAGTGTCCTGCCCAGGACCTAGGACCATGAAGGGACACTTCTCTCACACAGACTCTGCCACCAGAGGTTTCCAAATACTGTCATTTCAGTTAACATCACCTACATCAAGACAGGTCAGGCTGTGCACCAACAGAGGGATCTGGACAGGAACGAGGGCCAGGCATGCATGCTGGCCTGGGAGGCTCCAACTGTCCCAGGACCCCCACGGTGGTGGGTGACTGCCCGACAACAGAGGGGCCCTCCCCGGCCACCTGGGCTCAAAGTCTCAGCTAAGTCTGAAAAGGCCAGGCAAGGACAGCCGAAGCCACAACTTCAATACCACCCAGCATGCTTCTTTCAGAAGCTCTCGGCTGGAACATGTTCTGAAGGCAAGAGGGTTGCTTAATTCTATAGCTGTAACATTGGTACCACTAGAACAGACTCGGCCGGGCACAGTGGCTCATGCCGTAATCCTAGCATTTTGGAAGGCAGAGGTGGGAGGATCACTTGAGCCCAGGAGTTCAAGACCAACCTGAGTAAGAGTGAGACCCCATCTCCACCGTCTCCACAAAAAATAGAAAAATTAGCCAGATGTGGTGGCGCGCCTATAGTCCCAGCTACTCAGGAGGCCGAGGTGGGAGGATTGCTCGACGCCAGGAGTTTGAGGTTGCAGTGAGCTATGATGATGCCACTGCACTCTATCCTGGGCAACAACAACAAAAAAAAAATTAGGGGGAAAAAAAAAAAAAACAGCTGCAAGGAAAATGCACCATATCTGAGGTAAACCCAAAGCTCCCACAATAATAAAGCAGTGACAGAAACATGCCTAAGTGTGTCACTGCCGGAAAGGCAGGTATGGGGTGGGGGGGGGGGGGGGAATCCCTTTCCACATTTTCCTAATCAGAGCAAGTTTAAATGACCAAAAGCAAATGAGAAGCACCTATAGTCATTTTTAGATACTGACTTCCTTCTTCCAAAAAGCTAAAACCTGAGAATGTTTACATGCAGGGGGCGGGGCCTTGAAACTTGATGAGGAAACTGCTCAGCAGGGCACAGACACGCATGCTAGGTGGGAAACAGCGGGTAGCTCCTGTGCAGCCACGCCGGGACATGCCTGCCCCGCGAGCACATTCCCTGACCCACCTCGATGCCGCTCTGCCGCGCCAGCTTCACGGCTGTGTTGTAGTAGCCGCAGCGCAGCAGGTGCTCCACCATCATGCGGTCCATGCGCTTCCTCTTCCACATGCTGGCCGCGGCGGGCTGGTCGCTGCTGTGCTCCTTGAGGTGCTCAATCCTACGCTTGCACAGTTTGGCGCTCTCGTCCTCAGCCTGGATGGACTCCACGGCCTGAGCCACGCACACACAACAAAGACTCATTCAGATGGGGACACACCTCCGCAGCCCAAGCCCCATGAGAAATCAGGCTGCCACAACCCTGAATGCTCACAAAAAGCAAGGAGAAATAAAAGTTGGGGGCATCATGGGACTGTATGATAGAATAAAAGGAACAGTGTTCTGCATATGCCCACCAGGCAAGTTTGTGCTTGATCTAGGAATTACTGGCAGCAGTATGTTAAAATCTACCACGTTGTAGGTTTGCATCTTCTTTTCAGTTGCGTTATTTTTTGCTTTATGTATTCTGAAGCATGTTGCCAGATGCATACAATTTTAAATTTGTTATACCCTACTGTTTATTATTATAAAGTGACTTTTTAAAATCTTTTATAATACTGTTTTTCTAAAGTCAATGCTGTTCAAAATTAAAACTAAATAGAAATGTTCCATACCTGCACAGTTCAATATAGTTGCCACTTGAAGTATGGCCAATGCAACTGAGGAAATGAATTCTTAATTTTATTTAATTTAAATTTTAATAGCACACATGGCTAATGGCTAGGTATTAGTGCCTATCTAGGATTCTGGCTAAAAGAAAACTAAAAGAAAATTTAGTTTTCTTTCAGCACATTCCACTATTTTTGGCTTCCAATTGCTGTCAGCTGGCAGGCTATTTGTTGCTCTTTTGGAAGTGATCTTTCCCCCCTAGCTGCTTTTAAGATTTTTTTCTTTGTCTCTGTTTTCTTTAGTTTTGCTATGAGAAAATCCTATGTAGGTTTATTTTCATTTATTCTGTTTAGGATTCTGAACTGGTGACTTTATTCAGTTCTGAATATCTCCTGGTCCTTCTCCCTATACCATCCCTGCCTACCCCCACCCTCTGGCTAAACAATGGAAGTTTCTGTTCTATTCTGTCTCTCTTACTCTCTTATGTATTTTCATTTTTTGAATCTCTGTGCTGCATATTCTAGATAACTTCTAGATAAAACATGATACTTTCAGTAACATGTTTTAAAATATCCCGATTTTTGAGTTGTTTTCAGTGGGCAGATTAGTCCCAATAACAAATCCCATGTGCTATTCTGAGGCGCAATTCTAAATAAAATAATCCTGGCCTCCCTTCTGTCTGGGCCCGGGACACTTCTGTAGCCAAGACAACATTCCCTACAGGAACAGAAAGTTGGCGTGCTCAGCCTAATAGTGGCACCAGGACACAGCATGGAAGGAGGCCCCAACACTGTACCTCCCCACAGTCCCACCATAACAGCTCGTCTCTCCATCTTAGGACTTCCTGGCCAGTCACGCCCCAGCTTCCACAGAAGACAGGTCATTTTCAAGACAAACTGGGTGTCCTTCCTGGCTGAGGAAGGATGGCTCAAGAGCAGAACTGACCTTCCTCTTGAGGACGCTGAGTTTCTCCACCACACCATCCAGTAGGCTAACCACAGAGTCCACGGCAGGGCAGCTGCTCAAGGTCTTCTCCAGCTCTGCCACCACCATGGTGACGTGGCTCGTCTCCCGGTCTATGTTTTTCTGAGCAGCTCGAAAGCGTTTATTCAGTGTCTCATAGGGAACCTAGAGAAGAATCCACTGGATTGGTGTGTGAGCAGCACCAGCGCCACGTTCAGAACACACCACATCTCCTTCATGGCACTTTTAATGCAAAAGTCAGACTTTTAGTCCTCTCAAAATATATCTACTCTAAAACCTGACCAAGACCCACAAAAGCCTTGGTGAATGGAGGGACAGTCCACATCCCTGGACAAGACAACTAATACAAAGATGCATATTGTCCCAAATCTACAGACGAAGCACAACCCCAATTTTCTCCAAAAGATTTTAAAGTGCATATTGACAAAATAATCCCAAAGTCTGTCTAGAATAACAGTTAAGGAAATGACCAAAAAGGAGAGTGGTAACGGGGGCTTTACTCTAACAGACAGTAAAACACAGGATCAACTGGTGACTACCAAGTCCGTGCAGCAGAGACAACACTACGAAGCCAATCAGCACAGGGTCAAGGACACGCAGGGCGTGCAGGTCATACTGATTAGGATTAAATAAAGTGAAGCCATAAATGTTCACGTGAAATTATGAGTGCACACCAAATGTGTCTCTTCCATGAGAGAATGCTTGCTTTATCCCAATTACAAAATAACCTATTCCCTATGGAAAATTAGGAAAATAATAAATACACACAAAAAAAATCTTAAAGTCAATGTTATTTTTCTGTCCTCCTAGAGAACTGCTGCTGACATTCTTCTCTGCCCGTTTGCTGTGCTCCACGAGTTTGAACACAACAGACCAGGCTGTGTGTCCACCAGGAAACACTGTTCACACCAGCTGCACCAGTGGCTGGCAGCGTGACCACACCTCAGCCTCACAGCATTGTTGATTCTGACTTTGCTGTCCCAACGGTGCCTGAACAAACAAGAAAGAGAAGGAGGGTCTCTGGGCACGCCCAGCTCCACACACACACGGGGCAGGCATTGACCCTGTACCAGCCACCATGCTTAGTAGGGAGGCCAAATGAGGAAGGCAGGGCCACAAGGAGGGAGACATACACTGGCTGGGTCTTCCGGGAGCAGGGACAGCTGGGGAGACAGCAGAGATGAAACTGACCTCAGCCAAAGATAGAGCCGCACAACAGGACTCTTCACCAAAGACTAACTTTTCTTCCTGAAAACGGTGACACAAGCCTGGTGGCAAGGCCAGCGCTATGCTTGTCCCTGAGCTGCTGCTCCCCATTCAGCCTCCCCTGTCCAGGCTGCCCTCCGCCCAGATATCCCCTGGAGACAATGTGGACCCACCACGCAGTATGAGGCATGTACACATTCCTGTTCACACCTTGGGTCTTACCAACAAAAGGACGGAATGCTCCTAGACAAGCGACATCTGCCACACTGGGAGGCCTGAGCAGACAGCAGCTACCGTTACTGTCTGCGACCTAGCAGGGACTCACACGTGCTTGTCTTCCAATATCGAAAAGGAGGGTAGGGCAGCTATCAAACCACGGCATATTTACCACACTGACAACACAGCAGGAAATGGGAGACAAGCGCGAAGCAGGGCGCTGTGTGCCGCACATGATCTCCTGGGATGGGCTCAGCAGTGGTGCTGGCCGTCACCTCCAGAGGCTCTGCAACGTGGGGCCAGGGAGGAGCAGGTTCTGCAGAGGGGCCAGCCAGAGCAGCCTGTGGGACCCTCCATCACCCCACACTGCCTGCCTTCAAGGAAGATTTCTCCCAAGGATTCAGGACTTTTTGTGGGGGGGGGAAGGCATGGTGGGGATTTTTTTTTCCTCCTTCTATATCCAGTGGACAAGGAAGTCACAACAGCACTTTAACACCGTCCCTGGCACATAGTGGGTGCATAACAAACATCTGATGAATGAATAAAAGTAGACAAAGTACAAACATGAGACCCCCCCTCCCAGGTTAAGGTGCCAAAAGCCTCCCCCAAGGTCCTGTACTCCCCTACCTGACACCGTTCCCCAGTGTAACTCTCCCCCGCTCGATTCTATCTGGGTGTGTCCTGCCACGAGATGGAATTTCTGCAGGGCATAAAGTTTGCTTAGTCTTTCCTTGGACACCGGGGTCCCACACAACCAGGACAGGAAAGTCTTTGTGAGAAGACAAGGTTGCACAGCCATCTTCACCGGATTAACTCACAGCATCTGCGACACAAGCACGTTCCCAAACAGCCACCAGGAGAGATCTCCCTGGATGGCCCCAGTCACATCCGAGGCCTAAGCCAGGGCTAGCCTTTTCCTGCTCTTACAGCCCCTTGAGGACGTGATCACTAGGGAAGCACCTTTACAACTCTTCTGCATAAGTCTAAAATTATTTCAAAATGAAAAAGTTTAAATAAAACCAAAACAAAACAGGAGCAGACAGATCTCAACACACGTGTGTATCTGCCAGGCTCCCTCTGGAAAGCGTGAGGGACTGGGAGGGAAGGAGCTGAAGCTGGGAGTCCGTGGGCACTCACCACCCCTGCGCCCTTTCAGAGTCTTGACACTTTCTAATCCATGTGCAGGTATAAATTTTATTGCTTTGAAAAGAGAGGCCCGGTTCCAGGGACACAACGGGCTGAGTCGTCAGCTCTGCCCTGATAAACTTGGCACAGGCTTCCCTGAAGGCACTGAGACACAGCATCCAGCAACCACCCAGGCACCCTTGGGTGTGCCGTGATGGGCAGGCAAGGCCAGGACAGGAGACCACGCGTGAGCATGGGAAAACTAGGAAGGTGGCTCCATGTGGCAGTTCTCGCTCCTTCCCACTAGAGCTCCCATGCCCCAGGAGGGCCCAAATCAGGGTCCTGCAAGCCATCCATGGGGAGATGGTCAATCGTTTCCTGTCTGACCTAGACTGACACTTTCATTAAACAAAATAAAATTGAATTACTAAAAAAATGAGCCAAAACAAATCCCAAGATACATAATAAACACAAGCTCCAGAGTTTTATTATCAGATTTAGACATTAAAATTATATTTCAATAGGGCCAGTCATGGTGGCTCACGCCTGTAGTCCCAGCACTTTGAGAGGCCAAGGTGGGAGGATCGCTTGAGACCAGGAGTTTGAGACCAGCCTGGGCAACACAGCAAGACCCTGTCTCTACAAAAAATTTTTAAAAATTAGTCAGGCATGGTGGTGCACACCTATAGTCTCAGCTATTTGGTAGGCTGAGGTGGGAGGATCACTCGAGCCCAGGAGTTTGAGGCCACAGTGAGCTATGATCATGCCCCTGGACTCCAGCCTGGGCGACAGAATGAGACCCTGTCTCAAAAAAAAAAAAAAAAAAAAAAAAAATTACATTTCAATAGATATTATCAAAGCAAACATAAGATAGGAAAGGGAAATTCCAGCATGTGCCAGGTGAGACGTGCAGATCCACAACAGTAGCTGCAAAGTTGGGAGAGGGCCCCCACCTCAAATGCCCACCGCAGACACCAAACACAACACAAGCATGAAAACAGCTACTGGATCCCACATGATAAACGAGCTGGCTCTGTGCTGGTGAACTAACCTATCCTACGCGGACAACAGCACGATGACTCGAAGGAGGAATTTGTCTGAGTGGTCCTGCATTTCAACAGAGGCGCTCAACCCACAGAGACAATGGCAGAGCAAGTTCCACAAGCTTGGGATATCGATTCTTAACTTTTATCCAAAAAAAGAAGCAGGTGGTACTGTAATATTCATCATCAGTACCCAGTCCTAACAATTCATATTGTAAGGTCACGGTGAAATTTAACTACCTTTTGATGAGAGAAACCAACTCAGGATGTGGTACACTTGTGGGGTGAAGGTAACAAACAACCATAAAGCATCACCAGGCAGTGTGAGGGCCCACTGTGCTCATGCAGGGCACGGCCTACACCCTACACAACACAGACTGTGTCACTGGGCTGCCCTGGGTTGTCACAGATCTGTCAATTACAGCTCCTAAATGCTCACTGTCAACATCCTGTGCCAGACCCCAACTCCGTTGGACAGCAAGGCCACCACTCCTGATCCTGACCTCCAAATGGCCCCAGCTTCCACTTGCAGCTGCTCTTCCCAGGTGAGGACTCACCCTCTCTGCTTGTGGCTCTCAGGCCCCAGCCCACCTCTGCTGCCCCGCCCCCGGCCTGTCTCACCTGCCCCACCATCCACACCTTTGTGCAAGTGCCTCCAGCCTCCCTCCTCCTCATAGCACTGGTCAGGGGCCTGGAACTCATGGGTACTCCGTCTGAATTCAGGGATGTGCACGGCAGCTCCTCCCACTCCTGCAGGACTCCCAGAGTTGACATCACATGTGCAGCTACTGAACCAGACAGCAGCTTCCCGTGCCAGCGTCCTCCCAGCATCCGTTCCTCCCAGAGAAACATTGTGGCCAGGCCTGGGGAGCAGCCATCACTCTTCAGCTCCTTCCCACAGGAGCAGCACTCAACGCTCTCCTGTCTGAAAAGCTCCCCACCCCAGGCTTTCCCAAGCTGTCCCAGGCTGGCTGGTTACCAAAAGCTGCTTCACAGGCTGCTTCTTAAGGGGCATTTGAAAGATGAATGAGTGGGATTTTGGAAATGCTGAAGATTCTAATCCAACCCAAATTATCATTCAAGAATGAAGATACCTTCAGATATGCAAGGACTAAAAGTTTAGCACCTACAAACCCTTTCTGGGAGGAAAATTACTCAGAGATATTACTCAGTGAAACAAAAATAATATTAATAAATCAAAGAGGAAAGATAACATAAGATACAAGAAATAGTACTAAAGGAAAAAAACCAATAAAAGATATAGTTAGCCTAAATGAAGATGGATAACATAGCTATAAAGTTAAGAGACCTTAAGAATCAGGAAAAAGAAGTAAAATATTAAAAATGTATTCCTACACCAGGCGCAGCAGCTCACACCTGGAATCCTAGTACTTTGGGAGGCCAAGGCGGAAGGACTGCTTGAGGCAAGGAGTTCAAGACCAGCCTGAGCAAGATCAAGACCCCGGCCCTACAATCAATCAATAGAAAAATTAGCCTGGTGTGGTGGCTTTCACCTGTAGTCCCAGCTACTTGAGAGGCTGAGGCAGGAGGATCACTTGAGCCCAAGAGTCTGAGGTTGCAGTGAGCTATGATGATGCCACTGACTCTGTCTCAAATAAAAAACAAACAACAAAAAAAAAACGATGACAACGAAGAAAAAGAAAAAAAGAAATATACATTCTAAATAAAACCAGCAATGAAAACAGAAAAATGGGACTAAATCAAATTTATAAACTTCTATGCAGCAGGGAAAAAAACCAATGGAGTGAAAACGCAACCTAGAGAATGGGAGAAAATATTTGCAAACCACATATCTGGACAAAGGGTTAATATCTGGAATATATTTTAAAAACACCCACAACAACAACAAAAAATAATCCAATCAAAATAGGCAAAGAACTTGAATAGACATTTTACCCAAGAAGTACACAAACGGCCAAGAAGCATGTGAAAAGATGCTCAGCAACACTAATCATCAGGAAAATGCAAATCATAACCACAATGAGATAACTCACACCTGCTAGGATACCTACTTAAAAAAAAAAAAAAAAAAAGCGTTGGCAAGGCATGTGAAGAAATTGGAACGCTGTGCACTGCTGGTGGGAATGTAAACGGTGCTGCAGCTGTGCAAAAACGGTGTGGAGGCTCCTGAAAAAATTAAAACTGGAATTACCAAGTGCTCAGCAATATATCCACAAAAATTGGAAGCGGATCTCAAAGAGATATTTGCACACCCATGTTTGCTGCAGCATATCCATAATAGCCAAGAGGTGGAAGCAACCTAAATGTCAACAGATGAATGAAGAAAATATGGTATAGTCACATGTGCATAACGACATTTCGACATTTTGGTCACAGATGGACCACATGAGGGTGATCTCATAAGATTATGATACCATATTTTTTACTATACCTTTTTATGCTTAGGTATGTTTAGATACACAAATACTTACCATTGTTACAGTTGCCTACGTATTCAGTACAGTAACCTGCTGTATAGGCTTGTAGCCCAGAAGCAACAGGTTATCCCATATTGCCTAGGTGTACGGGTGTAGGGCAGGCTATGCCATCTAGGTTTGTGTAAGTATGCTCTACAGTGTTTGCACAACTCCGAAATCTTCTAATCACATTTCTCAGAATGTATCCACATTGTTAAGCAACACACGACTGTATAAAGATATATGATGGTTAATTTTAGGTGTCAACTTGACTAGCTTAGGGATTGTCTAGAGAACCAGTAAAGCATCACTTCTGGGTGTGTCTGTGAGGATATTTCCAGAGGAGATTGGCCTGTGAGTCAGTGGACTAAGAGGGAAATATCTGCCCTCAATGTGGGCAAGTATCATCCCATCAGCTGGAGGCTAGGATAGAATAAAAAAGGAGAGAAAAGGTATTTCCTCTCTCTCCTGTAGCTGGGACCCCTTTCTTGTCCTGCCCTTGGATATCAGAACTCAGGCATCTCTGCCCTTGGACTCCAAGACTGATACCAGCAGTCCCCCCGGTTCTCTGGCCTTTGGCCTTGGACCAAGCCACACTACCAGCAACCCTGGGTCTGCAGCTTGTAGGCGGCCTGCAGTGGTGCTTCTGCGTCTCCACAACTGCCACAAAGCCCCTAACAAATTCCTTCTCTATATATCTATATCCAGCTCTATCTATGCTCTTGGTTCTGTCTCACTAAAAACCCTAATGCAACATACAGTGTATTATTATTCAGCCATAAAAAGGAAGGAAATCCTGTCACATGCTATGATATGGATGAACCCTGAGAACATTGTACTAAGTGAAATAAGTCAGTCATAAAAACACAAATTCCACACGATTCGACTTACATGAGGAATCTAAACAAACTCTTAGAGACAAAGTAGAATGGTGGTTGCCAGGGATGGGAGATAGAGAGGAGAGAGTTTTGTTCAATGGGTATAGAGTTTCCAGTTTTGCAAGATGAAGATGTTTAGAGATCTACTGCACAACAATGTGTATATAGGTAATACTAATACGGTATGCTTAAAATGGTTAAGATGGTATATTTTATGTTACATATATAAATATATTTAATAACTTTTTAATAAAAAATTTAACAAAAAACATTTCTAATGACTAAATATAGGCAAAAAATTTAACAAAAAACATATCTAATGATTAAATATAGGCAATGGCACCTATTTCCAGACTTACTGTGAAGCTACAGCAATCAAGCCAGTACAGCGCTGGTCTAGGAACAGGGTAGATAAGAAAGAGATCAATGCAGGGTGAGAACCAGGAAGGGACTCACGTGCATCCATTTTTTTCCAGCCAAGGGGCCAAGGCAATTCAGGGGATGGGGTACAACGGTCAGTCTCTGCAACCATGGTGCCAGGACTGGGTATCCACATGGGAAAAGGATGAACTGCAACCTGTACCTCATACGATCTGCAAAAATTACCTCAAAATGTATCATAGGCCCAAACATAAAAGCTAAAACGTAAAAGTTCTAAGAAGGAAACATAGATAATATTAACATTACAACCTTGAGATAGACCAAGAATTCTTAAAAGGATACAACACACTGACTGTAAAAGGAAAATTGATGAATTAAACCTTATTAAAACTAAAACAACTTCGAAAAACAATTTGAGAAAAGGAAAACATAAACCACAATGTGGGAGAAAACATTCATACTATATATGACAAAGGACTTTTATCTAGAATATATTCAGAACTCCAATGACCTCAATACCAATAAACAATTCCATTTTTTAAACAAACAAAAGATTTGAACAGAAACGTCACAAAAGATATATGAAGGGCTAGCAATACATAGTAAGATGTGTGACATCACTAGTCATCAGGGAAATGCAAATTAAAACCACAACAGGAGGTGTGATGGTTAATTTCATGTGTCAACTTAACTTGGCCACAGTACCCAGGCATGCGTGGCCAGGTATTATTCTCAGCGTGTCTGTGAGGGTGTTTCTGGATGAGATTACCATCTGAACTGGTACACTGAGTAAAGCAGACTGCCCTCGCCAGTGTGGTGGGCCTCATCCTCAGGTGGGAGGAATGCAACGGACCCCTCCCGCCTGACTGCTTGAGCTGCAACATTGGTCTTTTCCGGCCTTTGGACTCAGATCGAAACATTGGCTCTTTCAGGCCTCAAGCCTGCCAGCTCTCAGAACTTCCACCGCTAGCCCTCCTGGTTCTCAGGCCTCTGGACTCAGAGTGGAACTACACTTCAGCTCTCCTGGGTCTCTACCTCGCCAGCTGCAGATCTTGTGATTTCTCTATGATCACATGAGCCAATTCCTTACCATAAATCTCTCTTTATACACACATAGACACAAACACGCACACGTCCTATTGGTTCTGCTTCTCTGGAGAACCTTGGCACCAAGAATAGCTCAAATTAAACAGGCCATCACCACGTGCTGTCGAAACTGAGGAACACATGGACTGTTGCTGGAAGTGGTTTAGATGATCCTTCTGGAAACAGTTTGGCAGTTTCTTAAAACGATAAAGAGACACCTACCAAATAAACTCAGCAATTCCATTCCCAAGAGAAATGAACATTTGATACCCACAAAGAGACTTGTACACAAATGCTCACAGCAGTTCCAAATATTCAACACGGACGGGTAGGCAGACTGTGATGCACCCACACGAAGGACTCAGACTGGCCATCAAAGGCAGGACTCCCACCGGAGACACAGACGCAGAGCGAAAGCACACACACGGGGCTCCATTCACACGGCATTCCAACAAAGGCAGGACCCACCTAGAGCAGTGGCCTCCACTGGGGGCAACTTATTCCCCAGGTGATACTGGGCACAATGTGTGGAGACATTTTTGATTTGTCACAGCTGGAATGTGGCTTTGAACTGGCCAAACCACAAGAGGAAATTAAATGGAACAAAGAAAACCTTATCAATCCACCAAAAGAAATGAAAAAAAGATAAAAGCATATGAAATAGAAGACAAAATAAGATAGTGAAGAGTAAGTCCACTGTATTAATAATCATTGTAAATGTGGATGGCCATGGAAACGTGGTAACATCAGAATAAGTTATCCCTTTTCAAAACATCACTAGGGAACAGTCAAAAAAAAAAAAAAAAAAACCATAAAGCCGCAGGTCAGTACCAGCCAACAGAGCTGTAATGACAGTCACACGTGTACAATTTCAAGTTTTCTAGGGGTCACATTAGAAAGTAAAAAGAAACACCTAAAATTTCTTTTAATATATTTAACCCAATATATCCCAAATATTTTCATTTGAACTCACAATCAATATAAATAATTATTAGATATTTTACATGTTTTCCTTTGTACTAAATCTTTCAAAGCACATACTTTGGACCAGTAACGTTTCAAGTACCCAGCCACACAGGGCACACAGCTGCTGTGCAGACGGTGCTGCCGCAGGAGTGTGACTGGTGAGGCTGGAGGGAATGAGACGTACACTGGCACCTGTCGGGGAGGAGGTGTGGACAGGAGCTCCCAAAACTGTGCCTCACGTCTCAACCCTGCTACTCTACTTCTATGGATCTATCCTAAAAACCAGCAGTACCTGCATGCAGGGCTACACAGCATGGCTACTCACCTGAACCTGGCCAGCACTGTGCACGGATATTCTTTAAACGTCTACTAAGCCAAATCACACACAAAATGCTAATATGCCATCATATTTAATTGTACTAATTTTTATTCATATAATTCACGTGCCACAAAATTTACCCTTTTAACATGTACAATTTAGTGGTTTTTAGTATAATCACAAAGCTATGCAACAGTCACCACTATTTACTTCCAGAATATTTTCATCCACAAAGCCCATGCCAACTGCAGTTCCCCTAGACTCAGGCAATCAACTACCAACCGACTTTGTCTCTGTGGATCTATTCTGCACATGTCATATAAATGTTATTATATTACACGTTACGTGGATTTTTGTACCTGGTTTTTCTCACTTAGCATAATGTTTTCAAGGTTCATCCATGTATCAATGCTCCATTCCTTTTAGTGGCTGAATAGTATTCCACTGTATTAAGATACCTATTTGTTTATGCATTCGTAAGTTGGTGGGCATTTTAGTTGCTTCTACTTTTTGGCTATTATGAATAACGAGGCCATGAACATTCTTATACAAGTTTTTGTGTGGATATATGTTTTCACTTCTCTTGGGGATATACCTAGGAATGGAATTGCTAGGTCATATAGTAACTCTATGTATAACTTTTTGAAGAACTGCTGATTGTTTTCCAAGGTGGCTGCCCCAGTTTATATTCCCACCAGGACTATATGTGGATTTCGGTTTCTCTACATCCATGCCCAACACCTGCTATTGCCCATCTTTCTGATTACAGCCATTCTAGTGGGTATGAAGCAGCATCTCATTGTGGTTATGGTTTGTATTTCCCTGATAACTAATGATGTCAAGCATCTTCTCATGTGTTTATTGGCCATTTGTATATCTTCTTTGCAGAAGTCTATTCAAATTGTTTGATCATTTTTAAATTTTTTTTGCCTTTATATTATTTAAAACTCTTGTTCTTTGTATATTCTGAATACTAGACCCATATCAGACATAAGATTTACAAATATTTTCTCCATGTTCTGTGAGTAGTTGTTTTAGTCAGTTTGAGCTGCTGTAACAAATACCACAGACTGAGTGGCTCAAATAGCATTTATTTCTCACAGTTCTGGTGGCTGAAAGTCTGATATAAGGGTGCTAGTATGGTCAGGTTCTGGTAAGGGCCCCTTTCTTGGTCATGTCCTTGGTATATATGTGGAGAGAGAGCTCTGGTCTCTTCATCTCCTCATGAAGGCACAAATCCCATCATGGGGTCTCTAACCTCACAACTACATCTAAACCCAATTACCTCCCATGGCCCCATCTCCAAATACTATCACATTGGGGATTAGAGTTTCAACATATGGATTTGTGGAGAACACCAACATTCAGCCCATAACTATAATCTTTTCACTTTCTTGACAGTGTCCTTTGAAACGTAACCTTCTCATTTTAAATGAAGCCCAACTTATCTATTTTATTTTGGTTTATTGTGCTTTAGGTACTATAAGAAACCACTGCTTAATCCAAGGTCAGGGAAATTTATACCTCTGTTTTCTTCTAAGAGCTTTATAATTTTAGGTTTTACATTTAGGTCTTCGATCCATTTTAAGTTAATTTTTACATATGGTGTGAGGTAGGGGATCCAACTTCATTATTTTGTATGTGGAAAACTAGCTGTCTCAGCATCATTTGTTGGAATGCTATTCTTTCCATATTCTCTTGGCACCCTTGCTAAAACTTAATTACCATAAATGTGTGGGTTTATGTCTGGATTCTCAACTTTATTGCATTGATCTATATGCCTATCCTTTTGCCAGCACCACAGTCTTGATTACCATAGCTTTACAATAAGTTTTGAAATCAAGAAATACGAGTCGTACAACTTCGTTCTTTTTCAAGATTGTTTTGGCTACTCTGGGTTCCTTGCATTTCCACATGGATTTTAGAAATAGCTTGTCAATTTCTGCAAAAAAGCCAGCTGGGATTCTGATGGGAGTTATGTTGAATCTGTATATCAATTCAGGGAGTATTGCTATCTTAACAATAGTAAGTCTTATTCCTAAGTATTTTACTAGTTTTGGTGCTATTGTAAATTAAATTTTAATTTCCTTTTTGATTGTTCATTTCTAGGGTATAGAAATACAACTTACTAGTTTATTAGTTCTAACTGCTGTGTGTATGTATTCCTTAGGATTCCATATACAAGATCATCTACAAATAGAGTTTTACATCTTCCTTTCCAATCTGAAATGCCTTTTATTTCTTTTTCTTGCCTAACTGCCCTACTTAGAATGACCAGGACGATGCTAAATGTGAGAATTGACATCCTTGTCTTGTTGCTGTTCTTAGGAGGAAAGATTTCAGTCTTTCACCATGCTGTATGATGTCAGCTGTGGGTTGTTCATAGATGCCCTTAGTAAGGTTGAGAAAGCTCCCTTTTATTCCTAGTTTGTTGAGTGTTTTTTTTTAAATCATAAAAAGGTATTGGATTTTGTAAAGTGCTTCTTTTCTGCATCTATTGAGATGATCATGTAGTTTTTGTCCTTTATTTTCTTAATATGGTATATTACATAAATTTTCACATGTTGAATGAACCTTGCATTTCTGAGGGAAAATTCCATTTAGTCATGATACCATAATCCTTTCTATATGTTGCCAGATTCAGTATGCTAATATTTTGTTGGGGATTTTAGCATATTCATTCATTCATATGGAATACTGATCTGTGGTTTTCTTGTTATATCTTTGTCTCATTTCAGGGTAATACATCAGAGAACAAGTCGGGAAATGTTCCCTCTTTTGTTTTTGGGAAAAGTTTATAAAGAGTTAGTGTTAATTTTTCTTTAAATGTTTAACAGAATTCACCAGTGGAAAAAACATCTGGTACTGGGCTTTTCTTTGTGAGAAGTTTTTTTGAATCTCTTTACATGTTACAGGCCTATTCAGTTATCATTTTCAACCTACAAAAATAACAATTTTATATAGTTCAACTTAACACATTTTTCCTTCTACACATTTTCTGTTTGTGTCCCTTGTCCAACATTCCACAGAGAGGTCATGAATCTTTCTTATCAATTTGAATCAGCTCTCCATGGTTCATATTTGGTGAATTTTTTTTTAAGTTTATTACTTGCTTTTAAATTCTGGTCATGCTTATTTATCTGGTTATACCAAAGATTTAAATTTTTACTTATCAAATCTACTCAATTTTTCCTTGGTAATTTGTTGCATTACAGCTTTTCTCTGCATCACAGGATTTCTCTACTAAGTCAGCTGATGCTAAATTGTATTTCCTCCAGTACATTTTTCCCTTTCAGTGACTCACAAAAGTAATCCGTCCTGTTTTCATAATTGAAACAATCCGGCAAACACCGTAAGCTGAGACTTGCATAAAACATCTGTACTTTCTTCCAGTTCTATAGCAATCCTCCCACACTGTGTCACTTGCTTTAGTACATGTTTCTTCAAATACTCTCCAATGTTTGCTGTCGATTTTCTGACAGTATTTGCTGACAAAAACATGCATTTTAGTTTGTCATCATGTTTTCAGCCGTTTTTACCACAGCACAGGAAGGAAACATTTCCCCAATGACATGAGGCTTTTGTCTTTCACAAGTAACCCCAGAAGAGATTTCTAAATTTTATCACAAAGCTAATCACATCTTCTGAAGTGCTGTGTCGAGCCTTGAATGGCAGCACACGTCCCTCCACAGCCTGGAGAGGTCAGTCTCATGTTCTGGTGCATGGCATGGGACGGTCTTGCAAACCACAGTGGCTTCATGCTATCCTGAGCTAACCTCCCCAAGCACAGCATACACCCTGAGGGAAACTCACCAAGGACAAGAATCGTTCAAATCCCCTATTTTAAATGGGCGTCTTGAAACACAGCACATTTCTGGTCAACTGCTAGGGCGATATGACGAGATTGATTTTTTTAGCTGACAAAGCCTGTGGGAAGAGAGCTGTCAGCACCACCACACTCTCCGCTCGTGTGTTCCCACTAGCAGGGTCACCCTCAGGCTGCTGGTTCCCTGCAGAGAACTTTTCATGCCACCGGTCCATTTTAGAAAGGGTAGTACAAGTAAAACGATATAAGTCAACATCCTTGGTCAGCCGGCATGCACAAACCGCAGCGTGGCACCAGCCACAAAGCCAGCACAATGGGCAGTACCAGGGTCATGCCTCCTCCTTTGGGACAGCTCACTGACCAGACACGACACACAAACCTCGAGCAGGCACCAGTGTCAGTTCATATCCAGAACAGCAGCAGAGCTTACTTTCCCACTTTCAGATAAAATATTTAAATGGAAGCCAGCAGTTTCACACCTGGCTCTGGTGTCTAGAGGGCTCAGCTCTTCTTGGTGCTCCCCATTTATAATTAAGAAATATTCTATCTAGCACAAAAAAGTAACATGATGTCATTACAATTTTCGTACAGAAACATGATATTCTCTGCTAATGCCAGTCTTCCTTCAGGCCTTCACTAAAACATCAGTACTACAGTGTTCATTACCCTGACTGCTAAGGTTAATTTTATTTCTGTTGTTAGGTTATTGTGAATGGATATTTCCCATATGTTCTAACTGGTTATTCACAGAAACAGAACAGTGCCCAGTTACTGTGTTGACCTTTCTTAATAGTTACTTACGTCTATACCAATTCTTACTGCTTGGGACAGAACTGCCAAAATAATATTTAACAGTTCATCTGTTAATTGATAAAGTGTTTCTTCTCTGTCCTCCAAGAGAGCCTCTAATCCCAGTGATCAAAAACATACAAAGAAGCCAAATACACTATGTCTGAGGGCTGCAATGGCTAAGGAGGGGGAGAGGAGAAGAGGAGAAGGTGGGGAGCTATGCCATGTGGACATCTGTGGGAAGAGCATTCTGGACAAAGTCAACAAGAGGAGAGGCTCTGGGCCTCAGCATGCTGGCACAGCCTAGTAGCAGCAGAAAGGCTGCCATCACTAAGTACCCAACGGGAATGGAGAAGAAGGCAGGGGCCAAGTCACAAAGGGACTGGGGTGGCTACTCTAAAAACCTTGACCTTTACCCCAAGTAAGACGGGAAGCTACCAGGTCAGAAGAATGGCATGACCTGGCGATCTGGTGGCTGGGGTAAGAAAAGACTATAGTGGGCGTGGGCAGAGCAGGGGCCCAGAAAAGAGGCTACTTCAATACTCCTGAGAGATGACAGTGTTTTCAGCCACAGAGGCAACAGGAGAGAAGACAGCAGCAGGTGGATTCTGTACACACTCTGAAGTTAGAGCAAAGAGGACACGCACATGGGTTGGATGTGAGTGTGAGAACAGAGGGGCTGAGGCTAACTCCAAGGTCTGGCCTGAGCTAGTTGAGATGGAGGGGCTGCCCTTCCTAGAGAAAAGGAAGACATGGGAGTTGGTTTGGCAGGAGGCAGTTCAGATGAAAAGTACAGATTTAAATATGTCAAGGTTACCTTCCAGAGACCCAAGTGAGTACATCTTCTAGGCTACTGGACACAGGGTTCTGGGGTTGGGGAGAGATCAACTTAGGAGTCGTAAATATATCCAGAGGGTGCTTAAAGTCCATGAGACCATATGAGATCACCAAGACAGCAGAGAGGGCCAGGCCCTGAGCCTGAGTCTGGGGCACTCCAACACTCAGAGGTCAAAACCACAAGGAGAGGCCAGCAAGGGAGAACAAGGGGTGACTGCAGCCTGGAGGGAAACAGGCAAGTATGGTGCTCTGGGAGCCAAACAGGAATGCGTTTCAAGGAGGGAGTGATCAGTGGTTGTAGAAATTTGAGAGGTCAAGATGAACACAGAGAAGCCATCACACATTTGAACAGTGCTACCGGGTCACCTGGTAACCCAGCTACAGCACTGCAATGAGGCAGTAACTGGGGCAAAACCACATGAGAAGCAATTCAAGAGACCCTGAGGGCCAGCTCAGAGAAAGGGTGACCTGTGGGTTAACTGGAAGACAGCAGTACGTGCGCATCTTTAAATCATGGTGGGGGGTGGAGAGCAGTGCATGAACAGAGAGGCTGGCCTTGGGCACAGTGCAGATGACGTATCCCCAGTCACAGGAGGGAGACAGTGTGGGCAAGGGCCAGCCGTGGGCAAGGGCAGGCCAAGCGCAGAGCATGAGGATGGGGGCAGGTGTTGGAGGTTTAAGGAAAAGGTGGGTACATGAAACAGTCCTTAGGGTGCAGGGGGTGAAAGACCTCAAGAAATGTAGCTGTGCTGCTAGACAGTATGAAGTGCCCACTCCAGGTGAGCAACTGGGGGTTCCTCAGCAGTGGGCACAGCTTTTGCAGCCAGTGCAGGTGCCAGACGAAGCAGGGTTTCTGTGCTGGAACTCTATCAGTAAGAGCAATGGAAGGAGAGACGAGTAGCGGGGCTGAGGCTACACCACAATGGCATGTGGACCAAAAGGCTGACCACACCTCAATGACTGCACATGCCATGAAAAGCCCTCTGGAATGCAGCAAGTATACAAAAGTGAGATGCAAAGTTTTAAGGAATTTTCTAACAAGAGAGAGGAGAAATTCATTTAGCTATTTATTGTGACTCCTATGTGCCAGGCGTTTTTGGATGTGCTGGGACAACAATGACCAAAACAAAGCCCCTGTCTTTCAGAGCACACATTCTAAAGGAGAGTCTGACAGAAGAAATACAAACAGATGTCAGCTATTCTGTTAGACTGTGATTAATCCTATAAAGAGAACAAAATAGGGTAAGGGACAAAGAGCAAAGGAACCACAAAATTCCAATTTTATTTAGGGCAGCAATGAGCCTACAAACAGGCTATATACCTTTTTTCAGGTCCCTTTAAAGCTAGAAATGGCCAACCCCATGCTCTGGCCAATAAACTTAAGTGCAAATGCTCTAGAGGACTTCTGGGAGGGCCCATGCAGGGAGCTGGTACAAATGGTGGGTGCCATTTCCTCCTTACCTTTCCCTGCTGGTGTGAAGGCCGGAGCCCCAGCAGCCATTGTGAGCCAAGGGGGAGCTTGAGGATGAGCATGAGAAACAGAGGAATCAAGAACACCCCAGGGTTTTGGCCCCACTGAACAAGTGGCAGGAGGATAGTGTTTCAACAGAGACGGGAAGGCTAGGCTGAGCTCCAAGGCCAAGATTTGGCGCTCGACGTTGCACATGGCATCTTTGATCCATCTCCCCAACATGCAAAGAGAGAGCTCCATAGGTGGCTAGTGACGAGAGGTAGGAGTTCAGGGACAGACCTGGCTGGAGGCAGAAGTGCGGGGACACATGCCATCTCAAGGGTTAGCTGGTGACATAACAGAGTGAGAAGACTAAGACTGTAGAAAACCGCAAAGGCATCTGAAGAGGACCTGCAATGAGGGGTGAGAGAGCCCAGGATGGCGTCAGGGAGCCCTGTGAAGGAAGTGTCTCAAGGGGCAGTGATTAACGGGGGACCGAACACTTTAGCAACATCAGGTCATCATGTCCTCAACAGGAAAGTCTGGGTGGAGTGTCAGGGGCAAAAACCTGATTTAGAGAAAACAGGAAGAGAGACAAGGGAGAATGGTCACACAGAAAGGGAGCAGAAGCTGCAGGAAAACATGGGCAAGAAAGCAGTTTAGCTCAGGATGAGAAGAGTCAGAGCCACGTACACGCTGATGGAAGGACCCGGCCGACAGGGAGAAAGTGACAACGCAGGAGAGAGAAGGAGCCAACTGGTAGAGGGCAGGCAAGAAGGAAGGGACACTGAGCACCAGGGGGGTGCTGACCCACAGGGGACGCAGGAGCAGGCACAGCTTGGCAATGGCTGTGTAGTGGGTCATGGTGAGCATGGAGTGGGAGGGAAGGATTGAAAGAGGGGCAGGTGTGCAAGAGTCACTGGGAGCAGAGGAGGGAGACCAGGCCAGGGACAGGCAGGCGCTGGGCAGCACTATGGGTTCACGGTTGGGAACTCAAAGCCAGGCGATCAGCACATCTGGGTGTTCCTGTCCAATTCAGCCACATTTGGCTGAATAATCACTAAGTACTTATTAAAACAGTGAGTAATTCTTTTTTTTTAGGTTTTCAAAATAATGGTCCCTAGGTATGATGATTCTGAAACAACATACACCTAAAAATAATCAAGTTACCCCTGGCAGAAACTGCTTTGCAACACTTAGGTAAGCACCCAGATATCCCCACTCCACCTAAAGTCCCCAAGAGAATGGCACTCTGCCATGCTGCACCTCTGCAGATGGGGAAGTCTGTACGCTGTACCCTGGCCAGCCTCCTCTTCCTTCTGCTGCCGGTGTCTCTCCTCGGGCTTGCCATTCTGCTGACCCCCGCACACACAGGCCGTGTCCCCAGCCTAGGTACTCACTTGTCTCCCTTGTTAGAATCTCTCTGCATGGCTTTGGGAACACCCCCGGCTGTGTGTGCTTCCAATGGGACTGGGTGCCTACTGGGGGTGGGGTCTGCCCAGACTTCAGCACAGCCCAGGCAGCTTCACCGCCCCAAAACCAACTCCCCTGACAACCAGCTCAAGTCATTGCACTCACCCAGGGAGGCCCACCCCCACCACCTCCTGCTGTCCAACACCCACCTTGATTTCATCAATGTCTTAAAGAATCTGCAATGTTTACTTGCTTAATGCCTCCCTCGCACCAGAGAGTAAGCTGCATTGAGACAGGGACCTTACTTGTCTTCTCACGACATCTCAGGGCCCTCAACAGCACCCGGCCCATGGAAGCTCTCGAACTGCTGCTGAAGGAGCACACGCAAGAAGGTGTGAGAAGGTATGTGTGCAGGCTTTGGCATCAGGCAGCCCCAAGCAAGCACCCCAGCTCTGCAGGCCCCTAGCTGTGCCATTGCTCAAGTCCCTGGGCCTCACTTAGCCTGTCCATGACAGACAATCAAGTATTGCTAGAAAGTCCTTTCTTTTCCTTTTCCTGACTCAAAATTTGTTAAAAATAATACTTAAAAAAAGTAAAAAAAACAAAACCCAAAAAACTACCCCACAGCTAGCAGGAAATCCCAGTCTACATCCTCGTCTCAGCCTACATCTATCCCGCTAGGAAGGCCCAGGCACAAAAGGCAAGACGTTTGCCAGTGCAGAGCATCCAGAAGCACGTCAATGGGCACTCCAGTCCAGGGCCAACACCAACAGGACACCACAGCCCAGGGTCAGATACTCAACAGTGGTGCAAATGATGAGAAAGAGCAGGAACCAAGGAGGGCACAAATGGTAGACATGGCTCTCCCAAGGAGAAGGAATTCCACCTGTGCTCTAGAGATTGGAAGGATTCCAGAAAGCAATGTGAGGCTACTTCAGATAAGAGCAGGCATGCTTTGAAGGTCTAACAAGGTTTTGAGCCTGGTAAGAGGAAGGGGATTATGGTTTATTAAGTGCCTGTGGGCAAGATAGAGGACCAGTGTCTTTAGTGAACACAACCACCTTCTGGGGAGGAATTGGCTCTACTATGTAAATCCAAAAAATCTAAGATGTGAAAAAGAAGACCTAGTCTACGGCTACTATCTAGGACACAACATAACCAGGATCAAACCCAACGTGTTTGTCTGTTAAGTCAAATGCTTCACAGTTACCAGTGTTTCTCACACTTGAGAACACATGATCCTCCTAAACCCAGCCAAGACCAACTTAAGAAACTGCACTAAAAGTTATAATTTCAGGCATATACTTGGCACTCAAACTTTCTATTACAAGTACTAACCCAGGCTTTGAAATTGCAGAACAGTACTTGGTCAACCAGACTGTTGTCATACTGAAAGCAGAAAATGTAAATATTCCTGTAGAGAATTCAAAGACACATGATACCCAGCTCAGGAACAACACACCCGTGTTTTTCAGCCTGTCAACCTGTGAAGAAAGGACAGCATCACCGACTGAGCTATGAGACAACAGAGGCATGGCTGGGGCTCCAGGAGAGGCTGGAGGGCCCAGGTGAGATTCGAGGAGAGGATTCAGGATCCAGAGCCAGCTCTCCCAGTAACTAATGCCAGGCTCCTCCCCCTGGGCCATGCAGACTATACCTGAATGGCTTCAAGATACTATTTTACTTCAGCTATCTGAAGGAAAAAAAGTAAAAGTAAATACATCAAAATACTAATGAAATGATCTGTGCAGAATTTGGAGAGAAAAATAAATTACTTTCATAATTAGAAAAAAATTTTTAAATAATTAAAATAGGCTCCCAGTTAAAGAACTTGGACTATGCATCCAAATTTCTCCCCCTTCTCAGCGGCATAAACTACAACCTGACACCAGGCAGCATTCCGTTGCAAAAAGGACTCACAGGCACAGGCAGAACAGAGGGCAAGTCCTCATGAACCATACCTCTGTGCTCTAAAGAACACAGAAACAAGTTCTCTAAAGGAATATCCAATTCAGAGGTTCTCATGGGAATGATTTTGCCCTCAGGGGAAATGTCTAGGTACATTTTGGGGGCATGTTCTTGGCATGTGGTGGACAGAGGCCAGGGATGCTGCTAAACATAGCCCCCATGACAAATAATCATCCAGTCCAAATGTTCACAGGCTGGCCCACCCACTGTGGTAGACATGGAAGCTCAGTGAGGAGAGATATACACAAGGCCAGCACTTCATGGCTGTTCCATTCTCTTCCCGCTTCACCAGGAAAATAAAAAGAGTATCTGCCAGGTACCCAGGAGCCCCACCACCAGCCACGAGGCTGTGAGGAAGCAGATATCACAAGGGCTACAGACCCTCTGAAGAGTGAGGAATCCCCCACCTGTCTGTGAAGGATTTACTTGGCAGGACAGCAGTTTAATTCTTACCAGGTGAAGATCTAATGCAGAACATGCCAGTTCCTACTACCATACAGGAGAACAGGCTCTTAAACTAGAGAAGCACAATATCCACCCTACACCTTCTAAAACTCCCACCCCTTCAGCCCTTCTCTAACAACCACACTGCTGCACCTGCATTTGGACCCCTCCTTAAGACTGAACAGTACAGCTCTTGAGCTATCAGCTCTGCCAACGTTTGGTTTAATTATGTATTAACAAATGCTTCTAATCAAGGATTCCCAGTCTGCCTATAAAACTTCCCGATTATCCACTAGGAATTACTCCTGAAAACATCTAGGAAAAAAAGTATTAACTTAGCAGTAATACAAGTGTCAACAGAATAAAGGAATCATGACACTGTATTTCTTTACTTGTATGGGTATCTGCATGACTCTTTTAATCAGAGGCTATGTAGTAACTCCAGAATGCCAATTACATTCACAATTATGAAACAACAGAGGACTTGAAGAAGAATCTTTTCCTGAGGCCTTCCATGTCCTTTCCTAGCTCATTCAATGAGCAATGAACAGATTTTTGGAAACCTTTCCTGTCTGGTGTTTCCCACATTCACCAGCCAATATCAAAAATGACAAACCACCATAGTTCTGAGATCTTTAAGTCTTCTTGTGTGTCAGTTGAAATGACAAGGCTGGAGGTGCACTGAGACTGAATGTCAGTGGTTAAAGATTCCCCCACTAATGGCAACATGGTATCACCACCGAGAGCTCTCTGAGCCCTAGGGCCTTCATCTCTAAAGTAACAGTAACCCACCAATGTCACGAAACTCATATAAAAAATTAACCAGCTACAATTTAAAGGGGTCTAGCAAAGAGGCATTTGGTAATGTCAGCAACACTCCCCCTCCTTTCTTTGATCCAGTGTTGGGTATGCAAGTGCCAGGAAACATCACTGTTAAACCACTAGTTAATGAAGAGGAACAGAGCCTTGCTTCCGCTTTCCTATGAAAACCAACTATACCGGGACACAGTATGACTTCAGGAGCGATAACTACTACAGGTACCTGTTAGTAAGTGCCACCACAGCTCTAAGCCATGTGTGGTCACTCATTTCACCCACAGGTGACACAGGTGCTGCCATTATTTACACACATTTGACAAGACTAAACGATCACCCCGGTGCTGCCTGTCTACCAGTACCTGGTGAACAGAGGGGCAGTATTCAAACCCCAGCAGGCTGGCCCAGACCTGTGCCCTTCAGTCCATTGCTAAACAGCCTTGGGGATGGGGGGACTCACAGCACCCTGGCCACACTGCAAACACCACCACCTGTCACCGCTGAGATGACCAGGAAGACTAGGGTATTCTGGAAGGAACGAAAAGCTTCCCAGCCCTCCAGGAAAGGAATGCAGACTCACTAAAGCTCAGCCACAGCTCTCCTAGGAATGTTATGACCTTGATCACCGAAGGAACGTCTTCCCAGGTGCTTCATTTTAGTCAATCACCATCAAACCCTCTACTACTGAGTAAGAACGAGTACCGGCTCCTTTTACTAAAAACAAATTTCATTCTAATGGAATGCGACTTGGCTAAGTGACCACCCAAGGTCACGCAACTGGCAACCGAGTGGCAAGAGCTGTTTTTCAGGTTTGGTGACGCCCAGCTAAAAGGGTTCCCCATTAGGTCGTTAGGTCTCTCCTTACAGGTTCCCTAATTAGTGACCGGAAGCCAAACACATCCATACCTTCGAGCATTAAGGCTCTGGGAGGACAACTTGACACCAACCGCGAGTCAGGGCACTCTGGCGGGGCGTCCGCAACCCTGCAGCCCGTAAACTCCGGCGTCTATCCCAGCCACCAAACATTCCAGCCTGCCTACCGCCAGGGTTGTCGTTGGTTCGGTTCACGGTCTTTATAAAACGGAAGGACCCACAATCGGGCTCTGAGAGCGAAGCGAGGCGCCGGGTAGAGCCACAGATCGACCGCACTGGCCGCAGCTGCCCGGCGCATAGCCCGCCGCCCCCGAGAGCCCGCCCCGTCTGGCCGCGCCCAGCCCCCGCTGCCCCCTGCCCACTGCCTGCTCCGGGCCGCCCCCCACGCCCGCGGACACCGGCAGGAGGCGCAGCTGCCTCCCCCCGGCCTGCGCTCCGCAGACGCGCACCTTGAGGGTCGGGTACTCCTGCACCTTCAGGGTCATGGAGAGCTGAGCGGCGGACTCCTGCACCGCCATCTTGGCTTGGCCAAAACATGAGCGGGCGGAGGGGACGCGCAGGCGCGCTGCACGCCGGGTAATGACGGCGCGCCCGGGCCGGGGCGGCGGGGAGCAGGAGGGCCGGCGCACCAGCACCAATCGCGTCCGCCCAGTCGGCCGGGTGGCGGAAGAAGACGCGGACGAATCACTACCGGTCTTCCTCTTGCTCAGCCAATCGCAACAGCCCTGGCTGGCGCTTCCTCCTTGAATTCCCGGCCGGGTCCAGGTTGAAGGCGCCCGGGCTCGGGCAGGCTGCGGGGTCAGCTAGTTGTGGCCCACTGCGGACCGGCGTCCGCATCAGGGGGGCTGCGGCTCGGGCGGACGGAGCCAGGCCCGGACGGCCTGGGGGACTTGGCGGTCCCGGCGCTGGGGGTCCACAAGGGGCGTGGCTGGGGAGCACTCGGGCTACCCCATGGCGGCAGTCCTGCGTGGGGATGGTGTCCCCTGGCGGCTGGACCCGTGGGGATCGTCTCCCATGACTGCCATTCCCTGTGGTAGGGGCGCTGACGACACGTCTCCTGGCCACCTGTGCGTGCAGCAGACTGCTTTTCTTCGCCCCGTTTTCACTGTTGACAACGAGCAGCTGTAAATACAAAAGAAGCTTGGCTGTGGCTGGCCCGCCGCTCACGTCCTGCTGTGCTGCAGGTTCCTAAGTTTTATGGAAGACCGTTTTTCCACGGACCGACGTGGAAGGGTAGGAGCTCAGGCGGTGATGCACGGCCTGGTTCCTAACAGGCCACGGACCGGTACCGGGCCGCAGCCCGGGGGTGAGGGACCGCAGCAACGGTAGGGTTCTTGCGGTGATACGGCCCTGGCTGCCAGGGCAATACTTGACTATGATTTCAACCACTTTACGTTCTCATACTTTCACATATCACCAGTCTCCTCTCACCCCTTTTTAAAAATAAAAATGAGATTAAGTTTTATTAATTAGGAAATGACTTCCAAGTCAAGCCATTACTTGTGTTTCACATAACTCATTTCTAAACAATTTTTAAAATATTAGAGTTTTTTTCTGGGGGGGGAACCTAAGGTGACGTAGCAATGAATGGAGAACGTCTACTTGGAAGACGTACAGTTTAAATTGCTACACATCAGAAGGTGGAATGCCAGAAACCTACCTTCATTTTTAGAGTATTTTTCTGTTTTGCCAGGCGCAGTTGCACCCACTCCTTGGGAGGCTGAGGTGAGAGGATCGGAATTCAAGACCAGCCTGGGCAATATCGAGATTCTATCTCTAAAAAAATTAAAATAAGATGATAGGATATTTGTTCCCAAGCAAGCAATGGGCTCACTGCCTGACTCACATAGAAGCCAATACCATGGTGCCAGCTTTTGAGAAAATAAAGTCTTTATTACAAGTGAACTGGCAAGAAGACAAAGGAGGCAGTGCTCAAATCTGTCTCCCCGAATTGGGGGTGGGGTAGGTTTTATAGGTATGAGGCATTATCTGATTGGACCTTGCAATAGAGTTATACCAGGAGGTATGATCCGACTCGATCATGTCATGGGGTGCCCACTTAATTTTGTCTCCATTTCTTGGTGGGAGCACTTAGGTTCCACCTGTGGTCATGCTTGGTTCATCTGGGCATGCTCCGTTAGATGACTTGCAACGGGCGACCATGGCAACTGGAAAACAACTCACCATTTTATTACACAAAGTTGAACAAGACTGGGCTGGTTTTGTGGTTACATATTTTTCTGTTTTATCAAGGAGTTCAGGGTTGAGGAGAGCATTATTTCTCAAGTATGTGGTTGCACACTCCAGCCAGCCAGGTACTTTTAGACATTTTGAGGTATATTTTACAGTAAAGTGCACAAATTTTAGCAATGCAGCTCAATTAATTTTCACTTATGTATGACCACCATCCTGGTCAAGATTTAGGACATTTCCTGTGGCACAAAAGACTTCCTTGTCCCCTCCCAGTCTATATCCCCCAAGGGTAACCATCATTCTGACCTTCCTGCGGTAAATTAGTTTTCTTAAACTTTATGTAAATGTAGCTGTGCACTATGTGCTCTTGGTCACTTTATTTCACCATCATGTCTGGCACTCTGCCACGTGTGGTCACAGTAATGTACAGTAGTGTTCTCTTAAAGACTGCTCTTATGTCACCAGGGATTCAAGATTAACCCAAAGAAAAGGATACAGGTTTCATTTTCGTGGCAAAATGATCACAACCTTGTTCCATTTATAGTCAGGAATATTTAGGGATGATAAGATACAGGTTTGCTTGTTGAGGAAGTGGTGTAAACCTCCTACAATCTGTTTGGTTCATTTTCTAGGGTTTGTTTGTTTGTTTTTTGTATTTGAAGATAAAACTGCATTTGAATTACTTGGTCCTTTCTAAACAATCTCTATTAGTGTAAAGAAGATATCTACTTAGTCATCTCCTGCCCCAGATCCTGGATGGCTGGCCAGTTTGCACAGAGGAAGACCATGCTCGGAACTTGGGTGTGTTTACTAGACCAGGCTTTGTGGGTTAGAACCTCTGGGACCCTGGTTGGTGAACCCTGTGGGGTATAGTCACCCCTGAACTCTGAGGGACCTATGGTTCTGGGGCATGAGACTCCATTCTTTGAGGGAACCAAGTTGATGCCCCTTTTAAACAATTTTAAGTTATTGGGGTTTTTTTTTACCCCAGGGAGCATTCCCTTAGATATTGTAACCAGCCCCATTGAACAAATTTCAATGATCCCTATATAATCCTCTGCCATAACTAACTACTTGAATTTTAAGTTGTTTCCCAGAAATAGTGGATTTTCTGCAAGACAAAGGAGCTGAGATTCTGAAGGCCCCTGTGCAGACTTCCTCATGCCAAGACTCACCATCCCCCAAACCTGCCCCCAAAGCAAGTAGCCCTGTGTTAGTTACACCACGACCTGGACCTGCCCCAGGGCATGTAGCCCCTTCTTTAAAAGCCTATGATCTCCCTTAGTCGGAGAGACCAATTTGAGGCAGCTTCTACCGGTCTCCCGTTCTCCAGGCAAGATGTCTTTTGTATTAAAGTTTTTTCTTTGGCAATCCTTGTTGTCTCAATAATTGGATCCTTGTGCAATAAGCAACTGGACCTAGACCACACCCTCTTGCGGTTTTGACAACGTAAGCAGAAAGCTCTTGTGCTTTTCGTTCTAGCAGAGTGTATGGTATTCCTGTAACAGGCCCGTCATTGGAGGGGACAGTCTTCCCACTCTCGGACCCAGTACACGCCTCGTTTTTCCAAAATGAACAGTGCTTTGGGTGTGTTGCATTTTGGATACAGCATTTTCTGGAAGCTTACTTCCCTCTCAGATGGTAGACTGGGGAGAGTACCCAACAGCGCCCAGCACTCTAGCACCCTGGTAGAAAAGATAGTGCCTGGCACCCTGGTGTCTCAGCAGCAGATGCCAGAGCCGCTCAGACACACATGGCATAACTCAGGGCCTAGAATTTGTGGAAGAAAGAAAGCTCCAGCATACGGGACATTTTAAGCCAGAGACCTGTAGCCTTTGGTGTATGGAAGAGGAGTGGGCTGGAGGCAGGTGTCAGGCGGTCAGAGAGCTATTCTCAGTCCAGGACAGGACCTTCCTTGGGGGAATTACCGAGTGTTTGCTTTTCATCCCTGGCCCCCAGTTTGGAATTTAGATAATTATCTAGGTAAAGGGAAAGGCCTGCTCTTCACAATGTAGAGAGAATCTCCATGTTTCTGTCTCACCCGGGGAGACCAGCGAGTCCCGCCCCATTTCGTGTGAACACAGCTCTTTGGGGGAGAGACTGTGCTATCAGAGCCTACTGCAGAGGCCCTGAGGGAGTGAGGCCCCAGGTCCTGCTGTCTGGGCAGCTGAAAGGCCCTTGCACGGCCAGGAGGTTATGTTTTAATGGCCATCTCAGATGCAAATGAGCCAGCTTTGGAAAAGTGTTTATCATGGAAATTTGGCGTGCAAGTGAGGCATGGGCGCACGGCAGGGTGGGTGTGGTGCACAGCTCTAGACGTCCTGCTGGGCTGGGCGGGAGCTCTGTGGGAGAGGTCGGAAGCACCCCCCCCCCCCCCCCCCATGCTTCTGATTTGGCGTCTCTTTTTGAAGAAGCTGGTTCTGGAAAGTTTAGCTTCAATAAGAGTAAAATTAATAATACAAACAGCAAGAAGAAATCTGGGGCCAAAAGAAGATGCCCCTTCCCTTCACAGGTGGGCGGGAGTGAAGAAGGCTTCAGGCAGGTGGGTGGCTTTAAATCTCTAATACCTTGGGACTCTCCTCTGTGAAAGAAGCTGGCCCGCCTTGCCTTGCCCCATCTCGGGTCAGAGTTCAGGACTTGTGCCCTAACAGGCAAGAAGGAGTAGGAATATGTACTGACCTTGTTGAAATTAAGGTGAAATGGGAAAATTATACTTTTTGGATAATCCAAATACACTGTGGATGCTATGGGCAGGCAAAATGTAGGCATCAGTGACCCCTGGATCAATAAATGAGTAAATTAATGAACAGGGTTTTTGGTAGCTTTGAAATGCACATATGTCAACTGATGTGTGACATTTCCACCTCCCCCTACATCTCTGATTTGGGATTGGGGGGTAGGGGCTTGGGCGGGCTCTGTTTACTGATCCGAAGCATTGAGTATCGGTATTCTGCAGCGATATAAGATCTTTCGAGTCTTCGGTAATTACAGATCAAGGAGAAATGGGAATTATGCAAATGGAAGCAGCTTGTCTCTGGTCTCCAAGGGTCGGCAGAAAGACCTCGTTCATACTAGTGAGCTGTTTCACAGCACTAATGTTTGAACAGAGGCCTTTATGAACTCATGGACACATGTTGCTGAGGAGTTTTTAAATAAGATTCAAGTCATTTCATGTGCATCTTTTCATATTTTATATATTTCTATTTTTGGCATTGGAAGAGCTCATGCACTTATTATTGCTCTTCCCAGATTCCTTTCTTTCAGATGATCCACATCCATTCCTCAGAATGGTTTATGGGCATGTTTTGTCTCGAACTCCTGACCTCAAGCAATCCTCCCATCTCGGCCTCCCAGAGTGCTAGGATTACAGGCCTGAGCCACCGAGCACATCCTATGGGCATGTTCTGTGTGGTTAAAATAAGGAGATAATGAGAGTATGATTTCATGAATCATAGGGTGTATTTCCATACTAAGAGAATTTTTTTCTTAGATTCTCAATTCTTACAGAGGGGAAGGGGGAATAACATGACCCAGCCTCGCAGGGAGCATACCCATAGGGGAGGGACACTAACCACACAGTGAGTCCCAAAACTGTTAACATCTAGTCGCTCAGCGGCCTCTGAGGAAGGCAAAGCCTGAGCTGCACCTGTTAGAACAGGAGCCCTGGAGACAGGGCTGAGACGGATGGGGCAGGCGTTAAAGTAAACAACCCTCAGGCAGAAGCTGACCACAGGGGCGGTTAACTGCAGGAAAGAACCAGCTTCAACCAGCCTGTCAGCTCTCTCTGCCACCTTACATGAACCTTGGCTAATTACCACATCATTTACATTGAGGTTTTAAAATTTCTCCATCCTTCAAATCACCAGAACGGTTCTGAGACAACCATATAATGTACGAAAATGGGAGGGAATCCAATTTAAAGAATTACTACCCAGATTCTTAGTAAAAGGCAACCCCCTCGGCCTTGACTACTCCTGCCCTCAATCAGTAAGGCTACAAAAGATCCGGCCGCTTTCTGCCCTGGCATCTGCCCGCTCTCCCCATGAGGGTGTACTCTCGATTTCAGTTTCAAAAAAGCTGTCACTTGCTTGGCTTACGTGGTACATCCTGAAATTCTTGTCCTAACTTTCACCAAGAACTTGGAAAAACCTCCACTCAGAGGCCACTAGCATACTTTTAAATGAGCAGCTCTCAGGGGACATCCCTCAAAGGTACAGGATGGTGGAGGTTTTGCCGGGCTTTAAAGACTGGCCTGAGGGCTCCCAGGATGTGGCTCTGTCACAGCCTGAGTGTTGTCTTCAGAGAAGCAGCTGGCAGAGTGCAGCCCGCCCCAGCCTGTGCTCTGTGTCCAGGAGTTGAGGTCAGCAGGTCACACATGGAGCCTGCTGAGGTGTGAGGGGCACGCCCCAGGGGAGAGCCACTCCACACACATTCTCTGAAGGGAGAATGCTCCCAGCGCGTGCTGCAGCGAAACATGTCACTCACAAGGCAGACTCTCGGTTTGGGATCATTTCACAGCTGCATGACAGGGTGTGTATTCGGGAGCCTGGAGGAACACTTGGCGACAAGTGTTTTCAGCCAACAGTGGCCCTGGTGGAGGCTAGTGCCCCACCCTGTCCTGTGTATCCTGGAGACACCTGGGCTGCTGGCTCCACAGGCCTCTCCCCAGGGTCCCTCGTGCCTTCGGGTTGTCTGTGGGTCTCTCCCTGTCTGTGCACCTGGCACAGAACTAGGCACAGGGCGGGAGGAGTTGGCCAGACTGAGCCCCGGATGGAAGGTCGCAAGTGATGGGAGTGAACTCAACCCCCCAGAGCCAGCAGAGGGGCAGCCAGGGAGGGTAGAGGGGAGGTGAAGGGGGGCAGAGAGAGAGAGGCACAGAGGTGGGGAGGGCGTCACTCCTGGAATCCCAGGATTCCACATTAACATGCAGTGCCTGGGGTGAGGGATGTCCACACCACAACCAACCCTGATTCTCAGACATGACCCAGTTCAATTCACCATCTCCCAGAGTCAGCGCAGACCCAGCAGGTGAAGGGCAAGGCTGCTCCTGCTCCAGATGACAGCTGCAGGCGGGGTGCCAAGGCTACTCACACCTCTGCAGACTGCAGATTTGGGGGTTCCCATGAACTCTTCCTCAGGTTCAACAATTCGCTAGAACGACTGACCAAGCTCGGGGAAACACCTTACTTATGCGTACCAGTTTCTGATGAAGGACGCGACTCTGGAACAGCCAGGTGGATCACTGGGGCTTGGTAGCAGTACCAGGGGCAGGCAGCACCCACCAACCCGGACGTACTCCTGAATCTCGTTATTCAGGGACTTTTACATCTCAGTCTCCAGCCCTCCTCCCCTCCCCGAAGGTGGGGGTGGGTGGGGTGGGGCTCAGGTGTCCCCACTAATCTGGCGACAGCCCCCATCCTGAAGCTGCCCAGCGCCCACCCTGCACCACCACCTCCGCACAAGCTCAGGTGTAGTGGCAAAGGGCCCCTTATAACACCCAAAGACAGGCCCCTCACTCAGGAAATCCCAAGGGCTGTAGGCACTCAGGGCCAGGAACCAGGGACAGAGACCACACGTATTTCTTACTGTGGGTCAGCTGTCTGCCTGGACTAATGGGCTACACCAAGGGACAGGCTTTGGGGCACTGGTGGTTCCAGGAGCCCCTCCTGCAAGTGGGTCAGGCGGGCCCAGAGCAGAGGAGCCAGGCAGACCTCAGTGGTGTCTCCTGCACAGGTCACTGCTGGGAGGACCCTTCCTCTGGCTCCTACGTCTGGACCTTGGGATGCGCTGTCCCAGCACTTCAAGTCCCCTGCTCTCAGCGGGCCACTCCCTCATGTTAGCTGATGGGCCACAGAGCATCCAGCACTTGAAGGGGACCCCATCAGGGTTGATGGTGATGACTTTGCCCTCACCTGGCCAGGCGGGTTTCCTGAGCCGGAATTGCCGCTGTGGTTATTTTAACCTGCACATCACAGAGGAGGTGGTTAACACCTGCCAATTCTGTTTAAAAACTTAATTCTTGAATGAAATCTACCTCACATCAGATGGTAAGAGTTCACACATACTTGACTGTTTTATCAGTAAGAAAATAACGTGATTTGATTTTCCCTTGAAATTATTTAGTAATACAACCTATAGTTTCTATGATTAACAGTAGAGATTGAATCCACCCAAACCACATAATTGTTATTTTCACAACATCCACTTAGAAATGTCTCCAAGGAAACAGCTCCAGGCTGCCTGGAAGGGGAGGCCAGATGCCCCATGAGGCAGCCAGGCACCCAGGGACAGCCTCCCCAGTCCTGTCGGCCGAAGTTGTAGAAATTCCTTCTAGTAGGTGGCATGAGCCCTAAAATAAAAGTTGAGTAACTTTGTCTGGCACAGGACAAAATTACATGTCTTGGATCCAGAAGGACCCATCCCATGTGCACAAGGTCATGGCAGAGGGCAACCCATCTGGGGACCTGGGGCCAGGAAACTTTTGCTCCAGTGAAATATGTCTCCCCACCCCACTCTGTGTGCTGCTGTGATCCTGGCTAAAGAAATCAGGAATTTGTGCTTGTGTGTGCACACGTGTGTATGAGTGTTTGTGTTTGTGCGAGCGTGTGGAGGTTTCTCCCCTGCACCAGGCAAAGCCCACCCGATAGGATGCAAAGGCTGTCATTGGAGGGGTTTGCATGAAGACGCCCCACCTCACCATGGTTTTATTCTGGAAATGGGTGTTGGGAAGGAGAGGCAGTGACCAGGATAAGTGGATTGTCTGAAGTAAGGCCATGGAGTCATTTAAAAAGATTTTCTTTTTATTTGAGGGTCATATTAGTGGAATTAATCCACTATTTTCCTAACTCTAACAATTGATCTCAGCAGATAATTAAAGAGGGTGCCTACAAAATACTCACTAAAATTGTTCCTGTATTAGGCCATGATGAAAATGTCAAAATATTGCAAACCGCAGAAACAGTACAGATGATGTTCTTGATCACAACGCACCCAAACTAGAATAAAACCAAATGCTTCCACCTAGAAATGAAAAATCCCTCTCTTTAGTGTCACAGAGAACACAGAAGAGGAGATTGCAGAATTTCTAGAAAACAGTAACAATGAAACCGTACCTATATCAGAGCTAATGGGATATTGCTACTGCTGTGCACACGGGAAAGTTCATAGCTTTTAAGAGTTACGTTAATTACAGAAGGAAGAAATAAACAATGACCTATGCATTCTGCTCTAAATATGTAAAGGGGCAACAACAAGATAAAGCAAGCAGAAACAATAAAGATAAAATCAGAAACTAAAAGGTTAGAAAATTTTAAATGTAGAAGCTAATGTAAGTATAGAATATGATTGTTTAAAAAATAAAATAGATAACCCTACTAACTGACCTAATTTTTTTAAAAAGCACAATGTCACAATATGGAAAATAACAAATGAGAAACTGCCACAGAAATAAAAGGGCTTAAAGGAATCACAAGAGATCTCCTCTTCCACTTCATGTGGTGAAGCATAAAATAAGCTTCTAGAACTGAGTGAAACCCTGCCTCGCACCGCGGCCAGCTCTCTGGGGCAGGGGGAGCGGTGCCGATGAGCTCCGTGAGGCTGTGCGTGGCGTGGCGTCCGCTGCATTGCTGACTTGTTGGCTGAGTGAGTGGAGGTCGTTGCATCATGTCGGTTTGCAGCCTGCCAGAAATGATGGCACAGTCGATTTGCTTCCTACATTTAAAGCCATTGCTCAAAGCAGGCTAAATTACGATCTTTGTTTTTATGTGGAAATAAAACTTACATACAGTAAAGTGCCCAGAGCTTAAATGTGCGTTGTGATGGGTCTCCGCAAACATAAAACCAGTGTTAACGTCACCACATTCAGCATTTTGAACCCTCACCTCCGAAACTTCCGCAGTGATCTTTCTAGTCAATCCTCCCCACCAGAAACAACCACTGCTCACTTTCTATCTCTCCAGATTAGTTTTTCTGCTCTAAAATTCATATACATGAAATAAAAACTTTAGCTAAATTAAAATAAAAACTTCATACAATATGTACACTTCCTCATCTGCCTTCTATCATTGAACTTTAAGTTGGTGAGATTCACCCACGTTGTGTCCATTGGTCGTTCATTCCTTTTTATCTATCGCTGAGTATATTCCATTCTGTGGAGGCACCACAGTTTGTTTATCCATTTTCATGTCGCTGGGTGTTTGAGTTGTTTCCTGTTTGGGGCAACTACAAATAAGGTTTGTTGAATATTCCTGTACATGTATTTTTGTGGACATCAGCCCTCACTTCTCTTGGGAATGTATCTAGCAGTGGGGTTGCTGGGTCACAGGAGAGGTGGAGTTTAACTTTACCAGAAATTGCTCTGCTGTTTTGTAGGCGGTTGTACTGTTTCACACTCCCACCCACAGGGTAGGACTACTCCAGTCACTCGGCATCCTCAGTCTTTTCCAATTGAGTCACGTTAGTGTATGTGGTTTAAATCTGCATTTTACCTACCAATGATGGTTAGTACCTTTTCAGGTGCTGATTGGTTATTCACATACACTTGACCCTTGAACAATATAGGTTTGAGCTTTAAGGGTCCATTTATATGCAGGTTTTCTCCCGCCTCTGCCACTCCTGAGACAGCAAGACCAACCCCTCCTCTGCCTCCTCTTCCGAATACTCAATGTGAAGACGATGAAGATGAAGGCCTTTATGATGATCCACTTCCATTTCATGAATAGTAAATATATTTTCTCTTCCTTATGAGTTTCTTAATAACATTTTCTTTTCTCCAGGTTTATTGTAAGAATACAATATATAATATTAAATACATATAACAACAAAATATGTGTTAATAAACTGTTTATGTTATCGGTAAGGATTCTGGTCAACAGTAGGCTGTTAGTAAATTTGGGGGGGATCAAAAGTTATATGTGCGCCGGGTGCCATGGCTCATACCTGTAATCCTAGCATTCTGGGAGGCCGAGGTGGGAGGATTGCTTGAGCTCAGGAGTTCAAGACTAAAAAACCAACCAAGCATGGTGGCTTGCACCTGTAGTCCCAGCTACATTGGGAAGCTGAAGCAGGAGGATTGCTTAGAGCCCACGAGTGGGAGGTTGCAGTGAGCTATGATGATGCCACTGCACTCTACCCAGGGCAACAGAGTGAGACCCTGTCTCAATAAAAAATAAAAATAAGGAAACTGAGCATCCCTTAAGGAAAAGTTATATATGATTTTCCACTGCAAGGGGGTCAGCGTCCCTAACCCCCCAGTTGTTCAAGGGTCAACTGTATATACTTTTGTGAAATGCCTGTTCAAGTGTTTTGTTTATGTTTACATTGTGTTGTTTGTCTTTTTATTATTGATTTACAAGTGTTCTTTTTAAACCTTCATATATTGAGTTCTTCATATATTCTGGATACAAGTCTTTCACGAGATACAGTCATATGTCACTTAACGACAGGGATACATTTTTTTTTTTTTTTTTTTGAGACAGAGTCTCACTCTGTTGCCCAGGCTAGAGTGAGTGCCGTGGCGTCAGCCTAGCTCACAGCACCCTCAAACTCCTGAGCTCAAGCGATCCTCCTGTCTCAGCCTCCCGAGTAGCTGGGACTACAGGCATGCACCACCATGCCCCGCTAATTTTTTTCTATATATATATTTTTAGCTGTCCATATAATTTCTTTCTATTTTTAGTAGAGATGGGGTCTCGCTCTTGCTCAGGCTGGTCTCGAACTCCTGAGCTCAAACGATCCGCCCACCTCGGCCTCCCAGAGTGCTAGGATTACAGGCGTGAGCCACCGCGCCCGGCCGACAGGGATACATTTTGAGAAATATGCCATTAGGCAATTCCATCCTTGTGCTAACATCATAGAGGGCACAGCCCTAGATGGTACAGCCCACTACACACCCAAGCTATGTGGTCTAGCCTATTGCGCCTAAGGTACAAACCTGTACAACATGTTACTGTACTGAAAACTGTGGGTATTTATAACACAGTGGTAAGTATTTATGTCTAAACATAGAAAAGGTACATTAAAAATATAATATAAAAGATAAAAAATGGTACACCTGTATAGGGCACTTGCCATGTATGAGGCTTAGAGAACTGGAAGTTGCTCTGGATGAGTCAGGGAGTAAGTGGTGAGTGAATGTGAAGGCCTAGGAGGCTACCGTGCACTATAGGCCCCAGCATACCCACCTTGGGAAATCTGTTCTACAGAAACACCCCCAGGTGTGTGGAAACGCTGACTGCAGTGTGGGCTGTGGCTCAGCGCAGGAGAGCCAGCCCGCCACGCCTGGGCACGGGCAGTGCCATGGGGATGTCCTGCCACATGGGGGTGGGAAGAGTAAAAAAATATATGTATCGGCATGAAAAACTACCCCAAATATGTTACTAGGGGAAAAAAAGCAGGCTGTATGACAATCTGCATAGTATATGGGTATGCCTAGGGCCACCCTGTGGTGGCAGAGAGGGGGACGAATTCTCCCTCAGGGCCTCTAGAAGCTGCCCGCCTTGGTTTCCAACCTCTGGCCTACAGAACGCTGAGAGTGAATTTCTGTTGCTTTAAGACACTATTTTGTGGTGCTTTGTCGAAGCAGCCCTAGGGGAGTAGGATAAACAATAACAATTTGGGGTCTGCACAAGAAACAAAGTTTATCTGGGGTTTTCTATCTTGTACTCTTTGGAAGTATCTGAGTTTTTATTAATTTTGTTTTTCTATGTAACCAGAAAATGCAATAAAAATATCAAATGTTTGTAACAGGTGCTTGGAGTGATCTGGGCATAAGGTGACAGTGGCCCAAGCAGGTCAGGGAGACCTGAGGATGGGGAGCCAGGCTGGGCTGGGCAGGGCAGGGCAGGGCCGGGGCAGTTTGGGTGGGGGCCAGGGGTCACGCCCAGGTTGCTGGTAGGGGTGGCAGGTGGACTAGAGGCCAGGAGGAGAGACTGAGTTTCATCCTGGACACCTCAGACACGTGTGGCACCAGAGGAAGCCATTTGGTCCAGAGTCCAGAGGCGGAGCTGGGCGTCCAGAGAGGGGCACCTCGGCAGAGAGGCCTGGCTCACGGACTGCAGCAAAGGGGAAAATACAAATCTTCCAGGAAGTTTGGCCACAGAGGGGAGATTAGCATGGTGGTGGCTGGAAGGGTATGTGGCCAGGGGAGGAGCCTGAGTGTGTTGGGATGATGCCACCCAAGAGGAGGCAGCTGCAGGGATGGGCTGAGATCAGGGCATGGGCTGGGGTCCCCAGGCAGGAGGCGTGGGCCGGGAGCCAGGCCGGAGGGCTGAGCCTTCCCTCATTGGAGGTGGGTGAGATCCCTTGGTGAGCATGAGGGCCCTGCCCAGGGGTCCGCTGGTGGCCAGTCAGCATTTAAGAAGGCATTTGGAAAGCCTTCTTCTCTGGGAAATCGTGATGAAGCCCGTTCTTGGCCAGGCCCAGGGGTTGAGGATCTGTTCCCGTCTGGAGGCAGCAGAGGATGCCTGAGATGGAGTCCTGTGGCAGCCTGGCCCTCCGCAGCATACTTGGGGGACCCTCCCATAGACGCAGGCCGGCAGGAAGTGGGTGTTCTTGACCTGTAAAAATGCCTGTTGTCTCCTGAGCCCAGGACAAATTTAATTTAATTTCTAGCAGTAAATGCTTCAGAGTCACTCCTGAGGGTTAGCTATCGAAGATTTTGACAAGCCAAAGTAAGTGACTGGGGCAGAGATCTCAGTCCATGGTTTGTTAAGCCAAAGTCTGAGGACATGGCCGGGAAGAACACCGACCACAGATGCATCTGTGGCCTGTGTGCTCCAAAGAGGGACCTGGGAACTTCAGTATTTAAAGGGAGGGACATACAGAAAGGAAAAGGAGGAGAGGTTGAGGCAAATGGTTCCATTCTTGTGGGACCCAGGAAATCCACATTCTGCATAAGATAAGGTGAATGTGTGACGAGAAAGAGGGAGTGAAGGCAGACTCCGTTAAGTGGCTGTCCCTGGGAGGCTGAAGGAGGACTGATCTCATCTCCTCTCTGTTCTGCACCTGGGAAGACAGGCTGTCATCGACATAATTAGTGTGGAATTGAGCAGACTGTAGTTACAATTTCACGTCCTTGCTCACGGGAGGCCAGCGAGGGGTTTCCTTACGAACCATCTGTGGGGCAGTCCTTGCGGGTGCCCTCGCCGGCCCAGGGGCCCCTGGCTGACGCATGTTGTCAGCACCAGCTGACGGGGAGCTGCAGGACTCAGCCGGGCTTCGCCTTCCCTTCGCACGAGGAGGTGGGGGGGGCCTGAGATTTTCGTTTTCCTTTACAGTTTCAACCATCACTCGTGAAGATCTGCCTGATTTTTTTTATAATGACTCGACTTTAGGTTCTTGAGAAAAATCTTTTTAAAAAAACAACTCACTTGTGTCTGCCCAAATCCCAGGCCCCAGTCCCCCATGGGGCGTCCCTCCGCAGCCCTGACCGCCGCTGGGCTCGGATCCTCAGCCTGAGTGGTGACCGCGGGACACAGAAGATCGTGCTCTGCTGTCCACAGGGCTTGAGTTGGGTAATGAAGGCCGGAGGTTCGTCTTTTTCTCTGTGGCTCCCAGGGTGGTTTGGAGCCTCCATCCCATCCAGATAGCTTTAGAGGGGTCTCTGTTGTTGCTGGAGCCCCTGGAGCTCCGCCTGTGCCCGGCAGACCCAGCCAAGCCCGCATGCCCCAGATGTCGGGTCTCATCCCCCGGCGAGGAAGCTGTGGGCTGTGCGCTTCCCTACTCTGCACCCCAGCTGGTACCAACTGCCACACAGAGGAGCGACCCAGCAGGAACCGAGGGCCCCCTCCACAGGTGGACAAACAGGCTATTTACAGAGGTCAATTGAGGGCGTGCCCCCCTGAAAACTGTGCTCAAAGTAGTGAGTGCTCCAGGCCAGAGGGACAGGGAGAGCAGTGTTGCCAGAACCCGGGGACAGGGGTGGGGGAGACGGGCAGAGCGAACGCCCTGACCTCCTGTCCTCTGCCTGCTGGGTCTGGCCTGGGCGGGACTGGGTGCCGCATGGGGGCCGGGTCAGACTCCTAACCAGGAGGACTGGGGCCAGGCTCACAGGGTGAACAGAGGACTCAAACAAATGTTTTAAAAAATTCTCAGAAGGACAGTGCCTCATGACCCAGCTGTGGTTAAAAAATGGATAAATGTCATATATTAAGTGCACAAATATTGGTATTCTACATCAGAATATTTTCAGTACTGTAGATACTACAAAAACGGTAGTTAAACCCATAATAATGTATCTTCAAGAACTCAAAATAGGGATTTAATTTGTTATGCAATAACATAGGAATATTGATAAAAATAATGAGATTTTAACATGAACAGCAGAGATGTTAGTGAAAATAATTTCTTGCACGAGGAGATGGCTTTTAAAAAGTCATTACCTTCGGCATGGAAACAGGCCCAGGAGGGCCCCTCCAGCTTTGTGTTATTTCGGCAGCTGCTTTATAAAGTGCGTCCATGGACACCGCCGGCCCCTTTCCTCCCTGGCTGCAGCAGAAAGTCTCCGTTTGCAGTTTATCACAAAACGCCAGATGTACTCAGCATGTAATTTAATCTTATGCTTGGAGGCTTCAGCACTACTTGGTTATCATGAAATTATTCTTTTAATAAAAACGTATGCTTTGTGATCTGTATTTCATCAATTAGGGTCGCCATTCTATCTGGCGCCACAGACTGCAGGCCTGTTGTCACACTTACTGGCCGGCTAGCGGCGTCTGTTCACGCGGCGCCATGCAGTTCTTGACTCTGGGCAGCACAGATATACATATCTTGATCTACAAAAGAAAATATTTGGAACTGCCAATTGTTAGCAATACTGTAATTACCACTATTTCAATGTAGAAATCATGGCCAGTAAACATTTTTTTTAAACAAGTACCTTTAATCCTCCTGGAAGGAGGCAAAGAGGTGACTGTTACCAGCAGGACGTTGGCACTGTCCTGAGAGTAATGACACAATAGGAATTTACAGGTGTCCTGTCAGCCGATGCCCTCGCCCCTCGGAGGGCCCCTCCAACGGGGACCAGGCCGACCCACAGCCCAGAGCAGCCTCACAGCAGAACAGGAAGCCAAGGTGGGCACCAGGCCTGTCGGAAGGAATCGGGGTCCGCAATTTTACCCACTGGAGTTCAGTGAGCATCTTTGGGGGGGCAGAGCAAATTCTGGAGAAACCAGCCACGCATTTCTGGAAGAGTAGCTTCTAATTTTTTGTCTTCAAGTAGAAGGTGGATTTGACAGCAAAATTCTTTTGTTCAAATTTCTCACCTTGCTTACTTAATAAATGAGGGTTCCTAGAATTTACTATATCGGTAAGGTAATATTTACCCACCAAATTAACCGTGATATGGATTTCTCCCCCGGATTCCGTGTTGTTTGTTTGCAGGGGACATACAAGGGCAGGGCTCACAGGCACTTTATACACTCAGGTGACCAAAGCATCCACGAGGTAGGACAGTTCCTGCTGCTGCGTGTATTCAAATTCCACTTCCTGCCACCCTGGTGAAGTTTCCCCGAAGGTGGGCTGGGGGAGCTTGGTCCTTTGGGAGTGGGGGCTAGGATCACAGCGCCCTCTGCCCCCAGGAGAGGCCGTCCTGGAGACCCTGACCTGCCCCACCCGCCTGCAGAAGGTGAGGCTCTGCTCCTCCCTTCCCTGTACCCACTCCAGTGGAGGTGGGGGCCCAGACCCAACGCAGTGGGGTGGGCGGTGAGGAGGGCCCCAGCTCTTGCCCCTCAGCCCCACCCACAGGCTTCGTGGCACCCGCATGGGAGCCTAGCACGGGGGCCCTGGTAGACAGCGACCTGGGGCCTGACTTTGACATCGGTCCCCACAGGGCGTGAGGAACTGATGAAAGGCTCTCCCCAGTGGCTACGACTTGGGGTCCTTCATTCTGCAGCAAGTGATAATACAGTCAGAGCTTTAAAAATGGATTGTATGTCTCTGATAGTAGCAACTGCCATTGGAAATGAAGACTTAAAAATGTCATCCACAGTAGCAGCAAAAACAAGTCTTTGAAATGTATCTAAGCAAAGATGTACAAGACTTTAAGACATTTATGAGAGAAATTGAATGAGACCTAAAAAAAAGGAAAACTATGCTTGAATTGGGTGGTTTTTGGCTTGTCTTTTAGTATTTTATTTTATCTCTTCTACTGACTTTTTAGCCATACTCCTTTTTGCCATTTTTAAGGGTAGCTCTAGAGATGATTGCACACACCTTTAACACATTGCTGTGTGTATTCGAATAACATTATGCTACATCACAAAAAAAGAATCTTATCAGAGCATAATTTTGTTCCATTCCCTCCCACCCTTTGGGCTCCTGTTGTCTTATATTTTTTGCCTCCGTTTTACTATGACTCCAGCAGGGTGTCATCCTTACTTTCGCTTTAAGTGGGCGATAATCTGAGAGGAAGAATATCTTTCTACATGGATAAATAAGTTCTCTCCTCTCTCTGGAATAAAGTCATCATGTATTTGCCCAAACATTTCGTCTGTTGGTCTCTCAGCCCTTCACACAAATCCAGCCTTCCTGCTATTCAGCTCCCTCCAGCCTTGAGAGCTGCTTTCAGCATCTCTTGCAGTTCAGGCCTGCTGGAAATGAGCTCTTTTAGCTGAATGTATCTTTATTCGCCTTCATTTTGAAGGATGTTTTTGCTGGATATAAGATTCTGAGGTGACGCTTTTACTCGTTCAGCCCTTTAAAGATGTTGTCTGATTGTCTTCCAGTCTTCATTGTTTCTGATCAAAACTCTTTTCTTGTTCCCCATTTTTGCATCGCTTCTTTCATGCTTTTACTTTTATTTTCGAGTTTCAGCAGGTTCACTCTGAAGTGCTCAGGTGTGATCTTCTTTGTATTTATCCTTCATCGGGTTCAATGAGCTTCTCTGGTTTGCAAGTTGAAGGCTTTCATCAGTTTTGGAAAATTGTTGACCATTTATCTCTTTAAACGTTATTTCATTCCTTTGTCCTTCTCCTATAGCTCTGGGACCTGAGCTACGAGTTTCTTAGGCCACTGGACGTTGTCCCACAGATCACAGATGTCTTTTTTAAAAACTCATTTTCCTCACTGTGTTTCAGTTTGGATGATTCCTATTTTCCTGTCTTTAAGTTTACTGGTTCTGTCCTCTGATGTTAAGCTCATACAATTACTTTCTCATTCTGGATACCATATCACTCATTTCTAGAATTTCCATTTGGTTTTTTTTTTTTTTTTATAGTTCCCACCTATCTGCTGAAATTTCTCATTTGTTCATACATGTCGTCCACTTTTTCCACTACATTGTCTAACATATTAATCATGGTCAAAGTCCCTTTCTGATAAACACAATTTTTGTGCCAATATCTCTAGGTCTGCTTCTAGTAACTGTTGTTTTCTCTTGGCTGTGGGTCACATTTTCTTGCTTCTTCGTGTGTCTTGTAATTTTTTTATTATATGCTGCTCATCATGGATAAAGACTAGTAGAGAAAGAAGTAAATGATATTTACCTACTAAAAAAGACATGCTCATTCTTTGGTCAGGCCACTTGTGTGGAGGGATGAACCAATTTAATCTGTAGTTGAGCTGGGTTGAAGCTCAGTTGTGACTTTAATTAGACTCAGTTCACCATGAGCTATAAATATTTTGGAAGTGAAATAAGAATTTATCCTGCAGCAGGACTGTGGATCTGAGCACTGGTGAGAATATGAGGTCTCTTTAGACTTCACGGCCTGGCCATCAACTGTGTGGTTTCTCTTTCTGTCTCATAGCCCAGCTGCCCACTGTTTGGGTCTCTGGTTGGTTTCCCGTCCCGCCCTCAGCTCTCTGTGCCTCAGGATCTCTCTCCCTGCCTCTTCTGTGACTCAGGATTTCAAGATTACAGATGCCCAATCTTGAACTTCCAGGCTTCAGAAAGCTGTGGCATGTTCTCAGGCCCCGCATCTGGAAGGGATTTCTTTTTTTTTTTTTTTTTTTTTTTTTTGAGACAGAGTCTCACTCTGTTGCCTGGGCTAGAGTGCCATGGCATTAGCCTAGCTCACAGCAACCTCAAACTCCTGGGCTCCAGCAATCCTCCTGCCTCAGCCTCCCGAGTAGCCTCAGCCTCCCGGGCATGCGCCACCATGCCTGGCTAATTTTTCTATATATATTTTTAGCTGTCCATATAATTTCTTTCTATTTTTAGTAGAGACGGGGTCTTGCTCTTGCTCAGGCTGGTCTCAAACTCTTGAGCTCAAACAATCCGCCCGTGTCGGCCTCCCAGAGTGCTAAGATTACAGGCATGAGCCACCGCGCCCGGCCTGGGAGGGATTTCTCGCAGGTTTCTTCTCCTGCCCCAGTCTGTAGTGTGCTGTTCCCAGGCACTCAGTGAAGATATGTGGGAAAGAGTTGGAGGGTGAGTCAGAATCTACTCCAGCCTGGGATTCTTGGGATTCTGACATTATGCCAGTCCACATGCAGTTGTTAAATGTTTGTTAAAATTTCTGCTTGGGTGCACCGAGGAAAGGCCATGTGAGGATATCAAGGGAAGGCAGCCATCTGAAAGTTGGGAAGGAGACTTTCACCAGAAACTGAATTAGCTGGAGCCTTGATCTTGGATTTCCAGCCCCCAGAACTGTGAGGAAATACACTTCTGTTGTTTAAGCCACCCAGTTGATGGCATTTTGTTGTGGCAGCACAAGTCAAGTGGACTAATACTCCCTCTCTCTCCTCTCCCTTAGAGACTCCAATCGTACGTATTATGGAGCTTCCTGAAGTCATCCCACAGTTCACTGATGCTCTGTTCATTTTTTTCCCCCCATCTGGAGCATTTCTATTGCCATCTCCCAGTTCAATTCTCTTTTCCTCTGCAGTGTTTAATCCTCTGTTAATCTCATCCAGTGTACTTTTCATCTCAAGCACTGTAGTTTTCATCCATAAAAGTTCAATTTGGGACTCTTTTGCATCTTCCTTGTCTCTGCTCAACATTCTCAATCTGGCCTCTAACTTTAGCATGTGGAATATTGTTATAATACCTGTTTCAATCTCCTTGTCTACTCATTCTGTCACCTGTGACATCATCTGGGCCTGTTTCAGTTGATCAATTTCCCCCCATTATGGATTGTATTTCCCTGCCTTTTTGTCAGCCTGGTAATTTTTGATTAGGTGCCAGACATTGTGCATTTTTACCTTATTGGGTTTAGGCATTTTTATATTTCTTTAAATACACTTGAGCTTTCTTCTGGGATGCAGTTACATTACTTCAAGTCCATTTAATTCTTTAAGACTTACTTTTAAGCTTAGTTAGGTGGGCTCAGATAAGCCTCAGTCTAGAGCTAATCTTTCTCCACTACCAAGGCAATACCTTTCTGGGAATCCATGGTATGTTAGCACTCTGGGAGGCCGAAGTGGGAGGACTGCTTGAGCTCAGGAGTTTGAGACCACCCTGAGCAAGAGTGAGGCCCTGTTTCTACAAAAAATAGAAAACTTAGCCAGGTGCGGTGGCACGCACCTCTAGTCCCAGCTACACAGGGGGCTGAGGCAGGAGGATCACTTTAGCCCAGAAGTTTGAGGTTGCTGTGAGCTATTATGACACCACTGCACTCCAGCCAGACTCTGTCTAAAAAAAAAGTTCTGCCAATTTCCTTTTACCCCTGACTATGGAATATTCCTCCTCCTCCTCCTACTCTGCAGAAGTGCAAGCCACTATGGTCTCTTTTCTTCCGGGAGGCTTGTTACTTTCTGGAATCTAGTTTGTTCAGGCTTCCTCATAGCTGCTACAGTTTGGATGTTTGTCCTCTTCAAACTTCATGTTGAAATTTGATCCCCAGTGTTAGAGGTGGGGCCTAACGGAGGTGTTTGGGTCATGGCAGGTGGCTCCCTGATGAATAGATGAATGCCTTCCCTGGGGTGAGTGAGTTCTTACTCTATTAGATCACATGGAGTGGAGTGGAGCCTGTAGTTAAAAAGAGCCCAGCACCCTCCCCTTGTCATGTGATCTCTGCACACACCAGCTCCCTTCACCTCCCACCGTGACTGGAAGCTTCCTGAGGTCCTTGCCAGATCCAGGTGCCCAATCATGAACTTTCCAGAATCGTCAGCCAAATAAAGCTTTTTCCTGTATAAGTTACCCAGCCACAGGTATTCCTTTGTAGAAACACAAAACAGACTAAGACCCTTATCCCTTTGATGAAGTTTAAAAAACAAAACCTATGAAGTGGCACATGCAGCAACTGCTCAGTGTTAGAGCATGTGCGATGTCTCAGGGCAGGCCCGTGTCCTGGTGTCCTCTCTCGAGCACCTACATCCTGCAGGGAGGCAGCGTCAGCTCCAAGGCTGATTTCAATAAATAAGGGAAGAGGGAGGGGCAGCGTGTTTAAAACCTGTGGTTTTCATCTGTCAGTAGCTATGATGTCATAGCTGGTGCCCTGTAAGACACATTTAGTAAGAATAATATTCTGCTTGATTCTTTCAGACCGTTTAGTTTTAATGATTTTTTTGCTGCAATAAAAATAGATTTATTATCATCTGTAGTCAAGAGTCCCTTTTGCTTTCTGAGGATAATTACTCATTCTAGATTTTCCACATTTCACACTGTCAGTCCTTGAATTATGATTATATTTTCATGCTAAATTGCTGACGCACTCTGACAGGATTTTTTATTTTATTGACTCAAGTTCATAGACAGAATTTTAATTGGAAAATCCTTCTAGAGCACTAATAACAATTTAAAATTCCTTTGTAGAAAATATAATGAAACATGGAAGGAGTTAAAATAGACTCCCAGAGTTTTCTTTTCTGGGGAGGATTAAGAACTCCAATACTTAGGGTTCAACATTTCAATATATGAAACCCACAGCCCTGCGGGAGAATTGCAGTTGTGTGACACTGTGTTCTGATGTGGTGTGCACTGCATTGCTGAGAGGGAAGGCATCAGCGCCAGCACTGTCCTTGGCATCAGGATACAGGCCCCTGCCCTGGGCCCACGGTCTGGCCTGGCCCACCCCGCTGGGCAAGGGGCATACAGGGGCCAGGGGGACATGCTCACTCCTTTCCAGACCGTGTGCCGGCAGTCCGCAACCTTGGAGTTCCCCACTAGCCAGTCTAGATCCAGTTCCCAGGGCCACAAGGCTTATTTGCTGCATCTGTTCCGAGGCTGCAGCACACAGTGGGTGTGCACACACATGAGTGTGAGGGTCAGTCAGCTGGGAGCTGGCTGTTAGTCCTGACTGTGGACAGAGCTCGGGCCTGAGTGCCCATTCCCATGCACGTGAGGTTCCCCACAGGGCAAGAAGGAGCCAGGGTGGGTGGCACAAATGATACAAGCCAGGGATGCGTTTTCACTGTGCTGCCATACTCATGCCTGCAATGCAGGGAGTTCTAGAATTCTCCATTTCACCTGGCCTTTGCAATCAGTATGGTGGGATACTTGCCGAGGTAGAAGGGTAGAACAGACTCGGCATTTATCAGCTTGATTATAACACTAAAGATCAGTCCCAGGCACGAACCCTCCTTGGGGACCGTGCTGGAGCCACATATGTGAGGGACCAGCCCGGCCTCAGACCCAGTTCTACACCCTTGATCATCTCTGTGCCACCAACAAGGAATGAAAGGCACCTGCCCTAAGCCCTTTCCAGGCGTTTCCATATGGGACAGTTTACTGTTGGCAGCAAATGACAAGATTTTTTGTGTGAGTCTTCCTAATAGTGCAGTTAAAATAGAACTTCATCTCAAGTAAATAGTATTGTCCCAAAGATTTTCTTAATTTAGCTCAATAGAGGACTTGCCAAAACCCTGTGCTTTCCAGTGGGCTGGTCTCCCGTTTGGATCATGCAGAGAGAAGCTACAGCTGGCATGAGATCCCAGCCCCGGCACAGGGAGCAGGACAAGGTGTCCGTCCAGGACAAGGCCATATATGCAGGGTGGCCCCTGAATGCCGAAGGAGCCGGAAGAACAAGGAACGAGGCAGACAAATCCAGTTTGTCGGTACAGGACGGTTTATTAGGGGACTTACGGACAGAAGCGCGGTCTTGGGCAGCCGCAGACAGCCAGGTCTCCGCAACGCAACTCCCAGACCCAGGGCTTACATCTTGGGGGAGAACTACACGTGCTCTGGGAGGAACGTCCAGGTGGCTACGCCTCAGCCCGTGATGGATGCAGCGACATCGAGGGTGTTGTGGACGAAAGGTGAAACTTACAGCGAATAGGTGTTCCCGCATGAAGAGTAATACATCAGCGAGACATTTGGGAGGCGTTCCCGGACTCGGGTCAGGTAGATTAACATTTAAAATAAAGCCACTCTTGTCCCCACAGGAGGGTAGCAATTACCTGTCCTCCCTCACTGGGTTTTGGCTTCTCCACTGGAACATGGATATAGCATCCGCCTCCCTGAGCACCTGAGGGCTAAGAGCGGCTATCTTAGCGGGAAGCAGCCTAAGGGAAACAGAGCAGGAATTTGAGTAAACGGTCTTCTCAGTTAAGACTCACTGAGTGCACACTACAGGCCAGATTCTGGGGATGTAATAATGAATTCTATGCAGGACACAGAAGCCAGATTATGTACTTTCTACAAAGGGGATTTAATACAGGGGTTGGAGGTTACAACCACTGTAAGCACAGGATGGCAGGCGCCAGGCTGGGCCTCCTGGAGTGTCAGCCCCAGAGAATGTGCCTGGCACGGTGCTGCCACCGGGACAGGGAGGGATGTGGGGATCAGAGAACTGTGCTGGGAATTCTAAGTTCTAAAACACCTGCCTCGGTGTGGTTCTGGTGTCAGGGTTCAGATCCACCAACCAGCTGCTTCTCATGCCTCCTGGCGTGCACAGAGCTGGAGGATGTATGATGCTACCAAAGCCTCCACGTTTCTCTAAGACTTTGATTTCCAACAGAAAACTGCTGAAAGCCACTTCTGCCTGCAAAGTTTTGTGCCATACCATGTTGCGGTGGGGTCGAGAGTATAGGCATGGCCCAGATGGTCTGGCCTTGCAAATCCCAGTCTCTTGTCCATCTGACACCGGACAGGTCACTTAACCTTCTGTGACTCAGTTTCCTCATCTGTGAAATGAGGATAATAACTTACCTCACAGGTTGCAGTGCTCATTAAGTGAGATAAATATAAAGCTCTTAGAAGAGAGATTGATGCCATATGTACCTGCTATTATATTACCATCATCTTCAGTTTGATATTTAATTGACAGAAACAAATTCATATCCAGAACTCCAGGTGCAATGGAGCCTGGGAAGTACAGTCATCAGCTTCCCAGCCTTTGCAATTAGAAGGCACATGAGGGGTAGGTGGGCATGGATGCTGGGGCCAGTCCACCGTATCTATGTGGGATACCCTGGCAACCAACACAGTCGGGGTCACATCACCATGGCCTTGAGTGGCGGAGAGCTAGGGCCAGCTACACAAATTGTGGAGCCCAGAGCAAGACAAAAATGCAGCCTCCTTGTTCAGATAGAAGGGGTACCATTAAGTACTAATGTAGGCTGGCATGGTGGCATGCTCCTTCCATCTTCCATCTTCACTACTTCGGAGGCTGAGGTGGGAGGCTCACTTGAGCCCACAAGTTTGAGGTCTGCCTGAGCAGCACAGCAAGATCCTATCTCAAAAAAAAAAAATCTAAAATATAAAGCTTTTTCCTTTCTTCTGTGGTCTCTCTCATTTTTAAATTTGCCATTTAATGTCATTCTAAGTAAAGAAAAATAAAAGATTATTTGCGTAAATTTTACTGTTCCTCTTTATATTGTGCAATGCCAGTTTTAAATGCAAATAAAATTTGTATTTTCTAGCTCACAAGTGTGTATGTACTTTGTTCTTACCAGAACAGTGGAATGCCGTACAAAACTAATGCAACTGTTACCTCATTTCCGATATGTGCATATTCTACCAATACTCTTCCACTCTCCAATGAATAAGGAATGTCTGGAAAAGGAACTATGGGTTGCCTTATCCTTGCCTTTCCTTCTCTATGGGCAAGATGGCATTTCTCTATTGTTGCTCTCAAGATTTTGTTTCAGGCCGGGCGCGGTGGCTCACGCCTGTAATCCTAGCACTCTGGGAGGCCGAGGTGGGCGGATCGTTTGAGCTCAGGAGTTCGAGACCAGCCTGAGCAAGAGCGAGACCCCATCTCTACTAAAAATAGAAAGAAATTATATGGACAGCTAAAAATATATATAGAAAAAAAAATTAGCCGGGCATGGTGGTGCATGCCTGTAGTCCCAGCTACTCGGGAGGCTGAGACAGGAGGATCGCTTGAGCTCAGGAGTTTGAGGTTGCTGTGAGCTAGGCTGACGCCACGGCACTCACTCTAGCCTGGGCAACAGAGTGAGACTCTGTCTCAAACAAAAAAAAAAAAAAAAAAAGATTTTGTTTCAGCTTTAGCACACATGGTGGCTAAGGTGGCAACTGCCAGGATTATCCTCTCTGTGTGATTACTTCTCCGTTGTGGGGACAAGGGCAGAGGTCATTCCCAAGTAGAAAAGTGGGGGTAAGTGGATAGGGGTGGAGAGGCGTGTCTGATTTCACTTCAGCGCAGCACACCAGCCTATGGGTGGAGCTGGCCCATACTCAGGGTCAACCCCCTACCTGCTAACACACAAGATTTATAAGATCCAGACCCTCACAACATAATATTTAAAATATCCAGGATATAATTGAACTAGATATCAAGAACTAGGTAAATGTCATCTTGAACAAGTTAGACAATCAAAAGACCCCAACACTGAGAGGACACAGATGTTGGAAGTATCTGATGTGGATTTTAAAGTAGCCATCATAAAAATGCTTCAACAGGCAAGTACAAACATGTTTGAAATAAATTAAAAGTATAAAGTCTCAGCAAAGAAATAGAAGATATAAAGAAGCAGTAAATGGAGAAAAAATACAATAACCGAAATTTTAAAAACTCAATGAATGAGCTCAAAAGTAGAATGGACCCCATCTGAACAACAGCAAAAGAGAGATAAAAGACAACAGCAAAAACAAAGAACCTTAGGTATCACCAGTGAGATTAAAGCAAAAGACCTAACTTTTGTGTCATTGGAAAGAGTGGGGATGTAAACATATTTGAGAAAATAATGACTGACAATCACCCAAGTTTCCAAACAAACAAATGAACAAACAAAAAAAACCCCTAAAACCCCATAAACCTAAAGATTCAAGAAACTGAGCAAAACAAAAGAGGATAAACCCAAAGAAATATACACCAAGATACAAGGTATGGTCTAAATTTTGACACCCACAAAATTCATAGGTTGAAGACCCAACCCCAAATGTGATGGTAATTGGAGATGGGGCCTTTGGGAGGTAGTTAGCCTTAGATGAGGTCACGAGGATGGAGCCCCCATGATGGGACTACTGTCCTTAAAGGAAGAGACACCAGAGAGCTTGCACTGTCTCTCCCTACCACATGAGGACAGAGCAAGAAGGTGGCCATCCGCAAGCCAGGAGGAGATCCCTCACCGGAACCCAACCGTGCTGCCACCTTGATCTTGGATTTCTACCATCCAGGACTTTGAGGAAATAAATTTCTAATGTTTCAGCCACACATGCTATGGTGTTTTGTTATAGCAACCCATGCAGACTACGACAACACATAATTATCAAACTACTGAAAACTAAAGACAAAGAAAAATCTTGAGAGCAGCAATAGAGAAATGCCATCTTGCCCATAGGGAAAAAAATCCCAACATTTGAAAGACGGCAGATTTCTCCTTAGAAACCATGGAAGCCAGTGGCAAAATATTTGATCGTGCTAAAAGAAAAGCACCTAGAATTCTATATCCATTGAAAATATCTTTAAAGAATAAAGAGGAAATCAAGAAACTCTCAGATGTAAGAACACTAAAAGTTTGTCACCAGTAGAATCTTAAAGGATGACTGATGAAGTTTTTGATAGGAAAGGAATTTTTAAAAAATGAATCATGGAATAACACAAAGGAAGAGAGAACAGAAATAGTTAAAATATTGGTAAATACAATAGGCTTTCCTTCCCACTCTAAATTTTTCAACATTATGTTTGATGAATGAAGTGAAGGACATATGTATGACAATTTTATTATATATGGGGGAGAATAAATGAACCCTAGGGCTGGTAAGGTTTCTACATTTCATTCAATCTGGCAAAATGTAACTTGTAAAATGTTAAGACCAGCATACTATGATAATTGAACATGTAATGCAATACTTAGAATAAGCACTAAAAGACTGTGCAAAGAGATACACTGAAATACACTTTAAATTAATCAAAATGGAGTTTTAAAAAGTGTTCAGGTCACCATAGGAAGGTAGGTGAAAACCCCCAGAGAAACAGAAAACAGAGATAACAAGCAGACAGCCACAAATATTATGGCAGATTTAAGCCCTGCAATATCAATAATTACATTAAATGTAAATGGTCTAAGTAAACTTAACAAGAGATAGGCAGAATGGATTAAAATACCTAAACCAGCTATATTCTGTCTACAAAAGATTCACTTCAAATATATCAATATAGGCAAGTTTAAAGTAAAGGGTAGAAAAGATATGTCCTATAAACATTGATCAAAAGAAACCAGATGTGGCTATATTAATATATGATAAAATGGTCTTTGAAGCAAAGATAATTACCAGAGACAGAGAGTAACATTACATAATGATAAAAGGATGATTCAAACAAGATGACAGCAATACTAAATGTTTGTGCAATAAATAACAAACCTGCAAAATACATGAAGCAAAAACTGATCAAGAGGGATGGGCCAAGATGGTGGATTAGAAGCACCACCACATGCTGCTGTCATGGAGAGAATCAAAAGTGGCGAGTAGATATTCACCTTTGGGTCGATCATCTAAGGGAGCATTAGGAATCAGAGAGAGGCAAAGGAAGGCACCCAAAGTGACAGAGAGGGAAGTAGGGTGACCTACTTGGTAAGATCAGAGGTACCCAAGGAAGGCACCCACACATGGGGAAGGGACAGAGGAAAGAACTCCGGAGCGCCACACCTCCCATATGGACATTGCAATCCCAGCTGCGGGAGGGCCCCTCCACTGCTGCAGGCCTTTGGCCTGATACAGGGAGCTGCCTGGAGACTGTGCAGCAGCATTGCTCCAGAGAGAAGGCACAGCAGGGTCCCACCGGCTTGCAAACCCTGGGCACTGCCGCTCGTGCCATTTTGAGGTTCCCAGCCCCAAATTGCTTCATCTACCTGGGGGTCAGTTTCATTACTGCCACCTCTTCATTGCCCCTGCTGGGCTTGGGAGGCCAGGCACTCTCATACAGCCCATGAGCAGGAGCCACGCACCTCTGCTGCCAATGCGGGACAAGAAAGCAAGCACCCACGGCCCCAGTGTCTGCTGGCACTGCCTAGGTAGCCCTGTACAGTGACTGCTGCTGCAGGATCTGGGAAGAGCACACACCCACAGCCCCTGACACCTGCCACTGCCATTTGGATAGTGCAGCCACTGTCACTGCTGCCTGAGTAGTGCCACCACCAATGAACCTGGACGGAGTAAATGCCCATACGGTTGCCACCACCAATGCCATGGCCACCACTGCTGCCAGACCTGGGTGGGTGAACACTCATAGCCCTGGCACCCACCGCTGCCGCCTAGGTAGCCCCACCAGCCACCACTGATACTGGGGGACCTAGGCAGAGCAGACCCCCATGGCCACCTGCCTCCACAGAGGAAAACCCACTCTGATCCCACCTAAGCTTTCAGCAGTGGCCTGGGGACCTGCCTACCCCTCCACATGGATATCCCCTAGCACCTGCTTAGACTGTGACAACCACAGTGGAGCGGGAAGACACAGGAGAGTTTGACAGCTCTCAGCGCATCCACCCCTCTCTAGCCTGGTGAATCTTCTGGAGTGGGACTCAAGCACACCATCCAAGGACCTCTCCCTCTGTTCACTAAGAAACTGAGTTCCCAGCAAAGGAGAACAAATATACCACAAAGCTATCTGTTTTGAGCTGAGAGAAAAGGTTCCAGGTGAGAAGAAACCAGCATAAGAACTCTGAAAACATGAAAAAACAGGCTGCTTTGACACACCCAAAGGATCACACTAGCTCTCCAGCAATGGGCTCCAACCCAAAGGAAATTGTTGAAATGTCAGATATGGAATTCAGAATATGGATCACAAGTAAGATCAATGGGATTGATGAGACAGATGAAAACCAACACAAAGGAACCAAAGAAATAATTCAGGACATGAATAAAAAATTCACTAAATAGATAGATAATCTAGGAAAAAATATAACAGATCTTCTGGAAATGAAAGAGCCATATAGGAAATTTCAAAATACAGTGGAAAGTTTTAACAACAGATTAGACCAAGCAGAAGAAAAAATTTCAGAGGTTGAAAACAAGGCTTTTGAATTAACCAAGTCAGTCAAAAATGGAGAAAAAAGAATCAAAAAGAATAAACAATCTCTCTGAGAAATAGGAAATTACATAAAGTGAACAAATAAATAAGAATCATAGGTATCCCTGAGGGAGAAGGGAAAAAAAGCAGAGCATGGAAAACGTATTTGAGGAAATAATAGAGAAAAACTTCCCTAGTATTGCTAGAGATTTAGACATCCAGATATTAATCCAAGAAGGTCATCAAACACCTTGAAGGTTCATGGCAAATAGGATATCACCAAGACACATACTCATTAATCTGGCCAAAGTCAAAGTGAAGGAGAAAATCTTACAAGCTTCAAGATGAAAGCATCAAGTAACTTACAAAGGAAGACCCATCAGACTAATGGCAGACTTCTCAGCAAAAACCTGACAAGCCAGAAAAGGTTAGGATCCCATTTTTAGTCTTCTTAAACAGAATAACTGTGAGCCAAGAATTCTGTATCCTGCAAAACCAAGTTTCATAAATAAAGGAAAAATAGAACCTTTCCCAGGCAAGCAAACACTAAGGGGATTTGTTACCACTAGACCTGCCCTATAAGAAATGCATAAAAGTGCTCTATATATGGAACAGAACAATCCATACCCACCAGTGTAAAAACACCTGAAGGTTAAAACTTGCAGCTCTTATAAAACAGTAACACAAGAGACAAAACAAAGCAGCTAGCTAACAATCAATATGATGACCAGAACAGTGTCTCATATATCAACACTAACATTGAATGTAAATGGTTTAAATGCCCCACTTAAAATATATGGGTTGGTAGAATGGATAAAAAAAAACACAACCAAAATATATGCTGTCCCCAAGAAACCCATTTAATCACAAAGATTCTTATAGACTCAATGTTAAGGAGTGGAAAAAAATTCTATACAAATGGAAAACAAAAATAAGCAGTAATTTTTTTTTTTTTTTTTTTGGACAGAGTCTCGCTTTGTTGTCCGGGCTACAGTGAGTGCCGTGGCATCAGCCTAGCTCACAGCAACCTCAAACTCCTGGGCTTAAGCGATCCTACCGCCTCAGCCTCCCGAGTAGCTGGGACTGCAGGCATGTGCCACCATGCCCGGCTAATTTTTTCTATATATATTTTAGTTGGCCAGATAACTTCTTTCTATTTTTAGTAGAGACGGGGTCTCACTCTTGCTCAGGCTGGTCTTGAACTCCTGACCTTGAGCGATCCTCCCGCCTTGGCCTCCCAGAGTGCTAGGATTACAGGCATGAGCCACCACGCCCGGCCTTAGTAATATTCTTTTTTTTTTTTTTTTTTTTTTTTTTTTTGAGACAGAGTCTCACTCTGTTGCCCAGGCTAGAGTGAGTGCCGTGGCGTCAGCCTAGCTCACAGCAACCTCAAACTCCTGAGCTCAAGCGATCCTCCTGTCTCAGCCTCCCGAGTAGCTGGGACTACAGGCATGCGCCACCATGCCCAGCTAATTTTTTCTATATATATTTTTAGCTGTCCATATAATTTCTTTCTATTTTTAGTAGAGGTGGGGTCTCGCTCTTGCTCAGGCTGGTCTCGAACTCCTGAGCTCAAACGATCCGCCCACCTCGGCCTCCCAGAGTGCTAGGATTACAGGCGTGAGCCACCGCGCCCGGCCTGTAATATTCTTAATTCACATAAAATAGGATTTAAATCAACAACAGTAAAAAAAAAAAAAAAAAAAAAAAAAGATAGTCACTATGTAATGATAAAGAGATCAATTCCATAAGAAGATATAACAATCCTAAATATATATCCACCTACCACACAAGCTCTCAGATTCATATAACAAATTCTACTAGATCTAAGGAAAGAAATAAACAGCAACATCATAATAGCTGGGGACTTCCATACTACACTGACAGAACTAGACAGACTGAGGCAGAAAATAAACAAAGAAACACTAGACTTAATCAGGACTTTACAACAAATGGACCTAACAGAAATTTACAGAACATTCTACCCCAAAACTGCAGAATATACATTCTTCTCTTCAGCACCATCAGCACATGGGACATTTTCCAAGATAGATCATATGTTAGGCCACAAATAAAATATCAACAAATTTAGAAAAACTGAAATCACAACACCATACATCTTCTCAGACCGCAGTGGGATAAAACTAAAATCAATCCCAAGAGGAACTCTCAAAATGACACAAATACATGGAAATTAAACAACCTGCTGCTGAACGATTCTTGGGTAGATGATGAAATCAAGATGGAAATCCAGAAATTTTTCAAATTGAACAAAAAAGGTGACACAAACTCCCCAAATCTCTGGGAAACAATAAAAGCAGTGCTACGAGGGAAATTCATGACACTAAATGCCTACATCAAAAAGACAGAAAGATCACATGTTAAGGAACTAGAAAAAGAACAAACCAAACTCAAAGCTAGAGAAGATAAGAAATAACAAAGATCAGAGAAGAACTAAATGAAATTAAAATCAAAGAAATACAGAGGATCAATGAAATAAAAAGTTGGTTTTTTGAAAATATCAACAAAATTGATAGACCACTAGCTAGATTAACCAGAAATAGAAGAGAAGGGATTCAAATAAACTCAATCAGAAATGAAAAAGGAAACATTACAACTGATACCACAGAAATACAAAATATCATCCAAGACTACTATGAAAGCCTAGAGGAAATGGGTAAATTTTTTGAAACACACAACCTTCCAAGTCTGAATCAAGAAGAAATAGAAATCCTGAACAGACCAATAATATGTAGTGATAGTGAGATTGAAACAGTAATAAAAAATATCTCCCAACAACAAAAAAAGAAAAGCCTGGGACCAGATGAATTCACAGCTGAATTCTCTTAGATCTACAAAGAAAAACTGGTACCTATCCTACTGAAACTGTTCCATAATATCAAGAAGGAGAGAATCCTCCCTAACTCATTCTATGAAGCCAATATCACCCTGACACCATGGCCAGGAAAGGACACAACAAAAACAATAGAAGAAAACTATAGACCAATCTCCCTCATGAACATAGATGCAAAATCCTCAATAAAATACTAGCAAACTAAATCCAACAATATATCAAAAAGATAATTGACCATGATTAAGTGGGTTTCATCCCAGGGATGCAAGGATGGTTCAACATATGTAAATCAATAAATGTGATTCACCACATAAACAGAATTTAAAAACAAAATCGATACGATCATCCCAATAGATACAGAAAAAGCATTCGATAAAATTCAGCATCCGTCTATGATAAAAACCCTCAACAAACTAGACATGAAAGGAATATACCTCAGAATAATAAAAGCCATATGTGACAAACCGACAGCCAATATCATACTGAATGGGGAAAAGTTGAAAACAGTCCCCCTAAGAACTGGAACAAGACAAGGATGCCCACTGTCACTACTTCTACTCAACATAGTACTGGAAATCCTAGGCAGAGCAATCAAGCAAGAGAAAGAAATAAAGGGCACCCAAATTAGGAAAGAGGAGGTCAAACTATCCCCGTTTGTCAACAATATGATCTTATATCTGGAAAACCCTAGAGATGCCACCAAAAGACCCTAGAATTGATAAATTCAGTAAAGCCTCATGTTACAAAATTAATGTACACAAATCATTAGCATTTCTATACACTAATAACAGTCAAGCTGAGAGTCAAATCAAGAACTCAATACCATTCACAACAGCTGCAAAGAAAATAAAATACCTGGGAATATACTTAACCAAGGAGGTGAAAGATCTCTACAAGGAGAACTACAAAACACTGATGAAAGAAATCACAGATGACACCAACAAATGGAAAAACATCCTGTGTTCATGGATTGGAAGAATCAACATAGTTAAGAGGTTCGTACTACCCAAAGCAAATTCAACACAATTTGATGCAACACAAGCAGATTCAACACAATTCCCATCAAAATGCCAACATCATTTTTCACAGATCTAGAAAAAACAATTATAAACTTCATATGGAACTCCAAAAGAGCCTGAATAGCCAAAACACTCCTAAGCAAAAAGAACAAATCTAGAGGCATCACATTACCTCACTTCAAATTATACTACAAGGCTATAGCAACCAAAACAGCATGGTATTGGTAAAACACAGACTACACAGACAAATGTAACAGAATAGAGAACCCAGAAATAAAGCCTTATAGCTACAACCAACTGATTTTTGACAAAGCAGACAAAAACATACACTGGGGAAAGGACTCCCTGTTCAATAAATGGTGCTGTGCTGGGAAAATTGGAGAGCCCCATGCAGAAGAATGAAACTGGATCCCTATCTCTCACCATATACAAAAATTAACTTAAGATGTATGAGACTTAAATGTAAGACCTGAAACCATAAAAATTCTAGAAGAAAACATAAGGAAAACTTATGTTTTCTTCTAGAAGAGGGAGATGTTGGTTAAAGGATGCAAAGTTTCAGTTAGACAGAAATTATTCCTCTAATTTCAGTTAGAAGAATAAGTTCAAGAGATCTGTTGTACAACATGGTGACTACGGGTAATAATAATGTATTGTATTCTTTTTTTTTTTTTTTTTTGAGACAGAGTCTCACTCTGTTGCCCGGGCTAGAGTGAGTGCCGTGGCGTCAGCCTAGCTCACAGCAACCTCAAACTCCTAGGCTTAAGTGATCCTACTGCCTCAGCCTCTCGAGTAGCTGGGACTACAGGCATGCACCACCATGCCCGGCTAATTTTTTGTATATATATATTTTAGTTGTCCATATAATTTCTTTCTATTTTTAGTAGAGACGGGGTCTCGCTCTTGCTCAGGCTGGTCTCGAACTCCTGACCTCCAGCGATCCACCCGCCTCGGCCTCCCAGAGTGCTAGGATTATAGGCGTGAGCCACCGCGCCCAGCCTGTATTGTATTCTTGAAAATTGCTAAGAGAGGAGATTTGAAGTGTTCTCACCAGACCGAAAAAATGATAAGGAAGGTAATGCATACGTTAACAAACTTGATTCAGCCATTCCACAATTGTATACATATTTTTAAATAACATGTTTTACATGATAAATATACACAATTACTATTTACCAATTAAAATTAATTAATTAATTAAAATATTTTAGGCGTTTGTCCATTTTTGTTTCAAGCTTATTTACCTGTTGGTCATTTTGTTACTCCGCTGTTTTTTTCTGCGTGTATGTGTCTGACAACCCAGTGGTTTCCTTAATACCTCATCCACATTTCCAGGCATCTTCACGATGTATTTGAAGAATGCGAAGTAATGGTGCCGCTTTATCCCGGCTGTGAATATTGAATGTACAGACCAACGGACTGAAGGCCTTTGGTTGCATCTCAGAGGCCCTGGGGCACGATATGGCTGGCGTCAATCCCTGAGCAGGAGGAGGCCGAGCTGCCACTGGCCAGTGAGAGCCAACCCGAGGAGGGGAGTGGGTGCAGCCTTCTTCCCAGTTTGTTCCAGTGTCACATAACTCAGAGTGGAGCTTTTCTTTCATACACGGCTGGCACAAAGGAGACTCTCATACATATTTAAGTTGAATTAAAGTCCACTGACATGGAATCACATAAAGTCACACTCATCTAAAATGTTAACGGTTCTTTGTGAACTTGGTTCCCCCCAACACTAAGTTGTCCCATGTCACAGGCAAAAAGACTCCCAGTGGGAGCTGAGGCTGGTACTAGTGGGCCCAGCACCAGGCCTCTGGCTTCCCCCCCAGGTGAGTCTATAGCAGTTCCCAGGACAGTCTCACCCTCGGCAGGGCACTGAGCACCTTCTGTGTGCAGGCATGTAGCCCTGGGACAAATGCGATGACCCTGGAGGGCTGAGGCATCCACTTGGCGTGGGCAGAAGGTGGTTGTTGCGTGGGGAGCTGGGGGGAGCCACGTGCAGAGCTGCGCGCACACAAAGCTGGGTCTTCTTCATGGGCAATGTGGTCACATTTGGCTGTGGGACTCACAGCTCCAGTCACCACATGGAGCGTGCAGGTAGAGTTCTGCGGCCGTAGCCCCAGCTGGGGAACGCAGCACCTAGAATGAGGCAGGAGCAGCGAGATAGGGGATGGGGCTGAACAGGACCCCGAGGAGGCACCGTCTGGGTGTGGGAGGGAGGCTGCGGGCAGTGGAGCTAGGAAGATGCTGCATCCCCGGCTGCTTCCATCTGCCTCTCATCCTTAGTGTGCCTGGAAAATTCTGTAGAGCTCTGCTCCAGCTACATTACAAAATAACACCGTGGATGAAATGGGTCCTTAAGAGAAACTGCATTTCTTGACCCAACTGCCTGCCTACAGGGAGCTGAGCCTGTCGGACCCAAAGTCTCATGTAGAGTTTGCTACACACACACTGTCCAGAGCCCTTTCCAACTCAGCAGGTCCAAGCTGGAGCTGTGGATTCCACCCTCCTCTGCCCCCCGCCGGGAAACCCATCTGTTTTATTTACTCCACCTCAGTAAATCACAAGCTGACTCCAGCTCAGTGACCGGGAACCCTGTGTCCTGCTCCCCTTCAGCCCATCAGCAAGTCTCTAGGCCCTCCCGGCTGCTGCTCCCTGCCCTCCAGGGACCTTCCTTACCATGCCTGGTGTGAGAGTCACCCTTCCGCCCGGGCTTTGTTCCTGCTACACTGTAGCTCCCACAGAGCAGGGCTTCCTGCTCCCCCACCCCCAGGAGGTGACAGCTGTGCTGAGCCACAGGGAAGTAGGACCACTATACACCTGTCTGCTGTCCACACTCGCCTACACAAAGCTGACAGTAATTCTAGTGGGTCCCTGTCCTGTGCACTGCAATGACCACATCGTCCCCTCTCAGCCGCTGGCATAATGCCCAAGCCCCAACCCTGCAAGCCCTGTCATGCAAGCTCCACTGTCACTTGGGCCTCTCCAGCTGTGTGGCCTTTGTTCCCTGCACCTACGTCTGGCCTTTGAGTTTGCTGCTCACTTTTCTGAAATGTTCTTTACTCAGACCTCTGCAGGGCTGCCCCTTCCCCCATCAGGGTCCCACGCGTGTTCCCTCTTCCATGACCCACACCAGCCTCACTGGCAGGGCCTCATCACCCCCAGAGCTGCCAAGTTCCTCCCTGCTGCAGCCTCATGCAGGCACACAGCTCCCGGCTAATGCCGGGGCATGCCTGAGTCGCAGTGACGGCGAGGAAAGGAAGTACGCACGGGTGCTCGGCCGTGGGCATGAGGACTGGCAGACCCACTTCTATTCCGCCAGAGGCTGAGTCTTAAGTCCACCTCTCAGTGCCCGCAGGAGAGACAGCTTTCTTGGGTCAGGCCACGACGCTCCCTCAAGAACCACTGAGCAAAACTAGAGTGAGTGTCTTATAGCTGGTAGGATTTTTAAGCATTATTCAATTTTCACACTACTGTTTTATAGATTGTGCAATTATCTGGACATTCCAGAGGCTCTAAGTAACTAAAGCACAAAGGATCACCCACAGGGCGTAAAGTACAATATTAACTTTCGGCCCTAGAAACATTCTCCAGTTCCTTCTGGGAAGTCTGGGCACAGGGGCAACGCCCCCGGCCACCAGGCCAGGAAGGTCCGATCTTTCCTGAGAGGAAAGACATATTGTGGGCTTCCAGGGCTTTCGGTTACTCAAAGAGAAGGCAGAACTGAGCTCCCAGGGTCGTTGGATACAAACCCCGCTCTTGGTAAAGGGAGTGGGGGAAGTTTTCCAATCTTTTCCCTCCAGGTGTTGAGTTTTCCTGGGATGGGACCAGACAGGGACAGCTTCACCAGGAGGTCATGGCTGTGCTGAGTCCCACAGGAGGGATGTCACATCCTTAGGTGCCAGGGGCCCAGGCCGTGGGCCGGGGTGGGGACAGCCAGGGCAGGGCCCTCTCATTTGCTGACCAGTTCTCTGATGGTAAATTCAGGGTCTTCAGGGCTGTGAACAAAAGGTCAGGGGAGTGCAAGAGTGAGGGTGGCCCGACTGACACCTAGACCCTCGCCCAGAGGCAGGAGCCTGTGACCTTGGTGCCTCTGGCCAGTCCTGAGGATGGAGGAGGCATCATGGCACGGGCATACTCAGAGCCAGGCATCAATCCTCACATCTCCATGGAACAGGTTCCCACCTCAGACAGGAGTGGGGGAGCCGGAAGCTCTGCCCTCTGGGAGCTGAGAGTATAGCAGGAACCAAGCCCAGACAGAAGGATGACTCCTATACCAGGCATGAGGGTAAGGTGTCTGTGGGAAGAGCAGGGGAGGCAGCAGAAATAGCATGTGCAAAGGCCCTGTGACGGATGGGAAGAAGGGCCACATGGCTGGAGCATGGCACGAAGGTAGGGGAAGGTATAGGTGATCCAGGTCCGGGGCTCTCTGACTGTGGTCAGACGCTTGGGTTTCCTCTGTTGTGCTATGAGAAGCCATAACAGGTTTTGAGCAGGAGATAACAGAATCTGGTTTACCTTCCAAGGCCCTCACAGGGACAGACTGATGTGGGCAACCATGGTGACACTGCAGGAAAGGCAATGGGGATGGCGGCAGCTGTGAGGCTGTGGGAACTAGAGGTGCCAAGGGGTGCCCTGGGTCTCTGCACGGAAGATGCCATGAAGGGACCAGAGAAGCTGGCTGGCCTTCCCCAGCGATGTTGCATGAGCAGCCCTGAGACGCCAGACAATGATGGGCTGGGGCCAGATAGACCCCAGGTCTGGAATGTTACTCTAGGAAACTTTCCCTTGGGACCCCTGTGCTTCTGTTCTCTAAGAGGTTTGCTAGTTCTCTCATCTTTCCCAAATGCACGAGTGGATCCAATGTGGAAAGTATTTCCATACCGGGGTACTAAGCAGGGTTTAAAAGCGTTTGATACCTGTCATCTTTTATTGAATCTGCCCACCTTTCTCAGTGACAGATGACAAGATGGACTTGAGAATCCTCTACTATCTTTGGCTGTTTTTAAGCTAAGGGGGCCACTATTTTGCCCTCTTCCCGGCCTGACAATCCCAGCGCAGAGGTCAGCTTTCCCACTCCAGGGACCCGGGGTTGGGCTCGGGACCTCCCCCCCTCGCCCGGTCATCTCGTCCTTGGCGCCAGGATGGATCCCTGCCCAGGGGCGCCCAGGACCTTCCGGGCTGGGCCCCCTCCGGCCATGCCAGCCTCCTACCTGCCGAGGCCCACCCACCCAGGGACGCCCCTGTTCTGTCCTCTCAGTGCCTGCGGCCATTCAAGCCGCAGCTCGTCCCGGGGGTACGGGAGGCCGCAGACCACCGCCTGCACCTGCTGTGCCCTGCGCCCGCCAGGGACCTCGACCCCTAGCAGCCACGCCCAGGCGGCCGGCAGCCCCCAGGGGCGCAGGGGGCTTGGGGCACGGTAGGCGCGGCGTGGGATCTAAAGGGGCGCAGGCATAGGCAGGGCAGGGGGGGCGTGTTAGGGCACAAGGGCGCGGGGCGGTGGGCATGGTGAGGCGCGGTGGGGCAAGGGACGCGGGAGGCGGCGGCGGGGGTCGCGGTTTGGCGGAGGCGCAGGGGCGCGTTGGGGCGGGGGCGCAGAGGCACGGCACCCAGTGGTGGGGGTCGTGGGACAAGGCAGGGAGAACGTTGGGATGGAGGCGCAAGGGCGCATCGGGCCGGGCGGGGCGCCCTCTGCCGTCCTCAGCCGCCCGCGTGCGTCCGGCACGGCGCTCCCGCCTGGAAACAGGAGACTAATCGGCGCAAGCCCCGCCCGCCGCCGCGCGCCGCCGCGTGTCCCCGCCCGCGCGGTCGGTCGGAGCGCGGCTCAGCGGCGCGGCGGCGGCTCGGCACGGCGGCGGCCGGGCGCAGGCGGGCGGGCGGAGCAGCGGACGGCGCCGAGGCCGCCCCACGCGCCGGGCTCGCGGCGGCGGAGCGCGCCGGACTCGTCGGGGCCCGCGGCCGCCCGCGCCTTTCAATGGGCAGCTCGCACTTGCTCAACAAGGGCCTGCCTCTCGGTAAGGCCGCGCGCGCGCATTTCCGGCCCGGCGGGGGCGGGGCGGGGGCGCGGGCGGGCGGGGGCAGGGGCGGGCCGAGCGCGCGCCTGCGGGGCCGTCGCCTTTGTGTGCGAGTGCGCGTGCGCGCCGGCGGCCGCGCGTCGCCGCGGGCGGGGTTGGGGTCGTGCGCATGCGCGAGCTGCGACGTGCCAGTGCGCGTGCGCCAATGTCCCACCCGCCCCGCCCGCGGCCCGTGCAGGTGACACAAAGGGGCCCGCGGGCCTGGGGGCAACCCCTGTGCACCTCCGGCCGCACCCCAACCAGACCCCTGCCCCATCAGACCTTCATCCCTATCAGACCCCCGGCCCCACCCCAACCAAACCCCCCAGCCCAACCAGACCCCCGGCGCCACTGGACCCCAGGGCTGCCCCGGGCACCTTGGTCCTATTAGGCCTCAGCCCCACCTGGCCCCCGTCCCACTGGACCCCAATCTCTAGCCATGGCCCTAAGAGCTGACCTCTGGCTCCATCCCTGTGTAGTCCGCCTGCTGGAGCCAGACCAGCCTGGGTGGTCAGTCTGAGTTCTCAGCCTTATGCGAGGTTCCTCCCGGTTACGTTCCTAGGAGGGCGGCACATGCTGCTGTGTGTTTCACCTGCTTCCTAGCTCACTGCACAAAATTAACTCCAAGTGACTTGCTTTGAAAGAAAGAAAGATCTGTCTTCTCAGCAGCTGGTTGTGTGGTGGCTGGGGAGGGAAGGTTGTGGCCCTCACACTGGGGGGTTGTTCCTGAAGAGCAGACGCTCTGCTGCCCGTCCGTCATGGCTGTTCTTGTGCTTAGTTTTGGTAGCAGGGCTTGGATCACCATTTGAGTTGTTTATCCATTTTTAAAAATACGTAGAATCTTAATGGTCCAGCCGGTGGGGAGGGCAGCCCTGCCCCTGACGGCCCTCAGCCAGGGACCCGAAGTAGCCATTGCACGTGGTCTCTGCACCTGCACTCTCGCTCTGCTCTGGGCTGCTGGCTCCCATCTTGAGAATTCCGAGGGGGTTTGGACTCAGTTCTGCTTGTCACCAGGGCACTTTTCCCTGTTTGCTGTGTGCTTTGCTGGCAGGAAATGCAGCACTGGGGGGCCTGAGCCTGAGGGCTGAGGGCCAGGGAGGGAGTAGGCTCAGTTGGGCTGCCCCTGGACTGCTGACTCCCCGTGAGGCATTAGGTGTGGTCCTGGCCCTGGAAGCACCTTAGCCGGCCACTCTGCCTGCCGGTGGCCATTTTGCAGAGTCTGCCATGTCAGCTTGGGCCTTCCTCCTGGGAGGGGCGGTTCCAGGGTGTGGCAGGGGAGGGGCCGGGAGGGGCCCCCGGGTGGGTGAGGGGCTGCTCTGGCTTCTTCCTCTTCCTGGCCACCCCACCCTCCTCGAGGCTGTGCCCATCCTAGCTGCGAAGTCAGGGCCAGAGGCTCCTGGCTCCTCGAGGGCCTGTGAGAGGGAGGAGGCCACCACTGCACCTGAGTGGGCAGGGTTGAAGGCTAGAAGTTTCTCTGACTCAGTGCCCAGCCGAGCCCTCTGCCTCTGGGCATGCCGCGGAGGGCTGCCTTGGAGCCAGTGCCATGTGTGGAAACTGAAGAAGCCAGCAACCTGGCCAGGGCCCAGACCCATTCTCGTGGTGATGGTTTCCTCGTGATCACTCAGGACAAAATGACGTTCTAGCTAGGGAAGAGGGAAGGAGGTCAGGCTTCTTTCCTGTTCTGAACAGTCAGGAATGTGGTGAGTGAGTCAGATTGGAAATGAGGCCCAGAGCCAGGACGGTGGGTGGGCCAGGGGCACAGGGTGGTCTGTTTCCTCTGACCCAAGCCTTTCCTCCTCCAGGGCCCCCGTGTTTGTGCACCCTCCCCGTGTCCCCTGGGTTCCCCGTTCACCATGTGTACAAACACGTCAGAGCACATGTTGGTGTATAGGAGAGTGTAGAGAAGGACCCCCTCCCCCTGCCCCGTGTTGGCATCTGGGGGCCCATGAGCTGTGTGCAGGCCAGCTCCCATGGGAGCAGTGTCCTCGCTGAGCTCCTGGGGGAGTGACCACAGTGGGCAAGAGCGCAGGTGTGGGTGCCCCACAGATTCTGGCTGTGCCCTGGCCAGGTTGTGCCCTCTTTGTATCCCCATCTGCAACACAGGGTAACCGTGGTGATGTGTGGGTCAAAGCCATGAGCATGTGTGGTGCGCAGGGCCGTGCTGGGCTGTGCAGTGGGCGCTGGGGGCAGCACTGTGCTCAGGAGCCGAGTGTTTACTGTAGTTACTGAGGACAGCTGCAGTCTCGGAGCCGCCCTTCATCCAGAAGTTTGTCAGCGTTGCTCTGCCGACCTGGGGGCTGTTAGGGAGGTGGGTTCCGGCTTGGACCCCGCCTGCCTCCTGCCCCCTGGTCTCCCTGCTCACGTGGCTGCTACCGTGTCTCACTCTGGGCACAGCCTTGTCTGTTCCGCCAGAGCTGCAGGTGCCTCTTCTCTTTCTGTGGTTTTACCACCTGTCTTTGGCCACGTGTTTCAATTCGGTGTTGTCTATAAGGACATGCACTTGGGCTGCATCTGGCCTCCCATGGACGCCTCCGCCGACCACTCGAGCGCTCTTACGTTCTTCCCACTGCCTGGCCTTTTCTGGGGCCTCTCTCATGTCTCCAGTGTGCAGGTTCATCCTGTTCGGCCTTAACTAGGGCGGCTCGTGGGTTCCCTGAAATTGTGTGAGATGGGTACATGGCCGGGGATGTCCCTCCTGGACATGTCAACCTGAGGACACTACAGTGGTGCGGAGTCCTGGCTGGGGTGCACGGGCTGCGGGGGCTGGTCCTGCCACCCTGCTGAGGTCCTGGCGAGTGTCCTGAGTCAAGCCCTAGCCTGTGGGCCTGGGCCCAGCTCAGGAGTGACCGGAGGTGCCGGCCCATGTGCTTCTGCCCGGGGCTGGGGCACCGCTGTCTGGACACTGATTGTCCGGCAAACTGTCACTTGGTACATGCTCAGTACATGTGTACTGGAGGAGCCCCTGTGGCAGAAGTGACCACCTCCGCAGGAGGAAAGCCCCACGCTCAGAGAGGGCCAGTAACTCCCTCAGGTTCCCGTGGTGCGATTCCAGCCGGCTTGCACCAGCCCGGCCGTTTTTCAGGTTTTCCTCTGCCGGCTGTTTGTCACCTGCCCTTTGAACCTCATGTGGCCAGCGCCCCAGGGTAGCCTGGACCGAGTTGTCCAGCTTGGTGTAGCGGTGCTGGGAAGTTTCAGCTGCACCACTGCGTGTCACCGAGGACCCGTCTACGGGGAGGTCTGCGTGCCGCCGTGATCTGATGTTCCCTGTGGAGTGCCCAAGTCAAAGGCATGTTTGTTGTGAAGTTTTGTAATCCTGTGGCGACTCCTTCTAGAAAGATTTGCAGTTTTTACTCCGCTTGTAGTGGGAGGGAGGACTCGTCTGGTGGTGCCGACAGGGCTGAGGCCTGGCTCAAAGCCCAGGGTGTCCGGGATGTGGGGGAGGCAGCCATTTGTGCCACCCTGATCCTGCCGTTTAACCGTGTCACCTGAGGGAAAGCTTGCCGGCGCCTCTCTTGGGGTCCTCTGACCATCACCGGGCATCCGCAGCCGTGGGGCAAGAGCTCGGTGGGGTGGACGTGTTCAGCCCTCGAGTGCCCCAGTGTATGCCGCAGTGGCTGGCGCACCACTGCCCTGGGCAGGACGATCCCTGAGGTGCCGCCACATCACGGACTGCACACGTGCATGGTCTCTGCCTCCAGGAAACTTTGGTGTTTCCCCCGCGAAGCCAGAAGTCTCTCGGGTGGCCCATCGTCAGCTGAATATTAACCCGCGTCATCCCTCTGGGTGATCCCACAGCACCCCTGGTCAGCTCCAGACCACTGCCAGCCCTCGTGGGCAGCGAAGCAGAGTGAGGACTGGCTGGCTAGGGGAGGCTGGGACGGCAGTGGACCCTTTCCGAAACCTCCCCAGGGTGGCCCTCGCCTCCCCAGGCCCGGCGTGGCTCACGCTGCCCATCTGTGGCATGGAGGCCTGTTCTCCAGTGAGACATCTAAGTTTTGTGACTTCTGCATCCTGTGGCATCTTCAGGATGTCCCGTTTAGAAGGGAAGGGAGGGTGCGATGGCTCTAAATAACGTGCCGCGTCTTTCAGTGAGGATAAAGTTCTCATTTCCTGCGGGAGTTCTGAGGTGTCCAAAAGCCCACAGGGTACCTGCGTATACATGCACAAAGATGCCTGGGGACATGTGAATCCAGGACATCCCTGGAGAGTAGTCTTGGTGGCAAATCGTGCCTTTTAGCACAGTTTTTGTTCCCTGTCTTCCCTGACCTGCAGTGCAAGCGCCAGCAGGCCCCGAGGAGTGGAGTGCCTCCCTGGTTCTCACGGATGCTGTCCCCAGAAGTACCGTGTCTGTGTCAGGGTGACATTGGCAGTGTCTGTCCTGGTGGGGGTTTTCCGTGGCCCTGTGCTCTCTGCCCAGGCCCTGTGCTCTCTGCTCCACGTTGCCCTCGGGCTCCCTCGTCTTCTCTGGCCTGTTCCCTGCAGAAGCTCGGTTTCCTCCAGGCAGCAGGTGGCTCCATCTCGGCCCAGAAGGGTTCTGGGTCGGCTCCTACCTTGGGCAGCACAGCCAGGCCCTAGTCCTCGTGCCTCCATGCCTGGGCAGCCAAAGCAGACGGGTCATGAATGCCCAGGTGCTGTTTCGGTGGGGACTAGCCAGCAGGACAGCTTTGTGAGCAGAGAAGGCTGCTGGGCCAGTGCCAGCCTTCTTGCCCAGAGTAATACCCAGAGGGGGACGGGACAGGGCAAGGCCCTTCCGGTTGTAGGGGAGCCCTTCTGGGCAGTGGCATTAAGGAGGGAGTGCCAGGTGGCCCAAGGAGCTGGCCACACAGTCTTGTGGGAAGCCTGTCCTGGCAGAGGGTCTGGCTGCAGGCAGGGGGAGGAGCTGCGCTGAGCTTGGTTTCATTCTCAGGATTGGGGCTGCAGGTGGAGAGTCTTAAGCAGAGATACGATGTGCTTTGTCTTCTGGGAGGACAGGGAGAGGATGAGGCCCTGGTAGGCGTGAGGGAGTTCTCGGGACCAGGGAGGCTGGAGGGACGCGGGTTCTGATGAGCATTGAGCAGTATTGATGAGTATTGATGAGCACTGACTAGTTCTGGGCTAGACTGAGCTGTATTGATGAGTATTGACTAGTATTGGTGAGCTCTGACTAGTACCAGGCTACAGTGAGCTGTATTGATGAGTATTGATGAGCACTGACCAGTACTGGGCTAGAATAAGCTCTATTGATGAGTATTGATGATCACTGACCAGTAGTGGGCTAGGGTGAGCTGTATTGATGAGTATTGATGAGTATTGACGAGCACTGACCAGTAGTGGCCTAGAGTGAACTGTATTGATGAGTATTGATGAGCATTGACCAGTATTCGGCTAGAGTAAGCCATATTGATGAGTATTGATGAGCATTGACCAGTACTGGGCTAGAGCAAACCGTATTGATGAGTCTGAACACATGTGGAGGGTGCAGTGCTGTGTCTTCTGGCAGGGCTGGCTCCAGGGGCGGGTGGGTACACTCACTCAGTTTTCTCTTGTCCTTTTAGTTTCTATTTCGTGCAGGGTATGGGTGTTGGGCATGCAGCCTAGCAGTGCAGGAGGCCTCAGCACAGGTCATGTGACCTGGCCTGGGGGCAGGATCTGTTCCTCCTGCATTAGGGTCAGCCCCTGTATGGAGCCCTCGTGCCAGGGTTGGGGAGCAGGCACTTGGGCAGCTCAGGAACTCTCCCAAGGGCCGGGTAATTGGCGCTCACTCTACCCCCAACCTCGCAGCTGTATCCCTGACAGGTCTTGGCTGCCTGCTGGGTAGGAAGGCCCCCAGGTGCTCCTTGCCCTGTGTGTGTCTGGGTGTCATGGCCCACGCCCTCAGCTCCTGTGCTGAGCATTGTTTTAGGGAGAATCTGTTGACTTGCTGGGATACTGCGTGCCAGGATGGCAGGTGGCACAGTGCAGGGCCTGGGTGGGCAAGTGTGGGTGGAACACTGGGGAGCTGGCATCCCGAGGCCCTGCCCCGGGCAGCCTCCTTGGAAGACCTGTATCCCTGCCTGGGCATAGAGCCCCAGGAATTGGCAACATGGCATAGAAACTTCCAGAACCAGCAGGCAGACCCACCTCTGCAGTTTCCTTGCCCCAGCCTAGGCAGCTGCACACTCTGTGCCTTCGGCTCCTGGTTCCTGGATGCTGCTTGGTGGTCTGGGTGGGGCCAGAGGCCATGGGGGTGGCTGCAGCCCCAGGAGCTGTTCCCGTGTCCGGGTGACCTTGGGGGCCAGCCTCAGGCCTGGAACCACGAATGCAGGGTGGGCATCTAGCCCGTCTGCGGCAGGAGCCAGGGGCCCTTGGCCAGCAGCAGCCCTTGCGTCCCAGGTAGGTCCCATCGGGCAGCCTTGGGTGTAGCAGAGCAGCAAAAACGTTCACTTTTTTGATGGCGTTTCCTGGAGCTTGAGAGTTTTAGTCGGCCCTCGATGGTGTTTTAATGTGTCTCTTGTGTTTGATTTTTAGTAAGACTTTGAACCCGACGCAGGCTTCAGTGGTTGCCGTGGATCAGAAGCGTGAGCGCTTTGGCTCGAGACAATTAAAGACGTGGGATGAGGCTCCGAGACAGGACGCGGTTCTGCCTGGGGATTCTGAAGATAAAAAGCTTTGAAAAGTCGAATTCATGGTCGTGGAAACCGAGCCCATATTAAGAAATGTCAGGTTGGTAGGGGTCCTGGAGTCTGAGCAGGTTGAAGCCGGTCTCTCTGCGAACGTGTGAAGGAGGAACACTGGGGACGTGTGACCTCACTGTCCTTAATGTTGGGGGGCCTGGCTGTGTGGGTATCAGGCCCTACTCTGCCGCAGCTTGTGTGCACTGGGCAGCGACACAGGTTGTCCCCCAAGCGGGGTTTCCCTGTGTTTCTGGTGGGCCGCCAGCAGCAGTCAGCAGAGCACAGCCTCGGTTAGGCCTTCACACAGCATCTGCTTTGGCTTCTGTCGGAAAGGATCCCCAGAGAGGTGTGCAGGTGGGTGCTGAGGCCAGGTCTTGCCTGTAGTAGACCAGGGGTGGGGCCTTGGGGCCTTGCGGAGCCCCAGATGAAGATGGGGAAATCCCAGCCACCCGCCACCCGGCCAGGGAACAGGAAGGGCAGGACTGCAGGTTGTGGTTGAGTTCGCTCCTTTTGCCCCTGTTGTGTTCTCAGGCATTGGAAGTGCAGAGTCAGTGAACACAGTCCTAGGTTACAGTGCTGCTGCTGCGAGACTTAGTCCAGCATGGGTTAGTCACGCCTGGCCACCTCCCTGGGCATGTCCCCCGAGCCCACCAAGGGCCCAAGGGCGAGTCGTCTGGGAGATCCCTGGCTCGGTGGTCTGGGGCAGCTCTGTGGGTGGGGGTAGGAGGCACCATGTGGTGGGGCCTGGCACTCTCGTCTGCTCGCCCTGGACTGCAGGGCCCCTCCCCTTCCTTCCAGTGAGGGACTGGGCCCTGGCCACACCAGCACCTGGGCGTCCTCCCCAGGCAGTTCTGACGCGGCTGAGTTGTTTGCAGGTTGAAGCTGAGCACTGGGTTCCCGCCAGGTTGAGCCCCCAGGTCCACGGGTGAGGGGTCTGCTGCCTTGCCTGGGTGCGGGTTCAGGCACTCTGCTGAGTTCCCAGAGAGGTCTGGACACATGTGTTATGTCTGTCCACGTTTGCCTCGTCAGAAACTAAAGCTGAGGAATGTAAGAGTAGGTATTTATCAATTCACTTAAAAATGCCAATAATAAACTCACTCCATGCTACACACATGGCGTTCAGTGTGAGGTGTAACTCCTTTCCACGCCATGTTTGCACGTGTGCATGTCCCTGCCAGCTGGCATGGTGGAGACAGCTGGCCGTGTCCACAGAGGGTACCAAGTGTTGCACCGCGGTGGGCGCCCGTCTGGAGAGAACTGGAGGGAAAGGCAAACCACAGGGTGCCAGCGCCTCCTTGTTTTGACTGTGCAGATCCCACACCTGGGGAGCAGCTGGCCTGGGTGGGTCCCAGCACCTTGACCATTGGAGGAGGCGAGGGGGTGGAATGGCCAGCGTCTTCTCCTGGGACAAGCTGGAGCTCGTTGACCTCAGGGGAGGGGGCGTGTGTGGCGGCCAGCGCAGGGGTATGGGCCCCACTGCGCCTGGAGCCTTGGCCTGGCAGCCTCAAACCAAACCCAGCTGTATTCTAGCTCCGGGTGGTCAGTGGAGACCGGTGCACCATCTCCCGCAGGCGTCCACTCGGGCCTGGAAGCGCACGCGGTGACTGGTGCTGCATGTGGATGGCGGCTGTGTGCACAGCTGCACCGGGCCTGCCCGCAGAGCGTTGCTTTCCTCTGGCATGATCCTGAGAGGCACTTCCCTGCTCCCCAGCCGCTGACAGCTCGGGCGCCAGCCGAACTCTGCACGCCCACAGGCGGGCCAGGGCCCGAGACCCAGCTGAGTGCGGCGTGGCCACCAGGGGCAGCCATCAGGGCCTCCTGCGGCCATGGTCTGTGGCAGAGCCTGCTTGGTCACTCTGCTTCTTGGTCGTCGCCCTGTGCCCTCTCACTGCCTCTCCTGCTGGCCGGCTGTCCTAGGGCTGCTCAGTCTCTGGGATGGGAGCGAGTCTGTGAGGCTCTGGGGGGTGGATGACTGGGCCCCACCCCAGCTCCGGTGCTGCCCGGCTGCCTGAGGTGTGGGTGACAGTGGCCACAGTGCTGTCTGTCTGGCACAGGGAGGGTGGGCTCGTGCTACACCTTGAAGCCCTTATTTCTCTTCTGGATCCCGAGTGAGGTTTAGTTGTGTAACATTTAGAAAGAGTTGGTTTTTAATAATTCTCAATGTTTTGATCTGGGAGGGTTGGGGGTTCCGAGTGTATTTTAATAGGGTTTAGCCCTTTTTTCTCTTTGCAATGTTTCTTGCCTTTTCAAGTCTACAAACAGAAACGGTGCCAGGCAAGGCTCTTGCGAAAGCACACTTGGGATCCGCCAGGTGGCCTGGGCAGCCACACTGGAGTGTTTCCCGAAGGCCCTTGTGTGTAATCTGCACATTCCTGGTCCGCAGGGGCACCCTGCAGCTGGGTGGAGCACAGCTCCCCACCTCCCAGAGCTGCCCCGAGGTCTCTGAGGGTCCCAAGCTCCTGCCCTGGGGGACAGTTGCCATCGGACTGTGTCCATGCAGGTCTCAGTGAGCTGTAGCAAAGGCTAGGTTGTCTTTCCCACCAATTTTTAATTTACTTTTTACAAAGGTCCATGTGACTGAACATTCAGAGTAGAGGGTTCTCAGGGAGGGCCCTTTAGCCCCTGTGGGCAGTGGGCAGTGGGCAGCGGCGTAGCGGGCTTGGCCGGGGCTGCGGTGCTGCAGGAGCTGAGCCTTCTGCTCCTGTCTTGCAGGCGTCCGACCTCCGATCATGAACGGGCCCCTGCACCCACGGCCCCTGGTGGCGCTGCTTGATGGCCGGGACTGCACAGTGGAGATGCCCATCCTGAAGGACGTGGCCACCGTGGCCTTCTGTGACGCGCAGTCCACACAGGAGATCCACGAGAAGGTAACACCCCACACCTTCACCTGGGCTGGCAGACCTTCGTGTGGGCATGAGGAGGGTTGCAGAATGCCAGTGGGTCCTCAGGCTGCGGCCGAGCATGCATGTGGTGCTGGCCTCTGGCCACGGTCAGTCTGAGTGCCGCCGGGGACAGGAGCAGCCCCTGCCATAGTCAGCCCAGCCTTGTCAGGAGATGGTGGTGGGACTTGGGGCTGGCTCCTTGGTTCATTTTCTTCATAGCCAATGTTTTCCCAGAAAGTGCATCCTTGGATGTTGGCCCAAGTTGCTTGAGGCCAGAACGCTCTGCTTCCTCCTGGGCCCGGTCAGCACCGTTCTTCACCCAGCGGTCTCAGCATTGCTGCGGCCCCTCCCAGGCTCCTGTGCGTGCTGGGTAGCTTTTGGGCAGCTTTCACGCTCCGTGTCTGGTCGGGGATCTCCAGGGCTCTCCAATGATGAGAAATAGGCCAGTCTGCACTACTGGTAGTCATGGCCCAGTGATTCGGGAACAGCCTTTCCGCTGATGGCAGATGAAGAAGGCAGGCAAAGTTCTTTAAAAAGCTAACAAGCCACGAAGAGCTGACAGAACAGGACCAGTCGCAGGCTGCCACCAGGAGAGGCCCAGAACCTGTGGGAATGAACAGGCCACGCCAGCTTGGGCCTGGGCTATTCGCTGTTCTGGAAGAAGCAACTCAGAGGCTACGTTCTGCTTTTGGCAGCATCATGGGCTGGTGGAGGATGAAGCCCCCTGGGAACACACCCTGGAGTCGGGAGCTGGACTCAGGCACGCGCTGGCTCATGCTGCACCAGCCTGTTGGCACCCGAATCAGACCTGGAGCTTGGATCATGGGTGACCTCACACTGCTGTGCCCCAGGTGCCTGGCAGGGACAGCCCTTTGTAGAGGAAGATGCAGTGGGGGCACGTGCAGTCACAGGTAACCAGGCAGGCAAGGAGAGAGGACGCCGTGAGCCAAGCCCAGCAGGAGCAGACAGGCCAGCACGACCGCCAGGGGCTCCAGCTGCCGCCTCGGGACGACTGCCGACACCACAGCCGAAGAGATGAAAGCTGGTAACTCTACAAAGTAACGTAGCAGATCTAGAGGAGGAAAAATTACAAGATGTAATTACAAATTGCCAGAGCCAGAAGTAGGACTTGTGGGGCAGATTTCACAGCCATGTGGGCATCAGCAGCCAGGAGGGCGGGGAGGAGTCTCAGTCCAGGCATGGCAGGGGGACAGAGGGACGGAGGTCGGGAAGGAGGGCGTGGTCAGGAGCAGGCAGCTTTCACCGAAACCTGAGGGGGAACGAGGGCGGGAAGGGGCCAGGAAGCGAAATGTGGTGAGATCGAGGCAGAGGGTCTCCGAAAGTGACGGAAGAACACATGCAGTGAGTCTGTCGGCCACCTCCACTGGGACAGCCGCTCTGGAAGGGCTTTGGCGGTTTCTTGCAGGGTTAAACGTGCACTCACAATAAGACCCGGCGGCCACGCTCCTAGGAAAGTGGCACTCACGTCTGCACAAACCTGCACGTGGTGGTTCACAGCAGATGCCGTGGAATCCTGCTCAGCAAGGAAAGAAACAAACTTGATACTTGCAGCGCGCGTTGGGTGGGTCTCCGTGGCGTTCTGCCAGTGAAAAAGACTAATTTCGAAGGGTTAGGTCGTGTTTCATTCCCTTCATTCTTGAGTAAGGAGGTGACAGTGTTGGGGAACAGTTGCCGGGGTGGGTTGAGGGAAGCGGGGGCTCGGAAGAGTTAACGGGCAGTGCCGCTGTGTGGTCTTCGGACAGTTCTGTGTCCTGCCGTCGTGGCGGCTACTCAGATCAATGTGTGATAAGTTACAGAGGCCGGTACACGCACACGCACACGCACGCAAGGGAAAAACGGAGAAACCGAGCAAGGCGCATACCTGAGCCTTCATGGGGCACTGGCGTTGAGTTTGAACGGTGACCTGGTTGTGGACAAGGTCCTCGCGGGGAGTGGAGCAAGCACGCAGGAGCCCTCTGGACTATTTCGGCAACTTCTTGTGAATCTTAAACAATTTCAAACTAAAAACAATATATGAAATGAAAAAGACATACTGATAGAAAATTTTCAAAATCATAAGCAATACTGAAGTTTTGCCAATAAATTTGAAAACTAAGACAAAACAGATGTTTTCTTCTAAAATTATAATGCATCAAAACTGCCTCAGGCTGGGCATGGTGGCACAGCCCTGTAGTCCCAGCTACTCAGGAGGCTGAGGCAGGAGAGTCTCTGGAGCCAGGAGTTTGAGGCTGCAGTGAGCTATGATGATGCCACCGCACTCCAGCTGAGGTGACACAGTGAGACTCTGTCTCTGTGTCCATGTAAGATGCAAATAAATAAGTGGACAGAGACCCTGGCTGGGGGATCAGGGCAGGGGTGGGGCCTCAGAGGGACAGTAGACTGTCCCCACCTGATAGGCAGATGACATCCTGTTTTATTCTTTGACTGAAAGAAACGTTAAGAACTGCTAATTCGTATCGCGGAGAGAGGTGCAGTAACACCTCGTTATACAGAGCAGATGCAGCGGAAAAGAATCATCAGAGAACTAGAAAGAGCCCTTGGAAATGAAAAATATGAGTGAAAATTTAATTGTAATGGGAAGCTTGGAGATAGGGAATCTCAGAGGAAAGATTTGGAAGCGATGGGGAAAACTGAGATGGAAAGGCCTCCTGGGAGCTCCAGGCCGGAGTCCGCCGGTCCCGGCCGCGCCCTCGAGTCCCCGTGTCTCCGTAGCATATAGTCCTGAGTAGGGACTTTGTTTCCCAAGCTTTCTTACCACTAGGTGTGGCCAAGTGACTAAGTTCCGACAAGGGAGAGGTAAGCAGAAGTTTTGTGTGCGGGTCCCTCTTCCTTCTCTCTGCAGACTGGAAACCCGATGTGATGGGTGGAGTCTGGGCAGCTGCCCTGGACTGTGAGGGGATGGGGACAGCGAGGCAGGAGCCTGGGACCACGACGGCTGTGGAGCTGTCTCCAGGCACTGGAGTGGGAGGGAAATGGGTCCCTACTACTCAGGAATTTCTGCTACTGGGAGCAGAAACTTCCCTCACAGCTGCTTGGATGTCAGGTGTTACCTGAGTGCTGTAGGACAGAAGGTGATGTTCTTAATGCAACAACATGATGAGGAAAAACCCCAGAGCTAAGCGGGGATTTCAGCTCTCTTGCCACAATCCTAGGAAGAACGTCAGAGGGCGCCCGAGATGCTGTGCTGTTCAGGATCGGGAGACCGGACCGCCCAGCCCACAGTGCCAGCTTCAGAACTTCTGTGGGAAAACCACGCTCAGCCCGGGGTTGCCCATCTGATCGGACTGCCAGGCCGCTGGGAAGGAAGGCCTGGGGACCAGAAACGGAGCTTCCGCCTCTGGGCCGGTGCAGGTGGGGCTGCAGGGCCTTTCTGGGAAGCGGCTGCTTCTAAGGAGGCGAATGGACCTGGGCGAAGCTGGAAGCATCTGCAGGCCAGGGGGCGAGGTGGGACGGCTGCCGGAAGGTCCCTGCTGTGTAGCGGTGCTGCGGATACAGGCAATGGAATGGTACGAATCCAGGAAAAACACGAAACTGGTGGTGTAGGAGTGGTGGGGTGGAAGACGGACCCGGTGGTGGTGGCCGGCATGGAGACGGCTGCCATGGCTCTGGCCCCAGCACCGTGGCATAAGCCAGGAGGACGCAGACCCATCACCGTGTGGGGGCCCTTGCCCAGCAGGCTGTGCTGCGCCCACCCGAGCCTCAAGGCGCGTCCAGACCCCAAGGAGGAGCCGTCAGGCAGTGTCAGTGCCACAGTGGACAGGACAGGACCAGAAACAGCCCACCTGGTGGGGCCGCTGGGATGGCCGTGGGGAGACAGCCACCTCAGGCTGCAGCGCTCTGTCTGGACGGCCGGCCACGCGTTTGGCGAAGTTCTGAAAGTATGAGGAGAGATTTGAAGGAGAATGGGTTTACTGCCTTGAGGTCGTAACAAAACACAAGATGTAATAAGTTACATGGAAAATGTGGCACTCGAAAGGAAAGGTAAGTCTGATTAAATGACAGTTAGAAACAATGATGTAGGAAAATAGCTATATTAAAATAATAAAAACAAGTGAGAGGTGGGGGTTGGGTATTTTCAATTTAAAGGTTAATATCTAAAATATTGAAAGACTCTCGCCAATAAATAGGAAACAGAAAAATCACAACAGAAGACAGGCGAGGGAGGCGGTATTCGGGTACAAACAGTGCTCTCCATTAAGCATGCCGCCTCCCTGGTCCTGCGGGTGCAAAGTCACCCCCAGGTCAGCGCCGGGTAAGGCCTGCGCCAGCCACGGGGCAGCCCGAGCGCATTTCTCGGGACGGGCAGAAGCTGCCACTGCCAGGTGGTTTTTGGATGGTGCATTGACAGTTTCTGTGAAAATCTGAAGCGTGGGGAGTCTCCAGCCCAGCTCCACTGTCATGAAGAAACATCCCGACGGGGGGGACGTGATGTGAGCAGCAGTTTCAGAGAATAAGCCGCACCCGTGCACGTGTCTGGCAAGATAAGGACAGTCAGGAGCGCGCAGCACAGGCAGGGGAGGCGGGTTGTGGAGCTGCACCTGCCACGTGCTTTCCACAGGGCAGCAGGTGTGTGCGCGGGGCCCCGGCCCGGCCTGCCTGGGAACATCTTAACCAGCCAGACTCCAGCGTTGGTTCGGGGTGGGTGGCCAGTGAGTTCACTCAGAAACTGCTGCCGCTGGGACCGTCTAGGGGTTTGTTTCCAGCCAAGTGGCAACTGACCCTCATTGGGCACTCCGCCTTCTCCAGAATGCTGTGAGCATTCTGCGAGGGTGGGACCTCGTTACCCTGTGCTGGAGTTGAGCAGACGCGTCAGGCCACCAGCCTGGCCACACAACTAGTGGAGGGTGGTTTCTGGGAGGTGACTGGTTTGTGACCTAAAAGGACACACCTGGCTGCACCTGTGTTCTACGGACTTACTCCCTGGGAAGTTGACGCAATACCTGGGGCTGGAGCAGCCACTTTATAACTATGAAGGGGAACAGAGGGGACCTGCAAGGGGGATGGACCTGGAGGCTGATGGAGCAGCCGAGGTGTCCTGGCCTGCAGACCTCTGGACAGCACAGCTGCCGTGTGGCAGAGCCCATGCTCCAGTGGCCTTTGTCCTGCAGCTGAGCACAGGCCAGCCTGGTATGTGGCAGGGCTGTGGTATTGGGGTCTCTGAGTAGTGTTCAAATTCCTGCTCTGAGAACATCTTCACCCAGCACTGTTATTAAAACATATTCAGTAGAAACAAGGGTAAGGACATGAAAAAAATCTATCAAGAAATGTACGTGGGCAAATTATTAAAGCTGTGATAATGGATGCCAGCTCGCACTGGGCTTGAGTACCTGGCACTGACCAGAAGTCAACGGACCCTTGGTCAGTGCCGCCGGGAACCTCCAGCTGACTCACTGGTTTCTATTTCTAAGAACTTATCGATAAAGATTTTTTTTTTTTCTTTTTTTTTTTTTTTGAGACAGAGTCTCACTCTGTTGCCCAGGCTAGAGTGAGTGCCGTGGCGTCAGCCTAGCTCACAGCAACCTCAAACTCCTGAGCTCAAGCGATCCTCCTGTCTCAGCCTCCCGAGTAGCTGGGACTACAGGCATGCACCACCATGCCCGGCTAATTTTTTCTATATATATTTTTAGCTGTCCATATAATTTCTTTCTATTTTTAGTAGAGATGGGGTCTCGCTCTTGCTCAGGCTGGTCTCGAACTCCTGAGCTCAAACGATCCGCCCACCTCGGCCTCCCAGAGTGCTAGGATTACAGGCGTGAGCCACCGCGCCCGGCCTCGTTGCAGGCCGGGCGCGGTGGCTCACGCCTGTAATCCTAGCACTCTGGGAGGCCGAGGCGGGTGGATCGCTCGAGGTCAGGAGTTCGAGACCAGCCTGAGCGAGACCCCGTCTCTACTAAAAAATAGAAAGAAATTATATGGACAACTAAAATATATATATACAAAAAAAATTAGCCGGGCATGGTGGCGCATGCCTGTAGTCCCAGCTACTCGGGAGGCTGAGGCAGTAGGATCGCTTAAGCCCAGGAGTTTGAGGTTGCTGTGAGCTAGACTGACGCCACGGCACTCACTCTAGCCCGGGCAACAAAGCGAGACTCTGTCTCCAAAAAAAAAAAGATTTTTATCGCAGAAGCGCCAACATTGGAAGCAACCTGCAGGCCCCAGCAGCAGGGATGTTCACATAGACCCGATCGACCCGCTGTGTTGGGACATAGTGTGGTGCGGTTAAGAATCCAGTTTCTGAAGACTGTTGATGGCCAGTGTTAAATGCTCAGGATGAAAAGCAGGCTGTCACCTGCACACAAGCCTGGGAAGCCTGGGTCTGTCTGTCCACCTATCTGCAGCCGGGACTCCTCCACACACACTCAGTGAGGGGCCCACCGGAGCTCACGGCTGCTACCAAGTCTGTCCCCGACTCCAGGGCTCCCTGACAGCTGTCCATTTCTCCCCACTTCTAGTGTGCAAAGCCCCACCTGCCCATAGTGGGCGCCAGCAGACCATCACCTACAAGTCGCTGGCCCCTCTGCCTGCTGCTAAGGTGCCCAGGGTGTCCCCTCCCCGACATTGTGGTCACCCTGTCTCCAGGCCACACAACCCAGGGTGGCCTGGTCCAGCCTCGCCCCCACTGCCTGGCTGTGCACCAGCTGCCTGCTGCCTGCGCGTGTGCTTACGTGCTCCTGGTCAGTCCCCTGTCCCTCTCGTGGGCTCTTGATTTGGCTCTGATGTTGGTGTCCTCACCCCGTTAGGTCTGGTTGAGCCGTGTGGCCTAAAGTCCTCCCAGGAGGCCAGGGCAGCTGTCAGCCCTGTCTGTGAGCCAGCGTGAGCTACCTGCCCGACTGCGTCCCTGCAGAGGATGCCCTGCCTCCCAGAGCGGAGAGTTGCAGCTCTTCCAGTGCAGGGGTGGACTCTGGCAGTGCCCAGCCTCCCCTTCCTTATGGAGAATGTCCTGGCTGGCCGGTGGCCACAGACCCAGGCTCCCTGCTTTGTTGCCTAGACCCTGCATGCCCTGGTCCGTGTGGCCCCTGACAGCCAGGAGGAGGGAAGGGCGGCCCTGCCAGCCTCAAAGGGATGGATTGTGTCCAGCTAAGCGAGAGGGGACAGGCGGGCAGTCAGCGCCTCCATGGGCTCCAGGCCCCAGGATTCCCCTATGTGCATGTGGGCACAGCCTGGACTCGGGGCCCATCCCTGCAGAGTGCCCCCTCCGGAGCCTGTGTGCGTGGGGCACAGCTGTGCACCACCCTCCCTGGGGCTCTTCCTCTACCTGTGAGACCACTTGAGGTCTGGTGGGTAGCCTGTGCCCCTTTCCTCACTCCCCACTGGGACATGGGCGCCCCGGGAGCCGCTGGTGGGGCAGAGGCAGCTGTGACCACATGGCAACCAGCCTGGGATGGGGCGGGGAGGCCGGCGCAGCCCTGGTGCAGTCTCCTACAGAAACTGGAAACAAGAACCGCAATGGTCTCGAGAACTAGGCTGTGCGCACTGGCTGTGCTGTGTGTGCCTGTGCCCCGTGCTCTGGGACGTCTAGTGTCACGGGACCTCGGCCCTTGCACCTGAGCCCTGGGACCTCCGGTGTCACCAGGCCTCGGGCCTCGCGTCTCATCTGGGCCAGTGTTTCTAAGAGGACCGCTGGGGGTCTTGGGGCCACGTTTGTACTTATGTGGTTTTGTCCTCCTAGCTGGGGTGTCCTGGTGGCTGGGTTGCTCCTGTGTCCTCATCTTTTGGGGGTGAGGCTGAGCACATGTGAGTGGGGTGCGCCCAGCTGCCAAAGCTGAAGGAGACGGGCTTGGGCCTGGCAGGTGCTGAGCAGTGAGGGCCAGCAAGCGCACGCCGTGCTGGAGGCTGCATGGAAGCTGCCAGAACCTCAGGGGCGGCCCTGGGGGAGGCATCCACACGGCCCACCCCTAGGGTCTGGGCTGGTTCTTGGGGTGCTATAGCCTGAGGGCAACAGGCTAGTTTCCCAGTGTGGGCGCAGCCCAGCCTGAGCCAGCGCGGCGTGGGGGCTGCGGACTGGCCCTGCGCTCAGCGCTGTGTTTTCTCCCTGCTCCAGGTCCTGAATGAGGCTGTGGGGGCCCTGATGTACCACACCATCACGCTGACCAGAGAGGACCTGGAGAAGTTCAAAGCCCTTCGAATAATTGTCCGGATTGGCAGTGGTTTTGACAACATCGACATCAAGTCGGCTGGGGACTTAGGTAGGGTGGTTCCGGGGCTTTCTCTGCCTGCAGTGTCTGTGCTGTGTCTCCACAGTGGGACCCTGTCATGTTTGGCTTCATCTGTGAGGTTCTGCTTTACGACAAGAATCCCGTTGCAGGCTTCCTGATTGGCTGAAGGTAGTTTGCAGTTCCCATCTGGGGCAGGGGTGAGGTGGCGGCGGCTTTTCTCAGAAAGCCGCGCCCTGGGACACTAGTCCCGTGTCTTTTGGGCAGCACTCGATCCATCTGGCCCCTTGCTTGGCCCCAGGGTGAGGGGCAGGGCTACCAGCACATCCCTGTTCGGGGTTCATGGGTCTCTGTTCTCAAGACAGTGGGGAAGGCAGCGTGTGGTACCCTGAGACACGCACACGTGCACACACACCGTCCCCGTGCGTGCACACTGAATCGAACAGCGAAGCAGTGCTTAGCCGTCCCACGTTGAGTACGGCCTGCTGTTTGCTGTGACACCCTGTTCTGCTCAGCCTCCTTTCTGTTCCCTTTAGCTGGTAACAGGCTGCTGGGGTGGGGCCGTGCTCTTCGAGGGCCCACGGTTGGCACACGCGTCCCTAGTGTCTGGCTTTGCTCTCTTTCACTAGGATGCAGCTTAAGGTGTTGCAAGGTCAGACCATCTCGTTTCTGTGGGAAGCGCAGGTGGTGCTGGAAGTCACACCTTCGTTCTGGGGATTCTTTTGCACCTGCACCAGCTGCCTGCCCATGCTGGGTGGCACCGCTGAAGCCTCGTGCTGGCCCTGTCCCCACCGTGATCTGCAGGCAGCATCCCAGAAAGGCCGCGGTGTTGGGTGGCAGACCCGGTGCCTTCTGCACGGGGGTCCCCCACTATGTGCCACTTCTGTATCCGTGTGGCTCCACAGGCCAGGACCCTGTCCTGAGCCAGGACAGCCTGGTGCCTCGTCCCTTCAAGGCTTGGCCAGCAGGGGTCTGAAGTCCCAGGACCAGGTCCACCCCAGGTGGCAGTTTTGATCCCAGATTCCATGGGCTGCACGGCTGGGTCCTCTTTCAGACCCCCTCATTTCTGTTTTACGGCAGAGTGAGTTGCTCCTGGCACGCCGTGCGGAATCCTGTCCTGGATCCTCTGCAGCCCCATATGTGCCACCCCCATGGCAGGCCCCACCCTGGCACATGGGATGGTTCACAGGACAATACTGCCCGTCCTGGCCTCCTGGCACCTCATCACCAGGAGGGGGCCCTGGGGCAGGGCAAGTGAGGACGAGGGCAGAGAGGTGCCGGGGCCCAGGGGAGAGGTGGGGTTGAAAGGGGAAGGGTCGGCCCTGGATAGGGAGGGGTCCACACGGACACGCTGGGCACGCTGGGCCCGGCTGTCGGAAGAAGCAGCACCATGGCTGGGATGGAGCAGGAGCAAGACGGCTTCACCTTCACCTCCAGGTGCCTGGAGCTTCTGCTCAGGGCACAGCAGTGGCCCCACCTGGCCTGGGCATCCTGGGAAGGCAGACAGTGACTCTTCAAGAGGGTGGGGCACCAGGAGGTCCAGGCGGGAAGAATTGGGGGGCATGTCAGCTTCTGCTTGGCCACCTGCCGTTCCCCAGCTCCCAAAGCCGTGTTTGGCGGGGTGGTCAGGGCAGCCTCCCTGCCTGTCCCCCAGCCCCGTCTGCACACTGGGTGGTCACCGTGTGTGCGCTGTGAAGTCTACTGGGAGTGGACGTGGGCCCAACCCTGATGCATACAGGGCTGGGTCAGTCACTCTGCTTTGCCACCAAGTCTGAGTGACACGTTTGTTTCATGGTCTCCCGGGGTGGCTATGGGGATGTGTCCTTTGGCTTCTCACTGGTGGAGGATCACACAGAAGACCAGCTCCAGCACGGGCGGCCCTGGGTGCTCATCCCGGAGGTCGGGGGCCCAGCGTGTGGTGACCGCCGTGCGTGTCCTGTGCCCACAGGCATCGCCGTCTGCAACGTGCCGGCAGCATCTGTGGAGGAGACGGCCGACTCGACCATGTGCCACATCCTGAACCTGTACCGGAGGACCACCTGGCTGCACCAGGCGCTGCGGGAAGGCACTCGGGTCCAGAGCGTCGAGCAGATCCGTGAAGTGGCTTCCGGAGCTGCCAGGATCCGTGGGGAGACCTTGGGCATCATTGGACTAGGTGCGTTAGGCAGCCCCGGCTCAGCACACGTGGCTCAGCCTGGCGCCCGCTGTCGCTGCCCCTCGGCTCATGCTGAAGATGAGGCCCGGGTGGGTTGTGGCTGCAGGAGTTGCCCCCAAGTCCCCAGAACAGGACTGAGGATGGACAGCGGGGTGGGGGCCAGGGGAATACCAGGCATGCTCCTTACACACGCATGTCACACACAGCTCAATGCATGAATGTCACACACGGGCACATGTGGATGTCACAAATGGACACTGCACAGATGTCTCAACACAGGTGTCACATGGGTATCACTCATGGACATCACTCGCAGATGTCTCAACTAACGTGAGTGTCACATGGCCTGCAGACGTGGACGTCACTCTCGGGCGCAGACACCAAATATGTACGGCCCTGCGCGAGCTCACCCTGGCAGCCCTGGAGCCTCCTCCCACCGTCCCCTGCTGGGCTCTCCCTGGCAGCCGCGCCACTCGCCCCTGAGCCCTGTCCCCGGGTGGGGTTCGGTTCACTTCTCCTCCTCTCGCTCGCTCACTCCTTCGTTCATTCACTCACCCGCCTGCTTGCCGTGTAGGCCCCTGTCGCGGGCCAGGCGCTGTTCTGGGTGCTCACGTGCAGGCCCCCACACGGGAGTAGATAAGCCAGCTGTGTGTGCGTCCCGGGAGCAGATGTGTCGGGAGAATGGAAACGGGAGGGGCCCGAGAGAGGTCCCCAGCGAGGGGCTCAGGAAGAGCATCTTGAGGGGCCAGTGGGGAGGTGACTGAGGGTCCATGAAGTGGGCATGGGCCCCTTTTCCAAAGACCACTGGGCACTATCTGAGACCAGCAGGTGCCGCCTGCCTCCCAGAGCACTGCTCCCCGAGGGCCGCCTGCCCGTGTGCCAGAGCGCCGGGCGGGCCCACAGCCACTTGCTGTGCCCGGGGCTTGCCCTTGCCGGCCCCTGCGCATCTCCGTGCCCCCTGCGCGTGTCCAGGCAGCCCACCCACCAACCTCCTGCCCCTCCTGCCACCAGCATTCGGGGAACCGGGAGGGTGTCAGGTTGTCTTGGTGCTGAGGACGCCTACATCAGTGGAGGGTGTGCATGGGACCCGGTTTGTCTCTCACTGGATGTGCCTTTTACTGTCCTGCTGATGTCACTACACAGACCCAGGGGCCGGCCAGAGCCCCGGGTGTGCCCATCCCCCAAACCTCCACCAGTCTGAGGACTGGATGGCTCCCGCCTCAGGGTTGCAGCCACCGGCCCCCAGCACGTGTGGTTTGTGGGAGGACAGGGTGGGGGCCGCCTGTGTTCTTGGGGTTGCCATGGGCTGTTGGCTGGAGAGGCCTGGGGACCCGGCTCCCTGGGCTCTTGGCCACCGGCAGGCTGGCCCAGCCTTTCTCCTGTGGGGGTTTCAGCCTCTACTCTTGTTAACTTCCTGTCAAGTCAGAGCCAGCCCGCGGGGGTGTGGTGAGGTGGGGGCCCTCGTGTGCCACATGCCTGCGGGGTGCTGCTGCCCCTGGTCTCCTCTCCAGGCTGCTGCTCCTCAGCTCCTGGCCCTTGGGGTGATCCTCTCTGCTCTGCCGTGACCTTACGGTGGCCCCCCTGTAGCCAGGTCTGAGCTCCCTCTGGCATCTGGGGTACCAAAGAGAACGAGCAGGTCCCGCCGTCCAAGGCTGCAGGGTTGGCCCCTGCCTGGCCACCTGCCGGGTACCCCTGACTGTAGAGCACCTGTGGGGACGCCTCCAGCCCTCTGGGCCTGTCCCTGAAGCCCCTGTCCACACCCTCCCTAGCAGAGGCCCTGTGTGGCCATCCTCCCTGGGTACTAGCCCCTCACGCCCCCTCCGAGGCCCCGCCCCCAGCTCTCCTGTTCCTTCCCTTTGCACAGCCTGTATTTAGGTTGTTCTTAGTATGGAATATGTATGATTAATTTTGCAATTGTCATCATGTGGTGGTTGCCTGTGAGTACAAGTAGTGAACAGTTTGCGTGGCTGGCTGTACTGGCGTTACCCCGGCACAGTCACGTGAACCAGCTGTTTCCTCTGTTCTGTGTGGGTTTACTAGTGCCCATGGTTGACATCTTATTCTTGGTTTTTTCTCCCTCCCTCCTTCCCTTCTTTCTGCAAGACACCCTATCTTAAGTGCACGCTGGAAAACATCTTAACATGTTTACACCCAAGGAACTACCACTAGGATTGACATGGCACATTCCTGCTACCCGAGACAGTGTCCTTGTGCCCTTCTCTATTCAAAGCACTGCCTCTGGCCTGTGATAGCTGGCATCCTGGTTTCCAGCGCCGTAGGTTAGTTTTATCAGTTCTGCTGAAATGAAATTGTAGAGTATGTAACCTTTCAAGTCTTTCTTCTGTCTTTTTGATGAATAGGGTTTCATTGTGTGAATATACCACAGTTCATTTATCCAGCCTTTTGTGGATGGACTTTTTATTTTAAAGTTTTGACTATTACAAATAAAGCTACCATGAGCACATTTGTACAAGCCTGTTGTGCACATAATACTCATTTCTCTTGGATTTATACCCAGGAGTGGAATTGCTGAGTCACAGAGCAGAGCTTTGTTTAACTTGGAAGAAATTGCTAAGCCATTCTTCAGACAGTTGTATGGCTTTGCATTCTCACCGGCAACACGGGAGTGTTCCTGTAGTTCCATGTCCTTGTCAACACTTGATATTGTCAGTCTTCACAATCTTAGCCATTCCAGCAGATATTTAATGATATCTCATTTTTATTTAGGTCATTATGAAATATCCAATTTCGAATCAAAAGTTTATTAAATCTTAAATAAGAAGCAGTACAATTAATCAAAATATGCACCTAAACTGTTGACACAGTTTTGCCATCTTAACGGTAGCTTGTTTATGCCAGTAGCGAAGAGAGCAAGTGGCGATGAAATCATGAAAGGCATTATCCACAGCCTGGTGAGAATTGAATATTTTTCCTTGCAAGAAGAGTAGTGGTCCAAAGCCTGGAAGTGGTAGTTAGTGCAAGGTCTGGTGAATACAGTGGATGACAGAGAGTTTCCAAGTCCAGCTGCTGTAGCTTGAGCAGCATTGTGTGTGACATGTGGGCGAGCATTGGCTTGCAAGAGGACTGGCCTGTCTCTATTGACCAATCTCAGCTGCTTAACCGCAAGGATCCTCATCATTTCATGCAATTGGTTGCAGTAGACATCTGCTGTAATCGATTGACCGGGTTTCATGAAGCTGTAGTGGATAATACCAGTGCTGGACCAAACAGACACCATTAGCTTTTTTGGATGAATATTCAGTTTTAGACTGTGTTTTGGCACTTCATCTTTACCCAACCATTGTGCCAAATGCTTGGAATTGTCAACAAGAATCCATTTTTCATCACATATAACAATAGGGTGTAGAAATGGTTCACCCTTATGTCATGACAGCAAAGAAAGGCAAACTTCGAGACAATTTCTCTTCTGATGCTCATTTCATTCATGCAGAACCCATCTACCCAGCTTCCTTACCCTGCCCATTTGTTTCCAATGGTCTAATATTGTTGTAATAGTAACGTCAAACCTTGCTGCTAATTCACGTATAGGTTGAGATGGATTCGCCTCCACTACAGCTTTCAGCTCATCATTATCCACCTTGGTCTCAGGTCACCCACGTGGCTCATTTTCAAGATTAAAATCACCGGAATGGAGCTTCTCAAACCATCAACGTACTGTGCGTTCATTAGCCACATCCTTCCCAAACACTTCGTTGATATTTTGAGCTGTCTGAGCTGCATTGGTTCCACGATGGAACTCATATTTGAAAATAACACAAATTTTTGACTTAGCCATGGTTTCATAAAAATAGCTCTAAAAAAAATTTGAAAGATAATCACAAGCCAAAACGTGCATTTGAAAGACTGAGGATGTACCTTCACAATAAAAATAAAACAAGAAATGTCAAAGCGAAATGTCAGAGATATCAGCTGTCAAACTTAGTGCTTAAGGAAATTGGACATTTCATACTTAACCTAATATTTTAATTTGTAGTTTCCTGATAACTAAGGGAAATGAAACACCTTTTCATGCACTTCTCGGGCATTTGGAGCTCCTTTGTTGTGAAGTGAAGTGTACCCTTCAGGTGTTTTTCTTGTATTTGGGTGTCCTTTTAGTGTTGGTTTGTGTGAATTTCTTGTATAGCCGGCATCAAGTTCTTGTCAGACACGTGCGCTGCAGATGTTTTCTCCCAGTCTGTGGCTTGACTTTTCACTTTCTTCACTTTCTATGATGAGAACAAGTTGTCAGTTTTGTTGAAGCCCAGTTTATCACTCATTTTTTTCTGGGTTAATGGCTTTTGTGTCCTAAGGAATCTCTGTCTACCCCAGGGCCATGAAGATATTCTGTTTTCTTCTGGAAGCTTCATAGCTTTAGCTTTTACATATAGGTCTGGGGCGATGTAGAATTACAGTTTGTGCATGGCGTGAGGTTGGAGTCAAGGTTCACTCTTTCCCACCGGGGAGCATGGTGCTCCTGCACCAGGTATTGGAGAGGTCGTCCTCCCTGTCGAGTTGCCTTGGCACTTGGCACCTTTGTTGAAAATCATTGGCCACATATAGGAAAAGGGTCTGTCTGGGCTCTTCTGTTCCAGTGATCTATTTGTCTCCACTCTCACCAACTCCACCCATCTTAACTGTAGTAAGTCTTGAAATCGGGTAGTTTATGTCCTTTCACTTTGTTCTTCAAGATCATGTTGGCTGTTGTGGTCCTATGCATTTCCATTTCCAGTTTAGAATCAGCTTGTCAATTTACATTTTGTTGAGTCCACATATCAGTTTGGGGAATGCTGACCTCTTAACAATATTGAGTCTTCCAGCACACAAACGTGACATCTCTCCATTTATTTTAATTTTTCTTACCACTGTTTGGTAATTACCAGTGTAGAAGGTTTTCACGTAGTTCACTAAATATATTGTTATGTATTTGGTATTTTTAATGCTATTATAAATGATATGTTGTAATTTTGTTTTCCAGGGGTTGGTTATTAGTATTTAAAAATACATTTGATTTTTGTAAACTGACCGCATATCCGACAGTCTTCTAAATTCTAGTTTGTTGATTCGCTTAGATTTTCTGCATACACTGTTTTGTCATCTGCATATAAACACAAGTTTATTTTTTCCTTTGTGATCTCTATGCCTGTTATTTCTTTTATTTCTTTATTTTTGCCTGTTTGCATTAGCTGTGGTTGCCAGTACAATATTGAATAGAAGCAGTGAGTGTGGCATTATTGTCTTATTCCTGGCCTTGGAGAAAAAGTTTCTGATATTTCTCCATTAAGTGTGATATTTGTCATTGGTCTTTTTTGTGGTCTAATTGTCTGTTGTTAATATTGCCAGCTTTCTTTTGATCAGTGTTTGTGTGGCATATCTTTCTTCATCCTTTTACTTTCAACTGTGTCTTTTATTAACAGCATATAGCTGGGTCTTCTTTATTCAATCTGACAATCTTTGCCTTTTAATTAAGAGTGTTTGTTTTATTTTCAATGTAATTACTGATATCTTTGGATTTCAGTCTGCCATCCTGCTCTGTATTTCCTGTTTGTCCTATCCTCTTTTCCCTCGTTTCTTCTTCCCAGCTGCCTTTTATATTAATCAAATTTTTAAGAAATTATTCCATTTTATGTCCTTTATTGCTTTTTAGTCTATACTGTTCAGTAGTATTTTTTGTTTTTACTTTAAAGATTATGATACACATTTTTATTAGTCTTCCCTGAGTTGTCAATGTTAATACATATTCATGAAGAATGGAAGAACCTTAAAATAGTGTGGTGGTTCCTTTTACTCCCTCTTGTTCTTTGTGCTGGAAGTGCCTGTTCCTACTTCCATGCATAGTAGTCTTTTACAGAAGTTTGTCAGTGATGTTTTTTTTTTTTAGTATTTACCTACAGTTTACCATTTCTTGTCATCTTTATCCCTTCCGAATCCTAGCTCCCATCTGGTACCCTTGACCTGTGGCTTAAAGGATCTTTAGAAATGGGGTTTACTAGTGACAAACTCTCAATTTTTGTTTGTCTAAAAATGTATTTTACATTTATTTTTGAAGGGTATTCCCTCTTGGTATAGAATTCTAGGTGGACTTTGTCTTTAAGCACTTTACAGATGTCATTCCATTGTCCTCTGGCTTCTGTTGTTTCTCAGTAGAAGTTGGCCATCATTTTTATTATTTTTACTCTGAATGGGGTATATCTGTTTTCTATGGCTGTTTTTAAGATCAATTCTACATGTTTGGTTTTTAGCAGGTTGACTGTGACATTCCTGGGTTTGCTTTTCTTTGTATTTACTGCTTGAAATTTTCTGAGCTTCTTGGGATCTGTGGGTTGATGTCTTTCATCAGTTTTGAAAATTTTTAGCTATTAACGTCTCACATATTTCTTCTTTCCCATTTTCTTTGTTTCCTTTCCTTCTAGGACTCCATTTACAAGTATTTTAGACTATTTATTATTATTATCTCATAAGTCTCTGACCGTCTGTTCATTTTTCTTCTTTAAACATTTTTTTTTTTTCAATTCTTTTGTCTCTGCTTTAGTTTGAATAATGTCTACTGGCTTTGAGCTCCTGTCTTTGAGCTCACTCATCCTTTTCCTGCTGTTAGGCCCATCCAATGAATGCTTCATTTCAGATGTGATCTTTTAAGAATGGTCACTTCTCTCCTTTGTCAAGCAGCTTGGGCGAGCTGGGTTCAGGTAGGCTGGTGCTGGCCTGTAGCTCTAGGTGGCTTACACTCACCAGCCACTCCAGATGACATCTGGGCTTTCCGTTTAAGCACCATGAGACAGCAGGGTCTCTTCCAGCTTTCTGCCCAGCCCCCAGCTTTCTGGACCATGGGAAAGCTCTTTTTTGTCTCTGTCCCTTTCCCTGCTCTTTTCTTTCCTACTCAGCCCTCGGCTCCCCCTGCATGCTCAGGAGAAACTGTGGGGGAGGTTGGTGTGTAATGGGGCTGGCCCTGTGCCTGGGGAGCTTCTCTGGAGTTCAGGCTCCTGCAGGGTGCTCCCACCTGTGACTGGTCTGTTCCCACACCGGTTTTGTCCCCAGGGATAGAACGGGCTCATCCCTTTCTAGAATTTAGTTAGTTTGGACCAAGTCCTTGGCTCTGCTGACTGGTGTACTAGCCCTGTCCCTAAGCCTGTTCCCTAGGGAGTGGCTGGAAGGGTACTTTTGGCCTTGAGCTGTGTCTTGCCTCCCCAGCCCTCCGTCCCATTGCCTGGCTGCCTGGTCTCTTCAGCACTCAGGCTGCCGCCCTGGGGCATTTGCACTGGCTGTTCCTGCTGTCCTGCTCCCTTCCCGTCACCTTCATGTCTCCCATGACTCTGCCTGCCCAGGGAGGCCTGCTCTGGCCCCCCACCCAGCCTCCTCCCATGTTCCATTCCTTCCGGAGCGGTTCCCTTCTCACGTGATGCAGGACAGATGACGTTCGTAGTCTGTGATGTCCTGTGTCCTTCTCAGCTGTGTCTGGCCTCCTTGAGTCGGACCAGGCATAGCCAAGTGCAGTGGGTGTGTGCCCCTCCCAGCCCTTCCCTGGGAAGGAGCCGGACCCAGCCCCACACCAGGGGCTCCAGCTCTGTGGTGCCTTGGACAGCATGGCAGATGGGGGTGGGCACCAGTGCGGCCATGGCTGGGACCTGAGGGGGCAGGCACACTCACCTGTGACGGGCTTTCTGTGCCACCCCATCTAATGGGATGTGAACCCCGCAGGGCACCCCTTGGTCCAGAGGTTCCCTTCCTGCCAGGACTGAGATGCCAAAGATGTGACAGGGGGACTTGGAAGTAGGCCAGAGGAGGGGCCTGGAGGAGTGAGCCCTGTGGCCTCGGTGCGCGGGGCATGTGCAGGCTGTGTGGACACCACTCGCTGCTCGTGTGGCACGCTGTGGACAGGCTGCAGGGGAGGGGTGGCAGGCAGTGGTGTGAGCCGGGGCCAAGGGGCTTTTGCCTCCCCTCCCCCTCCCCATGGCATGGTCCCACTCGGCAGATGGTGCCCGGCATCTGGGAGCATATGCCTCGGGCGGCATGTGTGTGTACACTGCAGCACTTGGTCACAGCCGCAGGGTCTGGGGTTGCTCCTTGGGGGACAGGCACACTGAGGCACGGGGGCCCCCTCAGACATCCTGGCTGGGGACATGCGTCTCATGCCGTGTCTCGACCCCGCCAGGTCGTGTGGGGCAGGCGGTTGCGCTGCGGGCCAAGGCCTTCGGCTTCAACGTCCTCTTCTACGACCCGTACCTGTCGGACGGTGTTGAGCGCGCCCTGGGGCTGCAGCGCGTGAGCACCCTGCAGGACCTCCTCTTCCACAGTGACTGCGTGACCCTGCACTGCGGCCTAAACGAGCACAACCACCACCTCATCAACGACTTCACCGTGAAGCAGGTGGGCACGGCTGGGACTACACGGGGCTCCCTCCACGGGGCCTTCCCGCCCCACAGGGGCTCACGGGGTCGTAGGTGAGGCCAGAGGACTAGTCGCCCAGGGTCATCCTGCTCTGGCCTGCACTGGGCCAGGTGGTGGGTGACACACAGGCCCCTGCTGGTGCCCTGCCCTCTGTGGCAAAGTGGCCGGGGGGACAGCAGGTCCCTCCCAAACCCAGCTGCACCTGGCGGTGAGGTCCTGCCTTCCCTCAGCGGCACCCCGGGCTCCTCCAGCCCTGCTCCGGAAGCTCTGTCTGCGCAGACGCCATTTTCTGCGTTCCGAGTTCTGCCCGGGGCTCCCCAGATGCTCTTCTGGCTGTGGCAAGGGCAGAACCACGCACTTACCTTTAAATGTCAAATCCCCTTAAAGTTCCGTTGTCCTTGAAAATGGGGACAGATGCAGTGGCCTGAGGGTGTGGGGTTAGCTGATGTGCCCTTCAGTGCTGTGTCACCAGGTTAAGGTTTTAAATCCATAGCCAGAAATGTTTGCTCCAAAAAGTTAGCCTCGGCCTCAGCACGGTGCACTGGAGCACGAGATCTCGGCCCTCGCGTTGCCCTGCAGTGGCTGCGGTCTGGGCGGGAGCTGGAGCCCAGGGCGGCGGCCTCCAGCTCCAGGCCTGTCCAGCGGTCGTGCGCATGCACGTTGTGGTGTATGTGTCTGCAGGTACGTGTGCATCCGTGTGTGTGCACGTGTGTGTCTGTGCACATACATGGTGGGGCCACCTGCCTGCCCTATCTGCCCCAGACCCCCACAGCTATGCGGAGGATGAGGCCGTGCACCCGCCGCCCTTCCTCTGTTCACAGAGCCAGTGGGTTTGGAGCCTCTCAGGGGACAGGGCATGGCACATGGGTGCTGTTCAGAGTTGTGCCGTCCACAAGAATTGGGCATGAGGCTGCAACAGGCGGGAACTCACGAGGAAAAGCCATTCTGACCCAGGCGGCCAGCGCCCAACCACACGGCTGGGTGAACTTGCTTGGGATGCAGTGGGGGTCACGGGAAACCCCTTACCACAAAGTGGGGGGAACCAGCTCTAAGGGCTTTTGTGAAAATAAAAAATGAGCCTGTGTTGGAATGAGGAGGGTTCCTCTGCAGCCCCTTAGAACAAAGGCTCCCCAGCAAGGTTGGCATGTTGACGACCACACCCTTGGGGCTCTGTCTGTCACCCCAGGGAGTTTGGGCTGTACTGTGAGGTCCTGAGCCCCCACCTAGCGGGCCGTGCAGCAGTGCAGGGGCAGCAGGAAGCTGAGCCGCGAGTCGGAGCATCTGCCGCAGCCTGTGCCTCTCCAGGACGGGCTGGGGCTGCGCGGCCTGCCCAGGCCTCCCGTTCTAGAGCCAGGCTGCCCCCTCTCGCTCCCCTGGCCGCCCACTCTCTGCGCGGCGTCCCTGCCTGGCCTCCCTCCTTGCCCCAGGTTCCTCTCTCACGGGTGGGAGGCGGCCCTGGAGTAGGTGAGTAGGTGTCTGTGTTAACTACTCTTGGCGTTGTCATTGTGTCTTCCCAGATGAGACAAGGGGCATTCCTGGTGAACACAGCCAGAGGCGGCCTGGTGGACGAGAAGGCACTGGCCCAGGCCCTGAAGGAGGGGCGGATCCGCGGCGCGGCCCTGGACGTGCACGAGTCGGAGCCCTTCAGGTACCTCTGCTCTTCCTGGCCTGAGTGGTCCCCCAGGGTGGGCTGTGCCCACAGTCCTGCTAGGCTGTGACCTGGAGCTGGGGCCTCTCCCAGGCCTGGCAGTTCCCGGGCTCAGGCCTCTCGCTGGCCGCTGCATCGGGGAAGAGCAGAGCCTCCAGGCGCCCGGCCTGCCTCGGCCATAGTGCTGCGAGGGGCTGGGAGCGTGCGAGACCCCCGCATCCACGAGAGCGGTTTCCACGTGGGAAACCTGCCCTGGCCTCAGGCACCCAAGGGCTCAGGATACAGCCGCGCTGGGCTCCACGTCCAGCCTGTGGCCACTCGGGGCTGACTTTCCTCCTGGGGCCTGGCTGAGGCTCTGGGGTGGGCAGTCATGGGGGCCAGGACGGTTCAAATCAGTGCCACGGGCACTTCCGGAGGCCCCCACAGCTGCAAAGCCCTTCTTGGGGGCCACAGACCGGCCTGGGTTGGTGTTCAGCCCTTGAGGAGGCAGAGTGTGTGTGTGTGTGTGTGTGTGTGTGGAGGGTGCCTGGGAGTCCCCAGCTCCTGGGGGCCACAGACCCTTCTGCCAGACCCCCTCCATGGGATCCCCCCGCCCCCGGGTGGGTACGGTGGTCCTACTGCTGCTCTCAGCCTGCCTGGGCTGATGGGTCTGTGGCGTCCCAGGGCCCAGCCACCTCCGGGCCCACCCCGGCCAGAGTGCCTGGGCCTCTCTCACCATGTTGTGCACTGTCCTTAGCTTTAGCCAGGGCCCCCTGAAGGACGCCCCCAACCTCATCTGCACCCCTCACGCGGCATGGTACAGCGAGCAGGCATCCATTGAGATGCGCGAGGAGGCGGCCCGGGAGATCCGGAGAGCCATCACAGGTGGGTGCCAGGTGGCCCGGTGGGCTGTGGGCGTCCTTCCTGCCACCACTTGGTGCTCTTGGAGGCTCTTTTGGAGGCACCCATCTGCCAGGCAGCTGAGGGGCGCCTCTCGCTCCACCAAGTCCGTTTTAGGCCGGCGCAGGGGATGTGGCCCTCGGGGTGAGAGCCGGGTTGGAGCCGTGTGTCATGTCTTGCACACGAAGACCTAGCGGGCCGAGCCCTGCACGCTGCTGCCTGGATTCCCGGGCTTAGCAGACAGGCCCTCAGCAAGCCGTGCTCCGTGGGGGTTCCCAGGCTGAGGGTGACGGTGCCCTGACAGACAGGACCTTGCTGTGCCTGAGGGAGCGAGCCCGGCCGCTGGGATGGGGAATGCACAGCCAAGGGGCCCCTGCTGCCCCAGTGCCTGTGGAGTCCCTTCGTCCCTTCCTGGGGTCCCTTCGAAGTGGCAGCTGTCTTAACCTCTCTGCTGCATCTCCCAGGCCGGATCCCAGACAGTCTGAAAAACTGCGTCAACAAGGACCACCTGACGGCCGCCACGCACTGGGCCAGCATGGACCCAGGCGTTGTGCACCCCGAGCTCAATGGCGCCGCCTACAGGTGAGTGGAAGGGGCCCGGGGAAGCCTCTGTCGTGGCCCTCGGCCGAGGGGTGCTCTGGCCCTGTGGTGGGACTCGGGCCAGGACCCACTTGGGCCCTGCTGGGCATGGAGGATCAGGGCGGAATGGCGCAGGCCCCTTAACTGGAGGCCCATCAGGACCAGGGCCTCTGGGAAGGAGCATGGGCTGGGGTGGCCGTCAGGGCCTGGTGAATGCAAGACCACCAGGCAGAGACCACCACTGGCCAGGGCCCTGGGTGAGGCCTCACGGCTCCCTGTACCAGGGAGTGGCTCACGCGGGTGGGCAGCGTCAGTGCTGGTGAGTCTCACTGCCCACGGCCAGTTCTCCGCGGGAGCAGCCACCTGCCACTCTGGCCTCCCTGGGTGTCACGCCTCGGTGAGTGGCAAATGGGCATCACATGCAGACCCCCTCTCCCAGCAGGTACCCCCCGGGCGTGGTGGGTGTGGCCCCCACTGGCATCCCGGCCGCCGTAGAAGGCATTGTCCCCAGCGCCATGTCCCTGTCCCACGGCCTGCCCCCTGTGGCCCACCCACCCCACGCCCCTTCTCCTGGCCAAACTGTCAAGCCCGAGGCGGATAGAGACCACGCGAGCGACCAGTTGTAGCCCGGGAAGAGCTCGCCAGGCCCAGCGCCTGGGCGGAGGGCCCTGCACCCCTCGGACCGGAGCGGGCGGAGGCGGCGCCTTCGTGGTGGCTGCAGCTCCAGAGACTGGTCCGGGCCGTGCGGGAGGCGGGGGCGGCGCTGGCCCTCCCGTGTCCACTGTAGTTGTCCCGTCCCGTGGGCTGGCTCACTGTCCTGTGTCCTTTGCGTTCCTCGTTAAGCAAAAGAAGTTAGTAGTTAATTCTATCATGAATGTTCTTGTCTGTGTACAGTTTTTAGAACATTACAAAGGATTTGTTTGCTTAGCTGTCAACAAAAAGAAAACCTGAGGGAGCATTCAGCAAGTGGATTTGAGATTATTTTTTCTTTTTGTATGTTGGAACGTGCCCCGGAATGAGGCAGTTGGCAAACTTCTCAGGACAATGAATCCTTCCCATATTTCTTTTTATGCCACACAGTGCATTGTTTTTTCTACCTGCTTGTCTTATTTTTAGAATAATTTAGAAAAACAAAAGCTGTTTTTCCTAATTTTGGCATGAACCCCTTGTTCCAAATGGAGACGGCATCACAAGGCAGCTCAGAGCGAGGAGCATGTGGGTGACGCACAAGTGTGCTCGCTGCCCGTCGGCGTCTGTCCTGGGGGATGCGGAGCGACGGCAGCGTCCCCACCTGCACCGGTGCCGTCCTGCTGATGTGTTAGGCTAGCAATATTTTGGTTAAAATCATGTTTGTGACCGTAACCATTTGTATGAATTATTTTAAAGAAATAAAAACCCCAGAAAGAGCAGACGTGCCTAGCATCTGTTGTAGTGACTTTGTCTCAGGAGGACACTGGTGGCTCTTAGTCCTGCGGGGCCTGAACTCAGCCTCCGGGAAGCAGGCAGCCCGGGGAGACAGAGGAGAAGGGCAGAGGCAGGCTGGGGGGTCCCTGTGTGTGTCGGGCCTGTCCCTCTGCGTCTGAGGGAGGGCAGAGCGTGCTGGGTGAGGCCATGGGTTGTGAGTGCTGTTTTCTGCTTGGACAATGGCCTGACTGGCCATTGTCCTGTCCCAAAGAGTGTCCCGCCCTTCCCTTTGTACACACCTCCCTCAGGCAGGCCTGCGAGCTGGGAAGGCGCAGGCCGGAGGAGGACAGATGGATGTCAAGTCCTCTGCAGACGGACATGGGAAGCTGCCAAGACCAGCGGTTGGACAACTACAGAAATGTGCAAAAAAGCCAAAAGGGGTCATTCCTTCCCTGAGCTCAAGGTCAACCCGCTTGTGTCCTCATGTCCTCGTTAGAATCCCAGCCTCCTGGTTCTCAGGAGCTTCCTTTGGAAGCCCAGTCAGTGCCCAGCGGCAGAGTCCCCTGCACCTCCCTCGGGGCCACCGCTGAGAGACACATCAGGGGTCTCGTCCCGCTGTTCAGAGCCCGCCCTGGCGCCCGCGGCACTCAGCGTGCAGCCAAGCTCCCCTGCGTCGTCCCCAGCCCACTGGCCGCCCAGTGCAGAGTCTGACGCTGACTCTCCCGCGTGGCCTCCACGTGTGGCTGCACTTGCTCGTCTCTCTCCTTGGACGGACGGTGGGCTGCCTAGGGCAGGGTGGGGCCTCGTCCGCCCCCAGAGGCTGGCCAGCGCCGGTAAGAGTTGCCTGGGCCGCCGCCAAGCCACCATGGCAGTGCCCGGGGGGTCACGTCTCAGGTTCTCCAGTGGCTTCACCAAGTTTCCTCTTCCGCCTTCATTCCGCTTTTCCGCGCAGCCTTGTGCCCCCGAGGCTGGCTCTTCAGTGGCCTTTCCACACGGTTCTGCCAGGGTCACACGGCCTCCAAATACCTGTTTGCTTCTGGTGAAAACGCCTTAGTTTTGCCCGTGCACCTGAATGAGTGTCGGCTGGGCACGGAATTCCAGATCAGGAGCCGTTTCCCCCCACCGTGCCCGCGTCAGCCTGTCATCTCCCAGCTTCTGTCCTGGAGAAGCCGGAGTCTGCCCAGCCACTGCCCCCCGGGGTCTCTCCATTCCCAACAGGGGGTCCTCCCTGTAGCCCGGGCCCACGTGTGGTTCTATTTTTATTTATCCTCCCAAGAGCTCATGACACTTCCTGAATTGGCAAACCCGTGTCGTGCTGATCGCAGAGCCGGGCCCAGGGCCCTGCAGAGCTGTGACTGGAGACAGGGTGTTACCCCCGGGCAGGGCCGGGACGAGCGCCGCGCGAGTGCCAGGTGCCTGACGGACAGGTCGGGGGAGGGAGGACCTGGACAGCTCGGGCAGGAGTCGGGACAGGCTGTGGTGTGCGGGCACTTGCCGTGGGCAGGCAGAGCCCTGAGTGTTCCCTGGGCCACACGGGTCCTCAAAACAGCCCCACAACTCAACCTTTGACTTGAAACTTAGAGCCTTAAATACAAATATCACAAAGAGTAAAGGCTAAAATTTAGATTTATGCATACCTTACACAACTAGAAAAACAATGACAAGATAAAATTTTATGAGATTACATGAACTCTGATATAAAGTCCCTAAGTGAAAAAATTACCATACAGACACCCCAGAGGAGCGTTCCAGATGGCTCAGACCCCTGCAGGGCAGATCCAGGTGACACGCAGGTGCTGAGGGGACCTGAGACCCCTCCCCAGGACCCTCCCCTGGATGCTGCATCATCCCCTCGCATGTCAGCCCCGACTATGGTCTGGAGCAGAGGAGAAGGTGGGGTGCGCTCTTTGGGCCCCGTGTGGCCGCTGGCCCCAGTCTCAGGCAGCCAGCCCCGAGGACCGCCCCACCGCACTGTGGCCAAGGCCTCTGCCCCACCCAGCAGGTGGGTGCCGCTGCCCGACAAACACAGCCAGCCCGTCTCTGCCCCAAGGTGGCCCAGGCTGGGGGAGAAGGGCGGGCCCTGGGTGCCTGTTGTATTAATAGCTCAGCCCGGCCTTGCCGGCTCGGGTGTGGGCGTGAGAGGTGACTCCCAGGGTCGCAGCGTGGAAGGATGGCTGTGGAGGGGCCACAGGAAGACCAGGAGTTCCGCCCTGACCTCTGGCCTGAGCCCTGGGGAGGGTCCCAGGCCCTGGTCCACCCTCAGGACAGCAGCAGGGAGCTGGCCTCCCTCCCTTGGAGCTGGGTGCCCTACCAGCCCTGTCCTCCCGCCAGGCCGGGCAGGGGCACCAGGAATGTGCTCTGGACACAGGCCCGAGGCCTCACACTCAGTCTCAGTGTTTCCAAGTTGGACGTTTACTTTCCCCTGGGGAGAGGCTGGCAGCCAGGGAGCCTGACGCCCAAGTCTGGCTGTGAATCGAGATGTAAGGACAAAAAAAGCCGTCAGAACAGTGTTCTGAGCCGGAACATGAGTCTTCCATTGGCGCCTCCTCCACTGTTTGAAGGCGGGGCCGACCTGGGAGGGGCCCCACCCACAAGGCCCCCCGGAGGGTGCTGGGGACAGGGGTTGGCGGGAGGCAGAGGTGAGGCTCCCCGCTTCAGCCTTGGTCTGCTCGTCTGTGAAATGGGTATCAAAGTTTGTCTCCCCCGAGTCTAACATACCGGAGGGTGTGGCCAAACCTCTAAGGCAAGAACGGAGTAAGAGGTTTGAATATCGTCATCTGTACAGAAAACCCAACGAAATCAGCAAATGACTAGAACGAATCAGAAGGCTGGCAAGGCTGCGTTGCACAAGCACCTGGGCCGGGAGCTGCTAACTGCTTTACCCAGTGACCGCAGGGCACTGGAACGCGCCCTGCTCTCTTCTGTCCCCCACACCTGTCTTCCGTTTCCTTTGCGTAAGATACGGGGTGTGACCCGCTCCGCTGACTCCAAAACGAATGGATGCAACGGGCCAGGACCTGGTACCACCCAGCCCAGCAGCAGGTGCGGGAGCAGCCTGGGGGCAGCAGACCAGGTGCTGAGCTCTGAGCGGGGCCGTCAGAGTGACGAGACGGTTGGGTTTGTGGCTGGGGGTGTCCGCAGTGTACAACACACATTTTCTCCAAATTAACTTAGAATTTCATCCTAATCCCTGTCAGAATTCCAGTGGTTTATTTTTAACAAATTCAACAGTTTTACCCCCAGATTTACATGGAACAACAAAGTGCTCATAACACTAAGGCACAGTGACAACAGTCTGGTTCTGACGTGGAGGTGGACAGGAGGTGGCTGGGCTGAGGAACAGAGCGGGCCGGTGCGTGATGCGCGTGTAAGCGGATGTCGGCCTGCGTGTGTGGACTTGGGGCGTGGCTGGGGGGCACAGATCCAGCCCTGCACCCTGTGGTGGGGGCACAGAGCTGGTGCGCACGAGGCAGCGCCAGAGGCCGGATGGCTCATTCAACAGGATGGCAAAGGCACAAACCAACAGGCCAAAAAGGACTCAGGCTCGTGCCGTGCCCGTGTCTCAGGAGAGGCCGGCAGCTAGGACTGAGACGGCTGCACCGCAGGGCGCAGCCCTCTGGCCGTGCTCAGGTCCTGTGGTCGGCACGGACAAGGCTGAGCCCCTGGAGCAGGGGTGAAGAGGAGGCTCCAGGCCTGGGGCAGGGCTGGGGCTGGGAGAGCCCACGGCAGGCCCACCCTCGGGCCACTGTGCTGTTGGAGATGTCCTCTCCCCTGGCGGCTGGCAGGCACCTGAGCTGTGACCTCCTGCAGTCCTCCCTCTGGGCAGGGGACAGGGCAGGGCCAGGCCCTCCCGGGCCCACCCCAGGATGGCCCCCGCCCCCCACTGCAGGCCCAGAATGGGCCCCAAGGAGGCTGGGAAGCACCTGCTGCCCCTGCCCTCGGCTGCTCTCGGCCGGAGCCCAGCTGGACTTGCAGAATTGGTTTTCCAGCAAAAAACAACATCAGCAGAGAAGACTCGAAAGGCCGGCCAGCTGCACAGTCTCTTCCAGGCCTTCTCCCCCTGCTGCTGGCGCTCCCCACAGCAAAGAAAGCCATCTGGCCACTGGGCCTCAAGCCCGGCGCCGGGAGGAGGCCCTCTGGCCCCGCTGGCCAGCGCCGCCCCCACCCCCGCAGGCCCCACGGGCCTCTCCCCATCTCACCTCAGCATGGAGCCCCGGCCGCCTCGCTGGCAGCCTGGGCAGGATGGGTTGGCCTGGCCGGTGCCAACGCCTGGTGAGTCCACCTCTGCTCCCTGACCACTCACCTGGATGGCACGGCCACCGCCTGCCCCCAGCTTTCCAACAGCAGCCCAAGGGCTTCAGACATAGGACGAAGTGACCAGTGAGCCAAGGCTCCAGGGGGTCACACTGTCACCCCCAGCCTTGGCTGGTGAGGGGCGGGTGCAGTGCCTGACGGAAGCCCAGCCCCTGATGGTGCGGGGGGCCCTGCAGACCCCACACCCACAGCTCTCTGGTCTCTATCCCTTGTAGGGGGCCTGGGGTGGTATGGTCTGCGTGAGCACTTGGGTTTTAACATGTCACATGCCCACCATGGCAGGTGCAGAGGAACAACAGGGCAGAGGGGCCAAGAGGCTGGGAGCTCTCCTGGGGCCCAGGCCCAGGGAACACCATTCTCGCTCTGGGTGGCCAGATGCTTTGTTCTGGGCACCTTGGCACAGAGCAGTCCTGCTGTCTCGGGGACACCAGGCCCTGGCACCCCCACCCTTGCCCCGGGCCTCCCCTTACCCTGAAGCTGCATGGCCTGGGGTTCGTTCTTCATTCGTGCTGCCCCTGCTGCCCCAAGACTGCGCCTGCCTCAGGGCCCCCAGGCCAGTCTGGGTCCACACAGGAGACGAACAGGGTCTTCGACTGACCCAGGTGACCCACCTGTGCAGTGGGTGGCCACACACCCTCCGTGGTGCCCAGTGTCTGCACAGTGGTCAGCACCACGCTGAGCCCAGAAGAAGCCCCTTCTCTTCCAAGGGCCTCACTGGGCCTGCAGGTCACTGTCCCCCACTGAGCCTGCTGCCCTCCACTGGGCACACCCAGCCCTCCTGCAGGGGACTGGACATGTCTCAGACCACCCAGGGATGCATTTGCTGATGGTGCAGTGAGTCCGTGCCCCTGGGCCCCCGGCCCTTCCATCTCTTCCACAGCCCTTGCCACCTGCTGGTCTCTGCCCCCATGACCGGAACATGGCGCCCAGGGAGGGCACTTTGGTCTGCGTGTTCATGTCTACGTCCCCCACCTCCAGGCACCCCACACTGCTGATCTGGGAGGCAAGAGTGAGGAACAGGTGAGTGGGGATGGATCCGGCCTGCCCGGTGCCCAGCGGTAGGGGTGTCCTCGTATCAGTTGTACCTCACATCTGGGGCCACACACCAGCCCAGTGACATGGCTGCTGGCCTCTGCCCTGGCAAGCTGTTGGGGGACAAGGCTGGGTGACAGCCCTGGCCAGCAGGGCGTGACCAGTGGGCAGGGAGGACACGTGGCCAGGTGCTCCAGGGGAGAAAGCCTGGGCAGAGCCCTGTCTAGTCCTGGCGGCTGGACCAGCCCAGCCCTCAGCCCTGGGTGCCCTGAGAGGCGGCCGAGGACTGGAATGCAGGCATCCTCTCACTCATGGCCCATGCTGGCCTGGGGAAGGGTAGGGCCACCCTGACACCCCAGCCCCGTGCTGGGGGAGGAATGTGGGTAGGAGGAGCCGACACCCGGAGTGAGCCATAGGCTGGTCGCAGACCTCCCACCCCTCCCTCCCGGCAGGCGCAGGCTCCGCTGCCCCCTCCTCCCAGCTGGAGGGAGACAGAGGCCGGGAGGGGTCCAGGAAAGCTGGGGGCTGGGGAGTCGGGGGTGGAGTGTTACTTCCTGCATCAGGGACCCCACTCCCTTTGGAGACCCCAATCCCTGAGCCTCCCACGCCGTCAGATGGAGGATGCCGAGTCGTCAGCTGAGGGGCTCTGCTGGGCCAGGGACCTGGGTGGGCGTTTGTGGGTGGGGCGTCCTGGTGAGCAGGGACAGGCATGCCGGGAGGGGCTGGTAGCACAGAGACGCCAGTGTCTCCCTGATTAACACCAGGTGTCCCCCCACCGGCACCCCACCCTCTCGGAGGCGCCGTCCCACAGGCACCACCGGCAAATACCGCGGGGGCTGGAGATGAGTCAGCTCCGACCAGGCCTCTAGGGATAGTGGGTGCTGGGGGCTGGGCTCCCTGAGTGAGACCCTGAATCCCACCACCCCCTGAGTACCCCCAGGTGCCAGGTGCCACGCTGTCTCAACCAAACCCACAGCTCGGCCGGGCGCGGTGGCTCACGCCTGTAATCCTAGCACTCTGGGAGGCCGAGGTGGGCGGATCGTTTGAGCTCAGGAGTTCGAGACCAGCCTGAGCAAGAGTGAGACCCTGTCTCTACTAAAAAAAATAGAAAGAAATTAGATGGACAACTAAAACTATATGGAAAAATTTAGCTGGGCATGGTGGCGCATGCCTGTAGTCCCAGCTACTTAGGAGGCTGAGGCAGGAGGATCGCTTAAGCCCAGGAGTTTGAGGTTGCTGTGAGCGAGGCTGACGCCACGGCACTCTAGCCCGGGCAAAAGACCGAGACTCTGTCTCAAAAAAACCCCAAAAAACAAACCCCACAGCTCCACAGGGAGCACCGAAGTTTGGTAAAGACATGGACCCAGGGAGCAGGCATTGGCCCAGGGGTGGAGCTTCTCAGAGAAGGCCCCAACTCGGAGGTGCCCCCACGGCGAGCCCAGCACGACCTCCTGTATCCAGGTGCCCAGAGTGCGGCCCCTTCCCTAGGACCTCAGCCGGAGCTGCTGCTGTCTCCATCACGGCGTCAGCAGTCCGTGTGCCCCCAGGGGCTATGCCCAGAGCACGGCCCAGGCAGCACTGGGGGACACTGGGGCCCTGCCTTAGCCCCAGTGGCAGGGCAGGTGTCACCTGGCCAAGAGCCCCAGGAAGACACATGCCGCCGCCACTTTGAGCAGGCCTCAGAAAAACTGTTAGAAGACAAAGGTGGATTTAGGAGGGTGGCTATGCACAAAATTAACATCCAGAAATCGGCATCTTTCAAATCAAACACTTCCAATCAGAAGAGCTGGAGGAGAGAAGGCCCCGTCTACAACACAGGCACAGCTGTGTGGGAGCGGACAGCCAGAGCTGTGTGGACAGCCCTGAGGCCCAGCATCACGACGGCTCGTCCGGCGTGGGTGGGACAGTCCGCTGCACCACGGCACCATCCCAGCCGAGCCAGCCCACTGACACCGCAGGGCAAACGGAGACACCCAAGAACTTCTCCATAACTGGGTAAATTGATTGTAAGTTTAGTGTGGAGCCATAAACAAGTAAGAAAGCTAAGGAAATTCTGGAATAAAAGAGCAATAAGGGAAACTATCTCTACCAGATCTTAACATATACTGAGAGGCCACCCCTGGCCACCCCTGTGCGGTGTGGGGTGTGGACAGAGGGTAAGTAGACTTGTGTTCACAAGGCATGATGTCACTGTGAAGGTGACACTTCAAATCTGTAGGGGAAGGGTAAGTAGTTAAATAAATAGTACCAAGCCACCCACTCTTAGGTCTGCACCTACAGCCTAGTGGCAGAGGTGGCTGGTGCCCATCAGACACTCCCTTCACGGTGGGGTGGGCCATGTGGTTAATTCTGGCCGACGACAGTGAGCAGAAGTGATGTGTCCCATCCACCGGTGGGCCAGTAAAAACCAACATGCCTAAGGACTTTCACAGCTCAACAATGAAAACACAAACAACTGAATGGAAAATGCGAAAGGATTTGAACAGACTTGTTTTCAAAGAATTTATACAACAGGCCAACAAGCTCATGAAGGGGTGCTCAACGTCAGCCATCAGGAAGCACAATCGAAACCACGATGACACGCCACTTCACACCAGTAGGAGGGCTGTGACCCAAAATAACCAGTGTCGGGGAGGAGAAACTGGAGCCCTGCTGTGCTGCTGGTGGGAGTGAGTGGCAGCTCTTCCGAGGGTATCCGGAATTGCCACGCAACCAATTCCACCCCCAGGTAGTGGCCAAGAGAATCAAAAACGTGGCTACACAAAAGCTTATATGCAAATGTCCACAGCAGCGTTGTTCACAATAGCCAAAAAGTGGACACAGCTGATGTCCATAGATAAACTGTGGCTTTTCCATACAATGGAATATTATTCATCCGTAGAAAGGAATGAAGTTCTGACTCAGGCTACAAAGTGGATGAGCCTTGAAAACATGCTGAGTTAAAGAAGCCCGACAGGAAAGGGCGCATATCACATGATCAAACGTCCAGCAGGCAAATTCACAGGCATGGGAAGGAGGCCAGGAGGTGGGGGAACGGGGAGAGTCTTAGTCTGTTCCTGATGCTGTAACAAAATGCTGCGGACTGGGTAACGTATAAACAGCAGCCATCTGCTCACGGTTCTGGAGGCTGGGAGTCCCAGACCAAGGCGCCGGCTGGTGAGGCCTGTCCATCAGGCAAGTTTTCTTGCTGTGGCCCCTCACCTGGCGAAGGCAGAAGGGCAAAGGGTGTAGCAGTTCCCTCCAGCCCTTTTATAAGGGGCTTGAGGGCAGAATAATTTCAGGAGATGGGCCTCCGGGGCAGCCTTGGGACCCCAGGGCTCCCTGCCTGCCTGGGCCTTCGCTCCCAGCACTACTCGGCTCAAGCAGGCCCAGGTGTGGCTTGACCTGCAGCTCCAGAGGGTGCAAGCAGTAAGCCATGGCGGCATCCACGTGGCACTAATTCCGAAGACACACAGAGTGCACAAGTGAGGCCATGGTGGCCTCCACCCAGATTTCAGAGGATGTCACCAACAGCCCTGGGGCCTAGGCCAGGAATTGCCACAAGGGCAGAGCTGTTGCAGAGTCCTCACCAGGGCAATGCCTGGTGGAGCTGTGGGAGTGGGGACCCCTGAGACCCCAGGACTGCAGAACCACAGCGAGGCCCGTGAGAGCTGCTGGGCGGGCTGAGCCCAGCAGAGCCCGTGGTGGGGCTGCCCGGGGCCTTGGGGCCACCCCCGCTCCAGAGCGTCTGGAAGGTGGGACTTGGAGTCAAGGAAGATGATCCCCTAGGCCTAGGACTTGCTGTCGTCTGACCCGTGGGGCTTCAGGCTTACCTGGGAACAAGTGCCCTTTCTCTTGCCTAGTTCTCCCTTTGGAAGGGGAATGTCTGTCCTATCCTGTCCCGCCACTGCATCTCGGAGTGCGTGACTGGAGGGGAGTTACCTGGAGACGGAGCTGCCTTGAGTCTCACCTGCTTCTGATCCAGGGCAGACTGGACTGGGACTTCCGAGGTGGAACTGGGATGAGGGGAGACTCTGGGGCTACTGGGATGGTGAATGTATTTAGCGAGTGAGACGGACATGCGTTTTGGGGGCCAGGGTGCAATGCTGTGCTTTGAATGCTTTTGTCCCCTCCAAGACTCATGTGGAAACTCAGTCCCCAAAGCAACAGTGCGGGGAGGTGGGGCCTAATGAGAACTCAGGAAGGAATGGATGCCACATTGAAAAGGGTGGTGCGGGTGTGCAAGGTGTCATCGTGGAGGAAGGGGAGGATGGCCTCGCCCGACATCGACCCTGCCAGGGACTTAGACTTCCCAGCCTCGAGAAAGGGGGAAAACAAATGTCTATTTGTAGATGACAGCCTGTGGTGTTCTGTTACAGCAGCGCGAAACAAACTGAGGCACATTTATCCAAACCATAGCAGGGAGTGGCTGCGAACAGGCACAGGGTTTCTTTTGGGGGCGATGAGAATGTTCTGGAATGAGACAATGGTGATTATATGACATTGTTAATCTACTAAAAACCTCTGAACTGTACACTTTAAAAGGGTGACTTTTATGGCATATGAATTATATCTCAATAAAGCTATTTTTTCAGAACAGCCAGTGCGCTTCCCGCGTCTCTCTTGGTGGCAGCTGTGGAGGCCTGGGGAAAGCCACACCAGGAAAATGGAAAGTGTGCGGGTCCCCAGTGAGGCAGACCCTCCCCGGGGAGGGGGGGGCAGGGCAGTCTCCCCGGTGACTGTGGGGTTCCTCTTGTCACCACCTGCTCTCTCACGGCCTCCTCCCTCCCGTGTGTGTTGCCGGGCTGTTGCTGACCTCTGGTCATGAGCGCCCACCTGGACTGCGAGAACGCGCGGGGCCCCGTCCAGAGGGCTGCGCCTAGGGCTGGGCAGCGCCAGAAGCAAGTGGGCTGGGAGCTGCTGGGGTCTTTCGTGCAGCTGGCGGAAGGGGTGCTCTAGCGAGCAAGGGTGGTCCATGCTGCAGAAGGCCAGCGGGGTGGGGAGCGGAGCCCCAGCATCCCCCCATCCAGGCCCACCCCAGACATCCCGAGGTGGAGACAGTGAGTCGCCTGCTGCCCCAGCCTGAGTGGCTGCTGCCCCTGAAGGAGCCCCATCCTTCGTCCACTGGCCACATCCTGAGGGGCTGTGGCGGGCTGGTGGCCTGCATGTGGCTGGTGGGGAGCCTGGGTCCAGCTGCTGTGGGAGGCAGGGGCATCCACATGGCCTCCCAGGCAGACCTTGCAGAGGTGGCCACAAGTCTCAGTCTGGGGGCCAGGCAGGGCTGGGACAGGCCATGCAGGAGGGATTGGAACCTTCCAGAATATCGGGCATGCAGATGCATGACTCGCGGGACCCAGGAAGGAGCTGGGACACCTCAGTCCAGGGCAGAAGCATCACGTGGGGCTCAGATTAGTGGTGATGGAGGTGTCCTGCCTGGCTGGTGGCACTGAGGGTCTGCCTGGGGAGCTGAGGGTCACTGCAAAGGCAGACACCAGAGGGGTCAAGAGCCTTTGAGGGGTGCCCCTCCCCACCCAGCTCCCTCTTGGCGATGTCCACACAGCAGGTGGGGGTGTCCACACCTGGCTGCAGCGGCTGTAGCCCCGGCTGCCTGCTGGAAAGGAAGGAGGCGTGGCAGCTCAGCTGTGAGGGGGAGCAGCTGTCACAGGGGCCGCCTGGGGAAGCACATTCCCAGAGCAGTTAGCTCATGGTTTACACATTCCTGCCATGTCATGAGAGCTCAGAGCTGGACGGTTGGTCCTCAGGGGTGCGGAGCCACCCTTGCCCACGCTAGAAGCTTGCCTCACGGCCCTTGGGGCCATTTGGGCTCTGGACACCCAGGGCTGCTTGCTCTATGGTTGAGCCCCCTCCTAGCAGGGGCCACGCGGCTCCCAGACCCCGTCTGGCTCTGCTCACTCCAGGATGCGTCATTCACTTACAACCTAATCAAACACCAGCTCCCCGCTGACTTTAAATTCCACCTTTGTAATTCATAAGCTCCTTGGGGTTCACACTGGGCGATTTACAATCCCTGTCAGCGGCACAGGGATTGGACCTCGTTGGTGGTAGGTACGTTGTGATGCCTGGAAAGAGCACTCTTGAAGCAGCCAACATCCTCAGTGCTTACCAGGCACCCGCTGCCGTGGTGGGCACTTCTCACGTTAACTCACTCCCAACATCCCCATTGCCACAAGTGGAAACTGAGGCCCAGAGAGGCTAAGTCACTGTCCAAGGTCACTGGAAACTGGCAGAGCCAGGATTTGAACCAGGGCCCATGCCGACCCTCTTTCTCACTTTTCACGTACTATATGCACTTACTCTTCCACAGTAACCTTAAGGTGATTTCATCACATTTGGAAGTTGGGATTCTAACTGGAAGTGAACACTCCTTCATCAGGAGAACGAACATCTACAGGGTTCAGTCCTTCCAAGAACATGCAGAGCCTCCACTTTTTGAGCCTTTCTGTTTGACATGTGCTGAGTTCATGGTTCTTCTCAAGTCAAATCCCCATCTGTTTTGTCAGAAGCATTGTATGGTTTTTCCCATCGTGGGAAGACCAGGCCTGGTCCTTCTCCTGTGGTAATGGTGCCCTCCCCCTGCACGTGGGAGATGGCAGTCCAGTCAGGCCAGACCCTGACCAAGTGCCAGCCACGAGGATGCACATGGGGCAACAGGGGCCACTTAAGGCGTGGTCTTAGGAAATGTGGCACCTGCCTCTCCCACTCTTTGCCCCTCTGGAGGGCTGGATGCGGGCATTTCCGCAGCCTAGCTTACCCTGCAGCCAGCAACAACGCCCCTAAAGGCTGGAGGGGAAGTGAGGTGGAAGCAACCTGGTCCCAAAACATGTGGCAACAAGAGCATCCACCCAGCTGTCTGGCCCCCACCCCGTGTTCCTGCGGTCCCGGACGGTGGAGCTGGGCGGTACAGCTCTCAGCCTGCACCCTCACGTCTGTGGGGCATGGAATATTTTTACTGTTTTTATTTCCAGGTGCTTATTGCTAGAGGAGTGGAAAGTTGCTAATTTTTGTATATTCATTTTGTATTAAATTTTCTTACTGATTTTCAGTTTTTAAACTCAGGTATAGGGGAGTGTCTAGGTTTATAATCATGTCATCAGCAAAAACAAATCATGTTATCTATTTTTTCTGATGTTTATATCATTATTTGATTTTCTTATCTTATTGTATTTGCTAGAAACTCCGTGACAATGTTGAATAGTAATGACAATGGCAGGTATCATTAGTCATTCCTGCATTTGTTGAAACAGTTTGTTTTCCGTGTAGAATGATCTTGGCCACTGTTATACGTAGAGCCTTTCATATTTTTTTCTATTTTAATTAGTGTTGTTATCAATAATGATTGCTGGACTTGGTCAAATTTCTGTGTCTATTGCTTTGGTTCTCTGAATTTTCTGTGCTTATTTGATAATGAAATGACTTAATCATTGAGCTTCTCTACATCTACTTGGTCATAATACATAATTCTGCAGATATTTTATTGGGTTCTATTTGCTAATGTCTTATTTAGATATTTTTTGCATTTTCATTTAAAAGTGATATTTGTCTATGGTTTTCTCTTTTTGTTCTACATCAGGTTTTTACATTAAATTATACTGGTTTCATGAGATGAATTACAGAGTTTTCCATATTTTTATGCCTTGGAAAGGTTAAAATAACACTGGGATGACTTTTTTCCCAACTTAAAATTAGATCATACTCAGCTGTGAACATCTGTTCCTGGTGTTTTCCTTTATTTGTTCATTTTTAATCAGTTTTCCAGTGTCTTGTAACCACGTATTCATGTTTTCCTCTCATTTGAAGTTATTTTGGCAATTTATATCCACTAGAAAATTACCTGTTTGCTTCAGGATCCAAACAGCTGCCCAGATTATGGAGTGGTGTCATGAATCTTTCCCTTACTTGGGTCTCCTTTCTTATTCCTAATCATCTGTGGGTTTCTAAATTTCAATGTACTCAAATTCTAAATCGAAATAGTCATGTCTATTTTATTCATTTTAGAAGAAGCAATCATTTTTCCTTTTTACTTGTTTTCTATTAAACTTCATTAATTTCTGGCTTTATCTTCATAATTCCCTTTCTACTTCTTAAAATGTATTTTATTGCTTTCATTCTACTTTTGTAAGATGGACACAAACCCTCGTGTTTGTTCTTTCCTGTGAAAGTAACAGATGCGTTGGAGGCTCTGAGCACTGCGGCGGCTGGGCCCCCAGCTCTGGTTAGACGTTTGTATTCTCACGGCTTTCAGAGAGCCACGTGCAGATTTGATTCCTTGTCTATCTAAGGGTTCCCGGGAACATGTTCCTGAGTTTCTGAGTGGTTAAGTTTGAGAGGAAGGGATGGCACTTTTTATTTATTTTAAATTTTTTTGGATTATAATAAACTCATTTAAATTACTCTACTTTTTAGTTCATGGCGGTTTTCTTAGCAGCCAATACATAACAGACACGGACTTATAAAAAGTGCTACTTTTCTCCGTGAGGAATGTGAAGATCAAGTCTACATCTGTTTGCATTTTTCTGTTGCCACAGACCCAGCTGTGAGAGACACAGCGAGTGCTCCTGCAGCTGTGTGTTCCTCAAGTCCCCCGTGTATTAACTTGCAGTCAGCTTCGGGTGTTAGCTCCTGTGCTGTGTGGCACGCAGGGGTTTGTGACTTACATCCTGGTCATTCCCAGCAACCGGCTGCCCCGTCTAGTGCGCACGTCGCTGTGCGCTGGCGTTCGGCACAGCTCCCGGCTCGCCCCGCTTGCTCTCCTCCCAGCCTCAGGTTGCGTCAGTCTCATGTCCTCTGTTTTGGTCATGGTCAGTCGGCTGTTTTTTCCAGCATTTTCGCTGAATAGGGTATATGGACACCACATGCTCTAGTATCTGCTTTCATGCTCACAGGTGGCATTTCTAGATTGGCATGGGCTGCCCGGGGTGGAGTCTTCTCCCTCCATGATCCATGGATGACATTTCACTATCCCCTGCTTCTTGGGGTGCAGTTGAGAACTCCAGGCCTCATTAACATGTTCTCTCTGGAAGTAACATGCTCTTTCTGCCAGCAAGCACACACACACATCTTTGCACCTGGCTGCACCACCCACCCGTGGGGTTTAGCAGGCGAGGAGACGGGCAGGGGCCCAAACGGGCTGCATGGCAGGCAGCAGCTGTGGCAACAGCAGTGGCGCTCTGCTCAGAGAACCCTTGGCATGCTCTCAAGGGCTCATGGGTCTTGGATGGCTCAGCTGTGCGCCCTCCTGTGCCCTTTCCCACAGCTATTTTCACAGCCTAATGGCAGAGGTGAGAAGTTCCCACTGAGCGCACATGGCCCTAGACCCCTGTGCTATCAGTGGAGGACACACAGCTGTGACAAGCTGGGATTTCTCCTGGCCCCTCTGACCCCAGAACTCAAGGCCTCCTCTGGGTGTGCCCAGTAAGAGAAGTTAGAGAAGGCTGTGCCTTCCCAACAACCCTGGCCGAGCCCTGCTGGACGCTGGGCACCCTGATAGACACGATTCATGGTCACAGACAAGGAGGCGGAGGCGAGTCGGGGAGGAAGGGATAGGGTAGCTTGAGCATGGGCAGCCTCCAGCCTCCACGTGCCTCCTCAGGGACAAGGGTGCTAGGAACGCCTCACATCCCTCTCTTCTTGCATGGGTCACAGGACCCCAGTGCAGGCCACCATAGTGAGGGGGGGACCACTGACTGCAACAAGTGGGGTGGGAGGGCCTCTCCAGTGCCAGACCAGCGGGACCCAGCACCGTGCCGGCCCAGCCCTGCACCCCCTGGAGAGTGATCCCTGCAGGGTGGGAAGGATGGTGAGGGGGCTGGGACAGGACCAAAGGAACAGAAGCTGCCTCCCCTCCCAGGCTCATGGGACCTGATGACTCTCCGTGGCCAGGGCTGTCCTAGATGTAGCATCCTCATGGCTCCCAGGCCCACCCTTCCCCTACAGAGGGTGGGACTCCCTGTGGTGGGGGTGGACAGGGTGTCTCCCCTCCCCAGGGGGCCAATCTTGGGGACGACATCTCCCAGGCCTGTTGGGTGCAGACGTAGCCACAACGTGGCTTCTGATGTGACACCTGAGAAAGACCAGCGTCCTTCGTCACTGCAACTGTGGGGAAACAGCAAACCCAAGCCTCAGGACATCCCACACCAGGCCTGACCCTTAAGGTCACAAAGGACTGGCAAAGCCCAAGGACCTGTGCCAGACTCGGGGGGTGACAAGTCCCGCAACAGGCCATTAGTGGAAAAACTGCTGAAATCTGAGTGAGGTCCGGAGCTTCCTTCATAATACAGTACCAGTGTTGATATCCTGGTTTTGACCATCGTACTGGGGCTAAAGTGTTAACACTGGAGGAAGCTGAGTGAAGCATATATGGGAATTCTACTGACTTTGCAACTTTTAAAAGTCTAAAATAATTTTTTTAAAGCATCTTGGCAGCAGAGTTGGTTGGGGATGCAGTGTTTGGGATCTGTTGTGGGAGCCTTGTCCCTGGAGACCCTCCCGGCTGGCGGGCACCCTCCTCTGCTGCTTGGCTCTGCCCAGAAGGTGCCTGAGCCCACCTCAGCTTACCAAGGGGGGCCACCCTTGGTAAGCGCACCCCTCACTCACTCTCCCTTTTAGGCGGTTGAGGTGGAGGGGAGAGCTTTTCTGAAGTCATTAAGAACAAAACTTATTTTCTATGCTTTAAAACTTCCTCTAGAAATTCCTAGCAGGAAGGGGAGTCAGTGCCCCACCAAGTACAGTGTGTTAACAGCTGCCACAGGGATGTCCCTGGGCCTGAGGTCCCATCCAGTCCTTACCCCCTCTGCCTGCTGGGCACTGCCATAGTGATTCTTTTCAGAGCCCACCCTCCAGCCCTGCTGTCCATGGCCACCAGGGTCCTGCACAGCGCACAGCTCCAGGAATGCCCTTTGCATTTGGAGCCCCTGGGGTGATGCCCGGAACCTGCAGGGGTGGGGGAGATTGGGCACCTGCAGCCTGAGCAGGGGAGGGCTTGGGGAGGTGCAGGCGCTGATGGGCAGTCGTGGGCTTCCCACTGTCTGAGGGGCAAGGGGCTGCCAGGTCCGCCAAGCTGTGTGTGGTCTGTTGGGGCGCCCACCAAGAGGCCAGCAGGCTCCGTCTAGTTGCCTCTGGGGAAGAAATGAGCAGGGGAGAGTGAAGCACCTTCTTTGGGATGGACCACACACCAGCCTGACCTGGTCCTGGGATTGCAGCTGGAACTAAGTGACAGACTGGGAGAATGAACTACTGGGCAGTCCCTGGAGCTGGCCTCAGAGACATCCAGGGACTGGGCTATGTCCAGGGCTCCCTCCCCGCCTGCTGAGCAGGAGCTGGTAGCTGGAACGTCCTCCCCACAGCCTTGAGCCTCTTCCCAGCAGCCCTGGGCCGAGTGTTTTTCCTTCCATGGCTCTGGCTCGGGCCAGGCAGGCAAATGCTGACCTACATTTCCCCTGCACCCAGCGGAAAGTAGGCCGCCAGCGCGGCTGGAGCCAGGGCATCTGGGCCCAGGCTGGGGGCCTGCTCACATTTTCCAGGCTGGGAAGCAGGTCCTGGACGGGAGGGAGGGAGGCCTCCCTCAGTGCTCTGGCCTGGCTGGGCCGGCAGGGGGGCTGGGCCGGCAGGGGGGCTGGGCAGACTCTGCCAGAAGGAGGAGGGGAGGAGTAAAGGTGGGGGAGGGGTGCTCTGTGTGCCCCTCCCCCAGCACTCCTGCTGGGCTGCTCTGCTCCCTGCCTGGCCTTTCCAGGCTTCTCTTCCTACTGGGGCTGGTTCTGGGCCCCCCACCCTCGGGGTTGGCTCCTTTAACCACCTCTGAAAGTGGCCCCTTTGTTGGGGACCCTCCAGCTGAACCCTCTGAGTTGATCCTTTTTCCTGCACCCTGACTGATACTGGGGAGGCTGCGCCACCTCCCCAAAGACACAGGCCTGGGACAGACCTAGACACTGCACTGCACTGAAGACTGGGAGGGCCCCGTCCACCTTCCTGGGGTTGGAGAGGGGGAGGCCGGTGGCAGCCCAGGCTTCAGGGCCCCAGCCGTTTCTTGTCCCCAAGATTCCCCAAGGGACCAACAAGTCCACCCTGGTGCTCATGGTGGCAGGGTGCGTGAGGATGGTGGCAGGGTGCATGAGGATGTAGGACAGCAGCTCGGGCCCCGGGAGCTACCCAGGCTCCGTCCGCAGGAGGCAGGGGCAATGGCCATGGGGCTGCCCTCATACTTGTCCCATCACCAGGGTGGGGCAGGTCCCACGAGAGGAGGGTCCACGCTGCTGCTGGGAGGTTCTGGGGATGCAGACTTGGCGGGAGCACATCAGCCTCTCTCCCTGAGGAGGGAGCCAGCCGCTCCCACGTCCTCCCCTCCGTCCGCTCCTGCCGCTCTCCCCACCCAAGATGGGGGCTCTGAGGAGAAGGCCAGGCCCTCCCTGCAGAATAGCTGGGTGGAGGATGGATGGGAGGGGCATGGAGTGATGAGGGTGTGGGATGAGGGGCACGGGGTGGGCTTGGGCAGGGCCGATGAGGGGCTGCCACGCCTTCCAGTACCCACGGAGCTGCTGAACAGACAGGCAGGTCGGGCACTCTCTGCAGAACCTGGGGCCACCATTAGTTGATGCACCCTCAAGAGCAGCTGTGGGTCCTCCTTGGACACAGGCCGTGAGTGTACCGCAGGTGTGCACGCCTGCATGCACTGGGCATGGCATGTGTGCACCTGTGTGTGGGGTGTGTGCATGGCACTGTGAACATGCATGTCAGGTGTGCGCACGTGTGTGCACGTATATGGGTGTGTCAGGGCCTGGTGCATGCCCAGATGTCTCCATCCCGTGCCCCTCTGTGCCAGATGAGGTGGGAGCAGGGAAGAGACCCCAGCAGCCTCTGCACCTCCACACGGTACTGGGCCCCAGTGGGGCTGGCCCTGCCCCAAAGGCATCAGGCTAGTGGCAGAGCCCAGCCTGAGGGCTGGAGTCCCAGCTGCAGCCTGGGCAAGCCTCCCTCCCAAGTGGCATCTCCCTGCTGACAGCGTCTGCGAGGGCACGTGCTGACGGAATGGGATGGGGCTGGCCCGGGAGCAGAGGCTCTCAAGGGGAGAGCTGTGCCACCACCCCCTTCTCCAGTATCCAGGCTGTAAGTCTGTGTGAAAGAGATTAGGAAGGAAGCAGAGGTGCGTCCCAAGCTTGATCCTCTCCGCCCTGGGGGTGCCTCCTGCTTTGCCCCTTTGCTAGCTCCCCCTGGCCACCCTGGGCAGAGGTTCTTCAGCCTCCTCACCCTAATGCATATCCACAAACTGCAGCCCGGGCCCATTTGCAGCAAAGGACTTTTTTGCATCTTGGAGATACAATAATAGCATCTTGGAGAACAAGAGCAAGAAAATCCACTGGGAAAAAGAAAATCTGAAAATTAAAGCATAACCCCTAAATTATGAATCCCCTTCCTGGGACCCACAGCCAACCCCACCAGCCAGTGAGGGGCTGCCAAAGCTGGACCCTGGGGGCTGACTCAGAGCTTGGACGGAGTCCCGTGCTCAGCAAAGCCGCCTGGCTGGCCTGCAGGGTCACGAGGAGAGGGATTATCTCTGTGCTAAAGCATGTCGGGGCTGAGGGCCATCTGGGGAGCCCCGCCCCATCTCACATTCCACAGAGGGAGAAACTGAGGCCTTGAGAGAGTGTGGCCCATACAGGATCATGCACACAGGGAGCTGCAGAAGGGCCTAGAATTCTCACCCCGGACTCTGGCTCAGGGCTCCCTCTGGCCATCCTCATTGAGGAGAAGCAGACAGGGAGTGCCCACGTGGCACCCCTCTGCCCCATGAGAGCCCTGGAAACAGGGGTCCCAGCCTGGGGTTGCTTGGAGGCCCAGGTGCACAGGCCCACAGGGAAGGGTTGGCTGTCTTGGGAGCCCCTGTACCCGGGATGCGGAATGCAGGAATTGCTGCAAACCTTGGTGACTCGTGGGAGCTTCCTGCACCCTCCATCCACCGGGATCCAAATCTCTACCTAGAACGTATGTCAGGGAAGCCTTGGAACTGTGGATTGTGCATCCCCTCCAGGCAGTGTGTACACAGCCCAAGGTGGCCTCTCTCCTTGCAGAGCTCTCTCCTGCCCCCACACCTTCCCAGTGGATTTCAGAGCTGGGTTCCAAGACACCAAGCTCTGTCTGATGGGATCCCAGAGGGTGTAAGAGGAGGGGTGCCCTCACCCCTCGGAGGAGGCACTCCAGGCACAGATGTCAGGTAAATAACATCTCTGGGCCCTAGCACTTTCGGAGACCAAGGCAAGAGGATCACTTGAGCCCAGGAGTTTGAGGTTGCAGTGAGCTATGATGACACCATTGCACTGTAGCCTGGGTGACAGAGCAAGGCTGTTTCACCAAAAAAAAAAAAAAAAGAAAGAAAGAAAGAAAGAAAGAAAAAAAAGGCTGAGAGGCCAACCCTTCAGCCAGGTCTGTCTACCCCTGTGGGCCAAAACCCATGGCTTTTACTTTTACGTCTTGGATAAATTTTGAGTTAATTTTTGTATATGGCGTGAAGTAGGAATCTTCATTCTTTTCCAAGTGGATATCCAGTTGTCTCAGCACCATTTGTTGAAGAGGCTATTCTTTCCTCCAGTGGATGATCTTGGCACGTTTGTTGAAACTAATTGACCATAAATGTAGGGGTTTATTTCTAGACTCTGAATTCTATTCCATTGGTCTATATGTCTATCCCTAAGCCACACTGTCTTGATTACTGTAGCTTTGAAGTCATTTTTGAAATTGGTAAGTGTGAATCCCCCAACTTAGTTCTTCTTTTATAAGGAAGTTTTTGCAGCCAGGAGGGTGGCTCATGCCTGTAATCCTAGCACTCTGGGAGGCCAGGGGGGCGGATCGTTTGAGCTCAGGAGTTCGAGACCAGCCTGAGCAAGAGCAAGACCCTGTTTTTACTAAAAATAGAAAGAAATTATATGGAAATCTAAAAATATATATATAGAAAAAATTAGCCGGGCATGGTGGCACATGCCTGTAGTCCCAGCTACTCGGGAGGCTGAGGCAGGAGGGTCACTTGAGCCCAGCAGTTTGAGGTTGCTGTGAGCTAGGCTGACACCATGGCACTCTAGCCCAGGCAACAGGGTGAGACCGTCTCAAAAAAAAAAAAAAAAAAAAAAAAAAAAATATATATATATATATATATATATATATATATAAGGCAGTTTTTGCTAACTGCAATACCATGTTAATTTTAGAATCAGCCGTTTCATTTCTAGGAAAAAAAAAGCATTTGGAATTTTGATAAGGACTGCATCAGATCTGTAGATGAATTTGGGGAATATTGCCATCTTAACAATATTAATTCTTTTAATTGATGAACACAAAATGTCTTTCCATTTATTCAGGTCTTCTTTAATTTCTTCTAACAATGTTTTGTAGTTTTTAATGTACAAGTCTTGCACTTCTTTGGTTAAATTTATTCCTAAGTATTTTATTCTTTTTGATGCTATTATATGGAATTGTTTTCCCAATTTCATTTCCAGTTTGATCACTGATAGTGTATAGAAATACAACTGATTTTTGTATGTTAATCTTGTATCTGCAGCGTTGCTAAACTCATTTATTAGCTCCAATATTTTTTCTATGGATTTCTTAGGATTTGTATGTATGAAATCATGTCATCTGCAAATAGAAATAATTTTACTTCTTCCCTGCTAACATGGCTGCCTTTAATTTCATTTTCTTGATTAATAATCGCTGTGGCTCAGACATCCAGCACAATGTTGAATAGGCATCATGGGAGCCGGCATCCTTGTCTTGTTGCTGACCTGGGGGGGGATCTTTCAATCTTTCACCATTAAGTATGATGTTAGCTGTGGTTTTTTTTCATAGATGCCCTTTATCAGGTTGAGAAAGTTCCTTTCTACTCTTAGTTTGCTAAGTATTTTTGTAATGAAAGAATGTTGAATTTCATCAAATGCTTCTTCTGCCTTTATTCAAATGATCACGTAGATTTATCTTTTATTTATTAATCTGGTGTATTATGTTGATTGTTTTTCATGTTGAACCAAACCTTCATCATTGTTTATAATCTTTTTAAAAAAATATTGTTGGATTCAGTTTGCTAATGTTTTGTTGAACATTTTTGTATCTATATTTGTAAGAGATATTGGTCTTAGGTTTCATTCCCTGCGATGATTTTGTCTAGTTTTGGTATCAGGGTAATATTGGCCTCATAAAATGAGTTAGGAACTATTTCCTTTTCTATTTTTTTGGAAGAGTTTAAGAAGGATTTGTGTTAATTCTCCTCCAAACACTTGGTAAAATTCACCAGTGAATCTATCTGAACCTGGGCTTTTCTTTGTGGAAAGTTTTTTTGATTTATAATTGCTACTTCAGTCTCTGTGTTTGTATTGCTCTATTCACATTTTCTATTTCTTCTTGAGTCAATTTCAATAGCTTGTGCCCTAAGAACTTGTCCATTTCGTCTAGATTATCTAATTTGTGGGTATCTAGTTGTTCCTAGGATTCTCTCACAAATCTTTTTGTTCAGGAGGTTATTTAGTAATGTCTCCTATTTCATTCCTGACTTTAGTAATTTGAGTCTTCTTTCTTTTTTTTCTTGATCTAGCTGTTCAATTTTCTTGATTGTTTCAAAGAATTGACTTTTATTTTCATTGATTTTTTTCAATTATTTTTCTATTTTTGTTTATTCTCTTAAATCATTTGGAAAACAAAAAAGTGGAGTTATAAGCCATCATTACTATAATATTAACTTTTATAATTGCTGATGTATTTACTTTTACTGAATTCTTTATTTCTTTATACGACTTCAAGTTACCGTCTAGTGTCTTTTCATTTCACCCTGTAGCACATCCTTGAGCATTTCTTGCAGGGCAGACCTAATGGTAATAAACTCCCTCACCCATTGTTTATTTAATGTCTTAATTTCTCTCTCACTTTTGAAGAACAGTTTTGCTGGTTGACAGTTTTGTTCCTAAGCAGTCAGAATATATCAGCCCACTGCCTTCTGGCTTCCAAAGTTTTTTGTTTGTTTGTTTGTTTGTTTTACGAGATATCTGCTGATAGTCCTATTGACAATCCCTTGTATGTGATGGGTCACTTCTCTTACTGCTTTCAGGATTCTGTCTTATCTGTCTTTCAAAAGTTTGATTATAATATGTCTTTGTATAGGTGTCTGTGAGTTCATCATACTTGGGGTTATTTGAACTTCTTGGATGTTAATATACATGTCTTTCATCAGATTTGGGAAGCTTTCAGCTATTATTTTTTCAAATGTTCTCCTCCTTTCTGTCTCTCTTCTCCTTCTGGACTCCCACATGCATATCTTGGTCTTCTTTATGGTGTCCACAAGTCACCATAAAGGCTTTGTTCACTTTTCTTCAGTACTTTTTCTGTTTCTTAGACTCAGTAATTTCCATTATCCTATATTAAGTTCACTGATTTTTTTCTTCTACCTACTCAAATCTGCCTTTGAATCCCTCTAGTAAATTTTATTTCCATTATTGTAATTTTCAGCTCCAGAATTTCTTTGTGGTTTCTTTTTAGGTTTTATATGTCTTTATTGATATTTCCATTTTATTCATTCATCATTTTATTGACTTTCTCCACATCTTTTTCTAGTTCTCTGAGCATCTTTCAGGTAGTTATTTTAAAGTCTTTGTCTAGTAGATCTGTCATCAGGTCTTTTTTAGAGACAGTTTCTGTTGATTTATTTTTTTTTCCTTTAAATGGACCGTACTTTCCTGTTTTTATGTATGCCTTGTGATTTTTTTCCTTGAAAACTGGATATTTGAATCTAATAATATCATAACCCTGGTAATCAGGTTCTCCCCCATCCACAAGTTTTGTTATTTTTGTTATTGGTTTTGTTGTTATTTTTGTAGGCTTTCTCTGTGCCAAGGAGCAGCCTTAAGTGCAAATTTAAGGTCTCCTCAGGGCTTTTCTGAGCTTGTGCCTTTCCCTGGCATTTGATATCACTTTCTAATTTTCCCTGTATATGCAGTCATTTTTTAATGTCTTAGTCTTTAAGACTAAGCTCCCCCAAAGGGAAAAAGAGACAAATTAAGTTGGGGAGGGCACAGGCCCTTTAAATCTCTTGGAAATCACTTGAGCTGGGGCAGTGGGGAGGAGGCTTGCAACAATGGGAGAAGTAAAATAATGGCCACCTGCCTCTTTGTCTACACCTGTTACCAGAATAACAATCAGTGATAAGAACACAGACCCAAAATATCTGAAGGACAGGGTCTGTTTTTGCCGCACTGGCTTCTGCAAACTGTGTGCAAACTGCTCCAGGAACATAAGTACAGCTGCCTGCCTTCAGGCTGGGGTGGTGGTGGTTGGCAGATGCTACTGTGCCAAAAATAACTGTACTTTATCATCCAAGCTTTCCTGGAAGTTGTAATCCTTCAATAGACTCCAAAATAGTTACATTCTGCCAGTGCAATTGTTGTCTTGGTAGATAGACAAATTCCTGATGCTTCCCACTCCACCATCTTCCCACAATCTTCCTATACTGTCTTTTATACCTATGTCATTGCCTTTACCAGTGCTCTTTATTCCTTCATGTGGTTTTAAGTTACTGTCTTGTGTCCTTTCACTTCAGTCTAAAGTATTCCCTTTAATATTTCTTGAAGGGCAGAGTCCTGGTGATAAATTTTCATTTTGATTACTTGAGAATGTCTTAATTTCTCCTTTGTTACTGAGGATAGTCTTTTCATTATAGACTTCTTGGTGGACAGTATTTCCCCCCATCCCCCCACCCCCACACTTTGAGTATGTCATCCCACTGCCTACTGGCCTCCATGGTTTCTGGTGAAAAGTCAGGTGTTAATCTAACTGAAGCTGCCCTATATGTGATGAATTGGTTCTCTCTTGCTGCTTTCAATATTCTCTTTTTGTACCTGGATTTGACCATTTGATAATGATGTTTGTCAGAGTGGATATTTCTTTGCATGTTCCATACTTGGAATTGCTTAAGCTTCTTTGATGTGATTAATGTTTTTCATTAACTTTGGGAAGTTTCAGTCATTATTTCTTCTAATAATTTTCCTGCCCCTTTATCTCCCTCCTCTCCTTCTGTAACTTCAATTATGCATTTGTTAATATGTTTAATGGTGTTCCACAGGTCTCTGAGTCTCTCTTCAGTTTTAGTTTTCTTCTTGTTTTTCTTTCTCTGACTGGATAATTTCAATTGACCTATTTCCTTTTTGCTTACTTTTTATTCCTTCTGCTCAAATATTCTTCCTGAGACCATCTAGTGAATTTTTAATTTAGTTATTATACTTTTCAACTCCAGAATATATATTTTGTTTTCTTCTATAATTTCTATCCTTTACTGATATTCTCTATTTGGTCAAACATCACTCTCATACTTTAATTATTTAGATATGTTTTTCTTTAGTTCGTTGAACATATTTAAGACAGTTAATTTAAAGTCTTTGTCTAGTATGTCCAGCATCTGGGCTTCCTCAGTGACAGTTACTATTGATTGCTTTCTTCCACACGTATGGGGCATACTTTCTTGTGTTTTTGTGTGTCTCATAATTTTTGTTGAAAAATGGACATTTTAAATAATATAATGTGGCAACTCTGGAAATCAGATTCTCCCACCTCCTCAGGGTTTGCTGCTCTTGATGCTTGCTGTAGTTTGTTTAGTAACTTTTCTGAATTAATTCTGTAAAATTTCTATTCTTTGCCATGTGTGGCCATTAAGTCTGTCCTCAGTTATTTTTTTTTTTTTTGAGACAGAGTGTCGCTTTGTTGCCCAGGCTAGAGTGAGTGCCGTGGCGTCAGCCTAGCTCACAGCAACCTCAAATGCCTGGGCTTAAGCAATCCTACTGCCTCAGCCTCCCGAGTAGCTGGGACTACAGGCATGCGCCACCATGCCCGGCTAATTTTTTTTTCTATATATATTTTAGTTGGCCAGATAATTTCTTTCTATTTTTTTTTTTAGTAGAGACGAGGTCTCGCTCATTGCTCAGGCTGGTCTCGAACTCCTGACCTTGAGCGATCCACCCGCCTCGGCCTCCCAGAGTGCTAGGATTACAGGCGTGAGCCACCGCGCCCGGCCCTGTCCTCAGTTATTAATAGCTAAATGGTCAGTTAATAACTGGACAGAGATTTCCTTAAATGCCCAGAACTAGTAAGTCTCCTAATTTTTGTTTTGGGGTTCTGTGAATGTGTTGGGGCATGCTTTCAATTTAGTGAGGCAGTTAACAACTCTGCATTAGCTCTCACTCCCTGCTTGCACAGAACCTCAGTGTTAGTCAGAGGTAAGAGCTTAGGGCCTTCTTGGGTCTTTCTTGAGCATGTGCACAGCTCTGGGAATGTGTGTGGCCTTCTAGATTCCCAGGAATATGTTGGAATTTTTCACAGCTCCCTGTGGACATCCCATTTCCCACCTTTTTCTTTTAAATGTTTTTGGTTAATCTATGATTTGCTCCAACTATTAGCTACCACTTTGGCCAACTGCAAAGTTTATCAGTTAACTGCAATTGTTTTCAACAATAATCCCTGGGGAAAGGCCTTTCACACTGGGTGAGCTCTGAATCCAGTCAAGTACAGACAGTTTAACAAGTGGGGTCTTCTAGGGAACCACCAGCTAGGTCAAATAATGACAACTTCCTGGAAATGAGGCTTTGAAAGAGCTCCTGCCCCATTCTGTTCAACCCAGTGGCCGCCAGGCTATTGGTTTTTGCCATGAATGTAGGCTGTTAATTCTCAAGGCTACTACAGAACTGGAGAGTGGGGGAATGGGCCTAGGGCAATTTAAAACACCACAAAGTTTGCTGTTCTTATCAAGGTTCAGCCTGTTTTCTTGATAAAGTAAAATAACTCTCCATAGATTGCTGTGAGACTTTGGTTAATTTCAAGAGTACTGAAAAAGTTTACTCTGACATTTTTGCCAGTTTTCTCACTGCTTTGATGAAGAGAGTTTTCAGAGGTCCTTTCTCTGCCATTTTTGCTGAGGTCCTGGTATCCTAATTTGGATGAATAAAGACACTTTGGAAAATGCTACTGAAAATGGACAGGCCCATATTTAAGACAGGTGGACTGTTGCACAGAGGAGGAAAAAATCAGCATTTATAGCCAGGTGGTAGCAGTGGATTCTTTTCCCAGCTCTGTGGCCCACCAGTTGTGGCCAGGCCTCCTCTCTAATGTGCAACTGGAGGATTTACTGTGATACTGGGTGGGAGTGCTGCATTCAGGACTCTCCTTCAAGCCAGTCGTGATGTAGTGGTCATGCTTCCAGAGGGTGAGCTGGCCATGCCAGGTCCCTGCTCAGCATTAGCTCAGTAAGTTGGGGAGGATCAAGTGGGAGTGGGCGCTGTATTGGGCTGTGGCTCAGCACCTGTTCCCACCCCCCTTCCAGGTGACTCCCTGGACTACAGAGGCTGCAAAGCTGAGCCCAAGACCTTAGAAACCCTAACCTGATTCAGGCTCTGCCCACCAGGAGTGCTCAGAGAAACCTGATCCTGGAATGGAGGTAAGCAGGTGGGAGGGGGCCAGTGCGAGGCAGCTGTTTGCTACTGTGGGTGGCAGCTCCTGAGCAGGACCAGCAGCCAGTCCTTCTGTGCAGCTTTGGAAGTTGTCCTTGGAAGTGCGGGGCAGAGTCTTTCTTCAACCCTCCTCACAATTCTTTTTTTTTTTTTGAGACAGAGTCTCACTCTGTTGCCCAGGCTAGAGTGAGTGCCGTGGCGTCAGCCTAGCTCACAGCAACCTCAGACTCCTCAGCCTCCCGAGTAGCTGGGACTACAGGCATGCGCCACCATGCCCGGCTAGTTTTTTCTATATATATTTTTAGCTGTCCATATAATTTCTTTCTATTTTTAGTAGAGATGGGGTCTCGCTCTTGCTCAGGCTGGTCTCGAACTCCTGAGCTCAAACGATCCGCCCACCTCGGCCTCCCAGAGTGCTAGGATTACAGGCGTGAGCCACCGCTCCCGGCCCACAATTCTATAAGCCACTTAACACCCTGTCATAAATTCCTGTCTGCTTACAGTAGTTAGAGTAGATTTTTTTCTCTACAGGAGCCCTGATTGAAAATGAAGCCACGACGACGGTCTGGCTAGGGGCCTGGGGGTATTCTCCCTGAGACCTGTAGGACTGGAAGAAGCCAACTGGGAAGAGTTATTATTTAGGAAGAGGCCGCTGCAAGGGCAAGGCCCTGGGGTATGAGAAAAGTGGGGTGTCCCAGCACAGGGAGCATAGTGAGGTGCTGAAGAGGAAGGGGAGTGGGCTAGGGAGAGCCAGGGGCTGCCTAGCCCCATTTCTGGGAACACCACAGCTCAAAGATTGAAGCAGCCTGTAGAAAACAGAGGTGTGCAGAGACCGGGTGTCTGGCAGGAGTGAGGCCCTTTGGTACATGTCTGTGGGTGAGCACAGGAGCAGATGAGTTGTGCCTGTGTGGGCTGGCATATGTGGGTAACTGCATGTGAGTTTTTAAATTTGTGGCAGGGTCCCCCTGGGGAGCCAGATACCGATGCCTGGCGTTTGTTCTGGAGGAAACAGCCTGCCCCACGGGTGGGAACTCTCAGTCTGAGTCAGCAGATGTGGCTGGGAGCCTTGGCTCTGCCCCGTCAGGCCTGGGGTCCTGTGCCACGCCCCAGGGAGGGGCACAGGCAAGCCCTGAAGGAGCTGTTGTTATGCCAGACCTAGAGGGCCCCCTCGGCTAGCTAGAACCAAGCAGCAAAGAAGGCCTTTCCCCTCCTAGCATCATGGGTTCTGGGGGTGGAACAGGGTGTGGCTGGCAGGCAGGGAGCACTCATCGAGCATGCCTGTGTGCTGCCTTCTCTGAGCAGCTCACAGACAGACTCATGGAAACCCCACACCCGCCTGCTCAGATCCAATTTAAGTAGCACAAACTCCAACCTCCCATTCCCAGTTGGGAAGGGAACTTTATACACCTTGTGGTCATCCAAAAGTCCAACATTAGCAACTCATTTTCGTTAACAGACACCTTTTAAAAATTGCCAACACCCTGGGAGTGCTGGGCCCATCCATTACTCACACTGTCCTCTCCACTAGCCTGAGCCACAGCAGGCATGGGGCAGTTAGGGACTAGTCAGTGACTAGGGGAGGCCTGCGGGGCCATCCGAGACAGGGGCTGGGTGAGGACAGGACTGCTGTGCCGGCTGCAGCCACAGCCCTGTGCCACACTCCCCTGGAAACCACCTTGGGGTGAATGGCTAGGAGTGATCTCCAGGAAGGCCTTGTCCTCAGAGGACACTAACACTGTCCTCAGTGTCAACCAACTAACTAAACACTTATTGAGTAACAGAGTCCAGGCTACACAATCTATCCTCTCCACCTCCAGCCCACCGCAGCCTCAGGTCTATTGGGGTCACTTCTTTGGCCCCATCTATGAGATGCAAGAGGTGTTCACCACGTGTTTAATGAATGGGTGAAGGTACTGTGGGAGCACTCCTTCCTGTGTACACACAGAAACCCTTCTGTGTGGGGGAATGCCTTATAGAGTGCTACCTCTTGTGATCCTCAGCAGGGGATAGGACACAGCATCCAAATTTAAAGAGGAGGAGTCTGAGGGTCAGAGAGGTTCCCAGTGAGTCCATAAAAGCATGGACTCAAGCAAGCTGACTGACTCCTTAACTGGCTGGGGTCCTTGCCTGAGCGCAGAAACAGCTCCTCCTGAGACCCCAGCCCAACACAACCCAAAGGGCTGTAGGATCCAGAAATTAAGCCCACCTTTCCTCAGGCCGCCCTCTCTGCCCCTCTCTGCACAGAGCAAAGAACCCTTCCTATGTCCCACAAAACTTCTCAGGCGTGCTTTTGAAGCGGGGCACTCCCACCACCAAAGGAAGTTCCTCTCTGGCCCTCCAACCAGCCCAGCACCCTCCTGGGGCAGCCCCAGGCAAATCAGCTGTGGCCCTGCCTGGAGGTGCCCCAGGCCTGCAATGCCCACCAGCTGCACATCACAGCTGGAGCTCCAGGTTGCAAAGCCTTCCTGAGGTGGGTGTGAGGGGTGGGGGCTAAGAGGCGGGAGATTCCAGATGCCACTCAGGCTGTGTTTAAGCTATCCTTGGCCTCCTGTAGAGTGAGGTGAGCCCTGAGACTGCTGTCACTGATGGAGCTGGGGTGAGATCCAGACTGCACCTGAGTGAACCATAGCACAGAGCGGCCCACAGCGTCTCTGGCTCCCCAGCACAAGATTTTCCCAGCCCATCTACTTCCTTTCCTCCAACTGAGAATCAGCCATGTCTCCAAGGAGCCCAGGTGCCTTTCAGTGGGGAGTGGTGCTTAGAAACCTAGGTCTGGGGCCAGGCTATGGGCGTGTCGCTGCTCCTAGGCTCTTTCAGCTGACACAGCTAGGGAAGGATGGTGTGCACCCTCACACGCACACGCACATACTCACCATCTGACTTGGAAAGCGCAAGCTCGCACTGACCTGCAGTTCCTCTGCAACAATGCACAGCTCTCCGCACCTGCCCTTTCCCTCGTCTGTAACTCCATATTCAACGGTGAGGAACGTTGCACGCACGGTTCGGTCCTAGAACACACAGAGTAGTTGCAGATCTGTTACCCCATGCCTCTGTGCGAAAACAGCCTGTGAATCAGGGTCCTGTGTCTGTTTGGAACAGCAGTTGCCCACGTGTGCTGTGGGGACCCCTGGAGGTCCTTCCAGGGGGTGGTGAGGTCGAAGCCATTTCCATAAGAGCACCCTTTTACTCTCATGCTCTGATGGGTATACAGTGCAGTCTTCAGAGGCTGCGGGGCACAGCCACGATTTTCTGACAAGGCTGTCAAGGACGCCTCCCTTTTCCAACCACATAGCCATGTAAAGCTGAATTCTCTTCATGCACTTCAACTAACATGACACATTTTATCAGGTTAAACGTAGACACAGATATGAGAGCCCAGCTTCTACTAAGCCAGACAATAAAAAGATTTGCAGAAATGGAGAACCATTGCCACTTTTCTCACTAAGGCTTTTTATTTTGGAAAATATAGTTGTTTTCCATAAAACATTATGCTATTTATGTTAACATGTAATAGCCTTATTTGCTATTTTTAAGTGAGTAAGTTTTCTGGACATTTTTGTTATGATTAAGAATAGGGTAAGTATCGACAGGTATAACCTATACAAACAAAAGTTCTTGGGGTCCTCAATGCCTTTTAAGGGTGTGAAGGAATCCTCAGACCAAAACGTTTGCGAAGTGCTGAGTTGGAATTTGCCTTTGGCCTGAGGACCTGGAGTCTAAATACTGTCTTCAGAGCTACCTCCCTGTGGTTGTGCTGTTTATTTGAAATATAGGTTAGGTCATTTGTTTTTGTTTACATTCTATCCTTTTTGATTCTATTCATTTTCCCTCTCTCTGAATATGTGAAACATTAACAGGGTTCCCCAAATCAGAATGTATTTTGTGTAAGCTTAGAAGCTCCCTGGGTAACTCGGCTGAGCAGAGGCCTGGGAATGATTGAGTAAGACGGTCTCCACTCTCCTTCCTCCCTCCTGGTTTCCAGATCCCATGACTGGGGCTCTATAAATACTCTCCTGCCATTGAGCCGGATAAACTTCAGAATCCGTTAGCATGTCCCAAAGACAGGCAGGGGCTGGAGCCCCCTCCCCTGGGCTGAGAAGGGCGACTGCTGGTGCAGAGGGCTGTGCTAGCCCTGCCTGGGGTCCTGGAGAGGGTGGCCCCTGCCTCCCTGGCCACAGCCCACTCTGCCTCCCCATCTGGGAGGGATGGCCTGTGGATGCCATCTGGCTGGCTCGCAGGGCAGACCACTCTGCTGTTCTGTGCAGTTTTAGGCCACGAAAGGAAAGAGGCTGAAACACAGGGCCCCAAGGGCCAGAGTTGCCCTAGCTGGAAGCCCCAGGGCTTCCCCAGCCCACTGCTGACACAGGTCAGGGCCACTCCCTGCCCAGGAAGGTGTAGGGCTGGCTTTAATTCAGATAAGGTGCAAACAAGAACCCTGCAGCCCCCATGCCCTGGGCTGCTCCCCTGTCTAGGAGCACAGAGCTTCCTTTAGCACCAAGGGAGGGGGGGACACCAGGAAGGGGCTTGAGGGAAAAGGAGAGAGAGAGGAAGAGGGAGGGAGATGGAGGAGGGAGGAGTGTGGAGGGAGGGACTGACGGACAAAGAAAGGGGTGCGGCAGTGGCGGGAGGGGAGGGGTGATCCGGCCTGGGAGAATGTTAGCTCTGCAGTCAGAGTTGCTGGGAGGCCAGAGTGATCCACACTGGGGCAGACCTCCCTTCTCTTCCTTCCTCCCGCATCCTGTCGGCCCCTCTCTGGAGGCCAGGCAGTGGAGCACCCTGCCAGGAAGAGCTGGAGCCTCTCACTGGGACAGCTGGGACTGGCCAGCTGCCCCCAACCCTCCACTGCCTGCACTCCCGCTGCTCCTGCCTGGTGAGTACGGCGTGGTCTTCCTCCCCTGGGCGCACAGACCCAGAGAGGGTTGGGGCCTCCTGGCGCTTTCCCCTGGGCCAGAAACCTGCAACACCCCACGAGGGAGACCCACCCTGGGACTGGCCACACCCCGAGCTTTGCTAATCTAGTCCTGGGCACAGCTAGTTGCTCAAGTTTACCCGCTAGGGCCCTGGTTCCCTCCAGGGCGGAGGCACAGTGGAGAGCCTCCCCAGCCGTGCCCAGACCAGCCCAGAGAGCTGTAAGGCCGCCAGCTCCATGCCTTGGCCGCTGCCGCTCGCTCAGTGCGCAGTGATCCTCCAGCCTGTAACCCTGCCAGTCACCCTTTGGTTCTTGCAGGCACATGGGCAAATCTAGCCTTCACTTCCCCAGGATGGGGGTCTCCAGAACTCAGCAGGGAAGTTTTGCAGAGCAGGGAGGGATGTGCAGGCACCTCGGGACCACCTCAGAGCCCCCAGCACCCACAGTGCCGCCTGGGAGCCCTTTCTGGTCTCAAACCCGGGGACTGGCACGTCGCAGGGAGTGTCTGGAGAGGGTGCCAGCGCGTTGCCGCTCTCCCCTTCTGCTCCTAGGTGATGGAAAACCCAAGCCTGGCCTCCACCCTGGGCAGGGCTCTCTGGACTCTCCTCCTGGCCACACTCAGCCCCACCACTGGCCAGCCTTTTGGGGGAGAGTCCGTCTGCACGGCCAGGCCCCTGGCCAAATACAGCATAACCTTCACGGGCAAGTGGAGCCAGACGGCCTTCCCCAAGCAGTATCCGCTGTTCCGGCCCCCTGCGCAGTGGTCTTCACTGCTGGGTAAGTGAAGCCCTTCCCCCACCCCCAGTTCAGGGCTTGTTCAGCAGTGACCCTACTCCACCCAGGAAGCTGCAGCATGGGGACATTTTCACTCGAGCAGTTGCACAGCACTCTGCAGTTTGGAGGGCACTCACATCAAAGAGGCACCAATGCAAGAAATACTTGCTAAGTGCCTACTGCATGCGGGCGGGTGATGTTCTGGGCTCTGGCGATGTGGTGGGGGCAGGGTGGCAGAGTCTGGGAAGGCCTGGCTGGTCACCTGTCACACCAGCAGGTATCTAGGCAGCGTGCAGCCAGAAGATGTCACGGTCTGCATCTGCCAGGGATGGACAGGTTTCCCTGCCTTGCAGCCAAGGGAGTTCTGGGAAGGAGGGACGTGGTGTCCACTCAGGGTGGCCAGCCGGGATCCGAGCCTGGGGCCCTGCTGCTTCTCACTTTTGGCTGCTTACTCGGCCGGGTTGTCCCACAGGGGCTGCCCACAGCTCTGACTACAGCATGTGGAGGAAGAACGAGTATGTCAGCAATGGGCTGCGGGACTTCGCAGAGCGAGGGGAGGCCTGGGCCCTGATGAGAGAGATTGAGGCTGCTGGGGAGAAGCTCCAGAGCGTGCACGAGGTGTTCTCGGCCCCCGCTGTCCCCAGCGGCACTGGGCAGACCTCCACGGAGCTGGAGGTCCACTCCAGGCACTCGCTGGTGAGTGCAGTCCTGCAGGGGTGGGTGGTCCCTGGGTGCGTGGCCCGGGCAAGTGGCTGAGCTGTGGCTGCACTCAGGTGTCCTTCGTGGTGCGCATAGTCCCCAGCCCTGACTGGTTTGTGGGCATCGACAGTCTGGACCTGTGCGAGGGAGGCCGCTGGAAGGAGCAGGTGGCCGTAGACCTTTACCCACATGACGCTGGGACAGACAGCGGCTTCACTTTCTCCTCCCCCAACTTTGCGACCATCCCACAGGACACAGTAACTGAGGTGAGTGACTGACGGCCCCTGCCACCTTCGGTCACTTGTGCTATGCCTGACGCTGCCCACGCTGGGAAGACCGGAGCCAAGCGCCTCTGCCTGACAGAGGAGGCTCTGCTTCTGGTGCCTGGCAGTGAGCAGGGCTGCAGTCCTGCCCTATCACAGGGAGGAGGCCATCATGGGGGGTCTTGACTTTTACTGCCTCAGTTTCCAAGCCCACACTTCTGGGGCTGCGTTAAGGTGTGCATGTGACCATGCCTGGCACGTGAGTGCAGTGCATCAAGCGCTGTCCTCACGGATGTCTCAGCTGACCCTGTGATGCCACACACCAGGCGGAGGGCATGGCCAGCCCACCCCTAGGGCTGTGCAGGTTGGTGTGTCACTCAGAGGAGCCCAGGTTGGGGCTGTTTTCTGGCACCGCCCTGCTGGACATTGGGTACTGGCCCCAGCGGGGACAGCACACACAAGAAGGTGGGCTTCTCAGACCCCGGTGCCAAGCCCCTCTTCCTTCACCCCAGATAACGTCCTCCTCGCCCAGTCACCCGGCGAACTCCTTCTATTACCCGAGGCTGAAGTCCCTCCCTCCCATCGCCAGGGTGACCCTGGTGCGGCTCCGGCAGGGCCCCAGGACCTTCATCCCCCCCGCCCCAGGCCTTGCCAGCAGGGACAACGAGATTGTTGACAGCCTCTCAGGTAACCGCCGAGCTTCCCACCCCCACACTGCAGGGGCTAGCCCAGGACACTGGTGATGGGGAGGGGCAGGCCCAGGAGGCCTGCAAGGTGCCCCGCCCCCCCATGACTCTTGGGGGCTTGGAAGGTGCCCCGAGCCCACCACACACATGATGCCAGGGCCCAAGGCACTCGGATTCGGAGGGAAACTCGATGCACCTCCGGCCACGTCCTGTGGGGGAGAAGCCACAGCTCAGAATTGTGTGTCCTGCCCTGTGGGGCGCATGTCCCCTGGTAGCACGGGGTGGGCCCCCAGCCCTGGCTCAGACACCCCCTGTGGCAGCGCACACGGTGACCCTCCTCTGTGCCAGGCACTTTGCAGTGTGCAGGTGAGTCTTATCCTCAACATAGTCCCTCTGAGGAGGACGTCACTGTGTGGGTCACATGGACCCAAGTCTCTGAGCAACTTCAAATGGGAGGTTCACAGCATTCGCTGCAAGATAATTTAAAAGATTTAGGGTTGACTCAAACACCAAACTGAGGATTTAACTGCCACACTATTTGCAGTTGGAAGCATCTTACATTACGACAGCCTAGAAGGGAATAATGAAAAGAGCCCAGAGTATCTGAGGGCAATGTCCCATCAGACATGTGCCCGCAGGTAACCTGTATGTCACAGCCAACAGGGACAGAGGTGAGGATGTTCGCTAAAGCAGACCCTGTATGTCCCCTCCCTGCAGAGAGAGCAGAGGTTACTGGCGGAGGCACCAGTGCCCACGGGGTGAAAGCCATGCTGCAGGGGCTCCCGTGGCGGGTCTCGAACCCAATCCCACCACAGCCAGCTGGGGGTTCTGCTAACAGGCGCCTTGGCGTAGGGGTACCCCAAGAGTACTATCTAGCAGTACTGCCACGGCTGAGTGACAGCCACCGGCTCCCAAGCACCCGCCTGCAGCTCCTGGAGTCTCCTGGGTCCTGGGACAGTGCTCCTTGGCACTGGGTCTCCCAGTCTCACCTGCTGCAGACACTGGAGGGGCAGGATGAGCTTCCTGTCTGCAGAGAGGCCCCCAAGATGAGAGGACTTAATTCAAAAGGCTACACAAATGTTTCCTGTGGAAGAATTGGAGTCAACCAAAACCTAGCAGGCCGAGGAGGCTCGTTAGCGATGGGCCCAGCTGTCTTCTGCCTTGCTGGCTGGAGTTCAGGGAGGCTCAGGGCCACCTCACACACCAGCGGCCTCTCAGGCGGGCCTCAGCTGGACTCCAGGGTCAGGTCAGGCGGGAGGCAGCGAGCTCCTCACGCTGGCGGGAACCACACTCCTGGCCAGAGGCTGTGCCCAGCACAGGGTCCTTCCTCCTCGTCTGAGTCAGAGCTGGCCTCTCTGCAGGCCCTGGATGGCAGTGCTGCCCCTGCCCAGCTTGGGCAGCATGTCCTTGCTCAATTGTCTGAGTGGATGCGCCATTCCAGGTGGACACACACGAGTCTTTCATCCAATGGGCAAACACTTCTGAGCACTAGACATGTGCCACAGACAAGACACAGTCTGGCGGGAAGAACTACTTGTGGGCAGATGGTCCAAAGAGGTGCCATCTGCCCCGTTGCAGGGGGCACCCAGCCACAGTGGGCAGGGGAGCATGTGGCCAGCACCTTGGCCAGGAGGAGGATAAAGTCAGCTGTGGCCAAGCAGGAAGGGTGCTGCAGGGCGAGAGTGTGGGGGACAGTGCCCTGAGCTGAGTGGGGGACAGGATGTGGAGAGGAGAGGGCAGGAGGCACACAGAGCTGGCTGTGCTGGCCGGGGACCTTATGGTGAGAATACCAACCAAAGAGCTGGCACCAGCCGGGCAGGGTAGAGCCAAGCCCTTTCTCTACACAGCACTCTGGATGTCTGAGGGGCACTACCTGGCCACACGTGCCCCTGTGCCCCATGCACCCCAGGCACTCTGAGCTCCCCGCCTGCTCCGCTTCCCTGTGCCCTGGCAGCTTTCTCCCCAGCACCACCATAGCCTCAATGTGGGGAGGGAACCGGTGCTACTGCCCACGAGGGTCTCCACTGCTACACTTGGCCTCGCATGTGGTGGGGGCTTCCTGCTGACATGTGGGACACCCCTGCCTCCACCTCCTCTCGGGGACCAGCAGGGCTTGGAGGTCGGTGTGTGAAGCGTGCTGCAGCCCCAGGGCCCTGCGGCTGTTCACTGACTCCTCACCACAGCCAGGGAGCTGGGACGTGGCTTGGGGCCTCCCAGCTACCACGTGGCACTGGGGGCTCAACTGTCCCCTCCCAGGCTGGCTGCCCTCGCTTCTGGGGTCCTTGCAGACCTGCCCCACCTTGTTCCAGGCGCCCTGGCCCCTCCGCTGCACTCTTCCTTCCTGAATTCTCCGAGCATCTGTGACTTGTTTGTAGGAGTCTCATTCTTCAGCTGCCACAGAGACGGTCACAGGAGCTGGCAGGGTGCGTGAGGAGGGTCCAGTGGAGCCACTGCCCTGTTGCTGACCAGAGACATCACTCTGTCCTCATGTGCACAGCAGGGGCAAAACTGATGATGTTTAAATTGATGGAAACAGATCGGACACAGGAAAACAAGAACGAAGATACTGACAATGAGCTTCACGGAGGGACAAGGTCCCACAACAAAACAGCTCAGCCCAGTGCCCAACACATCTTCAGAAACCATCTGTATTAGGATAAATGCAGCAGGCGGGGTCTCTTGTCAGTCAGGGTCTGCACAGGAGCATCCTCCACTCTTTCTGGGGTCAGTGTCCCAAAGCCCAAGACTCCAGATTGGGCAACGGATCCAGCTCTCACTGCAGACCCACATGACTCGAAGCGTTGGTTGTTTGTAGGCGGTTGCGTGTGGTGACCTCCGACCCGTGGCTTCCTCTGTGGTTGTGTCTCTTTGAGCCCTGGAGGGTGGCAGTCCTTGGGGGAGTCCCCTCTGTTTCCACCAAGAGCCTCCTCCACAGGTGTTCACATGTCACACGTCGGTCTCTCTTGTGCTTGGTGCAGGTCCAGAGACGCCGCTGGACTGCGAGGTCTCCCTGTGGTCGTCCTGGGGGCTGTGCGCAGGCCCCTGCGGGAAGCTGGGAGCCAAGACCAGAACTCGCTATGTCCGCGTGCAGCCTGCCAACAACGGGACCCCCTGCCCCGAGCTTGAAGAAGAGGCTGAGTGTGTCCCTGATAACTGTGTCTAAGACCAGAGCCCTGTCGCCCCTGCGGCCCCCTTGAATCTTGGGGTGCTCAGGTCAGGGACGCAGGGGGCTCCATGCAGGCTTGAGCGTACAGGTGGCTGAGGACTCGGGAAGTGCCCTCTGGCGGCAGGGAAGGGAAATCTGGAAACAGGCTCCTTGCTCTGTCTCTCCTCTTAGGGCACCCGACCCTGCGCACTCAGACTCCTCACGAGGCTCTGCTCCAAACTTGGTCCCACTGTAATTTATTGTTGTTCGGGGAGGCTGTCTTTTGTGCAGACAGCACCTGCACCAGCGCCCAGGTAATACGACTTCTCTGGTGCAGGAGCTGGCACCCACACGGCTGTGAGATACCTCAGACCCGGCACCAGCATCCGAGCAGGGGCAACAGCGCAAGAAGCAAACACAGTGGGGGCAGTTTCGGGAACCTCACTTGGCATTTTCATGTTACTGATCTCTTTGTGTTCGAATAAAGACTATTAGTTCCTGACAAATGTCACCAGTGTCCTCGAGCCTCTCTCTTTGAGTGGGCGTTAACAGGGGACACACATTCGATAGGCACCTGGCAATGCTGGGCAAGGGGGAATGGATGCACCATCCCCACAATGGGCCAGCGTGAGCTTCATGGGTGTCAGGAGACACCACACGCCATCAGGGCAATACAGGGGCAGCAGGCGCACCCCACAGGCCTAGTGTCCACAGTGAGGCCCCAGGAGCAAGCGAGAAGCTCAGAGGCACAGCCAGGCGAACCCTCTTGGTGCCCTCTGCGAGGGAGCAACTCTGCCTTGCAGCCACTGAGACCCAGAGCCCTGGTGACCAGCCTGCAGCAGATGCCTCCTGGGGACCTGAGCTTGGGCCAGCCAAGGGGCCCACTTTGATATGAGTGGCCATTTGCAGAGGGCGAGGTCCTCAGAGTCCCAGCGACCAGCCTGGGCCATGCAGTTTGAAAACAGATGTGCAGGGGATGGCTCTTCTCCCCAGCCCCCTCCCAACAACTCAGCTCCTTGCTCCAAGGGGACCCTGGCAAAGTACCCTTCCTCCTGAAGGCTAAGACTCTCCAGCCCCGATGATTCTAGAATCAGATCCCAGGCCCAGATCCCACCACCTGCGTTCCCTCAGACCCCAAGCCCACCTCCCACCACCCTGCGTCCGTCCCCTCCCACTACCCTTGAAAACTCCTGAGCATAAGCCCAAGCTCACAAGTGTATGAGTTCTGAGGTTATGTGAAGATCTGAAAAACCTCTGATTAAAAATTTTCCTAACATTTTCTGGACCAGTGGTGCTGAGGCACATGGAAGAAAAGACCCTCAATCCTGCCTGCAGATCACACTGTGCACTCAGGACTCACAGGGTTCCCCAGGAAATGAACTCACCATCAGAACGCTGCAAACACATGTAACACCAACTCTGATACCCCTAAATCTGTGGAGTTTGCAAACTACAAACCAGACTCACTGAGCCATCGAAGTTGGGGTGATTAGGCACGTGATCTGGGGGAGCAGGCTGACTGTGTTAACCCAACCAGGAGTGCAAAATCCAAAGTGTGCCAGAGCAACACACAGATAATGGAGTCAAATGTGAACAGGTGGACTGGACACTCCAGTCAAATTACAAAGACTGTGAAACCAAATTCACAAGACCGTGTGCTATCACAGAGCCTGTAACATCCCTTAATAACACTAAAAGGTGGCCAGATGCAATGGCTCACACCTGAAATCCCAGCATTTTGGGAATTTGAGGTGGGACGATCTCTTGAGGCCACGAATTCGAGACCATCCTGGACAACATAGTAAGATCCCATCTCTACAAAAATTACAAAAATTAGCTGGGCGTGGTGGCTGTAGTCCCAGCTACTCACACATTGACATGGAGGTGCCTTCACGGATGTCACCAGGGCCCACATCTAGAGGACTGTCCTGTTGTGTTAGACACTGAGATTTGAGGGAGACAGATGGTGAAAGTAAACCAATGAAGGAATCTATGTCAGGAATCTAGCTGGTGCCCTGGAGGAGAGGGGACAGAATGCTGTTGTACTCTTAGGAAGGTGGCTTGCACACCCACTGACAAGTCCACATCTGAGCAGAGGGTGCACAGGACTCAGGGCTGTGGCCCCACACAGCCAGTCTCCTGCCCCAGATGCTCACCAGCAGATCTCACACGGCTTCCCCTTTGCCTCTTCCAGGACTCTAAACTCTGGATAGACACACCATCTGAGACACTGTCCTTTTCATAAGATGTCGGGGAGGACTCCTACTTCCTCCCCCCACTTGTAAAAATATGCAAAAACAAAAACACTGAACTGAGACTGGAACAAGGAGGAGCTGGGATCAGGCCAAAGAAAACAAGCTCAAGAGCAGCTGACAGAGGCAGAGCTCCCGAGGGCTGCTGCCAGCGTGGGCCAGCAGCACAGGCAGAGGTGAGCCTGGTACCCCACGCTGAGTAGGACCCTCAGGGTGGGAGGTGCCCCCTCTCAGTGGGAAGTCCGGAAGCAATGTTCCCTTCAGGAAGCTTCCCAACCACTAGTGTGAGCCCCAGTGCCACCCAACCCCCAACAATCAAAATCAAGCTGTGAACACAACACAAAGATCAAGAAACAAGAAAACAAGTCACTATAATTGAAAGTCAGCAGGAAAAAACCAAACAGATTCAGACATCCAAGATCACAGATCTTGTCAGAAACAGAATACAGAACAGGTAGAACAAAAATGACCTATCAACAAGGGACAATTATTAATAGAAACAGATAAATTCAGAAAGGAAAAACTACGAAATGACAAATCCTTAGTGGGTTAGTTAAAGAGCTAATTAGCATAGCTGGGGACAGAATTAGTGAGCTGGAAGACATAGCTGAAGATATCACTCAGACTGCAGCACAGAGAGATAAGAAGACAGGACGTTTCAAAAAGATATGGAAGATAAAATGAAAAGTTCTAAGTCTTTTAAATCAGAGACTCTAAAGGAGATAACAGAATGGAGAAGAGATATTCTTTAAAGAGAAAAGAGTTCAAATTTACAGAACTGGATAAAATAAAAAGGTATCTATGGAAATAGAACAATGTATATCCCAAAAAGGAAAAATAAAAGTAATCCATGCCCATGTACAGCATATTGAAACTGATAAACACCAAACACAAAGAGAAGACCCTCAAAGGACCCCGAGGAAAAAAACAGGTGCCCATAAAGGAACATGTACTGAATGACAGCAGCTTCTAAACAGTAGCAAAGGGAGCAGGACACAGTCAGATAACACGTTTTTAATTTTGACTTTTTAATTTTTAATTTTGACAGAAATTAACTGTCAACCCAGAGTTATGAACTCAGCAACATCTGTCAAGAATGAGGGCAAAACAGACATTTTCAGATTAACAAGAGCTTAATACCAACAGAACTGCACTGAGAAAACCTCTAAAGGATGTGCTTCAGGATGGAGTAAAATTATCCCAGAAGGATGATCTGAGATACAAGGAACAGTAATGCATTAAAAAAAACTTTCAAATAATAAAAGCACAAATTCCGTAAGGATGGAGAAAAATAAAAGCAAAATTTGAGATGCTGAAAATGACAACTGATTGACAGGTCTGAGGAAAATAAATCCTAATCTGGAAGTTTAGGTTTGCAAATTCAAAGAACTGGGCAAATTCAAAGAACTGAGAATCTTTAAAAGCTCAAGGAATTGGCAGTTCCAAATACTAACATTTGTTACTAGATTTTACAATATCTTTGTATGATTTTGTTATAGGATAATGCTGACCTCATAAAATGAATCCCTGTGTTTCCTTCTCCTCTGAAAGACTTGTGAAAAACTGACATTAACTTTTCCTTAAATGTTTTATAGAATATTTTATAGAATTCACCAATGAGGCCATTGGCTCCACAGTTTTCTTTGTGGGAGGAGTTTTTACAGTTTGTTTACTAGATATATTGCTATTCAGATGATCAATTTTTTCCTGTGAAAGTTTTGGTAATTTGTGCTTTCAAGTAATTTGTCAATTTCACCTCAATTGTCAAATTTACTGGCATAACTCATTCTGTCAAGAATGAGGGTAGAACAGACATTTTCAGATTAACAAAAAGAGCTTAATGCCAAGAGAACTGCACTGAATAATAAAATTCCTTTATTATCTTTTCATGTTTGTAGAATTTATCCCTTCTTATCCATTCATATCCCTTCTTTCATTATGATATTGCCAATTTGTATTTTTTATCCTTTTTCCTTGATCAGTACAGCTAAGACTTTATCAATTTTATTGATCTTTCAAAGAACCAGTTTTGGTCTGATTAGCTTTCTTTAGCGTTTGCTCATTTTGTTTCAATGATTTCCACATTTTAATGTTACTTTAATAATTTATTCCTTTAATCTTTAATATTTCCTTCCTTCTTCTTACTTTGGGTTTAATTTGCTTTTCTTTTTATGGTTTACTAGAGTGGAAGCTAAGGTCATGAATTTTAAACTTTTCTTCTTTTCTAATATAAGCATTTAAAGGTATAAATTTCCCTTTAAAAATTGCTTTAGCTGCATACCACAAATGAAATACATTTTGATTGTAGTTCAGTTAAAATACTTCCTATCTTTCCTGTGATTTCTTTGATGCATAGTTTATATTAAAATGTGTTTAATTTCCAAATATTTGAAATTTTTTCATATATTTTGTTACTGATTTCTATTTTAATTAAGTTATGATCAGGAATATATTCTGTATGATTTCAACACTTTTAAATTTATTGATACTTTTTTATAGCCCAGGATAAGGCCTATCCTGGCAAATATTCCATGTGCATTAGAAAAGATTGTGCATTCTGTCATGGCTGAGTGCTCTGTTCCATTAATGTTAGTTGGGTCAAGATGGGTCACATTGGTTGACAGTGTTGTTCAGGTCTCCTCTGTCCTTACTCATTTTCCTTATTTCTTCTATTATTAACAAATGAGTGTTGAAATCTCCCACTATAATTGCAGGTTTATCTCTTTTCTCCTTCAGTTCTGGCAATTTTTGTTTCATGAATTTGTAAGTTTTATTTATAGGTACACATACATTTAAGATGATTCCTTTTTATCTTTATTAAATGTTTATCCCCAGTAATATTCTTTATTTGGAAGTCTACTTTGTCTGATATTGTAATAATATACGCACTCCAATTTCTTGGATTAGAGTTTTGTGGCATATCTTTTTCCATTCTTTTACTTTTAACTTACCTTGTCTTTATATTTAAAGCTTATTTCTTGTAAATAACATTTTGTTGGGTATTGGTTTTTTACCTGTCTGATAATCTATGCCTTTTACATCACTTACATTTAATGGACCTATCAATAAAGTTAGGTGTAAATCTACCATTTTCATTTTTATTCTATTTGTCCCATCTGTTCTTTGTTTCTTTTCTTGCATATGATTTTATTTAGAGCCATACAAATGTTTTATATAATCAAAAAATAAAAATAAACTGAATTAAAACAAAGAGACAAAATGACCAAACCCTAAATATTGAAAACAAACTGATACAAATGAACCATACTTTTTAAGAAAAGAAAACAATTACTTCAGTAAGTTTAAATGATATTTTTGTGCATATATCCCTGGCAAAATACTAAAGATAAACAAAATGACAAAGAAGTCTTAGATGGAACTTAGTAGTCTTTTTGATATTAGCAATATTGGTATGGTTCTGTGGAAACTATTACAGGCACACCCCATTTTATTGTGCTTTGCTTTATTGCACCTCACAAATATTGCATTTTTTACAAATTGAAAGCTTGTGGCAACTCTGCATTGATCAAGTCTGTTGGCACTATTTTTCCAACAGCACGTGCTTACTTCATATCTCTGTGTACATTTTGGTAATTATTACATATTTCAAACTTTATTATTATTGTATCTGTTATGGTGATCTGTGGTCAGTGATATTTATGGTTACTATTGTAATTATCTGGGGGCACCATGAATTGTGACCATATAAGACAGCAAACTTAATCAATAAAGGTGTGTTCTCACTGTTCCACTGACCGGCCATTGCCTCATCTCTCCCTCTCCTCAGGCCTCCCTATTCCCTGAGATACAACAATATTGAAATTATGCCACTTATAAACCTTATAATGGTCTGTAAGTGTTCAAATAAATGGAAGAGTTGCATGTCTCTCCCTTTAAATCAAAAGCTAGAAATGATGAAGCTTAGTGAGGAAGGCATGTTAAAAGCTGAGATAGGCCAAAAGCTAAGTGTCTTGCACCAAACATTTAGCTAAGTTGTGAATGCAAAGGAATAGTTCTTGAAGGAAATTAAAAGTGTTACTCCAGTGAACACATGAATGATAAGAAAGTGAATCAGCCTTATTGCTGATATGAAGAAAGGGTTAGTGGTCTGGATAGAAAATCAAACCAGCCATAACATTCCCTTAAGCCAAAGCATAATACAGAGCAAGGCCCTGACTCTCTTCAATTCTGAGAGAGGGGAGGAAGCTGCAGAAGAGAAGTTAAAAGATAGCAGAGGTTGGTTCATGAGGTTTAAGGGAAGAAGCCATCTCCATAACATAAAAGTGCAAGGTGAAGCAGCAAGTGCTAATGGAGAAACTACAGCAAGTTACCCAGAAGTTCCAACTAAGATCACTGATGAAGGTTGGCTAAACCAAGTAACAGATTTTCAACATAGACAACACAACCTTATATTGGAAGAAGATGCCATCTAGGACTTTCATAGCTAGAGAAGAGAAGTCAATGCCTGCCTTCAAAGCTTCAAAGGATAGGCTGACTCTTATTAGGGGCTGATGCAGCTGGTAACTGTAAGTTGAAGCCAATGTTCCCTTCCCATTTCAAAAACCGTAGGGCTCTTAAGAATTACACTAAATCTACTCTGCCTGTGCTGTATGCATGGAACAACAAAACCTGGATGACAGCACATTTGTTTATAGCATGGTTTGCTGAATATTTTAAGCGCACTATTGAGACCTACTGCTCAGGTGAAAAAGATTCCTTTCAAAATACTACTTCTCATTGACAATGCACCTGATCACCTAAGAGCTTTGATGGAGTTGTATAAAGAGATGAATGTTGCTTTCATGCCTGCTAACACCATACCCATTCTGTAGCCCACATCAGAAGTAATTTCAACTTTCAAGTCTTTTTTTTTTTTTTTTTTTTTTTTTTTTTGAGACAGAGTCTCACTCTGTTGCCCGGGCTAGAGTGAGTGCCGTGGCATCAGTCCAGCTCACAGCAACCTCAAACTCCTGGGCTTAAGCGATCCTACTGCCTCAGCCTCCCGAGTAGCTGGGACTACAGGCATGCGCCACCATGCCCGGCTAATTTTTTGTATATATATATTTTAGTTGTCCATATAATTTCTTTCTATTTTTAGTAGAGACGGGTTCTCACTCATGCTCAGGCTGGTCTCGAACTCCTGACCTCGAGCGATCCACCCGCCTCGGCCTCCCAGAGTGCTAGGATTACAGGCGTGAGCCACCGCGCCCGGCCCTCAAGTCTTTTAAGAAGTTCATATTGTAAGGCTATAGCTGCCATAGATACTGATTCCTCTGATGGATCTGGGCAAAGTAAATTGAAAACCTTCTGAAATGAATTCAATATTCTAGATGCCATTAAGAATATTTGTGAGATGGGCATGGTGGCTCACACCTATAATCCTAGCACTCTGCTAGCCCAAGGCATTAGTATTGCTTAAGCTCAGGAGTTTGAGACCAGCCTAAGGAAGAGTGAGACCCATCTCTACAAAAAATAGAAAAAAAGTTAGCCAGGTGTGTTGGCACACACCTGTAATCCCAGCTATTTGGGAGGCTGAGGCAGGGAGATCACTTGAGCCCAGGAGTTTGAGGTTGCTGTGAGTTACAATGATGCCACCACACTCTAGCCTGGGTGACAGAGCAAGACTCTGTCTCCAAAAAAACAAAAAAAGAATATTTGTGATTCATGGAAGGACGTCAAATTATCATCATTAACAGGAGTTTGAAAGAAGTAAATTCCAGTTCTCATGGATAACTTTGAGAGGTGCAAGACTTTAGTGGAGAAAGTAACTTTAGATGTTGTGGAAATAGCAAGAGAATAAGGAATTAGAAGTGGAGCCTGAGGATGTGACTGAATTGCTGCTATTTCTTGATCGAACTTGAATGGATGAAGAGTTGCTTCTTACTGATGAGCAAAGAAAGTGGTTTCTTTTTTTTTTTTTTCTTTTTTTTTTTTTTTTTTGAGACAGAGTGTCGCTTTGTTGCCCAGGCTAGAGTGAGTGCCGTGGCGTCAGCCTAGCTCACAGCAACCTCAAACGCCTGGGCTTAAGCAATCCTACTGCCTCAGCCTCCCGAGTAGCTGGGACTACAGGCATGCGCCACCATGCCCGGCTAATTTTTTTTTTCTATATATATTTTAGTTGGCCAGATAATTTCTTTCTATTTTTAGTAGAGATGAGGTCTCGCTCATTGCTCAGGCTGGTCTTGAACTCCTGACCTCGAGCGATCCACCCGCCTCGGCCTCCCAGAGTGCTAGGTTTACAGGCGTGAGCCACCACGCCCGGCCGAAAGTGGTTTCTTGAGATGGAATTCATTCCAGGTGAAGATGCGTTGAATGTTGTTGAAATGACAATAAAGGATTTAAAATATTACATAAACTTAGTTGATAAAGAATTGGCAGGGTTTGAGAGGATTAACTCCAATTTCAAAAGAAGTTCTACTGTAGGTTAAATGCCATCCAGCAGCATTGAATGCCACAGAGAAATCTTTCATGCAAAGAAGAGTCAATCAATGGGGCAAATTCCACTGTTGTCTTATTTTAAGAAATTGCCACAGCCACCCCAATCTTCAGCAACCACCACCCTGGTCAGTCAGCAGCCATCAACACTGAGGCAAGACTCTTGACCAGCAAAAAAGATTACAACTCCCTGGAGGCTCAGATGATCATTAGCATTTTTAGCAATAAAGTATTTTTCATTAAGGCATGTACATTGTTCTTGTAGATGTAATGCTATTATTGCAAACTTAAAAGACTACAGCATAGAGTAAACATAACTTTTATATGAACTGGGAAACCAAAAAATTCATGTGACAAGCTTTATCACAAGATTTGCTTTATTGTGGTGGTCTGGAACTGAACCTGCAGTATCTCCAAGGTGTGCCTGTATAGGTATATTGAAGGATAAAGGAAATGAGTAATTATGTGAATGCCATTAAGAATAGATTTTTAGCATAAAGGAAATAAAAGTATATAATCAAAGAAATTAAATAAAACTCTTTAGTCTTAAATTTCAATTAGAAATAAGAATATGAACTCATATTTTAATTGAAAAATAAGCAAATAAAAAAATACTTCCAGACTAGGCATGGTGGCTAACGCCTATAATCCTAGCACTCTGGGAAGCCAAGGCAGGAGGATCATTTGAGGCCAGGAGTTTGAGACTAGCCTGGGAAACATAGAGAAACCCTTGTATCCACAAAAGAAAAAAATATTAGCCAGGCATGGTGGTGCATGCCTGTAGTCCCAGCTACTTGGGAGGCTAAGGCAGGAGGATCTCTTGAGCCCAGGAGTTTGAGGCTGCAGTGAGCTATGATGATGCCACTGCACTCTAGCCTAGGTAACAGAGTGAGAGCTTGTCTGAAAAAAAAAAAAAAGAAAAGAAAAATAAAATTAAAAAGAAAAAAGAGAGAAAGAAAGAGAATAATGACTGCAATATATCAGAAAAACATTAAATATATAACAATTCATGAATTCATAATGATACTTTAAAGAAACCTACAGGAGGTTATCAGGGCACTAACATACTAACTTTGAAAACTGATTAATTCTAGGGAAAGAATCAGCATGTAGCCTGCTTTTCCTGTACAAATTATTTCGGGATAACCAACCAGTTAATGAGACAAAATTTTCTTAGCAGCGACTACTAAGGAAGTAGTGGATTAAGGGAGAGAGCATAAGTGGAGCCTTGGTCACTCCAAGCAGGACAAGTAGACACTGATTTCTGTTGTGAGGCAATAAGACACACGTGCCAGTGACTCTAGCATGGAAGTCTGAGCCAGCTAACCCCCGAGCTCCACAACCCAGTGTCAGGGAAACAGGAGGAAGAAGCAGCGAGCCCCTTGCCACTGGCAGTGTGGTCCCTGCAGTAGCATCACACATGTCCACCTAGCCTTGGTGAGCAAGCTGGCTGAATCAACCATACCTGAGGGTGCTTTCTCCTACACCTGCCATGTAGGTCACCATAAGCCAATGACCCAATGTTGCTAACAAATTACTGGGATAAAGAAGGCTGGTGTGGGGAAGAGAGATTTAACAGATATCACAGCCAATGCCATGTGTGAGTTCTGATTAGATACCGATTCAAATACATCAACTGTAAAAAAGACCTTTTAAGGCAATCAGAGAAATGTGACTATGAACTGGGTGTTAAATGATGGTAAGGAATTGTTATTAATTTTGTTAGGTGACAGAACAGCTTGGTGGTTGTTTTAAAAAAAAAAATCCTCACCAGTTAGAGATGCATACTGAAGTACTGAGAGGTGAAAATGACCTCAGATCCAGAATCTGCTTTAACATACCCCAGGGCGAAAAGAAAGTGTGCATTGGTTAAATGAAACAAGTTTGGGGTTCATCACACAATTCTCTAGTTTTGTGTGCTCAAAATTTTCTATAATAGCCGGGCATGGTGGCGCATGCCTGTAGTCCTAGCTACTTGGGAGGCTAAGGCAGTAGGATCACTTAAGCCCAGGAGTTTGAGGTTGCTATGAGCTAGGCTGACGCCACAGCACTCACTCTAGCCCAGGCAACAGAGCGAGACTCTGTCTAAAAAAATAAATAAATAAATAAATAAATTTCTATAATAATAGAGTTGTTTTAGCTGTGAGTGGAGATAAGCGTACACAGCACATCTGGATGCCCCTTCAAGATGTCAGGCTACAGAGTAATAATGGAAAACACTTAGATAGTCAGTACTGTAAGTGGAGACAGCACGTCTGGCCACCCTCTCAAGATGCCAGGCTACAGAGTGACAATATAAACATTTAGATAGTGCTTCCTACTGTGTGCCAGGGGCTGTTCTTAGCACTTTACACATATCATTTGATCTTTACAACCACTCGGTAAGGTAGGTTCTATTATTATCTCAGTTTTATAGATGAGGAAACTGAATCAGAGAGCAATTAAGGAACTGGTCCAGGGTCCCAAAGGAGGTAAGTGGCATAGGAGGTGAGGCAGACTGTGGCCCCAGAGTCTAGGCTTGTAAATGTCGTGCTCCTGGGTGTCTTGAGAGGAAAGCCTCCATGGACGGGGAGGCTGGGGCGGAGGGATGAGCTCGTAGGAAGGGACGGAAGCTTCTGAGGAGAAATGAGAAGGAACTCCAAAGGCAGGGTCAGGTGTAGGCAGGAGGGAGGCCTAAGGGCAGGCCACGGATAGAGACAGGTGCAGAAGGCCATGTGCCTGCTGACCCTCTGCAGGTACTAGGACTGCATCCAGCCGCAGCCCCAGCAGCACCAGGAAAGCCAACGGCTGCACCCTGTACTAAATGCACAGAGCCAAGGACTTGCCCTCTATGTCATCCAATCCCCACAGCAATGCTGTGGGGGTGTGCTGCCATCACTCCCCTGCTTTATAGGTGGCAGCCCTGAGGTCTGCTCACCTGTCCATACCCACACCACTAAAAAGCAATATAGTCCAACCACCCTGGCCTGCGGATGCCAATCTCTTGCTCCAAGCCATGATGATGCATTTTTTCTACTTTTCCACATGTTTCAAGAGTGTTCATGATTGCTTATCGAAGCATTCCCATGACAGTACACATTTATCAAAAAAAAAAATTAAAAAGAATGTTTGCAAAAACTGGTGAAGCCCACGTAAGGCTGCAGTCTAGTTAGTGGAACTCTGCCAGTCACACAGTCACCTTAGCTATGTGAGACGTTCCATGGGGGAAACTGGGTGACAGGTGCACAGGCCCTTTCTGTACTAGTTTTGAAACTTTTTGTGAGTGTGCAAGTATTTCAACATAAAAAGCTTAAAAAGAAAACACTAGATGCCAGAGCTGAAAGGACCTAATGGAACACTAAGTGATTTTAACTCCCCTTTTCTTGGGGAAACTGAGATGTGGAGACTCCCATCAGCGCTCTTGTCTCTTCCTGGTCCAGAAGCTAGCTGCCTCTTCCTCCTTCCCACACAAGTCCCCCCCTCTACGCCACCCCCTATTTTTCATCCTCTCTCACCTCCTGCGAAGCAGTGGAAACCACCAGATAAACGGCCATTTCCGCTTGGTCACAGAGGCACAGCCAGCACTCTCCAGCACCGGCATCTGCCGTGCTTGGTGCTTCCGGGTTTCCTCCAGAGCTTCTCCCTGGGCTCTAAGGTCAGTCATCCCATCAGAACACTTCGAAGTCTTTAAAAAGGGGCAGGTCAGAAGGAACTTTGATGTCATCATGCTTGGAAAGGCCCCAAGGTTCAGATGCCTTTTTATCTTGTTCACTGGGATCTGCTGCAAATATCTGCCCAGGTGCAGATGCCATATGTCACTTCTCACAAAAATCAATTTTACAAAAATCCAATGAAATAAAAACACTCAAGCAGCGTCACTTGCAACTGATCCATTTCAGAGAAAGTACCACCAGGAGTGGCCAAAGCAACAGAAATGCAAATGTTAACATTTCTTTTATGTTTTGGTTTTTCATTTTCAACTGCTTTTTATTTCCATGTAGGAGAACGAGAGGAGAAATGCATAATAGAAGACATTCCACGTGACACATTGATAACAGGTAGGTAAAATGAACTCTGTTGAATGTTGAACTCAAGATGTCATTTTATGGTATTATGCTAATCTCTTGAAGTATGTATTATTTGGCAGTGAGTATAATGCTGTAGAGTTTCTCTTGATAGTTTATCAAGTTATGCAAACTCAATGTGAAAAAAGCCTTAAGAGTGAATAGAACAGGGAACCTGGACACGACACCCCAGAATCCAAGCTTGATTTGTTTTGTGGCTGAACACTAAAAACATGCACAGCACGAGTTGTGGCGTCTTCGGAACCTCAGCCTCCTGAAGCCCCACAGGCCGCGTGGGGAAGAGCGCTGAAGGGAAGCATGCAAGCGCAGACCGAGACTCCTCCCCAGGCAAACTGCCCAGAAAACCTGCTACCACCACAGTGACTTCTGCGCATTTCCCGCACTGCTACCAAGCACGTCCCCACGGAGCTGTGCTTAACTCACCTTTTGAGAAAGAAACAACTGTCCATGGTTTCAGAATTGCATGGAAAATCCAGTATGATATTTAACCTTCAAGTCAACATCAACGTCAAACTTCCTGATTTCAAAGCAAAAAAAGAATAGGAAGGGCTGGGCGCGGTGGCTCAAGCCTGTAATCCTAGCACTCTGGGAGGCTGAGGCAGGAGGATTGCTTGAGGTCTGGAGTTTGAGACCAGCCTGAGCAAGAGTGAAACCCCATCTCTACTAAAAAAAAATTAGCCAGGTGCAGTGGCACGCTCCTGTAGTACCAGCTATTCAGGAGGCTAAGGCAGGAGGATCGCTTGAGCTCAGGAGTTTGAGGTTGCTGTGATCTACGATGATACCACTGTACTCTAGCCTGGGTAACAGAGCAAGAGTCTGCCTCAAAAAGGAAAAAAAGAAAAAAAAGAAGAAGAAGAGGAAGAATCTAAATCTAGTGGTATTCTTTATAAGCGCAGATTACATATTTTTATATTCTATTCAATCTTATAGTGTTGAATTCTCCTTTCATTTTGTCTTGGCCATTACATTTGCGTGTTCTATCACAAAAAGTAATGACTCATCCTGCAAAAAAATCAAATAAAGGTAGCCGGCATGGGGGCAAAGAGAAAGTGAGATAGAGTTTTAGGATGAGCACAGTGGGGAAAGCACATGGAGGAGGACTGAGTGGTACCAGAAACCTCCTGTTGTTATGACCACTGTGGGAAGAGGACACATCTGAGACTGTGGCGTCTGAACAAGACTGCCTGAATCCAAACCCCAGCTCCGCCACCTGATAACTGTGTGCCTTTGGGCAAGCTACTTAACCTCTCTGTTTCTTCATTTGTCAAATGTGATGATGATAATGACAATAGCACTTATTTATTTTGTTTATGATGACAAATTAATATTCATAAAGCTTTTAGAACCTGACCCAGCACACAGAAAGTACTGTGCTTGCTCAATATGTGCCCTGAGCCTAACTGCATCACCCCAGGGGAAGCTTGGCCTCCTGGGTGAATAGCCCTGTTGCAGCTGGCTGTTTTCCTAGTAACTTGGGAATTTTACAGCCTGCATTTGAAGGGGCAGAGGAAGAGGAATATGGAAGAGAGTGGCCTGCTGCCTTATAACCCACCAGCTGGACTGACGTGGCCTGGACCCACTGGGACGTCAATGGGAAAAAAAGAATGAAAAGGCCAGAAAAGAACGTAAGAGATAAGAGGGAGACAAATGATCTAACATATATATAACTGCAGCCCCAGAAGGAGAGATGAGAGAGAATGGAGGAAAGGCAACATTCAAAGATATAATGTCCAAAATTTTTTTTTTTTTTGTTGAGACAGAGTCTCACTTTGTTGCCCAGGCTAGAGTGAGTGCCGTGGCGTCAGCTTAGCTCACAGCAACCTCAAACTCCTGGGCTCAAGCGATCCTACTGCCTCAGCCTCCCGAGTAGCTGGGACTACAGGCATGCGCCACTATGCCCGGCTAATTTTTTCTGTATAGATTTTTAGGTGTCCATATAATGTCTTTCTATTTTTAGTAGAGACGGGGTCTCGCTCAGGCTGGTCTCGAACTCCTGACCTTGAGCAATCCACCCGCCTCGGCCTCCCAGAGTGCTAGGATTACAGGCGTGAGCCACCGCGCCCGGCCCAAAATTTTTGAAAATTGATGAAAGACATCAACCCAGAGATTCAAGGAACTCAGAGTACCTCAAATGAGGATAAATATAAGGAAAAACACATCTAGCTACATCATTGGCACACTACTGAAAACCAAACACCGAGAGAAAATAATTTAAAATAGCCAAAGGGGAAAAAAGACACAATTACTTCAGGGGCAGTAAGAATGACAACTTCTCAACAGAAACTATACATCTTCAAAGATGCTGAAAGGAAAGGAAAAAAATTACTGTACCTTTGCAATATATTTTGCAATCAGGAGGTGTGATATCCCCAGCTTTGCTATTCTTTTTTTTATTATTTTTCTTAAATTTTTTTTATTTCAGCATATTACAGGGGTACAAATGTTTAAGTTACGTATATTGCCCTTGCCCCACCTGAGTCAGGGCTTCAAACATGTCCATCCCCCAGATGGTGCGCACCACACCCATTACATGTGTATATACCCATCCCCTCTTCCCCCTCCAATCTGCCAGACACCCAGTGAATGTTACCACTATACGTGCACTTAAGTGTTGATCAGTTAAAACCAATTTGATGGTGAGTAAATGTGGTGCTTGTTTTTCCATTTTTGGGATACTTCACTTAGTAGAATGGGTTCCAGCTCTATCCAGGATAATACAAGAGGTGCTATATCACCATTGTTTTTTTGTAGCTGAGAGAACTCCATGGTATACATATACCATATCTTATTGATCCACTCATGCATTGATGGGCATTTGAGTTGTTTCTACATCTTTGCAATAGTGAATTGTGCTGCTATAAACATTAGAGTGCAGATGTCTTTTTTATAGAATGTCTTTTGTTCTTTTGGGTAGATGCCCAGTAATGGGATTGCTGGATCAAATGGTAGTTCTACTTGTATCTCTTTGAGGTATTTCCATATTGCTTTCCACAGAGGTTGTACTAGTTTGCAGTCCCACCAGCAGTGTATGAGTGTTCCTATCTCTCCACAACCACGCCAACATTTATTGTTTTGGGACTTTTTGATAAAGGCCATTCTCACTGAAGATAAGTGATGTCTCATTGTGGTTTTGATTTGCATTTCCCTGATGATTAGAGATGTTGAGCAGTTTTTCATATGTTTGTTAGCCATTAGTCTATCTTCTTTTGAAAAGTTTCTGTTTATGTCCTTTGCCCACTTTTTGATAGGTTGTTTGATTTTTTCTTGCTGATTTTCCTGAGTTCTACAGAGAGTCTAGTTATCAGCCCTTTATCGGATGTGTAACATGTGAATATTTTCTCCCATTCTGTAGATTGTCTGTTTACTCTCATGATAGTTTCCTTGGCTATGCAGAAGCTTTTTAATTTGATCAGGTCCCATTTATTTATTTTTGTTGTTGCTGTGATTGCCTTTGGGGTCTTTTTCATAAATTCTTTGCCTAGGCCAATGTCAATAAGAGTTTTTCTAACATTTTCTTCTAGAATTCTTATACTTTCATGCCTTAGGTTTAAGTCTGTTATCCACCATGAGTTGATTTTTGTGAGAGGTGAAAAGTGCGGATCTTGTTTCAGTCTTCTACATGTGGCTATCCAGTTTTCCCAGCATGATTTATTTAATAAGGATTCTTTTCCCCAGTGTATGCTTTTGTCTGCTTTTTCAAAGATTAGATGGCCATATGAGGATGGTTTTATATCTGTGTTCTCAGTTCTGTTCCACTGGTCTATGTTTCTGTTCTTGTGCCAGTATCATGCTGTTTTAGTTACTATAGCCTTGTAGTATAGCTTGAAGTCTGGCAAATCGATGCCTCCCAATTTGTTCTTTTTGCTTAAGCTCACTTTTGCTATACAGGGTCTTCTCTGGTTCCATATGAAGTGTAGAATTATTTTTTCTGGATCTGAAAAAAATGATGTTGGTGTTTTCATACGGATAGCATTGAATCTGTAGGTTACTTTGGGTAGTATAGACATTTTAACAATGTTGATTCTGCTGATCCATGAGCACGGTATAGTTTTCCCCCTGTTTACATCCTCTGCTATTTCCTTCCTCAGTGTTTGGTAGCTCTCCCTGTAGAGGTCTTTTACCTCCTTAGTTAAATATATTCCTAGGTACTTTATTTTCTTTGTTGCTATTGTGAAGGGTACTGAGTCTTTGATTTGGTTCCCAGTTTGACTGTTGTTGGCATAGAGGAATGCTACTGATTTCTGTACATTGATTTTGTAACCTGAGACTTTGCTCAATTTGTTTATTAATTCCAGTAGTCTCATGGCAGAATCTTTGGGGTTTTCTAGATATAAGATCATATCATCAGCAAGGAGAGATAGTTTGACCTTTTCTGCCCCCATTTGGATGCCTTTGATTTCCTTCTCTTGTCTGATTGCTCTGGCTAGGACTTCCAGCACTATGTTGAATAGAAGCGATGATAGAGGGCAGCCTTGTCTGGTTCCAGTTCTAAGTGGGAATGCTTTCAATTTTTCCCCATTCAGTATGATATTGGCTGTGGGTTCGTCATATGTGGCTTGTACCATTTTTAGGTAAGTCCTGTTTATGTCTATTTTGTTAAGCATTCTTATCATAAAAGGATGTTGAATTTTGATGAATGTTTTTTTCTGTGTCTATTGAGAGGATCATATGGTCTTTGGTTTTGCTTCTATTTATGTGGTGAATTACATTTATAGATTTGCATATGTTGAACCATCCCTTCATCTCTGGGATGAAGCCCATTTAGTCATGATGGATTATTTTTTTTGATAAGCATCTGAATTTGGTTTGCTAGGATTTTGCTGAGAATTTTTGCATCTATAATCATAAGGGATATCGGTCTGTAGTTTTCTTTTTCTTGTTGCAGATTTTCCAGGTTTTGGTATCAAGGTGATGTTGGCTTCATAAAATGTGTTGGGGAGGATTCCTTCCTTCTCGATCTTGTGGAATAATTTCTGGAGGATAGGCACCAGTTCTTCTTTGTAGGTCTGGTAAAATTCAGGTGTGAAACCATCTGGTCTGAGACTTTTCTTCTTAGGAAGGTTTTTTATTGCTGTTTCAATTTTGGTACTTGATGTTGGTCTGTTCAGGAATTCTATTTCTTCCTGATTGAGCCTAGGGAGGCTGTGTGTTTCTAAGAATTTGTCCATTTCCTCTACATTTTCCAGTTTATGTGCATAGAGGTTTTTATAGTGTTCATAAATGATATTTTGTATTTCTGTGGCATCAGTTGTAATTTCTCCTTCTTCATTCCTGATATAGCTTATTAGAATTCTTTCTTTTCTGCTTCTTGTTAATCTAGCCAGAGGGGTGTCAATTTTGTTTATTTTTTCAAAGAACCAACTTTTTGTTTTATTAATCTTCTGTATAGTTTTTTATTATCAATTTCACTTAGTTCTGCTCTGATCTTTGTTATTTCTTTTCTTCTGCTGGATTTGGGGTTGGTTTGCTCATCCTTTTCCAGTTCTTTGAGATGATTAATTAGATTGTTTATTTCTGATCTTTCTGTCTTTTGGATGTAGGCATTTATGGATATAAATTTTCCTCTCAGGACTGCTTTAGCTGTGTCCCACAGATTCTGATAACTTGTGTCCCCTTTGTCATTTAGTTCAAAGAATCTTTTGATTTCCAACTTGATTTCCTCCTTAATGAAATAATTGTTCAGCAGAAGGTTGTTTAGTTTCCATGACTTAGTGTAGAGATGAGAGTTTCTGTTAGAGTTGATTTCTAATTTTATTCCACTGTGGTCTGAGAAGATGCATGGTATAATTTCTATTTTTTTTTTTAATTTTTTGAGACATGCTTTGTGGCCTAGGATATGGTCAATCTTAGAGAATGTCTGATGAGAAAAACGTATATTCAGCGGTTTTGGGGTATGACGTTCTGTAAATGTCAGTCAGTCCCATTTGTTCTAGAGTTTTGTTTAAGTCCATTGTTTGTTTATTTTCTGTTTGGAGGATCTGTCCTGTTCTGTCAGAGGAATGTTGAAGTCTCTAGCTATAATGGTGTTACTGTTTATCATTTTGTTTAGATCAAGTAGGATTTGCTTTATGAATCTGGATGCACTTGAGTTAGGTGCATAAATATTTAGAATTGTTATGTCTTCTTGTTGAATTATATCCTTCACCTTTATATAGTGACCCTCTTTGTCTTTTATCACTTTTGTTGATTTGAAGACTAAGTTATCTGAAATCAGAATCACCACGTCAGCTTTCTTTTGGCTTCTGTTTGCTTGAAATATTGTTTTCCATCCCTTTACCTTGAGTCTGAATGCATCCTTGTGGGTTAGATGTGTTTCCTGAAGATGGCAGATACTTGGCTTGTGTGTATTTATCCATTTGCCCAGCCTATGTCTCTTTAGTGGACAATTCAAGCCATTCACAGTTATGAGAGAATTGATAAGTGGGGTAGATTTCTGCTCATCCTGTTGAGTTGAACTTTGTTGCTTTGTTTTCTATCTTGAGCCATTCTGATATCTGGTCTTTGATCTTTAGCTTTTGGATGATTTTATATTCATGAGTGTTTATTGTGCTGATCCATGTGTAAAACTGTTTTGAGTACTTCCTAGAGGGCAGGTCTTGTCTTGATGAATTCCCTCAGTCTTTGCTTGTCTGAGAAGGTCTTTATTGCTCCTGCATATACAAAACATAGTTTTGTGGGGTACAAGGTTCTAGGCTGCGCACTATTCTGTTTGAGAAGAGTGAGAATGGGGCCCCAGTCTCTTCTTGCTTGTAAGGTCTCAGTTGAGAAGTCCGTTGTTATCAGATGGGTTTTCTTTTGTAGGTTACCTGCTTCTTTTGCCTTACAGATCATAGGAGGCCCTCTTTGGTGGTTATTTTGGTCAGTTTGATGACTGTGTATCGTGATGTCTTCCTGTTTGCGATGAATCTCCCAGGAGTCCTTTGAGCTTCTTGTACCTGGATATCTAGATTTCTAGCAAGGCCTTAGAAATTTTCCTCTATTTTATCCTCAAATAGCTTATCCAACCCTTGTGTATTTTCTTCTTCGCCCTCAGGGATGCCTATGATTCTCACGTTAGGCTTCTTCACATAATCCCACATTTCTTGTAGGCTTTGCTCTTTTCTTTTATTTCTCTGCTCTATCTCTGTGACTGACTAATTTAATTGAAAGATGTTATCTTCAGTCTCTGAGATTATTTCTTCTGTTGATCTACCCTGTTCTTCAGGCTTTCCATTGTGTTTTTGTAATTCCTTGAATAAAGTCTTCATTTCCAGGAGTTTGGTTTGATTTTTCTTTAATATTTCAATTTCTTTAGTGAATTTTTCTTCCAAGTCCTGGATTTTTTTTTTTTTTTTTTTTTGGTTTCTTTGTGTTGGTTATCCATTTTTTCTTGCATATCATTTAGTTTTCTTACAATCCATGTTTGAAATTCTTCTGTCATTTTAGTGTTCTGAATTTGGTTGATGTCCATTGCTAGAGAGCCAGTGTCCCCCTTTGGGGGTGTGCTTTCCGTTTGATTCTTCATACTTCCAGAGTTCTTTCGCTGATTCATTCCCATCTGGATCAGCTGTTGCTTCTTACCTTTAGATTTTCATTTGGATAATGACATGCCCTGTTTAGTCTCTGAGCCAGTAGGTGGTGTTTGTGGGTGAGATTCGACCACACCCTATATGATGAGTCAGTAGATGCAGTAAAAGGGTGTGCAGAATGACCTCCCTGCCAGTAGGTGGCGCTTGCTGGAAGGAGCAGGCTGCAGTGTTGTTTTGGGGTCCTGTAACCAGCTCTTATTCCTCTGGAGAGGCACTCTAGTGCCTCAGGTGGTGGGTGTGGCCCTGGGACTTCTAGGTGTGCCCCTATTGTCCACCTCAGTGGGGGCAGGTGGGGGAGTGAGTCTGGGCAGAGCTGGGTTGGGTGAGCCTGCCCTCAAGCTCCACAAATGCTGGTAGCAGGGGGTCAAAGGTCTGTTCTCTGCTTCTGGGCAAAGCTGCCAGGGAGGAGTTGAAATGGCCCCACTTGGCCAAAAAGTCTGCATGTGGGGATGGGGCTGTCTGAGACCTGTAGTCCGGAGCCGGCCTTGCTCCATCCCACCCTCCCCTATTCCACAGTTTCTCCCAGGCCTCTGCCAGCAGGCAGGACCTCAACCCAGTGGATCTTCCCTGGCTGTGATACAGGCCTGGAGGTTCCCTGCCCAGGATCGCAGCCTGGGCTGGGTGCACGGCCTTCCCGTGGGAGGAGGGTTGCCCCTTAAGCATGTTGATCTGCCCCTGAAAGCACATACACCTCAGTAGGCTTGTTCACAAATATCCCTTCTGTGCCCTGGGGCATTGTGATCAAGACCTTGGTGTACGGGATCTGGTCTGCAGGCCTGTCCCCTGGGCCCTGGAGATCAATTCCTGGCCCTGCCAGTGAGAGGAGTGCTGGTCTCAAGTCACCCACGGGGTGCCCAAGCTGGATGGATGTCTCTCCTCCTTGGGATTTGCCCCACTCTCTTGGAGTCACCAGGCAAGCAGCACCTGGGAGGGCTGGCAGGTAGGAAGCTCACATTCTGAGTACCCCTCAGTCTGCTATAGGGCCCCAAAAGGAAAGGTCCCATTCCCCGCAAATGCCTCTGGGTGGTGGCTAAATTGTCTCTCTTGGCAGCACGGGTAGGGAAGGGGAAGGGGAGAATGAAGCAATATGGCACCTGCTGATCAGCTTGGGTCTGCAGGCTGAGAGGCGCCCCGAGGGAGCTGGGAGCCTGGTGCTCTGTCCGCAAGAGGCTCACAACTCACTGGTGGCAGCCGTCTCTGGGCTGATGTTGGCAGGTCTCTCCAACTGCTGAGGAGCCCACCAGCAGTCTGAGATGCAAGGGAGGGGAAATTTAACCGCTCCACCTACCCTTGTTGCTGGTCTCCAAGCCTCTCAGGGGCCTTTCTGCTTCCAGTTCTCCTCCGCAACTTCTTCCCATGGAGTCTCCTGTAGTTTCAGGCACCCTTCCTTCCAACCCTTGTCCGATCTATGTTTGTCTGCCTATTTATTTTTTTTCACTTTCTTCTAAAATCTGTCTTTCTTGCAGAGATACTCTGGCTGGCAGTTTTTCGCATCCGTCATCTTGCCCCTCCTCTGCTCTTCTTTCTCAAGACTAATTTGGCTATTTGTGGTCTTCTGTGGTTCCAGATGAATTTTAGGATTGTTTTTCATTTCTATAAAAAAATTATCACAGGAATTTTGATAGCAGTTGCATTGAATTTGTAGATTACATTGGGTAGTATAGACATTTTAACTTTTCCAATCCATGAACACAAGATATTCTTCTTTTTATTTGTGTCTTCTTTAATTTCTTTCATCAATGTTCTGTAGTTTTAGCAAACTAGTCTTTCACAACTTTCATTAAGTCCATTCCTAAGTATTTTATACCTTTTGGTGTTACTGTAAATGAGATTCTTTTCCTTATCTCCTTTTCTGATAGTTCATTGTTAGTGTATAGAAATGCATCTGATTTTTTATGTTGATTTTGTATCCTGCAACTTTACTGAACTCATTTATTAGTTTTAAGTTTTTTATGTAGTTGTTAAGGTTTTCCCTCTATAAAATCATGTCATCTGCAAACAAGGACAATTTTACTTTTTCTATTCCTATTTGGATGCCTTTTTTATTAAAAAGGCACTCTTTTTCTTGCCTAATTGCTCTGGCTAGGACTTCCAGTGTTATGTTGGATAAAAGGGGTGAAAGAAGGCATCCTTGCCTTGTTCCTGATCTTAGAGGATAAGCTTTGTTTTTCATTAGTGAACATAATGTCAGCTGTGGACACTTCATAGATTGCCTTTATTATGTTGAAATACTTTCCTACTATTCCTAGTTTGTTGAGAATTTTTGTCATGAAATGATGTTGAATTTTGTCAAATACTTTTTCTACATCTATTAATACAATCATGTGATTTTTCTCCTTTATTCCGTTAATGTGGTATATCATATTAATTGAATTTTGTATGTCAAACTATCCTTGCATCCGGGGGATAAATCCCACCTGGTCATGGTGTATGATCCTTTTAATGTGCCTTTCCATTTGTTTTGCTAGCATTTTTTTGATGATTTTTGCATCTATATTCATCAGGAATACTGGGCTGTGTGCAGTAGCTCATGCCTGTAATCCTAGCACTTTGAGAGGCTGAGGTAGGAGGATTGCTTGAGGTCAAGAGTTTGAGACCAGCCTGAGCAACATAGCGAGGCCCTATCTCTACAAAAAAATAGAAAATTAGCCAGGTGTGGTGGTACACACCTATAGTCCCAGCCACTCAGGAGGCTGAGGAAGGAGGATCACTTGAGCCTAGGAATTTGAGGTTGCAGTGAGCTATGATCATGCCACTGCTCTCATGCCTGGGCAACAAAGTGAGACCCTGTTTCCAAAAAAAGAAAAAAGTAATATTAGCCTATAGTTTTCTTTTCTTATGGTGTCTTTGTCTGGCTTTCGTATCAGGGTAATAGTCATAAAATGAATTTGGAAGTGTTCTCTTCAATTTCTTGAAAAAGCTTGAGAAAGATTGGTGATAATTCTTCTATAAATGTTTGGTTGAAGAAGCCATATGGTCCTGGGCTTTTTTTTTTTTTTTTAATTGGGAGGTTTTTGATTACTGACTCAATCCTTATATTAGTTAAGGGTCTGTTCAGACTTTCTATTTCATCATGATTCAGTCTTAGTAGATTGCAGCTTCTAGGAATTTATCCATTTCTTCTAAGTTATTTGCTTTGTTGGCATGTAATTATTCATTTTAGTCTTTTATAGTCATTTTTATTCCTATGGCATCAGCTTTAATGTGTCCTCTTTCATTCTGATTTTATTTGAGTGCTGTCTCTTTTTTCTTAGTCTAGATTCCCTGATTTCAAGACACATTACAAAGCTACAGTAATCAAAACAGTATGGTACTAGCATACAGACAGATAGACCAATGGAACAGAATAAGGAACCCAGAAATAAATCCACACATACGTGGTCAATTGATCTTTGACAAAGGTGATAAGAACACACATGGGGGAAAGGACAGTCTCTTCAACATATGGTGTTGGGGAAACTGGACAGCCACATGCAAGAGAATGAAACTAGACCCTTACTTCACAACCTACACAAAACCCAACTGAAAATGAGTAAAGACTTAAATGTAAGATCTGAAACTGTAAAACTTCTGGAAGAAAACATAAGAAAAAGCTTCATGACATTAGTTTTGGCAATAATTTCATGGATATGTTACCAAAACCACAGGCAACAAAAGCAAAAATTGAGACATGAGACTACATCAAACTAAAAGTCTTCTGCATAGCAAAGGAAACAATCAACACAGTGAAAAGGCAACCAATAGAATAGGAGACAATATTTGCAAACCATATATCTGACAAGGGGTGAAGCTCCAAAATATATAAGGAATTCCTAAAATTCAATAGCAAAAAAACTAATAACCCAATTTAAAAATGGGCTAAGGACTTGAATAGACATTTCTCTAAAGAAGATATGCAAATGACCAGCAGGTACATGAAAAAAAAAATTGCTCAATGCCACTAACCATAGGAAAATGCAAATCAAAACCACAATGAAAGATCACCTCTTATCTTTTGGGGTGGCTATTATTTTTAAAAAAGGAATTGGCAAGGATGTGGAGAAACTGGAACACTTGTACACTGTTGGTGGGAATGCAAACTGGTGCAGCTGCTCTGAAAAACAGCACGGAACTTCCTCCAAAACTTAAAAACAGAACTACCATATGATCCAGCAATCTCACTCTGTATATTTATCCCAAGGAAATTGAAATCAAGATGTCAAAGAGATATTAGCACCCCCCATGTTCGTAGCAGCACTATTTATAATAATAAAGATGTGGAAATAACCTATATGTCCATCGACAGATGTATGAATAAAACATGTGGCATATACATAAAATGAAGTCAATGGAATATTATTTAGCCTTTAAGAAAGGAAATTTTGTGATCTGAAACAACATGGATGAACCTTAAGGATACTATGCTAAGTGAAATAGCCAGTTACAGAAAAACAAATATTGCATGATTCCACTTACAAGGTGGTTATCTAAAATAGTCACATTCATGGAATCAAAGAGTGCAAGGGTGGTTTTCAGGGGCTGAAGGGAGGAGAAAATGAAGATTTACTAAATAACAAGCATAACATAAATAAGTTCTAGAGGTCTGTTGTACAACATCATACCTATAGTCAACAATACTGTATTGTACACTTAAAATTGTGTTGAGACCATAGATCTCAAGTGTTCTTACCATAATAAAATAAATTAATAAAGGTTTTTAAAAAGAAAGGAAATACAAACCTAGATTTCTAGATTTCTGCACTCAGTGAAAATATCCTTCAGAGATGAGTGTGAAATAAAGTTGTTTTTACACATGCAAAAGCTCAGAGATTATGTCAACAGCACATCTGCACTACCAAAATACTGAAGGGAGCTCTTCAAGATGAAAGGAAATGAAGAAAAAAATTAAAAATTAATAACACAATTGACTTGTGGAGTTTACAGCATATGTAGAAGTAAGATATACAATAGCACAAAGGAGGAGAGTGGGTAAATGTAATACAAGGATACATATTTTTATCACAAGGCAATCAATAAAAGAATTCTGTACTAAAAGAATGTAAAACTAATATGCTAATAGAGAAAAAACAGAAAAACAGAATGCTTGATTAATCCAAAAAAGGCAAAAAAGAGGAATAAAGAAACAGGGAAAAATAAGACAAATGAAAAGCAAATAGTAATATAGTAGGTTTAAACCGAACTCTATTCTACATTATATGAAGTGTAAATAGAAAAACATTCCATTTAAAAGGCCAACATCGTCAGACTAGATTTTAAAAAACAACTATATGCTGTTTCCAAAAGAAACTTTAAAATATAAGAAAAGACTGAAAGTAAAATAATGACATATCATGCAAATATGAACAAATAGAAAGACAGTATAGTAAAAGTAAACTTTAAGCAAATAAATGCTACTAGAGTTAAAGTGGTACCCAAATCACCAACGTTGGGTTTAATAGAAAGATGCTTTGGGGGTGTTTTCTACTCAACTGTTATGAACTTCATTTAAATGAATTTTTTTTTGAGACGGTCTCGCTGTGTCAGCCTGGCCATTTAAAAGAATTTTGAGCATGGTGGACCATCAATTAATTTTCTATTCTTGTCAATATTTTTCCTTTTAACTATGACTGTATCTTAAATCATCAGTCATTACTTTGATGTGCCAAATAATGTAATAACATACTCCAAAATATAATTCTTAAACATTTCTTTTAAAAAATCCCTTTAATGGAAAAATTTCATTGCATATTTACTCTATACTTTTTTTGTTCATGATATGTTGCAAGTCCCTATGTCAAAAGCCAGAACCTGGCTCCGTTCATCGGGTTACAATGTGAATACGTCACGACTGCTGTGGGGCAGGTTCTTTGGAGCTTGGCACACCTGTGTTGCCGGTGTCAACAGACAGCTCTGTGTTTTCACCTCCCTGACTGACCGAACTATTGAAAAACCTTCAGCTGCCTGTGATAGCCCTTGCCTTTTACTTAGTGCACACTTGATCATAAGTGCAAGTGTCACACACTACTTAGTTAAGAAGTGCTAATTAAGAACATGCTTATATTTAATTTTTAAATCATTATTAATCTGAAAAAAAAATTTTAAAAATTTGGGAATTTGTGGGGACCTGAGGCCATGTACCAGATCTCTACTTCAGGAAGAGCACACACCAGCTATCCTGTTTCTCCCTTCACGGTTCTTAGGACCAACAGAGTCCAACAAAATACCCGTCTAGAAAGTTCAAGAGGAATGACCTCAGAGTAGGTCATCAAAATCTACCTAAAAGTTTGTTTTTTCTCATTACGAGTAAAAATAGTCTGCGAGGAATTTGAGGAATTGACCTCTGTGTTCCCCAAGAGGAGGTAGCTCAGAGAACTGTAGAAGAGTAGAGAATAGGCTTTGGAGACAAAGAGACAGGCTTTGAAATCCGCCTTTATTGCCCAATAGCTGGGTGACATTGAGCTCTATTTCTTTACTTGTAAACCACAGATAATATCTGCCTGGGAGCAGCAAAGCACTTGGCATGTCCTTGACATGCTGCAGGTGCTCTATCAATGTTAGTTCCCACCCTTGTGGACTCTGTCGAGCCTTGTTAGCTTGGCCTCTGAGTATGTGAGCAAAGCCTGCTAGAGAAGCAGGTGTGGCTCTCACTCGGGCTCAAAACCCGCCCTGAAAGGAAGAGAAATTGCTTGAGAAGCAGAGGCTTGTGTTCCCTGACTGGAAGCTGAAAGAAAGACAATATAGGACTTGTGCACCTGTAAACTGTGCCAGTCAAGGGCACTGTAGCCAAACCCAGGATACAAAATCCTTGCTCTATAAACTTGCTTGGAAACTGTTAAGCCAAATATATTCTGTATTTTTTACCTTATTTCTCTTAGTTCTTCTTAATAGTAAATTCCAGATTGTCTTGAATGAAAAAGTGATAAAGCACCTTTGATGGTATGTTGCCGGCGGCGGTGGGGGAGGGGGGTGGTGGTGGTGATGAAGAAAAGAGACACAGGGAAAACAGTAGTGGCAACTGTGCACATCACTACTGCCCGCCCAGTGAGTTGACAACAACTTACTTTCTGGTCCTTGGAGTATTTTTTTTTAAACAAGGCCGTTCCTTATAAAAAGCAAGAACTGATAAAAAGGGAGAAGTGCCATGAAGCATAGTGGTTATAAAGTGGGAGACTGTTCACTAAAAGAAAACATTTAGAATTCAAAACCGATAAGCAAAGACAAATCTGCTCCTGGATGCTCCCTTTCAGAGGGTTCCCTGATGTGACTCAAGCACTTTGCCAAAGTACCCATGGTTTTGGTTGTCTGTCTTGTTTGTTTTTCAAAGTACAAGTCTTGTTAGAGATTAGAAGAGGCGGGCACCAAGTTAAATGGGTATCATCTCACTCATCACTCTGCTGGGGCAAACACCCCATTCATGTCTGCATGGGAGACCTCTTGGGCTGGGTTGGGTTGGGTGCTCTCCAAAACAGACTCTGAGCCAAGCATTCAAGTGCAAGTGATTTGCCAAGGCAATGCTCCTAGGAGAAGGAAAGGGGAAGAAGCCAGGCCATGGTTTGATTTCAGGTTAACCCCAGATGCATCCTAAGGCCTGGGTGAGCTCAGGAGCATGAGATAACTACAGACATATGATCCAGCAATTCCTTTCCTAGATCAATACCACAAAGAACTGAAAGCAGGGACTCAAACAGATAATTGTATACCAGTGTTCATAGCAGCATTATTTACTATAGCCAAAAGGTGGAAACAACCGAAGTATGCATCAGTAGATGAATGGATAAACAAAATGTGGTATAGACATATAGTGGAATATTATTCACCCATAAAAAGGAAGGAAATTCTGTTACATGCTACAACATGGATTAACCTTGAAAATATCATGCTAAATGAAATAAGCCAGACGCAAAATGTAATATTGTATGATTCCACTTATACAGGGTACCTGGAATAGTCAAATTCATAGAGACAAAAAGTGGAATACGAGATATCAGGAGCTGGGGAGCTATTGCTTAAGTAGATACAGAGCTTCTATTTGGGAAGATGAAAACATTCTGGAGGCTGGACGCGGTGGCTCACGCCTGTAATCCTAGCACTCTGGGAGGCCGAGACGGGTGGATCACTCTCGCGAGGTCAGGAGTTCAAGACCAGCCTGAGCAAGAGCGAGACCCCGTCTCTACTAAAAATAGAAAGAAATTATATGGACAACTAAAAATATATATAGAAAAAATTAGCCGGGCATGGTGGTACATGCCTGTAGTCCCAGCTACTCGGGAGGCTAAGGCAGTAGGATTGCTTAAGCCCAGGAGTTTGAAGTTGCTGTGAGCTAGGCTGACGCCATGGCACTTACTCTAGCCTGGGCAACAGAGCAAGACTCTGTCTCAAAAACAAACAAACAAACAAACAAACAAAAAAAACCATTCTGGAAATGGATAGTAGTGATTGTGGCACAACAATGTGAATACACTTAAGGTCACTGAATTGTACACTTAAAATAGTTAAAATGGTAAAATTTACATTATGTATATTTTACCATAATTTTCTAAAACATTTTAAAAAAATGATCGGGTAAGATATACCACAGAGTTTGTCCCTCTCTGGCAGAGGAGCTGGGCGCCTGTTCGCGCACACCATTCATTGGCTATTGGCTCAGGTGGGGAGCCAGTCTTCAGGCACAGACTCTCCCTGATCTCTCTGAGGGAACCTGGCTCCAAGGGCTGAGGCAACCCTCTAAGGTCGCAGGCCACAGCCAAGCAAGCCGCACCAGGGTGGGCACACAGAGCAGGACAGGGGATCGACAGTGCCCACCATAGTCGTGTGAGCAGGGATCGTGGCAGCCATACTCCCTGTGGCCAAGGAAACCTGTTTCTACCTCAGGAGTGCTACTGATTTCTGTAGACACCTAGCCTTGCCACAGGCCCTTTGCAAATACCTGTGGTTTCTGAAGATGCTAGCTTGAGAAAAGTGCCCTTTTAATTCTTTCTCCTCGGTGATGAAAAAATGACAAATATCTAGGAAAAAATGTAAAGGTAAACATGTGCACAAACTCAAAACAACAAACCAGCAATAGAGGGCTATCCTGTGTTCACAGACTAGAAAAATGGGCAAAAGATTAACAGATGCTGTATAGGAGAGGAGCCCAGAGTGGCTGGGAAGTAGATGAGAAGGTGCTCAAGTTAGGAAGACACAAAGCAAAGCCATTGAGATGCTACTACACACCCACCAAGCGCCAAAATGAGAAAGATGGAACATAACAAGTGTACAAGCAGGTGTGGAGCTCTTACATCTTTTGGGCTATCAACAGGCACTGCCATTTTGGTATCTTACTGAGTTTGAACACAGGCACACCCTATGGCCAGGGAAGCAGGGAATATCCAACTGAAAGGCATGCATTTGTTCACCAAAAGACATACACGGGAACCATCACAGTAGCAGTAGTTGTAATAGCCAAAAACTGGACACTGCCCAAATGCCCATCGATAGACAAATGAGAAAAAAGTTGACTATTCCAAAAATGGAATATTAAACAGCAGTGACAATGAATGATCTGCACATAACAACATAGATCAATCTCACAGACATCGTGTTGATTAAAAGAAGCCAGACAAGACAGTACACATATTTATACAAAGTACAAAAACAGAGAAAAATAATCTGTCTTTAGAAGCCAGACTAGTGGTTACCCTGGGGGGCATGTGAGTGACCAGTGGCACGGGGACTTCTGGGGTCTGATGGTGTCCTGACCAGGGTGGTCCAGGTTGCACTGTATACTGATGACCTATGCACCCCTTGTCAGTGACATGCTCCCTCTATGGAAACTCTCAAAAAGGCCATAGGGAAATAGAAGATCCTCCCAGGAAGCTGGAACATTCTAGAAGAGACGACATCATTCATAGCTACTCTCAAAAGCCATTGCTTTCTATGCCCAGGTTGACCCCCATCAACTAAGTCAGAAAATCTTGGGTGAGAGCCAGGTGCCAGCAGCATCTGAAGGTCCCCAGATGCCTCCAATGTGCAGCCAACTTCAGGAACCACCAGGTGATCTTTCCACCTACAGGACAGTGGGAGTTTACAGACCCCTCTCCCCCAGCCTAGGAGTCTGCATCTAAATGTCATTCCCAGAATAGGGGCAGGCAGCCTGATCAATGGGGTAAAGGGCAAACCCTGGTGGCCTCAGGAGCACAGCAGTAAATTTGAGTTCATCCTAGGAGCCATAAAGAGCCACTGAAGATTTTAAGTAAATGGCTCTGCTGTCACTCACCCCACTCTGCCTTATGTAGAACTAACTAATTATGGGTAGCACATTTAGGTGATTATGATTGGCCAATGTTCTCACTGAGTGTTCAAACTCATTTAATCTCCACAACCACCCTAAGAGATAGGGCCTGCTGGATGCTCCGCTTACTTCTGGAGGTTTTGTAAACTCGCCCAAGATACACAGCTTGTGCATGTGCAGCCAGAGCCAGGGGTCAATCAGACAATTTGGTCTTAAACCACCATATCACAGGGCCTCCTTTAACTCTTACATCAAACACGGATCACCAGCTCGTGTCTGCCAACCTCTGTACTCAGAACTGGGCAAATGATGTTGGACCTTCTTCAGCCCTCTGCATAGACCTCAGTCTAGGTTACAGAACAATATTTAAGACATGGAAAGATTGTCACAAAAAATTAGGTGGAAAAATCAAGCTACAGATAGTATGTACAGCATGATCTCATTTTTTATAAAATAGATAATATGTACTTACAAGAAAAGGCCAGAAGGATAATACAGAAGACTACTTTTAAAGGAGATTTTACTTCCTAAAATTGCTATAATGAATGTGTTTTATTTTTCTAATACCAATCCAGACAACCCACGGTTCCAGCCTCAAGGACACATAGTCTGGAGCGATGGGATAGCCACAGGGAGGGGCTGACTGCCTTATCAGGGATACGCACAGGGTCCCTGGAGACCAGGAGAGGTGCAGCCTGAGAGAGCCTGTGTGCGGGGCAGCCCACCTCCCACAGCACCCAGCATGCCCCCAGCACCCCGCAGGCCCACAGAGTTTATCGAATCGGACACCTAGAAGGAAGGGGACCTTCAGAGTGAAGTCTTTGCCCAGAGGCTCTGCAAGAACTACATTTGGGGTTGGTTTAAAACATGCACACACACACTCCATCCAAGTCTGTGAAGCAAGTGGTACTATAGTTTGTGGTGGCCAGTGGTTTGGGAATCAACTCCTGAGAAATTTTAATCTTGATTCTGGATGATTTTACAGAAGTCACTTAGCCTCTTCAGGCCTCAGGTTCCTCATCTGTAAAACTGGGTATTATGCCTACTTTACAGGGTTGTATATAGGATTAAATGGGAGAGCTGATAGAAAAATGCTTTGCACATTAAAAGCTGAATAATAATGTAAATTATTTATCAGGTACTTGCATAGAACTTAAAATGTGCTCAGCTCTGTATTAGATAGTGTACAAATATTAACTCATCATTCTCCATGCCCCCAGAGATATACCATCCTCATCTTTGCTTTACTGATGGGGAAACAGGAACTGAGTGGTTTAGTGTCTTGCCCAAGGCGTCACAGCTAGGAAGCTGAATCCCTGTTCCTAGCCAGTGAACCCCGCCAGCACTTCCGCCATGAAGTGGGGAGATGCCAAGGCACCTTGTCCTGTGAGTGTCTGCAGTCTGAGTAGACACCTCTGTCCCATGCCCGTTTCATGCACACATCCTGACTGCGCTCTCGCTGGTTCGGCCCAGGAGCAATGCTTCTCTTCTGCCACCTGGTGGCAGCCACCGGGCATGACACCTCCCTCCATCTTTCGACAGAGGGGGAGGAACACGTACTTAAGGCTGGAGGATCATGGCAAAAATCAAGCAGAAATTACCCTCGTGTCAGAACCCATTGGTGAAATAAATTAAAAAAAACGAGATATAAAAAAAGAGAGAAATTACCCTCGTTCATTATGGTAAATTAGGCAGTACTCCAGGAACAATGGAGTTTTAATGGGGGCCCAACTGGCACTCTTTTATTCAAAATCACTTATTGAACATGTACTATGGGACGTACTTTCATTCATTCTATTATACAAATATTTAATAGGCTTCTATAGCAGAGCCAAACACTGCCCTGGCTTATTGCCAGGCTCCAGAGATCCAAAGAAAGGAATAAAAATATATCCTGCTCTCTAATAACTCCCAGAATGTAAAAAAAGGAACATGTTGGCATGCTGACAAGAATAGCCCGGTGTGAGCAAGTGGGGGCCAGCAACCAGAGTAAAGTCCTAGAAAAATAAGGCAGAACCCCCAACATCCCAACAAGAGAAAGGCAGAAAGGGTAAGTGTCAGGAGGTTAGGACACTTGATGGTGGTAAGACAGACAGTGTCGGTTTTCTGCTGGTATACCAGGATACCACAGACTGAGTAATTTATAAAGAAAAAAAGTTTATTCAGCTCATAGTTCTGGAGGCTGGGAAGTCCAAGAGCATGGTGCTGGCATTTGGTAAGGGTCATCCCATGTCGGAAGGGCAAGTGAGCACACGAGACAGAGAAGTAGCCAAACTCCTCTTGTTTATGAGAAACCCACTCCCTGAATAATGGCGTTAATCCTTTCATGAGGGTGGAGCCCTCAGGACCTAATTACCTCTTAAAGGCCCTAGCTCTTAATATTGGTACAATGGCAATTAAATCTCAACATGAGTTTTGGAGGGGACATTCAAATCCTAACAGATGGAGACCCTTACTGTTTCCATACAAGGCAAGGTAACCATCTGAGAAGTGAGGGTCAGGGTGGGAGGTGCTGGAAGAGGCTCAGGAGGAAAGACACAGCATGAACCAGTTGTAGAGAACGGTAAACATGCATGACAGAGCTTTCTAGGTGGTGATACCTTTGGAAAGTGATCAGTCAGCCTAGCTGTGTGCTTTTGTCCCTGAACATTCAGCTGCTTCAGCAAAGGTGCTTAACCACCTTTAGGGCTTTGTTGCCCTAAAATGTTTTAGAGTTCCATATGCACTTTAAAATAAATGTGTAATCTGCTGTTGGAGAGAATGTTCTATAAATGTCAAGAAGGTCCTGTTCAGTTCTTCTATATTCTTGCTGGTTTTCTGTATAGTAGTTGTATCAAGTACTCAGAGAGGAGTGCTGAAGTACTAATTATAATTAGGAATTTGTGTATTTCTCCTTTAAGTTCTGTCACCTTTACTCCATGCATTTTGAAGCTCTGTTGTTTGGTCAATTTTGGGTGGTTATATCTTCTTGGTGAACTGACACGTTTATTATTATGTATGTCTCATTTTGTCCCTCAGAATGTAGAAAAGGGGAACCACTAGAACATTTTCTTTGCTCTGAAACCACTTAAGCTTTTTAAAAATTTATTTCAGAATGGTATGTCTTTTTTCATCCTTTTACTTTTAACCTACCTATAGGCTATATTCAAAGTGATTTTCTTATAGACTGAATTATAATTGGGTCATTTTAAAAATCCATTCTGGCTATCTTTGTCTAATCTCTGTTTAGACCATTTATATGTAATTATTGACGTCAGGATTTAGGCTTGCCATTTTATCATTTTGTTTTTGTTCACTCCTTCTGTTTTTTTGTTCCCATTTTCTATTTCCTGACTTCCTGTGGGTCACTTAACCATTCTGTAATATTCCATTTTGCTTTATCCATGGTGCTTTTCACTTTATCTCTTTTTATACTTTTTATTAGTAGTTGCTCTAGAGATTACCATACACATACTTATCAATCTACTAGTTAGTATTTTACTATCTCAAGAGAAATTTAGAGGCCGGGCGCAGTGGCTCACGCCTGTAATCCTAGCACTCTGGGAGGCCGAGGTGGGCGGATCGTTTGAGCTCAGGAGTTCGAGACCAGCCTGAGCAAGAGCGAGACCCCATCTCTACTAAAAATAGAAAGAAATTATATGGACAGCTAAAAATATATATAGAAAAAATTAGCTGGGCATGGTGGTGCATGCCTGTAGTCCCAGCTACTCGGGAGGCTGAGACAGGAGGATCGCTTGAGCTCAGGAGTTTGAGGTTGCTGTGAGATAGGCTGACGCCACGGCACTCACTCTAGCCTGGGCAACAGAGTGAGACTCTGTCTCAAAAAAAAAAAAAAAAAGAGAAATTTAGAAATCTTAACACCATTTAAGTCCCTTTGCCCTTGCCCTTTATAATATAATTGTGTCTACATACATTGAAAAGCACATCAGACAATGTTATTATTTCTCCATTCAACTTAACAACATTCTTAAACTGTCAAACGATTTTAAAAATAGAGGAGGATAATAGTCTATTATAGTTTCCCCAGATATTTACTCTTTTCATTGTTCTTTCTTCATTCCCAGTGTTCCATGTTTCCTTCCATAATCATATCCTTTCTTTTTGAAGAACTTTGTTTAGCTATTTTTATCTTATTTCATATTTCATTTTATTTTGGAAAAGGAGAGCTTTATTTCTCATAAAGGGCAGCAGCCTGTTGGGCAGCCATTTCAACAGGCTGGAAAGCAGAACCCCGGCAAGAAGCCATGCACGTGTGCTTCTGTAATTCTCTTAAAGCAGGTGTTCTGCTAAAAAATTCTCTTAGTCTTACTTGATCTAAGAATATTTCACCTTCATTCCTCAAAGATATTTTTGATGGATATGGAGTTCCATTTGATTATTATTTTCTTTCATTGCTTAAAAAATGAGCCTCTGCCTGCTGGCATCCATGTTTCTGGTGAGAAATCTGCTGCCATTCAAAGTGCTGTTGCACTATCAGTAATGCATCACTTCTCTCTGGCTGTTTTCTAGATTTTTTTCTTGTCTTTAATTTTGAGAAATTTGATTGTGATATATGTGAGGAAGGATGAGGGGGCAGTTATCCTATTTGGGATATACTAAGCTCTTTGAATCTGTAGGTTTATGTCCTTTACCAAATTTGGGAAGTTTTTAGCCAGCCATTATTTCCTCCAACCTTTTCTTCTCTCCTCTGAGGCTCCAGTGTCACAGATTCTAGACCTTTGATTTTGTCCCACAGGCCCATGAGGCTTTGTTTAAAGCTATTTTCTCTCCATTTTCCAGACTGGATTATTTCTTTTTATCAATTTTGCTGAATATTTCCTCTGTCATCTCCATTTTTTTATTGAGTCCACTCAATAATGAGTTTTTAAAATGTTTTTTGTAATCCTAGCACTCTGGGAGGCCGAGGCAGGTGGATCGCTCAAGGTCATGAGTTCGAGATCAGCCTGAGCAAGAGCAAGACCTCGTCTCTACTAAAAATAGAAAGAAATTATCTGGCCAACTAAAATATACATAGAAAAAATTAGCCGGGCATGGTGGCACATGCCTGTAGTCCCAGCTACTTGGGAGGCTGAGGCAGTAGGATCACTTAAGCCCAGGAGTTTGAGGTTGCTGTGAGCTAGGCTGATGCCACGGCACTCACTCTAGCCCGGGCAACAAAGCGAGACTCTGTCTCAAAAAAAAAAAAAAAATGTTTTTTGTATTTTATTCTTTTTTTTTTTTCTTTTTTTTTTTGAGACAGAGTCTCACTCTGTTGCCCAGGCTAGAGTGAGTGCCATGGCGTCAGCCTAGCTCACAGCAACCTCAAACTCCTGGGCTCAAGCGATCCTCCTGCCTCAGCCTCCCAAGTAGCTGGGACTACAGGCATGCACCACCATCCCCGGCTAATTTTTTCTATATATATTTTTAGCTGTTCATATAATTTCTTTCTATTTTTAGTAGAGATGGGGTCTCGTTCTTGCTCAGGCTGGTCTCGAACTCCTGAGCTCAAACGATCCACCCACCTCGGCCTCTCAGAGTGCTAGGATTACAGGCATGAGCCACCGCGCCCGGCCAATTCTTAAATATTATATTTTTCCTATTCTGATGTGTCCATTTTGTTCTTTTTATATTTTCTATTTTATTGCTGAGACTATTTTCCCATTTATTTCAAGGGTGTTCATACAGCTTATTGAAGCATTTTTGTGATGGCTACTTTAAAATTCTTTTCAGATAATTCCAACATCGATATCATCTTGGTATCGGTGTCTGTTAACTGCCTTTTCTCATTCAAGTTGAAATCTTCCTGATTCTTGGTGGTGTGAGCAATTTTGGATTGTAACCTAGACATTTTGAGTATTATGTTATGACTCTGGTTCCTATTTAATTTATATATTCTATTTTAGCAGGTAGTCAACCCATTCAGATTCAGAACACACATCCCAATGTTTATGTAGTTTTCTGAGACTTTGTGCTTCTATTCTGGTCTGCCCTGCTTGTGTGTTACCTGGAGGCCAACATGAAACAGGGGCAACATTCCACGCCATAGTTGGACTCTCACATACAAATCAATGTGTATTGATTCCAGTGACTCTCATGCATGGGCTACTCAGATATACACTCAGGACTCCATACATAGATTTAAAAATCTTTTTCTCCAGCTCCCTCCTCTCTGCCATCCTCCCTGATTCTCTGGTATAGAGGAAAGGCACTGACTCTTTCTTTTCCCTTGCTTAGTGCAAGTGGGCATGTCGACAGGTGCAATTCCATAGTCTCTAGCATTTATCAGGAGAGGTGTGGCTTCTTCCATGGTGTTCATCTGGAGTAGAGCAGGTATAGCCAAAGGGATTTCACATTACAGGGCTTCCTGTTCCAGATCCTTTAGTTACAGACATTAGGTTTTTCTTGAGTAAATTCTCTTTTTTAAAAAATTTGCTCTGCAGTTGTAGGTGGAAGATTGCTGTCACACCCAGACCAGGATATATAAGAGGGATGAATGAGCAGGTAACACACTGCTGAGCTGTGCTTTGAGTCCCGAGGTCCTTAGCCAGTCTACCTTCTTTTCTCCACCTTTCAGAGTCTCCTGGTCATTGCTTTATACCTTTTGCCCAGGATTTTTATAATAGTTGTAACTAGCAAGAGGAAAAGGGTGGAACAGCCCTGTTCCATCTCTTTGAGAACCACCAATGATTAAGGCCTTCTTGAGATGGACCATACAAAAAAGAATTGAATATACATTATATGTATAGTTAACAAAACTTGTGGGGGGATAGGCCAGTCCTATTCAAAAGACACCTAAGACTGAAGTCACTATATTTAGGCAGCACTTGAGAGGTAGCTGAAGCCTCCCCATTCCAGGAAAGGTTTCCTCTAGGAGTTCCCCAAAGGTACTTTACAGCAGTGTCCAGGGAAACTCCCATCAGGGCCTTTTCTCTCTTGCCTTTCAGGGAGGCACTGTGGTGTCTCCAGTAGTTCCAGGCTTTGGAATCAGACTGCCTTCATTCTAATTCTGCCTCTGGAGCTTCTTAGCTATGTGACTTTATCTCTCTGAGATCCAGTTACCAACCTCTAAAATTGGGACAACAGTATAGAATCCAACACTTTTTACAACCTCTAACACTATCACCTGGGCTAAGCTGCTTAGATTACAAGAGCCTCAATGCTTCCCCCCTTGACCCTTCTTTGCCCTTTTCTCCACACAACAGCAGGAATAAAAAATTTAAAGGAAAGTCACATCATGTCACTCTCCCACCCTGCTGCTTCCCTTACGGTAAACTTGTGAACCCCCATGCCCTGGCCCCCATGGCCCCTTCAACCTCACATCCTACCATTCACTCCCTGCCAACTCTACTCCAGCCATTCTATTGTTCCCTAAATATCCCAAGCATGCTTCTGCCCTGGGGCCTTTCCCCAGATAGAGACAAGATAATGTGGTGGTAAGGGAACATGCACCTCAGTTACCAGAATGTATATGTGTGTATGCAACACACACACACACACACACACACACACACACAAACACAGTTGGCCCTCTATAGCCACAAGTTCTGCAACAGCAGATTCAGTCAACCATAGAACAAAAATATTATTTAAAAACCAATTAAAAAAATAGTAAAATACAAATAAAAACAATACATACTAGGTGCAGTGGCTCATGCCTGTAGTCCCAGCTACTCAGGGGTCTGAGGCAGGAAGATCACTTGAGGCCAGGAGTTCAAGACCAGCCTAAGCAACATAATGAGAACCTGTCCTAAAAAAAAAAAAAGAAAGAAAAGAAAAAAAACAGGCCAGGCACGGTGGCTCACGCCTGTAATCCTAGCACTCTGGGAGGCCAAGGCGGGAGGATTGTTTGAGCTCAGGAGTTCGAAACCAGCCTGAGCAAGAGCGAGACCCCGTCTCTAATGAAAAATAAAAAGAAATTAGCCAGACAACTAAAAATATATAGACAAACTTAGCCTGGCATGGTGGCGCATGCCTGTAGTCCCAGCTACTCGGGAGGCTGAGGCAGAAGGGTTGCTTGAGCCCAGGAGTTTGAGGTTGCTGTGAGCTAGGCTGATGCCATGGCACTCTAGCCAGAGTGACAGAGCGGGACTCTGCCTCAAAAAATAAAAAAATTAAAAAAAAAAACAACAAACACAAAAAAGTAGTGTAACAACTATTTACATAGCATTTACATTGTATTAGGTATTGTAAGTAAGCTAGAGATGATTTAAAGTATATGGGAACCTAGTACTTTGGGAGGCCGAGGCGGGCGGATTGTTTGAGCTCAGGAGTTCGAGACCAGCCTGAGCAAGAGCAAGACCCCCGTCTCTACTAAAAATAGAAAGAAATTATATGAACAGCTAAAAATATATATAGAAAATTTAGCCAGGCATGGTAGTGCATGCCTGTAGTCCCAGCTACTCGGGAGGCTGAGGCAGGAGGATTGCTTGAGCCCAGGAGTTTGAGGTTGCTGTGAGCTAGACTGATGCCATGGCACTCTAGCCCGGGCAACAGAGTGAGACTCTGTCTCAAAAAAAATAAATAAATAAAAAATAAAATATATAGGAGGATATGCATAGGTTATATGCAAATACTATGCCATTTTATATAAGGGACTTGGGCATCTGCAGATGTTAGTGTTCTTGGGAGGTCTTGGAACCAATGCTCATGGATACCGAGGCATGATTGTATATCTGTATATATGATCTTAGAATACTATATGTATGTATTATAAATATATACATAATGTATATGTTTATTCAGTGCTAATTATGTGTCAAGCACAATTCTCACTAAGAAATTTACACATATGTGAATCTTCATGACAACAATAGTATGTAGGTAAATACTATTTTTATAATGATTTTAGACATGATGAGACTAAAGCATAGAAAAATTAATTAGCCCTTAGTCACATAGCTAGCAAGTAGCAGATTTAGGATTCAAACCCAGGTAGCATACTGCCTTTTCCCTTATCCTTGTGAAATTTTATATTTACACTTATACATTATTAAGAGACATTATATTAATATATTAATATATCAATATATAAATATAAGTCTTTCATGCTTCCATTCCTTCAGGTCTTTGCTCCAGTGTCAGAGAAGCCTTTCCCAACTTCCTCACGTAATGCTTCAAAGTCTCCCGGGCACTAACTATCCCTATTACTTGCTTTTCTTATAGCATTCTTAACACCTTTCACATTATGTTAATTTGTTCAGTGTCTGTTTCTGTCTGCATGAAAGCTCCATGGGAGCAAGGACACTGTCTATTTTGTGAGCTTCTATCCTCTGCTCCCAGAACAGTGCTATGTGGAAGGTGGTCATTATATACTTGTCAAATGGCTGGGTGAATCAATGAATAAAAATACTCTGTTCTCAGAACACAATCTGAGAATTAAATGAGATGATGCATGTTAAGTGCTTAACACAGTACCTGGCATATAATAAGGGCTCAATAAATGTTAGCAATGTTTTCATTTCCATTGTACCTTTCGAAGGTACAAAGGTGAAGATAAGCTATATGATAGCTACTGTGTACTAAAAGGAGAAAGTTGGAGGCTCTTTCAGTGATCCAACCTTTAGTAAGAGCCTCTGGAGACAATGAAATGGAAGATTCGACATGACCACACCTATGTCTTAGGAAGGAATTCTAACAGAAGTGTATGGGATTACGTTATGGGAAGAAAAAATTCAAGGCAGAAGAACTATTGGGGAGATGTTGGAAAAGGTCCAGGATTTATATCACTTAGTCCTGACCCACATGGAGTTTACAATCCGAGTTTACATTCTAAGTGGAAACCTTTCATATGCTTATTTTCAACAGTATTATCCCCATTTTTCTGAATAGGGAACTGAGGCTTAGAGTGGTGAAGTAACTTGTCAAGTCACTTAATCATCAAGAGAAGAACCCAAGAACCCAGACCAAGAACCCAAGCCTTCCTCTCTATTCCAAAGTCTTCCTATTCTGTTAGTTGACCTAACCACCAAGATGTAGCTGTTCAAACTAAAAGTAGTTTGTAACTTAGACTGAAAAAGGTAAATTCATTTAATTGAGCAATAATCATCTATTACTGTTTATTGCATTTTATAATAATGCCTTATCTTGTATTTTTGAAACAGGGACTTTCAAGATACAGCAATGGGACATAGACAGACATGATTTTCTTGAGTCTGCTCCTGGATTAGGAGTGTTTGTGACTGTTAAAACTTACAATGATGAGGTAAAATATTCTTTATGTTACTAAAGTTCTTTATTTGCTAAAAATTTATGGGCCATATAGCCTAAGAAGTTTTAAGAGCACTCATTAACCAGCATTAATAATTTTTAATGTATATAGCCCTGAATAAAAGCATGACACAAAACTGTAGAAAGTTCCTGCCCTCAATGAGCCTATAATTTAGCTGAGAAGCAGAGACAAATTTCTTAACATAAAATTTAAAAAATCAAATGGTGAGCCTCATATTTGTAATCTTGAGGTTTGCTGATCTTGCTGGGCAGAGGGGATCATTAGGGCCAAAGCATCCCTCTGGTTTTGCATGGGCCAGTACCTGCTTTGCAAGTGCTGTAGCCACCCCCAAGCACAAGGGTCAGATAAGCGACCTCCTCCCTCCTCCCATTTTTGCAGGGGCTTTCTCTAGTAATGCAGCAGCCTCTGGGTCTCTCTGGTCTTACAGACGTCTTCCTCACTGGGAATTAGCAGAGGAGCAGAAAAGTCACCAGGTCAAGTGGAAAGAATATGGATTTTGGAGTAAGAGCCAAGTTCAAGCATAGATTGTCAGACACAAGTTAAAACCTTGGGCAGCTTATTTGATTGCTTTGATCCTCAGTTTTCTCATCTATACAATGGATATAACAGAGATGTCCATCCCCCACCATGCCAGCCTGAGGTACTCTGAATTGCTCATCCATTAACTCAAACCTGGTTGTCCTGGAGCTATGCTCATGGAGTAGCATGATGGCAGTAGATCAAAGCCTTGTAGAACAGAACAGGCATCTTCCTAGCTGGCAAGGAGAGGGTGCTTGAAGTAGACAAGGAAGAGTTCCTATTCTCATGAAAACTGGATGATCAATTGGCCCAATCTCAGGACGGACATTTGGACACCCCCCACTCATGCGGAGACAGGGAGCTGTGCTGGTCAAGGCTCCAATTCAATTGGACTACTGGACACTTGATTCTTGCCTGTTTAACAGTTTTCTCTTGGCATATTTGGCACCTCACTAACAGTAGTTCCACTTGGGACTATTTTCCTAGCATCAGGTGCCTGTTAAGACAGCTACCTTCTCCTTCCTATACCCTGTCTCCTATGCTCCTTGCCTGTATTATGTTCCTTGTTATACCAAAATCCAATTCTCTTCTGTTCTTCCCCAGTAATCCTTTATGACCAATCTGAAAATGTCTCCAAATCTTATTAAACCCAGAGCCCAAATTTTAGTTGGGCTAAAAATTGTCACATTAAAATCTGTTCATTGCTTTTAAAAGACGGAGAAGGCTCATTCTTCAAAAAACACAATCGCCTGAAACAATGTTCCCTTCTAAAAGGGAAAAGTGTTTTCATTCATTCTGAAAACATTCAACAAATATTTATTATGGGCCTAATATATACCCAGCTTGCTTCTTAGCTTAGGAGAGATAAAATTATTTTCCTAGCCCTTTTCTTGGCCCAGGAGAGAGAGCAAATTCTCACTCCATAGGCCTTATTCTAGAGAGGCTCTCTCCACCTGAAGGTTCGAGGACAAGAAACAGCTTTAGTTTCAACATTTCCTACAAAAGAGCCCTTTCAAGATCCTTCTCAGTACTGCACAAGTGCTCTGTTCCTACTGTGGTCAATGTGTCCAGGAGCACAGATTACTCTAAGTTACCAACTTTGATCATGTGCCTATTCTTATGGCGTGTGATTGACAGCACAGGGAATAAAATGGCTGATGGGGTGGGCAAGGCAGGCAATAACCATAGGTATCTGCCATACAAACCTATGCATTCTGTGTTCCATTTTCCATTTCCAATATTCCTATCCCACTTTGTAGAAGAAACTGTGGTTCTGAGGTTAAATGATTTATACAAGGTCACATCATCAACAAGTGGCAACAAACACTGAGATTTAAACTCAACTATTTTTTTCCAACATCTCAAGCTAACAGGCATTCAAAAAATGTTTGCTGACTTGAATATTCACTGGATCTTCTCTACATAGTCTTCTATGTAGAGCTTGAATATGAAATTGAATTTCAGAAATATAATTTAATAGGTAGTGACTAGTCACTGAATATATTCTTCAGGGAAGTATTCTTTGTTATTCATACAAAAATAGAAATAAATTATAAAACCTGATCCTTAAATGCAGTTTTATTTTACAAAATTTCCCCTCTAATGGTCTATTGAAGGAAATTAAGTACAAGACAAGATTCTTTAATTTTAGTCAAATCAAAACTGAAAGACTTTTAAAAAAGGAAAATATTGCATTTTACCATGTGTATAACATATACCTGGGTTTTTTTTTTTAATGATTTAATAGACTTGTTTCTTTTAGAGCAGTTTTAGGTTCACTGCAAATTGAGTAGAAAGTATAGAGTTCCCATATTCCCTCTGGCCCCACATACTCAAAGCCTCCCCTACTATCAACATGCCCCACCAGAATGATACATTTTTTATAGTTGATGAACCTATATTGACACTCATTATCACCCAAAGTCCATAGCTTACACTACAGTATATTATTCTTGGTGTTGTACATTATATGGGTTTGGATGAATGGGTTTATGCATTCTATGAGTAATGACATTTACCCACCATTACAGTACCATACAGAATAGTTTCACTACCTAAAAACCCTCTATTCTATTCACTAAAAATCTGCCTATTCATCCCTCCCTCTCTCCAACCCTTGGCAACCACTAATCTTTTTACTGTTTCCATAGTTTTGCCTTTTCACAGACTCTCATAAAGTTGGGATCATACAGTAGTGGTCTTTTCAGATTGGTGTCTTTCACTTAGTAATATGCATTTAAGGTTCCTCCATGACTTTCAGTTGCTTGCTAGCTCATTTATTTTTAGTGCTAAATAATACTCCATGGTCAGGACATACCACAGTTTATATATTCACCTACAAAAGCACATCTTCATTCCTTCCATGTTTTGGCAAGTTGCTATAAATATTCATGTGCAAGATTCGGTGTGCACCTAAGTTTTCATATCATTTAGGTAAATACCAAGAAGCATACTGCTGGATCATGTGCTAAGAATATGTTTACTTTTCAAAGAAACTACCAAACTGTCTTCAAAAGTGGCTGTGCTATTTTGCATTCACACCAGCATGAATGAGAGTTCCTGTTGCTCCACATTCTTGCCATCATTTGGTGTTTTCAGCGTTTTGGACTTTGACCATTCTAACAGGTGTATAGTGGTGTCTCATGGTTGTTTTCTCAGTTCCCTAATGACATATGGCATTGGGCACCTTTTCATATGCTTATTTGCCATCTGTATGTCTTCTTCTGTGACCTGTTCAGATTTCTGCTCATTTTTAAAAAATATTTATTTTTTATTGATACCTAATAGATATGCACAGTTTTGGGGTGCATGTGATTATTTAATACATTTATATAATTTCTAAAGATCAAATCAGTGTACTTGGGATATCCATCACCTTAAATAGTTGTCTCTTCCTTATGCCAGAACCATTCCAATTCTCTCTTCTAGCTATTTTGAAACATAAAACACATTGTTGTAAACTATAGCCATCCTAATCATCTAATACTAAGTCTAACTTCTTCTATTGAACCACATATTTATACCCATTAATCAACTTATCTTCATCCTGCCCCCCACTTCCTGGCCTCTGTTAACCACCAATCTACTCTCTATCTTCATGAGATCTATTTTTATAGCTCCCACATATGAGTGAGAACATGTAATATTTATCTTTCTGTGCTTGCCTTATTTCACTAAATATAATAACCTCCAGTTCCATCCATGTTACTACAAATTACATGAATGAAAAAGAATTTCAATCTTTTTTATGTCTGAATAATATTCCATTGTGTATATACACCACATTTTCTTTATACATTCATCCATTGATGGGCACTTGGGTTAATTTCATATTTTGGCTATTGTACACAGTGCTGCAACAAACATGGGAGTGCAGCTGTCTTTTCAATATACTGATTTCCATTCTTTTGGATATATACTCAGTAGTGAAATTGCTGAATCATATAGTAGTTCTATTTTTAGTTTTTCGAGGAACCTCTATAACTGTTCTCCATAGTAGCTGTAGTAGTTTACATTCCCATCAACAGTGAACAAAGGTTACCCTTTCCTCACATCCTTGTGAGCACCCAATTATTGCCTGTCTTTTTGATTAAAGTCAGTATAAGTGGGGTGAGATAATATCTTATTATAGCTTTGATTTGCATCTCTCTGATGATTAGTGATGTTGAGCATTTTTTCATAAATCTACTGGTCATTTTGTATGCCTTCTTTTGAGTAGCATCTATTCAGGTCTTTTGTCCAATTTTTAATTAGATTATTTGGGTTTTTTGCTATTGAGTTGTTTAGATTGCTTATATAATCTGGTTATTAATCCCTTGTTAGATAGGTAGTTTGCAAATATTTTCTCCCATTCTGTGGGTTGTTTCTTCACTTTTTAAAAAATTTTAGAATATTATGGGCTTACAAACATTTTGGTTACATGAATTGCTTTTGTACAGTTTGAGTCAAAGTTATAAGTGTGTCCATCACCCAGGTAGTGTGCATCGTACTTGTTAGGTGTGAATTTACTCATCCCCTCCTTACCCCTCCCACCTGCTTGATTTCCGTTGAATTTTACTACCATATGTGGACATGAATATTGATCTATTAGTTCCAATTCAGTAGTGAGTCCATGTGGTTTTTGTCTTTCCATTCTTGCAATACTTCACTTAAAATGATAGTCTCTAGTTCCATCCAGATTGTTACAAAAGGTGTTAGTTCATCGTTTTTTTATGGCTGAGTAATACTCCATGGTATATACATATCACATTTTATTAATCCACTCATGTATTGATGAGCACTTGAGTTGTTTCCATATCTTTGCAATTGTGAATTGTGCTGCTATAAACATTCAAGTGCAAGTGTCTTTTTTATAAAATGTCTTTTTTTTCTTTGGGTAAATACCCAGTAGTGGGATTTCTGGATCAAATGTTAGGTCTACTTTTAGTTCTTTGAGGTATCTCCATACTACTTGTCATAGAGGTTATACTAGTTTGCAGTCCCACCCTCAGTGTATCAGTGTTCCTTTCTTTCTGCATCCATGCCAGCATCTGTTGTTTTGGGACTTTTTGATTAAAGCCATTCTCACTGGAGTTAGGTGACATGTCATTGTGGTTTTGATTTGCATTTCCCTGATGATTAGAGACATTGATCACTTTTTCATGTTTATTGGTCCTTGGTTTAACTTCTTTTGAAAATCTTCCGTTCACGTCCTTTGCCCACTTTTTAATGGGGTTGTTTGATGTTTTCTTGCTGATTTGCTTGAGTTCTCTGTAAATTCTGGTTATTAGCCCTTTATCAGATGTATAGCATATCAGTATTTTCTCCCATTTTGTAGGTTGTCTATTTGCCCTATTGAATGTTTCCTTGGCTATGCAGAAGCTTTTTAATCTAATCAGGTCCCATTTATTTATTTTTGTTGTTGCTGTGATTGCCTTTGGGGTCTTATTCATAAATTCTTTGCCTAGGCTGATATCTAGAAGAGTTTTTCCAACCTCTTCTAGAATTCATATAACTTCATGCCTTAGGTTTAAGTCTGTTATCCATGGCGAATTAATTTTTGTGAGTGGTGACAGGTTTGGATCGTATTTCAGTCTTCTACATGTGGCTATCCAATTTTCCCAGGATCATTTATTGAATAAGGATTCTTTTCCCCAGCGTATGTTTTTGTCTGCTTTGTGAAAGATCAGATGGCAATATGAGGATGGTTTTATATTTGGGTTCTCTGTTCTGATCCATAGATCTAGGTCTCTCTTCTTGTGCCAGGTACCATGATGTTTTGGTTACTATAGTCTTGTAGTACAGCTTGAAGTCTGGTAAAGTGATGACTCCCAATTTGTTCTTTTTGCTTAAGGTTGCTTTGGATATTCAGGGGGTTTTCTGGTCCCATACAAAGCACAGAATTATTTTTTCTAGATCTGCAAAAAATGACGTTGGTGTTTCAATGGTGATTGCATTGAATATGTAAATCACTTTGGGTAGTATAGACATTTTAACAATGTTGATTCTACTGATCCATGAGCATGTTTCTCCATTTGTTTACATCCTCTGCGATTTCCTTCCTCAGTGTTTCGCAGTTCTCTGTGTTTAAGTCTTTCAATTTCTAATTTTATTCCACTTTGGTCTGAGAAGGTACATGGTATAATTTCTATCTTATTTTTTTAATGTTTGAGACATGCTTTGTGGCCTAGGATGTGATCAATCTTAGAGAATGTTCCATGAGCTGATGAGAAGAATGTATATTCAGTGGGTTTTGGGTAGAATACTCTGTAAATGTCTGTTAGGCCCATTTGTTCTAGAGTTCCATTTAAGTCCATTGTTTCTTTGCTTATTTTCTGCTTGGAGGATCTGTCCCATTCTGTCAGTGGGGTGCTAAAGTCCCCAGATATTATGATACTGCTGTTTATCATTTTTGTTTAGATCAAGTAGGGTTTGCTTTATAAATCTAGGTGCACCTGTGTTAGGTGCCGAAATATTTAGTGTTGTTATGTCTTCTTGTTGAATTGTTCCCTTATACCATTATATAATGACCATCTTTGTCTTTCTTTACTTTTGCTGATTTGAAGTCTGTTATTGGATATGAGAATGGTTACCTCAGCTTTCTTTCAGTTTCCATTTGCATGGAATATTGTTTTCCATCCCTTCACGTTGAATCTGAATGAGTCCTTGTAGGTTAGATGTGTTTCCTGGAGATAGCAGATACTTGGCTTGTATTTTTTTATACATTCAGCCAGCCTATCTCTCTTGAGTGGGGAGTTCAAACCATTTCCATTTATTGAAAGAACTGATAAATGGAGTAAATATCTGTTCATCCTGTTGGGTAGAACTTTATTGCTTTGTTTTACCACTTGAGGCATTATGGTATGGGCTCTGGGCTTTAGCTTTTGGGTGATTTTACACTGGTGGGTGACTACTGTTATGATCCATGTATAATGCAGTTGAGTACTTCCTGCAGGGCAGGTCTGGTCTCGACAGATTCCCTCAGTGTTTGCTTGTCTGAGAAAGTCTTTATTTCTCCCTCATATAAGAAACTTAATTTTATAGAATAAAAATTTCTAGGCTGGCCATTATTCTGTTTGAGAAGACTGAGAATGGGGCCCCAGTCCCTTCTGGCTTGTAAAGTCTCAGTTGAGAAGTCTGCAGTTAGTCTGATGAGTTTTCCTTTACAAGTTACCTGTTGCTTTTGCCTTACAGCGCATAGGAGTGCCTCTTTTGTGTTTACTTTGGCAAGTAAGATGACAATGTGTTGTAGTGATTGCCTCTTTCCAATGACTCTCCCAAAGGTCCTTTGATCTCCTTGCACCTGGATATCTAGATTTCTAGCAAGGACAGGGAAATTTTCCTCAATTATTTCCACAAATGGGTTTTCCAACCATTGTGTATTTTCTTCTTTGCCCTCAGGGATGCTTATGATTCTTATGATTAAGCCTCTTTACATAATCCTATATATCTTGTAGGTTTTGTTCCTCTCATTTCTCAGTTCTTTCTCTTTGACTGATTTGTTTAACTAGTAGGTGTTGTCTTCAAGATCTGAGAATCTTTCTTCTGCCTGATATAGCCAATTCTTAAGGCTTTCTATCATGTTTTGTATTTCCTTGAATGAATTTTTCATTTGCAGAAGCTGTTTGATTTTTTAAAAATATTTTATTTTCTTAGTAAATTTTTCATTCATTTCCTGCATTGTTTTCGTGGTTTCTTTGTGTTGGGTTTCCATTTTTTCTTGTATTTCATTGAGCTTCCTTACAATCCATATTCTAAATACTTCATCTGTCATTTCTATCTTGTCATTTTGTTGGTATCCATTAGTAAGGGTTTGCTATTTTCTTTTGGGGGAGTCCTTTTTCTCTGATTTTTCACATTTCTGGAGTTCTTTCACTGATTCTTTCTCACCTGGCCTCTTGGCCGAGACCTGAGGATGCTAGGCATGGCTTACACGTCTGTCTCTGGGTCCCCAAAGATCAATCCCAGAGCATGCCAGGGAAAGGAGTGGTATCCTGAGCTGCCTGTGGGGTGTTCTAGCACGTTTGGTGTACCTCTTGGGTTACCCATGACCTGCTGTCTTCACCTCTTCCCAAAAGTGTGTAGTGAGTTAGGTCCCCCAGCTTAATCTTGGTGATGGTGGGTAGTACTTGTGAGTACGTATCAGCCACTCCCTGTTTGCTTGAGTTGGGAGGCTCTATGCTTAGCTATGGGTTGTTCCCCCATCATTTATTGATGTTTGCATGGAAAAGCCAGCTGCTGGGGACCGTTGTAAGCTCTGGTCCCCCAGGTGGGGCATATGAATGCCCCAAGCTTTAGGAGGGACCCTGTAGCTCCCAGGGGTTTGCATGCTGTCTACTCCCCCTGAGTTGGAGGGAGGAGCAAGACAAATCATAGCTGGATTACAGGAGCCTGAAAGGCTTTGCAAAGCTTCAGTGGGACTGAAAAGCACTTTTTTTGTTAAAAACTAAGACACAAACACACACATTGACCTAGGCCTATACAGGGCCCAGATCATCAATATCACTGTCTTTCACTTCCACATCTTGTCCCATTGGAAGGTCTTCAGGGGCAAAAATATGCACAGAGCTGTCATCTCCTATGATAACAATACCTCCTTCTGGAATATCTCCTGAAGGACCTGCCTGAGGCTATGTATAGTTCACTTTTTCTTTTAAGTAGAAGGAGTACACTATGATTATGGAGTTTGACAAGTCCTGAGATCAGCAAGGTGGGTCTACAAGCTGTAGCTACATAAGAGTGAATGGTATATTCCCAATTCAAAGGCCATCAGGCTGAAGAACCAGGAAGATCTGGTATTTCAGTTTAAAGGAGGTTGGTTGGGTGTCTCTTCACTTCGTTGATGGTTTCCTTTACTGTGCAGAAGGTTTTTAGCTTAATGTAATCCCACTTGTCTATTTTTGCTTTGGTTACCTATGCTTTTGAGATCTTACACAAAAAATCTTTGCCCAGACCAATGTCCTGGAGCATTGCCCAGTGTTTTCTTCTAGTAATTTCAGTTTCAAGTCTTAGATTTAAGTCTTTAATCCATTTTGATTTGATTTTTGTGTATGGTGAAAAATAGTAGTCTAGTTTAATTTTTCTGCACAGTTATCTGGTTTTCCCAGCACCATTTATTGAAGAGAGTGTCCTTTCCCCATTGTATGTTCTTAGTGCCTTTGTCAAAGATGAGTTGGCTGTAAACACATGGATTTATATTTGGGTTCCCTATTCAGTTCCATTGGTCTATGTGTCTGTTTTTATGCCAGTACCATGCTGATTTGGTCACTACAGCTTTGTGTTATAATAAATGTTGAAGTCAGGTAGTATCATGCCTCTAGCTTTGTTCTTTTTGCTCAGGATTGCTTTGGATACTTTGGGGTCTTTTGTGGTTTCATATAAATTTTAGGGTTTTTTAAATCTATGTGAAGAATGTCATTGGTATTATGACAGGGATTGCAATGAATCTATAAATTGCTTTCGGTAGTATTGTCTTTTTAACAATATTAATTCTTTCGATCTATAAGCATGGAATACCTTTCCATTTTTTTGTGTGTTCTCTTCAATTTCTTTCATCAGGGTTTTTAAAAATCATTTTCCAAAAATAATTTATATATTCGATAATATATATATATATATATTCCTAGGTATTTTATATTCTTTGTAGCTATTGCAAATGAGATTGTTTTCTTAATTTCTTTTCAGATTGTTTGCTGTTGGCATTTATAAATGCTACTGATTTTGTATGTTGATTTTGTATCCTGCAACTTTACTGAATTCATTTATCAATTCTAATAAGTTTTGGTGGAGTCTTTAGATTTTTCTAAGTATAAGATCATGTCATCTGTCAACAAGGTTAATTTGACTTCTTTCTTTCTAATTTGGATACCTTTGTTTCTTTCTCTTGCCTAATTGCTCTGGCCAGGTCTTCCAGTACTATACTGAATAAAAGTGGTGAAAGTGGGCATCTTTTTCTTGCTCCAGATCTTAGAGGAAAGGCTTTCAATTTTTCTCCATTCAGTACAATGTTAGCTGTGGGTTTGTTTATGGCCTTTATCATTTTGAGGTATGTTCCTTATATTCCCAGTTTGATAAGGGTTTTTATCACAAATGGATATAATTTTATCAAATGCCTTTTCAGCATCTCTTGAAATAATCACATGGTTTTTGTTCTTGGTTCTGTTAATGTGATGTATCACGTTTATTTTTTTTTTTTTTTATTTTTTTTTTTTTTTTGTTGAGACAGAGTCTCACTTTGTTGCCCAGGCTAGAGTGAGTGCCGTGGCGTCAGCTTAGCTCACAGCAACCTCAGACTCCTCGGCTTAAGCGATCCTACTGCCTCAGCCTCCCGAGTAGCTGGGACTACAGGCATGCGCCACCATGCCCGGCTAATTTTTTCTATATAGATTTTTAGTTGTCCATATAATGTCTTTCTATTTTTAGTAGAGACGGGGTCTCGCTCAGGCTGGTCTCGAACTCCTGACCTTGAGCGATCCACCCGCCTCGGCCTCCCAGAGTGCTAGGATTACAGGCGTGAGCCACCGCGCCCGGCCGTATCACGTTTATTGATTTATGTATGTTGAACCATCCTTGCATCCTTGGGATGACTCCCATACAATCATGATGAATGATCTTTTTAATGTGTTGTTGAATTTGATTTGCCAGTATTTTGCTGAGAATTTTTGCATCTATGTTCATCAGTGATATTGGCCTATAGTTTTCTTGTTTTGTTGTATCCTTATTTGGTTTTGGTATGAGGGTAATGCTGGCCTTGTTAAATGAGTTTGGAAGTATTCCTCCTCTTCAATTATTTTGAAGAGTTTGAGTAGAATTGGCATTAGTTCTTCTCTAAATGTTTGGTATAATTCAGCAGCAAAGTCATCAGGTCCTGGGCTTTTCTTTGATGTGGGACTTTATTATAATTTTGATCTCTTTAGTTGTTATTGGATTATTGAGGTTTTCTATTTCTTCATGGTTCAATCTTGGTAGGTTTTATGTGTCCAGGAATTACCCATTTCTTCTAGGTTTTTAAGTTTGTTGACATACAGTTGTTAATAATAGTCTCTAATGATTCTTTGTATTTCTGAGGTCTCAGTTGTATGTCTCCTTTTTCATTTCTCATTTTATCTATTTGGGTCTTCTCTATTTTTTTCTCAGACTTGCCAAAGCTTTGTCAATTTCATTTATTGTTTCAAAAAACCAACTTTTCATTATTATTTTTTAGAGGCAGCATCTTGCTCTGTTGCCCAGACTGGAGTGCAGAGATGCAATCAGCTCAGTGCAGCCTTGAACTCCTGGGCTCAAGTGGTCCTCCTGCCTCAGCCTCCTGAGTAGCTGGGACAATAGGTGCATACCACCACACCCAGCTATTCTTTAAATTTTCTGTAAAGACAAGTTCTTGCTACGTTGCCCAGGCTGGTCTCAAACTCCTGGGCTCAAGCAATCCTCCCACCTTGGCCTTCCAAAGTGCTGGGATTACAGGTATGAGCCACTATGCCCAGCCTTTTTACAAAAGACCAATGTTTTGTTTCATTGATCTTCTGTATTATTTTTTAGTTTCCATTTCATTGATTTCTCCTCTCACCTTTATTATTTCATTCCTTTTATTAATTTGGGGTTTAGTTTGTTCTTACTTTTCTAGTTCCTTGAGGTGCATCATTAGGTTTTTTATTAAAAGTCATTCTACTTTTTCCATATAAGCATTTATTGCTATAACTTCCCTCTTGGTACTGCTTTTAGTGTACCATAGATTTTGGTATGTTGTACTTCCAATTTCATTAGTTTCAAGAAATTTTTAAATTTCCTTAATTTTTTCATTGACCCATTTCAGGATCATGTTGTTTAATTTCTATGTGTTTGTGAAGTTTCCAAGGTTCCTCTTGTCATTGATTTGTAGTTTTATCCCATTGTGGTCAGAAAAGATACTTGATATTTCTACTTTGAATTTGCTGAGACTTGTTGTGTGGCCTGAGGTATGATCTATTCTGAAGAATATTCCATGTGATGATGAAAAGAGTGTGTATTCTGCAGCATTTGGGTGAAATATTCTGTAAATATCTGTTAGGCCTATTAGGTCTAGTGTATAGTTTAACACTGGCATTGCTTTGTTGATTTTCTGTCTGTCTGATCTATCCATTACTGAGAGGGGTGTTAAATTCCCCTACTAATCTTGTATTGCAGTCTATCCCTTTAGATCTATTAATGTTTGCTTTATATACTTGGGAGCTCTGGTGTTGGATGCATAGATATTTATAATTGTTATGTCCTCTTGCTGAATTGATTGATTCCTTTATCATTATATAGTGACTTTCTTTGTCTCTTTCTAGTCTTTGATTTGTACTCTATTTTATCTGATAAACATATAGCTACTCCTGCTCTTTTTTGGTTTTCAGTTGCAAGGAATGTTTTTTTCCACTCCTTCACTTTCAATCTATGTGTGTCTGTATAGGCCTACTGGGTTTCTTATAGGCAGCATATAGTTGGGTCTTGTGTCTTTATCTGCTCAATCACTCTATGCCTTTTAATTGGAGAAGTGAGTCCATTTACATTCAGTGGTATTAATAAGGACTTACTGCCATTTTGTCACTTGTTTTCTCATTGTTTTGTAACTCTTCTCTTCCTTTTTTCCTATCTTCCTGCATGGTTCAGTGATTTTTTCCTCTGGTAGTATATTTTCATTAATTGCTTTTTTATTTTTAGTGAATCTACATTCTAGGTTTTTGCACTGTGGTTATCATGAAGCTTACAAAAAACACCCTATAGATATAACAGATTATTTTCAAGCACTGACAACTTATCTTAGACCACAAAGAATAGAAACAAAGAAAAAAATGAAAAAAGTCTACACTTTAATTCCATTCCCTCACATTTTGACTTTGAATTAATTTACATATTTTTATATTACCTATCTCTTAATAAGTTGCCACAATTATTGTTTTTGATAGATCTGTCTTTTGTGCTTCATACTAGAAATCCACTAGAGTTATGAGTGGATTTCATGCCGCAATGACATTATTACATTATTAGAATATTCTGCATTTGTCCATGTACTTAATTTTACCAGTGGGTATTATACTTTTAAAAGACATTTTTGTTTGTTTGGTTGGTTGGTTTTTGATCTTTCTTTCAGATTGAAGAACTCCCTTTAGCATTTCTTGTAAGGCAAGTCTGGTGGTCGTGAATTCTCTCAGCTTTTGTTTCTCTGGGAAAGACTTTATCTTTCCTCCATATTTGAAGGATACTTTTGCTGGACACAATATCCTTGTACGGCAGTTTTGTCATTTACCACTTTGAAAATGTCATTCCACTCCCTCCTGGCCTCTATTGCTTCGGTTGAGAAGTTTCTTGCCAAGTGAATTGGAGTGCCTTTATATGTTATTTGCTTCTTTTCTCTTGCTGTTTCTAAGATTTTCTTTTTGTCCTTGACCATTGAGAGTTTATTATATGCCTTGGGGTAGTCATATTTGGGCCAAATATGTTTGGTGTTCTCTGATCTTCCCATACCTAGACATTTATCCTTCTCAAGTTTCGGAATGTTTTCTGTTATTTCCTTAAGTAAGCTTTCTACTCCTTGCTCTTACTCAGCTCTCTCTCTTGAACACCAATAATTCTTAGATTTGGTCTTTTAAGGTAATTTTCTATATCCTACAGGTGATCTTCATTGCTTTTCTTTTCTTTTTTTCTCATCTGTGTATTTACAAATAGCCTGTCTTCGCACTCACTGATTCTTTCCTCTGCTTGATCCATTCTGCTATTGAGAACCTCTAATGACTTTTTCAGTTCAGCAAATGTAATTTTCAGTTCCATTTTTTTGATTAATTATTTCAATCTCTTTGTTAAATTTCTTTAATGAATTTCTGAACTGTTTTTCTGTGTTATCTCGGAGATCACTGAGTTTCCTTAAAACTATTATTTTGAATTCCTCATCAGAGAGATCACATACTGCCATCTCATTAGGATCAGTTATTGGTTTCTTGCTTTGTCTGTTGAGGAGATCATGGTTCCCCGTTGGCTGTTGTTTCTTATAGAGGTGCATATATGTCTTTGCATTGAAGGATTATTTATTCCAATCTTCTCTGTCTGGCTTGTTTTGGTTTTTACTGGGTATATTTGCTTATAGGTTCTTTACCACTAGGTAGCTGCCTCCTTTTCAGCTCTAGATGGCGACTTAAGCCCAGATTCACCTTGGCTTTAGTAAATGATTGGAGTGCTGCCATTCCCAAATGGGGGAAGTCCCAAATGGGATATCCTGGCAGTGTGAGAAGGTTGGCTAAGGGTTTGTGCCTAGGGTACCTGGGGGATGAACTTCCTACAGTGTGGTGCCATTAAACAGCCACTCTGATTTGGTGTCTCTTTTGGCCAAGTTACAGAGTTGAGTTCCCATGGCAGGGGCTGGTAGTTCCACCTTCCCCCTTTGTCTCTGCCTATCCTCAGGGATATTTCTCCCTTCAGATACTCATGATGCTTCCCATGAGTTAAGGTAGGGACAGGTCTCCTGCCAGAGAACCCATGGTGGTAGGAAGCTGGTTGTCTACCTTGATCTCACTTTTTCCAGGGTAGAAACAGTGAGTTGGGAGAAAAATTTTCCCTGCACTTGGTGCCAGGCAGAATGGGGGAGGGGTGTCATGGATATGTAAGTCCAATTCTCTTACCATCTGCTTGGAGTTTATTCACTTCTTTATGGATGGCCCTGGGAACTGTCTCATTTTCATATTTGAGTTCTGGGGTATTTTAGGTGATAATCTTGGCACTGTATTTTTGTTTTTCTTCTCTTTTTAGTGGGAAAGAGGAAGGGGAGTGGAGCCAGCTTGCTTCTATGTCACCATTTTGGAAGTATCTCTATTTTAAAATTGGATTGATTGTTTTCTTATTGTTGAGCATTGTTGGAGTTGTTTTGTTTTTAGAGACAGGGTATCACTATCTTTCCCAAGATGGTCTCAAACTCCTGGGCTCAAGTGATCCTCCTGACTCAGCCTCGCAAGTTGCTGGGACTTGGGTGCACACCACCATGTCTGGTCTCTTTTGTTCAGTTTTAATAGTTCTTTGTATATTTTTGGATAACAGTCCTTTTCAGATAGATCTTTCAAAAATATTTTCTCCTACTCTGTGGCTTGTCTTCTCATTCTCTTAACAATGTCTTTCATAGAGCATTAGTTTTTAACTTTTTAGGTCCAGCTTATCAATTCTTTCCTTCACAGACTGTGCCTTTGGTGTTGTATCTAAAAAATCATCACCAAACCCAAGGTCATTTAGATTTTCTCCTACTAAATCTTCTACGAGTTCTATAGTTTTCCATTTTACATGTAGGTCTGTGATGCATTTTGAGTTAATTCTTATGAAAGGGATAAGGGTTCTGTCTAGATTTCTTTCTTTCTTTTCTTCTTTTTTTCCCTTTTTTTGCATATGGATTGTTGTTCTAGCACCATCTCTTGAAAAGACTACCTTTTCTCCATTGCTTTGCCTTTACTCCTTTGTCAAAGTTCAGTTGACTACATTTATGTGGATCTATTTCTGCACTCTCTATTCTGTTCCACTGATCTATTTTTCTATTCTTTTGCCAATATTGCACTTTCTGATTACTATAGCTTCATAGTAAGTCTTAAAATTGGGTAGTTTCAGGCCTCTGGCTTTGTTCTTCTCCCTCTATATTGTGATGGCTATTGTGTGTGTTTTGCCACTCTATATAAACATTAAAATCAGCTTGTCAATATTCGTAAAATAATTTGCTAGGACTTTATTGGGATTGTGTTGAATCTATAGATCAAGTTGGGAAGAACTTACATTTTGAAAATATTGAGTTTTCCTATCCATCAACATGGACTTCCCTTCATTTATTTAGTTCTTTGGTTTCCTTCAACACAGTTTTATAATTTTCCTCATATAGATCTTGTACATACTTTGTTAGATTTACAAATATTTCATTTTTGAGAGGCCACTAACATAAATGGTGCTGTTTTTTATTTCACATTCTATTTGCACATTATTGGTATATAGGAAAGCAATTCAGTTTCTCATATTAATCTTGTACCCTACAGCCTTGCTATGATCACTTATTAGTTCCAGCAGTTTGTCAATTCTTTTGGCTATTCTATAAAGATAATCATGCCATCTGTGAACAATCTGTTTACCATTATTTCCTTTTATTGCATTAGCTAGGACTTCTAATACGATGGTAAAAGGAGTGATGAGGGGGACATCCTTACCTTATTCCTGATCTTAATGTGAAGACTTCTAGTTTTTTCAGCTGTAGGTTTTTTGTAGATGTTCTTCATCAAATTCAGTAAGTTCCCCTCTATTCCTAGTTTGATGAGTTTTTATCACAAATGTGTGTTGAATTTTATCAAATGCTTTTTCTGCATCTATTGATAGGATCATGTGATTTTTCTTCTTTAATCCATTGATGTGATGGATTACATTGATTTTTGAATGTTAAACCAGACTTGTATATCTGAATAAATCCCACTTGGTTGTGGTATATAATTCTTTTTACATATTATTGGATTTTGATTTTCTAATATTTTGTTAAGGATTTTTTTCATCTATGTTCATGAGAGGTACTAGTATGAGTTTTCTTTTCTTGTAATATCTTTGTCTGGTTTTGGGTAATGCGGGCCTCATAAAATGAATTAGAAAATATTCCTTCTGCTTCAATCTTATGGAAGAGATTGTAGAGAATTGTTACAATTTCTTCCTTAAATGTTTTGTAGAATTCACCATTGAAACCATCTGGGCCTGAAGCTTTCTGCTTTGGAAGGTTATTAATTATTGATTTAATTTCTTTACTAGACATAGGCCTATTCAGATTGTCTATTTCTTCTTATATTTGTTAGACTGTATATTTCAAGGAATTGGTCCATTTCTTCTAGGTTGTCAAACTTGTGAGCATAGAGTTGTTCACAGTATTCCTTTACTATCCTTTTAATGTCCATGGGATCTATAGTGATGTCCCCTCATTTGTTACTGATATTAGTAATTTGTCTCCTCTCTTTTTTCTTAGTTTGGCTAGAAGCTTACTAATCTTTCCAAATAATCAGATTTTTGTTTCATTGATTTTTCTCTAATTTCTGCTTTTAATTTCATTGATTTCTGCTCCAATTTTTTATTATTTTTCTTCAACTGCTTAATTTGCATTTAATTTGCTCTCTTTCTCTAGTTCCCTAAGGTAGAAGCATAGATTATTGATTTTGGATCTTTCTTCTTTCCTCATGTAGTTGTTTCTCGGTATTCATGGGGCAATGGTTCCAGGAACCCCCAAGGATACCAAAATCTGAAGATACTCAAGTCCCTTATATATAATGGCAAAGTATTTGCATGGAACCCATGCATATCCTCCTGTGTAATTTAAACCCTCTCCAGGTTACTTATAATACCCAATACAATGTAAATGATGTGTAAATAGTTGCTACATTGTATTGTTTATTTGTATTTTTATTGTTATATTGCTTCTAAAGTGTTTTCTCAAATATTTTTGATCCCGAGGTGTTCTTATCCATGAATGTGGAACCCATGGATACAGAGGGCCAACTGTACATGCATTCAATGCTTTAACTTTCCCTCTAAGCACTGCTTTTGTTGTAACCCAGATTTCAATGTTGTATTTTCATTTAGTCAAAATATTTTAAAATTTCTCTTGAGATTTTTTCTTTGACTCATGTGTTAATTAGAAATGTGTTAAATCCCCAAGTGTTTGGGGATTTTCCAGCTATCTTTCTGTTATTGATTTCTAGTTTAATTCCCTTGTGGCCTGAGACCATACATTATATGATTTCTATTCTTTTAAATTCGTTAAGGTGTGGTAGATGGCCCAAAATGCAGTCTATCTTGTTCAATGTTCTATGTGAGCTTGAGAAAAGTGTGTATTCTGCTGCTGTTGGATAGTCTATAAATGTCAATTATATCCACTCAATTGACTGTGCTATTAAGTTCAACTACGTCCTTACTGATTTTCTGCCCATTTCTGTTAGAAGAGTGTTGAAATCTCCAACTATAATAGAGGATTCATCTACTTTTCCTTGTAGTTCTTACAGTTTTTGCTTCACATATTTTATGCTCTATAATCAGGTGCAAACATATTGAGGATTGTTATGTCTTCTTGAAAAAAATCCCTCTATCATTATGTAATGTTGATAATTTTCCCTGCTTCTAAAATCTACTTTCTTAAATTAATATAGGTACTCCAGCTTTCTTTTGATTAAGGTTACCATGGCATATCTTTCTCTAACCCTTCACTTTTTATCTATATGTGTCTTTGTATTTAAAGTGATTTTCTTGTAGATTACATATAGCTGGGTCTTGTTTTTTGACACACACTGTCTTTTAACTGCTATATTTAGACCACTGACATTTAAAGAGATTATTGACATAGTTGGATTAATATCTGCCATATTTGTTACTATTTTCTAGTCATTGCTCTTGTTCTTTGTTCCAATTTTTGGCTTCCACTCTTTTTCCTGACTTTTGTGATTTTAATTGAGCATCTTCTATGATTTGAATCTGTCTCCTTTCTTAGCATATCAAGTATACTTCTTTTTGTAGTGGCTGTCCTAGAGTTTGCCATATATTTTTCAACTAATTCAAGTCTACTTTCAAATGACACTATACTGCTTCAAAGGTAGTGCATGTGCCTTATAATGACAAAGTATTCCTAATTCTTCCCTCCTGTCCCTGTTAGCATTGCTGTCATTAATTTCACATATACATAAACTATGATCATTGGATACATTGTTGCTAAATTTTGAACAAACTGTTATTTGTTAGATCAGTTAAGAATAAGAAAAAGGAAAAAATTTATTTTACCTCCACTTATTCCTTCTTTTTTTTTTATTTTTTATTTGGGTCTTCTGGTGAGGACCAGAAGACCTGCTAGACAAATTCTAAAAGAGCTGTAACTGCTTATTCTTTCTTTAATGCTCTTCCTTCGTTTATGCATATTTGAGTTTCTGACCTATGTAATTTTTCTTCCTTCTGAAGAACTTCTTTTAAAATTTCTTGCAAGGCAGGTCTACCAGCAACACATTTCTTCAAGTTTTGTTTATCTGAGAAAGTCTTTAATTCTCCTTAACTCATTTAAGAGGCGGGACCTTACTCTGTCACCCAGGCTAGATTACAGTGGTGTGATCATAACTCACTGCAGCCTTGAATTCCTGGGCTCAGCAATCCTCCCACCTCAGCCTCCTGAGAAGCTGGGACTACAGGTATACACCACCATACCTGGCTAATTATTTTTTTATTTTTTTGTAGAGCTGGCATCTCACTAGGTTGGCAGGCTGGTCTTGAACTCCTGGCCTCAAGTGATAACACCTCAGATTCTCAAAGTGCTGAGATTATAGGCATAAACCACCAACCCCAGCCTTATCTTTAACTGTTGAAGGATAATTTTGCAGGATATCAAAGTCTAGGTTGGTATGTTTTTCTCTCAATACATTAAATATTTCACTCCACTCTCTTCTTGCTTTCATGGTTTCAGAGGAGAAATCAGATGTAATTCTTATCTTTGCTTTTCATAGGTAAGGCTTTTTTCCTCTGGCTCCTTTTAAGATAGTTTTCTTTATCTTTTGACTTTCTGCAATTTTAATATGATATGCTTAGGTATAGTTTTTTGTTGTGTTTTGGGGCATTTGGGGGGGGGGCATTTATGCTGTTTGGTACTCTCTGAGCTTCCTGAATCTGTGGCTTGGTATCTAACATTAATTTGGGGGAAATTCTCAATCAGCTTGCTTCAAACATTTCTTTTTTTCTTTTCTTTCTTCTCCCTCCTACATTCCCCTTATGTGTTAAGTTACACTTTTGTAGTTGTCCTATCATTCTTGGATATTCTGTTCCATTTTTTTTCAGTCTTTTTTCTCTTTTCCTTTCAGTTTTGGAAGTTTCTACTGACATAGCCTCAAATGCAGGGATTCTTGCCTCAGCTGTGTTCAGTTTACTAATAAGCTCATCTTGTTAGCAGAAATGAAGGCATTCTTCATCTCTGTTACAGTGTTTTTTTATCTCTTGTATTTCTTTTTTATTCTTAGAAATCCCATCTCTCTGTTGACATTACCCATTTTTTTCCTTGCATGTTGTCTTTTTTTTTCCATTACAACCTTAGCATAGTAATCATATTAATAGTTGTTAAAAATTTCCTGATATAATAATTCCAACATCCCTTCCATACCTGAATATAGTTCCAATGCTTGCTCTTTCTTTTCAAATTGGGTTTGGTTTTTTTTTTTTTTTTGGTTTTTTTTTGTTTGTTTGTTTGTTTGTTTTTTTGCCTTTTAGTATGCCTTGCAATTTTTTTGTTGAAAGTCAGACATTATGTGCTGAGTAAAAGGTACTTGGTACTGATTCCCATAGAGGTTTCTGCTTGTGGGTTTCTGCTCTGGTAAGTTGTGATTCTTTGTATCCCTCTGTATCTCCAATCTCAGGTGCAGCAGTTTGTCTTATGATCTCGAGTCTCTGATATATCTAAGAAGGACTGTTGATTTTCAGTTTGTTCAGTTTTTTCACTTGTTAGGATGGTGTGACAACTTTCAAGCTCCTTACAAGTCATACCAGAAGTCTTATACTTGTTTTTAAAATCCCAAACATAGAACATCCTAAGCAGAAAATCAAAGTTCCTGCAAAACTATAACCACTATCAACAGCTTGTAAGTATTCTTTGGAATCTTTTTATAAGCATATAGAAACATATATATGCAGGTATGGTTTTACAAACTATACTTTTAACAAAAATAGCATCTAATACGGATTGCTCTACCATAGAATATCATGGACATCATTAGAATAGATATGGGTCTAATACTCTCTTTGACTGCTATGTAACTTTCCTTGATTTAGGTTTACTTAATTTTATTTGGTCAATCTCCTACTGAAAGGTATTAAGGTTATTTCAAATATGCAATTTTCTACTACCTCACACTGAATATCCTTTTACATATAACTCTGCCTACTTGTGCATTTCCATAGAATAAGTTTCTGTAGGTAGAATTGCTGGGTGAGTGATTATATACATTTTAATTTTCTTTGAATGATGGATATTTATTTATTTATTTTATTTCAGCATATTATGGGGGTACAAAAGTTTAGGTTATGTATATTGCCCATGCCCCCCCCCCCGAGTCAGAGCTTCAAGCGTGTCCATTCCCCAGACAGTGCACATCATACTCATTATGTAGGTATACACCCATCCCCTCCCTGCCCTGCTCCCCCCCACCCCAACATCGCCCGACACCCAGTTGGTGTTATTCCCAAATGTGCACTTAGGTGATGATCAGGGAAACCAATTTGCTGGTGAGTACATGTTACCAAACTGTTCACCAAAATGGCTGTTCAATTTACATTCCCACCAACAGTATTGGGAGAGTGTTTATTTCTCCATACTATCCCTGGGTAGTTTTAAATCTTTGCTAATCTCACAATGAACAAGTGTTTATCTTACTGTAGTTTGAATTTTTTTATTACTAGGAAGGATGAATATTTTTCATGTTTATTAGCCATTTCATTTCTTCTTTAGAAACTGTACAATTTTTTACTAGATTATATAGGGGAGATTTATTTTTAAGAATGAAAAGTAAAGAATAATAAACCTAACCTATGGAAATCCTCAATCCTAGGTATTATTGTCAAAGTTATATGGCCCACAAGGAACATTCTATTTTACTTCAGATTCACCTGGTGAACACCTCATTTGCTTAGAATCTAATTCTACAAGGCTTGTGTCATTTGGAGGGAGTAAGCTGGTGAGTATGTGCTTCCCGAGTCCTTGTTGATGAACACAGCATCAGTACTATTCAAGCATGACATTGGTATGCAGAACCATTACACTCAGATTAGCTAGAAACTTATTAAAGTCCTGTCCCCAGATCTCAGTGCAGCAACCAAAGAGGGAGCTGGAGAGCTTGGAAGGGGTTCAAAGGAGAGCCGTGAAGTTGATTAAAGGGTTTGAAAAATAAGAGCTGTGAGGGAAGGTTATAAGAATTGTGATTATTCAGGCTTGAAAACAAGTGAAGGCTGAAGGGTGAATCAATAATGGAATTCTAATAAATAAAATTTCTACATGGTAGATGATGTTTGGCTATTTGCTAAATGCATTGAGAATATATGAAGAGAATTGGTACATCAGCAGAAGAAAGTTATATGTAAAGAAAATTTTCCTGAGACCAATAATCAAATTTTCTCAGCACCAAAGGCATTTATGTAATAGTAAATTTGATGTTCAGGAATATACAAATATACTTTCAGGTCAGCAGGTTATCACTTAATGCATTACTATTACAAGAAAGACTACTGAGTAGAATGAGGAATAGAATGGCAGTAAGAGAAAAAAGAGAGATAAAGAATGAAGTAGTGCCCCACTAATGAAAAGGGTGCAGAGAAAGGAGGAAGAAAGAAATGGGAGGACACAAAAGAGTGAGAAAGTAAAAGAAAAAAGTGGAGCTGTTTTTAAAACGTGCTGTTTCTTCCTTTTTTACTGTTTGTACAGCGGATCCATTTAGATATTCGAGTTGGAGAACATGACCTTGATACAGCTATTGGTCAAGCAAAGGACAAAGTTAATGAAGTTACCTTCAAGCTTGAACATCTAATTGAACAAATTGAGCAAATAGTAAAAGAACAAAACTATCAAAGGGTCAGTCTGCCTATTCAGCTTATTTTTATCTCTTCCTGCCAGGAATACATTTCTCAATGCAAAGCCCCTGGACCAAGGAAAGAATGAACTGCCTGTTACTCAATCTTTCTGAGCTAGAACTGTGTGGACACCCAGGGAGCAGGGAGAGAGTAATTTTTCTTCACTCTGCTAGACCATCAGCTCCTCTAGGAAAGGGGATTGCAACTCATTTGCCTTTTTATCCTCCGTGCCTAGCAAAGTGCCCAGCAGCATAGAGTGTGAGCTTACAGAATGAATAAATGCTTCCAAATGCACCCCAAATATTTGTAGAGGCTCAAGTATGCTCTCTTTCTAAATTACAATTTTGTTCTTGTGGCATTACGTGTTTTCTGAGTCATTGTGCTCAGTGGATGCTGATCAGACATGGGGTCTAATCTGCTCTCACTCACTACCTCGTGCCATCTCTAAGCTTCAGTTTCCTTATATGGAAAATAAAATAAGGACAGGTATGATAATTAGATAAGGCAACAAGTATTTGGCATAAAGGACTCAAATGATTAAATCTATCACTGTTGGGTAATGTTCACTTTGCCTGATGGTAGCAAATAAAATGTATAAAGTAATGGATCAAATTCCTGATATTTTACACTAAAATACAAAAATGTTTTTTTAAGATTTATTTTTACTCCTTAGGCTTGGCTAAGCAACAGATTCTGGCTTAGAAAATCAGATATTGCACTTTGGCATAAGAAATATATATCTATCCCCCTGACAGCTTCTTGCTCTGTTGCCTGAGCTAGAGTGCAGTGGCATCATCATCACTCACTACAACCTCAAACTCCTGGGCTCAAGCAATCCCCCTGCCCCAGCCTCCTGAATAGCTGGGACCACAGATGCCCACCACCACACTCCATTAATTTTTCTATTTTTTGTTGAGATGGGGTCTTGCTATGTTGCTCAGGCTGGTCTCAAGCAATCCTCCCACCTCAGCCTCCAAAAGTGCTAGGACTACAGGTGTGAGGCACTGCACCCAGCCTGGCATAAGATATTAATTGGGCAATATTAAATACTTTGAATGCATGCAGCAACCTCCCCATCAAAATCATGAGTTAAGTACTTTATGAAACTAAATTTGTTTATTTCTCTTCTGCATAGGACCGTGAAGAAAATTTTCGAATGATCAGTGAAGATACAAATAGCAATGTTTTATGGTGGGCTTTTGCACAAACATTAATCTTTATTTCAGTTGGAATTTTCCAAATGAAGTACCTTAAAGACTTCTTTATAGCTAAGAAGCTTGTTTAAAAAATTATCAATAAAGGCAAATAATTAGCATAATATAAATCAAAATACCTGCATCAATGTATATTACTTTTATGATCTCAAAGTTATCAGAGGTTGAAATTAATGTTATAGCATTCTAACATTAATAAAATGTTACCTGAACAATGTATCTTCTGAATTTGATAGCATAAGCACATCATCTTATTCTTATTTTAAATTTGGTATAGATCAGCACTGTTCAAGAGAAATAAAATGTGAGCTACATATGTAATTTTGTTTTCTGGTCTCCACATTAAAAAGCTTTTTTAAGGGTAAAATTAACCCTAGTGACATATATGTAACCCAATATAGCAAAAATATTATCATTTCAACACATGTAATCAATATAAAATTATTAAGATATTTTACATTATTTTTTCCACCTAAAGTCTTAGAAACCCCAGTTGTATTTTACACTCAGCACATCTCAATTTGAACCAGACACATTTCAAGGGATCAATGGTCACATGAGGCTCACACCTACAATACTGCACAGAGCAAGTATACCTTTCCCTACTGCATTCCACTCAGAAACAGTCTCTCTTAATCTCTCTTTTTCTCTGTTTCTCTGAAAGACAGTAACTTTTCTCCACACAAGTAAATGGTTCAGAAGCTTTCTCTGAACCAAGTTATCTCACAGGGTTCCCACCAGACCTTGGAGACTGTACGATCCATATCTGCACATGGATGGAAACTCTGCTCTTCCAAGCCATGGAGGAGATCCAGCACCATGTAAGAAGTATAACTTTTATTAAAAAAACTTTAATCTATTTTTTAATTTTGTAATAATTATAATACCACTAGAAGTTGAAAAATAATACAGTCTCTTCCCCCAACTATTATTTTTAAAAGGGAAATATTCTGCCTAGGTCAAGTCCTTTCACGTGTGTATGTCAGAGGCAAGCAGTGGCCTTGGCCCTGCCCTGGTCCACTTCTATCCCACGGTCCAGTCAGTGGGCTCCAGTCCTCCAGTCCCGACCCTGGAGTCCTGGTCTGCTCAGTGCTCCCAGTCGCCCTGACCGCCCATCCACACCACCTCCGTCGTCGTGGCTACAGCGGCCCCGGCCCGGTCCACCTCGCCGGTCACGCTGGCCACCCCTCCCCGGCCCCATCCACTTCCTTCACAGTGGGCACCAAGGGCTCAGCCCGCCGTAGTTGGCCGGACCTGGCAGGCCCCTCCCCGTTCCCTGGCGCCCCCCACCCCCCGCCAGACCTCTGGTCCCCAGCGCAGGCCTGCCCCGGCCGGCCCCAACACCCGGCCCCCTCAGCCCCCTCCAGTGGCCCTCTCCTCGTCCCCCAGGGCCCGGTGCTCCCGGCCCCCTCTGCCCCACCCCAGCCCTGTCCCCGTTCCTCCAGCCCCCTACCCGGCCTCCCCGGCTGCCCGCTTTCCGGACCCCCGGACCCCTCTGGCCAGCCTCACCCGTCCTCCTCCGGTGTCCTCCGCTCAGCAGCCTCGCAAAGTGGCTGCTCCAAAGGAGAACGCCTAGGGCTGCAAGGGCGGGATGAGGGCTTCCCGGTCCACCCTGCAAGTTCCCCCGCCCCCACACTCCGGTCAAACCGACCTGTGAGGGAAAAAGCACAACTCAGGGGCCTCGCAGCCGGTTGAGCCCACCCCGGGCTTGGCGGGAGCAGGGCAGGCGCTAGTGCGCAGGTGCTCGGCCGCCTTCGGTTTGCGCAAGCGCGGAGCAGCCTGAGCGCGTGGGCTTCGCTGGGGCCTGCAACGGCGGCATAGCTCCCCAGCCCGGCATGGCCGCCTGGGTGTTCTGTAATCGCTGCTTCCAGCCGCCCCACGGGACGTCGTGCTTCAGCCTGACCAACTGCGGGCACGTGTACTGCGACACTTGTCTCGGCAAAGGTGAGCGGCCTCAGCAGGCCTAGGCCCCAGCTGGGGACGGAGAGGAGGCCTGTGGGAGAGGGGAGGCAGGAGGAGGAGGAGGGCTGGGGGTAGGGGGAATACCAGGGGCAGAGGGGAGGCCTGCAGGGTGCCTGTCCCATGGCAGCTCGTCCTTTCAGCATAGACCAAGGGAGCAGGGCACCTGGAGTGATGGTGGTGACCTGGGGAGCTGACCCACTCGGCATCTCACCTTGGCGCTGGAAGTGTGGCATTCCCTGCACCGTGGAGCAGGCAGACACTACACTAGACCCTGTTGGGAGGATGCTATAAAAGACAAATGCCACTACGGTGTAGCCAGAGCCAGAAGGGGTATTAGAGTCCCCTGGGGGCAGCGGGGCCCACAGCGGGGCTCCCAGGCAGCAGAGGCAAGTGCAGAGACCCCAGGGTGGAAGGAAGTGTGGAGAGGCCGGAGGAGGTGGAAGAATTCCAGAAAAGGGCCGGGCGCCATGGCTCTCACCTGTAATCCTAGCACTCTAGGAGGCCGAGGCGGGAGGATCGTTTGAGCTCAGGAGCTGGAGACCAGCCTGAGCAAGAGGAAGACCCCGTCTCCACTAAAACAATAGAAAGAAATTAGCTGGACAACTAAAAATATATAGAAAAAATTAGCTGGGCATGGTGGCGCATGCCTGTAGTCCCAGCTGCTGGGGAGGCTGAGGCAGAAGGATTGCTTGGGCCCAGGAGTTTGAGGTTGCTGTGAGCAAGGCTGACACCATGGCCCTCTAGCCTAGGCGACAGAATGAGACTCTGTCAAAAAAAAAAAAAAAAATTCCAGAAAAGCTGGAGTGCAGCCTGGAGAAGTAGGCCAAAGCATGCCTACAAAGGACCCTGGCCCTGTTTAGTGGGCCATGCAAAGCCATTGTTTATAAGCAGGGTAGTCATGTGATCAGAGATGTATGTATTTATTTATTTATTTTTAATGAAAACTTTTTGTTGAAGTAAAGTTTATACAGGAAAAAAAAAAGCATAAATGCAAAGCACAATGAATTTTTACAAAGTGAACTTACCTGTGAAATCAGCTCTCAGATTAAGAGACAGTACATCACCAGCCCCTCTAGAGCCCTGGCAAGGATGACCACTAACCTGACTTCCATCCATGTAGTTGGCCTTAGACTTCCCTTCACAGCCTTTAATTGTAGCATTTCTTTTTTAATTGACTTATAAGCACTATTTATATGTCAAGTGTCAGCCACTTTGTCCATCAGTTAGCTGCATATGATTTCTTCTCTGTCATGTCTTTCATTTTTTTTTTTTTTTTTTTTTTTTGAGACAGAGTCTCACTCTGTTGCCCAGGCTAGAGTGAGTGCCGTGGCGTCAGCCTAGCTCACAGCAACCTCAAACTCCTGAGCTCAAGCAATCCTCCTGTCTCAGCCTCCCCAGTAGCTGGGACTACAGGCATGCGCCACCATGCCCGGCTAATTTTTTCTATATATATTTTTAGCTGTCCATATAATTTCTTTCTATTTTTAGTAGAGGTGGGGTCTCGCTCTTGCTCAGGCTGGTCTCGAACTCCTGAGCTCAAACGATCCGCCCACCTCGGCCTCCCAGAGTGCTAGGATTACAGGCGTGAGCCACCGCGCCCGGCCTCTGTCATGTCTTTCAATCCTCCTCCTCCATCAGAACTTCTAGATGTTTATGAGTCAGCTCTGTTAATCTTTTACTGCATGGCTTCTGGCTATCATGGTACATAAGAGGAATTTCCTTGCTCCAAAATTTTCAGCCAAAGATATAGAAGGGTGGGAACATACTGTTGAAGGTGACTGTTTTTAGGATGGGGGCAACTTGAACATGTTTGTAAGAAGAGAGGAAAGGAGACAACCCTGGAGGCTGTTAGAAGATGACCACTCATTCCACACCAGGGCACCATTGTGTGCACTAGGTTCTGTGGACACCGAGATGAGTGTGAACACACAGATGAAGCCTTGGGCTTAGACTTGGGCTGGAGGAGATACCCGCTTCAAGGCAGACAGGAAGGAGGCAGAGTGAATTGGGTTGTATAGCAGGTACACCTAGAGGAGAGGGCAGGGAAACTGAGGTAGGCCATCTGCAGGAACTTCTTTCTTCTCAGTAGATGATATAAGGAGGCTTGTTTGAACACCCTCCCAATAGGGAATGGGGGAGACACCCAAGAAAAGCAGAAGGATTACCCAGCAATGTCACAGACTCAGCAATGCTGGAATCCACAAATCTGTGAATCTACCGCTTGGCAAAGGGATTTTTCCTCCCAGTTCTTAGCTGTGTTGGCCTGGAAGAGGGGAGAAAAAAGCAGCTGGACTTATCCAGCTCTGGGCCAGACATGCTCTCTGGAAGGATGAGGAACATGGAGGCTTTGGTAGTGACTTGTCAACCCTGGGCTCCAAGCTGGCTAGTGAAGAAATCAAGCCCAAGGGCACAAAGAAATGCCTGGCCTGAGATGAGAGGACTTGGTGCTCCCAGAGAAGAAGTTGGAAGGCTAGGGCAGAGTTCTGAGTCCTTATGATGACACTGTGGATGCTGTGGGGGCCCAGGGCGTGGTTGTGGCAGCAGGTGCTGATGTGGGTACATGGACATCACCAAGGAGGGCCAGTGGAGAACTGCAAGGCTGATATTCATACCCAGCCACATGGAAGTCCAAGTTTTCCAGGGAGATGATTAGAATTTCATGGAGAGGAAGATGGTACATTTAAGGCCCAGACCCTGGAGATTGGGCAGGTGAATTAGCAGGCTTGTAGCAGGTGGGACACTTGAAACTTTCATTCTTAGTCCCTAGTGCTGGCTTACAGGTAGCAGGAGCTCAGTGCAGTATGTATCTAGGGAGTGGAGGGGTAGTCTGTCCTGGACATTGGGCACATTGTGCAATGCTGTAGAGGTGAGAGCAAGAGGGACAGAACAAACTCATTTCATATTTGGGGACCAGGAGGAGCTATTTTCATTTGGAATAGTTACAAATTTTAGATTAAGATATTGCTATAGAACCTAATTGTAATAAATATTGGGATAAATTTAACCTTAAGCATTGTTGATCTTTTTGATCACATTTTGGGGCATATTTGCAAAGCAAGAAAAAAAAAGAATATTAGTTGTAGAAATAATTCCAACTGTATCCATACCCACAGCCTCATCATTTGTCTGAATATGAAGACATTTAAGTGCTATAATCCTGTATATTTCTTGAAGAAGCTTTGTAATTTAAAGTCTGCATTTATACATGTTTAAAACCATTAGTCAGTATATAATAAAGTCTTTTTTTGTTTTATAGGTAAAAAGGATGAATGCTTGATTTGTAAAGTTCCTTGTCGTACAGTTTTACTTTCAAAGCATGTAAGTTGAAATCTGTAGTATCTGAATATTAATCACAGTAGTATTTCCTTTTAAATTTGAGATTTAATTTTAATCATTTGTGGTATCTAGTATTTTCATTCATTGTTCTAGGTTGGCTGGTTCTTACAAGATTGCTGAATAATCAAAGTACGGTTTAGGATTTGGTTTTTAAAACATCAATACAACTTTTTTTCTTAGCCATAGATTGACCTTATTTGTAGTTTGTTGAATTGTGCTGTGTTCCTGGAAATGAAAATGGGTTAAATAGATTTCTTCAGCACAATACAAGCTCCTTAAGAGGGTGATAGAGTTTGATTTTTCAGAGGGGTCATATATAATTAAGAGAGTTGTTCATAGGGTAAGTTTAAAAATCAATTACTGCTGCAGTAGGCTTAAAACAATGCCTTTTGTTCTATCTATAAAATATGTTAGTTTAACTTGGTTTTGGTATAAACTTAGTTACAAATGATTGTGCATTTGGTCTGATGTTTTAAAATATCATAATTGTTTTTTCTGATTACAAACGTAGTACAAAGTTATGCAAAATTCAAATACAGAAAATCATGGTGAATGTGAAAGTTCCCAAATCCTGTTTCCCAACGATGCCGACGGCCAGGAGTTTGGTACCTGTTCTGTGTGTGTTGTTGTGATTTATCTTTTTACAAAATGATGTTTTCTGAGTTGGCGTCATATTTTGGGCACACTCACACTCTTTTAAAATGACTGCATGATATTTTAGTATTTTCCTATTGGTGAGCCTTTGGGTTTTTTCAGTTTTTCACTATTTCAGACAACCTTATAGTGAACATTTTTTACTAATATCTCTCCACACTTTTAAGAATATTTCTGTGGCACAAATTCCTAAAGTGAAAAGGCAAGGGCAAAAGATTTAAATGTTTAAATTTTTAATAGAAAGAACTTTGCTTTCCTCCAAATATGTGACAGTTTAAACTCTTAGTGACAGAGACCATTTCTGCTCTTTGCTCTGCCGCGTCACACTGAGCCCTGTCACGTGATCAGACTTAAGAGTGGTGGGTAGGGCCCTGGAGCCTTTCTCTAGCTTCTTGGGTTGAATGTTCAGGTCATTTATTTTCTTTCTTGTTTCCTAATAGATATATTTGAAACAATCCATTTTGTTTTGTGAAGTGCCATTCTATGTCACTTAAAGTACTGCTTTTCTGTATCATTTCTAAATAGTCTCTAATCTTTTTATATCTTTTTATTCCAGAATTATTTGAAAGAATATTTTTAATTTGTAAGTACTTAGATCTTAGCTCCACTGTCATCTGTATAGTTAATTTTTAGGTTTATGGCATTGTGACCAGAGAATGTGGCTGTATGGGGTTGTTTTTTTTTTTTAATTATCAAGATTTTCATTGTGGTTTAATACATGGTAATTATTAATATTCATTGGTGTTAGCAAAAATGTATATTCTTTTGTCCTCTGTCTATGAGTGTATGTGTGAGTGCGTGACGTGGCTCGGAATGTTGAAGTTGTTCTGCTTCTCTTTCTCTCCAGCCACACTCGGGCCCGTCAGCGGACTCTGTGGGCTCTGCCTTCCCCATTGCTTCACCCCCACAGAAGCTGCTGGTTCTTCCTCCTCTCGCTCTGGCTTCCTGGATCCTGTTCTCCACCCTACAGCCAGAGAGATCTGCTCAGTCAGATCCACTCCTTCATGTGTCCCAACTTCCCAGGAGTAAACCCCAACGTCCCCTCGTGTCAGTAGGCTCTATGTCCTGGCGTCTGGCAGCCTCTGGTCCCCAGGCAGGTGACCCTGGCCTGCTGCCCTCCTTGAGCCAGCTGTTTCCATCTCAGTGCTTGGCCCTTCCTGTTCCCTCTGACTGGAATGTTCTCTGAGCCAGCCACAGGCTCTGCGCCCACAGGCTTTAGGTCTCTGCAGAATGTCATGTCCTCAGGAGACCGTCCCCAACAGCTCTGTGTAACAGCTTCTTTGACTGTGACCTTCAGTAGAAAGGACATCTATATTAGGGCACAACGTGTGTGCCTTTGTATGTAGAGGTATCTGTGTGTGTGCACAGCCATGAAACAAGTTTCACAAAATAATGCTTATCCTCACTAAGTTCAGAGAGTGCTCTGATGGTTTCTATCCTGATCTGTTTTCTTTCCTTAAAATAAAACATGTTGTAAGCTGATTTCCCCTGACTTCGTCGTGATAGACACCACCATACAAAGGTGTCTTCTCATGCTGTCCTTGCACGTGCTCTGTGCTGCTTCACAGCATGTGTCATCACCTGACGTGTATTTATGTTCAATTTGTTTGTCATTCAAATGAGCTGTTACTGTTGTACACACAAAATAGGGGGTAGTTGGCAAGGGAGCAGGGCAGACTGGCCAGTGCCTGCTGGGCACAGGAGGCAGCTGGGCCTCCAAGAGGGAAGCCTCTGGAGAGCGCAGAGCAGAGCAGATGGGTGTGCAGACCACCACATCTGCCTCCCCAAGGAGGAAGAGTTTAGGCCAGAATTAGCTGGTTTTCATGCAGACATAGGAAGGAGTAGCTGCAGCAAGTAGATGAAGGACAAGAATGCCCCCTAGGATTGGACAAGCGAGTTGCTTTTGGACTCCAAATGGTAAGAGATAAATCTTGAATGACGAAGGCCCTGAACACTGAGGCAGGGCACATTGCCTCACTTCCCTTGGCAGCACCCCCAGCGAGCAGAACTAGGGGCTGAAGACAGGCAGACCAGAGAGTTCCCCCAGAAGGCAGAGTGGCAATCTAACCAAGGCTTTCCCCGGGAAGGAGGAGCCCTGTGACACCTTGTTCCTCCTCACATGGATCTGTGTTCTCCCCTCTTCCTCTGTGCCATTGAGAGTTTTTCTTGGTTGTCCTGCTCTTAAGCCCCCATCACAGTGAGAGTGCAGAGACAGCACTTGTCTTTCCAGTTGGTAGGTTACAGACCAAATCAGGACCCGAGGGAGAAGCCCAAACATCACCCAAGAACCTGAGCTGTGATGTGGACACAGTGACAGTGGTGTCTGGGTTGTACCACTGCAGGAGAGTGACTTTCTGTGTAGGGGAAGAGTAAAGTGAATACCAATAACCAGAATGACAGATGAAGGCCAGGCTGGGGGGTTGTCCCCTGGACCTTCTCCCTTTCTTCTGGGCTCCTGGCTAGACTCAGTCTCCTCACCTGTCTTCCCATGATGGAATGCAGGCAGGAGCAATGAGGGCCACTTCCAGGCCTGGGCAGCCCTCAGCCCTGACTCCCCTCCGTTGCTGTTGCCTGGAGCCCAGCAGAGCAGCGCAGAGCTCTGCCATTGGAAGGCTGCACACAGAGCACGGTCTTGAATTGTGTATGGGTGGGAAACACATGCCTCACAACAAGGCACTGAGATTTGGGGGTTGTCTGATACACCAGTTGGCCTACTTTAGTCTGTGTGTCCATGTAAATTTTGGAATCAACTTTTCAATTTCTACACACACAAAATCCTGTTGGGATTTTTATTTGCACTTAGGTTTTTTTTAGAGAGACTTTGTGCATCACGGTTAGCATTAGTCTTAGGTATTTGATGATTTGGGATGCTACTCATCATTTTAAAAAATTTCGTAAGTACTTATTGCTAGTATAAAAAATGCAATTGATTTTGTTTGTTAACTTATACTAGTAACCTTGTAAATTTACTTGGTAATTGTATTGGTTTATGTGTAGTTTCTTCGAGAGCATTAGTGTACACAATCATGTCATCTTTGAACAAGGATGGTTTTAGTTCCGCCTTTCTCACGCCCAAGCCCTTTCTTTTTTTTTACTGTACTGTCTAGGACCTCCAGTGCAGTGCTGAGTAGAAACAGTGCAGTAGCAAGCACCCTTGTCTTTTTCCTTATTTCGGGCTTGAGTTTTCATTATTTCACCACCAAGTATTATGTGTGCACTAAGTTTTTTTGCTAAGGGTTTTTTTTAAATCATGAATGGTGTTGAATTTTACTAATGCTTTTCCTGTAACTATTGAGATTATCATTTAATTTTTCGACTTTATTTTGTTAATATGGTGAATTGCATTTATTTTTTTATTTTAGACCCACATTAGATTCCAGGAATAAATACAACTTCATGGTGGTGCAGCATAACTTGTATACATAGGTCAATTCAGTTTGCTACTTACTCTTGCTTGGGATATTTTGCACCTCTGTTCATGTGAGAGCTGAACCTGTCATTTTCCTTTCTTGTAATGCTCTTTTCCAGTTTTGGTAAATCAGGGTTATTCTGGCTTCATAAAAGGAGTTGTAAATTATTTTTCTTTTTCTCTTCTCTGGAAAAATTTTTGTAAGATTGGAGTTATTTCTGAAAATATTTAGTAGAGTTCTGGAGAGACATTTTTTGGGCCTAACAGGTTTTTTTTTGTGGGAAGATTTTTAACTGGGGATTTAATTTCTTTATTAGTCATGGGACTATTTAAAGTTCCTAGTTCCTCTTGGGTATTTTTCTAGGAATTTGTGCATTTCATCTAAATTTTCAGATCTCTTGCCATTAATCAGTGTGTTTGTAGTTCTCTCATATTTCTAATGTCTGTAAGATCTGTGATGATGTCCCTTTTTCATTTTAATAATGTGACAACCCAAAATAAGTGACTGAGGCAAAGATCTCAATCAATGGAGGTTTATTAAGCCAAAGTTTGAGGACATGCCTGGGAAAAACACAAACCACAAATGCATCTATGGCCTGTGCTCTCCAAAGAGGGATTTGGGAACTCAGTAATTAAGGGGAGGGGGCATACAGAGAAAGAAAAAGGAGGGGGTGGGCAGTGAGGCAAATGGTTACATTCTTGTGAAACCCAAGAAGTCCACATTTTACATAATATAAGGTGAATGTTGGAAGATAAAAAGAGTGAAAGAAGAATCCATTATGCAGATGTCTCTGGGTAGGTGGAAGAATGAATGATCTTGTATTATCTCTGCTCTATATCTGGGGAGATAAACTTGTAATGGGCATTATTAATGTGGAATCAAACAGACTCTAGTTTTAGGAGCTAGACTATTCTACAGACCTAAAGTTACAATTTGCATGTCCTTGTTTATGAGAAGCCAACAAGAAATTTCCTTATGAATGGACTCAGGCCTTTACCTTTCCATGGGAACCTGGCTGATGCAAAATGTTAGTACCAGCTGCTCCTGTGGAAGTGGGTGTTGCAGGTCTCAGCCTCCAGGCTTGGCCTTCCCTTTGCATAAGGAATTGGGCACATGATCCTAAAAATTTTTTTTTTCATTACAAGTAGGTATTGTGACTTCTCTTTTTTTCTTGACCAGTATTGCCAAGTGTTTATTGATTTTTATTAGTACTGTTGACTCTTGAATGACCCGGGTTTGAACTGCACAGGTGTGCTTTTCCATAGATGTTTTCAGTCACACTCAGATCACAAATACAGTATTTGTAGGCTATGAAACCTGAGCATATGGAGGGCTGACTTTTCATACATGTGGGTTCTACAGGGCTGACTGAGGGACTTGAGTGTGTGCAGATTTTGGTATACTCGGGATTCCTGGAACCAGTCCCCCTTGTATACCAAGGGATGACTGTATTTTCAAAAAACTAATTTTTGGCTCTGTTGATCTTCTCCATTTTATGTTTGTTTTCTGTTTTGTTAATTCTCTTTATAATTTCCTTTTTTCTTTGGTTCTAATTTGTTTTTTAAGATGTTTGCTTAACATCAAGTTTCAGTCTTTCCTTTATAATATTTACATTATAGGCTCATAACTTTTCATGTTCATTTATGCCTGCAATGTAAATATTTGGCAATGTTACATTTTCATTATCTTTCAGTTTGAAATTTCTACTTGGTTTCTTCTAGGACTCAGGGGTTATCTAGAAGTATATTGATTAATTTCTAAATGTTTGGGAATTTTTAGTTATTTCTATTAACTTTTATTGAAGTATAATATATAGAGTAGTATACAAATTATAAATATACAGCACAATGAATTTCTCACAATCAGAACATAACTATCACTCAGATCAAAAAAAAAACATTAGTTCAGCCACCTGCTGAGAGCCTTCTTGAGTGTATATACAAATATATTTTGCACTGAGAAGGAGGGGTGTTTTACAAGTTAAAATATAGTGGGAACATATGTGGTCTCCCCCTCTTGTGGGAGCTGGATAAGGGAATGATATTCAGTGGTGTTTTCCCGGTGAAAAGAGCAGTAAATGATTATGAGGCAGAAGCAGATGTAATTTCTATAGTAGAATTTAATCATTCCAGAGAATTACGGGCAACAAGAAATAAAAGTGTTGAGAGTTGCCATCTTTCAACAGGAGCAGGAGAACAAAATCCAGTCACATAGCGGAGGAGAATGTCATGTTTATGGCACCTTTCAGAGCCATGAACCAAAGTTTGACCACTTGAAAAATTGAAGAAGAGAAGAAAAAAGATCAACAAAATTAGGTGGTTACCCCAGAAAGATGCTGCTCCGTTTTCTACCAATGATAAAACAATAAAATTATGGAAAATTAGTGAAAGGGACAGAAGAGCAGAAGCGTGTAACTTGGAAGAGGAAGGGGAAGGTATGGAGATCCTCCCACAGATACTACCCTCGCAGGGCCAGTCTTCAGGTCCGTCGGGTTAATGGCCAGTCTAGTCCATGAAGAATATTTGCCAGTTTGTATTAATGGCGATTATGGAACATTTATCTGCAGATGATTTGCACATTAATCTTTGGCATCTGGAAATTATAGACAGGAGTTTTAACATTGTGGATATGGAAGAGCTAGCAGAGGTGATTACAGCAGCAGATTTTTATCCAAACAGCTATAATAAGTTTGTGTAGAGCAGCAGTGAAGAAACTACTGGGTCATGTGACATGAGAGCACCTGCCCTCTGTGATAGGTATTCTAAACTGTTTGAAGAACCTGAAGATTCCAGTAACAGGTCTTTTTTCCCCCAAATTATCTCTTCTATTTATGATGTAAAATTCAGCCATAGTGGTCGATATATGATGACTAGAGACTATTTGTCAGAATTTGGGACTTAACCGTGGAAAACATGCCTGTGGAGATACACCAGGTGCATGAATACCTCAGAAGTACACTTTGTTCTTGGTATGAAAATGACTGCACGTTTGACAGATTTGAATGTTGTTGGAACGGATCTGACGGTGTTGTCCTGACTAGATCTTACAATAATTTCTTCAGAAAGTTTGACAGGAACAAAAACCGAGACATGAGCCTAGAAGCATCCCAGGGAAACAAGTAAGCCTCTCACAGTTCTGAAGCCACAAAAAGTCTGCAATCAACAAGGGAAAGAAAGATGAAATAAGTGTTGACAGCCTAGACTTCAACAAGAAAATCCTTCGTACAGCCTGGCATCCCAAGGAAAATATATACAAACAATCTGTCTATATTTCAAGACAGAGTGGATTAGGGTTGGCATTCCTAGCAGAAGAACCCACTTGCCGCTTAGTTGAAGTAGCTTAATCTAGCATTCGTGCTTATAAAAGAGAGAGGTTGCTGTGGTGCTCTTTCCTGCATTTGACAGTGTGCCATTTGACAGCCGGTTTTTCTAGCCACGTGGAGAAAGCTCTGTGGATTCATTGCTGTGGTGTTATCCGTGTCTGCTGGCCATTTAGGTAAGGGTGGGGCACTTAAACGATCTCTCGTGCCATCTTGCCTAAGGGACTGCATCGGACGACTGTCTCCGCATTGATTTACACCACTGTTTATGCCTTCTGGCCTGATGACAGCAAACACTGAAAGCCTTGTCATGCTATGGGGTTTAATCGTGCGTCCTCATTACTATACTATTTGTGGGTCACACCCTCCCCACTCTTAAAAAATTAAATACAATTAATTCTTTGAAAAAAGAAAAAGTTTCAAAAAGAAAGCAGTAGTTTACAGTCATCCTGGAGATTGCGGTCTTGACTTTTCAGTCTCGCATGGATCGGGTTTCCTGACGCAGGAGGGGCCTCAGGCCGCTCCCACTCGGCTCGCTCGCCGTGCCCTGTGGCCACAGTGTGGCTCGCCCCGCACAGTGGACATTCACCTAGGTTTTCCCACATTGCCCCGTTTTCTCGTGCTCCTTGCTTCCTCCCAAATCAGGGATTATTTCTCCTACCTGTAGGGAATTCCTTTTATTATTTCTTTCAGTGCTGAGCTCTTGGTGACAAATTCTGTCAGTTTTTGTTTATCTGGAAAAAAATGCCTCTTTTTTTCTTTTGCCTTCGTTTTTGAAGCATATTTTCACAGAGTTAAGAATTCTTTGTTGGCCGGGCGTGGTGGCTCACGCCTGTAATCCTAGCACTCTGGGAGGCCGAGGTGGGCGGATCGTTTGAGCTCAGGAGTTCGAGACCAGCCTGAGCAAGAGCGAGACCCCATCTCTACTAAAAATAGAAAGAAATTATATGGACAGCTAAAAATATATATAGAAAAAATTAGCCGGGCATGGTGGCTCATGCCTGTAATCCCAGCTACTCGGGAGGCTGAGACAGGAGGATCGCTTGAGCTCAGGAGTTTGAGGTTGCTGTGAGCTAGGCTGATGCCACGGCACTCACTCTAGCCTGGGCAACAGAGTGAGACTCTGTCACAAAAAAAAAAAAAAAAAGAATTCTTTGTTGCAAATGAATGCTTTTTAGCACTTTGAAAATCTCACTTCCTGCTTTGTCTTCGACTTTGCGCGTGTGGCTGTGGTAGTCGGCGTCATGGTTCTCCTGCCCAGGCTTTGCTGAGGCCCTGAGTCTCTGCTGTGGCATCCCATGTTGGCTGCCCCATCTCCACACTCGCCTCCTGTCCTATCCAGGTCTCTGTCATGTGTAAGTGACTCAGTTCCCCCACCCAGAAGGCCTGTAGCTAGAGGGGTCTGACGGACTCGTGCCATTCCTGGTCCACAGAGTTCTTTGTTTTTGAGGGGTCTGTGTATTGATAGGCTATCTTTAGATGACAGTGGTTGTCACTGCTTGCTGAGCAGCCAGCCGGGGCTAAGCTCTGTCCCATGTGCTTCTCCATATTGTGCTTCCTGGTGCCGTCATGCCAACGGGTTGGGGGAGGGCACTGTTTATGTTCCAGTTTTGCACATGGGGAGCAGGGGGCAAAGGGGCTGGGTGACGACCCAGGGTCGCAGGGCAAGTGTGCAGAGCCAGCGCCTGCCCCCAGCCCACAGGGCACATTGCCCGTGCTTTTACAGCTTGGCGTGTCCAGGAACTCCCACCTTCCTCCATGGAGCCTGGTCTCCCTTCTGTTGGGTCTGAGGCCCTGCTTGGCCACTGCCCTGAGAGGCCCAGGAGTGGACGCTGGGCTGGATCACAGGGCCTCTTCACCTGTGCCCAGCCCTCCTTATCAGAGCCGGTGCCCTCACCTGAGCCCGTCTGCACTCTGTCTTCCGGATTCTTTAAAGGGCCATTCAAGGTATTAGTTCCTATTTTCTGTCACTATTCTGGTATTTTACCTACATTTAATTTTACTGTCCCTTCAGTGGGATTGGGGAGGAGTTGTGGGGGTGGGGCTCAGATGACCATCGCAACCCCGGTCCACACATGCCATCTCGAACCACAGGACAGCAGGAGGGAGGCTGAGGCCCTTCCCGCATCTCTTCAGTCTGGTGTGTCCTTATCCAGGAATTCCTGTATTTATCCCGCGATTCCATGCATGCCTGGGGTGGCTGTCACCCCGGCATCCTGTGCTGACGCGGTCCTGGGCGAGGGGAGGTGGGAGAGGCAGGGCAGCGCCTGTTATAGGGACCTTAGAAGGAGGTTGGGAGTATATGCTTTAAGGACATTCTTTCTTAAACCCTTATTTTTTCTTAAGTCCCTTTGGTTTGCTTTTTAAATATCTCAACATGCACTTGTGACTACATAGTTATTAGTTATGCTCGTCAGCTTGTATCATTCTTCTGATTTTAGTACGTGTCCATTGCGTGCTGTGCCCCGTGCTCCGGGCCTTCGTTCACATTGACCTTAACCCTTGACATGAGCCTTTGACATAGAGACGTGTCTTTTTGCCTCACAGATAATGACGTATAGCCAAGAGGGGCTCAGCAGCTGCCAGGCCACTCTGCCTCTGGGCCCTCACTGCAGAGACGCCCAGGGCAGCAGGAGGTGTGGCCGTCCTGCTGCTGCTCCTCCCAGGGTACCTGGCATGCCAGTCAGATGTTGTGACGTGCTAGTCATTTGTGTCATCTATGGTTAATTCTAGATCTTGAAGTACAATTTTTAAACTAGTGGCCAGAAGCATTAATTAGAAGCAATAAGTGTAGAGTCATTTTCCTTCTCTTTCAGACTGACTCAGACATTCAGTCCTTCTTTGTGGGCATAGATGGTCTGTGTAAGAAATACTCGAGAGAAACTTCCCAGGTGAGTTGTGGGTCTTGAGGTGGCCCAGGCACACTGTCTCAAAGAGACCCTGCATTTGACATGTTTTGGAGGCAAGTCCCTTCAAAGATACGTAATCAGCAAATATTTTCTTTTTTTTTTTTTTTTTTTTTTTTTGAGACAGAGTCTCGCTCTGTTGCCCGGGCTAGAGTGAGTGCTATGGTGTCAGCCTAGCTCTCAGCAACCTCAAACTCCTGGGCTCAAGCGATCCTTCTGCCTCAGCCTCCCAAGTAGCTGGGACTACAGGCATGCGCCACTATGCCCAGCTAATTTTTTCTATATATATATCTATATCTATATCTATATCTATATATCTATATATATATATATATATATTTTTTTTTTTTTTTAGTTGGCCAGATAATTTCTTTCTGCTTTTAGTAGAGACGGGGTCTCACTCTTGCTCAGGCTGGTCTCGAACTCCTGACCTTGAGCGATCCATCCGCCTCGGCCTCCCAGAGAGCTAGGATTACAGCCGTGAGCCACCGTGCCTGGCCAGCAAATATTTTCTACCAGAATGTTTCTGTGAGTTGTTTTGTTACTTTTTTGATGGTGAAACATTAGTAGCAGAAAAGCTTTAATTTCAGCAAAGTCCATTTGATCCATTTTGTGGTTTGTGCTTTTGGTGTCCCATTGAGACAGAAGTGATCTCAGTTCAGTTCTGGGGTCCTTTGGGCAGGACGCCCCTACCCCCCATATTCACAGTTAGATGTACCTTGGAATTTCGGGTTTGGAAGCCCCCCTGCCCCAGGTCAGGGCTCTCTGGATTTAGGGCAGCAGGTTTATTCTTGAGGTTGTCCTTTTCTGACAGTAACAGGGCCCTCTGCCCGCCAGACCCATGAACACCTGCTGAGCCCCTGGTATTTGGCTCCACGGCCCTTCCCCTCCTGATGTGCTTTCCCGGGTGCTGTGACACTCCTCTTACTTGCAGCTTATCCTTTCTCCCCCTGTTTCTTCCTAACCATTTTCCACGTCACCACGCGTCACCATGCACCTCCACACTGTGCCCTCTGCAGCCTTTGTACACCCTCCCCACCCCCAGCTTCTAAGCAGGTCAGTGTCCTCTCTGACCCCCACATGCTGACCTCCCTGGACATCCCTGGACAGCCTCCAGCCCACTGGTTTGCAGGGGAAGCTGTCCAGGAGGGGAGGGGTCCTCTCCTTGGCCCCTAGCCTGCCCTCCTTTCCATCTTCTGTTAACGCTGCTGCTCCCAGTGTTGGCCACCTGACACCTGCCCTGGAGGGAAGAGGCCACATGGGGGACAACTGGGAGCTGCCCCTCTACCTGAGGCAGGAGGCCAAGGATGGACTTCAGTGTGTCATTCTCCCCCATGGGCTTGTACCTTCAGGCCATGGTCAGTCAGACCACCAAGATAGTCCTCTCGGTCCTCTGGGAGGCTGTCCTCCTGCAGCAAGGCTTCCTGGCTCTGAAACAGCCCAGATCACCCACAGTAGCACGGAACATCCCCATGCTGTTCCCATCTCAGATTATGCCCAGCCACATTCTTCAGGGAAATGCCCAGAAGCTGGATACACAGAAGCCACGTGGCAGCCAGAGATGCCCAGGAATGCAGGGTTGGCACAAAGTGAGCGCCAGACCAGGACACTGACCATCCAGGAGCCCGGGACACTGACCATCCAGGAGCCCGGCAGAGTCCCACAGAAGCACGGTACAAGACACACCTGCCTGCCTGTCCTGTTCAGCCCCAGCGGGTCCCTTACTCAGGCCAAGACCCCTCTGGGCCAGAAGTTGCCTGAGTTTATACAACATTTAGGTTATCCTAGAATCAGAACAACAGGCCACACTGCTCCTAGGATGGCTTTGCCAAGTACAGTGGCCTTCCCAGGGCAGCCTCCGCAGAGGCTGGACGTCTCGGGAGAAGACCAAGCAGGCCAGCCCCTGCACTCTGCCTCGCATGCCTGGCGGACTTCGAGGGTGGGCTGTGGGCGTCCACGCCTCCCAGGCCCTGCTGTCTTGTAGTTGTACTGAGCCAGGGTTTGCCTTTTTCACTCCTGTCTTTCAGGGTGTGAAGTGGGGTTTTCCAAAGGCTGTGTGACATACCACAACGTGTTATTTATGTTAATATGGAATGGGTCCATTGTTATCTTTAAATGAATTAATAAATATTTTAAATGTCTTAATTTCTAATAGGGTAAATATTGACAGATAAAACCCACATAAAAAAAGCTCTTTGGGGTCCTCAGTAACTTTTAAGAGTATAAAATCGGCCTGAGACCAAAACTCTGAGCACCAGTGGCTCAGGCCCAGGAACCTGCCCTAGGACAGTGTGAGAGGATCCCCTTGGCTCGTACTCGCTAGAGGTCTTTGAGTGCCATGTGCCCTTCCTGATCTAGTTTGTGACAATTAAACATTTTCCTTTTCCTGACAACCCTTCTGAGATCCTTTCTGTCTGCCCAGCCTCTGCTCTGAGACAGGGTTCATCAGCGTTGGGTCTGTAGACCCGATGCTGGTCCCAGCGAGACCAGGAGCTTGTGTCCACATGCAGAGGCACCTGCCACCCCTGGTGGACGGCAAGGTAGTAGACTGAGGCTGGGCTCGGGACCAGGGGCCCCATTCCTGATCTCTTGGCACAGACACCTAGCTGGCTTGAGCCACTCCCAAACCCTGAGGTTCCTCTTGAGGAAACCACCCTCTGCCTCCAGCCTCTTCGTTCCCTCTCATTCTTTTGCCAATCCATAGGGTGTGGGCAAAGCAGGTGTGAACACTGGCAGCTCCTCCCTGGGCCCCCGAGCAGCCTCAGCCTCAGCCCCGGGGGCTGCAATCCTTTATTGACTTGCTTCTCTGTCTCAATCGGAGAGGTGTGTTCTCAACAAGATAAACACTCACAAACCCCTTCATATTGTTTTTGTTAATGAAATCTACCCCCTTCTGAGGCCACAGCCAGTGTCTCAGGTCTCTGGAGCACAGCAGCCTGGTCAGAGTCCGGGCCAGACAAACCCGGTGGCAGCAGCTGGTTGCAGGCCCAGGCACCTCCCCCGGTGGAGTCCCAGAGGTGGGTCCTGGTCCTGGTGCGGACACAGTGAGTTACAGGCCAGTGGGTCTTGGCTGCCCCCCAAGTTCACGAGCAGCTCTCCGGACTCCTCATTCCACAGGACAGCCCGCCCCCCACTCAGGTCCCCTTGGGGAGCTTTCCCTGCAGCCCTGTCTGTGCTGCGGCCATGCCTGTCTCACCAAACCAGGGTGGCCACAGACTGGCCAAGGTCTCTCCACGGTCTGTGTCTAAAAACAGCCCTGCCAGAGTAAGAACAAGCATTTTCCTGCCTGCAGGCCTTGCTGGGCCCCAGCGTCCACCTGGATCAAGAGCCCTCGGATTGACCCTGGTGTGGACACATGCTCCAGGAACTTCCATCCCGTGCTGTTCCCCAAGTGCTAGTGCTGTCTGTTCCTCAGATCTCCAGGCCCTGCACCAAGACAGGTGGTTAGGGATCTGCATTCCTCCGCCCTGCCAGGGCATGGAGCCTGCTGAGGAATCAGAGGAGACAGGCAAGCTGGCGGTGCAGCATTGCGCAGCAGTTGGGAAACGTGGCCATGGCCCTGCCTTCCCTGCTGTACATGTGTCTGAGGCGGAGAGGGGAGAAAGCACAGAGCCCCGGCTGTCCCAGAGCACATGGGGAGCTTCACCAAGTCCGGAAGCGAGACCGGGGCACATTCAGGCATGTCTGACACTGTGTCCCTCCGTGAGCGCCTGAAGCAAGAGGAACAGGGGCCCCTCATCTGCAGGGACATGGCTGTTCCTGCTGAGGGTGCTTCGAGAAGCTTCATGACACAAGTGCACCTGAGCTGGGATTTGAGGGGTAGGTGTGGACATTGACCTGACCAGTGAGAGGATTTGAGAACCCTCGGCACAATCGGGAGGTACTCTGGGCCGCAGCCTGTGACGTGCATGAAAGTTTCTGCCAGGATGGCCTCAGGAGGCCCTTTGTGCACTCGTCCTCATGGTCTGTGTGGCAGCAACTGGGACCATCTTCCCCTCCTTAGTGAGCTGCTCCAAGAACACAGGAGCTAGTGAGGAGGATGCTGTCCCTCCTGGCCTGGAGTAGGGTTCCGCGAGCAGTCCCATCTCCTGGAGACGGCCTCTCCTCAGAGAGGGTGGGAGTGAGGCCTGGCGCGCTGGGTGATGTTCCACAGCGGAATCTTACCCCTCTGTTTCCCTAGACCAGCGAGCCATGAGGCAGATGCAAACTGCCTCTAGTATTAGGAGTAGATTGAGATTGCTGGGTTGGAGGGAAGTGGGTGATAGATTATAGGATGCTGACTTTAAATATCAGTTTAACCCACAGTTTGGCCCTGTTGTCTATCAGCCGTGCATTGAGTAGTGACAAGGATTAGCCTGAAGTAATGACAGCTTAGTATTCTAAGAGGGCAGGCACCATTGTCTGAAAACCTCACTCATAAAATAGTTCCATCTTCCTCTGAGTAAATCACAGACCACTATTTTCTCATTTATGTTGGTGCTCTCAGAAACCCAGTTCAAGCTGTATATACAACAAACGTGCGGTCTGGGCCTCATTAAATGGGAAGGCCAGGGACAGGATTGTTTCAGGCATGGCTGGCTCTGGGAGTTCCGACAAGGCCACCAGGCCATTGGTATCTGCCAGCTCTGCCTGTCTTGTGTGGCTTTGTTCTCTGCACCCTCCCCAGCCAGAGGTCCACATGTCAGTTTCAGGATGTTCTCTGGTGGCACTGTTTGGTCAGGAGGCCATTCCTCTAACCAGTCACCACTGTCCAGTGGACACCCCAGGGTGGGTCATATGTCCTGTCCCGTCACCAGGTCAAGAGCACCACTTAAGCCCCTTGGACAGACAGGCCTGAGCCCATTAATCCCACTTGTGTTTGCATGTGACTGTGCCTGCGGGCGTCACTGCCCTCGGACATCCACACTGAGCGTTTACCCTGTGGCGGCCCCGACCCTGTGGAACCTCGCCTGGGGGAGGAGATCGCACTTGAGGTCCCCCACCCCGCCCCAGCCTCCTGCTTCCCTGTGACAAGGTGTTGTACTCAGAGACCACACACCACTGTCAGCAACTGAACTGTGTTATCTTCTCAGATTTCAGAATTTCAAGAAAAACACAGGAAGAGATTATTAGCCTTCTACAGAGAAAAGGTAAGTCAAATCGCTGCCTCTTGAATTTTGTGACCTTTTGATTTAAATGTCAGACTTGTTAATTAACACATTGCTCTTAAAGGGGGTGGGTGACTAGATGTGAGATCTGTTTTTCTTTGCTTGTCCAGCTGTGAGGACACATTCGCTGGCTCCTTCTGACCGTCAGCCTGTGCCCAATACCTGCCTGCAGTTCTCCAGGCCACTACCCACCTGGGGAACCCATTGCCACTTCACCGGCCAGGCTGTGTCGGGGCCTTGGGGCCCTGGAGGTGACGGGAGGCTTTTCTGCTCAACCATCTTGTTTTCTAATAAAAGTCCTTTTAAAAACAACTTTGAAGGTTATGCAGTAGGTAAAATAAATAACCCAGTGTTAAAGCCACCAAATGACAGGACTCCTCCTGAGAGTCCAGAAGCTGATCGGGGCCCGGCAGCCACAGGAAGCTTGAGGGGCAGCAAGCTTCTGCGCACAGCCTGGCCAAGGAGACTGTCACCCACTCACACCCCCACCTGCTCCCACCAGTCCCCACCCTCCTGACACCCCACCTCCTCTCCACACTCCCACCCCATTCCGCTCCCCTCCCCTCCCAACACCCCTACCTCCACTTGACACTCCCACCTCACCCCACAGCCCTGTCCTTCCGACACCCCTAAATCCACTCAACACCCCCACCCCGCCCCACACCCCCACCTCCACTTGACACCCCCACACCACACCCCCACCCTCACCCACACACACCTGTCCAGCACTCCCCACTGCTCCCCAGAGTTCTGCCCAGAGCCTTCTGGCAGGTGCCCAGCCCCGGCTAAGCGTTCAGTGTACACTGTTCTAATCCTGAAACAAACCTCAAGGGTGGGTGGTATTAACCACATTTACACACCCAACCCTAGGACAGGAGAATTGACATTAATACCTCGAGGTCTGGCAGCCACCATGTGGCAGGGCCAGGGTCCCACCACTGACATAACGGCAGTGGTTAGTGGTGACCGTGCTTGTGGAGCAACCTAGAGCGCAGGACAGCTGTGTCTTAGCCTTTGAGGCCAGAGCACTCTCAGGAGCCCGGCTGACGCTCCCTGGGGCTCTGCCCACCTGTCTCGGCTTTGCGCAGGTGTGGGGGTGCTGGACTGCAGTGCATCTCCTGAGCTTGGCTGCTCTTAGCTCTGCACTGATGGTCCTAGTGCCAATTTCCCAAGTACCTGATGAATCAGACCCAGCGCAGATTCACTTCAAATTGCCTGAAGGCAACGTCCATGTGGAGTAACTCACATTCTAATTCATGGTTTAAGAAATTTAAAGGGTTAAAATGTCGTCTATGAGCTGTCACTTGATACAGCTTGTCTGATAATAAGAAGTTATCTAATTATGTTTAGATTTCTAAGTTGGAAGAATCCCTCAGGAAGGCAGTGCTGCAAATAGAACAGCTGCAAAGGTAAGGTCCCTTGTGAGTACGCAAACGGGGCCACCGGCTGCCACTGTATACTTGGTCGTCTGCCCTCTAAGATCTGGAAAGAGAGATGACTGCAGGTGCAACCTCAGTTGTAACCCAGGGAATGGAGGAAGGAGCACTTTCATGTACTAGAAACTTCTGTCAAAGCAGAACATGCCATGGGAAGCCAAAGGGAAGATCAGGGAGACAAGAAAGTGGAAAAAAAGTGGCTGGTTCCCCCTGGGGATGAACCCCACAGTGGTTCCTGGGGCGTCGGGAGGGCCCAGGGAGGGTGGTGCATGCAGACCTCCAAGAGTGCCTGGTGGCCTCCTTTCTGCCAGGATCATAGCAAATACATGTGGCCTGTTCTGTTTATAAAGGCTCTGCGGGGAGTGGCGGATGCGTTTCAGAAGGACACGTCCAGAGTTACTATTAATAGAATTAACCAAAAACGGTGACTGAAAGTGTTACATTTCAATATCTGGAAAACCTGGCCACTTAAAATTCTTGTTTTTTTCCATTTTCACTAATCAGTGCCTTTACCACATCGATCTGTTCTGAATACACTTTTTTGCATTTAGTGTCCCTAAAATTTGGAATCAATGACTTGCCATAGTTCAATTAATACAGTGATACCTAGATGTGGTGCATCTTATATGCAATGGTGTCTTAGATTTTGTGAAACACAGTACAGTTTCCTGTTGAATGTTGTGACATGTTGGATAGTTGCGAGTCACCATGTGGTGGTCGCACATTGATTTGGAGGTTGAGGACCCAATGACCCTGTGGGTGCTCCTGTCCTCCATGGGCAGTGTGTCCAGGCACAAGCTACCCAGTGTGCATGAAGATGCCTGCCTCCCTGTTGTGTTGGGCAGCTGAGCGTGGCCGACCTAGAGCCACAGGCCAGGGAGGAAGCTCTGGTGTCTGTCACACTGATCGGTGGCCCCACTCCTGATATGAGGTTCTGCTTTGCCTCTGTCTGGGGTGAAAAGGGCCTTGGTTAGCTGTCACTATTTTGGATTATAAGAGTTGCCATGTGCTTGTTTTTTGATGGTTATATTCCAGGGATCAGCAAACTCCAGGCCAAGTCCAGCCCCAAGTATATTTTCGTATCACCCTCAAGCTGAGAACAGCTTTTGCATTTTTAAAGGATTGTAAACACATTGCAACATAGGACAGTCACTTGGCTTGTTCAGCTCACTCTGAATCACCAAAGCCCAAAACAACTCAGCGAACACATGAGGTGCCCAATAAAGACCTTTGCGCGAGTGGCTGACCACCGTGAGTAAAAGCACCTTGACTCCTAAGTCTGGCAGGGCCGTGGCTTGGGTCCTCTGAAGGGCATGCACTCTTGCTTCCAGATGCCTCTAAAACGCATTTTGTTATGTGGCCAACACAGCCTTCTGCATTTACTAACTACTCTCTGCAGAGACGTTGTTGTAAAGCCTGCTTCAAATTCAGTATCACAAAAGGAAAGACAGATACTCACCATGCATCGAAGTGTGGGATTACTTTTTTTCTCCTTGGGGTATAATTTGCTTTCTTTCTGTGGACTTTTGAAGTGTTTTGCTAATTCTGTAAAATTCCTGGCCATTACCTTTTCAAATCTTGCCCTGTTGCAGTCCCTGCCAAAGCCACTGCCCCTGCCGTCTGTGCCTCTGCACCTTCTGTTACGATTCCATCTTCTTAGGTCATTTGGACACATCCTGGGTTACTTCCTCCACCCCCTGATCTGTTCAGTACTACGGCTACTTCTCCACTGAGTTATTATTCTATTCTGTTAATATTTAACATTTCTAGAACATTCCTGCTCATTTGTACTATTTGGAAAATAGGATTTGCTCATTGTTGTTTCTCCATCTTTAGGCATTTCATAGGCAGTCTTTTTATTTTCCATGCCTGATAACCTCAGGAATCCACATCCGCCTCCTTTGCCTCTGCTCTCACTCGAGTAGGTCCTTTCTGGTGTGGTTGGTGGTCTCGGGTGAGGCTGCGTGGGTTGATCCCACTCTACGCACCCTTGGTATCGCCTGTATTGTCCTCCAGAGAGGATTCCCGCATGTTCTCCCAGCTAGGCCAGCTCACCTCAGACGCTCTGCCCGCCCCCGGCCTTGCCCTGCCTGAGGATGGGCTATCAGTGTGGCATCGTTATGGTGGTCTCGGTGCTCCTTTCTGTTGTCTTTTTGGCAGGGGGCTTGGAGACTCACCTTCCTCTGAGCCCCAGACATAACAAAATGCATTTTAGAGGCATCTGGAAGCAGGAGTGTGTGCCCTTCAGAGGACTCAGGCCACAGCCCTCCCAGACTCAGAAGTCAAGGTGCTTTTACCCACTGTGTCCAGCGACTCGTGCAGAGGTCTTTATTGGGCACCTTGTGTGTTCTCTGTGTTGTTCTGGGCTTTGGTGATTCAGAGTGAGCCAAACAAGCCAAGTGCCTGTCCTCAGGGGATGTCTGTTTAAGGAAGAGGGAGGTAGAAAATGGATTGGGACAAATGACTCTGGGGTAGCGGGGTCGGGGGTGGGGGGTGGCCCCAAGGGGAGCAAAGGGTTAGGGTTCCCAGCCCAGACAGTCAGCATAGATGGGTGCTCAGGGCATCGTCCACACCCCTCGGTGTGTCTGGGGAAACAGGTGTGCTCCACCCACTTCCAGACGTGGGTGGAAGTGCATCCGCGGGCCCGTGAGATAGGGAGGCCCCGTGAGTAGCAGCCTTCTGTGATCAGAAGTTACAGGATGCAGCCTGCTGCCTCTGCTACCTGCTGCCATGGAGATAAATCCAGGGCTTTGTTAGGCCAGAAAAATGGCCAAGTAACTTGTCCACATTTCTCTTGCCAGCTTTTAAAAACTGATATGGGCTGGGCACAGTGGCTCACACCTGTAATCCCAGCACTTTGGGAGGCTGAGGAGGGAGGATCACTTGAGCCCAGGAGTTTGAGGTTGCAATGACCTATGATGACGCCACTGCATTCCAGCCCAGGCGACAGAGCGAGACTCTGTCTCTAAAAAAAAAAAACTGATGCGGTAGTAACTCCTGTTGCCATGTCTTAATTTCATACCTGTAACACCTGTCACTGGCCATTGTCCAGTATCAGTTGTAGCTGCAAAAGCTGGTTACTTAAATGGTAACGAGTGTTGATTTCATTTTGCTCCTGGGGTTGGGGAGGAGCAGGGCAGTTGGACGAGTAGAACATTTTGGAGAACTGTCAAATTCACATGAAGTGCCCTTTGCAATCCCATAAGAATATTTAGGTGATTCAAAGCCTTCTTATACTTTCAGTTGGAATGACTTAGTGGGAAGTAAATTTCCATAGTTTAATTCAATACCTTTTCTCTATCTGTTTAGTATGAGATCGTCACAACAGGCAGCTTTCAGCACACTAAAAAATTCAGTTTCAAGTAAGTAAAATAATGTCAGAACGGGAAATATAAAGACGCCGAATCACACTAAATGTGCATTTGCGCTGAGGCTTTCTCTTCACTGCTCTTCCAGCAAAGCCGCGTGTTCATCCGCTGCAGCCACCTCGCTCTTCAGCCCCAGACAGGTGTGTGGTCTGGTGGGATGGGGTGGAGCCCGCGAAAGTCAGGGCCCATGGGTGCTTCCTGTGGACACTTCTGCATTTCTCTTGCATCCCTTCCCCCCTCCAAGCCACAAATACTGCAGATCCCAATGCTGGACAGTGTACTGGCTGCCCAGCTCCCTCTGGTGCTTCCATTGTGTCCCAAGGCAAGTGTGCGCTCCAGCGCACCCCAGCCCTGCAGCTATAGCTGTTGGTTTTGGGGTGATCACGTGACGTGGTATCTTGGGAGCTAAATTGGGATTCCATTGCCAGAGCGGCTGGTAGCCTAACCTCATGGCACACGAAGGGGGCTGAACCTGGGCACCTGCCTGGGGAGCTTGCTTACACTGGAGGGTGTCCCTGTGGCTCTCGGCCTACCCGTGTCCAGTTGTGCCTGCCTGACCATCACTCTGAAACTGAGAGCTCGGCCTTGCATCCCCATCGGCATCCTTAGGGGATCTGGGCCTGGGCCAACCCCTGGTTCTTCACGTGGAAGGTGCAATTTCATTACATCAGCACAGTAGGAAACAGGTTCAAAGATTTATTACCTATAGATTCTGGCAGGGAGGGCACCATGAGATGGGAAGGCATCCTCCATCCATCCCGGTCACAGGAGGCTGGAGTGAAGGTTCTGGCAGAGAGAGGGGACCCTGGGCCAGCACCTTTGTTGTGTCCAGGGCATTGCCCAGACAGGGTTCCCATGGGGGTTTTAACTGGGGAGGTTAGAGCAAGCAGGTGTGAGTCCCACGGGTCCTGCCGTGACTGAGAGGTGGTCACTGTGGCAGGTCTGCACAGGGTGTGCAGGGTGTGGGGGCCACAGGTCCAGTCCAGTAGGTTGTATCTGGCTGCCCCACAGGGATGTGGTCACCAGGAGGAAGTTGTATAAGGCAGATACCTGGTCAGCCACATTGAGAACTGGGGGTAGGGGCGTAGAACTGGAGACCGTGTCAGGGGTGACTGAGCCCTGCCCTGGTATGAGACAGTTAAACTCGCATTGAAGATGGATCCTAAGACAACATAAAAGTGTAAGAATTCAGTACATCCAGGTTGACCAATAAACATCATGGCTGAGACTCCTGCTAGCACTGTCAGGACAGTGACTCTCTTTCCTCTGAGGTCACTAGCCATAAGGATGGCAAGGCTAGGGGAGGGCCAGCTTGAAAACAAATCCAAATGATGTTTCCCTATCAGCCTCTGGGCTAAGGAAGGAACTAGCATGTATTGAGCATAAATGATGTAACGTGTGGGCCAGGGAGCGAGTGTTAGCAAAGTCAGGGAGACGTTCTCCACTCAGGAGGTTCCAGTACAGCGGGCTCCAGGCAGGTGCTAGCAGAGCTCAGAGCGGGGACAGTCTGGAGGCAGAGGTGGTGTGTACAGAGCCGCTGGAGCAGACGCTTCAGGGAGGGCGGGGGAGATTCGGCTGCAAGTGCAGCATGAGGAAGAGCTCAGCCAGGGCCCGGGCAGGGGGCTTCAGTGTTCTGGAGGGAGGCTGCATTCGATTTACAGACAGTGGGTGGACGTGGAGAGTTTTAGGAAGGGAAATGACAGTGGTCAGATCTGTGCTTGACTAAGCTATGACTGCACCATGGAACTAGAGGAAGATTTAGACATGTATATGTGGTCTTGTTACATGTGTGTTTAAATTGGTGTTATGTAATTACAGACTAGTCTTGGGCTCAATTAATGTCTTTCACTATGTGTTTAACAGAGTGGAATCGATGGAAGTTGATCTTACTCCTTCCCCAATGAGAAAAGTAAGTACATCTGTCCTGCTGTGTTGCTGGTTTCCCATACACCAGATATCTAGTGTTTCCAACTTCTCTCAGCACTAGTTAAACTTCACAGTAGACTGACCTCTCACGGTGCCTCTGCACTGTACGCTGGCCCCGGGGACGTGCATTGGGTTGTGGTAAGACTGTCACAGACTCTCCCATTCAGCTGAACGCTTGAGACCGCAGTTGGATCTGGAGGAAAGAAAGCAGGTGGGGAGGGCAGCAGGGTCCCATGCTGGTCCCGTGCTGTTCCCGTGTTGTCCAGTGTTGGTCCCATGTTTTCCCTTTTTGGCCCCTGCTGGTCCTGTGCTGGTGTCCAGGACAGGTGGCAGTGGGGCTGGTGGCCCTGCGCTTTACCTGCCTTCGCCTACAGTCTCAAGAAGTGACAGGGACAATGCTAAAGAAAAAAACAGTAGGTCCTGGCAGCCCAGGAAAAGAAGTGGGTCAGAAATTTGAAGGACTCTGAAAAACAGAAAACAGCTTAAAATTGGAGAGAAACAAGACTAGAGGAAAGCTGGCCAAAACTCAAGGACACTCCAGGTCAGCTCCCTGTCATCTGCCCAGCCAGGCAGTGTGGGACTCAGACACGCCCTCAGCCAAGCAGCAGGTGGCTCCAAGCAGGGAGGGAGCCGGCAGCATGTCAGGAGGACCCGGGAGGGTGGGCTGCCGCTGGGGCAGGCACGGGGTGGGAGAGCAGGTGGGGTCAGGGAGCACAGGCAGGACAGTGGAGCCAGTGCATTGATTGGTGCACATTTATTTATTCCTGTTACTTACTTCATATGTGTGTTGCCGGAGGTGGTGTCACCTATGCTGCTTGTTTGCACATACTGTTCTGAGCACTGTGAACAGGACCTCAGTCTCCCGGTAGACTGTGAGGTAGACTCTGCCCTGCAGACTTCTCACTGAGCAACAGTGCTTGTCTCTAAGGGAGCCACACGGAACCAAATTGTGGAGGGACCTGGATTCCAGGATAAGAAGGTAGGCTTTATTTAATAGGGAACGAAGAGCCATTCGCAGCTTTGGTGGAAGAGAAACCCTAGTTCCTTGGCAGCTGGTTGGAGCATGAGCCTCCTCTCCCTAACCCAGCTCACCTCCCCAACACTTGCCGTCCACGCCCACGCTCACCCTGCTGACGCTGCGCTTCCAGACAGGAGACACTCCCATGTGGCCGCACCTCTCCTGGGCCTCCCCGACAGATCCCCACTGATGCCTCCAAGGCTGGATGCCCACTTCTGTCTGTTCTTTGGTACACTCGTGGCCTTGTTTCAGGGATGAACTCATGGCCTCCACGTCCCCACAGCTTAAAGGGGGAGAATTCTCTCCTGTCAGGTCGGTGTCCTGGTTTTCCATAGCATTAGGGTGGTCGGATGAGGACAGGGAATACTCAAGACTGACAGGCAAAGTTGAGTCACACCTCTTTGGGTGTTACGTTGCAGATGGCAGCTGAAAGACCAGAATGCAATCAAAATTCCAAAGTGAGGTGCTAGACCAGGCATGGGCAGACATTTTCTGTAAAGGGCTAGATAGTAAATAATCTGGACTTTGCAGACCGGAAAGTCTCCGTCGCAGCTACCCAGCTGTCACTGAATCGCAGAAGCAGCCACAGAAGTAAATGGAAGAAGCAGCAGCCAGTGTGGAAGTAAACGGGCATGGCTGTGTTCCAGTGGAACTTTATTAACAAAAACAGGATGTGGGCCACAGTTTGCCAACCCCTGTGCTACAGCAGAATGCAAATTTTCAAGAAAAATATCGAAAACTAGTGTACTTCCTGAAACTCCTTGTCACACTGGAATGGATGTATGTAGAGGCTTCTTTAGAGAAAGCGGCTTTGCACCCCAAGTGGGGTAGAGTGAGGGGGGTTTCTAGTAAATCCAGACTGAGCAGAGGTTCTGGGCGACCACTCAGATGCCTGTGTGGACTGGGTTCCTACTGTCTGGTGAACACCCCACACCTACTTGGGGCCCTCCAGGAAGGAGTGTCATCTAGGGTAATCTTGGTGGCATTCCTGCCCCAAAGGCTCATCGAAGGAGAGGGCAATAGCACAGGAGTCTCTCAGGGTGGACTCGAGAAGCAGAGGCCAGCGCAGCTAGCAGCCAGGCAAGAAGGGGCCATGCCTCCCATGAGGACGCCTGGGCACAGCCTGGACCGGCCTGGCGGGGCCTGGCTCTTTCCTCTTCTTCCTGCCTCACTGCACCAGGCCTGGGGCCCTGGAGCTGCTGGTGATGGGAGGAGGTGAGGGGAAGTCTGCCTTCCCGTGGAGAGGGGTGTCAGACTGGGCCGGATGATTTCAGGCTGTTAACCTTGAATGAGCACAGGACTTTCTACTGCGTACTGCGTACGCCAGTGTTAACGGAGCTTTTTTTAAAAGGTAAAATCATGACTCACAAACATAAACACCTCTTACATACTTTTTTATTGATAATATGCCCTTGCTATTTTTTAAATTTTTTAATTGATATTTATTGTACATATTTCTGGCATCCATGTAAATGTTTGCGACTTGTTACTATGTAACAGTCACGTCAGGGTGTGAGTGTTTATCATTTCTATGTGTTGGTATTATTTCAAGCTCATCGACTTTAACTCATGAGTTAATGAGGGACACCAGTAACATGTGAAAACTAGTTTGAAGGAGAATCCAAGAGCAAACACACGTGTGGGCGGCCAGGACTGTGGCCCTGCGGCCGATGGAAGCACAGCCTTCCCATGTGGCAGGACCACAGCCCATGGGCAAAAACATGGGCGCCAATGTCTTCTGCAGCTCACAGCTGGAAGACAGTGCCAGGACAAGGAAAGACACAGGCCCCATAGGATCTTTCACACTTTTTTCTGACATCAGGAGCGACCTGAGCCTTACCAAGTATTTATTCTCTGGCAGGAAAACCCTCTGCTAGGTAAGGTATGAACAGACCAAGGGGGACAAGGTAGCACGTTTCGACTGCATCCTGTGGGCCGAGCCCACACGTGGCACCCGTCACACATAACTGGGCAGGTGTTGGGGTGACACAGAGTCCCAGTGGGGGAGAGCTCAGGGCGTCCCTCTGCCATCTTTACAGAAATGCCTGGGAAGGCATCGTGGGAGGAGAGGATTTGAAAGGCCTGCTGCTGCTCCTCTTGGTGTTCTGGGCTAACTTAAAGGGGCAGTGTGGGGGTCTTGTTTTTCCCGTGAATTCCAAGCTTGCCATGTGGAGGCCTCCACTCTGGAAGCCCCACTCCCCAGAATGGCAGCCTGATGTTTGAGACACCTCCCTGAGGCCTCTTGGCTGTCTGGTGTCGTTCCCAGAACCATGCGGGCCGGGTCTGGGCCTGCTTTCTGCTGGGCAGTCCCAGGAGAAATGTGCGCCTGGCCCGGTCTAGACTGTCAGGACCTGAGTGCAGCGAGCGCAGCTGCCGACATCCGAGGCCTCGCTGGCAGCTCCCAGGCGTGCTCCAGGCTTGGCATGTCGCATCCTGGGAAGCTTGGTGGGAGCCAAGAGGCCGTGAAGCATGGCAGGTGCTCACCACGGTGTCTGACCAGCCCCTTCCCAGCACCCACCCTGGGCCGCTGTCGCGGGCCAGAAGCCTGGGAACTCCGGCCTTTTAAGATTCTTTTTGCTCCAGCAATTACTAGACTTCCCCCTAAACAGAGGACTCAATAACTGACCCAACAAACAAAAATCCTTTCTCTTTTTTTTTTTTTGAGACCGAGTCTCACTCTGTTGCCCAGGCTAGAGTGCCGTGGCGTCAGCCTAGCTCACAGCAACCTCAAACTCCTGGGCTCAAGCAATCCTTCTGCCTCAGCCTCCCAAGTAGCTGGGACTACAGGCATGTGCCACCATGCCCAGCTAATTTTTTCTGTATATTTTTAGTTGTCCAGCTATAATTTCTTTCTATTTTTAGTAGAGACGGGGTCTTGTTCTTGCTCAGGCTGGTCTTGAACTCCTGAGCTCAAACGATCCTCCTGCCTCAGCCTCCCAGAGTGCTAGGATTACAGGCGTGAGCCACTGTACCCAGCAAAAATCCTTTCTTATTAGATGCTAGATGAGAAAAGACGATTTACTTCATCCCAGTCATGCATTAGTAATTTTGTCCTTAGTGTGTGGTGATAATTTTCTCTGTTGAAGTTTCAAATAATGTATTGTAAAGTTCATGAGAACCTCGAGCCTGGTGGTGAGATGAGGCTCAAAGGGGCAGGTGGAATAGCATCTGCCTTGGCGGGCAGTGGGGGCGCTCTGGTCCTGACAGTGCCCAGGCCTGCTGGAGACACCATGTGCACAGTGAACCAATGGGCACCTGGGCAGGTGGCCTGGGGGGACACTGCAGATTACTCCAGATGGAGCACAGCTCCAAGGGGAGGTGATATCGGGATTCTTAAGATGCACTACACACTGAAGATATCATAGCTGATGGAAGGATCCAGAAAGGAAGGGATCAGAGCACTCCTGGGAGGTGAGAAGTACCTGGAGCCTGCCCTAATGAGGCAGAGGCTGTGATTTCCCGGGGTTCTGTCTGGTTGGGGTGTGAGTGCAGCCATCAGCTCGGGTGGATGGGAGCATGCTGAGTGGACAGCTCTGTGGGAGAGCTGGCCTGCGGGCAGCACAGAGGGCCGTTGAAGCTGAAGGGCTGGTCCCTCCAGGGCTGTAGTCTGGCCAGCAAGCGAGAGTGGAGGACAGGCAAGGTGGGGTTGAGGGTGCCCCCGGAGTGAGGCCTGCCCTGCACTGATGGAGAGGCCGAGGACACGGGCTTCTGTGATGGGTCAGAAGTGCCTGTGGATCAAAGCATCTGTGTGGTGGGTGTGCCAGTGTACGGAGCCAGGAAGATGGGTAGCCATGCCTCAGTAGGGTACAGCCGGTGACAGCAGAGCCACGGGACTCACAGGTGAGGGGAGGGGCCTGGCAGCTGGAGGAGGGACCCCAGGAAGGAGGCTGCACATGGCACCTTGCTAACACCCCCAGGTAACACCAGGCAGCAGGAGTGGCCTCCACTACCAGCCTCCTTCCTGGGCTGGCAGCCTTGGCTCTCAGCTTCCTATGTGTCGGGCAGCGAGGTGGCAGCACCTGGCTCGCGGTTGTTGGGTGGGGTGGAGGCTGGCACAGCTGGGCCTGGCACACACAGCTCCATGAGTGTTGCCTCCACCCTGTCTGTCAGCACCTGGATTTCAAGGTGACAAAGTTATGCACCCAAGATGAGGATTTACCCAGGATTTTACATTTTCCAATGTCAGTCGAGACCTTTGTTTACTTTTCTCTCCTAAAATTCTTAAAAACACTTAGTGGTGTCCTTGATCCATTCACTGTTTTAGGTCCTGGTGGATCAGAGCTCCCACCCACTTCCGCCAGCCTCATGGGCCAGCATTCCAGCAGGCAGGAGCTGGAGGTGAACATCGAACCATGCCAGCCAGGAATTTGTCGGAGGGTGATAAAGACTAAGGAGACAGGCTGGGCATGGTGGCTCACGCCTGTAATCCTAGCACCTCGGCCTTCCAGAGTGCTAGGATTACAGGCGTGAGCCACCGCGCCCGGCCCTAGAAATATGTTCTTAATAAACAATGAGGCCGAGGTGGGCGGATCGTTTGAGCTCAGGAGTTCGAGACCAGCCTGAGCAAGAGTGAGACCCCATCTCTACTAAAAATAGAAAGAAATTATATGGACAGCTAAAAAATATATATATAAAAAAAAAAATTAGCCGGGCATGGTGGTGCATGCCTGTAGTCCCAGCTACTCGGGAGGCTGAGACAGGAGGATCACTTGAGCTCAGGAGTTTGAGGTTGCTGTGAGCTAGGCTGACGCCACGGCACTCACTCTAGCCTGGGCAACAGAGTGAGACTCTGTCTCAAAAAAAAAAATAAATAAATAAACAATGAGGCAAGGCACATGGCTCACACCTATAATCCCAGCACTTTGGGACACCAAGGAAGGAACATTGTTTGAGCTCAGGAATTTGAGACCAGCCTGGGCAATGTAGTGAAACCCCATCTCCACAAAAAGAAATTTTTTTTAAATTAGCCAGATGCGGTGGCGCACACCTGTAGTCCGAGCTACTCAAGAGGCCAAGGTAGGAGGATTGCTTTAGCCTAGGAGTTTGAGGTTACAGTGAGCTATGATGACGCCACTGCACTCTAGCCTGGGTAACAGAGCGAGACCCTGTCTCTAAAAAAAAAAAAATTAATAAATAAATAAAAAATAAATTAATTAAAAAATTAAAGGTAAAAAAGAAATAATGAGATTCTGAATTTCATAAATGGCAGTTTTGGAATTTTATCAGTTATTTTCTTTTTGCATTCTTAGCCTGAGGTAGCAACTGGCCCTGCAAGGATCTCGTTGATTAGTCCACCCCAAGCTGGACGCATGGGTAAGTGAAAGTTCCTGTAACCTCACTCCAGATCGGTCCATGCATGGATTAAAATATGTTCCCTGAAAAGTCACGTTGAATCAAGGCCATCAGAATTACCCAGGTGAGTGTTGTCCTTCAACCAAGTTAGCACGGGACTAAAATGGTGCAGCTGTTGAATCTTTCAGGGAGAAGCTCTTATGCTTACTGCTGAACGAGTCTCAGAAGAAAACTGGTTCCTTTGCATTCTGTCTCCCCTTGGTTTAAACAAAAACAGTGTTACTGGGTTTGCTTACTGGTACTTGGCTTTGGATTGCTGGTCTGTTTCCAAAGCAAGTCCCCCAACCCTGCTCTGGTTCTCCCCTTCTCCACCTTGGCCTGGGAGGTCCCCTGTCATTGGCTCTCGCCCCTGTGCCCAGCACTCCCCTGAATCACAAGGCCTCTGGCTCACCCCTCCTCACCAGGGGAAGCAGCTCTGGAGCCTCTGGCCTTGTCTCACGTGCTGGCTGTGAGAGTGGGGAGCCCTGAGCAGAACCCCCTGCTCTGCCCTGCATGTGGGGCATATACATTGAGCACGTTGACCTCAGACTGTGCAGGCTGTCTTCCCGACACTGTGCCAGCCACACTTTCCCACAGCTGCTTTCCGTTCCATCCCATGGACTGGCCGTGCCTAACCTCACTGTCCCCACGTGTGTTATGGTTCAGAGGTTCACCGTTTTTGTGCATAGACTTTTGTCTTCACTGGATTCTCCTATTAGCGTACATTTCTAGAAGGCCACAGGAAACACATGAACTCTCGTAGCTTGCAATGTATGTGGATAAGTTAAAACAGGGCCACCCTATTTCCCTTCTGCGAGCAGGCTGAGAGTGCCCCGGATATCCTTGTCAGCAACACCGGGTCTGTGGTGCCACCTTCCTGCCAGTCTGAAAGGAAAGGTCATCATTTTGATTTTCATTTCTGTGACTGTTAATGATTCCAAGTGTTTTTATTCCTTACTTATGTTTTTCTAGGAATTATCTGTTTTGCCCTTTGTCCTTTATGTTTATGAAATCTTCAATCTGAAGGATTTGACATTTTACCCAATTTGCTTTGTAATTTTGTATTTAACTTTGGAGTTTTAGAAACTTAATATTTTTATGTGCTCAAATCTATTATCCTTTTGATTTCATAGGTTTTCATGGTCAGGTAGGTTTTTTAACATGCCTATATCACTTGGTTTAGGTGGGGTTTTTTTTGTTCTTTTGTTTTTTTTTTTCTTGTAGACTTTATTTTTTTAGAACAGTTTTAGGTTCGCATTAAAATAGAGAAGAAACTACAGAGATTTCCCAGATCCTCCCTGTCCCCACACATGCACAGCCTCCTCCACTGTCAACACCCCCCACCAGAGGGGTCCGTTTGTTAAAACTGATAAACCCACATTGATATATCATTATCACTCAGAGCTCACAATTTACATTAGGGCTCTCTCTTGGTGTGGTACGTTCTGGAGGCTTGAACAAATACATGATGACATGTGTCTACTATTGCAGTATCATACAGAGCAGTGTCACTGCCCTAAAAACCCCCTGTTCCTCCCACTCTCTCCCAGCCCTTGGCAACCACGGATCTTGTACTGTCTCTATACTTTTGCCTTTTCCAGAATGTCATATAGTTGGAGCCATGCAGTCTGTAGCTTTTTCAGATTGGTGCCTTTCACTTAGTACTATGCACTTAAGCCTCCTCCATGTCTCTTCATGGCTTGCCTAGCTCATGTTTTAGTTGCTGAATAATAATATTCCATTGTCTGGATATACCCTAGTTTATTTATCTAGTCACCTACTGAAGGGCATTGTGGTTGCTTCCGAGTTTTGGCAATTATGAGTGAAGCTGCTGTAGATGTCCATGGGCAGGTTTTTGTGTGCACATGTTTTCACCTCCTTTGGGTAAATACTAAGGAGTGTGATTGCTGGATCATATGGTGAGAGTGTGTTTAGTGCTGAAAGAAATTGCCAAACTGTCTTCCAAAGAGGCTATGGCATTTTGCATTCCCACCCGCAGGAAGTGAGAGCTCCTGTTTCTCCACACTCTCACCAGCGTGTGGCTTTGTCTGTGCTGTGGATCTGGGCCAGTCTAATAGGTGTGTAGTTGTATCTCGCTGTTTGAATTTGCATCTTGCTGATAACACATGATTCTGAGCATCTTTCTGTGTGCTTATTTGCCATCTGTGTATCTTCTTTGCCGAATTGTCTGCTCAGGTCTTTGGCCCATTTTTTTAAATCAGGTTGTTTGTTATTGTTGAGTTGTAAGAGTTCTGTGTGTATTTTATCAGGTGTCTTTGGCAAATATTTTCTCCAGTCTGTGGCTTGTCTTCTCATTCTCTTGACATTGTCTTTCACAGAGGAGAATTTTTCTAGTTTTTAATGTTTACTTTTTCCAAATTCTTTGGAGTTTATCTTGAGGTATATTATAGGATGACTATCCAACTTATTTTTTTAAATAATGCAGTTTGGAAATAGTAAGAACACACAGAAAAATTGTAAGAACGGTGTGAAAAACTCCTCTGTCTCCCTCACCCAGATTCCCCAGCTATTAACATTTTGCCAGATTTGCTCCCTGCCCGTGGCCATTGGTGCTTCCCCGAACCGCCAAGAGCATGTTACAGACACGGTGCCCCAGTGCCCCTGCGAGAACAAGAGCACTCCTCTGCAGACCACCCACAGCTCATGCCTGGCGTCCATGGTGGCAGCTCTCTGTCCCAGCAGCCGTCCCCACAGTCTCTTTTCTTCTCCAGTCTGGATTCCCGTGTAGGACAAGCTGTGTCTATTTGCAACGTCTCTTCATCTCCTTCGGACTGGCCATTCCTTCATATTTCCCATTTCTTGTCCTCAATAGTTTTAAAGAATATAAACATTAAATTCTGAAGGGTGACCCATGCCTGGGTCATCTGGTGTTTCCCTGTGAGAGCAGACCGCCCTCTCTTGGCAGGAAGGCCCCAGAAATTCTACTGCTCTTCTCAGCACATCACATCAGGGCACATGAAGTTGGCCTGATCTACCTCAGAGATATTAACTGTGGTCACCTGGTCCCTCCATGAGGACATTAACCTCAGTTACCTGACCACACTGGCATCTACCAGGTTTCTCCACTACAGTCATCACATCCCCCATAACGGATGCATATCTTACGGAGAAACGGTCCGAGATGACATGGGTTCTCCTTTTCTCTTCAGGCTTCACCCCAGCAATATCAACCGCCTCAAACTCCTGGGCTCAAGCGATCCTCCTGCCTGAGCCTCCCAAGTAGCTGGGACCACAGGCGCCACCAGCACAGCTGGCTAATTTTTAAATGTTTAGTAGAGACGGGGTCTCGCTCTTGCTCAGGCTGGCACGAACTCCTGAGCTCAAGGGATCCTCCCACCTTGGCCTCCCAGGGTGCTAGGATTACAGGTGTGAGCCACTGCACCCGGCCATAAAACAGAGAAAATTTAAAGACGAGATCCACACAGCCTCCCTGGTTCTCAGCCATTTTCAATGCCTTCTGGGGGTCACCTGCAGACTGAGGAGCGTTGTGGTGCTGCCAGCAGGCAGCGTCCTCCCAGTCCCCACTGCCCAGGGGCAGAGAAAAACTCCCGTCAGGGATGCAGAGGCTGCCTTTTCTCAGGGCCTCTGGCCCCACAGACCAGCACCCCCTAACATTCCAGGATGTGCAGGGCAGCGGCCAGTCCGAGAGTTCAGGGGCGTGCACGGCTCCGGCTCCCCCGCCAGGTGGGTTTCCCAGCCCACGGTCAATTTGACCATGCGTGGTGTTGCCCCAGAACAGAGTTGTCACACCCCCTTTTCATGTCACCAGGGAAATGGAGGGAGTGAAACTCAGGTCAGACTCCCATGCAGAAGGAGCCAAAGAACTTCTGGAAGTACTTTTGCTCTTCCAGCGGTTCCCAGAGTACCAGCAGCCAAGACTTCAGCATGTGGAGGGAAGTCAAGTCTCCAGACATCTGTTGAGTGCTCCTGTGCACCGGCACGCACCGCGTGCCCACAGCTGCCTGGTGCACAGGCAGGCCGTCCCCGGCTGGGCCCCGGGCCGGCAGAGGTAGAAGCCACGGCCTAAGAGCTCTTGTGTGAGGCTAAAAGTCAGCCAGACCGACCAGTCCTGGTTTCCAGGTCTTGATGTTAAACTGCCAATTTTTTCAGATGGTTTAAATATTCTCTATGTTGCAAAGGTGCAAAAAGGTAAAAAGATTAATATGTAAAACATTTGCACTCCCCTCATGTGGATGCTTCTGTGGAGTTGGGAAGAACTCAGGAGTTCTCAGGGGGATCGTCGTGGATGCTTAGAGTTGTGTAGCAGCCAGAGAACTCGATCTGTGCGTTTATGCGGTTCAACCCGTTACTGATGGGGAGAGAGTGACGGCTACCGGGAAACATAGCAGGTTTGTTTGGTCGTCTTCTTCCAAGTGCTGTGATGTGTTAACATAAACAACGCATGTTCTGTTCCCTCCCACCACAGGCAGCGTCTCCTACCGAGGTCCCCAGAACCTCGGCCTGACGCCAAGTCAAAGCTCGGCAAAGGCTCTCAGGTAGTGTCCTGCATGTGACTTCTTAACAATATGTAAAAAGGAAAATATAAACAATGTAAAACTTACTCATAATCTAACTCACTAGAAATAGCTATTGTTAAAATGCTAGTTTATTGCTTTCTATCCTGTTTTTACATGTTTTGAGTGAGGTTATATTGTATATATCACTGTATGTATTTTGTTTTTTTGAAGCTAAAACATAACTTAGGCATTTGTCCTGTTGCTAAAATTCTAAAAGAACCATGGAATGGCTGCATATTTTATCACAGGAATAGACCAGAGGTCGGCCAGTGTTTTCTGTAAAGGGCAGGTGGTAAATATCTTTGGCTTTTTGAACAACTACTCAGCACTGTGTTTGTATTGAGAAGGTGGTGGTGGGCAGTGTGTCAACAGAGGGGCATGGCTTGTGCCCAGGGAAACTGCATCTACCACAGCAGGGGCTGGAGGTGGCCATGGCTGTGGTTTGCCAGGCTGTGGTTTGCCAGCCCCTGGACAGACCCTAGTTCACCTCACCTGCTTCTCCTTAGGCCTTTGGGCAGCCCCCAGTCTCTGCTGTGGAGTTAAGCACACACCGATGTCTCTGTACACAGAGCTCTTTATCGAAGTGTTCAAAGGTCAGGTGGTCTCTCTAAAAGGCAGACTCTCCCTGTTGGCCCCTTACTCAGAGTCCTTGAACGGTTTCCGACGCGCGTGGTCAAGTCTGCCCTTGGCCACCCACAGGCCTCCAGCTCCCCCAGCCTGCCGTGCTGTGTATGCTGCCCCTCACATCTGGAGGCCATCCCACCATCTGCCTGGCGAGGCTCCTGCAGTAGGACCTGTGAAACCCCCCAAATATCTGCCCCACCTCATCCACTTGCCTGCTTTCACGTCCCCTAGGGCAGGGTGTATGTTGTCACTGCACCCCCACCCCACTCTCTGCCTCTCCTCTGGCCACTGCATGGACGGACAGACAGTGCAAGCAGGGTGGGTCTTGGCAAGGCAAAGAAAATGAGCTTGGTTGTATGCAAGGCTGTCTGAGATGTTTTAAAATGTACCCGTGGTTGGCCTGGTGTGGTGGCTCACACCTGTAATCCCAGCACTTTGGGAGGCTGAGGCAGGAGGATCACTTGAGGTCAGAAGTTTGAAACCAGTCTGAACAACATAGCGAGACCCCCTTCTCTACAAAAAATTGTTTTAAAATTAGCCAGGCATGATGGTGCATGCCTGTAGTCCCAGCTACTTGGGAGGCTGAGGCAGGAGGATTGCTCAAGCCCAGGAGTTCAAGGCTGTAGTGAGCTATGATCACGCTACTGTGCTCCAGCCCAGGTGACAGGGCAAGACCCTGTCTCAAAAAAAAAAAAAAAAAAAAAAAACAACAGTACCCGGTTTTGTTGTAATCAGGTGCAGTAGGGTGACAGCACAGAGACCACTGCCTTGAAAGGAGAGTTTAGTACAGTTCCCAAGAGAGGCAGAGGGAGCCAGGGGAACGAGGGCACCATACTGTTTCTGCAGAAGGTTGGGCAGCACAGGTAGCCTAGGGTGGGCCAGTCTGAATAATTCCCATTGACTCTGGGCTATGGGGCCTGTCCCCTATTGTGCTGTATGTATAGGCCTGGGGAACATTGGCTTGGGGTGTGAGAGTTGATAAGGAAGTGGTTGAGGATTTGGGCTTTGGATTGGTGGGTTTGCATATGAAAGGCCTGCGCACAGGCAGGTGGTCCACCATCTCTAGGAATTCCTGGCCCAGGGAGGAGCAGTGTCTCCAAGACTAGCAAGGCCCCAAGATGTCAAGCCATTATAAAATACAGACAATCAAGAAACAGTCTAATATAGTAGAGAAATCCAATTGACAAGTAAAACCACAGCCCTGGGTGGAGCCTGCAGACTGGTGTGGGCTGGACCCAAGATGCAGGAGTCATCACCTGGAGGGCATGGCCAAAGCATGAGGATGGGTAGACTTGCCACGGGAGCTTCCAGACCGTCAGAGTCCTCAGGGTAGCACCTGAAAGGACCCCGAGGTTAAGGCATGACCAGAGGGCAAGCTACAGGCTGGGACTGAGGAGGACCACATGGGGCCACATGGTGAGAAGGTGCTGGACTCACTCAACAAGCCAGAGGGTTGGGGACTGGGTAGGACAGTGGCCACGGCATGTGGGCCCTGGGCTGAAGTCGGTCTTGGGCTGTGCAGGCAGGTCAGGCGATCACGAGACCCTGGACTCCTGCCCCTGTTGTTTCTGCTTAGCTTATTAATGTTGACCCTGGGAAAAGCTATGGATTGTACCTCTTGACTGTTGTCAGCACTGCACAAAGGAGGGGTCTGGTGGGGGACGCACTACCGGTAACAGGCAGGCATCTCCGCCCAGAGAAGGCCTCCGGTGAGAGTCTGCCTGGCAGCGGCTCGGCAAGGGCCTTGCTCAGCCCGGGCACTCAGAAGGTGCCTCCGAATCAACAGACAGCCTTGAAAACTGTAAAACAGCACAGAATGATGCAGTTACCATGTCACTAAGGACATTTAAAGCATTCATGATTTTGTGTTTGTTGAATTTATCAGAGTCCCACCGCTGCAGATCCCCTACAAGGGACCGTCACAAAGTCCAGCATCCCAGTTTCCAGGTAGAGTGGGAAGAGGGGGCTCTCCCAGCCTCAGAAGCTCCCAGGCCGGGCCACCCTCCCAAGCCGCGGCCCCCAGGCCGCCAATCAGCATCTCGGGCCTGCTGCAGAGGCAGTATTTAGGCAAGTGCTCAGCCAACTTTGAAAAGTAAATGCCTGTCTTAGATAAAATTTTTAACTCTGTGTGACAAGGGCAGACACAAAACTTTAAATATTCTTTTTTTTTTTTTTTGAGACAGAGTCTCACTCTGTTGCCCGGGCTAGAGTGAGTGCCGTGGCGTCAGCCTAGCTCACAGCAACCTCAAACTCCTGGGCTCAAGCGATCCTCCTGTCTCAGCCTCCCGAGTAGCTGGGACTACAGGCATGCACCACCATGCCCAGCTAATTTTTTCTATATATATTTTTAGCTGTCCATATAATTTCTTTCTATTTTTAGTAGAGATGGGGTCTCGCTCTTGCTCAGGCTGGTCTCGAACTCCTGAGCTCAAACGATCCGCCCACCTCGGCCTCCCAGAGAGCTAGGATTACAGGCGTGAGCCACCGCGCCCGGCCTAAATATTCTTGAGAATTGTGTTTCTTTAGTAGTTTAGAAATTCAACAATGCTCATTTTTATATTTGTTATAGATTTTTAAATTATGACTTAAATATATTAATAACACTTTATAAAAAGATTTGTAGGGTATCTGAATTTTAAAATATATATATTTAAAGTGATGAACTCTTTTCCCCCGACTTATTTTTTTTATTTGGCGTTTGCATTCTCGATTTCTTCAACAGTATGAAATTCTGAAGTCATTTCAAAGACAAAGTTAACGTCTTTTTATTATGACCCTCAATGCTTCCTGTAGGACCTGCTTGCCTTGGGGGATTTACACACGAGAGATGATCTTTTGGTCTTCCGGTTCCTCAGCCAGCCCACCAGCATGGATATGTTAGGCAGCAAATGCAATTGTACTTTTTTCTTGGCGAAATAATTAAGTAATGTAATTCAATAAAGTATTTTTCTGATTATCTAGGGTAGCATATATGTGATATGTCTGAAACTTTGCTCAACTTCCTTAAAATGTTGATGTTTGAAGCAAAATGAACACCCCCCTGTTGGTTCGCTGTTAGAAGGTTGTCCAGGTGCAACTCTTTGGGGAGACAGGGTCTGCTGCACACCCGAGCCCAGGACGTGAGGTGTTCTGCACACCGACAGCCACACAGGCGAAATTGGGCAGTTCAGGGCCACTCTGCCCTATCCTCCCGTTATCTGTGGTTTGTCACTTGGTTCTGTTCACATGAAGCTCAGGCTGGTACGTGATGCCATGTTCAATGGATGAAGCTCTGTCTCCAGAGACGAATTCTGGACCTGAACTCACCTTGCAGGTGAGGCGGCTTCTTCCTCTCTCGGGTGGATGGGAGCCCCTTTCAGGAAATACTCCTGTGACCCAGCTCAGAGGGGCTCAGTCCCCACCTCCTCCCACTAGTCAGGACCACACCAGATTAGAAAAGAGGTTATGGGGTAAATTCTAACCCTCCCTTACATTTACCTAAAAATTGTCAAAGAACATTGTATGTGTTATCTCACTCTGGTTGATGTCACCACACTTGTGTATAACACAGGGCAGGAAGGAATTATCACTCCTTTTCCCTGGGCAGAGCTGAGGCTCCGGCCAGCTGCACGTTAAAGACTTTGTTTTAGGTGATGCTTGTGCCTCAGGTCACCACCGTCACAGCCTCCCCGGCGTCTCCTGGGCCCTCAAGACACCAGGATGCCTGGGCTACCAGTAAAAGGGCCCCCCTGCCCGTACCTTCACAGTCCTTCTGGAAGGCGTGCAGCATGAGCCCGGCTGTCCCTCTCTAGGTTTCCTTTGTCCGGAAGATGCATTCTGACATCAGATGTTCAGAAATCTCATGGTAATGCACATGTTCTAAGTTGATTCCAAAATCAACCCTAATTATGGTATAAACGCTTTTCTCTGTGCATGCTATGTAATGTATACATGATTATTTCAAATGTTAAGATGTAGGTTAAATGTGAAATATTAATATAAACATTAAAATAACTTTTAATTCATGTCTTCCTCAAGCTCCAGTCCCCTTGGTCTACCCGGCAGCATGTTGAGCAGCAGCGTTGGTTGGGGCGGGGGACTCCCTGCGGGTGATTCTGCAGAGGGGCAGGGCAGAGGGCTGTGGTGTTCCTTAGGGACTTGTTTCAGATTTCCCCCCAGGAGAGCCTGGCAGTCGGCCTTCCCCTCTCCAGGCCTCTGTGCTCTTCTCTGGCCGAGTGGTCGGTCTCCGTTGTCCGGGGCTGGTTGTTGACCCGACTTTAGAATCTCGTGCTTTCTTCCATTGCTTCACCTTGTGTTTTAAATATAAGCTTGCTGCCATGTTTTTAGCATTTCGTGTTCTTTATTTGTGCTGGTTTTTTTCACAATGGGGCATACATGCAGCCAGCTTCAGTCCCGTGGGCATCTGGTTGAGTCAAGACAATTGCCACGGTCAGCCTTTTCATCTTGATTTATTATCACTAACATCAGAACATCTGTTTTTCTTTTCTGGCAATTGTCCTTGGAAAAGGCAAAATTAAGTAACACATCCAGGTAATTGCACGAACCCTGCTCCCAGGCAGAGGTGACAGCACTGCCAAAGTCGAACTCCTGTCCGTCATCAGTTGATGCGCGAAAGCCCAAGTTCAGCCTATAAATGTCAGTGTGGGGGCTGCCTGGTAGCGCTTGAAAGCGTCAGGTGCCTGGGAACAAGGGCTGCGGGAGTCCGGGCTGGGCAGGGGGCAGCACCTTTTCTGCCCAGCTCCACGGGTCACCCACGCAGGTGTGCCAGGGGCTGAGCTCTGCTCCCCGCAGGCCTGGCCTGTGGCAGGGCTGTGCTGCCTTGTGTGTTTCTAGCCACCTCACGTGTTTCTATTTTCTTGCGTCACTGTGTAGTTGCGATTCAGAGTTCAGATGTCACCTTGGGCCCAAGCTCCTCCCTCACCAGCCTCACCCCGTCCCCTGCCCCCATCCCACACAGGTGAGGCCTCTCACAGAGACGGCACAGGGGAAACGGTTGCCAACAAGAATGTCTTTCAAGTTATCCATGTGTGCTACGGAAAATCCAGAAGTGCCATGCCAGGGAGTGGTCACATTTCTCACTGTAATTTTCCTTTTTTCACTAAGCTTCTAAGTTTTGAGGGGAAAAAGCTTTGAGACTAAAGCTGATGTTTATAGACAGAAGATGTCACCTACGCTATTCAGAGGAATTGCTCTAGAAGGGACCTGGCCAGGAGGAATGAAATCATTCATTTGATTCATTAATGTAGCCAGAGTCAATGAGTTAATGGAATGTATTTCAGGAAAAGAATATAAATCTCGTTCAAGTTGACCAAACTTCGTTTCCTTCGAGATGTGTGCTATTAACAATGCTATTGTATGCAAATTAAATGGCAAAATGGTCATTTTAAGTGTGGTGTGATGTTTGATTTCATAGCTAGTGACATAGTGCAGTACTTCCGGGTTCACACTGTTATGCCCAAACCACATTTACTCCTTCCGGATGGAACGGCCCCTGCTGGCCTCTGCTCGCAGTACCACTCTGGTGCACTGGAGGGCACTAGACCAAGTGAGACTTAGCGTTGCCCTGAAGTCCCTAATTGGATTCATTTTACACGAAAACAAGCTATCTGTTCAGTGCTGCCCTGCCCTGAGTGAGTCTGTAAAAGCATTAGGCAGTTGAAGAAAATTGCAAAGATAAAATGGAATGGTGAGGAAGATGTAGAGGTTCCGTTAACTTGAGTGAAGACAGTGCAGCACTACGGCCAACCAACACCAAGTTTATCAGTGATTCAGGGGGAATGTGGCTTAGGGAACCAACAGTAGTGTCCCTAGAAGTGTGCTTTATGGAGTATTATCTGTGGAATGGTGGGACAGTGAACCCAAAAGTAAAGGTGTGGACACTCAGCATTCAGTGAAAGAACATAGATGTCGGTGGCAATCACACGCTCAAAACTGTCATAGTAATGCAGCCTGAGCCTTAGGTGAAGTTTTCTCTCTGTCTCTCTCTCTCTCTCTCTTTTTTTTTTTTTTTTTAGAAAGAGGGTCTCACTATGTTGCCCAAGCTGGTCTCAAACTTCAAACTCCTGGACTCAAGCAATCCTTCCACCTTGGCCTCCCAAACTGCTGGGATTATAGGTGTGAGCCACCATGCCCAGCCAGGTGAAATCTTTAGACTGTATTCTTATTTTCACAAGTAGTGCAGACCTCTCAGCATGGTTCTTAACAATCTTGTGCAAAGTACAAATATAAAGTAATGAGACTAACTGCAAACTTCTCAGGGTAGCTTAGCATCGTGTTGTGTTTTTTATAATGTGTTATATTCAAGTGTGCCCATTCATGTTATTTGTACCTTATATCTAATCCATTTAAATATGATGCACCCAGTAGGACTAAATAAATACGTGAACGTTTATTACCATTGTGGATTTTGCACCTGGAGACAAAACAGCCAAGGCCTCCCCCAGACGCCTTCGTTTCTCATCTTTCAGAATTCCTGTTCGATTGGGGTCAGGTCATCCGCTTTGATGTTAATGAAAATGGAATCACACTTCCGGTTGTTCTGCAGACCTGCCCCTTTGCCTGGCATGAGCTCTCCATGTAGTTCACAGGAGTGAACCACAATTGCATGTTCTGCTCTTGACTGGCACGGGGTCCTTTTTTCCCTGTCACAAACAGTGCAACAGTGAGCATCCTCGTGTATCCTGCCTGAGCTGAGCCCCAGGCGTCATCTTCTGTCACTGGGGCTGGATCTTCTGTCTTTGCGAGAGGCTGACTTCATCCGCCTCTTTTGCACTCACGGCAGAGCCGCGGGGCATGCACCCAGGAGCAGGCGGCCCTTCCAGCTCTGCGCAGCAGCCAGCACCTCACAGAGTGACCTGCGCATCCGCCGGGGCTTGGCTGGGGGTGTGGCGGGAGACCCCAGTGAGTCCTGTCCCAGGAAAGCCAGGAGAGCAGCAGGGGCTGCCCTGAGGGTCCCTCTGTTGGTCCATTTGCATTGCTGTAAAGGAACGCCCTGCAGCCTGCGGTTTATAAAGAAGAGAGGTCTATTTGGCTCCCGGTTCTGCAGGCTATACAAGAAGCACAGTGCCAGCGTCTGCTTCTGGTGAGGGCCTCAGGGCGCTTCCACTCATGGCGCAAGGTGACTGAGGAGCAGGCGTGTTGCTGGCGAATCGGGGTGCCAGTTTCCTTTAAACAGCCGGCTCTTGCATGAACTGACGGAGAACAAACTCACTGCTGGGGGGGGCACCCAGCCACTCACAAGGAATCTGCCCCCAGGACCCAGATACTTCCCACCAGGCCCACCTCCAACACTGGGGTCAGATTTCAGTATGAGATATGGGGGGGCAAATATTCCAAGCCATAGCAGCCCCCACCCTGAGGGAGCCAGAGGGGAGCAAGGGCCAATCTTGGGGCTGGGCAGGACCCAGACCTGGAGGGCAGGAGGGGACCCAGTAGGTCCGGAGGGCAAGGGTGCCAGGTTCCAGCAGTGCCCAGGAGGGTTCAGGGAGCCCTGAAGCAGGATGGCGCTGGGGCATCAGGCTTGGCTGAAAAGGGGCCCAGCAGGGAGACAGGAGTGGGCGTCACCTGCATGCATTGGGGGCCAGAGAGCAGGCAACCACACTGGGAGAGGATCCGGGCAGGGAGACAGGGCCTCCTCACATGGCCCTGCCCTGCGGGCTGCAGGCCCTGGGCAGGCTGGGCTTGGCCTCTCTTGGCGTTCCATCTGCAGGAGTCAAACTGGCCGCCATCTGGCAGAAATTTCATTTTTAGCTTTAAATTTTCCATGGATGAATAGCGTAAAGTTGAGTGTTAATTTACAGTTGCTGGATGTGTTTTTCAAAAGTGAAAGAATGTCCTACGACTATTATCCCAGCGGCAAGCGAAGTGATATTGCGAGCAGGCTGCCTGCCGGGGGACCATGAGGGTCAGCCCCCAGGCCATCGGCACTGGCAGACACTGCGCAGCGCTTGTGCCCCTTCACGTCACGGCGTCTGGGGTGGGGCTGCTGTGCTGGGGCCTGGAATCTGAACCCAGGAGCCGTTACATCCCAAACAGGCCACCGCAGGGGAGTCAGGAGCCCCTGGCTTCCACCTCCAGCCCCAGTAGAATGAGTTTTCTTGGAAGAACAATCCAGAAAGACCCCAGAATGGACAGGAAGGCCAAGGAGAAGCTGGGCTCCGTAGGTGGGTCTGGCCAAACTGGCTGCAGCCACCTCCTGCCCAGGACACCTCCGCTGACCCCTCAAGTGCCCCACTCCAGCCGGGCCAGTCAGATGCTCACGGCCTCCTGCTGGACCTGGAGCTCCTGCCCTTCAGCCCAAGTCATCCAGTGTCCCTGGGCCTCCAGGGAGGAACATCCACCCACTACCAGGCCGGAAGGGGCCCTGTGCCCTCACCAGCCTCCTGGGGGCCATGCCCTGATGCTGACCCGAACTGGACCCCAAACTGAGAGGTGCAGTGAAGCCACAAAGCCCCCACCCAGGCACACACACGTGGCTAAGAAGCCACTGCCTCTCTGGAGAGGACAAAAATTCTTTCAAACTCAAGCACTTGTAAATATGAAGAGAGGTTTTGAACAAGTTTTCTTTTAGACTAAGAGGAAATTCCTAAAATTCTTAGGTGGTAAATCCAAGACTTTGCACACCGACTTCACATGGTGCTGGACGGAGCCAGGGTGGAGATGCCCGTCGGGGAAGTTCCTGTGGGAGGAAGGCATTGACTGCTTTCAGGAGCGGGCGGTCCCCGAGCCCCGCTCTCCCCGAGGGAGCGTGGCTGCCTCCCAGGACAGCTCCGCCTTTGCCCCACAGCGGGGCAGCACCCCTGTCCTCACTCCAGGTCCTTCCACCTGTGCATCAGTCTGCACAGCCCAGGAGGGGACCTCATACCCCAGAGAGGGACGAGCACCATCGCAGGTGCAGCTTCCTGGGCACGGCCAGGGCGTTCTGCATCGTTTAAATCACACGTCACCCTTGATCACATGGAACAGCGCCGGTTGGCCCCGAGACCCTGCCCCGCCAGCACGCTGGGCCCACCCACACTGATCTGCTTGGGGGTCCCACCTCCGTCCACCCTTCACCGAGTGGTGCCTTTGCTACCTTTTAGTTTGGAAAGAACCCGCGCACAGAAAATTCACAATACTGACGCTGGTACGAGAACCCGCTGCCCTTACCCAGGTTCACCTGCTGTTGACACTTGTCCATTTGCTTTATGGTCTGAGCCGCACACACACACACACACACACACGCGCGCGCGCACACACACACATGCGTGCACACGCACACACACACGCACACACAGTGCATGCACACACAGGCACCAGCGCACGTGCACACACACGTCTGCACACTCACACGCAGTTTTTTCTGCACTGTTTGATAGGTGCAGATGTCATGGCACTTAACCCCTATGTGGCCTGCGTGTTTCCTAAAAGTGAGGACATTCTCCTTCGTGCCCTTAGAGACAGACACCGCACACCAGGCTTCTGCCTGGTCCATTCATTCCACCATGTCCCATCTGACTTGTGCTGGGCAGGGTCCCCCTTGGCTTCCTTTACCCAGAACTCTCCCACGGCCCTGCTCTGCTGTGCCTAGAGCGGCTCTGCCTGTGCTTCACGTCCGATGTTGCCTCGTGTCCAGAGGCAGGTCAGGCCTGTGTCCAGGCAAGCACAGGAGGTCCACCCCCATCTTGGGGACATTCGTTCTCTAAGCATGACATACACAAGTGAGGCCACACCCACACATGCTGGCAGAGCTGGGCTCCTTTTCCCTTTCAGTCAGTTTCCAGGGGTAAAACTCAAATGCAGCAAACTCCTTCACGCGGGTCCCCGGCCCCTCCTGCATGAGACTTCCTCGGACCCTATCACAGCCTGGTAGCCCAGGAGACTCCGGGCCGGGGAAGAGATCGCATTCCAGCTGCCCATCCCCAGACCCGGGCTAGGGTGCCTCGGAGCTTTCCTAGGGCAGGGCTTTCGATCCTAAATTTCCAACCTGTCATGGAGCAATACTTTTGCAACATTACAGTCTTTAAAAATTACTAGAAATGAAATTTTAAAAGATGCAAAATACAAACCCATTTCCTTCTTACTAGATTCAACAGACGTAAAATTATCAGACAGGTTTCAAGCACCAGCTTCTAGAAATGCAACTCACAGTCTTGGGGGAGTGGTCATCCACAGCTCAGGGATGAGCAGGGCCGGATCCCACGCCGAGCAGCACCTGCCAAGAGCATACCTCGTGGGGCCCCGGGCCCAAGAGGCCCCTCCCTTGTCCTGGCTGCCCCGAGGCTGAACCTGCGCCAGGCTCCAGGGGTGAGGGATCTCAGAGCCCAGGGACCGGGTGTGCGGCCTGGGCCGGGGCAGCCTCCACTCTCCCGGGACTCAGGGAGGCAATTGGGAGACCCCGACTCCCACCCTTCTGACTGATAAGAAGTTGAAAGTCCAAGAACACAGGTGTCTCCGGGACATGGGCAAGCTGGGAGGTGGGGAGGTGGGAGGTGCATCAGCCGGTGCATCGGTGGCCATGAGAGACCCCCAGGGGGATGGACAGGTGCATCAGTGGCTGGCTTCAAAGACACAAGCCGTGAATATCTCAGTGTACCAACAGGATTAAATCCCCAAATACAATGCTGGGAGAAAACGGTAAGTCAGTGATATGTATATGGATCTTAAAAGTAAAAATTAACAGTTACTATTAATGGGTACACACAGAGGCAGGTAACCTGGGAGGGGGCGTCGGCTGCACCTGCAACCTTTGTGTCTTTAGGAAACATGACAAAATATTCACACCTCCTAAATCTGGATGGTGGGCACAAAAAACAGGGATATGCAGAAAATAGTATTTCAGAATGAAAAATCAGATGTTAAATATTAAATAAAATATTAACAGTAAGTTTTTATCTGTTGCAACCAGAAACCAGTGCACAGTCTTGCTCACCATGCTGTGCAGTCAAATTGAGGGCACGTGGGGACTGGGCCCAGAACGTGACTTTCTGCCTGGGATAGTGGGAAAGTCTGGGACTAGAGAGTGGCATCTGCTCGACATTGGTATGTGCTCACGCCCCAGCCTCGGGTCCGACCCTCACCCCCGGCCAGACGGGCCTGTCCCTGAGGCGTGGCCCCCGGCTCTGGCCAGAGGGCGGCGAGCCTTGCCGCTGTGCTGGCGGAGGGGCAGGGCGGCCACGGGTCAGCCCAGGTCCATGCGAGTGGCCGCAAAGCACAGGGCGCTCTCGGCTCTGCTCAAGTCCAGGCACCAGCACGAAGCCGCTGGTCTTGACCTCTGGGCAGGGACTGCATCCTCTCGTAGCCACACCTGGGAACGTGGGGTGAGCTGTCCCACATGGGCAGGCCACTCTTTTGCCCTTGGATCCTTCCAGGGGCTTTTTCATATGGTTCCTCTATTTCTTCTTTAAAACCTAATGTATTACCTACTTTATTTCACTGAAAATAGCCGTGAGCGGCTTAGGTGATGCTGGCAAGACATTTTTGTCCCTGAGGTCTGTCCCGTTCTTGGCCTGTCAGTGAGCACGTGGTGACCCCGGCGGGGATGGTGAGTCAGGGCAGAGCACGGTGCTGCTGCGGAGGAAGACGTTCCCATCCTGGGCTGTGTTCCATAGGGTCCTTCCTGAGGGCCACGGTGCCAGGCCAGACAGGGCGAGATGCAGGGTGTGGGGGCCAGGGCCAGGCCCGGAGCTACCGGAAATCAGAACAAAGCCTCAAATCTGGGGGGAGGGGGCAGAGGCCAGCCCGGCCTGCACTGTGGGACGGGTTCTCAGGACCCAGATGCCTCTGGGGGCCACTGCTCTGCCCACCAGGCTTGCTCAGACACGTGGCAGGGTGTGCCCACAGCCCCCCGAGATCAGCACCACGTGGGAAGGCTGAGGCTGGGAGCAGACACCCACAGAGCTGCCTCTTGCCGGCCAGCAGGGAGAGCGGCTGCAGGGCTGGCTTGCTCAGGGGTGGGCACGGGGCAGGTGGCAGCCCCTAGACAGGGCTGGGTGACTGCAGAGGCAGCAATGAATTCCCCGAAAAGCTGCTGGTGAGATGAGGGTGGGAGGCATTTTTCCAAATACAGTGTATTTCAGTCGTCATACTCTTTATTTGGAAAATTGCTTTCAGAAGAGCCTGTGTGACCTCAGGAACACAGAACACACTCGAGACAGTGTGGTTTCTTTGGCAGATACATGCCAGGCAGCCACGCCAGGCTCACAGTGCAGGACCCACCTCTAACGGGGCAGTCCAGGCCCATTCCAGCCCCCTGGGAATGAGTCAGCATCACCTCCTTCTCGGAGAACAGCTTGGAGCCGAGCTGTGTCCTTGGGCTGGACAGGCTCCCAAGGGACTCTCAGGGCACCTGTCCTGGCAGCCTGGGGAAGGTGGGATTGAAGAACCCTCCGAAGAGTGTTTTCCCTGCGGGCAGGGAAACGTGTGGCTGCAGAACTCAGAAGGGGATGGAAAGAATTCAGTAATTGGAGTACAGACCTTTAGAAACCTCAGGAATCCATTTTCAGGAATGTCTTTCTCCCACCACAGAAACAGTGAGAAACGTGACCTCCGGCTCCACTGAATGCAGGCTGGTGCCTGGAGGGCCCCAGCCTCAGGGCCACGTGTAGGGCAATGGGGGAAATCTGGGGTGAGTCGGGTTTTTCCAGGGGGCATCTGTGGGTGCCACAGCACCAGGGTAGGAGGGACCAGGCACAGTACATACAGCTCTGCACCCGCTGGGGCCTCGAGGGGGCCAAGTTCTATCTGCAGGAGCCCTTGACAGGGGGTCTCGCCAGGGGGAGAAGAGCCCCTCAACCCAGGCAAGAAAGCAGGGGGAGTCCCGCAGAGCCAGGCCCAGCAGGGCATAGAGACAGGGCCCCTGCCGCCCCGGCCCCTGCCCTGCCCCAGCTCCAGACTCTCTCCTGGCCCTGGGCCGGGTGAGGGGCTGCGTGAGTCAGCGTGTTGTCCAAGCAGGAGTTGCATCACTTCCACGACTCGCACCCTGCAGAGGGTCCCCCACCCCCGGGACTGACGCAGGAGGGGGATGAGTGACGGGCGTGAGTCATCACTCGCAGACGCCAGCGGTCACTGGAAGAGTCCAAACACAGACTCTCGGTGTTGGAGTTGGCAGGAACCCTGGGGAGGACAGTCTTGTGGCTGCAGCGTCAGGGAAACTGAGGCCTGCCTCTCCTGGGTGAGGTCCTCCCCAGCTCCCCTTACCCTAGCTGTGCTCCCTACGGGACGGGGCCTGTCATCTTCTGACCCCTTGGGGTACTCTTCAGCCATATGCCCTCGCACAGCCGCCCAGACCTGAGGCAGCCTGGAATGGGCCATAGGCAGTGGCTCCACGCAGGCGTCCAGATGCGTGTGCACGTGTATGATGTAAGCGTGTGCACGTGTGCATGTGTAAGACAGGAGGGGTGTCTTACAGCAGGGGCTGGGGTCACGCTCAACCCCAGCGTGCGGGAGGGTAGACCAGCCCCTGGCCTCGGGGCCACAGTCTGTGGTGGCCACTTGGTTCTCTCCGGCTCCAGGCAGCTAGGTCCTGACTCCCCCTCTCAGGCCCCGGGGGAGTGTGGCCTGGTGGGCAGGAGGCCCCTCCTCGTGGAGGGGGACTGTCCCGGCAGGGCTCCTCGGGACGCCCAGCGCCAGCGTCCACTGGCTGCGAGGGTCACTTGTTGGATGTTCCGCCTGCATGGGAGGTCTCCCTTTATTTCATTTTCACTTTTAGTGCTTCTGGTTTCTCCGTTTTTTACATCTTAGACTGAAATTTGGCAGAAAAACAATTCGCCGCAGGACTTTTCTGAGCCAAGACTCGTTTGAGGACAGACTGACGATTTGAGAGCACGGCCCGCAGCGTCCCTTCCGCCGAGGTTTGTTTTCTTTGCGAAGTTGAGCCATGGAATTCCAACAGGTCCTTTCGGCTGCTTCAGGGAGGTGTATCTTAGCGCAGTTTGTAAACGCTTCCCGAACAGTAAGATGAGAAGGGGCATCGTGTTCTCCCTTTGTGAAAAAGCACAAAGCGCTGCCGGACTCTGGGTGGAGGTTCCCTGGCCCAGGAAGAGCCCTATTCATGCGGCCCCCTTCTCGGCCCGGCCCCCTGTGGTGGGTGAGGGCCCACGCCCGGGTCGGGGAGCTGAGATTCACCGTGACTTGTATTACTAGAATTCTCTGCACAATCACCACCCGCGCCTGTCTCAAGGGGAGCCGGCAGAGGAGGCTCCACCAAGCACTGGCATGTGAGTCGCCAGCTCTCCTGTTCGGACAGAGCTCCAGAGCTGTGGGGCGAGCTGGGCACACGTGCACCACGGTCAGCCGGCACCAGCAGCCTGGGCAGCACGAGGGGAGCCGTGTCACTAGCCCTGGGCGGCAGCTCACCCACCCAGCTCCAGCCCTCTGGGCCCAGCAGCCTCCCATGCTCCCTGAGCATGGCTGGACTTCCAACTTCGACGTCGTGAATCCAGCCCTTGGAATGGTTCCTAGATGTTTTGGGCGTTAGAGCTTCCCGTGAAACTGGGGGCACAGCTGGGCCGGGGCCCTGGGGTCTCTAGTTTCTCCAGTGGGCACTCTTGTGCATGGCAGCCAAGGGGCACCAAAGAATGTTCTCTGCTTTCCAAAGAAAGCAGGCTGGCCAACGGGAGGCCTGCGCCAGGCGGGTGGCGTGGGCCCCAGTCCCTGGCTCAAGGAGGGGCCTGGGTAGCAGGATGGTCCCTGTAGGCCACAAAGCCTCAGCACAGCTATGCATAGTGCCCTTGGGACCCTCTACCCTGGGACACCAGGACCAAGGAGCCTGTCCACCAGGGCCCAGTGCCACCCACCCTGCCAGGGCAGGGCAGCAGAGGAGGCCCAGGCCCCACTCACCACAGATCTCTGGCCTCCCTACTGTTCAAGGGACACTGGGGGTCCTGGGTCCTGGCTTGACTCTGGACAGTGGGGAGGGGAGGGACACACACTCACCCACACGGGCACACAGTGCCTCATGTACACATGTACTTGGGTACCACATGTGCACAGACTCACATGTGCATGGACGTGTGGGTACACATGTGCACATTCTCCCTCATGCGCACACACAGGTGCACACACCTGTACACACACACACACACACAACTGCAGCCCCAGGGGACAGCCTTGTAGAGAAAAGGTCCCGGAAGCTGGGTCTGCACCTGGCTCTTTTGCTTGGCCAGTGAGGCCGGGTCCAGGCGGGGGACAACCTGAGGCAGTGGATGGGGGCGCAATGTGATGTGGGACTTAGGATGGCATCCGGGAGACAAGGCCCCCAATGGGTCAGGCCCAGCCACCAGGACAGAGGACTCCTCGGTGACAGCCCCTCTGGCTCCCAGCTGCAGAGGCCTCAGGACCTCCCTGGACCTGGACTTGGGCCCCAGTACCCACCTAGGGGCCAAGGCCCCAACACCCCTTGGCCGGGCTGCCAGAGTGTCCCCCACTGAGGCCTGTCGCTCTTGCTGGTCCAGGCGCCCCTCGGCAGGGCCGACAGGAACAACCACATTTGCCTGGTGAGCACTCGCTTGGGAAGCTGGACGTATTTGCAAGTTTTCAGAAGTTTAGAGCCAACATTCAAAATGGGCTGTTTTTCCAGTGGAAACTGTAACCTGAGCCCAGAATGTTCCTGCTCACTCACACACAGACTTACCCCTCCACCCCTGAGGCCAGCGCCTCGCTCAGGGCCACTCAGGCCAGCGCCCACTATGCCCCCACGCACACCTGAAGCCCCCGAAATTTGCTGGGCCCCAGGCCCAGAAACGGAGGCCCGAGTTTCAGAGGAGCATGGGGAGGGCAAGGCCAAGGGCAGCTGCCAGGGCCAGGCAGGAGGCCCCGAGACCCCTGCGAGGCAGGGGTGTGGCTCCATCTGGCACACCCGGCAGCCCACAAGCACTGGCTCAAGCCAGGCCCAGTGTGGCTTCAGACGGCCGGGCTGGGCTGTTCTCCAGCCCCCAGAGAGCCCACCCGCTGGGATCTCCCACCAGGGGCAGGGACCCTGCACCCACTGAGCCGGGCAAACCCGCGCCTGCTTGTGCTCCCGGGAAGACTGGCTGCCCCACCCTGCCGCCAGTGCAAGCAACAAAAACGTTAAGACAGCGGTTATTGACTTTGCAGCCCTCTCTCCTCAGACACTCAGAGAGCTTCCGGAAGACGGAGAGCCCGACTGGGCTTTGTAGGTGTTTGTGGAACGATCACATGAATGGTGACCCTTTGAAACCTCCGCTGCCAGCACTGGGCGGGGTATCGGGGAAGCCTCCCTGGCGGTGGTGCCTCAGTGGGGTCCGCCTGCCCAGGCCCCCAGGCCAGCCTCACCCCAAGCCTTGAGGCCCTTTCCTGACCCAGCAGGGCTGCTGCCCTCACCTGAGCTAACACTCACTTCCAGGGAAGTGTGGAGTGCCCATCTCATGGCACCCAGAGGCCCCCAACACCCAATGGAGGGAACCTGTGTTCACCTACCCCACGCCAGGCCCCAGGCCCCAGACCCCTGCCAGGCCCTCTTGCAACTTTCTGACCTAAACCCTGTCCTCTGGCCACCTCAGACCCCAGCCAGGTGACAACTTCTCTTAGTCCTTTCCAGGCCCTGCCCCCCACCAGTGTGTGTGTCACAGCACGCAAGGGGGGACTGAGGGCACAGCAGGCACCTCTGATTCCAGGTGACCTTGATCCAGAGCCCCAGAGCTGCCATGCACGGGGGCTGCTGCAGGCTGCCTGCCTCCCCTGCACACCCTGGGCGGCCCGTGTAGCACAGCCCTTCGAGCTGGTCGGCCCCTGGCCATGCGGCTGAGCCTGAACCTCAGGGATGCGGCAGCAACGCCCAGCCCCCTGGGACAGGCCCTTCTGCCCCTCCCAGGGCCTTCCCACTCCTGGGTGGGCTTCAGGCCTAGCCATCCCAGAGGGTCCAGCAACCCAACTGAGGTCTGAGCCCTAGGGTTGCCCCAGGTGCTCCTGGCTGTGACATGAAAGCCACATGTACTCTCAGCGTGGCCAACCCCTGGGGTGTCCAGGCCTCAGTGGGGACCTCTGTCTGCCAGGATCAAAGCCAGGCCCCGGGAGATCAGGATCCTGCCACGACAAAGGAGCTTCAGGAACCACCTTTCAGCCCCATAGGTGAGGCAGAAATGCATCCTACCGCAGGAGGGAGCAGTGCTGTCCACCTCCTAGAAGTCCCTGCTGAGCCCTTGCCTGAGAGACCCTACCTGGCATACCCCTCTGGGCACCCAGCAGCACGCTGGGGGGCATCAGGCGGGTCCTGGGACCTGAGCAAGGATCCTCTGGGGGTCTCCAGATCCCACCCCAGGCCCAGCCAGGGGAAGGGGCATGAAGGAAGGGGTGAAGAAAGAGGACAAACAGGTTCTCCATGCACACACACCTCAACACAAACACACATGCACACGCGTACAGGTACATGCATGCACACAGACACATGTGCACACAATACGTGTACACATATGAACACATAAGTACATATTCCCACAAGCATGTGTGAACGTGCATGTACAGTCCAGCACACATATGTGTACAGGAGCGTGCATGCACACATGTATGTGCACACACTAATTCAAGCGCATGTGCATGCTTGTACAGGTATGCATGTACAGACATGCATGTACACACGAGCACACGTGCATGTGCTCATGCAAGCGTAAGCACACATACATGTACACATACATGCACGCTCCCATCAGTGGCAGAGGGGGTGGGGCCCTGGCATGCTCCAGACCTCCCCGGCCCCTCTGCAGTGAGGCCAAGGGATGCAGATGCTGGTGCTGGTGGCCACGCGGATGAATGCTGCGCAAAGGTGGGTGACAGACCCCTCCGTCTCGTCTGGGGGCACTGGGGAGTGGTGAGGAGCAGATCTCCTCCAGACTGCCGTCCCTGCCAGGCCCTGGCCCACCCCCACCCACCTCAGCCAGCAAAGACTCAGGGCTTATCTGGGGCCAGAAAGCAGAGGGGCATGGGCTGGGGGAGGGGCATGGGCTAGAGCAGGGAGTGGGAGGGGCAGGGGGGCATGCTCAGAGGAGGGGCATGTGGTGCAGGTGGGTTGCGGAGGGGTGTGGAGTAGGGGAGGGTGTGGGCTGGGGGTGGGTGGGGTGGAGGAGGGGCGGGGGAGGGATGAGGGAGGGGCCGTGGCCTGGGCAGGGCCCTGGGTGGTAGGCTGGTGGGGAGGTGAGGGACAAGCGTCCAGGCCCATACAGGTGGGACCTCACCCAGGCCGCCTGGAGAGGAAGGGGCTGGGGTCTCAGGGCTTCTCCATTGGTTCCAGGACTGCCTCTGCCCCTGAGGGCGCAGGGGTTCTGGGGCTTCCATGGCTCGCCCTACCCAGGTCTGCGCCCTGGCCTTGCAGATTCCAGAACATTTGCAAGCCTGGTGGGGTGGCCCTGGGGGCTCTGCCCATGCTGAGCGGCCAGAGCAGAGGGGCAGCCTGCCCCTTCCGCGGAGCTGGGCCCCACAGCTCCTCTGCTGGGCTGGGCCCTGGCGGCCGCGGGCTGCCGAGCAGGCGGGGGCCGCTGGTTGGCGCGCCTCTGGTTTCCTCTTGGCCTGCAGGCTCGGCCGCCTCGGGAACAAAGGGTGTATTGTGCCGCATTCTGCGGCCGCCTGCCCGGTCCTGGGCCCGAGACGCTCCCGGCCTAGTTGCTGCCCCAGCAGGGCCCTGTGGGTGACGTTTGTGCTTTCAGCCAAGTGAGGCTCCTCTGGCCAGCCCTTATGGGGGACATCGTCCCGGCCTCAGACCCACGGCTCTCCCCCTGGCGGCCTCCGCACATCCAGGGGCAGCGTCTGCCTGGGGGCTGGGCGCTTCCTATCCGTGGCTTGTGGCTCAAGGGTGTCCAGCACAGCCTCCACCCTACTCAGGCCCCTCAATGTCTGTGACGCCCACCACCACCCACCCACCCTGCTGGACCAGGAGCAAAGTACCTCTGCTGTGCACCTGTGGCCAGGCCTCCCTGGTCCTGGGCACCCGGGGTGCCCTATGCTCAGTGATGGATTTTGGGGGGCCAACGGGAGCCAAAAGGGACGGGTGTTGGCTCCCAGCAGGGCGGAGTGGCCACAACCTCACCAACACTGCCCAGCACTGCATGGCCCCACTGTGTGAGTCCAGCCGCTCCTCCTCTGACCGGGCACTTCCTGGGTCACCAGGCCGATTCAGGCACACTGGCTCCTGCAGAGGACACGCAGAGACCCCACCTTTGGGTCCTGTCTTCCTGAGCCTGAGCCCACCACTCGGCCCTCCCGCCACAGGCTCCACTGCTGGTTTAGTTCCCGCTGCTGTGGCCATCAAAGGGGCTTTGTGGGCCGCTGAGTGGAGCCGGTGCCGACTGTCTTGGAGGGTCTCCAGGAAGGAACGGCAGAGGACAGCTTTTGGAAGAAAGAGAAAAAAAATAGAGGAAAAAGCTGTGAACAGAGAAGGATTTTCCTCTGTGAGCCTGGCGCCACCCTGGCCGCCCCGCCCCTCCCCAGGCCTGGGCCCAGGCTGAGGTCCCCGGCTGCTGCTCCATGCTGTGGGGCAGGCATGGGCTCACCTCCTGTCCATGCCTGAGCTGGCCTTATCTCCCCTGGGTCACAGGTGAGAACACGGAGGTCACAGTGGCTGGGCGGCTGCCTGGGGTCTCATGCAGAGAGTCCGCCTGGCCCCAGGGGACTTGGTGTGACACAGATGACAGCAGGGGTAGAGGCCAGGGTCTTCACCCTCTGAAGCCTGGGCCAGGAGGGAGTTGGGGTGGCGAGCCCAGGACTCCCCACCTTCCTACCACACGTCAGAGGGTCAGAGCCCAGCCAGGCACAGGCCACATCAGGTGACCGCTGGCCATCAGAGCTGACCACTGCACTTACTACAGCCAGATGCGGGGTCACACGTGGGCTGTGGGGCCTCGTGGGCTTGGCAGGCCGCCCCCTCTCACGGGGAGGTTCGCGGAGGGCCGATGCACAGGGGCCCGGGCCAGTAGAGAGGGCTGGCCTGCCCACATGTCTATGGCCACCCTGACCACACTGCTTAGCCAGAAAGGCAGTCTGTCACTCCGTCAATGGGTCCTGCCCACAGCTAGGTGGCCCGCCTGTTCTTGGAGGTACAAACCCACCCACCCACTCGCAGCCCCGGTCCCCGGGGGTGCTGCTGGTTGGAGAGTCCCAGCTGAGGAGACGGCAGCCTCAGGTAGGTGGGGGCTGGAGGAACAGGAGTCAGCGGTGTCCAAGGACAGGCGTAGCCAACCAGCCCCATGCCCACCCTCTGCCTGGTGCTGGAGGCCCTGGACCCTGCCCTCCCCCGACCCTGGCGTCCGTGGGCCCCTCTCCCCAGGGCCCCCCTGCTGCAGCCCACCTGCCCTGCCCCCACCAGCGTGGACCTGTAGTGGGGAGAGGCCGGGACCCCATCTCTGCCCAGCTTCCTCCATTTGCCTGCCCTCCACTGCTCCGCTGCCCTCGCCCCTCTCCAAGGGGAGCCCCCCGGCCCCAGACAGCTCCCAGAGGCAGCCTGGGGCTCACGGCCAAGCCCCTCTTCAGCTGCGAGGGGAGCTGTGGGGCTGCAACCACCCAGTTCCTTGGGGGCCCAGGCCCACCCCCCCAACTCTCACCCCCCTGACTTGGGATAAGCCGAGTACCGCCCCCTGGCCAGCTGTTGGCAGCTGTCACCACCTGCCGGCCCTCAGCCAGATGCTGGCTGCTGTCTCAGCAGGGAGCGGGTAGGGCAGACAGCTGGCTCGGGGCCGGGGGTCCCCCCTTGACAGCTCTTACCTGGGGCTGCATCAGACCCAGGTCAGTCCCCTGGGGGGGACTCTAAGGGGTGGGCATCTTGCCCAATCTGGCCCCAAGGTCCCCTCCCCAGCTCTACCACCACACCCACACAGAGGACCGCTCCCCATGGGCGCCCAGGGGGGTTGGTCGGGCAGTGCTGAAGGACAGTGCCAATGACGGGGCCTGGGCCCCGGGAGCCAGGGCTGTCAGCAGTCAGGACACCCTAGGAGCCGAGTGTGGCCAGGCAAGGGGCTGGCGGGAAGGGACACAGCACGCAGGCCCAGCCCAGACCCAGCAGGGCAGCACAGGTGACTGTGGATGTGGTCTTTCCCTGATTCAAGCAGGGTGGCGCCCTGACGCCTGAGGGGTGGGGGTGAGACAGGGCCTGCCTATCACACTGGTGCCAAGCCGTGGGCCCTGGGTGTCACCAGAACTGGTCTGCAGATGAACGGGACACCTAGGCAGCATGTGGAGGGCACCCACCTCCAGGCGTTTCCCCAGGGCCGCACCTCTGCCAGGTGGGCCACACGGACACAACCTCCGGCCCAGGCAACTCTCTGCTCCCTCCTGGGCTCCCAGCCTGCAAGAGGCCCTCGGGCCTGGGACAGCCCTGTGAAGCCAAGACTTCCTCCACTTCAAGAGGCCACTGGAAGCCCCAGCCTCGGCCAAACCCACTCAGACCCAGCTCTGCTGTGGGGGCTCGAGGGACAGAGAAGCCAGCTCAGTCAGCAGAGGAAGCAAGAGATGACCAGCCCTTGGCCACAGCCTTGGGCAGACGCAATGCCCCTTGGGCAAATATTTCTTTCATCAAAGTCAGTCTTGTGAGCCCTGAAAATACGTCTGCAACTCCAGGGCCCTGAGGCCCTAGGGACACAGCACCTGGCTGGTCCCCGGACGGCCCCTTGACTTGGGCTTCTCCACCCTGTCCTGACACCTGCTGGCCAGGAAACCAGCCCACTGCTGGTCACACACGTCCCAGAAGGGATCTGGCCGGGCTGGGCCAGGTGCTGTCTGGGCTGGGCACTCCACATGTCAGCCAGGCACAGAGGGAGCCCACGGTCACCAGACCCAGCCTGCCTGGCCACTTCTCTGGCCCTCTTATGGTCAGTGGCCACAGGCCTGCCCACCCAACATGGCAGTGCTCCACTGAGCCCCTTGGTTTCCCAGGACGTCCAGAAGCTTCTCCTGGGAGGGGGATGCACCCCAACATCCCAGCCTGGCCCAGGGACCCAGCTCCCCACATACACCTGGCCCCGTGGGGTCCCTGACTCTGTCCCCAAGGCCTGCAGCCCCTCCACAGCTGGCCTGGCCACGTGTGACCCAGCCTCATGCCCTGGGCCTGGGCAAGGTCCCCGAGAGGCCCTTGTGCTTCTGAATCTCCCAGGCTGGGCCCTTCACCCACCCCAGCCCCTGCAGCAGGTGCCACCTTGCCTGGTCCTGGCCTGTGTCCCACAGCCAAGTTTGCTGTGCCCCGACTGCACATGCCCCTGTCCTATGCTCTGGGTCCTCCGTGCCCCTGTCCTGAGTACCCGGCCCCCACCCCCAGCCCCAGCCAGGCCCTCAGACCCACAGGCCCATGGGGGTGAGGCCATCCTGCAGCCCTTCATCTCTGCCTCGTGCCACCACCCCCTCCCTGGGCATCAGGCTCAGGCCCCCCCTCTGGGACAGCTGCGGCCACTCGCAGACACCCCTTTGAAGCCAGGAGGGCTGGGTGGGGGACACACTCAAGGGGTCAGAGCCTGGGCTGCTGGGCTTCACGGGGAAGCGGCTTATCGTCGCCCAGCACCTGGCTCTGCGCCCAGCACCCCGGGACCTCTCCCTGCCAGTCCTCACCCAGGATGCCGACAGTTCCCTCCCGAATGGCCTGATAGAGGCCCCTCCCAGCCAGGCCTGGCTTGGGGTCACCCTGAGGACACAGCTTGGTCCCCTCCTCTGACCGAGACTAGGACCCCAAGGGGGGGAGCCTGGCAGAGCTGGGGACACAGACAGCTGTGCCTCTGTCCCTGTGGTGCTGGGGGCCCACTGACCTTCCCGTGGTGGCCAAGGGCGCTCAGGGCCTGGCCTTGTCTGCAAGGAGGGTGACAGTGGCAGGCAGGGGAAGGCCCAGAGCACAGCCCCTCCGTGGTGTGCTGGCCGCCACCAGGCTCCTCCTTCAGCCCTGGGACCCCAGCCTTGGACATTGTGTCCCCACCCTGCAAGGGCGATGCCCACAGGCTCCCTGGATCTTCTAAGAGCCTTCCCCCCAGCATATGTGTTCCCCTCTTCCCAAGCCTGGGAGCCCCCAGTGTGGGGGAACAGGGCATCCGGGTGACAGGTGCTACGGATCAGGCATGGGCGTGTGGGTGGGCAGAGGGGTACAAAGAGCCCCCTCATTCAGATGCTCTGCCCAGGTAGGCCCCTACACCCCAGAAACATCATCCCCTCCTCCATCCTGTCGGCCACACCCCAGGACGCCCTGTGCCCCCCGTCCCCACTCACATCCTCAAAGCATGTAGGACTTGTGCCCCCGGCCCCCCTGCTATCCCTGCATGCGTGGGGAGGGAAACACTGTTTCATCCTTGGAAACGTGGGGGGTGCAGACCCCAGCAAGCGGGGGTGCAGGGCGGCCAGCGCACCCCTCTGTGGTGGGGGCTGTGGTCATAGGGTGTCTGCGTGGGGCCGAGGCAGGGTCAAGCTGGAGACAGTCCAGAAGCAGATGGGACTTGGGGACAGGGCCCAGGGCTCGACTTGGGCTGGGGCAGTCAAGGGAGAAGGGTCTGGAAGCTGCAGGGGAACAAGGAGGCACCGAAGCCCTCCAGGCAGCCCCTGAGGAGGGTGCAGGAACAGCTGAGGGGTCCGAGCTCCAGGGCCACCATTGTGCTGGGCGGACCCAGCCCACCACCCACCGTTTGTCCTCAGGACCCCTGCCTCGGGGAGGCATCCAGGGGCCAGGCTAGTCTCACAGGAACCCAGGACCTGCGACCCTGGTTCTGCCAGGCCTGTCCTGCAGAGAGAGCCAGTCAAAGGCCACACAGACCGTTAGCCACAGCCTCCCTGGGCAGGCACAGGATGGGTTGGTTCACAGGGCACCAGCTCCAAGGGCGGTCCCTGTGTGGATGGCCCCGGGCCTCGGGCCAAGAAGGGGGCAGGTCTGCAGTCCCAGGGTCTCCTGCAGAGGTTCTGGGAGGACTGTGCTCTCAGGCTGCCACCCTTGGGGAGGGGCAGCTCATCTCCTGCGACCCACAGATGGCCCGCCGCCCAAGGTCTCCCGCCGCCCAAGGTCTCCCACCCCTCCCCCACTCCAGACTGAAACCCAACCAGGCGTCAGCCTGAAGCTGATCCTGTCTGGAGAACATCTGTTGGTCACCAGCTGCAGGCCACCTGGAGCCCCCGCTCTCCCCTAGCCACTGTGGCTGGGCCTCCCTCAGCATCCACGGCCAGCCCTGCACCAAGGAGCCATTGGCCAGGGCCTGCCCCGAAGTCAGGACCACCCCTGTGGGGCTTCCCTCGGGGCACAGGAGTAGGGAGGCTGGAGGATGGGGTCCTGCCCTGATCACATGGGGTCATAGCTGGGGGGTTGGAGGGGGAGGGGGCCCAGGCTGGGAGATCTCCCAACACTGCCCAGAGGCCCCTTGTCATCTGTGGAGCCAGGGAGCCAGGCAGTGCCCTGCACACCAGCAATCCTGAGGCCACTCCCACTGCACCTTCCGTGGCGACAGGGATGCAGCACGCCTCACACCAGTGCTTTGCCAAAACCTACATGAGGTGCTGCTGAAGCAGCTCTGGAACCCCCGGGCAGGCAGGTGTCCCCTGGGAAGAGCTGGCAGCCCTGACCCTCCATGTGTCACTTTGGTGACACTCTCATGTAGCCAGAGTGGCAGGGAGGACACTCAGGTGGAGCCCTGGGACAGAGGTGAACTGAGCTCTCAGGAGCCACCCCACTGAAGCCCCATGAGGTGGACCTGGGGCCCTGTGCTGAGGGTCAGGGGCCGTGCACAGCGTGGAGAGGGGGTGCCCCTCAGCCAGGGGTGCAGGGTGCTGGCCTGGCCAGGCGTGTGGGCGGTGCTCCACACACAGAGCCCCGGGTGGGTGAGACACCCAACGATACCCTGAGGCTCAGGAAACCCAAGTCCTCCGCTGGGAGGCACTGACCACAGTCCCCAGGTCTCAGCCCCTGCGGCCTCAGGCCAGCGACAGGACTCCCCTGGCTGCTGGTTCCGGAAGCCACGCCTGGCAGGCAGGCATGCACATGTGAGCACATGTATGTACATGCAGGCATGCTGGCGTACACCACAGACTCAGACACAGGCAGAAACACCAGTGTAGAGGGAAGGAAGCACACTTTCATGTTTAACAAAATAAATTAAATATACGAGGCTTCAGCTCAAACTCTATATAAAATTACAGAGGTCTGTGGCCACCACGGGCAGTGGGTGGCGGGTGCCTGGCCCCAAGGGGTGGGGACATGCGGCACGGCTACAAGGCCAGACCGGTCCTGGGCCCCAGGAGAGGCCAAAGTCCCCGTGACCCAGCCCTCCGCCCATCATTATTAATATTCTTTTAATTCCTTAAATATAAATACTAAGGCCCCTTCCCTGGCAGTGGGAGACAGGTGGGGAGGAGCAGGGAGCTGCCTGCCGCCCTGCTCTGCCCTCGCCCGGGCCCAGGGCACCAGCGGACCCCTGGGCACCAGGGCAGGTGGCAAAAATAACCACCTAGACCAGGCAGGGACATAGGCAGGAAGGGTTGGGGAAATGACCATGGCCATCGTGAAATCCTCCTCACGGGGCTGGAGAGGTTCCTTCATCAACGAGCCCATCACCCCATGCACAGTGCGAGTCACACAGCACACAGCTTCCTGAAGGCGGCTGTCCCTGTGTGTGCGTGTGTCCAGGCAACACGTCTGTGTATGCTTGTTTGTCTGGGCAACGTGTATGTGCATGTGTCCAGGCGATATGTGTATGTGCGTGCATACCTGTGTCCAAACATGTACGTGCATGTATGTCTGGGCAACATGTCTGTGTGCACGCACACGTCCAGGGCTTTGTGTGCCTCACATGGGGCACCCCAGGGTGCTGGCCACACCTCCCGCGGTGGGTCCGCCTCCCTCTTTGCGCTCTGCCCCCTGCCCCTCCCAAGCCGCCTCCTGTCTGCCCTCGGCCCCAGCACCCCGGCGCTCCGCACACGCCGCCGCCTAGCACTGGTAGTGGATGTGCTGGTGCTGGTGCACTTTGCCCTCCACGTGCGAATGCGTATGTGAGTGCGTGTGCGTGTGCGTGTGGATGTCCGTGTAGAGTTTGGGGTACAGCTTGGGGCCAGCAACTGGGCCTGGGCCCAGCAGGAGCTGGGGGGCTGCCGGGGGCCCGAGTTCCTCACACAACCCCACGCCAGGGCCAGGGTTGAGGGCAGCTGATGCAGGCAAGTCCTTGTCCCCACCGCGGTCACGGGCCGTCCCAGGCGGGCGGTGCCCGGGCATGGGAGGGGCAGGTGCAGGGGTACACGGCTTCTTCTTGGCCTGGCAGAGCCACAGGAGCACGGTGCCCAGGATGAAGACGGCGCCGGCCGGGATACCGATGACCACAGGCCATGGGAGGCTAGTGGTGGAAGACGAGGGGGCCACCGGTGGCCCTGGCGGTTTTGGGTCTGCAAGAGAGACAGAGGAAAAGAAGTGGGGAGAGGAACATTGCCACAAAGACAGGGAGCGCGTGCCTGAGACCTGACTACGTGTGCATGGCAGGGACAGCACCGCGGAACTGCCCTGCCCGCGTGGCCCAGGGAGGGAGGGGCCCCATCCTAGTCGGCTGCATGCCAGGACAGTGGGGGGCGCTGTGTCAGCATGGGGTGGGCGGCCCACACACCTGGCAGCACGGTGAGGAAGGCGCTGCGGAAGCTGTAGCCCATGGTGTTGGCGCCCAGGCAGATGTACATGCCTGCGTCGTCCTGGCGGGCACGTGTGATGAGGAGCTTGTTGAGGTAGGAGCCATCCGGCCGCGACCACACATCACCTGTGGGCAGCACCACAAACTTCTGGCCGCCCACGTCGATGGTGGAGTTGTGGCGGCCCTCGGCGCCGTACTCCACCCGCTTCAGCCACTGGATCACGGGCTTCACGTCGCTGCGCACCTTGCACTGGAAGGACGTCGTCCCCCCGAAGTCCACTGTCGTGTTCACGGGGTGCGTGCCCGTGAGCACAGGCTTGGAGCGGGTCCTCTCTACAGCAGGGACACAGCACTTTGACACGGCTCCCAGGCCCGCCAGGCTCCCCAGCCACACCAGGCCCCCCGGCCCCAGCCCCACACTCACGGATCACGTCCACCTTGTAGGTGGCATTGATGGCGCCCGCCCGGTTTGACACGCGGCACGTGTACTTGCCGCTGTCCTCGGGCCGCAGGTTCTTCAGGCTCAGCGTCCACTTCTTCTTCCTGTGCTCACTGGCCTCTGGGCGTGTCAAGGCCTGGTCGTCCTTCATCCACGTGATGTCGGGCCGTGGATGCCCACTGGCCACACACTTTAGCCGCACAGAGCTGCCCACTGGCCGTGCGATCACCCGGCGCCTCATCTTGGAGGGCTGTGTGAAGCGAGGCCGCGCTGTGGGATGGGTGGCATCGAGGTCAGCGGCCACAGGTCCGTGGGGTACCAGTAAGGATGGGTGCCGTCCCATCCATCCCCATCCCCAGCAGACCCCAACTGCATGCTCACCCCACTGCTGGCTGGCTGGGTCCTCTTGGCCCCCGGAGAAGCCATCAGGCCCCAGGCTCTCCTTCCCTGGGCTGATGTCATCTGCAAACAGAGGGAGGACCCGTAGGGAAGACAGGTGAGGGGGTCCCAAGAAGCCCCCACCAGATTGCATCACGGCCCCCTAAGGAGGAGACCAGTGGCACACACATCGCAGAATCCCAGGGACAGCTGGGCAGGTGACCCTGCAGGCAGGGGTGTGACTGGAGGGCCAGCCCCCCTACCCTGGCTCCGGGGGGTCTGCAGGACCAGAGAGGGGGCCAGCCCGGCGGCAGCTGCAGTAACCCTAGCCCACATCAAGGGGCCGAGGGCTTGGCAAACAGACGTGGCTCACATACCGCCTGGTCATCGTTCCCTCTGAAAGGACGGAGGGAACAGCCATAGTATTCCCACTGCACACCCAGAGGAGGCCCTTGGGGCCCACGTCGGGCAGTGCCGGGGCAGGGCACGGCACGCTGAGGAATGTCTCCTCCGCCCACCCTGTGACAGCCGCCCACCCTGTGACAGCCGCCTCCTCCACCAAGACTGGGAGCAAGGGCCAGACTGTCTCAGGCCACCCCAGATGCAACTGGGGGTGTGGGTCAGGCCCCTCCACCATGAAAGGGGCCAGCCTGGCTCCTGGGAGCCCCACCCAGCGCCCCACACCCGGGGAGCCTGGTGGGGGCCAGGCGGGTGCAAGTGCCGGGTACCAATGTGTGGAGGGCGTGTCAACAGGACACCTGTCCATTCCCCAGTGCCCAGGCCCCAGGGGCAGAAGAGAACAGAAAGGCCATTCGTCCCGGCGGCCCCTCTGAACTCCGAAACCTGAGCCTCAAAGTCTCAGCCGACGCCAAGGCGCACCCTGCCAAGCCCGCAGCCCCGCCCAGGCCTTCAGTGGGACCACGGCCTGGACCTCACACACCTCCACTGTCCCCAAGGAAGGGCCCCCAGGCTGGGGCCTGGGGAGGAGAGGGGCCCAAGGCTGCCCTAGGGGACCCAGTTTGGGGGCAGTGACACAGTCAGGCCCTCCTGGGTCCTGTCCAGGCTCTGGTGGGCCAAGTGTAGGCTGAACAAGTGGGGTGAGTCAGGGCACACAGGGCAGATTTGCTGCCCAGGGCTATGTTGGCTCACCTGCCCCAGGTGTGGCTCCCCAGGGCACCTGCTGCCCTCTTGCACACCCCCTGCCCAGGTGACCTCTGACCAGCCAGTGACTGACCCATCACGATGAGGGTGTAGTTGACACTGAGGCTGCCAAAGCCATTGGTGGCCTTGCACACGTAGATGCCAGCATCCTCGGCCTCCACCTCCTTCACCCGCAGGCCCTGGGGTAGTACGCGGAAGCGGCTCCAGCCACTGTGGATTGTGCGGCCATCCTTGGTCCACATGGTCAGCGGTGGCGGGTCCCCTTCCACTGGGCACTGCAGACGTACGGTGCGGCCCAGCCGGGCTACCTGCCTCGGGACCACCTTGTCTGCCATCCTTGGAGGGCCTGCAGGGGTGACAGAGGGCTCTGTCAGGGAGGTGAGGATCAGCAGGAGTCCAGAGTAGCAGTGGGCACACGAGGGACCCGCGGCTCAGTGTGGCGCTGAGAGCTGGGGTTCCACCTGGCACCCGCCCACGACAGGAAGAGGAGGCCGAGCATGTGGCCCTCTTCCCAGACCACAGTGGCCGTGTCTACGCGGCACCCACCAAAGCACGGGGAACAGACCTAAGCACCGCTCCAGCGACCCTCCGTGTCCAGGGCGGCCCATGAGCCCGGAAGCAGGCTCTCCCCGAAGGAGGACAAGAGCATAGTTTCCACCAGGGCCAAACACAGCCTGCCTCAATAATCCCTTTAAAGCCACAAACCAAGAAAGAGGGTCCACCTCCCCGTCACACAGGAAGGATCGATATGCTGGGGCCTCAAGGACCAGGCGGCTCCAGGGCACAGAGGTCCCAGGCCCTGCACTCTGACACCTACCACCGCAGAGAGTGCCAGTGCTCCCCGGGGCCCCTCGTGCCAACCCCACCAGGTCAGGGGCCACAACTTCATGGCATCACCCAGGTCGCCGGAGCAGCTTGCCCAGGTTAGACAGCCAGGTGTGCCCTGCAGGCGTGTGCACAGGCATGTGTGACGTAGTCTGAGGGCACCGGTGTGCCTGCTGTCTCTGCATTGGGTCTGGCAGTCCACGTCTGTGTCTGTCTGTGTACGTGCCATCCGGGTCTGAGTTCACAGACAGCATCTGCCTAGGTCTGGCCCTGGGCCATGCCTTCTCAGGTGGCTTAACCTCCAGGGGCCATGACCCCAAGGCCCTGGGGTCAGAGGGTATGGGTCTGGAGAGGGCAGCGGTCGGGAGGTGGGCCCCGGGACCTGCAGGGCTCCTGTCCAGCTGGCAGCCTCCTAGGCTACACCTGGGGGGTAGTCTGGCCCAGGGAGCTGGCCCTGCAGTGTGGGGGCCACATGAGGAGGGACCCACAGCAGAGAGGCCGAGGCTCTGCGAGGTTGCCCACCCACCAACCGTTGCCGAGAAGCCAAGTCCAGGGCTGAGGCCACGGCTTCCCTCACCAGTAGAGAGAAGCCCACTCCGCCCTTGCCAACCCTGGCTGGGCCTGCGTCCCATCAACCTCTGCCCCGCTGGGGGCCTCTGGGTTGCTGGCTGGACTGGTGGGCTGGGAAGGTGGGTCCCACACACATAGACCCTGCAGGTGTCAGAAATGCAGGCAGACCTAGGCCCAAACTGTGCTCCTGGGGGAGGTGCCCTCGGTATGTCTGCTCCCAAGACCCCACTCACCAGCCCACTGGTGAGGGGTGTCTACCCTGCACTGCCACCGCCCCTGGCCAGGAGGGCCAGCACCCAGGCAAACATCCCCAGGCCCAAGCGCTAGCTAGAATGCTATCAGGAAGGGGCCTGAAGGCGGCATGTGTTTTTAATAACCAGCCAATACCTCTACACACAACTACCAGCTGGCTCCGTGACCCGCCTCGGCAAGCCCCACCCAGAGGGCAGCCGTGGGCATCTTCAGAGATTGAAGCAGTGGCTTCCATTCTGATCTCCCTGTCTGGGGACAGGGACCCTTGCAGAGCTCCCTGTGCTGCCCCTCTGGAGCTCACTCCTGTCTGGTAGTGCTAGGGCTGGCCCCCCTTGGATGGAGGGAGCTGATAGCCTGCGGGTAGGTCCAGAGTCTCCCGGTCTGCGACTCCAGCTGGCACCATCCCGGCCCTGCTGGGGGCTGGGCTGTGGGGACAGGGGTTTCCTCCCAGCCTCAGCCCCCCTGGCCTAGCCCACTCCCCTGCCTCTCTGGGACCCTCTCCCCTGATTCACATCTCCTCCACTCAGGACCCGCCCGGCCCCACTGTGGGCCCCAGGCCAGTGCCAGCTGAGGTCCCCACAGCCAGCAGCCCCTCCTCACCGGCCCCCCCGGATGGTCAGCCCACCTCTGCCCATTCGGCTCCCTCCATTACCCCCCAGGGAGGCTGGGCAGTTCCAGTGCAATAGTCGCAGCGGGAGGATCTGCAGGGCCCATGGACACACAGCTGCCTGACCCCTCTGCCCTCCAGGGTCCCGGCCCCACCCCAGGCAGACCCTGACCGACATCTGTTGCTCCTAAAACTGCCCCATCCACAGGGCCTTCCAGGCTGCAGGACCTGCCCTGCCTGTGCCTGCTAGGCAGACACCCGCGCACAGGCCTCGTACACATGCACACGCCCATGCACACACGGAAGGAGCAAGCGAAAGACTGCCCAGCCCTGTCCTGATCCTGCACCCCAGAAAGGAGCCCACCCCAGTGGCAGAGAAGCCCCAGCCTGGCTGTGCTGCAGGGAAGGGTCACCTCCAGCCCCGCCCGCTCCCCCCCCCGCCCGCTCCCTGCCCCCAGCAGAAGGAAGAAGTTTAGGGCATCTGCAGGGAAGAAGGAGAGGACAGGCACAGATGGAGAGGTCAGGACCCGCCCACGGTCACTGTCGAGAAGAGGGGCAGAGACAAGTGACCGCCAGACTGCCAGACTGCCGGAAATGTGGCCCCCAGAGCAGCCTGCATGCCCTGCAGCAGCAGGCCAGAGGAGCCAGCCTTATCCTAAAGCAAACAGCCCTCCCCTCCCCTCCCCTCCCCTCCCCCAGGGCCAGCCCTGCCCCTACTCCACCCCCACCTGGGCACCCCTGGACCCTGAGCAGGGCACACCCAGCAGGAAGCTTGCCCCCACCAGATTCCTGGGAATTCTGGCTGCCAGGACGGCTGGCTCAGCTTTATATTTAGCCCAGGAAAGGCAAGCCCCCATTGTTTACCTGGACGGGGATCCCAGCCACTCAGCCAATGGGGAAACTGAGTCAAGACCTGAGGCCCACGAGCACCTGGTGGGGGAACCGGCTGTCCCCTCCCCAGCCTAGGAGGAAGCTCAGCACAGGAGACAGCTCTGGGGCTGGGGCTGGGGCCAGCACGCCCCGCCTTGCACACACCCTTCGCCATCACGCTGAGAAGCCACCACAGGCAGGTGGCAGACAGGGGAGCGGAGGCCAGGACAGGGCCTCACTGCACTGATGCACACAGGGGGCTGAGCGTGGAGGGGGTGGGCTGAGAGGGGGTGGCCAGTATCGCCTTCCCTCCCCTCCAACCCCACCTTGCCCAGGTGTAAAAAACACAGGCAGGAAGTGGGGGCTGGGGGGGGGGCTGCCCAGAGCAGCAGAGCCCAGAGTAGGGCACAGCAACCTACGGGCTCACCTTCCCGCTCCTCTGGACCACGCCCACGTGAGCCCAGCCCCCAGGCCACCCAGAGCTCAGGCATGTCACATACAGACCCTGTCACATGGCCCCAGACAAGTTAGGGAGGGCAATTGTCCCTAGACACATACTCTGTCCCCAGACACATACTTTGTCCCCAGACAATGCCCCTAGACACACATTCTGTCCCCAATGTCCCCAGTGTCACCGGACACACATGGTCCCAATGTCCCCGGGCTCACACTCTGTCTTCAATGTCCCCAGACATATACTCTGTCTCCAATGTCCCCAGATGCACACTCTGTCCCCAATGTCTCCAGACACATACACTGTCCCCAAAGTCCCCAGACACACACATTGTCCCAAATGTCCCCAGACTCACACTCTGTGCACAATGTTCCAGACATACACTCTGTCCCCAAAGTCCCAAGATGCACACTCTGTCCCCAGTGTCCCAGAAGTACACTCTGTCCTCCATGTCCCAGATGCACACTCTGTTCCCAATGTCCCCAGACAATGTACCCAGATGCACACTCTGTCCCCAGACAATGTCCCCAGACAATGTACCCAGATGCACACTCTGTCCCCAGACAATGTCCCCAGACACACACTCTGTTCCAATGTCCCCAATGTCTCCAGATGCACACTCTGTCCCTAGACAACGTCCCAGATGCATACTCTGTCCCCAGACAAGTCCCCCAACACACACTGTCCCCAATGTCCCCAGACACTCTGTGCCCAATGTCCCCAGACAATGTCCTCAGACACAGTCTGTCCCTAATGCTCACTCTGTCCCCACTCTCCCAGACACCCCCAAGGGCCCAGGAAGGGCAGTGGGGCCCTGGGATGGAGGGCTGAGGAAGCAGCCCCCTGAAGAGACAGGGGCAGGACACCCCCGTGCCCACCCCTGACAGTCTTCACTGGCCCAGCTCCCCACGCCTCACTGTCTCCACCAGCTGAACCCTCCCCACTCCCCCTCCTCCTATACCTCCTCCGGGAGCTCCCATGACCCTTTGGAGGGGCCCCTTCCTGGCCGCCCTGGCTCAACCCACACCCGAGCCTCTCCCCAGCCCTGTGTGCTCCGTCTATTCAGGGCCTGGCATACAGCAGGCACTCAAGGAAGTTTGGCCAGGAGAACGGGGTGGGAGTGGGTCAGCCATGCGGACACAGGCAGGAGCCAGAACTGCTGACAGCTTCCCACCCTCCCGCAGCCAGTGGGGCACCTCCCAGTGGGGCCTGGTCCCAGACATGGCGTGCAGGGGACCCCAGAACACAGCCCGCAGCCCAGGGGGGTGTGAACCCAGGTGTGCAAGGACATACACTGCACACGTGCCAGTATGGCTGTGGGGGATCCAGGCCAGGACCAGGAAGTATGTTGGAAAAAGCCAATCCCACTTTCTGAAGCTGCCCTGCAATGCTCAGGGCATGAGGCCCCTGGGCCCTGCAGGGGCCCATCCCAGCCCAGCACTGGGCACTCCCGGGGCCTCCATGGCTCAGGCCAGCTGTATCCGCCCCTCTGCAGAGCCCACAGCAGCCCCTAGCCCAGGTCAGACAGGCCTCCTGACCCAGCAGGGACGACAGGGCTTGCCAGCTGAAGGTTCCCTGGGCCTGTATGAGAGTCCTTCCCTGTGGCTGAAGTAGCCACAGCATCAGGGTCAAATGCCTGGCTGAGGACACGGGGACACCCCAGGGACAGACCTGCAAGGCCAGACAGACCCCCAGTGTGCCCTGGGAGTGCAGGGCAAGTGGCAGCTGAAGCTGGGGTACCTGGCCCCACAGCCAGCCCCCACCTGGGCCCTGACCTTCTGACCTTGAGCTCCCTTCACGGAGGGGCTGGACAAGTGCTGGCCCCGACTGACCTCAGACACGGTGGGAGTGTGGGTATGTGGGAACCACCTGGCCAGCAAGCTGGGCTGGAAGGTGGTGGACCTGTCCATGGGGTGAGGGTGGCTGGGCCCCCTCCTAGAGAAGTAAAGTGGCTGGGAGGGCTCAGGGGACAGTGTGTGGACTCTGACCAGAGGGCCAGGAGAGGAGCCAGGTCCGGCCTGGCCCACATAGACCTCTGCGCCAGGCCTCAGGGGGACACAGCAGAGCCAACCCAGGGGAGAGACCCGAGGTGTCTGCCCCGCGGTGACATGCCGACTGGGTGCTCAGCCTTCTGTGGCTGGCGCCCCCAACTCCCTAAAGCACTGCTAGGCACCGCTGTTACGATAAGGAGATGCAGTTCTTGCTACCCACATTCGGCCTTTACGTGGTATTGCCAGCCCACCTGGGGCACCCAGCGCAGGGGAGAGGCAGGAAACCCTAGAGACAGTGGCTTCAGGAGTGGCTCCACTCCCTAGGAAGCCAAGAACAAAAGTGGACAGTCCCCCAGGAGGGAGAGCACAGGGAACTCCCACAGGGCCCTGCTGCCTAACGAGTGCCGGGGCCAGGCTCTGCCCCACCCCGAGACACTCAGGCACACACATAGGCACACGCACACATGCACACGCTCTACACACATGTGCAAGGGCCCAGGGCAAACATGGTCACCAGCTGGCCCAGGGCAGCCTCTTGGCACAAGATACACAGGATCTGCAGAGGAACTGGTAGGACCCACAGAACAGGTGGCTGCCCCAGAAACCAGGCATTCCGAGCCCGGCGAGCTGGCTGGAGCACCCATCCACTCCACTGCCCAGCAGTGTGCACCAGGTGGGCCAGCAGGCTGGGGGTGGCCCTGGGGATGCCGCCCAAGCCCTCTAGGTCTATGCCTGCTCTGGGAGCCTTTGGGTGGCACCTTCTGTGAACCCTGGCCCTGTTCCTCCTCCCCTCAGGGCACACAGGCACCGGAGTACATAGGGGATGCCACTGCCCTGGAGGGCCCACACGCAGCACCCGCAGCAAAGACCCGCCTGCCCTAGTACCCTTCCAGATGGGTACTGGCTCAGATGGACACCCGGGCAAGCCCCATCTCGTGTCCAGATCCCACCAGGCTCCAGGCTGCCCCCACCTCACGGATACCCACTTGCCTGGTGCAGGCCCTGGGCTCTCCTGCCTTGCACTCCCTGGAGGGCCCCGCCCCACAGCAGACTCTGACCCCTGACCCCAGCAGCCCATCACCACCTTGGAGGTATGAGCCAGGAAGTTTCCTGAGCCAGAGGCTGGGTGTTTACTGGTGCTCTGTCCACTGCGGGGACTGTGGGTCCCCAACTGGACCACTGGGCAGCCTAGGTGCACAGAGGGAGTCAAGGGAGTCACCACGCCTGGCCTGGGCCCTCCCCAGCCTGCCCCTCCCCCTCCCCCACAGCTTCTGTGAATCTCTCAGGAAGAAAAGTGACTGTGCTTCCCACCAAGATGGGAAGCCCCCTGCCCCCAGGGTGTCTCCTGGGGGCCCCCTACACCATGCTCTGCTCCTCCAAGGGATGGGCACCCACCTTTCCTCCCAGGCCTGCCCTGGCCAGGGTCGCCTCCTCTCCCACCCATCTCCATCCCACAGGTCCCACAGGTCCCGGCCTGTGGACTCCGCGGCTATAGCCCCACCTGGAGCAGGCCCTGCTCTCCTCAGGCTGAGGGCAGCAGGCTGGGCACCTGGGGCTTGAGCAGGTACCTGGTGACCTCGCAGAAAGGCAATAGCAGGCAGAGCGAGGCAGCACTGGATAAGTGTCACGGGCTGCAGGGATGCGGCCTGGGCCTGCCTTCCTCTCCTCATGCTGATGCACCGGGGAGGGAATTACCCGGCAAGGTGTAGCACCAGGCCCAGGCTGCACAGAGGGCCAGTGGCCACAGCCCACTTCCCAGCACAGCCAGAGCCTCTGAGCTAGGGCTGGGTGAGCTGAAGGCTGGAGGCCACGGCTGGGGAAAAACCAACATTTCCCCTCGTCAGGGCCACGGCATAGGGCGGGTGGCTGAAAGGCGGCTGAGAGCCCGGAGGCCCATTGATTCCCGCACAATGGATAAAGGAGCCTGCGGTCGGAGTTTCCAGGCCCAGCCAAAGGCGACTTTGTTCACGGCTCCTTCCCTCCCCCCCAAGGGGACAGTGATTTATTTTCCCTTCCAGGAGTGGGGCCCTGAGACGTGCACAGGGCAGCTGGCCCGAACCTCCACCTCACAGCCGCTGGGCCGGGCTCCCGCAGGTCCACCGTGGCCCACCGCACACTGGCCAGCCCCTGCCTGGCGGGGCCTGGGGAAGGGGGCAGGGCCCCTGCAGCCTGGCCAGGGGGCTGAAGTCAGCACCACGCACACCACCACAGCCACAGCCTCCCGACTGAGTCACTCTCAGCCTCCTTCCCGGCACAGCATCCCTGGTGAGATGTCCCTGAGACTGCACCATCCCTGAAGCGTGGGGCACCACCGAAGGGCACCACCCTGCCTGTCTGGGTCAGGGCTCAGCTCACCCCACGCATACTGGCTAGGTCCAGAGGACAGGGGAGAGTGACCTCCTGCGTTGGCTGCGTAGAGACTGCACCCCAGGGCCATCTGTGCAAAAGTTCAAAGGCGGCACTTCTCAGAAATCACCCAAAATGACTTCTTTCAAAGTTATTTGGGGAAGGTATTTCATGCTGAACCTTTCAAGTTCCCACTGTGAGAAACAAAATGGAAACAGAGAAAGCCAAATCCAATCTTTTTTCAAAACTGAAAAAAAGCAGTTTAGGACAAACCCACCAAGATTGTGAAACTTTGGGAAAAGGGGAACTTTTTAAACATGATCCGAGTCTGTTGATGTACCATTTCCAGAAATTGTGACACCACAGGGAAATGGCTTTCAAAAAATAACCCAAACCCTCTACGTGCTGGTTCACCAGCCCCGCGGAAGCTCCACACTGGACCAGTTCACCAGAGCAGTAGGAATGACTTCGCTCCCCGAGTGCAGACTGGGCCTTGGGGGGAGTCTGCGCTGTGCAGGGAAGACACTGCTCCCCACCCCCACCCCCAACCACAGAGGGCCCTGCCCTCGGATGCAGCTCCCTCCAGCTCCTGGTGCTGCCAGGGTCTCCTCCAGGCAAAGCTGGGCAGAACAGCAGCACAGCCCCAAGGCTGCAGTCGTGGGGGCCCAGGTCGAAGGGGGTGGCCCCCTCTGGGCGTCTCGGTGAAGAGGCAGGCCCTGCCTCAGCTCCAGGCAGTGACCGTGGCAGGACAGAGGCTTTCAGAGCCTTCCTGGCGGAGTGGCCAGAGGACAGGCAGGTGCGGGTATGGGGGTGTCCAGCAGATAAAAGAGGTTCCAAAGTCTGGGCCATTGGCTGTGCGGGGGCTCACCCAGCATGGCCTGAGTGCCCGCAATGCCCAGGTTGCTGCCTGGGCCCTCAGAACAGCCGCCGGCCTGGCCACGCCTGGACAGCCCCCACCCTCCAGCCAGCCGGCCAGTCCCTGGCGGGCGGGGGGGTACTATGGCATAAGGCCCACCTGGGCCGCCGCCTGCCACCCAACACCCGAACGTGGCCATATAAGGCCAGGTTGGGCTGGGTGCGCTCGCTGGGCGGCGGGGGCGGGGTGCGAAGCCTCAGAGGACTGGTGGACAGAGCAGGGACGATCCTGAGTGGTCAGCATACCCAAAGGGCCGGCCTGGCCATAGGTCCCGCCTAGCCACAGGGGAGGCCAGCACTGTGTCCTTCTGCTTCTGGAATATGGCGGGCACGCATCACCCACACGCCATGGATGCCCCTTGCTGGGGCTAGGTCCAGGGCTAGGGCTACCCATTTGGACATCAGACGTGTGGGGACGTGCCCAGGCCGTGGTGTAGCACATGCTGCGAGGCAAAGTGTGTGGCCATGCAGCATGCAGTCCTCAGGTGTCTGCCTTGAGATGGCCCCTGCTGTGCCATGATGTTCCGGTGCTCTGGGGCTCAGCCCCTCCACGAAGCCTCTACCCTGCACTGCCTGGGAAGGGCTGGCTCAGCTAGGGGGGCTGTGGGTCAGGATGAGTCCCAGGCCCTGAGAGCGTCACCAAGTGTCCCCTAGCCCACTCTGGCTTTCTGGGGTCTTTGCAGGTTCCCAGGGTCCTAACTGGGTCCACTCCCTAAGAATCCACAGGGTGACCAGCTGCTCTGGACTTCAGATATGCATGTGAAAGTATGCGTGTGTACAAGACTAGGTGTGTGTCCTGGGGGGGGGGCGAGGGCTAGGGTCCACCAGAGGCAATCGTGAGTGAAGTGAGCCCCTCAGGTGAGCTGGGGGACCCTGTGGGTGAGGGGGCCCTTGAGTGCTGGGGGCCCTGGTGAGCAGGCCGGCAGGGGCAGGCACAGGGAGCATGCCAGGCGGGCACTGTGGCAGGGTTCAGGGCCGCCGCGGGAAAGGGGCGGCGCTGGCCGAGGCCAGGCTGGCCTGGCCAGGCGCCAGGACTCACCTCGGGCGGCGGCAGCCAGTGGGAGGGCCCCCAGCAGCAGCAGCGGCAGCAGCAGCGGCAGCAGCAGCAACGCGGGACTCGGCGTCATCTCGGCCTGTCCAGACCTGGGGGCATTGGGGGAGCGGTCACTGAACGCTGGGACTGGGACAGCACTCTCCAGCCCAGGGCCCCAGGGCCGCCACCACCCTGTCCTGGGCCGGGATCAGTCGGGCCCCCTCTGTGACCCCGCTCCAGGTGGAGGAAGCCGCTGTGGAGAGAAGCTGTGGGTATCAAAGGCAGACAAAGGGTTTACACTAATTACTGGCCTCCCCCGCTGCCCCCCCTCTCCAAACACCGTCTGGATTCCTGGCGCTTGTAACTCCGACCCTGCCCGCGGGACACACAACACCGAGCGGCCCCGCAGATAATCGCCTGCGCCATTAGCGAACAAATTTGCGCTGGGGGGGGGGGAGACACATGGGGTGCGGGGGCAGGGGCGGGGCGCAGGGCAGCACCGCGGGCCAGGAAGGAGCAGCGGCGCATGACCGGGTCGGGCGGCCCCGCACAGGGGGCCGGGAGCCGGACCCTCCCCGCCCACGCCCCAGACCCCCGATCCTCCCCAGTCTGCCCACCCGGGGTCGCGGACGCGCGCGATGGGGCTCACCTCGGCGGGAGCTCGGCGGGCGGGCAGGCGCGCGGGCGGCGGGAGTCAGGGCTGGGCTCGAGGGGTGCGCTCCGTGGTCATTGCCGCCCCAGGCGCCGCATCCCGCCGCCCCGCGCCCCCGGGCCCGGCCTCGGGCGGGGCGGCGCTACCTGGGCACTGGCGGCTCGGGCCGGGGTCCGGGTCTGGCGCGGGCGCGCGGGGTCCCTGGCCGGGCAGGCGGCGGGGGCACGTCCGCGGGCCGGGGGCCGGGGCCGGGGTCCCGGGGGCGGCGGGGCGTGGGGCCCGGGGCGCCGCGCCGCGAGGCGTCCTTCCCTGCGGGGCTTTGTCGACTCTCCCGGAGCGAGCGCCGAGCCCGCCGCGCGCCCCGCCCCGCACAACTTCTGACCAATCCGTGAGCACCGGCCCGCCCCTCGCCCCGCCCCTAGCCCCGCCCCGCGCCAAAACTTCCCCCCAATCCGCGCTCGCGCCGCCCCGCCCGCCGGGCTCCTGGGCCTTAACCCTCGCGGTGCGGGCGGCCCTGCGGGCGGCCCTGCAGGCGGGGCGGCTCCCCGGGGGCGCGGCTCTCCACGCCCGGCCCTGGTCGGGCTCGCGCGCCCCTGGAGCCCGCAGGCAACTCGGGAGCAGCCACGCCCACCCCACACCCACACCCGCCCGCGTCTGGGCCTCAGAGCCCAATCCCTGGGCAGCCCCCTGGACCCCCAGAGCAGGCTCTGGCCGGGCCAAGGCCGCCTGGCCTCCGGCTAGCCGCGTCTCCAGCCTGGGCTGTCTCCCTGGTAGTCGTGGGGCGGGGGGCGACCTGGACAGCTTCGGGGCGCTTCCCAGCCTGGAGGCCCGCGCCGGGGAGCCTCGGGAGCAGCTTGGGACGAGATGGGCCGCCTTGGCGGTGGGAGTGGTGGGGAAGGAGCCCTGCCCCCGAGCGCCTTGGCTTACCTGGTGCCCCTGACCGAGGGCAGGTATGTTTCCACAACTCATCTGGAGGCTTCCCCGCCTCTCACTCGCTAGTGATAGTAATCATTACTAGTAATAATAGACAACAACGCCCCTTTTAATCCTGCTACCGGGCAGGTGTCCCCAGCAACAGGTGAACAGCGAAGACAGCTTACCCGCGGTTTCCCAGCCCGCACTCGGCATGTGCAGGACTCAGACCAGCCAGCTGCGGAGTCCAGCTCTTCCCCGTTCTTCCCCCGCACCGCCCGCCTGCACCCTTCTCCGCGCCCGCCCAGCACACTCGGCTCCCGGGCAGCCCAGCGCCATCAGCAGGGCCTCTGCCCCGCCCCGCATTCTCTCTGGCCCGAATGACTGGGCCAGCCTCCTCATGGCCTCCCCTCACCCTGCCCAGTTTCCAGTGCCCTCAACACAAAACCCATGGCCTACCCACCTCCCACGTCTCTGCCCTGCAGCTCCTCAGCTCTGGCCAAATCACCAGCCCCTTCTCCAACCCATGCTGTTCCCTCAGGAACCCTGCCTGGAACAGCCACTCTCTCTGGGCTCAGAAGCCCCCTCTTCCCATAAGCCTTCCAGGGAAGATTGATGTTGGACAGGCCTTGCAATCCAGTGTCTCGGGGTAGAGAAGAGCTGGAAAGGGGGTGCCAGTTTTCAGGGTTTGGGGCCCACCAAGGCCCAACTAGTCACCCATTCCAAGCTGGTCAGGCCAGTGAGAATCCAGCTTCCCAGCCCAGCATCCTCAACCCTAAATCCTGTCTCTGGGCCAGTGTGGGCATCTCTAGATGGAGGGAGGTGAGCAGGGCCCATCCCTGTCCTATCCTCGGTGGCCCAACGTGCCCACTCTGCACCCTGGCCAAGGTCAGGGCGTGCATGGGCTGAGTGGCCCTCTCTGGGCTGCAAAAGGCCAGGTGGCCACCTCAGCAGCGGCCAGGAGAGCCGGCCTCGGCCACCTGAGGACTGTCCAGCTGGCGCGGGGGATCACAGACAAGTGCTCCACGGCAAAATGGACAGGTGGGTGTGAGGTCCCTGGTTAGTGGGCAGGCAGCCCTAAACGTCATGGACAGGTTTTCGAGGAGACACCGCCGAAGCGTGAAGAGCTCCGACAGGTGTGCAGGCTGCCGAGGGCAGGTGTGTGAAGTAGCGGGAGAAGGTGGGCAGTGGGGAGGGATCTCAGCAGGTGAGGTGGCCCAGGAGGGCGCAGCTGCGGTGGATGGGATGGGACGGGAGGCTGAGACTGTAGGTACGCGGGGGAGGCGGGCGGGTCCACAGCCCCTGCCGGCCTCGCAGGCAGCCCCCCACTCACGCCTGGCCGTGCTCCACCCCCCAGACCCCCCAGCCAGCCGCGTGCTCCCCACTCCGCAGCCCCTCCTCTGCCGGCCACGCACCGCCCCCTCCTGTGGGGACACGCTGCCCCCTGGCGGAGGCGCGGGGTGTGGCGGATCCCCAGGGCCCTGGCCCGGCCTGCCCGCCCCTTCCTAGGTGCCCCTCCTAGGCCCCTTCCTCCAGAAACCCCCCACCAGCCCCTCTCCCACACCAGGAGCCGGGGACGGGCGCCCCGTCTTGGACTCACAGGGCCACTCCGCGACAGTTGGCCAGAGTGCGCACCCAGACTGCCTGGGTGCAAGTTCTGCCCTTTAAAACTGAAACCTCTGTGTCTCAGCGCCCCATCTGCAACACCCGCAGGATTGCCCAGCACAGGTAAGCCCCAATAAGTAGTAATTTACTCTTCATAAGATCATCATTTAACAATGATGTGCTGAGCCCTCCCTCCATGTCAGGATGTGTCCCGGAGCTGGAGGTGTGGGTTGAGCAAGGTGGATGGCCCAACTTTCTGTAGAGGTGGCATCTCAGTAGCAGGTGTAGAGACTGGAAGGAAGAGTATCAGATGGTAGAAAGAGCTTGGCAGAGAACTGAGATGAAGTAGCAGGGACAAGATTTGCACACTCTGACCTTAAGAAAAGACCACAGACAAATATATGTGAAAACAGTACTCAGGACACTGGACATCACGCATCAAAGGACAGTGATCCTTGAGAGACTGGAAACAAAAAGGGGAGCTGTGGATTGTCCATGCCCACTGCTCTGGGCACAGTGCAGGAGGTACCCAGGCAGAGCCCAGTGGTCTCCCTCCATTGAGGAGATGAAGGTGGGAGGGCAGGTGGCGGGAGTTTGCAGGTGCTCCAGAGGGCTGGACAGGAGAGGGCTGCACAGAGAAAGGACCCCAGATATCCACAGAGGGTCATCCTCAAGGCCTCAGCTGAGTACAGATCAATGCAAGGGTGTGAAGGAAACCCCTAAGGCTGGAGAAAGAACCACCCAGAAGGATTAGAGCCTACAGGGGCCTGGGAATAGTGCCTGTGTCCGACAGCCAGAGGGGGAACCTTGATTCAAGGAACATTGATTAGGGCAGAAAGAAGGGTCTTGCTTCAGTAGTAGGGAAAAATCTACATGAGATTAAATATGGTTCTGGTCTCACCTAACACAGCTTTAAAATAAGACCCAAAGAACCACAGTTTCTAAGTAACTTAATCACCACATCCCAGAAATAAATGCAAGAATATTTATAGGTATACAAAAATATCCAGCACCCAGCAAGGTAGAATATACAATGTTGGATACCCAATAAAAAACTGTCAGGCATGAAAAGCAGCAGGAAATTATAGCCCATACTGAGAGGGAAAAATCAATCAAAACTGATCCAGAAATGACAAAGATGATAGAATTAGTCGATGAGAACCTCACAGATACTTACTGTGACTGTATTTCATATGTTCAAGATGCTAGAGGGAAGACTGAATATGTTAAGTAGAGACATGAAAAAAAAAAACCTTAAGCCTCCAATTGAATATCTAGAGATGAAAATTACAGTATTTGAGAAAAAGAATACTCTGAATGGGATTAATGGAAATTACAAAAGAAAGAACTAGTGAACTTGAAAACCTAGCAATAGAAACTATCTAAATGAAACAGAGAAAAAGGGGAAAAGTGGAAAAAGCATCAGTGAATTATGGTACAACTTAAAGTGGTGAAATACAAGTATAATTGGAGTCTCCAAAGGTGAGATAGAGGTGGGGAAACAAAAACTATTTTAAGAAAAAATGGCCAGAATTTTTTCAAATGTGATGGAAAACATAAACCCATGGTTCCACAAAGCTCAACAAATATGAAGCAAAAAGCATGAGAAACATGAAGAAAATGACACCAAGTCATATTATCAAATGCTGAAAATCAGTTATAAAGAGAATAGCTTCAAAGTAACCAGAGAAAAAAGACACAATTGGGGTAAAGGAACAAAGAAAAGAATATTTTCCTGGCCGGGCGTGGTGGCTCACGCCGGTAATCCTAGCACTCTGGGAGGCCGAGGTGGGCGGATCGTTTGAGCTCAGGAGTTCGAGACCAGCCTGAGCAAGAGCGAGACCCCACCTCTACTAAAAATAGAAAGAAATTATATGGACAGCTAAAAATATATATAGAAAAAATTAGCCGGGCATGGTGGTGCATGCCTGTAGTCCCAACTACTCGGGAGGCTGAGACAGGAGGATCGCTTGAGCTCAGGAGTTTGAGGTTGCTGTGAGCTAGGCTGACGCCACAGCACTCACTCTAGCCAGGGCAACAGAGTGAGACTCTGTCTCAAAAAAAAGAATATTTTCTTGATGTCTTATTGAAAACAATGCAAGCAAGAGGACAATGGAGCAACATCTTTAAAATACCAAAAAAAGAAAACCTGTCAACAGGGTATTATTCGCCACCAGAAATGTCTTTTAATAACAAAGGTGAGGCAGGGCACGGTGGCTCCCACCTGTAATCCTAGCACTCTGGGAGGCTGAGGTGGGAGGATCACTTGAAGTCAGGAGTTCAAGATCAGCCTGAGCAAGAATGAGACCCCCTCTCTACTAAAAATAGAAAAAAATAGCCAGTCAACTAAAAATAGAAACAAAAATTAGCTGGGCATGGTGGCTCACGCCTATAGTCCCAGCTACTCAGGAGGCTGAGGCAGGAGGATCGCTTGAGCCCAGGAGTCTGAGGTTGCTGTGAGCTAGGCTGACGCCACAGCACTTACTCTAGCCTGGACAACAAAGTGAGACGCTGTCTCAGAACAAAAAACAAACAAACAACAACAACAAAAAAAAACAAAGGTGAAATAAGGACTTTTTTAGGTATAAGAAACTGGAAAATTTAATCACTAGCAGATTGACACTACAGGAAATGTTAAAGGGTGTTCTTCAAGCAAAAGAAAGATAATACCAGATGGAAACCTGAATCTCTGCTAAGAAATGAAGAGCACCAGAAATGGCAACTACATAAATAAAGAATGTTTTTCTGGCTGGATGTGGTGGCTCATGCCTGTAATCCTAGCAGTTTGGGAGGCTGAGGCAAAGGTATCCCTTGAGCCCAGGAGTTTGAGGCTATAGTGAGCTCTGATCATGCCACTGCACTCCAGCCTGGGTGACAGAGTGAGACCCTGTCTCTTAAAAAAAAAGTTCTTAATATTTAAATTCTTTCAAAAATAATCAACTGTTGGCTGGGTGCAGTGGCTCACACCTGTAAACCCACACTTTGGGAGGCTAAGAAAGGAAGATTGCTTGAGGGCAGGAGCTCAAGACCAGTCTGGGTGAGACCCCTATCTCTACAAAATAATTTTTTAAATTAGCTGGATGTGGTGATGTGCGGCCACTGCACCCAGCCAAGATGGTAGATTTAAACCCAACCATATTAATAATCACATTAAATGTAAATATTCTAAACATCCCAACTAACAGGCAGAGATTTTCAGATTAGGTTAAAAAAAAAAAGCGAAGACCCAAATATATGCTTCTTAAAAGAAACACACATCAAATATAAATACACAAATATGTTAAAAGTAAAAGGATGGGAAAAGATATACCATGCTAACATTAACGAAAAGAAATCTTGTCAGGTGCAGTAGCACAAGCCTGTAGTCCAAACTACTTGGGAGGCTGAGGCAGGAGGATTGTTTGAGCCCAGGAGTTTGAGGTTCCAGTGAACTATGATCATGCCACTCTACTCTAGCCAGGGTGACAAAGTGAGACTCTGTCTTGAAAAAAAAAAAAAAAAAAAGACCAGTCTGGTCAACATAGTGAGACCTATCTCTAAAAAAGAAAAAATTTTTTAAAAAATCTGGAGTGGCTATATTAATATCAGCTAAAGTACATTTCAGAACAAAAAATATTATCAGAGATAAATAGGATCATTTCATAATGACAAATTGTTAAAATTATCAAAAGGACATAAAAACCTTAAATATGTATGCGTGCACCAACAGATAATAAAAATCCATGAAGCAAAAACTGATATAAATGCAAAGAAAGATGGTCAAGTCCACAATTATGCTCTGAGATTTCAACCCTCATTTCCCAATATTTGATTGAACAAGTGGACAGAAAAACATTAGGAATATAGAAGACTTGAACAATACTATCAACTAACTTGGCCTAATTTATATTTATAGAATAGTCCACCATTTTCTTTGCCAAAAGTTGAAATATATTTAAAATGATTCAAGTTGTTCAAAGCACATTCTCCGACCACAATGGAATTATATTAGAAACCAACAACAAAAAGATCTTTGGAAAATTCTCTGATATTTGGAAACTAAATAATCCTCTCCTTCATTTCCCATGTGGTGAAGAAGAAACCAAAAAGAAAATTAAAACTGTTTCGAACTGAATGGAAATGAAAAAACAACATATCAAAAACTATGGGATGTAGTTAAAACAATACTTAGAGAAAACTTACGGCACTAAATATGTATTTTGGAAAAGAAGACAGGCTTAAAATCAGTGACTTCAGCTTCCATCTAAAGAAATTAGAGGCTCAGTACAGTGGCTCACTCCTGTAATCCTAGCACTCTGGGAGGCCGAGGTGGGAGGAGCACTTGAGCTGAGGAGTTCGAGACCAGCCTGAGCAAGAGTGAGACCCTGTCTCTAATAAAAATAGAAAAATTAGCCAGGGGTGGTGGCATGTGCCTGTAGTCCCAGCTACTAAAGAGGCTGAGGCAGGAGGATTGCTTGAGCCCTGGAGTTGGAGGTTGCTGTGAGTTAGGCTAATGCCACTCCAGCCCAAGTCACAGAGCGGGACTCTGTCTCAGGAAAAAAAAAAAAAAGAAATTAGAAAAATGAGAACAAATGAAATGCAAAGTAATCAGCAGAAGGGAAATATTAAAGATCACAGCAGAAATCAATGAAATAGAAAACAGAAAAACTATAGAGAAAACTAATGAAACCAAAAGCTGGTCCTTTGAAATCAATAAAATTGACATCTCTTGCAAATGGACCTGAAAAAAAGAGAAAAGACACAAATGATCAGCATCAGAAATGAGAAAGGTAATATTATTACAGATTCTACTTACATTAAAAGAATAATAGAAAATATAAATAACTTTATGCTAATAAACTTGACAACTTAGAAGAAATAGACGAATTAATTAAAAGACAGAAACTACCAAAGCCCCCTCAAGAAGATATAAGATAACCCGAGTAGGTAAATATCTATTAAATAATTTGAATTCTTAATTATTAATAAAACCTTCCCACAAAAAAAAAAAAAAAAAAACCACTGGGCCCAGAGGGCTTCACAGAGAAATTCTACCAAACACTTAAGGAGGAAATAATACCAATTCTACACAAACACTATCAGAAAAGTGAAGAGAAAGGAGTACCTCCCAACTCATTCTCTAAGGCAAGCATTACTCTGCTACCAAAATCAGAATTACAAGAAAAGAAACCTACAACAATATATGTCATGAACATAAATGCAAAATGTTTTTTATTTTAATTAATCAAATCCAACAATACAAGAGAAAAGTATACTACCTCATGATCAAGTGGGGTTTATCCACCAATGCAAAGTTGGTTTAACATTTGAAAATAAATCAATGCAACTTACTATTAACAGACAGAAAAACAATGAGGCCAGGCACAGTGGCTCACACCTGTAGTCCCAGCACGTAGGGAGGCCGAGGCAGGAGGATTGCTCAAGTTGGGGAGTATGGGGCTGCAGTGAGCTATGATCAGACCACTGCACTCCAGCCTGGGTGACAGAGCAAGACTGTCTCTAAAAAAAGAAAAAAGAAAGAAAAAACAATATGATGACCTCAATAGATGCAAAAAACATTGGACAAAATTCAAAATCCGTTTCTGATTTTAAAAATCGGCAAACTAGGAATAGAAAAGAATTTCCTCAACCTGATAAAAGTCATATACAAAAAAAATTACAGTTAACATCACACTTAACTGTGAAAAACTAATGCTTTCCCCTAAATCAGGAACTAGACAATGATGTTCACTCTCTCCACTTCTATTCAATATTGTATTGGAGGTTCTAGCCAGCACAGTAAGTCAAGAAAAAGAAATAAAAGGGATCCAAATTGGAAAGAAAGGAATAAAATGGCCTTTATTTGTAAATGACAGGATCATCTTTGCAGAAAATTCTGTAGAATCTTAAAAAAAAAAAAAGGCCACTAGAACTAACAAGTTAACAAGCACACTTAGCAAGGTGGCAAGATACAAAATCATAAAGGATGTGCTGTGAACTTTGATACATTGCTGGTAAAGCACATAAAATGATACAAACATTTTGGACGAGTTTGGCAAGTCTTACAGAGCTAAGCCTGCGTCTGACACACGAGCCAGCCATTGCACTCCTAGGTCTTCACCCAACAGAAAGGCATGTGTCCACACAAAGGTTTGTGCACAAATGTTCAGAGCAGCCCCAAACTGGAAAACATCCATCAGCAAGTGAAGGGGCAAACCAGTTGCTCCACATCCCTGCAGTGGAATGCTACTTGCCAATAAAAAGGGATGAACCACCGACACACACAGCAACACAGCTGACTCTGAGAGTAATTAGGCCGAGCTAAGGAAGTAGCCAAAGCAAGCAGCCAGCCAGCACCGTTCCGTCGTGTAAACTTGTAGGAAGACTGAATCTCTAGTGAGCGAAGGCAGCCAGTGGTGGCGGGGCTGGATCAAAGGAGGCGGTGAGGGGGGGTTCAAAAGGGGCACGCGGTAGCTTCCGGGGGTCATGCGCACAATCTAGATGCTGACTGGGATGTCATGGATATACACACCTGTCAGAATCTGTCACGTGTTATACTTCAAATGGTGCAGTTTTAGTGTCAAGCATACCTCAATAAAGGTGTTCCTTAATGCACACAAGATTGACTTGCTAGAAGGACACAGAGGAGGGCACCTGTGGAGGGCAGGAACCTGCTGAGATGGACTGTCGGTGTTGTGACCACCTGACAGAGTGGGCATATATTGTTTTAGATTTTTTAATGCACAAAGGGCCTCTCTGGTTCCACCTTCTGTCCCATGGCCTCCTCACTGGAGCTGTCCCTCATCAGAGCCCGGCTGGCCTCGTTCTCCTGCCTGCTCTGGAACCACTGTTTGGAGGAACAGTGGCTGACTTCATCTCCAAGGGACACTTGCGGGGCAGCCAGTAATGTGGTCACAGAACTGCAGGGGTGGTAGCTCCATGCTCAGTCCCTTTCAGAGGACACAGGCTTTTCTCGGTCTTAACCCAGAGTCCCTGTTATGACAAATGTTTGTGTTCCCTGAAAATCTGTACGTTAAGCCCTAACCCCAATGTTATATGGAGGTGGAGCCTCTGGGAGGTGATTAGGGTTAGATGAGGTCATGAAGGGCCCACGATGGGACTAGTAGCCTCAGAAGGAGACCAGAGCTCCTGGCTGGGCAGGACAGCAGGCTGAGGCTCACCAGCACTTTTGCTGTGGTTGGGACCCTGCCCCCCACAGACATGGACCCCTGAGCCTGAGCGGTATCACTGGCCAGGCCACGCTGTCCTGGCCTCCTACACCTCCAGATGGAGAAGCTTGGCATGCCCAGGCTGTCCCCACCACTGCCATGGCCCAGGTGCTCCCTGCTGGGGCTTTCTGCTGCTCTCAGGAGCACAGTGGTCTCGGTGGGCTCCCAGGCCTGCTGACCTCCCTCTGCCCACTCCCTCAGGCTCCTGGAGGAGCCATTGTCCTACAAGCCAGACCAAGCCCCCAGAGAAGGGGCTCCACCAGGTGTGATAGCAGGGGAACCAAGCTTTGGCCACTTGGGACTGCTGCGTGGGGATGTTCACGGCCCAGCCCCAGCCTCGGTGGGTAAGGGGCCCCTCTCCTGTGCCAACTGGGCTGCAGGGGGATTCCCGAGCTGGCATTTGGGTGCTGCAGCCCAGGTGGGCAGGGCAGGTCTTGTCCTATATCCTGTAAGGTCCTCTGTGGCAAAGTCTAGGCAAAAGGCCAAGGGAAGGGGACATGCAGACCCCAGTGGCTGCACCAGGGCCTCTCCCAGCCCCAGGGAGGGTGCGCTTACAGCACCACCAAGGGGCCCGTCCAGCCCAGGGCCAGACTCATCCACAGGCTGCAGTGAGGCACAGGCTCAGCACAGCCCTCTTTCCCAGCCCCCTCCCCCACCAGTGACAGGTGTGGCTCAGGACACAGCCCCTCCATACCAGGTTCTGGGCCAGGTGGCAGATCCAAGGAGTCCTGGGCTCACCTTGTGGGTGGGAATGGCCTCACTGCATCACCCTGGAAGTGTGGGAGGACATGCCGAGGCCAGGGGCTGGCAGACCTGGCAGCTGGTTACCATGGCAACAGGAGTGCTTCTTGTAAAGACAGGGGGTCTTTTTGGTGAAACTGAGGGTTGTATGGGCGGCTGAGGGTGGGTGGGGCCTTGGGGCTCCATAGGGTACACAGGGCTGGGTGCTGCAGCCCAGCTGAAGGCTTGACCCCATGGGGGGCCCTTATTTGCTGAGGAATAGCAACTTGCAAGGAAAGGACGAACACCTAGAGCCACAGGGAGCAAACAGGCAGGCGCCTGAGGGCACCCAGTCCCTGTGCCAGTGTCCCCTCACCACATATAAAACGCCTGTCTGTGCCTGCACCGGGGCAGCTGCCTGAAAACTGGTGCCAACTCTGCTCAAGACTCACCCCCACCTGCCAGTCCTCTGCCCCAGATCAGACCCCAGCATGGCCACGACCAAGGGGGGCTCCAGGAAGAGGAAGTAAATCCACAGAGTTCCAGGCTGATCCATGCTGGCAGAAGACTGGGGAGCCTCACGGGGTCGAGCTAAACTCATTAAGCAAAACACAGAACGTGGGTTTGGCAGGCCAGCCACCTCACTGACCAGGATTGAGGTCTGGTATGCCTGCTGGAGCACCTGGGGACTGAGTTAACTGCCCGGGGCCAGCCTGGCCTCAACCCAGCCTGCCCGTGCTGCAGCCAGAAGGCCAGGACCTCCCGCTGTCCTCGGGTGTTCCCAGGGCCTGCACCGTGAGCTTGCTGAAATGCAGACTCCCTGGCCCACCCCAGACAGGCGGAGAGTCAGGACCTGCACTCTGACAAGGTCGCAGGTGACTCCTAGGCACAGGAGCATTTCTGAAGCCACGGGCCCTCTGGGGTCCATGGCAACCACGAAATGACTGCCCGGGCAGACTCCAAAGCACTGCTTGAAATACTTGCCAGCAGAAAGTCTGTAGGTCTGGCAGGCACGTCTCGGACACAAACCGCCACAGCAAGGCTTCGAGGCCTCTCCTCTAGTTCCCAGACTGAAGCGAATTCATGGACCCAGAGACTGTGTTAGAAGAGGAGACCGGGTACCTCTGAAAAGGACCTGGCCACACAGCCACTGCTGCACACTCCCACTCACACAGGGGAGACTGGGGGCCATTTTCCAGGGACTTCGGCCTGGGAAAAGGGAGGTAGTAAGACCTCCAGGGGTTACTGGATGACACCTCTGACCTGCTGCTGACACTGCCACCTGACAGCCACCAGGACCCACTGGTTGGAAGGGGCTTTGGGAAATGTGGCAAAGGTGGGGTATCAGGCCGAATCTGAGTTGGGGGGTTCTGCAGATGCTTCTTGTAGCGATTGCGCTAGTTCCCCCCAGGAGGTGGAGCAGGAACCCGCGCGGTGCCCTGGCCTGCCGAGGGATGGCTTCCTTCCTCGCTCGCCATCTCTTGCCAGCTGGGTGTTGAGCGTTGGTGGGTTCTCACCATCCCACCACTGGCCGCGCCAACTGCAGCCAAGGTCCGCTGCAGTTGGACAAGCCAACCAGCCCCTGGCACTTGGTACGCGGATGCTGCACTGGCAAATGCTCGCTCCTCTCCCCATCAAGAAAGAAAAGAAGTCGCAGTGTGTGTCCCGTGACAGGGACATCAGCACACCTTCGGTTTGCCTTGATGACACCATGCTTCTGTGTAATTGTGGTCGGGGATCTTCACTTCCTCGATGACATTATGCTAACTGGATGTGGTAAGGACAGGATAGCGAGTGCCCCGGATGACTCAGGAAGATGTGCTTTCCAGAGGGCGGGAGAGAAACCCTGTGAAAGTTCAGAAGCCTCCAGTGAAGGTTTACGGACCCAGTGATCTGGGAAATGTTAGGATATGCTACTTAAAGTCAGATGCGGTGCTGTACCTCACACCACCCACTTCTAAGAGGCACAGTGCTTGGTGGGACTCCGGATTTGGGGTGCAGCATGTACCACACCTGGACATCCCACTCTGACCCGTGTCCTGGGCAACAGGCAATGCTGGCAAGAACAGGCTCTGCAGTGGGTCCAGGCGTGACACAAGCAATCTTGCTGCTGGCATGGATGGCCCAGCAGACCCAGCCTTGCCTGAGTACCTGGCAGGGACACTACGCCCTCTGGAAAGCACCAAGAGAATGGCCACCAAGCCCAGACCCCTAGCCCCAGGCAAAGGCCATTTCCTCCCCTGTCAAAATCCACTCTCCACTTAGAAAGCCACTCCGGGCTCGCCGCTACTCAGCCCTGGTGAAGGTCTAAAATCGTTCACCCATCGGCCCAGGGAGAGCTGAGCGCCTGCGCCATCCTTCAGGAAACATAAGTAGCGCAACTGGACCAAGCACATCTGGAAGTAAAGCCCACGAACAGAAGCTCGAGCTCCCACTTCCTGCCTCTTCTGAACAGCCACTCCCCTCTCAGCCTGCACCAAGGCTCCACAACGGGTTTCCTACCTGCTGCTGAAGGCAGAAGTGCTTGTGGATGTAGTGCACACTGTTGCCACCCAGAAGGGGACAGCTGCTGCGTCACCACTGCTGGGGGCTGGCCCTAGGAGCAGGGGGTGGAGGGATCTGCTTCTGGTGAGCAGGGCCAGGTGGCACGTTTAGCCCATGCTTGGCTCTGTATGGGCAGTATCCAAGTTGGCCAGCTGGCCAAAGACAGGAAGCTTGTGGGCAAGGAGATGTGGGGAAGAGATAGGAGTGTGGCCCCTGGGATGGGCACAGAAGGAGGGTGTGAGCCCAGCAGAAACACCTGCATTTGTCCAGAGGGTGCCCACCATCCTGGAGATGCTCATGGACAGGGATGTTGAATCCAGATCCTTTAGGCCACCCCATGAATGCTCCATGGGCCCAGATGGACAGTGGCCTCAGCAGCAGGGACAGAGGCTGTGTGCAATTGACCAAGGTGGACCTCCCTAGCTCATGGCACAGCTTCAAGCCTGACCCACCAATGGGAAAGGCCAAAGCTAACCCATCAGCGAGACCAGAGGGTGGGACACGTCAGCAACCCAGTGGCTACCTGAGGATCTCGAGGGCTACTGTCCTAGTGGAGATGGTGACCCAGCCTCACAGGGAGGAGAGACACAGCACAAATCCGGCTTTGCTGTTGCAGCTGAGACCAGTGCCAGCACCACTGCGTGGGGCCTCACAGAATTCCCCACTGACTACCACATCACCTCCAAAGGAGGGGCCCATCTCACCACCCTGCTAACAGCAGGCTCGTGCCACAAATCCGCGGCTGAGGGGAAACTTTGAAGGTGTTTGCTGCTGCTTTTGCCAAAAGCCAGAGCACCCAGGCCCGGGAATGAGGGGAGGGTCCCTTGTGGGGTCTCTGCCCCACCCCTACAACCTGGCTCAGCAGGTATGAAGGCCCTGGTGTCTGAGAAGGGACGGTGTCTGCTGGCAAATCCAGTCCCACTCCCATTAAGCTAGAGACTGAGATGGTCTCAGACCACAGGGTCCTCAAGCTACCCACCTGTTGGGGGGAACGAGGCTATTTTTCTATGGGTGATGGATCCCGACCACCACAGAGGGCCAGTGCTTGTTACGCACTCAACTGTGTCCCCCACAAAACTCGTATGTTGAAGTTCTAATCTCCAGCATCTCAGAATGTGTCCTTATTTGGTCACTGGTCAGCATAGGGTCTTTACAAAGATGATCAAGTTAAAACAAGGTCATGAGGGGGGACCCTTGTCCAATCTGTGTCCTTACAAGAAGAGGTCAGGACACAGGTGCAGAGAAAGGCCAGGTGAGGACACAGAGAGAAGTGAGCACACCGTGAGTGTGGCCGTGTGCAAGTCCAGGAGACGACTCGGGAGGAACCAGCCCTGCCTACACCTGACCTCAGACTTCCAGCCTCCAGAGCTGGGAGATGATACGCTGCCGACATCTGAGCAACCAGGTCTGTGGTATTTGTCACAGCAGCCCAAGCCAGACTAACCCGGGGCTCCAGAAGGCATCGTGCCCCACCCAGGGGCCCACCAGCCCAGCCTCACTGCTCCCATACAGCAACAGCAGCGCCTCAGAGACACGAAGGACCGCCTGAGGGAGCTGGTCTGGGCTCACATGGGGAAAGGGGCATGGCTTTGGTGTTCAAATGGAACTACTGTCAAAGTGACAACTCTTTTTTTTTTTTTTTTTTGAGACAGAGTCTCACTTTGTTGCCCAGGCTAGAGTGAGTGCCGTGGCATCAGCCTAGCTCACAGCAACCTCAAACTCCTGAGCTCAAGCGATCCTCCTGTCTCAGCCTCCCGAGTAGTTGGGACTACAGGCATGCACCACCATGCCCGGCTAATTTTTTCTCTATATATTTTTAGCTGTCCATATAATTTCTTTCTATTTTTAGTAGAGATGGGGTCTTGCTCTTGCTCAGGCTGGTCTCGAACTCCTGAGCTCAAACGATCCGCCCACCTCGGCCTCCCAGAGTGCTAGGATTACAGGCGTAAGCCACCGCGCCCGGCCAAAGTGACATCTCTTGACCACAACTTGGTGGTCCATGTTTGCTGGTGGCATGGAGGGGACATGAGCTTCACACCTAGACAAAGGGCAGGTGGGTACAGAAAAGCCGGTGGGATGAGATCAGGGCCTCCGCTCCCAGGCTCCAGCCCGCAGGGTCCCACAGGCTGGCTGTGCCCCTGGACAGGTCTCTGCCCCTTGCCAGGTGCCCTTTCTCCACAGGTTTCTCCGTCTGCCTGCTCGCTGGGGGCAGTTCTGCACCTTGCCTCCATCTCTGCAAATAGTCACCAAATTGTCCTCATCTGGGCATGCCATCTGTTTCTTCCTGGGCCCAGATGTGGAGCCACTATGACCCAAGGGGGGTGGACACAGGCATGGTGGACACTGCTGGCCTTAAAAAGCTGCTAGCCACAGTCTGGGCCGGGCAGGGATGCTCCATCCCACCCTCCACTGGGGCAGGGGCCCTTCCCCCATGCAGCCTCAGCTCCTCACTCTGCAGAGCAGCAAGAAAACAAGCAACAGGAACGTGCCCCTCACTAGGGGCGATGCCAGAGACCCCTGGGTGGGCAGGGCGAAGCTGAACTCCCTGCCTGGAGAGGGCAGGACTCTCCACATGGCCAGAGCGGTGTCCCTCAGTCTATCCAGGCTGGGGGGCAGGCTCTGGATGGGAGGGGGCAGGAAGAGGCTTTCCTCCAGCTGGGTCCTCACCCCTCCAGGCTTCACCCTCAGGGGACAGCCCCACCCCTGCCCAGTGGCGGCCCACAAAGCCTCACCCAAGACTGGCGTGTGGAAAGGCACTTTAAAGGCGATGATGGGGCAAGCTGGAAACAGGTGGCGCTGAAGGCTAACTGACAGGCCAGCTGCCCCGGGTTACTGGTCAGCACAGGCTCACGGGTCACCAGCAGCCGGTGACCCTCGTGGGGCAGGGACCTCCAAGTATGGCACAGGGTCCGAGAAAGGGCCTGGCCGGGCCCAGTAGTCCAGTGCTCGAACTCGGTAGGAACCCGAGACAACAGCTGTGTCTGCAGACACAAAGGTACACACGTGTTATTGGGCGTGTGCCCACCTGAACCTACCCTGATACCTAATGCCCCTGACTCAAGTCTTCGAAAGGCCCTGGCCCCCACCACACCTGGCACTGTGAGGAGGCGCAGGAATGGGGTGGCCGAGGCCAGGGCAATGGGGGGTGGGCATACCTGGGCTAAACACGAAGAGGTTAAAGGTCGATGGCTTCCTGCTGACCGGGGTATACACCTTACCATCCTGGGAGAATTGGATCTCATATGTCCACAGGCACCTGGGGAGGTCAGAGTCAAGAGCAAGGCTGGGGGACAGGGCAGACCCACAGCCCTGTTCCCTCCATTCCCCCTCCCTGGCACCCCCCTGTGTCCTTGGCACTCTTCCTGCAATTTCAGGGGAGAGCAGAGAAGGCTGGAGCCCAACTGTGGCCTTTGATGTCCCCTGCAGGTACCCCTACGTCCCACTAGACAAGGTGTGATGTCACAAGTACACAATGTGGGGGGTGGAAGGCAGAGAGGCAGGAGGGAGCTGGCCCACCACCATGGAGTGTCCACAGGGCCACTGCAGCCTGAAAGCGCTGGGGCAAAATGGGGAGGTGACCCCCACTCACGTACTTGGAGCCCACATACTCATCCGACCAGACCAGAACCAGCTGCCCCTCAGTCAGGGGCAGTGCACGGAGCCGGGTGACCTGGGGAAAGGGAGGTACTGTGTCAGGGTGACAGGGGTGGGGTGGGGGTGAGTCGCGGCAGCTGTGGGGGCTGCCACTTACCTGGCCTGGCGGCTTCTCTGGGCGTGCGCACACGTGCACCAGCAGGAGCGAGGGCAGCGGGAGCTCTGGGCGCAGGGTCAGGTGGCGACTGGCAGGCAAGGGGCGTGGTGCTGTGGCCACCGGGTCCTGGGGATAAAGGTGGGTCTTCAGGGATCTCAGGGTGGGTTGACGGCCCTATGCACCCTTACCCTAATGCTCCCCGCAAACCTCAGCCGCGCGCATGCGCCGGAACTGCTCCGCGGAGGGGAAGTCCGGCCGGCCCACACGTTGCCACTCGCCTTGGGGGCTGCAGAGCCAGTTGTCCATGTAGCGCGTGACGTAGACCAGCCCTGCGAAGCGCACGCTGGGGCCTCGCCTCAGCGGGCCGCCCCCTCCAGGCCCGGCCCCTTCAGAGTGCCCGCAGCCGGAGACCTCCCTGGGACCTCCACTCACCTGGGCCAGGGGGCACCCCATGCAGCCGCAGGGTCACCGCAACGCTGCGGTTGGCGTGGGCGCGGGTGTCGTCACTTGCGTAGACCAGCACTGCAGCGCGCCAGGCGTCGGCAGGGCCCTCGGGGCTGTGGGCGCTGGCCAGGACTCCCACCGTGTGGTTGCTGTCCAGGACCACCCCAGCCTGGGACACCTCGGCCCAAAGCTGCTCCCCATCTACAGGGGGAGGCTGTCACCATGTGGGGAAGCTGTCCCTCCACCCTCCCAGGGTCTGGCTTCGCACATCTGTCCCCTCCTCTTGGTAAAGAGATCTCTGTCTGGCGGGTCCAGGTCACACCACAACCTCTGCAGCCCACAGATCCGGAGAAACAGAGTGGGATGGGAGGGCAACCCCCAAGGAAGTGTGCTCTGCCCCCCATGTCCACGCCCCCCTGCCCCAGGGCCTACTCCTCAACCTAGAAGACATCCCTGCCTAAGGCCCTGATCGGCCCACCCAGGCTCTCCTCTGGTCCTACCGCACCCAGGGCGCGCCAGGCCCGCCTCCGCTGTCTGCAGGCTGGCCCGGCACCGCTCACCCAGCAGAGCCAGCAGCCCCATGGCCGTGAGCACCGGCTTGCGCAGCAGCTGCACGTGGGGCGGGCGGGTGTTGTTGACCTGGAAGCGTGCGGTGAGCGTGCGCTGCGAGAAGGGGTGCGGGTGGTAGCTCAAGAAGGCGTTGTCGTTGCTCAGGAGCGCGTAGTTGATGGAAGAGCTGGTGTTAGCCACTAGCATGTTCTGGTGCTGTGTGATGACCTGGGGGCAAACAGGGCGGCTGGGACAACGGCTGCAGTGGCCACCACTCCCACCCTAAGAATAAGGTGGCTCTGTGGGGAAGATGTACAAGGGCAGAGGGCAGGCCCACCTTTACAACCATGGCTGCGTAGGTCACGTCGGCCCTCCATGGCTGCGGCTGCGACCAGCCCACCAGTGGGTCTGCCTCATCGTTGTAAATGGGGGTGTCCGCGAACTTGGGGAAGAGCTGCCGTATCTGCTGCCCTACGGCCTTCTCCTGCTCCAGGATGTAGATGGAGCTGCCCGCACCCTGCAGGTGCCACCAAGGTCAACTACACCACTGCCACCACCAGTAAGGGGCAGGCAAGGGTCCAGGGCTGGTGGAGGGGCAGGGTGCACCTTCTTGTGGAGGGAGATGTAGTCCAGCCGCACGCCCACCTCCCCCGTGAAGAAGTTGGTGCCGCTGTGGCAGTGCTCCAGGAGGCTCCAGCACAGCGGAGACCGCGGCGGGGGGTGGAAGGAGTCAGCGGGACCCCCCAGCCGCAGAGCAGCGCTGGCAGCACGCAGGCCCTCGGAGCAGGCGTCATAGTAATTCAGGAAGCCTGGGCGGAAGGCGAGTCCATGCATGCCCTGAGGGACCAGCAGGTGCAGATTCCCCTCCCGAGCTCCCATGCCCCTTTCAGTTCGCAGGACCAGGAAGACCGCCCACCTTGCGTGGTCATGGAGACGTTGTCAAAGTCTTGGTGATCCGGCTCGTTCCACGTCTCAAAGTTCCACTTGGAAACATGCGCAAGTCCATACCTCCCTACAGAGCGTTCCTGCTGTCACACGTGCTCCACCCCTTTGTGTTGGACTGTCCAGCCCATCTGTAACCCCAGGGAGTCCCATGGTTGGAGGTTTGGGTCTGATGGAAGGTCTGAGTGCAGCCGAGCGTCCCTGACCCTGTCCACCCTCCCTGCCATTGGGAAGCCCTGGCTCAAAGGGACCAAACACAGAAGACCCAAGGGATGGCCTGGGTGATGGGGGGAGGACAGACTGCCCAGGAGTATCCACCCCGTCCCCAGGGCCTGCACCCTGCCCACCAATGTATCTGCTGGCTAGGAGAGAGACCAGGTCCTTCCACGCAAACACCTGCTGCTTGTCCTCAAAGTCAGTGAAGAGTCCCGAGGGGCTGCCCATCAGCTCAAATCCTACAACAAAGGAGGGTGGCGGCCCTGCTGCCTACTGCCCATGCCATGCCCATGCCCTGCTCCAGCATGGCAGTACCAAGGCCAGTCCTAATCAAACAATCTTCAAGGACCCAGAAGGGCTGGGTAGTGGGAGAGGGGGTGCAGGTGGGCTGAGAGGGTAGAGCCAGCCACTCACCTGGGAGGAGCTGGTTCTCCCTGAGGAGGTCCAGGTACTTGTCCAGGTGGGTGAAGTTGTAGCTCAAGCCCTGCCCAGCTGATGCCCTGTGGACAGTCAATGTCAGTGTGGAGAGCACAGAGCACAGATGTGACTTAGCTCTCCATACTGGAACTGCAGCCACATTCCAGCAGAGGAGGAGCTGCCAACACAGGGTCAAGACCCAGGCTTCCTGATGGGCCCTTCCCCTTAAAAAATAACCAACACTATGGAAACCTATCAGCCACTCACAGCCTAGTGTGAACTACTGTGCCTGCGCTTTAAAACCTCCCACCTCTTCCTTCAAGAGATGGAAGACTTGGGGTGGAGACTCAGAATAGCCATGAGGCTCAGAGGTGCGATGGAGCAGGCAGGTCCTTCAGGAAAGGTACGGAGTGGGCGTTGTAGGACAGGAGCCAGGCAAATCCCAGTGGCCATTCTACCCTGACTCTCTGCCTCTCCTGGAGTCCAGGGCCCCAAACTTGGCCCAACAGTACCCTCATCTCTGCCCCCACACTCCAAGATGCAACCTGGATGGGCAGAAAGGGAAAAGAGGGCGTCCCCCACCCTACACTCATCCCAGATGGAGCTCAATTCTCAAAGGGCTCATGTTCTGAGAGGGGACAGGTGTCATCAGGCAACCATCAGAATCTTTAAGAGCACATCAGATGTTTGGTGATGGGGACATGACAGAGAGTGAAGGGGGCAGAAGGTCAGGGAGGAAGGGCCTCTCTGAGGAGGGGGCGTCTAAGACCTCCCAAGTAATGGGATGAGCCAGCAAGGAGAACGTCTGGGGGAAAACAGATGAGGCTGCATGTGCAAAGGCCCTGGGATAGGAACCAGCTCCTGGTAAACAAGCAGCAGAAAGGCACCTAGTGGGCCTGGGGCAGAACAAGGGTGTAACATCATGGAAAATGAGGTTACATGGGGGTCTTGTGACCATTGTGAAGACAGGACCCTGACTCAGGGTGAAATGGAGAGCCCTTTCAGGGTTCTGGGCAGAGCAGTGCCATGATGTTTTTGAAGGATCCTTCTGGTGACTCACTGGAGCCAAAGTGGGACCCAGACAACTGGCTAGGGGGCCACAGTGGTCACCCATGGAGAGATGTGGCGCCCAGACTGGGTGGCAGCCAGAGAGGCTGGAGCAAATGGATTACAAAGTAGAGGGGCAGCATCTGCTGTTGGGGTGGGAGGACAACTCCATGGATTCCAGCCTGAGCAGCTGGACAGGTGGAGATTAGCTTGGAGCCAGGCTGGTCTCGGTTTGGGCCACATGGACTTGGGCATCTGAGGGTAGACTGGGTGAAGACACTGGTGCTCAGGGGTCTGGGGCTGTGGGGAACGCTTCTGGCCCAAGGCAAAGGTGTGAGGTGGTGGAACAGGGGACAGCAGCCAGCACTGAGCCTGGCGAGCGGGGCAGGAAATGCTGCAGCCCTAGTGAGGCGCGTGGGGAGGTACTTGGCGTGGGGCACAGACAGGTGGGTCAGCCAGGGTCTGAGGGCGTCCTGCACCATTAGGATGCAAGGAGCTCGCGGCGCGACGCGCCCCCTTGAGGCAGCTGGGTCTGTTCCGAGTGTGCGATGGCGCAGCAGGGGCAGGGCGGGGTCGCACCAAGAACCCGGAATCTAGCCCTAAACAGCTGTCTGTTGGTCACAGCAATTTCTCGCCACAGCCTAGCCGGCCCAGCACTGCTCCCTAGCGCAGTGCAGGCCTGGACAACTCAAAACCTCCCTTCTGGTTGTGCCTGTCCTTGCTTGTACCGGTCAAGGCAGAGCACCGCCCGTCCGCAGGCACAGGTGCCAGCTCCTGCTCCTCCCGCCCTGCCCTCTGCTGGCTCACCCGCTCCTACGCCAGGGGCCGGACGCCAGCACGTGCACAGCGGAGCCTTCTCTACCCTACCCCCGCCACCGCCCCTCCCATCCAAAGGTCACTCCAGTAGCTAAGAAGTAAAACTTAACAAGCACTTGGGTAAAAATTAAATGCCCAGCGGATGGGTTCCAAAGTCCTACAGGTGGGGGTGGGGCAGGAGCAGGCGATGACAGCCGGGTGGAAAGTGCAGGTGCTGGCGCAGCTCCTGACTTCCTCGCAGATCCCAAGGTGATAACCCGGGCCCTGCGCACACAGGCCTGGGGTCAACACCGTCCGGGTGCTGGGCCGGCTGGGCCGCCAGCGGGGGGAGCCCCAGCATCAGAGATGTCCCCAGCCTGTCACCACGGTGGACTTGAGTGTCAGCTGGCCTGGCCAGCCTCGCAGCTATGATGCTCGGGGACCAGGATACCGCCCCCCGGGGCGACCCCAGTCTAACAAACAGGGAGTAGTCCCGCCCCACAGCCCGCGCCTTGGTCTCCCTCCACCTCGGTCCGGTCGGGAGGGGGATTTGAGAGACAGACTAGAGAGGGGGCTGAGCCGGTGAGACCAAGGGCGCAGCCCACCCCACGCCCCCTGCGGAGCGGCCTGGCCTGGAAACGCAGACTGGGCCATCGCCCAGCCCGGGGCCGGAAGCCCGAGGACCGGCCCACCCTGCCAGACCCCAATAGGCACCGGCGGCCGCACAACCGGCTCGTTCTCCGCGCCCCCTCCCCGGGCCCCTGCCCCGAGTCCGAGCGCCTGCGCCGCGAGGCCGAGTCACCGCCCGCCCGGTGAGTGTGCGGGGCGGGGCCGGGGCCGCGCGTGCTCGGCGGTGGGGGCGGGGGCGCGCGTGCATAGGAACAGCGCAGGCAGGGAACGGAGCCGTGCCGTCCCAGGGGTGAGGGGCGCGAGACCGACGGCGGTCGCGAGCGGGGGCTGTGCGGAGTGCGGCCGGCCCGGCACAGATCCCCGTGGGAGAACCTGCGGCGCGGCCTGGGCACTGGGGCGGGGGTGTCAGCGGGGCCTCTGTCTTCTTTCCTGGACCCCAGCACCGCGCACACGGGCCTGTCATTCCAGAGAAAATGGGGTCTGGACCCCAGAGCCCTGTCGGCCTGGCTTCTTTCCACGGGTGGTGGGTACAGATACAATGTTTCCTTTCCAAATAAATGTGCTCCAACTTAAAACGGTTGATTCAAAGACAAAATTAAGGAAATAACCCTATGGCCAGGACTTGACAGGAGGTCCAGTGGAGGTGGTTTAGGCAGGTTTGACCCCATCCTTCCCCCGACGTGGGAAGCAGCTAGGTGCACGGGGGCGAGTGGGCCTGCCCACCCTCTCGGGCCAGCAAGGCTGCAGGACCCCTAGACAGGTGGCACAAAGCAGCACCAGCCTCTGGCCTCAGCACACAGGCAGAGAAACTGAGGCAGAGGGATATGTCGACAATAGGGGGTTAGGCCCCAAGGGTCCTACAGGTGTGATCTCAATTGTGTTTCCTCACCCACAGGGGACACCCAGCAGAGGCAGGCCCAATCCCTGCCAAGCATGGCCAAGGCCAGGCCCCCACAGTGCAGCGGAGATGGTGGGGGTGCTGCGCCCCTGAAAATTGCCCTCCTGAGCTATCCCCACCAGCCTAAAATCCCACCACAGGCCGGCCCTCCACAGCCTCTGGAAATCCCCACCCCCTTGGTGGGGGGACGGCTGCTCCCCACACTTAGGTTTTCATGTGCCCCCAAGGTGACACCCCCCCCATCTTGCACCAGCACCTCAGCCCTAGCACGTGTGCACGTACCCACTCTCACGCCCACGGCTTCTTCCCACTCTCTGGCCACCCCATCCCCCAACCACATTCCACTCCCATTTCACCTCCAAATGGGGACAACCTGTAGTCGGGTCTTCCCTGGCCAGGCCCATGGCTCCAGGGAACCAGGCAGGGCTTGCCAGCAGGCTGCAAAGGAGCTGAGTGTCAGGATGCCTGATGGGAGCACCCTCCCTCTGGGGCTCGGCCCCTTCACACTCCAGTGTCCCCTGTCCGGGAGAATGCAGCCCAGGGCCATGTCTGACTCTGCAAAACTGTTGGCTGCAATCCCCCTTCAAGGACTTGTGGGCACAGGAGAGGCAGCAAGGCAACTTCACAGTCCCCAGGCCTCAGCCAGTCTGCCCTAAGTGCCAGGGCTGCCAGGGACAGCAGGCCCAGGCTGGCTCGGCCTCCCAGTCCCACCAAAGGGACCCCCACAACCTCCTGGGCCTGCCTCCAGGATGGGAGCATGCTCGGGACTGCAGCAGCCCCCTGGAAAGGAACCAGCCCTTGTCACTCACAACCCACTTACCCCTCAAGCACCCAGTGATGGGGGCTCACCTCCATTATCCACTTTAAAGATGGGGGACCTGAGGTTCTGCATGATAATTTTAAAAACAGCAGCTCACTCTGTTTTCTTGTGTGGGCCACTGCCCTACGAGTCTCAGGGCCTCTGGTTTAATTCATTTTAAGGGATCATTTATCTTCATGGCAGCCCTAGAAGGCAGGCCTGGCCAGTCTTAGCGGGTTGGGCTGGAATGCAGGCAGACCCAGGACCCTGCCCCCAACAGAAGGAAGAGCATGCTAGGCTGGTGGTGGCATCTGGATGCCAGGAAGCCCTCTGCCCTGGGCCATACACACCACACACGCATGTGTGCACACAAGTATGCAAACCATGCATGCGTGCGCGCCCACATACTAGCAACTGTGTGTCTGCTTTCCACGCACGGACACAGGACGGAGGCTGGGAGCACGGTGGCCCCATGCCAAGCTGGCCATTACAGCCTCCACCCCTGCTCCAGCTTGGACCAGAATGGCTCCTTGCAGGACCAGGAAGATATCCAGTGATTGGACAGGCGAAAGCCCCTCCCTCAGTCCTCTCCCAGGTGGGGAGGGGGCGACTGCACTTGGCCCCAGAGAGTGGCCTGTACTCAGCACACAAGCCTCTGTCCCGCGCTGGGTCCCCAACACCCACACACCCTGCACAGCCACTCACAACTCCCCCTCGCTCCCTGGCAGGGCCGCAGCTGCACCTGGAGCCCCACACAGCTGTAATGATTTGTGAGCCTGATTACAGTGCAACTCCCTGGGTTAGCTGCTCAGGTAACACGTCTGGGGGGAACCTGTGACTCAGCAATCTTTGGGGTAAATAATTTAACTGCAGATCCCAGCACACAGAGCGCTGCCTGCAGGACAGTGCCAGACTCACTGCTCTGCTCTTCCACCTGCTCACAAAAGCCAGCGGGTTCTGGGTCCAGCCGGGCCCCAGCCTCAAGGGACAGGCCAGCCCTCAACATCCCACGGCCCTCTGAGCCCATAAGGCGCTCTCTCAGGTAAGAGCCAAACTGGGGCCCCGGACAACTCAGCCACCACAGAGGCAGCTCACGGGGCAGAGAAGGCAGGAACTGTGGACAACTGGCCAGGACCCCTGGATTCCATGGCTTCTTAGAGGACCCTCAGGCTCAAGGCAGGTGGCATGTACAGTCCTTGTGCTGCATACCTGGACCCCAGGGACCCTGTGTGGTGGGGTCTTCAGAGGAAGAGGACACAACTCTCATCACGTTCCCTACAGGGCCAGCACCCACCGTTCCGGAGCCCACACGGGCTGTGCTCAGCCAGCCCGCACTGACCTGCCAGGCTGGGGCCATCACTGCCCCCACTCCCCAGGGAGTCCTCAGGCCTGTGTCCTGGGCTCTGAGGGAGCAAAGAACATCTGGTCAACACTGCTATGCAGGGAGTTTTAAAAACAGAAGTACTTTGGAGACTGTAAACAAGGCAGAGCAGACCCGGGCCACGTATGTGATCAGTGTGGCCTCTAGGCACCGCCTCCCTGACGCAACGGTGCTCTCCGAACGCAAAGAAAATGTCAGCAGGTGCCCTTCTAGCTCTGCTCGCCTGGGGTGGCTGTTTGCAGAAGACTGGGCCCCCTCTGGGAGGCTGCCCTGAGGGACAGTGCGGCATGCCTGTGCACTGCGTGGACTGGTCAGGGCTTTGGGCACGTACCTAGCAAGGGCCCCCATGTCCCAGAACACCCTGGACAGGGGAGATGGATTCTAGTCACCCTACCTCTCCTCCCAGCTGGCCCTAGCGCCACTCCCCTGGCAGATCTGGGGTCCCAGTATCCACAAGGCTTGGCAGGCACACAAGGAGACCCCCTTCCTGTATGCGCTCTGCCAGTCCCAGGGCCCGAAGTACAGAGGTGATGGAGGGGCCAGCTGGAAGTGTCCATAGGGGAGCAGGCGCTGGTTTGGATGGGAGAGCGGAGGGGGTTCCAGTGTGGGCATGGGGTGGACAGCAGGGCCCTTTGCCAGGCCAGGGAGGCGGACTGGGAGCAGCAACGGCTCAGGTGTGTTCACTGTGTCTGCGTCTCTGACAGTCTGACTTGAAGCACATGTGTGAGGTGGCCCAACCTGCTCCCTCTGTTGGGGAGGTGAGTGGCATGAGGCTCCCGGCAGATTTCAGGTAGGAACTACAGAGCTCTGCCAGGCCACCCCTCAGCACCACTGGCCTTGGCACACCCCAGGCATGTGGCCCATTGTCGTAATCATTGTCTCACCCCACAGATGGAAGGAACCTTGGAGTGAGCAGGACCTGATGTCCATCCAGACGGGGTAGGGGGTCTGGCCCATGCTGTTGGGAGGGGCTCAGCACCAGCTCCTGACCCAGTCCCCTCAGCTTCTGAGAGCAGGGCAACCTCTGAACCCTGCCCTGGGCAGCAGCAGCACTTGCCCCTGCCTGAGTCTTTTTTGTTGAGACGCGGGCCCTGGGACCCCAAGGCCATGCCCACTTCTTTGTTGCAGGTGGGCCTGAGGGGCCTGGCGCTGCAGGATGGAGGTGTCCTCTGAGCCCCTGCAGCAAGGCAGGGGGCTGGCACTGGTCCGACGGCAGCCCCCGGTGCCCCAGGGTCTGCGCAAAACACTGAAGGCCAGGCTGCTGCGGAGCTGCACATGCAGCCTGCCACGAGCCAGGGCACTGGTGCAGGACCTGATCCCTGCCACGCGCTGGCTGCGCCAGTACCGCCTGCAGGAGTACCTGGCAGGTGACATCATGTCAGGTCTAGTCATTGGCATCATCCTGGTGCCACAGGCCATTGCCTACTCGTTGCTAGCCGGGTTGCAGCCCATCTACAGCCTCTACACGTCCTTCTTCGCCAACCTCATCTACTTCCTCATGGGCACCTCGCGCCACGTCTCTGTGGGCATCTTCAGTCTGCTCTGCCTCATGGTGGGGCAGGTGGTTGACCGCGAGCTCCAGCTGGCCGGCTTCGACCCCTCCCAGGACAGCCCGGGGTCCAGAGCCAATGGCAGCGACCTCAACAACTCAGCTACCACACTGGTGCTTGGACCACCTGACTGCGGGCGGGACTGCTACGCCATCCGCGTCGCCACTGCCCTCACGCTGGTGGCTGGGGTTTACCAGGTGAGGAGCCAGCTGCATGGGGGTAAAGATGGGCCACTCGCCTGCTGAGGGCACCCCCCTCTTAGGTGCCCATCACCTACCACAGGGGCAAGACTGGGAGGAAATACAGGGTCAGGTCTGGAGGACAGGCTGGGGCCTTGGAGAAGACAGAGCAAAGCACAAGCGGAGCTGGGCATGCAAGAGCATCCCAGAGCAAGGCACCAACACCTGAGGGCTGAGGGTGCAGCAGGGAGGGGTCCTGGGAGCCAGCCTGGCCAGTGGCTGTGGCTCAGCCAAGCCAGACTGTGGCCCACGTGGCCTCCTGAGCTTTCTGTCCCAGGTGGGACCCAGGGGACAGGGCTGCCTTCCTGCAGCCTCCCCACACCTGGCTACCTCCTACCTAAGGCCTGTCCACCCCAGTTCCCCGTCAGCTCCATGTCTGCACTGGAGGGCAATGGGGGTCAGTGTCATGTGCAGGAAAACAGGAAGAAAGGCTTTTCTAATGCCTAGAGCCCAGAGGCCTCAATTCTGAAATAAAACTGGCTCCTGTGCATGCGAGAGGGTAAGAAGTGAGCGTCCGTGGCCAACAGTGTACACATGTAACACTCACGCGTGTGTCCGCTGGCATGTGTGCAAGTGTGCAGTGCAGGAACACAAGAGGCCACAGGAGGAGTCTGATTTGGAAAACACGTAGCTAAAGCAGTGGGTCGTCAGGCTATGTGCTGCGACCATGCCCCTCAGGCCACACCAGGTGCCAGTGGCAGGGCACGCAGCTCCTGCCGGACAGCCTGCTGGCCTGACCACACTCTGTCCACAGGTCCTTATGGGCGTCCTTCAGCTGGGCTTCGTGTCCACCTACCTCTCGCAGCCGCTGCTCGACGGCTTTGCCATGGGGGCCTCCGTGACCATCCTGACCTCGCAGCTCAGGCACCTGCTAGGCGTGCGGATGCCTCGGCACCAGGGGCCCGGCATGGTGGTCAGCACGTGGCTAAGCCTACTGCGCAGCGCCAGCCAGGCCAACGTGTGCGATGTGGTCACCAGCACCGTGTGTCTAGCAGTGCTGCTGGCTGCTAAGGAGCTCTCAGACCGCTGCCGGCACCGCCTGAGGATCCCGCTGCCCACAGAGCTTCTGGTCATCGTGGTGGCCACACTTGTGTCCCACTTTGGGCAGCTTCATGAGCGCTTTGGCTCTAGCGTGGCTGGCAACATCCCCACTGGCTTTGTGGCCCCACGGGTGCCAGACCCAGAGCTGATGCAGCGTGTAGCCCTGGACGCCGTGGCCCTGGCCCTCGTCGGCTCGGCCTTCTCCATCTCACTGGCAGAGATGTTTGCCCACAACCATGGCTACTCCATCCGCGCTAACCAGGAGCTGCTGGCCGTGGGCTGCTGCAACGTGCTGCCTGCTTTCTTCCACTGCTTTGCCACCAGTGCTGCCCTTGCCAAGAGCCTGGTGAAGACCTCCACCGGCTGCCGGACCCAGCTGTCCAGCGTGGTCAGTGCCGCTGTGGTGCTGCTGGTGCTGCTGGTGCTGGCACCACTGTTCCGGGACCTGCAGCGGAGCGTCCTGGCGTGCGTCATTGTCGTCAGCCTGCGTGGGGCTCTGCGCAAGGTGAGGGATCTCCCTCGGCTGTGGCGGCTGAGCCCAGCTGATGCGCTGGTCTGGATGGGCACTGCAGCCACCTGTGTGCTGGTCAGCACTGAGGCCGGGCTGCTGGCCGGCGTGATCCTCTCGCTGCTCAGCCTGGTGGGCCGTACACAGCGCCCACATGCGGCCTTGCTCGCCCGCATTGGGGACTCAGCCTTTTACGAGGATGCCACGGAATTTGAGGGCCTCATTCTTGAGCCCAGGGTCCAGGTGTTCCGCTTCTCAGGGCCACTCTACTATGCCAACAAGGACTTCTTCCTGCAGTCCCTCTACAGCCTCACGGGGCTAGACGCAGGGCGCTTGGCTGCCAGAAGGAAGAAACGGGGCTCTGAGGTGGAGGCTGGCGCAACAGACCCTGTCGAGAGCAAAGATGGCTCTGGGAGCAGCAGGGCCGCGCTGGTCCCCACAGTGGCCGGCTTCCACACGGTGGTCATCGACTGTGCCCCGCTGGTGTTCCTGGACACGACTGGCATGGCCACACTGCAGGGTCTGCGCCAAGACTATGAGGCCCTGGGCATCAGCCTGCTCCTGGCCTGTTGTAGTCCCCCAGTGAGGGATGCTCTGGGGAGAGGTGGCTTCCTCAGGGAGGACCAGGGGGACGCGGCTGAGGAAGAACAGCTGTTCCACAGTGTGCACAGTGCCGTTCTGGCGGCACGAGCCCGCCGTGGGGAGCTGGTGGCTGCCGACTCCACCCTCTAGCAGGGCCAGGGCCTGCCCACCACTCCCTCCTGGGAGCCTGCAGTGCAGATCTGCAGCCATCGCTGAGATCCTTCCCGGGGAGCGATGCCAAGGGCTGGAGTCATCAGAGAGGTGCAGTCTTGCACCACCTCTGCCCTGGGAAACCAGGGAACCCCAACTGGGGAAGGGGAAGGGGGCACTCTGATCACACACAAGGACCCCAGACACTCAATAATCAAGATCCTTCACCTTTGAGACAAACGCTGCCCCCAGGATGCCGGCTTGGCCATGATGCCAGCCACCCATGAAGTCCCTCGGCCTGAGCCCAGAAGTGCTGTGCCTGACCTGACACTCTGTGTCACTGTCTTATTTGAACAAAGGCCCCTGCAAATCATGCAGCCTCCAAGGTGCCAAAAGGACACACTATCCCAGGGCTTGGCCAGCCTCTGCCCCACAGGGTAGAGGCTGGCAACTCTGGCTAAGGGCATGAGGAGCTCTATGTTTCTCTAAGCCCTCCATACCCAAGTGCCCGGCCCCCACTCCTGCCCTGTGCCTCACCCTCAGGGTGACAGCCTGCTCCAAGGAAGGAGGTCCAGTGTCAGGGCCAAAGGTGGTGTGAGCAATAGAACCTCAGCCCAGCACTCAGGCCTGGCACACAAAGCCACATGCCACACAACACCAAGCAGGCATGAACCTCCAAAGTGATCTCCAGGGGGAAGCCAGCTGTGCTCCATCCAGCAGTTGTCCCCAGCACACACTGCCCCACTGGCCCCCCTGGAGCACAGCCAGTGAGAACGTCTTCCCACTCCCTTCCCCAACAGGATACTGTGACAGGAAGTGTAAGGGCAATGGGTCTTCCCAGCAGCAGCCCCAGCCCCGCACTGTCCAACACAGCATGAGGCCAGTCCGGCTTCCTCACTTGGCCTCGCCATCTTCTCTGTAAGGTGGACTCTGGCCAGCTGCCCCAGGAGGCCCACCCCTACACCACCCACCTGGCTGTGACGAGGTCCAGCAGCCAGTGAGTTCGGACCTGCTCAATGCCGCGGTGAGGGACAGCACCCACGTAGGCGAGGTTGAGCTGCTGGTCCCAGCTGAGGATGTACTGGTCAGCCTGGTTGTGTGGCAGCGGGGGACTGGGAACAGAAGGGGTGGCTGTGTTAGTCCTGAGCCTTGGGCCCTGCCCAGCAGTGCAGCCTCCCTACACATCTGGCCCCTATAAATCCAGGACCCATGACCGGTGTGGGCTCCAGGTGATGGATTGGTGCTTGTCCACTCAGTGAATAATAAAATGACCCTAATGCCAGGAACGTTGTGAAGTCTTGTCTTGTCAGGGAAGGGAGCTCCCACAGGACAGAAGACCATGTTCCAACCCCACTGGTTTCCCTGCCATACAGGAGACTCTCAGCCTACTTTGAGGGGCTTGGGGACACACAGGACAGCAGTCAGGTCCCACTGTAGGGGCATCTGACACCCCTGGGGCTGCCCCCCTTGGTCTGCCTCAAGACAAGCAGTGTCCTGAGCCCCTAGGGGCAGCCACAAGCTTCTTCAGTCTCCTAGGGGCCACTGGGCAAGCTCAGGGCTGCCCCAGGCCTCCACCACAGGGGGTGGATGGCACACGGAGGAGCAAAGGGTTCCTCTCTAGGGAGCACCTACTGTACCGAAGACCACAGGCAAGCGAGCCCGAGGGTCTCCCCAGATGCGACAAGAGGGTCCCAGAGACCAGTGGCAGGGTGGGCTCCTGGGGTTTGGGAAGAGCGAGTGCGGGGATAGGGGCGGGTGGGACGCTCTGTCCTCAGTTTCCCTGCGTGGAGCGCTCACCAGAAGCCCGTGCTCCTCCAGAAGTGCCGCAGGGGCCGCAGCCCACGGGCCGCGTCCACGAGCACCAGGTGCGGGGCTTCAGCCAGGGCGGCCGGGAGCGCAGCCAGGAGCGCAAGCAGCGCGGCGCGGGAGCACGCGACCCTGGCGCGGGCGGCGAGGGACCGCGGAGCTCGCATGGCCGGGTCGCGGGGTGGCGAGGGTCGCATGACCCGGGCTCCGGGGTAGCGAGGTCGCGGGAGTCACACGGCCGGGGTGCAGGACCGCTGGGGGGTGGCCCCGGACCTGCACGACCCACTCTGGTCAGCGCGCGCCTCAGCCCTCCGGGAGCCGGCGGGTTCCGCCTCCGGGTCGGGTCCGGACGCGCCCCCACGTGATCGCCGCCGTGGGGCGGGGCCTCGCCAGGACAGGGGAGGGGCGGGACCGGACGGCTCCTCCGCGCCTGGTCCCCGCAGCTGTCCCACCGCAGAGGTGGTCGTGGGGACCGAGCGACTAAATTCAAGAAAAGCTCTCCGAGGAACGCTTGGTCCCGGCGTGGGGTGTGCGTCGAGCCCTCTGTCTTGTTCGTGCTCCAAGCAAGTCGGGCCGGAGCCGGAACAGCCCGAGGGCGGCGGACGCCGGGAGGCTGGTCAGGTGGCCTCGGGCTCAGTCCCTGGGTGGCCGGGCGGCGGGGAGGGGTCGGGCTCAGGTGCCTGCGGAGGCGAAGCTCTGTGCCGGGCTGGCTGGGTTGGGTGAGGGGCGCAGAGGGGGCGCAGGGTCCTAGATGGCCCAAGGTGGCCCCGGGCTCCGCCGGAGCAGCGGATCCGCGGACTCTGCGTGCGTGGATTCAACCAGCTGCGGATTGAAAATATTTTTTAAAAAACCAAAACAATGTCAGGGCGCGGTAGATCACGTGAGCCTGTAATCCTAGCGCTTTGGGAGGCCGAGGTAGGAAGATCGCTTGAGTTTAGGAGTTGGAGACCAGCTTGAGCAAGAGGAAGACCCCGTCTCCTCTCTTCTAGAAGTAGGAAAACTAGCCCGGCGCGGTGGCGCCTGTAATCCCAGCTACTCGGGAGGCTGAGGCAGGAGGCTTGCTTGAACCCCGTAGTTGGAGGTTGTTGTAAGCTATGATGAGGCCACTGCACTCTAGCCTGGGTGACAGAGCGAGACCCTGTCTCCAAAACAAAAGAAAACAACGATACAACAATAAAAAATAATGCAAAATTTAAAACAATACAACTATTTGCATAGCATCTACATTGTATTAGGTACTATAAGTACTCTAGGGATGATTTTAAAGTGTGTGGGAGGGTGTGTGTAGGTTGTGTGCAAAATACTATGCCATTTTGTATCTGGGACTTGAGCATCTGCAGATTTTGGTGAACTCAGAGGTCCTGGAACCAATCCCCCAGGGATACTGTGTGAGGACTATAGTCCAATGTACATGTGTGACTCCAAGCAAACATTGTATAAAATAATAATGAAAGGAACAGTCTAACAAGAAGAAAACTGAAATATTGGACAGCAATAGCCCACAAGTTGTGCAGAGGGTCATCAGGGTCACAGTGCTCTGGGCCTTTTCTATTTTAGGGAGAGGGTTAAGATATTGTCTAACATTAGGTCTTATGCTGAAATTGCAAGGTAAAACGTCATCACTCACCATTTAAAAGAAAGTGTGTAGATTCCAAGCCAGCAGAAAGGTAAAAATGTAATACAAAAAAAAAAAATTAGTGGAAAAAAATTCAATAAAAAACTAAAAGGTAAGAAAGGGAGGCAAAGCCAAGAAAAAAAAAAAAAAAATGACAGCACAGAAACATGTCTTTCTAAGAATAGCAGGCTGTGATTCAATCCAAACACTCCAGAGAAAATGACTAAAAGCAGTGGATAAATCATCTTAAAAACAAATCTTAAAAGAATTGCAGAACTGAAAAGACGGAGGAATCACCAAGCCAAAACTGAAGAGAAGGGCCTCCAGCAATGGAAACAGTTCTTCCAGTCTAACCCTCCTCCTGAGAACAACTAGCAAAGCTGGGCAGCATGGTGCAAAATCTGTTTGCAGCACCCGAGAGCTACAAAGGCAGCAAAGATTTACAGGGCCAAGATTTGGGAGAAAAGGTTTCCCAGAGTGGTGAGGCCAGCATTTGAACATGGGCTCATGGAGCCATGGGACGGAATTCAGAGTTCACGCAGAGAGGCCCTGGTGAACACTTTACGCTTTCAGTGGGGACCCCAAAGGGCTATACCCTAAAAGTAAAGGTGAACCAGAGACGGAATTGTCCTACAGGAACTGAAGCCCAGCCTTGAATTCCTTCAAGCCCAGAATGAATTAAGGTGATCTGCTAACCTAGCCACCTGCCAGAAAAGTGAATCTCCCTGCAGGAAGATAAAACAGACAAACAAAACAAAATGAACAGAAACCTTCAGTGCATGATATAGGAATGGATCCTGGATCAGGAAAAAAGGATTATAAAGTATATGATTGGGATAATTCACAACTTGGAATATGTACTGTGTTTTACATGATAAAATTCTACCAATGATAAATTCTAAAATTATTAAATGGCCTTGGGGGTCCAACCAGTGTTGTTCTGGATTCCTCTTGTAACTTAAAGGGAAAGTTTACACTGTCTAGAGCCCTTGAGGTCCTGCAAATCAAGGAGGAGGACATCCTCAAATTCCTTGCAGCAGGAACCCACTTAGGTGGCACCAACCCTGATGTCTGAATGGGACAGTACACGTGCAAAAGGAAAAGTGATGACATCTGCATCATAAATCTGAAGAGGACCGGGGAGAAGCTACTACTGACAGGTCATACCACTGTTGCCATCGATAACCCAGCTAATGTCAGTGTCATGTCCTCCAGGACTACTGGCCAGCAGGTTGTGCTGACATTTTCAGCTGACCCTGGAGCTACTCCTGGACCTCCACTAACCAGGTCCAGGCAGCCTTCCAGGAGCTATATCTGCTGATGGCTACTGACCCCCCCGGCTGACCACCAGAGTCTCACAGAGGTGTCTTATATTCACCTACCCACATGCTCTGTGTGACATAGGTTCTCCTCTGTGCCATGTGGACTTTGCCATTGCATGCAACAACAAGGGAGCTCGCTCAGTGGGTCTGATGTGGTGGACGCTGGCCCAGGACATTCTGCGCATGTGTGGCAATGTCTCCTGTGAATACCCCTGGGAGGTCATGCCTGATCTCTGCTTCTGCAAAGACCCCAAAGAGACTGAAAAGGAAGAGCTGGCTGCTGCTGCCAAGCTGTGACCAAGGAGGACGTTTAGGGTGAACGGACCACTCTACCTCCTGAGCTCACAGCTACCCAACCTGAGGTTGCTGACTGCTCTGAAGGCCTGCAGGTGCCTCCTGGGCCTGTTCAGCAGATTCCTGCTGAAGACTGGAGCGCTCAGCTCGCCACAGAAGCCTGGCCTGCAGCGCCCACTCCCCAGGCCGCTGAATGGGCAGGAAGAACCACCGAGTGGTCTTAAGCTGTTCGTCCACAGCTCTTAAGATTGACAGAAAATAGGCCAGGCGCAGTGGCTCATGCTTGTAATCCTAGCACTCTGGGAGGCCGAGGCGGGAGGATTGCTTGAGCTCAGGAGTTCGAGACCAGCCTGTGCAAGAGCGAGACCCCGTCTCTACAAAACTAGAAAAAATTAGCCGGGTGTGGTGGCGCCTGTAGTCCCAGCCACTCGGAAGGCTGAGGAAGCAGGATCGCTTGAGCCCAGGAGTTGGATGTTGCTGTGAGCTAGGCTGACGCCATGCCATTCCAGCCCAGGCGACAGAGTGAGACTGTTAAAAAAAAAAAAAGAAAAGAAAAAGAAAGAAAAAGATTGACAGAAAATAAACATCTGTTTCTAAAAAAAAAAAAAAAGAAGGAAAGAAAGAAAATTATTAAATGACTTAATTGCATTGCGGTTGTGAATGGAGATGTCCTTGTTCTTTTGAGATCCATGCTGAAGTATTTAGAGGTAAAGGGTCGTTATGTCTGTACCTAAAATGGTTCTGAAAATTAAAACAAAAAACTATAATATGATTACATATAGAGAGGCAAATAAAAGCAAATATAGCAAAATGTTAACAATTGGCACTCATTGGTGGTCTAGTGGCTAAAAAAAAAAGGATTGGCAGATCTAGGTGGAAAGTATGTACCATTATTGTAATTTTTCTATGAGTCTGAAACTTTTCAAAATAAAAACATTGAAAAAAATATAGAAAACTTAGTGAAAATTTATTTAATTATACATTATCAATCAGTCCATTTTATTGTGTGTAAATCACATCTTAATAAATCTCATTAAAAACAATGGTTTAATGGCGGATTAGACCCAATTGAAGAAAGAATCAAATTAATAATGTTTTATGGGTTTAAAATATATCTAAAGAATTAAAATCTCTGACAGAACAGCATAGATGTTGAGAGGGAAATAAATGGAGTGTGAGAGACTGAATAAGGTATCCCAGAGACGACTGTCACCTTATATGGTGAAGGGACTTTGCAGATGTGATACGTTAAGGCTCCTGGGATGGGGAGATGACCCAGGTGGACCCTGCACGTAATCCCAGTGTCCATATGAGGTGTGGCAGAGGGAAATTGACACAGAAGAGGTTTGATGACCTCAGAAGAGAGACAAATTTGGAGATTGTTCTAAAATTTGTCCCCAGGATTTGTTTTAATTAGGTTTGGTGAGACACGCAGATACGGACGTGACAGTCATCAAAGAAAGGTTCATGGAACGTCCCAGCAAGGCCTGACATGTATATAGAGACGGTGTGATTTCGATTTCGATTTTGGGGATCTGTGAGGCAAGAGATTCCCATAGTTCTCTACCTAGGTGACAACTTTTAGGTAACTGCCCGATAGTTTATAATGAATGTGCAGAAGAGAACATGTGCTGGCCAGGGCACCCAGAGCTGCCTGAAGTTCTGCCAAGTATGCCATGTCTTGGGTCCCATCCTTCACAAGTGACGTCTTGGCCAAGGAAGGAAGGCAGCGGTGTCCCACTGAGCTCTGTCACGTAGGATGGCTGGCAGTGCACAGCTCCCATCATCAGCCCCTCCCTCTGCAGGTGTGTGGCTCCCGCCTGCCTCGGTGGCTGTGCTGAGCTTGCAGGGTGCTATATTTCCATGACTCGGAACACAATGGGCAGGTGGGTGTGGGGGCCACAGGCTCAGGGTCTCCGAGAGCCTCTGTTTCCAGGACAGCCCGGTAGGGTGCCGGTCATTTGTTGTTTTAATGGGGTAGCATGAGGCCAAACGGAGTCGTTTCTTGTGTGAGGAGCCCTGGGCACCTTATGGCCATTGTGAGTGGCTGAGAGACTCCGGCAGGGGTGAGAAGAGGCTGGCAAAGCCCCTACGGTAAAGGCGTCTCTGAGTGCACTGATAAGAGTGCCTGTTGATTTTATTTTGGAAGTAAAATGCGTAAATGAAGACTATGTTGCCACCAGAACTCAAAAGAACTAAAAGATACTGGGCGTTATGTCTGTGATGAGTGTGTTAAATGAATGACCTTGGAGGAGGATGTCCTCAAGGTGATGTGGCACTTGTGCTCCTGGAGAAGGTAGATGTTGCTAAGATCTTGTCTGCAAAGATTGTGACAAAGCTGTGGAGGTCCTGGGGTGGCCTGGGAGAGGTGTGTTGTGTCCCTTCGGAGTTGGCGGCAAACTGCAGCTGGGAGGCTGCTGAAAGCAGCACAGAACACAAGGTGCTGCCACACCTATGGGAGCAGCAGGTCTGGCGGCTGCGACTGGGCGGAGTCAGTAAGTTCAATACCATTGGATACCAGGTATGGGGGCTCCAGCGGAGGGGCCACAGCATCAGCCTGTAGCATTCCCTCATCCCCACCCTTTATCTTCGCCAGCTAAAAACCCAGGCAAAATTGAGCTGTTATTTTAGCCATCCCAAGCCATGGTTTTTAGTTTCTTTCTCTGACTGATAAGTGGAAGGGAGAGGGAGGGGAAGCAGCCTCCCTTGGATGTCCCCATCCCCAACATAGACACTCCTTTTCTATTTTTCCTCTTAAACAAAATCTTGGTTTTTTTTCTCTTAAAATCTGGCTTACATCTCTAAGTGGGTAATTTTTTTTTCCTGTCTGTCCTGATTGTATTGACTATATTTTTTTATTTTCTGTTTTCTTTTTTTCTTTCACTTTTTTGTTTTTTTTTTATATAAAGAGAAAGCTGGAAAATCACTTTCTTTTCAGAGACAGGGTCTTGCACTGTTGTCCAGTCTGGAGTGCAGTGGTGTCATCATAGCTCACTGCAGCCTTGAACTCCTGGGCTCCAGTGATCCTCCTGCCTCAGCCTCTTGAGTAGCTGAGACTACAGGCACCTCCACACCTGGCTACTTTTTCTATTTTTCATAGAGACAGGGTCTCACTATGTTGCTCAGGCTGGTCTTAAACTCTTGGGCTTAATGGATGCTCCCAGCTCGGCCTCCCAAAGTGCTGGGATGAGAGGCGTGAGCCACCATGCCCGGCCTCTTCTGTATTCTTGATGTGCTGGCACTGGGGCCTTTATCCTGGAGAGACTGCTCCTCCCAGAGCTAGCAAATTCTTACAGATAGCAAAATGACGCCCCTTTCAGATACAAACCAACCAACCCAGGGCCCACAACTATCTCTTTTATCTGACTCTCACACACCCTCTGTCACCCCAGGGTGAAGTACAGACAACTAGGAACTGCCCCTAAGGCCCAGGGCCAAGGGAAATTATTCAAACTTTCCAATCCTACACTCAGGAGCTTCTACCCTCCCTCACCCCAATAAAGGCTCTGGGCCATGTTCTCTCCCTCCTGCTCCAGCCCTGACCCAAACTGGGGCTTCACCTGCAGCCCTGCAGGGCGTAGGGGTGTGGTGTGGCATGCCCCTTCTCTTGGGAAATGTAAATGACAAACCTTCTAAAGGCAGTTGTCAGCCGGGCGGCCAGGCGCAGTGGCTCACACCTGTTATCCTAACACTCTGGGAGGCCGAGGCGGGAGGATAGCTCAAGGTCAGGAGTTTGAGACCAGCCTGAGCAAGAGCGAGACCCCGTCTCTATTAAAAATAGAAAGAAATGATCTGGACAGCTAGAAATATATATAGAAAAAAATTAGCCGGGCATGGTGGCACATGCCTGTAGTTCCAGCTACTCGGGAGGCTGAGGCAGGAGGATCGCTTAAGCCCAGGACTTTGAGGTTGCTGTGAGCTAGCTGATGCCACAGCACTCTAGCCCGGGCAACTGAGCGAGACTAAATAAATAAATAAACACAAATAAAAATAAAGGCAGTTGTCTCCATGTCTGTCACCTTACCATGCCTGATTAAAACAAGTCCCAGGACAAATTTTAGAACCAAGGTGCTCCCACGATGGTTTGGATGGGAGGGGCCAGGTGCCCAGGAATACAGGAGGCTGGAAAGGGCCAGGTGCTTTGCCTCTGGAGGGAACGTGTCCTTCCAACACCTTCAGCATACACAGAGGCCTTGTGCCGTCTTAGACCAAGAATATAAAGGCGTGAAGACAGCACGGCCCTGGCACAGATGGACAAAGGACCATGGAGACACAACAGGTCCGCACAAGGGGATGGACCGGTGGGAAGTGGATGGTTCCCCTCCAAGGCCCCAGAGGGAGCCATGGTCCTGTGGTCACATGGTCGTGTAAATTTCGCCAAGCTGAGACACTGTAACCACGGCAGTTCCCGTCTCGCTGGATGGGCAGCTGGATGGGCACTGGAGAGGCGGTGGGCACCTCTGGGGCCTGGCCAAGGGGAAGTTAAGTTGTGGGAAGCTGAGTCTATTCATGTCCTTCCCAGTCACTTCCTTTACCAGCCAAGTGCAGGCCACACATCCTGGGGTGGAAAACAGCTTCCAGGAACACTCCTGGCAACTCACGAAGATGAGTGAGTCACAGGAACTTTTGGAAAAGGATTAAAGATCTGGCTGCTTTAATAGGAAACGCTGACATCAACAAGATAACACAGAATCCTCATTCCCTGTGTCGCAAAAACATGATGTAGTAAAACTCACCACAGAAGGCGTTTTAGATTAGTCACCCCAGAAGAAAAATGTAAGACCCCGAAAGCTCCAGCTTATAGAGGACACAAAATTGACAAAGTTTTCCCCAAATTGAACATCAGTCTTAACAATGTATATGATGTAACTAGTAATGAGTCATCAAGCGTAAACTTTTGTAAAATAGGTCATGCTTGTTTTTTATAATCAGCCATGCTAGAGAGACTAAATTATCTTTCTCTTTTCTCTTTGGAAAATTATATTGCAAAACTGTTATAATAAATGATAGAAGATGTAGAAGAAAAAGTATGGTGTAGCAGGCCACTATAAATAATAATTATGGTACTTTCTAGATTTTGTGACCTTTGTGCTATTAGGCAATTTTTTAAAGTATTTGTTGTGATTTCTTCTCTTGTTTTGAGTAAATATGTATCTAATTTTATAATAATTATTTTGCATTTTTCTTGAAGAGAGCCCCATTGGCTTGAGGCTACCCCAAACCCAGCTACCTGCCGTGTGGCAGAGGTGCCCCAGAGCCTTGGGAGGAGTGGACCACACCACAAGCCAGGACCCCACCACAATCAGCCCTGGCTGGCTCAGAGATGTCAGTGTCAAAGGGAGAAAAGGCTCCCCTACTAGGGGAGCATCTGCATGACATTAGTGGTGGCAGGTGCTTAAGTAGGACACCCACCCAGAGCAGAAGGGAAAGGCTTGGTCATTCAGACACAGTGACAATTAAGAACATCAGAAGCCACCTCTGAAGGGTTCGGCCACCCTGCAGTGGAGGGAAGTGGGGCCCACATCCTGCATTTGCAAATTAACCCATTTGCTAAATTTGTTTGTAACCTCAAAATCAACACTCACTGTGCCTCCACGGTCATTCCTGAACGTGCTCAGAGCAAGGAAGACTGAATCACTGACGTGCCCCTGCTGGGCTGGAGCGAGGCCACACTCTGCCTTGTCCTTTCCACTCAGCCTGCAAACAGTCCTCCTTTCCATGGTCTACTCAGTGTCACGTTTTCCGCATCTTTGTTCTTCTGTTGGTGATTTCAATCTTTAAAATGGCCACAGGCCCAGTTTTGAAGTGCTGTCCAGTGTCCCCAAGCGCAAGCAGCTGTGATGAGCCTCATGGAGAAAAGGACCGTAGGTGAGCCTTGTCCAGGTGTGAGCGGTAGCGCTGTTGGCTGTGAGCTTGATGTTGATAAATCAACAGTATTTACATATACATGTGGGGTTTTTTGGGAGAACTTGGAGAACATTTAAAAATATTTATTATTTCAAATGACAATAGGAATCCATTCAATGGTAACATAAAACACATAACTATTTTCACAAACAAAATTTAGTGAGAAGAATGACCATTGTTCAAATCTCTTTAATGTTTGGCTTAACAGAAAGCAGCAGAATTCCCATACCTGCTGCTTCTTCAACCTGTTGCAATAGGTTGTAAAATCTGGCTTCACGCAGGTGGACGGTTAGAAATGGAGGAAAATTTAATAGCCTTCTCAGTTAATAGTATTCTTTGATACTATCCCAAAAATTGACAAGTGGTTGAAGGTTCCTGGTTTTTAGTCAATTCTCAGAAAAATTATCTCCAAAGCTATGACATTGTTAGGGTGCTGTACCAAATATTAATATATATGTATAATAAATATATATTGAATAAAGGTGTCCTTAAACAGAAACACACAAAAAACAAGGTAATGTATTGACTGAGTGCCAAAAATGTGACCAGAGGCTGGCAGGAACCTAACTCAGTATTTCCCCTAAAAGCAATGGTTCAGTGTTCCCTAATTCTGCGTTCATGGTGTACAGTTACTGTTGTCCTTGATGGAATAGAACTATGTTGAACAATGACAATCAACTGTAATTGATGAAAGAATCACCTCCAGAATATATAAAGAATTCCTACAAATCAATAAGAAAAAGAAATTAAATAGAAAACACATTTAACAGAGCCTCATAAGAAGAGCTGCAGATGGCAGACAAATCTGTGACAAGGTGTAAGCCTGCTTTGCCATCTGACACTAAGTCAAAACCACACTGGGATACCACTGCGCCCCTCCAAGAAAGGCTGAAATTGTGGAACTTGTAGTGTCCAGGGTTGGCAAAAATGTACAGCAGAGGGACGTTTCCTACATTGCTGATGGAAGTATGAATTTTTATTTTTGTGTGGATTTTTGGGAAAATGTTTGGGATTATCTTCTAAAGGTGAACACAGCATGTCCTGTGACCCAGTGGTTTACCCCAGCAGATGTGTGGATATGTGTGCATGTGGTGTCCAAACACAGGGACAAGAATGTTCAGGAAACATTATTCATAGTAGCCAAGATCTGGCAGTAGTCCCCAAGCCTATTAACGATAAAATAAATAGGCTGGGCGTGGTGGCTCACTCCTGTAATCCTAGCACTCTGGAAGGCCGAGGTGGGAGGATTGCTTGAGTTCAGGAGTTTGTGATCAGCGTGAGCAAAAGTGAGATCCCATCTCTACTAAAAATAGAAAAAAAAAAATTAGCTGGGCATGGTGACACCTGTAGTCCCAGCTACTCAGGAGACTGGAGCAGGAGGATTGTTTGAGCCCCGGAGTTCGAGGCTGCAGTGAACTATGATCACACCACTGCACCCCAGCCTGGGAGACAGAGCAAGACTCTAAAAAAATCAATCAATCAACTGTACTACATACCTACAATGGAAGAGCAGCAATTGATGTGCAATTTAATTTGCAGCAGCAATAGAAAGGACTGGTCCTTGGAGCTCAAAACAAAATGTCGAGTGAGAGAAGCCAGTCACCAAATAACACAGACTCAGCTGTCTCCTTTGGAGTTCAGAACGGGCTAGAACAGTCGATGTGTGTATGAGTTTCCTAGGGTGGTCATAGCAAAGCACCACAGACCAGGTGGTTTAAACAACAGAAATTTATCATCTCAAAGTTCTGGAGGCAGGAAGTCTGAGATCAGGATGTGGGTAGGGGTGGTTCCTCCTGAGCCTTTGAGGGAACACCTGACCCAGCCTCTCTCCAGCTCCCGGTGGGTGCCGGCATCCTTGGCCTTCCTGGGCTTGCAGAAGCACCGCCCCAACCTCTGCCTCATCTTCTCGTAGCGTTCTTCCTGTGCACATGTGTGTCTCCAAATGTCCCCCTTTTATAAGGACACCATTATACTGCATTAAGGCCCACCCTAAAGACCTTATTTTAACTTGATCAGCTCTGTAAAGACCTCATCTCCAAATAAAGTCATATTCCAAGGTGCTGGGGTTAGGATGGCAACATATGAATTTTGGGGGACACAATTTTACCCATAACAATGTGGTTAGGCTTAAGCATAGTGGCTTCCTTGGGGAGCAGGGAGGGAAGACGGCCCTCACCAGAACCTGACAGTACCAGCACCCTGATCCCTGATTTCCCATAGTCCCGAATTGTGAAAAAGGCACTCCTTGTTTAAGCCACCCAGTCTGCAGTTTCCGTGTGGTGCCCAAGCTGACCGACAGTGTGGGAAGGGAGTAGGTGACACAGAAGAGGCTCTCCACCCAAGCAGGCAGTCCCAGCAGCCCTTTCAGCGAGAAGGTGCGAATTGTTTTGAACGTCTGTGGGGGGGTTGATGGCAGTATTGTTCGCCTGCTATTTTAATTAACATGCTGGATCAGAAGGCACAGTCAAGTGTAGGCAGACATGGTCAGATGTGGGTTTTCTTTCTTGAAGCTCTCCGCTTTCTCCTGAATGGGGAAAAGAGTGTCCTTAAATACTATTTTTCCTCAGAGGTCAGCTGCAGTCTGTACCACGTGGAGTGGGCTTCGTAAGCCTCTGTCTCCTGGGCAGCAGGGTTGGGTCACAGCCCTCCCAGGGCCAAGAGGCAGGTGGGGCCTGGGGCGGGGCTGTCCTGGCGATCTGGCCCAGGGTGGGTGCAGGGGCATGGCCTGGCTGAAGTGGGCAGAGGGCAGAGGAGGGTTAGGGTTAGGGTGAGAGAGAAGAGGTGGGGCCCAGGTCCTCCCAGCTGTCTGACTGCAAGGTGCAGGGACTAAGGGGTGGCAGACCCAGCTGAGTGCTCCAGGGGGAGGGGCAGCATGCACTGACTCCTTTGGGCACTGGGCTAGGACTCCCTCCGTCCTTAAACAGCCTGCCCCAGGGCCCTGGCACTGGTGATTCCTCTGCCTGGACGCTTTCCGGTGGCCAGAAGCCAGCTGCTCCTGGTTGCTCAGCCCTGTCTCTCTCCATCCACAGCTGGCATCGAGACACTAGGCATTTCAGGCTTGTTTATTCCTGTTTGCTGTTGGCTGCCCAGAACACAGCTCCTGGAGGGCAGACAGGTCCCTGGATGCATGTGGCCGCACCTCCTGCATCCCCTGGGCTGCCGAGAGCCCCACCTCCAGCAGATGCTCCACCAACAGTTTCTCGAAAAAGGACCACTCCACCAGGCTTTGAGCACCCAGGTTCTCCTCTATCTTTGGGCTGGATTCCTGGTACCATCCTCTCTCCTGGACACAGGGCCCGCCCTCCACTCCTGGGATCAGAGGGCAAGTGTCCCTCTCCCTCCCTGGCCTCAGGAGGCTCTAGCACACCCCCAGACATTTCCTGGAATCCTTGTGGTCATCAACCCTCCCCTGGGACATAACCCTCCCCTGGCTGTGCCCTGTCCCGGTTTTCCTCTTCCTCCGGCCCCACGCTGCTGCGCACCCCTGGAGCACACCCTTCTCCTGAGGCCCTGCAGGTTCCTGCTCTGCCTCCCAGGGTGAGGGGCCTGGCTCCAGAGGCCCCTGAAAACCGGCAGGGACCACGTGGGTGCCCCAGGAAGCTCCTTGGCCAACGATGCCCAGCGCGGCCATGTGGACTACAATCCACGGTTAGGCCCTCAGGAGCAGGGACTTGGAGTGCTGCCAGCGGTGGGGGCAGGGTGACTCTCATGGACATGTCCCCAACCGTCACTGGTACCACCTGGACATGACAAAGCTGTGAGTGCTGGGGCCGCCCCTCCACGAAGCCCCGCGGCGTCCCGAGGGCCCCCCATGGCGGGATCCAGGCTAGCTGGGAGCTGAGGCGGGGAAGGGTGGTCGAGGAGGCTCAGTGAGGGTCGTGAAGGACAGCCCCGGACCTCCCTGCTGGCAGGCGGGCACAGTCGCGTTACGCCCCGGGGACAGTGCGGCTCCGCGGCCCTCCTGTCGTGAGGACGATGATCGCTTCTGGGGGACCTGTGCCCGTACGCAAGTCCCGCGCGCGGAGACCCCGCAGACCGACCCGCCCAGGCGTCGCGCGGGGTTCCCGCGAACTCTGCCTCCTGGAGGCTCCCCCAGGCGCAGGGCCGCCTTCCTCCGGGTCTCCTTGCGCAACCGTGAGCCGCGCGCGAGATCTGCGACCCGCGTGGGTGGCGTCCCTCTGCGCAGCCGCGGGCCTGGGTGCCGCAGGTGCAAATGCCTCGGGTGCGGTGTCCGGAAGCTGCGTTGGGGAAATCTGGGCCCGCTGCGGCCCGCGGGCTGGCGCAGGCGGTCAGGCCGAGCCCACGCGAACCACGCCGGGCCCGCCCGAGTGGTCCCGCAGAGTGCAGCGCGAGGCTCTGCCGGCCCCACTCTGGCCCAGCGCCATAGACCCCACCTGGTAGACGCCGCCTCCGCCCTCGCCCCGCCTCCTGGCCCCGCCCCGAGGCCCGCGACTGCGCAGTGGACCGGGCGCAGTCGGCAGCCTGGCCGCGCGGGCAGAGCCGCTGCGGCGCCGTAGCCCCCAGCGCGCACCCGCCTCCAGCGCGCCCGCCGGGGCTCGGGCGGCTCCGGCCGGGGATGGCTGCGGCGGCCGAGCCCGGGGCCCGCCCCTGGCTGGACGGCGGCGCCCCGAGGCCCGGCAGCCCGGCCTGCAGCCCAGTGCTGGGCGGCGGAGGCCGCTCGCGCCCGGGGCCGGGGCTGGAGCGGGTCGGCGCCAGATCCCCGAGTCCCGCCGCCGCGCCGGGCCACAGCTTCCGGAAGGTGACGCTCACCAAACCCACCTTCTGCCACCTCTGCTCCGACTTCATCTGGGGGCTGGCCGGCTTCCTGTGCGACGGTGAGCGCCCTGCCGGGAGCCCTTCCGAGGCGGGGCCGGCCTTTCCCAGAACGCACGCCTCTCGCTTGCGTCGGGGTCCTGGCGCCTAACTCTAACCTTAACCTTCTGGCCCGGGTTCTCCCACCCCGAAGTGCGCCCCTCACCTTGAGCTCTGCTCCTTCCAGCGGCAGCCTGCCCAGGACAGGCCCGGGGCGCCAGCTGGGCCCAGAACCTCCCTGCTGAGGTGATGGCCAGCTCTTTAAGGAGCGGGGCCAGTGTGCCCCAAGTGCAGTGCTGTGCATGGAATCCAGGGGTGTGCTGGGGACAGTTGCCGGTTGGGGGTGAAGCCAGATGTCCTCGAGGCAAGTTGGACCACCTCTGGGGTCCCCATGGCTAGCTTCCTCTCCTAACAGCTAGGGCAGCAGTTGTGGCCAAGCAGGGCTGGCCTGGGCCCTGGCCAGGGGCCCTGGCCCCTGTTGCCCCCAGCATGGCTCCACCTAGCTGCTAAGCTTGCCAGGCTGGGGCGAGGGTGGTCCTCTCCCACCTCTGGCTCCCTGGTGCTTCTAGAGTTGGCTCTTTTCTGGTCTTCCTCTGTCCTGTAAGCAAGTGGGCCCTGGAGACCACAGCCCAGCCTCTGTAGAGGGAGACTGGGACAAGATCAGAGTGTTTGCATGGAGTACATGGATGTCTGACACTTGCTGTGTCCCTGCCTGGGATGTGGAGGTGGGAGGGGACTAAGAAGCCTCTGCCCTACTCAGGGGGACAGGCCTTTCCTCTGGGGACAGCCAGGGCCTGCAAAGGAGACTGGGCCTCTCACACAAAGAGGATGCCTTCTGCGGTGGAAATGGCATGGTTGTTCTGACCCCCAGGGCTGCACGAGGTGGTCCATCCAGCTGGCATGGGGGTGGTCTGATTTCTCTGTCAGATCACAAATATTGCACTGCCCTGTCTGCCCCTTGGAAGTTCCCCTGAGATGGAGGAGGTGTATATGGAGGCTGAGTGGGCCCCAGGTCTGAGGCTAGACCATTGGATTTGACACACAGGTGAAAGGTACAAAAAGCAGAGTTCCAGGTCTGAGGCTAGATCCAGGATCTCTGCAGCTGAGAGTTGATAAAGGCAGAACTCAAAGTGTGAGGCTAGACTCAGGGTCCCTCTCACAGGTGTGACCCTGTAGGTGGAGCTCAGGAGCCCTAAGCATGGTCCTGGGGCAAAGCAGCTCACGGAAGTAGGGCGGCATGGTGCTTGGGAGGGGCGTGGGGCAGACAGAGGGCCCTGGCAAGGCTGTGGGCTGAGGAGGAGGCTGGGCAGTGTCTGCTGCAGCTGCCTCCCACGGTTATCAGGGTGCTCTCCTCCTGTCTCCCGACTTCTTTCCTCGAACCAGCCTACTTCCGGAAGTTTTCTCTAGAGCAGCCCATGAAGAACTTCTGTGTGCCTCCTTCTAGGGACTGGGGTTTTCGGGGCTTTGGTGGGAGGGTGAGGTGCATCCTAACTGAGGGCTTTCTGGGAGAGCTGCCTGTCCTGTCACCAGCCTGCCTCTCAGTTCCATGGGCCGTCTTCACCCAAGGCTGTCTTGGCTGGTGTGTCCTGCCCACTTCCCAGCCCCTGCAGCCCCCACCCTCCTGTTGCCCCCACCCAATGGGGCCCAGACCTCTCCCCGACTCCTATCTGTCCGTCTCCCTGCCGAGCAGTTGTGTGAGGATGGGGCACACTGCCACCCCCAGGATGGGTTGGGTGTGCTGCTCCCTGTTCCCTTGGCCCTCCTGAGCTCTCTGCTGCCTGAGGTGCTGCCCTGGGCCCTTGCACGCAGCGGATGCTTAATGCTCCCTGCCTCGGGAGGCCTGGGCTGTCCACCTCTCCAGCGGCTCCTGCCTTCTGGAGCCCTCACCGGACCAGCTTGCTTTGCTTCCTGGTGGCTTTGGGTCTCAGGCATGGTGCACAGCAGTTTGGGTGAAGTGAGAGAAGGGTGTCTCTGGTGAAGCCAGTCTGGGGCTTCAGAGATTGTGCAGAGATGCAGGAGCTTGCCAAGCCCCCTGCCTGTCTGGTGAGGCCGGTGAGCTGCAGGACTGCCCCTCGAAGAAGCCCAACTGCAGAGACGAAGGAGAGCTTGGCCTGCTTGCAAGGGGCAGGGCTACTGTTAGGAGAGAGGACGTGCTTATTGTCCTCCAGGGTGGTCAGGGCCACCCATCCCCTGGATTCTCAGTCTTGGCCTTTCTCAGATGAGGGAGGGAACTCAAAGGATCATAGTATCCAGGGGCCGCCTGGTGGGATTGGTGGGAATTGCCTTTGGTGGTCCTGATGGCCAAGGCCCAGCCATGGGGCCTTTCACTTCCTGGGTGGGGCAGGGCCAACTCACTCACTCTCATCCCCACAGTCTGCAACTTCATGTCCCACGAGAAGTGCCTGAAGCATGTGAAGACCCCATGCACGAGTGTTGCACCCAGCCTGGTCCGGGTGAGTGTGGGGTGGGGGGTGCCACACCTGCCAGGAGGCTGGGGTGTGTGTGTCAGCTCTCGTGGGGTGGAGGCGCCGAGACCCTGGCCATTCTTCATGCTGTCAGACTTTAGTTGCACCCGTGGTTAAAAAGCAAAGGTTAGAAAACTGCTCAGGATTTAAAGGAATGAGCTGTTCACTCACTGAGCTCCCTGGATGGGCCTCCAGGGAACTGTGCTGAGGAAAGCCGATCCCCGAGGTCACATACTGCATGAGCCTGCCCATAGAATCTTCTTGAAATAACAGAACTAGAGTGAGCACAGATTAGAGGTTTCCAGGAGTTAAGGAAGTGGGTGTGGCTGTGAGGACAGTGGGAGGGGAGGAGATGGAGGTTTATGCGTCTTCACTGCATGTCGGCATCCTGGCGGTGACTCTGACTAGTTTTGCAAGATGCTACCATTGGGGGAAGCTGGGCACAGGGTATAAAAGATCTCTCTGTACCATTTCTCACAACTGCGTATGAACCTACACATATCTCAAAATAGCAAGTGACAAAGTAAAGGCAGCTTTTTTGGAGCGTAGGGAGGTTTTGGCCACCAACCTCCCTCTGCAGGGCTCTGGGCAGGGCAGGAAGGTGACTGGCCCAGGTCCCTGAAGGGCGCAGGGCACTTCCCTTCTCTGGGTGATGGTGCTGAAGGCAGCGACGTTTAGGGAGGGCGGGCTGACGGTGTCGGAGGCTGTTCTGCGTGGGCCATGCTCAGTCCTCCCTCACCGTCAGCCTTGCTCTCTGCGGACCGGGCCCTCCCCAAATTCTTCAGTGCGATGTGTTCAGGCTGCAGGTGGGGTGCTGGGCAGTGGGACGCACCCACCTGGTGCAGTGGTGGAGTGCAGGTCGTGAGGTGGGCAGCGTGAGGGGAGCCCAGGCCAGTGGACGCCCCTCCTGCTGCCCAGGGTCTGGCCGCGGCCTCTCCCTCTGACGTTTGATGCCGGGTTTGGGAAGAACTTGATTACCAGGCTGAGTGCAGAAGAGCCCGAGGACACTGGCTCCTGGTGGCAGCCAGCACCCTTCGAATGCCATGTCAGCCTGGGCGGTCCCTCATGTGGACATCCTAAGGCTGCAGTTTTCTAATGTTGATTTTTTTTTTTTTTTTTGAGACAGAGTCTCACTCTGTTGCCCAGGCTAGAGTGAGTGCCGTGGCGTTAGCCTAGCTCACAGCAACCTCAAACTCCTGAGCTCAAGCGATCCTCCTGTCTCAGCCTCCCGAGTAGCTGGGACTACAGGCATGCACCACCATGCCCGGCTAATTTTTTTTTTTCTATATATATTTTTAGCTGTCCATATAATTTCTTTCTATTTTTAGTAGAGATGGGGTCTCGCTCTTGCTAAGGCTGGTCTCGAACTTCTGAGCTCAAACGATCCGCCCACCTCGGCCTCCCAGAGTGCTAGGATTACAGGCGTGAGCCACCGCGCCCGGCCTCTAATGTTGATTTTAATGTTTTTTTTATACTCTACTAAATTAAAAAATATGAGTATGTATTTCAAATATATGCATGATGAACAATTTAGAAATACAGATATTTAACAAAGAAAATAAATGTCACCCACCATTCTGGCATATCCCCAGTTACCATTCTGGTATTTTTCTGTTTGTTCTTTTGTGCATATTTTAACCTAAGTTTTGGGATACTGGGGTAAGGACAAGGGTCAGGAGTGAAGACATGATCCCTCTCCTGCCCCTTCTCATGGACAAGTAGAATCCACCCCCCCTCCCCCCACACACACATTCACACTCGCTGCAGTCCGATTCCCTGCCGGGGTGGGGCTCGGGTGCTTTGGGAGTCCTTGGACCCAAGGAGACAGAAGCATGGCAGTTGACAGACCTTCGCCTGGCCCAAGGAGGGAAGTGTGGGTGGCAAGTGGGCCTCCATCTGTGTCAGGCAGGACTGCATGGAAGTCACAGAGCCCTCTCCTCTGTTGTTGATTGGCCCGGCTGCCCCCAGGCCTGGGGCTGTGGCCGCTGCTGGGGCCTCCTGGGAGGCACAGCTGGACCAGGGCTGGGCAGTCCCAGCAGAGGCCTGAGCTGCAGAATGGTCCAGGTGCAGAGGGAGGGGGTGACGGCATGGGCAGGCTATTGTCAGCCCTCAGGGAGTGTCTAGGTGGGCATGCTGGGGCAGCCCCCAGCAGGATCCACATGGGGTGAGGCTGCCCTCTGCTCCTGCCAGGTCCCTGTAGCCCACTGCTTCGGCCCCCGGGGACTCTACAAGCGCAAGTTCTGTGCCATCTGCCGCAAGGGCCTGGAGGCGCCTGCACTTCGCTGTGAAGGTACCCCACCCCCTGGAGCCCACGTGGCTCCCCCACCTCACCCAGGGTCCTGGTCGCTGCTGCCCAGTGGCTTGTCAGGTGGAGGGCTGGCCTGGGGGCTGTGGCCACATGCTGCTGGCCAGGGTGCTGGGGGGTGGAATGCGGAGGAAGGGACCCAGCGGAGCAGAGAGGCCAAGGGGCATAGAGGGGCCACGGCGCTGCAAGAGGCCCCTAACCCTGCTCCTGGCCCCTAGTGTGTGAGCTGTACCTTCACCCCGACTGTGTGCCCTTCGCCTGCAGTGACTGCCGCCAGTGCCACCAAGACGGGCACCAGGATCACGTGAGTACGCAGGTGCCAGGGACACTGAGTGCAGACCTGGGGGTTCCAACCAGGCCCAGCTGCTGACTGTCCCCTTCCCCAGGACACATACCACCACCACTGGCGGGAGGGGAACCTACCCTCCGGTGCACGCTGCGAGGTCTGCAGGAAGACATGCGGCTCCTCCGATGTGCTGGCTGGCGTGCGCTGCGAGTGGTGCGGGGTCCAGGTGGGGTGACTGTGCGGAGAGGAGAGGTGGAGCCGTGGGGGCCGAGCGGGTGGATGGGAGTGGTGAGGAGTTCAGGTGGGGGAGGGGCGCTCAATAGGGGCCGGGAGGTGGGGCAGGAGAGGTTTGGCCTCCAAGTAGGGGCCGTCCCTGAGGGTGGGGTCTGTCTTTCCTTCAGCCTGTCTGCATCTGCATCCCACTCTGTTTTCAAGGCGGGCTCCCTGTCCCGCTCTGGCATTGGGGTTCCCCACCCCTGCACACTGTGGAGCTGTCAGCCCTGTCCCTGCGTGGGCGCTCTGCATGGGCTGCGTCCTGGACCCCGGCCCCAAGACCCCAGGCTCAATCCCGTGTCCCTCCAGGCCCACTCGGTCTGCTCCACGGCGCTCGCCCCAGAGTGCACATTTGGGCGCCTGCGCTCCTTGGTCTTGCCCCCGGCGTGCGTGCGCCTGCTGTCCCGAAACTTCAGCAAGATGCACTGCTTCCGCATTGCGGAGACTGTGGCCCTGGAGCCGGGTGAGGTGCTTGGGAGGCGAGGGGCGGGCCTCGGGTGCCCCCTGGACTGGGGGCGGGCACTGAGTGAGGAGTCTGTGTGTCCTGCAGGGGAGGGGGACGACAGTGTGGACGGAGGTGCTGCCACCGGCCCAGGCAGAGAGACGCTGGCACCTGCAGAGTCCAGTAAGTGCCCTCATTAGCCCCCGCCCCGTCCCCCAGCCCTTGGGTTCACATCCGCTTCCCCTGGCCCAGGCAAGCAAACCCTGAAGATCTTTGATGGCGACGACTCAGTCAGAAGAAACCAGTTCCGTGTCATCACTGTCCCCCGCCAGGCCCGGAGCGAGGAGGTGCTGGTAAGGGGAGCCCTAGGCAGGGGCAGGGGTGTGTGGTGTCCAAGGCCGCGTCCCACACCCGCCCACCCTCTGCAGGAGGCGGCGCTGCGGGCCTACTACATCCCGGAGGACCCTGGCAACCTGGAGCTGCACGCGCTGCCCTCGCAGGCGGGTGACGCCTGGGCCCGTGCCAAGGCCGGCAGTGCCCGAATCTCCGAGGAGGAGGAGGGCAGCAGAGGCCCGGGGTCGTGCGAGGCCTCGCCTGAGGCCTGGGTCATCCGGGCTCTGCCTTGTGCCCAGGAGGTCCTGAAGATCTACCCTGGCTGGCTCAAGTGAGACCCGGCCGGGGCACTGGGCCTGCTGGGTGGGAGTCGGGAGGGGGTGGGAGGAGGCTGGTGCCTGAGCTCCTGGCACCCACAGGGTGGGTGTGGCCTACGTGTCCGTGCGCGTGACCCCGCAGAGCACAGCCCGGACGGTGGTGCTGGAGGTCCTGCCGCTGCTTGGTCGCCAGGTGTGTATTCTGGACCTGCCTGTGCTGGGCAGACGGGGTCACTGCCTAGTGGGCCAGGCTGCTATCCCGGCCCAGGTGTGGCTGCCTCTGTCAGCCGCCCTGGGCCTCATGGCCTGCCTTCTGACCCCACAGGCCGAGAGTCCAGAGAGCTTCCAGCTGGTGGAGGTGCTCATGGGCAGCAGGCAGGGTGAGTGCGTGGCCCGTGGTCAGTGTCCGCATTCTCTATGCATGTTCCGGGCCAAGGACCTGGACCTGCTGCCTTAGGGGCTCCTCCAGCGTGGTGGCCAGGCCATTGAGGCCAGACTCTGCCCTTCTGACAGTTCCACCCTGTGTCCCCACATGCCCTGGGGGTGGGGGCAGCTGTCTGCAGAGCTGGGCGAGGAGCCTGGTGCTGACAGGCTGTGCCCCTGGCCCCTGCAGTCCAACGGACAGTGCTGGAGGATGAAGAGCTCCTGCTCAACCGGCTTTGGGACATCCGGCAGGTCAGTGGGTGTGGACATGGCCCCAGGGAGCTATTGGCCTGCAGCTATGACCTCTGCTCCCCAGAGCAGTACCTTCCCCAGGGACAGAGTCTGCCTGGGCTGGACAGTTGACCCTCCTGGCCAAGAAGTCACCTGTTCCCAGCAGAGTGGGCTGTTGAGCCACAGACCTCCCTAAACTCCCTGAGGGGAATGGACAGGGGCCCGCCCACAGGAAGGAAGCCTCCTGGCCTCGCTTTCCTCTTTTTATCTTGCTTCAGCCCTGGGGAATCTTCTCAGCGACCCCTTTTGTGGATGGGGTGGCGGAGGGCCTGGTGCTGGTGGAGCCATCCTCTGCCCCAGCCCAGCATCCCTGCCTCTCTCCCTGCAGACCTCCTTGCGGCAGGTGAGCCAGACGCGGTTCTACGTGGCAGAGAGCAGGGCTGCGGCCCCTCGAGTCTCCCTGTTCATTGGCGGCTTGCCTCCCGGCTTGTCCCCTCAGGAGTACAGTAACCTGCTGCACGAGGCCTTGGCCACCAAAGGTGTGACCGCCATGGCTGGCCGAGGGCTGCTGGCTGGGGGCGGGGGCCTGATGGCAGGCAGTGGGACTGCAGTGCTGAGGCCTGCTGCTGGGCCCAAGTGCTGTCCTATCCAGGCGGGCTCCATCCTCACCTCCAGGCCCATCCCGCACACCCTCTTCCGAAGGGCTTCTGGGCGCTTTACCCTCTGCGGCCATTTCCCATGGTGCCTGGCCTCTGTCTCTCCCTCTGGGCGGGCGGGTGGGCCCTGCCTTCAGGGTATAGGGAACCCTGTTGCTCGAGTGGGGCATGGCACTTTCTGGGGGAGCTGCCCTTGGGGGTGTGAAGTCATCCTTGAACCAGGGGCTGTTCCAGGGTTGGGAGAGGTCAGGGCCCAGAGGGAAGAGTTTAGGGGCCCAGAGTGGGGGTAACGTGGCCCCCAGAGGGAGCAAGTCAGAGGCCCCCGGGGAGGAGGATGTGGGGCCAGGCCTCTGCGATGTGCGTCCTTCACCATCTGCCACCCTGACTGCAGCCTGCCTTTGCAGCCGCTGTGGTGTCCGTGAGTCACGTCTACTCCTCCCAAGGTGAGTTGGCACTCAATGGGCGTGGTCACGTGTGGCCAAAGGTCATTCCTGGAGTTAGGTGGAAAAGCCCTGGCCTTCTCTAGCGCCTGACCTTTGCCTCGGGGACCTGTGTGCCAGGGAAACATCTTGGTTGTGGTGCATGGGACAGGCCCTTCCCTGAGTCTCGGCCCCCCTGCCTCAGGTGCAGTGGTGCTGGACGTCGCCTGCTTCGCAGAGGCCGAGCGGCTGTACATGCTGGTCAGGGACACGGCTGTGCAGGGCCGGCTGCTGACTGCGCTGGTGCTCCCGGATGTGCTGGTGAGTGAGCAGTTCCTGGGCCGGCTTTGGAAACACTCAGGCGGGGTGGCCGGAGAAAACCCAGGTCTGCAAGTGCACAGTTCCCCGGCCAGACGCACTCTCTTCGCCTGGCATCTCGCCCTCGGGTCCACTGGGGGCCTGTTGGTGCTGCCTTGTTCATGCCTCATGACAGCTCAGGAAGGACACTGTTGCCCGTTGTACACCAAGGGGCCTGAGGCAGCCTGGTGGGTAAGATCTGCCCCTCAGGCCACCGTGGGGCCAGGGCCAGCTGTCTCTCTGGACTCCGAGGCTTCTACCTAGTGGGAAGACCCCAGGTTGCAGCTCCCAGCCCCACAGAACACACTGGGCCCCAGAGGAGCTGCCTCACTAAGGGCTATGTGTCAGTGTCCCACCAGCCCAGCCCCATCCTCTTGGGTACAGCATTGTCCCCCTGGGAGGCCTTGTGGTCCCTGCTTCCTGCCTGGAGCCCCTAACCCTCACCCTCACCCTGGCAACAGGTAGAGCGCCCTGACTTTGGGCACTATGCTTAAGACCCAGCAGTACCAGGAAGGGGGGTGTCTGACAGCAGCGCAGGGTGAAGGGGTACAACATGGGTCAGAGCCCTCGGGGGCTGGACCCTGGACCCCACACTGCACCCTGTGCTCTCACAGCAGCCTCTATGGTCTTCAGCCCTCCACCCCCAAAGGGTCCCATGAGGCCACCATCAGGGGCCTGTGGCTGCTTTGCTGTACTCATCCCTGACCCGGATCCCTGACCCCTGACCCCAGCCCAAGCCAAGCAGAATTAGAGCAGAATGAATTTGGCAGCCTATGATTGTGGTAGGTGATGCCTATGGGTCCCTTCTGCTCCTTGCACCTGGCTCTGCCCAGGTCAGGACAGGGTGGCTGTTAGCCTCAGCCCCAGCCCCGGCCCCGGCCCCACATGCTCCGTGGGCAGAGCTGGGTGTGGGCCCGACATGCGCTTTCTCTCTCCTGTCAGCTGCCTGCCCTGGGGTGAGTGGGTAAGTGGTGACCGCAGGCAGCTCTGCCTGCCCAGTGGGTCATTCGGCCCTGAGTGTGTCCTTGCCCCGAGCCACGGCCTAGCCGTGTGCCGCTGCCCACCCTGTGTATGCACCCGGCCTGTCTGTCCTGTCACCCAGCCCTCCCCTGCTGTGGGGAGCCCAGCCTTGGGCCCACTGTGTCTAGATCCCTGGGCGCTGTTTCCTGGGGTGGCATGTGGGGAGATGGGCTCCGTCTTGTGGCCGTGGGGAGACATGTGGTCACCCTGTGGATCAAGCAGCTTTTCCTGGCTGCCATGTAGGCAGACGGAGGCCCAGGAGCCGCCGTCCTCTAAAGCTGTGTGCTAGGGGCCCGAGAAGTGGACCTTGGTCTAGCTGGCTGGCGGGCACGGCCCCACGTGGGCTTTTGGCCCAGACTTGTGGCTTGAGGGCCAGGTGGCGGGCGTGGTCTGTTCACACCTGGCACAGTGGGAAGGGCCGGGCCTTTCCCGTGCCGTGCTAGGAGCAGCAGCCAGCTGGCTTCAGCGCTGCCCCGTCAGCAGGCAGCAAGGTCTCATGTGTGAGGGTGCAGCCATGCCTTCCCTAGGAGCGGCTGGCCCCAGGCTGGGTGGGCTCAGAGTCAGGGGCCAGACACTGGCTGGCACCCCCGGGGGCGGGCACCCAACCTTGGGTCCCCATTCTAACCCAGCCCCCCTCTGTCAGCACTGGAACCTGCCCCCAGACAGCTGCCCCCTCCTCGTGTTTGTGAACCCCAAGAGTGGGGGCCTCAAGGGCCGAGACCTGCTCTGCAGTTTCCGGAAGCTGCTGAACCCTCACCAGGTCTTCGAGCTGACCAACGGGGGTCCTCTTCCTGGGTGAGTGTGGGGGACTGTGGGTCCAGGGAAATTATCACCGCAGCGGCCTGGGTAGGAGGAGTTGGGGGAGCTGCTGCACTCCCCACACCCCATCCACCCACCAGCAGCAACTCCGATTGGGTTCCTTGTTGGAACCTTCGAGTCTTCCACACGGCTGGAGATGGGCATTTGAAAAGGAAGCGGCTGTCTGGGGCGGGGACGGGCTGAGGCCCTGGGGGACCTGGGCAGCCTGGTGCCTGCACTGTGCCCTGTGGTGATGCTGGTGAGGGACACTTTCTGTCTCTCTCCTGCTAGGTTCCACCTGTTCTCCCAGGTGCCCTGCTTCCGCGTGCTGGTGTGTGGTGGGGACGGCACCGTGGGCTGGGTGCTTGCTGCCCTGGAGGAAACACGGCACCGTCTGGCTTGCCCGGAGCCTTCTGTGGCCATCCTGCCCCTGGGCACAGGTGGGCTCAGTCATTGAGCTGAGGATTGGGCCTAAGGGTTTATCCCTTCCTGCCCTGAGTTTCACCCAAGGCCTGGGGTGGTGTCTCTGTCCTCATGGATGAGGGCTGGATGTGGAGAGTTGTTCTGTGTCTCGCCTGTGTCCCAGGAAATGACCTTGGCCGGGTCCTCCGCTGGGGGGCCGGCTACAGTGGAGAGGACCCGTTCTCGGTGCTGGTGTCCGTGGACGAGGCCGACGCTGTGCTCATGGACCGCTGGACCATCTTGCTGGATGCTCACGAGGCTGCTAGTGCAGAGAACGGTGTGGCAGAGGCAGAGCCCCCCAAGGTACCAGGGTGGCCTGTGGCGCCAGTTAGGCTCTTGCATGTGACTGCCATGTGTGTCAAAGTGCTTATCCTCCTCCTAGCCACGCTCTGCAGGCACCAGCACCATCCTCTTTATAAACGCAGCAGCTGAGGCACAGAGTGCGTCACATGCTGGGGGCCATGTGCTGCCGGGGGACCATGCCCAGGGCTGGCTGGCTCCAGAGCCTGGCCAGGACCCCACAGCATGCTGCCTTCTCCTGGAGTTCTGGTGGTCATTGATGGAGTGGTCCCAGAAGCTAGAGCTTGGGGCCCCTGGAAGAGTTGGGTGTGGGGAGAGGAAGCTGGACCCACCTTGGGGAGCTCAGAAGTGCCTGGCGAGGCTGCAGGTCCTGGGAGATAAACCCCTGTCCCTAGATCGTGCAAATGAGCAACTACTGCGGCATTGGCATTGACGCAGAACTGAGCCTGGACTTCCACCAGGCACGAGAGGAGGAGCCTGGCAAGTTCACGAGCAGGTACCAGAGCAGCAGGGATGGGAGCCTGGGCATCTCTGGCCTGCCACCTGGTGATGGCGTACTTCCTGGGGATTCTCCAGCAGGCAGTGGCAGAGAGGGGCCAGAGGTGGGGGCTGCCTCAGGTGCGTGATGGTGGGTATCTCCTCCCCTGCAGGTTCCACAACAAGGGTGTATATGTGCGGGTTGGGCTGCAGAAGATCAGCCACTCTCGAGGCCTGCACAGGGAGATCCGGCTGCAGGTGGAGCAGCAGGAAGTGCAGCTGCCCAGCATCGAGGGGCTCATCTTCATCAACATCCCCAGGTTTGAGCAGAGGGCTCCCAGGGGCTCTGCCCGCCAGCCCCTGGCGGGCTCGTGCCTCATCTCTGTGTCCTTCCCCTACCCTGGCAGCTGGGGATCAGGGGCTGACCTGTGGGGCTCAGACAGCGACTCAAGGTTCGAGAAGCCGCGCATGGATGACGGACTCCTGGAGGTGGTGGGGGTCACAGGCGTTGTCCACATGGTGAGCCGGCCAGCCGGGTGGGTCCGGGTGGTGCCCGTGGCCCTGCTGAGCCCGGCTCACCCCTCCTGCCCCAGGGCCAGGTCCAGGGTGGGCTGCGCTCCGGAATCCGCATCGCCCAGGGCTCCTACTTCCGTGTCACACTCCTTAAGGCCACCCCTGTGCAGGTGGACGGGGAGCCCTGGGTCCAGGCCCCCGGGAACATGATCATCTCGGCTGCCAGCCCGAAGGTACGTCAGGTCGGGCTGGGGCTGGGGCTGGGCAGGTGGACTGTGCAGAGTGGCCGGTGGTGGCTGTCGTGCCCAGGTGGTTCTGGCATGTTTTGGCATGGTCTGGGTCCTCCCTGACCCCAGGAGGCCCCCAGGCGGCCAGTGGGGGCATCTGCCTCTCAGTGGAGATGAGTCCCGTGGGCCTCAGGGGAGGGGCATGGCTGAGAGGTGCCCAGTGCTGGGGTGCGGGTCAGGGCTGCTTTGCCAGGCCCTTCCCCTTTAGCACCTGGGTCCCAGGGCTGGGGGCCTGGAGGCACACCTGGTCTGTGATCTGTCATGTCAGCCTGGCCCTCCGACCCCCACCTTGGCACAGGTCCATATGCTGCGGAAAGCCAAGCAGAAGCCCAGGAAGGCCGGGACCTCTAGGGACACCCGGCTGGAAACCACGCCTGTCCCCGAGGGGGATCCCAAGTAGAGCTGGCTGAGGCAGCAGGGCAGGCTGAGAATGTCTGGACCTGCCATCCTTGTCATCAGCTCCTCGGGGTACAGCTGCGCTTTGAGTCTACAGTGCCTGGCCTGGTGATGGACTTGGCCACAGTCCTGACCAGAGCGTCTTCCTGGGACCCAGGATGTTTCCAGCCCTGTTTCCCATCCACTGTCACACGGAAACTGCTGGTTGGCTGGGAGCCATTTCCTTCCCTGCCAGATGTCATCACCATCAAAGATCTTCAGGGTTTGCTTGCCAGGCCATGTGACAGGTGGGCTGGCCAGCCCTCTGCCCTGTTGCTGGACGTTCCAGGGGAAAGGGGGTGCCCGGGCTGTCTTCCCTTCTTGTCCTCCACCTCCCAGCCCCTTGAGTTGGTAACGCTGGTACAGGTTGTCTGGGCGAGTCCGACCTTATTTTGTGCCCCTCAGGCCATCCCCCTGGACTGTGGCTCTGTAGGGGCCTTGGGTGTGTCCCTGCCCAGCAGATAGGGAATGCTGCCAACTCCTCCTGGCCTCACTGCCCACCCTAGTCAGGTGGTGTGGGCAGTCCGTGTTCTGGGGTGCCGGTCGGTGGTGACCTCCTTGTCTGCCTTGGGCAGTGTCTCCCCTGGTGTCCCAGCCTTACCACCATAGGCCATGAGCACAGCTGCAGAAGCAGCGCGGGCTGCGCCCGGTCTGGCTGCCCTTGCTTCTCTGACGCCCTGAGGCCGGGTGGGTTTGGTGCTGCCCACGTGGCAGCTGGAGTGTGGGCTGGGCCCTGGGTGTCCCCTCCAGCCCCAAGGGTGGGGCATTCAGCACCCAGAACAGACCAGAAGCAGAAACTCCTCTGATGCCCTGAGGCCGGGTGGCCCAGAGGTTTATGGAAGTGTGTGTTAACTCCTGGCACACGCAGAGGGGCTGGCTTTGACCCCCTCCGCTCCCACTTTAGCACCTTACATGCCACTTGCCAACAGTCAGCTCTCCCATGTTAGTGTGTAGACACCCTCCCGTGCCTCCCAGCCCCCATGGCTCTGTGGACAGTGCTGCTGGCCAGGCCATGCTTGGGGTGATGGGCTAACAGATGGCCCAGCCAGAGTGAGACAATCTGCGTTTGTCCCGTGTCTGAGGATGGCATGTTTCACACCTCAGACCCCTGGAGTCTGACCTCCCCAAGGAAAGGGTCCCCTAGTCTGGATCTTCTATTTGCTTATGGGGCACAGCTGGCCTGGCCCTCCCTCTCTGGGCCGGGGCTGTCCCAAGTTTGGCCTTCACCTCATAAGTGGCTCTGGTTTGGCTTCAGGAGTGTATGGCCCAGCCCAGCCTACAGCCTCCCGGGGGGGGGGGGGGGTCTCACTGCCACCCCCCCCCCATCCTGCTTCTGCCAAAACTGCACAGACAAATGCATTGTAATGGCCATTTGTGGCCACCAGTATATACATTCCTCATGTCTGCATCACTTGTGATCTTTAAAGCAAGTCCTTAATGGTGTAATTAGTTTTTGCTTTGCAAGCCCTGGTGTTGATTTTGTTCTGTAGGAATTGTTTGTACATTGTGTCTAGGTGACTTGTCCTTCTGTATTTAAGTGAGTCTGTCTGCCCAGATGGGGTCTGCATCCCTGGTGCACGGGTCCCTCCGTGTGTAACTTATCACTACCTGAATGTAACAGTAAATTATATCCGGGACAAATACAGTCTGGGCATTGCTGTCCTGCTGTCTCTCCCTCTTCTGTGTGTTGAAAGACCAGTGGTGGGGGGGTAGGGGGGTGGCAGCTGCTCAGATGGGCCTACTTGGCAATGTCTTTGGGGAACTGGCTGGGTAAATGCAATAAAACATATTCCTATGAAACTCCTCTCTCCGCAAAAAGTGGAGACCAATTTGAGGACACTGAAACAGAACATGATATTTCATAACAAAAATAAAGACCAGGCCTTGTAAACCTGCAGCTCTGGCCATCAGATGATCTTGGCCGCCTTCCTCGTCAGTCCCAGGTGGGGATGGGGGGATTGGGCTCTTTGGCCACTGTCAGGGGGCAGGAAGGAGCAGCGACTGCGAGTCAGCCTCACCCGTGGGGCCTGGCCAGGAGTGTGCTGGGCCCGCCAGGCCGCGCAGGCCCCGCAGGCCAGCCTGGCCCAGGCGCACGAGGAGGCGCAGCAGCAGGAAGGTGGAGGGCACGGCGATCTGCATGAGGTGGAAGATGGCCGTGCTGAGCCCGCTCAGGAAGCAGGTGGAGGCAAAGGCCAGCAGGCTGGCGCAGGGGTACAGGGCCAGCTTAGCAAACATGAATGCGTGCTCCTGGCCACCGAACCACACTGATGGCTGCAGTGTCTCCGCCTCGTGCAGCAGGGCTGCAGTCCAGATGGCTAACTGGAAGATGCTGGCAAAGAAAATGATGGCGCAGCTGACGCGCACGCGCTCAAGCTCATCGTGGGGCTGCTGGGCGAAGGCTGAGGTCTGCTGGTAGGCCAGTGGGAGGCCACCCACGAAGGCCAGCGAGAGTGTGTTCAGCAGCCCCATGGCCCGTGTGGCCCTGCGCACGTGCAAGAAGAGTGAGTGGTGGGCAAACCAGAGCAGGCCCACTGTGGCGAAGGAGCCGAAGTATGCCAGGAAGCGTGGCCCGTACACGCCCAGTGCTGCCACCAGGCTGCCACGGAACTTTTCCTTCACGTCCTTGGGATCCGGAACGTTGTCCTCGCTGAGAATCAGGAACAGATGGCATTTGTACCAGCCTCCCTGAGGCCCACGAAGTCCCCAGGGGCCAGGGCCCACGTGACTCAGAAGAACGATGCAGCTGGCTCAGTGCACTGCGCTGTCATGGCACTGTGCTACGGACACTTCATCGCTCCTCTGAAATTCACACGTACCCGGCAGCTCGTCTGTTCTGTGCTAACTAGCAGCCCTGCCCTGCTGGGTCCTCAAGGGCTGGTGAGCAGCCCTGGCCCTGGGCCCAGGCTCTCTCTGGCTGAGGTCAGTGTGTGCCACCCCCTCCCAATGTCTGCTCCACGGGGCAAGCCCACCGGGGAACTGGTGAGGTCTGTTCCCTCCTTCGTCCATACCCCTCTTTGAGCCACCCTCACAGCACCTTGGTGGCCAGACGCCTGTGCGAGGGGAGTGGTCCTGCAGATCTGAGGAGGGTTTGCCTCTACAGTTCCTAGAGCAGCACAGGGAGTCCCAGGAGACTGACTCCTGGGCCGAACTCTCTAGGGAGCGTCAGCAGGGCACGTGCAGCCCTAGCACCTCTGGGCTTCTCCCATGGCCACGGAGGAGGCCAAGAACCACTCTGGTCAGGGCTGCTGCCCCTAACAGCACATCCTAGAAAACGGGGACTCAGCATCTTCTCTCATCAACTGGACTGGAGGATGGTCCTGGAAGCAGCCCCAGACAGATGTCCAACCTCAAAAATGGTGGGCAGGGGGCGGGGGTACAGGCTGGAGGCAGGAGAGAGCCTGAGTAGGTCACCCTAGGAGTGAGGCCCGAGGCAGCAGGGTGCCGGCTGAGCCCTGGGCCACCCCAAACCACAGCCTCTCCTTGCAGGTCCCTCAGTGCAAAGGGAGATCATTCTGGAATATTCCTTAAACCTAGACCTTAGAAAACAAGTACCAAGAAATATCTGTTTCCAGTTTTAAAAACTGCATAAATTACAGTAGAAAAAAGCTACCAAGAGAGTATCAGGAGACTCAGACTTGAGACTATCAGGTATGGAATATAAAATCAGAGTGTTTTAACATGTTTAAGGAAATGAAAGCGCGTGCTGAGATATGACTAAGGAGCAGAATACTATTAAAAAGGATGGAAGATATAAAAAACCAAAAATGTGGTAACTAAGATCAGGGCTTTAACAGAGTGCAACTGGTGAGGCTGGAGTGAGGGTGGGGATAGGGCCGGGGGCTGGTCTCTTCCTGGTGCTCCCACCCCCTGCCCAAGCTCTCTGGTTGCGGCATGGGAGACCCATGCCCACTCTCTGGGAGATCTGCCCTTCTTGGGGTGAGCTCTGGGCACCCAGGGGGAAAAGAGCCTCTGTGGAGTCTCCAGGAGAGACACCAGGGACTCAGACACAGACTCCCCACCTGACGGGTGGCACTCGCAAGGGGTCCTCACCAGATGTCCAGGATGAGGAGGGTGGCCACGATGGCGTAGACGCCGTCGCTGAAGGCTTCCACCCGCTCCTTGCTGAGTGGCTCGTGGAGGTCGAAAGTGAACTCCAGAGGGTGAGCTGGGGGCTCCTGGTGGCCTGTGGACATGCCGGGAGTGGGAGCTGGCCAAGCCCCTCTCATGTGGGGCTGTGGGGCTAGCACAGCCATCACTGCCCTCTTCCCTGAAGGGGCTGGAACATGCTGGCCAGAGACTGTGCAGGTCACCCTGAGGGGTAGCGGGGAGGCAGCCAGGACCAATGGTGCACAGAGCCCGAAGCAGGGTCCAGCTGGGTACGCCCCAGCCTTCGCCCTGGGCTCAGTCCTACCCCCACCCGACATCCTTGGAAGCAGCTGGGAGTTGGGTGGTGCCTCCCAGCAGCCTCAGTGCAAAGCAACCACATGGAAGATGGGCAGCCTGTGGGCCTCTCAGGCCAGCCCACCCACGGTCACCTACCCACGAGCCTGTCTCTGCACCAGCTGGTGGCCTTGCTGATGTAAGGGAGGAAGATGATGGTCGCCATCAGCAGGTAAGACTGCAGGGACACACACAAGTTAGTTCCCAGCCAGAAACCCCACCCTGAAGCCATCAGCTCCAATGAGGGGACGGGCAGGACAGCAGCAGGACCAGGGAACTGTGCTTTATTGCGATGAAGAGCTCAATAGGGTGTCGAAGGGTGGCCACAGGAGGAGAGAATCTTGGCAGATGATGTACCTGATAAGAGTCCAGTGTCCGAAATACATAAAGAACCCATACATCTCAACAATACAAAGACAACCCAATCTAAAAATGGGCAAAGGACTTGGACACTGCTCCAAAGAAAATATGCAAGCGGCCAACACACACACAGGGAAAGACGCTCCTCACTGCTAGTCATCAGGAAAATGAAATCAAAACCACAGCGAGCTACTTCCACACCCCCGGGACGGCTAGTATCAAGAAGACAAAATAACAAGTGTTCATGAGGATGTGTGGAAACCGGAACCTTGTGCACTGTTGGTGGGAACATAAAATAGTACAGCTGCTGTGGGAAACAGCACAGCAGTTCCTCAAAAAACTAAACCCAGAGTTACCATGTGATTCCGCAATCCCACTTCTGGGTATGTGCACAGAACTGAAAACACAGATTTGAAGAGAGATTTGTACGCCAGTGTTCACGGCAGCATGATTCACAGTAGCCAAAAGGTAGAAACAACCCAAATCTATCAACCAACGAGTAGATACACAAAAGGTGGTTTAATCCACACAAGGGACTGTATGGCTGGGAGATAAAAAAGGAGTAAGATTCTGACACAGGCTGCAACATGGATGAATCCTGAAAACTTTATGCTACAGTTAAGAAGCCAGACACAAAAGGCCACGTATGGTATGATTCTAGTTGCATGAACGTGCAGAAGAGAATCCAGAGACAGGAAATCGGTGGTTCCCAGGGGCCGAGGGGAAGGAGGCAACGGGAGTGACTGCTGGTGGGTGCTGGGTGTGTATTGGGATGAAGGAATAGTTCTGAGACTGGACAGAGGTGATGGCTGCACAGCACCGTGAATGCGCTAAATGCCACCGAATTGTTCACTTTAAGATGCTTACGATGGTAAATATTATGCGTATTTTGCCAAATTAAAAACAAAGGGAGACTGAGGGCCAGAGAGAGTGTTTGGGTCCCTGTCCTCCACGTGGCCCTGCAGAAGTGCTGGGGACCACACTGCGCTGCACTCAGGCTGGCTCGGCCACAGACATGGCGCCCCCCACGCCCTTCTCCCCAGCGAGGCCTGGCCGGCTGCGAGTCTCCCCTCCTGACGCCCTGCAGGTGGCTCCCTGGTCCAGCCACGCCCTCTGCTCATGGCTGCCCTCCCCACTGCATGGCCTCGGCCCACAGCAAAGCGTCCCTACCTGTCCTTCGCTGTAAGCACCTCACATGCACCTCAAGTGGGTGAGAATACGACAAATAACAACTTGAAGTCCCAGATTTGTTTATAATCCGGTTTTCCACAACGAGCAGCAAAAATCATACACATCATTCAACAAACAAGCGCTGAAGCAGCGCCTCCCAGGTGCGAGGCAGGTGTGGGCAGGAGGCTGCCAACAGGAAGGCAGGGCCCACGGAAAAGCAGGAAATGCAACTGGGCAAGGGGGAGCCCGCCCTGGGGGAAGGTGAAGCAGCTAGGGTGGTTTGACCCTCCACCCAAACAGCTGCTGGTGTTCACTGCCCTGACAGTTCGTGCGGGTTTCTCATCCAAACGAAAGAAACAAGCCCAGCCCTGGACTCCTGGCATCTGTTTCTCATCATCATCATTTTGGAGCTTCACTGAGGACAACTTGGACACCCCCGTGGATGAGTGCTGATTCTCTGTCCTGCACAGGCTGGGTCCTGGGGGCCTCGGAGGAGCAGCAGCACCTGCTTCCTTCCCCGGCCACGGACACCCGCCTTCTCGTAGCATACTCGCTGCAGCCACAGGCCTCGTAGAGAAGACCCTTGGGGGGACCTCTGCCAACCCGCAGCCCTGCCCTGCCCGGGCCCTGGGGGGCTGTGCCGGCACTCACCAGGGGGAAGAAGAAGAGGGAGAAGACGGCGGCAGCAAAGCACAGCACTGGGCCACGCAGGACGATGTGCAGGACATGCTGCCGGTACAGGGCCCTGTGGGCGGAGCACTGGATCTGCGGGCTCAGCAGGTGCGGGAAGTGGAATGCGTACCCCACAATCAGCGCCTGCAGGAGAGCAGGCTGCAGGGCCAGCTGACCCTCAGGCTGCCCAGCGTGGGTAGTGCTGGGGCATCTGGTGGGGGGACCCACAGAGGAAGGCTGGCAGCGTGAACACGGGATTGAGAGGAGATGGGAGCCCCTGGGACTGCCTGTGGGGGTTTCAGAGACCACCCTTCCCATCTCCAGCCAGCAAAACGGGGGCTCTGGAAAGACACATCTGCATATACATGGGCAGGCCCTGAGCTCCCAGCACCCCAGCTGCAGGGCCCGGTGGGATCTCACACACACACGAAGCGCAGGCCCTGGGCATCCTACCTGCACGGCCCCGATGGCAATCACACACACACAGAACAGGAAGATGCCCAGAGGCACGTCAGGGAAGGTCACCATTAAGGAAAACTGTGTCCAAGAAAAAAAACACCCAAAAAACCCCCTCAAATACCAGGGCTCAGGGCTTCTGACTCCCCATCGCTGTGCCATCCCCTGGGAAGTAGAGCTGCCACGGCCAGGTCTGTCCAGAGCCCCACAGGAGCCAAGTCCATCGAATGCTTCAGGCCTTCAAGGCCAAAATGTCAAGTCCATATAGAACTCCCCAGACCCTGATGCTTTGTGAGCCCTGCAAGCTCAGACGGGCCCATCCTGTCAGAACTCGGAGTGTGAGCCCTTCTATGGCCTGGGCAGCGCCGGGTGTGTGGACGGAGGCCAAGCTGGGGATAGGCCCAGGGTAGGCAGGAGTGGTGGGCTGGGGGCCAGGTGGGGTTGGGAGCATTGGTAGTCTCTGACTTTTCCCACCTCCAACCCGAAAGTCCTAGGCAGCCCCTAGAACCTTCTCACTTCTGCAACCCTAGGCCCTGGGCCTTGCACCCAAGGGGGTGCTTGGTGAAGCTTCAGGGGAGCATGGGGGGCATGCAACTCACCGTGTAGGGCAGAAGGGTGATGGTCATCATGCATGCCTGCCGGGGAGGGACAGCTGTGAGGCACCCCGTGGGTCCTCATTCCCAGAGGGCCCCACCCAATTCAGAGTGGTGGGCCGCCGAGGGTCAGAGCCTCCCCCCAGACACTGTGGAAACCTGTGCCCTGGCTTGGGTCAGATGGGAGGGGCTGAGCCCCTTAGCCCAAGCCTGGGTTTATCTGGGTGGAGATGCAGGTGGGAACGCCACGGGGAAGGTCCCTCGAAGGCACTCCCAGTGAAGGCAGATCCAGGCTCCGAGGACCCAGAGGCCACGAGAGAAGAAGCCAACTGCTGCCTTCCACTCTTCATTAGAGGGTTAAACTCCAAACTAAAAGCATTTCCCAAAAAATGACAGGAAAATACTCACCAGGTTGAGCAAGGCAAGTGTATCATCTATTTTCCCAACAACCTGGAACAATCTAAACAATTTAAGAAAAAGAGGAAAAGACAGGTCATTGACAAATTGTGGTTCTAATACAACTAAACATACACAAACTCTTTCCAGTATTCTCTGGTTGAAACATTAAGAAATGTCATTTTTCACCAACATAAAATACTACCTAGCATACATTTAGAAAAACAAAGAAGCAAATGCAAGTTCCCCAGAAAGCACCCTGTTCACTCCCAGGTGTCCCTGTCATTTTCTCCTGATGCAAAGCCAGGGTCAACCCACGGACGACTGTGTGCACTTGGCAGCTGTTGGGGACGGTCTCTCCAGAGCAGGCCTTTGGAGCTGGTGCCCCCGCCTTCTCGGTGGCTATGTGGGCCTGAGGGCTGGAGACTGCAGCAGCTCTTGCGCCCCCACAGGGCTTGGTGCCAGGGGAGGCTGTGATGGGAGAAAAGCCCCCAGCCCCCCATGGGAGAGGGGTATGCCGGGCCACATTCCCCCTGGCTTCTAGAGGTCTTTCCTCCCCAGTTCAGCCTGCGAGTCCCAGGGAACAGAGAGGGGCTGAGGAGGGGCCCTGCACACCGCGCAATGGCCTTGGCCAGTGTCTCGGAGTACGTGGCTCGAGCACCGTCCCCTTGCCTGCTCCTGGTCTTGTGGCGGCTCTAGTGGGTAGCGGCAGCGCTGACAAACTCTAACGGGTCCACTCCACTGTCCCAGGCCCTGGGCTCCACCAAGAGACCCAGGGTGAGGCCGGGAAGGAGCAGCTTCCACCCCCGCACACCCTATAATAGCTGCTGCCCCAGGCCTCCGCCTACCCAGCACCTGCACCTGGCAGGTTCTGAGATGTAGGCCTGCCTCGGAAGAGCTGGCCCCCACCTTGTGTGTGCTGCCCAGGCCACAGTCACAATCAGAAACGTCATCAGGTAGACAGCAATCCTAGTTGCTAGAAGTTTCTGTATACTTTTGTCAAAATGCTAGAATAAAAGAAAATTACTGTTAGAATGAAAGCTACGTGTGTAACCTAGTGGTAGTCATCTCCTGGGATGGCATTGTGTGGTGGCCAGCCTTGCCCCAGAGCAGGGTGATCCCCAGGCGGGCCCTGTGAAGTGCCTGGGAGGGGTCTGCCCCCCAAGCAGAGCCCAGAAACTCTCCAGTCTTGGCTCAGCCTCTGTCCTGTGCCTGATCCGTCTTCCCTGACAGCTGCGGGCCCATCCCTGGGGCTCCGCCCTTTCTCCAGAGCAGTGATCCATTGTCCACTTCCACAGGCGCGTGGTTTGGAGTATTTTGTGGACAATTTTCCCACTGAAATGTCAGCTGTTGGGGACATCCCGTGGGGATGGGCTACCCAGACCATGAGGGTGCATAAACGAGGCAGGGGGTGAAGGCCCGGTGAGGGCCTATTCCTCACATACGGTGCCATGCTGGTGTCCTCACAGGAAAGGACGGAATGGCCCTAGCTCCCCTAGCACTTTTCTAAGGTCACTAGCCCCATTCACGAGGCCTACTCTCCAGACCTGATTACCCGCTAAGGCCTCCCCACACACCACTGCCTTGGGGTTTAAATCCCACTGTGTGAGCCACGTCAGGGTTACACAGGGCATTTTCTGGTAAGCAGCTCCACCGTGGCCTGCGGCTGGAACGGAGTCGCAGGCAGGGGCTGTGCATCACACGGAGCTCTCACCGTGAAATCATGGAAGGGGTGTGGTGCTTCATCAACAAATGCTCAAAACAGAAAACCCATCACTTTCTCTTTCTGCAGGAAGGCCTCTGGGCCACTAACTTAGCGTCCAGTCCAGTTACTTTTTCTATCGGGCACTGCCATGTTTTTCGAATCACTGGGTTTCCCAAGGTTTAACTAGTCTTTTTCTTTTGATCAGAGTGAGAGCAGCCCCGTGAACACCCTCTGGGTCGCAGGAGGCGTCCGCTGTTCTGGCCCCTTCTTCTGGAAGCATGTTGGGCCTTGCCTTCTTCCCACAATTGTGTCTTCTCTGAACGAGGCTCCAGGAACGATCCGAGCCCAGGCCCCTGTGGGGACCAGTCAGGCCGCACAAAGAAGAGACTTGGCACTACGACATCTCCAAGAGATGATCCTGACTGCAGAGAAGTGTGAAGAGGTTTGGGCTCACAGGGTTTTCCTATTTTTAACCACAAATGAAGCTTTATTTTCATGTGACCTCCTGGTCTAGATATCTCACATGCAGGCAGCCGCACTCTGACAACCTGTTCTGAAATCGGTGGCTGAGGCAAGCACCTCACGACCACATCAGGCTGAGCCTTCCCTGCAGCTTCCTGGCGGAGGCTTCCGAGCCAGGACGGCCTCTGGTGGAGATGCAGCTTTCCTGAGCAGCTGCTGGGGGCTCGCTCCACCGTTCAGCCCCCGTGGGGAGGGTGGGTACTTTCCACTCAGGACTGCCAGGAACCAGGCACCCGCGCCGGGGCCGCCTACAGATGCTCAGGGTCTCCCTGAGAGCCGGCCCAGGCCCAACCTGCATTTCTACTTAATTCTCAGCAAGATCCTATGAAAGGGATCATTATCACCTTTTCACAGATGAAAAAGCCAAAGGCTGAGCAGCTCCTGAGACTTCCCAGCACCATCCGCCATCCGGCTCCGCTCACAAGTTCACAAGTCGGAACTGGAGCCCAGACCTCAGCTGTGCGTAGGGGCCGGAGAAGACAGGTCTTCACTCCTCTGTCTTGCTGTGCCTGCATGGCTAGTGTGATGACACACACGCACCCCAAATGTCTTCCAAAATAGTTCAGTTTCTAAGATACTACACATTGTGCTTTTTTAAATTATTTATTGTACAGACAGGGTCTTGCTCTGCCGCCCAGGCTAGAGTGCCATGGCATCATCATAGCACGCTGTAGCCTCCAACTCCTGGGTTCAAGGGATCCTTCCCACTCAGCCTCCCGAGTAGCTGGGACTACAGGCAAGCACCACCATGCCCAGCTACATGTTGCTCTTTAACTCAGAAAAATTCCAATAGGTTGGCTATAAACAAACTCTGCTTTTAAAACTTTTCCCCACTCACCTCTCAGTTGAAACCATGTTGAGTGGGCCAGGGTGGAAGTGTCTCCGCCGAGGCTGGGGCAGCCTGCCCTCTGTTTAGTTGGAGTACCTATTATGAGGGCCACCCTGGGGCAAAGGGCAGATACCCCACCGGGGGAGCTCCCTCCCAGCAAAGCACACTGCTGCTCTGTGGACACCAGCCTCTCAGGGCAGGCCGCCCTCCTTCTCGAACCTGTCCTTCAGGCTCGCTCAAGGGCGCTGCCTGTGCGCACTGAGCCCGGCCTCCACTCCCACCCCATTAAGGCCAGGACCTCTCGGGTTGGGTGGGCACATGCTGAGCTGGTGCAGCTGAGGGAAACAGCACCTACAACCCCCTTCCCCTCCAAGCGAGGCCCTGCCCCACGAGCCTCTGAAGCTGTAGGCGTGTGGGGCTGGCTCCTGGGCCCAGGCCCCATCTGTGGACCTGTGAGTCTTCTTGTGGACACACGACACAAGCACAACCTGCTCCTATTACCTGTTCTGGGGAGATCTCCGTGTGGGTCACAGGCAGGATCTAAAGGAACAAAGAGATGAAACGAACAGAGAGATGCTCCTTGAGCCGGGCACTGACCACTGCTGGGACGCAGTGGTATTGGAGCCTCAGAGTCAGTGCTGGGCACTCCCCAAACTGCCCGAGGGGCTGGGGACGGGTCTGAAGTAGGCTGGGCAGTGCCTCGAGGGCCCCATACAGACCATGACGGTGGCGATGATGGACAGCAGGGCGTCGCTGAAGCTGAGCATGCGGTGGGAACACTGGGTCCCCTCCCCGGAGTCCTCGTCCCTCCTGCCTGGGGTGCAGTCTCCCTGTGTATCGAGCACCTGCTCTGGGGTCTGGGGCTGGGACATGGTGGGGCCGCTGCCCGGTGGTCACAGGAGCTGGAAGGAAGCACAGCTCTGAGCATGCCGGTGGGATGCTCCGGGAGGCCTGCCTCTGCGGCTTCAGCCACAGTGCGGGGCCAGGGATGGGGGCACTTCCCCAGGCGGGGGCTTGGCTGTGGCAGGAAGGCCCATGCTGCTCTGTCCTCTCCCAGGAGGCCCCTCAAATTTCCAGCCTCCAGCTAAGAGGGCCAGTATCAGATCCCACCCATGCCCTGCCACTGCTGAGCACACATCTGGGCAAGAGACATGCCCTGGGCCTGCTTCCCCTCAGGAGAAGGGAGAGATGGGTGAAGGTGCATTGCGTCTGACATGTGGTCAGACACACCACGTTGCCAGGGAAGGGCCTGAGGCGCCTGACCCCACAGCACCCCTAAACCTGGAGCAGGAGTATGGTGCCCTGTGGGGCCCCAGGTCACTGGGAGCCTCAGTGCCTATGCATGTGTGCTAGGGGCTGTCGTTTTCCGCAGGGGCCACACTGTAGCTGTAACCTTTCGGGAAATCAAGGCCCTGAGTGACCAGCTAGCACCAGGCAGGCGCTGTCACCCATGCCCCTCCTCTAGTCCACCTGCAGGAGCCAGGGCTGGGTGCACACCCAGCAAACGCCACAGCTGCGGCTGTGGCTCCCTCAGCACAGAGCTCCTAGGCATTTGTAATATCAGAGGTGAGCCTGGGAAGACAAGCAAGATGCCAGGTAGAGGGTGCTCTGGACAGAAGTGACCCCAGTGCCTCCTGGGAGCAGACTGAGGTATGGTGGGGTAGCTGGAGGCACCCTGGTGGGAACCAGGCTGTGAAGTGAGAGCAGCCGTGAGCCCCACCAACTGGGCACGACAGACTTTACACTGCACTGGGGGACCCTGAGACATCCCACAGATCCAAGGCACAGCCAAAAGTTTAATGCCGTCCTGCAGCCAGGCACTGCTGGTACAGGGGAGAGGGAACAGAAGGCTGGTCGGGAGGTGGCTGCCGTAATCAGGTGAGAGAGGAAGGCAGCCTGGCAGCACCAGGGGACAGGGAGGTGTGGAAGGTGTGGGGGTTGTCGGAGAGGGTTGTGGAGGCTGAAGCAGTCCCACCTTGGGTGCTGACCTAGGCTGACTTCTAAGTAATCCCTGCTGGGGGCATCTCTAGGTTTCTGCTTTATCTACTGTTCCTGCCCTTAGGCAGGTTCACCTGGCATCCATGCCCCTCTCGGAGGTCGGCTCCAGGGTCCTGCCTGTCCTTTCTATGGTGTGGAAGCCCTGGGTCTGGGGTAACGGTGTGGGCATCCGCCATGCTGTCCCATGGCTGCCAGGACATGGCTTCTGTTCGTAGGTCCCTATGAAATGTTTCTTTTTGAGAAACTGGATATGTCAGCCTCTTTTTTCAGCCTCTCAGTTTCCTTGGACTTTGGGGGTAGGTTTGCACAGACCTGCCCACCTTGGAAGAGGGGTGACAGATGAGGGGGAGACAACGAGGCCCTGGTGCCACCCAAGAGAAGGAAAGTGAGACAGGGCATGTTCCTGAGGGAAGATGACCTGTGTGCTTTGGTCATGTTTCCCAAAACACAGGAAAGGCACCTGGACTGTCCATGAGGTGAGCTGTGGGGTGGACACAGACCCAGGTCAGGAAAAAGGCCGGGCTACAGACGTAGACTTTGGAGTCATCACTGCACACTGTTATGGAGGATGAGATGGCCCCATGTGGAGTCAGAAGCACAAGGAAGGCCTGAGCTACCTGGACATCATGGGGTTGTCAGAGGGAGAGGTACGTGGGCCGGAGCGGGCAGGACACGAGACCTCTCAGGCCTTCTAAGGAGGAGGCATCTTCAAGGAAGGGTCCCCAGGGTGAGCCCTTCAGAAATGAAGGAAGAGTAATAAGAAAGTATCCCCTGGGTTTTACTTTGAAGAGGATGCTGCTTCCCCCAGCAAAAGTATCAGAGGATTGAGATGGTGGAGCTAGTCAGAGGTCAGAGAGGTGGAGGGAGGAGGACCAGCCTTTTAGTGCCATATCTAAGAACTCTTTGCCTAACACAAGACAACATAGATTTTCTGTTTTCTTTTAGAAGTTTTAAGGTTTTAGGTTCTACTTGAGGTTTGTGATCTATTTTGAGTTAATTTTTCACATATTGTGCAAGGTATAATTGATTCTCCCTTTTTTGCAGATTGATGTCAAATTGTTGCCATGCCACTCTTTGAATAGACTATCCTTTCTCTACTGAACTGCCTTTGCACTGTGGTCAAAATTCATGGGCCATACTTTTGGAAGTCTGTTCTATTCCACTTATGTGTCTATCCTTCTGCCAATACTGCCATCTTGACTGCAACTTCACAGTAAGTCCTGACATCTGGTAGAGTGAGTCCCCTCTTCTTTTTCAAAGTTCTAGTTCTTTTGTCTTTCTCTCACATGCTTCTGCTTGAAGGGGTCCATGTTCACGGCTCCTCTGGGTGGAAAGATGAGGGTTTCTCTCAGAGTTTTCACTGCCTGTGCAACCCCACAGCACAACTCTGCAACTGAGGACTAGTCTGGGGTCAAAGCTATGAGAAAAGAGGTTTAAAAAGTTGGAAACTCATACCTGCGTCACTAACTTCAAGTTTGACCCCCCTTCCAAACCCCTTGGCTTTTGGGTATTTTTTCTTTTAGTATTTTGTCCAGAGTTTTTACTCAAAATTAGTAGGAAAGATAGCCAGAGGGGCGTATTCTAACAAAAATAAGATGAAAAGTAACCTCTGGTTCTTTGGGTACTAATAGTGAGAAACAGATGTCCATTATATTTTTTCTAGAACTTTTTATATGGTTAATTTTTTTCAATTAAAATTTATTTTTTAGAATACAGTAAATATTGAATATGGAAGGAAAAATCCTCAACAAAATGTGAACAATTGGAGTCCAGCAACATATAAATAGGATTACATACCATGACCAAGTGGGATATATTCCAAGAATGCAAGGTTGGTTTAAAATCTGAAAATCAATTAGTGCAGCATACCATACTGTAAACTAAAAATAAAATCCTAAGCCCCTGCCGACTGAATGGACCCCCTCTTGGCCAAGGAGACCCCAGAAAAACCTAAAGCTGAGCTTTCAACCACAAAGAGAAGGTAGGTCAGACATGCCTTGTTACACTCCTTCCCTTTTGTTGTTGAGACTAATTGCAAACAGGTAAGGCCATGCAAGGCAAAGGTTAAGTCACAGCAAGTGAGTATGTTGTGGCTTGCTCTCTGATTAGCAGACTTCCTTATCTTAAAACTTTCCTTCTACTGATTCCAAGCCTTTAGACAAAGCTTTATTGCTTTACTCACTTACAAATCAAAGAATCTCTGAACCCATCTATCACCTGTAAGCCTCTGCTTTGAGATGTCCCACCTTTCTGGGCCAAACCAATGTATACTTTCCTTGTATTGATTTATACGTGATCTTACCTGCAGTTCCCATCTCCCTGAAATGTATAAAACCAAACTGTAACCTGGCCACCGGGAGCACCTCACTTCTCAGGACCTCTTGAGATTGTGCAGCTCCAGGCCATAGTCACATTCGGCTCAGAATAAACCTCTTTAAATCATTTTACAGGGTTTGGATTTTTCTGTTAACAATACCTATAAAATAACAGAAAAAACCCACATGATCATCCCCATAAATGCACAAAAAGTAGTTGAGAAAATCCAATACCTCTTCATGATTAAAACACTCAAGAAATTAGGAATGGAAGGAAACTTCTTCAACCTGGTAAAGGGCATCTATTAAAAAAACCCACAGTTAACATCATACTTAATGGTGAAAGACTGAAAACTTCCCCCTAAGATCAAAAGCAAGACAATGATGTTTGCTTTCCTACTTCCATTAAATATTATACTGGAGGTTCTAGCCAGGGCAATCTGGCAAGAAAACGAAGTATTAATAGGAGGCACACAGACTTGAAAGGAAGAAACAAAACTGTCTCTACTTGCAGATGATATAATTTTGTATATATTATAGAAAATCCTAAGGAATCCACAGAAAAAACAATTAGAACTAATAAATGAGTATAAGGTTGCAGGAAACAAGATCACTATATAAAAATCAACTGTGTTTCTGTAACAATCTGAGAATATTAAGAAAATTCCATTTATAATAGTACCAAAAAACTTAGGAACAAATTTAACAAAAGTACAAAACATTGCTGAAAGAGATTATTATTAATAAGACCTAAATAAATGGAATGACATCTTTTGTTTATGAATTGGAAGACTTAATATTGTTAAGATAGCAATGCTTTCCAAGTGCATCTATAGAATCAATTCAATGCCTATCAAAATTCCAACTGCCTTCTATGTGGAAATGAACAAACTGATCCCAAAATTCATATGGAAATTCAGGGAACCCAGAATAGCCAAAACAATATTGAAAAAAGAAGAAAAAATTTGGAATACTCACATTTACCAATTTTAAAACTTACTACAAAGCTCCAGTGATCAAGATGATACAGTACTGGCATAAAGACACAGATCAACGGAACAGAGTTAAGAAATAAATCCCTACATTATGGTCAACTGATTTTTGACAAGGGTGCCAAGACCATTTAACAGGGAAAGAATAGTCTTTTCAACAAATAGTGTTGGAACAACTGAATACCCACATGCAAAAGAATGAAATTGGACCTTCCCTCATACTGCATACAAAAATTAACTCAAAAATGGATCAAAGACCTAAATGGAAGAGCTAAAACTATAAAACTCTTAGGAGACATTGAAGAAAATCTTCATGGCATTGGGTTTAACAAAAGATCCTTAAACATGACACTAAAAGCACAGGCAACAAAATAAAAAATATACAAACTGGACTTCATCAAAATGAAAAATTTTTGTGCTTCAATGGACACTATAAAGATTTATTATTTGCAAACATTTTCTCCCAGTCTGGGCTGTCTTTTCATTCCCTCAAGAGTGTATTTTTTAAAAAAATGGACTTTTTTAAAAAGCAGTTTTAGGTTTACAGAAAAATTGAGCAGAAAGTACAGAGTGCCATTACATACCTTCACATCCCCCCCTTCATATTTCCCTATTATTAACATCTTACATTAGTGTGCCACATTTGTTACAATTGATAAGCCAATACACATACATTATAATTAAGCCCACAGTTTACATTAAGGTTCACTCTTTGTGTTGTAAATTCTGTGGGTTTTGACAAATATAAAATGACTTGTATCCACCAGTACAGTACCACACAGAATAGTGTTACCACCCTAAAAATCTCCGGTGACCCACCTTACCTCTTTTGCCCTGAATCCTCAGCAACCACTGATCTTTTTACTGTCTCCATAGTTTTGCCTTTTCCAGGTCACATAGTTGGAATCTTACAGTATGAAGCATTTTTAGATTGGCTTCTTTCACTTAGCAACATGCATTTAAAGTATCTCCAAGTCTTATTGTTTGATAGCTTTTTATTACTGAATAATATGCAGTACTATGGACATTATCAGTTTATCCATTCACCTACTGAACATATTGGCTGCTTTCAACAGTGTATTTTGAAGTTCTTAATATTGACGAAATTCACTTTATCTGTATCTTTTATGGATCATGCATTTGGTGTCATATCTAAAAAGCTCATAGTTCAAAGATTTTTCTCTCTCTTTTCTTCTAGAAGTTTTTATTTATTTATTTATTTATTTATTTTTGAGACAGAGTCTCACTCTGTTGCCTGGGCTAGAGTGAGTGCCGTGGCGTCAGCCTAGCTCACAGCAACCTCAAACTCCTGGGCTCAAGTGATCCTCCTGCCTCAGCCTCCCGAGTAGCTGGGACTACAGGCATGCGCCACCATGCCCGGCTAATTTTTTCTATATATATTTTTTAGTTGGCCAGATAATTTCTTTCTATTTTTAGTAGAGACGGGGTCTTGCTCATTGCTCAGGCTGGTCTCGAACTCCTGACCTCGAGCGATCCACCCGCCTCGGCCTCCCAGAGTGCTAGGATTACAGGCGAGAGCCACCATGCCCGGCCCTCTTTTCTTCTAGAAGTTTTATAGTTTTAGGCATCACGTTTAGATTTATGATCTATTTTGAGTTAATTTTTTATATATGGTGCAAGGTATAGCTCAGGTTCATTTTTTAAAGATATGGACATTCAATTTTTTCCAGCATCATTTGTTGGAAAGATTACACTTTCTCCAATGAACTACCTTTGCTCCTTTGTAAAAAAACTCAATTGTTCATACACCTGTAGACCAATTTCTGTACTCTTTTCTGTTCCATTTACCTACTTAGCTATCTTTAGATTGACACCATACTGTTTTGATTATTGTGGTTTTATAATAAGTGTTGAAGTTAGGTAATGTAAGTCATACAATTTTGTCCTTGTTCAAACTTGTTTTGGCTATTCTAGCTCCTCTGCAGATCCAAATAAATTTTAGAATCAGTGTGTCAATTTCTATAACAGAAGTCTGCTGGGAATTTAGCTGCATTGCATTGAATCTATGGATCAATTTGTGGAGAACTGATATCTTAACATTGAATCTCCTGATTTATGAATATGGTATCTCTCTTCATTTATTAAAGTTTTAAATTCCTCTCAGAAAACTTTTGTAGTTTTCAATGTATAAATCTTGCACATCTTTTTTCAGATCCATCCCAAGTATTTTATACTTTTTGATGTTATTATAAATTGCATTTTTTTCTAATTTTAACTTCTAATATTTGTTGCTAATATGTAGAAATATAATTTTTGCACATTAATCTTGCATCCTGCAACCTTGCTAAACTCAATAGTTCTAGTAGCTCTTTTTGTAGATTGCATCTGATATTTTTATTAATACAAGGGGCAGTGGTTCTCTACTGACAATGATTTTGCCTCCCCTAGGAAGAAAACATTTGGCAAATGTTTAGAGACATTTTTGATTGTCACACTGGTGGCTGTGTATTGGTGTCTAGCCAGTAGAGGTCAGAGATGCTACTAAACATTCTATTAAATCAACACACAGAAACTCTCCCCACCCCCACCACAGCAATAAGGAATTAACTGGCCCAGTATGTCCATAGTGTCAAGGTTGAAGAATTCTGACATAGATGATTATGTCATCTGCAAATAAACAATTTTCCTCCTTTTCAATCTGGATGCTTTTTCTTGCCTTATTACATTGGCTAGAACTTCCAGTACAACGCTAAATGGAAGTAGTGAGACCAGACAATCTTGCTTGTTACTTATCTCTGGGGAAAAATATTCAGTCTTTTATTATTCCATATGATGTTAGCTATAGGTTTTTCATAGATGCCCTTACCATGTTGAGGAAATGACATTTTATACCTCATTTGCTCAGTTTTTTTAATTTATTTTTTATTTTTTTGAGACAGGGTCTCACTCTTTCTCCCATGCTGGAATGCAGTGGTACAATCACGGCTCACTGCAACTGTGAACTCCCTGGCTCAAATGATCTTCCTGCCTGAGTCTCCTGAGTAGCACACCACCACACCTGCCTAATTTTTTTTCTGTTTTTGTAGAGATGAGGTCTTACTACATTGCTCAGGCTCGTCTCGAAATCCTGGCCTCAAGTGATCCTCCCACCTTGGCCTCCCAAAGTGCTGGGATTACAAGCATGAGCCACCATGCCCAGCTAGTTTTTATTTGTTTTAAATCAGGAACAGATATTGGATTTAATTAAATCCTTTTTCTATATCTGTTGAAATAATCCATTTTTTAAATTTTTACTCTTAATTTTAATAGTGTGAATTACATTCATCAATTTTCAAATGCTAAGCCAACTTTGCTTTACTGGGATGAACCCCACTTAGTCATGGTGTATCGTCCTTTTTATACAGCGTTGGACTCAATTTGTTATAGAATGTTTTAAAAGAACTTTTGTATCTAGGCTCATGAGAGGTATTAGTCTGTAGTTTCTCATAATGTCCTTGCTGAGTTCTGGTGTCAGAATAACACTGTTAGGAACAATGATTTGGGAAATAATTCCTTCCTTCAATTTTCTTTTCTTTTTTTTTTTTTTTTTTTTTGAGATAGGGTCTTGCTCTGTTGCCCCAGCTAGAATACAGTGGTATCATCATAGTTCATTGCAACCTCAAACTCCTGGACTCAAGCAATCTTCCTGCCTCAGCCTCCTGAGTAGCTGGGACTATAGACGTGTGCCACCATGCTTAGCTAATTTTTCTGTTTTTTTGTAGAGATGGGGTCTCACACTTGCTCAGGCTGGTCTCAAACTCCTGACCTCAAGCAATCCTCCTGCCTTGGCTTCCCAAAGTGCGAGGATCATAGGCGTGAGCCACTGCGCCCAGCCCTTTCTTCAATTTCCTATAAGAGTTTGCATGGAATTGTTTGGTGGAATTCCCAGTGAAGCCATCCAAGTCTGGAGTCTTGTTTTGAGGGAAGAGTTTCAAGTACAAATTCAGTATTTTAACAGATTTAGAGCTGTTTAGGTTATCTATTTCTTCTTAAGTGAGCTTAAATAGTTTGTTCTTTCAGTGAATTTGCTAATTTTATCTAATTTGTTAAATTTATTGGCATAAAGTTGTTCATTACATTCTCTGTTACCCTTTCAGCAGTGATGTCATTTCTCACTCCTGATATGAGTAATTTGAGCCATTTCTTTTTCTTGTTCAATCTGACCAGAGATTTTTCCATTTTATTAATCTCAAAAAATCAGCTTCTGGTTTCAATGACTTTCTCTATTGTTTTTAGTTTCTATTTCATTGAATTCCACTGATATTTATTATCTCCTTTTTTATACTTACTTTGGGCTTCATTTGCTTTTTTTTTTTCTTTTTCCTTTCTTGAGACAAAGTCTTACTCTGTTACCTGGGTAGAGTGCAGTGGCATCATCATAGCACAATGCAACCTCAAACTCCTGGGCTCAAGTGATTCTCCTGCTTTATCCTCCAGAGTAGCTGGGACTGCAGGCGTGTCCCACCACATCTAACTAAATTTTCTATTTTTAGTAGGAGATAGCGTCTTGCTCTTGCTTAGGCTGGTGTCAAACTCCTGAGTTCAAGCAATCCTCCTGCTTCAGTCTCCCAGAGTGCTAGGATTACAGGTGTGAGCCACTGTACCCAGCCAATTTGCTCTTACTTTTCTAGTTTCTTAAGATGAATGCTGAGGTCACTGACCTATTTTCTAATAGTGCTTTAGCTGCATCCCACAAATTTTCAAATCCTTCATTTTCATTTAGTTTACAGTATCTTCTAATTTCCCTTTTGATTTTTTCCTTGACCCACGGGTTATTTAGAAGTGGGTTATTCAGTTTCCAAATTTTCAAAGGATTTTCCAGATGTGTTATTGATTTCTAATTTAATTTCATTCTGGTTAGAGAATATACTGGTTTCATAGCCCAGAATACGATCTGGCTTAGCAAATTTTCTTTATGCACTTAAAAAATTGTGTATTCTGTTGTTGTGGGGAGTGTTCTACAAATGTTCATTAGGTCAAGTTGGTTGATAGTGTTGTTCAAGTCTACCGTATCTTTAGTGATTTTCTGGGTACTTGTCCTATCATTTACTGAGAAAGGAATCTTCTCCAACTATAATTGTGATTTTTTTTTTTTTTTAAATCTCTCCTTGCAGTTCCATTAGTTTTTGCTTCATGTATTTTAGAGCTTTGTTCTTAGGTACATACATGTTTATGATTATTATGTCCTTTTGATGAATTCACCCTTTCATCATTATGAAATGATCCTCTTAATTTCTATGAAATCTAGTGCAGGGGAACAGGTTTGGGGATCATGACCATAAATTCAGTTTTGTTTATATATATATATATATATATATATATATATATGAGGTGATGTATAGATGTAAGATATCTAAGAACAAACATCTAAGGAGAAGAACGTAGACACACAGATTTGGGTTAAGACGATGTTACTATCGCGTGTACTGCAGTGCCAATAAATAAAGGTGCTCTATAAGTACTTATGAAATAAACAGCCTCAATAGATTCTAGTTTCCCACGTAATTGCACAATTTAGAAATCTCCATTTGATCCTAGGTCAAATGGGGAGGTCATGCATAAGTTCATGGCCTCCAAACTCAAATGAGCCCTCAAACTATCTCATGCTTTCTGGTGAATTATTCATTAAGTTTCCCAAAATAACTATTTTAGATCTTTTCCACACTGCTTAAACCTTGGGTTTCCTACCTCCCCTCTCACTTTTAGTAGATGTTTTCCTTCCCTTATTCACAATGAAAACAGAAGCTATCAGAGAATTCCTTTACCTTAATTCCAACAAACACATAAAGTTATAGGCAACTACAACCCACTTTTTTCTCCTTCCCTCCTCTTCTAAGAAATCGTTTTTCCTATGTCCAAGGCAAACACCTCCACCTACACTCTGGATGTCACTGCTCTCCTATCTTCTAAGGGATCTCACCCCATCATTTCCCTCTCTTTTGTACCAGCAAACCCTCTCTCTCTACTAGCTTCCTTCCATCAGTTTTAGGCTGCTCAAGAATCTCCCATATTAAAACATCTCAACATCACATCATCCTTCTAGCTCCCACTCTTTTCTCCACAGCCAAACTTCCCTGAGCTATCTCCACTTGCCATCTCTACCTCATCTCTTCATTCCTCCACTTACGGTAAGGTGTAGGTTCTACCCCACCGCTCCAATGAAACCATTTTTAGTGAGGTCACCAATGATTCACTGTGGATAAGCCCAACACACACCTTTCATTTTTTTTCTACTTGATTTTTAAGTGGCCTTAGACACTTTTAACTATCTTTTGCTCCCTTGCCTTGGCTCTATGCCATAACATAATACTTTCTTGGTTTTCTTCTTGCTTCCCTGGCTGGTCTTTCTCCATGTCTAACTATGCTGTCTCTGTTGGTCCTCTCTTCTGCTCCTAGAGCTACATGCTGAGGATGCCTGAATATCTGTCTCTAGCCTGGACTCTTTCCTGAGCTCCCAATCCTTGTATTCCAGTCTACCAGACAAATGCACTGGCTGGAAAAGCCATATGACTTGTGCTGAATTCTAGCTGCATCAGTGGTTGGCCTTGGCCAACTATTGACATTGGGAGGTTAATTATACTGTGCTTTCTTCACAAAGATATTTTAAGATCATTAAAATGAACCATCATAAAAAGGTTGTTGTAAGTGATAAAGCACTGCATAAACTAAGCTGTTATTATTATTTTCAGTTTAAAGATCATTTGGCTTTACTGTGATTCTAGAATCATGCAATACTTCATTCCATAAAATAGAATAAATGTTCCAATGAGTTGAGCCTGTTATCTTTTAATAATAAAGATAACAGGTGTTAGCCTGTCTCAAAGGATATTTTTAATAGCTTGAAATCCTGTGAGGGTTATGATGCTGATTTGAACCTGAGAGTCCACTTTTGAGTTTGAGAACAAATACTCTACACGAGAGGTTGCAAACCTCAAATGCCTACAGGAACCAGGCAGGTAACATAAATGAGCCAAGTTGGTCAGGCAAATGATTATGTCTTACCTGAAGGGAGCAGCTGTAGGTGACTGGTAACATACAGATTCTGGGTCCAATATTGCCTGATCTGATTTTTCTACACAAGTTGGAAAACTGGGTTTTTATAATCTAAACTTTCAGTCTCTAAATGGTAGTGACTAATTCACTACCATATTCCTTCAAAATACCATGTGAGCCAAAAAATAAAAATGCATGTTGGCCAGGCACAGTGGCCGAGGTGGGAAGATCACTTGAGGCCAGGAGTTCAAGACCAGCCTGAGCAAGAGTGAGACCCCTTCTCTACAAAAAATAGAAAACTTTGCTGGTGTAGTGGCACACACCTGTAGTCCCAACTACCTGGGACGATATAGCAGGGGGATCACTTGAGCCCAGGAGTTTGTAGTTGTAATGAGCTATGATGACATCACAGCACTGAAAAGCATGTCTATGGGCCATTTCCTCATTATCTTATAAGGAAAGTCACCTTTTTACCCTCAATTGATTGGGCATTATGAACCCTTCCAACTGGTCTACTTCCTTTTACCTTAGAAATGTTAGAGTGCAAATGAACCTTGAGGGCTGAGAAAAAATAGCCTGGAGCAGTCTGAGCTATGCGAGGTATGCAAAATTTATCAGGTCCAGCAAGACAGGAGTATGGGACTTAAGTCTCACCCTCTTCACCCATGCATGGAGCAACTGTCATTTTGTTTCAGACTAGCAGCCTCACTCATCATCTTTGAGTTCCTGGATTTTGTGATACAAAGAACAATGTATAGACAATCAATAATTTGTTGTTTTAATGTAACTGCCTCTTCTTTCCTTTAAAAACTCATTTGTAACTGCTGCTTATCGGTATATACTCAGGGCAACGTGAATCCACGCTCCCAGATGGCCAGCTTCAAGCTTTGGGCTCGAATAAACTCAGTCATGTTTCCTGAATCTCATTATTTAAGGTTGACAGGGTCACAAGGACAGTCTCTGCAGTTTCGTGCAGTCCAGAGTGAAGCTTTGCTAGCCCGCGGCTCCGTTTACTGGCCGCTGCCGCAGCCCCGACTCCAGCTCCAAACTGCCTGGCTGCTCCGAGCCGGCTGACAAACACACTAGGAACGTCGACGGCGCTACAACCCTATTCGCTAAACGTCACAGGAAATGTCGACCCCTGTGAGGCAAAAACTAAACATTTATTGAGTGCTTAACGTATCCTAACTCGCTTCTCCGCCACCAGAGGTGAGAATTCCTGAACCCATTCGCAAACGCGGCGCTAACAGCAAGAGGAAGACCGACTTCCCCAGGGCATGGCGGAGCGCTTAGACCACAGAAACCTCAGGACCAGCCTTCCGCAAAACGGAGTGTGGTCGAGCGGTCGAGCGCTGGGCTGGGGGCTAAACTACCTGGGCGGGAATCGCCACGGCCACCCCTCCGCGTGTCTCCACTCTCGGTCAGCCCGGCCCGCGAGCTCGGCAGCCGGACGTTGGTCACCACACCGGCGACGCCCCGCGCTCGCGCGTTGCATCAGCACCTCTGCGCCTGCGCGCCCAGGAAGCGTGGCGGAAATGAGGCGCCGGCGCTTTTCCGGCCACGGCCGGACGCGGTGCGTCTTCCAGCGTGCATACGTCACGGCGCCGGGGCGGAAGATGGAAGAGCTACGGGCGGGCGGTTGTTAAGCAGACCCGGACGGAGCGGGACCCCTAAGCCGGCCACTCCGGCTGCCGGGGGACACTGTGCGGCAGCCGCAATGTCGTTGCTGCAGTCGGCGCTCGACTTCCTGGCGGGCCCAGGCTCCCTGGGCAGTGCTGCCGGCCGCGATCAGAGTGACTTCGTTGGGCAGACGGTGGAACTGGGCGAGCTGAGGCTGCGGGTGCGGCGGGTCCTGGCCGAAGGTAGGCCCGGGTCAGCGGCGCGGTCTGGCCGCGGGGGGTCGTCGCCGAGGTCGCTGAGGGCATGATTTACCCGGAGTGTGAGGCGTGGGCCAGGGCTGGCTCCAGGGAGCGTCACTGGCGGGGGCATGGGTGAGGGCGGGGGAGAGGGTTACCTCGGGGGGCCTGGGTCAGGGCTGGGCCTGGAGAGAGTCACCGCCTGGGGCATGGGTAAGGGCCTGTCAGAGGTGATTGCTGAGGGCGAGGCTGGGTCTGGGTTGGGTACTTCTTTGCCAGAGTAGTAAGGTCAGGCTGGGGCGAGGTGGTCATAGAAGGAGGCCTGGAGCTGGAGGGACCTCTCCAGGTTGGGGAAGAGGAGAGTGGCAGGCAGGGAGCTTGAGTGAGGGGCCACAGTGGAGGCTGAGGGAGGGGTACCCAGAAGGCTGAATGCTGGACTCGGAAGGTGAGCGGTACAGTTGGGTGGGTGTAAGCCGTGGCTCTTTGCTATACGTCTAGTGCTGTTGTGCAGGAGTGGAACAGGACTGGACTTTTGGAAAAAGGTCAAGACTCTCCAGAATTGTAAGAATCTTCAAAGTTGGTGGTTGCACACATTGTTGAGGGTAGTTGCAGTCCTGCCCTACTCAGGTGTAGGTGGAGGATAGACAGTGCTGTGTCCAGTAATCCCGGGTTCCCCCTCTTACAACCTGAGTGTTTCCCTTGCTGGTGGACATCTATTTGTGATTCCATGTAACTTACAGGAAGCAGAGACAATAGTCCTGACCTATATAGAACACACGTGGTGGACAGGTCAGTCAGCTTAAGTATTTCCAAGTCAGTATTTAGTCAGTATTGTTTTTATGTGCCATTTCTATCTTTCTGAATGACTGCTCCCTTCATCACTCAGAATTGATCATCAGTGTCAGTGGGGTTTTATTGTCTCTTCTGAATTTAACTTACATTTTGTCCAGTGGTGCCCAGGGTTGTGTCATGTTTCACTAGCTGTCAAATTTTTTGGCTAAACACAGTTGACTTTGGTGCTGGAGCTGAAACATGCTGCTGCTTTGGCATGGGGGAGGGGAGTGAAGCAACAAGAAAGACCAGACCTTTACCCGGTCTGTGGTAGCTCTGGGGCTGGAGGGTCATCCTGTCAAGGTGGCCACCCCTGCCACCATTTGCATTTGTACTCAATTTGAGGCAGACAACTGGGCCAAATTCCTGATGTTTTTATTCTAGAAGGCCTGAGGGGACATTCTGGCTGTAGTGTTATCACTCACTTTGTCTCCACTGTGGTCAGAAGCAGACTTCGGGTGTGATTTGGTGAGAAAGCCCCAGGCTCCTCTCCTTTCTGAAGTGGGAGCTACTACCTCTACTAAGCAAGTGTGGTATTCTCTCACATCTGTTAGAACTAGGAGAGTTCCTCCAGATCAGTTTATTTGTTCTGAAAATACCAGGCAGTTGCCTTCATTCATTAGGAAATGTATAGTGGACAGGACCTGGTTTCTGCCATGTCTAGAACGTTCTACCAATAAGACACATGCTCAGATGGCTAAGCAACAAGGCAGTATAGGGATAGATGCTTGGGGGCAGTACAGGTAGTGTAGCCTCTGGGAAGGGGCCAGGCAGAAGATAGCATGCCTCAGGGTGGGAAGGATGGAGAATGCACCCTGCCTGGTGCAGGGGCAGGGCCAGGGGCCAGGAGAGGAATCGCAGATGGGAAGTGGTCCGGACTGGCAGGAAAGGAAAGTTCTCATAAAGAAGGAAGCTGACACAGGTGGCTTCACACCGAGGATGAAGAACAAGGAAATGCGGGCAGTGGCTGTGGTCGTGCAAAAGAACTTGTTTCCCTTTGCTATCTAGACGGATCAAGAGATAAAAATAACCAATGCAATTATGAGCTGTAGATTTCCTCCTTTTAAACTTAAGAGGTGGTTTGCAGCTGTTAAAGTATTTTTGAAGCCTCTTTCCGAACTGAAACGGGTAAGAAACCTATAAAGTACTTAAGTATTTTATATAAACATACTTTAGTAAGTTTTGTCTGGACAGCAAGCTTAGACCATACACTATGGGAATTTAAGCTGTCTTGTGTAAATATGGGGAAGGCCCATAATCTGAAACCTGTGGGTACAGATGTTTACAGTTTCAAAATTTTCAGGTTTCGGAAAGGTAACGCAATGTATGTCCTGTATGTCATGGAATACTACTCCCAGAGGGGTTGAGACAGCATTGTGTAATCGACTACATTAATGTGTCTGTAATTAAAGGAATAAATATCCTCACTGTTGCATAAAGTGTGAACTTAGCCCCATGTCAGTTCATGTCAGATTTTATCCCAAATGAGACTATGATAGATCAGGTTTTGCTGTCAAATAAATTAGGAAAAAATGGTTTTCATAGTTTTTAGAAATTTGGACTCGTAGCATGAAATGGGTTGTTGGAGCCAGACAGATTTCTAATGTTTTCAAAATTTGTTCTCAGTCTCTCTTTCTTTCCTTTTTTTTTTTTTTTGGCAGAGTCTCTCTATGTCACCTGGGCTAGAGTGCCATGGTGTCAGCCTAGCTCACAGCAACCTCAAACTCCTGCGCTCAAGCAATCATTCTGCCTCAGCCTCTTGAGTAGCTGGGACTACAGGCGGGTGCCACCATGCCCGGCTAATTTTTTCTATTTTAGTAGAGATGGGATCTTGCTATTGCCCATGCTGGTCTCGAACTCCTGAGCTCAGATGATCCTTCCACCTCAGTCTCCCAGAGTGCTAGGATTACTGGTGTGAGCCACCATGTCTGGCCTCCTTTTTTTTTTTTTTTTTTTTTTTTGTTAGAGCAAATTATTGGGCATACCAACAGTGTTAGAGATGCCCAATGCAAGTGTATTCTAGAATATATTCTTTGTGTTCTCTTGTTTTGGATTCTTCATTCTGTTGCTTCTGAGGCAGATCACTACTGCTGAAGCAGGTGTGTCCTTTACACTGGACAGGTCCATCTGGTGTGGCCTACTTGCACTCTCTGTGGACTCAACTGCCAGTGTGTTAAACTGAGGTAGAAAGTGAAAACACAGCTGTCACATGGTTTAAGTATAAGTAGTCTCATGCTTTTGGTTACAGGTTACATGTAGTTTCAGCCAGTCAGCAGCATTTTGCTTGGAGCCCTGTGTGGTGTGCGTAGTGTTAGTGTGTGGGAGGACCTCCCGCCTGCATCCTGTGGTTCCTGCTCAAGAATCTGTGTTCACTGGGGGGCAGGCTGTGGCCTGCGAAGTGGTGAGGGTGCAGCCCCCCTGAACTCCCAGGGCCAGCTCTTCACCCATCTGCCTCCTAAACAGATGGAGGGGTCCTCCCTTCACTGTGATAGAGTGCTCTGGACTGTGCGAAGGCACAGGGAATATTTGGTACTGACTGATGGTTGCAGAATTGTGTGGTACTGTCTAGATTCTTGGCTGCAGGTTTCAGAAACCCACAGAGGTGAGTTTGATGGAAGGAAGAGGCCCTGTGTTGGGCTAGGATATCCTCTACAGTAGGGGTCCCCAACCTATGGTCAGTTGTATAATTTTTTCATTATATGTTACAATGTAATAATAATGGAAATAAAGTACACAATAAATGTAATGCGCTTCAACCTTCCCGAAACCATCCCCCCTCCTCAGTCCTTGGAAAAATTGTCTTCCATGAAAACAGTCCCTGGTGCCAAAAAGGTTGGGGACCGATGCTCTACTGGTATCAACAGAGTGCACTTTAGATTGATTGTAAAAGTGGACAGTTAGGTGGTCTTAGCATGCTGACATCACAGCACATCCCTCTGACCGAGAGCCCCGCCCCTGAGGGTGGGTGGTACTCTCTCAGTACCTGTCCCTGGACCCAGAGACTGAGGTGCAGGGCTGTTCTTACCCAAGGAGGGATGCTGAGTGACACTTTTCTCTTCTGTAGACACCGCAGAGCACAGATAACCAGGGTCTTTGGGGCTTGGGGAGTTGGCTTGAGGTCATTAGGCCTGTGTGGCCCTGTTCTGTGCCAGCTTAATTGCCCCTCTCTCAGCTCTCCTCACACTGCCACCACCCTTCACTTCCAGGTTGGTGGCTTTGATCATCAGCCCTTTATCTGACTAATACCCAGTGTGAAATGATAACCACCACCACATTTGTGGGCTTTTAATATTTTGCTGGGCACAATACCTAGTGCTTTATGTGGATTGTTTATTTTATTTTTTATTTTTTTCAGACAGAATCTCGCTCTGTTGCCTGGGCTAGAGTGCCGTTGCATCAGCCTAGCTCACAGCAACCTCAAACTCCTGGGCTCAAGTGATTCTCTTGCCTCAGCCTCTCAAGTAGCTGGGACTACAGGGATACACCACTGCACTCGGCTAATTTTTACTATTTTTAGTAGAGATTTGGTGTCACTCTTGCTCAGGCTGGTGTCGAACTCCTGAGCTCAAGCGATCCTCCTGCCTCGGCTTCCCAGAGAGCTAGGATTACAGGCATGAGCCACCTCGCCCAGCCTATGTGGATTGTTTAATCCTGATGATAATCCTAAAAGTGGGTACTATAATTATTCCCATTTTACAGATGAAAAAACTGAGGTTTGGGGGGGTTAGTAACTTGCCAAAGCCACCAGCCAGTGAGTGGTGGAGTGGGGCTGGGAGCCATGGGAAGGCCAGCAGGGGCTCCTTAGTGCCCTTAGGGCATAGATCTGCATCCCTGCCAGGGCCAAGGTGATCTGTGCATTATGTCCTGGGAGGAGATGTCTGGAGTATAAAGGTGACAGTCAAGTTACAGCATGCTTGTTTACTGTGTTCATTTATTTTAAAAAGGAGAAAAGCCCTGCAAGGTTAGTTACCACCATGGGGGAGATGGGGAGCCGCTTGCAGCCGTGTCTGGGAGGCCGTCTGGGGTGTCTGGGTTGGAGCTGAGTGGTTATTTATATTATATATTGCCCTTAAGATCCTTCAGGGCCACTGCCCCTTCATGTTCTGTGCTGCAGCTGGATCTTTGTAGCATGTGTTAGTTACGTCTGTAGTTTCTTTCTGTTGACGTATGGGGAGGTCACTATCAGGGTCAAACCACTCTCCCTTCCTCCTGTTGTGCTCAGCCTCCTCCTTTCCAGGGACTCCTGCTGTGTTACACGCTATCCGCATGGGATGTGGACGTATGTCTTAGTCTGTTTGGGCTGCTATAACAAAATACCGTACACTGGGTAGCTTATAAACAACAGAAGTTTATTTCTCACAGTTCTGAAGGGCTCCAAGTCCAAGATCAAGGCACTGGCGGCAGATTCAGTGTCAGTGAGGGCCATTTTCCTGGTTCAGAGATGGTGCCTTCTCCGCCTTCTTGCTGTGTTCTCCTCCCAGGGTGGAGGAGGAACAAAACTGGGATAAAGAGTGGCTGAGATGAGCGGGGTGTCAGGGAAAGCCCCTCAAAAGTGGGGAGATCAGGTCCAAGAGGGAACAGGTAGACAAACGTCAAGGGTCAGGGTGCCGCCTCCAGGCCTGCTGTTAGTGGAGAGGCCATGGGCAGTAGTGGGCTTGGTGTGTTTGAGGAAAAGCCAGTGGGGGAGGGAGACCAGGAGGACCTGTAGCCTTGCTGAGGACACACAGTGGTACTGTCCTTATGATCATCTACATCTATGATTATATGGTCTGAAAATAAGAAAAGTTTAGTTCTTCCTTTCTTTTTCATGTTTGATATTTTTTAAATTGACAGATAAAATTGTACATATTTATTATGTAGAATATGATGTTTTAAAGTGTACATACATCATGGAATGACTAGATCTAGCTAATTATACATTACTTCACATATTGTTTTTGTGATGAGGACACTTAACATCCACTTGTAGCATTTTTCAAGCATTCGATATATTGTTATTAACTATAGTTACCATGTTGTACAAGAGATCTCTTGAACTTATTCCTCCTAACTGAAATTCTGTGTTCTTTTTTAGTTTTCCTTACTGATCTTTATGCCTTCTATTAATTTTTCTAGTTCTCTTGCATTGACTAGGATTCACAGTACAATGTTGTATAGCAGTGCTGAGAGCAGACATCTTGCCTTGTTCTTGATCTTAGAAAGAAAACACTATTAAGACTCATGTTAGATGTAGGTTTTTGTAGTTGCCATTTCTTTTTTTTTTTTTTTTGAGACAGAGTCTCACTTTGTTGCCCAGGCTAGAGTGAGTGCCATGGCGTCAGCTTAGCTCACAGCAACCTCAAACTCCTGGGTTCAAGCGATCCTACTGCCTCAGCCTCCCGAGTAGCTGGGACTACAGGCACGCTCCACCATGCCCGGCTAATTTTTTCTATATATATTTTAGTTGTCCATATAATTTCTTTCTATTTTTTTTTTTTAGTAGAGACGGGGTCTCGCTCTTGCTCAGGCTGGTGTAGTTGCCATTTCTTTTCTTTTCCTTTTTTTTTTGAGACAAAGTCTCACTCTGTTGCCCGGGCTAGAGTGCCATAGCGTCAGCCTAGCTCACAACAACCTCAAACTCCTAGGCTCAAGCAATCCTTCTGCCTCAGCCTCCTGAGTAGCTGGGACTACAGGCATGTGCCACCATGCCCGGCTAATTTTTTATATATATATATATATATATATATTTATTTATTTTAGTTGTCCAGATAATTTCTTTCTATTTTTTAGTAGAGACAGGGTCTCACTCTTGCTCAAGTTGGTCTCTAGCTCCTGACCTCGAGCAATCCTCCCGCCTCGGCCTCCCAGAGTGTTAGGATTACAGGCGTGAGCCACTACGCCCAGCCCTGTAGTTGCCATTTCTCAGATTGAAGAAGTTTGCTAGTTTGCTGAGAGGGTTTTTTTATTATATTATTTTTTAAAAATCATGAATGGGTTTTGCATTTTGACATATGCTTTCTCAGTGCCTATGGAGATGAATCAGTATTCCCTATTCTGTTAATCAGAACCACAGTGGTTGATTTTAAATGTTGAACTAACCTTGCATTCATGGGATGAATCACACTTGGTCATGATGTATTACTCTTATTACATTTTGGCAGAATCGATTTGCTAGTATTTTCCTGAGGATTTTTTGTTTCTGTGCTAATGAGTGATATTGATCTATAGTTTTGTCTTTATAGCTTCCTCTGGTTTTGGTTTCACTGACCTGAAAAAATGGGCTAGGAACTCTTTCCTCCTGCTCTGTCTTACTGGTGATTTTTTATGAGATTGTTGTGATTTCTTCCTTAAATGTTTGATAGAATAGTGGAGCCATCTGTTTTCATTTTCTATTTCATAGATTTCCATTAATATCTTTTTATCTATATTTTCCCCACAGATTTATTTATTAATTTTTTTAACAGCTCTGGTGAGGTAAAAATGAGATATACCAACTGCACATATTTAAAGTGCTTTGACATACATATGTGCACATACCATATAGCTACCACGGTAATCAAGGCAGTGAACATATCCATCAGCTCCAGAATTTCCCTCCTTCCCCTTTGTAATCTTTCCCTTCTGCTTCCCCTGCACCCACATCCCAGGCAACAACTGATCTGCTGTCCATTATTATAGATTAGTTTGTATTTTGTAGAGTTTTCTATAAATGAAATCATACATATGTACTCTTTTTTTGCCTAGCTTTGTTTACGCAGCATAATTATTTTGAGAGTCATCTATGTGTTGCATGTAACAATAGTTTCATCCTTTTTATTGCTGAGTGGTGTTCCATGTATGGATAATTTTTTTATCCATTCACGCTTTGGTGGACATTTGGGTTGTTTCCAGTTTTAGGCTATTACAGATGAGGCTACTGTGAACAGTCATGTGCAAGCCTTTTTTTTTTTTTTTTTTTTTTTTTTTGAGACAGAGTCTCGCTCAGTTGCCTGGGCTAGAGTGCCGGGGCGTCAAGCTCACAGCAACCTCAAACTCCTGGGCTCAAGCAATCCTTCTGCCTCAGCCTCTCGAGTAGCTGGGACTACAGGCATGTGCCACCATGCCCGGCTAATTTTTCTATATATATTTTTAGCTGTCCATATAACTTCTTTCTATTTTTTTAGTAGAGACGGGGTTTCGCTCTTGCTCAGGCTGGTCTCGAACTGCTGAGCTCAAGCGATCCTCCTGCCTCAGCCTCCCAGAGTGCTAGGATTACACGGCGTGAGCCACTGCACCTGGCCTATTTCTTTTTCTTACCGGATTGCACTGGCTGGAACTTCTCATACAATAGTGAATGTCAGTGGCTAGCACACGTATCTTCGCCTTGTTCCTGATTTTAGAGGGATACATTTGATTTTTCACCATTAAGTATAATGTTGCTGTTGGTCATTTATAGATATAGCAGCATTATATTTAATGATATAATGAAGAATTTTCTTTTTATTCTTAGTTTGCTGAGAGTTTTTAATTTTATGCTATGATTTTTCACTGTGGGAAGCTTTAACAAAAGCTAAGCAAGTTAAGCCAATTCTGCTTAGTCATGGCATATTATCCTTTTTATATATTGTTGGGTTTGATTTGCCAATATTTTGTTTTATTTTATTAGAATTATGATTTGTTAATTCTTTGGTCTACATTCATGAGTGACATTAATCTGTACTTTTAATGTCTTTTGGGGGCATTAGGGCAGTGGGGTCTAGTTTGTCCTCTATCGATTGTTCGCTCTTTTTTTTTTTTTTGCATCAATCTATCTAGAATATCAGTTTCATTTATTTGTTTTCAGAAAACACTTTTGGTTTTGTTGATTTTATCTATTTTTTCCCCTGTCATTAATCTCTGTTACTAGATTCATTTCCTTCTTGTCCCTTAAGCAGAACATGTAAAATGCAGTGGTAAGTAAATTGGGGCCGTTAGTTTTTCTGGAAAACAAATTGCTGGCCACAGCTACAAGTCCAGTTTGTATTTTATTGAGTAAAGGTGTTCTTTTTTTTTTTTAGCTGAATATGTTAAATAAAAATTGTTGCACTGAACTGATAAGGATTTTTTTTAATTTCCAGGAGGGTTTGCATTTGTATATGAAGCTCAAGATCTGGGAAGTGGCAGAGAATATGCATTAAAGGTAATAAAGGATGATTTAACATTTTTATGTGGGTTTTTGGTTTATTTTAAAGGAAATCTCTGACAGTGTTTTCAAAGACTTATCCCTATTATTAATATTTAGTTTGTTTCTTTTTTACTGTTTGTATATATTTGTCCTATTTTGTTTCTTCTGATGGCGAAGCTGTCAGCAGTTTTAGATGCTGTGTTCTCAGAGAACGCCATTGAAGCGATGGCCTCCAGCTTGGGGTTGAGGGCCCCCTTGGGCCCAGCGTCCTTCATTCTGGGGCTTGGGCTGCCTTGGAGAGAGGAGTGAGGGTGATGTCACAGTCGGGTCATGGCATCTTGGCTTCCATCTGCCAAAATAGGGGTTCTACAAATATAAGGAGTTTAGGAGCCACACATATAAAACATGTGTCCACGGCACATTTGTATATAGATGTTGTGGTGAGACAGGGGCAGAGGTTTTGTCTATACCACCTGTGTGCTGGGCTGAGTGGTCCTGTTTTTGTCCTGAGACATGACAAGAGGCCCAGCTTAGAGGTGGGGTGCCCCAGGTGGCCCCACCTTCAAGAGTGAATTTGAGTGGGCCTGGTTTTGGCGGTCTGCAGTGTATACCCATGTCCCTGCCAAGCATCTCCTCTCGTTTTTCTTGTTTGTCTTATTTTTCTCTGGCCTGTTTGGAGTAAAGACTCCTTTTTTGCTTTTTCTCTTTTTTTTCTGATCATAAAGCTCTTTCAGGGATCTCTAACCTCCTGTTCAGTTTTTGCACAGGTCAAATGTTAAAACAGGTAAGCAGGTTAATCTCTCTTAAACACATTGCATTTGTTCTCTTGGATGTTTATGTTTGAGATAAGGCATTATGTAAAGTGGACGGATAAACAATCTTTAATCTTTTTTGTGTGCTATTTCCTGATACAGCGGTTATTGTCCAATGAAGAGGAAAAGAACAGAGCCATCATTCAAGAAGTTTGTTTCATGGTATCCTTTTCCCAGGAACCAAGAGCCAACACTGTCACTTAGCGGGGCGCAGGCCTGCATCACGCTGTGACTGCCAGCTCAGTGATGCTCTGTTTGATGTAGTAAATTGGCCTTGTGCTTTTACCGAACAATTTATAGTGCAAAGGTGGTTTTTTCCCCCTGTTCTTTACTCCCAGTTTAATATTAATAGTAAAAGATTCAAAAGTGTTGGGAATGGGGTTGTTATTCCTACACATGAGGTCTCAATGCCCAGGGGATGGGCCAGTTAGCACAGGAGATCCTGCCCCTGCCGGCCCCTCTGAAGGCCTGGCTGAGAGCTGTTATCAGCCGCTCCTGCTCACGTTGCCCAGGGCCCCTGCCGTGATGGAGGACTCGGGCCTTTCTTGCCACCCGCTGCCACACATCCTCCTTGAGTGTGGAGCCTTGCCCTCACTGTCATCATTCTGCTTCTCTTCTACAAGCTGTGTCCACTCTGAGAGCCTGCAGGCCACCTGAGCCAATGTTTAGGGAGACATGATCACTCCTCACAGCCTCCTTGCCATGTAGCCCCACACGGGCCCTCTGCCTGCTCCACCTGGTGCAGGATGGACACTGGTGTTGCCGCAGTCAGGTGTGTGTGGCCAGTGTGCCTGTCTGAGTCACCCCTGCCCTGCCACTACGCCTCCTGACTCCTTTGCCTTTCGTGGTCCTCCACCTGCTCTCCCCCCCTTTCTGCTCTGGTGTGCTAAAATTGTGAGGTGATTCAATTAGAGTACTAGAACTTTAGTATCTGAATAGCATATACATTTATTTTTAAGTGCACAGAATTATGGACGTGGTTATGCACATTCTCCTTTAACAAGACACCTGCAGAAAAAGCTTTCCGGCCACCCCAATATTGTCCAGTTTTGTTCTGCAGCATCAATAGGAAAAGAAGAGTCGGACACAGGGCAGGCTGAGTTCCTCCTGCTCACAGAGCTCTGCAAAGGTAACATTCTGTAGAGACTAAGTCGTTGCTTCCTAACGTGTTTAAACAATTGTAAAATAGTCCCAGCATCTTCTCTCAAAATGATCTTAATGAAAAGAACTGGCTAGCTGTTTAACAGGAGGTTTTTGAGAGGCATGCCACCTTCAGGGCGTCCTGGCACCGTCTCCCTCATTGGTGTGCAGGCTGCAACAGCCCGGGTGGGAGCTGGGCCTTCACTGTGTAGGTGTTGAACAAGGAAAGTGCTGAGAGAAGAGGGGCAGTCCCTGTGCTGAGGGGTCCTGTGTTGGCTTAGACAGAAGGTAGAATGTTTGATGCACACTCCTACATGGCATTTGTGGATGACCCAGGTCAGGGCCCTTATCGGGCAGGGTCTCCTCTCTAGCATGCCCAGGCTGAGAGCTTGAGAGCTGGCTGCCTGCTGGCCCCTGGGCCTGACTAAGATCCTCTGCCTGGAGGCCCCACCTGGCCCTTTCTGCCAGCCAGCCCAGCCCAGGCCCTGCTGGCAGTCCCCAGTGCATGTCCCCGCAGTTGTCCAGGTGTAGGTCCTGGGCATCAAGGAATGGAGGTGGCATTAATTCCTCGGATTGACACTTGTGTGGATGTTTGTTTGTGTTCTCACTTTTCTTAAATTTTACACCTACAGAAAACTTGAAAGAAGCATGGTGGACACCCGTTTTGCTGTTCACTAGCTTCCCCAGATTGTAACATTTCCCACGGGTGCTTTCTTTCTCTCCATATGCTTGCTGAGCCATTTAAAAACAAGTCGCAGGCATCAATACCAGAAGCGCTTTTGTTACTGTGTAGCCTGGGAACAGGGGCATTTCCACTGTAACTGTAGTCTGTTTCACACCTGAGAAAATCCTTGTGATGTGAGGTAGTGTCACGTTCATGTTCAGATGTCTCCCCTTGTCCCTGAAATGGCTTTTGTGACGTTTTCCTGTCCCCACACCGGGGCCACGTCAGGGTTCCTATGTTGCAGTTGCTTGTGATATCTCCTGAGTCTCTTTTTGTTTTTCACTTTTTTCTCTGGGTGGCACTGGACTCCTCCAGTGGGGAATGGTGTCTGGACCTGGGACTCGGGTGTTCCTAGGCCTTTCGTAGAGCTGGGAAGGTGCTAAAACTGCCGATGGTGCTGATTCATCCAGTTCAAGACGCCGTGGGGTCTCCCACTTCATGGATATTCATTATTATCATTTTTAATCACAAAAGGATACATGCTTGCTGAAAAAATACAAACAATACAAAGTGGTATAAATGCTTATAAAATGGGATTTTATTATATATATGTTTCCTTTTTTAAAAAAACAAAATTACTACATTGGGTAAATGCCAGTAAATTCATCTCATGCTGTCGTAGAGGCTGTGTAGTTTCCTCAGTTTGATGCACCATGACAGCGTGGCCAGGCTCCTGTTTTTCATTCACAGGTTTTCTATACCAGAGTGTTCTGGAACTACAGCGTGTCTGCTGTGTGAGGCTTGCGCTCCTTGTGAGAGGGGTGCTGGGGCTGGCCGAGTCGGAGCATGTGTTTGGGATTCTGAGAGGCCCTCCCTCCCCGGCTCACCTGGGGTCACGTGGATCAAGGCTGGATGGGGCTTCCTGTCCATCCAGCCTGTTCTCTGATTGCTCGTGATGAGGTTGACATGTTCCTCAACTCCCTTGCTCGTCATCAGGGATGTCAGAAAGCGTTTGCATGATGTATATTTTGGTTTTAGAAGGCCTGAGTAGGATTAGGTGAGAATCGAAGCTACTCAGCTGGCTCTTTCCCAAGGTGGAGTAATAAGGGAATGGAGGAAACAGGGCCTAGAGCCCGTGCCCAAGCGCTGTCCCTGCTGGGGTTTGGGACTCAAGCCTGCAGCCCAGCCCCACCTCTTGTGATGGTGCTGTGTGTCCAAAGTTAGGGTTACCATAAGGTAAATGAACAACGCATGCATGAGCTGTGCAGGGGCGCTGCCTGGGACTGCCTGTCCGGGAGCACGTGCAAGGCTGGCCAGTCAGGTGCCAGGGGGCTGTGGACAGCATAGTTGTGCCAGCCAGGCTGGCCTGGTATGGGAGCATTCGGGACCCCTGGGACATGGGAGGGATGAGAGGGCCCCTGTGTGGCAGCAGATACAGGGCTTCTGAGATGTGCCACAGACCCCTCCTGCTGGGCAGGTCTCCCAACACCCTCCAAGGGCCAGCTCCCTGTCCACAGCTATGCCACATGCAGAGTGTTTATTTTTTAAAAACTCCTTTATTTCTCACCAAGAATGAGCTACTGAACTCGGCCAGTTAACACCACCCATATTGACTCACTCTGCCGGCTCCTCCTCGTCCCACATCTGAGAGTGTCGAAGTCAGTTGTCACTTCTATTCTGGCCCCTGGGGTCTGGACCCCATCTCACCTGGGCCTGTCTGTCTCTTCCTGAGTACCCCGTTCCCCCAGGGGCCCTTTGTTCCTCCTCCCTAGGGCACCCCTGTTAACTCCTCCTGAGAGCACACCTGTTCTTCCGAGGACCCCCTGTTCCTCTGAGGGTTGGGTATGGTTGGGGGGCTGAGAGGTTCAGAGCAGCAGAGGTTGAGAGCCAGGGCAGGGCTGGGAGGGGAGGAGGGGCCAGTCAGACATAGGTCTGGAGTCTTTGGGGCACCAGGTGGAAACGGTGGTGAGCAAGGGGAGTCTGTGTGGGCTGTGCTGTGGGCACACAGGCAACAGGTGGGACCCAGGTCTGAGTGGTGGTGAGACCAGACCTGCTCACGTGCACGTTCCCTATGTCATCATAAAACTTGCAAAAGCATTGAGGCTATGGGAGTTGCCACTGAAGCGCAGTTAGAACCTAGAGTGAACCATCCTCACTGAAGCATGTCCGTTGGCGTGGCTGCATGCAGGCACTAGGAGTTCAGCGACTCACCAGAAGCCGACCCCAAGTCAGAGTCAATGGTTGCATTGTTCTGTACACTAGGGAGAAAGTGGGTTCAGGGAGAAAGGGGTGCACGTTTAGGGAGGGTGGTAGAGATGGGAGGTGAGGGAGGGAGGCCTTCCCAGCTCAGGGAGTCATGAGGCAGGGGCAGGAAGGGGCCAGTGTGGCTGGAGGAGAGCTCAGGGAGACGAGGTCACTGAGAGAGTGGGCGGGGCCCTGGGCGTTGGTGTCGGCCTTGGCTGTGGTGTTGGATGGGTGGCTGGTTGTCAGGGGCATGGAGCATGCCAAGCAGAGGGTTGTGGACTGGTCTGTGGGCTGAGAAGATGCAGCAGAAAATGGAGAGGCCCCAGGCCACAACACCACAGCTGGGGCAAGGCCAGGATAGGAATACGGCGAGACCAGGACAGGTTGGGTCTGAGTGTCAGTGGGAGTGCCAGGCCAGCTGGTAGCACAAATGCTTGCATCCCTAGTGGGTTCTCAGCTCTGTGCTTGGCAGAGCTGGCTGGCCTGACATCCCTGGTTTCTTTGGGCCGAGGGCGCCTGGAAGGTCCCTGGACCAGCAGGGTGGGTCCCTGATTGTGTACCCAACATTGGTCACATACACAGCCTACATGTTCAGTGTCACGTACATAACAGTTACTGAAACTTTATGTCAGAGGGTTAAATCACCATTTAGTGAGTATTTCATTAGAGAAATGAAAAATTTGTGTATTTGCAGTCATTTCTCTTTGTAGTTACTATTAGCAACATGCCTGATTTAGTTGTAAACATTTGTAGCTATTTTATCAGCAGCTCTTGTGGTTCCTCTATGTAGCTGCAGCAGCAGTTCTCTCTCTGGGCTCTGTGAGTTGACTGCTGTGCTCGTTGTGCTGTCCTGAGGCTGTTGCGTGCCCATCCCTGCCACTGGGTGGTGGTCCTACACTCAGGGCTGCAGTGAGCACCCTCGTGCCCCAGCCGAAGGAAAGGCCCTGGAGCTGCACTCCGGGGTGGGCGGGCTGAGCGCACAGCCTGACCTCAGAAGAGGCAGCTACACCTGGAACTGTAGCCTGCTGTCCAGGGAGGGCATAGCCTTGATAGCTCCATGGTGATGTGAATTTAATTGTCTCTTTTAGGGCAGCTGGTGGAATTTTTAAAGAAAAGTGAATCTAAAGGTCCTCTGTCGTGTGATACGGTTCTGAAGATATTTTATCAGACGTGCAGAGCAGTGCAGCACATGCACAAACAAAAGCCGCCCATCATTCATAGAGATCTCAAGGTACCAACTTCATTCAACACGTGCTTGCTGGGATGCCTTTGTACCACTGGTCCAACATTAGGATGTCGGAGCTTGTTGGCAAGCAAGGCTTTGTGATCATTTCACCTGAGAAGTTTGGAAAGATGTGTGTAAGAGCTTCTTATGTTGGAAATTACTTTTCCAGAAGCTTCCCCCTTCTGTGTCTCCCTGTCTCACGGAACTTTGCCCACACAGAGGTCCGCTGTGCTGGGAGCCGTCAGCTCCCAGTGGAGGGTGCCCTGGCCCCCGGCTGCCTCCTGGCTCTGCCTGGGGCTTCGTTTCGGGCTCCTGGTCCCTGTACTGGTGTGGGCTCACTGTGGTCTCCATCAGAATGTGGATGAGGGCACACACCTCTGGGTGTACCCTCTGAGGCTTCCTTGGCTCCTGCTCACTGAGCACCCCGTCCTTTGTTAGCACTGTATGCCGTTCCTGTAGCCCTTGGGGTGGTTCTGGACCCTGCAGTGCTCCCTTGGTTCAGCCCCTTGGAACCGGGAGGAAGGCGGGTGCTCTTCAGTGGGCCCCAAGCTGCCTGCTGGACTCCGGCCAGAGCTCCCTTGCTCCTCCTATGCCCCGTGCTCCATTTCCTGGTTAGGGGCAGATTCCCTCCTCGACTGGCCCGTCACGCTGGGCTTCTCAGTCTGACGCATCTCTGAGGGGTGGTGTCTGGGAGCTTTCGTGACGTCTGCGTGTAAGGGCTGCTCTGCCCGTCCCACTTTGCAGGTGCTCTGGCTGTGGCTGTGCCCGTGGGGTCGAGACTGCTGCCAGTGCCATGGATACACCCCACAGGGCCATCCTGTGGTGGGTAGTGCCGAATCACATACTGAGATTCTGCCTTTTCCTGATTATTAATGAAGTTGAGTGTTGTGTTTGGTCATTAGTGTCTTATTCTTCAGTTAACTTCCTTTTTGTTTTTTGCCTTCTTTTCTTTTTTCTATCAGCTTGTGTGTTTGATTCATCAGCGCTCCTTGTATATTCTATAATCCTTTTTAAGTTATATGTGCTGTAGATACCTTCTCCTGGTTTGTGGCCTAGTTTTTACCTCCCATCCCCCTGTTGGTTGTATCTTTTAACAAAACCAAAGGCTTGCAAGAATTACCCAGTTACTGTGTACACGTCTCTGGGAAATCAGGACATTTCTTTTACAACCCTAATACCATTACCCCCAGCAAAGTGAAAATCTGAGTCCTCTCTTGCCCATCTGTCCCCAGCCTGCCTCATTCCCCAAGCGTGGTCTCCCTCAGACCTCGTCAGCCTGGAACAGCATTGCCCACTTGTGGAAGCCCTGCGTTGGCATCGGTTCCCCTATGCCCCTTGGCAGAGGGGCATCCGGCTGTGAGGTCCCCGCCCCCACAGTGTCTCTCAGAGAATAGGAGCTGCCTTTCAGACCCTACTCCTTGGTAACCCCTGACCCTGGCTTTCCTGGGTCAGGGGTTTCGTCCACTTGGAATTGACTTTGTGTGATGTGAGGTGGGGTGTCCCTTTCTCCACCCAGACAGCCACCTGGCCCCACACCCAGAGCCATCCACTGCTGTTTGCCCCCAAGGCTGCCTGGGTGACCCAGGGGACAGTGTGAGTTGCAGCTTAGGCCTCGACACCCTGTGCCCTTGAGTGAGTGTCTCGGAGCCCTTGCGGCCATGGTTCTGTTTCCTCCTTAGGCTCATTCCACCTCCCACCCCTGGGGCCAAAGCTCCAGAAGGCAGTTTTCCTTTGTGTTCTCTGGCTAGGGGTAGGTTTCTTCCACTTTGCCTGTCACTGGGAATCTTACCTTACAGGGAAGGCATCTTCATTTAGATTTTTGAACTGTAGGTGAGTGTGACCTTTTCCAGTTGTGCCCCGAACTTGGAGAGACCTAGAAAGCCAGAGTTTAAGGGTGACTCGTTGGACAGATGCCCTGAAATCTTTAGGGCCGGGACCCCTCCCTTGATCGTGCCCCTTCATGAGTGGCCACGAATGCCACTGTGTTGCCTGCTCCTGGGTGATGTCAGGACCTTTTTCCTCTCGTTCCTTACCCTCCCTTGCTCCCTCTCCTTCGTTTCTTCTGTTTCTTCTTCTATATTTTGCTATTATTGTTTTTTAACCATTCTAGCCAGCACTCCAAGTTGCTTTGAGGTTCCAAGCATGCCTGGTTTCCAGAAACTGACGTGCTGAGGCCTTGTTCCGACATGGAGAAGTGAGGGCGTGGTGGGGGCCATTGCCACAGCTCCAGGCGGTGGTGATTCTACTGAAAGGTGGATCTTCCTAAGTAGATTCTGAGTGGTGGATTTTCTTATGGTATCAAGACCTGTCTGGTTTATGTTTTTATTTTTTGAGACAGCGTCTCACTCTGCTACCCGGGCTGGAGTTCAGTGGTGTCATCATAGCTCACTGCAACCTCAAACTCCTGGGCTCGAGGGATCCTCCTGCCTCAGCCTCCCAAGTAGCTGGGACTTTAGGCGTGCACCATCATGCCCAGCTAATTTTTCTATTTTTTTGGTAGAGACAGGGTCTCGCTCTTGCTCAGGCTGGTCTCAAACTCCTGACCTCAAGCGATGGCCTCCCAGAGTGCTAGGATTACAGGTATGAGCCACCGCGCCCAGACATGTGTGTATATTTTAAGGAACATAAAAAGCAAAAAGGATGAAATTAGTAAAGGATCAGTATTTGTGAGCTTGGCCTCAGTCTGACATCGCTTGTCTTCCTAGTGGGAAGTGCCCCTCAACACTGCAGTGGTGAGTTGGCAGAAACCTTGGCAGCCGGGGCCCTCCCTCCCACAAGAGGTGGCACTTCCCTCACTTTAAGTAATTATGTTCTTTCCTTATTGCTGTGAGCTCTGCACGCTTCAGTGTAACCTACTCTTCCTGCTTTGGGGAGTGATGTGAATGGAAACATGCATCATACATCCCTTCGTGTCTGGCTTCTTTTGCTCAGCATTATGATCTTAAGTCACGCGTCTTGCGTGTGGCCCATACTTCCCAGAGTGTCTATCATGGGAACGCACCTCACTGTGTTCATCTGTTTTGCTGTGGTGGTGTGTGTGTCCACTCTACTTCCCTGGTTTACGGCGACCCTGTGGACAGCCTTGTCCGGCATGCTGGTGCGTGGAGCAGGTGTCCTGGGCTGGATGGTGCGTGTGCATCACCAGCTTGACCTCGGCCCTGCAGACTCTTCACCCTCAGCAGGTCTGTGGGTGCGTGTGGATTTAGTTTGCATTTTCCTTTTGTTAATCAAGTTGACCATCTTTTTCATGTGTTTATTGGCATTTGGATTTCCTCTTTGGAGAAGTACTTGTTAAAGTGTTTTGACTATTTTTCTCTTCAGTTGCATTTTCTTATTGATTTTTAGAAGCCCTGTGCTGGTTATATGTGGCCAACATTTTCTCTTCTGTGGCTGGTACATTTACTTTCTTAGTATCCTTTGATGACAATGTTCTTTCTTTTAAGCTAGGACATTCTACTACTCATTGCATCATGTTTGTGCTGTCTGTGTCTGTTGAAGAACTTGTTAACCTTTCATAGATCAGAAGACCATGTTGTCTTGTGAAAGATTTGTGGGTTGCTTTTTTTTTTTTTAGTGAAAGGGTACTTACTCTGTTGCCCAGGCTGGAATGCAGTGGTGTGATCATACTTCACCATAACTTTGAATTCCTGGGCTCAAGTCGACCCTCACACCTTAGCCTCCCAAAGTGCCAGGATTACAGGTGTGACCTGCTGCACCCAGACTGTGGCCTTCCCACCCTTTCACAGTCTGACATCTGGGGCTCTGTCTTGGTGGCACTCACTGGGTTCTTCCATTGGACCTGAGCTCCTTTGTTCTGTTACCAGAGCTTCATAATCAGGCTTAAAAGTGGTTCTCCAAGATTGTTGTGGCCCTTTTGAGCTCTTTGTGTAAATTTTTGAATTAGTTTGTCAAATTCCACCCAAAAGGTTTTTGGGAATTTTGTTATAATTACCATGACTCACCGTGGAGCAGGGGTTGACAGCTTTTTTTCTATAAAGGGCCAGAGTTAAATAAGTTTTGACTTTACAGACCACACAGTCTCTGCCGAGGCCCTCAGTTCTGTGGGAGCACAGAAGTGGGCTTGGCGGCATGAGATGGGTAGGCGTGGCCATATGCCAGTAGAGCTTCTTTTATGGTCTGACGTCACAATTTCATATCACTGTCATGTGTCACGAACTACACGTCTTTTGGGTTTTTCTGCCACTACTCATTTAAAAATGCAAAAGCCATTCCTAGCTCTGGGCCGCCTTCATTGTACCTTTTCTCTTAGGAGCATGATGGAGCTCCCTGTTTAGTTTGGATTTAAAATTTTATCCCAGTTATTTTATAGTTTTCTGCATAGAAAGTCTTCTTTCCATTTTTTGTGAGATTTATTCCTAGGCTCATGAAATAATTAATGTAGCTATAAATGGCATATTAATTTTCTTGTCATCTGCGTTTTCTAAAGGCTTTCATTGTGTGTCCAACATTATTAATTGGGATTATCTTTATTTATGGTTGATTTTTAGCTTTCTTCCCTTTATTTTTCTGAATTATGCATTTTAAAATGTATATATGTTGACTTTGATCAGAAAGAATTTAAGACATTGCATTTCTCCCCTTTGAGGAAGGCCCGTTTGCTGACCTGTGTGAAATCCCCAGCACCCTCAGGGCCTGCCTCTCAGGCGGGCGCCCACTCTAAAGCCCCTCCACACCCCTGCCTGGTAGGGTGTGGAGCTGGGCACACACACGAGTGCACACACACACGCACACACACTCCACACTTAACGCACTGCAGGCCTGTTCCGAGTCCTCAGGGTGGTCCTGGCAGCTCATTGGCCCTGGCCTTGAAGTGGCGGGGCTGTCTGGGCTAAGACACTGGTCCTGTCTAATGTCCTGTTTGTTTTTCCTGAAATCCAGGCTCTGTCTGCATCAAGTTCATAAGGACTGTCTTCTGGAATTTTGTAGGTTGAAAACTTGTTGCTTAGTAACCAAGGGACCATCAAGCTGTGTGACTTTGGCAGTGCCACGACCATCTCACATTACCCTGACTACAGCTGGAGCGCCCAGAAGCGAGCCATGGTGGAGGAAGAGGTGAGGGGAGCAGTGGGGCCTCTGTGCATGGATGTCACCCTCCACCACGTCCCTTTCTCCATGGGCTCTCTCTGGCCCACTGGGAGTCTGCGCCAGCGTGCAGTGTGTCCCTGTAAGCCAAGACCTGAGCGGGGACCACACCACACCGGAGTCCAAGGGGCTAGTCTGGCTCCAGACTGCCTGTGGGGCTGGTTGTGGGCACAGAGGCAAGTCAGATGGAAGATTGTACTTCAGGTCATCCTCCTCCCAGATCTGGCTCTGAATGTCTTATGGCCATTTTTTTTCTTGGATTTTTTTATTGTGGTAAAACATAACAAAATTTATTATTGTAACCTGTTGTTAGCATGCATTCTGGTGGCATTCATATTCACAGTGTTGAGCAACCATCACCACTGCCCATTCTGGAACTTTTTTATCCTTCCAAATATGGCTACTTTTAAAAAAATTATTTAGAAATATATCTTCATGGGAGACCTGGCAGCTCCATCCAGGAGACCCCTGCACAACTCAGGACAGCGTGGGTGGGGCCCGAGTGTGACCTGAAGGGAGAGACCCAGACAGAAGGGTGCGAAACTGGCAGATTGTCCCTTGGGCTACCTTTTTGGTGAGAGCCCAGACCCAGCCAGCAGTATCCGCATGCAGCAGAATCTCAGGGTCACCGCCTGCGGCACTAAGAAAACAAACCCAAGCACAAGTTCAGGGTTTCTTTATATTAGGTCATTAAATATGAAATGTCCGATTTTGAATCAAAAGTTTAATTTATTATATCTCAAAGAAGAAGCAGTACAATTAATCAAAGTATGCACCTAAACTGTCGGCATAGTTTTGCCTTCTTAACAGTAGCTTGCTTATGCCAACAGCAGAGAAGCCTGGAGAGCAAGTGGTGATGAAATCATGAAAGGCGTTTTCCAGAGCTTATTGAGAACTGAATATTTTTCCTTGCAAGAAATGGTCCAGAGCCTGGAAAAAGGGGTAGTCGACTGGTGCAAGGTCTGGTGAATACGGTAGATGACAGAGAGTTTCCAAGTCCGGCCTCTGTAGTTTGAGCAGTATTGTTTGTTGGACACTTAGGTGAGCATTGTCTTGCAAGAGGATTGGCCCTTCTCTATTGACCAGTGTCGGCTGCTTCATTGCAAGCATTCTCATCATTTCATCCGATTGGTTGCAATAGACATCTACCATAATCGATCAACCAGGTTTCATGAAGCTGTAGTGGGTACCAGCGCTGGACCACCAGACAGACACCATTAGCTTTTTTTTTGCTGACTATTTGGTTTTGGACTGTGTTTCGGCACTTCATCTTTATCCAACCATTGTGCCGAATGCTTGCGATTGTCAGAAAGAATACATTTTTCATCACACGTAACGATATGGTATAGAAATGGTTCACCTTGGCCGGGCGCGGTGGCTCACGCCTGTAATCCTAGCACTCTGGGAGGCCGAGGTGGGCGGATCGTTTGAGCTCAGGAGTTCGAGACCAGCCTGAGCAAGAGCGAGACCCCATCTCTACTAAAAATAGAAAGAAATTATATGGACAGCTGAAAATATATATAGAAAAAATTAGCCGGGCATGGTGGTGCATGCCTGTAGTCCCAGCTACTCGGGAGGCTGAGACAGGAGGATCCCTTGAGCTCAGGAGTTTGAGGTTGCTGTGAGCTAGGCTGACGCCACGGCATTCACTCTAGCCTGGGCAACAGAGTGAGACTCTGTCTCAAAAAAAAAAAAAAAAAAAAAGAAATGGTTCACCTTTATGTCGTGACAGCAAACAAAGACAAGCTTCGAGATGATTTCTCTTCTGATGCTCATTTAATTCATGTGGAAACCATCTATCCAGCTTCTTTACCTTGTTGATTTGTTTCAAATGGTATAATATTGTTGGAATAGTAACGTCAAACCTTGCTGCTAATTCACACATAGGTTGAGATGGATTCGCTTCCACTACAGCTTTCAGCTCATCATTATCCACCTTGGTCTCAGGTCACCGAGTGGCTCATTTTCAAGATTAAAATCACCAGAACGGAACTTCTCAAACCATCGACATACTGTGCGTTCGTTAGCCACGTCCTTCCCAAACACTTCGTTGATATTTTGAGCTGTCTGCACTGCATTGGTTCCACGACAGCACTCATATTAAAAAATAAAATGAATTTTGGACTTATCCATGGTTTCACAAAAATTACCATAAAGAGAAAAATTTGAAAGATAATCACAAGCCAAATCAGGATGTACCTTCACCAAAACAAAAAACAACAACAACAAGCAAGAAGTATCAAAGTGAAATGTCAGAGATATCAACTGTTGAACTTAGTACTTAGGGGGCTGGGTGTGGTGGCTCACGCCTGTAATCCTAGCGCTCTAGGAGGCCAAGGTGGGAGGATAGCTCAAGGTCAGGAGTTTGAGACCAGCCTGAGCAAGAGTGAGACCCCGTCTCTACTAAAAATAGAAAGAAATGATCAGGACAGCTAAAAATACATAGAGAAAAAATTAGCCGGGCATGGTGGCGCATGCCTGTAGTCCCAGCTACTCGGGAGGCTGAGGCAGTAGGATTGCTTGAGCCCAGGAGTTTGAGGTTGCTGTGAGCTAGGCTGGCGCCATGGCACTCTAGCCCGGGCAACAGAGCGAGACTCTGTCTCAAAAAAAAAAAAAAAGTACTTAGGGAAATCAGACATTCCATACGTAATAACCTAGTAACTCTTCTCCTTCCCCCACCAGCAGCCAGGACCAGGGATGTGCTGTCAGATCCTGTGTTGAGAAGTCCTGGGATTATTCCTTTTCTCCTTCAGTGTGGTTCTGTTACTCTTTTGAAATACATTTGGGTTTATTCATTTATTTACGTTAACAGACTTTGTTTTTTAGACCAGCGTCAGGCTGACAGAGCAGGGTGGGAAGGCACTGAGTCGCCTGGTGCCCCCGGCTTGCACTCCTTGCAGCCCCCTCACTGTTCCCTGGTTCTTCCTCCTGGGTCTCTCACCCACTCTTCGTCGATTGCTGTGCTCTGTCTTGGGGTTGCGGGCACTGAGTTCTGCACGAGCCCATGTCCTTGTGCACCCACACTCCTGGTTTTCAGCTATTTCACCATCCTAAGTGTGGCCACTCTTGAGTAGCAGATCTTCAAGCAGAGGACAGTTTAGTCTCTGTTCTTGTTTTCTCATTCTGTTTAATGGTGTAACTACAGGGGCCTGTTTGCCCACTGCTCCCATGTGAATCCACAGACTTGGGGCTGGTGTTCGTGTGTTTGCCGTGCACTGAGATTCTCTTTTTCCATGTGGGTGTGCAACCCACAAGCCCCTTCTGTATGTTTGTGGGTCTCTCAGTTTTTAAACCTGAACTAACCATGTAAATTTGGTTGAATTATTTCTTCCATTGTAGAAGTGTTCTGTGTCCTCCACTAGAATTCATCTGGAAGCCTCTTTTAATGTAGCACTTCTTTTTGTGTAGTAGAATAATGTGGCTCACAAAAGCTGGTCTGTTGGCAGCTGTTCTGGAGTAGGTTTCTTGTGTTAAGTGTGACGCACCTCTACTGAACAAACAAAACAAATGTATGGCAGGTGAATACTTTGGCATAGTTAATTATTAAATGTGGGAGGCCATGAGAGATTCATGGAAATTAATCTGAAGGGAAAGGGCAGTGGAGGTGGTGAGTAGGGCCCTGAGGTCTTTCTGGAACGTACAGGAGGAAAGGGCACCATGCACTTGGGAAAGTTGCAGGGCATTGATGGAAAATAAAAAGTACTGCTCACATATAACTTTTCCTTTGAAATATCTGTTTTTTCTTCAGATCACGAGGAACACAACACCCATGTATAGGACGCCAGAGATCATAGACTTGTATTCAAACTTCCCGATCGGCGAGAAGCAGGATATCTGGGTGAGGTGCTGGTGCCTCTCCTGGCAGCGCCTGGCTCAGTCCCCCAAGGAGACCCTGTCCTTGGCCCACGCATAGTGGAGTCTGGTGTCTGTCCTGGCCTTGGGCAGCTGCGGCCTGGTCTCCTCTGACTGAGAATCAGCTGGTCCCCTTGGCCTCCTTTCTCTTTCATCATTTCTTTTTCTTTTCTCTTCTCTTCATCTTCTTAAGAATCACTCATGACTACTTTTTGCAGAGATGACTTGAGTAGAATTCATTTGGTTGGTGTGCTCGTGTTGAACCAAGTTGACCCAGGAGTCCTGTGTGGCTGGGTCTGCCTGAGTAAGGGCCAGGCCTAATGCCCGGGAGTCTCCCCCCCCCCCAAGGCCATTGGGTGGGCATCATGCCCTGTGGTGCTCCTGGGCTCTCCTCTCACTCCATGGCAGAGCTCAGCCCACACACTGTGCTCCTGTTCCCTCCCTGGTGTGGCCAGAGCCACCAGCGTTCACCGGGGAACAGGGGCCCAAGCACCTATGCCCCTGCACCTTGGACTTCCCACTCAGGGTTTATAAGGGCCCCATGTGGGCCCACGTGGACATGCTGCATCTGTTCCTGGGGTCCTAGGTTGAAAACCTTTGTCTTTTGAGATGTGTGAGATGATGGGCACCCACCTGTGTCTTCATTAGCTGCTTATGTCTTGGTTGCCCCAAGCACATATCCCAGCAGGAAGACACCCCTGCTGTTGCTCTGTCAGGTGTCCCCGTGTGAACTTTTACTCTTGGCTGGATAAAATCTTGATGTTGAAGTAACCACTACTTCCTCCTGTGGGTTCCCATAGTTGGGTGTTGTGGGTAGAATGACCAGAAGAGCCCGATAGTTCATTCAGGGTTTATTCTGTGAAAATCCTCCACGGACCCTACAGGCCTCGTTGCTGTGTGCTCTGCTCTGCTCCTTTGCTCTGTGTGTAGTGTTGCAGCCGAAGGACGCCTAGGCAGAGCCCGTCTCCTGCATTGCTTTGGCATTGCTCTGCCACCACCGGGCATGATGGGCGTCTGCTTCTTGCACAGCGAGGTCTGTGCTGGCGTCCCACTAGCCCCAGAGCCCAAATGCATGAATGTGAGAACCGTTTAGTTGTGAAAGGGATATTTTGATCTAAAATAAGAGTCTGAAGTTTATTTACGACTGTAACCTAGATAATTTTTTGTGGTGGATAAGGATGGAAAAATCGAGGCTTTCCATGTTGTGGGGAGGGCTGTTGCTAGCTCTCTCAGCTAGGTTGGCCTTTGTATGTCACAGCCAAGTCTGGCTCATCCATAAAACCAACAAAAGTTGGAACCCATGGGAGGAGCCCCCACCCCAGCTGCTTCTCTGTGTCCCAGCGCAATCCCATGTCCTCATCCGAGCCAGCCCTGGGCACTCAGCCTCTGTTTTCCCCGCAGGCCCTGGGCTGCATCTTGTACCTGCTGTGCTTCCAGCACCATCCTTTTGAGGATGGAGCGAAACTTCGAATAGTCAATGGGAAGTATGCGATTCCTCTGAGTGACACTCGGTACACTGTCTTCCATGACCTCATCCGTAAGTCCCCGTGGTGGATGCTCGGGGCAGGGGCTGGGGGACAGCCTTCCTGTTAGATTGTGGGTGTTGCCCATCGGCTGGCACTACCATGTCTCGCACCTGTTGCCATTGTTTTGACAGCGTCCCTGGTGGGGGGCTTTTCAACAGAGCTCTCATCCGCTCACCCTTGGGTGAAATTACTGTGCTTTAAGTGGTAGTTTGATGACTTGATTCAGTTTTGTTGCTCTTTCCTTCATTGTCCCCTCACTTGCTTTTTAAAGTCAGTGAGTATGTGAGTGAGTGGCCCTTTGGTGCCCTGTGACCTCTGTGAGAGCAGGTGGTGCCATCCCATTGGGGACCCCTAGGCTCATGGTGCAATGCAAGGTCGAGCTCATGCCACTGTTCCGCTGCTGCAGGTGCCATGCTGAAGGTCAACCCAGAGGAGCGGCTGTCCATTGCCGAGGTTGTGCACCAGCTGCAGGAGATTGCGGCCGCCAGGAATGTGAACCCCAAGTCACCCATCACAGAGGTGAGGACGTCACGGCTGTGTAAAGCACTGGACTCCAGGTGTTGCTCGTAATGGTGTTCTCACATCACCCTGAGGACCTCACGCCCAGTTCACTATGGAGTGTCATGGCCCCTGAGGGCTTGTAGCCAGTGTGTGGGGAAGGGGCCCTATGGCAGCTCAGGGTCAGGACCGAAGAGCATCTCTGGAGTCACACTCTGGATGCACTGTCCCCAGCCCATAAAAGCCATGAGGGTTGCTCTGTAGGCTCCTTTCTGGTAGTTCTTCCTCTGACTTTGGATGGAGTGTGAGTTATTTTTGTGTCTCACAATCTGGTGGACAAGCATCCCAGCATGTGTCAGCTGGTCCTGTACTTCGAGGTCTCTGGGCTGTGTCTGTCTCAAGGCTTGGTCTAGGAAGGGTCCACTTCCAGGCTCCCATGGCTGCTGGTGGCATTCAGGGCCTGGCAGGCTGTTGGACTGAGGCCCCACACATCTGCGTGCTCTGTGAAAGTGGTGGACCAGGAAGGCATCAGTGCAACATGGCCAGAAGACGCCCTCCCAGTCTTTCTGACCAGGCCAAGGGTGGGCGGGCGATCACCTTTACCAGATTCCTGTGGTCAGAAGCAGGCTTGAGGTCTGGCCCGTACCCATGGGGAACAGGCGGGGTCTCTGAGTGTCTTTGGTCTCCCCCCGGCCACCACCACTTGTGCACGTGGCTCAGGGCTCAGGTGAGGACTTGCAGGGCCCCAAAGGCCTGCAGAGTCCCCCTGCAAACAAGCGCCACCCTGCCCCATGGCCCTCCAATCTGTTACTCTGTCCATAAATTCCAGCTGCCCAGCTTCCTTGTTGCTGTTCATCTCCCCAGTGGGGTTAGGCGCCTCTGCCAGGAGACCCTGCTAAGTGACACAGACTCTCAATTCCTGTATCTCAGGCACTTTTCAGCTGGATCCTTTCACTCCATTGTAGCTGGACACAGGACTTTCCAGGGCCCTTGGCATGGAGCTGGTTGTGAGGGGCTGGCTCTACTGTTGCCGAGGGGTGGATATAGGGCTTGGGAGGGAAAGGTCAAAGTTGCTGACCTGAGTCTTCATCTGCGGACAGGGGATCCTGTGAGAGGAGGTCGGTTTGGGGTGAGTTGAGGGTTTGCAGTTCCTGCTGGGGTGGCAGTGGATACACAGGCCTGGGGGCCGGGGGCTGCAGGGGGCAGAGTGAGCATGTTCGGGGGGTGCCTCCCTCTGCTGGCCGAGGTCTCTGGGGGTTGCAGTGGAGGGAGTGCCCAGCCTGGGAGCCAGAAGCATGTTAAGGTGCCAGGTACTCTGCAGTTGGAGAATTGATGTTGGAGACCTAGTCAAGGAGCTGCCCTGGGGGCAAGGGTGGGGTGGGGGAATCCGTTTCAGAGAAAATGGAGGTGGGGAGGGAGGGAGCTCCAGTTGCTTTGCTCTGCAGCAGGGCAGGCTGGCACCTGCCACATCCCGTCTGCTCTCTGGCCCTTCACAGAAAACACCTGCTGACTCTCCCCAGAGGTTGCAGAGGAACACTGGGTGCGCAGGGGTGCTGTGGGGCAGGAGGTGCTGCTGCACAGACGCAGGCCTGGTCAGCTGCGCCTGAGCACTCTACTCTTAGTGCTTCTAGATGAGAACCTGGGGGGCAAACATCAAACCCCTGCCCGAGCCCACCACAAAATACCAGTCCTCGGCCGGGCGCGGTGGCTCACGCCTGTAATCCTAGCTCTCTGGGAGGCCGAGGTGGGCGGATCGTTTGAGCTCAGGAGTTCGAGACCAGCCTGAGCAAGAGCGAGACCCCGTCTCTACTAAAAATAGAAAGAAATTATATGGACAACTAAAAATATGTATATAGAAAAATTAGCCGGGCATAGTGGCGCATGCCTGTAGTCCCAGCTACTCGGGAGGCTGAGGCAGGAGGATTGCTTGAGCCCAGGAGTTTGAGGTTGCTGTGAGCTAGGCTGACGCCACGGCACTCACTCTAGCCTGGGCAACAGAGTGAGACTCTGTCTCAAAAAAAAAAAAAAAAAAAAAAAAAAATACCAGTCCTCAGCGGGGCTGAACTCAAGGGGAGGTAAAAATACTATTGTTTCTAGCCTCGCCCCACCCCCGCCTCCCAAGGAGGCTGCAAGCCACATGGTCCCCAGAGCCTGGGCCCTGAGATGAGAGAGCGCTCCAGGACTTGGGGGCGCCGAGTCTGCTTATGATGGTTGAGCAGATTCAGAAGGAATGGACAGAGGAAGAGGGACAGAGCCTGTAGCCTGCAGGTCTGAGGGGTGGGACCAGGACAGAGGGCACTGTGAGGCAGACACGCTGAGTCTCTCATGGGTTGCCTGTGTAGGTTTATCTGTATTTGACCTACCCTGTGGGTCAGGTTGACTATTCAGACTTGTGGGAAATCCTTTCCTTGCACTTTACAATGAGCCAGGTAGAGAGGACGGGCTGTGGGGTGCAAGTGCCGCGTGCTCTCTCCCTGACCTGGGCGGGTGGGGACTGTACCTCTGACTCTTGCCAAGGTCCATTCAGGAACCGACTTCTCTGGTTTTAATCGTCACAGCTCCTGGAGCAGAATGGAAGCCATGGGAATGCCGTGCCATCCCGAGGGCCACCCCTGCCCGGAGGCCCTGCCAGTAGCAGCTACAGTGGAGGTGGGTATGTTGGTCCCACTCCCCAGGGAGGGCCCAGCCCCACAGTCCTGCTTTCTTGGGGCTCTCAGCCTGGGAGATGCAGCAGTTCACTGGGACTCACAGAGCTCAGCAAAGCTGGTATCCCCATGCAGTTCAGGACAGGGGAAGGGTTCAGACAGAAACCAACTGAGGGAAGAGATGTGGGGCAGGATCCAGGTGTCCTTGCCCAGAGCGCGGTGTGCAGCAGCACTGGGCAACAGTGCTTGGGGCATCGCCACCCAGGAAGGTGGGCCTGTGCCCCAGCATCCAGGGTGTTTCTTGGGGTCAGGCATGCAGGTCTGGGCCCTCAGTCCCCTGCCCCTCTGCAGTCAGTCTGATCCCAGTGGCCCAAGATGACATCACACCACATTGTGTTGTTGACTGTCTGGCAGAGCCTAAAGCCCCTCCTGGGGGACACTCCAGGTTCCCTCCTAGGAGCTGGGGACAAAGTGCTGGGTCTACTTTGGCAAGGTTAACTCTTTACTGCAATAGGCAGTGACCCTGAGATCATAGCATGTTAGAGGTACCTGGGAGAGGGGAGAGCTGGGGGGTTCGGGGTGGGTAGGAATCAGGTAGCTGGGGCTCAGATAGGGGAGGGTGCTCAGACTGGGGGGCAGGGGCTCAGCGGGAGTGGGGTTCAGACAAGGAGGGGGCTCAGATGGGGGAAGAGCGCAGATAGGGTGGGGTCCAGATGGGGGTGGAGCTCATTCAGGGGAGGGGCTGAAACAGGGAAGGGACTTGGGGAGCTAGGAGGGACTTACATGGGAGTAGGGGCTCAGTGGGACGGGGGAGAGGGTGCCAGTGGTTTGGGTGGGTCCCTAATGGCTGAGTAGTCTTCCTAGCCTTCCACCTCATGCAGGTGGCACCAGTGATGGGCCTGAGTGTCCCTGGAGGGGCCTCAGCCTGTAGGGAGCTCAGAAGGCTCTGGGGCAGGGATGCCGCATGCTCTTGGGGCTGTGTGCCGGGAGGCACTCTGGAAGGTTCCCATTGTAGCTACCGGGGCCCTGACCAGAGCAGAACAGCCAGGACATGGCCTTGAGAGGCACTGGCTGACTGGGCCAAGACCCTCCTGATCTTGACCCCATTCGAGTATAGAAGGGCCCACCTGGGTCTTTTTTCACCTGTTTCCCGGGGAGGGGCCCAGCCCCAGCAGTGGGCCAGCCAAGCCCTGGCACATGCAGTGGTGGATGTGGCCTCCACTGGCTGCAGGGAGAGTGAGTTCTGAAGGGGCTGCGTTCTTTGGGACACTGGAGTCTTCCCAGCCCTCTGTGTCCTGTCTGCACATGGGGCAATGGGTAGGCATTCTCTATTTATACCAACTTCTGCCAAAGTTGCTTTGATGCCCTCACTCCAGGGACCCTGTGGTTTCAGGGTCTACTTTATCGGCCACCACTGTGTTCATGTCAAGGGTAGTCAGTGGCAGCCTCAAGTTGCGGCCCTGAGGCTGGCCTCCCGTGCCCACAGAAAGACAAAGTTTCAGCTTGAAGCCATGTCTGAGGTGCCCAGAGCAGCTACTTCCCTGGATCTCTGGAAAGGCTGAGGATGGGTCAGACCCACCGGTGCCAAGGGGGGCTGGTGCTCTCTGCTCTACACTGCACATCCGGAGATGTCTTGGGACTGTGTGTGCCCATGGCCAGCTAAGACCGTCTCTCCCTGCAGGCCTGGCTCTGACGGAGTACGACCAGCCCTATGGCGGGTTCCTTGACATTTTGCGGGGCGGCACAGAGCGACTCTTCACCAACATCAAGGACACGTCCTCCAAGGTCATACAATCTGTTGCTAAGTAAGTGTGAGGCACCCGGGCTGTGTGTCTGCTGGGCTCTCTGTCCAGGCTGTAGCCCAGACCTTCAGGCCCCTGCTTCCCACCCCTGCCATGGAAAAGCCATGCAGGATCCCTGGAGGCAGTGGGACAGCATCCCCCTTGTCCCAAGGTGTGGAATATGTCCAGTGCTCTGTGGAGCTGGGCAGGTCCCTTTCCATCAGCCACCTTGCATGGCCCTGCAGTGCAGAGAGAGGCCTGGAGACCCTGCCTCAGGCAGCACCCGGCTTGGCGTGGTTCTTACTGTGGCAGCGCCCCTTGTGTGGGGCTGTCTATCCGTTTTGGCGTGCAGCGGGTGAGGCGGCTGGGCACAGCAGCACCTCCCTGTATGGTCAGTTAAACTTCTCACTGTTCAGACTTCGAACAAGGTGGATTTGAGTGTGTGGTTATGTGGTCACACTGTGAATGGGATCATCTGAGGAGCGTGCACATGTGTGCAGGTGGGGAGCCTCCCGTCCCCGACATCAGCCTGCAGCCTCTGGCACTTCTCATCGACCACTGTGGAATGTTCCAGAACACAGCCCCCTCCATGTCATTGGGGTCCCTCTGCCAACTCTTCTGAAGGGGCTGAGTGCCGGGGGGTACCTGGGGAACCCTTGCTGGCCCTGGTTGCCTAGTGCAGCTGCCCCTCCAGCTTGAGGGCATCGGCCATTTGTGGCCACCGTGTCCCTTCTATAGTTGGTCAGACCTTTCGGCCCTATCTTTGTTCTTTCTTTTGTGTTATGATCCTTATTTTGTGTCTGCAAGCGTCCACAGCACCAAGCAGACGTGTGTGTACTTGTATATGTTTCTGAGAGTGTGCACATGTGTGTGTGCATGTGTGAGCATATGTGTATGCTTGAGTGTGTGTGCACATGTGCAAGTGTAAGAATATGCTTATGAACGTGTGTGTGCAAATATGAGTGTGCTGTGAGCGTGTGAGTACATATTGTAAGGTTTTTTGGAGTGGGGGGAGGGCTGAGAGAGTCAGGTGGATGGGAGAAAGCAGAAGGGGTGTCTGAAGAGACGTCCGGTGGAGAGTTAGAGGGAGAAGAGGCGGAGGGGGGTGGGAGATCTAGCATAAGGAGGACTTGTGCGGGGTGGCAAGTCAGACAGACAGAAGGACGGGAGTGCAAATAGAAAAAGCCTTGGACATACGGGATCTCTGGCCATTTGTCATTTCTGCAACAAAAGTTATCAAGGTCTTGTAGAATATTGAAGTCGGAAGTCTCATTTTTAGGCCATTGGGAGCCATTGTCCAATTTATATATTGGCCAGGCAGTATTGTAGTAAAGAATGAGGCGTTTGGGCCGGATGTCTAAATTTAGGGCCTTCAGATTGGCCGGCAGACACCCCAGGGGCGTCTCGTGGGGAATTTTGGAATTTTGGTTACCCATGTTGCCTCAACCTGGATGGGGAAACAGCCAGGAACACCTTCCTGGCTACGGAGGCAGCGAAAGTCAGGGGGGACGTCTCTGCCCGAGATTAGAGTGCCGGCACAGAAAGGAGTTAGAGGAATTTAGGCGTCCCCAAATAGCCTCAGCCCCTGGAACGGGGGAGTCTCTGAGGTGGGCTCACGGTTTAATGGACAGGGAACAGTTTCCCGGAGGGAACAGAGGCTCCTGGGGGATCCGGGTTGGGATAGCAGAGGGTGACTCACCCAGGCTGAGGTAGTCAATCAGGGACTGGAAGGCAGTCAGCAGAGGTCCCGGTCTGGAACGTGAGAGTTTGCGGAGGGGGTGGTGTAGCCAAGGCCCCAGAACTGACTGGCACAGCCAAATGGCCCTCCCAGGTTTCGGGTTTCGGCACCAAATGTAAGGTTTTTTGGAGTGGCCGGCGCCAGAGAAAGAAAGACGAGCAGAGTTGAAAGGGGTAAGTAAAGAGGCTTTATTGGGGAGCTCCTGGGTGAGGGTAACGAGTCCCAAGAGAGGGACCCGGGTGAGCTTCACGGTCCCACGAGTGGTACCAGAGAAGTCGCCCCACCCAGAAGTCTCAGTGGGCTTATATATGTTTTTAGGGCTAGGGGATGGGAGTTTTTCCAGAGGGAAGGTTTTGGCGCGAAGAGTGAGGAATTTCTTTGTTTCAGTTTTAGGGCGGGTATTGAGGAATAGGAGGGGCTTCTTCTTTTTTCATTAGGGAAGGGAGGGGTGCCCGCCACCACCTTACACATATGTGACCATGTGTGCTGCACATTGGGCTGTATGTGTGTCATCTGTCACACACGTGACCTTTTGTGATGAGAAGAAACTTGGTCTTGGACGTGTTTTGTGTGTCCCTGGCACAGGGGGTGAACGTGCACCTCTGGGCCCTTACTGCCTACCTCATAGCTGAGAGAAGATCAAAGGAAGCTCCCCTGCGTTCCGTGCCCAGCCCTCCGTCTGCTGGGCTTGGGGCTGTGGCTCCTCAGGGTCCTGGCTGGTGTTTCAGGGCATGAAATGCCAGCGGGGCTGGGTGTGGACTGTGCAGAGGCAAGGGCCTGGTGCTTACCTGCTCGCACCTCTGGACAAAGGTGTGAGGTGGTGATGGGGCTGAGCTGTGGGGCGTTCTGTGTGTGCTTCGGAATGCCCTTCTCCCTACCAGCTGGAGCCACGGATGGCACGACCCCAGCAGGGCAGGGCACGGTGGTCCCGATGGTCCCGTGGCTGCAGTGCTGTGTCTGGGTCCAGGTGTTGGCCCAGCCCCCTTGGCCACCATCCAGCCTGTCTTTATCTTGGCCCCCCACATCATCCTGACCCGGATGTGGCATCCATCTGGGAAGGTCACACAGTTCCATGTTGTGTCCTTGTGGATTCAGGACCAGGGACTCCTGAGTTGCAGCCCCCAAATGGCAGTGAGCAGATGATTCCTGAGTGTGCGGGCAGCTGTTTGACCCCACTTTGGAAAAGAGAAATGGAAATTAAGCCTAGACTGAGACGCCATCAAGTCAAGTGGGCAGCAAGAGAGCTGAGCCCTGGGCCTGCAGTGCAGTGTCCAGGACTGGTGGCCAAGAGAGGCGGGGAAGTGAGGTGGCAGAAGGTGAATGAGGTCTGAGAGCCCCAAGGCGGAGGGGCTGGTTCCCTCAGGGGCACAATGGAGATGGGATAGGCCAGGTGTGCACGTGTGCGTGTGTGTGTGTGTGTGTGTGTGTGTGTTCACCAGAGCAGAGCTCTGGGTGAACAAGCAAATGTAAATAACGACCTATGGGGGCAGAGGAAGGACAGTGGTTTGTTCCTGAATTTATTTGATTTCGTAACTTTTGCTCTAAAACTATGGAAATGTCTTACATGATGAAAAATAAAATTAATTTAAAGATGAGTATTAATCTAAACGAGCTAGGGCAAGAGGAGACCCGGGAGAGTGGGAGACTGTTCAGTGTCATGATCAGAGTGGAGACGGACAGGGAGAGGAGAGACGTGCGTCAGGGTCCATCCCCTCCCCGCCCCCCCGCCCCCGGCACCCCAGGTTGGGTGATTTGCCAGAAGGACTTGTAGTTACTGCCACAGTTTATTCCAGGGAAAGGACACAGCACAGGCAGCAGAGGGAAGAGGGTACACGGGGCGAGTCCAGGGGAGCCTGATGTGTCTTCAGGGTCCTCCCTCAGGCATCCCCCAACACGTGTTGTTCCCAACAGTGAGCTGTGAGGGTGCTGGGGGTGCCATCTGCAGGGAGCCCTGGGGCCCGTAGGCAGCTCTGCTGGCACTCGTCGGACTCATCAGTTCTAGGGATGGTGGGAACCCTCCCGAAATCCCCCCAATGCCGGCCCAGGGTCAGCATTGCAGCCATCCCTCCCCAAGGGTGAGCAGTCAGGCCTGCTGGCGTGATCTGCCTCTGTTCGAATCTCGTGCTTAAGATGGACGAGGCTCTGTAAACACATGCGTTGATTTAGAAGTAACAATGAATTTATCATTTCCCTGGTGCTCCCTCAGCACACCACTGCCTCTGGCTACTCTGTGTCCCACAAGCCAGGGCCACAGGCCTGAGCCCTGAGTCTCATTCTTTCCTGCCTGTGTCAAGACCAGACCTAACATCTGCGTTCCCCTTGTACACATGCCAGGAGCCAACACAGCCAGGCCCACATGGTGCCCCCACCTTGTGTGGGATGAGATATTACAGATCCTCGAAACTGCACGCAGTGCCCGCCTTCCCATAATGTGAGTCATCACGCTTTGCTCACCGTGGCACCCTGGGATGCTGAGGGGCCCTTGCCCCGTGTGTGGGGTGGGCCTAGGCCCTGTACCTCTGCTGGCCTGGCAGGTCCTGCTGGTGGGCCCTGCGCCACACCTGTCCAGGGACTTGCTTGTTCTCATCTTTTGCTCTTTTTACTCTTGGGCTTTTTTGTGTTTCTTACTGATAATTTAGATATGTTCTATGTATTAATTCGTTTTGTGAAAAAAAATATAGCAAATACTTTATATTGGGGTATTGTTTGTTTCTTTTTTAATGTCTCATCCTAGAGACAATTTAAATTGAAGTATCAGATTTACCTGTACTTCCCTGTGTGTCTTCCATTTGTTGTCTCATTTAGGAAGCCTCTGTATCTGAAGCTAGCATTTAAGTAGATATAAACAAGTTTTTTAAATGTTTAAATATAGTTTCTTTTTCATTTTATAGAGACAGGGTCTCAGTCTGTCACCTGGGCTGGAGGGCAGTGGTGTCATCAGAGCTCACTACAACCTCTAACTCCTCAAATTCCTGAGCTCAAGTGATCCTCTCACCTCAGCCTTCTGAGTAGCTGGGACTACAGGCATGCCATCACAATGGGCTAATTAAAAAAATTTTTTTAGGGTCTTGTTATGTTGCCCAGGCTGGTCTCAAACTCCTGGCCTTTTTTTTTTTTTTTTTTTTTTTTGAGACAGGAGTCTCGCTCTGTTGCCCGGGCTAGAGCGCTGTGTGTCATCCCAGCTCATAGCAACCTCAAACTCGGGGGCTCAAGCAATCCTCCTGCCTCAGCCTCCCCAGTAGCTGGGACTACAGGCATGTGCCACCATGCCCAGCTAATTTTTTCTATATAGATTTTTAGTTGTCCGACTAATTTCTTTCTATTTTTAGTAGAGACAGGGTCTCGCTCTTGCTCAGGCTGGTCTCGGACTCCTGGCCTTAAGTGATCCTCCCACCTCGGCCTCCCAGAGTGCTGGGTCTACAGACACAAACTATCACACCTGGCCTGTATTTTCTTTTAGTGATTTTATTGTGTATACTTGGGACTTTAAATCTTTGTTGCCCTTATTTGTGGGATTTTTTTGTTGTTGTTGACTCTCATGTGCTTTGGTGGGAAAAGCTCTTATGCTGATGGCCAAGCCGTAGCCGCTCCTGGTTCTGTCTCTGGGAGAGTTTTCAGTCCTGCAGCTTCCTGCTCACTGGAGGGAGAGGCCAGCCTCCCTCTGTACCTTGCTTCCCAAGAGTGTCTTGCCTGTTCTTGCACAGCTTTTTCTTCAAATTAATTTCAGAATAAACTTGTCAAATTCCCTGTATCATCATGTAGGGTTTTGAGCTGTGTCTTACTGATTTTATGGACCAAGATATGGGACACTTAGTTGATAGATTGTTGGCCGTGGCCACAGCATGGGCGTCTCCAGCACTTGGCCCCATCCTGTCTTCTGATGGTGTCTGCTGGGTTCCCTCCTCGAGGGGAGGGCGGAGCAGTGACCACTTGGGGCACTGTCCTCAAGCTGCCGACCACACTCAGCACCTTCTGCTCTTCAGCCTGTCTCCACCACCTGTGTCACCATGTGTCCTCCAGACTAGCCCTCGGTGTGCCCTGTGGGGCACACCTGAGAATAGCAGGGGACAGTTAGAAACCTTCCCGTTGGGTCCATCCTCTCCACCACTCACAGGTTACGATTTCTCTCCACTTCTGATGTGGACGTCAGCTCCACATGATACACGCATGTGCACATATGTGTGTGTGCACCCTCCTCATGGGATACAGCCTAAACAGTGAGGACCTCCGTGGCTTTCCCAGGACTGGGGCTCTGGCTTAAGCCCTTGTAGCTTAACTGTTTGAGTGTTTCCTATGATAACCCAGTGCTCTTTTTATTTACAGTTATGCCAAGGGCGATCTGGACATATCCTACATCACATCCAGAATTGCTGGTACGTTTGCCAGGTTACACCGTAGGACCCGCTCTTGTCCCTGTGTGAGAGCAGCTCGTGGCACTGCTGCCTCTAGTGTGGCCCTGCTGTGCATCTGTCAGGGAGCTGGGAGGGGTGGCCACAGGGACGGCAGAGGTGCCTCTTCTCCAGCTTCCTGGGCAGCCACGAGCCTGCCCACAAAGTAGCCCTGGCATCATCACAGGCCTGTGTCCAGTGGTTGGCACAGCTTTTGCCCTGGTCTGGCACCTTCTCGAACTGTGGACTCTCCCGGGGAATGCTGCGAGGCTGTGCACGTCTAGCCTTGGTCTCCAGGCCAAAAGTCAGGAGAGCTCATCCTGAGGCTTGGAGACTGCTGAGCACCAGGCTCCCTAGGCAGGACTTCCCATCCGGATAGCTCTCTCCGGGAGTCCTGGCAACCAGCTGACAGGCGTGTGGGTGGATCTGTCCCCCCTGGTCAGCCCAGGCTGGGTGTCCCGAAGGATGGGGAGGGCCTGATAGTGGCCAGCTGTCTGGACAGTGGCTGGTGAAACTGCCCAGACAGGTTCCAGGAGCAGTGGGGCCCTCAGGTGGGCGGCCGAACTGGGAGGCGAGCATAGCCTTCTAGGGACAGTGGTCACTCCACAGTGGCTGACACAGGCCTGCTCTGTTCCAGTGATGTCGTTCCCAGCAGAAGGCGTGGAGTCGGCAATCAAAAATAACATAGAAGACGTGCGGTTGTTTCTAGACTCCAAGCACCCAGGACACTATGCTGTCTACAACCTGTCCCCGAGGACGTATCGGCCCTCTAAGTTTCACAACCGAGTGAGTGGCCCCCAGTTTTGTCTGGGTGTGACTTTGGTGATTGTTGTCACTGCCTTAGCACAGGTTTTCTGGTCGTCCTCCACTTAGTTGCAGCACTAGATTGACCTTCGACCTTGTCCAGCAGACAGCAGTGGGTGGGGCCAGGGTGGGGCTCTCACAGAGGCAGTAGGGCTGGAGGGGCGCTGGGACAGGAGATAGGTGGGGTGTGTCCTGAGGGAAGGCCCAAAACTGAGAGAGAGGCTGGCAGAGCTGATTCTGTCCATTGAAAGAACTGTTTGGCCAGACACAGGGGTGCACCATGTGGTCCCAGCTACTCAGGATGCTGAGGGGGGAGGATCACTTGAGCCCAGGGGTTTGAGGCCAACCTGGGCAACATAGCAAGACCCCATCTCAAAATAAAAATAAAATACCCTTTGACAAAAAAATCCAAGGTGTCCTCCTGCCTGCCCACTGCTTCTCACCCTCCAGAGGGGGCATGAGGTTACACAGTTTTCTTGGTAACATATTCTAGACATGAGATACTTTTCATGGTGTTTAAACTGACACAAGGCACAGGTAAGGATAGACTGAATTCTTCTTTGAAAGGCAGCAACAGCCCTGGCACACAAACACTGTAGCACAGAAGGGAGGCACAGCAGGGGCCCAGGACACCTCATTGTGACGTCTGTCCCTCACGTGCATGGAGGACAGGGCGGGCTCCCCACAGCCCGCTTTATGCTGGCGCAGCACCCAGCTGAGCAGGGCCCTCTCTTTGCAGGTCTCTGAGTGCGGCTGGGCGGCCAGACGGGCACCAAACCTCCGCAACCTATACGACATTTGCAGGAACATGCACTCCTGGCTCAGGCAGGACCACAAAAACGTCTGCGTTGTGCACTGCGTGGTGAGTACAAGGGTCACCGCTCTGTCTCTACCTTTTTCACTGAAGCGTATGGTTGCATGTATTTATTGAACAAAAACCGAGCCCCAGTTACTCATTAGGTACTGTTTTTAACCTTGGGGGCATGGCAGAGAGGAAAATGTAGCCAGAGAGAAGCCCCTACATGTAGGAAGCTTTGGGTCTGATGGTTCCCCACCCCTCCTAGTGGGATGTGCCACTCTCGAGGGTCTCCTCAGGGCCCTCCTGGTCTTTGCCTGGCCTGGACCTGCACAGCCCAGCGCTGAGGCCACTCTGCCTGTCGGGACCCCTCCCGGTCCCTCCTTTGCTGTGACTGCTGAGTCCTCACCTCCAGCTCCCCTGTCCACAGAGTCAGGGTTAGAGGTTCGTTAGCCTCACACAGGGTGAAGCCTGCCTGGAAAACACACTTGGCGCTTAGCTGCCGCCATTGTGGTGGTGGTGGTGATAAAAGTCACACCAGGAGTGACGGTAAAGAGGGTTCAGCGGGGCTGCTGGAGAAGTGGCTTGCGTTCTCTGTTGGCCTCTGAGTCCTCCCCTCACCAGGCCTTCTGTGTAAGGGCCTAAACGTGTCCCCAGATCAGAGAGGACCAGCTTTACGTCATTCACTTAGTGACATGGTAGGTGGAAGTTCATGGGACCTGAGAATCCTCATCCCGCTGTGTGCGAGAGGATGTGAGCGAGCCTGTGTCCTTTGTCCTAGGACGGGAGAGCTGCCTCGGCTGTGGCTGTCTGCTCCTTCCTGTGCTTCTGCCGGCTCTTCAGCACCGCGGAGGCTGCTGTGTACATGTTCAGTATGAAGCGCTGTCCACCGGGTATTTGGCCATCCCACAAAAGGTACCGTGTGTCACTCTGTGGGGACGTGACACTGCCTGTGCTGTGTTGGGTACATTGTCACTGTGGCCAGAGCCTCTGGGCTTGGTGCCAACACATGGCAGGCCCCTCACGGTCTGGGTCAGCACCGCCTTGGCCCAGACCCGTGCCCACAGGGACCCAGTGAAGAAGCGCTGCTGTTGGCTCCAGTGGGGACTCCCACTGTGGTCCCCTGAGCTGTGCGTGGGCAGCGCCCTGCGCAGCACCTACACACCAGGCTTTCCAGCAGGCACTCACTGGGCAGTGGGACAGCTCCTCTGGGCCCTGCCCTGCCCTCTGCATGGGTTTGGTAGATGCCATGCCTAAAAGTGCTCTGGACCATCTGATGCCATGCACATGTAAGGTCCTCATCCTGTGAAGCACTCGGTTTCCACGTTGCTCACACCAGCTGGGAACAGGCTTTCTCGGGCAGTTTAAAGGAAGCAAGTCCTCGTGGCTGCGACCAGCTCTGTCCCCCCCAGGGACTACTCCCTTCACCAGCCAGAGGCGTTGCATGTCCACTCTGCACACTCTGTCTGTCCCCTGCAGAGGGGGACTTTCAGGTGTCCAGATCTGAGGAGTGGCACCCAGCATGAACCTTGCCCTGGGCTTAATCTTAATGAGGACTTGGGGTGGGGCTGGGGTGGTTTCCTTCCCTCCGAAGGAATGGGCTTTGGTGGGACAGCAGAGACGTCGGGAGCTGGTAGAGCACAGGAGCAAGCGCCAGCACTGATGCCACTCCCATGCCCTGCCCTGGCGAGAAGGAGGAGCCTAAGCCAGCAGGTCTCTGTGTGCGTCATCCTTCTACTCTGCACAGGTGCACAGCCTGCTGACCGCCAGTGGGTGCTGTTCCTATAGCTGATGGGTCCCTGCCTGGGGACAGGACATTGTGGTGCCAGCATGGCTGTCTTGTGTCTTCTGTGTGGCCCCAGCAAGGGGGTGCAAAGTGGGGCCCATTTGGACATGTTGAGCTAAAAGCTACGTATGCTCTCTTACTCCACATGTCCCAGGGGCCCCTGAGCTGTGCCTACTGCCTCAGGGCCCTTTTCAGCAGGGCGTCCGAGAACCACGGAGTCTCGTTTCCCGTTGTGTGTCTGGGCTCCTTCCTTGGAGACGCAGAGAAGCATTGCAGAGTGTGGCTCCCCTGACAACTGGCCAGACCCGCTTCAGATTCATGACTTAACTTCATCCCTATTGGGGGACTGAGGTTGTGGCGCCATCAGCTGGCCCCAAATCTAAGGGGAGCCAGGCACCTGTGGGGGGAGACACAAGTACTTGCTGTCAGGGTGGACGTCACTGGAGGCCAGAGAATGTTGGGTCAGTGGGGGCACCGTGAGGGCCATGTGTGCCTCAGCGGTGAGCGGAGCCTCAGGGGTGGAGGGACATGTTAGAGCCCCTTCCCTCTCGAGGCTCTTTCTCCACCGTCTCCACGGGACAGAGCAGACAGGGACGCACAGGCCCGGCCTGGATTTTCCCTTCTGCCCCTCAAGGGAACAGATGCAACAAAGCAGCACGCTGGGACTCTGACAGGAAAGTGAAAATATCGTGATCAAGGTGCCAAAGGCCCTAATGGTGCAGACGAGATGGGCATCTTGTCAGAGAGATGGCGACTCCATGGGAGAGTCAAATGGAAATGCCAGAAATGAGGATGCACTCAACACAGCCAAGGCATAAATCAGTGACCTTGAGGCAGACTGGCGGGTGTTACTCAAACTGAAACACAGAGAGAAGGCACAGGGGAGAGGAACTGAGCATCCAGTAGCTGCCAGGCCTCTCAGACAGTCCGACATACTCATAACTGGAATCCCAGAATGGGGAGGTAGAAGCACTGAAGAAATAATGGCTGAGAATTTTCCCAGATCAATGACGGATATCAATCCACAAATCCAAGAAGCTCAGAGGACACCAAGCAGGGCTGAAAACAAAAGAAACACATCAAACACCTACCTTGGCATATCACACTAGTTCAACCTGCTGCAAACTGAACATGGAGAAAATCTTGCAGGCAGCCAGAGGAAAGAGATGTATCCATGTAGAAAAAGAAGGGTGTGAATTACAAAGTTCTTGTCAGAAACCCTAGGGCAACCAGTACAGATTTTTTAGGTGCTATAATTAATAAGTAAATAGAAGAAATAAAGTGAAAGCATAAAAAATCCTTAATCTAAGAGAAGGCAAAAAGAAAAAAAACACAAAAACAAAAAGAGAGAGAAGCTAAGAACAGATGGAAGAAGTAGAAAACAACTAGCAAGGTGGTGGATTTCAATCCAGCCATGTCAGTTATTCAGATTGAATGTGAATGGCCTGAGAAAACTAGTTAAAGGAAAGGGATTGTCATATTGGATAAAAAATGCAAGGCCCAACCATATGCTGTTTGCCAGAACTCCCCTTTAAACATGAAGGTAAAGATAGGTTAAAAATAAAACGGCAGAGGAAGGTTGTATTAGTTATCATTTGCTGCATGACAAACTCCAGCACACTTTATGGCTTGAAAGCACATGCATTTGTTCTCACACTGTTTCCATCAGTCGAGATCTGAGCATTTGATGCTTAGTTGGGTCTTCTCCTCTTGGTCGAGGTGTTCGCGGAACTGACTCTGAGAAAGACTCTTCCTCCTGCATTTTAGAATCTGCTTCCAAGCTCACTCAGGTTGTTGGCAGAATTCATTTGCTTGTGATTGAAGGACTGGGTGTCCTGGCTTCTTGCTGACCATCAGCTGGACACATCCTCTAGCCCTGGAGGCTGCCGGCAGTTTCCTGTTGCCCAGGCCTTCGAGGATAGCCTCAAGAGCAGGTCTGCTGCGAGGACGGGGAGCACCCTTATCACAGAAGTGGCATCTTTCATCTCTTGTTGGTCAGAAGCAAGTTGCTGCTCCCAAGTGGGCATTATACAAGGGCATGGACACCACACATGAGGTGGGAGACAGACGCCCACAAAGATGATGCACCATGGAAACACTAGCCGTGAGGAAGTCAGAGTTGCTGTATCGATGGCAGATAAAATGGATTCAAAAGTTATAAAGCAACAAACTGATAGAATTGAAAGGAGAAATAGATTCACATATATAGTGCAGACTTCAACGTTCCTCTCTCAGTAGAACAAGTAGATAGAAAATCAACAAGGGCGCAGAAGAACTGAACTGTCCCACCAACCCACTAAACTTACCTGACATCTATAGAACATTCTACCCAGCAACAGGAAAATAAACATTTCTTTCAAGCACCCATGGAGCATTCAACCAAAAAAGATCATATTTTGGGCCATTAAACCTCAACAAATTTTTGAAAATTGAAATCCTGTAAAATATGTTCTCAGGCAATAATGGAATAAAACTAGAAATCAATATCAGAAAGATATCCGGAAAAATCTCTAAATATTTCAAAATTAACTTATTTGTAAATAGCCTGTGAGTAAAAGAGGAAGTCTCAAGAAATTTAAAAATATTTCAGGCCGGGCTGGTGGCTTCACACCTGTAGTCCCAGCTATTCGGGAGGCCGAGGCGGGAGGATTGCTTGAGCCCAGGCATTCGAGACTGCAATGAGCTATGATCATACCACTGCACTCCAGCCTGGGCGAAAGAGCAAAAAAATTTGAACCGAATGAAAATTATAACTTCAGATTCGTGAAGAATAACTAAAACGTTGCTTTAAGGGAATTTTTATAGCATTAAGTCCTTAAATTTGAAAGGAGAAAAGTTCTATCATGTCTGTCCTCAGGTACATCGAGTATATCTGTGACATGGTGGCGGAGGAGCCCATCACGCCCCACAGCAAGCCCATCCTGCTGAAGGCCGTCGCCATGACGCCGGTGCCACTGTTCAGCAAGCAGAGGAGCGGCTGCAGGCCCTTCTGTGAGGTCTACGTGGGGGGCGAGCGTGTGGCCAGCACGTCCCAGGAGTACGACAAGATGAGGTGAGTCTGCATGTGGGGCCTCCTCACACAAGAATGTCAAACCTCTGTCTTCTGACTCCTCTGAAAACTTGTGAAAAAGAGCTCAGTGGAGACGTGGACAAATGCTTGCTGAGGCAGATGCATTTGGAAACGCAGTGGCAGTGGCAGATAATTTGGTGCCATGGTCATCCAGAGAAGAACTTGTGGGTTTAAGTGCTTGGTATTATACTTGAGAAGATCTCAGAATTCTTGCTGTAGCTCGTGGTTCTTTGAAGTTCACTCTTTCATTAGAATGTTACTCTTTTTATTAAGTGAACAATTTCTCATCATTCTGTCCTTTAGGGAATTTAAAATTGAGGATGGCAGAGCGGTCATTCCCCTGGGCACAACAGTGCAAGGCGATGTGCTCATTATAATTTATCATGCAAGATCCACCCTGGGAGGAAGGCTGCAGGCCAAGGTGAGTGACTCTGGGCCTGCTCGGTTCTCTGGGGAGGTTGCAGGGGCTGCTTGGTGTCTGACCTGTGCCGCACTGGCTCCCTGTCAATTCTCGTGGTGGATCTTGGGTCCAGCTAGGTATTTGGTGAGCATGATTAGTTTTCATGCAATTACTGCCTTTGTGGTCCCCAGCACCCTCTGTGGAGCACAAGGCAGAAGGGATTTTAGCCTGAGAAGTCTGGACCTTCCTCCAAGATCATTACAGGACTGCAGTCTTCTTGGGGCATTTGCTGGGCTTTGGCCTTGGGGATGCCCCACCACAGGCCCTCGACCCACACAGACAGCTTCTCAGGACCCTCACCTCCCACTGACTCCCTGCCCCCCAGCCCCCAGCACATGGCACAAGGGCACTGGTCCTGAGTCCTATGTGTCCCCAGTACCTGGAGCAGTGCGCAAGAACAGAGAAGTTCTCGGAGCTTGTTAAATGTGAACTATCTTCCTGTGACTTGACACCTGTCATTCTTAAGGGGGAGGATTTTTTCTGTGACCCGAGGATTTGGTTTTTATCTTCCTCAGTGTGCAGGATCTCATATTTGCTTTCTCTTGACAGATGGCCTCCATGAAGATGTTCCAGATTCAGTTCCACACCGGGTTCGTGCCTCGGAATGCAACCACTGTGAAATTTGCAAAGTATGTTGGTGTCATGCTGGGCTACAGTCGGGAGGGGCAGATGCCAAAACTGTTACACACAAGGGTCAGACCAAGGCATGAGAGAGCACGGGTGGCAGATGGTGTGAATGGGCCCTTGGCAAAATTGGACTCAAGTCCTAGGCCTGTCCTGGAGCCGAGTGTACCCAGTTTCACTTTGCACATTGATGACTTTGGACTGACCCTGTGTGCGTTCCATTTTGGAATTTAGCCACTTACACCTGGATGTGCTATAACCAGATGAATAGTGTCTGCTGTATTTTAGCAAAAGTGTTTTGAGTCCCTGATGTGTACAAACTGCCCTACTGGGCGTGGAGTTGGAGATGGTGAGACGCTGCCCCTCCTGTCTGGAGGCCACAGTCTGGTTTTGGAGATGGATGAATGAGCACACCAAGAGTAACCTTCAGTCTTACACTGATGTCAGAGGCCCAGCAGCACATACCTGGCCCTCAGCAGGTGGCAGGTGTCACCTTGCAGCTTACATGGCAGAATTCAGGCTCTAGGCAGCTGGCCCAACTCAGCCAGGAAGCAGTGGAACAGGTTTTCACACTTGAGTGTTTTGATTCTGACTGGACGTCTTTCTCCTCACTCACACACACACCTACCAGGCAAGACAGAATGGCATGAATGTTGTTCCAGGAGCAAGAGGAGAGCTATCCAGGGGGTTCCAGAGACAGCTGCGTGGCTGTCCAGGGCCTGTCGTTGTCCAGGCAAGGCATGCTTGTTTCCTACCCAGTAAACAAAGGGAAAGGGGACTAGCCCCTCTGGGCCCTTGTGGGCCTCTGCACTCTCAGGCAGGGGAGGCGCTGGCCCGGCCTGCCCCTTGGGGGCTCAGAAAGAGCTTACACCGGCTGCCATCATGTTGGCAATGCCAGGAGACTGAGAACTTCTTTTGTGTTTTTGTGTCTCCGTTATTCTTTTTTACAATTTTTTTTGACATTTCTTCTGTGTTTTTCATTTCTTGTCTTTGTTATGTCTTACACTTTTCTTTTTTAACTCAAATGTTCACAACTTTAACATTTCGTTTCTTTTTTCCTCCTTTGGAGGAGGATAACACCCAGAGCTTCTGTAGTTTTCCAGCCACAGTGTAGGCTTAATATAATTTTTAAAGACCAAATGACTGAAGACCAGAGGAAAAAATGGGTGAAATATCTGTGGGTGATTCGATACTGGAGGTGATAGATGGGCTTTTGGTAACTGTGATTAGCACATTCAGGAAAATAGAGGCAAAGGTGGGGAATGTCACCAGAGATCTAGAATGTATAAAAAGGAGACAGATGTGCATTCTACAAGTGAAATGAAGTACTCAGTAGCTTTGTTTAACAACAGAATAGACACAGTAGGACAGAGAAATAGTGATTTGGAAGAAAACATCTGAAGATTGAATCACAAAAATGATGGAAGGTCCAGAAAGGACCAAAGCAGACATTGGGGCACCATGAGGAGGTGTGGTGTCTGCCATCAGTTCTGGGAGGGGCGGAGCAGAAATAACATGTGAAAGTTTGCTAGCCCAGAACTTTCCTACGCTGATGAAAGACACCAAAGGCATCCAATCAAAAGCTCTGCAAACACCAAACAGGATTTTTTTTTTACGCAAAGAAGAAACCCCTACCCAAGAACATCACAGTTGAATTACTGAATATCAAAGACAACAATTTCGGGCACCCTGGGAGGGAAAGGAGTGGGTGGGGGCTGTGACCCTCAGGTGATGAGACCGAGGGGGGAACTTTCCTCAAGAGGTACAGCAGTGAGTCGGTTGGGTGCCGTCTTCAGAGTACTGAAGGGAAGACGTTGGAATTCTGTATCCAGTGAAATTATCCTTGAAGGCAAAAGCCAATTAGAGATGTTTTTAGGCAGATCAAGCATGAGAGAGTTTATCATCAGCCAATCGGCTACGTCTCAGGGAATAAGGAACGGCAAGCCTGAGATACGAGGACAGGAAACACTGAGGAGTGCTGGAAAGTGTGAATTAAGTGGGTGTCAGCTACTGGAAACATCAATATAATGTATCATGGGTGTGAGGACCGTATTGCAGAAAACAAAGGCAAGAGAGGGCAGCAGTGAGTAAATCTGCTGGGGTCCTCCTCTGATTCCGTAGGGACGGTCATGAGTCTGGGGTGCGAGTTGTGATGCCCAGGGTGAACAAGAAAGGTTGGTTGGAGGAGAAGAAAAATAGAGTAAAAAATATGTGATAAAGAAGAATGTAGAAACAGGGAAACAAAACCAGATGGGAGGGGTAGAAAACAAATGGTGAGCGAGACTTAAGCCCAGCTCTGTCCGTCATGCAGGAACAGAAATGGAAGGCGGTCTCCGGTTAACAGATGCGGCTGCTGGGCTGGGTTAAAGCATAACCAGGCAAACCAAAAAACCCAAGTATATTCTGTTTGAAAGAGCCATACGTTAAAAAAAAAGTGTATATGAAGACCCAGAAAGGCCAAAATTGAGCAGTGGAAAATCACGTACCACACAAACATTAACAGAGAGCTGATATTCCATTAGTGTATTGGAGTAGACTGAGACAAGAAGGGATGCTGGAAATAAGAGTGATGTGTGCTGTGCCAGAATGGCCAGTCCACGAGGAAGAGGTCCCTGCCCTAGGTCTGTGAGCACCTGGTAACATCTTCAAGATGAACAGCAGAAACGGACAGAACTACTTTAATAGAAGGTGACACTGACAAGGTGACACATTGGTAGTAACTTCTCTCTTTGGTCAACATAAGTATTATAAAAAAGTCAGGTAGGATGCAGAAGATTTTTTTTTTTTTTTTTACAATAAGTTTAACCAACTTGACCTGAGTTTTGCACACTTCAGCCAACACCTGGAGAAACTGCCTCTGTTCAAGTGGAACGTTTGCCAAAGTAGACATACACGCTGGGTTGTAAATTAAGCCTCAGAAAGTGGGTTAAAGTAGAATCATTAATAGGCGCATACCCAGAGACAGCAGAAACGTAACCCGCCTGCCAAGAAGGAAATCACAGTTGAAATAAGAAAATGCTTTAAACCCAGTGATAATCACAATACCACTTGCCAAAGCTTGTGGAATGCATCTAAAGCAGTGTTTAGAGGACATTTATAACTTTAAATTATAAAGAAGAAAGGTTGACAGTCAGGGACCTAAGTGCACATCTCAGGACGTTAGAGAAAGAACAGCAGATTAAACTCAAAGTAGGTGGAAAAAAATAATCAAAAGTAGGAGCAGAATTCAATTAAATAGAAAGCAAGCATAACATAGGAAAAATCAGTAAAGCCAAAAGATGTTTTTTTGGTTCTCTGAAAAGATAAATTGATGAATGCTTAACGAATGTGGTCAAGGAGAAGGAAGAAAGACGCTAGTTCCCAGTATCAGAAGTGGAATGGGACTCTGTGGAACCCATGGACATTGAAAAGGTGCTCAGAAGATGCCAGGGAGAATGTTGTGCCCCTGCTTTTGACATTTTGGGTGAAATGAACAAATCCTCTGAAAAACGCAATGTATCAAAATGGACATAGGAAGAAATACTAAACTGGGATATCTGTTAAAGAAATGTACTCTGTCATTTAAAACCGTCCCACAAAGACAAACTCCATGTCCAGATTGCTGTGCAGAGCCCAGACACTTGAGGAAGAGATTACGCTAGGCAGACTCTCCCAGAGAATGCGGAGAGACAGCCCTTCTTGCTGCTAGGAAGCCAGCACTGCCTATTATTATAGCAAAACCTGATAAGAATGTTGTAGGAGAGGAGAATTGTAGGCTAGTGTCTCAGAAATATGATACAAAAGTTCTCAACAAAATGTTAGCCAACAGAATCTAGTGTTACATAGCAAGGATGATACATCTTGTCTGGTTCATTTCAGGAATGTGAGGTTGTTTTAACATTTGAAAATTAGTCTCTCTGATTCACCCCATTAACAAAATAAAGACAAAAACCCATATGATCTTTTCATTGATAAAGCATTTGATAAAATGAGTACCCTTTCTCCTCAAAAGTCCAGCAATTAAGGAATGGAGGGAACTTTCTGATTCTGATAGAGGACCCACAACCCTAAAGGCCTCATCCAGGCTGATGGTGAACTGCTTGGGCTTTTCCGTCCTGAGTCTGCAGACAGAATAAGGTTTCCACTCAGTCCAGACCCTGATGAGCCCAAGAAGGATGCACAGAGGCCCCGAGGCGACCTGGGGCTGAGTGAGGGTGCCAGACAGGTCTCAGTGCACAGGGTTGCAGTTGTGACACAGGTCAGCACTTTCATTTACCAGCCAAGCGTGGCAGAAGCCGCCTGTTGGAGCCTGACCACACAGGGGCCGGAGCAGTGGGGCTTGTGGCTATGTCCTGCAGCCCTGCTCATAGGCCCTCATTGTTCCCTCACCGCCCTGCTGGGGGAGCTGCAGGCCCAGGGCCCAGCGGCAGTCTTGGGGGGCCAGCTGGGTGGGGAGGCTGGCCCAGGGCCCTGGAGCTGAGCCTCCCTCGCTCCCTCCGTCCTTGTTGATGGCAGGGTCCACTCCATTCCTCATTGTGATCGCCATCTCCTGGCTGTCAGAATCTTCCCCAGTGTCTGGTGACCCCTTTACGGATATCACTGTCTCCGAGGCTCCAGGTAGCAGTCCCACCTGGCTGAGTGCAGTCACCTGTAGTCTCCTGACTGGGCAACTGACGCAGAAAGAGAGACTGAGGTGTGGAAGGCGATTTGTGGTGCCCTTCAGGCTTGTGCCACGACCACCTCTGCCCAGAGTGCCTGGGAAGGGTGTGCAGGGGCAGCCGCTCTGCATGAGGTGGCGCACCTGCCCATGGCCCTGGCAGGAAGCGGGATGCCCACCCCTTGGGGTAGACACCAGTGGCTGCTTCTGTTCTCTCTCTGCCTTGGCACAGAGGTGATTATGTTTTGGGGGGTAGGAAGGAGTCAGCCAGGGGTCTTTATACATCAGAGTCATGTGTGTTCCCTGGTTTTGTTTCTTGAAGTCCAGAGCAGTAGCAGTTAAGGTCAGCTGGAGCTCTGCCTCCGTCCCCTCTGCTCTCTGCTCAGAGCTGGTCTACTTCAGAGTGTTGTTACCACCCTCGGCACCTAAGGTCTCCCAGGAACCAGCTGCTGCTCTCTTGTTCCTTTTTTTATTTTTTTATTCACATAAAGCTTAAGTGTAACACATTAGATGGTGTCAAATAGGGCAGACGTTGGGGAACATCTGAAGAGCCAGAGTTTATCAGTGTAGCCTATAAATGTTGTCAGAGACAACCTAAGGAAATAAGTGAGATACCCTGGAATTCCTTAGAGAGATGCTGACCCACGAAATTAGAACAGTTCAGTGAAATGGCAGCTGAAGTCACGACTTTCAGGTTATCCTGGTTCCCCATCTGCCTCCTGTGCCACCGGACAGCTGCCCTGAGTGTCGTCTGGAGACCCCAAAATGTTCTCCCCCTCAAACCCCCATCTCTCCCCGAGGCCAAGCAGGGGCAGGCTCAAGCCAGCACTGCCTCCCTGGGCCCCACAGTGAACTGTGGCTTCCTTTCCCCTGGAATCCTGTTTTCAGTCCCTGGAATCCACATTCCAGAGGTCTTGATTTTATGGGCAGCTGTTAATGGTTGGGGGGTTTTTACAAGAGTGAACATCACCATTTTTATGGAAAATGCATTTATGGTCCCAGAGTACCTGATTTGAACCAACTGAGTGGCCACAGCACATACATAGTTGGGGATGAGGCCTGGCCCCGAGGGCCTGCCACGTGGAGCTTGCCCACCTGGGTGCCAGAGTCGCCTTGCAAGTGGGGGCCGTCCCGTCTGCTCCTGTGCATTTGCTGCGGTGTCGGGGCCCAGCCCAGCACTCTTCTGACTTTGACACAGTCGGGGGAGTCCCCACCCTGATGTCAGAGCGGCCTCTGCTGGGCCATGACCCACGCGTGCCTCTGGCCCTTCCTGTTGGGAGTCGTGCGTTCCTGCCCTGCAGGCTACTGGGCAAGTTCACTGGGCCGTGGCTTACATGGCTGTGGGTTTGGTGGGGGCGGAGATGGCTGTCTGTCCCGGTGCTGCCTTGAGGCCCCATCTGCCAGCTGCACAGTCTTGTTTCTGTGCACGTTTCTTTAGCAGATGCTTAAGTGACAGGCAGACTACTCTGTGGGTCTTCCTAACTGGTGTCTATTTGGTAACACCGCAGGTATGACCTGGACGCTTGTGACATTCAAGAGAAATACCCGGACTTGTTCCAAGTGAACTTGGAAGTAGAGGTGGAGCCCAGGGACAGGCCGAGCCGGGAGGCCCCGCCATGGGAGAATGCAAATATGAGGGGGCTGAACCCCAAAATCCTGTTTTCCAGCCGAGAGGAGCAGCAAGACATTCTGTCTAAATTTGGTAAGGTCCCACAGGTAAAATGATGGAATTCCCGTTCTTCATATGCACTTGCAGGTGGCCTGGCTCTGCTCAGGGCGTGGGGCAGAGCCCACCACACCGTCTGCAGTACCTATGCTCGGGCTGCGCTCAGGCTCCAAGCTGCTCACAACTGCGGGAGGTTTTGGAAGTTCCTGTCTTTGGGTGTGCCGTAAAGCCACCAGCTACAGCGCCAGAGAAGGGAGGAAGGAACCCGAGGGCAGTGGAGGCTCCTCCCGCCTTACCGCATACTTGGGTTGCCCCCGGGCCGCCCTCAGGCACTGGGTCCTCTTGTCTTAGGTGGGGGCAGAAATAGAAACCCGATTTGCTGGAGCGTGGCAGCAGTTTGCTCTGAGTCTGCTTTGTGGGGTCACATGGGCCGGGTCTGCACCCACCGGCAAGGGCTGCCTCTGGTCAGGTGTGTGTCAGGCGCTGGCTCTCAGGTCTGGTGTTCTGGACACACATTTGGAAGTGAGAGATTTCTCTCAGGACCTGCCGAACCCACGGTCAGGCAGGAGCAAAGTTCTTATTCCTGCTTGTGGCCCCACGCAGCGTGGTTGTATCTTCTTATTTCAGAGCAGTTACCAAAAAACTAGTACAAATAGTACGTTGGCAGGTACGACTTATGATGTCATCTGCTGGGCACGTCACATTTTCGCGTTTTTGCATTTTTTATGTTTTCTTATCTGAGGACAATTAGGTATTCCTGAAGGGGGGGTTATTTGTGTGTACAGGTGTGTGCTGTGTACATGTACATATGTGGATATATGTAGTGTGTGTAATGTGTGACATGAACGTGTTGGTGTGCGCATGTGTGTGTGTCACGTGTTATGTGTTTGTGTATGGTGGCTGCACACATATGCATGGTGTTAAGATCGTGGTGTGTGCATGCTTGTGTGGTATGTGTAAATTCATGTCTGCATGTCATGTGTGTGCATGCCTGTGTGGTGTGTGGTGTGTGTATGTGCATCTGTGTGGGCATGTGTGCCTGTGTACTTATGTGCACACATGTGGCCCAGAGCAGCATCGGAGTGGACAGCAGGGACTTGTTCATGAGGGGAGCCTTGAGGTCCTCCTGTCCTTGGTGTGGGTTCCTGGCACTTGGCATTGGAGCTACTGTGTCCCCAGGCCTGGCCACCTGCTGGTGCCCGCTCACCCGTCTGCACTTGTTGGCTCCAGGCCTCACCCACCCCAGCCTGCTGGCTGATTCATCCTCTCCCGGCAGGGAAGCCGGAGCTCCCCCGGCAGCCCGGCTCCACGGCTCAGTATGACGCTGAGGAGGGATCCCCAGAAGCTGAGCCCACTGAGTCAGACTCACCACCGAGCAGCAGCACAGACACCAGCCATTTCCTCCACACGCTGGATTGGCAGGGTAGGAGCACAGGTGTGGGCGGGAGACAGGCCCCGGGCTGAGCTGGGGCTTCCTCAGAGTGGGGCTGTAGACCCTACACTCTGGCCTGGTTGTTGGTGGCTGTCACAGGACTTTGGTGGTTTTGAATTTGTAAGGGCAGACTCATAGCCCAGGGTGCTGGCCGAGGCCCTCCCCAGTGGTCTCAGGGTGTGGGCCTGGGCAGGCTGGTTACACAGGCTCCTGAGTCCCCACAGGGAACTCTTGGCCCCTCACTGCCCACACCCCGGGGTCCCTGACCCCCAGCCCAGTTGCTGCAGCCAGACATCTGGTGGGTCACCCTGACCTCTCACCCCTAGGGCATGCCCCAGCCACCTTCTGCCACAACACCGTTGGCCAGCCCTCCCACCGTGCCTGTTCCCAGTGCTCTCTAGGCTGGGCATTCCTTCCCCGGGTGCACTATCCCATGTGGGGGCTGCAGTGTGTACCCCACAAGACTGAGCTCTTGATCGTCGAGAGAGCAGCGGGCAGAGCCTGCTTGAGGGGGAAGCTCCTGAAGGGCTGGTGGAAGAGCCTCAGGAAACCTCAAGGAGTATCAGTCGCCTTTGCTGGGTGCCCTGGGCAGGGGAGGCGCTGAGGTGGTCTGCAGGTGTGGGCCTGACCAGGGTGTGGGGTCTTTGCTGACCATGCGCCTGTCACATCAGCCCCGTCAATGTGCAGGTCCACCAGCCTGCCCTTTTGTTTTCTTTTCAGAGGAGAAGGAATCTGAGACTGGTGTAGGAAACGCCTCTCCCAAGGAGAGTCAGTCTGTCCTGATGGAGGACAGAGATGAGGGTGCGGCGTCAGAAGAGGAGTCACCGTGCTCGAGTGAGAGCAGGGTGCCCAGGATCGAGGGCGATGGGCCAGGCCAGCAGGACTTGATCTTTGATGTGGGGACAGCAGCCACACCACCGGAGCCCGAGCTACCAGAACCCGAGCTGCAAGAAGACAGCGTTGACCTTCTGGGGCTGCACTCCGAGGCGGGCCAGGGGCCAGCTCCCCCCGTGCAGGCCTGCAGGGCCCCCTCCAGCAACACTGACCTCCTCAGCCGCCTCCTTGGGCCCCCTGAGGCTGTTCCAGAAGGGTCTCCGGATGACCTGCTCCTGGCCAGCCCGCCCCCTGCCCCTGGTACACATTTCTGTTCTGATGCAGATCAGCATCACAGTAAATGAGTGAGGAGGAGTGGGAGCCATCATTGTCACCTTTGGGGCACCCAGAGGAGGGGAAGGGCCTCCCTCCTGCCTGAGCTCATGGGTGGGAACTGCCTGCTCTGTCTCCCATGGGCAGGGCCATGTCCTGGGAACTTTATCCAGGGCGCTGGGGTGCCAGGCGGTAGAAGAGAGGAGGCCCCAGGCTGACCACCATGCTGTGTCCCCAGTGCAGTGCTGTGGCCTCCTTGGGCAGCTCTGACCCCAGGAGGATGGGCTGATGCTTTGGTGAAGGTCTCACCTGTCCCTGCCTATCCCTGCAGCCGACCCATTTGACCCCTTGCTGCTGCCTTCCGATTCCGACACCCAGCCCTGCTCCAAACCTGATCTCTTTGGCGAGTTTCTCAATGGCGAGTTCCTCAATTCGGACTCTGCAGCCACCCCGCCTGCCTTCCCATCCACCCACAGCGCTCCACCCCCATCCTGCAGTGCCGACTTCCTGCACCTGGGTACGTGGCTTGCACAGCTTGGCGGGACATGGGAGTTTGTGCTTCATGCAGCCTCCTCCCTCAGGACGCGGCTTGAGGTCGGACCTGCATCTCGGGCAGTGGGTGGGGCTGGACCAACTGCCCATGAGGTAAGGACAGACACCGCCGCCTGCTCTTGTGTCTCACCCAAACTGTCCCCAAACCTGCAACATGTTCTGGGTCCCCAAGGTGCCCCCTCCCACGGTGAGGCCTTCTCTGGGCTCCAGAATTGTGACCATGCACAGGGACAGCCACCTGTGCCCAGAGCTTTTGTAAGGCCCAGGGGTCAGAGGGCGGGAGGCAGAGTGGTCCAGGAAGCCAGTGCTGGTGAGAGCATGGCAGGAGGACATGGAATGCGTGTGTGTCCCTGGGGAGAAGGCCGTGCTGTGGGAGAGGCAGGAGTGACATCTACAGACAGGCCAGCAGGAGAGGGGAGGGGACCAGGCTGCCCCTCTGGCATGGTCCTGGGGAAGGAGCTCAGGCTCTTTCCCCTAAGCAGGCAGCGGTATCATCCCTGGTGCACTCTGGGGTGATGACTGTGACCACTGTGGGGTGGCTTGTGAGTGGGCAACATGGAGCACATCCAGGCAGTGCTGGGCTGGACGACTCCAGAGGTGGGCAGTGTGGCCAGTGCCAGGGCAGACAGGACTTGCTGGGGCCTGGGGGCTGGTACCAAGCATGGTCACAGCTGCTGTGTCCCCTTGCGAGGCTATTCAGCTGGTCAGTGTCTGCGCCATCATGAGCTCTGGAGAGCTTTAGGGGAGACAGGTTCTGGGGGCACCGGGGAGCGCTGCCGAAGGGGGCAGGGCTTGGAGGCCCTTTCAGATAGGGCCATGCTGATGCTCCTCATGGTGGCTGTGAGCTTCCCCTTACATCCAGCTGGTCAGTTCAGTGATCACATGGTGCATCCTCAGGGTTCATCGGGAGGAGGGAGGCCAGTTAGTGACAGCTGAGCCCAGCCCCAGCTCTGTGGCCACCGGCCCTGCCTGGAGTACATGGGGTGTTGGCCACTAGGGCCCTGAGCACAGCAGGGGCAGCCGTGCCTCGTCCCTCAAGGCTGTGTGCCCAACAGGGTTTGCATACTGCTCCACATGTGAGGGTAGAAGGGGACCCCACACCAGGAGGGACCAGCAGACATACCAAATGGTACTCTTTTTCTGGCACCTTCTTTCCAGGGGATCTGCCAGTGGAGCCTGGTAAGATGACAGCCTCATCCAGCCACCCGGATCTGCTGGGAGGATGGGGTACCTGGGCTGAGGCTGCCGCACCTGGGCCAGCCCCCACACCAGCCACTGAAGGTAGGACCTCGGACCCCCACTGAGGGCTGGGTTTCCGCACCTGCTGTGACCTTGGTGCCTTTTCCCGTTTTATGGGAAGGCAACTGTACAGATCCCCTCTGCCCAGAAGCACAAGGGAGGGCCGGGGCCTGCTCGGCACAAGGCTGGTGTCTGTGGTGGTTCTTCACTCGTCCTTGGTGGGAGCGCAGACATGTGTGATTCGGCAGTGCCCCGTCTTCCGCAAGGGTCTTTCTCTTCCTCAGGGTGTACGTGTTCTGTAATATGACCTCACACTTTGCGTACTGTTTACGGCCTGGTTTTTTGACCCATAAGGCACTATACCATTTCTGTGCCCCATGCCTGTTGTACCTCTAAGGGAGCCTGTGACAGAGGGAGGCACACCCCTGCCAAGCGTCATGGCCAATGTCACAGGCCCCTGTTGGGTGTAGGTTGCATGAAAGCAGTTCATGTCTATGAATCTGTTCTTTTCGTACACCCATGACTCTTTCCTGCTGGGACATTTCTGGTAGTACGAATTGCTTGTCCAGCGCATTCATATTTATAAGGCACCTCAGAGATACTGTGGGTTCACTTCCAGGCCACCACAATCAAAAGTGAGTATCTCAATAAAGTGAATCACACAAATTTTTTGGTTTTCTAGTGCATATAAAATTATGTTTACATTATACTGTAGCCTATTAATTGTGTAATAGCACTCTATCTATAAAAACAATGTACATATACCTTAATTAAAAATATTTCATTGCTAAAAATGCTAATGATCAGCTAAGCCTTCAGGGAGTCGTAATCTTTTTTGCTGGTGGAAGGTCTTGCCTTGATGTTGATGGCTGCTGACTGATCGAGGTGGTGGGTGCTAAAGGTGGAGGGGTTTGTGGCCATTTCTTAAAATAAGAGAACAGTGAAGTTTGCCATGTGGATTGACTCTTCCTTTCATGAAAGATTTCTCTGTAGCATTCAATGCTGCTTGATAGAATTTTACCCACAGTAGAACTTCTTTCAAAATTGGGATCAGTGCTCTCAAACCCTGCCTCTGTTTTATCGACTAAGTTTATGTTATATTCTAAATCCTTTGTGGTCATTTCAACAATGTTCACAGCATCTTCACCAGGAGTAGATTCCATCTCAAGAAACCACTTTCTTTGTTTATCAGTAAGAAGCAACTCCTCATCCATTCAAGTTTTATCATGAGACTGCAGCAATTCACTCACATCATCAGGCTCTACTTCTAATTCTAGTTCTCTTGCTGTTTCCACCACATTTGCAGTTACTTCCTCCACTGAAGTCTTACGCCGCCCAAAGTCATCCATGAGGGTTGGAATCTACTTCTTCCAAACTCATGTCAATGTTGATATTTTGACCTCCTCCCATGAATCACAAATGTTCTTAATGGCATCTAGAATAGTGAATCTTTCCCAGAAGGTTTTCAGTTTTCTTTATCCAGATCCATCAGAGGAATCACTGTGTATTGCAGATGCAGCTTTATAAAATTTATTTCTTAAATAAGACTTGAAAGTCACAATTCCTCGTTGATCCATGGACTACAGAATGGGTATTGTGTTAGTGGGCATGAAAACAGCATGAATCTCCTTGTATATCTCCGTCAGAGCTCTGGGGTGACCAGGTGCATTGTCAACGAGCAGTAATGTTTTGAAAGGAATCTTTTTTTCTGAGTGATAAATCTCAACCATGTGCTTAAAACATTCAGTGAACCATGCTGTAGACAGATGTGCTGTTATCCAAGCTTTTTGTTCCATTTCTAGAACATACGCAGAGTAGATTTAGCATAATTATTAAAGGCCTTAGGATTTTTGAAATGGTCAGTGACCATTGGCTTCAACTTAACAGTCACCTAACAAGAGAGCCAGCCTATCCTTTGAAGCTTTGAAGCCAGGCATTGACTTCTCTCTAGCTATGTAAGTCCTAGATGGCATCTTCTCCCAATAGAAGAGTGTTTCATCTTCATTGAAAATCTAATCAGTGTAGGCACCTTCATCAATGATCTCAGCTAGATCTCCCAGATAACTTGCTGCAGCTTCTCCGTCAGCACTTGCTGCTTCATCTTGCACTTGTATGTTATGGAGATGGCTTCTTTGCGTAGACCTCATGGGCCAACCTCTGTTAGCTTCCACCTTTTCTTCTGCAGCTTCCTCGCCTCTCTCAGCTTTCATAGAATTGAATAGTTAAGGCCTTGCTCTGGATTAGGCTTTGGCTTAAGGGAATGTTGTGTCTGGTTTGATGTTCTCTCTAGACCACTAACACTTTCTTCATGTCAGCAATAAGGCTGTTTTACTTTCTTACCATTTGTTTGTTCACTGCAGTAGCACTTTTAATTTCCTCCAAGAGTTTTTCCTTTGCATTCACAACTTGGCTAACTGCTTAATGCTAGAGGCCTAGCTGTTGGCCTGTGGACATGCCTTCCTCGCTTTGCTTAATCATCTCTAGCTTTTGATTTAAAGTAAGACATGTGACCCTTTCTTTCATTTCAACACTTGGAGGCCACTGTGGGGTTATTAATTGGCTTGGTTTCAATACTGTTGGTGTCAGGTAATAGAGAGGCCCGAGGAAAGGGAGAGAGGTGGGGGAATGGCCAGTCAGTGGAGCAGTCAGAACACACACAACATTGGTGAAATTCACCATCTCATGTGGGTACATTTCATAGTGCCCCCAGTCAGTTACAGTAGTAACATCAAAGGTCACTGCTCACAGTCAGCATGACAGATACAGTAATAGTAAAGAAGTTTGAAATATTGCAAGAATTACCAAAATGTGACACAGAGACAAGAAGTGCGCACGTGCTGTTAGAAAAATGGTAATAATAGACTTGCTGAATGTAGGGTTGCCACAAACCTTCAATTTGTAAAAAACGCAGTGTCTGCAAAGTGCAATAAAACAAGGTGCGCCTGCACAGGGTCTTTGACACATGTCCCCCTCTGGTTAAGCTTCATTAATTTCTTTGTCCAGGAACAATTCCAATCTTTGGTTTCTCACTAAAGTTGGATGATAACTTTAAAAATATTTTGCCAATTTGATAGGCCATCAGTGCTTTTAATTTATATTTCTTAGTTATGAATGGAGTTGACTTATTTTGTCTGTTTTTGATTATTTATATTGAAAATCATTTCATGTTTTCTCATGTATTCTCATTTTTAACTATTCCATGATTTTATTCCCAGAATATTCTCATATTTATACTATTATAATGAATATTGTGAAGGACATTTACATTTTAGATAGATTCTAGGAAGTGGTGTTACAGACTCAGAACTATGTGAACCTTTTTTGGTTCTTGATACGAATTGTTAGATTATTTTGCGTAGTGCACCATGTGGGGCTTGGAGGCAGCTGTTCTGTGGTGTGTGACTCTCGGCTGGCGTCTGGTGTGCAATCTTTTTCATGCCTTTTCAAAGCTGCACAGGTGGCGACTAAGCAAAGAGTGAGGTGGTGGGGTCGTAAGGAAGGAAGACCAGAGACTCCTGGGAGGATGCGTTTTACTTCAAGTGGCACTTGTTCTAACACCCTGTGCCCCTTCTCCAGGACCCGTCTTCTCTTCTGGAGGTCAGGCAGCCCCTTCCGGCCCTCAGGCCAGCCGGATCAAGTCTCAAGTCCAGAGCCTGGACCCATTTGCTGACCTTGGTGACCTCAGCTCCGGCCTCCAAGGTAACCTGAAGGGTATGTCTGGTGTGTGGAGGGTGTTGTGTTTACTTGTAGGAGGCTTATTTTCATCTGACTCTGAGCTGCTGACTCTGAGGTCTTTGCTCTGTTCACTGAGACCACCGAGCCCTGAGCATGGTGACCCAGGGGGAGCACATGTCTGCTCCTGTCCGGGGTGTTTGCTGAAATTGGCGCTGTGGCATGGCCCTCCCTGGCATTGCAGGGTGTGCGTCGTCCTGCCCAAGGAGTGATGGGAACCATCCGGTCAGCAGGTCAAAGTGTGGAAGTGTGGCATGGCTGTCTCTGGCTGGGCTCTGCTTGGCTGCCTGGATGCTGCACTGAGAGCACGCTGGGTGGGTGAGACCTCAGAACCAAGCCCCACACCCCCAGTCCCGCTTCTGTGTCTGCCCAGATGGTGACCATCCGGGCAGCCCCAGCCCCCAGGTGGTGGCATCGCCTCCCACTGCAGCTTGGTGGACTATGGTGTCGGCTCCCCCTGCAGCCCCCACACTGGACACTTGACATGCCTCAGCTCTGGGAAAATTCCTTGGGTTGCCTCTTTAATTTCTTTGCTTTCTTTTCCCTAATTCTCTTGAATTCCTTTGAGCAAGTCTTGTATCTCCTGGGCAAGCATCTAATCCTCCCATCTTCATCTCTCCTCTCCTTTTTGTCATCTCCCACTGTCCCGTTTCGGCTCTGCTTTTGGGAGATTATAATGAGAGTTTATTCTGTTATGTTAAGTCCCAAGAGTTTTTTCATTCTTTGAATACACTTTATTTTGTTAATAGTTCCATGGGTATTTTTGTCTTTCTAAGGAGATCCGTGAGAGTTTTTGTCTGTCTCTTGCTTTTGTCTTTTCTTACCGTGTATGGTCTCTGTCTTTTGCTGTCTGAGAGCCAGGGAGGGGCTGCAGGGAGAGCCTTCCTTGGGGAGAATGGCCTGCATCTGCTCAGGCACTGAATCCTCTTGGGCCGCCAGCACTTGGGCAGGAGGAAAGAAGTCCTCAGGATCCAGCTCGCCTGGTGGCAGCCTGAGACCCTCCATCACAACGTCTCAGAAAACAGAGCAATCCTGAACAAAGAGAAGCCGATACAACTGAAAGGAGAAACAGGCAAACCCAAATCATAGCTGGAGACGCCAGTGTTCTTCTCCACACATGATAGAGCAGCCTGACGGAAGGTCAGCAGGGACACAGAAGAGCTGATGACCACCGACCGGCCAGCAGGGTCCCCACAACAGTATGCTCTTTCCATGCACCTGCGGAGCCTCCCAGGATGGGCCTGTCTCAGGCCCAGAAACAAACTTCAACTACTGTAAAAGAATTGAAATCAGGGGGCTGTGGATCGTGGCTCATGCTTGTAATCCTAGCACTCTGGGAGGCCGAGGTAGGAGGATCGCTTGAGCTCAGGAGTTTGAGACCACCCTGAGCAAGAGCAAGACTCCGTCTCTATGAGAAATTAAAAAATTAGCTGGGCGCAGTGGTGCATGCCTATAGTCCCAGCTCCTCGGAGGCTGAGGCAGGAGAATCACTTGAGCCCAGGAGTTTGAGGTTTCAGTGAGCTATGATGACGCCATTGCACTTTAGCCAGGGCAACAGAGCGAGACCCTATCTGGGGGGGAAAAAAAGAATTGAAATCATACAATGTGTTCTCTGACCATAATGAAATCAAACTCTACAAATTAGTAACAGCAAGATAACTGAAAAGCCTTCACACTTGGAAACACTTCTAGGTTTTCAAATGATACCTAAGTTTTCAAAGAGCAAGTCTTTTTTTTTTTTTTGAGACAGAGTCTCACTCTGTTGCCCAGGCTAGAGTGCCATGGCATCAGCCTAGCTCACAGCAACCTCGAACTCCTGGGCTCAAGCGATCCTTCTGCCTCAGCCTCCCGAGTAGCTGGGACTACAGGCATGTGCCACCATGCCTGGCTAATTTTTTTCTATGTATATTTTTAGCTGTCCAGATCATTTCTTTCTATTTTTAGTAGAGACGGGGTCTCACTCTTGATCAGGCTGGTCTCGAACTCCTGACTTCAAGCAATCCTCCCGCCTCGGCCTCCTAGAATGCTAGGATTACAGGCATGAGCCACCGTGCCCGGCCAAGAGCAAGTCTTAAGGGAAATAAAACAATATATTGAACTGAATGAAAATGAAATTAAAACATAGCAAAACCTGAGGAACACAGTTAAAGCAGTGCTGAGAGGGAAATTCATAGTATTGAATGCTTGCTTTAGAAAAGATAAGATGCCTCACTAATAACATGAGCTCTCAGCTCAAAAAATTTGAAGAAGAAATGCAAGAAATGCAAAGTAAGGCCGGGCGCGGTGGCTCACGCCTGTAATCCTAGCACTCTGGGAGGCCGAGGCGGGTGGATCGCTCGAGGTCAGGAGTTCGAGACCAGCCTGAGCAAGAGCGAGACCCCGTCTCTACTAAAAATAGAAAGAAATTATATGGACAACTAAAAATCTATATAGAAAAAATTAGCCGGGCATAGTGGCGCATGCCTGTAGTCCCAGCTACTCGGAAGGCTGAGGCAGTAGGATCGCTTAAGCCGAGGAGTCTGAGGTTGCTGTGAGCTAGGCTGACGCCACGGCACTCACTCTAGCCTGGGCAACAAAGTGAGACTCTGTCTCAACAACAAAAAAAAAAGAAATGCAAAGTAATCGCAAAGCAAGCAGAAGGAAGGAAATAATAAAGGGCCAAAATCAGTGAAATAGAAAACAAAAGAGAAAAATCAGCGAAGGAAAAAGCTGGTTCTTTGAAAAGATCACTAAAATTGACAAAAACCTGTACTAAGACCGAAAAAAAGGAAAAATAACACAAGTTACCAATATCGGGAATAATATAGGGGCCATCACTAAAGACCCTGTAGGCTTTAAAAGAATACCAGGGAATGCAAACAACTCTATGTACATAAATTTGATAATTTACATGAAATGGACAGATTTTTCAAAATCAGTCACATTCACTACGAAAACTTACCCAATATGAAGTAGATAATTTGAATTGTTTTGTAAGTGTAAATAAAATGTGAATTCGTAGTTAGAAACCTCTCAAAAAGGAAATCCCCAGACCTAGATGTGGTTATTGGAGAATTTTATCAAATGTTTAAAGAATGCCACACAATCTCTTCCAGGAACTCAAAGACAGGGAGCAGTTTCCAGTTGATTTTATGAAGCTAGAATTATTACCCTGATACAAAATCAGACAGAAATAGTGCAAAAAAAGGAAAACTACAGGTTAATATCTCTCATGAATATAGACATAGAAATCCACAACAAAATATTAGAAAATAGAATTAATCGATATTTTTAAAACAATTGTACACTGTGATCAGTAGAGTTTATTCCAGGAACACAAGGCTGGTTCAACATTGCAAAATCAGTGAACAGAATGTACTATGTTAATTAACCAAAGAAATCTACCAGCCACATCAACAAGGCAGGAAAAGCATTTGACAAAATTCAGAACCTTTTTTCTTTCTCAAAGGGAGATCTAAAAAAAATTTTTTACATATAAAATTCAGTACCTTTCTGTGATAACACTGTCAGCAAACCGGTAATAAGAGAATGTCATCAACTTGATATGATAACAACTATGTACAGAGACCTATAGCTAACATCATTCTTAATGTTCCCCCTAAAATCAGGAGCAAGACAGAAACAGCCTGTCTCCACTCCTACTCATTGGAATTCCCAGCTACTGCCATTAGGCAAGAAAAGGAGGTAGAAGTTGCATGTATTGGAAAGGAAAAAATAAAATTGTTCCTATTTGCAGATGATGTGATTATGTAGGAAATCTCAAGGAATCTATAAAAATCTTTTAGAACTGTGAGTTCAGTAAGGTTGCAGGATATAAGATCAACACACCAAAATATATTTGTATTTTTGTTTACTTACAATTACACAAGGAAACGAAAATTTAAAACGGTACCATTTATGATCACTTTTTTTAATATAAACATTTATAAGGAGCATAAATCTGACAAAATGTGTATAGGACTTATATGATAGAACTACAAAACCAAACATGAAAGAAATCAGATCTGAAAAAGTGGACAGACATGCCGTGTTCATGGATTGGAAGTTCCAGCCAAGTAAAGGTGTTGGTTTATATGTTCAACACAATTCCTACCAAAATCCTAGCGAGGATTTTTGTAGATACAGACAAGCTTATTGTAAAATTTGTTTGGAAAGGCAAATGAGCTAGAAATGGCTAAAATATTTTTGTAATGGAAGAATAAAATGGGAGAAGTCGTTCTCCTTGGCTTTACGGCTGTAGCCACAGAAATCAAGACTGTAGTGTTGACAGAGAGGCAGACACACCTGATTTTTGACAGAGGTGCAAAAACCATTCAACAGATGGTGCTGGAGCAGTTGGCATCCGCAGACAAAGGGACCTGGACCTAAACCTTAAACCTTAGACAACAATTACTCAGATTTGCCGATAGATTGAAGTTTGACATGTAGAACTCTAATGACTTTCGGAGAAAACCTTTGGGACTTGGAGCTCAGCAGAATTCTTAGGTCTCCTAAACCACCATCCATAAAAGGAGAAATGAGTAAATTGGACTTCTTCAAAACTCTGTGAAAGACTGAGCTACAGATTGGGAGAAAATGCTTTTAAACCACGTATTTGGCAAAGGACTTGTATGTAGAACATGTAAATACAGTACAAACAAAACTAAAAGGTATCCAATCAGAAAATGGGCAAGAGGCACGAAGAGGTGTTCCTGCAGAGATGATATTTGGACAGCTGATGAGCACGTGAGCCTGTTCAGCATCACTGGCCATTAGGAAGATGCAGGTGAAGACCTTGATGAGACATGACCCGTGGGGACGGCTGAAGTAAAAGGCCACATCCAGTACTGGTGCGGACGTGGAGAAACCGCTTTCCAACACATTGCTGGAGGGGATGAAAATGGGTATGGCCACTCTGGAGAACCAATATGTGGTCTCTGTGCAACTACCATGTGACTCTGGGCATTCATCCTAGAGATTGTTAACCTTATGTTTGCACAAAAATCCAGGGCAAGCGTTCAGAGATTTGTTACAGCCAAACACTGGGGCAGCCCAGAAGTCCTTCAGTGGGTGGGTGGTTGTACAAACAGGCAGTTCCCACAGCAATAAAAAGGAGTGGACAGCAGCTGCATGTAGTGGCTCAGATGGACACTGTCCTGAGTGAAAAGAGCCAGTTGAAAAGGTCACCTACTGTTGGTTTCATTTCTAGAACATTCTTAAGATGATAGAACTTTAAGAGGAACAGTTCGGTGGCCTTGATCTATTGTTTACGGGAGTCTGCACACGTGGTGAGATTGGGTAGACCTGCACACGCACACACAGACACGTACAGGAGCGTCCCGCTGGCCACGCCTGGACGGGCTCTGCAGGCTGTGGCAGAGCTGCTGGCCTCAGCGGTTCACTGAGGTCGTGAGAGGCGCCACCCTTGGGAGCGCCAGGCAGGGGTGCTTGGGTTCTCTCAGTACTGGTTTGCAGCTTCCTGTGATTCTAATTATTTCAACAAAAAACGTTGAAGAATCAGCCCTCATTTAAGGTGCTTTGGGAGGCGGTGCCCACGTGATAAAGATGGCAGTGGTCCTCTGTGGACAAGGCCCTGCTCAGCCTTGGCCAGGCCGGGCCCATGGGAGAGGAGGTGCTGCCTCAGCAGCCACCCCATCCTAGTGTCTGACCTCAGTCCAGAAGGTTCTCAGCCACCACAACGCTTAGCCTGTGCTGCCCCGCCCCTGGAGACCCTCACATGGGCTGGGTAGAGCAGCAGATTCTGGACTCACCCAGGGATAAATGTTCATTCTGTAAACATGCTTTTCCCAACACGTGTGGTGTCTGGAGTGCCGACTGCGAGTGTCGTGTGGTCTGTTTCCCCAGGCTCGCCTGCTGGATTCCGTCCTGGGAATGGGGGCTTTGTTCCCACAACGGCCCCCACCCCCAAGGGCAGCAGCTCCTGGCAGACAAGTCGGCCGCTGACCCAGGGCACTTCCTGGTCCCCCCAGGCCAAGCCACCCCCCAAAGCCTGTCCACAGCCAAGGCCTAACTATGGGGCAAGCTTCAGTGTGATCGGGGGGCGAGAGGAAAGGGGCGTCCGTGCACCCAGCTTTGGTGAGTTTTCCTTCTGTCTTCCTTTGCATCGGGGTGGGTTTTGCACACCTTACCCTGAGGTGGTTAAAGGTGAAATCCTGTTTTGTCTTCTTCAACTTGGAGCCCAGCCCCAGGAACGGCGAGGTTAAACCAGCCATCTGTGGGTCTGCTGATGTCTCCTCTGGGTCAGGCCGCCAGGTTCCTCTGGTCTTGCGTCAGCTTCTCCCATTTTTAGCAAATGGCCTTTGAGACCCTGTTTTTTTCTTCTCTTGTTTTCTGTTGCAGCCTTGGGACAGTGGCCCTGTCCCCCAGGGGTGCAGGAGGAGTTGGGGAAAAGAGTCTGTAAAAAGTTTGTTCTTTTCCAGCTCAAAAGCCGAAAGTCTCAGAGAACGATTTTGAGGATCTATTGTCCAATCAAGGCTTCTCGGCCAGGCCTGACAAGAAAGGGCCAAAGACCATCGCAGAGATGAGGAAACAGGACCTTGCCAGGGACACGGACCCACTCAGGCTGAAGGTGCGGTGGTGTCAGTGTTTGGGCCAAGGGCCTCTGCCCAGGCTCTGGGGCATCTGCGGAGCTCTTCCTGGGGCCTGCACCTTCGGCAAGGGACCTGTCGCTGCAGGTGGACCCTGCAGGCCCTTGAGGACAGAGGTGGCTCGAGGCTGGGGGGCAAGGGGCCAGGCTAGGCCTCTATGGCCTGCCGTCCCCATTTCCCAGAGGGCTTGGCCAGGACACTTGGGTGGGCTTCAGCGCCAGCTGCCTTCCTCCCCACTCCCTCTGGCGTGGTCTCACTTGGGGCAGCCTGTCTCTCCCCTAGGGGTGTCTGCAACAAGACCGTCACATGGGGGCATCCCTTTGGGACTACTCTGCAGGTGCTGGGCACCCTGACCCAGGACACTTGCCATGGGGGTACAAGGCCCAGTGGACAGGGTGTCACTGCTTTGACCTCAAGCCAAGTCCTACTCTGTAGCTGGGTTGATGGTCAGTCTGCAGGGCCACAGGATGTGGCCACGGCCTTGGCTTCATGTCACAGGCTGCCCAGGAACTGTCTCTAATGCCTCTGGGCCCTGGGGCAGGTGGGGTTGCACCAGAGGGACAGGGTTTGTGTCTGTTGTGAATGTCTGGCCAAGACAAGGGTCACTCAGTTCTGGCGGGGGCACCTTCTGGCCCCTGGGTACTGCACCATGAGGCCACCTGGCCTGGTCCTGGGGTGGGCTCTGTGCAGGAATTGGGGTGGTGGGGAGCGTGGTGGGGCCATATGTTCAAGCTGAGGCCCCTGCAGGCCCTGCTGGTGGGTTGGGCATCCTCCACGCGGCCCTGCACTCAGTGAGAATGGGTGGGGGCGCCGGGGCCATGCGGCCCTAGAGACCCTCCTTGGAAACTTGCTCTGTGGGCCAGATGCCAGTTGTTATAGGCAGCAGCTTTCCTTGCAGAGCCTGGCTGGGTGGCCAGGAGTCTGGGTCTGGGCTTTGGCTACCAGGCTTAAACTGTAGCCCGCACCCTCCCCTGCTCACTGCACCTCCCTGGGTGCTTCCTCTACTTCGAGCCTCGATTTCCCCGTACAGCAAGGAGGAAGGTACTGGGAGCCTCAGGACGTGCCCGCAGCCCCCCGTGCCTCCTGTGGGCACCCAGGGCTGAGCGTGCACGGTGTCCCCTGCAGATCCTGGACTGGATCGAAGGCAAGGAAAGGAACATCCGCGCCCTGCTGTCCACACTGCACACGGTGCTGTGGGACGGGGAGAGCCGCTGGACGCCCGTGGGCATGGCTGACCTCGTGACCCCGGGGCAGGTGAAGAAGCATTACCGCCGTGCGGTTCTGGTCGTGCACCCTGACAAGGTGAGTGGGCTCGGTCCGGGGCCTGCAGGGAGGCCTTCCTCAGGGGCAGTCGCGGGCCCCCGCCCAAGGCTCCCAGCCCATGGTGGTGACCCGGCTTGGCCTTGCCAGCTCCGTCCCTGCATGGAGTCCCTAGGGGCTTCCCTGCCTGCCCACCGGCCTGCCGAGGGAGGTGCTAGAGGGGAGGCTCTCATGCCGCCTGTCGCTGCAGGCCGCGGGGCAGCCATACGAGCAGTATGCCAAGATGATCTTCATGGAGCTCAGCGACGCCTGGTCCGAGTTTGAGAACCAGGGCTCCCGGCCCCTCTTCTGAGCCCGCAAGGCTCTGGCTGTGTGTGCACCTGTGGAGCCCGTTGCTGGGATGTTGGATCCTGACCCCGTGGGCCCCGTGGCCCGAGGCAGATGTGGCATGTGAGAGGCTCTGAGCGCCCAGATTGCTGCCGTTCCTGCCGCCCTCCTGCTGTCCTGCCGTGGTGCAAGAAGAGAAAGCATTCCAAAGCCTCTGATTTTTGTTGTTTTCTTTTCTTTGTTGGTTTTTTTTTTTGTCCCAAAGGAAAAGTGATTCTGCTTCTCCCACAATTGTCCCGTTTGTGATTTGTTTTGGTGTTCAGTGGCTGTCCCCTCTCGAGAGCACCGCTCTTGATGAACTACGCCGCTGCCATGTCTCTGAATCTGAAGGTGTGTGTTCACGTCGCACTTTGTAATCAGTCTAGTGATCATCTGTACATAATTAAAACTGTTTTCTGATGACCGCTGCAGCCTCCAGGGTGCACAGGGCCCCTCTCCTGGCACTTTGTGACCCGTTTCTTCCCCAGGGTTTTCCCTTCATTGGACTGTTGTGTCCCGACCAGCTGGACTGTGGCCACCACCACCCCCACCCCCGGCCACAGCATCCAGGTGCTCTGCCGAAGGAAAGCTCCAGGGACAGAGGCATAGGGAGACTCGGGGCCGGAGCTCACCCCACCTTTCTGGGGAGGGGCTGGGACCCCCACTGCTGCTAGGAAAGCCACTGGTCTCCTTGGGGCTGTCTCAGCCACCTGGGCCTCCAGGGTGACCTCGGGCCAGTGGCCTGGTCTTGGGGTCCCAGCAGGAAGGCCCACCTTCTGCTGCACGGGCGAGAGATGAGGATTTGGGTCTGGGGCCAAGGGACACGCCCTGTGGTCACCGTGTGGCTGAGGCAGACAGCCCTGGAGCAGATGCCCGATGCTGCCACATGGGGCTGGGGGGACTCGGGGGTAGACGCTGGATCTGGAACCTGCATGTGTCCCACTCTACCCCCCTGGGCTGCCCTGGGTCCAGGCAAGGCGCAGGCGGGGCCTTGGATTTTATTATTCAGGGAATTCAAAACAAAAACTAGATTTCTCTAAAGGCCTGCTGGGGAGGTGCCCGGCTGCTCAGTCACGCGTGGGCAGAGGCGTCACGGCTGGGGCTTCAGAACTTTGACAAGGACAAGCTTCTGTCATTCGTGGACAATGCCAAGTGGAAGACAAGAGTCAGTGAAGACGGAACTCAGCGTTTTGGTCAGAAATGACTTTCTAAGCGTCCTGTGGTGGGTCTGTGGGCAGGTGTGAAACACAGAGCGCAGAGAATGTGTCGCTGCCAGGGGTCCCAGCCCAAACATCCTGGATGGAATAAAGGTTTTGCCCAGAAATTGTCTTGGGAGCCATGAGTGGAAGCCACAGACCCACCTTCCACCGCTGGGGTCCCTGCGGCCTCGGGGTGCATGGCCCTTGCAGTGGCTCCCAGGGAGCGGGACGGGGGGCAGGTCATTGCCAGAAACATGGAACAGGGCCCCATGGGTGGCTTCTGGAGGGACAGCCAGAGGGGCAGGAGAGCTTGGTGGGCAGGATGTGTGGTCAGCTGCTGGTGGAGAGGGCCAAGGCAGGCGTCCAGTCAGTGGGCCAGGACTTGGGAGTGGCCTTGGAGGCAGAGAATGTTGGGGGGTATAGTGTGAACCCCACTCAACCCTGTGTACCCCAAAAGGGCCCAGAGGCCACATGGAGCGGGGCTCCCAGGTGGATGCCACACACACCCCAATCTGAGTGGGGTGCCCAGGTCCCCACCAAGGATAGGAGAGCAGAACCAGGACCCCCGAGAGGCGGGCAGCTGCTTCTCTGGACCGTGGGCATTTTCTGCTGCCCTCCACTCAGGATCCCTGCTGTGGCCTTGCCCCTTGGTCCCCCTCAGGCCACCTGCAGAGCTGCTCAGAGCCTGGTGCCAGCCTGGGTCTGTGGCACAGAGAGGCCCCCACACTGTCCGTCCCTGCAGGGCCGGGTGTCATCCGGGCCCCAGGCTGGTAGAAGACGAGGGTCCCTCTGAAGGAGAAAGTGACAGTTTAACACCCTCCTTCCCACAGTGGGCTAAAAAAGGCCCTGAATCATGCAGCCCTGTCACAGGATCTCCCTGTTTAAAGAGAATAACAACTTCATGTTTGTTATGCATCTGCTGCTGTTTTTAGCTCTTTTAAAAAATAATGAGCGACCTAAATAGGCACAGAGATTTTCACATCAAAGTCGCTCTAATTCCGGCTCAGGGCCCAGCCGAACCCAGGTGGCACCACAGACTCAGGCCCCTGCCTAGGGTGGGGGACCCCTGCAGAGCTGTCCAGGGCCAAGGTGGAGACCTCAGGGTCTGTGGGCTCCTGGGGGCCCTGGAGCCAGGGAGGGGGAGGGACGGGCTGGAGGCAGGCCACTGCTCAGGCCTTGGCTTGAGCACCTCTGACCGCTCCCTTCTGGCATCTCCCCTCACCCCAGACTTGACTATGGAACCCCAAATCCCTCGGACTCCTCAACCTTCATTCCAAGAGCTGAGTCCCTTCTCCCCGCTGACCTCCTGTGCGCCTCACACCCATGCTAGCAAACCCACCACGGCCTCACCCCCACCCCGTGCTAGGTCGGGGGCCTGAGCCACTGGCTGTGGTATGCAGAGGGCAGAGGTCCTCTGTCCAGGCGTGGTGAGATCGTAGGGGACGGAGCAGGGGAGCTGAGGAAGGCAGTCCCTGTCCGTGGTCGCAAGAAACCCCTTCCAAGCTGAATGAGCCCAAAGACTGCCATGCGCCACGCTGCCACAGAATTCCAGCCCTGACACGGTTTGGCATGTGGACACGCAGGGGCACGTGCATGCAGAGAAGGCGCACGTGTCACTACCCAGACAGGTGTGTTGGCCGGGTCCTACCCGTGGGCACCAACTCTGTCCTGGCTTTACCGCGTGGATGCGCGGTCCGACTCATGAAAACCAAGGAAAGCTGGTGCGTGGTGTTGCTCCCCTTGGAGAGAACTGCGTCCTGACGGCATTGCGGTGGGTGCTGTGCTGTCGCTGCGACCCCTCTATACAGACGGCCAGCAGGCCATGAAAACATGCACAGAACCGTTGGTCACGGGGAAACGCAAACGGAAACCCCGGAGAGAGGCCTTCACGGCCGCTGGGGTGGCTATAGCAAGGCCAACAAAACCAAGCGTCGTTGTCGGGTGGGTGGAGAAACGCACGCCCCGTGCACTGCTGGGGGACTCTGAAAAGGTGCAGCCACTTTGGAAAGCGGTTTGGCAGTTTCCCAAGGAGTGAAATAGAAATTTACTACACGGCTCAGCAAGTGCTCTCCTAGGTAGCCCAGGAGAAGTGGAAGCGCACGGCCACACGGACCTGCATGTGGGGACAGCACAGGTGGGTGACAGGGGACACCTGCTCAGCAGCAGAGGCTCGGGCGGTGATGCGCCAGCGCGGCTGTCTCCACGTGAGGCGTCCTCTCCCAGGAAGGAGCCGGGTCAAAGAAAGCACCTGGTGTGACGCGTCCTTCCCGTGTGTGTAACATCCCAGAGGATGCACGGTAGGCTGCGGTGGGAGGAAGCAGATCAGTGGGCGTCTGGGGCGGTGGGCGGGGGTCCCAGGGAGCACCGGGAAACTTCGGGGGCTGGATGTGTTCACTCTGGACCGTGGAGATGGTTGCAGGCGACACACGCCAAATCTCCTGAAATTGTACTCCTCAAACGTGTGTGATCGCAAGTCGTTTTGCTGGGGTGCAGACCCTCAACAACGAAGCCTAGTGGGTGAAGCTGCCATGTGCCACCCTCAAGCCACAGCCTGCGGCTGTCACCTCCCCTCCCAGGCAGCCCCAGGGCTCCGAAGAGATGCTGACCCGGCAGGTGTGGGCATCTTCCCAGGGAGGAGGCAGAACAGGGGCCCGTTGGTGGGAGGACTTGGCTCCGAGGAGTTGGGGGGCCGGGGTTGAGTCGCTGCCGGAGTCCAGTGTGGCTGTAACGAGGGGGTCAAGGTCCATGTCACAGGAGCCACTTTCAGCAGAAGAGCTGACGTTTGCTACGCCGGCTGAGCCTGTGTCCGAAGGACAGAGCACTAAGGAAGGTCAGTGGAGGCCGGAGTTCCACCTCTGCGGGCATCTCCAGGAGCCTGTCCTCCCTCCAGCATGGTGGCCGCAGACCCCGCGCCGCTGCCCACCGAGCCCACCCTACAGGTCTGGAAGAGGCTGGGTGTCAACGCCCCAGGCCAGATCCTAAACCAGGGGTCTCCCGGGGCACAGCGAGGCGTGGCTGGGGACCTCCCATCACGACACCGATTTCCTCAGTGTTCTGTTGGTTTGGACAAATTTCTGCAGCACAGACCACCGTCGGCTGCCCCGAGCCCTGCTTGCTCCTCTGTGGGCTCGCTCCACAGGTCTGCTCCACAGGTCTGCTCCACAGGTGGCGGACTGAGCTACAGATGAGTTTGTGCAAAAGCACAGCGACTGGCGGGCAATGGCCCGAGGGTGCTGCGCCTCTACCAGAGGGAGCGGACTCTTGTCCATGCACACGGAATGCCCCACCCGGGCTCCAGCCTGCCAGCCCCCTTGCCTGCCACCGCCAAAGACCCTGGCTGCACCCTGACTTCTCTTCCCTGAGCCAGACGGAGTGGTCGGAACTGCACCTCAGGCTCAGACCTCACTGCTGTCCTCGATTCACAAAAGCTTTAGATTTGGCTAGTGAAATGCACCTGGGGATGCCCCGGCCACCTGCTCTGCGCTGCAACGCCTGGGGTCAACTGTGAGGAGTGAGCAGCAGCCCCCGCTGGACTCCGCATCACAGCCCCCAGTGGGGGGACGTCCACGCACTCACCAGGCATGTTGTAAAAAACCCACAGCCGAGACTTTTCCAGCTTTGGTGGAGTGAAAGGGACCAGGCTGGACAAGTGGACAGAATATGCAAAGCAGCTGCTTTTGGCCATCGGGCCACAGGTAGCAGAGAGCAGGGGTCCCTGGAGAAGGGAGCCCCCCCCCCACAAACACCTGGCTTGCTGCTGGGGCACTGGAGGGTGGTCCCACCAAGTGGAGGAGTCAGAGTTCAGGGGGTCCAAGGTAGGGAACTCTGGGGAGAAGGAGCCCCAGAAATCTTCTATGGGCTCCCCTTGTTGCTAAGTACCAAGAGGTGTACGAATGACGTGAAATCTACAAAGCCGGGCAGGAGGATGGGGATCTGGGGGTGAGCAGTCCATGGGGAATGAAAATGATACCAGCTGGGAACTCTGTCTACAAGAGGGAATCAGAGCCAGAAATATGAATATGTGGGTAAATATGAAAGACCCCTTGCTTGTTTTAGAATTTATTTTTAAAATAATTGTTAAAGCTAAAACAATAACAATGCAGGGTGGGGTTTATGGCACACACAAAAGTGAAATCTTACGTAAGCTTCATATTTACACAGAGGCGGTACATCGTCCAAAGGTTGGCGGAGATGATTAAAGCTGCATAGCACAAACCGTAGAAGAACAAAAATGAAACAAAAAAGGACTTGGCAGGACTAATAACACAACAGAGGACAAAAATATGGAATCCTAAAAAATAGGACTTCCAAAAGTAGTCAAGAAAAGAATAAAGAACAAAGAATAAATGGAAAAATACAAAACAAATAGCAAAGTGAGCAAGATGGTAAACATAAATTCCATTAAAATGTAAAAACTCGAGCTGAAAGGCAGAGGTTTTCAGAATGGATAAGAGCAATATTCAGCCATGTACCATGCACGTAAGCCACCTAAATATAAAGACATACATCGGGGTGTGACCAGCTGGAAATAATATACCACACAGACACTGACGTTAGTTAAGCTGGCATAGCCATGTCAATATCAGACTGAGCAGATTTCAGAAAAAGGAAGATTGACAGAGAAAAAGAACATTCCACAATGATACGGGATTCTATGTATCCAGAAAACACAATATTCCCCAATATGTATGTACACAATAACAGAGCTTTGAAATAAAGCAAAAACTGACAAAACTTAAAGGAGAAATAGATAAATCCACAATTATAACTCAACACTCCCCATTCAGTAATTGATAAGACAAGTAGACAGAAAATCAGTAAATATATAAAAGACCTGAATAACAAACTTGACCTAATATATGTTTATAGAATATTCCATCAAAGTACTAAAGAAATCACTCTTGTTAATCTCATTTTTATTTTTATTTTTTTGTAGAGATGGGGTCTCACTATGTTGTCCAGGCTGTTCTCAAACTCCTGGCCTCCCAAAGTGCTGTGATTATAGGTGTGAACCACAATGCCTGGCCAATCATTCTTTTTTAAGTGCATGTTGGACATTCCCAACAATAGACCATATTATGAGTCATAAAATAAATCTCAATAAATATAAAAAGATTGAAATAATGCAGAACATGTTCTCTGAACAGAAGAGAATTAGAATTTAATTGTAGAGAAAACAATATATCTGAACCACCACCCTCAGACATTTGAAAGTTAAATAACATACTTCTAAAATAACCCATAGGTCAAAGAAGAAATCACAAAGAAATTAGAAATATTTTGAACTGGGCTGGGCGTGGTGGCTCACGCCTGTAATCCTAGTGCTCTGGGAGGCCAAGGCAGGAGGATCACTTGAGGTCAGGAGTTTGATACCAGCCTGAACAAGAGTGAGACCCTGTCTCTACTAAAAATAGAAACAATTAGCTGGGAAGCTAAAAATAGAAAAATCAGCCAGGCATGATGGTATGCACTTGTAGTCCCAGCTACTTGGGAGGCGGAGGCAGGACGATGCTTCAGCCCAGGAGTCTGAGGATGAGCTAGGCTGATGCCATGGCACTCTAGTCCAGGTGACAGAATGAGACTCTGTCTCAAAAAAAAAAAAAATTCTGAATGAAAATAAACATCAATGTGTCAAAATTTGTGACAGAGCAATGCTTAGAGCAAAAAGCATAGCTTTAATTACTTACATTAGAAAAGAAGAAAGGCCAGAAGTCAAGAGTAAATTAAGCCCAAAGTAGGCTGGAGGAAGGAAATAAAGATAAGTGAGAGTATACATTGATGGAGTTAAAAAATAATAGGGAAAAAAAAATCAATGAAGCCAGAGTTTGTTTTTTGAAAAGATCAATAAAACGGATAGGTTTCTAAGTAGACTGCTCAAGAGAAAAAGAAAGAAGACACAAATTACCAATGTTGAGAATGAACGGGGAGCGATCACAACAGAACCTGCAGATATTAAAAGGATAGTGAGGGATATTGTGAACAACATTATGCCAAACATTTTAACAACTTAGGTGAACTGGACACTTCCTTGAAAGACACAAATTACCAAAACCGACTTATAAAGAATTTTAAAGACTCAAAATAGGCCTATATCAAATAAAGAAATTGAATTAATGATTGAAAAGCTTCTCAAAAAACAAACAGCAAAACAAAGACAAAAAGCTGCAGACAGTTTTACTTGTGAAATGCATCAAACATTTAAGGAAGAAGTCATACCAGTCCTACACGAACTCTCTCAGAAAATGGAGGAGGACACATTTCCCAGCTGATGCTATGAAGCCAGCCTTCCAGTGATATCAAAACCAAACACATTGGAAGGAAACCTACAGACCAATATTCCTCATGAATTAACATAGACACAAAAATTCCTAATAAAATATGATAAAATTTGATCCAATAATTTATAGGAGGTAGGGAGTGTATCCCAGGAATGCAATGCTCACTTAACGTTCAAAAATGAGTCCATGGGCCGGGCGCGGTGGCTCACGCCTGTAATCCTAGCGCTCTGGGAGGCCGAGGCGGGCAGATCGTTTGAGCTCAGGAGTTCAAGACCAGTCTAAGCAAGAACAAGACCCCATCTCTACTAAAAAAATACAGAAAGAAATTAGCTGTACAACTATATATATATATAAATATATATATATATATATATCATTAGCCGGGCATGGTGGCGCATGCCTGTAGTCCCAGCTACTCGGGAGGCTGAGGCAGGAGGATTGCTTGAGCCCAGGAGTTTGAGGTTGCTGTGAGCTAGGCTGACGCCACAGCACTCTAACCTGGGCAACAGAGCAAGACTCTGTCTCAAAAAAAAAAAAAAGACAAAAATGAGTCCAAATGTTTTGCCTGGAAACTATAAGATTAATGACAAGACAAAATGTATAAACACGGAAAAAATGAGTCAATGTAACTCACCACATTAATAGAATAAAGGAGAAAACCCGTAAGAGCATCTCAATAGACGCAGACAAAGCATTTTACAAAATTGAAGTATTCATGATAAAAACTGCTGGTTTGGATGTCGTTTGACCCCACCAAAACTCATGCTGAGCCTGATCCCCAGTGTGGTGGTGTCTGGGGGGCAGGTCCATCCTGAGTAGATCAAAACCCCCCGAGGGCGGGAGGGAGGAGGACGGAGTATCCTGAGAGAGGGTCTCGTCAGGCAGCCGTGTGCTCCCTGCGAACACCTGCTCCCCTTCTGCTTTCTCACCAGAGACTGCTGCCCAATCTTGAACTTTCCAGCCCCCAGAATAAACCTGTTTTCTTTATATGTTACCCAGCTTCTGGTATTCTGTTATATTAACCCAAAATAAAGACGAAAGCTCATAGCAAACTAAGGATAGAAGGGAACTTCCTCAACCCAACAAAGGGCACCTTTGAAATACCCACAGCAACCACCACACTTAGCGGTGGGAGACTGGAGGCTTCCCCTAAGGAAAAGGCAAGGACGTCCGTCTCATCGTCTTTTCAGCATTGTACTGAGGGTCAATCCAGGCCAGTAATTGGGAGAAAGGCACAAAAACTGGAAAGGAGAAGTAAAACTGTCTTTACACACATGCAATGCGACCACTAGGTATGTAGAAAGCCCTGTGGAACCTACAAAATACAGCACCTAGAACTAATAAGCCAGTTTAGCAAGGCTACAGGTCAATATCAAAAATCAATGTTATCTCTATATGATAGTAGTGAACAGTTGGAAATTGAAATAAAAAATACCATTTATGGTAGCAAAATCATGAAAAACTTCCAGATAACTTTCACAAATAACTGCAAAACCTATTTATTCATAAAAATTATTGCTGCAAAAATAAAAAATTAAAAACTGCAAATTTTGCTGAAATTTAAATAGAACTAAGTAAATGGAGGGGCATAGCACATTCGTGGATTAGAAAACTCAATAATACGAAGATATCAGTCCTCCCCAAACCAGCCTATACATCCAGTGCAGTTCCAATCAAATTCCAGCAGACTTGTCTATAGAAACTGGCCAGCTGATACTAAAATGTATGGAAATGTAACAAACCTAGAAAAGCAAAACCATTTTGAAGAAGGGCAAAGTGGAAGTTCTGAGACTCACTCCAGAGCTACGGGAGTGAGGACGTGGCGGTGTTGCCCAAGCGCATAGATCCATGGAACGGAGTCAAAACGCAGAGTCCAGAGTACACCCCTGTATACACGGTCGGGTGATTTTTGGCAGAGGCCCCAAAGAAGTCCATGGGGAAAGAAAAGCTGTTTCAACAAATAGTTGAATTGGGCGCCCACAGCAAGAAAGACGAAGCCCTCACTCCTTAGTATACACAATAACTGGATCATAGACCAAAATGTAAAAGCCAAACTATAAAATTTCTGAAAGAAAAATAGGAGAAAATCTTTGTAAGTTTGTTGTAGCAAAGATTTCTTAGGTAGGATTCCAACCTTCAAGAAAAAAATCAGTAAGATGCACTTAATAAAAATTAAGAACTGTTCTCTTTTTTTTTTTTTTGAAACAGAGTCTCACTCTGTTGCCCGGGCTAGAGTGCCACGGCTTCAGCCTAGCTCACAGCAACCTCCAACTCCTGGGCTCAAGCGATCCTCCTGCCTCAGCCTCCCAAGTAGCTGGGACTACAGGCATGTGCCACCATGCCCAGCTAATTTTTTCTATATATATTTTTAGTTGTCCAGCTAATTTCTTTCTATTTTTAGTAGAGACCGGGTCTCGCTCTTGCTCAGGCTGGTCTCAAACTCCTGACTTTGAGTGATCCTCCCGCCTCGGCCTCCCAAAGAGCTAGGATTACAGGCGTGAGCCACCGCGCCTGGCCAAGAACTATTCTTGAAAGGACACAATTAGGAAAGAGAAATGGCGAGCGAGAGACTAAGAGAAAATACATTCGCTCTTCGGTGCCCACGGAGGTTGGTTCCAGGACGCCCATGGATGTCCAAACCCACAGATGCTGGAGCGCCCCAGGCAGCCCCGTGGAACCCAACGACACGGAAAGCGGGCCCTCCACATCCACGGGGCCCACTCCGCAGGAATACTGTTTCTGATCCGAGTTGGTCGAATCTGCAGCTGTTGGATCTGAGGCTACAGAGGGCTGACTGTATGTGCAATACGTGTACCTGGCGGAGGATCTGCACCCGGAACATGTCAGGAAGTGTCACAACTGAGGAAGAGCACAAACCGCCCCCTTTTTAAAATGGGCAAAATATTTCATGTATATTTCACAAAAGAAGATCTAGAAATGCCAATAAACACATAAAAAGATGATCAACAATTTCAGACCTAGGGGAAAAGAAAATTTAAGCCACAGTGAGACACCACCTAACACTCACTAGAACGGCTGCTCTTGGAAAGACCAACCACACCAAGTGTTGGCAAGGACGTGGAGCAGCTGGAACCCTCCGGCTTCTGGTGAGAACCCAAAACACTGCAATCCATTTGGAAAACAGTTTGGCAATTTTAAAATTAAAGTTAAACATATACTTATAATAGGACTTAATTTCACTCCTAGATATTTGCTCAAGAGGAATAAAAACATATGTCCTTGAATTGTACATGAGTGTTCATAGAGCTTTATTCAGAATAACCCAACTGTTCGTGAAAGGGCTGTATATGCAAAGCGACCCCCAAATGCAGGAGTTGAGAAACCAAAGAATGAGGCAGACACATCCAGTTTGTCAATAGAGGACAATTTACTGGGGAATTTACTGACAAAAGTGTGGCCCTGGGCAACCGCCAGGTGAGTAGATCTCCGCGCTCTGACCCCAGGCCCAGGGCTTATGCGCGTGCTCTGTGGATGCTATGTGCGTCACGGCCAGTAATTTGCGTGATAGCACCAAGGTTGTTTGGACCAAGGGCAGGATTTAGGGTACGTATGTGCTCCTACACAGGGAAGGTAGGTAGCGGAGAGCTGGGAGGCGGTCCCACAGCTGGGCTTCATCCGAAGCCAGCATGGCGGATTAGCATCCAAGCTGGGGTCACTTTAGCCGCCACACCGAGCCAGAAACAGCACAGATGTCCCTCAGCGGGAACGTGAGAACAAACTGCAACGCAGCCAGCCAGGGGGCAGGACTCACGATGAAGAGGGGTGAACGGCTGATGCACACACGCACAGAGCTCAAAGACAGCAGCTGAACACAGAGGACACGCACCATTTGGTTGCATTAGAGGAAGCCCTAAGAAAGGACAGATCTTTCTATAAGTGTAGAAAGCAAGTCAGTGGCTGGCTGGGGCTGCGGCATGGTTGCCCACGAGGGAAGCTGGCTCTGACTCGTGGTGACTCAGCCTCCAGGACCTGGCTCCGTCGCCGGCAGTCATGGCAAAGACCTCCTCTCTCTCCCTCTCCCCCCTCCCCGCCCCGTGACGTGGATTGAGTCCAAATGCCGTTTGCTGAGCGCTCCTTGGGCCAGCACCTCCTGCCCCGGGGCCCAGCCATGGCTCATGGGCCTCCGTGGGCGTGCCGAGGTGGGTGGGTTTCTGGAGCAGGGGGCAGCTGGGCTTGGTGCCAAATGCCCGGGAGGTCCAGAGCTCTGTCGGCCGCTGGCCCACTTCCCTCCACCTGTCAGGGCCCTGGCTGCTGGTGGGCGGGCATCTCACTCCGCCCCCAACCTTCCTCTCAGGCCTCTCCCTGGCTGTGTCCATCCAGGTCCTCCAGGAAACAAACGCCCAGGCGGGATTCGATGTGCGAGAGATTTACTGGGGACGCGTCTGTGAGGAAAGGTGGGGGGCACTGGGCGTGTGGGCCTGAGCCCAGGAGAGGGGGGACGTGGAAGGGCCTGTGCGTCACTGCAGTGCAGTCCGTGTCCCCTGAGGGATGCGCGGCCCTGGCGGGAGCGTTCTCACAGCCACCACAGCCCACCCTGGCACCGTGCAGCCCCCAGGAGCAGCCCCCACAAGGTTCCCGGGGCCCCAGGAGAGGGGGCTGGTGGGCTGCGCTCCCCACCGCCGGTGAGCTCAGGGCTGTGGCTCAGCCCTCTCCGTCACCCACCCAATCCCCCCGTGGGTCTGGAGGCCACCTGCGTGTGCCCAAACCCCCATTGTCTTCTGGGGCGGGGGCCTCGGGGCAGGAGTGTCAGAGCCCTGCACAGGGCTTCCCCTTTGTGGAGACCTCAGACCCGCCAGGTTCTGTGGGGCCAGGCCGGCGCAGCCTCCTTGAGGTCTTGAACGTGGAGCTGTCTCCACACCCCACCAGGAGAGGACGTTGGTTTTGATTTACTGACATGGGGTGGGGGATGGCCCGGTGGTTTCCCTGGCCTCCTGCCATGTGGCTCCCACTAATGACCAAGCCCATCCGTGCCCACAACTCCCTCAGGGGTGGGGAATGACCCAGATCTTCAGATTCTCGACTCTGGTGGGTGGGGCTGGATGGCTCTTGGTGCCTCTGGGGTCATTGACAACCCAGACCTGTGCCCAGCTGTCCCTGTGCACAATCACCAAGCTAAGACCCTCAGGGGCCCTAGGGGGCTAGGGGCATCAGAGTGGACCGTGCCCGGCACTGTACGGCCTTCCTCGGGCCGGGGCTCCAGGCTGGAGATCGGCTCAGGCTTGGAAACTGGCCCAGGGTGTGTCTCGTGGGCAGCCCGAGCCCCTGGCCACAGACGTGAGGCAGCCCTGGGCAGCCCATCCACAGCCCATCTCCACTGCCCCAGACTGCTCCCTGGCCGTGCCGTTGTCATGGCGACAGGCTCCCGCCTCTTTTCCCCTGGGGGGCCCCATTATCCCTCTGTTGGAGCCCAGCCTCTGAGCCCCCCACCATCCCCCTGGCCTGGAGAGGATGCCCCACCCCTTCCTGCGATTCAGGGCCCCTCCCAGCCCACTCCCCACAGCCTCAGCCACCAGTGTCCCCTGCATGGGAGGGCTGGGCCCACACAGTATGTCCACTCTCCGGCCTTCTCCCCAGACAGCCAGGCGTTGCCTTCCCTGGGATCCCTGGCTGGTATTAAATCCAGCATCTTGAGAAAGTGTCTCCAAGTGTCCCCAAATCAGTGAAGGCCTGTTCATCCAGCCCCACAAGCTTAGGCCTTGAGGAAGCACCTGCTGGCCCTATCAGGAGTCCCCTCCGATGCTCCTCCCTAGGTGCTCCTCCCCAGATGCTCCTCCCCAGGTGCTCCTCCCCTAGGTGCTCCTCCCCCAGGTGCTCCTCCCCTAGGTGCTCCTCCCCTAGGTGCTCCTCCCCCAGGTGCTCCTCCCCAGGTGCTCCTCCCATTTCTGCTGGCACCTGTTGGGTGATTCTGGCAGCTCTTTGGGGTGCAGTCTCCTTCCTTCTGCTGCCTCAGGGACCCGCTGCACCCCTGCACATGGCTTCAGAGTGGGGCCTTCAGTGGTGACAGGCCTGAGACCCACGTCTGTGGCTCCAGCACAGAAAACAGCTTTGAATCAGTCCCTGCCTGATTCCTACCAAACGCCCATCCGTGGGAACTAACAAATACTCCTTTGCTCACTAAATGCCCACTGGGCACCCGCGCATGCTGGGCCCATGCAAGGCTCGGGCCCAGGATGGACAGTCCCAACTCAGCCCTGGCTGGGCGGTGCCACCTCCGCCCTCACTCTGTGCTGCTGCTCAGGGGCGCCCTCTGCACCCAACAGCACCTGACAGGACCTGCACAGGGTCAGGACATCCCAGAGCCCAGGAGGGACTGTCCATCCCTTAGTGAAGCTGTCTCAGACCCCCAAGTGCGTGTGGGTGGACCCCAGAGGTCCCTGCTTTGCAGCCCTCGCCCAGGGTCCGGCTGTCCAGTCCAGTGCTGCCTGGCAGGGTCACAGTGCTGTGATGAATGTGATAAACACCAGGGACATGGCGAGGACATGAGCTCTGGCTCACAGGAACACACACACGTGCTGCTGTCTCCCGACCTCAGACATTGTCCATGCAGCCCAGCCTGGGCTCAGCCTCCTCCACCCACATCTGACCATCCTCTGGGCCCCACGCGGCCGTCTTGTCATCCTGCCCGCAGCACACGTTCACCCTTCTCCCAGCCCCGCGGCAGGAGGCCATCAGGGGAGGCTTCCTGCAGGAGGATGGGCAGGGCTCGGCTGAGAAGGAGGCAGCTGCGTGCTGAGGACAAGGCACAGAGGACAGACTCAGGGAAGAGGTCACTCCCAGAGCTCAGCCCGGCCATTCCTTCCCAGGTCCACAGGGAGCAACCCTGGGCAGGGAGGGGAGTCCAAAGTGCTGGGCCACAGGGCCCTGCTCCCAAGCCCCCTTCCTGCCAGGAGGACAGAGATGGCAGTGGCCAGTCTGTGGACGGCTGTGAGCTGGGAGTGTGGCCCAAACAGCTGGTGGCTAAACTATAGCTCACTCATAACGAAATGGCTGCGGGGGCCTGGGCCACCCTGTGCTGGGGGATTTTCACAGGGACAGCAGTTGCCTGCTGCGTCCTTGGCCTCCACGTGCCCCTTCAGGCGCCGCACCGTCCCGGCCCCCTGCTCGGCTGGGGTGGAGCTGGGGACTCTCAGGACCAGGCTTGTGGGCACCAGGAGCAGAGGGGACCGGCCCCGACTAGGACGAGGGCCAGGGAGGACGGCTGGGCCTGAGGGTTCACTGAGAGGATGGGGACATTCGGTCTCCTGCTGCGGTGGACGGCTGTGGCTGAGGGACTTCGCAGGAGACACTGGTGTGGGCAGAGGACGTGGGGGCAGCCCTGGCCCAGGGAGGCCCCTGCTGGGGAAGGAGGCCAGGCCCAAGAGTGGCGCAGCCTCCCACGGCCACACCCCCTGCGGTCAGCCTTCCTGTCCCAGCACCTGCTCCTGGACATGCATTGGGGAAGGTGCCACCCACGCCCTCCCTGCAGGGACGTCAAGGCCACTCCATTGTTTCTGCTAATCGTTGAGGAACGAGCTGGTATTCATTTCAGTCGGCAGCTCAGAGCCTGGTTAATAAATCCATTCAGATTTCTTTCCAAGCGGAGGCCCTAAGGGCATTTATTTTCTTAGTATTGAAATGAAATTCACAGGCATAAAATGGACCATTTTCAAGTGTGCTGTTCAGGGGCATTAAGTGCATTCCCGGTGTTGTACAACCGCCTCTCTCTAGTTCCAGAACATTTCGTCTCCTCAGAAGGAGACCCCGTCCCACTGCGGCCCCTCCCCGGCCCCGCCCCACCGGCCTGGCCTCTGTCTGTGGATGTGCCTGTTCTGGACGTTTCAGCAAACAGAATCACACAAGATGTGGCCTTTGGTGTCTGGCTCTTTCGCTGAGCGTCATGTTTTTGAGGTTCATCCACGTCGCAGCCTGTGTCCCGAGCTTCGTTCCTTTCTAAGGCTGAGTGACGCCCCTCGTGTGGGGGGACCACAGCGTGTGTCCGCTCCTCTGCCGGCGGGCACCTGGGCTGCTTCACTCTGGCTGCCGTGCACGCGGTGCGCACCGGGAGTGGAATGCGGGGTGCTGCGCGGTGCGCACCGGGAGTGGAATGCGGGGTGCTGGGGGAACTGTGCGCCTGACTCGGGGCGGCTCCGTGGGTGCCCTCACCGCGCCAGGCCTCCACACGGACCTGAGGGACGTTTGTCACCATCCACTCTTCTTCCCACAGGCGCTGGCTGGCTTGAGGTGGCACAGTCTCTGCCAGAGCACCTCAAGGAAGGAGGCAAAGGCCTCTCCCTGGGGGTCTTGACTCCTGACAAAGTGGTCTGGTGCCTGGGTCTGGAATTTGGGGAAAAGCAGGAACCGCCAAAGCTGTCCTGGTCCCTGAGCTGTCCCAAGGAGCCCCAGGGTGGGGTGGCCTGGGTGGTGTGAGCTGGGGGATGTTCCCTCTGCGGAGCCCACAGCCGGCCTCGACGCCCACCCGTGGCTCTGAGGCTCTGAGAGGCGCCCAGTGGCCCCTGTCCACCCACCGCAGCCTCTCAGCAGCGCCTTCCCAGCCTCGGCTGGTGAGTCACTCGCTGTCCAGAAAGGACCGTGAAAGGCAGAAAGGCCGCTGCCTTCTCATGTAGGTTTTGGGTTTTCTCATCAGGAGCCTGCAGGCCGGGCACTGCCCACACTCCCGCCAGCGGCTCCTGGCGGTCCTGGGGCCCCCTCCGCGCCTGCCCCGCCACCAGCAGCGGCTGAGGTCTCAGCTTTCTCCCAGGTGAGCCGCGGTGGGTGCCTGAGGGTCTGGGGGCTGTCTTGGGACTCCCAGGCTGGGGAACAGAACAGCCCCGAGCTGCCCTGGCAGGAGTTGGGTAGGCAGAAGGGTGGGGTTGGCTGCACTGCCCTGGACAGTGGCACCCTGCCTGCCCTCTCCCCACCACCGCCCAGGGTGCACTGGAGCCCCCACCCTGGCTCTGCACCCTCCACGATTCAGAGCCGCCCTGGGGGCCTCTCAGCCTCAATGCGAAGCTTTCCACTGGAGATTCCTGGGACACTCATCTGTGTGTGTCCCCATCCGTCCTGTCCCCCACACATGGGGGGCTCCACAGGAGGGTCCCTCAGCTCTACCATCTCTGGCCCCCAGGGGACCCTCTGACCTGCCTGGGACACAGGCCCCACAGTCCCTGCAGCCACACACCTAGCGAGGGGCTTCTGTGATCATTCCCTGTTCTGGGGAACTCAAGGGGGTGAGGGGAGACCCACCCAGGCCCTGCACGGCACAGCGTCCATACCAAGTCCAAGTGGTCTGGCCCTGGCGGCCACTCCTCTGCTCCCCACCTCTCCCTGCGGGTCCCTCCCCAGCAGAGCCCACCCTCCACCCGCATCCCCTGCTTGGCACCACAGCCACCCTCGTGGCCAGCACGGCCATGTGTGAGGCTGAGCACTGAGAGGCAAGGGGGACAGGCAGGACACGCCCAGAGGAGGGCAGGTGAGGCCTGGAAAGGACCTGGGTGGTGACCTCCCACCAGAGACAGGTGCCCGGGGCTCGCCTGCCAGTGCAGAGAGAGCAGCCCCACCCAAGAGCCAAGGCTGGGGAGGGCGCGTGGCCAGGCTGCCCAGGAGCTGACCGTCGGGCCCAGCATCCCTGCACGGTGGGTGTGTTGGTGAGCGGAGGGGCAGCCCCACCGTGGGGCAACTTGTCGGTGGAAGATGACTCGAGGGAACCGAGCCCTGCGGCCTGACACAGACATCACAGCACTGGTTCATTTGACACCTCAACTTTAGGTGGAAAATCTGAACTACGGGTTTTTGCAGCCTTTGTCATCTGTTCCCTGAAGTAGCAGAGTCCGACTGACAGCTGGCCCCAGCAAAGCTGCAGGCGCTCGCTGTCCCCGGGGGACTGAGCAGAAACAGGGATCTCAGTTTTCCAAGTCTCCGTTCCGCTCGGGCTGGAGTGGGCCAGCCGTGTCGCAGAGAGATGTCCAGTGTAGCGGCGGCAAGGTTTGGCCCCACGTCTCCACGCATCACCGCCGGGCCAGAAAGGCAGCCGTGGGAGGGCAGTGGACGCTATCTGGGAGCCTCAGGCGCTGTAGGCCTGGACGACGTGTCCCCCCCGGCTGGGAGATCACAGCCAGGGCCTGGCAGCCTCGTCTCTCTGCCCCCATCCAGCTCCTGGGCCAGGCTCTGTCCTGGCATCAGTCGGTCCTGGACAGACAAGGTGGACTCCCCAAAGCAGACCGATCCCACGGCTGGGTCCCCCGGCCCAGGGATACCACTCTCCGGCGCTCAGAGCCGCATCTCTTCACAAGGGGTCCTGTGCCCTGGCAGGCTGCCTGGTGGCTGCCTGGACAGGCGGCCACGCATCAGCAGAGGGGCTGGGGGTGCCCTGAGCCCATCCTCCTGGGCCTGCTGTGCCCTGGCCGGCAGACCTCGGAGCCGAGGTTGGGCATGGTCCCCAGAGCTGAGCAGGTCCCTTCTCAGGCCTAAAGACAGAACCTGCTGGAAGCCCTCAAGATGCGCCTTCTCCTGGACAGACTCCTGACACGGGTCTGACCCATGGTGTTAACGACCCCACGTGGGGGGGGTGCTCTGTTGCCTGCTGTACAGAAAGCCAACTACTGAGACAACGAGGACGTCAAGGAAGAAAGGAGGGCTGGGTGCAGTGGCTCACACCTGTAGCACTCTGGGAGGCCAAGGTGGGAGGATCGCTCAAGGTCAGGAGGTCGAGACCAGCCTGAGCAACAGCGAGACCCCGTCTACTAAAAATAGAAAGAAATTATCTGGACAGGTAAAAAAATATATATAGAAAAAAATTATCCAGGCATGGTGGCACATGCCTGTAGTCCCAGCTACTTGGGAAGCTGAGGCAGTAGGATCACCTGAGCCCAGGAGTTGGAGGTTGCTGTGAACTAGGCTGACGCCACGGCATTCTAACCTTGGCAACAGAGCAACACTCTGTCTAAAAAAAAAGGAAGAAAGGAGTTTGTGCGGAGGACTCATCAACTGGGAGGTGGGAGGAGGGGACTGCCTCAAACCTGCCTCCCCGACCAATAGGGCAGGGCTTTTCTGCAGGTGAAATGAATAATGCATGAGGGGCGTGAGCGCCATCGCATGTTTGGGAAGGAGCGCAGGGCACGCAAGCTCAGTGAGAGATCATGCCAGCACGTACATCCCCTGATCGAAGAACGGTGGCTAAGTCCCTCCCAGCACAGGCATTTCAGTAGTATACTGAGCTATGGGTTAATACTGGTCATTCTTTCAGCCTGGTATGCGGTGGGATGTGGAGACAAGGCTGCTTGGTGGGTCCTTGGGCAAACCTGTGGTGGGATGTCACTTATCTTGTCTTCTCCCAGCAAACAGGTGGCGTGAGGCTCTGTAGTTATCTCGTGGCTGCAAGGAGGCCCCGGTGCCTGGGGAATGCATCAGTACAACTGAAAGTTGCAACACAAAGTTCCGGTCAGCACGTCTCACTGCTGGGAACTCGGGACACGCTAGAGAAAGGAGCTTTTGTTCCTCGAGCTGGTTATGTCAGCTTTATTCAATAATTGCCTTTTCCTTTCTGGGGCCCACTGTGCTCAGACATCCTTGGTTTAGGGCTAGTCGTGTGAGGTTGGGCTAAGGTCTCACCTCTCTGGGCCACACCAGCGTCACCGTCAGCACAGGAATAGGAATCACACCTCCAGAAGTTTCTGCAGCATGGCGGACGCAGTGTGGGCTCACGGGCAGCCCATCACGCCGTGTGCAGATCTGGGGCAGGCACACCTCCACCACACCCGCACGCCTGGACCATCCTCCCACTGCTGGGAATGCGGTTCCTGCAGGTTTCCCGGGACTTGTCTGGGTGACATTCGGTCATTCATACTGCGGAGCAAACATCTCCCAGGACCTGGCTTGGCCACCACCTGGCTGCTCCCTCTTCACTCGGCTTCAGTCCCTGCGGGCACCTATTGCCATCCTCCTGGGTCCTTGCTGCCTTCTTCCACCACGAGCTTTGTGAGGGTGTGGCCTTGCCCGCCTTTCCCACGGTGCCTGGACACAAAACTGCATGTGCAAACAGATGAATTAATGAATGGGTGAATGAATGAATAGGGAATGGGCAGGGCTGGGTCACTCCTGCCCAAAGGCGGGAGGGACAGAGGCTGCTGGGCCCATGTCAACTGCAGCTTCTCCAAAGGCAGAGGGGACAGGGGCCCCTGCCCTCCCGTGAGTGCAGGTGGGGGCTGTGCACTCGCATGCGGGCCCCGCGGCCCCCCAGCCCAGGCAGGAGCCCTCGGAAAAGAAGTTGAAGAAAGCGAGCCCTGGTCCGTAGTGTTTGCCGAGTCCTGGGGTGTAAGTACCCCCATTGGGCAGATTTCCAGATGCCAAGGTGTCCTCACTGAACGCCGGACGCCCTCTGCTCAGTGGGGCGGCCTCTCGCTGTTTGCTCAGCCACAGCGGCCTCTGTCCCATGCAGTGCGCCTGCACCAACTGTTCACTGCCATCCTTCACCCGCCCCACGCTGCCCTGGGACCCCCCAGCTTGGCCCTCCAGGGACAGCCCGCAGGGACTTAATTTAGCCGCTGTCACCAGCCCAGGACACCAAGGAGGACCCAGCTGAGCTGGGGCACCCTCCCTAGTGAGCACAGCAGGCTTCCCGAGGGGACCCAAGTGACCTGGAGGGGCCAGGATAGTTTCTCCTCCTGCCGCCTGGGCGTGGAACACTCCCCACAACCCCACGCATGGCGAGGCCCACTCTGGTGTCACCAGAGGAGAGGGAGGAAGAGGGAAGGCCACAGCTCGTCGAGCACGGCTTCCATCAGCTCTCCTGCTCTGCCCTCTCCCTGCCCAGACCCCAGCCTAGCACGAGGAGGGGACAAGCCCCCCACAGCACTCAAGGTCTGCCTGGGCCCCTAGGCCTGCAGGTGTCTGGTCAGAGTCCTCTGGGGACTCCCTCCTCTCCATGGCTGGTAGCTCAGGGGTCTCCACTCAGCCTGGGACACTTGGCTTGGCACCCCCCCCCCGCAAATCCCAGCAGCAAAGACCATGCTCACCACCCAGCCGGATGTGCCCCCTGGGCCCTCAGCCCTGTGTCCCATGGTCTCCCCACTCCCACACTCCATGCCCCTCACCCCTCACCCCACCCCTCACCCATCTCCCACACCCCTTACCCCACACCTCACCCCTCACCCTCACCCCACACCCCACCTCACCCCTTGCCTCTCACCCCTCGCCCACACCCAACACCCCACACCTCACCCCTCACCCACACCCAACACCCCACACCCCTCACCAACACCCCACACTCCTCACTCCCACCTCACCCCACACCCCCACCTCACCGCTCACCCCTCACCCACACCCAACACCCCACACCCCTCACCTACACCCAACACCTCTCATCCCTCGCCCCTCACCCCATACCTCACCTCTCAATCCTTCATCCCTAACCCACACCTCACACTCCTCACCCTTCACCCCTTGCCCTTTACCCCACAGCCCTTACCCCTCACCCCTCACCCCACACTAAGTATATGGCCAGAAGCCCAGGGCCCCTCCCCCTGCAGCTGGAGGGCCCTGGCCTGGGAAGTGGGTGACCCAGGACTGGGTCCCTGCTCAGCCTGGGAGGTACTCTCCAGCCCTGGTCAACAGCCACCTGGCTGAGCCACCCGGCCCTGAGCCTCCGGGAAGATAGGGTGCAGGGTCCCTCAGGGCTGCATCGCCCACAGGGTTGCCCAAAGCTGCCCTGTTGATTGCGAGACTGAGACCAACTTGAGGCGAGAGCTCAGCTAGGAGCAGGGCCCTGTGCACGCCCCGGGGCCCTGAGCCCCTCTACTGGGGCCTGAGACTACACACCAGCAGACCGGCTTGGAGATGCCCCAAGGTATTCGCTCAGCAGGACACCCCTCTCAGTCCCTTGGGACAGGTCCTGTCTCAGCGCAGCAGTGGAGAAGAGACGCTAGTATGAAGATGCCAGGCCTGCGACCCCAGGGCCGGGCTAAGAGCACCCGGGCCAGCCCGCCAGGTCTGGGTCTGGGTCTGCAGTGAGGCGGGTATGGCCCCGGCCAGCAGCCACACACTTCCTGCCGGGTGGTGCCTTCAGAAGCATATTGCCCAGGTACCGTGTGACCTGTGCGCGGTAGATCCCAGGGCCGCAGGACAGTGTCTGAGGCACCAGCGGTCCACCCGGGGCTGGAGCAGCACCTCTGGCTCTGCTCCTGGAAGCCCCCATGGACACGCTCACGGGCGCTGACCTACGGCCAGCTGGGACCTAGATGCTGGACTTTTCTCACCAGTGCCCTGGGGCAGGAGCCCTGTGGCACGCAGAGGTGCCCGGCGATTCCTGGTGGGTGAGGAGACATCTCCTCCACGCAGGGCCGCGTTCCCGCCCCTGCTCTGCTAAGCAACCCCATTTCTCGTCTCGCTTTGCTTGTGCTTGTCACGCGCTATTTCCTTTCAAATACTATGACACCCGGCAGGAACTCGGCGACGTGGATGGTGCCAGCACTGGGGACTGGATTATTCAGCACATTAAATTACTAAGTTTGCGTTTGAAGTTTCTGGGCAAGCGCCTCAATGTGCTCAGTCGTGTGACAGATCCCTGTCCTCCTGCTTGGTCTGTGCAGGGACAAGGCCAGTGCCAGGCCCCACACCAGGACTGAAGGCCAACTCCAAGAAATCACAAACGTGCTTCCGGGGCCCCTCCCTGGCCCAAAGGGAGCAGGGTGCCCTGGTACCAGAACATGCTGTGGGCAGGTGGGACCCAGCCTCCCTGGAGGGAGCCGAGGGGCTTCTCGAGAGGCTGGGGGCTGAGCCGGGCCATCTGGGGAGACCACGTGGCCCTCGCACAGCCCTCTGCCTTGTGCTCCTGGGGTCCCTGGCCTTGCTGGGGCCACTCTCTGGAGGGTTGAGCGACTGAGGAGCCCATAGAGGGACACTGAACTGGGGGCTGCACCCCAGACCTGCCAGCGGTGGGCCCACAGCCAGGGCTGGGGAACACACATGCTGCCCTCGGTGGGAGCCCCACTGGAGCCCAGCCCAGCCACCCTCCCTGTGCCTGCTTGGCCTCCCGGCCCATCCCCTCCTTGGGGGACCCCCATCCACCTCCTCCAAGTCTCTGCATCAACCTGGATGGGCACATTCAAGGCTTCCAGGTCCCATGAAACACTTACACTTCCTGGGTCTTTGGCCTGATCTTCAACCTACCGATAGCTTTTCTCTCTAAGCTATTGCCTCCTGCCAGCCACCTGGAGGATTGGAGATGATTCACCAGGACTTGGGGCCTCCTCTGGGCACTCACAGGCCGAGGGTGCCTGCCCCTGGGCGTGGCCAGGTGGCCGGTGCTTGTTGGCCAGGTAGAGGCCATTTGCCTCTGCACCTCTCCCTGCCACAGCAGACCTCTGGATGGCTCGTGGCCGTGGTCTGTGACCCTCTCCCCGGCTGGGCGGGCAGTTCCAGGCCAGCTGATACACAGCAAACTGCCACCAAGTCCTTCTCAGGCTCTAGCAACTGTCCACCTTCCCTCCCCCAGGCACTGGTCACTCTGACCTGGGGCTGTTCGACCTTGTCTATTTCCCCCGGAGGGTCTGAGTTGTGGCCGGGCCCCCCACCCAGGGCCTGGGAATGTGTGAGAACTGACAAAGGTCCCACATGCATGTCTGGTTGTAAGAGGGTAATGACAGGGAGGGAGTGACACAGAGGGACACAAAGATAGAGAAAGACACAGAGAGACAAAGATAGAGAGACAGAGAGAGAGGGAGACACAGAGACAGAGCGGCAGAAAGAGGGAGAGAGACAGAGAGAGAGAGACAGATGGAGAAAGAGAGCGACAGAGACAGAGAGACAAAGATAGGCACAGAGAAACAGGAGAGAGACAGAGACAGAGAGAGACACAGGGAGGCAGAGAGCACATGCTCAGGCCCTGAGCGAGATGGGGCAGATTGGTGGCCCGGCAGAGGGTCTTTGTCTTATGTGCCCAAGCCTGACCCTAACTCATGGGCCCCAGTCCGGAGTGCGTGGAGCTCGGACAGGGGCTTGGGCTATGGAATGGGTGGGATGGTCCTGGAGTCCGGTGCTGAAGCCCAGACCTCAGCCGTGGCCCTGATGTTTAGTGTGGCAGACTGCCCTAAGGGCACTGCGGCCTCTCCCGGCTTGTGAATGTTGCTAGGCCCGTGGGGCCTGCTCTGGGCTCAGGGGTTACCTCTGGGATCCTCTGTGGGGTCACTATGAGGAGGTCAGCTGTGGGGCCATCCACCAGGTCCATCTGGTGGCCGCAGTGGAGGGAAGAGGCCCCCGTGGTGAGAAGCGACCCCTTTCCTGGGCCCTATGCCCATCCTCTTCTCCATCCACGCCTGGCTTCTGAGGACACTGCAGGGCCCGGGCTGAGCAGACCCGAGCTGGGGCTCAGGCGACAGCTGCTGGACCCTCGGATGTCTGGAAACAGGTGATTCCAGTCCACAGAGCACCGGTCCTGGACCTGCATGAGGCCTGGGGTGTCAGATGAGAGGGAAATGTGCCTTTCAGGTTCCTGGGGCCAGGGCGCTGGCAAGAAGGGGCGTTGGGAGATGCTGACGCCAACAGCTAGGGGGTGAGTCTCACCTCTTGAACCTGGGCCCACCCTTCTGAGCCCAGCTGGCCCAGAACCCTGTGCAGGAGGGATGGGCAGTGCTGAGAGGATCCCCAGCTGTTGGCCTTGGAGGCTATGCAGACACCTCACACTCCTGGGACATGGGTCCCCTGCTGGGAGGTTGCCTCTGACCCCCAGGCCTATGGGGGACCCCCTGGCTTCAGTGGAGGCTCTGGAGCCCCTCTCTACCCGTCTCTGTCTCCCTCCTTCCCTGTTGAGGGTCCCCAGCCAGGTCACTGGAGCAGTGGGAACCGGGCTGAGGTGCCCCCAGCTGGGCCCATGGCGCTGGGGATTCTGCCTCCTGAGTTCCGGCTGAACTCCGGGAGCACCTGGAGGCTGAGGCTGAGGAGGAGGAGTGGTCTTCCCCGCTGGGTGAGGGGCAGGATCCACCCAGGCCCAGCGCAGGCCCATGACTCAGCCGGGAGGGACAGTGGCCAGGTAATGCAGTGGCCGCCAGGATTGTCCGCTCCTGGGTGGGCAGCCCAAGCAGCATTTTAAACCCGAGCTGCTCTAGGAGTCCTAGGTACGCCCCCGACCCCTGCTGAGCCACCGCCTCTCTCCGCAGCCCGACGCGGTGCAGCGACCGCAGGGCGGGAAGGGCGGACCGCGATCCGACCTTGCAGCGTCCCCACCCTCCCGCAGCGCAGCTTCCGCAGAGGAAATCCTGGAGGCCAGGGGAGGGGGCGGCCGCGCGGGGCGGGGCTGCGGCGACGGCCCCCGGAGCCCCAGGCCCCCAGTGACCTTTCGGCGACCCGGCCTGGCGCCCGCCCTGCGCACTCGAGGCACCAACTGTTCTGCCGCCTCCCCAGTCCCCACCCCAGCTGCAGCCTCCCAGGCCCCGACCGCCCCAGGGGCCGTTGTCCCACTAAAATGAAACTCAGCGTTTCTCCTTTTCTTGGCGACAATTTATTGCATTGAAAAATAGCCCCGAGCCGGTCTGCCGGTCTGCCGGTCTCACCCCTCGAAGGGCTGGTTGGGGGGATTCAGGGGTCTGGGGACGCCCTTCTCCCGCCCTGAGGTGCGAGGGGCAGCGGGGGTCGAGGGTGCGGGAGGCGACCGGGTGTGCAGTTACCAAACACGCCGGGGCCCAGCGGAATTGGGGGGCGCGGCGACCTCCCGCCCCTTCCCCCCTCCGCCGGGCAGGGAAGGACTGTTCCGACTCGCGGGTTCGCACGTGCGGGGGCCCAGCGCCCACGAGGCTCCTTGCACCGCGGGAGGGGGTGGCAGTGAGGACCCTGTGTCGGGGGAGGGCAGGTCTACACCGGGGGCTCCGATGGTGGTGGGGGGCAGTGTCTGGGATTTCGAGCTGAAGGGCGGGCCGGGGTCGCGCGCTGGCTTGAAAAGCCGGCGCCCCGCGGTCCCGGGAGTCGCGCCCGGGCGCAGCGCTCTAAGGCGAGACGCGCGCGGCCCCGCAGCTCCGGCCCCGCCCCTCGGCGGCCCCTCCCCCGCCCTCCTCGTCATGCCCGGCGCGGGCGGGGGGCGGGGAGCGCCTCCATGTGACGCGCCCTCCCCGCGGTGCCCTTCAGCCGCCGCCGCAGTTCGCGCTGTGCCACATGGACCCTGCCGGCCCGAGCGCGCCCCGCCGCTGACCTCGCGCCCGGCCCTGGGAAGGTAACCGTTGCCCCCGCGCGCGGCCCGCTCCCCGGTCCGCCCCTTCCCCGGCTCCGGCCCCGGGCCCCGTCTACCCCGGCCCCTCTGCCCGGCCCCCTCCCCGCTCGCTCTCCTTCCCGGCTCCGCGCGCCGGGTCCGGGCGGGCGCTGTCCGCCGGCGCGGTGCTGAAGCGGCCCCCGCGGTCCCCGGCCGCACCTGCTCTTTCTCGCTCCTTCTCCCCGAGTCTCCCGGTCTCCTCCCTCGTCCTCCGTCTTCCTTTTTCTTTCTCCCGGCGCGCTCCCGCTGAGGGCCGCTCGGCAGAGCCGGCCACTCGCCCGCAAAGCCAAGGGATGCGGCGGCCGCAGGAGCCCCAGCCGGCCAGAGCGGGGGTGTCTCGGTCCTTGCGGGAGCTCCCGCAGCACCCGGAGCCTCTCTGCGCTGGGCCCTGCCGGGCCCTCCTTCCCTCCCGCCCTAGGAGCCTGGGGAGAAGTTTGGAAGAGAATCTGCTTTGCGGCAAATGCTCCCCTGTGCAGCAGCGCTCTGAGGGGCCCTCCCCGCCCCACCACCCCTCCCCGCGCGGGTCTCCTTCCTCTGCGGAGGGAAAAGCTGTACAACAGCGGATCTCCGGGGACCCAGGTTTCCCTGACAGGAGAGACCCCACCAAGGGGGCCGCTGCAGCTGCTGTGATTTTACAGAAAGTCCCCCCAACACACAGGAGGCCCACCTGCCTGGGAGGAGGGCTCGGGACCTGGAGCGCCCACCCCGAGCAGAGGCAGGTGGACGGTGGTCTGCCCCTAATTTGTTCCCTGCAGGCTGAGCCCCCTGGAGTTTCTTGCCTCCACCCCAATCTCTTCTCCTGTGGGCTGGAGCCACCGAAATCTCCTCAAGGGTAGAGGCTAGTCCCCAGTACTCCTTGGTCAGAAGCCACAGGAGTCTTCCCCGGAGGGCACCCACTCAGAGACCCACCCACCCTGAGCCTTCTCCATGGCGTTGGCCTCAGAACTACCATGGAGGCCGCAGGCCAGATCCTGGGCTGCAAAGTAGGAGCAGTCACCTTCAAACGCCCCATGGGCCCCGCCCCCGCTTCACGCGGGCTGGCGCCAGACTCCTCTGAGCTGTGCCCCCCACAGGGTGCGCACTCCCCTACTCCCCTTGCAGACCTCCCAGGGGTCAAGGGAGACCACTTTGCAGGTTTGGCTGGGGCCCTGGAGCCTGCACATTCTGGTCTGGGTATGGGGACAACCCCCTCCCCATCTAGGGAATTTCCTAGGCACCTTCTCCCAGTGGAGGGGTCCAGCCTGTAAGATGTTGGGGCAGGGGACAAATGATGGTCCTCTGGCCCAGACCTTGGCTCAGGGGAAGGTTGGGCCGAGGTGGGAAGAAGCCCAGGCCTGGTCGGGGTGACCAGTGACCACTTTGCTCTCCCTCCCAGGAAGAGGACCCCTGGCTACACTTGAATGTGAATTCTGACCCTTGGAGAAGTCGCTGAGGAGTCCAAGCCATCGTCATGGAGTTCGTGATGAAACAGGCCCTGGGAGGTAGGGAGCGGGCAAGGGGTGGGGAGGGGGCCATGGGGCTGGGCCTCTGAGGACGGCAGGTCCAACTGCTACTCAGCCCACACACCACGCAGCACAAGCGTGACCTCCTGCAGACCCCACACACAGCCTGTGTAAACACACCTGCCCCCCTCTGAATGAGCCCAAGGGGGCAGGGCGCCAACGCTGTGTCCTGCAGCACCCCTGGACCAGCATTCAGGTGGTGAGGGTGCAAGCAGGACTAGGCAGGTGGGAGGGGTGCCTGGCACGCACACAGGAGATGCAAGCGACTGCAGCAGGAAGCCAGGTGGGGGCAGGGCTGGCGGTTTGGTGAGGACCCTGTGGGCTTCACCTGGGCTGGGGTAGCGCCGTCCACAGGGAGGCAGGGCTGGCTGGTTACAGGAGCAGAAGAAGGGGCCCAGAACAGCTTGTGTGACTGGCTGCCCCCCAAGGAGGCAGTGCAGTCTCTTGTTTGTGCACTGGGAGGGCAGGCCCCCTTCTAACCTGCCGGCTGCTATTTGAAGGGAATCCTGTCCCCACCTGGCCCATGGTCATCTTTGTGGCCAGAGACCATGCCCAGGACTGCAGGGCAGTCAAGAATAGTGCTGGGGGGCTAGAGGTGGGTGGGGCGGTGGGCTGAGGGGCTGGTCTGTGGTGGCACAGGCCTGCCCAGAGCCAGCCATCCTGTGTACCCCAGCTCCCCCATGCAGCACCAGCCCCCAGAGCTCCCATGAGGGGAGCCTGCAGCGAGTGCCTGACCCCACCACGGGGGTTGCAGCATCACCCTTCGACCCTTTGGCCTCTGTGGGGAGCATTCTGACCTGGTGCCATTCACTGCCTGGTGTGAGCCAGTCGCACCTGGGTGTGTTTCTGCAGAGAGGGGAGCTGGCTGGGGCCGTGGTGCCAGGGACCTGGGCAGGCAGAGGGGTGGGCGCCACTGCCCCCAAGACAGGCGCACACGCGCGGGCTGTGTCCTGGAGAACCTCTGTGCTTTTACTCAGCACAAATTAAATGAAAAGCTGTTTGAGCCTGGCCTGGGGCCACATCCCTGAGACTTCATGGTCAAGGTTGGGCTGGAGGTTGGGGCTAATTATAATGATTACGTCACCAAGACATGTTTCCGGGACAAGCCAGCATCTTGCACCAGGAGGGACCAGGTTCCTCCCGGCTGTTACAGACAATTAATTAGGTGGCTAATTCAGGCCCTGAGGTGGGTTTTTAAGAAAACTGAAATATCTGATTTGTCTGTCTGCATGGCTGAAATTAGCTGGGTAATTGCCAGCCTGAGTTCCTTCTTTGTTTCCCGTCAGCCCAAAGTTTCCCCTGCATCAGCGGTGGGGTGGGCACTGGGGAGCGCCATGGGGGCTCCCTGGCCCAGGACGGCCCAAACCACCCCAGGTTTGCTCTGAGGAGCTCCTAGTGCGTGTCACCCAGGCCGCTGTGGCTGTGCCGGGGCAACCCCCCAGAGGCTTTGCTTCTGCCCCAGCGCTGCTCTCCACTGGCTGGTGTCCCTCTTGGTGTCTCAGGATGAGTGTGAGCGACAGGGAGACAGACGAGACCCCAGCAAAAGCATTCTGAGAGGCAGACCGAGCCCCAGGTGCGAAGAAACCGAAGAAACTGGTGGGCAGGGGAGCAGAAGGGGCCTGGTAAGGGGGCCCGAGAGAGGTGAACCAAGAAACAGGGACCAGGGATGGGAGCGAGTTGGAGAAAGAAAATGACAGCCCAGAAACAGAGACCGAGAGAGACAGAGACAGAAATGCACACAGCACAGCAAGGAACAGACAGAGATGAAAACAGAGAGGCTGTGGCAGAGGAGGGAAAGAGAGGGAGACGGAGGGAGGGAGGGAGGGAGAGAGAGAGTGACAGGAGGGATCCTCCTCCTGTGTCCTGAGCCTCTGCTCCGCCTGTGCTGGGGACAAGAGGCTGCTGGACTCAGGAATCCCACATTGGGCAGACAGGTGTCCCTGGCTCCGCAGGAGCGTGGCCACTCAGGCTCACGGCCTGGTCCTGGGCTGCATCTGGCCCTGGGCCTCTCTGCACCCTCCACCCGTCTGCGCTGGCTGGTGAGGGGCAGCCCTTGCCTTGCAGTCACCCCCCCCACACACCCCTGCCGAGTGGGCAAGGTCCTGGGACCTCCCACACAGCAGGGCCTCGGGTGAGACCCCAGGAGGAGTAGGACAGCAGGGCTCTGCATCTGATGCAGTGGGCAAGTAATGGCCTGGAATTCAGTTTGGGAAGGAGCTCAAGTCACCAGCTGGGGTGGCCAGGAGCTTTAGGTGACCCCAGGCCTTTCCAGCAGTCCAGTGTGGACGCCTGGACCCTGCCCAGCCTCTGCAGCCCCCTGGGGCTGTTCCGGAGCTGCTGTCTGCTGAGGCCCCTCCCATGGGTAACCTGGGAGCAGGGCGATGACCTGGGCTCACCTGCTGCACCCAGGAAGAGAAGGTGGAGGGAGGTAGCAGCGGGGCTGTGCCAGGGCCTATGGCCTCCCCCTCCCCCCCAGGCTCCCGGTGCAGGTGCATCCAGACCTGTTACAGGGCAGGGGAGTGGCTGGTGGATGGGAGAGTGTCCAGGCTTGTGCAGAGGATCTGGGCCTGTTTCCTTATTGGTCCCCACCTCAGACTTCCCCACCTGCACCCCCATGCCACAGGGTACGCATCTCCTTGTTCCAGCCTTGGCCTACGGGCACTGGTGTGGACGCCCCCACCCGCTTCCCACCAGCCTTCGGAGCCCAGCCAGGCTCCCCCTGCCTCCTCGTGTCCTGTGGCTCCACACCTGGTCCCTGTCTCATCTGTGCCCACACAGCTGTCTCGGGGATTACTCACGTGATATCTGGGCTCCTGGCTGCAGGGTCCAGGAATCTGAGCAAAGTGTCCAGCCAGTGCCATGGGCCTCGCTGGGGCAGGACAGGGAAGGGTGGGTGGCCTCCTGGCATCTGTGTCCCCTCTGCTCACCACCTTTGCCGTGCCAGGGACAGCCCCTCCCCATGCTGACAGCGTGGGCATTGCAGGGCCCTGGGAGGGTGCGCTCACCTGGCTGCCCCGTCCAGACCGCTGGTCCCTTACCACCAGGCTCCTGCCCAGTGTCCTCTCATCCCTCAACGCTCGCAGCTGCCTTGCTGGGTGAACACCCGTCCGCCCTCAGCCACTGCCGGGACAGCAGCCCCGCCCACCAGCAGGTACCTTTTCAGGACCTGCCAGGCACAAACCAGGCTGGGCCGTTCTCCCCTTTGACTCTGCAGGTATGTGTTGAGCGCCCACCATGTATGGGGCCAGGGGACACTTGTGCCCAAGGCCAGGGACCCCCGGAGGGGGACATGGAGGAGGGGAGAATACTCCTGGGGCCAAACTGTGGAGGAAGATGTACACCTGCAGCAACTCACTCCTCCCCACGAGAATGCCCTCGAGGGCTCTTCAGGCCCTGGACGGCCTCCAGATTTCAGTTGGCCTCCGCCAGCATCAGCCCAGAGGAAGGAAGCGCAGGGCTGAGTGGTAACAGCCCGCAGGGAGTGGGAGGATTGCCTGTGGCTCCTCTGTGCAACGTGGCCTCGAACCGGGCCAGGTGCATCTGTAGGGATTTGGGACGCAGGGTCCTTAGAGTGCAATTTAAAGAAACTGTTTCCCCAGGGCCAGGCAGTGACAAATGGCCTTGAGCTGTATTTACACCCTGGAGGGAGTGTGCACAGTCCAGGGATGATGTGATCAGGCTAAATCCGAAATTGAGCGGAGGTGGATGCTGTGCCTAAATGACCCAGTCAGTGCTTGCTCCCCATCTTTCCACCTCAGGGTGATGCTGCCTGTCTGGAGCACACTCAGGTCCTCAGGGATGGCGGCTCAGGGGCAGGAGGGCTCCAAGGAGGAGGGAGCTTGCAGGGCTGCAGGCCAGACAGAAACAAGCTGTGCACGGCGGGTGGAAGCCAGCAGCCTCCCGGCAGGGCCCGTACCCCGGCCCGGCCTCCTCACACACGCCCTGCTCTGCCCAGGCCTGGCAGGCCTCTGCACCTTCAGCGGCTTGGCCAGTGTGGACAGGGTCCTGCAGCGAGTCCACCTGGGCCTGGCTGGCCAGCTGGTCTGCGCCCACTGAGAGGCCGGGTACCAGGTCCTGCGGCCCGCCTCGGGGGACAGAGGAGACAAATGAGTGGGGAGAAAGCTCTGTGTGGACATGCTTGTGGGTTGAGAATGAGAGGAGGGTCACAGCCGCCCAGGCTGGGGTGGACAGTGGAGAATTGTCTCACGGACACGTCAGGCGGGAAGGACAGGGTCCCCTCTGCGGCAGGGCCTGGGGGACTGCCTGTGGTCAGGGAACCCCTCCACTACCCCGTGTGTGGGGGACTCTCTCAGGCAGAGCGCCCCAAGGGGCTTGTGGAGGATCCATCCCCAAAGGTGTGGCATCCGTTCGAGATGTGGGGCAGGATCTCTGTGAGCAAAGGCCACCAGAGCCAGGAGCCCAGCAGGGAAGACCTTCCCCCAGCCACACTGTGGCTGGTACCAGCATCTCCCCACCCTCCAGGGGCACGAGGGGTGGGGGCACCTCCTTCCTCGGTACTGGCACCAAATTGGGGCTCATCCCTCCCCATCTGGGACCCTCCCTCACCTCACCTCCCAGGACGTCAGGTCAGGGCCATGGAGGGAGCCTGGGACCCAAGTGGTTCTGTCCTGACTCCCAATGTCCACCTACAGGCTGTACACCAAGGGTGAGGCCGTGTCCTGTCCTATCCCAGGCCAAGGTCCTGAGGGCAGGACTGGTCCCACTGACTCCCCAGCCCTCTCTGCTCTCGCCCAGTTTGGGGCTGGGCCAGCTTTGTTTATCAGGGGCCGCTCATGTGCTGTTGCTGGTCTAGGCAGTTTGGGGTCCTGCCACTTTCTGCCCCATTGGGACACTGGCAAGGCCAAGTTTTCTGGCATCTGGGAGGATGGTGTAGTGGCAGGCTGAGCTGGGCTGCAGGGGAAGTAGCAGTTCAAAAGGGAAGCTCTCGAATTCCACATGGGGAAGATGCTTTTAGCTGCAAGTTACAGAACTAGAGGGAGTAGCTTGATTTGGGGTGACACAGTGTCAGGAGGTAGCCAAGCGGCTCAGCAGTACCACTGGGGACCTGGCGCGCCATCAGGTGCCACCTTCATCCTCAGTGGGGCTTTCGTGCTCAGCCGGCTCCTCACAGTCTCAAAATAGCTGCTGCTGCTCCAGCATCACATCCACAGTTAGGGAAGGAAGAAGGGGAGGAGCTAAGGGACAACTCCTTTATCTGTTTAGCACATACCTTTGTAGAATCTCAGGGAGTGTTTCCATTTAGGTGCCATGGACTAGAAGGGGAAGGTGAGGGCCAAGGTGAGCACTTTACCCTCCAAGCAAAGGGATAGGGTATTACCTGACTCACACCAACCTGGGAAATTTAGGGGTGCAGAAGCCCTAGACAATGAGCCCCCAGAGGAGTGTCCTCCGTCCCTGCCTCTCGCCTTAGAATAGGGCTTGTCCTTGACAGGCAGCCGCAAACACTTGATGATAAATTACCAACACTTGCTCAGGATGGACTTCACAAATGCCACGCTTGTTTGAGAAAAGGCTGAGTCACTTCACTGGGCTCTGCAGAGACACCTCTTATCCCAGCCCCTTGGAGGCTGCAAGGACACTTCAGAGAAACTGCCTTTCCTCCCGCAACCCTGAAGGGCAGTCCTTTCCTCGGGAGAGGACACTCTTGGTTGATTAAGCTTCGACTCAATTAGAAATGCTTTAGCCCCACCTTGGGAATAAAACGGATATAATGCACTTCAGCTGATAAAGCCATTTATTTTTTTTGGCTTGTTGGTTGGCAAGAAGTTCTGGTCAGGACTAAAGCATTTGTTTCAATAGCTTCTGTGTGACGGGCTCTCTCTGTCACCCTTTGCTGACGGCAGACACCACTGTGCTGGCTCGGGGGACATCGTGCATTTGATGCTGGGCGTTGAACGGAACGAGGGATTAATGGAAACTTCACAGTGCACAGCAAGTCCAGAGAACTTGGCCATGTAAAACCCAAACCCAAGTCTGAGTGGGGTCAGACAAGGGGAACAGGGGTGCCTGCGGTGGCCCGTCCTCCGCCATCCTGGGGTGGCCGGGGCTCCTGCTCTAGGTGGGCGAAGAGCAGGCACACAGGGTCCTTCTGAGATTTTCTGCTGCTGGCGGTGACAGAGGACTTCATTTCCGCCGGAAGGACAGTGGAGGACAGACTGTGGCTGGGGCAGGGAAGCCCTCATGTGGCCCAAAGTCTCTCCAGACCCTCACCTGGCCCGTCTGTGCCACAGACTCCGCACGGTTCACTGTTGCCAGTGTTGTCCTTGCTTAGCAGTTGGTGGCCTTGGGGACATCTGGGGATGTCTTCAAGCTGCACTTTTCTCATCTCTCAGGACCCTCGTGGGCCAGGCCTCTGGCTTCCTTCTCGTAGGGAGGGCGGCCTGGCAGGGTGGGCACAGCCCATCCCACCCTATCAGGTCTCTTGGCTCCCGCGAGAGGAGGGCCAGGATGTGAGTTTGGGCACCTCGCGCAGACTGAGGCCCAAGAGGCTGAGGACTGGGTCACGCGGCCCCGGCCAGAGTGGCCCGGTTCTGAGGCTCTGGGAGCCCACAGCCACATTGGTGCTCCTTGGTCCAAGGTGATGGGTCCTCTTGGCACTCTGGCTGCTCCTGGGCCTTGGTCTGTGCCCTAACATTTCCGAGGGAACCGGCAGCTTCCCCCTGGTAGAAATGTCAGACCCTCAAGTGCCAGGCCAGCCCCTGGGCTGCACGAAGGCTCGCAGGCCCTCCTCTGGGCCCACAACACCCCGGCCTTGTCCCCGTCACCAGACAAGTTGCCCAGGGCACCAGTTGCCACCGGGTGCCCGGTGCCTAGTCCACACCGTTCGTGTGGCAAGCGGGCGTGCTAAGCGTCAGACAGGCTGAATGGAGGGCGAGGCTATAGCCTCCTCGAGGCTGGCAGCCGTGCCATCTGTCACCAAGCTTGGCTCTGTTTGGGTTCACTAATTGGCGTTTTCGTCTCTCCTCTGTCTTTGTCCTTTCCCGAAAGCCAAGATCAGATACTCTCCTCCTGGCACCCAGCTCCGCGGCCCAGCACAGCAGTGCCTGCGGCCACATTCCCTCTCCCCAGGCCCTCCCCAGAGCAGCCCAGTACGTACAGAGCATCTGACCCCAGGCAAGCTAATAAAGGTTTGCAAAACCACGAAAGGAGTTGACAAGGAGACAAGGGTGTTTTGGCACTTCAGAGAGGGTGCAAAACCGAAAGAAGCCTCTAAGGCAATGAGGGACGTGCACTGGACATGGGGCCCCCGGACACGGGAGGCAGCGACGACATCAGCCTCTTCAAGATGGGCAGTCCTGGGGCCTGAGGCAGGGCTGGGGGCTGATCCAGAGTCAAGACCGGCCCCTCCGAGTGCCCGGTCAGCTTCGCCAGGCCTAGGGCCCTCGAGGATGGCGGTGGGCAGGGTGGCCAGGCCAGGCTGCAGAGCCCACCCGCCAGCACCTTCTGAGCCTCAGTGACTCCCCTCCCTGAGGGCTTGCCGGGGGGCTCCCTGCATGGCTGGCTGGGGGTGGGGGGCAGGCCAGCACCCAGCACTCGGCAGGGGTGGGGGCTTGTCTGCACCAGCAAGAACAGTCAGTCAGGGAAAGCAACTTTACCTTTCGCCACATTCATGCGGGATTGTTTTCTGGCCTTGGCCAGCGGCCAGGGTGGGAGACGGGCAGGCGCACTGCCAGCCAGCCCCAGGCCCGCTGGTGTGCTGCTCGGACGCCAAGGCCGGAGACTCGGCTCCTTGGAAGCCGGTTTGCACCTTGACGTGGGATGAAGAAAACGCGGGCATTTCAGGCCCGGCAATGCCTGGCGTGCTGTGCCCCGGCCCCCGCAGGCAGGACGGATGGGGAGAGGCTGTCTGATAGGGGCATTTCCAGCAGGAAACGGGGAGGGAGTGGCAAGTCCCTCTGCAGAGGGCGAGTGAGGCCGTTGTGGCTCCAGGTCCTCTGTTGCTCAGTGCGTGGGCGTTTCTGACATTTCCTCTGTACTTAATTAATACCAAATTACCCCAGTTATGCTGGGTGTTGAGTTTTCGCCTAGAATTCTGCTTTGATATTTTTCTTGCACTTACCCAGTTTGTCCTTGCTTGTGCCTTACTTAGCATTTGTCACTTTACTGGGTTGCCATTCAGAAATACACAGAGTTGGGTTTCATTTTTGTGTCTAATCAGAGCCCTTGCTTTAGCGAGTGTGCGCATCCATTTAATGTGTATCATTCTAACCAATATATTTGATGTAATATCTGTCATCTTAACTTCTGCCTTTTAAAAATGCATCCTTGCTGTCTTATTTATTTTATGTTAATATATGAACCAAATTTTCTTTTAAAAACCGTCTGCAGTGCTTTGGAACCTACAATCCCTTTGAAAACACTATTTAAACCTAATTGCCAGAGCCAAGTATGACACACTGTATCGGAGTCCCTGCCAACACATTCCGGAAGTTCCATGTACTTTTATATTCCTCCTCCTGCTCTCCCATCTTTTGGTCTTTATTTGTAACTTAGATCTAGAGGACTGGCCTAGCAAACACTCTGTTTTCTTAATGTATAAAAATATTTTGATCTTTGCATCCACTTTTATAAATGATATTTATAATATTTATTTTTAACTTGAAAGTATATTTTTTGCTGCCATTAAAATAGTGAATGTTTATTGTAGAGAATTAAAATAATGCACAAGTGATATGGAAAATTGAGATGCTGCATTTTTTAAAAATCACTCCTTACTTGATTTAAACATACTTTTCATGTGGATGCCTTGAGATCCATTTCTAATTTTAAGAGACTCTGCAGAGTCCTCAGTGCTGTTGATTTATGAGGACTAGTGAGTGGAGTGAGCAGGCGAACATCACGGCTGGTGAGAAGAATCAGCTGGGTGAACGTCGTAAAATAGTTCAATGATAAACATTGTAACAAATATGATTTCCCTTAACAAGCTTTCGTGGTCTCAAGGACAAACAGCAACAGATCTGTGAAGGGTGGACTTCAGGGAAGTCTCTGTCGGTTTTGCAGATTTAGACAGAAGCTCACCTGTCTGGGGCCGAGGTGCAGGGGAGTGGGGCCCAGGTGCAGGGGAGTGGGGCCCAGGTGCAGGGCAGTGGGGCCCAGGTGCAGGGGAGTGGGGCCGAGGTGCAGGGCAGTGGGGCCGAGGTGCAGGGGAGTGGGGCCGAGGTGCAGGGCAGTGGGGCCGAGGTGCAGGGGAGTGGGGCCGAGGTGCAGGGGAGTGGGGCCCAGGTGCAGGGCAGTGGGGCCCAGGTGCAGGGCAGTGGGGCCCAGGTGCAGGGCAGTGGGGCCCAGGTGCAGGGCAGTGGGGCCCAGGGGCAGGGTAGTGGGCCTGAACTCCCGGCTACTGGACTGTGCGAAAACTCGTGTCCTCCTCCCTCCCTGCCGGGCCGAGGGTGGACGCGGGGCTTTGCAGTTGTATCAGCAGCCTCACAGGTGTTTTATTAAGTGCCGTTGAGATTGGTGCCTATGAAGTCAGTTATAGTTTTAATTAAGACTGAGCAAGAGAATATGGAACTTAAGATAATTTATTTCTCAGACTGCCCCACGCAGGAGTCCTGGTGTTCACGTGTCCCTGCCTGTTTCTCACAAAGTGCCCGCACAGGATCATCTCGGGTGTCATTTGATCGTTTCCTCGAATGGCGCAGGAGCACTTGGCACTTACAGACCTGCTCCCCGCGTCCCCACGTGGGTGTATCGGTAGTTGGTGCTTCTGTCTTTTGCTATATAAATACTGTTCTGGAGCCACACGGTGTGCTACGATCACATTTCTTTCTATAAAACATTCTGCTTATTCTACGGTCAGTTTTCCTGGGGCCTAAATTGCTGTATGGTCTCTCTGAATCTCCCCACACCGTCCAGCAGCCCCTCAACACAGTGTTTCAGGCTGCGTTTCTCTCCTCTGGAGAAGCACCTCCCGGCCCGGCTGTCCCCACTCCCACTAGGGAGGTTGCTTTTCAGACCACTGCACGGCGCTCACCTGGAGTGTCCTCGTCTTCTCCCCGGGTTAGATCGTGCAGCACCTTTCTGGGAAAGGGTGTATGGAAAGTAAATCGTGTATCTTTATTCCTCTGCATGATTGGTAGCTAGGCTCGGTATAAAATTCTAGAGTCAAAATAATTTCCCCTTAGAATTTTGGAGTGATTTTTTTTTGTTGTTCCAGCTTTTTTTTTTTTTTTTGGAGACAGAGTCTTGCTCTGTTACCCAGGCTGGAGTTCAGTGGTGTTGTCATAGCTCATCCCTGGGCTCCTGGGCTCAGGCGATCCAGGCCTCAGCCTCCTGAGTAGCTGGGACTACAGGCACACGCCACCACGTCTGGCTAATTTTTTCTATTTTATGTAGAGATGGGGTCTCACTGTGTTGTTCAGGCTGGTCTTGAACCCCTGGCCTCAAGCAATCTTCCCCCTCAGCCTCCCAGAGTGCTGGGATTACAGGCGTGAGCCACAGCGCCCAGCCTGTTTTTCCAGCTTCTAATGTTACCATAGGAAAGGCAAAGCCACCCTGACTCCCAGAGCTTTTTATATGACCTGTACTTTCTCTCTGGAGGCTTTTACAGTTTCCTCTTTGATCCTGGCATCCTGAAATTTCAAAATTCAAGTCTTGTTTCATCTGCCCTGATGGTGCGTTATTCAGTTCCAGGAAGTTTTTTTGCCTCGCTTCTTTGGAATTCTGTCTCCTCCCTCATCCCCGCCCCCCCCCCCCCCCCCCCCCCCGCGACCGACACCTCCCACCTCCCAGTCCCTCGTTCAGCTGGGGTCCCCACGCCGTTCTGCTTTCCTGTATTTTCTCATCTGTTGACCCTCTCTACATCTTTTGCTCTACTCTCTGGGATATTTCCTTAATTTTATCTTATAACCCTTCAACAAAATTTTTAACTCTGTATTTGTATTTTTAATTTCCAAGAGTTCTTTTCTATTTTCTAAGTTTTTGTTCTTTTTACAAGTTCTCCCCTGTTCTTTTTGTTGTCTGTTTCCTCTGAACTCTGTTTTGGGAGCCCCCAGATAACTTGGGGTCCCAGTGCCAGAGCAGCTGGCAGCCCCGCCCTAGCAGGATGTGAAGGGGGCTGGACGTAGTGCTCCCAGTGTGTCTGCCAGGGGGTGCCCCGCTTACCTGGTAGGCAGCCTGCTGGCTAGCTGTCCCTCCCACGGCCAGGGGTCCCTCACACGGGAAACTTGCTTACACTGACAGACGCCCTCGTGGCTCTTGTCTGACCCGTGTCCAGGTTGTACCTGCCTGACCATTGCTCTGACGCTGGGAACCTGACCAGCATCCTTGGGAAAACTCAGCCCAGGGCGGTCCCTGGTTCTCCACAGGGAAGGTGCAAATTCGATACACCAAGTATGTATTCCCTACAGATCCTGGGCAGAGTGGGTGCCATGAGACGGGAGGGCAGTCCTCCGTCTGTGTCATGGGAGGCTGGGGTGAAGAGCGTTATTATATAAAGAAATGGGGCAGGGGTCACTTTAAGTTTCTGGGCAAATGCCTGAAAGGTCCATTTAAAGTTAGTGGTGGGAAAAGCAGGGAGTCGAGTTTGCTGCGTGGGAGAGATGCCTCTAAGTGCTCATTGCTGGCCCCCAGCGTGAGTGCGGTGCCCCACGCCCAGTGCGCGGGCAGCAGACTTTGTGTGCTGGTCCCGTGACAAGCTCCCTACTGGCCTGCGTGTTCAGTTTGCTGCCTTCCCAGGGCACATGTTCATATTTCAGTGAGTCTTGAAAAGCCTCGTTGGAAGTCGTGTGTGTGTGTGTGTGTGTGTGTGTGTGAATTCTGGGCTTACCTGTGGAGTAAACATGGGGTGAGCTGGGTTTCATGCCTGGGGATCCCCAAATGCCAGGCTCTTTAGGCCTTCTGTGGCGTGTGGGTCCACGTGGACCCACACAGCTGGATGGTGGGTCTGAGGCTGGGCAGTGGCATAAGCCCCCTGACAACTTTTCAGAAGGATGCGCCACCTGCCCTCTGCAGGTGCTTGAGGGTTGATCTCAGTCTGGGGGACGCTGGCTCAGTTTCTCTAAGGCAATGACTTCTTGATACCCGCTGCTGCTTGGGTGGTGGTCCAGGTGTCCCTCAACCCCCTTACTGTTTGCCCACCTTATGGCACCTGGGGCTGCAACCCAGAGTCTTTCTGGGGGTCCACCAGGCAAGTCAGCTTCTCAGCAGCATCTCCCTCTGCAGTTACTCAGGTTCCATCCATGCATCTGTCTAGCAATGGGACACCATTAGGATGCCCAGCATTAGGACGCCCAGCATTAGGACGCCCAGCATTAGGACACCCAGCATGAGGATGCTGCTATGGTTTAAATGTTTGACGTTGAAATTTAACAGTGTTAAGAGGTGATTAGCCCTTGAGGGCTCCACTCGTATGGGTGGTATTGGTCCCATTATAAATGGGCAAGTTCAGCCCCCTCTTGTGCTGTCTTACCCTTCCACATTTTACCATGGGTTGGCAGAGCAAGAAGGCCCTCGCAAATGCTGGCCCTCAGTCTTGGACTCCCCATCTTCAGAACTGTGAGTCAGTGAATTTCTGTTCATTATAAATTACCCAGTTTCAGGTTGTAGCAGCAGGCATGAATTAAGACAGGTGCCTAGTATTAGTATGTTGAGCATTGGGACACCTGGTATTAGGATGTCTGGCATCGGAAGGCCTGGTGTAAGGCTGTATGAGTTCACCATCACTGACTTAACAATACTTAATGTTGTACGTCTGTCTTAGTCACTGCAGGCTGCCACAACAAAGTACCATAGACTGAGTGTGTTAAACAACAGAAATTTATTTCTCAAAGTTATGGAGGCTGGAAATACGAGATCCAGGAGTCGGCAGGGCTGGTTCTTCCTGAGGCCTCTCTCCTTGGCTCGTAGATGCCGTCTTCTCTCCCCGTGTCCTCAGGTGGTGGGAGGGAGGGAGGTGAGGGAGCTCTCTGGGGTCCCTTTTACCAGGGCACCGATCCCATTCCTGAGGCTCTACCTCATGGCCTAATCACCCCCACATGCCCCCCTGCCTAATATTAAACACCATCACCTTGGGGTTAGAATGTCACCATATGAATTTGGAGGGGACACGTTCAGTCTGTAGCAGCCTCACACTTCCAGGATTTGGCTCTTGTAAACAATGTCGTAACAAGCATCCCTGCACTTACATTCTGTCATTTGATCAATATTTATTGAGTTCTTACTATGAACTACGCATAGAGACAGTCTCTGTCTCGAGGAAGCCTGCATTCGGGTGTGGGAGACAGCAATAAGGCTTCTAAGAAGCCTGCAGAGGTTTCTAAGAAAAGAGCTCTTTTCGCATCCAAAGAAACAAAATAAACAGGTAAACAAGCACTGGAACTCGAGGTGGTGATTAGAGCTGTTGGGGAAATTAAACAGTCTGGGGCTGGTCTTGGGGGTCTGTTCTGGGGTGGCCACTGCAGTGGCCGTGGCCAGGGGGTCTTTCAGAAACCGTTATATTCTTGTTGACCTGTCTATAAGATGGACTCTGGCCAAAGGCTGCGCACAGCTAAAATTCCTCTGATTTACGTGTTTCCAAGCTGCCCCCTAAAGAGGTCACGTGGATCTACATCCCCAAGACTACACCGTAATACAGCTCACACCCCCCCAAACACGGGGTGTGCCAATGACTGCTCATCTAATGGACGAAATTCTTTTCATTTTTCGTTACATTTTTTGAGTAAGAGTGTGATTCAGCAACTTTCATACACTCCGTAAAATTTTTGAGTAACTGGTAGTAATTGCCAGTCATGTTTAGTTATGATTTATATATTTCAGGTGAATTTTCTGTTATTTAATAATACCTTTCCCTGTGCGTCACTTGCCCTTTAACTTCATGATGTTCTGTGGTGTCTTCACCATGTGTGTTTGCGCAGTCAGACCCGGCAGCGCTGGTCAGGGTGGCTTTCTCATCACAGGTTGTATCTCTGCCCCTTTCCCAGGCCTGGTAATTTTTCACTGGATGCCAGACAGTGTGAATTTTACCTCGTTGGGGGCTGGCTATCTTTGTTTTCCGAAATATATTGTTGAGTTTTGTTCTGGATGTGGCCACGTTACTGTCTTGCTTTTAGGCTTTATTAGGTGGGATCAGCGCAGTATTTAGTCTGAGGATACTTTTCCCCACAGTCAAGTTCATACCCTTCTCATTACTCTGACTGATTGCTGTGATTCATGACTTTTTTCTCTCTCTGTTGGGAACACTCTAGTTAAAAACGCAGAGATTGTCAGGTTGGATTAAAAATCAAGACCCAGGCCAGGTGCAGTGACTCTTGTCTGTAATTCCAACACCTTGGGAGGCTAATGTGGGAGGATTGCTTGAGCCCAGGAGTTCAAGACCGGCCTGGGCAACATAGCAAGACCCTATCTCTAGAAAAAATAAGAAAAAATTAGCTGGGCGTGGTGACACACGTATAGCTGGGGCTACTCAGGAGGTTGAGGCAGGAGGATCACTTGAGCCCAAGTATTCAAGGCTGCAGTGAGCTGTGACAATGCCACCACACTCTTGCCTGGGTGACAGAGTGAGAGCCTATCTAAAAAAAAAAAAAAAAATCAAGACCCAACTCTGTGCTAAATATAAGAAACTCACTTTAAATATAAAGACACAGCAAGGTAAAAGTGAAAAGACGGTAAAAGGTAAACCATGCTAACATAAACCAAAAGGGTGCTTGAGTGGCTACATTAACACCAGACAAGGGAGCTTTCAGTGCAAGAAATATTACCAGGGAGGAAGAAGGTCATCTCCTAGTGAAGACGTCAGTTAGTCAAGAGGATGTCACAGTCCCAACTGTTTCTACACCAAATAGCCAAGTTCCAAAATATGTAAGCAAAAACAGAGCTTAAAGGAGAAATAAACAAATCCACAAATTTAGGTGGAGATAGTCAAGCCAATAACTGATAGAACCAAAAGACAGAAGAGTAATAAGGATATCCAGGACTTGGACAACATTGTCCACCAGCTCCACCTAATTGACATTTGTAGGCACTAAAACAACAGCAGAATATACATTCTTTTCAAGCATATATAGAACATTCACCAAGATAGATCATACTCTGTGCCATAAAATGTCTCAGTAAATGTAAAAGGCTTCAAGTTGTGCAAAGATAACTCTCCAACCACAGTGCAGTGAAATGAGAAATCAGTAACAGACGGTATCTGGAAAGTCCCCCAAATATTTGGAAACTGAATAACACACTTAAACCCTGAGTCAAAGAAGAAATCAGAATGGAAATTAGGAAGTATTATGGCCTGGGCGTGGTGGCTCATGCCTATAATCCTAGCACTCTGGGAGGCCGAGGCGGGAGGATCTCTCAAGGTCAGTAGTCTATTTTTCTACTAAAAAAATAGAAAGAAATTAGCTGGACAACTAAAACTATATATATATAAAAAAAAAAATTAGCCGGGCATGGTGGTGCATGCCTGTAGTCCCAGCTACTTGGGAGGCTGAGGCAGAAGGATTGCTTGAACCCAGGAGTTTGAGGTTGCTGTGAGCTAGGCTGATGCTACAGTGCTGTAGCCTGGGCAACAAAGTGAGACTGTGTCTCAAAAAAAAAAAAAAAAAAGTATTATGAACGAAATGGAAATGAAAAAAGTAAAAATTTGTGAGATTTAGCTAAAGCAGTGTCTAAAGAGAAATTTATGTTGCTAAACACCTCTATTAGAAAAAAAGAAGGCTGGGTGTGGTGGCTCATGCCTGTAATCCCAGCACTTTGGGAGGCTGAGGCAGGAGGATCGCTTGAGCCCAGGAGTTGGAGGCTATAGTGAGCTAGGATGACTATGATGACACCACTACACTCCAGCCTGGGCAACAGAGCAAGACCGTGGGGGGAAAAAAGGATTAACTTTAGCTTTAACGTAAGAAGCTAGAAAAAATAAAGCAAATGAAACCCAAGGTAAGCAGAAGAAAGGAAACAATAAAGATTAGAGCAGAAATGAATAAAATAGTGGGGGGAGGAAAGAAACCAAGAGCTGGTTCCTTGAGAAGATACATCAAATTGATGATCCTGCAACCAGCCTGATGAGGAGGGAGAGAGGACACAACGGCCAGTGCCGGGAGTGGGAGAGGCAGCATCACAACAGGTTTTACAGACGTAAAAGAATAACAAATGAGTATTCGGAGCAGCTTCATGCCAATGAATTTGACAACTTAGATGAAAGAATGAATTTCCTAAAAGATGCCATTAAAAAACAAAAAGACATGCCCCAAACTGGGGCAAAATATTGGTAAGTCATGTCTGATAAAGGATTTGTATCCAGAATATATAAAGATCTCTTAGTGTAGAATGATAAAGACACCAACAACCCGACTTGAAAATGGACAAAAAAACTCAAGACCCTAACCCAGTGCAGAAGGGTCCACGTAGTTTATGCAGACACTCTGCTCTGAGGAAGGTGAGCAGACCGTGGCCTCGCTCTGCAAGGGTGGGCCTCGCCCTGACTTCCCTCCCAAGAGCAGTGTGGGGAGGGGGGGCTCCCAGTGGAGGGACCGAGGTCAACACAGCAGTGAGGGGGCACTTGTGACCTCTTCCTCCCCAAATGCATAGCTCCACCCTAATCACGAGAAACACATCACACGAATCCTAATTGAGAGACAGTATACAAAATTCCCCAAAAGTCCTCCTTACAGCTCTCGAGGTCATCAAACCCAAGGACAGTTGGGGAAAGTGTCTCAGCCAAGAGGAGTCCAAGGAGCCGTGACGACTAACTGTCATGTGTTATTCTGAATGGGATCCTGGGACAGAAAAAGAACATTAAGGAAAAACTGAGGAAATCTGATTAAAGAAGTGTGGACGTTAGTTAATGATGACAAATCAATGTGGTCTCATTAATTGTGACAAGTGCACCACACTCTCAACAGGAGAAGCTGGGTGCGGGGTGTGTGGAAACTCTCTGTACTACCTCTGTTTGAAATTTTTCTGTAAATCTAAAAAAGTTTATTTTTTAAAACATGCGAAAGATTTGTATAGATACTAAGCACATAAAAAGATGCTCAACACCATTAGTCATGAGGGAAATACAAACTAAAGCCACACCGAGAGATCGCTTCACAGCCGCTGGGATGGCTGGAATCAAAAAGGCCAACAAAACCAAGCGTCGTTGTCGGGTGGGTGGAGAAACCCACGCCCCGTGCACTGCTGGGGGACTCTGAAAAGGTGCAGCCACTTTGGAAAGCGGTTTGGCAGTTTCCCAAGGAGTGAAATAGAAATTTACTACACGGCTCAGCAAGTGCTCTCCTAGGCAGCCCAGGAGAAGTGGGAGCGCACGGCCACACGGACCTGCACGTGGGGACAGCACAGGTGGGTGACAGCGGACGCCTGCTCGGCAGCAGAGGCTCGGGCGGTGATGCGCCAGCGCGGCCGTCTCCACGTGAGGCGTCCTCTCCCAGGAAGGAGCCGGGTCAAAGAAAGCACCTGGTGTGACGCGTCCTTCCCGGGTGTGTAACATCCCAGAGGATGCACGGTAGGCTGCGGTGGGAGGAAGCAGATCAGTGGGCGTCTGGGGCGGTGGTCGGGGGTCCCAGGGAGCACCGGGAAACTTCGGGGGCTGGATGTGTTCACTCTGGACCGTGGAGATGGTTGCAGGCGCATATGTGTGTCAAAACTGCGTGATTTACAGTGTGTCAGCTTTGCCTCCATACCGCTGTTTGATTGGGTTCTGAGTGTTATGGGGGACGACTGCCTTGGCGTGCGATAGTGGTGATGTGGTCACGAGTGCGGGCCCCACGGCCAGGGGTCCACCCACCCCCACCCCCTCCGGCCACGTGTCACTGTTCAAGGCAGAAGGAGGTGGGCAGAGCAGAGGGTCTCCGCAGCCACTGGGCCCCGTGCAGAGGAGAATGAGAAGCTTTAGCTGGGCCCGCCCTGCACACCCCTCCCCTCCCCACGAGTGTGGGAAACGGGCATTTCGTGCTGTCCGTGGGAGAGGAAGCCGGGGGGTGCTGGGGCCAAGGGCAGCAGCTGTGACATGCGATTCACAATTGCCAGCTGTGCTCACGGCCGGCGTCGGGACGGTGATGCGGTTCTGACATTGAACCATCTCTGCTTTCCTAGGACGAGCCCGCTGCCTGCACACTCCGTTTCCCCAAAGAATTCTCTAAGAAACGCCAGACTCCCCACTCCGGTTTAGCACTCTGCACTGACATTCACGTGGGCGCATGGTTCTCTCTCTCTCTCTCTCTCTCTCTCGGCCAATTTTTGGCATTGCTCTTATGTTAATTTCACAAAAATAACACAGAGGATTTCCTTCTTTTTCTCCATTCCAAGAACATTCTAAATATCATTGGAATTATCTTCTTTCTTGAATGTTTAAAGACTCCATCTGTGTGAATTCTTAGACATAGGTCTCAGTTTTTTACATTTTTTAAAGAAAATTTACTTCATTCAAGTTTTCAACTGTGTTAGGGTCGAAGGTACAATATATTATATGACCATTTTGATTTCCTTTCTCTGCGGCCACGTCTCAGCTGTGTCCCCATCCCGTGTGCCTCCTGCTTTCTGTCCTGTCTGCACAGCGCCTGCTTTACGGGTGTTTCAAGACCCGGCTCCCAGATTTTATTTTGCTTTTTTCATGTATTCATCCATCAGTTTATCCCAAATGTATTAAGCTTCTGTTGAGTTTAGGGCCAAGCACTGAACGATGCCAGGGACACCACTGTCTTTGTGCTGGCTCGAAGCGCGCACAGAATCCGAAGGGGGTTGCCAGCACCACGGTGCTGGCTGAGGGTGCCCGCAGTTGTAGGGGGCACAGAGCTAAATAAGATGCGGTCTCTTCTTTCAGGGAGCTCGCAGGCTAGGGAGGCAGCATGTGACCGTGGCGGGGCACGTGTTGCGGGCGTCATGCTGGAGACCTGCACGGGTGACAGTGGGCACCGAGGATGCAGCAGCCCCTTCCATTGGCCAAAACGATTGAAGAGTGAGGTGCTGAGCCCAGAAAGGCTTCGTAGTGGTGACTTGAAAATGGGACCGGCAGAGAGAAGAGAAGGGACCGGCATTGCTGTCAGAGCTGGGAGCGCCGAGCTGCATGTGACTAACCAGATGGGACCGTGTGGACCAGCTGCCCGCAGGTCGGGGTGTGGGCGCTGCTCTGGGAGGCAGCAGGAGCGTCAGGCTGTGACGGTCAGGTTTAAGTGTCCCGAATTATTGATTCCGTTGACATTTGTCTTTCTCAATGTATTAATTTTGCCATTAGCTTTACTAATTCCTCTCTCCTGCTTGCCTCGGTTCAAAAGGCTGTTTTTTCTCTAGAGGCTTGAAGCAGAGTGTGTTTTTTTGTCCTTGTTTGCTGAGGAAGGATAGTGTTTAAGGGTGTTCACAGTTTTGGGTGCCTGTCGGACTTGCTAGAGCAAAGTCTTTTTTTTTTTTTTTTTTTTTTTGAGACAGAGTCTCGCTCTGTTGCCCGGGCTAGAGTGCCGTGGCGTCAGCCTAGCTCACAGCAACCTCAAACTCCTGGATTCAAGCAATCCTCCTGCCTCAGCCTCCCGAGTAGCTGGGACTACAGGCATGCACCACTATGCCCGGCTAATTTTTTCTGTATATTTTTAGTTGTCCAGATAATTTCTTTCTATATTTTTTTTAGTAGAGACGGGGTCTCGCTCTTGCTCAGGCTGGTCTCAAACTCCTGAGCTCAAATGATCCTCCCACCTCGGCCTCCCAGAGTGCTAGGATTACAGGCGTGAGCCACCATGCCTGGCCTAAAGCAACGTCTTGTCACCTCTGATTCCAGTAACTGTAGCTTTAACAATATTTTCTAACACATTAGTTGCTAGAGAGATTTTACATGTACAAGGGCCTGGGAGGAGGACTTTTTATTGCTCCTAGTCGTGTATCTGTTATGCCGGGCCTGCTGCAGCTCTGAGCCAGAGGATACGACATTATTTCTACTTTGAAAGATATATTGAGATTGTCTCTGTGGCCTAACATTTTTTTTTGAGAGATAGGACTATACGTCATTCGAAATGTATGCTCCTCTCTTCCGTTATTGTGGTAAAGTGTACGTAACATAAAATTTGCCATTTTAAGCATTTTAAGTGTACAGTTCAGTGGCATTAAGTACATCACAAAGTTGTGCAGCTATCACTTCTATTTCCAGAACTTTTTCGTCATCCCTCCTGAAGTTCTGTCCCCGGGAAACACTAACCCCCATTCCCCACCCCACCCACCAGCCCCCGGCACCCACCATTCTACTCTCTGTCTCCACGAATCTCGTGACTCCAAGGACCTCGTCTAAGTGGAATCACACAGTGTTTGTCCTTTTGTGGCTGGCCTATTTCACCTAGCATGATGTCCTTGGGGTTCATGTATGTTGTAGCATGTGTCAGGATTTAATTCCCTTTTAAGGCTGCATAATATTCCACTGTGTGTACACACCACATTTTGTTTATCCACAAAGCTGACAGTGGACATTTGGGTTGTTGCCACCTTTTAGTTATTGGGAATAATGCTGGTATGGACACGGTGCACGGGCATCTGTTGGAGTCCCCGCTTTCAATCTCTTAGGTAACCCAGAAATGGAATTGCTGGATCATATGGTAATTCTATGTTTAATTTTTCGAGAAACTGCCAGACTGTTTTCCACAGCAGCTGCAGCGTCTTCCATTCCCACCGTCAAGGCACAAGGGTTCCAATTTCTTCACGTCTTTGCCAACACTTGTTACTTTCTGGTTTTAGTAATAGCCATTCTGATGGTGTGAGGTGGCATCTCACTGCGGTGTGGACGAACATTCTATCCGTGTGAGCATCCATGAGAGCTCAAAAAGAGCATGTGCTGTTTTCTGCAAGGTTTGGGTTTCGTCCCAACCTGGCATGTGATCCTCCAATCCTTTTTCTGTCTTTAGATAATTATAAAAACATAGGTATGTTCATACTTTTTTTCTCCTTGCTTTCCAAAAATGAGATCTGTGAAGCACCTGTCTGCATGTGGCTTTCCTCTGGCACACCGCGTCAGCCCCTCCGTCCATCCGGCCACCGAAAGTTCTCTGCCATGGACACATGTGCCATGGAGGCAGCGTGGCTGTGTGGCCATGTGTCTGGGGTGTCACCTCACCTCAGCCATCTGCTAGGGCCGCAGCTGGAACACATGGGGTGCATGGACACGTGTGAGCACACGTTCCTGCAGAGGAGCATTTGCTTTAATGGGACAGCTGTCCAGGAGCAAGACGGCTGGGTGTCGAGGGTGGATGGACTCTACTGTGCTTAATAATGTCAGATTGCTTTCTGAAACTTCGCCTTTCCCCCACAATCTCAGCGCACACCTTCCTCATGCCTTCCTAGCAATACATCATCACACTTAAAAGGTCTCCAGAGGCCAGGCGCGGTAGCTCATGCCTATAATCCTAGCACTCCGGGAGGCCAAGGCAGGAGGATTGCTTGAGGCCGGGAGTTCGAGACTAGCCTGAGCAAAATTGAGACCCCCGTCTCTACTAAAAATAGAAAAATTAGCTGGGCGTACAGCTGGGCACATGCCTGTAGTCCCAGTAACTTGGGAGGCTGAGGAAGGAGGTTCACTTGAGCCCAGGAGTTTGAGGTTGCTGTGAGCTGTGATGACGCCACGGCACTCTACCCGGGCTACCGAGCAGACTCTGGGAAAAAATAGAAAAGTCTCTAGAGCTGTCACTCTTACCACACTGACATTTCTGGACCCCAGCAAGGGGTGCCTTTTCACTCCGTTGTGGCACTTGGATTGAATCTTCTCTGACATTTATTCTGCTATGTACACCTTAATTTTATCCAACCCCCTCCCCCGAAAAATTTTTTGGAGTTTAAATTGGGGGTGCAATCCAGATTACATACAATTACACATTAATTTTGGTGTAACTGACATCTTATGATATTAAGCCTGCCCACCAAGAATCTGATGTGTCTTTCCAAAACCATAAAATTTAAATAGGTGGTAGTTTCTTCATCTAGTTTCCATGGAATTCTTTGTGAAATTTATTCCTAAGTAGTTCATACTTTCATAATTAACATATTGACTGCCACATTAGAAAAAAACATTTTTCCTTGGGGCCATGGTGTTTTGTTATGAAAATAAAATAAAAACTTCAAAAACAAAATGATCCTTTCTAATTTAATGAAAAATTTGCTATTTTTTATTGTTTTCTGTGTGTGAGTTATATGCAACTGGAAAAATAGTTCACGGGGCTCCAAAGGTGAAGAGATGTGTGAGTTTTCATCTTTACAAGGCCCCGGGCTCAAAACTAGCGTGAATTAAATACAACTCACATGGCAGTTAATGTGTTAATGTAAATGGAATATGGTCCTCATCTCTGTTTCTAGCTTGTCATTGATAGCAGGGGACAAAACTATTACTTGTTAGGCGTAAGTATTGTATCGGCCTCCTACCACATTCTGTAATGGGTGCTGCTGGGCTGTCACTGGAATGTCTTCAGTTTTGTAGGTACAGGATCCTGTCATCAGCGAAGTCTTCTGTCATGGTACGATACGCACGACAGTCCTCAGTCGGTCAACGGCAGGCATGCCTTCTGAGAAATGTGCCACGGGGCGATTTCATCAATCACTGTGGGCCGCACTTACACAGGCCCGGGTGGAACACCCAGGCTCTAGGTGTGGCCTGCAGCTCCCGGGCCGTGACCTGCGCAGTGTTCCTGCGGCGGATGCTGCGGGCAGTCGTAGCACAGTGGTATCCGTGTATCTGAACACGTCTAAACAGGCCAGGGGCAGTGAAACACAGCACTCTAATCTTACGGGACTACCATCATACACAGTCTGTCCTTGGCCAGAGCTTTGTTACATGGTGCGTGACCGTATTTTGCTGTTGTATGAAATTCAGCAGGACCTCCCGAACCATGTGGAATGACCGCGGCAGCCACGTGTTGTGCTCGTGACTTCAGTGTGAGTACATGAGCCACTCACTACGGCCTGTTCCACTTCAGTTGCACTTTTCTCCTGTTAATTCTCTCTTCTCCTCTTATGTGGGGTTATTTTGGTTTCTTTCACGTTTCTTAAGGTGATAATAAAGTTCCCATACTTCTCTTCTTGAAAATGAAAGGCTATAATTTTTCCTCCCAAAACAGTTTAGTCATGGACCCTAAGTTTAGACATATAATGTTTATTTTTCACTGCTTTCTAGAGTTTTCTGAAGTTTTTATTTCCCCTTCAATTGAAGGGTTAATTGGGTACATGTTTCTAAAATTTGAGCTTCTATAGTTATGGGTTTGGTTATGTTTCTAGTATTTATAACTTGATTAGACTATGGTCATGGAAGATGGCCTCTGGTATCTCTAGTTTTTCATTTGTTAGGGCCTTAGACCAAGGTGGTTGTGGTGCAGTTTAGTTCTCTCTGCGCTGCCCACGAAAGGGCACTTGCCGATGAGTTCGCACCGTGGCTGTGGTTGTCGCCCTCAAAGTCTGTCCTCCCTCCACCCGACCCGGCAATCCTGATCTTCTCTGCCAGTACTGATTAGTTTGCACTTTCTTTTACATAAATGAAATAATATGCTTTGTGTCTGGCTTTTTTCACCCAGCATAAATATTTTGAGATTCTTCCATGTTATATCCACAGTTCTCTTTTTTATTGCTAAGTCATAAAAGTGTTCCTTTGTGTGGATGTACCACGTTTTATTTGTTCATTCACCCATTGATAGATATTTGAGTCGGTTCCAGTTTTTGGCTATTACAAATAAAACTGTTGTGAACATTCCTGTTCCTTTCTTTGTGTGAATTTAAGTTTTCATTTCTCTTGGGTAAATATCTAGGAGTGGAATTTCTGGATCGTATGGTAGGTGTATTTAATTTTATAAGGAACTGCTGGCCAAATATGGTGGCATGCGCCCGTAATCCCAGCACTTTGGGAGACAAGGTGGGAGGATCGCTTGTGCCCAGGAGTTCGAGGTCCACACCACTGCACTCCAGTGTGAGCGACAGAGCTGTTTCTCTGCTATTTCTAAAAAAGAAAAGAAACTGCTCAACTGATTTTCCAAGTGGCTGTGCCATTTACATTCCTACGAGCAGTGTATGAGAGTCAGTTCCTCTCAACAACACTTAGTATGGTCAATCTTTTTAATCCTAGACATGTGAGCAGGTCTGCAGCGGTCTCTCTTTGTGATTTGAATTCCCTTATGACTAATCATGTTGATCAGCTGTATTTGTAATAGCCAAGGATATCTTTTCACGTGCAGGCATGTGTCACTCAACAATGGGGATATGCCAGCCTGAGCAAGAGTGAGACCCCGTCTCTACTAAAAATAGAAAGAAATTATATGGACAACTAAAATATATATATACAAAAAATTAGCCGGGCATGGTGGCGCATGCCTGTAGTCCCAGCTACTCGGGAGGCTGAGGCAGTAGGATCGCTTAAGCCCAGGAGTTTGAGGTTGCTGTGAGCTAGACTGACGCCACGGCACTCACTCTAGCCCGGGCAACAGAGCGAGACTCTGTCTCAAAAAAAAAAAAAAAAAAAAAACAATGGGGATATGATCTGAGAAGTGTGCCACTGGGCGACTTCGTCATTGTGCAAACGTCATAGGGCATACTCTCACGCACCTAGGTGGGACGGCCTGCTACACACCTGGGCTATGTGGTAGAGCCTGTTGCTCCTTGGCTACACACCTGCACAGTGTGTTATGGTGCTGAATGCTGCAGGCGGTTGTAAGTATTTGGGTATCTAAATATATCTGAACACAGAAAAGGTAATAATATGTTGCAGGACAACCTTCCAGTGGCTAGGATGTCACTAGGCGCTGGGAATTTTTCAGCTCTGTCATAGTCTTATGGGACCACCATCATATACACAGTCTGTCATTGACCAAAACAGTGACATATGACAGTATTTATTTGCCATCTGTAGCTCTTCTTTGGTGAAATATCTGTTCAAGTCTTTTGTCCATTTTTAAAATCAGGTTGCTTGTGTTCTTGTTACTGAGTCATAAGAGTTCTTTACACATTCTGGAAATAAGACCTTTATCAAATATGTGGTTTGCAAATAAATTCTCTCAGTCTGTGTCTTGCCTTTTTACTTTTTTAAACAGGGTCTTGAAGTTTTTAATGTTGATGAAGTCCAAGTTATAAATTTTTTCTTTTAAGATTCATGCTGTCACCTATATAAGAAATTTTTTTTTTTTTTTTTTTTTTTTTTTGATACAGAGTCTCACTCTGTTGCCCAGGCTAGAGTGAGTGCCGTGGCGTCAGCCTAGCTCACAGCAACCTCAAACTCCTGAGCTCAAGCGATCCTCCTGCCTCAGCCTCCCGAGTAGCTGGGACTACAGGCATGCACCACCATGCCCGGCTAATTTTTTCTATATATATTTTTAGCTGTCCATATAATTTCTTTCTATTTTTAGTAGAGATGGGGTCTCGCTCTTGCTCAGGCTGGTCTCGAACTTGCTCAGGCTGGTCTCGAACTCCTGAGCTCAAACGATCCGCCCACCTCGGCCTCCCAGAGTGCTAGGATTACAGGCGTGAGCCACCGCGCCCGGCCAAGAAATCTTTCCCTAAGCCAAAGTCACACAGAGTTTTCTCTTATGTTTCTTCTGGAAGTTTTATAACTTTAGCTTTTGTATTTGGGTCTATGATTGATCTTGAGTTCATGTTTGTACAGGGTGTGAGGTAAGGGAAGACATTTACATGTTTGTTTATTGTACACGTGGATATCTCATTGATCCGGTGCCATTATGAAAGGACAATCCTTTCCTCATTGGATTTCCTTGGCAGCTTTGTCAAAATCCATGGACCATACACGTGTGGGTTCTGGATTTCCTGTTGTGTTCCACTGATCTCTCTATTCTTTTGTTTATACCATACTGCCTCAGTTACCGTAAGTAAATTCAGGTATAAGTCCTCCAAAGTTTTTCTCCTTTTGCAAAATTGTTTACTCTATTCTAGGTCTTTTGCCGTATTCATACAAATTTTAGGATCACTTGATAAATTTTTCCAAAAACATCACCTTGTATTTGCTTGGGATTGCCTTGAATCTGCAGAGCAATCCGGGAAAACTAACCTTGTAATAGTATTGAGTTCATGAATGTGGTATATCTCTATATTTATTTCGGTATTCTTTAATTTCTTCCAGCTATTCTGTAGTTTTTAGTGATCTTTAAAAATATTGTTGTAGGTTATTTTATGTTTTTGGCAATATTGCTAACAGATTTGTTTTTAAACTTCACTTTCCAATTGTTTGTTGCTAGTATATAAAAAGCCATTTGCTTGTTGTTTATTAATCGCATATCTTGTAACCTTGCTAAATTCACTTATTGGTTGTAGTAATAGTTTCGCAGATTCTTTGGGATTTTCTACACAGAGGATCCTGTCATTTGTTCATAAAGACAGTTTTACAAATTAGCCGGGCATGGTGGCTCATGCCTGTAGTCCCAGCTACTCGGGAGGCTGAGGCAGTAGGATCGCTTAAGCCCAGGAGTTTGAGGTTGCTGTGAGCTAGGCTGACGCCACGGCACTCACTCTAGCCCGGGCAACAAAGCGAGACTCTGTCTCAAAAAAAAAAAAAAAAAAAAAAGACAGTTTTACTTCCTCTTTATCAACCTTCATTCCTTTTGTTTTTCTTGCCTTAGTGCAGTGGCTGGGTCCTCTGGTAGAAAGGGGAACAGGAGCAATGAGAACGAGTATTGTTCCTGAGCCTATGGGAAGCGCTTCCATTTCCCCATGGACTATCATGTTAGTTATAGGGTTTGTTAAGGTTGGTTTGTGGCTGAGCACATGATAAATAGCTCTTACATTTTTAAATTCGTTATCTAATATTTGTTGAGCACCTACTGTGTGCCAGGCACTGTTCTAGGTGCTAGGGCACAGGTGTGAGCTGGCCGGCATGCCTTCTCCCACGGAACTTACTTCCTATTAGCAGAGACTGGCAATAAAAAAGCAAATACACAAACAGGTAGTTCCATTTCAGGCAATGGCACATGCTATGTAGGAAAATAAAGCTGGTGATGGGGTGGAAGGTGGTGAGGGCTATTTTAAATTTGCCCGTGTTGATTTGGGTTCATGTTCAGATCCACAACCAACAAGGATTTGTCTGTGGTGTCGCGTGGGGTTCAACGTCACTCTTTTCCATCAATTATCCCATCCCATTTGGGGAAATCAGTTCCTTCTCCAGGGTCCTGAGGCTCCACCTCTGCCTCTGGTCGGAGTCCTGTGTCCACACCGGTCTTTGGTCTGTGATGGCCTTTGCTCCGTGTCTTGTCTTCCCCTTGCACCAGCGCCACCCTGTCTTGGTATCTGGTAGGTCCTACCCTCCTCCGTGTTCGTCCTTCAGGTGTCTGTCCTGGTAACTGGCCTTTTGCATTTCTATTTGCAACACTCGTAGCTTGTCAAATCTCACAAAATTTTCTTTTTAACTCTTGGGAGTTTGGGGAGAACAGACATCTTTATGTTATGGAGTTTTCCAGCCCAGTCATATGACAAAGTGTCTTTCTTATTTAGGTTATTTAACTTCTCATTAAATTTTATAACTTTTCACATAGTTTTATTTATTTATTTATTGAGTCAGGGTCTTGCTCTTTTTTTTTTTGAGACAGAGTCTCACTCTGTTGCCCGGGCTAGAGTGAATGCCGTGGCGTCAGCCTAGCTCACAGCAACCTCAAACTCCTGGGCTCAAGCGATCCTCCTGTCTCAGCCTCCCAAGTAGCTGGGACTACAGGCATGCACCACCATGCCCAGCTAATTTTTTCTATATATATTTTTAGCTGTCCATATAATTTCTTTCTATTTTTAGTAGAGATGGGGTCTCGCTCTTGCTCAGGCTGGTCTCGAACTCCTGAGCTCAAACGATCCGCCCACCTCGGCCTCCCAGAGAGCTAGGATTACAGGCATGAGCCACCGCGCCCGGCCAGGGTCTTGCTCTGTCACCGGGGCTAGAGTGCAGTGGCGTCATGATAGTTCACTGCAGCCTCCACTTCCTGGGCTCAAGCAATCCTCATGGCTCAGCCTCCCAGCAGCTGGGACTACAGACTCATGCCACCACACCCGGCTGGATTTTTCTATTTTTAGTAGAGACGGGGTCTCATTCTTGCTCAGGCTGGTCTTGAACTCCTGACCTCAAGTGATCCTCCCACCTTGGCTTTAACATGGTTATATTTAAAGTTTAAAAATATTATTCACTTTTTAAAAATTGACTTTAGGGCCAGGCGCTGTGGCTCACGCCTGTAATCCCAGCACTGAGGCAGGAGGATTGCTTGAGCTCAGGAGTTCGAGACCAGCCTGAGCAAGAGCAAGACCCCGTCTCTACTAAAAACAGAAAAATTAGCCAGGCATCGTGGCACCGCCTGGAGTCCCAACTTAGTATCTTGGAACAGAAAAAGACATTCGTGGAAAAGTGGTGTCTTCCAAATGGAGTTGCAGTCGGGTGAGGATGAGCACGACGTCCAGGCTTTGGCCTTGGTGAGTGCTGTGGCGGGTGAGAGGCCGGCTTGCTGCAGCTGTCCCGGGCATGCACCAGCCCTGTGTAGGATTTTTGTGACTCTTCTATAAGTCTAAAGTTATTTCAAAATAAAGTTAAAAAATCAACTTTAACTTATGTATTATTTAAAATATTTATTTAAAAAATAAATATAGGCCTGGCACGATGGCTCACACCTGTCATCCTAGCACTCTGGGAGCCGAGGTGGGAGGATCACTTCAGCTCAGGAGTTCGAGACCAGTGTGGGCAATAGCAAGACCCCGTCTCTACAAAAAATAGTAATAATAAAACAAAATTATCCTAGCACTCTTGGAGGCCGAGGCGGGAGGATCACTAGAGGTCAGGAGTTCAAGACCAGCCTGAGCAAGAGCGAGACCCCGTCTCTACTAAAAATAGAAATGATTTGGACAGGTAAAAAAAATATAGAGAGAAAAAATTAGCCGGGCATGGTGGCACATGCCTGTAGTCCCAGCTACTCGGGAGGCTGAGGCAGAGGGATCGCTTGAGCCCAGGAGTTTGAGGTTACTGTGAGCTAAGCAGACGCCACAGCAATCTAGCCCAGGCAACAGAGTGAGACTCTGTCTCAAAAAAAAAAGTAAAAGAAAAAAGAAAAGAAAAACAAAATTATCCAGGCACGATGGCACACAGGTAGTCCCAGCTACCCAGGAGGCTGAGGCAGGAGGATCACTTGAGCCAGAAGTTTGAGGTTGCTGTGAGCTATGATGACACCACTGCACTCCAGGCTGGGCAACAGAGTGAGACTTTATCTGAAAAAAGAAGAAAAGAAAAAACCCCATAATTACGTGTAATGTGTAATAAATGCACCCGTTGTAAGTGCATCCTCACACTGTAAGCAGACACTGAGTAGGGCTTCGACCAGGGATGGCTACTGTACATAAGGAGTCCCCCAAAACCTACCCAGGAAGACACTGGGGTGTGGGAGCCAGTCCGGCAGAGCTCTGGGAACTGGGCTTCCTCGGGAAGAATGTGGGTGCACAGGTTCCCGAGGGCACGGGCCCAGATGGGTACGTCGAGGCCTGAGCGCATGTCCTGTTCCCAGGCCTCAGCTCTGCCAGCGCACTTTTCCCAGAGCGGGGTGCTAGCAGGAGGAGGACTGGGGGTGGGGGTTGGGGGACAGAAGGGGATGGACAGCTCTGAGGGCGGCAAAGGGCCCTGTTCGTCCAGGGTGGGCCTGGCAGCCCCCAGGGCGGCTGAGTCTGGTCTTGGCCTCGCTTGCACCAGGCGCTGCAACCCCTCACTTGGGAACGGTGGGTGCTGGTGAGGGCCGTCACTTGCTGTGGTTGGGTTTCTGCACCCCCCCAGGTATGGGGTCCACTCTCACCTTGTCTTGCTCCAAGCCTGCCTGGGCACTGGAGGGTTGCCAGCCCTGTGGGCACCAACCGCACTTCTCACAGGGCAGGCACTGGGGCGCAGGGAAGGGCGTGGGAGGCCTGGGGCTGCAGCCCCACCTCGGATTCCACCCTGAGTCCTACAGCTGGAGACGTGGGGTGGGGTGTGTGCGAGGGCCGAGGCTGGTAGGGTGTGCCAACCTGGGCCCCGTGTGGGAGTGCCGGTGCCGTCACTGGGTGATGTCCAGCACCTTCCCAGGGGCTGTGGGTGGACCGAGGACCTGCACGAACTGCAGCCCACGCACCAGGGGTTCAGAGGCTCCTGTCTGTGCATGGGCCAGGCTCGCCTCTGTGGGGTGAGGGGCACTGGGCAGGTGGCATGGGTCGAGGACCCCAGGCCCCACTCCCGCCCCGCAGCAGCACTCGGGACCGCCGGGCTGCACCAGCGTCTGCTGCAGCATCGGTGCCAGGAGAGCAAATGGCACATTGGGATTCTGTGCCAGGAACAAGCTGCCTGCAGTTTCTGCTGCCGTCCTGGCGGCGCCTAATTCTCAACTTTTGGCAGCGGTTGTGGAAGCGGTTCGTGCAGTAATGGGAGGTGCATGGGTTGCTGCTGTGGCACTCTCGAGGTCGTGCTGCGGGCACCCCCAGAGCAGGTCCCCTCTGACACAGAGTGGCTTTGCAGCCTGCTCCCCTGGCTCGGAGAGGTCATCCGGCCTCCCAGAGCTGTCCCCAACAGCAGGACTAACTCCTCCGTCCTTAAAAGGGGGCCTTCCTGCAGCCCCTTTGGCCAAGTGGACCAGGCCAGGGCTCGAGTCGGGGCACTGACACTCAGGGAGCGGCCCAGGGCAACCCCCAGCAGGCACCGTGCAGCAGGGCTCACCCCTCAACACACAGCCGGTGCCCAGTAAGTGCCTGCTTCAATCCTAGGCCTGTGTGCCCCTGGAGGGGCGGGCTAGGGACTGGCCCACTGAGGCAGGCAGCCCCTCCAGCCCTACCTCGAACCTTTCCTCTCAGGAGCGAGGAGGGGCTGGGAGACCAGGTCCACCCACCTCCACTTTAAGAGGCCAGTACTTTCCAGGAGGGATCGCTCTCACTTTGGTGTGAAAGAGCTTGTCCCTGCGGGAGTAAGAGCAGTAGAGACCATGGGGTTTTGTCCTTGCCTCCCCACACACGTGCCAGAGACGCAGCACGGGAGGCAGAGAGAGTCCGGTCTGATTATCTGGGCGAACCGTTGGAATCCAGAGGCAACTCTACTCTATGACCCAGTTTCCCTTGAGTTACTGGCATAAAATCTCCTTTGCAAATTTCGCAGATATGACTGAAAACTGACCGCAAGGCCTTTAGTTTTCTATCTAGTTATTGTCCAGATCCATGCCATAGGCCAAGTACCCGTCATAGGCTCCCTGTCCCCACAGTGACAAGGGCAACAAGATAGCCTTGGTCCCCCACACCCCACCACCTGTGATAGAGTTTCGGGCAGCCAGAATATCGGGTGCGGGGAGCAGACTGGGGTGGGGAGGCTGATGTGTCGTAGGCGTGGCCCAGCCTGAGGACATGTAGTTTTCAGTCCAGAGCACACAACCAAAAAGCTGTTCCCACCGACAGCTCATGGCCTTCCCTCTGCCCGCAGGAGACAGCGGTCACTCTGAGCAGGCGGCAGAGGCAGCCTGTGGCACAGACATCTGCAGGAAAGGGCACTTCCTAGGTTCCGTATCCCAAGGACCTTTCGGTACCGGAGTGCTGATGTGAGGGCGGTGTCAGGAGCGCTGGGGACACGACACTGTAGAACCAGAGCACGGACTTGCTGCAGTCAGAGAGAGGGGCCGGGGGGTCACATCTGGCCACAGCGGCAAGTGCCAGCCCTGCCCACTCATTTCTGCCTGACCACCGGGCAGTCCTCAGGAGGTCTGGTGGCAAGGCCAGAGCTCAGACGGGGATGGTGGTCACTGGTCCCTGTCTGCCCTCCTGGGAGGAGAGTGGCCAACATGGGGCAGCCCTGTGGCTGCAGTCCCCTCACAAATGAGGCCAGTCCCAGTCCACCCGTGCAGAGGTGACAGGGATGACTGGCTTTGCTCCTGCCGGCCATGGTGTGTGAACAGACCAGCCAGCCCCTGACACCCAGCAGCCCTGGGGCTGGCCACTCCTGGCTGAGACTGGCTGACCTGCTGGGCCACCTCCCTAGTGACTGCTGTGCGTCTGGGCGCAGCAGAGGCTACTCTGCTCCTTGGAGTCGCTGAAGGACCAGGGCTCACCATGGTGCCTGCCGTGTTCAGAGGCTGTAATTACATGTCTCTGTCCTGTGGGCCGAGTCACAGAGGCGTTCAGGGAGGTGTTTGTGGGGCCTGTGATTCAGGAGCTCATGAGAAAAGTGGTGGCTTGCACAGCGGAGAAATTAGGGCCTCGGTGCCAGCAGCAGGCAGCCACCTGCAGCCCGGGCCAAAGCCACTGCCAGGCCCTGCACCAGCATTCGTCCTGGCAGTCAGAGCTGGAGGCCTTGCCCCCTGGACACCTGGCCCGGCCCTGCTCCTCGGCCATTCTTCCACCGCCTCTGCTGGACACAGGACTCAGAGAAGACACACACCAGCCCCCCAGGAACTCATACAGACAAGCACACACACACACACGCACACACACAGCCACGAGTACATATTACACAAATAAACACACCACCACAACACAGCCACACATGCATGCATGAACACACACAGCCACACGTATAGACACAGCCACACATGGATGTGGACGGAGCACACAACCCCCCCTCTTGCAAATCAGCACATCTGCACTTGCACCCCTCCCACACGGAGCGCCCCTTGCCTTGAAGGGCTGGACAGCACCAGACCCCAGGCGAGCGGCTGAAGGGTCAGGGAGCGGCTGGGAGGCCAGCCCGGCCCTGGACACGGTGTCTGAACGGGGCTGCCTGACTTGCTGCCTTTCTGTCCCAGGGGCCACCAAGGACATGGGGAAGATGCTCGGGGGTGACGAGGAGAAGGACCCAGATGCGGCCAAGAAGGAAGAGGAGCGCCAGGAGGCCCTGCGCCAGGAGGAGGAGGAGCGCAAAGCCAAGTACGCCAAGATGGAGGCGGAGCGAGAGGTCATGCGGCAGGGCATCCGCGACAAGGTGGGCACCAGGGCTGGGCACTGTGGGAGCCTCACCTGCCAGGAAGACAGCTCAGTGGGGCCCCGGACCCCACCTAGAGTGGAGGGGGTCCCGGGGAGAGGGCAGGGCCCTCCATCAGGGTCTCAGAACATACCCTTGGAGCTTTGGGGAGGGGGCCAGATGTGGGGAAGGCAGGACAGTGGAGTGACCCCCGGTGTCCACATCTGGATCAGGGGTTCACTCTGTGGGGCCTTCCTGCCCCTCATGGCAGGCTGGCCAGTCCCCATGGGGTCTCTGGGCCCCGGACTCCAAGGGGAGGCCTTGCAGGAAGAGGTGGGGCCAGGCCACAACCACCTGGCCAGGAGACACGCCTGAGGCTTGGGGTGGGGACGTCCCGCAGGGAGGGGCCTCATACCTCCTGGGATGCACAGGGCGGGGGCACCCAGCTGGCCACGGGGCAGCTCCCGCTTCCCTTGGTAGTGGGGCAGCCAGAGAGCACCATGCCCGGCAGACGGGGACACCAAGGCCCAGAGCAGGAGCCCAGTGAGAGGCTGAGCGTGCAGCAGGGCCCAGGCGCCCAGCACAGTGACAGCCACAAGTCTGTCCCTCCAGTGGCCAGGTCGGGGCCGGGGAGGCAGTCGGGGCAACTGCTCCGGCCTGGTCCATGGGCACCTGCAGGGGGCCGGGCTGGCTGGGACTGGCAGGAGACGGGGCCTCGGGTGGGCGAGGGTAGGACCGTGGGCAGATGGAGGTGTGGGGCGGGGTTCTGGGCACTGCCGAGGCAGGTGCCTGGCTCTGAGGGTGGAGCCACAGGGGTCTGGTGGGGGGGGGGGAGTGGTGTCCCCAGGGGGATCGCCTGGTCCCTGGCCTGGCCTACTGAGGTGCCCTGGGTGCAGGGTGGGAAGGCTCAGACCCCCAGCTCCTCCCTGCTGCTGGTGGCACCCTGAGTGGGAGGAGAAGCTGTTTCCATTTTGTCAGCTGAGCAGGGAGCGCTGGCTCTGGTGGGCCTCTAGCGGACCTCCCAGGGTGGACAGAGGGCAGTGGACCGCACAGGTGGGGCTCACCCAGCTCTCTGAGTCCACAAAGGCCTGGCTGGCGGTGCCCCTCCCCCACCCCTGCCCTCCTCCATGCACCACGGAGGGTACAGAGCACCCGTGATAGGGATGGGGGCCTCGCACCCCAAAGCCACACCATGGGCCACTGGATGCGTCTCCTAGGGGGGCTGCAGAAAGCTCCTATGACTGCTGTGACAGCAGCTCACGGCCCCCTCACTCCCCACAGCAGACCCGACCTGCCTCAGTCTGAGTCCAGGCGCAGGGCCGTGGGGAAGACAGGAAAATGCTCCATTGACCAGACCACAGCGGAGCAGCCAGACTTACGTGGGCTGTGCCCAGAGACGCAGGTGTCAGGAACTCGGGCTGGGGTGGGAGCAGAAGGGAGAGTGGGGGTCAGAGGACAGAGAGAGACAGAGATAGGGAGAGGCAGAGAGACAGAAAGACAGAGATAAGGAGAGAGAGAGAGAGAGATAGGGAGAGAAAGAGACTGAGACAGAGACAGAGACAGCTAGAGACAGAGAGACAAAGAGACAGAGACAGGCAGAGACCCAGATAGCAACAGAGGCAGAGAGACAGGGAGCAGCGAGGAACGAGCTGAGAGCCAGAGTCCCCCAGGCAGAGCTGAGGGGAGACACTGACAGGCATGGGGAGGGGGTGGGGGCTGGGAGCTTGCCGGGCTGGGAAGCCATCTGTGTGTCCGTCTGCAGATGGGGACCAAAGGCCTGGGTGACATGTCCTCTTGAGGGTCAGGCTCCCCAGGCAGCCTACAGTCTGGGACTTTTCCAGGGGGTACAGTTCCTAGAGAAACACCATGCTTCTGCCTCCCAGCGTAAGGCCATCTGGGTAGGTCCAGGCCAGGAGGGGAGACTGGTCCCTGTCTGCGAGTGCACCACCGGATTTGCATATGCCTCCAGCCACCCACAATTGGCAGCTGAGCCAGAACCTTCAGTCTGGGGCCCAGGCGTGGAGCTGGAAGGTCTGAACCCAACTAGGCTCCTCCCCTCCCCCGCCTCCGGGGCTTGCTCTAGGCCCTGTCCCAGTGTGCACTGCTGGTAACAGGCGTTGAGCTGCTGACAGCTGACGGCTAGTTGTCTGGTCACATTATTGGTTCTCAGTACTGATTAGCACCCATTACTGTATTTTCTCAACAGCACAGTGTTCTCAGGATTTAGTGTCTCCTCCTATATGTCAGGTCCACCCTGAGCTCCCCCCAAGTGGCCAGCACCACAGGGTGTGGTTTCTAGTGGTCCACAGGGTGGCCCAGCTTCTCCTGTGGTCCTGTCTTGGGCGTTGTTCCTGGAGAGCCGCTGCCCAGCACGACTGATGGCCGCCTGCACCGGTGTGGCGGGGCGTTGGTCCCTGAAGCTCAGAACCGGGTCTCAGGCAGACCACATGGAAGCCACCCAGCTCAGGAGCCCTCAGCCCCAGACAGAGTAACCCTGACCCTCAGGTCTAGCTCACAGTGGCCTGAGCCTCAAAATGACCTTGAACTTCAGAGGAGTGACTGGCACTTCTAGCCAAGCTCAGAGTGACCCATGAATTAGTGGCAGGGCCTGAGGTCTCTTTCTGGACCCTCACCTTCCTGAGGCCACTTTCCCAGTCAAGGAGGTCCCTTTGCTCAACCACACACTGCATGTTCCTGCTGTGACACGTATGTTCCTGAGCACACACGTTCCTGAGCACCTCTGCTGTGAGTGTACGCCTTGGGAGCACGGCCTCCTGGGTCAGGCCTGCAGTCCTCACCACGGCCCACGTGTTGCTGCCGTGTGGACAGATGCCCTCCTGCTGCAGAACCCGTCCGCCCCGTGCCGCTGGCTGGAGGAAGCTTTCTCTGGCTTGACCCAGTTCCTGGTGGCATCTCTCTCAACAGCCCATGCACCTCCCACAGGACAGAGAGCGAATGCTCCTCCCTCCCTTTCCGTGCCTGGGGCTGCTGCTTGTCCCAGTGAGGCTGTCCCAGGAGGGACACCGTCATCATGGCCCAGGACAAGGACCTGGCTCTTCTTGCTGGTGGGGCACAGGGGACTGACCAGCTGGTGCCTGGTCCTCTGTTCCTGCTGATGTGTCAGTGCTCTGGTTCTGTGCTAGCAGGGCCCTCTGGGTGACATGCCCACCCCTGCTCCGATGTTCCTGCCATCTCCCCACCTCCCCGCCCCTGCACTCCCAGCTCTGTTAAGATGCGATCCGGAGGGCCCTGAGGCAAGCCCACGATGGCCTCTTGCCAGGGCCCCCAGGCACTCTGGTCACAGGTGGGCTGGGAGCATGGTGGCTGAAAGTACCCTTGCCTCTCCCACACCTGAAGCCACCCACAGCCCCAGGGCAGGGGACAGCTGCTGAGGCTGCCCTGAGGGGTAGGGGGTACACAGGTAGCCCCCCATCTGGAGGGGGGCCTCCTTGGAGACCCAGGTTAAGCACCAGGTGCAGGAGCAGAGCCCATACCTTCTTTTGGGAGGGGCTGGTGAGAAGAAAAGAAATAAGCCAGAAATGGGGGAACAGAGGGTCAAGGGGGGGAGTCCTCTTTGGCAGAAACACCCCCTCCCCAAGGCTGGTGACCCCACACTTGTGTGCTCTTCAGTAGGACTCTGAAGTCCTTGCTGGTCTTGTAAATTGCTGGCACACTCTCCTAGATGCCTCCCCCCCCCCCCCCCCCGTGCCTCTGCCAGTGCCCCACCTCTGCTCTGCTGCCACCCTTAATCTGCAGCTCAGGACCCTGCACCTGGCTGGGGGGAGCCTCTGCCCCTAGATGCACCAGCCCCTGGCCCGGCCCCGCCCTGTTCCCACCAGCCCCAAAGCAGCAGGAGGTTTGTTAGCAGAAAAAAACCTGAAGTCTAAAATAATTTAAAGAGGTTTACTTTGAGCTGAATGTGTCTGACCAACTGACCGGACCAAATGGCCTCAAGAGGTCCTGTGTCCCAGGCGGCCATGTTACAGTTTGGTTTTACACCTTTCTTGGCGACAGGATTAAATCAGTACATGGAAGTTGTATGTTGGTTTGGCCCCAAAAGGCAGGCCATCTCAAAGGGGAGGGGCTAACAGGTTATAGGTGGGCTTAAAGATTCTTTGATTTGTAATTGGTTAAAGAAATGAAGCTCTGTCCAAAGGCTCCCAATGTTTTAAGATAATCAGAGACAAGCCACTGGGCATTTACTGGGACTCAAGTGATCTGTTAAGTAAATTGAGAACCTGCAGGCGTGGTTTCCCTTTCTCTTGCTTGGTCTTAGGCCCTGTTCATGGTACTGTTACAAAGAGTAACTCCAAAAGGGAGGGCATGACACCACTCCAGGCTAATCCATTTCCACACCACCCTCTCCGTGTCTGGGTGTTCCTTTCTGTTTCAGACAAGGACGGACGCTCTCCTGGATTGAGGCCCTCAAATCCAGGATGACCTCATCTCTGTCCTTACCTTAATAACATCGGGAAGACCTAGGGAACCTGTGGCCTTGGGGCCACATGTGGCCTTCCGGATCCTTGAGTGTGGCCTTTTGACTGAATCCAAATTTTACAGAACCCCTTTATTAAAGGGATTTGTTCTGTGAAGTTTGGATTTGGTTGAGGGGCCGCACTAGGGGATCCCCTCCCTGCCCCAGGCGGAGGCATCCTGGAAGGCAGGACCACAGCCAGGGACAGGGGGAGCCCAGGGTGGGGTCCCAGCACTGACTCCCCCCCCAGGAAGATGCGAGCCCCCCTCTTCCACTTCCCCCCATCGAGACGCGTGGTCAGTGGGCTCTCAGACATCCCCATTCTCCGTGGGGTCTCCCACCCCTCAGGCCCCCTCCAGGGTGGGGTCCCTTCTCCTTCCGGAGTCCTGGGGGCATCGGTGCTGGCGTGCCTGGTTGGCTGGGGGGTCCCTCGGCGGGAGCCCTCGAAGTGCAGGCCCCGACCCTGCCCTCTCCCCCCGCAGTACGGCATCAAGAAGAAGGAGGAGCGTGAGGCGGAGGCCCAGGCAGCCATGGAGGCCAACTCGGAAGGCAGCCTGACGCGGCCCAAGAAGGCCATCCCGCCGGGCTGCGGGGACGAGCCGGAGGAGGAGGATGAGAGCATCCTGGACACGGTGATCAAGTACCTGCCCGGGCCGCTGCAGGACATATTCAAGAAGTAACGCGGCACCGCAGCCGCGGGACCCCGGAGCCCCCGCCCCCGCCCGCCCCATAAGACCCTCCGCGGAGACCCCGAAGGGATGTCGGGAGCCCAGTGCAGCCCCCACGCAAATATAAGCCATAGCCCTAGGTCTGTCCTTCCCGCGCCCCCCACGCCTCGGGAACCTCCGCCTACCCCTCCCACACCGCCATCACCCCCACCGGGCCCAGGGCGCCCGACGCTGGGACCCTTGAAGCCGCCGCGGCCCGGGATCGGCCCAGTGCTCCTCTGCCCTCGGGGCTTGGGGCGCCCACGCCCGGAACGCCCCTTCCTGCTCTGGCCGTTCACCGCCCGCGCGCCCGGCAGCGCCCGCGCCCAGAGCCGCCCCGCGTCGGGCGCTCCAGTGGGCCCAACTTAGGAGCACAGCCATAGGGGGCGCGGGAGGGGGGCTGCGGCGCGCAGCGGGAGCCCGGCCCCCCGCCCTCGCCCTCCCCTTCCACCCTCTGTCCCATGCCCGCCCCGCCCCTCGCCCGGTACCCGGGCCCCCCGCCCTCGCCCTCCCCCCACTGCCCTCGCCCTCCCCCCAGCGGCCCCCCCTTCCACCCTCTGTCCCATGCCCGCCCCGCCCCTCGCCCGGTACCCGGGCCCCCCGCCCTCCACCCTTCCTCCCCTCTCGGCCCCAGGTCCCCCCCCTTCAGCTTGCCGACACCCTCCTCCCGCGCTGGCACCTGGGTTGCTGATGGAGCTTCTCGGCGTCTTCCGGTCCTCGTGGCCCACCTCCATCGGCACCCCGCACATTCTTGGTCCATCTTTGCCTTCCCCCCACGTCCCTTCTTCCCTCACTCTGGAAGGTGTTGCTTCTTAGGACGCCGTAGCCGAGTTCTCTAAACAAGAGAAATAAAGCAGTGGGGTTGGGGGAGCTCAGAGAGCGTCCCGGACGGGCGGAGAGCTTGGGCCCGGCCGCTCCGCGCCAGGTCCCCTCTTCCCCACCGGGGAGGCTGCGGCTCTCTGCGCGGGGCCCTGCCCTCACCTCTGAGCACCCACACTTTCGGCAGGAGCTGGAGAGGCCTGAGAAACCAGAGCCCTCGGGGGTGCGTGCGGTGGTCTGGAGACCCGCCAGGGCCCAGGGCCCACGCGGAGCCTGCCCCGCCCCGTCTCCGCAGGGCTGTGGGCCCGCGGGGTGTCCTAGCGCAGAGTCCGGCAGAAACCCGCGAGGTGCCCCCCACCTCGAGTCCTACTCCTCTGTCCTTGTTTAATTTGCATCACAATATGTTGAATCTCAGGTAAATGAGGTCTTCTGTTTTTGATGAGTTTTGTCTTGACAGAAAGGCCCCCGCCTGGTCCCCGGCCCTTTCTGTCCACATGGAAAATGCATTCAGTGTCCACGCGTCGCGGGCCAGGGGCGTGGCTCGGCATTGACCCTCACAACCTTACATAGCTTTAGAGAAGCCATAACACCAGACTGCAATACTGACCACCGACGCCCCGCCCGACCCGCCTGTCTCGCTCCCCCTGCGCCCTCTCTGACTCCTCCGGGTCCACGTCTTTTTTAAATGCCTGTTTTCACACTTTAAAAAGCCAGCTCTGAGCAGACAGGGCGTCCTCTCGCAGAAACCGCCATCCCGTTCCCAGCGCATGGGGCGCCCGCGGCCGCCGAGCTTAGCTAGACCGTGGATGTTGTCTGTCCGTCCGTCCCTGCGCCCCTCCTGCATGTCGGGGGGCCCTCGCGTGTGTTCTCTCCGGATGGAATCACAGCCAATAAACACTACAGTGATTTCACACCGCGTGGCCATTCCTTCCACAGTTCCGTTCTGCCAGGACAGCCCACAGAAATATGCACCTTGCCTGCCCTGTGGGTGGATCTGGGCGATGCCCTGCCTGGCAGGAAGCACCTTGCCCTCTCACTGGGACACCTGCAGGCTCTCTCCACTCTCCTGACCCGGATTGTCCCCCTCTCACCCATTCTCCTGAGGCATCCCTAGCCTGAGTAATCTCCATTTAAATACAGACCTGCCCCTTCAGGGCCCCAGGCCCCCATCCCTGCCCCCAGACCCCAATTACAGCCCTTCCATCCCCCCAACTCTACCAGGCCCTGGGGGCCCAGCCCAGGTCACACTACTGCCCTCACTCAGGTGTCCCTAGGCATTCTTATCCTGGGGGGCCATCCTCTGGGTTCCACACCTTGCAGGGAATGCTGCCAATCTGAGCTGAGGCCAGAGGAGCTCCTGGTTTGACTTGCTGGCTTTCTGGCCTGGGACCAGTCCTCCCATTGTGACCCCAGCCCAGAGGACAGCCCTCTGACTCCCTTCTGGGGGTCCTGCCATGTCCTTCCCACTCCAGTCCGCCCAAGATGCTCAGACACACCCCTAGGTGTGGAGTCTTACAGTGCGGGGGAGAGATTGGGCTCAACTCCCAACACAGAATGGGAATGGCTACACAGTGCGAATGTGCAGCCTAGGAGCAGGGTGGGTGTCAGTGGACGGAAAATTACTAGGAGGACACTTCAGGGTCAGGGAGATTCTAGCTGAAGGCAGGCCAGAGTGCCCAGACGTTACCTGGTCAGATATGGAAGGTGATCAGATACCCAGGATGGGGGGTTCTTATTAAACTAACTTAGGAGGGTTCTTTGCTAAAACTGGATTTTACAAGGAAGTGCACAAATGGACCTAGCAGAAGATTCAGAAGCCTAAAGTTTGGCCAAGTGAGGAATCATTGTCAGGGCCCCCTCCAGGGAGGTGGCCTGTCTGGGTCTCCTGTGACCCAACATTGCTGGCTGGGAATGCACAGCAGAGCTTCCAACAAAACCTGCTAGGCCTCAGTGGGCAGAAAGACCACAATGTGCCCTGCCTGCACCCGGGGCGCTCCAGAGCCCTCCTGAATGCCAGGTGGGGCCTGCAGGGAAAGTGCTGTCTGCCAAGCACACGTAGGAGTGTCTCTCGTTCTCCCTGTCAACGGAAAAGAACCCAAACTCTGTAAAATAAAGATGTTTATTCTGAGCTGAGTATGTGTGGCCATGGGCCGGAAGCCACACCCAAGAAGCCTTAAGCAAGTGGTCTCGCTGTGGTTGGGTTACAGTTTGATTTTATACATTCCAGGGAGACAAAAATTACACGTAAAGTCATAAATCAATACATGGAAGGTGTATATTGGTTTAGCCTAAAAAGGTGTGACATTTGGAAGCAGGGCATCACAGGTTATAGGTGGGTTTAAAGATTCTTTGATTTATAATTGGTTAAAGAAATAAAACTTTGTCTAAAAGCTTCGAATATTCTATTAATAACTTAAGGATGGCCTGTTAATCAGAGATAAGCCACCAGACATTGACCCAAACACAAGTGATCTGTTGAGTAAATTGATGGCTTGTAAGTAAGGTTTAAGCTTTGTCTTGCATAGCCTTAGGCCTGTTAATGAGTTACAGTGGACATCGCCAAGAAGGGAGGGGGCATGACCAGATGCGTCTGACCTCCCTTCTCATGGCCGGCAACTCAACTTTAGGGTTTTCTGGGGTCTCCTTGGCCAAGAGGGGGGGTCAATTCAGTCAGCTGTGGGGCTTAAGATTTTATTTTTTTCTTTATTCTGTCACTGAGGCTAGAATGCGTAGCTCACTGCAACCTCAAACTCCTGGGCTCAAGCAAGCCTCCTGCCTCAGCCTCCCAAGTAGCTGGGACTACAGGCACATGCCACCACACTTGGCTAATTTTTCTATTTTTTATAGAGATGGGGGTCTCGATATGTTCCTCAGGCTGGTCTCAAACTCTTGGCCTCAAGCAATCCTCCTGCCTTGGGGCATGAGCCACCATGCCCAGCCAACATTTTATTTGGATCTGAAACTCAGTCTTTGCAGGCATTTCTGCAGTTTTGGCCACTGCATGCTGTCCCCTAGTATGGTTGCTCTTAGAAGGGCTCCCCAAAGTCCACCCACTGCTCAGCCTTCATTCTTCCCCCACCCACTACCCGGCACCTCAAAGCCCTCTGGATACCTCTCAGCCCTGAGCAGGAGCCAGGCAGCGCTAGGTCACCACGGAGACAGCCTTCCCACAGAAACTTGGCCAGCCCTTCCTCCAGCAACTGACGGGTCAGACCTGAGCCCACCCTGGGCTCATCCCTCACCCTCAGGTGATGGGGTGTGAGGCCTCCAAGGAGACACACCATTCACTTGCTGTTTACTGAGCCCCTACTACACACACACACACACACACACACACGGTGCTCTGTTCTAGGCACTGAGGATAATTGAGGTCCCTACCCTGGAACTGATTTTTCTAAGTGATGGGAAACAGATAATAAATACATCAGTTACAGGGTGATTTCTGCTTTGCAGGAAAATTGATCAGAGAGGGATGGTGAGGGGTTACTACTTCATGAATGGCCAGGGGGCCCCTTTGTGAGGGTGATGAGCAGAGACCCGAAAGGAAGTGGGAGCCCTGTGGGTGTCTGGTGGTAGAGCATTCCAGACAGAGAAACAGCCATAGTTCCGGGAGGCAAAGCTGCCCTGCACATTGCAGAGTGGTGACAAGGTCCACCTGATGTGGCCTTGCTCCAGGTGCTTGCTTGAGGACCACCCTGACTCTTAGCTGTGTCTCCTTCCTTTCTGGACCTTTAACTGTATTTGAACAAAGTAGAGCACACTTTCCTGCTCCAGATGCTCCAGAGACATCCCGCAATCCCCAGGCAGGGAGGTCCCTCAGTCTCCTGCCTTTGATTGCCTCCTCTCCCTGGGCCCTGAGGGCAGCCAGCCACAGATGGGCCTGCCGGGCTCCGCTTTGATTTCTCTTCTACCCTCCTCTCTGGCGACCTGCACCTGCTGAGCCACTTAATCATCTAGGCCTTCAGGAGAGATTTTTAAAAGTCCAGCAATTAAGGACCATTTAGTCTAGCTGTGCTAATACACGGCGAGGCAAACGCTGCTGTCCACCACAAAGCCAGCAGGGGCCAGCGAACTCCGGGTCTGGGCCACCTGCCCGCATAACTTGGAAACGGCCCCACTCCTGTGGTCAGCGGGTTCGCGGTCAGGTCTGAAAGCGGGGACGGTGGGGGTGAGAGCGTGGGTCCCCCGACCCAAGAGCCGGGACGGATGCCGGGGCCGACCCGAGGCGGCCACACCTGCGTAGCCCCGAGGATGGAAGGGGCCTCGGGGAGGACGACCTCAGCGTTCAGGCCAGGTGTCCGGGAACAACCACCCCACCAGACCCGTCCTCAGCCTCCGGCCGGCGGAGCCAATCATCGCGTGCCAGAGGAGGCCGTCGCGATTGGCTCTGAGAAGGCCACGTGGGAAGCCTGGCCAATCAGAGCCAGAGAGACGCCATTGTGGGAGGCCGAACAGGCGACGCAGCCCAGTCGGCCCGCCCCCCACGTGGCCGCGCCCCCGCCGCCCCGCCCTGGCCGCCGCGTGCGGGTCTCCGCCAGGCTGGCGCTTGGCTTCTCGCGGCGCCCTACCTGCCCCCGCTAGGCCCCGCCCGCGAGGCCCCGCCCGCATGCTTGCCCCTCTGGGTTTGCCCTGCTGTTCCCGCTGCCCAGGCTCTTCCCGCCGGTTCGTGAACCCTCCTCCCCTTTGGGCCAGTGTCTCATCCAGCCTCCACCACGGCCGTAGCCCACGAGCGGCTTGGGGTTGGGGCTCAGCGATGCCCCGCCGTGAAGGCCCGGAAGCAATTCTCTCCCTGGCCTTCTGCCCTCCTCCCCCGGGCCCCGAGGCCGCCGGTAAACCTGGAAATACTCTAACCTTCCCCGCCTTTCTTGGACCTACCTTGTCTGACTTAGGTCGTGCGACCCCTTTCGGGAGGGGTCTGCCCCCCACCCGGAGGCGGGAAGAACCTGGACGGACAGGCCTTGCTGCGTTTCCCTTGACGACGGAAAAGGAGCCAAACTCTTAAGCTCCCCGCTGCTGACTTAATGGACCCCCTCAATTACAAATCAAAGAGCCTCTAAACCCACCTGTGTCAATGGAAAAAAAGCCAAACTCTGTAAAATAATTTGAAAGAGATTTACTCTGAGCCAAATTTGAGGACCATGACCCCGAGCCACACTCAAGACACCTTGAGCAAGTGGACTCGGTGCGGCTGGGTTATAGTTTGGTTTTATACATTTCAGGGAGACAGGGGTTACAGGTAAAGTCATAAATCAATATGTGGGAGTCAAACTTTGGTTTGGCCCGAAAAGGTGGGCCATCTCGAAGGGGGAACGGACACCTTACAGGTTATAGGTGGGTTTGAAGATTCTTTGACTTGTAATTGGTTAAAGCCATGAAGCTTTGTCTAAAGGCTTGGAATGTTTCATCATAAGGAGCTGTTTATCTGAGGTAAGCCACCGGACATAGATTTGTTGTGTAAATTGAGGACCTGCAGGTTTGTCTTGCATACCCTTAGTCCTGTTAATGGGTTACAAAGGATGTCCCCAAGGAGGGAGGGGGGCATGATGAGGCATGTCTGACCTCCTTCCTCCTGGCAGGCAATTTAGTTTTAGGATATTCCTTTGGCCATGAGGGGGTTCGTTCAGTCAGCCAGTGCGGGGGCTGAGCCTTAAAATTTTAGTTCACACCTGGAACCTGAAAGCCCCCACTTTGAGATGTATGCCTTCCATGTATTGATTTATGACTTTACCCGTAATCCGTGTCTCCCTGAAATGTATAAAACAAAACTGCAACCCGGCCATAGCTACTCCACTTGCTCAAGGCTCCTTGGGAGTGTGGTCCTCAAATGTGGCTGAAAATAAATCTCTTTAAATTATTATGCAGAGTTTGGCTTCTTTTCCATTGTCACCATTATACCCCACTGAGGGGCCCTCATCCTGGGCTGGGACAGGCCTCTCTTAAGGACACAGGCACCCACTACTGGGCACGAGTGTGGGGGTGCCTGGCTAGGCTGATCACCCCAGGCTCATGTTGGGGTGTGAGGCTCAGTGCAGACCCTGAGTCAGCCAAGCAGAAGGGCTGTGCCTCTCCGAGTGATAACTTGGAGAGTTATCTCCATCTATTACTTGGCACAGCAGCCACCTGAGACCCCCACCCCTCGTGGAAGACCCGCATCAGCATAATACTAACCTAACGCCTGGCCCATCAACTATTCTATTACCTGCCACATCAGCATAACACTCAACCCGGTGCATCAACTACCCCATTACCTGGTGGATCAACATAATACTACCCTATTACCTGACCCATCAACTAACCTATTACCTGGCAGGCATTAGTCACCTGAGACCCCACCTCTCGGATCACCCCAACTTAATAAAAGTGGCAAAAATTGGGTAGATGGGGCTCAGAATTTGGTGGCGAGACCCCTCTGAGCCCGCCGGCGAATAAACCTTGATCTCCGACTCTCCGTGTGCCGCTCGGTTTGTCCTCGGGACCACTCGCTGTAACACTTGCTGTAACACGAGGACAGAGCCGCAGGGCAGGGCAGGGCAGGCTCTGGTAGTGGCGCTTCACTCTGCCATCACTGCCATCAGTTGGTCAGTCGGTTGGTGGGGGCTGCAGTTTGGGGAAGACCCATGGCCAAGTGGGTCAGAGTGCTGTGCTCCCCACACTGCTTGTCCCGGATGCTGGAAGGTGGCAGTGCCCCCCGCCCCCAGTCCCCAGGCCCTAGGGCTCTCCTGTACCTGGCTTTCCTGGCCTCCCTGCCCAGGGCCCCAGGCCCCAGTGGGGCTCAGGATAACTTCTTGCAGCCCTGGAGGACCACGCATCAGAATTGAAATTTAGTTGATTTCCACAAAAGAGAAGACTTTTTGCTGTCCACTTGAGTGAGTCCACTGCGATTTAAGCTGCACAGAGAACAGAGAAGAAAGGACTTTGCTTCAGGAGGGGCCTGGAAGAAATGCAGGGGCAGGAAGGGTCCGCTGTCCCTTCGGGAGGCAGGAGTTGTGGGGGCAGGGAGGCTTTCTGAGCACTACCCTTTGCTGAGAGTCTGTGGGTGGCCACAAGAGCTGCCCCTCCCTGTGTAGCCGCAGAGGGAGCAGCCCACAGGGGCGCCTGCGCGCTTTGTCCAGCAGCCAAAGTCCCAGTTCTCCCACAGAGTTCGTCACCTTTGTCCACCCATGTCCACTGGGCCCTGGCTGGGGGGCCTGAGAGGTGGGAGCATGTCCCATCCAACCTCCTGGGCCCCTCAGCTCCCCTCCCCTCGCCCACCCAGGACTGGGGCTGGGAACAGGGTGGCCACCAGGCTGGGCCTCCAGCTAAAAGGCACATTGACACCCCAGCTCGGAGTCTCTCTCCTTCAATTCCTAATACAATGAGCAGAAATAAAGTTAAAGAAATAATCAAAACTCACCAACCAGGAGAAACTCACCTAGGGCTGGGGCAGGAAATATATGCAATGATCCTGGAAGTAAGGAAATGCTAAAAAAAAAAAAAAAACAATAAAAAATAAACCCATGATGATGGATATGTCAAAGGGAGCTACAGACAGATGTCTCAATGGCCAAAGCTGGAGTGACTCAAGCAACAGAACGAAGTTGAGTTGGACCATAACCCACAGTGCCAAGATGTCCTCCGGTGCGTGTGATATCGGTAAATGACTGAATAAGCCGGGCACAGTGGCGGCACCTGTAGTCCCAGCTACTCGGGAGACAGACCAGGGGATCGCTTGAGCTCAGGAGTCTGAATCTGGCCCGAGAGAGACCTTGTCTCAAACAGCAACAGCAACAACAACAAACCAAACGAACAAGCAAACAAACGCAAAGTAGACAATCTGGAAACATACGAAAGGCACAGTCTTCCAGGGCTTCAAGGTTCTCCCCCCGGCAGAGGTGGCTGGTGACCTGGGATGCCATTGAGAAGAACCAATAAATGTGTCTCACCATTGAGGTAGTGAGTAACATTCTGTGAGAGAAATTAATCTGGAATGGAAATGGTTCAGATCTTTAGGGCTTTATTTTGACCTTTTAAAGCCCCCCCCCAATCTCATTGATGTCCCAATTTGTGCCCTTTTTAATAAAGGGGGAAAAGACTAACCTCACAGAGGAGACACCTGTGACCAACACACCCAGCCAGTGACCAAGGTCAACGCCAACAGTGGTGAGTCCTGCTGACGGTGTGCACCCTTGACATGATGGGAGGAGAAGGGCCTCAGCCTTGTGACCTTCCAAAGCCCATTTCTGCAGTCTAATCGTTAGAAAACAGACCAGCCCCAACTGGGGGACATTCTGCAAACAACTGACCTGCACTCCTTAAACTGTCCAGGTCATCAAAAACAAGGAAAGTCTGAGAAACTGTCACAGCCAAGAGCATCCTACGTAGATGTGATAAGGAAATGTCATGTGAGATCCTAGGGTGGGGGGAGGGTCCTGGGACAGAAAAGGACACCAAGTAAAAAGTAAGGAAATCTGAATAGAGTGTGGACTTTAGTTCATCATAACATATCAATGTTGGTTCATTCACTGTGACAAGTGTGTCAGACTAAAGTAAGATGTTAGCAATAGGGGAAACTGCAGGTACGTAGGGACTCTGTACTGTCTTGGCAATTTTTCTGCAAATCTAAAACTGTTCTAAAAATTAAATGTTTCTTTAAAAAATTCACCACCTGGAAAAGGATGGTCCAATTTAATTAATATGAAAATCAGCAGCTAATGAAAGACACATGAGAGAGGAAGACAGCCCCCTAAGCAGCCCCCACCAGTGCCAGTGGAGCCCAAAGCTCCCCTGGGGGATGGACAGGCTGGGCTTCTAGATCCCACCCCTTCTGACTAGTGGTAGGTGGGGACAGGGAACAGCAGGCTGACGCCCTAGGGGATGGAGGGCACCCAGGAGTGACGCAGAGCAACTGCTCACCACCACGAGGCTTGGTGGCATGGCTGGGCCAGGCTGCCTGACCATCTCAGCCAAGCGCAGGGAGAGCCCATGCGGGTCCAGCTGAGCATTTCCCAGCCCCTGACAAACGCCCAGGCCACAGAGAAGTGCGGGACTCCCCCAAAGTCCAGGCCCTCCTACCCAAAGCAGAAGAAAAAGTAAATTTGTAGACAACCGTTTCAAGTTCCTATGAATATTTACCAGAAAAGCTGCTGACTGGACCATAAACCAGTCCCGCCAAACTCCGTGGGATCAGGATGAGACAGGTTGTGCTGTCTAGCTCCAGGGTAGCTAGTCTGAGGACCAACAGCAGAGGTAATCAGAAAACCCTCATATGTTTGGAAATTAAACTTCTAAATTATCTGTGGGACAGAGAAGAAATCAACACGGACTGCTGTATTGTTACCAGGCTGGCAATGAGGTTGCTTCCCGATGCACATAGAGGCCAATGCCATGGCACTGGCCTTGGAGAAAAGAAAAGCTTTACTGCAAGTCAATGGCAAGGACACAGGAGGCCACGCTCAGAGCTGTCCCCAGAGCTGGGGACTGGGTTGGTTGGGTGTATAAGCGTGGGTAATGAGGTGTGTTCTGATTGGATCTGGCCATGGGATGACATCAGGGCTCAATCTGATTGGATCCTGGATCCTGCCGTGCGAAGTCCACCTCTTGATTCAGTCCCTGCTCCTCGGTCCCAGCACTTAGGTTCCGCCCATGTTTGCATGCTTGGTTCTGGGCACGGTCAGGCTGGGGACCTCAACCTGGGGGTCCACGTCAACTGAAAATCGACTCATGACTTTGTTACATAAAAGTTGAGCCGGACTGGGCTGGTGCGGTTACAGTCTGTTTAGTATAAGTCATTATAAATTGGTTGAAAAACGAAGGGTGATTACTGGAAGAATGGAATATAAGTGTGTATGCACAACTCACAAACTGGCAGAGGAATAGAGGAGGGGGGGAAACATGATTAATCTATAGGGCATTGAAATGAGGGGAAAAGGGAAGCAGAAAGTTCAAAGAAGGTGGTGAAATGAAGTTTCTGTACGTCCAATGCCATCTGTGATCACAGCAGGCACAGCTGGTGCCCCCTGTGCCCGGGGCTCATGGCTTCGGTCGCCTGTCCCTTCCTGGTGCCGGCACCTGCCTCTCCTCCTGAGGCCTCTGCCCAGAAGGCTGCTCTGCTCATGCGAGCAGCAGAGATCCCAGGGGCCCTCAGAACTGGTCCTCGGCCTGTGACTGACCAGACTGGTGGTTAACTTTGACCCTGGAATAGAAAAGAGTGGCCACTCCCAAGGCATGCATTTGCCTGACACAGAGCTTCCCCACGGCCACCTGAGAGGCCGGCTCAAGACACCCCTTCTGTGTCCATGTCCTCCAGCCACAGACCATCAGGAACACCCTGCAGCCGAACAAGCTGGGTTGATCACTCATTGGGAGAAAGAGCAGGCTCCTGGGAACTGCCGATGTGTCAGGAGAACGGACCTCATACGGGGTTCGGGCTCTGTGGGAAGCTTTGGGGAGGCTGGAGGACAAGTGTTGTCTGCACCTGAAGCCTCCAGAAGGCCAGTTCACTCAGCAATTGGACCTCGCACTGTGTCTTTTCCAGAGGGGAGGAGCCTGGAGTCAAGCTAGGGCTGCTCCCACCACTCTGGTTAACCAGATCAGGGGACGGCTGTTCATTTTTGTGGCTCAGATGACGTTCGCACTTTGGCTGTGTTCAGACGTGGTCACAATGTGCTCTTCTTTCCATCTTTTTTTTTTTTTTTTTTTTTTGAGACAGAGTCTCACTCTGTTGCCTGGGCTAGAGTGCTGTGGCGTCAGCCTAGCTCACAGCAACCTCAAACTCCTGGGCTCAAGCGATCCTCCTGCCTCAGCCTCCCAAGTAGCTGGGACTACAGGCATGCGCCACCATGCCCGGCTAATTTTTTCTATATATTTTTAGTTGTCCAGCTAATTTCTTTGTATTTTTAGTAGAGACGGGGTCTCGCTCTTGCTCAGGCTGGTCTCGAACTCCTGAGCTCAAATGATCCACCTGCCTCGACTTCCCAGAGTGCTGGGATTACAGGTGTGAGCCACCGCTCCTGGCCTCTTGTTTCCATCTTGTTCTGTGAGGACCACAGAGCGCTCTGCCTGGCCATGGGGTTCTGGGCAACTGTACAGAGGACCACCAGCACTAGCCGGGTGCCAGCCAGCTCCCAGAAGGCAGGGCTGCTGGTCTCTCTCCCTCACTGCCCTCCTGCCCCGAGTCACATCCTGCCTCCCATCCTTTACCAGCCGGTCCCTGCACCTCCAGGTAAAGGATGTGGGCACCAGCCTTTGTCTTCCGGGAGACTTCTGGGGCATCACAGGTGAAGACAGTTTACACCGAAAGTGGTCTAGGGAAGCAGGCCCTTGGGACGGGACCTGAAATCAATTGCTCACTAGCCAGGTGGCGGCAGGGACCCAGGACCAGTGGTGAGTGGGAAAGTGACCCCTGGCATGTGATGGTACCCAGTGACTGAGTACCTCTGTCACCTGTGGCCAGTCGGGAGGGACACCAGCTCATGCAGTGTGCAATGGTGAGGACACATGGTCAGCTGATAGCTGTTGGTGCCACCAGCACCTTGAAGGGAGACAAAGGTGGGACTCTCATAGCCAGGAGGCCTCAGGCAGCCTCTCCCCTTCTGTAGCTGGAGCCCAGGCCCGATGTCACCACCCTGGGCTGTGGGAGCAGCCCAGCAGGCCCCTCCCAGGTCCTGGTCTGGGAGAATCTCACCTTGAGACCCAGATGGAAGTGTCTGGATGGAACACGTGGCCAGATTCCCTTGACGCCCCTGCAGAAGACAGGAAGAAGCAGCCCCTCCCCCTGCCAGAGAACAGGGTCTTCCTCTGCCTGGAGCCACAGGGCGGATGCTGCACAAGGTGGCCCTTGCTCCTGCCATGGCTGTCCCCTGTTCTCATGGCTGCTAGTCCAGTAAGTAGGGTGTGACAGGGCTGCAGGACCCACTGAATGTGCATCAGCAGGAACCAGGAGGGCCTGGGAGGGGTCCTGAGGGCGCAGGAGGGGGGCGGGGCGCACGTGGAGACGAGGGAGCCTGTTGATGCAGGCACTCTTCCAAGGCTGCAAGATTTCAGTGCTGGCAAGGACTCCTGGCGCCAGTCCTGCAGTGTGGACCGACACCTGGAATTTTGTGTGAAAAAAATTAAGGTACTGCTATAGACAAGACAGAGACACTGGAACTGCCTCCCCAGAATAGTGCGAACCGGCTCACGGGGCTGGGAGAGGCGAGAATGCTGGACTGGGTTACAACGTCAAACTGAAGAACCCGCCCCGCCCGTGGCCCTCAGCAGAGCCGGAGGACACAGCCTTTGGTGCACGATGGGGACGGGGGATGAGCGTGTCAACATCCTGGAGATGCCCATGGGTGGCCAGAGTCCACGGCAGAAGATGCTGCGGTGGAACGTGGCCCTGTGGAGTCGGTGGAGATGATGGGAGAGTGCAGGAAACCTGTGGGGTGGGGGGCAGGACCCCCCGGACTTGGGCTCTTCACCAGATCCTCACAGAGCAGGTGACCCTTCTGTGCTGGATGTGGCCTCTTCGCCAGCACAGATCAGCATGGCTGCTGGCACTGGGTACAGCTGTCCATCTGGTGAATGCTTTCTCTTCGACACCTGTCAGGAAGGTGGACCAGAGGCAGTTTGTGCCACGTGGAGCAGCTCGCGGCCCAGCTGTACCCGGATCGTGTGCTGGTGAGTGGGAACTCTCTTCTCTGCTGCAGTGAGGCCTGGGGCAGGCCTGGCTTAGCTGACATGCTGCAGAACATCGCTCCGGGCCACCGCGGGGAGGACATCACATCAGACAGACCCAGGACAAGGGGAGGGGGCACTCTGGACATCTTGGTGAGACGTGTGCCGGAGGGTGGGAGAATGTCACACAGAGATTCAGGGTCTTGCCATACATTGGAACATCATGTTGTGGTGGTTTAATTGACTTGATGCTTTTTAAAAATTGAAGAAGAATTTATGTACAGAAATATGCACAGAGTTTAAGTGTATAGTTTGGTGAGTTTTGCCAAAACACGTGTTACCCAGACTTCTGTCAAGACATAGAACATTCCCATCACCCCAGAAAGTCCCAGCTCCCCCTTCAGGAGCCACTGCTGTTCTGATTCCTGTCACCAGTTAGTTCCTGCTCCTCGACTTCGTGTCAAAGGGCTGTGCAGTGTGTCGTCCGATGCAGACTTCACTCGGCGCGTTCCTGCGATCTCCCGCCCAGCGCCGCCGTGTGAACGCGCGGATGTGTGTGAGCCAGCCCCTTGTCGTGGGCCCTGGGCTGTTTCCGGGACGAAGTCTTCCATGGACCTTCGTTCCATTTCTCTCAGGTGCATGACACCTCGCTGTGGATTCCTGGGTCACAAGTAGGTGTGTGCCGAGCTTTATAAGAAACTGTTTTCCAAAGTGGTTGTACCAGCAATATATGACAGAATATGCAACACGTTCTCACCAAGCGGTGTCAGTCTTTAACATTTTGGTCATCCTGGTGAGTTTGTACTGGTATCTCATTGTGGGTTTAATTTGCATTTTCCTGATGACTAATGATGTCGGGCACTTTTTCATATGCTGTGGGCCATCGTATGTCTTCATCTGCTCAACTCTCTTGTCCAATTTAAAATTTGGGCTGTTGTCTTTTTTTGAAAATTATAATAGACTTTGTTTTTTAAGCAGTTTTACATTTACAGAAAAATTGAGCGGAAAGTGCAGCATTCCCGTATAGGTACGCTCATCGCCAGTTAGTTTTCTGTGTTATCACATCTTGCATTAGTGTCGCGCGTTCGTTACAACTGAGCCCATTTGATGCGCTATCGTCAACTAACGTCCGTAGTTTGCGTCAGGGTTCACGCTTGGTGCTGTACATGCTGCCAGTTTAGATAAATGTCTAATGACATGTGTCTACCCTTACAGTGTCAACAGAGCAGTGTCACTGTCCTCCCAGCAACCCATGGCAACCTTTAATGTTTTACTGTCTCCATAGTTTTGCCTTTTCCAAAATGTCATGTAATTGGAATCACACCGTTTATAGCCTTTAGAAAAAGGCATTTAAGGTTCTGCCATGTCTTTTCATGGCTTGGTGGCTCATTTCTTTCTGTTGCTGCGTAATAGTCCATTGTCTGGATGTGCCACCATTTGTTTATCCATTCACCTGTGGAAGGACATCTTAGCTGCTTCCAGGTTTTGATAACTGTAAATAACAACTATAAAGCTGCTACTTATAGTTTTTTATAAATGTTTTGTGTGAATCATAAGTTTTCATCCCTTCTGAGTATATACCAAGGAGTGTGATTGTTGGATTGTGTGGTTAGAGGATGTCTACTTTTGTAAGATACTTTCCAACTGTCTTCCAAAGTGACCCATTTTGCGTTCCCACCAGCAGGGACAAGGGCTCCTGTTGCTGTACATCCTCTCCAGCATCTGGGGGTGCCAGTGTTCTGGGTTTTAGCCATTCTAATAGGCGTGTAGTTGTTTCTTGTTGAAATTTCAATTTGCAAATCCCTAATGACATGATTCTGAGCATCTTTTCATCTGCTCATTTGCTATCTATATTTCTTTGGAGAGCTGTCGGTGCAGAAATTTTGCCCATTTTTTCATTCGGTTGTTTTCTTACTGTTCAGTTTTAAGAATTTCTGTATATTTTGGATACCAGGACTTTATCATATATATGATTTGAAAACATTTTCTCCCAGCCTGTGGCTTGCCTTTTCATTCTCTTAACAGTGTCTTTTACAAAGCAAACACTTTTAGTTTTAATGAAGTCCAATTTATCAGTTTTTTCTTTCATGGATCATGCTTTTGGTGTTGTATCTAAGAAGTCATTGCCAGACCCACGGCCACCTAGATTTCCTCCTGTGTTATCTTTTACGAATTTTATTGTTTGTGTTTTACATTTAGGAATATGATCATTTTGACTAAATTTGTAAGATCCGTGTCTAGTTTAAAAAAAAAAAATTTTTTTTTTTTTTGCATGTGGCTGTCCTGTTACTCCAGCACAGTTTGTTTAAAAGACTATCTCTTCTCCACTGAATGGCCTTTGCTGTTTTGTCAGCGATCAGTTGGCTGTACCTGTGGGTCTATATCTGGTCATTATGTCCAGAACACTGTAGTGAGTCCTGAAGTCAGGTGGCGTCAGCCCTCCAGCTTGGTTCTTCCCCTTCAAGGTTGTGCTGGCCATTCGGGTCTTTTGCCTTTGTATAAACCTCAGAACCAGCTTGTTGACAGCCATAAACTAACTTGCTGTGATTTTTAATTGAGATCCTATGGAAGCTATAGCACAAGTTGGGAAGAATCTTGACATCTTGACAATACTGAGTCTTCCTATCGATGAATATGTAATATTTGTGGCATTTACTTGGTTCTTCTTTGATTTCTTCCATCAGAGTTTTATATCGTTCCTCATATAGATCTTGTACATATTTTGTTAGACTTATACCTATGTATTTCATTTCTTTTTTGTGCTAATGTAAATGGTATTGTGTTTTTAATTTCAAATTCCAATTGTTCATTGCTGGTTGTTGTTGTATTTAATTTTAATTTTTTAGTAGCTTGAAAAAATGCAAATATTATATTTTAAATTTCTTATTAAAATTATACACCAAAATTGATTTTTTCTTTTAGTTATGTATAGTCAATGAATTTTAACACATGCAGAACTGTGTAAAGATTAATGATGAAATACTGAGCACTTTTCCCCCTAAGTTCAGGAACAGGGCAAAGCTGTCACCTCTCACTACTCCTATCCAACGCGGTCCTGGAAGTCCTAACCAGTGCAATAGAGCAAGAAAAGGAAATAAAAATAATTTAGGTTGAAAAGGGAGACATAAAACTTTCCTATTCACAGACTGCATGACTGGCTATGTAGAAAATACCAGACAAATCTCAAACAACAGCAGCCACAGCAAAAACCCTCCTAAGAGCTAAGTGAGTTTAGCATGCTCACAGGATAACATGCAGCAATCAGTTTTATTACTATATACAAGCAATAAAAAAAAGTGGAAACTGAAATTAAAAACACAATATCCCCCTTAAAAGACGGAAGGGGAGACAGAGATAGAGAGAGAGAGAGAGAGTCAGATGGGCAGACTTAGCTATAAATCTAACAAAATGTGTATAGGATCTGTGTGCTAAAAACTACAAAGTGCTGATGAAAAACATCAGAAAACACCTACATGCATGGCGGGTCATAACACACCCATGGACTGGAAGCCTCCACAGAGCCAAGGTGCCAGTCTCCCCCAAAGTGACATGTTGAAGTAACACAATTCCAAAAGAATCCCGGAAGGACTTTTTCAGATATAGATAAGAAGATTGTAAAATGTATACGAAGGGTAAAGGAGCTAGCTAAAACAATAAGAATAGCTAAAACAATCTTTTAAAAAAGAACAAAGCTGGATGAATCACATCACTCAATTTTAACATTTATTTTAAAGCAACAACAAATCAAGACAGCGTGGTGCTGGCAGAGGGACAGACAGATCGGTGATGAGAACAGAGAGGCCAGAAATAGACCTGCACACGTGTGGCCCTGCGAGCTTTAACAACAGTGCAAAAGCAGTCAGGGCGAAGGGTAGTCGCTGCAATCAGTGGTGACGGGACAGTTGGTCAGCGAAGAAAGGACAGTCCTTTCAGCAACTCATGACAGAACAATTGGTCATTTGTAGCAAAAAGCTGAACCTTGACCTAAACCTCACCCCTTATACCATTAACTCAAAGTAGATCATATATAAATATAAAACATAAAACTATAAAATGTTTGGAATAAAATGGAAAAATATCTTGTGACCTGGCATTTGGCAAACAGTCCTTAGACACAACAGAGGCATAACCCATAAAAGAAAAAGTTGATACATTTGACTTATCAAAATTAAAAACTTTTGATCTGCCAAAGAAATTGTCAAAACAATGAAAAGACAAGCTGAAGATGAGGAGAAACTATTCACAAATCACCTATCCAGCTAAGGATTTGTATTCAGCGTATATAGAAAACTCTTTCTTTCTTTCTTTTTTTTTTTGGAGACGGTCTCACTCTGTTGCCCAGGCTGGAGTACAGTGGTGCAATCATGGCTCACTACAACCTCCAACTCCCAGGCTCAAGTGATCCTCCCACCTCATCGTCCCCATTAACTGGGACTACAGGTGTGTGCCACCACACCCAGCTAATTTTTTATTTTTTGTAGAGATGGGGCCTTGCTAGGTTGCCCAGGCTGGTTTTGAACTCCTGGCCTCAAGTGATCCTCCTGCCTTGGCCTCCCAAAGTGCTGGGATTACAGGCATGAGCTACTGTGCCCGGCCAGTGGAGATCTCTTAAAACTCAACAGTAAGAAAACAAATAACTCCATGAAGATATGGAAAAGACTTGAACAGGCACTGTACCAAAGATGATATAAAGATGACAAATGAGCACGTGGAAAGATGTTCAACATCATTCACCACTAGGGAAAGGCAAATTCAAACCGCAGTGCAGCACCACTGTACACCTACAAAGAACGGCTCAAATGAAAGAGAACTTTGGCAACTGGTCATTTGGCGATGCTGACCAGGACGTGCAAGAGGAACTCTCACCCCGTGCTGCTTGAAATGCAAAGCAGTGCGGCCACTCTGGAAAACAGTGTGGCAGCTTCTTATAAACGTACATGACCATGTGACTTAGCAATTCCACTCTTGGGTATTAACTCTAGAGAAACAAAAACTTACATCCACATAGAACTGTGCAGAAATGTTTATGGCGGCTCTATTCATAATCATCAAAAACTGAAATGCAAATTCCTTCCATTGGGTGACTTTGCGGGTTGTCCATGCAATGAAATATGACTCAGTAAAAGGGGCAAATTGAACAATTCAAAACTTGGATGGGCCTCAAAGGCATCCTGCTGAGTGTAGGAGTCAGTTTCAAAAGGTTCCGTATGTACAATTCTATTTATTTAACATTCTTGAAAAGACAAAACTATAATGCTGGGACTCAGTGGCTGCCAGGGTTATGGGTGGGGCAGGATGTGCTGATAACGCCTTAGCACTGTGGAATTTGGGGTGACCATCTGCATCTTCACTGTGGTAGTGGTTACATGAATGTATATACAAAACTTCAAAACCAAACCAAAACAAAAAGGTTAATCTAAAAATTTTAAGATATATAATTTTTTAAATGACATATATTCCTGATTAAAATTTTTAAGGCCAGGCGCAGTGGCTCACGCCTGTAATCCTAGCACTCTGGGAGGCGGAGGCAGGAGGATTGCTTGAGCTCAGGAGTTTAAGACCCCATCTCTATGAAAAGCACAAAAATTAGCTGGGCGTGGTGGTGAGAGCCTGTAGTTCGGGCTACTTAGGGGACTGAGGTGGGAGGATGCAGGGAGTTAGCTATAGTCCCAGCAAAATATTGGGTCCCTTAGGCTGGGGTCATCACAAAGGATAAGGAAATAATAGAAAATAGAAAATAATAGAATATAGAAGTAAAAGAATACACAGAGACGAAAGTACAGTTTTACAGAGTATAGAGGTATGAAAGATGGGGGCTCGGGAGACCCCACAGCATTCCTGTGAGCTGTGAGGCCCCGAGTAAAGTTTCACATGGGTATGTATAGGTACAGTGATCAGTTGCCAGGGGTAACAGATTTACATAACAACAGGTGGTTCGTTTTAGGTTAAAAATCTCCCAAAAAACTTCTAGAGATCCCTTAATCAACTCTATCTACGTGAGCAAACGGTTACAAAATCTTTCTAAGACAAACTTCTAAGATCTAAGATAAAGCTATTACTTAGCAGAAAAGTTAAACAGAAATATAGTGGCTCCATATTTCTTTAGCTAGTTTTTGTGGATTGAGACAGGTAGTCAGGAATGAAGCAGGAACTGTCCCTTAGGCTAATTGCGTTTAGGTTTAGCTGCAGGTGTCTGTCTGCCGGGCACTCTTTGATCAGCTCCCGTCCCGTGGCTCCATGCAAACCTGCTTTGTCATACAAAACAGGCGAAAGCCACAGGTTTGAGATGCAGCTTGGAAAGCAGCTGCCACTGACCTGTGAGACGCCCTCCTGAGGCCAGGCAGCTTTTGATACGTGAACTAACGCGTGCACATACTCCTTTAGGGCAAAGCCCTGCAAAACTCCAGAGATCATTTCTGTCTCTATCTAGCGATATTAATCTATGGAGCAACATCTCTATGGGGCAACAGGAGGATCGCCTGAGCCAGGAGTTTGAGGTTACAATGAGCTGTGATGAGGCCACTGCACCCCAGCCTGGGCGACAGCAAAACTGTCTCAAAAAAAAAAATTTTTTTTTTTTTAGTAAGCTGTAACAGAAGGAAATATCTGGACTTGGTAAATGGTATTTATCAAAACCCCACAATAATCATGCTTAAATCAAGATATTAAAAATATTCACAGTAAAGTCTAAAAAGCACAGGCCTGTGTGCTCCCACTGCCTACGTTCTTCCAGATGTCCCACGTGAGAGAACCGCAAAAGAGAAAAGAGGATACATATTGAAGACAGGCATTTGTGTGTGTTGATGTTTGTTGATGGTATGATCATCTTTGTGGAAATCCAAGAAAATCTGTGAAGAGCCTGAGACCAAGAGGGGAGTTCAGCCCACGCTCGATACAGCATGGAACTGGCTTCTCCCTTCTCACGATGACACTGAGTGCATGAGCCACCACCATTCCCCGCAAGAAAACAACACATGCAGTAAACAGATGAGAAATGTGTAAGAGCTGCATGAAGAAAATGTGGAAACTCTTTTGGAAAACCTAAAAGAGAATGTGAGTATACAAGTGCGCCACATGGGGGTGAAAGAAACTTGAAGATGTCAGTTTCCCACAAAGTCCTTGCATATTCATTGCAGTCTCAGTTAGATTCCAGTGGGTTTTTTTTTAATGACACTTGAAAAGCTGCTTCTGGAGCTGAACTAACAGAAAAACAAAAACCAACATTAAAATAAAAGAAAAAGAATACAAGAGGAGCTTTCTGTATGGGATTAGAAAAGAACTCTACAATTCTGACAACCCCAAGTGGCTCTACAGGACCCACGGCAGCTGGGTCTGGGCTCCATGCTGTGGACGATGCGCAAAGTGTGGTTAAGCACGAAAATTCTGGAAACCAGCGACAGTCGGGGCAACGCTCTGCAGACAGAGGCCACATCTCTGTCCCACTGGCCACCATCCCAGAAGGCAGCAGTTGCCGGGAGTGCTGCAGCCCCGCTGAACTGCAGCCCCACCCAACCTCTGCAGTACGGGCAGAGCTGACAGAGGGAAAGGAGAACCCAGGACACTTCCACAGCCAGGGCACCGTGCCAGACAGTGAGAAGTAAGTGTGCACCAGGGGACTCCCAACTCCTCTCCCCAGGAGCCAGGACAGTCTGGGCACGGTACCCCCTCAGGAGCCCTGTCTGTCCTGCAGACGGTCCCCCCTCCGGAGTGCTAAGCAGGGCCGTCTCCAGAAGCCCCTCCTACTTAGAATTCATGTCATGTACTTCCCAAGATCTTAGTGAAAGCAGCGATTTTCCACCCACCAAAGCAAATTCGTAATGTGAGCGTTTTTCATACATGGCCTGTGTGTTATAAAGAGCAGATCCTTTTATGTTGCAAAAGATTTAACTAAAAATGTCCTCAAGGAAGCAAACTTCTTGTGGTGGTACACCAATATATTTGAAAAACCACAGAAATAAAGGTAATGATCAAATAATTTCTTTTATGTGCAACCGTTAACAGACAAAAGTTGGACAAGACTGTCACCCGCAGGGGCAGGCGCCCCCCCCAAGCTGTGGGGGGTTTGGGCAGACGTTGCTCTGGAGCTGCACGGTGTATCCCGAGCCTCTCATCCGCACGCAACTGGCGCCGAGGGCAGCAAAATTGCAACCAGTGTGCTGCGTTCGCCTTCCTTCTCTGATGGAGCAGTGACTGGTGGTCACAGGACCATCGCTGACGTGAGCACAGTTGCATTTATGTAAGCACAATTGGGCGGTGTCATTTTATCTTTCTAGTGAGGGCATGTTTCGATGCCAGCACACAGGCCTCCCCGCCCCAAGGTGGGTCTCGCTCTGCGGCCCCTCAGGGGGGCCTTAGTGTACCTGGAGGGTTTTGTCCCTAGAAACCCAACACAGACATTTATCCCCAGCTGGATTTGTAACAGTAGGTGTCAAGGGGCCTCTAGCTGCAGGACGCCCGGCACTTCTGAAATATACAAGATGCTGGTCTAGTCACAAGGAACACCCACTTCTTTCCTATCCCCCGACACCGTTTGGTCTCCAAGTGACCACAGCTGTCTGTGACAACACACAGGATTAGAACGGGACCGTCACCTTGTGCACACAGAATTGTACTGGAGAAACGAAACCACCTGCCAGAGTGAGGGGGCCACCCCCTGGGAGACCCTCAGAGCTGCTGCAGACCGGCTGGGGGGCAGGGGACACAGAATTGGCTGGGCCGACTCTTGCCCACAGAACCACTCTTTTCTGGGGCAGGAGGCTGCCTGGAGCTGCAGGTGCCAAAGCTTCCCCAGGGCCTCCGATCTGCCACTCGGGTGGACCCAACTATGAGGACTTCGGACCCCGCCACTTCTGCAGTTTATGCCGTCTAGGGTCACAGCAGTTTGTGGGTGGGGTCAGCCAGTATCTTGACATTTGTTAAGGTGAGTAACTGACTTTCTGAAAATAAGTAAAAGTAAAGTTTATGTTGGTTTCTTAAGACTAAACTTATTTTTAAAGTTTACTGATCTTAGGGCCATGAGAATATAATTTTGGTCACTGTATTCTTTCCTTCCAATTCCACTTTTCTCAGGTTTTCAAAATTGTTGTATATTGCTTAACCTTTAAAAATGAAAGTTTTGGCCACAGTGCCTTTTTCTTTTGTGGGCAAACTGTCTAACACAGGGAGAGAGGACATTTGCTTGTCAGTCAAGCCGCCTACAGAAATCGGCAGGTTCTCTTTTAGCGGTATTTTCACTGGCACACCCAGCTCCAAACCAGAGCAAATCCTCTTTCTGCAAACTGACCAACAGCATGAACTTTATACGGAGTTTCTGCCAAAACTGGTACCAGACACTGGACCAGTTCAAATGAAGTTTTGCACCTGGTGACAACTTACAAATGTGCATGGAACAAGTCAAGAAGGTGGTTACCCCGGGGGGAGCAGCGTGCTCTCGAGTGTGCTTTGTGTGTGGACGTGCGCACACATGTGTGAATGTACATGTGTGGCGAGTGTGTGCTCCTCAGCGAGGCGAGGCTGCCAAGCCGTCTGCACCACCAGGGCATGTTCTCATTACGTGGCATCACCCTAAGAAATCATCTGTCTCACGCTTGCACAAATATTTTATGTAATAAATTTCCAGCCTGAAAGATTTTTGTTTTTCTTTTGCTTTTATTACAAGCATATAATATTAATTGGCAAAACACTGAATACAAGCTTCACTATCATAAAATCAAAACATTTAAGCAATATTCCAAAAAAGATTTTAGACAAAAACTAGCCACCAATAGTACAAAAATTACACACCAACACAAAGCATAAAAAATGTAAACTTTCAAATTAAACAGTCAAAAATATGTATCTGCATTACCATTTCCACAAACCGTGGCAGCTTTCATCTGTTTGCCACACACTGATGATAAAGGCTTAGTGTCCCTTAACCCAACATTGCTGTCATTTGGGGAACCGTGTTTCTGACATCCAGTTGCGCCCCGGACAGCCCCTTACGCCGGAGCTGTGCACGCCTCAGGGAGCTCAGGCTCAGCTCCTCCTCCAGACGGGTCGCCCCTGGCTACCAGCCAGCTGCTCCCACGGGAGGGGAACCGGTCCCCACTCGGAGCCTCAAGGCTGTTCCCCGCCAGGCATTTGTAAAGATTACGGCAGAATCTGAATGATCTTCTAATCTACTTGTCTCAGTTTATTTACTCAGTTTATTAAATATCAAGGCAGAGAAATACATTTGTTTATCATGTTAAGGTCACGTGTGATGTGGTGGAGCTCAGATGATTTCCTGAGGAAAACAGAGGAATCAGATTGTTTGTGATTTAGCTATCTGCACTAAATTTATTTTCAATGTTTGAGAGCACATTAAATATTCACGTACAATATAGAAATCAGCTGGCTCATTCCTAGAACATTCGATCCAATGCCACATTCCAAACCACTGTAAAATGCCTTCCTGTTTGCTTTGAGGGAAAAAACCAAGTGAATCTCCAACGACTGGGAATGCTGTGCGCAGGCTCAGAGGCCGACTCAACGGAGGGCTCAGGCCTGTGAAGGGTGGCACCCTCTGTCCTGGGCCCCACCCCCAGGGCCCAAGCAAGACCCACAGGTCAGCCCACCCAGCCCACTTCCTGCCTGGCCAGAGCATGCTGTAAATACTGCTGCAGGCTCTCTCTCTCACACACTCACACACACTCTCCCAATAACAGCATTCTTACCATAATAACAATGGAAAAGGAGAAACCAAACAGCTGAATGTACATATTTTGAAATTCCACTATATTCCCTTTCAATTTAGCAGAATAAATGCTACATTACAATTTAAACAGATGTCTAATAAATGCATGTTGGAACCTATTGCACAAAAGCATAAAAGATGCTCTTCATCCATATAAAACAAAAACATACAAATTAAAAGCTACTCAAAGTAAAAAGAAGCTTGCAAAATATCTCACAATTTCATTTTATATGCCTGTAAATAAAGCTGGACCACTGAAACCAAACAATTGGATGGGAAAATATGATAGAAGGCTTAAAATAGAATAAATAATTTTATAAAGTTACGTTTTCTTTTTTAACCCCCCAAATCTTAAATTCAATATTATATATTCTATCTGCATTTTCTATTTTCATGAAAACTGTATCAAGTGAGACCATGTTCTGGGTAAGCAGCCCCACTGTTGAAGATGATGCCTAAGGTAATTTAACAGCGCTTGTGTTACCAGCATAGACGGTTGTGAAAACCACTTCACAGTAACGCCATCTGTTAAAAACTTAATAGGATCCAGTCATCAACTGATCCTGGCTTTCATGCTGGGAAAAATAAAATTCAGTCTTTTGATGTTAAATGAGAGCTTGACAGAAACGAAAGGAGACCGCCCGGAAGCTTCCGTCTGCCGGAGGTTCATCATGCTCCAGTCTCTAAACCACATAAGGCTACGAAGTCAGACCAAAGAGGCAGAAGGTCACCAGGGCAATTGTCCTGTAGTGAGACAGTCTGCATGATGAAATCTTAGAAAAATAGGTACTTTTGCTGCTGAGGTTTTGTCAGGTTAACACAATTACAAAAGCAGGGTCACACCAGCTGGAGACGTTAACACTGGCTTCGACTCATCCCCACCTCTCTGTGTAGGAAATATATCAACTTAGCACCATAGCAAAGTCAAGTGATTTCAAAGATAGCTACAAAGTTACAAATATATATTATGAGATTATTACAGTGATACTAAGTTTAATCTGAACTGTGAATTAATTTTATTTGAATTTGGAGGCTCATAACCGTTTAATCCTTCCTTAGTTTCACCACACAGGAAAATACCTAAATTCTAACGTTACACCGAAAACTGCATCGTGATAATATATGGTTTTACAGAATGCTTCAGCAGTATGTATATTTTGAGGTAGACAGGTAATATTTACTCAGACACATCTACTCACAAACCCCTGTAGTAACTCTAAACCATGATTTGGATGAACAGCAAGCTTAGGTAACTGAATAATTCCAACAGTCCCAGAAGTTAATGGGTTTAATTAAATAGAGGTGAATTTTGACCAACTCCTAACAAAGAATCTGCTTTTACGTTGTAAGAAGGCCTTGGAATGCAAATCGCTTGGATGGAACTAATCGGAACATGCCCTCGTCCCCACGCTGGATCACCCGCAGCTGCTCCTGCCGTCCCACGTCCCACGTCCGTCCCACGTCCCACGTCCCACGTCCGTCCCACGTCCCACGTCCGTCCCACCTTCCCACGTCCGTCCCACGTCCCACGTCCCACGTCCCACGTCCGTCCCACGTCCCACGTCCGTCCCACCTTCCCACGTCCGTCCCACGTCCCACGTCCGTCCCACGTCCGTCCCACGTCCCACGTCCGTCCCACGTCCCACGTCCGTCCCACGTCCCACGTCGGTCCCACGTCCCACGTCCGTCCCACCGTCCCACGTCCCACGTCCGTCCCACCGTCCCACGTCCGTCCCACGTCCCACGTCCGTCCCACGTCCCACGTCCCACATCCGTCTAACAGGAGGCAGAAGAGAACGAGCAAAGCTGAGTGTCCACGAGACCACCACAACTTTCAAAGCAAAGTCAAGACACAATTCTCGCCTCTAAGGTGAAATACTGCACGGAAAACCCGGCTGGTGGCCAGCGGGAGACGGGACGACCTGCTCATCTACGTCTCGGGGGAGGAGGAGCCGGGGAGGGGTTCTAGGTTCAACAAGAAACAAACAGGAACATCCAGGTGGAGATTACAATGAAGGCTGCAGGACAACACGTCAACTGCTCCACAAAATGGTTCCTTTCTCCTCATTCTTGCCTTTATACATCCCAAGTTACAGTTTTAAAGGAAAAAATGTTGATGTGCTGGCAAAGAGGTCATTCTGTGATTTGACAAAAATACTAACGTGCGGGAGGAGGGGGCTGGCAGTGTGCACTGCCGGTGACCGAAAGGCAGCTCCCTGGGGCAGGAGCAGTTTCCCTGCCCGTCCCGTCCTCCACGACGCTCGCAAAGCCACCCTCCACTGGCAGCTGCCACAGTACAGGAGCAGTTGCCACCAACAGGGGGGAGGGGACAACTGCAGAAATGGCCCAGCCACCACTGCATATGGGCGCTTCTTGTATGACCCTGACGCTGTTTCCAGCAAACGTTCCCCGTGGCGCCAGGCGCTCTGTGCCACGTCGGAGGGGCCTGGCAGGGAAGGAGCCCACTGCACACGCCACGTCTCTCTCTTCAGCAAAATGAAAACGGGAAAGAGTAAGCAGGAAATAAAGTGATGGCACTGAACAATTTGTGCCCTTTTTAATAAAGAACTTTTTAAAAACAAGAATTGTTTTGCAAACCAGCACTGACCTGGTTAAACTGCCTCTGGTCTACCCTGCTGTGTGTCAGAAATCGCGACCTGTGCCCGTGACTGGGCAGTAGCAGGCGCAGGAACCCCCTCGCCTGGCCTGTGCTGAGCGTGTGTCCCAAGAGAGTCCTCGCGCTGACCAGCCTACGTCACATGACACAAAGGCCAATGAGTCAGGGGCTACGGTCTTTGTTGTGTTTCATAAGGTGGGAAATTAAATACCGTGGTTAAATCATAATATTAATGGAAACGTCTTTTGGTATGCTTTTCAATTAAACTTTTATATATCTTCCAAGTCTTTAGGAAGCTAAAGGCAACATAAATATCATCATTCACCATGAAAAGGTATTTTTTCAATAACTTAGGAAGGATTCTATAAAAGTACAAGTATTTCTGAGGCTTATCATAAACCTAATTCATAAACTAAACTGAAATGAACTCAGATTTTCGAGACCTGGAAACAAGCAAAGGTGATCTGTGTCAGGAAGGTGACTTTCAAACCATGTCACACTACATTTATGACTCTGGTCTGTGAATCTGAAGCAAAGAGAAGAGCATCATTCAGCTACACGAAACTGTGAAGTGTTTTCATCCTCTGTAAACGTGGTGCTGGTAGTGTCTTGTTGAGTGTGAATTCTCTCATACAAAAGTTATAAATATTCTCTATTCAGAAGTCTGGTCCACACGACACCCAGAGGCAACATTCTGAAGCGTGTGGCCACGAGGACACCCGCACAGGACGCCCAGGGGTGCGAGGGCCAAGTCTGCGGGCGCTGCTCACAGCAAGTCCATCTTGGGTCTGTAGTGCAGCAGGAGAGGCGCCTTCTGGAAGACACAAGAGCACAGGGCACTTCTCAGCAGGGACAGACAAGACCAGCTCAGCAGGGGAGGTAAGGGCTGAAGAAATGTGCTTGGACACAGCCCCACGAGCAGGCTCTGGTGCTGAGTGACGTGGAGTGGGGCCAGAATGAGGCTGGAGGAACGAGGCCCAGCTGGGCCTGGCCCTGCCCAGCCCCCACACCCCTCCCCATCTCCCTCCAATCTCCAGCCGAGCCCCAGGTCAGCCCAGCAGCCCTAGGACAGGCCTCCACCATCTGCTTCCTCCTTCAGAAAGAGGTGCCCAGAGGCTCCAGGGCCCCCTCTGCCTGCAGCAGCCAACCTCCCTGAGCAGGGGCAGGTGAGCGAGACCACCTGGGCCCAGAAGGCTCTGCGCCTCACTCTGGGGTCGATAATTTCAGAAAGACTGAAACTGCATTTCACAGCAATCTGTAGCTAAATCATCTAAGTTCTCAAGAGAAAAGGTAAGCACAGAAGAGTAACTGCCATTTGTAGCAGATTCTGAAAATTAAATAAAACTATTATAAACTGCAAGTCTCACCTTGAATCTCCACCTTGTGACAACCACAAATTTGAGTGTGTGGTCCTTGCCCAGGATCTCCTCGTTGCATAAAATGTCCAGCTGGCGGGAGAAGAAGCTTCGATTAGCGGACGGAGGGTGCGCCGCACACACAGCCTCGGCCTACGTGCAGGACACGCCTAGGCGAAAGGATAAAGCCTCTGCGCCTCTTTGAAACGTGGCCCCGCCACCGTGTATGAACAAACGTGTACAGAGCTGAAGCTTGGCTCATTTATTCATTTATCCCTGCCTCGTACCAAAGAGGAAATCTGGTGCAACACATCAGTGACAAGTGCCAGCAACGCTCCTGTTCAGACCAGGTGCTCCTCCTAGGGGCACAGCAGGTCCCTCGGGCTCAGAGCACCAGGTGGCCCCAGAGACACTGGCCCGGCTGTTCACACGTGGTAGGGAATGAGGCTGCATATGGCTTTGTCCAAGCCCACGCTCCCTGCTTCTCTGAGACACCCAGGAGGCCAGGGTGGCCTCTCCCTCCCTCCCCCGAGGCCCCCTGCACTTCCAAACTGGCTACCCCCTTGCCACTGTCCTGGCCCCATCCACCACATTGATGCACTAAGAAACAGGGAGAGGCGGTTGGCACAGGAGTCGCCAGCCCCAAGGGCCTCCAGGATTGTTAAGGGTTCAGGCAGCTCGTGAACCCTTCTTGGTACCCTTGTCAGTAGGACAGTGCCCGCACAGGGGCACCAGGAGGCCACAGGACAGACACATCACCCACCCCACATTGGGGGGCCCAGCCCATGCCAGGTCCAGCTAACTCCACCACGCCATCCCCAGACTGTTCACCCAGGGAGCACCTGTCCCTGCCAGGCCCCACCTCTGGGCCAAGCCATCCCTCTCACAACAGCGGGAAAAGGAACTGGCTCCTGGTTTTTTTTTTTAATTAAATAGACTTTTATTTTTTTAGAGCAGTTTTAGCTTCACAGCAAAATTGAAAGGGAGGTCCGAGTGCCCCAGCACCTCTGCCCACACACACGTGAGCCTCCCCACTCTCAACATCCCCCCAAGAGTGGTCTTTGGTCGCCATCGACGAACACACATGGGCCAGGCCACCATCACCCGGACTCCAGAGCTGACACAGGCCACAGTCTTGGGGCTGGACGAATGTCTGATGACATGTCTCTATGGTTACAGTGTCAAAAAGAGCAGCGTCACTGTTTATCCCGCCCTCCCCCAACCTCTGGCAACCACTGATCTTTTACTGTCTCCATGGTTTTGCCTTTTCCAGAATGTCACACAGTTGGAATCACACAGTCTGCAGCCTTTTCAGACTGGCTTCTTTCACTCAGCAATATGCAATGAAGCTTCCTTCATGTCTTTGCATCGCTTCATGGCTCATTTCTTCCTAGTGTTGATAACACGGCATCATCTGATGTGCCAGAGTTTGTTCATCCATCGCCTACCGAAGGACATCTTGCTGCTTCCAGGTTTTGGCGATTATGAATAAATCAGCTATAAATATCTATGTGCAGGTTTTTGTGTGGACCTAAGTTTTCAGTTCCTTTGGTAAATACCAAGGAGCGTGACTGCTGGCTTGTGTGGTAAGACTGTTTCGTTTTCTAAGAAACCACCAAGCCATCTCCCAAAGTGGCTGTGCCACTCTGCCACCGTGATGCCAGCAGGGGCCCCAGGGGCTGATGGCCACCGGATACGGGAAAATCTCACATCCTTTCTTCTGGTGGTTCCTGGGGAGGAAAGGGCCTCATCCGGGACCGCCAACCTCTCCTCGGGCCACCCCCAGGTGTATCTCAAGCCCCCATTTCCAAATGAGCTTGAGCACCTGTGCCCTCATAGGAAAACCCAAGTACCTCTCACCCCTCCGCCCCCGGACACTGTCCTCTAAACTTAGTAGAAAGCCTTTTTCTGTTTACTTCTCTCCGTCTCCTCACGTCCCGACTCGGTTTCTCTGAGGGCTCTGGGCAGCCCTCGTGGACACCCTGGCTCTCTGGTCCTGAGCTCACCTCTCCGATACGTGCACCAGCCTGTCCCCAAAGATGCCACCCCGTGCTCAGGCCCCCGCAGTCATTCCTGACCCCTTCCTGCCCTCTGCAGCCCCACCAAGTCCACCAGCAACTTCTGGCTTTCTCTGTCGTCGTGTCCTGGGGCTGTCGTGGAAGCTGCCAGCACTGGGGGGCTGTAATCAACAGAAATTCATTGCGTGGAGCCCAGGAGCATGAAATCCAGTTGTCGCCAGGGCCACGCTCTCTCTGCAGAAGCTCTAGGGGAGTGTCACACTCTGTTCAGTGCTGCTATGACAAAACACACAGGCTGGGTAATCTATAGAGAACAGAAATCGATTTCCTCACAGTTCCGGAGGCTGGGAAGTCCAAGACGAGGCGCTGGCCTGTGGTGCTGCGTCCTCATGGCAGGGAAACGCGGCAGAGAGAACCCACTCCCACAGCGCCCTTCCCAGCAGCACGAATCCACTCACGGGGTGGAGCCCTCACGACCCACACACCTTCCACGGCAGCTGCACTAGGGATCGAGGTTCTAGCACATGAATTTTGGAGGATCCTTCCTGTCTCTCTAGCTCCAGGGGGCCTGGGGGCTCCTTCTCCCGGCCACGTCCCTCCAGCCTCTGACTGTGTGTCTCGGTTGCCGCAAGTCTCCCTCTGCCTCACACTTGTAAGAACTTGTCATTGGATTTAGGGTCCTCCCAGATAATCCAGGATCATTTCAGCTCACGATTCTTAACTTAATTCCACCTGTAAAGATCTTTTTTCCAGGTAAGATCCCATTTGCAGGCTCCATGGTCAGGATGTGAGCTCATCTTTTTGGGGCCACCACTGCACCCACTGCTTGCTCCAGAACACATCCCAAGTCCGTCCACTTCTCCCCCTTGACTGCCTCTGCCACGGCCAGTCTCTCCTGCTTCCACGCCTGCACCCCACAGCCCATTCCACACAGCCCGAAGGGTCTCGTGCAGCTCCACCTCCAACCCGTGCCCTCTTACGCCCCGCATCTCTCTAACCTGTGCAGAGCTGATCCTGTGATGGTCTGTATCCTCCAACCTGTGTCACCACCCCGGGGGCGTTCCCATGTGCTCGCATGCTGCAGCCCTCGGCCCCGCCTCGCACCAGCAGGCCGCCGGGTTTCACTGTACGCTCAATATTTATCACAACTTGGAAGTGCCCTCTTGTCCATCCATCTATTCACCTGTCCCTCCCTCAGCCCACCCACCACCCACCCATCTGCAGACATGCCGAAGAGAAGAATCCCTCCTCAGGAGGAAAGAACCTGCGTGACACAGTCACCCCCACTCTCTACCAGCAGGGGCTGCAGGCGCCTGGTCCTGAGCCTCTAACAACCCCCACCATTTCCTACCACGCTATCTGGCAGGGTAGGCAAAACCAATTGAGTTTCTTTCTGATTAAAATCTCCAAAGTTGTTAATAAAAAACAAACCCAAAGAATTCTAGAAGTATCACTTTTACAGAGAAGACACGACTTGTTATAGTTCCTATTTATGGATCAACTATTACCTCGTTGAAAGATGAAAGGTTAAGTTTCTTGGCGATGAATTTCTTCAGGTGCAAGACGGTGGCCTGGGCGGAGCAGCGGATCCATTTCCGTTTCAGCCCGCGCAGTTTGCTGCTGTTGCACTCCAGACAGATGCTCACCTTCGAGAGGGACACAGGCGCGTCAGGACGGATCGGACTGGACTGGTCTCAGGAGGTTCTCTTGGAAACCCACTAATTCCTAAATCTAAGACCGCTGACCTTTTTGAAATCAGAAATCTGCTTTGACCTCAATACTGCAAAAAATAATTTTATTTCAATCATTTTACACACATTATCTTAAAACGTTTATACTTTGCTTGCCATTTTGGGAAATACAATCTAACCCTGTTAATTCTATCTTTTTAACATAATACTTTAAAGTAAATCCAAGAGTCATTTCTCCATCGCAGGCCTGAGTTCTTGGTCTGAGTTAAACCTGTCCTGAGAGCTTCTACCCAGTGCGGTGCAGAGCAGTCACCCCCACGTCTCCCGGCACGATGTGCAGAGACGCAGGGCAAACAGTGGCAGCAACACTGATTCCACCCGGTGCATCCAGGAAGGTTTTATAAGGGAAGGAGTGCTGTGCTTGGCCTTGAAGAGGACAGCAGATGCACCAGAGAAGAAAAGAGCATTCTTGGCAGAGGAAGAGCCACAGGTCCGAAAGTTCACGGCTGCTGTCCAGATGCAGCAGCCGTGGGGTGAAAGCACAGGTGAGCCCAGGTGCCCAGGAGACACACAGTGGAAAGTGACCGCAGAATCACAATGGCGCGGTGCCAGCAGACACAAAGGGGAATCTGCTAAGGGGGACAACCCCTACCCCAGGCCCCGGGGGACCCCAGGTGAGGAAGTAAACGTCCCCAGCAAACATTCATCAGTAGTGGCCACGACAAATGGCACAATCAGGCCCCTTAAAAATCCAGATAAAATGGCTAACAAAGGTATTGACTGAAATCTGTCTAAAATTCCAGAAGATATAAAAGAAAGGTTAAAAACGTGAGACATCATGAGGAAAGAACAGACAGGTATTGAAGATAATGAGATGTAACTTCTAAAAATCAAAACATTCACCGAGATGAAAAACTCAGTGGATGGCTGAGCCGCAGATTAGTCTCAGCTACAGACAGATTCACTTTCTAAAAATTCATTTGAAGAAATTACCCATAAGAAGTAAAGAGACAAAGACAGCAATTACCGCAACCGCACAACAGAAAGAGAAAGGAAGAGTGAAGAGTGGGGGCACCAGGGGGAAATGACAAACAACACGCGGAAAGGCAAACTTTAAGAAACAATGAAAGACTTAAATCTTCAGATTCAGGAAGCAAAACAATCCAAAACGAAAGAAATAAAAGATACAGACCCAGACACTTGCAAATGCCATCAAAGGCCCCCCAGGAGCAACTGCAACTGACCCAGAAAACAAAGAGCCCCCACGGTGCGGACGGGACAAACAGCTAACAGAGCCGTTTGGAGCCAACTGTGAAGAGACCAGCAAGCAGCCCAGGAGGACAAGCCCTGGGTGCAGGAGAGACCCAGAAGCAGAGGGGACCCTAGGGCGTGAGTCCTTGGGGAGCATGGTGGGGCCCTGGGTGGGGCTGGGCACAGACTCAAGGTTAACTTTGGACTTTTAAAAAATGTAAATACTCATTTAAACATCTTGTAACCACAAAATAAGAGAAGTAGAACTTAACAACTTACCAGTAGAAGAAGACATTAAAGAAAACTCACTAACTCAACAGAAGCTGGGAAAGAGGAGGCGCGAAAGCAGAGGCCGAGCCAACTCCAGGGAATCGTGCAAATGTAAAACTACTTGCCGGTTAAAAATTTTCTAATTTGGTTTTTTAAAAAAATCTACCTCTACGCTGTAAAAAGTGTCACATTTAAGGAAGGCATTTTAAAAACGGAAATACCTGATAATATTAACCAAAAGAAGCTAGATTACTATTAAAGCAGACTTTAAGAAATAAAGCTTATTGAGAAAAAAAAAATCCCCTAAGGATGAGGGACATTTCTAGACCTGAATGCACCTAGTGACACTCACACTGACTCGATAGGAACGCACAGCCACTGAAGGGGCTTCTCTTTCCCAGCAAGGGAGGGCGGGTCCCACCCTCTGTAGGCAGACACCCTCTCAGGCTCGCAGAAGTGGGGTCGGCTGGACCCCAAGTGATGGGGTCACAGGTGCCACGTGGACTGCAGTGCAGCCAGCCAGCAAGCAGCCCCAGTCTGTACCGTGCGTAAAGCTCTGCACGTGAAGCTGGGAGAGAAGCCAACGCCCCAGGAAGGTGTGGGGGCCTGAGAGCGCCAGCGTGGAAACTGCAGGCTCTGCTACACACGGGAGAGAAGAGTAGAGTTCTCTTTGTGTGTAACGAAAGGTGGAAGGAAGCAAGCATTTATTTTTGCTCAGATTTGCATAAATTCAGGAAGTAGCACGAGGTGGTTCTGCACATGGGGCTGGGGCCAGTGACAGGGATGAGAATGGAATTTAAACCTTTTATATGATATTAATCTTTGGACTATGGAAATGTATTGCCTACTTAAATACACTAAATTACAAACATGCTTGTGATTTTTTTAACAGCTTTATTGAGGTATAATTTACACACACTTCTTTTAAGTATCCAATTCAATAACTTTCAGCAAATTTATAGAGCTGTCATTTCCATCACCTCAGAAACAACCCTCCTGGCTCTCTGCCTTCGACCTCACTGCTTCCTGCCCCTGACAATCACTGTTCTGCCTTTGTCTTTGTGGTTTTAACTTGCATTTCCTGATGCCTAGTGATGCTGAGCATCTTTTCATGTGATTATTAACCAAACCCCAACTAGCAGCCAGGTTGGGCCAAGCACCCCAGCCTCCGGAAGTGCTGGGATCAGGAGCACGAGCCCATGCCCAGCCTGCGAGCCGAACCGTCTGTACATCCTCTCTGGGGAGGTGTCGACTTGCATTTCTTACTTAGCTGCTGGGGCTGTTCACCTTCTTACTGGGTGATAAGAGTGATATACTCTGGATACGAATCCTTTATCAGAGATATGACTTGCAAATATTTTCTCCCAGTCTGCAGATTATCTTTTCATTTTCTTCATAGTGTCTTTTGAAGAGCAGCAGTTCTTAGTTCGATGAAGTCAATTCATTATTTTTCTTTCATGGATTGTGCTCTTGGTGTTGAATATGAGAATTTTAGGCCGGACCCAAGGTCCTAGAGTCATCTTTTTGCATGTAGATAACTAACTGACCCAGCATCATGTGTTGAAAACACCACTCTTTCCCCAGTGAATGAGCCTTGGCACCTTTGCTGAAAAACAAGTGACCACAGATCTAAAGGTTTATTGCTAGACTTTAGAACTTGTTCCATTGATTTATGAGTCTGTCTTCATGCCTGTAACATGATGTCTTCATCACTGTAGCCATATAGTATGTTTTGATGTTTAGAATTTTCAATATGTACTTTTAAAAATAACCCATGGGTAACTCAACAAGAACAATCGAATTCAAAAAGGGGCAAAAGCAGCCTGGGCAACAGCGAGACCCCATCTCTATAAAAAATAAAAATTAGCTGGCCAAGGTGGTATGCACCTGTAGTCCCAGCTACTTGGGAGGCTGAGGTGGGAGGATTGCTTGAGCCCAGTAGTTTGAGGTTGCAGTGAGCTATGATGACACCACTGCACTCTAGCCTAAGAAACAGAGTGAGACACAGTCTCCAAAAAAAAAAAAAAAAAAAAGGCAAAAGACTTTAGATATTTCACTAAGAAAAATATACAAATGGCCAATAAGCACATGAAGCTGCTCAGCATCACCAGTTATTAGGGAAATGTAAATCAACACCACAGTGAGATATCGCCTCACACCCACTAGGATGGCTACTACCAAAGAGCCCAGAAAAAGTGTTGATAAGGATGTGGAGAAACTGGAACCCTTGTGTGCTGTTGGTGGAATACATGATAAAATGGTGCAGCCTCTGCGGAAAACAGTGTAGAGGTTCTTCAGAAAGTTACAAACAGAATTACCATATGACCCAGCAATTCCACTTCTGAGTACACACACAAAAGAATGGAAAATAGAGTCTTAAAGAGATATTTGTATGCCCAGGTACAGCAACATTATCCACAATAGCTAACGTGGAGGCAGCCCAGGTGCCCGCCGGCAGAGGAGCGGACACACACACTGTGGTCCCCTCACACGAGGGGCGTCACTCAGCCTTAGAAAGGAACGAAGCTCGGACACAGGCTGCGACGTGGATGAATCTCAAAAACATGACGCTCAGCGAAAGAGCCAGACACCAAAGGCCACATCTTGTGTGATTCTGTTTGCTGAAACGTCCAGAACAGGCACACCCACAGACAGAGGCCAGGCCGGTGGGGCGGGGCTGGGGAGGGGCCGCAGTGGGACGGGGTCTCCTTCTGAGGAGACGAAATGTTCTGGAACTAGAGAGAGGCAGTTGTACAACACTGGGAATGCACTTAATGCCCCTGAACAGCACACTTGAAAATGGTTAAAATGGAAAATTTTATGTGTATTTTAACCTGATTTAGAAAATTGGAAAAAAAATAACCCATAGGTCAAAAAAGAAATCATAATGAAAATTCACAATTATTTAGGACCAAACTGTATCTCTGGAAACCATCCGAACGCTCAACTCAAGAGTTTAGGAAACAAACAAAAGAGTGACCTAAATAGAGCAGAGGCAAGGGAAGAAGGGACCGAGTTGCCGTCTTGCAGACAGCATGAGACGACAGAGACACAGATGTGGTCATGACGGAGAAAAAACAAGAGAATTCCAAGAACTGCTTTTCTGCCAAAAAAGTTGACAATTTAAGTCCAAGTAGAAAATCTCCTAGAAAAATATAACTGACCAAAATGAACTAAAAAAGAAATAGAAGATTTGAGTGCAATTAAAATTGTTAAAGAAATTTAATTTTGTAGTTAAAAATCTATCTACCCACTCCCCCCAAACTAGCCAAGATCTGTTGGTTTTATAGGTAGTTTACTAAACATTCAATACACTGATAATCCGAATCTTATATAAACTTTTCCAGAGAATGGGAAAATGGGAAAAGAGGGACTATCCCCAGCTATGAGATTTACGTACCCTTGATTCCAAAATTATACAAATACACACGAAAAAATAAAAAGTATGGGCCAGGCATGGTGGCGCATGCCTGTAATCCTAGCACTCTGGGAGGCTGAGGCAGAGGGATCACTTGAGCTCAGGAGTTCAAGACCAGCCTGAGCTAGAGTGAGATCCCATCTCCACTAAAAATACAAAAATCAGCTGGGCATGGTGGTGCATGCCTGCAGTCCCAGCTACTCAGGAGGCTGAGGTGGGATTGCTTGAGCCCAGGAGTTTGAGGTTGCTGTGAGCTATAATGACACCACTGCACTCTACCTGGGTGGACACAGTGACAGAGTGAGACTCTGTCTCCAAAAGAAAAAAGAAAAAAGAAAATAAAAGTATGATCTAATCTCAGTTTGAACATATATACATAATCCTAAAGAAATATTAGCAAGTTTAAAAATATATTTTTAAAATTATGATCAAATTCAGGAATGAAAGGATGGTTTAACAATTGAAAAATATATTTATGCAATTTACTATATTAGCATTTTAAAGGAAGGTAATCAAGTGACCCCATCAATAGATGCTGAAAAAAACGTGATAAAATCCAATCCAATCCAGCCAGGTACAGTGGCTCACACCTGTAATCCCAGCATTTTGGGAGGCCAAAGCGGGACAATTACTTTAGTCCAGGAGTTTGAGACCAGCCTGGGTAAGGTAGTGAGAACCCATTTAAAAAAAAATGAAAATTAAAAAAAAAAATCTAAAAAACTAGCGGAGTATGGTGGCACGTGTCTGTAGTCCCAGCTACTTGGGAGGCTGAGGCAGGAGGGTTGCTTGAGCCAAGGAGTATGGGGTTACAGTGAGCTATGATGACGCCAAAGAAAATCCAACACCCGTTCTCAGTAAAAACTCAGCAAACTAGGAATGGGAGGGAAACCTCAGACTCTAAGGTGAAGTGTTACAAATCTCTCCTCCAGTGTGCGGAACAGGGAGGATGCACCACACTACCCCAGCCCAAATAAGCAAGACAAAATCGCTGAGAGGTTTCCCGAGGATGAAGCTCAGCACTGGCTCTGCTGGAGGCTGGGATTGTGCTGCCTGCCTACTCTGCTTCGCCAGAGCTCTGGCTTGGGAGCTGACCATCGGGCTAGAGCCTGGGCCTCTTGTGCTCAGCTCTGCAAGACAGAGGAGGGGGCGAGGCCCACCAAGGTGGTGGCATCAGGCGGTCATAGGTATGAGTCCTTTCTCCACCCAGGGCCTTCCGCCCAGATCCCCACGGTGCATGTGGGGAAGGAGGCTGAGCCCACATGGGGGCCAGAAGCCCCTGACCCCAGTCTTACGCTGGACAGGAGCCATTTCTGTCACAGCTGTCCATGCATGCTCAGTACAGGATACGCACAGGAAAGCCATGGCTCCCAGTGCCCCTGCCTGGGGCCTTGGCTTTGTGTGTCCTATCTAAGGGCTCCCAGCCCAGAAGCAGTTTCCTAGTCTGGGTCACTTTTATGGCACCGGTGCCTAGCCACGCCTGCAGGGACACAGTGCTGGCAGAAGGAATGCCAGTCACCACACTAGAGCAAAGCCCAGGCCCACAGCTGACCCATCTACACACACTTGGAAGATCCACAAGGACTGACAAGAGTAGTGAGAGTTCACCTTCAGAACAGAAAATCCTTATGAAAAAATGCACTGAATTCCTGGGGCTCAGCAGCAATGAGAAAACGCGACTTCCAACGACACTGTGCAATGGGAACTCGGGGGGCCGGAACGCCAGGCACCAGGATGTATGAGACCGCTGTGAGGACAATTGTGAGGTTACTGAGCCACAGGAAAAAGACCTAACAGACGGTAAGATACGCTGCTTAAGGACGGGAAGACTCAAATTGTCAAGACTTTACTTCTTCCCAAACAAATCCATGAATTTATTCAGTGTCTTTCTAATAAAAGTTCATCTGGATTGTTCAGGGAACTTGGCAAGCTGATTTCTAATTTTTACTTGGAAGAAAAAAGGCCCATCGTTACTTCAGACAATTCTGAAGCAGAAACCACATAATAATGGTAACATAACTGAATCATGGCAAATCAGTGAATTACCTTTGGCGCAGGGTGAGGTTCGTGGGCCTGGGGGCCGCAGGAGCAGGCCCGAGTCAACTGGCCGACCCTTGACCTCCACCTTGCCCTCTGCACAGTGTCAACAGCAGCGGCCAACAACTTAATTGTTAAGAGCAAGACTTTAAATATTTTCAGGATAATACAGGAGAATGTATTTATGACCTCAGGATGAGGAAAAATTTCTCAACATACAAAAGAATATACTGATAAATTTAATTATGTCGAATTTAAAAACTGTGAATAATGATGGGCCCACAAACAAAGCCGACAGTCACCAAATGAAGGACGATCTCTGTACCATCCACAGCCACAAATGATGAGTCACTGCTGCAGTGTGAGTAGGAAAAGCCAGCCCAGCGCCCCTAGTCCCAGCTACCCAGGAGGCTACGACCGGAGGATGGCTTGAGCCCAGGAGTTCCAGGCTGCAGTGAGCCATGACGATACCCCGAGCTTCGGCCTGGGCAACGGAGCGAGACCTTGTCTCATTCATTCATTCATAAATAAATAAATAAGAAAAAATTACAATATCCAATATGAAAATAGGTAAAAAGCAATTTATAAGTGGAGGAACCAAGAGAACCAAGAAACACTTGAAAAGATGTTTGACACCACCTGTACGCAGGAAACTGGAATTAAAAAATAACCAGATATCATTTTATACTCAGCTGACTGACAAGAACTAAAGCCTGAACAAAAAGAATAACAAATATCATTGCATGTATGTGCATAAGGAGAAAGGTGTGCTGTTAAGAGTGCCGTGCCAGTCGGCATCTACGTCTCCAATATTAGAACAGATAGAACATTAAGTAAGAATCACACAGTGCAATAGTATCCACTGTAGCATCCACTCGGCACAGAACGCAGCGAAGGCCACGTGTACTGCACAGCACTGCACAGTGCACAGCGGTTAACATCAAGTAGTTACATCACACATCTCAAAAAATCTCAAAAATGTAATTTTGATTGGAAAAAGTGAGTTGCAGCAAGACCTGTGCTGCTTTCTCTTGCTTAGAGCCACAAACTCGACACAAGCCCACGTGAGAATGGCAAGCTCTGTTTAGTCCTTGGGTCCACACTCACCCGGGGGTGAACAAGAGCCCACGCCCTGGGGGCTGCATCCACTTCACCAGCAAGGCCTGGGGACTCGCTTACACATGTGCCCAGACCCAATGCTTCACTCGTCTGGTTTCCCCACGGCCACCCAGGCTCCACGGACCACTCACTGCAGAGCAGCTGTGCTGACCGCTGACCCTTCCAGAGTGAAGCCACACCAGGCTGCACCCACCAGCGCCTCAATATCACATCCCCAGTCCTCGATCTCCCCCTACAGGTTAAAGTTCTCACCATGGCGCCCCTGAGGTCCCTGCCCTCACCCCCAGATCTCGGCCTACTCACTCTGCTCCCGATTGCTGCCACAGCCTGTCAAAGGGCCTTCCGTTGGTCCCCACCCCCAGCTTCTGCAGCCTGAGAGGCTGCCCTGCCACCTGCTGCCTTTCCTGTCCCGAGTGGCTCCATTCCCCCTGGCTGCCAGGTCCTCAAAGCAGGACGTACCTCCCCAGGAGCACCTGACTGTCACCGCACTGGGCCCGGGGGAGCAGGCCACACAAATGTCACAAGTGTCAGCACCGGCACATGAGCACAGGAAGGAGTGGGGCTGGTGTGGGAGGCCTCTGGGGCAGATGGACCACTGCACGATTCTGAGGAGTGAGAATACATTCTCAAATGCATGTGGCGAGAGCAGCCCAGGCGAAGCCCTGAGGAGGGACAAGCTGGAGCCGGGAGAGCAGGAAAGGCCCAGGCATGGCCTAAGGAGGAGCTGACCTGCTGTGGGCTCCCACACCAGGCCCCCCGCAGACACCAGCCTGCTCCAGGCATGGGTCATTTCCCCCTAGTTTCTGGTGCCAGGCACCACAGCCACTGTGCCTCAAGCGCAACACATCTGATAAAATCCAACACCCACCCAGGCGTGGTGACTCAAGCCTGTAATCCCAGCACTTTCAGAGGTTGAGACAGGAGGATGGCTTAAGGCCAGGAGTTCAAGGCTGCAGTAAGCTATGATGGAGCCACTGCACTCTAGCCCGGGAGACAGAGAGACCCTGAATCAAAAACAAAACAAAACAAATTCTGTTGGTGCTGGGACCACCAGACACAGAGGCAAGAATCCTTAGGAAATCCATCGGGAAGTCCATTGGCTCAGAAGTAGGCTAAACATGGGCCTTGTGAGAGCATCAGAGTCTTCTCAAAAGTGAAGTTCTGGCCGGGCGCGGTGGCTCACGCCTGTAATCCTAGCACTCTGGGAGGCCAAGGCAGGAGGATCGCTTGAGCCCAGGAGTTCGAGGTTGCTGTAAGCTAGGCTGACGCCACAGCACTCTAGCCTGGGCAACAGAGTGAGACTCTGTCTCAAAAAAAAAGTGAAGTTCTACTCTAATATCCTTACTGTTTGCTTCAGTGACTTGTCAGCACTGGGGGAAAAGCTGCCATTTGCCCCAGGCCCAGCCAGCAGCTCAGGGTTGGAAGCTGTTGGAGCCAGGAAGGGGCCTTCCAGCAAAGGGGGTGGCACTGCCCCGGCCCACCTGCCAGCCTGGCTGGTGACGACAGCAGGGCCGTCCTCAATGAGCGCTGTCAGTGCCATCTGTCTGAGCTAAGACACAAACACAAACCCCTTTTGGTTCCACTGAGGATGAAGCCTACCAAAATGACAGTATAAAGGTACACTAGGAATAGATTCAGAATGGCCTTGGATAGATGGGTACCAGGTAACCAGAAACCCTGAGGCTGGAAAAGTTGATGGCAGGAGACCGAGGGTCTGGAGGCCCTGCAGGGGCCTGAGAGGAGGTGAAGGCAACAGCATGGTGAGGCTCTGGGGTCACCCTGGCGGGAGTCTCAGCCACACGCAGGCTCTGACTTGGCAGGGCCCGGCCCCTCCTGCCTCCACCCCAGCTTTAACCCAGTGCGAATGACCCTCAGGCCCTGCACCTGAAGAAAGAGGCTGCACAGGGGTCAGAGCCAGTTTAGGACCCCCAACCATGACAGCCCCACCCTCAAGGCCCAGGACACTCGGGACCCCACAGAAGGCAGCGACCTGCCCTCTACAGCAGGCCCCTGGCCTTGCCCCTCATCCTCCAGCCCCAGCCTCCCTGGAGGCCTGAGAACAGACAGAGCAGGATGCCCGTCCAAAGCCTGTCTCCAGAAGAAACAGCTCAGGGAGGAAAAATCTGGAACAGGAGCCACATGCCACCACCCGGGGAGAAGTCAGGCTGCAGGAGGGAGACTTCTAGAATTAAATATTCCGATGGTTTGCATCTTTAAAAAAGAAGAGCAGGAAAACAGCCGTAAAGCAAGTTAGGGATCTGAAGGGTAAGCCCAGAGTCTTCCGGTCACCTAGCGGGTGGGAGGAGGAGGAGACGAAAGTGTCCCTGCAGGGGAGAGATGAACACATGGGCTTCAGGACAGAACAAGCAAAAACATCGCAGGAGACAGATTCCCATGACTGTCTCTACCCCAAGATAAAGAGAAATCCACAAAGTCCCAAAGCGGGGGAACAGTTTACCTGTAAAGAACAGGGATCAGTCCGCAGAGGGAATTTCCACTGAAACAAGTATCATGATTAGTACCTTGAACATTTTTGGGTTATTAGACATTGTTCTGAGTACACAGATCTGACACGCTTTTGTGCTGCTCAGCGGTTTACCACGTGTCTCCCTCAGCAGGAAGACTTGGCTGGGCCACTGGCACCTGGGGGTCTGTTCCCTCTGCCCAGGCCTAAGACCCCTGCCGGCAGCTGGGGAGCAGGGCGGGGCTGCACTCAGCAGATGGGGACAGAGGTCTGGAGGAAAGGCAACCTGCTTACTCAGATGTCACCCTGAGCCTCAACACCGAGTCCCCTGTTGGATGACACAGTCGTGCTGGAGCCCAGCATGGCTCACAAGTGGCCAGACCCTCCCACGCAGGCAGTGCCAGCGGCCACCCCCACAGGAGGACGTCCAGTGGCATTGGGCCGGGGGCAGGCATGGGAGCAGGCCCTCGGGGCTGGGCAGCGTGCACTGCCCTACCTGTTCTTGTTTTCTTTCTTTCATGCTTAGTGTTAAAAGTGCATAATTCAATCAATTCATCTGAGTGACTTAGGAAGGGCTTGTCTTGCAAGTTATGAAACAAAGTTATTTTGAATTTAGAATTCCACGTCTACCCAAATTATCATTCGGATGTGAGGGAACCATACAGAACTCGGATCACTACCACACCACCGGAGGGGCGCGAGGATGCCAGACGGCCCAGGAGAAAGGACGACAGAGAATAATTCCATCAGGTCAAGTGAGAAAGACACCAAAAAAGCCCATAGAAACCTATGTAATCTAAACAATTGTTAATATTGTATCAACACTAAGTAAAAGTAAGAGGTAATTCCTAGAATAAAAATAGTGTGAAATAGAATTAAAAATTCCCTACAAGGACCTGAACAAAATGTCAGATGACCTTACAAGTCTGGGAAGATGGTGAGAGCAGCTTTCAGAAAAAAGTCAGAGTCTGGTCCTGTTCCAAGGAGTTACAGACGTGGATGATCCTACAAACTGACACAAAATCTAAGTCCAAATGTGTGAAAATGTCAGTACAGCCACCAGAAGAATAAAGAGAATGAGGATGGTTTACCACGCACTCACCTCACTACAAACAGACCATCTGACCCTCACAAAAACTCAGAGGCAGTTGCTATTACTGCCTCCGCTTGGCAGAAACCGAGGTGCAGGGTTGAGCCACCTGCGATGACAGTCCCTGAGGTTAGTGGGAGAGTCCCTCTCACCTGTGTCACCACCACACTCACCGCCAAACCCAGCCAAAGGATAAACAGGCCCCCACACCCCTGGAAAATCTGCATTCAAGTGGACCACAGAAGACCTCAATCCCATAAGGCAGAGGTCAGTGTAGACAGCACCCACTGACCACTAATGGAAGAAGACGAAAAAATGAGGGCGAATTGGAGCCAAAACAATCTGCTTCACTTGGATATTTGAGAACACACTTCTCGATTACAAAGGAAATATGATGAAATTATACCCTCCTTAGAAATGAATGCCCGTGAGAATATTATTTATCAAAGTCTGGGGGATGCAGCCAGGAACCCACAGGAAAATATACAGCCTTAAATGGGTTTTTAAAAAAGACCAAACACATAAAGAAAGGTTTTAACTCAAGAAGCCAGGAAACATACAAACAAACAAACAAACTAGATGCCTTAAGAAAATTAAATAATCAACCGAAAACAAAAAGTGGCTCTTTTGAAAGCAGCTAATATCTTAGCACTTTGGGAGGTTGAGGCAGGAGGATTGCTTGAGGCCAGGAGTCTTGCATGAACAAGAGACCCTGTCTCTACAAAAAAGAGAAAAATTAGCTGGGTGTGGTGGCGCACGTCAGTCCCAACTACTCGGGAGCCTGAGGCAGGATGATCATTTGAGCCCAGGAATTTGAGGTTGCAGTGAGCTATGCACTCTAGCCTGGGTGACAAAAAAGAATAAATAAATAAATAAAATAAAATCTTAAGCCCACAGCTGACTGATTTGACCCCCCCTTGGCCAAGGGGATCCCATAAAACCCTAAAGTTGAGTTGCCGGCCATGAGAAGGGATGTCGGCACACCTGGTCATGCCCCTCCCTTCTTGAAGATGTCCTCTATAACTCATTAACAGGCCTAAGGCTACGCAAGACAAAGCTTAAACAACATCAGCACGGCATCCATTTACTCAACAGATCACTTGAGTTTGGGTAAAGGTCTGGTGGCTTGTCACATACTGCACTCTAGCCTGGGTGACAGAGTGAGACCCCATCTCTAAAAAAAGAAAACCAACTAATAAAATAGACAAATCTTTGACATGTTTGGGATAAAAGAGAAAACGCAAAAATTAGTAACACTACTGGAAAAATTTTAAACTGCAAAACAAATTAAACTTAATATATATTAATATTAGGTTTACATCAATCTGTGAAAACAGCACCAGAGGTACCAGGCCTGTGGCAAGATGCCCCAGGCAGAGTCCACAGCCCTCACTGGCCAGGCCAGCCCACAGGCAGACCCCATTTTGCGTTTTCAAAAGATCCCAGGGAGTCCCTCAACCCTGGAGGACTAAGTCCATGTAACAAAGGCTGACCCAGACAGGCAGAGCATGTACAGACCCAGAGATCAATGCCGCAGAAGAGAATTAAATGATCCTGGGAGGGGCTTCCAAGCCATCAACAGACAATGCCTCTGCCACCTAACCCCAACCCCAACCCTAACTCCAACCCTACCCCTACTCTAATCCTAACCCCTACTCCAACCCTCACCCTAACCCCAATCCTACCCTAAACCCCTACCCAAACCCTAATCCAGGATGAAACCAGGAGCCATTCAAAAAGAAAATTTCTGCTCTTCCAGCCCCAAAGGGAGCCCTTCACTCAGCAACCCTCTCTTCTCCGCCAACCTGGAATATAGCTTTATGACATCCCACGTTTCCACACAGACCCCTGTCTATTTCTGTAATGCTCACTGCATTTTTTTTTAATAGTACAGGGTACATAAACTAAAAAGATTAAGATTCTTTTTTTTTGTTGTTGTTGAGACAGAGTCTCACTTTGTTGCCCAGGCTAGAGTGAGTGCCGTGGCGTCAGCTTAGCTCACAGCAACCTCAGACTCCTGGGCTTAAGCGATCCTACTGCCTCAGCCTCCCGAGTAGCTGGGACTACAGGCATGCGCCACTATGCCCGGCTAATTTTTTCTATATAGATTTTTAGTTGTCCATATAATTTCTTTCTATTTTTAGTAGAGACGGGGTCTCGCTCTTGCTCAGGCTGGTCTCGAACTCCTGACCTCGAGCGATCCACCCGCCTCGGCCTCCCAGAGTGCTAGGATTACAGGCGTGAGCCACCGCGCCCGGCCAAAAGATTAAGATTCTATCATTCTACTCTTACACCAAAACTGCACTATTTCAGTTATTATGTCTTCCAACATGGCCAATCCCCACTAGACCTTCCTTTTTGTTGAAAGGTCTCATGTCTATTGTCAAACGTTCATCTACCAGATGAGCTTCTGAGCAGCTGTTGGGATTACAACCACTGAGGTTAATTTGGGGAGAACTGACATCTTAACACCAATCTTTCCATCCAGGAAGACAGGACATTTTAAAGTTTTTGTTTGTTTGTTTTTTAGAGATGGGGTTTCACTCTCTCACCCAGGCTGGAGTGCAGTGGTACGATCACAGCTCACTGCAGCCTCCAACTCCTGGGCTCAAGCAGTCCTCTGGCCTCAGCCTCCCAGGTAGCTGGGACTACAGGTGCCAGCTGCCACACCTGGCGTGCAGTTTCTTAGTGATGTGAATAAAGATCTCCCCTCCATGCCTTCTGATGCTTAAACACTGATCTAATCACCTAACGAGCAGCAATAAATTCTAACAGTTTCCAGTTGATTGTATGTAAGGCAATGGTATTGTCTGAGAATATGGCATGTTTGTTTCTCACATACGTATCTCATTTGTTTCCCCACAGCATGGGCCAGACCCTTCAAAACCATGGTGAAGAACAGCTGATAATGGGCATTTTCTTGTTTCTGATCTTAATGAGACAATGCTTCTATTTCATCATAAAGTATTATAATGACTTACAGTTTTTAAATTGGGATACTATATTAAAAAGTTCTGTAGACATGGAATTTTATCAAACTCTTTAACAGCATCTCTGTGATTGTTTAATTTTTATTTTTTTATCTGATAATACAGAAAATGACACATGAATAGGTTCCTCAATGTTACACTCTCACCTTTTTTTTGAGATAGAATCTAGCTTTGTCACCTAGGCTAGAGTGCAGTGGCATCATCACAGCTCACGGCAACCTCAAACTCCTGGGCTCAAACAATTCTCCTGCCCCAGCGTCCCAGGTGGCTAGGACAACAGGTGTGCACCACCACGCCCCGCTAATTTTTCTATTTTTGGTAGAGACAGGGTCTCACTCTTGCTCAGGGTGGTCTCAAACTCCTGACCTCAAGCAATCCTCCCACTTCAGCCTCCCAGAGTGCTAGGATTACAGTCTCACTTTCCTTTTTATGTACTGGGCTTCTCTTTCTTTTATGTCACACATAGACACAGAGCTGCACCCAGCAGAAAAGGCACCAAACAATGAACGTGAAGACCTGGGAATAGGACCAAAGAGGCCCAAGTTGAGGGGATCTATGCTCTTTCAAAGCTGGGTGTGTATTATCTTGGTAATTAAAAGGAAGAAAGAAAAACGAAGTAAGGTGTTGGGAGGGAGTACACCAAGCAATGCCCGGCAGCTCTCCCCTTGGCCTCCGGACTTCTCGTCTGTCGTGGTTTCGAGAACGCGGGAACACCAACACCGAGACAGACAGCTCAGAGCCCTGCAGACGCGGACACTGCCCACCTGCTCGTCACTCCTGTGGTAGTCGTGGTCCTCTTCTGGCTTCTCCTCTGCGGCCTCTTTGTTTGAACTGTCATCTGCTTTGGTTTCACCTTTTAGCACAAACAGAAAATACTGTATCATGAAATCCAAAGAGTTAAACCATTTTTTAAAACTCTACGGTATGCTCAGAACACCATCAAAAACTCACTCTACCAAGAGGCTTTGGACCAAAGAGTAGCATCTCACGACGTCTGCCGCGACCCAGCGCTGCCCTGCGTTAGCGGGTCCCTGCAGCAGCAGGAGCCAGGCTGGGTGGTTTGCAGGACACACAAGAGGGATGGGTGGAAGGGACACATGAGCTCCACTGCCCAGCGATGGCCAGAGCAACCCACAGCTGTTCAGTGCTGACCGTGTCCGTCTAGCTCCTTCAACAGAGCCCGACTCCTAAACTTTTACTATCCTGGCACTACTTTCAAATTAAAACTTCACCTTGGGTAAGACAGAACGAGGGTCCTTAATTCCCAGACACATTTTTTTTCCCCCCGAGACAGAGCCTCACTCTGTCCCCTGGCTGGAGTGCAGTAGCGTCATCATAGCACACTGCAACCTCCAACTCCTGGGCTCAAGCAATCCTCCTGCCTCAGCCTCCCATGCAGCTGGTACTACAGACACATGCCACCACACCTGGCTAATTTTTCTATTTTTTTGTAGAGATGGGGTCTTGCTCTTGCTCAGGCTGGTCTCAAGCTCCTGAGCTCAAGTGATCCTCGAGACTCGGCCTCCCAGAGTACTTAGATTACAGGCGTGAGCCACTGTGCCCAGCCCCCAGATACACTTTTTAACTGCTTCTCATGGCCGTGCTCACCTAGGACCTTCAAGGCCACTAGAGCTGGCCGCTTTCCCAGTGGCAACAGCCGGGACTCTGAGATTGTCAGGAGTACAGAGTGGTCTACAAACTCCTTAGGGATGCATGTGGTCCACCAGGAAAGTGCCACAGCCTCACAGATTTGAGTAATTTGTTGTGACATGCATAGACTTTAACATACCACTAACATTACACTGAAACCAAACTGTTATTGTGCCATTTTACAGAAAGACAAGCCAAGTTAAAAGCCTCAGGAAGTTTACCTTCCACTATTTTCCACAGGCCATCGGCCCCCGACTTCGCCCGAGTCCAGGTACTTTCTGGGACGCTCCCAGCCCGCCCCCCAACCCAGGAGTGAAGGGGACACCTTAGGGCAGAGGCTCGTACCACCTGCCACCCCAGTCTTGCTACTTTCTAATGCAGACGACCTGGCCCAGGGAGCGCGGCCGCCTGCACTTCTCAGCAGCGTGCTGGCACTCACCGTTCCGGTGGGGGTCCACGTGCTGCTTCGCAGAACAAGCCTCCCCCTTGACGTCTCCAGGCACCTCCATGCCCAGTTTGTGATAGAATTCCCTCTGTTTTCTCATTTCCGCTGTTAAAGACCAATACATAATCTTTTAGTCTTAAGTAGGCAATGAATTACATTAAAATTCTATACACAAACATCACATGAAGAAAATTACAGATCTGGATCACAAAAACAACAAATTCAGATTGTGATTCCTCCGAGGCTGCCCCACTCGGCACAGCAGGATGTGCACTGGCCGCAGCGCCTGCAGACGCCTCCCGCCTAGGTCCATTGTGATACGCATTAAGGCAGTGCTGGTGCCACGTCAGATATCACGGCTGACCACAGGTAGTTCAGCCAGTGGACTCTTCCCCACACTGGCAGCTCAGCAATGAACGTGACGCCTAGTTCTCTCAATGTCCCTGTGGCTATGACACACCCCACCAGCCGAGAGACACCCGAGGCCCCGGATGAGGGGCCCCAGAAGAGTGTTCACTGGCAGCAGGTGGGTGATGGTTCGAAGGGGACAAGGATAGCCCAAGGCCACGTGTCCCAGCGGGCCTGCCATCTGTGTGCCCGAGTTCACGCCAACCTCCCAGCCTACAGGGTGAACAGTCACAGCTGTGGACCCTGGGCCCATGTCTGCGCAGTGGTGGGTCAGGAGTGCCGCCTGGTGTCTGTGACCTACAGTCGAGCCGCGCGGATCCTAAGGAGGCCCCACAGAGTGAGTTTCCTACTGAAGACAGGCAGTGAGTCACTGCAACGGCTCTAGGGCTTCCCCTCAGCCAGCCTGTTGTCCCGATCACTGGCCAGTACTGCAGCTCAGCCACCCCCGCCCCGAGGAGGCCAGCACGCAGCCCTGCCAGCTAGACCAGAGGCTCTGCAAGCACAGGTGTCAGCCTGACCCTGCCAGGGACAGACAGCAGGACCAGGCCAGCATCTTGCATGTTCCAAGGAAAGACTGATTCTGTGGGACTAAGACAGCTGTTAACTGACTTTCTGCAAATGCTCCGTCTATGTGACTTTAAGGCTCACTCACACCCTTGCTCAGACCACACAGTGGGTAGCAAAGAAAAGTTAGAACCAATAATCTAAAAATCACTCTGAAAATTAACTTATGTGTAGCTGACCAAGTAACACTCCATTAAACTTTTTATCTGCATGTTTGTCTTCCCCTGCAAACCGTGAGCTCTGTGAGAGCAAGAACGTGCCCTGGGCATGTCCCAGTCTACACAGATGCGATGCAGACACCTGACTGCGTAGGAATGAATGGATGCACAAGGCAATGAGCTCGGGCAGAAAAACAAGGACGCCTCTACTCTAGAGTCAAAGAGATGCGAGCGGACTGGCCTCAAGGGAGAGGAGCAAGAGTGTTTAGCGTTGGCACTGAACATGGCACACCAGGCTACAAGATCAGGCTGCACGATCTGCGATCATCTTGAGAAGAAACGTTTCCCTCAGTAATTACATAAAAGGCAGCTCTGGAATGAAGGCTTGGAATACAGCGCTTGACAGCAGGAGGCCGTTCCTATCTGGGTCTCCAGTGCAAAAGAGGGAACCCACCTACACAGGTGGAGAACCCAGCTCCAGATACCTTGTTTTATTAATAATTCCCATTTAAAAATTTTTCACCTGTCAGAATGAAAAAAGATTGAAAATAATAATACCCAATGTCAGGTATATACAGGCATAGAAATGTTAATTGGGATAATTTTTCAGGAAAGTGACTTGGCATTATATATAAAAAAATATTTTAAAAACTTAATCACTGACCCCCAAATTCTACTGCTAACAATTCATCCTAAGGAAGTACCCAGGTAAGTACGTAAGGAGATATGAATCATATGTTCATTGAAGCCTCTCTGCAATTCTGAAAAATCAGAAAAAACTTAAATTCTACGTGGCCAACAACAGGTGTTGGACTAATGAGAACAGCCCTGGCACGCTCGTGCCAGCCTCCTCTGCCACGGCAGACATTCCTCGCTGGGGCCGAGAGCACCTAAGAACCCTCCTCAGCACCACAGTGCGGAGTTGACAGAGTTAACAGAAGATAAACCCGACATCTGAGCTCCCTGGGATGCGAGCGGGGTTCAGTGGAATACTGCTCAGTGGGATGCTAGTGCAGCCCCCACAAACGATGACACAGATCATATTTACTGCCACAAAACAAGCACCACAATATGCTGTTATGGAAAAAGGCAGATTATGCAAGACAGACATCATATGATCTCACTTTTTACAAAAATTAAAAAGTAACACTGAACTGGCTTAGAATCTATCAGTGTAACTCACTATATTAACAAACTGAAAAAGAGATCGAGTTGAATTTTGAGGGGCAAAACAAAAAAGAGAGAGAAAGAAAAACCACGTTGACTATCTCCATAGAGACAGAAAAAGCATCAGACAACACCCATTCCTGATAACCTCCCAGCAAACTAGTAAGAGGGGACTTCCTCAGCTTGATGAGAAACCGACAGTAAACATCCTACTCAGTTTATCGGTGAGGTCAGAAAAAAGACAAGGATGTCCATTCTCACCAACTTCTATTCAACATCGTACTGGATGCTCTAGCCCAGGGACCAGCAAACTCTTTCTGTAAAGGAACACAAAGTGAATATCTGAAGCTTTATGAGCTAAGGTGTAAAACTGAGATATTATACGGGTACTTCCACAACAGGAGAGAAAAAAAATTTCCACAAATTTTTTTATTGATGAAATTCAGACTATGGTAATGATAAAGCATAATTTTTTTGTGACACAGGCCTATGAATGAGAAGAATGGAATCCTTTCCAAAGGGATAACATTTGTTCAGCTGGAGTTAAAAGTTGTGCTCCGGTTATCACCATTGATTGTACATGTTCACTTGCTAATATTCATCTGCAATGAGATTTTACATATTTCATTTTTGAAAGAGTTTTTACCCACAGAAATACTGATATAGTCCAGAGGAATATAATTTTGAGAGTCATCACTTAGAATGCATTTGTGGAATTTTATTAAATTCTTCTCTTGGTATCTGCCTTTTATCATGCCCTTATTATACATTAATCACTTCTGATTGAAGGTTAGTTGGAAGCTCCTCAACTGCAGTTAAATAGGTTTTGAAATGTAGAAATTTCCTTTGCATTTCCATTGAGGTCCAAAAACCCTGCCAGAACTTGGAAATGCACCTGCCACAAATCTGTGCAGGACCGAAGATGATGCTTCTCCTCCTCACTTCTGCAAGCACGGGATGTCTGTAAAGCAGCATGGCAGCACTTGTGATTCAGGTGACATCAGTGGTCGCTAAGATGACTTTACTGCACTGTAAGTTTTACATATGACTGTTGTTTTTGCCTTGTAATACTAGACTGAATTCATTAAAGTATATTATCAAGTCTTTAGCAAAAGCTAATTTCCAAAGCTGTTCAGTGTTTGACAATAGTGGTTAAAGGTGCTGCTTCTCATTCAGAAAAATCACAATCTCTGCTCTTAGCTCAAAAAAAAAAAAAAGAAAGAAAGAAAGAAAAGAGAAGAGAAAAGAAATGAAACGGAAAGAAAAGGAAAGAAGGAAGCAAAAAGAAAAAACAAAACCAAAAAACCCCCAACCAACACACACACACACACACACACACACACACACTTTACCACTGCTAAGTCATTAAAATGCTGTGTGGTAGGGAAAATTAGGAAATTCAGACTCTAATTTTGACAAAAATTCATAGAAGTGATGATGGTTATATCCACAAGGGCACATGAAATCTACCATGGACAGCACTGGTTTAATAACATGAAAGATCGAAATATCCTCTGCAAAGTACCTGCCAGTGAATAAGACAATGAACTTCAAACAGTTTACTTTTTCACAAGCTTTGTTAGTTTGTACAAGTCTTTTTCTTTTTAAATTAAAAAAAATTTTTTTCTCAAACTCACTTCTAGTTCCCACATCCAAGTGTTTTTCTGACCCACACATATTTCCAGTAGCACTGGCTGTAACGCAGGTTAGCAGATTCCACTCTAGGTGGTAACAGGGAGACCAGCACCAAGGCTGACCCTCCAGGCACTTCAAACTCAGCACTGACTTGCAAATAAACAACTCCTGAGCAGTCCTGGGGACACCGAGAGCCTAGGAAAACCACTCAAAATCATGCGCCTTGTTTGCTAACTGGCCACTGACGTCAGCTGCAGTGTCCTCAATTCCCTGAGCACCTATTCTTACTCGGAGGCTGTTGGTTCTCAAACAAGCTTCTTTTCTCAGGACATTTTTCTTCAGTTACTGCAATCAAACATGATTTAATTAACTCACCATTAGTCAATGGCTTTCCTTGGTTGGCTAACAAATGAGCCAATCAGAAGCTTACGGTTGCTGCCTCATCCTCATTTTTTATTTTTGGGAAGAATTATTTATTTTTTGGGAAGAAATTCTGCTGTGATGCAATATTCCATTTTAAATTCTTAAGTTTTTCTAAATATCCCTTTCCTGTGAGTTGGGAATATTGCAATGGGTGTTCAGTCTGGTGATGCCAATGCTTGTCGTATTCTTTTCCTGTAGTTACAGTGTTACTGCATGATAAACACAATGCTGTGCTAAGTCACTATGACAATTCAATAATGAAATAATCGATAATGAAAAGTGGGCTTCAAAAGGTAAATCTGAAGTGTATTTCTCTGTCCTTGCCTTGACACGCTGTGTATGCACTGGTGATAAAAATGTCTTGAAACAGTGACAGCACAGGGCACTGAAGAGGCGTTCAAGCTACAACTGCCATGTTGAGCACGTGGTGTGCCAAGCACACGCACGGTCTGTGGCAAATACTCAGCTCTGACCACATGGAATGGATGAGTGTGGCTATGTTCCAATAAAGCTATTCATGTACAATGAAATTTCAATTCTTATAATTTTCATGTCACAAAATATATTCTTTGGATTTTTTCAACTATTTAAAAATATAAAAGCAATTCTTAGCTTACAGGTCACATGAGACAGGCGGGGATGGGGGCCCTGGGGGCCGTCACGTGCTGACTCCAGTTCCAGCCAGCGCAATAACCAAGAAATAAAAGTGCGGATTCCTTTTGGTCCAGCAGTTCTACTTCCAGAATAAAACCAACAGCTAGAGTCACCCCACAAAAGCACAGAAAAGGACCTTCACTGTGCCTTGTTTTTAAGTCAAAAACTGAGAAGCATGTTAAGTATCTGTAGGTAGAGCCAACAGAAGGAATCCTCCAGACCATGAGCAAGGACACAGCAGAGCCTGACGCACCAGATACCGTGCACATCGTTTGTAAAGCAAGCTGTGAGCAGCGTGAAGAAGAGCAGGGCAGTGGCGTTGTAGAGTAAAGATGGGTAATTCAATAAATTTTACAGATAAAGATGTACCTCTGGGAAGACAGGTTTTTAAAAATTATAAAAACAAGAAGAAACAACAAACAAGTAAAAACCTAATCCCCACCTCTCATCTACGAGGGAACCACTGCGAGGGTGAGGCCTTTGTCACGGCAAGAGCAGGGAGGAAGGCCCAGAGCTTAGGAGGGGCCTGGGCAGGGCCCAGACAGTAAGAGGTGGGGACAGTGCCAGTGTTCTCCTCCAAGAAGCAACGCCGGAGTCTGGAGGGTAGGTGCTCTGTCTGACTGCCGCACAACCACGGTTAACCCGTGCTCTGGGAAGAGGCCTCTGGTCTGAGACAGTAGGCTTATGACTGTTGGCACAACAAAGAAAACCAAAGAAACTGCAGGCAGCCTTCCTCAAGAACACAGTCATGCTGTTAAGGGTTTTGAGTTGGAAAAATCTTTCTAAAGAGCAACAAATGACTGAAAGCTTGAAAAATAAATGAATATTTGTCTCATTGAGAAACAAATGAATATAGACAGAAAATACACGGGTCTGAGAGAAGGTCTGCCAGGGAGCGTTGCATGTGGAAGGGCCAGGGCCTCGGTGCACTGGAGAGCCACACTGGAAAAGAGCGAGGGGTAGTGACAGTGCCAGGAAAGCCGAGGTGTGTGGAGACCAATGACTGGCTCAAAGCCAGGTGGTCTTCACACTGTATGACTTCTTTTTTATTTTTTGAGACAGAGTCTTGCTTTGTTGCCCAGGCTAGAGTGAGTGCCGTGGCGTCAGCCTAGCTCACAGCAACCTCAAACTCCTGGGCTCGAGCAATCCTCCTGCCTCAGCCTCCCGAGTAGCTGGGACTACAGGCATGCGCCACCATGCCCGGCTAATTTTTTCTATATATATTTTTAGCTGTCCATATAATTTCTTTCTATTTTTAGTAGAGATGGGGTCTCGCTCTTGCTCAGGCTGGTCTTGAACTCCTGAGCTCAAACGATCCGCCCACCTCGGCCTCCCAGAGTGCTAGGATTACAGGCGTGAGCCACCGCACCCGGCCCCCTGTATGTCTTCTTTGTGACCAAAAGCTCCACTACAAAGGGTGTCAGAGGGCCCCAAGCACCCAGGTTGCTGGCCTGGAGACACCACTGCCCACTAAAGGAGCCTGGGCCCCAGACACAGTGGGGCAGGGAGGAGACAGGGCAGCCCCAATACCTGCCTACACCAGAAGCACCCAAGCCCACTGGGCATGTGTTAAGGGGACCCTGGAGCCAATGTGAAGCGGTGCTTGCTTGCTGGCCACAGAGGAGACAGGATTAGAGCTTCAACAAAGGCATAAATGCAATGAATTGAGAACACCTGATAGGTTTAAATCCACCAGACTGATGGCGAATGGAGAGGCCAGTTTTGAACACAAATGAAAGAGAGGCCATGCACTGTTCTGCAGACTGGACCAAACAGCTAAGTGGGTCTTTACGGAAGTATTCCAGCTAACACAGGAAGAAGGAACCACAGAACTGAAAAGGTGCTGCTTTACTGCCTGTGACAACTGAAGGATCTGAGTCCAGTCGTCCTCAGCTGGTTGGATGACACCTGCTCCAGATGGGAAACAACTCAGATGCAGGCTTGCCAAGAACACGAGCTGGAACCCGATCCCGATCCCACTCCCACGGGGCCTCCCAAAGAGCCCTCTGCAAGTCCCCAGGGGACACCCCAGGACAAAGGGAAGAAGGCGACAGAAGGGGACCTGAAGGAGGCCTAGGGGTCAGTGCCAGGCGTGGAACTTACTTAAATCCTGATTGAAATAAAGGAAAACAAACAAAACCCCCAAACACAGCATTTATCAGACAACTATTAATAGAAATGCCAACACTGAGTGGATATTTGATATTAAGGAATCACTGCTATTTCTTAACTATTATAAAGGTATTGTGGTTATGTATTTTTTAAAACATCCTTATTCTGTAGGGATACATACCACAACGTTACAGATAAAATAACGTGAGGTGTTATTTTACGTGAGGGGAGCAGACAAAAGACTGCCCACGGCAGGAAACCGCTGGTGCAGGTGAGAAACACGGAGTTCTCGTGGAGTTCAACCTTTATATGTTTAAAACACGCCACTGCAAACAGTTCTTACAGTCTCAGCATTTTATTTTGAAGAATTCTTTGCCTTTTCCCAGAATTAAAAAGCTTTCAGACATCAAGACTGTTTCTATCTACATTTATTTAGGAAATCTAAATTCTTCTTGTGTGAATGAATCTTGTGAACAGTGACCAAAGCCTCTAACAGCATCATTTCCCCAAGTCACGGACTAAAGGTCAGATACAACTTCTGATCTAACACACTAAGCTGCATTTTAAATTATAACCCTTTTCTGAAATACAACAATGAGAAATAGCCCAAATGAATGCTTTTCTTTTTATTTTGAGACAGAGTCTTACTCTGTCACCCGGGCTAGAGTACCATGGCATCAGCAACCTTGAACTCCTGGGCTCAGGAGATCCTCCTGCCTCAGCCTCCCGAGTAGCTGGGACTACAGGTGCACACCATCATGCCCAGCTAATTTTTCTATTTTTAGCAGAGATGGGGTCTCACTTGTACTGAGGCTGGTCTCGAACTCCTGAGCTGAAGTGATCATCCTAACTCGGCCTCCCAGAGGGCTAGGATTACAGGCGTGAGCCACCGCACCTGGCCTCCAAATGAATTATTAACACGTCTATCTTTGAAGGAAAGTGTACCTGGGCCTTCAGCAGGCAGTGCCCGCCACCCAGACCCTGGGCGAGAATCGGGAGGCCACTCTCCTTCACCTCTGTCCCACACACGACAACAAGGGCAGCTCCCATTTCAGCATTCACAACTAGGGAAATATTTTAAATGGAATAATTCCTAAATAATTTATTTCCACTCTCAGGATATTTGTACTGCCTAACATTTATTCTCAATTCTAAATGAAATTTGACTTTATAGTGAAACTTTTCTTGGAACTCCAGCTATCAGTTCTGACAACATGTGTCAGCTGAGCTGTTGCTGCTCATCTGGTCTTGGCGAGGCTGTTGCTGCGGGACAGGGAGGAGGCAGGATGTCTGGGAGGGGGGCAGAACATTAGGGTAGTGGGTAGAACGTCTGAGGGGACAGGATCTCTGGGAGAAGGATAGGACCTCTGGGAGAGGGATAGGACCTCTGGGAGGGGTGCAGGACCTCTGGGAGGGGGGCAGGACCTCTGGGTGGGGGCAGGACCTCTGGGAGGGGGGCAGGACCTCTGGGTGGGGGCAGGACCTCGCAGTGGGCAAGAGTCCTACTGCCCAAACAAGGGCTCCCATGCACTAGCGGTGCCATCAATACCTGCTGAATGAATAAACAGAATGAAAGGAAAAAGTCTATGCCTCTAGCCAGTATCCAAGGCTTCCAGAACAGGCTTAGACTTAGGAGACATTCTAAGACTTACCTTCTTGGAGGCCTGGTACCAATTTGTAAACAATATCTTGCATGGTTCTGTCATGACTGGCAAAAGAAAAGAATGGGTGGAGTTAGCCGGAAATGTCAATTCTATAATTTTCATTCATTTTCCAGTTAACAACATCGAAGTCCAGAATCACAAATTCGGAGTTTTGGCAGAATTTTACCTCCAGTTGACACAGGAAAATATGTTTGTGCTATCAAAGATATGTATGATTTGATTAATGTGTCATCAAATTTAGGTCATGGCTGCTTACATTCAAATGATGACAGCACAGATAAGAAGGTCATTCAGGGAACCAGGGCCACTGCCTGCTAGACGTGAGCTGACAGCAGCCACTGTGACTGTCCACCCCTAGTGACCATGGCCAGACACCCAGTGCTTGGGACACAGCCCCACCCCTCCCCTGAGTGTGTCCTGGGGCTCCTGGTCTCTGGGATTCCCACGGAGCAGAAAGCCTTTCTGCAACGTTTCCAAACAACATAGAGAAACGGCCTTAAGACCAGGCCCTTCTCGTGGTCTTTACCAACTAGCTGTAAGTTTTTTCTGAAAAGACTACATAAGCACAGTACTTCAAATTTAGTTCCTACTTGGGTTTGCTACTTTAACTGTTTTCATTTTGGAGTAAAAAGTGCTAGAGAATTTCCTAACTTTCAAATGAATTTTAATTTCCAAACATCAATTCTTTAAAAAGAAAACCCTTGTATGCCCAAATTAGTAATGTCTAAATAACTTACAAATGATTAGGTTTCACAAAATTTACAGAAATTCAGCTACCCAGGGCCAGGCACAGTGGCCACCCGTGGGCCCATAACCACTGTAGGTGACCTGGGTCCTGAGAGACTGTCTCCTCCACTTCCAGGAAGGACTCTGGGGGCTTGTGGCTACCAGGCTCTCAAAGTCTTGGCAGCACCCAGCGGTGGGACGGCCAGCAGGTGCGGCATTCCACACAGGATGCACGTGTCACACCACGACCAGCACGCTCGCATCCAGGTGCCCGTGTGGGTAACACCTGCCCAGGCATGGGGAATCAGTGGCCTTCCAGGCACACAATGCCCTCGATGTTTCCTGCTGTCCCATGCGCTGGCTCTTTCTAAAGCTTGTCCAACCCACAAAGAAAGGACACTGGGCATCTGGGCCCCAAGTGACCGTGGCCAGGCTTTACCCACTGGCCGGGACCCAGTGTTGGGGGCTGGGAAGTGGGGGAAGGCAGGTGAGGGCCCTTCCTTAGGGACGATGCAGAATGACCGTGTCTTCATGGCTAACAGGTTTATACTCCAGACCAAATGCTGCACCCACCTCACCCCCACTGGCTCTGTGGTCTCCACCAGACCCTGTGGGCCCAGGGCCGAGCGCCTACATGAGGCAACTCTCCCACCATGACCCCAGCCCTGGTCTGCACTGTCCCAGCCCATGTCCTGAAATGTAAACGCCGAAGCCAAGCAAGACTGACCACCCTCGGCCTCTGTGACACAACCAGGCCACAATGGCCACCTCGCCCAGCTCTGGGAGGGGCAGGATCAGGAGGAACGCCGGTGTGGGCAAAGCCATATCGGGAACAAAGGCCACTGTCAGGAGTGTGAAGGCTGCAGTCCAGGTAGATCTTGGGACACAGCCAATGAGAAGCAGACAAGGAGCCACCATGGAAGCCACAGGCCACAGCAGGACACACATCTGCACCTAGCCCTGCCACCTCTGCCTGCCATGGCCCTGCTCACCGGCCACCATGTAGGCACAGCACAGAGAGAGCTCCCAGAAAGACCTGAGACAAGAGGTGGAGCCAGGCCCCTGCTGACCCAAGCCACAGACCCTAAGGCCCTTACACTTGCCCTGTCCCACCTCTGCCCCCTGCACCTAGACCTGCCCTTGGCCAGCTCTGCCTGATACCTCTACTGCATCCTCTGTCTTATAATGACAGTCTATACCTGTGATGAGAGGGTCTCAGATGACTAAAAGAGCACCTGGTCCCTAAGATAGCCCCCCATCTTAGCCTCTCAGAGCACGGTGGGGGGCTGTCAGAGCTTTGTGCTCTGGATGAGGGGAGCAGAGTCTTCCCAGGCCACCTGACCCTGACCAGCACGAAGCCCCGCACTACATCCTGCCTCAGCAATTCATGTGGGGAAGCCCCCCTGAGCTCTGCAAAACTGCACCCCCAAGACAGAAAGCACGTGCACACTGCCTGCCAATAATTGGCACCCAGGATCTCTCCAAAGCAGAACAAGCAGAGCTGGCAGAAAAGGTGGCATGTGACGTGAACAGCCACCCCCAGAAGAGAAGCCTGAGTGGCTGGTCAATATTTGGGAAGATGTCCGAGCTCACACATGATCAGGGCGGTGGGATGAGATGCCCCCCATAGCCCTTGTGTTATCAAAACTAAACACCTCCAAGCCAAGTACTGGCCAGGATGTAGCAGGAAGACAGGACACCGCGCACCCAGGGGCCAACAGTGGAGGTGGGGCAGGTGGGTACAGCAGGAATGCCCAGAGCGGTGCCGTGTACTGAGAGCCCAGCTGGACACACAGCCATGGGGCCCTCTCCCAGGGACGCTGAGCTTGGGTGACACACATTGCAAGGATCCATCAAAGGAGCAGGACATGCAGAAAACACATGCTGGTCCCATGTCTAGAAAGTTGGAGGAACTGCGAAGCCGAGCTGTGCTGTCTGGGCTGCCCCTGCGGTGGGAAGCTTCGAGGGAGGCTCTGAGCACTGGCAGTTTTTACTTGTTAACCTTGAAGCTGCTTCTCCTTTGTGCTGCTCTGAGCTGTTCAGGTGCTTCTAAACTGTGTGCATCATAAATTTCATAACTTTAAAAGTGAAAAACAAACATATGCCTTTCTTCCTTCAAGATTTGTCTCTAGAATTACCTCTGCTGCCCTCATATGGTACAGGGAGCAATTCATTTCCTTTAGGGCCACCTCTCTAAACCTGAAAGCCGTTTCACACTCTGTGGGAGGACCACACACTCCGTTGGCTGGCCCAGGTCAGGGCCGAGTCAGCCCCTCACCCTCCCTCAGGAATGGCGGCTGGCATGGGGGTGGGTCTGGCCTCCTGAGACCCAGGGAGGCAGCACAGGGCAGGCAGGGCCCCCGCGCCCCAGGGCCCACCTGCTCCATGTCAGAAAGGTAGGTACGAGGGCTCCCTTCCACTCCAGAGTTAACTTCAGCCAATTCACTGTAAAACATGTAAACTCCATTTGGCCTTGAGCTTTCTCAGATCATTTGCTGGAAATTTACAGGCTCTGCCTGGGCGATCCTGGCCTGGTGAGCAGTGGGTGCAGGTGCCACAGTGTGGGCACGGGGGTGCCTCAGCCAGGACAGGCTGCTGCCCACACAGAATGGCGCTGCCAGACTGACTTGTGATCCGCCCACGCTCATAGGACACAGACACCAAGGGCGCCTGCCGGCACTTACCCGATGTACTGCAGCGGGTGGCTCTGATGGATCACGATCCGACACGTCGGGCAGGTGTTGTTCTCTTCTAAATACTTTACCAGGCAACTCCTACAGACTGTTATCAAAAGCACGTGCGTTAGGAAATTAAGATCCAGACTTGAGATGCCACTTCACACCCTGTGCTTGCTGAACACGAACACAGGCAGGCACGCCAACATCCCCTTGCAGTTCCAGCTTCTGGACGGTCTCACTAAACAAGGGGAGGGTTTTGACACCCAGGCAACTGCCATACTCAATAGGTTTAAGGCTTAGGAATCAAACGGGGAAAAAGACTTAAAGCAAGGAGATGATCATCACAGGTGAGAGCCGGGGCATCAGAACACAGGACGATGTTTAACATTTTTGTTTAAGTTGCCTAGAAGACCAGGATATTTTCTTTGTACAATAAAACTACATAAAATTCAATGAAAATAACCTAACATATAAAATTATGCCCACCAGTATCTAAAAATACAACTTTAAAATAAAAATTCTATAAAAATTGGCAAATATTTTATTTTCTAAAGTGAAAAATACACAATCAAAAATCATCTGTGTTACTAGTATCCAGTTTATTTTAAAGATCCTGTTTAAGCAAAATGCTCCTCAGCAACCAACAGATGTGCTTCCACTGGCGTTTCCAGCCGCCCTATTCGGAACCGAGCCTCCCGGGAGCCCAGGTTCTGCACGAGCTGAGTCCTCTGACAGCGCAAACACAGGCTCACTGGGGGTGGGGAACAAACCAGCTCTGCTTGAAAAGTTTAAGGAATTCATTTGGAGATGTGAAAAATAAGCATCTCTCCCTGTTAGAAGCGAACATTCTTTCTGTTACATGCAGTCACCGACCTCGCTATTGCACAGGAACAACACAGCTTTCCCAAGTGACCCCTCATCTCCACTGAAACCCCCACTGTATTTTTAACTCGAAATGACTTTTCTGACTCATCCTCAAGCTCTGTGCTCCTGCTCCCGGTCCTGCTGCGCTCTGTGCTTGGGCTGAGGGCTCTAGGTGCAGAGCATACGGTGGGAGCTGCCCGACCCCCAAGACCTGGCGCAGCCGCACGTACACGTGTGCAGACACTCGGTCACCGTGGTCGCGTCGATGAGATACCCGCTGCACAGGCGGCAGGTGATGTGGGCGTTGATGTCCCACAGCCTGACCTTCCTGGTCAGCATCTTTGGCTCCTGCAGAGAAAAGCACACGAGTCAGTCAATATCTGAGATGCCCTGAAGGCTCAGTCGTGGCCAGCATGCTCCCCCACCTGCAGGACGTGGTCCTACACAAGGTGCCTCATTGCCCTGGGGCACTGGCTTCTTCTTCCCCCGCCCCTCAACACCCTTCTCTCCTCCTGCCTCAAGCTCTGGTGAGGGGATGCCTCCCCCAGCGACCCACCGAAGGCGGCTACTGAGGGGGTGTCTGTCTTCCACAAAGGTCAGGGGAGAGGGAGAAGCAGACTGTGCCGCAGGCCAGGAAGGAGGGGAGGGTGGGTACGAGGCCAGGCAGGCCGTGGGCACCCAGGCCCTCTGCTGTGCCTTCTCACACATCCTCCCAGCGACTCAAGGATGTCCCAGCCCAGCACACACAGCACCAGAGACCCCGCACACCCATCTGGAGTCCAAGTGTGCATGTGCTGAAGCCTCGTGGGCCCCCCACCACACCGTCCATCAGCCATGTTTCCTCCCAGAGCTTCTGCTCTCACTCTGTCCGTCCACAGGACGTGGGTGTGGGGACCTGATCCAACCTCTCAGGGTGGACACAAGACCAGGCCCAGCCCTGGGCCACACCAGCCAGCGGAGGATGAGCCCTGCCTTGGGGAACTGCTGTGGGCCGTTCCCTTGACCACTAGGGCCTGCTGGCTGGCAGGAAAACACAAGGGCCACAGCAGGCAGGCCACACTCCTGATGTCACTGCAACCACTAAGCCCTAGGGCCTGCTTTGTCCTGGTGGAATGCACCATCTTCATTCCCCATATCATCTGTGGGAAGTAAGGCAGGTAGACTTTTCCCTCAATGGGCACAGAAAATTGGTGATGCACACTACTGTATTCACAATGTCACTTGTCACACAATCATTACCACCTCTCTGCTGAGCTCCAGACACACCAACTGCCACGCACGTGGGCTTCACCATCTCAACATGACGGCCCCAGCTGGGCTCACCCTCGGGGGCCCTGAGGTGAGAGTTGGTGTATGAGGCCACTCCTGATCCCCACAACCAGCCATGCTCTCACTGCCGCAAAGGCCCTGTGCTCGGCAGCCCCTGCATGGCAGTGTCCCCCAACATAGGAGCGGGGAGCCCAACCGAGCCAGGGAGCAGAAGAAGACCCAGTCCTCCGCACAGGGTGGCTGCCATCAAGGGCTGAGGTCCCCACAGCCCAATCTGCCTCCGATTCTCAAAGGAAGGAGGACCCACGTCAGGACTGCCAGGAAAATTCAGCAGAGAAACACAAGTCCCAAACCTGGCTCTGCACAAAGGGCCTCAGAATCGCTGCCCCCGCCCGAGAGTACAGACCAGTGGGACGGTGGCCCCCGGCTGGAGGGCGGGCTCACCTCCTCTAGACGTCTGCCTGTCCGTCCCTCTGCCGGGGCATGGGGGCTTCAGGCCACCACTCCGACGCGATGCTCCTGCCTCGCTCCGCGCTCGGGCTCACTTCTGCACCTTCCTCCTGGCCCCTGTTCTCTTTCCATTTTCTAGTACAGAAACGGGACCTGTTATTTCACGTTGTGTTATTATGTGTGACTGCTACAATCCTGTCGTGAAGTTCTTACTAGAATCCTTAGCAAGTCCCACATGGCAAACAGTGGAAACATTAGTCAGGAGAAAAGTGTGAAGATATAGAAATAACTCCAGAGTCAGTCATCAAAGATTACATTTGAAAGGAGCTATAAGGAATTGACTTTTTCTATGGCTACAATATACTCACTAAGTGTAATTCAAGGTAAAGTTCATCAATTCATAGGCATGGAAAGAAAGAAAAAAATCAGCTAAAATTGCATTTACCTGAGAATGACAGCCTGGAGTACTGCTACATGGTGAAGCCTGCGGAGAAGCACAAAACGGGGCATCACACACACATGCACGGCCGGGCATGCCCCCCATGCGCTGGGCCCCCGGCCCCACCAGCAGCTCTGAGCCTGGCTCTTCAATAGGTCTGCTCATTTACTTGCTTCAAATAACCAAAAGAAAAATAGGAACCAATGATGGTGCAGAATGGGCTTTGCCACAGGGACACAGGTCACGTGGCCCAGCCGAGGCCTTGGAGACAACAGGAGCAGGGGCTTGGGTACAGCAGCTCCTGGGGGTGCAGGGGGCAGGTGGGGGCTCCACCAGGCTGCTTTGGGCCCAGGAAGATAGGATACGGTCTGTGGAAAGGCCCAGGAGGGGATGAATTTTGGGGGAGGTGGGGTGAATGGCAGGGCCTGGGGAAGGACAGTAAGTAGCACACTCCCTGCTCAGCTCACACACCAGCAGGGCTTCTGCAGCCCCGAAGCCCCCATCCCAGCCCTGGGCAGGAGCCCTTGGCAGGGAAGAGCACAGGCCTGTTCTGTGGGAGAGGACGGCAATGTTCACACTGAAGCCAGGGAGGGGCCGCAGAGAGGCAGCAAGCAGGCCGGGGGCACATCGGCCCCACCCAAGGAATAGGCGGCGGGGTGAGCCAGAGCCAGGAGGGTGCCGGGCACTCCGGCAGGCCTCCCCCACGCTCCCGCGCAGGGGCTGCCATCTCCAGAGAAGGCTTGGAAACGCTGCTGGAGGTAGACACGGGTGTCAGGGCCTCTCAGACAGCGACCAATACAACCCGGAAACAGCTGGCTAAAGGATACTCACACCATGTCCATCTTAGACCCAACTTACATCATTTTTACTCGTCAAGTTCATTGTAACTTCATTTTTATTAACTCATCCTTGAAGCTCAGTTAACTTTTACAAAAAAAGGGAGGAAGGAAGGAAAGAAAAGAAGCTTCCAAGGCAAGTATAAATGAAGATTAGCAGGCATGTCCGGGGCATAAGAAGAGAAACAGGACGAAGAGAATAAAGCCAGATGCAGGCCAGGCTTCCAGAAAGTTCTGCAATGCTAGAGGCTTCCACGTCTCTGCTGCTGAATGGGCAGCCACTGACCACACGTGGCTGTGGGACACTTGAACTGCAGCTCGTGGGACTGAGGAACCGGATTTTTAATTGTATTTCATTTTAATTAGACTGTGGCCAGGGGTTCCCAGGTGACTGTGAGTCTCCAGACTCTTGAGTTCTTAGACATCGGTGAAAAGACACAGATCCCCAGAGCCCACGTTCTAGTGGAGGGAGACAGACAATAAACAAGGAGCAAGTAAACCACTTAGTGTGTATAATAAAAGGTGACAAACACAGCCATCCCTTGGTATCCTGGGGGATCAGTTCCAGGACCCGCCTCTGATATCAAAATCTGCGGATGTTCAAGTCCCTGATAAAAAATGGTATGACATTTGCATGTGACCTGCACATGTCGCTGCACACTTCAAATCATCTCTAGATTACTTCAGACGAATGTCCACGGTCCTTCCAACTGCAGCCCAGGGCAGGGCGCTATCAGGAGGCTGTGGCGCTGAACAAGGCGGTCAACCTGAGGAGTGGCATTTGAGCACTGCTAGAATATTATGAACAACTTCATGCCAATAAAACTCAAAGTTCATATGAAACTGACAAATTCCTAGAAAAACAATCCGGCAGAATTGAGGCAAGTAGAGAAAACTGAAAAGCAAGGAAACTATCAAGGAAGCTGAATAAGTAGTCAAAAAATTTCCTTCAAAGACAACTACAGGCCTGGAGGGGTTCAAGGGTGGTTTTACCAAATGCTCAAGGAACAGACAATCCAATCACAAACAAACCCTCCCAGAGAATTTTAAAAAGCAGTATTTTCCAACCCATTTTATGAAACTAACTTGAGGTACACAGCCAACCCTGACAAGGTCAGAACCAGGAGGGAGATTACAGACAGCGAAATCTCAATCGCCCTCAGCCAGTGTAAGGAGGATCATCACTCTGATCAAATTAGGTTTATCCCTAGAACACCAGGTAGGCCTAACGCCGGGGGAAATGTAATCCAAGACAAAAGATAAGAGAAAAACCATATGATCTTCCCAACAGATGTATAAAAATCATTTGATAAAATCATTACCCATTCATGATTTAAAAAAAAAACTCTTAGTATGCTGAGAAGGAAATATCTTTAACCAAATAAAAGTTCTCGATTTAAAAGAGACACTAACACACGTATGGTCATATGTGAACGTTCAAAGCAGCTTTGTTTGTAACAGCCCCAAACTGGAAACAACCGCAATGCCACCACCAGGTAAACGGACAGGTAACAGGGAGCCCATCCCCACAGCAGACGCATCTCAGGAGCTGACACGAACAAGGGCGGCCGCCCAGCGGCACAGGAGCGCTGCATGAGAGGGCAGGCAGACAGAAGGATGCAGGCGTGTGATCGATCCCTCAGGAGGGGACTCAGACATGAAAGGACGCAGGCACGTGTTCCCTCGGGATACATAGTTCTAGAAAAGGCAAAGCTAGTGGGAGGAAGGAGGTCACAGTCCAGGCAGGTCAGGGACTGGTCGCAGGGTTGTGGTAAGAGACAGGATGGGGGCCAAAGTTGTCAAATGCACAATAAAACCGGTGAAACTCAGCATGTGTAAAGCAAACTAACCTTAATAAAAAGTGTAGCTTACAGTTTAAAAAAAGACAACAACAACAAAAAAAAATAAAAATAAAAAAATAAATAAAAAAAGACAACAACCACCACCCCTAGTGGTGAAATTGGAAAAAAACCCAAACTCCTATCTTGTAACAGGCCCCATCCCCACCCCGTTACCAGCACCTGGGGGCTGGGGGTGGGACAGAGACTGGACATGAGTGGCACAGGTTACACCTCAGAGGATACCAGGGGGAACATCTTCATGATCTTGGGTAGGGAAAAGATTTATGAAACAGAAAATCAAAAGTACTAACCATGAAGGAAATGACTAATAAAATCAACTTAATTAAAAACAAGATGATTTATCAAAAAACACCAGAGAGAGGCCAGGCGCGGTGGCTCACGCCTGTAATCCTAGCACTCTGGGAGGCTGAGGCAGGAGCACTGCTTGAGCCCAGCAGTTTGAGGTTGCAGTGAGCTCTGATGACACCACTGTACTCTAGCCAGGGTGACAGAGTGAGACTGTCTCAAAAAAACAAAACACCAGAGTGACAAAAACCACAGACTGGAAGAAAACACTTCTGAAAGGACACCTAGACGAGGGTTTGGCCAAGCAGGCCCAGGGCCAAGCTGGTGCTGCCTGGCTCCGTGAACAGCACCGTGTGCTGCCTACGATCGCTTTAGGGTAGGGCAGTTTGGGCATGGAATAAGATACTTACTACGGGGTCTTTCTCAGAAAAAGTTTGCCAACTCCTGCTCTAGCCAATAAAAAGAGCTTCACGAAAGAGAAATTCCAAATAAGCGTTTTAAAATGCTCAACATTATAAGTAAACTGGGAAATGCAAATTAAAAACTGGAAGATCATTTAACCAAAATGTTTATATCCCCATAATATTCTGAAATAATAAATACATAAAAATTAAAAAAAAAACCTGATGAGACAGTTACTGACCCACTACGCTAACAAGCATTGAGCCCAGCAACACAAGCATCAGTGAGGTGGCGGCACTTCAGCACCACTGGTGGCTCCACCCTGGTGGTGCCTTGTGACTGCTCACACATGCCAGCCCCTGCCCCACGCCCCTTCTTAGAGGCTCTGGCCCCCCGAGTTGCACAGCAACCCTGGGCTCCCTCAGACACCTCCTGCGGATGGCATGCTTGACCTGTCTGCCTCACTGCATGTCCTGGTGCCTGTGTCCTGAGGATGCATCATGGCCACAGCCAACCATGACGACGGCTCAGGACCAGGTAGGCGACGTGGAGGTTAACTCTGAGCCACAGAGCAAACGGCGAATGGCCACAGACTGGAGTCCAAAGACGCACCAGCAGAGAGCTACATGGCCTGAGGGGGCTCTGGGAGAGGCTGGCGGGATTCTGAGGCTGGATCACCCAGTAATTGGCTGTCCTCACCTGCTGTAGGATTAGCGCCGTGTGGTGTGTCCTTGGAGATGCACACGCCCTGGCATGCGTGGCTGGACAGGAGGACGCTCTGGTTTCCGGTGGGTTAGGGAGAGCAGAGTTCATCTCCTGCTCCCTCATCACGCACAAGCACATGGGCTCCCACCATGACCCAGTGGTCGGCTGGTTGGTCACAGGGGCCCTGAGACTCCTGAGTGGCCAGAGGGTTGGTCGCTGCCCCCTTCCTGCAGCCTCTGCCTGAGAGGTTCCACCCCCCCAGTTGAGCCGACACCTTTTCATTGAGTCTTAATTTATCATAGTTTCCTAATATACAGAAATTTATTTGATTTACTTATTTTTTGTTAGCTCATTTGCACTGAAGGACTAAATATGCAGAAATTTAAATAAAAATTTTAAAACTGGGAAATTAAATTTCCAACAATATGTTTGTCTTGTCTCATGTATCTATAACAACAAACCATGTCTAACGCAGCCTCAGAGGCTGAAAGATAGTAATTGAAAACCATATTTGACAAGATGCTGTCCTCATTAAAATACATCATCGAAGCACCCTCTCTTGTAGTCTAAACATCAGAGAAAATGACCACCTGTGTCAGAGCTGGAGTATCACCAGCCGGATTCCTAAGCTGGTCCGCAGGGCTAAACACCTGTCTGAGCGCACTCTGGCTCCCAAGCAGCCCAGAGAAATTTTTCACTGTACATAATTATGTAAATGTACAGATATAAATTTTAACTTTATCAACACTAAAACAATAATATCTAACAAAAACATAAAACCAAAAAATAATGGAACATTTTACAAAGTACATAAACAGCAACACACCTGGTGTGGCAGCCACTGCCCCCACCCCAACCCAGAGCCACGGGGGCTCTGCCTTCTGCAAGGCCGTGCACACCAGTGCTGTCCCCCACAGTGCTCCGTCTGTGCTGTCCATCGTGGTGGGCACAAGCTGACTGAGCCCTCGGCGCGGGCCCGTGTGGCTGCGGAGCTGAATGCTAACCATGCTGGAGAGCCGTCACGCCCGTCTCCTGCAGCCAATCCCGCCTCTGTACTCGCTGCCTGGAGTCTGGGAGCATCACAGATTCCAGCTATGATGACCTTCACCCCCCCACGGCTCCATGCCTCCTGTGGTTGACAACTGCCCATCCTCGAGGGCCTGCAGGTTGGCCCTTGGCTGGTGGAAGTTTCCTAACGGACCGGAATATTCTCTGATAACAGCAGCTCGCTGCACCTCGGTGCCTCACAAACTGACACTGTTTCCTCTTGGGGTCTGGAGTCCACTGCGTGCTGGCAGAGCTGCCTATGGGCCCTGCTCGAGGGCCCCGGAGTTCCCTGCAGACGGCACCCCCACGGACCTCACAGCTCGCTGCTGGGAAACAACATGTGTCTGGGGGACCCCCTCAGGAGGACCCTGAAGCTGCACCTGGCTCCCCTGCACTGCCTCTTCCCTCTGCTGCCTGTGCTGTGTCCTTTTCCTGGAACAAACTGTGGCTGTGACTGCGAGTCCTTTTGGCAAATCACTCACCCTGGGGTTTCGGGGGACCCCAACACGTCACAAACCAGAAATGCACCACACCTGGGATGTCATGCCCCCAGCCCCCAGACCAAGGCCCCTCTTCTCCATGCACATTGGACCCCTGTGCTGCCCCAGCCCTGCCCACCTGGGTCTCGGCTACTCCTGGTCTGGCCATGGGCCCACCACGTTCCCCTGCCAGCAGCCCCTGCAGAGAGTCTATGGAATCGGCACTGAAACGCCCATCTCAGGACCCTTTCCTGCAACATGACCCGGGAGAAGTGACCGAGGCCTGACTCCCCTGTACGTGGCCCCAACACTGTCTAGACGCACTGTCTTTCCCGGCCATGCCCACAAAACTACACTCACACAGTCGCACTTTCAAAGACCCTCGGTTCCTCCTTCCCTGGGGGTGTGAAGCCCATCCCTCACTCCAGACACTGTCATCCTCCTATTCCCCAAGGGCATGTTCCAGAAACTTCTCCACCCTGTGTCACACATGTGCGTGTGTGTGTGGTGCATCCAGTGTACCTCCCTCACTGCCAGCATGCTCTGGCAGCAGGGCCGAGTCCGCGTCCTCACCGCTGGACATCACGCCAGAGCCGCTGCTCAGAAACTGCGTACTGTCCAACCAACGAACCAGAGATAATTTCCACCTTTATTCAAGTACTCTGCAAAACCTAGTCTTACTCATTTTCACACAAAAATTACCAAACTCCTGAAATTAGCTCCATGTCCCCACTGACGCCCTCTTGTCACAGACATAGTCTGTGATACCTCAGCTACAATCGAGGACAACATCCACGTTCCAATCACCTCTCCTCCATGTAACAACCCCCACACCGCCTCTGCCGGCCGGAGGAGCCGGGCTGGGGTCCTTTCCCTATGGGTGGTACCCATCATGGTGACAGTATAGGGACAAAGCCTAAGCAGGCGACTTTGCATCTTGCTTGATCTCTTTCTCTCTGCCTGGCCCTGTTGCCTTTCCACATGGCCACCCCTGACCCTAAGACCCCCTGCCTGGACCACCTCTGCCCTCCTGCCCCTCGAAGCTCTGCCTCAGCACCGAGCACCCACTAAACTCTCATGGGCACCGCCTTCCCCACAACGTAAACTCCTTGCTTGTCTGTCCGCCGATGGAACCCAGCACCGGCCATAGCGGCTGCTCAACAGATTCCCCAACAGCTGCAGCACCGCCTGTTGCGCTGATGACACACGACATGCTAAGGCCTGCACACGGCAGTCAGGGAGGGACACGTGCAGACCCACTCATGGCCCGACAGCCAGGCCTGGCAGGATGGTGGCCCAGGCACTGAGGACCCTCACCAACCTTGTGCAGATACAGAACCACGTCATGAATGCCCCTGCTTTTCCCAGCCGGGACACTAAAAATAAGTCAAGTTAGAAGGAAAAAGAAACTTTAAATAGTTTTCTATGTGGATATGTCACCATGAAATTTTTAGGAAAATGAAAAACAATGAAATAACAACATAACAGCGCTTTGAATTTAATTCTCAAAAGGGATCATGGTCCAAAGACAGTAAGAATCCCCACTGCAGCCTCTTCCCCGACTCCCACCAGCAAAGCCATCCCTCACATCCCCCATGTCAGCAGTGTCCCACTGCCGAGCTCTCAGATGGCTCTGAGGACTCCCTCTGGCTGCCCCTACCTTCCACCTCTGCTCAGACTCACTGCTCAGCAGGCCTCCTGCCACCAGCCAGAGCCAGCCCTGCCCTAGCACCTGGCAATGAAGGAGCCAACAGACACAAGCCAAAGGAACAAACAGGTGGCAATTCACACTGAAGAGGACAAGATCAGACACGCTGTACTGATGAGCTTCTGCTCAACTTTCATTTTTCTTCTTTTTTTTGATACAGAGTCTCACTCTGTTGCCCTGAGTAGTGCCATGGCATCCGCCTAGCTCACAGCAACCTCAAACTCCTGGGCTCAAGTGATCCTCCTGCCTCAGCCTCCCAAGTAGCTGGGACTACAGGTGCACACCACAATGCCTGGCTAATTTTTCTATTTTTAGTAGAGATGGGGTCTTGCTCTTTCAGGCTGATCTCGAACTCCTGAGCTCAAGCAATCCTCCCACCTCGGCCTCCCATAATGCTAGGATTATAGGCGTGAGTCACTGTGTCTGACCCCAACTTTCATTTCTTAAATTAAGTGTTTATACAAATATTTGGGTATAACTTGGTGACCTGAGATATAGTCACTAAGGTGAGACCCTGGGTAAGTGTGACAACCAGCCTCAAAGCGTCTCCACCAGAAACGCCCACCACATCCAAACCCTGCACACCTGTAGGTGCTCTGGTGACCAAGGGACACCAGGGTGACCAGTGGGAACTTCGACAATCTTGTCCCAAGTCCCTTGTCCCCTGGGCAATCCCATCTGGCCTCCCACTCCACATTTTCCCCTCCACATACCCCCAGCTCAACACTCCCTTGAACTCCAAATTTAGACATCCAACTACCTGCATGTTGGTTGGACAGCCAGGCATTTGCATCTGGACTTTCTGACCAAGCCTGCTCCTCTGCCCACCTCCTTACCTCCAGGAACAGTGGCCCTAAGCACCTCAGGGTCTCCTGCTCCTCCCTCAGGCCAGGTCCCTCTAAGAAATCAGGCCGGCTGTACCTTGAAGGACACCCAGCACCCATACCCTCGTGCCAACTCCATTCAACTATGCCCCACTGGGCCTCACTTAACCTCTCGACACAGCACCCAGAGAGGCCCCTGAAAAGACAAGTCTGAGCAGACACGGAAGTCTCAGAAGCCAAACCTCATGTCCATCAAATTCCCAGGCGACCAGGCTCCGCCATTACCTTGTTATATCCCTCACTCTGCTCTTGTCACCTGGACCCCTTACTAGCTCTAGAACATTCTAAGGCCTAGCATCTACGCCTTTACACTTACTATACTCTCTGTCCAGAAATGTCCCTCCCTCACCCCCATCAAACCTTTCCTCAGTGTTACCTCCTCAGTAATGCCATAGGGACCTACGTGGTCTGGGGGTCGTGATCTCCAATAGGAAGCCAAGACCTGGCTATGTATCGTCAGGAAGAACGTGACTTATAAGGCAGGACCGCACTGTCTCTAGTTCAAGGAAAACAGGGATACATTCTCGAGAGAACTGAAAACCGCCTGGAAACTAGCTAAGGTGAGGTAAGTGTCCACTTTCTCGGGTGTCACAATGGGAGTGCAGTTGTGTGGGGGACCATCCTTATTCTTAGGGGGCATGCTCTAAATTACCTAAGGGCATAACCCAGTCTGCAACTACTCTCAGATGATTCGGTGACAGTAAATATGTATTTAGGGAGAGAGAGATGAAGCAAATATGGCAAAACAAGAAAGTGTGGATCTGGGAGAGGGCATAAGGGTGTCTTCCTAGTCTGTTCGGGCTGCTATAAAAGAAATACCTAGGCCGGGCGCGGTGGCTCACGCCTGTAATCCTAGCACTCTGGGAGGCCGAGGCGGGTGGATTGCTCAAGGTCAGGAGTTCGAGACCAGCCTGAGCGAGACCCCGTCTCTACTAAAAATAGAAAGACATTATATGGACAACTAAAAATCTATATAGAAAAAATTAGCCGGGCATAGTGGCGCATGCCTGTAGTCCCAGCTACTCAGGAGGCTGAGGCAGTAGGATCGCTTAAGCCGAGGAGTCTGAGGTTGCTGTGAGCTAAGCTGACGCCACGGCACTCACTCTAGCCTGGGCAACAAAGTGAGACTCTGTCTCAACCAAAAAAAAAAAAAAAAAAAAAAAAGAAATACCTTTAACTCGGTGACTTATAAACTACATAATTTATTTCTCAGTTCTGCAGTCCGGGGAGTCCAACATCAAGGTGCTGGCAGTTTAGGGGTCTGTAGAGGTCCCGTTTCCTCATAGATGGCACCCTCTCACTGTGTCCTCACAGGGCAGAAGGGGTGAGGGAGCTCTCTGGTGCCTCTTTTACAAGGGCACTAATCCCAGTCACCAGGGCGGTCTCCCAAAGGTGCCACCTCCCAATACCTTCACCTTGGGGGTTCGGGTTCCAAGGTATGAATTCTAGGGGGACAAAAACATTCAAACCATAGCAGATGGTCATTGTACAATTCTTTCAGTTTTTCTCTATTGTGATTTTTTCTTAATAAAAATGTGAATAAAAAAGTAAAAGTAATTCGAAATTAAAAAAAGAAGAAGAAAGGCTAACCCATCCCTGCCTCTTACTTTCTAAATGTGACTGTGCCCTGTTCCTCCATTTCCCTGTCAGGCAGAGAGGGGTGATGGGAGAGCAATCCTGGGGTGGCTTTAAGAATCAAACAAGTTGATATATACAACACTTCAGAACAGGGCAGCAAAAGGCATCAGCAAAGACGAGCTTTCAGTTACTGTCTGCTGAGCACCTAGCCAGGCCCTAATCGAGAACCAGGAGATGGAGCTCTTGGCAAGACCCAGAGAGGAGTCACAGGCCCCCACAGCCCCCACGGGCTTCTACAAAATGCACAGGGCTCACCAAGAACCACGCATGACCCACAGCCCCCCAAGACCCCCACACAAGACCTACAGCCCCTCCTGAGACCCATGGGCCCCCCAAGACCCACATAGGACCCACAGGCCCCCAGACCCATGCAGGACCCAAGGGTCCCCCGAGACCCATGCAGGACACATGGGCCCCCCAGACCCACAGGCCCCCCCCAAGATCCATACAGGACCAACAGCCTCCCAAGACCCACATGGGACTCACAGGCCTCCTGAGACCCACAGGGCCCAGGCCTATGAGACCCATAGGTTAGCAGAGGGCTTCAAGGAGGTCTGTGCACAGATTTCCACTGTTTGCATTTCTTACTGAATATCTGGAATTTGCTGTTAATGTAGCAAAGTCCAACAAATAACAATGAATTTGCAAAAAAAATCCAATTAACTTCCACTCTCTAAACGTACCTAAATATTAGAGGTTTTTTTCAAAAAAGCAAATCAACCAAACAATGGGTTGATAGGATTATACTTTCTAGTGAGTATAATTGACTATCAATGGGAGTTTTGCTTAAGTTAGCTGATAATTCTACAAAAATGCATCTCAGCAACATTTATTATTGTTCTTTGTTATTTTGGCTTTTGTATAATTCAGTTGTGTAGGGAGCAATGTCAAAGATCAGGAAAGATGATTATTTTGTTTTTGTTTTTGAGATTAGAGTCTCGCTGTCACCCCAGGTAGAATATAGTGGTGTCAGCCTAGCTCACAGCGACCTCAAACTCCTGGGCTCAAGCAATCCTCCTGCCTCAGCCTCCTGAGTAGCTCGGACTACAAGTGCACACCACCACATCCAGCTAATGTTTTCTAATTTTGGTAGACCTGACTGTAGTTTTGTTATTATTTTTAAAGGCCTCACATTTTTAAAATTTAATCATAAACTTATCAACTTATGGAATTAAGGAATAATAGGCCAGGCACAGTGGTTCATGCCTGCAATCCTAGCACTTTGGGAGGCTGAAGAAGAAGGATGGCTTGAGGCCAGGAGTTCAAGACTAGCTGAGCAACATAGCAAGACCCCCGTCTCTACAAAAAACAGAAAAACTAGCCAGATGTGTTAGCACGTCTGTAGTCCCTGCTACTTGAGAGACTGAGGGAGAAGGATCGTTTGAGCCCAGGAGTTCGAGGTTGTGCCACTGCACTGCAGCCTGAATGACAGAATGAGACCCTGTCTCTAACCAGGGAAAAAGGAATAATAGTTACAATTTTTGAAGCACAATGAATTGTGTAGCATTTTTGCAATATTGACAGCAAATATCATAAGGGTATATTAAAAAAATAGACAAACAGTAGGAAACTGTCCCTAAACCTCACCACAGCTCAACAATAAAAGATAAATTACATTTTTAACTTTAAATTCGATTCTAATCATTAACCAAATAAGGCTGCAAATGAAATAACAAATTGTGCCATTTAATAAATTAGAAAGTGATAGTACAGACCAAAACAAACCTTGCTTTACAATCCAAATCAAACAATCCAAACAGACAATTCCAGCCAATGGCCAAGGCCCCACCTTACCCCAGCAGCAACGTGGTCCTGCCCAGGATGGGCACCCATCACAGCCCTGTGCTAGCCCCAGGCCAGAGTCAGAGGGAGTGTCTGGGTCCAGGCCCCCTGCAGTGGAGGCTGGGGAGTAGGAGTCTTGCTAGCAGCAGGTCCTCACGAGGGACAAATATCCAACCAGTTTTAGGATCTCACATCTTACACAGCATTTTGAAGAAAACACAGATAAGTGCACAAGGTCCAAAGTAACAGGTAAAGATATTTGTCTCTCATATTCAAATGGTTAAGAAAAACTTACAAAGGTTGGTTTGTAATTCCTGGAGCAAAATCTCTGGCAGGAATAAAACGATGAGACTCTGGGAACAGCTAAAATCCTTGCACTTGAAGCTATCAAAGAATCTGCCACCACTGACACACACCCTGTGGTCTGACATGGGGGGCCTCATGGTTCGCTCCTAGTATTTTAAATTACAAGGTCATTCCTAAGAATCCTATTTGTAATTTGTCTGCCTCATGTGTAGGGGTCCATGAATCACGACAATCTCAATCATTGCAGTGACATCAGAGGGGTCTACACCAACCAGAGAAGCTGGACTGTTACAGCCTCACGTTTCACATGCTGCTCTACATACAACTGCTGTCTACTTGCCGGATGTTTCTCGGGCACAGGCCCCACGCTACCCAAAACCTGACAAATGCCAGGCTCTCATAATACTACATAATACTACAAATACTCATAATACTACAGTGCTGGGCAGCTTTACCAAGGCCCCGGTGAACCCACTGCTGCCTGGTGTGCTCACCCTGTGGGATGCCTTTCCCACAAGTGTGCATGGGGCCTAGTGACTCACTTCTGACAGAGAATTTGGCAAAAGTGACAGAATGTCACTTATAAGATGCGGTCGTGAAGCCTATGACTTCCTTCCTGTCCCTCTTGCTCTGTCACTCTCTTGCTGGGCTGCCCACAGAGAGGCCCACACAGAAAGGAACTGCCGTCTGCAGCCAGGATGCAGGTCCTCCCGGGTCGAGCCTCCAGATGAGACACAGCCCCAGCTGTAAGAACCTGGGCAAAAGGACCCAGCTGAGCCACAGAAACTATAAGATAATAACTGATTGTTGCTTTAAGGCACTAAGTTTTGGGGTAATTTGTTACACAGCAATATACAAATAACACAACCACTCAGCACTATCACAACTTTAAAAATGCAATAACAGGAAAATAAACAGCCTAACTGAACCTGAATATTCAGTTTTGCAAGTCTTTTACAGAATTTCACAAAGCAAAGTAAGTTTTAGAAATAGTAAAGGATATGTCAAAAGAACAAAGTAAGTGTTGAGTAAAAAGCTCCCAAGTGTGGTTGTATTTGGCAAATAAAAGTTTCTAAGCTAGACCATTCAGGGACACAATTTCATTGATACTCCATTCTTTGAAATGTTAAACTGAAAACCTAAAGTGGTTTTCTCCTAAGTAACCAAGAAGTGAAGTTGTGGCCCAAAAGGAAATACTGAGCTAACCAATTTGAGCATCTCTTGGGAGTCCACATAGCTCAGAGTTTCAGATTTACCCTCCTTCTACTGCCCAACTTCTGGATGAGTTTGCAAGCCTGACCCAAGCTGACCCTTCTCCATGTATATCCCACTTCCATCCACTTGTTCATGCGTCACTCATTCTTCCCACAGACACCTACTGCTCGCTGACGGCCGGGCGGCCAGTTAGGGAGCCGGACTCACATGCTCTGGAAACACACCAGACAAGGTCTCTGGGCACACTCTGCAGCCCTTCCTAGTCACAGAGCAGCACATACCACCAGCTCCTCAATGTCTCATGCAGCATAAACACTGCACCCTGCTTTTTCATGACCACTTCCAAATGAAAACACCGACAAGTTCCAGATGAAAGGCTGATTCAAAGGTTTCAGAGAAACAAAGACACCTCCCACCCCCAGCATCCTTTAACACCTTCTTTTCCTGGAGTCGAGAAGGTGCAGCATTGCCTGCTCTGACTTTGCTGCCCTGGGCCAACTGCCCCCAAAACACTTGAAGGCGCCCACACTCCCCGTTTGGATTCCTTCTCCTGCCAGCCCTTGGGATCTCCTGGACACTGAAAACACCTCTACACTCACGATGCAGGGTGCACTCATGTAACCTTGAGTGGGGAGAGGAGGGGTTGAAGGTGCTGGACACTGGCCACAGGGTCAAGGCAAGGAGAGGACAGCAGCCCTGGAGGAGGGGCTGAAAGGTGGGGAGTGGGCATAGTGCTAGCCTGAGGCGTGGAGCCAGTGTGCACCGGGAACCCCCTAAAACCCTTGAGTCCCCGGAGCCAGAAGGATGAGCCCCCAGGTGCCAGCCAGGGCAGTACCTGCTGAAAATACGAAGGCCTATGGGGTTGGCCCAAAAACTTATGACATTAAGGTGCTCAGAGGCCTCATGGAAAGAGAGTGTTTTGAACCCGTGGGGCTCAGGTGACCAGGATCCCAGATGCCTGAGCCTTCACAGAGGGTAGGTCCAGTTGAGGGGGAGAGCAGATTCAGGGCACCTCTGGATCCCACCCCAGGGCTCCAGCACCCCGTAAGTCTAGTCCTGGGGTCTACACAGTTCTCAGTGACTTGTTCAGGAGTCCCAGCTCTCCCTGGGACCTGTGTGGAAGCTTCATCTCTTATCAGGGTCCTCCATGAGAGCCTAGCCTCCTTCAGGGTCCAGACCCAGTATCCTGACCCTAAGTGACCTATCTGGGGTCCTGTTCATCCTGGAGCCCTCCTTGCAGTACAGTCATAGTGTCCCAGCCTCCCGGGCAGGAGGGGATGTCTCAGGGTCCCAAAAGTGCTCAAAGGACTGTCCCAGAGTCCTTGTCCTCCCCAGTGGGCTTGTCCTAGAGTCCTGATCTTCCCACGGACTGGCCCTCCATAGTGATGGTCCCAGGGTCCTGGCCCTCTGTAACCTGTCTCAAGTTGGACCCTCCTAGGTGACCTGGAGTCCTGGCATTCTCTGGGTCCTGTCAGGTGCCCAGGCCCAACCCTCCTTGGTGACCCTTCCTGGTGTCCCAGCAATTCTTGGTGACCTGTCCTGGGGTTGGACCCTCCTGGATGACCTGTCTTGGGGTCCTGACACTCTGTGGGTCCTGCCCAGTCCCAGCGGCTGACTCTCCTTATGACTGGCCCTCCCAGGGTCCAGCACGGTGTAGGGGCCCGGCTCTCCTGGGTGACCCTTCCCGGGGTTCAGCCCTCCCAGGGACCTGCCCGGTCTGGGGTCCTGGTCCTCCTGGGTGATCCTTCCCAAGATTCAGCCCTTCCAGGGTCCAGCCCCTCCTAAGTCCAGTCAGGTCTGGGACCTGGCCCTCCTCGGTGACCCTTCCCAGGGTCCAGCCCTCCCGGGGTCCGGCCCTCCTAGGGGCCTGCCAAGCCGTTCCGGGCTCCTCCGGCCAGGCCGACAGGGACGCCCGGGACGCGGGCCCCGGGTTCGGAGCCTTTCAGGCCGGACACGGGCCGAGGCCGCGGCCTGAGGAGCGGGCGCCGCGGGCCCAGGCCGGGCGGGGCGGACTCACTGACCTGAGGTCTCGGGCTGCGGGCGAGCGGGGCGCACGCGGGGGCCGCGCCGGGAGGGGGAGGGGGCGCCGCTCCCTCCAGGTCCCCCCCAAGAGGAGGAGAAAAAAACCCGTCCGGAGTTTAAAACAAAGAGGCGGAAATGCCCGAGCCGAGCCGAGCACCGAGTCGGGGGCGCCGCGCTTGGAGCATGCGCGTTGTGCGGCTCGGCTCCCACCCGGCGGCCGGGGCCGGGGGCGGGGCCCGGAGGGCGGGGCGGGGCGGGGTGTGGTCAGAGGGCGCAGGCGCGTCCGAGCAGGGCTCGGCCCACGGACGCGGCGAGGCGGGAGGGCTGGGGGACGGAGTCTTCAGGGCGGGGTCAGGAGGGCGTGGTCAGGGGAGCGACGGGGCGGGACTGAGAAGAGGGTCGCGCGGGGCGCGGGGCACAGAGCGTGGACGTCGGCCCGGGTGCCCGGGCGGACGCAGGGAGGCGGCGTGCGGCCTGGGCGTGGTCGGGGGTGCGGGGGCCGACTGGGACCGCCCCGAGACTGGCTCGTCCTCGGGGCCGTCTGGCTCGTGCGTCCTTTCCAGGAACCAGTCCCGCGGGGAGAGTGAGCGCCGGCGGTGGCGCGGGCTCACTCTGGATCTAGGAGCTGTGGCCGTGGCTTTCGCGCCCTTTGGGGTCCGCGCTGCAGCGGGGGTGCGATGTAAGCAGGAGGGGAACTGGCCTGGTGCGGGAAGCGGCAGGGGCACGCTGGAAGGGCAGCGCGGAGTGGGGGCGCGCTGGGGCGCACCTTTGATGCTAGGTACGTCAGACGCCCGGGTGGAGCGCGGTGCGGCCGGGGGTGCGGGAGTGGAATGTGAGTTTGGGAGTCCAGCTTGTAATGTCTGTAAATGGTCAACGGGGTGACCCCCGCGGCCGCCCTCGTGGAGAAGTCTGGAGCCTGAAAGGAGCCACTGGGTAGGGGACCCCCCAGGACTGAGCGAGGGCGGCCGGCGGGGGAGGGGAGGGGCCAGGGGCTTGAGAAGGGCTGTGTCCCAAAAGGCTTTGGCCCGCACCACGTGGATGAATTGTTGGGGTTCACTGGAGGAGGGCAGAACGTGGGAATGTGACCACAGATGACATTTCAAGGCGTTTTGGTGCCCAGGGAAGCAACAGAACGGGGCTGGGCTGAAGGTGGCGGGGGTAAGAGAGAGCTTTCTTTTGGGGTGGAAACTCCTCCCGCCTGCGTGGCGCAAATGGGCGACCTGGTGTCTCGGGGGGGCGGGGAGAGGGTCACCACGCTGGAGAGGAATGAGGGGTGCCTGCTCGTGGGTCCAGGCGGGGCGGCCGACCCTTTGCCTTTCGGGGTCGGGGGAGGTAGGAGGCCCGAGGGTGGATGTCAGGACAGTGATCCAGGAAGGTGGGGACCCAGCTTGCACTGCAGGTGAAGCTGCAGTCCAGAATTCATTCCAGGCCCGGGTCCCTCGCAGACCCGACGTCTAGGATGCCAGCTGCTCTCCTACGTGACCTCTTCTCGCCAGCAATACCCCAGGCCTCGACCCCGAACCCCAGGCTCCTGTGTCCTGCCGCTCAGCCACATTTCTGTTGGGATGTCTTTAGGGGGCTCCTGGTCCCTGGAAATCTGCTGTCCGTCACAGCCCCTGCCCCCGTCTGCCAGTAGGCAGACCAGGACCCTGGGTTCTCCTGGCCTTCCTCTCATGCCCAAGCAGCTCAGCTGACTCATCAGAATCCGTCGGTCACACCTCCCAACCTTCACCCTGGTCCAAACCATCATCTCTCTCTGGGTTTTCCAATAGCCTCCAAACTGGTTTCCCTGCTTCTTTCCCCGGGCCCTGAGTCTATTTTCAACACAAAATAGTGACTCTCATAAAGCATTATTCAGGGCATGTCCCTCCTCTGCTCAAAATCCTCCAGGGGCTTCACTCACAGCCAAAGCCTGAGAGTGGGGAGGTCACAGAGGCCCAGAGAAGCCTGGCATGTTGGAAATAAGTGCTGTCTTGGTGTAAGTTCACAGGTGTATGCATGTGTCCAAACTCAGCAAAGTGCACACTTCATATATGTGTACTTACACCTCAGTGAAGCTGATCCATTTTTCTGTAAACCTAAAATTGTGCTAAAAAATATACTTTTTTTAAAAAGCAAATTACTAAATGTAACAAAAGAGTACAAAACTAATATTCTAAAAATTATGAAACATCGTTGAAAGAGATTAAAGTGGACCTAAATAAATGGAAAGACACACCACGTTCATGGATGCAAAGACAATATTGTTAAGATGTCAATACTCCCTAAGCTGATCACTCAACGCAATTCATATCAAAGTTGGCATTTTTACAGAAGTTGACAAGCAGATCCTAAAATTCATATGGAAATTCAAGGTACCCAGAATAGCCAAAACAATCTTAAAAAGAGCAAAGTTGGCAGATTTCCATTTCTTGATTTCAGAACTTACTACAAAGCTACAGTAACCAAGACAGTGTGATACTGGCATAAAGGACAAAAATTGACAGAATAGAATTGAGAAATTTCAATCCTAGGTATGGAACCTAGAGAAATGAAAGCAAACATGCATACAAAAACTGGTACACATTGATAGTTGAAATATTCATAATAGCCCCAGAGTGGAAATAACCCAAATGTCAACTAGCAGATGAATGAATAAATAAAAGGTAGTATATCCATAAAATAAAATATCATTTGGCAATAAAAAGGAAGTATTGGTTAATAGATGTTATGTACAACATAGATATACCTTGAAAACATGATGCTATGTGAAGGAAGCCAGTCACAAAAGACCATATATTAGTATTACATGATTCTATTTATATGAAATGTCCATAATAGGCCAATCCATAGATTTAGAAATCAACTTAGTAGTTGCCAGGGGTTGGGGGGTTGGAGGAAATTGGGAGAGACTGCTAATGAACATGGGGTTTCTTTTTTGGGGAGATGAAATGTTCTAAAATTGACTATAGTGAGATTGCACATATTTGTGAACATATTAAAATCTATTGACTTGTACACTTTAAGTGGGTGACTTGCATGGTTTGTGAATTACATCTCAATAAAGCCATTTAAAAAAGAAAATTACAGGCCAGGCTCAGTGGCTCACGCCTATAATCCTGGCACTCTGGGAGACTGAGGCAGGACGATCACTTGAGGTCAGGAGTTCAAGACCAGCCTGAGCAAAAGCGAGACCCTGTCTCTACTAAAAATAGAAAACATTAGCCAGGTGTGGTGGTGCACACCTGTAGTCTCAGCTATTCAGGAGGTTGAGGCAGGAGGATTGCTTGAGCTCAGTAGTTTGAGGTTGCTGTGAATTAGGCTGATGCCACTGCACTCTACCACAGTTACAGAGCGAGATGCTGTCTCAAAAAAAAAAAATTAAGAAACTATAAAATACTTAATGATTAAAAATGAAAGTGCTGTATGTTTATCCCCATGGGAAAAATATTATATAACCAACTCATACCGTAAATATACACATTAGATACACATAAATAACCATCTCACACCATGCACAAAACAGATATCCAACCTAAGGCATGAAACCTTAAAATTCTAGAATATGTTGGGAAGACCCTTTCAGACATCTGCCTAGGAAAAGAATTTTTGAAGAAGACCCCCAAAGCAATCACAGCAACAACAAAGGTAAATAAATGGAATCTGATAAAAATAAAAAGCTTTTGCCCAGCCAAGGAAACTCATTAGAGCGAATAGACAGCCTACAGAATGGGAGAAAATCGTTGCTCTCTACACATCCGATAAACAAGAATCTATCTGGAACTTAAAAAAATCAACAAGAAAAAATCAATCCCATCAATACATGGGCAAAGGAAATGAACAGAAACTTTTCAAAAGAAGACAGAATAATGGCCAGCAAACATATAAAAAATGTTCAACATCTCTAATCATTAGAAAAATGCAAATCTGGCCGGGCGCGGTGGCTCACGCCTGTAATCCTAGCACTCTGGGAGGCCGAGGTGGGCGGATCGTTTGAGCTCAGGAGTTCGAGACCAGCCTGAGCAAGAGCGAGACCCCACCTCTACTAAAAAAAATAGAAAGAAATTATATGGACAGCTAAAAAAAATATATATAGAAAAAATTAGCCGGGCATGGTGGCGCATGCCTGTAGTCCCAGCTCCTCGGGAGGCTGAGACAGGAGGATCGCTTGAGCTCAGGAGTTTGAGGTTGCTGTGAGCTAGGCTGACGCCACGGCACTCACTCTAGCCTGGGCAACAGAGTGAGACTCTGTCTCAAAAAAAAAAAAAAAAAAAAAGAAAAATGCAAATCAAAACCACAATGAGATATCACCTAACCCCAGTGAGATTGGCCTCTATCAAAAAATCCCAAAACAACAAATGCTGGCAAGGATGTGGAGAGAGAGAAACACTCTTACACTGCTGGTGGGACTGCAAATTAGTGCAACCTCTGTGGAAAAGAATTTGGCGGTACCTCAAAGAGCTGAAAATAGGAATCACCATTCAATTCAGCAATAGCATTATTAGGCATCTACTCAAAAGAGCAAAAGACATCCTATAATAAAGACATCTGGCAGAGTGCGGTGGCTCACGCCTGTAATCCTAGCACGCTGGGAGGCCGAGGGTGGATTGCTCGAGGTCAGGAGTTCGAGACCAGCCTGAGCAAGAGCGAGACCCCGTCTCTACTAAAAATAGAAAGAAATTATCTGGCCATCTAAAAATATGTATAGAAAAAATTAGCTGGGCATTGTGGCAAATGCCTGTAGTTCCAGCTACTCGGGAGGCTGAGACTGAAGGATCGCTTAAGCCCAGGAGTTTGAGGTTGCTGTGAGCTAGGCTGACGCCACGGCACTCACTCTAGCCCGGGCAACAAAGCGAGACTCTGTCTCAAAAAAGAAAAAAAGACATCTGCACCCAAATGTTTATGGCAGCACAATTCACTATTGCAAGGATGTGGAAACAACCTAAGTGCCTGTCAATTCATGAGTGGATTATTAAAATTGGTATATGTATACAATGGAATATTACTCAATAATAAGAAACGACAGTGACCTAGCACCTCTTACATTTTCGTGGATAGAGCGTGAGCCCATTATCTGAAGTGAGGTATCACAATATCGGAAGAATAGACTCCACATGTACTCGCCATCAAATTGGCACTGACTGATCAACACTATGGTGCTCACACAGTAGTAATATTCTCGAGGGATTAGGTGGTTGGGGGGGTAAACTCACAACTAATGGACGTGGTGAGCATTGTAGACGGGAAGGGCAAGCCTCTAAACCTCGCTTGGGTGAGGCAAAGACATAAAATGTAACCAAAATGTACCTTCATAATATCCTGAAATAAAAAAACAACCATATCCATCTCAAACACATATGTAAAAAATTGGATACCCTTTCCCCACCATATATACCAAAAAATGAAATGTGCATTTCATACTATATACAAAATATTAGACATCCAACTTATAGCACACATGCATACACATATAAAAATAGATACCCTTTCCCAATATATGCCAAAAAAATTGGGTAACTATTCTATAACATACACACAAAATAGTTATGCCACACAATGCACTAAAAATCAGATACCAATTTCACACCATTAGAGAAAAGAAATTAGACACCTATCTCACACCATACACACAGGCACACACAACCTATGTTCCACCTCAGAACATCCCACTAAAAGATACACCACATCATACCTAAATTAGTTAGATACCTATCTCAAAGTATTAAAACAAATTAGGCCCTACTGGGAGGCAGTTCTCCATTAATATGTTTCTGTATGGTACAGGTCCTCAGAGAAAAGTCATTTACGGCCAAGTTGAGGGTGTTTGTCTAGGAGACACTCTAGGATAGTGAAGCTTAAGAAGTCTCCTACCTTGGAGACATTGGAGTGTAGAAAGGAAAAAGCTGTCCTCCCCTCCCTGGAGAGGGTTTACTTGCATTCCAGGGTAGAGATCAAGTTTCTTTGGAAGGGAGGATGAAGAGGTCACCAGCAGACCTATATGAGACAAAACTTTCCTAACTTGAGGATTCTTCTTCTGAAATGCACCCCACCGCAGGTTCAGGTGTCACCCGCATCACCCCGTAGAGACGGGGCTGAGGAATCAAGACAAGACTGGTAGCTGCCAATCTGCTCCTTTTGCTAAGTGGTAAATGCTTTGTCTCTGAGCCAGGGGTCTTGTGTTTCCTGTGTACGTACACATGTGAACCCATGGCAGGCTAACGTATTAATTTGTGAGTAAAGAAAAACTGCAGACCCTTCACGCTTCTAATTTAATGCATACTCATTTTATGCCTCCACACCCATCTACTACATCTGCCTGTACACAAAAAAATTAGATGTCAATTTTATCCCGTATAGACACAAAAAAACCATTTCACACCATCTATACATACACACGAAAGACAAAGACCCATCTCACACCATTTATATTAATACAAAAAAATTAAATGTCCAACTCATACCACACACACCAAAGACTATATGGCCTTGTATAACACAGCATGAAGACACCGACCTCATACCAGACACATACACAAAACAGATGAACATTAGGCCCTACATAAAAAAATTAGATACCTACCACACAATATGCAAAATATTAGATAATTATTTAAACCCTATACACACAGAAAAACTAATCTCATACCACACACACACACACACACACACACACGATACTACCTCACACCATACACATACAAAAAATTGCTTATTTCACACTAGACACACACACAAATGAGAAAACAAGCTTTTTCGACCACTTAGACTGAATAGGTCCAAGGAGCAGAGACAGACTGGACCAGAGAGTCCTCGGGGGAGGGAGGGGGGAAGGCCAGCAGGTTGGGCTCCTGATACTTGCTGCCACAGCTTGGGCCTTATGTGAGCCCCGTGTGGGAAGGGGAGGTGAGGAGGCCGACACCCGAGGGCTCCCCTCTGGTGGGGCCCGCTGGCACAGGAAACAGTGGCCACAACCTTCCTTTGTTTAGGTAAACACACAGGCTCACATTCCAGGGCAGATCTATAAACTGGTGGACCTTCCCTGTCCATGAGGATGAAGTCACACCGTCATTTCTGAGGCAGCCTGAGAGTCCGGATCCTGGTCCCTGCTGTGGTATCCCGTGCGTGGGCTTTTAGCAGCTGGGACCTCAAGGGAAGTGCAAGGGACAGGTGTGAGTCATCATGTGGGAGAACAGGTGTGCTTCTGGGATCCGGACAAGCAGCCTCCGCACAGGATGCAAGTGATATAGGATGCACGTGAGATGTGGGCCACCTTGTGGAGGAACCCGTCTGGCAGGCCCAGGTGGCGGGGAAGGGCCATGGCAGAAAGGCCATGCGCTGCGTGAGGTTTCTATTTTCATCCAGACCTTGTGCTGGCCAGCCCTAACCTGGGGGGGCGGTATGGGCAGACAGGCTCCTGCCCCCACATCACTGATGCTCTCTGGGAGGAGCAGATAAAACCAAGTAAACGAAAAAACAGGGTGGGCCCTGACCTCTCATTGTAGAAGGTGAGATTTCCTCTCTGGTATCCTTAGAAAAGGTGCCCTGGCCTCACGTTCCAGTCTTGGCAAATCAATCTAGTGGCTTGATTTGAACAAGATACTGTTTAGGGAAGACACATTAGCTGAAAATGCCTCAGTTAATGTTAATTTGGGGTGCTGATAGAAGCCTACATTTGATTCAAAAAAGAGAGAGAAAGACACTGAAACATAGATTTAGCCATAACTGTATGTATAGAAAGTTATTTTACATGTCTTTGAAGATCATTTTCGGCCGGGCACGGTGGCTCACGCCTGTAATCCTAGCACTCTGGGAGGCTGAGGCAGAGGATCGCTTAAGCCCAGGAGTTTGAGGTTGCTGTGAGCTAGACTGACTCCACAGCACTCTAGCCCAGGCAACAGAGCTAGACTCTGTCTCAAAAATAAATAAATAAATAAATAAATAAAGGCCAGGCGTGGTGGCTCACGCCTGTAATCCTAGCACTCTGGGAGGCTGAGGCAGGTGGATCGCTTGAGGCCGGGAGTTCGAGACCAGCCTCAGCAAGAGCAAGACCCCGTCTCTACTAAAAATAGAATGAAATTATTTGGACAGCTAAAAATATGTATAGAAAAAATTAGCCGGGCATGGTGGCGCATGCCTGTGGTCCCAGCTACTCAGGAGGCTGAGGCAGTAGGATTGCTTGAGCCCAGGAGTTTGAGGTTGCTGTGGCTAGGCTGACACCATGGCACTCTAGCTTGGGCAACAGAGTGAGACTCTGTCTCAAAAAAAAAAAAAAAAAAAAAAAGTAAAAAATGAAGATCATTTTCGAAAGCAAGATGCTACGTCCCTTTGTGTGGAGATCACCAAAGGATGTCTTCAAGAGGTGACTGTCCCAAAGGTGGGAAGATGGATTCTGGGCTCAGGATGATTCTCCTGTGGACAGTATATACCTGGATTCAAAACTCAAGCAGCTTAGACGCTTATGTGGAAGATACTCTTGGAGAGTTAAACAAAACTGTTTCTTTAATGTGAGAAGGGAAAAGGTCATTGTTTCCAAAGAATGGACTTTCCATATTACATGACTTTTTAAAAATTAAACTTCTTACTTTGAGTTAATTGTAGATTCACATGTGGTTGTCAGAAATAATTCAGAGTGATCTTTGATCTTACCTCCCTCAAAGGTAACATCTTGCAGAACACAAATGTATTAATATCACATCCCTGGTACAGACATTGCTACAATCCTCCCAATCTCACTCAGGTTTCCTTTTGCTCACACCCATCATTTGTGTGTGTGCATAGCTTCATCCAAGTGTATCACACATGTATGCTTGTGTGTCCACCACCACAGCCAGGATGTGGGCTGTTCCCAGCACCGCAAGGGTCTCTCCTGGTGCCCCTTTCTGGCCACGCCCACCTCCCTGCAGCCCCACACCTGCCTAGTCCCTAAACCCTGGCCACCACTAATCTGTCCTGCGTTCCTGTGATGTTGTCTTTTCAAAGTTTTTACATAAATGGAATCATACAATTGTAGCCTTTTGGGATTGGCTTATTTTCACTCTGAATAACTCATCCAGGTTGTTGCATTAACAGTCCATTCCTGCTGAGTAATGTTCCATGGTGTGGATGTACTGCAGGGCTTGACCATTCCCCACTGAAGGACATCTGGGTTGTTTTCACTTTTTGGCTATCACAAGTAAAGCTGCTATGAACATCTGGGCACAGGTTTTTGGGTAAACATAAGTTTTTATGTCTCTGGGATAAATGCCCAGGAGTACAATTGCTGGGCCATATGATAACTGCATGTTTAGTTTTATAAGAAACTGCCAACCTTTTTTTCTGCAGTGGCTGTAACATTTTATATTCTTACAAGCAATTTCCAGTTACCCACAGCCTTCCCAGTATTTGGTGCTGTCACTGTTTTTTATTTTAGCCATTCTGAAAGGTGTATAGTGGTATCTCACTGTGGTTTTAATTTGCATTTTCCTAATGGCTAAAGACATTGGTCATTCATCATTATTTGCCATTTGTGTATCCTCTTCAGTGAAATGTCTCTTCATATTCTTTTGCCCATTTTCTAATTTTTTTTTTTCTTTTTTTGAGACAGAGTCTGGCTCTTTTGCCCAGGCTAGAGTGCTGTGGCATCAGCCTAGCTCACAGCAACCTCAAACTCCTGGGCTCAAGTAATCCTTCTGCCTCAGCCTCCCGAGTAACTGGGCTACAGGTATATGCCACCATGCCCGGCTAATTTTTTTCTATATGTATTTTTAGCTGTCCAGATAATTTCTTTGTATTTTTAGTAGAGACGGGGTCTCACTCTTTCTCAGGCTGGTCTTGAACTCCTGACCTCGAGTGATCCTCCCACCTCGGCCTCCCAGAGGTCTAGGATTACAGGCGTGAGCAACCGTGCCCGGCCATTTTCTAATTTTTTTAACTGTTGAGTTTTCAGAGCTCTTTATATAGTTTCAATACCAGGCCTTTCTTAGGTATATGGTTTACAAATATTTTTTCTCAATCTGTGTGTACAAAAACCTTTTGATAGGAATTGTAGTAAACCTATAGATCAATTTAGGGAGAACTGACATCCTTACTATGTTGAGTTTTCCAATCCATGAACATTGTATGCCTCTCCATTTATTTAAGTCTTCATTGATTTCTTTCATTAATGTTGTGTCATTTTTAGCATATAAGTCCTGTACATAGTTCACTAAGTTTATATCCCAGCATTTTAACTTTCTTTGAAGTAATTGTAAACCGTATTGTGTCTTCACTTTTGGTCCCCATGTGTTTCTTGTTGGTATATAGAAATGCAATTGATTGTTGTGTGCTGATCTTGCATCCTAAGCCCTCGCTGCAAATGCTGGAACCTCATGGTCAACTTGCTCACACTCAGGTGTGGATGACAGATGGGGCCTGTTGAAATAGATGAACATTTAAGACAAAACATAGGAACAATATTGTGCATGTCAGATAACAGGGATGTGTTTGAGGGACATGTCTCACTGGTGCCTCCACCCAGACAGCCTCCTTGGGTTTCCCCAGAGCAAGCCAGGCACAGCTGTGGGGTCAGGCTGTTCTTACAGATATGCTGGGACACCCCCTTCTCTCTGCCTGCCAGCCCACATGCCTCTCCATCCTAAGCAGAGGGACAGAAGACTGTGCCTACTCCTCTGCCCAGCTGTTTCCCCAGCTGCAAAATGCAGATAACAACCAGGAGAATGTGTTGTGGAGCTGTCTACGAGGCGGGGAGAGTGCGGAGGGCAGACAGGCTCTTCCTGGCCTCCCCTTCCTCCTCTTGGCCAGCAACGCTGACACCCCCCCCAGTCATGCTTCCCCACCCCCAAGTCTGATGACTAGTCTGGATGTGAGGCTCTCTGCAAATCCAGCCTCCTCTTACAGGCTGGCCTCTGCCTCTCCCTGTGGCTTGCTTGGACCTCAGGAATTTGGGGTCCAGAGCCCCTTTCAGGAGACGCAGACTTTTGCTCGGGCAAGTTACTTCAAGTCCCCGTTTCTTGCATCCTGCCCACATGGGCTTGTCCTGTGTGGCTGTGACTCGGCTGGCCCCTGCAAGGGGGAACTTTTGTCCCTGTTTTTGTAGCAGGGACTTCCATCCTAAGGCTGAAGGAGCAGGGTCCCACTTCACCGACGGGTCCTCTTTCCACCTGATGGGTGGGGACCTCCTCCCCCAGCTTTTCTGGGTGGGCGGGGACTGACCCAATTGCCCCACCTCCGCAGGCGGTCCTGGCGCACGCGGGCCACTCCTAAAGTCTGCACCTCGGGGACCGGTCGGTGACTGGTCAGGGCGCGGCGGGCGATGGAGGAGCCGGCTAGGGCCGGGCCAAGGGTGGCCGCGGACGGGCCCGAAGCCTCCAGGGACCGGACGGAGACAGCCGAGGGCGAGCCGGGGGCCGCCGAGACCCCGGCCCTGGGCGCACGGCCGGCCCACCGTGCCTACGCGCGCCGCTGGGTCTTCCTGCTGGTGGTCAGCCTGCTCAGCTGCTCCAACGCCATGGTACGGCCGGGACTGACTAGGGGGTGCTGGGACAGGGGAGCCCGCGACCCGAGCCAGCAGCTCTGTCCTCGGCCGCTCCCAGCCAGCTGGGTTTCGTTTTCATTCAGCTACAGCACAGCGCACAGGTCCGGTCCGAGGTGTGGGCCGCTGGGCAGCAAGGGCGCCCTCTCCAGGCTGAGGCCGGCGGCCTTGGAAAAAGGGGCAAATCAGGGCACGGAGCAGGGCCGGGTGCCTGGGGGGGGTCTGCCAGTCGCTGGGCCCCAGCCCCCCACCCACCTCCTCCCAGACCCTCCCCAGCCTCCCGTGGCTCCAGCCAGAGGTCTAGGATCCCTCTCCCCAACCCATCATACACAGGTGGGCTTGGAGAAGGAACCTTCCTCCATGCTCCCCAGCCCCAGGACAGGTCACCCAACTTGCCCCTGGACAGGCTTCTATAGGCACCAGAGTGGAGAGAGGGCTTGGAGCTGCCCTTGCTGCCCTGGGGCTCTTTGAGGGGCCTCCTGCTCTCTCACATCTTAGGCTGTTATGGCTCTGTCCTGCCACCCGAGCTTCCAGGCTGTGGCTGCCCCCACATCACTCCCAGGCGTGACTCTCCCTCCCTAATGTGTGTGCAGGAACCTGCCTGTGTTTTCTGGCCCTCCTAGGGAACCTCAGGAACTGGTTGGGCAGCATGGGCCACTATGCAATGGGAAGATGCAGTTGGCAGCAGGATTCACAGTGAGGGAGGTGCCATGTCGCTGTGGGACCATCAGGACGCCAGACCTGCTAACAGGGGTGGGGCACGCAGCGTAGGGGGCTTGGGAACTGTGGGCTCTTGCTCTTCTTTTGGAGCCCCTGCAGGCAGGTTCCTGGGGCCGGTTCTCTCCTTCCTTGCTGGGCAGGTGTGGAGAGCCAGCCCAGCTGACACCAGCTGCATCCGCAGCAGGGCCCTGGGCTCTGCTGGCCGCCCAGTGGCCAGGCCAAGCCCTCGCTCCTGCTGTGGGCTGGCTCCCTGGTCCCCTGTCTAGACACTGGGGAAGCCACAGCTGGCTCTGGGTGGTGGTGAGGGTGCAGAGGGTGCTCTTTGGACACTCAAGGGCACTCTACTGCAATTCTGCACCTTCTTATCTATAAGTCTTCATGGAGCAAACAAAACTCTGCCCCCACACTGAGAATTGCTGTGGTCACCACAGGGAGCAGACAGTATCATATTCCCCCAGCCATGTGCCCCTGAGAGCCACAGCTGCTGGTCTGCTGCCAGGGACCAGGGATCCCAAGTGCCGAGAGGGCAGGTGGAGCAGAGCTGGGGATGGCCCCGAGGAGGGATCCAGCACCCTGGATATGGGGGTGGCGAGGCCGGGAGCAGAGGAAGAGAGTTCTTACACATGATGAGTTAGATAGTCGTCCTCCCTCCATGTCTCTGCCCCGTATGGCTATGGCCTCAGCTCTGGGAAGGGACAAGAACTGAGCTGTGAGTGGGCAAGGGATGGGTTTGGCTTAGCAGGGCAGCTTTGTGAACAGACACCTGGCTTGTCTCACTGGGCAAGGCCAGGCAGGAGGGGGGAGGGCCTGGGCGGGGGCTCTTTCTGAGCCTGGAAAATCTGTCCCTTGCACTGTCCTGAGAAAAAAGGAAGAAAAGGCAGCTATTGCCCAAGCTCACTGTCACGTGAGGCTTAGCAGTCAGGCCTCCAGCGTCATTATGTGTGGGGAAGCCGGGGTCCCACTCCTCTGCCAGAGAGGGTGTGCCCTGGAGCGCCTCCATCCTCAGAGTTGGATTAATCATGACCTTTGGTGAGTAGCACATCCTTGCCACTGGTCCTCGGCTACTAGGCACCCCTATCATAAGGCCTGGCGACTCCCCCTTTGACCCTCCCTTCAGGGTGAGCTGATCACCTCCTCTGGGAAGCCCTCCCCACAGCCCCAAGTGTGCTAGTGCTGTTTGCTGTACATCTGTGGGGTGGAGTCGTCCTGGCACCTGATGATGTCGAAGGTCGGAGCGTTGTTGCTCTGGGGACAGTCTCACCTGCCCAAACACTGGGGTTTCCTACAGGGGAGGTTGGTTGGCCGTGGGCAGGGCCGGCATACACTGCAGGTGTTTCCACCTGAGACTCGGTCCTGAGTTTGCAGACAGGCTGGAGGTACCTTTGCCCATCCCCAGAGCAAAGGGCTCCGAGGTCCCTCCCGCCTCTGGACACTGGCGTCAGCTGCCCTGCATGGCTCTGGGCCCCCCACACCTCCGGCCCTTGTCCACCTGGGATCTGCCATGGTGTCTCCACCACCTTCTGGACCTCAAAGTCTCCCAGAATGTGCTCCCCTGCCCGGCCCATCTTGACACACTATGTGTCCTTGTGACCAGGCACCAGGGCCGTACCCTCCCTCACCCTGGCTTCTCCCCCTTCACTTTCCAAGCTCCAGGTCCACGTCCAGGTGACTTCACCCCTCTGATATTCTGGCCTTTCTGTGTCTCCCTGTCCCCAGCCTGTCACTCCCCCCCCTACTTTCCACATAGCACCTCCCGACGGTGCATGCTCCCCCGCCAGCAGTCATCACCTACCTCAGAGGGTCAGGTCGAGTCCTGGCAGGGCTCATAGTCCTGCAGGCTCTGGGCTGCCCCCCAGGCTGGTCCACAGTCAAGGTCCACGATCAGGGAATGGTCTTCAACCCTGCCACCAGTGGGGGTGTCCTTGGGCAGAAAGACCCCATGTCCGTGTTGGGCTGAGTCCCTACGGCCTTTACAGGCCTCCCTCAGGTTGGCCAGCAAAGCTGGGGGCAGCAGGGGGCTGGGGCCAGAGCCTGGTGGGCAGTGTCTGTGGCCCCTGAGGCTGACTCCTGCGTGCTCCCGCAGCTGTGGCTCAGCTTCGCACCTGTCGCCGACACCATCGCTGAGCACTTCTTCCTGTCCACGGAACAGATCAACTGGCTCTCACTGGTCTACCTTGTGGTGTCCATCCCGTTTGGTGTAGTGGCCATCTGGATGCTGGACTCTGTTGGGCTCCGCGGGGCTGTGAGTCAGACCCCACACCACGACTTGCTCTGTCTGAGATGGGGAAGGGTCCCCTGCATTTGGGTGGGAGAACTACTGCCTTCTCCCCAGACCAGGGTCCACCACCTCTACCAGCCAGGCCTCCCAGGCAGAGCAGTCGGGGTGGCAAGGAGGATGGTGGTCTGGGCGCTGGGAGGGCAGGCATCTAGGGACCCAGGGGGGTGCCTGTGCTGGTGGCAGCACTCCTGACCCCATCCCTACAGACCATCTTGGGCGCCTGGCTGAACTTCGCTGGGAGTGTGCTACGCACCCTGCCCTGCGTGGCCGTTGGGACCCTCCACCCATTCGCCTTCTTCATGGGTGGCCAGAGCCTCTGTGCCCTGGCCCAGACCCTGGTCATCTTCTCTCCAGCCAAGCTGGCTGCCTTGTGGTTCCCAGAGCACCAGCGAGCCACGGCCAACATGATCGCAACCATGTGTGAGTCCAGGGGTGAGGCCACCTGGGTCCCCTCTGGCTGTGTGCTCAGATCCTCTGCTGCCCTGGCTCTCAGCTAAGGCAAGGGACTAGCACCAAAAAGGCTCCTGTGGCCTGGACACAGCGAAGCTGATGTGTTTCTCTGTCCATCCAGCAAACCCCCTGGGCATCCTTGTGGCTAATGTGCTGTCACCTGCACTGGTCAAGAAGGGCGAGGACATTCCCATTATGGTGAGAGCTCATGTGGCACCTGTATGTGTATGTGTGTGAACACACAGGCATATTATATTGTGCATGTGTGCTCTGTGTGTGTAGCCATGGACGTGTGTGGTCTGAGCGTGTGTGTGCTGTGCATGTTCTGTGTGCATACACATGTATATGTGTGGTCCATGTGTGCTGTGTGTGGTGTGTATGCATACCTGTGCATGTATGGTATGTGCATGTGTGTGCTTGTGCATATGTATGGTGTGTGTGTGTGTGTCTCTGTGCAAGTGTGATACACATGCTTATGTATGGTACCTGTATAATATGTGTGCTGTGTGTCTGTGCATACCCGTGCATGTGTATGGTATGAGTGTGTGTGCTTGTGCATATGTGTGGTATGTGTGTCTGTGTGCACATACATGGTGGTGTGAGCATGTGTGTGCCTGTGCACATGTGGTGTGTGCATGTGTGTCTGTGTGCAGTGCATGCATACACATGCATATGCATGGTGCATTTGCGCTGTATGTGCATACATGTGCATGTGTGTAGTGCAAGCATGTGTGCACTGTGCATACCTATGCACATATGTGGTGTGTACATGTGTATGCTTGTGCATGTGTGCATGTGTGTGTATACCCATGCATGTGTGGAGTGTGTGTACATACATGCATACCTGTGCACCCACACCTGTCTGTGTGACCCACCTGTCTATGTTAAGATCTGCTTCTTATGTGGGTGTGCAGCAGGCAGTTAGATGCGGAGTCTGGTGCTCGGGGAGGTCGGGCTGACGTTTTCAAGGAGGGAGCCATCCTTGACGGTCTGCGAAAGCCAGGGCTCCTCATGATGCCCCGCAGCAGGTGTGGAGGAAGCAGAGCAGCTCTCACAGGCCCTGGGACCCAGTGGCCACCCCGAGAGTGGGCAGGAGCGACTGGGGAGAGTGTAGAGTGTGCTGCTGGCAGCCCAGAGCAGGGCCGGGGTGCCATGTGGGGCGTGTGTGTCCATGTGGCCTCCTGTGCACATGCATACCCTTTCCCCAGCTGGGCATCTGTGCTATCCCTGCTGGCCTCGCCTGCCTGCTGGCCACCACCTGCCTCTGGGAGAGTGTGCCCCCCACCCCACCCTCCGCCGGGGCTGCCAGCTCCACCTCGGAGAAGTTCCTGGACGGGCTCAAGCTGGTTGGTGCTGTGGGATGGGGCAGGGTGGACCTGGGGTGGGAGCAGGAGGCCGGGGAGGGGCGCCCCCACCCCCACCCCAGTCTGAGCAGCCCCTCCCCTCCAGCTCCTGCGGAACAAGGCCTACATCCTCCTGGCCGTGTGCTTCGGAGGGGGCACTGGGATCTTCTCCAGCCTCATGGCCCTCCTGGAGCAGATCTTCTGCGCGAGCGGCTACTCCAGTGTGAGCCCTGGGCCCTGCCCTAGAGGGGCTCTGCCTCCCACTGCCCGATATGGCTGTAGTGAGGTGGGGGTGGTGGCTCTGGGAGGGGGTGGGGGGTTGGATGGGAAGGTAGGGGCACCAGGATTCCGTGTGTGGACTCTGCGATGCCCCTTCCTATTAATAGCAAGGCCCCAACCCTGCAGGGCTCCAGGGAAGGGCCACCCTCAGTATTTAGGGATGCAGATGGGAGGCCTTGTTCTGCCCATACATCTCCAGGCTGTGCCCTCTGCCCTCTGGCATCAGTGCTGGGTGTGTCTGTATGTACCTGTGCACGTGTGTGGTATGTGTATGTGCATCTGTTTGTACATGTTTGGCTTCTGCCCTCTGCTTTCTGGCATCAGTGCTGGGTGTGGGGTTTAAGGGACATGTTTCTGCCTCTGCCAGGGGCTCAGAGGCATTAAGGACCCATGGGGTGGGGACAGGCCCTTCCCTTTAGCGATTGTTTTGATCCTAGGGCAGGGGGTGGCATGGCATAGGACACCCTCCCCCCGCCCCCCAGCAGGCAGCCAATAGTGCAGCTGTAGCCTGTGTTGTCATGCCTGGGCTTCAGGCACAGCACAGTGACCCTACTGTGAGCCCCTTGGTGACAGTGTTCTGCCTAAGGATGCTAGCCGCCTCTTGGGCCCTTAGCAGTTCCCTACCCCAGTAAATTGCCCCAGCCTCTCCTCTCCTCCTCCAGGAGTTTTCAGGCCTCTGTGGGGCTCTTTTCATCGTGTTTGGAATTCTGGGGGCGCTGGTTCTTGGCATCTACGTCGACCGGACCAAGTGCTTCACCGAGGCCACCAAGATTAGCTTCTGCCTGACCTCTCTGGCCTGCGTGGCCTTTGCCTTGGTGAGAGTGCCCTCAAGCTGGGACCACCGTGCAGGGGTGGGAGACGGTGCCCCAGGCAGAGGGGCTGGGTTGTGAGGCCTTGGACGGGGCAGTGGGCAGCTTGGCTGGAATAGATTTCTGGACCTCTCAGGCCCAGCCCCTGCCAGCTGGGGTGGCCCCTGGGTGGGGTGGGGCTTCCTCTCACCCATGCAACTGAGTCTGCTGCCTGCCCAGGGCCGGTGGATCTGACCAGGCCCCCATCCTCTGCCGTTTGCTGCCCTCAGGTGTCCCAGCTGCAGGGACAAACCTTTGCCCTGGCCGCCATCTGCTCACTGCTTGGGCTCTTTGGCTTCTCGGTAGCGCCCGTGGCCATGGAACTGGCAGTGGAGTGCTCCTTCCCTGTGGGGGAGGGTGCTGCCGCTGGCCTGGTCTTTGTGCTGGGGTGAGTGTCCATCTGCCCCTGCTGCACCCTGGGAGCCCAGAGACCCTCCTCTGTCCCACCTCAGGCTGCCCAGCCCAGGCCCCTTTTCTATGAATCAAGGGACCTGCCTGCTCCGGCAAGGGCTGAGTGATACTAAGCACCTGGGCCAGCCATGGGGGCCCATGCCAGCCAGAGCTGGGCACTGCCCTCGGAGGGACCAGTGGCACAGTGGGTGGCACAGGTGTTGGCCCCTTCTCAGGGTGGCGTCTGGCTCTGGTGGGTGGGCAGTGATGCTGGCAGGGGCTGAGGGCCATGTGTGTCCAGGCAGGTGGAGGGTGTGATTATCATGGTGGCGCTGATGGCGCTGACTGTGCGTCACCGAGAGCCATCATTCTCCACCTGCAAGCATGGCGAGGACCCCCTTGACTGGACAGGTAAGTGCCCCTTTGGGAGCCCCGGGGAGCAGAGGCCAGGCCAAGCCTGCTCAATTGGAATAGCCCTGGAGCCCCCACTCCGTGCCCCGCCTCTCAGCCCCATTGGCTCTCCTCAGTGGGTGGGTGCTGGTGGGGTCAGAGGTCAACAGGCAGAACCCCTGGGGTCAGCATGGTCCGTGAAGCCCAGAGCCCTGACAAATGCCAAATGCCAGTGTGAGTTGTTTTAAGCCAGGTAAAGAGAAAGAGAAACAGAGAGACATGGTGGCAGAGATCTGAGAGTGGAAAGGGCGGGAGAGGGGGGAGAGAGAGACAGAGATAGGGAGAGAGACAGGCAGACACAGAGAGACAGAGGGAAAGAGACAGAGAGATATGGTGGCAGAGATCTGAGAGTGGAAAGACGAGATGGAGGGAGACAGACAGAGAGGGAGACAGAGACAGAGAGGGGAGTAGGGCGGAGATCAGAGGTGGGGGTTGCACACCCATTTCCTGACCCCATGCTGGTGACCTCAGAGCTTACAGCTCTTGGAACCTGGGTCTGCAAACACCCCTTCACCCTTTGGGGTCTGCCGGAGGCTGGGAACAGGGTTTGTTTCCAGGGTTGCTCTGTGGTTTGGTTAGTGGGGTCTGCATGGGTCGGGATCATATCTGCCCATCTGTGGCCACTAGGCTTGGCTGTGCTCTCATGTGGGGAGCTCTGGCTGTGGTGACAGAGCTGTGTGCTGTGTCCCCAGGGTCCCTGCTGCTGCTGGCCGGCCTGTGCACCCTCTTCAGCTGTGTCTTGGTGCTCTTCTTCCACACCCCATACCGGCGCCTGAGGGCCGAGTCTGGCGTGTCCCCCTCTGCCCAGGACATGTGCCCAGGAGCTGAAGACCATGAGTCCAACCCTGAAATCACCCCTTGAGGCTCCCAGCACGGCACTCCAGTCGGTTCTTCTGGCTCTGTCTCCCTCCTTCAGGAGCGGCCAAGGTCTGAGAGACTCTGATCAGGGACATCTTGTGAAGGGGAGGCTGGAGGGGCAGGTGTGGGCCACCTTGGCTGTGCCAGCCACGCCTGAGAGCCCGTCACAGAAACTCAGGGGCTTTGGGGCACCCAGGACACGGCCAGGCAGGGCAGACCCTGTGGCTGCACGGAGAAGAGCTACTGCCCTGCGGACACTGACCGGGCAGGACACCCCAGCAGGCCAGACAGGCACACTGGAGGGCGGCGCAGCAGCCGCGCCGCAGTCGGCCTGGCACGGGAGTTCGGCTGAGGCGCAGCTCAAGGGTGGGGTCCCGGGGACCCCTCATGGCCGAGTCTGGAGTGGACAGGTGAAGGGAGCCCCCTCCGCTGCTAGCCTGGGAGGGCCAGTCCCAGCCCGCGGCCGCGCACACCCCGCACTGCAGGCGGACACTCGCGGGGCCCTCACTCCTTTTCCTCCCCGTGGGTGGTCACGCAGCTCAGCACCCTGTAGTCGAGGTTGCCCGCTGCGTCGACGGTGGCGAACTGGAACATCTGGTCGCCCTGCGAGCGGTGCGCGAGTCAAGCTGCGATTACAACCCATCGCTACACCGCGGCCGCTCTGGTCTGGCTTCTGGTCTGACTTCTGCACGGGGGTGGGGATGGGCGCCGGGCGGGGGATGGGCCAGAGGGGCGGAGCCTAGGGGAGGGGAGGGGCGGAGCCTAGCGGAGGAGAGGGGCGGGGCGGGGCAGAGACGAACGCATCGCCTGGGCTCTCTGCCTGACCTGAGCCCATAGTCCGTCCGCCATTCCCAAGCTGGTCAGCGGTGCCCAGGTGACCAGCACCGTGGGGAGGGCTATGTGAGGTGTGCGGTGAATAGGGTCCTAGCAGGTGGGAGAGCTGTGGTCGCACCGCTGGCGCGGGGCGTGCGGGATGGGGGTTGGGGGATGGGACAGCATTGTGAGCCCTGCCCCTCAGGCCAGGACAGATGGCACTGGCCGCTGGGTGGCCTCCAGCCGCTGACCTAACCCCTCTGAGCGGTTCCGTCTCTCAAATGGGCACTTGAAGGAGCGCAGTGCTGCGGCCTCTGGGGCCAGCGCTTCCCCTGGCTGACCGGGGAGCCCTGCTTGAGAGAGGGCTGTGGGGGAAGGGGGCGGGGGCTGTGGCCGAACCTCATCTGCGGTCATCTTGTCAGCCTGGGACATCAGCAGACGTTTGATGCTGAGGAGAAGGAGGTGAAGGAGCCCAGTTAAGCTTTGAGAAAAGGGGTGGGTCGGGGGCTGGCAGGAGGGGTGACCCATGGGGGATGGGTGCTGCAGAGACCAGAGGGTGGGGCCCACGTGCTGCATCGGCACCCTTCCCCGCAGGCGTGGCACCTCTGAGGTCACCACTCAGATGTCATCACTCCTGGGGGTTTGCCTGGGGACATCTGATGGCGAGGAAGACTAAGGGAGAACAGAGGCAGTGCCTGTACACCAGAATATCCCCTTTCCCCAGCTCTGGGCACCAGGCAACTCTCCATAAAAGGGGCTAAAGGCAGAGCACAGGTTAGAGGAACAATGGCCACCTGGGGTGCCTGGTGCCTGTGCAGGTTGGTCTCCACTTAGTTATTCCAAGGACTCAGCACATGGGACAGCCACTCAAGGCCCTGCAGCTGGTCAGAGGTGGGGGTGGGGTGGGGGGGGCTTGGTGTCCAGGTGGCCGACAGTCCCTCGCTGGGGCAGTGTCCCTAGTGGGGGAGGCCATCAGGGAGCCCTTGGAGACTCCAACGTACTGCCCAAAGCCTGGCACTCACTATTCCTTGTTGATGCTGCCTTTGCCCTTGGGGTCGAGCATCTTGAAGGCATTTAGAATGGTCTCCTCAGCTTCCGTACCTGCCCACAAAGAGGCCTTGAGCCCTAGGCATTTGGGCTCCCAGTCCTGCTCCAGGCTGCCAAGGACAAACAGGGAAGGAGGGAGACCAGCTCTGTTCCCAGGGCTCCAAGCCTCGGTCCACATGGCACCTTCAGCCTGGAAGTCCCCAGGGTTAGCCCAGGCCTGAGTTGGGGGCAAGTGCTCCGTGAGGAGGGACCAAGCCCTCACCAGCTGGGCCAGCAGCAGGTGTAGGGCAGGGAGTGAGTGTCCGAGCACACATACTCTGGGGTGGCTGACAGGGGCCCTACCAAACTGGGTCCCAGAATGCCAGGTCCTGGGGCTTCCCATCAAGAGATCAGAAATTGCGGACATTCATGTGAAATGGATTTCTAAGTGTCAGGAGCCCCACCCAAGGAGGAGGGGGCTGGCCCCAGGCACTCACCGCTCAGTTTCTCCCCAAACAGGTTCAGGAACATGGTGAAGTTGATGGGCCCTGAGGCCTCCTTAAGCATGTCATCCAGCTAGTCATCCTTGACATTGATCTTGCCTATGGCAGGCACGGGGCAGGTGTGCCACTGGGGAGGACCCACTCTGCCCCACTGGTCCTTGCTGATATGTCTGCTGTTCCACTGGCAGGCAGGCAGGTGGCCCCAGAGCAGTGACAAAGGAGGGGGGACAGGAGGTGCTCGGCCAGGCCTGTCGGGGTGCAGGCTGGGGTGTGTCAGCCTCACCCCAAACCCTGAGCCTTGGAGACTAGTGTCGAGGGCAAGAGCAGAGGAGGCACAGACCTTTGGAAACACTGTGATCTGCCATTGTTATGAGGGAAGGTGGGTCACTTATGACCCCCTCACCCAGGTGGAAACCAGTTCCCAGCTCCCAGGGCAGGACCTCAGGCCAGAGGCAGCTGCTGGGGACAGGATGACCCTGGTGAGGAATGGCGGCTGGGCATGGCTGTGCAGCGCTCGGGGTCTGCTCGGCAGAGGAGGGGGTGTCTCATACCCTCCCTGGAGCCCCCTGCCCCACAGCCCACCCTGGGTTTTCATGCTTGGGCTGTGCCACCCACCCTGTCTCACCCTGGGATGCTGTCTGGTAGCTCTGACCAAACCAGGCAGCTGCAGCCACCCCCACACAGCCTGTGGGGATATGGGGTCAGCCTTTGAGGCCAATGCCCTGGGTCCACTCGAGGAGGAAGGGTGAGGGTGTCCAGGTGGACGTTCCCCACTTGCCTCCTCTGTGGGCTGTGATGCGTTCTGCCCCGGCACCTACCCAGGGACTCATAGGTGTCCTTCAGGTCCTCCTTGTCAGTGAAGCCATCTCGGTTTTGATCCATGAGCGTGAACGCCTGGGGACCAAGGCCAGGTCTCTGTGCTGCAGCCGGCCAGCCCCACCCCTGCCCTCAGCCCCCAGCTCCTCAGCCCCGGGGTGAAGACAGGCTCCCATTCCTACTGGCTCTGGAGTGAGGCCCACATGGGGTCTTCCCAGCACAAGCTTCTGGGAAAAGGGGTTCCTAGTGAAAGAGGAAGTCTCACCTCCTTGAGCTCCTGGATCTGAGTTTGCTCGAAGTTGGAGAAGACATTGGACGATGCCCTCTGGGCACGAAGGGCCCCGCCTTCCTTCTTCTTGGTCTTTCTGCTGGCCTGAGATGAGAGAACCGAGGCTGAGAGTCCCTAGGCTGGCTGGGGGAAGCTTCTGGGGCACCCTGAGTTTTGGGAGACTGAACTCAGAGGAGGGCCCTTGGGGCTGGAGTGGCCGGGCAGCTGGGGAGCATGCCCGCCCCAAGCCCGGGTGCCTGGGGGGCAGTTGCAGGTGTCTGGCGTGGGCATAGGGAGTCGGGGAAGGGCAGTGGTTCCCAGAGGCCCTGAAAGAACACAATGGGCTCAGCTCAGGGCCCTGCAGGAGCCAGCTTAGCCTTGAGGGCTCGAGGGGCAGATGGACTCCGTCGGTGGGCTTGTTATGGGCAGTGGGCTTCCATGATGGCCAGGACCCTCCATCCTGCCCCAGACTGTCACCATGGCAGCATGGGGCATGACCTTCCCACCCTCCACACATCCATGCCCACACATGCACACTCATGTGCATGTTCACACACGCACGCACGCACGCTCATGTAAGTGTGCACACACATTTAAACACACTTGTGCACGTACACACGCCCCTGCCCCAGTGCCTGCCTGGCCACCCTCACCATGCCTGGGCTGCCTGATGCGATGCCTCTGTGCTCCTCCCCGCCCAGGTCCAGCCCATCTTAAGCTCCTGTCTGGTTCCCCAGGACAGCTCAGACTTCAGCTGCCACTCCCTACAAGGACAGGCTTAAGGCCACCCAGGGGACTGGACAACTGCAGAGTGAGCTTCAGCAACCTGGTGGTGACTCAGTCACGCTCACCCTGCCCCACCCAGGAAAGCCGCAAGTCTCTCACCACCCCGACCAAGAAGGCCACTTGCACACACTCTTGGCTGAGGAGCTGAGGGCCTGCTGGGGTACCCTGAGCCCTGGCAGGGCTACAGGAACTGCAGGGGCCAGAGGAAGGGGCACCTTTTCCAGGTTTGCACAAAGTTGCTGTGAGTGGCCCCGGTGACTGGTCAGCAAGCCTTTGCATAACACATTCTGTGTGTCAGCAGTTTCTGTGGCACTGTCCTCACCTCCCTGCCTCAGTAGCAGACAACAGTCAGCCCACAACCCTGGCCATGGGACCCCCCCCCCAATTCTGGCCTCACGGCTAGAAGCCCCTGGCCTGGCCCATGGAACATGATATTTATTGGCTTGGCAGAGCCAGCCAGTCTGCCCTGGCCCAGGGCCCAGGTCTTCCTACTACACCATAGCCTTGTGGGCAGAGTCTGGGGAAGGGACCTGGCCTGGGGGCCATTTGGTAGTGCCAGATGTCAGAGACCACCTCAGAGTCAGAATCCAGATGCCCTGGTCCGGGGTGGGTCTGCAGGCCAAACAGGACTAAGGAGGAGGCCTGCAGGTTGAGCAACATGGGCAGGTGGGACCCGAAGCCTGGAGAACAAACCCTCAGAGCCTCCTAGGCCTGTGGCAGGGAGGGGTTGGGGGGGGGGCAGCGGAAAGCAGGACACAGGGCAGCCACAGCCATTGGTGCTGCAGTGGGCGAGGGGTGGGAGCGAGCGTGTGTAGCCACTAGAGCTGGGGGGCCCCGTGGGGCACATGTCTGAACCATGTCGAGTTTGCCAAAGCTAGAAAGACAGAGGTGCCATTGGAGTGTCCACTGCAGCAGAGGTCTCTGGTCGCAGATAGTTTCCCCTAGGTGTCACCTCATGCAATCCCCAGGGTCAGTGGATCTTCAGAAGGCGCTGACACCCTGAAGTCGAGGACCCTGGAGAGGCTTGACCTGCCTGGGAGGGATGTGGGGGAGGCTGCCAGAGGGAAGAATGCGTGACCAGATGTGGGAAATGGGGCAGGGTTAGGGAACGAAGGGCAAGGATCTGAGTGGGACCCTTAGTGGCACTGGTGGGCCACTGGGATTGCCACACTGAGATCTGCACTCAGAGGGCCCCTACAGCTGCCAGGAATGCGAACAGAGCCCCCGGGAGGCTCCCTGCCACTGGAGTCTGAGCATAGCACTAAAGATAGCAGCAGAGCCTGGGAGAGTATTGGGATTCTGCACCGACAGCTGACCCCAACAGGTGCAGAGGCCTCAGCAGGTGGCCCCAGTGTCCCGAGCCAGGTGGGACCCTCCCCCACAAACTCTTAGGAAGGCCCCTGAGCCACAGTAGGTTTCCACCACCTTTAGGGGCGCTCCCCGGGTGAGCGTGAATGTGTGTGGCCTCTGCTGGTCCCCTGTCCTGCCTCCCCTGGAAGCTGCAGTTATACCCCGACACTTTGGCCCCACCATAGGCCCTAGAGACACTTATTTTTGATTCTGGAAGCAGAAGTTGCTGAGGAGTCTGGTTTATTTTAAAATGCAGTGAAGGAAAAACCTGGTGTCACCTGAGGGCATCTGCCCAGCTGCTCAAAGGCAAGAACGGGAGGAAGGGGTGCCCAGCTCCCACGGCTGCCAAGGTGTGCTTTGTGCCCTGTGGGATCGGTGTGGCCAACACTTCCTGGGGGGGGGGGGAGGGGACAGCATGCTCCTGGCTGCCTGAGGACAAGGTTCAGGCAAGAAGACCTCACGCAGGAGTCTTCAGGGGCTCCAGGTCATCCTCACAGGGGGTAGAGAAAACAGTGGGGTGGCCTTATAGCATTGGCCTGGTCTCCCCAGCCCAGGAAACAGTGCAGATGAATTCTCATTTCCTAGCTGGTGGACCCAAGGCCTAGATTCCAGAGTAAGCCAGGAGAGGGTGCAGGCTCTGCCCAGGTGACTAGAGGGCAGCTCATACCTCCCTGGGTGCCCAGGCTGGCTGGGCTCATTGGTCCTCTCCCCCTCAGGATTGTGAGCACCTGCCATATGTCCTGGAGTTTTCAATGTTGCATTTTATTCACTGAAGATTCACAGTTAAGTTCTCTTTGTTGGCTAGGCACAGTGGCTCGTGCCTGCAAATCTAGCACTTTGGGAGGCCAAGGTGGGAGGATCGCTTAAGGCCAGGAGTTGGAAACTAGCCTAGGCAACACAGCAAGACCCCGTCTCTACAAAATATATATTAAAAAATGAGCCAGGTTTGGTGGTAAGTGCCTGTAGTTCCAGCTACAAGGGAAGCTGAAGGATTGCTTGAGCCCAGGAGTTGGAGGCTGCAATGAGCCATGATCAAGCCACTGCACTCCAGGCTGGGTGATAGAGGAGACTCTGTCCCTTAGGAAAAAAGTTCTCTTTGTAAACACATGGATGTGATGGTGAATAAGGGTGGGCCTCTCCCCATCCCAGCAGAGGATATTAGTGGAGCCCCAAGCCTCGGTTCCCGAGGAGTTTCTGCCCTGAGCAGTGGAGGGCGAGGAGGTTGGAGCACAGGCAGCCGCAGGGAGGTACTGAGGCACTACTGCTTTGTTGAGGCAAAGGGAGCTGATGGCAGGAGGGGGGCCCAGAACCCCAGAAGAGTGGTGCTCCCATGTAGGCTCCAGGCCTGCTTTCCATGGGAATGGTGTGTCAGCACAGTGGCATAGCTGGGAGGCTGTGGACACCGCTGGTCCCATTTTTGGGCTGCCCTCGCCAAGGCTGACCACGGGGCTGTAGGACACAGGTAGCTATTGTGAGGTGGGCAGAAGCCAGCAGAGACTGGTGTGGGAGCTGAGTGTTCCCCAGGCCTGGGTTGAGGTGGGCCTTGGAGCGTGGGACTGTGGGATCCTGAGGGCTTGAGTTAGAGGGACGAAGGGAACAGCATGTGTTAGGGGTGGTCTTCCCAAGACTCCAGCCCCTCCTCTGGATGGGAGTGATGAGGGCTCCCAGGGTAAGGAAGCTCTAGCCTTGCTATGGGGCCAGAGCCTGGGACTCAGTGACCGGTGATCTGAAGGCAGGGTGGTCGCACGAGGAGGGCACCGAAGCGCCATGCTCTTCCTGGCCGGTCTGAGGGAGCCCACTGTAAGGTTTTTGGGTGGTGGGCGCCAGAGAAAGAAAGACGAGCAGAGTTGAAAGGGGTAAGCAACGAGGCTTTATTTGAGTGCTCCTGGGCAAGGGTAATGGGTCCCAAGAGAGGGTCCCGGGAGAGAGGGGCCCGAGAAGTCACGCCGCCCTTAAGTTTTGAGTAGGCTTATATATGTTTTTAGAGTTAGGGGATGGGGGTTTCTTTGGCGCCAAGAGTTTCAGTGTGAAGAGTCGGGAATTCTTAGGGCAAGTATTGAGAAATAGGAGGGGCTGGTGGTATGTGTGGACTCCAGGACCGGAGACCCTTATCAGGGCAACCATCCAGGTGTGGTTATTCTTTAATTTAGCTGGGCCTAGCAGGCATTGTTTTCGGCAGGTCTCCTGGGCTGCTTCTTTTTTTCATTAGGGAGGGGAGGGGTGCCCGCCACCAGCCTTACACCCACCTGTGCTAGGCTCACTCGGTACCAGGGACCTGGCTCCCGGCCCAGCACTGCCCTCGGAGGCTGCGTGCCCAGGGGCTGGGACGAACCTGGGGGCCGGCCCGGAGCCACCCTCTACCTGAGAGCTCCAGGGCTTGGAGGGTATTCTCCCAGGCAGGAGGGTAGAGCCGACTTGACTGGACCCACGCCCGAGCCCTCCCTGGGAAAGAAGCCCACCCACGCCGCCCGGCTCAAGACTCTGCAGCACAAGGCCACAGCGCGTGCGCAGCCGCTCGCGACCGCACGCCCGGCTCTTGTGCGCGTGCGCGCATGTGACGTAATCCACCGAACGTGGCGCACCGTCACCCTCCAGCTACCAGGGGGCGCCGCCGGAGCGCTTTGGCTGCCACGGCGCGTGCGCCCCTCCGGAGCGCATTTGCTTCCCGGCTTTCCCGGCCCTTGGGGCGTCCTCTTCAACCCTTGAGTTGTGCTTCCGGTGCGAAGATCAGGGCCAAGATGGTGCCGCCGGTGCAGGTCTCTCCGCTCATCAAGGTGAACCAGGCTTCATGGCCGCCGCCCGGTGCTCAGAGCCCTCGCGTCCTGCCCCGCCCGTCCCGCAACACCCGCCCCGCGAATCCCGGCCCCTGCCCCGCGCCCCGCGCCCCCGCCCCGGTCCTCCCGCCCAGCGTCCCCGGCCGCGCTGACTGCCCTCTCCCACTGCTCTCTCCTGCAGTTCGGCCGCTACTCTGCCCTGTTTCTCGGCGTGGCCTACGGAGCCACACGCTACAGTAAGTGACGGTGGGGCCAGGGCCGGGGGCTGCTCGGCTTCCCTGTGGGACTCCCAGTGCCGTTTAGTAAATCCCAGCGCAGAAAGGGGACAGGGGCGGGTGCGAGGCTGCAGGACACATCCTCCATCCTAGACCTGCAGAGGCGCTAGCGGACTTGGCCCCCCGGGCGCAGCCACAGCGCAGACGTAGGGTTGACTTGAGATCGGCTTACCGACAGTGCAGGCTCCTGAGGCCCGGGCGCCTGGTTCTTGATGAAAGCTGGTACCGAGCGGGTGTTGGAGTGCTGAGATCTGACGGGAGGCAAGTGGACCTCCGAGGGTTGGCAGAGGACCTAGGGAGCAAGTGCGTGAGGGGTGGGCTGCAGGGACCCTGTAGCTTCTGGATTGAGCTCTTTTTGGGATCAGGATCAGGCCTTGGTCTGCATTGAGGTAAAGGAGAGTAGACAGCAGGTGTATCTGGTTCACAGCATCGCTGAAGACACCTTGACCTGTGGACTCAGTTCCTTTTATGCCGCGTTTTCAGTGAATTGAACACCCTCCCAACAGGTTACCTAAAACCCCGGGCAGAAGAGGAGAGGAGGATAGCAGCAGAGGAAAAAAAGAAGCAGGATGAGCTGAATCGGATTGCCAGAGAACTGGCAGAAGGTACTTGTGTCACTGGTTCTTGATTGTCCCCTCCCAAGTTTTCAGGAAAAATAGCTGATCTCCAAGTGAGCCCTCTATTTGAGGGTGGGGCTGCCTCTCCTTTTGTCTAGCAGTGGCCCAGTGTGAAGAAGAGTGCTTGGGTTCTCCTTTGTGGAGGAGGGGGCGGAACGGGTCTTGGTGATAGTCTTTGTTGAGGCCCAGGCCACGCTGCCCATGTGAAGCCACTTTACCCCCACTTAGAGGCCATGAGATGAACACACTTTCCCCCTGATGGCCTCAGCAGAGGCAGGTCCAGGTGTGCAGGGTTAAGGAGACAAACAAGGACAGTTTAAGTAGGGCATGGCTGAGTTCTGCTAGAGTTAGATATTGGATCATTTAACGCCTGGAAATCTGAAGTCCTTTCCAGCTGCCTAAGAGTGTAATAATGTGTGTACTTTCTTTCTAACTTTCAGCCCAAGAGGACAGCATATTAAAGTGAGAAGTCTGTGCCAGCCTGCTTTTCTCCAGAGCAGCAGTGGATGAATAAAGCTTCCTATGTTGTGTGATTCTCTGGCTCCCTCTCATCTACTGGCGTCAGTTGTCTTAATTTACTGGACTCAAATTCGGCAGTTGTATTCTGTCTTCGCAGTTTGTTTGGGGTGGAGGATGGGGAGAGGGTTTCAAAAGAACTAATTGGCATTACCAGTCACAGACCCAAAATGTATCGCACAAACAGTAAGAAGTGCAGAAACCCATTGCTTGTTCTGTGTGGGGCATCTAGCAGGCCAGACCCCTGGGTGGGCTTTGGCCCTCTGCTCCCTCCTCACAGATCCTCCCTTTGATCACAGGAGGTGGCCAGGTCAGACTTAAGACTGAAATCCAGGGATGTGGCCTCCTGTGGATGAGGCCAAGTGCTGCTTGAGCTGTTCAGAGAGGCTGGGCCTGTGTTACCTGGCCTTCCAGCGCCTGCTGGCTGTGAGCCTGTCAGCCCCTTGGTCTGGTGGTTTGGAATGGAAAAGGTGATGCTGCTATGAATACTTCCCAGCTATATGCCTTGAGCAAATTTCTAGGCTTTGAGCCCCAGTTCTTTTTTTAAAATGAGTTCGTTTGCCTATGGGAAGAGAAAATGAGAAGCCCTACAAGTGTTTTAAAGCCTTGTGCTTGGTTAGGGTGAAGTTTGAGTGAGGGAGGTGACATGTGCCTCCCGAGCTCGGTGGGGTGGTATCCAGAGGGGCTGTCTGCTGTTGGGTCCTTCTGAGAACCCCTAGGAGCCCCCAGTCACAGGCTCTTGTTACCAGGGGTCACTGACCAGTGAGATGAAAATTAAACTGGCTCTTCCTTCCAGTGGGCCGCCCCTGCTCAGTGTCAGGAGCTCTCATCACGAGTTGAAAATCTTTAATTGCTACCGAACAATACCCATTTCAAATGTGAGTCCTGTGATGTCCCATTGGGCCTCCTGCCTCTGCCCTTCACTCTAGGCTTACCAGTATTAAGTCGCTGGGGCGCATGGTTGCTGCTGTAAGGAAAGCTGCTGCTAGAAGGAGAACCTGGGCCCATCGCCAGGTGCTGCCATCGAGGCCCACCCCAACCTCCCTGTGAGGAAGGGAGCACTCCACGTGGCGCTTGGTACAGATCGTTTCTGCTCAGACTGCTCCAGTCGGATGGCTGCTCTGCTGGTGGCCATGACCTTTCTGGCAGAATTTCCCAACGGGTCAAATACAATTGTTCTCTGCTGTAATTCCACCACATAAAAAGTGGGCATGTTGTTTTCTCTTTATTTTAAATCTCTGGTCTTGTGTTTTTTCCTAAACCAGATGGGAAACAGCATCTCTGAACCTATCTGTCTACCTATGTACACATATATACACGTGCAGTTGTGAATGTTCCACTCAGTGATTTTAGACACAGTTCACAGACCTTTTCAGAGCTCTCCTGGTGGTAACTACTACATATCAAAAAAATGGATGAGTAATGTAGCCTACACTGTAAATCATTCATAGTTGGCTTTATAAAAACACAAACCTTAACAAACCCCCAAAATATCCAAAGTTATCTTCAGTCATTTTCTTGGGCTTCCTAACCTCTTGTACCGAACTGCCACAGGCAGGGCCTGAGTCCTAGTGTATGAGTGGAGTGTGGGAGCCGTCGGGTCCCCACGGGACTGGTGCTCACAGGATGCAGCAGGTTGAAGACTTGGGTGCTGGGCCACCATTGCAAATTTCTGTGCCCACTGCAAGAGAGAACAAGACTGAGAGTGAGAACCGTGCACTGGCTGCACCAGCCCAGTGTCTTCCCCTCTCCTCCCCGTGTCCTCTGCTAGCCCCTGTAGGAGAAAGGACAGAGCCTGGGTCTGTGATCAGAGCAAGCCGATTAGCCGGGGCTGAGCCTGCCTTAGTGCGTTAGCCCTGTTGACACTGTGCCGGGATTACTCAGTCCTGGCCTCCCACAGCCCTGGCCGCCTTGTTTACGGTGTTCTGTCGATAGTGTAGGATTGCAAGGAATAATAAGCAAAACCCCAGAGCTAGGTGGTCAAGCACAGGCCACACCACGGCCACGATGTCACTGGGGTTCTAATTTGGGGGTACACTGACTTGTTAGTTGACAACTGAGTCCCGTTCCCATAATGTAGGATGAGGAGGTAAGTGCTCTGGACACCGTATAGGACTTTTTAAAATCATACCTTGCCTATTTTCTGGTGTGGTTTTTTTTTTTTGTTTTTTGTTTTTTTTTTTTTTGGTTTTAGGTTTGTTTTGTTTCTGAGGGTGGCATGGGAGGAGGGTAGCTTTCTGAGTTACTGCATGGTGGGAGAAGTGAGCTGTTAAGAGGTCAGTGGGCTTTCCTGTTGTAGAGGAAAGAACACAGGTGCATCCTTAGGAGAAACGTGAGTTCCCTGGCCAGGAGCGCGAGGAAATCCTTCACTCTGGGTCTGTTAACCCGGTGGAGGCGGCATGCCCTTTCCGTGGGATGGGGCCTCCCCACCACGGCTCCTGCAGTGGGAACCTGAGTGGGCCAGCGACAGGGCTGTCTGAAATCTGTCTGTCCTGTGATTCTCTGCCTCTTCACATGCCACCCGGGAGGTCCACCGGTGCTAGACCTTTCTTGGTGGGCTGCTCCTCCTCCTTCTTCTTCTCCTCCAGGGCCTTCACTTTGGCCTCGTACTCGTCGGCCAGCGCCTTCCACTCCTTCCTGTTGTTCTGCAGCCGTTCAAACATGGGCAAAATCTCTTCGTGGAAACGGGAAAACTCCTGGAGGGAAAGAAGTTGCTTTCCCTTCCCGTCCTCACCACCCTGCCTCGCTCGCCCGTGGGGACCAGCAGGCAGGAGGGAGAGCCACCAAGAGGCAAAGCCCTAAAAAGGGACAAGGGCTCAGGGTTTGTGTTCCCGATGTTAGAACGTGGGGCTTTAGGGTGTGAACGCTCACGATGCGGACAGTGTTGGCAGGGAGGAGATCCAAGAACAGAGTAGAAAATGCCGCCTGCAGGGGCCGAGGGGCAGGATGGAGGGAGGGGTGGTGAACGCGGGCGGAAGAACACGGGTGCACGGGCAGGCCCTGCGGCCCTCTTCCGTCTCTCACACACAAGCACACGTCAACGAGCACACGTGGACACGGTGCGGATGGAGTTGGGGAAGGCAATGGGGGGTGGTGCCCTGTGTAGGGGCTGTGACTTGTGGCCACTTCTGGATCAAATGTTCTGGTCCCACCTTCCCCCAGAGGGGCACAGCCCAGTCAGGGACAACTTCACGGAAAACCAGCTAACGTCCTCACAGTGTGGGGCTGTCACCACAGAGCACACCCAGAGAGATGCAGCTCTTGTGGGGCCAGGGTGTCATGGGACATCACACAGGGGGCTCTGCAGTTGGACCCCTGCCTCAGTATGTCCCCCCAGCTCCTGCTCTGTGTCCTTGTGGGGCCATATGGCAGACCAACATGGAACACCTCCGTGCCACGCACCTTGTACACGAATGTGCACACGAAGTCGATGAAGCCAACCTGCAGCTTGGGGAGCTCGGCTGCCTTGTTCCTGTCCATCATAGGCTGTAGGGGAAGCAGAGGAGGGTCACAAGCCCCTCAGCCCCTGGGGACCTCGCCTAGCCCCCAACTCCACAGCTCTGATCAATTCGCTCCCAGAGACACAAAAAGAGCAGAGCCCAAGGTTGGAGACAGAGACTGGCCCAGGCAGCCAATCCTGCCTGACAGACACTGGCCCTTGGAAGCTAAAAGCCAAGATGACCCCCGTGGCCAGCTGTCGGTGGTGGCTTCTCTGCACATCCCTTGTTGGCTCTAGTCAGTCCAGCCTTGGAGCCCCGGTGGGCAGCAGCCCTTGCCCACGGTGCTGGCGTTGTCTCCTGAGCTGCGTTGCTGACTTGAAGACCCCGGCGTGGTCCAGCTCACCGTGGCGTGGGCCCTGCATGCCCTGCCAGGGGCCTGCCTGGAGCAGAGCTTGGTCCAGCTGGGCTTACCGGCAGAGCCACCTGGACCCACAGAGGGGCCCTGGCTCTTCCAGTTTCGATGACTCTCATCTCTGCTCGGGCATCACCCCAGCCCTGCTTTTTCCATAGCTTTACCCAGGTCCTGAGCCCCTAAACTCATGTTGCACGGCCTCACAAAGTGAGATTAAGACTCAGGACCCCAGAAGCCCCGGAGTCCCGGCTGCCACTGAGCCAGGCCAGAAGCTCCTGAGGACCATGATAGGGTCTAATCTCCTTGTTGGGGTGGGAGGTTCTGGAAGCAGCACTCACAATGGGCTGCTGATCCAAGACTGTCCTTTCCAAGTCACCTTGTTCCCAGAACTCAGCGGCCACCAGAAGAGCGACCTGGAGGGCACACAAAGGCAGTCATCAGTGGGCTCTGCGCTGGTCGGAAGGCTCTGGGCCTCATCTTCTCTGCCCCAGACTCTGGGGTCCCACCACTCAGGGCTTTGGGCCGCTCTTGCGCACAGGGGCAGGGGGGCAATTCCCATGTTGCCTCCCCGGCCAGGCCTGGAGGCAGCCCTCAGTGTTACTTGTAAGCCCCCGCCTGGGCTGCCCCCGATGTAGCCCCTCAAGGCTCTGAGGAGGCGTTAATTCCGGGTCAGTGTGGCCTGTGTGAGCACTAACCTTGCTCTGGACTTCCCAGGGCTTGGTGATGGCAGACAGGTCACAGGCTGTCATCATCATGGCCCTGCAGACAGACAGACCCAGTCACCAGTATTCACTGGACACCTTCTGAGTGCAGGTAGTTTTATATATTTTCTTATATGTAAGACAAGCCTGAGACAAGCCTGGGCAGACCTTAGCTCCAAATCAACATTTTTTTGGTGAAGTAGATGAAGAAATGGAAGCTCAGGAAATAAAGTGAATGATAGCTGAAGGCCCCAAACCAAGATGGCCTGTCTGCCCCTGAAGTCCTGCACTTTCTCCCCTGAAAATGGGGAGCGAATAGGGTGGGGTGTTTGTTTCAAGGCATCAGTAGGCTACTGAGAGATGTGCTGTTCTAGTGCCAGAGATCTGGGGGCTGGGGTCTTCTAGCTTGTCTGGGGAAAGGGTCTCAGGATCAAACAGCTGACGGGCGGGTGGGGCTCGTGCTCTGCAGGGGCTGAGCCCTGACACTCACATGACAATCTCCTTCCGCGTTGTCTCCAGGGACAGGTACTCCACCCAGCTCTTCTTGTCCTCATAGTTCTTGGACTCATCCACAATCTTCTGGAACATCGTCCTTTTCCTGAACCCAAAGAACAAGGGAGGGCGCAGATGGGAGCAAGTGGAGGGCACCCTCCCCGCTCCCCTGCAGGAGAGGCTGGAGGCTGGAATCCAGGCCCCTCTGCACCAGGATCGGGCCCCTTCCCTGGCTGTGCTGCCTGAGCCTCAGCCCCGGACTCCCCCGCCCGCCCCCTAGAGGCTCCCTATTCTGGCCCCTACGCCCTCGGGAAGGGTGCCCACTTGAAATAGAGCGCCAGGTCTGTTGCGATGATGGCGATGTCCATGAGGTGGATCACGTGCTCGTGCTGACGCCGGTTCAGGTTCTGGTAGATGTTCAAGCTCTGCAAGAGGCCGCTTGGTCAGTTGCAGGGCTGTTCCCAGGGCCATCGGGGTCCCCAACAGTCATCTCAGGCCACCAAGACCCAGCCCCTCCCACTCCTGGGTGGCCTGTCTGTCCTTTCCAGCCCGGGCCCTTGGGCCCTTTTCAGGTCGATCCTGTTCCTCTGCAGCCAGGACGGCCCTGCCAGCACCTCCCTCGGGGTGTCCACCCCTCTCCCAGCAGCTTCTACCTTGGGTCATCACTCTGGACCCAGGTGGCCGCACAGACCACAGCCCGGGGTGGGGAGGGAGGGGTGGGTGGTGTCCTGGTTCCTTGGGAACCACCCTGCTCAGCCACCCCTTTCTCAAAATCCGGCCACCCCATTGAGGCCTCTGCCCCCCACCAGGCAGTCCCGGACCCCTGCCTCCTCGGACCCCACCCCACCCCATGATGGGGATGTTTCCAAACTCGGCTCTAGCCCTGGGGCTCCTCACACAGCCCACTGGTGTTCTCCTGCTGCCAGAGCTGGGCCCACCCCCTCTAGCTTCAGCCCCAGGTCAGAACACCGGCTCCAAACACTGGCTCTTCAGGACACAGCCGCATGGTACCCAAGAGCAAGATGCAAACCTCCTCTGAGAGCAGGAACTTCCCAAACTCCAGGTGGTGCCGTTCCAAAATTGAAGAGCCATGGAGCTTGGCTAAGGGATTCTGGGACCTGTTACAGATTTCATTAAAAAAGAAATGAATGGTTAGAAGAACATCGGAGAGGTGGTGGGGGTGAGGGGCCAATGCTGGGTGCCCTGCTGGGGTGGGGGCACCCCTTGGTCCCCAGGGACTGCAGCTCCTATAGCAGGCCCCACTTTCTGCATCACAGCTACTGGGGTGCTCAGATTCATGCCAAGGGTGTGGAGGTGATCTATCGCTAGTTCACGTGCCGCCCGCGTGCCCCAGCGCGGAGCCTACTTCATCTGGTACAGGTTGTTGGTGCCACGGTGGTCGATGTCATGGCACAGACCGGCTGTCACCATGGCGAAGGCCTCCAGGTCCGTGTAGTAGCTCTTCAGCTTGCCCGTCTGTGGAGACAGGACCTCCCATGCCCATGTGCCCTGGCTCCAGTGGGGGGCAGGGGTGGGGGTTGGGGTGCTGGGCCTGAGTCTTCTCCCCTCCCCCCGGGTGCCCTCCGCCTGTGGCCAGGCTGGCGTGTACAGTCGGCGGGTGTTGGCCTCCTCCAATCCCTCTTCCCTTGAAGGGCCTGTCTCTTGCTCTCGGGGCACGTGGGGCACTACCGTGGCACCAGGAGGGGCTGCACAACCCTGGTCATTCAGGAGGCCTGACAGGGAGACCCTTCTGAAGTAACGGCCACGCACCATGAGCAACGTGAACATCGTCTGGGCCACGTTGAAGCCATGGCGCCAGTTGTGGTAGGTGATTCTCCGGTACCCTTTGCTGATAGAGAACAGGAACCGCACCAGGACCTGAGGGAGCCGAGAGGACACATGGGCCCTGGCACCAGGTGGAAGTCCCACCAAAGCCTCATGTGCTTTGAGTCCCATGCTTTGAGTCCATCATCCCCATGCCCTGTCTCCTAGGCCCCCATGACCTTCCCTGCCCCCCACCCCGTTTACCACTGGCCCTTTTTGGCCTTCGTGGTGGGGAGTGCCATGTCAGGCACCTGTGAGGTGGAGCTGGGCAGGACAGAATCCCATCACCCACCCAGCAGTCCATCCACCAATACATCCTTCCTTCCATTCATCATTCTATCCATTCACCCATCCATTCATTCATCAATTCACCCTCTCACCCATCCATCACCTATACATCTAATCACCCACTCACCCATCCATCACCCATCTGTCTAACCATCCACTCATCCACCCACTCATCTCTCCATCCATCCATCCACCCATCCATTCATTCATCAATTCACCCTCTCACCCATCCATCACCCATACATCCATATAACCAATCACTTACTCATCTACTCATCCATTCATCCACCCATCCACTAACCCATTCATCCATCCACCATCCATCCGTCCATTCCATCTATCTATCCGCCTGCCCACCCATCCACTTTTCCTTCCTTCCTTCCATCCACTCATTCATCTGTCTGTTCATCTAACCATGCACTCCTCCATCTCATTGTTTATTTTAGGCATACTTGCTGCACGTATTTTACCTGTTCTATGATGAACATGTCTGCCCCCCAAACTTCATGTGGGACCCTGGGGACCCCAACACGACCCCCTCACCTCCTGCCTGGGGGATCCAGAACCCCCTACCACATCCCCATCCCCAAATCCTGGGGAATTTAGGACCCCGCCTATGTCCCTCTGTCACGTCACCCACCTCCTGGGGGATCTGGAACTTGCGGACCACGCCCAGCTCGTAGTACATCTGGATGCCACATTTGACCAACTCCAGTTCTGTGCACTCCAGGTCAGAGAAGTGGAACTCATAGATGTCAAACTTGCTGGGTCCCGGCAGCTCTTCCTTCTGTGGGGAGAGACCTTGGGTTCAGGGAGGCAGGCCCATGGCAGCCCTCACTTGTTCTTCCACCTTTCTCTTCTCTGAAGCCCCTGTCCAGCTGCAGATGCCTGGGCATCTCTGCTGGCATCTGTCCTCCCAGTTGCTCCAGCCTGGAGCCCAGGATCCTCACATCCCTGCCAGTTCAGGCCATCCTCCCCTCTCCTCCCACTCTGTGGCCTAACAGTGAGGACTGTGCCCAGCTAGGTAGACAGAGTAATGGTGGGGAGACAAACAAGCAAACACAAAGGGATGTACCTAAAAAGAGATGCAGACACATGTGGATACACAACCACACCTGTGAACACACAGGCATACCCATGGATACACAGGCACATGTGTGCAGACTCACATCATGTAGACACATGCACACAGCCGCACAGTAATACAGATGAGTGACTTTCAGAACCTGCCAAGCTCATTCACTCGCTCAAAGGCCTCTTATGGAGGACTGACGGCCCATGAATGACTCTGGCTAAATCGTACAGGCAGGCGCAGGGTGCTGGAGACACCGTGTCACTGCCAAGGTACCAAGTGATGGTCTCTGGGAGACGCATAAGCACACATTCACAGGCACCATGTGCACACACACATGCACACACACACACACACACACACACTGGGTGTTGTGGGCTCCTGGCCATGCCTGTAGCAGGGATGACATGCATGGACATGTAGTTCAAGCCATGCCCACAGAAACTAAGCACAGGTGGTTCTGGGAAAGCACAGAAGCAACAGGTGGACACGGAGGTACACACAGCAGTGCAGACGTTGAGTTACGTTGTCAGTCGGACAAACACACTCAGAGACACGCTGGGTGAGACTGAAAGCCAGGATGATGTGGACACACACACGAGGCATGTACACACATGTGAATGCACACGCAGACAGCAGCCAACACCACAAGATGACGCTGTGTGTGCCAAGCACCTCTGAGCTCAGAGAAAGGAGAACTGTCCCCTCCCACCTCAGGGGTGGCCAGTCTCCCTGTGAGGGGTGGGAGCGGGACCCTCACCAAGATTGACCCTAGCTCGTCCTCATCGCAGTCAGCAGGCTCCTTCCCCAGGCGCTCCCTGGTTGGCTAACAGAGAGGAAAGATGTGTCCTGAGGCAGCCACAGCGTCACCTCTGCCCTCGTGTGTAGGACGGAGTGACGTCTGCGTACTAACGGGCAGCTTTTCCCTTGCCAAGGCCCAGGTGGTCTCTGGTTCCAGAGATAATGGTAATGTGTGTGTGGCAGCTCACGTTCCTGTGCGCTCCCGTGTTCTGGGCCCTGTTCTAAGCCACCCACATGTATGACTGATGGAATCTCCCAGGACGGACCAGGAAGCTGAGGAGACTGGGGCACGGGGAGGGCACCCTGGGCTGGGCAGTCAGGGTGGGCCCCAGGGTGTGTCCTGGCCCCGGGGAGCCCACCTCCCTGCTGCAGGAGGGGCAGTACCAGGATGGCCTGGATTTCGTCCTTGTCGCATTTCACATGGTAGAGAACCATGTCCTGCGCGATGTCCTTGCGGTTCTCCAGCTTGTTCATCTTGTCGTAGGTGTCGGTGTTCATCACCGACCAGCCCAAGAACTGAGTCAGGGACTGGGAGAGAGGGAGCAGCGTCGTCCACCCCAGCACACCTGGGGCGCACCTCCTGTCCACTGTGCCCCGCAGCTCCTGAGCAGGCCCCCAGGTGCCACCAGGGAGCTTCTGCTTCCAGGAATAGGCCCCACCAGCCCTTCCTGCCCCCACTCTCCCTGGCCTTGTGCTGGGCCGGGTCCAGATGCATGGTGAAGCCCCACACAGCCAGCGTCCCACACACGTCACCTCCAAAGCCGCATCTGGTAACAGGAGTTTACCTCCATGAGGACTTCGTCCTGTTCGTCAAAGGGTTTCCCATCTTTCCTGTTGTAAAACGTTGCGACCCCCACGATCTCCTCCTTCTTGTTGACGATGGGCATGGACAGCACGTTCTTGATGACCCAGCCCGAGTCGTCCAGGGCTCCCTCCTGCAAGGTGGCGTCCAGAGCTGAGCACCCCCTGAGACTGGCCCTGGCCCCCCAGGAGTGTGAGTCTCTTTTATTCTGCCTCCAACTGTGAGGATTGGGTCACTGCTCCTGTCTCTCCACTCCCTCCTTGTGTGTGAACTCATGTCCATGGTTTTTGTGTCGTGGTTTTCCCACTAGAGGAGGTGGAGGATATTTTCCCACCAGGCCTGCGAGGGCCGCGGTCCCACAGGAGCTCCCTCTCAGGAGGGTCCTGTGCTTGGTTGAATGCTCTGCTGTGGTGCTCTTAGAGTTCTTAGTAATTGCTCAAGAAGGGGCCACATATTTTCATTTTGCATTGGGTGCTGAAAATTGTGTAGTTGATCCTATCTTCCGTCCCCGTGATACTAGGCCTTGCCAGTGGAAAGTGGACAGTGCGCCAACAGCAAACCATGTTTCCACCAGTCCATTTCGTTTGACTGTCCTCCTCCCCCAGGAATGAGCCTTTGCCGGCCATGTGGCGCCAGATGAAGGCATGTGTAGTAGACTCGAACCCTCAATGGGGCCCTGCCTGGCCCAGCTGAGCCCGGCCCACATCAACTGAGACCAGCCGAGATTAGCCAAGACCAGCTGAGCCCAGCCAAGATCAGCCAGGATCACCTGGGTGCAGCAAAGATCACCCGAACGCAGCTGAGCTCAGTGAAGCTCAGCCAAGACCCTCTGAGCCCCGCTGACCTGCAGACCTATGAGCATGAAACATGTGCTTCTCATTGTCACTGAGACTTCGAGGTTGTTTATGCTGCAAAAACTAATTCAGTTCATCATTTCTGCACCAAAATATCTTCTTGTCCAAGTAAAATACAGTTTCTATCAAGGAATGGACAGGTACCTGAAATTGGAACATTTCATCAGCGGAGGCATTCATGATGTTACAAATCTGAAAAAGGATCAGAAAAACGACTTCGCCTCAAGCAGCTGAAGGTATAATGTGATTCTATAATGGACTCTCCATCCCAGTCTCACTTGCAAGGGGTGAAGTTCGAAGCTGGCAAAGCGCAGCAGCTGAGGGCTGGCCGCGGCACAGGGAGACAGGCAGGGAGGGGGACTGCGGGAGAGGAGGGGGAGGCACCAGGCCAGAGCAGGGCCGCAGCCCAGACAGCATGGGACTCACAAAGCCACTTTCTGCCACGTAGGTCGGAAGGCCGCTGGCCAGGGCCCAGTGGTCGGCCGGTGGAGTGCTGCGGGGAGAGCAGAGGGTCAGAGGACCAGCGCTCAGGTTGTCAGACACACACGTGCAGACCTGGCACAGTGTGTGAGCCCTGACATTTGTTCCTTCCTCTGGGCTCCAGGTGGGAGCAGGAGCCATGGAGGTGGCGAGCACTTGAGCAGGGCCTGAGGTTTGGCGATGTCTGGGCTTCGTCATCTCCCAGTGCTCTGCCGTGCCAGGGCCCTCACTCTGCAGGAGCCCTCGCCCCCTCCTGGGGACCCCAAGGCTGCAGCTGCCTCCTGGGACTCACACAGTCACCTGTCCTGCAGTCCTGGCCCTGACTTGCATTCCAGCCTGGCACTTGGGTCCCAGTGCTGTCTGGGGCCTAGGGCCGGGGTCCTGACAGGCTTGTGGGGTCATGGCCCCACGGCCACACATCTGCACAGTTGGAGGGGCTGACCACTTTGCCCAGTCTGTCTAGGCTGGGGTCCTGCCCTGACCTCGGGACTGGACACCCCTCCTCTCCCAGCCCCACAGGGGGTGCAATGCCAGGCCTCCCCGCTAGAGGCTCCACTTGTCTGGGTGGGGCTAGATGAGCCAAGGCAAGACCCTGAAGGCCTCCAAGTTCAATTGCTGCCGATGGGGCCACTGGCCGGTGCACCTGGACCTTGGCCATCCACTCTGGAGGTCCCCAGTGCCTCAGCTCACTCCTCCCTCCCCACTGTCTCCCAGAACAGCGAGTCAGCCTCCTGCTCCAGGACACCCACAGGGCAGGGAGCAGCCCAGGCCAGCCGGGCAGTGCTGACCCCACTGTGGTCCTGAAGCCACGCCTGGGGCTGAGGGTGTCCCTCCTGCGGGGACGCCCATTGTGAAGCCCTGGCACTTACGGAATGACTTTGATGTCTTCCTTGCCGTGGAGGATGTAGTCAATGACTTTGTAGAAGACGATTTCCTAGAAACACACACATTGGTTCTGGGGCTCCCAGCCACGCAAGGGATCCCAGGTGCCCTGCTCCCCACAAACACACAGTTACACACGATCACACACTCACATGTAATTACACACGTGCACAACAGATGTATCCACCATGCATGTTTTACAAGCACACACACATGCACTCACACACGTGCACATTATGGGCACACATGCTGGTACCCATGGGGCATGCTTCGTGCACTCTGATTTGGACCCATCCCCCTCTGGGTCCCACATAACCCCATGCTCAAACTGGGCCTGTACTCCTGCACACATGTGCACACGTGCACACATGCATGTTCACAAGCTCCCGCATGGGGAGATGTTATGATGATCGTGGATGGGGCACCAGGAGCCCGGGCAAGCAGAACATTTGCTGGCAACCTTGTTTGGGGGCCACCCTCTCCCACCCTGGAGCCAGAGCCAGGGAGCCACGGTGTGCAGCTGGCCTAGCCGGCCACCAAGACTTACGCGGCCGTCGGGCGTGCGTGGGCCTGAGTACGGCTGGGATTCTCCCATCAGCACAGGCCACACATCAAAGAATTCCTGGGCAGAGGAGAAGAGAGTGAGGTGGTCAGGGCAGGCACCGAGCCTGGTGGGCAGGAGGGCCCCTGAAAGCCCCCGGCCTCACCTTCTCTTTGGTCATGTCCAGGAGGCCCACCGAGTATCGGTCGCAGTTCAGATAGGCCCGCACGGTGTAGAAGGCCTTGTGGAATTGCCTCTCGATGTCTGTCAGCTCCTCAAACACCTTGTTGGCTGACCACAGCAGCACCTGGAGGGGGTGGCACACCTGTGAGCCTGTGGCCACACTTACGTGCCCACACCTGCCTGACCACACCTGGGAGGGAGCGACAAACGCTGTGCCCCAGGGTTTCCTCTGAGCGCACGACAACCTACTTCCTGACCCAGGGGACCTGGGCATGTGTGGGACAATGAGGCCTCCAGGCTTTGGCTGCATCCCTGCCACTCACGGCCAGTGCTGGCCTCGTGCTTGGGTAGCTCGAGTAGAAATCAATTGCTTTGAACGCCAAGACCTGGCCAGAGATTCCTCCGACTGGCTGTCGGGTGACAGCTTGTGATAAGCTGTGGCTTGTGGATATGAATCCATTATTTTCTGGACTTCAGGCTCTCTGCGGCTTCAGCAAAAAGAGTCTGAGAGTGATGATTTGGTGGCATGCCCATGGGGTCCTGGACAGACCCTGCCTGAACAGCAAACATCCCTCCCCATGGGCCCCTGGTGGTGGGTCAGCGCTGCTGCCAGGCTCGGACTAGCCCCTTGGCCCACACCCCCAGCCTGGGCCACACTTCTCTGTTTCCTCAGTCCCGCCCAACACAGGCCCCACTGTTGCCAGGTGTCTCCCGCCTGCCTGGGGCCAGCCCCTCCTCTCACAGGCAGGGATGGCTCCTGGAGCCTCAACTTCCCCTAGACCTCCCCGCAGGAGGCAGCCCCTCCCTGGGTGCGCCCTGCCCTCCCGCTGGTGCTGCAGCCGCCCCACCCGAGCGTGATGACTTGGCCTCTGGCTCCCTCTCTCCACCCCCAGGAGACATCAATGCCAGGATGAATCCCAACACGCCCAGACTCCCTGCATCTTCATCTTCACATCGGCAGACCCTGGCTGGGCATCTCCACCCTCGGACACTCGGGGCCTGCAACGCTGGGCTCTGGACTGCCAGGGCCCCCTGTGTCTCCAACACTCAGCCCTGCCCCCTCCCACACTGGGCCTCCGTACAGCCCCACCCTTCACTGCCTGGCTAGCGTGCCCAGCCTCCAAAGCGACCCTCCGCTGCCTTCCCTCCATCCTGCCCAGCATTCTGCCACCAGCAACCTCCAGAATGAAAGGAACACGAATTCCTACACCATCAACAGGCAACTGATAGAAAGATCCAAAAGCCACCTGACACCAAATCCACGTGGCACACACCACGCCCACCATGCAGGTAGGAGGCAGCACAGAGGAGGTGCTGTGGCCACGTCTACTTTCCTGTGTGGTGCTCCTGCTTGGAGGGTGCCCATGGCCAGTCTCTCCTGCTGCCCAAGGCCATGGGAATCTGTAGCTTTTTTCTGCAATGATTTTATTTACTTTTATTTGATAAAAAGGTGTGTATTTATGGAGTACAGTGTGATGTTTTGATCTGTGTTTACAGTGTGGAAAGATTCAGTAAAGCTAATTAACTTATCTATCACCTATTTTTTTTGTGGCAAGAATGTTGAAAATCTACTCTTAAGGCTGGTCCGAAGGTAGTGAGTTATCTCACTTGATTGTTCACGGTCAGTTACAGGTTGAACTCCTTGTTCTACTACTTTCCCCCCTCCTCACTACTGCACGTGACTAGTCTTAAAAAAAAAAAAAAAGAAAGAAAGAAAAGCTACTCTTTTAGCAATTTTGAAGTATACAACACAGTCATCCCCGATGTCCTGGGGGATTGGCTCCAGGACCCTAGGGACACCAAAATTTGTGGATGCTCAAGTCCCTGATATAAAATGGTGTGTCTGCGTATGACCTCCCATGCACTTTACTATTTATTTATTTTTTGAGACAGAGTCTCACTCTGTTGCCTGGGCTAGAGTACCATGGCATCAGCCTAGCTCACAGCAACCTCAAACTCCTGGGCTCAAGCGATCCTCCTGCTTCAGCCTCCCGAGTAGCTGGGACTACAGGCATGCGCCACCATGCCCAGTTAATTTTTTTATATAAATATTTTTAGTTGTCCAGCTAATTTCTTTCTATTTTTCAGTAGAGACGGGGTCTACGCTCTTGCTCAGGCTGGTCTCGAACTCCTGAGCTCAAGCGATCTCGGCCTCCCAGAGAGCTAGGATTACAGGCATGAGCCACCACGCTTGGCCCCTTCCACGCACTTTAAATCACTTCCAGAGTGCTTATACCTGCTGCAATGTAAGTGCTACATGAATAGTTGTTATATCTTGTAAAATTTGCATTTTTTTTTTAGACAGAATCTCACCTATTGCTTGGGCTGGAGTGCAGTGGTGTCATCATAGCTCACTGCAGCCTCCATCTCCTGCCTCCGGCGACCCTCCTGTCTTAGTAGCTGGGACTACAGTCACGCGCCACCACACCCGGCTAATTTTTCTATTTTTTTGTAGAGATGGGGGTCTCACCAGTCTTGCTCAGGCTGATCTCTAATTTGCATTTTTAAAATTATTGTATTGCTATTTTTATATTTTTTTCCAAATATTTTCCACCTGTGGTTGGTTGAATCTCAGAAGTGGAGCCCATGACGCATGGCCACTGCCCGTCATGGACAGTGGTCACCACGCAGAGCTGCCCTCCGGGTGGAGACCCTCCTGCTCCCCCAGCCTTGGTCACTCTTAGGTTGGTAGCGGGCGTGTAGCCCCCTCCCCTGCTGCAAACCCCTCTGCCCTAAACAGTGAGTCAGCTCCACTTTTCTGTTTGAACAAACACCTGGCCTCACCAAGCCCAGCCGCATCCTGTGACTGGCAGCACACCCAGCCCCCACGCTGTCTACCCGACCCTAGAGACACCCTGCTTACTGAGAACTTGATAATCCACTTCAACAAGCACCTAAAAAGCAAGCCCCCTCCGCTTATGCCCCTCACCGCATATAAATACCCTTGCCTCAGTCCCAGACGACTGCGACTTCCGACTTCCCGAGTCCCTGGAGCGCTCTGCTTTCTCCCAGGGCCGGAACCTCACTTGGGATCCGTTACCCTCACCCTGGAGCACTCCAATAAACCTCCTTACTTAACCCTTTCAACTCTGCTCGTCTTTCTTTTTCTGGTGCCGACCATCCAAAAACCTTACAGTCACCACCCTTCTACTCTCTTTCTGTGAGAGCAAGGCTCTCAGAGTCCGCCCTGAGTGAGGGTCTGCGGATTTGTCTCTCTCATCTCCCTGTGTGCTACACAGTCTGGGCTACACATCTGAGTCATCTGAGCATGTTGGTCCCCAAGACCTGTCCCGAGGTAGAGGGACAAAGTGAGGAGGGGAGAGGGCTTTGTGTCTCAGGAAAGACCTCACCTTCTCCATCCCCTGCCCCAGCCAGAACATCTGCTGTCACCGCCTGCCCCGACCCACACCAGCTACCACCGCTGCTAACACACTCATTTCCCGTAGCCAAGCACCGTATCCAAGGTGGTCTAACTCCAGGTGGCCCCACCCCAAGGCCTCTGTGCTTTCCTTCTTGTTTGTGTTTTTAACTTTCCCAGCGTTGTCTGGTACACACACGGCAATCAGCTGGAGTGCAGGCATCTCAGGGGTGCAGCTGGATGGATTTTTACGCACTGCCACATTGGGATTAGGGCGTCCCCTTTGCCCCTAGTAAAGCCCACCTGCCCCGACCCCAGCCCGCTTTGCAGCTTCAGTACGTGGCGGGCCACACGCAGTGTGCAGCATCCTGCCTCGCCACCCGGGCTGTGACTCTCTGCTGTCTGCTCCTCCCACCCGCCTGTTTGTGGGCGCTGGAGCTGCTTCTGTCTCGACTGTCAGGACTCACGGTGTCTGGGCAGTTCTGGGCAGGGGGCCTTGCCCCACACTTCGGCCTTCCAGAGCCTTCTCCTTGCCTGCGGCAGGTAGCTCCAGCTTCTTCCTGGGCAGCCCCCGACACCAACTCCAGACCAAGGGGCGCCCCCTAACGCATCCAGTGGTGGCTCATTGCCCGAGGGAGGGAAGTAGGCCATGAGCCGGGTACCTGGAGGCCTCCTGCCTCAGGGAGTGGCCGAGGGGGACGGGGCCCAGCAGGGAAGAGACGCTGGCAGCTCAGACCCTTATGTGAAATCCCTCCACTTTAAGTGATGGAAACTAGTGAAATCAAATGTTAGTACAGGGTGGGGCGAGGGACACGTGCGCTCCTGCAATCACCCAGCCTCGTGCCCCCGTCAGAGAGCTGTGACCCCTCCTGGCCTGGGCCTGCGCCCACCAGCCCAGCATGCCCAGCGCTGCCACATGCCACGTCAGCAAAGCACTGGGTGATTGAGTGACCTGGGCTTCTGGTCGGCCTGAAAACTGTGGTTTTGCCCTTCGTGGATTGATTAGGCGAGTTCTGGTTAATGCTTCAAGGTGAACCCAGGGTTACGGAGTTGGCCCCAGTGGACTTGGAGACCAGGGGCGTTCGGAGGACAGAAGTGGAAGGGGAGCATGGGAAGTGCTCATTACTTACAGGACAGGGGGCAGACAGTACCACAGGAAGGCAAGGCCGGCCGCCCCTGCACAGGGGAGAAGGACCCCAAGTCTCTGCCCCAACCCAGGGAGCCCTGGGCTGACAGCCACGCTGCGGGGAGCGTCCCTGCCTGAGGCTCTCGTGGATCCACCGGGGAAGAGCCTTCCTGGCCGTGGTCAGCACGACTGCCCCGGGCTGAGCACCTGTTGGGCCCTGGAGTGGAGGACAACACCTGGTGCCCCTTGGGGACCCAGCCACTCGAGGGCCCAACACTGGGCCATCTCCCTGCCACAGCCCCACCCACAGGGTCCTGTTTCTGGGACGTTTCTGCACTGGCCCCACGGTGACGGCCTCTAAATCTAGAGTGTGTCCCAGTGTCAGCGCCGAGGCCACACTTCGCTGCATGCGCCCGAGAGCTGGTTGTTGAATTTGCAGGAATTCTGATGGCTGGTTGTTAAACATAGCTGTCATTAAAATTAAATCATGTAAATCTATAAATTACAACATTATGTTGAAAACAAAGGTAATGAGTACCCAGACCCACTGCTGTCTCATAATTCCACTGCAGTTCACCATCTTCCGTGCTCTCGTGGCCTTGAGGGGGGCGACTGCCACGTCACAGCATTTGTTCCCCAGCTCCGAGCCTAGCACCCCGGGGGCTGCAGTGATGGAAGATGGCTGCACCAGCCAGGCCCCCTCGCACTGCCCCGGCGCCGGCTCTGGCAGCCCCTCCTTCCGGCCTCCTGACTTCTGCACATTTCCATTTGCTCGTGTAGCAAAAGTGTGAGCCCTTCTGACAGTGAAGGCCCCACCCCCTTCCCACACCTGTCCTGGGGTGGGCGCGAGTCCTCCCACCTTTACAAGGAGCCACCGGGACCCAGACACGGCCAGCCTGGAGGTGGGCAGGCCACAGTCCTGTGCCAACAGGGCCTTCATCCAGCTTTTGGTGCCACTCAGATGGCCGGGCAGCGGGAGGAAGCGCTCACTGACCTGAGCAGGCCACCGGTGTGATAGGTCAGAGAGAAATTCTAACGTCCTGGGGCCAAACCTATGGTTTCCTCGTTGCTTCTCTTGGGTTGGACAGAAGTGGGCGAGATGCTTCCCGGAAAGGCATTGGCAGGCGCCGGCTGGGCAGGGTGCTCAAGACGGCAGCAGGTGAGGAGCCTGCGTCACTGCTGAGGTTTTGAGGGTGGAGGAGGGGGGACCACCTTCATTGCAGCGGCTCCAGGAAGAGGGTCAGAAAGCCCAGGTGTCAGGCAGGCCGTGGGAGCTAAGCTTTGCTCGTTACAGATGTTTCTTTTCAAAAAGAGCTATGAGGCAGCCCGTGCTTTGTGCAAATTAGGTTTCTTAAAAACGCAGTTCAGAGCTTAAGGCCTCAGAAACAGCCTTTTCCTAGGACTAGGTGACGGGTGGAAAATCGGAAGTGCCGAGTGCAGACATGAGCTTCTGAACTCCCACTTGTGAGGTCGCAGCCTGACAGCCTGGAACGTGCCTCTCCAGGTGGGCTGTGTTTCCCAGTGTGGGCAATTCGCCTCCTGCTGGGTGCAGGTGGGACTCGAGTGCCGCTCTTACCCCCCAGTTTCTGGAGGGGCGTGTGGGGAGAAGGGCAGGCAGGGCAGGGGTGGGTGGGGGCTTGGTGACAGAGGCTGAGAAGGAGCCTTGGGGTGTCTGGGGGCTCCGGAAGGGGACCCTAGGGCAGCAGCAGTCTGGTGCCCGAGGAGGCCAGGGTGGTGGTGGGGAGGTGGGAGCCCCTAAGGCCAGGCATTGACAAGACCTGCTTTAACAGTGTGGGCCTGATCGCTGAGCTGGCGTGGGCCAAGGGGCATAGGAAGACAGGGACCCCCAAGACAGTACCCAGGGGCCACTACCAAGAAGGCAGAAGGGTGTGGCAGCTGGGAGGGGCCAGGATGTCAGTGGTAGGGACTAACCCATCCTGGGGGAGCATGGCCCTGGTGAGACCCCTGGGGGGAACGAGTATATAGGGTCCCCAGAAGATGCATCCAGACCTGCTGCCCATGGCCTGTGGCTGGGGTCTGCGGGTTGATTTGGATTTGGGCTGTGTTAGGAGGCCCGGTGGGATGAGGCTCTCCCCACTCCTGGGAGAAAAGGGGCTGCAGAGAAGGGGGCTGCTGAGAGCCAACCTGGGAGCGGGCCGGACCCCTGGGGCAGAGGCCCTGCCTAGCTGTGAGGCCACCACCTGGAGGCTGCCGGCCAGCTGGGTCCTCCTGCCTGGGTGTGAGGCCCACTTGGACATGTGCACTCTAACTTCTGGTGCTTCTGGGCTCAGACAGTGGCCCTGCGCTGGGCTGTATCTGCCATGTCACCCCAAAGGAAGCAGTGTCCTGCTTCTCTGCAGAGATCAGGGAGCCTCAGGTGCCCCTGGCACATTCACCCCTGGGAGAACCTGGAACCTGGAGCCTCCCTGCAGCTCCTTACAGGGCAAAGGCTCAGAAATGTTTGCAACTACTTTTAAAGTTATCAGAATACAGACTGAGAATCGACGGCTTTTCCTAGACCTGGCATTCAAAACACAATTATCACTTGAATTGTTATCATAAATGAAATACTTATGTACGAATCTAATAAAATACGTATAGAACCTATATACAAAAATGATAAAACTGATGAAAGAAAATCAAAGATCTAAGAAGGAGATTCTATATGCTTAGGATTGGCACACTCATTGTTTTTGAGATGGCAATTCTTCCCGACTTGATCTACAGATTTAATATAGTCCCAATTCAAATACCAGTATGGTATTTTGTGGAAATTGACAAACTGATTCTAAATTTCGTACAGAAAGGCAACAAATCCAGAATAGCCAGCACAATACTGCAGAGGAAAAGCAAGGTTGGAGAACTGACATTTCTAACTTCAAGATTTACTAGAAAGCTACAGGGATCAAGACAGTACGGTATTAGTGAAAAAACAAACACGTGTATCAGTGGAACATAGCAGAGAGCCCAGAAATAGACCCACACTGATATAGTCAACTGGCCTTTGACAAAAGAGCAGGAGTCATGCAGTAGAGGAAAGATAGTCTTTCAACAAAGGGTGCTCAAGCAATTGGACTTCCACAAGCAAAAACATGAATCCAGATAGAGATCTTTCACCTTTCACAAAATGAATTGTACACCTAATGGAAAACACACAACTAGAAAACTTCTGGAAGATAACATAAGAGAAAATCTAGGAGACCTTGGGTTTAGTACAATCTAAGTACAAACTAAGTATAATCCATGAAGGAAAAAAAATGATAAGTTGAATTTCATTAAAATTTAAAACTTCTGTTTTGCAAAATGCACCGTTCCGAGAATAAAAAGATAAGCCATACCCTAGGAGAAAATATTTGCAAAACACCCTAGTGAATTTTTGCAATTTTAGGTTGCCTCAGCATCCACTGTGAATACGACTTTAACTTTCTCATACCCCCAGCAGTCCTCAGTCACCCTTGCGAGTTTGCAGTTCTATGCTACACCCTAATGGCCCGAGCTGGCTGCAGAGATAAAAATTTAGAGGCATCTCTTGTGTCTAGCAGACTGGGCTCCCTGGACTATTCAGGCACTTGCCCTTGAACTTAAAGTGACCAAACCCCTATTCCCTTGTGTACACTGCTAGTTGCCTCCCGATTTTGCAGTCTCTCTCCCCGTCCCACCTCTCTCTCTCTGCCTGGCTCTTCACTCCAGCCCCTGTGACCTGGGACAGATGGAGGATGCCTTCTCATCTCATGGTGCCCTCCCTGCCAGGATCTGCAGGTAATAAATCTTGGAACCTGTTTCCTACTGTGCTGGTGTATTGAAATTGCACCTTCCACGTGAAGACCCAGGGGCTGCCTCAGGCCAAGTTCCCCTTGGGACGCCAGTGGGGACATAGGCCGGGCTCTCAGCACCACAGCGATTCTCAGGCAGGCACAACTGGACACGGGTCAGCCGAGAGCCACAGGGACACCCTCCAGTGTAAGCAAGCTCCCCAGGCAGGGGCCCCCTGGTCTTGGGGGTGGGACAGCCAGGCAGCAGGCCACCTGCCAGGTAAGTGAAGTCCCCCAAGGCAGGCACACTGGGAACACAGCATCCAGCCCCCTTCATGTCCTGTTGGAGTGGGGCTGCCAGCCACTGTGGCACTAGAACCCCAATTTACATGAGGTGGGTCTCAAAACAAACACAAAGGACTTGTATCGAAAATATACAAAATACTCTTTAAGCTAAACAATAAGAAAACAAAAAAACAAATTTTAAAAAGGGCAAAAGATCTGAAAAGACACCCTTTAGAGAATAAGATGCACAGACATCAAACAAGCACATGAAAGGATGCTCAACTGCATTTGTCATCGGGGACTGTAAATCAGAGCAATAATGCAATACCACTGCACACCGACTAGACTGGCTAAAATTCAAATAGCTGACAGCAGCAAATGCTGGTAGCGCATCAGGAACTCTCGTTCACCGCTGGGGGAACCAAAATGGCACAGTCACTCTTTGGCAGTTTCTCATAGCGTCGAACATAGTCACGCCACATAACCCAGCAACCGTGCTCCTTGGCGTTTACCCAGTCGAGCTAAAAACACGTTCACACGAAAACCTGCACATGGACATTTATAGCAGCTTTATTCATAATTTCCCCAAGCTGGAAGCTACCAAGATGTCTTTTAGTAGGTAAGGGGATAAACAAACTGTGATACATTCCTACAATGGGACCTTATTCGGCAATAAAAAGAAACAAATGAGCAAGCCACAAAAACACATGGAGGAAACATAACTGCATATTACTAAGTGAAACGGGTCAATCTGAAAAGGCTGTACACTATGTGACTCCAACCATATGACTGTCTGGAAAATGCACAACTGTAGACACAGTAGAAAGATCAGTGGTTGCCAGGGTTTGGGTGAGGGTGAGGAGGGCTGAACAGGTGGGATACAGGGGATTTAGGGCATTGGTGCTGTTCTTTATGATCTGTGATGGGGGATGCATGTCATTATGCATTTGTCAAGACCTATAGAACTTTACAGCACAGAGTGAATCTTAATGTATGTACAAAAATCATTTAGTAGGTTGGGGGATCCAAGAAAGATGCAGACTGTGATAAGATAATCTTACTGCGTTACAAATGTCTGGGATGGCCTCACTGAAGGGGTTGGGGAAAGAGTTGGCCTGAGTGATTTTGGAAATGAGTGGCACCTCTAAGAAGGCAAAAGGAATTGTTCATTAACACTGAACTCTACTTAATAAAGTTACTTTCCATGGGGGTAGGTTAGCAATTCTGACTCTATGATACATGCACACCGAAATTAAACAAGTAGGTGAACGGATGGCAATGGCTCCCGGGTGTCTCACTGTTGACGTGGGAATTCACATATCAGAGCGACCATGTGGTAGTGGACTAGGGTTGGAGACGTCAGTCAGACGCATGCTTTACTTAACACAGACACAGAAGTTGCCTGCAGGAATATTTATAGGCATGTGTATGGACAAGGGCTAGACACACATCTCTCCTGGCTCTGTCAGCTGAGAGCGCCTAGAAGCAGTGACCCCCCAGCAGCATGAGCACGTCCAGCACCCTGATCTTGGCTTCTAACACCACTCTCCATAAAAGGTCCTGGGCTCCTCAGAGAAAGGCCCATTCTAGGGCCAGGTAGGAAATATACAAATGAGCTTGGAGCACCTTGTATTTCCAGAAAGTAAGGAAGTTTAAAACCAAACTAAAACAAAACAAAGCCCTGCAATGATGGGAGTACGTTAAGGGGCACAGGACCCAAATGAAAGAGTTCCCAGTGGCAAAAGCCGAGACCATTTGCCCAAGACAAAATAGTACTGGATCATACCCTAACCTAAAGCATAAAATAAATGCCCATGAGTTCCCACTGACATAAGTAAATGATAGGATGAATTAATAATGGGAGAGAAGAGAGAAATCTCTTGTGTAGAAGAATTCCACATAAACTACATAGCTATACCGCCCTACAGGAGGGTGGGCATTGCTGAAACGGGGGCTGTGCACGGTGCCTCCCTCCCTGAGTGCGGCGTGGCAAGGGCCATGGGGTGCGGCTGCGTGAGGGAGAGACCTCACAGGCACAACTCAGTTGGGAAAACAGGTTCACACCATAGTCATGCGGTCATAGGGGCCTCTCATGTCATTCCATTAAATGGCACTTTACCTCTGTGATCTTATTCCGAAAACCCATAACCACATAAGTATAAGAAAACATCAGAAAACTTCCAATAGAGGGGAATCATGCGCTACGCCCAAACAGTGTTTCTCAAAACTGTCCTGGTCATCAAAAACAAGGAAACTCTACGAAACTGTCACAGCCAAGAGGAGCCCAGGGAGATGTGACGAGGAAACGTGTGAGATCCTGGTTGGGATCTTGGGACAGAAAAGGACTTCAAGGAAAAACTAAGGCAATCTGAAAGAAGTGTGGACTTTAGGGAAAAATAATATATCAGTATTGGTTCATTAATTAAAGTTGCTAATAATGAGGGTGGCTGTGCGCCTGCGTGGGGAGGGGGCGTGTGCAAACTCTGCTTTGTATGTGCAATTGTTTCTGTAAATCTAAAACTGGCCTAAAACATTCTTTTAAAAAGTAACATGGAAAATTTATATGAAATGTCCAGAACAGGCAAGTCTATAGAGACAGAAAGCAGATTCGTGGTTGTCTGAGCTGGGGGGAGGTGGAAGTGACTGCTAGTGGGCGAGAGCTTCTCTTTGGGCTGATGAGAATGTCCTAAAAGTGATTGTGGTGTTGGCTGCACAACCCTGTGAACGTATCACAAATCATGGAATTGTTCACGACGGGGCAGAAACCAAATCTGGGGTCTGAGGAACGGCACAGTTTGTGTGACCAGCTCCGGGCCCTGATATGGCAGGAGGGGTTGAGAGAGGATCTTCCCTTTTGAAGTAAAAACACAATAAGCAGATTTGTAAAAGGCAGGGAACTGGCTGACATCGAGGGAATGGTTGTCCATGTCAAAAAGAGGCTGCCTGTGTGTGCACACCTGGAGGAGGGAGGCAGCGAGGGACCTGGGGGGGCAGGGGCAGGTCACATGAGCACATGGGTGGGGGAGGGGAGATGGAGAAGCCCCACTCCTGAGACCAGAGAGCAGAAGGACGGATGCACCTGCAAGGGTGTGTGGTGTGAGTGTGGTATGTCGTACGTGTGTAATGTGCGTGTCTGTAGTGCATTTGGTGTGCAAATGTGTTTGCTGCATGCATAGTGTTTGGATGGTGTGTGCATGGTGAATGGCTTGTTTGTGGAGTGTGTGGTGTGAGTGCAGTGTGCAGTGTCTGTGATGTGTCTAATGTATGTGCTGTGTGTAGAGTGTGATGTGTGCGGTATGTGATGTGTGGTGTGTGGTGTGTGTGGCATGTGTGCTCTGTGGTGTATGATAGTGTACATGTGGTGTGTGTGATGTGTGCTGTGTGGTATGTGGTGTGTGGAGTGTGTGTGTATGGTTTGTGGTGTGTGGGGTGCATGTGGTGTGTGGGGAATGTGGGGCATGTGTGGCGTGTGTGGAGTGTGGGGTGTGTGCTATGTGAGGTGTGTATGGTGTGTGTGTTTTGTGTGTTGTGGGATGTGTAGTGTGTGTGGTGTCTGTGGGGTGTGCTGTATGTAATATGTGTTCTGTGTGGCATCTGGCATGTGTACTGTGTGTGGAGTGTGGGGTGTGTGCTATGTGAGGTGTGTATGGTGTGTGTGGTGTGTGTGGTGTGTGTGTTGTGGGATGTGTAGTGTGTGTGGTGTCTGCAGGGTGTGCTGTATGTAATATGTGTTCTGTGTGGCATCTGGCATGTGTAGTGTGTGTGGTATGTGGTGTATGTGGTGTGTGTGGCATGTGTGGTGCGTGTGGAGTGTGAGGTGTGCTGTGTGTGTAGTGTGTGCTGTGTGTGTTCTCTGTGGTGTCAGATGTGTGTTGTGTGTTGTATGTAGTGTTTTGTGTATGGTATGTGATGTGTATGGTGTGTAGTGTGTGTTGTGTGGTATGTGATGTGTGTTGTGTGTGGTATGTGGTGTGTTGTGTGTAGTATGAGGTGTGTGTGGTTTGTGCTGTGTGTGTGGTGTGTGGTGTCAGGTGTGTGTGTTGTGTGTGTTGTGTTGTGTGTGGTGTGTTGCATGTGTGGTGTGAGGTGTGTTGTGTGTAGGGTGTGTGGTGTCAGGTGTGTGTGGTGTGTGTGGTATGTGATGTGTGTAGTGTGTTGCATGGTGTGAGGTGTGCTGTGTGTGTGGTGTGTGTGGTGCATGTAGTTTGTGGTATGTTGCATGTGTGGTGTGAGGTGTGTTGTGTGTGTGGTGTGTAGTGTCAGGTGTGTGGTGTGTGTGGTGTGTGGTGTATGTGGTGTGTGTAGTGTGAGGTGTGTTGTATTTGTTGTGTGTGGTGTCAGGTGTGTGTGGTGTATTGTATGTGTCATGTGAGGTGTATTATACGTCTTGTGTGTGGTGTCAGGTGTATGTAGTGTGTGGTGTGTGGTATGTGGTGTGTATGTAGTGTGAGGTGTGTTGTATATGTTGTGTGTGGTGTGAGTTATGTGGTGCATGTAGTGTGTGGTGTGTGGTGTCAGGTGTGTGTGGTGTATGTAGTGTGTGGTGTGTGTACTGTGAGGTGTGTGTGGTGTGTGCTATGTGGTGGGTGGTGTATGTTGTGTGTGGCAGTGTGGGGTGTGTTGTATATGTTGTGTGTGGTGTGAGTTGTGTGGTGTATGTAGTGTGTGGTGTGTGTAGTGTGAGGTGTGTGTGGTGTGTGGTGTCAGTTATGTGTGCTGTGTGGTGGGTGGTGTGTGTTGTGTGTGAGGTGTGTGTGGTGTGTGGTGTCAGTTATATGTGGTGTGTGTGGTGTGTGGTGGGTGGTGTGTGTTGTGTGTGAGGTGTGTGTGGTGTGTGGTGTCAGGTGTGTGTGGTGTGTGGTGGGTGGTGTGTGTTGTGTGTGAGGTGTGTGTGGTGTGTGGTGTCAGTTATGTGTGCTGTGTGCTGTGTGGTGGGTGGTGTGTGTTGTGTGTGGCAGTGTGGGGTGCAGGAGGGGAGGATGCCGAGGGTGACCAGCAGAAGGCTGGGGCCTGCCGGTGCCCCTGGGGTCCCCCCTCACTCCTGGCGTCCTGTGAAGGTTCCTGCGGCCCCGCCCTGGCAGCGCCTTCTCCCCCCAGGGCCCTGGACCAGCCCCTGGGCCTCCTGCCCCTCCCTCAGGTCACCCACCCGCATGGAAAGCAGATGGTCTTGCCCACAGCGTGACCTGTCCATCAGCCCTGCCTGGCCACGCATGGCTCCTGCCCCACCCTCCAGGCCACACTTCTCAGTCCCACTGGCTGCTGGCTGTCAGTTCCTCCCAGCCGGCAGCCCCTGTCACGCTCTGCCTCTCTCTGGAGTGTGGACAGCCCCAGTGTCCTCCTGCACAGGTCACACCATGAGCGCCAGGACGCCAGCCTTGTCTCTCCCTGGGCTGCGGACGCCAGCCCCAGCACTGGCCTGTGGGGGACACGCTCTGGCACTGGGCCGTGGTGTCTGCCTGGTGGGTTTTATCGCAGGGGCCCCTTGGTGGTTGCCAGAGCCTGCCTGGCCTGCCCCTCTCGCAGCCCTGGGGTCAGGAGGTGGCCCTCAAACTCAGCCTTGCTCTGCAGACGCTGAGAGAACAGCAGCCTCTCGCCATGGTTAACGGGTTTGCAGCCGGTGACCAGGGCTGGGCGGCCAAACAGAAGGTGGGGAGCACTGGCCTCGCTGGCCTTTTCTGAGGCTCAGCCCAGCGGTCACCTTGTGGACGGCCTTCCCTGCCCAGGCCAGGGCTCTCGACGGCTGCCCGCCACTGTTTCTACAGGGCTCCCGTGGGCCAGGGACCACCTGCCTTGGAGGCCACCTTCAGTGTGCTTCCCCACACGCCATGGCACACCTGACCCCATGGAGCCACCCAGGGCCAGACAGGGAGCTCAGCCTGCTCAGCACCAGATCTGTCCACGTGTTCATTTATAATCACACCAGACCCTTTCACGACGGGGTGAGGCCGTTTCCGAGAAGGGGAGGGGCCTTTCTGCGTTTGTGGCGCCTCACACCACCCTGGCCAGGGGGCACGTGGGGCAGACAGGTCTAGGCGCTGCAGAATTGCTTGACCTGCAGCTCAGCACAACCGCGAAAGCCACAAGACCCTCCTCTCCCTGGAGCAGCGCCCCGTCCCCCAGGACCTGCCCATGTGAGCACAATACCACCTGTGACCACCTGTCTTTGGACAGGCAGAGAAATGGGACAGAGGGAACCTCGACCCACTTGGTCAGAGGCATGCTCAGAGGTGAACGTCACCTCCGCTCACGAGCCAGGAGGGCGGGAAGGCTGGGGTCTGGAGGACCAGCCCCGGCCGGACCGTGCACGCAGGTACCTGGCCTCGGCGAGTCTCGCAGTTGTGGAGGTAGCTCAAGTGATAGATCTTCAGGTTTAATGTGGCAAAATTCAGGTACTTCAAGAAAACCTGAAATAGAAATTATAGCAACAGGAGTTAAAGTTCCAGTTTTCAGATGGGTGTCCAGGTGTGCGTTTGCAGAAGAGACGCAGGCTCACCCTGAGGCTGCCCGGGGGAGGAGCCATGCAGGCGTGTACTCGCACACACAGGCTCAAGCGTGCAGGGTGGGCACATGTGCTCGCACACAGATGTGCAGCAGGGACAGGGCAGTGCCCAGGTGAGCACACAGAGCCAAGCTGAGGACACACACACACACACACACAGGCATATGCGGGCAGACGTGTGTGAAGACACGGACAAAGGGGGTGCACAGAGGCCGGGAGCAATGGCTCACGCCTGTAACCCTAGCACTCTGGGAGGCCAAGGTGGGAGGATCGCTTGAGCTCAGGAGTTCGAGACCAGCCTGAGCAAGAGCGAGACCCCGTCTCTACTAAAAATAGAAGTATTAGCCAGGCATGGTGGTGGCACCTATAGTCCCAGCTACTCGGGAGGCTGAGGCAGGGGGATTGCTTGAGCCCAGGAGTTTGAGGATGCTGTGAGCTAGGCTGATGCCACAGCACTCTAGCCCCGGCGACAGAGTGAGATTGTGTCTCAAAAATAAAGGGGTACACGGAGACGCGCGGACGCCTCCCTGACACTCACATCTTCATCTTCGCTTGTGAAGCACGGGCCATCGAGCTTGTTCACAGCCATGATCACGGCCACAACATCTTTGCCATTCATGATGGGCATGGCCAGGATATTCTTTGTCACGTAGTCAGTGAGCTCGTCAGCAAAAGGGCTGAAGTGGGGACACTGTTGCAAGAGAGGAAGAGAGGCTGTCACCCTGTGGATCTAGAGCCCCACGCACTCCCAGGGTGGCCGCTAAGCTCTGTGGAGGCCATGCCCATTTCAGTGCCCAGACGCGAGGTGGCCTTGCCTCAGGCATGGGGACAGGGGAGCGCTCCAGCCTGGCTCCCCCACCTCTGGGCGGATGACCCCAGCTCTCCGCCCAGCAGACCTGCGGGGTGTCACCCACACCTGCCTGCCCTCCTGCTGGGCCGGCCTTCTGGACGCCTCTTGAGTACGTCCCACTCGCCCCATCCCCAAAGCCTCTAGTCCAGGCCACGCGCTCCTGCTTCAGCCCCTCCAGGCTGGCACCCCCCACGCTCTTCTCCGAAAGAAAACTATCGGTGGCTTGTTCGTGGGACACTTTAATAAAGACATGTGTGCATGTGAGTTGGGGGTCAGAGTCCCAGCCGCCTGGGGCCTGTCCACAGCTCTCGGGCCTCCCCGGCCCCTGCTGCCAGGGGGCTGCTCCATGGGGACCCCTGCCCACCACGGGACTGTCTTCGCACCCTTGGTGAGAGCTTTGCCTACCATGGCCCCAGGGTGCCCCTGGCCCTCCCTCCCCCAGAGGGCCCCCCTGTCCTGGGCCTTAGGTTCTGCCCCACAGGGGAGGTGGGGCTGGGCTTTGCCTCAGCCCTGAGGTGCCATGTATTTGGAAGACAAGGCACCTCCAGGTGACCAGGATTCTGTCCTTTGAAGAGTGGGACCCTGGCCTCGTCCTCCTGCTTCCTGGGTTCTGACATTTATTTACATGAGGTCAAAGTGCCCTGGTGCAGGGACCAAGGCGGATGGCTCTGGAGTCAGCCCAGCCGGGCTGGGGGCTGTGTGACCTCCAGAGAGCCCTGGATGGCTCCCCACCCCGCTCCCCGCCAGTCACAGGCGAAAGTGCCAGCTGAATGAGGGACTCGTGTCATCATCACCACCTGTGGGTACAGGGACTCTTCCCGGGGCTCTCAGGACTGGGGGGTCCTGTGGGGACACAGGGTTGACTCCCTTGGTGCCCCGCCCAACGCCCGGCCCACCAGGCAAACCAGAGAAGCTCCACACCAGCTTCCAGCCTCCCTGGCAGCGAGGGCGGCCGGGCCACGGTTTGGGCCCATGGGAGGTTGGAGGAAGCCTGCTAGGACGAGGAGACGCTGTGATTTCTCACGAGCGGGCGCATGAGGCCGGTGCCAAGCTCCCCTCAGCTCTCCCTCCCAGACTCTTGGAGATGCAGCTGCCATCTGCAGCCACGTGCTGCCCGGCACTGCAGGCAAATCCATGTTTGAATGATGGAGCAGGAAGACACAGGTGTGTCCTGGTGGTGGCGGCAGCATGGAGCAGTGGCACCAACATCCTGGTACAGGAGGACACTGAAGCCCTCGCTGGCGAAGCCACTGCCACCAGGTTCCTGCTAGCTGGAGCTGAACCAATGGGTGCTCCCCAAGGGAGGGAATTGTCTTGGCACCCTGGTCCCCTGAGCCTAGCACACGTATTCCTCACTGCTTTAGGGTGGCCGTTGGACATGTGGCCATCCGGACAGTCTGCCTCCCCCGTGAGCCATCGGTGCCAATGTGTGTGTGGTCCCTGTCACGTTCCAGATCCCCTCCTGCCATGGCCTCCTTCCCTCTGCCCGGCACCCATCATCTCAGCCCGACCCTTACCAACGTCACCGGCTCCCCTGCCTGGGTCCTCCCATGGTGAGTGGTCTTAGCACCACACCTGGACGTACGCCAGTGTTTCTGGAAAGAGCACAATACGACCCTCAAGTGGTAGCTACCACGTGGGTCCACTCGACGTGACCCTTGGTGGCACTGCACGGGCACACAGGCCGTAGCCGGAAGTGCAGCCTCACTTCTCTCTCCCGCTGCTCTGCCGGTTTCTTCCCTGATCTCAGCCATCACCCTGTCCCCTTTCCCCACTCCACATACCTTCGCAGCTCCTGTTTCACAAGGAAATTGTGTAACAGACACAGGCCTCCCCTGCCTGCCTCTGGTGGCCCACCCCCCACTCAGGAGGCTGACACAGCCACCCCCTCGTCATTTAAGTACACTCAGGACTGTCTTTAAAATGCTCGCACTGCCCGTCATCCGCTGTCCTCCCTCCTGCGGGGGCCTTGCCACGCCCAGGCCCAGCCGTCCTGGCCTTGCCTCCGAGTCCGATGGGCCCATCTTGGCTCTCCCGGCCGAGGTCAGCCACAGGGGCCACGCTTGCCCTTCACTGGGTGACCCTGGGCCCCACTGCTCCCAACACCCCCCCACCACGCCAGACACCCCCTGGGCCCAGTGCCGGGACCGCAGCCTTTGGGTATGTCGTCGGACCCACACAGCCCGAGAGCAAGGTGGACAGAGCCTCAGACAGGGCTGGGCAGGCAGCCGGGATCCGGGCGTGGCCACCTGGCAGGCTCTGGCTGGAAGCTCTGCCCCTCTGGTTCTGCAAGTGGTCACTCCTCACTCCTCCCTCCCTGCGCCCTGTCAGGCCTCCGAGAGTGGCACTCCCAGCCCGACAGCTCCCTGGGAGTGTTGGTGCCAAATTCTGGCTTGCATGCTGCCCCCTCAGCTTCCCTGGAGACCACGGGGAATGTTTATGCCCCGATAAAGAGACAGCGGGGTCCCATGTGAAAACATCCTGCCCGACCTTACGCACTGTGTCCAGTCTCATGTCATTCGCTCATTGCCAAAGTCTCTCCGGCTCTGGTGGCTCCGCTGCTCATGCATGGACGGGCACTTGGGGTCACCATCCTGGACTAGTTTGGCCAGTGCAGCCTCCTGGCTTCAGCTGCTCCCTCCCTGCTGTCCTCAGCCTATGAGTGCCTCCCACCCCTTCGCTCAGCCCTTAACCCTGACCCTGACCCTAACGCTGACCTCAGCCCAGCCCTTTGCTCCCTGTGAAGACAGCCCGAAAACTCCTCAGGCCACAGGGACCGCTGCCCTCTGCATTCCCGCTGGCTCCGGGCTGCCCCGCCCTTTCTGGGGTGCAGGGACAGAATGTGCACCCTTAGTAAAGGGCTCCAGCCTCTGCTCGGGCCTCTTCAGGCTCTGCCCTCTACTCCGCCGTCCAGCCGGGCTTCTCTGCTTCCCTGGAGCTCCCTGGTCAGAGTGAGTGGGACCGACTCCCATGGGGCTTGGCACTGCCCGGACCCCCAGAGGCCAGCGAGTGGGAGCAGAGCCCGGGACAGCTGGCTCCGTCCTTGGCAGCTCCCCAGGACAGGCCTCTGGGGGAAAGGGGCCTGCGGCCTGGCCTGACACCTCACACCAGGAGACAGACGCTCGCATCTCTAGGAGGGGCTGTCACCAGGGGCTTCGGGCTCCTTCCCTGTACTCAGAGTCTACCTGTGCCCAGGGTCTGGTTTAACCACCGCAGCTTTGCTGTGAGGGAGACATTGTCTTCCCAGTGTGGGTGGGGAGACAGGGCTCAGGTGGGTGAGAGACTCCCGGTGTGGCATGTGGCCCAGGGGTGGCGGGTGCCTGCCTTTCCTGCTGGGCTGAGGGTCCCGCACCAGGAACATGCACTCTTCAGAGGTGGTCCCCACTGCCCAGGCTCTCTCGGAGGCACTCGCTGCCTGAGTCCCCTCTGTAAAGCAGGATGTGACCCAGAAGTCCACCCTGACAATGCCCAGTGTGTCGGGTGCACTGAAAGGAAATTTGCACTTTTGCTGGTTTTGACCTTGGTCTCTGTCCCTCTAGTCTGAGATAAATAAGTCCCAGCACAGCCTGGGGAATTTCCCAGACACAGAGGGAGGTAGACCCGTGCCCTGCCCCGGGGAAGAGCCCCAGCTTGCTGGGTGGGAGGTGGCCTTGGAGGAGGTCAGTCCAGAGGCAGGTGCAGCTGAGGCACCTGGAGGGACCGAGGGCTTGGGCCCCGCAGCCTGAGGCCTCACAGCAGGTGCGGGAGCCTGAGAGCTGCCAGCCCAGGCTGGGACCAGCAGGCATCAGCCAGGGATGGAGGCCTGGGGGCCAGAAGGACCCACCAGGCTCAGGGTAGGCTGAGGATGAGGAATTGCCATGGGGACTGCATGTAGGAGGAAGGAGGGAAGAAAGGAGGGAAGGAAGGAGGGAGAGAAGGAAGAAGGGATGGAAGGAGGGAGGGAAGCAAGGAGGGAGGAAAGGAAGGAGGGAAGGAAGGGGGGGAGGAAGGAAGCGGGGGAGGGGGGAAGAAAGGAGGGAAGGAGGGAGGGAGGGAGGGAGGGAGGCAGTTAATGTCCCAGCCCAGGCCCCACCACTGCTAATCTCTTGTCGGGCTGCTCATTCATGGTCTTGATGGTCCTGATATTCCATGTGGCACATGGGTGACCCATTTCTTACACCGGAAGTGGAGATGAAGCTAACCCTGCAGATTACTATATTTGGGTCGCTGCAGGCGGCTTGTTTACTGCAGAGACTTGTAAGAGGATTATAGCTGGGGCTGCTGGTGTCCAGGGATGAGGGCGGCCTCTGGGGGCTGGTCTGGGGGTGGTGGACCCGGGTCCCTTGTGGGTCCTCAGAGGCCCCTTGCCCAGGCCCCTGGCCTTCCCAGAGTCTCCTGCCTCTGCACCCGCAGGAGCCCAGTGGACACCTCGCACTCAGCTGCTCTTCCCGCCCACCCGGCACCTCTGTGCCAGCTGCTCCAGCAGCTTGCATGGACGCGCTGCTCCTTGTCACCACCAGTAACCCATGGCGAGTCTGTTCTGATCTCTCTTCACTCTGTGCCCCGCTCTCCAGCCCGCCCTGGGCCGGCTCCTCCTCCTGGACCCCCCGGTCTGCCCTCCCCCAGCGGCCAGCAAGACCTCCGATGCGTGGAGCTGCTTCTGCCATGGTGGGAGCTTGGGGTTCTGGGGTCTCCTGATGCCCCGCCCTGCTGGGCGCCAGCACCAGCCGTGGCTCTGACCCTTCTTCCCGAATTTCCCGGCCCCTGAACTTTGGTCCCCAGGAAGACCAGGGCCCCCAGGACAGGGCTCCCCAGTCGCCCCCACCTGGGCCACCTTCCTGGAAGCCGTGGGTCCTCTCACAGTCCATGTGGACCCCGTGGGCACTGTGGCGGCCCCAGCCACGGGACCCAGATGCAGAAATGGGGGACCGAGGTTTGAGCCTGAGACCCTCAGCCTCGAGTCTCATGAACTCAGCAGCCCCGAGCCAGCTTGAGGATGCTGCCCCGCCCCTCTGAGCTCACCTGGAACTTGACAGACAAGCGGGGGCTCTAGGACGTGCTCCTCTCAGTGTGGGGACAAGGGCCCGTGAGGCCTGATCCCCTGAGCTGACCCTTAGACACTCAGGATGGCACCGGAGACGCATCGCCCGCGAGACCCTCCCGGGCTGCGCAACCCACCTCTGCCACGTCCTGGACGTTCACCATCTTCTTGGTCTGGGCGACGTGGCCGACGACCCCGATGTCCAGAGGGAAGACGATCTCGGAGTCGGGGGGCACCAGGCACTCCTCCAGGACGCTGCCCGGCTGCACGCTGAAGAGCCGCGTGGCCAGCTCGGCTACGCCGTTGCGCTGGCGGTACATGAAGAGGCTGCAGCGGTCTGCGCGCAGGATGGTGCAGAGCCGCCGCAGGATCTTGAAGACCACCCGCTCCATGTTGATGCTCTCCTGCATGTCCTGCACCAGCTCGAACAGCGCCGCACTCTCCTCCACCTGGCACAGCTCCCGAAGGCTGCCGCAGTCCGTGGGGCGCCCGTTGTCGCAGGCCGCAGCCACATTCTCAGGGCTGAGCTTCTTCCCAAAGTACTGGTGGGCGAAGTCGGGGTTCTCGTCCAGGAAGCTCTGCACCTGCTCCTCTCTGAGGCTCATGGCGACCCTGCTGTCTGCTCCGAGAAGCCGCTGCTCCCGTGCACATGGGCTCCCAGAAAACACTGTCCTCAGCAAAGTCTTTCTTAGTGACGATTAGGGAGCCCTGTGGGCGCAGCGCTGACTCACACTGGCAGGGCCCTGCCCCTCCCTCCCCTCAGACCTGAGACCTCCCACCTCCTCGGGAGACTCAGACACCAGGAAGGGACTGGGGGGCCACAGGTGGGAGGGCTGCGGCCCATCTCAGGGGTCATGGCGGGGGGTCAGGTGTTTGGCTTCCCGTGGAACAGGTCCTGAGGCCTAATCCCCGAGGGAGGGAGGTGATCCCACAGGACCACTGTGCTTGGGGAGCCGCCTGAGGTTCGGGTTGGTCCGATGGGCAGGTCCTCCTGGGTGCCCAAACCTGGGCTCAGATGCGCTGAGTGGGGAGGGGTGGGGGGCACAGTCCTGGCCCCAGGAGATACAGCTCACTCCCGAGGTGGTGAGAGGGAGGCCAGGCCAGTCACACTGGTGCTCAGGGGCCCCGAGCCCAGACAGGGGTGTCCCTGGACCTGCAGGAGGCAGGGGGTGGAGTGTGGAGGAGGAAGGAAGGGGCTGGCACCGAGGGTGGCCATTCCACACAAACCTTCCCCAGCCCGGACTCAGAAGTCATCCAGATAACTCCCACGTCTGTCTCCTCGGCTTGTACTTCCTATGGGGACTCCGGCTGGGATACCCTTTGGAGTGGTGTCACTCAGAGGCCATGCAGTTGTCGCTGGCAGAAAGACCGGAACTGAGGGCCGCCTGGCTGCACAGCCCGGACCCTCCTCTCTGCTGTCACCAGCAACAAGCCCCTGGGCCTGCCTGCTCTGCCCTGGGACCCTCCCTGGCTCCTGGGCCAGCCCCTCCCAGACCAAAGTGGTGAAGGTGACGTGTCCCAGAGACACCTTGCAGGTGGCGGCATTTCTGACTTCCTTGAATATAGGGCACTTTTATTTACGTCGCTGGGTCCTTTCCGTGCATGGCGTGCATACTGCACTGGTGAGGAGACCTGGCAGATCCTTCCTGACCCGTGTGCCCAGATGGCAGCAGGCGCCTCCAGCAGAGGGCCGTGGCCATCTGCCTTGGGTGTCGTACAAATAGCTTCTTTGTGAGTCACAGTGTGGAAAAGAAAGTTTGAATTAGAACCGGAGGAGTCCACCCCGGTGGGTCTGACTCACCTAACGCAAAGGGCACCTGTGTCCGTGTGTGCCGCGGGCTGGACGGCAGGCAGGTGGGGGTGGCAGCTGGTCACCCTGTCCCAGTGCCTGGCCCTGTCCTCAGTGATGAAGGCAGATGTTTTAGTTGGAAGGATACCCAGGCCTTTCTCAGCTGAGGACCAGGAGTCACACGCCAGGGCTCTTGAGCAAGGGGAACGACCTGAGATTTCTTTGAACAGTTTTCATTTTTTCTCTGCCTATCTCGTCACTGGACTTTTAACCAGGATGCAAGATTTGTGTGTGGTTCTGACTTTTACTGCATTTAGCCAGTCAAAATGTGTGTGTATGTGTGTATGGATGTGCATCTACATGAGCGTGCTTGGTGTGCAAGTGCACACGTGTGGGTGTGAGTTCGTGTGCACGCACATGTGTGCATGGTGCACACAGAGCCAGGGTACACCTCTCGTGCTTGGAGTTTCCTTAGCACAAGTGCCGGCTCCAGGGAAGCTTCCACGCGGACGCTGGGCTGGTGCTGCTGCAGCTGTCCCGACCGGGCAGCGGATCTGACTGGCTGCAGCTGCGCCATCCACAATGGGCCCAGCTGGCTGAGAGCAGAGCATGCCCTTGTGCCGTGATGTCCCTGCCTCCGTTAGTCACGCAGCAGCTTCTTTTCGGGGATCTGCTCAGAGGCCTTCCCCTTTTCCTAAAAATAGTGAGTTCTGCCTGAGGGGGAGCAGTGGGGGACGCGGGGAGGGCAGGTGCTGCGGCGGGCGCTGTGGTCCTCTGCTTTGCACCCAGTCCCAGAGCGGCTCCCAGACCTGGCATCCGGTCTCCCGGGCTCTCGGTGCTGAGCCCAAAGCATGCCTGGGTGTGAGGGAGATGCCAACCGTGGGGCCTGGGGGCTGGGGCTTTGGGGAGATGCTTCCTGAGTCCTCAGTTTGCACCCCCACACCTCAGTTCCTCCTGACCCCAGCCTGGGCCCCCATCCTCCTGCGCTGGGCCGTGCTCCCCTCGCTGTCAGAGAGCATCCACTCCTCTCTCTAGCCCCGCTCCCCTCCCCAGGGGCCTCCTTGTCCACAGAGCTGAGCCGCTGGCTTGTGGTGGGCGGGGGGCACGGTGGCCCCAGGCTCCGAGGCACCACCTGTCCTGAGAGCACAGACTGGCCGGAGGCTCTGCTAGGGGAGTGGATGGGGTGAGGAGGGGTGCTGGGATGAGGGTTTGGGGTGCCAGTGGGGACAAGGGTCGGCATAGGAGGGACCCCGCTGTCTGCTCCCCCACATACCCCTCACCCTGACACGAGTGCACTCACCCAGCCTCCACCTGTGGCACCTGCATGGCTTGCCCGTGCCTTTCCCTGCCCCTGGGGCCCACAGTGCTCGCAGGTGTGGAGGATCGGGGTGGCAGGGAGTCAACACCCCCTGGAGGAGTCCTAAGCCCATGACTGATGGCAGCTGTGTGTAAATGCCCCTGCTTCCTTACCTGCAGAGGTAGCTGCCCAGCGACACACTCTGCACCAGTTCTGTGCCTTCCCCACCTCACTTCCCTGCACACCTACTGATGATGCCTGGGGCCGCTGACGGGGTGGACGCGACAGTCAGAAGGATATGCCTCTGAGTTATACCTGTGAGACACACCTGTGAGATACATCTGTGAGCTATACCTGTGAGACACACCTGTGAGACACATCTGTGAGGAGCACTTGTGAGTTATACCTGTGAGGCATATCTGTGAGACACCCTTGTAAGGCACCCCTGTGGTCAAGGGGCTGTGGGACTCACCAGGTGACTTCCCCACAGATGCACCTGGGAGTTTTTGAGGAGAACTGGGACTGCTCCTTCACTAGATGAACTTTGCCTCATCATAATGTGGAATTTAAAAATTAGCAAGAACATCCTGGGAGTCATTTAGAACAAGAAATTTGTATCAAAGAGCTGTTACGGGATGAGAATTCTAGTTGCTTGTACTGAACTGCGGACAGATGCAATTAAACAAGGAGCAAGGCCCTGAAATTGAAACTGACCCAGCAAGAGGAGTGGCAAGAGACCAAAGTAGGAGAAAATTCCAGCTCACAATCAGAAATCTCATGAGTTGTTTTTTTTTTTTTGAGACAGAGTCTCCCTCTGTTGCCCGGGCTAGAGTGAGTGCCGTGGCATCAGCCTAGCTCACAGCAACCTCAAACTCCTGGGCTCAAGTGATCCTCCTGCCTCAGCCTCCCGAGTAGCTGGGACTACAGGCATGCGCCACTGTGCCTGGCTAATTTTTCTATATATATATTTTTAGTTGACCAGATAATTTCTTTCTATTTTTAGTAGAGACGGGGGTCTCACTCTTGCTCAGGCTGGTCTCGAACTCCTGACCTTGAGGGATCCTCCCACCTCGGCCTCCCAGGATTACAGGTGTGAGCCACCGCGCCCGGCCCTATCATGAGAATCATGAGATTTTTGACACAGAGAAACGAACAGGTCCGTTAGGATCCTGCACTTTCACAGAGCGCCCTCACCGGGACAGGACAGGAGGTGGGAGGAGGTGGCAGAATCCCACCCTGGGGCAGTAGGGGGGGTGGAGGGGGGCAGGGGCTGTCTGCGGGTGGGGGTGGGCATGGCGTCCTCTGCCCTCCCCTGCTGGCTGACCTCACATAGTCCCTGGGCTCCTTCAGGCCCCCTTTCTTTCTGGCTGACAGGGTCCTGCAGTGCTGTTTTTTTGTGAGAGAAAGGCAATGTGGAGTGTGCAGCAGGCGCTAGGACACCCCTGACGAGGACAAGTTGTCGGCAACGAAACACCGAGGACGTGTCCCTCCTGACGGAGGTGGGGAGGGTCCACAGGAGCCAAACGTGGAGGGCAGCCCCGATAGCCAAGGCTTGGGCGGAAAATGATGTAGGGCCAAGAGGAGAAAGCAGGCCCGCGCTGCCGTCTGGGGCACGGGTCCAGATCCCGACTGGGGCTGCCCGGGAGGCAGAGCATGCACTCCTTGATGGGCTGGGGTCCCTTGCCCACCCAAACAGCATTTGTGCTGCTCCCAAGGGCAGCTCGGGGTCAGGGTGGAGTCACTAGCACCTGGCAGGGTGACCCACTCACGGCGGCAGAACCACCTGCCCCCGAGAGGCCTGTTCCCTGATTATTCAGGAAGAGCCCGCAGGGCTCCCTGTGTTCTATGCCTGCCTCGTGGGAACTCTCCAGCCATTTGTTTCATTTTAGACCTTGGGGGGGTACATCTCCCCATCCATGAAGGACTTGGTCCCTGCTCTCCTGGGGCCTACCATCTAATGGGGGCAACGGATGTGCATTAAAGAATCCCAGGAACGCGTGCGAAGCACTCCCTGTGCCCAGGGCCAAGCCTGTGCGAAGCGAGGCTCTGGGTACCGGGGCAGCCTGGCCTGCAGGGACTTGGTCTGTTTCCTTTCAGGGTGGGGGCAGGCAGTGGGGACGGAGGGCTGAAGCCTCAAACTTGAGATGGGCCCTTTCCGACGAGCAGGAACCACGTGGGCCACCAGAGACTACCCTTGGCTTTGTGGTGCCCGTGGGCTTTCATCTCAGTTGTTCAGAAAGCGGATCCATCGGGTGCTGCCTGGCCTCAGTCTGGGCACGGGGTGCCGTGAGCACTCAGGCTCGTCTGTGGGCCGCGGCAATACGGAGACAGGCGAGGCCACGTCCTGTGTCTTGAGGCATCTGGGCTGCGCTCTGCCAAAACACTCTCCCTGGTTCCACCACCCTACCTATTCTCTCTGCAAAAGTGCTTACAGTAAGCTAACACTTTTGCTTTCTTTTCTGATGGCATGGACTTTCTGGGGTCTCTAGAAACAGCCTAGGGGTCCCATGGGACTCTCCACACGGACCGGTCAGGGGCTAAGCCCCAGTGCAGCCTGCAGCCACCAGGCTTCGCACGGTCCTCGAGCAGCTCCGTCCTCAGCCACAGCCTCGGGTGGCGACTCCGGCAGCTCCCCCTCCCCAGCAGTCTGCCCTGCGACCTGCAGCCTGCACTGCCTCCCAGGGCCACCTCCGTGTTCCAGGCCCGGGAGACCTCTGTGCTCTGTGTGGGCGCCCCCGCCTGTGCTGCGTTTCAGAAAGCGCCCCCAGGCAGAAAGCTCCCCATACTCCCCGGCTCACATCCTCTGAGGGGTCGCAGTCTTGCGCTGCCTGTTGGCTGACATCTGAAAATAAGTGTTTCACAGATTCTGTCCACTTTTATAGTTTATGGTGGGAAGTCTAGTGCAGTACCAGCTACTCTGTCAAACTGTGATATTCTAACAGTTCATTTTGTCCCCCAAATTTCCATAATAACACATAACACATAAATAATTGCTATCATAATTTAATGGACCCTTGTGTAAGGAATCCTCAAGCAGATTTTCAAAATAATAAAGATATTTTAATGTGAGTGGGGTGTTCTTGTGTACAACCTGAGCCACTGTACAAGGCAGCCCTGTAGTATCCCAGAGACGCTTTCATTTGCTGGTTTGGATGGAGCCTGGTGCTTTGAAGCAAGCAACTCATGATGATAGGATGCTGGAGCTATTGGAATTTCCCAGAGCTATTTTATTATTTTCTCCCCTCACTGTTTTCCCATGTGATCAGCATGGCATGGGAAGGATGTTTGAGTGGCAACCTTCCCTCATCCCTCCTGAGAAATACTACTGCTAAGTTGGTAGGAAAAGGGTGAGACCATGAGGAAGAGTTGAATAGGAGAGGATCACTGGCAGACCAGAGCTTATGGCTGACTGGTTTAGAGGGGCAGACGACGCCAACCCAAAGGCTGCAGAATGGGACACCCATGAGAAGCATCAATTCACTCCGGCCTCCAGAGGACCAAGGGATTCAGACCTTGTGGTGGCGTCAGCCGGGGCTCCCCCGAAGTAGAGCTGTGAAGCAGTTCAGTGCACACAGGGACCAGTTGCAGAGAGGGCTCTGGGCACCGCCAGCTCCAGCGCCACAACCAACTCCCTCATGAGTCCAGCGAGGCAGGACGCTCACGCGACAGACAGGCAGCAGGCGACAACACATGCCGGGACCCACGGCGGACAGTTCCCCCAAGGCTTTGGAGAGCTGCCCAGGGCGGAGGGGAGGAGTCTTGCCTGTTTGTGCCCTGTGTTTCCCCACAGCTGAGGGACCCTCAAAGCACACTCTACCCTGGGTCTGATAGCCAGGGGCACCCATTTGCTGGACTAGGACGTTGCAGGATGTCCTGGTGGCGGGTACGGCACAGAGCCCGGCTCTCCCAGCCGGCTGCTGCCCACCTGGGTGCCACTCTCCCAGCATGTTATGCAGTTATTCCTCAGAACTATATGTGACAAAGGGGGGCCTGGTTCTGCCCAAGACCGTCCAGGACTTGCCCTGCAGATGCCAAGGCAGAATCGGGGGTGCGGGGAAATGGAGCGGGAGCCTCAGATAGGACGGGGAGGCTCCTGTACGTGCATGCCGGGTGTCAGACTGCAGGGCAGCTCCACGATAGGACGGGGAGGCTCCTGCACGTGCATGCCGGGTGTCAGACTGCAGGGCAGCTCCACGGCTCAGCCCAGCTCCTGTGGGCCCGATGAGAGGCTGCCTGTCGGGGGCGCCTGGGCAGGAGCAGCCTGGGTGTAGCACCCTGCTTGGACTGAAGTGGACTTCTGGTCTCTGGCACCTCATGTCAGGAGCGTGGAGGGCCCCACCCCATCCTAACGGTAAGTGGAAAGCTGAGCAGACTGAAAACATCACTAGCTCTTCCTGGATCCACGAGAGAGGCGAGGACACGGGCAAACCACCGCCAGGCTGGTACAGGGAGTCACAGCTCCCGGGAGCAGGGACTCAGGGCTGGGAGCCGCCTCGGGAACCAGTGCCAAGGTAGGAGACCCTGGACTGTAATCGATGACAGGGGCAGGCTACGCACAGGCAAGTCTGAGAGTGGAGAACTCCAAGAGGACCCAGCCAGAGCGGCCCACACGTCCGTGGGGCCTCCCTCCAGGAGCTTGGCCATGTTCTCACAGTGAATAGCAGAGAAAAATCTCCCTATGCTTCAAGTAGGAGGAGGAAAAATGGAATCATTTCGGAACACACTGGAACATTCTGTTCTTAACAAGAGCAGCCCTCAGGAGAAATTGACCAGAGCCTAACCTTCTGGGGGTGCATCAGAGCCTACCGCCACCCCCCCCACCCTCGGAGGGAGATAAACACCCAACTCCAGCTCCCACTGCCACCCTGTCCTACTTAGGAGGGTGAGGTGTCTGAGAAGCACTTGTGAAGTTCACAGTCCAAGGCGCAGTCACTGAGGACTGAGAGCTGATCGGAGGACTGTGGGGTGCTTCCTGTGTCCTCACAGCTCTCCCGCACCACGCAAGGCCTGTTAACAGCAGTTTCTTATGCCCTGTGCATTGTGCACATGAAAAGGCAAAAAACCCAGAATTTGCAGAGCAAGTATTAGAACCAGCTATGGCAGGGATATTGGAATTATCAGACCAGGAATTTAAAACGGCAATGCCTAGGATGCCACGGGCTCTAGTGGACACAGTGGGCAGCATGCAGGAACAGATGGGAAGCTAAGCAGGGAGACGGAGTGTCTAAGAAAGGACCCAAGAGAAAAGCTGGAAAATGCCGGGGAAGAAATGAAGGGCCCCTTTGAAGGGCTCATCAGGAGACTGGACGCAGCTGGGGAAAGTGTCTCTGAGCTTGAGGTTGCCTCCACAGAGACTTCCAAAAGTGAAAGGCAACAAGAATAATGATAGAAAAACAGAAAACAGAACAAAATATCCAGATCTGTGGGACAAATATAAAAGGTATAAAATATGTGTAATACCAGATGCAGAAGAGAGAAAAGAACAAAAAAATTTGAAAAATGATGACTTAGAATTTCCCCAAATTAATGTCAGACACCAAACCACAGATCCAGGAATCTCAGAGAACATAAAGCAGGATAAATGCCTAAAAACTGCACACACACACACACAAAACCCAAAACAAACCCTAAAACCCCACCCCAAAGAAAACAAACAAAGACACCTAAACATATCGTATTCAAAGTAAAGAAAATCAAAGATGAAAAAATCTTGAAAGAAGCCAGAGGAAAAATCACTTCACCTAGAGGAACAAAGACAAGAATTACAAACCGTCTCAGAAACCACGTGTCTTAGTCCATTTCCTGCTGCTATAACAGAATAACGCAGACTGGGTAATTTATGGAGAAGTTTATTTGGCTGGTGGTTCTGGAGGCTGGGAAGTTCAAGAGCACGGTGCATGTGTCTGGCAAGTGTCATCGCAAGGCAGAAGGGCATGAGGGCAGGCGAGAGCACAAGACAGAAAGAGGAAATCGCGCTGAACTCATCCTTTTATCAGGAGCCCACTCCTGCCATGACAGCATCAATCCATTCATGAGGGTGGAGCCCTCATGACCTAATCACTTCTTAAAGGTCTCACCTCTCAATGTTATCACAATTAACTTTTAACATGAATTTTGGAGAGGACTCTCAAATCACAGCACCATGCAGCAAGCAGAGACTAGAGTGAGGTATTCAAAGTGTTCAGAGAGGCCGGGCGCAGTGGCTCAAGCTGTAATCTTTGCACTCTGGAGGCCGAGGTGGGAGGATTGTTTGAGCTCAGGAGTTTGAGACCAGCCTGAGCAAGAGTGAAACCCCGTCACTCCAAAAAATAGAAAAATTAGCCGGGCATGGTGGCACATGCCTGTAGTCCCAGCTACTCAAGAGGCTGAGGCAAGAGGATCGCTTGAGCCTAGGAGTTTGAGGTTGCTGAGAACTACGATGATGCCACTACACTCTACCCAGGGTGACAGAGCAAGACTCTGTCTCAAAAAAAAAAAAAAAAAAAGTGTCGAGAGGGCAAAACCAACAACCTAGAATTCTGTGCCCTATGAAATTATCCTTTAAAAGTGAAGGAAAATAATGACTTTTTCAGACAAAAGTTGAGGTAATTTTTTGCCGGTAGACCTGCCTTGCAAGAGATTTTAAAAGGCTGGACACAGTGGCCCATGCCTGCAATCCCAGCACTTTGGGAGGCCAAGGCAGGAGGATCACTTGAGGCTAGGAGTTTGAGATCAGCCTGGGCAATATAGTGAGATCCCATGTCTATAAAAATAATAAAAAGAAATATTAAAAGAAGTTTTTAGAAGAAAGAAAATAATAATATGTCATAAACTCAAATCTACATAAAGAAGAGCATTGAAGAAGGAATAGTGAAGGTAAAATAAACACTTTGATATTCTTATTCCTAATTGATCTAATAGATAACAGCTCTAAATAGTAATCACATATTAAATTACATGTGCTTGTGTATTTATCTGTGCATATATGTTATGTATGCAGATGCTGCGTATGTTCAGACGTGCATGAAGTGAGGGACATCAGTAATACCGGGGTGGGGGAAAGGCAGGGCCTGCTCCGCCCGAGTAGGACCTGGAGGGGTGGGGGCTCCTGCCACGCTGGCCTGTGGCCCGGGCCACGCCTCTGAGGGCGTCAGCTCTTGGGCTGGGCCTCAGGGTGGGAGGAAGGCGGCCCGCAGAATGTTTCCTGGAACCCTGGGCTTTTCTGCCCGCTCTGCCTCAGCTGTCCTCTGAGGGTGAGGGACCTATTCCTCCCTAAATTCAACGTTCATCAAGCGCCTGCTCCATGGCACAATGCTGGGGACCCAGTGGTGGCCGTGCCGGACTGGTCCCTGTGTTGTCAGGCAGGACCGCCCCCAGTAGTGATGGCGGGAGCAGAGGGCAGAGGGAGGAAGGCTGCAGGGGAAAGCCCCAGTCGGGTGATCAGGGGCTGGGATGGGGGAGACCGTTCACGATGGGAGCCCGGACAGGTTCCCGGTCCAGCCAGAGAGAGGGCCAAGAAGGGCTTCCTGGAGCAGGCGGTGGACCCGTGAAAGAACAGCAAGCTCTGGGCTCTGCCTGCAGGGCTCCCTGTGCAGATACGGAGACCAACACCTCACCAGACAGCCATGGGGAGGCCCGAGGGGCAGCGAGAGGAGACGGCTGCCCGGCCTGGGGGTCTGGAGGGCATCCTGGCAGAGGGATTATGAGCTGACTCTTGAAAGGGGCACGGAGGGGACAGGACAGCCAGCAGGGTGATGAACATAAACGCATCACTATCGGAAGCACTTTCACGGTGCTACGAGGGAAATAAATTGGGGGCTGGCGTGGAAAATAAGAGATCGTTGGAACTGGGTGGTGGAGGAAGGGCTCTGTGGGGTGGCTTTCATATAGAATCCTAAGGACGACACGGGCCAAGGGACAGTGAATGCACTTCGGCCCCTCTTGGCATGATAACATACGAAAAGGCTTAACTGAGTCGTCAAAATGGTATTTACCTTAAACGATTGAAGTTTTATGCCAGTCATCTTCCTTAGTCTTGCAGTGAGGCCAAAAGGCCCCTCCCAGCATGGAACCCCCACTGCCACCCTGCCCCGCGAAGCCTGGGCCTGAGCTTGAAGACAGAGAGGGGTGTGGTGAGCAGGTGACGCGGGGGAGACGGCACAGGCCTCTTCATTCATTCACTCCTTCACACACCCACCCACTCCCTCAGCACGTTCATCGAGCACCTGCTATGAGCCAGGCACTGTTGTAGACGCTGGAGAAGATACGACAGTGAACAAAGCAAAGGTCTGTCCTGCTGGAACTCACTTTATAATGCTGGGAACAGTGGTGGAAACAGCATATTTGACACTTGGAGTGGATACTTTTTTTATACCCCCTCCTCTCTACCAGAAAATTATTTTCAATAATAATGTAAGGATCATTGTTTTATTTGTTTTTAGGTTTAAAACAATTGAAAATGAAAGTGAATACATTTCAATTTTAAACATATTGCTAGCTAGGTACGGTGGCACGCACCTGTAGTCCCAGCTACTAGGGAGGCTGAGGTGGGAGGATAGCTTGAGGCCAGGAGTTGGAGGATGAGTGCACTACGATCATGCCTGTGAACAGCCACTGCACTTCAGCCTGGGCTACATAGCAAGACCCTTTCTCTAAATAAATAAATATTTTTTAAAAAGATATTACTAAAATTCAGCAAAACATTTCATGTATGAATGATCATTTGTACTTACCAAATAAAAATATTACACCTTACAGTTCACACTGTTTTGCTGTTTTAAATTTTAAACTCAGGCCGGGCGCGGTGGCTCACGCCTGTAATCCTAGCACTCTGGGAGGCCAAGGCAGGAGGATCGTTTGAGCTCAGGAGTTCAAGACCAGCCTGAGCAAGAGCGAGACCCCGTCTCTACTAAAAAAATATAAAGAAATTATCTGGACAACTAAGCAGAGGGGAGCAGGCTGGGCTCGGCGCTTGTGAGAAGAAGGGCCCGGCGTGGCGTGGTGGGCTGAGAGGGGCCGGCGTGGCGTGGTGGGCTGCACAGGGCAGCAGGAGGGAAGCGGAGTCCTCGGTGGGAGGGGCGGACTGGGAGGCAGGACACCCCTGGGGGCTGGGGGAGGAAGTCACAGCGAACGTCCCCTCCCTGTTCATGGGGACAAGACCGGAGGCTGAAGCCAGTTCCCAGGAAATGGAGCCCAGCAACAGAAGGCCTCATTTCCTCAACTTGAATTTTGCTGACAAAGGCAAATTTGGTAATTAAAAGACTTTGAAACTGTAACCAACATCACTTTACAATTAGGGGGTTTGGGTGCAGCATTCATGGGTCTTTTTTTTTTTAGAAAATGTGTGGTCATTTAAACTTGTAGCCAACAATAAATCCATTTGAAACATCAAAAAGGCTGTTAATTAGCTTGGCATTTTAGAGAATACAGCTCTAATAGTTGTGATCACGGACAGCTTTCTAAATCTCTTGCAGTTTGGAGTCTGCAAGTGAGCCCTGGGGCCAAATTTATTTCTCTCTAAGGCAAAGTCTGCTTTCAGGGGCTCCTCTCGGGTTCGTGCCCTTCCCAGTCAAGCACGACTCTCCCTCGGGGTTAGGAATGGCCTCTTTTTTTTTTTTTTTTAAGTTTCTTATCGTGGTAAAATACATAGACATACAATTTACCATCTTATCCATTTTAAGTGTGCAATTCAGTGGTATGAAATCCATTCATAATGTTGTGCAGCCGTCACCCACATCCATCTCCACAACATCTCCACCTTCCCAAGTTGAAACTCTGTCCCGTTGAACACTAACTGCCCAGACAGACCCCACCCCGGCCCTGGCACCCCCCGTTCTCCTCTCCGTCTCGCTGAGTCTGGCTGCTCTAGGGACCTCCTGGGAATGGGTTGCACAGGATTTGTCCTTTTGTGACTGGCCTGTTTCACTGAGTCCCCAAGGTTCCTCCACCTGGTAACCTCTGTCGGAGCCTCCGTCCCTTGTAGGGCTGGGTGATGTCCCACTGTGTGCACAGACGGTGTTCGTTTCTCCTTTCATCCCTCCGCGGACACTGGGCTGCTTCCACGTTTCAGCCATTGTGAATAGTGCTGCTGTGATCGCGGGTGTGCAACAATGTCTTTGAGCCCTGTAGGGACAGTTTTATGACACAGAATTGCATCTGCTTTCTTGCAGCTGTAGGAGAAGAGGGGACTTTTTTCCCTTCTTACTTTGTCAAGATTTACTTCGTCAAAAATTAGGGGGCTGGCAGGTTTTAAGGTCAGATGCTGGAATCCCATCAGTTAACAAGAAAGCTGACAAAACACAAAATTAAAAGGCAGAAAAACATTATCAACATGGGGACTGCAGGACGTGCCACGTTTTGCAGTTACAGCACGTGGATGCCGTTCAGAACCGGGTGTGGGGAGCTGCGCAGGGCAGCGTGGAGCAGAGCCCGCCAGGGCACAGTCCCAGGTAGGCACGCTGAGGGCGGGAGGAAGCTGAGGAGGCGGGTTCAGGGGACAGGGAGCCTCTGAGGAGCTCAGCTGGGAGGGCAGCAGGGAGGGGCCAGAGCAGGTGGGGCCATGGGTGACCCACCAAGAGAGGAGCAGGTGCAGCAGAGTCCTGGAAATGGGACAGAGCTCGGGGCCTAGCAGGCCAGCCAGCCGGCACGCGCTAGAGGGGGTGGGCTCGAGGCAGTGTGGGGGCACCAAAGTCCCGAGCAGATGCCGGTTATTGCTGTGATCAGAGCGGCTACAAACCCCACTCACTCGCGCTGACCAAACCCCACTGATCATTCCACAGCTTGAAGGCTTTCTTAGTCGAGGCCTTTGCCCTCCTCTAGATGTTCAGTCACATTATCTAAACAACAACAGCAATTTGTCTCTTCCTCCCCAGAACTTAGACGACACCTCTCTGTTCAGTGTCTTCCAAAGCCAGACGGTGTTGACGTCAGCCGCAATTCCTCCCATCTTTGCCACGTGCCTCTTTGCAATGTGACTTTGCCGCTTTTTCTATCAAGAAGTGACGTGTTTTTTTCCCACTTCTTGAATCCAGCCAGGCTGGTTTTGTGACTTCCCTGGACCAACAGGATGTGGCAGGAAAGGCAGTGTGGATGGCCCCAGGTGGGGTCTCCTGGACTTTGCCCCGAGGGGCCGTGTGGACAAGCAGGCCTGGGCCAGCCAGCCCGTGGCACCAGCCGCCAGACCTGGGAGTGAGGCATTAGACCGTGTGGCCCCAGGTCAGCTGCCAGATGACCACAGCTGTGCTGTCACTCAGGCACGACCAGCAGAGCCCAGCCCAAGTGCCTGACCCGCAGAATCGTGAGCAAACGCAGTGGTTCAAGCCACTAAATTTAGGGGCTGTTTGTTGTGCAGCAAAGGGTAACTGAGACTCCTGGGTTCCCCAGAAACCGGAGCCTGGGGCAAGGGTTAAGTGTGAGTCCTTCATTTGGGAGACACACTTCCAGGAGGCCATCGCGGCTGGGGGAGGAAGGCGAGTCAGGAGGAATTGGAGCTTCCGAGTCCCAATGCCCGGCTTGCGCTAAGCTGCTCCCTCAGCCACTTGCGGGGTGACGTCTCATCCTCATCTAGGAGTGGCAGGAAAAACCATCCAATAGGGAGAATATGCCCCTCCACGTCAAGTGATCCGTCAGTCCCAGTGGCATCGTGTCAACCAGGTGGAGCAGAGCCCGGGAACTGGGGGACAGTGGCACGGATGGGTCTGGTGCAATGTTTGTTTCCCGTGCACCTTCCCCTAATAAGAGGCAGTTTTTCAACCAAAATAGAACTTGTTAGAAATTACTCAGGCAAAACTCATGCACTGTTGGAAAGTTAGAAAGTACGGACGAGAAAGAATCCCGCTTAGCCCTACACACAGACCGGGGCTGTGCCCGTTCCGAGAGCTCTCGCTGATTCACTAGCAGGGGCCGCCCTGCCGCATCCTCTTCGTGCAGACACATGTTGATGCGGATGATGACGTGACGGGACCACAGCACACGTGCTGTTTCTCCCTCGCTCTGACATAGAACTGCACATCACCACTTTTCGTGGGCAGAATTCCATTACGTGAAGTTTCCATAATTTATTTAATCTCCTATTAATGGACATTTAGGATGTTTCTGTTTGGGTTTTTGAGGGAAAATAAGTGACGCCTTGTTCTCTGCCCAAGTCTGGGCCCGTCGAGAGAGAGCGGATGAAAACATCACCTTCACTGCCTACAGCACGTGCTGGGGTTGGCACAGCCCGTGCTTGTCCCGGCTGAGACTTGAATCCACGGCAAGGGGCCAGGAAGGTGTGGGGCCCCTCCCGCTGGCAGGACTTCAGTGGCTCAGCTTCACCCAGTCAACCGGGTGGCACTTGGGTGGGATGAGAGGGGCGCGTGCGGGGAGCTGGTGGCCTTCCCTTAACACCACAGTGGCTCGGCTGGGCTCTCTCAAAGCTGTAATAAAGGTTGTTACGAATTAATTTCTGCCTTTGGTTTCTTTTAACCTTTTAGAGCTTTCTGCCGATCGCTGGGTCCCTGGCTGCCGGCGCTGCACCGGCACAGCCCCCTGCTGCGGCAGGGTTAGTCAGGCTGTGCGGCGAGCACACACGGCAGAAATGATGGGGTGCGCTGTGATAATAGGTTGCTGGGGGCACTGCCATTTCCAACTTCAGTCCCCCCAACCCCTGGTGAAGCGGCTGCCCTGTGTAGGGGCCCCCATGGTGGGGAACGGAGGCCTCCTGCCAACAGCAGCCACAGCTTCCGCCAGGTGCCCTAGGGGGCTGGGCGGCCTGCAGCATGGGCAGGCACAACCGCAGGGGAGGTCTTGTCCTCACCACGGGTAGGATGGGTGGAGGCTGCCTGCGCTGCTTCCAGACACGGCCACTCTTCTCTTGTAGCCCTGACAGCCACTGCCACCACCTGCCATCAGCAGGGGACCCTGGGGAGGCTGCAGTTCCTGCTGCTCTAAACAGGACCCAGCCACGGCTGTGAGCACCCAGGTGGCCGGGCCCTGCTTAGCTCCACCCACCCCCAGCACAGCTCCCAGGCACCTCCAGCTCTATCTCCCAGGCTGCCCCACGTGTGTGGGTGGACGCAGCGCCCACACGGTGTGACAGTGGGTTCACATTCTTCTGTGTGTGGATGTGGTGCTAGTGTCTGTCTCTGGGGTGGGAAAAACCTAGTTTCAGTGCTCAGAGCCAGGATGGAGCTGTGAGAGCCTGGAAGTAAACCGCTAGGCAGGAGCTCCTTGGCAGGCAGGGACAAGGATGGGTGCCTAGGGCCAGGGCAGGTGTGGCTACGAGCAGCCCAGCTTCACAGGGCTGGCTTCGGCTTGCAGGTGTCGGGAGCAGCTGCCCACCGAGGGATGGCGTCTGGGCTCAGAGGTGAGAGCACTGCCCTCTCACCGGCAGAGTCCCGCTGGGGGCCTGGGGGCAGCACTGGGCTTGGAGAGGGTGTCGCAGTAGGTCTAACCTTTGGGTTAGTCAGAGCCGAGCCCTAGAACTGCTCCCGATCAACGTCCTCCAGTTACCTGAACTACGCGAGAAACTTTGGATGTCTGAACAAAAGCGGCTCCTGTTACTCACTGACTGTGTCCTCTGTGCAGGCTTTGGGGAAGTGCTGTGGCCCCCAGGGCACTGGGAGATTGGCGCACGTGAGGAGGAGATTCCCCACAGCTCACAGCTGCCGGCTGGGGAGCCCAGCGCGGGGCGCACGTGAGGAGCAGAGTGAGGAGAAGACTGGATTCATTAACAAACAGATAAAAAGGGGTGGGGTTCTTACTTCAGGGGACATGTGATTACTGGGAACTGAGAAAAACTCAAGCAATGATCACAGACCCAAAGACCAAGGGGAGCATTTTAAGAGTTCTCTGCTGGAATATTCCGGCTCAGAGAATTGATCTCCTCAGAAGAAAACAGCTGAGAGTGAGGTGGCTTCGGTTTCCGACTGGAGTTGGGATAAGATACTGCCCCACGGGGATCGTCACAGCAAGCTCCACCCCAGCAACTGCCCTCAGTGACCGACCTGCGGCTTTGACTGATGGGATGTGGGCAGAAGCGAGAAGGCCACTTCTAAACAGCCATGGCTTGGGTCCCGTTGACCCTACTCCCCTTCCATAAAAATGTCATGTTCCCAAAGAGGCTGTTCCCACAGCTGGGTCCCCGAGTGAAAAGGACATAGCACAGCCATCCTGCAGTCATGAAATGTGAGGGAGGGAGACTTTGGTTGTTGCAAGGTGGGCTCACCTGAGGTTGTTTACTACTTCAGCATAACACAAACAGTTAACTTCTTTTCTAACTTCAGATGTAAAGGGTTGAGTTAATCCTATTCCCCAGTTCCTGAGATATTATTGTCATTGATTTATGCAAAGCCCCTCTCTTACCTAATTTTATCCATCCATCTATCCATCTGTCTACCGTCAGTCCACCACCCATGCACCCATCCTTCCTTCCATCTATCCATCCATCCACCCATCCATCCATCCTTCTATCCATCCATCCATCCATACATCCTTCTATCCATCCATCTGCCCATCCATCCATCCATCTGCCCATCCATCCATCCTTCTATCCATCCATCCATCCACCCATCCCTCCATCCATCCATCCTTCTATGCATCCATCCACCCATCCTTCCTTCCATCTGTCCATCCATTCACACTTCCACTCATCCATCTTTCCATCCATCCACCCATCCATCCATCCATCCATCCTTCTATGCATCCATCTACCCATCCTTCCTTCCATCTGTCCATCCATTCACACTTCCACTCATCCATCTTTCCATTCATCCACCCATCCATCCATCCTTCTATCCATTGATCCATCCATCCATCCATCCATCCATCCACCCATCCATCCATTTTTCTGTGCATCCATCCATCCCTCCACTCTTCTATTCATCCATCTATCCATCCTTCCTTCCATGTGTCCACCATTCTGCTGGGGTTATTGTATATCTTTTTGTTGGCACACATTCTTTTAGGGCATGTGTTTTTCTGTATGCACATCTTTTCTCACAAGTTTGATTGCAGTTCTGTCACTTACTAGCTGTATAGTCCTGGGGACATTATTTAATTTATCTGTGCCTCAGTTTCCTTTCATGTAAAAACCTAATCTACTTCATAAGGTTAATGGAAGGACTAAATATGTTAATGTAAAACACATGGAACAGTGCCTGGCACATAGAAAGTTAGAGTTGCTTACCCAGAGCAACTTCCAGTCCTGCAAATTCCATTCGTGGAAAGTGTCATACACACACACACATACACACAGACATATATATAGGTACACCATTTAAAATCTTTTATACTGTATTATTACTGTACCTTTTCTATGTTTAGATACACAAATACTTGTCATTATGTTACAACTGTCTATAGTATTTAGTACAGTAACGTGTGGTACAGGTTTGTAGCCTAGAAGCAATGGGCGATGGTGTGTAGTAGGTGAAACCGTGTATGTTTGTGTAGGTTTACACTCTATGATGTTCCCACAATGCAAAATCACCTAATGATCCATTTCTTAGAACATCTCCCACTGTTAAGTGACACATGACTGTATCTCATCTTCACTTCCCTGATAACTAAAGATATTGAGTATCTTCTCATGTACTCATCTGCTACCCATATGTCTCTTGGTGAAGTACAGGCACACCTTGGAGGTATCGTGGGTTTGGTTCCAGACCACTGCAATAAAGTGAATGCCACAATAAAGTGAGTCACATGAACTTTTTGATTTCCCAGTGCATATAAAAGTTATGTTTACACTATACTGTAGTCTATTAAGTCTGCAATAGCTTTATGTCTAAAAATGTACATACCTTAATTTAAAATACTTTATTGCAAAAAAAATGCTAGCGACCATCTGAGCCTTCAGCAAGTCATAATGTTTTTGCTGGTGGAGGGTCTTCCCTTGATGCTGATGGTGCTGACTGATCAGGCTGGTGGGTGCTGAAGGTTGGGGTGGCTGTGGCAGTTTCTTACAATAAGACAACAGTGAAGTTTGCTGCATCGATTGACTCTTCCTTTCATGAAAGATTTCTCTGTAGCATGTGGATAGCATTTTATCCACAGTAGAACTTCTTGCAAAATGGGAGACAATCTTCTCAAGCCCTCCTGCTGCCTTATCAACTCAGTTTATGTCATATTCTGAATCCTTGGTGGTCATTTCAACGATGTTCACAGCATCTTCTCCAGGAGCAGATTCCATCTCAAGAAACCACTTTCTCTGCTCCTCCGTAAGAAGAGATTCCTCATCTGTTGAAGTTTGATCATGAAATTGCAGTAATTCAGTCACATCTGCAGGTTCCACTTCTATCTCTTGCTGTTTCCACCACATCTACAGTTCCCTCCTCCACGGAAGTCTTGAACCTCTCAAAGTCATCCATGAGGGTTGGAATCAACTTCTTCCAAATTTCTGTTAATGTTGATGTTTTGACCTCCTCCCATGAATCACAGATGTTCTTAATCTAGAAAGGTGAATTTTTTCCAGGCAATTTTCAATTTACTTTGCCCAGATCCATCAGAGGAATCGCTATTTATTGCGGATATAGCCTTATGAAATTTATTTCTTAAATAAAAAGACTTGAAAGTCAAAAGGACTCCTTGATCCATGGGTGCAGAATAGATGTTGTGATAGCAGGCGTGAAAACAACATGAATCTCCTTGCCCATCTCCATCAGAGCTCTGGGGTGACCAGGTGCATTGTCAATGAGTGGTAATATTTTGTAAGGAATCTTTTTTTTCTGAGCAGGTATGTATTTAAATATTCAGTAAACAATAGTGTAAACTGTTGTGCTGTCATCCCGGCTTTGCTGTTCCATTTATAGAGCACAGGCAGGGTAGATTTATCGTAACGCTTAAGGGCCCTGGGATTTTCATAATGGTAAATGACCATTTGCTTCAACTTACAGTCACCAGCTGCATTAGCGCCTAACAAGAGAGTCAGTCTGTTCTTTGAAGTTTTGAAGCCAGGCATTGACTACTTTCTAGCTATGAAAGTCCTAGATGTCATCTTCTTCCAATACAAGGCTGCTGTTTAGTGTAGTTTTTTATATGTAGCATGAGGTATGGATCAAGGTTCTTTTTTCTTTTTTTTGTACATGGGTATTCAATTATTCCAGCATCATTTGTTGAAAATACATTTCTTTCCCCATTGAATGGCCTTTGCACCTTCAAATAATATTATACCACCTCACATATAGTATAAGAAACTTACATCTGTGTAAGGGACTGAATTGTGTCCTCACAAAATTTGTATGTTGAAATCCCAACCCCCAGTGCCTCATAGTGTGATCACATTTGGAGAAAAGGTCTTTAAAGAGGTAATTACGTCAAAATGAGGCATTAATCCAACATGACTGGTGTTCTTACGAGAGGAGATCCGGTCATGTGGAGAGACACTAGAGGTTTGCATGCACAGACAGAAGACCATGTGAAGAGTCAGAGAGAGAGTGGCCGTCTGCAAGCCGAGGAGAGAGGCCTCCGTGGAAACCAGACCTGCAGCTTTGTGATCTGAGACTTCCAGCCCCCCGACTGTGAGAAAATAAATTTCTGTTCTGTGGTATCTCGTTATGGTGGCCCTGAAAAACTAACGTTTCTCCCTTCCTGGCTTTTGTGCTATGGTTTTCATGCTTTTTGTTTGTACACGTGTTATAAACCCAACACTATATTGTTACTGATTTTGCTTTAAATAGTCATTTGTCTTTTTAAGATGTTTTCTTAAAGAAGAAAAACAATCTTTTGTATTTATTATTTCTGGTGCTCTTTCTTTCTTTGTGTAGATCCTGACTTCTACCTGGTATCATTTTTCTTCTGTCTGAGAGATGTCCTTTAACATTTCTTGTAGTGAAAGTCTACTGGTGATAAATTTCCTCAACTTTGGTAAAGTCTTTGTTTTCAATTTTAAATATATTTTTGCTACATATAGAATTCTGCTTTGGTATTATTTTCCTTCCTTCCTTTCTTCCCTCCCTCCCTCTCTCCTTCCCTCCCTCCCTCTCTCCCTCCTTCCTTCCTTATGTTTTAGAGACAGGGTCTGGCTCTGTCTCCCAGGCTGAGTGCAGTGGTGTCATCACAGCTCTCTGCAGCTTCTAACTCCTGAGCTCAAGTGACCCTCCCACCTCCCAGGGTGTTAGGATTACAGGCAGGAGCCACTGCGCCCGGCCTATCTTTTGCAGTTTTTAATCTGGAGTTAATCTCATGTCTTTTTCATCTTAGACACTGTCTTTTCATATCTTGAATTTAGATTTCTTTTTTATCTTTTCCAGGTTTTTTTCTTACATGCTGGATGTTTCCTCTACCTTCTGAACATATAGAATATAGTTATAATAACCATTTTAGTGTCCCTGTATAAAAATGCTATCATGTGTATAATTTCTGAGTCTGTTTCTATTATTTTTCTCCTTGCTGTGGGTTGCATTTTCTTGCTTCTTTGTATGTGTTGTAATTTTTGAATGCATGCTAGACACTGCGACTTTGCTGTGTTGGGTTCTGGGTATTTTTGTATTCCTGTGAGTATCTTGTGCTTATTTTGGGGTGCAGTTAAGTTACTTGGGAACAGTTTGATCCTCTTGGGACTTCCTTTTAGACTTTGTTAGTGGTACCTGAGTAACATTCATTCTCATTTTCTCCAGTGTGGAGGCGAGACTCCTCTGTGTGCACCTCGGAAGATGCAGCTCTTCCCTCTGGCTGCTGGGCGTGCGCGCTGCTCTCAGGTCTTTGCGAATGCTGCTCCTGGCAGGTGGTTTTCACCCCAGCCCGAGTAGTTTCCTTAAATGCACGTGCTGTTTGACTCTGCTGAACACTCAAGGGCGCCCTCTGCAGAGCCCCAGCCTCTCCCTGGCAGCCCCCTGCTCTCTGGCATTCCTGCCTGCAAACTCCGCTTGCCTTGGTCCCCTGAACTCAGCTCTGTCTCCCAAACTCAGGAGCTCATTAAGTTCTGCCTGCACCCCCACACTGTGGCCGGGGCTCTCTCCGGTCACCTAAGGAAATGGTGGGCTCGTCTCCCTGTCTCCTGACTCTCAGCGATCACTCTCTGGCGTTGCCCCATATCTGGTCTCTGACAAATATGGTGTGGTATATTTTTCCAGCTTTTCGGTGTTCCTGGGAGGGGGACCCTGGTCCCTGTCACTTCATGGCAGTTGTAAGTGGAAGTCCCACTCCACATTTTGCCAACCCAGTCTCCCAGTAACTGTCACCCTGTCACAGACAAAGCTGCGGTGTGCGTCCTGTGGACTCTGTGGGGACAGGCCTGGCTGGCCACAGGGTACACAGGCTCCTTATGGAGGCTCCAGGCTGCTCCTCGGGCGGCCACACCAGCCTCGCATCTGCCAGTAAAGAAAGGCGCCCCTGGGAAGTGTCAGGCCGGCTGACTTTGCCAGCTTGGTGGGTATAAGGAGATGTGGTTTAGGCAGATAACATTATTCACAGTTACAAATCAGGAGATGGAGACATGGGAATTGTAAGGAACTTTCTTGAGGTATCCAGGCCAAGGCAAGTTCCAGATGGCCAGGCCCAAGAACGTGTCCTTCGGTAGCTGCGCTGCGCGACCTCGCTGGGCAGCAGGAGGCCCGGGGAGCACACGGAGTGGGCCAGGCCCTGCCGCCGAGGGCCAGTAAGAAGCACCAGGGGAAGTTTGTCACAGCACAGGCATTGCTCCCTTTTAGGTGTCTGCAGGGGACAGTTCAGCAGCCACCGGGAGAGAACGGGATGGCAGTCTCCCGCAGACCCAGCATCCAGCAGGGACAGCAGCGGCCACCGTGACGTGGACTCAGGCAGCGCAGGCAGAAACAGATGTGCGCCCAGCCAGGAGGCAAAGGCACCGCTACAGGTGTGTCCCCGGCGGGCGCTGAGGCCCGCTTCACGTGGGCTCCGCATTGTCAGAGCAGAAGTCAGAGGGGAAATGGGGGATTTTCCACTAAATGTTCGAGCTGGACTCTGAAGGGGGCGCCGGGAAGACCGCCTGCAGCCAAAGGTGACGTTCCCGAGCGTCTCAGTGAGAGGGACACCTGTGCTCTGCAGCAGGCCGGCATCTCGAGGGTGGGTCCACCCCCCCACGGGGCTCCAGATTCACCAGGCGGATTGCTCGTTCTGTGACCGGTTTGGCATGACTGGCGGCGGGGCTTGGAGCTGAAGCCGGAGCCCGGCCTCTCTCCGTCCTCCCAGGACACCGTCTCTGTGGCACACACTGCATTGCGTCCCCAAAACTCCCCTCTCGCCTGGTAAAGGCAGTGGCCCTGAGGTTACAAATTGTCCTGCTCACACTTAAACCTGGAATTTGGTTGTGGGTTTGGGGTCAACGTGCCCGTGGGTGCTCCCGGGGCCGAGGCTGGCTCGATGTGTGGCAGCCCCGCTCCCTCCGGGAGCTGCCTCAGAAGGCGGACAGGGAGGTCTGCGTGTGTTTGGGGGTGACCAGAGGCCCCTGATGTGTCAGCCTTCAGGCCCGGGCAGGGCCAAGCAGTGATGATCTGTGCTTCCACAGGTCTGCACAGCCCTGGGAGCCAGAGACTGCGTTTGTGGGGTCAGACTAACACAGGGCACCTGACGGGTCCCGGTGCGCACCTTTCAGCAGCCACCTTGCAACGCCCACCGGGCAAGACCCGAGCCTACCTCGCGCCCTTCCTGATGGCCTCGCACAGACATTTGTGAGCTAAAAATCTTAAGCCCTCAGCTGACTGAAGGGAACCCCTTCCTGGCCAAGGGGACCCCAAGAAATACCCTAAAGCTGAGTTGCTGGCCATGCGAAGGGTGGCCGGACACGCCCCTCACGCCCCCTCCCTTCTTGGAGATGTCCTTTGTGACTCACTAACAGGCCTCAGGCTGTGCAAGACAAAGCTTGAACCACATCCGCAGGTCTTCAATTTACTTAGTGGGTCACTTGAGTCTGGGTATGTGTCCAGTGACTTGGCTGTGATTAACAGATTTCCTTATCTTGACTTAAAACATTCCAAGCCTTTAGACAAAGCTTCATTTCTTTAACCAATTACAAATCAAAGAATCTTTAAGCCTATCTATAACCTGAATGACCCTGAGATGTCCTGACTTTTTGGGCCTAACCAATGTATATTTTCCATGTATTGATTTATAACTTTACGTGTAAGTCTTGCCTCCTGAAATGTTTAAAACCAAACCGTAACCCAACCATGGTGACACCACTTGCTCAAGTTTTCTTGGGTGTGGCTCTCCAGGCCATGGTCACACATATTCGGCTCAGAATAAACCTCTTTAAATTATTTTACAGAGTTTGGGTTCTTTTCCTCCTAGGCCCTGGGGCCAGCACAGAGACAGGTGTCTGGTGGCTTCCTCTTGTCCGAGCTTGTGTGAGCATGTCCTCCATGCCTGGCTGCGAGAGGGTGCCCTTGTCCACTGGTCCCCAGAGGCTATGATGACAAGAACAGGAGAGGCTGCTGTAGGCTCCCTGGTCAGCTGGACTCTGGGGACAGTCCCTTGGCTGAGAGCGGTCCTCGGTGTGCACTTCTTAGCAGCCTGGTGGTGCCCATTGCCCTCAACAGGGACATGGGTGGGGCCACCATAGGGAGGAGAGGTTGACCTTGGACAGAGGGGGCTACTGCAAAGGCCCCGGGCAGGAAGTGATGGGACAGGGGCAGGCACCTCCCCATCTGCCCTGTGGGGCTCCTCATGTCCCTTCAGTCTGTTCCCCTTGGCACCTCCAATTTAAGAGATACAACGTGGCCTTGAGTCCTAGGGTGATCCCAGGCAGACGCTCCTGAAATTCCCGTCTTATTGCTGGGGCGGCTGAGGTGAGCCTCCTGCCGTCAGTGTGTGGGAGGGCAAACACGCTTGCTGCCTCCCTCTGCCCAGCAGGGCGGCCGGGTGGGGGCAGGCCCAGGCCAGAGGCGGGGCCAGGGACAAATGGGGGGCTCCCTATAGCGTGGGTGCCCAGGCCCCCAGGCTCGTCCCAGCCTCAGCCCTGCCGCACCCTATCCCACTGTGACCAGCGAGATTTCTCTGAACCGGCCAATCTGGTCACATCATTTTCTTGATGGTACATCCTCGTGGTCTCAGCTCACTTCTAACAACCAATGAGTCAAAGAAGAAATCACATATAGGACGGGAAAATATTTTTACCAGAATGGTAATGAAAATGCAACATACCCAAAAGTTGTAGAATGTAATTAAGGTGATGTTTAAAGGGAAATTTATAGCATTAAATAATAATTAGATGAGAAAAGAAGAATGGTCTCAAATCAGAACTAGAAGGAGGGCAAACCAAAGCCAAAGTAAAACAGAGAAAAGGGGATAATGAACGAAAAAGCAGAAATCGATGACGAGAAAACAAAAAGTAAAGGTGAGACCAAAAATTGGTTTTTTGAAATGATCAATAACATTGATAAATTTCTAGCCACTTTTATTAAGCAAAAGGAGAAAACACACAAATTACCAATATCGGGAATGAAAGAGGGAACTTCACAGATCCTATAGATAAAAAGGAATAAAAAGGGATTTTTTACAGTTTATTTTGTCAGCTTTATTGAGGTACATCTCATATACAATGAAAGTCACAACTTATACAGAAATCTTGTGGAAAACTTTATGCCAACAAATCTGAAAACTTAGATTGAATGGACAGATTTCTTGAAAGACATAGGACACGAAAGCTCATTCAAGAAAAAATTATATAACCTGCATAGCCCTATATATGTTAAAGAAATTGAATGTATAATTAAAATCATTCCAAAAGAAAACTTCAAGCCCAGATGGCTTTGCAAGTGAATTCTACCAAACACTTAAGGAAGAAATAATACCAATTCTGCACAATTCTTTTACAGAAAAGAGAAAATTGGGAGCACTTCCAACTCATTCTATGAAGTCAGCATTACTCTGACACTAAAACAAGGCAAGGCATTGTAAGAAAAGGAAACTACAAATAATACCTTCATTAATATAGAAATGAAAATCCTCAACAAAATAATAATACATGTGACCAAGTGGTATTTATCTCAAGAATACAAAGTTGTTTTTACATTTGAAACTCAATCAAGCTGTGCACAGTGGCTCACACCTGTAATCCTAGCATTTGGAGAGGCTGAGGTGGGAGGATCACTTGAAGCCAGGAGTTTGAGACCAGCCTGAGCAAGAGCGAGACCCCTCTCTACAAAAAAATAGAAAAAATATCCAGGCATTGTGCTACGCACCTGTAATCCTAGCACTTATGGGAGGCTGCGGTGGGAGGATTGCTTGAACCCAGGAGTGTGAGGTTGCAGTGAGCCAGGAAGATGTCACTCCACTCTAGCCTGGGTGACAGAGTGAGACCCTGTCTCTGTCTTAAAAAAAAAAAGCAAAAAAACCTCAACCAATGTAATTCATCATGTTAACAGGCTAAAAAAAGAAAAACCATATAATAATCTCAACAGATACCAAAAAAGTCATCTGACAAGATTCATCACTGTCACCCATTCATAATAAAACTCTTCAACAAAATAGATTTCAACTTGATAAAAGACATCCACAAAACACTACACCTTACATCATTCATAAGAAGGACCAAATGATTTCCCACTCACACAAGGATGTTTACTCTCATCGTTTCTATTCCCCATTATACGTGAGGGCCTAGCCAATGCAGTAAGGCAAGAAAAAGAAATAAAAGGCATGCAGTTTGGAAAGGAAGCAGAAAAACAGGTTTTATTTACCTGTGGCATGACTGTCTATGTAGAAAATCTTCAGGAATATATAAAAATGGCTGCTAGCCTTAATAAGTGAATTTAGCAAGGTCACAGGATAAAAGGGCAATATAAAAAGTCAATTGCATTTACATATACTGGTAACAAACAATTGGACAATAAAATATTCTTTAAAGTAACACATACAAAATGAAAAATATAAAAATATGAAATGCTTATAGATAAATTTAGCAAAATGTGTGCAAAAGCCTGTAGGCTGAAAACTACAAAAAGCTGATGACAGAAATTGATGAAGATGTAAATAAATGTAGGTCAGAAGATTCAATACTGCTAACATATCAGTTCTGCACAAATTAATATATAGGCTCAATACAATCTAAATCAAAATCCTGATAGAAATTTTTGGGTAGAAATTGACAAGCTGATTCTAAAATCTATATGGAATGCAAAAGACCTAGAATAGCCAAACAATTTTGGAAAAGATGAAAAAGTTAGAAGATTTATATTATCTGATTTTAAGAGTTACTACAGAGCTACAATAATCAAGATAGTGTGGTATTAGCATCAGAGTAGACATATTACATAAATCAACAGGACAGAATTGAGATTCCAGAAATAGATCCACATTTTTATAGTCAATTGATTTTCAATAAAAGTGCCAAGTTAATTTAATGGTAAAGGTGAGTGTCTTCAGCAAATGGTGCAGGAATGATTGGCTGTCCATATGCAAAAATTAGTTCAAAGTGCATAAGAGCAAAAAACATAAACTTTCTGAAAGATAAGAAAATATCTGTGATCTTTGTTTAGGCAGCTATTTCCTAAATAATACACAAAAACCATAAAAGAAAAAAGCTGGACATCATCAAAATGGAAAAGTTTTGCTTTTTAAAAGACACTGATAAGAAAATGCAAGGTAAGTCAAAGACTGCAAGAAAATATTTTGGTTGGTCCAAAAGTAATTGTGGTTTTAGCACTGTTGAAATTTGCAGTTTGATATTGGAATACATTCTTAAATAAATGTGGTTACGTTATACATCATTTTAATGCACATTTCTCATTTTATGTTTTTTTGCTAATGACCTTTACTTGCTGTTTATTTTATATTTATTTTAGGTTATGGAAATGATGTAGATAAAAAGCAAATTCGAGTGATTTTCTTTTCTTTGAGACATTATTTACTAAATTCATTCTTATTTGTTTTTTAAAATTTTTTAATTATTTTTATTTTTTAATTTCAGAATATTATGGGGGTGCAAATGTTTAGGTTACACATATTGCCTTTGCCCCACCCCAATCAGAGCACTTTTCTTATTTGAGTTCAAAATGGGTCGTAAAGCAGTGGCGACAACTCACAACATCAGCAACACGTTTGGCCCAGGAACTGCTAATCATTAAGCCAACGTACAGTGCAGTGGTGGTTCAAGAAGTTTTGCAAAGGAGACGAGAGCCTTGAAGATGAGAAGCACAGTGGCCGGCCATCAGAAGTTGACAACGACCAATTGAGAGCCATCATCAAAGCTGATCCTCTTACAAGTACATGAGAAGTTGCCAAAGAACTCAACGTCAAGCATTCTATGGTCACTCGGCATTTGAAGCAAATTGGAAAGGTGAAAAAGCTTGATCAGCGGGTGCCTCATGAGCTGCCCGAAAATCAAAAAAGTCATCGTTTTGAAGTGTCATCTTCCCTTATTGTATGCAACTACAATGAACCATTTCTCGATCAGATTGTGACGTGCGACAAAAAGTGCATTTTATACTACAACCGGCGACGACTAGCTCAGTGGTTAGACCAAGAAGCAGCTCCAAAGCACTTCCCAAAGCCAAGCTTGCACCACAAAAAGGTCATGGTCACTGTTTGCTGGTCTGATCCACTACGGCTTTCTGAATGCCAGAGAAACCATTACATCTGAGAAGTCTGCTCAGCAAATCGATGATGAGATGCACCGAAAACTGCAACACCTGCAGCCAACACTGGTCACCAGAAAGGGCCCAATTCTTCTCCATCACAATGCCCAACCACAGGTCACACAACCGCTTCAAAAGTTGAATGAATTGGGCTACGAAGTTTGCCTCATCCGCCATATTCATCTGACCTCTCGCCAACCACCACTTCTTCAAGCATCTTGACGACTTTTTACAGGGAAAATGCTTCCATCAAATCTCAAAGCATGGATTTTTATGCTATAGGAATAAACAAACTTATTTCTCATTGGCAAAAATGTGTTGATTGTAATGGTTCCTATTTTGACTAATAAAGATGTGTATGAGCCTAGTTATAATGATTCAAAATTCACAGTCTGAAACTGCAATTACTTTTACACCAACCTAATACTTGCAAAACATTTATCTGATCAAGAAATTATATCCAGAATGTATAAAGAACTCCTGCAACTCAATTACAAGAAGACAATCCAATTTTCAAAAATCAGCAAAAGATTTGAAAAGATCCTTTACTAAAGAAGATATATGAAAGGCTCAAGACCATTGGCCATCAGGGTAGTGCAAATTGAACCACAATGAGATACCACTATAAACCCACCAGAATGGTTATCATTATCGAGAAGGCTGATGACACTAAGGGTTGGTGAGAAAAGGAACACCTGGAACTTTCCTACATTGGTAAAGACGGTAACAGTTTGCACGTGAAAAATAAAGTGAGCACAGGAATGCAAAATGGTATGGCCACTCTGGAAAACAGTTTGTCAATTTCTTTAAAGTTAAGTATAAACTTCTAATACAATCCAGCAATACCACTCAAGAGAAGTGAAAACATATGTTCCCAAAAGACTTGCACTTGAATGTTAATAGCAGCATTATTCATAATTGCCTCAAATGGAAAAAAAACCAAGTGTCCATCATTTCATGGATGGGTAAACAAATTTTGGTAGAATTCTACTCAGTTATAAAAACCAATGATCCAGTGATTTATGCAACAACATGGATTAATCTCAAAATCATTATGCCAGCTGAAAGAAGCCGGACATGAAAGACTACATACTGTGCGAGTCTACCTACGTGAAATTCTACACTAAAACTAGAGCGACAGCAGCTTGTGGTTGCACGAGCTCAGAGCTGGGGGAAGGGACTCTGCAGACGGGACTTTCAGGAAAGTTGGAACAGTTGTATTTCTTGAGGGCAGTGATGACATATCAATGTATACAGTTGTCTAAACTCATTGAATTGTAAAAATTAATGATTGGTATTGCACATAAATTGTATCTCAATACAAAAAGGCACGAAAAGCTGAAGATAGGTATTACTCATGAGTGAGCAATTTTATACCCCAAGAATGTATGCCCAAGTGTATCAGGGCACACAAGTAAAAAGGTTCACAACTTATTTATAATATTCCCAAACTAGAAACACTCAAAGGCTCACTGTCAGTGAAATGGATAAAGAAACTGTGGTAGGGGGAGGGGAGAAAAAAAAAAGAAAAAAAAGAAACTGTGGTATATTCATACAATGGGTTATTTAACAGTAACCAGCAATGAATGAGCTGTAGCTATATACAACATGGATACATTTCACGAAGTTGAAGGAAAGTAGCGCAGTGTGTAAGAATCATGCTCTATGATTCCATTTATATAAAATTAAAAAAACAGGCAAAGCCAAACTATAATGGTTAGGGATGGCTGTCGGATGAAAAAGTATAAATAGTTGCAAGGAAGTGATTTCGAATGATGTCAGCAGAAGCTTTGGTGGGAGGGAGGCTGTGGTGGGAGGTGCAGGCTCCACACTCAGAAGTCCGGCAATATTCTGCTTTTTGGGTGGCAAGTGGACAGGTACTCATTTATAAGTCATTAAGCCATTACATGTATATTTTATAATTTTTTCTGTGGCTCTATAGTATTTCACAAGACAAAAGCTTTTAAAATAATAATTAAGCTGCATTATGTGTCTCTGAGAACTCACTGGAGGTGGTCTTATGAGAGTAAGTTCTTTAGATAAACCACAGCTGTGCAGAGCTGTTTATAAGTGAAGAGCAGTAGTGATTGTTCTGGCAAAAAAGTGGGTGAAGATCAATAATAAAATTTTCTTTTTAGTATTTAGCCAGTTAAAGAGATAAAGGATAAAACTACTAAAAAGTGATAAACAAATTAGAATCAGCCAAAGTAATTGAAGTCAACACTCTAGGAGATATAATTTTATATGCTAATAAATATGTAAATATCAAAATAAATTTTAAAGGTCATAGGAAAAATATTGTTGAATTAATACACGACCACTGTTGTTAAGCTGTCGTCTCTGGGCCTCAGGCTCCTTATCTTTGCAATGGCACCGTGCTCTCTCCCCGGCGGGCAGGGCGACCGGGAGTGCCCCGAGCACCGAGTGCTCCGTGTGAACCTGCGGGGCCACGCAGGGTGGGCTCTGTGATTTTTAAAATAACTCCTCTTTCCCCCAAAACCCGTAGAGAAGTCATTTCTCATTAGTGTGGGGCTTCTTTCCAAAGTGGGTGCCCCTCCCTGACCGCCAAGCCCCTCAAATCACCCAACCAGACTGCAGCTGCTCCAGGGCCCCCTCAGCGGCCATACTGAGGAAAGGCAGGGACAGGTGCTGCAGGGTGAGCCTGGCAGGGGCTTTGGGGAAAGGATTCTGCCAGAAAGCAATGGAACCAGCTTTCAAAATGTGCCAGGGTCTGTTCCCACTTCCACTCCTGCTTTTAGGCATCAGAAGCCAACTGAAGTGTGAGGGTCATCACTGTGAGTGAGGGCCAGTGCGGGGTCCCTGTGAGCTCAACAAGCACGCTATAGGGAAGCTCTGCACGACTGGGACCATGCACTGCCCTCGCTGTCCCTGCCAGCCCAGTGTTCCTCGCTCGCAAAGGCAGCTGACCGTCTGCTGAGTGCCAGCAATGACTGGGGCGGAGCAGGGGAGGGGGACGGGCAAGCCCTGCCAGCGTCCCAGTCCAGGCCCCAGGTGGCAGGGCTCCTTCTAAACACACCCAGGGCATCAGTCCCAGGGACTCCTTTATCCTCAGGATAAAGTCTAAACTTCCTGGTGAGGCTCAAGGACCCTTCTGGGTAGGGCACCTGCTGCCTGGTAGTCTCACCCTCATGCTCTGCCCCCTCCCACAGGGGGCTGCTCTGCGAGTGAGCTCCAAGCTCTCTCCTGGGGGGCTGTTGCTCCTGTTGCTGCTGGAGGTGCTCCTCCCAGGGCCCCTTCCTTGCCCCAGGCCGAGGTAGGTGCCTCTCCTGCTTGCTGCCCAGCCAGTGTGCCCTGGCCCTGCGCACCTATGAGCAGAACGAGACTGACCTTTGTATTCTGCCACAGGACAGAGTGACCACGGCTGGCTGCTGGCCACCCATGCATTCATCTGCTCAGGCATTCATTCCATACAGCCAGAGCACAGCCAGGTCCTCATTGGGGGCAGGGGGGCGTTACACAGGACTCTGCCTGCCCTGAGCTCCCAATCTGGTGGGGAAGACAGACATTTTCGACCACAGGGAAGCCCCAGCCGTTACTGGGACTGCCTTCCAGGGGCTGGGGAGGGCAGGAAGGCGGCTGCAGGGCGCAGGGATGCAGTGCACAGAGCCTGAGTATGAGCCCTGGCTCCACCAGTTGCTAGCTTATTCGTGGAAAGCCCGTTTGAGGAGAACAGGGCCACCTACCTCAGGGTCTGTCGCAAGGACGGAGTAAAAGTCACGTGAAGCACTCAGTACAGCCTCTGGAGGACGGTAGGCACTCACAAGACTGAGTTACTATTAAGTGAAGTGAAACTAAGGTGTGTGAAGCGAGAAGGCAGGTGCCAGGTGAGGACGTGGAGAAGGAACATACCCTATGAAGTGGGAACAACACGTGCAAAGGCCCTGTGGCAGGAAGAGGCCTGTGATGGGTGTGACAGAAAGGTCTAATGAGGGGTGGAGAGAGGCTGGAGGTCAGATTGGGTAGAAATTCCACAGGACAGATTGCCTGCCCTGCGACCTTTGATGGCGAAGGCCCTCCCAGCTCAGATTCTCTGTGCCTGAGAGGGCACAGCCCCATCCCTCCACCCCCACCCTTCCTTGAGGGAGGAGGACAAGCCAGGCCAGCTTACCTCCTCCTCCAAAGCCTAATCAATCTGCTGGCGTCACGGCGCTGCGAATGGTGAGGCTGCTCTACCCTGCTCCACCGGAGGTGGCTGCAAACCTGTTTCCCTGGAAACGGAGATAATCATTGCAAGTCAGCTCATGGCAACTCCGCTCGCGCGTGGGAGCCACGCTTATTATACAAGCTGATTTACACACTGTCCTTTTAAAACCTATACATCATAATGCAAGGAAGGATCACTATTCCTCCTTCTCTGGCAAGTCATCCCGCATGAGGCGCAGGGCCGTTCAGCTGATGTTCTAAAATCTGCACTCCCTGCTAAAAATACAGGAAGCATGCTCGCTCTGCTCGCAGCTACCGCAGTTGAAGTAAATCCCACGCAAGTGTCCAGGGAGCTGCATCAGGAGCCTTCACATACATTCGCACCGGGCAGATGGTTTCCGTGAAATGTGGGCGGGGGGCCCGCCCCCGCGGGCTCCTGCCTTGAGCCTGTGGGCGCAGCTTCTTTCAGACGCGGGGCCTTCGGGGGCTTCTGCCCCTGCTCACCGGGCACCACGGGACACCCCGTGCCCTTTGGGGGCATGAAGCCGTGCCCTGTGGGTGGTGTCTCCACAGGCCAGAACTCACCAAGGTGTGTGACGGGGACCGAGGTGCGTCCCGGTGCATCCCTGCAACTCCCCCAACCCCCAGGGCGAGCTCCCTGGCTGCAGCCACAGGACGACGAAGTTATTTAACGCTGCAATTAGCCGCCGGTGAGTCATGCGGCTCCGCGGCCTCGCTGCTGCAGCGGCCGAGACCCAGCGGAAAGGACCAGAGGCGCAGGCCCCGCTGCTCGCCGGTGGGACCTCAGACGGCCTTCCGGAGACCCCGGCCCCAGCCCTCCCTGTCCTAGTCAGGCTCCCGTCAGGAAGAGGATGGAGGCCCTGAGGGGCGGGGGGCGGGGGGGGGGCAATCTCCCGCACCCCCGCCTGCCTCTCACCCACTTTGAGTTCTCACGGTGGCAAAGCGGTGATTTGCCGCCTCCTCCCTCCTTCACTCAGGCCGTGAACCGCCTTCTGATGAATTAATTCACATGCACCCGCGTCTGGGGAAAATTCCTGTCTGATCCCAGAGAAGGGCTTTCAACTAAAACCCAAACGAGACTCATTCAAGGTTCTGCCCAAGGCTTCACCTCCGGCTTGCTTCAAATGGTTCAAAAAGCACCTCTGCCCACCTCGCTCCTGAGAGCACAAGGACACACACACATGCACACACGGGCACACACCACACATGCAACACACCACACACCCGGCACACAGGCGCGCGCGCGCTGGCACTTCTGGAGATCCAGGCTCGGTTCCCCATCCCCCATCCCCCATCCCGCCAGCACCCCGCAGCACTCCGCACCCAGACCCCTACCCTCCCGTGCCTGGGCTCCCCTTTTCCCAAGCACCTCGGTTGTCCTTTCCTCTCCCTCCCTGCCCCCAGACTCGCCCTTTCCCTTCCCCTCCACCCAGGCTCTCCCTCATGCCCACCCCCAGCACACAGCTTCCTCTCCCCCTTCTCCCCGCACCCCCAGCTAACTTCTTCAGCCTTCCCGACCGCCGCAGGCGGGTGGGCGTGAAGTGCGGACCGGACCGTGGATAGGGGAGCGCAGACGCAGGGCGCCGGCAGGCGGGAGGCGCTGGGGAGTGGGGCCCAGGGGGTCCGGGAGAGACAGCGCCAGAGAGAGCCCGGGGAGGGGGGTGCGGACAGAGACTGGCGTTCCCTAAGCGGCCTGCGCTGGATCGGAGCACCTACAGGGGCAGAAGGCGGAGAGAAGCGGCGAGGGGCCACCTCTCCTCGGGGAGGTGGCGGAGGGGGCTCCTGGGGGCGGCGGGGGCTGGTGGGGGCGGAGGAGGGCGGCGCCAGGGCGAGGCGCGCCGGGCCGCGGGCGGGGTGGGGGGAGCAGAGCGTCCTGGGAGGGGCGCCGCTGGCTGGGGAGGGGGCGCGCGCGCCCTGCGGTCCTCTGCGCCGCATCGGTTCCCGGCGCGGGGTCGCGGCGGCGGTGGGAGGCGGAGGATGCGGGCTTCGGCGGCGGCGGCGGCGCGGGCCCGGGAGGACGCGGGAGGATGAGGAGGAGGCCGGCGGTCCGGCCGCGCGGCGCCGGGAGGAGGCGCAGGCGGCGGGGGCGGCGGCGGGCGGCGGCGGGCGCGCGGGGTGCGGGCCGGCTCGGGCGCGGAGGATGAAGTGGAGCGTCCGCGGGGCCTGCGCCGCGCTCTCCTCCTGCCTCCTGCTCGCCTGCGCGCTCAGCGCCGCCGCCGTCGGCCTCAAGTGCTTCTCGCTGGGATCGGAGCTGCGCGGGGAGCCGTTCCGGCTGGGGGCCGCCGCCGGCGCCTTCTACTCGGGGCTGCTGCTGGCCGCCGGCCTCTCGCTGCTCGGCGCCGCCCTGCTCTGCTGCGGGCCCCGGGAGGCGCCCCTCGCAGGGCCGGGGCCGGGCCCGGGGCTTGGGGTCCCCGCGGCCCCGGCAGGGGCTCCAGAGGACGCGCCCGGCGAGCCGGGGGTCGCAACCGGGCCCCCGGGGCCGGTGAACAGCCAGAACCTGCTCCTGCTCGGCGTCCTCGTCTTCATGCTTGGGGTCCTCAGCGCCTTCGCGGGCGCGGTGATCGACGGCGACACCGTGTCCCTAGTGGAACGCAAGTACTCCCACTACTGCCTGCCCCCGCGGGCGCCGGCCGCAGCCCCCGGCCCGGCCGCCGCGGCCCCCGGCCCGGCCCCCAGCGCGCCGCGCGCCCGCAGCACCCTGGACAGCGCCACGTCCGCCAAGTGCCGCCAGCTGAAGGACTACCAGCGCGGCCTGGTGCTCTCCACCGTCTTCAACTCGCTCGAGTGCCTCCTCGGCCTGCTCAGCCTCCTGCTGGTCAAGAACTACAAGTCGTCGCAGGCCCGGCGCGGCCGGCGCGGCCGGAGGAGGGCAGGCCGGGCCCTGGCGCGGCCCCGCGGCGGCCCCGGGCTCCGCGCGCAGCCGTCAGCCTCCCGGGCGCGGCGGGGCCGGCGGGGCCGGCGGGGGCGGCGGCTGCAGCCGCGGCCCAGCGAGGCCTCCATCCTGTCCCCGGAGGAGTCCGACTTCGTCGCCCCCGGGGACTGCGCAGGCTTCGCGGCGCACCACGCCGTCTCCTACATCAACGTGGGCGTCTTTCACGCGTTCGACGAGGCGGGCGTGGAGGTGTGCTGCGGGGGTCACCCGTCGGTGGAGCTGCCGGGGTACGCGCCCTCGGACCCCGACCTCAACGCCTCCTACCCCTACTGCTGCCGGCCGCCCTGCGAGGCGGCGCGCCCCTGGGAGCCCAGCCGGGCCTGCTGAGCCCCGGGCCGGCCCCCCGCGGACCGCACCCGCGCCTTTGCACCGGACCAGCGCGGCGAGGGAGGGCGGGAGGCTGGGCGGGTCCAGAGCCAGGCCTCGCTGGGCGTTGCATCTTCGACGTGGCTTTGCATTCTCTGGACTGGCTCCTCTGAGGGCTCCGTGACCACAGGAGGGGTCCTCCGGTATTATCATTTGTGTCTGGGAGGTTTCTCTTCTTTTCTGTGTCGTTCGTATCCGGATTCCATTTTCAAGTTTACAATAAATGTTTTGGGGTTGGCGCGCCCGACCGCACTTCTCTGGCAAGTCCGTTCCCTGGGGCCGCGCTCGCCTGGAGGTCCAGGCGGGGGAAGTGCAGGGAGATTCGCGCAGAGAAGCACCTGGCTGAGAGGACAGAGACACCGCAGCTGGTCCCATAGGCACGAAGGACATGGAACAGCACCAACAGCAACACTTTGTACACGGATGTGCCTGCCTTTGTTGGTACTTTCTTACTGTAAAGCTCTCCATAAACAGTGAACATGTTTGGTAAATTTATTGCAATTTAAAATTGGTGAGTTCCTTTATTAAATTAATTGCTATACTATTGGAGAATATTCATCGAGTTGGAATTAGAGGAAGTCTATACACAGATCAGTTTTGGGGGAAATGGTTGGATTTGGTCAAATGTTGATTGACAGTTGTATTCTGCTAGCTGGTGGACTAAGTCCAGCCTCTCTCTGAAGCTAACTTTCTGTGTGCAGAGAGACACGAATACCACGTCCCATACATTTTCTGTTTTGGAAACTAGGTGTGTGGTTTCTACTGCAAAGCAGAGCTTATTTTTGGTTAATACATATGAACAATCTAATCCTATTTTGGAAAATCAGTCTTAGTTTTTCTGGCAAAGATAATTTTCCTGTTGATTAATTCACTAATCTGGTAATTTTGACTATTATGGCATTTCATTTAAAATATACCCCTTAAATAGCCTTAATTGATGTGAAGGTCATACTTTTAAATGATTAGGGTATGTACGTGTGTCATATTTATACACACAATATGAACTGAGTTCCATGATGGTAGAGTGTGTCTGTCTGTCCGGTGGGCTGGCTAGGAGCCAGGCAGCCTCTGAGTCTTGGAAAAAGGTGATGTGGCTCCGACTCCCTCCTATGTGCCTGGAATCGAGGCACCGCTGTGAGCAGAGCCCCACCCTGACCCCAAAGGTGTTTATCTCCTGCAGGTGGAAGTGGAGACGCAGCCAGGGCTCTTGAGGGTGAGTGCCAGCACAAAGCACTTTAGGAGAGAGATTCCACAGAGAAATTGTGTGGAATATCTTTACAGTATGTAGGAGTCTACATCTAGCTGTGAAAAGTAGCCTAATTTAAGGATGGAGCAGAGTTTCCAGGTGCATGCAGGCTCTGGGGGGAGACCTCTTCCCAGCCCCCAGCTGCCCGAATGCAGAGCTCCCCTGCACCCCTGGTGACCAGGGCCCCCTGTCCAGCTGACACTTGGCTGGGCTGCCCTGCTGCAGCCGAGGCCACTGGAGGGAGGAGGCCCCAGTCCCATTTCCCATGAAGAGAAGTGAGACATGTCACCATTCAGTGGGCTCATCTATGGAGGAGGCAAACCTGTCCTCGCTGGTGCTTGGACAATTCCTATGAAACTTGAGAATCTGATCAAAGAGGCTAATGTCCTCTCCTTGCTGTGTTGATGCCACCAGGGAAAAAGACCCACGCATGGCCCATTTCCTAGGTTATCATCCACAGGACTCATCAGAGAGTTTCCCACGGAGACAAAGAAGGTTCTGCTGAACTGAGGACCTCACCCGACTGGTCCCCTGTTCTTCCTTACAGCCCGGTCCCTCCTGCCCCAGGACAGCCAGCCCACTAGCCATAAACCTAAGCAGAAATGTGTCAGTGGCAACACAAAGCGGCTTTTAGGATACTTTCCCCCATCTACCTAAATCCAGTCAGTGTGACACTGTCAGATGTTTTCTGCTTCCTGAGCAGAGCTGCTCCCACCTCTTAGGGAGGGACGTCTTGGCGGCTGCAAGGCCGACCCCCCAGGGCCACAGAGCAGAGGGCCAGGCGGGTCTGCCCAGTGCGGCATGAACGTGGGCAGCACAGACACAAGAAGTCAAACCTCCTGTATCCCTTTTGTTTTCTGAGGTGTTCCGTCTTGCACATTTTGTACAGCATAAAATGTCAGATGCCTTATGAGTCTTTCCAATTTGTGACCAAAATCAGTGGTCTCTCTAAAGTTTCAGGATTTTCTTGGGACAAGACAGAAGGCAGAATGAAGTGGGGGTGGGCAGGGCCAGTGGCCAGCAGCAGGGCACTGTGTCATCTGTGCACGCCGCCCCGCTGCAGCAGGGAGCATCTGGGGTGCGCAGGCAGCTGCTCCTGCCTGAGCCCTGGTAGGGGCAAACTGGCCTCGTTTGTGCACCAAGAAATGGGATGACTTGTTTTAAGACTGAGTGTCCCTAACACCACGAACATTGTTAGCCCCACTTTTATACAGGTTGGTATAATGATGCGGGACACCAAGGTTTGACTTTTTAAAGTTTATCTGAGGAAACAGATTTCCACATATCCCTAAACCCGATTGTTCCAAAGACCATTCTCAGGGGGTGGAGGCTCCGACGCTCGAGGCCCTGCCCTGGCTCCCAGCTCCCCGAGAGTCATCCAACGCCATCCAGCTCATGGCAGCAGGTTCATTCATGTTCATTCCATTTTTTGAAATTTTAAGTTAGAGTCTCGATTCTTTGTGCTACTTGGAAGATAATGCCAGTTCTGGGACCTTTCTCAAAATGGGTCATATTCTGCTTCCCTGCCCAGAGTTTATTATCATGAGATCCAAAAATTAAACTAAACACACGTTAGCATTTTGACATGGCTAAATACTGAGTTTGTAAGTTATGGTTTTAAACATGAAGGTGGGATTTGGCCCAGTGGCAAGAGTTTACTGCTCATGTAGCTGGTCACTTACTGTTGGGGGACAATTTAATGACGATGACACGTTGCTGTGTGAGGCACTGGGCAGTGCAGTCACCAAGCAAGCCGTGTTTCCTCAGGATTGGTGAGCGGACACGGCCGAGGCCTTGGACACCTGGGCTTTATGCCTTTCCTTAGTCAGAGGGGTGCTCCCCGCTCGGCAGCGTCAGTCGGAGCCACACAACTGAAAATTCGGTCACACAATCATTTAACTTTAAAAATCAGTCAGATGGTTGTTGTGAAGCTCAAACTGCTGGCAACTGAAGTTTACTCCTGGCTGGTGGTGTGATGTAGTGAAGGGGGAACAGGAGCGCACGTGTGTGCACACATACACATAGTATGCACATGCACACACACGCACACATATGTATGTACACGTGCTCATACAACGCACACACAGGGCCTCCTGGTCGTTGTCTGAGGGCCAGGCCGGTAGGCCTTGTCCGGGGCACTGTGGCCCTGCTATGGATGGGGCATGCTGGCCTGGCCGTCCCTTGCTGCAACATCACAGGACAAGTGTGCAGGTAGATTGCCTCTGGTTGGGCACCTTGTTGCCACTGAGCTGCAGGTCACATCCAGGCAGGGTGGGCTGGTGGGGCGTGGACGAGCCTTGGGGTGCCAGGCCAAGTCCCCAGGCTCCCCGGCAGAGCTGTGCTACTCAGACGCTGCTGCAAGCCTGACTCAGGCGCCAGCCAGGCCGGCACCCTCCCCAGGGGCCAGGGCCGGATCCCCCATGGGCAGTGGATGCCTCCTGTCTGGGCCACTCTCTGGTGCCCTTCAAAGTCATTGTCACCCCAAAGCACTTTTTTCTCACTAATACATGAGAGAAAATTAATAAATGGCAGAGTCTTTAAGAGAAATGAATTCTGGCATATAAATGAGCATGAATTGTTTACCTACTTGTGTGCCTACCTTTTTATATGGGACAGAGGCAGCTGCTGACAGCAACTGGTTTAATTTCCCGATGACCCAATACCTTTGCTTAATCTGCTGCCTCCCGTACTGTAACTGACAGGGAAAACCAATAAGATGGAAAAAGAAAATAATTTAATTTAGGAAAATAGTATGCAAATATCATTATGTCCCCACATTTGAATTCTCCTAAGGACTTCTTGGGGTGGCAGGAGAAAGCCTGGGGGTGGTGGGGACAGAGCTGTCTCTGACAGCTCTCCTGCAGGCTCCACGTTTGGAAGGGAACCCACTGATGCCCGCGGGCTGCACCTGGAGAGGCTCCGATTTGTAGGGTCTATATACGTAGCCTTTTTATCTGCTATTGATCCTCAACGGAATGTCACTTTTGGATCAATAAAATCTGTTTAAAAATACAATCTACTCCACAAAACAATCCTTTACTCCCCGTCTGTGTGATCATCGTCCTGTTTCCAGTGGACTGTGCGGCAGAAAGTGGCCAGATTGGGCGTGCTGAAGGCAGGGCCGGACAGGGAGACTTAGGCTGCTCTGGGCCTTGTGCTCCTGGGACTTGGAAGTGGCTATCGAGCAGCCCCCAGCCTGTCCTTCCCATGGCACCTAGAGGGGCTGGCCCACCTCCCCTGCCTTTCTTCCCAAGCCCCAGGGCCCCAGGTTTGGCCTCCGTGTACCTGCCGCGGCCCCACAAGGGTTTGCCATTTCCTTTCTACACAGTTTCTAAGTCAGCAATCTGACCTCTTTCTTCATCTTCACTCGTGATGCAACATTTCCCAAAACTCGGATCAGATCATGTTATCCTAAACTTCAACAGCCGCCCTCTTTCTGAAGGAGGAAAGTAACTGCCCCCGGGCCTCCAGGCTGGCCCTTCAGCCTTTGCTGTGGCCACTTGGGTGCCAGAGAGGAGCTGGGGTCTCTCATCTGGTGGGGCCTCATGAATAAGAAGGTGTGACCCCCGAGGCCAGGGGTCCCTGGGCAAATGTCGGGGACCCAGGGTATGTGTGAAGGGGGAGGCCCTGTAGAGGAGGAGACCCCTGAGAAGGGGGTGCGCACAGCATGCAGGGATTGAGGGATGGGGCCGACAGGTGGTGGGGGACAGCAGGGAGACGCTGAGGGAGACCCAAGCCTAGGCGGCACGTTAAGAGGGTAGCGGGTTGTCTCTGGGAGGGCGTGGGTCGGGGAGGCAGCAGGGAGGAGGAACGCGGTCAGTGCAGGCAGGGCCTGTGCAAGGACGTCATGACAACAGTGACATCACTGTGCATAACAGCAGGAGCCGCTGCCTCGGGTGCTTCACGCCACACAGCCGTCCGTCCTCGACAGGCCGCGGCAGGCCATGCTGTTGTTGCCTCACTGCCAAAGCCCGGGAGTCCCACTGTCTGGCCCCCAGCCCGACCCTGCACCGGACACAGACGCGAGGAGCCCGAGCCTCGGCTCCACCTGGTCCTGTGTTCTTGTAAACGTGGCAACAGCAGCGTGTGATTGACTCTTGTTCTCAGAGGAGCCTCCAGGCGGTGTAAATGCCTGGCTCGGGGAAAGGGCTCCTGATACTTTCTCAAGGGGCTGCCAGGAGGCCACGGGAGGGGATGCGTCACCCCTCTGGGGGCTCGGGGAAAGAGACAGATGAGAGAGTGGCTGCCCCGCGCACCTGTGGCTTCCAGCCGCTGTCCGATAGTGCTGCTCTCCTGGGTGTAGCAGAGCCGCCCACACCACAGCCCCAGCAGGGCGGCCAGGCTGCCCCGTGCGTATTTCTCCTGACCCGCTGAGTACCCAGGGCACTAGCTGGGCGAGGGGAGGGCAGGTGGTTCCGGCCTCCAGGCCCAGCCTGAGCTCCAATCCCTTTGGGTCACAGACAGGTCTGCCCTGAGCCGGCCTTGCAGTGGACATGCTCCCCACACACCTCTCCCCACCTCCCAGATCCTGCCTGAGCCATGTCCAGTCTCTGAGCCCTCCCTGGCTGTCCCCGCAGCTCAGAGAATCCATGTCTGCTTTTTCATCTGGGATACATCAACATTTTATTCAAAGAAGGGCCTGAGAGTACCTCCTTGTGGAACATTAGGGCTCCCGGTCCCCACATACAGCTGAACCTGAGCCTATGGCAATTGTAGCACCTGTCCCTGAGAGGAGAAATTAGCTGAGCCCCAGGTCTGGCACCAGATCAGCCCCTGAGCCACCGAGGGCAGGATTGGAGATCCCTTAACTTTGTACCTACAAACCGGCCACGTGAAGATAGAACGCCTGGGATAAGATGCAGGCCAGACGATAGAACGCCTGGGATAAGATGCAGGCCGGACAGTGCAAGCGATAGAAAGAGGTGGCAGGAGACACGTGGCGGGACGGGGCGGTGGGATGAAGGCGGGAGGACGTCTGTGACCGGATGCAGGTGGTAGGGTGCACATGGCAGGTTGTATGTACTTGGACGCTGGTGGTCAGATGCAGGTGGCAGGAAGCAGGTGGCAGCATATACGTTTTAGGAGGGGCGTGTAGGATGCCTTTGCTCGTTGAATGGATGGTGGGGCAGTTGGACCAACCCTGACAAAACAAGTGCTTTCTGAGAGCTCTTGAGTGTGGCGTGCACTGGAGACTCTCAGCACTGTAGTGCCCACCTGTATTCACTCACTGAGGGCACTGAGGAGGCACCTACTGTGTGCACTCAGAACTGGGTGCTAGGAGTGTAAACACGATCAAGGACAACATGGCTCGGCACTGGAAGTGGACTTCTCCACCAGTGTAGCAAATGGGCCAAATGCCCAAAACGCGGCATTGGCGTGGCAGCAGCTGTGGGGAGGCCCCGGGGAGGGGGGATTCTAGAGGTGGGAGCAGCGGCCTGGGGCACTACAGCCCATGGAGGTGTGCAGGGAGCCAGAGGCCAGGGCCCTGGGGGACCCTTGAGGGTTCAGGGCCTCGAGGGTCACTGCAGCTGCAAGCAGGTGAGGGAGGTAGAGGGTCCCGGGGGCCAAAGCGACCTTGGTGTCAATCAGGTAAGGGAGGAGGGCCGGGAGTCTGGGGCAGCACGATGAGGTTGCAGGCAAGGATCTCCACCACCCAGGGGCCCGGACACTTTAGGAGTTTGCGTTTGCTTCCCAGGGCTGCCATGACTCAGTACCACAAACTGGGTGTCTTCAAACAGCTAGTGTCTGTTCTCTCCCAGTTGGCGGGCAAAAGTCCAGCAGGGCTGGTTCTTTCTGGAAGCTCTGAGGGAGAATCGGTCCTGGCTGTCCCCAGCTGCTGGTGGCTACAGCAGCCCTGGTGCTCCTGGGCCTGCAGACTCACCACTTGGCCCCTGCCTCTGCCATCACCTACTGCTCTCGTCTGTGACTCGGTGACCCTGTGTCCTTTCTATCTTTTATAAGGACACCCTTGTTGTATTTAGGTCCCATCCTACTCCAGTATGGTCTGCAAAGACCCTGTTCCCAGTCAGGCCACACTCTGAGGTTCTGGTAGATGACATTCCCCCGGTACAGAGCTCAGCGGAGGTCTGTGGTTCGCTCCTTCTCTTCTCTGAGACATAGTCCCTCCTCCCTGCAGTGTGTGCTGTGACCTCAGGTAACAGGCAGCAGGGAGCTGTCCCTGTAGTGGGTGACGATGCCAAGTCCACATTAGACCATGGATATTCATGATCCAGAATGGATCTGTCAGGTGAATATCTAAAACAAATAAGTAAATGAAAAGCTGAAACATTAAGAGTAATTGCCCAAGCAGAAAAATTTTCTGAAAATAAATTATACTGGGTTTATTTGCAAATATTTTCAGATAAGAGCCACAAATAACTGAATTATTTCACAAATCCACACTGGTGCATGCCACCCCTCTCCAGAGTGGCTGCCCATGCAGCCTCCTGGGGGTTCCCAGGCCAGCTGGGATCACTCCTGGGAGCAGAAGGCCCCGGGCTGTGAGCTTTCTTTCTGCCTGCGCTCTCCCCTCCCAGCCTTGGCTGTGGCAGCTCCTCCTTCTGCCCCTTGCGGAAAGGCCCCCCCACTGTCCTGGCCCATCCAGGGGTCACCTTTGCTGGGAGCCTCCTTGGAATTCCCACAGGTCTGTTGCAGCAGCCACCTTGCTGCATGTCTTAGGCCCTCCTGGTGTCTGCAGAGCCCCAACCGCCCAGGAGGGCCCACCCATGAGGGTCCCTCCTGCCTTTGTAAGCGCAACTCAGGTTATTTTTTCCTTAAATGTGTGACTTCGAAGCTCCTCTGCCACTGTGCTGCTGGAGGAGCCGGCTCTGCCTGGAGTCTGCTCCTGGCTCCTGGGCTCCTGTGGCCGCTGCCTCGGGCTGTAGCCTGACCCCATCCATTGCTCAAAGCTCAGCAGGAAAAGGAGCCTCTGCTGCCTTTGTAGGCTCAGGGTGGTCATGTCCTTTGGTGCTTGTCACCTGATGAAGGTGATGATACTGAACTCAACAGGTGTCTAGGGAGGGTCCAGCTTGTGTCCCAGCATTCTGCAGCAGCGAACCAGACAATGCCGCTCCCACTGCAGAGCACACCCCACCCTGGGGCACACCCCGCCCCGGGGCCCACCCCACCCCGGGGCACACCCCACCCCGGGGCACATCAGCCTCCTGGGCATCGGCATCACCTCACCAAGAGCTCTTTTGTCTTGTGGGCTCACCATGGGCCAGGCCCACGTGCCAAGCACTTTTAGGTTCATTGCCTCCAGCACCCTGAAGACAAACTTCACAGCAGGGAAGACAGACAATCAGAGAAAGAGCTTCTGTGCTCAAGCATGGAGCTGGCATGAGCCCTTGGCCGCAAGGATTGGGGGCTGCGTCACTCTCCCGGGGTCTAGGACCTCTGCCTTGTTCTAGCCGCAAGGCAGAACCAAGGTCTGTTCCTAAGCAACATTTGTGGGAGTTTTACAAGCACAGGTATTGGGTCGCAGGGTGAAAACTTCAGTCTCCCTCCAGGTGTCTGGGTGCTGACACCTGCCTACTCACCACCCCTTCAGGGTCCCTCAAGACCCAAAAGCCTTTCCCCCAAAGTCCAGGTCTTCCCCTTCTCAGGAGAGTAGCTCCACCCCCAACCCTCATCCTGTCCCCCAGGCCCTACACATGCCTGTCACCAAGCCCTTCATCTAGGCACTGGCTGCTAACCAATCTTGTTCATTTTCTTTATTCAATAGCTACGCACCGGGCCAGGTACCACCAGAGTGGCACCCATCTCTCCAGCCCACCGCCTCCACCCTCATTCAAGCCTGCGTGTTCACTCGGTGGGAAAACTGTAGAAGAAAGACATTTTACATCTTTTTTTTCATACTAAGTTTGGAAATCTGGTTGTATTTTACACTTAGAGCACATCTCCGTTGGACCAGCCACATTTCCAATGCTCAAAGCTGTGTATGGCTAGTGGCTGCTAACTGATCTAACTTAGAATAGCCTCTTTCCATGCATAGTTCTTTTATTTTGAATCAGGAAAAATGTAAGCATGGAGACTGTGCATAACACATATGTATCTACCACTGAAATTCAGTTTGCATTGTCATCAAAATTAAAACACAATGTTCTACACTTCAACAGTTTAAATTTTTTTCCATCTTTGGTCCACATTTCCCTTTTATTTTTAAAGCTATAAACTTGGCCGGGCGCGGTGGCTCACGCCTGTAATCCTAGCACTCTGGGAGGCCGAGGTGGGCGGATCGTTTGAGCTCAGGAGTTCAAGACCAGCCTGAGCAAGAGCGAGACCCCACCTCTACTAAAAATAGAAAGAAATTATATGGACAGCTAAAAATATATATAGAAAAAATTAGCCGGGCATGGTGGTGCATGCCTGTAGTCCCAGCTACTCGGGAGGCTGAGGCAGTAGGATCGCTTGAGCTCGGGAGTCTGAGGTTGCTGTGAGCTAGGCTGACGCCACGGCACTCACTCTAGCCTGGGCAACAGAGTGAGACTCTGTCTCAAAAAAAAAAAAAAAAAAAAAAAAAAAGCTATAAACTTACAGGAATAGCCAGAGCTTCCCCATCATCCTGCCCCCTGACCCTTTGGGTCGCACTCAGCTGGAGTCGGTGGTGGGTCATTCCCAGGCATGTAGCTGTGCTTGTGTCGTAACGGTGTGTGTCCACACACATTACAGTGCATCATTTGGACATTTTAAAACTTTACCTAAATGATGTCATACCGTATTTAATCTTTATGCAATATGCTCTTTTGCACTCAATGTTAGGTTTCTGAGATTCATTTTGTGGTGATTGGTTCATTTATCTGGTATAAATATATTGCATACCCCACGTGTGGATAAACCACGGTTTATTTAGCATCCCCTGCTGAGGTGCTCTTAGCTTATTTCCTTCTTCACTGTTATCATCGGTGCGCAGGGAAAACCCTTTCACCTGCCTTCTTGCTCACAGGTCAGACTTCCTCCGAGCCTCACGCCCAGGCGTGATCAGAGGGCGTGCGCATTCGGCTCTGCGGGATTGCTGTGCGCAGTGAAGGTCCCGACGCGTGCACAGGTGTGAGTCACACCCTGGCGGCACCGCGGGGAACCCACCTTTCCTGCCTCCCCCAGAACTTGGTGTCTTTGCCACCACTCTGCTTTCTGTGAAGGGCTATCCTGTCCTCATCCTCATTTCCACAGTTCCCAGCGAAGCGTCTTTACTGATTGTCGTGTCATCTTGTGTGTGACCATCTCTGGCTGTCAGAAACGTGGCTTGTCTTTTCACTTCTGGATTGATTTCTAGGAGTTCATTGCACATACTTTGGACACCACTCCTTCGGGGTTTGCAAATACCTTATCCTGGAGTGTGGTTGTCTTTTCATTTGGCAAAAAGTAATTACTTTTATTAATCTTTTCCTTTAAGGCTTATGTTTCCTGTTTCTTGTGTAGGAAATCCTCCCCATCCTGATGTTTCCTTTTCTTGTAAAAGTTTTACAGTTTTGCTTTTATATTTAGGCCTTTAATGGATCTGAGAATTTATTTTTGTTTATAATGAGAGGTAGAGATCTCATTTTATCCTTTGTCATTGGATGTGTGTATCTATTAATGTATCTATCAATGTCCACATGTCTTTTTTAACTTTGTCCTTTATTATATGAATCACTAGATTATTCCAGCACCTTTACTCTTTCATCATATGTTGAGCCAAGTATTTCACAGCCTTTATGAAAACTGCTATTTCTCAAGTGTGACATCGTCTCCCACAGGCACCGACAGTCCACGTTCACGCCACTCTCCTCTGTGCCCCGCACTGTCTCCTACTGACGATGTCCCACATTTCCTCTTCACCTAAAACTCTTAACGTAATCTAACTAAACTTTTAACGTGAATGTAAGACTTAAAACTCTTAGAAGAAAACACAGAGTAAAAGCCTCATAACATTGGCTTTGGCAATGATTTCTTGGATATGTCACCAAAGGCAGAGGCAACAAAATGGACCTCCTGAAAATTAAGCATTTTTGTGCATCAAAAGACAGTATCAACATAGTGAAAAGGCAGCCCATGGACTGGGAGAAAGTATTTTCCAGTCATCTGTCTGACAAGGGATTAATAACCAGAATATATAGAGAACTCCTAAAACTCAACAACAAAAAACAACCCAATTCAAAAATGGGCAAAGGATTTGAACAGACATTTCTCCAAAGAAGATACACCAATGGCCAATAGGCGCATGAAGAGATGTTCAACATCACTGGTCACTAGGGAAATGCAAATCAAAACCACAATTTGATACCACCTAACACTCATTAGGATGACTCTAATAATAATAATAAAAGAAAAGGAAAAGTGTTGTCAAGGATGTAGAAAATGGGAACATTGTGCACTGTGGGCGGGAATGTCACATGGTGCCACCGCTGTGGGAAACAGTATTGGCTGTTCCTCAAAAAATAAAAATAGTAAAAAAAATTGAATTGCCATATGATGCAACTTCAATTCCACTTCTGTGTATCTATTCCAAAAATTGAAAGCAGGGTCTCAAAGAAATATTTGTACACCATGTTCAGAGCAGCATTATTAAAACACAAAACACAAAAGCAACCCAGAAGTTGGATAAGTAAAATCTGGTCTATTCATATAATAAAATATTATTCAGCCTTTAAAAAGCAAGGCTATGCTGACATATGCTACAACATGAATGCACCTTGAGGACATTATGCTGAGTAAAATAAACCAGTCACAAAAAATCCCCCAAAATACCGTAGGACTTCACTTATATAAAATACTTAGAGTAGTCAAAATCATAGAGACGGACAGTAGAATGGTGGCTGCTAGGGACTTGGGGAGGAGGAAATAGGTAGTTGGTGTTTAATGGTCATAGAGTTGGGTCTTGTAATATGAAAGAGGTATGGAGATGGACGGTGGTGATGGCTGCGTAGCATTATGCATGTATTCAACACCATGGAGCTGAATACTTAAAAATGGTTACAATGGTCAATTTTATGTTATTTGTATTTTAATATAATAAAAGATTGTAAAAAAAATAAACTTCCAGCAAGTTGTTATGTAGATATTGACAAACTGATTCTGCAGTTTGTATAAAAAGGCAAAAGACCCCAAATGACCAGCACAACATTGCAGGTGAAGAATAGAGTCAGGGGACTGACACTACCAGACTTCAAAACTTAATCAAGGCAGTGTGGTATTGACCAAAGAAAGGACAAATAGATCAACAGAATAGAACAGAGAGCCCAGAAATAGACCCACGATACTGGTCTTTGACAGAAGAGTACAGGCAATTCAACAGAAAACGGATCATCTTTTCAACAAATAGCACTGAAATACTGGATACCCACATTTGAAAAAGAAAAACTAGATACAGACCTTATACATTTCACAAAAATGATCTCAAAATGGATCATAGACCAATATATAAAACTGAAAGTTATAAAACTACCACAAGATAACATAGGAAAAAATCTAGGTGGTCTTGGACTTGGCGATCACTTGATGATGACATCAAAAGCAGGATCCACAAGAGGAAGAGTTGATGATTTGGACTTCGCTAAAACTAAAAACTTCTGCTCTGTAAAAGACACTGTCAAGAGAATGAAAAGACAAGTAACAGACTGGGAAAAATATTTGCAAACTATATGTCTGATAAAGAACAGATATCCAAAATATAAAAGGAACTCTAAAAACTCAACAATAAGAAAACAACCCAATTTAAAATTGGGAAAAAGATCTGAACAGACTCCACCAAAGAAGGTACACAGATGGCAAATAAGCATGTGAAAAGATGCTCAAGGCCAGTGCGGTGGCTCACTCCTGTCATGCCAGTACTCTGGGAGGCCAAGGTAGGAGGATTGCTTGAGCTCAGGAGTTCAAGACCACCCTGAACAAGAGCGAGACCCTGTCTTTACTAAAATTACAAAAATTAGCCATGTATGGTGATGTATGCCTGTAGTCCCAGCTACTTGGGAGGCTGAGGCTTGAGCCCAGGACTTTGAGGTTGCTGTGAGCTATGATCACATCATGGCACTGTAGCCCATGTGATAGAACAAGACTCTGTCTCAAAAAAAAAAAAAAAAAAAAAAAGGCCGGGCGCGGTGGCTCACACCTGTAATCCTAGCACTCTGGGAGGCCGAGGTGGGCGGATCGTTTAAGCTCAGGAGTTCGAGACCAGCCTGAGCAAGAGCGAGACCCCATCTCTACTAAAAATAGAAAGAAATTATATGGACAGCTAAAAATATATATAGAAAAAAATTAGCCGGGCATGGTGGTGCATGCCTGTAGTCCCAGCTACTCGGGAGGCTGAGACAGGAGGATCACTTGAGCTCAGGAGTTTGAGGTTGCTGTGAGCTAGGCTGACGCCACGGCACTCACTCTAGCCTGGGCAACAGAGTGAGACTCTGTCTCAAAAAAAAAAAAAAAAAAAATCAAAGTCATGTTTTTAAGGAATTGAAAATTAATGTAACAATAAGATACCACTACACATCTATTAGAATGGCTAAAATCCAAAACACTAACAACACCAAATGCTGGCAAGGATATGGGGGAATAAGAACTCTCATTTGGAGACCACTTGCTCATGGCTTCTTGAGCCACAGTCACACATATTTGGCTCAGAATAAACCTCTTTAAATTAAAGGGGAAAAAAAGGAACCCTCATTCCCAACTGCTGGTGGGAATACAAAATGGTACAGCCACTTTGGAAGGCAGTTTCTTATAAAAATAAACATAGTTTTACCATATGATCCGGCAATCCTGCTCCTTGTATTTGCCCAAAAGAGGTGAGAACTTATGTCCACATAAAACCTTGCACACAGATGTTTATAGCAGCTTTATTCATAACTGCCAAAACCTAGAAGTGACCAATTATGTCCTTTAGCAGGTGTTACATCCGTACAATGAAATATTGTCAGCACTAAAAAGAAATGAGCCATCAGGACATGAAGGAATCTTAAATGCGTATTGCTAAATGAAAGAAGCCAATCTGAGAAGACTACAGACTATGATTTCAACTAAATGACATTCTGGAAAAGGTAAAACTATGAAGAGAGTAAAATCATCAGTGGTTGCCAGGAGTTCAGGGGAGGGAGGGACAAACAGGTGAAGCACAGGAGATTTTGGGGGCAGTAAAACTATTCTGTATGATGCTGTGATGACAGATACGTGTCATTATATGTTTCTCAAAATCCACAGGATGTATTACACAGAGTGAACCCTAGTGTAAACTACAGACTTTAGTTAATAACAATGGGCCATTATTAGCTCATCAATTGTGACAAGTGTACCACTCTAATGCAAAATGTTAATAACAGAGGAAACTGTGGCTAGGGGTAGGATGGTTGTATGAGAACTCTGTACATTTTTCAATTTTCTGGACACCTAAAACTACTCTAAAAATCGTCTGTTAAGTACAAAAGACAATGGCAAAGACAGAATGGAATAGTAAAAAACTATTAAACTAACCCAGAGAAGGCAAGAAAGGAGGAACAAATGAACATTGACAAAAAAAGAAACAAATAGAAAAACAGCAGCTCTAAACACAACTGTATCAATAATTATATTAAATATAAATGGAATAAATACTTCAATTAAAAGGCAGAAATTGTCAGACTGATACAAAGTAGTACCCAAGTATATGAAGTTATAAAAGTCATACATTAACTACAAAGCCAAGGTAGGTTGAAATTAAAATGGTGGAAAGAGATATACCATGCAAATACTAATCATAAGAAAGTTGGAGTGGCTGTTCTACTATCAGACAAAATAGACTTTAAGACAAGGAGTATTATCAGAGACAAAGAGGGATACTTCACAGTAAGAGAAAGTCAGTGTATTGGGAAGATATAACAACTATCGATGTATATGTATCGAATAAAGTTTTATAATACATGAAGCAAAAACTAACATATCTAAGAGAGAAACACAGAAATCCACAATCATAGTTGGAAATTTTGGCAACCCTCTCTCAGTAATTGCTAGAATAGTAGATTTAAAAAATCAGTTAAGGGTATGGAACAGCGGTCGTCAACCTTTGTGGCACCAGGGACCGGTTTCACAGAAGACAATTCTTCCACAGACCGGGGGTGGCGATGGCGAGCGATGGGCCCCAGCTCTAAATAGAGCCATAGCTTCGCTGGTCCCCTGCTCACCTCCCGCGGGGCAGCCTGGTTCCTAGCAGGCCACAGACCAGCATCAGTCTGCAGCCCGGGGACTGGGGACCGCAGGGATAGAAGACCTGGTTGACATCAACTACTTTGGCCTAATTTACAGTTGAAGGACATCACACCAACAACTACCGTGTCTACATATTTTTTCCTATTGCACACGGAATATTCATCAAGACAGACCCAATTTCTGGGCCACAAAAGATCAAGAAACATTTCAAACTGAATGATAATAAAAATGCAGCACATGAAATTTGTAAATGCAGCGAACAAAATCCTTACAGGGTGTGTTATAGTATGAAATATATTTGGTCTTACTCCCGAGTTTCTGTCTCCTAGCTATTAAAACCTTTGGAATTTCCTTAGTGATGGGATTGTCTTTTGCCTCAAGACCTTTTGATCACATCTGGATTTATGCTCATGAGCCCCCAGATAGCCTCAGAATAGAGCTGGCTGCCAGGAAGGCCTGGTGAGTAGAGATTAGAAATTTCAGCCCTAAACCCACTAGCCCTCAGGGAGGGAGGCGGCTGCTGGAAATCAGGTGCTATGAAAACTCTTAACCAACAAGATTGGAAGCGCTTTGGGGTTGCCGAGCTGGTGGGGGTGCTGGGAGGGGGCGCAGGCAGAGCGGGCAGGGAAGGTCTGCGCGCCCACCTCACTTACCCACCTCTTCATCGGGCAGCGCATCGGCGCCTTCACTCTAAACGGGGAACGTAAGGAGAGCGTTTCCCCGGGTTCTGTGAGCCATCCTGGCAAATGATCAAACCCAAAGAGGGGGGCGTGGGAACCCCAGTTTATAGCCAGCTGGTCAGAAACACAGGTCACAACCGGGGACTTGCGATTCCATCTGAAGGGGGGAGCAGTCTTGTGGGACGGAGCCCGTAACGGTGGGATGGGACACTGTTTCCAGGCAGACGGAGTCAGAGCTGAGCTGTATGGGACGCTTAGGATACTGAGGTGTCCACTGGAGAACTGCTTAATGGATGAAGAGAAACCCCCCCACTTCGAGTCACAGGAGTGTAATGTGCTGTGAGATTATAGTAAAACAAAAAGCCAGGTTTTTTCCCTTGAACAGGGAAATACGTAGCGCATATATTGGAAAGGACAAAAAGCCTTAAAACGAATCCTTCTATTTTAATAAAAACAAATTAATTAAAATCAAAGTAAGGAGAAAACTGGAACTATTAATAACGTTAATAGCAGAAATCAATAAGATGGAAATAAACAATACAAGAAAGTCTTTTTTTTTGAAAAGACTGACTCCTAGCAAAATCAACAGGTGAGACAGAGCGGGAGTGGGCACCACCGAAGTCAGTGGGAGAGAGAGACCGTCATTACGGATCCCACAGACACCATCGAAAAGAGGACAAGGACATGTGATAAACAAACTTATGCCAATTTGAGTGAAATGGAAAAATTCTTGAAAAACGTAACTCACCAAAACTGACACAAGATAAAATAGAGAGTCTTAATAATACAGTAGCTATCAAATACCAAAGTTGTTATTAAAAACTTTCCCACAAAGAAAACTCCAAGCCCAGGTGGTTTCACAGGTAAATTTTAAGGAAAAAACAAATTTTACTTAAACCCTTTCAGAAAAGGGAGAAGGGATCATTTTCCAACTCATTTTATTAGGCCAGAATAACCCTCATGCCAAAACTTTTAGGAACAGACGACTTTACAAGAAAGAAAAATTACAGATTACTAGCCCTCATGAGCATGCAAAAATTCTTAAGTAAATATTAGTGAATCAAATCCATCAATATATTAAAAAGATAATACACCACAACCATGTAGGGTTTATTCTAGGGATTCAAGATCACTTTAAAAGATTTTAAAAACCAAACATTCTACCATATTAACAGAATAAAGGAGAAATATCATAATGTAAAAGTCATCAGAATCAAAATGGAGTCACTAGTGTTAAAAAAAAGAAAAACTTACGGCTGGGTGTGGCGCCTGTAATCCTAGCACTCTGGGAGGCCGAGGCGGGAGAATCGCTCAAGGTCAGGAGTTCGAGACCAGCCTGAGCAAGAGTGAGACCCTGTCTCTACTAAAAAAAAAATAAAGAAATTAGCCAAACAACTAAAAATAGAAAAAAATTAGCCGGGCATGGTGGCACATGCCTGTAGTCCCAGCTACATGGGAGGCTGAGGCAGGAGGATTGCTTAAGCCCAGGAGTTTGAGATTGCTAGGCTGACGCTACGGCACTCTAGCCTGAGCAACAGAGCAAAACTCTGCCTCAAAAAAAAGGAAAAAGAAAGAAATAAACGAAAAAAAGAAAGAAAAAAAAAAGAAAGAAAAACTTAGAAGCCCTGAAATAGAGCCAGGGAAGGCCACCAAGGGAGGGTTCTCATGCATAAATTCCTGATAACAAAAACCATTACAAAAGACTCTACAAAAGCCACAGCATTGCCCAAAGGCCAACACAGCCTTACACAAAAAGTAACTCCAGGATGACGTCTGCCCAGTCACTGCCTGTCCAACCTCAAACTGGCATCACCCATTTGTTATCGATCCTCGTAGCCAAGTACAATTATCTCAAAACAATTATGTAATCCTCCTCATTTTTCCCTTTAAAAACCTTTGTCTTCCTTTACCTCCCTGAATATGCTCATAGTTTACTATGGCACGTGTATTCATTGCAATGCCCTATTCTCAAATAAATATCATCTTTTAGAGAGCCTCTCTTTGTTATTTAGGTTGGCAATATGATCAACTTAATAGACACAGGAAAAAACACTTGACAAAATCTAACACTGACCCTTGACAAAAATAAATCAAAACTCTCAGCAGGCTAGAAATAGAAGGGAGCTTGCTTACTCCGATAAAGGGTACCTGTACGAAAGCTAAGCTCATACTTAATGATGAGATATTGAACATTTTTGCCCCAAGATTTGGGCGCAATGCAAAAATGTCCATTCTCATCACTTCTACTCAATATTGTACTAGAAATTTTACTCAGTATGAGAAAGCAAGGAAAATAAAAGGCACAAAGATTGAAAAGGAAGGAGTGAAACTGTCCCTGTTCATGAATGACATGATTGTTTGTGTAGAAAATCCTAAGGAATCATCAAAACTATCAGTGAGACTATAAATGAGTTTAGCAAGGTCTCAGGACGCAAGGTCTCAGGACACAACGTCAACACACACACAGATTGTGTTTTTATAGTCCATCAACAAACTACTGGAAAATAAGAGACAACTATGTTAACCACAGCATAGAAAAATACCAGAAAAAAGAAAACCCAGGAAGAAATTTTAACATAGGACTTGCAAAGTGTTGGGCTAAAAACTATAAACATTACTGAGAGAAATTACCGCAGACCTATATAACCAGAGAAATCGATCATGCTCCCAGGCTGAAAGACTTCACAGCAAGAGTCTGATCTCTCCAAATTTACCTATGGATCTAATGTAGTCCTAACCAGCATCTGGCATGTTTTTAAAAACAGAAATTGATAAGCTGATTGCAAAAGTTACATGAAAATTTGAAGGACCTAGAATAGTCAAAACAATCTTGAAAAAGAAGAATAAAGCTAGAGGACTTTATTATCTAACTTTGAGACTTAATATAAAGCTGCAGGAATCGAAACAGTCTGGTCCTGGCATAACGACAGACAGAAAGACCCACGGAAACCCTAGAGTCCAGAGATAGACCCATGCTTATTCCATCAACTGATTTTGACCAAGAAACCAAAGTAATTCAGAAAGGAAAGAAAAGCATTTTCCATAAATAATGCTGACATAAATGGGATCTGTGCTGGGGGCGTGGGAGGAGAGGAAGAAGTGGAGAGAGCTCAGCTCCTGCACCACATCATACACCAAACTAACTGGAGATGGAGCGGAAACCAAAATAAAAAGCCAAAGAAAACTGTAAAAACTTCAGAAAGACACACATCTTTGTGACCTGAACAGATGAAGATTTCTTAGGCACAGAAAGCAATGGCCATAAAAGAAATAACTGATAAATTAGATTTCATCTAAACAAGGAACTTTTGCTCATCAAAACACATTTTAAAAATGAATAAATAAGTGATAGATTGGGAGAAAATATTCACAAAAAACCTCTGATAAAGAATCTATACCCTGAATGTATGAAGTGCTCTTACAATTCATCAAGGAAAAAGCAAGCCAGTTTAAAAGATGGTCAAAAAAACCTAACACGTTTTCTCGCTCCCCGGCCATCTTGGCGGCTGGTCTTGGTTGGGTCCGTCCCGCAACTAAAGCAGGAAGATGGTGGCCGCAAGAAAGATGAGAAAAATCACTGGAGTCAATCAACTCAAGGCTCCCACTCGTTATGAAAAGTGGAAAGTACGTGCTGGGGTATGAGCAGACTCTGAAAATGATCAGACAAGGCAAAGCGAAACTGGTCATCCTCGCCCACAACTGCCCAGCTTTGAGGAAATCTGAAATAGAGTACTATGCCATGGTAGCCACACTGGTGCCCAGCACTACAGTGGCAATGATACTGAATTGGGCACAGCATGTGGAAAACACTACAGAGTATGCACATTGGCTGTCATTGATCCAGGCGACTCTGATATCATTAGAAGCAAGCCAGGACAGACTGGTGAAAAGTAAATTGTGCAAATGTTTCAACAAAACTTGACAGCGCCTGTGATATTAAAAAAAAAAAAAAAAAACAACAAATCCCTGAACAGACACACCACAGTAAAAGATACACAAGTGAACAATAAGCAGACAGCAAAGTTTCAACATTATTAGTCATTAGGAAAATGCAAATAATAAAATGTAAATAATAAAAACCATGAGATACCACTATGGACCCTTCAGAATGAATAAAATTAAAAAGATACAGAATGTTGGCTATGATGTGCAGCAATAAGAACTCCCACACTGCTAGTGAATATAAAAGAGTCAACTGCTCTGGGAAAATGGCAATTTTTTAGACTTTAAGTACATTTAGTATATGACCTGGCAATCCCAGTCCCAGGCATCCATCCAGGAGATATGAAAACATATGTCCAAAGATGTGTACAAGAAAATTCATAGCAGCTTTTTTCCTAACAGCTAAAACCGGGAAAAAATCCAAATGCCCAGCAATAAGAGAATGGATAAACACATTGTGCTACGGCCATACAATGGAATCCTACCCAGCTATCAAAAGTAACAGAATCTGACACATTTAACATGGATGAACCCACAGACACTATTCTGAGTGAAAGAAGCTAGAAGCAGAAGAGTACACCCAGTCTGTAGGAATTCGCTTAATTGAATTTGTAGAACAGGCAAAACCACAAATGGTGCCTGACTTATGATGGTTCAACTTAAAAAATTTTGACTTTACAATGAATGGTGTGAAAGCAACATGCATGCAGTAGAAAACATACGGAGTACCCATGAAACCATTCTGTTGTTCACTTTCAGTACGGTATTCAATAAATTACATGAGATATTCAACACTTTATTATGAAGTAGGCTTTGGGTTAATTAATTTTGCCTGACTATAGGCTAGGCTGTGTTCTCAGCATGTTTAAGGCGGGCTAGGCTGAGCTGTAACATTTGGTAGGTTAGGTGTATCAAATGCATTTTCAACTTAAAATATTTTCAACTTATGGTGGGTGTTGGAACATAACCCCATTGTAAGCTGAGGGGCATCTGGAACGTAATTATTAATAAAATGGTAGTTATCTCTGGGAAAGACCATGACGGACTTTTCTAGAAGAGGGAAACATTCTACACCTTAAAAGAGGCATGGGATACACAGACGTTTCCATTTGTCAAATTGGGTCTGCTCTTTGCTTTTCAATGTCTGTGTATTATCCCTCCAAATCTAAACACTGTATAAGAATTAACTGCCTGGGAGGTCGGGGGGTTGAGATATACAAGAACATCTGAGTGTCGGCTGCTGCAATGGGGTCAGGGTGTCCAGTGCTCATTATTCTGCTCACTTTGTATGTACTTGGAAATTTCCAAGATACTTTTTAAAAAAAGAATAAATATAGTGTCTCGGTTAATGCTTTCCTAGGATGATGCCTCTTTAATACCCAAATTCATAGGCTCTATGTACCTCACAAAACATTTTCCAGCCTTTCTTTATATAGAAATTTGTGTCCCTAAAATGCACTAAATATCAATTTTAACATAACAATGTGTGGGAAAATCTCTTGCTGCCTTCCAAATGTAACTGCCGGCACTTCTGCATCTCTGCAGGCGTAGCAGAAGGGGCCTACACGGGGGTGCCCGGAGGCCGTGTCGGTGGACACACAGCAAAGGTTGTTTACAACCGTATTAATTATTTGGTGACCAGGAAGTGATGTTTTAAGCATTTTGCACCTAACATAATGGGATGTTACTTACATGTGGGTATTGCACTGTTCAATTACATTTTATAAAACTGGTTGGGGGCCTGGGTGTGATGTGTAATGCATTCTCATAGTTTTCCACTTAAAGTAATAGGAAATAGATTCCCAGGTAGCATTTTGCCATTAAAAGGAGGTTTTCAGAATGAATTGCTGATGTTAAGTGGGAAGGGTCCTGTAATTAGGAAAAAAATAAACCAATTTCAGAAAGTGATAACAAATCAAATATTGATAAATATTAAATATTTGTACAGTAACACTCTCCTAGAAAACTTTTGGAAATGGAAGGAAAATTACTAATTACGTAAGAGCTAATGAAAAGGAAAGGTAAAATTGAGAAAGACAAAGGCATAAAAACAGAAAAAAGGAAGGAAGGAAAGAGGGAAGGGGAAGGCAGGAAGGAAGGAAAAGAAAAAAGAAAAGAAGAAAGAACCAATACAAGCAAGCTATGCCTAAGGGGAGGAAATCAGTTTGGTTTTAGGTCATGCACAACCTCACGTAACACCAAAGCACAGCAATTTCTATCATGTCTTGAGGGAAGGAACTACTGCGTAAGAATTCTGCACAAGGCATAAAGACACCAGACTGATATTACATAGATGCAAACATTTCGGAATTAAACATCCTTGATTCCTTTTTGAAAAAATTACTAGACAATAAAATCCACCCTGCAAATTGAGGGAAAAAATTAAGAATTTAGCAGGTGGAAAAGGACGGGGTGGGGGGGTTGGTGAGCAATGAGTCATTACAGAATTAAAACCGACCAGTTTTATGTAATTTATAGGACAAAATATACAGGTTACAAATCCCAATTCTACAGAAATTTGGTTAAGTGGGGGAAGGAAGAATGTGTGGAAAGTTTATTATCGTTTACAGCAGGGAGCCATTAGATAGGGACTAAACGAGAGAATAGCTAACTTTCAAAAATCAACATGACTCCCATCTCAATGTTTTAGAAATAATGTTTTAATTTCATAAGACTGCCTTATGAATATTTCTTATAATAAAAAATTTATTCAAAATTCAGCATTTTCTTTTGGTTTAAATTTTTCTGTTATATTCAGAAAAACTACATAACTACTTCGGATTCAAAATAGTGACATATGGCATGATCTTCAGGGGCGAGTCTAGCCATGCACCTGCCCTCTGTCCTTCCCTCTTCCATCCGGATATCACGAATTGTATTCACTAAATGTTGCTGTTGCTTCTGGATGGCCAGATTTTAAATGTTTGAGTCCAATGTCCTAATTCTTTCTAGATTACGTTATTTTTCCGACTCAGAAGAGTTTTTAAGACAAAGGCCATTGTGGGTAAACTGCTGGTGCCTGAGCGAGGATGGGGCAGGGCGCTGCCTGCCCTGGTGGTCACCGCCGGCCACACACACAGCAGCAAAGAAAATGCGTTTCCCTCAAGGACGCCGCTGCAGAAACAGTGGCAGTGACCGATTTAATTACACGCTGACCTGTGAACGCGTCTTTTCAAGGGCGGTGTGAAGGGGGAAGTGCGCGCAGAGCCGCACCCAGAGCTGCAAGTGTCTCAGGGACGAGCCTCGGTCACCAAGCACCATTGTTACTGGGAGAAGGACAAACTGGTTATTTGGATCTGGGTATCTGGCGGACATTTCCTTGAAGAAAAACAGTTCAAGGAAAAAAAAAAAAACACACGCTACGTGCTACCAATCACAAAATTTGTGATTTCACATGTAAATTAAAGTTTTGGAAAATATCTGCCGAAGAGAGCATCTCAATCTTTAAAGACTTTTCTGATGAGACGGGGCGGGGGGGGGGAGGTGATATAACAAGGGATTTTGGTATCGAACAATGAACTACGTCAACATTTGGAAATCTACGTAACTCAGGGAACTGTTATTTTCCAAACGATGCAGATGTTATAGAATCGCATCTGGGCAAAAGATCCATTCTGAGTGCAACATCAGTGAGCTTTAAAGCAACAGGGACAAGAAAGGTCATTAATACGGTTTTAGATTCCACATTGTAACTAATCTTTTTTAAAATAAATTTTATTTTGAAATAGTTTAAGACTCATAAGAAGTCGTAAAAATAGTACAGAGTTTCATGCACCCTTCCCCCAGCGCCCCCAGCGCCCCCAGCGACGATGTCTTACACAGCCACACTACATTGTCACAGCAGGAAAATGATATGGGTACAATTCTGTTAAGTCAGTTACAGACCTCAGTAGGATTTCACCAATTTTTACTGCGCTCATTTCTTTTTCTGTTGTCCAACTAACCTTTAAGAAAACACCATTTGTCAACTTTTGGTGCTGGTATCAAAAAGGGACATCCACAATGATCAGAATAAGGACATTAAAACACTTCTCCTTTCTGCAACTGCTTATCTGTGTGAGGCTGAATTTTCTTCATGTACTTCAACCAAACACACATATCGCAACAGATGAACGCAGAACCAAGCCAAGCATTACAGAGATTCCCGAAAATGTAAAACAAATATACACTGAATATTCTTGTTTTGGAAAATATGGTTATTTTTCTGTAAAACGTTATATTCATATGCCATAGATTATTCTTTTCATCCTAGTTTTCATTTTATACCGGTGCCATGAACACTGATACGTGTAACCCACATAATCAAGCACAGCTCCGTGGGGCCCTCTGTGGGTTTTAGGATTCTGAGAGCTCTGAGCTGTGAGGAAAATCCTGGGAGCAGATGCACCTCCTCCCAGAGCTCCGGGGCTCTCTAAAATTCACACATGCCAACACAAAGGCTGGAAACCTTTTTATTCTTCAGTTTACACACATATATTTGGGTCATATCATAATTTATCCAGAGGAAATTAAAAGTTGAGAAGTTTCTAGAGTGATTGTCAATAGCGGAAATATGATGCAAATTGTAAGTATTTTAAAGTGACCTTTTATTAAACTACTTACTATTTCATCTGAACTCAGGCACAGTGGTCAAAGAAATTAAAACTATTCATCAATTTCATATCTATATTTTTAGAACGATCTTGCATTTAAACAGATTTTACAATATCCAAATCCATGAAGTAAACAGCAGACTTTAAAAACCTATTGTTTTCCCAGTGTCCAGCTTAGTCTAAGACTTGGTGAGGCTGGTCTGATCCATGGCCGTGAAGAACGCACAGACGGCAGCTGTGACGAGCAGGTGCATCCCCTCATAGAGAAGCTTCGGAGAAAAGACGCTCCATATAAACAAGTGGTAACGCAGGGATGTCACCAAAATGATATATGCAGACACTGGAATGGAACCAATCAGCGCGTAGCAGAAGCAAGCGTGCCTCAGGGCTGAACCACTGCTAATAGAAAAGAAAATGTGCATTAGCATGTGCCGCTGTGTGTCACATAAGCCGAGGACACAAGTGTAACCAACGCTTTCACTTGGAGAAGGACTACAGCAATTCCTGCTCCTGGACTAGAAGGTGCTGTGCTCTCTCTCCCACACGCCCACCGGTCACTGAGTTACAGTCTCAGCATTCCTCCAGATGTCCTGGAGAAGGGAGACCCTAGTCCCTGCTCCCAAGGAGCATACATTCTAGTGAAGGAGACAGCAAAAACCAGATAAATACCTAACGGGTCAGGAAAAGAGAAATGCTATGAAGAAAAACAAAGCAGAGGCAACGGAAGAGTGACGGGCGAGAGCTCCCATGTTCCGCACGCACCCGAGCTCTCCAGAAATGCTCCCAGGACCCGACTGCGCACACAAGGACCCAGGGTGTTCGCCAGACACCAGGTCTCTCTAGGACCCCTCCCCCCAGAGGTCTGGACGGTCTGTCTGGGTGTGGGCAGCGGCTTCCCTGCTCTTCGGGGCCGCCACAGTCCATAAAACATTGTGGAAAATGCACCCCCAAATTGTGCATAGTTATTTAAAAATAATATCTGTGTACTATTATATTACATATATTATAAAATATAACCAATAATGGAATGCGATACAAATATCAGTTCTGAACTTTTCTTTCTGCTTGTCATTCTGGTCTGGTCTGAGGACACTGGCTCAAAAGTGTCTGCTAACCAAATTAACAATGAAGAACGGCATTCCAGAAATAGGAACCACCCCTCAAAGCACATTAATGTCCTCCCTTTGTTTTCAAACCATTACAAACATCTAACCTATTCCTTACAGCAACTCCTGTGAGTCTGTGCTTATTTCAAAATTATAAATTCCATTATTTGAGCATCTTCACACCTCAGTCACAATCCGTAATGAATCCTAAGTCCTGTCCTAATCCTAATCCTAATCCTAATCCTCGGTGGTCAGGTGTTCCCGGTGGTCAGGTGTTCCCGGTGGTCAGGTGTTCCAGCACCCTAATCCAAGTGCCAGCTTTGTGGCCTCACCTGGAACACCGTGATGAGTTTTTAGGTAGACTGTGGTCTCTCCTGTGTAATCAGTCCATGTCCCATATCCCTGCCGCCTGCTCTCCCAAAGGCATGGCCTCCGTCACCCAGGGGCTGCCTTTGCTGGCTGACTGCGCTCGAATGAGCACTGGGGACGGCTGACATAAAGCAAGGTGCCCCCAGCTGGGAGGGGCGTGAGCTCCGCCACCGGCGCAGACAGTTCCTCTGGCTCAGGAGTGTCTGTGCTGTGGGCCTGGACAAAGAAGGTGAGCGGCGAGACGCTCCGTGTAGGGGTGGCAAATGCTCAAAGGCAGAGCAGCAGTGTGTGCGCCTGTACACATGTGTTCTGTAAAGGGGCTCCTTAGTCCTGTTGCCCTGGCATCTCCACCAGGTGTCACTTAAAATGCTCCATAAATGTTTCCTCCTCCTGCTTCAGTGCTCACCGTCCTGCGAAGGGCACTACGGCCATTCAGGGGCAAAGGACAGGGCTGTCCTGAGTGCCCAGCACCTCACCTTCCCGGCAGCTGTCTCTGGTGACAGCTGGAGCTGACCCCTCCGGCTCACCTGGGTGTGGTGAGAGGACAACCCCATGCGGGAGGCTGTGCGGCAGAAGCCAGAGGGAGAGCGGAGGCCACAGGAACTGCTGGGGGGCAGGGGGGAGGACACGGGCAGGGCTCTGTGGTGTCACTGAGCCTTAATCAGGAGGAGCCTGAACACGGCCAGGACTGGCATGTGGGGCCAACAGCCACCAGAGCAAGAGCTATGCCATTCACGATGGCAGGAAGGGGACCCTCCAACTTCACATCCAAGCCTGGGACTGTGGAGACAGGAGAGGCCACAGAAGGATCCCAGGACTGGGGGCCTCTGGTCACAGCAGGACACGTGTGAGGACATGGCTGACCTGGCCGCACCCACCCAGAGTGTGCGAGAGGCTGGCCCAGCATCAGAAGACGCCTACTTTCTGGGGACCAGGCCATGCCATGGGTACGTGACGTGAGCATATAGGAGAGGCACAGGTGCTGCTGGCAGGGCCGGGGACAGAGCATAAGGGAGACCCCCTGGCACTTCCAGGCAGCTTTGAGCACTTCCAAGGGAGACCCCCTCATCTAACCCCCAGCAACTCCCGTTTTACAGAGGGGAAAACGAGGCACAGAGAAGTCACGTAACTGCCCGGGCCCAGGGGCACAGGCACAGGCCCAGGCCAGCCTGAGAGGCACGGGATCGAGCTTCCCATGCACCACTCAGCACCTGACCCTGCCAGGCCAGGCCCAGGCCCTGAGGGTCCTGTGGCAAACAGAGCCGCCAAGTCCCGGCCTCACGAAGCCTCCTTTCTAGGGGACACGATATACAGACGGTAAGGAAGCAGCGAATGCCAGAGGTGGGTGCGCTGTGGAGAAAACAGGCATTTTTCTGCATGGAGGGCTGCACTTTCGGTCTGGGGTGTCCCTGAGGGGCACATTTGCACAAAGCTCCACAGGAGGCAAGGCCACGAGTGACGTGGGTGCTGGAGAGACTCCAGGCTGACTGGAGGGAACGAGGGCTGAGGCCAAATTGGGCAGGGCAGCCTGGTAGGTGAGGCAGACATGGCCTAAAGGGACCGCTCAGTGACAGGGGACAGCGCTCATGTGTCCCTGAACTTCTCCCTGCACCACCCTTGCCTCTCCAACTCAACTCGTCAGCCTCTGAGTGGACGGGATACGCCCCCCGCTGCTCACAGATGACACGCAATGTGCACGGCCCTGGCCAGCAGCCCTCTCCAGAGTCCTCCACTGTCCAGCAGGGTTTCTGGAGGCCAAGAGCGGTGTCTTTTGTCTTCAGGTCCCCAAAGAGGAAGAACTACCCCAGCCCGCAAACCTGGCCACTGGAAAGCAGGAAAACCGGGCGGCTGGGGGGAGAAATTCTCCTTCTGTGCTTCCAGAAACCATGTGCTGGTATGAACTGGGGGAACCATTAAGGCCCCACATTGCACCTGAACCTGGCCCCGCACACATCCCTGCGACCTGCGGGCTCCTTCCTATCGAAGGGAAGGAGACTGATGAGGAGCCCGTGCAGCTCAGACAGCCGTATCTGGGTACGTCTCAGAACCGGGCAACCTGCCATCACATTTGTGCTGCAAGACACAGGAGACGCTTCACCTGCTCGCTTCTGAGCTCAGGAAATGCACTAAGTGGCTGGCCCACAGCACGGGCCCCGCGTACGTGCCAAACGCTGTCAGGAACACGGCTGGGATTTCCACGTAGGTGTCTAAGCCCACGAAGCCTGCCGAGATGTCCACAGTGGCGATGTTGTTGGAGTTGCCCTGGAACACAAGAGCAGAGCAGACACGGCTCTCAAAGATACAGCCCCAATAACCATGATGTCAGTGTGACACGCACACGAGGCCTGGGTGACCTCACCAGCACGCACACACATTGGTCAGGCTGGCTGCCTGGCTGCTCCTCAGGTCTCTGACTGGCCTTGCACAGGTCGACCCTGCACCTGCCTGCATCCCTCCAGGCCTGGGAGGAGCAGGTGAGACGGGCTGTGAAGAAATGTGTGGTCCCTTGTAAGGAACTACGCACATATAAACCTGCTGACGGGCTGTGGCAGATTTCACCCCTTCATCCCGATCCATGGACTTTTCACAGGACAAACACGCGGACCTGCTGTCACGGGGTGGTGCACATGGCCCTGGGAGGCACAGCTGCCTGGACCTGACGATAGAGCGACGCTGGACCAAAGACTAAAGGGTGGCCACACGGCTGGGCCCTGTTTGACAGTGACACTGTGCATGTGTCGTGAGTTACTTAGGGAGGGCAAGCAACAAGCTGGGGAGCACAGCCCCCGGAGCAGATGGATAACTCGCACGCAGCTTGCATGTCGGACCTGAGGACTGACTGCATCTGACTGTTGCCAAGATTCTGGTCAGTATGGCCCAGCCCTGGTGGGTAAATTGCCATGGGACACAAGGGCCAATGCCACACAGCTCACCCTGCATGTGAGTGGCAGGATTTTAGATCCAAGAAAAGGATCTCCGTCTGGGTACAGTGGCTCATGCCTGTAATCCGAGCACTTTGGGAGGCCAAGGTGGGAGGATCACTTGAGGCCAGAAGTTCAAGACCAGCCTGGGCAACATACCGAGACCCTGTCTCTATAAAAAATAGGGAAAATTAGTCAGGCATGTCCGTGTACGCCTACAGTCCCAGCTACTTGGGAGGCTGAGGTGGGAGGATGGCTTGAGTCCAAGAGTCTGAGGCTGCAGTGAGCTATGATGACGTCACGGCACTCCAGCCTGGGCAACAGAGTGAGATCCTGTCGCAAAAAAAACAACAAAAAAAGGATCTCCTAAGATTCTACCTCTTCACCTTCAATCTGTATTGATTCCGTCTTTTTTTTTTTTTTTTGAGACAGAGTCTCGCTTTGTTGCCCGGGCTAGAGTGAGTGCTGTGGCGTCAGCCTCGCTCACAGCAACCTCAAACTCCTGGGCTTAAGCGATCCCACTGCCTCAGCCTCCCGAGTAGCTGGGACTACAGGCATGCGCCACCATGCCTGGCTAATTTTTTAGTTGTCCAGATAATTTCTTTCTATTTTTAGTAGAGACGGGGTCTCGCTCTTGCTCAGGCTTGTCTCAAACTCCTGAGCTCAAACGATCCACCCGCCTTGGCGTCCCAGAGTGCTAGGATTACAGGCGTGAGCCACCGCGCCCGGCCTTCCGTCATCTATCATGCCAATTTTTCCTTAGATACCCAAGGCATTTAAGACCTGATAGCTTGTGTCTCTATCAAGCCTGGCCACGGCCCTCTCTGGAACCAGTTGTCCTCGGGCCCATGAAACAACTCTGGCTGGTGCTCACCAGCTCAGCAAACTCAATGGTCAAACCCCACTCCCTTCAGCTGTGGCTTTGTTCCACGCACACATGCGGGCCCAGGGGGCCACCATGCTGACATCTGCTACGTCTCAGAAACGTGCATTTCCTGTCATCCTCACTGTCTGCCCCCTAGGCCCCATCCTTACGGTTTAACCTCCATTCCATGCCTCCCCATCAATCCACGTGACTCATGGCCACCTTGGCTCTCCTGGAAGGTGCAACTGGGAGCACATAATTCCCCTGTCTGGAGCCCTTCCCCAGGGAGACCGAGGAGCAGCAGGAAACTCGGCAGCTTCGGCAGGAGGGAGGGGAGGAGGGAGGACAGAGTTCCACGTGCTACCTTAAGGGCAATGTGGTGAGGTTAGAGCGGGTCTGATACCTGGAAGGTCCTGGTGACCCCAGCAGGTTCAGCCATGCACTGAGTGCCTACCACGGTGTTGTTTCAGCAGCCAACAGCACGTGCTGTGTGTTCTGAGGCTTTGCTGGTACCAACAGTCCAGAAGAGGTATGTCATTACTGTCATATAGGGCGGAAACTGAGGCAGAGAGACCCAGGGACTGAGCAGAAGCGGAGGGCAGGCAGATGAGTGTGGACACCCACGCTCTTGCCCCGTGCCATCAAGAACCTGCCAAGCTAAGGGCAGGGGGCAGGGACAGGGCAGAAACCCACAGGCTCTTCTCCCAAGAAACCAAACAGTGAAGGGAGAGAGACTCAACCTGAAGAAATGGGCCCTGGAGAGGCAGAAAGATGAGAGCTGGCGGGGGGGTGTGCAGGGGGATAGAGTTGTAGGGAGGGCAGGCGTAGATGGCAGCGGGGCCTGCTCTGCTGCTCCCGCTGTGACAGGCTGTGGCCCACCTCTGCGAGGCCTGAGTCTCTGCTGACTCCGCCTGCTGAGCAGTCCCTGGTGCCAGGAAGGTAGCTGCTGCATGAACACTAGTGGCCCTTGGACACGTCGCCCAGCCACCGCCACACTGTGTCTCATGACCACCGTGGCATCGCCGCCGCGCTGTGCAGAGGAGCAGAGTGAACTCCAGAGGCTGTTTCATCGCCCAGAGTCACAACCACGTTGCCGCACAGCCCAGGCTCAGTTGGGCTCCCGACCCTCCCAACAGCCTGGAACTATTTATTATTTCCTTTTCATAGATAAGGACTGAGGCACAGCAGAGCCTGGCAGAGGCCGCCTGGCTTTTAAGTGCTGGGAGCCAGCACCCAGGCCTGTGGCCACATGCACTTCTGGCCAGCACACCCCGTGGCTCCACGCCCGTGCTCCCCACACAGGTGCGGGATCCCACAGTGGGGGGAGCTACCGCTGTTACAAGGAGATGGAGTGTCAAGTAGGTTAGAAGGGGCAGGGCAGCACCAAGACAGGGCTAAGAATCGGCGTGTCAGCCATGGTCTATGCCACGGTGCTTGAGGGCTTACAGATTTCTGTAATTCTGTAACTTCACCCCTGCCACCTTTGGGCTTCAGGGTCAGAGAGACAGACAGAGAAAGGCCTACAACTATGGGCTGCTCTGTTGATAAGGCCGGGAGCACCAGGAGACCAGGAGAGGAGGACAGGACGGGGAAGTGGCCGACCTGTCAGGACAGAACCAGACACGCCCCTGGGACTGGACGGAGGAGGGGAAGAAGCTGGCGCACACAGAGGAAATACAGACCCTCGCTGTCAAGACAAGAAAGTAAACCCAAGGTGTTCGGTAGCTGAAGCAAAGTCATTCAGCCAGGGAGCCAGAGCCAGGAGGGCAACTAGGCTGCACCCACTCTCCTGGGGACGCTGGCAGGGTGGATGGGACTGGATACCTTCAAGGCCTGTCTACCTGTCCAGGTGCTGTTTATCTACGCCTGTGCAAAACCAAGGTAAGCTTGAGCTTGTCTGTGATGAGTCTTCAAACACTGGAGAGAAGACCTGACGACCCACGAGGCTCTAGGGACTAATAACCAAGTGGGGTCACCAAACGGTCCTCAGTGTGGACAGTCCTGATACCAGGGGCAAAGGGCGTGAGAGAGCACAAGTATTATATTCACCGAAGAAAGCAAGAGAAACACATGGCATGTTTCCCTAACTGCCTGTAATGAACAAATCCAGGCCCGACCCAGCAGACCAACACTCCATTCAGCACTTAGGATGTCTGTCTTAAATGACTGACTGTACTTTATCTTATAAAATACACGTAAGATTTCAGCATAATTCACCGTGCCATCTGACAGTTCTTTCACTGAACAAACATAACTTTCCAACTCATGGTAACATTTTCTCAAAGAAAAACTAAAAAATAGATAACATATAAAAAGTCAACAGTCTTCTACCCACGGTAATAAGGAAAACCTACCTGGAAATAGAAGAATGCTTGACCGAACCAATAATGCATTACAGTAATCTCAGCGGCATCGTGTCTCAGGGGCTTCCAGATGAATTTACTCATGACAGTCTGAATCAAGAGACTAAATGCTAAGACTGGAAGATTGTGTGGTCTAAAGAGCAAGGCTGCCAGAAGAACTAATCCACTATATATCTCCCATAAACCTACAGTCTTGATTTTGAAGTCTGCAGCAATGACTTGAGATTTAAGTAAGTCTTTGGTGCCCGTGAACAGAATGCCAAGGATAAAGACATAAACAAAACGAGCTTCAATAATACCCCTAAAAAAAAGCAAAACAAGTTAGATTCATTAGCACCAGCTAGAAAAATTGAAATACATATTTTCCCACGAAAAATACACATGTCTATTTAGATGACACCTAAATGTGCCAGTGTGGCTGGCTAAATGAGCGTGGCACCCTCCCTGCCCCCCAAGGAATATCATGGAAGTGCGCATGTCTGCCTCTGCACGTCAGCCCGAGGAGCACTCTACCACAGCCAACAGGTGTGTCCTAGTGGGCCCTTCTCTGACGGAGTCGGCCTCAGGGAAAGCTTGCTCATTTGGCCTAAGGGTCACATGGTGGCGAGACCTAAGCTATGCCCTGTAGCACACTAGAAAAATCCACCTGCTTTGCACAGTTAATTTGGAAAACCACTGCACTAGTATAAGATCTAATTCAGTCAGAAACTTCCAAGAGCTGAGGCAAGAGGATCGCTTGAGGTCAGGAGTTTGAGACCAGCCTGAGCAAGAGCAAAACCCCATCTCTACTAAAAATAGAAAAAAATCAGCCAGGCTTGGTAGTGTGTGCCTGTAGTCCCAGCTACTCAGGAGGCTGAGGCAGGAGGATCGCTTGAACCCAGGAGTTTGAGGTTGCTGTGACAAGGCTGATACCACGGCACTCTAGCCCGGGCAATAGAGCGAGACTCTATCTCCAAAACAAAGAAAAAAAAAAACCTTCCATAAGTTCATGAATGCGAATTGTACAAGTGAGCGTGTTCACAATCAAGCAGCCTTAGACAAGTACTCGCACAGTTGTTTGCACACACACGTGCGATGGTGCGGTGGTTCTGACTGCAGGCCCTGGGGAAAGGCGGGGCTTTGTTCAGCCCAGGCCTGCTGCTGACTAGCCCTGGTGTTGGGAGCAAGTTAAGCAAGACTTTTGACGCTCGGCTTTGTTATTTGTGAAATGAAGAGAAAGTGGTATCTACACCTCACAAGGTGTAGCATTAAACAAGAGGCTGCACATAAAGTGTTTGGTGCATAGTACATGCTTAGTAAATATTAAGTACTATTATGAATGAAGGATTTTAGTACTTCCTTTATGGTAATCTGTAAAGGATATAATCTATGATACTATGCCAAAGAATTTCATCTTATAAAACATATATATTCCTAAAACATAATATTTTAAATAAATTTTGCAAATGAAATATTTTATATACACTAGAAAAGCTGATAATTTAAAATAATCATAAATAAATAAATTTGAAAATGAAATGTCACCATAAAACATAACTTTTAAAAAACTGAATTTTTCCATCAGATTTTCTCAGAAAGGTTTATATATTTAAAAACAACAGAACTGTGATCAGTTTAATTCAAACAGTCTGAGCACTGTGCACACTGTGCCCGGCAGTGTGGCCTGCCATGAGGGCCACGCCCGGCTGATGAGCTGGGCTCAGGCACACGGCAAGTCCCACAGGCCCAGCTGTGTGCTAATTTGAGAGGGAATGACAGGCCCACGTGGGCTCAAAGGAGGGAGAAATCTGCAAAGGTTGGAACCACTGGAGAAGCTTCAAAGCAGAAAAGGGACTGGCCTCTGTATCAAGAGAGGACGCCAGGGCGGGCTGGAAGGGGAACAGGAGGGAGAGCATCTTCAGACGCCCTCAGTGGGCCCTCCTCCTCCTCGCCCTGACTGGCCAGCGCCCATTCCTGCACACCCAGGACCACTGCAACTCGACCGTCCACTCCCGCCAAGCCCGGGCTTCTGAGTGGAGAAGAGAGTCAGGAGTTGAATGCAAAGGATTTATAACACCAAGGAATGGCAGCACCTGGGGGCTGAGGGAGAACAGCAGCTGTCACCGTGATCTAGAACCAAGGTGGCTCTAGCATCAGGGTGGGTCTGGAACCAGGACGTATTCAGAATCAGCACTGATGGGAGACTAGGAGTGGAAGCATCGTACAGGAAGAATGCGAACCAAGCAGGGCATGTTGAAAGAAAGGCACACTGGCTATTTTCTGGACACCAGCAAAGTATATGCTGCAGTAAGCAGGTAAGGTAAGATGATCAAAGTCCTGAAATGAGTGATGCTGAAATCAGGTGCATAGATCTGAGAGGAAATGAGAAATTTATTCACGTGCTGCATTTTGAGATTTAAAGAAACACCCCTAAATGTAACATCCAGGTCTTGACATCTGCCCAAAGTCTCAGACTCCGAAGTTAACAGCCTACGTGTCCACAGAACACCCCCCGCACCTGCAGCTCACCATTCTTTCCCCACCTGGCCTCCCTGCTACATGGCCGTCACCTCAGCCAGGCCCCCTGGCGTCACCTCAACCCCCATCACCCTCATATCAGTCAGCAGGTGTTTCCAGGTATGCTCCCCAGAGCCGCCCACAGCCTGGCCAGACCCTCAGCTCTCACCTTGCCCTCTCCTCTGATTATAAAAGCCATACTTATTAATTCTAGACATCTGTAAGGTACAAAAATGAGTAAAAAGGAAGGTTACGAGCCTCCTATTATCCCAGATCCTAAATATAACCACAGCCAACATGTTACGTATTCAGTCTTTCACATAAATACGAAAGAAGACACGCACACACTTGGCAAGCTGGGGTCACGCTGCAGTTTCGCAGCCTACTGTCCCAGCGCGTGGTTCTGTGCCCTGTGGAAACGTACCACCCAACAGCTCCAGGATTCCTTATGAAACTTCGACACGACTGAGAGGATCACCTTACTATTTGCTAGATAACCGCCTTGTCTTTACTTTTTGCGATTGTAAAGGACCCTTCAGCGAGCATGCTTGCATCCCATTCCCAGGCTCTCCTCCGCTTGTTTTCTTGAGATAAACTTGGCAGAGGGAGGCCGTGCCAGAGGGTTAGCCGTGTTTTCCAAACTTCCCTCCAGAATGGCCTCTGCTCAACCCAGCCCTCGGGAGTGGGAGGGAGTCTGTTTCACCACAGCACCATTAAAAACAGAAAAGCAGCCACTTTGGCACGCAGAACAAGGTATTCATGACTGAGCCCTCCCAGTCAGCATGCACATGCTCCACTGGCGTGAGCTCCTGGCCCCTTACAGGAGCTCGCTGACAACCACAGGGACAGCTGAATTCTCTAGCATGCCTCATTTCCCAACCACCGTTGTCACCTGTATTACTGCCGTAACACTGTGACTGAGCAAAACTGAACCCTGCAACTGCATGTTGCCATTAGCTTAGACCTCAGTCTATGCTCATCTGTATGTCTGTCTTACACCCTGGAGGTTTTATTTTTAATTGAAAAAATAAGTTTCAATGATATTACTTCCAAGTTGTCTGTCTCCCTAAAAAAAAGGCACTAACAAAGCAGTTAATTGAGGTTTTCTTAGGCTCTAGTAGCTGCCAACTAACAAACACCAAACCCCAGTGCTCTAGAGACTGGCATGGCTTTCTTTTAGAACATAAAATATTAAAATAGATCTACAAGCACACCGCTGTGTCTGCCCGTGCACTTACTTCACTTACTTTGAAATGTCTCTGTTGTCCTGCTGCCACGGGAACAGCACATTCCCAATGGCCGCCCTGTAGCAATAGACGCCCAGCAGCCCCAGCGCCAAGGCCGCCTTGGACACGGGGGAGCAGCCCCTCTGAACCAACGTGAAAGTCACAAGGAGGGAGAGGGCGGCCAGGACCGAGAGCTCCGCTTTGTGATCAGAGCTGAAATAAGATGGAAAATGCCAAAATTACTACCAAATAGTGATGCTATCAATCTACACCAAGTGGTTTTCAAAGAACTACATTAAAAATAACAGATTTTCCTGAAATGTAAAAATAAAATGAAATTGTTGGTTTTTGAAACTCACACAAAGGTTCTTTTTTTTTTTTTTTTTTTTTTTGAGACAAAGTCTTGCTCTTTTGCCTTGGCTAAAGTGCCATGGCTTCAGCCTAGCTCACAGCAACCTCAAACTCCTGGGCTTAAGCAATCCTTCTGCCTCAGCCTCCCGAGGCACTGGGACTACAGGCATGTGCCACCATGCCCGGTTAATTTTTTCTATATATTTTAAGTTGTCCAGATAATTTATTTCTATTTTTTAGTAGAGACAGGGTCTCACTCTTGCTCAGTCTGGTCTCGAACTCTAGACCTCGAGCGATCCTGCCACCTCGGCCTCCCAGAGCGCTAGGATTATAGGTGTGAGCCACTGCGCCCGGCCTCACACAAAGGTTCTTAAAATGTAACACATAATAGACTGGCAACCTGAAGTCTTCATCTTTCATTACCCAGGGCCCCACCTCAGCTCCGGATGATCAAAGGCCAGGTAGTGACACTTAAAACAGTCCTCTTGTCCCCTGACACCCTCTTCTGGGGCAGCCTCGTATTTGCCTGAGTACACCCAGCTCACCTCCTGGCTCCAGCCCTCTCCCATTACTCAGCAACACGGATCAACTCAGTAGACCCTCTCACCCTCGGGCATCTGCCGTCCCCTGCTCCTGGGTGAGGAGATGGTGCGGCAGTTGACAGCTCACCTGAGGACAGAGCCTGAGGCCCTGCCCCTGCCTCCGTGGTGCAGGCGCTGCCTGGTCCTGCCGCCAGCCTGCTACCTCAGCCCAAGTGGGAACATTGGGAAGGCCAGCGTCCCTTCTGTTTTACTGACTGACACTCACAAGTCAAAGCCCAGAAAGTTAATAGCCGTTAAAGCACAAGTCAATATTCTGCCAAGGCATACACACAAATGGAAAAACTATTTCAGAAAATGCTGAGGACACTCTGGGAGGCTGAGGTGGGCAGATCGTTTGAGCTCGGGAGTTTGAGACCAGCCTGAGCAAGAGTGAGACCCCGTCTCTATTAAAAATAGAAAGAAATTAGCTGGACAACTAAAAATATATAGAAAAAATTAGCTGGGCATGGTGGCACATGCCTGTAGTCCCAGCTACTCGGGAGGCTGAGGCAAGAGGATCGCTTGAGCCCAGAAGTTTGAGGTTGCTGTGAGCTAGGGTGACGCCACGGCACTCTAGCCCGGGCAACAGAGTGAGACTTTGCCTCAAAATAAATAAATAAATAAATAAATAAAATAAAAAAGAAAAGAAAACGCTGAAGAAAGACATTGCCAGTGTCAGGACGGGGCTCTGAGAAGGGAGGGGCAGACGGGAGCCACATCATGGGCCTTATCTGGGAGGGGGTACCTGGGCGTTTGTTTATTATCACTCTTTAAATCGTATGTATTTTTACACACTGTTCTGGATTGTTACACAGTAGTAGTCCCCCCTTAACCGTAGCAGGTATGTTCTACGACCCCCAGTGGATGCCTGAAACTGCAGAAAGTACCAAATCATATATACATATATGTATATGTAGTTATTTCCTATATATACATATATAGTAAAGTTAAATTTATAAATTAGGCACGAGATTAATAACTAACAATAATTGTAACAATATACTGTAATGAAAGTTATACGAATGTGGTCTTTTCAGACCATGGTTGACCTCGGGTAAGCAGAACTACGGATGGGGGCTACTGTTATGTCACAGTTGGAAAACAAAAGCAATAGTGAAGCAGGTTTAGACACCTTTCGAGGAGTGGAAGGTTGCCAGGAGGTGCAAACAGAGTCCTCTTTACGAATCGGTGGGAGTGATCTAGCAGCACAGGGAGACTGACATGCGGGAAGGCCCAGAGCGAGCCTCAGGCAGCGCTGCACGCCCCGAGGGACTTGCCGCGCACACGCTTAGTGCATCTGTGGCAGCCAGCCAATTCTCTCCCAGTGCTTCAATTTTCCAGAAAAATAAGAAACGAGGTGTTACTGTGCTATTCCAGGACCCAGAGGTCCATAATGCAGCCAGCCGCTCCAGGCACCCAGGCTCTGACTCCGAGGCCAGCACGCCCCACACGGCTTCCCGCTAGCTGCACTCCCTCTCAGCCTCCTCACCTCTGAAGTGGGTACAACTACGTCCTCTCCCCAGGGCTGCTGAGCAAATGAGAGGTGCCGGCACACAGCAGGCAGGCGCCTGAAGGATGCTGACCTGTGATGAATGGGCTTACCAAGGCTTGGCTAATTTAGCTAATACTTAAGAGAAATTTCCCATAAGAATTACTTGGTCAGAGGAATCCATAATTTCATAGCTTTGGATGTGAATTTCCAAGTATCTTCCAAAAGAACTATGCCAGTAATATGGCCCTAGCAACCCTCACACGCTCACCGAGACTGGGTTTTATCATTTATTTTTGTTTCTCTGTCTTAACAGGTCCAAAGCATCACCTCGTCACCTAACGTGCAGTGCCCGAATCACCAGCAGTGCGCACTTCCCTCTCCTTTCTGCTACCAGTTTTGACGGACGCTGCTCACAGCAGTCAGCTCCCTGTACGTACCTCTCACTGTGAGTATTCTCTCATTTTGCTGTTTTCACTTTAGTTTCCTAAGTCTTCATTGCTAGACAATTACAATTTTAAATACAGTCAAATCTTGATTTTTTTCAAGTTTCAAGTTTCTTCTATTTACTTCACTCCTTATTTCAAATCCTCCCTCCTTCTTAGGTTTTCCAGTCACTGGTGACAGGCTCAGGAGGTGGCTGAAGGTTCCCCCACTTGGCTCTGCCCCTTTCAGGGATGGGGAGAGAGACCAGGGCGGGCGAAGGGCAGAGCTGCCCACAGAGGCCCTGTCCCACCGTGCCTGGCTGGCCTAGTCCCGCTCCACAGCTGCTTCGTGGGGACCATCAGCAGGGGTGCGACAAGTAAGGGCACGGTGCACGGGCCACGGCCCAGAGCATAGGCAGCGGTAGTCCAAACAAGCCACCAGTGAGCTGGCCCCCAAAACTGTATCTTTACTACCATGGTCATTTTAAAACTCACAGGCTTTCAATCATGAACAATTACAGCGACTCAGCATTAATAAAACATACCTATTAGGCTAGCTTCAAAATAAATTCACCTTTTAACATTGATTCATGGGTTTTGGTGTATTTTCCTATTTTTCAGATCTCAAACATTATCCCCTTCTTAATATGGAAAATGAACTAAATTTAGAAACAGAAGAGCCTAGTGTGCGATCGGCCAGCTGTGGTAGGTCCAGCCTGCGGCCACGGGCGCGTGCTCTCACCTGGTGAGCCAGTGGCCGAGGTCAGGCCGGTGGGCCCACTGCACGCCTGTCTGGTTCAGCGAGCGCAGCAGCCGGCAGCAGGCCAGTATCAGCCATGGACTGGCCAGCACCATCCACTTCTCCCAGCCTCTGAGCACTTCTGAGAGAGAGGAGCTCATGTGCACTCTGTCCTGCTCCCGCGTGTCACAGCTGGTCCTGTCCTGCAACGCTGGCGTGGCACCAGCAAACCCTTGTTCCACATGGAAGCAACACTGCGGCTCACCATCATCTCTCAGAAAGTAGCTTCTGTAGATTTCTTGACTAAGAGCTAGACACAGGGTGTTCACGAGGAAGTACCAGGTCTGGTGTTCCTCCTCCACAAAGCTGCTGGCACCCAAACTCAGGACGTGGCCCACCGTCCCAAACACCATCAGAAGGTCTAACTCTGACCACCCTGAGTTGGGATGAGCTGGATTCTGTAAAAAGGAAAATGCATTATGTAAGAGATAATCTGAAAATTACACACATCTTGCTGTCTGCACAATAAATAATCCCCTGCAACAGACACCTGCTGTTCCTCACGCCCAAGACCTGCCCCCCAGCTCTGCTGCGGCCCTTTCCACTTCAGTGGGACAGCCCCTCCTCCCAGGATACAACTTGGGGGAGTGAAAATGCGCTCCCCCAGCCAGGGGGACACGGACACAGCACGGTCAGTCAGTTGTCCTCACACTGTACTGCCAGTTCCAAGATGAGCAAAAAAGAGCCTGAAAATGGTTAGACCCCTCTGGGCGGTGATGGAGACCAAAGAGCTCTTCCAGTGGCTCCTGTTGGCCCTCCACACCCCATCCTCTGTGCCTTTGCAGAGCCCAGGGCTTCAGCTGGCCATGGCCAGTTCCTGCTGCTTAAAACCAAAGAATCCCAATGATACATTCTACCAAACGAGACATATAATTTCTCCATGAATTTTCCAGCAATCCAGAAGTTTCCACTGAAATGGTTAATCCTGTTGAAATAACAAAGTTGGCATCACAGTACTATCCTTTAAATACACTAACTTAAAACATTAAAATTAAAGATGAGGACTCAATTACTGTCACTTATTCTTTTTGATAACTATTTATTGTACAGCTGGGTACAATAGAGAGGGAGATACCGTGACCCTAGCTAGGCCCCAGGGATGCCACTCTGGGCAAAGGTAATCCCAGCTCTAGGGAAACCCAAAGGGCCTCTGAGGGCCCTGTGACAAGGGGAGGGGATGAGAGCTACACAGGCATGGGCAGGGGGGTAAGGCCTGCAGTCACTGAACTGGGCCCATTGGTCCTGGGCTCCAGCACTGTGGACCTGACTGCGGCCATCCACCCCTCCCTCACTGCCCAGCCACCACCACCCAGCTAATGAACGGAGGTGCAGAGGCCAAAGACTAGGGATTCCAGTGAAAAACGCCAGCCTTGAAAAGAAATCCTGACTTATGAGAAAGAGTAGATTCCCAAAACGAGGGGATGAGTTAGGAAGACCAAGCCTCCCTTTGATCCTCCCCAGTGTCCAACCAGCTGCCTGTTTCTTCTTCCCTTGGCTGCAGCTCAGACACCTCTGTGGAGAGCTGGTCTGGTTCGTGCGCCCCATCAGTGGGGTGCCTGCTCCTCTGTGGCAGGCAGCTCTTTACAAACACCTTTGTTATAGTTGCAGGAACACTGTTTTTCTAAGCAAGAATTAAGGCATGTGACCTCCTGACACAGCTCTGGACACCTGTGTCAGGACACCCAGAGGCCTGGCAGGGCTGCTCAGAGTACCCCCCCGCCGTGCCCTGCCCCACCGCGCCTGGCACGCACCAGGTGTTCGACTAGCATCTGAGAAATGAAAGACCGGCTGAAATAGCAACAGCAGCCTGTGCAGAAAGACAATGTCGTACTCCCAGGAACCAGTCATACCTTACTCGGGAGATTTCCACGGACGAACATCTTGGTCAGAACAGACACGATCGCACAGAGCAGCGCAGAGATCAACGCCATCACTCCACACGCCGCCAGCCACGGGAGGCCACAGAAGTAGCATGAGCTCTCGGCAGAGGTGCACACGATGACATGAATGGCTGACAGAACCAGGAACATCAAATAAAAGAGCAGGGAAAACACCGGAGAAGACAGTGGAACGTCCAGCTCAGCCTTTCTGCGCAGCGCCTGCGGGATGCTGAGCAGAAGCAGGGTGAGAACCTGGGACAGAAACAACGGCAGTGTCTACAGATTGCTGGGCGTGAACAAACCTACTTATTATAGAGAGCCTAATAAAAGGTTATTTCTAATTAACTACCACATGTGGCTTGATTTTTTATCACCTGTAGCCAGTGAAGCCACTTGATACCCGACAATACTTTGTGCATTGTCATAAATCAGGACACACAATGAAAAAGACAAGAAAATTAGTATTTTTCCATTTTTAGTAACACCAACATATATATTGTAAACTATAATATTTTGGCTGAGTTATCAAATCAATTTAACACATGAGCCATGACTCTATGTGAGCATCTGTACCTCCAAAACCACAGCAGTCCCCACCATCATGGAGTAGATGTCATACTGGGCCACTTGTGTGCTCAAGGACAGACTGAGGGTCTTCAGAGCATCCAGGTATTGCCTGAGAACCTTGGTCCCCAGGTTGAAAAGGACTTCTGAATTATTTTCCTCCAAGTACAGTTTGATCCAGTTCCCATGCATCTTCTCCGACACTTTAAATTGCTCAAATCCAGGATCTATCAAGCAGACAGAAAGGTTACACACACACACACACACACACATATCATGGATATACATATGTGCATATAAATTCAAAGTATGCAGTTATTCATGGCATATGATAAAGTCTTCATTCTTGGGACTGACACCTAATAAAGATGAACTACTCCTGCGGGGAGAGGGGCAGCAGCACCTGCAGTAAAACCCTAAAAGCTGAGGGTGCTGGTCTGTCAGCCCCAGCACTGCAGGGCCTGTGGGCCTTGGCACACGCAAGGACACAAGTGTCTGCCCACTGCTTTGCCGGGTCTTTCGCTACCTCCCTCACCTGGTCTGACCTCCTCCTCACCCTTCTCTCTTTGTCTCTTTCCGCTCTTCTCTTCTTCCTGTGCAATATAAAAACAGTGCTGAAATGCACCACGTTAACACCCCACGGCTCTACAGAACCTCTCTAATCCTTGCAGCGCCGTGTGAGGACTGGGCTGGCAGGGGCCAGACCCCTTCTCTGCCAGCCCACTTCCCAGTCCAGGCCCTTCTTCCCTGCACTAACACCACCCACCCTTGAACCTGGGTTCACTTCCTCACAAGTCCTCTTCGGGAAAGGACAGCAGTTTCCGAGCCTCCCCCTGCTCGTGTTGGCAAGCTGTGTCCCCAGTGTGGATGCTCTGCTCCTGCATGAGCCTAGCCCTCGTTGCTGCTGTCTCCCCCTTTAGATGACATGGCGTGCTGCTCAAGGTCGCGGCTGATGTGACCTTGCCCAGGGCTGGCCGGTCTTGAGTCTTTGCCTGGACCACACTCACTTTTGACTAGACTGGTCTGCAAAGCAAGAACCTCCTTTCCAAGACTCCCTGGTATTTAACATGCACATCCTGCTTCAGCAGAGCCACGCCAAGGCTAGTCTCAGCTACGCCTATCAGCCTTGCGCCATCCAACAGGACACTACACCAAGGACACTGTGAGCACGCCCTCAGGCCTCCCCCATCACCACAGTGACAGAGGAGCTGTTGCAAGTGCCCTGGATGCTGGGGTCCAGGGTCCTGTGGCATAAGTCCCTGAGCATGAAGCCTAACCCCTGTGGGCCCTTCACTAAAGCTGGCACTAATGACCTGTACTGAGTGCCAATGCCTGGCACCTCTCTGAGCAGCTGACTCCTTTCATCCCCTGAATGACCCTATGAGGCAAGGATGAGTACCACACCTGTTCTTCAGAGGGGGGGACTGAGACACGGAGGGCAAATCGCCTGCCCAGGTCACAGAGCTCCTTGGTAAAAGCTGGAGTGGGAACTCAGGTAGTCTGGCTGCAGGGCTGGCACCCTTAACTGCTATACCCACCAGCCAGGAGTGGGGGAAACCTCTGTCCACACCCCACCACCCTGGAGTTACAGAGACACAGGGGGGCATGAGTCTATACCCCACTGCCTCTCTATCAAGGAGTCACAGAGACACGAGGGACACCTATACATGCATCCAAATATTTACTGAGCACTGACTACGTGCCAGGTGCCGTGCAAGGGGCAAGAAATATACAACAGTGAGCCAACAGGTACAGTCCCTGCCTGCTTGGATCCTGCAGGGTTAACGCACATGCACACGTGCAATTACAAAGTGTGATCACGTCACACGAAGGAAAAGTAGCGTGTAACGAGAGACTTTCGGTAACGGGGAGGAACCAATTTTAGGCTGGGAGGCGGGGTGGGGGACAAGAAAGGTCCCAATATTTAAGCTGAAATGTAAAGGATGCCCAGGAATTAACAAGCTGGAAAACTGGGGAGGAGCACCCCGTTGGTGGGAACAGCACGTGCAAAGATTCTGAGGTGAGAAGAAGCTGGTCCCACTAGAACCGAAAGACAGCCAGATGGGGAGATGTCAGACCAGCTGGGTACCACGGAGGGGCTTTGCAGGCCTTGTCGTGGCTTCTAAAATATATTTCAGCATCAGAACACGTACCCGAGTTTGTCTCGGGAAACATGATCACTGACCGCGTGGACAACAGGCTTCCTGGGGTGTGAGACCCCATGACCGTTTTCTCAGCCAAAGAACAGTCCTATGTTCATTTAACAGGTTCATTTCCTTCCTCATCCATCAGTTCTGGGTTTCTCTCTACCCTACTGTTTCTGAAAGAGGCCAACAATCCCTCCAATGTTTTTTTTTGTTTTTGTTGGTGTTTTTATTGCTTGCTAGTATAGAAAAAAGGACACATTAATGAAACAGTAAATATGCAAAAGCTAAGAAGCTAATACTATTTTTGAAAAATAAATAAATAAATAAATAAATAAAAGTAGCATCTATGCCTGGTCTAGACTGCAAGGCGCGTTGTGGCCAGGCCTCATCTTCAACAAAGTGCCCTGGGTGGCCCGTCTGAGGACCGAGAGTTCTCCTCCACTTACTACGTCTGGTTCCCAACCATTCCTCAGCTGGCAGGTGACTCGGGCTTCCACACGTGACTCAAGGAGGTCAGTTTACGTCTCTGCGCAAACTCACAGTGTTCACTCTATTTGGTAGTACTATTTGTCACTACTTCAAGTAGGAAAACCTGCCAACATCGCATTAAATGCTGCCTCAAAATAGAAGCCCACCGCCTCCAGACTCTCAAAGGAATCCTAGTGTCCATAATGTTATTTTGATGAAGCTGGATGTGTCAGAGTAAATGATCTGGAAACATCCCAGGGAGGTGCACTCTCCTCTCCTGGATTATTTCTACGGGTATATAAAGACCCCAAGTGTCTTCCAGCCTAAAAATAAAAACAAAACGCCCTCTCTTGGCCCCGCATCCATCTCAGACCCAGTCCACTTCCCACCGCCAGCGGAGCTGCTGCATCTCTTATCTGCAGCCCCTCACCCGCACCAGCCGGCCAGGCCTTGCCCCAGCAGCGGCGTGTGCTGCTCCTGACAAAGTCACCAATAACCCAGCGCTGTCAGGTCAAACAGTCAGTTCTCAATTCTTCATCTTATTTTAGCAGCACTCGGCATAGCTGCTCACTGCCTCCTTTCTGAAATTCCTTCCCTACGTGGCTTCCTAGACATCAAACCGCTCGCCCTACAGGCACCGAGCCTCGCAAACTTGCTCCTCCTACCATCTTGTCCCCCTAGGAAATAGTCACGCTGTTCTTTCCTTCCCGCTGAAAACCCTGGAGTTGTTCTTCACACCTCTGGTCTGCTCGCACCTTATATGCCAGCGCACCAGTAAATCCTGCCTGCACAATCTTCAAAATGTATCCAGAATGCTTCTCCTGGACTCTGCCATCACCTGAGCTCTCACCATCCTCACCTCTCCCCAAAGTACGGCAGCCTCCTCACTGCTTTCCTCCTACAGCACAAGGCTGAACCCTCCACGAGGGTACCTGAGCGAGCCCTGGAAAAGGCAAGCTGAAGATTTCAGGCCCTGCACGAAGCCCTGTAGCAGCTCCCCTCTTAGAACAAAGGCGAAAGCCCCTCCAACTCTTGAAAGGTCCTCACATCTCTGATGTTTTATCCTTCTGCCCTCTCCTGGCTGCCCTGGCCCTGGTCATTCCTTGAATGTGCAGGCACGTCCCATGGCAGGACCCTGTCTGCACCTGCAGCCGCAGGGCTCCCTCCCAGACATCTGCTCAAAGGCCAGGCCTGCCCCGATGGCTCCCGTCCTCCTGCACGCCCCACACCTTCCCCGTTTATTCTGCTCCTAAGGGACTCATCACCATCTGGCATCTATCACTATACTTTTTCTCTCCTTCCTTTGGAAGGTTCCATGAGGGCAGAGCCCTTGCACTACTTAATGCTTTATCTCATTGATAACAAGAATTTGGTAAATATCTGTTGAATAAATTTATGAAAGAATTTCACTTAAATAACTGCATATCTATGGGTGTTGCTAAAGGTGACAAGTTCTAAGAAAAGAATAACACACCTGCATAATCAAAAAGTGCTGACTGCAAAGTATTCCCATGACAAACTGCACACCACAGAAACATCAGAAAAACACCAGCTTGATGGAAACATATGGATCTGATAGAAGTCAGCAACTATGGATTGATTTACCTTTTTCATATGACGGTACATTTTCTTGCAACAATTTGCTAAGCTGTACTGTATTTAAATGTAAAAATCTCAACTGCTCTCTCATTGGTTTTCCTTCTACAACTGGGAATATAAGACTGCCTACACTGTCTTTTGGAATCGGCAGACCAAGCCCTATTGCTAGTGTTGCAGCCAGATCCGTCTGCTGAACTCGCTTTGGATGTCGCATATCACCTGGAAAAAAGAAAACATTTTAAGTAACAGGCTTCCAGAGAGTGTAAGATGGTAGTCATTCTTCAACTTGACCTTCTACAACATAAGTCAAATTATCCATTTCTTTAAATCATTCAATGTAGATTCAGACAGAAATCACCTCATTGCTTTCTGTGTCAATAAATCTACTAAATGCCCATTCTAAGTTGAGGATAATGCCTTTCCTACAGCAGTTTACAATACACTGGGAGAGCCCAGTGCAAGAAATTCAATACAGTGTGAGCTATGGTGCTGGGGATGGGCACGGATAGAGCAGATAGTCAGCAGACGCCAAGGTAGGGTCACTTGGCAAAGTAAACAATCAACCCCTGAACAACAGTGAGGGTGGTATCTTTGAGGTCCTGCCCCTTTGGATTTGGAATGTTCCACGCTCTGTTCTCTGCATGCACACACAACCGTCGTGGAGAGACCTGAACCTCTGGTGGCTCCTGAGCAGCAGCACACTCCGCTGTGGGGAGCAGGATAAGGCTGGGCTCATCTGGGCAGGTGCTGTAACCAACGTGGACAAGCAAGACACCTGCCTGTCCACTAAAGCGCTTCAAGCCCCAACAGTGGTTGGCCACCCTAACTCCTTGGAAGGAGAATGGCTGTGATAGCAGCACGTTGGGCTTACGCTGCCACTCCGCCACCATCCACTATGACCTTAGACAAGAAACTCAATGGAGTCAGGCTTTCTGTCATCAGTAAAGAGAGCAAACACCCCCACACCCCAGAAGCTGCAGGGGTACCAAGGGGCCACCAAGGACAGGTGGTGAGGGTACTCAGTGTGAGTTTCGTGGATACCTAAGTGTCAGTGGGTAGAGGTCTTACTTTGTAGTAACTTTTGGTTGTATAGAATTTTTCATCTTAATTTTGCCAAATCTATAAGTCATCTCTTGACCAACCCTTTAATGATGACTGCTGGTTTATGCTTACAAAGAATTTGCCACTCCAGTGCTATTACTTGTTTTCTTGCAGTGCTTCTCTCTTCTAGTATTTTCTTATATTAAGTGCTTTGAGCTGAAAAAAACAAAACAAAACACAAAACCAAATCCACCTTAACCTGCTTTTGGCACTCACACTGGTAGTGGCGGTGCTGGCACTGCTACTCTGAGTGGCAGTGTGTGCTTGGGACAAAGCAAACAAGTCATTACGCGATGATCTAATTGTATCATATCTGGGGTTGCTGACAACTGGGATTCCAAGCTTAGGAAGAAGAAAGTAGAGATGTAAGATCTAAGAAGTTAATTTTACAGTTTTGAAGGTGAATTGGAAGTATCCATACAAACTCAAGATCATTTTATCTTAAAAAAAAAAATCTCCTTACTCTGTCTAGAAATAATGACTAACCCAGTATCAGTGAGCGCCTCTAGCTCTGAGGCAGCAGTCTTCAAATACCACTTCAAACACCACTAAAAGGAACCAGGGCATCTTGGAGAAGTAGCTGATGGCAGGTGAAGAGAAGGCAATGTGCATGACAACCTGGAACAGGTTACAGACCAGAGAGCAGTAAAGCTATCGAAGACCACCAAGGTTTTACCGAAAGGACTCAGGAGCTAATCTGAAGATGTTCCCACTGGCCAATGATAGGACAATTTGAATATTAAAGAGTAGTATCTACAGTGAATTGAAACAAATCAAATATGCCTAAGGCCACGAGTTCACAATGTTACCAAAAAAGGAACAAACTTAATTGGTCACAGTTGAAGGATGCTAGCAAACTCATTCACTGATTTGAATCAGGTAATTAAGTGAGAAGAGTAATCCATTTATCCTATCTCTTTTACATAAATGATACCAGTGAGGAACCAAAAAGTAGACGGAGGAAGAGTTTCTTTATAGAATTATTCTGGCTGCAGTGGTCTGCATGCATCCCCCAAAACTCACGTGTTGGAAACTTGCTCCCCAATGCAACAGTAGGCAGGGCCTTCGGGGAGGTGTTTAGGTCATGTGGGCAGAGCCTTCTTGAATAGATTAATCTGTCACAAAAGAGTTTGACCTTTTTGCTCTTTCAGTTTCTGCCATGGAAGTACATAGGGTTCTGGCCTCCAGAGGACGCAACAGCGTTCAGGGTACCATCTTGGAAGCAGAGAGCAGCCTGAGGCCAGTGCCTTAGGCTTGGATTTTCCAGTCTCCATAACTGTGAGAAATACATTTCTGCTCTTTATAATTACCTGTCTGTGGTATTTGGTTTTAGACAAATAGACTAAGACACTGGCTAATTAATGAAAAAGAATTATAGAATTAAAACATCACAATTTACAACCTCTACTGAATTAATGGACCTAGTTGATCATCAGTAGTTACTAACATCACACTAAAGCAGAGAGCCAGGCAGTACATCCTTCCTGCTAGAAGGAGCCCTGCCCAGACCATACCAGACCAAGCCAAAATAAATCAGTGAAATCTGAATCTGCTCTAGCCTATGGGTCCGAAGAGATTTATGGGATGGACAGAGGACATCTAAGCACACAGTGCAGAGAGCAACTGGTAAAATCCAGACTGTGGGAGACTCCACAGAACAAATAACCAAATTTTGTCAAGAAATAAACTGTGGAAAAATAAAAAAGTTTGGGGTTGGGGACTTATAGATCAACAGAGACTTAAGAGACATAAAAACAAATCACAGTGCATGGATATTATTTGCACCCTAATTCAAATAAACTGAAACAACCAAAGAGAGAGAGAAGCAAACATTGGAAATTTGAACACTATTTGATGATATTAAGGAATTAATGCTGTTTATCCCCATATACACTGGGGTCTATTTTTGGCTTCTTGATTTTTGCTCTTTTAATTTGTCTGACCAGTTCTTGCAGCACAAACTATTTTAATAAATGTAATTTTATAATACAAACACAGTGTAGGCCACATGATAGAGTGAGTTGTATCTCATAGGCAATGGAAGCCACTGAAGACATTTCAGCATTTCAGGAAACCACTCTCACAGTCTGGCAGCAGTCTCTACTTCCACTAGCCCTACTGCGTTCCCACCTATGCAATATTTTAAACATTCAATCAGCAAATACTGATGAAGGACTCACGAGGTGCCACGCACTATTCTAGGCTTGGGGGATAAAACAACAAACACGATAAGACATTCCAGTAGTGAGAGGCAGATGATAAAATACACCTGCTCTGTCCTTCGTGGAAGTCCAGGAACAGGCACACTCTCCTTCCCAGACCCTTGACCCTGGAGTGACCCAGACCTATGCTTCTCACGTAGAGGTGAGGACCCTGGGAATGGGCAGCAGCATGCTGGTGGTCTATGAAATCACATGGCATATAGTCCAAAACTGTTTCTTTTTCAGAATAAATACCTTAACATTTATTTTTATTAAAATAAATTTGCATACATTTTTAAGATAAAAATAATGTAAAAGAAATAGGAAAGTACAACTCAAACACAGGGAAAAAAAAAAAAAAGCAATTAAGAGAACCTTTCTGGGAGAGGGGCCAGATGCCAGAAAGACTTCAAAGTAGCCATCATAAATATGTTCAAAGAAATAAAGGAAACTATGGTTAAAGAAGTAAAGGAGGGTGTGATGGCAATTTCTCATCAAATCGAAAATACCAATAAAGGTTTAGAAATTATTTAAAAAAAGAATCAAATCGAAATTCTGGAGTTGAAAAATGTAATAACCAAAATGAAAAATTCACTAAAGGGGCTTAATAGCAGATTTGAAGTGGCTGAAGGAAGAATCAGCACATTTAAAGATAGATCAATAGAGATTATGCAATCTGAAGAACAGAGGAAATTTCCCAAATTTGATGAAAAACATTAATCTACACATCCAAGAAGCTCAATAAACTCTGAATTTGATAAACACAAAATACACTGACACATTACAGTAAAAATGCTAGAAGACAAAGAAATGGGAAACCCAATTAGATTAACAGTTGAGTTTTCATCAGAAACCCTGGTGGCCAGAAGGCAGTGGGATAGCATATTCAAAAGTTGAAAGAAAAAGTCTATCAAAAATACTCAGCAAAACTATTTTTCAAAAGAGAAATAAAGATATCCCCAGATTAAAAAAAAAAAAAAGATAATTCTTTGCTAGCAAAACTGCCTTGTAAGAAATACTAAAGGAAGTTCTTCAGGCTGAAAGCAAGTGACTCCACATAATAATCTGGATCTACAGGGAACCAAGGAATACCAGTAAAGCTAATCAAGTAATTATAAAAGACAGTATAAAAGCATATTTCTCCTGTTAACTGATTTTAAAAGCAAGTATATAAAACTGTATAATTATATAAAGCTGTGTAATTATGCTGGGGGTCTACCACATATAGCAACGTAATCTATTAGTAACAGCACACAGGAGTGGGTGGGACACAGCTGGAGTTGAGTAAGAAAATGACATCATATAAACACACAGACCCACACACAAAGTCGTACACAAACGTTCACAGCGGTATTATTTGTAATAGCCAAAAAGTGGAAACAACCCAAGTGTCCATCAACTGATGAACAGTTAATAAATGAGGTAAATCCAAACACTGAAGTGCTATTTGGCAACAAAGAAGAATGACGTCCTGAAACGCAACACAACTATGAACAAGAAAGACACTATCCTAAGTGAAAAACGCCATACACACAAAATGAAATGGTTCCATTTATGTGAAACGTCCAGAAGAGGCACAAGAAGCAGATTAGTGACTGTCTGGGGCTGCGAGCAGTGGAAGGTGACTGCTAACAAGTACGGGGTTTCTCACCGAGTTGATGAAAATGTCCTAAAATTGACTGTGACGATGGTTGCCCACCTCTGTGAATATACCGAAGAGTACAGTCTGGGCATAATAAGAATAAACAATACAGCTGTTCTTAAAAACCAAACAGAACCGACTATCAGGATCGAGGCTGGCAGTGTGGGCAGCACTTGCAGGCACCCTGCACACATGCTGCCCTTGCCCTTCCTGCCTCTGGTCTATTAAATACCCAGTTTAGAGAGGAAACATCAGCACTCCTGATAAACAAGAGCCCTAGTAGTGCTAGAATAAAAAACGTCAGCTTTATCATCTCTTTTCCTCCCCAGACTATAAGCTCCTCAAGGGCAAAAGCTGTGTCTTACTCCTGTGTGAGTCTGTGGGCCTAGCACAGCGCCGGGGCTAGCACAGGTGCTCAAAACACCGCTGCTGAACGAATGGATGGATGGATGGAAGAAGGGATGTTTCTTGCATGGGCTCTCACTCAGGGGGGTGAGCTATACTTCAACATTGCTCTGGTCACAAAGTGTGGTGAAATGCAGGTGCAGAAAGCTGGGTGCTGTGGCTCACGGTGTGTGCGCACCCACAATAAGGCAGGCTTCCAGCCTGGCACCCGGGAAAGGCTCAGATTACAAAAGCCAATAACATCTTAGGAGGTCAGACACTCTAGAGGAGGAAGCTCCATAAAAAGAAGGAACAGGTGGAGATGCTTCCCCAAGCGATCCTCATTCACGTGGAAGAGCCATCCATCTGGAAAATATCTGCTGGCATCTGTCATGTGCCAGGCAATGTTTCAGGCTCTAGACATAGTGATGAGTGAAACAGACATGGCCCTGCCCTCATGTGGCTTAAACCATAATGCAGAGGCAGATATCACATGAATTGCATAAACGAATAAATCCCTCAAATAAGTTTGCGGTGGCAAACTGTGCTAAGGATGCTGACAGAGAGCACACGGTGCTACGGAAGAGACTGACAGAGGGATGTAATTTAGTCTTGCGGGTGAGTGAGTGATGCTGCTTGAGACCTGTAAGAGGCTGCGGGAGTGAGGACAGGGGCACTGGCAGCAGAGTCAGGGCACGGGTCAAATGGGTGCTGTGTGCCTGGGGGGTGTCTGAATACGGAAAGGTGGGTCCCCCGTCAATCCTGCTGACTGGATCCCATGACTCTCATTGACGCTGCTATTCAAGATGTGGTTTGAAATAATGAAAACTTTCTTAAAAGTTTAAGTATGCATGTTTCCTCAGTCCACCTGTGTGGTTCTGATGTCTCTAAGCTACTAGCAACTTTTTTTTTTTTTAACAGTTCCAGATACCCAGGCAGTAACATTCATATTACGAAATTCTAACAAAAAATATCTGTGTTTTAAGGATCAGGGCAAGGGATGTAAACTCCAAATCCTGACGCCTTTTGCCCCACTAATTTTCATTCTCACATAGCTCAGGATATTTCAACCTTGTACAGCTTCTAAAAACTATAACCAGGCTATACAAAACAGATATAACATAGTTTCAAAATGTTACACATCCCTAAATTCTCACCAGGTTTCCTTTCAAACGCAGAACTGATTAAAATCAGAGGTGTGTTCACTTCTTCTGTGGAAGAAGCCCCGTGACTACCTGTTTCCGACATGCCATGATCGCCACAGAGAACCAGCAAATTGGGTAAAAGAGTCTCTCTCTCCTATAAGGTAAAGGAAAAATATTTCAACTGCATTCTGATTGAAGAGAACACATGATCTGGTTAAGAAAACAACCTTAGAGTATAGCTTTACTTTATAAGTAGTACTAAAAGTTCTTTCTCAATGAATTATACATTTTTTTCTTATCAGCTTATAGCCAGATCAAAAGGTCAAAGTCAAATAATGTCATAAACGAAACACGCAGAATCACACACAGCTCACAGAACATAGCAGCGTTGCCCTTTGGCTTCTGCTGGCAGAGGATTTGTATTTGGTTTCCGTCTTTGCCACTTTCAAGCTGTGAGACCCTAGTATATTACTCTTCACGCCTCGGTTTCCACATCTGTCAACAGAGATCCTAACAGAATCTATTTCATGGGATTGTAGTGAGAATAAAACCCAAAGCACATGGAGAGAGCCCTGAGCTGTGCGGGAAGTGCCTACGAGGCTCCTCTGCCTACGGAGGCTCCAGCCACTCAGCCTTTGCTGCTCCGGGATGTGCCAGCAGGCTCTGCCTGACCCTCGCCGAGTGCCTGGCTGCAGCGCACCTGCACGGGCAGCACGTCGGCCCGCCCTCCCTCCCTCCCTTCAAGTCTGCTAGTCCTCACGGACGCCTCTGAAGGTGCTATTTAAAACTGCAGCCTCTCCTCCACACAGGAGTGCTGTTCCCTCCCCCTGCCCTGCTTGTCTGTGGCACCAATTACTTCCCAGTACACTCACCGCATCTTATTCGTCTCTCCTGGCTGGGATGTGAGCTCCACCAACGGCTGTGGACTGTCTCACTGTCACACCCAAGTGCCCAGACAGAAAGAGTGACGCAGAAGGTATTTAGGAAATACTGGTTGAATGGACAAATAAAAGGGTGGGGATAACAAGTCACTGCTCTGCAGGGCTGCGGTGCTGCACGTGGATGGGGGCCATGGCTGGCAGACTGACAGTGGCCACGACATTCACATAAGTCACTTACGTTCACGTGGGCAGTTTTATTTTTTCTAGGAAGCATCCGTGTGAAACTCCGTCACACGACGCACTACAGCGAGCCTCACCTTCGACAGCAGCGCGGTGTGAATCCTCATGAGGACGCCGTCCATCTCGCTGAGCTTGCGCCCGATCAGGGGGCTGTGGGGCCCAGAAACGTGGCCGATGTGGTCCAGCCCCAGGTAGTGGAGGATTAACACGTCCCAGTCTCCTCTTTTTAATACTTTGTCCAAATGCCTCGTGACATTATTATCCACCTTTAAGGGAAAAGGTACACACAAGCAGCTCACCTAACTTTCCCTTGATCTTGACTACCCAAGGAAAAAGGAAAAGTCATTTTAAAATCTGGGGGTTTGTTTTAGGTAATGGGACTTGTGGAAGTTGAAAGACAAAAAAGCTGTCATTAAAAATAAATAAATAAATAAACAAACAAACATTAGCATTAAACTTTTACTAATACTGTTTTTGTGACCCTAGGCTGTGGATCAAACATACTATACTGATAATTTAAATGAGTTGTTCTGACAAAACTTTTCCTGTGGGATCACTGCTGGTCTTAATTAAGCTGAGCAAATGAGCAAGTGAAACAGACTCAAGTGGTCATGAAGTAACTGATGGCAAAGGGCAGTTAACCAAAGACAGGACGGTACCTAGAGTTAAAGTGACCAGGACGGTGCAGCTGAGGAGAAGCTGCTCTTGCAGGGAAAGGGACACAGCACTCAAGGCACACATCATGGAGAGATTGGCCTGGTCAGCCCGGACCCCTCAGCTAGCCCACCTTCCTCCCACTGAAACACCTACAACAAAGGGTAGCGTTTCTGAGGAATGCCACATATAGCATGGGGAACTCAGACAGCACTGCCAAGTAACTGCTGTGTCTGCACAGGTTAACCTAGAGCCACTGTGGCACAGACTGCCAGCACAAGCAGAGCTGCACACACTCCACCAGGCCCAGCAAATGAAGTGGTGAGGCTGCCCGACCCGATGCCAAGCACAGACACGCTGGTGTGCTCCTGGGTCAACTCTTTAAGTGTGGGTCCAATCTCACTCTCTTGTTGGAAAAGCAGGGCAAAGCCCCTCAGGACGAGGCTCTGCCCAGCTGACCACCTGTCCTCAGAGCAGGACGATGCTCCACCTGCAGCACCAAGCAGCTTCCCGGATCCCAGGCAGGCTGTGGAGTCCTGCAGCTTTGCCACCCGTCCTGTCCACTTGGGAAGTCTCCACTCACCCATCAAACTCAGCTCAGCCCTTCCCGATCCTCTGTACCCCTCAAAGGACGCTCAGCTGTTCCATGCTTTGGGCTGCATAAATCTTTGCTCACAGGGTTTCCATCTCTGGGTTGGAAACAATTATGTGAACAGATCATTTTTATAATCTCTTCATTCTACTCCTGACAAATTAATAAAAGCTGCATACAAAATAATATTGCCTCTCACTAAGTAATGGTGGTGCCAGGTTCTATCTAGTATGACAGATTTCTCTTATTTTAAAAACTGACCTCTGTGTAATCTGACACAAAAAATGAGGTTGTTCCATCATATTCTACAAAATGCTTTGGGAATAATTTAATCCATGTTTCATCTCCATAAAAGAATATTCTTTTCCCAGCTGCTTTTGCCTGTCTGATCACATTGTCTTCGAGTAGCGCAGGAGAGTTGAGGTTCCTGACGACATCAATGAAGCCAGGGAGGCTCCCTGTCATCAATGCCTGCAGTGGGAAACATTCAAGGGTTAGACCGTGGAGTCTGAAAGCACAGCATGAGGCGGGCACGGAAGATCATGTGACTGGTGAAGCAGGTGAGCATGAAACTAGGGCATCCCCAATCCTGGAGGCTGAGTTAACACTAGGACAGCAATTACGGTAAAGAAGAAAAAGCTAAACAGATTCTGGCCAAAAATTGCAAAGTCAATAATAAAAATGTAACCATATTAGAGAATACTTGTGGCTCAGAATGATCCTTTCGGCTGCTGAGAAGATAAAGGAGGTGGCTAGGGACAGCCAGACAACAGCAGCGGCCAAAGCTTCAGAGTAATAACAGGACTAAAGCACATGGCCGAATGTGCTACGCACTGAAAACACGAACCTGCAGATTCAAACACTCTGTCAAGTTCCCCCTTAAGATTCAGACCTGCTCCATGTGACAAGCAAACTCCAGTAACTCTATCTAACAAACTCCAAACTCTAACCATCCAGCAATTCTAATGTCCACCTCTGAGTGAAAAGTCAGGAGAAAGGCAGTCCCTGAGAGTGAACCTCCGGAATTCGCAGAGTAAACTGGGCTGGGGATGTTAGGGCGACCATCCCTTTAGCCGCAACCCCCTATGCTGCACTGTATTTTCAGAGGAGGGTGACATGTCCTCATACTTTCTGACATAGAGTGAGCATAGGACCTCAGAGGCCACAGTGATAGGCAATGGATCTCTGTGACTTGAAGTTATACAACCACCCACGCACTGGCATCAGGGGCCTCTGCAACGAAAATCAACAGGAATCTGGATAATGCCAACAGGTGTAATGACTTTGCCAAAACTTCATTAATAGCAAATAAATACAAATATGAAATAACCAGACTTCTGAAATGCCGGAGTAAGGAGCTCAGCAAATCCTCTCCCCCAAGAGCAACAACAAAACCATTTGAAACTGTCACAATTAACCATTTCAGAACTTTGGAAAAATCACTAAAATTATACAACAAATTGAGAAGTGCTTATTCAAAAAAAAAAAAAAAATACTAAATCTCAGTAAGAAGAGCAAGTACCTGTGGTGTCTTCACACAGGGCAGCTCCCATTCCCCCCGCCCCCAGCTCCGCGGCACAGCAGCACGGAGGGCCTGACCTGATGTGGACTCCAGGGAAAAGCCCCCGGCCCAGGGAGGCTGTGAAAACACAACAGGGAACGCTGGTATCCCAACTGCCTGAGTCCTCCATGCTGGCTGCAGCAATCACGAGACCAGGCTGAAATTTAAAAAGGGAATCTGAGGACGGAGGCCACTAGAGCAAGCTGTTGTGAGCTCCCATGTGTTCCTGGAATGTGGAAGACACACTCAGGAGACCAGAGAGGGCCCCCATTATCCACTCCTTCTGGCTGAGCAGCAGGCCTTGCTGGAACAAAAAGTGAGTCAGGGCCGGGCGCGGTGGCTCACGCCTGTAATCCTAGCACTCTGGGAGGCCGAGGTGGGTGGATCGTTTGAGCTCAGGAGTTCGAGACCAGCCTGAGCAAGAGTGAGACCCCATCTCTACTAAAAATAGAAAGAAATTATATGGACAGCTAAAAATATATATAGAAAAAATTAGCCGGGCATGGTGGTGCATGCCTGTAGTCCCAGCTACTCGGGAGGCTGAGACAGAAGGATCCCTTGAGCTCAGGAGTTTGAGGTTGCTGTGAGCTAGGCTGACGCCACGGCACTCACTCTAGCCTAGGCAACAGAGTGAGACTCTGTCTCAAAAAAAAAAAAAAAAAAAAAAAAAGTGAGTCCGGGCAGGGCTGAAAACTGAACAGTCTTTGAGTCTTTTCACACGTGTCCCGACCCACATCGATCCCCCAACAGAGGGTGGACGCCCTGCGGCATGATGTGCTTAAGCTCAACCTCCGACCAGGCGCTGGCTGACCACTGAGCTGTGCTGAGCCAGGGGCAGCCCTCAGGAAGACCGGCGAGAATTACAAAACCAAAAAACAAACAAACAAAACCCTAAGCAGAGACATCAGTTGCGCACTCTGCGGGAGACAGACTCTGCAGAATTAGTTTAGCCAAGTCACCACACAAACAGAGTAACAGCAGCAACCGCCACCGTTCCTAGGGTCGGGGATCGGAATCAGAGCTGAGGCAGGGACACTCACGTTTGTTAAACCTCATCAGAGCTGACACAAAAATGTGTGCACTTTACTGTATGAAAATTATATCTCAGTAAAGTTATTTTTTTAAAATATGACCCTCCCTCAGCCCAAAATTCTACCCCTTAAAGGCAAGCAGTTACTTCTGGTAAGTACCCTTTAAGACTCTTTTCTGTATATACACAAATACAAATATACAAAGGTACACATTTTTTACCAAAATGGCACAGACTGTACAAATTATTCTGCAACTTGTTTTTGTTTTTCCATTAATAACATATCACAAAACCTCTTTCCCCAGGAAACGTACAACTACTTTATCTTTCTTTAAACAGCTACAAGTATTCCAGCATGTAGATATACAATATATTTAACCAAGACCATTTTAATGGACATTTATTTTTAAAAACTCCCCGTGGAAGTGCCATTGGAGCTGAGACCTGAAGGTTGAAAAGATGTGGAGGTGGGTGGGGTTTTCCAGGGGAAAACATTGCAAATTGCAGACGGCCCAGGCAGAAAGGAGCAGCGAACGTGAGGAGCGGAGCTGTGTGTGATCTTCACTGGTGAAAGACACAGGCAGAGGGAAAGCGGCTCCCCCGAGGACGCACGGGGTCAGCAGCAGCAAGACCACACAGAGCCTCGGGGCCAGGGTCGAGGCGTTCAGTGTTCAAGCCAGGCAGCGGATAAGCCACCAAAGGGCTGTAAGAAGTAGAGTGGCATGCTCTGATTTGTGTCTGGATGGGACTGGGGTCCTGGGGACTTCTAGAGTTCAGGCTAGAGACCACAGCAGCATGGTGGTGCACTGCGGTGACGGCAGTACAGACACACACTCAGTCGACTTACATTCACATCCGCAGTATTAGGAGAACCTGTTCGCCTCGTTGCTGTGAGGAGTAGATATTAGCAATCTTTAGCTTTCCCTGTTCTGATTACTATTACAGTAAAGTTAAGAATTTTTTCACATGTTTAGTGGCCATTTTACTTTCTTCCTTTGTGGATTTCTTTATATACTTGGCCCAGTTTCCATAGGATTGTCTGCCCTTGATTTGAACCTCTTTCCATAGCGCGGACTTAACATCTTGTTGTCACGTACGCTGCAAATAATTTTTTCAGTTTATCGTTAGTTGACTTTGTTTGTAATGTCTTGGCCACGTAAAAGATTTCTGTTTTCATGTAGTTGAATCTGTTCATTCTTTCCTTTGTGGCTTTTACAAGGCACTTCCCTCCTCCTCACAGTAGCTTGGGCTTCCACTGATATTTGCAAAAAGGGCAGGGACTATGGTAGCCCCTCACCCCAGGAAGCCAAGCAGGCACAAATGGGTTGCAGCTTGCTGTCCTAGGAAATCTAAGGGAGGGCTCAAGTCTGTCAATAAATGCCAGCTATCATTATGACTATAAAGTCCTGGAAGAAAAGGAAGGCACTCGGCCGGTTCTCCTCTGCAGGGAGAACCAGCCTCTACTCTGTCTGTGGAGTACATTTTCTATACTTTCCAAATAAAACTCAATTTCACTTAAAAAGAAAAAAAAAGGTGGCATTCAAAAAGTATAGACTTTTAAAACGAAGCTGCTGCAGGATTTTAGCAAGTGAAAGCACACTGAGAACGTCAGTCTTAAGACATGGGGACCAGCATTTAGTGCCAACAGTATCCACACCGGGAGATTAACTAAGCCCCTTCTCTGATTGGAGGCAGGGCAGGGGAAAGTTCCTCAGCCAAGATTACCCAATCCCACCAAATCCAGAGCTGTGTAGCCCTAACTCCAGCTATGGACTTCCTGTTCTAGCTCCTCCTTGGTGGGGACTGAGGAGTAAGAATCTGCAGAGGACTGAAAACAAAACACTTGTTTTTGGGTGAGACTCCCCAGCAAAGGTGAAATGAAACAGATGGGTTGGAGACAGGCGGCTCTAAGAACCACCCTGCCAATGTGCTGGTCTAAAAGAACCCGGAGCCTACACACTCACTTATACATTTTCTCAAATCTGCCCAGAGCCCTAGTAACATTTTTCTTAAAAGAATAAAAGAGGAAACGGTTCCTTCCATACTTCTGTGCAGCAGATAAAAAAACTGGTGTTCCTGACGATCTGGAGCCTGGATGCCTTTCTTCCAGCTTTCCTGGGACTAGTTTCAGCAAAACAGCAACCCTTGACAGGCCTCTTGTCTAGAGCACTGTGTGGTAGACAGCAGATGCTCAGTAAATGTTGCTGAATGGAGGACACACCACATCCAAAAGTGGTAGAGAGAGTAAGAGCCTCAAGGAAAAAGCCAGTGAACAATCTGGCACTGGCCTTCCTCCAATCCCAGACTGCTCTCTTTATCCAGGGAACATTTGCTGAGTACTTACAAATGTTGCCCCCAAGCCTTAAATCAGTAAGTGGCTCCTTCTCACCAAAGAGTAAAGTGTCACATGATCAGCCATGGATGCAAGGCTCAGAGACTTTTATGCCGTCTTAACATGCAATATATCCACAAACTTTTAAACTCCTCTGCTCCTTTCTGTCCCCACCTCTTTACTCATCCTTCCAGTCTCAGCTTCAGTGTAATTTCCTCAGACAGGCTTTTCTGTCCCCCTAATCTAAACTGAACCCTCCCACCCAGCACTGACCATCACACCCTGTTCTGTTCTCTCATGTGTTAACCACGCTTTATAACTGCACATTTATTTGTATGCTCATTTGTTTAATGGATATGTATCTCACTAAACACTAAAAGCTCCATGAAGGCAGAGATACAATTCTTCCCCAACTGTATACCCATTAACGCAACAGCACATAGTACTTGCTCAATAAATAGTTTTTGAGGCGATCAACAAAGCTTTACTTTTTTCTTTACCCGTGGTTGCTGGGTAAAGCACTACACACTTCAAAGCCCTGCTCACTAGGCTGACCGCCTGAAGGTTATATAGCAGCAACAGTGAAAACTGTCACAGCCAGATCAAACTGTTTTGATCGTTATGTGCTATACCACAATTTGGGATGAGTCATTTAAACTGATCTGAGTTTGCTTCCTCATCCATAAAGTCAAGAAACTGAACTTGATAACTCCAAGGGCTCCTTCCAGGACTGTAACTGACCCACTGACGATTAAAGAAGAAAACAGGTTACTGAGGAGGATATCTCTGGAGTTAGGCTGGTCTGGACAATCTAGCTCTAAATCCTTCAGAATTCTCATGAAGCATGAACTACTTGGCAAGGGGCACAAATCCTGGATCTCAGTTCAACCGTATCTGTGAGGCTCCTTCAGCATTCTACTGTCCCAGCTAATTTGATAGCACCAAACAAATTTCCACTTAGTTAAAACTGGGATTCTAAGTCGAAGATTACAGAAAATCCCTCTAAACCTTCAAATGAGCCAAACCATGATTCATAAAACATTAAGGCAAACTTACCTTGATACGAGGCATAGTAACTGTAGGTGGCTTTGCTTCAGCCACAAAACTGTGAGATGCTCCTTTTTCCACAAGATAAGTTGTGTAGGGCATAAATTTCACGCCCTTTGACCCAAACACAAAATCATCTCTCAAGGCGTCTATCAGAACAATAACAACTTTACTGAAGAGAGGCGGTGGGAGCTTGGTCCAGTTAGAACTGGATCCTAAGGGTTTCAAAGAAAAAAACGAAATTGAATTTTAAACTTAGCATTCAAGCACCTTTATAATCTAGCTTCTGCCTACTTCTCCAGCACATATTCTGCCATATCTGGACCCAAAAGAGGAGGCCTGTACTTGGTAGGCAGCACTGGGAGGAGGCGGTGTTAATGGAAGAAAGTAATCTTAGGGAGCCCTAGTGGAAGGTAGTGAATTGCCCTTGGCATGGTGAGGAGTACTGGGACAGGGGAGTCCCTACATACGGGTACTGGAATGGGTGGGACATTGAGGGAGGGAGCTTGACCTAAAACACTGCGCTGCAGGTAAAGGATGAGTGAACGTTTATAAACACTGTTTACATGGTCAGTGGCTGGTATTGTGCACATCTGGTCCAGAACCGGAGCGCCTTTACCTGGTGTGTGTTCTGGGTAGGTGAGGGCTAAGCAAGGACCCAATGCAGGGGCCTTAGTCACTGGCCGGGGTGGGGGTTGGGGGGAAGGTCTTGGAGGAATGTCAAAGAAGAAAACACGAGAGAGTCAGCAGGAATCTTATCTGTTGTGTCCTATTGGGCAAACGGGGTGCCCGCAACAGAGAGTGATGCAAAGGGTTGCTCAGGAAAGAGGAGGAGTCACGGATGAGTAGAGCTAGAGAGGGGCGGGATCCCGGGTATGGAGAGCTTACTTTGTGGTGATCAGGAAGGTCGAAGTGGGGCCAGTAGTGATGGTTGCCACAAAGTTCTAGGATACAGAAAAAAACGCTGGGGAGGTTTAAAAAAGGGGGAGGGGGACCACAATGGAAGAGACCTCCGGGAACACCGAGGCTCAGAAAAAGGGTCCTCTGGGGGAAGTGGGGCCCTGGGAGTGGAGACGCCCGGGGAGGGGTCCGTACCCGCCGAGGGTTCGGGCGCTGGGGACTCTGCTCGGTGCTCCGTCCTGGCAGAGGAACGAACGGGAGCTGGGAAGAATCCCCGAAGGAAGACTGCGACCCCCAGCACCTCTATCGCCACGCAACAGGCAGCGAATGTCCCGGAGCCCAGCCGCATCGTGCACACCGCCAGGCCGGGACGCAGAGACCAGACCCACTCCGAACCTGGCCCAGCCGCAGCCACTTCCGGCGAGAGCTGACAGGTCTGACCCGCGCCGGCTCCCTGGTTGCGTCACTTCTGCAGGCGCGCCGGAAGTACGCAAGCGGCGGGACTCCGGGCGCTCCGCGGCCGCCTTCCCCGCGGGTACCGGCCTCGGAGCCCTGCGCCCGTAAGGCAGGGTGTTTTTAATTTTTTATTTTTAATTGACACATTGTAGTTGTACATATTTGTGGGGTACAATTTGATATTTCTGTACATATATGTTGGGTAATGATCACATCAAGGTAGTTAGCGTGTCCATCACCTCATGCATTTGCGGGGAGAACTTTCAAAAGCCTCTCTTGTCGATTTGCTAACGTACCTTACTGTCAGCCGAAGTCACCCTGCTGTGTGCTAAACCCCAGGACATATTGCGCCCATTGACCAAGCCCCCCTTATCCTCCTCTCCCCCTGCCCTCCCATCTCTGTTGACCACGGTTCTCTCTGCTTCCAGGAGACCTCCTTGGGATACTTTAGATTCCACATGTGAGTGAGGTCATGCAGTGTTTGTCTTTCTGTGTTTAGATTATTTCACTTAACATGACGTCCTCTGGGTTTATCCATGATGTTGCAAGTGACAGGATTTCATTCTTTTATGGCTAAATAATATTCCATTATGTATGTATATCATATTTACTTTTTCTATTCACCCATTGTTGGACACTTAGGTTGATTCCATATCTTGGCTGTTGTGACTAGGGCTGCAATAAACATGGGAGTGCAGTTATCTCTTCAACATAACTGATTTCTTTTCCTTTGGATATATACACAGTAGTGAGATTGATGGTAATATGGTAGTTCTAATTTTAATTTTTTGTGGAACTACGATACTGTTTTCCATAACGGCTGTACTGACTTTCAATCCCACCAACAGTGTGTAAGTGTTCCCTTTTCTCCATATCCTCACCAACACTTGTTTTATTTTGTCTTTTTGATAATATCTATTCTGCTAATAACTGGAGTGAGGTGGTATATCATTTTGGATTTGCATTTCCCTGATCATGAGTGATGTTGAGCATTTTTTCATATACCTCTTGATCATTTGTATGTTACTGTTTAAGAAATGTCTATTAAGGTCTTTTGCCCATTTTTTAATCAAGTTATTTGTTTTTTTCTGTTAAATTTCTTATATGTTCTGGTTATTAACCTCTTGTTAGGTACAAATATTTTCTTCTGCCAATGTTGCTTTACGTGAATGATCTGGGTGAGGGGAGATGAGAGGAACAGTGGTGAGAATGGCCGTACACAGACAGAGTTAGGTGGATAATGGAATATAATTCCCAAATCCATAGGCAGATCTCTGAAAGCTGCCGATGGCTCCGCTCCAGTCTTCACCCTCCCGACAGTCTCGCACACTGCCTGTAATGTACCTGAAGTGCTCTGTGTCCACACTGTGGACCTACACGGTGGCACTTCCTGCAGGCACACTGCAGAGGCATTTCTGTTGCCTCGTCGCCGTAGGCGGCAGCTGTTTTTCTTTATGTGTTCACTGGATACTTGCTAGGTGGGGCGCACAGCCCCGAGGCTTCTATTTGACTTATTTCACATCCTCAGAACCACCTGACAGCTCAGGCTAACACTGTTGTCCTCCTTTCTCAGGCGGGGAAATGAAGGCATGGAGGACACAGGCGTGACACGCAGTCAGTGCTGCCAGCCTCCTGGGCTCTCCATCCAGTAGAATTATATTATATTGTGTGTTGTCTTGTGACACATTTTTCTCATTTTTTTAATCTGACAATGTCTTTATTTTTCCTTCATATTAAAAAAAAAAAAATTCCCCTGGAGAGAGAATCCTCCCCATTGGCACGGCCCCTCCCAGAGCCTCCAGCCCCTTGGTGCTGCCTGTGCTCACAAAGTGCCTCCACTTCTTGGGGGGTGATGTCCTCAGCCAGTGCCCACCGCGTGACTGTCCCTGTCCCTGCTGCCGAAGGTCAGGCCTGCCTGGGTGGCATCGATGAGGGTGCAGGCTGCGGGGCCAATTGGGGATGCAGGCATCGCTTTGGGGAGGGCCCGGGCCTGGCGGGGAGGGGCTGGGTTGGGGAGGGCAAGTGTGAGGCTGGGAGGGATGAGGATGGAAGGGGTTGAGGAGGGGAGGGGGTGACGGTTAGGGTTTGGGGTTAGGGTTGGAGTTGGGCTGGAGTTGGAGCTAGGGCTGGGTTTAGGGTTAGGGTTTTGGGTTTTGAGCCAGTGCTACAGTTAGGATTTTAGGGTCAAGGTTAGGGTTAGGGGTTTAGGATTAAGGCTGGGGTTGATGATCCAATGGTTAGCAATAGGCTAAGGTTTGGGTTTAGGATTACAGAGGCAGGCTGAGCTCACAGAGCTGTGTGTCTCTAACACCCTTGATCGGCTTCCTTTGTAATCTGTCTGTCACCTCTAATCTCAAAGCTTCCTTAACCTGGCAGCTCAGCCAAGGGCTTCTCTGTACACACCAGGGTCATGATCAGGTCCCATTTCCCTTGGAAACTTGTTCATAATTCCCCATGTTATTGTGTAATGTTTCCAGAGAGATCTGGTTCTCGGATATGTACTTAAAATTCCTTGGCCTCCAGTTAAGAAGTAGATTTTTCAGCAACCTTTGATTCTCTTCATGCATTCTTCTAGCAGACCCACTTCCTCACAGAGGTTACTCTTCCTGGTTGCTTTTACAAGCTACTTTTACAATTTTTAAGTTTTTCCTCAAAAGCTTAAAAGCTTTCATGTACTTACTTTGTTACTTTTGATCAATTTGCAAACTCTAGGTCCGTGTTTTTTTCATGGACTTGGCATTGTTAGCACCTCCCGAGCAAGAGAACTTACCCCAGGAAAATGCTCCCCCAAATCACATGCCGTCCGGACAGTCCAGGCTCTGCAGTCTCGGGACGGGGGTCTTTAGGCCCTGTGCTCACTGGCCCCTCACAAGCCGAGTCATTCCTTGAACTGAACTAAACACCAATGGTCTCTCCATGCTGAGCTGGGACCCCTGATGTTCCTTAGTCTGCCTGGTGCAGCATCAGCCACCTCTGCCTCATGTCCTTGTCCCAGTCTCCCAGCACCAGCTTTCACCCTGGAGCCTCCCTGGCACGGGGGGCCCTATAGTTGAGGCTGCAAAGTACCCCCGGCCCTCTTGGAAAGAGCTGTTGAGTGTGTTGCGTGGGTCCTCACTTGGGACAGATATGGCTGGCCTGTGGAGTCCAGGGTTGGATGGGATGATGTAGCCCACCCACTTTGTGGAATTCAGACAAGTAGGGCCAGGGCAGCTGGGTGAGGGCTAAGGGTACAGTTAGGGTTAGTTTTAGGGTTGGATTTGAGTTAGGCTTGGGGCTTGAATGGGGCTGAGAATTAGGGTGAACGTTAGGGTTAGTGTTAGGGATTAGTTATAGGTATTGCATCAGGGGTAGGTGTTAGATTAAATATGGTGTTGGGCCCAGGTTGTTGGCCTCAGGTTAGATTTCGGTTTAAAGGCTGGAGTTAGGGTAGTGTTCATGGTTAGAGTTGGGATTAGGATTGGGTTTGATAAGGGTTAAGGTCACTGTGATCACCTGTAAAGTGGCTGGGCAGCAGTGGCTTTCTGCTTGCTCAATAACTCTGTCTCATGTAAGACACTCAGTGTTATTTAAAAACAAACAAACAAACAAACAAACAACTTTGTCTGTTAGAAATCTGTCTCTTAGGAATCATGTTGGCAGCAAGGGGTCTGACAGCATTGCCACTTGGCTTGCTGGAGTCCCCGCTATCCTCTGTGTCCCCATCACACCCTGACAGTGGAGAGTGGTGCGGGGGGTGGGGTTGCAGGGCGTCTCAGCATCTGCAGGAGGGAGGGCAGTCTGTCAAGGGTGCTGCCTTCATTGGAGGGGTGGCAGGGCAGTGGGTGTGGCCTGGCCAGGTTCCTTGCAGTCCCCTGAAAAGAGGGAATTGGCGATAGGGAGCTGGCGATATCGGGCTGCTGCTGACAGCAATACCCACATTTCATGGAAGCGGAGTCATAGGCAGTTGAGGGCAGTTTTCTAATGTCACTCAACTCTCCTGACACAGGGGCACAGTGGCAGTGAGGGGAAACTAAATGGGATCCTACAGTCTCCTGGAAGCTTAGGGAAGTAGTGTTTTCACTGAGATCCTCGGTGTCTCCTGGAGGGTGGGGCATCAGAGGTGCATTTTGCCAGGCCTGTTTGCATCCTGGACTGGGGATCAAAAGGAGAGGGTGTCAGTTAGGGTTAGGGTGTTAGGGTTGGGGTGAGGGCTAGAGTTAGGGGTTAGAGTTAGGGGGTGGGGCTGGGGGAGGGTTAGGTAGGGTTAAGGGATAGAGTCCGGATTAGAGGGGTGGGGTTAGGATTAGGTTTGGGGTTAGGGTTAGGATTGGGTTTAAGGTTAGGGTTAGGGTTTGTGCTACCCAGTTTGGTTTTTATTCTCCCTTTCTGGGGTGCTCTTACTTCAATTGTCAGGGTTGGGAAGGAACCGGGTGCTCACTGTGGAGAAGCATGGGGTGAGGGAGTCATGTGGGCCCCCATCCCCACCCTGCCCACTGCTTCCTGCCATTCCCAGCCCAGAAAGATTCAAACTCCTCTCCTTCCCCTTGTAGCTCCAATGAGCTCGACTAATATGTCTAAGAGGAACTTTACTAAAAACTGAGGGAAATGAAGAAAATACAGAGGGCATAGAAATAGTCAAGGGCACATTCTTGATTGTAGATAATGGGTGTCTGGCCACAGTTGGCTGACGGGCAGCACTGGCTTGTCTGCGGGGCCACCCCGGTCCCTGCGGCCGCCCAGCGGGGGTGCAGAGGTTGTGTGGGAGGCTGGTGAAGTGCACAGTTGGCACTGCCCACTGGTCTCTTCCACCTGGAGCCTCCACCCAGCCTTCTTCGTCACTCTGGACGCAGATAGAATGAGACGCTATTGGCCACAGACCAGTTGCTTCCTCTGTCCTGACCACATCTGGCTCTGCCAGGAGGCGCCACAGGGGTTGCGTTCCCTGCCCCGCCGCTTGCAAGGGGTCTCCAGGCCCCTTGTCCACCTGGTCCCACCCGGCATGAGGCTGTGCCACACTCCAGAACCATCCCCAGCTCTAACAGCAGCTGAGTGAGAGCCACTGGGGCTTCCCTGCTCCTGCCCAGTGGGGCTGGCCCGCGGCCACCCGAGTCCTGACTTCTGCACGGGCGGCCGCAGTTCCCAGGGATGTCAGACCCTAAAGGGAGCTCCGTGGGGGGGAGGGCCCCTAGTCCTAGCTGCTCACCGACCTCAACCACAGCACTGGCGTTCTCTGCCCTGAGGGTCTTTTCTGGACCCCCGGGTCCCCAGTCTTGCCCACTTGGGATTGCTGGTGCTGGCATCTGCCCACGCCATGGAGGGGTCTCCAATGAGCCCCCTGAGCACTGCTGTTTTCTGGTACCTGTCAGTGGTGAGCAGAGGGTGTTTGTTGTCATCCTGAAAACTGGGGTGGGAGAACACCCCAAGGTTGGTGATGACCCTCCCTGCAGTCTGGCCCAGTGACCAACTGAGGTTGTACGGCTCAGTAGATGGGGGCCTGTCTGGGAGCTTGTCCAGCTGCGAGGTAAGCTGATGTGGGTGGGGGTCACATCATCCTTGCCTTCTGGGACCCGAGCCCTCCTCTTGGGGGCCTGCCCACACCGTCCCAGCCAGGCCACGGCCACCTGCCACCCTGAGCCTGATTCCAGCCAGACCCCACGTGGCCTTCGAGTGGAGCAGACTGCTGTCCCCATGGTCTGCGTCCCCTGGGGCTCGCTCCTTGGCTATGATCCCTGCTTAGGTGGGACGTCTACACCAGGCTGTGGCCTGGCGGTGTTGGGAAGGGCAGGCCGCGGCTGCTGCATGTGGGCTCAATGCCCGAGGATGGGCCAGTGGTGTTGGCTGAGGGCACCAAGGGCAGAGCAGGGCTGTACCTCCAGGGGCCACAATCAGGGCGCATTTAGGGAGTCTCATCCAGCGAACCCCCTGTGGCCTGGCACCCGTTCAGGAAGAGCTTCGGGCTGGAGGGGAGCCTTCGTCCTGATGCAAAGCCCACCTCAGGCAGACCCTGTGAGTCCTGGGCAGGAGGGATAGAAGGTCAGGCTGAAATCCTCCAGCGAGAGTCCTTTGCATGGGAAGGACGTGGATGCACCGCCCCGTCCTAGCACGTGCCTGGGGTATCCCTGAAGCCCCAGGGCCTTGACCTGAACTGTGGGCAGGAAGTGCTGCTTTACAGAGAAGCCGTGAGAGTGAAGGATTCCACCCCAGACGCTACAGCAGCTGATACCAAGGACAGGGCTCAGATGAGCAGGTGGGTGCTTCCTGGGGCCAGAAGTGGGTGTGGCTCCTTGAGGGGCCTGGGATGGCTGCCGGTGATGTGACCTTGACTCCTGACCCTTGGGGTAGGGGAGCCAGCATCCCAGAGTGTGGGGACAAGGCCAGGCGGTAGCTGCACCGTGGGTGCCCAGGCCCTGGCGCCAGCTGGAGAGAGCTGGCAGATGGCTCTGCCCTCACCATCACAAACGTGCCATGTGCTTTCTGGACACCCAGAACCAGGAGCTCAAGAGGCCTCTGTAGGGTACTGCCTGCTCCAGGGGATCCCTGTGCTCCCAGTCCACCCTCCCCACCAGGGCCAAGTGCACCCGGAGGCCAGCTGTTGCCAAGGGAGATGGGAGAAGGCCCATATGCCTCAGGGCCGAGGGCCCTTCTGTGCCCATGGAGGAACTGTCCTCATGAACCTTAGTGAATACCTGTCCACGTGGCCTCTGACCCCACAGACTTCGGGGAGGGGATGTGATTTCTCATGGGCTCCTGGCTGCTACCACGAAACACCCACCTGCACCAGAATTTGACACCAAATTCAAGGGCAAAGCAGGACAGCCTGACTGCACTTGTGCAAGCCCAGCATCCTGGGGTCACGGCTTCTGGAAACTGCACTGCAAGGGGCAGTGGGCACCTCTCCTGGCCGTGCTGTGGGCCCGGGAGCCGAGGAATGGGAGGGATTGGAGGAAGCTGGAGGAGGGCCCACGGCTGCCCAGAGCCCATTCCTGCTAGGCCCCCTTCCCACTTAGAAGGCTGGAAAGAGGGGTTTGGCCCAGCCTTTCCTAAGGAGATGGCGGCATGTTTTGGTGAGTGGTGGGCAGGCCGGGCAGGTATCCCATGCGGTGCTTCCTGCGTTATGTCAACATGCCTGGCCCTTGAGGGAGGTCTGGGATGGAGAGTTGGGGAAGTGAACTCTGTTCCCGCTTCTCATTGTTTTCCTTGGCAGCTGGACGCTGGCAACTGTGCGTCCGCCCTCGGGAGGGGTCCCCACGTGTGCAGGCTGCGGTTCAGCGGGCGCCGAGGTGTGCCGGTCCAGGCGAGGGCAGATCCCCACGCAGGTCCAGGTGTGTGTGGGAGGAGGGGACACCCCCCAGATGCCTCAGGCCCCTCTCCGGGTGGTGATGGCCCAGCCCTAGGTTGCTCCATGACCCTCTCCACAGGTCAGGGCAGGGCCTCATGGCTGTGGACATGTGGACAGGCTAAAGGCCAAGTCCCTCAGCCTGCACTATCTGCAGCAGGGGGATCTGGGGGCTTAGGGTTGGCCTGGGGTGCCCAGACAGGGCCCTTAAACGCACTGCAGCAGCATCCACACAGGCGGGGCCTGCACCTCACTTCCTGCAGGGCTGACCAGCAGCTGGAGGTGGGACTGCCAGGCTTGGCCCAGCCATATCTGGGACCAGAGGACATTCCACGGGGGCACCTGGGCCTCCCTCCCTGGCCTGTGGCTCTTCTGGCCCAGACAAGGGGCAGAGAGGTACAGTAGCTGCCTGGTTCCCAATGGGTGGCACATCCCTGGCAGCAGGCCGGCAGAGTGGTGTGGGTTCAGCATGCTGGGCTCTGAGGCTCGGCCTCTACTTGCTGTGTGACAGTGGGCCAGGCGCATAACCCCTCTGTGCCTCCATTTCAACAGCGAACGGGGGCAATAGCAGTCCCAACCTCCTCACAGGAGGTCTGAGGATTAAAGGCACAGGGCAGTGCCAGGCCTACAGTGAGAGCTGGGGGAGGGGTGATGCCATTCCAAGACCTGCCCAGGGAATCCCATCACCTCCCTGTGACAGCTGAGGAAACTTGAGGTTCGAGGTGAAATGACTTGCCCAAGGCCACACCGTGAAGAGCCAGCAAGGGGCACCTGCCCAGGTCTATTGGACTCACCCTCATTCTCATACCCAAGGTCAGGGTGCACAGCAGGGCGGCCCCGGGAAGGGCCTGGGCCCCACACGCTCCCCAGGAAGCAGACCAGGGAAGGCGCCTTGGCGAGTTCAGTACGTTGCTGCAAAACCCATTTATTGCGATTTGACCCCGGCTTTTGTGCCTCCATTTCCCAGAAAATGAGGCACCTGGAGACTCTAGAAGAGTCCAGGGACCCCCTTCCACAAAGCCCCCTCCCTGGAGACTGTCCTCAGGGTGGGTGGCCGGGTGCCAGCCAGGGGGCCCGCCCACAGAGCCGCGGGGGAGCCAGGTTGATCCTGCGGACGTTGAGCTCGGTGGCAAAGGTCCGCGCCTTCTGGTAGAAGAAGAGGGACTTCTCACGGTCCAGGAGGAAGTTGTGGTAGATGGTGGCCAGCCGTGTGTAGATCTTCAGCTGGGCCTTCTTGTTGCCCAGGTCCACGGCCGCCGCCAGCGCCAACTGGTAGTACCCGGCCGCGTCGAATGGGTCCTGAGGGGAGATGTCATGGTCAACCCAGATGCCACGTCTAACTCGACCCGTGGTGGGGCATGAGGGGCACAGAGCCCATGTCCCCAGAGGCCCCTCCTGGCCCTGGTCACTCCATCGTCTCCACCCGACTCTGGTTCGCCCCGTGGGCCCTGCAGCCTGGGACACTGCCGAGAGCTTAGCCGGCAGGACAGCCGTTTGCCCAGGCAGTCCAGCGGCACTTGCTGGGAGCTGTCCCCAGGAGGTGCCACACGGGTCCCGGGCTGGCTCGAAGCAGGTTCCATGAGACCCAGAGGACCACATGGGCCTGGAATCAGGGTGTTTCAGGTAGCCCCCCAGGTCTCCTCGTGTTCTGGACCTTGCTGGAGGCTCCCTTCCCACCCTGACTCCTCCTGGAAGCCTCCTGGGCTGTCCCTCTATCCCGGGCCACCCGGCCTTTGCCCAACCCCTTGCCATGGGCACTGGCTGCTTGCCCTGGGGCTGGGGTTGGTTCTGACACACTGCCCGCTGCAGCAGGGACACGGTACTGTTGGGTGAGCATGTGAGAGACCCAGCCTCCCTCTAGCCTTGTCTACCCTGATGCCACCACTTCTGGGCCCTTCCACCTGCTAGCCCCGGTGCAAAGCACCTCACAGGCATCAAATCTGGGAATCTTCCCTGAAACTTGGACAGTCTGTGACTCCCCGGACATCCACTCCTTCTCAAACGCATTTTGCCTCAAACCCACCAACTTCAGGTCAGGACGCCCCCATCCCCCACTCCTACCTCCCACCCAACCAGGCCCCTCCTCCACACTGAGGTTACCGAGGGACCTCTCTAAGCCCCATACCTGGCCCCTGCCCTCCCTTCCCTCCTTACATCTCGAGATGACTCCCCAGGGTCAAGGACAAAGTCCGAGATTCACCAGCCCTTTTCCACCCAAACGGAGCAAGGGCCCAAGGAGAGAATAAACCAGTCGTGCGGCCGTGCACTGGACACTCCCCCAGCCCCTGCTGAGCATCAGACTCTGTGCCAGGGCGTGTGGCTGATCCTGCCGCACCCCTGCTCCCAGTCCTGGGGATCCAGAGTGGACAGTGACTGTACAGGGTGGCCTATGGGAGCCCCGGGAGGCCCCAGCCTCAGCCTGGGGTGGTATGGAGGGCTTCCTGGAGGAGGGGACATCCCAACTAAACAGGAAGGAGCCAGCCAAAGTGTGCTCTGCTGTGTGTGCGTGTGTGCCCTCGTGTGGGCACGTGTGCAACAGCAAGTGAGTGGCAGGTCCAGCTGGGGCTCACCCCAAACCCGTCCTACTCCAAGCCTCGCTCTTTCCATTGACGCACACGTGTGGACTGAAGGTGGCCTCATTTTATTAACAGTGACAGTTGGCAAAGAAGCCCATGGCACCTGCCTTCTGGGTGGCACTCTAGGTCCAGTCTGGGGTGGGAAGGAGAGAGGCCACATGAGAGGCCACAGGAGGGTCTGCTCACTCAGGACACGAGGGGGGTGTGAAGTTGGAAAGACGGCGGGCCCTGAGACAGGCTGAGATGACAGCTCAGTGCAGTGAGGCCGGGGTGGGACGTGGCCTGGCGAGGAAGGAGGGAGCTTTCTACCCCTTGAGCCCAGCCTCACTTGGCCCCTGGACCTCGGCCTCTCAGCAGCGCCTCAGCCCTTTCCTTCCTCCCGTGTGGATGGATGGTGGGTGTGGCCACGGAGACATAAAGGCCCCTTCTCCGAAGCCCTGTCCCCAGCAGGTGAGAGGGTTCCTCTGGGTGGCCTGATGCCTGGCACCGGGGGATGCTGCCTGGCTTGGATTTAGTAGCTGGCCGCAGGGACCACTTCTGACCACCAGGTGTCGCCAGTGCTCGGCCAGGGCCTCAGGGCAGCACAGGCAGGAGTTGGGGTGCAGCAGGGTTGGGTATTCCAGGGCTGCCCCAGCTTCTCCTGCGTTCAAAGGCCCCTGTGAGCTCAGCCCCTGGACTGCTCAACCCGGGCCTTTGGGGTCTGGGTGCAGATCCCACTCCAAGTGTCCCCTGCCCCCTCCCCACCCACCTTGAGGTCGTAGAAGATGATGTCTCCGAGCACCAGGTACACCTTCACGTAGTACAAGGTCTCCTCGTCAAACTCCAGCGGTGAGCTGCAGAGTGACAGCGCCTTGAGGTAGAAGTGCTCAGCCAGCTCGCCGTGGCCCAGGCGGTGGTGCAGGGTGGCCAGCCGGTGGTAGGCCACGCGCTCGTTCAACCGGTCTCCTGGGGACACAGGCGGGGTGGGGGGGGCAGGTGTGAGGGCACAGGCCCATCAGGAGCATGCATGAGGACACTGGTGGTGCCCTGCCCTATCTCCGGGCACACTCAGGCCGTCACCTAGGCAGCCCCAGCCAGCCCCTGCCCACCTCTGAGACTCACTTTTCCCACCTGTAAAGGGAGCTAACAATGCCACCTGCCTCACGGTTTGTCAAAGTCATGAATTTGGACACCCCAGCTCTGTGCCTGCATGCAGCCACCTGCACATGGTGCCTTTGATCACTATTTTTAGCGAGGAGACCCCAAAAGGCATTCGGTCTGTGCACTCCCAGCGCTGGGGCTCCGGTCAACTTGCAGAGGTGGCATTTGACCATCCCGGGAGCATCAGCAGCAGAGCACCCTCCCAACCTCGAGTCGCTGTGTGTCTGAGCCCCAGGTCCTCCCCTGCACATGGGCAAGGTGGCCCAGGTCGTCCCCAGTGTCCTCCCATTCCAGGGCGGGCGCTGTGGAGCCTGCATTCAACGTATTCGAGCACTGCTGCACACCTTTGTGGCAGGACCTGGGGCACGAGGTGCTGCCCGGCCCATTCAGGGCTCCCTCTCTCTGGAGGAAGACAGACCACCCCAGTAGAACACAGTGAGGTGCCGGGACAGACAGATGCCCAGGACTGAGGGACAGGCTTCCAGAAAGGGGACTGGGATTTCATCAGCCAGAGAACAGCCGTGGTTGGCGAGGGCAGGGAAGGGACCAGCTCTCACAAAGGCACAGGTGGCCCAGCCTTGCACACTGGGACCTGTGGGACACCCAGGTATATGGAATGAAGGGCATGTTGGGTGGCCCTCATGCTCAGCAAGGGGAAGAGGCTGAGGAAGCCAAAGAGCTGGGCATGGCCTCTCCATGCAGGGAGCTCTGCACTTCACAAGAGCCGTGGACCATGCCCCCAGGGCTGAGCAGGGGAGCCTGGACGGGAGACCGGAATAGCCTGGCAACCATTTCTGCTCCCATGCTCCAGACCTGCAGGCGAGGGCCCTGGAGGGGCTGGGCCCTGGTGGAGGGGGGCCCTGGTTGGGGGGGGCCCTGGTGGGGGAGGCCCCTGGAGGGGCTGGGCCCTGGAGGGAAGCCCTGGAAAGACTGGGCCCTGGTGGGCAGAGGCCCTGGGGGGGGGGGCCCTGGAGGGGCTGGGCCCTTGTGGGGGGGGCCCTGGTGGGCAGGGGCCCTGGTTGTGGGGGGGCCCTGGAGGGGTGGGGCGCTGGTGGGGGGGCCTGGTGGGCAGGGGCCCTGGTTGTGGGGGGGCCCTGGTAGGCAGGGCCCTGGTGGGGGCGGGGCCTGGAGGCCGGGGTGCTGGTGGGGGGGGCCTGGTGGGCAGGGGCCCTGGTTGTGGGGGGGGCCCTGGTAGGCAGGGCCCTGGTGGGGGCGGGGCCTGGAGGCCGGGGCGCTGGTGGGGGGGCCTGGTGGGCAGGGGCCCTGGTTGTGGGGGGGGCCCTGGTAGGCAGGGCCCTGGAGGGGCGGGGCCTGGGGGCCGGGGCGCTGGTGGGGGGGGCCTGGTGGGCAGGGCCCTGAAGGGGGCGGGCCAGGGAGCATACCCAGGGTGATGCTGAGAGCCAGGGCCGTGTGTGCAAACTCCAGGCCCTCCTGAGGCGCCTCCAGTGCAGCCAGCAGTGCCACCAGCTTGTTGCATAGTCGCAGCTCTGCCTCCTGGTTGCCCATGGTCTCTGCCAGGGGCAGTGCCCGGTCCTGCCACAAAGGTGGGTGGGGTCAGGCTTCCTGCAGCAGCCCCATGCCCAGTGCCTTCCTCAGAGCCCCAAACACGTGCTAGAGCTTCCCACCCCACAACTACCCACTAGGCCTAGACCTTCCCCTGGAGAGAAAGGTCAGCTTAGACACCCCAAGCTGGAGCTGGAGAGTGACCCCTGGCCTGTCCAGCTATACCGTGCAGCCCCAGACCAGCCCCTCCTGTCCTGGGCCTGCCTGGGAGGATCCAGTGCTCAGCTCTGCTCTAGAAACACCGAGTTATCTGTGCCTGGGGCTGAGCCGCCCTGGCGCTGTGGGGGCAGAGGAAGGGAGAAGCCACCCTCCCTGGGGGCACATGCAGACCCGGCCTCATCCTGAGTCTCCCACTGACGTGCTGTGTGTCCTTTGACACATCCCTGTGCCTCTCTGAGCTCCGTTTTCCTCATCTGTAAGATGGGGACAGGATTTCCCGGCCAGGGTTGCTTGAGATCACGGGGTACATGTGTGAGACCAAGGCTGTGTCTGGGCCTCAAGCACCACCCACACTGCCCTGGTCAGGATGGGGTCAAGATCATGCCAGGTGAAACCACCAGGAAACTGAGCATGTGCACGGGTGGTCCTGCCTCCAGCTGTGCCTCTGCCCTCAGCACCCACCTGAGGCCCACCCGTATAGACCCATGGCAGTGGCTCACCCGGTAGAAGGACACAGCTTTCTCCCGCTCCCAGGTCCCGTTGAAGAAGATGTCTCCAGCTGCCTCGAACAGTTCCAGCCCCAGGTTGGGATCACCTGTGTACAGGGCCGCATTCTGTGCCACCTGCAAGGAGACGGAAGCTCTCCAGACCTATACCTAGCAGGCGGCCATGCCCACCAGGGTGGGAAGCCCCAGCCAGCCTCCTCTGTCCTCTCACACGCCGCAGGAGTCCCTGTGCATTGGGGCCCTTCATCATCTGCTGGCACAAGGACAATAACTGTACACACCTGGGTGCCATGTGTGGCTGAAACCCAGGGGCCCAGCAGGTGAGGCTGGTGAGAAGCTGGGACAGCTCAGCGCCACCCCAATCTGCCCACCACTGGAGGACCTCTGCATTCAGCTTGGGCGTCACTGGGGCTCCCACCACCCCCTCCCCGCCCCAGCCCCACTGCTTCCCTGCTGGGCCCTAGTGACATGTGACCTAGCCATGTCTGCCCACAAGGATGGAGCCCAAGGCTTCGGGCTTCTCTGCCATATGCAGGGGCTCCCACAGCGCCTGGCATGTAGGAGGCGCTCAACAAATACCCGCTGAGTGAATGACTGGGCGGTCTGGCCCTGACCACGACCAAGCCAGGCCCAACTGCTTGCCGATGCCTGGGGGTCTACTGCCAGCACCGCCCTCCTCCAGCAGAGGTGCTTGCCGCGCTGCGCTGCTGCTCGCCCTGCCTCCCTGTCCCCAGGCTGCCAGGAGCCCACCCTACGGGCTCCTGTATCCCCACGTCCCTGCCACAGCCCCTGCCCACGTCAGCATTGCTTACTGATGGGCTCGGTGCCCTCCTCGCCGTGAGCCCCTGACCCTAGGTACTCGGCCCCTGGCTCAGGCAGGTGCACAGCAGGTGCTCGAAAACAAAAAGCTCATAAGGCGCGTGGGCCTCTCAGTTTTTTCCAAGTCACGCTTGTTTGGGAGATCATCTAAAACAGAGCTTCTATGTAAGTGAATTTTTTAAGGAGACATGCCACATGCTGCTGAAGCAAGTCCTTCTGTGTGTCACCAGAGTGGGCGCATCATTGGCACACTTACTGAGCACGTGCTGTGTACCAGCAGGTGCCGGGCACTCCCACGCCTCTGCCCCAGGGAGCTCAGGTGGCTGTGGATGTGCCAGCCCTGGAGGGGGCTGTGAGGGAGCTGGGGGGCAGGGAGGGGGAACGGCATGCAGCAGGTGCTCAGCAGTGGCTTTGTCACGAGTGAACACACACACTGGCCCTCCCTCCCGCCTCACCCCTGCACCTGGATGTACAAGTCCACCAGCTCGTTCTGCCGCAGGATGTAGTAGATCTTCCCTGCCTGCAGCCAGGCGTGTGCCTCCTTCTCCTTCTCCTGGAGGTCGATGAATATCCCCAGACTCCGCTTGGTGTAGTCCAGGGCGGATTTGTAGGCCCTGGAACCAGATGAGGGTGTCAGGACAAGAGCTCCGAGGCAGGCCAGCCCTAGGGGACCAGCCCAAGCTCTTCCCGCTGCAGGCCTGGTGATGGGTGGACCTGGAGTACCGGCCCCCTGGTATGCGCAAATCCTGCCCTTCCCGGGCTTCTGGGAGAGCTGGGATGAACACACCTTGCACGGAAAAGATAAAGTATCTTCATCTGAGGGAAATGGTGTCATGCCAGCCACGTGGCCAGGAGGAGCATGCTACCATCTCTTTCCAACCTCCCCAGACTAGCCTGTGTCTTCTCCGGATGCACCAGGAGCCATTAGCATGGAGCAGAGGTTCAGAGAGAATCCAGGCCGCTGGTTCTCAGATGTGCAAGTGGATCAGAGGACATTCACATATAGCTCGCTGGGCTCTGTGGGGCCCGAGAACGTGCACTTCCAACAGGCTCCCCAGTGACAGGGCCGGGGACCGCACTCTGAGAAGCATGGCTCTAGCACGTGGGCCTCAAAAGCAAGGCCAAGCCTGGAGCTATCTCCCAAGTCCTTGTGGAGATGTGGCTCCCTCCCTGCTCTCTCGAGGGCATGTCACTGTAGCATGGCTGGGGCCATCGTCACCCTGCCAGGTCAGGACATTCTGTGGGCCACACGTGGGACATGGGACTCTGCAACTCTGCCTGGGGAAGCAGGTGAGACAACCACCTGGGGGGTTGTCTCCACCTTCTCTGGGCAAGGAGCCTCCAGGCACACGTGGCTATTGTGGTCACGTCAGAGGGCACAGACAAGAGCCAGACCAGCCTAGCCCAGAGCTAGGCCAGCGGGTGCAGATTCAGGGCAGGAAAGGACAGCTTACAAAAGCCACTGTGGCAGGACAAATGGCCTAGAAATGCATGCACCACCTCTGTTGGGGATGAGATGCCTGTCTGGGAGGTGTTACAAGCAGAGACGGGAGGACAGGTCAACCATCAAGGGAGGCCAAGCTGGGACTCGGGTCTTGAGCAATGCCGGGATGACCCCAGGCCTGCCCGAGGAGATGGTCTGCTGGGGCCCTGGGCCCAGCTTCCCTGTGCACCCCCAGCCCCCGCCGCAGTGCCGGCTCTCACCGCTCGGTGCCCAGGGACAGGTAGAGCTGGCTGATGGTCTCCAGGAGCTGCCCCTCCAGCACCTTATCGGCCACCCTGCGGGCCAGCGCGAGCTGGAACTCGTGGTAGATGACGCACTGGGCCTCACTGGGCATGATGGTGCTGTAGAAGTGGCACAGCCTCTGGACGGCTTGCAGCTGGCCTGCATGGGGGACACAGAACGAGGAGGTCGGCTTCGTGGCCTCATGGCAGACGCTTTCAGGGTTCGAGGCCCCTGCTGCATCCCGCCTCTCCCACTCCTCTGTGAGCCAGGGTCACTGCAGATGAGAAACTGAGCCTGGACAGCGAGGTGGCCTGCTCAAGGGCACACAGACCACGAGCACGCCAAGATGAGCCCCGTGCATGTCATGTGGCAGGTGCCCAAGAGATGACACCCACCTTCTTCACAACCCCCAGGGCTGGGGGTTCTGGCCTGGCTCAGCCCTCACACCAGGAAACCTGTTTCTGCTTCATGAAGCCCCTCTGGCCAGGACAGGGGCCACCTTCACACCGAGCTGATGAGGTCAGGTCACCAGCACCCGTGTCGCAGATGGACACCCTGAGAGTCCAAGGCCGAGTGTCGATCCTGACACCCAGCCTGTGCTGGGAATGCCCTTCAGAGCCGGCTTCTGGCATTCCAAAGCCGACACTGCCTCCACGAGACCAGGCTCCAAACTCACAGGCTTCCTGGCCTCTCCTAAAAGCAGGGCTGCAGGCAGTGCAGAGCTGCTACTGCCAAAATTATTCCTGGGGTCAGGAAGAAAATAGGAGCCTTAACAATACCACAAACCAACAAGACCCGGCAGGCATCTATAAAACGCTCCGACCAACAACAGCAGAATACACGGTCTTCCCAAGCACCCATAGAAGGTTCCCCAAGACAGACCACCTATCAGGCCACAAAACAAGTCCCAGTAAATGTAAAATGATTGAAATCATACAAAATATGTTCTTCAGCTAAACTGGAATGAAACTAGAAGTCGACAACAAAAGGCAATTTGGGAAATTCACAAATACATGCAAATTATACTACACACTTCTAAACAACTAATGAGTCAAAGAAGAGATGATAAAGGAAACTAGAAAATACTTTGAGATGAATGAAAACCAAAGTTATGGGAGGCAGCTATAGCCATGCTTAGAGGGAAATTTGTCACTGCAAATACCTGCATTAAAAGAAGGAAGAAAAATTTCAAATAAAAAATTTAAACTTCCACCTTAAGAGATTAGAAAAAGAAGAGTCAACAAACACAAAGCAAGCAAAAGGAATAAATAATCAACACTGGAATGGAAATATTAAACAATAATATAGAAAATAGAAAAACAATAAAGTCAATGAAACCAGAAGTTGGTTCTTTGAAAAGATTAACAAAATTGACAAATCTTTCACCAGACCGACCAAGGAAAAGAGGATATCAACTACTGAAATTAGCAATGAAAGAGGGAACATTATTGCCTCTTTATAGGACTAAAGGAGTTATATGAGGACACCATGGGCAATTGTACACCAACAGATCAGATAACCGAGATGAAATGGCCAAATTCCTAGAAAAACACAAACTCCCCGAGTGACTTGACAATGGCTTGGAGTAAGCACCTGGTGGCTCTGGGGTACCTCCCCAGCCCTTGGTCTCCTTGACTGCTCAACATGGGAGAGAGAAAACATAGTCTCCAGGGTCCCCTGCCTCGGTTTTCCAAGTCTGAACCCCCAGCACCCTGGGGGCACCCCCTAGGAGAAGGTGCCACTGGCTAAAGCCATGACTTGCCTGAGACCACAGGGGGTCTGTGGCACTTGGTTCCTTCTGAAAGTTCGGAGGGGACCTTTGCAGCCAGAGACCGCCCCTTTGTCACTGCCCCACCTGTTGGGGAAGGTCTGGATTGAGGCCCTCCCTTCCCGCCATGGGTAGACACATATGTCCAGGGTTCCTTCACGTGCTCATTTCCTAAAGCTCTGTTCCTTCAAGGGCCCAGAGTGTGTGCCAGGCCTGGCTTGAAAATGGGAAGATTTGGCACATTCCCTGGGGCTCTGGGCCAGGTGACAGAGGTGTCTCTGAGCAGTCTCATTGTGCCTCGATGAAGGCCTGGTGCCATTGGGCAAGGGGTGGAACTCCTGTCCCCATTCCCTCAACCCCTTCCTCTGTCCATCCCCTGCCGCCTGGATTGCTATCCATTCACTGCATGCAGCCAGAGTGAGTGTGCTGTAGCACTCAATGGCTCCCCAGTGCTCTCATGGACCCCTGGGCCAATGGAGGTTCTCCCCATCCAGCCCCCGACCCTCTCTCCCAACTCTGCCTCTCCCTGCATGGGCCTGCTCACTGCCCCGGGCCTCTGCAGGGGCTGCACTGCCAGCCCCTCACCCCCCACCTCCTTGCTGGGCTGCACCCTCAACCCTCCGGTCCCAGACTAAAGAAATGCCCTTAACCCACAAGTTGGGGCCAGGAGCTGCGCTGCTGTCACACTAATCACCCACTTTTGTGGCTTTTCTGGCTTGGATGTCAGTTTCCCACACTTGCGCTGCCCCCCCTCCCGTGAGAACCACACAAATCTCATTTGTGGGTGGAACGTGTGGTGCTCCCTGAGCAGCAAGAAGCTTTTGCATAAACTTGAACTGCTCTGTGGCCCGGGGTAACCGCCCGCCTCAGCGTGCTCTGTGAAGTGGGGATGTGTCGGGGAGGGGCGGTGCAGCCCCGTGTGCAGGGCTGTCGGGAGATCCCGAGGAGATAACAGAGTGCAAGCACTTGGCGTTCAAGGCCGGGCTCACGGAGGGCCTGGGGCTGCTCTCAGGTTGGGGGAGCCTGCAGCACTAGGGACCAGGGGGACCCACCATCCCATTAGCCAGACTTTGAGGATTCCCAGGATGGGGGACTTTCAGAGCTCAAACAACAGTCCCCAGGCAAACCACGATGCTGGCCCTGTGTGGGAACAGTCTTCCTCAAGGGCGCGCGCGAACATCTGCTGGTTTCACCTACTCAGCATTCTCTATGTTGGAGAAGCCACCATTCGCCTCTGAATCACACACCCAGGTGTGCTCTGAGCCCTGATGCAGACTCTGCAGACCCCAGGGAGGTGCGGAAGCGGTAACTGGGCAGCACCTACTCTCTAGGTGGTCCGTCTCCACGGCGACCAGAAAGGCCCACTGGTAGTAGCACTTGCCCTGCTGGGTGAGGGCCCGGCAGGTGCAGAGGTGGCCCAGCTGCAGGAGCACCTGGGTGAAGTCCCGGCCACACTCCCTGCTGGGCAGCCTGGAGAAGAGCCGGACGGCCTCCAGGAAGTAGTGCTGGGCCAGCCTGCTGGCACCCGTGTGCAGACACAGTGCCCCGAAGTTGGCCAGCACCACCGCCTGGTTCCGCAGCTGGCCCAGGCCCCTGGCCACACGCAGGGCGCGGTAGTAGCCCTCGGCCGCCTGGCGGGTCCTGCCGGTCCTCTTCAGGGCCACAGCTGCCATGTTGGCGATCACGCCCTCCTGGTCCACGCTGGCCACTGCCGCATCCAGGACGGACTCCAGGATGTCCAGAGCCACCTGGCTCTGCCCATGAAGCACGTGCAGCCAGGCAAGGGCCACCAGGTGGTCCACAACAGGGTGGACTCCGGCCACGGCATCTGCTTCCACCGCCCGCATCATGAAGACGATGGCTGGCCCGTGCTGCCCGTGGTGGCTGTGTAGCTGGGCCAGGCTGGCGTAGAGGGGGCCGCACAGTGCACACCCCGCACCCGAGTCCGGGGAGGCCAGCGCCTGTCTGAGGTAGTGGGCTGTCTGGGAGGGGAGCCTGTGGGCCGCCTGCCTCTGGCCGTGGAGCCAGGGGGCATTCCGGAGCACCAGGTCCACGCTCCTCAGCGAGCTGGCCAGTGAGCACGGTGTCTGCAGCGAGGCCACCTTGATGCAGCTGAGGGCCAGGTGGGGCAGGCACTTCCGGCTATAGACGTCCGCCAGGAGCAGGTAGCAGTCCGAGGGCCACGAGGCCTCCCGGGCCCCCAAGTCCCTGTGCAGAAGCAGCAGTCTCTCCAGGAAGGGCAGGGCCTCCTCGGGCTGCTTGAGGTGGACATGGTGCCTGGCCAGCAGGAAGCAGGCCCGGGCCTCGGCCTGCAGGCTCCGGCCACCCACGGCCCGCCGCAGCGCGTACTTGAGGAGCTCTGCCTCTGCCTCGGCGCTGCCCACGTGGCCGGGCGTCCCCAGGAGCAGGGCCGCGGCTTTGGGCACCGCCTGTGCGCTCTTCTCCTTGTTCTTCTGCTTCAGGTAAACGGTGGCCAGGTTGGTATACACGGCCACCACCAGGAAGAGGTCCCCGAAGCTGCCCCCCAGGACCCCCAGGGCTTCCTCAAAGTACACCCGGGCCTGGGACAGCTTGAGCCTCCTGGCGCACAGCCGGCCCAGGAGGAAGCAGAGCCTGGCCAGGGCCATGGGCAGGCCGGCTTTCTTGGCTGCTCCCCGGGCCTGTGCCAGGCACGCAGCCAGCTCCTCCTCGTCAGTGAAGCTGCAGAACACGCTGCTCAGCCATGGCAGAGAGGCGTCGTACAGGCCGCGGAAGCAGGCCTGGTACCCAGGGGCGTTCAGGACCAGCAGCAGTGGGCCCAGGGCCTCTGGGTCGGTCCAGTCGTCCTCGGGGTCCAGGTGGAAGGAGGGCTCCTTCATGTCTGGCGAGCTCACACCACTGGACATTGCAGGGAGACCCCAGGACGCTGGCTCCTCAGGGCAGTCCGGGCAGGTCTTGCATTGTTCTAGAATATTCTTCACCTTCTGCAGGGTCTCATGAGGCTCTGGGTTCAGGCAAGGTGGAGGCATTTCTGCAAGTCACAAAAAACACCCAGATGGGTGAGCGTCTGGACATGAGTCCTGGCTCCCCTTCCCCAGCCTCTGTCCCTGGTGCAGCACATTCCAGACGACAGCTCCCCGCTGGCTCCCAGTGAGCGCTGGCGAGTTGTGTGAACTGCCAAGCCAGGGCCTAGGACAGAGTGGGAACTCAGTAATTACGATTGCAGGGAGAGTGCAGACATGTTGGGCCCACTCTCTTACCGAATAACCTGCCTTTCCTATCCTTTGCCTTTTTGACAGCGCAGTTTTAGGAGCCCTCCTGTGCCATAGCTCAGTGATCACTCGGAGATCCCTTTCCCTCTTACAGAGAATCAAACCACCTAACCGGCCCCATCCACAGTCAGTGCTACGACTGCAAATGGATGATTTTGTCAGCATATGGGCCTCCGATCAGGTAGAGGAATCCAAGAAATCAGCCAATCAGCGATTGATCAGCATGAGCTCCAAGGCTGCCCGGCGAGACTGACGGAGCCAGCCGCAGCGAGGGCAGGGTGTTGTGTCCTTCTGCCCAGCTCCGTCGTGGGGAAATGGACCATTTCCAACAGGAAAGGCTGGGGCGGCTCCCAGAACCTGGGGCTCCACCTTCACAGGTGATTGAGAATCTGAGGCCTACGGCTCCTAAAGAGTTAACACAGGACAGGCTGCCCACACCGCCTGGCGCCACTGCTGGCTTCACTGGCTTGCTGGCTTCGGTGGGTGCAGTAGCCAGAGCCGGGTCTTAGGAGGTGAGCAAACAAGCTACGCTTCCTGTTGGAAAAACATGGCATTAAAGGGGAATTTACTGGAAAGGAAAGAATCAGAACTTAGACTTTTCTGTTTCGAGTTCACATATAAAAAATATCTTTAAACAAACTGTCTCCTTGTTAGTCTTACAGACTCAGGTCTTTACAAGCCTTGGAATAAGAAAAAAATTAAATATGGTTTAGCAGCACATGTCTGACCTGACCATCTCCTGTGCCCCACGGAGGCACCGTCCCAGCCTCCCAACAGCGGGAGACCCCTCGGCCTTTGCTGCAGGAACATTAGCAGAGTTGGAACTGTCCCTGTCCCTGGGAGGCAAATGGGGCCTGGCCTCCCAACCTCCCCTCCCGCCACACCCCAGCACGACCCAGCAGATCTGAAAGGCCCTTGGGCGTCCACACCCCAGGCTCACCCCCATGTGGACCCTGTGTGAGGGCAGAGTGGGACTGTGGAGGGGTGACGGGAAGGTCTCCCCGAACCAGCCCCTCGGGGAGGAGCAGACCCTTGAGGGACCTCAGTTGAGGGAGAGGCATCCTCTCCAACCCGAGGCTCCGCATTCAGCCACCCTCTGAGGGCAGTGTGTGGCCTTGTCTCTCTGAGGCAGAGCCGGGACAAGTGTCAGCTTCTCGAGGTCACCAGAAAGAAAGTCACAGGCATGTGTGGGCTCGGCAGAGCTAGAAACACCCCACCTTGGTTGCGGAACCAGTGGGGTCGAGCACATTCGTTGGAGGAGGCGTGGCCCCAAGGCCTCCACAGCCTCACTGGGGGGTGGCGGAAGCATTGGGCCCACCGCAGGCAACCTTCCCCAGGCCCCCAGCCCACACCCACGGGGAGTGACAGCCACACCCAACACCAAGTGGGCCCAGCTCTGCTGCCTCCGCCTGGTGTTACCCTCAAGGCCCAGACCGTGACCGAGGAAGCCCAGCTGCGTGGGCAGGACCTACCTTGTCCTTCCAGCTGCTCAAGCTCAGTTTCTTCTAATCTGTCTGCAAAGGGAGAGCAGAGAGGCAGTCACCACCTCCGGCCAGCACACTCTGGGCCCTGAGTCACATCCGGCTGGGATGGTGGCACCAGGATAGGGACATTCCTGACACCAACACTCCCGAGGGAGAGGCGTGGCTCAGGGTGCCCTTGATCAGGGGGCTGGAGAATCCCTGTCTTCCAGGGTCTCCAGGCCAGGACACAGCTGTCTGCCCCCACCCCTGCCTAGCCCCACGGGGACTCCATCGCCCTGTCCTCTGGGACAGAGCATGCACCCCTCACAGAGGGGCACCCCTGGACTTCCATTGGCTCCATCAGGGAGTGGGGCACAGGGGACGGCTCAGCTCCGAGTCTGACAGAGCTGGGATGGACGCCGCTCCACCACGGATCCCCACCCTCCTCACCCCAGGGCAGGCTCCTCCCCAGCCTCAAAGCAGGCGGACACTAACTGCTGCGTTTCCATAGAAATCAAAGGAGAAAAGGAGCCGTAACAAGATGTGTAAAGCATAAAGTGCCCTGAACTATGGTAACAGCATGGGGCCCCGGGACACCACGCAGAGTCAGGCACGCAAAGGCCCTGAGACGCCCCGCCGTGCCACGTCCCCTAATGAAGGGCCCCAACCCTGCCTCCTAAAAAAGTCAGATGGTAATCACCTTGGTTCGAGCCTTGATATCTTTTTTTTTTTTTTTTTTTTTGAGACAGAGTCTCACTCTGTTGCCCAGGCTAGAGTGAGTGCCGTGGCGTCAGCCTAGCTCACAGCAACCTCAAACTCCTGGGCTCAAGCAATCCTCTTGCCTCAGCCTCCCGAGTAGCTGGGACTACAGGCATGTGCCACCATGCCCGGCTAATTTTTTCTATATATATATTTAGCTGTCTATATAATTTCTTTCTATTTTTAGTAGAGATGGGGTCTCGCTCTTGCTCAGGCTGGTCTCGAACTCCTGAGCTCAAACGATCCGCCCACCTCAGCCTCCCAGAGTGCTAGGATTACAGGCGTGAGCCACCGCGCCCGGCCGAGCCTTGATATGTTAAGGTCAAGTTCAAGTTTGTCCATTTAGGAAGAGAAATTGGTTTGTGAGTTCTAAAAAGTTTAAATCTATCATCGGTGGAAAAAAAGATCTTGCAGTGCATGTCACGGAGCAGGTAGGGGAAAAGTGTGTGTAGAAATGTGTTTATACGTGTGTATGTATACATATATGTGTGGCTGTGCATGCATATGGATGTGTGTGTGCATGTATGTAGGCACGTGGGGGGGTGTGTATGCACACTTGTGTTTTTCTCCACCCTGCAGGATAAAGCAACGACCCCACAGTTGCGTGCCCACCGCCTACAGCGGCTGACAGGCAGGTTTGTCCAAGTGCCACAACCCCAGCCACGTTTCTCCTGCTTGTTGCTGATGACACACGGCCTCTGTCCAGGCTTTGCTCTGCAGCCCGCAGAGCCTCCTTGCACACACAGAGGGGCTGGAGGTCAGACAGGAATAGCCCTGCCTTTTGAGGCTGCAGCACTGGGCTCCCACCTGACACCCAGGCACGAGGTGACCCAGGCAAACCACACCGGAGAAAAGTCGCTCCCACAGAGGCCGCTGGAGCAAAGCACCGGGGTGCGGGCTGGCCCTGGGCAGGAGCTGGCCAAATTAGAGTCAGGCCCTGTGCTTTCCCTGCGCCTACGGAGGCCTGAGGCTGTCCGTGTGTCTCGGGCTGGCGCCTGGGGCCCGTCCTTGGGCAGCAGGAGCCTCAGGGCCACATCCCCAGGCCCCGACTCCTCACCGGCTCCGCTCCCTGTGGCCTGTCTGCAGCCCCGCGTGCCCCGAAGGCAGTGACAGCACCTGCCCGTTCACCTGCAGTGCCCAGGGTGGCAGTTGCCGTTTGCTGGTGGAGGAAGGCAGCAAAGCCGCCTGGAAGGGAAGGGAGGGGCACGGCCATACGTACCCAGGCTGTACACAGTGCAGACGTCCGTGGCCGACATTCTCCTCAGTAACTGCCTGGCGTCCTCTTCAGAAAAGCGGCCCTCGTTGCTGAAGAATGACCTTTCTTCCTCATTGAGAAAGATCACACTTTCCAATCTGGAAAAAATAAAGTGCTCTATTTAAAATAACATGTTTCCAAAGTAACATTTCATCAAGAGGACCCATTTTTACTCCCTAATTTGACAGACAGTCCCAGAACCCTGTTCTCTGCCCAGCAGTGAGGACAAGATAAAAAACAAAACAGATCCTGCCCTCGAGGAAATTGTCTTGCCAGGGGCGGACGCCCAGGAACAGGAAAGGCTGCGATGGGTCATGGTGTCCGGGGAAGGTTAGCTCCTAGGCAGCCTTCAAAGCCCCATCTCAGATGTTGCCTCCCCCAAGAAGCTGGCTGTGACAGCTGCAGGCAGAACCAACTGCTCTACACTGTAAGCTCCCGCTGCTCCTCAGACCACCTCTGCAGGTGCGTCCCACAGGGCTCAGCACAACCACGGCACACTGTGTCCCCCAGAGTCAGGGAGAGGACAACAGGAAGGGACAGAGAGAGAGAGGGAGGGGGAAGAGGCAATTTTTCCTTATAGGACTAAATTACCAGAATAATATGAAACTTCAAAATGCACCTATTAAGAAATAATATTTTTAAGTCTTAGAGTAGCTTGCAGGACATTTTACGAAATAACAGGCCTATGTTTTTTAAAAATGTCAGACAAAGAAATATTGAAAAGCTGTTTCAAATTAAGGAGACAGGACAATTGAATGTAACTCAGGGTCTGGAATTATCTTTGGCTACAAAGGGAATTATTGTGACAACTGGCAACATCTGGATAAGGTCTGTGGATAACTTGCATGGTATCGATGTTAATTTCCTGATTTTGACAATTATACTGTGGTTATGTAAGCAGATGTCCTGGTTTTAGAACCACATGCTGCATTATTTAGGGGTAAAGGAACATCATGTTTGCAACTTACTCTCAAAGGAAAAAAAATAGAAGTAAAAGAGGAAAGAATAAAGCAAATGTCACATGTTAACATTTATGCAATCTGGATAACAGCACGTGGGAATTTTGTACTCTTCTTGCAATTTCTTTATAAGTCTACACGCATGTCAAAATAAAGTAAAAGAGAAAAAGAAGAGCCACCAGCTTGTTCATTAAACAAATGGATGAAAATCCAGGGTCTGCAACAGGAAAGATACCCAGTAAACATCTGTTGACTGAATGAGGGGAGCGGTTAGGATTTCTCCAGCTGCAGACAGGACCAATGGCACCTGGCCCTGTCATCCTTCTGGGTTAAGGGAAGGCAATGGACTAATTCATTCCCATAGCTCTTCTCTGACCCACGGCAAGTTCAGTACACGTCCAGTGCACACAGCCCCCAGCAGTCTGTTGAGAAATTGTAGCCTCCCTTGGAGATGGTGGGAATAAGCTAGACCAAGGGTCCCCAAAGAGTGTTCCATGGAACACTCACCAACTTGGCGAGAAGCAAATAGGGTTGTGTGAGAAGAGGATTCTGGAGGTCAGATAACTGTGGGAAACGCATTGCAACAGGAAAAGACACCTTGCTTGTGCTGGAATCCCCGGAGAGCGCCAAGAAGGGGACGTGGACAGAGCATGAAGTGTGTGACAGAGCTCTGGGAGGAACACACTTTGGGAGGCGCTGGTCCAGCGCTGCTGTCAGCATGCTGGCTTGGCCAGCTGCTACCTGCTTCTGAGGCACAGGCGCGAGAGCTACCAAGGCGGACAGACACGCTAAACTTGGGGGACAAAAGGAGACGTTTGGCTGGACAAGGCACGACGCCAAACAGTCTCCGAGACTCGGGCTGAGAGGTGCTGGGTTGCCGCAGCACCAGACACAGAACAGGGCCACTGACGACAAGCGTCTCGTGGGTGGGAAGTGAGGCACACAGAGGGGGACAGGACCAGAGTCACACGACCCAGTAAAGGGCCTTTTCCATATACCCGTGTTCTCTGGGCTTCTTGACTGAGGTCTTGACAAGGTCAAGTCCAGGGGAACAGAACTCTGTCAAAGGATGGGCACAGCTATGCTTGCCGACCACTCTCCAAAGACTCCCCTACTGCTGCCCAGGGCTGGGGAGCAGGGACAAGGAGGTGGTCAGAGAGCCCTCCCCTTGGCATTCCTCAGTGGTGGTGGCTGGCAAGTTTTGGGTGGAGAGGGGGACAGCTCACACACGGACAGGTGTGTGGCCAGTGGAGTGTCCCTGGTGATTCTCCACTATAGGTGTGACTGGTGGCTGGTGAGAGCCCCCAGGAACACCAGAAAGTCGGGATGGAAGGGGCACCTGGGCAGGGTGCAATGTCAACCCAGACCTGTCTCAGAAGGGACAAGCCAACCTGCGCAGCACACTCAGGGCAAGCTGGTGGTGAGTGGCAGCCTTTGAAATCAGGGTCACCAGGGCCTGGGCCATGGGGGGCCTTGAAGGCTGAGTCCAGCAACTTTGAAGGGCTTTGTGGAGGAGAGTAGCTGGTGTATGGGTCCACCCGTCCACCCGGAACCTTGGAAAGTAGCCTTTTGGAAATAGGATCTTTGCAGAGGTAATTAGTTCGGTTAAGATGAGGTTGGACTGGTGCCCTTGTAAGAAGAGAAAAATGAGTCACAGACACACAGACACACAAAGGAAGACAGCCACGTGGAGGTGGAGGCAGAGATGGACATGGCCACAAGCCAAGGGATGCCCGGAGCTGCCAGGAGCTGGAATAGACAGGAGGGTCCACCTGGACCCTGCAGAGGCAGGGTGGCCCTGCTGGCACTGATTTCAGAATTCTGGCCTCCAGGACTGCGAAGCAGTACATCTCTGTCACTGTAAGCCCCAGTGTGTGGTGCTGAGTGACAGCAGCCACGGGAGATGAACACACGTGGGCAAGTGTGTGTGTCAGAGAACACGCTCCTGGAAGCATTTTGGGGGAAGGCACTGGGGACACAGGGGCAGCGGCTGGAGCTCAGCCCAGCCTGGGACTAGGCAAGAGACAAGGAGTCGCCCAGGGCACATCCAGGCTTGTGGCATGGGAAGCTGGGTGGAAGGTGCAGGGTCCCCGCAGGAGTGGTGGGGGTGGGCTCGGGAAGGGGGCGGGGCCCCAGACACTCACTCGGAAGCCGGGCCCTGCGTGCTGATGAGATGGGTCCGCACAAACCCGACCTGGCCTGAGGCCACGTGTCGGCCCACGCACCAGGGCAGGACAGGCACCTGGGCGCCGAGGATCTCAATGAGGTCGCCACCTCGGAAGGTCATCTCTTCAGGCCCCGAGCCCTGGCAGTCAGCCACCGCCAAGGCCAGGCCCACAGCTGCAGAAAGGAGGCCGCAGGGTCAGTGCAGGGGAGACCTGGGCAGGGGCCAGGGTGGGCAGATGGGGCCGCCCCCAGACACCCCAGACACATGCGGGATTCATCTTTGCCTGTTAGGAGGTTTGCGTGAAGCTTGTTCCCCACCCGTGAGCGGCCAGACACCTGCGTGGTCCTCAGAGAGGGTGCTTCTACCCCGACAGGGCGATAGTCACAAGCCTAGTCCCTACCTCCCCGCCCCCGAGCCTTCGGGTCCATTTCCCAGGTGCGCTGGCAGCTCGGCGCAGAGCAAGAAGCTGGACGGGCATCCAAGCCGCAGGGCTCCTGGCAGTGCCAGCTTCTCTTAAAGAGGACCCATGACCGGGCAAGCCCGGGCCTCACGGCCCTGCCTTCGTGCAGGTGGCAAATCCAGCTAGAGCCCAGCCCACTCTGGCCCGGGCCTTCGAGGTGTTTAATGTGGTGCCCAGAAGAGAAAGAGCCCCGACCGTCCTGTCCTGTCGCATTGTCTGCGAAGTTACACTCGGGAGCTCTGGGGGCAGTGACAGGCCGCGTGGTGCCCTGCGCACCGTGTGAGCGTGGGTCAGCCTGCGGACATGGCTGAGCTCAGGCACCACCTCACACACTGGAGAGGACTCAGGACAAGCACAGAAACCTCCAAAACGTTGGTGCCACCCCCTCGTCACCTGCCCCCCCAGGGGAAGAGAGGCCGGTGGAAGCACTCACCCATCAGCGGGGTGTTGGGTGTCGCTGGCTCACCCACGGAGTCATCGACGGGGTCCCAGTGGAGCCTGAGAGCCCACCTGGAGCCGGGAGAGGGAGGTCTTTGCTGTGGGATTTCAGATTTGGGGCAGATAACATTCTGTGCATAGACTGGAAAAGTCAGCTGTCCCCCAGCAGCCTAGGTGCACCCCACTCCTCCTCCAACATACACGCACACCTGTCCAGGTGCATGGCCTCCAGGGAGCCCCACACCCCCTGCCTAGGTGCCTCATCCTGGGGGACACCATCACCCCTGTTAACTGGGAGCCCTGTGTAGCCCCCAAACATCTGCCCTGTTGCTCCCCTCAAGGCAGCTCAGTACAACAAGGGGCGAGGGGGCGCCCCAGCCTGGGGATCTGGAGACCTCGATTCAAATCCTGGCTCTGGTGTGACCTTGCCGTGTGACCTGGACAAATTGCTCCTCTCTCTGGGCCTCGGTTCCTTTGGCTAGAAAAAATGGAAGCTGGACTAGGTGATGACAGTCCCTCCTTTCCAGGTGGCATACAACATGCTTTGTGCCCCCGTGCCTCCCAGGTCTCAGTAACGGATTGCTGAGCCACAGCCTGTTACTTCACAGACCCTACAAATCAGGAGACTGAGTTTCTGTCTTTGCTTTGGCTGCCAGGAAGCTCCAAGCCAAGTTTATGCTCCACATTCGGCAAATGAATAGGAACTTACATGTCACCTGTCCTCACATCCCCTGGCTCTACCTGCCTTTGGTTTGGTTTGTGCAGGTTTCTGTATGCCTCCCCACTGTGGGTACGCATGGATGTAGCCCCCTCAAAAACTTTTCGGAACAAGTCTGGCAAGAGCTCCATGCCACACACTCCTGTGCCGTCTGACCCCAGGATGGCCCTGCCAGGTAGATGTCGTTGCCCCGTCATGCAGGTGGCAGGCCTGAGGCCCAGAGAGCTGGACTGACTCGCCAAGACCACACAGCCGGACATCAGCAGAATGGGCCACAGCCAGGTCTATCTGGGGCTCACACCGTTCTCTGTCGCCCCCCCCCTTGGCCTACGGACAGACCAGGGCCTGGGAGTCTCCCCATGGCCCAACCACACACAGAGCCGGCAGGAAGCAGAGCAGCAATGGGCGGTACCTACTGATGAAACGGGATCAGAGGTTCCGGGGTGGCCGCCGCCACCTCCGCGCAGGACATGCTGGGGCTCGCCGAGAGGCCTGCTTCTGGGGCCACCTCTCCCTGGGGACGCCCCGAAGCCCGCCTGAGGGGCTGGGGGCCCCTCCCTGTACCCCCAGGGCCAGTCGTCACTCTCACGTGGTGGTCAGGACACAGGACAAAGAAGGGCCCTTCAAAGGGACGGAGGAGGTCATTCAGGGTGGCCTGCTCGGGGGCAGGTGTAGCTCTGCCAGGCAGGACCCACCACCCCCCCACCAGGAGACACAAGGGGAGTCCACCTGCACGAGTCCCCCACCCCCAATTTCTACACCCACAGAAACGCAAAGGGACCCAGACTGGGAGGCTGGGACCTGGGCGGGGTCCTGGCTCTGCCCTGACGTGCTCTGTGAGGCTGGCTTAGCCTCAGCTTCTGTCTCTGGGCCTCAGTTTCCCTATCTGTGCTGTGCGGGGCCAGATGTGTGATTTCCAGGGCCCTTCCTCTTGGACTGCCACCAGCGAGTCCAGTTGCAGCTGGGTGGCCCCTTCCTTTCTGTGGCCGGGGTAGGAAAGACGGCTCTGTGTCCCGTGCCCCGCAGACTGGGGTCAGCCACCAGGCCAACGCCGCAGCCAAGTCAGGAACGCGGGCTGGGGGCTGGCGCGAGACAGAACGTCTCTTCCTCCGTTTCCCAGGCGCCTGTATGTCTTTGGGGGCAGACCAGGGTCTCTCAGGGACTGGGGCACCTGATTGTCGGGACCTAGTCAAGGACGCCGTCACCCCGCACAGCAGCTCACCTTCTTGCATGAGGAGGCTCTCGTGGGTCAGCTTCAAGGCATCCTCGTCCACGTGGACTCGGATGGCCGTCTCCTCCTCCTCGCCGGGCGAGAGCAGCCAGAAGTCCTGGTCCACAAGCAGGTTTTCCAGGCAGTGATGCGTGAAGCCTGGAGGGAGGGCCAGGCCCAGTCACCAGTGGGCTCAGGGGGGCAGGGAAGCCTGTGTGGCCCCAGTGTTGGCTGAGCCCTGCACGGACCAGGCCCAGGGAGACCCCTGACCTTGCCCTTGGCGCACCCAGGGAGCTGGCCACGACCCAGCGGGCCACAGTCTGACTGTCTGGGCTCGAGTGGTCAAGCCCAGCCCCACTCCCCACCTGAGGGGGTCATGACCATTATCAAGTTATGTGACCTCTCTGTGCCTCCGTATTCTCATCGGTACTGGCGAGATTGTGAGGTCGCAGGGCCCTGCGGGCTGGCAGTGAGCTGGATGGAAAACATGCCCGGAAGAGCCCGGCTGGTGTTACCAGCTAGCGTGGGCTGTGCCCGCTTCTGTCAAGGGACGCTTGTCTCTGGGACCCGTGAGCCTTTGTCAACCACAGTCTGGCCAGCAGGCCGCGTGGCTCCCTGCCCGGGTGCATGCGGGAAACCGTTGCTCCCTCGTCCTCAAACGGAGGGCCGAGGTTCTCAAGCAGGTGCGGTCAGGCCCCGAGAATGCCTCCGAACACAACGGGATGTTTTAGGAGGAAGACACACGGGTCAAGTGAACAACAGCAGGTTTCCTGGTCGGTACTGAGGCCATCGGAGCCGGCTTTCCTCAAGGTGTGGTGACGTGAAATCACACAGGACAGAGTGACAGAGTGTGCAGGAAACTCAGCCAAGAGCATTCTCGTAACAGAGACCTGCACCCACCCACGGCCCCACCCGCCACAGAGGCCTCCCGGAGCAGGAGAACACACCACTTTTCGTCTTCACTGGAGAGGCCCTTGGGCACTAACCTACTCTAAAGCACCGATTTGAAACATAAAGTGCATTTGTGCACAAGTGTCCTCCCAGGGGAGTCCCTGTAATCGATCATGGGGTGGGGGGTCACCTCTTTACCAAGAGCGTGGTAGGTGGAGAACTTCCAGATTTCTTCGAAAGTCTTAAACATCACCACGACCCGATCCTGGTCACTGTGGATAGACAACAGCCTCGCCGATAATTCCTTAAGAGAAGGAAATAGGGATGGGAGACCTGCCCTGGGGGCTCCGGGGCATCTGGTGGTCGGAGGACAGGAGCTACGCAACAGAAACAGTTTGCAAAAGTGGCCCTGGCAGGGGACGGCACGGACAGAGTGGGTCTCTGGACAGCCCGTCAACTCCTCCCCTGCTCACAAGCCCACCGTTCCCTCCCAGAGCCCCAGTGGGCTCCAAGCCCGGCCCCACTCCCTCCACGCCCCCCTGGCCACACCACCTGCCTTACTCCCTGCACACCAACGGCCCCAGGCTCTCCTGTCACTTCCGTCCCGCTCGGGCTGTGCTCTCAGCCTGGGCGAACTGGGCTCGCCTCCCCGCACCAGGGATGCATCCGCTCAGGCTTCGGTTCTAGCTCTAGTGTCCCCTCTGCTCTGAGCTCCATCAGGTGGTGGTGATGGGGCATTAAAACAGCACCAGCGAACACGGCAGCACGGACACATGGTGACTCAGGTGGCTGGGGCTGCCACGGTCATCTCCACTTGACAGATAGGAAATCAGGCCCTGTCTCTTAGCTAGGCCTGAGCCTCCGTAAGTGGCTTGGCCAGAATTCACTCCCAGAGCCAGACCCCCTAACTGCCACACCCTGCCCGCGTCACCACGGCGGCCCATGTGAGCGGTTGCCCCGTGCCAGACACCGTGCTGGGTGCTTGGTGTGTTGGGCGCATGGTCCTCACGGGCACGAAACTCCAGGCTTCCCTGGTATGCAGCTGAGGAAGCTGGGCTCACAGAGCGGCAGGGCCAGACCAGGCTGACCCCCAGCCAGCGCCTCCCCCCACCAGCCTCCCCAGTAAGATCAGCTCCATGCCAGCCCTCTGACTCCCTGTCAAAGGGGCTTTGAAAACCCTCGCAGGAGGGGGAGCACAGAGAAAGGGACAATGCATTGGCCACCTGTGCTGGGGTCCAGGGCAGCACACAGCGCCCCCCTCGAGGCAAGCTGGTGGGGCGGCCTCCTTCTCCCCAAGCCCCTTGCCCCGAGGGCTGACGTCACAGCCCTCCCCTCCAAAGCCACTGAGCTCCCCAAGTGGCCCTGCTCTCTGCACCTTCCTCCTCTGCCTGTCCTCAGGCACCAGCCCTGCACCTCCCTCACTCTGGCTCCTTGCAGCACCCGCTGCCAGCCCACAGGGCCACTCACCCCCAGCGCACGCGCCACCACCCGGCTGTCGTTCTCCAGCAGGCGGAGCCGGGCCCGTAGGGCCTGCTGCAGGCGGGGGTCCCGCAGCCCACTCTTCCTCCGCACGGCCAGCAGCTGCAACGTCAGGTCTGGAAGGGGCAGACGAGGGCGGGCAGTTAGCCTGGCCTGGCCAGGGCTCTATGGGGCGCTGGCCTGGCTTGTTTAGCCTCCAACTCACAGACCTGCCCCCAGAGGCCTGGGCCGTGGGCTCATAGGCAGCCTGAGAGATGCAGCTTTAAATCTCAGCCATGTCCCACACCACCTGTGATGACCTGGGGCTGTCACTTGGCCCCCAGCCTCAGTGTCCCTAGCTGTGAGTGCCCATCCTACAGAGAGATGGGGAAAAGGGACTCTTGTCCCCCCAGGGCAGACCAGCACAGAGTGGCTGTTCTGTGTGTGGTCCCCAGCTCCAGATGGTCACCGCATCAGATTCTCTGGACGCAGGGCCTGGCACCTGTATTTAACAAGCCCCTTGCCCACCCCACAGTGATTTTAAGGAGGGATGCCTGGGACCATGGGGCATCCCAGAAATCTCCACGCTGCCCACCTAAACTGGCTCCTCCCCCTCTTCCCTATCTCTCAAAGGGCCCCCGCCCATGCTCAGACCACGCACCCATCCCTCCATGACGCAGCACATCGGCCCACCAGCAAATCCCACTGGCTTTGCCCTCAACCCAGTGCCTGCCCGCTTCCTGGCTAGGCCCAGCGCGTCTGGCCTGGGCAGCTGTCTGCGCCTGGCCCTCCCTGTGGTCAGTCCTCTGGTCTACATGGAGCACGAGGGCCCGTCACAACATGCTCTGACTTGTCCCATGCAGTGACCACCAGCCACATGGGGCCACCTCCCCTTGTCACCATCTGAGGATGTGATTTCCTGCCAGAATCTGTCCCGGGCACTACCCTGTCCCAGGCCTGGGCTTGTGGGGAATAAGCCCCCTGCTGCCCGAGGCCAGGACGAGTGCAGACCCGGCAGTGGCGTCCCAGGACTGCCAGCCCTCTACGGAGTGAGGAGAGGGAGGGGAGAAGGGGAAAGATGGGGGTGTGGGGGGAGAGAGAGAGAGAGACTGGCTCCCCACACCCTGGATGAGCCGGGAGCACCTGCCTCAGGCCTTCTGGGGGGGACTCTGGCGCAAACGCCCCCACCCTGTGGGGAAGCGCCGGCGCTGAGCGGCGCGGACACTTCTGGGATCCGGAATCCACGGCCCGCGAGGAAGCAGCGGCCCAGCATTTCGCAGCAGCTCACAGCCCCTGCTCCGACAGGAAGGCGGGTGTGGCACTTTCAGACACAACATAATCTGTCCCACTGCCCAGCGCCAGATCCTGTTCATCCCAAGTGACCACACGAAAGGGAAGTCGGAGGACAGGCAGGGGTCTGAGCAAAGGTTAAAGGCCAACAAGGGACACCGGGGTCTCCATGCCCCCAGAGCTGGGGTTAGAGAGTCCCCAGGGTAAGGGGCACCTGCACCTCCTGGGCCCGGAGCCTCCTGGCCCTGTTGGTGTGTGCTGTTCCCACCACCCTCGCTCCGCGGAAATCCTCCTCCTTGGAGCCCCCCACAGCCCTGGAAACCTGTGCCTGGACACCTCTCCTGAGGGCCCCTGCCCTCCCCCTGTGCCCCATGACACCCTCGTCCACCTCTTTCCACATCCCCCCAGAGCATTGCCCAGGGGCATGTTCCCCACTTGGGCAGATGGAAATGCAGAGTCCTGGGCCCTGCCTCAGCTCCGCGGAATCAGAACCTCTGGGGGCAGGGCCTGGGCATCTGCATTTATCAAGCCCCTCCCCCTACCAGGATTTTAAGGTGGGCAGTCTGGGGCCACTTTGAGAAGCCCTGGGTTAGACATTCCCAGGTGCCCAGGTTTGAACCTGAAGCGCAGTGTGGGGAGGAGGATGTTTACCTGTGGGATATGCTCCCATCTGGCCGGGGGTGCTCCCAGCAGCAGGCCCAGGGGTGCCCGGGGGAGGGGCTGCATCTGCAACACAGCAGGTTCCTACCATTAGGGGAGAGCAAGCAGCGGCTGGGCCCCTCGCAGGGCCGAACACCTGGGTCTTTCTGCAAGAAAAGAGGCGCGTCTGTTCCACACGGGCGGCCTTTGCCCTCCGCCCGGTTCTCCAGCTCACAGGGCCCAGCGCTGCGGGAGCTGTGCTTTCCCCGCAGGCTCAGAACAACGCAAAGGGATGACCTTGCCCTTCTGGAGTCTGAATGGGTCTCATGGGGCAAAATGAAGGAGTCGGGCAGTCCAGCTCCTTGCGGAGGCTCCGGGGAGACTCTGTGTCCTCGCCATTCCCAGCTTCGGGAGGCGCTGTGACCCTTGGATTGTGGCCCCAGCTTCCACCTTCAAAACCGGCTCTGACTCCTGCTTCTGGCTGTCCCTCCCGATCTCCGGCTGCCAAGGCCCGTGATTCAGACCACCCAGGGTCATCTCCCCAGCACGAGATCCTTAACTTGATCCCATCTGCTGGATGAGGAGTGCGTACAGGGCCAGGGATAGGGACCTGGACATCTCTGGGGCCCGGTGTTTTGCTGACCGCAGATGGGCTTGGCCTCGCCGCCCGTGCGAGTGGGAGCCGGGACACCAACCCCCACTGGCTGCTCAGCCTCGGCTGGTCAGCACCGCCTCTGGCCCCAGCTCCCACCCTCGCCGCCCTGCAGGGTCTGCATCTCGACCTGGGCGCCCCGTCTCTGCCCTGCGCGGCTTCCTCACCCGAGCCCCAGGATCAAGGGAGAGGCGACTTGGGAAAGCCTGTGATTGCGGCGGAGGGTGTCGAACTTCAGCACGGCCAGATGTCTTGCTCGGAGCCCTGGGCGCAGCCCGGCCACGTGGCCTTGGACCTTGCATCCTTGGACGTTTGCTACCGTCTGCATACACCCCTGCCCAGGGAGCCAGGCTGCCCTGTGTGGTCAGGGCCCATTCGCGGGCATCGCTTGCTCTGCGTCCCTGGACCAAACCCAGCAGCGGGGCTCAGAAACTCCCGTCAGATCCGAAGAAGCGAATGGCACTCAGATCCTGGCTTCTAAGCACCATCCTCCGACGCAGGAGCCAGGGCTCCTTGGAGAAATGACGGATCCTGGGGCTTGGGTAGGGAACATGCAAGATGACATCTTGTGTCCCAGAAAGTAAGGACGTGCTCACAGAGTGAGGGAGACACCTCAAAAGCCCAAATTGGAGCGATCTGAGCAACAAAACAAAGAATGGCCTTTACAGTTAAGAGACTAAATTAAAGATGTATGAGCCGACCCTAAAATAAATACATGGATAACGGGAGAGGGACCCACTCTTCCTTACCCTAGAACCAGCTAATGGACACAGAAGGTGACGGGTTGGACAGTCACCATCTGGTGGCCATCCTAATAATTAATATTTCAGCCACAACCGGCCATGGATGACAACACGAGGCTTTATGAGTTTGATGAACAGGGTATTCACACGGTCTCAGAGCATCTTCCCACAAGCTCCTTTCTAGGGAAGAATAGTAACTGTGGGTGGCAAGAACTGGCAGGCGCCCCTTCACCAAGGGACGAAAGTCAGCATCTCCTGTCACCAGATGGAGGGACACCATAGGCCTCCTGACTAGCACACTGGGAGGACACATCACTTCTTGGGATTCCTGCCCCCAATCCTTGATGTCGTCATGAAGAAACAGTGCAACTACCTGTATCCTGAAGAACTGTGCCCTTTAAAATAGCAACTTCCAGATTTAAAGGCAGCACAGAGAGGTGGCAACAGAACACAAGGCGTGACCAGGATTTTTTTTTGCTATAAAGGACAATATTGGGACAAACGGTAAGATGCGAATGAGGTCTGTAGATGAGGTAACAGTATTATTAAAACTAGGAAATTAACATTGAAATAATTGCACTGCGGTTATGATGGGAATGTCCTGGTTTTAGGAAATACGGATGCCTGTGGAGATGAAAGGCATCATGCCTGCAATCTACTCCCAAACTGTCAGAAAAAATAAATGGGGGGAGGGCAGCAAGAGGAGTAAAATATGAATATTCGAGGAACCCCGGGTCGGGGTGAGGCGGAACGGGAGTTATTTTTAGTATTTCTTGCAACTTTCATTGTCAGTCCGAAATTGCCCAGAGAAGGCCAGGGCTGCAGGGGCACAGGCAGAGCCTGCCCGCCGAGCTGGCGCCCCTGCTGGCACCATCGAGCCTCCTACGAAAGCAGAAGTCCGTGGGCCGCGAGGCTGGGCCACAGAGTCATTCCGGTGCCGATGCCAGCACGCCCTGCTGAGCCTCCAGGGAGGAAACACCCAGCCAATGCTTCCTGTTCCTGCCACCGCAGCGGCATCCCCAGTCCCTCTGCCCGAGGCTCACCACTCCTCCTGGGCTGGCCCTGCTCCGTCTGCACTTTCCGCCCAGGTGTGCTCTGGAGGGAGCAGCTTCTGTGGCCTCAGCAGGCTCCCCAAACCAGGCCGCACCCCCAGCCCTCCAAGTCCTCGCTTCCTAGCCGGGCGGGCGGTGCCTGCAAGACCACTTCCCCTGTGAGTCAGCACCCAGGGGGCCACCATGGCCTCCTCGCAGTCTGCACACACACACAGAAGGACAAGACACCAGGTACAAAATACTCCAAGCGCTAGGCATCTGCCATGTCAGACTCTGGGCCAGGCAACTGCACATGAGATTTTGACTCCATTCTCCCAGCACGTCACTCATTCATGGATCACTCAAACAGCAATGGGGCGTCTGCTATGTGCCAAGCCCCGGAGACCCAAGACAAGGGGCAGCTAAGCGGGTGATGGGCTGAGGTTAGACACTGTGGGGAGGAAGCCAGGACGGGACCCGCCACGGCTATCTCTGGTGGGGCAGGAGCCAGGCAGACCTTGGCCTTCCCCTCTCCTTCCCTCCTCTCTCCCAGGGTCCCAGGCGGTGGGGAGAGAGGTCCTGGAGATCACCTAGGCTACCCTCCAGCTTTCCAAGTGGGGAGACTGAGGCCCAAGTTAAGCAGTGGCCCAGCAACCATCAGGATTAGAACCAGGTCACCTAGAGGCCAGCTCGTCCTCACTCAGTGGGCTTGGTCAGGTAGAAGGTGTCCCCACCCAGGCCTCAGGAGACTGGACGCTTGTCCCTGCTCAGCCACTGGCCACGGGGTTGCACAGGTCCAGCCCTTCCCCTCTCTGGGACTTGGTTTGCCTCCTGGCAGACCGACGGATACCCCATCCTGAGTAATCCCCGGGTTCTCTGAGGACAAAGCAGGACTGGAAGGCAAACGCCAAACCCTTTGGGAGGTGTTTCTAGAACAGTCTCCGAATGCACGGGTGGCCTCTGGGCCCTTTCCCTGTTCTCTTGCCAGTTTTGTTATCGCCGACGCACCCCTGGAAAAACATGAGCTGGGCCCTCGTCTGGCAGATGACTCACTGGGCTCAGTTGTTCTCTCCAAACACAGGCCGGGGGAGGAAACGAGAGTGCCGGAGAGCAGCCCCGGCTCCCAGAGCCCAGGGAGGCTGGGCGGGGACAGGGCGGGTGGAGGGGACAGGGCGGACGGGGCGGGTGGGATGGACTCACCGCCTCTGACAGCAGCCTTGGCCTCCTCAGGCCCCGCTCGCTCCTGGCCGGCAGGTGAGCTCATGGCCACAGTCTGGACCTCTTCCCTGCTGCTGCAGCCTCCGGGGGGCCCTGCCAGCCCCCTCCCCATCCAGGTCAGCTGCCCAGTGGTCACCTTGGCGGGGCTCTCCATGACCCGCTGTGGCCTCAGCGCTGAGGGCGCGGCATGCCTGGCTGGCCTCTGTGGAGAGAGGAGAGGGTAGGGGTCAGCAGGGATGGCCTCTCCAGGGAGACAGGCTGCCAGGACCAGCATGGACGTTGTGGCCAGAGTTGGGGGCCAGGAGGAGAAAACGCCACCGTTGTGGAGTGCCTGACGCCTTTGAGACCCAGCAGTGGCCCTACTGTGACCATGGCATGATGGCGTGGTGTGCGTGATCTGGCCCACCCGCCTCTGCCTCCTCTCACGCTCGCGTTTGCTGCACCCCCTTCTGCCACAGGGCCTTTGCACAGCTGCGCCTGCTGCCTGGAGAGCCCCTCCTCCCCTTCAAGGTGGAGCTACTGGAACGCCCAGCCAGCTGTAGCTGGCTACTGCAGCACCCTCTCCTGGGCCGTCACACCCTGGCGGACTGTGCTCCCAGGGTTGGGTTAGTGCTTTGCTGCCCAGTGGATGACACAGAAGGACACAGAGGTCCCCTTTCAGGCATCAAATGTGGATGCAAGTGAAGGCCAATGGGGTTGGCGGCCTGGGCCAGCGCTGAGGCACACAGGGGACAGGACCCCAGCAGGGGTCCTCGGGGTTGGGATCCGCCATGTCCCTCTCAGTTGTGCCTCGGGGGCAGAGGGGATAACAGGAGGCCTTGCTTGCAGGGGGGGGCGTGTGGTCAGGACGCCCCAGCAGGGAGGCCGGGTTCAAGGCTGATCGTGTGCTGGGAAGGCTCAACCCTGCCTATCTGGGACAGCTGGCAGGAGTCCCCTCTGCACGGTGCCTGGAGAAATGGGGCACCACCTCTGACTCCCCATCTGGGGATAAAAATGTAAGTCCAGCCTCCTGAGGACCCGCCTGCCCTTTCTTGGTGGACTCTGGGGAGTGGGCCAGCCAGCAGCAGGCCCAGAGCTGGCTGGGCCAGCAGTGTGGGCCTTGCAGCCCGGACGTGCCTGCCAGGCCAGGGCCAGGCAGCCGCAGGCTCCCCTGGCAACCCGAGGGCCTCCCAGCCCTGTCCTGTCTCCCACCTGCACGCTGGTCCCTGGGCGGGGAACACATAGGGGGTGGGCCAGACTGGGCAGCCGTGGGGTCAGAGTTGGGGTCACAGGACGTGGGCTGCGCCACGGGCAGCGGGAGGCCCTGAAGCTGTGAAGGGGCCTCAGCGAGCCCCTCCCACCGGCCCACCGGCCCGCCTGCTCCACCTGTAACCTGATTGGTCAGTTTGAGGCCGAGCCCTTCCTGTCCCCCAACCACCTGTGAGGGGCAGGGCCAGGGCCTGTGGGACGACAAACTAGAGGGGGGCCTCAGACGCCACAGGGCACCAGGGGACCCTGGCCCCCTGCAGGCAGCCCCGGGGAGGAGAGCCCAGGCCCGACCACAGTCCAGGACAGTGTTGCTGCGGGGCTCCCGCCAGGACGTTTGCTGGATGGTTACACACCCGGTGCCTTCGGCCTCACTGTCCCTCGTCCCAGCGCCCTGGTCATGCTCGCAGAGCTCCTCGGCCCCCTCAGGGTGCAGCTTGGGACGCCCTGGCCGCCTTCCCCTCGGACTTTGTTTTCTTTTCCCCTCACTGCCGAACCGTGGTCCTGGCACCTGGTGTCGTGGATGCCGCTGCCTGGGCCCCGGTCTGGCCTGGACCGGGAAGCCCACGGCCTGCAGCCCGGACTGTCTTCCCGCCCTCCCTTCGGGAGCACCCTCGAGTGGCTCAATAGCGCCGGAACCCACCCCGCAACGTGCAAGTCTCCTGGTTTATGGGGTCTTCACTCCCTACCCCAACCCCGGGTCCCCTCTCTGTCACTTTGTCCTTCAAGACCGGGTCTGATGTTCCTACGTAGTGGAGCGGGTGCCCCAGCAGCGGGGCATCTCTCCACCCCCTGGCTGGTGCCTGCCTCCCCCGCCCCCTTGCACCTCCTGCGGGTCAGGAACAGCCCCATGTGAGGCAGCCTCTGGGGGGGCGGGCACAGAGCTGGGGCTCAGGGACTGTTTTCTGAGAAAAGGGAAGGCTCCCAGGTTCAGGGAGTTTCCCGCCTGCTGGGTGAGAGTCCCATGAGGAAGTGGGCTCAGTCCCTGCCAGTCGGGGGGGTACTCAGAGCTCCCCCACTGCCGCCTGGCAAACCGCCGCCCTGGGCCCTGCAGCGCCCGGCTCATGCTGCAGAAGTGGAGGCCTGGCCGGGCGGATGCCTGGGGCTCCCCAGGGCCAGCTCACCAAGTTAGGGGGACCACCAAGCAGCCTGCGGGGCCTTTCTCCAGCTGGCCTCATCTTGCTCAGTTTCTTGGCGGGTGGGCCTGGGGTGGGCCAGGCATGGGGTCCAGCCCACTCTGGCCTCCAGTCACCGGAGAGGGGAGCCTGGCACCGGAACATGCAGACCCGGGGTCAGACATGGTGGCTGGGGGAACCCGTCCATGCCTCAGTTTACTCACCCAGAAAATGGGAATGAACACACCCACCTCACAAGGAGGCCGGCTGGGTGGAGCAGATGGGGCTCCTGCTTTACAAGTTTAACTAATGTGGCTGGAAGAAGGGACATGGATCGGACCCACCCTGAATGGGTCTGGAGACGTCTGGCTGGAGCTTTCTCGGGGCTTGGACTGAACAGACACTTTGAGGGACCATGGAGACCTCACCGCGCCACCAAAAGCACCTCTGGAGAGGTGTCTTGTCACCCCATGTCCTGGAGTGAACACCGTCCATGCCCAAAAGTCATGCCCACCTGGAACCTCGGGTGGGACCATTTTTGGAAATAGGGTCTCTGCAGATGAAGTTAACTTTAGTTAAGATGAGGTCGTACTGGACTAGGGCAGGCCCTGAGTCCAGTGACTGGTGTCCTTGTAAGAAAGAGAGGACACAGGCATGCAGAGGGGACGGCGAGTGGAGGCCGGGTGCCACAGCCACGGGACGCCTGGGGGCACCAGGGCTGGGGGGCAGGGAGGAGCCTCTCTGAGAGACCAGAGAGGGTGTCCGTGAGGCCACAGCGTGCCACCATCTCCAACTGCTGGCCTCCGGGACTGTGAGAGAACAAATGCTGCCGTTAAGCCCCCGCTTGGGGACACTCCGTTATTGCGGCCATGGGAAAATACGGCACCTTGTAACCTCCTGTGCCTTGATTTCCTCTTCTGTGAAGTGGGGTCAGCGTTACCTATGCCACTGCATTTTTGTGAGGAGGATTTAATGACGTCACACGCATAGAACACTGCCCAGTGCATGACACAGGAAGCCTCATGGCCGTCAACAGTGGTGTTGATGGCCACGTTGACAACAGGCCCCTCTGAGGTGCTCACCAAGCAACCTCGGTTAACCTGGAGGAGGCAGGTGCCACTGCGCCCATTGCATAGATGTGCCACCAGCCACAGTGACTCTGCATGCTCAAGGTCACCCAGTCAGGGACATGGGTGGGATGTGAACCCAGATGTCCGAGCCTAGCCCTCCCACACCCACCCTCGGCCCAGCCCCTCCTGCGGCCGCTAGTTGGGCTGCAGCTCCTCGCCCCCGGGGCTGGGAGGCTGCACCCCGAGCGGCAGCCCCTGTGCGCGCTGCTCCTGGCTCCAGCACCGCCCGCACCGATAACTCCCCCACCTCACTTTGCCATCCCTCGCATCTGAGCCTCGTTGGCTGCAAAAGATCGGAAACCCCCACCTCACAGATGGCGCAGGGCTCCTGGGAGTCACCCCCAGGCCCAGAGCGGGTCTCGGTGGTGTGCACAGGACCACATGCCCCGGCCACACCTGGCGTTGAAAGGCTGAACCCAGGACCTCCCCGGAACTTTCCGGCGGGTGTTCACGGTCAAGTTGCTCGTCCCTTTGGTGGATGGAAAGGAAACCCGCGATGGTGATGTCCAAGTGGCCGGGTCACAGCCACAGCGGCCCCGGTGACGGCTCAGAGGCTCTGTGCTAGCACTCGTGGGCCTGCTGATGTGGCCTCGAGCTAACCCAGGGCAGGGGGCACACCCGAGACCCACTGGACCTGGATGCCTTATTGCTGGGATCCGTGTCCCGTCCACATCCCGGGCTGCTCTCGCTGAGGGTCAGCGTGGGGTGGAGCGAGGTCCCAGAGCAATGGTGCTTTGTCAAATCTGAAATCACTGTCTGTGATCACTGCACATGTGCCCCAGTGCGCTGAGCGCGCGAGCAGCCGCTCACGGCCCCAGAGTGCAGCTGTGCTCTGCCCCGATCCCAAGCAGGTCAGAAACGTCCTCAAGAAAGTAGAAGGTAGGACACGGTTCTTATGTCCTGCGGCAAGACCCAGCTCTGCAGACGGCAGCCTGCTTGGCGGGCCCGCACCCTGCCTGCCCCGGAGCCCCCGTACCTGCCCTGGAGTCCCCCATACCTGTCTCACACACCCCCGTACCTGCTCCGCTCCTCAGAGGCAGCTCCCAGGCCCACACAGCTGTAGGACGCAGGCACCAGGTGGCTGATCCCAGCTCAGCGCTGACTGGCCCCGCCTGGCTGTCTCCAGCTGGCCAGGGCAGGCAGGGGCCGCCCACAGCCAGGCTGACTGTATGGCCGCCACCGCCCCCTGCTTCCTGCTGCACTTCCTCCCTGCGCCTGGCGGCGGATGAGGCAGGCCCAGCACTGCACAGCGCCCAGCGCCGGTTGATCATTAGCTCCTTCCTGGACTGACCCCGGGCCCTGTCCTGCCTGCCCACTGTCCAGCCCCCAGGCTCCACGGTACAGGCCAGGGGGCACTCACCAGTGCCAGCCCTGCGCCCTGCCAGCCTCAGCTCTGCTCTCTGCTCCTCTTCCACTTATTGCACACATGTGTATACACACACGTGCACACACACTAGTGTACACACACAGACATACACTCATACACACTCATACACACACAGACATGCACACACATACACTCACATCCACACACACAAACACACATAGTCATGTGCATACACAGGTATACACTCACACACACACAAATGTGCAGACACACACACTTGTGTATACACACAGACATGCACTCATATGCACACACAGACACACACTTGTGTGTGCACAGAGACATGCACTCACATGCACACACAGACACACAAACATACACGTGCATGTGCACAGACACACATGCACACACAAACACATAGGCATACACATGCTTGTGCACTCAAAGACGCATAAACCCACATGTGCATGGGCACACGCAGACACATTGGTACCCGTGTGCACACAGGACAAACACACATATGCACAAACACATGCATGCAGCCCCTTCAGTCTGGCCCATTGGCCCATCAGTGGAAACATTTTAGAGAAGCCGGGCCCTCCACCCCTCTGCCTGAAGCTCTCCTTCCCAGGATTCCAGCGCCTCCCCAGGGGCCTACCTTGTTACCTTCCCATTGGCTCCAGGGCAGGCCCGGATTTGGGAAAAAGAACCTTCCTAGCTGGGCTGAAGCCAAGCCAAGGTGGGATTCTCACCCCAGCTCACTGGGGAGCCTAGACCGGGTCTCCTGTAGGCTGGAGCAAGAAGCAGGAACTGAACTTGAGCCCTGTCGGCCCCCACCTGTTGGCCTGCTCCCATGCCCTTGCCGACACCCCGGTGTGGGCACCCAGGGCCATGGGCTGCTGGCTCCAGCCCAGCCCCAGGACGCAGGAGAAGGAGGGCTCCCTCCATAGTACCCTTGTGGCAGGCTTTACACACAGGTGTGGTTTAGTAACACCAGGAATAATCCCTAAGTTAAATAGTAATGTGCCCATTTCGTAGACAGGTAAACTAAGGCTTAGAGGTAATGTGACATGCCCAGGGCCAGTGACCAGCTAGAGGATGAGACTAGAACCAGGTCTGCCTGGAGTTTTAGGCCTAGGTTTTCCATCACAGCACTGCTGACATTTGGGGCCAAATCACGCTGTGTCATTGGCGGGCGGGGGCCTGTGCTGTGCACCGAGGGTGTTCAGCGGCATCCTTGCCTCCACCCACCAGATGCCAGCAGCCCCCTTCCCCAGTCATGACAACCAAACAAGGCTCAGGTATTTATACCCTGGGGGCTCTGGACAGCACCATCCTAACCCATGCTGGGGGCTCCCACCCCTTCCCCACCCTCTGTTCTCTAACCACAGGCTCCGCCTCGGCCTCCACTTCCCCAGCTCCCCAAGGGTCCGCACAGCAGCCCCTAAAGTCACAACAACCCCCACGAGGGCAGGGCCCAGCTGGAGACACTTGGGCAGGTCCCACCTCACCCCAAAGGGCCTGCAGGGGCAGAGCCAGGCGCCACACACATGCTCGGTGACCACATGGGGGGAGGCAGCGGCACCTGGTGGCCAGGTTCGGAGTCCCCAGTGGCAGCAATCTGAGTGGCTGCCCCTCTGTGTGGTGGAAACAGTGGTCTCTCCGGTCTCCCCGCGGGTAGCTGTGACGGTCACTGCATCAGTGTCCTGGGGCTGCCTCAACAAAGGGCCACAGACTGGGGACTTCAGACAGCAGAAACTCCTGGTCTCAGTCTGGAGGCCAAAAGTCCAAAACCAGGGTGTCGCAGGGCCACGCGCCCTCCGGGGGCTCTGGGGGACATTGCTTTCTGCCCTTCCAGCATCTGGTGGCTCCCAGCATCACCCCAGTCTCTGCTTCGTCTCCACGCAGCCTCCTCTGTGTGTGTCTCCCCTTCTGTCTCTTCTAAGGACACTGTCACCGGACTTGGGGCCCACCTGGGTCACCCAGGAGGATCATCTCGAGACTCTTGACTTAGTCATATCTACAAAGACCCTTATTCCAGATAAGGCCCCGTCCACAGGTTCTGGGTGGACCTGACTTATGGGGTCAGTTCAGTACTTGCGCTTGGGAAGCAGGCTGGGGACAGGGTCACAGCCCCCTCAGCCTGAGTGGCCTGTGGTCCCTCATGCTTCATGCCCTCCTGGTCCCCCCTCGGGCCCCAGGGATGGACGAGACAAGGTCAGGGCCCCACGCTGAAGCCCCTCCCGACTCTGGCCCTGGGCACCTGCCCTCACACTTTGCCTTGCGAACACCTGCCTGCTCTGTCTGCCCACTTCCTCCTGCCTCCGTTCGAGAGAGCTCAGCTGCATCCTGCCCAGCCCAGCGCCGGGGGCCTCTGTCCAGCTCCCTCTGCCTCCCCGCTATCAGCCCTTGGAGCCAGGGACGCCCACCCTTCATGATGTCCCATTGCCACAGCCCGCAGAGCCTTGGGAGCTGGAGTCCCCTGGCACCTTCTCTGTAGGATGGGTGTGACCCAGGGCACCAACCTCTCCTCTGCTCAGGCCGCTTTCTGGGCAAGCTGCCACCCCCACGTAGAGGCAGATGCCCCAAGCCCCTTTTCACGGACACCTGGGACTCTTGGGTGCCCAAGATGCCCCAAATTACCCCCCACCCCCTCCAGGTCTTTCTCTCCCCACCTGCCTCTGGCCCCTGGGACTCCCCTCGTGGGCGAGTCTCCTCCACCAAGGGTCCAACTCCTCCCCGGCCCAGGCCGCCACACACAGGACCCAGGCAAGCCAGGGCCACCGCCCCGTCAACGCACCTCACGGAGTGCTTATGTCCTCTGAGAGGCCCTGGGGGAGGTGAGGGCATTCTGTGGTCTGCTCTGGGTCATCACAAAGATGAAAATAGATTCGAGAACTTTTCTAACAGTCCAACACACAGCACAGTCGTGCTGACATGTCTGTGCAATTAACAAATGCCAACGTGCCTCTCTGTGGCCTCAGCCCTGCCAGGAGCACTGGGGACGGTGCTGGATGGGCCAGTGGGAAGCACCACCGTCCCCAGGGGGTCAGCGCCTCCTGACAGTCCCCTGGCCCCCATGGGTCGGGGCTGGCCTGTCCCACTGCTCAGGTGACAGCCCCAAGGGGCTGTGGAGAAAAGTGGGGAGTGGGCACCCGAGACATCCCCCACCAACTCGCAGCCTGCCCATGGCACATCCTCCTCCTGGCCTCAGTTTCCCACCTGTGACGTGGGGCCCAAGGGGGGGGTGCCCCAGCGCTCCATCGTGCTCACACCTCCACCCGCTCGCCAGAGAGCGCAGAGCACACTTCCTCCCCTGGCCAGCGGTGCTCGCCTCGCCTCCCTTTGTTTTTCTAAAAGCTGTGTTGAAAGAGGCCACAGACAGGCTCCGAGTCCATACAAGGGTCCGGAGACATTTCCTCTCCTGGCCATTGTCCCCCACAGCGGCTGGAGACCCGTATCCTGTTTGTCTCTGCAGCTGTGCTTTTGGCCCAAGGCCAGGGGGATTTTCCACGAGCCTCCCCACTTGTGCTCAGAGCGCCCCGACCCACACGACACACCCAGGGCTCCTGGAGGGACACCCCTGAGCCTTGCAGGGCCAGGGCTATAAGCAGGTGTCCCTCCTGGAGGCTGCAGACACGGGGGCAGTCACACAGCTCTGCCTGCCCGAGGGCCTGTTTGAGCCCCAGCTCAGGCTTGGACTCCCCCGGCACAATCTGTCACTTTCCTCGGCCTCGGTTTCCACCTCCTGCAAGAGGTAGAGCTGGGCTTGGGACCTCTAAGTGCTGGCCAACAGCTCTGATCCCTGACATGGTTGTAACAAATTCAAGTCCTCACTTGCAGAGAAAATGCTAAGTCCCTCCCATGGATCATCACCCTGTGGGTCTCCACAGTGGCCCTACCAGCGTGAGCACCCTCAGGATCCCTGGATGAGGCACAGCCGAACCGGGCAGAGCTGGCCTGGGGCCCAATCCCCCCGGCACAAGCCTGTGCTCCCCTCGCCCTCGGCTGCCCTCTGGGGCTCTCTAAGCCGGAGAGATTCCCAGGAAGCCCGGGAAGGGAGTCCTGCCCAAGGAGTCTGGGGTTTTCAGATAAGCAAACTCTCATGCCCTCCAGCACCAGCCCCCGGTGTTGACCTTTTGGATGGCGATCTGTCCCTTTGCCCGGTGTCTTGTTGAATTACCAGGTATGGTGACCCGTTGGCAGGACGAGGGGATGTTTTGAGAGCTTCCTCATGTCCCGACCCACTGCCAGCCTGCTCAGGACGGGAGCGTGGACAGGTGCGTTAGGGCTGGAGGGAGGCAAAACAGACCCCAAGAGGGGCTTTTCCCGAGGGAGGGACGGCACATTTTTGGCAAGTTCTTCCTGTCCCACGTTTTGGCCGCTCAGGATTCTAGGCAGACCAGTGCCAGGGACACATGTTCAAGCACGTGTGCCTCGGACTTTTCTTGTGCCCGTCAGGTGCGAGGGCAGGACACTGTCAGCGTAGGACACGGAGCTCACCCGGGGGGAGGCCCAGGCTCAGAGTGGAGACGGAGGATTCGCCGCGGCCCCTCGCGGTGCTGGGCTGAGGCTGTGCCAAGGGGCCGAGAGAGGAGGCAGCCGGGTGAGTGAGGTGGGGCTGGACCCACGGGCCACAGGTGCCCGCGACTGCCATCGTCAGCGTGTCTGACACACCCTGCCACTCCGATCCCAGTCCCGCTGTCCCCCACCTGGATCTGGCTCAAAGGCGACCTTCAAGAGGAACACATCATCCCTGGTGGCTCCGAGAAGTGGCCAAACCTGTTGCTCCTCAGGACCCAGCTGTGGCTGAAGCCCCCAGCCCTCCCGTGCTGGCTTCCCAGGGAAACCCAGGACAGCCCCTGCCGCCTCCTCAGACACAGGCCCCAGCGCTGAGCCGGACTGCCTTCCTCCTCCTGCCTGGCTGAAGGCTCTTACTTTTGTTATTTTTAGATCCTTGGGGAAAACAGTAACAGCCACAGTCATACAGAGATGGTTTCTGATTTCCTCATGTCATCTCAGAGCACATTCCGCCTTCTGAGACAGACGTGAGCTGTATCAGCACAGAATCTCGGAGCTGGAGAGGGGACCCAGCCCACGCCCCTGGGATCCCGGGGCCGCATGCCTCACTGGGGAATCTCACTCTCCACCTGGAGAGAACTCTACCCTTTGTGGTTTGTGGCCACGCCTGTCCCCCACGATGGCAGCCCCCCATCCCAGCTCAGCCTTCTGGGACCCCACCCCACAGGAACTCACAGACAAGGAGGGGAAACCAACTAGGAGACAGACCAGGATGATGCAGGGTTATCAGTGCAACAGCCGAGGGAAGCCTGGGAAGGAAGAGTAAGGAGGGCAAAATCCAGGCAGACTTCCTGACAGCGGAGGTGCCTGGGCAGAGACTCAGAGGGAGAGGAGCCAGGCAAAGAGGGGGTGTAAAGAACTTCTCAGCGGACAGGGCCAGCTCAGACAGCTGTGCTCTAGGCACACAGTACTAAAGTCTCCCACAGACAGTGCAGGGGACAGGGGACCTCAGATACTGGCAGCCAGTGAGGAGCCCCACCCAGGAACACTCTCACCCTGGAGGGTTAATCTGCAACAGGCCATACCAGGGGCCATAAAACACTCTCAGGAATGCAGAGGCCCTGGGGGGTACTGGCTACCCACACCCGCCCCGCTCCAGCCGCTACTGTTCCAGAAGGAACAGGCCTAGGGAGCCTCCGCGAGGTCATCCTTGAACAGGGTAGGCACACGCTGTCTGTGAAGGGCGAGTGGGGTGGAAGTGTGTTTGGCTTTGCCCACCATCTGGTCACACAACCCTCCCATTATGGCAGGAGAGCAGACAGACACTAGCAAGCGAATGGGTGTGGCTGCGTGCCAATAAAACTTTATTTACAAAACACGGGGCTGGATTTGGCCCACAGGTGTGGTTTGCAGACCAGAGAGCTGAGATCATCCTGTGCTCAGGCCCAGCTTCCTGCTCCCCCAGTTAGGACTGCAACTGCGAACACACCTGCACGGATGATTAAATTATCGAGTATCGTTCAAGAGCCTGAACTTAGACGGTGAGAGACGGCCCCAAATAAAGACTCGTAGTTGGGTAAAAAGATTGTAATTTTACATGTTCAGCTTGCAAATGCAAAGACTGGTGCCGGGGGAGAAAGTCCTTCATCCAAGGTCACAGGAAGAAGAGTTCCTGGTGTTTACATGACCCTTTCATTTTAAAGGGGACTCTAAGAGATCAGCCCCACCCCTGGAGAATGTGTCCTGGCCCAAGCCCAGCTGTGACACCGCCCAGTCATCTTTTCTGACCTCTGATTCCTCATCTGTAAAATGCAAAGTGTCTGGGCTGAATCGCCTTTCCCAGAAAGACAAAGACAGCATCCCACACCCTCTGGGGCACGCATTCCCGAGCCCCACCTAGACCCAGGATCTAGGGGGAAGGCCAGCAGAAATCTGCCCTGAGGTTCCTTTCTGGGTGGATTCCTTTGCGCACCCAAGTTTGGGAACAAACGCGTCTGGGCTGTATGATAAGCCGCTAGCCTGGAGCCTGGCCCTGGCTGCGCTGGAATTGCAGCCTCATGAGCTGACCCTGGAGGGCTAGGATGGTGCCCCACTCAGCAAATGCTCGGAATGTTTGTTATTTCTGGACTTCACTGCTGAAACCGGCCCTTGATCAAAGATGAGCAGAGCTCTTGGCCCCTGGATTTCAGGAACTGCTCTTTGCAAAACAAGGACCAAATAGGCTTGCAAGATGACTGATGGCTACGAGGCCGGAAGGGTGGCCGGGCCACCAGGTCAGAGGCCTGCAGGAAACAGTCAGCAGTTCCCGGGCCTCTGCTGGGACCCAAGACGCCCCGCTGCCGCTGCCGCCTGCCTGGAACGTCCTTCTCTGCGGGGTGGGCGCCGCCCTCTAGCCTGGGAATCGCTGACTGTGCAGTCCGGCAGGTCCCTCCTCCTCCCCTGGGCCAGCCCAGCCCACGACCCTGGGACACCTCATTACAGTGCTCCTCACCCGGGGCGGTGAGGGAGGTGAGCTGTTTGCACGGGCGAAGTTTCAGAAGAGGGGTGCCCCAAATAATGCTACTGTGGCCCTTCAGAGGAAGTTGGCCAGGAAGGTCACATTCACTGCCCACACGAGAGCCACCCAGGGGCCTGGCACACCCCAGGGCAGCCCTGCAATTCCCGCCAGCCCCAAGCAGCCCCTCCTTTGAAACAGTGAGGTACGGAGGACCGTCCAGCTGGGGGGTTGCAGGGTGACCAGGAGGGGTGTGCGGAGGAGGGTAGAATGTCCCAGGCTAGGGTGCAGGGCAGGGGCTGCGTGGTCGCTGCTCTTCCCGAGAGCCTGGGGAAGTCAAACTCAGCTTTCGGTGAGACCCAGGACCCCAGACACCACAGGCCCTCATGCCCCCAGCCCCAACATTCCTGAATCAGTGAATGGAGCCTTGGCTGGAATTCCAGGGGGCTGATCTTGACCTTGGCTCAGGCAAACATTAACCCAGCCCAAGCTCACATCCCCCCACCCCTACACCTCCTTGGGGTGCGAAGTCCTCCCAGCCTGGAACCTGAGGCTCTGAGGTCCAGGCTGCTTCAGCCTCCCGCTGCACCTCAGCTATGCCAGACCTCACTAAGGAGCTGGCAATGGCCATCGTGGGCACCTGTGGCTGCACGGGTCCTGCCCACCTCACTCACCCACTGCCTCCTGTCTCTCGGCCCTTGGCAAAGCCTTAGGCACTGTCCGCGCGCCCTCCCCTCCCCACACTCCCCAAAACTACCCTGGCCAAAGTCACCAGCACCTTGCATGTCGCCAAGCCCAGCAGCCCCTTCCCAGCCTCACCTTACTCCCCTCTCACCGTCACCATCCACTGCCCATGCCCTCCTCTGAGCACCTTGTCCTGCCCCCAGGCCTCCTGCCATCTCACGGTCTCGCCCTCTCTAGGGTCCGCCTCCGCGGGGTGAGTTCATGCAGGCAGGGACTTCCAGAGCCCACGCTGGCATCTCCAGGGCTCCGGTTCAGGCTGAGGGCCTGAGCCAGTGCTGCAGGGTCCCTCTCGAGTGGCTGACAGCTGGAACAGACATCACACAGCCAGATGGGGCAGCTGCGGCCCCGGTGGCCTGCCCACCCCTCCCCACCTCTCCCTGGCTGTTAGTCAACCGCCCTGCAGGGCACTCGGCACGCGGCCCTTCCCTTCCCCACCTGGTTACATCCAAGCCACCCTTGCCAGCCTCGCCCCTCCATCCCCCACCCTCAGGTGGGGCACTGTCACTCTGGGCTCGCCCACGTGCACCCCCCGACTTTACGTATCACTCTTCCAGGCCTCACCTTCTCCTCCAGGCTGGGACACATTACCTCCCGGGGAGGCTTCCCTAACCATGGCCAGGTGGCCCTTCCCCGGCACCCTGGAGCCCTGAGCACACGGTGCTGTAACTGGGACTTTTGTCCGTCACTGCACTTGCTTAACAGGCAGGTCCCCTCAGCTGCGGCCCCCATACCCAGCACAGCACTGGCACTCTGCAAGTGTTTGCTGAATGACTAACAAATCAAGTGCCTGCGACAGGGGACTGGGCCACCCGAGCCAGGTGGAAGCCTATGGCCCCATGCGTGCTGAACAGGATTGGCTCTCCCAGACATGCAGAAGCAGCCAGACCCCGATTAAACAGCACGTCTGTCAGCAAAGCTGTGCGGGATGCTGACCCCTCTTGCAGTCACACATGTCCCTCCTCCCTCCCCAGGTGGCAGCTGGGTGGGAGGCGTTACCCAGGCTTAGAGCCAGGCGGGGCATGCTGACCTGTCCCTGCCTCACCTGGGGACTCACAATGTGAGCAGGGCTGGCCACCGCACTCACCACACCTCCCCAGGATGCCAGAGAGACAGGGCAGGGTGGCAGCCTCGTGACGGGTCCCTGCTGCAGGCTCTGAGCAGCAGCCCTTGGGCAGGCCAGTGCCACACCTGCAGGCTTCACACGCCCGGTGCCCAGCTGGGGTGATTCCCAGGTGACATTTCAGGGGGGCGTGGCCAAGCGCACACCACTTTGGTGCCTGGCCAGGTGTGGGCCCCGAGGTCTACCCTCAGCTGCTGGAAGACAGGCATATCCCACACCCCTTTACTCTGGCATAGACCCCCATCCACAAAGGGGAGTGCGGTGGTCCAGGCACCTCAGACCCCTGACCGGGGACTCGCACACTGACTCGTACAGCACACGCTAAGGTGCCACATGGTGATTCATGGAGAGCAGATTCTGGAGCCGACCGCCTGGGTCCAAGCGCCTGGGCGAGCTGCTTCACCACCCACCTTGGCCCTGCCCAGGCCCAGTGCCCACCGTGGAGAAGGGGGCCCTACAAAGAACATTATTGTCATTGTCATTCAACAAGGGCACAAGGGGACAGTTGGCAGGTGGCATTGCCCAGCCCCAAACCTGCAGCCCTACTCTGGCCTGGCCCAGGGCTGAGCACCTGGAACGTGGGTGAGACAGACACCCTGCCCTGCAGAGTGCCCAGCCTCGAGGTACGGCAGCCCAGGACATAGACGGGACAAGACAGCTCAGTGGCAGCCCCACGGGCATAGCGGCCAGGGCATGACACAGCCCTGCAAGCGGCCAGGAGGCTGCCTGGAGTAGGGGCTCGGAGCCAGCCTCGGCACGTGAAACATTCAGGAAATGCACTCCCCGGGAGCAAACATACACCGTGGGCCTGGAGCGTCCCGTAGAGCCAGGAAGTCAGGAAGTGCGATTGATCTATCGATAGGCAGACAGATGGACGGACCAACAGATCCCCGAACAAGGGAATATGTCAAGGGGACACAGGAGCTCCCAGTGGCCAAAGCTGGAAGAATCTGAGCAACAAAATACAGGTAAAGTGGTATTAATTTATAACCCAAAATATAAAATAAATGCCCATGAGTCTACACTGATACAAATAAATGATTGTATAACTAAGTGATGGGGAGAAGAGGCAACCCCCCATGCAGAGTAATTCCAAATATTTATGAAGGAGTTCTGCCCTCACCAAAGGTCATGCCCCCTCCCCCCCTTAGCGTGGTTTCCAAAGAGGACAGTACAGAGAAGGGAAGGAGGAACTCCACAGTGGACAATCCTGGCCGACACCACTGCAGCCAGGCGGCCGCGGCCAGCAGCAGCAGTGATGAGCCCTGGCGACAGTGTGCGCCCTTGCTTGATAGGCTTGATGAGAATGGCGTTTGACCTTTGTGGTCTTCCTCCTCTGAAGCCGTAACCCAAGCCTAGTCATGAGAAAAACATCAGATAAACCCAACTGAGCATGTAGAACAGGGGTGGGGTAGGATGGTGGGGGCACAGATGAGGACATTAACTCAAGTTGGGAGTCAGGGAAGGCTTCCTGGTGGTGGTGACATCTGAGCAGGGCCTTGAAGGATGGGCAAAGGCACAGCAAGTGGGGCAGACGGGGAGTGGGAGGAGGGCAGAGGTGGGCAGGAGCCACAGCGAGGAAGGTCTGTACCTCCAGCCTGCGGCCCTCTCTTGCTGAGAAGAGGGAGGAATGTGGCTCCCAGGAGGGGCCAAGCCACGGGACAGGGTAGCATCCCTCTCCAGGCCCCACCTGTGGCCCACGGTGGCCAAAAGAGGACAAAGCCTCAGGCCCAGGCCTGGGTGAGCGGAGCTCCGGGACGGCACCCAGACCATCTGGCGGGTTCTGTGGGAGGCTCACTGGGCTCCCGCCAAAGCGGACCCTCCACCCCAGCCCGTCTCGGGTTTTAGATTCTAATCGTGAACCTGAAGGAGGAGGGGGAGTTTCCTTCGATAGAAACACATGTTCCTCTCGGGGCCGGGCAGGAACATGGCGGACAGGATAGGCCCGGGTGTGCCTCGGAGGCTCCTCAGCCGGCCTGGGCCTCTGCGCTGCCCTCATGGCCACCCCCCTCTCCAGTCGGGCAGCCGGGGGACAGGAGCTGTCTGCACATCCCGCACTCGGCCCTTCCAAGCAAGAAGGGCTACTCAGGCTGCCCCCACCCTGGGCTGCCTGACAAGTTCTTATGCATCCATCCAAACCCTACTTGGCCATCACCTCCTCTGGGAGCCCTCCTAGACTGCACCTGCTTCTGGGAGGGAGCTGGGGGAGGAGGGGAGGAAATAGCGTCTTCCTTTGCCCCTCCGCACCCCCGCCTCACCAGGGTGCCTGGTCCTTCCTGTGTGGCACTGCGGCAAAGTGCCTTCCAGCCTGGCCCTGGGGCTCAGTGCCCCTCTGCGAGGACAGGGCTCAGCCCCCAACCCTGGTCTGGCCCCGGGGCTCAGCGCCCCTCTGCGAGGACAGGGCTCAGTCCCCAACCCTGGTGCCTGGCACGCAGTGGGCACCCTGCAGACATCCCACCCCAATTCCAGATTGGCCTTGTGCTGGTGCGGCGCTTGGGGAAGGTGTCTTGCCACTCTCGCGGCAGTCACCCTGTCTGTGCAATGGGACAGCAGTCCTCGCCCCGTGGGACTGTGCTGGGGTTTAAAACAGGCTGTGGCGGCACCACAGTCATCAGAGTCGCTCACAGGGCACGGGAGCTGGGCGAGGTGGCCTCGGGCGCAGCACCCCGCGCAATCTTGTGTCCTTGCACTTTCTCAAGTGGCTCTTCCCATTTATGTCTTTTTAAAACTATGCTTTTTAGTTTAAAACAATTCCGGATAGACAGAGAAGTCGGGATGACAGTCCGGGGCATTCCCACGGACCTCCACTGGCTTCCCCAAAGTCACCATTCGCCAGGGCACGTGGTCACAGCAGATGACCAGCCAGGGATCTGCTACTCGACTTCCTCAGCTCCCCAGCGTCCCTCCTCCGTCCTGAGATCCCCCCGGGACACCACGTCGCAGGCTGTCATGGTGCCAGCACGGAAGACAGGTGCTGCGGTGCCGCGGGAAGGGCCAGGCACCCACCCGAGGCGGCCTATGGGCTCCTCTTGGCTGCGGCCATCTCCCGCCCTCCTTCATCGCAGCCTCCGCGGTTTTGGGAGGCCCGGCCATGAATTGTTTATGGATATACTTCAGCCGGGATCTATCTGGTGTTTTTCTTGGTCCCTTTACTTTTAATTTTCAACAAATGAAATTTGTTGCTGGTTTTATTTCAGAGACCCCGGCCCCTCCGCCAGCAGCTGCAGTGAACGAAACCACACCTGGGAAGCCGCCTCCGTTCAGACGCCGGAGGAAATGCGAGGGACTGGAGTGACGGTTCCTGTCTATTGCCCGAAAATATATTTTTGCTCAATCTCTCCCTTCTCAAGACACGCAAAATGACCCCAAGGAACCCTTAGTCACCTCGGGGACCGGCAACACCCAGCACCTGTCAGCACACCCTCAGCAGGCTGCCGAGGGCACGGTGCCAACAGGGCCAATCTGAGGGCAGGTGACCAATACCCATAAAACCACAATAGCGCTTAACCTTTGACCCCCCCTCCCGCTGGGAGTTCACACTGCGGAGCACCCCCCCTCTGCAGTGGCAGGTTCCACATTGCCCGTTTGTAACAGCAGCGCCTGGCAAACACCCTAGGTGTCTGGCAAATCACGTCCCATCCACACACCAAAGAGCAAACGGCTGTGACCCAGAATGAGGACTTTCTCTGTGTGCCAGGAAGGACAGATCCCTGAGACACATTAAGCAGAACAAAGCAAGAGGCGGAGCGATACGCATGTCTTGCTGCGTTGTGTTATAAAAGGGGTTAGAACTCGTGCTGACCTGATCGCTTCGGGAGAAGAAACCGCAGGGGGGTAAATGCCCTGAGAGCAGGGGAGGCACAGAGGGACTTTCTCATGCTGTGTGACGAGTGCGGGACACATGACACCAGGCATTTCTCAAACGACTTCAACTTAACAGCACAAACAGTGAGCCTTAATGTACGCAAATTTTTAAAAAATTTAGGTGCCAGTCACGGTGACTCTCGCCTGTAACCCTAGCACTCTGGGAGGCCAAGGCGGGAGGATGGCTTGAGGTCTGGAGTTTGAGACCAGCCTCAGCAAGAGCAAGACCCCATCTGTACCCAAAACCAGAAAAAATTAGCTGGGTGTGGTGGCAGGAGCCTGGCTACTTGGGAGGCTGAAGCAGGAGGATCGCTTGGGCCCAGGAGCTTGAGCCTGCAGTGAGCTGTGATGATGCCTCTGCACTCCAGCCTGGGCAGCAGAGCAAGACCCTGCCTCAAAAAAATAAATGTAAGAGGACAGGAGGATCCTCCTACATGGATGTAGAATGTGACAAAACAATTAATTGTGTTACAAATGTAAAAAACAATCTCACTGAGAGGAGGGGAAAGGTACCTGCCTTTGTGGCTTTGGAAATGAGTGGCGTCTGCAAGGCTGGGGGTGAAGGACCCGCACGAATGTGCCGTGGCCGGGCCGATGAAGCCGCTTCCCACGGGGCTCCGTTCAGCCACTCTGATGCTTCTGACACGCAGACTGGACTAAGCCCTTAAGGAGTGGACGGCTGCCGTGAGAGCCGGGGCCTCACAGCTCCATGGGAGGTCACAGACAACCAGGGCAGTGGCCGGAATGCCACGTAGGGACGGGTTGGAGACATCGGTATGAATGCACATTTAACTCCATGGAGATACAGATGTGACACGTAGGAATACCTACAGATGTGACACCTAGGAATACCTACGGATGTGCATATATGTGTGGGTTAGCACACACACATATGTCTCCAGGCCCAGTCGACCGAGAGGACCTAAAAGACAAGACGCCCATGTAGCAACAAGCAGACCTGGTGCCCAGGTAGATCATGACCCGTAATACCATCCCCGATGGAAAAGTCCAGGACCCGCGATCAATGGCTGCTCCTAGGACTCGGCCGGGACACATCTAAGAAGAGCTTGGCTTCCTGTGCCAGGGAAGCAAGGATGCGCACAATGAATGAGTGAAATTTCACATTGGTGGGGGCACGTCACAGGGACACAGGAATCAACTGAAAGAGCTGAAATAATTTGAGCAAAAAATAAGGTTGTATTAGATTATAATCCGAAGTGTAAAATAACGTCCGAGAGTCTGTCCCCATATCAGCGAGCAGCAGAATAGCTGAGTGAACGGGGAAGGACTCCAAACAACTCACGCAGCTGCTCCACTCTGGCGGGGGACACGACTTCTACGCTAAGTGTGGGCTGAGCGCAGTGACTCCCTTCCAAAGAGAATAGTATGCAATTGGAGTAAACTGAAAACCAGAGCATGTTCTCGGCGGAGAAACCCGCAGACACCACCGCAGCCAGGTGGCCACGGCCGGCCCCTGCAGTGACAGGTCCTGGTGGCAGTGTGCGCCCTTGGCAGGACGCGATGAGGACGGCACTGGCCTCTGCGCTCTTCCTCCCAGACACCCACAGGACCCCCCGCCTGGCCGGGAGACACATCCCAGTTGGGGGACAGTCTACGACATCCCTGACCAGTCCTCCCCAAAGCCGTCAAGGTGGCGAAAACCACCGGAAGTCTGGGAAACTGTCACGACCCAGAGAAGCCCGGGGAGACGTGGTGTCGTGGGTGGGATCCCGGGACAGAAAAGGGTGTCGGTGAGAAGGAAGGAAATCTGGATGAAGTGTAGGCTTGGGTAGCAATAACACGTCCAAACCGCGACAAATGCCCCACACTAATGTAATATGCGCATCATGGGGAAACCGGGTGAGGTTTTACAAGAACTCTCTGTACTGTCTTCCTAATCGTTTTGTAAATCTAAAACTGTTCCCCAAAAAATCAAGGCTATTAAAATAAGTCCCAGCAAGGTGGAGCAAGCTTGATGTGTTTGGAGAATGAACTATTAAGGCCTCAAAACAACAGAGTGGATCCTCACGCTGTGGATCCAAGCCAGGTCTAGAGCCTGGGTGACGTCCCAGGGCCACCTGCCTTTTGGCCAGCCTAGGAGCCTCTTGACCCTCACCTGGAGGAACAGTGTTCTCCTCCTCCGTGGAACGTTAGTAACAGCGACGTCTGGGCAGAGCTGACTCTGGTTACTGTCCCGCACACCAGGGAGGCTGTGGCAGGCCTTTGGAACGGCGTCCGTGCTCTGGCCACCACCTCCCAGGGACCTCGGCCAAAGTGCACCACCTTGTGCCCTGGCGCCTCCTCTGTAATGAGGATGAGTGAGGACAGGCCCCTCCACAGGGCTGGGGCCACATCGCTGCCACCACAGTGCGCGGTGGCCCCAGTCAGTTCGCACAGCCCCCATGGGGAAGGGAGGCTGGGGGGCTGGCTCGTGGCACATTGAGAAACTGAGGCTGGCCTGGTCCCACAGAGTGGCCTCCGCTCCCCCAGGGCAGCCTGTGCAAAGTGCACACACGGTCCCCCGCGGGGCGGCCTTCGACTCCTGGCCGTGGGACAGGTCCCCCCCTCCTGGCCTGACGGCCTCTGACCCCTTCAAATCCGGGTGCAGTATAGACGAAGTGTGGGCCCTGACAGGGTTTGGGCCGCCTTCAAAACCACCCTGAGGCCTGCCCCTGCGGGAAGGAGGGGTCACCCCCAGGGGCTGGCGGGGACTTTGTCCCCAAGTGGGGGGTGGATGAGGCTTTGGAGACGCGGGTAAAGGCTGTGATGGGTGGGGGAGGAGCAGCTGGAATCCCCAGGCCGCAGTGTGGGGTCCTGGGGGGCAGGGGCAGCACTAGAGGCGCGCACGGGAGGGGCCACAGCTCTGGCCCCCAGCCCAGCGCCCCTACACCTCCCCAGGGTCGCAGGCACTAGACTTTCCATCAGCTGTGGCTGCTGACCGCACGTGGACACTGCACAGGACAGCCACCAAGAACGCTCTCATCTTACAAACTGGGAAACTGAGGCTCGGGTGGGTGGAACGATTGCCCGAGGGCACTCGGCCAGCAGTGGGAGCTGGACCGGAACCTCTGGCCGACGCGGCTCAGGCCCTCACCTTCCTGTGAGGCACCTGCAGGGCTGTGGGGGTGCGTCAGCCCCACCTGACACCTGACACCCTGACAGCACCCCGCTCCACCCACTGGGCTCCCAGCCTGTTTCTCAGACGTGGGGACACCGGGCTGGCCCCTCCTTGGAGACCTGAAGCCCCTCCCACAGCAGCTCTGCCTTGCTGTTGCTGGCCAGGCTGGTTTCGGGTGCACCCTGCCCCAACCGCACCCTTCCCTGGCCTCACCTGTCTGGACAGGTGACCCTGAGCACGGGGCTCGGGGGCTGTAGCCTTGGGGGACAGACCCGGCTGAATGGTCTAAGACTTACCCTGCCAGGAGGTCAGACACTGCCAAGGAAGAGGGAGGGAGGAGGCAGTCGAGGCTCCTCACCTGCTGCGGTGCCTCTGCAGCTGTCACGGCCCATGCAGACAGTCCCCAGGTGCCGTGCCCTGTCCGGGCAGGAAGGTGCACATTTTTAGCGGGCCTGGCCCTCCAGGCTCCAATCAGGTGGCCTGAGCTGTCAGCCCAGATCATTGGCTGTGCTGCCTGCGGCGTCCCGCCCGCCACCGGGAAGGGGCTGGGTCTCCTGCTGACCTTCCTCTTACTGGGAGGGCAGAGTCAGCTCTCCAGGGCCGGCATTCCTGGGCAGGGCGGGGAGGAGGCAGGGGGAGCCTGGAACTGGGGCTCTCAGGGGATTTGGGAGTGTGGGGTGGGGGAGGCAGGCCCTACCCCCCTGGCCCCCCGGCCTCAGAGAGGAGAGGAGCTAGGCCCTGGGGACAGGAGCTGGCCCTGCTCCACTGGGATGAGGACGGCCACTCCCGCCCGTGCCTGGTTCCTGCAGCTGGGCCTTCATGGCAGCTGGTGGAGAGCCCGCAAACGTGCATTGCGCACCTGCTGGGTAGCGCTGGGCCAGAGTAAGGCCCGCAGGAGGTCGGCAAGGGTGGACAGTGTTTCTCTGGTGGTGTCCAGAGACACTAGGCCCCAAACTTGCTCAAGACAGAGTCACCTGGGACGCCCTAAAGTCTAAAGTTACAGATTCTTGACTTTGGGCCCCTGTGTCAGTATCTCCCAGGGCAGGGCCCAGAAATCTGAACTGCCAGGGGCAGGGCCGCCACCCTGTGCCTGGCTGTGTGGCACAGGCAGGTGTCCTAACCTCTCTGTGCCTCCCTTTTCTAGCCTCTGAAATGGAAGCACAGCAGGTAGCTAGCCTGCCTCATCTGGTGTTTATGAGGAATAAACTAGTTAGTAAATGTTCAGGGCTTAAAACACTGCCCCACATGTCTGCATCTTCTCATGAGAGCTCCGAATGCACCAAAATTAGATTAAACCAGGCGGCTGGGCTGGGAGGCTGCTGCGTGGACGCTCCTGTCGGGGTGTTCTCGAATAGCGGAGAAGGGAGAGGTGGCGTCTCACCCTGGCTCACAGACACCTCCCGGCCCCCGCCTGGCCGGTGCCATGGGGATGTCAGGTAGAGAAGGAACACGCGTCCTCCAGCCTGGCGGCGGGGGAGGTGCACGCACATGCACCCAGGTGTGCATTTTTGTCCGGTGTTCTGGCGATTGCGACTCAGCCATACAAGGTGATCCTCGCTGTCCTGGGCGGGCTGTGGGCCTGAGCTGCCCACTCAGTTCTCCTTACCTGCGTGAATGAATGAATGAATGAATGGGGTGTGAAATGCTTGATGTTTTTCTTTGCTTGCAACTAGGAGAGCACTGAATTTGCTTCTACAGTGCCCTGCTTGTTGGCGTTGGATAACGATAGTCACAGGGACCCCAACGCTGCCCCTGCAGTCCAGAGGCCTGTGCTTCCTCTCCACAATGGTCGCTGGGCATGTGTCCGTGTATCCGGTGCTGTACCAGGACCAGGAGTTCCAGACAAGCCTCAGCCTTCAGAGCTCCACTCCCATGAACATCACCACCGTCAGTAACCCTCAGCCCACTGGTGTCATGGTTAAAGACTTGTGAATTAGTTCTCAACAATTAAGAGGGTGGAGATGTCACAGTAAAACCAGACATCTAGCTATTCTTGAAAATCCAGGAAGCCTAGGCCCACGGGCAGCGTTCCCACCCTGCCTACCCAGTGGGAGCTGAGGTCCACTGCCACGTTGTGGGGTGAGATCTCCAATATCCACGGCCATGCTGGAGTCTCCACTGGTTGACACTCTGCAGGGGTTGAGTTGTAAATGACCCCTGTGGCTCCGTCCCTGGAATTGCTACAGGCCCCCAGGCACCTGCAGAACCCCACCTGGTAGCCATGGGATGCTCTGGTCACTAGACCAAGGTAGGCTGGGCCCTGGGGCTTAGAGGTAGTTAGTCCTGGGCCACCCTCTGCAATGGGCCCTCCCCCTGGTCCAGAGCCTGCAGGTGGCTGGGCACCTCCTGGCTGTTTCCCCGAATGCCATTGGCTCCGGTGCCATCTAACCTGCAGGTCTGTGGAGCTGTCCCCATTTCCAGGTGCATAGACCAGGGCCGAGCAGCCCAGCAACTTGGACAGAATCTCACCCTGAAAGTCCCAAGCCGGGGTTTGTGCCAGGTGGGCTCCCGCCTCATGACTTCCCTCCACCGAAGTCGCAGGGACCGGCAGCTGTTTTGTGCTAGAGATTCATCCTCTGCCCTCCTCGAGCCAGGCGGTCCTCCCACGGGCCAAGCTGTCCTCCCACCGGCCAAGCAGCCCTGCATTCCAGATCCCAGCCTCGGCCTCCCCGTCCGCCTCTGGAAAGGGCTGGGCTGGGAGATCCCTGAGAGACCCTCCAGCAGGGCGCAGGGTGGGCGCCCTCCACCTGCCAGACGGGAGGAAGCCTGTTCCTTCTCCACCAGACAACCTGTGAGGACACAGCTGGGCTGGGGGGCTGGGAGGTGTCATGAGCTGGGGTGAGAGGCGCCTCCCACTTCTCACTATTTGAAAACACCCCAACAATGGGAGCGTCCACACAGCAGCCTCCCAGCCCCCTGCTTTTAATCTAATTTTGGTGCATTCAGAATTCACACGGAAGAGGGGCTGTGTTGATGTGTGCCAGGTGTATTTGACTCTTCGTGCCTTGGAAACTGACACCATGGAGCCAGAAATCATTGAAAAACACACAAATCACCTCAGTCCTAAATTTATTATCATATTCTTTTAAAGACCATTCTAGAAATCTTGCCAAAAATGTACAGCCAAGTGCACCTTCCTTTGGCTGGCCTTGATCCTGAAAGTGCTGGCCAGGCCGCCCACCCGTTAGCCCAGAGGTGGATCAAGGCTTGAGTGGGCCCGGTGTGGCAGGTCTCCCACCTCTGGGGGTGCTCATGGGGCGAGTGATGCAGTGAAAGGCCAGAGGCGGCCTGAGGGACAGGCATGACCCCAGAGTGAAGGCCACCCTGAGATGCTGAGATGCAAGACCCAGAGCAGCAGAGGCAGACGCTGCACCTCCAGTGGACTGTGCCTGGTCGTTTCTCTGTGGGGCGAGTGATGCTCCCTGGGGCCAGAGCGCCACACTGACAGGGGCCGAGGAGAGGCGGGAGCTGTGGCGGGGGTACGGAGTCGGGACCCAGCTGCACACACAGAAGGCTGAGGCCAGCTGGGGGCCGACGCCAAGGCCACACAGGGCCTAACTCCATCTTTCTGATGGGGCCGCAGGTGCTTGCCCTCAGCACACCCTGGGGTCCACACCCGGGAAGGCAGCTGGGACCCGTCCTCCCCAAAGTCAGCACGGCCCAGGCCAGGAGTCTGCCCTGCCCAGACAGGCATCAGAAGCCGCTGCAGAACTACTGCCCATGTTCTGGCAGACGGTCTGGGACTGCATGGGAGATGCTCTAGACGAATTTTCCGAGGTGCTGGGGAGGGAGGATTTCAAAACAGCATGGATTCTTCACCCCATTTTTGCTTTTTTCGCTAGAGACACGGTCTCGCTCAGTCATGCAAGCTGGTGCAATCACAGCTCACTGCAGACTTGAACCCCTGGGCTCAAGCGATCCTCCCACCTCAGCCTCCCCAGTAGCTGGGACTAGGGGTGGGTGCCACAACGGCTGGCTCAATTTTTGCTTTTAAAAATGTTCCTTAGGCCGGGCGCGGTGGCTCACGCCTGTAATCCTAGCACTCTAGGAGGCCGAGGTGGGCGGATCGTTTGAGCTCAGGAGTTCGAGACCAGCCTGAGCAATGAGCGAGACCCCACCTCTACTAAAAATAGAAAGAAATTATATGGACAGCTAAAAATATATATAGAAAAAATTAGCCGGGCATGGTGGCGCATGCCTGTAGTCCCAGCTACTCGGGAGGCTGAGACAGGAGGATCGCTTGAGCTCAGGAGTTTGAGGTTGCTGTGAGCTAGGCTGATGCCACGGCACTCACTCTAGCCTAGGCAACAGAGTGAGACTCTGTCTCAAAAAAAAAAAAAAAAAAAGTTCCTTAGAGGGAAAAAAACTGGACAAAATAATATGAAAACGCTCACTGTGGTCATCAGAGTGGTGAGGTTGGGTGACTAAATGTTCATGGTCCTCTTTCTGTATTTCTTGTGTATGTTACTTTTATAATCAGAGGATGATGATTTCTGCAATCAGAAAAAAAATGTGATTAGTGTGCTATTTGTTGGTGCAAGTTTATAAAAGAAGGTGTTTTTGAGCAAGTTTATAGACAAAAGAGGCACCCCCTCTGCAGGGGGCCAGAGCCCCAGGACCAGCCCAAGGGCTTCGCACCTCGCGCTGCGCTCGGGGCTCCTGGCGGGGACCTCGACTCCCCAGGACAAGTCTGCAGTTCCTCTCTCCCTGAGGGCTTTGAGCAAGTCCCTCCTGGTCTGACAGACCACCCCCTGCAGCGGCTCAAGTTCCCCCGCCCAGCCGGAGGGATGGCCTCGGCCCACCACTGCCCTCTAGCGGGAAACCGAAGGCCAACAGCGAGCTCATCTGGGATGGGCTCCGGAGCCCCCAGGGCACGTTCCTACCGCCGCCCTCCAAAGAGGTGAGCTGGGATTCTCCTGGCTCTCTCCAGCCGGGAGGTCCCCAGTTCTTAAGCATACAGCGGTACTGACAGTTGACCTGCAGATGTGCGTTGCAGTGGCACGGTGTTGCGGCGGCATGTGCGTTGCAGTGGCACGCTGTTGCAGTGACATGTGTGTTGCAGTGGCACGCTGTTGCAGTGACATGTGTGTTGCAGTGGCGCGGTGTTGCAGTGGCATGTGTGTTGCAGTGGCGCGGTGTTGCAGCGGCATGTGCGTTGCAGTGGCATGTGTGTTGCAGTGGCACGCTGTTGCGGTGGCATGTGCGTTGCAGTGGCACGGTGTTGCGGTGGCATGTGTGTTGCAGTGGCATGTGCGTTGCAGTGGCACGCTGTTGCGGTGGCATGTGCGTTGCAGTGGCACGGTGTTGCGGTGGCATGTGCGTTGCAGTGGCACGCTGTTGCGGTGGCATGTGCGTTGCAGTGGCACGGTGTTGCGGTGACATGTGTGTTGCAGTGGCATGTGCGTTGCAGTGGCACGCTGTTGCGGTGGCATGTGCGTTGCAGTGGCACGGTGTTGCGGTGGCATGTGCGTTGCAGTGGCACGCTGTTGCGGTGGCATGTGCGTTGCAGTGGCACGGTGTTGCGGCGACATGTGCCTTGCAGTGGCGCGGTGTTGCAGTGGCATGTGCGTTGCAGTGACATGTGTGCTGCAGTGGCATGTGCGTTGCAGTGGCACGCTGTTGCAGTGACATGTGTGTTGCAGTGGCGCGGTGTTGCAGTGGCATGTGTGTTGCAGTGGCATGTGCGTTGCAGTGGCACGGTGTTGCAGTGACATGTGTGTTGCAGTGGCATGTGCGTTGCAGTGGCACGCTGTTGCAGTGACATGTGTGCTGCAGTGGCATGTGCGTTGCAGTGGCACGCTGTTGCAGTGACATGTGCGTTGCAGTGGCACGCTGTTGCGGTGACATGTGTGTTGCAGTGGCATGTGCGTTGCAGTGGCACGGTGTTGCGGCGACATGTGCCTTGCAGTGGCGCGGTGTTGCAGTGGCATGTGCGTTGCAGTGGCATGTGCGTTGCAGTGGCACGCTGTTGCAGTGACATGTGTGCTGCAGTGGCATGTGCGTTGCAGTGGCACGCTGTTGCAGTGACATGTGTGTTGCAGTGGCATGTGCGTTGCAGTGGCACGGTGTTGCGGCGACATGTGCTTTGCAGTGGCGCGGTGTTGCAGTGGTATGTGCGTTGCAGTGGCACGGTGTTGCGGTGACATGTGCGTTGCAGTGGCACGCTGTTGCGGCGGCACGTGCGTTGCAGTGGCATGGCTGGCACATGCGGACCGCGGCTGCTGCCCCCATGGGCCGCCTCGTCTGATCGCAGCACAGCCCTGTGAGGGTGTCTCTGTCCTCGCCCTTTAGAGTAAAGAGGGACGATTTGGGGCAGGAGGTGGGCGCCCAACGTCCCGGGCTGGTCACTGGGACGAGTGTGGGTACAGCCTGGGCGCTCTGGTCCCACGGCCTGGACTTGTGACCAGCTGCCGTCATACTTCCCTCCCTGGGGCTGTTGTGCCTGTGCCTGTGGCGCCGCGTCCACGATGCCCAGGGTCATCACTCGGGCTCGTCCAGGCGAGCGCCCTGCGCTAGTGCCCAGGTGTCTCTGCCGCTGGGCACAAGGGAGCTGCTTGACAAGACTGGAACAGAGGCTTTCAGCCGCAGGTCCCAAACCAGGTCCCAGTGAGTGGCCCTGGGCAGGCCCCCACCTGAGCCGAAGTAACATCTGTGAAGCCAGGACAGGAGTACGGAAGACCTGGCCCCGGCTGGGACTCAGGGAACTGGCGTCTACGGAGCACGCTGTGGGCTCCCTGCAGTGGCAGCTGCCATGGAAGACAGAACTGAGTCCATTCCCGGGGGAGCCCCGAGAGCTGTTTCCACCTGGCCCCACATCTCTCTGCACAGGTGATGAACTCACCTGGCTCTGATGCTTTCGGCTGTATTTTCTGGAGTCAGACACTTAACCTCCCCAAGCCTCAGTCTGCTCATCTCACAACTGAACCTCACACAGGAGCAAGTTCAAGTAGATCCTCCCCTAGTGAACCTTCAGGTGAGCCCACAGCCCCGGCCAACACCCGAGCCACCTCGTGAGAGACCTGAGCCACGGCACACGATTCCTGACCCACAGAAACTGCAAAGATGAACATTGTCCACCAGCCTCTGCCCCCCACAGAAGGGCTGCTGTGGTTAAATGAGGGCAGAGTGAGGGGCCACGGCCGTGACTGGGCATCAAGCACACGCGGGGTCTGGGCTCCTGCTCTGCCATATACCGGCTGTGTGTTGACCTGGGGAGGGCACGCCCTCTTGTGCCTCAGCGTTCTCATCTGCAAAATGGGGTGAGCAGCCTGGGGCTGTGCTGGGAGGATGAATGAGGTCGCACAGGCGAACCCCTGTTGTTCTGGAGTCAGGTCCTTGTCACTTGCTCCCTGAGTGTCCACTCCCTTTCCCTAAGGCCTTGGAAAGTCAGCTCCTCCTTTGAATAAGGAAACACACGAAGGTCCAAGGTATGTTTGCATCTTGGGAGAGCAAATAACAAACAGAACCTGGTTTTCTGGAAGGACGAGGATGAAAGTGCGCTGATCAAATGCTCTGGCAGGCCCCCTCAGTCCCTCCAATTCACTAAAAAGCACCTGGACTAGAAAGCACTTCACCTGGGTGGTGTTCCTGGTGTGACCTCGGGCAGAGCACTCACCTTCTCTGAGCCTGGGTGTCCTCAGCAGGGAGGTGGGCCGGATGACATGCAGATGCGGGGTAGCCCTGCCCCATTCTCCCCTCCCTGACCACCTCTGCCTGCCTGGAGCCCTGGGCCTCCCTGCTCTGCCTTTTCACCCGAATCCCAGACGAGACTGAACCAACCAGCCGATCCCAAACCTCTAGCTGCTGCCCACGCGGCGCTTCCTGCACAGTCCCTCAGATCCCCCTTCGTTCTCATGCACCCCTCGACTGTCTGCAAGGCCAACGCCACCCCCATTTTGGGAGGAGGAGCCTGAGGCTGTGAGGGCTCAGGAGACCTGCCTGGGTCTCTCTCACTTCCAAGTGCCCCTTTGCTGGGGACCCAGGCCCAGCCCAGCAAGGCCACAGGCCAGGCGAGGCCTGAAGACCCCGGCAGGGAGGAGATGGGAGGCAGACGCAGCTGGGCCTTGGGGTGTGACGGCCGCTCTCCCAGGCCTCTGCCCTGGCCCCTGGCCCTCATCTGCCCAGCCGGCTGGCGCCTGCACTCCTGGCTCCAGCTGAGGGGCAGGTGTGGTCACCGCGGCCCTGGGCAGCAGTGGGTGGCTCGAGTTACCCCGGGTATGCTCCTGGTTAGGGAGCCACAGGGAGGGGTTTCTCGGAAGGAGGGGCACGAGCATGCGGGCACGCTGACCCTGGCGTAGTGGACAGGCAGGACTTGGCTTCGGCCAAAGCTACTTTTGTCATGTTAGAACATTCCAGAATGCATTCCAGAATGCAGACTAGTCTAGCAAAACAACTTCTACACCTACTGTGCACCTACAGAACACAGTGTAGGCCTGAATCTCCAGTCCTGGCACCACCGCCTCCAGCTATGAGAGTCCCTCCCCTGATTCAGCCTCAGTTTCCCCAGCTGTGCAAGGGAGATCACAACGCAGGGTCAGGAAAGGAGGATCCGTAACATTGGGAATGCCTTGAGCCTGTGTGCAGAGGGCGCGTATGTGTTGTTTTTTGTACATTATTTCATTTTACACACAGTACAATCTACATTGTTCTGACTTACAGGCCTGAGTTTCAGTGTCTGTGTCAATTTGTGCCATCACCCCTGCAGAAGCGAAAAGCAAATCCACCACCTCCCACGAAAGGTCCTGTGGACTCAACTCTTCCCTGGCAGGCGGTGGGGCTGGTTAGGTGGCAGGTCCCGCCCTGGTCAGGGCTGGTCTGGTGTGTGCGGATGGGGCTCCTGTGTCGGCTGCACGAGGACTGTGCCCTGCCCTGCCGACCTGCCCGAGGGCGCGCCGCACAGCCCTCTCTTTAGGGCCAGACCCCGAGGCACGAGGCACGCACAGGTGGGGGGAGCCTGGGAGCTCTCCAGTGGCCTCCCTGACCCCTGGCACGGGGCCGGGGGGCCATACTTACCACGTGACGGGGCTGGAGGTGCAGGACGCCCAAGAACCTGACCTCTCAGAGTCCAGGCGACCGGGGAACCTCTCATCCCGCCATCCACACGGGATGTCCCATGAGCACCTGCCTGCACGTGTCACCTTGGGAAATGGTCACAACCAGTCTGCGAGACACGTGTGAACATGCCCGTCTGCGGATAAGAAGAGTGAGGCCCAGCGAGGCAAAGGCGGCGCGACAAGGGCCCAGCTGCGTGTCAGGTCACGGGCACATCTGCCGAGAAAACCCGGAGGTGGGATTTTCCCTGATCAAACGCTGAAGACCGCGGAACCTGGTAGTGTCTGGGTGCTCCAGCTCCCTCTCTCTCTCCCCGCCGCGTCTGCAAGAAAGCAGAGAGTTTGCTATTTGGAGAGCAGGTCAGATTACCCGTCATCAGCAGGAGCCCTCCACACCCTCTGGCTTCTCCTTCTCCGCAGCCTGGGGTGGCTCAGAAAAAGGAAAAGGCAATATCTGAGCAGCAGGATTCTAATGTCACTGAAACAGCTCTTAATTTTCCTTCCCTTCTGCCTTCCTTGCAAGGATTCTGTGGAGAAACCAAGCCCTGACTCCCTGGGGCATCCTTCCTTGTGCGGAATTGACTGCACAGAGCGGTCCTGCTGCTGACGTCCCCGGCACAGCTGAGCCCTGGGCTTCGGGCCCTGGTTGGGAAGGCTGCTGAGTTTATCCTGCAGTCACAGCTCCTCTGTCTCCCTCTCCCCACCCCTCTGTCATCTCTCCCTCTCTCTGTCTCACTCAGTCTCCCTCCCCCTCCCTCCCTCTCCCTCCTCCCTCTCCCTCCCTCTCTCTCCCTGGAGATGTGGAGTCTGTGATCTGTCCATCTGTCTCTCCTGGGTCCGTCTGCACGGCTGTGACTCAAACAGCTCAGGCACGAAGGCTCAGCCACTTTCGTTAGCCAAGATCCCAAGGAGCACCGGGTATTTTAGGCTCCTGGGACCCCCCTGGGCAGCCTGGCTACCTCCACTCCTACTTGCTCCCTGCTCCCTCCCACTTTAGCCTGCCCCACCCCACCCTCCTGGGAAGCAGAGCTGGAGACAGGGCTCCTGAAGAGGAAATTTGTTTCTAAAGCCCCCAGGGAACAGGAGTGGGCCTGGGGAGAGGGCGTGGGGGGCAGCCGGGAAAGGGGCCTTAGGGAGCCGCTGCTATGGGCGGCTGCGTGTGACGACCGGGCTCTCTGCGGAGCTGTGGAGCGCGCCTCACAGTTGTCCAGTGCAGGCTCCCGTGCTGTGGGTGCTGGCTCCCTCGCTCTCGGGCTGCCACGCCAGGAAGCCCCACGGGCTGCCCACCCGGTGTGGCAAAGCCGGGGCAGAATCCGAGAGGCGTCTGCAGGCTGAGGCAAGCAGAGCTTCAGATTCTAGCTCTGCAAAGCAGGTTTCCTGGCCCTGGCTACTGTCCACACAGCCCACCATGGGCTGGCGCGGCTCTGCAGACTGGGTCAGGAGGGGCAGCGGACAAGCCCTGGGCCCCACTGCCGCAGGTGACCCTGAGGCCACACAGATGCCACCATCTCCTCCCCCCACCTGCTGCCACTCACCTGGACACACGTCAGGGTCAGGGACAGCAGCCCACACTTTTACCCTCGAGGGCTCTGGGCCCTGAGTCGCTTACACCTGTCACACGGTGGTTGTTGCAATTGTCTATTTACTGTTGTCTCTGAGCATGGAAGAACCTAGAAATGCCCCGGTGAAGCTTCCAGGTTCCAGACTCCTTCCTCCTCCCCATCCCCCAAGACAGTGGGGGCCAATACTGTCTCCCCCCACCTCGCCCCCAGAGACACCCCTCTTTGCCTTCTGGGCCACTGGTGTGAGGCGCACATTGATAGTTTCACGGAACGTTTACTCTGTCTCTTGCTGGAAGCGTCCACCCCCCACCCTGAAGCAGAACCTCTAATCGCACAGTTGACAGGGGGTTGCTGCGAAGGACGAGCTTCTGCCCCTTGGCTCCGGGCCCGAAGCTGTGCCCGTTGGCTCGGGCACCTGCTGCGGCCCAGGAAGCAGGGCCCAGCCCCTTGGTGCGCAGCTCAGCGGGCTGAGCCTTGGGTGGGTCGTTCCAGCAGCCACAGCTCCCCGAGGTGGGATGTGTGGAAGGACAGGTGGATCCCGCGGTCTGGGGCCCATTATTTCACCTTCTGTGGTGCAAAATGGGACCCTTGGTCCGAAGCCTCCTCCTCAGGAGCCTGCATAGACAATACCGCCGATTATTACCAGCAATGAAATCCTGACCCTGGTCTATAGGACTTTCTGCCCACATTGGGGTGGGGGATTGGGGACCCAGAGGACATTCCACAGTGAGCACTCTTCCCCTTTCATCTTTCGGCTTCCCTGACCCACAATGGATGTCCTTTCTCCCCCTGCGTCTTGTCCGAAGCAGAGTTGGGAGGTGTCATCTTTCTTTCCAGCTCTCAAGAGGGGTCAGGTAAGCCCAAGGCTCTTAGGCATCCTCGGGGCACGCCCGCCAGACCCGGGAGCAAGTGATGGGACTGTTTGCCACTTGGATCAAAAGCAACCCAAGCACCACACTATCTGGAGGGGGAGTCTGCCAAGGACACTTAAGCCTACTGGCATTCATTTCAGCGACATCACAAACACTGGTGATTTGGGGGTTGGTGGTTATAAATAACAAAAACTCAAGTCAAGTCTGAGTGGCTCAAACAAAAGGTCTTCCTTGGCTCATGGACCCGGAAGCCTGCAGGTAGATGGGTCTCAGGACTGGCTTGATCCAGGGTCTCTGGGTCCACCTCTCCACGATTCTCTGGGTGTTGGCTTTGTTCTTAGGCTGGCTTCCCATCCTGGGACAAAATTGCAATAGCCATCACTGGCGTACATCTCTCCTAAAGGTGAGAAGACATATTTTCCAGCTGGAAACCACCTGCCACATCCCATTGGCTGGAATTGGGTCATATGCCCTTCCTGGAGCAAACGCTTGTGTCCAGGGAATAGCGGGTGCTGATTGATTGACGTAGCCTACGTCTGTCTCCAGGGGATGGGGTGGCCCCTCCTGAGCTGAGTGTGGGGTCACTTACTGTGAAGTCCACGGGCTGCATGGGGGAGGAGTAGAGGCCCTTCAACAAAAATCGGGCGCTGCAAGAAAGCAGGAGGCAGAGGGATTGGGGCTGGGTGAGCAACCAGCCAGGAGACAGAGATGAAGGGATTTCCGGCAGGTGCCCCACCCTCTCCACACTCGTACGTTTAGATCGTGATTACAGACTGGCACGCCCCTGAATCCAAGACCACAGAATCAGGAAAGGAGGGATGGTTAAAGACCTCATAGGAAATCACCCTTCCTCTCTGTCCGTCTGTCCTGGCTGAAAACAGATGCTTGCAGAGAGCAACGTATGCCCACTTTTCACAGGCGGTGACAGCTGGGATGGGAGGGGACTCAGCGCTCCAAGACAGCATGCCTACAGTTAGGGCACTCTGCCACCGGGGGCAGCGAAGTGGAGAAGCTCCTTTGCCTTGCTGAGAAGCTAAGGCCTCCCTCAAGCATGGTACTGTGAGAAGTGTGGATGATAGCATACTTTTCCCATAAAATTATGTGCAACTTTTCTGTTAAAAAAACACCTCTTCATTAATACAACTAAGTTCCTTTTAGGAGACATTTGCTCATCCCCTCTACATGCCAGGTGTTCTGTGCCTTGGACCCATCGGCAGCCCCCAGACCTCTGCATCCAGTGACACAAAGGGACAGGAGGGAAGGGGTGGCCAGGAGCGGAGCCCCCCGGGCACACGCTGCACTTGCCAAGGTGAAGCCAAGCTGGTGTCCTCGGAGGGACCTGGAGGAGCAGGTTCGCCAAGGGTCAGGGTCAGGAACTACGCTTCTTCTCAGCAACTGTCTTGGTCTTGTGGACACAGGGAGTTAAGTAACCAGCCGTGTCCCTCTCTCCGCTGGGGCTGCTGGGCAGTGCAGAGACAAGCAGGGCTGCCCTCGGGTGTCGCCGCCCACAGCAGAGATTCTGGGCTTGACTGCAGCCCTGACTTCCTCCTACTCTTCTCAACATAGTTTTCCTTAACTCTAGTTTTCTTGCTGTTAATAGCTATTTTTAAGATCTTTCGGCCGGGCGCAGTGGTTCACACCTGTAATCCTAGCACTTTGGGAGGCCGAGGCAGGAGGATCACTCAAGGTCAGGAGTTCAAGACCAGCCTGAGCAAGAGTGAGACCCCGTCTCCACTAAAAATAGAAAGAAATTATCTGAACAACTAAAAATATATATAGAAAAAATTAGCCGGGCATGGTGGTGCATGCCTGTAGTCCCAGCTACTTGGGAGGCTGAGGCAGAAGGATCACTTAAGCCCAGCAGTTTGAGGTTGCTGTGAGCTAGGCTGATGCCAGGGCACTCTAGCCCAGGCAATAGAGTGAGACTCTGTCTCAAAAAAAAAAAAAAAAAGATCTTTCTATAGTAAAGTCTTCTTTTTAAGAAATCCCAAATACTTTTTAGAACAAGATAGGGCTTAAGCGTTCGATTTTTAAATGTCTCAGATACTGGAATTAAAAAGTCAAATGAAACGTGGTCTCCTGCCTGGATTGTCTTGCCCCGCCCTTTTCCCCGGCTTGTTCCTCCATCTCCTGTGGATCTTAGCTCCCCTCAGAGGAGCTCACAGTATCCAAAGCTCCCTGTTTAATGAGGAGATAGACAAGGAAACAGTTGACAACAGCCCCATGGACCAGGGCTGCAAAGGGGAGCTCCAGGACCATGGAAACCCAGGGAGTGCCCAATTCAGTCAGTGACCAGGGAGGACCCCCAGGAGGAGGTGGTGCCTGGACTGATTCTTACGGACTGCACAGGAGTTGGAGAGGTAGAGGAGGGGAGGGGGCCTTTCAGCTTCAATCCCTCCCTGGCCAAGGGTTTCAGCAGAGGAGTGACACGGTCTGATTTGCTTTGATTTGGCAGATCCCTCTGGCTTTGGGAGAAGGGATTGGGGTGGAGGGAGCAGGAGCAAAGACACCAGGAGGAAGCAGCTGTGATCCTCCAAGTAGGAGAGGGTTTAGGCCAGGACCATGGGGGCAGAGCTGGGCACAAGTGGAAGAACTTGGAGGAAGGACTTGGAACTAGATCAAGAAGGAAGAAAAGCCCCAGATGGATTCTTGGGTGTCAGGGAGAGCAACATCGTGGTAGCAGGTGCCATTTCTGGAGTGAGAGGAGGTCAGAGGAGCTGAGGATAGCCCAAGATCAGCCAGGGAGCCCAGGAAATTACAGATCTGGAAGGTGTATCAGCCTGGGTTCTCAAGAGAAAAAGAATCAATAGAAATGGATGTGTGGATAGGTGGATGGATGGATGGACGGATGGGTGGGTGGATGTGTGGGGGAATGGGTGGATGGATGGATGGTGGGTTGGTGGGTGGATAGATGGGTGGATGGATGGGTGGGTAGGGGAGGGATGGGTGGGAGGGTGGATGGATCAGTGGATAGATGGGTGGGGGAATGGGTAGATGGATGGATGGCGAGTTGATGGATGGATGGGTGGGTGGATGGATGTGTGGATGGATGGGTGAATGGATGAACAAGTTGGTATGTGGGTAGATGGGTAGGTATGTAGGTAGGAAGTTAGGTAGATAGATAAGGATTTATTTTAAGGCACTGGCTCATGGGATTGTAGGGGCTGGCAAATCCAAAATCAACAAGGCAGAATAGCAAGCTCTCAACTCAGGCAGCAGCTGGTGCTGTAGTTTTGAGATAGAATTCCTTCTTCCTCCAGGAAGCCTCTGTGTTTGCTCTTAAGGTCTTCAATGGATTGGATGAGGACCACCCACATTGTTGAGGATAATGTCCTCAACTTAAAGTCAACAGTCTGCCGATGTTAACCACATCTACAAAATTCCATCCCAGCAACACCTAGGTGAACGTTTGTTGGATAACTGAGGACTGGAGCCTGGTCGAGCTGACACACACAGCTGACCATCGCAGCAGTGGTCAGCAGAGAAGTGGGATCCCCTCTGTGGCAGGCACTTGCCCACGGGGTGAGGTGGGCAGAACCAGGAGGGTCAGGACTGGAGAAGCCAATGACAGGCAGTGTCAGAGCAGAGGGAAGCAGAGGGCATCAGGAAGGGGCTCTTGTGGGACTTGCTGAGACAGCAAATCAGCTCAAGAGAGGGATTTAGAAAATTTGTCCACTGGGTGGAAGTACCTGCTTGGTGATTCCCAGTGGGTGACTGACAGTGTCGGGGTGGGGTGAAGGCAGACTGAGGGGTTTGTAGGTGAGCGGCAGGAGAGTTAGTGCAGACAGCAAGGGGTGAGTCTTCTTTCCAGAAACATGATTGGGAAGATCCTGGGGGTCGCAGGTCAGCTGTGAGGAGCTCTGGGGTCTTAGGGACTGTGTTGGTTTTTTTTTTTTTTTTTTTTTGAGACAGAGTCTCACACTGTTGCCCAGGCTAGAGTGCCGTGGCGTCAGCCTAGCTCACAGCAACCTCAAACTCCTGGGCTTCAGTGATCCTTCTGCCTCAGTCTCCCGAGTAGCTGGGACTACAGGCATATACCACCATGCCTGGCTAATTTTTTCTATATATTTTTAGTTGTGCAGATAATTTCCTTCTATTTTTCAGTAGAGACGGGGTCTCGCTCTTGCTCAGGCTGGTCTCGAACTCCTGACCTCGAGCAATCCTCCCGCCTCGGCCTCCCAGAATGCTAGGATTATAGGTGTGAGCCACTGTGCCCGGCCGGTTTTGTTTTTAATACAGAGCTTCTAGAACATGCACCTTTTGGCTGCCCCCAGCAGTGGTATTCTGTATCCCCAAAAAAGAAATTCTAGTGGTGACTGCCCTGTGCTGGTCAACGAGGGACCAGGCCTGCCCAGCCCGGCGTCTCCCTTGCAGGATGCCCTCTGCACGTTGCTGAGCCTTGGTGAGCCCAAGGCCGCTTGTCTATAAAACTAGGCGGTACTCACCACCGTGACCTCAAAGGAATGGTGGAATGAGAGGCCACGTGGACAAGCCCTCTGCAAGTTGCGCAGGAACGAGCTCGCGATGAAGCCATCAAACCATCCCTCCCTCACACCGCACAACAGCTCTGAGAGTAGGTTGAATTGTGCATCCTAAAATGCCATATGTTGAAGTTCTAACACCAAGACTTAGCCCCTTGTGAACGTGACCTTATTTCAAAATAGAGTCTTTGAGGTCATCCCGTGCTGGCTGGGGGTGGGCCGTACATCTCAGGTGAGTCCTTGTGAAAAGAGGAGAGAAACATGCGCAGGGGCGGCCCATGACGACAGGCAGACCGTGGTGTGGTGCAGTCACTGGCCAAGGAGTGCCTGGGCTGCCGGCAGTGGAAAGAGGCAGGAAGCATCCTCCTCTAGAGCTTTTGGAGGAGCACGTCCCCTTGTGGGACTTTGTCATGGCAGCCCCAGGACACAAATCCACCCACCTCAATCCTTCCAGAAACCCCCTCCTCTCTGGGCTCTGCACCTACCTCCCTGGCCCTTCTCCCCTTGGGCTCTCTCAGGGTCCTGCCTCTCCCTTCCCGCCCCTCCCGGCACACTGCCCCTTGGTGCTGTCATGCACTCTCCCCGCTTCAATTGCCACCTGTTTGCTGTAGCCCTGGGCCTTGGACGCAGATAGCATCCAGCTTCCCATGGAGGTCCCTCCAACCTAGTCAACCCACCCCAGGTGCCTGTCCTGGCAGTACCCCAACCTGGCTCTCCTCTGCTGTTCCTGCCCTCTCTAGGCAGGGAATCCCAAGACCCGGGGCTCTCAACTCCGGCCCTCCCTGGTTCTCCATGTCCAGGCACCAAGCCCTGACACCTGTGCTTTTTAGACATTCACTCCCCCAATCCCTCCCCCAATTCCTCCCCGTCCCTTTCCCACCCTGGCCTGGCCTTGTCCTCACCTTCGAGTCGGGCCCCTGCTAGGGTGTCCCCCTCTGCCTGCACTACTGGAGAGTGATATTTCCAAAATGCAAAGTTGGCCTTGTCTCGTCCCTGCTTACAGCTTCTGGGGCTCTGCGGTGACCTGAGGACAAGCAGCAGCCTTCCCTCTTACCACAGGCTCCTCACACGGGGCCCCACCTGCCTCTACCCTGTCCTGGTGCCTTAGGTGTGGACGCATGTGCTTTCTGGGCCTCCTAGAGCCTCCCCTGCACCCAGCCTGGGCTCTCCCAGTGCCCCTGGTTCAGGCTAGGGCCACCCCTACTCCCCCATTCCAGGACAGCCAAAATGCCACTCTGCAGACCCACCACACACCCACACATCACCCTGAAGTGACCTCTCTCTGTACCTGTCTCCCTGCCCAAATTCACATGTTCAGTTCTAACCCCAAGGACCTCAGAATGTGACCTTATTTGAAAATAGCGTTGTTGCAGGTGTAATTCACTAAGATGAGGTCATTAGGGTGGGCCCTAATCTTAAATGACCAGTGTCCTTACAGGAAGAGGACATTTGGACACTGAGACACACAGGGAGGAGCCACATGAAGATGAAGGCAGAGATCGAGGCGATGCTTCTGCTAGCCCAGGAGAGAGGCCTGGGACAGACCCCCTGCTGCCCTGCTGATCTCAGACTCTGGCCCCCAGAGCTGGGAGAGAGAACATTTCTAGCATCTAAGCCCCTTAAACAGTGTCTGTGGTCCTTTGTTACGCAGCCCTAGCTGACTAAGGCACCCGCCTGCTCCAGGTGCTCTTCATCCCTTGTTTCCAGCCCAGGGCCGGTATACAGCAGGCACTCACTAAATGCAGCACCTCACTCGGAGCTTGCTGCCTGCTCTTCCCCCACCCTCTGTTCCTCTCACGTGCTCCTCACTCTCCCCGTCTGTTTCTGCTGCTCAGGAGCGGGGCGTGATCAGAGGAAGGGCTCTGATGGCTGGCCAGATCCCAGCCTCACGCGGGGTGAGTCACTTCTGGATCAGGCCTGTTCACTCCACTTCATTCCCGCACTTGTGACGAACTGTCACTCGTGATCTTCTGTGATGGCAAAACACAGGTCTACACACCACTCAGAGTTAAGTGGGCAGTTGCAACTGTGGCACAGGCGGGGCCGCTAGAGAGAAGCAGCGCGTGTGACCCAGGGCAGCGGCCTCCCTCCTGACCCGCCTGGAGGACTGGGCGAGCACAGGGGTGTGTGGGTCTGGGTGTGAGAGGCAGGCTCTGAGCGCGAGTCACTCGCTATTTTTACTCCTGGTTTCACATGGCAGGGTTTTAAATTATTGAGCAGTTGGAAAGATCCCACAATGAAATCATATTTCATTTGTTTCTCCCTTTGGCTGTAAAGTAAATCAATTCCTGGGCCATGTTTGGAGGTGAAGGAAGGACAAAGCCACCTGCAGCTTTGGTGAGAAAACGCCAGGAGGTTCCTTTATCGAGCGGGGCTACACGGTCTCTGGACACGGCTGCTGCTAGCCACGTGCCTTTGACTTGCAGGACTGATGCAAAGGGACACCTCCTCTCTAGACCAGGCCCCAGGTGAGCCCAGCCACACTGCTGCTCTCCGTGGAAGCAATTTGGGAAGCCCCGGCAAATGCAGGAACAGGTCAGGGACGAGGGAAGGGGCTGGGGAGGGTCTGACCTCTCTCCTTTGCTGGGCGGGGGTGTCCACTGGACTGCAGCGCAGACACGGGCTCATCTCGCGGGTCCGTGGCTACTCCCCTCTGTGCTGGGAACCCCAAGGTGCTCAGAAACCCCCAGGATGTGTGGGAGCCCCCGGGATGAGCCAGATGGAGCCCTGCCTGGGAGGCCTGGCATCTGTGAGGGAGCCAGGCAGGAACAAAACTGGAGATGGTGGAGCGACATGGTGGTGACAGACCAGGCCTGGGGAATGCAGGGCCAGGGAGGCTTCTCCTAGGAGGGAATCTCAGCCCGAGTCCAGCAGGCAAGTCTGAGCTGCCCAGGAAAAGACAGGGCATTCCCAGCAGCCTGGGATGACAGGGCCCAGCGTGGTTTGGGTCTGGGGGACAGGTTCTCCCGGCTGTGCACTGCGTGAGTGGCCCACGACTCAGCCTCATCATTGGGCTCCCCCACACCTATTGCAGGGATGACAGATTCAGGACATTCAGCCAGGTGCCAGAGCCCACCAGCTCCTCTTCAGAAGGGCCTGCATGAGCATCCTACCTGCTCCACTTGGACACAGCTTATAAGTGGGTGAGCTAATGCCTCAGTTTTCCCATCTGTAAAATGCGGATGATGATGGAGCCCTCTGAAATGACATTTATAAAATATGAGCTTGGCACAGAGCAGTCCCAGGACACGGCAGCCCTGGTCATGACCATTTGCCTTACCTGGTATGGCCCCTGGGGGTCCCCCTCAGGTGTGCTTTCGTACTCATCCTCGCCCCCTCCACCTCTGAGCCAGCCCCAGTGTGGAGTCCATCCCACTGGGGCCTAGACAGGACCCTCCCATCGAGGCTCTTCTGCCCCATACAAGCAGCCTCCAGTTCACTGGTTCCTGGCCCCCCTCTGTTCCCACCCGCCTGTCCCAGCCTCAAGAAACCCAACATGACCCCACCTGCCCCAGTCCATGACCTTGGCACTCCAGGGTCCACGCCAGCCCCCCACACCCCACTCAGCCTGTGCTACATTCTCCAAGACCTTCATGCTCTCCAAAGGCCAAGAGCATTTTCAGGACAAAAGACCCTAATTTGGAAGCAATTTGAAGGCTGTGGGTAGTGACAGGTGCCTGTGCTTGTCACAGAGGCATTTATCATGAAAACAAAGAGTCTTTACCCACGGGTCACAGGACTCACATTTTAGGAAGCCTCACCCAGCCCAGCCCATGCAGAAAAAACATTCCCCAGACACACTACCACTGGCTGAACTTTTCAACTGAGTGGTTGGTTGGATATATTCAACAGACATTTGGGAAAGCACATATTTGCATTTAATTCCTTTTTTGTTTTTTATGACCACCTTCAGGTCACCAGGAATGGACCCCAAAGTTATAATCTGGTGCCCACAGGAAGCAGTTTGGTGGCTCAGGAAGACTTGACCCAGACCCCCAGGCCACGGACCTGAGGCTGCTCTCTCCACATCACTGCGACAACCCACATCCCATAGCAGTGGTTAGGACACTCTCCGAAGGGGTGGGGCACCCTTGCGTTTCTCCAGGGTCACTACTGGGGGCTCTGGCCACTGTCTTCTGGCCGCCGTGTGCCGAGTCACCTTTCTGCTGGAGTAAGGAGAGCGCCAAGACACAAAGCATCACAAAGGGGGAAGCTGTCACCTCTGTGTCTCCTCATCCCACAAGAAGGTGCATCCTGCCAGAGGTGGCAGGCGGAGGGCCCCGAAAGCCCATCCCTGGAAAGGAGGACAGGCCAGTGGTTGGACACTTGAAGGCTCCAACCCAGGGGACCGGGGGAGGGTGCAGGAAAACCCCACTCCTTTGGCTGGTACCGTGGAAAGTTCAACCCCCTCTTGCACTTCCCCAGAATGAGAGGCCTGGGCCAAGTCGTCTCCCCTCCCCAAGCCTGCAGGGTAGAGAAGTCCACAGCCCAGAGAGGCACATAAGTCCTGGGCAGGAACGACGGGGCCAAGGTCTGTGCATCCCGGGCAGGCATCGAGCTGGCTGGACTGGCCTGCAGGGCCACTGCCTGGGGCACCCACCTGTGAGGGACTTGATGGGGGCTCCTAGGGGACACTCGATAAGCCCTAGATAGAGGGGCCAAGAGCTCAGGTCCCTACCCTGGCTGCAGGAGGGGCAAAGGCCACTGTTGGGCATCCCTCCTGTGGTGCAGGGGTGTGTGCTGAGATATGAGGAGGGGACTCACGCTGCCTTGTGGTCCCCCCTGTGCATCTGTGCCCACCAAGGCCAGCTCTTCTTCTACATGCTCATTTCCTGAACCTTAAAGAACCTTGGTTTGACGGTCAGCCTTTCTGGGACTTGAAGGCCCCCGGACACCCCTTTATGCTGCTCAGAAAGCAGGGGCGGCATTTTTCTCTAATGAATCACGTGGCCTGTGAAACAAATTCCCGTCTGTCTTCCTCACAAGGACTTGAGCGCCCAGCACATTACAGGTGCCCAATAAGTCCTTGTTGAATGACGAAATGAAACATGCAGTGAGAAAAGGTAAGTCTTTAAGGGAGGTGATGGCAAACGCTTCTCCCTGCTGTTTCAGTAATAATTACAATAATAACTGGCATCTACTGAGCCCTGATTTTTTAGCCAGGCACTTTGAAGTATTTTACTATATTAGTCTTTGAATCCAACTAACAACCCTAAGGGGGCCGCACTGAGATTTGAAGGATAAGGAAACTCAGGCATAGAGAGGGAAGCAAGTTGCCCAAGGCCACACCGGGCTCAAAGCGCTGTGGACAGAGAACCTAAGTCGGTTTCAGTCTATTCAAATCAACCAGCAGATTCCCGAGGTCCAGGCCCAGCAGGTGGGGCACGAAGGAAGGAAAGACCTGGGTTCAGCCCCCCTGTCACCAACCTGCTGAATGACTTTGGGCAGGACCTCTTGGGGCCTTGGTCTCTGCCCTCGTAAAAGAAAGTGCAGGGGCCATGTGACCCCGGGGCCCTTCCAGGTTGAGAGCTGCTGTGACTCCCTAGTCCCTTCACCTGGCCTCTCTGCTCAGAGAGGTGGGGTCAGCTCCACTGGGAGCCTGGGGCGGCCCACAGCATGTAGAGCTCTGGGCCAGCCCGAATGGAACGGGGCCGCCCACCTCCACCCTCTGGCTCAGGCACTGGGCCGGCTGAGAGGTGTGATGGGGCCTCCCTGCCGTCCTCACTAGGCTGTGTGGAGGAAATCACAACACCCCTGGCAGACTCTTAGGAGCCTTTGGAGACACAGGGGATGATGTTTCTGCCGGGAAGGAACAGAGGCTATGGGGGGAGCCTGGCAGCTTCCCAAGAAGGCACGTGGCAGCAGGGGTCTTTGTATGTCAGGTTGGTGCCTGGTCTGCCTCCCAAGCCACGGTCCAGAGGTGGCAGGTGCTAGCACCCTCCACCTTCTCTCCATTTATTCAGCAGGTATTTGTGGAGTGCCTGCTCTGTGCCAGGCCCTGGATTAGGCACTGAGAATAATAATAATGATAACATAATATCAAAGACATTTACGAATCTCAGCTCACTCTGGGGCACGGCATACATCAGCTCACTGATCCTCAGCACTGTCCTTAAAGATAGGGACGGTCTAATGATGAAGCCCGAGGCACAGGGTTAGTTAAATACTTGCAAGAGCCGGTGGAAAAGCCAGGTCCCTACCAGGCAGTCAGACACGGGGGCCACCACCCACGACATCTCCCCACATTAAATGTTCTCAGCCAATAGTGGACCCTGCACAGATGGGCCTGGTGCCCACGAAGGGAAGGGACTTGCTCAAGGTCACACCACTGAGCAGGGGGCCTGGGTTGGGAGCAGGACGACTCCCCCCTTCCGGTGCCCCTTTGATTACAAGGCACTGTGTTCTGGGCAAAAGACCCCAGTGGGCAGGCAGCTGCAGGCACAGCCACCCAGCTGGGCTCCTGGGTTTCTAGGGTATGTGGGGATGGGATCCTTCCCTGGGACTGCAGCTCTCCCAGTGTGCCGTTGTACTCCTGGCCTCTGGTCCTGGCACCTCTTAGGAGTAGATGGATACTGCCGGGAGCAAGGGAGGAATATGGGTTCCTGCCATTCAGAGTCCACATTTCCGTGCCCGGCCCTCTTTCCCTTGTTGGTAGCATCTCCAAACAGCCCTAGCCCAAGCCAAAAGTCCCTGGCCCCTCTCTCTGCACGCAGGGGCAGGTTCCCGCCATTCCGCCTCCTAAATGCTCCTCCAGGCCCGGCCCTCTGCACCATGCTCTAGGCTCGCGCAGGCCTGTCTCCTGCCCGCTTCTCTGCAGCGACGCACATTGGGGGCCACCTGCTCCCGCCTATTCTGAGGCCCTCTCCTGCTCCCACATCCACGCCTCAGCCGGGAGCCTGACGTCACCGAGGGGAGTCAATCCCTCTCGGTAAACTGGAAGAGAAGGGGGGCTGGTCCAGGTCTCCAGGCTCCTTGCAACACCACGACTGAAGAAGTGCTGCACCAAGCTCGCTTTTCCCTGCACCGCTCTCCTCGTAATTCCCGGGCTCCTGAGAACAGTAACCCCTCACCAGACCGCCCCCCAGACCGCGACGACAGTTTTGCAGAGACCTAAGAGCCATTGCCAAGGGCCTCAGCCGCCGTCGCCCTTCTGCGCACGCGCAGGCCGCGGAGCCTGCTGGGACTTGTAGTCCGCCCACCGGCGGCTGGGGCGCAAAGGCGGGGTGGCGGGGACGCGGCGCCTACACTTCCCAGGGTGCGCCCGGTCGGCGGCTCTGGGCGGGGCGGGGCCACCCGAAGGGGCGTGCTGTGGGCGTGGCGAGGGCGGGGCCTGTGCGCCCGGCTGCGGCGGCGCTGGCTGGCGGGCGCGGAGCCGGCGGGCGCGCGGGCGGCGGGCGGAGGATCGCGCGGGCGCGGCACCTGCCGGTCCTGAGCGTCTGGCTGCCGCAGCGCCGGACCGCCCTGACTGTGAGCGGCTGCCGAGATGAGCGCAGGTGAGTGCTGTCCACCGAGGGACCGGTGGGTCCCTGCGCAGGATGGCAGCGCGGCAAGGGCTGGGTAGCATTCTGAGGCTGCACCTGCAACACGGGGGAAAATCGTCCGGTGGCTCCACCCAACTTTTGCTCCAGGGTTTTGCAGCCACGAGGGGCCGGCGCGCAGCCCCCTGCCCCTGCGCCGGGGCGGGCAGCTCAGTGGCACCGGCAGGGGATCGCTGCCCACGGTGCCATCCGGCTTGGCAGCGCTGGGCTGTCTGGAAGGCTCCCCTTCTTTGCTTCGCACGGGGTCGGGGTTGCCGCAGGCTGCAGAAGGCGACCTGGGTCTGGGCGAGGGGCCTAGGGTCTGGGCGAAAGGCCTGGGCCACCCCAGACCCAGCCCGGAGAGGTGAGATGACAGGCGGGGCTTTGCAGCAGGGGGCGCCGCCCTTGCGCGGCTCCCGCAACCTCGATGGGGGTGTCAGGCCGACCCTGGGCGCCTGGGGCTCTCCGCGCACATTTGGGGACCCGAAGTCCGCATGTGTGTCAGACCTGGCCCGGCCACATCAGTGCGAATCGCCTCCCCAGACCCTTGCCCCTGGGCGTCGCACCCCTGCTTTTCCCGCAGCACCCACCCTCTGGGATCTGACAGCCTCTGTGCAGAGCTTGAAAATCCCACGTCGCCCAGCCCAGCGGCGCCTTGTGCGCCTTGTGCTGTTGGGTAAACAGACGTAGGGCTGGGGGCCTTGGCAGGTGAGCCTCTGGAGTCCCTCCTGCAGATGACTGCTTCTGAGAGCCTCCTGGGGCCTCACCGCACTGAGGGCTTGTCCGTGCATTCCTGGCCAGGGAGAGGCTGTCACCCCATTTTTCAGGGTGGACCCGAGGTCACAGGGCTTGAGTCACTTGATTAGCTCATGTAGGGGGTAGAGATCGAACCCGGTGCTCCCTGACTCCTGTGCTCTTTCCTCTAAGCCTGTCTCACCACAGACTGCAGTATGGCCCTTAGCCACGGTGCAGAAACCAGTGGGGACAGCGGCTTCCCTGGGGAAAATCTGACTGGGGAGGGAAGATGCATTTAGTGGGAGCTTCCTGTGGGCTGTAGGCCTGGAGGGAGCCGGAGCCTGGGGCTATGTCTCCAGGGACCCCTCTCCCTGGGGAGACTGTCCACTCCCCCTCCCAGCCAAGGAAGGAAGGGCTGCACCGCAGAAGGTGTTTGGAGAGTGGCTCAGAGCAGCGGCAAGCGGTCAGAGGTGGGACCCTTTGGAAGAGGATTTCTGAAATGGCCAACCTGTTATCTGGGGGAGGCTGGGGAACAGGGCACCCCGACACTTGGCAGAACCTCCAGACACATTTATCTAATAGCAGATGGGGATAATGGCTAGGTGCACACAGGGTAATTTTATACTGCTATGACCATAATTGGTACCTCTGTACCCCCTTGTAATCAGGGGGGGCCCTCAGAAGGAGTGCTGCCCCCCGCATTTGTGAGATGTGGGGAGCGAGGAGACCAGGGCTCATGCCATGGTGTCTGCCCAGTGGTCTTAGGCACTGGTGGCAACTTCCTGAGCTTGGCTGCCTGACCTGTAAGAGCAGTAGCACCGGTGGCCTGGAGGGGACAAGGTATAACATGAGGAGCCCCACACAGAGTAGGCCCTTGGTAGCTAGGGGTGGCGCTGCCAGGGGGCCAAGTTCACCTCAGCCCTCTGAGTTAATCCAGCCCTCTGGAACTGGCAGTGCGTGTGCTCTCCCGGCCACCTGTCGCCTCTGCCCAGCCTGTCCCCAGCCGGTGATGCCACAGCAGTAATTTCCACCCATGCCTATGTTCGGGGGCAGGCAGTGTGGCCCCTTGTGCCTGGCCCGTGGGCTCTAATGTCCGGCTTCTGTGTACATCTGGCAGGTCAGGAGCTTCCACTGTCAACAAGGGCACCAAGGGCAGGTCCCCTATGGCCCTCCCTGTGAAGGCTGGCATTATTCCAGAGCTCGGCAGCGGTAGGTGTGCCTGGCATTGCCTGGTCCAGTCTCCAGCTGCCCAGATGGGCCAGAGCCCCAGACAACCTGTGTGACCCTCCTGGGCCAGATGCTCCCTTTCCTCTACACCACCGGAGCTGTGGGCACATCTTAGTCTGACAACGCAGGAGCCTCCAAGATAGCTTGGGTGTGACATCAAGGCTATGCAGTTGCCTGTTAATTTCGAGTGGCCGGGGAAATCATGTATATAGCACTATGGCAAGTCGGGAGGAGATGGTGTCAGGCCTAGATCTGATTCCAGCACACTAGCTGTGGGGCTCTCCATTCCTCAGTTTCCCCCTTTTCCTCAGTTGTTTGGAGGGAATGCCTTTAGCTCTGTGCACAGTGGTGGCCCACACATGGTGAGCCCAGCAGATGACGATGAGTATGGCGGTACCTTCATCACACTACAGCCCACATAGCCTGTCCGCTAGTGGCTGGTGCAAGACGTGCCCAAGCTGGGGGGCAGAGCATTTCAGTGCCAGCTCTGCCACCAATGGGCACCAGATCCTTGAGCAAGGCCCGTGCTCCCTCTGCCTAGATGTCCTCCTGGGCAGCTGCAGGCCGGGCAGGTAGGATTCCCCTGGTGGCCAGAGGCTTGTGAGGGTGTGTTTCCATAACAAAGTCCTGCAGACCAGCTGGCTTAAAGAGGAAAAGTTTATTTTCTGACAATTCTGGAGGCCAGAAGTCCGAGATTAAGGTGTGGACAGAGTTGGTTCCTTCTGAGGCCTCTCCACTTGGCTTGTGGGCAGCCGTCTTCTCCCTAAGCCTTTGTGTGGTTGTCCCTCTCTACCTGTCTGTGTCAGGTTGGACTAGGGCCCACCCCAGAGACCTCATTTAACCTTAATGACCTCCTTAAAAGCCCTATCTCCACACACAGTCACATTTTGCAGGACTAGGGGCTCAGATTTCACATATGATTTTGGAGGGACACAATTCAGCCCCTAACACGAGCGCAGAGCCAGCGACGGGTGCCTGGCTGGCCATCTCAGCTGTCTTCTGCCTCCATGGCTGCCGTGTTAGGATTATGGAGCTGGAAGGGACCTGGGGGTGCTCCAGCCGAAATCCACCCACCTTTACAGAGGGGAAACTGAGGCCTAGAGGAGGAAAAGCAACCGTCCAGGGTCAAGGAGCAGGTTCAGCGCAGGTCCCGGCCTGTGGACAGAGACACACATTTCTTCTCCTAACCCAAGAGTGGGCAACGACGTAGCCATGGAGATGTTCACCTCGGCATCACCACTAACAGCGAAAGTTAGAAACCACCTAACTGTGGGGAGTGATAGAATATGTCAGCCATTCAATCATTCATTTATTCAATACAAGTTTATGAAATGCCTACTATGTGCCTAATATTTAGTAAATGCCTGCTATGAACCTGCACTGCCCCAGGCCCTGGGATTTAGCAGTGGACCAGAACAAACTCCCATTGGGACTGACATTCTAGGTGGGGGTGGGGGGACACTCTAGTAACTGTGTCTGTGAAGAAATCTCCAAGGTTAGGAGAAAATGCTTAGGAAAACAGGTTTAATTTAGCAAATAGCTGAGGGTGAAGCTCTATATTATTTAGGATCTCAACTCTACAAAACCATGAGGGAAAAAAGACTAGAAGGAAACACATCATGATGTGCACAGTAGCCATCGGTAGGTGGCCAGAGAAAGAATAGGACTTCCCTCACCTGCCTGCATCGTTATCCCTTCCACGTTTTCCTGGGTTTCTTCACTGCGTGCACTTTTCTTTTATAATGAAAGATCCAGTGCAGAAAAGACAGCCAGCATTGCTTCCAGCCCCGAGGGGGTCACGCGCTGGTTTGGAAATCCATGTCTTGGGGAGGGGTCCAGAGAGTCCCTTCTGCAGGGCCCGTGTACCGAAGGGAGGTGGCCTCCCAGGCCTGGGAGCTCAGCACAAGGGGCTGCATGGTGCCGGCTTTCCCTGTGTGGCTCCCTTCCGAATGTGGCGCAGCAGAAGACAAATCCTCCTGACCTAGAAATCCATGAGATTGCGTCTGGAAAGGACCGCCATGGCTCAGCCTGGTCACCTCCAAGCTCTGACCTGCTTTTCTTTGATGTGCAGGGTTACTTCCTAACCTGCACCCAAGATCCTTTGGTTCTTCATGGTTTCGGTCCAGGAGACAGTTGAGGGATAATGTTTTTTCTGGAATCAAGTCTTGAGTTTGATGAACTCCTGGAAAGTCTTCCATACTGTCCCAGAGAAAGAAAGGAGCATGCCCCTGATTCATGGAGAAGCCGCCTGTCACCCACCCTGGGCTTCCAGAGCCTCATCTGGGTGGCAGGGGCGCTGTGAGCTGGCAAGAGGAAACTGGCAAGACTGGGAGATGGAAGGAGAGAGGAGGAAGGTCTCTACCCTGGGGACGAGGCCTGTCCTGTCACTGACCTTTTAAATGGGTGCTCCTGTCCTCAGGGCCAGACCAGGCCACAGTTGCTGACACCCGCAGGTGCTGGGATGCTAGGCTGCTGGACAGATGCCCAAACCCAGAGCCGGGGTTCCACAGTCCCCTGTCTGTGCAGACACCTCGGGGGCCTTGCTTGCTGCGCCCCCCGGCTGTGCCTCTGCCTCAGTAGGACTGGGTCAGACCTATCCTGAATTCGGGTCTCGGGCTCACACCCCAGCTGCTGCCAGCTGTCCTTGTCGGTGCTCGAGCCTCCTGTTCTTCCTCTGTCGCCGTCTCTCCCCACGGCCTTGTAGGGATTGAGGGTGCCTGGCACAGGGAAGGGGCTCAGAGAGGTAGTATAACTGTGCGACAGGAAAGCATGGGTCGTGCTCAGTGACAGCTCGTAGTGCCTGGTCTGTTGCCGGGGACGTCTGCCCAGGCAGCCCACGGCAGGCCTCCATCTGCGATGCCCTGCCCGGTCCCCGGGAAGCCCCAGAGAAGCACACCTCTGAGGCTGGTAGCCCGCGTGGAGCAACCTGAGTCCAGCCATCTCTGTTTACTCAAGGAATTTTTCCACTGCCACGGCTCTCGGGGTATCTAGGGTGTCGGGCAGCACCCAGGTAGGACAGGCTTAAATGTCACAACAGCCACGGCTTGCGGAGCGCTTCTAATGGGCCCTGGGCCAGACGCTTGTATATGTTTCCCCCGGGATCCTCACAGCACTGCTCAGGGCTGCTGGGGTGCCCACGAGGTCCTGTCAGTTGCCTGGTACCCCACGATTTGTGAACGGCAGAGCTGGGGTTTGGGCCCCTCACGTGCATCTCCACAGCTGGCGGGCTCTGTCTGTCTGTCCTCCACCTTTGGCTTTAACTGACCACCATGGGCTGAGTGGTCTGGATAAGGCTTGGCCCAGCCGGGGGCATCACAACAATGCCTCCCGGTGGGGTCTTGCACACCGCTGCTCACCTGAGCGGGGAAGCATTATCCCGGAAGCTGAACCTGACCCACGCCCAGCAGCCTGACCCCAGATCTGCTGTCTCCCCTGCTTTCTACGGGGTTCCTGCCCAAGGCCACCACATGGCCCCAGCGATCCACCCTAAGAGCTTTCACCATGAGAGAGCCCCGTATGCCTCCCTGTACCCTTGACCTTTGGCCCAGCTGTCCTGACCCCGCCCCGAGCCCTTGGGTTCTGCTGGAGCTGTTGCCCTCAAAGGCATCCATCCCCGCCGGCCTCTGCCTTGCTCACATAGCTCAGCCTTCACCTGGACCTCTGTGTAGCTTTGGGCAGGTCATCTTCCCTCCTGTGCCTCAGTATACCCATCTGTAAAAACAGGGGCCCCTCCCTCCCTCAGTGTATGCCCCGCTTTCTTCTGACGGCCCCCCATGTCTGGGTGTGAGGCTGAACGTCCCTGCGGGGAGACAAACCCGTCAGCCCTTCTCATCTGACGTTTTCACGGTGTTTCCTGCCAGGCAGGGAGCGCATGGCCTTGGTGCTGAGGTTCCCCGGTGTCGAGGGAGGTTTCTCACCTCCTGTCGGGTAAGCAGCATCGTGCTGTCTGCCTGACGCTTGAGCTTGGAGGGCAGCTGCGTCCCTGGTGACCGTGGGAAGGACCGGGCAGTGGAAGGCGGTGCCCGCTCCCCCTCTGATTCCGCAAACAGCAAGAGCCCCGGTTCCAGAGTGGTTCTGGTGCTTCCTGCCCTCAGTGGGCCTTCTGTGCAGGCTTGTGGCAGCCCAGCAGGTAGTAAGCAGGTTCCGTGGTGGGTGACATCTTCGGTAGCTTCGCACCACTTTCCCTTGCCAGAGAGATCCAAGCGTTAGGGGGCAGTCTGGGTGCATCAGTCTGGGTACAGTGGCTTTGGGGTCAGGTATACCTGGGCTCTAGTCCCGGCGGTCACTTGCTGGTGTGTCCCTCCTAGCAGGTTCTTAACTGCCCCTTGCCTCAGTTTCCCCACCTGAAAAGTGCAGGTGATAACACCTGCCTTAGGGGATTGCTGGCAGGCTAGAGATGGGGAGTGGTGCCCAAGGCATAGCAGGCACCAGGAAGCAGGTGGCATAGTCTCTGTCACAACCAGAAATGCCCTCCAAGTGCAGGACAGGCCTGACATCGCACCCTACCTGGTACACTTTGCACCAACTGCGCCCCAGGCTGGAGTGCCACTCCCTCTCTGCTGGGCCTGCTCCCTTCCCTGCCCAGCCTCGCCTAAGTCCTGTTTGCACCATCTGCGCCAGGACAGACGATCCCTAGAGCCACCCAGCTCCAGGCTGAGGTGGTGGCAGCATCCCCCTGAGGCCTGGTATTTTGAGTCACGGTCCCCTGAGCAGTCGTCACTCTGCACAGCAGCCAGGGCCCCTCCCGCTGCCTGGGTGGAGCGCACGTGGTGGACGTTTGTGGCCGCGCTTTCTTCACTGGTAGAACGACAAGGCAGAGGGGCAATCTGGCAACGTGATTCCAGCCAGCGGACCAAGGAACCGATGTCACTGCAGTGCACAAAGCCGGCTGGTCCCCCGGGGTCTGTCCTAGTGCTTGCCTGAGAGGAGGTGTTTCCTGAATGCCGAATGGAGGATGAATGACGGGTGGAACCCGGTCCCCTTCAGCGCGGCCTCCCGTCTGTCCGCTGTCTCTCTGGGTGCAGGCCGCACAGCCTGGCCTCTCCCTGGCCCTCTGCTTCTGGAGGACTTCAGTGTCCCCAGGATCGTGTGTGGAGAATGGCATCTCAAGCCCTGCTGGTGCTGCAGTTAGACAGGAAGTGCCAAGAAAGAATTCTAAGGACTGTCCCGACGACCTTCCACTTGGCGGCCGGTTTCACATGCCTTCGCGATGTTCCAAGCTCTCTGCCCCACAACTGTCTCCATTTAGGCTCCCCGGGTGGTACAAGTGGTTTACCAGGGAGGTGACCCTGGAAGCACAGGGGAAGGGGGTGAGTCAGGGAGGGTGTTTGGGTGGGTGGCACCACTCTGCGGCTGGGGTGTGGCTGGAGGCGCAGAGGGGTCTGTGTGCCCTGGGTGACTGACCATGGGGCGAGGGGGTGTCGCCACGAAGCTGCCCACACCAGCGGCTCCCACAGGACCCGGGTCTGGTCCAGCCGCAGCCTGGGTTGGGCCTCTGTGTCCAGCCATGGCAGCCCCAAGGGCGCAGAGCTATTCCAGATGCTCCTTTGGTCCCTCAACAACTGCTGTGTGCAAAGTGCCGCCCAAACAGCCTGCATCCTTCCTGCCACCTTCTCCCACCTGCTCCCATCCGGGACCCCTCCTCTCCCTCTCAGGGCTCCTCTTTTTGCTTGGGCCGTCGCATCCCTGCCCCCCTCTGAGCTGGGCCACAGAGCCGGGGCCTGCACAGGACCTGTCTGGTCCCTGCTGCGGTTCGGCCCAGGGCTGGTGCTGCCACTCTCTCAGTGTCCCCTCACGTGGTGGTTGGGGGTGCTGAGCAATGGCCCGATCTCTGTCCCGATCCCCAGCCCCACGTCTGTGTTACCCACATGGCAAAGCAGACAGATCAGACGTGACTGAGTTCAGGACCCACACGGGCAATTGCTGTGGATCGAGGGTTGCCCGTGTCACCATGGGGGTTCTCGCTAGCAGAGGGCAGCAGGGCCAGGAAGGGAAGACGACAGGGCAGAGGTGGGGAGAGAGGAGCCTCTACTGCTGGCTTGGAAGACGGAGGGGCCACGTGCTGAGCGACACCAGGGCGGAAGCTGGAAGAGGTGAGGAGGGAGGCTCCCCAGGAGCCTGTGGAAGGAGCGGCAGGCGCACCGCAGACTCCCACCTCCAGGGCTGTCGCATAGTCAGGTGCCTGTGCCAATTGCTCCTGCGGCACACGGTGCAGGTGGCCACGCCCTCCTGTGTTCCGCGCAGGGTGGGTGGGGTCGAGGGAGTGAGATTTGGAAACATTTGCAAACTGGAGATTGTTCTGGAGCTTCTCCCGGAACGACACAGTGTCGTTTCAGTGCACAGCATGCGGGGCCTGTCCTGCCACCTGTTCCTGGCTGCCTGGGTTAGAGAGCTGTTTGGTGAACACCTGGGAGTGGACAATGTACAAACGAGGACATCCACTGACGGGGGAGAAGACAGTGTTTGCTGAGACCCTCCCACGCCCTGCCATGTCCTCACTCAGCCTCACGCTCTCCCAGGGCAGAGAGGCCGTTGCCCCGGCTCCGGACAGCCTTCAGGTGACCAGCATGCAGCCCTTCTGATTGGGGGGACCTGCACACACCCCGGAAAATGCTATGAATGTTACTTCTGGTTATCCCCACCTTACCAAGGAGGAAGCTGAGGCTCGGACGTCCAGTGGTGGGTTGGATGGGTTGCCAGCCGGGATTCTAGCAGGGCTCCTTGTGCCAACGTCTGCATCGCTTCCTGCTGGACAAGGTCCTTGTGGATACCCAGATGCCCGCCTCTGTTGTCAGTGTCAACACACCTGGATCCGAATGTTGGTGGAGCTTTGATTTGTCTAGTGTCTGGGGGCCCTGGGGCTCAGCATGGCCTGACTCTCCCTGGTCTTTAGGGACCTTGAGTCTCGGCACAGCCCAACTGTTCCAGGTGTCTGGGGAGCCCGGGTCTCATGATGTGTGAGTAGCTCCAGCAGAGCCAGGAGACCAGGAACCAGTCATGACGTCACCCTCAGGAGGCCCCTCTGCCACTGGGGTTGTCCTGGAGGACCCTGTAGCTCGCGTGTGATTCGGATCAGTGGGCAGAGGGGCCTGCCTGAGGGGCATAGCGTTTGCTTTCAGGCAAGCAGGACCCCGCGGTGCACACTGGCAGGGGAGTGGCTGACACTGCTCCCCCCGTGTGGGGCCCAGTGCTGTCCTGGGGCCTGCACTGCTGCGTGCATGGGCCCTGTAGTCCTTACGCCAAATCCCCTTGCTCAGTCCTGCTGGTAGCCCCACTTCACAGGCGGGCAGAGGCCGGGGAATTAGGGAGCCCCCCCAGGGTCATTCTGCTGGTGGGCACGGTGTTCACGGCCGAGCCTGCAGTCCTACCTGGCGCACCACGGCACCCCCAGCATCCTGAGGGGCCCGCACCTCCCATCACCCCTGCATCAGTTCAGGCCCAGAGCCGCCTCTGGGACCCAGCGAGAAGGCCTCCCTGGGACCGCAGTGCTGCTTGGATCACTGTTTGCTGCCAGGCCTCTTGTCCCACCAGCTAATTCCCTGCTCCGGCCAGGCTAGGCCTGTCTCAACCTCGCCAGGCCTGGGCCCACTACGTGGGAGCTTCGTTCTGTCCCCACCACTGCCTCTCCCTGTCCTCCCTCCACCCCCACCTCACTCGCCAAGGAGGGCACTACTGGCGGGCTCGGGTGAGGGGCTCTCCCCCAGCGTGGTCTGGTCACCGCCCGTCAACACCTGTTTGCTTCCAGGGGAGCCCACGAGAGTTGGGGCCGGTGGTCTCCAGCGGTGCCCTGACTCCTGCCCCTCTCCTGGGATATTGGGCCCAAGGCAGACTTCTCTTGATAAAAGGGTGAGTCACACATTAAAGAAAGGCGCTCCCTGCAGGCCAGTGCTGATGGAGCTGGTCCCTCTGTCATCTACAGACTCAGGTCACAAAACCTCTAGCACTGCAGAAAGGCTGCACGTGAGTGTCCTGCGGCTGCTGCAACCACACGCTGGGGGGCTTAAAACAAAAGAAATCTATTCTCTCACAGTTCTGGAGGCCAGAAGTTCAAGGTCAGCACCACTGGGCCAAAGTCAGTTGAAGCAGGGCCGCGCTCCCTCCGCAGGCCCTACGGGAGAGCCACCCTCGCCTCTCCAGCTGCCGTGGCTGCCGCGTTCCGTGGCTCGTGGCCGCGTCTCCCTGCTCTTCAAGGCCAGCACCTTCAAACCTTTGTTCATTCTTCACGTGGTCGTCTCCCTGTGCGTGGAATCTCCTTCTGCCTCCTTTTATGCATGTGGTGACATCCAGGACAATCTCCCCATCTCACGTCCTTAATTTACACATCTGCAAAGATCCCCGCTTTAACCACATAAAGCCATAGTCACGGTCCCGGAGATTAGGGACGTCTCTGGGAGGCCACTATTCAGCCGGCCACAGGCAGCGTCTTGGAGCGTTTTATTTCTGGGGCTGATACACTTTCTTCTCCCTGTGGGGTGTTTGGAATGGCCGAGAGAGCGAGAATGACTTCTCATAGGATAAAAAATCTTACTCTAACTCAGCTAAATTTAAACATCCGGTGAGCCAGACACTGTCACAGGCGGTGGATGGGAGCATCGGTTTGTAAAGTTAGGTGAAAGAACGTTCAAGCCTTGAACACATTCCTGCCTTTTGATAGAATAATGCTGCTTCTGGGAATCCCTTCTGAATCACAGGTGTGGCCCTGGGCATAGAGAGCCATGGTGGCAGGGGTGACATACTCTGTAGGCAAATGTCCGGCCACAGAACGCTGGCTCCATAAATGACCACCCATCCACAGCAATGTTTACAAACGCAGAGGGCCTAGGACTCAACATCACTGAGGACTCTAAAGAGCTTTTGCTTATGTGTATTATATTTATTGATATTTGCTGTATTAGAACTTGGAAGAGAATTTTTAGAAAATTTGTAAAACTAAGTAAGAATAATGAACCCTTCGCATGTTAACATAAGAGCATTTTACTGAGCTGGGCACAGCTTTACAGCTTTGCAAATCTCATTAATGTCTGGCTTAATAGGCGGTGGCTGGATTCTGATGTCCGGCTCTGTATTCAGTCAGCTGTCATGCCGTGTGCCACACAGCCTCTGCAGAGCTCCGTCACACGCTCAGGAGACAGTGAGTGAAAACGGGAGATCACATCCGAGTGTTCACAAAAATGGTTTTGAGCCTGCTGAGCCCCCAGTGGGGTCTTAGAGACCTCCAGGGGTCCCTAGACCACACTTTGGGAACTGCTGATAAAAACTGAAATATTATGCAATTATTAAAATGATTATGAAGGATTAACAAAATATATGTGTTAAAGCTGGTGACAGATGAAAAATACAGGAGACAAAATATCATACACAGTCTTTGCAAAATATGCAGAAACATGCACTAGAAGAAAAGAGATAGGATTATGGGCAACTTTTCCTTTGTTCCTAACACTTTGCTGTTTGATGTTTTTCCTGCTTATTCGTTTTAAGGACATGCAAGTGACGGGTTTGCTCAATACTAGGTCTCAAGGACGCTCCCTTAGAGAGCAGCTGTCAGACTCCCCGGCGCCCAGCCAGGTCTCCTGGCTCTAGGACAGTGTTCTTGTTCTCTATTTTGGGAGGTTAGACTCTCACCACGGGGCCAGGGTATCAACGTGTCATGGCACAGAGACCCAAAGTGTGTACATATGCAACTATGATGTACCCATCATAATTAACGGTGTTTTAAAAGGTAAAAAAAAAAAAAAACCCAAAATAAAAAATAGAATAGGTTTGCAAGTGCGTGTGTGTGTGTGTGTGCACGTGTGTGTGTGTGTGTGTGTGATCTGGTGATAATGTAGTCTACGGTTATAAAAGAGAGGGAGTTGCTCTGTAACAAATTCCACAGTTGCTGACGCGAAATTAGGAGCTGGTCTGAGATTCCCTGTCCTCGGCTGGAATGCCGGCAGCCAGCCCGGCTCGGCAGACAGCTAAATATATCCTGGGTGTGTGCTGGCAGCCTCAGGAACCCCCGGCCGCTGACCAGAGTGGGACCCAAAAGGAGTGATTGATTTGTCCAGTAAAAATCGATACCTGCCATTTGCAGAGCATCCGGTGACACTGGGCATTGTGGAGAGGTCCCTTTGGGGTGGACATCACTGCTCCCAATTTGCAGACGAGGCCACCTGGGTGAGACTGCCCAAGGCCACACGGCTGGTGAGGGGGCTGGGCTCCTACCAGCCTGCCTGGCTCTCAGAACCCCCACCCAGTGCCGCCTCCCCCAGACCATGTGTCTCCCCACCCGGTTCTTCCAAATTGAAGCCAATGGGGGCAATGACTCCTGTGCCTGATAAAAAAAAAAATGTGTCTTTCCTCCATGGGCATTTTTATGCTTTTCAAAGAGCTCACACTTGATCACAGGGGTGCCCGGTGGCTGTGAGACCGGAGCAGCGGCAATGCACTGTGGGAGCGCTGTGCGGCTTCACCTCGAGTAGCTCTCGCAGCAGGGCGGGGGGCGGTTGCAGTGACTCCCCATTTCACAAGTGGGGACACTGAGGACAGACGTTGAGAAACATGCCCAGCGTCACCCGTTGGTGAGTTATGGTCAGGGTGTCACCCTACTGGTCGGTGGCAGTGCTGGCCTTGAACTCAGCAGCTCTTCCCAACTCGGTGCTGTTGCTGAGCCGCGACTTCTCCCTCCGCAGCCTGCACTAAATGTGGGTCGGCCGCCGACCCAGGCTTCCCCGCATCCTCCCCTAGCGCAGCGTGAGGGCTGTGTGCGTGCCGGCTGTATGTTTGCGGTTCTCCGAGGCTTCCAAATAGACTGGGTCCTCTGCCGGCTGCCCTGGGGCATGAAAGGCGGATTCTGAGAGGGACCTATAACGAAGCCATCCTTTTCTTACCTAAATGTGACCCACAGCCTCCAAGGCTGGCAACTTGGAAAGAACATCTTGCTGGAACGAGGTCTTCTAGGCAATTTCTGCCCCCACCCCAGGCACCAGGGGCTGCCCCCTTTGCCACTCTGCTCTGAGCTTCGGCACCTTCCCCTCCCCTGACTCTGCAAGGCACCCCTGTGGCCCAGCAGACCTCACAGGGCTTGGCTCTGTATTGGGAGGAAGGGGACAGCCTGGGCCACAGCCTGCACCTCCATGGCATTGACCTGGGGAGCCCCTGCGGGGTAGCCTGCAGGCCGGGGCGTGGTGGCTTCTTCCTGTGAAGACCCACCTCTCCCTGAGCCAGCTGACACCGGGAGGGACACCGCCTCCTCGCAGAAGCCCGGCCTGCTACAAAGGCTCGGCCCCACCCAGAGTCTCCTGGGCAGCCGTGTCCTCTAACATGCAGCCAACCCAGCATCCATAGGTTTGTCTCGGTACAGAGGTGGTGGCTCCCCCTGAGTGCACCAATCCTGAGCAGGCGTGGGAAGTGACCATAACGCAGCTCTTCCCTCCAGGAACGCCCAGCCCATGTAGTACGTGATGACAACACACGAGAAAGCACATCTCGGGGAGCCATGGGGAGAAGCAACCTGGGCCTAAAAGAGAAATACTGGCAGGCTTCCTGAAGGAGGTGACATCCAACCAAGTAGGAGTCAGCCAGACAAAGCAGTGGGAGAAGGGCATCCCGGCAGCAGGGACAGCGCATGCGGAGCCCCAGAGGTAGGTGGGAGGGGGTGTGTTTCAGGAACTTCATTTGTGCCCTCACCTTAGGCCCCGGGTAAGGTGCAGGATGCAGGGCAGAGGCTGCACAGTGCTGTCGGGCTTCAGTGCATTGTGGTCTCCTGCATCTCACACAGTGCCGGGCTTGTAGCAGGTGCTCCCTGATGCTGAGAGGAGCTCTGCCTGAGAGCCCATGAGTCAGTGCTGCGGGAGGCTCAGTCCTTGGAGGAGCGGGTAGGCGGTGAAGATGGTACAAAATGCAGATTCCCAGGCCTGGGACACCCTGAAAGAGCTGGGTGGGGCCCCAGGATGTGCACTTTTCAGAACCCGCCAGGTGATGCTGGGCTGAGCCAGGTTTGGGGACTGTCCGTGTCATCTGCCTTGTCAAGACGTCTAGCCATGGGGTCGGGGGGAGGATTGAGCTGGTGTGGCCGGGGCGCAAGGGAGGACTTGGGTATTTGTCCTTGCAAGTGGTGGGGGGAGGACCTGCAGAGGGGAGGGAAGCAGCTGAGAGTGTGCAAGGGACAGGTGCTGGGCCGCATCCCCGTGTCTCCCCACCTGTCTGCTGTCTTCCTTGTCCCCCTTCCCCAGACTCAAGGCTCCTCGAGGGCCAAGCCCGGCTGAATTCCACAGCTAGATTGGGAATGGGTGGCGCTGTCCTCGGGGAGGGGGCATATCCCTTGGGGCTGCTCAACTGAGGAAGTGGCAGCTTCATCTGACCTTGCAGGGCAGAGTGTGGGAGGTCAAGGGTGAGGCTCCTGCTTTGGAAGCCCCGGGTCCCCTCCCTGGCCACCAAGGGGCCGTGGCCACACACCAGGGACATCAGCACCCATGACCCAGCCCTCGGTGGCTAACCCCAGCAGTCCTCTCGCCCACCCACATCCCTTTTCATAATTTCACTTAAGAAGAGCAGAGGGCTGGGGTGGGGGCACCAGCTCTGAGGGTTTAAACTGCGTCTTGTGACATCTGGTGGCTCTTGAGCTCTTGGGCCGTGAGGGTGATCATGCAGCCGGGTGATGGGGCGTGCGCCCTCTGCCCCTGAAGGTGGAGCGTCGTCGTGAACATGCTGCCGACGCACGTTCCGGGCCCTGGAGGCCTCGGTGCCGGCCCAGTGGGGCCATGTAGGGCGGTGAGGGGAGGTGGACAGAGTCCCTGCCCTCGGGAAGCACAGGTGACAGGGAGACTGGCCGGGAGCAGACGGTCACAGGGTGGCACTTGGTGCTGTGCACACTGAGACCCAGAGCACTGGGGAGGGGCTCAAGCCGGTAAGGAGACCCTGGCGTCACTGTCCGGGCCTCACTGTCCCAGTTCTGGGAAAGAGGGTTAGTTATGCCAGGAATAGAACCTTCTGTGTCCCATGGTATCGCCTGACTCTGAGGCTGCAGCAACTTGAAGGAAGGGGCAACAGGGGCTGGGTCTGCGGCTCATCCCTTTGCGCCAGCAGTCAGATCCTGTCCACTCCTGCAGGGAGCTGGGGGCCTCCTGTCGTCTGTGTCCTGCTCGGGGCTCGCTCAGGCATCTCTCCACTCTCTGAGTACTTAAAGCTCGGAGGAACGTTGGGAAATTTGCAACACTTGGCCCCAGCATGTGGGGGAAAGAAATTTCAGGTTGGAACTGTAGAAATGGCTTGGCAAGTTAGCACATGGTTGCAAATTCTCCTTTTTCTTAGAACTTGGAATCACCCTCACAAATAGGTCTCCTCTGGGCCAACCTGTGTATCTATCTGCTCCGAATACTAAGCAAAACCTACCTACGCCTAAATGAAGCATAACCCACCCTCCCCGTTATGGAAACTGAATATTCAGATATCGATTACTTGACCCAAATCACATTAATGCGTTTGGCAGAAGCCGTTTCCCTGGGTGTCCATGAGCTTCAGGTGAACAAAAGTGAATTGCAGGGAAAGCTCTGGATGAAGCCACGTGTGGCCGTGGCTTGCGGAGGAGGCAGAGGGGCGGTAATTAACTGCAGGTCACGTCTGGGGCCCGGACCCCTGGGGTGTATAATCAGTAAGATTGCAGCTTCTGTTTGCTCAGGGCCTGGCGCTCCCCAGAGCACACACTTGGATGTCTGTGGTCTTGTTAGAGTTATTCTGGAACTCTCAGAAATACTCAGGGCTCCACGGGTTGAGGGAGGGAGGTGGCCGAGGTCACACTGCCAGAAGAGGCACAGCTGCGATCTGAGCTCAGGGCCGTCTGTCCCCAGCCCAGCCCCCTCCCACCTCCTTGAGATGCTTTGCAGGCTGGCGAGAATGTGTAGACAGTGCAGACGGACAGGGGCGGGGACAGGGTGGGGGTGGGGGCTGCTGCAAGGAGGCAACATCCAGCTGAGCTTGAGGTCAGATGTGATGACCTTGGGGGAAATGTCCACAGGCAGCAGGCTTTGCCGTTGATTTTAAGGAGAAAAGAGTTTGAGACACCATGCACACCACCGAGGCATTACCTGCCTGCCTTCAGTTTCCTCCTCTTCAAGCTCATCTCGGCCCCCACCTCCCTGCCTCCCCCCCACGGCGCTGGAGGAAACACTCCTCTCCCCTTCCCTCCTGCCACACGTGCTGCGCCTGCATGTCCCTCTCTGCTGGTCGCTGGGGGACCTTATGGAGGAGGCCCCAGCCTCACCTGGGTCACCGCTCTCACCTGTGTTTTCTGGAGTGTTTTTACCATCATTATTGTCATAGTTGGAAGTAGTGGCCGTGGGATCGACAGTGTCACAGACAGGACGTGTGCGTTGTGGAAAGCGCAGGTGAGCAGAGAGAAGCCATGCGTGAGCTCCCACCATGCAGGAAGGACCCCCGCTGGCCGCAGCTGTGTTTCCGCGACACCCCCCTCTGGGAGGACTTGTTCCCTTTCCGGGCCTGCGGAATTGCGTCCTGCCTTCCTCCCTGAGCGCCCCTGCAAGGTCCCCGGCACCGAGAACCCTCCCGCGCCCCTTCCTGAGCTGCGTGTGGGATCCGACTGCGGGGCTCCTGAGCTGACCACACTCTCCCTCTCCCTCACCAGGTGGGGCGTGTTTTTTGTCTTTTTAAATTTCATTATTTTATTTTGGTAAAACAGACACAACGTAAAATTTACCATTTTAACCATTTTGAGGAGTACGACTGAGTGGCATTAAGCTCGTTCACGTTGTTGTGCAGCCATCACCACCATCCCTCTCCAGAACCTTCTCATCTTCCCCAGATGGTGCTCTGTCCCCATTAAACACTGATGCCCCCAGGCCACGCACCCAGCGTTCTACTTTCTGTGGCTGCGGACCTGACCCCTCCAGGGACCTCACGTAAGCGGACTCGTACAGGGTGCGTCCCTCTGCGTCTGGCTTATTCCACAGAGCGTCGTGTCCTCAGGGTTCATCCACACTGCAGCACGTGTCGGAAGGCCCTTCCTGTGTAAGGCTGAGTAGCATGCCATGACGCGGGTAGGCCACATGGTGCTTGTGCCTTCGTCCAGCAGCGGACGTGGGCCGTGAACAGTGCTGCTGTGACTGTGGGTGCACATGTCTCTTTAAGACCCTGCTTCCTGTTGTTTCGGGGTTATGCCCAGACGTGGAATCGCGGCAGGCATTGGCAAGTCTGCGTGTAAGTGTCTGAGGGGCTGCTGTACTGTTTTTCATAGTGGCTGCGCCATTTGGCATCTGGTGGGGGCTGTTCTGAGGGCAGGACCTCATCAGGCTGGCCCGGGAGTCCCCCAGCACAGGGAGGGGCTCCACAGGCTGGCTGAGGGCCTGTGACTGGGGACTCGGCCGCTCCTCCTGGCCACACCTCTCCTCCCCTCCCCGCCATGCCCCCTGCCCACTGTGCTGAGCTGTCAGGGTCCCCACATGGGCCATGCCCTCCCCCACCCTGTGTCTTCGCACAGCCTGTCCCGCTCCAGGAGGCCTTCCTCCCCCTGCCCTTTCACCCAAATCTGCCAGTCGCCTGCTCTACGGGGTGGACATGCTGCTGACTCCCCCTGGCCTGCGAGGCCTCCCCTCTGCTCTTGTCTCTGCTGAGGCATGACGTGCTTGTCCACTCGTCTGGGGGTCTGCCTCGCGCCTTCTCTGTCTGCCTCCTTTGACCAGGGAGTCCCGGAGCTGCCCTCCCCGGCTCGGGATCCCCTGAACCAGTGAACCCCTGGGGCCTGAGCAGTTCGGGATCGGTGTACTCGTGGGCTCGGACTGCAGAACAACTGCAACAGCCTGGCAGCTCATGAGTTCTGAGGCTGCAGTCTGGGCAGGGCTGCCTCCTCGTGGTGGCACCTTCCTGCTGTGTCCTCACCTGGTGGAAGGGGCCAGCAAGCTCTCTGGGCCCCCCTTGTGACCTAACCACCACCCCAAAACCCACCTCCTAATACATCACCTTGGGCGAGAGGATTTCAACATGTGAATTTTGGGGCAGACACAAACATTTGAACCGTAGCAGTAAGTGACCCAGGAGCTCAGCTCGCCGGGCCCTGGGAGCATCGGAAAGCGCATGGCCCAGGGTTTCCTGAGCTGGGCAACCGGCTGAATACTTGGAAAGCTGCAGCTGGACCCAAGGCCACGCTGCAGGACGTGGGCCAGGCGGGGAGATGTAAATTTAGCCATGCTGAGCTGGAAATATCGTGCACCTTCCTTCCTGCGCTTCCCGTCACTGTGACTCAGAGAGTGTTATTGTTGTCAAATGCTCTGCAGACCACTGTTGTCTGGTGGGCCGTGGGCCACCGACCCATAAAACCAGCCTCCTCGTGGGGTGCAGCAGGTGAAGCCCCCCCAGCTTGGCAGAGCCCCTCCCCTTCCTGGTTTGGAGGACTTCAACATAAGAATTTGGGGGGGACAAAAACACTCAGATCACTGCAATACTTTAGCACGTATCAGTAGCAAACATCAGCTTTATAAATGATGTCACAACTCCCGTTGCCTTGGTTATACCCAGCTGTCCTTTATAGGACAGCTTGTTTACCTTTTCCCTTCCGGGATCCAGTCTAGGATCCCGCATTGCAAATGGTTATCCTGTGTTTTTGTGCTTAGTGTCCTTTATTCTAGAATGTTCTTCCTGCCTTTTTCCTTTTCTGTTTTTCTTTTGTGATGCCGACACATTTGAAGAGGCAGACCTGTTGCCTTGTGATCTGTTTCTTCACACCTGGGTTTGGGCTGAGCACGGTGGGCGAGAGCCCTGCCTTGGTGCCGCTGCGCACCCCCCCACGCCCCCCCGCCGGGTCCGGCAGGGCGCGTGCAGGGCCGTTGGTTCCCGAGTGCTTTCAGACCTCACCACACCTTGTGTGCACCCAGTGTAGATAAAAATTCTCACATGTACATCTGCGCGCCCACGTGCAAACAGACGTGTGAGAGACATTCCCGGAAGAAGTGGAATTGTTAAACAGGATGGCTTCTGCCAAACCACGCTCCCCGCTGGCATCCCGGTTTACACCTCTACCAGAAAGGGCGTGAGTGCCCCGGCCCCCGGCCCCTCCTGGCCCAGCACAGGATGGGATCATTCTTTTTGACATTTGCCAAATGAGGGCAAGGGCGCACTCCCTGCCTCGCGGGGCTGGGGAGCCTGCGTGCATTTGTGTGTGTTCCGGCCATTTGTGTTTCTGTGGATTTCCTGTCCCTTTCTGTTATTGGTCTGTCTAATTCAGGAGGCGGATGGGGCGTGTGGACTGTGTTTGGCAGCAGGGAGGAGCTGCTGGTGGCTTCAGCGTGGGTTCCCTTGCCGATGGGGCCGGGAGGGATGTGTGTTGAGGGGTGGGGAGGGCGGCGGGCGGCTTCCTGTCTGGGTGGGTGTTGTCAGCTGTGCTGGAAGAGGGGGGCCTTGGCCGCTGACCCTACAGTGGATGTTCTCACTGCGGATTTTCCCTGCCAGCTGCTCTGGGGGCTGCCCAGACCCAGCAATGTGGGCGCCGTGCTTTGTCCCAGCACTAGGCCTCCTCTCCGCCCCTCCCCAGCCTCTTGCCGCCTGTCTCCCTCTGGCCTCCGTGTGGAGCCTTCACACCTCCACTGTTGCCTTGGCAGCTTGGTGTCAGTGCAGAGGCGGGGCGGGCGCCTGAAACAATGTTGCTCCCTGCCTTCCTGCCCCAATACGTGGCTTTATGCCCCCCAGGCAGGCCGGCATTGTAACTCACTTACCTGTTTACTCTTTGTCCCCTCCCCCACAGCCTACTGCTCCATGTGGGATGGGACCCCCTCCCTGCACCTAGTGGCTGATGGGCCCTCCCCCGTGGACCAAGTGTGCTGGTGTTTAGGGGCACTCAAGACCCACAGGACTCTGGTATGTGGAAGGGGACATCTGCCCAGCTAGTGCAGCTGTGGGATGTCTGGGCTGTTTCCACTGCGGCCAACTCCTGTCAATGCGGGGAGCTCTAGGAATCGCTGGGCCAAGGGAAGCTTGCGTCCCACGCTGTCTGCAGAGATGCTGTCCGGGGCAGCAGGGGCATGGGCCAAGCACAGAGGAGCAGGCCTGAGGGAGGGGGTCCCAGCCAGGTGGTGGTGATCTCAGTCTGGGAGGCTTGGCGCCCCCCCCAGAGCTGGCACCCTGTGCTGGGGACCCGGAGGCCAGTCTGGCAGGAAGTGGGGGCCCATGAGGGTGGGCAGCACAGAGGCAGGTGGGCAGCAGGGGACGGGAAAGCTCATCATGGGATGGGGAGGTTTTGTGCCACTGCCCCAAGGCTGCAGATGGCCCTGAAGAAAGCGGGAAAGCCAGACTAGCGGTCGAACCGCATCCCCAAAAAGATATGTTGATATCCTAACCCCCAGGACCTTAAAATGTGACCTTGTTTGGAATAGGGTCATTGCAGGTGTAACCAATTAGGATGAGGCCGTGCTGGAGTAGGGGCGCTGACCCAATGTGACCAGTGTTCTTAGTATGAAGACACGCGGGGCGGGGGCCAGGGGCACTGTGAGGATGGAGGCAGAGGCTGGAGTGACGCAGCTGCAGCCGAGGAAGGCAGGGAGAGGCCGCGAAGGGTTCTCCCCAGGGCCTCAGAGGGAGCATTGTCCCGACCACCCGTGAGCTCAGCCTCTGCCTCCAGACGGGGAGAATAAACATTCTGTTGTCGGAGCCACCCAGGCTGCAGTACTTGTTACGGCAGCCACAGGACACCGATACAGTCGGGAGTCGGGAAACAAAGATGCCAGTTACCGCGCCTGCCGTTTACCAGGCCAGGGGCTGGGTATTTCCCACACATCGCCTCATTTGTCTCCCTGCAGCCCAGGCGGTGGCAGCCCCATTCTACAGACAAAGAAACTGAGGCTCCAAGAGGTAAAGTTGCTGGGTCCAGGTCACACAGCTGCTGCGCAGTGGAGCTTGTTGTGGGCCCAGGTCTGCCTGAGTTGCACAAGGGCTGCCGCTGGGTGAAGGCCTTGGTTTGTGATGTGTGACACAGTCGTGGGATGGGAGTGGCGGGTGCAGGAGGACGGTCTTGAGCGAGGTGTTCTGTCTTCTGACTGTGAGGCCTGGAGGGCATCCAGGTGGAGGCGTCCAGTGTGCAGCTGGAGCTGGGCGTCCAGTGCTCAGGCGAGGCCAGGGCTGGGCAGTAGTCACCTTCCCCAGCGACAGGAGGATGTCTCGGATCCCTCCAAATCTACATTTTTATGACCCTGAAAAGGCAATGGTGTCCTCCTTGCTTTCAAGTCGAGTTGAAAATCTCTACCATCTCTTGCCAACGTTTTAGGCCTTGATCTTGCGTCTCAGCTTTGAAGCTGCATTCAGAAATGAACATGTGAGTGACTGTACCCACTGATGTCACCATGATGGGTGGAAGCCACGGTGTTGGGCTGTCAGGGAGGGAAGAATTTCATTAAGTGTGTGTGCCAGGGAGGAGGGTGCGCAGGGTGGGATCTTCGCGGCAGTGCAGCTGAGTGAGTGGGCGGGGCCGCTGCAGCCTCTTGGGGCCACGCACCCATTTTCCACCAGAGCCCCACTTCCTGTGCTGCTTGACCATCTGGACCGCTGCACCCAGCAGGTTGCTTTCTCCAGCAAACACCCTCACCCCACAGAGAAACATCTGGGCACCCGTGAGCCCGAGTTTGGCCAGGCACAGCTGAGCTCCCTGGGTGCAGGCTGCCACTGGGGGCTGGCAGCGGATGGCCAAGAGTGTGGGAGAGTCGGGGCTGGGTCCTTCCAGGCACGTGTCGGTACCGCCCACCCTCCCTGTGCATAAAGGGCTTCTCACTCTCTTTTCTTGAAGTCGTCAGTTGTCACCCTGGCCCCCGCGCTGCTGTCAGGGCACAGCTGTAGAGGTTGGCACTGAATTTTCTGCACTGCAGGTGGGGCCTCAGTCCTGGGCATGAAATCAGTTTAGTGGGTCACAGCAGTGCTCGTTATGTAAGAAGTTGAGTAGAAAAATAGCAGAGCACATTGCAAGTAATACGGGTAAGTGTAGTTTTGAAAAATGTTTTTTATAACTTTATATATCAGTTAAATTATTGCTGCACGTGGTAGGCTGAGGAATGCCTCCCCCCATGTGTCATGTCCTAGCAGACAACCTGTGGATGTTGCCTTATTTGGAAAAAAGGGTCTTTGCAGATGGGATCCCATTAAGGATGCTAAGATGGGGAGATTATCCTGGATTATCTGGGGGGCCCTAAATGCCATCACAGTTATTCTTATTAGAGAGAGGCAGGGGGAGGTCATGGACAGACACACAGAGGCTCAGAAGCCCGTGTGACCACGAGGCTCGGCCCTGCCCACACCTTGGCATTAGCCTTGTGATGCTGATTTGAGACTTCTGGTCCTCGCTGCTGCTGCCTCGCTGGTGCTGCGCTGCCTGGACACTCTCCCCATCTCTGGGCCTGGCTAGTCCCGCCTCCCCACCCCTCCCTCCCCGTGCTGGGCTCTGATACCCCCTCCTCCAGGAAGCCGCTGGCCCCTTGCAGGCTGGGCCAGGCCCTGTGCTCCTCTGGGCTGTGCCTGGCGCCATCCTGCATGTCTGGGCTCCGGCCAGGCTGTGTGCCTTTATGTCCCTGGCTTATCTATGAGGTGGGGATGATAATGGTGCCACTTCGTTTAGGGACGCTTAAGTGACTTGATATGTATAAAATATTGTACGTGTAAAGCCTCTGAATGTTGCCCAGTGCTGGTGACCACTCCACCTGTACTAGCTGCTGCAGTGGTTGGACTTGGACCATGGGGACCTTGGGGGGCTAGGCAGGGCCTCAGAGCGCCAGCCTCTGTCTACGCCCCTCAGCCTCCTGAATTTTAGAGAAAATGCCCTTAAGATAATGCCCTCAAATGTCCTGGGTGCTAACGACAGATTCCACAGGGCCTCGGGCATCCACGCGTCACCCCAGCCACCCTGCTTCTAGGTACCTGGCCCTGGAACCATCAACACCCAGGGGCGGAGGTCCTTGGAGAATGTTCTCCTTCTGAGCTGAGACCAGCAGGGCCTCCCTTGGGAGTTGCCTTTTGTAAAAACCAGATGCCTGGGGTGGACCAGTGGGCTGGGGGTGAGGGTGTGTCCGAAGCGTCTCAGCTGTGGACGCAGAACCCTGGGGAGTGCTGGGTGCTGGGCGTCCCGGGGACGCCGCTGCCTCTCTGGCACGTCAGTCTTCTGGCGCGTTTGACTTCCCGGGTGTCTCAGAGCATCGACGAGGGCTCTTCTCAATGTTGCACGCTTGACTCTCCAGGTGGCCACCATGTTCTCACCTGTGCAACGTCGGGGCAGGGTTGGGGGACACTTCACTGGCTCTCCCAGCCCTGACTCTGAGACCTGTCGCCCCCACAGCCCCAGCCAGAGCGGCAGCGGGAGCACTGGGGAGGGTGCATCGTTGGGGACGCTGCTGAAAGACATCAGCGGGAGGGAGGGCTTCCATGTGCGTGTGCTTGTCGCGTGAACACGGAGGGAGGTGTCAAGGTTTTAAGAAGTTCTGTGTCCTGGATTTCTCACTGCATCTTAGAAATACTATCTTTAAACATCAGTCTTACAGCACGTCCTGATCTAATTGCACCATCCAGTATAGTAGCTGCCGGTCACATGTGATTATTTAAATGAAAATGCATTAAACTCAAATACAATGTAAAATTCTGTTTTATATTTGCACTGGCTGCACTTCAAGTGCCCAGTGGCTGTGCCAGGCTGGACGCGCTGATGCTGACCCTTCTACCGCGTGGTGCTGGTCCTTCATGCAGGGGCTTTGGTGTGAGTGACAGGGGAGGGGGGCATCTGTATTTCTGTCTTTTATTCCCTATCTCTTAAAAATAGCATTTAGAGTGTTTTCCTCTGATTTCAAATGATGTATGTAGGCCGGGCGCGGTGGCTCACGCCTGTAATCCTAGCACTCTGGGAGGCCGAGGTGGGTGGATCGTTTGAGCCCAGGAGTTCAAGACCAGCCTGAGCAAGAGCGAGACCCCGTCTCTACTAAAAATAGAAAGAAATTATATGGACAGCTAAAATATATATATATATATATATATATATATAGAAAAAATTAGCCGGGCGTGGTGGCGCATGCCTGTAGTCCCAGCTACTCGGGAGGCTGAGACAGGAGGATCCTTTGAGCTCAGGAGTTTGAGGTTGCTGTGAGCTAGGCTGATGCCACGGTACTCACTCTAGCCTGGGCAACAGAGTGAGACTCTGTCTCAAAAATAAATAAATAAATAAATAAAAATAAAATAAAATAAAAATCAAATGACGTATGTAGAACATTTGGGGAAATATTAAAAGGAAACATCCCCCATCCCCCAGCACCCAGACACACCCACTGTGAGTGGTCCTCGGGGACCTTTGACCCCAGCCTCGGTGCCTGGTTAGCGTGGATGGGCATGGCCGACTAGAGGGCTGGCAGCCCCGTTTGGGGCAACGAACATGGGTCAGGGGCAGGCAGGTGAGGTGTGTGATCCAGGGGCAGTTCCCCAAAGCCCCACAGGCTGCGTGGTTATAACCAGCACTCACTCCAGAGCTGAGAGTCCAAGCCCAGGCTGCAGACAGCCAACACTTTCTTGCTGTATCCTCACGTGAGGAGGAGGAGGGCTGGCAAACTCTCCAGCCTGCCGTTGTGAGGGCACTAATCTCAATCCTGAGGGCTCCGCCCGCAAGACCCAATCGCCTCCCAAAGGTCTGGCCCCCAGACACCACCACACTGGGGATTAGGGTCCCAGCGTACAGAGTCCATCGCAGTGGCCTTGGGCTGGACAATGACTTCGTCTCCCTCCTGTCTGTTGAGGTTTAGAGGTTTGTGTTTAAGCACTTGGGAGCACATCTGTAAACAGTGGGTGCCCTACAAATAAAGGGGAATCTTCTTGTGGTTACAGTGCCTCCTCAGATTCCAGGTGCCTCGAACCACCAGGACCTTATTAAAATGCAAGTTCCATGTCGGGAGTTTGGGGGCCAAGCCTGATGCCGGAGCTGCTGGTCACTCACACCCTCTGGGCAGCAGAGGACAGTTCTGGTGTTGGGGAAGCGTGACCCGGGGCTGTGAGCCCGGGAGGCCCTGCGGGCTGAGGGCTGACATCCGTGGGGCCCCTCCCCTTTGCAGGGAGGGTCCTTCAGAGAAACAGAGCTAATAGCAGATACACGTAGGGAGAAGGGGTGGAGGAAGGGAGATTGATTGATTTACGGTGGCAGTGGCCCCACGCGATAGATTATGGAGGCTGAGAGGGCCCATGATCCGCTGTTTGCAAGCTGGAGACCCAGGGCGGCTGGTCGTGTGATTCAGTCTGAGGCTGAAGGCCTGAGGACCTGGGATGCTGCAGGTGTGAGTCCTGGGGTGCAAAGACTCGAGAGCCAGAAGCTCCAATGTCAAGGGCAGCAGAAGGTGGACGTCCCAGCTCAAACGGAGGGAAAGAGAGAGAGAGAGCGGCCTCCTTCCTCTGCCTGGCTGCTCCATCAGGGCTCAGGGAATGGGCTGAGGTCTGCGCACACTGGGAGGGAGGTGTTCTCAGTCTACAGATTCTAATGCTAATCTCTCCCGGAAACACCCTCACAGACACCCAGAATAATGTTTTACCAGCTACCTGGGCATCCCAAAGCCCTGTCAAGTTGACACATAACATAAAACATCACAGAGGCCAAGCCCTGGGTCATTCTGACACTGCAGCTTAGAGTTGGGGCTCAGCGGTTCCTCCACCTTCGGGAGCCCCGGCTTCCTGGGGCGATGTAGCCACCCCACGAGGCAGGAACAGGGTCCTTCCCAGGGGCTAGAGCTCCCAGGGTTCTTGCCCTCCCAAGGGGCCTTGTACACCGACCGTCCAGCTTCCTGCTGCATTCTGGGCCTGGTTGGTTTCTGACACCTGAACAAAACCCTTCGGCAGCCACCCTTGTTCTCAGGGTCTCCACTGCCCCAGCCCCCGCCTTCCGCCCCACCCATGTTGCAGCCTCGTGCAGCCCAGGGCGTCTGTCCTCCCTCCTTCGTCCACGCCGCTCCCTCGCCCAGCCTGTCCTTCCCGACACTGAGCTGCTCCTTGGCCCCAGTGTCTGTTTGGGCTCTTTCCTCCAGAGTGACCCCCTGAGCCCCCAACAGCTGCCACCTGCCGAATCACCCTTGGTTGGACACTGCTCACACGAGGTGTTTCCATGGTTTTGGGGCCCCTCGTGCCTGCAGAGCTGGCCCCACCGCTACTCTCTCTGTGCCTCAGTTTCTCACCTGGAGAGTAGGGATACTGGGTGTGGTACAGCACATAGGATTTGCTGAATGCTCAGTGGATGGCTGCTGGCATTGTCATTGTCACTGTCACCATCATTGTTTCTGCTCTGAGGTAGCTGCAGAATATTGAACAGGGAAACTCTTTATAAGCAAAAAGGGATCTAATTGTTTGCCTTGGGTGCGTAATTTGTGCCCATTTTTGGGTTCTGTGGGTGCACACACCCCTTGGGCCTTCCCTCAGGGCTGGCCAATTACCTTGTGCCCTTTCACAGGCAGGAGGCGGAGGTTTCAGACCAGCGTGACTGGTGCAAATCGGATTAGCCATGCAGAGCAAGGACAGTCCCCACGGCTGCCAGCACCTGCTTCCTGACTCTTCCCTGAGAGGCGATTGGATACAGCGTTTGGCCCAGTGCTGGTACAGGGATGATCTGGCCAGCCCAGGGCTCCTAAGTGGCGTGAAATGGGACTTGTGCTCCAGGGTGTCGCCCCGAAGCCTCTGAATCGTGGGCTCTTGGCCTCTGATCACTGAAGGATGATTTGCACAGATCATGTGCACAATTAACCCGGGCAAGTGCCCACAGGCTGTCCTGCTGTCCCTGCTGCGTCCAAGGCAATGTTCTGTGCGTACACGGCTGAAAGGTGCAGAGGGCGTTTCTGCCTCTAGAGATCTCCAAGTGGAAGCTCTCCCTGTCCCGAGGGGCAGCAGGAGCACAGGGAATTCTGAGGAGGCCGCACAGTCAGCCAGACCTGGGCGGGAGCCCAACACTGCTGCTCACTGCCAAGGGGCCTCCCGTAGTTTCCTGGGCTTCCAGAGCCTCAGTTTCCCCTCCGGCACATGGGGGCTATGTTGTGGGTTAAATAGGTCCCCCCCAATTTATGACCACCTGGAACCTTAGAATGTGATCTCATTTGTGTCTTTGCATATGTAATTAGGTAGGAATGGAGATGAGGTCACAGTGGATTGGGGCAGGCCCTAGATCCGATGACTGGTGTCCTTATAAGAGACAGAAAGGACGCAGAGAAACACAAGGAAGAGGAGGAGGCCGTGTGAAGACAGAGACAGAGACTGCAGTGATGCAGCCACAAGCCAAGGAACGCCTGGAGCCACTAGGAGCCACCAGAGCAGGCAGGATCCTCCCCCGGAGCCTTGGAGAGAGTGTGGTCCTGCTCCCTGGATTTCAGACTTCTGGCCCCCAGAGCTGCGGGAGAATCACTGTCTGCTATTGGAAGCCCCCATTTGTGGGCCTGTGTTAGGACAGCCCCAGGACCGTGGTGCAGGCTGTGACTCCCACCACACGGGGCTGTTGGTGATTTGTGAGCTTGCTAGTGCTGCCTCTGGTACGTGGGGGGGTCAGTAAATGATCCTTGCCCCCACAACTCCCTTTCCTGGATGCCTGGGAGACAGGTGTGTCTTTGGGAGTCTATTTCGGTGTGCTGGGGAGGCTTGGCCTACCCCTCCCTGGCAGAAGGTGGCAGCTGCCACATGACCTTCTGGGGACGCCCAGCCATGGAGACTCCCCCCATTGCCCCACTGGGGCCCAAGCCTCCGCAGGCGCGGGGGCCCAGCCAGGCAGAGGGAGAGCTGCCTTGCCCAGTGCCAGTGGCAGCTGGCAAGTCAAGGCACACCATAGAAACGTCAGCTCTCCCGATGTCACCACACAGGACGGCGCCCACCAAGCTACTTTGATAAAAACAGTGTCTTTTAACAGCTCGAATCCCACCTGCTGGCAAGGTGGCCTGCAGGGCAAGAGTGACTGGAAAGGTCTGGGGTGCCAGGGAGAGAGGAGAGAAGGGGCAGGGCGGAGGATGAGGCGGAGGGGAGGCCGGGCAGGGGGAGTGAGCCTGGACCACAGAGGCAGAGTGGTGGGGTGCACTGGGGAGCCCGAAGGTTCATCTTCCAGCTCTAGACGGGTCCTGCCCCCACCCTGAAATGCCCCCTCCATGTGGGCACGAGGCCCAGGGCCCAGCGGAGCTCATCTCTGGGCAGCTGTCTGGAGCCTTCCCTCCTGGTGCCACCCTTCTGGCCTGAAGTGTCTGTCCAGTGCCAGGCCGGGACCCCTTGTCATCTCACCCGGCAGCACCGCCATTCCAGGAAGCTCGTGGAGCTTTATTGAACGGAGCGGCTCTGGGCTGGGGCAGCTGCAATGGCCTTGAAGCCGGACCAATGAAACTTCAAGCCCCGACTCTGGCCTGACCTCACTGTGGGACCAGCTCACGTCACTGCTTTCTGGAGCCTCAGGGACCCCATCTGTGGAAGGCAGTGGTGACTGTGGTTCCTCCCTGCCAGGGCATTGTGAGTAAAAATAGCAGATACTCTGCATGTGTTCCCAGAAAGCAAGTAGCCGCGGCTACCCCACGTCTGGGCTCGCCTGGCCAGAGTAGCTCTCGCTCCCGGCCTCAGAGCTGGGCAGGGCCCCATCTCTCCCGGCCTGGGCGGTGTGCTGGATTGTTCCGAAGAGACCTGTGGATTCCCAGAGCTGAGAACAGGGGACGATGTCCGCTTCCCAAATGGAATTTCCATGCCGGAGGCTGGGCGGGTCCCAGCTCAGCGGAGTGCGTGAGGTCTTCCCACGCCGTGGTGCTTTCAGCGGTGGACACTCCGACGGCACGGCTGACGATGACAGCACGAGGAATGGCACAGGCCCTCACGTCCCAGTCCTCAAACAGACCCGGTGGAACAAGCACTGCTGTTCCCAATCCACAGACGAAGGGGCAGCATCTCGTGATAAAAATATCCGTAAGGTAGATGTGGTTCTATTTGTGTAAAATTATTTATGTAATATTATAGTAAGAGCTAAAACTAAAATAATCTATAAAACTCGTGGAAGAAAACATGGGAGTAAATCTTCATGATCCTGGATCAGGAAGAAATTTCTTGGAAATGATACCAAGAGCCTGAGCAACAACAATGAAATAGATAAACTGGATTTCATCAAATTGAAACCATTTGCGCTGCAAAAGACATCATGAAGAAAGTGAAGACGCAACTCACAGAGCAGGAGGAAGTATTGCAAATTGTATATCTGGGAGGGGACTTGTATCTAGAACATATAAACAACTCCTACAACTCAGTCATAAGAAGGCAACATACAAAGACTGGCCATTCGGATGGCTGGAATCAGAGCCAGATGTACCGAGGGCTGCAGGGAGGCTGCGGGGGAATTAGAGCCCCGGGGGAGCAGCCCCTGCGGAAGACAGTCTGGCAGCTCCTCCAGATGCGTAACCCAGCATGTCCTACCCACGTCCACACAAAAAGTTGCACATGGATGTTCATAGCAGCATTATTCGTATTAACCAAAAAGCAGAAACAAGCCCAAAGTCCATCAACTGGAGACCGGATAAGCAGAATGCGGTCTGTCCACTCAATGGAACATTGCTCAGCCGCAGGAAGGAAAGGAGCACCGGCAGCCGCTCCGACACGGGTGCTCCTGAAACGTTCTGCGAAGGGAAAGAAGCCGAAAGACCACATAGCGTATGATTCCACATGTGCGAAATGTCCAGAACATGCACATCTAGAGAGACAGTGACTGGTGCCAGGGCTGGGGGCGGGGAGTGGGGTAATGGGTACTGGGTTTCTTTATGGGGTGATGAAAATTTTCTAAAATTGATTGTGCTGATCGACACATGACTGTATCTCTAATACAGTTGCTATTACAAAATGTATACACTGAGCACTTCTACAGAGCTGGGTAGGTTTTGTGGACGTGCTTGGAATACTCTTTTTGAAGGGAGTGTTTCTGGGTCACCCTAGGGCCAGGCATAGACTTTGCCTTATGTGCGGACATACAGATCATATATCATGTTCTAGGTGTGTGAGTGTGTGTACAGAAACGGTGGTGGAGTGGCCACCCACGTGCTAGGTGGTCACCTGAGAGTAAGGATTGTAGGTGACTTTTACTTTTTCTCCAACTTCTAGGTACTGTTTGGGTTTCTAACCATGAGTCGTGTGCCTTACATAACCAAAAAGAGTTAATTTTGTCATTGAACCCAGAGGAACGGTGTCTCCAGAGGCCAGCGGTGGTCTAGGGTGGGCTCCCACCCAGCGCTGCCCCCGCCACACCTCCTGGCCTGTCCAGAGGAGAGGGACCATGTCACTGCAGGCAGGGTGTGAGCAAAACCCTGTCTGCCCGTGTTTGGCGCAAGCTTCAGGCTTTGGTTTGTGAGCTGGACCCTGCTGGTCCAAAGAAAAGGCCCCTGAGGCCCAGGGGTTCGCAGGCAGGACTCGCTGCCCACCCGGCTCCGCTTTCCCTGGGCGCCAGGCCAAGCATTTGAACACCTAGTTTTAATTAGACACTCGGGAAATGCTTGCCCTGACACCAGCGTCCCTCGGACCAGCGGACTAGGAGGAAAGTATGAGAAGGGCCAGGAAGTTAAGGGGGAGGCGGAGGCCAGACTGACAGAAAACCAGCTCCTCACACAGAGCCCGAGGTCCCTACCCCCACCCTGCCAGGTACAGGCTGTGTGGTCTTGCCAAGTTGCTGAGCGTCAGAGCCTCACCTGCAGCACAGGCACAGGCTGGTGACCTCAGGGGACTCCCGGTCTCATCTGGGAGCACCTGCCCGCTGGGCTTAACTGCCTCGTATCTCAGGAAAGGAGAAACCTTTGTACAGAAAGCGCACGCATCTTTCCCTTTGGGGGCAGAGTTCAAGGGGATGAAGTGCCCATTGACAGCCAGAGAGACGGGGCCCAAGGCCTGTGCCTGTGCTGGGAGCCCAGCAACGATGGGTCACAGCGGGTGCGGTGCTCTGGCAGGATTTGCACACTTACTGCTCGCGGAGAGGCAAGCCTGGACTCGGAAATGCAGGTGAGCCGGCCACCGCTTGCTCCCTGTGCTGCTCCCGTCTGCTCGTCCACCTGGTGTGGTGCAGCGGGAAGAGCCAGGGCCCGAGACACCTGGGTCCAGTCCTGGCCCAGGGGAGTCACCTTCCTTCTTTGCACATCTGCTTGCCCATCTGTAAATGGTCAAGAGAGGACAGTTCCCAACTGTAGAGAATGAAAAGGATAATTGGACTAAAGTCACAGGTGCAGTGTGGGGTCTTGACAATGGATGGTGTTATGGACTGAATGTTCACGTCCCCCCACATTCACGTGCTGAAGCCCTGCCCCCCAGTGTGGTAGTATTAGAGGCGGGGCCTTCGGGAGGGGATTGGGTTTAGAGGTTGTCCTGGTGGATTAGCGCACGGAGCTGTCTCTCTGCCTTGTGAGGACGCAGTGAGAAGGTGGCTGCCTGCAGGCCAGGGAGAAAGCCCTCACCAGCACCCAGCCACGCCTGCCTTGATCTCGGACTTCCTTCCTGTGAGAAATGAGTGTCCCTTAACTGATGCTACACCCTCTGCCGTATTGTTATGGCAGCCCAAGCTGACTAGGACAGAAGTGTCCTCCTGGGAAGTGGGGGATGGGACCTCTCAGACCCTCCATGGCCATCCTTGCTGGATTCAAAGCCACGGGCTTTTCAGGTCCATTTGGACATGGTGAAGGTGCAGAGTGGGGCACCCAGGCCAGGGTGGTGTCTCCAGGTCAAGGCTGGGGCCCCATCTTCAGAGGCCTGGGCAGGAGCTGAGGGCAGCCGCGGGGAGCAGCAGGTGGGGGCAGCTGAGGTGTGGCCAGTGTGCATGGGGGCCATACAGGCAGGTCCCCCAGCCTACCAGACCCCCATACTGAGGAAGCATCCCTGGCAGATGGCCGTGAGCGTCGGGGGTCCTGGCGGGATTGGGTCAGCCCACAGGCCCTCTCAGGGGGTCGAGAGCTGGGCTTGGGTCCTGGCAGCTCTTGGTTCATTTCCCAGCTGTGCAGTTTTGCCTGATTACAGCTTGGTGACCTGGGTGACGGGTAGGAGTGCTGAGTGCAGTCCCTGGTGTGCGACGGGGCACAGGAACTGAAAGATGGTCTTGTTATTCATTAATCATCTCCCTCCCCTCCCATTGTGCAGTGCTCTGCAGCCACCACATGTGTTTCCTGTTCCCACTAGATTTAAGAAACATTTATTGGGCACCTGCTGTATGTTGAAGACCTAGAGAAAGTCACTTGTTGGTCCAGTGTGGGCACTCTGGCTCAAGGCAACGTGACATTAGGGGACATACACTGCACTTGGAGCCCAGAGACCCAAGCCTTAGTCTTGGCCAGGCCACAGACTTGCTGCATGACCTAGACCAGTGGCCCTGTCTGGCTATTGGTGGTTTCCTCCGTGTGGGGAGCAGGAGGGGGTCAGCCCAGGTGCCTGCTGAGCCCTGGCCTTTTGGGCTGCCACGCGTAAGATCTTGAGATGTCGCTTGGTCCAGAAGGGCTGTACTTCTCTGGCAATGAAGTGACACCCTCCAGGACATGGGTGGCAGGGCACCTACCCCAGCTGCTTGAGGCTCAAAGAGTCCTGGGAATGCCAGAGCTGGGTGAGCGCCTGCTGGGAGCCCGTGGCCAGCCTGGGTGCCCAGGGCTGCTCCCTGCCCTGTTTCTCCTGGCTTCTGCCTCTGGAAGGAAACCCTCCCCCCCACACACACTCCCGCTGGCCCCCCGCGGGCACTGTGGCATGGCCGTCCTCAGAGTGTCACCACCCCACTCTGTGGACGGACGGCAGGCTCAGAGAGGTGACCAGGTGGCCAGCAAGTCCTGGGCGGGCTCAGAGGCCAGCGCTGGCTCTTCCCACGTGAGGGGCTGGTGTGTCGACGGGCCTCAACTTCCGATGTTTTGACTTTTCGATGGCGTGAAAGCAATATGCATTCAATAGAAACCATACTTCAAAAATGTTGAAGTTTGATCTTTTTCTGGGCTAGCGCTAAGTGGTATGGTACTCTTGCACGAGCTATTCAACACTGTACTATAAAGCAGGCTTTGCGTTAGATGATTTCCCAGCTGTAGGACCAGGTGTTCTGAGCACGTCTGGGGGAGGCTGGGCTAAGCCTCCACCTGACGTTCAGTAGGTGTAGTCCACGCAGTCTCAACGTGGGCTGTCTTCACCTCGCCACGGGTGTCTCAGGGCATAACCCCATCGTAAGTGGAGAAGCATCCTTATTAGTTTGCTGTGGTCACCATGGCAAAGTGCCACAGACAGAGTAGCCTAAACAACATTCATTCCTCCACAGTTCTGGAGACCAGAGTCTGGATCCAGTGTGGGCAGGGCTGGTTCCGTCTGAGGCCTGGGGGGCCTCGGCTTCTAGACGGCCGTCTTCTCCCTGTGTCCTCATATCATCTTCCCTCTGCGGGTGCCTCTGAGCCCAAATTTCACCCTTCACTAGCTATGTCGGATTAGGGCCCACCCTAATAACCTCGTTGTACCTTAATGACACCTTTAAAGGTCCTGTCTCCATATGTAGTCGCATTCTGAGGTCCCCGGGGTTAGGGCTTCAACGTGTGGATTTGGGGGGACTTAGTTCGGCCCTCTGCAGATGGGCCTTCCTGTGGCCTCCGAGGGCCCTCGTTCTCCCTGCCCACGGACTGCGTCTAAGAGGACGGGAGCGCGTGGCCAACTCAGCTGTTTCCCTTTTCCTGTCCTCCCTGAGAGGAGGCTCCTTTAGGCCCTGGGGGACTGCTGGTGACCCCACAGCTCTATGTGGCTGTCATTCTGTGAGTGGAGCCCATTCGTGGCCAAGAGTGACTTTGTCCTCCTGAGCTCCTGCCCCAGGACAGGAAAAATCACAGGGCTTGAATATGGCAGGAGCTGCTGGGCGGGGCCCTGGGTCTGTGCCCCGGGGTCTGCCCTTCTCGCCGGGCTGGGAACTTCCTCCGACTCACTGGGCTCACCCGGGGCTGGGGGGTTTCAGCCTTGAGAAAGGCCCCCACAGAAGGGCCTCGGGGTCCCCACGTGCTGGAAAAGCGTCCGAGCAGTCAGGGTCGCTGGGAGCTGTCCAGAAGGAGAGGCTTTGTTTGTCTTTAGCAAACAGCGTTGCTGCTGTTTGCAGCCCTGTGCAGAATACGAAGGAAACCGAGTCACTTGCATTGTCCCATGAGTTCTGATTTTATGCTTTTTCAGTATGAAAGGAAGCCCCAGACCTGCGTCACCAGGCCCCATTCCTTCTCCAGCCTCCTTTGGGCTCACGGATGCCCTCTGTGCCCAGCACCCAACCAGCCTTAGCTCAGAAGTGGGACTGGGGCTCCCTTCAGCCCCATACCCCGCACGGAGACACGTTTGAGACCAGTAACTACACCAGAACAGTCTGAGGTACGCGGGTCACTAGGGGCCCTCGGCCAGCGCTGGCCTCTCGGGGAGCCCTGGCAAGGTGGGAACCTCTGACTGGAGGCCTCAGAGAACTGTCTGAAAGCCAGAGGCTCACTCCACTTTAGAGAGGTGACCTGACTTGCTCCAGGTCACACAGTCAGTGGCCCAGGGTGACAGGCAAATCCCCTCACCTGCTGAGTTTTGCATCGATAAAATAGGACCGTTTTCTTGCAGAGCTGTTGTGGCAGTGAAGGGCGCCCAGAGCTCAGCGCAGGACATGGCAGATGAATGACTGCGACACATTGTCAGTTCAGAGGGGGCATCTGATGTGGGCCTCGAAGGACAAGGAGGGTTCTCACAGGTGAGACAGGCAGTAGCAGTGCTCCCGGGAGAGAGGCCGGTGGGCACCACGGCTGACGCTGGGACCAACCAGGACAACTCTGGGATTGTGGAGCAGTGGGGCATGTGAGGGAACCAGGTGGGCACTGGGCTTGGCGTACGTACTAGGTTGGGGGCTGGGCTATGTTCTGTTGGCTGTGGGAGCCATGGAAAGTTCTTGAGCAGGGCAAGGGCTTAAGCAGAGGGGTGCAGCATGTTCTTGTGCTCACGGCCACCCTCCCCAGTCCTGCCACCTTGCCAGCTTGGAGAGCTTGTCCTGGGGCCTCCATCATCCTGACTATCCCCTGTGAGCTCAGTGGAACCCAAGGGGACACTTTCCCACTGGGTCAGAATGGAGAACTTCTCTGACATTTGAGACTTGAGAGGCCAACTTAGATTAGGAACTGGGCTGGGAGGGCAAGGGACCTGCCTTGCTCATAGGACAGTCTCCCCGGGGCCAGCTCCTGGCCAGGGTCTCAGGGGGCCTCTGGACATGGGTGTGAGTACCTTTCTGTGCTGCACATTGTCATCTCCCAGTTGGGCTGTTGGCAGGTCAGTGCACAAGGATCCCTGAGCCCCAGGGACCATGTGTGGAGCTTGTGCTGTGTGTCAGGCTTGGCATCCGGTCTCGGCCTGCACTGTCCCCTCTGAGCCTCACCGCATCGCCAAGGGCACCACAGCTGTGCCCTTCCTGTCCAGGTGACAGGGCGAGGCTCAGGGGAGAATGACTTTCCCAAGAGTACTTGGCTCAGAGACAGCAGGGCTGGCCTCCTCGTTACCATGCCAACCCGGGCCAACCCAAGCCTCTGGAAAAGTCACCCTGGGTCCTCTCCCTCGTTGTGGTGGGGTCATCGTGTTTTGCTGTGGAGGTTTCCTACACGAAGCCCAGGGAATTGGGGGCTTTATTCCCTTGACACGTCCTGAGCTTTGTCAGTGATCACTGGTGTGGGGACAGCTCGCCTGTAGTCCATCCTGTCTCTTGCTGCAGTGAGCAGCTGGGCCCATAGGACGCTGCGCCGGGGTTGGGAAAGTTGTGCACATGGGAATGGGCTTGCGCACCCTGGTTGCACTTGGAGGAAGCACCTTCTGGAACCTGCCCCAGAAGGTAACACTCCTCCCAGTGCTGCTGGGTGGTGCCTCACAGAATAAAGTGATCACATGGCATGGGAGGAGCCCAGAGAGGTGGGGAGAGCCCAGGCAAGGCTGAGACCCTAGGGAAGGAAGGCTGCAGTTTGGGAGCTGCCGTGGGCGGAGCTGAGGCAGATTGGCCTGTGGTAGGTGGAGTCTGCAGTGGGCGGAGCTGAGGCGGATTGGCCTGTGGTAGGTGGAGTCTGCAGTGGGCGGAGCTGAGGTGGATGGGCCTGAAGTGGGTGGAGGCAGAAGGCGGAAGTCAGCTGGCTGAAGCTGCCTTAGACCCAGGGTGGGTAACTAGAGGGAGACAGATCAGGGATTGAATCCTGGCTCTGCCGCTACTAGCTGTGTGGCTTTAGGCTGGTTAGTTAACCTCTCTGAGCTCAGTTTCTAATCCTGCCAAATGGACATAAGCACATCTACCTCCTAGAATGGCTGTGAAGATTTGAAGCAAGGTCATGTCAGACTTTTGGCATTTTCTTTCTGGGATCAAAATGGCAAGTGTCTCCTCTTGGGATTTTGGTAGTGGAGGGAGTGGTTTTGCTGTCTCTGGGGAAGTCTGGAGTGAGCCTGCGCAGAGGTGTGGAGGGACCAGGCGTAACCCACTGATCCACACTGCTGTCCTGTCTACACCAGGCAGTTATTGTATGGGCCAAGATAAAATGCATAAGGATGATTTGCAAACTGTTAATTGCTGGCCTCATAAAACCTAACTTTTTGCTTGGTAGGCAAGTTTCAGACAGTAGATCAGGAACAGCTTGAGACCTAGTATTTTTTCTGAGCATTTTCTGCAGAGCAGGGAAGGTGCTATGATCTACGTTACGAGTCCCCAAACTCTTCAGAGAATGAAGACTCCTTTTTCAATTAACTCATGTTCCAATGGTTGCATTCAGATATCCATATTGCTTAACATATTCAGTATCAAAAGCAACAGGGGATTTTTTTATATTTCCAAGCAAATCTTCACTCTTGAAAATTCCCTGAGCAGCTCCATGAAGTGAAAGCTGTCATCCCTGTGTGTGCGACACAGACTAAGCAGCTTGTCTGCAGACGGTCACATGTGCAGGGTGCATGCACAGACCCCGTGCAGAATCTCCACAGTCCCCAGGTGGGGAAGCACTGATTTAGGCATGTCCCTGGACTCTTCGTGGATGTGTGTGTGTGCGTGTGGTAGTGCAGTGGCGTCAGAGAATGGGGAGGACATGGCCACCCGCAGGCTGGGGGAGCCTGGCTCTGGTCTGTGTATAAATGATGGGAGCGCAGGTTTTGCATCGTGGTGTTCTGGTGCCTGGGGTCACCGCTTCGGTGGCATCCTGGTTTTCTGTGGCTGCACAACAAACCACTCAGACCTCAATGGCATGAAACAAACATTCTGTTACACTCGTGGGTCCTGAGGGCCAGACATTCAGAAAGGGTGTGAGGCAGATGCTCGTCTCCTCGCCATGATGTCTGTGTTTTCATCTGGGAGGACCTAAAGGCTGGAGGTAACTCTAGAGCTGGGGCCATAATCCCCCGGGGGCACCTTCACCGACATATCTGCTAGTCGATGCTGGCCGTCAGCTGGGACTTCAGCGGCTGTTCAGCCAGAACAGCTCCACGTGGCTTCCACGTGTAGTCCCTTCGCACAGGGTGGTTTGGGCTTCCTCACAGCATGGCTGCTGGGCTCCAAGAATGAGCGTCATAAGCAAGCCAAGCAGAAGTTTGTGGTATTTTAGGAGCTAGCTTGGAAGTCAACTGGTGTCAATATTGTCATATTCTTTAGGTCAAGGCAGTCACAAAGGTCCACCCAGCCTCAAGGTGGGGGGGGGGGAGTCTTAGACTCCACCACTTAATGTGAGAAGGGCCAGTGCCATTTGTATTAGTAGAAGAGCACATGGGATGGTTGCTGTTGCCAACTTTGAAAACACAGCATGTCACAGTGGTTTGATCAGACAGCCCCAGAGGAGCTCAGAGAGAGAACAGACTTCTGGAAGGACACGGTGGGGGATGCTGAAATGCATGGATCAGATGATGCATGCTGTGGGAAGCACGAAACAGACACATACCCCAAAAGGTTGTGATTCATTGTGACGTGTGGCTTCATCCTATTCACTGAGCACCTCCTCGGTGACAGGCACTGGGCTGGCTGCTGGGCCTCCAGGTGAGCCAGGCAGGCATGGGGTGCACAGCCCCTTAAGGGGAGACAGACGTCAGAGGGTGTTCAGTGCTGCAGGTGAGCATGAGAGGACCGCGGTTCCTGCACCCAGCTGCCGTTTACTGCTGACACCTGGGCCAGCCCTGGGCGGGGCACTGAGGACCCGGCTGGGTCAGACCCGAGGAGATTGTGGCCTGGGGCTGGCGGCAGTGCCAGAGGGGTGTGTGGAGGTTGGCTGGGAACATGGTGCATTTTCCCATATTCAGTTCCATCTGGAAACGTTTGTGCACAAGCCTTGCGTCCATTCTTAGGACCCCAAGATGGAATCGAGCTGATCGCGTCCTTGGGGAGCCACCGTCTGGACACAGGCAGATTGGGATCAAATGGGAGAAACCAGAGCCTGTGCGTGCACGGAGAGGGCCAGGTCACCTTGGGGCCGGCATTCCAGGAGTCCCTGCAGTGTGCTTGTGCAATAGTTGACACGGAGCGGTGGCACATCCTGGGAGGAAAGTGCCTGCGCCTGGGGTTCCGGCGGTGCTGGCGCCATGAGCTTCCTGTGTGTGCCCACGTCTTTGTGTCCACTTCTGTCCCCTGTCTCTGTGCCCGTGAGTGTGACTGGCTTCGGGACAGGGGCTGCATCGGTCTCACTGCTTGGCAGGGACCCACTCAGTGCATGTTTGCCCAGTGGAGGTTCACCACGTCTGGCCACACGGGGACAGTCAGAGACCCTCGGAGCCCCTTGCTGGGCCCAGGCTGTGAGGGCCTTGGCGAGAATGGGGCCGGCTCCAGAACGCAGCGTCCCGGCTCATGGTTATAATTAGCCGTCAGCCCTTAAGTAGGTTAGGAAGGAAGTGCCCACGTGTGATTTGGCATGATTTTCCAACAAGTAATGCTTGGGCAGGACAGTCGGGAGGCCTGGACCTAGCCTGAAACCGAGACGCGACCTACAAAGTGAGTACTCCAGGGCAGGGGGCTCTGCGGCACGGGTGGGGGTCGCAAAGCCTCGAGAGGGCAGTTGGGCAGTGTGGGTGAGGATTCCAAGTGCATGTGTCCTGTGCCCTTAATTCCGTGTTTAGAAAATTAGCCCAGAGAAGCCCCTGTGCCAGAGGGCAGAGCTAGCACGGGGTGCTTATGGCTGCAGGGTGCCCGAGCCATGCTGTCTGCCTGCAGGGACTGGCTGAGTGCACCTCGGCACAGGACCGGGGCCAGCTCTGGTGCCCCCAGCACTTGGCCCTAGGGAGACAGACATCTCAGTCCTAGCCCCTGGCCCACAGGGGCTTCCAGGCCAGGGTGGGGGGCAGGCAGGCCAGGGGACAGCAGCCACCCGGCAGCACTGTGTTCAATGGAAGTGCACTTGCGCCTGTCCTAGGAGGCACCTACCCACCCTCTGAGTCGCCACCTCATGTCACCTCCTCCTGGAAGCCCTCTCTGACTGCACTCAGGTTCATCTCCCTGCAGCGCCCCCAAGGAGTTCTCTGCTCGTCATCATGGTCAGAAGGAAAGATCCAAAAGACAGAGCTGGAATTGTGCATCCTGGGACCCGCCCTGGGGGAGCCAGAGCCTTGGGAGTGCACGTGCGCCTGCGTGGTCTTAGAACACTTACTCACAATTATTGGGACATACCTAGGAAATCTGGAAACCCCAAACCAGCTGTTTGCATGATACAAACAGCAGAGCTCTCCGAAATCATCTTGGCAGATGGAGCAGGGTTCCAGTGAGCACCCTCTGCTCTGGGTTGACCCCAGATTTTCCCCTGTGTGAGTCCATGTCCCAGTATCAAGGTGGATTTGCCTCTGGATCAAACCCAGGAAGACAGGAGAACAAGACCAACATGGGCTGTAGGTCTTTGGTCAAGCTGGGAACACCTGCGCGAGCTTCAGTGTTCACTGGGTTCTCAAGAAGGATGCAACTAAATGTAGATCCGTGGGCAGAGAGTGGAAACGAACAGTTGGAACAATTCCCGAGGACCACGGGATGACGAGTGCCTTGCTGTCTGAGTGAAAGGTGGGTCGCTGGACGGAGGGGAGTTTGGCCCTCCCGTGCCCTGTCGGCCTGGCCCGCCCCTCCCCCTGCCGCCTGCTCTGCTGGGACGGTGCCCGTGGGCACCCCTGTCTCTCCAGGGCCTGGCGCTGCCCTGCTCCTCTGTTGAACAAGTGAACGCACGATTTGCAGACCAGCAGGTGGCTGCACGGGCCCCACTGGACCCTCGCTTAGCCCTGTGACCCTCTCTGTGAAATGGGGACGACCAACTGTTCCCGTGGGACGTGGACCAATGAGACAGTGCGCAGGGCCAGGACCGCATCTGTTTTGTCCACTGAGGTATCCCCAGGGCCTTGATCAACTCACGGCACAGAATAGGTCCTCAAGCATTGTTGGGTGAATGAGTGAATGAATGAACCGACACCTTAATTGTTTTGGCATTTGGAATGGAGTGCACTTTGGCCCAGTGGCGGAGTTTTGGCTTACAGAACGCAGTCACGGGGACGGCAGTGGTTTCCAAAAGCACAGAGCGCCACGAAGGATCGGGGCAGGTGCTCTGCGCCCAAATGTGGGGCTGTGGCGGCAGGATGAGGCAGGGCCTGAGCGCACCTTGCACTGATCAGGGTCACCTGAAACACACGGGGCACGCGGTACACGCGGTATCACAGTCGGCCTCCTGGTTTGATGACTGAGGGAAACATGGGACCTGTGGTTGTGGCATCTGGAATGGCAGGTTGGTGGATTTCTGTGAACACAGCGGGGAAGTTGCTGCCAGGTTACGTCTGTGAAGTGTTATGTGGGTTAACAGGCCAGAAGCGGCTCCTCCAGCTCACGGGGGAGAGGGCGTGTGGGGTCTGAATGGTCAGAGTGAAGAAACCAAGGCGCCCACTGTGGTTTCACCCAGGTCTGGAGGTTCCCCCACCAGGACACACAGTGGGGCTGAGAGCTGCCTCCACATCACAGGTAGCAGTGGCGTTTGTGGGGTTCAGCCACCGGCGAGGCCCAGGGCTGGGTCTGTGTGGGTCCCGCTCAGAGCTTCAGGAGTGGGTGCAGTTGGGCGAGGCACTGATGTGCAGAGGTCAGTGTGGAGGACCCTGCCATCAGGAGGTCACCATCAGGCCATCGTAGCCATGGAACATTGTGGCCAAGGACCCAGAGGAGCAGCTCCTCACTGCAACCCCAGTCCTACGACTGCTGCCCGCACTGGCTGGGTCACCAGTTTCACGTCTCATCTGATCCACCCTGTGTCTTGGGAATAGTTGTCCCCTTTTTATAGATGACCAAATTGAGGCTCTGAAGGGTCATGTGACCTGCCCAAGGTGGTATGGCCGGGGATTGATGACCCTTCAGTTCCTGCCCTTCGGAGCACCCCACCTGCCACCCACCAAGCTGGACCGATGCATGAGGACACACCCAGGACAACTGGTGGATGAGGCTCCTGTTTGAGCAAAGGTGTGGCCCTCTGGGAACACTAGGCCAGGGACCAAAAACTAGGGCTGTGGGACAAATAAAGTTTTATTGGAACGTGGCCACGCCCATTTGTTTGCACATTGTCTACAGCTGCTTTCCAGATACAAGGGCAGAGCTGAACAGTTGTGACAGAGACTACATGGCATGCCAAGCCTAAAATAGTCCCTGTCTGGCCTTTCAGAGGAAATGCCGTGGACTCCTGCTCTAGACTGTGAGATCCAGAGAGGACCTCAGAGGGATCATTTTTCCCCTTTCCAATAGCCACCCCCTGCCCTGCACACCTGGCCTCTTAACCCCGGGGGGGACACAACTCACAGCTGTTGTTCGGAGCCACGTCAGGTCTTGCCCGAGCGGCTTTTACCAACTTCAGTGGATATTTGAAATTCCTCGTAAGACCAAGCCCCAAGTTACAGATGTAAAAGCTGAGGCTTCGCAGAGTTAAATCAGGTCTCCGAGCTTGCACAGCTGCCCCTGACAGTCCAAACCAGGTGGTGCTGGCGCCCATCCCGGCTCCTCCAGGCCCAGCAGGCTGGTGGCAGAGCAGGAGTCCAGCCTGGAGGGCAGTAGGGGCTGCCGTGGCCTCCCGGAGGGCCGCGTCCCTTTGCAGCGGAGGTCGTGTGTTAGCGACAGCAGCCACCATGCTTGCTGTTCCCAAAGCGGCTCCCCAGCACGGGGTCTTCATTATCACAGGGGATTAGGTAACACAGCCCCTCGTACTTGAATCTTCCCCCTTGAGTTCATGTTTTATGTGATTATCACAGCAGGGACCTGTTAGACCCAATTATTAGAGCTGATCTTGAAATTGTGAAATGAACCTCCCACACTTGGGGTTAAGTCTTGGGTTGTGGTTGTTCCTTTTTAAATGTTTATATTTTTTTGATAGACTTTATTTCTTAGAGCAGTTTCTGGTTTACAGAAAGTGCAGAGAAGTTCCCGTACACGCTCCCTCCCCACCCAGGTTCCCCGTTATCATTGTCTTGCCCTCGTGTGGTTCGTTTGTTACAACTGATGAACCAATATTGATATGTTATCATCTGAAGTCTGCAGTTTACATTGGGATTCCCTCCTGGTGTTGGACATTCTCTGCTTTGGACAAATGCACAATGACATGTGTCCACCGTTATATCATAATATCGTACAGAGCAGTGTCACTGCCCTAAAGCCCGTGTGCCCCACCTGTTCATCCCTCCCTCCCTCAGCCCCCTGGTGACCACTAATCTCTTCACTGCCTACACGGTTTGCCTTTTCCAGAATGTTGTAGAGTTGGAATCATGCGGTATGCAGCCTTTTCAGGCATATTTCAACCAGCAATGTACATTTAAGTTTCCTCCCTGTATTTCTGTGGCTTGATAGCTTATTTCTTTTCATCAGTGAATAATATTCTGTTGTCTGGATGTGCCCCAGTTTGTTCATCTATTCACCCTCTGAAGGACATCTTGAAAGTTCTGTTTTTATTTTTATTTATTTATTTTCCATCTCCTCCTCCACTGAAGTTCTCCTTTTAATGTAAAATCCACACACGCAGGCTTGGGGCCAGGTTCTGGGGGACCGAGGTGAATTTCACCTGGCCCCTCCTTCCAAGGCCTTTCTGGTCTGGGACGATTGACAGACATGTGGCCAGGGCTGTCCACCCACTCAGACCTTGTGCGAAGGTGCATGCCACACACAGCCAGCAAAGTGGGGGAGGGGAGCCTGTCGGCCTGTGGGGAATCCCAGAGGACTTCTCAGAGGCAGTGGCACAGGAGGTGACTCTTAAAGGAAGGCATAGAGAAGCTGGGAGGGCCTTCCACGTGGAGGGAACAGCATGTGCGAAAGCCCAGAGGCACCAAAGAGCATTTGTCTGTGAACCATGAGTAGGCTTGGGGGCAGGCACAGCAAGGTGGGGTTCTGGGAACTGGAGCTGTCCAGAGGGGGACATTTGAGACTTATACTCACTGAAGGATGTGTGTTTAGGTGCACAACAGTGGCGTGTCTTGTTACTGAATCAAAGTGAATGTCACTGACAAACAGTCGTGTTAACATTTAGTTTGCCATTCTGGAAAGGACGCGGTGGGTTAAGTCACATTGGTCCAGGCAACTGTTGGTATTGCTCATTGTTCTGGCCAACACTGTGCTTTGTGAGAACCACAGAGGACCACCCTTTAGCCGTGTGGTGCCACCTCCCTCCTGGAATCTGACTCCATCTGGGGCGTGGTCTCACGAGTCTCTTGGGGACGTCCCATCCCTCTCTCCCAAAATGCACGTTCCCTCTGCACTCCAGAAGGCGGCTCTCTGAAAGGACAGCCCCTGGTCTGCTCCCTGGCGTGCACCAGGCCAACTCGGTGATAAGCAGCCCAGGGGGGCACTGGCCAGGCTGGGCTTTGCTGTTGGGAGCCGGCAGCTCCAACTCTGATGTACTGGAATAAGTTATTTGGAAGGACCAAAGCCATTTTAAAAATAAAAGTGCTGGGCCCCCTGAATCACACACCGTGCACGGGGCTGAGTGCGTGTTGGGAAGGCCCCCAGGCAGTGCCGGTGCAGCTGTGTCGGCAGCCTCGGGCCTGGCTTGCCTGTGCTCACCTCCCTTGACCTCGGTGTCCTCACCTATGAGATGGGCCGTCACAGCTGCCTCGCAGGGGTGTCGTGGGGGAGAGTCGACACGTGCATGGCCCTGAGGACAGGGCCCAATGTGCAGCGAGGGCTCAAGAAATGCCAGTTATTAAAAAGAAGGAAACGGTTTCCGTTCCATGAGCTTTCCCCAGCTGCCTGCTGCACATGGAGCCGGGGCTGGCGCCAGGGACAGAGGGGAGTCAGTGCCCATCCCTGGCCCTGAGCAGCTGGGAGGGAGGGCGGAGCCCAGCCAGCCCCAGAGGGGCACGTTGTGCCTCAGCGGCTTTGTTCAGGACTAATCTATTATTTGGGGAATGATTGTTCCATCAGCAATTGTGCACTCCCAGCCACCGGCTCCCTCCGACCTTCACGGCCAGCCAGCTCGGCTTCAGGGCGGAAGGAGTTTCTGTCTCTGGAGCACAGTCTGCCGGGGGCTGGGTGGGCTGGCATGAGCCACTAACCAGCTCCCCACCCCTGCCTGGTCCTCTACCACGCCGAGCCCCTGCTCTCCCGCAGGCCCCTGGGCAGTGCTGACAATCGGGGACTGCTGCGCCCCGTGCAGGGAAGCTGGCGCAGCAGCACAGGACAGCCTGGCTGGGACGGCCCTCCCCGTGCTGCCGCCAGCTCGCAGGGCGCCTCTCCCAGCCGCGGTCTGCTCACCTGCAGCACCTGCTCTGCTGCTGCCATGCGGAGGGAAGGCACCCTCTGGGGAGCACCCGTCAGGTGTGTCGTTGCCTACAGTTCAGGGATGAAGGCGCCCAAGAGGAGGCAAGCAGGTTTGCCATGGCCACCCTGGCCTCTCCTTGCATGCCGCTGTCCTCGAAATTTGGCAGCCATAGCAGGTGCCAATAATGATCCCTGTTGGCGGGGCAAAAAGGCCCAAGCTTCGAATGTACAACGTCCACGCACCTGTGGTCCCAAGGGAGCCGGAGGGGAAACCTGCAGAGGTGGCACGTACGCCTGGACGTCCTCACAGTGCAGTGTCTGCCTGCCATCACCAGAGGGCAGCACCACTGCCACCAACCCACAGCAGGCGGGCTGGGCCTGCGGAGGCAGCTCCAGGAGGGCGGGGTAGGATCCTGCAAGCACATGGCTGCTCTTGCAGTAGCTTTGCCCTCAGAACCAAATATGTTTCCAGAAGCCTGGAAACGGTTGATGTCAGGCCATGTGTTCCCGAAAATAACGATGGCTATTGTTTCCTGAGCACTTATTGTTTGTTGGGCTGGTTGCTAGGCAAACAGTTTTGTCCATAGTCCTGGTGTCCTTGGGGCCAGCTGGTGTGCACTGAGGACAGATGGGCAGATGGACAGACAGACAAACGGGGGGTCGGGAGTTTTGGGGACTCACTGAGGTCACAGCCTGTGGGAGGTGAGGGGCGGTCGGATCCCACAGTCCGTGCTGCCCCCGGGACTCTGACCCTGACGTTTCCCAAGTGCTGGATTTGAGCCGGACTCCAGCAGTCTGACTGCAGAGACAAGCGCATCGTTCCTGCATTGCCGGTAGACGGGAGACCGCATCCCCCACCCCTGCGCTCTCTGACTGAGCCTCAGCCGTGGCCTGAGTCACTAGCGCGTCGGCCTCGGGAGCCCCGTGGCCCCGTGCCAAGTGCAGTGGGCACAGGCCCCGTCTGAGGTTTCGAACCGCAACTCCAATGCCTGCTCTGCAGCAGGAGCCTCGACGTCACGCCCAGGAAAGCCTCACTTTTGGCCCCTCCGTCACCTTCATTGAATATGGACAAGGTGGCTTTTGTAGTGATTCAGTGGGTGAAAGGGGCGTGGGACGGGCCTGCCACGGACACTTAGCCCAGAGGGAGAAACGTCACCGTGGCCTCCAGGGCTGCGGAGGAAGCCCAGAGGGCCCCTTGCTGGACTTTGCACCATCCCGTTTGCTGTTTAGTGTCCTGGGCTCCTCCTGAAACTGGGGGCAGGCATTAGCACCTGGGCCCAGCCGGATTATCTTTCATGCCGTTCACCTCCTTTCCTGCACCTGCTTCTCCAGGCTGACCCCTCACCCTCATCCCCAGACAGGTGCACCCAGCACCCGCGGGCTGAATCCCTGTCCTCGGAAGGCCTGCGTCACCAGGATGACCCAGGTCCCTTCTCTGTGCTGCTTCCTGTTCAAACCCCCATCTGTGAGCAGGGACCCAGCAGAGGATGGGTGGCCAGATCGGTGGCTGCCAGGCCATTTGGAGCTGATGGTTACAGAGTCCTCGTTTGGCTCCCTGGGTCTTCGGGAGAGAGTGGTCTGCTTTCCTGTGAGTCCGACGTGCGGCAGGCTGGCTTCCTGGCTGTGTGCCGCAGACAGGAGTCGGTTTCCTGGGCAGGTAGCTGCAGGTGTGGGCCAGTTCTGTCTTCCCGTATGGTCTGGCCACTGTCTGTGTATTCAGTCTCTCATACGATCACATGGATGAACTCCATCGTCAGCAGAAAGCACCCGCGCGGGGCCCGGGCCGCGAGAAAGCCCGTGTTGGGCATCTGCTGTCATGGTTCTTGCTGTCATTGGTGACTCTTGCCCCCAAACAAGGGGTGACCGGCAGAATGTAGGCCGGAGGAGAGGACTTGGAGCCCCAGGCCCTGCACCTGTGTCAGCGGCCTGTCTGAAATATTGACGGCTGCATTCGTGCACAACTGCTGATGGGAACAATCTTTCCAAGTAGCACCTTGGCCCTGAACAAAGCTGCATTAGCTTCCTTGCCTGCCGTAACAACTGACCCCAAACTTAGTGGATTGAAACAACACAAACGTGTGGTCTTTCAGTTCTCTGAGCTAAAATCAAGCTGTTGGCAGGGCCGGCTCCTTCTGGAGGGAGGGAATGTCCTGTGCTCGCCTCTTCCCGCTTCTGGAGGTGCCTGCGTGCCTGGGCTTGCCGCCCCTTCCTCCTTCCTCAAAGCCAGCAGCATGGTGTCTCTGACTTTCTGCCACAGTCACGGCTCCCTCTGACCACGGCTGGGAACTGTCCTCTGACTTCAAGGACCCTGTGATTACACTGGGCCCAGCTAGGTAACCCAGAAGTCCTGAACCTAATCACATACGCAGAGTCCCTTTTGCCGTGTCTGGAAACGTGTGCACAGGTCCCAGAGATTAGGACGTGGACATCTCTGGGGGCTGTTACTGTGCAGACCTCAGCCACTGGCCACAGAACCTCCTGCCCACCCACCCCTCTGCGCTTTCCCTGGGCTCTGGGGGTCGTCTGTCCTTCTAGGCTGTTACTCTTGCCAGGCAGCACTTCCTGGGCATTAGGTGCCCCCACACCTGGCCCAAGGCTCCCTCGTGGGCACTGCTTGCCTGCGTGTGTGCCTCACGCTGGGCCGTCCACCTGCATGGCAGGCCTCCCTGCCCAGCCTCCCCTCCATCCAGCCAGCTCCTCCTCATGCTGCCAGGCTAGAGGGGCTCCCTGGAGCTTCCCCTAATGCCAGCTGGGCTACCAGGTTGTCATCATTGCCCACCTGGCTGTCCCCACTGCCTGGCTGGGAGTCCCGGGTCGGACCTGAGGCTTCTGTGCCGTGGGGCCTGGCATGCTGTGCGCTGCCTCTGTAGGCGCTCTAGGGGATGGGGGAGAGGCGTGCATGGCCTTGCCCCGTCCCTGGGAGCCCCACGGTCAGGCTCAGTGACCATTGTCCTGACTTGTCCATCTGCCCAGCTCCTCCTTGAACGTCTTACACCATGGCCAGCTTTAAGGGGACAGATCAATGTCCCTGGACCCAGAGGGAATTTGAAACAAACTCCCAAGAGAACCATGGCTGTTGTACCTGCAGAGAGAGGACACTGGTCGCTCCCCTGCTGCCGAAGGGCTGTGAGCTCACAAGGGGGATGCTTTGCCTCTGAGGCCCTGGAGGATCGAGGCAGCAGGGTTGGGTCATCCTTCAGGAGGGGCAGTTGTGTCCTTACCACTGCATCTGTGCATGCTCATGGAGGCAGGGCCACCCACTGGATAGGGCTGCCACAGACGGAAGCCCACACTGGGGTTGACCAGATGGCCTTAGGCCCAGGCCCCTCACCTGTCCCATTATCTGACTCCTGCTGGTCCCTGGGGAAGAGGGGACACCTGTCCATCCAGTGCCCTGTGGGGCTTGTGCTGTGTGCTATGGGGCTTGCTGGGAGGGCCGAGCCCTGCGACCCCACACCCTTGGGCCTGGTGCACGCCACGCTTTAACCCAATTTCCTTTTCCAACAGTGTCGCAGCCCCAGGCTGCTCACAGCTCCCTGGAGAAGCCGCCCAGCACGGCCATCCTGTGCAACACGTGTGGGAATGTGTGCAAGGGGGAGGTGCTGCGGGTGCAGAGCAAGTACTTCCACATCAAGTGCTTCGTCTGCAAAGGTGAGTGGCGCTCGGTCCCTCGCCCCGCTGCAGCAGCCGCAGGGACAGTCCTGCTGTCATGGCCTCCGAACCAGGCCTCCCAGTGGCAGATCTAGGCCCCCCAGAGTGTCCCTGTGAGTCCAGAATTCACATCCAACAGTGTGATTTTCAACACAGTATGTGTCACTGTGAGTGTGATGGAGGAACCTGCTGGAGTGGGGAGGGTCAGAGGATGAGAGTCCAGAAGCCCAGGGCTGTCCTCGTACAGGAATTCCCATCCTGTGGCCAGAGCACAGTGTCCACCTGGGCACTGTAGCCAAGAAGGCAAATGCTCATTGTCGGCCACACGAACTCAAAAGTGTGGGGTACCCAGGACCTTCACTGGGCCACAAACACCCAGGCACCTCTACCCAGAGGGGCACAGAGAACATTACTCTTCATTCCAAATGAAAATCGCTTTAATTTCTCTCTGATTGTAAAAAATAGTGTAAATAACATACTAAATTCAAATGATACCAAAAAGATGAGAAAAAAGTAAAACACAAAAATCACGTGAGAGCCCTCTGTCCCGGTGGCCCACGTGCAAGCTCCTTCCAGCCTCTTCCTGTGCCAGGGACGGTGCATGTTCCATTGTGCACGAATGGGACTAAATGTATCTGCATTTAATTTTCTGAAAATAGATGAAAATAGCATTTTTCTAATGCAAATCAAACCAATGTGATGTATCTAAACCCAAAGCGTCTGCAGTTGTGAAGGAATCATATTAATGATGCTGCAGATACCTCTCTGTGCCGTGCAGTATGGTCTCAACCCGCTCTCCTGTGGGTTTGATACCTGCCCTCCTAGGCTGTTTGGAGATTCATGCTACCTCAGTGCAATGAGGGTTTACCTTTTTATGGGCAAACAAAATTAGGAAATGTGCCACAAATAGATTGTAGAGTGACTCAGTTTTCATCTGACATTGCACGGCCCCTACTCTGTGACTGGGAGCTGCCTTCGTTCACTCCACAAAGGGTCCCAGGAGGCCCCACTGTGCGCCAGGCCTGGCCAAGGCTGCTGACTGCCATGGGGACTGAGACGCACACTTCGGCTGTGACGGCTCGCAGGCTGGTGAGGGAGATGGGTGTGTTAGGTGAGGTGTGCAACACAATTTGAAAAGTTGACTTTTTATAGTAAAAACCATGTGCCGGGGGAGGGGGATGCCCACAGGGGAAGATTTAGAGGCTTCCAGAGAGATCTTCATAAAGGAGGTGGTGTTTTGGCTGTGACTTGCAGAATGTAGAAAGCCACCTGTCAGAAGCCAGGCTGTTCCTGGCAGGAGAGAATCCTCCCAGTGCCAGCAGCCCCGTAGGACACGTGACTTTGTTCCAGAGAGGGGAAGGCTGAGGCCTGGAGGTGCTGGGAGCTTGTCCGGGGTTTGGATCTGTGCCTGCCTGTGGCCCTGAACTGGGCTCTTCCCTGCAGGTTCCCAAGGAGGAAGGGGCAGAGGGGCCAGGGCAGTGGGTGAGCCCCCGTCTCTGTCTTTGCTGGTCTCGCCCACTCGTCCACATCCTGCCCCAGGCCCCGTGTCAGGACTGTGTGTGTGGAGGGTCCTGTGGTTTGAAAAGGGAACTTCTGTTGCAGAAAGGGGAGCACCCCAGAAATGACCCTGGTGCCGCTGGGCTCTGGAGGAGGTCCGAGCCCACAGGCAGGTGCGGGGCCAGCAGGGCAGGTGACTCACTGAAGACGGTGAGCTGTCCTGTTTCCTGCAGGGGCGGAAGTGCCCTGGGTCCCTCTGGCTGAGGTGGGCCCAGCCCCACCCCTCAGACACTGCAGCTCTGCCCATGGGCATGTCATCAGATGCCCCAGAGTCACCTGGATCCAGGGGTCCCCTGCACATCCACAGCCTGGCTGGGCCCCTGGTGACTTCTTCCCATAGTGCCCCATCTTCCCAGGCACCCCAGGCTGAGTGCTCATGATGGGGACCCAGGATACCCCCAGGATGGCGGTTTTGGGGCTGCTTTGGAAGAACGATGACATGAACAACATGCACCTTGGCACACGCTGGGATTTGTTTTCTGGGAGCAGGTGGAGCAGGCACGAGCTGAGGGTATGAACTTGGTGGCCTTCAGCACCTGGTGTCACCTGCCTTACCATGGTACTGGGTCCCCTGCCACAGGCTCCAGAGTGAAGGGAGTGCTCAGTGACAGGGAGGGCTTCCCTAAGGAGAATGGTGGCCGCTGTCCTGGTCACTGTCCCTGCCAGTGCTCGGGCATTTCCCTCCCTGCAGCCTAAAGCATTTCTTCCTTTTCATGGGGGCTTCCCAGGGCATTGCGGGATTTGTCTGGTTTAATTTTCTCAACTCTCCATAAAGATACATTTGCTGTGTTTCTGAAAAGCAAAACCCATTAGAATGCTCTTTTTTAAAGCCTATTTTAAAAGACAGTGGGGAAGTGAGTACTTTATTTAAAAGGATTTTCTGTAAGCAGAGACCTTAGGCATGCAATGAAATGCATCAGACTCTCAGAATGGAGTCCGTCACCTGGTATGACCCAGTGGGTTGGTTGGTGGTGGGAACTGGCCAGGTCCCCTCCCCATGGTGTCCTCTTGGGCAGGTCACTTCAGTCTCCTCCAGTAGATGTGGGGATAACCGTAACACCTTCCTAACCAGCCACACTCTGACCTGGGGCCTGGGAGTCATGCTCCATCGGCTGCCCGGGGCAACTAGTGACCACACACTCAAGTGGTGGCAGGAGTCTGTGGGCACCCAGGCCCAGTCCCAACACTTAGCACCACCCCACCCACAGTGGGTTATAGGAACTCACTCTGGGCTGGGTGTGGTGGCTCACACCTATAATCCTAGCACTCTGGGAGGCCAAGGCAGGAGGATCGCTTGAGGTCAAGAGTTGGAGACCAGCCTGAGCAAGAGGGAGACCCCGTCTCTACTAAAAATAGAAAGAATTAGCCAGGCATGGTGGCACATGCCTGTAGTCCCAGCTACTTGGGAGGCTGAGGCAGTTGGGTCGCTTGAGCCCAGAAATTTGAGGTTGCTGTGAGCTAAGCTGATGCCACAGCACTTTAGCTCAGGCGACAGAGCAAGACTCTGTCTGAAAAAAACAAAAAAAAAAAAAAAAAAAGGAAAAGAAAAAAATTGAAAAAAAAGAAAAGAAATAGAATCTCACTCTGTGCCAGGCGCCATGCTGGGCCTGCAGATGCAGCAGGGCCCCCGCCCCGACGGGTGGCCTCCGCGCTTCTCCTGCTGAAGAGCTGCATGGAGCAGCTAGTTTCCTGCAAGCTTTAAAAGAAGCTGCATTTGTTTAGGCATGAGAACCACACAGTCTTGGGTTAATCTTTTATTCAGACTGTCATGGAAATGCAGCTTATAAATCACTGAGGTGCTTTTGGGGGAATTTAATAAAAGACTCAGCTCATAGTGTTTTAAACAATGTGGATATTTATCACCTTAATGTGGAGTCTCAGTTAGCCCCCACCCCACCCCAGGGTTGGCTAATTTATCAGCTCAGCAGGGTCATCAAAGACTTGTTCTTACTCCTCTTCCCCTGATTGTTCCCTCTCCCACATCTCATCTTCTGCACATCAGCAGTGCCTCCCCTCGTGGGCTCGTGACGGCTGCTGTGGCTCCAACACCACATCCTCACAGGGTGGCATCTAGCCTGGGAAGGGGAAGGGGGAGATGTGCACAGGGAAAGGGTCCTTTCCTCCCGTGATCTTCCCTCTGAAGTCCCCCCCAGCCTTCCCATGTGACTCATTGGCCAGAAATGGGTCACACATCCACCCTCACAGGCAAGGTGGAACGGGGGATTGTGACGGACAATCTCGTCCATCCTCAGTTGGGCACATTACCAGCTGAACCAAGGCAGGTTCTATTAGCAGAGAAGACAATTGTTCCACAGTCTGATTCTGATTCAGGCAGTCCCACTGTGTTGAGTTCTTGCTACCCAGGCACTTATTTGATGTGTCTCAGTTTACCTGGGCAAATCCATGAAAGAAATGACATATTAATAATTATCCTCTTGTACCTGGCTTGGGCCTTGATGCCAGAAGGTTTGGATTCAAATCACTCCTCTGCCACCCACAGCTCAGGTAGATCTTAGGCACATTTCTTAACCCAGTTTTTCCAACTGTACGATTCCATCAACAACTATTTACTGAGCACCTACTATGTGCCAGGCACTGTTCTAGGTGCTTGGGATATATCCAAGAGCAAAACAGACATCCTGTCCTTATGGAGAACAGTTGTGGTGCAGGGAGACAGACAGAAAACACTATTCAGAATAAACAAGCAAGATAAGGCCTGGTCAGGAGTGCCCGGGGAGTTACTATTTTAAACTGGGTGGTCAGGGTGGGCCTCAAGGAGGAGGTGACCTTTGAGTGAAGTGCAGAAGGAGGTGAGAGAGTTGGTTGTTCACCCATGTTGGGGAAAAGTGTTCTAGCCAGATGGAACAGCCAGTGTGGAGCTCCTGCAGCAGGTGCGGGAACAGCAGGAGTCCCTTGTGGCTGGAGCAGAACTGCTGAGGGAGTGGGCAGGTAGAGACTGTGCCTCCTGGTGAGGACTTTGGCTTTGACACCCAGCAAGGAAGCCACCGGAGCACCTGCTCCGTTGTAGGTCTCCATGGGTGGCTTGGGGCTGCGCCGGGTGCAGGGAGGCCAGTGTGGGGGTTGGGAGAAGCATTTGGAGGCAGTTTCAGGAGCTCAGGCCAGAGATGATGGTGGCTTGGACAAGGGGGTGAGGAAGCGTTTGATTCTGGATGTATTTTGAAATCCAGCTGGCCCTGTCTTCATACTGCAAGATGGGAATAAATGCATAATATAAATATATTGAACATATAGCACATAGTAGGTCCTTAAAAATGAAAATTGTTACCATTTTTACAAACAGCTTGAAATTTGCCTGGAAAAATGAAGCTGGTTCTCTTGACCCTTCATGGGTGGCTGAGCTCTGTGCTTTTGGAATATGTTGTCTATAAAAACTGATCTGTTGCCTCCCTACTTGCAGTGCCCTGGAAATACTGCAGCGAGGAAAAGATGAGGCCAAGACCAAGAGTGACCTCGGGAAAGCAGGCGTTTTCTGGTCTGATTAGCAGCGGAACTGAGCAAGTCCATGATTTTAGCACGAGCCAAGAAGGCAGGCAGGGAGGGAGGGGTGCATGTCCAGGGAGGACAGCGTGAGTGGCCTGTAACTTGGTAACACGGGTAGAGCTGTCAGTGGGGACATGTCCATCTGGGACTATAGATAGCTGCTTGCTCTAGGCAACAGGGAATGAGAGGGGATATTGCAACATGCCCGCGTGCCTGCCTTCCTGGACGTTCCGGGGCGTTTACGATACACAGCACCAAAGGAAGCCCCGACAGGTGTGCCTCGGCCCTTGGCCCAGGGCACTCCTCGTTCTGCACAGCGTGGCCCAACAGGATCTCATGGCAGAGTTGTGAAAGTCACAGCAGGAAGGGATCTCAGGTGACATCTGCCCTGTTATTTACAGGAGGGGAGTCCAAGGCAGAGGCTGGGCCAAGCTGGGGGCTGCAGCGACTGGCCAGCCCTGGAGCCCCTCTCTCGGAATAAAGGCCCCTGGAGTTCTCTGTTTCCCTTGTGCGTTAATGCTGCTTGATGTCCCATCCATGAAGGAGAAAAGTGTAGAGGAGAGAGTGGAAAACCTTCCCACGGTGGTTACTGTTAGGGTTTTGGTATACGTTCTTAAATCGTTTCTGTTGTATGAGTCTTTTAAAATTCGAAGTGTGCGGTATACCTAATTTTGTATCCAATTTATTTACTTCAAACTACTGTGTAAGCACTTTCCCCATCATATAGATTCTTCAACATCCATGTCAATATCTTCCCGAATCCCTTCAAATGCATCGCCATGTAAGCTTAGTAATCATTCCTCCTTTGTTGGACATTTAAGTCATTTCCAGCCGGACACAGGGCTAATCGGCTTTTTATATCCCATCTCATTTATTTCTTACAACAACCATGCAAGATCTGTATTGCAACTCTATTTCACAGGTGAGGACTCTGAGGTTCAGAGAGTTTAATTAACTTGCCCAGGGTCGCACAGCTGGGAAGAAGTGTGAGTGAGGATTCAGACCCAGGCTGCCTGACTCTAAGGCCCAGGCATTTATCCACTGCGTTATACTACAGGGATGCTGCAGGGAACACATTGTGACCAAATTTCTGGGAGTATTCATGGTCACTTCCTTGGGATAGATCACAGGAGAGGGACATGAGGTCAAAGGGCAGAAGCAGTTTAAACGTTCCTTAGCGTCGGTGCCAAAGGATATTCCAGAAAGTGGTATGAATTTTTCCCACTGTTCCCCGCCCTCTCCTGTTTCTTGTAAATGACCCCAGTGTGTGCCCAAAACACAGTGCTCAGTCACCCACCCTGCTCTGCCTCGCTCCAGTGTGTTTGCTAATTTGATCGATTGCAAAATGTAATATAGTAACAGTGTCTTGTCTTGACATGGGTTTCTAAAATTCCTAGGGCATTTGGACTTTTTCTTTTTAGCAGGCAGAGGTCTGGGTTTTGTCTGCCTTGCAGTGACCTTGGCCTTCTCGGGGCAGCTGGCATCTGACCAGGCGTCTCCCGGCTAAGGGAGTGCCCGGCTGGGACGCTGGCTTTGCTCCTGCTCCCAGGGCTCTGTGAGGTAGACTGCGCCGTTTCAATGGGGCGCCAGAGCCACTGCCACATTTTTCTCCTTCAAGGAACAGCCGAGCTCATCACATCTTTACAAAGAATAGAAAAGTAGCCAAATGCCAGAGCCGTGAGTGCTGTGACCGTCCCCCCCCCCAGGTGCCATCTTGGTACAGGTGGCGTTTACATAAAAATACTGTAACTCTCCCAAGTAAGGTCCCAAATAGTCTGTTCTTCCCGAGTCGGGATGCATTTGTTTGGTCTAAGACATGGTGCAAGATTAAACAAAGGGTTTTCCTGCTCAGACCAGGTGTTGAGGAGGAATTCAGAGCCCGCCATGACCGCGGCAGCTGCAGGCCTGGCTGGTGGCCGGCACGACTGAGGCTCGCATTGCGCCAGCTCACAGGGTGCTCGTCTGGGCCACTGGTACACCTTCGAAGTAGGTCCTGTTGTCTAGACAGGGAGCTGGGATTCGAATCCAGGCAGCTCCAGGGCCCGGCTCTCAGCTGCTTGGCCTCATGTCTCGCCTGGTCAGGAAAGCCGACCTCTCCTTGGAGAAACAGAGGTGACTAAGTCCCGGGAATGAAGGCTGAGCAGCCGCTGTGTGGCTGTAACTGGCTGCAAGAGCTTGGTCACAGGATTTGTACATGGACGTCAGTGGCCTTGCTTTGTCACTGGCATTCCACTGGCTCCCCTCAAAACGATGATGGAATGGTTAAATTGAACGGTCCCCATATTTACATTATGCAGAACTATAGCCTTGGCAAACTTCAGGTGTCACCTTTAACATTTACAAGGGCTACCTGGGTTTTCGGAACTCTGGCTCAGGGGCTGTGAGCTGCTCCACCCCATCAGGACCCCGGGCTGACCAGGCCAGTGGGGTTGAGGCTGCAGGGGCTTCCTCTGTCCCTCCAGCTGGGAGGGGCTGCGGCCAGCCAGGGCAGGCCATAGGCTGCTGTCTCTGAAACCGTGCATAGCTCCCACGTGCCCCGGCACTAGAGGGGGAGCATGTGGGGGAACGTGCTTGTGACCTGGGACACCTGTTCAGGCCTTCTGAGCTGGCAGTAGCTGGCAGGCTGTCCCAAGGCTGGGTGCTCCGATCCCCACCTGGCCGAGTTCCCTTGGCCTCTCCTCAGGGCTCCACGGCATCAGCTTCCTGGAGCAGGTGTGTGCTGGGAGACAGGGACAAGAATGATTGACATTCAGGTATGCGCAGGCTCTCGCAGTCCTGTGGGGCATCTGGACTTGTCCACATCGTGGCTGAGGGCTGCGAGGACGTGGGGGGCTGTGAGAAGATTGGGGGGCGTTGGGGAAGCCCCGAGGTAGACTGGGTGGACCGACCACAGGGACCTCGCCTGTCCTCCCATGGGCTCGCGAGCGTAGTTGGCACTCGGGTTTTAACCTCCCTCCCGTTCTGTTACATCCAGTGCTGGCAACAGCCCACCTGGAGCCGGGGGGGGCTCATGGGGCATCCTTGGTGGGGTGGAGGAGCTTGAGGAGTGCCAAGCGAGGTCAGGGGACTGGCCCCTCCTGGTAGTCTGGTTCTCATCCTGGGGTCAGTACCCCTTTCCAGAAGCTTCCTCAAAGAAAGTTCACTCCATTCCAGGCCCAGGGGCCGGAGCTGAAGTCTACCATGGAGCCTGGCCCCCCAAAGGTTGAGCGAGGCCCCTGGAGTTTGTGGCGAGGCCTGTGTCAGGAGGGGTGTGTGTGTGTCGGGGAGTTCTCTCTGGGGCTGGGGGGACGTGGGATGGTCACCTCTGCTGCTAACGCCGCCTCACCCATCCTCTCCTTTCCCCCAGCATGCGGCTGCGACCTGGCGGAGGGCGGCTTCTTCGTGCGGCAGGGCGAGTACATCTGCACGCTGGATTACCAGAGGCTCTATGGCACCCGCTGCTTCAGCTGCGACCAGTTCATTGAGGGCGAGGTGGTGTCCGCGCTGGGCAAGACCTACCACCCTGACTGCTTCGTGTGTGCGGTCTGCCGGTGAGTGGCTCCCGCCCGCCTCCTGGAGCCCCCAGTCCCCCCATCCTCCCTCCCCTCCTCTCGCCCCCGCTGCATCCTGTCCTGGCACTATGGCTGCATCCCAGGGAGCGCCCTGAGCCCAGGGCTGTCTGATGCTCCCTGGTCCCCGGTGCCCGGCACAGAGCGAGGGCGCAGTGCGTGACCGCTGCAAGGGGCCGGGTCTCCTGGGCTGAGCGGGAGGCTAGCAGGTGCCTTCCCACGTGCCTGGTTCCTCCCTCCCCCTCCACAAACCCCCACTTGTTCCTCCCAAGGGAAATGTTCCGTTTCTAGAAAACAAAGAATAAAAAAATAAAAACAGGGTTTATTTTCTGCTCTGTTCTCCCTGTCTCACCACACCCAGTTTGCAGGGGACTCTTTCAATGTTGTTTCCAAAGCAGTTCTCTGTAGCTACAGCATGCGCCCGAGACAGAAATGGAGCCTTTGTCAGAGGATGCTGAGGAGAGGAGGTGGCACCGACAAGGAACATTTCTGGCAGAAGAGTCACTGTCACTGCAGCGTGACTTGGGTCAGAGCTCTCCCAGGGATTATATGAATGTTTGATCTTTGTGTACACAGCTTAGAGATGAGGGCTGACGTGCTCACAGTTGGTCTGAAAGAGCATCTCTGCACAAGCCACTATTTTAAAAATAATAGCAGACAGCTCTGGTTGTGTTGAAGTAACTGGAGCTGGACTTGTCCACCCACCACAAACAACTAGAAAACTGGACAAACTATATGAAACAACTGTTTCCAGATGTCAGAGCAGAGGCAGCTCAGACCAAGAGAAGGAAAAAGCAAAGTGAGACCCATGATCAGCAGCTTTCTGCCTGGAGGCAGTGTCTTGAAGGCCAGCGCAAGGACGGGAGCCAAGGCAGAGCGTGGCACCCTCCTGAGGCAGGAGGCGCTGGCTGGAGGGCAGAGGCCACAGGAAGGGGTGAGGCGAGAGTCCAGAGAGAGAGCGGCGCAGAGCAAGAGCTCCAGAGATCTGCATGGCTGCCTCTGAGCGTCTGACTGAACACGAAGCCACGCAGACATAGAGGACGTGTCACAAGGTGAGGCAAAGAATGACAGGGTTGCTGTAAAATAAACAGTTCCTGGGTTTCGGAAACATCTGAATTCTGACCAGAGTGGAGATTCCTTGCTGGACACCTGGGGCATGGAGGAGGGACACCAAAAGGGCCAGCCTTGCTGATAGGACTGGAGTAGCCTGGAGCAGAGGCTGCAATGAACATGTTCTCGCGAAGCACAGAACAAGCCTCAAGAAGCCCATGCTGCCCTGAACATACACCATTGCCTGCCCGAGCAAAGCCCAACGCCTTTCACAGGAAGATAAAAAAGCCCAGCACTCAAAAGTGTAAAATTTACAATATACAGCATCCAATCAAAAACCAGTAGTCATAAAAAGATGCTGGAAAAATGTGAAACAAAGCCAGAAGATCAGTCGATAGCAGTAAACCCAGATTTTATAGCCATGATGAAATTAGCAGACGATGACTTTAAAATAGCTATTATGAATATCTTTACGTATTTAAAGGAAACATGAACATAAGTAGGAGAGTTATGGAAGATATAAAAAGAAACCAGTGGAGCTTCCAGAAATGAAAAATACAGTTCCTGAAATGGAAAATTCCCTAGAAGGAATCACAGGAGGTTGGGTATTGCAGAAGCAAAGATCAGACACAGCAATAGAAACCATTTAAACATAAGCAAAGAGAGAACAAAAAGACTTGAAAACATGAAAAGTGACTTGGTGATCTGTAGATATAGATCTGTCTGTCTAGTGGGGAGACCAAAAACTATTGGAAGAGATACTGGCTGAAAATTTCCAAACTTGATGAAAACTGTTAACCCGTGGATCCAACAATCTCAATGAACCCCAAGCAGAATAAACACAACAAAAACCTACCAACTCCGTTGTGTTGGTCCATTTTGCATTATAGTCCATATAAAGGAAATACCTGAGGCTGGTAATTTATTTTGAAAAAGAGGTATTTTGGCTTACGGTTCTGCAGACTGTACAAGTGTAGCAGCAGCATCTGCTTCTGTGAGGGCTTCAGGAAGCTTCCAGTGAAGGTGGAAGGTGAAGGGAGAGCAGGTGTCACATGGTGAGAGCGGGAGCAAGAGAGGGAGGAGGCAGTGCCAGGCTCCTTTAAACAACCAGCTCTCGTGTGAACTAATAAAGTGAGAACTCACCCATTATGGGGGGGCACCTTTCAAGAGTCATCTGCCCCCATGACCCCAAACACCCCGCACCAAGCCCCACCTCCCACCAAGCCCCACCTCCAACTCTGGGGACCAGATTTTGACATGAGGTTTGGAGGGGCCAAACGTCCAAACCATATCATCCATCAAAATCAAATTGCTGCAGACCAGTGATAACAAAGTCTTAAAAGCAGCAAGAGAAAAAAATATCTACAGAAGAACAAAAGAATGACTACAGACTCCTCATCAGAAACTATGCATGCCAGCAAACAATAGAACAACATCCCTAAAGTGCTGAAAGAAAAATATCTATCAAACCGTTCAATACCAAGGAAAAAAAACTTTCAAAAATGAAGACAAGACATTAAAGGATATGGGATTTCTTTTGTGGGTGACAAATATGTTCTAAAATTGATTCTGGTGATGGTTGCACAGCTCTGAATACACAAAAACCCACTGAATTGTACATTATATCATATATGAATAAAATAAATGTCAATAAAGCTGTTACCAAAAAAATGAAGAAAATATAAAGACTGTTTTAGATACACAAAAGCTAAGAGAATTTGTCACCAGCAGATCTGCACAATAAAGTTACAGGTAGTTTTGTAGGCTGCAGGAAATATGAAATGAACAAATGCGAAAGTCAACCATCAGCTGGTAGAGAACAGTTAGACTCGTACGTCTGATGTAGGACTGGTATACAAAATACACAAAGAACTTTCACAACTTGATAATAAGAAGAACAAAAAAAGGGATAAAAATGGGCAAAAGAGTTTAACAGAGACTTCACAAGAGAATAGATATGAATGACCAACAAATACATTAAACAGGGCTTTACGTCATTAGTCATCAAGGGACGAAATCAAAGCCACAGTGAAATGCTGTCATCTGTCCTCTAGAGTGGCTAAACCAGAAAGATGGATAATGATAAGTGTTGGTGAGGACACAAAGCAAAATCAATTTTCATACATTGTTAATGCAAAATGGTGCAGCTCCTATAGAAACTAGTTTGGCAGTTTCTTTAAAGTTAAATATACACTTAGCATATGATCAGAAATCTCACTCTTGTGTATTTACCCAAGAGAAATGAAAGCATATGTCTACAAAAAGATTTGTCGGCAAATGTTCTTAGCAGCTTTATATGTAACAGCCCCAAACTGGAAATGACCCAAACGCCCTTGAGCCTCCGAGCGGAACACCTGCTGTGGTTTAGCCTCGCACACTCGGCCATAAAGAGGAACAAACTGTCGTATGTGCAACAACACGGGCGAACCGCAGACACGTTGTGCTGCACAAAACGCCAAAGACTACCTGCAACATGATTCGCTGACGTGCAGTTCCAGAAGGGACAAATCTGTCCATGGTGACAAAGCTGACCACGGTGCCTGGGGCCGGAGGTGGGGGTGGGGGGTGATTGTAGATAGTCACAGGGGACTTTTTGTGGTGGACAAAATGTTCTATATTTTGATTGTGGTGGTGGTTACGTGGGTGTGTAAATTTTCAAGACGCACCTCAATAAAGTGGAATAAATAAAATAATAGCTACCTTACTCAGCCCCCCACCCCGAGTGCAGGCAGTATGCTCAAGCGTGCCGTGCCGTGTGTCCAGTGGATGAGGAATGCATGAATGAATGACACCCCTGCGATGCAGGTGTTGTTGGGCCCATTTTATGGGTGAGAGACAGGAGTTCAGAGAGGTTGCGTAACGTGCTCTGGGTTACCCGCCAGAGATTCGCCCAGAGCACATCCAGGGATGGGGGCTCCCACTCTGTCCCAAGGTCCACCATCACCGGGAGGCTGCAAGACTCCGAGAGGGAGAGGCAAACCACAGCACTAGCGCAGAGGGCCAGGCACGAGGCCTCAGGGCTGCAGAGGCCCCAGGACAGCTGGCGGGTGAGAGGACTGCAGGACCATCCAACAAGCCTGGGGCCCTGGGCTCAGCTCAGCCTGTATTTCTCCTGGGTCTTCAAGAGCAGGGACTGGCCGAATGGGAGCCCAAGAACACACCTGCTGCGTGAACAAGGGCCCTGAATGCCGGCCGCACACAGTGGGGGGCTATAGCTGGGCTTTATCAGAGGCGGCTCGGCCCATGGGGAGGCGGGGCCGTAGCCCCTCGGGAGAGAGCAGGCTGAGCTCAGCCTCCTGGGGGAGCGGCAGCCCTTCACTTGTGCGTTCATTCATTCACGCACCCATTCGACAGTGAATCCACTATCTCTTGAGTGCCTGGGGTCTGGAAGCCCAAGAAGGTGTTGAAGCAGGGAGCTCAAAGGGGCACATCCGGGTCCTTCTGCAGGCTTCTGCCCACCGAGGCACCAGGTCCTCTGGCCAGGCCGAGCTGGCGACGGGAGTGGCCCAGCAGCTGCCAGCAGCTCAGTGGCAGCAGGTGTCCAGGACAGATGTGTCTCAGGGTGTGCCTGGGCCCCTGTCTGCAGGAGGCCTGGCCTCGGCTTGCCACACAGCAGCAACCTGAGCTGTCTCTCAGTCTCAAAGAGGAAGTCCTCAGCTGCGGGGTGGGGTCGCTGCTGCCCCACACCCAGCATCCCTCCAGGCACTCGCTTTGGATGCAGAATTTAAGAGAGCACCAAAAACTCAGTAATCAAGGTAAATGATATTTTAATGCAGTAGTTTTAAAAATTGAAATAAATGCAAAATAATCCATTTTGAACAATATACCAGAATTTTAAATAAAGACAGGATCTGATTGTACAGCCCCTTGACATCTTCAAGGACGCTGCCCTCTTAGAGGTCCACTTAGGCAAATCGTGGAACTTTGGAGCCAGACAGGGCTTGGCTTGACTCTGGTTCTGACATGTGTCAGCTGTGTGTCCTTGGAAGAGTTAACTATCCTCTCTGAACTTCAGTTTCTCACCTATAGAGAGAAAATGAAGCACATACCAACTTGGACAAATGTCCTAAAGTCATTAAAGGAGGCACACACATAAGGTATCTACTGTAGCACCTGGCACCTGGCACACAGTGGACAGTCAACAGTGGTTACAGCCATGGGGATTGAACTGGCGTGAACAAAGACCCTGTGTGGGCAGACGGCACGGTGGGCTGGGGGAGGCCAGTGGTCCAGGCAGCCAGGCTGATTGCCACGTGCCAAGCTCCGGGCTGGCCCTCAGCAGGTCTTCCCACAGTCTCGAGCACTGTGATCCTGCCCATTTGTACAGATGAGGAAACTGAGGCTCAGAGGTCAGTGACTACCTGAGATCCCACTAGCAGGGACACAGCAGCGCCTGGTGGGGGAGGCCCTGTGTCCTGGGCCTGTGGCACCCATCTCTGTGAGGCCCTAGGGGGTGGCGGTGGTCTGGTGCTCTGGGCCGGAAGGTGGGCCTGGCTGGTGACGAGCTCTCTTGTTTCAGGCTGCCCTTCCCACCTGGGGACCGAGTGACCTTCAACGGGAAGGAATGCATGTGCCAGAAGTGCTCCCTGCCCGCGTCGGGGGGCAGCAGTGCGCACCTGTCCCAGGGCCTCCGGAGTAAGTGGGCACTGAGTGGTGTGGGGGCGGGTGCTGAGTGGCAGGGTGGGGTGGCCTCCGCAGGGCCTGGCGACGGGGGCCTGACAAACTGGGCCCCAAAGCAGAGGTGGTCACAGTGAGTGGCTGTGGATAAACATGAGGAAGGCAGCCAGGACCAGAAGTCTCTGGGCTCTCACGGCGCCACAACCTTGCACAGGCTGTGCCCCCAACCCATGTGCGGCTCCTGCTTTCCCATCCAATCCCACTCTTGCTTTGCCTAGCCGCAGCCCACCTCCTCCAAGAAGGCTTCCCGGTCTCCTTCTGGTCCCCTCCCTCTGGCACTCATGCTCAGCTCCCCTCAGTTAACTCCAGGCCACCTGGAAACCTGGGGGAGCGTAGAGTCAAGCACTGAGCTCCAGGCTCCTGTGGTCCGGGGCTCTCGGCTCACTGCTCCGCCACCCAGGAGCTAAGCTGGGTGTGTATGCAGTGGGGGCTCAATACATGCTTCTTGAACAAGGAAGCGGGAGGTCATTACTGTAAAAGAACAAAGGCCTGCTGGAGAGTCACAGGTTTGTGGGTGTGGGGCAGAGTGACAGCAAGGCGGGGGCAGCAAGGTGGCCTTTCCCAGCCTGGGGCTCATCGGGGCAAGAGATGAGATGCGTCACTGGGGGTGGAGGCCAGCACACCAGGACCTGGCTCCAGGCGCCTGCTGCAAAAGCTGCATTTCCAGAGCCCACCCTGAGTGCCGTGGTCACTGTGGTGTCCCCAGAGGCAGGGCCACATGTCCCAGGAGAGAGGAGGGATTTATACTGATTTCCAGAGCCAGCCCCTACCTGTGGTTCATTCCTCTCCGTGTCAAACACCTTCTTTCTCCCACCTTGTCTGCCATGTCCAAGTCTCTACAGAGGTGACTCCACTGCCAGCCTCCTGGGAGCTCAGTGTCAGCTCTGGGGACTGGGAATAGTTTTCCTCTGTGGGATGCAGTGAAGCCTTCATCCTTTGGGGAGGCAAACTCGCAGCAGCACCAGGTGGTGAGGTTGTTGCTTTGGGCCTTACTAGGAGAGTCCTCCATTCAAAAATTTCCAGCTGAAACCTGGATTGATAGAATTTTTGAGAATTTGCTTCACAAACAGTAGTACTATTATAATTCAATGTCAAATAGTAATCAAAAGCTCAGCAAAATTTAAAAAGGGGGAGATTAGTGGTGTACAGTTTGTCCAGAGCTTCCTGGCAGCCAAAGTAAAAAGGGAAACATGACAGACCACAGAATCATCATCCAAGATTTTTTTTTTTTTTTTTTTTTTTGAGATTTTAAAAAATATCCTTGGCAGAAATGCTTTGCCCTTTCCAAATGTAAATTTATTTTAAAATATCAAATTTGCATTTTCAAAGAACAAACGCTCCTCTGATCCCCAAAGGATCTAATAATTTAACCTGCCTCTTCTCCCAGCCCATGGATAGAATCCTGAGCTTAGACCATTTCTGTGCTTAGGAAACATTAACACCAATCACTAACCCTTGGCTCCTGTGCTAATGTCTACAGTTTCCTGCCCCTGCCTCCTTCTGTCCCTAGAGTGCCTGCCAGAAGGAGCTCTTTTTCTTCTACAGTGGCCGTCCAAGGAGGTGTTCTTTGTTCTGAAACTTGAGACACAGGTTGATTTCACTGGGTGGGTTGGCAGGGAGGGTACTCGGGTGAGAACAGGTGGAAAGGCTGGAAAACCGTGGAATGTGCTGGGGCACTCCCAGACCGTGCAAGTGGACAAAAGGACTGCAGTGTGGGCTGGAGAATGGGAGTGATGCTGGTAAGATGGAAACCGGATGGCGGCCTTCCCCCAAAGCCGCACCATGGAATATGTGTCCTGGAGGCAGTGAGGAGCCACAGAAGGTTACTGAGTGGGGGAGTGCCAAGCTCGGTCCTGAGGCTGGGAAGCAGCCTAGCAGTACGGTGCTCCTGGCCAGCTGGCCAGGGCCCGGGCGAGGGAGTACAACCCTTCTGCAGTCACAGACATGGCCGCCTGTGCCACTGCCCCTTCCTGGGGAAGTGGACAGTAGCTAGCTATTTTGGCAGGGCTCCGGCTAGGGTCCCTTGGCCCCGATCTTCCCTCAGCCATCCTGAGCCTGTGGCTTAGTGACAAGAAATGCTTCAGGCTAGGCCATGCGGTTCTCCTTCCCAGGAGGAGCATTCCCAGCACCCTGCATGCCTGAGCCCCCTCACTGCACCGTGGAGAGTCCCCTCTGTCCCTGAAGCTCTGCCCCACAAGGCCCCCTCTGCTCCCCTCCAGGTTCCTCCCAGCTCTCCAGCACTAAGCCCATTGCTGGTCAGGAGCTGGTCACCAGGCATTGGTCACATGGTGGCCCTTGGAGAGGCCAAGCCCTGTGCTGACGAGGGGGCGGCAGTGAGCACTCCCCACCATGTGCCAGGGCAAGACATGGCCTGCGATATGGGCATGGGGTCTCCAAGGGTTGTGGGTGGTGGTCTGGAGAGCACCCTAGAGGTTCAAGAGACAGGGCTTGGGCTGGGGACCTGCTCTGTCCCTGCGCAGAGGCCCCCGTGGCCAGTTCTCTGGCTTGGCCACCTTGCAGCTCTGTAGCTCCACTGGCTAGGTCCAAGTCCGGCTTGGCATGGAGGGTGTCACACCCGGAGCTGGGACCTGGGGAGGCCCCACTAGAGTCAGGAATGCAGGGGTAGGAAGAGACATGTGCAGACCTGGGGTCCCAGCCCAAGGACAGGGTGACAGCTTTACCACCTTGGCCGTGGCACTTGGAGCCCCTGTGTTTTCTGCTCGCATGAGGCTGCACGGGTGCTAACGAGAGCACTGACAGGACCCACAGCCCCCATAAGGCCCCTCCTGCGTAAGGGTGGAGGTGACCTGAGGAGCCCCCGTCCCTCCTCCCACCCTGGCCCACAGCGTGGGCCTGTGTCCCCAGTCTAGCCAGTACCTGCAGGCACCAGGGCTAACTTGGTCATGCCTCATCTTTCCCCGTGGCTGCTCATCGAGCTCTCTGTGCTCATCACGACTCCCAAATGAAATCTCCGGCCAAGTTTATGAATTTTCAGTCATTTTCAATTTTTGGAACTCTGTCGGATTCCTCATTTCCAAAACTCAATCTCAGATTTGATTGGGGATCTGAGCCTCTCCCCGACTCCCCTGGCCCCGGTCAGACCTGAGGTGCTGCAGGAGCCTGGTCCTTAACCCCATGACCATATCTTCTGGGAAAGGGAGCACTTTAGGGAAACAGGAAACTGGAAAGTTCTAGAAGGGTCATGCGGGGAAGAGAGCCAGGCCCAGGGTGCATGGGCGAAGGGACAGCTCACTTTGGGGCCCCCTCAGGCCCCCTCACACTGTGCTAGGGACATCCTGCTGCTGACAGCGTTCACGTTGGCCTGCCACATTCGTCACACGAGATTGTGTACTGCCATTTGCACCCAGGCAAAGCTGTGCTGAGCTCCAGATGTGTTAGAAAGTGGTGACTGCGGTTTCCATGACAACATCCCTTTTTGCACCTTGCTCTTGTCTCCACACTCCCTGCTCTCTAGTTGGCGGAAGAACAAGGTGGGCAGGTGTGAGGTCTCTATCCCTCCCTCCGAGCGAGGTCAGGCGTAGGGAGGGGAGGGAGCCCCCTAAATCTGGTAGGAGGCAGAGTGGCGGAGATGCCTGCGACAGCTTCCCAGAGGGATGACTGCAGTAGTGATAACTACAGCAGCACTGGGCTGACTGAGTGGCTGTCACTGCACATGTGTTCATTCGTTTATCAAACACGCCCTCACTTGGGGCCCTGCACCCACGCCAGCTCTCTAGGAGAGAGAGCTTCTGGTCACCATAAAGTGTGTCCCCATTTTACTGGAGCCCAGAGAGGTGAAGTGACTGGCCCACAGTCACACAGCAGGTGGGAGGCAGAGGCAGGATGTGACCACTGCTCTCTGCCGCCTGTCCTCTGGTTATCACCGCAGCCTGGTGTGGCGTGCTGCCTTGGTGTGCCCACTAACAGAGAAGCCACCCAAGGCTCGGAGCAAGGTTTCTCAGCCTCAGCGCTGTTCACACTTGGGCCCAGACTGCTTGGTCGTGGGGGCTGTCCTGCGTACTGCAGGTGTTTGGTGGGTGGTGGCCCTGCCCACTAGACGTCTGAGCCCCCTGCCCCAGGTAGTGACAAGCAGAAGGGTCTCCAGACATTGCTAGATGTCCCCTGGGGAGCAAGACTGCCCCCAAATAAGAGCCACTGGGTGTAGAGCTTACAAAATGTGCCCGCAGTCATCCCGTGAGTGAGGGCACCGCGGTGCAGAGCTGGACCCGGCAGCTGTCTCGTCTGTCAGGACAGGGAGTGGAGTGTGGGAAGGGTCTTGGGGGGGCACAGGTGCCTCCTGGACTCAGGCTGGGGGGCGTCCCGTCACCTGGTCCCCATTCGTTGTTCATTCTGGAGCCCCCATCTGCACTGGACCTCCAGGGCCTGAGGGGAATAGACACCCTGCCCCTCCGGCCCCCTGTGGAGTTGGAACCCGTTCCCAGTTGTTTCCCAGAGCTCCGCGGGAATGTACCGGCAACGATTTAGGAAATGCAGAGGTCGACCGGCAGTTCTGTAGGTGTTAATTTTTTTTATCCTCAAAAACGACATGACTCTGGTTTCCACCAAAGAACAACAAAGGCATGTGTGAAAGCGTCTGCAGAGCCCCCTGCCTACGGGGCAACGCGTGGCCTCACTGGCTCCGCACTATTCACTGACAACGTGCGGGGCACGCGCCGGCCTCTCCGTAGTTTCACGTGCAAGCAGCGCGGCCTGTAGTGCGCGTGCGCGCCCCGCCCCGCCCCGCCCCAGCGCTGGGCTCCCACGGGATGGCCGGGCTCGGCGGGACCCAGCGGGTGTGGGGCCAGGGTGGCTCCCGAGCCAGTCGGGCCTGGGCCACGCCATGTCCACGTTGGCTGGAGGCTCAGGCCAGGTGGGTCCCTGCCTGGCCTTTGAGCCCAGACGCTGTGCGCCTGCGGGCACCAGGGCCTGCCTGCCAGACGCCCCTCCCCGTCTGCTCTGCACGGATCCCAAGCCCCGCCCTTGTCACGCTCCCAACGCACGGCCACGCCCTCCCACGCACAGACACACCCCTCACACACCCAGACACCCTCCCACGCACGGACACACCCTCCCACACACACACTCCCACACCCAGACACACACGTCACACACCCAGACACCCTCCCACGCACGGACACACCCTCCCACACACACACACACTCCCACACACAGACACACACCTCACACACCCAGACACCCTCCCACGCACGGACACACCCTCCCACACACACCTCACGCACACACTCCCACACACAGACACACACCTCACACACCCAGACACCCTCCCATGCACAGACACGCCCACACACACCTCACACAGACACGCACCTCACACACAGACTCCCACACACAGACACACCCCTCACATACCCAGACACCCTCCCACACACGGACACACACTCCCACACAGAGACACGCACCTCACACACTCCCACACACAGACACACCCTCCCACACACACACTCCCACACACAGACACGCACCTCACACAAACTCCCACACACAGCCACACACTCCCAACACAGCCACACTCCCAACACAGGACACCCTCCCACACTCACCTCACACAGACACACCCTCCCCCCCACACACTCCCAACACACTGCCACACCCTCCTACACACAGACACACCCAGACACACACCTCACACACCCAGACACCCTCCCACACACGGACACACCCTCCCCCCCTACACACTCCCACACACAGACACACCCTCCCACATACACACTCCCACACACAGACACACACCTCACACACACTCCCACACACAGCCACACCCTCCCACACAGCCACACCCTCCCACACACAGCCACACCCTCCCACACATACACACCCAGACACCTCACACACCCAGACACCCTCCCACACATGGACACACTCCCAACACACACACACACTCCCACACACAGACACACACCTTACACACACAGACATGCACCTCACACACACCCTCCCACACCCAGACACCCTCCCACACACAGACACACACTACACAGACATTCTCACACGCACTTCACACAGACACCCTCCCACACACACTCTTCCACACACAGACACACACTTCACACGCACACTTCACACAGACACCCTCCCACACAGACACACACTACACACACCCTCCCACACAGACACACATTGCACAGACACACCCTCATGCACACACTCACACACACACTCACGCAGACACATACACCCTCACACCCACAGACACTCTCATACACACAGACACACACAGGCACATACTCATGCACAGACACACATTCACGTGAAGGCTCAGGTGACACACAGACACGCAGCTGCACACTCGTGCACACAGATGCTCACGCACTCACGCAGATACCCTGCGAGGCCCAGGCACCAGACTCTCCCTGGCTCTCCCCACCTGCTCCGCCCCTGCAGGGCTCCCACTGTCTTCAGCACACGTGAACCTGGCTGTGGAGCCCCCTGTGTAGCTGCCCACGGGCTGCAGGGACCCTGGGCCACTGGCTCTGCAGGGCAGGGCTGGGACTGAGGCCCTGGACGCAGGGGGGTGTAAGTGGGGGAAGCATGGCGGGGGGGCGGGGTACGAGGAGGCAGCCATGGGCGCGCTGAGCAGGTGGCCTTGCCCTGGAGAGCACTGGTCACCACAGGGAAGGACGGCAGAGAGAGGTCGATTGGCTGGCTGGGTGTGGAGGGAGGAACCGCCGAGGCTGACTGGGTGGGGAGGTGGGGGTGCTGGGGACTCGGGCCTCTCCCGTGCGGCACTTTTCCCTCTGGTGGGCACCTTGGGTCATGGTTAGGCTCAAAGTTCCACCTTCCAGCAGAGGACAAGCGGGCCACCCAGACCCACCATTGTCAGAGCTCTGGCTGCCCCCCACCCCATGTGCTCTTGTCTGAGTACACACCTCTGCTAGAGCCCACTCCCATCTTCTGGAAGGAAGGGCCTCAGTTTCCCCAGCTCCTGGCCCAGGATGTACACAGTGGGCACCCAATGTATGCAGGAGCAAACCTCATGATTTGTTTTCCACGTGCTCCCATGGGCTGCTGTGTAATAGGGGAGGGCTGGCTTTGGCAGTCTCCTCTGTCCCTCCCCTCCTGCTGCTCCAGGTGCCTTCCCGGGGTCTGGAGAGCTGTGGGGCAGGCACCTCTTCCCCCAGGTCACCTCACGTGCCCCGGGGAGGCCCCACAGTGCAGGTGCCGGCCTCCCCTGTGCCTCTCCGCCCATGGTGAGGATGTCTGTGTTCTGTTCTCTTTCTTCCAGGTTGCGGGGGCTGTGGCACAGAGATCAAAAACGGCCAGGCCCTGGTGGCTTTGGACAAGCACTGGCATCTGGGCTGTTTTAAGTGCAAGACCTGCGGGAAGCTCCTGAATGCTGAGTACATCAGCAAGTACGTGGGGGTGAGGGCTCCAAGGAGATATCAGCCCGGGCTTCCTTGTTCTGGGGGTGGGGCTGGGTCCCAGCTCTCCTGCCGTGTCTCCTGTCCAAGGCTACTCTTGTCCTGCAGTTGTCCTGCAGAGGGCAAAGCAGTGTCAGCAACAGGAACCAGGAAGAGGAGGCTGACCCTTCTCCGTTGTCAGGGAGAGACCTCACAACTGTGCTCTGTCTCCTGCGGGGCAGGGGACCCTGGGCAGTTCCCGCTGGCACAGTGTCCCCCAGATGTGCAGTCCAGCTGGGGTGGTGGCTGGTTTGAGGGGCAGAGGAGCGACATTTGATCAGGGGCGATGGGGAGCCTTTTGGGAAGGTCATGGCTATGAGCAGAGGCAGCTCAAGGCCAGGAGCTGGGATGTGTCTCTACCCCAGGAGGACAGGAGCTGGGCCGGCTGCCCCCAAATAGCATGGGTGAGGGCAGCCAGGGCTCCCTCCTGGGAAGTAGAGACTCCTCCAGCAGGTTTTGGCAAAGGCTGCGCTTGTTCTGGATGCTTCAAAGGGAACAGAATCGTCACAGGAATTGACCAAGTTGAAAAAGTCCTGTGATAAAATGCAAAGAACAAAGTGCACACACACATACGTGCACACACACACCCACGCACACACACATGCATAAGCGCCTGTAATAGGGAGCCTAAACAATGTCCCTGATGTCCCGTATTGACTTCTGGTCAACTGCTCTCTAACTTTGTGAGACGTCACCACTGGGGGACACTGCCGAAGTACACCTCTCTGTGTCATTTCTTGTAACTGCACGGAGTCTACAATTATCTCAAATGGGTCATTTTAAGTAAAATCCCCACACCAAGATGAGCTTGCACCAGCGTGGAGGGCCTTAGAGGGGCGTGCGCTCCCGGCCTCTGTCATAGCAAACGAGTGGGTGCGAGTCACAGGCAGAGTGCTGGGATGTGGAATTAGGGCACCCAGCCCCAGCAGGCTGCAGGTCCTCACGCGGTGCTGGCAGCGCACCCGCACCACACATGTTACTTAGCAGCCTCCGGAGCTGTTCCAGAACTGACAAGGAGGGCGTTGGTGTTGCCATGGAGATGTTGTCCTTAACCTCCTGGGTGTGCTGCACATGCACCCATTTGTGGATTATAATGAGGGCCCGAGGTCAGCGGCATTTGCAAGTAGGTCCTAAGGACCTGTTTTGTACCTGCTCCCTCGTGTGGAAGGAAGGGCTGTCGCCCTCCTGAGAAATAGCTTCTCAGAGAGCCGTGGGTCAGCTGGAGGCCACACTCAAAGAGGGGCCCCCAGCCCCAGGCTCGTGGCCCCATGCTGGGCCCTCCCCTGTCGAGGCGTCCGTGGGCCTGGGGATGCCACAGCTGTGAGGAGAAGAGGGCGGCGTTAGCTCAGGTCTACTCCTTGACAGCTTGGGAGATCTACCTTCTGTCGCAGCTGTGTGAAAATCAAACCAAATTGGAACAACACGCCACTTTGGCAGTGTAAGGGGGGCTGTACTGGAGGGACAGGGGCCCTGCTCTGTGCAGGCCACGCCACACCCAGCTCCTGCTGGGCCCGGTTGGTAATGACAGTGGCCTCACTGCTGTGGGCAGGGGCCCGCCAGTTGTGAGGCTCTGGCCCCACCTTCTCTTGTTTAGTGTTTACTATGATTTCTCCCATTTTATAGTGGAGAAGCTGAGGCTCAGAGAGGTGAAGTGACTTGCCCAGGGTCACACAGCTGGGATGTGGCGTTTGAGTCCAAGCCTGTTCACTTAACCACTGCTCAGCAGCACCTCCCTTTGCTGAGCGAGGCCACCTGGAAACCTCGGGACCACCTCTGCCCTTCACTCCGACATCTGTATGGCACTGTCCTGTTATATCAATCCCTGAACAGTGATTACGAAAGGTTCTGAATTAGCCCCAGGAGCTGCGCCCGCACCATCCTCCCGTCCGTGACGCAGCAGAGAGCTATTTTCCCCGCAGCTTGTTATTGGAGTCTCAGAGTGTAGGCAGCTTGCTCAAGGGGCAGGGCCCGGAATGACTGTCTATCTGACACTAGTTCCCTGACACCGTGAGGGCACCTGGCCAGCAGGAGGCACGCTGTGAACGTGCGCAGAGTAGACACAGCCACGTGGCCCTCCTGCTCCTTCCTGTTAGCAGGAAGCCAGGGCGCCTCCAGGTGTGGCCAAAGCCAGCCTGTCACCGTCGAGTTCCTGGGAGCAGGAAGCACCTGCCTAACCCACCTGCTTGCAGCTGGCCTTCTTGTCGTCCTTGAGCCTGGTCCCCAAAGTGGATGCCCTGCCATACCCCCTTTCTGGCTCCTGTTTTTCTAAGGTACCCCAGATGTTAATCTTTGGATGGAAGGAACTGGAAAGAGCCAGGTCTGTGGAAACATCTCTCATTTCCCAGATGTGGCTGTTGTTCCCTCGGCCCAGCCTCTGCAGGCAACTGCCAGCCCCTCGGCCCCCCGCTGCATAAGCAGCCTTGCCTCTGCATGCTTCGGTGCATCCATCTGTGAAATGGGATGGTCTTCGGGGCATTTCTCATGGGGGCAGGTGCATATTAGAGGGATCGTCATTTGGAGCAGGAGGAGGTGGGCATGTCCCCACTTTGATGCAGACCCTCTGGCTGGGGAGAGTTGTCAGATCCTGGGGTAAAGCACCAGCCATCCTTGGGTGACCCTGCCCCGTCCTGACCGCCTGTCTCATTGCAGGGACGGGCTGCCCTACTGTGAAGCTGACTACCACACCAAGTTCGGCATCCGCTGCGATGGCTGTGAGAAGTACATCACAGGGCGAGTGCTGGAGGTAGGTGGGGCCCCGCCCTCTCTGAGCTGGGGCCGTACTGCCCCCTGGGAGTTAGTGTGAGGTTTGTGTGTGTTTGTGCAACAACTTGTCCCATCCAGCCTTCACCTCCCCCTCCTCCCAGCACCACCACAGGACACCTTCTGGGGCCTGCTCGGTGCTACCTCCTCCAGGAAGCCTGCCTCACACCAGTGCCACTTTTCAAACTCAGAGAGTCGGAGAAGGGGAAGGACTTTGAGATCTTTTGGCCCAGCCTTTTGCTGTATAGGTTGGGATTCAGGTGTGGAGGATGGGAAGTGAACCTGGGGGATTGGAGGGGTGATGCCCAGGGCCCCACCCTGAGGGGACAGCAGGACTGTGTCCCCAGGGTGGTCACCTGTCAGGCAGGGTAAGTGGCAATTATGGGGGCATTCTATGTACCGACAGTGCTGTTTCTTGGCCTGGGTGGTAGGTATGTGGGCGTGTTCCCTGTGTGAACATCACACATGCTGTGCGCTTTTCTACATTCCGTTCAATGAAATAAATCCCATGGCCCCAGGACCAGACCCCGCCCACCCGGTGCAAGGCCCTGCCCACTCAATGAACAGGCCCCGCCCATGTGATGCACAGGTCCGCCCTGCTCTGCAGGCTGCCTCGGCTTAGTGCTGGGTGCTAGGACAGGCAGATGGACTGTCCCAGTCCCTGGGCTGGCCCATGGCCTGTGGGGAGGGGACAGGTGACCAGAGGGTCTCAGAATGGGGAGGAACTGTGCACTGACCTGTGAGAGTGGGCAGGAGGCCGAGTGGGGATGAGGCTGCAGGAAGTGGGCACTTGGGGGGCTGGGGACCCTGGGCTGGACCTGCATCTAGAGCGCCCCTCTGGCTGCCGCAGAGGCTGGGCTGTACAGGGTGCATGGGTGCTCCCTGGATCTCCGAGGCCTCCTCTCCAGCTCCCACAGCAGGTGCCCAGCACCTGAGAGGGCTTCAGAATGCTTGAGTGGAATTGAACTGAGGACACTGAGGTGCTTTTCTTCACCTCTGAGACACCTGGTGCAGAGGTGCACCTGGACCTCAGACCACCTTCTTCCAAATCCCTCCCTCAGCCACACCCATTCCAGTCCCTCTCACTGCCTCTCATTTCCTCAGGTGGAGACTCCAGATTCGTACATAAGCATGTTTTAATATTGTATCATATTTCATCATATCATAAGCTCTTCCTCTGAAATGCAGGTGGCCCTGAAGCTCACCAGGTCAACACCAAATGCAGGCACTTCCACCCTACACCATACACGCACCACGTCCTGCCACTCACCTGGGCATCTAGCTGGGTCTGGCCACATGTTGGGCCGTTGGCCACCTGAGAGCAGGTGGCAGAGCCCGACTTTAGCCCAGGCTGCCCAGGCTGTCCTGGAACCCCTCATCCTCTCCTGGTGCACAGATGTGGGTTTGCTTTTTGACTTAATAGCATATCACCCTGTTGTGCCTAATGCCCTAAAGGGAGTGCACCTTGGGCCGCCACTGTCAGGGCTGCAGGTACGCGTGCACCTAGCCCGACCCACCTTCCTGACGTCTGTGGGCAGCGGCCCCTGCACCAGAGAGGCCCTGGCCTAGGTGAGGCAGAACTGACCTGTCCCTGCTGCTCTGCCCCTCTGGGCCCTGGGCACGTGCTGTACCTGGTGGTCAGGGCATCAGGAAGACCCCATCTCGGAGGGGCCCCCAGCTCAGTGCTGGCCTGGTGGTAATTGATGGGGCAGTCAGTGGCCCCCTTGATAGATTGGAAGGGCAGGGTTGACCTCATGTCTACATAATGCGAAGTCAGAATGGGGGGCTCGGTGCCTAGGAGTGGGGCCCCTCGGTTCACTGGAAGGGGACTGCCCCAGCTGCCAGGAGCAGGAGCAGAACAGGTCTGGGTTTTCCTTCTCGCCTGTGGTGAGGGAGAAAGGGCCTTGCAGGGAAGATTAATGCTTTTGTTTTCGCCTCTGCCGGGGAGGCAAGTCTGCGTGGTGGGGCTGAGTCGGCGGCGGGCTCTGCAAAGCTCTGAGCAGCCTCCGCGGTGGTGCGAGGCGGGAGCTGAGGGCGGAGACGAGCCTGGCTCCGCAGAAGGGGAGCTGCCGCTGCTGAGGTGGCACTGCCTGAAGCTCGGCCCAGTGTGCCAGCGCCCGGCCAGGCAACAGTGGGCTCTTGGGAGCCGCCGGACCAGGTGACAGACCGCTGGCTGAGGGTGAGCACGTCCACCCTCACGGACACACGCTGCAGGGAGTGGGTGGACTCGGGTCACTGTGCAGGTAGGAAGCCTGGTCCACACCTCCCAGGGGCTGATGGGGGCTTGCAGGACCCATGCTGCACTGCAGTGGGTGGGTTTTCAGGGGCAGATCAGTCAGGGATGAGGCCCCCGGGAGGCACTTGTCCCCACACCATTTTGCTCCAAAGGTGCCTGTCCGCATCCTGGCTTTCCTCTCTGCAGAGCCCTGGCATCCCAGGCTCCCCTGCCAGCAGGAGCCATCGCCTGCGCAGGGCAGGCATGGTGCCATCTTAAACTCCGGGTGCCAGCAGCACCCGCCCGCCGTGAAATGTGCATTCGGTGGTGATAGTGGGGTTTTCCTTCCCCCCCTCCCTTGCTCACTTCTAAACACGTAGCATCCACTGTTGTGTGTTTTCTCGCAGCCTGTCTGTCTCTGGGTGTCTGTCTCCATGAGCCTACTCCTTGCTGGGGTCCCCTGGGGGTGTGAGAGGGGCTGACAACTGTGCCCCCACCCCGTGGGCCAAGATGCGCTGCTGGGGTGGGGGGCTGCACTGTGGGAGCAGAGGTGGGTGGCGAGGCTTCCCCGCTACCTGGCAGCAGTATGCTGCAGTGCCCACTCCTGGAGAGGGAGGGGGTCACCCCACGGGGGGGGGGACATGGCTGGTGAATTCAGAGGGATCAGGGTGTGACCAGACCTGGACCACGGCTGAACGAGGGGGAGGAGGTGTTGCCTGCAGACTTCCAGGTCCTCCCAGGTCCGGGCCCACCTTCCCTCCAGGTCAGGTGATGCCTCCCTGCAGATGTGGGCCTGTGTGGTGGGGTGGGGACTTCTTGCTCAGCCCCGCCCTCTGTTAACCCTACAGTGCCTGGTGCAGCCTGTGCACCATTGGCTGTCTCCATGGTAACGAAGAGCCCAGCATCCCCCTGGGCCCACTAATTAATTCCTCCCTCCCTTCTTCCCTCCCTCCATCCCTCCTTTCTCGCTTCTTTCATTCCTCAGTCAGCCACTCATTGCATAGACCCTTCCTGGACTCACTGTGTGCCCCACTCGGGGCTGGGTGCTGGGTTCAGGGAATGAAGGGGACAGGGCCTCTGCCCTGAGGAGTGTGGTCTTGGGGTAGCCCGCAGGAGAGGGGCTCACTCTGCCCTGAGTCAGGGGTCACTAGACATCGTTCCATTTCAAGCCAAACCATATCCTGCAACTGTGGGAGATTTGCTCACTTGCTTCTTCCTGCCTGCTCTTGGGCGCTTTGCACTGGATGACTAAACGTGGATGACTCTCAGCACTGGGAGAAAACAAACATGTTTCCTAACAAATGCAGTGTCTCCGAAGGATAGAGGTAAAGTCAGCTTCTCAAGCTCCCAACTTCACTCTCTCTCTCTTTTAAAAATAAATGTGTTAATTTTAAAAGCACACTCAGAAGGAATACCTGTATTTCATAAAATAAACAAAGAAAATCAATCCTAATGAATGTCACCACACAGATCAACTACTGTTAACATTTAGAAGTCATACTTTTAGATTTGCACACACATAGATACACAGAGATATACAGACGTACACAACACATAGACAACACACAGACACACAGCACATAGCCACAGAGACAACACAGACAGCACATATGGAGACATACACACACATGAAACACATGCTGACACACAGACACATATATAAGATATACTGACACACAGATGACACAGACACAGACATGGACATGCAGACACACCCAGACACACATGCTTACACATTAGCCCGGCCACCATGTTCCTGCATCACATCCAACCCAGCCACGTCATCCACTGGTTCCTGGTGTCCTCCACTGTGTTCCCTGGTCCCGGAGTGTGCGGATGCTGGGGCAGCAGTGCTAAGCAGCAGTCTTGGTGGCAGGACCTTAGAGCCTTGATGTGCAGATGTGCACGTGAATGTCCACAGGTGGGATCCTGGCAGCTGTTCCCAGACTGGTTCTGGCGGAACCCCTTTGGTCCTTCCGGGAATGGCCAAGGCAGGCCTCATGGGCTCCCTGCTTCCTCGTTCAGGGCATCTCCTGGACGGCTCCTCTGCGGGCGACACTGCTCTGCAGCTGGGTACAGTGGAGAACGTGGCTGCACTGCCTGGCTGCCCTGAAGCTCGCGCCCTAGATGGAGCCAGGAAGTGAGGAAGAGGGAGAGGGGAGTGGGCTGGGCTGGCCGGGTGCCAGGAGGAACCGTCTCTGAGGTCTGTGAGGAGATGGGTGCGGGGCAGGGTCTGCAGTGGGGAGGACAGGAATGGGGTGCCAGGCAGGATGCTGGACCCTTCTTCCCAGGGTGAAGAGCCCCTGGGGATCCTGTGCTGGCCACCGAGCACTCCCTGGGTTGCCTGGCTCTTGCTCAAAGCTTTGATTTGCTTCTCCATAAATTTTATTTTCTCTGCACACCATAGTGATTAGGTCTTTTAAGAACTGGACTTAGTTCTATAAATTCAAAAAGGAAACTAAAGCTCTGAGTTGGGCGGGTGAGTGTAGGAGGAGCAGCCTGGGGGAGCAGCCCGCCCTGGGCCTGAAGGGCTGGCGTCTGAGCCAGGTGGAGGGAGGGCCCGGGGCAGGGTGGGGGTGGGGGGCAGCCCATGTGGCCTGCTGTCCAGTGCGCAGAGGACGCCTTTGCTCTGGGATCTGTAGGTGGATTTGGGGAGGAAAGGGGCCATCTGCCTCAGGTGTGCAAGCCCCATTGCAGAGGAGGGCTGATCTGTACCCCCCCCCCGCCGAACCCTTGTGAGGAGGGACTGCTGGCTCCACTCTGCAGGGAAGGGGAGGAGATCCCGGAGCTTGGCGGCTTTGCCTCGGCTCTGTCATGCTGGCCTGCTCTGCACGTCCAAGGTGAGGGCACCCTTAAAATGCTCTCTCGTGCCTGGCACTGGCTGGGGACCTGTGGATGCTCCGTGCCACCACAGGCTATATTTGTGCTTCCCTGACGAGCCTTGTTCTGGCTCATTAAACATGACAGCCAATTGTGGGAAGTCGCAAGATGTCTTTCTAAAACCATGCACTACAAAATCTCATGGACTTTTAATATAATTTTTAAATGCGAACCATCTTGCGCTCTGCACCGGTGAGGGCGGGACATCTGCCTGCCCAGGCAGCCGGGGGTGGCCGTGCAGGTCTCTGCACTGAAACCACCAGTTGCTGATGTTTCAGGCCCTTCTTGGTGGAAACTGGGAGAGAGGAGCCCTCAAAGGACAGGGTATGGCCAATGTGCCAATGACTGGGACTGGAACACCCCGGTCACTGTAGAGAAGGCAGTGACACTGAGAAGTGATACAAGTAGCAAGGACACTTTTCTCTTTTGACCCCATCAGTCATCACTGGCCACCTGTAACCCAACTGCTCCCAGCAGGGAGTGTGGAGTAGGGATGGGCCAAGTTCACCATACGGGTACGTCCGGCTCAATGTCCCCTGGAGTCAGAGAGCCCAGTTATCCTACCCCAGCCTGAGAGGGAGGGACAGTCCTCTCCATTTCAGGAACCCTGAATCCCGAGATATGATACCAGCACAAGTCATACAGCCGGGAAGTGAAGATCTGAGCTGGAACCTGTCACCTCCCTGGACTCAGCCATGAGCCAGGGACAGGCCAGGGCACCTGCAGGCACGTTTCCTCCATCAGCTGGACAGCCCCTGATGTCTCCCGGGCCTGGAGACACAGGCACCTGAGCCCTGTCTCTCCCCACTGGATGGAATGTTCCAGAACATGGAGCCCCCTTGAAATTTGGTTGGGCTGTTGCCTTTCACACTTTGTAGATGAGTGGTCCAAACTGTGGGAGAGGGGCTGGCTCCTCCTGGCCACGAGGCTGAGGACACCCTTCCCATGAAGCCGAGGCTATGCAGTCCGTGGAAGGGCTCAGAGGCGGCACTGGCTCTCACGTGACTCTAAATTACGTTGTGGCTTCGTGGACCTTGGGCTCCTCCTCAGCGCAGTGAGCTGGGCATGTGCTATGTGTGTATTGAAGGCTCCTGTCTCTATTCACAGCACATAGTAGGTGCTCTACATCCCCTCCTTCTCCCATGTCCTCAACTTGGGTGTGGGAGGAGGGCTGTCTCTGAGACCGGGACCTGCAGGGCTCGGCCACCCCTGGTGGCCATTGTGTCCCCGAGGCCCGTTGATGTCTTCCCAGGAGGCAGCTCCCAGTCCCGCCCGGTTCTAATCCGGGCTCCTGCATGTTTTAATGTTGGCCTTGGGTAGGTCTCCTGCCTCCCTGAACCTCAATTTCCTCATCTGGAAAGTAGGGGTAGAGAACAACACCCACACCACGGGGTTGACGTGAGGGTGAACTTGAGCAACTCAAGTAAAGCGCTTAGTGTGATGCTTGGCTTATGGTTGGTAATAAGAAGGTAAGAAAATTGAGGTGAAATTCACATAACATGCAATTAACAATTTACAATGTACCATTCGGTAGCCTTTGGTGTGTTCACAATGTTGTGCAACTTCTGCTTCTCTCTAGTTCCAAAACTTTTTTATCGCCCCGAAAGGAGACCCCACATTCACTGAGCAGTCACTCTCCTCCTTCCCGTAGCCCCTGGCAACCACTCATCTGTTCCTGTCTCTGTGGATTTGCCTGTTCTGGATGTTTCATATGGAAGGAATCATATAAGTGGCCTTTTGTGTCTGGCTTCTTTCATCCAACGTGTCTCCAAGGTTGGTCCGTGCTGTGGCAAGCGTCGGTACGCCATTCCCTTCTGTGGCCGGGTGATCCAGTGTACGGATAGACCACAGTTTTTTTGTCCACGATGGACGTTTGGGTTGTTGGACCTTTTGGTCATTGTATAATAATGCTGCTATGAACATTCACATATGAGTTTTGTGTGGACCTATGTTTTCGTTTCTCTTGTTCTGTTCTCTTTGTTTTTCTTAAATGCCAAGGAGTGGGATTGCCAGATCGTATGGTAATTCTGTGCTTAACTTTCTGAGGGACTGACAAACTATTTTCCATGGTAGCTGCATTATTTTGCATTCCCACCACCAATTGTACAAGGAGGGTGCCTATTTCTCCATGTTCTCACCAACTTTTTATTTTCCTTTTTTGTTATTATAGCCACTCTGGTGGGTATGAAGTGGTGTCTTCTGTGGTTTTGATTTGCATTAATAACAATGATGTTGAACATCTTTTTATATACCAGTTGGTCATTTATATATTTTCTTTGAAAAAATGTCTATTCAAATCCTTTGCCCATTTTTTAATTGGCTGTTTGTGTTTTTGCTGTTGAGTTGCAGATGTTCTCTGCATTCTGGATACAGCCTCAGCAGGTGTGGTTCACAATATTTTCTGCCGTCCTGTAGGCTGTCTTTTCACTTTCCTGACAATGCCCTTTGATGCACAAAAGTTTTTAATTTTGATGAAGTCCAATTTATCTGTTTTTTTCTTCTGTTGCTCGTGCTTTTGGTGTCAAATCTAAGAGTCCATTGCCAAATCTGAGGTCACTGGGATTTAATGCTATGTTTTCTTCTGTAGTTCCACAGTTTTAGCTCTTACATTTAGGTCTATGATCCATTTAATGGGAAAACTCTTTTGCTGGCGTGTAACACACAGTGCAGGAATCGTAAGTGTGCAACTTGATACATTTTCAGAAACTGGACACACCCATGTAACCAGCACCCAATTCAAGGAGACCATGCCCGATGCCCCCAGAGGCCCCAAGGGCACACTGACAACACTTGTTGTTTCACCTACTTCTGAGCTTCGTAAAACAGGGCTTGTGCTCTTGTGTGGCTGCCTCTGCTTAACGTCAGGCCCGTCACATCCTCCACATTGTTCGTTCAGGGCATGAGGGTTGCGGAGTGTGTTAGTCTGTTTGCTGCTGCTCGTCACAGAATACCTGAAGCTGGGTAATTTATAAAGAAGCGGAATTTGTTTCTTACCATCATGGAGGCTGAGGAGCCCAAGGCTGAGGGGCACATCTGGTGAGAGCCTTCATGCTGGTGGGGACTCTGCAGATCCCGAGGTGGCGCAGGGCATCACATGGTGAGGGGCTGAGCGTGCTGGCTCAGGTCTCTCTTCTTATGAAGCCACCAGTCCCTCTCCTGTTACCACTTGCTGATCCACGGGTGGGTTAATCCATTCATAAGGCAGAGTCCTCATGACCCAGTCAATTCTTACAGGCCCCACCTCTTAGTACTGCCACACTGGGATTAAATTTCAATGTGGGTTTTGGAGGGACAAATATTCAAACCATGGCAGGGAGCATGTGAGGATGGGGTCCATGCCCCCGATACTGTGGGGTTGGGGACTGCCAGCCCCCGAGGCGTGGGCTTAAATCTGCACTCAGGGGCCAGACTCCTGGGCCTTCATGCCAGCTCCATCTCCTACCTGCTGTGTGACTTTGCTCAAGTTCCTTCACCTCTCTGTGCTTCTTATGAAAGGTGAGGGTAATAATATACTTCATAGGGCTGTTGAAAGGATAAACCAAGTTAATATGTGTAAAGTGCTTCTTGGCACAAGCCATAGAGACAGCAGCCACTGTTGCCAAGGGGAATTCAAGCCTGTCATCTTGGAAACTGTCCCCAACAGAATCAGAATCTCTCTGATTCACATGTGGATGCGCTGCGTAGACATGTGGTGTAGACAGCAGGCTTTGTGTGCCCTGGAGGACGTGCTGTCTCCCATGTGGCTGTCACGGAACTCCTGCCATTAGCAGTCATGGGACAGGTGGGGTTGTGCCCCTCAGTGTGAGACGAGGGCACCTGGATGAGGTGGGTGCGAGGACAGGTTGGGGATCACAAACTCAGGAATATCCACTCGGGTTCATTATGAATGTGATGAGTCATCAGTTAACTCTGTGAGGTTGTTTTCAGGTGAATTTTACTTCTAAAAATACCGAGCTGTCTCAGTCTCTCATTTGTACCTCAAAGAGAGAGTGCTACTCTGAACACTCAGCGTTCTGATGACCGTAATCCCTGAAATGACTGTTTCGCCCTCACTCTGGGGCCCGATGCTGGGGTGCGACCTGCTGTCGGGACAGCTCCCTGCAGCTAGCACCCTGATGGCACCCACGTGCCTGGGAGGCGCCTGCCCGGGGTGGGGGTTGAGGAGGAATGAGCCGAGTAAAGTGGCTGCACATGGGAACACGCGGCTGTGAGCGCTGAGTCAGGGAAGCTTCTGGGAAGGCTCCTGGGAGGAGGTGGCGTTTAGGACAAGACAGAACGTTCAGGGTGGCGGGGGGTGGAGGGGCGCGGGAAGGTGCTCCAGGTAGAGGGACCAGCTCCAGCCACGCCTGGGCCTGAGGCCAGCAGGAGCGGGCAGCGTCTGGCGCTGTGGGAAGGACCCCTTCGCCCGAAGGCACGAAGGTTGGCAGAAGAGGCCATCTCAGGCCCTACATAGGAGAGGAGCGGTTCTGGATCCTTCCTCCCGATACCCAGGGGCCACCGTGGGCCTGTTTTCATCATCGGGGAAGGTGCCAGTGGGCACGGAAAAGAAAAGTGAGATGCTCGGAATGACCCCGTTACTCATTCCGGAAAGCGATCACTACCCTTCAAATTCAGTAGTAATTATGAAACTTCTTCCAATTTTAGGGAAGGAGGAAACATGGGAATCCGGCAGCCACATTCAGCTGCAGGCTGCAGCCCTCCGTACCCCAAGGTTAGGAAACGGGCCCTGCAAAGTAACGCTGGATACAGTGTTCAAGGGCGATATTTTTGCTCCATGCAAAAATAAGCCAAACCAGGTAGTGTAATTTGTTTAGGTTATTTCAGTATTAATGTTTGTAATCTAATTTAATGGAATTTAAGAGTTATAAAAATAGAAAATGCTAGTTGAACAAATTGAGCAATACAGAGGTACAGAAAGAAAATCATTAATCATTTACACCCCACTTCTGCAGTCCTTCCTCCTGGGGAGAAAATGTTGCCTTCTTCCTCCCCCTACCCATCCCCCTCCTGCTGGAGACACTCAGGTGAGGAGGACCAGGCTCCTCCCTTGATGCCTGCTGAGCCCAGGAGGGAGCTGGACATGAGTCTCCTTCCCGTCTGTCAAGTGCAGCTGGGCCTTGCCCAGGGGCACCCCGGGTCCGGGCTTCATGTAGGGGTCTTTGGTCCCAAAGGTTGTGGGGCCATTTGGTGTGTAGCACACCTTCCGGTATCCCCTGTGTACCTGTGCTATGCCCAGGCCAGGTGCTGCGGCCCAGTGGACATTTCTACATTTAGTAGAAACACCTCTGCTTTGTGCTCCCTTGCAGGCGGGGGAGAAACACTACCACCCTTCGTGCGCGCTATGTGTCAGGTGCGGCCAGATGTTCGCAGAAGGAGAAGAGATGTATCTTCAAGGTAAAAATAAAAACATGCTGTTTAGTCCCCTGGAGCAAGAAACTGTCACGCACTGGGTCCGTGCCGTGTGCTGGGCAGGAACTGGTTGGCTCCCTGTGTCATCTGGCTAGTTCAGGAGCACCCAGGCTCTCGTCAGAGAGCTGGCAAGGCAGGGTGGGGGCATAAGGGTGGCTTTGTCAGCTGCCTCACCCACTGGGCTGAGCCTGAGATGGGCACGATGAGAAAGGGATGAATGAAAGATCAGCACCCAGAGTATTGGCTACTTGGGTTCCAGTATAAAAACTTAAACAAATATAGTCTGTTATGTCCACTGTCACTTTAGAATTCTTCTAGAGAGCCTCCCAGCCCAGAGTCCAAGTTAAGAGTTTAGGTGTTTCCTGCCCCTGCTGCACCCCTCTGTCCAGAGCGGTAAAAGGCTGGGTGGGGCTGCCGCTGGCAGGGCGGAGGCCTTCCTCCTGCAGCAAGGGGAGTCTGCTCGGCACAGCGTCGGGGAAAAGAGGGTTTTGGAGGAAAACACTGACCTCCTCACGCATGCCATGGCGTTTCGCAGGAACCCCCCCAACACATTCACCATTAAAAATAACAGTAATAATAATAATAAAAGGAGAGGTGGCCTGTAGCTACCAGATCTGAAGAAAAGACAAGGCTTGGCAAGGATCATCACTCCCCTTCTTCCAGATTAACCTTTTTTAACTCTTTGCTTCTCATTTTAACAATTAAATTGGCATTCCAATAACGAGGTTCAGCTACCATTTATTTCTTTACAATGTATGTAGCAACCGGCAGGCAAAGAGGGAGATGAGAGCTCTTAGAGGGAAAGAAAAATAACTTTCTCTTCACCCTTCATAGTCCTTACAATGGACACCAGCAGCAAAAGATTAACAAGAGAACAAGCGTGCAAACACATGTGCCACACGTATGCCACGCGTGTGCATGAGAGAGAATCCAGAGGAATGAGCACCTCTCAAGAGTAGGTCGGGAAGGGGAGCTCTGATGTCTGGCTTAGATGCCACCTTTCCCTGGCACAAAGGACAGTGTGAGGAATGCACAGTTCTGTCGAGACTGAGGGCCCCGTAAGTAGGGGAAGTTTGCTGTGCACCTGCCCCGCTGACGAGAGACTCCGGTGACTCCGTGTCATCCTTCTCTCCCCGGGTGCTGGAGGAGATGTCCTTTAGAGACATCAATTTCCCTCACAGAAGGGTCACTTCTGCTCTGTTTTCAAAGTTTTTCTGAGCCTGCTGTTTCCCCCAAATAATCAACCCAAAATAATCCTTATGCCAAAGAGGCACATTTGGGGGAGTGTGTACACTAAGAGTGACACTTTGCTTTGTCATGTTGGCAAGCCCCTCACCTGTTGCTTACCTATTCTCTGAGCCCTCTCTGGTAAAGAAAACTATCCTGTCGCTTGTTAAAAACGTGAGGAAGACCATTCTGGACTGTGGCCACAGGGGTCAGAGAGACATGAGCTGGATTCCAGATCTCCCAGAATCAGTGGGGAACTATCGCCGAGAGGCAGGGAGGGGTTGCAGGGGAGCTGCATGCAGGTGGTGGGATTCCTGCTGAAGTCAGGCCAAGGACTTAGATTCCAAAGGTGGGGGTGAGGAACGTGCTCAGCTGTGGAGGTGATCAGATGTCAAGGGCGGGAGGTTCCTGCTAAACTGACTTGGCAGGAGTCTTGTTGAGCCTGGGCAAGGCAGGCGTAAGACCGAGGCGGAGGCCAGGGCCAAGGTTGAGACTCAGTGGAGAAGAGGGCTCAGGGGAGCCTGACCGGGGGGCCCTGCCCCAGGGCGGGTGAAGGTGTTATAGACGTCCTGTGCTGGAGGCCGCATCCCCAGGGCCCAGGCAAGGAGCGCTCTGGTATTGAGACTTCTCTTTAGCCCCTACTTCCTTTGGAAGATTTCTGTCTGACGTGATCCCAGAGGCCAGCTGGGCTGGGCCGGTGGCAAGAGAGCTGCTGTCGTGGCATCTGCCACGCACGCCTCCTGCAGGTGCTGAATGACCTCACCCAGCCGTCCTCTCCAGGCTGCATGTCAGACAGGGCCTCCCTTTCTGAGGCCGAACCCAGTGGGGTGACGTGATGGCCTTGTCCCCAGTGTCGCCGTTGTTCCTCGAGTCTGTGCTCAAGAGCCCTTGAGGGGGTCCTTTGGGCCCACCCCACAGCGCTGGGCTGCCAGGGCAGGGGGGCTTGCTCTGCCTGGGTCTCAGCCCCCACAGTGTTAGCACCATTGTGCTCTCAGATGACAGCGACTGAGGAAGAGCACAATGGCGCTGGGACAGCAGCTCCGGGAAGCAAGCTCATGTCCAGGGTGGCCTGGGCTTGGGAACAAAGAGGCTCTTCATTTCTAAAGCGGGACCTGCTGTGACTGTTTGTGGGTCACTGAAGCCAGGCCTGCCCTGCTCCAGGCCTTGGAGTTCCCAATCTATATGACGACAGGTCAGACCAGGTTGGTGACTGTCAAGTTCTGCTCCGTGGAGCAGACTCTGCCTGGTCATCTGGCCTGAGGCCCCTGCCTGGCCTGCCTGGGTGTCGGGGCCCATGAAGGTGTCATTGACAGGGTTATCTTCTGCCATGGGAGCCCTGCAGAGCATGGGTCCTGGTGCCCTCAGGGTCTCCAGGGGTGATGAGACAGGCACCACCTCAGCACCTCCACTGCCCCCCGCACAGGCGCTTTCCCATAGCATGCGGGAGGGGAGTTGGCGCTCACTCTCTAGAAGCCCAGATTAAAATGACTATTAGATTCTACTTTGTCCCTTGAGATGACAGAGGTGAAAAGGAAGTGTGAGCCCCTGTGTCACTGAAAATGCAAGGAAACAGGCTTCTTACCCGCTGGTAGGGGTGGAAAGTGGGAATTTCCAGAACTCTCACGAGCCCTGAACATGTCCACGCACTTAGAGCCAAAACTCCATTTCTAGGAGGTGTGTGCCAGGTGTGCACATGGAGCCCAACGATAGTATTGACAAGTAAATAAAACATTCGGTAGATAAATTCACATCCATCCTTACTACGATAGAATGTTATGTAGCCCTTAAAGTTGCATTTTTTGATATTTAATTATATGAGGCAATGTTCAAGATATTTTTAAGCAAAAGATGCAGGATTTGAAGCTATTTTATGTGCACGTGAGCTGCATTCCATTTAGAACACGCATGTCTACTGGAGGGCAGCTCACAAAAAGTGGGCGAGAGATTATAGATGATTTTAATTTTCTTATTGATACTTTTTTAGGTTTCTATAATTTTTAATAATAGACATCCTTTACCTTATAATAAAAAATTAGAAAACAATAAACATTTTATACACACACACACACACACACACACGCACACAAACTCCAATCACGGTCTCTCGGAGCTCTGTGCAGATGCAGCTCTGCTCCCGGGGAGGAGCGGTAGTCAAACCCACATGACCTGGAAGGCTTTGCAACCAGGAAATGGGATGAGTCCCTTCATTCCACACACGCTTTTAAGCCCCTACTATGTGCCAGGCCTGTGTGGCTTGTTTGGGGGCTGCGAAAGTGGGTTAGGAGCTGGGGTTAGAGGATAAACCCAGAAGACACACAGCCATGGCAGCAGCAGAGGGTGTGTGATCTCAGGGAGTGACAGGTCTGGCTGAGGTTCAGGGAGCCCCGAGAGGAGAAGCAAATGCTCTGAGTCCCCAAGGATAGGAAGGTGGGCAGGGGGAGCTGCCGTGCATTGAGCCCCCTGAACGAGAATGGTTGTGCTGATGCAACTAACATTTGCATGCAATTCCCAAAGCACTTTCCCAATACGTCATTACCTCTACTTAGTTTTATTAAAGTCACCCAATGACCTGATGAGGCAGGATTATTATAATATTAGTTCTGTTTTTAGGTGGGCAAAAATGAAGACTCGGGGCAGGTTGAAGTTGAATTAGAAAAGAGCAAAGTGCCAGGGACATAGGGGCGCTTGGTGCTTGGTGACCTTCTTATGTTGATGGCAGTGGCTGGGTGGAGCTGACAGGTGGAGAAACTGAAGCCTCAGAGCCTGAGTGACAGGGTTGGGCTAGCATCTGAGCCTCATGCCCAGCCCCTATCCCACACCCCTGTTCTTCACCCCACAGCCACCCTCAGGAGTAGGCTGGGTTCCTACCTGAGCTTCTCCCTTCCTACCTCTTAGCTGAGAACTCCACCCTCAAAGTCTTCCTCTCCAAGGCTGGTCCCCACTCTAGCTTCAGTCCCAGCTGTGCCCTCAGCTGGGCCCAGCCAACGCCCTCAACGCTGAGCCTGCCTCCATGGGTTCTGCCCAGGGAGCCCCTTCTCTCTCCCCCTGCCTCTGCACTTGAGACCAGCTCACATGTGCCCTCCTCTGAGAAGTATTCTGTGGCTGCCCCAGGCTGGGTGAGATGCCTCCTCCCCACCCCCAGGTTCCTCAGGACCCTGTACCTCTTTCTGTGGGAGCAGTTAGCACATGGCAGTACCTTTGCCCATTTATTTCATGCCTTCACCCAAAAGCAGGCTGTGAGCCCCTTGGGGCAGGCACTGTGATCTGGGAGTCCCATGCCCATACCATCCTAGCCCAGAGGGATGCTCAGGGGCTGCCTGGAGGGCATTCAAGTGAGTGTCCCTGCATAGAGCGGCTCCGTCCTGACTTTCCACACAGGCCTCTGTGTCACAGGAGATGGCTCTAACCCCTTTCCTCTTGGGAATTTGTCGACAGGTTCCTCCATCTGGCATCCGGCATGTCGACAAGCTGCTAGAACTGAAGACAAAAACAAGGTTGGTGGAATTTACTAGTTTCTCCAATGTGATCTTCCCCACTCACATGCAATCTTCATACAGTTAAGAGGACACTGACCAGCTTCCACAGCTTGCTGGCCAGGCACACAGGCTGCGGAGTAGGGGTAACGAGGCTTAGGAGGTGGCAGGGGGTAAGCAGGTGGATCAGGTGAGAGATAATGCAAGGTATAACAAGGGTGTCTTAGTTTTCTGTTGCTGTAACAATACCACAGATGGGGTAACTTATATAAAAAAGAAGTTCATTTGGCTCATGGTTGTGGAGGTGGGGAAGTCCACGAGTGCGGTGCTGGCAGCTGGTGAGGGCCACCCATGGCGGGAGGGCAAGAGGATGGGAGAGTGCGTGAGACAGAGAGAAGAGCTGAAGTCCCTCGATGACTAACCCACTCGCGCAATAACGGCATTAATCCATTCATGAGGGTGGAGCCCTCATGGCTCAATCACTTCCCAAAGGCCCCACCTCTGACACTGCCACAAGGGCCACCAAGTTTCAACACATGAGCTTTGTGGGGGGGGGGGGGCATTCAACCTGCAGCAAAGGGACACTGGGGAGCATCTGTGCTGGGCCCTGCTGACTTCACCCGTTCAGTGAGCACCAATGGCTGTGAGAGCTTGGGGATGTCTGCACCGTTGGAGGGGCCCAAACCATCCCCAAGACCACCCTCACTTCTGACACCAACTGTGTATTCAAGCCCCCACTCCCCCTGAACTACCCTCAGGCTTGACAGTTCGCTGGAAGGGCTCACAGACCTCGTGGTTTGTGGCGTCCCCATGGTTATGGTTCATCACAGGGAAGAAGGATACAGAGTGATGTCAAAGAAATAGCCACATGGGCAAAGTCAGCAGGGTCCTAACACCAGGCCTCTGTGGTCTTCTCCCCATGGAGTTGGGCCATGTCGCCCTCCCAGCACTACTATGTGACAGTATGCATGGAGTATTGCCAACCAGGAAAGCTCAGTGTCCCCAGGTTTTATTGGGGCTCCGTGACATAGTTGTGATTGGTCGATTAATACTAGTTGCCAGGTCAGCTGATACCATGTAACCCAAAGCTCCCACCCTAAGTCACATGATTGGCTGCCCCCCACCCTAAGATGGACAGATGTGACCAACCCCCTCCCTAAACAAAGTTGCTCCTCTTAGATAGAACACAGGTTCCTTCCCAGAAACCGAGGGCAAAGGCAAAACCCCCCTTGGGTAAGGCTGAATCCTCTACTGCACAGATACCCTACTGTGTGCCAGGCATGGGAGGTGCAGCCATGAGCAAGCGGGGCGGTACCTGGCCACCCTGGAGCTCACATGCCAGCAACCAACACCTCAACACACAAACAGTAGCACAGTGGCTGATGTAGCAGGTGCACTGAAGGAAGCCAACGAGATGTTCCAGGAAGGCCAGCAGGGGAGAGACCACCTAGATAAGATCTCAGCTGAGGCCTCCAGAGGAAATCAGCTTGGAGCTAAGGAGCACCAGAGTCAGCCATGATGAGGGTGGGAGTGGTGGGTGTCAGACAGGGCCAGCAGCTTGTGCAAAGGCCCTGAGGCAGGAAGGAGCCAGCAAGCTCCAGGAGCTGAGAGGAGGCTGGTGGCAGTGCCTGGAGGGAGGAATTCCCGCTACCACCCACTCACCCACACCTCAGCTCCACCCAAGCGGGTGCACCCCTGCTCAGGGCCATGCCCTCTCTGGCCTCTGCACTTCTGCAAATGCTGTTCCTTCCACCAGGAAGGCCCTCCCTTCCCCTTGCATCCCAGAAAATGCCTACCTCAAGGCATTTAAGATCCGCCTTGAATGTCACCCCTGAAGACTTTGCCAACTCTTCCCCATGATCCCACGTCCTCGCTCGCCCCATCCCTACCAGGTGGAAGGCTCACAGATCACCTGTGCGCTGTGTCGTGGAGCCCCTACCCCATCAGACCACGTCAGCCCCTCCTGCTGAGCCCCACCAGGAATCTGGAGAAAAGGCTCTTCGTTCCAGAGTCCCAGCTGCTGGCCTGACTCCTGGCACGTGGCAGAGACTGGTGTTTGTTAAATGAAGGAAGGAACAGAGTCTAGAGGGTGAGCTGCAGCCCATAGGACCACAGGCCCTGGCAGAGGAAGGGTTGGTCAGCCAGGTCAGGCTTCCTGTGTGTGCAGGCCCCATGCCAGGGACCCCCCATTGGGACCTTCACCACAAGCCCCAGTGCACGGGGGCCCAAGACAGTGCAGAGGACGGGACCCGCCTGGCCAGTGGTCTGTGGCCAACGACAGCCCTACAGCCCACAGGTCAGGCCACGTCCTGGTCCAGCCACAGGATTACAGCGACCTTTGGCCTCCCACTTCCTCTCTTACTGGGTCCCGGAGCTCCATCTAGGTCACCAAATGGCTACCTTGAGGGTCCTGAGTGACACAGACATCCTGTAGCAGCAGGTCTGGGCTCCTGTTTGAGAGATGGAGAAACAGCAACAGAGCCTGCAGGGAATGAAGTGGGCTATTCGAGTGTCTGTTAGGATCTGGGAATTCAGGTGCAGGACTCTCTGAGCTAAGCTGTGTGGCATTGGCATCAGGACCCTTGGGAGGGCAGCTCCTCTGCTGGCCAGGATACCCCAGCCAGCTAAGACACCCAGCCGAGGGTGAGGGTAGTGTCCCACGAGTAGCTGGAGGAGGAGTCAGGGAGAGAGCAGGAGGGCAGCAGGACAGCTCTGCAGCCAGGGGCTGGGCAGAGGCTCCTCCCTGTCTCCCTGACACTGTCCTTAGTAGCTCTGCGTGCGGCAGTCTCCCTCAGCCACAGGACAGTCACATTATGAAATCCTACTCCTGGTTTTCACGACAGAGAGGACAGTAGGTGGTGGCATACTGTGAATTCTTTCGTCCTCTCGAGTGGTTGATATGGTCTGTGGTTCATTCTCCAAACTGCCCCGTACCATCCGGGCCTCAGTGAGGAGCAAGGCAGCATCCCTGCCTGAGACTCGGACGAGAGCCCGGGGCCCTGGCGTTTGGGCAGAAGGCCTGTGGAAGGGACCTGACCGGGTTCCTGGCGTGTTCACAGGGAACTCCCACCTTGTCTCCCGAGACTGACCAGGCAGGAAAGGGAGACCACGGGCCACATTCAGTTCCCCTCAAGGACGGTTAGGGTGACCTGCACCGGCTGTCTACAGGGGCCTCGGCTGTGGCCTGATCTGGCAGCGAGAGCTCCACCCTCAGGCTCAGCACTGATGCCAGCTGAGCTGACCTCCGGGCCACGGGCCTAGCGTTGGGGAGGCCCTCAGAACGGCGGGTGCTGTGGGACGGGGAAGAAGGGGTCCTTGTCCTTATGGGCTTGTGCAGGCAGAGTCAGCTTCCTGAGCTCTGTTGTTTGAAGATGCTTTTGAAACAATTATTTTTAAAAGAGGGCTAGTTGGCTTTGCTCAACATGCGGGGCAGAGGCCAGACAGCCTGTTACTAAGTGAATGTGCATAAACCAGGTGCTGTCAGCCCTGAGAAACACAACATGAGGTGGCAACAGCATCATTAACGCTGAAACTGTCACCCAGGTAGAGGTGGTCCCACGGCATTACCCGGTAATCAAGAGGAGAAATGACACCTGTCCGGGGCATGTGCTCAGCAGTCGTGTAACAGGGGCAGCTCTCAGGCTGCAGGACCTTCAGAGGAGCCAGCTCCACCCCTGCCTCAGGGTTGCCCTCCAGCAAGAGAGGCGGGTGCCTGAACCCCTGAACCGCAGATCCGTGCGAGGACATGGGAAGGAGGGCACACTGGTCTCCACTACCTGAACCCTGGATCCCTGTGAAGACATGGGGAGGAGGGTGCATATTGGCACGCTGGTCTCCATGGCCTGGAAGGTGTTCCTGCCACCATGACCGCACCCCCACAGGGATGGGAGCACCCCAGGACAAGTACCGCATGTGAGATGTCCCTGGGCATCTGCCAAGGTGTGGTCCTAACTGCTCTGTACTGAGTGTGTCCTTGGGCATTTGGTCGTATGGTCATTCAGCACACAGCCGCTAAGCACCTACTGTGTGCATTCTGGAGCTGGGTGCCTGGGACACAGAGACAAATAAGGCCTGGGGGTCCCTGCCCTCAGGGAGCTCCTGTCTGCTGGGGGAGGCAGTGGTAGCTGCAGGCTCTGAGGTGCGCTGTGAGCGAGGGCGGGCCAGGCCCAGCCAGGGTGGGGATCACAGCCAGCGTCCTGGAGCTGCGATTTGCGGCCTAGCCCAGTTTTGGCTCTGAGTCCTCTGTCTGAGCGTGACCTGCAGGGGACTGAGCGAGGGTTTCAGAGCCATGTGGCAGGGAGGTGGCCCTGTGCTCCATGAATAGCCAGAGACGAGCCCTGAAAATGGTGAAGGTGACCACAGGGACCGCTCGATTTGGAGGGGCTCCCACTCTGGCCAGGGACTGGGTGACTTCAGGGGAGGGGCCCTGGCCTGGCTGGCTGGTCCTGCAGGCTGTGGGTTTCTATGGCGATGCCTCCTGGTCTCCTTCAGAGTGAGGTCTTCCCAGTGCACAGAGGCCCAAGCCAGTGTTACTGGGGGTGTGAGCTTGGGAGGGAGCTGGAGACTGTGGGGCCACAAAACGAGGAGGAAACAGGTGCATTTAGACACCCCAGAAAGCCAAAGGTAGGCCCATTCGGCCGACTGTGAGCAGGAATGTTCTAACAGGATTCTCAGCAGCAGCCAAAGGTGGTGTGGTAGAACAAGCTGTGGCCTTGGAGTCCAGCTCTGCCTCTTCCTAGCTGTGTGACCTTGGGCAAGTCAGTAATGCTTTCTGAGCCTCAGCCCCTTGGCTTTAACATGGAGATGAGGGGGTTGACCTTAGTGGGAATCTGGCATCCTGTCACTCTTGTAGAACAGCTGCTTCCCTGGGGCCAAGTGAAGCTGGAGAAGCCAATGGGGACTGGAGCCGGGTGAGCTCCTGGCCCTGCCTCTGTGGGTCTGAACAAGGCACTTTCCCTCTGGCCTGGGGAGAAGCCACGGATGTGGTCTGTCCTTGGGAAGCTCCTTTGGGCAAATTAGAGTCAGGGTAGAGAGAAAGTCAGAAAAACCCCAGCCTCCTCACCCTGGGGAAAATGCCCTCTGTGCACCTCTCTGCTGCTCCCTGAGCTCAGGGGAGACCTGCTTCTCCTCCCCTTCCTCCTCCTCCTCTCAGAGCTGGGACATGAGCCCAGAGAGGGGTGTGACCCATCTCAGACATGCCTTGAGCAAACCAGGGCCCATGCGGAAACCAGCCCGAGCTCCCTTCCTCCTAAGCATAACCACCAGTTTGCACCAGGGCTCGACTGGAGGTTGCAAAATATTCCTGGGAGATATTCTTGTGCTGCTGTAGCTGTGCTCAGCTTAGGGGAATGTAGAACATTTCTCTTAAAACCCCCAACGTGAGTCCACTTTGCAGAGAAGGGCATTCTCTGTCAAGGTTATCTCATAAGCCCAGCTTGAGCTAAAATAATAGTCACAAGAATTTTTCAGTGCTCAGCACCTCACCTGCCTCATCTCTGCTCTAACCCCCAGAAACGGAAAGGGGAGGAATTTCCATTTTATGGAGAAGGAAGCTGAGACTCAAAGAGTGTTTTTAATCTATAAAAATTAGGCATACATCATTTTGGCCTGTAAAATATACGACCTTGCCCCAGGGACAGCAGGAATAGCAGACCCTGTGTTACAGGCCTTGGAGTCGTCATCTTCTTTGCGAGTGGCATGTGGTGCCGTGCCGTCCTGGTGTGGCCAAGGGCTCAGCCTCTGCCGGCCTTCAGAAGCCCAGTTCCAGGGCACAAGCAGACCCCCGAGTCGACGCTCGACTGGCGTGCAGCGCTGGGGCTGAGAGAGGCCGGGCAGGCCTTGAGAGGAAGAGGAGAAGGAAGAGGAGGCGGGGGGAGGAGGAGGCAGCGGCTGGGACAGCCAAGCTTAGTCCTGAAGGATACGAAGGTGGTGCCAGGCATGGGAGGGCTGGGCAGAGCTGAGCGGGAGCGAGTGCAGAGGGTGGATTAAGCATCACGCCCCTTCCCTCTTCTCTTTATTTTCTAGATGCAGAACCAAATTTGCAATCACGTTTGCCCAGCCCCACCTCCTATGCCCTGCAGGTTTGCCCTGCTCTCTGCCACGTGGCCCCATGCTGGTCCTGGTCCTGTCCTATCTCCGCCGGTGGCCTGCTGAGTGTAGGAGTAGCTGGCTGTCACCCACACCACAGGAGGGTGCAAGGAGGGAGCTCCCTCCACTGCTGGAGTGTAACCCCTGATAACTGCCTCTGGAAGGTTCTGATGTTGAAATATCTGCCTTCATCTCCTCTCCCCTCCTTTTGTAGGAAACCAGAACTTCCTCGGAGAGCATCATTTCTGTACCTGCTTCCAGCACCTCAGGGTCTCCAAGTCGCGTGATTTATGTAAGTCGGGACTTTCTATGGAGAGTGGGCTGGGCAGGAGGGTGGAGAGGGAAGAGGGGACCTGGTGCCGTTGCTAAGCTGGCTTTGGAAACTGGAGAGTGTCTTAAGAACTGTCACTGAGGGCACCTGCTGTGGGGCCAGCGCTCTTGTCACTGCCAGGGCAGAGGTCAGTGCAGGCTCTATGAGGTTGATTCAAAACCTACAGTGTGGACATATTTGTTTGACCTGGCAATTCTCTTGGGAACTCATCCCCGATTATCCGGTGACCAGAGCACAGCATGGTGCGTACACAGCTGTTGTTTATAATGGTGCAAAAACATCACATCAATAGTTGGGGCTTGCCAAGCACCCGGGGGGGATCATGCAGGCTTTGTCGATAACAGCACAGAGCTGTGCATATGAACATGCAAAATGTTCCCAACGTGTTCCCTGAAAGAAGTGTGTTAAGGATGCTATAAATCTTGTGATGCCATTTTCCTTAGAGAGGGTGTGTTTGTGTGTGTGTGTGTGTGTGTGTGTGTGTCTGTGAATATACATGTGCATACACTTATAAGTATAAAAATGATTGGAAACATTTTAACAAGTTGTTAACAATTTCCTCTGAATGGAGGGATTAGAAATGGGAGGTTACTATTATTATTATTTGCTAACATTGCTTGTGTAAATACCCAAATACCTTGTCTAGGAGAGAGCACCAAGGTCCACAGTGAGGGACCTAGCGTATCAGGGAAGGAGTCCAGGTGAGACATGCAGGCCTCTCCACCACTAGAACTGGCCACCAGAAGGGCTGGTGACGTGGACAAGTCACTACCCCCTGCCCCTCCCACCTGAGCCATTTATGCCACGATGGGGGTCGGATTTGACCTTTTTTGTGCTTCTTTCCTGCCCTTAATCTTTCACGATAGTTGAACACAGGGTCATTCCTGACCTTAATGCTGATGGTCATGACAGCAGGCACACCAGTCCTTGGGTAATGTGGCACATCGCTAGCCCGGAGTGTGGATGACACTGTGGCCCTTTGGGGTGTGTACTCTGGGGCTCAGACGGGTGTGTGACATCCCCAGGCCAGCTGTGTGCCCTTGGTGAGGCATTACCCTCCCTGTGCCTCCAGGAGCTCATCTGTGGGACGGGGAGAGCCCAGCGCTTCCGTCCAGGACCCACGGGCTCTGCCTGTGAGGCTCTGAGTGCAGCCCCGGCCCGGTGAGGAACTTAGGAAATGCTCTCTGCTGTCATGTTGTTGCCTCCTACGCTAGTCTGCTGGGGCTGCCGTGACAAAGTACCACAGACTGGGCAGCTTCAGCAACAGAAATTTATTACCTCAAAGTTCCAGAGCCTGGAAATCCAAGATCAAGGTGTGGGCAGGGCAGGTATCTCCCAAGGCCTCTCTACTTGGCTTGCAGACGGCCGCCTTCTCCCTGTGTCCTCATGTGGTCGTCCCTCTGTGCATGTCTGTGTCCTAGTCTCCTCTTCTTGTAAGGACACCAGGCAGATTGGGTTAGGGCCCACCCTAATGACCTTAGGTCAACACAGTCACATGCTGAGGTTCTGAGGGTTAGGACTTTATCAGCGTGGGAATTTGGGGGGACACAGTTCAGCCCATAATACCATCATCATGATGATGAATATTAATTAATTATGATTATTATTGTTTAAATGAGATAATGTTTGTGTAGGTGTGGAAAGGTGTGATACCTTTCCTCACCCACTGTAAGTGTTATGGCCAACACTCCTATGAAAAAAGACAGGTTAGCAAAAGAAAAGCATAACACATTTATTTAATCAAGGTTTTATGTGACACAGGAAGCTTCCAAAGTTAAAGACCCAAAGAGCCAGGGAAAACTGTCCATTTTCCTACTTAGGTTCAGTGAGGAATGGACAGGGAAGGCACTTAGGAAATTTCACCCCAAAATGTGACAAAGAGTATTTTGAATTAAAGGGCCTGAGAGATCAGCAGGCCTTGGGGGGGGGGCTTTCCCTCTTTCTTTGCAAAAAACCAGACCCATAAAGAACAGTGGAATGCGACCAGACCTGGCACAAGTCATTTTGAATATAACCTGTCTCTCGAGTTAATGGATTTTCCCAAGAGAATCATTTATAAGTCAATTTCCCCATCCATTCATTCTCCCAAGTACCTCGTCATCCTCCCTAGTGACCATTTATTGCCCCTAAACAGAATTACTCATATTCCTCATCCCCCTCCCCTCTAAAATGAGGTATATGAACTTCTGGACCCCCTGAGATATTGGGCAACCACTCTGATTCTCCCCGTGCACTTTGTAAATACATCTCTTTATCTTAATTATCTGCCTTATAGTGAGTAGATCTGTCAGCAAACCTTCTGGGGAAAGGGAGAGTTTCCCCTCACTCCACAGCAGTGGTGCAGAAATGGGATTGGACAAAAGGTCTGATCCAACAGGAACAGACTGGGGGAACCCAGCAAGGCCTGTCTGCTCAGGTTCTTCCTGGCTCTGTGTGGCCCTCCCTCCTCCTGCGTGCAGGGTGGGACCCCGCTGGAGTGAGGGTCTCAGGACAGGTAGGTGGAGAATTTCTTAAAGCCAGCCCTACACAGAAAGGTGGGGGAGGTCAGAGCCATGTTTCTAGGTTTTATGGCTGGCTTGGGGGTTTCTGTGGCTCACTTTGGGAGGCAGGGGGAAGAGGAGCAAGAGACCGGAGGGCAGGAGAGGGTCAAAGTCTTCCGAGGCCTCTATTCTGCTTTAGTTTCAAGTACTCGTGCTGAAGCCATACTTGGGCATTTTCTGAGCTCCAGCATTGACAAGAGCACAGGGCCTGGCACCGGGGGGAGGTGCACACAAGAGATGGCAGCTGAGGTTCTTTTTGTTTGTTGATGTCACCTGCATGGCACATAGTAATTGCTCATTGAATGTGAGCTTTTTTATAAAATAAATTGGCATTTGCAAAGGGCTTAGGAACCGTAGTGACCATATAATCCTGCAGTGAATGGTAAGAGCCTCTGTTGTCTTGGTTTCACTTTCAAGGCCATACAATAGCAAGTGTCAGAGCAGGGCTTTGAACCCAGGTTTCTGTGACCCCAAAGATTGGGTTTTTTCTAGGGGCCCCCACTGCTCAGTGCTGAAAACAGCTGTAACGGGTCCTGTCTTCTTGCGTCAGGTGGTTGCAAGCTCAGCCAAGCACCAAGCCCCAGGCTGGGCCCTGGGGACCCAGCTATGTCAGGCCAGAGGGCGTCCTTGTTCTGGGGTGGGGGGGCTTCTGCTCCACAGGAGGGATGAGGCACGTGCCATGCACGGGTTTCAGGTGGGTGCGTGCCGAGGAACAAGGTGGGGTATTGGTGGGTGAGGAATTTCCCCACCAGCTGGGTGTGCACCTACTGTGCGCCTGACCCCTCGCTCAGTGCTGGCCACACCCACAGCCTCAGGAGGGGCCCACTCCATGCCACCCCAGAGTGCTCTGCAGGGTGCTACTGATGGGTAGAGGCTGTGCCTTGTCCATGTTGGTGTTAGGGGTAAAACTTGCACACAGTAGGAGCTCAATAGATTGTGGGTTTTTTTTTTTTTTTTTTTTTTTTTTGAGACAGAGTCTCACTCTGTTGCCCAGGCTAGAGTGAGTGCCGTGGCGTCAGCCTAGCTCACAGCAACCTCAAACTCCTGAGCTCAAGCGATCCTACTGCCTCAGCCTCCCGAGTAGCTGGGACTACAGGCATGAGCCACCATGCCCGGCTAATTTTTTCTATATATATTTTTAGCTGTCCATATAATTTCTTTCTATTTTTAGTAGAGGTGGGGTCTCGCTCTTGCTCAGGCTGGTCTCGAACTCCTGAGCTCAAATGATCCGCCCACCTCGGCCTCCCAGAGTGCTAGGATTACAGGCGTGAGCCACCGCGCCCGGCCAGATTGTGGGTTTTTGACATAATCCATTTTGCTGCTTTTTTTAAATTATAAAAGCAGCCTGCCTTTTTTCTTTTAAAAAAATCATGATCAGCACAAAGGAGAAAATTAATACCATTTATTATCCTGCCAGGCAGAGTGGCCACCACTCCATTGTGGAGTGCACCCTGTGGGTCTCTCTCCTCTGTGTGTACATGTGTAATGTTTTTAACAACATGAAGTCACACTGAACATACTGGTTTGTAACCTTTTTTTCACCATGGCAATAAAGCACAGTATAAAAGCAGCATTATTACATTATATATTATTAATGGCTGGATTATATTGTAATGATAATGTCATGCAGGGCCATATTATTATTTATTATGCTGTATGGAGTATGGGAAGGAAGAAAGCAGAGAGAAAACACTTGTACACACGCACCCCAGTGGCCTTCCACCAATGAGACAGCATTGCCTATTGTCACGGCAACCACCCAAGGACTGGCCTGGGAGGAAATGGATCTGCAGGCCACAGCCCACCAGCGCGAGTGCATGCCCTCCGTGGGCCAGCGCGGGCCAGAGGCGGACAAGACAGACGTGGTCCTGGACCCCACCTAGCCTGTCAAATGTTGGGCACTTGGCTGAGTGTGTATGAGCCTGTGAACGCTCAGAAATACTGAGTGTGTGTGCGTGTGAGCCTGTGAGTGTGGATGTGTGTGAATGTGTACTCGCTGGGTGAGGGTCAGGGGAATGTGTGCAGTACGTGTGGGTGAGTGTCTGGGTGTGCATGTGTGTGTGCCAGTGTGTGGGAATGTGTTGTGAGTGAGCTGTGGGCATGGAAGGGTATGTGAGCACCTGTGTCAGTGTGTGGCTGCGTGCAGAAGTGTGAGTGTGGGTATGCACATGTGTGTGCTAGTGTGTGGGGGTGGGTGGGGATGTGAGGTGTGAATGTCTGTGCCTCCACAGTATGAGACAGGCACGTTCCCCGTGGGAAGACATGAGTATCCATGCAGTGCACATGTGTGTCTGTATAAATGTATACATGTATATGTGTGCACGTGTGTGTAGGTATGTGCCATCACCCTCCATATCCATGGGTTCCACATCCACAGATTCGTGGATTCAACCAACCTCAGACTGAAAATATTTGGGAAAAAACAATAAAAAATACTAATATAATAATTAAAAAATACAAATAAAATAATACAGTATAACCACTACTTACCCAGCATTTGCGTGGTGTTAGGTGGTGTAGGTCCTCTAGAGATGATGTAAAGTATGTGGGAGGATGTGTAGGTTACATGCAGACACTACCTCGTCTTATGTCAGGGGCCTGAGTGTCTGACGTATCAGATCCCCCACAAATACCAAGGGAGGATTGACTCTGTGTGTGTGTGTGCACGTGTGTGTGTACATATATGATGCATGTACATGTATGTGTTTAGGCCGTGGACTGAGTCTCACTGTCTGCTGTCACAGGCTTTACTTCACCTCCGTGACACCACAGCCATCCTACGATCGTGTCCTCCACGTCATACAGGGGAAACTGAAGCTTCCTCAAGGCTGTGTGGCTCTTTGTGGCTGGGCCTCGGGACCCAGGCCCATCTGCTCCACAGTCCCCTGTGCTTTTGCCCGGGAGCTGGGATACGCCCAGACCCTGCCCTGCTTTGGGGGCCTCTGCCCTGCGGGATGTGGGTCTGACCATAGCCCCCCCTGGCTCTTTCTTGCAGGCGAAGCTCGGTGGGGAGATCCTTGACTACAGGGACTTGGCTGCCCTTCCCAAAAATAAGGCCATCTATGACATCGACCGCCCCGACATGATCTCCTACTCGCCCTACATCAGCCACTCCACGGGGGACAGGCAGAGCTGTGGTGAGGTATGGCCCTGCCAGCGCTGCCCCAGACAAGGCTGTCCCTAGCGTGGGTCCCACTTGGACAGAACCTACTTCTGCCCTCACTGCCTCCTGTACCCTCGGCCTTCTCCACGCCCTGCAGATAACCCTGTGGATGTCCCACTGAAGTCATCCCCAGTATGCTCTGGCCCCAAATTTCCCCTCGCCAAAGGAGGGAATCTGGAAAGCCTCGTTAAATGGAGCAGAAAGTAGGAAGCACACTGGTTTTAGGAAAAATGATAGCAAGTGAAAATCTCTTAATTTTCTTAAGTATTGGGTTATTTTCACAAAGCATGAAAGGCACTGTTTTCCTTTATCCAGAATGGTCTGGGCCACACGCCCACCCTTGCTGCTGTGGCACATGCCTCTGGCCCACGAATACCTTTAGCCAATTTCACCAACCTGCTTGAACCACCAACTATTTTCCTGGCGTTCCCATAGACAGTGTATTCTATTACTTGGTGACTTCAAAGCTGCTCTTCTCCATTTAATGTGGAATTCATGTTGGTTTTGCTTTTCTTTTTGTGGTTTTGAGGTTTCGGTGTAACTGTGACTGCCTGGGTAGGAAGAGCCATCTTTGCCAGGCTGTGGGGGTGTGTGGCCTGGACATAGGTGCTCCCCTGGGCAGGAAAACTTAGTCCTTTCAGACACGTTTCCCTTGGACCTTCTCATTTCGAGACTTTAGCAAGGATCTCTTGGGAAGTGAGGGCTGAGACTCCAGGGGTGCTGTGCCCAATGTGGCTCATGCAGTGCGATCCCAGCCTGGCCCTGCTGATGGAGTCACAGCTGCTGGGCACAGCTGCAGAGGCTGGGGGACGGGCGGGAGGGTGGGAAGAGCCCGGGGCCAGCAGGTGCCCTGTGGGTGCAGGTGGCAAGCCCTATCAGTGCTGAGAGTGCAGGTCCACCCACCATGTGTCTTCATCACCCAGCATCTGGTCTGTGCCCAGACTGGGCCCTGGAAGAGAGCCAGTGAGGTCCAGCAACTGGGCCATGGTGCCCAAGCCAGTAGGCAGCAGAGCCAAGATCCAAATCTAGTCCTGTCTTCCCCAAAAGTCCACATTGTGTGCTGGCTGTTTCCTCAAGTCTTCTTTATGCTTCCTCTGAGACAGGGACTGGAGTCCAGAGAGCTAGGGTCAGGCTGTCTGCCTCCACGCAGGCTGGGACGTCAAACCCTGCCTGACAAGTGCGCCTGTGTTCTGAGCCTTGCTGGGAGGGACTGTGTGGGTGTGGCTGTTCCCACCTCAGTCCTGCTTCCTCGGGTCCCTCCATGTCAGTGAGCACATGACCAGAACACAGCACGGATGATTCCTGACCCAAGGGCCTATCTGGGGGAGCAGAGAGAGGCAGGAAGGGAGGGCTGTGTGTGTGGTTCAAGAGTCCCCCCTCCCTCCCTGTGGCACCTGGGTTGGCCTCTCTGCTGTGCTGCAAATTTGTGCCTTGTGTGTGAGATCCCACCCCCAGCCACAAAGGCTGTCCCCGAGGGGCCTGGCTCGGCAGGTTGATGGTGCCAGGTGTCCTGGGTCAGGTGTGCTCACTCCGAGGTTCCTCTACACCAGTGTCCGAGATAGCCCAGGAGGGTTTCTCACCTCGATCCCACCTTCCCAGAGGCCGTCCCACATGAGGAGGGTGCTGCTGCACAGGGCCACCGTAGCCTCTCAGATGGCATCACGGAGTTGCACTGTAATAGTAATCATTCCTGTGGATGGAGCGCCTTCTACTGGCTGCGTGGGGACACAGTTCTCTTCCCTAATCCTCACTCACCCTGTGAGGACAGTGCTCTGGTTCTAGGCCCCTCCGCCTCCAGGCTGCCTCACCAAGTCTGGGCCATGTCTGCAGGTGGTCGGCAGAGGTTGCCCACCATGATGGGAGGCGCCAGGCTGTGGTCAGCCCACTCCCCAAGGCCCCGGGGCACCCCCAGGCAGGGCTAGGCCTAACCCCAAAGCCTGAGGCCCCACTGCCCTCTGTCCCTGCCGGGCCCCTTTCCTCCCTTGTCTGGAGAAAGCCCGGGGCACGGCATGCAGGCTGTGCCACCCCCAGCCCCGAGCTGCAGTCTTCCCTTTGGACATGTGTCTTGGTGACAAGTGGCAGAGCGTGGAGGGCTGGGGCAGGGAAAAGCTCAGCTGAGTTTCCAGGGACCTCTTCGCTGGGTGCTGTTGCCCATATTTCTCCAGAAAGGTTTTGGAGTCCTGTCTTGTGTCTCTCGTGGCAGGGTCCTGTCCCGTTTGGCGGTCAGGCCTCGCTGTATGAACGCTTGCGCCCTGTGTTGCCTATGGCCACTAAACTCTCCCTTCTCCCCCAAAGTCACTGCCTGATGCCGCGGCACTAACAGGTCACTTTGTGTGTTGTGTCCACAGTCACCTCAGTTGCTCTCGCCAACGCCGACTGAGGTAACCGTCACCCTCTGCCTGCCCTGCCTGCTCTCTGTGCCGCTGGTTGTAAAGATAACCGTCTAGCGCACCCAGGAGGGGCCCCGCGGCTCCTTACGGCCCCTGGGCTCAGGGTGCCCTCCTGGGTGCTGGTTATTTTTATAATCACGTCTCCTCTGCATGCTGCCCTCGTGTGTCTGCCAGCCGCGCAAATGTGCATGCCTGGGACACGGGTCCCGCTGGAGCAGATGTTGGTCTGGGTCACAGCTTCCGTTAGAGGAACAGGAGCTGGGCAAGCCAGAGAGCACGTGGTGCCCCTCCCAGTGGCCCGTGTGGGAAGCGCCCAGGCCCTGGAGGGTGGACGCTCAGGTGCATTTCTCTGTCAAATAGCCTTTAATATAACACTGGCGGTCCAGGCCCTTCTTCCTGTTTCTCAAAATTAATCCGTGACACAGACAGCTGCCAATCAGACTCCAGTCTGCTGCGCAGCTCTGGGCACTGGCTGTCTGCGTGCAGGGATATCATCGCAGCCAGGAGTGAAGACCTGTGACAGCCACGTGTGAGCGCTGTCTCCATGCTCAGCGCTGTTGTAAGCATTTTGTGCATATTAACCTCCTTGGCCCACCACAGCCCCCCAAAGTAAGTTCTATGATATTTCCCAGTTTACCAGCAGAGAAATCAAGGCACAGGGAAGTCAAGTAACATTTCCAGGGTCATGAGCTCTGAGGTGGAGGAGGATTCCAGCCCGGGCCCACCCCACCAGGCTCCCTGGCCTCCCATCCCAGCCGACCTGCCCCAGTGGAGCTGTGCCCTGGCCATGGTTGTCACAGCTGCTCCTTAAATTACGAACATAGTGATCCCTAGGTACGAGTAACCTTTGATGTGCCAAGCCTGGGGCCAGGCATTCTTGCATCACCTCTGTACCTGCATGAGGGAGTGGTGTGGGCTCCACTTCCAGACCCTTCTAGATGAGGCAAAGGGTCTGCTCAAGGCAGAGCCCACTCTAAAGAAGAACCTGGTCTCATTTGCGAAGCTCCCTCTCTCGAGCCATGGACCCCAAGCTGGACATAGAAGTGCACACGGTTAGTCAGTGGGAGGCTGCTCGGCCGTGCGCAGCCCATAGGCTTCCCGTCCACAGGTGGTTACTGTGGCCCCAGAACTTCGGCCACCCTCACCAGGACCTACCTGCTTCCTGTCCTTAGCCAGGTTTCCCAACCAGCCCTCAGGTGTGGTCCCGGGAAAACTTATCTCCTTGTCCTCCCAGGCCACGGCCATCCCCTCACTCCTTATGGCCTAGGAGAGCCAGAATCTTCTGCAGAGCCCTGGTGTCTCCGCTCAACTCTGCAGTCTGTCTCCACAGACACAGTGCCAGGGGACTGGGGAGGAACAGGGCACATGTTAGCCCTGATGGCGCTGTTCTGTGGGGAGAGCCTGCCCCGCCTAGAGAGCCCGCAGTAGCTGGGTATCAAATCCTCGGATGCAGGAATGTGACAACCAAATGTGCAGGTGGCCGGCTTGTTCACACTGCTCGTCCTGCATGGAGCTGCTGCACCCCAAGTACAGGCTGGGTGAGGAGCCAGGAGACGTGTCAGGGGCCAGTGGCTGCCAGGGCTATGCAGAGGATGCCAGGGTGGAGAGGAGAAAGATAGCAGGGCCTAGCTACCCGAGAGAGCGTGCCCATGGCTGTAGCGTATGACAGGCCCTAGGGGCTCAGCGCCAGGCACAAGTAGGAATTTGGCTTGAGGGCTGTCCTGAGAAAGCATGAACGGGGTGCATAAGGCAAGCTTTAGAGACAGTGAGTCCTGAGGGCTGGAAGGTAAGCTCTGTCAGGCTGGGGGGCTGGGAGGTCAGACCAAGAGCTCAGTTGCTCATCACAGCACTGGCAAAACAGCGTCCACCCCACAGCCGTGTCACGACTGAGCCCAGCATGCCAAGCAGCCTGCTCTGCTGTGCCATCTCACGCCACCCGCCGCCCGCTCTGACTGCTCCAAACAGCTGCCCACTCCTGCTTGGATGAGGTCTGCCTTGTCAGTGCCTGTGGGTCTGACTCAACGGGGCTTCCCAGCCAGGGAGGGGCACGTCCCCACCTCCAGTGTGCCTCCAGCACCCTTGGAGTCCCTGGCTTATGCATGAAGGACCCCATCAGGCCTGGAGGAGTCTCAGTGGTCCTCACGCTGTGCTCCAAGGATCCCTGGGTGCTGGGAAGGGTTGGGTAGGAGGGGACTGGGGAAGCTGGTGGGCCTAGGTGCTCTGACCCCCTCTGAGGAAGCCTGGCCTGCAGGGAAGCGGGGTGGCAGATGGCTTTCCCCAGGGGTGCCCTCCAGGTACCGGGGATTCAGCCACCGGGCCAGGAGGGCAGACTCGAGCTGGAGGCTCGAGGGGGTGGGGGATGGGGTGGGCAGCACTTTTGGCTCTGGTGCCCACAGCTGTGTCTTCCCTCCCAGGGGGACCAGGACGACCGCTCCTACAAGCAGTGCCGGACCTCCAGCCCCAGCTCCACCGGCTCGGTCAGCCTCGGGCGCTACACCCCGACCTCGCGCTCACCCCAGCACTACAGCCGCCCAGGTACTTGGCCTCCATGAGTGCTTCACCCCTGCCCCCCTAGTAGAGCTGCACTTCTCTTTGGTTTTCCTGTTATAAAGTGACCTCTTTCTTGTGCAACTAAAAACGTGATGGAAGGGGTGGGATTGCCAGGGTAGGGGTGGCTGAGAACAGGTCAATTTAGCCACATAAAGAAAAGGACTTCCTCATGCCTGGGTCGGGGTTGGCCACAGGCAGCCATTGCCTTGTTGGCTGGGGAAATTGTCCTGTGACATGTAACCTGAGCAGAGAAGCCAGCCAGTGTTCCAGTAGTGAGAGATGTAAGGAAGATAAAAAAGGCACCAGATGTCAGCAAGGTCCGAGCCCTTGTGGGTCTCTGAAGACTTGAGCTATGAAGGTAAAATCGGTGGCTGAAAAGTGGAGTGAGAGTATCTGTTCACTCCCCACCTACTGCTGTGCCAGTCACCCCAGCAACAGCCATCCTCGTGGGAAAGTTGGCGACAGGCCACCGCCAGGCCCCTGCCAGCAAGGAGGGTGCCCCGGGAGGGTCCCCTCCAGTTTCATCTCATTCCCTGCCTGGTGCCGGCTGTGTCTTGCTCCCCTGTAGCTGTGAAACTCCTCCACCTCCTCAGTGTGTCAGAGCCACAAGCAGGGACGCTCCCCGCAGACGCTGCCTTTTTGAGGGATTTTTCCAAGCTGCTTCCTCTCGGCCAGCTGCTGCATGGCCCCATTTTCACATCCATGAACTACAGCTCTTATTTTTGCAGACTTTGTGGAAAAATCAAAACTCATTCATTTGCAAAGTTATTTTCATTGACTCTTTGCAACGTGCCTGGTACATTTTGCTCAATCAATGTTGAGAAAGTGGGTGAGCGAATGAGTAAGTCAATGAATGAGTGATTGAGCGAGGTAATGGGAGAATGAATGCGTTATTAAGTGAGGAAATGAGGAGTGATTGAATGAGTGACAGTGTGAGGGAATGAATGAGTGAATGAGAGTTAGCAAATGAATAAGTGAATGAATATATGAATGAGTGAGAGAGTGAATGAGTGAGTGAATGAATGAGTGAATGAGTGAATGAATGAGTGAGTGAGAGAGTGAGTGAGTGAGAGAGTGAGAGAGTGAATGAGTGAGTGAATGAGTGAATGAGTGAGAGAGTGAATGAGTGAGAGAGTGAGTGCGTGAGAGCTCGAGTGAGTGAGCAGCTGAGCAGGTGAGTCCTGGGGACCCCTGGCTGCTTCCTGGGTCCGTGGTCCAGGCCACTGTGGCTTGCCAGCCAACATGCTTGGCCTGGGCTACTGCAGAGAGTCAGGATGTGCGTCTCCTCAGTCAAAGCCAGTGAGGCCATCTGGTGACAGGCCACTCCCTGGCCTCTGGCCAGCTGCTCTCCACCTGGTGCCTTGATCCAGGGAGACCCCCAGCATGGAGCAACAGGCCTGGCTCAGGGGACCATCCTCCCCTGGGAGCCCTGGCAGACGCGCCTGCCCGGCAGCCCTCAGGGCCACCATCTTGTCCTCCACAGGATGGGTTTCCCCACTTCTCACCTGGAGGGGAGAGGCCTGAAGCATGTTTGGTGGCCCCTCAGGTGCCTCAAAAAGGTGTGCGTTCCTCGAGAGAGGAAGCAGCGGTGCTCCTGGTGGAGCAGGGTCTGGGCTGCTGGCTTTATAACCGCAGCCCAGGGCTGACTGACGCTCTCTGTTGCCCCGTAGCTGGTACTGTGAGTGTTGGTACCAGTAGCTGCCTCTCCCTGTCCCAACACCCAAGCCCTACATCCGTGTTCAGACATCATTACATCCCCTACTTCCGAGGTAAGGCGCGCAGTGCTGTGGCTGTGGTGCTCGGAGGGCGTCCGCGCCGGCGTCTGTGTGCTCGCTGTCCCGAGTCCCGCATGGCTTCCCTGGAGTCCTCTGTCCCATGCCCTGTGCCCCTGCTGTGTGTGTCCTGTGCATCGGGCTCTGTGTGTCGGTGTGTACATGTTCCTGGGAGGAGAACATAGGTAACGTGTTACATGAAGGAACAAGAGGTAGGGTGGGCTTGGGAAGTTACGGGAGAAGGGGACCAGGCTTTGTACTAAGAGCCTTTATACAAGTCACCTCCTTTGACTTCCTGTGTCAGCCCCGAGGGCCCAGGACACAGACCCACCCACCGTCGTCCACATCCCCGCGTGGACACCTGCACACGAATCCCACTGGGAAATGCCAAGCTCGTGTGTCCCGTATGCTGTGGACTGAACTGTGTCCCCAAATTCTGTGTTGAAGCCCCAACCCCAACGTGACTGTGTCTGGAGACAGAGCCTATAAGGAGGCGATCAGGGTCAGTGAGGTCATGAGGGTGGGGCCCTGGTATGATAGGGCAGGTGTCCTTGTGAGAAGAGGAAGGGACCCCAGAGCGCTCTCTCTGGGCACATTCAGAGGCCATGTGAGGACAAAGTGACCATCCATAAGCCAGGAAGGGAGACCTTGCGAGAGACCCTGCCAGAGCTTGATCTGGGACTCCAGTCCCCGAACCGTCAGGGAAACGTGCCGTGTGTAAGCCCCCCAGTCTGTGGTGTGCAGTCACACAGCCCTCGCTGATGGCTGCACCACAGCCAGCCACTCCGAGGGTCCGAGGAAGCAGCAGTGAGTGCACACGTGTCCCCCAAGCCACACGCTGGGCCCCCTGTGCAGCGCAGCTGCCCGGTGGGAACGGCCCTGCCAGAGCCTCCCACCGCAGGGAGCAGGAAGGCCAGGCAAACACTGTTGGCTTCCCCCACCACTCGAAAATCACCGAACTGTTCTCGAGGACTTGTGCGTCTCTCTGTGCACGTCATGGTCACCTGCTTTGAGTAGGCCCTGTGGTCTGCTGAGAAAAGAGGCCCTCATCCTAGGTGTGCCTTCCTCACTGCCGAGTGGGCTGTCCGTACGGCTCACACCCTTGCTTGGACATCCTGACTCATTTGAGAAGAACAAAGGCTGAAATGGCACATCCTGAGAGCAGGCGCGTAGCTGGCAGGGGCCTTGCCACGCACGTCCGCAAGGTCCCCAGGAGTCACTTGGCGAGGGCACACTTTCAGAACCCAGAGCGAGTGTTACTATTTAGGCGCATCGTGGCCGGTCACCCAAGGCGATGCCGCATCTCCCTTTGCTCAAGCATCAGAAGGGCCCGGCCACGTGGCCATGCAGCTCCTCCCAAGCAGTGGCCCTACTGTGGGTGATGTCCCTGTGGGGTCCCTGAGTGGGGCGGGTCAGAGCCCAGCCAGGCTCCCCTGGCCCTCCAGCTGGCCGGGGCAGCCCCGGGGCCCAGAGCCAGTGCAGATCCTGTGACTCTCCTCCTTCACCCCTTCCTTGAGTTCCCACCCTCTAATTCCTGCCACTGCAGGGTGAGCAGAGGCCAGGGCAGTTCCCCTGGGCAGCAGTCAGTGGGTGCAGCACTGTCCTCAGCACATGAGAGAGGCCAGGGAGGACCTGAGTGACAGGCTACCCGGCCCCTTCCTCCTGTCGCCTGTGGGGAGTAGAATGCGGAGAGGCCCCACCCGCCAAAGTGTGGCTCCAAAGCTGTCACCAGAGCCCATCCAAGGTCATCTGACAGGGCCAGGAGGCACCGTCCCTGTGTGGTCTGCTCTGGGTGGGGATGGGGCACCAGGCCCATGTTGGCTTTGCCACCTTCGATGCCTGTCTCTGTCCTGGTTCCTGCCTGGCTGCTTCAGCTGCCAGTGCCTTTTATTCCGAAGTCAGACGGAGCCCTCTGCCTTCCTCTCTGGTGTCGGATGCGGGGTTGCTCAGCACCCATGCCTCTGCCCCTGCCCAACTTCCACGGCTGTCCATGTCCTTGGGAGCACCTAGCCTTTTTCTAGAACTTACCCCTAAGGAGACTGAGGCTCAGAGAGAAGTCACTGGCCCAAATCCCAAAGCTCCTTTGGGCAGAGCCCAGAGCGAGGCTCCTACCCTGGGGCCCTTGTTCATAAGTCATGTCCACCCTCGGGTCCTGGGTCCACCTCTGAGGCCACACCAAGGGGAGCCAGTCCTGTCCTGCAGCTCATGGGCTCTGGTGCATGCGGCCTATGGACATGCTGATGGCCAGCTGTGCCCAGGGCTGCCTGCCCTCCTCTCAGCTGGACGTGGAACCTGGCGCCCACCCACTCTCTGGGAAAGCCTTTCCTGTTCACTGCCCGTGGCTCCTTTGGCTGCAGTCAGTGGACATGTCCCTGTGGACAGTGCTGTAGGGGGAGGGCTCCCCAAGGAGAGGCGTGCCCACCCTGACCTGGCCAGATGCTGACAGGGGCCCTCACTTCCCTTCTTTCTGCCCACCCCGACACACCTTCCCACCAAGACACACCTTCCAGAGAGGAGCTGGCCACAGCCATTTGTACTTTAGTATGAATTTCAGCCCTGGGGGTCTCCTAGGATGGTGCACGATTTAAGCCTGACCTCTTACCTGTCGAGAAGCAGGCTGCAGGGACAGACAAGTGTGGGGTGCCCCAGGGAGCCACTGCTGCTCACCAGTGAGGCTTCTCTGAGCCACGTCGAGTGAGAAGGAAGGAGGAAGAGGGCTTCAGTGTGAGCCCCAAAGGCCACCTCCCTACCGACCCAGTGTGCCTGTAGGCACATCTTCATCTTGCCACGTCTACTCTCTTGGCTTCAAAATGGGCCCTCATGCCTGGGCCATCCTATGGCAGGTTGTGGTCGATGACTCAGGTGGGATGTAGCAGTGTGTTGCACAAGTGAACACCTGCACGTGTCTTGGTTAGCATCTTTCGAGGCACTGCACACGGCTGCAGGCTGGTCTTGCTTTGGTGTCAGCTTGAGAAGGTTCAAAAGAGCCACCTGAGAGAGCTCCCGGGGGCCAGAGCTGGAACAATTTGAGCAGCAAAATGACTAACATAGTATTGGGTCATAATCCAAAGTGTAACATAAATATCAGTCCACGCTGATGGAAAAAAAAATAAACCAGTTGAATAAGTAAATAAATGGGGGAGAAGAGACAAATCTCCCACACAGACTCCAAATCATTCATGCGGCTGCTCTGTCCTCGGGGGGCTGGGGCATGAGTCCCGTGCCACACATGTGGCTAAGCGTGGGCTGCACCTGGCGACTGCCTTCCAGAGGGCACCGTATGGGAAGGGGAGAAGAGCAGCTCCACAGCGGAGAATCCCGACGGACACTGCCTGGCTGCCAGGGCACCGTTGCAGTGCCAAGTCCTGCTGGCAGCAGCTGCCTGTGGCACGACGTGATGAGGATGGCTCTTCTGCTCTGGCCTTCCTCCCCAGACCCATGCCCCATGGCCGCCATGAGAAAAACCTCAAATCCCAGTTCAGGGACCTTCTACAAAATACTTGACCAGTACCTCTCAAAACTGTCAAAGTCATCAAAAACAAGGAAGGTCTGTGTAACTGTCATAGCCAAGAGAAGTCTAAGGAGACGTGACGACGCAATGACTCAATGTGACGTGTTCTGAGTGAGATCCTGGAACAGAAAGAGGACATCAGTAAAAACTGTTCATCAGTAAAAACTGATGAAACCCTAATCGAGCCTGGCATGTAGATGGCACCATTGTGCCAGCATGGGCTGGGATGTGCGATGGGAGACTGGCTGGGGAGTGTGCAGACACTCTCTGCACTGCCTAAAACTGTTCTAAACAAAGCATTTATTTAAATAAAAGAAAGAGGAAGAGGAGGAGGAGAATGTGGCTTTTCAAAAGGCCTGGGGCTGCCCGTCGCTCACGGGCTCTCTCTGGGATTAAGGAGCTGGAATCCACCCCCCAAGAAGTGTCAGCAGCTGCCTGGGATGTGAGCACCCTCAAGAGTAGTGTGAGCACCCCCCCCCACACACACACACACCGAAGGGGCCTCTGTGCCTTTCCAGTGTCACCCACAGCCAGGCTCTCCTGTAGTCTTCTCACTCATGGAGATATCAGTGGCCTGGAGTTTTCACCACTGAGGCCCAAGGAGGAAGCTGGCCTGTGAGCAGTGACTGGGCTGGTCTCATGGGGCATTGGCCCCACACCCAGAAGCCCTGTGCTCTCCACAGAAGGCGGGCAAGTTAGTGCCCACCCCATAGGGCTGTCTTGGCCATGCCATGAGACAACTCGGGCAAAGCCATCCAAGTGGCACTGCCGGGTCACAGCTAGTGATGTGTTTTGTTCCGATGAAGCCACATGGGGAGCCGACGGCATGTGCAGAGAAAGGAGGGGTCCATGGTGGGCTATGTCCTTCCCGAAGGCTGCATGGAAGAGGCAGAGCCTGAGCCTGGACCCAGGAAGGGTCTGGACAGTGGGAAGCCTCAGTCAGGGAGTTCCAGGAGCGGCTGTGGAGCAGGGGTCACGGCAATAGTGTGTCAGGTGGGGGCCGAGGTGGCAGAGCTCGGGGGCAGAGTTAGAGGGCCCTGGTGGCAGGAGTGAGGCAGGCCACCACGGCTGTGTCCTGGCTGCCCCTTGGTCTCGCCTCTCTGAGCATCTGCTGGAAACTGTGGACCCTCCGCAGATAAACATGCACAGGTGTGCACAGAATTGGAATTTCAGGGGATGCTGCACTGTGGGCTGGGAACTGGGGAGGCACAGGAATGCACAACACATCAGAATCTTTGGCCAAGTGGGTGTGAGCCGAGGCAAAGGGGCCAGGATTCTAGATAGAAACTCGACATTCGAGGCCTCCCAGGTTCCTCGTTCCTCAAATGAGAGCAGCTCAGCTTGGTGTGACGGTGCTGTAGGTGATTCCGGAGTTTGTTCGGATGCATTTGTTAAGGCTCCTCTTCTGTCCCGTCTTCCTGCCCCTGCCGATGGATCTCGTCACAGCTGTAGGCGGTAGAAGGGATCCGTGGGCTCCTGTCCTTGCCCGTGAGTCTAGTCTGCCTGGTGCAAGGCACCGCTGCCACCGGGAGGTGCAGGAGCCAAAGGAGTCAAGTGAAGCTCCGGGAGGCTCTGTGCTGTTCTGGAGGGAGGTAGCTAAGGGAGAAGCAGTTATCTGAAGTTCCTGCGGCATTGACAGGTAAAATTAGCACCCACGCCTAGGCATGAGAAAGCGGCCAAAGTTGGAGTCAGTGGTCCCCTTTGTGGCCTCAGCCCTGTGCAGGCCACCGGTTGGGGTCTGCTCAAGCTGAACCTGCCCTGCCCCGGGCACCCTCCTGCTGCACCCAGCCCACCCACCCAGGCAGGAGCCCCTCTGGGTTGGCATCTGTCGAGCCTCCCTCGTTCGTCCACCAGGCAGTCCCTGGCCGGTCTTCTCCCTGGCCTGGCCTGGCGCTCGCCCGCTGTGGAAGCTCTTATTCTTAACGATGTCACTTTCGGGTCCTGCTGTTTTGAAAGTCTGCAGCTTGAAGGCGATGTTCTCAAGTCGAGAACACCCTTCCCTTTGCCACCCTGTCACCTGGAGCCACAAAGGGTCCCCGAGGCCAGGAGAGAGGGACGGTGCCTTAGAGTGTCTTGCCAAAATGAGCGTGAACCTCATCATTGTGTTCCACACCCATGCGTCTGTCTATTGTGTCATTCCTTAAACAGGTGGGGGGAATTCGCCCAGGTAACTTGGCTCTTTAGATTTGTGGCTTGATAATCCAACCTTGTTTGGAAAAACAGCAATTACGATTGAGGTAAGAAATTGGAGCCAGGGTCAGAGGCTCAGAGGACACTTTCCATTTAATTTTCCACAAAATAATTTTGTTTAGGAACTTGGCAACTGATGGATGCTGTTCTTTTCTTTTTCTCCTGTAGCTGGTAAAATTTTGATCAATGGCTTTTAAAGATGATTTCGATTCATTTTAGCATTTTAATTTATTCTGAATGACGAATTTGTGCATTCTCAAGGAAAGCAGCATCATTTTATATGTAATTAGGAAGGGTGGCCTGAGTTTGGGTGATTTGCAATTTGCTGGATTCAAGCACCTGCCAGGGCAGGAAGCAGCCAGGTCAGGGTATGCACCCCAAGGCCCCCAGCTCTGCCTGATGGCCCAGCCCCACCTCCATGAACCAAGACAGCAGCTCTTGGCCCTGGGTGTTCTTGCTCCTCTGCCCGGGGCATTCACTGGAGCTCAACTCAAGGTTGGATTAACAAGCTGTTGGGCCCAGTCTGGAAACGTCGGTGGGCCACGCTCCCTCCCCTGGCAGAGGGCATGGGCCGCTGCACCGGGCAGGAGAGATGGGCTCATGCCAATGGGCTGTCATGCTTGAAATACTCTACTCTGCTTTTCCATTTCCCCCTGGTCTGCTGTCTTTGCTCTTCCGTCTGGAGGCAGTGAAAGTGGCCGGAGCACCCCCAGCCTCTCCGTGCTGTCAGACAGCAAGCCTCCTTCCTCCACCTACCAGCAGGCGCCTCGCCACTTCCACGTCCCAGGTAGGCCCCAACATGCCCGCTGGCCCATCACGCGGAGGTCTGGTTGTACCGGAGTTGTCAGAGGCCTGGCCTGGACTCTGCAGGTGCCATGTGATTCGTCAAGCCTCTCCACTGCTGTCCCAAACCCTGAGAGTCTTTAAAAGTCACCAGATGGGTTTGCATATCCCCAAACTGATGTGCGATTGAGTTTCTCCCAAAGCCCCACAAGTGCCAGGCAGACATATTTGTCCTCCTGGGAATCGGATGGAGGAAAGGGACTGTCTGGGCAGCTGTAGCTCCCAGGGGCCCAAGGGTCCCGCTTGCTGCGCAGCCTGGCTGCCTCTCTCCCATCCCCTTCAGATGCGGGTGGCGTCTGGAGTGGGGAGGCTTGGTCTGGGGCCTGGGTGTCCGTCGCTTGCTGGGTGGCACGTTCTTGCTGGTGATTCTAAATCTGGGTGAGTGCTTGTTGCTGACAAAGCAGAAGAATGAAAACCGCCACAGTCTGCTTGCTTACCCTCCTATTCTCTCCTTTTTCTTTCTTCTTCTTTCCCAGACACTGGCGTAAAAGATAACATCTATAGGAAACCCCCCATCTACAAACAGCATGGTACAGTCGGACCCTCCTGCCGCCTGGTTTGCCTGCATGCCTGTGTGAACGCACCGTTGGCTGTGTTAACTGGGTTTAACTGGGGAAGGCACCACCCAGGCCCGCGGCCGTCTGAACAGTAATTGCACATTCGCTGGTACCCTCCTGAGAACCTTTATTCATAAATTGCAACGAAGGGAGCATCCGAGTGAGGACACTTCTGTGTGTGACAAACGCGAGGCTATTCCACTGGCCATCAGACGGCCGGGGTGAGCCTGGCTGTGGTGCCTTCAGGGGTGCTGCTTTGGGGGAGGCAGAGTGACTTTAGCCAAGAAAGTAAGGGGTGGGCACTTCTCAGACCATGACCTGATCCAGGCCTGATCTTTGGAAAACAACAAACTAGAGTCAGTCGTCGTTCATTCCTCAGGGAGAATTTTTAATGGGTCCTGTGTTTGGGGAAATGCTGATGATAGAATGAATGACCTTGAGTTCGTTAAAGACATTTCTTAAATAAGCAAATAGGGGCTGGAGGTGTTTCACAGTGAGGGGATCTCTCAGCCCGCTGACCCCCCACCTCTGCTCCACATGACCCTACCTAGGACAGGTGTGCAGGGAGCAGATTGCGCAGGCCATGGAGCAGGAATCCAAGGCTCAGAGCCTCCCTCTTCGTCTCCTCATGAGATTTCTGGGTGGTTGAGGGCACGCTGCTTCCCTATCCTGAGCCTCTGTTTCCTCGTCTGCAAAACAGGACCCTCTGCTCTGCCCTTTCCACAGGCTGGTTGCCAGGGCTTCGTGGAATAAGGAATGTGAAAACACATCCTAGACTGTAAAGTGCTGTGCACATGGTAGGGACTGTTATCAAGTTGCTAGAGATGGGAGGAGGGATTTCCATATGGAATGTTCTTGTCCAGATGCACCCAGTGAAAACAGCCACGCCCTGCACTGACAATTGGAGGACACTTTTAGGTGAAATCTTACAAAAACTGGGATTTCTGTGGCTTGCTGACAGCTCAGTGGTCTAGTTATGCAAATGACTTTTTAAAAATGTTTTCCATAATGGCAGTAGGCCCTGTACTTTGTACATGTTTTCCTCTTCCCGGGAAGGAAAAAACTGAATTAAATCTCGTGGGTTCCCAGAAGATGATGGCTTTTACCATTGCCTTTCAACAAGAATCCCCAGGAGGGACCAGAGCAGGGCAGGCCAGTGAGACTCTAGGGCCCTGGAGATTACCCACACCAGCTCCCTTGGGTGACAAGTGAGGAAACTGAGGCCAGGCCAAAGGCAGGAGCAGTCCCAGTGAATGGCTGTCTGTCCATCACGGTTCCCTGGCTGCACAGCACAGAAAGCAGTGTATTCTGTGCTCGTGGGAGACAAGATTGGGATCGACTCCTTGGCCTTTTATTAACAACCACTCTGTCTCAGACCCACACACACAGTGCGGGAGGGGGTGGCCCCTCAGGAAGGGGGGATAGACAGTAAACCAGGTTACAAAATCGCTCGTGAGTGTCTGACAGAGCCAGATCTAAGAGAAAGAGCTTCAGCATCAAGTGCTTTAACTGAATCATCTGGCAGAGACGTTACTATTACCAGTGATGATCTTTGTGTTTTTTTTAAAATCTGGATATAAATGACTCTCCTACCGCAAGTTGATTCCTATTTTACCAAACCCTGAGCAATTACCAAAACCCTTTTGTTATTCCAGAATTTTGTTATATTGAGTCTTTTATGAGATAGATTTTGTGGAGCACCTATTCCCTGCCAAGCATTTGGCCACATTTCTGGGGACAAACATGAGTAAAATCTGTCTCTGACCTGGAAGCAAATGGGCCATGTGAACTGTGTGTCATTGTACATAAATTGAGGCGTGGGCGTGGGATGTGCTCGCTCCTTAACCAGCTTTCCTTAGGCAGCACTCAGAACACAGTGGGTGTGTTAGGGTGTGTTAACGTGCACATCCAAGCAGATTATATATCCTGTGGAAAGTGTGTGCGTGTGTGCACAGGTGTGTACATGAGCGTGCATGCTTGTGTAGGTGTGTTTAAGGCTCACATGTGGCCCCCTGGCCCCATCTAGGCAAGCTGACCATCCAGTCATCTCCTCGGGGAGAGAAGGACACAGCTCCGGCCCGAGCAGCCCTTATTTTAATTTCCCAACTTTCCTGAAACAAATTCTGGGTAATGACATTGAATTACTGGACTGTTTAATTAGTTCAAGATAATGTATTCAACAAGTTAAAAAGAAACCTTTTAATTAATGTATTTACATTTTCATTCTATATTTTAAACTTATTGAAAGTTTTTTTAAATTAGCATTTTTCTGATGCTGAGGCCCATTCCTGCTTCTGAGAACAGGGCCTCCAGCCGTGAGAGTGGCCAGGCCTGCAGGGCCAGGGGGTGACCCTTGGTGCAGAGGATAAGACGGTTGGTGTTGGTGTGGCCACCACATATAGGACTAGAGAACAGCTTATCTCACCTTGACACCTCTGGTGTTAACTGCAGATGAGGAAGCTGTGGCCAAGGTGGGACGTGACCGGTCAGTGGCCAAGCTGCCATTCACACCAGTTCTGCCTGGTGGTCCCTGACCCCTGACCCCTGACCCTGCTGCTGTCATGTTACAGCATGTAGAGCCTGGCAGTGTTTTCTTGTACTACATTAGTTCCACTCTGCTTGGTTATTATTTATTGGCTTTTTAAAAAGAGAATGAAAACAAAAGAAATGAACAGGAAATGAAAAGAAAGGAGGAAAACAAGAAAAGTCAAGGGCAGAGCAGCTCTCTGGATAGTCAAGAACAGACACAGCAGGACAGGTGACAGGGACAAAATTCAGGAAGGTCAGCAGTTCAGAGGCAGGTACGTTCACATCTTGTGTTTTCATGTGCTATTTAGAGTCACTGGCAGTATTAAACCAGGCTACATTTAGGAGTGTCAACCTAAAAAAATCAGAGAAAAGTATCCCCAAATATATTGAATTTATTCAAGAATTAGAAAAGAGGATTATAACCCGAGGTACATGGCTATGGCAAGCTGCAGGTGTGCCCAGAGCGGGGAGAGTGAAGGGAAGCTTTCATTGGCACAAGGGCAAGTTCACATGAGCCGCCTGGAAACAGAGTTCACTGGTTCCGGAGGCACAAAGCCGGAGTTGGTGTCAGTTCACTGGTGGAGACACCGTTACTGGGCAGTGTCCTTTCGAGAGCATCTCATCTGAATTGCGGAGATGCTGAGGAAGGAACTTCTTCTGGGGTTATTTTGGAAAGCCCTTGAGACAGTCTTTATCCCAGACAGGCCGCTGGCTCTAGTTTGCTTGGGTCTGACGACAGTCAGTTGCGTCCCGGGGCCTGCAGCTTTCACAGGAGGCAGACAGTGCCGACCCCTGCCCCCCCACGCCAGCTGCATCCCCGGAGCTTCCCTTCTCAGGGTCCATCTCCTGCTCGTGGGGCTTTCTGGAAATAGACCCCTCGGGGAATGGAAGTGGTGCGAATGTTTAAAATGAATTCATGAGAACAAAATAACGCCTCCCTCAAAATTCCCAAGGAAGTTCAACTGTACAGATGCAGGGACAGTACTAATAGTTCACCAAATCTGTTGTTTCATTTCTAAGCAAATGTGAGCCGTCGGGTGGCAATATGAGGGTGGAGCTTTGGCTCCTGGGAGGCGGGAGACGGCTCATCCTCAGCACCCGCACACCCCCAGCCACACCAAGCAGTGAGAGTGTCACTCCCACCGCTGCCCTCAACAAGACAGAAGTGACACCATGGGGCACGCATTATTACCTGTTGCTTTGGTCCCTGGTTTAAAACGGGAATCAGTCTCTTCTTGTTGTGTGTCTCTGGAATTCCCTTCTAGTGGTGTTGAGTCTTGGTTTGGGTCCTTTTTTCGACCCCAAATGGTGGAATCTCATTTTGGCCTGGGAGCTGCTGGGATGGGAGTAAGGAAAAGGCAGTCAGGCTCTGTATTCAGAGGAACATCAGAGACATCTGCCCTCACTGGGGAGCCTCCAATGATGCTCCCCAAAGCTCAGGGTGAGAAGTCACCTTTCCCAAGAGGGTTCCTCCTGGCAGACACATTCTTGGCTCGGAAGGAATTGCCCATGTGATATGATAGACACACAAGACTCCCTTTTTCTGGTGTGGAGGATGCAGAGAGAGAGTCGGTCACAGAAGGGTGGAACCAAGGGAGGGAGGGGGAGGCCCAGGTATTGCCTGGGGGCTGACACACCTGGGCCCTGCTTCCCCTTCCTCCCCGGGTGTCATTTTCAGTCCTGACACCACCTGCTGAGCAGATGCTGTTATCCCAGCTGAACATAGGAGGAAGCCAAGCGTGGAGGGATTTAAGTGGCTTTCATTAATTGATCTAAGGAATATTTTTCAGACACCCACTGTGTGCTAGGCTCTGTCCCAGTGCCTGGGATACATGGGTGACCATACATGGCCCCTGACCCCATGGAGCTGAGATTCTGTGGACTTGCCCACGCAAGACAGTTGATAAGAAGCTAAGCAAGGTTTCCAGTGCTCTGGACACCACCCACACATGTGCACACGCACACACACACACACACACACACACTCTCTCTCCATCTGATTCCAATTCAATTTGAATTGTAGAGATGGGTGTCATTCTGGAAAGAGCAAGAAAAATCATGCTGATGGGTCTACTTCTTAGAAGCCCAGTCTGGAGGAAGGAGGAGGGGACACATCCCCACAGCCTCCTGCAGAGCCCTCCAGGTTCCTGGGAGAGGAGGAGAAGGCTCCCCTTGGCCTAAGGAGTGAAGCCTGTGAGCACCTTCCCTTACTGGAGGCAGCATCTGCCTGGCCCTTCCCTGGCTGCCAGAGCCCTGGACTTGCTCAGGTCTTACAGACATTAGCAGCAGCGATTCTGCGCTGCAGGCAGAACTCCAGCAGGGACTGCAGCTGAGACCACCTGATGGTTGCAGAGCTCTGGCTGGCACCCCTGGCACAGAGGTGGAATAACCCCACAGCTCTGCTGGCCCTCTGGACACCTGCACAAGACCCTTGGTGGTTAGAGTGGCTGGAGTGTTGATGCTGGCAAAGAGGGCATCCCTTCCAAGGGAGGCCGTGTCCCTGCCATTCACCTCCTCTGTATGCCCACTGCATGTAGGTCGCCACATCAGGCACCAAAGGGAGTGCAAAGGCAGTCAGAGGTAGCCTTTGCCCTTGAAGCTTCTACAGTCAGCTGCACAGTGGAGAAGCGGCTTTGTGACAAGTCACAGTAAGCAGTCAGTGGTGATGCACCCCTAAGTCTCACAATGCACAGATCTGACAGGAAGAACAGCATGATTACAGTTCAGCCTTCAGGGTCGGACAGGTTCAAATTACATGTGTGACCTTGGCCTCTGCACCTCATGTTCATAACATCTATTATTGTCTATTACCACACTTAACAAATGTTTATCCAGACCACATACAGGGCCTGCCCAATGAGTAGGTATTCAGTAAGAGCTTATCACATGTATATTCTTGAGGGAGTGCCTCTGTGTGGACTTTGCTCACCCCATCAGAGCACTTGTTACGTAGAGAAACTTTCTAATACACCTGCTGCCTCCACCTCCCTGGCCGGTGAGCTTCTGAAAGACAAGGGTCGTGTTTGAGTTTTTCTGCATCCCCCATACTTAAGACAGTGCAGGTGCACACGAGGCATTCAGCACAGGGAGTGGCACACAGTGGCAAACAGCAGCTGGAGGGAAGGATAGATGGAGAAAGGGCTGCATGGATGAGTGGACTGGAATGGACAAAGAGGGCTGAATGGCTGAGTGGGTGAGTGAGAAAGTGGATGGCTGGAATCCAGATGAGATGGCGGTAGCTACGCAGTAGCGGGTGGATGGATCTGTGGGTGGGTGGAGGGCAGGTGGATGGATAGATGGATAGATGGATGTGTGGATGGATAAAGGAGTGGGTGGGTGGACGGGTAAGTAAAGGTGGATGAGTAAGTGTATGGAAATGGATGAACGGGTAGCTGAAAGGATGCATGCCTGCATGGGTGCTCAGATACAAATGAGTTATAACGTGGGGTGTGGAAGAGGACTGGCAGGCCGGTTCTGTATCCAGAAAGAAAATCGTACTTTCATTGGGATGCCGCCCACCCAGAATTCCCCCAGGGATCCAGGAAGTAGTTAGTCAGCATTTCCTGGCGGGTTCCTCCTGGCAGATGCATTCCAGGGCTCAAAAGGAACTGCCTGTGTGATAGGAGAGACACATTAAACTCTCCTCTGATTGGCCCAAATTGATGTGTCTGTTCCTGACACCCTAAAATAGCACACTTAAAATTAGCCAGAGAGTTAGCCTCATGTTCATTCCTGATTTTTCAAACCTGCAAGCTGAGTTATCCCTTATGTTCCAGCGTTCATATAAGTTATCTCCTGTGATCCTTGCAACTTGGAGGGGTAGGCATCATGTGCCCATTTTACAGATCAGGAAACTGAGGCTCAGAGCTATTAAGGAGCAAGCCACCAATAATACAAAGTGCCAGCGTCCTGTATTTTCCTACCCAAGCTCCTAGTTCTCAAGAGAATTTGTTGTATGTTTTTCGGACTAGTAAACTTTGGTTCTAAAAAGCCCTCTGTTTGAGTCTGGTTAAATAGTGCCCACCTAGTGGAGCTGGCAGTGTTTGCAGAGCAAACTTTCTTGATCTTAGCAAGAATACTCCCTCATCAGAGGGCGGGGCTGTTTTGAGCCCTGATTGCTGTAACAGCCAGAATGTGTCTGCCCAGCCTGTCCTCCACAGCTGGCCCTGAACTCCAGGGACTGGGATTTCATGTCCCAGAGAGCTCTTTGGTGGGAGCCACTTAATTGTTTTTGCACTTGCAGATTATTCCAAGTGTGGTGACCGCCTCCAGCCTCCTGGCTTTTCAGGAGTGTGGTTGACTTATTTTTGCCAGCAGACTCAGCTTTGGGACCTTCTCTGGTGTGGAGGATGGCTGTGCTCTTGGAGCTCCAAGTAGCCCCTGGGGCTTGCTGGGTGGCCGCCAAGAGTCACGGCTGATGGATGGCCACGCACTCAGGGCTTCGCTGCCCGGCGACGGCCGTTGTCTGGGCAACAGGAGAGCCCACAGCGATGGGCATGCGTCCGCCTGCAGCTCCCTGCCCCCATCTCTCCATCACACGTTCCTCGAGCAGGCTCAGCGCTAATTTGCCTCTGTGAGTGGAGAGAGCAGGGTTTTTATCTTCACATTGAAAATCGCTGTGTCTCCTGGAAGAGGGAGAAACAGGTAGCCGTTGAGAATGACGAGATGTCGATGTGTTCGGAACAGAACTGCTCAGTCTTCCATTTTGGCCTTATCTTGTCAAGGTCCTGTAGCCCAATCCCATATTTCCAAGCTCTCTGGCCTGGTATCAGTCTTATCCTTGGTGGTGCAGGAGGCAGGGTGCTCCAAAAGACTGCCAGGCCCAAGCCCGCCACAGGCTGCAGGTAAGAAGCCCACCCTTGGCGTATCCTTACAGAGGCCTCGTCTTCGTGGCAGGCTGGGGAAAGAGATGGGTTTTCATTTAATTGTTCCATGCATGGGGTCAGTGTTTCAGTGCGGGACACACAAAGTGGGTCTTTATGTACTAGATTAGATGCCGAGAAGTGTGATATATTTGCTTGTTTGTGGTTAGAAATAACATCAGCCTGGCTGGGTGCCAACCCCCAAGAAGGCAAATGAAGAATACAGACACCTCATTGCTCAGCTCCAGATCTTGCTCTTGGTAAAGGAACTGTTGCAGAATGAACTTTTGCTGTTCTATTGCATTGCGTTCATTTCTGGCTGTATTTTATAATATTTACTGTTCCCTGTGGACTTTTTCCAGGGGCAGAGCTCCCTCACCACCTTGCATTTTGTGAGCAGCAAGTATTGAGATGAGGCAGACAGGATGGACGTTGGACTCGGACACCTGGGTCACGTCAGCCTCTGCCACCCTCTAGCCCATGGCCTTGGGTGAGGCACGCCATGTCCCTGAGCCTCAGTCTCCTGATCTGTGAAGTGGGGGGAAGCCCCTTCCTGCAGCGTTGAGGGGGATAGGCAGTGATGTTCACAGAGCACTGGCCCACGCCCAACACACGGGGTCTCCGTGGCTGAGGCCTTCTGCTGCTTCAAAGTTCAACTTGGAAGGTTTTTAGAATCTGTTCTTCAGAAGGCCAAGTGGCTGTATCGAAAAATGTGACTCTACTTTTCTGTGTGGCTGGAATTGAAATTAGGCATCGCTTCACACACCTGCTGTTGATTCTAAGAGCTGTTCACACTCGAGCACACACCCACTCCCCCGGGAGCCTTCTCCAGCCAGCCTGTTCCTGGGCCCTTGAAAGGAACTTGCACTGTTGATCTTTTCCGTGACTGTTTTCATTTCCGATCATAACTGTAAAGTGGGAAACCGGGACTCGGAAACCCAAAATAAATGGTGTGTTGCCTTTACAAATTGATTTTTCCCTTCCAGCCGCGAGGCGATCAGATGGGGAGGATGGAAGTTTCGACCAGGATAACAGGAAGGTAATGCAGGGAGTGGATGTCATTTGGAACAGCCTTGTTCAGAAAGAAATGTGGTTTTTGTGACGGCTCCTCCAGTCGAAACTTCAGGATCCTTCCCTTATATTCTGCTCCTCGGAGGCCAGTTTCCTCCTGACACTTAGGGCGTGCCCTTCTACCAAAGCCCTGGTCATAGCCCGTGTGGCCTGGTTATAGTTCTCTAACTGAGGACATGTGTATGATGAGCGGGAAATAAATCAAAGTGCATCCTCAGGGAAGTTGGGACGATTGTTCTAGAACAGATTCGGCAAAGAGTGAATATTTCCAGCTTTGTGAGGCCCACCCTGTCCGATGCGGCTGCTGAGGTCTGTGAAAGTCACTGGAGACGACGCGTGGGTGCATGGGTGTGGCCATGTCCCGGTCCCACGGTCATGGCAGAAGCAGGCTGTGGGCAGGATTGGCTGAGTTCACCCTCCCTAGCTCCCTGCACTTGTCGTTAGGGAAGGCGGATTTGTGTGTGGAGAGCGCCTGAGGCTGGATTAGGCAGCCTCACCTGGTCTCCAGGTGTGAAGCCACGTGAACCCCTAACCTCTGCGAGCCTCAGCTGCCTCGCTTGTAAAATGGGACAGCACTGTTTCCCCCAAAGGCTTCGTGTGGCCCTGGAGCATCTGGATAGGTCACATTAAATGGTGGGATTTTTAGCAAAAGCTGGGTTTTTCACAAATTGAGTTTTCTCATGGTAGGGTCAGTTTTGAGGTTAGAAGTAAAGAAGCCACTAAAGGTTCCGGTGAGATGTTTCTCCCTTTGCAGATGACCTTGAAACTCACGTGACTTGTTTTTCTTTAGCAGAAGACCAGCTGGCTGATTCTCAAGGGGGACACAGACACAAGGACCAACTCTCCAGACCTGGACAGCCAGTCCTTGTCCCACAGCAGTGGAACTGACAGAGACACTCTTCAAAGAGTGCAAGGGGACAACTTTCACTCACGTGAGTGGTTCTTTTGAGCAGGAGCAATGATGTGCACAAAAAACCTCATAGCAAAGGGCCCCACAACTGAGTGGATCCCCCAATCTAGGCCTTGCACGTTAAAAAACAGCAGAGCAAACCAGGTGGAAGAGCAGGGCCTCGAGCCACGTGCTGATGTCCTGTGACTGCCGCCAGTCCGCCAGTGTGCTGCTGGTGGCCACGCCTCCGTGTCTCCCTGTAGCTTTGTCTCCAGAGCTGGGGAGAAAGTGGGGAGCCAGGCGGGCTCCTCGCTTGCTCTAGGAAAAAAGTCTTCCCGGGCTGGCAGGGCGAGGTTCAGAGCCTCTTTCCCTCCAGAGCAGTCATGGTGTGGTCCGGGTGGAGTCCAGACTCGGAGGCGATGGCATGGCCTTGTCCACATCTCCTGCAGTGTCCTGAGCAGGTACCGGACAGTCGGAGACGTTGTGGCCTCAGACTTTACAGGGAGACAAAGGTGCCGTTGCCTGACTGTAGGGGTGTCGTGAAGACTGAATCGGGAATGATTTTCAAATGTAGAGAAAACTCCAGAAAATGTGCTTTGCTTCAAGATGCTGTAAATCATAGGTGAAAACCAACAGCCAGCTGTAGTCAAACCCACTCAGTGTCTCTGGGAAGTAGCCTCTGGGATAAGGCTAAGCTGCGCTGGGGCAGCTTCCTGTGGGCAGGGCTTGGGCTTAGATTGGAAGCGGAGACCAGGAGGGGATGGACGCGGGTGGGAGGGAGCAGAGGAGAGATCCTGGCTTTGCGTGAGACAGACCCAAGTTCAAACCAAGCTCACCACTGACCGGCCGTGTGATGGGGGCTAGTTCCGCCTGGCTGCCTGGTGGGTCCTTAAGAGACGGAACTAGGTATGCTGGTAGCGTTCTGCCTGGCCCATGGTGGGTGCTCAGTAAACAGACTGTCATCTCCATCCTCATCCTCATGACTAGACACTGTCAACCGCCTCACCAGTGAAAGGTGAAAGTGTCTCAATGTGAGAGGGCAGAGTGAAGACACAGAACCTTGGAAATTGTAATGTGTTAAAGAATAAGTTTAAACAAAGAAAGGTGTGTTGTTTTGTGTATGATCTTTGTAAAGCAGGTGTCTGTATGCCCCTCATGCCTCCACCCCCGCCTGGGGTGCAGCTCTCTAAATATTGGGATCACAGAGCCGGTGCACAAGGCTGATGTCAGCCTGGGGAGGCCACATCAAAAAAAAAGTCCCCAGCAGGAGAGGGACACATCCACGATGGCCGCGTGCCCCGCCCACAGGGGCCTGGGAGGTCTGCAGCTGGGATGGGCAGCTGCACACTGTCCTCCAGTCCCTCTCTGTGCCCGCAGACGCCCGCAGTCACCCGCTGCCCCACTGCCCCTCGCTGGAGCAGGGCTTGCCTGTGGGCCGGGGACCCATGGCCTGACCGTGGCCTCTCCGCTTTGTGCCCCCTTTCCCTGATGGCTCTGTGCTTGGAGCCGGAGAAGCTCCTCTTGATCCAGCTCGGTAGCTTCCTCGGCAGCCCACTGCTTGCTCAGTGTCCTGGCATCGAGGCGTGAGCCCCGGGAACCAAGAAAGGGGTGTTTGGGGATCTCAAGGTGGCATTTTGCAGCCTTTAGTCCTCCCTTGCTGGGTGGTGGGCAGGCCTCGCCGTGAGTCTGGCGCCATGCGAATGACCTCCCCAGACTCCCTCGGGGAGGCTGGCTCCTGGCCCAGGGAGGCCCACTGACCTGCGTGGCTCAGGGCTGAGGGAGGAGGGGCGCTGTGTGGGAGAAGCCGGGCTGGAGACTGCCGCCCCCTGGGCTTGCCCTCTGCCGCTGCTGCCATATGACCTCCACCCCCTCATCTGCAAGTGCCAGAGTGAGGGCGCCCTGGGGCTGCCCCAGGGGCACATGAGCCTGGCAGGTGGCAGACCCTGTGAGGCCCAGAGGCCGTGCCAGGTGCCTCCATTGGCCAGTCACAGTGCTGCAAGGACTGTTTGTCACCCCTGCCCTTTGCTGTCACATTCGTATCCCACGCTGCACACGCGGACACAAGTAGTAATGTGGCTGCTTCCATCCTGGGCACACCTGGTCTGCAGGATCCGACTGCCTGTGCTGGGATTCGTGATTCAACCGGGAGAGCCCTCGACAGTTCAGTGTGTGTGTGTCCTTCTGTCACCGCAGCTTGCTATGGCAACCGTGGTTGAGATTCTGTCCTTCCTTCACCTTCTCCCGGTTTTCCAACGTCGGTTCCTCGGAGCAGGAAACCCAGTGTCTAACCATGTGATGTGCCTTTACTTCTGTTCTGGCGATGTTGCCTTGTCTCCCACGTGCGTGGAAGTGGCAGCAAGGCCCAGGCTGCTGGTTGTGCCCGGCTCAGGCACGTCTTGCAGTCTGCAGCCTCCCAAGGAGCTCAGGCAGGAAGAGTAGCACACACGGGCCAAGGGTCATCCACTCTGCTCTCAGGGCTCTTTTGAATCTCACCACGTAGCCCCAGATATGAGTCCAGTTCCATCTGCCATGATTTTACTGAACAGAGTGTTTGCACACAGCATGGCGCACCCGCCTGCACCCCTGGGACGTCCATCTGTAGTGCGCCCAAGAAAGGTAGGATCGTGACGCTCAACACAGTGGGCGCTCAATAAATGTCTGTTGAATTGAGATGCGTTAAATTCAACGGGTATTTATTGAGCACCCACTCTGTGCCAGACGCTGAGCGGGGCGCCAAGGGGCACAGAGAAGAGGAGCAGCCCCTGCGGCAGAGGAGCGTTCGGGGAGCTGGGAGAGGCACAGTCGCCGACGGAGCGAGCGCACGAGCATCCTGGGCGCCCCCACAGGCTCACAGGGCCTGGTCACAGCCTCACCCCACCCATGACACCATCACCACATCTCATCCAGGCCCGAATTCATCACTCAGTCATTCATCCATCCCTCCACCAGATCCTTACTGAGCACCCGCTGTGTGCTGGGCAGGCTGCCAGGCAGCCGAGAGCCAGGTGAACAGGGGCCCAGCCCCCTTCCCAGCAGGGAAGCCAGACGACTAAATGGCAGTGACAAACCAGTGGGACAGCCCTACCCCTTATCCCAGTGGTTCTGAGCAAGCACTGCCACCCTCTCCAAAGAGGGTTTCATGTTGAAATATCTATTTTATTGCAGATGACTTCTGTTTTCCTTTTATATTACACATAGGGCATTGTCTGGACTATGTGTAAAGTAGTTTATATTATAGCTGAACTTGATTTCTGCACAGGAAGGGGTGGTGTTGGTTTTTGTTATAAGAAGAAGGCCTTGAGCCTTCCAGGATGGGGCCCACTGCCCCAGGGGAGGGACATGGTGGTGTGGACCCTACCCCTGCCTGAACCTAGTGGACAGGTCTGCTGACACTTGGGGCCCCACATTCCTAGCCCTTGAGGTCCTGTCCCCTCTTTTGAGGTCCCCCACATCCTACCCCCAGGAGTCAGAAGTGTGTTTGCATAACACAAACCCCTGGCCAGCTGGACACAGTGCCCGGAGGACTTAGTGGTCCCTAGAAAGGCCCCCCCTTCCAAAGGGAGCAAGACCCTCTCCTCAAATCCCAGCACATGAGATGAATGTGGGGAGGTGGGAGGGTGGCAGCTGAGAGTGGTTGGGTCAGCTTGGAGAGGGGGGAGAAAGGCTCTGAATCAGCACCCGAGGCAACACAGGGCTGCTTCACCCCCAGACCTGCCTGTGGCTTTGGCATGTCGTGTCACCTTCTGTGTGTCCCCTCCCCTATTGTGAGGACCCCTCATGGAGTCACATGTCTGATGGGACACGTTTGTCTCTGTTGTCCCACCCTGCACTCTGGCTAGGGCCTGGTCTCGGCACCCATCGGGAGGTAGGCTTAGGAGACAGACCTGTCTTGGGGTTTCTTTTCCCACTCGCAGGAGGAAAGGGGTCAGGGCCTGGCTCATAAATGGCCTTTTTCTTTTCCCCTTTTATTTCTCTGTGCTTCCGAGGTGGGAAAAAAATCATGCTCATATTTCCTAGTGGGTGGTTGAAAAGGAGAGACTCCCTGATTTGCCGTCTCTGTCATGACAGTATCTGGTGGGACGGGCAAGCGTCCAGCTAGGGCACCGTTTCCTCATTTTACAATGGGCAAGCCAAGGCCCAGAGAGGGGTGAGCCGTCTGGTCAGTGGCAGAGGCAGACAGCCCCCACGCGTGAGGGGTCCGCTTCACAATTCTTTGACTTTACGGTGGTGCGAAAGCAGTAGGCATTCAGTAGGAAGCGTAGCCATGGTGCCAGTACCGTACGCACGTCTGCTTCTCGCCTTCAGCAGAGTATTCAGTGAATTACAGAAGATGTTCTGCACGTTTTACAAAATAGGCTTTGTTTGTGTTAGACGGTTTTGCCCAGCTGTGGGCTCATGTAAGTGCTCGGAGCACATTTCAGATAGGCTGGGCCAAGCCAGGCGACGCTGTGATAGTCAATAGCTTAAGTGCATTAAATGCATTTTCAACTTACAAGGGGTTTATGGGACGTAACTCCACGGTACATCAAGGAGCATCTGTATTTCACGAGCTCTTGCTGTCTTCTGGAACTATCCTAGGTGCAGGGGATAGAGGCCAAAGCAGACACAATTCCCTGTCCTGTGGAGCTGACATTCCGGTGAGGGTGGGGAGACAGAGGCGGATTTGAGCTATATTGGCGCCCTGCAGTAGGGGATGTGGTTTACATATAATAAATAGTGAGGGGGACGCATCTGGCAAGGCTTGAAGGGGGTGTAGTTGTGAACAGTGCCGATATTTGGGGGCAGGCGCTCCTCCCCCCAGTGTGGGGTCATGGTGGTGGGTTGGAAGAACAGTGAGGGGCCCATGTGGCAGGTCACATAGCATCTTCTTGGCCCGGGAGGACTCTGGCCTGGCCTGACCATTTAAGAGGCCTCTTGTTCATTGTTCTTGTTCAGGGCTGAAGGGGGTTCCAGCCCCCTTTCTTCCTCAGACGGGGACACTGAGGCTCTGAGAGGGGACCCAAGCTTGCGCAGGGCCACCCAGCTGCAAAGTCACCTAGACATGCACTGTAAGCTGGTGGAGATCTGTCTGCTCAGGGGATGGCTCACTGGTCAGTTGATTACAAAGCATCCCAGGGTGCCATGGTGAGCCAGGTGTCCCTCGATGCATGGGACAGTCCTCTACCAACAAAGGGCCTCACCTAGAACGTCCAGATGTTACTCCGACCTCTGATGAGCCAGCCTGGAGGAGGACAGACCCGAGGAGGACATGCTCAAGGCCCCAGGAGCAGTCCCAGCAGAGAGCCCAGGGCAGGGTGGCCTGCATGGGCTTCTGAGATGAGGTGGCAGGGGAGCCTGGGTAGGCTGAGCTCAGGCACAGGGAGTGGCTGTGCTCTTGGCCTGATGTGTAAGTTAGGAAGCAGGTGTTTCCTGGAGGGACCTTAGGACTGCAAGTCAGGAGCCTCGTCTGACATGCTGGGGTCCCCTTCCTGGCGAGGTGACCTCAGGCAGCCCCCTGCATGTCTCTGGGCCTCGATTCCCTCCTGTGAGATGGGAAGAGTTGGCCAGGCCACGTGTCTGGAGGAGCCTGTGTGAGGCTGGGTGGAGCAGGCACAGCTGGCAGGTCTAGCCCCAGCCCCTCTCCCCACACCTGCCTTCCTGGCTCCTCGTTCGTCTGTTTTGTAGATCGGGGTTCACATACAATTTCATGTGACTGTGGAATTCCTCTGCTAAGAAAAGTTTGAGAACCTCAGTGTTGGTGTTGTAAAAGGCCCTTCTTGACCCACATCTGGAACCTTCCCATGGGCCATCTGATGGCAAGCCCCTCCCCAAGGCAGGTCCCCCAGCTGAGGCATCTCCTGAAATTGTCCTGTGTCCACGTGTGACCTTTATGGAATTTTTTCTCTGTCCTCGTCGAGTCCGTGAGGAACCCCGGAGAGGATAGAAGGCCCCGGATGAGCATCCATTGCTCAGAAGCGAGGCCTTCCTGGAAGCGGGGCAGTTCTGTCCACAGCACCGCCTCACCTTTCGAGGCATGGTCCTCGGTCCTGGGGACACACACGGGCTTGTGAACATTGAGGGACATGACCCACTGTCCTCTCCGAGGCCCCTGGGGCAGCCTGGTGGCTCCCAGGAGCAAGCGTAGACATCTGCCCTGTTCATGGTTGGCCCGTTATGCTGGGTGCCGGGCCTAGTGCCGGGGTGGATGCCCCCAGATGAAGCAGATGTGACCCCTGCTTTTTAAGGGCCCACAGGCTAGTGGAAGGACAGATATTCAGGGACCTGGGACAGGCCTCCTAAGGATGCCTACCCCAGCGTAGGGGTCCCGGGCCCTCCAGGGAGGTAGGCTCTGCTATTTCCTTCTCTTCCAGAATGCTCCCACACCACCTCTGAGCCAGGCAGGTGTTCAGGGCAGAGGGTCACGGCAGAGCTTCCTTTCTGCTCTCCCTTGGCATGGCATTGAAGAGCTTAATCGGGAGGTCTCAAACTCCTGGGCCCACCCAGGCCGGCCAGGGCCAGAGTGACAGGTAGGTGGGCGGGGCCGGGAAAGGCAGCCACACCTGACACTGAGGCCAGTGTTTCCAAGAGCCCTTTGTTATTTGAAGAGATATGAGAAGTTAGGGCTGTAATATGAAATCCCCCAACTGCAAACATCTCAAGATTTTTTGAAAAATAAAAGCGTCTCCAGGCCCCATTTGGTTGGTGGTGGCCTCCACTTGCCACCTCTGGCATGGGATGGCACAGCCCTGCCTGTCCCACAAGGTCCCACAACTGGGCTTCTTCTTCCTCGGCTCCCAGCTCTTCTGTCTGTAAAGTGAGGGGCTTGGCCGGGGTATCAGAGGGTGTCCAGGCCCCTGAGCCTGTCAGTGTGCATGGGGGCCTGCGGGGCTGTGGTTCAGGCTCTGTGGTGCTTCCCGTGTCCTGGGCAGGCTCGGGGCATCACCCCTCCATGGCTTCATAGTTGGTGCCCTGGGGACAGGAGGTCACAACAGAGGCAGGACATGATCCTCGGGGGTCTCCCACAAGTCACCTGCCCCGCTCCGCCCACCTTGGCGGGGCAGCCCACCCTGGGCCACGCCCCTCCTGGCTGCATGGAGTCTGCGCGCGTGACCAAGCTGTGCTGTGTCTGTTTCAGGATCCCCCTATTCCAAATCTGACTCTCTCCCAGGACACGGAAAGAATGGCTTGGACCACCGGGTAGGTACTCGCCCCCTCCCCGGCGTACTAACGATGGCTGTGAGTCTGAGCACGCTCCCCACAGCTTCCTGACCACACAGCAGGAGGAGAGGCCCGGGGACCCGCCCTGCCCGCCTCCGCCTGACACTCCACCGGGGCTGCTGCTGCCACCGCCGCTTTTTCTATACCAGGACCGAACCAGACCTGGGCACCACCCTCCTCCTCCTCTGCCCCCGCCCCAGGCCCAGGGACCTCAGTGTATGGGCAGGGGAGATGGGGACCACCCAGAGTGACCAGCCCCAGGTCTAGGAAGCCCCTCCTGACTGCTCTCCTGTGCTGCAGAGCCTCACGAAAGCCTCAGGGTCACTAGCCAGGGTGAGCCGAGCGCCCACTTCCTTGCTGGAATGCCACAGGCCCGCCAACCTGGTCCCTGCTGGGACCACTGCTAAGTACCATTAGCACCTAGGATGATTGTCCGAGGCTGCATAGCCTGGACCAACTCATCGTTAGGCTGTCTTTGGCCGCTCCCAGCCGAAGTCTGGTTGGATCCCCTGTCCTGAGTCTTCTGAATCGGGACGTCTGAATGTCAGCCCAGATCATCTGGTGCCTGGCTGTCCCTGCAGAGCGGCCAGTGGTGTTCTAGGCCAGGAAGCTGGCACTTGGCTCACTTTGGCTCATGAAATGCCCTGGGACAGTTAGTCCCCGTGTTTCATCCTCTTCCCACAGTGTCACCAGGTCTCCAGTAAGGATCCCTGGGGTGGGAAAGGCCTGATGGCACCAGAGCCCCTGACACACACACGCACCCCCACACACCCCCACACGTACACACACACACACACACACACACACGTGCGTGCATGCGTGGCCTAGGAGACCCTCCACTGCCCAAGGCAGCCTCTTCCCAGTCTGAGAACATTTTTCCACACACGAAGGCAATTCACTTCTCCAAAGAGGCCCATAAGAAACTGGAACAGTCCTGGCAATAAGTGTGTAACCCGGGGCAGCCTCCCCTGGATGTATCCTGTTTCCAGGCTCAAGGCCATAGGCCGCCATCTCCAGGTGCTATGGGGCATCCTCTTGGACCAGTGTTTGTTCTCTGTCTTTGGGCTCTGTCTGACCCGCTGTTTTGTGCAAGGCCCAGCCTCCTGGGTCTCCCCCAGGCCCGGCCACCTCTGCATGGTTTAATTCTAGTGAACCCCAACCCCCACCCCACTAACCACTCTTCCTGTTCTGGAATGGGCCAAGTCGGGGACACGCATGTGGCATGCTTCTTTAAATTTTCTTCAAAGGATTTCTCCACCCTGCATCTTCCACACGGAGAGCAGGGAGCTTAAGAAAGCTGGACCAATGTCCATAGGACCCCTGCGACACCAGGACATGTAAATCCCAGCCGAATCTCGGTGTTGGGGTCCTGAGGGCAGTGGGAAAGCTGTCTAGAATGTTCTCTTCTCGCCTGGAACAGCTGTTCTCTAACCTTGGGCAGGTGAGCACGGTGTTCATGGTCTGGACCAAGCCAAGGTGCTCCCCCAGCCCAGGCAAGTCCTGAGTATGTGGAAGAGTCAGAGAAAAGCTTTCGCTTCCTGTCATCCTGTGTCGTTGGTGCCCAGACTGTGCATCCCCTAGGAATTTTCTTCTCTCAGTTCACCTGCTCAAATGACACAGATTGCAGCCTCTCTCGTCTGCCGAGACGGTCATGGTCCCCAGACGCTCCACTGCCCTGGAGAGTTTGAGAACAGCTGACCCAGACAGTCTGGCCAGGACAGTCTTTGTTTCCTCTCCCAGAACCATCAGGAGCAGAATCTTAAGCTTTGTGGAATTCAGCCCCAAGTTCTCTGCGAATGTGTTCCTCCTGCAGCCTGCGGGGTGGGAAGGAGGGGGTTAGAGGCCCGCGTGCCCTCTGCGTGCGCTTGGAGAGTCGGTAAGGGCAGAAGTCACTGCGTGGAGGTTGGTTCTCAGCTTCCGCAGGCTTATGTGGGAGATCGGTGACTGCGACGGATAACTCTGCCTTGGGCTTCTTTTCTCCCTGCTAACGCTCTTTCCTATTTTCGTCACTCTTTTGAAGACTTTTATGTACTTTTATGCCTGTTTCTCAGCAGGAGGGTGTGATGCTTGATCTTTCGAGTGTCCAGCCTTGTCCAGGGCAGCCACTGCCAGCACCCGCACTCCCCCCACCCCCCGGCCCTGGAGATCTCCAGTGAGTGCCCTCCGTGCCCCATTGGCGCTGGCCCCGCGGGGCTCCAGAGCCATTTGTTAGGTTGTTTCTTGGTTTGTTTTTGCTTCCAGAAAGGATTCTGGGTGGCTTAAAGTAAGAGGACAGATGTAGTGAGACCAAAATGCCATTAACACGAAATCACAAAGGAAGAGAGGAGGAAACTGTGAGAGAAAATTATATCAAAACAAACAAAGGAATATTTTATGAGAAAAGCTATCAAAGCTTAGCTCCGAGCTTCCTGACAGCCAAGGCATAGAGGCAACCATGACCAGCTATGCAGTTCCCACTGTCTGGAGGGAGAAGGGAAATTAGTTTATCAGGGGAGGCAAAAATGTTCCTGGGTCTTGCTGCAAGAGGAATTTGTTACAAGGGTCCAGTGACCCTGCACCATATGTCCCACAGGCCAGTAAAATGTCCTGCTAACCAGACCTGCCGCAGCGCCTGACACTTGGCAGGTGCTCACAGCCTACCCATGAAGTGAACGGGGGAGCAGCCGCCGGCCGCAGGTTTCCCCAGGTGTGGCAGTGATGATTCTGCCGTCACCACCCGTTTGCTACTAAGGGCCTGAGCACTGGCCGGCAGCAGATCCTCGTGGTGCTCCCTGAAGAAGTCCCATTTTGAAAATGCCTGATGCTAAATGTGAAGAGACTGATTGGATTTTTTTTTTAAAAAATAGTATGTATTATTGCAAGATTCACACTCAAAAATTATTTTTAAAGGATTAGAAGTAAAAGAATGAGCCAGGTGCCGTGGCACACCCCTGTAGTCCCAGCTACTTGGGAGGCTAAAGCAGGAAGGTCACTTGAGCTTTGGAGTTCAAGACCAGCCTGGGCAACATAGCACGACCCTGTCTCTTAAAAAAAGAGAGAGAGAGATACTAAAATCACAAATATATGGAAAGCAGGAGTGGCAATACTAATATCAGATGAGGTGGAAGTTAAGGTTAAAAGAAATTAATAGAATTAATAAGAGTATAAAGAGGGGACACTAATTCACGATGAAGGCATAAACTTAATTAATCAGTTTTAGCATTCAAACACTGAAGTGCATTAAGCAACATGGCAATGCCAGACACCTTGATAAAATACAAGTATGGTAGGTGATTTGAATATGACTCTTGAATAAGACATATGGATCAAAAAATAACCAAAAAGTACAGAAAGTAATTGAATAGTGCAAACAGCAAACTTTAATAGGTATATGAAAAAAATTTATGTCTTTTGAATCAGTTTTTCACATGTTCATAAAATGTTTAAAAAGTATATAACTACAGAGAACTGTAACAAATCAGAGAAGTCTGATATTTCCAAACAGCAATGCTGGGGAGCACACACACATTAGCATCAGACAGCTCTGAGTTCAAATCCCAGCTCTGTCTTTGGGCAAATTACTTAAATTTTCTGAGTCTCTATTTTCTAGTCTTTAAAAAAAATGAGTCTTACCTCCTGAGGTTACTTTGAGGAAAAATAGCATTATGATTGTGAAATCTTTTCATAGGCTCTGTAGCATGGTTCCCACATGAGTAATTATTTAACAGTCAAGTCCCTGCCGCCTCTCGCTTTCATAGACATGGCTGCTGAGTGAGATGGCACATTCCAGTGTGCGCTTTAGCAAGAAAAGACTGGTGGCAGCCACAATCTCAGTTCCTGTTAGCAGTCCCAGTGTAATTTTTGGAAAATAAAATACATGGGTTCAAATGTTTACAGTCCCATGTATTTGTTGTATGATTTGGGGCAAGTTGTTTGACTTCTCTGAGCCTCATCTGTAAACTGGTGACAATGCTGCCCGCCTCCCAGAGTTGCCGTGAAGATGGGAGAGTGCCTGCAGGGCAGCCAGCACACACCGAGTGCTGTGCTGTTGGAGACATAAGTGACTCGTTGCTTTGAAAGTCTCCAGTGCCTCCATCAGGAACTATAGTGGAGTCAGCCAGGAATAGCCCCAGTGACGCTGCCTTTGTGATGTCCCCTGGACTCTTGGCTGTCCTGCCAGCCCACACACCAAGGCAGTAACAACGCAAGAGCCCCTGCACCTGAGAGGTTCTGTATAGCCCATCCCCACCTTGCACTTGGAAGAGGGGGGTGGACTCCACTTCCCCTGCTCTGGACTATCCGATGTTCCCCCGCCTTCACCTGGATGATGGCTCATCTCCCTCCTGGAGTCTCTGTCTTGTCTCAGAGCCTGAACATCAGAGGAAGCTGATTTTGCTGCTAGGAAGTGAGTTAGTTTCCAACGGTCCAAGGGGAAGGAGGTGGCCTGGGAGTTTTGACGGCCTGTGGTGCAGGCCTGTGGCACTAGGGGGCAGCATTTCTCTTCCCATCAGACGGGCCAGGCAGCAGGACTGCAGCACACAAGGGGGTTCCTTGGCCAGGACAGGAGCACCTGGGGTGCTAGTCTGAGACTGAGAAAATGTCTCAAAAATTATTCTTGGAAACTCCTAAGAGTTCTTTTGTGGAGGCGGCAGAGGCAAGAGGCCATGGAGAGGACCCTGGCTCAGGGTCCAGGGCCAGGATTGGCGTGAGGCAAGTGAGGCACTAAGCAAAAGACACAGTCATCAAGACATTTTAATGCAGTATTGTTAGAAATCCAAAGTAATGCAAGAAATTACATGATGAGCAAAATAAAAACAATTTAAAGACCAGTTCCAACCCTTGGCCTTCGTGCTCACCCCACTTATGAGCCTGGGCCCAGGCTGGTGAGTCCAGCTCTGGGACAGCAGGAAGGTTTGTCTTCTCTCTGAGCCTCAGTTTCCCTGTTTCAGATGAAGGGATTTGGACTCAGAGCTCTCTGAGGTCTCTTTCTGTTCCTGCACTCTCTGGGCTGTCATGGGGCCTCACTTACTGCCTACTGCTGTGCAGTGGTGTGACCGTCCTTGGTGGCAGACCCACCGGGTTAAACATACAACCTCCCCTTCAGCTGTAGAACTCTCTCTGTGGAACTTGAATCCCTGTACCCAATTTCAGAAGCACTGGCCAGGAGCCCTGACCCTATTTCAGACCCTGTACCAGGTGCTGGGGATCCTGGTCCTGGGCGTGCATGAGACGTTTTTTTCAAGGGGCTCCATCCACTGTGGGCAGCTGCTGCAGCAGCGTGGCTCGTGGTGCAAATACCAGGTGCCAGAAAGGAGCAGGGGCTGAGCAGGAGAGGGACTGACTGCTGCAACAGCTCAATGCTTTACGGCATGGGGACCCTGCACAGAAGTTTGCAGGGTGTGTGGAAGATGTTTTCAGGTGGGCAGAAGGAAAAGAGAACTCCAGGTGTTAAGGTTCACAATGCACTGAAATGGCTGGTGAATGCCATGGGCATCTGAGACAGGTGGCAGGGTCCTCAGCTTCACGGCCTTGAGAGTATCATCCCATGAGTGTCATTGTCAGAGGCCACCCACTGTGTAGGGTGTGTTTCAACACACACGGCTTTGTGCCAGGGTGTTACAGACACCAGGCTCCTTTAATCCTCAAAACAGTCATGCACAGAGCTGCTGTTAGTGCCATGGTTTCTGGAGAGGTGGGACCTCCCCCCCCCGCCCCGTCACGGGGTGGATGGACCTTGACTCGCACACGCAGCTGTGTGCACCAGTGCAGCTCTGGGAATAGAGTAGAAGTTCCACGAGACAGTGCCTTGTCCAGGAAACTGTGGCTCATCCTTTCTCCCTGGGCATCTTGCAGGGGACAGAAGGCCCAGGGTGGAGCCTGGGACTCCCAAGCACCTGGGGACAGCGGGTTCTAGGAGCTGCACTCAGGAGCCCACCGTGTGAGGGGGCAGAAGCCCTGCAGATCACCAGCCCAGGTCCACAGAGCGCTGTGCCTCTCGCAGCATGAGCAAAGGGAACGGTGCTGAGCCAGCAGTGTGGTCCACGTCAGCTGCAGAGCAGGGGACCCAGGCACCTGGCAGCGGCTGTCAGAGGGTGTCAGGGTTGACCAGACAGGCAGGTGTCCAATAAGCAAACCCTCCAAGCATGACAGCCATGGTCCCACAGGTGTGACATCCTGATGTCCCCTTCCAGAACCACTGCCGTTCCTCTGTCACGCGCCACTGTCGTGCTGCAGCCGACACGCTCCTCCCAGGCTGTGTGAGGACCGAGGCCATGAGGAGGGGTCGTATGCTGGCCCCGCCCGCCCGCCGTCATGCCACCTGCTTCTTGCCGCCCACTGTCTCTTTCTCTTCCAGAATGCCAACCTGGCCCCGTGTGGAGCAGACCCGGATGCCAGCTGGGGCATGCGAGGTACACGGCTCGGGGACCCTGTGGGTCTCTGGCGGGGGCAGGGGTTGCTAACAAATTTCCACAAGTCTCATTCTGAAACCGCCCCAGCGGGGGCCTGCTGGCAAAAGGCACCAGGCGTGCTGGGCAGGGACACTGCCGCGGGAGGGCGTGCTCATTTTCCCGCCTCTGCCGGGCAAGAATCAGTTTCCCTCCACTCCAGCACTCCCAGGATGCTCCCCCTCCTGGCTGGTGAGGCACTCCGCGTCACTTGGGGAAACTGAGTCACAGGCAAAAGGCTTCTGGTCTGAGTGGAAGGGGAGCCAGGTCAGACCCTGCCTACACCCTTGCTGGTCGTGCAGCTTCAAACTGAGAAGGCTGCTGGGAGGTTGGTGTTACCAGAGTGGCCACCTGGTCACATGCCAGTGCCTGGCAGGAGGCAGGGCTCACTCCTGAGAGTGACAGGGGAGCTTGGGTCTCGTGGACTGGTTCACACACGGGTGACAGAGCATCCGGGTGCCGTGGCTCCCTCCCTCTAAGTGGCTTTCCAAGTCCTTGGGCCTTGGAGTTGGCACATCTGGGACCGCACGTGGCATGTGAGAAACTCAGGGACTGGGCCCACTCGGGGTCTCCCTTCCGAGATGGTTGGAGGCCCAGGTCGTGGAGACCCTGCTTCCCATGGGTTCTGTGTGCATGGAGGCCCTACTGTCCATACTGTTTTATTTTTTCAATAAGATGCTTTTAGTCTGGAAGTAGAATGTTTTCAAAGCTAGGGTGCAAAGCTCAGTAGTTTAAAAAGGAGGAAGTAAAGAGTTAAGAGGGTAAGACAGTGAGAGACAGAGTGTCAGACCACAGAGAGATGTCAGTCTCCACAACACCCCACAGCTTTCCCAGGAATGCCCACTGCGCAGGTGGGAAACTGAGGCTGAGGAGCACAGGGCGCCGTCAGCTTCCAGTCTGGCCTCCAGCCCGGCCACGCCCTGCTCTGGATTTCCCGCTGAGGCCCCCAGAGCCCGCCTCCTGCAGCCAAGATTAGAGCCCAGTGCGCACTGCTCAGGGACTGGGCCTGGTCAGCGACTGCAGGGTGGGGACACAGGGGCCCCCAGGGTGGGACTACGTCCACCTAGAGAAGAGTTCTTGCACTTTCTAAACGACCCGTGGTCTCCGCTCTCTCTCTTACAGAATACAAGGTAAGAGGGGCCGCGCTCTCACACTGACCTCTCCATGCCGCGCAGCACCTGCCCAGGTTAAAGTTCCTTTCTGTTGTGCTTTCCCTGTGAAATGTGTGTGTCAGATGGAACGCAAGTATGTATTCCCAGGTGGCCTCTGCTCAGCTCTTTGGCACCAGTGCACGCTTGCTTCTTGAGATGACTCTGGTTTCCTCCCCGACAGATCTATCCTTACGACTCCCTCATCGTAACAAACCGAATCCGTGTGAAACTGCCCAAGGATGTGGACCGGACGAGACTGGAGGTACTAACCGGGCCCTGGGGGTCTCTGCAGGTGACTGTTCCACACTGTCAGAGTCACACCCCGAGGGGCCACCGTGGGGACCAAGTTAAGGACCCACGTTGCTTCAAAGGCCACAACAATGATGGCTTTGCAAGGGAGGCACACTGGCTCTTGGATGGGGCGGGGAGGCTTTGTACCAATGACGCGCTCCACGGAGTCGTCTCCTCTGAGCGCTGATGCGGAGAAACCTGCTCCAGCTCCCGGACGGTCACAGCCTCCTGGGTTCCTCCCACTTGACCATGTTCTCACCTGTCTAGAATGATCAGAGGATCCTTGGAAAACAAGTGTGTGTTTAAAAGTCCAAACAGGAGGTCAGCACAGAGTAGGTGTTTGGATAATATTTGCTGACTAAAATGACTAGCTCTGTTGAGTACCTACTATGTGCCCAAAGTGCACGTGTGACACTGTTTAATGCTCACAGCCATCCTAGAGCCAGCAATGTCCAGCCCGTGGGATTTCCTCTCCTGAGCCCTTTCATGGGTGTGTCCCTGCCTTTTAATGACTCTTTTGCTGAGGGTAAGAGGTCTCAAAGCTCCTGAAGGGCAGGGCCATCCGGCCCCATCTGTGACCCAAGGCTGGGGTGTGTGAGGTCCCTCGTGCACAGGGCCAGCTGCCAGACCCTGTCCGACCTGCCCAAGTGGGCAGGGCTCAACCTGCTGCCAGGAGAGGAAGCAGGAGGACTGGACTCAGCAGGGGCCCAGGGCCTGGGGCTCTCCAGGAGGGGGGTCTGGGGAGGCATTCCAGGCCAGGGGAAGCCATGTTAAATGCTTGGGGGGTGCTGGGCAGAAAAGCACCCCAATGGCGTTGAGCAGGCGCCAACTTTCCTGCACTAGCTGGCCGTATACTCTCATGCCTCGATTTCTGCACCTTTGAGATTAGGATATTGGTATCCATTCGAGTGGGTCGCTGTGCAGGGAGAGGTCAAGGGGTTTTGTGAAGCCCCTTGCCCAGGGCCTGGGAAATCCCACTCCCTTAGTACAGGGTGGTGGCGAGGAGGAAGGGGACCGGGATGCTGGTGCGGCTGCCGCCCTGGGGAGGAGGTGCATCCACTTTGACCCTCTTTGTTGTAAATGACAGGAACCTGACCCAAAGTGACTTACTGGCTCTCATGACGGAAGGTCCCCTTCAGGTGTGGCTTGATCAAGGGCTACATGATGTGTCCAGCACACAGTTTCTTTCCTTTCTTCTCTTGGCTGTTCCTCCTCTGTGCTGCTCCAGCAATAGCTAGACTTTAGCCTCAGCTCTCTCAGGCTCAATGTCTGCAGGGCAGAGACCTGTATCTCTCTCTCTCCCTCTCTCTTTTTCTCTCTCGACCTCTGGGTGGATCATAGAACTATCCCTGAATCCCCCAGTCTGCCCCAGGGAATGCTGTGCCCCAGCTGGCCAGGTCAGCCCCCCACCCATGCCTGGAGCTACCCGGGCTGGGTGGTGGCTGTGAGAGGAAGCTCCGAGACCTGGTTCCTAAAGGTGGGGAAGAGGATGCTTTGCAACAGGCAGGCAGCCAGTGTCCACCTGCAGGGAGGGGGAGGGGAGGTAGGGGGAGGGGTGAGAGCACAGTGAGCCCTGGACCGCCACGGCCTGTGCTGAGCACCCCACATGTGGGGCCGTTTGCTAGTGTGACATTTGTTTGGATTTTACCCTACAGAAAAGGAAAGTTCTAATGTGTTAGAACGTGTGTGGCCATCCGTGGGAGGGGCCGGGCAGCAGGGTCGGGCTGAGAAGCTGGTGTGTGCATCGGGGCAGGGTGCGGGGGGAGCCCCCAGTGCCAGGCGTGCAGATCAGCCTGGAATGTGTGCTGAGTGAGGGCACAGAGGAAGCCCCGAATCCAGCAGGGGCTCTGTCTCCTCCTGAAGCCTGGGTCCTGGACTGCCTCTGCCAGGGGTCACATATGACCGGCCCCGGCAGCCAGGCAAGGCGCCCACACTGGCTTTTTCTGCGTGTAACTCCAGCACCCTAACTGCCCGCAGGGGAAGCATTCTTCAGCCTGGAAGTTGGGTCCTTGTTAATTGTGCGTTCAAGTCCAGTGTAAACACCGCTGTAGTAAAATGGGTGCTTCGGGCTTCTGGGTCGGGACTGCCTGGAGGTATTTGCCGTATTTGCCCTGTGCCTTTGCTCCTTGAAGCGCGTGTCCCCTGTGGGTGCTGGAGTTAATTGCTCTCACCAAGAGGGGTGAGCTCAGATAAGGTGCCCAGCAGGTCCTGGCACAGCAGCGGCCTTGAGACCAGGAGCCTGTTGGGACTCAGCTACAGCCCTCTTGGGACTGGGGTGTGCTTTAAATCATCGGTGCCCACCCCCCGCCTCCACTGCGCATCACGCCTGAGCTCCACACCACCCCCACCCCCCACACCTCACCCACACCCGACCCCCGGTCTGTGGAAAAATTGTCTTCCATGAAACCAGTCCCTGGTGCCAAAAAGTTGGAGACTTTAAACGACTTCTTTTTTACCTTTTTTCCCCCACTACAGTACAGAATGAAAGCTGCAAAATACCAAGGGGTTAATGCATGTAAATGTATCCTTTTAAAAGCCCTCTGACACCTGGTAATGGGTTTAAATCATTCAAATCTCCAAGAACACACCCAAGGGTGGGACACTAGTTCCCCTCACCTGAGCCAAGGTGGGGGGGGGGGGGACTGGAAATGTTAGCACAGTGGGCCACAGCCCTGGGGCTTGGCCCCGCCTGGGGCTGGGAGCTAGGACAGCAGCCAGAGGGCTCAAGGGGACGCCTCCCAGAAGGACAGGAAGGGACCCCTGATGTTTTTATTTCAGGGGAAAGAGCTTTATTTTTAATATAAAAACAATTCATAACTATTGTAAAAGTCCAGAAAAATACAAAGAAGAACATAAGAATCTTGTGGAATCCCCCCACCCAGTCCTAACTGCTAACTCTGTGGTGGACATGCTTCCAGAACTCTCCTTTTGCACATGCCCTTGGAGAGAAGCAAATCCTATTTTGGATGAATAGTCTCATACTATAGATACAGTTTGACATCCTGCTTTTTGCTTGCAAATCTGACATGGACATTTTCCACCCCGTTTGTGTGGATCTGCCCCACCTTTTGAATGGCCACGTTGTGGGCCCCTGGGAACGCGTTTCCCTCGTGGGAGGGGCCCTAGGGCCGGGCTGGGAATGACAGGCCTCACTCCAACTCACAGCCGTTGGCTGGAGCCCGGTCTCAAAGCTCCCACGGAGGTAGGCTGGGAAGTGCACCCAGGCCGAGGAGCAGAGGGTGTGGGTGGACCTCGGTGGAGTCCATACCTCTGTTGGGCAGACCCTGGAAGGAGGAGTGTGGCCAGTGGTCAGTGTGTGGCAGTGGTCCCTACCGCCAGGGTGCTCAGCTGAGTCGCTATTCATTTGGTGACCATGCGCCAGTGCCTGGAGGTGCCTGGTGAGCAAAAACGGCCTGAGCTCTGCCCCCTGGACGCACAGTGTGACACGGGAGACAGATGCCATCCACTAATGACCCAAATGAGTACATGTACTTGTACACCGACACTAGGGCCCTGAAGGAGAAGAACATGGGCCTGTGAGTATTTAAAATGTGCAACCATTAACTGGGTGAAGTAAGGATGCGCACATGTGGGTGTGCACGTGCATGTTTTGTGAGGTGAGGGATAGCAGGTAGGAAGAGAATTCGAGGAAGAGCAAACTGCATGTGCGAAGGCCCTGGGGCAGGAGGGATCCTTGGCTGTCTAAGGAACTGTAGGATGGCTGAGGTGTCTAGACCTGAGCAGGGGAAGGTGAGGACAGGCCAGGCCCTGCAGGGCCCTGGGCAGTCTTAAGCAGTTTGGTTTTTAGCCTAAGAGCAATGGCATTTGAGTTGGGGATTATGTTGTCAGATGTGCAATTTAAAACAACCCCTGTGGCTACGCTGTGAAGGTCAGATTGGCTGTGTATATAGGGAGACTATTTAGGGGCAATTTGGGTGGTAGGGGTAAGAAGTGATGGCATCTTGGACGTGGGTGGTGGCATTGCTGAGGGTGAGACTTCTTTGGGAAGTCAAGGGCCTGACTCGGTGATGGACGTGCCTGGCGGTGAGGGGGGAGGAGCATTCCAGCTGCGACTCCAGGCTGCCTGGGTGGGAGTCCCTCCACAGAGCAGGATGTGCCCAGGCACCACTGACACTCTGGCCTATGAGGCATGGCCGAGGGCACTCAGGGTGCTCAGCCTGGCAGCAGTGGAAGGTGCCATGGAGGTGCCTGGTAGCACATAGTAGGTGCTAGCCAATGTGGGTGGCTTATGAAGGGGTGTGGAGGAGCCTTGATCATCCTCTCTGGTTCTGGAAGGGCTGTCACGTGGAAGGGGACAGAAGAGCAGTGAGATGCCAGGGGGCACAGCAAGGATCCGCGGACACAGCTCACGAGAGGCAGAGCTGAGATTCAAGGTGTCACGCGAAGCCACTACGCTATGCTGTCTTGCTGAGTAATTACAGCATTGAAATGACTTTCTGACCCCTCTCAGGTGTCCCCAGTGTCCCAGTGCACACACACAGGCATTTCGCTCCTTGGGTCAGAAAGCGTATCAGCCAGCGTTCTCCAGAGAAGCAGAACGATTAGAGACAGACAGACACACACAGATATACGTTAAGAAATTTATTTTGTGAAGTTGGCCCACGCAAGTGTGTGGGCTGCAATTCTGACACTCGTAGGATCGGCCAGCAAGCGGGAGACTCAAGCGGGAGTTGAGTTGCCACTTTGTGGCAGTTTCTTCGCTGGGAAACCTCAGTTTTTACTCTCATGGCCTTCAACGGATTGGATGAGACCCACCCACGTTATCGAGGGTGATCTTCACTTAAAGTCAACTGCCCGTCGACAGTGACCTCGTCTACAAAATGCCTTCACGGCGATTCCTAGACTACGTCCAGCCAGACAACTGGGCCCAAGCAAGTTGACACTTAAAACGTAACCATCACAGGCAGCAAGGTGACGGGGTGGGAAAGGGGCCTCTTGTCCAGCCCCTGTGTCCAGGTGAGCCCCTCGAGGCCGGTCGCTCCTGGGTCGCACTCTGAGACCTTTCTGCGTGCGCCGCCGGCCGTGGCTGTGCGGAAGGGGAGCCGCTGGTCACCAAGTGCTGTGGCTCTCCAGCCGGCCCCTTCCACGCCCTGCGGCTGCGGCTAAGCGCACACCCAGGTGTGCTTCCGCAGGAAGAGCCCGCGTTGTTGGAATGCACCTGAAAAGTAAGGCCCTGCAGTGAGAGAATATCTCCTTTGTTTAAACCCACCGGACCGGTCTGAGGAGAACCGGGCACCCTGCCAGATGGGTTTAGGGGCCACCTGGGTGTGCCTGAGGGGTGGGTTTGCACCAGAATCCGGGACTCCGTGGCCTCCCTGGCTGAGACGCTGTGGAGAAACTCAAGCAGACCTGTGCAGCTGAAAGGAAGCACTGGAGTCCAGAGCAGCCGGACCGAGGGCGGGCCGGAGGCCAGCTGGGCCAGGGCCTACAGGCCAGGCCAGTGGCAGGGAGGGCACGGGCAGTGCAGAAAGGGGTCCTGGGGGTAGATGTAGGTTCACAGATACAACCAGACAAGGTGGACTGTCCTTCCCTTCGGTAAGGGTGGGAGAAGGTGGCGAGCAGACTGACCTGTGCCCACCCCGCTTGTAGCTGAGAGCCAGAGGAGGTCTGGCCAGGTCACAGTGCCCCTCTCCTGGAGGAAGCCTGTCACCATTCGCATCAACTGCAGAAACCACCTGGGAGCCCCTGCCCACACCCGCCCATGGCCATCACCAGCAGCACCAGGGCCTGCAGCACCCGCACCCTCGCTGTGCTGTCCTTCCTGCTCAGCCTCCAGCTTCAAGTCGTCCCTTGGGAGGCGCCCATGGTGTGGCACACGCACGGCTGCCCTCCTGTCCCCCTGCAGCATGCAGTGTCTGGCTGCCCGCCGTCCGCTCCTGTCCCCCTCTCCTCCATTGTGGTGACCAGCAAAGACCAACCCTGGTGAGACCCAGCGGACCGAATGCAGGCTTGCCCATCTTCCTCCCTTTAGACACACGGTCGCAGGTAGCAAGGACACTGGGCACTGCCGGGATCCTGCCATGCCACCTCACTAGGGACCTTCCTGCCATCCCCCTCTGCCACCCCCGTGCCCCTCCCCTGGCCTCAGACCCCGCCGTGGGGAGGGGCCTCCACCGCAGAAGGCAGGGCCGTGTGGCAGGGAGCCCGCCGGCACCAGCGCTGGGCCTGGGCTTTCCTCACGCTTCAGCCCTGTCCTTCCTCTTGTTCACGCCACACCTGCTAAGCGCCCCCAGCCCACCCCCACCAGAGGCAGTGTCGGAGCAAGGTCTCGCCTGTCACGGGCCCTCAGTCAGCATTCGCTGGGTGGTGGTGGGCACGATCTCCTTGCATGGCTCCTTTGATGTGATTCAGAAGGGCATGACTGGTACCTGCAGGTGCAGGGCTGCAGACTGCATGACACACCTAGCGTCTTAAATGTGTCGGGAGACCCAGTCTGGAGTGGCGACTCTAAGTCTCTGTGGACTGGGTTGTGGATTTCTCAGCACACCAGGAGCCCCAGATCTCAACACCACGCAAATGGTTAATTTCTGGCAAGCACCAGGGTTCCTTTCCTGTTTGCAAACTTGAGATAGCAGCAGGCAGCTGAGGGCCTTTCTGGCAGAGACTTGCTGGGCGCGCTCTGTGTGACTGTGAGTGTGTGTGTGTGAGAGTGTGTGCAAGAGTGTAAGTGTGTGCATGTGTGCAAGAGTGTGCATACATGTATGTATGTGTGTGATGAATGTGTGTGTGAGCGTGAGAGTGTATGTGTGAGTACATGTGAGTGTGAGTATATGTGTGTGTGTACGTGTGTGGGTACATGCATGTGTATATGTGAGTGTGAGTGTGTGTGAGTGTGTCAGTGTTTGTGTGAGCATATATGTCAGTGTGTGAGTATATGTGTATGTGTCAGTGTGTGTGTGAGTATATGCGTCAGTGTGTGTGTGTGAGAATATGTGAGTGTGTGTGCGTGTGTGTGTGTGTGAGACTCTGTGCCCAGATTCAATCAGGATATGGCCTTGTGCGGGTTCTTGAGTGTCCTCCTCCAGATCACCCCAGCAATGGATTCCAGAGCATAGCGCGTGCTGCACAGACGTGGTGACGTTTGTGAAATACATGCCATAGCCAACGTGTGTAGGAGTCGGGAGTTGCGGGTTCTGGCCCCAGCTCTGCCCTGGGCGCTGTGTGTCCCTAGCGGGGCCACTTTCCTCTGAGCTTGGTTCCTTCACTGCAAAGGGGTGTCAAGGACCACGGGAGGCCCAGGCACATGGAGGGACCGCCCTGTCCTCACCCCAGTCCCTCCCAGCTGCGCAGGACTGGCCCAGCAGCGGGCCTTGCAGAGTCGCTAACTGCCCCTCTCTGTTTCTCCTTTTGTTTGAAGAGGCACCTGTCACCGGAGGAATTCCAGGAAGTGTTTGGGATGAGCGTGGAAGAGTTCGACCGCCTGGCGCTCTGGAAGAGGAACGACCTCAAGAAGAAAGCCCTGCTGTTTTGACGGTCGCCAGCCGGCTTCGCTGCGCGTGGAGAGAGTGGCGACAGGGACCCCCGGCGAGAAGCGCGCAAACACCCCCCACTGCACCTTGCTCAGGCTTCTCTGTGTCGATGGGGCGGGCAGTGGGCGCCTGAGGGGGCTGGGCCGGGCCTCAGGGTGGGAGGGGCCCCTGGCAGGGGCAGCCCGTTTCTGCCAGTGACCCTGCTGCCCGTAGTCTAGACGGTTGGCTTCGCACCACCCTCCCCGCTGTGGCCTGGCGTCAGGGAGATGCCGCAGAGTAGCTGTCCCAGGGCATCGGCTGGAACATGCCAATAGCCCAGCTCCCCAGCATCCTCGAGGTGCCCGGCCTTGTGCGAGGCACGTGGGGTACGGAGGTGGCCAGGACGTGAGCTGTGATGACAGCACTGACACCACCTTGGGGACACATGGCTCCTCAGGGCAGGGCAGGCCGGCCTCGCACGCACCCGCAGGCCACTGCAGGGAGAGGGCTGCCAGCATCCCGGGCGGTGCCGAGCCTCTGTGACGGGTCTCCTTTTAGGGACAGACACCAACCTGCCCGGGCGCCTCCCGCCAGCACCACCTCCATGCACCGCGTCCTGCCAGACCATCCCCTAGATGCCTACATGATAACTTTAAAGTAACACAGAAGTTTTTATTTTATTAAAAAGTATAGCCTACCTAAATGTAAGACGACATATATAAAGAGTTTAATTTCACGGTCCCCCGACGGGGAGCGCCTCCAGCCTTACTCACCACCGCGCAGATCTGTGTGGTTTCTGTCACTTCTTGTGTGTCCCTCATAGACAGGACTCCTTGTCTGTTTCCTTTTTCGTGTTTTTTCTTTTTCACGTGTCACCTAGGTATAATCGTAAAGACAGACCCCCCTCCATACTGCTGTTTGTAAATACGTGTGAAGTGTAGCCGCCACTGTTTTCCTTGCTGTTATTTTTCCAAGTCTTGGACAGAAAACATCCTCCTCCGATGGCCAAAGCCCTGGAATAAAGGACTTTCATGTACCGGCCTAGTACCCGACGTAGCTTGTGGTGTAGCGTCTTTGTGCTGTAGCCGGTGGTGTCTCACCTTGCCCACCTGAAACACAAACCCGCACACGTCCCAGGAGCAGCTGGGACATCCCAGGAGCGCTTGTGCATGTCCCCGAGACAGACACCCACATGCTCTTGGGGACAGAGAGGAGGAGATTTTCCCTCTTCTAATCTTTGAAGCCACCAGAGCATCCCACAGCAGAAGGCAGGTGGGCTCCCCAGGTGGGAGGCCCGCGTGTCTGTAGCTGGGCGCCGGCTAAGGTCTGGTGCCTGCTGTCACCGGATGCTGATGTCGCTCACTGAGAGGCGGGTGAGACACCAAAGTCTGTTCCCCAGTCCTCGGTGGGTGCTGCGTCTGTGTGTCCTGGCTGTCCCCACCCGCAAGTGTGAGTCGGACTTACTCAGCTTCCTCACAGCCCGTAACACACCAAGTCCCATTTTGCGCTCTGCTCGGCTTGTCACCCTGCTGGTTTGGCCACGAGGGGGAATTTTTAGCACCTGATACGCTTCCTGTCGTTTAGCAGTCTGAGCCTGAGCAACTGGAAACCCCCGTTTTCTCATTAGTGCGATGTCGTGTCTGATGTCCGGAAGCCTGGAAAAATAAAAGGCGGTGTATCAGAACCTGCCGGAGTACGAAGCCGCTTGTCGTGAACGCGTGTGATTTCTGCAGGCACGGGGCGCTGCAAACAGTGCTGGGGGAGAGTGTCTGCGTGCTCAGGGCAGGCGAGGCCATGGGGGGACCCGCAGGACGGCCTTCCGCAAGCAACAAACAAAGGACCCAAGCCCCCGTGTGCCCCGGAGCCCTCGCCCAGGGCTGGGCACTGACGGCAGAGATGAGTGGGACCCGACACCTGCCTGCCCCCACGGCTAGGGAGACATGGACAAGACTGATGGCCGCTCTGTGGAGCAAGCCCCGGGGGGCCCCCAGTGCACCCCCCAGGTCAGAACAGGCTTTCTAGAAAAAGCACTGCCCAAACTCAGTCTTGGCAAATGGCAGGTATTCTGCGAAGACAGTAAGGGACCGGCATTCCAGGCAGATGGAACAGCAGGAGCGGAGGCCCTGTGGCTGGGACCAGCCTTGCAAGTTCTGGAAACTTTGGTCATTGGTTACATCTGAGGACAGGGCTGAGGAAAGAGCTGGAAGGAAAGAGAATATGGGCAGGGCTCCCACGGGGGTGAGTGGGAACTGGTGCCATCCTGGGATTAAAAGTTTCATTATATCTAATCTTATTCCAATGACATTAATGATTCTTAGGAACTTTGGGTTTTCCCCCCAAAAGTCCTGTCCGCACGCACACAACCTGCCACGGCCGTCTGTGCAGCTATGCAGCCAGAAACCGGCATTCTCCGAGGTTCCCCAGCCCCCAAGGACGACCATCAGCGAGTCCTGGCCGCTCCAGCTCGCGAGCAGCAGCCTACGTCTCTCCAGCTGCACAGGTGCCGTCATGGGCTGGTCTGGGCCGGGACATTCTGAGAGCAGAAGGTGGCACGTGACCGGTGACTCTGGGGCACGCTGCCAGTGGCCTCCTTCCGTGGCCTTGGAGCCAGGCCTTATGCAGCTCCCATGCCCCTCAGGCCCTGTGTCTGTCCCCTAGGTCACAGCCACTGAGGGTGAGGTGACTTCCTCTGAGACCCTGAGGCAGCAAGCCTTCTAGCTTGCACACAGGGTCTTCGCCCCCGGGGGCTCCCCCCGCCCCACAGGCCCCTCTGTTGACACAAACTCCCCCACCCATCCCCGGCCGGCCGGCGTGTCAGCATGTTCCTTCCGTGGTTGATTGACGTCTCCCTCCATCAAGGCCTAAGCCCCAAGGGCCGACCGTTCCGTAAGAGTGCCCCGCCACCTGGGAACGGCCCTGGAGTGTTCTGCAAGGAGACCGGAGCCCGTCTGGAGTCCATGCGCAGCCAGGGACTCTCTGGGCATTAGCGCCTCTAGGACAGCGCTGTCCAGTCGCACTTCTGCGATGATGGTGTTCTCCATCCATGACACCCAACACACAGCCACTCGTGCTTGAAATGAGGCTGTGTGAGTGGGACACTGAGTTTTAAATTTAATTCATTTAAAGTTAAAGTTAAATAGCCACATGTGGCTAGTGGCTGCATGTTAGTGCGGGGCTCGCGGATTAGAGACTGCTACTGCCCTAACCTGGGACAGGGACTTCCACAGGAGAAATTGTCACTCTTGGCTAGCAATGTTCATCGGTGCCCAGACTACAGGATTTAGTGCTCACGTGCTGAGTGTCCGTTTCGCCTGGCACTGCCCTGGGTGTGGGGATTGCAAGCACAGTCCCTGCCTGCCAAGCTCACGGTGACAGGACCTGCGCCTCAGTGCCCGCCGGCTCCATCTCCATCCAGTCTTAGTCTCTGCCAAAGGCGCCAGTTTTCCCAAATCAGCACCAGCCTGGACCTGTGTCAGGAACCCCCGGGGCGGTGGGGCAGGGAGACATCAAAGCTGCGGGGGCTCCTCCTGGGCCCTTCTCCCCACTACTCACCCCAGCATAAAGCTCTGAACCCACTGCAGCCAGGCAAGGGCACAGCAAATCCCACAGCAGGTCTCAGTGTTTGGCTCAGAAGTGACACACATCAGCTCTAGTCATGGCCCACTGGCCAGAACTAGTCACGTGACTCCACCCACTTGCAAAAGGGTCTGGGAAGCGTCCCCATGTCTGAGAAGGGAGAGGGCCAGAGCCGGGCAAGCACCAATAATTCTATGGCTGAGGTTACATACACGTCTCTTCTTCCCCAGCCCAGGCCCCAGTGCCTCCTGCGGCTCTCCATGTGACTCAGTTTGGAGTCCTCAGCTGCCACCGTCCTCTGCAGGTGAGCTGCCCACTCATTCATCTGTGCAGGCGGCCCCTGAGCCTTCTGCAGAGTGGATCCCTGGCGGCCCGGGGTAGTGGCTCGGCCCCACAGGGAGACTTTGCTCTGCTGGGGGATCCAGCCAGTCCGAAGCTCTCTCAGGGAGGTCGATGGTGAGATACCCAGGAGCTGGGGGAGGTAGGCGGGGTGGGGGGCATGGCAGAGAGAAGGGGGAGCGAGAGAAGCTGGTCAGGAGAGGAGGAGGAAGGGACAGTGGGGAGGCAGATGGATCTTGTGGAGCTGAGTCACAGTAAGGTAGATGTCCCGAGGGGTGGGCCCTGCTGACTGCTCGGGTCCACCCCTCCTGCCCTCTGGGCTCTGAGCCAGTTGAGAATGGACATGAGGAGAAGGATGATGGCATGGGGACAGGAGTAATTTCCCTGACCCAGCAGTCCCCAAACCCCTAAATGCAGAATTTCTGGAACAACTGAGTTGGCAGATCAGAAAAATCTCCAAGGTGGTCTACTCCTATCCTCACCCCAGAGCTGGGCCCAGGTCCCTCGAACGCACGAGCTGGGGATGCGGGCGAGGTAGAAGCACTGCCACCCGCCAGCTGCAACGGGGATGAAGGCTGCCCGCAAGCCCGCCCCGGGCACCGTCTCCAGAACCACAGAACCCAGCCCCGCCTGGGGCCTGCCCAGCCTCGGTCACCGTGGGAGGCAGAGAAGAGAATTATCACAGCAGTCATTTGTCACCTCTTCCTCTCCAGCACTTGGGTCCTCAGATGATCCGGAGACAGATCCTTCCCGAATCCCCACTTTACAGATGAGGAAACTGAGGCACAGAGAGACGCGATGTAACATGCGTGAATGGGCAGAAGATCCATTTACCCTGATCCACACCCACACTCCAGACTGTGATAAGATGCATCGTTTTGCCTGGTGTTTGCCTGCCACAGGGGCCAGAAGCAGACCGTGGCAAGCAGGTCACCCTTAGAACAGGCCAGGGGTGGCTTGGCCTCCCCATCCCACAGATCAGAGGAGCCCCTGTGTGCCCCAGGAGGGAGCAGGTGGAAAGGAAGACACAGGAACCGGAAGCGGTCCTGCAAGGCTGCCTCTCCCAGACACAGGAGGAGGGGTCCCACCTCCCCCAGTAGGTCACCAGGCTGAGGCCGGACTCCCGGTCTCCAGCTGTGTCGACAGGGGCCCCTCACCACTGTGCTAGTGAGGCTGGACAGTGGAGAACCGTGTTCTGTATTGGCGGGCGCTACTTCCTGGCACCCTGCACCGTGTTCTGGGATTCTGTAGTCTCTGTGCCACAGCTGGGGGGAGGGGCCTGTCCCCATGCATAGAAGCACTTCTGACAAAGGAAACAGCAAAGGAGCTCCATGCTTCCCAGGGACCAGCAGAGGCTGCCAGGCCTATGACTACACCAGGTTTCATGAAGAGTAATTGAGGCTTCCTGTTCCCGTGTCTGAATTGTTCGGCCCCATAAACACCCCCCCATCGGCTGCACATTGTATCTGACCGCCCGTCGCCAGCCTGCTCCCTGGATGTGTCTCTATTATAACATTTACACCCGTGCCCTTCCCTTGCTGGGGCCAAGGGCTACTTCCCCTTCGCCCTTTGAAGGTTTGCTGAAAATAACTGACAAAAGGCAGATTAGTAGGAGAAAAGGCATACAAACACGCAGGGGGAGGGGCACAGAGTGATCACCCCACCCCCGCTGTTCCGTGCCCTTTCTCGCAGGGGAGGCGCAAGAGGGGAATGTGGACAATTCTTTCAAGGGGCAGTAAGTGGTCCTGAGGGAGAATGAGTGGATCAGGGACACAGAAATTAATTTGCAAATGATTCTCTTTGGAGTTTGAGTGAGCCCAAGAGGCAGGCATCATCTTGCAGAACTCAAAGAGAGGGAAGGTGGTTGCTGCTTTCTACCTTGGAGGTTGCAGAAGCACAGGGGCTGGATCCCGGGGAGCAGGTGATGGGGGCGGGGGAGGAGGAGGCCTGGCTGGGAAAGGCGGGCCTGCTGCGCAGGGAGCCCTCACAGAGAGCAGCCCACAGAGAGCACGTGGGGAATGTTTCTTTCAAGGCTTTAAAGGCATCAGACTCCCAGCTAATCTTCCCAGGCCGGGGCACGGGCGGCCTCAGAGACAGCAGGGCCGCACCGGTGCAGATTCTCTCTACGGCTGCAGATCTGCCCCAAGGAAATGCTTTTAAGCTAATCTTGTATTTTCATCCCGCTGCGCAGCCATCTTGACATATGTCAAAGTTTACCTGGTGTGAGATTCGGTTCCTTCACCGCCAGCCCATCTTCCACTCAGAAGCCCCCAGCAATTTATAGAACAGACTCGACTACGCCGTTGTGGGACCTCCATGGGCTTCTTCCCTGATGAAAAATAAAATAATATTGTAGGCCACCGAACCAACTGAATGGACCCCCTCTTGGCCAGGTTTTTAAGAAACCTTAAAACCTGAGTTCCTGCCATGATGGAATGGGAGGTCAGGCACACCTTGCTACACCCCCTCCCTCGCTGGCCCCCGTGCGGCCTTCTTCCTGGAGGCCTGAATGGAACCAGCCTTCGGGAAAACGTGGGCCACTGCTGACTGCAGCCAACCTCGCCACTGCCCCTTCCCTTTCGTGGTCTCTGCACAGCTGACCAGCGCTCCTTCCTGATAGGAGGCCACCGGCCATGGAGGGCCCTGGCCAGTCTAAGCCGGATGCACAGGGACGGTTTTCGTGTCCTCTGCCTTGCCTTTTGATGCTTGAACTCTGCCCCCAGGTCTTGCTAATGGTGCATTTTTTGAACAGGGGTCTCACGAAGGGGCACGAGGCTCAACTGTGCACGTGCATGTTTCTCCTCTCAAATACTCATGACTCCTCCTATAGCTTCTCAGGTATTGGCCACCCCACTCAGCATAAATTCCTGTTCCCTTTACCGTTGCCTGGAAGTGCCTGTTTCCGGCTTCTGGCAGGAGGCTGTTTCCCAGCCTGTCTGAATGGCACCTGCAGGCTGCAACCCTTTATGAGAAATGAAGCTCTCTTCCCAAATGTAAGAACCTCATCATTCTCCAGCTGACACCGCTAAAGTCCAGGCTCCTTCACAGACCACCATCTGGCCACTGTCCCCCCAGCTTCGTTTTACCCCTTCCCTCTCACACCCTTTCTTCTTGAGCAGCATCTTCTCACCTCCCTCCCAAACACCGTGTCCTTTGCAAAGGCTCCTCTCTCTGCCTGGCATGCTCCATCTGGCCAACTCCTATTCATCCCTCAATGCCCAGCTGAGACTTCCATGATACAATTCCCCCTCCCCAAATGTTATGCCCAAATAACCTCACTGAGAAATTAAATAATTTGAAATTACAATAATTCAAATAAAGCTGTTGGAACTTCAAATTATCCTGGGCCTTGACAAAATGTGGCCATGTACCCTGAGTCACATGCATGCAGCTGCAACTTCTGCCGTTTTTTCTGTAAATAATCAAGACCAAACAGCACCAGAGACAAGACCCCCCCTCAGATCACTACCCTGCCTCATCTTCCTTGAAATGTAGCAATCTGTAACCAACCAAATAGCTGTGGCATATGCACCCGGTCTCTGTGGAAAATGTAACCCTGCTGGAACTTTCCGTCTCTGCCTATGTCCTCGCTTTGGAAACATGGACCCCATTCTTTTGGAGTTGCTGCTTTCCTGGGTGGCTATCCTCAAGTTTTGCACCCACGTTAACTCTCTATTTAATCATATTTTCTAAATCTCATTACGTAAGGTGGACACAGTTCATCAACATTTGCTGAGCGGGGTGCTGACAAAACAGATAAGTTAGACACCCCTGAGCTCACAGACCGATGCCAAACCAGTGGCTGAGATGTCAAATGAACAGGCAATGGCAACACGGGGGGCGGGGGCAGCGCAGGAGTGAGTGGGGAAGGGCCTAGCCAGGAGGGAGGCGGGCAAAGGGCGGCTTCCAGCACCAAGTTCCACCGGAGCTGCGGCCAAAGGGGCGAGCAGGGTCAGCCAGCCACGGCCGGATGAGGAAGGGGTGGAAAGAGCCTTCCAGGCAGAGGAAACAGCACAGGCAAAGGCCTGAGGACCGGAAGCTTCAGGGCCTGTGGAGGAGCCACACCAGCGTGGCCAGAGGGTGGACCAGCCCTTCTCTGTGTTCCACAAAGAGCCAACTGTGCCCCGCCAGGGGAACACTGCCAAGCTGCCTGAGGTCCTTGGCACTCACTGCTCTGTGTGACCTACAGGCTTCTCACGCACATGTTGCTTCTTGGGCCCGGGAATCTCTCTCGGCCTGTGTGGGGGGCAGGCCTGGAGTGCCAGGGGCAGCACCTTTGGGAGTAGCCCCCAGCCAATGAGGTCCTCAGCCATCGGGCGGGGCAACTTCAAGGTTGCTCTCCCAGTGGCCACCGGCTCTCTGACACCCCTCTCGTGGTTTCTTCCCTCGCTGGTCACACCCCTGCTCCTCGCTGGTACTTTCTGGGGTCACTTCTCACTTAAGCCACTTGTACTCAAGTGTGGTGTCAGGGTTTGCTTATGGGGGAACCCAGCTTCAGACACCAGCACTTCTGCCAGCCTCCCCTGCCAGGGTGGGCCATTGTTGCTCTGCTGCTGTGATACGACAGGCCCCCACCATGGGGACAGCCCCACTGCTGATCCCCGAAATGTGAACGCCCGGAGCTCTTTTCTCTTCCCAGCCTACAGGAAACGCTTGCTACCTCTCACGCCGGTGCTCCCAGGGGCTTCTCACAGGGGGCTGCTGGGCTGCAGAGACGCACAGCTCTCTCCTTGCCCAACACTCTGCAGGGCGGGTGCAGCCTCCGCCCCGCCTGGGGTCCTGCTCCTGCTGCCCTCTAGGCCCTGCATGCCATCGGGCCCCTTCCCCACGCACGGCTGGCCTGGGCTGTCAGCTCTGGGCCGGCTTCGGAAAGGACCCCTGCCCGGCACGTCTGAGCGTGGGTCAGCCCAGGCTGTCAGCCAGCCTCCGCCTCTTGCCCTCAGAGTCGCGGGCCCCCACAATGCAAGGCCCGCTGGGGCCCGCGTTACCATCTCTGGCCAGCTGAGATGCTCCTGGCCATGCTGCGACACTTTGGAGTGCAGGCCGACCAACTCGTCGCCTGCCAGGCAGAGCCTCTGTGCTCACCGACCAAAGTATTTTGTTACCCTTTTTCTACACGAAAATCTTTGCGGTCCCTTAAATGTTCCCAAGAATTTTTTTTTTTTTTTAACAGGAAAGTAGGTAAAAGGACAGCCATGGCTTCAGGTCATTGTCTGGACTTGGTTCTTAGGGATGTTTTCTCCCACAGGCCAAAGAGAGTCCGCTTGCCAGTGGGCCGGGAGACTCTCCGGCCACTTCCAGGGGTGTGGCTGGGGCAACGTCATTACCCTGCATGTTCGTCTGTTTCATACTGTCCAGCCTGTGGCCCTGCTGCCAGGCACCCGGCTCTGCTGAGGGGTAGCCTAAATCCTCTCGTGATTGAGAGGCGTCTGCGCCCGCATACCCTGGCCCTGCCCTCCTGGGCGCATAGGATTGGACCAGAAGTGGCACAAGACCCAGGGCAGCAGGTCTGTAGGCTGGCCAGCACCACCGGGCGGTCTGCCACGGGATTTCTGCCTGCAGGAGGAAGGTGATTTGCTGGGCCACCCAGAGCCTCTCCTGCTCCGAAAGCTGAGATGGGTGGAGAGGGAGGGAGGGAGTGGGCACACAGCAGGAACAGACCGTGGCGGGCCTTAGGTTACAGACGCACAGAGGAACAGCCCCAGTGTCCTAGTGACCTCCATGTCCACAGCAGCTTGCCCAGGGCCTCACATGGACAAGGTGCTTAGAAAGGTTGCAGAAGTCATATAATTTCAGAATGTGGGGGTGGGGGGATGCTTCCCTTCTTGCCATGGAATGGTCCAGATTGAGCAGTTCAGTGTCAAGTGTCCAGCCCAAGAGTCTGGAGATCTGGCTCTGACGCTAAGTAAGTATGTGCTCTTAGGTAAGTCTTCATCCCAGACCTCAGATTCTGCACCTGCAAGGAGGGTGCTGTGCTGGGTGGTCCCTAGTGGTCCAGGTAGAGTTGTCCGTATGTGCCCAAAGCAACGAGACTCTTCCACCTTGGGATGGGATCATAAATAGTAGTTTCCCAGCCCCCAAAATGAAATGCTCCTTTAAAATGGCTTATACATGTATTTAAATAATTTTTGATATACAATAGGTTCTCATAGCTCACGGTATAAATTTTTTTTTAATACAAAAAGACATTCAGTGAAAGGTCTTCTTCAAATCCCTGTCGACAACCCACCTTGGTCTACTCACCTCCAGCTGAACAGCCCTCCTGCAATTTTAAACAGAAGTGATGATGATGGAAGCCTTCTTTCTGACTTTAGTAGGAATAGGATTTCTTCTTCTTCTTCTTCTTTTCTTTTTTAACTGTCAATCTCATTTGTGTGTGAGGAATAGGACTTCTTAAGTCCCTGCCTAAAGCCTAATGTAGGCTTTTGAGTGGAATATTGTATCATGCTAAGGAAACATTCATATTCATCTAGTTCTATTTTATTGAATTTTTTAAAATCAAGAATGGATGTTGAATTTTTGGATATGATTGTGTGATTTTTCTCCTTAGAAGACCTATTACTATGATCTAACATATTAATGGATTTTCTAATATTGAACCATCTTTGCATTCCTAGTATAAACTCTGCTTGGTCAGGCCTTATTGTTCTTTTTAATTATTATAATGGAATATTATAATACATATAAAATATAATAGAATAATAGAATTATTATTCTAATTTTTCATGTTATGTTGAATTCTCTTTGCTGATGTTTTATTTAAGAGTTTTACTTTAACATCCATCGGTGAGATTGGTCTATTGTAAAATGTTTCTCACAGAGGTCTCTAGAGGATGTGCTTTTGTTATCCACACACTTTTTGGAAATCATTAAATTCTGAAAAAAATGGGAAGTAGAATTGCATAAATAAACTCAACATACACATATTGCTTGAATTAGAAAAACAGGCCATTTTCTTCCATTGTTCTGGACAGCATTTAAGCATGATATCACGTTTTTGCCAGTACTTACAGGAGTCCCATTGGAATCAGTGGGAATTTCATATAAAATGTAATTGGCGAAAAACAATTTGTGCATAGAATAGGGATCTGAAAAGAACCAGAAGTGGAAATATGTCTTACAGAAATTATTTTGTTGGCAAGCGGAAAAAAAAAATCATTCCATTGAGATGAGGCATCTAAGAGCTAGTTAAGCCCTACCATTTTCAGTTAAGGCCTACCATGTTTTATTTCTTGGAAAACTTTGTCTTCATCATCATCATCATCATCAACATCATCTTCATGTACTAGCAACTACCATTAATTCGGCACTTGCTCTGTGCCAGAAACCAGGGTGGGCATTTTATAGACACTGTACTATTTAATTCTTAGAACAACTTTGTAAGGAGGTGTTACTATTTCCATTTTACAGATGAGCAGACTGAGGCTCGGAGAAGCTAAATAAATGGCCTGAGATCATACAGCCAATATAAGTGGCAGAGCTGGGATTCAAACCAAGGGGTCTTTGAGGCCAAAGCTCATGTCTTTAACTTCTTTTTTTCTTTTTTTGGGGGGGAGGGCAGAGTCTCACTCTGTTGCCCAGGCTAGAGTGCCGTGGCGTCAGCCTAGTTCACAGCAACCTCAAACTTCTGGGCTCAAGCGATCCTTCTGCCTCAGTCTCCCGAGTAGCTGGGACTACAGGCATGTGCAACCATGCCTGGCTAATTTTTTCTATATATTTTTAGTTGTCTAGCTAATTTATTTATTTATTTATTTCTTTCTTTCTTTCTTTCTTTTTTTTTTTTGAGACAGAGTCTCTCTCTGTTGCCTGGGCTAGAGTGCCGTGGCGTCAGCCTAGCTCACAGGAACCTCAAACTCCTGGGCTCAAGCAATCCTCCTGCCTCAGCCTCCTGAGTAGCTGGGACTACAGGCATGCGCTACCATGCCCAGCTAATTTTTTTTCTATATATGTTTTTACCTGTCCAAATCATTTCTTTCTATTTTTAGTAGAGACGGATTCTCCTTTTTTTTTTTTTTTTTTTTTTTTTTTTTTTTTTTTGTTGAGACAGAGTCTCACTTTGTTGCCCAGGCTAGAGTGAGTGCCGTGGCGTCAGCTTAGCTCACAGCAACCTCAAACTCCTGGGCTTAAGCGATCCTACTGCCTCAGCCTCCCGAGTAGCTGGGACTACAGGCATGCGCCACTATGCCCGGCTAATTTTTTCTATATAGATTTTTAGGTGTCCATATAATGTCTTTCTATTTTTAGTAGAGACGGGGTCTCGCTCAGGCTGGTCTCGAACTCTTGACCTTGAGCAATCCACCCGCCTCGGCCTCCCAGAGTGCTAGGATTACAGGCGTGAGCCACCGCGCCCGGCCGAGACGGATTCTCACTCTTGCTCAGGCTGGTCTCAAACTCCTGACCTCGAGCGTTCCTCTCGCCTTGGCCTCCCAGAGTGCTAGGATTACAGGCGTGAGCCACCGTGCCTGACCCATGTCTTTAACTTCTTGAGCCACCACTTTTGGGAATGGGCAGCAAGGTAGGCCCAGTGCTGAGAGTTTTCACACCTCGTTGTCTAACTGAACCATCGCAGCCATTCCATTTTATAGATGAGTAAACTGAGGCTCAGAGACAGGAGATAACTTATCTGTAGTTGTGCAGCTGGTGCATGGAGGTGTGGGATTCGAGCCCAGGACCACTGAGCTCTGAGCCCACGCATTCTCCGTTACCTGGGGCCCTCCTCATCTTCCACACACAAGGGTCAAATTCAACAACACTGGATTTGACCCTTGTGTCAAATAGGTATAATAACAGAATATCTTATATAATCCATTTTGTGGCCATTTTTTTCAATGAAGAGCCCAAAGGGAAACTATTAATACTTTTTGGCATGGGTATTTGTATGAGTTGGTGTTCTGTGTGCCAACATGCACAGCTTACCTACTACTGCCAAAAGATAAACATTGAATGAATGAATGAACAAAGAGTTTAATCATATTCATCAGGACCAGACTGGGAGCAATGCCCCTGGTGTAGGGCCTTAATGACCATGTCCAGATCCTGCGGGAGGGAACCCTAGGGCCAAAGGGAGCAAAGAGACCACTTCCAGGCCCAAAGCCAGGACAGAGAGCTGTCCCCCCTCCCAGGGCCGGGACACCGTGTCAGGACATAGATACAAGGGTCCTTGTGCAGAGGACTCAAAAAAAAAAAAAGACATTTGGTGTGAGCTGTGAACTGTTCTAGGAGGAAATATCTTTAGGGTTTGAGGGACGGGGCACTCACACCTACATTTTGTCACTGGCTAGTCAGAAATCCACGTAGGTACCAACCCTGTCATTTTGGAACAATTCAGTAGTAAAATACGGCTTGATGGCTTTGGTTGAATGGGTTTAATCTACTTCTTGGGCAAGAGCGTGTGAAGTTCTGACGGATTCCGTGAGAATGCTTAGGTGTCTCACTTCTGCAGCCGGTCCCTTCTCTTAAGCTGACACAGACATGAGCCAGCACCCTCTCTTATGAACCAGAAACCCCTCTAACCACGGCTCGCACAGGCAGCCTGAGGACCAGACCTAAAGGACTGGGGTGATGGCTAGAGAAGGAGGTCGCTCCGCTGGGATGATGCAAGACTGGCCTTTAGACATCCTCGTTCTCAAAGTGTCAAGGCCACGGTCGCCACAGGGCAGTTCCCACCAGTGGACTTTCCCCCAAGAGCCCCTTCTTCTTCTCTCTCTGCTGCTGTCTCTTCCCCCCTCCCCTCCCCCCTCCCTCCGTCCTCCCCTTCCCTGTGGCTCCCTAAGGTAAAGCGCAGCTCATCTACCTACAGCTGAGGGGCTTCACAATCAAAACTGTCCTTCCAGGCGTTTTCTCAGAGTGGAGTAGGTGCTTTCCTCTTGGAAAGGACTTCTGAGGTTTGCTCTTGGAGGACTATCCTGCCGCCTTTCCTGTGCCCTGGGCTGTCCTGCAGAGAGCGGGTTGCAGGGGCAGGTCTGGAGGCAGGAGACTGGTATGGACGCTTTGGCCATAACTCTGGGGAGGGATGCTGAGGCCTGGAGAAGTCCACACCGGGGGCCGGGATGTGGATTCCAGAGAAGAGACTCTCCTGGAGGACTCACAGTGATCGGATGCGGGGGACAGGGGACAGAGGTGCAGAACTGGGCCCTGCTTTCCAGCTTGGGCAGCGGATGCAGATGGTGCAGCTGTTCACAGAGTGAGGAAACTGTGGGGAGCAGAGAGCTTGGGTGGGAGGAGAGACAAGTCCTGTCTGCAGTGCGTTGTGTTTGCTGTGCCCACTGACCTCCAGGTTTGGGGCTCAGTGGACAGGGATGGGCAGGACGTGGCTGTGTGGGAGGCACGGCCGAGTCTCACTCTGGCGTGAGATCGCTCAGGCAGACAGAGCAGCGGGGCAGAGCCAACAGTCTGGAGCAGGACCTGGAGGACACCGAACCTTTCCGAGTTTGCTGGAGGAAGCGCGGAGCACAGAGGAGGAGAAGCAGGAGGCCCTGGCACGTGGAGGTCAAGGGCGCACAGTGTGAGGAGGGACAGCCCCAGAGAGCAGAGGGTAAGGCAAGAGCCAGCCAGAGAGGCCCAGGTGTGTCCTGTGGAGTTAGTCCAAAGCAGTCCAGCAGTGAACTTGGCAAGGACAGTTGTGCAGAGTGGAGAGGCAGAAACCAGACAAAACAGAGCACTGTGGGAGGTGCAGAAGAGCACACCTGGGCATGCACACCTGTGTCTGGGTGGCGGAGAGGCTCGGAAGGGCAGAATGGGGAGGTGGGGGCTTGTTTACGTGAGTAGCGGTGTGGGCGATGCGCTAGTCTTGCACTGAGAGAGGCCTGAGCGTACAGATACCAATGGGCAAGTGCAGGGCAGGGATGGAGGGAAGGAGAGAGGATGAAGAGGGAGAAAAACCAACATGTATCAAGAGCACAATCCCTGCAAGGCACTGTTGCAAAATAGTCAACCCCCCTGACAACATCATGAGATTAACTGATTAATTCAGCACATAATTATTAAGTGCCTGCTACATGCCAGGCACTCTTCTCGAATCTGAGGACACAATGGTGAACAATACATAAAAAGCTGGAACTTCTCTTCTATCTGGGGTTGGTGGGGAGCAATATAGGTGTTGGGGGAGGTAAAATAAGGAAAAACATTATTCAGGACGAGGGAGGAGAGTGACAAGAGGGTACTGTTTTATACAGGCTGGTCTGTGAAGGTGACAAATGAGGCAAACCTTGGGGAGGGGAAGTCCCTCCTTCCATGACAACAGCGAAGGAGGTCGGTGAGGATGGCTGGGATGCTGGTTAGTTTGTGGCATAAATACGCTCAGCATGAGATCATTTTAACCCTGACTACTTCCAATAGAATTGCAAACAGCCACTGAGCACATACGGTGGAGCCAGGCATCTCAAGGGTGCCAGGGAGATAAGGATGAACGCCTGTCCTGGACAAGCTCACTGTTGTGTGGGAGAGACAGATCTGGAAACAGACCACGGTGGTGTGGTGCGTCAAGTACAATAATACAGGGTGGGTCATTCAAGAAGCTGTGAGATTGTGCAGGACACAGGGATGCCCTCCTGGGGAACTGAGACAGCTTCAGACAGGAGATGACATTTGAGCTGGGCCTTGAAGAATAGGTAGGAGTTTGCTAGCAAGAAAGGAACTTACATCTATAAGGCACCTACTATGTGCCAGGCAATTTCCATATGCAATCTTATTTAATTCTCAGAAAAATCCAGCATGGTTATTACCCACATTTTACTGTTACAGTTGCTAAGGCTCAGAAAAGCTAAGAGACTTACCCAAGGTCATACAGACGTTAGAGCTGGGTTTCAAAACATGATCATTTTTACTCTCATACTTTCTCCAAGACACCATGCCACCATAAGAACCTGATAGGCCAGTGTTTGCAAAGACACCAAGCAGTGCAAGATCATGACATGCTTGGGGCCAGCTGGGAAATGGTTCTTTTCATATTATGCCATGTGCATAAAGGGGCGGAAGACAGTGGATGTAAGTGGTGGCAACGATTGTAGGCTTTGCAGGAGATAAACTGACAGTGTTTTTTCCTTTCTTTTCAATATGACAAGACTGTTATTCCATTGTCCCCCTGGCTTCCACTGTTTCTGATGAGAAATCATCTGTAATTCCTATTGTTATTGCCCAGAATATGGTTTGTTTTCTATGGCTGCTTTCAAGATCTTATTTTTATTTTTTTATTTTTTTTTTATTTTTTTTTTATTTAATTTTACAGAATCAAAGAGTCTAACAGTATATCTTGTTAGATACAGTATGTCCTCATAACGTATACATTATTTCTTGTACAATGATATGAAATAATATGGGAAATATTCATGATAAATTATTAAGTGAACAGTGCAAGTTAAAAACAATAGTTTCATATTTTTTTCCCCACCCCCCCTTTCCCGAGTCAGCACCTTCAAGTGTTACCACTCCCCAAACGGTGCGCAATGCACTCATTGTGTAGGCATACCCCCATCCCCTCCCCCACCCCCCACCTCAGTCTGATGTCCAATTGGTGTCGTAAGATCTTATTTTTAATCTTTGGTATTCAGCAGGTGTGGTGGGCAGCCTCTGAGATGCCCCCACTCCTGGGATTCTCACCTGAGTGTGGTCCTCTCCCCTTGAGTGTGGGCCGAACCTACAGACAATAGAAGACAAAATGTCACTTCTGGCATTGGGTTACAAAAAGACTGTGGCTTCCATCTTGGGCGCTTTCCCTTGCTCTCCCACTCACCTGTTCTGAGGGAGGTCGGCTGCTGTGTGAGTTACCCTGAGTAGGGCTCATGCAGTAAACAACTGAGAGAGGCCAACAACTGGTAAGGAAATATGGCCTGTGAACAGCCATGTGAGTGAGCTTGGACATAGACCCTCCGCCCCCATCCAGCCTTCACTTGAGACCACAGCCCCAGCCCACAGATTGCAGCCTTGGGAGAGGCCTTGAGCCACAGGCACCCAGTTAAGCTGGGCTAGATTCCTGCCCCACAGAACCTATGACATAATAAATGTTAGTTGCCTTAAGCCTCTAGGTATGGGGGGGGGGTGGTAATTTGTTAAGCAGCAGTAGATAAATAACGCAGCAGCCTTGTGAGCTTTCGTTGCATCAGTGAACTGACATCACATCCTACACTGGGACCGGAATCTCCCATGGGTGTCCAGTTGCCATAGATGATCTTTGCTCCCTTTAGGCCCCACAGACTGCATCAAAGGTGTCATGGAAATGAACCTTACTTTGGCATATAAATAGCTCATGATTATTTTTTTCCCATAAGAGATATGTTACCGGAAAAGTCTGTTAGTCTCCACCAACTGCTCCTTCACAGTATCCAACTAGGTCAGGAGTTTCCACAAAGAGGGTTGGTTCAACTCTTGGATCAATAGATCCTAATTCATTTTTCCATAGGATGAAAGCTCTCTTTACATCAGAAGGGCTGTGGTAGGAAAGAGGGATTTGACTTATTTTCTGAGGTCCCAAGAGATCAGAAAATTTCAGTTTCATAAAGGGAAAAACTTTCTGCTGATCAGAGCTGTCCTACTATGCCTGGACTGGTTTACTGGGTAGGGAGCATCTTGCCTGGATCAGGAATGTTGATTGAGAGGTTTCCAAGTACACATTTATGAATCAGACTGTTTATTCATTTAACAAATATTAATTCTACATGCTTCAGTTAAGAATCCTGTAAGTAAGTAAGTGTAGAATTGACTAACAGTGGTTTAAACAAAAGAGGATTTGTTTTTCCTACCTAATAGAGAATTTGGGGTTGGTGATTGCCGGGCTTGTTTCAGTGGCTCAGTTGTGCAAGGTTCAGAATCTCTGATTGTCTTGTGCTTTCCTCATGGTTGCAAGATGGTCACTATGGCTCCAGACATCACGTACGAGTTAAGGGTAATAATCGCTGGTGCTGAGAAAAAGACAGTATCAGCTGTGCCTATCCCTTTTCCAAGAGAGCAAAAACTTCCCTAGAAGTGAGTGGTATACAGGTAAATTTTCAATTACTGGAATTTTGGGGGAGAAAAGGAAGGAAATAAAATCCTGATTTTTAGCAGAAATTGACAATTTCTATATAAATTCTCCTACTATGTCTGATTTCAAGCTGCCAACATGACGTTGCTGACTGCAGAGCTGGAAGTTAGTAGCACACTGTTACTTAGGGTTTCTACCAGACTGATGCAGTAGATATAAAGTCCTCAAGAGCACAGATAATAGCAAACTGTAGTAAACTAGTTAGGAAATAATGAATTTTGCCTATCTATTGCCTTTTAAAATATATTTTTAAAAATTGCACGTTTACATAATTTTATATTTTTAAGTAATGAATGTGTTTAACAACCAACTTGCAGAATTCCTGAACAATGGGCAATCAGCTCCCATGGTCTGGTCTGAACTGGCCCCAGCACATCACTGCTAGAAATGTTTCAGCCAACGTCCTCTTATGTCTCCCTGGCCAGGACAAAGTCGCATGGCCACCCCTGGCTAAAAGGGAGTCTGGGAAGGCGAGAAACTATTCTGGTCTCTGTAATGGAATATGGCCTGGGACAAGAGGGCTAGGAGGGCCAGCTGGGCCAGCCAACCTGCAGTGTCTACCATCAACCAATGGCCCTAAGACAAAACCATGCTGGACACTTGGAGCACAGCTCTGAGCCAGGTAGTTCCCGTTTCTGTTCTCACGGGGCTTTTATGCTAGTGGCAAGAGAGAGCTTTTAAAGAAATAAGTACAATTGAGATGAAAGCCAGAAAGGAGAATTGCGGATGCTGTGACCATGTGTTATAGGGAGGGGACCTGGGTTATTATATCTATTTTTATTGTTTCGTAGCAAATAACTACAAATTTAGAAGCATAAAACCACACACACATTTCTTAACGCTGTTTCTGTGAGCGGGAGATTGAGCACATTTTAGCTGAGTCCTCTGCTTGGGGTTTCCCAGCTTCACTCTACATGTCAGCTGGGCTGAGTCCTCCTCTGAGGCTTGACTAGAGAAGAATCCTTTTCTAAGTCCACCCAGGTTGTTGGCAGTATTCGTTTCCTTGGGCCTGCATGCCTGAGGGCCCAACTGTTCGCTGGCTGCCACCTTCTACAATTCCTTGCCAGCTGGGCCCCTCCAAAGGCCCTCTCTCAGCCTGGCAGCTCACTTCTACAGAGTCTGCAGGTGGAACCTCTCTTCAGTCTGCTGCAGTAGAGAGACCATGCTAAGATATGCCGTGAAAGTGACATTCCATCCCCTTTGCCACATTCTGTTGATTAGAGGGGAGTCGGTAGGTCCAGCCTGCACTCAAGATCAGGGCGCTTATGCATGGGCCATGGGGAGTCACTTTAGGGTGTGGTTGTCACCGTTGTACTTGGTGAGTCTCGAAGGGTCAGTTGGAGTTGGCCAGGTACAGGGATGAGAGCATGTCAGCAGATTGGGGGGCTGGGGGGTGGTGCTGTGCAGAGGCCTGAAGCTTGGAAACCTCTCACTCACTGAGGTTTTTTTTCTTGATCCCTGAGTACATCCCCAGACCATGGTGGGGCCCCGGCTGGGGAGGGGTAGGGAAGCTTCTCACGTCCATGGAGGAATTTATTGGGCAAATCAGATCAGGGGCCAGGCTCTTTCAGGGGTGTGTGTGTGTGAAAGTGCATGTGTGAGAGTCCAGGTGTGCGTGTGTTTGCCGGTGTGGGAGTGCAGGGGTGTGTGTGTATGTGTGTGTGAGGTGGGGGTGGGGGGGGATGGGGTTGGGGTCTGCCCCAGCCACGGTGGAGAACTTACCTGTTTATCCATCCACTCTTCTACATCCCCCGCATGCCTTTGGGGTGCCAGGTCCTGTTCTTGGGCACAGAAGTGAATCAGAGGGGACCCCTGCCTTGTCCTAGAGAGGCCACACTTCACCAGGGAGAGAACCACTTAGAACACCCCAGCTGGAGCTGAAACCCAGGTGGCACTGAATGCCCTGGGAAGGCAAGGATTGTGTCAGAGGGTGGGGAAGGGCTCAGGGTGATTTGGTATTTTCACCTGAGCAACTGTGGGGGCTGTTTACTGAGAAGGGGAAGAATCTGGGTGAGCAGGTTGGGGCCCTGATAAAGCACTGAGTTTGGAGGTGAGAAGTCTGAGCTGCCTCCTGGCCCCGGCTGGGGATCTGGTAGGCACAGAGCAGATGGTTTTCCAGCCTGGGAGAGCATCTGCTTTCCGGGTGAGCGTGCCCACCGCAGACAGAAGGGGTCACCCTAACAGGCACAGGCTGGGCAGAGAAGCGGGTGGCGCAGCTAGGGAAGCAGATAGAAATCCAGAGTGTGGGTCACATGATGCAAGAAGCTTGACTAAGACAGAGGCTTATTCATGGGGGACAGAGGTTTTAGAGAAGATTGGTACCAACTCGGATATATCGGGGGTGACAGGTGGGGAGAGGAGGGGATTTCAGGTGGGGAACAGAAAAAACACAAACGCTCTGAGGCAAGAAAGGGAAACGGTCCACACTCGCTCCTGGCTGATCGTGTACTGAAGCGAAGCAGAGAAGCCCTGGTCCCGCGTGACCAAGTTTTCTTCCACCCCGCAAAAGTCTGCTGAATGACGAAGAGATGAACCAGTGAATGGGACATCACCGGCTTCGGGCGGCAGGTGATCTCGCTCCTTGGGCCTCAGTTTCCCTTTCTGTAAAGGGAAACTGCCTCTCGCTCTGTGCCCTGACAGAGACAAACCTGAGTTCTGGCTTTGGGACGAGCACAGCCTGCTGAACCAACTCCCAAGCGGAGGTCCAGGCGGGCCTTGCCGAAGGCGACAGTCGGGCCAGTCCTGGGCCCGGCCTCCCAGCGCGACCCCGGCAGGCCCAGCCCCAACGCGGCCCCGCCCAGCCTCCCTTTGTTCCCCAGGCCCCGCCCCCTCCGCGCGGCGCCCTCCCCATTGGCCGGGGGGCGGGCCCTAGACGCCTGGCCGCGCCGGGGGCGGGGCGGCGGGCGGCGGGCGGGGCCGAGTGCGCCTGCGCAGTGCCCGCCCGCCCGCCGCAGCCCGGTCCGCAGCTGCCCAGCGCTCGGAGCCGGAGCCTGAGCGCCCAGACCTGCTGAGGCGGCTGTGACGGCGACCCCGCCCCGGGGCTCCATTGTTGAGGCGGCCGCGGCTCTGCCGGCTGCTCGGCTGCGCTCCACTCTGCGGGAGCCAGTGCGGCGAGGCGGCGGCCTGAGGTTAGTCGGCGGGCAGCCGGGGGCTCCAGGCCGGGCGCGGTCCAGTGGCCCGGCGAGGCGGGTCGGAGCGGGGATCGCCGCCGGGTCGGACACTGACCGCACATTGTCTCTGTTCCGGGGTGGCACCGCGCCTGCTGCGGCCCTGCGTGGACCCGCGCGTGGGCCCGGCCACCCTGCGCGTGGGGGCTGTCTCAGTCTCCCTCTCCCGCGTGTGACTGTTTCAGTTTGTCATTGAGTGCGACTGCGTGGGCCCTGCGTGGGCTCGCTCCCGTCCCCCCGCGGTGTGGCCGGCTCCCGGTGTGTCGCCGAAGGGGACGGTGGACCTTCGCGCGTGGGGGTCCCGGGCACTGTGCGATGGGAGGCTCTGTCCTCATCGCCCCCCCCCGCCCCGTGTGGCTGGCTCAGCGAGTGTCACTGAGGGTGACTGTGTAGACCGGCGCCCGTGGGGTCCCAGTCACCTGTCCCCGTTGGTTTATCTGAGTGTGACCCCCATTTGGGTGCGGCCCGCCCCCGTGCGCGCGCGCGTGTGTATTGGGGGCCTGTGTGTGTGCTGGGGGGGGCCCGTGTGTGCCTGTGCGTGTTGGGGGGTTCGTGTGTGCGTGTGTGTGTGAGTGTTGGGGGGCCCGTGTGTGTGCGTGTGTGTGTTGGAGGGCCCGTGTGTGCGTGTGTATTGGACGATCTGTGTGTGTCCGTGTGTGCGTGTGTGAATGTTAGGGGGCCCGTATATGTGTGTGTGTGTTGGGGGCCGGTGTGTGCATGTGTATTGGGGAGTCCATGTGTGAGCGTGTGTGTTGGGGGTCCCATGTGTGTCCGTGTGTGTGTATTGGGGGGTCCGTGTGTGTCCGTGTGTGCGCTGGCGTGTGTTGAGGGGCTCCGTGCACTGGTCGAGGGGTCCCTGGGGTGCGCCCGGCTGTGCGCGGGGAGCACAGCTGGCCCACGCGGACCGTAGACCCGCGCTGTGATTTACTGTCGTCTCTGCCAAACGCGCAGGGGCCGGCAGCGGCGGTCCCGGCAACGCGGGCTGTCACCGCGCCTGGGGACCGCGTGTCAGGCGGCGGCGCTTCCTGCTCTGCCTCTGGGCTCGGCCGCCCGGAGCCGGCTCTGATTGGAGGGAGCAGAGCCCCTCTGCCCGGCGCTTCTTGATTTCTTCCGTTAGGATTGGGAGGAAAAAAACATCTGGAAAGCCAGATTTTGTAGCTCTCAGCGCCTGAAGAGTGGAGAAACTGTGTCAAGAATTTGGCGGGCTGGAAAATGCGTTTGAAGCAGGAGAATCTACCCACGGAATGAGGCCAGGCAGTTACAGTTAGAGGTCAGATTTATGAGGGGAGAGCCAGGGTGGGGTCCGTGGGTGGGGAAACTGGATCTCAGCTTGATGGGAAGACCTGATGCTGCCCTCGGACTCTGTATTTCTCAGGCACTAAAAAAAGTGGAATCATTCACCAGTTTACCCCTCCACCAAACTTTTGAAAAATACCTATTGTATTCCCAGATGATCATCCTGTCTGGGGAATGCAAAATCCAGCTGGACAGTTTGTGTTAAACGGCAGTAGGCACCAGGAGCCCTAATGTCCAACCTGAACTTTCTGAACAGAGATGAGGTATAAATAGCAGGGATACAAGATGAAATTGTTAATAACTGCAGCTGTCCCTACTGTAACTTGTCATACAAACTCCCACTCTACCCTAACCCCCCTCCAGTCACTCAGCTCCTGCTGATCCATTTTTGTGGTCTCCATTTAGGTGGCACCTTCTCTCTGAAGCCTTCCCTCGTCTCTTTAAGTCCTGTCCGTTAGGAGTTTATGATCTTCAAGGACAGAGTGGGTTTGGACAATAAGTGGTTAACCGTAGCATAGCTTGAAAAATGTTCTGATAGATTTAGGCACAGTTTGTATATGAGGCTAAATGAGAGGTCCTTTTTCTATACCATGAATTCATGTTATTTTAAATCTGTAAATCTTTGACTCTCCAAAGGGTTTTTAGATTAATTTTTCGCTATTATTTACTAGTGTCGGTTGCATAGTACAGAGTACTTAATTAGAATTTATTGGGTCTACTTCTGGTGCTGGAATTAATTTACTGTTTGTTCCTGCAAGACCATCTCTTCAGGGCTTCAGTTTTGTCACCTTTGAGGGTCTTAAACTAGATAATTTCTAAGAATCTTCTCAGCCTTCAACTTTTAATTCTTTAAACCAAATACAGCAGAGAAAATTTCTGCTAGTGGCAATGGTATAAATAATGGAGATCTCTGAAAATGTGGATTTTAAAGTGGAAGTTCTTTTTCTTCCCCCTTTTCTTGCTTTTAAAAAAGTTTAGTGGCTTGGCTGCATACTTTGTCTCAGAGTTAAGGACAAATAGCTATGATGGAACGTTAATAAACTTTTTGGTAATGCCTTGCATTATATATTCTTTTTTTTTTTTTTTTGAGACAGAGTCTCGCTCTGTTGCCTGGGCTAGAGTACCATGGCATCAGCCTAGCTCACAGCAACCTCAAACTCCCGGGCTCAAGCGATCCTCCTGCCTCAGCCTCCCGAGTAGCTGGGACTACAGGCATGTGCCACCATGCCCGGCTAATTTTTTTTTTCTATATATATCTTTTAGCTGTCAAGATCATTTCTTTCCATTTTTAGTAAAGACGGGGTCTCGCTCTTGCTCAGGCTGGTCTCGAACTTCTGAGCTCAAACAATGAATCCGCCCGCCTCGGCCTCCCAGAGTGCTAGGATTATAGGCGTGAGCCACCGCACCCGGTGAAACAATTTCTTGACATTTCACTTCTTAAGTGATCTGTCTTGAGGTTGGGGAAGGCAAAGGGCAGTTAGAGGTCAAGGCTGGCAAAGCATTTACCTGTTGGCATTTGAAATATCCATATTAAGTTATATGTCATATATATTAATAGTATTAACAAACATTATAGAGATTTTCTACGATGTACTGATACACCATGTTATCTTTAGATACGGAGGAGGACTCAATAACTCATACATGAAGGGCTGGGTCTCACCGTCTAGTGGGAGAAGCAGACCTGGACATAATTTCTGTGCAGCAGAATAAGCTCTGGGACAGGTTCCTGCAGGATGTTTGGTGGGGCAGGGTTAGTGCTCACAGTCTGGCCTTTAGTCTCCTGTGTGATACTTAGAGTTTATCAGGAAGATAGGTATTAATCGGTTTATAAGTTAAAGGAAAGGCAGTGAATTACCCATAACCTAAAATTTGTAGGTGTTCTGGGTAGTTCATAATTCCCCAAATCTGCATTTGTCAGAACAAGTCGATAGTCTGTTGTTTTGGATGAAATATGGCCAACCCTGCCCTTTGTCAGATGTTGACAATGCCAGACACTTTGTTAGGTATTTTCACATGAATCGCTGTATTAGTTTCTACTGCTGCTCTAACAAATTAACACAAATTTAGCAGCTTAAAACAATACAAATTGATCATCTCACAGTTCTGTAGGTTAGAAGTCTGACACAGGTCTAGGGGGGCAGAAATGAAGGTGTGCGCTGGACTGCGTTCCTCACTGGGGGTTTTCGGGAAGAATTGCTTCCAAGCTCCTTCGGGTTGTTGGCCAAATGTAGTTCGTTGCAGTTGTGGGACTGAAGTCCCTGTCCCTTGCTGGCCATCAGTTGGAGTCTGCCCTTGGGTCCTAGAGGCCTCTTTCTGTTCTTTGCGTGTGGTCCCCTTAGCTCAGAACCAGCAAGGAGGAGGACCTGCTCAAGCTCTCTAATTTCACCTTGTCTGTATTTCTCTTCTACCACTCACAGAAAGTGCTCTGCTTTTAAAGGATCATGTGATCAGATTGGGCCCACCCAGATAACCCAGGATAATCTCCCTGTCTAAGGTTTATAGCACAGTCCCTTTTGCCAAGTAATGTGATAGTGACACGTTTCAGGGATTGGGGAATGGTCATTTTTGGGGACCATTCTCCTGCCCACCTCAATTGCTGATCCACTTATTGCAGCAACCTGTGAGATGGTTATTGTTACCAGATACATTGTTAACAGATACATAAACTAAGGCACCACAATTTTGAGCAAATTGACAGAAACATTAAGATCCCTCTTAAATGACAAGACTGTTCTTTGGCTCCATGTTGCGCCATTGGTGAGGCTGACAGTAGCTGGGATGAGGGTTCAATTTTGTGTTTTGGAGTATTTGAGTGGCTTGCCCTGATTATGTAAGCTCTGCTAAGAAGTCATTAGAGTAATTTCTATACTAGAAACGCCTACGAGGGGAATTTGGGACCTCGCCTTTTCAAATTTTACATGAATGTCTCTTCATGGGGTGAAAAGTGCATGATTCCATGTTCTTTTCTAGAATGGAAACAGCTGAGTCAACCCAACAGAGCCATTCACATTCCTGAGTTTGAGAGAATCTGATTGTTTCAAGGCTGAAGCAAAGCCCAATAAACAAAGTTTATGTCTTCACTGATAGGAATTAGATGCATCTTGTGGTCAAGGAAATAACTGATATTTAACCAAGTATTTTAAGACCAAGCATGATCATGTAGATGTTTTTGATAGTTTTTCGTTAAGACTTTTTTTCCTGTGCAATAAGTGACAGGCTCTGATTTGAAATACATTTCCTATAAGAAACCAGAATCTTTAATCCTAAGGTTTTTAACCTGGCTTTCAGCAATTTATGAAGTCCCTGAAATCCAGTGCAAAAATTTTGTGTGTGTGCGCCTATATGTGTGTGTATGGGGAGAAGACTTATAACAGCTTTTCATACATTTTCAAAGTGGTTGGATTCCAAAAAGTTAAAGAACACACCACTTAATATGATATTCTTGTTGGTCAAGTATCAGATTTTGTTTAAAAATTAAATACCTATTTTTAGCAAAGTTATACAGGCACATAGTTTTAGAAGTCAGAAATTCTACAAGGCTTAGAACAAAAAAATAGCAATCACCTACCCTATCCTTCTCCACCCAGATTCCTGCTCCCCAGAGGTCACCACTTTTAATGTTTTAGCTCTCTCCTAGAGTGTGTGTGTGTGTGTGTGTGTGTGTGAGAGAGAGAGAGAGAGAGAGAGAGATCAATCCTACTGTGGAAGAAAAGGGTTCAGGTCACCTTACCCCTCCTCCTCTTGCCCTGTTTATCCCCCATCGTCCTGGTGTAATGATTATGATGTTGTGATATATAGTACAATACTGTATGTATTTAGTATTCGTCCTAGTTCTGGCCCAGAGCTCCTAAAACCCTTGTAATTTCCTGTGTGATAGGGGTGATAGGAATATCTTTTGTTGTAATATTTGACCTTAGTCCCCAATTCCTGACATAAGAGCTTCTAAGACTCTTGGAATTCTCAGAGGGATAAGAGTGTCTTTTGTATGATAATGAATGATGACTGGGGCCTCCTAGACAGCTTTAGGACAGGGGCTGGTCCCCAGAAAGACCAAGGCAGGGTTGGAAATTTTAGCCCCACTGCCTGACTTCCTCCAGAGGGGCTGGAGATGGAGTTAGTCACCAGTGGCCAGTGATTTAATCACGCGTATGTGATGAAAACGCCACGAAACCCCCTAAACAAGGGGTTTGGAGAGCTGGGTTTGTGAACACGTGGAAGTGCTGGGAGGGTGGAGCACCCAGAGAGGGCAGGGAAGGCGCACACACCCTCTCCCATACCTTGCCCTATGCGGCTTTTGCATTTGGCTGTTCTTGAGGTGTATCCTTTATAATGAACCAGTAATCATAAGTAAACTGTTTCCTGGAGTTTTGTGAACTGTTTTAGCAAATTATAGAACTTTAAGGGAGGGGATTGTTAAGTGAAGACTGAACTCTGATCTTTTCTTTTGTCCAAAAATTCCTTTTCTTTTTCAAGCCTACAAATGATAAAAATCTCACTAAACAGGTTTTGTTAACCCAATATAGTGTGGTTTACTTCCCCACCTGATTCCATATAGCATCACCTAAAAGACAGAAGACCCCCCTTATCTTAACTTAAGCACCCTAGCAGATATCTGGACCTCCCAGGGTGCTCAGACCCTTATTTTTTTTATTTTTTATTTTTTTTTGAGGCAGAGTCCCTGGCTAGAGTGCCAGGGCATCAGCCTAGCTCACAGCAACCTCAAACTCCTGGGTTCTAACAATCCTTCTGCCTCAGCCTCCCAAGTAGCTGGGACTACAGGCATGCGCCACCATGGCCGGCTTATTTTTTCTCTATATTTTTAGTTGCCCAGCTAATTTCTTTATATATATATATATGTGTATATATATATATATTTTTTTTTGTAGAGACGGGTTCTCGCTCTTGCTCAGGCTGGTCTCGAACTCCTGAGCTCAAAGGATCCGGCCCGCCTCGGCCTCCTAGAGTGCTAGGATTACAGGTGTGAACCACCACTCCCAGCTAGACCCTTATCTTAACTTATGCATTTCCTTTCTGGTCTTTTAGATGAAGCCTAACTCTTTCAGCCAATTGTCAGCTAAAGAATCCCTAAACCCACTTATGACCTGTAAGCTCCCCCACTTTGAGATGTCCTGCCTTTTTGGGCCAAACCAATTCCAGGTATTGATTTATGACTTTACCTGTAATTCCTGGCCTCCTGAAATGTATAATAACCAAACTGTAGCCTAACCATTGCTAGTCCACTTGTTCAGGGATTCTTGGGCATGACTCTGGGCTGTGGTCCTCAAATTTGGCTCAGAATAAACCTCTTTCAATTATTTCAAAGTTTGGATTTCTTCCATCCACATTAGGACCTCTGGTTGATAGCTGGTTGGTCAGAAGTATGAGAGGCTGAGATTTGCTACTGGCATCTGAACTGAATTGATTTGTAGGACATCCAGTTGGTGTCAGGGAATGGGGTGGTGGGGGAAAAAGCCCACGCATTTGGGGTCAGATGTGTTCTGTGGATCGAAAAAGATCATAGTAATTATTTTTAAAATTTTGGTCAAATAAATATTCAGCAACACTTATTGTGATGATGTAAATGTTATTTATGGCTGAGATATTTAGTCTATTTGGTTTATATTTCTTTGGTATTACCATTTTTTCTTTTTCCTAGAGTAAATAATTGCTTTGTTTTGCTTAGTGTCCTTTGTATCTGTCATTTATTCACCCCCTACACGCCAAGAAGTGTAACTCTGCTCTCAGTACATCCTACACGTCAGGCGGTCTATCCATTTCACCCTTTTCTAGGGTAATTCTTCTTGGACCTCTTGTTCTTCCTGCTCTCCTCTAGACTTGTTGCTTTCCAGGCTGGCTGCTCCTTTCTTGTCTTTTTAAGATTGTCCCTGTCACCCGAGGATTTCTTTTACTTCTTTCTTGGGTTGGATTCCTCCTTTTTCAAGTTTTCTCTCTCATTTTGGTTGAGCATATTCACCAATAGGTTTCTAAAAAATAATTTTTTTGAGATCTTGTATAATGCTTGAATATTTTACTCTTACATTTAGTTGATGGTTTGGTTGTGTATAGAATTCTGGGCTAGAAATAATTTTCCTGTGGAATTTAGAGGACACCACTCGGTTGACGTCCAGCTTGCAGTGTGACTGTGGCTGTGTACAAAGCCATTGCTTTGCAGGCGACTGTGTTTTGCTTTGTGTAATCTTTGAGACTCTTGTCATTCCTGGTGTTTGGAGGCTTCCTGATGGCACTGCTGTGGTGTGAGTCTTGTTTTTATTCATTGTGTTAAAAGCTTGGAGGACCTGTTTCATCTCTGCACTCCTGTCTTCTATTCTGAACATGAGTTTCCCTAAATGTCTTCAATTTTCTTATGTTTTTTTCAATTCTTTGTCTTTTTGTTTTCCTTTTTGGGAGATTTGTCTAATTGTCTCTCTAGACACTTCCATCAATTTTTTATTGCTATAATATTTTTAGTTTCAAGAACTTTTTTCATAGTTTCTGAAAATATTTAAAAGAAATACCATCCTTTGTTGTTTTGAGAATGTGATGAGATTTTTTTAGCTATTTTATTTATTTTTAAATTGAAAAATAAAAGTTACATACATTTGTGATATACAACATGATGTTTTAAAGTATGTATATACATTGTGCAATGGTTGAAATCAAGCTAATTAATATATGCATTACCTCACATACTTATGCGTTTGTGGTGACAACATTTAAAGTCTGCTGTCTTAGCAATGTTCCAGTGTACATGCATTGCTATTAACTATAGTCACTAGGCTGTGCTTAGATCTCCAGATTTGTTTTTTTTTTTTTTTGAGACAGAGTCTCACTCTGTCACCCAGGTTAGCCTAGCTTACAGCAACCTCAAACTCCTGGGCTCAGGCGATCCTCCTGCCTCAACCTCCCGAGTAGCTGGGACTACAGGCATGTGCCACCATGCCCAGCTAATTTTTTTCTATATGTATTCTTAGCTGTCCAAATCATTTCTTTCTATTTTTAGTAGAGACGGGGTCTCGCTCTTGCTCAGGCTGGTCTCGAACTCCTGACCTCTAGTGATCCTCCCACCTCGGCCTCCCAGAGTGCTAGGATTACAGGTGTGAGCCACCGCAGCCTGCCTCAGATTTGGTTTTAATGTGTTATACATCCTGGAGGAAAGGTTTAATTTCTAATGTCTTTTCAGCTTGACTATTTAATGAAACCTAAAGCATTCGAAAGTAGTTTCGTGATACTACTATAGTTTGAAAGAAAAGTTACCTTTCACTCCATTATCTATTCTCTAATACGGAAAAAAAGACTTAACTTTCAGTCCTTGGAGGTATTAGAACATCGCCTTTATATGTCTGTCCTCAAACACCTCAGTTTAAACATTTGTCGTAGCTGATTTTTGTCCCCTACTTTGTGTCTTTAAGATTGTCTAGCTGTCCCTTGGGCATTCTGGGTGGTGCCACTGTCATTAAGTTCAGTGTTGCAGGGTTTCTTTCCTTTCTCTGGGCCTAGCACCCTTCTCGTTGATTGTGGAGTCCAGTGTTGCTGGGGACAGTCCTTGCTGAGGGGAGACGAGTGGCGTTGTGAACCTTTCCTCCTTTGGGATCATTTTCTATCATAAAAATTATTAAGAAAAGGAATAAGAAGTAATGATGACTTCTGTTCCAATCATTAAATCATAGTGTGACAAACTAGAGTAGGCACAGATATGTTTGGGGGGCGGTCGCCTAGTGGGAACTTCTGTTGGAGTAGTTTAGGGCTTCTTGGGGGTGGGTCATGGTGCCTCCTAGGCGTTGTTTGATGAACAGAGATTTGTGACAGATGTCCAAAGAGGAAAGAAGAATGTGATGAAAATTATTTTGGAGCTATAAATTTTGAATGACATTTGAACCTATAAAGAGTTTTCCCACATATCTATGGCATGTTGATTCTCGATGACTTTAACTCTCAGACACGGGAACACAAGTGACTGTGCCTCTTAGGATGAATCTTGAGGATATATGGAATGATGTTTTCTTTTAAAATCCTGTCGTCCCAATTAATTCAGATTTGTGTATTGGGAGGTCATAGGTTACCTGAACTTTTTCTGCAGATGGGTTTTTTGAATTTTCCTGTTCTCGAAGAGCGACCCTCTAAGAAGCTCAGATGTGTTGTGTCTTTATGATGAGAGACTAAATGGTTCAAAAAGATGTTTCAAAAAGAAGATTGTAATATCAGTGTTAAGACTGAAGTCTTTTCGAGTTCTGTGTCATTCTCACCATCGCTACCATCTCTATTTGTGGAGTCCTGACTGTGTCCCAGGCACAGCGTCGAACGCTTTTCAGCTGTTATCTCTTTTAATCTTTTCAGCAACATTATGGGGTAGATAATATCCTCATTTTGCAGGTGACAGTATGAGATTGACTCACTGAGTAACTTACTCAAAGTCACATTAATAAATGGAATTCAAATTCTAACTTCAAAACCTGTGCTTTTAACCAGCACGTTGTCCATGTTGCCTCTTTATTTCTTGTGATGTTTTGGTGTCTGTAGGTACTGACACTAAGGTGACCATTGTGCCAAAGAACTGTGACAACGGAGCTTTTCTCAGCGAGTCCCGCAGGGCAGCCCCGTTGCTGTTCTGCTGTTGCGCTGCAGGCTGCTCCTTGCGGTGCTTGGCTGATGCTGAGTGTTTGTGCTCTGCTCATTCACACGCTCGTTCATTCAGTAGTCACTGAGCGTCGCCCTGTGTGGAGAGTGAGTCAGAGTTCCAGCCACGTGGGACCCACAGGTCCGTGCAGTGAGAGGCAGGTGTGCATGGAATTGACAGCTGTGACCGCGTGGCCGCGACGGTCTGAAAGGCAGGAGGCGCGTCTGAGTTGGGCTGTGAGGGCGGAGTTGGATTTCCACAGTGGAGCTGAGCAGCCAGGCTTTCTCAGCTCTCGGCAGATGCCAGCCAGCCAGCCCACTCGGATGGCTTTTCCCGAATTCTTTGTTTTCCAGTGCAGTGCAATAAGTTATCAACACAGAGAAAGCAGTCACCTCTGTGTCATTAATGTTCTAGAAATCCTGTGTGTAGTTTTTGATGCCTAGCAGATCAGGGCAGCCTGGGCGGTAAGAGAAGTGTCTATGTGTCCACCTGCTTGGGCAGCAGTCAGGCGTGGCACAGGGGAACTCCCTGTTCCCCAGGGACGCCAGCTGCACTTTTATGTGGGGAAGACAAAGAAAGCTGCTGTGCAGGGTGCAGGGGACATTTCACCTGCAATGACAAGGCACAAAATGCTTTAGTCTGTGCCCTGAATGAGATACCCTAACAGAACAAAAGGGCTGTGCCAATTCCCACCCCTGCCTCCTCCTGGGAGTGAACCATCCTTTGTGTCACGGTGGAAGGCATTTCCGAAGCCTCTGTATTCGTGGTGATCCATCAGTTGTCCACAGGCTTTGGCCAGACCTGGCTGGGCGTGCTGGCTCTGCCACCGACTGTTAACAGTGCAGAATCTCGGTGAAGTCGTTTGACCCGCTCTAAGCCTCTCACAGAAGTCAGGAAACACTGTGCCCACTGCAGGAGGGTAGACAGGGGGAATGAGACAGTGACTATGACGCGCTTTGTGTGGGTGAGGCACACTGCGAGCACCGAGTGAAACAGCCCTGATTAGCATTATTGGCAGTCACAATGGGTTTAACTCGGGAAGAAAACTGGTACTCGTGGTAGAAGCGAATGAAAGAGCTTAGGAAAGGATGACGTGCGAAATAGCTCAGCACAGGAGTGAAGCGGGTTTGTTATCAAATAAGTGGAATTTGGACTGTTTATGTACAACCAGAGACTGCTTTGTCCCAGGACTCACTGAGTTGTACGAAACGGAGAGCTCAGGTTACTGGCTGGAAGTGGCATTGGTAGCAGCTTGAATTTAGCTAAAGGTGCCGGTTGAGAAACGCAGTGCAGTCGCATTGCATTCCCAGCCTGAGGAACGTTGGGCTGGGAATTAGCACTGGATCCCAGTTCTGGCTTTGTCACTCTCTGATATAGCTGGTAAAGGAAAATACAGTTAACTGGAAAATGTTTATCACGGCAGCAAGGAAAGGGTTGGAGTGTCTGTATTGGTTCTGTGTCATATGGGTCATTTAAAACAACAGAGTGTTTATTTATTTATTTAACAAAGCTTGGAAATTTTTATGCCATGCAAATGTTAAAAGAATGTTGATGTAATTTTCCTAATATCTCATAATGAAGACTTTGGGACATGAAGCATTACTAGAAATAAAGAGAACTATTCTGTGATGCTAAAAGTCCAATCACCAGTCCAGTCACATTCACAGCATCAGTTGAAGACAGGACAATCCTAAATGTGAGTGCATGCCCTAACACAGCTTCACACACATATCGGGAAAGTCATCGAAACAGACACATCCGCAGCCATCCAGGGAGAGACTTTCAGCCCCGTTCTCTCCATAGCGATAGGACAGATCAACAGTAAACCCCACAGGACAAGAAGCTCTTCAGGAGATCTTGATATAATAGATACATAGAGAGAGAGTAGCATACACAAAATGGGCAAATTCACTTTGGTTCTTCTGTATGTGAACTATTTACCAAAGTCAGCCATATGGTGGGCCATACAGAAAGCCTCAAAAAAATGTCATGTTTTTAATCAGAAAGAATATTTAACTTCTATGGAGTTAAGGTAGAAGTCAGTAACATTAAAGAAAACTAGAAAAACTCCAATTACTTGTAAATAAAATAATGCATTCATAAATAATCTATGCAGACAGAGCACTTAGACTGGAGGAAGACTTTTGATTTTTATTACTTTACCTTCCCAGAACAATTCCATCATGATCTGAAGATTTTTGAGTAAAAATCATATTGTCCACATACCTGTTTTGGGGCAAATTTATATGTATATATAAATATTTCAGGTGATGCAGGAATATATGTGTAGGGTAAAAAGCTGAAATTTGCATGCTGCCTTCTCTAGAGGTAACCATTGTTAATAATTAGTATCTATTCCAAATGTTTTTATGTATTATAAATTCAGTATGAATATACGAATATATTTAATAATCACAATTATTCATTTATTCAATACATATTTATTGATCTCCTCTATGTGCCAGGCTCTGTTCTAAGTGCTTTCTGTGTAGTAACTCATTTCATTTTTAAAGCAACCCTATTATTGTCACTGTTTTACAGTGAGGAAACTGAGGCACAGAGAGTCTGGGGACCTTGTCCAACATCACACAACAGTAAGTGTTGGAGTTGCGGTATGAACCCAGGCAGTCTGGCTTCAGCACTCTTAATGATTATTCTAGATTACATGTCAAAACCTTTTGACTGCCTCCCAAACCTTGCCTCCAGCAGGAGTTCACTTGAGCTTTGTCAAAGCAGTAAACAGTGAGGTTTCTTTACCCCTTTAAGCCTAAACCTAAATCTTGGAATTGTTCCAAACCCTGGCTAGGACCTCTGAGGGCTGAACAGACGGACTTTTCAAGCCTGCCCCAAGTCCCCAGTCTCTGATTTAGCTATTTAGAAGGTAGATGTGAAAGAAATTTTGCCAGAAAAAAAGTGAAGTTAGCTAGGCTGACTCTTCCAAGGAAAGAGGCCCTGCAGCAGCCTCTGACCTTGGCCGCTTGGGCAGAGAAGGAGCAAGGAGGAGGAGCTTTACCCTTGGTAGGTGACCTGGACTGCAGGAAGCAAACACTGAACGATCAGTGTCCTGGAAGCTGGCCACCCCATTAATTTCTCTTCTCCTGGGCAGATGGGGAGGCCTCCCCCGGAGGCCAGTAAATACAGCTTCTAACCTAACCAGGGCAGGTGTCATAACCAGCCCAAATATTCCAGAACAGCTTTTTGTGGGGTAGGGTAGGGTGGGGCAGGGCAAGAGTCCATTTTGACTCATAGGTACCTTTTCTGTTTTTACTGCTGATAACAATGTTACAGATTAAAGTTTTGTTTTTGATTCTGAAGAGGACTCAGAGAGTAAGATGATACAGCACATCTAAGTCTGCTAAAAATAGAAGTGTAGGGTAGTGTGGAAAAATCACTTCTTGAACTCCTGGCCTCAAGCAGTCTTCCTGCCTGGCCTCCCAAAGGGCTGGGATTGTAGCCGTGCCTGGCTGAAAAACCATTTCTTCCTTAATTGATCATGTAATGTGAGTGCTAGAAGCCACGTGTACCTAAGTCGACAAATGGAAACATACCCTGTGTTTGTGTAACACTCCTAGGTCCGGATACCACTGTGTCTTGTCCAGTACAAAACGCCGAGGTGTAGGATCATTGGCCTTTATCTGAGACATCTTGCGTCTCTCAGGGGTGAGGTGGGCAGAAGGAACTTACAGCTCCTGGCATCTATCTGCCGGCTGTTGGACATGTGGCATTCCATTTACTACAACCTGGCAGCTGACTATATTTTTCTCAAAGATGAAGATAGAGGTTTAGAGAAGTGAAGAGAGTGGTTCAGGGTCACATAATTTTAAGTGAAAAAATGAAATAGTTGGTGAACTCAGGGGTTCGACTTCAAAGCCCTTGATCTGCCATAGCACACGGTTGCATCTCTGGTTGGTGGGAGTGAGGAGGAACTCGGGTACACACGTTTTGTGGAAAGAGGGCCTGAGAGTGTGATGATCTCTTCAGACTTGGATCTGTCATGTTGATCTTCCAAATTATACAGATTGCCCGTATGGAGAGAAGCGCCTTATTTAAGATTTATTCTTTGTTGAAATAAAGGAAGACCACCCACCAGAGAAAGGCAAAGGCTGCTTACTCAGAGCTGCTGTGGCCCGGGTTGGCCAGGGCATGTGCTTCTGGCAGAGTCTGGAAGGTGGGGCAGAGGAAGGCTCAGGTGAGCCCTGATGGGAGCTGCTGGCCTGTGGGAGCTGGAAGCGGCAACTTCTTGTGTGATTGATGGGGGCACAGGAATTAGGGCAGCTGTGAGTTACTAGTCAACTCCTGGCATTTGGGGCTGATTGTTACAGAGCTGTCCTTTAGCTCCCTGAGTTGTTGAGACAAAGCAGCCGGCCTTCCTGCAAGTCTGAGGTACAGCAGGCCGGCTTCCTGGCTGGTTACCGTCCACAGGGGGTTGGTTTCCTGGGCAGGTAGCTGCAGGTTGTCGTCTGAGTTCCATCTTTATACATGGCTGGGCCATTGTCCATTCGAATATTTTCAACCTCTCATCTTTCTCTTGTTAGTAAAAATATTAAATGACAAATTGGATATGTTGGGCATTTTTTAGATGTCTGTGTCCCCTGGAATAAGTTTTTCACATTGAAATTGAATCAGAATGAATATAAACCGTTGGGCCATTAACCTTGAAGATTTAAAATAGAAAGACTTCAACAGTATTGCCTAGGCATCATGACATCTTTGCCCATTGTTAGAGAATCTGTTTTTATCTGCAGACGGCTCTTTCTCACTCTGTTTGTGGTTGATCCAAATCCCTATACATCTCATCTTTTTGCACAAGTTTATTTGTTTGTTAGTGTTAGCTTTTCTGCCTAGTCAGTGTAGTTTATTTTTGTAACCTTTGTTGGTATGAAATTATTTGTGGAATTTGTGAATTGGAAGTGACCTTAGAGATCTACTAGGTCAGCCCACTGATTTTATAGATAAACTAGGATACAGAGAAATGTCCCAGCTTTTTTGTGGCAAAGCCAGGAGGAGAAAACATTATTCTTTCTGCCACAATATGATAGGAGGAAAGCTAAATGTGGGGCCTAGAATACAGTATTTTTATGACTTTCATTTATTGTTGCTTCTGACTCTTATTATCACAGAAATTTTAAATTGGCCTTTATGTGTTATCAGAAATGTAAAAAGTATGGATTTGTTTACATATAGGATACTTTTTTTCCTGCTCATTTAGTTGCTGTTTTCAACATGACTGAAAGGACATTGTTATGGACCGAATATTTATGGGTCCCTCCCCCCAAATCCATTTGCTGAAGTCCTAATCCCCAGTGTGTTGATATTAGGGGCCTTTGGGAGGAGAGTAGGGTTAGGTGAGGTTATGAAGGTGGGGCCCTGGACTGATGGGATTAGTGCCCTTATGGGAAGAGACACCAGAGAGCCTCCCAACCCCATGTTAGGAAACAGCAGGAGAAGTGGTTGTCTGTAAGCCAGGAAGAGAGAGCCCCCACCAGGAACCAAATTGGCTGACACCTTGATCTTGGTCTTCCAGCCTCCAGAACTCTGAGAAAAAAATTTTTGTTGTTTTAACCACCCAGTCTATGGTATTTTCTTATGGCAGCCTGAGCTGACTGATACAGACATTGTTCCAGAGTATTGTAGTCTGTACCTAAGTTGGCAATGCCATAGAAATAAATATGTTAGTGTTATCGGCCTCTGAGTGGAGGTTTTTCCAAGTTCTTGGTATTTGTTGGGAAAAGAATTTCAGGGTACACCATGTAAGCCAAGCAAATGACAGCTTTTTATTGAAAGCAAAAGTACACTCAGGAAAGAGAGCAGCTGCCCTGGGAGGACGTGGTTTTAGATCTTTTGTAGTCTTACTAATTGAGGGGAGGAATATTCGGGCTAAGGGGTTGACTTTCACTAAGAATTTGGGTACTTATTACTAGAATTGGGTTCCCTCCCATTTTCACACTTCATATGGTTGTTTTAGAACTGTTGTGGCAATTTCAAGGGCAGAAAAATTTTAAAACCACAATATAAATGATGTTATAATTAGCAAAGTTCATATAGGGTGGCAGAGAGAGCTGACAAGCTGTTCAAAGGGATTTTTGTCTGTGATTATCAGCCTCTTTTGTTTAAGGTTGTTTACTTTAACACCTGTACCCGATCTTAAAGCACATGGTCTCAGCCCTGGCTCCTAGCCTCCTAAGTTCCTTTATATAAAGATAGCACTGTGAACCCAGGGCCAATACCTTTGTGTTAGTGTTCTTAAATTGCATCTCATCTCTGTAGTAGCTTCCTAATTTCTCTTTTTCCTCTTCAATTTACCTTATATTACTATATGTGGATTAAATCATATATGATATGATTTTACACTTTTAGCATTTCATGTCTATACAGACTCTTCTAGTGATTTTCCATTGTTAACATGAAGGGCAGATTCTTTGGCTTGATGTTCCAGGCTCATGATCTGGGTGCAATCTGCAAGTTTAGGTTTCATTTTTCTCTCACTGTCATTAACCTTGTATTCTAGCCAGTTATGTAGCCCTTTTATGACCAAGTTTGAGAGCTGCACTTACAGTGTATACTTTCCCATCTCTTCCTCTTCGCATGTGTTCGTCTCTCCATCTGGGACACCATCACCACACTTCTGCCTCTATAAATCTTCTCCCTCCTTCAAGAGGTGAAACACTTACTTCCTTTTCATGACCTCTTCTTGGACATCCAAACTAGAATTAGTCTTTCTCTCTTAGAACTCTGATAGTACATATATTTTTTTCCTTCCTTTAATTACCACAACAGTGTAGTGTGTTAGGTATTGTTAGTTCTTCCATTTTTTTAATAGTCATGTTAAAAATATTGACTTTAGTTTTACATTTTGAATATGTAATATAAGCAATGGAACAACATTCAAAAGGCCCTTGAGAGTGAAAAGGAAGCCCCACTCCCATCACTACGCTGTAATCTGTTACCATCTTTAAAAAATCCTTCCAGGGATATTCTGTGCATATTCAAGCATTTATGGATAATTGTGTCTTCTTTTTAAAAACACAGATACTGGCATAAGATAAACACTGCTCTCTGTCAACTCCCTATTAATAAGAGTTTATATTGTTTCCAGTCTTTTAGAATAATCAATACTGTGTTGTACATAATTCTTGCATACTTGCATGAGTGTGTTCACAGGATGAATTCCTAGAAATGGAATTGTTGGATTTGGGATTGTGTACATTTTAAATTTTGATTGGTATTGCTAGATTCCTTTCCATTAAGATCAGGCCATTTTACTCTCTCACTATCAATTTTTTAAGAGTGCCTGTTTTCTACACCCTTGCCAACACAATTTGTTCTCACATACTTTTTTGCCAGTCTTACAGATAGGTAAGAAAAATTCTTGCTCTCATTTTATAGAGTAGGAAACTGAAGCTGAGAGAGATTAGATAGGTTAGATTAGAGTGCCTGGTCTCATAGTATGTGGTTAAGGGAGGACATGAATATAGTCTTCTAATTTCAAAATTTGTCTTCTTTGGAGGAAAGGTGGTGAAAAATATATATATTGCTTTTGACAAGTTAATACTATAATTATTTACCATTTAGTCCCTCTCCTAGACTGTAAACCTTTTCTGTGGAAGAGAATTTTCAGATTTAAATAATTTTTTTTTTAACTGGGAGTCTAGGACAGACCTGAAAATAGAGTGCAGATAATAAAACAATGTAGATTATTCGGTTTTTTAATCTCAAATATAAATTGTCTTTTGACTTTCAAACCTTTTGAAATAGACATTTATTCTAATGGGGAAGTCCAGGCTACTTATCTTTTAGGGATTGCATTTTTCAGTAAAAGTACTTTTGTTAATAACCCATTTGCCTTGTGATAGTCTTCTGTGTTTAGTGAGTTATATTTTCCATATGATTTTGAAGATTGTTTTGGGAAGCAAGTGCAGTTTAGCAGTTAAGTTCCATCCCTTGAAATTAAATTATCTTTCCTTCTTTCATCCATTATGGTGACAGCATAAAAACTGCCCATAAGGCCACTGGGCTTAGTTGTCATCCAGGCAAAAGTGACCCCAAATATTCCAAATATGGACCATTGCATACCAAATTATAAATTTAGTCCAAAAAGCTTGTACGTAATAATTTGGATATTGTTAAACTTCCCAAATATGGTATAGGGATTGAATAGTACAATTCATATATGAATTAATTGTGTGTGTATGTGTATAAATATATTTATTTATGATCTAGGAATCAAATAACACTATTGAAGATAGCCTTTCTGACAAATTCAAAATAGCCCTCTTATTTCAAAAACATGGAGATTTTACATTTATACCTAAAGTATGCATACACTTATCTGATAGCTCTGTATTTTAATGATGCATGTTACTAGTGTTGTGGATCTATTTTGAATTTGCCGGTCAGTCTTGAGCTTTCTACTTGGGTGCTTTTTTGTGTGTTGTTTGTTGTTGTTGTCATTAGGTCAGTGATAATCTGTGTGGATTCCCCTCTACTACTCAGCCAGATCCCTTTTCTGGTGGATGATCTTAGTGTCTCATTGGGCAGTGCTGTTTTTCTAGCGATATGAGCTCAGGACTCGGCTGAGAGGTTCCATGAGAAATTGTACTCATCTTCTGTAGTAGTGCATATTTTCTCGGCAAGCAAAACATAGTAACAAAGGTTTTATGGGCTGTTTACCAGCACTGCTCTGGGAGTTGGCTTTACCCTGGCTCAAGCGATAGCTGGTGAGTTATCACAAACAAGTGCCATCAGTCCCCTGGTCCTTCTCTTCATAAGTAGAATGGCGGTCTGAGGAAGACATGGGCAAAAAAAGGCATTTGATTGCTTAGAAAAATTTCCATCTCTAAGTGTTGGATCATTAGAACAAGAGAATGGATAGAGGGCTGGTCCTCTGGGTTCACAGACAGATGTGCTGTGGTCCAGTGTGTGTGTCAAGCCTGGGCTGGACACCAAGGTTCATTCCATTTTATCTTCTGTTTATACTTTCTGGATACACTTGCTTGTTTCTCCAGAAAAATTACAATAAATTTCTTTGAAAAACTTTACAGAAAGGATAGATGCTCATTGAAAACAGTTCAAATAGTATCAAAGACAAAAAGCAAAAGTGAATGTTTTCTGTCTCTGTCTTTGGGATAACCATTATTCACACTGGGTGTATTTTCTTCCATATCTTTTCCAGTACATATGCAAATATATATGTACATTGATTTTTTTTTTTTGAGACAGAGTCTCACTCTGTTGCCTGAGCTAGAGTGCCATGGCGTCAGCCTAGCTCACAGCAACCTCAAACTCCTGGACTTAAGCGATCCTACTGCCTCAGCCTCCCGAGTAGCTGGGACTACAGGTATGCGCCACAATGCCCAGCTAATTTTTTCTATATATACTTTTAGTTGGCCAGATAATTTCTTTCTATTTTTAGCAGAGATGGGGGTCTCACTCTTGCTCAGGCTGGTCTCAAACTCCTGACCTTGAGCAGTCCTCCCATTTCGGCCTCCCAGAGAGCTAGAATTACAGATGTGAGCCACCGTGCCCGGCCAACATTTATGTTTTTTTTAAACAAAATACCTGATGCATAGTATTCTGTGACTTCCAGCCCCCACCACCCAGCAGTACTCAGGGACATCCTTTCGTGACAATACACTTAGATTTCACAGACTCCTTTTGGCCACTGGTGAGCTAGGATATGATAGCTAATGGTAATTCACCTTCCCTGGGTGGGAAGCGGGTTACATGAATTAAGTCTTAAGATTTTTTCACAACAACCCTATGGGTCAGCACTGTTATTGTTAACGTTTTGTAAATGATAGAACTGTCTAGAGAGAAGCTAAGCTACTTGCTCATGCTCATGGCACTGTTCGTGAGAGAGACAACACATTTAAAATAATTCTTTTTAAATTCAAGCAATTTACAGTTTCAGGAAATACTCAGTGAGCACATTCAATGCGTCAGATGTGGTCTGCAGAGCTGTCCCTGAAAGCATTTGGGATGGAGGTCCAGGGGAGGCACTTGAAAGGCTCTGGGCTCCTTAGTACAAGGAGTGGGGGCCTGGGGCAGCAGCGTGCATAGAGAGGAGGTCTTTGGACAAACCTTGCAACATCCGTTTCCACTGGAGTCTGGTGCTAGGTCTGGTTCTAGTTCTTCTATTAATATGTATGCTTTTCAGAGATACTTGGTTTTGATTATTATTATGGCTCATACTTGTTTTCAAACTGCCTGGAGTTGTGGACTGGAAAGTCAGGGCTTATGTCCCTCTGGTCTGCATGCTGTTCTGCCAACTCCTGGTGTGTAGGGGGAATCCCCTGGGCCTAGAGTGATTTGCCTACAAACAGCTGATTGACTATCTCATAGCAGCTTGGTTTGATGCTGGTCAGGGTGGATCAAGCTGTTTCCTATTTGGAATAAAATTTTTACTTGTTTTTGGGTTTTGCTGCAGGGCCAGAGGGGTTAGAGCAGGGGCTGGAAATTTGCTGGTTGAGACACATGTCAGTGCAATTGCAAAGCTTTTACGAAATGCAGAAATAAATAATGATCAGGTGCCAGAGGTTCTCCATCGCTGGGTTGTAAATATTTCTGTAACCTAATGGCATTAGACTCGCACACATGGCATGCAGCATGAGATCTCTGCTATTTTGGCAAGTTTTATTTGGGTATGTGTCTCCTGTATAGAAGGCGTGACATCAGTTTTCGCCACCAAGTATTTATAGGCATTGGTACCTCCTATGTGGGTCACTTTTGTGCTGTGGTTTCTTTGCGGAAGTTGTCTGTAGCTCTCCTACCCAGACCACACGGCCCATTTCAAGATGTTTCTGATCTGAACACCTTCAAAGATGCCTTCCAAGTAGAAGCCGGCTGCAAGGAAGCGGTCCCTCTCCCCATTTGGTAGGGACGGATGACTGCCCAGAGAGCAGGCCTGTGATGAGTCTTGGCCTGGGGTTTGTGACTTTTTCTCCCTCTCCTTTCCCTCCCCCTTCTAGTTCTCCTCTCACTCCCTCCCATTCAAAAAACATTTCTTATTAAAAATTACGCAATTATTTTGGTTTCCTTTATTTGCTTTTCTTTGCTAATTGTATGTCAAGTGGCCCTGGAAAGTGAAAAAGAAAGTTTTTACTTAGCTTCAGTTATAACACTAGCTAGTCTTAATTGTGTCAGGCATTGTGAAGTGGCTTTGCATATGTTCTCTCTTTCAATCCTCAGTGTTAACCAGCTGAAGAAGGTGACCTTTATCCCTAGTAAATGATGAGGAAGTTTAGCTCAAGGTGGTTAAGGGAACTTCCCAAAGTCACGCAGTTAGGAAGCAGTAGAGTAGAACCAAACACAGATTGTCTCTGAATCATACAGGTTATCTGATTCCAAAATGAGCTCTTAACTTTTGGAGGTCAAAAGGCTGAACAGACCTTTCTTAGAAGAAGACATATGTATGGCCAAGAAATATATGAAAAATTAGTGATGTTCAACATCACTAATCATCAAGGAATGCAAATCAAAACCACACTTGAGATATCATCTCACCCCAGTTAGGATGGCTATTATCAAAAAGACAAAAAATAACAAGTGCTGGTGAGGATGCAGAGAAAATGGAATTCTTATACATTGGTGGTGGGAATGTAAACTAGTACAGCCACTATGGAGAACAGTGTGGAGGTTCATCAGAAAACTACAAATAGAACTATCATATGATCCAACAATCCCACTACTGGGTCTATACCCAAACGAAAGGAAATCAGTATATTGAAAAGATATCTGCACCCCCATGTTTCGTGCAACAGTTTTCACCATAGCCAAGATACAGAATCAACCTAGGTGTCCAATAACAGATGAATGGATAAAGAAAATGTGGTATATATATATATATATATATATACAGTGGAATACTATTCAGCCATAAAAAGAATGACATTCTGTCATTCTCAGCAACATGGATGGAACTGGAGGATATTATGTTAAGTGAAAAAAGCCAGGAACAGAAGTTAAATACTACATGATCTCACTCATATGTAGAAGCTAAAAAAAGTTGATATCATAGAAGTTAAAAGTAGAACAGAGGACACTAGAGGCTGGGAACAGTAGGGGGAAGAGGAGCTTGGGAGAGATTTGTTAAAGGATACAAAATTACAGCTAGATGGGAATAAGTTCCAGTTGTGTGTGTAGGATAACTGTAGTTAAAAATCATATATAGTTTCAAATAACTAGAAGGAAGATGTTGAATGTTCTCAGTACAAAGAAATGATCAATGTTTGAGATGATGGATATGCTAATTGATCTGATCACCGTACATTATCTGTATTGGAACATCACTGTGTACTCCATAAATATATAGACTTGTTATGTCAATTCAAAAAAAAAAGCTGAACTTAGGTTGGAATGGCTATGAAGTAGCTAGCTTTGTCATATCTTTGATATTGACTGTAGACATTTATTTGAATTAAACTACCCTGGCTTCAGGAAATTTGAAGTATTTGAATGTTTAAATTTCAGCCTTATATTTTATAATATAGAGAAGTAAGACTTTAGGCTTGCCATAGATAGGGACATTCATTATCCATTTACAATAATGACTTTTTTTAATGCAAGAAGTGGGAAATAAACTCTAATCAATAGGCATACATGCTTATTGTTTTTCTTATTATACATTTTCAGTTGTTTTCCTGGCTTTATTTGTGATACCCATGTAAACTGTATGTGATATCTTAGGTAGGAGTCAGAATTTTAAGGTAAGAATACTTAGAGCTGTATGTTATTTAAACTTTTAAACTGAACATTTTACATTGTCCAGTATATAATTGGGATTAAAATTTCAAAAAACAATACCTATCTTTAATATGAGTGAGATTCTAGCGTTTTTTTTATTGCATTAAAAAATGCTGGTTGCCTGGACATCCATAGACAAAAAACTGAACTTGGACTTCATCAAAATTGAAAACTTTGCTCTGCTAAAGACTCTGTTAAGAAGATGAAAAGAGAAGCTACAGAGTGGGAGAAAATACTTGCAAACCACATATCTGACAAAGGACTAGTATCTATATATATAAAGAACTATCAAAATTCAATAGTAGAACCAAACCATCTAATTAGAAAATGGGCAAAAGACATGAAGAGACATTTCAGAGAACAAAATAAGCCATGAAAAGATACTCAACATGATTAGCCACCAGGGAAATGCAAATTAAATGCACAATTAAACATCACTATGTATCTATCAGAATGGCTAAGATTAAAAATAGTGATAACACTAAATGCTGGTGAGGATGCAGGGAAACTGGATCCCTCACACATTGCTGGTGGGAATGGAAAATGGTACAACCATTCTGGAAAATAATTTGGCAGTTTTTTTTTTTTTTTTTTTTTTTGTTGAGACAGAGTCTCACTTTGTTGCCCAGGCTAGAGTGAGTGCCGTGGCGTCAGCTTAGCTCACAGCAACCTCAGACTCCTGGGCTTAAGCGATCCTACTGCCTCAGCCTCCCAAGTAGCTGGGACTACAGGCATGCGCCACTATGCCCGGCTAATTTTTTCTATATAGATTTTTAGTTGTCCATATAATGTCTTTCTATTTTTAGTAGAGACGGGGTCTCGCTCAGGCTGGTCTCGAACTCCTGACCTTGAGCAATCCACCCGCCTCGGCCTCCCAGAGTGCTAGGATTACAGGCGTGAGCCACCGCGCCCAGCCTGGCAGTTTTTAAAAACCTAAAGACACAATGAAAATATTTCTTATAAAATAAAAAAAAATCAAACTCCACCTGAAAACAAAAACAAAAACAAATATAAAACTTTAAATATGCAACTACCGCATGACTCAGCAATTGCAAGCGTGGGCGTTTATCCCAGAGAAACGAAGACTGATGCTCACATAAAAACCTGTATGTGTATGTTCATAGCAGCTTTATTCACAAAGGTCAGAAACTGGAAATGATCCAGGTGTCCTTTAATGGGCGAATGGCTACAGGAACCAACTGCACCCATACTGTGGACACTGCTCAGCACCAGAGAATGCCATGCTTGTTCAGTCTTTCAAACTGGAAACCGCCATGATTCTTAGTACCCTTTCAGTCCTGGCTCTCATTGGACTTCATTTTACAGTTCTTTCTTGTGCATTTTTTTCTCTGTCCTTACTGGACAGCCCTGGTTAACACCTCATCATGCTGCATTTGAACTGTCCTAATAGCCACTTAATTATTTCTCTGCCTCATCGTAGAATATGTTCTGCACTTCATTCTCCACTCTGCCACGGGAATGGTCTTTCCAAAATGTAAATGAACTAACTTTAAAAAAAAAATCCTATGTAACCTACCAAATAGGTATATACTTTCTGTTAGAAATTTTATTACTTATCTTTAGGGAACCCGAGGACTCTAGAGAGAGAAACTGTCTACATTTAAGATCAGGTAAGAACCCCTGGGGAGGACCATGTGGAATACTGGCAGAAGTGTTGGTTCTGGAATCAGAGGGCTTCGTGTCCTGGTTCTAATACTAGCTCAATGTCCTTGGAAAAGTTTTGGCTTCATTTTCTTAAAAAAATGGAGATAATGAAACATACTTAACATCACGCAAGGCTGCTGGGAGGAGCAAGTGAGATGCACGGTGAAAATGCTTTGCGATCTGTAAAGCATTACACACACATGAGGAATGAAGCTGTGTGAGTAGCATTTCTGGAATAATTGTATGAAAACTATAAAAAGGACATTTGTAGTTCTGCCTAATGACACCAGTGGGTGCCTGTGTCGTACATGCCTGCGAGTGAGGCCTAGGTCTCTGCAGCTCAGGGTTTTGTTTTAACGCCGCTCGAAATGCCGGAGAGGCCTCCTCCCCCGCCCTGCGTCTTGGACAGGAGGAGGCTCTCTCCTGCCTATATTTGGTGGGGTTATCTCCCAGTGTGGTAGGGACAGGAATGCAGGGAGTTGTGGGGAAGAAAGCCGTCCTCACCGCTTGCTAGTCAATCTGCACTCTGGCAGGGGAGCGGAGGGGGGAGCCGGGCAGCGGGGGGGAGTCATTTCATGGTAACTTGCCAAAGTCTTTCTTAACCCATCTGCTCGCAGAAGTGACCAGCATGACAAGTAAAAGATCTGTTAGAGACAGATGGACTGTGTTAGTCCAGTACATTTATGGCTTTTGTGGCCTCAGAACAGCCAGTGACAGAGCTGCCAGGACTTGATAGCTTTCTGGGGAATGCTGGGTCAGCCAAGGGGCTGAAAAAAGCTAGAGGAAGAAAATCCACCCCTCAGCACTCTGGTGTGGGAGTGATTTCTGAAAAGGGAGGCATGGAGGGCGCGGGGTGGGATCCCTCCAAAGCACAGCCTTGCCATGTTTAAATAACTGTCTTAACCTCCCCAAGCCTCAGTTGTTTTCATCCATACCATAATTGTCTATAGCACAGGTTTCTGTGGTGATTAGATAAGATATGATAGAACAACACATGGCAGCTTAGTAGGCTTGCAGTAAGTGAAAGCTGGAATTGGGTGGACCGCGTAGCCTTTGGCACGTAGTATGTGCCCAGTCCAGCTGTCTGTGGGCTAAATGAACAGAGGTGTGAAAGGATAGGCTCCAGGACTCCTTTTGAATCATGTTCCCGCCGCTATTGCGAGGAGGATGAGTTGTCTCAGTCCACTGGATGTGCTGTTTGCTGAATTTTCTGCTTTCACTTTTGGTTTCTGAAGAGTGGGAAAAGGGGTACTTCAGTTCCTTTTCTGATTGATGGCAGAAAGTTCTTCGTATCACTTTTATCCTTTATATGTTAGATTCTGGAGCTTGGAGTAAGATCTGTGTTTTTCCACCGTACCCCTCGTCAAGCTGTTTCGCACACTCAGACCAGAGAGGAGAGCTGCCACGGCCAGTGGTGGCAGAGCCAGGACCAGCATCCCGGAACCTCTCGACTCCCCACAGAGCGCCGTTTTCTGTATTGTGCTGCTATTTACGTCCTCGTTAAAACAGTAAGTCTAAAAGGGAGCTGTGCACTTTTAAGTACTTTAATATGGCACGTGGCTCAGACTTGACTTTTTCTCTCCTTCTGAATTCTCATGGCTCAGAGTTAGTCAGTTCCCAGGCTACTGACAGGGAAGGTAACGGGAAGTTGTTTTGTATGGAACCCTATACCAGAGTATTCTTTTTTCACCTGGGGGTTTATTTGGTTTGGACTGAAATAAATCTCTGATATTGGTTTCTTAATCCTGAAAGCAGAGAGAACTCTAAACTCTTTTTAGAGGGTAGAGGCTGACGTCTTGTCTTATTCAACCTAGATTCCTAGTGCTTAGAATCTCAATGAGTGTTTGTTGAATTGAGCTGAAGTGTAAGAGTGTCTGGGGCAGTGGTTTGCAACCCTAGCTGCGTCTGTGGGGCTTTGAAAAAAACAAGCATGCTCACTCCAGACCTGTTGAAGTAGAATCTGCAGGAATGGAGCTCAGGCAGCCAGTTTAAAAAAAAAATCCCCAGGTGGTTCTCATATACCATGAAGGTTGAGAACCACTGGTCCAAGGTGAGTTGGAGTCCCAGGTAGTAGAAGTGCCTTATGCTTTCATCAGCTTAGAATGGCTTTGGGTACTTTGGGGTGATTAAAAGAATGTTATACAAACAAGTGTGAAAATTACATAAATGCCACATCCTGCTAGTATCTACTGTGAGGTATATTTGCGAGTCATTCGCTTTATTCTGATCTGGACTCATTCAGCCTTTTCTTCATGGAACAATAACTTGACAGTTAATTATGCAGAACCACAGTAAGTCGAGTTTGATTGGCAGAAAATTTTCTTGGGTATGAACTGCTCTTGAGGCATTTATTGAACTCTTGTTTGTACCAGCACTGTGCTGGACAGTTTATATACATTACTTTAGTCAGGCTGCCTGGGTTTTTCTAACTAGCTATGTCATTTTGGGCAAGTGCTTAAGCTTGTATAAACCTGACTTTCATCTATGAAGTGGGATGATGGAGGGCATTACTATCTCACAGAACTGAGGTTTGAATGCAAATGTGTGTGTAAAGTGCTTAGTTTGGTGCCCAGCACATAGTGCTCAGTAAAGTCGCCATTATTACATTGTCATCATAACAGTTTTTTAATGTAAATATTAAGAGCTAATATTTGTCAAAGGTGATGTCTCCCTAGCCCTTGAACCACAGACCACGTTAGTTTTAACTGGTAGAGTTAATTTACCACTTAAATATTGGCCTCTTGCATACCTTGAATTTCAGTTGAATGTAGCCAAGGGATTTCATAATTGGACCATTGCCCCTAAAAGCTGATTTTAATCTCTGTGAGTGAACAATCCTGGGGCTTTATTTGTTTCTTTGGTTTCATTTCCTGCACTAAGCATGTGGCTATGCATTCTTTTACGGTGACTTTGGGTACTGGGGAATCATTTTATTGCAGCTTCATTAGCTGTTTTGGGGGATGTGATTTTATGCTGCAGGAAGCTCTGAGATTGTGTTACTTATGTACTATCCAGACCAGGCTAGGAGCTTCCATGACAGCCTGTGCTTTCTTAGCTCTCTCTCATCAATCTGCTAACATTTTTTCTCCTATTCCTCTTTATAACTTCCTTATGAACAAAGAATGTTGTTCTTGTCACTGCTTGGTCCCCAGCAATTAGCAATGTCTAGCACATATTAGGTGCTCGATAAATATTTAGTGAATGACGATCTAGCAGAACACTGGATAAATCCACAAGCTGAGATTTAAGCTGTGTGGTATGAAATCTGCATTGGCAAAACTTGTCAATTTTGTTAATGTAAATTTAAAATGTTTTAGTATCTTATTTCATTAATCATTTATTAAATGTCTTATAGGCTAGGGGCATTAGGCATAGAAGGGTAATAATATATAATCCTTGCCTTCATGGGCGTGCAGTCTAGTGTGGTAGACAGACATGCCAAAGGCTGTAAGAGAGTTTGGTAAGTATGAAGAGAAGGGGGACCCCCTGTGTACTTGGCGCATAGAGCGGGCCTTGTGCTTTATGAACATGGGCCACACATCAAAACACAGCTTAAGTTACTCTTACACATTCATGCTTTTATATTTTTGTGGGTAGCACTTACCTTTAAACAGGTACTAAGTAAACTCTTGAATGGCTTTAGTACGAAATGAGTAGCTTTTGCTTGGGCCTCACTGTTTTCCTTTCCTTTGTTAGAAAAAGAAAATACAGGTTGCGTATCCCTCATCCAAGATGCTCGGGACCAGAAGTGGATTTTAGATCTCCTTTTTTTTTTTTGATTTTGGAATATTTGCATCATACTTACCAGTTAAACATCCCTAATCTGAAAATTGGAAATCCAAAATACGCCAATGAGCATTTCCTTTGAGCACCATGTTGGCACTCAAAAAATTTTGGATTTTGGATTTTCGGGTTAGGAAGATAACCTGTACAGTGTTGCAGGAGTTTGGGGCCAGGGGTTAGATGACTAGGTCACTAAACCAGGCTATTTATTCTTATTATCTAGGCTTTAGATCTCTCCATTGTAAAAGGAGGGGTTGGTGTTAAGGCCTCTTTTAGTTCTGGCTTTGAGACTCATTTCAATCCATCTTCCTTAGGAGTGGACAAAGAACGTGGTAATTTGGGAATAACATATCTACATTTACAGGGACTCTGCAGTCTAATTTTGGGTAAAGGCCATCTTTAGTGAGCCCAGGGAGAAGTATTGGTGGTCTCTGTGTAGCTCAGCTGTGAGGGGTATAAGGTCCTATTAATTTTCCTCAGTATTAGTAAAAGCATTATTAAGGTCACACTATTAGTGGAGTTGGCTGGAAAGAGGGGAACTATTACAGGTTATATTGAAGGCCTTGAAGTAGAAGTCACTAAATGTTTTTTATGAATACATTTTTTGGGGATTTCAGCTTTGTGTGATTTCTCTGGGTTAAGCTCGGGACATTTCATCACATGACAGTTGCATGCTCTTTGACCTATGCTATGGGAATGTACCAAAGCCAGCTCCTGAGTCTGAGTGCAGTGGTAGAAAACCTCTTCAGTCCCGAGCTGTGCTGCAAGCTGGGATGCCTTCAAGCCCATCTGAAGAGGCTGTGGTATTTTATGTTGGCTGGCGCTCTCTCAGGAACTCAGTGAGCACTGCAGGGAGGACGTCGTGGAAGTTCACACGCTGCGTGAGGCCCTCTAGCCTAGATGCTCCGGATGGGGGGGCTGCCGAACGCGTTGGCTGCATCTCCACCTCTCTTGGTTGGGAGTAGGGGGAGGAAAATGTTCTGTTCTTTTTTTTTTTTTTTTTTGAGACAGAGTCTCGCTTTGTTTCCCGGGCTAGAGTGAGTGCCGTGGCGTCAGCCTAGCTCACAGCAACCTCAAACTCCCGGGCTTAAGCGATCCTACTGCCTCAGCCTCCCGAGTAGCTGGGACTACAGGCATGAGCCACCATGCCCGGCTAATTTTTTCGATATATATTTTATGTTGGCCAGATAATTTCTTTCTATTTTTAGTAGAGACGGGGTCTCCCTCTTGCTCAGGCTGGTCTCGAACTCCTGACCTTGAGCGATCCACCCGCCTCGGCCTCCCAGAGTGCTAGGATTACAGGCGTGAGCCACCGCGCCCGGCCAAAATGTTCTGTTCTTAACGCCGGTCTTAATCGTACAATGTTAGTAATAGTAAGAATGATTCCTTACCCTTGTTTCATAGTTCACCAAGAATTTTTAGATCCATTATCTTTAACTTAATTCGCTCAGCAGTTCTGTGAAAAAGGGCAGTGTTCCTAACTTCTCTTTTTCAGTTGATTTTCCCGTGGCTCAGTGTAGCCAAGAGCCGTAACCAGGGTCATGGAGTGAATTAGCCACAAAGCTGGGAATAGCCTCTCAGGCTTCTGGTGACCCTGTTTCTTCCTTGATACCTCGCTGTTGTGGCTCTGTACCCAGTAACTACGCATGTTAGGTCGAGTCCTCTGTAAATCCCTTCCCCGTTTGGGGAGGAGTTCTTGGGAGGTTTCTGTTCATTTGGGAGCCTTCCCGTATCCTATGCTGGTGGTCTTGCTCCTGACGCATGGGCATTCCTGCAGGCCCCAGGCTGACCTTTGTGCATGGGGCCTCCCTGCCTTGCCTCCCCAGCCCCTCTGAAGGTGCGCACCACCTGTGTGGAGGCCCCGGTGCCTGTGTCCACAGCAGGTTGGACCGTTGACGTCCAGTTAGTGTTGCTGACTGCACATTAGTCTCATGCTAGAAACAGGATGTGCTCCGTGTCGACACGTTCTTTGCTGTGTGAAGATTGTGATTGTATCACCTTCCCCTCCCCAGTGTGAGCCCCTTGAGGAGGGTGTTCACCACGGTGCCTAGCTTGGAGTCCAGGCCACAGTAGACATGTAATCTGTGCTTGTGGCCTCAGTGAAAGGAAGCCCAGCAGAGGCATTAAATCTGGAAAACGACAAGTGAGTGAAAGGAATTTTTATTTAAGACATTTGCAAAAGAAATCTTTTTAGAAAAGTTGACCTGTTTCTCAATTGGAGTTAAATTTCAGCTCAGAAAAGCAGCTGTGTGCCCAGAGGGCTTTGGGATTTCAGTTTGAGACAGATGAATTTAATTTGTTGTTGTATGAATGTATTATCCTTTTGTGGTTTTATTAGACCTTTCTCCCAAATGGAATAGATTTTTCTATAAAAGTCACACTTCCTTTTTGAGAAGTCTAACACTAATTTTATGGGATGGTATCCCAAAAGATTACCTGGCAGGAACCAAGCACATTGCTTTAGTCTCATGGCCCCTGGTTTCTGCCTGCCCAGCTGCGGGGGAGAGAGGCACCCTCAGAGCTGAGAACAAGACACATTTCTGCATCTTGGCCATTCTCTTTTGCTGTTTCAAGTCTCTAAGCTGGCATTTCTTTCGACTTTTAGGAGATAGGTGGTTATATGCACATTACAGTATGGGGAAGAGTGTGGTGTTAACAACCAGGAGACTCAGCTTTTGTCTCTGTGCTCTCTCTACTGGCTCTGTGGCTTTGGGTAAGTCATGTGGGTCACTGAATGTCCTTCCTTTCCTATTCTGCTTTCCTGGAAGGATTTATGTGAGGGTCAAAAAGATAATATATGTAAGAATGCTTTGCACTTTTAAATTTTGGAAAATTCCAAACCTATTTGTGTTTTTGAAACATTTTAAATTATTTTTGGAATAGATTTGGCATAGGCACTTATTGGACATTTGGCACAGTTTTAATACTGCCAGGATGTACGATTTAAAGCCTTAATTCCTTATGAATACTACTGAAACAAAACTTACTACATTTGCTGTGGAAGAGAGAGGAATATTTGCTTCAGGGCGAATTTTGCCGACCTTGCCCCATGTCAATTAGGTTCTCATTTACATGTTCCCATGGCTCTTCCTAGTCATAGACTTTATTTATTTTACAAAAATTGTCTCTGCAGGATTTGCGTGGTGGTGCCTATAGCCCCAGCTACTTGGGAGACTGAAATGGGGGGATCGCTTGAGCCCAGGAGTTTGAGGCCAGCCTAGGCAACAGAGTTAGACCTCATCTCTAAAGATTAAACAAATTTATCTCTACACTTAATGTGCTTTCCGTGGCCAGACGTGGTTCTGAGAACATTACAGATATCAACTCATTTAATTCTCATTACATCCCATGAGGATTATAATCCTACTATTATCCTTATTTTACAGATAAGGAAACTGAGGCACAGAGAAGTTATGCAGCCTGCAACAGGTCACAGAACTCTTAAGTGGTAGTCGTGGAATTCAAATCCAAGCATTTGGCCCAGACATATTCTCTCAGCTACTGCTAAAATGTTTCCTCCTTATCACCCACCACACCTTATTTAATTGTTTCTTCTTCTAATAAACAGTAAGTCCTTGGGAACTCTAAAAGACATGTCTGTCTTATTCATCACAGTATCTGCAGTGGCTGACATCATACCTAGCACATAGTAGGCATGGTTGAATGACTATAGGAAGATTTTCTAATATTAATATCATCATCATTATTAAGCAAACTTTTTGCATATCCATGTTTTTCATTTGACCCCTGCAGCTGTGAGGTAGGTTGTATTTTCCCACCGTTTCATAGCTGAGGAAATGTAACCATACAGATAATATGTGATAAGTCATGGATTGAACTCTGGTCTTCCATATCCCAAGTCCATATATTTTTAGACTTTTTTCTTTTTAACTTTCAGATTCATCTAAAATTCTGTTCTTTGGTGTGGGTCATCAGAAGGAAGTACAGGTAAGAAGGTTTTAATGATCTTCAAATTCAGGGGTCTAGAAAAGAATTTAGGTGGTATTGACAGCTGGAGCTGTAGAGCTCTCTGCTATGGGTCCTCGGACTAGAAGTCTTCATGCTGATGAAAGTTCCTGCTCATAACCCTCTTGGTCATAGAGTCTGTCCATTCTGTAAGTGATTGTGTAAAGGCTTATTGTACATTTTACTGGGGTACAGAATGGGAAATCTTAGTGATATAGATCAGGTTTTCATCTGTGTTCTTTCACCTTTCACCTTTCATTTACTTATGGCTCTTTAACATTTCTTCATCAACTTTCTTACTCTGTTCTCTTGCTTCAGCCGGTTCTCTGATGTCTGTCTTCTTATGTTATTTCTGAATATCAAAGACGTTTATATTTTCCTTATGTAAAATATGAAAAGTGATGTCATGTAGACCAGTGGTCCCCAACCTTTTGGCACCAGGGACTGGTTTCATGGAAGATAATTTTTGCATGGACTGAGAGGTCGGGGCGGGGGTGGGGGGGCTAGTTTCGGGATGACTCAAGCGCATTACATTTATTGTGTACTTTATTTGTATTATCAATACATTGTAATATATAATGAAATAATTATACAACTCACCATAATGCAGAATCAGTGGGAGCCCTGAACTTGTTTTCCTGCAACTAGATGGTCCCATCTGGGGATGATGGGAGACAGTGACACCTGAAATGTGTTGCTTATGTCCAGTCTACTCCTTAATCTCGTTTTGGTTGCTGTCACTGCAGAAAACCCTGCTTCACAAAGATAGAATGTTGGAAATGGAAGCAGGCTTTTCAGTGCTTTGTGGCAATCTCAGGATATTCCACCTGGACTTTAATCCGAACGTATGGAGATTTCAGGTTGTCTCACATGTGCTTTTAAGGCCACTGTCATTTGCAATCTCAAGCAGGTGACACTTTCCCTGCATGGACGAAGTCGATTCACCTGGCTTATTCACAAATGGATTGAGGATCCATTCCTTCCCAGTTCGGGGGTCCTTAGTGGTTGGGAAATAATGCTCAACTCTTTTGAAAGCTGAGATAGGTGATCATGCACCAGCTGGGAGAAAGAAAGCCCTGGCTCAGTCTCTTTCAAAATCTCTGCCAGTGTTTGAAACATGTCAAAAATCCCATTGTTCACTCATTGCCCCCATAATTCCAGTTTGGCTTTGAATGCAGCCACTTTCTCTGCTGATGTGAACACAGTTGTCATTCTCCCCCGAAGTGACAGATTGAGTTTGTTGAGCAGGTTGAATATGTCACACAAGGAAGCAAGTTTTGCTACCCATTCTGTGTCACTGAAATGTGATGCCAGTAGTGACTGTTTTTCTAAGAGAAATCTCTGGAGTGTCTCTCATAACTCAAAAACTCTGGCCAGTGATCTACCTTTAGAAAGCCATCTCACTGCTGGGTATAAGAGAAGATGTGTGTGCTCTGTGTCCATCTCCTCACAGACCTACATGAACAGACACGAGTTAAGGGCATGTGCTTTAATGTGGTTGATAATTTTAATCATATCCTACAAAATGTTGTTTAGTTCAGGTGACATTTTTCTGCTGGCCAGCATTTCTCTATGGATGACACAGTGTGTAGACTCACATTCAGAAGCGACCTTCTTGACCTGAGTAGTGAAACAAGAGTAGTGAACCCAGAAAGCCGTCCAGTCTTGGCAGCCTGTCCGTCCATGCATATACTGACACAAAATGAACAATTCAGTTTTCCTGATATGTAATCATTCGGAGACTTGAGCAGTTCTGCAGCTGTGGTGTTGGTGGGCAACAAAAGTGCACATAACATATCCTCATGCACATTCTCCTGAAAATATATAGTATATAAACAAGCATTGTTGCCTCATTGGCAACATCGGTAGACTCAACCTGGATTGCATATCACGCTGACTCATTAATCCTCTCTAAGAATTGCACCTCAGTATCCTCTGTTGTTTCATCAATTCGTCTAGTTATGGTGCTAGCCGAAAGAGGAATACGTGCCACCTTTTGAACTGTAGCCTCTCCTAAAAATTCATGGCAAATGTCCTTAGTAGCAGGCAGGATCAATTCTTCACCAATAGTAAAGGGCTTCTTAGCTTTAACAATGTGATTAGTCACTAAGAATGATGCTCTCTCTCTCTGCATCCACATCAGCATCTATTGTTTTGGGACTTTCTGATAAAAGCCACTCTCACTGGGGTTATATACACTGTTGGTGAGACTGCAGACTAGTGCAACCTCTATGGAAAATAGTATGGAGATTCCTCAAAAAACTAAAAGTAGACCTACCATTTGATCCAGTAATCGCACTACTGGGTATTTACCCAAAGGAAAAGAAGTCATTTTATCTAGTGCAAAAGATACTTGTACTAGAATGTTTATTGCAGCACAATTCACAATTGCAACAATGTGGAATCAACCCTAGTGCCCATCAATTCATGAGTGGATTAATAAAATGTGTTATATGTACACCATGGAGTACTACTCAGCCATAAAAAGTGAATTAATTCCTTTAGCAACAATCTGGGTGGAGCTAGTGACCATCCTTCTAAGTGAAGTATGGCAAGAATGGAAAAACCAACACTACATGTACTCACTATTAAATTGGAACTAATTGATCAGCACTCATGTGCACAGATGGAAGTAAAACTTAATGGAAATCGAGCAGGTGGGAGAGGAGAGGAGGGGATCAGTGAAATCATACCTAATGGGTATAGTGTACACTGTCTGGATGATGGGCTTATAACTTTTGACTGAAGCAGTACAAAAGCAATCCATGTAACCAAAACATTTGTACCCACGTAATACTCTGAAATAATAATAATAAAAAAGAATGATGCTCTTAATGCAGACACATTTGATGAAGTGGTGGTCTTCAATAATTGCTTCTGTTCTTTGTGTTCACGTTTTTTTCTTTTGAAAAATTCCAAAGGCTTATCTTTTAATGCAGGGTGCTTGGTCTCCATGTGGCGAAGCAGTTTTGAAGGTTTCATGGCTTCACTGGGTAGCCGGTCACCACATACTGTACAAGGTGAATCACCTGGTACAGTGAACCCATGATTTAGTAGGACTCTTGGTATTTTCTTTTAAATGCAGCTTTCATTTTGTTGGCAGTCTTAGGGTCTTCGCCTGTCTCATCATTGGGTCTTTCCCCCTTTTCAAGAAGCTCTCCAGCGTTTTTTACTCATTTTTTGCTAGGGTTAGCTTGCGGGCTTACCAAAACTGTGACTGAGACAAGTGTGCAGTGTGGGAAAGATGGGCGGATGAAAGTGGTAAATAAAATAATGGGCGGTCCAACCATGGACTAAATAAAGTAAGTGTTGGATTCTGACTTAAAGCCTGACGCCAGATGCAGCTGTACAATTGAAGTACCGCAGCTCCCAGGCCACTATAAAGCCTGCCACCAGATGCATCTTAATTGTCACTTGCCACTCACTGATAGGGTTTCTATATGAATCTGCAAGCAATTGATTTATTATGATCTCTGTGCAGTCAAACCTCTCTTCTAATGATAATCTGTATTTGCAGCTGCTCCCCAGTGCTAGCATCACTGCCTCAGCTCCACCTCAGATCATCAGGTGTTAGATTCTCATGAGTGCACAACCTAGATCTCTCGCATGTTATGAGAATCTAATGCCACTGCTGATCTGACAGGAGGCGGAGCTTATGCAGTGATGCGAGTGATGGGGAGCAGCTGTACATACAGATGAAGCTTTGCTCACTCACCTGCCACTCACCTGCTGCTCGCCTCCTGCTGTGTGGCCCAGTTCCTAACAGGCTACAAACTAGTACTGGTCCGTGGCCTGGGGGTTGGGGACTAGAGATATAGACAAAACAAGTGAAACAGAACTTGTAAAAGAGCATAACATTTCTTTGCTTATTCTAAAGGAAATACATGATCATTGTAGAAAACTTGGAAATAAATGAGGATGAAGAAGAAAATAAGTCCCAAGGCAGATACAGCCACTGTTAACATTTTGGTTCATACAGCAGGCCCGACGCTGTGTCCTGAGAGAGGCCTGCGTGCCAGGCTGGCCCGGGCTGTCGTCTGAGAACTTGACGAGAAGCTCCCTGTGCCTCAGCTGTGTGCAGTAGGGTTATGCTGAACCCCTATCACTTCCTGGGGGTCTGGAGTTTCAGCATGTGGCAGGCAGAGGGTGCCCCTGTGACTGGCCCCCAATAAAAACCCTGGTGCTGAGTCTAACAGGCTTCCCTGGTGACAGCACTTCATACACACCTGCTGCTGGGGGAATGAAGCGTATCCTGTGTGTCTCCCCTGGTTGAGGGTTCTGGAGCTGGAGTCTGGTTTCCTCTGGACTTTGCCCCAGGTATTTTTTCCCTTTGCTGACTGTGCTGTGTGCACTTTCGCTGTGATAACTCCTGGCCCTGAGTGTGCCTCTGTGCTGAGTCTGTGACCCCTCCCAGCCATCGCTGAACCTGGCGGTGATGAAGGTCTATTCTTTTTCTAAGCGTAAATATGTATATTTTAAAATAAAATGGCTATAATATCTTTTTGAGATCTCTCTTTTATTTAGCAAATGTCAATGAGCATTTTGACATGTTGTCAAGTATTCTTCTAAAACGTGATTTATAGTTATTTAATCATATCTTAAATGTTTGTGTAGTGTTGGACGTTTGAGTTTTACAGTTTATATTGTAATGAAAATCCTTGTTTGTAGAACTTAGTGTGAATCTCTGATTATTTTTTTAGGATACGTTTTCCTTGGAATGAGATGATGAAGGAGTATGATCGTGTGTATGATCTATCAAGATACGTTAAATTCTTCCTTGGAAAGGTGTTTTCCATTCATTCTCTCATCAGCAGTGTGTGAAAGTAGTCATTTTACTGAATCCTCACCAATATGAAGTTTTATCATTTAAAAGGTTGTCAATTTGATAAATAATAGATGGTATCTCTTTTAATTTGCATTTTTGAATATCAGTTGCTCTGTGTTCATTGACTTTTTTCTTTTGTGACTTGTCTGTTCATGTCTTTGAGATTGAGAATGATGGGAGTTTTTCACCTTTTGCCCAGATATTTTGTGATTATTATGGGCTGGGATTGTGATCTCAGAGGCTAAAGGCTCGGTATTGCTCATTCCACTGTGCCTGCTAGAGACCTTATGCAGCCCTTGTGTCTGTGGTAGGTGCTTAAGAAGCAGGCTGTGCTTTTCGTGAAAAGTGTAACATCTTTTGCCCATAGATAAGGTGCATCGTTAAAGAAAGGGCACTGATTTGCGCACTGGCATTAGCATTTGCTGTGGGAAAATCCTGGGCCACCCCATGGAGGATAGTGGCAGTAGCGGTTGCCCCTGTGGAGGAGCGTGGACGTGAGAAAGAGGCCTTTGCGTATTTACTGCTTGCTGTGATAGTGTGAATGTCTCCATCAGGATGTGTTCACACATTTCTGATGAAATGTAAAAAGGCTCATTATGTGAAAACCTATGTAAACTAATCTCACATAATTGTAAAAGTAACTTGGGGGATGGTAGTGGGGAGACAGAGGGAAGAAAGAAAAGTGTGCTGAGGGTGTCTTTTGCGGGAACATAGATGCTGCTGCAGGTGGGGTCTGTGGAGGCAGATGTCGAGGGGAGATGTAGGATCGCCATCGTGCAGGGAAGGCACATTGGGCAGCTGTGCTGCAGGCCTGGCGGAGCCTCAGCCACAGCCACGCCGGTGTCGTGCCCTTCTAGGCTAACGTGGCCAGGCCTTTAACCCCCGCCTTGCTCAGTTTCAGGGAGACAGCAGGGTGTCCCCCTCTATGGCCGAGGCTGACCCTGTGGGAGCAGACGGCTGGGCAGCAAGGCTTTCCTGGTGGAGGAACCTGGAGGCCTGCATGTATCTATCACAGAGGCAAATTATTTTTGATTGCTGGTAGGAAAATGTGTTGAAACCTGGAGCCACCATGAGGAGGGGTGGGGAAGGGAGACTGACTGGTGGCTGGGAGCAGCGTCTCAATGGTATGTTTGTATAACAAGCCAAGTGTTGACTGTGTTTATTGGAGGGAATATGTGATGTATTCCGGGGTGTGGAGTAGCTGAAGCCCCCAAGTCCCTCGAGTGATACAACTTTCCATAATAGTATCCAATAAAAGCAGCGAATTCTAGAACAATAATATATTCTATCCCACTCATTTGTGTATGTGTGCACTTATTTCTAAAAGCACAGAAAAAGCTCTGGCAGAATATATAACATCCTGTTACCACTGGCTGCCTCAGAGGAGGGCAGTGGAGTTGGAGATGATAGTGAAGGGAGACTTTCACTGTTTCGTGTGATTTTGAATTTTTATTATTTATTTAGTGAGTCTTAGTTACTTTTAAGTTTGAATAATATTTGTAATTAAGGCATTATTTACTTTTGAAAATTTGAAAAAAATCCTAAATGACTTGTGACTGTGGACAACTTATAACCTTTCCATGCCTCAGTTTCCTCATCTGTGAAATGGGGTAAGATGGTACTGATCTTATAGGGTTACGATGAGAATTAAGTGAGATAAAACTCAGAGCCTGGCACCTTGTGAGTGCGTAGTAAATGTTATTGTTTCATTATTTTATAGGAAAAAGAATGCCAGTGGATCATATGGCTTAATGTAGTTTACCTGTCTGGACTTGCTCACGGCATTGGAAGGAACTTGAATTCCATATAGGCAGTGTGATGGAGAAAGTATTTTGGGCCTTGGCTTTGGTTGTGGATTGGGCTCTCGTGTTAGCTGTGTAATTTGGACAGGTTACTTTCCTTATTTCTCTCATCTGTTAAATGGGAGCAGTCACACTTTTATGTTGCAGGTGTTGGGGGAATTACATGACGTGCAACAAACATGAAAAGTGCTTGAGTGTGATGGAGCAAAATAATTCTAGTAAGCAGTATTTAGTCAAAGAACAAAGACGTGTCTGTCCTGTGGGGAGAGTTGTTTCTTTCTGTTTCACTTAATGTTCTGGGAAAACCAGTCAGCTTCGTGGCCTGTGTCTGACAGCCCTGGATCTGCTCTTATTGATTTGCCAATTGTCATTTGCTGTCATCACAGAAGCAGCAAGTGAACGGACAGCTTGCCTTGATTTGCATTTCTGGGTGTTTGTGCTATTTATAAACAACCAAGAAAAGACATGGGAGCCTGTTTATGGCAAGCTGGCAGATTCAGCAAAACACGGAAAAATCTGTTAGCACAGTTTGCACGTGCGGGCACAAAGCATTCAAATAAACATACGCATTTGCCCATATTTAAAAATTTCTCTTAAAAAAAAGACATTAAACCATTGGCCAGATGGCTTACAGAGCTTTTCCCTTGAAGTGCGTGAGTATGGCTGTCAGACATCTGAAATTTGAATCCGTCTTAAAACAATGCCATAATTTTGATGCCTCCCCTCCCCTTTTTGCCATTTATGAGGAGTGAAGGATCCAGGAAAGAAAGTATCAACTTACAAAGGTTTTTGTTAGAATTAATCTTTCATATTCTTCCTTTTGATATCCTATTCTCTGTTTACATTTTATAGTGTTAGCATCACCAAGCTGTAGGGTGGAGACATTCTTTCTTCCCCTACAAAAATTTAAGTTCCCTGCTATATCACCAGTGCCTGGCACATAGATGCTTAATAAATATTTGTTGAATGAATGCATGGGCTGAAAGAACCTTATTCTTCTTTCTTCTTCAACTTATGAAAAATGCTTTTGGAAAAAGCTATGTGAACAGGGCTTTTAAGCAGCAGAGGCTACATAGGTTGCTATGGAATAATTTGTCATCCTCATAATTACCTGGAAGAAGGCATAGTCCTGGAGTAGGAACGATATAGACAGCCCCTCCAGGAAATAAGCTAAGTATCACAGCCTTTCAACAGGTATGTGATGTTTGCATGGGTGTATATGAAGAACTATTGTAGCCTAGTGTCACAGGTGTTCGGTCGCCCAGCGTCACAGGTGTTTGGTCACCCAGCGTCACAGGTGTTAAGATGCCTGGTATAAAGGCTGAGGCACAGGGTTGCTCCAGGCCACCAAGGCAGAGTTCCATGTTCACTCTTCTCAGTGCCTGTTAACTTCTCCCGTGCTGCCCTCTTTACTGCTAAAGCAATCTTCCCTGACTCAATATGTAAAAATGAGGGAGAAATTGTACTCTGGGTCCTAGGCTGTGGCGAAAAAACCCAGCAGCTGAAAATAATGTTCATGAGTCTTTTGTCTACAAAAAGTGGCAGTTTTCATAATGCGTTTAAATTCCCACTTTTCTCATACATTTTATAAACAAATAAGACAATGAGAAGGAGTTTGGGGAATGGCAACTTTAGGAAAAGGAAAAACACATGAAACCAGAACATTACAATTTGTTTTGTTCTTGGTCTGGAATGGAAGTCCTTAGCCTCCTGTCTAAGGGACAGCCCAAATCTGGTTAGAAGCCGTTGTGTAGCCAGTAATTATCCATAATTCTAGGAAGGCAGGTGCAGCACCAATTCGGTCCTCTAATAGTGGTCTTATTAATTTTAAATACGCACGGCAGGAGAAGCAGATGGTGAGGTGGGGTAAGTGTTCAGATGTTTGGTCATTGATAGCTTTTCACTTCCATGTATTATATTGGGATTTGGGACCTGGGGAGCCCACTGAGAACTGATTAATATCTGTCCCCTTACCAGCTGGGTTCCTTTTCACACTAGGTTCAAAAAGATTGCTCCTATGACGGTAGAGAAAGATTGTTTATTGTTTTGAAATCATAAACATTTATTTGTTCCATCCAAAATTCTGAAGCAGAGCTATTAAAAGGTTGTCCTCTATTGTATTTCAAATCTGGGTGTTTTTAAAATTACATAAACAAATTAAGGTCTTTTTTAGTGGTTAGCTGTGTATATTATTGATTTGAATGAGAGGTGTATTCCACTACAAAATCCCTGGGACTTTATGCCAGGATGTGAGCCCTGGAACATCAGTTGGATTTTTCTAGATGATTATACAGGCACGACACTGAGTGCCACACAAACATGTTTAATAAAGTGATCACTTTTTATTTTGCCTGAGTTCAAATTTTGTGTCAGTGTTTAGAAAAAGAGCAAGAGAAATTGGAGGAATGTTCCTCTAGTCCAGCCCTTTGCCCACAAGGTTATAAAGTCCGAGGGTGCTTGCAGGAAGACACATTCCCTGCCATCCTCAGCACTGGACAGCTCTCATCATCACAGGTTCGTCCCGGCTGTACACCTGTCCTCCTTTTTCCCTCCTGCTCAGGTGTCTCACAAAGGGAAGTGGCCCCGTTTTTCAGAAGCTGGATAAGACTGCAGAGTGATGAGTGGTATTGCTGCAGGGCCTGCTGTCCCGGTGGACATCAGTCTTGCTGGCTGCCACAGTTCGGTGATTGTGCAGCACCAGAAGTGTGTAGCTGTGCAAAATGAGAGCTGAAAATAACGGTAATGGAGATGTCTTCATCAGGGTTCTCTGAGTATTTTACTCATGGTTGGAAAGCATGGGGAAATGTATGTTACGTGTAATTTGATGTCAGAAGGAAGTCGGGGACTTGATATGGAATCAGAGTAGAGTGAGGAAGTTAAGGTGCAGTAGGTACCCCTCACTTTATTAAATGAGACCTCCTCCATCTCCCGACTAGACACACACACAGGCATATGGCTACATTTTACCTGCTATCCAAATTGACGAGTATGCCTTATAGTCATGTTCAGGGTTAAGTGATCATGTTCTTCCTTATATAGTAGGCCTCGAACTGCATTCAACACAGAAATTTACTCTTGCTACATAGAAAATACTTTTATTTACGAAGTGGGAGAGCAGTACCAAAATCTAGATTGGAATTGTGGAACGATAGTTGGAGAGCAGCAGATTATCTAGGCCAAAGACATTTTTTTGATGAACACAGAAATAGGACCAGAGAAGTGAATTTGCCTAAGGCCCCCCCTCCCCACCCCGGCCGTGTTTCACTGTACCATTTGAGCCAAGCAGGTTCTTGACCTATTTTGTCTAAACTATAAGTCATGCTTCCTCTGATTCCTGTATAAATTTATTCTGTCATTCATTCTTTTCTTTCAGTGAATTATTGCAATGTTGCCACGAAACAGTACTCCACAGTTAAAATGTGGCAATGTTTATACATTTCTGAAGTTTTTAGTTGTACAGTTTGTAAAAGTCATACTTATAGTTTCTTGTTGGTGGCAAGATATTCTTTCAGAAGCTAGTCGTGTGGCACATTTACATTTATTTATTTTTAAAGGCTAGTTTGTTTAAAACCTACTTAGAGCTGGTGGGGTGGGATTGGGGTAGGGGGGATGACAGCTGCCTGCTTCACAGGCAGAGAGGAAGTCGTGGTTTCCTGAGAAGTGACCTGTGTCCCCATTCATATTACCATACTCTCTATCTAGCATGTTTAATTTGCATTGGTTTCCTTGCATCTGCACTTTTCTGGCTTCATTTGGGTCTCCTTACTTATTTTGACGTATAACTTCAGGCTATGGAGAAGAACAGCTAGTTTTGCACAGAGATACACACAAAGGAACAGTTTGCTAAATAAACTTGAACAGAGGCATTTTTACAGGGTGTACTTTCTTTGACGGGAAGCATTCTGATTGTGTGGCTGGGCTCTCTCACAGTTCCTCCTTGTTAGATTGCAGGGTTTTGAGGTTTTAGTGATGACCGTAATCTTTGAGAATGTCATTCTTGCAGGTTCTAAGAAGCCAGGGTTTATTCAGTGTTAATTGGAGGGAGACAGCTGTATTCCTAGCCAAATATTTGTTAAAAGTTGCCCTGGCAGGGTTGGTGGAGGTATTTGCAGTACCTAAGTCTTAAGGTTAGTATAGGAGTTTGAATACTGTTTAAACCATGAATAACTGAAACATGTCCAAGTGCTTTTTGCTATATCAGTTATTGGTCACTGATGTACTTCTCAGTCAGACCTGATGAATTCTTGAGCCGCCTCTTACCCTCCCATGCTTTTTTTTTTTTTTAAAGATCACAGCCCCTCCAGGGGCCACTACCAATCAGTTGGTGTTTTCAGGAGGTTGAAATGTGTTTACCATCTCTGGTTCAGACACATTCCAAGCCTGCTGAGACTTTGTTATGCCCAGTTCTCTGTGTCACAGCCTGCCTTCTGCTGTCTGTCCTCAGCTCTGTAGGGTTCTGGACTGTTGGAACTGGAAGCCACTTCACATTTACCTGGGTGTTCGGAACCTTGTTTGCCCAGCCCAGGGATGGGAGCGGCATTATCAGAGACTGAGACCTATTAAGCTTACGTGCCATTGACAATGAATGAGATTTCCTTCTGTACAGGGAGCTTCTTACAATGTGCTTTTGGTATGGTATAGAATTTTTTGAGGTTTGCCCTTCTTGGGTAAAGATAATTTGTGATCCTGTCCTTGCTTCCAATACAAAAAATATAATTTGCCTATGAGTGCATTTTGTATTATTGAGTATTGACAGACAGTTTTTAACCATCATTCACTCAGCCACTGTTTACTGGGCAGATGTGTGTGCCAGTTATAATAGGAACTTGCTAGGCTCCTGGGCTACCCCTTACGCAGCTGGGGTCTGAGGGGGAAGCAAATAACCAGGCCTATGAAAGGGCATAGATGGGGGGCCCTATAAGGCACAGGACTCAGTACATACGTCAGCCCGTCTAAGAGATTGCACATCCCAAACCATCAGCACGTCCCATACCAATGCATCCCCCATCAAAGTAGTCATTATATTATTTTGAAGTTCTCTGCTTATGTATATATCCTTCCCATTAAATTGAGAACTCGTTAAGGATAGGCTGTGAGGTATATATATATATATATATGTATATTCCAGTTGCCAAACACAGTAAGGCAAAAGATAGACAAGGGGGCCCAGGCTGGAATGCAGTGGTGTGGTGTGGTGTGGTGTGATCATAGCTCACTGTAACCTCCAATTCTTGGGCTCAGGTGATCCTCCTGCCTGAGTCTCCTGAGTAGCTGGGACTACAGGTATGTGCCACCATGGCCAGCTAATTTTTGTATTTTTTGTAGAGGTGGGGTCTTGCTATGTTGCCCAGGGTGGTCTTGAACTCCTGGCCTCAAGCCACCTCCCACCTTGGCCTCCCAGTGTGCTGGGATTACAGGTATGAGCCACTATGCCTGGCCAGCAAGGGCTCTTTTTAGTGTTTCATGAAAAATAGGTGGGCTTAGTGAAGAGAGTTTGTGTTGGCCAGGGGAAGACAGGATGGGTTCACAGAGGGAGATAGTGGTTTTTTTTTTCTTTGTTTAGTGCTTTAATTTGACATAATTCAGACTTATGGAAAAGTTGTAAAAATAGCAGAAAGAATTCCTGTATGGCCTTTACTCAGATTACCTATACATTTTTCCACATGCATACTTTCTCTCTCTGTATATAAATTTTTTTTTGAAATATTTAGTAATGGAAGATAGACTGTAGGGGTGGGGTGGAAGGTGGAGGGAGAGAGGTGAGTGGGGAGGTTTTTCCAGTAATCCGGGTAGGCGACGATGGTAGCTGGGCCTGGTGGTAGATTGTGACAGGGTGTGGAGTGGTCAGGTCTGGTATACACTTTGGAAGGAGAGCCGGTGAGATTTGCTGTTGGGTTGGGCAACAGGAGTGAGAAAAAAGAAGTTTTAAGGATGACTTCAAGGATTTTGGCCTGAGTACCTGGAAGACTGGAGATGCTGTTACTGGGATTGGGAAGACTAGGGCAAGAGTAGGGTTTAGCAGGGGGATCAAAAGTTGGTTTTGGGCATCTTAGGTTTGCGGTCCAAGGGGAGATGCCAAGAAGTACTGGGGAGAAAAAGCAGGAAGTGAGACCCCAAAGAACATGAGCAGCTCATAAAATAGAATTAGCCGACATTATTAGTAAGCCAGGCAGACACTCCGGATGCACACAGGGATAGCAGGTGGCTATACTGCAGTGGCATATGTTGAGGTTTATGTATGTGCACATAAGCCTACAGTCCCCGTACAGTTTCCCTTCCACTGTTAGTAAACTGCTGGTACTTAGTTGCATTGGTAGTTACATTGGGCATACTCTGACATCACCAGCTTCCTGGAGGTTTTGTTTTCATTATTTTTTGTCACCACCCCCTGCATTTGCCCCAGCAGCATGTCCAGCAGATGTGTTAGTCATCTCTTTCGACATTCCTCAGGAAGGTTAGATTGAGTTCAGTTGCCCCATGGAAGGCAGTGGAAATGGGAGTTTGGCATTGAGGGCAGAGGTCTAAACTGAGGTGAAACTTTATAGAGATTATCACTGTATAGATGGTATTTAAAATCCTGGGGTTGGATGACATCACCTAGGGCTGTGGTCCCTAACCCCTGGGCCATGGACCAGTGCAGGTCTGGGGACTGTTAGGAACTGGGCCATACGGCAGGAGGTGAGTGGCAGGCGAGTGAGTGGAGCTTCATCTGTATTTACAGCCACTCCCCATTGCTCACATCACCCCTTGAGCTCCGCCTCCTGTCAGATCAGTGGTGACATTAGATTCTCATAGGTGCGCAAACCGTACTATAAACTGCACTTGCGAGGGATCTAGGTTTCATGCTCCTTGTGAGAATCTAACGCCTGATGATCTGAGGTGGAGCTGAGGTAGTGATGCTAGTGCTGGGGAGCAGCTGCAAATACAGATTATCATTAGCAGAGAGGTCTGACTGCACAATAAATGTAATGTGCTTGAGTCATCCCTAAACCATCCCCACCCTCAGTCCTGGGAAAAATTGTCTTCCATGAAACCAGTCTTTGTGGCCAAAAAGATTGGAGACTGTTAACCTCGGGAATGGATATAATTACGAGAGGAAGAAAAGTCTATGGACCAAACCTGGTCATTTCAGCCTTCAGAGGCTGGGAAGAGGAGGGGAGATCCCCGATGTAGGTGACAAAGCAAGAGAAGCTGCTTCTAGAAGAAAAGGTGATAGATACCATCTGTCAGATGCTGCCAGGTGGGATGAAAGGAGCATTGAGACTTGATAGCTGGACTTGGCAACAGAGATGTCATTAAGTGACTCTGACAAGAGCTGTTTCAGGAGACTGGGTGGCGAAGAAGGTTGCTGGGTAGAGTGTGGGGAGGAGGGAAGTTGAGGAGTGATGCAGACCTCTCGTTGGAGGTGCTTGGTATGTTAAAAAAGGTTTGCTTTAGATGGTTAGTCATGATGGTGTTAAGTATTATTTAGTTTATTTTGTAGCTTCTGGATCCTCATCCTGGGGAGCAGATTAGCATCCCTTAGCTGGAAAACTGAAGGTATGTAAAGAATCTCTGTTAATGGTGGGTTATACTGTGTTTTAGGCATTATAAAGAAAATTTTCTCTGTAGAAATGGGCCCTTTGGATTCCTTCTTAAACAAGGACTTTTCAGGAGGACACACACTTTCATATGTAAATGATAAAGTGAGAAAGCAGCCTTTTTGCTTTATTGAAGCTAAGATTATTAAGCTGTTACTACTAATTGCTAATATTTTTGAAAGGTAACTATTGTTTAGTGAGAAGACATTGGTCTATCATATATTAGGCTTGTATCCTGAAGTAAGTTATTTAACCTTTCTGAGAGATAGTATCTACCCTGCAGAATATATTATTTTTATTTTGTCTATTCTGTTCTATTCTAAATTTTGAGATGGGGTCTTGCTATGTTGACCAGTCTGGCCTCGTGCTCCTGGGCTCTAGCCATCTTCCCTCTTCAGCATCCTCAGTACATCACTGCACTGGGCTTATTATTATTTAAAAAAATTTAATGACTTGCTTGGAAGAGCAGTTCTCATTAGGTCTATTGGTGTCCTGTAAAATACGCAAAGGAGATTTGGTTTCTCTGGGGGAGTAATCGCTACAGTTTATTGAACACATACTATGTGTTACACTCTATAGCAGGCAATATTATCTTCACTTAGTCCTTACAACCAGTCTTTAAGGTGGAGATCATCCTTTAAAAGCTTTTCACATAGGACATTTAAAAAATTTGTTAGCAAGCCTCTGATCATCCTTGTTTTTAGAGAGAGGTAAAATAAAATACCAGTGTACTCAAGGCCACATCTAGAAAGTGGTGGAGCAGAATTCCAACCCAGACCCTTCAACAATGTAGTCTGTGCACATTCACTGTGTTGAGACAATTGTATCATCACATTTTAGTAGAATCTGGATCTCATCCATTCTGTGAGTATGGCAGCTCCCAACCCTGCAGAGCTAGTGTGTGAGACCAACCGTCTTCTTTAATTTGCTTCCATTAGCACACTGACATATGTTACCCAGAGTGTGGTGCCCAGCTGCCCCTCCCCCTGTGCCCACAGGCGCAGCAGTGGGACCATCTGCCTGGAGCCAGGGGCAGAGAGACAGACGGCCCCGCCTTCCCTGGAGGTTTGAGCCTCAATCCTGTGCCTCCTGTCAGGCGCCCCCAGGACGTTTCCTCTTTGCTTGTCAGGAGAGACTTGGATGGAGTTGCACCCCAGGGCCTCAGCCCTTCATGATGACGGGGGCTGAGTGGACTCAGGAGGCCCGACCTCAGGCTTGCTCGTTGATGGGCTGTGTTGTAAAAGGGGCCCGTGAAGAAAAGGCTGATGAATCAGGTTTATAGAAGGAGATTGGTGGGTCGGGTCAGACACAGATCCATCAGGCCCCTTTTGTCTCCCTGCAGCACAGACTCAGCGTTCTGAAACGAAAGGTGATCCTTTATCAGGGTGGGTTAGGCCTCGTTGCGAACCCGGATCCCTGGTTTTCAGCTTTTACTAGGCTTGCCTTAAAATGTAATTCTTATCTGCCTCTGAATTTACAGTTTTCTTCTAAATGCTTCTACAGTGTTACAGTTGTGTCCTTTGTCTTGGGTTTCAGGTTTTCCTTTTTGGAGTTTAATCCCCCGAATCCCCAGAGCAGAGGTAAGCTAACTTTTTCTATTAAGGATCAGATAGTAGATATTTGAGGCTTTAGGTTACTTTTGTGACTACTCAACTCTGCTATTGTAGCGTGAAAGCAGCCATAAATAAACAAATGGGCATGGCTGTGTTCCAATAAAACAGTATTTACAAAAGTAGGCTTCAGGCCAGATTTGGGCTCTATGGGCGAGGATATGGATAAGCCTGTGCACAGATTGAACCCTGACTGCTCCTGAGTCATTGTAGATCTTGTTCAATCTGACAGTGTGGAGAACGTCAGCCAGATGCCAAGCGTGGCTTTGGGGCCCTTATTACTTTTTTAGCTGTTTCCTTTCTTGATTGCTTTGCCAGTGATTTGCATTCAGCTTCTGTTGGAGGCCTCCCTTGCTCACTGTGGGTGGCAGGTGAGTGGAGACAACAGCGTTTGCATTATTTCTGTAAGGAGAATTATTACTGGTCCACTTTCTCCGTCTTAAAACACCCTTTCCTTGGTGTGTCAGAGTCAGTTAGGTTTAGGGCCAGGCTTTTCAAAGTGTGACCCACGGCCCAGCAGCATTGGCATCACCTGGGAGCTCGTGAGAAACACAGACACGCAGGCCCCAGCCCAGGTCATGTGCATCAGAATCTGCATTTTAACACGACCCCCAGGTGAGTTGTCTCCCTGTGACAGTTTGAGAAGTATGGGCATAGGGTATTCCAACCTGGAGGACAGAAAGACAGTGTACTAAAAAACCCTCTTATCTTTAGCTTTTTTTATAGGGAAAGTATAATAATGTGACTTTAGAGCTGCGAAGGCAGTTTTATGTCTTTTCAGACATTTTATAAGAGTCATGATTGAAGGTTATTTTCCTGATGGAAAGGGGCTGTTGCTCTCCACTAATGTGGAATTCTGTAAAAAGTTGTAGGCTGGGTAGAAAAACCAGGCTAAATAGGGTGGTTTCTGCCACCCCTTGTAGGGTGACTGGGCAGAGCCCTTGATCTCTTTGTGCCTTAGTTTTCTCATATATGATATGAGGTTAAAGCTCCTAGGTTGAAGTGTTCTAGTTTATCTTTTTTAGGCCATGTGTTTTGATCTTCTCCCTCTGCCTTCTGCCATCTTGAGAAGGATATTTTCATTCCCTATTGTTGAGCATGATCTTCTATCCCACCCCACTTTGGACTGGTCGGCTGCAATTTCGTCCCAGCTGGCTGGGGTCAGGGGCTCAATCTAAAACGCATTCTGAGATAGTTTTGGTAAGTTAGTGCTGATGGAGGCTTATTCAGTGGGAAAGTCTTAAGTTGTGGAGGTTGGTGCTCTCAGCACCCTGGAAGCGGTTGCCTCCACTTTGTCTGCCAGCTCCCGAGTTATAGTTCCAGTGACTTAATTAGGATAGGCTTTTTATTTAAATAAAATAGCTGCAGAGATGCACACAGTCGAGTCTGAAGTGTGAAAAGATGGAGTTGAATAGGAAACGTCTGCTCTCAGTCGTTGGGAACGTGGGCTCTCACAGCTGGCAGCATGGAGTCCTCGTGATCTTGCCTCGTCCCTGTCTCTGAGCCCCCCACACCACCCCCCTTGTCTCCTTGGGAGTGCAGAGCCCCACGAACAGCTCTGTCAGCCTGGAGTCTCCACAGAGCCTGCTGTCCTCGTGGTCAGGAGCCAGTCTGTCACTCTGGACATCTGCAGAACCTTAGGTGTTCTTACTGGGCAGCTGGTGGCTGCTGCGTAGGCTAGCAGGGTAATCTTTCATTCCGTGTTGAGAGGCCCAAATGGTTTCCTAAGTGATGCTTTCTCTACTTAGAGATGGTGCTAGGATCTCTTTTGTGTCCTACTTCTTGAATTAGCCTGTCCCTGCAGGGATTTAAGAGGCAGGGTGGGTCATAGGAAGAGCACCTTTTGGGCAACCAGACTTGAGTTTTTGTCCTTTCTGGGCCATTAACTAACTAGACTTGTACCCTTGGAAGTCACCCTTCTTCCCTGGGCTTCAGCATCTACATTTGTAAAACTCTATAGTATTAAGACACTTCTGAGATTTCCCCAGACCTTAGCAGGCTTTGTCATTTAAGAGGGAATTCAGTCAGTCAGTCAGTCAGCAGGATGATGGCTGAGTTGTCAAAGAGGGTGTATTTCAGCGCCTGTCTTCATTTGTATAAAATTCAGAGGCCTCCTGTGTCAGAGGGGTAAAGTGCATGGGAGATACACGCTGGGTGTCAGGAAGCCTCAGGAAGGCTTTCCTTCCCTTTGACCCTGGCCCCACCCTATCTCAGGGAGAGAGGTTTTACGGTATTGGTGTGACGCTTTGCATGTAGCTGGAAGTCTTCCGCTGATCTGGCCTGCTTTGTGCTAAAGCAGGATCTTTTTAGCTTTGGATGAAGACAGAACTGGTTTGGTTTGAAATTTGCGCTGTCCTTTCCAGCCATGTGGGCTACTCACCTCAACTTCATTTACTTACCAATAAAAGGAGAATCAAGTCTGCTTTATTTTTTTTATTGAGACCATGTCTATACGTGCTGTCTGCCTCTCCTTTCCCCTTTGTTTATATTTTTATTCTTTCCCTTTGATTAGAAGAAAAACCCATTCACAAATACCAAGATGCAACAGCTTTATGGTAATGAAGGGAGCATGATTCATTAGAGCTTGTGATTAGGAATCCTGCTTCCTTCCTTATGAAAAAACAAAATTAACTCTTAATATACTCAGCCAGTCCGATGCTCTTATTCCCTAAGTCTATTGCTGTGTCACAAAATCTTTTCTTAAAATTCCATTTACCTAGATCTAGTATCATCAGACAAAATATACAGTGTTTTCTGTTGCATTTTCCTTCTCCTTGCTTGACTAGTTAGGTTTTTTCTCTGACTCTGGGTTCTCTACTTCTAGTTTGCTTCTTCAGCTCACAGGATCCCAGTCCCTGAAGACAAAGAGCATCCCCCCACCCCCTGAGTCCACTCACAGCCTTTGCTGTCAGTCCTGGTGCTGTACCCAGACCAGGGCAACTGCCATCTGCTTTCTGTTCCCGTGGACCCATTTGCCAGTTCTAGGATTTCATCAAAACGGAATCACACGGTATGCTTTTTTGGTTTGTGTTAGCTTCCTTTGCATAGCTTTTTTGAGATTCATCTGAGTTACATGTTTGAGTCATCTGTTTCCTTGGTAGTTTGTTTCTTTTCATTGCTGAGAAATATTCCATTGTATGAATGCATCATGATTTGTTTATCCATGTGCTTGTTAACAGTCGTTTAGGTTGTGGGCTGTTATGAATAAAGCTATTAATGTTCTTGTGTGGACACATACGATAATGTCTCTTGAGTAAATAGCCAGGAGTGGGATTACTGGACCACATGGTGAGTGCACATTTAACTTTATAAGAAGCTGCCAGACTGTTCCCTAAAGTGGTTGTTCCATGCACCTTCCCTCCAGGGAAGTGTGAGGATTCTGGTTGCTCTACAGTTTTACTGAGGCTTGGTTTGTTCAATCATTGACATTTTAGTCATTCTGGTGGATGTATCAGGGTATCTCATCATGATTTTAATTTGCATTAACCTGGTGACTAATGACATTAGCGTCTTTTTAATGTGCTTATTGGCCATTCATGTCTTTTTTTGTGAAGTGTCTGTTCTACTTTGCCCATTTGTTATTAGATTGTCTCTGTTCTTCTTATTCAGTGTATTTTGTTATAAGTGCTTTGACAGACAAATGTATTGCAAATATTTTCTTCTCATTTTCTTAAAGATTTCTTTTAAAAAGTCCAATTTATTATTTTTCTTATATGTTAGTACTTCTTGTGTCCTAAGAAATCTTGGCCTACTACCAAAGTCATAAATATTTTCTCCTATGTTTTCTTTTAGATGTTTTATAGTTTTATCTTTTATGTTTAGGTCTGATCTATTTAAGGTAATTTTTGTATATGGTATGATACAAGGGATAATGTTAGTTTTTTTTCTATATTGATATCCAGTTGTTCGGCACCATTTGTTCCAAAGACTGTTTTTTTCTCCGTTGAATTGTCTTGGCATCTTTGTCAAAAATCAATTGGCCATTTATGTGCGGGTGCATTTTGGGACTTTGATCTGTTTCACTAATCTATCCTAACACCAATACCATATTATATTGATTATCATAGCTTTATTATAAGCCTTGAAGCTAGGTAATATAAATTCTTCAACATTGTCCTTTTTTCTCCACATTGTTTAGCTATTCTAGTTCTTTTCATTTTCAGATATTTTAGAATGGCTTGTCTTTCTTTCTGTCTTTCTTCCTTCCTTTCTTTCTTTTCTTTTCTTTCTTTCTTCCTTTTGCCAAAATAGCTTTTGGGATCTTGACTATGATTGTGTTGAGTCTATAGATGAATTTGGGGGAGAATTATTATCTCACCAGTGTAGACTCTTAACCTTTCCAATCTATGAATATATCTCTCTCTTTTTATTTAGGTCTTCGTTAAGTTTTCTTAAAAACATCTCATACTTGTCAGTTTGTCAATCTTTCACATATTTTGTTAAACTTACCCTTATGTATTTCACATATTTTAATGCTGTTAGAAGTGGTACTAGGTTTTTTTATTGTTTCTTCTTTCACTTTTTAATTGTTCTTTGATAGTGAGGACCTTATTATTTTGTAAGAACAGATGAGGGGCCGGATAATAGACAAGGGGCACTCAGTCTGCAAGGACTTTGCTCGGAAAGGCTGTGCAGGAGGAAGTGGCATTTGGTTGTACCTAGAGGAACGCTGGCTGGTGCGGAAGTAAGGGGCAGCTCAGAAAGCATGAGCTGAGGTCAGAGGCAGGAGCCACAAGGAATGTTCTGAAAATAGTGAGCAGTGTTGGATCAGGCCGCACTGAACCACGAGAGGTGGAATGTGGAAGGCGAGGAGTTTATAAGGACATTGGAGCCTGATTGATAAGGGTTTTTGCTACTGTACGAAGTTAAAAATTTATCCAGATGGGTGCTTGGGAATCCTCATGTGTTTATGAGCTGGAGGAAGCAGCCGTTTTGGGGCATTTATTTTATTTTTAAAAATTGTGGTAAATATGCAATAAAACATTTACCATTTTGACCATTTTAAGTGTTCAGTTCAATAGCATTAAGCACGTTCACGTTGCTCTGTAGCCATCACCACCACCCATCTCTAGAATGCTTTCATTTTCCCAGACTGAAGTTGTGTCCCAGTGAGACACGAACTCCTCCAGCCCCTGGCAGTCCCGGCACCACCATTCTACTTTCTGTCCACATGATTTGACTACTCTAGGGACCTCATGAGTGCAGTCACACAGGATTTGTCCTTTTGTGACTGGCTTGTTTCACTCAACATAAGGTCTTCAGGGTCATCCGTGTTATGGCATGTGTCAGAATGTTCTTCCTTTTTAAGGCTGAATGCTATTTCACCATATGTGTATACCACATTTTGTTTACCACATTTTGTTTACCCATATACCTGTTGTTGGACACTTGGTATCCAACATTTGTCTCTGGGGAATGCAGAATTATTCTGTCCGGCCTCAGAGATGAATTGGGGTTTGAACAAGAAAAGGAATGAATGCAGGCAGGGCCAGTCCTTGCTTTCATAGTTCTGGGAGTATACGGCCACGTAATTTTGTGTCTTGAACCAGGAAAATTTTAAGAGTGGAAGAGGACTCTTTTAGAAATTATGCTGGAATAACAGGTGAAACCAGGACTGTCCTGGGCAAATCCAGGACATATGTTTACCCCAGTTATAACTACATTTGTGTCTGTTTCTCCCCATAGATTAGGAGGACTCATTAAAAAAATGTATGTCCATTATTTTCTATAGATCTTTATGTAGAACTTAATAAAAGTTTGTTAGGTGAATAAATAATCTAGGAGAAGTGTGTGGAGTGTGATCTGGAAGGCTTTCATAGGCCTGAGACAGAGAAGCCAGTTGGGAGATTGTTGTCAGTAGGACAAGAATCAGGTAAGATGTGTGAGGGCCTGGAGCTGCGGCATTCTAGTTTCTGCAAGTGATGTGGTGTCATGCAAGTTTCTGCAAGTGATGTGGTGTCATGCAAGTTTCTGCAAGTGATGTGGTGTCATGCAAGTTTCTGCAAGTGATGTGGTGTCATGCAAGTTTCTGCAAGTGATGTGGTGTCATGCAAGTTTCTGCATGTGATGTGATGGCATTCAAGTTTCTGCATGTGATGTGATGTCGGGGATTTCAGAGTATATAACTTGTAGCCCCGGCTCTTAGAGATCCTAATTTCAAAGGGAGCATGGCCCCTTCGAAATAAGCTCAGGACAGGGCTGCTCACATTATAGCCACTGCCCCTTTGCTACAGAGCACGTGCCTAGTACTCACACTTTGGTGGGAAACAGATGATAATCATTTTTAACATAGAAGGAGTTGATATAGATACATTTTTGTGAAATTGAATTTTCCAGAAGAGCCCTTAGGGACCCTTTTTTTTTTTAAACCAGCTTCATTGAGATGTAATTGATGTACAGTATACTTCACATATTTAAAGAGCAAAATGTATGTGTTTTAACATGTATGTACAGCTCTAGCACCATCCAGTTAAGACAGGAGCATGTCCATTCACCCCACAGTCCCCACTTCCTGCACCCGTCTCCTCCCCCTTTGTCCCCAGGCAGCCACAGATCAGCTTTCTCTCACTGTAGATTAGTTTGTACTTTCTAGAATTTAGTATAAATGGAATATATGATATCCACAGTCTTTTTGTCTGGCTGAGCCTGTTTTTTTTGTTTTTTTTTTTAAGTAAGAAAAAATTTTTTTTTCATTGTTACCCACAGGAAGCCTTTTTAGACATTATTTTCTTAACCCCCCCCATGAAATTTTAATACGACAGATATACTGTATGTCTGATACTGTATGTATACGTCTGCTTTATACAGAGAAACAGTAAGATTGATTTTGATCCACCAACACTAGTTTTCTTCCTCCTTGGGGAGTTATTGTCCTGTTGGGAATGCAAGGGTAAATATCTAGTAGTGCAATTGTGGTGTCCTATGATAAGGGTAGGTTTAACTCCTTAAGAAATGGTCAAACTGTTTTCCAAAGTAGTTGTATCATTTTACATTTCTATCAGTAGTGTATCAGCCTACTAGTTCCTCTACATCCTAGCCAACACGTGCTAGGGATGGTCAGTTCTTTTAATGTTAGCTATTTAATGGGTATATGGTGACATCTCATTGTAGTTTTAATTTGCTAACAAATGATGGTGAGCCTCTTTTCATGTACTTATCTGTCACTCATACGTCTTTTTTGGTGAAGTGTCTGTTCAGATTTTATGCCCACATAAAAAAATTGAGTTGTCTTAGTATTGATGTGAATGAAGTTTCTGAAAATATATGTGTTCTAAATACAAGTGTTTGTTGGATATATGTTTTGCAGACATTTTTCCCAATCTATGGCTGCTGTTTCATTTTTGGAAAAACATCTTTTGAAGAGCAAATGTTTTTAATTGTGATGGTCTTACTTATTGAAGTTTTCCTTTCATAGTTCTGCTTTTAGTATCTTATTTAAGAAATCCTTACTGAACCCAAAGTCAGTTTTGTAGTTTTAGCTTTCCATCTAGGTCTGTAATCTAATGCCAGTTAATTTTTAGATACAGTGAGGTAAGGGTTGAGTTTCCTTTTTAAAAAAATATGTATTTTTTTATTCAGTAGTTCCAGCATCATTTTTTGAAAAGGTTATCTGTCCTTTCTCATTGAACTCCTTTGGCGCCTCTGTTAATTCAACAACCATATGTGTATGAATCCATTCTATGGGCTGGAAAACTTTTTCTTAAAGGTAGATTATAAATATTTTATGTTCCTAGGCCTAAGGTTTCTGTTGTAATTTCTCAACTCTGCTATTATACTTTTGATGCAGCCATAGACAATATTTAAACAAGTGAGTGTAGCTGTGTTTTAATAAAACTTTATTTACAAAACTGGGTGGCTGGTCTATTCCCAGACTCTCTATTCTATTCCAACATCTAGCTTTGTGCAATACCACAGTGTCGTTATTACCATCAGCTTACAATAAATTTTGAAAACAGGTAATACAAGTCTTTTAACTTTTTTCTTTTTTTAAGTTGTTTTGACTGTCCCAGGTTCTTTGCATTTCCTTATAAATTTTAGAATCAGCCTGTCAATGTCTATAAAAATGTCTGCTGGGATTTTGGTTGGGATTATGTTGAATTTGTATATTATTATCGTAACAGTATTGATTCTTCTGATCCATAAACACAGGATCTCTCTCCATTTATTTAGGTCATTTCAAATTTCTCTCCACAGTGTTTTGTGGTTTTCAGTGTGCAGGTCTTGCTCACGTTTTGTCAAATTGATCCTGAAGTATTTCATATTTTTTGATGCTATTGTTAGAGTAAGAGACTAGGAGACAGGGATGAGAACAGATGCAGGGGCTTGGAGATCAGGTGCAAGTGTTAAAATAAACAACTCTTAAGCAAAAGCTAACTAGAGGGGCTGACAACTGCAGGCAAGAACCAGCCTCGACCGTCTTGTCAGCTTTCTCTACCATCTTACATGAACTTTGCTAATTATTAATACAATATCATTTACATTGTGGTTTTAAAATTTCTCTGCTCTTGAAATCACCATGACAGTTCCAAGACAACCATATAAAGTGTGAAAATGAGAGGGAGCCCATTTCTAGAAATCACTACCCAAATTCTTAGCAAAAGCAAACCCCGTGGCCTTGAATATTCCTCTCCTCAATTAGTAAGATTATAAAAGATCTAAAACCACATCCTCCCAGTTCAGCTGCTCTTTTGGAGCCTGCCGGCTCTCCTCTCTGAGAGTGCACTTTCACTTTCAACAAAGCTTTCACTTGCTTGGCTTACATGGTGTGTCCTGAAATTCTTTTCCTTGCTGAACACCAAGAGCTTGGAAAAACCTCCAATTGGATACTGGTAACACTGGTAACACTGTTATAAATAGTATTTTAAAACTTCAGTTTCTTATTGTTCACTGAAAGTATGTAGAAACACTCTTGGTTTTTTGTATTGACTTTGTGTCATGAGAGCAGAGCAGACATGTTATTATTCTCAATCCTGGGGTGAAAACATTCATATAAAGTATGATAGAGTATGAAAAACTTTTGGTTTTTTTGCAGATGACTTTTATTAGCTTAAAGACAATTCTCCTTTATTCCTCATTTTCTTAAAGTTTTTTTTTTTTTTTCCCAACCATGAATCCATGTTGGACTTTATCAAAAACTTTTTCTACCTCTATTGAAGTGGTCATATAATTTTTCTTTTTTTTTTTTTTTTTGAGACAGAGTCTCACTCTGTTGCCCAGGCTAGAGTGAGTGCCGTGGCATCAGCCTAGCTCACAGCAACCTCAAACTCCTGAGCCAAGGGATCCTCCTGCCTCAGCCTCCCGAGTAGCTGGGACTACAGGCATGCACCACCATGCCCGGCTAATTTTTTCTATATATATTTTTAGCTGTCCATATAATTTCTTTCTATTTTTAGTAGAGATGGGGTCTCGCTCTTGCTCAGGCTGGTCTCGAACTCCTGAGCTCAAACGATCCGCCCACCTCGGCCTCCCAGAGTGCTAGGATTACAGGCGTGAGCCACCACGCCCGGCCAATTTTTCTTTTATAGTCTGTTAATATGGTGAATTATACTTATTGATTTTCTAATGTTAAACCAACCTTGAATTCCAAGGTTAAATCCCATTTGGTCTTAACGTGTTGTCCTTTTTGGATATTGTTCAATTTGCTAAAAATTTTGTTAATAATTTTTGTGTCTGTGTTCATGAGGTATATTGGCTTGTTTTAGTCCTGTATAATGTCTTTTTCCAAGTTATTTGTTGGCCCTACTGTATAATTTTCTGTAAGAATTTACGGAGAATTGGCTAATCCCTGAAATGTTTGATAAAATTCACTAGTGAAGCCATCTGTGCCTGGAATTTTCTTAAATGTAGAGCTATCCAGATTGTCTGTTTCTTCTAGTCTCTAAATTGTTTAATTTGTGGGCATACAATTGTTCATAATATTCCCTTATGTCCTGTTAATGTCTGTTGCCTGTGTGCGCATGTCCCCTCTCTCATTCTGGATCCTGGTAAGAGGAGGAGTTCAGGATATATTGGTGAGTAGCTTTCTAGCCACACATTCAGGACAGATGGAAACTGGTCACTACACTATTTATAAAAGAAGGAGTGAGGAGCATTGCTGGGGAGGAAACAGCAGTTACCAGATTTGTGATTTGGTGCATTTAGGTGAATCATATTGTAAATCCTTTCTGCATAGTAAATAACTTTTCTAAAATAAACGATCATAGTTTCATTTTTGAAAATCCAAATTTTTGTGCAAAGCAAAGCATTATTGAAATTAATACTTGTTCTTTATGAAGTAAAAATAGTCTCACAATTAAATGAACTATAGTATTGCTGAACCAGAGAATGACAAAATGTTACTTTGTATCTAAGAAAATATTAAAATCATGTGTTGCTCCATAAGTTTATGTGCATACATGACTATTCTGAGTAAGTCTGCAGTGCTGGTAGCACTGATCCTTAAAATAGAAATATACAAATGATTTAAAGCCTCATAAATGCTCATTGCAAATGGTTACATCATTATCCTATTTTTGCTTCAATTGATTTTACTTTCATTTTGAATAGGGTTTGCAACATTACATATGTGATTTTGTTCCAATTTCTATTAACTTAATTGATTTGTAAGAATAAAAAATCAGAGATTTTGAAAATTTGACATCAAATTGCTGGCTAGTTGTCTTTTTTCTGTAGCACCCATCATAATTTCTGACCATTTTTATTTACTTGTGTACTATGTTTGTCTCTCTAACTAGAATGTAAAGGATCGTGTTTGTTTTGCTTATTGTTGTGTATCTCACACTTAGATGTCCAAATATTTGTGCAGTAAGTTTATTGTTGTTTTTAGTAAATGTTCAAAATATCTTACAATAAACAGCATAAATTTGCATTTCCCTTTTCCATCCTCCTGTTACTGTCATTCTTTGTCATCTCTAGATGGTTGTGCCTTTTCTTGCTCCAATTTCTCACTGCATGGGTTCATGTTTAATGCTGCTTCTGGAATTATCTTTTTTTTTTTTTTTTTTGAGACAGAGTCTCACTCTGTTGCCCAGGCTAGAGTGAGTGCCGTGGCGTCAGCCTAGCTCACAGCAACCTCAAACTCCTGAGCTCAAGCGATCCTCCTGTCTCAGCCTCCCGAGTAGCTGGGACTACAGGCATGAGCCACCATGCCCGGCTAATTTTTTCTATATATATTTTTAGCTGTCCATATAATTTCTTTCTATTTTTAGTAGAGGTGGGGTCTCGCTCTTGCTCAGGCTGGTCTCGAACTCCTGAGCTCAAACGATCCGCCCACCTCGGCCTCCCAGAGTGCTAGGATTACAGGCATGAGCCACCGCGCCCGGCCTGGAATTATCTTTTCAAAAATGAAGATCCAGAATGCCACTTTTTAAAAAAATGTTTTGTGATTCTCCCTTTCCTAGAATAATTGTTCTATGAGTCCAGATGTGTGTCTGCTTCTTTAGATTAGGAACCCGTGAATGTCAAGGACTGTATCTCATTTGTCTTTAACATTTGAGTGTATCTTTTTTTTTTTTTTTTTTTTGAGACAGAGTCTCACTCTGCTGCCCCGGCTAGAGTGAGTGCCGTGGCGTTAGCCTAGCTCACAGCAACCTCAAACTCCTGAGCTCAAGCGATCCTCCTGTCTCAGCCTCCCGAGTAGCTGGGACTACAGGCATGTGCCACCATGCCCGGCTAATTTTTTCTATATATATTTTTAGCTGTCCATATAATTTCTTTCTATTTTTAGTAGAGATGGGGTCTCGCTCTTGCTCAGGCTGGTCTCGAACTCCTGAGCTCAAACGATCCGCCCACCTCGGCCTCCCAGAGTGCTAGGATTACAGGCGTGAGCCACCGCGCCCGGCCTTGAGTGTATCTTGAACATAGTATTTAACACCTTGTTACTGAATTAAATTGACCTGATGTAAAAGGAATAGAAATGCTGTTCCTTTAGTATCATATTTAAAACTTCTGTTAGTGACCAGCTTCATTTATATTAATAATCTCCTCCCAACCTAGGAATCAAGAAATCTGATTCCCGCAGTATTGTCAGGTTACGAATAAAATTAAGATTAATTTAAAAAAAACTTCACATCTACATACTGCCTTTTTTTTTCTACAAAGCAATAAAAGGCTATTTTCTATTAGGGTTTGCATCATCCATCCATGAAGTAATATGACTTTTAAGAACCATAATCATTTCCTGAAAGAATGTGTTCTGTGGATTTTTACACCAGTTCCTTTAGGGACTCCTTGCTGGCTCTCTATAATTCAGAAAGGAAGATTCTCAGGTCACAAACTTTTCTTTGGGATATTGTTAAATCTTTTAAAGATTCAGCTTTCGAGTCAGTGCTGAAACTGAGCAGTGATGGTCATAGAGTCTGTCCAGACACCTGAGAGTGTTCAGCACCGACCTTATTTGATTTTTCCTTTCATATTCAAACTGAGCTGATGTTGATTGAGCATCCCGAAGTTACAGGCTTTTATTCGTAGCAGTTCTTGGATCCTCACAGCAGTCTTAACTAAGCACATAACTATTTTTATTCGCACACTATAGATTAGCGAACTGAAAATCAAAGAAGTTTAGTGACTTGTATTCAAAGTCATCCAGTCATTCAAGTAATGGTCATCTCGATTTTTAAAGAATTTCAGATGGAGTCCAGCTGAGGGAAACTTTCCAACCAGACAGCGCCTGAAGCTATGTTGCTTTTTCTGAGATTTCTTAGATCAACCTTTGAGCAGCCCATTTAGATTATCTGCAGAGGCCTGTGGAAATATTTGGAAGAGTCTGCAAGAAGAGTCTGAGCTGTAACCCTATAAGGGAAAATATGCAAGTGCCTTGCTTGGGTATTGGCTCCTGTGCTTCAGTGCCACCCAAGTTCTGCATCCCTTAGGGACACGTCTACGTATTCTCATACAGAGGAGGGCCCTGACCAGGTGGTGATTAACTTGCCTGAGAAAATGTCCTTGTCAGGATTAGGCTTTAGTCACTTTTCATGTGTATGTTCTAAGAATATTACAAAAGGCATAGTAACTATGGGGGGACAACATGTGGTATTTTTCTCTGCAGTTTTCTCTTTAAAATAAATCTCAGGGATTTTGACCGTTATGTAGCACTAGAAACATAAAAGTGGATTAATTCACCAAACATATCCCGAGTGTCATGTTCTTGCTCCCACATCAGGGGTGCACTGGACATTCCAGGTAGAGAGGGATCAAATGGTACTTGTCCTCAGACTGACCGCTGACTAGTGGAGGAGATATACAAGTCAGTGCACCGTTAGTGTCACGGGAGAAATGTGACAATGGTATGCCAGAGGTGGTGATGACCTGGCTGAGTCTTACAGAATACATCCGTGAGGGGTAGCCACGTAAAAGTGGGCGTGGTAGTGGTGTGTGTGTGTTAGGGACGAGACAGCTGCACAGGATTGAGCACACTAGGCAGAGAGAAGTTTGGGGGATGCACTCCACGTGGAGTTAGACGGGTGGCGGGTGTGTGTCTGTAGTTCTTATTCCTTATTCTCCAGGAGCTTGGATTTTATTTTTATGTAATCTCATTGGTCAATCTTTCCTTTTTACATCTGATTTTGAGTCATTTTAGAAAATCTTTTTTCACACCCAGGTTATAAAGGGATTCATCTACTATTTCTTCTAGGATGTGAGTGGCTTTACTTTTTATATTTAGATTCTCAAATATCTTTGGAGTTTTTTCTGGTGTATGTAAAGTAACTATTCAATTTCATCTTTTTTTTTTTTTTTCCAAGTTACCAGTTGTCCTAACCTCAGTTTTTAAGATGACCATCTTTTTATTGATTCGAGACGCTGCCTTTACCATATGTTGTATTTCCATGTGTATTTGAGTACATTTTTAGACCTTGTATTCTGTTCTATTGATCTGACAGGGCGTTTATGTGCCAGTATCAAATTACTTTAAGGATAGAACCTTTATATTATTTGTAAATAGATGACAGGGCTAGTCCCTCTTCACTGTTCTTAGACATCCCTGAATTCTTATTTTTCCATATGAACCTTAGAATCAATATGTTTAGTTCCAGAAATAAAATAAAAGTTATTGGTATATTTATTGGGATTTCTTTAAATGTATTTGTTAACTTGGGGAGAATTGACATCTTTTGATGTAAGTCATTTTATCCAAAGGCAAAGAGACACCTTGCCATTTGTTCAGGCTTCTTTGTCTTTCAGGAGTGTTTTAGTTTTCCTTACGTAAGTTTTGCACATTACTTGCTTAATTATTTAAAGTAATTTACTTTTTTATTATTTTATAAATGGGATCTTGTCTTCTGTTACATCTTCTAGCTGTTTATTGTTTGGTATAAAATAAACATGCAAAAGGCTATAGTTTTCATATCTACTGCTTTGCTAAAATTCTTATTATTTGTTTTAGTTTTATTATTGATTCTTTTGGGTTTGCCAGGTATACTTTCACATCAGCTACAAATAGAAATAATTTTTTTTTCATTCTTAAGTTTCTAATTGCTTTCTCTTTTCTAATTGTGTTGGCTAATACTTCCAATATGACGTTAAAGGTAGTAGAGGAAATAGGCCTTCTTGTCTTGGTTCGGACTTTACTGGGAATCCTAGAAGTGTTTCCTTATTAAATAAAATGCCATTTTGTATGTGTTTTTAATCTTAGTACATGTTAAGTACCTATCAATTCTAATTTTATTGACTTATTAAAAAGTCAGGAATGTGAATTGAAATTTGTTTTCATGATCTGTGGAGGAAATTACCTTATCTTCTCATTAGAAATATTAATGGTGAATATATTAGTAGATTTTCTTTTTTTTTTTTGAGACAGAGTCTCACTCTGTTGCCCTGGCTAGAGTGCCGTGGGGTCAGCCTAGATCACAGCAACCTCAAACTCCTGGGCTCAAACGATCCTTCTGCCTCAGCCTCCCGAGTAGCTGGGACTACAGGCATGTGACACCATGCCCGGCTAATTTTTTCTACTTTTAGTAGAGGTGGAGTCTCACTCTTGCTCAGGCTGGTCTCCAACTCCTGAGTTCGAGGGATCCTCCTGCCTTGGCCTCCTAGAGTGCTAGGATTACAGGCATGAGCCACCGTGCCTGTCATATTAGATTTTCTAATGTTGGATCACCCTTGCATTCCTGGAATAAATCTCATTTGACAATGGTATGGTATTAACGTATCACATTGGTTTTTGTGTGCTAATATTTTATTAAGGAATTTTTGCAGTGATAAAATTGATCTTTGGTTTTGTTTTTTGTGCTATCTCTATCAGCTTTACAAATCACTTGTGTACTTCAAAACAAGAAAGAATTTGGCTATTTCTATATATTTTTATTCTCTGGAGTAATTTATGTAGTAGCCTTAGTGTTTGAGATTTGGTAGAATTCCCCTGTAAAACTATCTGGGTCTGGTACTTTTTTTGTGAGGGTAATTCTTTGACAAATTACTCTGTTTCTTCTATGGAAATTCAGTAAATTGTATCTTTTAATGAAATTATTTCACCCAGTTTCAAATGTATTTACATAGAATTGCACAGACTTTTCATAACTTTTCTTATTAGGGGGCAGGGTATTCAAGGACTTCATAGTTTTAGAAGATAAGCAGTATGTGGGTAGTGTTCATTTTCTGCATTCAGCTGTCCCAAGTCTTAAAGCGAAGTTCTATTACAATAGGATGAACATATGCTAGTAATAATGGTAATAGCTACCATTGATGACATGCTTGGCTCTGTATGCATTCTAGCTCATTTAATTCTCATTACAATGCTGAGATACATAGTAATCATCTGGTTTTAAGGATGAGATAATTGGGGGAATTACTCACTTACCCAGGGCCAGCCAACTGGGAAGGATAAGATGGGATTTGAATCTAGGTTCACGTGATGGCAAAGCCTGAGCTCTCTAAGGAGCAGCGGAGGATGCGGGTGGAATGAGTGGAGTGCGTGGCATTGGGGATGGAGTGATCAGGGACATGGTGGCTGAGATGTGGGATGTGAGCTGTGCTCATTGGCAGGGTCACAGATGTGGGCGGGAGTCGGGGGTGATCCTGTGTGGGGGAGGGAGGGAGGGAGGTTCCAAGTGCAGACCTGTATGGGAAGGGTCTCAGATAAAAATATAAAGTAAATAAAAAGGCCACCAGCAATTGTCTTCGTTGTGCCAAGGCACTGGACTGTCATTCAGAATGCTGGTAGTAATAGGTGTTCTACACATGATTGAAGTGCTAAGCCTGAGGGGAACACGGATGTGGCAGCCTCTGTGGAGTCCATCACCCGTGACAAACTGAGTGACTCAAACCCGTGAAACATTCCTTGCCGTTCTGAAAAAGAAGCAGGACCTCATGGGCGGGTCATTGAGTCTTCTCAGAGCCGGCAGTAGCAGACATTTTTTCTTGTGTTTGTAGGATAGTTGGGTTATTACTTGTTCACAGAGTGGTTTATTCTCACTCTCGTACGTCATGTGTGAGGAAGACAGTTCGATTAGAGCAAGGTTGCCCGGCTCTTTTTACCAAGTACCGAGTGACCTCAGTCGGTCGCTTTTTTCCCTCTGGGCCTCGGCTTCCTGGCTTGTGACATAAAGGCATTGGACTCCAGGTCTCTTCTAGCTTTCAAATCTGTGAAATCATTAATGTAAATAAAGAAATTCCTTTAAAGTGGTTTTGTGTACCACAAACCACAACCCTTTTTTTTTTTTATTTTGTTGAAAGAAATTAACTCACTGCCCAGACTGAGCAGAGATTTGCCTTAAATAGTAAAGGAGTTGATTACATAGGAAGCATGTTTGCTGTGTTGAATTCTTTGTCTCCTGGACTGTCCAGTCTTACTTGTTCTTTCCCTTTCTTACTTAGGACTATGGAAGACACTAATCGAATGAGAGAGAGCAGATTGGTTAGTCTAAAGAATCCCTTTTTAGGGAGAAGGTAGTTTTGCTTTTCCAGTGCATAAAATTGCATAAAATATATCCAGAAATGCCTCTAAGTAATTCCCCTTTTACCTTGGGAATAAGAAATTCTGTTGCCAGATCTTTTGTTTGGTGTGGGCATTTGGGGGGCGGGGGGGAATATTTTTCTGGAAGTTAGTGAGTTGCTTCTGTGTCCTTGACCTTAATCTGGGTTCAATGATTTTCCCATTCTGTCTAGAACAGGACAGCAGATGTCAGGGCTAGGGTGGTGAATGGTGGAGGTGGTTCTAGATAGACACGTCCCCTCTCAGCTTGCCACCTTGGGCCAGTCACTTCACCTTTCTTAATCTTATTTCTGCTGCCTGTAATATCTCAAAGATAATGAGATTGTGAAGGTCAAATGAGGTAAAATACATAAAAGTATTTTGTGTATTGGAAAGTAACTAGTGATTCTGTATGCAAAAGCCCCTGGCTGGGATTTAGGGCTATACAAATGGAAGAGGTAAGCAGACTGCCTTTGATTAAGTCTCTTCCATTCTCTGAGAAGGCTCCATTTTTCATCAATAAGTTGAGACAGCTGGATGAATCTACAGCTGTTTTTCCAATTCAAATATTCTGTTTTTTAATATAAGAACTAATAGTAAAATAATGACTTTGAAGGATGTAATTGGGTAGGTAGCCCATTCCGTGTCATGGGAGATAGATTTACCTGAATGTAGCCTATGAGGATTGTAACCTAAGGGAATTAGCGTCCTTTCACTGTGAACAAAATTCAGAGTCAATGTTATGGTGTTAAAAATAGTGGTATTAAAATCAAGACACCTGGTTCTGATTCTCATTCTGTCTGTTATTTTTAACTGGGTGACCTTGGGCAATAATGTAACCTTTCTTAGTCCCAATTTCTTCATTTGTTAAAATGGTGAAGAAAATGCCTATCTCAAAGGGTTACTGTGACGATTGGCCATAATGTGTATAAAGCATTTAGCATACTGCCTGGTACACGGTAGGTACTTAATGGTAGCTGGAATTATCTATGAAGCATCTGTAGGGAGCTTCAGAGGCCACAATACCTTATGGGGGAAAGTAGGGAAGTCTATATTGTAAAGGCAGACCAGGCTGGACTGGCTGGAGGAATACAAGTGCGCGTGAGAGTTATACCTTGATCCGATGAGAGGGGAGCACCTGTGTCAGGCAGTGGCAGAGGTGGATGATGGAGGTAAGTCCCGGGTAGCAGAAGGAGAAGGCCACTCTGAGAATGCGTCCCTGGAGACCTGTCTGAATGCCCAGACTCCTGATGGATGGCCTGTCTTCTAGAGAGCCTGGCGCCCAGCTGCTGAGGAAGCAGTGGCTCCAGGGGCCCAGGGGAGACCTGTCGTGCTTCTCACGCTCTCGGGAAGTCCTACAGGCTGGAGTATTAGGGTGCCACTCCCTGCTCAAGCATACATGTTTCAGGAGAGCTTTATTTACAGGGAAATCTACAGAGCACTTTTTGGTTATTACCCTTAGATCTCAAGGGAAAAGATATGTTTGTATGAAAAGTTTTAAATTGAAAATTGGTTGTAAGAACATCTCCTTCCTTACTGTCACTTGCTTTGGCGTTCAAGCGAGCTTTTGTGCCTCAAGTTGAATGGCTGTGGGTGTTTGCGCACCTTCCTTCAACACGCATTTACTGGTACTTGGTTTATGTTGAACACTGTCAGGCACCGAAAGGAAAACAGCGATGTGCCGGAAGCCGTGCCTGCACACGGGGGCTTGGCGGGCCACTGGGGGAGCCCGGCTGCGCCGTAAATAATCCAGTAAGCTATAAGGCACTATGTAGATTGTGATGAAATTTGTTACTCATTTCCCAATTTTTTGCAGGGCTGGTATTCTTAATTTTATTTGACCATTCTGTTGCCCTTTGTAAACACAGTGGGCCTAACAGCTCACCATGCTTGGGTGAGAAAACAATCCATGGAATTATTATGAATGGTCAAAGCAGGCTTTGGAGTCGTGCCTGAGTTCAAATACTGTGCTATATTCTAGCTGTATGACTATGAGCCAGTTGTTAACTGGAGAGGCTTGGTGACCTTAGGCAGCGTCTCTGTGCCTCAGTTTCCTCACCTGCAAAATGGGAATGATAGAAATACCTACCTCCTAGTATTGTTGTGACCAACAAGTGAATTCATATGTGCTTAGGACAGTGCCTGGCACTAGTAATTGCCATCTAAGTGTTCACTTAGAGAGAAGGAACAAACAAACACTTGGCACTGAGCTGCTTATTCCTCTGCTATATATGGGGATGATAGTGTCTTTGTGGCATTATTGTGGGAGTTAAATAAAGTACCATATGTAGATGCCCAGCACAATTCCTTTCATACATTAGCAGAAAATGTTAATTCTCTTATTTTATAAGTCATTCATTCAAAAGTACTTGTATGCTTTCTGTGTGGATTGTACTTCTAGGCTGCTGTAAGGTATTCAGAGGTACATGTAGGATAAAACCTGCTCTTAGCCATTGACTAGCTGTTTTGAGGAACAAAACTCCTCCCAAACCCAAATACAGTCCCCTCAATATACGCAGGGGATTGTACCCCCACCCCCTTATACCCCCATATGCCCACCCCCGTCCATGCGCAGTCAAGCCCACAGTCAGCCCTGTGGAACCAGTGTTTATGAAAAGTCGTTTCTCTGTCCATGTGGGTTTTGCATCTGGAGAACACTGTATTTTCAGTCTGCATTTGGTTGAAAAAACATCCTCGTGTAAGTGGACACGCACATTTCAAACTCACACTGTTCGAGGGTCAGCCGTAAACCTTAAGGTCACTAGCGTCCAGTTATAGTGCAGCTGCTAAAAGATGAATGAATTTTAGTAATTAGGGAAGACTTTAGTGAGGGGGAGCTAACTGGGATGTTTAATTAGAGAAGACTGGGAGAAAGGATTTGCGCTTAAGTGTTTGAAAGGACTGTCAAGTGTAAAATGTGGTTTATTTAGTCTGTGAAGATCGCAAAGAGGAGGTACTTTTCTAACAGTTTTCCTAACTGTCTGATATTGGGATGTTTTGCATTCTGAGATGCTAAAAGCTGCGTTTTGTGAATCTTTTGGGTGCAATTTTAGGTGACGAGAAAACGAAGTTTAGCGTAATTAAAAAAATGAATTGAAAATTTATTAGAAGGGTACAAATATTTCATGGAATTCAAGTGCAGCCCAGTTTGGCAAGTAACTAAAAATAGGAACAGGAAGGTCTCGGGAATCTAGTTATTGTCTGTCAGATGCTTCTGCTCTCACGTGGTTTCCTGCCGCTGAGTGTACCGACTGCATTCTCTTCCCTCTTTCTTCCGCTGGCTTCTATCTCTGGCACCTGTGCGCTTGAACTTGGCAGCTTTGTAGTTGCTGCTCTTCCATATCTTCCATTCAAGAGACCGTTCCAACTGACTCACGTTTCTTGGTCCCCGGGCACGAGATACAGAGGATCTGATTGACCAGCTAGGGGTAGGGAGGTCCAGTTAATGAATGCTTCATGGTGGGAGGTGGTGTGCAGGGCCTCGTAGCATAGAGATGGCTGCGAGGGTCCACCCTGGGGGTTGAGGGCGCTGCTGTCTCATGTGAGGAGTGTGGGCTGAGCAGATACCCCAGCAAGGGTTACCACAGGCTCCCAGGCTCTGGGGGTTGGCAAAGTCCTCAGTGGGGGGACTGTAAAGGTAGGTCAGGTTTTAGGTGAGGAGTTAGGTGCATTCTTCGTTCCTCTTCAGATATTTGGATGCTGTTAGCTAGAACCCAAGTGAAATCCCTTTTTTATTGTGGTAAAACATGCACACCATAAATTTACCATTTTAACTCTTTTCGAGTATCAAATTCAGTGTCATTAGGCATATTCACCTTGTTGTGCAATGCTCATTATCCATTTCCAGAACATTTTCATCATTCCAGACGGTAGCTCTGAACGCATTAAACCCCATGTTCTCCCTCCACCCAGCCCCTGGTAACCACTGTTCTAACTTCTGTCTCCATGAATTTTGACTAGTTTAAGGACCTCGAATGAACCATACAGTATCTGCCCTTTTGTGTCTGGCTTATTTCACATATCATAATGTTTTTAAGATTTATCCGTGTTGTAGCATGTATCACTCCTTTTTATGACTAAATCATATTCTATTGTGTACTACAGTTTGTTTGACCATTCGTTTGTCCAGGGAAATTTGGATTGTTTCTACTTTTGGGCTATTGTGAAGAATGCTATCAGCCTGTTATTTTTAAAGTATAAATGAGATTGCTTTCCACTTAGAATCATCGAGAAATTTTTTTAATAATTAAAAGGACCTTAAAGCCTTTTCTCGGTTCAACTTCTTCATTTCACAGAGGAGAAACTTTCTCAATTAGGAAAACTGAATGGCCAGTGGCATAGCCTGCCTGTTTATGGCTCATTTGCCATTTCTCTGCCCACTCACCTAAAATTATGAGAACTTTGGTAGTTATGAAAAGGTGGTCTCAGTTAGGATCTTTAATTCTGGAGGATGTTGTAGACTTATAGAATAGTAGATTTGGAAAGAATCCCATAGACCAGTAGTTCTAAAACTTTTTTGCTTAGATTTTTTTGTATGAATCATTTTCATTTTGCTTCTCTCAGTCAAGACGCGTGACTTATATCACTGACAAAAGACAGGTGTTTGATGAATTGATGAAGAACTTAAAAGTAATTGCATACATAGGTGGTTCTGAAACTTTTTGGTCTCAAAATATATTTTGAAGACTCCAAAGAGCTTTTATTTATGTGGTTATATTATCTGTAGATATTTATCATATTAGAATTTTAAGCAGGCAAATTTTAAGATATTAATTCATTAAAAAATATCAGTAAGCTTGGCTGGGCAAGGTGGCTCACACCTATAATCCTACAAATTTGGGAGGCTGAAGCACGAGGACTGCTTGAGGCCAGGAGTTGGAGGTTGCAGTGAGCTATGATGATACTACTGTGGTCTATCCTGGGCAACAGAGTGAGACTCTGTCTCAAACCGCCCCCCCACCCCAAAACCAAAAAACAAAACAAACCCAACAAACCTCAGTAAACCCATTACATGTTAACATAAATAATATATATTTGTGAAAAGTAACTATATTTACCAAAACAGGATAATTAGAAGAGTAGCATTGTTTTATATTTTTGTAAGTATCATTAGTATCTGGCTTAGTAGAAGATCGCTGATTCTCATGTCTATTCCTTCCTTCAGATTGTGTGAGGAGGTGTTATGGTGGAAGCGCATGAAGAAAATGTGACCTCACAGAGATATGTATTTGGGAAAGAGAAGAGTTTTTCAGTAGCCTTTTCAGAAAACTGTAGATATTCTTCTTTGATACCATACCACAACGCACCTGGCGAGTGGTAGTTTCTTACAGGTTAGTTGTGAAGTAGAATCTGAAGCCGTACCATCCTCTTACATTAGAATATTTCAGTTTACTTTGCACTTTAGTTGGATCTTTTGCCCACATAAGATTTTGTAACATCATGGTTCACCGAGTTGTGCAGATCTTCCAAATGGCAACATATTACATTATGCAATAAGTTTCAAAACGTTCCTTTTGTCAGTGTTACTTCTGATCTCATTGGAGAAGTTTCTAAGTATTGGGAGATTGTCAAGCTCTTACAGTGACAGATACAAGTTTTCAAAAATTCTCGTTTTCACTTGGAAGATCAACTTTTATCACTGGCCACAAATGCCGTCAGTTGTTTAACTTGAAGTGGGTAGCTCATTTGTTTTTGAGAAAGTCTGCCAAGTACTCAAGTCTAAATAATGGTAATTTGCCTGTCGTTCCTTCTTTGAAGTGAAGGTGGTACTGAATGCAAAAAGTGGCTTCAGGTAGCTTGCAACTCAAACAATAGCACAAGTGATTTTTCTCTAGACACTATTGTACTTGTTGTACTTTGTCAGTAGAAGTGCTTCATGCCTACTTTGCATGTCATCACATGGATGTTAAAAAGGTGTGTCCTCAAGAGTTGAAGTTTAATAAAAGCAATGATTTTTTACTGCTTCATCAGGGACACTCTTAAGTGAAAGTGGCCTTTTTTTTTTTTTTTTTTTTTTTACTGTGAGGGTATGGGAAGAATGTAATGACCACGAGGATAGTTTGATCTCACTGCTTTGACTGGCTTTAAGATGCTAGCAGTTTTCCTCTTGCATTTTCACTATTAATACAGAAAAAGGTGAATAAGGTATTACTGCTATGAAAATAGTTTGGGCCTCATGGACTCCCTGAAAGGAGGAGTTCGCATCCCTAGAGGTTCACATTATCGTGTCTAAATTGCTGACATAAGCCAGTATTTCGGCCTTGTGGATACCACAGGGATAGTCTGCCGTAGTCCTAGAAGGAAGAGACGTGGTAGGAGTCAGGACCTGCACTTATATTTTATATCCTCCTCGACATCTGGCATCCTTTGTGATAACTGTATAAATGTTGTCAACAGAAAAGAAGCCAAACTCTGTAATATAATTTTAAAGACATTTATTCTGAGCCAAATGTGAGGACCATGGCCTGGAGCCATGCTCAGGAAGCCTTGAGCAAGTGGACTCCTTGTGGCTGGAATACAGTTTGGTTTTATACATTTCAGGGAGACAGGGGTTACAGGTAAAATCATAAGTCAATACGTGGGAGGCATACTTTGGTTTGGCCTGAAAGGGTGGGCATCTCGAAGGTGAGGGTTTATAGGGGGAGTTATAGGTGGGTTTTAAGATTCTTTTTTTTTTGACTTGTAATTGGTTAAAGACATGAAGCTTTGTCTAAAGGCTTGGAATGTTTTAAGATAAGGAGGTCTGTTAATCAGAGACAAGCCACCTGACATATATTTGTTGTGTAAATTGAGGACCTGCAGGTTTGTCTTACATACCTTAGGCTTGTTAATGGCTTACAAAGGATATCTCCAAGAGGGGAGGGGGCATGATGAGGCATTTGACCTTCCTCCTTGTGGCCTGCAATTTAGTTTTAGGATATCCCCTTGGTCAAGAGGGAATCCATTCGGTCAGCTGTTGGGGGGTGGGGTTGAGAGGGAGCCTTAAGATTTTATTTTAGTTCACAGTGTGCTCACGGTCATCCTGGGGATGGGGCCAGCCCTACAAAAGCAGAGCTGGGTGTTGAGTTTCTGAAACCATGCCCTAGTGGTTATTTGAAAACCATTTGGCATTTTAAACTCCCCTCTCCTTCTAGACACTGAAATTTAATATCATGTAATTGTCACCCACTGATGATGTCAGGCCTTTGGGCTGTGACACCATCTGTTGGCAGCATGGCTTTGGAGGTTCTCCCAGTTGAATTTTGCTGCCACAAAGCAAAAGTGAAGGAGGAGTGCATTTGTTAGGAAGATTATATGTACATCTTTTAATTGACCTGGTCTCAGCAAACATTTTTTTTTTATCTTAGATACTATATTCAGCAATCAAGCTAAAAATGAAATACCTTGAGCAAAACTTAGCATTGGTCTTGTGACATTTGCAAATCAATGGGCCTAATAATGCCCTTCCTCTGTCCTTTGTTTTCAGCAATGGAAGAATTAATAGTTGAACTTCGCCTCTTTCTTGAACTCCTGGACCATGAATATCTAACCTCAACTGTCAGGGAGAAAAAGGCAGTAATAACCAACATTCTGCTGAGGATACAGTCCTCCAAAGGTGAGTCTCATTCAAACATCTGGTCATTCTTCTTCCAGCCTCTTTTGGCCCCCACACCATCTTTAATTCTACCATCTTTCTAAAACATTTTCATTTGTTCTTTAACTTAGGAACTTATTTATTCATCAAGTTTTCACTGAGGGCCTAGGCTTGTGCCAGATACTGTGTTAGCCTCTAAGGAAGGTAAAGCCTTTAAGAAGCTAATAGAATTGTGAGTGTGTTGGGGTCCCCACGAGCACCCCAACATCCGGAGATTAACTAGAAGGACTCAGAGAACTCGGCACATTGCTGCAGTCATTCGTGCCCAGGATACATTACAGCGGTAGTGAGGATACAGGCCTGACTGCTGACCGGGAGGGAAGAGATCCAGGCAGAGTCTGCAAGAGCCCGTGTGTGGGCTTCCTTACGCTCTCTCCCTCCTGTGAGGGTAACAGGGAGCACGCGCCATTCTCAGCAACAAAAATGCAGCCCCATATGTGTGACATTTCTGTCAGGGAAGCTCATCAGAAACTCAGTCGCTGAGGCTTCTACTTGGGGCTGGTCCTATAGGCACCCTCTGCCTAGCACGTGCCAGAATTCCAGACTGCCAGAAAAGCAGGTGTTCAGCAGGAACCACATTGTTCGTACAAACAGTACAGAAAAAGTAAACCAACCTTACCAATTGGGGAGCAGCGGGGGGGCTTCTGAAGTCCCAGTTCCCAGATGCCAGCCAATGGCCAGACTTGCAAGCAGGCCACTGTGCACATGGCGGCCTCGGGCCTGCTCTGTTAACTCTTTCATGCTCGGTGGGTAAGACAGAAAAGCGGAATAGCGAGAGTGTCAAGGGTCATGGGAGTGAGTGCTCATGGGCAGAGTCCAAACCAGGGTGGTGAGAGCTGAGAGTGGTGCAGGCTGAGAGGCAATTCTTGGAGGTTGTGATAGCAGCATCTTGGAGGCTCTGCAGGAGATAGCTGGATGAGGTGTAGAGATTTTTCTTTTAAACATCTTTATTGAGAGAGAATTCACAGACCATACACATCACCCATTTAAATTGTAAAATTCATTGGTTTCTAGTAAATGAAGCCACAGTATGACACAGTTATGTTTGCATTCTGGAGAGCTCATCTGGTCCGTCTGGAAGATGGGTCGAAGGGTTTGGTGGCAGATTGAATAGTGGTGGATCCCTGGGTAGATGGTGAGACCAGTCACTTGGGAAAGAAAGCAGGTTGAGGACTGTATTTTGGGGTCAATATCAAATGTTCATGTTTGTAATTTTGTTACTTCCTTTGCCTAGGGTCAAAATCTAGGCTCCTTAGCCTGCCCTACAAGGCCCTTTATAATATTAATATGTGGATGTGTGTTGTGTGGATTCTTGAGTCTAACTGGCTTTGCCTCCTGGCTCTGCCAGTTACCAAATGTGTGACCTTGCCCTAGTTCTTTAATCTTTTCACACTTGATCTGTAAAAAAGTATTAAGTAGCATCTACCTGGTAGGGTATGAGGGTTGAATGAGATAAAATATTTCAAAACAGTGCCTGACTCATAGTACCACTCAAGAGCTATCAACCATTATTTTTTATAATTGCTTTTATTAAGCAGATCGGCTGTTATTCTTTGTGCTTCTTTCATTAGTAGAGGTTGTGTTACTTTGTAACCTCATCTCCTCTAGGTAGGAGGCACTTTCTTTTCTGAGCGAGTGGTCCCACCATCTATACAGGCGTCCTCTCGCCTTCTGTCAGCTGTTGCAGACTCCTGGTCTGGGCACACACAGTGCTTGGCCCTGTGCCTGGTAGTGCTGTTTTCTTTCCCCAATTTCCCATCCTCTGTTCCTCTGCCTGGCGAGCTTGAGCCCTTGTATCTCTGTGCTTCCTTCTGGATGTAGCTTCTGATATTTACCAATTCACGGATTTTTTTCTTCAGCTCTTGAATTTGCTTTAAACCCATCCACTGATTTTTTTTTTTTTTTTTTTTTGTACTAGTAGAGTTTTCCTTTGTTCTTTTTTCCCCTCCTTTTCTTTTTTAATTGTTTGCCAAAATTCTCGTCTCCATTGCAGCCCCTGGAGGTCAGGCACTAGGTTTTTTCGTATTTACATTCCTGGCCTCTAGCGTCATGCTATGCTTGACCCATTACAGGTGATCATTGTTAAGTGATTATTTTTACAAGTCTTTCCAAGTGAGCTCTGGTATATAAACAGTGCTGTGCCCACGTTGAGACTTGTTCCTTCCTCTACTCTGCCTTTGCTGACATAGTGCTCGCCACGTTTTCTAACAGTTAGTTGTGTATGTATCTGTCTTCCTGACTCTAACACCAGTGCTTTGAGGGGTGAAAGCTTGTATCAGTCATGTCATCCATAAAGTATGTTTATCACAGTAGCTACCTTTAAGAGAGAACTTAATAGAAATCTCTTGATTCCCAGGAACATGTCTGCCCCATTAGTGCACGGGTGAGTACAGTCCTGAGTAGAAGTTCAGGTGGAGCAACTTGCCTTTGAGAGGCAGCGGGGCGTTGGGGAGAATGTAGGCTCTGGGGCCAGCTCCATCGCTTCCACCTGTTAATGTTTCAGTCTGTTCCTTACTCTTTTTTTTAAATTTGGGCCATAGATTCTTAGCCTGTAAAATGGAGAATAATAATACCTACCTTGCAGATTATCATAAAGAATTAGAGAAAATAAATATTTTCAAAAATATTCGACAAGGGGCTCAGATAATGATGGTTCCTAGTACTGTCATCCTCATCTTCCTCATCCTCATCCAAGTCTGTGGTTTTCGTTAATACTTACAGGTTTTGAAGTGAAAGATCATGCTCAGAAGCAAGAAACCACCGGCAGCCTGCCGGCCCCTCCTCAGATGCCTCTGCCGGAGATCCCGCAGCCCTGGCTGGTGAGTTGAGGCCGCCTCCGCAATCGCTGGGGCACTGGTGAGCCCTGGGGCACACGATGGGGCAGATGCCTCACTTGCTCGCAGTCCTTTGGGTATGTTTCCAGGGCTGCGAAGCTGCCGGTTATAGCTAACTGGTAAACCCTAAGAATAGCTTTCCCCAACTTAGGAAGCTGGTATTTCCATGCAAACTGCTGGAGCCACAGGCCCATAGAAATCTGTTCTTAGGACAGATTAAGAAAAAAAGAAAACAAAACCAGAGGATTTAGCAGGCATAACAATGTTGGTAAAGCCTGAGAACTCAACCTTCTTTCTGAGCTAACACTGAATTTGAATACCTTATTCTAAAACTTTAATATTCATTGTGATGCTTCCTCTGGGGTTAAATAACTATTTTTTTTCCAAGAGAGAAAAATATGTACCTATTCCAGAAATGTGTATTTTATTTGATATTATGCATTCAAATTGAAGTGTTTTTTTTTTTTTTGTCATTTTGTTCAATCTGGAGATACTTATGCAATTTTTCATGTACCCTTCAGCTTTTATTGCATTTGCTGTTTTCTAACTTGTTTACTCAGGGAAATTAGACTTTTATTCAGAGTTAGGACAAAATCAGTTACTTAGCAGTTCTCTGTGTTTGTTTTCAGTGTGAATCATCTAATTATCTGTCTGCCAGGATCTGAGTTGTGGGAAGGCAGGGCCTTGTGTACCTCTTGGGTCCTAGCGCAGCCCCTAATGTCTAGTAGGTGCTGAGTAATTATTGTTGTAGCAGGGGACAGAGGGACATTAGCACTTAGTGGGTTCCTACTACATATCACAGATCATGCTTGGTATTTTTTCACTTACAGTTTCATTTAATCCGCACAACTTGGTCTCAACCCCTAAAACACTTCTTATCATGTGAAGAGTGTGTATACCTGTTTCCCAGAAAAGGAAATTGAGGCTCAGTGAAGATGTGTGGTTTGCTCAAGATCATTTAAGTAGGAAAGGCAGAGACTGTAACTTTGTCTTTGATTTCAAATCTGTCCCTTTCTCAGCAATACTAGTTCAGAGGTGTGGCAGCAGCACGGATGCAAGTATGACTCACAGACGGGGGGAGACTATGAGGACTGAAGCCTGTTCACTGAGCCGGGGGCGGCTGAGGGATGCAGGTGCAGCCTCAGAGCCAGGCTGCCTGCCTCCCACTCCCGCTCTGCCTCTGACTTGCGTGTTGTGGGGAGGTTAGTGTGACTTCTTGGTGCCTGAGGATTATTGTAAAGATCAAAAGAGTTAATATATCTCAAATGCTTAGAATACATGCCTTGTATAGATTTAAGTCCCGTGCAAGCTGTTACTACTTCTTAGACTTTGATTTCCCGGTGAATCACCCAGGTATCTTGTCAAAGTGGTTCACTAGGTCTGGATGGGGCCTTCGATGCTGCATTTCTAGCAAGATCGTTGTAGAAAATATGAAAAAACAAGAAAAAAGAAACTAAAGAAGTAGATAAAAGTCATCTATATTTTCTTCTTCCCGGGAGAGCCTGTGTTCCCATTTGGCATCTTTGCTTCTGGTCTGTTCTCTGCCTGTGGCTCCAGTGCGGGGGCCACAGCCCCCAGCGGCTGTCGGACTCTTGCAGCTTGGCTAGGTCCAATTGAGATGTGGTGTAAGTGCAAAATGCACACTGGATTTGGAGGACAGTATGAGAAAAAGGATGTAAAATATCTCATTAATAATTACGTTGATAACATGTTGAGTTATATTTTGTATATATTGAGTGGAAGATATATTAATAAAATCAATTTAATCACTTTCTGTGGCTACTGGAAAAATTTAAATTTCATATGTGGCTCATATCTGTACCTTGCATTGTATTTCTGTTCTCTGCATTTAATCTTTTCACAGTTGAGAGCATATGGAATATATAACTTTATATTTTTTAAAAGATATGTATGACTTAGTTGTCTTTCTTTATAAACTTCTTTTTATTCATTTTCTTTTTTTAACTCTCATCCTGTTTGTTGTAGAAACATATGGTTTGATTAGGTTTTTACTTTTTTCATGGTCGTACTTGCTGTTTTTAGATATGGTATGAAAGTAAGAGTCCAAAAGTATATAATTCAACAATATCAATCCTATTCATTAGTATAATGTTTATCTGAAAGATGAAGAACTAGATATGAAATCAGTATTTCATTAATTTTCTGCTCTTCATGTTTTGGTTTATTTTTGTTTATCTTTCTAAGCTTGTCTTTTCTTTATTTATTTTTATTTATTTATTTTTTTAATAATTTTTATATCAAAATATTAGGGGATACAAGTGTTCTTCTTACATGGATACATTGTATACTGCTGAAGTTAGGGCTTTCAGTGTGCCCATCGCCAGAATAGTGTACATTGTGCCAAATAGGTAAGATTTTATCCCTCATCCTCCACCCTCCACCTTCTCAGTTTCCAGTGTCTTTTACACCACTTTGTGACTATGTGCACCCACTGTTTAGCTCCCACTTATTAGTGAGAACATGTGATATTTGTTTTTCCATTTCTAAGATAATTTTTTTCTTTTGTTTTGCTTTGTTTTTAGAAGTGTACTTCTTTTTTTTTTTTTATTTCAGCATATTACGGGGGTACAAATGTTTAGGTTACATAATAGACTAATGGCCAAGAAACATATGAAAAAATGCTCAACACCTCTAATCATCAGGGAAATGCACATCAAAACCACAATGAGATATCACTTACCTTCAGTGAGAATGGCCCTTATAAAAAAGTCCCAAACAATAAATGTTGGCATGGATGCGGAGAGATAGGAACACTCATACACTGCTGGTGGGACTGCAAACTAGTACAACCTCTGTGGAAAGCAATATGGAGACACCTCAAAGAGATACAAGTAGAACTACCATTTGATCCAGCAATCCCATTACTGGGCATCTAACCAAAAGAACAAAAGACATTCTATAAAAAAGCCATCTGCACTAGAATGTTTATAGCAGCACAGTTCACAATTGCAAAGATGTGGAAACAACCCAAGTGCCCATCAGTACAAGAGTGGATTAATAAAATGTGGTACATGTATACCATGGAATTCTACTCAGCCACAAAAAACAATGATGATATAGCAGCTCTTGAATTATCCTGGATAGAGTTGGTACCTATTCTACTAAGTATCACAAGAATGGAAAAACAAGCACCACATGTACCCACCATCAAATTGGTATTAACTGATCAACACTTAAGTGCACATATAGTAATAACTCACTGGCTGTTGGGCAGATGGGAGGGGGGAGGAAGGGGTGGTTATATACACACCTGCTGGGTACAGTACTCACTGTCTGGGGGATGGACATGCTTGAAGCTCTGACTCAGGTGGGTCTAAGCTTGTCTTAAACCTATGTGGCTCTCCTGTAATATGTCTTAATATGCTGTGTCTTGTATTACATCATCACATTTCATATTAGGAAAGGTGTTTTGAGATTGAGGGCAAAGTATGGACAACTAGGAGCATCCAGAAGAGTCCCAGCCCACCAGGTTCATTACCTGCTGCTTAAGGGGAACCTGATACACTGAGAAAGCAGGTGTTGCAGCAGAGAAAGAGTTGTACTTTGCAAGGTGCCAAGCAAGGAGATGGGAGTAATTTCTCAAATCCATCTCCCTGAGAATTTGGGGGCTAAGCTTTTTAAGGTGGTTTGGGAAACAAAGGGCTAGGGAATTGGGCCTGCTGACTGGTGGGGGATGAACTCATAGGATTGGGATGCAGAAATGATCTTCTCAGTTGGGAGATTTCCTGGGTGGGGGGTCTCAAGGCTGTTGGATTTGTTCCCATGCCTGTCCATAGGTCTGGTTGGCGTCAGTGGGTCCCCTGTAAGACAGAGTCTGAAAAATACCTTAAAGACCAGTCTTAAGCTTTACAACAGCAGTGTTATCTATAGAATCACAAGTCTGGGGCTTTACAATAGCAATGTTATCTATCGGAGCACCGGTCTTTAGGCTTTCAAATAGCAAGTGTTATCTAGAGAAGTAGTGGGGAAGTCACAATCTTGCAGCTGTCAGGGAGGATAGTGCCATTAAGCAGTAACCAGTCACAGCAGTAAGGAAGTTAGGAACAATGGCTGGTTAACTTCTGGCTATATCTACACTTTTATAAAAATCAGACCTTGATTACTATTTATACCTTAAGGCTCTACATTATTTTAATATGGACAATTTCAGAAGGGTTACCGTGGATATACAAATTTCATGGACTCTTCTCTAGTGCTTCTAAAGCACCATCCCAGCTGGTATGGACTAAACTACACGTCCCAGGTGTGCCAGCCAGAAGGAGTGAATATCCATGGATGCCAGTTTCAGACGGAGAGTGCTCATGCCCGGTCAATGTTTTCTCCTGTTTTCAACCATTGAATCATCTGTCCATTTCTATGTATTTTTCTGCAGATACAGGTTCTTGCTCGTTAATTCATTCATTCTCCTTTTCTCCTTTCTTCTCTCTTTGCCTCTCACTCTTCCCTGGCCTAGGCTCTGCTCCCACCTTTGGCTGCAAACTGGCCGTGGCAAAACCGAGAAGCCCTCCTGCTGGTGTAATCAGAACTAGTAGTTGGTCAATCAGAAATGTTGGGTAAGGGAGAAATTTAAAAAAGAGGTATACATACACTTTAAATATTTTAAGTTTAAACAAATAACTTTTGAGTAACAGTTTGGTCAGTGGGTAATTTCTCCTTCCTGGTGCCTCGTGTATGAGTATCAAGAGAACGTTTCCCTTGACATCCAAGCCATGCTGTTACCTGCTATAAAACTCTTGTGTTTTTGGTACAAGGCCAAGGGTTACATTCTTTGAGTGTGGGGCTACTCATGGGATTCTGCTTGTCTTTTCTGCATAATCTGTACACATGATTACATTATTTTTTGTTTATTTGTTTTTGAGACAGGGTCTAACTCTGTCATCTCAGTTAGAGATGGGTTAGTGGGGTCATCATAGCTCACTGCAACCTCCAACAATTGGGTTCAAGTGATCCTCCTGCCTCAGCCTCTTAAGTAGCTGGGACTACAGGCACATGCCACCATGCCCAGCCAATTAAAAAAATTTTTTGTAGAGATAAGGTCTTGCTATATTGCCCAGGCTGGTCTTCAACTCCTGGCCTCAAGTGATCCTCCCACTTTGGCCTCACAAATTGCTAGTATTATAGGCATGACCCACCACACCCGGCCTATGATTACATTGTTAATTTCCAGTTTTTGTAACATGATCTGAGTTTAGAATCTCTAGAATTTTATTAATGCTTCTCTATTCTTTTATAGTTGATGTGCCTATAGCTAATCAAATAGCTTTTCCCCCCCATTCCTCCATTTTATAAAACATTTTTAAAAGGGGATTTATTTGACAAACATAAAAACATGGCAGACACTTCATAGGCCACTTTATACAATAAAATAGGCAGTAATAACAGTATCTTCAGATGTAACAATATCTTCACATGCAAATCAGTGGCATTCATATACGCCAATAATAGTCAAGCTGAAAATCAAATCAAAGAAGCAGCACCTTTCACAGTAGCATCAAAAAAATTAAATATTTAGGAATATATTTAATGAAGGGGGTGAGAGACATATATATGGAGAACTATGAACCACTAAGAAAAGAAATTGTAGAAGATGTAAGCAGATGGAAAACCCTACCATGCTCATGGATTGGCAGAATCAATATTGTTAAAATGTCCACACAACCTAAAGTGATCTATGGAATTAATGCAGTCCCTATCAAAATACCATCATCATTCCTTACAGATCTAGAAAAAATAATTCTGCACTTTGTATGGAACCAGAGAAGACCTTGTATAGCCAACGCAATCTTAAGCAAAAAGAACAAATTGGGAGGCATCCAGTCTAACAGTCTTCAAGCTTTACTACAAGGCTATAGTAACCAAAACAGCATGGTACTGGCACAAGAACAGAGATATAGACCTTGGGAACAGGACTGAGAACCCAGATATAAAACCATCCTCATGTTGTCATCTAATCTTTGACAAAGCAGACAAAAATATACATTGGGGAAAAGAATCTCTATTCAATAAATGGTGCTGGGAAAACTGGATATCTACATGCAGAAGACTGAAACTGGATCCCCACCTCTCACCTCTCACAAAAACCAGTTCATGATGGATAACAGACTTAAACCTAAGGCATGAAACCTTGAGGATTCTAGAAGAAAATGTTGAGAAAACTCTTATAAACATCAGCCTAGGCAAAGAATTTATGAAGAAGACGTCCGAAGCAATCACAGCAGGAACAAAAATAAATAAATGGGACCTGATCAAATTCAAAAGCTTTTGTACAGCCAAGAAAACTATTATTAGAGCGAATAGACAACATACAGAATGGGAGAAAATATTTGCATTTTACATGATCTGATAAAAGGCTGATAACAAGAATCTCTATAGAACTGAACAAAATTAACAAGAACAAAATCAAACAACCCCATCAATAAATGGGCAAAGAACATGAACAGAAACTTTTCAAAAGAAGACAGAATAATGGCCAGCAGACATAAAAAAGTACTCAACATCTCTAATCATCGGGGGAAATGCAAATCAAAACCACAATGAGATATCACTTACCTCCAGTGAGAATGGCCTTTATCGAAAAGTCCCCAAACAACAAATGCTGGCGTGGATGTGGAGGAATAGGAACAGGTGGTGGGACTGCAAATTAGTACAACCCCTGTGGAAAGTAATTTGGAGATATCTCAAAGAGCTAAAAATAGAAATACCATTTGATCCAGCAATCCCACTACTAGGCATCAACCCAAAGGAAAAAAAGAATTCTATAATAAAGACATCTGCACTCAAATATTTATGGCAGCAGAATTCACAATTGCAAAGATGTGGAAACAACCCAAGTGCCTATCAATACATGAGTGGATTAATAAACTGTGGTATATGTATACCATGGAGTACTAGTCAACCACAAAAAACAATGGTGATCTAGCACCTCTTATATTATCCTGGATAGAGCTGGAGCCCATCCTTCAAAGTGAGGTATCACAACAATGGAGAAACAAGTACCACATGTACTCACCATCAAATTGGTACTACCTGATCAATAATCAGGTGCTCATATGGTAGTAATATTCACTGGGTGCTGGTCAGGTGGGAGGGAGAGTGGGAGTGGGTAAACTCACAACTAATGGATGCAGAACGCACTGTATGGGGGAAGGGCACACTTGTAGCCCTGCCTGGGGTGAGGCAAAGGCATTGTATGCAACCAAAATGTTTGTATCCCTGTAATATTCCGAAATTAAAAAAAAAAAAAATGGCTTGGGCCATGCAAAAAGAAAAGAAAAGAAAAGAAAAAGGACGAGATAATGTTAATAAAAATAATTTATATTAGTAATTTGTTTATATGTTGATACGGGTTAGCATTGCTAAAACTACTTTGTAATGTATGATGGAACTAATGAGTAAATATATTGCAAATAACAACAGCCAGATTTTTTACTATTGGGGAAAACATTACAAATAATAAATAAAGAGTAGAATGAAAAAAACACAACATCTGCACAAGCAGAAGCACTCAGGTGTACTAATGACAGTTACATGGATGTAACAGTTGTGAGCAGATGAACCGTGTTCATAAAGAAATAGATCAAAAAGGGAAATATGTAAATGCATATCACAGGGTTGATAGGTGTGTGCAACCAGCTTCATAACTACAGTCATCTGAAACACTGTGACGAACAACCTAAGTCTTTGAACGAGGATGCTCAAAACCCTTGATGGGTCACCACTGCATGTGTAGTCGCCTAGAGAGCTGAGATCTCAAGAAATTTTATCTTTCATAAATACACGTGTATAAAAAGGAGATTTCTTCATTTGCTGAAGAAGTTTCAACATTTTTATATACACACAATACTTGAAATAGTCAACATTGAGATAATGCACTTTCACGGGGGCAGATTTGCAAAAAATGTGCAAAGCATCATTAGAACTCTCTAAACTGTCTCTGCACAGTTTACAGTTCCAGTTGTGGAAATGACAGGAAGATGAAATGCTTAGCATAGCAAATTGTGCTATGTGTGAAGGGGCAGAAGTCATATACCACTGAATAATTTGGCAGGGGAGACTCTTGTATTTTTTGCCAGTGTTTTCACTTCTGTGATCTTTGAAATACTCACTGCACTTATAGTTGGAGAGTCGTTGTGGTCTACAAATTTTGTAAGTATATGCTGTCCATTTGAAAGTCTGATTATTGCGTGGCTATTGCAGTTAAGCGATTTTCTGCTTTTGCATCACCAATAAATAATTAGTGTTTAAACTGTTATCTTTCTCCATTAAGTAGACTCATACTCTTATCATAGCCTTTTGTGAAGGAACAGTTTCACAGATCTCTTCCATTGTGTTGTAAGGAATACAGTAAAAAGGAATGATATTTGGCTTTCACAGTCCCAAATCTGTGTTGGAATTCTCCAGAGAGACGGAACCAATAGGATATGTGTGTATATATACGTGAGGGGGACTTATTAGGGGAATTGACTTATGTGATTATGGTGGCTGGGAAGTCCCATGACAGGCCATCTGCACGCTGGAGGCCCTGGGATGCTGGCAGCGTGGCTCAGTCCAGTCCAAAGGCCTCAGAACCAAGAAAGCCAATGGTGTAACTCCCAGTTCAAGGCTGAAAGCCTCAGGCCTCAGGGGCCCGCTGGTGTAGGTCCTAGAGTCCAAAGGCTGGTGAGCTGGAGTCTGATGTCTGCCCCAGCCGTCCGTTCAGTTTGTTTTGATTGAACCTGTCTAAAGCATCTCAGAGAATCATCAACTCTCTTTGTGTACTCATTTTTTTCATTGGTTTGTTTATGTAATGATCAAATTAAAGTAGATAATTATAGTAATAAGAATTTAAAGAACGAAGCTGACTCTTAGTAAATAAACAGCCCAGTAGGTGGGACTATTTGGAAGGCACTTGAGAGAGGAGGTTGTTGGCCACCAAATTTAGCATTTCAGGGACCTCAGTCGGCATTTTGTAGAGGGAGCGGAGAACATGTGTCAACTCATGAGTCAGTTAGGTGGAGCTTGGTTAAGACAGCTCTACTGTATTTTTCTGATAGTTTTGCAGTGAATTTGTTATTCAGCAGGTAAGCCAGTCATGCAGTAAATTAAGTTTGCTTTTGATGAATTGGTTTTTGGCCAGTTGGTCATTTGTTATTGGCAAATTGAATTTTAGGAGAATTTGGTTACAGTGGAGTCAAGACAGAATGAGTAGGCAGCAGGCCCAGGTGGGGCCTGCCGAAAATTAAGGCACAAGCCCAAAACAGAGCCAGGTATACTGGGAGCACTGCAAGCAACCCTGCATTGTGGGATAGTGGGGTTTGGGTGGGAAGTCTGCAGGTGAAGCCAGAATTCTCCGCACGGGCTACATTAGGAAGGACCTGCAGGCCGTGCAGAGAAGTTTGGAATTTGTCATCAAAGCAAACTTTGTCATCAAAGTAAACCATTGGAGGATGTTTTCTTTAATTTATGATTTACTTCAGCTAAGTGTTATTTCTCATACATTAAACCACATTGCATTTTATTTTTACCTCTTTTGTTGTATGTATTGAACACTGCCTTTTATCATAGTTATTTGTTACAAACTCTTTAAGGAATAGGACTTATCTTTTTTCATCCCTTTTAGTGCCTAACAGTGCTTCATGCAGTTATTAACTATCTCTTGATATTCCTTAACCTCACTTTTAAGCTTTGGAAGATGTTCTTTGTTTCTTATACTTTTTTTGTATTTCTCACATTGTATTATATGTAGAAAATACTAATGACAGAAGCACGTCAGAAAATCAGTTTTGTAATGCTTTTACGGAAGAAGGGAATATTTTCATGTCACTATTTTGACCTTAGAGTAAGGGTGGCAGCAGCCTCCAGTGTCCCTGTGCATTCCTTCTTCGTGGCTACTGTCCCTTTGGATGTGCTCCTAGGGGTGTAGGCGTGTCTGTTGTGTGGAAATTTAGAACCTCTCCTGCATCTCTGCAATCAGTGTGGCGTACACTGTGTTTAACACTCTGCTTTAGCGCTTTGCTTTTTCAAGGGGACACTGGATCAGGCCAAAATATGTGTATCTATGAAAAGACATGCCTTTCAAAAGATTTTTGTTTTTGTTTCATACTGAGAGTTGTGCAGCTATCAAACTGACTGTACTTAGTATGCAACAAGTGCTGAGAGAGCATTTGAAGAGGCGTGCCTGGCTCTTTGGGAAATGGATCCCATCTGTGTTGACGTTGGCTGCTGTGCCCCGCCGCCCAGCTCGAAAGCCGCCCTTTCACTGAAGGGTTTAACACAGACAAGCACCCTCAGTGCTTCATTTCCTGCCCTGCCTTCAGAATAGCATTGAGTCTAAACCCAGGAATATCTCATATCTTTGTGATTGAGAAGAAAGCAGAGCAAGGTCAACTTCTTTTGGGGATACAGTGCAATACATATGATACCTGAGCAAGGCATTTTCTGGACCTGTTTTTATTTAGTAATTTAACCTGGAGTAGGGGAGAACAACTTAATTCTTTGATATTTTAAAGCCAGAGGTTATGTAAATTTGATGTCTTTTTATGTCAGATAACAATGAACTTTTCTTTCATTGTGGTAAAATATACATAACATACAATTTACCATTTTAATCATTTTTAAGTGTACTGTTCAGGGACATCAAGTACATTCACACTGTTGTGCCACCATCACCACCTCCCATTTCTAAAATTTTTTTGTCTTTCCAAACTCAAACTCTGTCCCCATTAAACATCAACTCCCGCACACGTCCAGCCCCCGGCACCTCCCACTCCACTTTCTGTCTGTATGAGACAGTGAAGTTGGGGACCAGCCCTTACCCCCTCGTCTGTTGATTGCATTTCATCCTTTCTAAAGAACTTTCACAGCAGCCCTGTGATCTCAGTTTGACAGATGAGATTATGAGGCTCTTTGAGATGATGTGACAAAAGTAGGTATTTTACCACTTGCAGAGTTGAGGCTAAAGCCCACGATTCAAACAAAACCTTTTATTTCCGTGCGGAATAAGATGTGGTCCTTTTAGAGGATGTGAACCATCTTGTTCCCCTTTCTTCCCTTGTCTTTCGCAAATCTGAGAGTTCCGGCTCCTGTATAATCCCAGTGGCATCTTTATCTGAAATTCACTCTGCGACTGGATTCCAGACCCATATCCTGCTTATGCTCCTGTTGCACTGTTCTGCTGTCCATCTGCATGTCTACTCGCAGATAGAAAAGAAAGGGGAGATGACATGGCTCCACGGGGGTTTCATTCTTTGTCCTGCATAAATAAAATGAGAGAAAACTTAAGAAAATATGTGTGACTATTTTCCCAGTGTTTACTCAAGTGCTGTGTGGAATGCAAATTAAATAGTGACCAGAGTGGAATGGCGTGTAATTTGGATAAAGTCTTATTTTGCCAAGAAGAGTATGTACAAAATTCTTGGTGTTAGGATTGAAGCCATTTTTACAGTTTAAACTATTAATATAAAAATATTATTATCCATTGAAAATGACTTTAATCCAGTCGTTCGTTTCCCTCGGCAGCACAGATACCTTCTTAAAGAATGAGCTGTGGCCCAGGAATTTTAGATTATGGCACGAATGCCATGCGGTGGTGCGCAAATACTTGGGCCAGCTAGAAAAGGGTTTTGCTGAAATGTGATGGAATTAAAACTTGAACATTAATTTTCTTATTTCAGAGTATGTAATTTTTGACTGTTACTCTTTATTATCTTTATTTATTTATTTATTTTATTATTTCAGCATATTGTGGGGGTATAAAAGTTTAGGTTACGTATATTGCCCTTGTCCCCCCGCCCTCCCATTCAGAGCTTCAAACATGTCCATCCCCTAGACAGTGCGCATCGCACTCATTGTGTATGTATACACCCATCCCCTCTCCCTGTCATCTGCCCGACACCCAATGAATGTTATTCCTGAATGTGCTCTTAGGTGATGATCAGTGAAACCAATTTGATGGTGAGTACACGTGGTGCTTATTTTTCCATTCTTGGGATACTTCACTTAGTAGAATGGGTTCCAACTCTTTCCAGGAGAACATAAGAGATTCTATATCATCATTATTTCTTATAGCTGAATAATACTCCATGGTATACATATACCACATTTTATTAATCCACTCATGTATTGATTGGCACTTGGGTTGTTTCCACATCTTTGCAATTATGAACTATGCTGCTATAAACATTCAGGTGCAGATGTCTTTTTTATAGAATGTCTTTTGTTCTTTTGGGTAGATGCCCAATAATGGGATTGCTGGATCAAATGGTAGGTCTACTTGTATCTGTTTAAGGTATCTCCATATTGCTTTCCACAGAGGTTGTACTAGTTTGCAGTCCCACCAGCAGTGTATGAGTGTTCCTATCTCTCCCCATCCACGCCAACACTTATTGTTATGGGACTTTTTTTTTTTTTTTTTGAGGAATAGTCTCACTCTGTTGCCTGGGCTAGAGTGAGTGCGGTGGCGTCAGCCTAGCTCACAGCAACCTCAAACTCCTGGGCTCAAACGATCCTTCTGCCTCAGCCTCCGCGTAGCTGGGACTACAGGCATGTGCCACCATGCCCAGCTAATTTTTTCTATATATATTTTTAGCTGTCCATATAATTTCTTTCTATTTTTAGTAGAGACGGGGTCTTGCTCTTGCTCAGGCTGGTCTCCAACTCCTAACCTCAAGCCATCCTCCCGCCTCGGCCTCCCAGAGTGCTAGGATTACAGGTGTGAGCCACCGAGCCCGGCCTATTATGGGACTTTTTGATAAAGGCCATTCTCACTGGAGTTAAGTGATACCTCATTGTGGTTTTGATTTGCATTTCCCTGTTGATTAGAGATGTTGAGCATTTTTTCATATGTTTGTTAGCCATTTTTATGTCTTCTTTTGAAAAATTTCTATTCATGTCCTTTGCCCACTTTTTGATAGGGTTGTTTGATTTTTTCTTACTGATTTTCCTGAGTTCTAAATAGATATAAAAAAGACACCTGCACCCGAATGTTTATAGCAGCACAATTCACAATTGCAAAGATGTGGAAACAACCCAAATGCCCATCGATTCATGAATGGATTAGCAAAATGTGGCATATGTATACCATGGAATATTACTCAGCTATTAGAAATAATGGCAATATGGCATCTCTTTGGTTCTCCTGGAGAGAGTTGGAACCCATTCTATTAAGTGAAGTATCCCAAGAATGGAAAAATAAGCACCACATGTACTCACCAGCAAACTGGTTTCCCTGATCATCACCTAAGTGCACATTTGGGAATAACACCAATTGGGTATCGGACAGAGGTGGGGGCTGGGGGGAAGGGATGGGTGTATACCTACTTGAGGAGTGCGATGCGCACTGCCTGGGGAATGGACACGCTTGAAGTTCTGACTTGGGGGGAATGGGGGTGGGGGGAGGGGATGGGTGCATACCTCCATGATGAGTGCGATGTGCACTGTCTGGGGAGTGGACACACTTGAAGCTTGGACTCGGGGGGATGAGGGGGCATGGGCAATATGTGTGGCCTGAACTTTTGTGCCCCCATAATGAGCTGAAATAAAAAAAATAAAAAAAAAAATAAAAACAAAAGAATTCTCTATGTGGCTTGTTCTTAAAGTAGCAAAGGTAAATACTAATGGTTTTTTTTCCCCAAAAGATGGGAATTAAAATTATGGTCAGTATTGTAAGCCAGCCAAGCCTGTAAATCATATTACTGTGCTGTTGTAAGTTCTGGTTTCCTCTAATAAGACCTGCAGCGAGACCTTAAAGGAGAAGTTTACAATACCTTAGGGTAGATAAGTAGTGTTACTATCAAAAATGGATACATTTGAAGGACCTGCTCTGACCAAAGATTCTCATGTTGTTTATCCTTTGGTGAAGACACAAGGTCAGTTCTCACTCATATTTTGAAAGAGGTAAGTTGGCTTTATTGTCTATTGACCTGTAATTTTAGTTGAGACTTGGTCTTGCTCTGTCATCCAGGCTAGACTACAGTGGTGTGATCATAGCTCACTGTAAACTTGAACTCCTGGGCTCAAGTGATCCCCCTGCTTCAGCCTCCTGAATAGCAGGGACTACAGGTACACATCACCATGCCTGGCTAATTTTTTAAATATTTTGTAGAGATGGGGTCTCACTATGTTGCCCGGGCTGGTCTCAAACTTCCACCTCGAGTGATCTTCCCACCTTGGCCTCCTAATGTGCTGGGATTACAGATGTTAGCTACCGTACCTGGCTTGGACTTGTAACTTTATAAGAATACTAGAATTGGAGATTCTGGAGATTGTTATGACACAACACCGTATTTACAGGCGAGGAAATTGGGGCTCAGAGTTCTGGGAAGGTTGAACAGACCCGGGAGCCACACTGGACCTGGACGGGACACATGCTGTGTGTCTGAGTTGTCACCATCTTCATTTTACACTCTTGTTTCCTGCCTGTCCTCTGGTTTCCTGTGATCCCTTTTGAAAACCTGTCTTCCCAATTTGTACGTTTTAAAATTTCTGTAAATTGTGAGTTCAGTGGATTCTTACCTATTGGAAAAGATCTGAAAACATTTTTCCCCAGAAAGCTCTGGCACTGAATAACAGTTTGGGTTCCTCTTTTCAGACTCTCCTGTTTGACCTTTAACAAGACATATGTGTCTGAAACCCTTGTGGCAGATGTTGGGGATAAATGGCATTTGAGAGTAGAGTGTTTCTAGCAGATGATTAATATTTTTTGAGGGGTATTATTTCAAAGTGCAAATAGTTTGATTTTTTTTTCATGATTTTAAAAGTGATAAATACCATGTAGAAAATCCAAGCTATACAGGTATGTATTAAAAAAAGAGATATCCGTTATTAACATTTTTGGCGAATGACCATCTTTGTATGTACATAAGCAGAAACACACAGATTTTATATAAACGAATCATAGTATACCTGTTTTATTCAACAATATCTAGTAGATACTTTTTTTAAGTAAATGTACATGTGCATTATCCTATTAAATGTCTGTGGACGTAGTAATATATCTAAGCATTCTTCTCTTGAAGAACATTTAGATTGTTTTTAGATTTTGCTAAATAAATTTTTATTGGACATTCCTACACCTTTTTTGCTCATGTGCCTAATTGGTCTTCTTGGCCTATATTTCTACAAGTGGAATTATTGCATCTAATGGCATATCTCTCAAAAGGTTGTGCCAGATACACACCCACCAACAGGATGTGGAAGCATCTGTTCAGAAATCCCACCCGTTTAGAGAGTAAGCTCTTTGCCTTAACACCTTTGCGTTAGTTGCAGCCCTCAGGAAGGGAAGCTGACTTGTACTACTTAACAATTTGTTTGATTCAACTATTTGTAATGCTTCCCCAGGACATGAATAATTTGACTGTTTCACCATACTAAAAGGAAGTTGGAACACCCTGCAGTTCATGAATAAAAGAAACTCAGTGAATCAAACAACTCTTTTCCAAAAACAACAAGCAGAGATTTTAACCTGGGTGTGGATTCTGCTGCAGACCTCTCCTGGTGCTGAGCATAGTGTATCAAGTTCCCTTTTAAGAACTGCTTCTTAGGAAGATATGAATGACCTGGATATGGTACAGCATTAGACCACAGCATGATGACTGTCCAGGAAACCAGCTTTCTGCTGGGAGTGCGGAGGAGTTGGAGTTATTTAGCCTGGGAAATAGGACTGGGGCAGAAGTGGGAGAGCTGTCGCCAGGACACAGAGGGACGTTGTGCGGGTGATCTTGAGTGAGCGCTCTCCTTCGTCTGGCGAGAGGAGGGAGTGGGTGGAATGTGCTGTGGGTGGTTAGTCTTCCACAAAGGACTTCATGGGGTGAGTTACATGGAAAGTGATGGAGGCTCACATTCTAGAGAGTTGACATTAACAAACCAACCAACCATCAAACCATGATTTCATTGGAATGTTCTACTTGGAACCTTAACTTGGTAGACCTTGTTCTGTTCACTGTGATACACCTCTTCCCAGTTTTACACAACATAGATAGTGTGAAATAGATGTACACCATTAACAGATAAAAGAAAAAAGAATGTGAGTATCAGAATGTGTTTGGCAGGCACACATGGTATTTGAAAACCCCTTCTCTGTCATATACTAGTGTCTGATTTTAAAAAGGTGGTTTTAGATTCTGAGCCTCAATTTCTATGTCTGTAAAATGTAAGGCAATATATGATAAGTACCCTGATGGATTCCTGCATGGATTGAGTGATGTCCCCTGTGACAGGGCAGAAGCGTCTAGTACAGCACCAGGCAGACAGCAGGTGCTTGGCGAATGCCAGCTTTCCTTCTCTTTGTTGACCTTCTCTGTTAGCAGAAGGACCAGTGAAAGACATGGCCAGCAAATCATGTAGGTGTTCGTGGGAAGGACAGGTTGGTGTGGGTTAGAGCCATCAGGAAAGTTTAAGACAAGAAGGGGACTTCAGCTGAGTCGTGAAGGCCAGGTGGAATCTGGATAGTCCTGGGGAGTGGAACGAGCCCCAGCCCTTCCACAGTCCGAGGTTCTGACTTCACCACCAGAGAGTGCCTCAGGCTCTGAGCTTGTCAAGAGACGGTGATGTGATTGGTTTCAGTAAGGAGTGGATTCCCTCTGCAGAGACGAGAATAACTTCCACTTTCTGTCAGAGAGTGGCTCCCAGGTGACATGCACTGTGTAAAAAAGTTTTCCTGGCACATGTTAGGAACATGGTGAGAATGTGGACAAACCGCACTCACTAATTCAGGCAGTGTGGACCAGTGCTTTCTCTGTGAGGACCACAAGGCAGACCTGAACAGTGCTGGGTTGCAGGGGCTCACGGCCTGAGTGGTGTGGCTGTGGGGGAGAGTTGGCGTCAGGTCTGGGAGGGTCCGTGGGGGCGAGTGTTTCGGGGGCGAAGACAAGCTCAGCCGCCCTCTCAGACCCGGGGAAGGGCCCCATCCCATGCTGGGAGAGGAAGCTCCCGTGAGGCTGTGTTGCACACTTTCGGAGCCCTGCAAGTTGGCGGGGACGGGATGGCACAGGTCAGGGCTGGATGGACGCAAGCAGGAAAGTCGCAGAGACACATCGGGAACTGGCCTTCCAAACCTCTTTAAAGGACGGGGTTCTTTATCACCACAGACGTTTCAAAGGAGAGGGAGGAAAATGCTGGCTCGAACCTGTTAACGGAAGCACAGAATTTCCCTCTAGCAGTCATGCTAATTTCTGCGTTGTTTTTCCTCCCCCCCACCCCCGCAGCCTCCGGACAGTGGGCCTCCACCGTTACCGACGTCCTCCCTCCCAGAAGGTTATTACGAGGAAGCTGTGCCCCTGAGCCCTGGAAAAGCTCCGGAGTACATCACGTCAAGTGAGTGGGGGCTCTGTGTGGCCGAGCCGGTCCCTTATTTACAGGACTGCTGGAGGGGCCGGCCCCTTTGTGGGTGTGAAGGGAACAGGGGCATCGTGCAACACGACGGAGATGTGGGGCTGAGCAAACACGGAGCCCACCGAGGCGGTAACTGCAGAAAGGGCTGGAAGAGCCTCGAGTGCCCCCGGGGGCCGTTGTTCCGATGGCTGTCTTCCTGGTGACTCAGAGGCTGGGAGGCCTTACTGTGCAGGAACAAGCAGCAGCAAACGAAACGTGTTCTCTTTGGCAGAGGAAAAATGGCATTTTGTGGTCTGTTTTCATGGGTGCCACCTCCCCCTCCCCTTAGCCTTTGAGTAGAGGGTGTTCCCCTTGGGCTGCGTCCACCCTGGCATGATCAGAGCATTTTCTACCAAGCTGACTGTCAGGTTAAAAATAATTAAGTGCAACACAAATAGGCATCTTAGTCATAGACTTTTTTTTTTTTAATATAAGTTTTACCAGATTTTTATTTATTTATTTATTTATTTTTTTGAGATACGGCCTTGCTCTGTTGCCTGGACTAGAGTGTAGTGGCACAATCATAGCTCACTGCAACCTCAAATTCCTGGGCTCACATGATCCTCCTGCCTCAGCCTCCTGAATAGCTGGGACTACAGGGACATGCCACCACACCCAGATAATTTTTAAAATGTTTTGTAGAGAGTTGTCTCACTATGTTGCCCAGGCTGGTCTTGAACTCCTGCCTTCGCCTCCCCGTATGTGATCCTCTGCCTTGGCATCCCCGTATGCTGGGGTTACAGGCGTGAGCCACCACACCCACCTACCAGAACATTTTCCCTAAGTTGTAGTCCTTGTAGCTCCAGGTAGTTGCCTGCTGATAACCCTCAGACGTGCCTCTTTGTTAGTACCCAGCTTTCAAGTTCAGAGAAAGAACGACATCCTGACGTCAGAAACCTCTCTAGGACTGTCTGTGGAATGTATTTTGAATTGTTGGCTTTATATCCCCTGTCAGCATCTGTCAGGCAGTGTGCTGTTGTCTCACAAAGATGATAAAGTAGAGTATCTGCGTGTGTCGACTTAGGGAGTCCAGCTTGCTTTGCTTTATGAAAGATAGGTAAGTGGAAGGTGTTGCTAATTGTAACCAAGAGGCTTCCAGTCCGTTAACTTTTCATGCCATGGTCTCTAACCTCTTCTGTCTTCTTAGGGAAATTCTCTCCTTCATCCTAAAGTGGTTTTAATGTTACCTGAAATCTTGGCTACGTAGAGACTTTGGGTTTCGGTCTTTCTCTTCCCCAGCGATAAACAAGCATAGCTTCCAGCAAAGCAGAATCTAACCTGATTGCTAGATCGTTGTAGATTTTCCTGTTGGCGTATCTGTCTGTGAAGAGCGGCTGCACAAGAGTCACACCTGCTGGATTGTGCGGCCCGAGGGGCTGTCCCGCCTCACTCTTGCTGCTCTACCGGAACAGTCGGCGCAGAGAGCCCTCTGTCAGTAAGCAGCTGTTGCACTCTGAATGGGAAAAGGGATAATTCTGATAAAGCACACTATAAAATTTTAAGTTTAAGAAGTATTTGGCAAAAATGTGTTTAAATAATTTCTGAGTGTCAACTATTTAAGAAGATAGATTAATTAGAAAAGAGAAAAATTAGCTGGCTTGGTATAATTCAAAACTTCATTGGGTTCCTTTCTTTTTAATGGCCATGAGTAAAGAAAAAAATGTGTTCTTTTGGTGAGGGTATTTCCTAGTATTTGGAACTTGCCTCTCTGGCCTTCCCTCACCTTCCCTCTCCTCCCTCCCTCAACGTCCTTTCAAGCTGGAAACCTAGAGTGGTTGTTTGATGTTGGGAGCTGTTGGCAATTTTCATTCTGAGAAGCTCCACGTAGCTGATGTGTGTGTCCTCTTCAGTGGAGCTGTTCCTCAGCTGCCAACGTGGGCAGCTTGCCCTGCGCTAATTCCAGAAGGAAGAGGAACAGAAGGACTCAGTTCGGGGAGACATGGAGTCAACAATGACAGCCACTGCGGCTTCTCTAGTCAAATGTCTCTTAACTTTCTGTCGATGGCTCGAGGACACGGCCACCTTTCCCTGGAGGGGACAGCAGCACTGAGTTGACTTGTCAGCTCAGCCCAGGTTTTTTTTTTTTTTTTTTTTGAGACAGAGTCTCACTCTGTTGGCCGGACTAGAGTGAGTGCCGTGGCGTCAGCCTAGCTCACAGCAACCTCAAACTCCTGGGCTTAAGCGATCCTACTGCCTCAGCCTCCCGAGTGGCTGGGACTACAGACATGTGCCACCATGCCCGGCTAATTTTTTGTATATAGATATTTTAGTTGTCCATACAGTTTCTTTCTATTTTTAGTAGAGACGGGGTCTCGCTCTTGCTCAGGCTGGTCTCGAACTCCTGACCTCGAGCGATCCACCCGCCTCGGCCTCCCAGAGTGCTAGGATTACAGGCGTGAGCCACCGCGCCCGGCCCCCCAGCCCAGGTTTTACTGCCCTCACTTAGAGATGAACTTTGATCAGTTTTGTCGACCCCTGTCAGTTATGGTATCTTCAGAGAAGCAGACCCACTGTGCATGTTACGGGGTAAAGGATTTGTTGAAGGAATGAGCCATATGTGGTTGTGGGAACTGGTGAAGACCCCTGAGAGAGGCTAGGTGAGGACTGGGGAGAGGACAGGCTGCAGCCTGTGCCGCTTACTTCCTGCAGTCCCCATGGCGTAGGTAACCAGCAGGAGAAGCTGGAACCTGCCTCCCAGAGCTGCACACATACGTGGCCCAGGACTCAGAGAGGAGAAGGGAGGAGACCCTGTGGGACCTTGTGCCAGCAAGGTGGGCCGGCAGGTGAGCCACAGCCCAGGTGAGCCACAGCCCAGGTGAGCTGCAGTGGGACCTGGTACCCCACACCGACCTTCAGAGTGTATGGGCTGCTGCTCCCTCTCTAGCACTCCCAAATTTCTCCTGTGGTCACCCTACCCCAGAATCATCCAAGAAAGAGGATTTTGGGAAATGTAATTCCAGCCTTGCCAAGTTGATACAAGAGAAAACCAGTACAGTTTATCTTTCGTCAGTTTGGTATCCATGCACACTTCTTTTAACCACACTGGATTTCCAAATAAAGACGAGCAAAATCATCTTGATTCCAACATGATTCAGCTATTGCCTGTATAATGGAAAACTCCCCAACTCCCCAAAGAGGATACAGAGTCCCTTTATCCAACCTTTGGGTGACACTCATTCTCTTCTGGTGCCTATAACTTAAATTCTGAGATGCAAGATTGACTACTCTTAGCACCTCTTAGGTTAGATGGTAGGAGCCTGGGAGAGGGAGGAGAGAGTTAGCATCTACATGGACAGATACATCCACATCCAAATAAGGAAGAAAAGCTCATGACAAGTTCAGTCCTCATCTTTACAGCTGGTCAGTGGTCATCGCTGGTATTTATAACTTCCTGTACTGCCCATTCCATATTCCGCTCACCCTCAGCAAACCCCTTGCTTGATCATGGTTTCTTATTGGTGGGGTGACCCAAGTTCCTTTTCTGAAAGGTCTGGGCCATGGGTAGGACTTCCTGTGTTGGGTGGTTGTGATTGTCCCTTAATGTTAATCAGGGTGTGGGAGGATGAAGGGGTGCCCAGGGGACCTCCTAGATCCCAGACATGTTCTTCTGTTCCCATTGTGTGGGGACAGCTTCTTCTCGGGCAGGATCAGTCACCCCAGCCACTGCAGTAGCCACTTTCTTTTCCTGTTGGTGTTCTGGCATGAGGAACCTGGGTGGCAGTTTCCACCTCCAGTTTAACCAGCACTGTATCCTGCCTTAGGCCAGGGGAGTCCAAAATTTTAGGGAAGGGAAGCAAAGATTTTGTTAGTGGATCATCAGGGGTAATAGTGAGAGAAGCCCTATCATTCACCCCTTGATTCTTGGACTTGTGACTCCTGGCTATGGGAGAAGGTGTACCAGTGAGTCAGAACATACACTGCCCGGAGATGGTCTGGAAGATACTACCCACAGGATGTGGCCAGTTGGCTGGCACTATAGTTGAATATTCAAAAAACCATTCTACTGGCCTGCTGGGTCACCTCCTTCAGAGTGGCAGGGACTGTGGCAAGACCAGTGATTTTCCTGAGTGTAAATCCCTTGTTGAACTTCATTTGCTGTAAAGTGAGTTCCTTGGTCGGAGGCAGTGCTGTGTGGCATCCCGTGATGGTGATGAGGGCGTTCTTAGGGGGAAACGTCAGTCCTAAGAAGTGCTGGAGGCAGATGAGTCTCCATGAGTGGAGCCCACGTTGCCGACTCTCTGCCACTAGGGCCACTTGTGCAAGGGCCCATCTGCACAAGAAGTCAGGGGATAGAGGCCGACAGATCTGTGTGCAGTGAGTGGGTCATGTTGTCCACCTGAGTGCTAAGATCCTCTTCTGCTGCAGTTGCCCTCTGCTAAGCCTCCTCCTGGTGCACGGATATTCACGTTGTGTGCCCATTTGGAAGGTCTGCTCACAGATCAAGCTGTTTGCTATAAGTTTTCTAACGAAGTTCCTATCGGGTCTTGACCATCAACCAAACCATGAGGCCATGCTTGTGGATCGCTGTTGAGCGAAGGGGCAGTGCAGCAGGAATAGGGGCCAGGGACACACAGACCGCTTTGATTGGATGGTGGGGTGCTCCTGGATGGGCAGCTCAGGTTGCACCTTAACTTGGTGTCCTGTGGTGAAACATCTGCCAGGGTGTCAACAGCCAAAAGCAGTTTCTCAAAAGTAAAATAGTTGTTTTCAGAGGACAGTAGGGGCTGTGCCCCCAAATCCCAAAGGCCTACACTGAGCTTCATCTGTACGAGCCTGCCAGAGGCATTCATTCCCAATTCCTGGAGCAGTTAGGGTTTGATCAGAGAAGCAGAACAACTGTGATATGGACTAGAAGACTTATTCTCAGGATTAGACCTCACACAATTCTGGAAGCTGCTGCTGCCTGTGTGTCTGGTGGGTCTGGCAGTCTGGCAGAAAAGCCGGGCCTGAGGGTGGCGAGATGAAGGTGAAACTGCAATCCCTGAGGACAGACTGCAATCCATCTGTCTCTGGCTTCCTCCAAACTTGATGACACAGGTGACTTGCAGCAAACACAGGTGGCCTTGGCTGTGGAGTTGTGTGTGTACCTGTCCCAGGACTCCAAGATGCCAGAGGAGGAGACCCCACGGCAGCGGGGGGCTCCAAGTCCGGTGTTGCCCCACCCCAGCGCGGTGAACCGCGAGCAGCAGTGGCAGCCTTGGCAGTGCCCGGCACCGCACTGGCCCCGGGGAGAATGCCTGCTGCCCCTTCCCTCCCTCCAGGCCCTCACACGTTCTCTTGTGGCCAACCTCGCCCAGACCACACAGGGAGGTGGAAGTGGGGTTCCAACTTAGCTAAGTTGACACAGTACAAACTCAGTGTGGCTCTTGCTGGTTTTCTTTGTTTCAGATCTAGATTTCATGTTTATTTTCAGCTTTCTAGTTTCCTGTCTTCTGGCTCTCCTCCCTCTCGCTCCTCCAGGGGGCTGGTTGAAATGCCATTTCTGATTTCGTGGGGTGTGCTACGTGTCTACGTGAAATATGTCACATGGTACAGCCAGTGTCTGGAGGTTATTACGAACTTCTCCTGGCCTGGTCTTGGAGGGTAAGGTGTACCGGTGCTTCCCACCTGCTTCTAGTATTCTCAGGTTCACAAAGAGCTTCTCTGTGTTCTTCATTTAATCGTCTCAACAACTCTGAGAGAGACAAGGAGACAAGGTTATCTTGAAGAGACTGAGTCATAAAGAAATTGAGTAATTTACCATATTCCTCTAGAGTGGGAACTAGAACTCAGACTGGCCATTTGACAACGTAGGTCAGATCTGCTCTTTACTCAGAACCGCCCAGTGGCTTTCTATCCCACTCAAAAGTTAAAGCCGAAGTCCTCACAGTGGCTTGCAAGACTCTACAGCGCCCCCATCCCACCCACTTTTACCTACCACCTGTCCCCCTCGCTCAGATCCTTGCTTCCTCGGAGTCGTGTGGAGCAGGTGAGACGACAGAGGGGAAAGCCCTTTGTGAGTCTGAAAACACTCAGTGAGGTGTAGAGCATCACTATTACTATGATGAATCAGTATTGAAACCCAAAGGAGCATCTCCAAAAATTAGCTAATAATTTTGTAATGTATTCCATTTGGACATATCCGCATTCTTCTATAATTCCTTTGTTTATTGTCTCTTCCCCGCCCCTGCTAGAATGTAAGACCAGAGAGGGTAAAAGTTTTTGTCTGTCTGTTTCTGGCACATAAGAAGAACTCAACAGACACTTGCTGAACAAATGGATGACTGTGCCAAATGGATGAATGACCGTGCCAAATGAATGGACTGTGCTTTTCTGACTCCTTACTTTGTTCTGTTGATTTTTCCATGCTGAATTTCCATTCAGTTTTTGTTTTTTGTGACATGTCTAACGCTGTGCCAAGCTTTGTGCTCAGAACTCCTGAGCTGCGAGAGGAGGGACTGACAGAACCGCTGCCCCAGCAGAGCCGTCTTCCTGCTCAGCCTCTTGCCCTCCCTTCTCTGAAAAGTGAGGTCAGACACCAGCAGGGAGGCCTGGCGGGTCTTCTGCTTCTTGCCTTATGGAAGCCAGTTTGGCAGAAGAACACGACAAGGTCCCCGTGGTCCCCTACTTCCTGGTGAGGACCTGTAGTGGACAGGGCACCTACACTCACTCATCACTTAACCTTTGTCTGTAGCTCGTGTGGCTTTGAAAGACAAGTTCTTATGTAGTTTGAGTGGAGAGGAAGCATGTGATAGTATAACCGCCTTATCAAGGCTTCGTTTCTGGCTCTTTGATTTGCCAGATTTGCAATGTGTGCAGTGTTGCCTTTGCTTTTATGCTATTTTTTTTTTCTGAAATGAACATTTTATAGTTACAAAATAATAGTTTATTGGCGCTTTCTTTAGTTCTATCAGAGCTGCACTATGATAGCAATTCCTGACTGTGAAACTATTAATAGTTTCTGGTGAAGAAGAGTGTGAAGGTTAGTTTTAGGTGTTAATGCGACTGGATTGAGGAATACCGAGAGAGCTGGTAAAGCATCATTTTGGGGTGTGTCTGTGAGCGTGTCAGAGGAGATTAGCGCGTGAGTCTGAGCAGACTAGATGGGGAAGAGCCACCCTCAGTGTGCGTGGGCACCATCCAGTCAGGGAGCCCGGACAGAACAAAAACAAGAAAGGCAGCTTAGTCTCTCTCTTCCTGTAGCTGGGACACTCTTCTGCCCTTGGACATCAGAAGGTCAGGCTCTCTGGCCCTGGGACTCCAGGACTTATCCCAGCGCCCCTCCCCTCCTTTGCTCCCTCCCCTTCGGCTCTAAGGCTTCTGCCTAAGGCTGAGAAGTGCATCAGCAACTTTCCTGGTTCTGAGGTTTTGGACTTGGACTGAGCCACACTGCCATCATCCCAAGGTCTCCAGCGTGCAGACAGCCTGTCATGGGACTTCTCAGCCTCCTTAGTCGCCTGAGCCAATTCCCCTAATAAATCCCCTCCAATCAATCTACCTATCTATCTATCAGTTCTATCTCTCTAGAGAGCCCTGGCTAAAACAAAGAGCATTTCCTAACCAGCAACATTCTCTCCACGCAGATCCGCACAGTTCTGTTGTTGACTTTGGTCTCCCTGCTTGCTGTGCACGAAGCGCAGACATCTGCATACCACAACCTGACGGTGTCTAACCAACACCCTCTCTAACTGCCCCTGAAATAAGCCTCCCAATTCATCTCTCTGTGCATGCCTGTGCCACTTACCCTAAGACTGGAAAGCAGTCAGAGTTCTTTGCCTCCTCCCCCGTTCTGGGCCTTTCTTAGGTGAGCGCTGGCCTAGGGTTTGGAGAAGTTCACCTGCCGGGAGGCCGGGGCACTGTATTGAGTGAGTGAATAGTGAGACTGTTCTCTTTGTCGGGCAACAGCTGAGGACGCTGTTCAGCGTGTTGATTATCCTGTAGGTGCCGAGTGTTACTCCTGGCTGTTCTCTGTTTCCTGCTAAGTGGGCCTAAGTTTTTCTAAAAATGAATCTGTCAGTTCTGCTCTCAGAAGAAGGCAGGGACAGTGAACTTACTGTCCCTGTCATAGTTGTGGACCTCAGCCCATTCCCAAGGATGAAAAGGGCTTCCGGGAACATAGTTCACTTTTTTGGTTTAAAATCAAAAGACCTAGATTCACGTTTTAGCCCTGTCATTCTTCAGGGTTGTGGTCCTGGGTGAATTATTTAGTCTCTGAGCGTCATTCTTCCTTTTCTCTGAGTAAGAGTCATGATCTGTGCCCCATCCCTGGTGAGACAGTGGGAGCGAGAGCCCTTGGTGAGTTTGAGGCACCGCCCTACCCTGGCACCTGGCATACAAATGTCTGTGGAAAGCACTGCCTGGCATACGGCAAGTGCTAAGTACATGTTTGTAGAATGATGAAATCAAAGGTAGTTCTCCCGTTTGTAGCTAATTCATTCATTAAATTGTTTCTTCATTTGCTCATTCTTTTCTTTTTCTTTTTTTTTTTTATTTCAGCATATTACAGGGGTACAAATGTTGGTTACATCTATTGCCTTTGCCTCACCTGAGTCATAGCTTCAGGTGTGTCCATCCCCCAGACGGTGCGCACTGCACCCATTAGGTGTGAATATACTCATCCCTCCTCCCCCATCCCCCCTGCCCGACACCCGATGAATGTTACTACTAAATGTGCACATAAGTGTTGATCAGTTAGTACCAATTTGATGGTGAGTACAGTGGTGCTTGTTTTTCCATTCTTGGGATACTTCACTTAGTAGAATGGGCTCCAGCTCTATCCAGGATAATATAAGAGGTGCTAGATCACCACTGTTTTTTGTGGCTGAGTAGAACTCCATGGTATACATATACCACATTTTATTAATCCAATCATGTACTGATGGGCACTTGGGTTATTTCCACATCTTTGCAATTATGAATTGTGCTGCTATAAACATTCTAGTGTAGATGTCTTTTTTATACAATGTCTTTTTTTCCTTTGGGTAGATGCCCAGTAATGGAATTGCTGGATCAAATGGTAGTTCTGCTGGTAGCTCTTTGAGGTATCTCCATATTGCTTTCCACAGAAGTTGTGCTAGTTTACAGTCCCATGTTCATTATTTTCTGAACTTGGTGTTCCAGAGAATGAGCCGAGCCCTGATGGTTCACGGTCCTCTAAGCCATTGTGAGAACTGTCTTTATGAAATAAAAGTATGATTATGTCCATTGCGGCTCTTAAATCCCTCAGTGCACATCGGACACTAGCACAGCATGTGACGGGTGTGGCCCAGCATCCGCCCATCTTCTCTGTTCCATGTTCCATCACTCGCCCCCACTTATGCTGTGTTATAGCCATGCTAAACTTTTTAAAAATTCTTTTATTGTAAAACATATTTACCAATAAGTACATAAAATCTGAATATATGCTCAATGACTTACTATAAAGCAAACCACCCGTGTAACCACCACCCAGGTCAGGGATGGAACGTTGTCGGCCCCAGAAGCCCCCGCCCCTTCCTCAGCACAGCCCCTCTTTCCCCCGATAGGTAACCACGTGCGTCGCTTTCGTGGCACTCACTGAAGTGCTGCTGAAAAAGCGACAGGCTCCACTGCGCCTCTGCAGTGTGTGTCTGAGACTTCCTGGTGCCTTTGCTCGTTGGGTTTCTTCTTCCATCTGGTTGGCAACAACTCATTTCCAGGTCTAGCTCGCAGTCTTCTCTGTGTCCTGCATGTGCCGTCCCTATCTCTGCAGTAACGTGCTGCCCTAGATCGGGGATTTCTCAGTCCCCTCCAGCAGCGATGGGACTGGCCTTACCTGTGCTCCCCGTGAGCCACTGGGAATGTGGCGAGTGTGACTGTGGAAGTAGGTGTTTATTTTTATTTGACTTTAATTAAAATTTAAATTTAAATAGGCACCTGTGGCTGCCCTGTGAAACAGGGCTGTTGGATAGATGGTGACACTGATGTTTCGGGGGGTGTGGGTGTTGGGGGGCCATGGAGGAGAACTCGCCTGTGGGGTGTGGAAGGTTTGCGTGAAGCAGCACAGAGGAGAAGCTGGGCCGTTCTCCCTCATTCATTCTCCCTTGTGATCTGTGACCAAGAGCCACAGGTCTGTTCCCTTCACATCTCCGGAGTCAGCCCCTCCTGGCGTTCCTCGCGCCCATCTCAGCCCCAGCCTCAATGTCTCTTCCTGACGTTGCCGTAGACGCCTCTCCTCCGGCCCCACCTCTCCGTGGTCCCTGCTCCAGCTCATTCTCAGTGTCGTTGCCAAAGGTGCCTCTTCAGTCTCCTTAGTTCTTGTTTAAAATCCTGCCTGGACTAATTTTCATCATTGAAAATTCAACTTAAGCTTTAAATCTTTCTGTTCTCTCCCTTAGTATTGAATCTTTGCAAGGAAATTGTAATGTAAACATGATTACTGAGGACAAGTTAAACTCCGGTTTCCAGGGAGTAAAAATGTGAGCTCTCTTCTGTATAATGTCTGCCATTTCTGGCGCGTCTGCGAGATTGTGCAATCGCCGGCATCAGCCATTGTTCTCCTTATCTGCCCCGTGTTCATCATCTAGGCACTCATTCCTCAAGTGTGTTTTGGAAAGTGAATATGTTCCAGATGGTTCCTTGGGTTGAGGGGAATTCAGAGATGAATCAGACACTGTCTTGAGGAGCTTATCATCCCACACGGCTGAAAGCAATAATATTAACGACAGTCACTGGTATTTATGAAATACTTTTGATGTGCCAGCTATTCCTCCAAGGGCTTTGCAGGTACAGTTTAAATTCATGTGACACTTTCTTCTTTCTTCTACACTATTTGTGCTTGCCATGTGCCAGGTACTGCGTTAGGTGCTGGGATATCACAGCCTACGAGATGGTCAACTTTTCCTCATGGGCTCACAGGCTGGTAGCGCAGTGTGATGAGTTTCGTGTTGGGCAGGTGGAGACATTCAAGGGCATTTGTCTTAGTCTGCTCGGGCTGCCACAACAAGATACTGTAGACTGGGCAGCTCAAACAACAGCAATTCATTTTCTCCTGGTTCCGAAGGCTGGAGTCCGAGGTCTGGACGCTAGCACGGTCGGGTTCTGGAGAGGGAGGCACCTCCTCCTGTCTTGTGGATGGGGAGAGAGCAAGATATCTCTCTCTCTCTCTCTCTCTCTCTTCTTATAAGGCCCTATGGGATTAGGACCTCACCCTGATGACAGAATTTAACCTAACTTACCTTCTAAAAGCCCTGTCTTCAAACAGTTACATTGAGGTTAGAGTTTCAACACCTGAATTTTGGTGGGGGACACATTCAGTCCATAGCATCCAGCTTTGGTGACTCAGGGAGGGTTTGCTGGAGGAAGTGTAAGTTAAATCCTAAAAGATGAGAGCATTTACCAGGCAAAGGCAAGAGGGTGCGTGGATGAACAGCAAGGGCAAAGACGTTGAGATAAGAGAGACTGTGATGTATTTGGGAAACTGAAAGAAACACCAGCGGGAGTGCGAATGTGCCGCAGAATGAGGCGAATACCACTGGAAGGGTGGGTGTAAACTGCTAGGAACGTTCCGGGGATGACCCAGAGGAGAGAGGTGGCCTTTGGTCACATCTTACATGTTAGGAGAAGGATCCTGCAGACTCGGAAGGACTTTGACATAGAGGTGTGGATGCGGCAGAGCAAAGGACCCCCACGGCCAGAGCTCCCCGTGGCGGAACACGGCGCGGAGTGCGGTGGTGCTGGCCCGCGGGAAGGCGGTGAGGCGCCAGGTCTGCGTAGTGTCTGGTCCGTATTGAGCAGTCTAGAAAAGGTTTTTATAAACATGGAACTTTTACTCACTTCAGTTTAGAACTTTTCATGGAGTTTCTACTGCCAGCGTCTTAGAGGTATTTTTTTTTCTTAAAGAGCGAAAGTCCCTTCCTCCTTGAATTACTTGGTTATTAAAAATACAATGATGTACCCTTGAACAAACTTCAAGATAAGGTCCTTTTACCTTGGTTTGTTTATTTTTGACAGATTATGACTCGGACGCCATGAGTAGCTCTTATGAGTCATACGATGAAGAGGAGGAAGACGGAAAGGGGAAGAAGACTCGGCACCAGTGGCCCTCGGAGGAGGCCTCCATGGACCTGGTGAAGGACGCCAAGATCTGTGCCTTCCTGCTGCGGAAGAAGCGCTTCGGCCAGTGGAGCAAGTTACTCTGTGTCATCAAGGACACCAAACTGCTGGTAAAGCGTTCTGAATGGGCTGTGTTTTTGTAAAATCGGAGGATTGTGTTGGAAATCTATAGCGATGGACTTTGTACCCAGTCAGTGTTAACACCAGCTGTTCCGGGAAGGGGAGCCCTCGGCGAGGACCCGTGTGCTCGCAGCGGCCGTGCACAGGTACCCATCATAAGCCATCGATGAGCACCGGCCAAGGTTGCATCTTCACTGCTGTTGGTTTCCCAGCTCCAGAAGCAGCCAGGGGACAAAATCGTTCCCATTCTGGGGCAGTGTCTGTGGTTTGTGTCAGTGGAAATGCACAATATTTTAACTTGCCAGAAGTTGCAAGATGGATTTTCTCATTTGTAGTGAGTCAGTGAATTCCTCAAAGCCAGGTCATGGAAGTGGGACGGGCAGGCCTTCGGAGGTTTGGAGGGAGGGAGGCCAGGAAAGGAAATTCTTTTGGAAAGCTTGAGCCAATTCTCCTTTTTTTTTTTTTTAAATCCGAGAGTTAGAACAGGAAGATAAGTAAGTCACAGAGAAGCAGGGGATGGGGAAACACAGACCCCTTTGCTGTCGGTGTTACTCCAGTGGAGGCTCCATTAGGAACAAGAGCCTTTGAGGATGGTGTGGCAACTCCTCCCCGCCTCCTCCCTCGCTCCCTTCCTCCTCCCTCCTCCCTCTCCCTCCTCCCTCCCTCCCTCCCTCTCCCTCCTCCCTCCCTCTCCCTCCTCCCTCCCTCTCCCTCCTCCCTCCCTTTCTTCCTTCTTTCTTCCTTTTCCTTCCTTCCTGTAGAAACCATGCTTGATTATCGGAATTAATGAAACTTTTGAGTATGTTTTTGCCTTTTGTTTTTCCTTCAGAGTAACCTTGGGGGGAAAATTGTTCAAGATTATATCATTAAAACAGAAAACATGAGAATTTATGTTTCTATATATCACTCTTCAGTGGAGCAAATAATACTTTTTTTCCCCAAGTTTCATCTGTGAATTGTGGGAATCTTATTGTACTAGGTTCTTAGGACATTGTATATTTTTGAATTAATGTTTTTGTTCAGTCTTTTAAAAATGGTGAGAGAATGTATTTTTTCCACATGTGTGGCCTGAATTTCTCCCAGATTTAGAATATGCCAAAAATGATGCCATGGGGAATTTTAAAGAATGGGGGGAAAAAAAGATTAATATGGTCCTTATTTATAATCTGACATAATGGCTGCAAGATGTGGATTTATTACATAAATATTTTAAGAATACACAATCATCCCTCATCTGAAAGAGAAGTTCTAGAGCGCAGTGAGGGAAGCCCTGCAGTGGGATGTGGGGTTCACAGTTTGGGGTCCGGGTCCTGGTCCTCGTCACCACCACTTGTCTTCCTCCCCGTCTGTGAGTTTTCTTCCCTTGGGTCTCCTAGCAGTTTTCCCTCCTTCAAAACCGGGATGATGACGCCTGCCATTTAGAGTAGTTGTAAATATTTAAGACGAAATCAACAGAAAAGCGGGAGAAAGCACTGTCTTCAATAAAATGCAGAATCAGTGTTAGTTATTTTTATTATAAAGCTTTTTCCTTTCAAAAATGACCTATGATCCGAGTGTTCAGATGCCCCTATTGACATAAAAAAGACAACGGTAATAAAAGTAAATGCTTTCCAAACTTAAACAGTACAGAAAGCTATAAAGAGAAAACGAAAAGCCATGTTCTTCCCCTAAATGTTCCCAGTCTGTATTCCCATCAATAGCTTGTTTGTATCTCCTACTATAGAACTTGTTTGTTCTATGCCCGGTGGCTCTAGGGTGGATGCTGTGATGCACCCAGACCCCCGTCAGGACCGTGGGCTGCTGAGCTCATGCAGGGTTGTCTCCATGGAGGAGGGCCCTTGAGCCCGAGGTCCGCGCCTGCCCTAGGGTTCTGCCTCCAGTGCCAGGGTGTAAAGGCCCAGACATCTGGGGCAGCTCCAATGAGGCCCTGGCACTCCAGAGCTCTCGGGGTGTCCCCAAGGCCACTTGAGCTGTGTTGTGGGTTCCTTCTTTGCCTAGTCCCACTTCTCCCTCTCCCTCCTACTGGCTTTGTCCTAGGGGCACACCTTAACGGATGTCCTGCATGCCACTCTCTGTTATAGAGCAGCTTCCCTGGGAACCCAGCCTGCTAGGACCTCTAGATTGCAGTTGGTCATATTGCTGATCACAGAGCTGTTGTGAGGCATTTCACCTAAGGAAAAATATAAGCTATAAAATTCCCTTTCTGAAATGCAAATGTTTGAGATGATGGATATGCTAATTACCGTGATCCTATCACTCTGTATTACGCATATTGAAACATCACTGTGTACTCCATAAATATGTACAGTTATGTCATTTTTAAAAAGTTTAGACAATTTAAAATTTAAAAAATTCCTTTTCTGATTCCTTCCACTGTACTGTTTCCCTTTTGCCTTTTCTTTTGCACTTACTCAGAATGCAAAAAATCTGATAAATGGTAAACATTCACACCAATCTGAGGTCAGTTGGTTTTGATGTATTTTTTTCTTCCTTTTTAGACAAGGCAACTGTCAAGTTGAATTTTTTAAAAGAGGGGGTGATGTATTCCTTATCTGTGCAATTTGAGAGTCACAGATTCAGAACTATCAAACGGGAAAGGAGTCTAGAAATCATTTCTGAAAATAAGTCTCCATTCATCCCCTCATCAGTAAATGGTTTGGAGTCAGGAATGCAGGCTGTGCACTGCGCGGCGCTGGGCAGGAGTCCCGTGTCTACCACTCTGCAGGTTCCTAGCTTTGGGCAAGTTATTAAGATTAGTACTTAACCAGCTGCGCCTCAGGGCTGCCACAGCCTGCGAGTCTGCAGAATGGACAACTTTTGTGATTAAGTGAGAAGCATGAAATGCCCCCTGATGTCTACGCTCAGCACTTGGTAGCAGATAATTTAATGTAACTTAATAAAATAATAGCAACAAAAGCAAAACATACTTTATGAAACAAGGAAATGGGCTCAGAAAAGTTGAAAAGCTTCCTGGGACTCACAGGAAATTGGTAACAGGGCTAGTATCCCAATATCTGACCTCTGACTGTGTCTTTCCATTAATGCTTTTGGCCCTAAGTAATACAGTTAAACACAAGGGGGTGGGGGGAACCTTTGGGCAAAGACTTGATTCTAAGTCTTACAGATAGACATTAAGCAAGGGCCATACGAACCAAACCTCAGTTTTAACCTTATCAATTGAACTCTTTAGTGTGGACGTCAGTTGTGTGAGTGGAGCAATACGAGTTTTGGATCCTCTAGTCACCTAGAAAGCAGACCTTTGCAGACATTTTTGTACAATTTGTATTGATACTTATGGTCTTAATAAAATAATTTATCTGTGTTTCAGAAAGGGGATAGAGATGTGATAGGCAGATATCACACAATATAGGTTATAAAGTATCTGAATTATATTGTCTCTCCACATGAGAGCTGTGTAGTTGCAACAGAACTAAAAATATATTTTCTATATTATTTATGTAAATGTAAATATATTTTATGTGCATTTATTTATAAATATATTCCCAGTCCATTTTCCCACAGGTTCTGGCCACTAACAGCCTTTTTGTATCTCCTTCTAGAGCTCGTTCCTTCTATGCTCAGGTATCTCCGGGTGGGTACTGTGATGCTCCCATAAGTTCCATCAGAGCAGGGACTTTCTGCTTCTTGCTGAACCATGTCATAGACGCTCAGTAACTTTTGCTGAGTTCACGAATAAGTGTTACCTTCCCACACTTGGAGGCAAAGCATCAGCATGAAGGAGTGTTTCGTGTGTGTGAACTTGTCAGTCTGGGGAGCCATTTCCCTGTTGCTGATATCTCCACTCTGATCAGACCTGCAGACGTCTTGCCAATAGTCACGTTTTCACTCTGCTGGATTTAGCGATGTTTCTGTTTGAACTTTCTCATAATAGACATTGGTTTGTTGTGTTGAATGCAGTGCTATAAAAGTTCCAAGGACCAGCAGCCTCAGATGGAGCTGCCCCTCCAAGGCTGCAACATTACGTATATCCCGAAGGACAGTAAAAAGAAGAAGCACGAGTTGAAAATTACCCAGCAAGGCACAGACCCACTTGTTCTTGCAGTCCAGAGCAAGGAGCAGGCCGAACAGTGGCTGAAGGTAGGTTGTCTGTTACATTTCTGAGCCATTTTCAATTCCAAACCTCTTTCTGAGATGTAATTTTATTTTAACTTGTGTTTTTTTAAGCATAGGCAGAATGGGTTAACCTGAATAGTTTTGTCTTTCATAGCTGGATATTCTGATTACTTTGAGGCAAATCAGTAACCCATTTCACTTTAACTCGTCTCTATAGATTTGCCTATTTTCCACATTTCACATAAAGGGACTCCTACGAGATGTGGCCTTTCGTGGCTGGCTTCTTTCACTTAGCATCATGGTTTCAAGGTTCATCCACGTTGGAGCAGGTGTCAATACTTCTTTCCTTTCTATTGCTTTTTTGTGTCATATGTACGAGCCCCATCACTTAATCTGAGGTCCTGAAGATTTACACCTGTGTTTTCTGAGCAATTACAAAGTTAGCTCTTAAATCTAGGTTTATGATCCATTTTGATTTATTTTCTGCTATTTTTTGCATTTAGTGTGAAATAGGGGTCCAATTTCATTCTTTGCCATGTTGGGTGTCCATTTGTCCCCATAGAAGTCACTTGATTCTTAGAACAGTCCTTTCCTCTGCCAGGGAGCATTTTCATTTGCTTCTGCCACATGTTTGGGGGTGTCATCTCTCCAGAATCAGGGTTTGAGATGATCAGAGCCACCCAGGTTACTTGAAGTCAGCCTGCAGTCCCTTCAAGAGAAGGTTTATGTGTATCCTATTTTACTCTTAACTCTAAGATGCATTCCTTTGGGGTCCTCATCCTGATTGTGGGTGCCTTGCCAGGGACCTCATCCTTGGCATGCCCTGGACTCCACCTTTCGATCCCTCCTTGCACAGAGTGGTCAGAGATACTGCCTGCCCTCAGCTGCCTCCTCTGGGCTGGCAGAGGCAATGCCAGCCCCCAGGCTACCTCTCTGGATTTCCAGCTGCTTCTGTGTCTTGGCCCAGTAATCCCTCTCTATCACAGTAGCTTCTTCATGCTTTGGGGAAGATGCTTTGCATATTTTATCTTGCTTTTCTAATTGTCTTCATTACGAAGATTGGTCCAAACCATCTATTCCATCATTGCCTGTTGGCACCTATTATGAAAAGGGTTGGAAGGAGGTGGGAAAACCTGGTAAACATTTTTGTGACGGTGCTTCTTACAACATGCAGGTGTTCGTTAAAATGCTCATTGCCCGCTTGTCCCCAGGAAATTAGAAAGGTCAGACTCCACAATGATAACAATGATTGCCATCATTGTGTCTGTCAGCTGCTCAGAACACATCGATGTTGTCTTTTTTATTTTGTTGGGAGTGGCTGCGGCTTTCCTCATGTTTGTATCGTATGGGAGTTGAGGAGAGTGGTTTCTTCCTCTGAGTGACCTTCCTGGAAGTCCTGTGGTCAGGAATCTCTACTGTCGAGTTTAATCCTTCCTGACACAGAACTGCAATATGTTACATGTCAACCCCGCTGTCACCAGTAGCACTGAAGCCCTTCAAGTGTACACAGGGCTGTCCTGCCCTCATTATCTTGGAGTCCTCAAAACAGGCACCTGCAAAGGGTGTTATCGTTAGCAGTTTCACTGGACAGTGAAGAGACCGAGTCTCAGGTAAGTGAAGCGATGCCCGCTGTGATCAGCAAGTGACAGAGCTGGGGCCCAAGTCAGGTTTCTCTGGCTTCATGTCTCATTCTTGTTGTGTTGGGCCGTCTGACAGTTTGCCATTTTCTTTGTTTTTCGTTCCTCACGCCTGTGATTGCTGTACCATCCCTTCGGTAAGGAGGGAACAACAGTTTGGAAACCAGTGAGCAGCTTTATGATTCTGTTTTCTTCACCTGGTCTCACGTTTTTGGTTACCTGCACCCATCCTGCATTCTGTGCTTTACTCTGCAACTCATGCTTTCTTCTTTTGCCCTCTGTATTTCGCGCGTACTGAAGCGCGGCGCCCTGCTTGCTGGCATTGGTCTCTTGTGAAGTCATCTGGAGCGCCACTGGGAAATGGCGTGGAGCTGACAGTGCAGCTAACGAATGCACCATTAAAAACAAACTTTTTCAAGATGTGAGATGCTGATGGAGTGAAATAATCTCGTGTCTTGTTTCACCAGATGTGAGATACTTATAGATCAGAGACACTTAGCTAATTATAGAATGATGACTCCATTTATGAATGGAAGTTAATTACAATTATTTTTTTTAGAATTTGCTGATGAAAAATAAATAAATATATTTTAATAAATAAATAAGTAAAACAGGGTAAATTATCTTTTTCTCAAGAGTTTAAAGTGATGAGTTACTCTATTTAATGCCTGTGTTGTTATTTCCTGTACACGTGACAGTACGAGAACCTAAGAAATCTTGATTAGAAATGATAGTCAGATTGCAAAACGAGTTTCAGTTGATCAGTTATAGAATTTTAATTATTTTGGGCTAGCAGGGACCTGAGTTGGTCTAGTTTAGTTTCTCCAGATACTGTCATTAGATTTGCCGCCTTACTGGAATCACCTGGAGATTTAAAAACCACAGATTCCCAATGATTCAGATGCATTCTGGAGCTAAGAATCTTTTTTTCTTTTTACTTTATATCTTTTATATCTTTTTAAGATCTAAAATGCTACAGATGGAACTGAGATATGCCTCCCCTGTTTAATTCTCTCTCCCTTCTGAAAGGTAACTTTTATCTGAATTTAGTCTTTATTACTGTCTGGTTATGCTTTTTAAGAAATGCCTTCACTTATATATGTACACAGTCATGAATGATAAATAATATTTTTTTCATGTTTTACAATTTCCATGTAAGTGGCTTCACACTCCGTGTATCCTGCAGGTGTTTTTTTTTTCACTCAGAACTGTTTTATATCCTGCTGACGGCCACTTAGTGTGTTTACACCCTCTCCTACCACAGGCTGCATTGCCGTCAGTGTTCTCGCATGTGTCCCTGGGTCTCACGCTTGTGGCTTCTCTGGGATGGATGCCTTGGATACCTGGCAGTGGAATTGCCAGGTTTAGGAGGTGCACATCTTTAGCATCACTAGATTTTGTCAAATTGTTTTCTGCACTTCCACCAGCAGTGCAGGAGAGCAGTCTTCTCTGTATGTCTCCTTTCAGAGTTTCTATGTACATGTGCACACAAATTCCTCTCACCTGCCCATAGAAAAGGTGCACCATTCTGCACCTGGTTTTTTTCACCCAAGCAAAGTATCTTGGAGATCTTAGCAATTTAGAGAATAGAGCGCTCTTTTTTTAAAATAGTGTATAGCATTTCATTGTATAAATAGACCATACTTAAAAAAAATCTGTCTCCCTTCATAGACATTGGGTTATTTTCAATCTTGTGATGTGACAATTTTATATTATTAATAAATAACCCTATGCATATATCATTTCATACTTTTGCTAGTCTGTAGGCTGAACTCCCAGAAAGAGTAATTGCTTGTATGAAGGCTATAAGCATTCATAATTTTGATATATAGCCAAATCTGTCTTCATAGGCAGTCCCGGTTTTCAGCAGTTCACTGTGAGGTGTGTAGGTGAAGTTTTATTGGCTTCTGTCTTTCTTGGTGTGTGTTGAGCTCCTTGGTTCTGTGGGTTGATGCCTTTCCTTACTTTTGGAATGTCTTTGGTCATTTTCTCTTCAAACGCTTTTTTCTGTCTCAATTTTTTTTCTCTCCTCTCCTTTTGAAATTCCATTTGTAGATATGTTAGGTCCTTTGATATTTTCCTATGGATTTCTTGATACTCTTCTGTTTTCCATCACTCTTTTGTTGCGTTTCAGCTTGGGCAGAGGCTTTTAGTTTACTGTCCTCAGGTTTACTGATCCTTCCTCTTCCGTGCCCGGTGTGTTACACCCATCTGATGCATTCTTCTTTTCTGACATCCTGCTTTTCATTTGTGGCCAGCCTCCCTCCCTCCCTGCCCTCCCTCTCTCTCTCTCTTTCTTCCTAGTTCCCATCTCTCTGCTAAACTTCCTCATTTCTTCATGTTGTCCACCTTTTTAATGAACTATTTTAGCATTTCTATCATACCTATTTTAGCATCTCTGATATTTCCAGTATCTGGCCCATCTCTGGGACTGCTTCTGTTGAATGTGCCTCAGGAGTTTATATTATATTCTGTGTATTTTGTGTGAAAGAGCAGTAGAGACTGAAGTGAGCTGTATTCCCTCCAGAAAAGGGTGTGGCCCCCTACCGAGCTGCTCCTGGGTGACTTGTGTATGTCTCATCTGTGATCGAGGAGAGTCTGCACTTTGTTGCAGCTTCACTTTGATTCACTTCACTTCTGCTGTCAGAAGGGTTGAAGTGCTGCATCAGGAACTTCCCATCAGCTTGGCTTGGGCTCTGAGACCTGTGGTGAAAACCTGGAGATCTCTTTTGTGTACTGCAGATGCATGACTGGCTTTCTGAACCAGCTTGTTGTTTTGTGTCTGGTTTTGGCCTACCAGCCAGCTTTTGGCTTGCTGAGGTGGTCTCTGTGTTCTGCAGTCTTACCCCTGGCTTTTTGTGCCTTGGGAGAAATCTCTGCCCTGTGCTCTGTCTCTAGCTATGGAAGGGTGGGTGCCTGGTACTCTGGGAAGCCTGGCCCTTCCTTGGGGAGGCTTCCTGCCGCCCTTGCCTTCATCTGCAGAGCAGCGACCTTGTAGTTGGGAGAAGTTCTGTGCATCTCAAGGGGCCCCCTCTGAACTCTTGTTTCCTTGGTTCCAGCTTTTTTGCTGTGCCTATATACTCAATAAAGCCCCAGGGCAGGGGTTGGTGAGTGAGTGTAGACTCCTTCTGTCAAGGTGCTCCTTGAATTGTTTTGTGTTTGTTTTTTTTTTTTTTGGAGACAGAGTCTTACTCTGTGGCCTGGGCTACATACAGTGTGGTGGCGTCAGCCTAGCTCACAGCAACCTCAGACTCCTGGGCTCCAGTGATTCTCCTGTCTCAGCCTCCTAAGTAGCTGGGACTAAGCGTGTGCCACCACGCCCAGCTAATTTTTCTATTTTTAGTTGTTTGGCTAATTTCTTTCTATTATTAGTAGAGGCGGGGGGTCTCACTCTTGCTGAGGGTGGTCTCGAACTCCTGACCTCAAATGATCTTCCCACCTGGGCCTCCCAGAGTGCTAGGATTACAGGCGGGAGCCACCACGCCCGGCCACGGTGCTCCTTGAATTATAGTCATGCCAGCCACACATGGCTGTTAATCTTTGGCTTCTCCCCTTGCCCTCCGTAGTGGATGCCCCTCTGGCCCCATCCTGCCAGTGACAAGGGGGGCTGTGGTCACTCCTTTTCTGCGACGGACTCTTTACTTTTAGGATTTAGTTCGTTTAGGTTTCTTTGTATCCTCTTTGCTTGGATGGGTTAAAAAAAATACCTTTTTTTTTTTTTTCCTTTTTAGCTTAGCCACTTGTCTTATTGTGAGAGGAAGAGTGGTGGTCTCCCAGGCCTTTCTGTATGGCAACCAGAAATCAGAACACCCCGTGCCGCCTTTGTTTGTTCATCAGTCTTGCCAGAAGTTTGTCAATTTCATTAGTTCTCTCAAAAGAACAAATTTTGGTTCTGCTGGATTTTTTTCTATAATGTTGTTTTCTACTTTATTAAGTTCTCTTCCTTATGATTTTATTTCTACTTTTTTTTTTTTTGGCTTAATTTGCTGTAATTGTCCCAACTTCTTGAAATGTACACTTAGATCATTGATTTTTTTTTTTAACATTTTTTTTCTTTCCTTATACATGCATTTAAAACTATATGTTTCCTTCTAAGCACAGTTTTGACTATATACTATTAATATATTGACATTTTGTGCTTTTGTTATTATTCAGTTTAAAAATTTTCTAGTTTCTGTTGTGGTTTCTTTGACCAATGGTTTATTTGGGAATATATTGCTTACCTTGTAAATATTTGGTTATTTTTAAAATTATCTATTTGTTTTTGATTTCTAATTTAATTGTCTTTTAGTCATAGAACTTTATATGATTTTACATCTTAGAAATTTGTAGACTTGGTTGTTGTTCAACATAGAGTCAATTTTTGTAAATGTTCTATCTCTACTTGTAAAGGATATATATTTTACAATTTGGTAAATTGGTCTATATATGTTTGTAGACCACAGTCTTTTTTTTTTTTTTTTTTTTTGAGACAGGGTCTTACTCTGTCTCCCAGGCTGAAGTACAGTGGGGAGATAATAGCTCACTGCAACCTTGAACTCCTCAGCTCAAGTGGTCCTTTTGTACCAATAGAGCGTCACTATGTTTCCTAGGCTGGTCTCGAACCCCTGGCCTCAAGTGGACCTCCCACCTCGGCCTCCCAAATGTAGATCACAGTATTTAACTGTCTTGTTTAACTCTTCTTTTTTTAATCAAAATGATTTAGAACTTTGTAATGATAGTTTTATGTGAAATAAGTCAATGTTATTATCATCATAGCTTTTTATTTCACCTCATACAGGCCACATCTTTATGATTGAAGTGCTTTTTTTTAAAATGCAAGAGCTACTATCATAAAAGGAACAACCCCCACTTGGCTGGAAGGAGTATGTTAGGGTGAGAGAAAAGTGAGTGAAGAGTCTGGAAATCTAGGATATGTTCCTGGAATACATTTAACTCATGATATTTTGGGTCAACAAACTCTTTCCCATTTATCTATCAAATGAAAATAATAATTACCAGAATTATCAAAGAAGTAGAATAAAAAATGATATAAATATACTCTTAAAACTATAATAAATAGGTAATAGATAAATGGTATTATTCATAATGCCACTTTTAGGATTCCTATAAAAGCTTTAACAACTCTCTCATATGAATTGTTTTGTAAAACAAATGCCAATTCTTTTATTAATATGAACTGCTATTATCCCACATTGTTTAAAACTGATGATCCAGACTTTCGATATTTTGAAACACAGCTTTAGTGTAACAATTAAACATCTTTTAATGAAGTCACATATATATACCCTTTGTCAAGTATGAAAAGCATGAGGGCTGTGTTTAACCAGTGCATGACTTTGCACATACTTCTTCAAGAATTGCTGCCAAATTTGTTTCTCCTTTCTGCCTGCAACTTCCATTACCAGCAGCTCTTGCCAAAATTAACTGACTCTGTGTGTGTGTGTGTGTATGTGTGTGTGCATACAGATGTTGAAAACATGAGCTGTTGCGTAGGGGTCAAACAGAAGACGAGAGCCAGTGTTCCCAGAAATGGAGTGGTTAGGTTTCCTTAAAAAATGTGCAGAGGTTGTGTTTCTCGAGTTGAGGGCTCAAGTTAAAAGCAAACAAAACTACCACAAAACATATAACAATTTGTTTTTTAGAAGATTTGTGATTCTCAATTTGGATCTAGTTTTCTTATATACATACTGAAACTCTCGTACAACATGACTCTTTAAATAGAAAGGTATTGTTATAAAACCTCTCATTTGTAGCTAGTGAAAGGATTTGAGTGATAAGCCTTTTATTTATGACTCCTGAATTAACTCTGCAGGTACAATTTGGAAATAAATAGGGACAGAGTAGAAAGACAGTTTTATGAAAATAACCTGATCTCTGCAACTGGTTGAAAAAAATCCATGAAAATAAAGACTGGTTCATGCTAATTGACTTTTTACTAATGCCTTTCTTTATACCCTGGACGTAATTACTGTTTTGTCTAGTGGAGCGTAAACAATCTCAAGATGCCATGAGGAACCCCCAGCCCTGCCGCAGGTCGGTGTTGGGCTCTGGGCTGGTCTGGTGTGTGCCCATCTTCCTAAGCACTGTTGGAATCACTGTTACTCTCCAGGAGGAATTTGAGTTCTAGCTGGGAGAATATTAATAATGAAGAATCAGAGTGTATAATTTGTCCATGTGCAGTGTTCTAAGCATTCAGATTGTATGGCTGGCTTTATCAGGAAAAGCTTCTCAAACAGGCGACAGTGTGAGTTAGCGCTAACGGCTAGACCACCCCGTCTGACTGCGGGACACGCAGGCCCTGGCGGAACGGGAGAGTGAGGGCGCCTGCGAGGCTAGCAGGGCAGCGTGTTAGGGCAGGATATGGAAGTTTGAGTGTGTATATGCCAGGTGGCTTTTATTGATTTGCCTTTTTATTTTTAACAAACACTTTCCCCCCTACTGAGGATTTCAGAAATCAGTGCTGAGGACTGGGAAACTTTGTCATGAGGCTCCTCTTATTTTAATGATGGCCTAGTTTCTTTCCTTTTGTTTCTTTCACTCACTTGTTTTCCCTCATAGAAAATCTCAAATCCAATATATTTCTGTATTCCCTCATTCTTTTTCCCTCTTTAATGAGACTTTTTTTTTTTTTGTATCACTGGTGTAAGCAAGGCACAGTCCCTCTGTCCTCACGAGCACGGCTTGGAAGACACAGACCTGCGTGACTGTTGTGACAGATGGACACGAGGCCGTCTGTGGGCATGTGCGTACTGTGTCCACCACACGGGAGGGCCCGAGAGGGCTTCCTGGACGTGGGCCAGGCTGAATCTGAGGGCTGCCCGCATTTTGCACACCTCTCCAGAAGACGCCACGCACGAAGCCCTCCCCACACCCCGCGGCCGGCAGGGATAATTGCAGCAGTACAGCCAAAGTACTTTGTTGGCTCTTCCCCCACTAACAAAACAAGAAAAGGAGAAAGAGGACAACTGTATTTGGAATACAAAGCTTGAGATCATAGGATTGTGGAGGCTGTTTTATGGAGTAAAATGAAGAACTTATCAAGTTCAGCTTTGTTTGTGTAACTGAAAGACATTTTCATTTATTTAACAGTATAATCATGGGAAAGAGTTCAGGTTTACTAATACCTGTTATGGGAGAAGTACTGGGCTGGATACTTAATATTTGTTTTATCATTTCATTTCCACTGTGACCCCCTTAGGTGTTATTTTGTGCGTGTCATTGATGAGGAAAGTGAAGCTCAGAGACGAAACTGCTCAGCTGCCCATATGGAGCAAGTGGTAGAACTGGGGTTTAAGCCCAGGTCTGTTTGCCACAAAAGCTCAGGAGTTTTCCATTTATTAACACTCTTTCCCTAGAGAAAAGACAAAGTCTTGTCCTCAAATCAAGTAAAAAATTGCTGTGTCAACAGAAGACTTAATAATCACATTGGGGCAGGTGAGGGAATAAAGACAAAAACGCAGTGGTGAGGTTGGCACAAAGGTGACGGGCGTGGAGAGAGACCTGACATGGTTGGAAGGCACAGGTCACTGGGCTGAGCGTCGCCTGTGGTCCTGCTTCCGCACCTCGGAATTAGCAAGGAGAAAACATCGCCCCAAGCTCTCTGGCTTTCTTCTTTCATTTCCGTTTTTTTTCTTATTTAGTGGACATCAGCTCAGCAGTAAAATGGCTGGAAACACAATCCTGGTCTTTTGTCAGTCATTGGCTCTAATCCCAACGCCAGTGCAAGCCGAGTGAATTTGGATATGTCTGTTGAGGTCAAATTGCAAAATTACTACAAAGATATCTAGGACTTTGGCATTTCCTTTTTGCCCAGAAGGAGCTCGGGTTTAACTCAAATTGCAGCTTAGGTCCAAAAAAGAATTGAAGACATTTTGAAAAATGTGCCTGCTAACTTTTCAGTTACAAGAATGTGTCACAGGCGCTGGACGCTTGTCTGTCTCATTTGCAGCCTCTGCACGGTGACCAGAGCCACGCCTGGACGTTATATGAACTCTGGAATGATTGGGGAAACGAGTGGGTGACTGTCTGCAGGGGATGGCCTGGAAGGCCACTTGTGCCCAGAATCCTGACCTCCAGGCTGACGAGCACCCCTAAGTCTAGCCTGGAATCGTTTTCTGAGCTCTTAACGTAAGCTGTAAGGTGCTCACAGTAATAGTGGTGTCAGCAGTGACTGTGGTTTGAACGTACATGTCCACCCACCTGCTTCTCCACTGTCTTCCTCTGAATAGACTTCACTGCCCAGTTGCCAGGAACAGAAATCCTAGAGTGACCTTGGAGTTGTCTCTTTTCCCTCAGCCCCGAGTCTGGTTCCTCAGCAAGGCTGGCCCTCCTCCCTCCAGGCGCCCCGACGCCCCTCCCGTGCCTGCCCTCGCTGCAGCAGCTCCAGCCTGTGTTGCATCTGAACAGCTAGAGCAACGGTGGCCTCTAACTCATTTCCCTGCGCTTTCTCATCTGCTGCAGTGTAACTCTTCCCACAAGTACTGTTTTCTACAGCCTTCCCATAATTGCGTGCTTGTTGTGTTTTAGGCTCTTTCTCAGGCATTTTGCCTTCTTCAGAAGGCAGGTGCTGTGGCATCTGCGCTGTTCAGATGGGGAATTAAAGCACTGGCAGTTGGTTTGCCCAAGGTGACAGCCAGGGTTACACCCATGCAGGAGGCTCTGTGCCCATGCTCTTGAGTCCTGCCCCTCTCCTTGAAGTGCTCTTGGGGTCTCTCCCCCTTGGGCCTGAAGGCATTATGTGATCTGCCTCCAGCCGGCTGCTACCACCTCATCTCCTGCCTCTTTCTCCCCAACCCTCCTGCCACGTGGCACTCTGGTTTCCTCACACCTACCACAGGGCCTTTGCACCAGCTGTTCTCTTGCCTAGAACCCTTTTCCACGAGCTCTTCACATGGCTGGACCCTTAAATGTCATTCTAGTAAGGCCCCCCAGGGCTCCTGATCTAAGTAGCCACCCACCATTTCGTTAAAGCACCATCTTTTATTCTGTGTAGCACTTACTGCTGTCTTAGTTTCCCTACATGTTTTTGGTGACATTTATTATTTATGGTGATACCTAAATGACATGGATTGAAACTCTATGTGAGTAGGAACCTCAAATGCATTGTTCGTCTATGTCGGTTCCAGTCTTGGGTAGATATTTGGTGAATGAGTAAGTGAACAAATGAACACCTGGCACCCTGGAACTCAAAGCCAGGTGCCTTTGATCCCATGCATTTCCCTGCCACACCATATGCCTCCATCTGTTCCCCTTGTGGGAGCCCTAGTTTAAGTGTCTTTGCCTTTGGGCTCACACAAAAGATGGCTGTGCTTTTCATAGGTGATCAAAGAAGCCTACAGCGGCTGCAGTGTGCCTGCGGATTCAGAATGCCCTCCTCCGCCAAGCTCCCCGGTGCACAAGGCAGAACTAGAGAAGGTAAGGGCGTTCATTGTTCTTTCTGGGAATAATAACCTTGCAGTTGATTTAGATCTTCCTCAAAGTTTTAATAACATTCTTTGAGAATTTCAGCACTTTCAGATGGAAAAGAAAAAAAAAAAAGAAAAAATGCAATTCTGCTTCCCATCCATTTTAACTTCTGAGTTTGTACTAAGCTTAAGTAAGTCGTTTCACAGACTGCGTAGTTATTTCCAGCTGTGGATGAAGAAATGGATTAAAGTTGTGAAGGGCCTTGTTCGAAGTCACATAGCTATTAAATGGCAAGGTTGGTATCTGAATGCAAGTCTGTCTATTTTTGGGGTATAGCAGGTGCTTCATAAATGTACCTTCCCGAGGGCTTATTCCTAACAGACCAGGAGACCCCCCCTGCCCCCTCTACAGTGTACTCATTTTGCTTATCGGAAGGCAGAGGAAGAGCACAGTGGTTGGGAGGTGGCCTGTCATTTGTACACCCCTCCTTGCCAGAAATGTGCAGAACCCATCACTGTTGGGCACACGCCCCGCTCTGATTGTACTTTATCTGTCTACATGTGACGGATGCCATTTCCTTGGAGATCCCTGGCTTCCTGCCGTGAGATCTTCTGCCAGTAGCTTGTGTCCCAGGAGCTTTCTGAGCTGTCCGCCTTTACCCCGTGCCCATGAACAGACAGATTGTTTTTTGTCTGTCCTTGTATTAGTCAGGGTTCCGGAGGAAAAGAGTCGATGAGATATGTATCTATGTAGAAAGAGATCTATTATGAGGAATTGGCTCACATAGTGATGGAGGGTGCAAGTCCCAAATCTGCAGTGTGGGCTGGCAGGCAGAGACCCCGGGGAGCTGATGGTACACATGAGGTCTGGGCAGTCTGCTGGAGCATGCCCTTGTATGGGGAGGCCAGTGTTTTTGTTCTACTCAGGCCTTCAACTGATTGGATGAGGCCCACCCACACTAGGGAGGGCGGTGAACTCAGAGGTCACTGATTTAAATGTTAATCTCATCCGGAAACACCCTCCTAGTTAACACATAAAAGTAACCGTCACAATCCACATCCTGGTATTGTGATAGAACCGCCCTTCCTTTCCTAACTATAAAACCAATACCTGCTCCACTGTGGAAAATTCAGAAAGTTCAGAGAAACGTAAATAGATAGAAAAGTCACTTATAAGTCCACCACGTAGAGGAGGCAGCTCCTTTTAACGGTGTCTGACTTTCTAACCACTTTTTTCCTTGTATCCTCCATAATCATGTGAGCCAAATCCTTATAATAGATCTCTTTCTCCATACACACATCCCATACACACATCCCATCAGCTCTGTTCCTCTGGAGAACACTCACACACAACGCAAGGATAGACAAAAAAAGTATCTGTTCGCTGGCAGGGGGATAAAAGGAACAGTGTTTACAGTTCTGTACTGTACTGTTCTGTACTGTAAACCTACAGTTTACAGTGGGTAAGCTTATGCATAAAATTTCTTATACTGCTTTTTTCACTTACCTTTATATTATTAGCAGTTTTCTAGATTTTAAAATACCCATAACAAGCCACAAGCATTTTTGCATTTTCATCAGCTTACTATCAAATTTGTATGACTCTACTATCACTTATATAAATATTCCCTCCCCTGAATTAGGCTGTTTTTTTTTTTTTTCTTTTTTAGGCCACATAAATAAAATAGTACTTGACGTCTTTTGCATAAATCTTTACTGCTTCTGTGTCTGTTACCCGAGAGTAGACTCCTGGAAGCTGAATTACTAGACCAAAGGATAAGAAGTTTTTTCTTTTTTAAGATTTTGATTCATGTTGCTAATCAAATTGCTTTCCCAAAAGGTTGGTCCAATTTTGTTTCCCATCACAGTGCCTCCAAGTTCCTCTTTCACACACTCCCATCAGAATTGGCGATTGTGCTTTGCTTCTCTTTGGTTTCTGAGGTGGTACTGTTAGCGCCTGGCCAGGCCTGCTGCCCTGGATCCCACGGATGATTCCTGGCGTGAGCCAGGGCAGTGCTGGCTCTAGGTCATCAGACCACTGCAACTCAGCTTCCCACCAACTGGCTCTAATTCTTTCCTGCAGGTCTTGCAGGATTGCAGACACCTGCCTGCTGTCCTTGGCCAACATTGCCTGGTCCTCGTGTTGCGAGTTAAACATGCATGTTCGTTTGTGCCCTGGGGGTCATCCACGTGTTTCATCTGAGTCCAGCTGGCCAGTGTCTGAGGCACTGGGGCATAATCGGAGGGTCTGAGGAGGGCATATGGAGGCCGCTCCCCTACTGTGACCCCACAGGTCCTTGGGCAGGAGTGGGAGGAGTCTAGCTGTAAATGCTGTGTCTCACTCAGATCCTAACATGGAATCCTAAGTATGCTCATTAAACCCAGATATTGGGACTGAAATAATGACAAGTGTTCTCGTCCCCTTGAGGGTTTTGGTACTGTCCTTGTCTCTCTGTGTATGTTCTAAGTGTTTCTGTTACAAGCAAATACATGACACCCAATTATTGGTGAATGGCAGGAAGAAATTAAACGGATGATGGGATTTTTATTCCTGCAGGATAATATGCATGGTGGGGGGATATGTTTTGTAATCTTAATATTTTTCAAACTTATTTACAAGAAAAGGTGATTTGAGTGAAATAGGCATGGTATAGTATGTGTGTTAGTATCACATAACCTCTGTGAGTTTTTTCTTTGTATTTTTGGAAGTTTGTAAAGCTTTCGTAGCAACCTCACCAGCTAGTCTGTGTTACACGTAAGCCCTGACTACTGGATTGTTGTGAATTTGGTCCACCCTTTCTTTCCCTTTGAGATAACTTTTAACTTTCACACAGCACGTGGCCAGTGTGGCCATTGTAAGAATAACTTAAGCCTTTCTGTCCCTACAGAAACTGTCCTCAGAGAGACCGAGCTCAGATGGGGAGGGTGTTATGGAAAATGGAATTACTATGTGTAATGGAAAAGAGCAAGGTGAGTTCTGCATGTGCCAAAAATATATAAAGTAAAAAAAAAATTACAGTCAGGTCTGTAAAGTCTCATTATGTGAAAATGTCCTGGGTGACCCAGTTGTATGGATGTCATCGTGGCAGATGACGCTGATAGGAATGCAGGAAAATCCTTTGGTTAACATCAGCCTGTGCATCTTCCTTTTCCATCCTGCCCAACCTCGACCCAGGTGGTTTCCTATTGTCTTTATATGTGCCCTGCGTGTATTTCACACGTATGACTCACAGCAGGTAATTTCCTCACTTGATTTATCACTGACAGCTGGCATCTGGCTTAGAGACCTCACTTCCAGTGAAAAGAGCTTTGGGTAATGAGACAGGAACCCACATTCCCCTTTGAACTCTGCCTTTGCATGAACTTGAATAAATTTTCCATTTTCCCTCTTGATGAGCCTCTGTTTCCCCATCTTTAAAATGAGGAGGCCAGACTTGCACATTTCTGAAGTCAAGTCTTGTCTTTTCTCTCTCTCTTTCTTTCTTCTTTCTTTCTTTCTTTTTCTTTCTTTTGAGACTGAGTCTTGCTCTGTCACCTGGGCTAGAGTACAGTGGCATCATCACAGCTCACTACAACCTCAAACTACTGGGCTTCAGCAATCCTCATGCCTCGGCCTCCCCAGTAGCTGGGACTACAGACATGTGCCACCATGCCCAGCTAATTTTTTTATTTATTTTATTTTTTGTAGAAATGAGGTTTTGCTATTGCCCAGGCTGGTCTCAAACTCCTAAGCTCAAGCACTCCTCCTGCCTTGGCCTCCCAAAATGCTAGGATTACAGGCATGAGCCATCACACCCAGCCTGAAGTCTTTTCTAAGATTTTCTGAAAATGTCTTTATTTTGCCTACATTTAACATTTTTTAAAATTGTGATAAAATATACATAATATAAAATTTATCATATTAACCATTTTAAGTGTCCAGTTCAGTGTATTGTTATTATAATACATTTATAATGTGATACTGTCATCACCACCATCGTGTCCAGAACTCTTTTCATTTTGCAACACTGAAGCTCTGTCCCCATGAGACATTAATTCCCCATCCCCTCCCCCAGCGCCTGGTACCCACATTCTACTTCCTGTATCTATGGCACTGACAACCCTCAATACCTCACAGGAGCAATCCTACAGGATTTGTTCCTTTGTGACTGGCTAATTTCACTCAGCATAATGTCCTCAGGGTTCATCCATGCTGTAGTGTGTGTCAGAATTTCCTTCCTTTTTAAGGCTGGGTAATACTCCATTCTGTGCATATACCACATTTTGTTTGTCCATGCACCTGTCAGTAGATACTTGGGTTGCTTCTGCCCTTTGGCCAGTGTGCACAGTGCTGCCGTGAACATGGGTGTGTGCATGTCGAAGTCTCCTACTGTTTAAACTCAGCTTTATAGAGGGGCAAATTACATGCAGTAAGATTCACCCTTTCGGCATGCAGTTCTGTGAGTTTTGACAAACGCAGTCATGCAACCGTCACCATGATGAAGATGCAAAATATTTCTGTCACCCAGGAGCCCCCTTGTGCCCCTTTGTATCACCTCTGCCTGTTCTCCAGGCCCTGGCGGCCCCTGAGCTATCTGCCTTTACCAGAATGCTGTTACAGGAGGGGAATCATGAGTGTGTAGACCGCCAAGTCTGGCTTCCTTCTCATAGTGTTTGCGACTCATCCGTGTGTGGCAGTATCAGTAGTTTGCTCTTTTCTGTTGCTGGCAGTGCTCCCAAATGTAGGTTGCCACAGCGAGTTTATCCGCTCGCTGATTGAAGGCCGTTTGGGCTGTTTCCACTTTGGGGCAGTTGTTTAAAAATCTATTCTAGACTTTCAGAGACAGGCGGGTACTGCTTGGTCATGTGCATTCTCACCAGCCTTGGTATTGTCATTTTTGTTTTGTTCTTTTTACTTTAGCCACTTTAATAGGTGTGTAATGGTATATAATTGTGGTTTGAATTTGTATTTCTCTAATGACAGACAGCATTGAACATTTTTAATGTGATTATTTGCCATTGGTGTATTTTCTTTGGTGAAATGTCGGTTCAGATCTTTTGCCCATATTTTTATTGGATTGTTATTGTTGAATTTTGAGAGCTCTTTGTATATTCTGAATACCAGTCCTTTATCAGCTGTGTTTTGCACACATCTTCTCCCAGTCCGTGACTGGACTTTCGATTTCCCGAACAGCGTGTGGACTGCAGTGAGGGGTGTGATTTGTGGACAGTGGAGGCAGTTTTCTCTGAGCAAAGCCAAACTGCCTGTGTGTTCATTGAACCTGTGACCTCAGCTGCTCCAGTGAGCAATCTGCCCACCCGAGCCCACCTGCCCTTTATTGCTCGAGTGGAGCAAGTGTTTCTTATCTCTGTGATGAAGTCACCTTAAACCAAGTAGCAATCTAAGCCATTAAGAATCTTGGAACTCAAATAATCTGGACTGTTATGACATTGTAAGTTTCACTGTCAAAGGTCATAATCTCTGCTTTTTCCATCTGTGGTTTTCTAAATCAGTCCTATCTGAGTGTAATTTTAGTTCTATCCGTCGGAAGTTATTCAGTGGAAGGTATTATCTGTGTCTTCCACAAGGCACACATTATGTGTAATCAAAACCAGGAAAGCTATCTTTAAGTTTTGCCTTGAAATAACATACAATCTCAATGTTCCTGCGTAGAAGTTGAGGCATGGTAAACATTGGTTTGGTTGAACTGTCTTCTTGTTTGCTATTTCTTCTCCCAATGTACCTGTGTAAAATTAGGTCTTGCAGAATAAGATGGATGTCTGGATGTACATGTGAGTGGATATGTCTATGCTTAAATGCTCTTGTTTCCTTTTAACAAGAACAGCTTTCTATACTTTGGAATTAAAAAGTGACCTTGGTTCAGACATCTTCTTTTTGCCTGGCATGGGCTTTGCATGTAGTAGATACTGGATAAATAGTTAACAAAGGAAGTTAAAGGTTTAAATACATTCTAACCTTTCTCGGCTTTTATTCTTGCTGCTCACTCTTGCTATTGAGAGATTTCAGTTAAGCTTTTTATCCCAGCCATGTTGTGACTGAGTCAAATTTCTCTGCTCGCTGCATAGAGAAAATCCTGAATTTGTACAGCTTTCTCTAAGTGTTAGAATCTCAGCTGAAGGTAGAACAGTCGGACTCCATGCAGTCAAAGCCACAGGGAACAGAATCCTATTTCTTCTTTCAAGGTGGGATCCCTAGTGTTTAGTAAGCTGCTGTAGTGTGATTTGGGTGAATAGTAGACATCCTGGTGATACTGCAGCTGGTGTGAGGAACGAGGATTGAGGTCCTGGTACCAGTCCACATGGAGGCTGTGACTGCAAATATCCAGCGTTTCATGTCTTTAAGGTGTAATCATTTATTCATGGGTCGTCGGGAGAATCACTGAGTAAACCGTCTGATGATGTTAATCCCCACCCCTCCCACCCACCTAACAAAAGCATCTAGATTCCCTTCTCTGTAGGATGACAGGAAACTGTCTGGGCCTGTGGTAGTCGTGGCCTTAGAGGATGCTCAGTGCTGGCCGCGCTCCAGTGGTCTGTATCCCCAACCCGCCCATCTCCATGGCGAGCGGGCAGCACATGCCGCCTGGGCTCACCAGCTCTCCTGCTCTGACTGCAGCGGTTGAGCATTCTGAGTTTGTTGTTTCTTTTCAGAATTCTGTTGTAAGTGCTAATTTCTGCCTTTTGTTTGATAAATAGCATCAAGATGTTCTTGATGTTTTTTTCCTTATGTTCCTACATACTTTCACTTTTTCTTCCAAGGATTACCTAACTTCTGCTTTTGCAAAAAATTCTTCAGGGCATATTTAAGGAATTGCAGGTATTAATCATTATCTCATTTCTTTGTAGTCAGAGTCCAGCAAGCCCTTTGTCAGCAGGAGCCAGTCTCAGTCTAACTGGGAGTAAATCAAAACCCCAGCGCGATCTCGTCTGCGGGGGTTGCCTCCTGCTCGTGCCCTAGGCCTTCCACGGGTGCCCGGCACTCCCACTATCCCGGCCAGTGGTGCCTTCTGTGGACAGCTCAGCTGCGTGGGGCTGGGTGGAGGTCGCCCTCTGGCCTCACAAGCCGCTGGGGGGCATCCACTGTTGCTTTCTGTCTTGGTTTGGTTGGACTGAAGCCAAAATGCCACAGCTGTGCCAACCGCAGACCCCTCTGTCTGGTGGTAGCTGGGGAGCTGCCTTCAGACTAGGGATTGAAACCGTTTCTGGTGCTTTGTTTTAAAAGAGGGTGTGTGCGTGTTGGGGGGAGAAGGAGGAGGGCAGGGTGGCCTTCCTCTGTCCTTTGTTTCTCCTAATGCCTGAGGCCTTAATCTGATTTGTTTAAACTAACACAAAAATGCTGAGACTGTGTCGTATTAGTCAACTCGGGCTGCCATAACAAAATACCGCAGGCTGGGTGGCTGAAACAACAAAAACTTATTTTCTCACAGTTCTGGAGCCTGGAAGTCCAAGGTTAAGGCGCCGTCAGGGTGGTGTCTGGTGAGGGCTCTCTTCCTGGCTGGCAGGCAGCCGCTGCCTTCTCACCTGGTCTGTCTGTTGTGTATGTGCAGTCCCTTCTTAGAACGGCACTAATCCCATGGGATCGGAGCCCTGTGGGGAGGGTGTGGAGTGGAAGGCCAGGCAGGAGACGGGAGACACGGACGTTGGTGTCTGCGCCACAGTCCGTCTGGGCGTGGCAGGGGCGCGGAGTGGAGATGGGCAGAGGGCTACTGCCCCACCCCCACAGAGACAGACAGGAAGGGGAAGATGAGGGAGGTGTGTGTGAGTGTGTACGTGCTTAGGGAAGATGTAGCTTATCATGCCGTGTCCCCAGATGCTCTTTCTCTGAAGTTACTCTGTGTGGCCGTTGTGTGCAGGCTCACTTGTTCACATGGGCAGGAGCAGGGAAGGAATCCTTGGCTTTCCTTACTTTCTGAGAGTTCGTGATTTCCAGAAAGTTGCAGACAGAAGGTTGAGACGAGGGGGAAGGGTCCGGGTGATGGTGTTTTCGTATTGGATCCGAGTCCCCTTCTCCCGGAACGTCCTGACAGTCGCTCTCTGGCCGGAGGGATCTTGGCGCACTGAGTTTTGGGTGCCTGCTCACGTGTGCATCCTGTAATTCTGCCCGTGGGCTTGGGGAGAGAGTGCCAGTGACCAGTGGGCAGATGCAGGGTGCCGTGGCAGCGGACCCTGGGCCTCTGTGGTGGGGGACGGTGGGGAGTGACCAGAGCTGGCCTGAGTTGTGGCTTGGTGGCCCATCTGTGCAGACACTGCTACTCTGCTCCTGCCGCTGTTCCCAAATGTACTTCAGAGCTGCCAGATCTTCTAGTTTTTCAAGGAAAGCCAGAATCATTTTTATGCAAAATGCTTATGAGTTTTGTATATTGACAGTTAATTCCTGATTCGGCATTGTCCAGGCTACGCAGCATAAAGGGCTGGCATGCAGGCCGCTGGTCTGGTAGCCCTGGGGAGGGCAGGATCGAGTGAGTGTCTGACAGGTGGGCGAGGGGGCTCCTGAGGGAGACCCAGTTCCCCCTTCTCCCCTCCCCTCCCTGGGACCCTCTTGTTGCCAGCCAGGCTGTAGCTGCACTGGCTTCTTTCTGTTCCTCGGACACTTTGGGCTTTTTCCAGCATGACAGCTTTTGTGTCAGCTGATGTTCTTCTTGCCTGAACACTTCTTCCCCCTCAGAGGTGCACGGCCAGTTCCTTGTTAATTTAGCTGTCAGCTTAGCGGCAGCCCCGGGCGGGCTTTCTCTGACCTGCCAGCCGCTCTCCCATATCACCCTGGTCTGGATCTCCGTGTGGTCCTTGCACCGTTGGACGTACTTCGTATGAGCGCAGGTGCGTGCCGGGGTGTGTGTTCTCGGCCCACTCTAGAACGTCAGCTTCCTGGGAGCAGCCCTGTTCTCCGCAGGGACCCCCAGTGTCTGGGCCGACAGCCCACACTGGCAGGTGCTTAAGCTACTCAGTAGGTAGAAGTTAAGGGAAAGAAGAAATGGGTTGTGACTTATGCTTTATTTTCATTTTTTTTTTTCAGTTAACATCTACAATTAAAACATGCTTTTTTGTTGTTGTCATTCTTGACAGTGAAGAGGAAGAAAAGTTCCAAATCAGAGACCAAGGGAACCGTATCTAAAGTCACTGGGAAAAAAATTACCAAGATTATTGGTCTGGGAAAGAAAAAGCCATCCACAGACGAGCAGACCTCCTCAGCCGAGGAGGACGTTCCCACTTGTGGTAAGACGAACATTCACCGGAGATGACTGTGTCCACCGACTGTGTTTTTCTTCTCTCCTGTGGCTGTGTCTGTCTCGAGTTCATCTAAGGTTCATTACCTTGAGCACTGGACTTGTGTGATCATTCCAACTGCGGGAAATGTATTAAATTTCCACATGTTTCCCTCTTATTAGTAAAAGACTTTGTAGGGGTTTGAGATGATCTCTGAGGTTCTTTCAAGATAAAAAAAATTTTTTTTTCTCTTTGATCCTGTGAAGTTCTCCCAAATTACTTTGAAGTGTTTTTAAACTGGAACGTGTGCACCTGCCGTTGGTAAACAGAGGAAGGATTACAAAGTGCAGGAAACCTTCATGGAATTAAGCTCAACTCTTTCCCTTGGGCTAAGTAATAAAACTAAACTATCTTATAATGTTACCATTGTCTAACTTAGGTTTCAAATCCAATCGGATGACTGGCCATCTCCCTAGTCAGCTTCTGTCCAGTCAGTACTATCTGAGCAGCTGCCGCTGGTCAGGGACTGTGTTAGTAAGCACGTGGTGTCCCTGGGGGCCAAAACAGCCCTGCCCTCCCACGGCGTCCAGTCTGGTAGCAGAAGGAAAGTCCAAAACACGTAAGCACAGAACTAAACTTGCAGTAACCAGCTCTGACCAGTAATACGAGGGGAAAACACAAGAGGCAATGAGAGTATTGGGAATCTCTCATTCCCTTGGGAATGGGGGTACAGCAGTCAGGACAGCATCTATGAAGAAGTGGGTGAGCATTTGCTAGGCAACCAAATTTAGAAGAACCATGCAGACTTTTTTAGGATGAAAATTTTATAAACTGAAAGATGGATATTTACTTTTTTAAAAAAATTAAGAATGGGCTATAATTTTCCTTACTATTTCTTTTAATTAATTAATTTTTTTGAGACAGGGTCTTGGTCTGTCACCCAGGCTGGAGTACAGTGGTGCAATCATAGCTCACCGTAGCCTTGAACTCCTGGCCTCAAGCAGTCCTCCCACCTTGGCCTCCCAAAGTGCTGAGATCACAGGCGTGAGCCCCTGCACCCAGCTTCCTCGTGTGCTATTGCTGTGCATATAGCGTCCACTCTCCGTGAATCCATAACCCCTTTTGTTTGCGTCGTCATCCTGTCCCCACAGCCCACCCTACTGCCCATCTGTTATGTCCCAGGTTTTGGGTCTTATTTTGGGCATGCCAAAAGATACATCATTTAGTTCCTGCCCAAGAATGCCTAAACACAAAGACAAATTTACTCAACAGATATCATGCCCCTGGGCATGGAGCGCTCAGGCCAAAAGGAAAATAGGAAGGGTGAGCCCGGAGGCGGGGAGAGGGGTGGAGCTGGGACACGCTGTGCTTGAGGGCCGGCAGGGCAAATCCTTGTTCACTTCTAGCCTTCACAGTGTGGCTCTAGGACATTGCGTTGCATAATATCGATTCCTAGTGGACACAGTCAAGTTGTCTGGGCAGACACCCTCGTAGAGGGGTCCCGCTGTGGGAGTGAGTTAGGAGGGAAGGCTGATGACCCCATGACCTTGGAGCCTGGCGCGTCCCAAGGTCCCTGAGCCTGGCCAGGGTTCAGCTGGGTCACAGAAGCAGGCCAGTTGATACTGATGTTCTTTCTACTGCCCTGTGTTTCCTCCCTAAACACAAGGCGGGAACCCAGTGCGGCTGCCTTGCTGAGTTCAGTCAGAGGAAGCAGCAGCAGCACAGACAGGGAGGGCGGGCGTGTTGGTGGCTCTGTGTGGGTCCCTGTTGACCTCTGCCTTCCTGGAGCACATGGCGGGGCGGGACTGTCCCCCGCTTACGTCAGCCCTTGAGACGAGACAGGAGCTGGGGTTACAGATGGAAAGAGGGACCTGTCCAACAAAAAGTGAACTATTCTTTTAGTTTTATTTTTGTTTTATGAGTTGCTCTAGGTCAGTGGAAGAAATAGAAATTCTTCCATGGAAAACAATTAAACATTAATATGACAGGCAACTCAGAGCCTGTGGTCCAAACCCTGCCTTTCACAGAGGGGAACACTGAGCCCATTAAGGTTGCATGACTTGCCCCGAGCCACGCAGCTAGCTGAGAGCAAGCCAGCCCCGGCCCGATGCACACACAGTCTCCGGATCCTTCTTCTCCGAAGGAACTTACCACTTCCGTGACTCCTAATAAACAGGTTTATTGTGTTGGCGATTAGACACTGCAGTGAATCCCGGTGTCTGGCACTTTCTTGGAAGTACGGTAGCTCCCCCAGAGAGCAGGCAGAGTGTATCTGCAGCATCTAATCATACACATGAGGATTCTGTCAAACTGCTTGGTGGACAACTCTTACCTCTGTTAAGAGAATATCTTCTGTCCACAAGATTTTAAAACTGTCATCTAGTTCTTCACTGGGGCAAGGGGGAAGTGGAGGAGTCTTCAGAAAAGTGAAGGGGGAACAGTGGCCATATTCAATTATTTTAGCACAGCTGCAAAGTTCCCGGCAGAACAAAGTAGCTGGACCAAGGCCCAAGAGACCAAGCCTGCCAAGCTGAGTCTCTGCAGCTGCTGCTCCGGGGAGATGAAGTGCTGAGCGGGACAGGCCGGAAGTGCAGTGCCCCTGAGCAGAGCTCCGTGGGAGCGATTGGGAGCAGAGTTCAAATCCCAGCTCCTCCGTGCAGTGCAGCCTGGTCAGCTGTGCCCCTGAGTGCGGGACATGGGTGCTATAAGGGCCTTCCTCATGGAGACGGGGGAGGAGGAGGCTTCCTGCAGATGCTCTCCCAGGTTTGGGAGGGTGTGTGAGGGCCACAGCCTGGCTGAGTGGGCCAGGCCCCCTAACCTGCAGCACCAGTTGTTGCTGCCTAACATCTTGTACCTCTTGCTAGGCCTGCTGAGAGTTACATTTAGCTTAACACACTGGCATCTAGACAGTATGATCTGAGATGTGTGCAAAGTCCACTACCCAAAAAAGGATCTTTTATTTGCCCTTCTCCTGAGCTTACATGTCCTGGCATTCCTGTCACTTTGTGAATTAAGCTACTGTCACCAGGAAATGTGTTTCCATCTTTGCCTCCCTTCCCTATCCCTGTCTCCCTCTGGGGTTTGGACTGTTATACCCATCCCTTGACCGGCCCACTCTGTTCTGCTCTGTGTCCCCTCCAGGCCACCAGATGGAATCTTTGAAACTGTAGACCAATCACATCAATCCATGCTGAAAAACCAAAAATGTTTCTACTATTGCCCAGTCAGGGCCTCTGACAATCTTGTCTCCACTTCACTTTTCCAATTTCTCCTACATTACTGGATTAAGAACCAGGTCTGATTTGCTCACCTGTTGTGTCCACAGCACCCAGCAGAGTCTGGCAGATATAGCAACTCCGTAAATATTTGCTGAATGCACAGATTTCCTTAAGCAGATTGCTTAACCTCTGGGTGCCTCAGCTTCCTCGTCTATGAAATGGGCTCAATACTTAAATTTCTTGGCTTTTATAAAAATTGAGGATAAAATACATGAAACATTGAGCTTAATGCCTAGTCCATAATTTATACTCAGTAAATGGTCACTGTTATCCATTTGTTCATCTGACATGCTTTTTATTTAAAAAAAATAAAACAAAAAACTTAAGCATACCAGACCTACCCAAGATAACAGAAACACAATGTCAGATGAGTTGTTGATTAATAAAGAAGGTGAGAAAAAGGAATGATCTCAAAGTGCCAGGATGGGGGCTTCGTGGAGTCTGAGTAGCCTGAGCTGAGTCTGAAGGACCTATTGGATATTTCTAGGTCCCTTCCAGCCCTAATGTTTGGTGGCTTTATGAAGCTTTCAGTGACAGGATTTTTTAGTAGACATACAGGAAATTATATACTTCCCACTTTGTGTCATAATCCACCTTCACAAAACTTCGGATGATGTTTGACTTAAGGAGGGGGAAGCATTCTTAGTACCAGGGCCTCCATGCTGGGCGTATTGGTGTGCAAGCGCTTTGGGCCCTGTGCCAAGTAGAGGACACATTGCAGGATGGCCAGGGGGCTGTTTGGCATTGGCAGGGCCATGACCAGCTGCTGGCAGCATCTTGACATGTGACATCTCCAAATACTGCTGCTTGGATGCCCTTTTGCAGGCCCTCTCTTCTTAGCTGACTATAAGCAAATCCTTGCTAAGACATAACCAGCGTTACATTGGGATCAAATGCCTCTCACAAGTGTTCAGCGTCTTGGCCACATGTAACGAATGCACAGTAGCCTCTCGGGCAGACACTGTCATTTCCCTTCCTAAAGAGAACAAATAAATAGAAACTTGGCCCCTCTTCTAAGAGGCTGCCCCTGCCTGCTCCTCCACAGCTGCCTGAATTCGAGAGCCACCTGGCACCGAGACCGGAGACGCCAGATATGCAGAACAGCTGACGAAGGGTTTATATCTGTTCCCCCTCCGTCTGTATTTTTTGTTTGTTTGTTGAATGGTAGGCCTATAAAGTTAGTTTTATAGTTCTAATGAAACTTCCTTGTGCATTCTTGCCACAGTGTTGCAGGAAACAGGATTCTTTCTTTAGAATTTGGGGCAGAAATAAGCTCAAAACATTAAACTGAAATTCTCAAATTTTTGAGATACAGTAACACCCTCCCCTAATACAATAAGTGGGATTCAAAATAAAAATTCAAATATATATGGAGCTGCGTTGCTGGGCAGCTCATTGATACGCCCTGGGTGGCCTGTGACATGCCATTCGCAGCCTCCAATTCTTGCCAAGGGTCCAGCCCGCCTGGTCCTGCTATGCTCTGGCACCACCTGCTGGCAGATATGGGGATGACTTGGGGTCCAGGTCAGCACTGATTTCATCAGCTAGACTAGGGGTGTTGGACTGGGAGAATATTGGGGAGTATGGAGGAGCCCCCTCTGGCCCTGGATTCCTTAGGCGAGGTCATCTGCCTTTTCCTGCTTGGCCTCTCCATGTCCTCCACCCAGAAAGTGGGAACAATGAGCCCCCTTTTTGTGAAAGTCGGGGGCAGTGGACTGCAGGGAGGCCAGTTGTCTCGTGTGGACATGTGACTGTGGGAACGACTATTGCTGAAAACAGGTCTGTTATCCTGGGTGAAGTTTTTTTTGAAAGGTGTTAAATTATGGTATTTTCATATGAAGTCACACTCTAAATAAAATGTGAATCTATCCAATATAATCATTCCTTTTATGGCTGAAATGTCAAGAAATTCATAGCGTCTGGTGACTTTGGGCCAGATTCTGCCAGGAAAGAAAATGCCGTGAGAGTCTATACCCCACTTTAGGGCTGTGTCCTCCATTTGGCTGGGGCGCACTCAGGAACCGCAGCCCCCTGTGTGCGGGACCACGCACGGGAGACAGCTGTGCCCACAGGGTGAGCCCTGAGAGTAGAAGGTCGTGTGGAATTCAGGAGGCATGTTGTCACTGTTTATTGAGAAGGCAGAGATGCCATCGGGCCTTCTACTTATTGCTTAAATTCCTGAATCCATACGTTAGCCTCTCGCCTCCCCCGTCAAGATCCATGTTGTCTTCTGCATCGAGGCCAGGCTCCTACGACTGGTGTCCAGCCTTCTCTGTCTTCGAGGTCACTGGGGTTTCAGGTCTCAGTTTCTTCCACTGCTTCTCCAGGCCCAGTGGAGGGACACCTTGGCCCTGACCCTTCCAGATCACCTGCCGTTTCCCGCTGGCTGCTCTAACTGTGATGTCCAACACTCCCTACAGCTTACTGCTTCTTTTTAGAAATCATTTCCGAGGATGCTAACCTTATGATGAAGTTACTGGAGAGGATTTCTTGCCTTTCAGTTCCTTTTCCATGTACCATGATGTTTGTCAACTCATGCTCTTAAAACACTTAGGATTGATGTAGTTGGCAGTCATTGTATAAAATGCCACAGAAGTGGGCTTTCAGCATGATCGATTACTTATAGATGGCATCAGAGTTATAGATAGCAAATAGTTCTAGTAGCCATTGCTCAGATGTTCAGATATTATAGTTAATTCTATGTTTTTAAGTAGAGCTTTCTTTTTTCTTTTTAAAGAATAAATATCTCAGAACTATGTCATTTACAAATAACATTTTACAGAATGAAAATCGTAGTGTGAGGCCCACAGTAACACTTTCTCTGCCATCTTTCACTCCCAAAGGGCTTTAGGTCTAACTTTGCTTGTGGGCTTAGACAAGACACTTCACATATCTGGGGGTGAACTTCCTCCTTCATAAAATGAACCCCCTCAGATACTTTCCAGCTTTGAATGTCTTTCCAGCTGGAGCGTCTCTGTCCCCCCCAACCCCCGCCCCTGCAAATGTACAGAATAACTAGGGGCTTTGATCCAGTTTAACTTGTTCTCTGAACACAAGAGGGCAGCCAAGCCACAGGCCCGTGAGCCAACGGGCTGGCTTCTCTGTTACTTCACAAATACAGCGACTCCGGCCCCCGTGCAAGTGTTAGTTCCAGGAGAAGCAGTGTGTGCTTTTGTTTAGTGTGTGTTGGTGGAAATGATGTCATATTCAGCCAGATGAGAATTTAAACTTTATAAGTGTGTACCTAGTAAATTCATTGAGCAAATATAAGTAATATGTAATGCAAAGCATCATTCTGGGTCCTGAACATACTTCTTTTTTTTTTTTTTGTCTTTATGGTGTTTATCCATTGCTAATAAGGTTTATAAGACTTAGAATAATAAAAGAAGTAGAAATCTTCTTCCAAAACCCTTTTGGAAAGACATTTTTAAAAATCAAAATTGGACAGGGTGTATTTTGTTTTGTTTCTTAACGTTTTTAAGCCAGGGGTGTGTGTGTGTGCACACATGTGTACATGCATGAATTGAACTAGTAGCTGAATGACTTAAGTCAGGAATCCTTGTTTTATTCTTTTTAGCCTGCTAGTCAATATTTTATATGCTGTTTAACTCACTTTCTAAATCTTAAAGGAAGGTCAATAATTTACTAGCATGATAGAGTGAGTGGAAGTTACAGCCACCCTGTGATATCTATTTTTCATGCCGTGCTATTTCTAGAAAAATGCATTTTGAAAATTGTCCATTCCCTGTGTTTGATGAGATACCCTTTTTAAAAAATGAAGATAATGATTCTTCCTGTAATTCCATCCCATATGGCTATCCGTCTATCTGTGATATACTGAAGATACCATGCCATACCAGAGGTACAAATAACAAAATGTCACGTACTTGCAGACTCGAGTTTGAATTTCATTTGAGCCAGCTTCGTCAGTCAGACATTTCAGGGACCGAAGAGCCACTGGGTACTTCTTCAGCCTCCAGCTAGGAATCCCACCGCAAGGACCCTCCAGTGCTTCCAGCATTGGAGAACTTACACCTCTCAGGGCCACCTATTTCTTGCAAAGTTTTCATTTTTAGATAGTTTTTTCCTCACGTTAAGCCAAAATCTGCCTTACTGTGGCTTTTGCCCTATTTGCATCATTTGCAGCTACTCAAAATAAACCCAAATCCTTCTCCAGCTGTTCGAAGGCAGCTGTCATGCGCCCCTTTCCCCCTGGCCATCCAAGACTTGATGGCCTAGTGACTTCACATTCTGCGTGTGAATTCCAGATCCCCACATCAACGTTAGGCATTTGTTCTTCGCACATGTTAAATTAGGAGGTTCTGAGTATAGTCTATGTTCTGTTATGAAAAGCCTCCAAAACTTGTTTGGAAATTATATTGCAGTAGTGGCTCTTGTTGTTTATGTGAATTTGCATTTAAAACTTTGCTGTGTGTGGGATTTGTTTTATACATGCTCCCTTGCCTGGGCTTCTTCAGTGAGAACTTGTCACCACGCCTTTTCTGTCTTAGGAGGTCGAAGGTGTGACATTTGTCTCCCTGCAGGCTATCTGAACGTGCTGTCCAACAACCGCTGGCGGGAGCGCTGGTGCAGAGTGAAGGATAACAAGCTCGTGTTCCACAAGGACAGGACGGACCTGAAGACCCACATTGTTTCCATCCCTCTCCGCGGCTGTGAGGTGATCCCAGGCTTGGACTCCAGACACCCCCTGACGTTCCGGCTGCTTCGCAATGGCCAGGAGGTTGCAGTGTTGGAGGTACGGTGTTGTCCACTGGCCATGCTCCACAGAGGTGCACACAGTGATTTTCCTTCCAAAAGCCAAATTCTGACTCCTTTATCAAAATTCCTTGCAAATTTCTGATGGCACCTTTGTTTGGATTCATTCCCTTTTCTCTCACTGCCCAAGTCTGTTGGTTTCTGCTTTTCTTCTTCCATCAGTTCCTCTTTCTGAGACACACTGATGCAGTAAGCAGCACGGTGCCAGTTTTCACCGAACTGTGCATGTCAGATTTGTCTGTCTCCTTGTGTCACTTCCTCTTCATATGTGTTTGCACGGAAATGAAATACACAATCCCATGTAGTAGATTGCTCTTTTAAAATAACCCATAAAATAACTTGTTTTAAAATTTCCAATAAAACTCTTTACCCCTAACTGTTGGCTGCCTTTGAAATGGTGGTGAATGTTTCCTTTGGAATGTTCTTGACTTCTTTACTGTCGGAACAGGCATTTTTGGACAAGCTGATTTCCTCATTGACAGTGGCCAGCGAGCCAGGTTCCTCGGAGACCAAAGAGCACCTTTGGTTTTTAAGAACTTGTGGCTTTATATGCATTTTGTTATTTTTTTAGCTGCTTCTGTAGAATTTATTATTCACTAAAGCAGAAAATGACAATGAAAACTAATAGCTACATACTCAAAACTTTCATTTTTGAAAGTTTTTTAATTCTATTTTTTGTCTTACATTAACTTATTTTCTATCCAGTATTAATTCAGGCCTTTTGTTCCTTTGTCTTTATCCTCTACTTGGCATTATTATGATTAAGATGCAAAGATATACACACATACCCATATATCCATGTATGTACAAATGTCAGGTTACAGAATTTCAGATACACGTGAGTGTGTTTATGTTGTATAGTCAATAGAAATGAGGAGAGATGATGTGGTGGAATGGGCTGATGTGTGATCTAAATTAATTGGATGTAGAGCCAAATTCTGCACGACTGCACCATGACACCCATCGGTGGAGGAGAGTGAGCCTGGGGCTGCCACCAGAGTCGAGGCTGTGCAGGGAGGCAGTCAGTCTCGAAGATCTTGAATTCACACATAGGAGTTTGTTTCAGGGACTGTTTTCACAGAAACCACTTTTTTTTTTTTGGTGAGGATAAAACATAGATGAACAATAACTTCTTCCCGCAGGGCCCAAGAGCCTAGCAGTGTGGGGTAGGGGAGGGCAGAGGGACCGAGCGTGATCTGGCAGAGGGGGGTCCCGTCTTAGCCCTGCTGTGACTTTGATCACAACCAGGTCGTTTGTTCCCTCCTGGTTTCTTCGCCCGTCTGTAAAGCACAAGCATCGGGCTAGACTCGGTGTACCTGGTAAACGTGTGTGGGCTGCGAGCCGCAGGGTGGATGGCAGTGGGAGAAAGCTGAAAACTGAAATGATGTGACGACACAGGTCTCCTGTGAGGGCTTCGGCAGCAGAGCTGAGGGCTGCAGGGAAGGGAGGCCCGAGCTGGCACGCACTAGACCTGGGAAGGAAGAGAAGAGGTTGGGATGGGTGCTCGGGCTGAGAAGCCCAGGACAGGCGTGGTGGGCAGAGGGGAGGGAGTCACCTGTCCTGCCTTTGCCAGGGGCACAGCACGTGTGTGCCTCTCTGGGACATGGTAGTTTTTGGCACCTTCCCTAACACTGAGACACTGAGGAGGACGCTTACTTCTCGAGAATGCTGAAGAGTGAGGAGGCTCAAGTCTCCTGAATGACGGCAAGAACTGGAAGTTTATCCAGTGTCGCTCCATGGAGGAAAGCTGTTTTTACAGCTGCAAAAGTGTGACTTCACTTAAAAATGACACACAGAAAAAATCCACAACATTCCAATATAAGCAAAAAGCTCTGTTCTGATCAGTAGTGAAATGCAGTGAGCCAGCCAACAAAGTTGTAATGTGATCTGCACTTTGTTCAAGATCATTTTAACTGTGGTTTTGAGATAATTTCAGAATTATAGAAAAGTTGCAAGAATAGCACAAAGAATGCCTGTATACCTTTCACCCATATTCACCAAATATTAATATTTTACCATTTTGGTATCTCTCATGTGCATACGCACTCTCTGTCTCTCTGTATGCATGTATGTATATATAAAGTTTTTCAGAAACTTTTGCAGATATATTGTCCTTTTATCCCCAAATAATTTGGTGTGTATTTGCTAAAAACAAGGACAGCCCCTCATTAGAACCACAGAATAATTATCAAAACGAGGAAATTAACATTCGTATAGTACTCTAGATCTTCATCAGATTTCCCCGGTTATTCCAACAGTGCCCTTTATAAGCAGAAGGAAAAGTACAGATTATATATATATATATATTTTTTGAGACAGAATCTCACTCTGTTGCCCTGGCTAGAGTGCCGTGGCGTCAGCCTAGCTCACAGCAACCTCAAACTCCTGAGCTCAAGCGATCCTCCTGCCTCAGCCTCCCGAGTAGCTGGGACTACAGGCATGCGCCACCATGCCCGCCTAATTTTTTCTATATATTTTTAGTTGTCCAGATAATTTCCTTCTATTTTTAGTAGAGATGAGGTCTTACTCTTGCTCAGGCTGGCCTTGAACTCCATTCCGCTGCCAAGTCTCTTTCGCCTCCTCTGTCTGGTTTCGTGACATTGACGCTTAGGACCGGTACAGACCAGTTCGTTTGCAGAGGGTTCCTGGGTCTGGGCACGTCTGCTCTCTCCCCATGTTGGGATCGGTGGGCCTCCTTAGCGGGAGCCCTTGGAAGTGGTGGCATGTTTTACAGCGGGTCATATTAGGAGGCGCACAGTGTCAGTTTGTCTCAGTGACATTAGTGACGTTAATTTGGATCCCTTGGGTGAGAATTCCCCACTGTAAATTTACTGCATTTTCCCTTTATCTTTGATAAGTATCGCGTGGGGAGATACTTTGAGACTATGTAACTGTCCTGTTATTAGTCACAATTTTGCCCACTAAGTTTGGCTTCCATTAATGACTCTTGCCTGAAACAATCATTGTAATGACAGTTGCTAAACGGTGACTTTCTAATTCTGTTATTCCTTCTGCATTTATTACTGGCATCTACCGTGAAGACAGTTTTCTTCCCCTCCCATTTAATTAATTAATTAATTCATTTACATATGTGTATGTGCATCAGTGGAGATTCATAGATTATTGTATAAATCAGTGATTATAATCTTTTATTATCATGACTTATTTTGATCAAATTATCACAGATTTGGCCAGTAGGAGGCCCTTTGAGCTGGCTCTTGTGTCCTTTGTTGTGTCCCTGTAATAAAGAGATCGTGGTCCCCATGATACTTTGATTATTTTCCTCACGTTGTGGCACAGCAAGCTCCAGGCTCATCTTGTGCCTTTCCCTGCCTCAGACCTGCCCTTTCTCCAGAGCACACTGGCTCCTCCTAGTGGGGAGTATGGCATTTAGACTCTGCGCTCTGGGCGCTTGGTGTGTTCACTTCCACCGGGGTCATCGCTTCTGGGTGTGTGTACATATGACACACATGCACATATCATGCATGTTTATATGTTATACATACGATACATACTTTAAGTGTAAATACACACATGCATATACATTTATACATACAGATACGCAGACACATCTATATCTACTCTTTATATATTGAAAACCATGTGGTCATAACTAACACCTCCATTTCCAGTCCAATACCACAGGATCGTTTTTAAAAACACTATGAGGAAATTTCTCATACAATGAACTATGAAGAAAACAATTAGTAAACTCTAGTATAGTAATATCATCACATCTTAGATATTAATTGTATTAAAACACTTTTTAAAATGCTTTGATGAAATTGTTATAGTTACATCAGTACAGAATTAATCATGGATTCACTCTTGATATAGATTTTGTTTTGGGAAGGACAGAAAACCTATGAAGAGCACATACTTATGATTTTTTTTTAATCCAAGTATTCAAATCAGTTTGCCTTAATTGGGTAAACATTGGTTACATCCTTACTCTGGGCAAGGCACATAACTGGAATCCCTTCATTTTGTCCTAATGGCCTCATTTGGTACTGGTTAGGAATGATTTACATGTGGAAATTATCACTAGCCCATTTTATCAACATACAAAAAAATAGCTTCTTATTTGTTAGTGGTTCTTCCTCTAGAGAGGTTTTTATGTGTGGCATGGAATATTTACTTATACTCTGATCAGTGTTCAACCTGTCAAGGTTATAGTTCTAAAACCTAATTTTCTTTGTGCCTGCAAACTCAATTTACAGATCTATCTTTAAAAAATTAGAAACTTTTATAAAAAATAAAATTTATTTTTTCTTCTACATTCAGTTAACTCATAATTTGATAGCTTAACTTCCCCTAAACTTTAACCATTATTTACATATTTGATTAATCAAATTTATTTAGATATTTCAAATACCATTAAAAATATAACTGAGTTTCTAAATCCCTTAATAAGGATGGCTTAAAAATTCAATGAACATAATCTTTTAAAAAAATTTTTATTGTTTTAAATTCAATTCCAATAAATTAGGAGATTATTCAATATTACCTAAATGTTTATTTATTTATTTTTGAGACAGAGTCTCACTCTGTCACCCAGGCTAGGGTGCTGTGCTATCAGCCTAGCTCACAGAACCTCAAACTCCTGGGCTCAAGCGATCCTCCTACCTCAGCCTTCTGAGTAGCTGGGACTACAGGTGCATGCCATAACACCCTGCTAATTTTTTCTATTTTTAGTTGCCTGGCTAATTTTTTTTTTTTTTTTTTTCTATTTTCAGTAGTGTTGGGGTCTTGTTCTTGCTCTTGCTCAGGCTGGTCTTGAACTCCTGATGGCAAGGGATCCTCCCGCCTCAGCCTCTCAGAGTGCTAGGGTTACAGGTGTGAGCCACCATGCCCCGCCTCAACGAACGTAATCTTAAAGCTATATTCCAGACTTGCAAATTAAGCAGATCAAATTGGAGGGAATTTCAAACATTTTAAGGAATGGTGTGCACAGAACATTGTTACAGTTATGGAAATGCAATTGATATACAAGTAAGTTAATTTTTTACGCCACTTAATCAAGAGAAACAAAATTACCATTTCAGGCCCATTTAGGGGTTAGTGGTTTAAAAAGTTTAGATTAACAAAGTTGAGACCTAAGGGCCTAGATCTTGACTGTGTTCCAAGGCAGGCCAGCAACAGTTGGAGTGCACTCCTTTTTATAGCCAGATTTTGTTGCCAAATTAATGAGGCTTTCTAAACAACTTTCTTTTACTGGGATGTAATTAATCCCATTGACTTTCATGTCTTGCTCCCTAGTGCCTTCCGCCAAAATAATTGGAAGGCATTTTAGGACCTCAGATTTTCATTATCTCTGGTATAATCATATGCAACTTCCTGCATTAAGGCCTAGTACAAATGCGATGTTAACCCCATCATTCAGGCAATGACTGCATCTTCTTTCTCATTTATTCTTACGTGCTTTATGTTTCATTGCTTTTCCTATTATACGGTCTCTTTATTGACACATTTATGAAAATTTTTATCTTTAGTTAAAAGCCAAAACACTTTATCTTTAGTTAAATAAAATCTACTTTTTTCCCCCCACTTCAACAGGCATCCTCTTCTGAAGACATGGGCAGGTGGATTGGGATTTTACTGGCTGAGACAGGGTCATCCACAGACCCGGGAGCTCTGCACTATGACTACATAGACGTGGAGATGTCTGCAAATGTCATCCAGACAGCCAAGCAGACCTTCTGGTAAGATCCACAGCTGTGTAAATGGCACCAAAGTTGAATATCTTTTCGTTAATTTTTTAACTTAGTTTTTGTGTGAGTGTATAGTCTCAGAAAAAAGCTAACAACTCTTTTGCATTATATTAGTCCAAATTTTGTTGAAATATTTTTGTCATGTCAGCCCTCTGGGTTTTCTATGAGAGCAGGGGTGGCACACTTGTATAAAGGACCAGGGCCAGACGTTCCCTGTCATAACCACTTGGCTCTGCCACTGCAGATGGGTGTGGCGGTGCTCCAGTGCCACTTTATTTGCACAAACAGGCAGTGGGCCAGATTTGGCCCGTATTTTGCCTACTCCTGTGTTAGAGGAGCAGTTCTATGAAGCAGAAATGATTCTACATGTTACTGTAATGAGGACTGAGTTTCCAAAGTCCCCAGTCAAGTACTTTGTAAATTTAAATTGTCATTTTTTAAAAATGCTCTTATGTATAAAAACATCCTTTTGAACCACGAATATTTCTTTAACATAATGGTGGCAAAGATATTTATAGCAGCAGTTCTCAGTGTGGTCCACAGACACTTGGGGGTATTCAAGACTCTTTCAGGCAGTCTGCAAAGTCAAAACAACTTTCATAATAATGCTAAGACATTTTCCTTTTTCACTGTTTTGACATTTGTGTTAGCAATAATCACTGGCATCTTAACACACACGATAGTCCCACCACATGGTATTGTTAATAGTAATTATGTTCACCACGGCTACACATCTGCAACATTAAAAGAAAATGCTGGTCTCACTTGAGAGGTCCTTGATGAAGCAGGAAAAATTGCTACTTTTTCTGTAAAAGGCCAACTAGTAAATATTTTTATTAAATCTCTTAAGTATGTATCTTTTTAACATTCTGTGTGGCCACAGAAAGTACGCAGGCTTGCAGAATGATAATGCGTGTCTTGAGGAAAAGCTCGCATACAATTGAGTTGCTAATAGAACTATCTTCCTTTTTAAATATATATTTTTTTTATTTTTACTTGAAGAAACAACTGACAAACTATAGTTATTCGCACTTACATATTTGTAGACATTTTCTTGAAAATGAACTAACTACACCCCTCATCTCTAGGCAAACAATTGGCAGTATATGTTGCCTGTGATATATTTGAACTTTCACTCAGAAATTAGAATTTTGGAAAATTTATATCCGCCACCGTGAGCTTGCCAGCTTCCCAACACCTACAGACTCTTCTGCTGAGATCTGCGGTAATATCAATAGTGATTTTTTTAATACTGTGTAATGAAATGTGTCAACATTTGAAAGATCTACATACGGGTAGATCTGCATGGGTAAAAGATCCATTCCAAGTGCAAGATAAACTGAAGGGTTTTAATGTAAGTTTATTGATGTGATTTCACATTCCACGTTGCAACTAATCATTAAGAAACCATCATTTGCTGACTTTTGGTGTAGTATCAAAGAATATCTACAGCTATCTGAAAAAGCTATTAAAATAAGCCTCACTTTTCCAGCTACCTACCTGTGTGAGGCTGGATTTTCTTCATGTGTCGCAATCAGAGGAGCAGAAGCAGGCGAGACTGTCCATTCGCCTTCTCTCCAGCTGCACACTAATGGGGCGTGCAGCTGGATGTGTGGTTTACACGTGCAAACACGCAAAACAGTGCCACTTTTCTTACTGCTAATAATGGTTTTTTATTGTGGAAAATATAGTTTTCATAAAAATATATTATTTATGTTGAAATATGGGTTCATTACTATTATTTTTAAGTGAGTAAAAATGAATAAATGTCTCACGTTGAATTTCAAATGCAGAAGATAGTAGATAGCAAATCTGGGTTTGGGTCCTGCTACGGTATTTACTAATTGGAAAAGTTAGACAAGTCATTCGTAACCTGTTAGTGCCTCTGCTGCTTCGTGTAGAAAATACGTTAGGAGAGATGATGTCTGAAACTTCTTCTGGCTCCAATATCTTTGATCCCTTGAGTCCTGCTCATATTCCTGTCATCTTTAGTCTGGATTTGGGGCTGGGGATGAGGGGTATTGAAACAAAACATACAGCAGGAGTGGTTGGTGTGTTTGTCCATGCCAGCAGACCCGCCAGCACTGGCTAAGACTATGCAACCTTTCAAATATAAAGAGGATAAATTGAAATATTTACACTATACTTTGCCTGTCTAATACGAACACCACCATCTAGTTTTTACTCACAAGTGGTGTTTATGTGGAATTGGAGTAGTCTTTGTTTGTATCTTGAATGGTGAATGAACATCTATTTAATGCTTGGCTAGGACATTCTGGGGCTAAAAAATAGTTTTTCTCAAGGTTAAGATAACTCTGGCCCGTATTAGGAATCAAGCCACCATATTACACCCAACTAAGGTCAATAGCCTTGACAAAATGAATTAGTCTTGTACACATTTTCCAGAAAATGCCCAGTAATGCTAGAGGTTTTCTATAGTACAAGTTAACTATTCTCACCACTCTTCTTTTGTATGAAAATCAGGATAGATGTCGCCAAGTACTTATTGTTCTATTTAGGCCCATTATTGTTTAATAACATTCTTTCTAATCAGCAAAATGTGGGTAAATTACAATAATTCTCCTATTTATTAAGTGCTATGCAGTAAACAAAGCACATTTAAAGTAGCTTTTTAAGAAATATAATATCTGTTAATCTAGTTTTGCAAAATCTGTACAACTAGATTGACATAAAATTGCTTATGTTTGTTTGGAAGTTATTAGATTTACAATTATCCTAATTCCACATGTAATTTCAACTGTAATCAGCAAACTGATAACCACATTTAAGACAAACCCTGAATTAAAATATTTCCCCTAGAACACAACTTTGCCTTTACTTTATAAATGAGCGTAATATTAATCTAAACCAAATGTGGGGGTGTCACATTTTTTGAGAAAGGAATGTCGATAATAGTATTGAAAAATTATTCATTAAAAATATGCATGTGATGAACTTACGGCTACAAGAATCTTTTCTGCCTCATTAAAATCTTTATAGATGTCAGTTAGCAATAAAGTTTATTTTTAATTTTTAAGTTTTCTGGCCAAACATTCCTTTAAAACTTGAGAGATGACATTTAACAAGGAAACAATGTTCAAAATATGGTAGCTTGCCAGTGTGATAAATATTCTAAGATTAAATTAAGTTTTTTGCTTTTATGTAAATTGGCAGCCAGTTGGTGACTGTTTTCAAGGTTATTAGGAGAAGTACTGTGCATTGTATATGTCTGAGGTAGAAAGGGCAATAATATTTTGGAAAGAGGAATGTAAAAGAAAAAATAGTAATGTAGACTCTCCAGGAAAAGTGGTTTATTTAGGAACTTTAGCAACGGTAAACAATTGAAGCATATTTTCCTGAGAGCCTGATTTTAAATGAGATATATAGATTATAGCATACAGGAAAAATATCGCACAGTTTTCTCCTGAAACTCTTTTCGAGTCACGCACAGTTGGTGACCGACCATCAGAAAGCTGCGGAGAGGATGGTGGAGATAACGGCGGTGGCTCCTGTGGCCGAGGGCAGGGACAGACCCCTGACAGGAAGCTCTCCTCCCCGTCATCCTCTCCTCCGAATTCCCGGGAGATTATTTTAAAACATATTTCCTATGATTTTCTTATGTTTCTGGTTTAACGAGTGGCACATGGCCTCTTACCTCATTCCCACTTCCATATCCGGCTGAAAGTCGGGTTGTGGAAAGAGCACCAAGCCGAGGGCGGGAGGCCCAACTTTTAGTCCCGGCCCCACCCCTCCCTGGGCCTGGGAGAACGGTTTTACTCACGGGGCCCAGGTCCCTGTCTGCAAGGTGAGGGCTGACTAGCCGCTGGGTAAGGCCTCTTCCACCTAGGACATTCTGAGCGTCTGTGACGTCCAGTTCTACGCTCCCTGAGTCCTGCCAAGGGAAACTGCAAGAAGCTTCCGGAGGTGTCTCTCCCCTGAGAAGAAGCAGGAGTGCACCCATTAGGGCCTCTGTCCCGACCCCGTCTTTTCCGCTGTGTCCTGCCATCTGTGCGTCCGGGCGAGTGCTGGGCACAGGGCTAGAAACTGACACTGCAGACCAAGTGTGAGACCGTCCCTGCTGCGAGGAGAAAGACACGTGGACAAACATGGGGTGCTGAGTGGCAGGTGCACGCTCAGGCCAGCGGGCACACGGGAAGGAGTGGTCCACGAGGCTGGGCTCTGTTTGTTCAACTGTTTACTGCCTCTCCCTGGCAGAAAGTGTACGTGCTTACCCAAAAAACCCTCAAACGAGACGTTTAAGTTAGAAAACCTTAAATATTTGATTTTTAAAAAAAATCAAAATTTGTCATTGCAGAACTCCTCAGTGTTTTGTTTTGCTGTGCCTTTCCTTCGTGTGTATTTTCTCTTCTTATGCTGTTTCTTTGCCTACACATATGATATTTTTATGTATTTTAAGTATAGAATAATTACATTAATTTTTTGTAAGCAAAGGAAGAAGAGTTACTTTATAAGTTACAAAGAGTCAGCGTGTTTAAGGGAGAGAGGCCAGCACGGCATCCCCTGCCCGGCAGAGGTTTTTACCAAACTGAAAGTTCCAACCCTGTAATCACATGGTTGGCTCCTCTGGCAACTCTGGGTTTTCCAGAAGTCACCTGACTTGTAACCTTCTGTGTGGCTGAACGGGGCTCGTTATGAATCAATAAAAGATGATCTTTAACGTTTAAGCCCTTGTCATTTAGGAGATTCCAAGGGTGTTAGGAGCTCTGGCCAGGAACTCAGGACAAAGACCAAAATAGGCATTTCTTATTATATCACAATATCACACCTTCTAAAGGATTTCTCTGGCTGATGTCAGCAGCTCTGCCCAAAATCGAGGGGAGTTCAGAGAAGAGGCCAAGGTGAGTGGTACTGAGGTGGCCACGATGCTAAGTGAACCTAAGAACTCCATAGCTACTTGTTGAATGAATGTTCTGAAGAGCTTGTAGGACAGAGATCCATGAACTTTTTCCAAAAAAAGACAAATAGTAAATATTTCAGCTTTGCCAGCCATATGGTCCTCTTGAGAGTTAGCAAATTCATAAAAGAAGCATATGTTCCAGTAAAACTTTATTACAAAAACAGGCTGTGAGCAGAGCTGGCCACTGTTAGAGACTGATGATAACCCAAATCATTGGTTTGTATTGAGTCCTCGTTATTGGCAGGCATCGCTTTACGCACCTAGCAAACACCATCACCAGTGCCTGCTGCAGCGCCGCGGGGTGCCTGCCGCCCTCGGTTTATAGTGAGGGTCTGTTCAGCCTCTCCAGCGTGACTTCCCATTTCTGCCCAGGTGCTAACGCCTCTCTGCTCCCATAGCCTCTGACACAGCCTTGGGTGTAAAGTCAGAGCTAATTTAAGACTCGTTGATTGACTGGAGGAAACAATAGTCAGGGTGTGGATTTTAACGTATGTCCTTTCTTTCAGCTTCATGAACAGGCGAGTTATATCTACCAACCCATATCTAGGGGCCACCGCCAACGGCTACGCCCACCCCAGCGGGACGGCACTGCATTACGACGATGTCCCGTGCATCAACGGCTCGGTGAGTGTGGCGTTTCTCTAGAGGAAATGGTTGGTTTTGGTAGAAGGCAAGACTATCTGAAAAATTCTATACTTTAGTACCCTGGTTTCAGTCTGAATGAGATAGAGCTCTTTTTTTTCTTAATGCTTTGAAGCAAGAGGAGAACTCCATCTCCTCTCTCACCTCCTGGTTTCTGACATGCTATTCATCTTCAGACCATCGCTGGCTTGAAGATGCTGTTCATCTTGATCTGCGTTTGAACAAATGCGTAATTTGACACCAGTAGACAGTTTGTCATTTAATGTCAATGCCATTAATTAAACATTTCAGCACACTGTAAAATATTGACTAAAGGATGGCATATTAGAGTAACTAATACTTGGATAACTTGGATAAATCAAAATATAACACAGTATAAGTTATCGATGAATAGTTAATTTCCTGATATGATAAACGTGCTGAGAAGTCACCATCAGGAAGGAATAGTTGCTGTAGAGTAATGACCATGTTTCAAGCTCAAGACAACTTCCTTCGTGGGCAATTTGGAGTAACTGGGGCTCCTGACTGCCAGCTTGGCACTTTATATTTCTATATGTAAATATTGGAGATGGTTAGTGGCAGCTGTTTGTATTAAGCTAGTCTCCAGGGTCTGTCTGGCCCCAGGAGTTTTTAATTTGTTGTTGGTATTTTGTGTCTCACGTATAATTAGCAGACCTCATCAATAAATGTTTATTCTGCGATGTGTCCACATTATTCATCTAACAACCACCTGCTGAGCAGCCTCTGTGCACCCGAGCTGTGCCCAGCTCTGGGCCTTCAGAGATGAGGCCTGCACAGGTTAGCAGACAGGTGAGAGAGGCGTGGCCTTTGTCTCCCAGTATTGGGTGGGTGTAAAATTGGCACCTATGTTAAGATATTTTTCAAAGGTAGGCACAGAGTGTGTTTATTGTTGTTTTTTCAGCTTTTGAAGATATTTTAGACTGTTTTTCTTTGCTCCAGTATTTTGATGGATGTCCTCAGTTAGCTCCCAGCATCACAAAACCACACCTGCCCATGGCGGGAGCCAGGACGGAAGTGAGAGCTCAAGGACCCCAGAGATCAGGGGTATAAACAAACTGGAAGGGAGGTTTTGGGTCTGGGCTGGAGGTGGCCGGCCGCGCATTCAGAGCTAGGAGGGATGCAGTGCGTCTGGGGCTGGGGTACTGTCCCCTGGGCCTCCTCCTGGCACACGCTCCCTCCCGCCCCTTTGGACCTGCCCTGGATTCCTATGGGGGTGCCCACCTGTCCATGCCCCCCACTTGGTTCTGAAAAAGGACCTCCTCCTCCTCCTCACTGGCTTCCTCCCTCCTTACCTTTCTCTCCCTTGCCTTATTTTCTGATGTCTCCTAGGGGCCAGGCTCCATGCTAGGAATTGGAAACAACACGGATAAGATGTTGTCTTTGTCCCTCCAGGGTCCCCCAGTCCAGTGGGAGTGAGACGGGAGATAAGAGGAGAGCTGCCCGGGGTTCTGGGCAGGGCAGGGCCGGTCGTGGATCCCATGTTGGGACATGCATCAGGGTGTAGCTGGACAAAGCAGCTTTTAAACCCCACCCTAGATGCAGAGTCTGTCTAGTCAAACCCCCCCGTTGGGTTTTAGGTCCAGTCAGTCTCCTCCTTGTCCCCCGCCCCAGGTCCCCAGCATTTGAGGAGCTACTGTGCTCACCATAGCCACAGCCCTCCACCCCTGCGGAGAGGCCATGCAGGCTCTGCCTGCTTAGGGGCGGCACCTGCGGAGCAGGGCTCTCCATGGAGCCTCTGCCCGTGATTCTGGTCACCACCCCTTTCAGGGTGGGGCCCAGGTCTTCTGGCCTCCATGTGCTCTGTGTCAGGACCAGTGTCTCTCAGCGGAATGGTCTTGTCTGTGGTTTTAGGCTCCAGTTACCAGACTCATCTTCTTGAAAATTATCTGGTCCTCTGAGCCGTTGATCTTAGCCTTCACCTTTTTTGGAAAGATAGTGCATAAACCTATCCCTATGCCTTCCTACCCAACGACTCTTTCTCATACCTTCTCTTTAGCGGTGTTTCCCTGCACGCATCCCTAATTGTGAACACGCAGGGATGAGCCGCATGGTGTAGAGAACCCACGGAATTGCACATGTCACCTGGTCCCACCCTGCTCATTTAGCTCAGACTTTATTACATGGGCTCCAGCCACCCCCAGGAATGAGTTTGCTTTAGGCCATTCACAGCTTAATCTGCTTCAGAAATAAAACTCTGCCATTCTCAAAGGGCTCTGCGTCTGGGAATTGTTTCTGTGTGTGCATTGCTGGGCTGGCAATAGGGGCTTTTAAGACATGATGCCCTGTGTGCGTATTTGTGGCTTTTTTGCTTATTAAGGGCTTTCTCTGTACAGGCCCTTCCCTAAAGTATTTTTCTACATGCTGGGCTCTGTTTCCAGGTAATTTCTTTTTTGGAGGGACTTGTTTCTGGGTTTTATGAAGGTCATACTTTACGACCCAACATCTGTCATTTTAGCAGCATTTCGACTTAAGTAATTTTTACCCATTCATTGTTTCCTTGATGCTTAATCCAAGATGAAAGTATGCGTACCCACACTTTTAATCTAGAAGCTTCTATGAGGTCTCTGTTGATGTTTTCTAAGTCTTCCATGTGACTTAATCCTTGGTATTTTAGGAAAATGATAGTCTAGTCTAGACCATTTTAATCACTCTGGACAAATATATGCTAGGTTGTCATTATGAACGTCTCACATCCAAGTTTGTCTGCATGCACCATTATTTTTAGAGTGTGGCTTGGTCCCCAGCATCACTAAAATAGACACAGTGAAGTGATTGCAAAGGAATAAAAACACTCCTACTGTGGAATTTAAAATCTTTTCTATTTTTAAAACAAAAGGCTGTAATTATAGTCTGGCAGAAAGGAACTCTGCCAGAAGACTATAAAACCAGGGTAAATGATATAAGAATTAATATTGCCTTTTTTGTGTTGCAAGGCAATTTATAAAGACCTTTAAAACTTGAAGGGATCTGGCTGTGTTTATCAGTGTTGGTTTGAATTTACACTTTAATGTCCATGTTCTAAAATTCCTCTGTCGCATGAAATGGCATGTAGCTATTTTAGTTTTTTATTAAAGGTTTTCCTCTAAAATAATGCCATTATAGCAATTAGATTGGGAAGCATCCTGTTTTCTGTGCTGACTTGATGTCTTACTTCAGCAGACCGTGTTTGGTGGTGGCACTTTCTCCATGCGTACAAAGCATGGTTGGAGGGGCGCCTGAGGACAGTTTCCCTGGGACCTAGCACTGGCTCCTGCGTGGTAGACTGGGGAGGTCTGGGAGGGTCATTGTCTCCGGGAGAGCCCAGGCCTGGAGACAGCATCGCGCGCGGTGACGAGCACAGCCCCTCAGTCCAGCTCTGCCGCTTACCAGCTGTGCGACCTGTCTCTGCCTCAGTGTCCTGCCCCTCATCAGAGGCCTGTGAGGTTACTGAGTCGATGCTGGTAGGCGCTTCAAGCCATGCCCAGAGCGCAGGAGGTGCCATGCAGTGAGGGGGAGCGTGTCGCCGGGTCTCTCGTGTCTCCCCGCAGAGCCAGAGCCTGCCCTGCCTCACCTCACTTCCACGTCCTGGGCGGGGGGACTTCCAAACGCTGGTTCTCTAAAGAAGGAAATGTCAAATCAGTATTTTTTTTTTCTGCTTTAAAAAACATAACAAAACAAAAACTTTATAATCAAATGGCCCTGGGAACGATTTAAGGAAAAAAAAGAAACCTTTCCTTAAGACCCCAAAAGTGAAATTCTTTTGAGTCAGTCAGTCCATGTGCTTGTGTGCATATGTGTGTGGGGGGTGCATGTGTTTCACTGACAACAACTGGGGGTCCGTGTACGTAGGGCTTTTGGGGGTGCTGATGCTACACTAAATGCTGTGCTAGACGATGTCTCATTATGCTACACTCTGCCGTTGCTGTGTCCGAGTCACTAACGACAAAGCTGTGTGTGTTGCAGTGGGAACCGGAAGATGGCTTTCCTGCTTCCTGTAGCAGAGGCGTGGGAGAAGAGGTGCTTTATGATAACGCAGGCCTGTACGATAACTTGCCGTCTCCGAAAATCTTTGCCCGCTACTCTCCTGCTGACAGGAAGGCTTCTAGGCTGTCTGCTGACAAGCTGTGCTCTAACCATTACAAACACCCCGCCTCTGCTCCGTCTGTTACTAATACCTCTTCTGTGGGGAGGGCGTCTCTCGGGCCCAGCTCCCAGGTACAGCATCTCCTTCTGACATGGCCTAGAATCATCTCTGAGTCGTGCTCCTCCGACAGAGTTTTGCAAAATGTGCTAAATAGGACTCAACAAGACCAAAGCATAATTTTCTTTCCTCAACTAGAATATAACTTGCAATTTGACCAGCCAGGAACTGACAAAATATTCCTAACTAGTTCATGGTTTATCTAAGCACTGTTTCTTTGCCTACATCTGGCTCTCTTTCTATTCTTGGAATATCCCCAGTGAATTATGTCAACTAAAGGCAAAGATTTTTAAAGAACCAGGGCAGTAAAACTTTTCAGAAGATTCTTGAACTGCAAGTTTCTTTTATGTGTTTCCATTACACGTAATGAGGAAGGGTTGACTCCATGAAGTAGTTGCCTTTTGATCTTTAAACATGAAATAGGATTATTCAGAGTGCTAAAGTGTTTTTCCATGGTGAGTATAAAGGTATACTTCCTAAAACTTAGTAGATGATAATAAGGATTTCTGATGAGCATTGAATGATAATAAACCTTGATGTTGAGCTGTTATCCATCCCACACCCTGTGTTTATGGCAAAGAGTAACATTTCAGAGTAAATACTAATTTTGTATTATCATGGTTTTTTTTTTTTTTTTTTTTTTTTTTTTTTAAGAGATGGGGCCTTGCTGTGTTCCCAGGCTGGACTCCGTCTCCTGGGCCCAAGTGGTCCTCCTGCCTCAGCCTGCTAAGTAGCTGGGACTATAGACACATATGTACCACGATTCCCAGTTTATCGTGCATATTTAACCTAAGAATGTCTTGTGTTTTACCTAAAGATCTAAGCACCATATATAGGAATACTAACATAAAGCAAAAGGGCACGTTTTAACTTTTTTCTTTTCTTTTTCTCCATTCTTTGGGTAATCTTAATAAAATAATTAACCAGGTAAGATCCTAGAATTCCAGGTCGTAGTGACTTAGAGCAGCACCTCCCAATAGATTGGCTTCATCAAAAATCAAATGTGAATTTTTTGTTTGGTTTTGATTTTTAACAGCAGTTGCTGAGATCACATCCCTGGAGATGATGATTTCGTGTGTCTGAGGGGCCCGGACACATGTGTAGTCAGGTGTGGGGCACTGGCCTCTATCTGGTAGGATACATGTTCATTTACTAAGTGAACATGTTATGTATCTGTCTTTTTGTTGGTATTAGAGTTACCTTAGGTAAGAAGCTGCAGTGAAATTTGCCACTTTGTGCATCCGGGCTGTACCCGCTTATTGGGAATCATTTGACACATAGTTCTGTGTGGAGTTTTTATGTTATTGTTATTGTTCTTTGTTTTGCTTTTGTTTACATAGGAAGCAAGTTTTGTAAGTTGAATCATATTACCGTTAGGTTTCCTATCCTCATTTGGTCATTTGAATGGGAACCTATTATTTAATGGCGAGACCTTGCACTTACTGAACCCTCACAAGGTGCCATATGCTGTACATGTGTATGGTGTGTCATTTAATCTTTTCAGGGGCCCTGTGGGGAGGTATCCGTATCTTTTTATTTTTAAGTGAACACGCGGAGGCTCAGAAAGTTTAAATGACTTGCTCAGCATCTCCAAATGACGGAGCCAGAATCTGAAGCTGGATCCATCTGCCTCCCCAAAACCAAGGCCCACCGCAGAAGGAAGTGTAGCGTCATGGGAAAAGCATGGGCTTGGAGACCTAGAGTCAGTTAACTTTGGCATCAAGCTGAATTTATTACACAACTAAGGCACACATAATATCAAGTAAGCAAAATACAGCATTGTTGGCTTCCAGCAATCAAAGAAGTAGGGGTACTCTTTATTTTTTTTTAAACCCATGGTTAGTGGAAATTTAGTTTCCAAGTTATTCACACTCTGTCTGTATTATGCTTCTCTTCCTTCCTCAGAGCCCGTCACTGAGTCAGAGATAGTTATCTGCCCCATCAGGACGGCACTCAGAATAAAAGCCCTTGAAGCAGCAGAAATCTAACTGCAGGGTCATGCTACTCCCCTAAAAGCATCCCGCTAAAATAAAAGCTATTTATCCTTAGCAAACTTTTAGTAATCTCCGCTGAAGGCTCCTGGATAGTCAGCTGCCCACGCCAGTTCCATGGCGAGCATTTATGATCTCCCAAGAGAAGGATATGACTTCTGCAGCACTGCAACTAAAGATATCCTAGAGAGCCTCATTTATTTTTGAACCTCAATGCTAGAACCTTCTTAGCCATTCCAGGAAAACCACAGCAGCCCAAAGTTTGGAGACTACCTTGGCTTTCTTTTACCTTCATTTTTTTTTTTTTCCATCTGTGCTAGGTTCTAGTTAAAGAGTCAGAGACTGAAAGAAATTATTAAAGAAAACAAAAAACAAGGTTTTTTGTTTTGTTCTGTTTTTAATTTTCTTATATGTTTATTTCAACAGTTGAAGGGTAAAAAGCCCCCACTGGCATCTAACGGGGTCACAGGGAAAGGGAAGACTCCAAGTGGTCAGCCAAAGAAAGCGGACTCAGCAGCCGGCGTGAAACGGACAGCCTCGAGTGAGTCTCTCATTTGGTTTCCTGCTTTCTGGTTTGAAGTGCAGTTTGCGGAACTGGCGTTGCCTGGGCCTGCTCACTAGGGAGTGCCGGTCCGGGGTCAGGGGAGAGCTGGAATCGTGCACACTGTCATTCTTACTCTCTGGCTGGGTTGAAGAAGACAATGATTGTAACCCAAATTTGTGACTCTTTCATGTAGAAGGAAAAAAGCAGGTTTGTTAGCTGTGGAATTGATTTAGCATGTTTAAAATACTGTGAGTGCAGCTCCAGGTGGGCCCAGACTCTGGGTCAGAAGACCCCGGTCTGTGTCCCTGATGTGCTATTGACAAGTCATGCAAATGCTCTAAACTCAGCCTCTTTCTCTGTCAGACATGGACAAATGGCTCCCGTGGAAGCTGTGAGTGAAACGATTGAGGTCATGCGTGCACCTCAAAGCGTAGAGTAATGCAGGATGTATAAGGAATATTAATCTTGCAGTGCCTCATGGTCTACAGAAAGCCACTGTTTCTCTCTCCCCATTTATTTCTCATAGCCACTTTATAAAGGTAGATACTGACATCTGCCCCACTGTACAAATGAGAAAAGAATCTCCATGTGGGGGAGGGGCTCCCTGTGGGCTTACAGCTGGCAAATCTAGCCAGAAGTAGATTGGGCAGAGACGCAGTGGGACAGGAGAGACGCAGCCTGCTTGACCACCGGGGACCTTCCTCCCCTAGCTCCCGAGAGATGCGTCTGGGGTGGTACTGTTATCTCTGTGTGTTTGCATTTGCTTTAGCCCTCATCCTCTTGGGTGTCTGATCATCTGTCCAGCAGGGAGCCAGCCAGGCAGCATTTATTCACTGGAGGCACTCCACTGGTTACCAGGGACATAAAGATAAGATAGAGCAGTTGCCAGCAAGTGGCTTCAGTGGAGCAGAGTCACACATGCATGTGAGCCAGGACAAGGGCTACAGCGTGGAGCGCTACAAGGCTCAGGAGCTCTTGATTTCCTCGGTCACGTGGGAAGGTTCCCCAGAGGAGGAAGGCGGGAGTTAGATGCGAGTGTTGAGCTCGGTGTGATTGCATGCCATTGTCACTTGGGCTTTGTGCCCGAACTTTTTGAATCTGCATTAATGATAGTTTAATCCAGTTGATAGACCAGTCTCTGTCTAGTGAAGATGAGGCTAGCCAGCTCCAACTGTGGCAGGTGTAAGGAGAGAGAGGCTGACGTCCCTGTGTGCTGTGGTCGGAGGTACACAGGGGACTCGGAGGCTGGCTTTGTCTGCAGCTATTTATTTGCCTGGACAAGCCCTGAAACTGCCGAGCAGTACTGTGCTGCTTCTGCCCCGAGGACGCCTGTGCGTGCTCTACTAAGCTAATCTGTTGATACATCGCTGTGCTACCCAAACATGCATGTCAAGTAGATGGGTCGGGAGCCAGTTGGGCCAAATCCCCCTGTCCTAATTTACTTGATGTGCTGACTTATTTTGACCTTATCTCACTGTGAATCTTATTTCCGTAGTGTATTTGGGTGTATGCGTAGTCACTTCTTCCAGTGTTGTTCATTTGGGAGGGAAGTGTTCATTCGGGCTGGGGGAGAGCAGTGACTCGCGCCTGCAAAGCTGTGTTGAGCAGGATCTGAATCGCGTGACGTGTTGGCTGCCACAGCGTTTCCCTTTCAGCACTTGCGCTTATTTCCTACGAGATTTATTCCTTTATTTTATGAGACCTTCCGTGGGGAATTTTTATTAACTTTGGTGACATCTAATGGTGACAAAAGAGAAAAGTAATTGCATTCTGTGTTTTTGCTGAATCCAGCCAGTTGCATTATAGATTGTATGGGATTTATTGCATAGGGACCAAAATCTGTGGAAATTTATAGGTTATTGTATGTGGGTTTGTTGGAGAAACACCTTAGTTTAGAAATAAATGGGTAGAGTTTGGTTTGGACTTGGCCCTGTTTGCAAAATATGTCATTACCTTAGCCACAAGTAGCAATGCCTTAGCCACAAGTAGCAATGCCTTAGCCACAGGTAGCAGTGCCTTGGCCACAGGTAGCAGTGCCTTGGCCACACGTAGCAGTGCCTTGGCCACAGGTAGCAGTGCCTTAGCCACAGGTAGCAGTGCCTTGGCCACAGGTAGCAGTGCCTTGGCCACAGGTAGCAGTGCCTTGGCCACAGGTAGCAATGCCTTAGCCACAGGTAGCAGTGCCTTAGCCACAGGTAGCAGTGCCTTGGTCACAGGTAGCAATGCCTTGGCCACACGTAGCAGTGCCTTGGCCACAAGTAGCAGTGCCTTGGCCACAGGTAGCAGTGCCTTGGTCACAGGTAGCAGTGCCTTGGCCACAGGTAGCAGTGCCTTAGCCACAGGTAGCAGTGCCTTGGTCACAGGTAGCAGTGCCTTGGCCACACGTAGCAGTGCCTTGGCCACAAGTAGCAGTGCCTTAGCCACAGGTAGCAGTGCCTTGGTCACAGGTAGCAATGCCTTGGCCACAGGTAGCAGTGCCTTAGCCACAGGTAGCAGTGCCTTGGCCACACGTAGCAGTGCCTTGGCCACAAGTAGCAGTGCCTTGGCCACAGGTAGCAGTGCCTTGGCCACATGTAGCAGTGCCTTGGCCACAAGTAGCAGTGCCTTAGCCACAGGTAGCAGTGCCTTAGCCACAGGTAGCAGTGCCTTGGCCACAGGTAGCAGTGCCTTGGCCACACGTAGCAGTGCCTTGGCCACAAGTAGCAGTGCCTTAGCCACAGGTAGCAGTGCCTTAGCCACAGGTAGCAATGCCTTAGCCACAGGTAGCAGTGCCTTGGCCACAGGTAGCAGTGCCTTGGCCACAGGTAGCAGTGCCTTGGCCACAGGTAGCAGTGCCTTGGCCACAGGTAGCAGTGCCTTGGCCACAGGTAGCAGTGCCTTGGCCACACGTAGCAGTGCCTTGGCCACACGTAGCAGTGCCTTGGCCACAGGTAGCAGTGCCTTGGCCACAGGTAGCAGTGCCTTGGCCACAGGTAGCAGTGCCTTGGCCACAGGTAGCAGTGCCTTGGCCACAGGTAGCAGTGCCTTGGCCACAGGTAGCAGTGCCTTGGTCACAGGTAGCAGTGCCTTGGCCACAAGTAGCAATGCCTTAGCCACAGGTAGCAGTGCCTTGGCCACACAGGTAGCAGTGCCTTGGCCACACGTAGCAATGCCTTGGCCACGGGTAGCAATGCTTTGCTTCAAATTGTTGATTGGTCGTCCTCAGGGTGCCAATCCTTTTAGTAGCATTCTGTGGGTTTCTCTTTGGTCAGGGAAAAATTGATTGGAGAGTGATAACTTTATGTATGCCTTCATAAATGTAATATTTCATTGAAATCATGATGGTTTGCATTGCAAGAATTGGCAAATCCAGCCTTTAGGACAGGCGCTGGAAGCGGCTCCCCCCGCCCCCGTCTGCGTGGACCGGCTCTGGGATGTCCGTCATCACTGATCATGATGAGAGGTGTCAGTGAGTGGCCACTACGTCCAGGCATCAGGTCATTTTGTTAGGTTTCTTTTAAGCTACATAGATCTAATTTTTTAAAAAAATCACAAAGTAGTCCTTATTATTTCTGCTTTATGGAGGGTGAAGCTGAGGTTTTAGGGAGATTGCTTGCTTGCCCAGAGCCATTTAGCAGGGAAGGGGTGGTGTGCGGACTTCTGTCCACCTCTCTGCGTCGTGTTTTCATCCTCAGCCGTTGTGTCGCCCCCCATGGCTTCTACCTCAAAGCAGTTTCTGGTTTGGTGAGGGAGTCAGACAGGTGGGGTGAGAAGTGAGGAAGGTGTGCATGAAGTGTAGAAGGCTTTGAGCTGTCGTCAGGTGTGCGTGATGGTTACAAGCAATTGGGAGACAGTTGAAGCTTCGAAACTGGTGATCCTTGATCAGAGATTTGTTAGAATCTTTGTTTCTTTAATGTATTTTGCCAAAGTGTTTTTTTTTCTAAATTACTATTAAGAGGCCAGCATAGTAAGAGGAAGAGAGCACAGGATCAGGATTGTAATGCTGCATTAGCTGGTGGTGTGATGTTGCCAAGTCTCTAAATTTTCCTGAAAACTAGTTTCCTCTTCATTCATTCATTCATTTTATTAAGCAAGCCTTTATGTGGTGCTCATTTTTGTGTTTGTTCTAAGTGTTTTATAAATAACAATTAATTTACTCCTCATAATAACCCTAGCAATTGACTGCTCTTATCTCCATTTCACAGATGAGGAAACTGAGGAATAAAGAGATTAATACCTTGTTCAAGGTCACAAAGCCACAAGTGGCAAGAAGTCATGCATAGACAGTCAGGCTCCAGATCCTGTTCTGCATTGCCTCTTCACTTAGTCATTATTCGTTTGTTCACTCAACAAGTGTCCACTGGGTGCTCGCTGCCTGCCAGGTGCCGATCTCATGCTGGGATGTAGCATCAAGTCAGAGCAAAACAGTCAGATGACATATTACTAGTCATAAGGAACAGATGTTTCAGTGCTATGGAAGGATTTTGAAAAATATAGAGAACTACACAAATCCAAGAAATTATTTTGATAGTACTAGAGTCCTATCTTTTCAAATTATAGAATGTTCACTTGCAACCTTGTTGAAGATTAATTATAAGTTGTGTGTCTCAAAGGGAAGGGAATTAAAGGAATTTCCTAACATTCTATTTTCTTTTTTATAAAAATTTGATTCAAAGAATACCAGAGCATTTGAATTAGTCACTTTTCTGCTTAGTTCAAACCATCCTGTTTTTTCTTGTCGAATTAGCAAAATAACTGGCATTGAGTTTATTTTACTGAGTTGGCTGATTAAACAGACTTTATGAATTACCCCATCATCTGCTTGATTAAACTTTCTTTCGCAGATGCTGACCAGTACAAGTATGGCAAGAACCGGGTAGAAGCAGATGCCAAGAGGCTACAGACCAAAGAGGAAGAGCTGCTGAAGAGGAGAGAAGGCCTGCGGAATAGACTGGCCCAGCTCCGGAAAGAGAGAAGAGACCTGAGAGCTGCCATCGAAGTGAACGCTGGTATGGAAGAGTTGGTTCCGACTGGCCCAGGGCGACATTTGTGTGGGAGATTATACATTTCATCCTGCTTTGCCCAAAGGCTCTGTGACTCACCAAGGCTATCATTTTATTTAGTAAGAGTATGTTATTCCGTGGAGTGCTTCTTGGGTTTGGAAGCACTGCAGGTAAGCCCAGGGCAGGTGCCACCATGTTTGAATTACATAGCAGGTGGGTGGAGGCCAGGGCTGGCCTGCAAGCTGCCCGCTGAGGCAGGAGGGATGTTGGGGGGACTTTATCCAGCTTCAGGTGCTGACAGCAGAGAGTGTCTAGAGGATGACCCCTGTGTCCGTAGGTCTCAGTAGATTCTGGTCACTGTATAATGAGTCAGTTGGATTTCTCTGCAGGAGGGCAGCCCGCAGAGATGAGTAATGTTCAGAAGTTCAGGCAAGGTGGGAGGTCTCTGCGTGGGGAGAAGCAGCCTTCTCTGCCCGTGAGAAGGGACAGGTGAGAGTCCTAGAATTTGTCAGAGAAGAGGCTAGGTTAGAGGAGTCCAAACCTCAAGAGAGGGACTAAGAGTAAAGGCACAGTCATTGGGAAACTGAGTCAGGAGCTGGAACAGTAGCACTGGGTCAAGCTTGTGATTCTTGCTAGCAGGAATGAGGTATTTAGTCCCTGACACGGGATGGAACTGGTTAAATCTATATCACTTTGGATCCTGACTGGTTCTTATGCCGGGGCAGACCTGAGTCTTTACATTTAGGTTTTGCTAGCCTAGGAGGGGAGAGACGGTGGAACGCAGGTGCTGCAGGGGACCGGGAGGTTGAAAAGTGCCTTAACCATGCAGGGAGGACTGAGATGCACGCACAGTGAGCAGTTTATTGCAGCTCGAGCCTTTCTTGACTGCAAACCTAAGTGATTACAACGGAAGGAAGTGCTTGTGGAGCTTAGCGGTTGGGAGGTCAGGTGTGTGCCGAGTGGATCAGGCCGACCCTGCAGGAGGAGGCAGGATGTGGCAGTAGTGTGTGGCTGTCCTGGAGGGGTTGACGTCCAAGAATGGGACAGGGCGTTGAGCTTAATGAGCCAGAAGTAGGATTTCCTGCTTCTGTTATTCCAAGCTTACAGGATGATGAAGATGCAAAGGTTGGGGGAGCTTTGCCCTTGAAACAGACAAACTCGAGTGCCAGCCAACTCTAGCCCGGGCCCCAGCACAAGTCTGTTCCCCTCTTGGACTGGTTTTCTCATCTGCCAGTGGGTACATTACCTGCCGTAACAGATCTCAAATAAAATAAATAAAGCAAATGTGTCTTAAAGAAGTGTATGCCGTATCCTGTAGAGAAGCAGGTGGTACTGCTGTTTGCTGCCCCAGGGGTAAATAAGATGACTCGAAAACCTCACTGGAAGCGTAAGAAAAGAACAGTAGCAAGACTCGCTAGGCCAGTGGCACCTTTGGGAGCTGCACAGTTTGAGGTCTATATTTTTAAGTGAGTGCACTGCGGCCCAGACCCAGGAGTTCCTGGGATTTGTAAGAATCAGGGTCTCCTGTTTCCTGCTCCTGTCCTCCAGCGGCAGCAAAGAAAGGTGAGTGGGGAAGGACTCTGGTCCTTTAAGGATCAGCGGGGTGCAAGTTTTACCCTGAAACATTTCACTGAAACCCTTGGGGGGGACCAGGCGTCCTCTCCTCCGCTGTTGGGAAAGTCTGTGCCTGACCCTGGAGCAGCATGTTCTTTGGGGCCTTAGGCAGGAAGACCCAGGTGGTGCTGGAGGACAAGTTGAAGAGGCTGGAGGAGGAGTGTCGGCAGAAGGAGTCGGAGCGCGTCAACCTGGAGCTGGAGCTGACGGAGGTCAAAGAGAGCCTGAAGAAGGCGCTGGCAGGCGGGGTCACCCTGGGGTTGGCCATCGAGCCCAAGTCGGGGACGTCGAGTCCACAGGTAAGCGTCCTGCCGCTCACCTCAGAGGCCGCAGGGCCTGGACGACAGAGAAGGTGTTGGGTGGAGCTCTAGCGTAGCCGCTCAGTGTCCCTCAGCACTAACTGTACAGGCGTGTTCACGCGTGTGCGTCACACACTGTCATCGTCCAGGTTCCATGTTCTCAACGTTACGTTGTCTTATCTCCTTCACTGAAATCCTTAAAAGACGAGGGCAACGCTGAGTCTATTTCTTACCCTTCACACAATCTGATTGTAGCAGGTCCGGTTCTTGTATCTCTTTGGAACCAGGCCTAATTTGATGCAAATTTATTAGATAGGAAATGTAATTCAATGTAGCGCATTCAATACAATCTCCAGCATAAGAATCAAGCCAGGTGCTGGGGAAACTGAAGTGAATGAACACAGTCGTGTCCTCTCAGGATCCAGGAGGACACAGGGAGATCATTTTCCCAGCGTGAATCATCACCTTAAGTGGTTTCCTCTTCCCTCACATTCAGCTGACCACCACTGAGAACCTGTTGTCTTTCCACCTGACTGTCCCGTTGCGTCTCCTGTCTGCGAGTCAGATGTTACTCCTCCCATTGTACAAGTGGGGAACTTGAGGCCCAGACACGTAAACTCACCTACAAGAGCAGAAGCTGGTGAGGGGTAGCCCGACTTCAGTTCCTGTTTCAGCTGAAACACGGCAGGGCACCCCTGGCCCCGTGCATCTGCGTCCTGCGTGCTCTTGTTCCGGGCCCTTCTTTCCGGGCCACTGGGCCAAACGCTGAACTTGAATGACTCCACATGAGCTCTGGGGGGATTTAGGGATTTATCGCACCCCCGAAATCCAGCCCTCATCACTTCATTCCCTCCTCCTCCCCACAGGACAGGCTGCCTCCTGCTTGGCAGAGCTGGTTCAGGTGGCCGGGTCGCTGCCCTGTCACCAGCTGTGCTCTACTTCTCCCAGCCACAGCTGGGTGCAGCATCCAGGAGAGCAGGCTCTGGGGTCACACGGGCCGGGGTTTAAAGTTACTAGCTGCGCTGGGCTCCCGTTTCTGCATCTGTAAAGTGGAGATAAAGATACTGCCTGCTGCACGGGATAATGTGTGCAAAAGCTCGCGGCACAGGGCCCAGCTGGAGTGTGTGTGTGTGTGTGTGTGTGTGTGTGTTCATGTATTCCTTAACACATACATGTTCATTCATGCACTCCATTCGTTCAACAATTATATATTATATATAACTACGTATTACTATATGTATATTAATAATTACATAGAATTTATTCAATAATTATAGATGATTATAGATTATGTATAACATGTATACATAAACGTGTGCGTGTGCGTGTGTGTATGTGTGCACGTGCTGTGTTCTGTGCCGCGATGTGCGAATGCCGGTTGTGGAGGGCTCGGCGAGGGGAGACGCCTGTCGAATGCACTTACGTCAGGTGTTGGCAGGGCCCTGCAGAGCCAGAAAGCAGGGCCAGGAGGGCTGGACGCAGTGGGAATTAGAATCCGAGGTCTGGGGGTGACTCGGAGTCCTGGGCTTGTCGGCGTCTGACAGAAAGGGGACAAGGGCGTGCTGAGGTCAGCTGCAGTCGGAGAGTGGCAGTAGCTGGGAGCATCGCCAGCAGGGGGTGGGGTGGGCTTCCCTTGTGACCCGTGCCTGTGATGATCGGAGGCAGGAGGGCACGAGGCTTCCCCGAGCTGCTTGTCCCACATGGGGGTGATGGCGGGGAAAAGCCAAATACGGGGGCCTTGGCAGCCGAGGGTACGTTTTGCTCTGTTTTAAGCCTTCCAGAAAGCCTCTTCTTTTGGCACATGTATGATTCTTAGACGTGTGATTCTTTAAACCACGGCGTGGTCAGGAGCACTGCCCGTCTTTGTCCTCGGGCTTCCCTGGCTGTGGCCAGGTTCCTGTCGCGGCCTAGGTGCCCCTGTGCTGGCTTCCAGACACCTGTGAGCGTCCTCCTCCTGTATCTTCGACTCTTTTCTCTCTCTTAGCTTCCTTCAGAGCATTTAGGATCCCCTAGTTCGTTCCATCACAGCTCCCGCCCCAGTCCCTGCTCCCCCCGCCAGCGGCTGCCGGCCGCCCTGTGTTTCTTGCCTTCCTGCCACACTGGGCCTCCGCAAGCTCTCGTCCCACTCGCGTCTCCACCGGCTGTAGTCTGACCTCTCGCCGCACCTGCTTTCGTCAAGGTGACCTCCAGTCTTCAAGCCCAGCGGGCACTGTGGTCCTCCCTGCTCTCCCATCCCCGTCCCTTTGGGCCCAGCTGCCACCTTCATCATCCGCAGTGACCCCGTATTCTCCAGGGTCCCTGTGGCCCCTCTGCCGGCCCCTGGCCCCACAGGGCTGTCTTTACCCGTGTGGTCCAAGCCCGTCCTTGGAGGCTGCCCCAGGTCCCCCGTCCCCGCCCCAGTGCTTTGGGGCTTTCGCTCTGATGAGGGTCTCTCGATGGACTCTGGTTGCCATCATCTGTCCCAGCACCCGTGGAGCATTCTGCATCAGTGCCACCCAGGCCATGCCCTTGGAAGAGTGACCTGTTAGGTAGACCCTCCAGGTGCGGGTCACATGCTGCTTTCTTGGTCTCCCCCAGAGATGATGTCCAGAGTTGTCATTCTTCTGCCTGTTCACCAGCCACTGCGCCCCCCGCCCTTCCAGGCAGTGCCGCCCCTGACAGACATTCCCAAGGACAGCGGGAATGCAGGCAGAAGTTGTCCGTTTGGGGATCTGTGGCCAGTAAACCCCCACAGGGACCCCAAGTTACCTACTTTAATGGTAATTGAACCATGGTTCTCCTAAAACAATGTCCTGCATACCCCGAGTGGTAATTTTTACGTTACACATCTTGGCAGTAACAATAGAAAGAGTTTATTTCTTGGAGACTCATTCGAGGAGGTGCAGAAGACTGCGGACATTTTCTCCAAAAAGCAGTTTGTAATCCCATATGGAAGAGCCAAATATGGGGGCCTTGGCAACCAAGGGCACGTTTTGTTCTATTTTAAGCCTTCCAGAAAGCTGCTTCCTTTGGCACTTGTATGATTCTTAGTTGTATGATTCTTTAAAACACGCAAACTGCTGTGAAGAGTCAGAAACGCTCAGTGTAATCAGCGCCTGTGCTGCTCCAGTGAGCCGCGCGCAGGGTGCTGGGCCCCATCTCCAGTGGCTTCGCTGCCAGGGTGTCTCAGGGCAGGCGACCCTCAGAACAGCCCTGACACCGTGGAGCACCGCCAGCGGCACAAAGCAGAGGCCACACGATCCGAGTGGAAGAGCCCAGCTTTGCATGCAAAAGGCACGGACACGAATCCCACCCTCACTTCCTGGCCACGGCCAGCAAGCCAGAGCCCTCTCCCAGCCTCAGCCTTCCTGCCCCTAAAGTGGGTCTTAAGGTGCTCTAAGAATTAGGCACTGACTACTACAGTTGTCCTTGTTGTTATTTTTACTCATTTCCGAAACACATTTCTTCTTTAAAATCAACCATTTTCCTGCTGGAAAATTCTGGTGGCCTGGAAACCATTCCTCACGCAGGGCTTTCCCTCTCTGTCCACAGTCCCCGGTGTTTCGGCATCGGACTCTGGAGAACTCGCCCATCTCCAGCTGTGACACGAGTGACGCAGAGGGCCCCGTGCCGGTGAACAGCGCAGCGGTCCTGAAGCGGAGCCAGCCGGCCGCGGGCAGCTCCCCCTGCCGTGGGCACGTGCTGCGCAAGGCCAAGGTGGGTGTGGCGTCCACACGGTGCTGTCCCGGGCGGTGCAGCATCCCACGTCACTTCAGGCCTGCAGGCTTTGGGGGAGGTGAGGGGAGCCCAGTTTGTCCTCCTGCTCCGCTCACATTCGGCTCCAGGTCCTGGGATGAGCACTGCGGGAGTTCCCAGGGCACATCACACCCTCCTTTAGGGAAGAAAAGACAGAAACAGACCGGAACCTTACCTTGGAGCAGTTTGCCGTTCCGAGTCGGGAAAACGGCGGCTCTGGGTCTCATCCCGGAATCGGCAGGACGCCGGACCCCCGTGGACTTGCTTCCCGGTGTGGTGTGGAGATTGGGCTGGGTGACCACAGAGGTCCTTTCCAGCACTTAGACGTAGAGTTCTTCAAAACAAAAAAAGAAAGAAAAAAGGTCCAGGAACAAACGCTGCTCTGTTCCTCTCCCCAGCACCCCACCACATCCCGAATCTGGGACCGGGGGTGTCAGAGGAAACCTCCGCACCCCATGCCTGTATCTCCTGTCTTCTCATGGGATTAGCCGGTATCGATTTTTGTTGCTGAACTTAAAGATCTCAGAAATTTTTTATACACAATTTCTAGTTTATCAAAGCAAACAGGCCCTGACTGCAGCGGCTGCGAGTGTCCTCTGCGTAGGGAGCACGCTGGGTGCAGTGACGCCAGCAGTGGACCTCGTGCCCTCTGGTTAACGTGGAGGCTGGGGGCCGCCCGAGCCATCTCCGTGGCTGCTCTAGTTGCTGGCGTTACTTTTCTTTGGCAGCTTCTGGAAGCCCTTCCAGGCTGGCTGGGAATATACGGTTCCCAGAGGGTGGCTGGCGTGAGACCAGAACGTGGGTGTGGCCACCTGCTGCGTGCTTGGGGTGTTCACGAGGGGCCTGAGAGCCGTGTTTTTCCGCAGCGCCCTAGAGCAGCCGGCCTCCAGGGCAGACGCACTTTGCCGGAGGCTGCGTGTCAGTCAGTCTGCGGAAAGCATCGTGTCTTGGTCCCGCCGCTTTCTTAGCGTCCCCCACTGCTCTTGGTCTGTGACCGTCAGGCTCCTTTGCAGAGGAGTAGGTGTTGCCTGGGGGGTATTAGACTCAGCTGCCCAAGAAAGTCCCACTTACGACTTGCAGATGAGAAGTGCAGTAAAAACGTTTCATTTATTTGGTTTCTTTACCATCAAAGAAATTGGACTTAAAATCATGTGACTCCAGCCCTTGAAAGGGTTGCATTAGCAGTGTGTGCTGTCACCCTGCTGAGGCTCTGGCGACCTCCTTCCCTGCTGCTCATTCCTGATAAACGAAAAGCGTGAGATCCCGGCCAGCCGGCAGGCCGACCCGCCACTCAAGGAGGGAAATATCAATAGCTGTCCGTGCTCACAGGCCCGGAATACACCACGGAAGCAGCACTCGTGGATCCGGCCAGGAATCCCGTGCACAGCCTCACTGAAAACCTGGTATTGAGCAGGGTTTCCCGGAACTTGTGAGAACAGTGGCAAGGGACCCACGGCTGGAGGTGGGGGTGGTGCTGTGGCCTTTGACCCTGAGCACATTAGTGCACTTGGGGTATATCACAGACATGGTCTCATCTGCCGCCCAGCCTTCTCCTGAGGACCAGGGAGTCTGACTTACTCCAATAATACTGTGGGAAGTATTATCCCAGGTGCAATATTCCTAAAATCACTTCCAACTCTTGATGAAGATGCTCTGAGCCTGGGAGGGAGCTCTTTGGTAAGTCAGATGGCTTCTCATCACATGTCACAGGGTTTCCTAGCTCAGAAGGGCGTTCCAAACAGCCCACAGGGCCTGGAGCCAAGCTGTTTCCCTCCCTCTGTCTGGAAAAGACACCAGGTGTGGGGACGGCCGTCCTGCTTCAGAGGTGCCCAGGGGGATAGGTGCTGGGCTGCCCTCTAGTGACATGCACACCTGGGGGCTCCGCTTCCCGCCCTGCTCAGGTTCGAGAGTGTCCACGAGTTCTCGTCCTGTCACTCCCAGGTCTGTGGCTGGTGTGAACTGTGCTCTGAAATGTCATCCAGTTTGCCGAGCTTGTTTGCTAAACGTACGTGGCACCATCTGTAGATAACATGTAAGTCTGTCTTTTCTCTGAAACCTCCACTGCCTGGCAGTAAATCAGTGCCTGTCAGTGCTGACCTCGTAGCTTTGTCCTCTGAACACCTTCTCTGTTTACAGCGGCCCATACAGTTGTCTCGGGGAGGCTGTGGCAGGCTGGGAAGGTGGAGGTGGGTCCTCCCTTGGCGGAAGTGCCTGAGAGCGCCTCACGCACGTTTTTGTTATCCTCAAGCGTAGCTCATTTTGGGTCTTGGCTTCTGCTGAATTTACCTATGCCACACATTTAACCTTCAATTAAACATGAGCTTTTGATTCTAGAAAAGGTGAGAAATTTTTAGTTGTATGCAGCACGCAGAGATGTGCAGTGTGCCTATGACCCAGTTAGTAAGGCCCTGGAAACACGGTGGGAGTCAGACGTCGCGATGAGACCAGGGTGCGGCATTGTGCGGGATCACAGTGCACAGAGGAGGACGCCCCATTGGGAGGCCAGGCCTGAGGTGTGCCAGCCCTGGGCTGGGGACCTCGCACACAGCTTCTCCTTGTCCTCCCGTCAGTGCTTTGGAAGCTTTGAAGTCCTTGGTGGGACTCACATTGTTCTGAGGCCCCGAGAGATGAAGTGACCTCTCCAAGGCCCCACAGCGGCCGAGTCACAGAGGCCTGGCTCTAACACCTGTGCCCTCCGCTCCTCCTGAGCCACTGACTAGAGGGAAGGACAGGCTTTGTCCTCCGTGGTGTCTGCCGCCACTCTGAGCTGGGTCTGCTCTCCAGCACCCCCTTCTGGAACTAAATCTTGTGGCAAAACCGCACTTCAGATGCACGTAGCCCCGGTGACTCAGGCTCCGGCACCTTCTGTGCCACCGCCCTGGGTGCTGCGGGCCCGTGATGAGCAGACAGGGGCAGGGAGGGGGAGGAGCCCTGCCCTTGAGGGCTCGTGTTTGGGAGGGAGGTGGCAAGTTAATCACCCGTGATGCTAGAGCGTGTGGAAGAACGCACAGAAGTAGCACACAGATGGTGACGTGTCCTCCCAGAGCCGGGGAGAGGGCTTTGGAGCTTGGTCCTCAGGTGCGTAGGAGTCGGCCAGGGGGCGCCGGTCAGAGAGGACCCAGTACAGAAGCGCGGCCTGTTCTGGCGGCGGCGGGACAGAGTGGAGGTGGGCTGGCCTGCCGTGGAGCAGGTGGGTTTTGTCCCAGCTTTGGCCCCAGCCCCTGGGAGCCACTATCTACTTTTCGTCTCTGTGACTTTGACTCCTCTAGGGACCTTGTATAAGTGGAATCGTTCAGGATTTATTCTTTTGTAACTGGCTTGTTTCAAGAGCACAGATGACCTTACGGTTCATGCATGTTGTAGCGGGTCAGAACCTGCTTCCTTTTTCAGGCTGAATGATGCGCTGCGTCTGCGTTCACCATTCATCCATCGATGGACTCTGCATCTTTCAGCCAGTGTGAACGGTGCCGCTGTGAACGTCGGTGTGCACACGTCTGCTTGAGCCCCTGCGTCCGATCCTCTGGTGTCAGCACCTGGAATCGGAGCTGCCGGGCCGTGTGGTGTGAATTCTGTGCTCACTGTCGGGGCCCCCGCACCGCCTGAGCCCCGTGCCGGTGGGATGCGTGTGGCTCGTGTCTGCCAGCGTCTTGCTGTTTGGACTCACACAACTCTCCTTTTCTCTAGGAGTGGGAACTGAAGAATGGGACATAAGGACAGGCACGGCTGCTTCAGCCTCAGTCAGGGACTGCTCACCCTCACCCGGCGTCCCCACCCGTGCGACCGCAGGAAGCTCTGGCAGCGTGACGAGTTCTGAGACCAGCACCCTGACCCCGGCTCACGTGTCTTCTTTCTACTGTATATTGTGCCCTTTAAAAAATGTACTCGTGAGACTTGGTTTGCAGCTTTGCTAAAAACAAAACCAGAAAGAGATGAAAAGGTGTTGTAAAAGGACCTGTGTCAGGTCAGGCGGAGAAGTTGCCTCTCTCTAACCTGTTGCATGATTGCTTTAACCAGTTTTGACCCGGCCCCGGCTGAAGACAGACGGATTCGTGAGCCCAGAGGAAGCCCTGGGAGGGCCGTGGCCGGGCGTGGACCCGGATGCTCTGGGTGGAGTGTGAGCGGCGTGCGGGCACTGAGCACACCGCACACGTGTGCCGGGAGGTCGGGGCCACGTCGCCCTCCCCCTCCTCACGAGAGGCAAAGGCAGGAGAAAACTGTGCTGTGAAGCATTTTTCACCTTTTAATTTTTTTTTTTTTTTTTTGTGGACAGATGCTTTTGCCACCAGGAGGTGAAAAGCTGCCATTCTTTTTAACCTGTTTTTTAAAAAATGTCTCTTTGTACTGTGTGTCGCACTTAGATCTAAGGATTTTCCAGAGATTTTGTATCTTATTAATTATTTGCGCTGCCTTGAAAGGCAGCAGAGTGTTTGTGATACTCACTGACGTGCCCTGCTCCCCGCCCGGCCACGCGGGCGGCAGGGGCTCCCCGGAGAGCCGGCAGCGGTGCTGGGGAGGGGAGGTTCGGCTCGTGGTCTGTTTCCAGGGCATTTACTGATGCATGGGGTGGGAGCAGTCCTTGGAAAAGGAAGCAAGTTCTGGAACTTGTGCAGTTGTAGAACGATGCCATCTTGGAGCAAGACATGGGCCTTGAGGGCTTCTCGCCCCTCCCCGCCCCCCGTCTCCAGTCTGTACATTAAGCCATGAGTGGGTCCGTGGGCTCGGCCTGCTGTTCCTTCCCGAGCACGGCAGCCTGGGCGGGCCTCATTGGTGGCTTTCTTGCTCGCCTTCTGTGCAATATTACTGGAGAGTTCAGATGCCTGAGGCATAGAGAGAAAGAGTTCACAGCTGGTTTCTACCCCGTGGGTCTGAGAATCAGACTAACTTCTTGGTCTCCAGAGGGCCGCCGTGGGGATGCTATCGTGTGGGAAGGTGCAGCCACTGATGGGGGATATGTCTGTGTCCCCAGAACCCCTCTGCAGACTGAGCCACGGGGACCCGTCACAGCGTGTGTGACTGTACAACTATAGTGATGCTGCTCCTGCTGAAAACCTTTCATCCACCATCTAGAATGTTCTTACAAAATATCGGAAGAGGGCAGGAAAACACAGCCTCCCCGAGTCCTCCCCGGAGCACAGCCTGTACGGGTTGGATCACCGTGTAACGTCACGGTGCTCGAGCCCGGCCAGAGCCGTGTTTGGTTTTACTTACTAGAGCAGGGAAGTTGTCTCCAGTGTATAGGAAAGTTCTATAGCAAGAGCGGGAAGCTGCATAGCTTGAGTCCACCTGAAACTGGAATTGATTGCAAAGCCATCTGCCAAGAGCATTTCTGGTTCATGAGCTATCAGCTGGCGTCCGCGCTCTGCCGCCCCTTCCTTCCCAGTTATCCAGGAGGAACATCACGCAGCAGTGGGCGCGTCGGCTTCCCCCAGGAACTCCCGGCGGGCGGGCAAGGAGGGCAAGAGCTTCCCGGAGGCATCAGCCTGTCCCCAGCGTGGCCAGGAGGAGCCCCTTCCTCAGTGGGGATTTTCCTTTTCATCACAGGAAGCTGTAACCACTTCGTATCATATGAAACTAATTTTCTAAAAAGAGAAAAATGTTTGATCTACCATAGATTTTTGCTGCCCTCAGGTCAAATAAAGTTTTCCAAATTAAGGCTCTTGGGCCATTCAGATTGGCAGCCTTCTTTGCCCACGAGAGCTGTGCCAGGTGTCGATTGTTATTAAATAAAGGGCAACCATGACCAGCCTGGAGTCCTGGTCTTGGCCCAGCACAGGTGGGCACAGGGACTGGTGGGGGAAACAGGCGTGGCATCAAGCGTAGCACGTGGCCCTCAGCTGTCACCCCGGCTGGCGTTGCCACTTTGCAGACGGAGACCCTGCAGCTCGGGGAGTGTCTTGCCCAAGGGCACAGGTGGTTGGTGCCAGACTCCCAGCATATGTATTTTGTTTTAAAAACCCAGGTTTGTAAATCACTTTCACGGCCACGAGCCTCCTGAAGAGGACAGCAGTGTTAGGCGAGCCCTTCGCGTCCCACGAGTGGTTGTAAATGGGTCCTGTGGGAGGCGAGGCCCTGACACCGGCTCCTTGGCGTCGTGTGTGCCCCTCGACACTTCCAGATTTGATCAGAAAGTTAGTTTAAAGCATCTGCTTCAAAATAAGTTATTTATTTGTATATGTTCAATAAATATAGTTTTTAATTTATATCTGTACATATTAGACACACAGGAGATGTCTTGTCAGAATTCTGACGGCGATCTCGTTTTATTACCCTCCCCACGTGCCCCAGGAGTGAGCACTCCCCGCTCTGGAGCAGCTGTGGGCGCGGCCGTCTTACCCTCTGGGGACCCCGGCCGGCGGGAGAGGCGCCCTCGCCCAGGCTGCGAGGTGCGGGTTGCCCGGGAGGAGCCGGCTGTCTCTGCGACGTCCCGACGTCCCGTCCACAGAGTGCTGGCGCGCTGTGCGAGGACGCCCAGGAACGTGGCGGCTGCACAGCTGGGGCTGGACGGGGACAGGTCAGGTGAGAGGGCCGACCTCTGTGGCTGCCCGGCCCTTCTATCCTGCCTTGAGCCGCAGTGTCCTTCCTCAGGGTCCCGCTTCCGGCCGTGTTTTCATAAAGTGTCATCAACCTTCAAAATCCCTTCCTTTTTATATTTTTGTAATGTTTTTAATTCACTAACCAACCTTTTTCATAGAAACAACTCTGATGGTTATAGGGCTCCTTTGGTCCCCCCGTGGGCACAGGTGTGGACCGTCAAGGTCCCGCTGGCCAGATTTTGTGGGGGCTCGGGCAGGGCGGCTCCGTCTGCACCAGAGGAGCCTGCGGCACCGCTGCTGGGTGACCCGCGAGGGTCTGCCAGACCACCCCACACAGATGACCCCAGCTCGGCCGGCTGCCCCTGCCCACGGAGCCCTTCTCTTGGGACCGACCAGGGGCCGTTCACCAGCCCCACAGTAAAACCTGTCTCGCCCCCTCTGTGCCTACGCCTTGGTGTTGCCAGACCCGATCTCCCCTTTATTCATCTTACTTGTCCCCAAGTTATTTTTGGCTATTTCCACATAGCCAAACTACTCTGATATGGTGGAGATTTGTCACTTTTCTGAAAAGTCTCTTTCAAAAATCATGTGTCCTCTGCTCTGGGGGCCACCTCTGGGAAGGAGTTGCAGATTCGCTGTGGCCACAATTTGGAGTTTGTCCTTTGTTTCCAAAGGACAGCTTTGAAGCTAGGGTTACGGGTAGGAGCTGTGGACAAAAGTCATTTGTTTAGGTCACATCTTACCTTGCCAGAAGAGACAATAGACTCTGCTAACCTACTCGTAGGGGGAATGTGAGCTTCGCCCACAGACCTTGCTCCCCAGGCAGTAGTCTCCGTTTACGCCCCCAACTCACTCCTTAGGGACCTCCCGGGGAGGGGCAGGGCCTCCCACCCGGAGAAAAGGGACGTGGCTTCATCTGCAGCTGGCACCTGTGCCTGGTGCCGACACAGGGGCTGACACCCTGAGCTCGCAGGCGGGCCCTGCAGCCAGGCAGATGTTGACCCTTATAAACAGCCTTTCCCAGGAGCACAACACGGAAGTTTCTATGGCATCAGCGTCAGCAGACAAGATGCTCCTCGATTTATATAAAGGTCACGGCAACATTTAAATGTTAAACTCCTGCCTTCCTCTTTTCTCTTTCTAAAATCATATTTCAGTGGGAACAATAACTTCAAATTCATGACGTAGTTTTAAAGAGGGTAGTCTTTTTGTTCCTGTTGTTATCATGAATACATGACGATGATGTGGTCATCATCCCTTAGTGGCCTGGGTTCATACTGTGAAATAACTGAAAATAAGTCAACTGAAACTTTGGCGCCGTCCACACACCTGGCACAGACAACATCGTGGGAAAAGCAAAACCACCTCTCTCTGTGGCACCCAAGCCACAGCAGGACAACTTGCCATTTTTAAAGGAAGGAAACCTTTACCCCTAGCACAGTTTTGGCTTCAGAGGCATCCTGTTGCTCATATTTAGAAGTGTTTCCAGCTGCGGTCTTCCAGAGAGCTCCACGCTGCCGTGTGCAGGTGGTATCAGGTATTTTGAGCTGTAGTCATGGGAGAGATTCTCGAAATGGGATTTTCAGATCATAATTCTTAGGGACCAAAGCTGTTTTTAATAAGATAATCCTTCTATTTGACTTTCTAATGAGAAAGGGAATGTTCACTTTAAATTTTAACATCAACTTTTAAATTATAGATATTCAGAATTGACCATGGCTATAAGTTGTAAAATGTTTTCATATTAAGAATGTAATTATTTCCTTATTGTATTTTTTAAAAACTAAAGTCATATTTAAAATTCTCTTTGAAAGAAACAGGCAAAGAAACGGGAAAGATTTTTTTAAATTAAATATGTTGTTAGTGCCCATTTTAAATGACTGTAAATATATTTTCACTGTGTTTCTCAATGTATTTAATTCATAAAGTTAAAATTTTATGAAAAGAAACGTACAATGAAAATACTAGTTTTCAGTCCACGTACCCCATTTTGTAGTTGCTTCTCTTGAATTTTCTGCCTCACTGATTTTTTCTACTGTTTTCCATGGTGTAACCCTAGACCGGCGCCCCTTGGCGCGGCGCAGCTGTGTATCAATAAACTGTACTCTTCCGGCGATCTCGGTGTGCGGCTGGTGTGGTGCAGACTGGGAAGGTGTCCTTGCAGGTGATGGCAGCCCTGTGCCGACGCTTTTCTTGGCCAAAAAGGGGCTCTGAGTCCACAGACCCGATATTCCAAAAACATCCGCACACCCAAAAGTGCCAGGCTCTGTGCCCGGTCAGGCGGTAGAAATGGATCAGACCTGCCCCCTGCTCCTAGGTGCTCGCTCTTGGCGAGGACATGCATAACCGGAGAACGCGTTCTGCGTGGAGGCCTGAGTGAAGATTTCCGGAATCCTAGAATAAAGAGCAGCCGACGGTGAGGCTGCCGGGTAGGGTTTTGCGGAGGGCGGGTTATTTGAGCGGGGCCGCGGTGTAGACAGGAGTCCGGGCAGGAGAGAAGCGAGGAGCAAGGTGGGGGACCTTCCAGGGGACTCAACGGCAGCAGCCGAGCTGTGGAGGCTGCAGGACGGGCACCGCCTGGGCACAGGCTGGCAGCGGGTGTGGCTGGGGTGCGGTGCGGGAAGAAGGTGGAGGGCAGGAGGGCCTCGTGTCCGGCGGAGGGGTGAGCCCTGAGACTCGCGTGGGGGACAGGCGTCCGGGGCTGCCACAGGTGGACGTGTCCACCTGGACGACTGACCGAGAAGGCAGCTGGACAGATGAGGAAACCCCAGGGTGCCTCGCGTTCTCCCCGGGAGCTAACCTTGAGCCAGGCAGGCCGCAACCTGAGCAGCAGGGCTGGTGCTGCCACCCAGGCTGAGACACAAGGGGCGGCAGCTTGGTGGGGTGGCACACACGCGGAGGTCAGTGGTCATTGCGGGGCCTGCTGCATTCAAAGTGCCCTCAGGACGTGTGAGTGAACATGTGAGAGAGGCCAGGTCTGAGCACGGGAGAGCTGTGGCCTGGAGGACCCAGGGACTTGGGTGACAGATGGCCCACCTAGACCCACCTTTTATAGGCCGAGGGCCAGGTGACCCAGATGGTACCTGCACCCTAATTCTGCTCTCCGTATAGTACTGGCAGTGTTGGTGTGGCATGGGCTGGTCGCTCAGATAATGGAGGTCACCTGCTGTGAACAGGAAGCAGCTCTGTCACAGCTGGGAGGTGTGATCAGTCCTCCAGGTCACCTGTGATGACAGAGACATCATTCCCCCAGCGCCCTCCGCCGGCCGCCTGACACTCAGAGCAGCTGCTCCGCGGCAGCAGCCGAGAAGGCAGAGTCACCCCTGCTGCGTGTCAATTGCCCGTCTGGGCGGAGCCGCCCCTGCTGCGTGTCAATTGCCCGTCGGGGCGGAGTCGCCCCTGCTGCGTGTCAGTTGCCCGTCTGGGCGGAGTCGTCCCTGCTGCCTGTCAGTTGCCCGTCGGGGCAGCCTGTCCCACTGAGCCAGCCCAGCCACAGCTCTCAGGGAGGCTGTTTTGAAGCGAAGCTCCTTGGTCTTTGAATAGAGGTCGTGTCCTGGTGGGCTGCCACGTGGAAAGAAGTGGCTCTTTAATTTCTTTTAAAACTTAGCAAGAGGACACCAGAACTCTTGGCTTTGCTTTTTAAAACCACGGCAAGTACTCGGGAATATTGGTCCTGTGAGTTGCAGTTCTGGGTGACGCAGCCCAGGGAACAGACCGGGAGCAGCCCCTCCCCGGGAGCAGAGGAAACGCCGCCGATGTCCGCGGTCCCGACATTTTATGCAGGAAACTTCAGTTTCACGATGCTGTTAGAAGTGGCCCATTGGTCGAAGGGTAGGGCAGGAGACGTAGCGGGGTGCAGACGGTGACGGGGTCGGGCATGCGAACCTGCAGACCGGGGGCTCAGGCTAGGTCGGTCCTGAACCCGGAGGGGTTGGTGCCTCCGGAATTCTCCCCCGGGCCAGTGGGCCGGTGCGGAGCCCAGCTGGCTGCGTCCTCCCTGGGGAAGCCCGCCGGCCCCTCTGATGTGCAAGGCTGCCCACGTGCTCAGCAGGCTCGTTTCCTGATGCCCTGGCGTGTGGGACCTCGCCACCCTGGGGCGGCCCTCTGTGCGCACACCTTTCACCCGCGAGCCGTCTGGAGCCCACACCCACCGCCTCTTTTTTGGGGCTCCCAGGGCTCTCCCATGCCAGGCCACTACAGCCTGCCCTGGTCACCCCGGGGGGCACTGCCACTAGACGCAGCTCAGTGCCAGAGCCCCTGCGGTGGTTCCAGTCGTCAGCCCCGAGCCTGCGCACCGGCCTCCCCTGTTCCTCTGGCAGGAACCACAGCGAAGGTCCTGCTCCTGCCCCGCTGTCCCCGCTCTGCCCCTCCACTGTCCCCGCTCTCCTCCGCCTCCTGACCCACCTGTGCTTCCCTGCGTGGCCCATCCCTGAGGACTGTGATAAACTGTCTTTCCGATGACAGCGGTTCCTGGTCTGTTGGCCTCACCTGACCTGAATGATAACGAGCCCTGTCGTTCCACACTTTCCAGTCCTCCGGGAGGGGCAGTCAGCCTTGGCGTCGCCACGCTGCGGTTCGAATCCTGGCTCCATTTGCGCAGGGTGGCAGAGCAGTAACTGGTAGGCTTGTGAGAGTCGACAGTGTGAAATGCCAGCATGGTGCTGGCGCCCGACTCCTGCTCTGGGAAGACAGCCTGCAGCCCGGATGTGGCCCGGCTCCCGCACAGTCTCCCAGGGGCCTCCCCCAGGGCCTCCCCTGATGCCTCTGGCACCCACCTGCGGTGCAGCCTCGCCCTCTCCCAGGGCTTCCGCCAGGACCCCTCCTGCTGGGCTCTCCCCACCCACGGCCCTGCACCCACCGCCCCCTGGCCTGGCCCCAAAGTGGGCCTCGTCCAAGCTGGGTGCAAGCTGGGTGTCTGCTGTCAGGCGGCTGCCCGGCGGGAGGGCAGGAGTGTGGGGGCTGGGGCGGCAGGCCAGGCCGGGCCAAGGGAAGGCAGCGGGCAGGAGGCGGAGAGGGCAGGAGGGGCGGAGGGAAGCAGGAGTGAGGCGAGGCGAGGCCCAGGGAGGCCCACGGCTGCTGCGGGGGGCAGGACCTGGGGGCCTTGGCTGCGTGGCTGCTGAACTGTGGGCTGTGGCTGGGACTTTGCAATACAACCTCCTCACTAGATGCCACCTGGGCACATCTGTGGCTGGAGACCTGAAGTCTGGAGACGGCAGGGCCACCCTCTCTCACCTCCAGGCTGTGTGTCTGCAGGTGCCACGCAATCTTCCCCAGACGCCCCTGCACGCCTTCCTCAACATGGCACAGAGCAGAACTCACCATCCCCACCCTGGGCCCCGGCCCCTACAGGCCTCCCGGCCACCCCCGACAGGCCCCAGACCTGGGGGTGAGCTGGCCTGGTCCCAGCCCAGCCCAGCATTCTTCCTAGTCACCTCTGGACTCTGCACCCCCATCCCTGCCCTCCAAGGCTCAGCCTGCATGGTCCCTCACTGGACCCACTGCCCAGTCTCCCTGGGGTAACCCTGCCTCCATGGGGAAGCCCTTGGCAGTTTCTAAAGCACAAATCTGTCCATGTCCCTGTGTGCTCCCCCTTCCCTCGGGATGAGGCCCACTGGCCTGGCTTTGCCTCTCTCCTTCCATGTCCCACACCTGCCCCTCTGCCCACCGCGTGTCGCTGAAGCAGATCTAGACACCCGGGGACCACGTACCCACCGTTCCAGCCACGTGCATCCTGAGAGAGGTGTCCTTTGCTTTCATGGTGGGTGGGCACGGACTTGTTGCCCCACCAGGACCACCTCTTCTGCGGCGACCCTTGGCCTTTGCATCACCTATAAAGAAGAGGCACCTTGGGGAGGACCAGCCAGGTGGCTGTCGGTGTCAGAGAAATGGTTGCTGGGGACTGACAGAGCCTGCCCTGACGTTCCCTCTCGCCCACCCTCCAAGTGCCTCTTCCTCTGGGCCTGGAGCCCTGCGCCGGCCTCGGCTCCCTCCTCTCCCTCGGCGCTCGCTGATGCTGTCACTGCAGTGGAGCTCGTGATTCCTGGTGGATGTGGCCGTGGCGGAGGCACGAGCAGATGCTTGGACACTGTTGGCATTCGCTGTTTGTCCTCCTCCTTCGCCTTTGGCTTCAAGTGAGCACTTCCAGGACGATTGTATGTCCCCAGGTGTGCTGCACAGCTGTGCGTCCCAACATCATCCTCTCTGCACAGCTGTGCGTCCCAACATCATCCTCTCTGCACAGCTGTGCGTCCCAACGCCGTCCTCTCTGCACAGCTGTGCGTCCCAACGCCGTCCTCTCTGCACAGGTGTGCGTCCCAACGCCGTCCTCTCTGCACAGGTGTGCGTCCCAACGCCGTCCTCTCTGCACAGGTGTGCGTCCCAACGCCGTCCTCTCTGCACAGGTGTGCGTCCCAACGCCGTCCTCTCTGCACAGGTGTGCGTCCCAACGCCGTCCTCTCTGCACAGCTGTGCGTCCCAACGCCGTCCTCTCTGCACAGCTGTGCGTCCCAACGCCGTCCTCTCTGCACAGCTGTGCGTCCCAACGCCGTCCTCTCTGCACAGGTGTGCGTCCCAACGCCGTCCTCTCTGCACAGGTGTGCGTCCCAACGCCGTCCTCTCTGCACAGGTGTGCGTCCCAACGCCGTCCTCTCTGCACAGGTGTGCGTCCCAACGCCGTCCTCTCTGCACAGGTGTGCGTCCCAACGCCGTCCTCTCTGCACAGGTGTGCGTCCCAACGCCGTCCTCTCTGCACAGGTGTGCGTCCCAACGCCGTCCTCTCTGCACAGGTGTGCGTCCCAACGCCGTCCTCTCTGCACAGGTGTGCGTCCCAACGCCGTCCTCTCTGCACAGGTGTGCGTCCCAACGCCGTCCTCTCTGCACAGCTGTGCGTCCCAACGCCGTCCTCTCTGCACAGCTGTGCGTCCCAACGCCGTCCTCTCTGCACAGCTGTGCGTCCCAACGCCGTCCTCTCTGCACAGCTGTGCGTCCCAACGCCGTCCTCTCTGCACAGCTGTGCGTCCCAACGCCGTCCTCTCTGCACAGCTGTGCGTCCCAACGCCGTCCTCTCTGCACAGCTGTGCGTCCCAACGCCGTCCTCTCTGCACAGCTGTGCGTCCCAACGCCGTCCTCTCTGCACAGCTGTGCGTCCCAACGCCGTCCTCTCTGCACAGCTGTGCGTCCCAACGCCGTCCTCTCTGCACAGCTGTGCGTCCCAACGCCGTCCTCTCTGCACAGCTGTGCGTCCCAACGCCGTCCTCTCTGCACAGGTGTGCGTCCCAACGCCGTCCTCTCTGCACAGCTGTGCGTCCCAACGCCGTCCTCTCTGCACAGCTGTGCGTCCCAACGCCGTCCTCTCTGCACAGGTGTGCGTCCCAACGCCGTCCTCTCTGCACAGGTGTGCGTCCCAACGCCGTCCTCTCTGCACAGGTGTGCGTCCCAACGCCGTCCTCTCTGCACAGCTGTGCGTCCCAACGCCGTCCTCTCTGCACAGGTGTGCGTCCCAACGCCGTCCTCTCTGCACAGGTGTGCGTCCCAACGCCGTCCTCTCTGCACAGGTGTGCGTCCCAACGCCGTCCTCTCTGCACAGGTGTGCGTCCCAACGCCGTCCTCTCTGCACAGCTGTGCGTCCCAACGCCGTCCTCTCTGCACAGGTGTGCGTCCCAACGCCGTCCTCTCTGCACAGGTGTGCGTCCCAACGCCGTCCTCTCTGCACAGGTGTGCGTCCCAACGCCGTCCTCTCTGCACAGGTGTGCGTCCCAACGCCGTCCTCTCTGCACAGGTGTGCGTCCCAACGCCGTCCTCTCTGCACAGCTGTGCGTCCCAACGCCGTCCTCTCTGCACAGGTGTGCGTCCCAACGCCGTCCTCTCTGCACAGGTGTGCGTCCCAACGCCGTCCTCTCTGCACAGCTGTGTGTCCCAACGCCGTCCTCTCTGCACAGGTGTGTGTCCCAACGCCGTCCTCTCTGCACAGGTGTGCGTCCCAACGCCGTCCTCTCTGCACAGGTGTGTGTCCCAACGCCGTCCTCTCTGCACAGGTGTGCTGCACAGCTGTGTGTCCCAACGCCGTCCTCTCTGCACAGGTGTGTGTCCCAACGCCGTCCTCTCTGCACAGCTGTGTGTCCCAACGCCGTCCTCTCTGCACAGGTGTGTGTCCCAACGCCGTCCTCTCTGCACAGGTGTGCGTCCCAACGCCGTCCTCTCTGCACAGGTGTGTGTCCCAACGCCGTCCTCTCTGCACAGGTGTGCTGCACAGCTGTGTGTCCCAACGCCGTCCTCTCTGCACAGGTGTGTGTCCCAACGCCATCCTCTCTGCACAGGTGTGTGTCCCAACGCCATCCTCTCTGCACAGGTGTGCTGCCTCTATAACCGATACACACGCGGCCGTCAGGCCCCCTCCCACTGTACAAAAGCCTCAGGAGACCCTTCCCTTGTGCCCTTTCCACCGTGTTGCAATTGGTCTCAAACCTGTCTCACATTCCCACCAGGATGGGGGCTCTTTGGGAGCAGGAGCAGCCACCTGTCTCTGTGTCTTTGCTGCCTAGCACCAGCCTTGTCTGAGAGCAGCTTTTCAGAACCGCGAATTTCACAGGGACAACAGCAACAATAACACCTAATCTTCACGGTGATCGCTCTGCACCAGGTGCTGTTGTAAGTGCTTCTCCCACATCAGCTCAGTCTGCTGAGGTTAAATGTCCGTTTTCCAGTCATGAAGCGACGGAGACCTTGCGGATCCATGAAACGTCCTGCGACGCAGATCAGACTTCGACTGAGCTGGGATCGTTTTTCTCTGTGTGCCGTCTTTTCGGCAGTGGAAACACTCCCATTTTCTTCAGCTGATCCTTCCTTCATTTATTTATTCGGGAAATATTTACTGCACACCAACTGTGTCAGAGGTGTGCGGATGCCACAGGAAAGCAGACAGCCGGTCCCTGCCCCGCGGGAGCCGCTGGGGGTCTAGGGATGCCGTGGCGGAGGCGCGTGCTCGGCGGGTGGCCTTGCTGGCAGACCCGCAGTCGTAAACTGTGGGAAGGCAACGGAGGACTCGGGGCTTCTGGCTGTGGCAGGTCACGAAGCGGAACAACTCTCCGTGGAACACATGAGGACGTCCCCAGACACAGGAGATGAGCACGCTGTGCTACCTTGTCACCCTCTCTGTCATCGAGAACTTGGAAGGTCCGGAGGACACTCCCTTTGACGAGGTGTTGGAGGAGGTTCACTGGTACAGGTCTCGTTCTTGGAAAGCTCTGTGGTGGCTGCTTTTTGCAAGTCAGAGCTGAGATGGGGCCTGTCGCCACTGAGACTAGGTGTCCGAGTGCCATGGGGACAATGGGACCCTGGAGCAGGAGAGTCCAGACGGCAGCTCCCCATTTGCAGAGGCAAAGTGCGGTCGTTGCGGTTCGAGGCCGGGTCTTAGCAGCGGCCATGGTGGTTGTGCTCACGGAGCCGTTCCACGGTGACCACTTCCCTGTGGTGTCCCTGGGAGTCGGACGGTCCACCAAGGTCTCACTCTGTGCAAAATAACCAGAGAGACATACTCTAGATCTGGTCATTAGGGAGCCCCCCGGGCCACCACGCAGATTGGGACCCTACCAGTCCCTCGCCTGAGCCCCAGGGACGCAGGGCAGGTTGCAGCCTCCTGGTACGGACGTGGTCTTGGTGAAGTCTGAAGACCCCCCTCCGTCCCCAAGGCTGCTCACTGGGGTGACTGTGCCCCGAGGGAGGAAAACTCCTCACACTCCGGGGGACTCAGGGACACTGCCTCTGACCTGAGGCACAGGCCTTGTGCCCACCCTCAGGGCACGCTGGCAGCGGTCGGAGTAGTGCTGAAGTTGGCTCCCTGTCTGTTACGGTGGGTCTGGCATGTGACCAAACCCGCCGGGCTGGATCCCGCCACGCCTGAGCGTGCAGGTGGGACACGCTTGGTGACGGGCAGAGCCCCCCTGCTGTTTCCCCGTGGGACTAGCGTGGCAGGAAGGGCCACCCTGAGAGCCCCTGAAAAGCCCTCTTCCCGTTAAAACAGTGAGAGAAGCAGTATTTCCTCATCGGGAGAAGCGCAAGCCCGGCAGGCGGCAGGGGTGGGCACTCCTGTTACGCCTCCATCGGCGGCAGGACTTTCCTGGTGACACGTTGGGCCTGTGAATTTAGGAAGCGCTGATTACGGTGGTAGCTGCCATTTCAGATGTGGCTGATTCCTCTGAAATGAGCAAGCTCCCAGTGCCCGGTGTGCAGACAAGCCGGTGAAAGGCGAATGCCTTTTTCTTCCTGCTGGTAACGATGCCACCGCAAACTGCCCGCCCGGCAGGAGCTCCTCCTTGGCTGCAGGTCGGTGCTGACGGCCGCGCCCACGACACGATGCCGGTGGGTCTGGTGAGGAGAGACTTGCAGATTCTCTAGAAACCTCAGGGAGACACAGACGTCCCACGGCCCTCGTACTGTGGCAGTCAGGCTTGGTCAGGAGCACAGAAGCTGCTCTAGATATTCCGAGTTAGGGAGGATTAACGAAGGGTCGCAGGCGTAGGCAGTCCCCGGTGGAGGGTGGCCAGGAAGAGCCTGTGGGTCAACCAGAACTTGCTGTGGGTCTCAGGAACCTCCTGGAAGCTCCCAGGGACTGGTTCAGGCTATGACCCAAAGCAGGTGGCTGTAAAGGGCTGTCCTGGGAGCTGCTCCAGCTCTGCCCCTGTCCCCACGCCTGCCTGTAACCGCCTCCCGTGAGCACGGCCCTCCCTCCAGTCCACTTGGGAACCGCTTGGTGCCTCTCGCTCGGCAGCTGCTACTCCTGAAATGCAGGGGCAGTTGGGTCCGGGAAATACAGTTCTCCTCCTGTGCGTTAAGAGAACTTGAAGGAGGCCGAGGCAGTGCTGGGTTGAAAACAGGTGACGCAGCGTGGGGCATGGAGCGCAAAACACACGCCCAGCAAAGTGGGGTCGCCTTCTGGGGACTCCTGGTCATGAAACATAAACAGAAGCCACCTGGGGCCAATTTAATGACCAGAGTCTCATCTTGCAGTTGTCTCAAAACAGACACTAAACCTTTGGTTTCAGGGCTGTGCCCAGGGATTTTTAACTTTCTACTCTATTTTATTTTCACGTGTAGTTGGATGAATACTGTTGAGTGGTGTTGATGCCCCCAAACCAGCCGTTCTTGGCGGGCTTGCTTCCAAAGCACTCCTGTGGGTAAGAGGATATCTTTGAGGTCTTTCCTGTCTTGAAAGGTGCATGCATCATACATTTTTGAATTCTTAGAAATGTTAGAGCCTCCTCCTGTTTCCTTTACAAGTGAATAATAGATGCCCGGACTGAAACTGAGCCACAGACTCTTCCCATCGATACTTGTAGCAATCCCTCCATGGTCGTCTCCCGGGTTCAGACCCGCTGAGAAACTCCAGCCACCCCTGTGATCCGCCTCGTAAGTGTGCTGTGTATTCTGCTCAGACACTTGTAGGACTTTTTTTCATCTTTATCTTTCAAATTCAGAAGTTCTTTACAGGATGGACTTTTGCCTGGGACTGTGTGAGCCCCTTGGTCTGCAGACTGAGTCTGTGTCCGTGTAGCCCAGGGAACCCCAGTTCCACGCTGAGCTCACTCAGTCTCTCCCGTGTCTTCTATTTTCTCTACTCTTCATTCCTGTGCTATTTTTAGGGATATTTAATCTGTCCTATTCCTACGAATCTGTCACCTAGGTGGTGACAGTTTTGTGTCATCCTCCGTCCACTCTTCATCTGCCGTGCAGACTTTAATTCTGCGCATCCATTTTGACTGTCCTTGCTCATCTACTTCAATAACGTTCTTTTCTGCTCAGCCCGCAGACTTGACCGCCTTGTTTCACAGAGGGTGTGTTTCCTTGCATTGTATGTCAAGACAAAATGCACAGTTTCTAAAAATTCTCTCCAGCTTCCTTTAATAAACTCTCATCCACACAATATGCCCTTTCTCTGCATCCACAGGGCAACCATCCAACGCCTTAGACCGTGGGATTGTTTTCCGGCCCCCTCCCCAGGCCCCCGGGGCTGTGGTTGTTTTTGTCCCAGTTACTTATCCTTGAATGGGGGAGCTCCCTCCAGACCCCGCACCTTCCTGTTCACGGCCGGTCCTGCATTCTCAGAGGCTGACGAAATCCTTCTCTTCTGCATTTCTCCGAGGGCAGCCGAGGGGCACAGTCCCAGACAGACCACGGGTCCCAGTAGGCTGCGGCCACGTGTCTGCCTGCAGAGTTGAGGGGGGCTCGTCCCGGACGCCATGGCCCACTGTTAAACCCGTGCATTCTGTGGTTGTTCCTTGTCCCAAACGCGGGGACGTGTGGGGCTGTCTGTTGGTGCACTGGCTGTCTTGCCTTTTCCTGTCCTTTGGAAGCAGAGTTCTGCTTCCCAGCTGCCACGGGTGAGACCTGACCTCTGGCTTAAGGGGTGGGGGGGGGGGGGCGTGTGATCTAAGACGAAGGGTTCTCTGGGATGGCCGTGCAGCCCGAGCAGGGCCCCGAGAGGTCACGCGAGGATGCCAGCAAGTCGGGAGCTGCTGCAGCATTTGCGACCCGAGGACACCTACCTGCCCTGTACCTGGGTCCTGGACGGAGGCTGGGAGAAACAGCTGGACGGAAAGGCTTCGTTAGACTCTGTGGCCCAGGTCTCCGGGGGGGCCTTCGCCTGCTGGCAGTTTTGTTTGTGTCCTCGGTGCACCCACTTCACACCTTCTCTTTCTCCGCTCAGCCCCTCCCCGCCTCCCCGTCAGCAGTGACCTTACTTCATCCTTCCCTGAGAACACGGATCAGCCGGAACGCTACCACCCGGGTGCTTCCGTGGGCCCCTGCTTGAAGGACGAGGTCCCTGCTTCCAGCTGGCCCAGCCCCTCTGCGCGTGCGCGGGGCTCTGTCCCGCTCGCCCCTCAAGGAGGCCTCCCTCTGGGACGCGCCTCCTTTCCCGCGGCACCTCCTGTCTCTCCACCTCCGTCTGCTCGGTCCCATCTGCCCCGTCTCACGTTCCCAGCCGCTGCCCCACTTCTCTGCTCCTGAGTCACAAGAACGTTCGTGACAGCACGACCCTGCACAGTGGCTGTCCTCTCCCTCACCTCCACGATGTCCCCACCCACCCCCAAGGCCTCTGTCTGGCGGGGTCAGCTCCCCGCAGCCGCCTGCGTCTCAGCGTTTCCCCAGCTCCCCGGACTCCACACCCTTCTCCCGGCTGCTCCGGCCCAGCTGGGGCCTGTCCTGCTAAGGGCCAAGCTCGCACCCGGCTGTGGGGACGCTGCCCCTCCGAGACGGCCCACAGGCACGTCAGTCTTAGGGACTTTTACCTTCCCGCCTGACTCTGCCCCCCAAGCCCTGCCTCTCCCCACCTCCCGTGGTGCCTCTGACCACCTGGTTTTCAGGTGCGCCCGGTGACGTCCTGGACGTCTCTCTTTCAAGCCAACAGTGAGTCCCGCGGCTCCATCTTAAAACTATGTCCCCAGCCGGCCCACGGCTCTCAGGACGGCCTCGCAGATGGGCTCCTCCCTGGTCACCAGCTTCCCCTCTTGACGCTTTATAAAGGTCGACCAGATCACGTCCCTTGCCCTGCCCTGCCCGTGGCGGCCGCCCATCTCCCCGCGCCCGCGCCGGCAGAGGCCCCTGGGCGGGCCAAGGATTCTGAGCCTCAGTTCCCTTGACTGCTGGAGGGGTGGTGGCATCGACTTCATGGAGTTGCCACCAGGAGGGTTTATGGAGGTGCGTGGAGAGCGCCCCCCGCCCAGCCTGGCTCACGGCAGAGACTGAGGCGGCCCTCATGGTGGCCGTCACCCTCGGCCCCGCAGCACGGGGCTGGCTGGCACAGTCTCTCCCTCACCTCCGAAGGCCGAGCGCTAGCTGGATCCTTCCCAGAGCGTTGGGGCCATAATGTACACTGCGGACGCCCTCCCAGCGCCGAGCCAGGGCGCGCCCCAGCAGGGGCGCGGGAGAGCCGGCGCCAGCTGTGATTAACAATCAAATCACCACGTATGCAAACGCCAGTGGGTTATGGGCGCACGTTATTAACACGCCTGGGCTGGCGCTGCTTAGAGCCTGGGATTGGCAAATCTGAGCTTACTTGGCCGCAGGCTCCCGGCCGTGCAGGCTGAGGGCTGCCGAAAGGAGGCTCATGCCAGGCCCAGGAGAGGCTGGGGACGGCTGGGACAAGCCATTGCCACTGAGTCCTGGTGGAAACACAGCAATTGGCATTCATTCCAGCAGCCCGAGGCTGGTGCAGTGTGTTCCTGTCTAAGGAAATCTGGGTGTGCTGGGACGGAGAGATGCCGGAGACGCCCTCAGCCGGCGGTGGGCGCGTCTTGCGGCTCGTGTCGCAGCTGAGCTCGGGCTGGCGGCGATTTCCATCCAGCTGCTCCCGCCTGCAGGTCTGCTGCGCCCACGTGCGAGGCTGGTCCCTGCCCAGTGCCACGCGCCCCACTTAACAAGGGGCCTAGGAGCCGAGCACCCCTGTGCCGAGCAGGTGGCCCTCCCTCTGCAGCGAGGGGGACGTGCACCCTGAGGAACCCGGCGTCTGGGCTAGGGGTGTTCTCAGCCGATGGTCGGGTGTGGCCGAGAGACGGGACCCGGGAGGCTGGAGGAAGCCGCTGGGCTCTCTGGGCGGTGCTGTCAGGAGGCGGGTCCCGCCGCCAGTCACCGGGTGGGCACAGCACAGGCTCCAGACGTGTTGACGTGGGGCCGAGAAGCACGTTATCACACCCATTGGCCTTTTCCCAGGGAGGAGACGCTCCGCAGAGCCGGCACACTGGAGCGGGAATTCAAGTTGTCAAATGGTGGCCGAGGAATTCGCAAGCCCCCGAGTCCTGCCGGCTGGAGTGAGGGAGAGGTGGGTCAGCTGCTGCCGCTCTCCCAGGAGCACCGTGCGCTCGCGCTGTCACTCCGCACGCCCGCGCCGCCCTTGCACGCCCTCCCTCCCTCTCCGCACGGGGGTTCCCAGCACCTGCGCCAGGCTGGGGGCCCTGGGCTCCCTGGTTGAGGTGTTGGTCATCGTCCACCTCCCCCGGCCTGGGGCTCCCGCCAGGTCCAGGGCCTGGTCTCATGCGTTCGCTGCCCCACGCCCAGCGCCCACCCAGGGCCTGGCACGAGTTCGCAGGAGCGTGAGATCTGGCGGGAAGGATTGAGGACGTTGATGAAGACAAGGAGGTGTCACAGCCCTGAGGAGGAGGCCTGTGCATGTGCAGGGGTGTGGCTCTGCCCCGCCTCCGGGGTCTACCTCACCCCCACCCGAGCCCCGCCCCGGGCTGACTCCTGCCAGAGGCAGTTACAGAGCTGTCGTCGCTCTGGGCGTGAGAAGAATGCCGTGTTCTGTTCGCCCACTTAGAATACGTTCACGGGCAAGTTCACAAGCGAGGCCGGGCGTCCTGCTCGTGGAGCAGACACTCACCGGGACGGCGAGACCCCCAGCTCTGAGCCCTGGCCAGCCCACCGGCAACGGCGGCCTCATTTCACTCTGGACACGGTTGGGAGCCACTCAGCAAACACACGCGCGTCTGTGAGCGTGTTCGTCCATCTCCGCCGCCAGCCGTGTAGGGTGAGAGTAAGGAGACAAGATTGTTCTTCACCGGGTATCACAGTTGCAATTTCAGAAAAGCAGTGGACACCCGGCCACCAGGGAGCGTGAACGCAGGGATGGAAGGGTCCGCCCACTGCACAGAGGGAAGTCCCGTCCCCGCGGGGCAGCGCCACGCCCGGCCTCAGCCTCTCTCCCGGCAAACGGGTGTGGCTGCGGGACCGGTGCTGCCTCTGGGGACGAGGCGCCCACTCGCGCAGGTGCCCAAAGCAGGCGGGTGCTGGGGTTACCGTGAAGGTGAATGTCATTTGCAGCCTGCCCCAAAGTGTCAGGAACTGCTCCTTGTTCCTCTCACGGGTCCTTGGACACATTGCCTCCAGGGACCAAAATTCTAGAGGCCTGTGTGTGCACACATTTAGGTAAATGTTGAAAAATATCTTCATAATAAGGCAAAAGCTGATCATATTCATTTAATCTTTGTTAAAAGCATCACAAATGATTTATTGATTTTTAAAAAGGAAAAATAAGAAAGAACGCACCGCCGCTGTTATGTGCATGTACCAGTGCGTGCGCGGCCCGATCCCGTGACAAGGCGCCAACACCGGTGGCCTCTGACTCCAGGTGCCTGGGGATACACCTGGACGCCACATATACGGAACTCCAGGCCCACGACCAGGTAAACACGCAGCCTACGGTCGATCTATGCGGATATGCAGACGGGGCGAATTGGGTTATGTTGGATGCCACCACATTCCCAGGTTCTCGGATCCACACACCCAACATGTTCTTAATAGAAATAATAACATAAAATACAAGAAAACCACAAGTAACTAAAGAAAAAACCCTACCCAAACAGCTGAGCGCATTCACTCGCGTGGTCAGGGAAGGTCAGAGACCCCCAGCTGGTTCCCGCAGGCACTGGTGAGGCTAAAGAGGGTGGAGGAAGGCCGCTCCAGGGACCCTGTGCTGCCCTTGGGCCTGGGGCCCGGACTGTGCCACAGTCTGTCCCTGTGTGTCTGGCACTTGCTGGCGGTGGTGACCAGCTAAGGGACAGGTGCTGGGTGGGGTGGCCAGTGGGAGGCCCATCTCTGCACATGTGCCTTTGGAGACTGCCAGCAAGTGAGTGGCGGATGTGGCAAAGGTCCCGGAGAGTCACAGTTTCTCACTGGCAGTGGCCCTGCCAGCCCCATGTCCCCAGATGCCCTGTCCCCAGGAAGACCTTGAGGACAACTTGCAGGGCGACCTCTGGAGGAGGTGGTCCAGGAGCCCCAGCTGGTGGGCAGGCAGGGCGGGGAGAGAGATTTGGGTCCAGCTGAGACACCTCTACCCTCTGCTAACCCTAACCCTAACCCTGGTTGTGTGGCCCAAGTGGCTCTAATCCTAACCCTAACCTTAACCCTAACCCACCCTAACCTTGGCTGTGTGGCTCGAGTGACTCTAATCCTAACCGTACCCCTAACCCTAATCCTAACCTTGGCTGTGTGGCTCAAGTGACGCTAATCCTAACCCTAACCCTAACCTTGGCTGTGTGGCTCGAGTGACTCCCTTTGTCCCTGTGGTCTAGAAGTCCCCACCTGGACCCCATGGGTCACTCACTCAACAGAGATGGAGTGCCTCCTCCTTGCGGCACTGCTGTGGGTGCCAGGGCTCATCCTGGGCCCCTCCACTAATGGGTCCTGCTTCTCTTCTGGGGAAAATGGGTTAAGGCCCCCTAAGCTCCAACATGGTGCACAGGAGAACGTCACACCTTCACTCAGATTCCCTGGCCAGCCAGTCACCAGCCTGGACTCCAGCGTTCCCCACCTCTGAGAGAGAAGCCAGGGCTACCAAGAGCCCTGCTGGGAGGAGGGGAGGGGAAGGGGAAGGGAGGGGAGGGTGAGGGGGGAGGGGGAGGGGAGGGGGAGGGAAGTGCTGACTTCCCGTTTCAAGGCAAAAGGTGAGCTCCCCCCGGGTCCCTGTCTGGACGTACACTAGCATCCCTGATTCTAGGCAAACTGGGTGAGTGGACCTTGCACTGCGCTGGGGAGCAGAGGGCTGGTTCTGGGGACACCTCTGCTACCGTCTTGCTGTGACCTTGGGAAAGTCACTCCTCTCCCTGGGCCTCAGTTTCCCCTTCTTCTAAATGAGGGGCGTGCTCCTGACAGCACTTCCAGCTGTGCCATCCTAACCCCTGCTGGCCTGGTCTCCTCATAGGACCTCAGGCGACAAGGAGGCGCGTCTGGGGGCTGCCCCACCTGCCCACCCTTCTGGGGGCTACTGTCTCCTTCCAGGGTGGGGAAGGGCCATTGGGTGGGAAAAGCCCCAGGGGCGCCCCCTGCTGGCGGAGCCGGGACCTGCAGTGCTGGGTCCCTGCGCCTGCCCCTCCCCCAGCCGCGGGGAGACCAGGGGCGTCTGGGTCTGGAGGGCGCCCTGGGCATTCGGGAAAGGGGCTCCCGAGAAGGGGGCTCTGGCGAAGCAACCCAGATGCCACCGCCTGGCCACAGAAACAGAAAGTTGAGCGCCCCAACCCCCCAGCCAGCTACCTAGAGAGGTATTTACAGGTCTGCACTTTCACGGGAGGTGGGACAGCAGGCCCCGGAGGGTGGTGACAGGAGAGCCTGGCTCAAGGCGTCCTGGGCTTTGGAGGCCGCTCCCAGAGGGAGGGTGGAGGGACGAGGGAAACAAAGTCCGGAAGGGCCCAGGCGCCCTGCAGGGACAGGTGCCGCAGTGCCAAGTGTCTGAGTGGGTGGCGGTTCTTGCAGCGGGGGCAGCGGGCGGGCTCCCCGCCCAGGCTCCAGGATGGCCCGACCTCGGCCCGAAGTCAGGCCAGGCCTTGGGCCGGGCGACAGCACGTGGCGCAGCCAGGGCAGAGCCTGCCCGAGGTGGGCCTGGTGTCCCCAAGGTGAGCCTGGCACCCCAGAGGGGCAGAGTTTGGCTGTGCTCCAGGGGGTCCCGTGGGCCCGGGCGGGCTTGGATTGACCAGAGGGAGGAGTGCCTGTCGCCTGGCATGGGGACAGCTGGAGGAGGGGGCTTTTCCGCAGGTTTCTGAGGGGATGTCGGTCCAGCCGCCGGCTTCGCTCGTGGCTGTGTGCCCTCCACGGGGGGTGGAACGACGGAGAGGAGTGTGGGCGGGTCTGGCCATCAGCTCACCAGGTAGCTGTGCATCTCGCGGGAGTTGATGCTCAGGACCACGCCAGAGTGGTTGCCTAGGAAACAGGAGAGATGTGCCGTAAGCAGACACCCTGGGCTGGGGTGCGGGGAGACAGGGCCACGCGGGATGTGTAGTGGTCTCAGCCAGTGTGCAGGGGCATCCCTGGGGCCGCTCAGCCCGTGCCAGGTGCAGGTGGTGACTGAGGAGTGGGCTCTCCCGGTGCCGTTGCGAGCAGTGGACCCCGAGGGAAGGCCTGTGAGGTGAGGCCCAGGCCAGCCCCCGATGTGCCCACTGACCTGCACGGGGACCCCCAGCATCGGCAGCAAGGGGGCACGGGAGGGGCTGAGGCTTCGCCCCGTCCTGGCAGTGGGTGCTGCAGGGCGCGGCGTGGCGAGGCCCGGGAGGCGCGAGCAGGAGAGAGGGGCACAGTGACATCAGCGGCAAGGGGTGAGCAGGAGTCCTGGGGGCTTTTTAGGGGCTGGGCCTGGGCTTCAGCGTCTCAAGCTTAAGGGCGGCAGTGGCGCCTGGGAAGGACTGTCTGTGGGGCACCCACGGCGCTTGGGCGGCGCCTGCGCACACCAGGGCTTGGCTAAAACAACCTAGTGCTGCACGCTGCTGCTATTCCTCAGGGGCTCGAAAACAAGGAGCTGTATGAGGCCGGGGAGCCGGCCCGTCTTCCTGGGGGCCTGCACCCCTGTCCACTGGGGAAGGCCTGGGTCCTCGCAGGGTGTGCCACCTCCTTCTTGTGGGGCTGACGGTGGGGAGTCCTGGGGCGCAGGACGCTCACCCAGCCCGGGGGCGCACAGGCTGCGAGCCGAAGACCTGGTCCACCCCGGCTTCACCCCTGGTCTGCTAAGGTGAAGACCTCAGCTTTCCCGTCTGTAGAATGGACACAAAGCCTCACGGGGGTCAGACAGCGCTGGGCAAATGACAGCTGTGGTTCTTGCTGCTCCCTCAGGCTGCAGATGCATCCCACAGTGAGGAACACGCCTGGCCGGTGGACATGGGGGTGATTGGCCACTGTGTGGACACCAGGGGCCCCCAGCGTGGCCGGGGAGGGCGGGAGGAGGAGTGACCAGCCAGTTCCGTTCAGCTCCGCAACCACTCTCAGGGGAGAGCGAAGGTCATAGGTTTTGATGTCAGGCCCACCTGGGGCTGGATCCAAGGCCAGACACTGTCAGCTTGTGTGGCCCCGGGTGAGCAGCTCACCTCTCTGTCCCTTTCGATACTTTAAAATGTGAGGACAGTGATTCCCACTCTGCACAGTCCTGGGGGCGTGTGGGTGCAGGACAGGAGTGGCCTTTGAAGCCGTCTGACGATGACTGCGGCTGGCTGTGGCAGGGCTCTTGTGGAGCTTCCTGCGCACCGGACTCTGCTCGGTGGGAGCCAGTGTCCCCCCCAGAGCCAGGTGCAGACAGGAATCGCAGGGCAAAGGTCAGAGCTCTGGGGGGCCTGCCTAGATGGGAGTTCCAGCTCCCCCCTAGCTGGACCTTAGCAAGGATGGTTGATCCCTCTGTGCCTCGATTTCCTCATCTCTGGAAGAGAGCCTGCCTCCTGGCTGCGGAGCCGAGACCACCATGGAAGGCACCCCCACAGCCCAGCCACTGGCTGTGCTGCCTGACGCAGGGGCAGGGCAGGTGCCGTGGCTCTGCCAGCAAGTTTCAGAACCTCCCAGGCCTCAGTTTCCCTACTTTTTCAGAGGAAGAGTGGTAGTGCCCATTGTGCTGGATTGCCTCATGCTCCGCATGCAGTGTGGCCTGGCCTTCCCCACCAAGGGCAGAGTTGGTTCCCATCCCCTTGCACAGGGACAGACCTACAGAGCCAGAAGCAAGTGACAGGGCCCGACTCCGAGGCCAGGTCATGAAGGGGAGGCAGCCCCTGCCTGGCTGCTGCTCTCTCTCCACTTGCTCTCTGAACGCGGCTGCCATGTTGGGAGGAAGCCCAAGCTGCATTGGGTGTTCTGGTGATAGCCCCCGGTGCGAGGGTAACCGACTACCTGCGCTAATTGCCAGATACCTGCGTGAGGAGGCCTCTGAGACCACTGCAAACCCAGCCATTGACCGCAACGTCAGGAGCCACCAGAGAGAACCGCTCGGCTGAGCCCAGTCGATCCCCAGAAACCGTGAGAGAAAATGGCCACAAATGATAGTGACACACCACTGAGATGAGTGGTTTGTCGTGCAGCCACGGACAACTCGCTGTCCTCTCCCACTGTGCATGGCTGGGAGTGAGTGTGATCGTGCCAATGAAAATGCTGTGCAAACTGTAAAGTGCTGTGCTGTATGTCCACGTGTGAGATGCTCACTGAGTCATCGTTGCCATGAGCAGCAGGGTTGGCTGTGGGGAAAAGGCCCCAGTAGCCTCGGGGAAGCCAGCCCTGTTTCCATGCTTTCCCTGCCTCGGTGGGGCTGCACTGGGCTGTTTAGTTGTTGCCAGACACAGTGCCCTCAGCTACCACAAGGTCCCTGAAGTAGTCCCTTCAGGTGGCCCTGGGGGATCCCATCACCCGCATCCTATGGAGGGAATGCAACCGGTCTGCCTGGCCTGGTGTCCCGAGCCCCTGATGGCCCCAGGCAGCTGGGTGGGTGGCCTGCGGGAGGATGGGGTGGGCTTCTGGGCGGGCATTACCTAGACTCTGCAAGTCGAGATGGTCATCTACAAACCCCTCACCCTGGATGGCGCTCTGGACGTCCTCGCCGTGGCCCACTGGGCTTGTCATTTCCTGTTCCTTCTCGTTGTGCATCTGGGCGTACACGGTCCTGCCTGGGCGTTTCCTGTGGGATGGGGTGGGGGCAGGGCACTTAGCTCAGGGCAGCCACCCAGCCCTCCTGCTCCAAAACCTCAGTGGGGTCGGGGCCTGGTGCAAGTCTGCTCCAGAGGCACCTGCACCAAGCCCGAGTCTGTCTCCTGCCCTCCATGCAAAGCCACCTCCTCCAGGAAGCCCTCCCTGGTTTGTGCTCTCTCAGCCCTGGATTTCCCTCTGTCCTGACAACTGGTGATCACTGTCTACTTGTCCATCTCCTCTTATAACTGGCCCCAGGGAGGGAGAGGGCCTCATACTCTCCTTTATCTCCGCCACACCCGGCGACCTTGACTGCATTGGTGCACATTCCCACACCACGTGCAAGGCTGGCCCGCTCTGAGAGGCGCCTGCTGAGCCCTGTCTGGGCTTCCCAGGGTCACGCTGTTCTCAATTCTCTTCCCCTCCAGGGGCCAGAGGAAAGGGAGGTGGCAGGCATGGCTCCTCTGCCTCCCCTGGGACTGAGCGCAGGACCCGAGTTAGTCCAATGCTTCTGAGATGTGGGGCTGTTTGTTACGAAGCCAGCCCAGCCTGTGCTGACTGCCGCACTGCCACTGGGCCCAGGCTGCGAGGGCCTGAGGCCTCAGGACAGTTTCTCTGTGCTGCCCTAGGTGGGCCTGGAGCTGTGGGGACACGCTTGCCCCATAACTGTGCTCCCCCCATTTCCATGGTGACACAGGCACGAACTGACTCAGTGCGAAGCCTGCGTGTGCTGGCACTGGGCCGGCCACTGGCACCCTTGCCTCTCTCCGGACACCTTCTAGGCCCCTCAAGGCCCCCACTCTCCTCCTCCCACCCACCGGGCGTGAGTTGGGGCCAGGACATACAGGGCTCTTTACACAGGTGCAAGAAGCCTGGGGCATTTGTGGATGCCACAGTCTGGCCCTCGGTGGCCTGAGGGTGGGGAGAAAGATACCTACAGAGACCAGAGTCCGTCCCTGCTGTGGTCTCCCCTCCCTGCTTCCCACCTTGCCTGGCCAAGCCGCCTTCCCCTCCCGGGGCAGCGAGCGACTCTGCAGCCCGGTCCCTCCGCCCGCATTTCCCAGGGGGGCGGGGACCAAGCCCAGATGACACTACGCTCAAGGGGGCGAGAGACAGGGTGAGGACAGCGCCAGCGTTCGCCTCCCACGCGGCCCTGCCTGGGACAGGCGCCTCCCACCGTCCTCTCCCACAGCGTGGGGACGCTGGGACCCCGCGCCTGCGAGGGCCTGCGAGTCCAGATCAACTTTGTAGGGCGATGATGCAGAGAAGGCACAGGGGACGCCTGCGGGACCTGCGGTTCTGCTCCTCTCCGCTCTCCGCCCTCCCTCGTCCTCCCCTCCTCTTCCTTCTCTTCGTCCTCGGCTCACCCCAGCCCTGCTCCTTCTGAGGCCCCTTTTACAGATGAGGAAACTGAGGCTCAGAGCCTCAGAGCCAGTTGGCGCAGGGCAGGGGCGAGGCCCAGGTCTCTGGGACCGACTCTGTCCTCTACCGCTGTCCTGCGGCTGAACAGGGTCCTTGTGAGCCAGCGTGGAGGGTGCTCGGTGCAGGCCCTGGGGGCAGAGACGGCTCGGGCTTGCCTCATTGGCCCGCAGGAAAGTGCCCCAGCGGGCACCTGTCCGGCAGCCAGCGCCTCTGCGAGCTTGCAAACCAGGAAGGCCACAGCATAGACCCTGCTTCATCTCTGCCCTGCAAACTCCTACTCATCCTTCAGGATTCCCACCAGAAATTGCCTCCCCAGGGAGCCCTCCAGATGCTCCAGAGCAGCTCAGGCCACCCCTTCAGGTGCGGCCGAGTAACCGGGCAGGTAACAAGCTGCTGGACATGCTTCCAGTCCCCCTGAGTCCCCAGCACCTGGGCCAGTCCCTGGCACCGTGGGGTGCTGTGCACACATAACCACTGCTTATAACACAAGAGGTTCACAAAGGACAGAGGGAGAGAGGGGTGAGGGGTCCAGGGCCAGGGAAAGGGCGGGGTTGGGGGGCAGGGCCCTCGGCTCCACACGAGCACCAGGAAAGCTTGAGGGAGCCGTCTCCTTCGCGGTCCTCAAGGGCCACCCTGATCGGGAGATGGAGGCCCCTGGAGCTGACCCAGCAGGAGGATCACGTCTGGAGGCTGCGTTTGCAGGAAGGAGTCTGGGGGCACCGCCTGGTCACCGTTACCCGTTCCCGGCTCCAGAGCCTGGGTGAGCTCAGACTGGCGGCCCTGCCGTGTGGCCACGACTCCTCCCAGCGGGGCCGGCCGCTCAGCCCATTTACAGATAAGGACCAGGCTCCGAGGGAGGAGGGGAGCCAAAGCCCCCTCAGTAAATGCACCCCGTCCTGCTGCCCACCAGCCTCGGCACGAGCCCCCGCCCGCTCCCACCGCGGGTGTCCCCGAGCAGCTCTGTCCGGACGCCCTGGAGCCTCTCCCGCTGGAGGGCCTGGTACAAAATGCCGCACATAGGGAATGGCTGGACGGGAGCCGAGGAAGCACAGACGGGGCCAGGCCTGCGTCAGCTGTGTGACCTTGGTCAAGTTACTTAACCTCTCTGAGCCTTCGTTTTCTCATCTATGAAATGGACCATGTCCCTCCTGTGAGGGGGAGGATGGGTGGAGCTGCACGAGGTGACGGCTGAGATGCCCAGGCAGAGTGGAGGACATGGGTGCTGGTTGGGTGGCAGGTGGCGGCTGTCACTCCCGGGGACCCGCAGGAGGTGCAGAACCAGGGAGGGGCTGCGTGGGCATGCGTCTTCCCCCCCGCAGCCCATCACAGGTCAAACTCACACCACCTCCTTCCCAGCCCTGGGGGAAGCCACTGCCTTGGGGGGCCCTTCCAGGCGTGCCCATGAACGTGAGCCGGGCCTGGCCCGCGTGCAGCCCCCGCCAGAGCCCGCTCGGTGTGGGCAGCAGCAGGGGGGCCTTGCCTTTTGAACTTGTAGAGGATGAATGCGCCCACCGCGAAGAGCCCGATGACAAACAGCACCACCACGGCCCAGTATCCGCCGCCGCCTCCTGCCGGCCGCCGGGACTCTGCAGGCGAAGCAGCTGTTAGCGGACGGCTGTGGACACTGGCCCAGACCCTGCCCGGCCCGTGGACGGAGGATGTTTCACACCAGGGGGTGGGCTCTCCGGGTGCCGCTGAGAGGGGACGGCGGGACATAAAGGACCAAGGGGCTTGTGCTCCGGCCTTGGAGGACCCCTGCCCCTGGGCCGGACTCCTGGGGGGCCACACCGCTGTGTGCCGGTCCTTCCTTCTGCAGCGCGGGCCGACGCCCTGTCTATCTCTGCGCAGGCGTGGCGCGCACCTGCCAGATCTAACGAGCACGGTGTCTTCACAGAGCAGAACAAAGCTCTTCAGCTTTTGGGGCAGCAAAGAGTCCTGCCCCAAAGGGGAAGGACACACAAGTGACTAAGAGGACAGTTCCAGGGAGGGGTCGGGGACAGAGGTCATCTGAGACCCTGAGCATCGGTGTCAACTCAGGTAAGAGCTCCGTGTGCGTCTGCGAGAGGCGAGCGCGGCCCTGGGTCTGAGCTGGCTGGGGACTAATGGCTTCCTTGGCGGCGTGCGCCCACCAGGGAAAGCGTGCAGGCAGCGCCTGAAGGCCCTGCACCTCGTCCTGGGGCTGGGACGCACACCCTCCCGCCCTGCAGGCCAGGCCGAGGGCTCTCACCTGTGTCTGTGTCCCTCAGGGCCACCAGGACCCGGACCCCGCCCTGCAGGAGGAAGCTGATCTTCTGTGACTTCAGCACCTGCTGGATGGCCGCGAGCCTCTGAAAGCACAGAGTGGGGAGTGGGGACGGGTCCTCAGGGAGAGCTGGGCAGACAGGCTGGAGCCATGGGCCTGGGGGGGACACTTAGCCTCCCTGAGCCTCAGTGTCTTTATCTGTAAAATGGGAATAATGACCCACCAGCCAAGTTTCACCAAGAACCACTGATGGGACACAGAGCTGACCCAGATGTGGTCCTGTCCTCAAAGAGCTCACGTTTCAGCAGGGAACAGGTGTAAGAGAGACAGGCCCTGCGGTGCGTAAATCTGGGGACACGCAGGGCTGCGGCAGGAGGCCCCCCGGCAGTGGGCAGGGAAGGCTTCCCAGGGGAGGAAGACCGAGAAGAGGACACGAGGGGCAGATGAATCAGACTCCGCCTCAGGGAGGGCTACCCCGGGAGGTGCTGCTGCACTGTGGGGTGGCGGATGCAGGTGGGCGGTGTCTGCGGCTGGGGGGGCAGTGGCCGCACAGCAGCCAGCCTTGGGACCATGGGCACCCTCCTCCAGGGTCGGTGTGACACGACAAACACGGGAGGTGCCTGGCGCACAGTAGGGCTCTCTCCCCCTCCTCTCATCCCTTCGTGTGTCCCCAAGCACCCGTCACCATCCAGGGGCTGGGCTGGCTTGGACACTTGGCTCTTGCCACACTTGTCGTCTCTGTCCTTTTGCTAACAACCATTCTAACAGGTGTGAGGGGACATATTGTGGCTCTAATTTGCATCTCTGAAGATCAGCCAGGTTTAGCATTTCTTCACATACCTGTTGGCTATTTGTGTGCCTTCTTCTGAGAAATGTCTCTCCAGGTCCTTTGCCTACTTTTTAATCAGGTTACTTGTTTTCTTGCTATTGAGTCGTTTGAGTTCCTTATGTATTCTGGGCATTCGCCCCTGTCGGGGGTGTGGTTTGCAAGCATTTTCTCCCACCCCAGCTGTCTCTCCACGCCGTTCCTCGCTGCCGCGGCCGCACAGGCTCTTAGTTGGACGTTATGCCATTTGCTTATTTTTACTTGTGTTGCCTGTGCTTTTTGGGGTTGTATCCAAAACATCATTCCCTGGACCAGTGTCGTGAAGTTTTCCCCTGTTTTCTTCTAGTAGTTTTACAGTTTCAGGTCTTATGTTTCAGCCCTTATTTCACTGGAGTGGATTTTCGTGTATGAAGTGAGATGAGGCTGCGATGCTGCTCTCCTGCCTGTGAAGATTCAGTCTCCCGGCACCGTGCACTGGGGAGCTTCTCTTTTCCCCACTGTGTGTTCCTGACACCTCTGTCTAACCTCCGACTGTAAATGTGTAGGGTTACTTCCGGGCTCTCTGTTCTGTTCCTTTGGTCTATGTGTCTCTTTTTATGCCAGTGCCATGCTGTTTTGGTTACTATAGCTTTGTAGTATATTTTGAAATTAGGTGTGTGAGGCCTCTAGCTTTTTTTTTTTTTGCTCGAGATTGCTTTGTCTATTCCAGGTCTTTTGTGGTTCCACACAAATTTTAGGATGTTTTCATGAAAAATGGCATTGGAATTTTGATAGGGACTGCATCGAATCTGTAGATCACTTTGGGCAGTACAGACATCTCAATAATATGAATTCTTCCAATGCAAGAACACAGGATTTCTTCCCATTTATTTATGTCTTCTTCAAATTGTTTTCATTTATGTTTTATACTTCTCAGTGTACAGGTCTCTCACCTCCTTGGTTAAACTTATGCCTAAGTATTTTATTTTATGTTTTGGGTGCTGCTGTGATGTGCTTGCTTTCTTGAGTTCTCTGGAGGGCAGGCTGCTGTTGGCGTACAGAGACGCCACTGAGTTCCTGTCTCCGGTTCTTCCTGACGGTGGCCCTCACCCAGCCTCACTTCTCTCATCTGTGAAATGGGCTTCTGAGCCCCGCAGGGGTTTGGGGTGTGTGCTGCCCCTGCGTCGGTGCCGCCACTCTCTCCTGATCACCTGAGACAGCGCTGGTCGCCGTGGCTAGTCCAGAGGCTACGTGAGCTTCCGGTTTATGTTTTAGAAATTGATGTAAAATTTATTCTTTTAAAGTGTATAACTCACTGCTTTTTAATATGGTCCCCAAATGTGCAACCTTTGCCACATCTAATTCCCAGCCATTTTCGTCACTTCCAAAAGAAGCCCCCACCCATTAGCAGGCAGCCCCTCGCCTTCCCCAGCCCGGCACCTCTCATCCGCCTCTCCGATGGGCCTGCTCTGGACGTTTCTGGATCATATATTAATAATGCATGGACTTCTGTGGCTGGCTTTTTTCACTTGGCACAAGGCTGTCGAGGTCACTGCGCCGTAGCAGGGTCTGCACTTCGCTCCTTCTGTGGGCAGAGACGACGGCGTTGTAAGGACAGACCACGTGTCGTCTCTCCGCGGGCAGCTGAGCCTTGCGCTGTTTCCAGGTTTTGGCTCCGATGAATGATGGCCGTGAACACCCGTCACAGGCCGTGGTGCGGACGCATGTTTTCGTGTCTCTCGGGTGTACACCCAGGAGTGGGACTGCAGGTCACGTGGAACTCCAGGGGTCACTTCCTGAGGAGCTGCCACACTGTCCTTCACGGCGGCCGCGCCCCTCCGGCCTGCAGCGTGCGGCTCTGATCTCGCTGCTTCCTCACGGGCACCTGGGACGGTCTGCTTTTGTATTTTAGCCGCCCTAGTGGGCACGACAGGATTGTGATCCACCTTTGAGTCCCCTTCCCACACCTGTCACCTAGCAGGTCTCCGACCCCTCCATAAGGGCTATCTGGAAGTTGTCACGGGGCTGAGCTCTGCTCTGTCCTGAAACCTGGGCCCCAGGGGTCCTGCCGTGCTCACCCACGTTTCCCAGCACCCCTTGCAGGCAGGCTGGGGCCATGCGACCAGCTCTGGCCAGGCACATGGGACAGGGCATGAGCACATCTGCTGGGGCCCCTCCCCTCACTCCCCCTGCGCAGTGACCTCGAAGGCTGGTGGCTTCCAGGCCATGACCGCCAGGCAGAGGAGGGCCAGTGCCCCGAGTGGGGTCACGATGTGGTGAGAATAAGCCTCCACGTGAGGAGTCTGCAGTTGTCCCTGTTGTGATGACACCGAGCCCTCAGCTGTGCAGGGAGGACACGGCCGCAGGACCTACCTTGTCACTTGTGAGGCTCCTCTTCCTGGTGGGCCTGGGAGGGGGAAGGAGCACATACAGGTCAGCCAAGGTGGGCAGCCCCGGCTTCACCACGGTCACCAGCAGCTCCTCGGGGACGCTGGTCTCCTGGGGGGACAGACAAGCCACTTTGATCCGCCTGTCTTCCTTGCCTCCTGCCACATGCTGGGCCCCCCACGAGCACCATGCCTCGCCTCTCGGCCTGTCTGAGTCCTGGTCATCTGTTCTGCAAGCCCTTCCTGAGCCCTGCACGCCATGGGAGGGCTCCTGTGCCACCTCCTGCACCCAGGCTCCTGGTCCCTCTGCCCCTGCCTGGGTTTGGGCCTTTGCCGCCCACACCGGCCTCCCCTTGGCCAGGCCTGCCCTGTGCCACAGTCCTTACACTGCGGCCAGCAAGAGCAAGGACCTTCCTCGCTAATGTCCTCCCGGACATTGGGGTGGGTCAAGGCTCCTTGCCACAGCATTCCGGGCCCGCCGCCTGGTCCCCGACTCCAGCTGCCTCCCGCTCCCTCTCCCCACCATCCCAGGTGCCCACATGCAACTCCCTCAACCCACAAGGCACTACTCATGTGGGTCCCTCTGCCTCCTGGAAGTCCCACTTCACGCACTTTCATCCGGCAAACTCCTATTCACCCTTCAGTGCCCAGGACAGTTTTACCAGCATTGTTCACAGGATGAGGGAAAGCATGGCCAGGGCAGCCCTCAGCCTGTGATGGCTGTGGATGGCCCTAGGGACTGGTCTTTCTCTCACTAGGGAGCCAAGGGCCTTGGGTGTCCTACTGCCTGCCCCCATGTCTGCCTCTGTGAGCTCCCTGAGGGACGTGGTCACATCTGATCTCTCTGTCTCCAGTGTCCGGCCCAGAAAAGAAATTCAGCGAATGAATGGAAATCACTTAAAGAGACTCTGGGGCCATTGGGGTCTTCTGCAAACAGCTAATGCTCACTAGAGGTGCACAGAGGATGCATCTTGTCCCTCCCCCAGGTGGCGGTGCTCCAGCTGTCAGTCCCCCAGTAGGGCAAAGCCCCACCTGGCCTCCAGGCTCCCCTCCCTGCAGCTGGCCTAAGGCCAGGGCACCGTGCCCGGGCAGCACCACCCACCCACCCTGCCCTGGGTGCCCCGGGGCCCTAGAGCTTCTCTGGGAGCCAGAGGCACCCTCGGGGCTGGGGAGGCTCCAGGCACCTTGGAGAGCAGCCGCGTGACCACCAGACCCACGTCTTCCCTCCACTCGGGCGTGTTGGGGTTGTTGGCATCCAGGTCCTTGGAAAACTGCAGGGGCACAACCTGAAACTGATCTGGAGAGAGGAGGGATGGGAGAGCTGATGCGTCCTGGCCAGCCTGGCTCTGGTCCCTCCAGGGAGGGCGGCCACATGTCCTGGGTGATCCCCAGGTTCGGATCCCTGGTCCCTCAGCCCCAAAATCTCCTCAAGCAGGTCAGGCACCCCCTGATTTTGTGTTTGGGGAACAATCTGCCTCCTGAGTGTCAGCAGCTGTGGGCTGTGCTGGGCAGGGTCCACTTCACTGGCTGCCATCTCCCAACAGCAGTGACGCCGACAGTGACGACAGTGAAGATGGCCACACTGAGCTGGGAGGGAGGCCCGGCGTGTGCTGAGCCTGGTGTGGGACCTGCCCCGTTGACTGCAGGGATGGACACACTCCACGAGGGCAGTCTCTAGTCCCTCAGGGACGTCAGCTGGGCCGGTCCCCCACCAGCCTGAGTCCCTGCAGGGCGGCAGCCCCATCTGCTCCTCCGCCCGTGCGTCCTGGGCTCCAGGGCTCACGCCCAACTCCAGAGTCCCCAGGAGCCTCAGAGCTAAGTCGCAACCTCTCCTTTACTTCCTGAGCCTCGGTTTTCTCCGCTGTGAGGTGGGAAGAGGCTTTGCAGGGCTGAGAGCTCGAGGGACAAAATCTCTGTGAACTGCTAGCCCTGCAACGTACAGCGTGGGCGAGGGTGGCTGCCGCAAAGATCGTGGCCCAGTGGTGACGGAGGAACTGTCACAGCAGCCTCAGCCAGGGCACGAAGGGTCCATGTGGGCATCCCGGCCCTCTGCACACTGCTCTGCTAAATATTTAACTGATGGCTGCTGCCCACAGCAGGGGCTGCTCTTATAGCAAAGTGAGGTTTCTATCGGTGAGGTGGGGCACGGGGCCAAGAGCTTGCTGGTGGGTCCCCTCTAGGCTTGGCACCGATTTCCTGTTGTAAACGTCTCCCGCGAGGAGCCCCGGACGCACAGGCAGACCCAGGCCCGGACTCAGAGCAGGGGCTCGGCGGGTCTGCGGAAGGGCGCCTTTCCCTTCCAGCTGCGCCACGAGCCACTCCTGGAGGCGCGCAGGACCAGAGCCCGAAGCTGGCTCCTGCTGCTGCGCAACCTTGTCCAGTCACTCAGCAATGTCCTCACTTGTGCCGTCCCATGAGTGCCACAGGACACGGGAGTTGTCAGTATTTATGTTACTCATGGGGAAACTGAGGCCAGAGAGGCTGGGAGCCTTTGCCCAGGCCACAAAGCCAGAGTAGAGCTGTGCGCACTCACCCAGCCCCTCCTCCCCAGCCCTGGGCCACCCTGGGGAGGCCAGGACATCCACGGCCCGACCATGCGGCCCGACCCTGGGGAAGGACTCACCCAGCACGCGGATGACCCTGGAGTCCTGCAGCACCGAGTTCCCACAGGCGGCCTGCACCGTCACACGCACGTCGCCCGTGTCTGGAAACTGCGTCTTCACGGAGTTATCCAGGGACAGGAGGGGCTGCAGGGCACAGGTGGGGTCAGGGCCTGGCCTGGAGGTGCAGTGGGTGACAGGGACGCGGCCCGAGGTCTGCTGCCCAGCCACGTTGCAAACAGTGCCCTCCCCTTGCTCTCACCGGCAAATGGCCAATCACGGTGCTCTGCAGAGACAGCACCTGGGCAGGGGTGCCGCCAAGGGCACCTGGGTTCTAAGCCAACACAGCATGGGCACGAGTCCCCTGGCACCCCCTCCTTCCACATGGCACCGCCAAGCCTCTCCTGTGTGGGCATTTTTGGAGCCTTAACACGGCCCCTAGGCTGGGCCTCATCCCGCTGGCCCTGGGTCATCTTCCCACCCCACTGCAGATGAGCTGCGCACCTTCACCCCTGTCACCCAGCACGAGCTCTGTACCCCAGCTGCGGGGGTGGTGCACACTCAGCATGGGTGGGCGGCAATGTTATCCCGAGACAGCAAAGGCCATCCCACCCCTATAGCTGCAGAGACGGAGGCTCTGCGAGGTGAAATGATGTGCACAGAGCTGCAGCTGGAAGTGGCTGAGCCAAGACCCGAACCCAGAGCCCGTCTCCTTCCTGGACCCTCTGCAGCCCCAAGGAAACACAATCCAGAGTCTACAGCCCCTCTTGGGCCTCCGTGTCTGGGGCCTCAGCTGCTGCGGGGGCTTTCTGCTGGGGTGCAGGCTGCTGTTTGCTGAATGAGTAAAGGGTGCCCCTCTTTGGTCTTGAGGCCTCAGCCTGAGGACCGACAGCTCGCCCTCCCCGAGGCATTCTGCTGACTTGGGCTCTCTCCTGCTCCAGAACTGTCCTTGGCTCCCCACTGCTTTCAGGGTACAACTCAGGCCTCTGAGTGAGACTTCCAAGATCTGGTCCAGCCCTAATGAGCTCCCTGAAAGCTTCCCTGTATCCACCCCCGCCAGAAATGGCCTCCCCTTCCCGGAGCTCTCACACACCCCACCTTCCCACTCCCATGACACTTGTCACACCCTAACTCTGGTCAACCACTTTGTTCCCATCTCTCTCCCAGGAAAACACAGTGACTGGTCTGATTCATCCTGTGTCCCCTGAGCAGATGGACCCCAAGAAGATGCCCAGGGTTGGGTGTTGAGTGAAGGATGGACAGTGTGTGCCCCTCTTAACTGCCCCAGGAGAGCCCCAAGTGGGGAGTGCATCCTACACTGAGTCCTTCTGCTGAACGTCAAGGGCTGTGCCCCGCCCCCACTCTGCACCCAAGCGGAGCCTGTGAGAAGGAGGCCTCAAGGGGGCCAGGCCAGCGCACCTGTAGGCTGTGGCCGATCCACCAGTAGAAGACGGTGAGGTTAGGGTTCAGGGGCAGCAGCACAGCTGTGAGGTTCACCTCCTGGTTGATGCCGATGACAGGAACCACCTCTAGGTAGAGGGCCTGCAGGGGGGCTGTGGGGTCCCCCAAAAGGCCAAGGTTAGAAGGTATCAGAGCGCAGAGTACTTCAGAGACTGCTTATTGGTCACTGTCACCATCAACATCATTGTTATTATCACCACCACCACCATCACCACCATCACCACCATCACCACCACCACCGCCGCCAACATCACCACCACTGCCACCATCATCACCATCACCATCACCACTACCACCACCATCACCACCACCACCACCATCACCACCAACACCAACACCACCAACACCAACACCACCACCATCACCACCATTACCACCACCGCCACCACCACCACCACCATCACGACCATCACCACCACCACCATCACCATCACCACCACCACCACCACGACCATCACCACCACCACCACCACCATCACCACCATCACCACCACCACCATCACCACCAACACCAACACCACCAACACCAACACCACCACCATCACCACCATTACCACCACTGCCACCACCACCACCACCATCACCACCACCGCCACTGCCAACATCACCACCACCACCATCATCACCATCACCACCATCATCATCACTATCATCACCACAATCACCATCACCATCACCACCATTGTTGTCACCATCATCATCATTATCACCATTATCACTATCACCATCAACACCACCATCACAATCGTCACCAACACCACTATCACCATCATCACCATCACCACCATCACCATTGTTGTCACTGCCACCATTGTCATTGCCACCACCCTAGCATTGTACAGGTCATCAGTGGTGCGAATTGAGCCCAGCCTGCCTGCCTCCCTGCCCCTGGGCTCACCATCCTAAGTACTGCGGGCCTACAGCAGCCCCAAAGAACCCCCTGTGCTTCCCCAGGAGCCAGGTTCTCTCTGTCACAGGGAGCAACTCCCAGAGGGGTCTGGGGGGTGGACTTACAGTTGACCTGCACAAAGAGCACCGCCTCGTCGTGCCCTGCCATATTCTCTGCCCTGACAGACACGCGGTAGACACCAGGGCTCTCATAGCGGTGCCGGATGGGCTCCCCAGTCAGCGTGAGGTTCACGTACATGGCCTTGAAGCCATCCCCAAGGTCTACCTGGTACTTGGTGGTCAGGACATCACCCTGCAAGGAAACATCATGTGGCCATTCAGGAGTGGCCCTCAAAGCTCGTGGGCTGGCAGTGGCTCATTCCCTCATGCACTAATCTGCTCCCTTCTTTCCTTGAAATGGGTGGGCTTTAGGGACCCACAGGGGACCGAACCTGGTTCTACCTCTGAGATTCCAGCCCAGAGTATGGGGCTGACACAGGCAGCCCAAGAGCATTTGAAGGGGGGACCAGGACCAGGTTACATCTCAGAACAATGCCCAGAGGTAGAAAGGGACGGCTGAGAGCCCAAGGGTGACGTCAGGGAGAAGTTTCAGGGTGGGGCAAGGGCCCCAGGAGACCCGCGGAGGCCTGCGCCAGGCATGGGGCCAGGGTGTGAGAAGAGGCCTCCCACAGCACAGAGGGTCTCGGCATTGCCACCAGGAAGACGCCCACGTCTCCCAGGAAACAGAGAAGATGCGGTTTTCCCTTCTATGATGCTGCGGTTCCTGCTTTCCTCTTTGATCTCATGTCCTGCCGTGCCAGAACGATGCTCACACGCGGCGGGGTCTCTGCAGAGGGCATGTCCCACCATGGCCACCCCTGCAGCATGTGGCCACCCGCACACGCTGCTGTGTCACCTCGCGCACTTCCTGGCCATGGGCATTATCCTCCAGTAGCCACATTTTCCTCGGAGTCGGGAAGTTTAGTGAAGGAAGCGGTGAGGTTTTCAGCTTCACAGCGAGACCGAGGTCTCACATCAGTTACCATCTCCTCCCCCCTTCCGCCCGCTGTCGCTTTCCGCTAAGTGGCCCCCGTCAGGAACACCCAGAAAACTGTCTCCTCGGGAGCAAGAACGAAACAGGATGATGACTAACCATTTAGCAATCTTCTTAGTTTACACCCGCCAGCCTGCAAAGGTTGGTAACTACTTTCGCATAAACTATGTTCCTTTAACTTCCGCCACAGATGATGGCACAACTGGCTGACCAGTGTCTCCCCAAGCTCATGCCCACCAGGAACCTCAGAATGTGACCTCGTTTGGAAACAGGTCTTCGTGGATGTACTTAGTTAGCATGAGGTCGCCCCGAGCAGGGCATACCCTGGATCCCGTGACCGGCGCCCTGGTGGCAGAGAGGAGAGGGAGGTTTGAGACGCAGGGAGGAGGCTGTGGGGACCCGGAGGCAGAGCCTGGAGTGAAGCTGCCCTAAACCAAGGGCAGCCTGGGGCCGCCTGGAGCAGCAGGAGGTCAGAACGGAGTCTCCGCCTTAGCCTCGTGCTGTTTCAAGCCGCCCAGCCTGTGGGCAGCGGGAGGCTCGTGTGGCCTGGAGTCGGGAGCTGTGGTCTGGCCGCCGGGGCTGAGGACGCTATGCACATTTACTCCTTAAATATCTCACTTGGTTAAAGCAACTTGTCATTTTTTTCCTAATTACAAAACTAGTACATTCTCAACATAGAAAAGACAGAACATGCAAAGATCAAAGCAAAGAAAAGAAAAAGAAAAAGCAAAGTCTCACCATAATACCCTCCATGAATACCTTGGTATATTTCATTCTGATCTATTTCTATTACCGAGCGCTTTTGAAGGCAAGTACGTGTTTCACTCTGAGATAACGACAGACTCACACGTGGTTGTGAGGAATAGCGCAGGCAGAGCCTTGCACCCTTCACCCGGGTCCCCCCGCGGCTAACACCTCGCCAAGCTGTGGCATTACAACTGGGATGTCCACACTGACAAAATCAAGGCGCGGAACAACGTGACCACCGCCAGGATCCCGCCTGCCATCCTCACAGACACACCCACCTCCCCTCAGCAGCCCCGGACTCCATGGCAACCACCAATGCCTCCTCCACGTCTGTGGCGTTGCCCTGTTGAGGACGCCGCATACATGGACTCCACACGCACCGGTATGGAGCGTGGAGTCACCCTAGTGGCTTTGTCACTCAGCACAATGCACTTGACATTTATCCAGCTTATCGCAAGTTTCTGGCCTTTACAAATAAAGCTGCTGTGAACATACACATACGGGTTTTTACGTGAGCCTCGGTCTTCGTTTCTCCGGGACAAATGCCCAAGAGTGCAAGTGCAGGTCATGCTGTAGTTGCATGTTTACTTTTCAAAAGAAACTGCCAAAGTGTTTTCCAGAATGGCTGCACCATTTTTCCACTCCCACCTGTAATGTATGAGGGATCCAGTTTCCCCGCATCCTCACCAGCATTTAGTGTTGTCACTATTTTTTATTTTCGCCTTTCTGGCAGGTGTGCAGTGCTGTTCACCTGTGGTTTTAGTGTGCATTTCCCTGACGGCTCACGGTGCCGAGCATCTGTCCATGTGCTGACAGCCATCCGCACACCCTTGCAGGAGTGGAGGATGTGCCACCTCTACACAGCTGGATTGGCATATTGATTATTTCTGGGTCAAAAACCCTGGAGAAATTGCAGTTTCAGAAAGGGAGAGCCGGCCCGCCTTCCTGCACGCACCCACGGCTAGGGGTGCCCTCCCCTACCGGGCGGAGGAAACGGCCCTGGTCACCCGAGCCGGGCACCCAGGGGCTGCAAGGGGCCTGAATGGACACGCTTATGGGACAACCCCTTATCTGCCACCTGTTCCACACCTGGCACATCTCCTAGTCACTCCCCTAGAAAATGTTACTGCCCCAGCCAGATTTTTTTTTTTGTCCACCATTTATTTTCCAATGTATTGTTCTTTGTCCAAAAAGTATAGAAGCATCTTGCTTTGGTGACCTTGGACTTCACTGTCTTGTGAAGGTCCCGTGCACGTGTAACACCAACATGACCTGTCTGCCTCTCCCTGTTCCTCTGCTGGCCTCAGTGGGGGGCTCTCGGGTGAGTGGTCTCTCGCGTCTTTTGCCCATTTTCCGGCGGGACGGTCTGTTTCCTTACTGTTGGGTTCCGAGAGTCCTTTAGATGTTCTGGGTCCCAGTCCTTGCTGGACCTGTGGTCTGCAGGTATCTCCCACCCTCGGCCTGTCTCTTCTCCTTAGCGAGGGCGTTTCGCAGAGCAGAAGTGTCGAGTTTTGATGCAGCCCCATTTGTCAACCTTTGCTTTTAAGGAGTGCGCTTTTAGTGCCAAATCTAAGGACCCTTTTCTAGTCCTAGATCCCCCAAATTTTCTCCTATGGTTTCTCTAAGAGTTTTATGACTTTCACACTTTACATTGAAGTCTGTGATTCACTGTGAGTTGATTTTCATCAGGTGTGGGGTTCAGTCGCGGTGCGTTTCTATTGCATTCTTCCTTCAGGGAGCTGTTTTCGTACCGATGTGAAAACTCCGGCGGGCGTATTTGCGTGGGTCTATTTCTGGATTCCCTGCCAGATCTAATTTTAGGGCTCTCCTAAATCCGGTGCCGTTTCCGAGCCTAGCTTGGCCTGTGAGTGAGTGTGTAAGTGCACAAATGTGTCTGCGAGTGTGTACGAGTGTGAACACGAACGTGTGTGAACACGTGTGTGAGCATGCGTGTCCCCGTGTGCATGTGTGTGCGTGTGTGTGCCCACCCCAACCCCACCTTCCCACACCCTTCCCCAAGGGAACAGTAGCTTCTTCGAGGGGTGCCCCGGGAACCCTCTCTGCTGACAGCTGCTGCTTCTCTGCCAAGAGCCTCTCTGGTCACTCTCCTGACCTCCGCAAACTCAGCCCCAGGCCCGCAGAGCAGCCCCAGCAGTGGTCCCAGCCACTGGGCGGGTGGGGACACTGGCCCCTGGGGCTGGCCGCGCCCCGTCTGGCTCCATCAGGAGACTCTGGGACGTGACTGACTTGCTCAGATGCCGGGCTCCAGGAGGCAGCAGAAGGCCATTTTTCCTGGAGGTCCGTAGGGGCCTCAGGGGGTCAACTCTGAGGGTCCGTGTGACCCCAGGCCGGGCAGGGTGCTCTGTCCCTGGCACCCCTAGACGCTGCTGTGAACAGAGGGGCCCCACCCCCACCCAGGCGGCCCCCTCGGCTGGAGGTGTGACTCTCACGACAGTCTCACTCAGCGTGGGAACCTGGGACGGCGGGACCTGGGGTGGTGGGAATCGGAGCCTGCACCAGCGAGCGGCTCAGGTCTGGGGCCCAGACTCGTCTCTGTCCACTCGGAGTCCCGAGGCCTGGGACTCATGCGGACTGTGTGGCCTTAAGAGAGCGACTGCGCCTGTCCGGGCCTCGGTTTCCCCAGCTCTAACCCAGGCTGACAAGAGCGCAGCACGTGAGGCTATGCGAGGAGTGCAGGGAGTAGTGCCCGACGCAGAGGCACTCAGCAGGCACAGCTCTGTGTCCTCCTGTGCCTCAGTTTCCCTGCTTGCACTAGACCAGGCTCCCTGCTGTCCTATTCCAAAGAACTTTGCCATCCTCATTCCACCCCACCTTGGCACAGTATTTTTAAAAGCTTTTGTTTTTTTATTATTTATCTTGTTTTGAACTAGATGGTTGCTTGAAATATTATAATGCCATTTTTTTTTTTGAGACAGGGTCTGTCTCACTCTGTTGCCCTCCCTGGAGAGCAGTGGCATCATCATCGCTCACCGCAGCCTCCAACTCCTGGGCTCAAGCGATCTCCTGCCTCAGCCTCCTGAGTAGCTGGGACTACAGGTGGGCACCAACATGCCTGGTACAGTTTTTTATTTTTTTGCAGAGATGGGATCTCACCATGTTGCTCAGGCTGGTCTGGAACTCCCGGGCTGAAGCCATCCCCCTGCCTCAGCCTCCCAGAGTGCTGGGATTACAGGCATGAGCCACCGTGCTTGGCGAGCACCATATTTTGAAGAACATTTAAAGAAAACACACATAGTCCTGAAGCCACACTTGCTACCTTCCCCGTATTTGTTAACCAAAGACCTGGATGCCGCAGAGCTGTGTGCAGGATGCCTGCTGTCCCAGCCAGGGCGCTCCGGGGCTGGGAACAGGAGCGTCGACCGCTCCTTTGTGCTTTTCTGTAGTTTTGAATTTTCTGCATATCTGTAAGTTTTTCTAGGTTTTGTTTTTGAATTTCCTACAATAAGAACTAGCTAATTCTATAATCAGGGAAATAAACATGCCACAGACTAACTTAAAAAGACTAGAAGGAAATATGCAATATAAACAGTTGTTCCCATGGAGGACCAGGATTTTTTGGTGATATTTATATTCTCGATATTTTTTATGTGTTTTCAAAATGTTCTACAATGAACATATATTATTTTTAAAATCATAAGAAATGTAACACTTGTTCTAAAGAAAAAAGAGAGATGGGAGACTGGAGGAAGTGTGTATATATATCCGTGTGTATTTATGTTTGTATCTTCACACACGGAGTTTATCTTTGGTTGTATAATTATAAGTAATAGGTGCTTTTAACTTTCTGTTTTTCTTACGATTCCAAATTAACTCAATCAATATAATTAGAGGTTTTAAAAAATCCTATTGCCACCCACCAGAATGAGTAAATCTTACACCACAGCCCAGCAAACACGCACACAGCACCCGTGAAGCCACGCAAACCTCTGACGGCGCACGCTGACATTCTCCGCATCCAGTCTGTGACCCCCTGAGTCTCTTTCGTCGCTAATGTTGGTCTGGACCCAGGGAGCGGATTTCCGTCCGCCCTTGCCTCCTGCTGCCTGGAGCAGGCTGCTCTCCACGGCCATGCCCTAAGCTGCTGGACGTGGAGGGAACAGCTCCCCGTGCCCGTCCCCTCTGCTCACCCTGCAGACAGCGCCCACTCACCTGCTCCTGCCGTACCACGAACAGGACGTCCTCTCCAGGCCGCACGGCCACCGCCTCGCCGCGGATACTGACCTGCAGGCCCCGGGGTGGCGTGAGGGGGCACTGGAGCTGCACTGGGCTCTGCTGCAGGTCCACACCACCCTCACACACGTTGGACACTGCCTTCCGGTACCTGGGTGGTTTGAAGGAAAATACACTTCTCTAAGCGCTGCGCCACCCCCAGCACCTGCACTGTGCATATAGGCTATGAAATGAACTCCTTTGTCCTTGATACAGGTCCTGGCTCTGACACCTCAGACATTAGTCCCTTCTTGCCAAGCCCTGGGATGCAGGAGAGGCCACTGCACCTGCTTGACAGATGGATGAGTGGATAAATAGATGGATGGATGGATACGGATGGATGCATTGATAGATGGATGGATGATAGATGGATAGATGGATGTATGGATGGATAAATGGATGGATGGGTAGATGGATGAATGGATGATGCATCATTGGAAGGATGGATGGAAGGACAGATGATGGGTGGATAGATGGAAGGATGGGTGGATGGATGGATAGATGGACGGATGGATGGATGGATGGATAAATAGATGAAGGGACAAATACATAGATGGATGGATGGATAAATGGACGGATGGGTAGATGGATGTATGGATGATGAATCATTGGAAGGATGGATGGAAGGACAGATGATGGATAGATAGATGAAGGTAGATGGATGGATGGATGAGAAGTTGGATGAATGGATGGACGGACGGATGGATGGATAGATGGATGGAGGGATGGATGGATGGATGAGTGACAGATGAGTGATTGGACGGATGACTGGATGAGTGGGTAGACGGCAGGATATGCGCTGTTGAGGCCAAAGCCTACACTTTCTGGGCCTGATTCCTGTTTCCTCAGGTCCCCAAGGGGAGTGATGGGGATTTTCAAATGAGCCCACAGGCTTTTCCCTCCCTCTCTGAAAACTTCCTCCCAGAGAAATGGGGAAGTTGGGCCTTCAGGTGGAGCACGTCTGGGACTTTCCATAGCTGAGGTTCCCAGCCCTTACGTACCTAACATGTTTATACGAAGTTAATCCTTTATAAGCGATGTTCCCAGCCTGTGGTGGCGGAGAAGTGTCAGGATGGCTCATACCTGTGGGCACTGTCCCCTGGCACACAGCTTGTACTCATCACTCCCCAGATGGAAGGAACAGCCACCATGTGCTGTGGGCTGGCACCCCAGCAGGAGGACCGTTAGGTGAGTGATGGCGACAACTGGGATTTGTGCTATGACAGAGTAAGCTCCGGGCATCGGGGTGGGTGGTCAGGGAAGGCTTCCTGGAGGAAGTGCTGTGTAAGCTGAGACCTACAGGCAGCGTGAGCACCTCCAGCCCCCAAGTGAGGGCCTGGCTCGCTGAGCGTTGGTAAGTAGGGGAGGGTCTGGGCACTGCAGAGGCTCAGAAGGACCAGGGGAGGGGTGTCCTTCTCTGGGTGGGCTTAGCTCTGTAGCAGGTGCGAGCCACGGGGCACCTTGGACCTCTTCTGTCCATTGTTCTCTGTTCAGAGCCAACTCGAGGCAGCGTCCCCGATGCTGGGTCGCAAGAGTGCAGATGGCAGAACCTTGTGGGCTTCTCGGCCTGGGAGCCAAGTTCATTCATCTGTGCCTATGGTGGTACACATGGGCCCTGCCACCAGCTTTTGTGTCCCAAGCACAGGACGTGAGCCCTGTCACCTGTCCTTGTGTCCCAAGCACAGGACGTGAGCCCTGTCACCTGTCCTTGTGTCCTGGGCACGGGACGTGAGCCCTGTCACCTGTCCTTGTGTCCCAAGCACAGGACGTGAGCCCTGTCACCTGTCCTTGTGTCCTGGGCATGGGACGTGAGCCCTGTCACCTGTCCTTGTGTCCCGGGCACAGGACGTCCTCAGCCTGACTTCTCTTTCCCTGACTCCACTTGGGAGGTGCCGGCAGCAGCCGGGAATGCCGTTGGGGTGCACGGCAGCTGCACCCTGGATTCAGGCGAGGAGAGGCCCTGCACGCACACTCACCCAAGGCTGCTGGTATAGGTCTGGCCCAGGGCACAGTCGTCAGGCGGGGACAACGGGTTAAACCAGAAGTTGGCAGAACACTTGTTGGCTTCCGGCTCTGAGGACGGGGAGCGCTCAAATCCGTAGTCACTGGGAGGAGGAAGGACAGTGGTCAGGCAACAGGCACAAGTGGGGGCCAGAGCCCACCAGCATGGGAGTGGCATTGGGGGCCTGGGAAGGGAACCGCATGCCAAGGGTCTACTATGTGCCCATCTGTGGGGACATGGAGGAGAACCCATGGTCCTGTCCCAGAGGGGGAAACAGGCCTGAGAACCAAGAGCTACAGTCCAGAATGACAAGGGATGCAGAGGGTACTGGGAACTCAGAGGAACCTGGAGGGCTTCCTGGAGGAGGCGAGCAAATCTCAAAGGATGATCAGACACAGGCAGGGGAAGTGGGGGAGAGGTACTGCAGGCAGGGACCAGCCTGGTCAGTGCAGGTGCAGAGACAGACGGGCAGAGGTGGTGGAATGTCAGGAAGCAGGATGGAGGGGTGACACCTCCATCCTGGAGGTGGCAGGTGGGCCAGAGGCCTCGCGAGCCACGTTGTCCTGTGGGCAGTGGGCAGCCACAGGTGGCTTTTGAGTGGAGCAGGGCACAGGTCGGGGGCCGTCAGTAGAGCCCTGGGTGGAGGAGGGCTGGGGTGGGCACAGTTTGCCCCCCGCACGCCCCGGCCTGCCCCCCAGGGGCTCCCCCGCGTGAGCAGGCCACCGTGGAGGTTTCAGAAGTACATCAAATTCTTTGACGCTCCTTCCTCCAGTGTGAGCTGGCCTTAGTGACTAAGGGACGGAGTGAAGCGGAAGTGACGGTGACCCGAGAGCAGGTCGTGACCGGCATGGCGGCTCCGTGGGAGGAAGTGCGAGCAGCCCCGTGCGGCCGCGAGCGAGCGGGCTGCTCACCAGAGGAAGTCCGAGTCGCGGCACTCACACACGCGGGACGTGAGCGCTGACGTGAAGCTCCTCCCCTTGATGCACCACGATGTGGACTTTCTTTTCCGGAAACTTCTCTGCTGGCCCATGATGCAGCGGTCGCCCTGCAGCAGGAATGTGAGGCTGAGGGCCCGGCCGCCAGCTCGCGCCGGCTGTACTCTGATCCTGGCTGTCCCGGGCAATGCCCGATTCCTCAGGCGGCAGGGGGCAGGGGGTGGGTCCCCTCTTACAGATGGGGAAACTGAGGCCCAGAAGGGGAAGTGGCCTGTCCGAGGTCAAGCTGAGGCAGCCTCCCTCCCATCCCAACCCACAAGCATTCATTAGGCACCTTCTGTGTACAGCCCTGGGCCGGCCCTGAGGGGTCACGTAGCAGCTGGGAATGCAGGCCCCCTTTAAGGGCCCCGCTGCACCCCCAGGCCCCGAGGGTGCCAGGCCCTGTGCTTGAGACAAGCCACGGCCTCGAGGGCTCGTGTGCTCACAGTAGGTCCTCAGGGGAGGAGAGAAAAGGCCCCACCCCAGCCCTGCACCAGCGGCTGTGGCGGTGGCAGCGAGGGCTGACGCCCACGCCTTGCTTGGCCGAGCCTGAGCCAGGCCCTCCCAGGCCGTCCTGCTCCTCCGTGTGTGACCCAGTTCAGTGCAGAGCCCGCCCCATCCGTCTGGCACGCTCCCGTGGCCTCCGTGTCGGATTGGGGTCCTCGTCCCCACCCCAGGAGGTGTCTGCTCACCCTGGCCTGCCTGCGGCCAGGGTCCCCTCCCCCCAACGTGTCCTCACAGTGCTGTCCACCCACGGGCCCCACCCTGCGCCTGGGCTGGCAGGGAACCCTTGGCATGCGGTTCCCTTCCCAGGTCCCCGCGCTCCAGCTGCGCCCAGCCTCTCCCGCGCGGTGAGCCCTGCGCCCGTGGCGGTGGCCTGGGTAAAGCAAGCACCCCTGAGGCGTTCTCTCTTTTACAGTCCCCCACCCCCGGCCCCTGACATCCCAGGCTTCTCGGTCACAGCCCTACTGGAGCGAACTGGAGCTTGGTGGCCTTATTTAGTCCTCCTCGGAAGCTGGGGGGATTCTGTGAAGACTTCTTGGAGGAGGTGCCCCCAGCCTGGCAGGGGAGGACGGAGCAGGCAGAGGTGGGCCCCCACCTGCACCCAGCCTGCCGGACCTGGCCGCGTCCTGGCCTTACCTGAAGGTTGGTGAGGTCCCAGGAGCTGTAGTCGTCCTCGCTGCACTGCTTGGAGAACGAGGGCCGGAAGTCCACCTTGACGAGCTCCCAGTCTGAGCGGAAGCTGATGTGGCCGAAGACGCTGGGGAGGGGCGAGGGGGAGAGAGAGGCGCCACCTTAGCCTGGCCCAGCCGCCGCGTGGCACCTCCCCTCTGGACGCAGCTCCCACTGCACACTGCGAGGGACACGGCTCCTGCCCTGCAGGGACCGGGCCATGCTGCCCGGACAGAGCCTGGCCCTCTGCGGGCGCTCGGCCGGCCCTGGCGTTAGTGTTCCCACGACGACCACTGTGATCGCTGGCTTGTCAACCGCACTGGCGTGGCTCGCCCTGTCCGATCCCACATGCCTGCTCCTTGAGCGACAGGGAAACAGCCCCAGGGCCGGGTCCTGGCCTCCCAGCCACCGCCAGGGCCCTTTCCCACCCCACGTGCTGGCCCTTGTGTTCTGTTTTGCAGAACAAATCGTGGCCAGGCTGAGCCTCGTACTGTCGACTTCTCCCTGCTCCTGTTGCCCGACCGCCGAGGGTTCTGAGCTGCAGAAACCCGGCTTGTATCGCTGGGCCGCAGGGCGCTCGCACCCACGTGGAACTGGCATCTCAAGAGACATGCGTCATCAGGCCCGACTCAGAGCAGGCGGGTGAGGAGGGGCACGTCTCAGCGCCCTGCTCCCGGCCTTGGTTGGAGGGGAAGCAGTGGAGGGAGGCCAGGGAGGCAGCCATGCAGGGAGCCCCACCGCGCGGCAAGCAGCCCACACGTGGCCCAGTCAGGCCAGTCCACCCCCATGCTACAGATAGGAAAGCCAGGGCACAGAGAGGTCGAGTAACTTGCCCAAGGTCACACAGTTTGTGCTGTTTCTTATCCTCTGCTTGGCAGTTAGCAGTCATTTGCTGAGCATGCCCAGATATTTGCCTCTCAGTGAGGGTCACTTCCTAAGGAGCTTCCTCTCAATCCCCCCAATACCTTATGTTTGGGGTCCAAAGACCACCCGAGAAGAGGGGCCCAATATGCCCTTCCCTGGCCTTCTCTAGTCCAGCTTACAATGCTCTGGCCATATTACCAAAGGTCAAGCATCTGGATGGGGGAGGTGATACACCCTACTCTGGTCTTGGCCCCTGTCTGAACACCACTAACAGGGGCTGGATTCTTGGGGTGGCCAGTCATGATCTGAACGGACTCAACCCGCACTCTGGAGTGGTGTTGAGAAAGGTACTGGAGTAAGTTCTTAGGGATATGACGGCCGGGTCTGAATGTCTGAGGCTAGTATTTGAAGATGAGGTTTGGCTCCACCGGGCACCTCTGAGTCAGGCAGGCCTCCGCACCCCGTTTCCCACACGTGTGACCCTGGGCAGGCCCATCTCCCTCCTGTGCCTCGGTTTCCTTGGCTTTAGAGTGGGGACAAGGCGACTGGCCTTTCAGGACTGATGTTGGATCCGTGCCGGTGCGGGCAGGGTGCCCGGCGCATAGTGAGAGCTTCACACACACACACACACGTGCACACACGTGCACACACGTGCACACACGTGCACATCAGCCCGCTCCCCAGAACTGTGTCACGAGGGAGGTGGGATCATCTTTATTTCACAGATAAACCCGAGCCCGTGACGCTGGGCTGGGCCTCCTGCCGTCCTGGCAGCTGCCGCCTGTCCTGCCACGGGTGGGCTCCGTGCCGGTGTAGCCGGGCCATTTCCGCCCCGTGTCCTCGCCTTCACGTTCCTGCCCCGTCACGGCTGGCCCCTGGGGCTGGGGGCGCCCACTGGGCTCTCAGTCCAGCCTGGCCCCTCACTGCGGAACCGCCAATCCCGGCGGCTTTTCTCCTGCACCGGCAGCCGGGAGCCGCACGCCGCTCCGTCCCTCCCAGAGGAGCGCGGAAGGGGGGCTCGAGCGTTGGCCTGGGAACTCTCCTAGCCGCTGTGACACAGCCCACCAAGGACAGGGGAGACGTCCCTGCGGCCTGGCCTCTACTCTGCCTTGTCCAGCGGCTCTGGCAGGCGCTATTTCCAACAAGGATTGTGTGGCTTTGGCTCCAAAGCGCTGTGATTTGGACGGTGTCCTGCCTGCTGTCTGTCCCCTGCCACACCCATGTGGACAGCCCCCTCTCCGGAGAATATCGACACACTGGGGACCTTCTGCCCAGCATCGTCACCCACACAAGCCTGGCGGCTGGTCATCTGGGCAGTGTGGGGCCTGAGCTCAGGAAAGGAGGCTTGTTCAGGGGGCACACTGTACCCCCGCGAGCATCTTCACCCAGCACGCGTGGGGCTCTCGCTCCTGCAAACGGTGGCATGACGTGTGTGGGCACCTGCCGCCAGGTAAATGCTCCCTGTGGGGAGCATAGGACTGTTATTCCCATCTTACAGGTGAGGAAACTGAGGCCCAGGCAAGGGACCCGCCCAGAGCCGCGCAGCTTCAGCCTAGCTCCTGCAGGAGCCGGCGCTGGAACCAGGGGCCGGTGACTCCGGGACCGTGACGCTCTGCCGGGAGCCGTGGCAGTACCGCTGCTGGCTGCAGGGTCCCCGGGGGGCTCTCAGTCCCACCCGCGGCCCCAGCCTGGGCCGAGCAGGGGCTGGCTTGGCTCATCAGTTAATGCTTCCGAGTCTCCGAAGTCCTGCCTTTTAGGAAACCTAAAACCTCGGCTGACACTGCGGGAAATATCTCATCTAGTTAATTCTGAGTCTTCAGCTGGTGCCAAAGGAAGCCTGCTTATCGCTTTGCAGCTAAAAACGAAAAATGGGCCAAGCTGTGGGGGCTGGGCCGTGAGCCTGCTGGCCCTGAGCAGCTCATGCCCGCGTGGGGAGCAGCCTGCAGCCCGGCGAGGCTCTGGGGTCCCCACCCATGCCTGAGCCCAGGGCCCGGGGACCCCTCGCTGCTCTGAGGCTGCTGAGCCCGTGGGGGCGGCGGCAGGTGCCGAGGGAGGAGGGGCGGGAAGGCAGCGCCGCAGGGGCGGCTCCCACGCAGACGAACTTTCTCCTCTGACACGCGGGTCTTTTGCGGTCCGAATTCTTTCTGTGTCGACCGGCACTGTCGAGCTGTTTGAAGTTGCAGCTCTGTGAAATAGGAGGTCTGCGGGAACCATTCTGATGCTTTTTAGAAAAACTTAAAAGGTTGTAGCACCCGGCTGTGAATTCTGCCATTATTCTTCTGGGGACGAAATGCCCCATCCGTGGGTGGGGGACGGAAGCCGGGCTGCCTCTGGCCCAAAGCCGGCCCTGCCATGGTGACAGTCAGGACGAAGGCTCGACGTCCTGCCAAGCCGAGTCTGCTCAGGGCTCTGGGGTAGACAGCGCGCCCGTCTCGGCCGGGCTGACTTGCTCGCTCCGCAGAAGGACTGGGGCCGCCCTCACTGGCAGCGGTCACTGTCCCCTCTGCTCCCCGGCTCTGGCCTCAGGAGACGGCTCAGCCGTGCCAGGGGTCCAGGTGGAGCCCACCCACCGCACTCCCAGCACGCCACAGCCAGAGCACCGAATTGGACGCCCTTCCTCCCTCGCCTCCCGCTCCCCACAAATGTGGCACCACCTCCCGTGGCCTCAGGAAGAGACCCGAGGCCCCAGCAGCAGGCGGCAGCGCCACCATCTAGAGTTGAGCGACTGGGCGGGGCCGGGCCCGGGCGGAGCAGGAGCCGAGGGTGCCGGACTCTGCACACGCCAGGGGACTCAGGGAACAAGAGGGTGATTATTCTCCACCCGGCTTTTATAGCATGGGACCCCGGGTCCTCTCCCCGTCCCCGGCTGGGCCCCTTCCCACCCCTTCCTCGGGCAGAATTCTTGGGAGATCTCAGCACCTCCAGGAACAGGGCGTAAGTCATTCCACGGAGAGTTCTCCTGAGAGCAAGACCACGTGACCGCGCGCAGGAGGTGGCCAGCAGGGCCCCTCGCAGCCTGGCACAGCCATGGTGGCAAGGACACAGGGAGGACAGGCCGGGCTGGGGAAGGGTCCGGCAAGGGGAAGGCACTCCGGGCTGGCGGAGGGCGCACGAAGCCCCGGCCAAGCTCGCCGTCGCGCACCGTCCAGAGCACACGGACACGCTTAGCGGTCTGGGGCGCTGAGACTGCGCGGCGACGTGAGCTGGACGCGCAGCTAGGTCGGCGAGGGGCCCTTCCCTCTTGGGAACAATGTGCCCCCCGCCGGGGTTCTGGGAGGGGCGCAGGGCTGCCGAGCAGCGTGGCCGGCCGGGCGGGAGCTCCGAGTCTGCCCGGGGTCTCCGCGCCTGCCGTCACCCGGGAGGAAGCACACGGAGCATCACAGGGCGCAGCTGTCGTGGCGCCTTCCCAGTGACCGAGAGCGGGGTTAGAGTCCCCGTGTGGCACACGAAGGGCCGAGGCTTCTGGAAAGGGAGAGGAAATACCGCTTCCTGCGGCCTCAGCCAAGGCCCTCCGAGGTTTTCCCAAGCGACAAGCAGACGGGCTGGTCGGGGGGAGGGCGGCTGGGGTGGGTGCTGGGCACGAAGGTGGCAGGGCCCCCAGGGGCGGGTTTCCCAAGGCTGGGCTCCCAGCCCGGCCCTGGCAGTTGGGCCAGCTCAGGGCCATGTTTGCCTGGCCTCCTCCACAGACGAGGGAACACGCTGGCCCTGCAGCAGCTCCGGGCCTCGTCCCTGCCCAGGGCGGAGGCTGGCCTGGGCGGGCTGGGGCAGTTTCTTTCTGACAGCAGCCCTGCTCCCCACAGCCTGGGCCCGGGCAGACCCGAGTGTGGGCCCAGGAGGGCAGGGCACAGGGGAGGCCAGGGCTGGGGTCTGGCTCTCTCGGGGGCCTGTCCGTGTGGGCCTCTATGGGGCATCTGGGGCCAATGGGAGGTCTGGATGGGGTCAGGGCGTGAAGGCCACCGCCGGCAGGACAGGCGGACGCGGGCATGTGAACAGGACATCACCCGGCTCACACACTGCAGCTGTGCCAGGGGCTCAGTCCCAGGGCATAAATCCACACCTGCCACAGGAAACACGGCCGCTCCAGGCCGAGAGGCGGGGTGGGGACACGGCCGCGACTCTGTGGGGAGCACGTGGGCCGGGCCTGTCTGCTCCAGGAGGGACAGAGCAGAGAGCGAGCTGTCCAGAGTCCAGGCATCCTGGCCTGGGTTGGGCAGACATGCAGGGAAGTCAGGGTCCACGCAGCCGTGCCCTGGGGCTGCTGCGCAGGTGACCACAGACCGGTGGCTTAGTGTGTCTCTCACAGCTCTGAGGCTGGAGTCCCAATTCGAGCTGTGAGCAGGGCTGTGCTCCCTCTGGGGGACTCAGGGGGGACCCTTCCTGCCTCTCCCAGCTCCGGGTGCTCCTTGGCTGGCGGCCACATCACTCCAATTCCCGTCTCTGTCCTCACGTCGCCTCCGCCTCCCTGAGTCTGTCTCCGCGTCTTCTGGTCTTCTTAGAAGGACGCCAGCCCTCGGACTAGGGCCCACCCTGCGCCAGCGTGACCTCGTCTTAACTCGGTGACATCTGCAAAGACCCTATTTCTAGACAAGGTCCCACTCACAGGCTGCGGGCAGACGTGGTGGCATTGAGAGGAGGGTGTCCCGGAGCCCTGCACGGCTGCGCGACGTGGGCCGCGGTGCAGGGTCGCTGGAGCTGTCAGAGACGCAGAGCTGGCGGCCGCGGCAGCTCGGCCTTTGACAGGAGGAGGCAGCCAGGCCCTCATTTGAGCGGCTACAGGGGCACCTTCCCTCCCTCAGTGCGGCCACAGGGCTGTGGTCACACCCTGTGTGTTCGTGTCATCCTCTGTGTCTTCGCTCCTTGGCCAGGGTGGCTCTGAACAGCAGGGGTTTCCAAGGCCCCTTCTCCCTTCCTGGTGCCTCCGGCGGCGTTTGGCCACGGCAGGGCCGGGCACGGCGGGCGGGCTGGAGATGGAAGCTGGGCCGGGAGCTGTGGCCTCGGAACCCAGGCCAGGGTGCCGGGCGGGCCGCAGCTGCTTCGCCCTGTGCTGGCCTGCCTGGGTCTCAGGCCCTCACCTGCGTGTGTGGCTCAGAAGGCGCCAGCAGATGACAATGCTAACAAGCCTAGTCCCCTCGAGAGGCACACAGGGCCGTGACTGCAGTTGGGGGGGCGTGAGCCTCGGTTCGGCCCCACCAGCCGGGAGACCCTGGGCAGGTGGCGGATGTTCCCGAATGCAAACAGAGTGGCTGCCTCCCAGGTGGCCGGGGCGAGGCCAGCAGTGGGCATTAAGAGCTGCCACTGCCCTGGGGATGGGCATGTGTGGAGACAGAGGTGGTGGCCCCAGCACTGCCTGCCTGGTGGCTGCAACTTGCCACCCACCCAGCCCCCGGCACTCACGTCATGACCAGCGTCTCGTCTCCCGGCTCGCTTAGCAGCCCGTCCACGAACACCGAGGTGCTGGTGAAGTTGTGCGTGCTCCAGGTGAGGCCCTCGTCCAGGCTGAACCTGCGAGAGAAGGGCCTTCAGCACCCCGGCGTGGCCAGGAGTGCTCCTGTGTCTGGGACCCCAGACACAGCCGCCTTCCCACTGAGGCTGTCTCTGGGGCCACAGCTGGACCCCTAACCTTGCCCCTTCTGGGGGCGGGGCTGCAGCAGCCACCTTGCCAGCAACTGCTCAGCAATGTCCCGACCCCGTGCCTTGGGTGTGTTATCTCAGTACCATGAAGACAATCTGTACCCCTTGGGGGACACTTGTACTCACACAAGGCCTGAGTTCAGCCCAAGGGGTGCCAGGCCAGTGATGGGACCTGTACTGCCGTGCTGCCATCTTGCAGTAGATAAAGCTCTTTTTCAGACTAAAGTGATACTGGCTTCCTGGCAGCTGCTCTAGCTTTGCTTTTCAGGTCCCAAGTTCACAACTGCCCTCAGTTCCCCATAAGGGTCTGCAGATGTGTGGCAACACTGCCAACCCTACTCTTACCCAGCACAGGCTACGGGCTTCTGGGTCACCTGGCCCCAGTTCCTCCATGTAACTAATTCCTGCTGATGCTTAAAAGTCACTTCCTCTGGGAAGCCCTCCCTGCTCCCCCACCTCCCCTGGGCCCACAGTCCCAAGCCTCCCTCTGTCTTGCCCGCCCATCCCGTTTGCTTGTCGCCAGCTCTGCAGCCCTCGGGACGGTTGGCAGCGCCCTGCTGTCCCCGTCGCTGGGGCGCAGTAGGTTGCTCTGTGGCCCCGTGGGGAACATTTTGGGGAACACTCTGAGAGGGACTCTGGGCACAGAGGAAGAGCCCCGTGCACCCACACCCTGCTGCCACCCGGTGACATTACTTGAGAATCTTTAAGGGGATGGAGGTGTCCTTAATGGCCACGATCACGCCGCCGTGGTCCAGGTACAGGATGTGATGCTCCTCCTCGAACACCTGCGGGAGACAGCGGCGGCACTCTGAGCGCAGCAGCCCCAGCAGGGCTGGAGGCCATTCCCGGGAAGCAGCGTCGTCGACACACGGGTTGGGGGTGTCGGCAGAGGCCCGGTCCTGAGGCCAGGGCTGTCTGAGGGTCCCCATGCCCCCAGGCCATTCCTGGGCTTCCCGGGCCCACACAGACTCGGTACACAAAGGACAGGGGGCAATTTCTACACTGCTGATGTGAGGGACAGCGTCCCAGATGAACACCGCAGGGGTCCTCTCTACGTGAAACTCACGCACAAGCGCTGACAATGGGAGGGGAGAAAGAGGCAGTGGGATTTAGAAGAACATTTCAGATAGGCATCATAGTAAGAGCAAATCTCAATCTGACATGAAGATTCAGCTCTAGTGTCACCTCCTCCAGGAAGCCCTCCTTGATGCTGCCTGGGGAGGGAGCTGCCTCTGCCTCAGCCCCCTGCCCCAACACGTCCCACACTCATCTGTCATTGTCCCTGCCAGCCAGGGAGCTCCTCAGAGGCAGGGCTCGCTGTGAGCCCTCTCTGTGCCCAGCACAGCTCAGCTCAGACCTTGCTGCATGTGGGAGCCCCTGGAGCATGTATGGAATGAACGAATGAATGAGTGAGTGAGTGAATGAACGCATGAGCACCAAGGCTTCAGGGGACAAAGGCTGACCGGCCCAGACAGGGCTCACCCAGGAGCAGATACCTACGGTGGTCTCGCTGGTCTGCACACAGCCGGGGGGCGGGGGAGGTGGCCCACTTTACAGAGGCGGAAGCTGAGGCTGGGGGCGCTGAGGCTGTGCCAAGGCCTCGCAGCTGGTAGGGGGCAGAGCCGATGTGGCTCCCAAGTCACGCCAGGACGCAAGGGACCTCCGCTAGCTCTCCAGTGAACGTACACGGTAGTGGCGAGCGTGTCTGCACACGTGTCCAGCGAGGGGCACTGCCAGCCCACCGCGTGCCTCACCCTGCCCCTCTCCTCCCGGCCGTGGCCCCGTTCGCCCTCCCGCCTCGTCTGGTCAGAGCCCCGGGCCGGTGGTCCTGCAGCAGGGACGCAGGCCAGCCCAGGAGGCGGGAGAGAGCCCCCGGGCCCCTCCTGCCAGCCCCTCCCCAGGGCCGGCAAGCTCACGGGTCCCAGTCAGCCGCAGGAGACCTCTGCAGAGAGGGCCTGGCCGAGCCTGCTGTGGGCAGCCAGGACGTGGACACGGCCACCTGAGCTGCTCTGGGCCGGGCGGCAGCGGCTGCCGAGCATGCAGAGACGCTGCACGGCTTGTGCCGGGTGAGGACTGGATGGGCTCGGCTGGCTGCTCCCTGCCAGGTGCTGACCCGACAGGACAAGCTGGGGAGTCCCAGGCTCCAGGGAGATGGCTCTGGGACAGCTGGGGACACTAATGGGGACGCTGTAAAGAGAGCTATTGCTGGCATCTTCTCTCTGCTCCTCCATCCCAAGGCTCTTTGTTTCAATGTTGGATCCTCTGGGAGCAGCAGGAGGCTGGACACGGAGCCGAGCCCCGCATGGCGGGAACATGGAACCTCAGCAGCCTGGGGGGTGCCAGCCAAGCCCTCGGCCCTGCTGCCCGGCAGGTCCCATCAGCTGCAAGCCCCTCAATCCCACCACAATCTCCCAGTGCCCCCCACCCCACGGCCCTTAGAATCAACTCCAAAGCCTTCGCCCAGCTCCCCTCTGCCCCCACCAGCCACTCAGGAAGCCTTTCCCTGAACACGCCTCAGGCCCTTTGCACATGCCATTCGCCTGCCTGCAAAGCTCTTCCTCAGAGATTCCCACCTGCTCTCACAGTCTTGCTGGCATTTCCCTCTTTCCCTCTGCTGCTAGGAATTCTCTAGAATTCTCTAGAATTTTGGTGCGCATAGAGAACAGAGGCCCCTTACGAAAAACGGTGGAGAGCGAGCAGCTGTGTCCCAGGACCGTCCCTCCTCCCTCCTTCCCTCCCTCTCCCTTCCTGTTTGAAGTGGGAGTCTGTCACGTCAGGCCAGCGCCAGAGAAGGGGGCCACCAAGACAGTCGCAGCTGAGCCCTCCCTGCTGAGCGGGGCTGCTGTCCTCAGGGACCACCAGGACCCAGGCGGGCACCTTGCACGGGTGGGGGGGCCGGGAGAGGGCTGGCTCCAGGTGCCCTGTGAAGGTGTGGGCCAGAGGTGCTGAGAAAAGCCAGAAAGGATCTGGATGTGTGTGAACGATGCTTTTAAACACGGAGGTGGGGGGGAGGGGGCGGGGCAGCGGCCACACCCTGAGGATATTTCCCCATTTTCCCAAGAGGGTCAGAGACACACAGTGACCTGCCTGAGGCCACAGCCGATCATGGCTGGCCCGCAGCGCCACCCTGGCCTGCTGCGCCTGCGACAGACACGCATCAGAGGAGGCCGCATGGGCTCCCGCCCTGCCGTGGGTGTGCCCCGCAGCCCTGTCTGCAGGGGGCCGCCGTCCTCCGGCCCACCCATGAGCTCAGGAAAGCGGTTGGGATAAGCTGCTGACTAAGGCCACATTGACAGAGGTCGCCTAGACAAGGGAGGTGACAGCCTGCAGGTTTTATGGCATCAGAGGTGCAGAGTTTAGGGTGCTGGGAGGAAGAACTGTCCGCGGTTCTCCCATCCATCCACCGTCCGACAGACCCAGGGCTCCAGGCCCTCTCTGTTGGGGGTGCGGGGACAGATGCAGGCCTGGCCCCTAGGAATTCACAGCCCGGGGACAGACCCCACGGAGGCAGGCGGTTCCCACGCAGCAACTCACCCACCCACTGGGCGGCAGCAGCCAGAGAGCAGGGCCTCCGCCCTGGAGGCCCCGTGTCAGCCCGGGCTCTGCCACAGCGCGGGGGTCCTGCCCATGTTTTGGGGGCAAATGATGTGGTATTTCAAAGAAACTCCAGACTGGGTCAGCAGGCAGCCAAGGGAGGGGCTCACAGGGCAGGCTGAGCCTGGGGGATTTTAGGAGGGGTGAGGACATTGCAGGTGTGGGGAGGGGCAGCAGGTGCGGAGGCCTGGAGGTGACGGGGACAGGTGCGGCCAGGGAGCGGCACGGCACGGCTGCGGCTGGGGCTTCGGGCAAACGGAGGGGCCCTGGCTGGGCCGGGCAGCTTGGAGGCAGGTGTGACTGACACCCAAGCTTAACTGGGGGGAGAAAGCAACACATTCTCTTTGGAAGGGGCCCTGCGGTGCCAGGGAGACAGATTTGAGGGGCCGAGGCCCGTGGGAGGCATCCGCAGTGCTTCAGGAGGAAAATGAGTTCTGACGCAAAGGGCTTCTTCTCCAGGAAATGGTGAGCTCCGTGTCTCGGGGAATATTCCAGAGAAGCTAGGCTCCCTCACCAGGAGGGACTCAGGACCCCAAGGCGGCTAAAGTCAGACCGGGTCCCGTGAGGCTGTCATGAGAAGCACGGAAGGCCACCCTCTGAGCTGGGGGTGGGGGCTGATCTGCTGCGTGGGTGTCTTTAAGGGACACCGGCGGTGAACCCCAGGCATGGCGGCCGACAGGGAAGTGGGTTCTCGGAGCCTGACTGTGCCGGAGCACGATTTCCCTCAGGGGCCGAGCTGGTGTGCGCACGACCAAGGCTACGTGCGGGGACACTCGGACATGGCCTTGCCACCTCCTCCCGCAGGCACAGGAGGAGGCCATGGCTGCAACTGCCCGGGAAGGTGGCTGCAGTGCCTGGAGGCCACCCCAGGGGACCCCAGGAGAATCAGCACCTGCTCTCTTGGCGGGGGGCTCTGGACAGGGGGCTCCACGTTTCCCAGCCCACCAGCTCCCACTGCTGTGGTTTTCTGCACCCTGACCGACCCCTGGGCACACAGTCCTGCCCCCATCTTGCCATTTCTCTGCCTCCCGCATGCTGAGCCAGGGGCTCCTGGAATGTTCTCTGGCTTTGTAAAAAAATCACCCCAGGGACCTCATGTTTTTAAAAGGTTATGTCGATTAAACAAGATACACTCTGCCACTGGTGACTCACACTCTCCGTTCTGCAGCCCGACACAGCTCACATGAGTCCCTGGCCGTCCGGCCACGAGGGAGAGCCAGGGAGACCACCCTGAGCCCCCCATCTGGTCTGTCCTCTGCCTGGGTGCCCTCTCTCCCTCCCCTGCCAACCCCCATTAAACTCCAAAACCCAGCGGGACCATCTCTCCTACCTGGACACACACTCCCGCCCCCCTCGCCCCCTCACCCTGCACCCTGCACCCTGCCCCCTGCCCACTGCGGCCACCTGGCGGGAAAGAAGCCCAGCAAGGCCCCCCGCACACTTGCAGACGTCCTCCCGTTTCGTCCTCACACTCCCAGGGTTGAAATCCAAGCGAACTGCTCGGCAAAAGTGACCTCGATGAATGTCTCAGTCAGTTCCCGTAACATTAGAAAACCTCTTCTATTTCCCTGTGGCTACTTAATCTGGGAAGGGGGGACTTCTCTAATCAATGGACAGATGGTGACCTTTAAGAAACTTTAGACATGGTTCACTAGTTTTAGTGAAATAGAAATATTAAAATACAATAAATCTCTTTTGCCCTTTTCAAAATTCCTTGTTTCTTGCATATTTTTTAAAAAACGCCAAGGCCTTAAACCAAGCCTGCAGGAAGACGTCGTGCCGATGGGGTTAACACGGCTGTCCGAGCGTCACCTGGGTTGGGGCTGCGCTGAGCTACGCAGGCACGTAAAAAACTGACCGAAAACAAAACGTCTTGCCTGGAAGGGGCCACGCACAGGAGAGTGCAGGTTGTATGCTTAAGCATTTAAAGGTGAAAAGGAGAAACTGTCACTCTACGTCCTCCCCCCGCCACTGGTGAGAAATCGCCACGTGGAGCGAGGCGGGCCCTCTGCTGGCTGACGCTTGGTTAGGACCCTGCAGCTGCCCAGCTGCGCAGGTGTCTCCACGTGCCCGTGGCCGGCAGCACCGTCCCCGCCGGCCAGTCTGTGCCCCTGAGCCCCACGCGGCTGCACAGAGCACACGGAGCGCGCACAGGGCACGTGCTGGCCGGCGGGGGGCGCTGCCGGCACAGTGCTTTCTCCCTTTCCTCCTTCCTCGTCTCAGGCCACACTGCTACATGCAGTCGTCACTCCCGGATGCCCCCCAACCCAGCTTGTCACGGCCCCCCAACCGGCTGTCCGCCATGCTCTGTCCTGCTCTATCCTGCTATCTCCTGGCAGGTCCCTGCCAGGAACCTGGGCGTCACCCTGGCCCCATATCCTGGCCTCTGCGTGACACCTCCTTCCCCTTCCATTCCGTGGCATTTATGCCCTTTCTCAGGTGTTCATGATGATACGTCTGACTGTGAAGATGTTTCTCGGGTCTGAAATTCCCCATTGGCGGCCATCAAGAGAACAGCAGGATGGCGGGAGCCGCCCGCCTGGACTTGCCTTTCAAACACAGCAGGTGCACTATCTGCCACACGGAGACCCGGGCTCCAGCCACGTGGCTCGGAGCTCATCCCATGCAGCTTCAGGAAGGGAGGGGGTGACAGACAGATGCATCTCCTGGGAGTCCTGGCATGATGGGGTGGGAGGCACCAGGCCCCTCCCGGCCACCTTACCTGCCGCCAGGTGTGCCCACAGTCCGATGTGATATACATTTCTTCTTTGTACTCCACCAGCTGCGAGCCCAGGTTACCTGGTCCAAAAGAAAAGGGGCAGCATTGCTCTCAGGATCAGCCAGCTTTCCCCATGCCAAGATCTGGGCCTGGAAAAATCCCCAGACAAAGGTGGCCTGTGCCCTGGTCCACATCTGCCACCACAGACCTGCTGTGCCTGCCACACGTGGGCCCCCGTCCTGGTCTGTGCAGTAAAGAACCAACCTGCCCAAAGACAGCCAGGCTCAGGCGGCTCTGACAGGGGCCCAGGTACAGGCAGAGCTCAGGTGCTTCAGAGATCCCACAGGTATGGTCCAAGGATCAGAGTGCGGAGCGGTGGTCAGAGACAGGCGGGCAGCACGGCCTCCTGGGAAGCCTGCTGGGCCTTAAGCCAGGGCAGGACACAGCTGAGTTTGGGTCTGGGGACAGCTTCCTGGAGGCTGGTGCAGGGGAAACCAGAGGCAGGTCCAGGGAAGAGCAGATGACACCCAGCAGGTGCTCACTGAATATCCGCTGAGCGGACATCTGGGAGGATAGTGAGGTGGGCACCAAACCTCTGGGCCGCCTGGAGGATCTGCCTCGTTTGGGTTCACTTAAGCCCCTGCACCAGGCTGGCTGGGCTGGTCATCAGCCTTGACTTTGTGGGTGGCGTAAGATGGGAAGAACTCCCACCTGGTATCTCAGCCAACCCCATCCATCTCACAGGTGGGGAAACTGAGCCCAAATGGGCTCCTATAAAAAGAACGATGCCCACGTATGAGAGCACAAACCCCAGGAAAGTCAGGTAGCCTCCTGCAAGGGGCTTGAACAGGGCACTTTCTGATAAGCCAGACTCAGCAGGCCTCCCCACACCCCATGGCGGGACAAGGACAGGGGTCCGGGTACACAGGATTACAAGGACCTCTGATGACAACACTGAAGCTGTTCTGGAGCCCCCAGAGGCCCTGGCCCTGGGTGACTTGTGTATCACTTGTCATTTGAAGCCTTATTTAGGTGGCACTCTCAGAAGAGTTTTATCCAGAGTCAAGTTTAGAAGTCATTGGAAAATTCCAAAGGAAATGGCTTATCCTTAAATAGATGAGTTAAAGTGAGTTCTAAGCACAGTAGTAGAGTGTTTGTGTGGTTGTCTTCGTTTTTGAAGTCCATCCATCCATCCACCTATCCATCTGCCTACCCATCCATTTATCTATTCACTCACCCATCCACCCACCCATCCATCCTCCCAGCTATCCACCTACCCATCCACCCGTCCATCTATCTACCCATCCATCCATCCACCCATCCATCCATCCTTCTATGCATCCACCCACCCACCCATCCACCCACCCTTCTATGCATCCACCCACCCACCCATCCACCCACCCATCCACCCATCCATCTATCCACCCACCCACCCATCCATCTATCCACCCACCCATCCACGCATCCATCTATCCACCCACCCACCCACTCATCCATCTATCCACCTACCCATCCACCCACCCATCCACCCATCCATCTATCCACCCACCCACCCATCCATCTATCCACCTACCCATCCACCCATCCATCTATCCACCCACCCATCCACCCATCCATCTATCCATCCATCCATCTTTTATTAGTCTATTATCCATCCAACCAATCATCTCTCCATCCACCCATTTATCTCTTAATTAGCTCCATCTACTCACTCATTCCTGCATTTATTAATTAGTATGTCCCAAGGGTCTGTTCTCTGCCTAGCCCTGTGCTAAGCTCTGGGGAGTCTGAGCTAATTGAAACAATGCCCAGCCCCTAAGGGCCTCAACCTGGTAGGGGAGGGAGGGTAGGAGGGCTGTGCTATGGTACATAGAACCAGGACATTGGGCCCGTGAAGGACAATAATCAAGGAGAGACCCAGGCTGGGCCTTGGGAGACAAATGCGAGCTGGCCAAGGGCAAGGGCACAGGGCGTGCCTGGGCAGAGGCATGGAGGTGGGGGGAGCGTGACAGACGGGAAGGCGGGAGAGTGGCAGGCGTGGAACCTGGGCATCGCTATACCCGTCCCTTTTGTGGGGCAAGGTACTGAGAAATGGCTGCTGAATGAATGAAACGAATGAGGTGAATGAATGAATGAATGAGACGAGTGGGTAGGGAGGAGAGGCGGAAGGGGCACCGTTCATCCCCCGTTATTCCAGACCCGGCAGACGCTCCAGGACACGCGTGTCCCACGCGGAGGCGGCTGCCGCGTCCGCACAGGGAGCTGGCATGTTTGCAGTTCGGGATTTTGGTGGCGCAGATGTGTGTCTTTGAAGGGCGCTATCTGTTTTCCTTGCTCTGTCTGCCACAGCTGTCAGGCTGCCAGTCACCCAGGCAGGGGGATGACGGGACTTCACAAACACATCCGGCTGCCAGAGGATGGGCCTGCGGAGAGCGGAGGCTGACAGCCTCAGTGCGAAGGCAAACAGGCCTGGGGTGGGGGCGTGGGATGTCCCCGCTCTGCTCTGTCTGGCCCTGGGGCTGACAGAGTCTGGTATGCAGTAAGCACTTTGCTCACCGAACAAAAGTACACTTCCCCCTCCATCCTGCTCTGCCGCCGCTGCCAGAAGAATTGAACAAAGCCGCAAAACACCCACCTGCCCATGGCACATCCGGAGCGAGGAGGGCTGCGGGCCTGTGGACCCCGTGGCCGAGACTGCCCCTCCTGTCCTTGGGGGCTGCCACATGCTCCCACCTCCAGGGCAGTGGGTGAGTGTCTGCAGGGCTGGCTCAGGCCCCTCTGTCAGGCCTAGGGCTTCTCGCATTCCCATGGGGACACTGCCCTCCAATGACGGGCCTGGGCAGGGGCCCGCCAATCTCGGAGGAAGGGACTGTCGTGGGCAGGGCTGGGCCAGCGCTTGGCTTCTCCCCGGGGGCCCCGTTCCAGGCCTGCAGGGTTTCCCAGCAAAGCAGTCCCGGTGTTCCCAGCTCCCAATGTCCCCCTCAAGGTTTTCTCAGCTAAATGCTAAGGCCACCTTTGTCAGGGCCAGGGACAGGGAAGTGTGTGCCAGCCTCCACTCTGTTGGGTCATGAGGACTCGTGTTTGGATGATGAGCCGGGACGCAGACCAGTGACAGGCAGACAGGCAGTGCCGCGGGGGAGGGGCTCTGTAACCACCAGGGGTACCCGCCTGGCGTTGTCCACACATCACACCTGTGAGTGCTCACAAGGCAGATGATCATCCCCATTTTACAGATGAAGAAACTGAGGGTCAGAGAGGTCTGCCCGAGACCACAGAGCCAGGAAAAGTCAGAGCAAATATTGGCTCCAGCGCCCTCCGTGTTTCCCACCTATCAGGGGCTTCCCGCCTCTCCAGGAATTGTCAAGCCTCTTAGTGACAGATTCCTGGGCCCTGCTCCCAGGGGCTGGGATTTTCTGGCCTAGGGTGAGCCCCAAAGACCCCCAGGGGATTCTGACCAGTGTGCATGTTTGGAGGAGGCTCGAGCAGGGTGGGAGTCAGAGGCCTGCCCGGGCAGGGAGGACAGCCCAGGAGAGGCAGGGGTGGGGACTGGGTGCAGGGGCTGGACAGACAGGCAGGTGGGAGCCCCCGAAGATTGTGGAGCAGGAAGTGTTTATTTGCAGGACGTTTAAATGCACACGAGGCCCCAAATCCCAGTCTACTGAAAGGAAGAAAGGACAAAGTTATGGAATTCAGGGTTCTTCAGACACCGTCACTCCAGCAAGGAAGAGCTGGGAGGGGACCAACCTTTCTGTCCCCTGACACGGTCAGGGAGAACATGCCATGGGCATCTCCGCCCCAGCTGGGTTTCCTGCAGGTCAGTGTGGCAGACGCCCTACCTGGCGGTCAGACACCCGAGTCCCTGTCTTTGCTTCTTGAATCTGTCCTTCCTGTCCCTGTCTGGGTTCATGGCCCCGCTTTCTGGATCCCTCTGCAGGCCTGGCCCCTGCGGACTGGACCTGAGGACGGGCTCTGTCTACTCCCACCGCAGGGGCGTGTCTACCTCCCGGCACCGCCCTCTGGCACCGCCACGCCTGGCACGCTGGGCGCCCTCGGCCCCGAGCACCTCCCTGTGGGTCTGCGGGCAGCTGCCAGTTTGTCTGCCAGTCCCAAGCCAAACCCCAGGGCGGAATCGAGGCCATATCCTACGTCCCTTTGTCCCCTGAACATCCTTAAGGGCCAGGGCCTCATCTCTCCGCATCTCCAGGATGCTGGCAGGGGCCTGGTGTGGGGGTGGGGGCGTCCAGCCACTATTCAAGTGCAAGGACGACTCGGACACACCCGAATTTCATGCTTCTGCCTCATCCCGGCCTCACCCTTACAGTGGGGCTTTTGTCCTCTCCTTTTGCAGATGAGGAAACTGAGGCTCAGAGAAGTCCAGTGAAACGCCCAAAGTCCTGCAGCCGGGAGGTGGCAGTGCCTGGGCTTGTAGCTCTCGCCCACCCGCCTCAGAGGAGGGCAGGGGCGTGACCCCAGGAAACATGCACCCAGCACCCCCAGCTGCCTCTGGCAGTGCAGTCACGAGGCCGCAGCCTGTGCCAGGGCAGGCGCCACACTGGGCAGCGGAGTGTGGAGCCAGCTCCACTCGGCCCCCGGGAGATTCCCTTCTGCTCCCGCACAGCTCAGGAGAGCAGGATGAAAACATGTGCACGTCCATTGGCCCACGTGGCACAGATGGCTCCGCCTTAGAGGAAAGCCCTGGCCACGACTGAAGCAGAATGAGACGTAAATGCAGCATCCTGGCCTCGCAGGGGCAGCGGGAGGCAGGGAGGCCGCAGCTGCAGAACGGGGAAGGCCACGAGGGATGCACGCAGGGCTCCTGGGTCCAGGACGCTCATTCTGGGCTTTCAAGGACTTTGGAAACTGACAGGCCATGAACTATGTGAACTAAAATGAAAACACAAGCCCTTGGCTGACTGACTGAGTGGACCCCTCTTGGCCAAGAGGACCCAAGAAATTCCCTAAAGCTGAGTTGCTGGGCCATGAGAAGGGAGGTCAGACACGTCTCCTCACGCCCCCTCCCTTCTTGGAGATGTCCTTTGTGACGCACTAACGGGCCTCAGGCCGTGCGAGACAAAGCCTGAAGCCCATCAGCAGGTGTTCAATTTACTTAACGGGTCCATTGAGTCTGGGTATGTGTCCGGTATATGTTAGGCAGCTTGTCTCCGATTAACAGACTTCCTTCTCTTAACCTAAAACCTTCCAAGACTTCAGACAAAGCTTCATTTCTTTAACTAATTACAAATCAAAGAATCTTTAAGCCCACCTATTACTGTAACCCCTGCTTCGAGACATCCTTCCTTTTCAGGCTAAACTGAGGTCCACCTTCCATGGATTGACTTACGACTTTTTGGGTAAGTCCTGCCTCCCTGAAATGTATACAGCCACACTGTAACCCAACCGTGGTGACGCCACTTGCTCTAGGCTTCTTGGGTGTGGCTCTCTGGGCCATGGTCACGCATATTCAGCTCAAAATAGATCTTTAAATTATTTTATAGAGTTTGAGTTTTTTTCCATTAACAACTTCATTGAAATCGATGCAGATGTGCGTAATGTTCACTGATCATGCGGCCACCAGGCAGATGCCGTCCACCCGGCTACACTGACTGGGAAGGACCCCAGGCACGGGGCACGTACGGGGAACCTCAGAAGTGGAAGGCGTCATACGTTCAATCCTCTCTCACCAGTGGTGTCACTTCCCGTCTGTAAAGCCCCACACTCTTGGGGTAACGCCAACACACCTCATCCTGACAGGCAAGGTCTCTACGGTCAGAACCCCACATCATTTACGGGGTCTTCATCCCCCAGCCAACCTGTGTGCTGGTTCAGTCATTCCGAATACCCATGTTCCCTCTTCTGCCCAGAGGGCCATCCTGCCGTGTCAGCGTGGCCATGCATTCACTCACTCGTTCATTCACTCACTCATTCATAGAGAGCCGTGGAGGGCACACCCTGGGCCAGGCCTGAGCCTTGGTGCTGGGACATGGTGAGGGGTGGGATGTGGCGTTCAGCTCAGAGTCTGAGGGCCAAATCCAGCCAGAGCTTGGCCCCCAGACACACAGCCCCCCGCCAGGTTGCAGATGGTGCTGGGGCCAACTAGGAACGGGGTCCTGGGTTCAGAAGGCCATGAGCTCTGGGCCATGTCTCTGTCATCTCTGCTCTGTGATGGGGCAGTGGACATTGGCTCCCTGTCATTTACCCCAGCTGCAAAGCGGTCATGCAAAGTCTTGCCTGGCTCTCCACATGCCAGCCCATTGACCTCAGACAGGTGGCCCTGGTTGGTATTTGAGTGACCCTTATAACTCAAATAAGTATGGTATTACTCAATCATCACACACTTAATGATCCCTGAAGAAGGTTCTAGTTTAGTGGGGAAGAAATGCACATATGCGAATTATAATTCTGGTTTTGTAAAAAAATGATAGTCGTATGTGTGCCTCTCTTTCTCAGTAAACTAGAACTTTCCTCAGGGGCCAATAAATGTCAGTCATGATATAAATTAGCCATCCCATCATCCATCCATCCATCCATCCATCAATCCATCTATCCACGCATCCATTCATCTATCATCCATCATCCATCCATCATCCATCAATCCATCCATCATCCATCCATCTATCCATCTATCCATGCATCCATTCATCTATCATCCATCATCCATCCATCCATCCATCAATCCATCCATCATCCATCAATCCATCCATCATCCATCCATCTATCCATGCATCCATTCATCTAACATCCATCATCCATCCATCCATCCATCATTCATTCATCTATTCATCTATCATCCATCATTCATTCGTCCATCCATCCATCCACCCTCTCATCTAGCCATTCTTCTATTCAGCCAATGCATATTATATGCCCACTCTGGGTTATGCATTCACTCTTCAGAATTTGTCATGAGAGCTGAGCTTCCTGGAGATGTGGTGGCACTGTCTCTCATGAACACATCATGGCCCCAGGCCCATGGCCATCAAGCTACCCTTGGGCTGTATATCGCCTACCAGCTGACTGTGATGGCAGCCACCTACCTGCACCCATGATGAGGCCTGGGGCAGAGTCCTTGGTGTGCACAGTGCCTGATACGTAGGGGTTGTCAGCCCAGCGCAGGTGCAGGTGCAGATGGCAGTCTGGCTGCAAAGAGGAGAGAAGAAACAATGGTCAGCACTTGGGTAGGAGTGTCCTTGGGAAGACTAGGCCTGAGGCCAAACCTGCCCCTTCCCCTTGGCTTTTGGGCGAGAAGGAAGGGCTGGGAGTGTCTTGGAGGAGTGGATAGAGGGTGGGAAGCAGGCTTGGAGGCTGACCATGAGGCGAAGGGCAGCTTTGCCCAACGTCCTGGGAGGGATGGGAGGTGGAGGAGGGTGCACGAGGCAACCAGGAGGATCGGAGGGTTCTCTGGTCCAGATTGGGGGCCCTGTGCATCTGTCATGGTGCACCTGCCCATGGATGCAGCAAGTGGGGCTCCTCCTCTCAGGGAGGGCTCATGGGTCCCAGCAGGTGGGCTTCCCAATACGGCTCCTGCGTGCAGTGCTGGGTCGTGGGACGTGATTCCTGGAGCCTGCACAGCCCAGGCTCACGCTCACTTGCCCAGCCACCCAGAACCTTTACTGGGAGCCTCTACATGACCACAGTAGCCTGGGCAGCAAAGGACAGCTATGGACACCCCATAGACCCTCCCCAACCTGAGAGGCAGAGGGGTGAGTTAGTGTCCTAGAGCTGGAGGGGGCTGGCTCTGGTGACCCCGTTTCTTCTCTCCTCTCTCTGGAAGCCTGAGATGCTGGGTCTCAGACGCTGAGCCCACCTGGATGACCCAGGAGCTCCACCAGAGACTCCACCTAACCAACGATGCCAAAAGGTTTGAGGGGTAATGATTCTGGCGTCAGCCTTTCTGGTCTCCCCAGGTCAGGGAATTCCACAGGACAAAGTGAGATGGGCAGTCCCCAGGCTGGTCCCAGAAAGGGCAGGGCCTGCAGTCCTTGTACCTCCTCTTCATGGCTCTTGGTGTCTTTCTCTGTGGGCTGGGGCAATGCGTCCGCTTCACGGGGCTCCTGAATGAACATGGCGCTGCCTCTGGCGAGCGTCTGTGTCCAGCCCTCCCCTGGACAGGGTGCTGCCCAATCGCTCAGTTATACTAAAGGTGAACGTTTTCTTTGCCCTCTTTGATTTATTTGTTTTTTCTGGTAAAAATCTCCGGTTTGGAAATACCCTAGAATTTGGAAGCCAGAGGTACAGATTTTAACTTAGGAGGCGCCACTAATGCACTGGCAACTTTGGGCCCCGGTTTCCTCATCTGTAAAATGGAGACAGCAGAGCCTGCTGCCCACGTCCTGCGCGAGGTCATTCCAGAATCCCACTGCGGCGTTACGGCATCTGCTCTCTCCCAGAGACATTCTCTCTCTTCATTTGATGTTTTTTATAACACTTTCGTCTGGCCTGTGAACTATGTTTTATACAGAGTATCCTAAATTAAAAATTAAACTGTTCAGTAAATTGCACGTTGATCTGGACCGGACACCTCCGGGCGGCATCCCCCGTTGACAGCCGGGCTTCCTCGGTCTGCACTGAGGCTGTGAAAAATGTATCAGATGCACCATGTGTTGCACGGGTCCATCCATGTGTGACGCCCAGAGCAGGGAAGTCCGCAGAGGCAGAAGGCAGACACACGGTTGCCCGGGCCTGGGGGCGATGGGCATACAGGGACAGCCAAGGGTTTGCGTTCGTTTGGGTGATGAAAATGTGCTAAAATGGACATGGTGATGGGTGCAAACCTGTGAATATACTACAAACCATCGAACTGTACACTTTAAAGGGTGAACTGTGTATGTGAATGATATCTCAATGAAGCTATTAAAAACCAAGAAAAACAAATAAAAAGTGACAAATGTAGCCAAAGGAAGGCCCCGTGCCCGTTGGAGAGTCACACTCCTGCAGATGACTGGGGGACTGGAGAGCGTCCCCAGGGCAACCTGGGGGCCCTGTGCTAAAGATGACAGGGCCCCGGGGGGCAGGGCCTGGTCTCTGTGTCACCCCAGGGGAGCCCTCCTCTCCAGGAACACTTGGGTTGAACAGGGCAGACCGGCCCCAGGGAGGACCCGTGAACTGCTACATCATCTGCTCCAACAGAGGTTTCTGACTTCTAGGACTGGAAGGAAGGTTGGTGAGTTAACACCTTTGGTGGGACCGTTCAGTCCTGTCCCTGCCCACCTGGACAGACCAGGCAGAAAGGGGAAGGGGTGAGCCGGGGAGGGAGAGCCTGTGATCTCGGTGGGGGTCGGGGGGTTCTTGCTGCAGAAGGAAGCTCCAGGCAGGAGAAGGAGCCTCAGCAGGGGCTCAGCCCGCGTTGGTGCACTAGGCTTCCTGGAGGGCAGGTGGGACCGGGCAGGACCAGGGCTCATGGGCGGGTCTCTGTCAACCTTGTCCACTCCCCGGTGAGCTGGCACACCAGACCCCTTTCTGAGCTTGCGGTGGGCAGAGCCACGTTAGAGGGCGCCGCCTTGCGGACCCTGGCTGTCTCCTCTTGCCCCGGCCGCTGGTGGCCTGTCCAGGTTGCTGGCCGGGCTGCAGGGGGAACACCCTCAGGGCGCCCTGTGGTCGACTGTGGCACACAGCGGTGCCCTTGGCATTCCCCTTGGGGCCTGCTGACGGCCACACAGATGTCCTCCCTCGGGCTCGGGCACAGCTGCAGGTGCTCTGCTGGTGCCCGACAGCTGGAGACCAGGCCACACATGTGTCCCAAGCAAGGCTGGGCTGAGTGACGTAGGGAAAGGCAAGCCAGGCGGGCCTGGAGGTGCTGACCCACAGGGCACGCGGATGCTCTGTGAAGGGGCCGGGGCAGCATTAGAACTCCGGGGCGCCCCTTGGGTGTGCACTGGCAGAGATGGGAAGTCCTCTGAGGCCACCCAGCATGAGGGCAGCCATGGGACACGGCCCAGTCCTGACAGAGGTGGGCCCCGGTACTCCAGGGCTGGGTGGGCTGGGAGGGGAGGCCTGCACTGCCCCAAGACGCCCCCTTCTCTGTCCCTTTGGTACATAGGGCCCAGCAGAGCCCTAAAGAAGTGCACAAAGTGTCCAGCAAGTCATCAAACCTGCCGGATGGACAGAGAGGGCAAGGAGCCCACCGTCAGCCCACCCGGATGCCTGACTTCTGCCTCAGCCCCGGGTCTAAGCAGAGTTTCCGTAGGCTAAAAATGAACGGGTTTCTAGTCTGAGTTCGAGACGAAAACAAATTCATAACCATCTTCCAATTATGGTGGATCACCCTAAAACAGATCTGATCCTACCACTCACCTACTAAAAATGCCCCTTCATTTCCCCATTGCTGGAAGGAGATGTCCCCAGACAGGGAGCTGGTCAAACGGGCTGGGAAAAGATTTGTGACCCAGAGTTAAGACAAAAACAGAAGGTTGAAAAATTACATGTGCATTAGGATCCCAACAATGATCTTTTAACATGCGTATGAGCTAAAAGATTGCAAAGAAAAATACATGATTATTGTCACTTCTGGGTGGTGTGATTACAGCTGGACCGTATTTCCCTTTTTACATATTTCTTATTTTCCAAGTATTCTGCCATGAGCAGGCACCACTTTTACGATGAGAAATAAACCCTCGGATGCTATTTGCCCTGTTCATTGAGAGGACGTGTGGCCGAGTGGGGAACACAGTCAGAGAGGTCCCTGTGCGTGGCCGGGTGTGGCCTAGCCCTGCATTGACCCCTTGGCAGTGCCGCGGCCACACACACAGGACTACGGCCTCCCACCGCCGAGGCTTTCCCTCTGTGTCCGCGGAGCCCTGGTGGCCTGTGCGCTCTGCCCCCGTGGCCTTTGTCTCCGCAGGCCGCCCGGGGCTGCACACTCACCAGTTCGCTCCTGTCTTTATTATTTTAAGGTCGGGACATAAATCTCAGAGGTTATCTCCTCACTGAGCTGCGTAATTGCAGACAAGAATCTATTCTTAGCAAAAACTTGCTTTGACAGATTAATATGGCTTAACGTTGCTGGCGATGATACCAAAATTAGCCCTTTCACAGCAATTCTGTTCTCGGAAGGGTTTTACAAACGGCTGATAATTAATTCCCTGCGCAGGTCGACAGGTGTTACCATCCTCCCTCACTGGCAGGAGGGGACTTGTGCAGGCGCCTCAGTGAGAGCTCAGTGGCAGCTCGGCCCGGCCCAGAGCCAGCGGCCGCTGTGTGTGGGGGCAGGCAGGGCCGCCGCCCTGCAGGCACAGAGCCCGCCCGGGTCTCGGGGGTCAGGGCTCTTGGTGTGGGCGGAGGAGCTGCCTCTGCCCATCTGTCACTGCACTGGCCCCGTGGGCCCCCGTTTTCTGATTCTGCCAGACAGAATCCCAGCAAGGCAGGGAGTGCTTTCTGTTTTGTTGACTGGTGTATCTGAACACCCCGAAGAGCGCCTGGCGGGCAGCAGGTGCTCTTGTGCATTTGTTGAATGAATAACCCTGTAAAATAGGCACTGCTATTCTTTCCATTACACACATGAGGAAACTGAGGCAGAATGATGGATGGATTCAGGGGTCCCCAGTGTGCAGTCCTGCCTTTGAGGGGCTTACAGTTGACAGTGGGAAACAGAGAAGCAAGTATGCCCAGTGAAGTCTTCTCAGTGGAGGGGACATGTGGGTAGGGTATTCAGGTATCAGTAGGAGTTTGCTGGATGAGGAAAAGGGCAAGGGCCTGATATCTCTGTGCCAGGGATAGGTAGGTCCCTGTAGTATTTCATTTCATGCTCAGTACAATGTCACAGGGATTTTTATCTTCTTCCCCCACTTTTCATCAGAGGCTCAAAGGCATTGGTTGACTTGGCCAAGATCACACAGTCAATGGGGAAGCTGAGACTGTAGCTCTGTGTATTCCAATTCTGGACTCTTTCCCCACCCTGAGTGGCCCAATGCCTGGGAATGATCCAGGATGCTTGTGGTGGCGAGTTCCCTGTGGTATGCAAGGAGAGAGGCCCTGGAAAGGCCATGTCCAAGGTCAAGGGGGTGGGGGAAAGGGAGTGAGAAGCCTGGCCAGGCTCCCACAGCCCACTCAGCCCTTTCCTGCCTTGCCTCTGCTGGTCACTGAGTGCTCACTAAGCCAGGTCCCCTTAGAGAGCCACCTTCTATTCTCACCAGCATGAGCCTGTGTGCCACCTGGGTCCCTGGTAGCCATGCAAGAGCTCGGGGCAGTCCCCACCACTTTGGGAAATCCCTTCCCCCTCCCCTCTCTAGGTGGCCAAGGGACTCGGGCAGTCTACACCTGTCTTCATGTAGAAAGGCAGCCCTGGCATAGTGGGACCAGCTTTGGCGCTCATGACACTTGGGCTTTGGCCCAGTTCTGCCACTCACTATGATGGTACATTGCCTTTGGGGGCAGATTAGAAACAAATATCCACTCCCTACTCCTTACCTCCATGGGCAGAGTGTACTTCCCGGGTCCTTGATGTTGGCTAATAAGATCTACCAGATATAACACAAGGAGGCTTGGAACATGCTTGCCGGTTTCTATTCACCCCCTTGTGCCTCTGCTACCACCATGAGAACTGGGCTGGTCCCAGGAGGAGGAGGCAAGATGCACAGAGCTGAGACCAGTCTAGAGCAGTTAACTCTCCGACACGTGGGCAAGCCCAGCCAGGATCAGTAGAACCACCCGGATGAACCCAGCCAAGAACAGCAGAGCCGCCCAACTGAGCACCCTCAGATCTGGAGTAGTTGTGTTGGGGGTGGTTTGTCACCCAGAAATTTTGTAAAAGTGAACTGATACACTTCTCTCCCTGACTTGTAGTTAACTCTCTGAAAACAAGGAGTTACACTCCACCCTCTGCACCACACCCAGCAGCAGCAGGCGGTTCATGTGTCTCTGATGGTCCTTCTCAGACATCACTGCCCCTGACCTTCTGGATTCCTGCGGTAACGTCTTGCGTCCACCCCCCGGGAGGTGCGTGGTGTGAGCAGAGGTACTTACAGGCTTACAGTGGGTGGGTTTTCCGTTCATGTCCATGCTGGGTGGTCGCAGGTAATCCCAGTCTCGGCCCTTGTTGTAGGTTATAAGCGTCATCACCTTCCCATCAATTTTTTGGTTTGCCAGAAAGACTCCTTTCACCCCTCTGACCTGGGACAAAAACGCAAGAAGGATTGTAGCCCGACCCTGGAGCTCTCGTGCCTGAGTGTCGCCGAGCTCCCGCCCCGTGCTGAGCGCTCTGCACATGGCCGCATTTCGCCCTCACAACGGCCTTGCAGCTGAGGCACATTCTGTAGGTGAGTGAGGCTCGGAGGGGCCGGGGACCCAAGACTCTGTCCCAGCTGCCACAGCAAGCTAGTTCTGCCTGGCTTCAAGGCCTGAGTGATATTCAGGACCCTGAGCTGTCCTCCCAGGTCCCAACACCAAACCGCAGATGGTGAGTCATGCACCAGAGTCACCGTCCCCCCCAGAGCTCCTGGCTCAGAGCTCAGAATCCCCCACACTGCTGTTTCTACTGCACCCCCGGCCCTGGGCTTTCCTCAGGGACCCCCTCAGCTGTACTGAGGACGGGAGGGCCATGCTGACCCCAGCATGCCCTGGGCAGGGTCTGCTTTGCCTTCATTGCTCAGGGCTGAACTCACTCCCCAGACGCTGCTCCCTCTGCGGGACCAGAGCTGCCATGGCCGGGATAGGGCAGAGTGTGTGCGTATGTGTGAGTGTGTGAGCATGTGTGTGTGTGAGAGAGCATGCGTGTGTGAGTGTGAGCATGTGTGTATACAGGACAAGTGTGTATGAGTGTGAGAGTGTGTGAGTGTGAGCGTGTGTGCTTGTGTGTGTGTGAGCGAGTGTGAGCGTGTGTGCTTGTGTGTGTGTGTGTGTTTTGTGTGAGTGTGTATGTGTGTGTGTGTGTGCTTGTTGGCTATAGACCGTTGGGTGGGTCCCTCCGTGCAGGACTTTGGGCCAGCCACAAACCCACCGAGTGGCCGTGTCTGGAGATAGCGGAAGCCCACACCGGCAGGGGACGCTCTGAAAGGCTGTGTCTCACCAGCGCCCAAAGCCCCAGCAAGGCAGGCAGGAGAAGGGCACCCAGGGACATCGCCTGGGGGCTTCTTCCCCACCCAGCTTGGTCGAGCAGCCTTCCCAGGGGCAGTGGAATGCTGATGTGCCCCGTGACGGCTGGTTTTATTTGGTGATTGCTATTTTATATCTCAGCTGTGTCCCCATGAAAACACTCGACAATAAATAAAGTGGATCCCTCCTGTCCCGGGCAGACCAGCAGTTACCGGCCAAGGCCCCGGGGTGGGAGGGGGCGGGGGTCTGGCTGGCTGAGCATCAGCTCTGGGTATCGACGTGGCTTTGTGTAACTGCCGCTCCGTGGCTGTATTTATTTTCTGTGGCTGCTATAAAAGTTTATCACAAATTGTGTGGCTTAAAACAGCAGAAATTATTCTCTTGGAGGCTGGAGTCCAAAACCAAGGCGTCGCAGAGCCGTGCTCCCTCTGCAGGCTCTGGGGGAGGGCCCCTCCTGCCTCTCCCGGCGCCCGGTGGCTCCTGGCCTTCCTTGGCTTGTGGCCGCACCTCTGCCTCCTTTTCTGCATCTGTGGCTCCTCCTCTGCCTCTTGTGCAGACGTGACGGTTGGACTCAGCCCCCCAGGATGATTCAGGGTGATTTCAGCTCGAGCCTTTCACTTAATTATGCTGCAAAGGTCCCTTTTCCAATAAGGTTCCATGGCAGGGTCCGGGTACGAGGACGTGGGCAGGCCTTTTGGGGGGCCACCATTCAGCCCATGACAATGCCTGTCTCCCAACTGTGACCAGGGATCCTTAGAGGCAGGGGTCGGGACTGTGTCCCCTGAGTCCCCACTTCTAATCCAAGCTCCAGCACGGAGAGGAGCCCGAGAAAGGTTTGCTGTCTTGCCTTGAAGCCGGGTGTGCCCTGCAGAGGGACAGACCTAAAGTGCTGGCCTTCCGGGGCAGTACTTGCCAGTGACATCTGGAACAAATGTTTTTGCCGGATGTGCTACTGGGCGCACAGTAACCATGACAGTATCAGCACCAGCCACACGCAGCAGACCTCAGGTGCCAGGGGCCACACCAGGCCCTCCCCGTGTTACACCTAGTCCCCAGAAGAGGCAAGTGCTGGGGACACAAAGTTGTGCTGCTCTCCCCGTCTAATAGGACTGATGTCTTTGAATCCTCACAGCCACCCTGGGAGGAAGGTACTACTACCGTCCCTGTTTCACATGGGGAAGCACAGGGAAGTTAGGTAACCTGCCTAAGGCCACACAGCAAACAAATACCAGAACATGGACGTGAACCCAGGCAGTCAGGCTCCAGAGTTGGGCCTGTATCCACCGGCCTGATCCCTGTTTGATGGATCTCAGGAAAGTGACGTCACTTGTGAGGGCCCCCAGCTAGTGCTGCCTTTGGACCTGGCCATCATCACTCTCTTTCTGTTCCTCATTCCTCTTCCCTCGTGGGCTTGGCGCACGGATTTGTGCTGCTCGCTGCTTCCTCCCCTGGCTGGCTTTTGTGTGGCCTCAGCTCAGTCTTTGCACCGCCCTCTCCAGGAAGCACTCCCTGACTGCTGTCCCGGGCTGGCCAGTCGCCCCTATATGGTGTCCCCAGGTGCCTGGGAGCCAGTCTTCCTGCTCCACGAGGGCTGGACGTGGCATCCCTGCCTGTGTCCCGAGGGCGGGGCCCAGGCCGTGGCACGTGGCACATGCATCACAGACGCCGTGGCCCGAACAGCCCAGGGGACCTGGCCCTGCCTGAGCTCCCCCGGCCTTGGCGTCTCTCCTCCGCCTCCCAGCAGGGCTGCGTCATGCAGCAGCCAGGACAGCACCTCCAGAGCCAGGTCTGTGACCTGCACGTCCTGCTCGGAGGCTCTGCAGGACAGAGCCTTTGGGGGACAGGGGTCCCCGCCTCAGGCCGGAGAAGGGCCCCCTGCAGGGTGGCTTTCAGCGAGCAGCAACTGCTGGGGAGCAGCACTGAGAGATGGGTTCTCACTGTGAACAATGATTCCATCCATTACGTTCCTGGGGACAGTTGCTCCCGCTGCTGACGACAGGGGAGAGATGAATGCTGAAGCCACCATGCTGGCTCCGTCTGGGAGGGGCCCACTACTCACAAGCCCATAAATGAGAATGTCTGCCCAAGGCTCCACTGGCCACCCATGTGACACACTCCCCTGCCCTGGCAGGGACAAGAGGCCACCATGTGCCAGCAAGGAACTCAGCTCACCCCTACCCAGCACGTGTCACCTACCTGCGGCCTAATGGCACAGGAGTGTGGTCCCCCCACCAGGGCTTCCCACGGGCGGGGCACGCAGGAGGAACTTGGGGGTGGAGGGGAGAGGGTCCCCAGAGGAGGGGCCCACCTTGAAGCAGACAGACCTGGACTAGTCCTGGGTTTCGTGCTTATGTCTGGGTCTGTCTGGGCAGCCTCAGTTTCCTGACTTTTAAGTGGGCTGAGGGGTCCCCCTCCCTGGCTATGGTGTCAGTAAGAACCAAGGACATGGCCTGTGAGTGGCCTGGTCTGGGTGGGGCTGCCGGGTGTCTGAGGGACGTCGGTGGAATCCGAGAAGTGAGATGGTGCAGTGCACCGGCTCCCCCCGGCCGGGGCCCTGGGTCGGAGCAAGCTCTCTCTCACCGCAAAGTCCCTGCGGAACTTCCTCTTGGCCTGCAGAGCCTGAAATATGTTTGCAGACCCCAGAGACAGAGCACGCGGGGAGACGGGGGAGAGAGGGGGTGGAGGGGTGTGGGCGGGCAGGCCTGGCCCCACAACCACACCCGCGGGCCCACCTCGAGGATGTCGATGACCACGCTCTCCTCGGCCTGCCGCGAGCTGCGCACGTCCCGCAGCGCCAGCGCGTAGTGCACGCCGCGCGGGTCCGACTGGTACAGGTTGTAGGTGTCTGCCTGGTACCACTCCTGCACCGCCACGAACACCTGGTTCTCGTCCGTGCTGATGATCTGCAGGTCCTGGGGGGACACGGGGCGGGGCATAGGGTCAGAGATGGGCTGAGGGTGGCGGCGGGAGGAAGGGGGAGCCGGCGGCAGCGTCAGGCTGACCTGGAGCTGCGTCTGGGCTCGGCCGCTCTGGGCTCTGTGGCTGTGGACAAGTCCCACTACCTCCTGGGCCCCCATTTGCACACCTCTAAGATAGGGGTGACACTAGGACCCTCCGTGCCTGGTGTGGGAGGGTGACCAGGGACACCTCCTCTTCCTCGTCCCACGCCAGGCAGTCTGTCCCCCGTCCAGCAGCGGGGAGGAGGTATCCTACCTCCATGCAGCCCCCAGATGGTCAGAGTGACTCGGGGCGAAGGCTGGCTGCCTGCCCCCTGCCATCTAGAGGATCAGTGAGTCCTCCACTCCTTCATTCACTCACTGCATATTTGTTAAGCACCTACTATGTGCCAGGCACTTTCTAGGCACTGGGATACAGTGGAAAACCAGATGTTGTCCCCACCCTTTTCAACATGGCAGGCAGGGGAGCCTGGGAGTCCACTCGGCTCAGGTCCTGGGCTGTAGCTATCACACTGACCCACGAGTCGCCACCCACCCACAGCCCCTGTGACAGCCCCAAGCCGGCACCGGGCCCGCGGGCACACAGTCTGGTGCGGAAGGCAGAGAAGGAGCCCGACAAGGACCCTGCGGCGTGGTCAGGGAGGCTTCCCCAGCTGAGCCTGGGAGGGAAAGTGCTGGGGAAGGGGAAGCCACGGCGAAGGCCCCAGCCTCGGTTCCTGCTTCTGGGAGCAGGTGGCTCAGGTGGCTCCAGAGTGGGCTCAGCACAGTGGTCTCAGGTTCAGGTCCAGATTGTGGGTTTTGTTCTTTTTTTTTTTTTTTTTTTTTTCAGATAGGGTCTCACTCTGTCACCCAGGCTGGAGTGCAGTGGCATCATCATAGCTCACTGCAGCCTCAAACTCCTGGGCTCAAGTGATCCTCCTGCTTCAGCCTCCTGAGTAGCTGGGACTACAGGTGTGCACCACCACACTCAGCTAATTTTTTAGTTTTTGTAGAGACAGGGTCTCACTGTATTGCCCAGGCTGGTCTCGAACTCCTAGCCTCAAGTGATCCCAAATTGCGGGGACTACAGGTGTCAACCACCAAACCCAATCCCAGTTCCAGATTTTTTAATTCAGAAAAAAACAAAACTCAATCAAATACAAGAGAAAATCGGGGATAACTTTGGTTTCTTGCTTTTCTTTTCTCCCGCGTGGGAGGCACGAGAAGAGGCATCGCACAGCCCATTCTGAAGCCATCACGAGCCTTTATCTCACAGCCGCTATTACTCGGCCGCTCTCGCTTGGAAACTTTTACTGCCTGCTGGCAACACAGCTGCCAAGACTCAGGCGCTGAGGATGGATGGCGGAGGAGAGGCCAGGCCGGCATGTGGCTGGGGCAGCCTGAGGATGCGCCTCACTCTACCTTTTCTCGTCTGAGGGGAGGGCGCAGGGAGGTCACTGTTTTTCTGCGTGGTGACAGACCGAGTCCCTACTCTGCTGCTGGAGCGCGGTCTTCAGTTGGGGCAGGTCTGGCAGGTCGCTCGGGGCCAGGCTGGACTCCTGAGCGTGAGGCTGCACCCCGCCCCTCACCGCCTGCCGGTCCCCTGCACCGCGCAACCACAAAGGGCTCTGCAGAAGAGGGGTGCCATGTTGGGAAGCACCTACCGTGCCCCCCACAGACAGGGAGGACCCCATAGCCACACAAACTGGGGCCTGTGTCTCGGGACATGAATCTAACACACAGAAACAACCGGAACCAAGACATGCATAACCAGGGCAGGAGCACAGGGCAGGCCCAGGGCCTGGCGGGTCCCATCTATGCAGTGGGACCACAGGGTGACGCGTGTGAGGTGCCTGCAGGTGGCAGGCTGGTTGCTGCTCTTTTCTCCCCGCCTTGGCACCCTGCCCCCGTTTACTGGTCATTCTCTGCCCCACCGGGGAGGCCTGACCACTGGTCCACGCCGTGGCAGAGGATTGGCCCCTGCAGTCAGATTGCCCTGTGGGGGTGACTGGGGGGCCGGTGAGATCACGGGCGCTTCGGGCTCAGGGCGTGCCGTGGCTTCAACTGCACAGCCAGGGTTCAGTATTCACAGTGGCTGCGTTAATTCTTCAGTTCAGACTTTGCCTCCTCTGGACTGTAAATGCACTGGGTAAGTGTTTTTTACAATCTGGGAGACAAAGGAAACCGTGAAAGTGTCTCAAAGCTACTTGCACTGCCACCCTAGAGAGATTATTTTTTTAATCTTTATTTTTAATTGCTATGGGTACATAGCAGTCATATATATTTATAGAGTACATGTGACGTTTTGATACAGGCACACAATGGGAATTAATCAAATCAGGGTAATTGTGGTATCCACCACCTCAGGTATTTATCATTTCTTTGTGTTAGGAACATTCCAGTTCCATTCCTTTAGTTATTTTAAAGTATACCCTAACTAATTGTTGATTGTAGTCACTTTGTTGTGCTATCAAATATTGCTCATTCTATCTACTGTATTTTTGCACCCATTGATCCATCCCCACTTTACCCCTCCCTCCCCGCTACCCTTCCCAGCCTCTGGTAACCCTCCTTCTCTGTCTCCATGAGCTCAATTGTTTTAATATTTAGCTCCCATATGTGAGTGAGAACGTGCAAGATTTGTGTTTCTGTGCTTGGCTTATTTTACTTAACATAATGTTCTCCAGTTCCATCCATGTTGTTGCAAATGGCAAGATTTCAGTCTTTTTGTGGCTAAATAATATTCCATTGTGCATGTGTACCACAATTTCTTTATCCATTCATCCATTGGTGGACACTTAGGTTGATTCCATACCTTGGCTATTGTGAACAGTGCTGCAGGCAACATGGGAGTGGAGAGACCTTTTCGATATATTGAACTGCCTTCTTTTGGCTGTCTACCCAGAGTGGGATTGCTGGGTCATAGGGTAGTTCTATTTTTAGTTCTTTTGAGGAAACCCCATACCATTCTCCATAGTGGTTTCGCTATTTTACATTCCCAACAGTGTACGAAGGTTCCCCTTTCTCCACATCCTCACCAGCATTTGTTAATTGCCTTTTTGATAAAAGCCATTTTAACTGGGGTGGGATGAAATCTCATTATAGTTCTGATTTGCGTTTCTCTGATGATTAATGATGTTGAGCATTTTTTCACATACTTGTTGGCCATTTTTATGTCTTCTTTTGAGAAATGTGTATTCAGATCCTTTGCCCATTTTACTTTGCTTTAATTAATTGATTTATTTTTTGAGACAGAGTCTCACTCTGTTACCCCAAGTAGAGTACAGTGGTGTCATTACAGCTCACAGCAACCTCAAACTCCCGGGCTCAAGCGATCCTCCTGCTTCAGCCTCCTGAGTAGCTGGGACTACAGGCACATGCTTTGCCCATTTTAAAAATCAGATTATTATATTTTTTCCTATTGAGTTTTTGGAGCTCCTTATGTGTTCTAATTATTAATCCCTTGTCAGATGGGTAGTTTGCAAATATTTTCTCCCATTCTGTGGATTGGAGAGACCTAATATTAGTATTTGAAAATGTTTATGTTTGGGCTTTTTCCCAAGTGTGATTCATGTATTTTTCATGTATATTTTATAGCTTGCTCTTTCTCATTATATGGGGAGCAGTTTCCTCTGCTGTTAAAATTATCTATAAACACCGCTTTTAATGACTGCATGATATTCCATTTTGTGGATAGATTAGATTTTATTGAACCATTTCCCAACTGGTAGATCCTTAGTGTTTTCGACATTATTGCAAGACAATCGTGAACATTCCTAGATGCAGATCTCTGCCTCTCTGGTTATTTCCTTATTGTAAGTCCCCAAGAAGGGAAATCGCTGCCATGGAGACTGGGGACATTTTTAAAACTCATGTTACTTGTTAAATTGCTGTTCCGAAAGTTTTCATTAGTTCCTTCCCCCCCAGCGGGGTTAGAGGGCGCTCATTTCACTTTACATGTGCCAATATTGAGAATGGCCTTGTAAAAATATCTGCTATCACAGAGTTATAAATGATAGGCAATTTTTGCTAAATGTTGCATTTATTTTATTTTATTTTTTGGGAAAAGACAGAAACAGAGACATTTGTTGACATCATTTTTAAACAAAGGACATGAGAAACATTCACATATATGGCTATGTGATTGTACATCGTTGTGTGGCCTGGTTCTCACCTGGAGAAATACGTGGAAGGAAACACCAAGGTTCCCAATGTTTGTTATCAAGTGGAATTAAGTTTGCTTATAAGTAGCAGAAACAGGCAAAAAAAAAAAAAAAAAAAAGGCAACTGAGACAAGCTAGAAGCTCATTTGTCTCCTACGTAAAGGAAGTCTGAAAGTAGACAGTCCAGCTTGGAAGTGCCACAGAGTCACCAGGGACAGAGGCTCCTTTCTTCCCAGTCACCACTCCCTGTCCCTGTCCCGATGTGGCTCTTGTCCTCATGGTCCAAGGTGAGTGCTGGAGCTCCGGCTGTCACACTGACACGCGAGGCAGCGGGGAGGAGGGGAAGAAAGGCTGACCTTTGACAGAGGGCTCTGAGAAGTCACACAGGACAGTTCTGCTAGCATTGCATCGGCCAGATTCTAGAAGCATGACCACATGCGGCTGCAAGGGAAGCTGGGAAATGCAGTCTTGCAGCTGGGAAGCAAGGTACTGGCTCAAGTTCGGTGTTGGTTAAACTAGGATGAAGGGCAGAATGGATATTGAGAGTTTCCTCCAGGAAGTGAGGCAGTCAGGCAAGGAAGAATGAAGAGGCAGCTGGAAATGGTATTATACCTTATAATATTACACTGTATTATAATGGCATATATACGTATTATTCTATTAGTTATAGCGAATGCATTTGAAAGGAGTAATTTTGGAAAAGTTTAAAAGCATTTGTACTGGACATGATTGGGGAAATTTCGCCATAGACGTTTATATAAAATTCATGGAACACCTTCATCAAATTCTTTCAGCGCTTTGCACTTGTCAGCTCACGGCCTGCTGCCTCCGGGCTCCCAGTGAGCGACCTGCTGGCCGTCTTACTGAGCATTGCTTGTACGTGACAAGGCATTTCGAGGTTCTCTCTTTGTCTCTGTCTTTTGACAGGTTGATTACGTGTCTTGGTGTAGGTCTCCCTGTGTTTATCCTTCTTGGGGTTTGGTGAGCTTTTTAGATATTTATATTCACGTCTTTCATCAATTTTGGTAAGTTTTTGGCCATTATTTCTTCAAATGATCTCTCTGCCCCATCTCTCTTCTTTTCCTTCTGCAATCCCCACAATGCACGTGTTGGTCTGCCGGATGGTGTCCAAGGGTCCCTTAGATGGCATTCACTTTCGTTAATCTTTTTTCTCTCTGTGCCTTAGACTTGATAATTTCAGTTGCCTGAAATTGATTCCCTGATTCTTTCTTCTGCTTTTCAAATCTGCTTTTGAATCCCTCAGGTGAATTCAAATAATTCTCAACTATTCTCTTTAGCTCTAGAATTTCTTTTTGGTTCATTTTTATGTTTCCTATCTCTTTATTGCTATTTCCATTTTGTCCATGCATCATTTTCTTGTTTGGTCTGTGTTTCTCGTAGTGCCTTGACCACCCGTATTAAAGTCTTTGTCTAGTGGGTCTGCCGTCTGGTCTTTCTCAGAGGTTTCTGTTGATTTTTTCCTTGGAACGCATGTTTGTGTGCCTCATAACATATTTTATGTCAAAAACTGGACATTTGAATATAATGTCTAATCTAATAATATGGTAACTCTGGTACTCAGATTGTTCCCTTTCTGCAGGGCTTGCCATCTTGTGTTTTTATTTTTGATTGCTGTAGGCAGTCTCTGTACCAAGGATCGCCTTACATGTAAACGTAGGTCTGAGGCCTTTTCTGAGTTGCGCTTTTCCTTGGGTGTGCATGGTGGCTGTCTAAATCCCCCATATATGTGGTTGCTTTGAACACACTAGTCCTTCAAGGTCTGGCTCCCCAAAGGGGAAACTAAAAGGGGGAAAAATAGGCTCTAGCCCTTTAAATCCCCTGGAAGCCACTTCAGCTAGTGGTGGTGGCGACAATGGTGCCCATCTGTGTGTCTGCACCTGCGCAGTCGGGTCAGAAGCGGTCAGCAATCACAGCGTAGACCCTGGGATTGGGAGGACAAGGTCCTCACTGCCCACTCTGGCTCCTGCAAGCTGTGCGCAGGCCGCTCCAGGGACACAGGCACATTCGCCGGCCACAGGGTTAGGGGCGGGCATGGTGGCCTTCACCAGGCTAAGAGCTGAAATTCTCAATATTAACCTTTTTTTAAAAAAAAAAAACTCATAGCCACAGAAGCTGTGATGTCAAAATTTGCCTTGATATACCATCCAGGCCTTCACTTGGAAACTACAAGCCTTCGAACAGACTTCAGATTCCAAAGTAACCACATGGGACAGATTCTGCCAGTGCAATTGCTGTCTAGGCAGGGAGACGGGGTCCTGGCGCTGTCTCCTCTGCCATCGTCCCTGATGTCACTTCCTCCTTTATTCTTGTGGTCTGTGAATATTAATTTACTTTAAATAGGTTATTCCAAATACAGGAATATTTTACTTTAAAGTAAATTTGCATTTACCCTTTTTTTTTTTTTTTTTTTTTTTTTTTTTGAGACAGAGTCTCACTCTGTTGCCCAGGCTAGAGTGAGTGCCGTGGCGTCAGCCTAGCTCACAGCAACCTCAAACTCCTGGGCTCAAGCGATCCTCCTGTCTCAGCCTCCCGAGTAGCTGGGACTACAGGCATGCACCACCATGCCCGGCTAATTTTTTCTATATATATTTTTAGCTGTCCATATAATTTCTTTCTATTTTTAGTAGAGATGGGGTCTCACTCTTGCTCAGGCTGGTCTCGAACTCCTGAGCTCAAACGATCCGCCCACCTCGGCCTCCCAGAGTGCTAGGATTACAGGCATGAGCCACCGCGCCCGGCCGCATTTACCCCTTTTTATGAATGTTTTTTATATAATTGATATTTATTTGCATTTTCTTCTCTTTTGTGTGTTTATAGCCTTGGCTTATTTTTTTTCCTCTCGCTTAGGGAACTTGAGTATTTTTTTTAAATAAAATCATTACAAGTAAACAATTCAAACAAAGAATATTGGCAAATATAAGAAAAACTATTTAACCTTTATGGTTTTCACAGATAGGTAAATTAAAACACCAGAAGGGTATCATTTGTATCCTTTAACATAGAAGGAAGATAGAAAAAATGATATAACACAAAATTTGGCAATGCTATGTTGAAACTGATCTACTCTAACTTTGCTGGTGTCAGAGTGGAAGTGTTTTAGAAAGCGACTAAGCTACACAAATACTTGTACCTGTTGTCCCAAAGTCCTTCTTAGCCTTTAACTTAAGAGAATTAAAAAGAAATACCCGCAGGCACAAATATATTCATTGCAGCACTGTTTGTAATTATGAGAAATGGAAAGAGCCCAAATGTCCAAATGAGAAGAGTGTGGCTTAGCTGAACAGGGTCCGGTCTCCTCAACTGAAAGTTGTGCCGTCATGTAAAGTGGGTGTCGGCGTTCTAGAACAAGGCTCCGGCTGCAACGTCCTGTGGAAGCAGGCTGTAGAGGGGGCGCCTGCTTGTGATTAGGCTACACGAACGTCACTTTGGCATATGGCTGAAGACTGCAGGGTCGGGGTGGGGGACATAAACAGGGACAGCGTGGACAGGCAGGGAGGTTTGTGGGCGAGGCCCCTGCAATCCGATTTCTATTGTTCTCATGATGCTACTCAGGCAATGAAAAAAAGAAACAGAAAAAAGTTGGGGGTGGCGTGGGGGTAGGAAACAGGCAAGAGGTACAAGTCACCATAAAACAACAAAATCCGATTAGGAAATTCCATTAGCCAGTTCTAAGAACCAGCTGCGAGGGGACCCAGGTTGGGCTGCTCTCCTGAGCGGCGAAGCTCTGGGCGACGAGAGCGTGGGGGAGCCCTGCAGGGCGCCGGGACCGCTTCCGGGAGCAAGCCGACCCCCGTCATCCTCGGCTGCCCTCACTGCGTCCTGGGCACGGACCCCTGAGCGAGGACACTGAGAGCCCCTACAAATGCCACCCGCTCTGGACGGGTTCCTGGTCTTCCCTTGGGACTGAATGACGTGAAGCTGTGTCTGTCATTTCTGCCGTCCCCTTATGACACTGGGCCGTACCTCTTAGTAGAGCCTCACGAGTCTTTTCCATGACCTCCAGTTTCCACAGAAACGGGGGAAGAAGGAAGCCGGTGTGAAATGCACTCTGCCGAGGGCTCGCAGTGGCAGTGGGGGACACGCCACGGTGCTTCCTGCAAATCTCACCGACGACTTTGAGAAACACACACTGGGACATCACATCTGCAGACGGGGACGCCGAGGTCCGGGGGCCATTGCTCAAAGTCACAGAGGTCTGGACTTGTGGCCTCAGAGACAGTGTTCCTCAGAGCACCCTTGGAGAAAACCTGACCGCTGGTCCAGCCACTCCCACGCCCACGACCAGAGGGGGGCGGAGACAGCCCCTGGCGTGGGCCCGACCCCCAGCCACGCACCCCCCGCTGCAACACTGGGACAGAGGGCCCAAGACACAGGAGGCTTCGGATGGCACAGCCCCTAGGGCCACTGCCCCAGGGGCCAAGGGAAAGCCTCTCACATCTGAAACAGTCCCTCACCCCCCAGGGATGCCAGCTGCCTTTGCCTGAACCTTTGCCAGAAGCCATTAGCTTGCAGTTTGCTCAGCCGAGCCTGGAGTCGTCTACTAAGCTTGCTCCTTTCCTTCTTTCCTTTCCTTTCTATTTTTTTCTTTTCCTTTCCTTTTTTTAAAGAGAAGTTTTAAGAAGGCCTCCTGGACTTTTCCTGTCTCTGGCTCCCCAGCGCAGAAGCTCATGTGCCCAAGGACTTTATCACAATCTACAGTCCCCAGCTTGGAGGGCCAGGGCAGTGGTGTCCTGTCCTCTGCCCGCACTCTCTGCCCCAGGGCCTTTGCTTGTGCTCCGCCCTCCATGGAACCACTTTTCCTTGCTCTTCCCAGAGCCGCTTCATGTCCTTTGGGCTTCAGATGCAATGTCCCCTCCAGGAGCCTTAGTCAGCCACACACTCACACGTGCACACACGTCCTCTGTCACTCTATGTCTCGCTCCCTTCACAGCCAATCCCAACTTGCAGTTGTTTCGCACAAGTGTCTGTCTCCTTGATCTTCCACCTGTTCTCTGTCTGGAAACCCTGCAGGAGCCGGGACCTGGGCGCCTGACCCACAGCCGCAACATCAGCTCCCAGCACAGTGTCTGGCTTACATCTGGTGCTCAGGAAAGCCGTGTGGAGGCAGGGGAGGCTCAGCCTGTGCCGCTAAATTATGCATGCGGGGCAGCAGTCTGTAACACACATCCTCTGACCGTCCCCTGGAGGGGACTGTGGCATGAACCTGGGTTGACTCACTTGGGCCTGGGTTTGAGACCTGCTTTGGTGTCTAACTAGCTGTGTGGCCTTAAACAGGCTCCTCAGCTTCTCTGAACTTGATCACCTCCTCTGTGAAGCGGGAATGGCCTATGAGCAGGGCTGGGATGGTGGAGCTAGGCTCTGAGGCAGGGCCAGGGGCAGGGTGAGGCAGATCTGCCCCTAGATCCCCCTCGTTTGCTTGCCCAGGCTAGGGGAAGGATGCAGCATTAATTGAGCACCTACTATGTCCCACGCACCCTACAAGGTGGCTGGAGTGCAGCGGTGCATGAAACAGAAATTGTCCCCACCCCTAGAAATGCCGGACAAGAGCAGGGACAAACATAGGAGCAGGGGTCCCCAGCGCCCTGGGCATCAGGAATAAGGGTGAGATGAGGGCAGAAAACTGAGGCCTAGACCAGCCTGGAAAGTCACTAGTGAGTGACATGTCTCCTGAAACGTCACATGTGCAAGAGTTCTGGGGAAAGACAAAGCAGGCAGAGGGAAGAGCTTGGCAGAGGCCCTAAAACAGGTAGAGGCTGGGCACCCCTGAGGCTGGAAGGGGCTGGGCTGGCTGGAATGGAGGGGGTGTGGGGAGAGTTTTGGAGGAGCATGGCCACACTTGTCTTATCCATTCTGACCTGGGACCACCAAGCCCCGCCACACCTGCAAGCTCGGGCTTTGCCCCGGGGCCAGGTAGAACGGGCAGCCACTCTCACCTTTGGCAATGCATACTTCGGCAGCTTCATCAGGACAAATTCATTGCGACGATAAGAGACGTAGTACTTGGTCCGGTTTGTTGATGTTGCCTAACAGGAGGGAAGAAACACATTTTTAAGGGGCTTGCTTTCCTGACAAGTCAGATTCTCATGAATGAAAAACTACACATTTTATTCAGCTGATGAAAATGCCCCTTTACTTACACCTGTTCTGCTTGAAACAGACTCCTTTATCCTTCAAAGCCCCATATTAAGAGCCCTTCCTCCGGGAAGTCTTCCTCTACTTCCTAGAGTTAGAACTAACCTCTTTCCCCAGGCTCTCTCAGCTCCTTGTTCCCCTGCATCCAAGTTACGGAATAAGATGCAGAAAGATCTGTTTCCCAGATCTTCTTTTAAAAAGGGTACTTTGGTGAGTCACTGAGTAGAGGAGGAGACAGGCCAAAGATAAGCTCAAGTCACAAAAGGTGACCACGAAACCACTGGGCGTGATAAGCAAAGCCAGAGGCAACACTCCCTGAGGATTGTGGGGGTGCTTTACCCTGGGCAGCTCGTTTGATCCCATAATGAACAGAGGAAACTGAGGCACAGCGCTTGAAAACCTTGTCTCCTAGGTATTAGAGTAGAAGAGGCAGGAGAAGAGAGGCGTCTGCTTTCTGGACAACGAGGAGAAGAGAACAGGGCAAGGGAAGGAGTCGGGGCAGCCAAGGGGAGAGGACAGTTTCCGGCAGCCGCTGTGTCACTACATGTGTGTGTTAGGTGTACATGAGTGTGACTGTGTGCCTCTCACGTGTTCTCTGTGTGCATCACGTGCACATGCGGCCCACGCACGTGTGTGCATCCCATAGGAACGTGCGCGGGTGTGTGTTCCACGTGTGTGAGCCTGAGTCCTGTGTGTGCACACGTGTGTGTCCCATGTTTGTGTGCGCAGGGCAGCACGGTGCCGTGCTTCAGAGCACAGACACTGCCTGGGTTCAGATTCCAGCTCAGCCCCTGTAAGCCACGTGGCCTTGGAGAGTTACGCAAGCTTTCCGAGCTCAGTTTCCCCCTGTAAAATGGGATGACAGTGTCAGAGGCCACCGGATAGGCAGCAGTGGGGATAGCGTCTGGGGCGCGCAGGCGGCGGGGGTGGGGGGGCGGTCCCCTGGGAATCATGACGGTGTTGGATGTGGTTATTGTTACACACCAACAAATACACAGCAGCGCCTTACAATGGCCAACCACGTGCTGTTGATTGTGACCGCAACGAGGACAAGACTTCTCTAGACAATTCCGTCCATGCAGTCAGGGGCTGTGAGGTCTTGGGGTGGTCTGGCCCTCTGTGCCCCCTGAACGGGAAGCGCTGTGATGCTGGACACACTGGGGTCCTGAGAGCTCAGAGAAACAGCTCCTGGGGTGGAGGAGGCTGGCGGACTTCCTGGAGGAGGCAGCGCCCTGTTCCCTCGGAAGGAAGAGCCACTATTGCGGCAGCGGGAGACAGGCCTGCTTAACCCGAGGGAGTGGCCGAGGGAATTCTCTGCCCCTTCTCAGAGTTCCAGGGATGGGGGAGAAGGCAGCGCCAGGCCTGACCAGCCTCCATGCCCCTCTAGACGTTTGTGTCCCTGGAGATGGCACTGCGGGGGCCCCACGCCAGGGGCGGGTTCAGGCGAGTGTCCCCGAGGCCAGCCTTGAGCTGCCGGCATGTCCTAAACACAACAAAAGCCCTGAACGTGTGAGCTGCTCACGTGTTTTGCACCGTCCCTCTCACAGAATGACCCACCGGAAGCCTGTGGCCCGGCCAGTGGGGGCACCGAGCGGCAAGAGCAAGGCGGGAGGTTTACCGGCAGCAGCGCCATCTGTGGGACCCTGCAGGGCATTCCCCAGAAGTGACCGCGGCCAGGGGCCGTCCTCGTGGGAAGGGAAGGTCGTGCCGGATTAGCAGACTGAGGCTCAGAGGCGCATCGGGGTCAGAGCCCTGGCCGGGTCTGAGATACGCCCTCATGCACCCAGACCCCTCCCTGAGCAGCCTGGGCCAGGCCCGGTGGCTTCAGCAAAGGGCCTGACCGAGAGCCACGCTGCACCCCGACTCCAGGACCTGCGCACAGGTCTGCTGGGCCAGACACTGGGGCCTGCCCGGCCTGTCAGTGGCTTCAGGAGGGGCCTAAGCCGCCGGGTCCTCGCACAGCAGCGGCTGCCTCCTCCCCAGGCCGCGCTGTGCCCAGGCCGGGCGGGGCTCCAGGCTTGCCCGGGTCGCCCACTGGGTGGTGGAGGGCCCGGATTCTCCGCTGACTCCTGAGCCAGTGCTCCTTCTGCCAGAGCAGACTGAAGACGTGGCTGTGGGCAAAGGACACTTCAGACACCTGCTGTCCCTGTTGGAAGGGGACTGAGTGCTGCCTGCGCAGATTCGAGGACACGCAGAGAGAAGCTGGGTGCCCACCGCACACCTCCGGGGGCCGCTGGCCTCAGGGAGGGGACCTGGCCAGTGAGGGGGAGAGGAGGCTGGAGGGCCCCACCCCCAGATGTCGTCACTGGCTGGCTGTGTCACTGGCAGAGCAATTAGTTTTTCTGAGCCTCAGTTTTCTTTTCAGTAAAATGGGCCCGCTGCAAACACATGAAATTCTGTGAGTAAGGCCATTTATGGACATCAGTCACAGAGCAGGGGCTTGAGAGACATGCTGTCACTGTGGCCGGGAGCATGGATGGGGCCACCGCGGGTATCTCCGCTCTTAGATGGATACAGCAGGGCCACCCCAGCACCAGGCATCTGTTCCCAGAGACAGAAATGCCCTTTAGGACAGGACCACAGAGGGTCTCAGAATCAGAGGCCACAGGGACTTGTTGCCACAGAACAGAAGAGGCTGCAGGCTGCCGGGCAGTTCCGCAGGCCGTGGTGCTCAGACGCACTTCCTGCGTGAGGCTTCTCCATCTCAGCACAGGCTCCCGGGGCTGCTGAGGACCAGGGCGGGAGGAGGGGGAGGAGGGCGGGGGCCCCAGGTGGGGGTTGGGAGAAGCTTTCCTGTGCAGTTGTTGAGAAACCAGGCTGGAACCCAGAGGGAGCCCGGCGGCCCGACGGCCACAGCGTGCGCTGCGCACTGGACCTTGCTCTTGCTAGAGCCGTAGGGTGCTCGCAGCCGGGCCTGGGCCTTCTCCAGTTCAACGCAGACAATGTCACCTGTCACCTAGCGCCCACATCAGACAAGGCCACTCTGTGACCGTGGCAGAGGGAGACAGAAGCGAGACCACTGCACAACCATGTCTGAACACAGAGCAGATGTGAATGCTGCCCAAGCCCCCAGGTGACCAGACGCCCCATCCTGGCTGACACAAGCAAGGTGGCTTTAGCCCTCCCCCCCCACCCCCTTCCCGAGACGCCCCTCCTTCTCCATAAGACTGACTGAGGTGCCGGGCAGGACCCGCCTCCCGACAGCACCGCCCAGAGCCCAGCGGCTTCCTCCCGCCTCCCCGGGTCCCCTCCCACAGCCACACCGGACCATCTGGCCTCTAACCGCGCCCCCCCCACCCAGACGCCGGGTTCCCCAGGGTGCATGTCCCCCTCGCTGCAGAGGAAGGGCCACCTGCGCGGCACAGGGGCACTCCCGGGCTCTCAGGCTGGGGGCCCTCACAGGCCAGACCATGTAAAGTTTAGAAACCGCTCAACATGGACGTGGTTACCAGCAAAGCTGACACCCTCTTTGCTCCAGTGCTCAGCAGGTATTTGCAGAAACACAACGCTAGACGCTGGGAGAACAGGCGGTGAGTGTGGACCTGGAGCCCAGCCTCGGTTTGCCTGTGTCTGGCACAGGAACAACAGGAGCAAACCATACAGATTGACACAGTGGGGCCTGGGCCGTGACAGGGAAGGCCCTGGGCCAGGGCGCTCCGAGCAGGCAGCCAGTGGCCCCAGAGTGGAGGCAGAGGTCAGGGAGGATTTCCTGGAGGGGGCGGTGAGTGATTGGGTCTTGGAGAAGGAGTGGGGATCGGACAGTGGGGAAAGGTGCCCAGGCACTCTGGGCACAGGCAGCAGCACGTGCAGACACGAGGGGCACGGGACGCTGGGGGCTGGGCATCAGCAGAGGACATGGACACGGCAGGGCTAGAGGGCAGGGCGGGTGCTGGTAGGAGCCTCGGTCTGGCCGGCTCTAATGCAGGCTGGGATGCCCCTGCCTGTGTGGGCTCCTAACTCGGCATATGCCAAGCGTGGAGAGGGGCGTGGGGGAGGGACTGTTGCTGAGACGGGGTACGGAGGAGGCTGGGAGTGTGGCGGGCCTTCCGGGGAGCGGGCACCCAGCAGCTGCCCTCACGGGGCTTTCTCGGTGGGAGACTTTGGACTTGTCTCATAGGGTCCTGGAGGGCAGAGCAGGGACTGATGGTGGGAGTCAGAGGAAACAGACTCAGTCGTGGGACCAGAATGAGCTAATGGCTTGAGCAGTCCAGGAGAGGGCCAGGCTGTTTTGGAAGGGGTGAGCTCCTCATCCATGGAGGTGATCAAGAAGCTGTATGACCAGCTGTTTACTGGAGTTTCTGAATTAGCTCGGCCCACATGGGTGTCGAGGGTGGCGCCACTTGTGGCCTGGAGGCGGGGGGGGGGGGGGGCACAGGCAGCAGGCCCTGGTTACTGGGGTGTGGACACTGGTGCCTGGCGGCCAAGGCAGTGACCAGGAACAGCCCGCATCAGTTCCGAAGTCACCAAAGAAGCCAGATGGAGCCAAATGCACTTAGGTTCTGGGACCCCTAGTGGTGGGGAGGTCCCTGGTGGGCAGAGGGGAGGGGGAGGGGGAGCTGGCAGTGTCCCTGAGCCTCGGTGCTGGCGTGTGTGGGGGCCTCCGGGAGTGCCCGCAGCCACCATCCTGGTCGGGAACTGGGGACCGCTAAGTCGCACTCAAAAGTAAAACAGCCGTTTTATCGCCTCCTTTCCCAGTGATTCCGTTTCCCCCGAGTGCTCATCCACCACGTCACCTATCGCCAATTTCGAGAAGCCCCGGAAGCAACTTTACCTTAAAGAAGATGTAATCGTCCTGCACGGTCAGAGAGCCGTGGTCAATGGGGCCTGCGAACAGGGCCGTTAGTGTCTTCTCGGAGCAGTTGTGGATGTGACAGGTGATGTACCGAGAACCTGCAGGACAGGAGCGCCAGCCCGCGGCGCAGGAACAGCAAACATTCAGACACCGGTTCCAACACCATTACTGTGGGCTTTGTGTGTGGGCTTGGATTTTAAAGGGCCGGCCCCTGACGACACCGCTGCTGAGAGGGGCGCCTGGGCCAGGTGCACTCTGAGACAGCCCTGCAGACCCCTGGGGGCTGGTGGTGCACCAGAGAGTGCCACATCCCCAGGGAGGGTCAGTGCGGGCAGCTCACAGTGCCCGACACCCCCAGCTCCTCCACCCCCACCCCGTCCCCCACACCTGAGCAGGGGAGCAGACGGGTGGGACTCAAGTGCTTCCTTCCCTTCCAGCGTTAAGCAAATGCTTCTGCCCTTTCCCAGATATTTATAGCTAAGCGAAACCAAATGCACGCGCCGCCAGACAGCAGCTGTGTTTACTCCAAGTGCTTCTGTTTCCCCAGGGCCCGGGTGCTCGGGCAAGTTGACACGGAGGGGCTGGAGCCCTCGAGCCTTGAGGAAGCTCTTCTTCCCAGCTTGTGAGCCAGGACAGGAAATTAAGCACAGGGACCAAAGTGGGCCAAGGGAAGGACACTGAGTCCACAGCGCCTTTGGGGTGAGTCTTGACCGTAGCCCAGGGTGGCTGGGCAGCGTGGAGAGTGGTTAGAGGCAGGGGATTGGGGGCCAGGAACACGTGCACCCAAATCCAACCTCTGCAGCTTACAGTGGGGGAGGCTCAGCCTCCGTCCCTCCACTGCGGGGTGGGATACGCGCACCCCCGGGGTGCCTTGGGATCGCCCACGGCCTCACACTGCCAAGCCTTCTGGAGCCACGCCCATGTTCTACTTAAATAGCTGGTGGCCCTCCGTGCTGGAATTCTACATTTCCTGCAGGGGACTTGCCTGTCTGGAGACCTGGCGGGGACACTCGCTCAGGGCCAGACTCCCACTTGCTCACCCACACTCACTCATTCGGTCCCTCACCCACCGCGGTCAGGCTCTCACCGTTCCAAGGCCTGGTGCCAACGAGACAGACACAGGCTGTGCACTGGGTGCCAAGCCCTGGCCCACAGCACGGGCCGATTCTGTGGTGTAAACCCTCCCACGTGGCCACGACGAGCGCCTGGATGGAGTGACTGGGCACGGAGGTGGGAAGGGACGTGGAGCCCGTGCCAGCTGCTGCTCTGGAGAGAGGCAGGCCGACCGGCCACGAGCACACAGCGTGGTGAGCGTAGAAGGGCCTGTCTGTCCACGGCACGTGTTATTTTGTGACATTTTGCACAGTGGTCTCCAGGGAGTGACTCTGGCACCTGGCTCGGTGCTTACTTGTTCAGCAGCCCCACGGGGGACACAGAGGTGACGCTACAGGAGCCCTAGGCCCAGGGAAGCATGCAGAGCTGAGATGGGGGACCCGGGGGAGGGGCTGGCAGGGCAGGCGAGGACGATGGGAGGGACCCGGGTTGGGGAGATGGGGGAGCATTCCCAGCAGGGGTGACAAGAGGTGCAAGGTGAGCTCCGGGAATGGCCAGAGGAGAGGGGCAGAGGGCCAGACGCAGGGACAACAGGCCCCAGTACTGTGCCACCACGCTCGGCCAGACTGTATGCCGATGGGACTCCCAGGCTGGGGTGGCCGGGGCGGGGGTCTCTAGGCTTTGCAGGAGGCCCCACCCATGGGCAAGCCAGCCTTGGGGCCCCTCACGCAGAGGTCACAGCTGTGGGGCTGAGGCTCCCTCCTCGCCATGAGTGGCTGTGGGAGCTGCTTGGTGACAATGGCTGCCCCTCATTTAGGGTTTGAGCCCGTCCTTCCTGCTGGCGGGAGGCCGGGGTATCACTAGAAATGACCACCCCTACTGCTGCATGAAGACCCTCCCGGGAGTCGCCCCACATTCCCCTGCCAGGCCTGGGGGTTCTGAGTTGGGTGAAGGCCTCGGGGGGTGCAGCGGGGAATGGGGTGTACCCGGCCGGGGCCTGTGACCCAGGCCAACCGGGGCCCTCTCCGAGCTCTGTCCTCCTGGTTATCGAAATGGAAAGTATAACAGCCGCCTGTGCTGGGCGCTGAGTGTGTTCATGCACTCACTGCCATTAGTCCCATTTAACAGCTGAGGACATGGCAAGTTGCCCGGGATCCCGCGGTTGGCCAGGGCGGGAGCTGACGCCAGCACTTCTCTTCTAGTGGGACGGCCACGCCTGGCAGGGGTCTGGCCCCACAGAGGGCCTGTGCAGCGGGCTCTGACGCCTCCACTCATCACTGTCCCTTCCGTCTTCCCAGCGTGCAGGACCTGGGCTCTCTGCGGCACGAGGCCGGCCAGGTCAGTGTGCCCAGGCCCTGTCCCTCCCTCGCCCCGCTCAGTGCCCAGAAAGCCGGGGTGGGGCTGAAGCGCGGGAAGCGCTCAGTGGATGCTCAGGGGCAGAACAAATCGCCCTCTTAATAGACTTTTCCACTGGAGCAGAGCCCTTTGACTTCAATGTCCCCGGCTGGAAACAAGCACATTACAATTATGCCACATTGTAACACAATGAGGTCGGCTGTGCAGAGCAAGCCGCGGAGGACGCACAATTGAACACTGCATGCCCGAGCTGCTCTGGGGGTGAGGGGACTCCAGGACAACTGGCGCCTGCGCCCCGCTGGGCTCACCTCCACCGGGGTCCTGGGCCTCCATGTGGACCAAGTCAGGGTCGGCGTCCACCCCAGACACAGCCCTGGAAAAGAAGATTGATGTTGGTGCTGGGAATGGCATCACCATGTCCTTCCCGCGGCAGCTCCCCGAACCCCAGGTGGCCACGTGGCCACTCCTGCTCTGGGGGTTCGGGAGTCGCTGCCTCCCCGAGAGCCCCCGTGCTCCTGGGGGCAGTTGGAGCCTCTGATTCTCCCTTTCAGGAGCCTGGGTGGGTGGGGCTGGCATTCTTCTGGTCACAATACTGTTTATAAAAGACTTTCTCCTTAGTAAAAGATTTTCACATCTTGTGTTTGTTTTTGATCATGGAAAACCAGTGCAGGAGACAGGCAGGTTCAAGGTGCCTGGCCCAAAGTTGCACAGCCGGGAGTGGCCGACCCGGGATGTGAGCCGGCCCTGCCCTGGGCCCCTGCTCTGCCCTTCCCCGTTGCTCAGCCAGCTCGCCCGTCCAGCGCCTCAGGAAGGTCCTGCTCTTGGCCATCCCCACCGCCAAGAGCTCCATGCTGCCCCCAGGACTTGCCTGAGTGCTTCCGGGGGGCCAGGGCTCTGGGGAGAGGAGCGCACCTCCTCTCGCAGCACCGAGGGCGTGCTGTCCCCGCCCCTGGGCGAGCTTGCTAAGGCAGGCGTCCTCCTTTGCATTTCATGGGCGAAGGTGGGGGGGGGGGGTTCCTGTGACTTGCTGAGGCAGCAAAGCCGGTGCTGCTGAGACACATCTCTCCGCAGACCCCACACACCCCCTGTTCACGCCAAGGTCCTAAAGCCTGTGTCCTCCAGGATCTGCCTCTAAGCAGGCGAGCCCCCAGCGTGTGAGAAGCAGGGATGGAGCGGGTAGCTTTGCCAACTGTCTGAGCTCCACAGACACCTCCAAGAGCCAAGTGGGCCCTGGGGACAGAGAGAAACAGGACACAGTGGCTGCCCCGGGGGCTCCTGTGTTAGGATGAGAGGCTGCCCGACTCCTCTCCCGCTTGGCGCTGTCCTGCTGGGCAGAGCCACTTAGTGGGCAGGAAGCTTGGGGGCAGGGCCAAGTCCTAGGAGTCTCTACTGCACACGGCACATCACCTAAACCCATGCAATAGCTACAGTGGCAAGTGCGCAGGCGCAGGGGACATCCCAGGTGCTCTAGTTGCCTCATCTCAGTGCAGAGTAACGCCAAGCGGTTTGGTCACCCCCATCTGACATGAGAAGCCACTTCAAGTGGTTTGGTTACCCCCATCTGACATGAGAAGCCAAGGCTCAGAGAGGTGAAAACACACCCAAGGGCACACAGGTGACAGACCTCAGATGGACAGCAGAGGCCCCGCCGTTCCCAAGCCAATGCGCTGGCATCACACAGGCTGCTTCCTGGCTGTGCACAGCGTGGTGAACGACAGTAACGCAGAGAAGGGATAGCGGGCGGGACAGCTGTGTCCCGGGGCCCTGCCCTCAGTCCAGAGTCTCAGTGGAGTCCACACTTGCCGTGCCCCCTTTGTCCCAAGCTCTCCCCTGCGCTCTCACAGGCTGCCCACCCACGTGGGGCCGGCTGGAGGTGGAAACCCCCTCTTACCTTCTTGGACACTCTCCCCTGGCAGTCCCAGTAATTACACTGGTACCACTTGGATTTATGTGGCACCTCTCCTCCCCGCACTCAAGAGCCAGCAATGGCAGGGCAAAGGCCGCTGCTCAGGGTTAAGGAGTCTGCCAGCCTCGCCAGCGAGGGTGAGCCACCCGTTCCATCCAACCACTGCGCAGCATAACTGCCCGTGCCGGTGCTCCGTTCACCTGTGCTAAGCCACGTCCCTGTCAGCCGGCCCTGTGTGTGTGATAAAAATCTGCAGAGCACTCACTGTGAGTCAGGGGTTGTGGGCTCACAGATGAACAAAACACAGCCTCTGCTCTCCAGGAGAGCACAGGCTAGCGGGGAGGCCATATGAAACAACTACCTGTCCACCACATGTCCCATCTGTCCATCCATCCATCCATGCGTCCATCTGTACATCCCTGCATGCCTGCATGACTCATCCATCCATCCATGCATCCACCCACTCACCCATGCATCCGTCCATTCATTCATCTATGCATGAGCATCCATCCATCATTTACTGAGCACCTACTATGAGCTGGTCCAGGGCTGGGGCTGGATATGTGGAGATGCACTTGGCAGGTCCCTGCCCTCCATAGTCTCACAGTCTGGAAAAAGGTCTGTTAACATTTGTCCCAGGCCCAAACTCTTTAGGACTCAGGTTGGCAAGAAGCCACGCGGGCTGGTCGTGTCAGGGCACAGGAGGCAGAGTCTGTTGCTGAGCAGCCTCTCACCCACAGGCAGGGGACAAGGCTGGGACAGGAGCAGGTTCCGTCCCATCCTTACAGAGTGAGAACAGATCTTCCTCCATGAGTGGGTGGAAACCAGTTCTTTGGGAGGCTACAGTCTTACTGACTAGGGATTGTGTGCATGGCACACAAACTGTGTTTATTACATGCTTTTGAATGAATGAATGAGACGTAAAGAGAAAGGGAGGCAGGTGAAAGGAAGACCGTTCTTTGAACACCAGCCATGTGCTGCAGTTGAACTCAGCACTTCATAGTCATCGCTTATTTTCCCCACGGGACTGTGGCGGCTGGAACCTCCACCTCGGAGCTGAAAGGCTGAGGCTACGAAGGCTGCAGGCATTTGTCTTGTGTCCCACAGAAACCGCGGGGGTTCCTTCCTCCCTCCCTGCCCCCCTTCCTCCTGGAGTTTGGCCTGAGCAGGGGGAGGAGGAGTGGGGAACAGGTTTGGGGGATCCAGCGCTTCCACCAGGCTCCCTGGCACATACCCTGAGCGACCAAGTGGCCATTGGACACTCATGTAGGTGGCATTTAACACCATACTCTTGCAAAGGCTCACCTGGGGACAGGTGGGCATGATCTTGAGGCACCCAAGGTGGTCTCTGGCCAGGGTGCTCAGAGCGGCTCTCTAACCTTCCCTCCTCCTGTGGCCTGGGCTGACGGGCACCGACCATCCTGCCTCATTCGCCCATGTGTCCTCAAGACTACACAGATACAGGCCACGTGGCCAGTCATGGTGTGGGACTGCCCCATCGTGCTGGGGACCCGAATGGCACTTACGACAACTCCCACCAGTGCTGCGTCCAACACTTCATAAAGCACCTACAGAGACACTGGCCTATCCGAGCCGAAGCTGTGTGTCCACCTTGTTGGCCCTGAGCATGCTGTGACAAACCGGCTGGGTGTCCTGCAGCCAGGGGCTGCGTGGGGACACCAGGGAGGAGCCTGACTTGAGAGGGGCTCCGGCCTGGGCTTAGGCTGGCAGAGCCCCCTTTTCAGCTCTGCCGTCCCGTTGCCATGGGAGCGTGAGCAGCCACCGCACCTCTCTGGGCCCAGGTTCCGTAGCCCTGGGATGGCGCAAAAACACCTGTCTCGCAGGGTTTCTGAGGGTCCAAGCCTGTGGAGCCCCTGCAACGAGGCCTGAAAAGAATGGGACAGAGGATGTGTGCCAGGGTCACAGCTCCATGGCTGGCCCTCCAGGGAGGGCAGGGATAGGGCCCAACTTTGGGACTGTACCCCACACCCGCCTGGCACACAGAGGGGGAGCGTGTTTTTGGAATGAAAGGAACCTTGGCGAGGATCAGGGCCAGGGTTTCCCACACCAAGCACCAGCTCCCGGATTTTACTGCGTGCGTGCGTCTACCTGCCACTGTCTTTACTGAACACGTCCCTCTGCTCAGCCCCCTCCTGACAAGACTGCCTGAACTCACGGCTTTGAGGGGCCAGCGTGCTTGTTGCCATATACTTTCCAGCCAAGGTGGCCATTAAAAATCACCGATCCATCCACTAGAGCAGCCTTCTCATGGACGAGGAAGTCACTTCCCAGGTCACCGGCCACTGAGTGCCAGGAGCCTCCCCGTAGCCCGCGTGCAGGCTGCTGAGATGTCGGGCGCAGCGCCCACCCCACCTCTGGACAGGCTGGACCACCCCTCTCTGACAGTATCAGCATCTCTCCCACCTGCTTGGCACCAGGGTCCCCATGTGCTCCACCTCCTTCAGGGACCTGGTCCACCCAGGTGGCCCCAGGTGAAGCCAGAGGGATGGGGGAAATCTGTACGTGGGTCTGAGCGACACAGCCCCCGCGGATGCGCAGCGTGGCGCGAGCCGGCTCCCCGAAGTCCATTGATGTTTCAAACCCGGGAGCGCCAGCGTCAATCACTCCGCTCTCGGTAAAGAGCTCTCAGCTTCAAGGTGAAGTGTTGATTTAGGCTTTAGTGAATAGACCGTTTGTGAGCTCTTTGGAGCGGAGGTCTCCTGCGTGACATTTCTCCCTCTTCTGAATACAGACAGACACTGTTCCCTCTACCAGGAGGTGCCCAGCCAGGCAGATGGAATTTCAGCCTGACAACCCATCGTCAGCAAGTGGGTTAATGCCGCCTGGCCTGTTCCCCAGCTCACTTGCCCACTCATTCGCCCACTCATTCATTCACTCACTCACTCACTCATTCACTCACTTGCCCACTCACTCGCCTACTCACTCACTCACTCACTCACTCATTCATTCACTCACTCAGTCATTCATTCACTCACTTGCCCACTCACTCGCCTACTCACTCATTCACTCACTCACTCATTCACTCACTCACTCATTCATTCGCCCACTCATTCACTCATTCATTCACTCACGCACTCATTCACTCACTCACTCATTCATTCGCCCACTCATTCACTCACTCATTCATTTGCCCACTCATTCATTCATTCACTTGCTCACTCGCTCACTCACCCTTCACCCCATAGACACATCCACTGACCGTGCTCATCCCCTGGGCCTCCTGCCCTGACCACTCTCACAGGCCCTGTTGCAGGGAGCCTGTGAAGGCTCTGGGTGGGCCCGGGAGTACAGGAGGCCCATGCCCAGCACCCACCGCAGGGAGCCCTGGAAGACCATGTGAAGCTGCATTTCTAAGCCCTCAGACAGAGCCCGGTTCCCTGCAGGAAATGACGCCTGCTGACACAAATGACTTCTTAGTTGCTGAGGTCTCCAAAGGTGGGCCTGGCCTGGCTCTGGAATAGCGTTTAGAGATAATAAGCCCACGATGACCTCCGGCAATAACAAGCCCACGATGACCTCCGGCAAGCAGCCCTGAAGAGCATGAGGAGCTCTGGGGTGCGGAGACTGATTTTCACCACAGTTTATGCAGAGGGCAGCTCTGATGAAACTCAGAGACGTGGGCCCAAGGCCGTGGTGGAAGGACCCCTCCTTCTCCTGACAGAGGCCCTGGCCGTCCCCGTGCACCACCCGGGGCAGGCACGGGGCTGCCGGGAGAGGAGGCAGAGGCTTTCCGTGGGCGAGCGTGGGGCGAGGGGGGCAGGGATGCAGGAGCCAGACTGCCAGGTGGGGCCGCTGGGCACTGTCAGATGCGGATCACTGCCCAGGCTACTGCTGAGGGGGCAGCGTGCCCTAGAGCGGTGCCCCAGCCTCTCTGGGCCTCAGCTTCCCCCCTGTAACGTGAGGGGAAGATACTCATGGGCTGGACGGGGATTCCACGGGGCGATGCATTCAGACTCTCCGCCCACTGCCTGGCGATGGTTAGTGTTCAAAACGTGGCAGCTCTGGGCCACTGTTACGATTTTGTTCCGGGCAGTGGACAGACTAAGGGGAGGGTGGTGGGCAAGGGCCTGCGTGGGCCAGGAGGCAGCAGAGCACCTCGGGCTGCCGCCCCGCCCGCCCCACAGGGCCACTCTAATGAGTGCGCCTGTTGTGTGGCTTCGCAGAACGTTAATGAGTCCTCGATTCAGACAGAACACGGGGCTTTGGCAATTCCTGCTGTCAGTTCAAGGACAAAGAGCTCTTTGGAAACGCTGTCAAAACAGCGTTATTCACTGCTTACAACAGGGGGGCCCCATCACCGCGGCTGCCCCCACATTCCAGGAGAGATCCCGGGGCCGAGAGGCCAAGCGTCTGGTACGATTATCTCTCATGCATAACAACTCTGAGCAATTTGAGAAACTTGGGGAAAGAAACAATTTGATTTGCCTGAGACAATAACATGTTTGAATTATGGCCAATTTCCCTTTTAGCATCTGCAGGCTGGTTTCCCTCTGGCTGGAGAGGTCTCTGAGAGTCTGGCCGGGGCTCAGACATCCCACCGCCTTGCCCTGTTCCCACCTCCTGGGAGCCCTCAGGGGCCCAGCGTCCCCTTGCTGGGTAGCTCTGGCTCCTGGCAGTTGACAGCAGGGACAAGGCCAGTGACTGACGGCAGCACTCTGGTTTCCGAGGAAGGAACTGGACCCCCCGTGGGCCGCCCTGGAGACACAGCCTCACATGTCCCCATGAGCAAAGGGCACATGCACAGGACCAACATTCCGGAGCAGAGACAAAGATTCCCTTCAGCCCATGCGATGTCAGGAACAAGACCCTGGCTGTGCTTGGCCGCAGCTGGAGGTGGGCAAGCGTGGGCGCCGCGCCAGCTGCACTGGCTCCCGGCTCCCGTCCTGCTGCCTGGGACCTTGGCAAGGGCCCTTCCTCCGCGGGCCTCGCTTATGCCCCCAGCAAACTCAGTTTCCCCGTCGGAGCGATGAGACTAGAAGGCCGCCCACGAGACAGGAAGTGAGGAGCCCACATTGGCTGGTCTGGACGCAGGGCCTGGCTCGCCCTCTGCTGGGCTGGGAGCCCCCCTCTGCCCGCATTCGCCCCTTTCCTTGGCTTGGCTGCTCAGTAGGCTGGGGGGCATGTCTGGGGCACCCCAACAGGCCCAGCAGGGTGGCAGATGGGCAGCGGGAGGGGAGCCCAGGTGTCACCAAGGCGGGAGGGGCAGCTAGTCAGGGGCTGGGCTGGGAGCAGGGAGGTGAGAGGGAGTGGGCCTACTGTGCGCCAGGCACCGTGCCACGCTTGTGCACACCAGCACCTCTTTCAGCTGAGGGGGAAACGGAGGCTGCAGGAGAGAATATTGGCTGTGCAAAGCCACACAGCTGGGTCAGGTACAAACACGGCCTAAGGGACGCCAATCCCTAGACTCGTCACCATTTCTGATACCGCCGCAGTGGAGCAGAAAGAACAGCTCTGGAGGTCCCTGGATGAGGAGGGTGTGGGGCTGGGGACAAGGCAGCGGGAGGTGGGACCCCGGGCTGGGGGGCCTGAGGAGCAACGGGGAGCCACTGACCCTCAGGCTGACCCTGCCCTCTCGGGCTCCCGCGGTCCCAGGGGGCAGTGCTCTCACCAGAACACGTGGTCTTTGGTCACTCGCTCCTGCAGAAGCGTCCACTTCTTCCCCAAGTCAGATGACACATACAGCTGCAGGACAGAAAAGAGAGAAGCAGAGGTTCGGTGGTGCCTTCAGGACTGAGCCGCTGCCTGGGGAGTGTGGTGTCCCCACCCTGCTGACCCCCCCAGGGGGGCCAGCCTGTCCAGCAGACGCACAGGCCTGTGCTCACGCTCGGGGTGCGACCACCCTGGGAGGTCTGGGGAGAAGAGCCACTCCGGCCCCAGGCTGGCTCGTTCTCCAGGGTGAAATCTAGGGTCCTCCCAGAGGAGGTGTCTGAGCCTTTGACACCCAGCGGGGGCTTCACAATACCTGTGGGGGCAGCTGGGGGCCTTTGGGAGGACGGAAGAGGGAGGGCATGTGCAAAAGGCTGTGGTCAGACGGGGTCTCGGGGAGCCCTGAGGAGGCCAGGCCTGGGCCCCGCCAAGGACAGCAGCCCAGTGCAGAGGAAGACAGGCTCAGGGACAGCCCCTAGCAGGAGCGGGTGGGACAAGGAGGGTGAGAGGGCCCCGGTCTGTGCCCCAGACCTGGGAGGAGTGGACGGGGCCAGGGGTCCTCGGGCTCTAGCCTGGGGACCCTGGGCGGAGACAGGGCCTCCGTCAAGCACAGCGAGTTTTGGAAATGCCAGGTGGAAGTGGCTGGGCCCCAGGCGAGACCCAAAGCTGCCCCCTCCCCACGATGGCCTGTGGGACAGGGCCTCCCTCCTTCTCAGTGAGACCGTCCCAGGGGACCGGAGACGGAGGGTGGGCGGTGGGAGGAGCATCTCTGGCACTCCTCTGTGCCACACCCGGCCCCGCTGTGCCAGGAGTGGGACTTCATAACTCCATTTCCAAACGAGAAACCGGCGAGGGGTGCAGGAAACGCCACCAAATTATAACACTTAGAAATGGGGGAACAGCAGAAGCACCTTCCCCGCTTCCTCCCTGAAGCAGGCCCGAAACCCCAGGAAGGGCCCTCCCCCTCCTCCCTCCCTTCCCCTTGGAGACCCTCATGTGACAGGTGGCCTGTCCCACACCCAGAGGGAAGGGATGTCGCCCAGGGAGGCCGAGAGAACCTGAACAAATGTCCTCACTTAGCTGCCCCCCCCAGTTTATCCCCATCAGATCACACCCCTTTGTCCTCCAATCGTACATCCACGAGACCGTCCCCTCGTCCTCAAACCCAAGCAGAAAAGCGCACAGTCTTCCCGTCTCCTTGGGTCTTCCTCTCTGAAGGCTCCTGAGCCACACAGAACGTGTATTAAATTCATTTGCTGTGCTTTTCTCTCAGGGCTCTGTCCCCTGTTGCGGGGTCTCCACCACGACCTTGCAGTGGATGGGAAAGAGCTCACTCGTCTCCCTGCGCTGGGGCTCAGAGAGCAGCTGTGACAGCCCTGGGGTGGCAGCACTGGGGGCGCGGCCCCGCCTGAGCAGAGGCCGGGGCCTTCCAGGACACCCACTCCACGGGCAGCCGCTGTCCCCCGGAGGCCAGGAGCAGCTGGATTCTAAGTGTCACCTGGCTCAGGAGAGCTGAGCCAAGCCGAGCAGGACAAGCGGAGGCCCGAGGTCCAGAGCAGGGGCCACGCTGTTCCCTCCCTCCTCCAGCCCCGGGGTGGCGTCAGCTGTCCTCAGCCACCTCTGGGGTAGACCTCCCTTCCCCTGTTGCTTCTCTGGCCCTTCCAATGCCCTTGTGAGCAATTCCCTCTGCGTGAGCTATCTGGAGGGCTTCCCGGTTTCCTCGCTGGACACAGCTGTGTGGCATCTGGCCAGCATCTGGCCGGGGACTGTGGGGGTCTGTGGCTAGAGGAGGGCAGAGGCCATTCCAGGTGGAGGGAATAACCGAGCACGGGCCCCCACGTGGGAGGTACCAAATGTGCCCAGCACACAGTGGGTCTGGCTCCAGGGTGCTGGGCCTGACGGTGCCAGGGGCAGGCTGGAGGACGGGGCAGAGCTCCCATTTCCTCTTCCAGGGCTGGCGGTGGAGGAAGGGCTGTAAGTCGGCGGTGAGAGCTTCTCTCCCTGGGAAGGAGCTCTGTCTGCTCTGGGGGAGAAGGGTGGGTGGCGGGGGCGGGGCTCCTGCGGGACAGAGCAGTCTGGGCTCCTGTCGCTGCGGAGAGACCGGGAAACCCGCCAGCCAGACTGGGCTCCCACCCTGCCTGCAGCCAAGCACCTGGCCGAGCCTTAGTCCCCCTCAGCTGTGACATGGGTGACGATGCTCACTCCGAAAGCCTGGAGGATTGAGCTGGGTCCCAGGCGACAGCGGCCTCGCGCGCGCCTTTGCAGCGAATCCCCTACGCTGCCTTTTCCGTCGTGGGAGCCGGCTTTCCTCCTCCTCTCCTTCCCGCTCTGAGTGTCCATTCGCATTTCGGTGCGTTTCAGTGACTCTGTCACTGATGTCCCAGTTCCACTGTCTTGGATTTGTGTCACCTTGTGGGGGCTTTTGCCGGTGTCCCCCAGGGGACGGGGCTGTCACTGACACAGTGAAGCCTCCCTGCGCTCCTGAGAGGAGCGTGGGCTTTCGGGTCCTTTGGAAACCCTCCCTCCCACACACGGACCTGGCTCAGGCCGGGCCAGGGCCCTGCGGGTGCCTGCGGCGTGGCTGTGGTTGACCAGGGCTTGGGTGGGCCCGGAGGGGGCGCTGCAGCCAGGTGTGGCCTCTGCCTCCTTGTCCTGGCCGCCCTGTCGTGTCCTTGCGTCAGTTTCCCCATGTGTAAAACCACGCCCCGCCCCGTAACACTTCAAAGGGGAGAGAACTGGGGGACCAGCAGGCCTGGCTCCGTCAGAAGTCACTGTCCACAGCTGTGTGCCTCGCGTGTTCCAACGCTGTTCTCAGTCTCAGTTTCCCCCTCTTTAAAGCAAGAGCCCGGACTCCTGCCTTAAAGGGGTGCTGTGGGGTCACCCCCGGCACCGCCGCACAGCGGCCACCCTAGCCCTGCACTCAGCGCACCGTGTCACTGGCACTCCCGAGAAAGAGCCCGCAGTAGCAGGGTCCGCTCTGGGCACACGCACACGCCAAGCCCTTCGCCTCTCGGCGCAGCCTCGCCACGGCTCCGGGAAGTGGACGGTTTTTAAACCTGTTTTGTAGAAAGAGGACGGCAGCTAATAGCAGCTGAGTGATCTGCCCAGGGCTGTTCCCTGTCAGAACCTGGATTTGAATTAGCTGTGATTTGAATGTCTGTCCCTTGATTCCTTCTGCAATCCAGATGTGTCTAGAGCGAACCAGTCGAGTGGAACACTTTCCATCACGGGCCCTCGAAAGGGGGGAAGCTCAGCCGACCCCTCGGCCTCAGCTAGGGCAGCCCAGTCTCTCCACCTGCAAAGCGGTCGCCAGGCCTGGCACCCGCGGCTGCGGCCTCAGGGCTGGCACGTGGGCTCCTTGTCTACCCCAGCGTGCCCTTGCCCTGGGCACTGAGTTACGGGGCACCAGTGAGATCCTGGATGTTGTTGCTGCTGCTCATCACAGAAGGATTGTGGACTCTCAGAAGGGGACGGCTCCTCGGGTGCACCCTGCACGCAGCACGGCAGGTGTCACCCTGTCCTCCTGGAAGCCCACCCAGCCCTGCCCAGTGCCAATCACCCTGCTCCTGCTGCCAGCTTCTAAGGCCAGGGCCCTGGCCTCACTGGCTCCCTACTGCCACGTCCAATAGGTCACCACGCTTCAGGTGCAACTGTGCAGGCCACACCTGCTGCAGGCCACCTCCTCTCCACACACGGCCACAGCCCCGCTGGGCCAGGCTGTCTTCACGGCCTCCCGTGGCTGCAGAGCACACACCTGGCCATGCTGCTCTTCTGCTTAGACCTTCCAGGGGATGTGTACAGCCCACCCCTCTAGGTGGGCACACGGCCCCCCTGATGCCGCCAGGCCCCCTCCAGCTGCTGCCCCTGCTCCCTCCCTGCATGCCAGCACCCCAGGCACACCTGGCTCGGGCTCACTCATGCTTGTGGCACTAATGTGTTCACAGAGTCCTGCAGCATCTGCACCTGCCGTTCCCTCTGCCTGGAATGCCCTTCCTCCCCCTGGTCAGTGTGCAAGACTCAAAGTCGCCTCCCCCCCTGCCTTTTTTTTTGAGATAAGGTCTCACTCTGTTGTCCCAGTAGAGTGCAGTGGCGTGATCATAGCTCACAGCAGCCTCAAACTCCTGGGCTCATGCGATCCTCCTGCCTCAGCCTCCCAAAGTAGCTAGAACTACAGGCACGTGCCACCATGCCCAGCTAATTAAAAAAAATTTTTTGTAGGATGGGGTCTCACTATTGTCCCGGCTGGTCTCCAACTCTTAGGCTCAAGCTATCCTCCTGCCTTGGCCTCCCAGAGTGCTAAGCTTACAGGCATGAGCTACTGCGCCCGGCAAGTCACCCACTTTGGTCAGGCCTTTGCTCAGGCCACTTGTGCAGAAGCCTCGCCCTTGGCATTGCAGAGTCAGGGCCAGAACCCGGGCTGGGAAGTCCAAGGGGCTGTGCTCAGGCCCAGGGCACCAGAGAGAAGCAGCCTGCAGGGCCATCTTCTCTGCTGGACACTCAAATCCCACTGCCAGCGATGGCCACGCCAGGGAAGGGACCCCACGGGAGTGTCTTCTCATGCGACACTCAGAGCCCCGTGTCTCTGGCCTTTAGCGCCTCACGCCCAGCCTGCTCTGCATCCCTCGCCCCTTGCCCATCGCCGCTGGGCCGACTTCACCGCCTCTGACCCTGCAGGTGCGAGGCCGGCAGCCTGGGCTCCTCTGCCACACAGAGGCCACGCCCCTTGGCGGCTCCCTCTGCCCCTGCCCCCGGCCTCTCTCAGGAGTGCCCCTGCTGTCCAGCAGGCCGCCTCGTTGCCCTTCTGTGTCCTCACTGACTGCTCTCCACCCCACCCTCATCTGGAGAGAAAGCCCCGAGCGGGCAGGGCCTGTCTGTCTTGCTCCCAGCTGCTGCCCAGCTCCGGAAGCAGAGCGGGGCCCACATGAGGTCCTGCGTGAACACGCCCGGGGGAAGGAAGTTCTCCCAGTTCTGAGGCTGCTGCCGCCAAGACCCAGTGCGGGGCTCAGGCCACACACCCTCCTGTGAATCTCGCCCCAGAAGGGCCCTGATGGCCCTGACTCCCGTCGCTGTCCCCCACAATGCGACAGGGCCTGGCAGGAGCTGGCCCCTGCTCTCTCTCAGCCTCCTCCTCCTCCTCTTCCTCCCCATCTCTGGTCTCAGCAAACGGCCTCCCGCCCTCCCATCTCCCACTGGGTCATCCAACCAAATCCCAGCGGTACCTCCCCTCCTCCACCCAGGAGGCCCCCCATGGCCGGCACCGCCCCCAGCCCTGGCCCCCTCTGCCTCCCCTGGTCTCCCTGCCGGACACGGCCGGGCCGTCTTAGGGACTCAGAGATGAAACACTCTACAAGATATCACAGTGAGGCTAAAATTGCTCAAACTACTAACGAGTGAGTTCTGCCCCAGTGAGGCTTATGTCGCAGCTCATGTTCCGAAGTGAGCAGGAACACGCCCCACCCCCACGCCGGCCTCCCGCAGCAGGGCTCGTGCCACCGGGGCAGCCAGGGAAATCAGAGGTAGCAGCTGCAATCCCGACAGGATGCTGCCGGAGGGACCTCGGCCAGAGCCTGCCTCCCCTCCCCACCACAGCAGCTCAGCAGGCAGCGGGGGTCTCTCCCTCCTCCTATCCCCTCACCCACTGTGAATGGGATTCCTTGGAAACTAGAGACCCCCCTCCCCACCCCCGAGTGAAATGTCAGCAAACACTCCCTCCCTCTCCCCCATCTCCCCCGCAGCTGCAGGAAAGCAGACGGGCTCCTGCGTCACTGGGCTGTCCCTGCACACGTCCCCCCACCCAAGGCATTGTGAGAAGACGCCCACTCCAGGGACAGCTGCTGCACCATGGCCCTCACTGAGCATGGAGACTGCCCAGATGGAGTAGACGCTCAGTACACACCTGCGGCTGCAGCCTCTGGTCGTACTGACCTTCTGTTTGGGCCTCAGTGAGAGCCTGGCAGCAGCTGTAGGCTTTTATGGAGCCAGGCACGGGGCTGTGCTTGTCCAATGCTGCCTCATTTAACATGCACACACATGCACACCCACACACATGAACACACCCTCATACACACTCACGAACTCATCCATAAGATGGGCAATTTCCCTTTTTTACAGAAGAAAGAACTGAAACTCAGAGAGGTTAAGTTAGTTATTCAAGGTCACACAGCATTCCCTTACAGCAGCAGTTCTGCTCTCATAGACCTGTGCTCAAGTTCTATACCAGTGGCTGAGGAGTCACCCCCACCCCAAGAAGGATGACTGGTCACCTCTAGTCATCTCTCGGGGTCATCTGAGTGACCCAGGCCAGGGACCCGTCTACTTCAGTCAGTATGTGAAAAACAGTGAGTTGGAGCCATCAGTGTCTCGGAGCCAGGCGGCAAAAGCCCGCGTTAATGGATGGTGTGATCATTGTCATCGCTACTGACGCACTTGTGTTTACAACGCCTGCCCAGAGCTTTACGAAGCCTTTCCAATTCGCTCTCACGGTAGGTGATTTTACTGCCCACCATCAATTGCTGCAGAAATAGAACATTTCTGCTTAATAAAAGATAAACACCAGTAAATAAACAAGAATAAACACATCAAGGACATCCCAGTTACTGCAGCTAAACCTACAGGGAGACGTCCTGGGAAGGGTTAATTTGATTGGCCCCTGGCGTGCTCAGGAAGGAGTGGATGCCGCGTGCTGGAACACGCCCCCTCCTCGGATACAGAGCTAAAAGGAGCAGGGCAGGAGAGGCCGGTAAAGAGGCGGGGTGAGGACTGGGGAGGGGCACTCAGAAGCGTGTGCTGGTGACTCTCACGTGGTTATTGGAGGTGCTGTCAGTCTGCCCTGGGCTTTGGTGGCAGTAGGACAGGGTTGGGGGTACTCAGCATTCCTTCCTCCCTCGCTCCGCGGCACCTCCTTGTGCTGTAGAGCGGGAAAGACGTTGCTCAGACTCCCTTGCAGCTAGACTCGGGTCAGGTGGATAAACTCACGCCGGCCTGGGAAGGTGAAAGTGAGGCAGGCGTTTTCCTGCCCCCGTTTGTGCTGCCAGCAAGGTCACAGGACGTGCTGCTGCACCCACCTCCAGGCAGTGATGGGGCCGGGCTCTGCAATCCGTGCCCGCTCACGGCTTCGTGGGTGCTGCCGGGCAGTGGGGGCTGCAGTGGCGACCAGCTGCACCAGCCCGGTGTTCCCGACCTCAGCGAGTGCAGCCGGCTCTGGGCCCCCACTTGCTGGGCAGCGGTAGAAGCTCTCTGGTAGGTCATCACTGCAGGCTTCTGGGAGGCATCCTGGGGGGCCTGCCCTGAAACCCCCTCCTCAGCTCTGCCAATAATTTAGAAAGCACCGATCCTTCCTGTAAAATCCCTTTTCTGCTTAAAATATCCAGAGTGGTATAGAGTTCCTGCCCTGCGCTCTGGCAGACGCAAATGCTTAGAGCAAAAACGAACACACGCTGAGGCGAAAGATTCTCATTGCTCACACAATTGTTCCATTACCCGAGAGAAGCTCCATTTCTTCCCGGTTCTGAAGTCTGAGGTCAGAGAGAGCTATAGACATGGTTTGAAGCTCGCAGCCCTGTGGGCAGCCGTGTGCCCACTGATACTCGCAGCGTCCAACCCGCGTGCCCATCCCAAGGTGTCTTCCCTCTCCTGCTAAGTCTCTGGATGGCAATTCTGGGCCCAGATCAATTTCTCACAGTGCTGGGAAGCAGGAGAGGTTCTTGATGTAGAGTAAAATAAAATAAAATAAAATATAAAAGTGAGTCTGTGACTTAGAAGCACGTGCCCAGGGCGCAGCCACGGGCAGGCTGGCCAGTTTCACGCCAGTGCCCAGGGAGCTGGCGCCAAGGGCCTGCTGGGCTCCCCCTCCTGCCGCTCTCAGGAGCCTGATGCAGTTTGCTGAGCCTCGAAAGAAACCTTGTTGGGCTCTCGCACGGGAAGATGTCGAGGCTCCAAACAAGGTGGCTGCACAGTGCCCCAAGTCCTAGTGACGCAGCAGAGGAGGGAGCTAAGTGAGGTAGAACAGAGCTGCCGGAGGCTGGCGGGAGGGTCTGCTTGCTGGAGGCAGGGGCAGGCATCTGGGAGGAGGGAGGAAGGGCCGGAAAGGGAGGCAGGCCTTTGGTTTCCCGGGAATCTGCAAATCCCTGTGAACAGCGTACTTGTGCCCACCCTGTCGGCACGCTGGGCTTGGCATGTGAGAGCACGTGATGCCCTCCAGGTCAACGGCACGCGCGAAAGCTGCTGTGTGGTTTGCTCCACCCCGTTCTGAGAAGCGCAAGCTCCCAGAATAAGGTCATGCCGGCACCTGACCCCACAGGAGCCGGGAGTCGTGTCCAGCCGACCCCAGCAGGCCCTGCAGAGCCAGGAACAAGGGACAATGCTTGTTTTGGGGCCTTGGAGTTCTGGGGCTGTGTGTTACTTAACGTTATTGCAGTGGATACCTGCCTAATGCCCAGATTTGCTGGAGTCCAAAGCTGGCATTGTTCCACTGCACCACTCTGCTTCTTGGGAATTAGAGAGCTTTGGAAAGCTGTACAGCCCCCAAAACTAAAGCCCTGCTGTCGTTGTTATTAATTTCCTCAAATTCCTCATTCCTTCTACAGCTGCAACTAAGCCTTTTTCTCCCCTTTTTCTTTCCTCATAGTCACAGAAAAGAACCAAGGCAAATAACCAAGGCAAATAACCAAGATTTCAGCTCCATTAATTTTTTAGGGCACCATAAATTAAAGAGCAATTGCAATGCAGTCAATTTCTGCGAGAAAATAAGTCTCCGTGATTGTGCTCTAGTCTAATTACATGGAAGGCTAAGTAGTGCTATTAATACCCAGGAGCACATGCTGTCCCCAAGGAAGGCGTCAGGAGCAAAGAGGCAGCCCACGAGGCTGGGGAGACGCAAGGATGCGTCGGCAAGGAGCAGACCTTGGCAAGGGGCCAGGTCCTGTTGACAGCTGTGGCTCAGTCCTGCCTGGAATCTCCATGTGGGAGTCCCTGACCTGGGTGATTCCGAGCGGTCGATTCACCATTTATTCATTCATTCATTTAACAAACTGCCCTCCCTCCCTCCATCCATCGTTCCATTAATTCATTCACCCATCCTTCCATCCATCCACTCACCCACCCACCCATCCACCATCCATCCATCCATTCTCAATCTGTCTTTCCAACCAATCTTTTCAGCCAGGTAATTGAGATTAAAATGGTGAAAATAACCAGACACTGTCCCTGCCCTAAAGGAGCTCACCCCAAGTGTGCGTCTGGTGCAGACAATGATCAAATACCAGCAGAACCGTGTGGGTACACGTTGTCATCAGTGCCGGGAAGGAGCACACAATCTAGGCGTGGAGCAGGGGCCCAAGCTGCCTGGTGGCACAGGGAGCGCTCCTGAGCTGACTGCTCGCACTCGCCCTGCAGGTCTGCGCGGCCCTTCCCACCCTTCTCTGGCCCTGGGGCCTGACCTGTGGGGATGAACCCTCAGACTCACTCCCTTGGGCTTCTGGTTGGACGCAGCCTGTGGAGGGGCCAGCAGAAGACTGGGGGTAGGAAGAGAGAGGCTGGGTGAGATTCCTCTGGCCCCTGGCTGTTCGGCTACGGTGTGGCCCGGGCCCCGTTGCTCTAAGCAGGGCCAGGCCTCCCACTGGACTTTCCCTGCACTGGCGAGCCCCTGCCTCCTACTGGGCAGAGGCAGTAGGCTCAAGATGGCCCCTCAAGAGATATCCACGCCCCAATCCCTAGAACCTGTGGCCTTGACCTTATGGGGCAAAAAAGGACTCTGCAGGTGTGATTGTTAAGATCTTTAGATGGGAAGACTTTCCTGGAATATCTGGACGGGCCCTGAAAGCAAGAACCCAGACCCTTGCAAAGGGAGGGGCAGAGGGAGATGCTTCTCTCTCTCTCACACATGCACACATATACATACATGCACACACACGGGCACACATACACAACGCAATGTGTGCATACACATACACACATGTGCACACATACATATACATGCACGTACACACATACACACATACACACACGCACACCCACAGCCCGATATGAAGATGGAGCAGAGAGAGGCTTGAAGCTGCTGCCCTGGAAGTGTGGGCGGAGGCAGCCACAGGCCAGGGAGCGCGGTGCCTGCCGGGACTGGAAAGCAAGTGGATTCTTCCCGGGAGCCCTGGAGGAAGTGGCTCTGCTGGCACCTTGGTGTTGTCCCAGTGAAACTGATTTTGGACTTCCGGCCTGCGGAACTGTGAGAGAAGTTTCTGGCATCCGAGGCCAGCGCATGTGTGCTCGTTCGTTACTGCGTCTAAAGCCACCGCAGCAGTGCTCCCTCCTGGCCTGTCCCAGCCGTCAGGACCAGGGTGGCCCTGCTCTCTCCCACCCCGCGCTGGCCCCAGGGCTGCCCACAGCTGGCCAGGAGCTCTCCATTCCTCACTCCTCACCCACCCTGGGGCAGAGCCTCGGTTTCCTGCGGGGGCCCTGGGGGCACACGGCTCCCGGACGAGGGGATGCTGATTTGGGATCTGAAGAACCACTCTCTGTTCTGGGGAGGGTGGAAGAGTGTTCCAGGCTGAGGGAAAGGCCCGGCGTGGCCCGGCAAGGGAGTGTGGAATGTTCTGGGAGGACGGGCTCCTCTGCCCTGTGCCCTGTGCACCTGTCACTGCTGCCCCAGTTCCCACAGCCACACGGCCAAGCGGGCGCAATTCCTGACGGCCGACACACAACCTGGCACAGGCCTCGAGGAGCAGGGCCATTGTGGGGCCATTGTGGGGTCATCGAGGGCCCAGAGCCCCCAGCCCCGGGGCCCCCTGCGGTCAGCCGGGGGCTCCAGGTCCCACCTGCTGGAATGAGCCTCTTTCCCCAGACATCAGCCCAGAGGGCACCTGCCACTGGGGCCTCCTTACCTTGCTGTCCTTGGTGTAGGCCAGGACCTTGTCCTCCTCCTTGGGGTGGAAAGTCAGAGTCTCCACAGAGAAGGGGACGAGCTGCTTCTGGAAGGTGGCGCCTTCGTCCGCACTGAGGAAGAGGCTCTGGTCGCGGTCACTGAGCGAAGAGCTCAGGAGGATGATCTGAAACAGACAGGGACGTGAGGCTCGGCTGAGCCCTGCGCACGCAAGGGGGAGAGTGTGCGCAGGCACGGCCATCGCCTCCCCCCGCGGCTCAGCGCCAACCACCCTCCTTCATTCGCTCACGGGAGCACGTGGGTGCGGGATGCTCTTCCCGATGCCCAGGCGCACGGCGGACACGGGGCGCGTGGCGGACATGGGGCGCACGGCAGACACGGGGTACACGGCAGACACGAGGTGCACGGAGGACAAGAGGCACACGGCGGACACGGGGCCTGCGGTGGACACGGGGCGCGAGGTCTCTGCCATATCTGAGGGCCCTTCTGCAAGGGAGTGGGACGACCTTTGCCTGAAGGAGGCACAGCAGGACCAGGGGTGGCCAGGAGGAGGGCCAGGGGGGAGGGTGGCGGGCAGGGCTGCCTTCAGGACAGGAGAAGGTGGAGCCAGGCGGGGCTGACCTGGGAGCTCAGGGGCAGGTTCCCGGGGCCCTTGCGGGGGGACCGAGTGGGTGGAGACAATGGAGCTGGAGAAGCGGCCGAGGGTTAGGTCTGCAAGGCTGTAGAGGGGCTGCTGTGAATTGCATGGTGCCCCCCAAATTGTGTCACTATCCAAGTCCCGCACCGGTCACTGGGACCTTACTTGAAGTAGGGCCTTTGGAGACGCAGCCAAGGGTCTCAGGATGAGGCCATCCTGGAGCTGGGGAGGGCCCTGGCGCCAGTGACAGGCATCCTTACAAGAAGAGGGGCCCCAGAGGTGCAGAGAGAAGGCGAGGCAGAGGCTGGAGGGACAGGGGTGTGGCCACCGAGCAGGCTGTCCCTCTAAGTCTCCAGAAGGAACCAGCCCTGCCAACACCCTGGACGCCTCCTCCAGATGGCGAGAACCCACATTTCCGCATTTCCAGCTCCCGGTGTATGGGCCTTTGGTGGCCACGAAGCACACAGCACAGGGACAGCTCCGGGGTCTTGTTACTCGGGAGAGCGGCCTCAGGCAGGCGAGAGGCGGGGAGGGAGCGGCCTGGCTGGATTTTTACAACATCCGCTTGTGCCGGTGAAGACAAAGGGGTCGGCACAGGAGTGGGTCCCTCATGAGGCCACTGCCCGGTCCAGGCTGGATTTGTGGCATGGTCAGATTCAGGACATCATATCCTGGGGTTTGCAATGACAGGAGACCCAGACACTTCAGTGTTGGCCCCAAACCATTTTGTTTTGAAATTGGCAGACAAGGAGCCATAAAGAGGACACGGGCACCTGCACCCCGACAGCTGCTTCTTCAAAGGACACCTGCGGGGAAGTCACACAGGGCCCGGCTGTGTTCCACCAGCAACACCTGGGAGCCCACAGCTGTGTGGCCGTGCCAGGCCTGGAGGCCAGCCCGTGCTCCTGCCACCGTGTCCCTGCGTTCCGGCTTCCCGCCCATCTGGCCGAGTCCGCCCAGGACCCCTGCACAGGGCAGTGAGGGGTTTCCCTGCGTCTCACAGAAAGGCCAGGAGAGGGTCCCCAGGGTGGGACCAGGGCAGGCCTCTGTCCCCACCACAGGTGGACAAAAGGGGGAGCCCAGAGCACTTCCCAGGGAGGGTCAGCAACCGGGGCCAGCCAGCCGGTCTGGGTGGGTCCCAGAGCCGCTCGCTTCCAGTTCCGCTGTGGCATGGAGGGGAGGGCAGGGCCAGGCCCAGCCCCTGGTGGGCTGAACGGCTGAGCGCTGGTCTCCGTGCCTCCGCCTCGCTGCTCCCCACAGCGGGGCACACCCTGCGAGCCCCTCCCGGCTCCTGGTGCCCCAGGGAGACAACCCACCTCCACAAGTAGCTCCTTAGCACACTCCAGGACCGGCCTCCCTCCGGCCTCCCTGCCTCCTAGGTGGTCTCAGCCGTGTCCCAGGGGGCCTCCCTCCCCCAGGCCAGGCCACAGGGGACCCACCCACCACGTTTCACAGTGGGGGGTCCTCTTCCTTTGGGACTATCGGCCTGGATATTACATGGCCACGTTTATTTTAAATGATGAACTTCTTATCTTCAAATAGTTTCAGATGGACAGAAGAGTTGCAAAGGTAGCCAAGTTCCCATACGCCACCCAGCCCGTCTCCCGTTGTCAACATCCCGCACCAGCGCAGGACATTTGTCACAGCGTGAGACCAGCGTCAGCACATTGTGCTACCCGAGCACTGCCCTCTGCTCAGGGCTCGCAGTTCCTCCTTCTGCCGCCTGAGTGCCACCAGGACACCACACTGCGTGTAGCCAGCACGCCTCCACGGGCTCTTCCTGGCTGTGACAGTTTTCAGACTTTCTTGGTGTTTGAGGACCTTGGCGGCGCGGAGGGGACTGACCAGGGATTTCGTAGGAAGCTCCTCACTTGCTGTGGGCTCTCGTTGTGTCTCCTGCCACGTCCCTCTACGGGCGCCACTGTCCCTCACGACACTCGTCGCGGCCGGCGCTGCGTGGCCACCTGGCGAGGGGTGTCTGTCGGGGTTCCCTGCTACCCCTCTCTTCCCTCCTCCCCGCACAGTCTCTGCGGGAGGGAGCCACTGCTGGCCACGCTAGGCAGAGGGGTCGCGCCCCTCCCTGAGGCTGGAGTAGCTACAGAAATCCTTGGAATTCTGCAGGCAGGTCTGTCTCTTCTTCCCTGTTATGCACTTACCCAATCGTTTATTTATATCACTATGAGCTCATGAATATTATTCTGTGCTTTGAGTTGTAATCCAATACCGCTCTATCTTGTGGCTCGACTTGCTCCAGCTCTGGCCCCTGGGCGCTCCCTCTGCGTGGCCCGTGGCTCCTGGACACGCCCTGTCATCCTCCCTCTGATGCTCTCCACTGCCCATGGGTTCCCTGGATAACCAGGAGAGATGGAATCAGTCCCCAGATGCCTTACACACGGCGTTCGAATCCATTCAACACTCACACGCCCCCCGAGGGCAGCACCCGCACGCCCGGCTCCGTCCGGCCACGAGGCCAGGGAAGCCCAAGTTCCCCTCATTAAAGCACTTTTCCTGTGATGCGGTTTTCAAAGTGTTCTTCCCACGCCACTGTTTGCCCGCCGTCCCCAGTAGCCGTCCTTGTACCTCAAGCGACTAGCACGGGCCGGACTCGGAGCTGGCAGTTAACCCACGGCCGGCGGACGCGTGAGAGAACACTGGCGGGAGGGGAGTGCACCGCCGCATCTCCGCGTGGGACTCCTCAGGGACTTGTTTGCTTCTCTCCCATGGGAGGAAACATCCTTATGAATATATAAGTAGCTTGGAGAGCAAAAGTCATTAAAAAAACCTCGTTCATTTATTCCTCTTCGCCCCTCAGAGGTTCACACGTTAGTGAAGGTGCATTCATTCATTCATTCATTCTTCCGTAGCACAAACCACGCAGTCCAGGCAAGGATTCGGGGTGGAGGCAGGGCCTGTGAGAGCAGAGAGGAGGGAAGATGGCATCCAGGTGCAGGCAGGTGCGAAGGCAAGTAGGAGGGCTTCCCAGAGGAGGTGACGTCCAGAGGAGCCTTACAGAGGGACGGACGTCTGACCGGCAGACCTGGGGGCTGGGGGCGCTCCTGGCAGTGGGGACGGCAGGACCAAAGGCTTGCAGGTGGGGGCCCTGCCCTGCCCCTCCTCCGTCCTCACCTCCCCACCCCACAGGCTCCTGGTGTCAGCCACACCAAGCTCCTTGAATTCCCCCAGCTGGCAGGGACCATTGCCATGACAACCACCTGTGCGTGTGTCCTGTCCCCTCACTGGGTGGGATGCTTGGTGGGACCAAGACACCCCAACCTGCCACTGGCAATTCAGAATCAAACTTAAATTTCAAAATGACGCAAAGTGTGTGTACAATAAGATCACAATAGCTTCTTTCACACTTTCTGAATACAAAATTCTGGAAAACTTTGACAACCCTGAATGTTTCTCCTTCATTTTTGGTGTCCCTCTTTGCAGGGGCTGCGGCATGAGTTCAGCCTGTTTCAGTGAAAGGATACCCTTCCCTTGTTATCTGCCGGTGGAACACCTCGTACTCCAAGGCTCATTGCAAAAGTCACCTCCTCCAGGAAGCCCTCTACGATCCAGAGGCATGCCACTCCTTCCCGTGCCCTCCTCTCAGAATCTTGTGCTCTGGCATTCTCGTGACAGGTCTGTCTCCCCTCCAGGCTGGAGGCTGGCAGCCTGGCGGTGCCCATGCCTTCCTCATGGCCATATCCCCAGCCTGGAGCTCCCAGCCTGGCGCCCAGCAGGTGCTGTGATCCCAGTGAACGGGTGCTGGGTTAGTCACGATTAGAGTGAGTGTCCGTCTCTCCCACAGCCTGTTCCCGCCCTGCCCACACCCTCTGTAAGGCCCAGGGCACTGCCAGTGGCAATGAGAAGAAACAAAGCCTGGGGAAGAGTTTTCGGGGGCCCAGCAATCTGGATGGGGATAATTTTGGCTGCAGAGTCGGAAGAGTAGGCCAGGAAAGACGGGGAAGAAGAAAGTGCTGACAGGAAGGAATTATTGGAGCAAAGAAAACAAATCAATTAGCATCACGTCAGGCGGGGCTGGCAGATTGCTCTTCCAAATCAGGAACCAGCCTCTATTTTAAATGGTGTATTTTTACTGCTTACTATTCTGGGGAAACATATGGTACCTGCGCTGGGTGTCGGGGGCCGTGAGGTGGGGCTGTTTGAAATCAGAGGCAACGCGTTAACACATGTGGAAGAGAAGTGTTGGACAGGTGCATTTGACCGGTGGCCGGTCCCTGGGAAGCAGCCGTCCCAGTGACGGCTACAGACTTTGCAGGGTCAGGGACAGGAAGGGTCAGGTGAATCACTTGTTTTATTAAATATGCACATCACACCTGCTAGGAAGGTGCGATATCCCCGCTTCTCGGACGGGGAAGCTGAGGCCAGGGAGCCTGAGTGCCCTGCAGGGGGTCCCGTGGCCAGCCCTTCCCTCCATACATCTCGCCCACATCACGTGACAAACTCACCCGCCACCAATGGTATCGCTGCATCTGCCCAGTGGGGAGCTAACAAACGCCGGTGGTCCTGATGCAATGGACTTGGAAGATTCTAGAAAGATCCCTCCCATAACCAAAGGATGGAAAGTCTTCAGGGTCCATCCTGGGGTGGATTTCTGACCTCGCAAAGAGGACGGGAAGGCTGGGAGGGCAGGGCCTCCGCATGCTTCCTTCCCTCCTGGTCCCTGGTCTCATTCTTTTAGAGCATCAGCCAACACATTAGGGCCGTGCTCACCGAGCCCCGACTGAGGGGCTCACAGCTGATGGGATACTGCACTGGTCCGTGTGTCCCGGGTCGGGCAGGGTGGAGGGGAGGCCAGGCCGTCAGGATGCTTCCACACAGACGAGATGCAGCTCTCGGGCACGGGACACACACCCCGGGCAGACGGCGGGCCGACCCTGGGACACAGTGGGCTGAAGCTCCCGTCCCCTCCCCCCTGGCCCAAGAGGTCTGCCTGAGCCCAGAGCCCTGGAGACGCTTCTCTAGCTGTTCAAATGAGTCTACACCTCCTTGCCTCCCCAGCCTTCGTCCCACCTGGTTCCTGCAGGACCGTGTGTGGCCCCTCCTGCCCCACTGAACGCTGCCGAGGGCCCTGCCCTGGTCCACGTTATCGTCCCACGGCAAGGCTTCCAGCCCGTCTCCTCCAAAAGGTGGTGCCAGCTTCCCAGGCTGCCTCGCAGCAGAGCCCATCAAATCATAACTCCTGACTGGCAAGTTGAAACAAAGGAAAACAAACAGCATCCAGACAGGGTGCCTTGGCTCTGCCCGAGCTCTGGAGCGTGCAAGCGTCGTAGAGCTCTGGTTTCCGCTGAAAACTCTATCCAGGGACGGGTGTTTTTAGTACGCCCTTTGCCAAGTTTAGCCCTAAAAGGTCCCCCGCCACACCCCAGGATTGGTGTCATCTGGATTTACCTTTCCATTTAGAACCCGATTGCCTCGTCTATTCCTGGCCAGACAGATGTGCCCAGCGAGGGAAGTGGTGGAGTCAAACGCACAGCCCCCAACCCCGGAGCGGGAATCAGTCTGCCGGGAGCCTTCCCAGGCCTGTGTGAGTCACGAGAGAGCAAGGATTCTCCCGCCAGCGCCCCGCCCTTGCCCTCAGGATGAATACGTCCTACGGGCACCCTCGGGTTGGCAGTCTTGCCTGTCAGGAGCAAGTCACCCCCAGGATGGTCCTTTGTGTGGCCGAGTGAGAGGTAGAGGTCCCAGGATGCAGAGAATGACCGAGATGTGGCCTTAGGCACATCCCTGCCCCCAACTCTAAATTCCGAGCTGAGGTTCCCCATCAGGCAAACATTTGAAAGTGTTACAGAAATAGGAGGCTCTTCATTCTGTCTGTTGCTTTCTCGAACCAGAAAGATCTATTCGTAGAGAGGTCACAAGTGATCTGGGTTTACATAAACACACACCTGCAGGATCATGTCCCGCTGGAGCCCTTTAGGGTCTCCCGCCAGCGCTCCTGGGTCTCTCACTGATGGCTATTTCCCTCGACCTCACCTGCAGGCATGGCCTCCATGTGGCCCGGGCTCCAGCAGTCCTGGGCTGCCTGGCGCACCCAGGGGCCCTCGGCACCCACACCCTGCTTTCGAAGACGCCTCCCTCCCTCTGGCTGCAGCAGGGAAGGCCTGGGGGACACACTGGAGGCTGGGGGCCGATGAGGAGGCCCAGGTGGTTCACCAGGTGAGATAACCTGGTGACCGGGCCTCGGGCAGATGTCAAGGCCGATTCAGAGCTCGAGTCAGTGAACTTGGAGGGTCACAAATAAAATGGGGACACGTGGGAGCAGACCAAGTTTCGGGCTTGGGCCAAAGTATGGCTGGCGGTGCCCTTCACGGAGACGGGGACACAGGAAGAGGAGCTGGTTTGGGGGAGCTGAAAATGAAGCTGGCTCCTGGGGTGCACCCAGCAGGGGGAAGGGGGTGGGGGCTTCTAGTGGGACGGGGCTCACTAAGGGAATCTGCACTGGTGGTGCAGACACTCGGCCGGGGTCCTGGGAGTGCATCGGCCCAGCCAGGAGGGTGTAAAGTGAGAGAAAGAACCGGCCTGGGATGAGACCAGAGGGCCTGCAGAGAGGAACCTCCCTCCCCCTCCCCCCTCGCCCCTCCCCCCTAGTTCTGCGCAGCCTCCCTGGCCTGGCCCGGGGCTCCCTCCCCAGCCCCAGGCCCTTCTCGCTCTGTGTCCAGGCTCTGAAGGCCCCTCCCCAGAGGTTGTATGACTGGGTCTTTTCTCAACATTTTAAAAAATTTATTTTAATTTTACTTTTTATTAATATTACTTTTAATGGACAAACCATAATGGTATAGATTTGTGGGGTACCATGTGATACTGTGATCCAATGTGGAATGATAAAATCAAGCTAATTAGCATGTTTGTCACCTCACCTGTGTTTTGTGAGGGACACTGGGAGTTCCAGATGATGACTGCCCTCTCAACGCAGCCCCCCCCACAGGCCCCTTCCGATGGTCTCAACGGCCGGCTCCAAGCTTTGCTGTCCTACAAGCAGTTATTGGCACTCTCTGAGAACACCCTTCCACACTGCCTTTCCACCCTGGCGAGACAGACGCAACATACACTCCACGTTTTACTCTTTCTGCGAGCACAGCTCAGCGGCGTCAAACACGCCCACGCTGTGCGCCGTCCTCACCCCCCACCCCGGGCTTTCCCCACATCCGCTGCAGCTCTGTCCCCTCAGGCACCACTCCCCGTGTCCCGCCTCTTACGTCACTCCCGTCGGGACCCCACAGGCCGCAGTGTCAGGGAACAGGCTGCCTCATTCATTGCTGACCCCCCAGCCCCCACCTGGCACACAGTAGGTGCTCAGGCAACGTCTGCTGGATGTCCCGAAAGCGGCGGCAGGGCCCTTCTGCTCTGTGTGCTCGTGGTCACGCGTCTCAGCCCTTCTAAGCCCCGCCCACAGCCCCGGAGCTGGGACCTGGGGGCCACCCTGCCCAACCTCCCTCAGACCCTGCCCACCAGTGGCCTCCGCGGGAGCTCGCAGGCACAGCGTGGAGACGCCGCTGTTCTCCCGCCTGGTGCGGTAGGGCTGGAGAGTGGCAGCCGCGTTCTGAGCTTCCCGCACCCGAGACCTCCCGATGGTCACAGCGGCCTCTCTGACCTTGGCACAGCGCCCCGTCTCTGTGCAAGGAGGCTCCACGTCCCCGTGTGAAAGCCCTTTCTGCTCCAGACACCTGCCGTGGTTTCTGGTCAAGCCCTGCCTCGTGGCCGCATCCAGAGCTGTGTCCCCCACGCAGCTGATCCCAGGCCCCTCTCACGCCGACCGGCGTCTCCCTCCAGCCGCCTCCCGTTCAGAGACATCTTCGGCTCACCCCTGCCAAGGGTCTGGAGACTTCTCAGCTCTCATCTACCAAGACCAGGAGTTTCGCTAAGACATTTTTAGTGGCTCCTCAACCGAGAGAGGCATATCACGAGTTAGCGAGAGCTTCATCCGCCCAGTAGAATGTTAACAAAACCTCTTGGTGGACTATGAATTGGGGCAGGGCTGAGCTGGGGAGACCTTTCGTATTCGCTCATAGCGTGGTGAAAGTGATTTGCTCGACTCCTGCAAAATGCATCGGCACAGGCGGGCGCGGGCCCCGGTTGCCCGCGATGGCATGCCAACGCACGCACGCTTCGCAGACGCGCATCGGGAGCCGAGCAGAGGAGGCGGCTGGGTGGGTGGCGCTGCCGCCTGTCCGCAGCAGGGACAGGTACAGCCATACCCTCAGCAGGGGCCTCCCCTGTCCTCTACGCAGCTGGAGGAGTTTAACAAACCCACGAAGGAGAAAGGTGAGAACAGTTACCACCCAGGGTGAGGAGGGGCAGACACCGCGCACGGGGTTTGTGTTCCTCATTCAGTGAGCACGTATTCGCTGAGTCAGGTGTTGGGGACGCAGTGGGGAACAGGGTAGGACAGCGTCACCCTCCCGTGGGGCCCATGTCTGAGTGGAAGAGACAGGTGGTAAAATGAGTGCAGGAATACAACAATCTCAGAGAGGCCGGGCGCGGTGGCTCACGCCTGTAAGCCTAGCACTCTGGGAGGCCAAGGCCGGAGGATCGCTCTAGGTCAGGAGTTCGAGACCAGCCTGAGCAAGAGCGAGACCCCCTCGTCTCTACTTAAAAAATAGAAATAAATTATCTGGATAGCTAAAAATAATATATAGAGAAAAATATAGAAATATATTCTATATTTCTGTAAATAAATATAGAAAAAAAATTAGCCGGGCATGGTGGCGCATGCCTGTAGTCCCAGCTACTCGGGAGGCTGAGGCAGAAGGATCGCTTAAGCCCAGGAGTTTGAGGTTGCTGTGAGCTAGGCTGATGCCACGGCACTCACTCTAGCCCGGGCAACAGAGTGAGACTCTGTCTCAACAATGAAAAAAAATCTCAGAGAGTGGTAGGATCCATGACCAAATAAAATCAAGTAATTAAATGACTATATGTATATGTGTATATATGCATGTGTACATGTAAACACACAAACACACGCACCAATATAGGTATATTATATAAAAGGGATGTACATTTATGCGTATGAACACACAGAAAAAGCCTGAATGTTAAAAAGCAGAATGTTAACACGCTGTTTCTGGGTGGTAAGACTGTCGTCCTTGTTCTTCCTTTCCGGTTCCGTGCCTAGCGTGTAGCGTGCTGCCCAGCCCGAGAGAGGTGTGCAAAACGTATTTGTGGAATGACTAAACACGTTTTTGTAAACTGATATTTTTAAATGAACGTGGTAAATTTGTGATCAGGAAAAAACCCAATAAATAATATACGTTTATGAAAGAGGATCATGCTTGTGAGCAAAGGCCTAAAAATGTACCTTAGCAAGAACATTTTCTTAAAATTAAGGTTTATTTCTAGGTAATCTACAGTCAGTTATGAATACCTTAACCCACCTTTCTCTTCCTCTCTCCTTCCTTCCTTCCCTCCATCCACTGAAATTGCCTGGGGAGTGAGTGTGAGAGTTCGCAGGAGGGGAGGGCTGGGCGCCTTGAGCCCAATGTGCGTTTTAGTTGCCAGCTGCATCCTCACCCTGCGTCCCAGCTCCTGAGTCTGCCCCCTTGGCATGGGGGCCGGTGGCTCCCGGCTCGTCTCTGTGCAGCCTTGAACTCCTTCCAGTGGGGCGGGAGGCGCCGGCTGTGTGCCCGGCTCCGTGCTGGGCCCTGCACAGATGAACCCTGGTTGCATTTCACAACAGCTGCACACAGGAGATGTTCTCGTCTCTCTTTTACAGACAAAGAAACAGAGGCTTGCAGAGGAGAGATGACCCGCTCACCACCACACAACGTACGGCACAAGACGCAGCTCCGTCTGCCTGGAAAGCCCCTTCCCTGCCTCCGCGTGGAGACTTGAACTGACAAGCATCCAACATGATTAGTCAAATATCCACTCGAACACGATCACGCAGTTGAACGTCAGGAAGGAGCTGGTTCAGTTTTAATTACTGGCCTGACAATTGCTGAAATGCCAGGAAACGTCCCCAGGAACATTTGCACATTGAATGGAGAAGCTAACCTCCCTCTGGCCACGAGGGTGAGTTGGAAAATCTTGTGTCTGATCAATATTAACTAAATAAGGTAAATATATTTCAGAACTTATAAAAATAACTTGTCACCAGCATTGCATAGCCCTGACTCATTAATAATCTTGTCTGTAGCATTTGTGAAATCGGAGGCCCCCGCCATCCTCCTCCTCCTCGCTCACTGTGATCTCGGTTCTCTTAAGGGGCTTTACGCCAAGGCTCTGCAGCGAATACGGTTTAATTGCGTTTTGTTTGGCTGTCTGAGGACATTTTGCAGACAATGCTACAAAGCCTGTTTGCTCGGGCGGAGCGCGTGGACAGCAAATTCTCTGGAGCGACTGTGTTTGGAAGATCGTCTTTTATCAGGACAGTCGCATTAACTATGTACGATTAGATCTGTGAACAATTTGTTCATTTATCTGCCCCCTAATTGAACAGCGCAAGGCGAGGGAAGGCATCGCGGTACCTTTGTGTTACGCCTTTTCACCAGCGGCAGTGGCCTCCTGGGTAAAGATGACAGAAATAACCGTGGAATCTCCCAGGGCTTTCTCTGCAAATATTTGAGAAACCAAGATCTCACTGCCGCTGCTGGTCAGGCTGCTTAAAATGTTCCAGGAGCTTCGGACAGAAGCCGTTCTCATCCCTCTGGCCTGAGGTGGAGGTCTCAGACTCAGAGTGAGCCCAGGCCTCCACCGAGCGGTCCCGGCCACTGTCGTCCCTCCGCTGCTCTGAGCTCGCAGAGGGGTGAGGACGGCTGCAGGGCTGCTCACTGCGGCTCCTCGTGCCCAGGCGGGGTCCGCAGCCGACACCCCTGAATCACAGGTCGCGTGAAGGGAACACTCCTCTGTCACGCAGAACACACAGCAGCAGCGGCGATCATGCCATCGTGATAGCATCTATTTGGCACTTACTATACGCCAGGCACTGGACTGAGTGCTTTATACAGATTGTCCACAACCCTCTGATGAGGTAGTTACCACCATTATCCCCGCCTAACGGTCCCAAGCAAGTGAGCTCCAGAGAGGACAGTAGCCACCCAAGTCGCTCAGGGGCCGGTGCGCGGGGGCCAGGATGGGAGCGAGGCGGTCAGAGGGTCAGAGCCCTCGTGCCGCAGTGCGGAGCTGGGTAAGGAGCGCTGCGCTTCCCTCCCTCTCGCCTCAGCGTTCTCCGAGCCGAGCCGTGGTGGTGCCTGGGGCTGGGGCGGAGCGAGGCGCGAGCTGGTCGTTCCTGGCATCACGGAGCACGGTCTAGCAGGGGCACAGGCGGTGACCAAAGCAGCGTGTGTACGGGTAGGTATGAGCCCCACAGGGGGGCAGTCGACAGTGAGAGGCCATGGGTGGACCCCACCTTGTCAAGGAGGCTTCGGCAGGTGCACAGACAGAAGGGGATGAGGGGGCCGTGGGATGGGGAGCGGGAGGGGCCACAGCCATGTACAGACTGCGGAGGAGGCAGGACCAGATGCCCTCGGGGGGAGCAGTGAGCCAGGGAGGCCTGGTCCCCTCCTCGGGACAGAGGAGAGGCTGAGGAGTGGGCAGAGAGGCAGGAGGAGGGCAGGGGCACAGTTCGGGAAAGCCAGGGCCACCGAGAGCTCAGACATGGTTTGAAAGTGCCACTGCTTGTCAGAGGTGGGGCATTGCTGTCTCTGAGTGCCACTCACTGATTGTCAACGGCGAGGTGTCAGTGTCCCCAGGCACCACTGCTGTCGGTGGGGATACTGGTCTCAGGAAGGGGTGGGGTGGGAGATGGTGCCGTTCCCCACCCTTCCTCCCATCCTCTCGCCACGTGCCATCAGACAGCAGCAAGTCCCACAGTCCCTACCCTCAGTGGCAGGGGAGGCCGTGGACTCTGGCCCAGGGCTGACCCCAAAGCGGAGGACTCATAAGCAGTAGGCGAACTGAGCAAATACACAGCCATAAAGGGAAGGATAAGTAGCCTGTTTTGTCAATTTCTCCTCATCCTTCCCACTGCAAATGAATGATGATTTAATTAAAGTTCCCGGGGACAGAGTGCTGCAGTAGGAGATTTCCCAAGGGCTCTCGACAGCCATGGGGAGGTCGGTGTGAACCGTCAGCATCGACGTCCCGGGTCCGGAACGATGGACATCCGTCCCGCGCGAAGCCTCCCGGGACCCTGCACCCAGAGCACGCCCCTCGCACAGGTGCAGGCAGAAGAGCACAGTGGGGTGGGAGGGGCAGGGCAGGGGTGGGCTGGGCCAGCCCCCTCCTGCCATTCAAGACGCGGTGACACTTGGAACTAGGAGGCAAGTGGAGCTGCAGAGCCTCGGAGCTGGCGGGGGGCCAACGGGACCAGCACATTTTCTGATGCTGGAATCACCAAGATAGTGCTCCTGCCTCTCTGCTTGGATGCCTCCAGTGATGAGGGGCTTCCTACCTAGCTAACTGTGTGTCCTACCTAGCTCAACTCTGCCAGGCACAGAAGAAAAGGCTTTGGGACCTGGCAAACCCACCCTGAATTCTGGCCATGCATGTACAGTGGCATGACCTCGAGTCAGTTCTGCGGCCCCTGGGAGCCTCAATCCCACCCTTTGAGAAGTGGTACACCCCCCTCCTTGCTCCCCTCCTTGCTCCCCTCCTTGCTCCCCTCTCTGTGGTCTCTTCCTTCTACCCGAGCTTCAGGGTGGGGTGGGGGCCTGGCCAGAAGCCCAGAGGTCCCGGCTTTTCTTGGCAGCTGCTCTGTGGGCCTCTCTCCCTCGGGGGCCCACCCAGGGAGCAGGGCTGGGCTCTGGGGCAGGACGCAGGTGTTTCTGGGCCATACTCAGGCCAGAATGCCATTAAAATCACACACCGTCCCTGACAGCACTAAGAGCTCACAGGGTTGTTGTGACAAGCAGATGTGACAATGTGCAGAGCTCCTCCAGCCAGAAATAATAATTATGGCCACGGCAACAATAACAACAGCAGCAGCAATAACAGCACTTGCTCGCGCCAGACGTTGCTCTGAGGGTTTTATATGTGTCGACCCACTGCCGCTTCCTCTTACTGCCCCACTTTTTAGAGAGGTTAATACTTTGCCCAGAGGTCGCCCAGCTCTCAGGAAAGCCCGGCTGAGTGTCTCCTGTCTTTAAGGGCAAAGAAAACAGCAAATACTGGCTTGTGGGAGAGGCAGGGGCAGGGGCAGGCTGGTCTGGGAAGCCAGGTGACCCCGCATTGTTCTCCAACACGATCAGAATCTTCAGCCACAAAACAGGTGCCAGGGAATGAAGTGCCCAGTGGCCCCCAGCCCCCACCAGGTGAGGAGAGGAGGAGGAGGAGGAAGAGGAGATGTGGCTATTTCTTGAGTGGGAGAGACCAAGTGCCTGGGGGCAGGGCGGGGTGGGGGCAGATGACATCTGTGCCAAGACCGTCTTCATTTCTCAAGGCAGAACATCCTGACGTCTCACATCACATGCCCGTGAACATGTGCGCAAACACACACACACAGACACACACACGAGCGCGCTCCTGAAGGCAGCCCGGCCACCTGGGCGTTACGACACGTGAGTATGGGCCTGACACTTGCTCGTGGCAGAGCCTCTGGACGCCTTTCGAGAGAAGGCAGAGAAACCCCACCAGGGCTCTTACATGAGGAGCAGGGATGGGGGGGCACATCACGAGGTCTGACCTCCGTGGAGACACTGGCCTCCAAGGGGAGCCCCCCTCCAGGGTCCACAGCCCACGGGGGCCAAGCTGGGCGCCCTGGCTGCTTAGCGCTGACAGCTGGATGGGACATCCTCCTATCTGGAGACTGTCCCTCACGTCCCTGCATGGGGACTGAAGGGGTGACCTGCTGGAGTGAGGTTTTACTGCGGAGGCTTGTGGGCCATTCTGAGGGACATGCCTTGGGAGGCCATGCGCCCAGACTTTAGGAAGGACACGCCAGCCTTCTGCCCCCTGGACTTACTGGATAAGCTTTCTGATAAAAATGCCCCAAGAGCCTTGCCCCGGGGGACAGAAATGCTGGGATTCCCCGAACTGGGGACCTTTGCTCTCAGCCCCGTGCCGGGCCATCGTCACACCTGGCCGTCGTTAACTGACACTGACTTAAAGGGAAGCTGCCACTCACTGAGTCGCATCTGTTTGCTGGGCGCCGAGTGCTGCGTGACTCTCGCTTCATTAACCCTCACAACTGACCCTCCACAAGGGGGGAGCTTCTGGAGCCCAGAAAGGTTAACCAACTGGTGCAGAAACACACAGCACACGTTCAGTCACCCACACTACTTCACAGAGGATTTTATTCTCATATTTGCCAATTAAAACCCTCAGATGCTCTCGGGGACCCACTGGTGCTGGCGCTTTCCCAGGCAGTGGGCACACAGACGAGCCCCTGTCCCCAGGGAGCATCCAGGACAGTGGGTGTGTGCGTGTGTGTAGCTCAGACAATTCATAAGAAAACAAAGAAATAAGATACTTTTAAAAGTGAAAAATATCACTGCAAATATACAACAAGGTAATCAGATTCGCGTCCTAAGGTGGGGCTGTGACTTGGGAAGGGAGGTTCAGGGAAAATGCACCCGCGGCCAGTGGGGCCACGGCCGGAGCCGGAGGATGAGAAGGTCAACGAGCATCCTGAGGGAGGGGACGGAGCGTCCGGGGAGAGGCACCGGGTGCAAAGGTCCTGACGTACCAAGGAGAGTGGCATTCTGAGGAGCAACAGGAGACCGCCCAGCTGGAGGCATAAGGGGGGCAGAGGGGCGCAGGGCGGGGCCTGGGGGCCGGGAGGAGTCTGAGCACAGGAGCCACCCGAGGCCTCGAGCTCCCTGGCAAATGCCCCTCCACGGGCAGCGTGGACAGAGGGCAGCAGTGGGAGTGGGGGATGGGCGTGGCTTGGGCCCGGTGGCCGCCGCAGGGCAGAAGTGGACAAAGGCCATGTAGCCTGGAGATGGCAGTACGGAACTTCAGCTACTCTTGGGTCCTCATGGCGGGAGAGGGGAGAGTGTGACCCTAAGCTTCCAGCATGACTGGGGGAGGGTTATGCTTCCTGGGAAGAGCCTGCAGAGAAGTCTCCTGGGGAAACAGAGGGAAGAGCTCTGAGGGCCATGTGACACCTTTGGAAAGACATTGGCCATCCCAGGGGAATCCTGGGGGGCCAGGAGAGCTGGGCTTGGGGTCAGGGAGGCATCGGACTGGGGTGCGTGGGGTGCATACATGGTGTCTGAAGCCACGGATGGGTAGAATCATGATGGGGGAAACCTGGGCAGGGGTGGGTGTCCCAGCCCAGCCTCTGTGAGTCCCAGAGGGAGAGCTGAGCTGGAAGATAGGGCAGAACTGGTGCAGGCCAGTGGGCGGCTCAGAGGAAGCAGGTTCTCCGCCTTTTGTGGATGAGGAAACTGAGCTCCAAAGACACTGGGACTTAGACCAGGAACACAGCCAGTGACGGGCCGGCCAGGATCTGAGCTTAAGGGTCTTGAACTTCAGAACTAAAAATGCTGCTCAGGTCCTTCCCTTCTTCCGCATGACCAACTCCTATACATCCTTCAAAGGCCAATTCAAATGTCTCCTCCACTAGGAAACACTCCCTGCTCCATGCTGGTGCCCAATCTTCTATGGCACCTCCACAGCCGTCTGTACACCTCCGCTTTAGAACTTCTTCCTCAGGGCAGCGGTTTAAGAGTCTCACCGGGCTGGGAGCTCCCTGTGGGCACAGAGTGTGTCCTAGTCACACCCCACACATGCCCCTCCTTGCCCAGGACCAGGCATGGGAGGAGCTCAGTGGAAGCTTGCTGGGTGGGTGGGCGGACGGAGGGATGGGAGGGTGTGGGCATGGCGGGGTAGGTGCACCGCTGGGCAGGCAGTGGATAGATGGACACTGTCTGGATCAGGGGCACAGGAATGGGGGGTGGGGACTGAGTGGGCGCATGCACGCACGTGGGGAAGGGTGGGCAAACGGGTGGGCAGGTTTATGGATGATGAGACAATCGGTGAATGAATATACAGATTAGTGGCACTTGGATGGACGGGTGGGGGTCAGGGGTGGATGGGAGACTGCAAGACTCGTATTCAGAATGTGCAGAGTTTTGCCTGGCCTCACTCCTGACTAGCGAGGCTCTGAGAGCGTCGTGCTGCTGGGCCCTGAGCTCCTCACCTCTGATGTGGTGAGACGGGTGACCCCTCATCTACCCGCTGGGGCCCTGCCAGGCTCGGAATGGCCACGAAGGCAGCTCAGGGGCCACGTGGGCTGTGTCAATGTCAGGCGGCCCCAGGGAGCCGGGGAAAGTATGTGCCATCGCAGAGTTCCTCTCGCCAGAAATCACCTCCAAACGTACGTTAAGGGAACATAATTTCCACATGGCTGGTTTTAAAGCCAAGTAATTAAGTGGTTTTACAGTCAGTTTTTAAAACAAGCTCTTTAAGTTATGAGTATAAAGCATGTCTCTGTAATAGGCCAGTTGTTCTGTTTTTTGATTTCTATTACAATGTATTTTTAAAATTAGGCAGAAAAAACACCCTCCAGGGCTGAGGCCACTTCATTGTACCACTTTGGGCCTGGTGCCACCCAACCAACCCCAGAGATCGGGGCCTCCTCGGGACCCGGTCTGTGCAGGGCCTAGGGGAGAGCGGGCCCTGCAGGGGACGGCTGACAAGGACACACGACGGCCTCACTGGGATGGAGGGAAGTCTGGAGGTGAGGGCTCTGCGGTGTGTGTGCACGTGTGTGTGGATGTGTGTATATCAGTGTGCACGCGTGTGGATGCGTGTGCATGTGCATGGGGGCACAGAGGAGGCTCCTCTCTCAGCCTGGACACGGAGCGCCAAGGAAGCTTCCAGATGCAGGCGACTCCTCAGCTGGGTGTGGAGTGTGGGGCCCAGTGAGATGACTCCAGCCACAGTGGTTTTGGGGCCACCCGGAGGCCCCACTTCGTCCTGGAAACTTGTTCCTAGAGGCTGGCGCCCGTCCAAGCTAGGGGTGCCGGAAATACAGGATGCCCAGTTGAGTTTGCATTTCCAATAAACGAGTAACTTTTTAGTATGAGTATGTCCCAAACATCACATAATTTTAGTGTACGTGTGCAATATTGTGATCCTGCGATAGAAAATAATTTGTTGCTTATATGAAATTCAAATTAACTGTGTGTCTTTTAAAATTATTTCTGTTTGTTGGCTTCATCTGGCAGCCCTATGAAGGACTTGAGCCACTGAAGTGGATTCAGAGCCTGGGGGTCACCTCCAGTCAGCCGTGAGGCCGCCGTGATGCCAGCGGTGGCCCCTTATTGTCACAACAGGTGACAAACACCACTTGGGAAAACTCAGGCCCGGGGGAGCACAGAGGAGCCACCTGCCCCGGGGTCACTTGAAGGGCGAGTAATCAGGGCGAGTAAGAGTCTGGGAAAGTCACCGTGGAAGGAAGTTATTTCGGGGGCTGGGAAAGCTGCGAGAGTGCACAGGGACACCGGGCAGGCAGGAGGGGGGCGGCGGGCTGGGGAGGGCAGGGATGCAACTGTCTCCCTCTCGCCTGCCCCAGCGGGCGGCAGGGCTGCTGCCCGCCTCATCCAAGACTTAGTCCCCGTTTAAAAAGGTGCCCCTGGGTAGAAGTAGCCCCCTGGGCACATTCCTGGGGAGTGGTCGACCCCTGCAACCAGGAAAAGAATTTCCATTTCTCCAGGCCAGCGTGGCCCACTCCAGAGCACACGGCCCCCTCTGTGCTCCACTAAGTGCCCCGTGCAGGTCACAGCAGCCCAGTGGCCTCTGGGGGCCCTGACTTTAAGCTTACGTTCCAGACAGGTGGGTCCTGTCTCTCTCATGCGCTGCAGCACCCCCAGTACCTGTAGCGGCGCCAGGCAGATCTCTGAGAGATCAGCGCCATGTGGAGGAGGGTGGAGGACACGGCGGACTGGAATCCACTGTGGCAATGTGGAGGCTCCGACTGGCAGCGAGTCTTCCAGACACCAGGCCCGTGGAGGGACGTGGAGCAGGAACGGGAGCCCCAGTGGAGCCTGGACACAGCTGGCCCCAGAACTGCCTGGCAGGCGTTCAGGAGGGGAGGCCCAGGAGGCAGGGCAGGCCGGTTCTCCCGAGGGGCTGTGTGGTGGCCTGCTAGTGACTCAGGCAGCAGCATGCCCTCGAGGAGATAGCGATAACCAAGACTCGCCCCCAGCCATGGACAGAGGAGCGGCAGCTGAGGGCACAGCCCAGGCACCCGCCACATGGAGGGGGAGGGTGTCCTAGACCTGCCTGGGAGAGCTGCCCCACGCTGTCTCCACGCTCTCCCAGACCCCAGCCACCTTCCTCCGCCCGCTGGACTCTAAAATCATCTGGATTCCTGCTGAGTTCCGTCTGGGTGACGTCATAGTTTTCAGGACGAAACTCCAACACCCTGGGGGTGATGCTCCACTTCCAGCCAGCCACTCCCAAGCTCTGGCCTTGACCTTCAGCCCTCGGGCACCTCCACCCACCCACGGGCTCCTCCAAAGCAGCTGTGCAAAACGAACCCGTCACCTCCCTGTGTCCCCTTCTGTTCCACACCAGGTTCCCTGACGTGACAAATGAAAGGCAGAACCCAGAGCAGAGCCTGGAGCTGGGCACAGTGTGGGACCCCCCCACCAGGGAACCCTCCCCACAGAGCGAAAGCCTAGCAGCCTTGCAGGCTGTGTGGCCTCTGTCCTAACAGCGCCAATGGAGCCTGAGGCAACATGTAAACAAGTGAGCCAGGAAGATCTTCGTTAGGGACACTGAAACTGAATTTCATGTCATTTTCATGTGCCGGGAAGGAACATTATTCTTTCCATTTTTTTCTACCATTTAAATTTTTTTCTGACCACAGACACAGCCAGTTTTAGCTTGTGGCCACAGGGAAATGGACCCTGACATCCTGGACAGTGGACAAAGCCACGACTTCACGGCGCTCACCCTCTGTGGCGCCCTGGTGGCTGGGTGCCGTTTCGGGCCCAGACGTTCACACGAATGGGTGAGTCACGAAGGGTGGATGCGGGTGGGAGCCACTCCCAGACGCCTGCTGGGCCAGGCACGGTGCCAGGCACTCCCTAAGGGGCTGACGGGGTGGGAGGAACCAACCTGCAGAGAGGTCCCGTGACCGCCCAGCCACACCAGCCCCACTCGTCTCAGCCGGGACTTGAACCTGGTCCCTCCTGACTTCCAAGCTGCAGCTTCATCCAACACCCAACAGACGCCAGGAAGCACCCAGCTCCATGGCATGCTCCTTTCAAGGGGCTGAGGTCATGGTTTCCACAAGCCGGGAGTGCCTGGGCAAGAACCGTCACTCGCCCTACGTGGGTCTTTGTTTCTCACGGCCCCTGTCGCGTCAGTGAGCGCCCGAGCAGATGTGTGGGCGCCGCGCGTATGCGGTGTGCAGACTGTCTGATTTAGTTCTGTGGCACCAGACGGTGCCATCCTCCTTCCTCCTCCTCGTGTCTAAGTGTGTGCACATGTGCGGGTGGGGCGATGCCCGGAATGCTCATGAGCCACCAGCGCCTACATGCATGAATGAAACCACACATCTGAAAGCCCCTGGCGCCAACTCATGCACCTCTCGGGGGTCACTGCCTGCAAATACCCCCCCTTGTGATTCCCCTTCCTCTCACCCCCAGGACCAGGTCTGCTCCTCTGGGCCGCCCGGGGCCCAGGGCTCTGCCACCCGCAGCCCCGACCACACAGACGCTCACCTCTTCACTAGTTGGCTCCTTTGTCAGGCCAGTCCCTCCCTCCTGACCGTTTTTGGTCTGAACCCTTTGAGAATCTGATGGCATCAATGCAGCCGCTGCCTAGGAAAAGTGAGCACCAAATAGGCACCCCCCAACTTTGCCCGCATTTGAAGGCACTTAAGGACCCACTTCCTCTGCCCCAGGTGCCCCTCAGCTCTGGCCCAGCTGTTTCTTGAGACAAGAGCAGATCTGCCCTCCTCGCACTCCCGGCCAGCACAGGATCGGGGACAGCTCAGGCTCCGCAAGCGTGTCGTGCCCGAGCACAGGAGAGCCTCCTTCCAGGTGCTGCTGGAGTGACCGGGAGGTGTGGCTCGAGGGCCTTGGCGGGGGACAGTGGCCCCACGGAGATGAGCAAACAGGGACCCTGTGGGGCACAGCGCATGTCCTCGAACCTCACTGGCATCATTTAATTGGCAGCTTGGTAACACCCACCTCCCGTGTGGGGAGGGCACAGGCAGGGCCCGGCGCTGGCAGGAAGCAGGTGGGCACAACTCCTGAAGACTCCTCCGACAATTTCCCCTTCCAACCACGGCTAATTGCATCTTCTGAAAGCATGTGACATTCAGTGATTTCAGAGCTGGTAAGATTCCCCCGAATTCCCTGACATTGTGAACTTTACTTAGCACACCTTGCGGTAATTAGTCAGGGGGCCCCGAGGAGACGGTCCAGAGAGAGGCCTTAGTGGGCAATCATCAGCCTCATGATTGAAAAGGGGGCCTGCCGATGATTATGGTCAAAATTCGCCGTCGCGCTCCGCCCTGGGTGCAACTGCAAGTAATGAAGGAAATGGGATGCCAGGCTACGTTGGCTAAAAATAAAACACCAGGTGCGGGCCGCACAGACACAGGCGAACAGGCTGGTGGGAGGGCCTGACCAGTGGTGCACAGGAGACTCGGTCACCATGAGGGTGCACTGCAGAGTCCCTTGTCCCAGGCTCCATCCTCCCCGCCTCCCAGAGCCTGTCCTGAGCCCCCGGGTCACGGGGGTGGGGGGTGACTTGAACAGCTCCTAGTCCCTTCTCTGGAGCCCATGTCCACACTTGCTGTTGCACTGGTCCTGACCTTCCATTCTGGTCACTTACCTGCCAGGCATTGGGCCAGGGATACAGAGCAGGACGCATTCTCTGCCCTCTGGGAAGCTCGCAGTCTAGAGGAGAAAGACCTTTATAACAGCGGGGAGAGGGCGGAGAGAGAAGAAACCACAGGGGCTGGGCAGGGGAGAGTCTGGAAGAGGAGTGTCTAGGGCAGCAGGGAGTATTAGGAAGGCTTCCTGGAGGAGGTGATGACTGAGCTGAATCTTGAAGATTAGACCTTCCCAGGGAAGGTGGAGGAGGCAGAAGGCCCGACAGCTGTGACCTGGCAGTGTGAAGGGCATAGTGCCTGGCAGGACAGCTCTCCGGGTGGCCTGGGCCTGACTCCATCTCCCAACTTCGTCACCTGTAGTTCTCAAGTAGAACCATAGAATGTGCTGGGAATGCAACACCCCGAGATAAGGGGGCCCTGTTCCAGCCCTGCCCTAGGACCGTGACGTCCTCCAGTGCCTTTGCCCGCTGAGTCCCGTTGCCCCGGGGTAAGAAACCCAGGCAGGCAGTTTTCAGAATGGCTCATCCCGGTGCAGGTGGGTACAGGCGGTTGAGACGTTACTCTCCCTGAGCAGCGTCCTGGCCCTTGGGGGACCTGCCAGTGAAGAATCGTGGTCTTTTGTCGTCCCTTGCTGCCTTCCTGCCCCCAGGCACGTGGGCACATGTGCAGGTCTATCGGTCAGGAGAGGCCCCCGTGTTCCCAGGCTTTGAGGCTTTATGGTCCAACTCTGACCATTTAGAATCACGCACTAGGTTGCTGCCTTTTATTTTTCTAAGAGAGGTTATTCAAAGAGAAGAATCAGCACCTTCAACCCGCAATTCATAAAAGGAAGGACACTTTAATACTCCCAAAGGAGGAAAGACCCTCAGAATACAGGGCAGATTTTCCCAGCAAAGTCCAAGCCAGCCCTCAGGTGGGCCAACTCCTACCTGGAGGCCTCCTGGGAAGCCTGGGTGGGCTGTGCTGGGGGCTCGAAGGGGGATGGCCGGCGTCTGTAAGCAGGGCGGGCGGGGGCCAACTCGTGGAGGGCGGATAGAGACCACTCCTGGTGGCGCTCAGGGTCCCCGCCCCGCCCCCGGGAGCCTGCCTGTCCCCGCCTGAGTCCCACCCAGTGGGGGCCTTGCAGGCTAGGGCCCTGCCTCCCTCCCACTCAGCCCTTCCCTGGTCGGGGAGTCCCACCCAAAGCCCAGCCAAGCCCTGGGGCCGAGCGCCCACACCCTGCTGGGAGCCAGTGGTGGCATCCCCCACATTCCTCTTCCAACCAGGGGGGCTGTGCTCCTCCTCCTGTACCAGACAGAAGTGGGTGGCAGGGTTCTTCCCAGGAGGCCACCAGGTGCCGCAGTCATTTCACCTCCCCGTGCCTCAGTTTCCTCATTGGAAAATGGGTGTCAGAGCCCCCCTTTGCCCAGAGTCACTGTGAGAGGGGCCCCCAAGCCTCAGCAGGGTGCAGCACACATGCAGTCGCTGCTCAGGGGTCGCTGGCTCCCCCCGGCGCTTGGCCTCATTTCTCTCCTTGATTCTCGTGCACAGAATTCCTGTGAGCTCAGCTGCTCTCTCTAGGCTGCTCCCGAACATTCCGAGTGGCCGTTTGATAACTGTGGTCTGAGAACACGACAAACCACGACTTATATAAGCCCCCACTAGTTTGCTCCAGCAGCTGCTCACAACGCCCACTGGGCCTCCAGTGCGTTTGTGGGAGTGGATTTTGGGGGGAAAGGGCTGGCCCAGAGCTGTGGCTTCTGCATCTGTGTTGGGTGGGGGGACACGGCAGGCAGAGGGGGGCTCCTGACAACCAGGACTGCACGGTCCCCTGGCTCCAGCTCCAGCCTCACGGGCCGGGCACGGGGGTGACGCGCAGTGGACAGTGTGCCAGAGGGTCCAGCCCCCGGTCTCCTCTCTGGTTCTACTTGGTGGAGGGAAACTTCTGCCCAGGATGGCGCCCACTGGAAGGCAGGTGGGCCGAGGCGTCTCCAGCCCTATCAGAGACTCCTGCACACTTTTCAAAATATCTATCCGGGCTTTGAACCAAGTAAAAAAGTTAATAAAAGCACAATCAGAAGCACAACGCTACATACAGCCAGCACTGCCCAATCTGCTCTCGTATATTCTCAGCCATCACAAGCCGCTGGTGGGACCCGAAGCCTGCCGGGCAGGGACTGCTCCTAGAGCTCCATGGTGCAGGGACATACAACAATGTCTGACTTTATTTCAAATGTTGATTGACACTTCCTTCATCACAGGTTTTTGCATTAATTTTGAATTAAAAAATAGTGCCTTAAAATAAGATTTATCCTCATTACGGTGATCTTTGGCACCCCCTGCAATTTTGCACCCAAAGTGAGTCCCTCACTACCCTCCCCCATCCTGGCTCTGCCTCTGTCTCCCCTCTGCGTACACTCCCTGTGCGCTCACTGAGCATCGAACCTACAGCTCATTTACTCTCAGGCCGGTGCCTCCCGATAGGCACAGAGCGATTAGACAGAGAACAGACCTAAAAAAACCCTGTTACTGGTTTAGAACTTACTGTGTTCAAGGCGCTGAAAGAGTTTAACTAATTTATTCCCTACAAAACCCTGGGAGGCAAGGGTTGTTACCCCCATTGAAAGGAAAGAGAACAAAGTTCAGAGAGGTTAAGTAACTGGGCCCAAGGCCACACAGCAAGACAGTGAAAGAGTCTGACAGCCACATCTGTGCCCTTAACTTGTCACCACCACCCCCACCTCCCCGGAACATGAACGTTAACCCTTTTAGTGCCTGAGACCTGCGAAGCGCACAGGTATTTGGCAGATGGTTTTAGAAAGGATGACCATGACTCAGCTGGGGCATTCCCGAGGTCCACGGTGTGTCTACCTGTGAATGTCTCCCTTTGAGTGGAGGCTCCCTGGGGGTCGGAGTGTGACAAACCCTGCCCCAGCCCCAGGCAGAATCTGGCGCAGACCAGAGGTTCACTGAAGGCTGAGCGACCTGCATGGAAGGTGTGTGTGCCGCAGGCCGGCCCCTGGGGAAGTGAGCCTGGGCATGGCCCGCAGAGGGTGAGGGGCCCGGGGGCAGTCAGGGCAGCCCGTGGGTCGACATGGAAGCCCTGTGCCAGGCCCCAGGCCGTCAGTGCTGCAGGTGGGCGCCGCCGGGCACGGGCTGCTCCATCCCACTGCTTGGTGCCCTGGCCCTGGCTGGCCGGCAGCTTGAACGGCACATCCCCAAAGCCCCCCAGGGGTGCCGGCTTTCCCCATCCTGGTCAGGAGAGATGTGGGCGTCTGTTCAACTGATACTCCTGAGTGACCGCTGCCTGCCAGGGACTGTCCTGGGCCGGGGGGAGGGGGCTCAGAAAACAAATGGCCGAGACGGCCCCCGATGTGCAGAGCTTGAGTTCTGCCCCATAAACCAGGGCACAACAACGAACAAGGGCGTTTCAGGCAGTCACAGGGCCATGGAAATGACTAAATCGCGTGACATGGTCCGGAGTCCCTGCGGTGTGACAGTCAGGGTGGTCTCGGAGGAGGAGGGGCGTCCGAACCCTATCATTTCCCTTTCCTGCCAGCCCCACTCCATCTGCCAGGAGGCTGCTCTGCCAGGGAGCATGTTAGACGCAGGTGATGGAGGGCGTTGGTGTAAATACCCCAGCTGCCCCCTGCAGGAGGGATAACGGGGTGTGTGGCAGCAGCTGGCTCTCGGGGTTCCCAGCAGGACTCGGTGCTGCCATGGGACCCCTGTGCGGGCTCCCTTCCCTTCTGTCACCTCCCACTGCCCTGCCGCCCTAAGCAGCTTGCCCTCAGATCCTCATTTCAGGGTCCGTTTCTGCGGGAACCCAAACCAAAGCACAGAGGACCCCAGAACAATCGGGGCCAACCTTGTGCTGCACGACTTTGGGGAGGCTGCTAAGAATCTCTGGGGTGCAGGCTGCTGTGCAGAGAGCCCGGGGCTAAGGGGACCCAGCTCTGCGGCTCCCCGACAGCCAGGTGATCTTGGGAACATGACCTCCCTCTCAGCCCCTAAGCCCTAGTCGGCAGAATGAACGGACCTACGCTGCTCCAAGGTCCCAAAGGAGAGTCAAAGCGACTTTGCCGGAATCTCAGGACCGCCCCTGATTAGATGTGGCTGCCTTGGGGCAAAAGCCACCTCCTTCTCTGAGTCCCGATTTTGTCTGTGAGACGGGCAAAACTGTTACTCATTCTTGACACATGGGGCTATTGAAAGGAAGAGATGAGGTCACCTATGTACTGCCAGGTGCCCGGTGTGCACTGGTCATCACAGTGGAGGGTGGGGGGGTGTCACAGTGTGACTCATGGAGGGCTTCCTGGAGGAAGAGACATGAGCTGGATGTGGGGGCAGGGACAGGCTATCGGGTGAGAGCTCTGCACAGCGGCCGTCCACCTCACAAGGAGGCCTCCAGGTCAGAGCAAGTCTCCAAAGACATCTGCATGGAGTAGCCATCCCAAACCCCAAAATTTACATGCTGAACACAGACAGGGTTTCTTCATTATGGAAAGGCCAGAGAGAGACCAATGATAACACCAGGAGCCAGAGAGATCAGTGTCAAAGATGGAGCCCGCGGCTGCACAAGTGCAAGTTTACGGCCAGACTGCAGAGTCGATGAAATACTAAAGTCAACATCCATCATCGGGTTTTATGTCAGTAAACAGGTGACAGAAAAATTGATTCTGGCCTTGGGCCTCTCTGGCTCTAAGCTAAGTGCTCGCAGTGAAATAGCTTCCAAGGTAAAGCTTAACGTGAAGTGCGTGACTCACGAGTTGCCAAAGACAGAAATAGCCGCGCCTCCCTCCCCCCAGCTTATTCCGGAATGAAGTCAAGGGACCCTCAAGAGCTCTGGGGCCCCGATGGCACTTTGATGGAGACTGACTGCAGACGCTGCCAGCTCTAACGACGTGTCCTTAGACGCTGCCCTTGGGGTCACCTGCAGCAGCGTCGCCCACTTCCTGATGGCATCGCCACGTGCGTCCCTCTCTGCAGGGCGCAGGACGGCGCAGACCCCAACAGGGCAAGTCCAGCCAGAACCCAGGAGGTGGCCCCAGGGCCGCAGACGCACTCCCTGTTCCAGAGGGGTGCAGGAGCTGCCTATTCTTAGAAGTCTGACACCTGAGACGGGAGCTCTGGAAACCTCTTAGAGGAGCAAGTGTCAGGAAGGTGACAGGTCGTGAAGGGGACCACTCCCAGCAAGAAGCCGAGAGCAAGAAGTCAGAAGGCGAAGCCAGAATGCTACGATCTGTTTCAACAGTTGAATTAAAATCGCTGGAGTCTCAAGGCCACAGAGACAATCGTTTAATAAATATTAAAACAATGTAATCCACAGTCAAATGGGTTTGAATTGACATTCTCCACCGCTAAAAAAGCCCAAGCGTGTATTCTCCAACAGGCCATAAACAGCAAATTGTCATTTAAAGTAGCTCGTCATTGCAATACTCTCCTGCAGCTCACCTTTAAAGAGTTGGAAGGGAATATCTTTCTATCCAAAGCACTGAAACCCAGTGTTAAAAAGCAGATTATTATCAAGAAGGGATGGTTCCCGGGAATGGAAATGTATTCATTCAAATGCAATAGCTTGGAATTACAGGAGGCCCCGGGCCTGCTCACACAGCCAGGCCAGAGCGTTCAGAGTGTTGCTTCTCGGCAGACGGCGTCTCTCTCTCGGCCCCAGAGCGCCCAACGCCCCAGCGGTTCTCCTGAAGCCCCACATGGCTCCCACGTGTGACCTCTCAGCGTCTGTGGCCTTCCTGGTGCGGCGCCCTGGCCGGCTCCACACAGACCGCCCGGTGGGGGACACTTCCTGGGTCTCACAGCAGCCTCCCCCCGCGGGTCTCTGCAGCCCGGCTGTGCCCCCACCCTGCTCCAGGACTGGCACTGAGCAGCGGGTTTGATCAATGTGTGGGGAGCGGGACCCCACGGAGGGCAGAGGCGGATGTGAAACAGTGAGTTATCCCCGGAAGTCCACCTGGGGGAGGCGTCCTCTTTCTGGCAGTATGGCAGACTAAATAACATGCAACCTTCCTCACGGGAAACAACAATAAAGCTTGATTAAATATATCTTAAAATGTTTTAAAGTGCAAGAAGTTGAATTGGCAAGAAAATAGGATCCTTTAGAGGCTAAAACCCTAAATGTTAATTGGTGTAGAAATCCAGACAGGTGAGCCAGCCCTGAGGCTGCGTCACCTGCACACCTCACACCCAACGCCCCTCCTCCTCTCAGTTTCCAGCTGGACACGCAGCCAGACAGAGTAGGGACTACACTTCCTGGCCTTCCTGAAGCTCAGGGTGACCTATAACCAAGTGTGACCCAAGAATGTGAACAGAAGTTCTGTGTGAAGCTCCTGGGAAGTGTCCTTAAAATGACAGCACGCTTTTCTTCACCCCTTTCCCTCCTTTCCAACAACTGGAACGTGCAGACAGTGGCTGGTGCTGCTGCAGCTATTCTGCACCACATTGGGAATGGAAGCCAAGCAGAGCAAGTAGAAGGAAGAAACCTGGATCCTCACTCTGAGGAACATCAAACCAGCCCTGCACATTTCTTGATCTTGAGAGAGAAATAAGCTTCTGTCTTGATCGAGTCACTCTGGTTTAGGGTTTTACGTTATTCATGGCTGAAATGAATCTTAATTTGACTGGAGATCTTGGACCTCTGTTTTGACGGTTGCATGGGTGTGGGGGTCAGGGGACAGAGCCAGGAGGGGAGCCTGTTTTGAAGCCCCCTGCCTCAAGCCTGGACCCCAGAAGACTACATCTTTGTTGTAAGGGTGAACTAACCAAAAAACCACACGTGGAGGGAAACCTGCCCATCTCTGCCTTGTCAGTGGGAGGAGGACAGAGGTACACACACACAACAGTCTCACACACACGCAACACAGCACACAATAGAATCACACACACACAACACAGCACAACACACAACATACCCACAACAGAATCACACACACAAGACACACACACACATCAGTCACACACAACACAACACACACACACAACAGAATCGTACACATTAAGATTTAATACATTTTTATTTATTATAGATAAAAAGATCTCTCAAAGATGTGTAGCCTTAGAGAGGCCTTCTTTCAGCCGTGTGGGATGTGAAATGCCGGACTGCGGATGCCCCACAGCGGGGGGTCCGTGTCCCCCTTGTCCCCCGAGGCCCCCTGTGCCCCCCCGCGTCCCCCGCGTCCCCCGCGCCCCCCACGCCCCCCCCGTGCCCCCTGCGCGCCCGGCCTCAGAGGATTCCCCCAGGAAAGGCTTCGCAACACACGACCTCGCTGTCAGAAATGACAAAACATGCCAGGAAACGCGGCTCTAGAAGTGGGAACCACGGGAACAGCGGAGAGAGGATTTAATTAGACTCTCAAAGATCTTAACTATTGGAATTATCAGATAAAGATGATTACATTCAACATGTTTGAAGAAATTAAAGATGTGAATAAAATATGAATAGGCACCAAAAGACTATAAAATAAACAGATTTGAAAAAGGGCCAAATATTATTTCTAGAAATGAAGTACAATAAGTAAGGCTGAAAACAGGGCGCGCGAGAGAATGGGTGGGTGCGGCGACACCGCCGCGGACAGCAGGGACATGGGCGCAGGGAGGCCGCGCGGCTCTAACAGGGCCAGGCGGAGCAGAGGCAGGGGAACGCGGCTGGCCGGGCTGCAGAACTGACGCGTTTTCTAGACAGGTGCTTATCTCGAGATTCCGAAAGCCAAGCAAATGCCAGGCAGAAAAACCCAACCCGAAGCCGTCTCAGTGAAACAGCCGCCGAGACCAGAGCAGCGGGCAGGGGGCGCCGGTCCCCAGACCAAACGGGCAGCATCCGCCCTTGCAGGACCGCGCCACATGGCCGACTTCCAAAGTTAAAGGGAACTTTCACAGAAGGGTCCCTGTGAGTTATCTAAGTAAACATTCAGTTGCAAATCAATAAAAATGATGTTTAATTTGGGGGATTAGAAAACATAAAATGCAACTAAAGTCCCAGGTAGAAAGTATATAAGTCAGGGGACATTGTTTGCAGTGAAACTATTCATCACTTCTCAGCCTGTTGGCTGAGATCAAGTGTGTAGTTAAAATTTTGTAAGCGAGGTCTTTGAATTATTTAGGAGGAAAATGAAGATATTGACTAACTCCCAACTTTGTTAAGCAGTACATTAAAAATTCTAGGATAAGATTTAAAGAATAGGAGAGGATATAAATTTCAAAGTAACATGGGGAAAAGATGGAAAGAGAAAACGACCGGTGAAAAAGGAAACAAGAAAAAATATAGGTAAAAGAAATTGCACAAATAAAAAGCAAAATTGAGATGGCAAAATAAATACGGATATAGTCAGTAATGACAATAATTCTAGATGGTTTAACTACTCTGTGTGAATTACGGGCTGCTAGACTGGACTTTAAGAACCCAACCATCTGTTAATAAGGGCAAAATCTAAGAAATAAGGACAAAGGACTATTAAAAATAAAAAGATAGGAAGAGTTATACCAGGTAAAAACTAACCAAAGTCATTTGGTGTGTCTCCGTAAGTATCATACAAAAGAGATTTTAAGGCAAAATCATTGCCAGGGAGATAAAAGGCTGCTAACATAATGACAAAAGGTTAATTACAAGAAAGCTAAAACCGCATGCAGCGTCCAACCTGCGTGTTCCTAAGACACAGCCTCAGAGTCAATAAAGAGCTGACAGAACTACAAGTAGGAAACCTTGACAAATCTGCTATTCAATATAAAAATGGAACGTTCTCTCAGCAATTTATGGTCACACAGATAAAATCGGTGAGAATATAGACGATTGGAACATGGTCTCAACGAACCTTGACGCATCGATGTTAGATTCAATGATATATTTGGGGCGTTCTGACCAACAACAGAGAACATAGTCTGTTAAAACACTCCCGGGACATTCAGGATAATACACGACACTCTATGTCAAAAAGCAAGTTTCTACCGAGTTTGAAGGACTTGTAGCCTCCTGGCCACCCGTGTGGTAGTTAGAATAACGGCCCCTAAAGGTGTTCCTGTGCCGACCCCAGAACCCAGGCTTCCGTTAGCTCATGGGCAAAAGGATCTCGGGACATGTGCTTACGTCAAGGCTGGGGAGATGGGCAGTTTATCCGGGGTTGTCTGGGGGCCTGATATGGTCACAACGGTCTTTGGAAGAGGAAGCCAGGAGGGTCAGTCAGAGAAGCTGTGACGACGGAAGCAGAGGCTGGAGTCGGAGGGGGACTGAGGATGCCAGGCTGCTGGCTTTGAAGATGGGGACGAGGCCACAAGCCAAGGAATGCAACTGCAGACGCAGGAAAAGGCAGGAAACATCCTCCCCTAGCGCTGCCCGAGGGCGTGCCGCTTTGCAGACAGCTTGATTTTGGCCCAGCGACACTCATTTCGGACATCCGACTTCCACAACTGTAAGATCATAAATATGTGTTGTTTCAAGCCACTGAGTTTGTGGTCATCTGTGACAGCAGCCACAGGGAACTAGTGCAACCTGTAGTCACATCAGAAACTAGAGAAAGAAGGTTATACAAAGACCCTCAGGCATTTAAATACGTGGAAAACCCACCGCACCTCTCGTAGTGAAGTCTGTAAGCTCTGCAGCAGGGATCCCACACCCCCCTCCACGCTCAGACCCCTGCCCGCCCTGCCTTTCGTCTCCTGTAGCTCTTCCTTGTCCACACTCTGTTCCAGGAGACGCAGGGAGGCGAGGCCACCCCAGGGCTGTACCAGAATCACAGCAAGAGATGCCAGACTGGAACTGGGCATGTATGAGACATGTGCGATTTGTGGGGCAACCCAGGGGCAGAAGTCAAGGGCAGGCAAGGGATCCATGGCCTGGGGGAGCTCAGGTGGAGCTGGCTTCCTGGCCCAGTGTGGGGCCCAGTGGCCACCTGTCTGCCTGATGGCACCTCCTCTGTCTCCCAGGATCAACATCCCAATGGAGGGGGGCAGGCTGGGGTGCTGTTTCTGAGGCTGCTGCAGAGGCTCGCGTGCTCAGCAGCTGGGACATGGCTGGCTGTCCCTTAGACCCTCATGTTTGCTGCGGGAGAGGCCACACCAATCTGCTCTCAGCCCCAGCTGGCTGGGGAGAAGGCCAGGGGTGAATTCTTACATTCTGGAGTCGGCCGACTCCACTCAGCAACGCAAGGGCACTCGGACCTCAGGCGAGCCGTGAGAACTTCTCTGCAGAAGGAAGGCCTTGTCCCCTCTTGACTTAACAGCCCTTGTGTTCCTGGAGGACGGGTTTCAACAAGGCTCCACTTGAGCAAGCAACCTCTTGTTACCCCCCTTCTCCTGGGCTGCCTTCCTCAAGAGCCCTTGCTGCAGTCTCGCCACGTGCAAGAGCATCAGTACTGTGCAACAGCAAACCAACAGGGAGGCCAAGGGAAGCCCCGGCCCCCACCTCCATGTTTCAGGGGCTCCATGTACTGCAGCAGTGACACCTCAATCTTGGGTCACAGAGAGCTCACCAGGAGCACCACCTGGAGGGAACACAGCCCCCACCCCACCCCCAACACTATCACATCACCTGTGGGCTTACTGTGGCTTTGGATTTCATTTCTGGAAGTTTAAAAATGCGATGTCTATTAGAAGACTGAATCCATTGCATAAGGTGTTCAAGAGAAAAGCTTAAGCAAGCTTGACAAGAACATTTCTATGCCAGAAAAGCCCAAGTGAGGGGCACATTAGCATTTATCTGCCCCTGTCTTCTCACAACCTTCCCTGTATCCCTTCACACAGCCTGCCTGTGCCCTACATGGTAGGTGCTTCCTTTGCACATCCATCTATCTATCCATCCACCCATCCATGTATCCACTCATCCATCCATCCACCCATCCATCCATCTATCTACTCATTCATCCATCCATCCATCCATCCATCCATCTATCTACTCATTCATCCACCCATCCATCCATCCACCCATCCATCCACCCACCCATCCATCCATCCATCCAACCACCCATCCATCCACCAATCCATCTACCCATCTGTCCATCCATTCACCCATCCATCCACCCATCCATCCATCCATCCACCCTTCCATCCACCCACCCACCCATCCATCCATCCATCCAACCACCCATCCATCCATCTATCCATCCATCCACCCATCCATCCATCCATCCACCTATCCATCCATCCCCCCACCCATCCATCCATCTATCCATCCATCCACCCATCGACCACCCCCCCAACATTGTTGTATGTGGAGTTTTGGCCAGGCTTGCTTCAGGCCATTGTGACACAGGATCACAATAGAGGGAGGGGAGAACCAAACAACTCCTACGGCAATGGGGGAGGGGAGATGAAGACGGTAGCTTGGATGGGTTCCCACAGAGACCTTACTGTTTTGGCTGCAAGGTGAGCCCCTTAGGAACCCCTTCATCTCAGAAGCACAGAACCTGTTTGAGGGGTTGGGCAGCACATCCGTGGCACCCTCAGGGGAGGATGCTGCAGCTGTTCCTTCTGGACCACAACAGAACCCAACTTAACCAGGCATCAGGACAGCAGTGACTATGGCCTCTTTTGAAGTGACAATGTTGAACTTTACCTGAGCTTTGTGTTCCTGGAAACAACAACATTTAAATCCCCCTACCCTTTTGTGTTCTAGAAAAGAGCTTCCTGAAAAGAACCCCCCCCCCACCCCGTGGACTTGGATGAGCCTTGTGGTCATCCCCTCATTTACCTAGGACAAGGCTGGACTTTGTCCCTCCAAGTCCCCTCTCTCATAAGTGATCAGCTTGACTGTCCTTCCCGCTACCCAGCTGGACACCACTGACCTGACCAAACTTCAGTTAGGGCACTCTGCTCACCAGGGACAGGAAACTGCCCTGCTTCACAGCCCCTCCTGAGATTAGCTGACCACAGAGCAGACGCAGCTCTCACCCGCCCTCACCAGGTCGTTCTGGCCATGTTTCTCCTCACTGTAAAAGAAAGCCCCTTTCTGCCTGACCTTCCGGCTGCTCACAGATCTCACAGTCAGTGTTCCCACTGCGCTAGCCCCTCCCCATCACACTAGCCCCTCCCTCATGGCACTAGCTCCTCCCCTATGTCAGTAGCCCCATCCTCTATTGCACTAGCCCCTTCCTCATGGCACTATCTCCTCCCCTATGGCAGTAGCCCCTCCCCCACGGCACTAGCCCCTCCCCCGTGCCACTAGCCCCCCCTCCATTGCACTAGCCCCTCCCCATGGCACTAGCTCCTCCCCTATGGCAGTAGCCCCTCCCCCACAGCTCTAGCCCCTCCCCGTGCCACCAGCCCCCCCCCATTGCACTAGCCCCTCCCCATGGCACTAGTCCCTCCCCTACTGCATTAGCCCCTCCCCTACTGCAATAGTCTTTTCCAAATCAAGTCTTTTCTTACCTAGGTCTGGACTTATTTTTTATTTGACAGAGGAAACCAGCCACAGGCACAGTGCGGTGCCACTCTCATCATTTCGCAGCTGTCTCATGGCTCCTTGTGGTTTCCTGCTTAGCTTTCTCCAGATTCAAAGAGCTGAGCCCCTAATTCTTCTCAGATCCCCCAGTTTCCTGCAAGACCTCATCCTCTGAATATGGCTGCGTGCGGCCCCGTCACTGCAGGCTGCTCAGCCTTCTCACAGAGGGCAGTTCCAGGGCCCCTCCTGGGCTCCAGACCCTGCGGTGTGAGCGTGAGAGACCCTGGCACAGCGCGGGCACAGGGCAGGTGCTCAGCAGACGTGAGCGGAGCCCCAGGCGCCCCGATGGGGAGGCCTCCACCCCTGCCCAGCGAAGAGGTGCTGAAGCAATCACGTCTCTCAACTGATTTCCCAAAGAGTGTGGATCCCTCCTAGAACACCCTTTCCAAATTGCATTAAAAGAAATTAACAAGCTTGTCTGAGGGGGCTGGAAATGGGTTTCAGCACAAAGGGAGAGAAAATTTGGAAGAACAGTTTCTTCTAGCCCAATTTAACTCATAATTGGGTATCTTTTTGAGCCTGCTAATTAAACAGCATTTTCTCTGAGTCAAAGAACTGAGTCTTGGCACCCAAAGGGCACTTTGCAGACAGAATCTGACACGCAGGTCTAGCGAGTCCCTATAAAAAGCAACATGAGTCAAAGGCACAGTGTCTGCACTGCCACCAGAAAGTGACGCTCTCCTCGCAGACAGGGGCTGCTAACCGCACCGTCTGCCATGCCAGCGGGGCTGGCCATCAGGAGTCCCACAGCAACCCTCAAATTCTCTTCCCTGTTTTTGAACATCCTGTATTGTATACGTCTATGCAAGGCTCACAAATCTGTTCTAAAATGTACTTATTTCTGTTTAGCCCAGTGTGGAGCTGTTTGATGCCTCCCAATAGCAGCAGATGTCAGATCAAAAGACACAACAACAGGCTTCCGCCTCATGTCTGCCGGGATGAACGCTGCCCGGTGCCAATTAAAACCTTACTGAGTGGCTGCGGGTTCTGCAGCAGTAACGCAGGGAAAACGTGAAAGGGCAGCCGTCGGGCGTGCTCACGTCCCCACAGGGCCAAGGGGACGTGGACGCCAAACTGAGAACCCCACCGAAGGCAGAGCCTGTCGGGCTTGTCCACCGTGGGCCACTCAGGCACTGCACAGCACCTGCCACCAGCACGTGCCTGAGAAACATCTCCCACGGCATCAGTACTAGAGTCAAACAGAACCCCACCCCTGCCCACATAGCACAACGAAGTCACAGAATCGAGGCTGCAGATCTGGACTGAACACTGAGGGGGTGCCAGGCCCTGTGCCGGGGTGTCCTGTACTGTGGCAAAGCAAGAGGTACATATTTGTTTTCACTTCCCAGCATGCAGTTCCCGAGACCCTGGGGACCCCCAGAGTGATGCGTGTGTTTTGTATGGTAATGAGATGGCTGGTGTTCGGGGGGCACCTGCACAGCTTCAGGATGGGGGCTGGTCGCCAGAAAGACCAAGGCAGGATTAGAGATTTTGGGCTTTCAGCCCCACCCCCCAAACTCTGGGGAGGGGAGGGGGCTGGGACTGAGCTAATTACCAATGGCCGATGATGTAAGTGACCGTGTCTACACACTGAGAGCTCCATGGGACCCTGAATGACGGGGTTTGGGGAGCTGCTGGGCCGGGGCACATGGAGGTGTGTCGAGGGTGGCCGGTGAACCTGGGGAGGGCGCGCCAGCCCTGCTCCTCCCACGTCGTGCCCTGTGCGTCTCTTCCATGTGGCTGCCCCTGAGATGTATCCGTTATAACAAACCAGTAATAGTCAGTAAACTGCCTTCCAAGTTCTGTGCAGCAAATTCTTGAACATGAGGAGGATGTTGTGGGGACCCTGAATATACCCAATCAGTCAGAAGCAGCAGTGACACCGGGGCCTGCAGCCGGCGTCTGCAGTGGGGCAGTCGAGCAGGACTGAGCCCTTCTAGCTTGTGGGACCCGACGCCAGCTCCAGGTAGACGGCACCAGAGTTGAGCTGAGCCTCAGGACACCCAGCTGGTGCGGGGGTGGGTTGGGGAAGCAGGGTTGGAAAAGACATTCTGGTGTCACAAGTACTGTGAGTAAAGACAGTTCATGTGCCATCTCCTTTAATGCTCAGAACAGCTTGGCGCAGTTGCCACTGCTATTATTATGCTAATTTTGCAGATGAGGAAACTGAGGCACACAGGCGCTGTGGCCCTTGCCTCCTGACACACAGCTAACAAGGGACATGAACCCAGATGTTGTACTCCTGGGCACCCCCTGGTAGACGCTGAGAACTCGGCCATCCCCTCTCCCCACCCTTGTGTAGCTGGTGTTGAAGAGGAAGCCTCCTCCGACACCCCAAATTGGGGGCTTCCTAAATTAGGGATGGAGGAAGAGAAGCAGGGAGGGTAACACGCCCAAGGTCCTGGGCCCGGGGTGCAGCCCCAGGCAGGCCTGTTTGCGGTGGACCCCCTCCTATGGATCTCTGATCTTAGGCCCACCCCAGAGCAGCAGGGCAGGGCAAGGGCAGGGACAAGGCCCACCGGGGCGTCAAGAGGAGCCAGACGCCTGCCCTTGCCGGCTGCAGCTGCCACCGGCTGGTGCTGTGGGCTAAGGGAGAGGGAAAACCTCTGTTCATACTGTCATTTCTGGAAATGCGTTCCCATCGACTTCCCATCCAGCTGTGTGCAGACACGGTGGCGGGTGATGAACTGTTACGACAGCCGACCTCACCACAGCGACCGAGGGAGCCGCGGGCACTCAGCTTACAGACGGGGTCCTGAGCTCTGGCCACAGTGCTTCCCTGGGGCCGCAGCTCTCACGACCCACCGTCTCTCCGCAACTTCCATCTATCTCCCTAGAGATCGGAGCATTTTGAGGGCAGGAATTGGGTGTTTTCATTTTGGTATCACCAGATCCTAGCCCAGGTCTGGGCAGACAGACACGCTCAAGAGATGCGGGATAAGTTAATTGCCCGGAAGCAGCCTGTACATGGGGAATGTCAGCGTGGAATTCGGTACACGCCATGTGGCCGTCACCCCCATAACAGAGCACTGTGGCCTGTGAGTTATGAGTCCCTGAGTGGAGGCTCGGAGAGGGGAGGCTCCCGCTGGGGGCAGAGGGATGGCTGCAGTTGACGAGTCTAACCATAATGACAATGTTATTCACTTAAAATCAGTCAATTTCTGTACACTAGGTTACAACTGCCCGGCCGCAACACTCCTGTGCTAATTGGCAAGTGGCATCCCTGCCTGTAACTGCCCACATCTGCTCCCGCTTTCCATCGTCCCCTGGGGCCACCCTATACACACAGGCACCACCAACATTTGGCCAAGTTTCAGCCAGGCTCAGAGCCTCATCCGTGTCACCCGGAACGGAGCAGTCTCTGAGGCTTGGCCAGGAGTGACGATGGTAGAGCCACCACTTGGAGGGTGAGAGGGTGGTGACAGGGAAGGAGGGCCTTGGAAGGGGACAAGGACGCCTAGGTCTCTTATGGCCCCACCTGGACGAGGAGTCCATGTGCTATGACCTCAAAAGGCGTTTTTGCCCTTTGGTTCCAGGCACCTGCGGCAGACTAGCTTCCAAGGGTGAGGCAGCAGTACCTGCCGCACACCTGCCTTCTTCAGTGTGAACTGGCTGCTCCCCCACTAGACAGTGCAGTCTTGGGGATGGATGCGCTCGAACATTCCCGCTTAGAACCCAGCCACCAGGTCACACACAGAGGCCACGCGTAGGTGCACAGGTCCTCCAGGTGAGCTCCAGCTGAGTCCCCAGCCACCCGTCAGCATCAACTGCCCGCCACAGGAATGACCAACCTGGCGTGACCAACCCAGTCACGCCTTCCAGTGACAGCAGCCGCAGCCAACATCTGGCTGTAACCGCGTGTGAGGCCCAAGCAAGAGCGTTCCTGCTGGGCGCCACCAACCCACAGGTTCCATCGGCTGAGACATAGTAACGAGTCGGTGTTTAAAGCCGCAGCGAGCGCTGTTCCACAGAGCAGATAACACAAGCAGCCCTCACCGGCATTTACCTTCGAGTGGGGAAATTAGTAGCGCTGACTTTGTACCTGCTATGATCCAGGCATTCTGTTTGGTGGTTTATATCATTCATTCATTCATTTAGTCATTCAACAAACTTCACAATATTATGGGGTAGAGATTACATTTTAGAAAGGATAGGCTAGGTTTTGCTGCAAATCCACCCTGAAGTCCCAGCAACTGACCACTACCGTGGTTTCTGTCTCACTTACACTATTTGTTCCGAGTCGGTTGGCGAAAGCCCTGCTCCACCCGGCCATTCTGGGATCCAGGGCAACAGAGGCTCTGCTGTCTGGAGCCTTTGGCCGTCTCAGTTGCTGAGAGGAGGGGAGAGACTAGAGGTTTGCATGTAGGCTTCTCCTGGTCCCAGCCTGGAGGCCTCTCATCACTTCCTGCCCCATGTCACGGACCAGAGCGAGCCACATGGCCATGCCCAGCTGTGAGGGCCTGGGGGGTTCAGTTGTCCATGTAGCCAGAAAGAAAGGAGAGCTGGATGCTGGTGAGAGCCGGGAACATCTTCTACTGGTTATTTTCCCGTTTTACAAATGCGGACACTCAGGCTCGGGAGCCTAAGCCCATTGCCGCAGTCACGGGGCGAGCGAGTGAATTGCAGAACTGGCCTGCTTGGCTCTGAACACACCAGTGGATCCTGACGCCGCCTGCACATGTTTTAAAAAAAATAATAGTAATTAGCACAGCAGCTGTGGATGAAAGTGGGGAGCTGGTGGAGCCCACAGGAGTAACGAACAGGAAAGGCCGCTGTAAACAACAGAGCCCTGAATGACATGAAAGAGGCTTTGTTGAGGGGTCTGAGCCAGAAGCACATCCTTTTCAGCTGTGAAGAAGGGAGGCTCGGGCTCATGCAGCGCTCAAAAGCCCTGCGATGAAAGCCGCACCGCGCTCCTGCCTGCTCTGCCACTTTAAAGGCGGATTTTTTTCTCATCGGCAGCCTGCTGGGATTTTCTGTTGGTCGGCTGAAACGCCACCCCCCCCCCCCCGCCCCCCGCCCCCCTCACAATCCTTTGAGGAGGTCCGGCATGTCCCCTGCAGGCTGACACACAAGCACAGAGAGGCGTAATCCGGATAAACACAGGCACAGCAGAGCAAAGGGCAGCCCTGCGTGCGGGAAACCCCTGCCTCCTGCGGCGGGTACCCCGCAACAGGCCGGTGGGGGGCAGAGGCCTCCGCCAGCATCCATTGGCACCATGGGGAGCTTTAGAAAGCCCTGTGGGGTCCCACAGGGGGGCCAGGGAAGGGTAAGGATTTCCTTCAAAGCCGACACTCACCCCTCCATCATCTTTAAATCTTCATGGGCTGAAATTCCGAAGAGCTGCTAGCAAGAGCCCGAGAGGTGCCGAGGGCTAGACGTGCTGGTGGCCAGCGCGGGGGCTGGGTTAGGACGCCTCGGCTCTTCCAGGGCCGGGAGCTCACGCTTCCCATTTAGTGGGTCAGGCTGATCTTGGGCCTCACCAGCCTGTGGGCACCGCTCCTCCCCTCAAGCCCCTCCGGAGCGCACCCCCATCCACCCCAGACGGCCCGATGGAGCTGGGGGTCCCCAGCTTCAGAGGGAGGCAGGCTGGCCCTGGTCCCAATCACAGCCCCTGCCCTGGGACTCGGGCTGGACAGCTCGCAGGTTCTCGGTGTTTCATGGCCTGCAAAATGTGGAACTAACTGATGGGATTGGTGAGATGCCTTGTTCGTAGGGAAAGAGGAGGCAGGAAGGAGGGAGGAAGAGGGTTCGGAAGGCGCAGGAAGAGTGGGCCTGCTTCGTCCCCGCTGTCAGTTTCCCCAACTGAGAACCGCGTGTGGACACGGATACACCGCGGAGCGTGCTCTACGGGGGTGCTGCAACCCACTTCCCGATTTAAATCTGCCAGCAATCCTTCAAAGAAGGTGTTTTCTACATTTTAAAGACAAGGAAGCTCATTCTTAAATAAACATGGCAGTGTACTGGTTTTCTTTCCCTTTTTTCTCCTTCTTTTATACTCTTAGAGACAGGGTCTCACTCTGTTGCCCAGGCTGCAGGGCAGTGGCAATCATGGCTCATTGCAGCCTCCAACTCCTGGGCTCAAACAATCCTCCTGCCTCAGCCTCCTGAGTAGCTGGGACTACAGGCGTGTGCTGCCACACCTGCTAATTCTTAACTTTTTTTGTAGAGACGGGGTCTCAGTATATTACTCAGGCTGGCCCCAAATTCCCGGGCTCAAGCGATCCTCCCACCTCAGCCTCCCAAAGTGCTGGCATTACAGGTGCGAGCCACTGCACCCAACCCTGTATTGGTTTTCTATTGCTTCCATAACAAATAACCACAAACTTAGTGGCTTAACACAAGACAAATTTATCCTCTTAAAATTGTAGAGGCCAGAAGTCTGACACGGGTCTCACTGGGCTAAAATCCAGGTGTGAGCAGGGCTGGTTCTTTTTGAAGTCTCTTGGGGAGAATCCTCTACCCGAATTCTCCAGCCCCCAGAGGCCATCCGAGTTCCTCATACCTCTTGGCTTGTGGCCCCTTCCTCTGCCCTCAAAGCCAGCAGCATTCATCTCTCTGACCTTGTTCCAAAGTCACATCTCCCTTTAACTGAGGCCCAGAAAGTTCTCTGCTTTTAAGGAGCCAAGTGATTCGACTGGACCCCGGGGCTAACCCAGGACCATCCTCTGCCGGGTGAGGGGACACATGCACGGTTTCCAGGGATCGGGACTGGACTTCTTGTGCGGGGCGGTATACGGCCCCCCACAGGTGGGGTCTGCAAAGTGGGCTCCCACAATCCCACATGATTAAGAAACCAAATACCAAACAGCTGCTGCTCATTTGTAGGTTGACTGCTTTCAAACTGCTGGATATGAAAGCCGCATGGCATATAGTTCTTCTGGGCTGACTTCTCTTTGTGGACAGTAAAAGTGAGGCTTAGAGCCCAGCTCACATCAAGTCAACGCACTTCTGCAAACCTCTGGGAGAGCCTGCTGTGCGGGGGATGTCCCTGAGCCAGCACACAGTAGGTGCTCAGAGAGCTTTATGAATCTTAGGAACAAATGGGGGTCCCAAGGGGCAGGGAAGGGACCATGGGGAGACCAAGCCCCCTTTCCTGTTAGCCCTGTGACCTTGCCACTCTCTTTCTGGGCCTCAGTTTCCCCATCCACCGTGGGTTTTGAGGCTTGAACGTGAGAAAGCACGTGGAAGTGCATCGTGGCACCCGGTGTCCCAGCCCAGCTCTGCAGAGGGGACGTGCACTCTGCGGACTCCCAGGCCAGAGCTCCTTCCTGTCCTGGAGGAATTTCTTTGCATGCATTCCTGGGAGAGGACCTGATGATGCACAGCTAACTCCCCAGTCTTCACAAGCCCTTTCCTTCTTAAAGCTAGCAAAGAAAAAAGAGAACCCAATTGGCAAGATGAAAGCACACTATGAATATGCATGACTCATTCAGTAATCAAACACCCCGAATCCTTTCCAGAAGAAGGGATCGGAGCATAATTTTCCACCACATATTTAAATTCAAATTAGTCATTATTTAATGTTGGGACAAATTGCTGGAGAAGGTCATGTTTTCAGTTTGATGTTTTCCTCCGCAGGCAAGGCTGGCCCTGGCAGGGCACACGTGACGCCAGCACACACACGCCCGCCTCCTCCCGCTCTGCTCACGCTCTAAGGGAGGCCCTTTGACGCAGCAGTAAATGGCCATTCCCTTTCCCAGATTGCTCCCGGACCTGCCTCCCCCAGCCCTTCCCCTTCACGTCTCCCTGCTCCGCCGTGGGCACCCTTGCCCACCCGCGCTGGGCAGTCAGATGGGACCCCCGGTCCATACACACACACCCCCAATCTCCACCTTTGTGCTGCTCTAGATCTCAGACAGATCCAGACGTCTGGGTTCAAAGTCAGCTCCGCCATTCCCAGCTATGGGATAGACACATTACTGAACCTCTCTGAGCCTCAGTTTCCTCCTCCGTAAATGGGGATAGTAATAGTTCCTACTGTATATGTCATAATGAGTGTTACTATATCCAAGGTGCTTAGAATGATGCTTCGCCAAGGCGACACACCCATAAGTGTTGGCTATTATTTGATATCACCATTACTAATGCCCCCAGTGCTGTATGTTCTGGGCCCCAAATCTCTCTCCAACCTGACCTCTCCTCTCCACCCTCACTGTCAGTGTCATGTCATTGCAACGGTCTCCCGACCGGCCTCTCAGGTAGAATTTGCTGGCCCCTACCAGGAAAAGCCCACATTCTTGGCACTGCATTCGAGAGCCTCAAAATCTATTTTCTCTGAAATCACTTTTCTCTGAATTGACAATGACCCCTAGAGAACGAACTCGATTTCCACGTCCTCTGTGAAGTGTCCCAACCTAGGCTCAGTTCGTAGCCACCTGCCCTGTGCTCAGAAACATAACCGAACAACAACAACAACATTAAAAAAAAAAAAAACCAAACAAGCAAAATATACCAAAACCGTCTTGCGCATACTATTGGGCAAGCATTCACTGCACTGGGTGAATGAATGCCAGTCTTCTCTACCAGCCCCTTCCTCCTCCAGGACAGGGACTCCAAATAGTTTTCTCCTGAAGGCATGCCCAACTCCAGTTTTCAAGAAGGATACAAAATTCCTTTACGAGGATGTATACCCAATGACCCCCGTCCGCCTGCGGGCAAGGCAAACCCACACAATTCCCCTGAAACCAGGTCCGAATCGACCCTACATGCCCTGGAAAGCTGGCTCCTCAGGGCCCCCTAAATGTGCAGGGGCCCAGGCAGACCCCCCGGGCCCTGAGCCCAGCCACCCAGACAATTGCAGGGGTTCCTACTCACCAGGGGCCAGCTACCCAGAGGCCAAGTTACAGTACAGCCTTCCCTCTCATAAAACACAAACCCAGCCACACATCCCATCAACCTAAAGAGACCCAGCAGCGGCTTCGCCTGAGACATTTCACAGCCCGCAGCCGGCTCCAATGTGACACTTGAGAAATGGGGACCCCAATGCGGTTTGGCGGCTCAGGGAAGAGAAAGGCTTTTGCCGACCACAGAAGACATTCTCGCTAACAAGCCAATTTCTTATTCAGAGGGACACGGATGGGGCAGCATTTCTCACTTTAATGCCCGCTGAGCTTCTCTCTCCAGGGGCCCAGGGACTGGAGGACCAAGGACACGGTGGGCTTTCAGACAGACAAAAAACTCTGTCCCCAGGGGCTCTGACAAATCCTGTGGGACCACTTTTTACAGTTAGAGAAATTGGTTTTAAAGGCCCAATAAAGTGCATTCTGTTGTCATGGAAAAGCAATCCATCTTTTTGCTGTTGTTGCTACTAAGATGACAAATTGATTGTTTAAAAAAAAATTCCCTGAGCTGGGCCGGCCTAAGAACAGGGCGCTCTGGGTAGGAGGAGCTGCAGCGCGGAGCACCTGGCGTGGGCCGGCCCCCCACACCTCAGCACCAGCCAGCCGTGCTAGGAGGGGCCCCTCCAGCAAGCAGGGCTGGGCTGCTGAAGCCACCATGTCCTGCGGCCCCAGCAGGAAGGAGGAGGCGGCGGGACAAACACTCCCTGACAGGCCAGTTCATGTTTTCACAGCAGCCGGGCCCCAACCTCTCTCCAGGGAGGTGACCCCACTGTGAGTGCTGGGGGGGGCACCCTGTAGAGGCGACTCCCAGCAGCACGGGTCCCTCCGGAAACCCCGTGGGCCTTTCTGCTGCCGGACCCGGGGCCCACCTGGGGCCTAGTCAATGCACCCTCAGGAGCACAGCGCCTGCTCCTTGCCGGCCACCCTGGGATCCTGGGGACGGCCCCTGCGGAATGTCAACTCCCGAGAGTGGGGCTGTGGCCTGGTCCGTCTCACTGTATCCCCAGGCAGGTGTGTGGGGTCACTGAATGAACCACCCTGGCCACGTAGCTGCCATGGTCCCCGATTGTCACAAGAGGAGACTCAGGCTCAGCCAAGGTCACAGAGCTGCCGAGCAGAGCGGCAGCAGGGCTGTGGCTCAGGGCAGGGTCCAGGTGGCCAAATAATACCTGAAACCCCTCAACTCTCCTGACTCCTGATCCAGACTGGCACCGAGAACTAAAAACCGCACGTCGGATAGCTGACGGGCATCCAAGACAGGACTCACTGTGGTGATGTCTTCCTGGTGGGTGTCCAGCCTCTGCTTAAACACCTCTTACAGCAGGAGGCTCACTACCTACCAGGGAAGTCCTACCGTAGCTGCAGAACCACTTAAGAGGTTGTTCTTAATTTTCAGCTGAAGTCTGCTTCTCTGTCACTCCCCTGCCCATGCCCTCAGTTCTACCAGCCAAAGCAGAGTGTCCCGTTGAGGGAAGAGCACAGGTCCAGGAGCCAGCAGGCCAGGGTTCAAGTCCTGCCTCTGCCATCTGTTGGCTTAATGAGGTTAGGCGAGACACTTCGCATCCCTGATCCTCAGTCACCTCCTCCTGGAGCAGGGATAATGGTGGCCCTGCCTCGAGGGGCAGTCCTGAGGATGGATGTGTTTCTGTGGGTGTTCAGAGCTGGGCCTAGGTAGGCACCAGCTATTAGCACCCATCGCGGAGGCCCTCAGTGCAGCAAGCCTCCCTCCTCTCCTCCAGGAAGGGCCTCAGACTCTCCTGAGAACAATACACATCCCAGGTAGGTGCCTGGCTCAGCTGGTGCTACTGTTACAAAGAACCTGTGGCTTAAACCCCAGACATGTATTTTCTCACAATTCTCCAGACCAGAAGGTCAAAGAGCAAGGTTCTATAAGAGCACGCTTCCTGGTGAGGCCTGTCCCCCTGGCCTGCAGACGGCCACCTTCTCACTGTGTCCTCACACGGCAGGGAGAGAAAGTGAGCTCTCTGATGTCTCTTCTTACAAAGACACTAATCCTACCAGATCGGCCTCCACCCTTACGACCTCATTTAACCTTAATCACCTCTTTAAAGGTCCTGTCTCCAAACACAGTCATCTGAGGGCTTAGGGCTTCAACATATGAATTTTTGGGCAGACACAATTCAACCTATAGCAGTACTCGGAAGAACTGAAAACAGGTACTCAAACCCAGGTCCACACGCGCTCATAGCAGCATTATTCGCAATAGTACAAAGGTGGAAACAACCAAAATATCCACCAGCTGGTGAACAGATAAATGTCTGTCCACAGAACGGAATGTGATTCGGTCACAAAGGGGAGTGAGGAACTGGCATGTGCTGTCAGGTGAGTGAACCTCGAGAGGCCATGTCAGTGCAAGACGCCAGACACAAAAGCCAGTGTTATGCAATTCCCCTCGTATGTCCCACGCAGACCAGCCAAACCCGCGGAGACGGAAAGCAGAGCTGTGGTTGCCAGGGGCTTGGCGATTACTTCCACGATAAGCGTGCTCTCCTGGGAAGAGGAAAATGTTCTGGAACCAAACAGAGGCGATGGTGACACAACGTGGCGAATGCACTACATACCGCTGAATCGGACCTTTAGAAATGATTAATTTCATGGTATGTGAGTTTTTCCTCCATAAGAAAAGAATCCTGCACATAGAGAATGATCCTGACGCGGGTCTAGCCCTCTCAGTGCAGTGAGGAGTCCGTGTCAGTCCCTGGCGCTGCCGGGAAGACGCGGGGAGAAGTCGAAGGCAGACGCGGGCACGTCTCGGGTGCTCCCTGCGCCCTCCTCCCTGCACGCCCCGTCTGCTCTAGCGACGTAGGAGGCTGCCCGGCTCATCTTCGGTGGCTGCTTTTCCACTCAGGTGTATTTCTGTGGTCTTAAATGTTCTTTGGGAACATCCTTTTTAGCTTTGGGATGACCTGCCCTCACACGGACGCACCGTACACTGCTTAACTCCGCCCGCACAGTCTACACTGGTGCGCTTGTGAGCGGGACCCGAAATCGTCCTGACTGCCTGTGCTGGACACGCCACTGTGCCATTCTCTCTGTGACCTGCGGGGGAGGGACGTGCGTCGCCAGCCTTCCCCCTGGAGAACGGTGCATGGATGGGGGTGCAGGAGCCCTTTCTATGTGCCCAGCATAGCTGGGGAGCAGATCGCTGCCCACGCGCTGGGTGGTACGGGGTGATTTCTGGGATTCCTCCCAGTGATAGTAAACTGACTAACATGCGTGGAGTACTTGTGACGTTTGAGGTTTGCTCTAAGGATGAGCAACTTAGTCCCCACCACGATGCTGAGCGGCAGGAGCCAGCATCACCCTCATTTTACAGCCGAGGACACTAAGCACAGAGAGGTAGAGCGGCTTGCTGAGGTCACAAAGCTGGGGAGTGGCGGAGCCGCAGCTCCCTGGAGGCGCTGGCTGCAGGGCTGTGGTCCCCGTGCGGCTCCCTGAGTCAGCCTCCCTCACCCCAGGAATCTGACAGCCTGCTGTGGGGAACGACAGCGCAAGTCCACAGAAAATGAGCCAAGTGTTACATTTCGAGCAACACTTAACCCAAATCTGTCAGATAAGCATCACGGCTGACATGGAGCGGAGCCCCGTCCCCAGCCACACCCGCCGTCACTGTTTGGTGCTCAGGGGGTGAGGCTCTGCGCGGAGCGAAAGGGGCGTCTCAGCAGTCCGCAGGGTCTGCAGGACTGTGCGGAGCGGGGGAGATGCTGGTCCTACCTCTTCCAGGGGAAAGAGCAGTGGACTGAGAATAAGACAATTGGATTGCAGCCCCCGCTTGGCCATTCACGTTAGGTCGACTGTCTCTGAGCCTCAATCTGTTTATTGAGAAATGGGAACAAGAGGCCGGCCGGCCGGCCACGCCTGGTTCACATGAGACCTACCCTAATGGAAATATTTAACTATAAGGAGAAAGAATGAATCAGGCAAAATAAATGACCTGTCAGAGTGGCGTGGGGTTCCCTCCGTAACGCCAAACGTTAAGCAAAGCAGCAGCCCCTCCAGACGTTTGACAGGGGAGGGGGTGGCTCAAAATTCCACACTCAGAAAGTTGTCATCCAACTGTGACAGAGTCAAGAAAACTAATAACCTAGAATGCAGGGCCACATCCCCACACTTGTCCCCCCAAACTGCGTGGACATGTCCGTTAGCCACCTGAGAGATGAATGCAGACAGGGAACTCGGAGTGCAACCCACCGGCATAAACCGCGGGCGTGGAAGCCGTCGGCACGTAAAGCCACCTTCACAGCCGTAGCCAACGCGGCGAGAAAACAGTGAAAACAGCGCAGTGCGTTCATGAGCACAAAAGAAATGTGACGGAAACTGCTCATGACTATGATCTATGATTTACATCTGCACCCCCTGGAAGCGGTAGAAGGGATAAATTCCTGTCCTGATGTTCCCGTGACCCGTCTGCAGTTTCCGCCGTGCGGGACCACCAGGGGTGTTCCAGAAACGCGGGGCGGCCTGCCTGACGCAGGCAGAAAGGCCAGCCTTCGTCTCCCTGAGCCCCAGCAGCAGCTTCGCAGCAGTTTTCCTTTCTGGGCACACTCCGGTCACCCGTGCTCCCCTCCCTCACGCCAGCCCAAGCCATTCCGGTGGAGTCGGATGGTTGGGAGGAAGTGGGCAGGGATGCAGATCACGCCAGGGCGACGGTTTACCTGGATTCATTCTTCCGTTGAGAGCCTGTGTCCCGCACGGACCAGCTGCAGGGAGATGCAGGAGCCCTCCCAGCCCAGTGTGCTCATTTCCCACTACACAAAACAAAGCCCAAGGAGGAAATCACATCTTCAGTTTTATGTGGTCATCCCAGACCCTTCCTCTCTCCCCCTCTCCCTCCTGTCCAGCCAACAGAGCCATCTCTGAGACCTCACTATGTGTCAGACAAGCATGATGCCCTTTCTCCCCTCTCAGCACGAGCATGTGGAGTCACGCCAAGGATCACAACAAAACATGCACAACACGCCGCATCGGCCCCCTTTGTGTTTGGCAGTGTGCTTGCTCTGTTTTGACATCCCCCAGAGCCTAGCAGTGGAGTCTATAAACAGAGCCCACATAATTAGGCTAATGACATCGATATTCTCAGTTCAACTGGGTAATGGGAGCATTTATTTCACTTTGGAAATCTCACACACAGTCTGTTGAGGGCTGCAGAATTATGACGCTCTTGGAGCTCTGCCTGCAAACCTCCTCGTCTCAGATCTAACTGCCACCAGCGCAGCCCTGCTTAGGTTTGGGCCCTGTGTTGGGGAGGGAGGCAGAGGCGCCATCTCGCCTGCACCTGTTTATCTGCCATAGCGGCAGCCTGGCTTCTTGGAGTGAGAGTGGTAGAGGGACTGACTCGTCACCCAGAAACACCTTTGTCCCCGTTTCTGTGATGGCCTGACCTTGGGTGAGTCCTGGGCACTTGCCAGCTTTCGTTCCGTAAGGTGGAGGGGTCTCACTGGAGAGTGTCTACGTTCCTTTCTGGGCCTACATGTCTGCTAAGTATCCGCGCCTTCAGCCCCACGTGGCACGGAAGCACATTTTTCTCAAATTTGCTCTTTCAATTTCTAAACACGGCCAGCGCTGGACACAGACCCAGTTACAGAATCAGGAAATGGGGCTCTGGGATCCCTCACACTCCGTTTTCCCCCTGCCCTGACTCAGAGGCCACTGGGATGCCCGTGCTCTTGGACGCTTTCCTTCTTATCCATGACGACTATTTGTTACTATTAGTAATAATAGTTAATTGAACCAGCATTTAGGGAACACCTGCTATATGACGGACGCTACGTTTGGAGCCAACATATGGCCTGTGAATGAAGATGAAGGTGCTGTCGTCATACAAAGGCACGTCCACACACACGATCTCAGCGAGCCAAATGCCGAGCTGCCGGGAGCCGATCTTATTAATCCTATTTTACAGATGAAGAAATTGAGACAACAAGGGGCAAAGGTTGTATATAAGACACGGCACATTAGAGGCAGAATTTGAGCCTTGCTGACCCCTGACCTATGCTCTCTGTGCTGTGCCGAGGCTGGGAATGAAACCAAACCACTTTGAGCTTCATGGGCGTGGGGAGCCCGTATCTGAGGATGAACCTGGGCTGTAGCCCCACTTTGCTATCACGAGGCTGTGTGACTTGGGTAAAATAGGTTCCTTGTTTTAGCTCCAGGGTTCTCTTCTAGAGAGTGGAGAGGGGGTTGGAATATGTGATCCTTAGTGTCTTGTCCAGAGCAAGCCATCCACGATGCCTGCCTCTCGCGCAGGCCGGCGTGCTCTCCCACACGCCTCCCAGACCACAGGGGAAGGAAGACTTGGGTGCGAGGGATTGCTTCAGGCCCTAGGAAGCACCTGGAGTGGGGAGAGAAAGGCAGGTGTGGCGGAACCTTTCTGCAACCCACGCGTCTTCCCACAGAGGTGGCTGTTGTCCCAGGCTTACTTGGGCAGGGCCTTTTCTGGACAATTTTCTGGAGTTCGGTTTAAGCCAGTTTGCCAAAGTCCTCAGGAATACAGAGCCAATTGTCTTAGCTTCAACAAATGTGTATTGAGCACCTACTGTGTGCCACGTCCTGGGAAGCCACCATCCCATGTTTAAGGGATGAGTCCGGGGTGGGCGGAGACCGGTCCCAAGGAGAGCCAATCAGCGGGAAGGGCAGTGATGCATGACTGCTGTGGGCAGCTGGGCCAATCAGATTGCCTCTAGGGTTAGACTGTTGCTGCTGTTGCTACGGGAGCTGGCTGGCCCGGGCAGGAGGAAGCATCTGTAGAGCCGGGACACTCCTGCTGGATGTGGCACAAGCATTAAGGGAAAAGTTGCAAGACATCCATTGTGCGACAGGGGTCTCCCAGTCTCGACATTCTCTGCTCCCTTCGTCATTAACAACCTTGCATTTGACAATGTAAAATTATGTAGATGTCCAACTACCTGGTGAAGGGCAAGTAATTGTGACATAATCATGATTTATTTAACCATTTAACATCAAGGACTCTGGGAGGCAGTGCAATGGTGAGATCATGGCCTTTGTCGTAAGATACCCATTGATTCAAAACCACCTCTGCCTCTTACTGTGCTTTGTGACTTTAGGCAATGTACTCACTCTCTCTGAGCTTCAGTTTCAACATCTGTAAAATTGGGAATAATAACACCTTCATTTCAAAGTTCTTTTGCATATTGGAATGAACATCTGTAAGTAGCATGATATCATGCTCAGAACATAGTATGTCTCCAATAAATTGTAGGTAACCACAAAATGGCTAAATAATCATTATCTAAGTCACAGACTATTTTGAAGCCATTAAAATGATGCTTACAAAGCATTCCTGATAATGCAGGGAGATATTTATATGCTAAAAAATTCAGAATATAAAGATGTCCAAACTATATAATAAAGATTCATAGAAAAAGATAAGGAAATATATTGAAACATTAAGAGATCAACCCGAGGTGGTAGATTTGCAGGTGAGTAATACTATTTTTCAGGATACGAGTTGCTATAATGAGCAAGCATTACTGTAGAGACAGGGTCCAGGACCCAGACTAGATAGGTTTCTGGCAGCAGGAATCCACACCGGGCATGGGGGGCCAGGCTGGAGCTCCCGTGGACATCACCCAAGTGACCAGGGTGGCTTAACCAGGTCAGCACCATGGACAGCTCCCAGGGCCCCAAGGCCCTGGTCTGCACAAGGGCTCCCGCCCTGGGTAGAGTTTGCTGGGCCTAAGGTGCCTGGGCCTGGCTATAGCTAGCTGGGCCCTATACCCACAGCAGGGGGGAAGGTCCTCCATCCCGGATATTATAACAGCCACATGAATGACAGACTCCTTGTTTTTGCTTTAGGAGACGGTCTGCTGTTGTCTGTGATCAAAAGGGCACTGACTTTTTTGTTTTAACATTTTGTTTTAAAAGTAACAGTAACATGTGCAATAAGATGAATAGAAGTGAGCCAATTTCCTCCCCAAACGGGTACTGTTATGATTGCTGTTATCTTAGGTTTTTGCCCATGTAAGAAGTCAAAATGGATCTAGTTGTTGATTTGCTTTTCATTAAGAGTGAGGCTGAGCTTCTTTTCATATGTTGATTAGAATTTATATTAGAATTTGTATTTCTCTGTACATTTTTTATGTCCTTTTCCCTTTTTCGCTAAAAAACTTATTATGGCTTTTTTTTTTTTAAATTAAGGACACATGGAAGTTTTTGTATGAGACAGATCAGGGTTCAATTCTTAGGTCCACCTTCTCTGGCTTGCTAATCCTGGACAAATCACTTTTGTTCCCTTCTTGAGACAGGGTCTCCTTCTGTCACCCAGGCTGGAGTGTAGGGGCACAGTCAGAGCTCCCTGCAGCCTCGAACTCCTGGGCTCAAGTGACCCTCCCGCCTCAGCCTTCTGAGTGGCTGGGACCACAGGCGCATGCCTGACTTGAGCAAATCAATTTTCTTCTCTGAGCCTCAGTTTCCTCATCTGTGAAGTGTGATATCATATGTTCTTTGTAAGACTGTTGTAAGGATTTTAGAAAATACATATAAAACAAAGAATATACAATCCAGGACAGAGCTATTATACTTTGGGGGTGGCCCCCCAAGTAAGCTTTTGTCAGAATCTTAATCCTCCATTGCTCTGCACCTCCTAAAACTCAGAGGAACATTCTGGCAAGTCTCTACCTTTTACGTGCGGGAAGTTCTCCCTACTCAAGGGCTCAGGATTCTTGCCCTGCCTGCTCCCTGCCCCGGATGCCGTCCGCCTCTTCCCACATCTGCCCGCGGACAGCCCGCTGCCGGCAATGGCTCCCGGACAGGCAGGTGTTAAAGACCGGCAGTGCCTCCCTGACACTTTCCATGGGAGGAATTTTAAGAAGCCAAGAAATATTTTTTAAAAATGTGGGTAACTATGCAAAGCAATTTCTGTCAGCTAATTGAAATATTGCATCATCTATTTGTGTAGAAAATGACAAGTTAAACTTGCATGCCATGAATTGGAAGAGTTTTGCATTAAGCCTGGGTTTGGGCTACACATAAGGTGATTGGTTTAGCCAAATATCCACTTACAATTTATATACCCTCATAAATTTACACACATCTAATTGCCGACCCAAGCACATCCCCACCTCCCTACCTCTGCTCACATGCTTCCCTCTGCCTGGATTCGTTCCACTCCTGCATGAACAGATCATACCCAGCTCTTAACTATGAGCACAGTTGCCTCCTCTTCCAGACAGCCTTCCTGGCTCTCTCCTGGTAGATTTCTTTCTGTATCTATGATCTCTTGGCACTTTGTGTCTTCACATTCTAGGAACCCCAGACGTGCATAGGTTTGTCTCCCCCACAGAAGCTGAGCTCCCCGACACAAGACATAGCTCATCCACCTCTGCATATTCAGTGCTTCATACAAGGCCCAGGGAAGAACAAGTGCTCGTCGAAAGTGGAGCATTCAGCTGAGAATGTAGGAGACAAGAGAAGAATCTGACTCCTGTCTTCCTGGCCCTATGGCTTCAGGGGTACCTGAAACAGGCCCTCAATGACAAGTAGGGTCCAAGTGAGCAGCCAGAGGAGGGCGGAGCATCAGGAACAGGGTTCGAATCCTGGTTTCTCCACCTGATGGCTATGGGACCTTGGGGAAAACCAGTTCTCTGCATCTCAGTTTGCTCAGCTAAACCATGGGGATAACAACGCACACCTGCAAATGTGGTGGGAATATGATGAAATTACACACACACACACACGCACACACGCACACACAACTTAGGTGTGGCTGGGTATGGCCTAGCCAAGTGCATAGAATTTTGTAGGTACTCAGCGTATGGTTATTATTATAAGATAAAATAAAAATAATAACACAAGATTAAAATTCTGCCTACATCATTATTCATGGATGGAAAGAAATAATGGCAGACAAAGAGAATTCCTATGGAAGACACACAGAAGCATGTGGCGTCGTCCAGGATCTAGGGAGCGCCCTGTGGGTCATGCTCCTGAGGGCTGCGAGTTTCTGTTGGGTGTAGCTGGGAAGTGGGGTGCGTGGACAGGTTCAGCTCTAGGAATACGGAAAGGAAATGAGGACCACTGGCCCCCTGATTCACGCATTCGTTCCAGCCTGGGAGACACAGAGCCGCATGGAGCGGAATCACAGAAAGTCGATTCTGAAGCTCCCTCACAGCCACCCCAGCCAGTCTTCAGAAGCAGCGAGAAGTAAACTCGGGGGTGAGGTGGGTTTATGTCCAGTTAATAGAAATGCGAGGTTTAAATAAGCAACATTTTGCAGAAAGTATGAAATTGAGTAGGATTCCAGAACTGGGAGAAACTATAAGATCAAATGCTTCACTTATTCCACTTTATAGGTAGGGAAACTGAGTCTCAAAAAGGTTATGTGTCTTCCCAAGGCCATCGAGCCAGGTGGGGCTAAGCCTGTCAGGAAACTGGACCCGGAGCCCAGGGGCCCCGCCCAGCTCCCAAGGCACCCTGCGCTCACTGTCAGCTCTGTCTGCCTTTAGACACACTCCGCGTGGGAAGGAAGTAAATGATCCCTGGAGCATATGATCGAAATTAAGGAAACTCATCGACCGGCTCAGGCTTTGCAGTACGAATTAAGTGGAAGTAATTGTGATGGATACTTTGGTTGCAATTCACAGGGGAAGCCATGAGCTGCTGGAAGTTTACCAGGAAAACTTTCAAGGTACTTTAGATAAGAGCCCTTCACCTGTGTGCCCCCCAACTTCACCTGTGTCCCCCCCGACGTCATCTGTGTGTCCCCCCGACGTCACCTGTGTGCCCCCCCGACTTCACCTGTGTGTCCCCCCCGACGTCACCTGTGTGTCCCCGACTTCACCTGTGTGTCCCCCCCGACTTCACCTGTGTGTCCCCCCCGACGTCACCTGTGTGTCCCCCGACTTCACCTGTGTGTCCCCCCCGACTTCACCTGTGTGTCCCCCCCGACGTCACCTGTGTGTCCCCCGACTTCACCTGTGTGTCCCCCCGACTTCACCTGTGTGTCCGCCTGACTTCATCTCTCTGTCCACCTGTCTCAGTCCATACTGCGTTGCTATAGCAGAATAGCCAAGACTGGGTAATTTATAAAGAAAATAGCTTTATTTGGTTCACAGTTCTGGAACCAAATCCGGAAAGTCCAAGATTGGGCAGCCCATGCAGTGAGGGTCTCGTGCTGCCTCGGCTCGTGGTGGAAGATGGAAGAAATGGTTGTGTGCAAAGAGACCAAACACCAAAAGGGCCAACCTGCTCTCATCATAACCTCCAATCCGGAGAGTGAGAACGCGCTTCCGAGACAGGGCACTGACCGACTCGTGAGGGACCCACCCCCACGACGCAACAGGCCGGGCCTCCCATCACTGGCACATTGGGAATCAAATTTCAGCCCGAGCTCTGGCGGGGACAAACCCCTTCCCAACCACAGCACCACCTGATTTCATCTGGCTCCCCACCCGGAGCTGATGCAGGGAGATGTGCTGTGTCTCAGGCGCCCTGTCCTTCCTGCCATCTGTCCCCTCCCCGCTCCCCTTCCTGCTCTGGACAAACGCCATGGTCTCCCTCCGGGACCCACCTCTAGCTGGCACCCTCCTCCCCGGCCTCCTCGCTGCAGCAGCTGGGATCTCTCTAGAACGGAACCTGGCTCCGTCAGGGCTGTGCCTCAGCCTCCCCTCGCTGAATTCTAGCGAACCCGCACACGGGCTGCCAGAAGACCACCTCTGCCCTCGGGGGGTTTCAACAATTGTGAAAGGTCATAGGAATACCCACAATGCTAATTTCTCTTGAAATCTCAGAAGATTGTGACAACCGGGCCCCATTCGCAGTTGGTAAAAACTGAATAGAGCTGAGTAGCTTCTGTCCCTTCAGGGGGCAGCGCCAGTTACTGCCGTCACCTGCCTGATCCCTGTAGCTGCACGAGTTGGCAGCTCCCAGCTCTCTACGGCAGAGCCCTGATCCCTGCTCGTGGTGTCCCGAGCACTTCCTCGCCGACAGAAGCTCCGTTTCCACGTTCCGCTCTCGCTCACCATCTCCCAACGTCCATACCTTACCCTTCATCCCTCCGGCACCACTTCTCAAATTAACAGGCCTTGGAACACGACCTCTTGAGGCCTTTTCCCAGCAAACTCCTATTCATCCCTCAATGCCCAGCACAAACGTTGCCTTTTGTAGTAAGACACACAGGTGAATCTGACCCTTCTCAGCCCATAGTGCGTGGTGCCTTGCAGGCACTCGCTCGCTGCTGCTCCCTGATTCACCCTGTCTACTGCTTTCTTTTGCTAAAACCAAGGAGATGCTGTTAGTTGATGAAATCAGCTCATTTTTATAAAGGTCTTCTGAAAATGATTACTGGAAGGATGCTCATATTTTCTGAATGCACGTGCTCATTCGTAGCTCCCTACTGACGACGTTTGAGTTTATAAAGTCAACCTCTTCCTCCCAGTGACTCACGGGGCCAGGAAACCCTGTCTTTTTTTGCTGGAACAGATTTCCTGCTGAGCACGTGGCTTGGGTCGGGAAGGAGAGTGCAGTGCTGATTAGCCCTCCAAGAAGAATGTTCTGGAGCCGGGGCCCTTCTTCTTCGTCCCCGACCTGCCACAGCCCAGCACAGCCGCCACCGGCCATGGAAGCCTCGTTTGTTCACCGAGATGCGACGTCCCCCGCCCCAGAAATCCAACAGTCTTAACTTCATCAATTCACAAACCAACAGAGCTTTTCAAAAAACTAATTTCTTAATTATGAACTCAGATCATTTATTTGTCAAATTACTGAACAGAAACAGAAACATCAGATGATTTGCCTTCCTTAGCCCACTGCACACACCAGACCATAAACCTCTCTCCAGCCAGACGCGGAGCTTGGTTGGCGCAACTTGGGAAGGACGAAGCTGCAGAGCTGACATGCGGACACGCGGGTGGCCGGAAAGCCGCGGACAAGTGAGGCCAGAGACGCGCGCTGTCCGGTCTGCCGGGGCCCAGCCGCGGGCCGCTGAGCACTCGAGGTGTGACAGAGCAACGAAAATTCTAACTTAATTTTCATTAATTGAAATGTAATTTAAGAACTGATATTTGATTCTGTTATTGCAAAACTTAAATATCTTTGGAACGTCTTGGGTATGTGAATCTACTTTTTTAACAATCAATTTTATGAAATCTAAAGATAGATCAAGCAACTTCCAATGAAAATGTAGTGGCTGAAAATCTCCATGCACCAGATGTATAAATTATGCACTAGATTTCAAGTGTATGGGACAAAAGCAGGGAACAAAGAATGTAAAAGATCGCAATAGTTTTTATATCAATCATTTGTTGATATGGTAATAAACTGGATATATTGGGTTAAATAAAATATACCGTTAAAACCAGCGTCACCTGTTTCTCCTTGCTTGTTGGACACGGCTACTAGAACACAACGTGCGCACGTGGTGCCTGTGACATTTCTGTGGAACTGACTGGAGCCTTCAAGGCATCCCTGGGGACAGCGTAGCACATGCCATCTTTCAAACGAACACAGTCGTCCCCACAGGCTCAGCCAGTGACGCTGCACGTTCTCTTGCTGACGTGGGCTGATCTAACAGGCCCTGCCCTGGTGATTTTACAGAGATTGTCACTCTGCTTCCCCAGCAAGTGAGCGTCCCCCTCCCTCCCTCCCTCCCCCCTCCTGCCTCTCCCCCTCCCTCCTTCCCTTCTCTCTCTCTCTCTCTCTTTCTCCTTTAACGAGACATGGTCCCACCCGCTGCCCTGCCCCGGCATCCTGTGTAACACGTGTGTAGCAGGAATGACAAGTGGTGTCACGCCAAGCAAGGCAGGGGTTTAGGAGAGTTGGAAGAGAATTTCATCTCCCTCCAAGACACGGATACAAACATTTCTTTATGTAAAATAAAGAAATGCATTTGGCTGTGTTCTCAGGGAGGACCTCGCTTTCCTGCAGTCCGTCTCTGCCATGGGGAAGCCGTCGTCAAGGTTACCCCATGGGGGAGAAGAGACAAGTCACGCCTTGCTGCAGTCACCTGGGAGGGCGGAGCACTGCAGTCCTGGCGCTGGCGCCTGCCCCCGCCGAGCTGACGCTCAGGCTGTGGGGGACCCGGGCTGAGAACAAGCAAACACGCAAGTAAGATATTCAATAAAGACATTTAATAATTTCCAAAACAGCAAGTTCTTTGAAGAAAATAAAGCAACGTCCAATGGCTTGAGAGAAATGGGGGAACAAGAGGGGGACCATTCTGGACAGCGTGCACGGGGACAGACTCCTAAGATGGTGACATTCAGGGAGACAGGAATGGGCCAAGGAGGGCAGCCTGAGTGCCAGGGCAGAGGGGTGCACCAGCAGGAAGAAGGATAGCGGCAAGGCCAGGGGACACAGGGAGCCAAGGAGCCAGCCTTAGGGCCAGTTCGCCCTGAGTACGGGAGCCCCAGAGTCAAGGAGGCAGAGCCTGAGCCGCGGGGCCTGCTGCTCACCCGCAGGGGGCTCAGAGCTGAGCAGCCTCCGCTCCGGCATCTGGCGTCCAGTCCTCTGCGTCACACGGGGACTCCTCAGTCCCTTCTAATTCCTTAAAGCAGGGTGCAACAGGAAACTAGTAGAAGGTTATTTATGCCTCTATTTTATCCAAAAAACGAAGAAGAAGAAACTGGCTTCACTTTACCTTAGCAACCAGATCCCACCGGCACCCTCTACCTGCAGGATCACACAGTGACCAGTGTCCTGCCACTGTGACCTGTCAACATGTATGTGCAAAGAGATGTCCCTGGAGTGGCTCATTTTACAAAGACAACATCTCTCAATAGAAGACTTTTATAACGAGATGGGGCCCAGCCACGGAGATCTTATGTACGAGCTTGAAGTTGGATGAATATCTCGTAAGAGCTGTTGAACTCAAAGGTGAATTACGCATTTTTCTTTTACCAGAAGACACAAATTCCAAATGGGAATTAAAGGCAGCTGTTATCACTTGCATGCTACTCAGCTCATGTTTTCAAAAAGAATCAACACAGGCAACCTGCCCCTTCAAGATCAAGAGCTACTTTAATAGTAAGTGAGAAAAATCTCTCCTTTCCTGAGGGATGTAGGCTAGGAAGGGAGTACTTTAAAAATGAGTGTTTGGAAATATTTTTTAATGTGTGGAAATATTTTTAATGTTCCAAATGTAATGTTTGGAAGTATTTTTCGATGTTATGAAATAACATTAAAATAATTTTAAATGTTATAAAATCTCTCAAACAGGCAGTCCTTAAAATCTTGGAAACAAAAATATCTTAGGTCTTTTAAAATCTTCCAAACAAAGGGATCCCGTATGTTTTTAGGCCATCTGCTAAAAATATTTAAAATGTGGCACCTCCCAGCAGTTTGTAAGGGAACTGATGGGCAGCTGACGGAGAGGGAACAGTGGAACTTCAGCGCAAAATTCTGCGGACCTGTTGGACGGCTCTGAGAAATGACACTTGCGATTTGGCGAGTGACGTCAGCAGCGCCTGCCCTCCGCACACAGCTACCTGCTGCATGCAGGCTGCGCTCACCTTTGAAGGCCACAAACCGGAGCAAACCGACAGGGACCCAGGCTTGCTGTGTCACAAGGGGTTAGAGGTATTCATTACCTTGTTGCTCTCACTAAAGTACCGTTAATATTAAAACTTAAATTGCAAACAAAAAGATTCACATAAAATTTGGATTAAAATGATCTATTTCATCTTGAGCTCATCCATTTAAATGTGTGAACTGTGTGTACAAAGAATACAACCCACCACTGGCCCAGTGCATGAATACCACAGACACACAAATGCACAGACGGTGGGAGTGCACCCCGTGCTTTTCAGTAAGGGGGTAAGTGAGTGGAGAAGTCTGGGCCTCAGCGTTAGAAGGCCCGTGCCATCGCCCTGCTCTTGTGTACCGGCCCTAAGGGAAGATCCCAGCTCGTAGGGAGCCTCGGACCTTTAAGAGAGGGATGTCCGCTGGGTGCGGCAGAGAGATGAGGATGCTCTGATCCACCCCCAGCAGCTGCCCCCCACACACCTGGTGGGCAGCCCTGGGCCAGGCTGGGATTCTCCGGGCCTCTCTGGACACAGGACTCTGGCTTCCAGGTCACCTGCAAAGGGCTCTCCTGAGGCCAGGGCAGTGCTCCCCTGAGGCCAGGGCAGTGCTCCTGCCCAGGCCTCCCGTCTGCATGTGGGCCTGAGCAAGATGCCTCCGGCCAGCCTTCCTCTCACACTCAGCCCCACCGCCCCTCCGCGTAGGCCCTGGGCAAGGCATCTGACCTCTCCAGGCTTGTGGCCTTTCTCATCCAAACACGGGCACAGTCCCAGGAGCTTCGCCTCAGAGATCTGTGTGGCATTAAAGGGAGATGAAATGCTGATGCCTCAAGTGGCAAGAGAAGGCCCCGATCAGTTCTTCTCTCCCTGCACCAAGGTGCCCTTGCTCACCTTCACAAGGACCCTGGGGAACCCCGCTGGCCCCCGTTTAACTGCTGCCACCCGACCACTGTCTGTCTTGGGGTTTCTTAGGTGCCCCTTTGGGCCAGACCCGAGTAGGGTGCAACCCTTCCTAGTGCGGGAACCTTCTGTGTCACGGCCGGGGGAGGCGAGGGGGGGAGATGGGGCGGGGCCTTCGGTGCCACACTCGTTCCTTCGCTCTCGCACTGTTCATGGCACCCGGAGGGAGCAGCTGCCATCTCTGTTGTGCCCTGCAGGAGCCGCAGTCTGGTGGGGGAGGGGGACAGTGCACCGGGGACCACAGCCCAGGTGCTCACTGTGGGCCCGAGGGTGCTGCCCAGGCTGGGAATGGCTGTGAGGGCCCCTTGCCCTTCTCTTTGCGATGCGCCTACAGATCATCCCCCAAGGCCCAAACCAGGGCCCCCGTTGGTGCACCCCAGCCTGCAGGGGGTGCCCAGGCTTTCCACGAGCAGATCGGGGGTGGGGGGCTGTTGGTGAAGGCCAAGGCTAGGAAGGGCTGTGCAGAGGGGGGAAGGGAGGTTTGCCCTGCTCCAGGGAGGTCCTGCTTGGGACTGTCCCTTGCTGGGCCATCCCCTCTTTGGGTCACTGTCTCTGGGAGCTGCGCATCCACTAGGGGAAGCCCCAGGATGCCTCCTATGTGGCCAAGGAGGCCTGGAAGGAGGAACCCCCAGGATGCTGGGCTCCTTTCCTGCCTTCCCAGAACCCACTGCTCCAGCATGGCCCAGAGCCTGTGTCACGGAGGTCCCCTCTGCCATCCACCCATCTCACCGGCAGTCACTGCGCAGACATGTATGGAGCCCCCTTAGGGACAAAGCTAAACCAGACTGGCGCAGCCCTGCTCTCAGGGAGCTACAGGCTGGGGGAGGCAGCAGGAAGGAGTCTCATTGTCCCGCCACGCGAGAGAACATGCAATTGGCTCCACAAAGGAAGGAGCGGGCCAGGAGGGCTGCCTGGAGGAAGGGGCTCTGGTTTGAGAGGAGGGCAGAGCTGTGAAGAGGGGCTGAGAGCAGGGAGGAGATGAAGCTTTGGGGCGGGTGGGGCCCTGGCATGTTCTGAGAGCCATGGGGAGCTCTTGCAGGCCCAGGGTGACAAGTGACATATAATCAGATCTGCCTTTGAACATGCAAAATTCAGACTGCCAAGTCCTCCCTGCCAGGGCCCATGGTGCCCAGCGCCTGGCGGACAGCTTACAGGGCGTCTGTGTCAAGTTGAGTGGGTCACACTGAGAGACCCTCGCACTCTCCCAAGAGAAATTAAGTGTCGGCCATCACCATGCCGGGGTCAGAAAGTCCCAGGAAGCTAACTGGCTGGACTGGTTGACGGGATGTATTTGTTCCTTTCCATTACTGACAACAGTCACCATTATTAAAGTTGAGTGATGTTCATAATTTAATGCTATGACCTCCTTTGGGGCTGAGGCTTTGACGCTGCCTGCCTTGGCCTCCTTTCCTCATGACGTGCTCTGCTGGCACAGACCCCCCCCCACACTTCTTGGGGCTCCTTCCCTTTCTGCCCCGGTGCCCTCCCCGAGCCACCCCACTGGCTCACTCTGACCACCACTTCCCACTCATTGCCACCTCCTCTAGGAAGTCTTCCTTGACCTGCCTTCTTTTCTCACTGGGAGTCATGTGGGACTGCCCTGGTGGGCCTCTGTGCACCTTTCATGCCAACCCCGTCGGAGTCTACCCACACACACGGGGCCTGGCCCCAAGCTGCCATCATTGCACATAGGGGGAACGAACTCAAATTCCCGTCCCCAGCCCATCCTGGGTCTGCCATGTGGCTTCCCGCCTCTGAGCCTTTGCCCCCCAGTTCTGCACTGGGATGCCCTGTCCCTGTTCTCCCCCCGGCACACGGGACCTGCCTCAAGGCCGTCACTCAAGCCTTGTCCAGCCAGCAGAGACCTGTCCTTGTCTGCCTGCTCCTGAGGCTGGGCCCTGGTCTGGCCGGCCTCTGTGTCCAAAGCACCCACACGAGGCTCGGGCCGGAAGCCACGCACAGAGAGCATTTGCCAAAACACCGAATGAGCAAACTGCCCGAGCTCACTGCCATTCTATCTGCTTCTTGAACAAATGCTGGCATAAGAGGTGCCCGGGGCTGGGGCCGCAGCAACAGATTCATTATGTTGATAAATACAAGATGCTTCCGCTCAGGAGCCGGGGACAGCGTGGCGAGATTCTCGCTGAAGCTGCAAATGCGGATTCCCGTGGCGAGCTGCCTTGGGATGGGAACGGGCAGAATAGCAAAGCCAGCAGCCAGGCGGATGGCGTCACCAATGGACGAAAAGTCACACCTGTCAGGTTTTAGTTTTCACACCACTGCCCCCTCCCTCCCTTCCCTGCTGATATTTGAGCACCAGACTCTGGCTTTGGCCCTAATGAAAACCCTCCCCCACCCTGAATCAAAACTGAGGGTTCCTGGAGACCTGGGTTTCAGTGAGGGACATGGCAGAGAGGCTTGGTGTGGAGGAAAGTGGCCAAAGTCAGAGGCAGGAAGCCCTTCCAAGTTAGGCTGCCTCTCTGGGCAGCCCCACCCCATCCGGCCACACCCCCAGCTCCCAGCCCTGCTAGGGCAGAAACGGGGTCCCTCCCTTTGAAAACGGTGAAAGGGGTGTCCGGCGGTGGGGCAAGCGAGAGCCGACCCGCTGCTGGGGTGCAGCAGCCTGCACAGCGGGGCGCCCTGGGGACCAGGCCAGGGCCAGACCAGCCTCTGGTGGGGTGAGTTGAAGGGTCCCAAGTGTCAGGAAGTCCCCATGAGAACACTCCCGTCACGACTGCGGTATGTCCAGCACAAAGTGGGGACACGTGCTCAGCTGCCTCCTGGTCCCTGGGCTCCACCAGACCCTGCGTTATGGGCCCATAAGTCGGGGCTCCACGGAAAACAGGCCACTTTCTAATCCACTGCTCCCTGCCCTCCCCTCTACCGTCACTTCTGCACCTTTGGAAGCAGGCGGGGAGCCCCTGCCCCTGCCCGCAGAGCGGGAGGACAGAGCACCTTATCCGGCCACTAACAAATCGCCCCGATTGTCGTTAAAAGCCGCATCCATCCGGGTGGGAGAAAAGGAAGTTCCAGAGCGTGGCTAAGAGAGGACTATTTATTTGGGCTGAGGACAGTTAAGCGGTGCCCGCTGCCCGGGACCCAGGGGAGAAGACACCTACCCCCACCCCAGCCCGGACCCCAGCCTCAGGGCGGGGGGTCAGGGAAGTCAAAGCGACCCTGGAAGAGCCTTTAAAAAGATCCACAAAAGGGGAGCACAGTGCTGTGTAAGACACACGCATCTTGCAAAGAGTGTATCATACATGTGCAGGACACACGTGCACGCACAGAACGCACACATACGTGGGGACACATGCACAGATGCTCCTCAACTTTACTGTGCGTTCGTCAGGACACGAAATCATACGGCAGGGCTGTCTGCATACGTATATGTGTGTTCTACACGTGCACAGCACCTTTACATGTGTGTACACCACACGCACGCTGTATGCAGGGATGCACAGTAGGAAACAAAGGCTCTTCTACAAAACAGAACTTCACAGCACTGGTGCTTTCAGTGCCAGCCTCTCACTCGGCAGCAGGGCAGAGACTCGGGGGTCCCATGTCACCCCCACCCCAGGGCTCGGTCCCCCATGTGACCCCCTGCCCCTTCCCAGGGGCACACCCTCGATTCCCCGTGGGTTACATATCTGTATGATGTCACGTGCCCGTACTGTCACACTCCTGCCTGTTTTGCACAGACGTAAACTGAGGCTCGGAGGAACCGTGGGGTTACCTCGCCCCGGGTGGCACAGGCAGGAGGCAGAGCCCGGCCCGGACTGCAGACGCCACACGGCTGCCCTCCAAGCGCTCAGCTCTTTCCCATGCCCACCGACTTCTCTCGGGGGCTTCCGCGTCCTGCCGCCACCCAGGACCTGACCTGGATGCGCTAAGTGAGGGATGCCTGCGACAGGGCTCTGTGTGACGGCCACTTGCTATTGACTCATTGCAGGTGACAGAGCTCCATGTTGTCCATCCCTGGCTCAGCCCATCAGACTCCAGAAATGCCCAAGGGTGTTGAGGGGCAGCCGGCAGGCTGGGGGATTCTGTCTCCGTGGGCCTGAGCCTCAGCTGCACTTGAAGTGGAGAGGAGGCCAGAGAGCTTGGGGACATGGAAAAAGTGCCACAGGGCTGCAGACACAGGGAGGAGGAACTAGTGGAAATGAGTGAGGGGCCAGGCTGAGCGGGGCTGGTCTTCTGGCAGCCAGCAAAGGGTTTGGGGCAGGGGAGGACGTGGCTCAGCTGTGTTTGAGACAGAGCCCCCGCCACCACATGGAGATCTGGCCAGAGGTGGGGGGGGGGAGGCAGGGGGGCAGCACTGAGGCCTTGAGGCCTGGCCAAGGTCAGGGAAGAGGCTGTGGAGTGGGGGACATCCTGGAGGCAGGGTCCCCAGGGTGTGCCACTCTCAGCCATCAGGGCAGGCATTGGGGCGTCTGGCTGACCCCTGAGGTCAGGAACACCAGCTCAGGCCCTGGGTACGTGGTGATGCCCTGGCTGAGAAGAGGTCTGGTGGAGAAGGGGAGTGGAGGTGACAGGAAGGCCCCTGCCCAGGACCAGGGCAGATGCCCAGGTGCAGGCAAGAGGTTTGGGGCAAGAAGTTACGAGTGCTGATGTCGGCAGACATCTTTGTGGGAGAGCTCAGGGTGGGACGTCATTCTGCCTGGGTGCTAGGTGGGCGGGCACTGCAGGCTGACCCCTGCTCCAGCCACATTTCCTAAGTGGCCTCGTTCCACTGGGGAGGATCTAAATGCAGCCACCCGCTGAGGTCCAGCTGATGAGGAGAAGCCCCTTCCCAGAGCAGGAGAGCCCGGACAGCCTGACCCCCCAGAAGGGCCAGTCACACCCGTTGAAAGGTGGGTCAGGTAGAACTCAGCCCAGAAATCGCCTGGGATGCCTAGTCTTTGTGTTTCCTTGGTTCACTGCTGTTTCTCCCAGATGCCAGTTTTGGGGACACCAAGGGATCACTATTGAAGCTGGCCCATGCCCTGGCTCGATGTGGCACCAGCACAACATAAGTGACCGAGAGAGGAGTGTGTCCCTGTCCATGCCCCAGCCTGCACCTTGCCCAGCTAGATGCTAAGGCGGCTTTGTGGAGCGGGGCCAGCCAAGGACACACACAGGACGCACACAGGACAAAGCTTTCTGGCCCACGACTTCCGCCTGTGGTCACTCCCACCTGGGAGTGGGCTGGGCGCACAGGCACAGGGCCATCCTTGAAAACGCTCTGGAAACCCGAGCAGCTTCCTGGGCTCCGCTTGCCACAGAGCTGCCAGGGCACAGGCTGACAAGAAGCACAGGACTGCGGCAGGACGGCGGGTGCTTACACAGGTCCCAGACACGTGCGGCGCGAGTTCTGAGCCAGGTGGAGTCAGCCCCTTATGCTGCTCCCGCACGGCCCCCGAGGTAGCTCTGAGCGTGTCTGGGGGTGGCTTCCGTCTGGCCACACCTCGCTCCGGACCCCTCTGGGCGAGACGATCAGGATGAGCCACTCTCGGCAGAACCCCCTCCAGCCACCTCGTAGAGCGCTAGACTTCTCCTGTGCAGGACCACGGTTCCCACACTGCGGGCAAAGCACCCTAGGGTGCCATAGGCCACGCACAGAATCGGCATTTCTGGGATCCTGGACCAACTACCAGTCTGGGGTTGTTCAGTTTCTCCCTTAGATCATGCCGCATCCCTCCTGGTGATGACAAATCTTCATAAAGTTGGGTTTGGGTAGTTGCTGTGATAAAAAGGAAAATCAGTGTGGAACAGGAAGTGAGGTCTAAATGGGGTCTGATTGCAAGGTCTGGAGGATGTGGGGTGCACCACGAGTGTGCTTCAATAAGCAATGGTGAGGAATGGAATAAAAATACTGTTTATCCTTTCAATTAACATGTATCATTTTTAAAAAGTGGCTACTTTGTTATTAGGACATGTGTACTTGTTAAGTTGTTTGGACCTAATTGCTCAATAAGTAGAACTTTTAGAGTTTTTGGCTTTTTATGTGGTTCAGGGATGCTGTGAAAAAGCATGTGCCACTACGGCCACCGTGAGCTGGGAGAGCCTGGAGCCTGGCGCTGCGGGGACGGCGGGGCACGCTGGTCTCGGTTCCCAGGGCCCTTCTCTAATAGGAGGAGCCGAGCTCCACGGAGAAACGGTAGATTCTTGGACTGGGCAGGAAACATATGAGATGGAGCAACGTGTAGTGCCAGAAAGTGAGGAAGTGCCCAAAACAACATAAAAACCACAGTGATGGGAGTATATCAGAGGGGCACAGGGCCAGGGGAAGGAGCTGCCAGTGACCAAAGCTGGAATGATTTGAACAACAGAACAAATAAAGTGCGACTGGATATTGGATTACAGCCAGAAGGATAAGATAAACAGCCATGGGCCCATCCTCATGTAACTGACGGAATAAATTAATAACGGGAGGCAATGCTCCCATGCAGGGGAATTCCAAAAACTTGATGCGAGCGCTCTTCTCGTAGAGGAGCTGGGCACGGAGCGCCTCGGGTGTGGCTGCGCACAGCGCCCTCCCTCCGCAGAGCAGGGTCTGCAAAGGGAGCAAAAGGAAAACAGCATCTTCACGGTGGAGAAACCCGACGGACGTCACCTCAGCCAGGTGACCCAGGTCAGCGCCTGCTGTGATGCGTCTTGGTGACAGTGTGCGCCCTCGACAGGATGTGACGAGGACGGCACTCACCTCTGCGCTCCTCCCCCCAAACACCCACAGGACGCCCCGCCTGAGCAGGAGAGCAGCAGGCAAATCCCAGCTAGGGACAGTCTCCAATAGATACGTGACCGGTCCTCTTCAGAATGTCCCAGCCATCAAAAACAAGGGAAGTGTGAGACCCTGACACGGACGAGAGGAGCCCAAGGAGACGCGATGACTGAGTGTGATGTGGTGTCTGGGTGGGCCTGGGACAGACCCAGGACCTTAGGCAGAAACTAAGGAGATCTGAACACGGCAGGGACTGCTAGTATTGGCGCGCCAGTGTCGGCTCCTCGCCTGTGCCGAACGCACCGTACTAACCCCAGGTGCCAGCAAGACGGCAAACTGGGTGCCAGGGACACGGAGTTCTCTGCACTGTCTGCATAATTTTCCGTAAGTCTAAAACTACTGTAAAATAAAAAACTGTTTAAAAATGCACTTGAGGAATAAATACAAGATAAATACGGGTATTGGAGTCAGCACATCTATATCTGAATCTGAGCTCAGGTCCCTCCTAACCGGGTGGCAGAGGAAGTTGGCGCTCACCAAATATCCACGCGGCCCTCTGCATTTCCCAGCCTCCCTTGAGGCAGGTCGGGCCATGTGACCAGCTCCAGCCAATTGGCTGTGCCTGAGCACAGGGCAAGTCACTTCTGGACCGAGGGCGTTCAGAACCAGCGCGCCTCCCCCAGGCTGAAGGAGGGCTGCCCGCAGGCCCGGGACTCCGCCGAGTGAGAAACAGCCTTGTGTGTGCGGGATGACTGAGACGGGGTGTCTGTCACGGCAGCTGGCAGGGTGACTCCATGGCCGTGTGACCTCCGACGCTCAGCTCCTCATCAGCAAAGTGGTGGTGACGGCAAGGTCGTCACGTGGCACGCGGGAGAGCCTCGGTAAACAGCCACCGTGCAGGCCAAGGCCGTCTTCACCACCCTCACGTCATCCTCACCATCATCTTCATCTGTAGCAGCAGCAGAATCACCATCATCATCACCACGATGACATCATTGTCACCACCATCCCATCACCATCATCATCATCTTTATTATGATCACCCTCATCATCACCATTCTCATCATCGTATCGCCCTCATCTTCATCATCTTCTTCCTCACTGCATCATCCTATCACCATCAGCTTCATCATCCTCCGTCACTCTCCCGGTCCAGCTTCACCGCAGCATCCCATCATCGCAGTGTCACCATCCTCCTCCTCCTCCCCGTCCTCGTGGCCTCCTGGGGCAGATGCCACCCACAGCTGCTACGCTGAGGCCGGACAGCCCTCTCGCGTCCCGGCCGGGGCGAGGGCCGGCGCTCCTGTCTCGGGCAGGCCAGGAAGCTGTTTGAAAACAGTACTTCTTCAGGGACCAGTTATTTATTTTTAAAATCATGTCTCATCGATCGTCAGTCAGAGGAAACAAATGCCGGCTGAGCAGGCAGCGCCGCCACAGAGCCCGGAAATGCCAGGCAGCCCTGCCCCCCGCCCCCCGCCTCTGAGCACCGTGGGCGCAAGGCGGCTCACAAATGAGCCTTAATGGTGACAGGATGAGGAGCATCGAAGGAGGGAAATTCACTGCGCGGCCTGCGGTGCGCTGCCCCTCCTCAGAGGGCCGGGAGCGCCGGGCAACTCGGGCAAGCCACCCCCAAACAAGCAGACACCTGCCTGGAAATCGAGGTATTTTCTCTTAATTGTTAGGACCATTCGCTTCCTTTTTTTAAGAATAAAATGTATATAATACTCATCATAATAGTAAACGTGGCAAGAGGCTTTTCTTCTGTAGCACGAAGGACTTCTGTGCAGCCTACTGCTGGGGAAACAAGAGCAGGACTAAGGCCGGGATAGAGCCCGGGTTCAAATCCCAGCCCAGGGGACACTCCCAGCTGGTGAGCTCGACAGTGCCATTGTCTCTGCAAGATCTGGGCCCTTATATGTGAAGTGGGGACGCCACTGCCCAGAGCGGAGACACTGTCATGTGCCCAACGCACAGGTGGACGCCGTATTTGGAGACAGCATCTTTACAGAGGTGATTGAGGTGAAATCAGGTCACTGGGGTGGGCCCTAGTGCAATGTAGCTGGTGTCTTTATAAAAAGGGAAAATTGGGACACAGACACACACAGGGAGAAGCCACGTGAAGACACGCCCGGGGGTGCCGGCCAGTCCTCAGAAGCTCAGAGAGAAGCGGGGACGGGCCCTCCCCAGAGCCTCAGCTGGGGCAGGCAGAACGCGGGTCTGTTTCACACGTGGCAAATGGCCTTGGTGCTGTGAGAGCAGCAGAGACATGAAGCCAGGTCTGCAGCCCAAGGCCACCCAGCGGCCAGCAAGTGCTCGGGGAAGCAGGAGACGGGTCTCCGCACCCTGCTGAGAAGCGTCCTCCCAGGCTTGAGCTAGCACCTCCTGCAGCTTCCCCGACAGGCTCCTTTTGTGCTGATGCAAAAACCCCAACGTGAAAAAAGCAAAGGAGGAACATGTTATCAGATAAATTAACCTGACATTTTATGTTTCATAAAGTAATTTCTAACAAGTACCGTTTTACTGGAATTAGGTTGTTTACATTTTAGCCAAATTGTTCCCACTTATGTTGCTTAGCGATAGTCAAAGGCGAAGAGGCCTCCGTAGCCACAATAGTTACACTAATGACTGGGCCGGTGTGGATTCTGGAACAGCACGTTCACATCAGATAAACAAGTGTGGTTCTCTGCTGTGTGCAGGGAGGGAATAAACGCTCTCTGTGTAATCTAGCACCTGCCGTGCTGAGCTCTCCAGCCCGCTGTGCATTAGAGGCAGCAAGTCTCCCGTCAGTGGAGGCATGTAAGCTGACAGATGGCATCTGTCAGAGAGTGCTCCCAGGAAGGGAGCTGGGGCAGACTCCCCTCCAAATCCCGGAGTTCTGAGATCATGCTCCTCTTGTTCAGCCACGGTGACTACCTCATGGAAAGGGGGCAGAGTCCAAGTTGCAGAGGAACTAATCCCCCGAAGATGCCTGCTTGGCATGAGAACGGCGGGAACTTCCAGCACTCGGAGAGATGCTGCTGCACCAGACCTGCCCTGCACAAATCGCTTACTGCCGCGAGCCTCAGTTTTATCCGAGGTAAAATGGGGTTAAAGGACAAGGTCTCCAGGAGGGATGGCTGCCCGCGATCCTGACTGCTGCACTCCCAGGACCAGGAGCCGGCCCGGCATGCAGTCATCGCCAGCAGAATCCCCGGTCCATGAAGAGGAGCTCTGCAAACCTGGGCATGCCTGGCCTGGGCCCCTCCTCACCCCACCCTGCAGTGTCACCCCTGGCCCCAGTGAGAGGAAGGACCAGGGCTCGGCAGGCCCCATTCGCAGGACAGATTTTGTATGGCTGGGGAACTCTTCCTACATTTTTAAAGCATTATGTTTTGACTTAAATAGTGACATCCCCCTTCCCTTTAAATTTACGTCTACCTACCTGGAACCTCAGAATGTGACCTCTTTGGGGAAGAGGGTCTTTGCAGATGTGGTTAGTGAAGACAAGGTCATAGTGGAGTAGGCTGGGCCCTAAATCCAACGACTGTGTCTGTGCAAGAAGGGAAAACGTGGACACAAACACACCGAGGAGAGGAGGGCTGGAGCGCCACGGCCCTAAACCAGAGACACCAAGGGTTGCTGGCAGCCACCTGGAGGTGGGCAAGGTGAGGAAGATGCCACCTAGAGCCTCAGAGGGCGCGTGGCTCTGCCAACACCTGAATTACAGACTGCTGGTCTCCAGAACTGTGAGAGGATAAATTCCTGTTATTTTAAGCCACCCAGTTTGTGGTACATTGTTATGGCAGCCACAGGACACTGACACAGGTTATATATTAAAACAATACAAAGCAAAACAAAAACAAAGTAGGTTATGCAAGACAGCATGTGGTCCTAAAGTTAAAGCATTCACTGTCTGTCCCTGTGCAGAAAACGTTTGCCCATCCCTGTTCCTGAGTAGAACCCAAACTTCCTATGACCGCCAGCACCTCCAGACCTGCCTCCTCCAAGCCTCAGCCAGGCCCTCACTCCTCCTTGTCTATGTAGCCACCACTCTGGCCACACAGTCATGCACTGTGGCCATGCATCTCTCTCACCCCAGGACCTTTGCACATGCTGTTGATCACAGCTCACACTCCACTTCTCAGGGCAGCCGTCTCTCCCAGCTCCCACAGACTTTGTTATACTGCTTCAGAGGGCCCTGCACTCTTTCCCCCACACTGCCACGGGGTAATGAAGTACAATAGCTAGTGACAATTAATTAAAATCAATAGCTAACTGTCATCGATTGGGGGTTATTCACTCAATGCCTGCCCTCACACTAGGTCATCAACTCCATGGGGTAGGGCTCAGTCTCCAGTACCCACCACGGTGCCTTGCGCAGATCAAGTAAGCCCTCCAGAAATACTGGGTGGATGGATGGCTAACAAACCTCATTTCAGGAGCCCCCCTAGCTGGCCCGGACTTCGCGCCCTCCCCTCTGTGTCTGCAGTTAGTCCTTGGTTCCCACCTGGCCTGGCATGCCCCCTGGACCTTGGATTCAATAGCTATGTGATGCTCTTGTTCCCAGGCCTTGGTGGCCCTGTGTGACAATAAAAGAAAAAACCGGATGGGTTTGAACTTTAAAGCATCATGAAGCCCCCCTTGTGGCACAGACCCCCACTGGGTAGGGCTCTGGAGACCCAGCGACGACCTTGGTTTCCTGAGCTTTGGCGGGGAGGGGTCATCTGAAGACAGCACCAGAGGGCTGGGTTCAAGTTGAGATGCCCCGGCCATCGCCACCCATTCACCACTGTCCCCCAGTACGGCAGCCAGCTCCATCCTGCTCCTACAGTCCCCAGCTAGCGTGCTCCATGGGGTCTTGCTTGGCAGACCTCAACTTCCCTAACTTCCAAGGCTACGTTGGAACCCACATGCGCCTGCGTCGATAGGAAAATAAGTTTCTGGCTCTCAGACCAGCAGCATGCTAATGGGCGCCTCGCTACAGTCTTGCAAGGATCGAGGATCGATACCCACGGCAGAATGAAATGCCCAGCAGGCAGGCCTCTCCCCTCCCCAGGGGGTGGGGGAAGAACAAGGTGGGCGGGTGCGGAGCAGCCCCCGCTGCTCCACCTTCCTGGGACTTGGCGGGGGCGGGGGGCGGGGGGCGGGGCCGGGTTCTCTGGGTGCACACGTGTGCCGGCACCGTCCTGGGCGTGCGATGTGCCCTCTCCCACGCCCCTCCCCGCGTTCCCCACCCCTACCTCCTCCAGGCGAGAGCCTGAGTCACCCCACGTCACCAGGGAGAAGCAGCACAGGCCCCGCTGCCACCTCTGTGCACGTGACAGCGCAGTCTGTCTTCCTTTCCACCTGCCACTGGCCTCCAGCCAGAGACTTCCTCAGGAGTCACCTTCCAGCTGAACCGCGTTCACCACTTGCCCCGGTCCCGCCCGTAACGCGGCGGGCTCTCCACGCTCCTCGTCAGTCAGGTGAATGAAGACCGCCAAGCCCCCCGCCCAGCCACCCCACAGAGGGATGAGTGAGACAGAACAAACAGATCAATAAAGGTAATTGCAGCCACTTCCATGGGCTTGGCAGCCAGCATTTTCCCTGGGCTCCTAAGCCACACGACAGGAGCGTTTGTTCGGACCATGACACGTCCCTGGGTTCAGGCCGTGGGCTCTGCACAGCCTCCTGCCCTTGGTCCAGCCGGCGCGCCACCGACATACATCTAGCGGACGGTCCCGGCAGGTCCCTGCGCCGCTCTGCAGGCGGAACGGTGGGGAATGAGGCCCCCACTCACGGCACTGTGCCTGGCCCTCTACGGCATGGCTGTGCCCTTGTGGGAGCAGCTCGTTCATCTTACAACGACCAGGGCAGGCACTGTGGTCGTACCCTTTCCGGGTGAGGAGACTGAGGCACAGAACGGGAAAAGGACTTGCCCAAGGTCGCGCAGTGAGCAGGAGGCAGCTCAAGGCTCAAACCCAGGCCCCTCTGCACCCGGGCCACTTCTGCCAGGCCCTCACCCCAGCCAGGTCTGCCCTCACAGGCTGGGGTGTGTGATGCGGGTTATGACCGCCCACCCCAGCCCACTGGTGCCATTGCTTAGGGCCTCTTGTGTCCCCACTGGGCCTTGGCCTGTCCAAGAGTTGGCACCACTACTCAGGGCCGGCCTCCTGCAGGATTTGCCCAGCGGGAGGGTCTGGGCCTCCTCTGGGAGTACCCTGCCCTTCACCTACCCCTCCCTAGGTGGCCACTGTTGGTCCCTGCAGTGGCTTGGGGTGGTGTCCACCAGGTCATCCAGCTTCACAGAGCCAGGCCAGGCCCTGGGCTAGCTCACTGGAGTCCGATTCCAGGCAGGGCCAGGTCTGCGTGGATGGAGCTGCTGGGGACGGCAGGGTCCTGAGCAAAGAGCCACGGAAGCCCGAGGGCCTTGCACAGGTACCCACAGGCCTTCCTGGAGGAGGGCACACAGTGGGTGCTGGGGACAGAGTGAAGCTCAGCAGGAGGTGGAAGGGAAGGCCATTGCAGGCAAAGGGAGCCCCTTCCCCAGGAAGGTGACAGCCCAGGGTGGAGCACCCGGGACTCACCTCCCCCCACGGTTAGAGCAGAAGACAGAGGAGGCAGGCAGTGGCTCCAAGTGTACAGAGAGGACCAGGAAACGAGGCCTGGGTCTGGGGGAGGAGTGACATTTGGCAGGTCACAGCCAAGGACAAGGCAGCATGGAGGAGGAAAGGCTCCCTGGGAGTTGACCATCTGGGCGCCTGAGGAGCTGAGCCAGGCCTCCCCGCACGGCTCCAGGGGTGGAGGCCAGAGGCCCAGGGCAGGCCTGGAGCAGGGAGGGCTCCCCTGGGGAATCCGAGCGAGTCCACGAATCGGCTTCCCCGGCCAGACCAGAGCCTCTGGGGAGGTGCCAATGTCCACGCAGACCATGGTGCAGGCACAGTGTGGCACTGCAGGGCTGGGCGTCCACGCGCCAGGCACAGACTTGGCACCGCCCTCGTATGGGCTCGTGAGTGGGAATGAGCTGCCCATGCTGCACTGTCAAACGTTCAAGGTGACCACGCCAGCCCACAGGGAGCCGTCATCCCACCCGTAGCTGCATCCCGAGAGCTGGGCTCATCCTCTGTTGAAGAAGAGGGGGTCCCCATTGGCTGCGGAGTGGGGGACAAGTCATCAGGGTCTCCTCAGCCCAAAGCAGTGATCTCAACCGAGGGTGGGTTTTGCCCCCACGGGTACTCGACAATGTCTGGGGACATTTTTGGCTGTCACAACTGAAGGGGGCGCTGTTGGCATCTGGCGGGCGGAGGCCAATATCCTACAAGGCTCAGGACACCCCTTCCCACACACAGAAGTCCCCAGCCCCAAACAAACATCGACAGAGCAGAAGTCGAGAAAGCCTGATCTAAAAGGATTTGTTTCCCAAGCGGAGCTGGTCACCGTCCGGCTAAAGAAGCAGTGACGGATCACGGGTGTGGCAGGCGTGAAGCTCCGGGACAGCTCCTCACGCCACACCTGCTCCTGCTCCGGTGCTGCAGGAAGCCGCAGAGGCTTTGCCGTGAGTCTGGTCTGGCAGGACCCTGAGTCCGTGTCCTCTCTTCTCTATGTCTGTGGGCAAGTCACTCCCCTCGAGTCTCCTCTTCCTCATCTGCATGGCTGGTGTCAGGGCATGCAATGTGCTGATGGGTGCCCGTCACGGCCACCCCAGGGGGCTGTCCCCACTTGAATCTCTCCCCAACTTGCAAGCACCACACAGGCGCGGGCTGCATCTCAGCTCACACCGCCACCCTTCAGAGGCCCTGCGGGCTCCCTGCGTGCTTTCCTCAGCAGCATTTGCAGGGCGAGGTGCTTCCAGCAGCTCTCACGCAGGAGAGACCTGGGGAAGGCACTGGGCAAATACCCATCGGAACAGATGATTATCATTGTGACAATAGAAGCCAGCCCTGAGCACCTGATCCCTTCCCAGTCTCCATGGCGGTTGTCCGTCTCCATCCGCTGAGCGAGTGTGATAGGGAGAGAACACTCAGCGCCAGGACACTTCACAGCCTGCAGAGCACGGGACAGTCCTTAAGTCTTTCCTTATCTTCATGTCATTTGCATCAAGCAATAGCCAGAAGCCAGAGTAGTGTCACCAATCCCCGTTTACAGATGACGTAATCAAGGCTCAGCTACAAGAAGCCATTTGGCACCCCCCCACACCCGGTCCCCAACTGAGTGATGAAGCTAAGCTCACTGTCAGAGGAAGAGGAAAAGACCTCGGGCACTTTTTAGGATTGAGTGATTGAACAAAGGTAAGTTTAGCCATCTGCTCCTCTGTATCCCCTTGGGAAGCATTTGCATTGTGACAATACTGCCCTCCTTGTGTGTGTCTTTTGCATATTTGTCTCCCCACTGAGTGAAGTGAGTGAAGGGATTGGGTGGATGAGTCAATAGATGGATAGATGGGGGTGCAGGTGGATTGACAGATGGATGGATGGATGGGTGGGTGGATGGGTGGTTGGGTAGGTAGGTGGATGGGTAGGTGGATGGATGGATGGATGGGTGGGTGGATAGATGGATGAGTGGATGGTTGGATGGGTGGGTGGGTGGATAGATGGATGAGTGGATGGTTGGATGGGTGGGTGGGTGGATAGATGGATGAGTGGGTGGTTGGATGGGTGGGTGGGTGGATAGATGGATGAGTGGGTGGTTGGATGGGTGGGTGGATGGGTAGGTGGATGAGTGGGTGGTTGGATGGGTAGGTGGATGGATGGATGGATGAGTGGGTGGTTGGATGGATGGGTGGGTGGATGAGTGGATGCATGGATGGATGGATGGGTGGATGGATGGATGAGTGGGTGGTTGGATGGATGGATGAGTGGATGGTTGGATGGGTAGGTGGATGGATGGATGAGTGGGTGGTTGGATGGATGGATGAGTGGGTGGTTGGATGGATGGATGAGTGGGTGGCTGAATGAATGAGTGGGTGGATGAGTGGATGCATGGATGGATGGATGGGTGTATGGATGAGTTGATGGATGGATGGGTGTATGGACAGAAACCCTGGAGCCTAGCTGTGCCACTGCATGTTCTTAAACATATCTATACTCTTATTCTTATTAAAATTGAACTTTTGTGCAGATTTTCCACCAGCCCAGGACTGGGCTGTGGTCTCCTCTGTCTTCTCACAGTGTCTCGCTCAGTCCCTGCCAGTGAAGGGACCAAGCCTCCTTCTCTTCTTGCTCTGCACGCTCCCTCAGGCTGGGCTCCTCACCCAGGTCCCCGCTGATGAAGGCTGTGTGAGGGTCTCAAGCCCAGCCCTGTCCCGGAGCTCCTCACTCACACGTCCACATGCCAGCCCCCTGCTCAGATGGCTGAAGGTACTGACTCATGTGTCCCAGATGAAACTCGTTGCTGGTCCCCACATAACCCTACTCCCCCTCTAGTGTCTCTGCTTCAGGAATGAGAGTGGGCACCCCCTTCTCCCCACTGCCAAACCCGACCCCACAGTCCAGGCCTCCATCTCTGCCCCTCCTCCCCTACCCTAGAGGATCATGGAAAACACAGCTCTAGTGTTGGATCCTCTGTTTAAAACCCATACGCACTCCCCCTTTTGCTCGGGAGTCAGTGACTGCGAAGGTGTTAGAGGAGTGCTGATACTCCTAGCCCTTGCCCACCTCAGGTGCACCCTGTATAGTGGGCAGTTACTATGCCAACTGCACACCTTTCTCTTCTGTCCCTTGGACGATTTCCCCAGAAGCTCTGCCTCAGCGGCTGCCACACTAACCTCTCTGGGGCTCCCCAGCTTTCGGATCATGCACCTGCTCCTCCCTCCCCTCTGTTCCCCCCTGTAACCCTGACCTCCAGATTTAGGCTCAAGTGCCACCTTTGCAGGGAAAACTCCCCAGGACCCTCTTCTAGAGCCACTTTTAAAGCTGTGCATTCTCCTGACACTTGGTATGTTTCCTTCACCCAGCCAGGTCTTGCAATTTGATGCATTTGTTTGGTGTTTTAATTGATGTCAGTTTCCGTTGGGGAATGAGAGAGAACCTGGGCTGTGTCTGTTTTCTTCCCTCCCTATCCCTACGCTAAACATTCATAGGGATGCGTGAAGAAACGGGCGCTTCTCCCGGCTGCGGGCATTGGGTGGGGAGACGGACGCCTCTCACTCCCTCACCTGCATGGGCTGGGCAGGGGCAGCTGGGCGGCCTGCGCTGCCGTGGGGGCGCACGAAGATGGGTAGGGACTGTGGCTGGGGGTGTTTTTGGAGATGGCCCCTGCTGGGAAGTGCCATCACGATGCTGCCTGCTATAAGTCATTCGCAGGCAATCTCGGAGCAATTGCAGCTAACCGCTCTTTGGGAAAGTGGCCATTAAAATGAGACAGTTTGATAGCGACTTGCTCACACGGCCGGAGGTTCTGGAATGGTCCGTCTCATGCAATTACCATCACTTTCACACAGAGGGTGTTTACCCTGAAGGGGTCTTTGGAGATTGCCTGCGTATTTTAGACTTGAACTCCAGTTCCCAGAGAGAGGTCTGAACAAGGACACCTCTCTGGACGATGCTCGTCCTGACCGAGTGTGCCTTGTGAATGGACTGAGCAGCCGATCCCGGGAACGACACGGCTTCGAGGACTCTGTGTGTGGCCTTGAGCCTCAGCGCAGCGGCCCCTCCTGGCCAGCAGCTTAGCTTCCCCTGGACCTGCTCTCCTGTCCCAGAGGCAGGTGTCCACACACACCTGTACATTTTGGGCCACCGAATTTCCTCACGGGGTCCTGCTGTGTGGCCCTTCCCGCTTCCCTGGGTGTGGCCGGCTTATGAGGGCTCAGCCACTCACGAAACCCACCCAGTGTTTCTCTGGGGCTCCTTCCTCGGGGCTCCCCCTGCGCTCTACAAACCTCAACACGGGCACTCATGTAATCTTGCAAAAATCTTTGTGCATCTCTGCCAGGTATCAAAGGTGCCCTGAGCACAAGGCAGCATCTTTTCATCTCTCAGCTGCCACACAGTCTGAATATTCTACCTCCAAACACTTCAAAAGTGTTTGTCAAATTACTGGGAGACAAAATACCTTAAAGGTGGAATGTCTAGCGCCAGAGCCACCTCGTAGGAAAAATATGCTTGGTGGGGGGCTGGGGCAGGGTTGAGGTGGGCCAGCGTCAAGAGGACATGGGGACAGGCCATGGGGTGGGGTCCTACACATAGTCCCTCAAAACATATCATGATGTCATTCACTGATGTGATCTATACTCCCCGGGGGCCCTACCTGTCAGCCCTAATACCCAACAGCTCCCACACTTCACAGCTTGCAAAGCACTTCCGGGCTCATAGTATTCAACCTGCAGTGTCAGGAGTGTAGCTGGTGGGCCCTGGGAGTGTTTTAAAGCAAGGGTGTTTTCTCCTGTGGCCCCTTCCTCCCTGTCCTGCCCTTGCCAGGATGTGTCATGGTCCCTCAGAAGATCAAGGACAAGGAATCAATATCTACTGATGGCCACTGGGGAATTTTTGGCCTTCTGTTTGTTAACTGGTTTTATAGACATTCTGATTTGTAAGGCTGCCTTGTGCTTAATGTGTTCTGTGTCTCCTGCCACGTGGCTTTCCTTGCATTCTCTTCTCCAGCGATGTGGGCGATGAGCCCCCAGGTTGGATTCAATGGAAGATTGTTTGAAGTTTCTCAAAAGTATTCCTAGCTTATACTTTTCCAATGAGGAGAAGTATTCCACATAAAGAATGAAGTGGCTGGCACCACCGACCCCTTCTATGTCAGGAAAGGAGTCCGGCACCTTCATCTTCCTCCTCCCTGTCCCCGACATCACAGTCTTTGTTGATATATACCAGGTTTGAGATAATCGGTTTTCCTTTCCAAAAAAATATTTTGACATGTGTGCCTGGTTTCTATCCATTCTCACAGCAACAGCTCTTGAAGCTGAACCTAGTGCTCACCTGGTCTCCAGCCTCATTTGTGCTACCTACACCTTCTCCACCTTCCCCAGCACGGACCCTCATCCGTCCGTCTGCTGGCAGAGGACATTTTCTAGGCATTTTTTCCTTTCAAGACAGGTCCCTTGGGACACAGCTGATGACACTGCTATCTGAAGATGCTTTATCTCTACCCAGAGGTGACAGCTTAGCTGGGTATAAAATTGTCATAGAGCTCAGACCTTTCCCATACTGATCTGCAGGCACTGAAATCTCTTTTATTATTTTGAAATTCAATACTGAAAATGTTTGTAATTGCCTGATTTTAATCTTTATATATATTTTTTTGAGGAAAAATTACAAGGTTTTACCCCCTCATAATTGAAAAGAAAACAGAACGTGAGGACCAGCTTAACCGGGCTTTGTTTCACTCTGGGACCTCCCCTCCACCCACTGCACACATCTCTGCTGCTCCTGGTCCAGGTGCCCCGACTGTCACGTGGAAACACCTGCGGTTCTCAGGTTGGCTCCCTCGCCTGCCCTGCCCGGCACCTTCCTCCTCCCTGCCTCCCTGCCACCCAGAGTCCCTTCACCTGGGAGGACTGCTCAGTCTCCTCCACAGCACGGGTTTGCTGTTTTTTGCAGCATCCATGCTTCATTCTCATGCCTCCAAATGGCTTCTAATTCTGCCACTGACCCTTTTCTTGCTGTAGGATCGCTCCCTGCTCCCCTCCCAGCTCCCTTCCTGGTTCTGCCTTCCTCTGCAGGAGCTGCCTCTCCTCTCTGGCCATCTTCCTGACCTTTCGTCTTTCATCCACACCAACCGAACTTCTGCGGGGACCACACAGTGCAGGGAATAACCTGTCTCCAGAGGCTCCACCCCAGTTTCCACTGTGCACACTGTAGAAATACCCGGCATGGGGGAGGCAGGAATGCAGAAAGGAAAAGCCACCTAGCTGCCCCCGGGAGCAGCGTGCACCGTGGGAGAGGCCCCTGCTGGGCACAGCCGTGGCAGGTTGATGGAGCCTGTACCAGCTTCCTGCAGGAGGACAGCGCGGCTCTGCCCAGGGAGCTTCCAGCCTAGGGCGGCGGGTCTTACCCTGTCTTCACAGTCAGTCTGGAGGGAACCCGAAGAAGCTTGGGGCAGGGCCTGACTCTTTTGTCAGAGAAATCAGGGCCACCCTCTAGAGGAGCTGCTGCATGGGCAGCCCTTGATGTCCTGGTGCAGGTTTCACGGCAGGGTCACGCTCTTGCCCTGTGAAAGTGCTGGTGCACCGTGGGGCAGAGATGCTTTCCTGGGAATCTTTATCTTCCAGCCACGCCCAGGGAAAACAGCTGATCAACACTGAGGTCGGAGATGCCACAGCCAAGGACCCTCAGAGACGCACCTGCCCCAGCTCACACGAGCCTTGCTCTTGGGAACAGGTATTTATGTCCCTGTCAGCGAGGGAGATGGCCACATTTTGTTAAAAGTGTAGTAGGACTTTGGAGGACATATAACGGCCAATTGACAGGGAACAAATAACTACTTAATTGCTCTCTAATTACGTGACAATTAGAATTCATATCTCAGCTGAGTCCTTAGGTATCTATTTATGACCCGCGCAGAGCACAGTTACCGCAGCCGCCACCATTACGGCGCGACGATTTGTGGAGCAGGCAGCACTGCCGACCGCAAAGCATAATTACCCGTCATTATTCTCTTATACCCGAGTAATCACACGGTGGTAGTATTTGTACATTACAGTTTATTCATACAGCTAGTCCGTCTCCTTTCACAAACTGGGAGCCGGCCCAGGAGGTGCTAATCAATGTTTTTAAATAATGTAAAAGCCATCTGATAAGAAGCTTGGCTGTGGGCCACCCGCATTCACTGCTGAACGGAGAGCCTGGGGGAGGGGACCTGTGAATATACCCCTGACCCCAAGCCCATGACAGCAGAGCAGGCCCTGCTCACATGGTGAGACAATAGTGACGCTCAGAGCTGTCCCCACACAGGTGGGCTCTTTGCTGCTCTTTGGGATAGTGGCTTTGGCTCAGGGCATCACCTCCTCTGTTCCAGGCTGGGTCAAGGTCTCTTTGCAGGACGCAGCCCTCAGCTACCGTCTGGCCCAGTGTGAGTGACCGACCGGAGTAAGGACCACCCGTTTCCTTGTCTGTCTTCCCCCCAGACTTAGAGTTCCTCAGGGGCAGGACCCTTTGCTGGTCCTTATTTCCATGGTGGGCACGGTGGCCCCGCTGAGTCAGAGCAGGGACGCGGGAAACGCCTGCGCAACCACACTGGAAGGACGGGCCCACGGAGCCCTGGCCCAAGAATCACATCTGTAAAAGCAATCCTTTTATTTAGGATGGGAAGGGGGAAGGATGTGCTGAGAGGTCCAGACCAGCAATATCAAAGTTATTTTCCCTTAAGAATTTCAATCACATTAAAAAAAAAAAAATAGCTACTGTGTATTTTGCCAGGCAAGCTACAAGCAATCAATGGGTTGAGTGAAACTTCCAGGAGCAAAGTGGCCTTCCCTGGACACATCCTAAACAGGACAGACCAGGCCAAGTCACCTGCAGTCACTACACTTCTTAGTCGATAAGTAAAGCCCAGCCTTGAAACTCAATGGTCTAAACAAAAGCAGACCTCCGAGAAGGCATAGCATGGCGGCGCTCAGCCCTGAGGGGAAGCAAAGACAGAGACGCCAGCCGAGCAGGTAGAGCGCTGGACACTGGCTCGGAGACTCTGGCACTGAAAAGGAGCTGCTATTTCCGATCGCCTCCAGCCGGGCCCTGCTCGGATAGTCCACCAGCGGATTCCTGTGTCAGCAACATCACATTCACTCCAGTCTTTGGGAGCAAACACTGACGCTCATCCCCCTGTCCCCCAACCGATCCCACCGTCCAGGGCCAGCTCTCTCCAGGAGCTGATGTGTTTCGTTCCAGTCGAGTCACCCAGTGCCATCCTGAGGTCACCCTCTGTGGACCCTGGGGGCAAAGAGGGATAAGATGTGGCCCCCAAGGAGTCTGAACTCATTTGGGAGAGACGTGATGAGTGTGCACTCAGGAAGAGCTCTGCGTGTGCCCTGGCTGTGGGCAGGCCCAGGACGGAAGGAGCATAGCTGAGCACCTGCTGTGTGCTCCAGCTGGGGCTGGGCCCTGCGTGGGCATTATGGCATGTCTCCTCTTCTGTGCAGAAAGCACCCGTGTCCCCATGAGGACACAGAGTCCTGGATACACCCCGTAACCTGCCACAGCTCTCCCCACAGCCGGCAAGTACAGGGGAAGGAGGCCAGCCCTTAGGTGACCGTGACTGGTGGCTCTGTCCCTGCCTCAGGCTCTGGCCTGGGCTCAGGGCCTCTGGCCTGGGGAGCCCACCCCACCCCCAGCACCCCAGCGCCCCCACCACATCCCTGCTGAGGGTGGCATGTGGAATCGGCCAGGGTTGAGCACCTCCGTGGGGAGGCAGGCTGCTGCAAGCTGGGCTGGAGGGCTTGCTTTCAAGCTACAAATCTACACACCTGCTGCTGGGTTGAAAGAAGTGGGAAGAGGGAGTTTGAGATTTAAAAAAACCCTAAAATAAGGAATGTATTTTTTTTAACAGTAGCATTAGAAAAATGCTAGTGGCAGCACCCGCCGATGGGCTTCTCTGTCCACGCTAGTGGGTGCGGGGCCGCGATGCTCTTGCTGCCGCCACCAGCGTTCGCTCAGGTGTGCGCCTGGTCTGGGCAGGAAGTGAGCTGCTAGGTTGGTGCAAAAGTAATTGTGCGTTTAGCATTGTTGACATTTGCCATTTGATACTGGAATACATTCTTAAATGTGGTTTTGTTATACATCATTTTAATGTGCATTTCTCACTTTATTTTTTTTTTTTTGCTAATGACATTACTTGCTGTTTATTTTATATTCATTTTATACTACAGAAATGATGTTATATAAAAAACAAATCTGAGCGATTTTCTTATTCAGGTTCACAATGAGTCATAAAGCAGTGGAGACAACTCACCACATCGACAACACATCTGGCCCAGGAGCTGGCAGTGAACGTACAGCAAAGTGGTGGTTCAAGAAGTTTTGCAAAGGAGACGAGAGCCTTGCAGACGAGGAGCGCAGTGGCGGCCATCGGAAGTTGACAACGACCAATTGAGAGCGATCAGGGAAGCTGATCTTCTTACAACTACACGAGAAGGTGCCAAAGAACTCAACGTCGACCATTCTACGGTCATTCAGCACTTGAAGCAAATTGGAACGGTGAAAAAGCTCGATAAGTGGGTGCCTCGTGAGCTGATTGAAAATTAAAAAAATTATTGTTTTGAAGTGTCATCTTCTTTTCTTGTACACAACAACAACAAAGCATTTCTCAATCCACGTGTAATGAAAAGTGGATTTTGTATGACAACTGGCGATGAGCAACTCAGTGGTTGGACCGAGAAGCTCCAAAGCACGTCCCAAAGCCAAACCTCCACCAAGAAAAGGCCATGGTCCCTGTTTGCTGGTCTGCTGACAGTCTGATCCACTACGGCTTTCTGAATCCCTGTGAAACCACTACATCCGAGAAGTCTGCTCAGCAAATCGGCAAGATGCACTGGGAACTGCAATGCCTGCAGCTGGCATTGGTCACCAGAAAGGGCCCAGTTCTTCTCCACAACAACGCCCTACTGCAGGTCACACAACCAATGCTTCAAAAGTTGAACGAATTGAGCTATGAAGTTTTGCCTCATCCGCCATATTCACCCGACCTCTCGCCAACCGACTACCACTTCTTCAAGCATCTCCACAACTTTTTGCAGGGAAAACACTTCCACACCCAGCAGGATACAGAAAATGCTTTCCAAGAGTTCGTTGAATCCAGAAGCATGAATTTTTACACTATAGGAATAAACCAACTTATTTCTTGTTGGCAAAAATGTGTTGATTGTAATGGTTCCTATTTTGATTAATAAAGATGTACCTGAGCCTAGTTATAATGATTTAAAATTCACAGTCTAAAACCACAATTACTTTTGTACCAACCTCGTAACTGCCCAAAGCAGATCCGTGCATGTTGGCCTAAAGCGGACATTTCAGGCATGTAGGGTAGCTCCTGTTTGGATTAAGTTTCTTTAGTGATTGCTTTTTCAGCAAGCTGTTCATGTATACATCCATCTATACATTCATTTGTTCAAGGCGACGTTCTAGGCCCAGTGCCAGGCCCTGGCTGGACAGAAAGCGACAGAGACCGAGCTCCTGCCTGGGGTGCTTCCCCAGGGCAGAGGCTTCCCACGGGTGCGGAGGGCAGACTCAGGACAGACGGACACACCCGCGTGTTACTGCAGACTGGTCTGCGTGGGCCAGGAAGAGCAGAACGACTCTGTGGTCGGGGTTCTGAGCTGATCTGGGGTTTGGGGGGAGGAGGGTGGGCCTAGGAAGGTGCCCGAAGGAGGTGCAATGTGAACCAAGAGCTGTGGCATAAACATGACCATGGAGAATGGGGTGGGGGAGGTGGGGCGAGGTGTGTCCAGAATGGGAGGAGCATGGGGGGCCCAGCCTGGAAGGGAGCCTCTTCCCCACGTGCTTGTGGGTGCTGAGATGGGGTGGAGGCTGGCAGCCAGAGCAGGCAGCCTGGTGTCACAGGAAGAGCCCCTGAAGGCTGGCAAAAGGCTCTAAGGGTGTGGTGGGGCACGGGTGGTCCCGGCTGGGTCAGAACATGGAGGGAAGCAGGTTCGGGAGGGCCAGGGTGACCGTGAGGGGCCCAGAGGAGAGGAGAGGGAAAGGCGCAGCCCGGAGCAGGCAGACTGGCAGGACTGCAGAGGGCGGGCGCGGGGGGCAGTGCTGAGCCCACGCCCAGGCGTCTGCCCTGTGTCCCGTGTAGCTGTGGCTCCTCCCTGGGACAAAGGCCTGGGGAAGACCAGTTCTAAGGGACTGGGCATGAGCGGATTTTGCGCCTTGGGGTGGTGTTTTCAGCACCACAACAGGTGCTGATGCCAAAAGTAAGGCGGCAGCGGCTGGAAATCCCTTCGGCCTGGAGAGAGCTCCCTCGGTCTGGGCATCCCCCACTGCACAAATCAAACGTAAGCTACTTTTACCAGGTAATGATCCTCCAAGCTTTCTAAGAGCCTCTACTACACAAGGGATAAAAACAGGATTCGCCACTATTTTCTAAATGCATGTGTTTGAAAGGAAGAGGGATAAATGCAGGCTACGGCAAGCGCAGCTTACCCAGCTTATCGGGGAAGTTTCCTTAAATCCGGCGTCTTGCTCAGTAGGGAAGCCGAGCGGCCGCACCGTGGCAAACAAGAATCCGGCCGCGTGTGCTCCCACCAGCGCCCCCACCCAGCAGGCAGTGTCCCCCGCAAGCCCTGTGCCCCAGCACCCGCTGCACAGGTCAGAGCAGCTGACCTTTGTGCCACATGGGGTGGTCGCCCCGCATGTGAGAGTCCGCTCAGGTGCTCTCGGGCACAAGAGAATAAACCTGTCACCTCTTCTCCCGCCCAAGGGACAGCACCACTTATTATTTACCGCGTGCTGAGCTGGCTGGGGCTTCCCCACTGAGACAGAGACCACGTGTGATGCTCAACAGGCCACGGATGGGCAGGGAGGTGGGGGCCGGATGTGCAGAGGAAGGAGGCCCCCAGCATAGGCCCCCTCTGGGCAGGCTGAGCCACGTGGGCGCCCAGGGAGGGGAGAAAGGCAGGGTGAGGAGGGAGGCGTTGCCGAGTTTGAATGGTGGTCCAGGCCCAGGTCCTCAACCTGGCCGAGCCCTCGCTGGAATGTGAACACACCTCCCGTGGTGGAGGAAGGTGGTTCCGGACCAGGAAGCCTGCACTGGGCTGGATGTTTGCATCTCCCCCAGTGTCATATGTTTAACCCCTAATCCCGAGGTGAGGTATTTGCAGGTGGGACCTTTGGGAAGAGTTAGATCGTGAGTGTGGAGCCCTCATCAAGGGGTCGGTGCCCTCAGAGGGGGAGCCCAGTGGGCGGGGAGCCCTGCTCTGCCGCGGGAGCACCCGGAAGAGAGCCCGCAGCAGACCCTGAGCACGGCACACCCTGCTCTTGGACTTCCAACCTCCAGAACTGTGAGAAGTAAACGTGGTGTTTAAGCCACCCAGTTTAGGGTGTTTTGTTACAGCAGCCTGCGCTGAGGAAGACAGAGGTGCCTTCTGGTTTTCACTGAAGACAGAGGCAGTAAAAGGCTTGAATTCCTGGATCACAGGAGGGCAGGCAGGTGCTGAAAACATCAGGCCTTCGCGGAGTAAGATAAGGGGCTGCCGATGCGGGCGGTGGGGCGCAGACATATGTGGGTCTGAACCCCACTCCCTCCCCCAGCCCTTGCTGGCCTGGGACCTTGGGCTGGTCACGGAGCCTCCACCAGCCTCTGTTTTCTGGTCTCCAAGATGGTGGCCACAGTCACAGCCTGTGGGGGGGATGCCGCTGTTCATGCCCTTGGGCAGCTCCCTGTCACTCTCAGATCCACCCTGACAGACAGACACAGCTAAAGAGCCACCGAGCTCGGCGCCGGGCACAGGCGGGTCCATGGAGCTCTCCGGAAGGGGCCTGGAGCTCCTTGAGCATGGGTGGACGGCCCCTGAGACGCCAGGCAGACTCTGTAATTTTTTTTTTTTTTAGTTCAACATATTATGGGGGTACAAAAGTTTAGGTTACATATATTGCCCTTGCCCCCGCCCCCCACCCCGAATCAGAGCTTCAAGCGTGTCCGTCCCCTAGACAGTGCACATCATACTCATTATGTATGAATACACCCATCCCCTCCCCCTCCACATCTGCCCGACACCTGATTAATGTTGTTCCTAAATGTGCTCTCAGGTGATGATCAGTGAAACCAATTTGCTGGTGAGTACACGTGGTGCTTATTTTTCCATTCTTGGGATACTTCACTTAGCAGAATGGGCTCCAGCTCTGTCCAGGAAAATACAAGAGGCGCTGGATCCCCATGTCTCTTACAGCTGAGCAGTACTCCATGGTGTACATATGCCACAGTCTGTTCATTTGACTTTGCTTTTCGGCTCTGGTCTCTCGGGCTCCCAGGTGCTGCGCCGTCTTCAGGGGAGAGTAAATTCAGTCTCCTCCTCTCGCCGTTGGGTGGCTCCCGAGGCGGGAGGCCCAGGAGACTTGCTTTCTGAGCAGCGGGGGCGTTTGCTCTTTCTCCTTCTCTCGCAGTAACCTGGTGACTTTACAGGGGGACGATTTTCTGTGCGTTAGGCTGGAGTTTCAAGGGGCGCACTCTATTCCTGAGACACTGACGGCCCAACTGAGCCATTTTCTCCGGGACAGGAGCGGATGCCTGGCCATCGGAATGGAGAGTATCGCTCATTGGGAGGTTCTGCCCATTTGGCCCCGGCTCTGTCTCCCGGCCGTCCATGGGGCCCCACTCTGGCTCCTCCTCCCACCAGGCAGGGGCTCCCGCCTCTCACAATAACAGACCTGGGCGGGCCTGGCCATACCCTGTGCGAAATCACGGGGGAGGCCAGGGGACGGCAGGGGCCCCGTGGGGATGCTCAGAGCCTGCCGGAGGGTGAGGAGGAGGGCCTGCGCGTGCCCCCTTCGGTGTGGCTGAAGCCGGCACACAACTACTTCCCTCCCAGCTCCCTGGCCTTGGAGCTCTGCCGGGGACAATTTCCGCAGGCTCATTACAGAAGGGGCTGGGCCCTACGGCTTGGGGACTGGCGGGGGGTCCTGCACATGGCTGGGGGCCACAGTGCTCAGAGTGTGCCACGTGGCGACCCCGCCTTGCTGCCTGCCATGAGTGGACATCCAAGCTGGAACCCTGGATTCAAAGTGTTCAGCCCTTCACAGAGGCCTCGGAACACGGCGCCTGCTTCACCGTGGTCCACGCTGCCTCTGCCGGACGGGCTTTGTTTCTTTCTGCAACACTTTGAGAGTCTCCAAGGTAAGATTTTGGTCCGATTCCTTTCTCCATCCCGAGTGCTTGGCACGTGCGGCTCCTCACAGAGACTCCGGTGCGGGGCTGGCCCCTACCCCCTGCCTCTCCACTGGGAGTCACGCGCCCAGGAGGGCCCGCCTTGCTGGGCGGGCAGGGGGCCCAGGACGCGGCATTCTCCTGGGACATCAGTTTGACATCAGCATTTTTTGGGTGAAAATGTGTGTGTGTGTGTATGTGTGCGTGTGATTATAGCATTCAAACCAACACTGACATCTAATGCAGTAAGATGAAAATTCATATAAATTTTTGATGTAAAACACGACACTTGAACGTACTTCCATGCCGGGGCCAGCTCCTCAGGGCTGTGCCTTCACACTGCCCCCCGGGCCACAGAGTTCTGGAGGTCAAGGCACAGGGAAAGGCGCCGTCAGTCCAAACCCGAGGTGGGAACTGCAGGCGGCTCAGAGCTACACGGGTGCCCGGGGGTTGTCTGGGCCCCGGGGCCCAGGTCAGGCCACGACAATGGCAGCATGCCCTGCCATCATGGCTAGGAAGTTCCAATTGTACTGCAGGCAAGACAGAAATAAAAGGGAATTCATTCTGTAAGATAGGTTGTAAAGTGGTCTCCAAGAAGCTATAAAGTGCTGCTCAGCCTGTACTTGTTGCTAAATGGACTCCTAATAGCATTCACGTCTTCCTGCAAAGCCACCTGCTACCGATGACACGGCGTGGTGCCCTGAAAATAGAAGCGGGGGGCCCTGTCTTCCCCAGATCCGAGTCACCCAGGGTCAAACCCGACGTCAGCCCTTTTCTGTTCCTCCCACAAACACACAGCAGGGGAGATTCAGTTTCTCAGGGCCCTAGCAGGCCCTCAGAGGTTCTAGAAGGTTCACTTCTGCTCCCCAGTGCCCAGCAAGGGACCCGGGACCTCGTAGGTACTTGATCTGCACCTGTTGTCTACGAGACTGGACAAGGTTCTCTCTCTAGCACCGAGCACGCAGCCTGGCACACGCCAGGGCCTCACCGGCATCTGCCGCACGGATGGGTGCGGGTGTAGGGAGGGGCCTGGAGGCCGTGTCCAGCCTGCCTCTCGCCCAGGCCATGCCGAGCCACAGCGGTAGCCGCAGCCACGTGGGGAGTCTGCCCACGGGTGTCTCGTTCCCGCTGCTGCTCTTCCCACGGGATAGCCCTGGAAGGAGACCAGGAGGGGCCAGGATGTCAAGGCTGGGAGGGGCCCTGGAGAGCCTTCAGTTCCTCCTCTTACGGATGGGGAAACTGAGGCCCGGAGAAGAAATGGGATCTGCGCACAGTTACACAGCTCAGCACCCGCCAGGTTGCGGCTGGTGTAGGGTTAGGAGCTGCGATTTCCAACTCCAGCGCGTGGGCTGGGCTATGCAGACCTGGGCCCCACTGGCCCCCAGGGCTCTGGTGCAGGGTGCCTGGTGAGCCAGAGGGCGACAGGGGCGCTCCGGCTCTGGCAGGCCTGGGTCTGAGTCCTGCTGCGAGGCCAAGCATGCTGCACCACGACTGCTTTTATTCTGTCTCCCAGCGGGGTGACTCGGGCACATCTCCGAGCTTCCCTGAGCCTCCACTTTCTGCTCTGGGTGACGGGGTGGTGCCCCAGGGCAGGCCCCACCCTGCCCACACAGACGACTGGGCTGGACCTCAGCCTCTGGCCCAGGGCCTGGCACACCGTGAATCGTCACCAGAGATGGCTGAAGGGACCAACAAACTATCACAAGTGGACAAATTGGTGCTATGACGGAAGGCCATTTTTGCTGTATATTACACTGAAATCTCTTTCCTAGAGGGGTCCCAGCCCAACCCAGCACAGTCCATTGCGTCTGTGCTTCCTGAGTTCTGAGTGCTCTGTGCAGGGCTGAGGAGTGGAGAGGAATCGCATCCGGCCTCCACCCTGCAGACTACACGGGCTGCTGTGTCGCCAAGGCCACCCTTCCAACGGGAGAAGACCAGCCCTGAGCCCCCCCAAGTCTCCCCGCTGCCTTAACCAGCTTCCCCCGTTCTTTGCCTGACATAGCCTCAAACTAATTCTCTCTGGAACCATGACTGTGGCTCTTCTGCCCCTAAATCCTTTTAACACCAAATCAAGGCAAGCTCCTACCGACTGCAAAACCTCTACCAAACCGTGTGCCAGCTTTATTGTACGCACTGCACACGTATTAACTCAGGTCACCCTTACTCCACTGTTAAGACCCTGCTTCACAGCCAAGGAAACTGAGGCACGGAGCGATAGAGGAACCTGCCCACAGCCATGCCACCAGCGGACACACAGGGGGGCCTGCAGCCCGGAGCTCGGGCCCTCTGCTCCCTGAGCCTCTGAGTCCACGCGCTCCCGGCCTCGCTGACCTCTGTCCCCAGCCCCACTCAGCACGCAGCCCACCCACACCTCTGCGGACAGAGGAGCAGGGGCTTCCTTCTCCGCGGCAGAAGCACGGGCTGCCAGCAGCGTGGCAGCCACTCGTGCCACCCTGTCAGTCGGGTCACAGATTGCTGGCCTTGTTCCCATCAGTGACGACTAATCTGTTCTCTCAACACGGAGGTGTGGGCAGCTGTGCCAACAGCAGGCGGTGTGCTGGTCCTTGGGGCCAGGGCAGTGCCCCTCAGCCCTGGCACAGCCACCTGTCAGGGCCTTCGCTCCAGACACAGCTGGCTGGGGTCACACAGTGAAGCCTGGTCCCCTGGAACCAACCCCGACCCCAGCGCCTCAGGTGGGTGGCGGGGAGGCCTCTGTGCGTCTCCCTGAGGACAAGGGCTGCTCGCAGGCGCACTTGGCAAGCAGCGTCCCATTAATTCCACCAACACGACCGTGGGGGCGCTGTTACCCCCCTGCACCGACAGGGCGGGTTCGGAGCCTGAGGTTGCAGAGCCAGCGCGCTGTGGGGCCAGACTCAGGCCCAGGCGGAGAAGCCAGGGGTTCGCCTCGAGGCAGCCCCCTCGTCCCAGCTCCCTGCCACTCCCCAGGAGGCAAGTCTCACCCCCCCCCCCCCGCAATTCTCTGCCTTGTTCCTGGGGTGGCTGTGGGGTGGAGTGAGATCAGGCGTGTGAGTCCCCCAGGTGGGTTCCGGGGAAGCAGGGCTGGCCAAGACCAACCCGGCCCCACCTCTGCCCCACTCGCCCTTCCAGGCGGGCACCGCAGCCCTCCCCGCCCCACCGCTGCATCCCAGCTCCGCCAGGAGCTCCCACAGCCCAGGCAAGGAGAGGAACACACAGCACAGCCGCCTGCTTTGGAAAGCGAGATGGTATTTCCTACAGCCAGAGAGCAAAGTCAGGGGACACCACGCAGACCAGAGGACAATCAAAGCCACATCAGACCACATCAACGAAAGCCCTTAGGAAGGACCAGCCCGCTCAACACTGCCTTTCAAGGACCCCAAACCAAAAAGAGCTGGGTCTCCTTCTGTGCCCCAGACCCTCCGACCCCTCGCCGCTGCGCCCTGATGGACAAACAAGCCCCAGGCAAGCGCGCGGTGCCTTCCTCCAGGGGCCTGGCCAGTGTTTCAAAGCACAGTCTTCAGGCGGTGTGCGGTGGAACTGGGAAGGCTGGCCTGCAAGCGCGGGGGCCAGCACCCCACACGCTGGGGCCACCGTCCCAAAGCAGGACCCAGCCGGGCGGGGCAGCAGCCTCTGGGCTCTGCGGTGAGCGGCGCAAGGCGGGTCCTGCGGGGCTGGAGCTGGAGCGGCGGCCGCCTGCGTCCAGCACCTACCTTTCTCTTGTTGGTTGGGCAAATGTAGAAGTTGTCGATGACGGTGGTGACGCCAGGCTGGAGGGTGAGCTTGGTGTAGGACGTCCCGAAATCCGAGGACCTGGGGGAACAGGGGACAGCTGTCAGCCACTCGACCTCCAGGTGCGGCACTGATCAAGCCACATGGTGTCTGGTACCCACCCTGTGCCAGTGGGCGCAGGCAGAGCACCCAGATGCCCGAGCGTCATCCCGGGCACCCTCCCCAGGAACAGCGTGTCCCCATGTGGCAGGTGAGGAGACAGAGCTCCCTTGGGGACACCGAGGATGCGCGCTGAGGTCCAGAGCTAGGATTCAAAGTCAAGTCCTTCCCACTCTAAACCGCAGCCAGCCACCTCCTCGCTGCCTGCTGTGTGCCAGCACGTCTAGGTCACCCTGTCCACCTCACAGGCGACCAGGACAAGGCTCAGAGGGCACAGTTTCCTGCCTGAGATCACTCGGCTGGTAAGTGGCCGACTCAGGATTTGAACAATGGCCCGTCTGATGCAAGTTGGCATCCTGCTTGCCACCAGAATGTTCCCCAGCTGTGCTGGCATCGTGGTGCCTGCTGCTGCCTCTTCCCTTCTCTGCACCCTGAGTCCTCCAGTGAGCCCACCTCCGCCCGGGCAGCCACCTCCAGCACAGGATGGTAGGGGACGGCAGGCAGGTGCCAGAGCGCTGAGCTGGCCTGGGAGCAGCAACATGCCGGGCACACGCCGGGAGAACAGGCTCCAGCCCAGCACCACCTGGGCAGGGCCCTGATGCAGCTGGGAGGGACGCAGGTGCGAACCTCTGCAAGCTCACCCCAGCCCAGCGGCAATGAGAGGGAGAGAAGCCGCCAAAGACAATGTCACATCTGTTGTTTGGAAACCCTGGACACATGAGGACATGGAATTAACTCTACACTTGAGATTGAGGTCCCAGGGACCTAAAACCAACGCCTCTTATCTCCACCCGTTAACACGTGCTGGATCGCAGAACATGCCAGGCTGCGCGGCCAGACCCCCGGGGAAGTGCTGCCACCCCACCCGTCTGTAATGCAGGGGCCAGAGACAGACCCAGGGAGGGAAAGGAACAGGGACAAAACACACAGCTATTGAGCGCCTGCTGTGTACAGTGTGCTTCTTGGGCCTTTCTATGTTTAATCGCTGCTGAGACTTGTGGGGCAGGGCTGGTGGGAAGCTGAGCTTGGGGACTGTTTGGGGAGCCCCCCAGAGTGGGCGAGAGGTTGGGCTGGACCCCGCAGCTCTAGGGCCAGCTGCAGCCCCCCGCACCCTGGCCTGGAGCCTGGCCTGCGCCGCCTGGCCCACAGGATGACCGAGAGGGCAGCGCTCCTCACCCTGCCCGGTGTGTAGCCCTGGAGGCTTTGCAGAAACGCACCCCGCCCACGCGGGCTTTTAAGTTCCCTTCCATATACGTCCTGGTGGTTTCTACATGGAAACGTTTCCTCCCTAAATCTTCAAGTAAAACTGAGGCTCCAGGAAAACAGGCTGTTCGTTGTCTCTGGGCCTGGGGGCCCCGTGGCCACAAGTCCCCTGACATTGTGTCCTCCTAGGCCAGGACTGTGAGCAGCCCTGCAGCCCTCTGACTCCCAGGACCCCAGGGAGGAGCGGGCTGGAGGGAGCGCGGCGCCGGTGGGGGTGCCATTAGCCGGCACTTACTCTCAAAACCTCGGAGAATCGATTTTCTTTGGGAAGGAGGGAGAGGCCATTAGCAGAGGATTGATCTGACCCGGGAGAGCCCAGAGCCCCTGCAGGAACAAACGGCTGTGTTTGGGCCTGCGTGGCCGTGGCTGCTCTGGGCCCCTCCCACCCACCTGGGAGCCATCTCCTCCAGACCTGCCTGCGACTCCTCCCCCGCAGGCTCACAACCGCCCCTTCCCTGGTCCTGCCCGCAGCCCCGCAGTCCCCCAGCCAGCGCAGCCTGCTCACACCTGCTCACTCACGGCTCCTGCCGGTGCAGCCTGCGGCAGGGACCCGCGCACAGAGGCTCCGGCCGGCCGTGGTGGGGAGGAGGGAGGCGGACAGACCGGGAAGCGGCCCGGCTGTGACAGCAGCGACACGGGAGAAGATCGGACGGTGTGGGGGAAAGAGTGGGAGCAGCAAGACGGCCCCTCGGACAAGGTGGCATTTGGGCAGGGCCTGGAAGGGAGGAGGGAGGCTGTGCCGGGCTGAGCAGTGTCCCCAGATCCATGTCCACTTGGAACCTGTGAGTGTGACCTTATTTGGAAACAGGGTCATGGACACACAGGGAGAGGGCTGCGTGAAGAGGGAGGCAGAGGCTAGAGTGACACAGCTGCAAGCCAAGGGACACCAAGGCAGCCGCCAGCCACTGAGAGAGGGACCGGGAACAGTCTCTCTCAGAGCCTTTGGATGGAGCCGGTCTTGGACACCTGACCCCCAGAACCGCGAGAGAAGCAGTTTCCTCTGTTTCAAGCCCCGGCTGCGGCGCTCCGTGATGGCAGCCTGAGGAAGCAGCGCGGGGCGCCAGGTAGACGCAGCCGCAGGTGCAGGGCCCGGGGCACGGGGAAGGGGTGGTCTGTGTGGACCACGGGCTGCCACCACTCCAGCTACCCTCACCCTGCAGGACAACACAGACCCAGCCCCTCAAATGTCCACAGACCCCAGACCAGACCACCTGCCAGACACCGGGGACGTTCATTCATCCCTTCACTCACTCACTCATTCACCACTTGCTCAGCTGCTTTGCTTTCAGCCCCGCGCGAAGGCCTGAGAATCTCCGTGTACTTCCCTGTTCAAATGCATCCATGCAGCACGTGTTCACTGAGAACCTATCCTGTGCCAGTCACTGCACGGAGGCTGGGGGTCCAGCCATGGGGAGCAGGACAGGCCCTGTCCCCCCCCCGGGGGTGCAGGCTGGCAGGGTGGGGAGAGGAGGGCACAGCGAGCACGTGCACACAGGGAACTGGCCAGCAGCCATGCCAATGGCACTCCCTGAGAGCAGAAGGGACACTAAGGGACATCAAATCCCCAGGGCCACCGAGCGAGCGGGGCCTGCCCTGTCGCACACACCCGCTGGCCACGTGAGGCTGCCCAGCGCTCAGGATGTGGCAGATTTGTCCGAACGGAGACACCCACCACTGTAAAATGTACACTAATTTCAAAGACTTAGCATAAAAAACGTAACATATTTCATTACGATTTTTATATTGATTATATGCTGACATAATATCTGGGATTATGGAGTTAATAAAAATCTACTATTAAAATTAATTTCTCTGTTCTTTTTTTAAATTAATAGGCTTTATTTCTGAAATCACTTTTAGGTTCACAGCAAAACTGAGCAGAAAGTGCCGAGTTCCCACGTCCCCGTCCCCACACGTGCAGCCTCTGCCACCACAGCGGCGCGTCTGTTCAAGCAAGGAGGCCACACGGACGTGCCATTGCCACCAGCGTCCTCCGCTCACAGTAGGTCCACCCTTGGGCTTGGACAAATGCATGACACGCGTCCACCACTGCAGTGTCACACAGAGCAGTGCCACTGCCCTGAAGACCCTCTGTGCTTCGCCTGTTCGTCCCTCCGTCCCCTGCCCTGGCAACCGCTGATCTCTTCGCTGTCCCCACGGTTTGCCTTGTCCAGAGTGTCACATAGTCAGAAGGCTGCAGTACGTAGCCTTTTCAGAGTGGCTCTGTTCACTTAGCAATATGCATTTACGGTCCCTTCATGTGACCTGTTTCTCTTTAGTGTGGACACTGGGACATTTAAACCACACATTTAAAGCACACATCAGCTCAAGTTCTATTCCTAATGGATGTGCCAGCCTGGATGCGGTGCCACGGCAGCGGGTGGCGCCCGAAGGGTGTGCACAGGGCCCCAGGGGACAGGTGTGTGTCCCTTTTAGACAGCACTGTCCCAGCAGGTGGGCTGAGGGGCTGTGGGGAATGTGCCTGGACGGTGCCTGGGTGGTGGCACACGCTGCTGTGGTAGGGCTGGCACTGCTGCTGCTCTAGGAGCAGCTGTGGCTGCTGGTGGCGGCAGGTGACTGAGTGGGCAGCGAGAGGAAGGACAGGACGCAGGCCCAGGAGGAGGAGTCAGATGACTCGGGGCTAGACGGCGTCAGGTTGATGGAGGTGGCGGAGAGGGATGCTAGCCAGGTGACAAGGAGGCTGTGGTGACACCCTCAGGTGGGGTGCTTCTTGGGGGATGGCGAAGGCTGGGCTGGGGCCAGGACAGCCCCTGGGTGAAATTTGAGGTCAGGGGACCTGGGCTTGCGTCCCCACGCTGCTGCTGATTTGCCGAGCTCCCTGGGCGGCAGCCAGGATCTTGGCCTCAGTTTCCCCCTTTGAGGCATCAGAGGGCTGGAGTTAGGGGTTGCTGGGTCCCGCCAGTGTGAAAGGCTGTGGCCGCATACCCTCCGCCAGCAGGCACGCACAAGTGCCCCCGACTCTCTGGCCTCCCGGGACCCCTCCCACGAGGGCTGAGGGCATCTGTTCCTCCGGGAAGACTCGCCCAGACGCTGCATGCGGGTGGGCAGCGCGAGTTCCGTCTCACACCTCATTTCCTCTCAGCAACTGCGTCTCAGGTAAATAAGTCAGTGCAGCCTCTGCACCTGCGCATGGACGTTTATTCCCAGAGACTGAGCTGGAAGATGCTGCGCAGCTCGGCAGGGCCGCAGCCCCCCGTGCCGTCTTGCAGGGGTGCCTGGGAGAGCCCTGCTCCGGAACGCGCCAAGCCTCTGGCAGGCCAGGCTGCTCGGGGACACGCCGCTCCATGGACACGCCGCTCCCCCATGACGGATGGCCTCGTCTCCCCGGGAGTGCATTTGTCTCCACAGCGCACTCACCGCGCTTCGGGCTGTCAGAGAGTTCAGACCTCGGACTGTGGTTAGAAAACCTGAAAGGCGGGGGACAGAACCGATTCCCACAGGCGGTGGGGGTGGTGGCACGCACAGGCCGGGGGGCAGGAGGTGTGCGGGAGACGGATGCGTTAGGAGGTGCTGCTGCGCCACAAGGGAGCCGTGCTCAGCTGACTATTATTTTAAATTCCAAAGTCCCTTCCTTGAAAGACCATTAAGAAACCCCACGCGTGCCTGTTGACCATTTCCTGTGTGTGCTCAGCGCTCTGCAAGCAGCAGTAAGACTCGGCCAGAGAAGGCCACTCTAGTGCCGAGAGGGAAACCAAGGCAGGGCAGGGCGAGGGCTGGAGTGGAGGTGGGGGGTTGGGCTCCCCGGCTGCCTTGCAGACGCTCGCTCTGTCCCAGTGCTGGAGGCCAGGGTCCACAGTCAAGGTAGGGCAGAGCCGTGCTTCCTCTGGAGACCCTCGGGGAGCACCCTTCCTGCCTCTGCCCCTCCTCGCGGCTCCCGGCGGTCCTTGGCTGTGGCTGCATCGCTGGTCTCTGCCTCTGTCTGCACGCCCTAAACCCAGAGTGATTTCATCTTGATCCTTAGCTGATTATATCTGCAAAGATGCTGTATCCGATAAAGTCACCTCTGAGGTTCTGGGTGGACTTGGATTTGGGGGTGACCACATTGAACCCTTTATAGGCAGTCGCATTTATTGAGCACCTATTTTATACAGGAGACTCTGAATTAGCACCTTACCTGCCTAATTTGTGTTTAAACCTCCCTCCTGCCCTGGGGAGCTTCCGTTTTTCAGTGAAGGAATGGAGACAGGCAGCCGGTCGGTCACGGCAGAGCGGGGACGCAGCCCGGGTCTGCAGGGCCCCCGCCTCCAAAGAGTCTGATGCAGGTGGGAAGCCACGAGGGGCCCAGGAAGGAGGGAGGCCCCTTGCTGGGACCACCGAGGGGGCACGGTGGGATCTAGGTGCATGGCTTTGGGGCAAAGCTGGCTGCAGGGAGCGCAGTGAAGCGTGAGAGGCCGAGGTGACCCCTAGTGACAGCCGACAGCTCCCCCAATGTAGGCTGAGTGTGTGCTGGGTGTCGGGCTCAGTGCCAGGCACTGGAGGAGCCAGGGGTCCATACTGCACTGTGTGACAGTGGCCGCCAGGCAGGGGCGCCGGGAAGCCAGCACAGCAGCCAACAGCGTGCCGGGGCTGGGCAGAGGGGGGAAGGGAGCTACTGCTCGCTTGCACTGGGGTCCCACTTCGGACTGCTGGTCTGTCTCAGTGGACCCCGGCGCGGGCAGGGAAAGGGAGTGGTTTTAAGCTGCGGATAAGTCTGGGAAACAGCCTCAGCACCCAGCTGGTCAGTCAGGGGCAGAGCGAATGCAAGGCCTCGGACCAACCCCAAACCTAACGCCACCTCCTCCTAAAGCCCATGCAGAGCACCCGGTGGAGTGTGGACAGCATCACCAAGATCACCCAAGACCACCAGCCACGCACCAGCTGGCACTCAATAAATGCTTGTCAGATTCCTTTGGAGGTCGTCCAGGTGCCAGATCTGGAGGCTGTGTGACCTCAGGTGAGCAGGTTTCCCTCTCTGGGCACAGTTTCCCACTGAAAATGTGGGGATTGGACTTGATTATGTCTAAGCACCAGCACCCAGTGGGTCCAATTCCTACACACCTTCCTTAGCTGTCCCGGTGACCCCTGAACCTGCCCTGCTGGGAGAAGTTCTCCCCTGAATCTCGGGACAGCGTCAGCATCCCTGGAGGAGAGCTCGGCATGTGCAAAAGGAAGGAAGGGAGGAGGGAGGAGGGAGGAGGGAGGAGGGAGGAGGCGGGAGGGAGGAGGGAGGAGGCAGGAGGGAGGACAGCACCTCTCACTGAGCGCCTCCCTCCTCTGTGCCCGGCCCCCCCGGGTGCCCTGCCCGGCACTCAGTACCCAAACCATCTCCGAGTTCTTTTACTGCATCCAGCAACTCAGAAAGCGATCATTTTAATCTACATTTATTCAAATTAAAAATAAAAATCCAGAGTCTAAAAACGGGCAAATAGAAACATGGAAGGCAAGCGCAGTTGGAAAATTGCTATTTGCAAATCGGCTGCTTAATTGCTGAGTGTTAGTACATAGTCACTTTAAAAATGATTTAATTACGCCGTTTTCCTACTCTGCAATTAGCCCATTGGAAGGGACCTGTGTGCAGGGCCCGCCCGGCTCAGGGCAGGCAGCCCCTGCTCTCCCACCGACTCCCCCTGCCGCCGCAGAGACCACACGCAGGTGTGGCGCGGGCACCACCTGGGAGGCCCTTGCTCCCTCCCAGCAAGCCCACCTTCAAGCACTGGCCTTGGGCCAGGATTACACCTCTTTGAGACTCAGTTTCTTTATCTGTAAAAAGGGTTCATGATGCAGCCCTCGTGTGCCTGTCCTGAGGATTCGAAAGGTGTGTGCAGGACAAGCACGAGGCAGGCACGAAGTCGTGGGCAGGTGGCACCATCTCGGGTTATGGTGCCACCTGAGGGAGGCTGACACTGTGCCCGGACATCACACTGCTTGAGGTGCGGGCTACTCTCTGCTTGAAGGTACAGCTGTGTGCGATGAGCCTTATGTTCCCTAACAATTACGATTCTGAGCCCTGGCACCTGCTCTGCATGTGACCCCTTACAAAGCCCCTTGAGTGGACCCATAACCACGCTGGCGGGTAGGTACTGACACCTACACTCCACGTATGGGGAGACTGAGGCCTGGCAGGAAAGGGACTTGCCCAAAGGGACTGGAACCCTGGCCTCAGTGGGGACGTGTTGAAGATGTGTTTTCCCAGCAGAATTCATTCCAAGCCTTGGCCGTGTTCCAGGCTGGCCGGGCAGCTCTGGGACGTGCAATGAGCAAGGACTGACGCCGACTCGACAGTCCGTGGACCGCGCTGGCACTCAGGACCTGACAGCTCACAGAACCTGCTCAGAGGATGTTTGATCCGCTGCCCAGACATCCTAATAAACCGTCCAGGATCCGAGAGGAAAAGGGAATTAAGGTGACACAGGGCGCCTGCAGGGAAGTGAAGTCATTCAGGAAAATTCCGGGACGTGGCCTGAGATTCCGAGTGGGAAATGGGGAGTGGGGCCAGTGAGGGGCAAACAGCGCGGAAGGAAACACAGTCCCGCCTGGAGGGGCGCACGGCGTTGGGGGCAGGGGAGACAGTGCCAGGCAAGTCACCCAGACATGGGGCAGCAATGGTGGCAGGATCCGAACACATACCTGACAGAGGGCAGACGCCCTCCGGTGCGAAAGGCCTCGGGGGAGGATTTAATGCAGGTGACACTCACTGTGCTCTGGTCACCTGCACAGGATGGTGTGGAGGTCACCTCACCAAGACATCACAGCCCCCCGCCAGGAGTATGCCTTCCCATTTCACAGATGAGGATACTGAGGCACAAGGAACATTGAAAACTCAGTGTTGACCCCAGGAAGAGGCTCCAGGCCACCTTCTCTGCATGGCCCAGGCCCCCAACCCACATCCCCAGAGGAGTCGGCACGGCACAGCACCCGCCTGGCACATCCTGGGCAACTCCGAGGCTCTCCAACCTGCCAGCAACTGGACAGTGACCTCAGCTTGTCCCAACACAGGAGCTGCATTATTGGCACCTGTGAGTTATCCGCTGCTCAGGGCTTCTCCTTAGCTCCATCTCAGCCCCTGACTCCACCCCGGCAGCGTCCCCTGGGGGCCGAGAGGGTGCCGCAACTCCCAGGGGCAGCATCCCCACAGCCCCCCCTGGAGCCCGTGCCCACTCCCTGCGTCCATCCCAAGAGCCTCTTCTCCTGATGGCCCTTCCACGTGTGGGTTCAGCCCCCACCGTGGCTTCGCGATGTTCCGTGTCCACTGTTGTTGGGGGCTGTGATGCCCCCCAGCAGGTCTTTCCAGCTGGGCCTGATCCAGGGCCCCTGGCGCCCCTGCCTGCAGCCTTCACCAACGCCTTAGGGAGGGACTTGGCCCGGGGCCTGGGCTCAGACACACGCAAAAGCAGTGCCTACCTCGCTCCCGGCCCCTGCAGCCTGTTTACACCATAATGAGGATTCGATCCTTGTCCATGACTCTCTCACTAGAAACCCCTGGGGGAAGCGAACGCCGTCAGCGCCAGAGCGGCTTCCAACAAACCGCCCCCGAGCACCTACGTGCAGGCTTCACGCTGGACCCGGCGTGCAGAGCGGGTGGGCAGGAATTTCTGCAGCCACAGAGAACAGGCACAGCTTCCCCTGGGTCTCGTCCAGACGCCTGCAGGGTCACTTAGTCCCATCCCAACTGATGGCTTTTCCTGTACAAACAGGAGACCGAGGCACACCAGGTGAAGTCACTTGTCCCGGGTCAGAAGAGACGAGGTGGACTCTACCTGACCCAGGTTCCACAAATGTGCACCTGCTGTGCGGCCCCCGCTCTGCGGGAGCGAAGGGCACCACAGTGCTGGCTGGTTTTATTTCTGCAGGTTTGAAAATGACTCAAGGTGGGACCTTTGGGGTGGCTCTTGTCCCAGTTGGCAGAGTCAGAGTTTGTTTATAACCATCCAGGCTGAATGAGGCCCACACCCCTGGAAGTGTCCTGGTCACTCCCCTGGCATGTGGCATGGGCAGAGCTCCCCTTGGCACGTGGGGCCTCGTCAGCCTCCAGCAGGATCTTGCTTCCGAAGCTGTTCTCGCAAGCCCTCCGCTGGGCACACTTCCAAGAACCAAGGCGGGTGTTGGGGCCACCCTCCAGCCCCATGCCAGCCAGCTGGGAGAGGGCAGAGCCTGCAAGCCAGGGCCAGCGGCCACAGCAGGTGCAGGGACGGGGGCTGCAGGGGAGAGGCCACCTGCACTTGATGCCATGTTGTGGCTCAACGAGAAGCAAACCTCGGTCGAGCCAGGACATAGCCCGTGACCTCTGGGTTAATTGGGGGAAATTGCATTTGGTGTGGCTGGAGGGTCCGAGCTGAATTTACGGCCAGGCAGAAGCGAGTCTCTGGCAGGCCTTGGGTGACAGGTGTGTGCAGGGGCTGCACCGTCACATTGGGTTTGCTCGGGCAGGACACACGAGCACCTCCTACGAATGCGCCAGGCCAGTGACTTCTTTCTCCTGCTGCCTGGTGTGGATCACACTAACCCACACATTGTCCCCGGGAGCCAACCTATCTGGGAGGATGGCAGGCCACCCTAAAGCCCAGAGTACCATTTTAAACAGGAAGCCCCCAAATAGAATAAGACAACTAACAAGACAAGTAGAATTAGCTGGATGCCCCCCTCCCCAGACCCCACAACAACGCAGACCTAAAGAGCTTCCCCACCCAGCAGCCGCCTCGTGTGGACAGAGGCCAGGAATTCCCAGCAGGAGTGGAGCGGAAGGGCCGGGCAGGCCTGGACAGAGCGGAGGAGGGGACATGAGCCGCCGAGTCAGAGACCAGGGACACGGCTTGGGAGCAAAGCCTCGGGGTTAATCTGCCCTTGTGACCTAGAACCTAGAACCTGAGCTTCGGCAATCCACATGCAATAACTTCCTTCTCCATATGCTGACACATCCTGATTCTTCTTGGAATCATTGAAAATTGTGGACTGAGGACAGCAGAAAGCGGCTGCAGCAGCAGCAAGAAGAGAAGCCGCTTCCGCCTGCGCCATCACCGCGCCCACCTCTCCCCGTTCCCGCCGGCCTTGTCCGAAGCGAGCGTATTTTACAGCAGAGCAGTGACGACAGGCACGCAGATTTGTGCTCTCATTTCCCGCCGGCTGTGTAATATCCCATCGAGTGTGCGTGGCATTACTGACGGGTCACCCCTTAGGCTGAACTTTTTAAAATCCTTTCTGCAACCATCAAGTGCCCGCTACCTGATGCGCACCTGGAAACGCACCGTTTTCTGTGCATCGCCAAGACCAGCAACAGCGCCCTCCGTGAACATTTCGTCCGTTTGACACCTCCCGGCCTGCTTCCCCTGCATCATTTCCCAGGGTTGAGCCCCAGGACCAGGGGGCCTCAGGGAGATGCTTTGAGCCCCTACACAGCTTTTTAAAAAATATATATATAGATACAAGAAACTCTTACAAACTCAGTATTTTAAAAACAAGGGTCCTCATTTATTCTGAGGGTGTCTTGGAACAAAACGATAACACTTTCATATGCCAATTCCCAGATTATAGAATCTGACACTCTAAATTGATTTCCCAAGTAACTGTTGACTCTATTCCATTTCTGCTAAAAGCCGCCCAAATGATGCATGGAGTGTTTCTAAAGAAGAGCAAAAAAAAATGTACAAGACATGAGAGGATGAGATCTGAGTGCTCCGAAAGGAAATTCTATTTTAAAACACTAAGAAGATTATTTTCATACAAAATATAAAAATTCATTAGGAAATAAGACACAATTAACACAAATAACCCCCATCTCGGGAAGGGTCAGAGAAATGCTTTGAGTCATGAAATTGGGGAGAGTTGGCTGGAAGTTTTAGTGGCAAAAAGTTATGGAATGCAAAACAAACGCTGAGCTGATGACAACTGACCAGCCAAGGCAACGCCCCCGAGGTCACCTCCACATTGTGTCCCAGTGTCTTTGAAGAGAAACCTGTAAAGTAGGTGATGCAGGTGGCCATGGTAATGACCTTGAGATGAGGGCACAGAGCTGCCTTGGAGGGGCTCTGCCCTCCAGGAGCACAGGACATGTTTGCTGCGTGACTGAGTGACCAAGTGAGCTACTAAGATGCTCTCCCAATTCCCATACTGCCTGCAGAGTGTCTCACCTGGGATGCCTGGCCATGCCATTCCCAGGCCTCCTGGATCTCAGGACCTGTTACTGGGTTGACTCCAAAATGTGACTCAACTTTTCTATTTAAAAAACACCGATGTGCTGCTTGTGGTATCCTTCCCAGGGGGCACAGAACGAATCTAGGTGCCCACACCGCTGTCCCCTCAGAAGGGCACCACGTGTCTCCAGCAGTGGGTGACACCTCTCAAGCACCCACTGCGGAAGAAAGGGTGGGTTCGGGCCAGGCTAATGTCAGCTCTCTGCTTTCCGCCCCTTAAGAGGTTTTCTCTCCTGAGGGTAGAGTCTTAACTGGAAACAGGCCAGGCCAAAGCTCGTCTGAAGTTTCCACATCTGAGCGTCGGGGAGCGCGGCAGACAGCTGACATCTGAGCGTCCGGGAGGGTGGCAGACAGCTGCTGGGCTGGACTTCCCGGCAGGGCGGGGGGAGCGGCGCGAGGGGCTGAATTCTCAGCGACAGGAAGAAACAGGCTGCACTGGCCTCAGCCTGCTCCCACCTGTCCCCAGACCCTAGAGGCACCGCCGGGCCTCCACAGGGCACGCCAGGCCGGCTCTGCAGAACCACGCACCCGGAGTGCCTCTCACTGTCTGCCCCCTCCCTCTGTCTGCCCCTCTGTCTTCCCCCGTCTTCCCCGCTCTCTGTCTGCCCCGTCTACCCCCACTCTGCACCCCTCGTCAGCCCCCCCACCCGCACGAGCAGAGATCGCTGGCCCTCTTTATGCACCTCTCATCCTGTCCCGTATCTCTGCGCCCATAGCTCTGTGGGTGCCATTTCTCCGTGACTCTAAGTGTCCTCCACAGATGCGGCTCTGTCCTTGTCCCTCTTGGTCCACCTACCTTTCTCCGTGTGCCCCTGATTTTCTATGCGAGCCATTCTCTCCCTCATTCGTCCCCTTCTACCCTGGGATCTCGCAAGAGCAGACATTGCTCACTAGAAAGACATTGTCTGGGGACAATGTCTGGCCATCTCTGCTCCACCACAGGGAGGACAGGGGACGTAGTTCTGCCCTGGCCCATCCCTGACGGGTGACCAGATACCATTGCTCCCAGTCCCAGGGGCAGTCAGATGATAGTAGGGATGCATGAAGTTGGGGTGTGCTGCGTACTGTGAACAAACAAGCAGGGGTGGAGAGTTCTGGGGGTGCTACTCCATCCAGAGGGGTCCAAGATGCCGTGAGGTGACATGGAGCAGAGATGCAATGCAGCAGGGCGTCAGTCCATGTGTGTACCTGGGAAGGAGAGCAGCAAGTGCAAAGGCCCTGGGGGGACTCCACACCCAGGTTGCATCTCCTGGGCATGTCGCTGAACAGGGCACATCCCCCACCTGGCTGCAGCATCCACAGCCGGGAGCGGGCGAACCCTGTGGCTGCCTGCTGGGCCCTGGGACTGGCTGGTATCACCAGGACACAGGTGCACTGCGGATTTGAACCTCAGCTGGTCTGGCCTACCTGGTGAGCAAGGTGTACCCCTACCAGGGCAGGGTGCCCTCCCAGGGCAGGTCAGCCTGGAGGACACCACACAGTCGAGAGCTGCTGAGAGCTGGGGACAGCAGGGCACCCATCCTGTCTCAGCCCCGGCAGGGACAGGACGCCAGACACGCAGCAGAGGGAGCCTCCACCCCACCTGCGCTCGACCCCAGGGGAAGGGCAGGCGTTTGTGTCCACACCCATTTCAGTCTGGGACTGGGGACACGGCAATGCCGCCAGCACAGTCAGAGCCGGCCGAAACCCGTTCAGACATCACCACACTTTCCTCAAGCATCGAGTCCACACTAATAAGGCAAATAAACATGGCATTTAAAGATCAGAGGCGGCACAGTTACAGTCTATTAAATTAAATTCGCCGTCAAGGGTGAAAGAGAAGATACACTGGGATTATTCTAGTCATGGCAATTAAAAAAAAAAAAAGAAAGGAGCATCTGAGAGATGTAATTTCTCGGTCCCTGAAGCAGCAACAGCGGCCGCGGGGGAGTCTGTGGTTTGGGAGGCTGGGACAGGGGGACCGGCCCGAGCCCCTCCCGAGACAGGAGCCCGAGCCTATGCGGGGCTCGCTGGCCCACCCAGCCCCCAGGACACCGCCTCCCACAATGCCGGCCCTCCCTCTGGCCCTACGCAGCCTGCCTCACCCCACAGGGCCCTTTCTTCCTGAGGGTTCATCCCAGCCCCATTGGAGCTTTGCTTTCCCACCTGGAAAATGGGAGTGGTAAGAGTCCCCCGGCGGTGACCTAGAAGTCCTCCCCGAGTGTAGATGAGAATGGACTCGACAATGTCTTGTGGACAAGATACACGCCTGGCCATGCGGTCATTCTCCTGGCCCCCTGCCCCATTTCTTCCCTCTGCTCTGCTGGCCCCCGGGAGGCTGGTCCCCACTGGCCAGCGACCTCCTGCCGGGCTGAGCTGACGGAGGCGCTGGCTGGAGGAAGGAGGCAGCCAGGCCATGTCCCTCTCTGTGTCCCCTCCGTGTCCATCCTGCTTCTGCTTCCTGCTGGGTGGCCCTGGCCCCGAGCTGTAGGGAGGCCACCATCTCCCTTTTCCGTCTGCTCTGGAGGGGGCTGCGGACGCCACAGTTCCAATCGCTGGGCAGCTTCACTGCCCCATGGCCCGTGGCCCATTCTCTGTTCCGTGTATTTGAAGCAGGTGCTGATTTCCTGTTCGGGCCTTGACATCTGCCGCCTCCTCAGAACCACCGGTTGCCCACGGAAGGCTCCTGCCTGTGCCTGGTGCACCTGCTGTGGCCTCCTGTCCTGCTCACAGGGTGGCCCCACGCCGTGCCACGCTCTTCCCCGGAAAAGTTGCTGGGTCACACAGCAGGTCTGCCTAGTGCTGCCGGGTGTCAGCCTTGTCTTTCTTTTCCCATTTTATGTTCTTTCGATGATATCTTTGTCCCTATTTATCAGTATTGGGTTCAATTTTGCACTGATGCATGGTAGAGCCATTTTTTTAAAGTGCAATGAAAATAGTTCTGTGGCTTTATTTCTGGTGATATAAATCATATTTGCGCATTGTAAAAACCTGAGTCAAGCATAAACATCAGAATTATAAACAGTCTGAAATCCCCCACCCCACCCTGGTCGCAGGTGTGCTGGTGGGAGACGACTGGGGGCTGCCTCCCCTCCTTCCCCCAGCCTTCTTCCCTCTGCCCCTCCCCTCCCTCCCCCACCCTTCTTCCCTCTGCCCCTCCCCTCCCTCCCCTACCCTTCTTCCCTGTGCCCCTCCCCCACCCTTCTTCCCTCTGCCCCTCCCCCTCCCCCTCCCCCTTCTTCCCTCTGCCCCTCCCCTCCCTCCCCTACTCTTCTTCCCTATTTCCCTCCTCCTCCCCTTCCCTTCCTCCCCCACCCCTCCCTCCCCCACCCTTCTTCCCTCTGCCCCTCCCCCTCCCCTTCCCTCCCTCCCTCACGCCCCATGCACTCTATTACAATGTATTAAAATCCAGTCTTCCCGCCCACTCCCAGGTAGCCAAACCCAACCAAACACCCAAGCAGGGACCGCTGGGCCCTTCCCCTGAGCTCCTGACCACGCGTGCAGACACAGCGTCTGCGTGGCAGCCTTGGCGTTTTGTTTTGTTTCATGTTAAGCGAGATCACGTTATCCACTCCCAGGAACCCTGCTTTTCTCACTAAACACATCGTGGCACCCTCCAAGTCGATGAGAGCCTCTCTCCCCGTGACAGTCCCCAGTGTGGCCCTGCTCCCCCGTGCGTCCCTGGCCTGGGGCATTCGGCTTGCTCCCATCTTACATGGCTGGTCTCCACTGTCGGCAGCGCGGGACGTAAGAAACATCCCTGGAAACAGAGGGCCAGTGCTGCGGCGTTCGCCACGCTGGAGACAAGGGCAGGGGCGGGAGGGCAGCAGGAGCCTGTCTCCGCTTTGGCGGGCTGGCGGGCATTGCTGGCTGGCTCTCCACGCCCGGTGACCGTGTGTGCCACCGGGGTGCCAGGGCACCTCCGTGCTCTCCCCTCTCCCTGCAGCTCCCTGAGAAGAGCCAAACGCTCCCTCTCCCTCCCTTTCATCCGGGCACCATTGCTGGGGTGCAGGAAGCGGCCACCACCCTCACGCCCGTGTGCACCCTCCTGCCCCCGGGAGGGAAGCCCCTTTTCACCATTTATGGGCTTTGGGATCGAGTGCTCCTCTGTGACGGGCCCTCGCCACCTCAGTTTCCCCACTCACATCCTTCTGTGATCCACCTACAGGATCTTTCCAGAAATATATCGTGGTTATCACAGGTCCTGGCCCTGTACTCCTCACACAGGGCGCTTCTCATAAATCCATGTTACCCACTGATTTCACTTATAGCTTTTTACCTTACAAACAATTATGTTTTATTTATTTAATTTGTGTGAATGTAAGGGGTACAAGTACAGTTTTGTCACATGGATGTGTCGTGTAGTGGTGAAGTCTGGGCCCTTAGTGTCACCATCTCCTGAAGGTGTCCGTGGTGCCCATTCAGTCCCTTCTCACCCCCCCACCCTGAGTTTCCAGTGCCCATTATTCCACTCTCTCTGTCCACGGGGACACACTGAGTGGCTCCCACCTGAAGTGCGAACATGCTGCATTTCACGTCTGTTTCTGAGTTATCGCACTTCGGAGAATGGCTCACAGCTCCACGCAGTTGCTGCAAAAGGCAGGATCTCATTCTTTTCTATGGCTGAGTAGTGTTCCATGGAGGGGGTGTGTGTGTGTGTGTGTGTGTGTGTGTGTGTCTGTGTGTCCCACATTTTATCAGTTCCTCCACTGATGGTCACTTAGGTTAATTCCATATCTTTGCTATCGTGAATTGTGCTGCGATAAACACATGGGTGCAGGTGTCTTTTTAATATAATGATTTCTTTTCCTTTCAGTAGCTACCCAGTAGTGGGATTGCTGAATTAAATGACAGTTCTATTTTTAGTTCTTTGAGAAATCCCCATACCGTTTTCCATAGATGTTGTACTAATTTACGTTCCCACCAACAGCATATAAGCATTCTCTCTTCTCTGCATTCTTGCCAATATCTGGTATGTTTTGGCTTTTTAATAGTAGCCATTCTGACTGGTGTAAGATGGTATCTCATTGTGGTTTTAATTTGCATTTCTCTGATGATTAGTGATGTTGAGCATTTTTTCATATGTTTGTTGACCATTTGTATGTCTTCTTTTGAAAAAATGTCTTTTATGTCCTTGCCCACTTTGTATTATAATGGGATTATTGGGGTTTTTTGTTGTTGTTATTGAGTTGTTTGAGTTCTTTGTGGATTCTGGGTGTTAGCTCATTGTTGGATGCACAGTTTGCAAATATTTTCTCCCATTCTGTAGGTTGTCTGCTCATTCTGACATTTCTTTTGCTGTCCAGAAGCTTTTTAGTTTAATTAAGTCCCATTTGTCTATTTTTTATTTTGCTACATTTACAAACAAAAAATACATTTTTATTTTGTTACATCCATGACAAGGTCTTAGTCATGAATTCTTTGCCTAGGCCAATGTCCAGAAGAGTTTTTTCCAGGATTTCTTTTAGCATTTTTATAGTTTGGGGTCTCACATTTAAGTAAAAATCAACCTATCTTGTGTTAATCTTTGTGTGTGGTGAGGGAGAGGGGCCAGTTTCATTCTTTTGCACGTGGCATCCAATGTTCCCAGCACCGTTTATTGAATAGTGTCCTTTCTTCAGTGCATGTGTTTGTTGACTTTGTTGGAGATTAGCTGGCTGTAGGTCTGTGGCTTCATTTCTGGGTTCTCTATTCTGTTTCATTGGTCTACGTGTCTGTGTTTATACCAGTAGCATGTTGTTTTGATTACTACAGTCTTATAGTATAATTTGAAGTCAGGTAATCTGATGTCTCCAGCTTTGTTCTTTTTGCTTAGGATTGCTTTGGCTTTTGGGGCACTTTTTGTTGTTGTTGTTGTTCCATACAAATATTAGGATTTTTTTCTAATTCTGTGAAAAATGACATTGGTATTTTTTTATAAGAGTTGTATTGAATCTATAGATTGCTTTGTGCAGTAATAGTGATCTGTAGTAATAGGTACCAAATACAAAAAACAAGAAACCAGGAGTACATTTAACCAAGGATATAAAAATCTCTTCAAGGGAAACTAGTACAAAACACTGATTAAAGAAATTGTAGATGACATAAATAAATAGAAGAACATCCAATGCTCATGGATTGGAAGAATCAATTTTTTTGTGTTTTATTTGTTTGTTTTTGGGTTTTTGTTTTTTGAGACAGAGTCTCTTTCTGTCACCCAGGCTGGAGTACGGTGGCCTCATCATAGCTCACTGCAACATCAGACTCCTCGGCTCAAGCGATCCTCCTGCCTTGGCCTCCCAGAGTGCTGGAATTACAGGCATGAGCCACTGCACCCCACCAATGTTGTTAAAATGACAAACAATTATGTTTCACATATCAAATGTGTCTATATTTTCTTTGGTTTCTTGTCTTGCTTAAATTGTTATATATATTCTCCTAATCTTTCTTACGATATTTGTATTTTTAAAAAATTTTATTTTTTTTAATCATCCTGAACTCTTTAATCTTCCTCTCGACCCAGAGACCCCACCCTATGTCCCCAGCCAGCTCCCTCACCAAAGTCAGGCACAACTTAAATTTTTCCCATTGGAAGTACCAAACGGGCCATTGACATTTTTCCCCACTAATTTAAAAAACTGCCTTTCTCATTATTAATTGTCATTCTCTTTGTCTATCAGTGTGCACATTGGTGTGCCGAGCAGGGTCACCCCACTGAGTCATTTTTCTTTTTTTGTGCCATTTGGGTTTGAGGGCAGCAATCTTATGGTAAGTTGTAATGGTTTCTCAGGCAAGTTCCCTTTCTTTGGTTTCTTTTTCTCTTTTTAGAAGTTCTTTTCTATTTTTGGACAGTTATTCTCCTATATAAACTTTAAAAGAATTTATCTACTTTCATTTTTATACACTAAAACATCTAAACGTGAGGTTAAATAAATGTGGGGTCTAAAATGCCACAATTCTGGATTACGACAATAAGTGCTCAGAAACACTTAATTCTAACAGTCATGACCTCCTGCCGGTTTTCACAGGGGATTTCCTGTGACCATTAGGTGCTGGTTCGGTCACTGGCTCCAGCGATCTAGTAAAAACCAGCTAAACTTTGAGAAAATATTCCTACCATCCTTATATACGTAGATGAATGTCATTTTAAATTCATGGCACTTACCTATACTGCTTTGTTTCATTTGTTTGTTGTTTTGTTTTGTATCTGTGTATTGGGGTATAAGTGTCTATTTATCCCCTAACATGTTTAGGCTATGCTACCTCCAGGAAGCCCTCCCTGACCACATCGAGTCTCAGATAATGTTTATTGGGCTCCCACACAATGCACAGTCTATGTGCTTTAGAGACGTGTCTACCCCTGCCTCCCGGCTGCCCCACAAGTTCAGAGATAAGGACCTGCCCTTGGGGGAAAGGAGCACCAAGGCTCAGAGGGGAAGCGAGCAGCCAAGACCACACGGCCAGTTTGTGGCTTACTTGTTCTACTGCTCTCTTTGCTGCCCTACCAGAGCAGGACCTCGGCAACGTCAGCTGATGAGCACACGAAGGACAGATGGACAGACACGCAGACAAAGCCATTCTGCCTGCAGCAGCTGCTGGGAACTTCTAAGTGGAGAAGTACAAATCCATCACCACGGCAAAGGGAGTTTTCTGGGGCTCCCCGTGGAGTGAATGTGACTGTGCCAAACAGAGCTGGGTGCCGAGCGCTCACCACAGGCAGCAGCCCCGCGGCTGGCTGACATCCTCGGGCCTCGTTAGTCCAGACGCCGCAGCGTCCTGTGCCGTGCAGAGGCGGCGTATTCAGATTGGGATAAGCCCCTTTCCTCACATGCTGTTTCCCGGGATTCACCCAAGTCAGACGCCAGGATCCTGGACTGTCCTGCAGGGAGGTCGTCCCCGACTGTCCCTGCTGGCTGCCACAGCCACCCCACCCCGGATCAACACCCCACCTAGAGAGGGGAACGCAACCCTCGCTGCCTGGCTGTGCCGTCTGGCCGTGAGCTCCCACTGCCTGGACTCCTCGTGGCGACTCGGGGAGTTCGGTGCCGTCCACCCGTCTCATACAGGGGAAACGGAGGCAGAGACTAAAGGTTGGAAAGGCCGCACGCCAGGCCCGACCCCCAGCTCTGTCCACACACGGCCACCCGATCTTCACTGCAGCTCTCCGAGGGTGGCGCAGCGCCCACCCCCATCTTTCCTACGAGAAAACTGAGGCTCCAGAAGTAAGAGGCAGAGCCGGGCTTCCGCGCAGCCCCCGCTGGCCTGCCACTCGGGGCTGAGTGCTCCCTGCGCCACGCTGTGGGTGTCAACCGCTTTCCATGTGGGACAAAGCCTCACCGTACCCTAACGGTGGCCGCCCTGCCCATCTCCTCTCTGCGGCCAGAGGCTGGGGTGCAAGGCTGGTGGTGGTTGGGAGGGGCCCGACTCAGGCAGCTGGACCCCCAGGCCAGTTCTTCTGGAACAGTCTGTGACCGTGCCCAGAACACAGTGCCGCATCAGACACCAGCCCCTCCCCTGCCCCCGTGTGGGGTTCTGCCAGTTGCCACAGTTGAGAACCAATTCAGTGTCATTCCATTTATCTGCTTAATTGGCTGCCCTTGATTGGATGTCATTGGAAAGGGGCCCAATTCTCCTTCTTAATTTAAGAGCAGAGTTGATGTCCTTGTTCAAGGCTAAAAGGAATCATGGAGATGATCTCAGCGGACCAGGGCCACCCCCCGCTTCCCGGTTCCAGAGCTCCAGGACCCGAGACAGCCACACGCCCGCTGGGAAATGAGTTGGCTCACACGCCTGGCATCTGGAATCCCAACCCTAGGAGGCGGACGCAAACCCTGGGCTCCAGTGTACAGATGAAGAAACTGAGGCTCAGAGAGGGGAAGGGTCATGTTCCCGGCCATAAGGCTGGGAAATGGAACCGAGACCGTCCGTCTCGATGGTCTCAGGTTCAGTTGCGTTTGTCCTTCCTCAGGGCTCCCCACTGCTGACCGCATTCCTGCTTGTCTGGGGCCTCTCTGTGTGGGCACCTGTCTGCAAGCTGCGCCCCCGGCCCCTCCTCTACCCCTCCGACAGCGCAGCGGGCGGAACCCCGCGCCCCTCGCCTCCCCTCCTCACTGCGCACGGCTGCAGGTGATGCTCCGAGCTTCCCATGCCGGGCGAGGGGCAGTGTAGTGGCTCACTCAAGTGTCACAGAGCCCGTCACGGATGACCGGGTCTGTATCTATGGAGGTGGGGCATGGGCTGGCCTTGGGGTCAGTCACGTGAGCAGAGAGAACAGCCGCCCCTTGGGGCACGTGCAGTGGGCAGGAGACTGCGGACAGTGGTGCCTGAAGGGACACAGGCCACAGAAGGACACGCAGAGGCTCCTGAGACGGGCAGTGTGGGGGAGGCCCGTGCAGGGCGAGGTGGCCGCGGCCACTTCCGGAGCTGCATGGACCAGGGTGTCCCTGTGGGCACGCGGGGTTCTCACGGCCTGTTTCTCGGGATTAATGAGACAATTCCGTGACACCCTCTGTGGCCGCCCCCAGCCAGGGCCTGGCACCCAGCATGTGTGGGACCCCTCCGTGGCACCCCTGCTGCCACGCTGGACTGTCCATATCCCACGTCACACAATGGCGTGTTTCCCACGGGTGCTGAGGGGCCTGATTTCTAAGCTAAGTGGCCCGTCTCGCCCAGGGAAGGCTTTGCATATGACTCTTTCTCAGCACTTCTGGTTCACCCGGGAGTCGCCACGGGGCGCGTAGCCTGCTTCCCACCCTGCTTTTACTCCAGATGCCCATCTCTTTGAATTCTGTTTACTTTGTTCTACTGGCAGAGTTTTCGGTCCCTCGGCTCTGGGTGGAATTTTTGCATTTCAGGAGGGATCATTCGAGGCAGGTTTGCAGGGACACTGGCTCCCACGGCCACCCCGGGGGCTCCCCGGCTCACACTGCTCTCTCTCGGTCCCTGGCAGTCAGGCCCAGAGCACGTCACGGTGGAAACATCACGGTTGGGGCAGGACTGGCTGCATGATGTGTGGGGCCCAGGACAAAATGAAAATGCAGTCCCCTTGTTCCATAAGAAATAAAAATACATTTTTCTAAAAAAAAAAAAAAAAAGGCACTCCAAGACAGCGACAGCAGAGCACGGACAAAGCTGGAACCCTCTGACGGGGGGTCACGTGCAGCCACCAGGGCGCTCGCCGTGAAGCTGGCCCTGGGCCGGAGTCCGGTGGGGGTGGGCTCCCAGCCCACCACAGCCGCACACGCACCGAGTGACGTCAGCAGCTACTGTACTTCTCCTCCCCGAGTTTGGTTTCCTGGCCTATGAAATGGCCACTATTTAGGGAAAATTACTAAGATGGAATGAATTGAGCGGCATAAGGAGCCTGTGCGGTACCCGGTGCCCAGCGGGGACTTCGGACATCTCCACTCTTGGTCCCAGCAAAGTCACACGCACACCGAGGGGCTGAGCTGAGAGCCGACACCACGCGAACACTCCGGGTTCCAGGCTCTGGTGCTCTGGGCAAAGGCACTGGGGTTTGCATTACGGTGACGGCCACTGAACGCCCGTTTCCACTGCACATGCGCCAGCAAGAGCCTTGCGCTGGGGGTCAGGTGCCCCCACGAACACAGGCCATGAGCTGTGACGGAGGACCCACCCTGCCCTGGCGCGTGGACAGCAGCGAGAGGGCCAGGGCGAGGACAGTGAAGGTTCAAGTTCAGGGTGGGTGAGCCCCGGCTCCTCCTCCCGCTCCAGGCCTGCGTGGGAGGTGTCCGTGCAAGGCCACGCAGACAGGGGCAAGCCGGCGGAGGGAAGCCTTTCTCCTCCAGGGCTGAGCTCAGAGCTGAGCTGGGGCCTGAGAAACCCACACAGCCCACCGAGAGCCCACTTGCCCTTTGTGTCTAGCCTGTGTTACCTGGTGAAGTTGGAAATAAATATTGAAATGAGGTATCCAGCAAGCTGGGGGCCAGCCAGTCTCCAGAGTTCAACACACGTTTCACCAGCATCCATTTCGGGCCCGTGTGGCCACTGGGGAGCGCAGGCTCGCGGCTGCCTGCATCCGTACCTGCAGCTGCACCTGGCCAGCTCCACCTGGCCAGCTCTACCTGCGCCACCCACACCCCTCTCCAGCCGCTGCGGGTCTGCAGGCACTAACCTATCTGCATCCTCTCCCCAGCTCCTGTCCCCTCGGCATGTCCACCTCTGTCTCCACCCCTGTTTCCACCGTGTCTCCACGTGGCTGGGCCTGAGAAATCTGTGTGGACCAGATAAGAGGCAAGGTCACTGCCAACCTTGTACTTCTAGGAGATAACAAAATGTTGTTCAAAACTCTGTTACCCTATCTCTAAAAGGGTAGTCTCTTTCTTTAAAAAGGCCAGGAATTCCAGGACCACGAATGTGGGTGACATATGTCTGTGTGTATTTCTTCCCCTTTTGAGTTTGAATTTTCACAGCTCTATCGAGTAATATTTTCCCTATTTGGGGCTCTGAAAAGATGACAAACATATGTACATACAGAAAGATACACTTTTAAATCTGCCCAACCCCTCTGATGATTTTGGGCTCACGAAGAGAGAGCCATACGCCTGTGATCGGGTGTCAGGTGCTATAATTGGTTGGGCCTCTCTGCGCAACTGTTTAATTTTAAAACATGAAATCGAGTGAAACTTGTCCAGTAAATGCACCGAGAGATAAAAGAGTAGCCAGAGTCTTAAAAGCAGTGAAATAGCGTTTAAATTGGTCCCACTTTCCCTGGGTCACTGACTCCCTGATGGTTTTATAATATTCTTTTCCCCCTTGATTGTGGCGACAGGAGGAACGGATTTGGCGTGAAGCGCCTCAGTGGTCGCCGCCGCCTGCAGGGCCAGCCTCCCTTCTCTGCTCGGTGGTTTCCGAGTGCAAAGGTCACATTGGCAGCCGGAGAGTCATGAGACCTGGTTTTAGATTCCAGCCTTGCTGCTTCTGGCCGTGTGGCCTTGAGCAGCCGCTTCCGTCTGCGTTCACGAGTACTCCCCCGTCCTCAGACAGACCCGGGGCGGGGGTGATGGGTGGCACCCCACGAGCCTGAGGGCCAAGCACAGCACGCTGCTAGGTGAGGGCACAGCCAGGCCAACCAGGTCCCCGGGGCTCCTTTGAGTAAACTGTAGAAGCCACTCCCATCAGACTCCTGAACGTCCCCACCTCCACATTTTGATGGCGTTCCTTTGCATTCCCACAAATTATCCTCTTCAGAACAGAGATAGATCACTGCCTCGCTCAGGGTTAAGAACATCAATCTGCCCCATGGGCACCACCATGACCATAGAATCCTCTTCTCTCCACCAGGGAGAAGTCATCCTTAGACAGTGGTGCTGAGCACTCTGAGGCCTTGCACTGGCTTCCCGAGAACTTCTTCCCTGGTCTGACCTCTGGCTGTCACCACGCACGTTCTTTATTTTGATGGGCAAGTGGCCCCTGAGCACCAGAGGCAGTCTAGAGGCCATCCAGTCCCTTCTGAAGTTCCTACCTCGAAATGGGACAAGAACCCCAACCACTCTGGGACTGCCTTGCGATGGAAGCCCCCCTCCCTCACGGCCAGGGCACACGTGCCGGGGAACGTCGGTGGGGCGGGCGGAACTGCACTCTGGGGGTCCCGCTGAGGTCCTGCGAGAGCAGGTGGCGCATCGGCAGGGCCCGCGCTTGTTGCTGGAGCCCGTGCCGCCTCCCAGGGGTGGCAGGGATGACTGTCCTTCCACTGTAATTACAGGGGACATTAAGGAAATCACTACCCTGCTGTCAGGTGCATAATCAATTTGGGAAACTTAATTGTGTCTTAGCAGGGGAGGATTTCCCAGGGCGAGACACTTAGAAAGAGCGCAGGGGAGGAGAAGTGCGCCTACATATTCCTGCAGGCACACGGGGACAGGAAAGCCGACACGAAGGTTAGCAATGGAAGGATCTTAATGTCCTCCCCTCGCAGGTGGGCAAGCCCAGGGTGTGGCGGGGCCGGCTGCCTTGCCAGGGTCCGATGTGGCAGATTTGGCATGAGGCCAAGTGCCCAAGCCAGGAGGCCGCAGGAGGCCTGTTCTCAGTCCCTGATGCCAGAGGCAGCCCTGGAGCCTTCGCCCTGAAACCAGGTCACCAAAGCACGTAAACCCTGCCCGCTGGGTGCACACGGCAGCACACCCCACAGTAAGCCCCGCTACCCCCTTGGAGGGGGCTGGATTGACCGACATCATCGCAGGCGTGCCGCCGCTGTCATCTTTCCCTCCAAGGAAGATAAACGTGTAAAGACCAGGCTCAGCTGGAACAAGGAGCCAAGACCACGAGCAGAGCAGGGTTCCAGGAGAGGAGTTCTGGGCTCGGAGTGGTCCACGGGGTCGGGCGCTGAGCGGGCGACGGGAGCAGGCCATGTCCCCGCATGTTTTCCCCATCTTGGAGAACAGCCCTCAGCCCTCGTGGCCTGGCCCCACACCCGCACCCAGCCCTGGCCAGTGCCAAGTCCCAGGGTCCCATCTGCAACCCTCCTCCCGAAACTGCCCTCTTCGGTCCACCCATGGCCGCCTGCCCCGACCTGGGCCTGCCTCCCAGCTGCGGCCTCTCCTGCACGCCACTCCTACAGGGTCCTTGGGAAAGAACAAGTCTGCCCATGTCCTCCCCTGCTCAAGCTCCGTCCATAGCTCCCCATGGCCTCCAGGATAAGATTCCAGGTTTGAGTCAGGCTCCTGTGTCCTCCAGCGCCCGGCGTCCCCTCACTCTCCCCGCATCTACCCCACATGGTGCTCCTGGGGGCGGTGCACACATATGCACGCACACACGCACACTCAAGTGCTACACTCACCTGCTCAGACACACTCAGACACACACACTCAGACGTGCACACACATGCACACACTCAATCACATACACATGCTACATTCACCCATTCGTACACACTGAAACATGCATGCTCACTTGCACACATGCGAATACACGTATGCACACAGGCACCCTGTGCCGTGTCCCTCTCCCGGTCTCTGTTGTGCTGCCCCCTCTCCTGAGAACATCTCCTCTGGCCTCGGCCTGGCTCTCCTGCCACATTCAGGACCCAGCCGGGGAGCCGCCCTGCAGGAAGCCAGGCCGTGCTCAGCTGCACAGGGCTCAGGGCCCCCTGGGCACCTGTCCCTCCGTGGCACTGCTCCTGGGGACACCAGCAGAAGGAGGGATCCCTACTCCCAGGCAGCCCTGACTCCCAGTAGGTGCTTTGGGGCATAGTCATCTCTGTGTTCCCGGGATCACACTTTGTCCGTGACCACCCTGGAATCAGTGGCACCCCCACTCGTGACCAACCACCTGCCACCAAGGCCCGAGTCCCGGGGGGCAGGGCCTCACCCAGCTGCCCGGCTGACTTGGCAAGGTGTGCTCTCTGCACACCTTCCAGACCCAGGGAGGGGTTGGGATCTCTGCACGTTGGTCCCCAGTGTCACTGCCGAGCTGAATGAACTTTGCCCTAGAGTCACCAAAGCTTTGTCCTCCCAGCAAAGAGTTATAGCTGGCATCGTGCCTGCTATGTTCTTGAAACTCTTCTCTTTGCTGCTTCAGTTATTTGAGGATCAGAGCCCCTGGGCAGGCTCTCACCCTGGGCCTCCCTTGTCACTTGCAGCACCTCAGTCAAGACAAGGGCCTGGGTCACCCGTGTCCCTAGAACCACTGAGTCCTGGGTGTCAGGGGCTGACACCCCCAACCTTGGCGGAGCCCTGTCCTTCCCTCTCCAGGTCTCCAGGCCTCCAGACACAGCCCCCACCCTGGTGGAGGTGCAGCCGTTTGAAACGTGGGTGCATGAAAGTCTCCCAGGCAGAGGAGCCCCCAGACTGGGACTGGGTTGAACTGCAGATGAATCGAAGTGAAAAATATTTCTTAAAAATGTTCCTTAAAAATGCATGTGAACCTGCCTTTTCTACAGAGTTCCTGGTGGCCCTGTGGCTTCTGCATTTTAAGCAATGGAAAGAGGCTAGTGACTGGGTCTAGACCCAGCTCTCCCACAAGGCTGTGGCCTTAGGCAAGTCCCTTGTCCTTGTAGCTCCTCAGTTTCCGCATCTGTGCAGTGGGGATCGTGACAGCACCTCCCTCCTCGGTCTGTTCAGCGGCGAAGCGAGCAAAAGGTGCCGGTTACTCCGCGCAGGGCCAGGCACGGTGCCGGTGCTCCACACACGGCAGGGACAGTGGGGACAGCCTCACTTTGGGGCCTTGGAAGGGTGACGGTGTAACCTGCCTGGCCCCCGGCTCAGCCCCAGCCAGGCAAGGTCTCTCCGTGGGGCCCGCCTCTTGCCGGCGAGTTGGCAGCTCCCAGCAGCCGGGGCCACCGGACAGCCTCGCTCCTCACGGGGGTGTGCAAGGCGGGGAGCCCGACACGCAGGAGTCACACAGGCCTGGGCGAGACCCCCAGCTCCCAGAGCCACATTCTCCTCCTGTGACAGCAGCACCCACCCCATTGTGCTGTGGGGAAGCCTGGAGACCCTCCTGGGAGAGGCACATGGCATGTCTTCCTCCTCGATCCTGCGTCTCCGGGTCTCACACACACCAGCAGCCTGAGCGAAGGGAAAGGCAAGCCCGAGAGAGGCGGGGAGGGGACAGACAGCGGGATGTGGCTCCTCAAGCCTGAGACTCAGCCACTGACACCATCCATGTGACACTGGCTCTCTCTCTTACCACTCAGACCCTCAGTGTCCTCTTCTGCAAAATGGCCAATATCCATTCATAGCACTATTGTGCAGAGTAAATCAGGTCCCACGTATAAGCGTAAGAGCCCCCACCTGCTTTTCTTTTGCCTCCTACTGCTGTGCCAGGTAACTGTCCGAACCTAACCTCTGGGCAGGCGCTGGGTTACTTACGCAGAGACTGGCCCTGCTGGAGAGGGGATCCTGGCCTCTCTGAGCTGTGCCCAGAGCCACGCATCCGCCCCACCCTCCACCCTCCCGCAGTCAAGGTCCTCCGTCTCTGTCACTTCCCTCTGCCTGTGACTCCCTGGCAAAGGCACCTCAGTGCAGGCGCGGCCTTCCCCGCTCTCGCCGGCTCCTTTCTGCAGCTTTGGCCTTTGCAAACGCAGCCCATGAATAATGAATCCTGTTGTAAATTTAGAAAGTGTCCTTTCTCCCTGCCACTCTCCTTTCTCTTTATTTTTCTCATGCTGGTTTGTAAGAAAACTAATCCCTTGAAAACACATTTTTCCCTCAACTGATTTCCTAACAACCAAAATTAAGTTGCTAATTTTACAGCCTCCGCACAGAGCGCCCCTGGCTCAGTGCCCTGAGTCGGGGGACAGGGAAGGGGCACGGAGGCTCCGGTAGCTTTCCAGGGCTCTAACTCCTGGGGGCTGGTGGTGTGGGGGGAAGTGCGCGGCCTGGAGTGAGCCCCAGGTGTGAGCCTGCGTCCCCCAGCCCGGGCAGCGCGGCTGGCAGCTCGCTCCCCTGGGCTCCTCCGGGCTCCGGTGAGGACGGGAGCTAAGCAGCCTATCTCACAGCAGGGCTCCTGAGATACAGGTGACAGCAGGGCAGCCAGGGCCACAGAGAGGGCTCGGCTACACTGGTCTCCTCCTTCCCCTCCCGAGTCGCATTTCACAAGGCACCAGAAGAAGTTTCTGGAAACAAGTCAAGTGCACTCTCGAGAAAGCTCCAGATCCCCCACCCCCACCCCCGCCCTGTCTCCTCTGCGAGACTTTGCAGCTGGTGACTCTCTCGGGCTTTCCAGCCCCTCAGAGCGAGCCTGCTCCCTCTGTGGCCTCGGCCCTCCCTCTGCCCCCGTGCGCACTCCGTCCTCACTCACGCAACCTTCCCAACATGCTCGCTCTGCCAGGCCAGGCAGGTGCTGCCCGAATTCCCTGGGTGGCCCAGGTAAGGCGCTCAGGCTCTCAGGGCCGCAGCTCTGGTGGCCCCAGGTGGGCGGGGCCACGTCCACTGGTCTGGAGCATCTCGTGGGGTTGCCGTACAGGCACGACGGGGAGGCCGAGGGAGACGTGCAAAGGGCCTGTGCTGTGCCCGGGCCCCTCCTCGGGGCTGCAGAGACCAGAGACTGTGCAGTTTGTGGCTGCTCCCTGCCCTCCTGAGCCTCAGTTTCCCATCTGCGCAATGAGGCGGCTGACTTCCACGGTCTGCCAGACCCTCCCAGCTGTGAGCTGCCAAGGGCCGACGAGCCTAGGACAGCTGCTCGTTTCTGGGACGAATAGGGAGGACTCGGGCTTGGGGTCCAGGGAGAGCATTGAGCAGGGAACTGTCACTCGTGGACCTGCCCTGGGAACAGACGCTGGGGCTCACAGCTGGGGAAGGTCACTGTCCTCACTGACGGTTGAGGAAACAGGCCGGGAGGAAGTGGGGCGGCTGCCGGAGGACACGTGCAGTTCGGGGCGGAGATCTGTTCCCAGGTCCTCCTGGGCACGTGCGGAGGAAGCAGAACCTTTGACGGCCATGCCGGGCGCTGCCCTGCGGGGTCAGCACCGCCGCCCATGGCTCCCACTGCCCGGCACCTGCTGCATCCTCCCTGACCTCCGCGCCCACGGGCTTTCCATTTTCCGCTCAAGCCTGTTGGCTTTGCCCTGTGTGACTGGGTGTGACTCTTGCAAGGGGAGCCTTTCCCCAAAGCTCCGTGGACAGGGCTGCACAGCTGGAAGGAGGCAGATGGCGATCGGGGCCCAGCCTGGCCGGACTCCGGGTCCTCTGCTGCGTGCTCTTGCCGCCCACCTGGATCCAGCCCAGGACCAGCTCTGGAGCCTGAGCTGGTGCAGATCCAAGGAGAGGCAGAGTCCTGGTAAATTGGCTTTATCGAGTATTTAGTCAGGGTCACGGTGCTGAGGCTGAGTTCCATGGTTTCTAAGCCAACTTTGGTACCAGTGTTGCTGACACGCCTTTTTGCTAGAGTAGAGCACTTAATTTCAAGGCTAATGGGCCTCTCTCTCTCTCTCTCTCTCTCTCTCTCTCTGTCTCCTCCTTGCCAAAGCCAATCTAGCCCAAGGAACCAGGAGGAAAATGTGATATTAATAACTGCTCCACTCTACCCACAGCTGGGCAAATCCAGCTCCAGGGGAACAGGCTGCAATCGCCACACCTCACACGCAACAGCCACCTCCACTTCAGGGTGGACGCACAAGCTAGGCCCAAACTCCAGGCTCCACTTGCTCCCTGCTGCAGAGGCCAGGAGCTGCAGACGTGGTGACACCCCTGCAACCAACCGCTGCACTTCCAAGGATGCTGTCTAAGGACACAGTCCAGAAAGCAAGCAAGGGCTGGCATCCCAAGGTGTTCCCCATTATCACAGACGGAATGTTTGTGTGTCCCCAGAATCCATATGCTGAAGCCCTAACCCTCGACGTGATGGAGGTGGGGCCTTGGAGAGGAGACTAGGGTTAGGTGAGGTCATGGGGTGGGGCCCTGGACTCACGGGATCAGTGCCCTTGCACGAAGCAACACCAGGGAGCCTGCTTGCTCTGTCCACGCCATCCGAGGACGTGGCGAGAAGGCAGCCATCTACCAACCAGGAAGAGGCCCTCATCAGAACCTGACCAGGCGGTACCTTGATCTTGGACTTCCAGCCTCCAGAACTGTGGGAAACAAATGGCTGCTGTGTAGGCCACCAGTCTATGTCTTGTTACAGCAGCTCGAGTGGACTAAGACAGTCACCACAAGATTGCTTAGAGGACCAAGGAATGGAAACAACCCGGATACTGAACCTCGGTGAAGGGCTGACCCAGCCACGGCAGGTTCACGGAATGGAACAGTCTGTAGAAAGTCTGTCATCACACGGGAAATAGTGCCATTAAAGAGAAAGATGCAAAACTATGTTTGAAATAAGATCTCAACTATGGAAATATGCTCACGTGCATTTAGGCGTGTGTGCGTGTGCATCTGTGTACGTGCACGCAAGTGCGTGCAGAGGTCTAGGTGTCCGTGTGAGGACTCAGCATAACACACCAGATGTTAACCAGCAGGGCTCGTGTCCCAGTGTTAGCACACTTACATCTCCTGGCTTATTTTGGAGGTAGGTTCATCGTTTAAATTTCACACGATGGACATGCATTACTAGTAAAACCATAAAAAGAATATTTTAAAGGTGATACTTAGCTAGATCTGTTTGGGCTGAGCAGCAGTGTCTTCCGTCCTGTGCTGTATCCACTTCCCAAACACTGCCCCATGTGTTTGCTGTCCTGCCCCCTCCTGGAACACACACAAACACACACATGCACGCACGCACGCGCACACACGCACATGCCCAAGTGTGGTGGAGACCTCTCCTCCTCAGGCCCACGGGGCAGAGCACAGCGAGGGCAACATCAGGGTGTCTGGGCAACAGCTGGAGGTTGTCTGGTCCAACCACTCTCTCCTCCGCCTGGGGAAACCAAGGCCCAAGGATGTGGGTACGGGAGCTGAGTCGTGCCCACCAGCAGATCCAAGATGGTGACTCAGATGTGCCCACAGGGACACCCACAGGCACGGGTAGCTGCTCAGACACTGGGGTAGGCAGATCCGGCCAGATCCAGGCCTCAGGTAGCTGCTCTGCCCCTCCAAGAACATCTTCCCGTTTCTGCAGAATTGGATGGAAAATCTGGCAGAGGCTGAATAGGCTTCACTGGCCCATTTCCTCTTCTCTCTGGGCTGCCATGGCCAACTGCATTTTCTAAATGTCATTGAACTCAGGCCCTGGGACTGGGTAGTCCCATCCTGGTGACATGAGCAGAAACGTGCCACTTCCGGGCCAGGCCCCCAAACCCTCCCATTTGAAATTCTCCATCCTCTTTCCCCTCTACCAGCTCAATGCAGGTGAACAGGTGGCCTCGGAAGGCGGGAATGTGGCCTTGCCCCGGATGGAAGGGGTCTGGGTCCTGAGTCACCGTGTGTGTCGGGGGGAGGGGCTCAGTTGCCGCTGCGCTGGCACCGCCGTCCTAAGGACACACACGGAACGAGGGGGCCGGGCCTGCTTTGGGTCAGCCACTCGGCAGGCGCAGGACACGGCACCTTCCTCCTTCGGAGACGTCTCCTGGAAGCCCAGCTGTATTGTGAAGAGAGCTTTTTTGACTTGAATATTAAATAAAACATTCATTTACATTCTTAAAACCATTTCCTTCAGGTCTTCTTGTCAGGAACCCGTCTCCAGGGGCGGGGGAAGACCTCAGCAGTGAGTTATTTACGGAACTACAGGCGCCGTGGAAAGCAGTATGGAGATTCCTCGAAAAATCACCAACAGAACTATTCCGGGCTCCAGCGGTCCCACTGCAGGGCATGTGCCCAAGGAAATGGAACCAGTGTGTCAGAGAGACAGCTGCACGCCTGCGCCCACTGCTCATTGCTCACGACAGCCAGGCTGAGGGTCATCCGACGTGACCCTCTGTGCACGGCCGGATGCAGCACTGTGGTGCTCACACACAACGGAGCACCAGTTGGCCTCTAGGGAGAAGGAAATCCCGTCATTCCCAACAACAGGGCTGGACGTGGAGGACGTCACGCTGCGTGAAATAAGCCAGGCCCAGAGAGACAAACGCCGCGTGACCTCACGTCCATGTGGACCCCACAGAAGCAGAGAGTGGGAGGTTCCCAGGGGCGGGGGGGCGGGGCGGGGGGATTGGAAGCTGCTGAGACAGTCACTTATTTGCAGACCCTGGAAGGCACAGGGCTCTGCTCTGGACAGAGGGCCAGGCTGTCCGGCTGCTGAGGACAGGAGCCCGCACCTCTCTCCTGGCTCCCTCCCTGAGTGGCCCAGGTCCCTGCCAGGTGGCGCTCGGCCTGGGATGCACCTGCAGGGATAAGACGGGCCAGAAAAGGAGGGGAGAGGGAGAGGCCCTGGTTCTTCAGCCCTGCCTGCCCAGCCCTGGCCAGCCCGAGCCCCTGCCCTGCCCAGTCCCCAGGAGGCTGCATCCACAAGAGGCCGAAGACTGGCTGGAGACTGGAGCAGCCAGCCCTCGCTGTGCCCCCCACACCCGGGCTTGCTGTGCTGGGCTTGCTCCGGGCAGCCCCCCCTTCCCCCAGCTCCGACTCTCCTGGCCTGCTGGGGCCCCAGCCGGCCCTCACCGTCCCTGGGCCACCCTTTCCCAACAGACGGGGCTCCATCGAAATAGTGCTGCCTTAATGGTGGGGCCAAGGGCTGGATGGGCTACCGCGAACAAGGGCCCAGAGGAGCAACGGCACACAGACTTGACAAAGGCTTGACAACCACCAGCTTTCACTACTGTCCCCCCGCCCGCTACGAATGAGAACACGGAAGCCCAGAGGTTAAGTAACCCGCCCAAGTTCACACTGTTAATATTGGGATGAGTCAAATCCAGAGAGATCTTAGCCACAGTGGGCCCTCTGCATGTATTCGGCCAGCAAGCACTAAATGAGCACCTACGATATGCTGCACCCCTTGCTAGTGCCAGAGAACCTGGGGACACCTGTGTGAAATGCAGCCACCACGCTTGCCCGCAGAGAGGGCCGGTTCTCACAGGGTCCTGGAGACAGGGCAGCTCTGCGACTGGGGTGGGGTGCAAGAGTGGGGGCGCCCCAGCCTGGAGCAGCCTCAAGGCCACCCAGCACATGGACAGCCGGCCCCCTGGCCCCCTGGAGGAGGTGGTAGCTACGAGGGCCTGGAGAGTGAGTACAGGATACTCATTTGAGAAGGCAGAGGGAACAGCCTCTGCCAAGGCCTGGAAGGGAAAGTCAGTGCCCTGTGCTCAGAGGACTTCAAAGAGGCTCAGGGTGGGGGGCACTTAGAACTGGGGGGCAGAGAGGAGAGAGACGGCAGGAGAGATTGGATTTTCTTTACATCCCAAGGAAGGACAAAGGGAAAGCAAGGAAAGATTTCAGAAAGCCCATAGGGTGGGGACAGCGCGGAGGGGCCAGACCCGCAGCTGGGACACTGGTAAGAACCACGACCAGCCCACATGGAGCCTTTGTCACGGGCCAGGTACCTTCTGGAGGACGAGGTGGCCTGGGCTCAGGTGTGGCCGGGAACACAGGGGAAGCAGGAGGGGCGTGACGGGGGCACCCAGGGGAGGTCAGAAAGGGGCCCTGCAGGCGCGGCCTCTGCACACACTGGCGGGTGGTCACTGGCAAGCAGCCCGTCCCCGTCTCCATGGATCCCCGACCGGCCCAGGACAGACAGGCCACGGAACCCGGCACAGCCATGTCTGCAGAGTCCTGCGTCTGTCTTCCCTGCGTGTCTGCCGTCCTCACCCCTGCGGGTCCTCCCCCCCATCCCCGAGCTCTGAGGCTGGACCCCCGACCCCCAACAGTGATGATGCCAGGGTGCCAGCATGGTCCCCAATCCAATGCCCTAAAAGGCCAGACCTCCCAGGGACAGGGAGCATTCCTGTGGGAGCTGCCCCCTAGGCCACCCCTGAACTGGCCCTGGCCTGGCCGAGGGACGCGTTCCTAGACGCCACTGGCCCTGAGCTGAGTGGTCCCCACGCGCAGTCAGAAGGTCTTTTCTGAGGCGCCAGGACTGGGAGAGAGAAGAGGAGCCCCACACGCCATGGAGACAGGCAACGCTCAACACAGAGAAGCGGGATCAGGCCTCGGGTCCCTCTGCAGAAGCAGCGCCCCCCCAGCCAGCCAGAGCCAACTGCCACCGAGACCCTCCTCCCCGTGCCCCGGCAGCTGGGCTGGGGGCTGGGTGTCAGGCAGGAGAGGCCCTCTGACCTCCCACCCTGCCACTGCCATCAGACCCTCCTGCTGCCAAGGATCTTTCCAGACCTGAAACACGAGGCTGCCCTCCCGTGACACCTTCACCTCTAACCGAGAACCGAGCCTGCCATTCACCACTGGCCACTCAGCTCGGCCGGGGACCCCCTCCTGTGGCTCCGGGGCCCTGGCAGTGTCACCGCCACCCACCCAGCCGCAGGCACTTGGCCCTGGGAGCCCCAGTCACACCAGGAAGAGAACAACAACACACAAGTGTTCTCCCCATGAACAAGGCTTTTGACTGGGGTTTGATCCAGCATTTGTGTTTTCTTTTTTTCATTTTTTTTTTTTTTGTTGTTGTTGTTGAGACAGGGTCTCACTCTGTCACTCTGGATAGGGTGCAGTGACCTCATTGTAGCTCACAGCAACCTCAAACTCCTGGGCTCAAGCAATCCTCCTGCCTCAGCCTCCTGAGTAGCTGGGACTACAGGCGCACTACCACACCTGGCTAATTTTTCTATTATTAGTAGAGACAGGGTCTCACTCTTCCTCAGGCTGGTCTCGAACTCCTGACCTCAAGCGATCCTCCTGCCTCAGCCTCCCAGAGTACAAGGATTATAGGCATGAGCCACCGCGCCCGACCAATTTGTATTTTCTAAAACACAGACTGCCTGTAAACATCAGAAATGCAGCATTTACCTACATTACGTGTGACTATTTTGATTCGGAAATTACATAACTCGATTGTCATGCACAGACGGGATTTCCAAAGCTGAAATAACAGACTCCTTGTTGCCTTGTCTGCAACAGAACACTGTCTGGGGACAATTTAAAACACAGATATCCAAATACCAGGTGATACGAGAGCCAGGAGGGCCAGCAGTGCATTATGTGGCTCAGTTACCACCAAGAGCAATGCAACGTTTTCAAAAATTCACGCATTTGGGAGACTCCCTATAAATTGTAAATGCTGCCTGGACACCAGCGATGATGGGGAACTCGAGCACCTAAGAACCCAGAAGAGAGAGCCAGGGAGTGGGAAACGGGTTAAAGGCAGCAGGATTCTGCAGCCACGTTACGAGGGGAAATGGAGGGAGCTGAGCAACGGCAGTGTCTGAAAGGTGGGAGGAACAGAGGAGGAAGACAGAGTGTGAGGCCCAGGCGCCCAGCCCCGCTCCCGGCCCTGCAGACCAGGGTCTAAGCAGCGAGGCAGGGCCGGACGAGCGGCCCGGGAAGCTTCTGGCTTCAGCTCGTCGCAGCGTGAGGCTCCATCTCACTGTCTGTGCAGTGATTTGACTGGTACCCACGTCCCGAACTGGAAAGTGGGTCCATGAAGGCACCCCCAGCACCAGCCTGGTGCCAACCGTGGAGGGGCAGCCTTCGGTAGCTGTCACACGCTGAGTGAATGCGTGAATACAAGAATGCAGCCAGTGAGCCGTGACCGTGGCGAGAGCAAGTGTGGGCACACCAGATGGCAAAAGGGGGACTCCTCTGCCTGAGAAGTTTAAATGCCTAATTTTGGGCTCATTGATGAAGCTGCCTTATAATCGGATTTAAGACGCGAGGATGCCACCTCATCTGGGTGCTCAGAAGCCAGGACGAGCAGGAAGCAGTCAGCGTCCATTAGATTTCTGCGTCATGGGGTGGCGACGCCACGTCCTCGGTGGCCAAGGAGCAGACACAGACCCTGTCTTTGCTCGGGCACTAACGGGCCCCTCACCTCAGGGGCGTCCTCCCCTGCCAGGGAGGCGCCGTGCCTGTCCTGGAGCGTTGCAGGAGCTCTGGGCACCTCCTGCCTGCGGGCAGGGAAGGTCTGCGAAGGAAGAGGATGCTGCAGGGAGAGCCCGCAGCGGCTGTCCAGGAGCCGGGTCCTCGTGAGCGAGCGTGGGCTGAGCAGTCTGTGCAGACAGAAGCGTCGGTACTCAGCAGGGCCATGGGACAATCGCTCCTTCCGGCTCCATTCCCTGAACTCGGAGGCTGAGGGTGGCCCCTGGGACCGAGATCAGAGTCCTTCCTTGCCAGGTGTGGGGCCCGCGCCACAGACTGCACAGCTGTGGCCACCACTGTGACTCTCGCGGAGCGTCGTGGGCTGGAAACCATCCCTCGGCGGCGGCAGGACGGGACGGCCAGAGCTGACGGACTTGCCTGGGGAGCAGACAGCGGCCCCTCGCCCGCGCCTGGGACTGAGGCCGACCCGGCGCCAGCTGGTCACCACGCTCTCGCTGCCGAGACCGTCCTAGTATCAGAATCTCCCTCAGCACAGTGCCAGGCGCCAGGAGGCCTGAGCTAGCTCAAACGCCGGAGCCTGCCGGTCACCTCCCTGCCAAGCTGCGGCAGGCGGTGACAAGGAAGAAGTGTGTGACTTCCTGATGAGAGCGGAGCTCTGCCCTGGATTTCTGTTTCCTTTGTTCCTTTGCAGAATAGGGCTTTGCCTGATGTCTACAAAGGAAAATTTTAATAGAATCACGGCAGGCCTGGGAAATAACACCGTTCGCAGTGACCCCTAATTAAAGCGCAGACCGCGCACAGCCAGACCCCTCGGAGCCGTAGCTGCCAGGGCTTAATTGAGAGAAGGAGACACGGGAAGGACGGCCAGGAGGTGGGCTGGGGGAGCCGCGTCCCACCGCACGGCCATCGCCACTCTGCCCGTCTGGTGGCAGTGGGTATCAGCATGCAGTGTCCCTGCAGGCCGGCAGCCCCCACACGGCAGGAGCGCAGAGGCTGGTAGAGGCAAATGAGAGGGAATTTAAGCAGCTCCCTTTCCACATTTCTCCACGAAGCCCACGTTGTAGCCAGCAAGCCACCACCGGGTACCAACCCTGGGGGGGATTCTCCGGGCAGCCCAGGGCAGGGGCAGGGCAGGTGGAGATCTGGGTCCTGGGTTCAAGACCACCATGTGGCTCTCCCCAGCGGGGGGTCCTGGGCAGGCCACAGCCGCACCCAGGTGCCACCCCTCCCCCGTTCAGTGGGAACCACGCCCACTGCAGGATCCTCCGGTGCTTAAGTGGACGGACCAGCGAGCCTGGGAAGGCAGAGCTTCAGTTACCCCAGGAGAAGGCGCCCTGAGCTGTGTGACGTCGGTGGGCTTCTTGGTTCAGGGAGGGGGCCTGCGGTGGCCCCTGGTGCACACAGATGGAGGGTGAGCCCCCACCGTGGGAGGGAGGACAGGGGCTTTGTGCCCTCTAGGGCTGCCCTTGGGGAGGCGCGACATGGGGGTGCACTGGGGCAGGGAGCCCCTCGTCGGAGAGAGCCACAGCCTCAGCCTCCCCAGATCTGTCCACGTCCCCATCAGAACTTCAGAAAGTGACCGCATTTGGAAAAGAGCCTTTGCAGATGCAGTCACGGGTCTCAGTGACAAGATCATCCCGGAATATCTGAGTGGTTTCTAAAGGCAATGCCACGTGCCCTTACAGGGGGCAGAGGAGGACAGGACACAGAGGAAGACAGCCACGGGAAGATGGAGGCAGAGGTCCGAGTGACGTGGTCACAAGCAGCGAACACCTGGAGCCCCCAGAGGAGGCCGGAGGGGGTGTGCAGCCTTGTGGACACCTTGATTTCAGACTTCTGGCTCTGGCGCTGTGATGGCAAATCGCTGTGGGGACACACACTCTCCCTCTCCCCTCCTCTCTTTGCACTGCAGGCTCCGGGCTGTGGACCTGGTCCCTTGCAGCCAATCTAGCAAACACATGTTTGTTGCTGTTTTATTGACGGAATATTCGTTCTGGAAGCAGTTGCTCATGTTTAGTCGTTAGCATGTGTGTTCCTAATAACGGCCCTTCATTTGACGCTTTAATATCACAAAAATTAATAATCGATGCCTAGAATGAAGGTCAGCCGGCACCCTGAGCCCAGAGGTTTATCTGGGAAATCCCACCATGTCTAGCACACAAAGCTGCACATGCCAGGGCTCGATATCGCTTCCGGTAAAAGAATAAAATAAAATACATCAGTGACAGGAATGGGCTCACAAGTGAAGAATTTTTTTGTGATGAACATTTTGGCCTCATCCACTTGGGGTGTGGTTTCCTCTTCATGCTCTGAGCTGATGCCGTTTGTTAATCCTGCCCTCGCCCCCAGTCAGACCCCCAATCAGACCCCCGTCCTAGAGTGTGGGCGCCTCACAGCGGGAAGTTCATTACAAACATAATGAGGCCCCTGGGCGGGACCAGCCTCCAGGGAGCCCCCTGGGAATGGGATGGGGCCAGCGGATGCACAGCCCCCTTGCCGCCTTGAGTCTGCCCTCCAGTGGTGGGGGGCAGGAGGGAGGGGTCTCTGTCCACCCCTTCCCAGGCCGCCCCGAGGGCAGCGGCCCTGCGCTTGGGTTTGGCATCGAGGCCAACGCCTTTTGTGCGTGGTCTGCTCTCCCACTTGCCACAACCTGCTGGGTCACAGCGCCGGCCCTGACCAAGCATGGGCTCTCTGGACTCTCCACGCCATGCCCACCTCTCTCTGCCCCCCACCCCTCTCCCCTTCCCCACCCAGGGAACTCCGGCTCAGCTGCCACCTCCTCCGAGAAGCCCGCCCTGAATCTTTCCCAGCCCAGCGGACGGGCAAGTGCCTTGTCAGTCAGCCACAGGCCTCCCCTCCGTCCTGGCACTTCCATGGGCCTGTCTGTCCCCTGCGGCTCCTTCAGTCTCAGGTCTCTTAGTGACTCCAGCAGCCAGCCCAGGGTGGGACCGAGGAACAAGAGCTGCCAGCACGGAGCATTCCCGTGTGTCCGAGGCTGCAGGCCAGTGTCACAGCCGTCCATCGAGAGCAGCATTCATCCTTGTGGTGCAAAGACACCACGTCTCAGCGAGGCCAGGGGCCAGGAGCCAGGGGACACGGAAGCTGGACTGGATCTCCGGTCTTCCTCCAGAGGGAGGCCAGTTCTAACCTGCTGAGCTACAGGACTCAGAAGGGCAGTTGGGGGGTGGCACAGTGACACTTGGACCATGACCAGTGCAGTGGAGACTTCAACAAGGCCTGTGTAGGGGCCGCCCCCATGGGTAATTCTGCCTGAGCACTAAACGCTGCATTCCACAGACATCACCCCCAAAGCGGGCGTCTTTCCAGGCCCAGAGGAAGGACCCCAGTCGCCAGCAGGGTCAGCAGCACCGGGGACCCGCCTTTCCTACACGTGTCTGCGCCTGGAACCTGGGCTCCACGTGCAAGGGGCGGGACCTGGCTGCTGCCCCCCTCAGGGTCCTGGTCAGGTCACGTGGGGATGACCCCGGAACCTGAGGATGGGTCGAGGGCAGCAGCCTCCCCTGGAGCAAAGGGGACGTGGCCCAGCTGCCCGGCCACGTCATATCACTCACAACCCCCATTTAGAGCAAATTAGGGCCCAGACAGCAGCCACGGGTCTGAAGGCTTTTCTCATGAATTCATCAGCGGAATTATAAAAACTCTGGCAGCATCTGGGGTTTAACTGAAAAAATAATCACGGGAGATCACAGAGACAGTGTCTCCTCCTGAAGGGAGAAGGCCACCAAATTGCCCTTAGAAATGGGAAGTGTGTTCTGTGACATCTGAAGATGGCATTGGGAGGCACAGGAGCACGAGGGCAGTGGGGAGAGGTGGGCCAGCCAAGGTGTGCGCTGGCTCCAACACAGGGGCCAGTGGCCCCACTCACCTGTCCCCATCTCCCCTGTCCCTGCAGGGCTGGGCCACAGAAGGGTGCCCCGGGACCCCCCGGCCTCTGCCTCACTGTTCCCTCTGCCCAGAAGTCTCTTCCCTGGGGACCTGGAGGTCCTTCCAGGCAGCCTCCTCCCTTATTTGGGGCTCAGTTCAGATGTCTCCTCCTCAAAGAGGCCCCCTGCCCACTCTCTCTGACATGGCACCTCTCCTCACCTCCCCACTGTCATCTGCCTCCTACTCCTCCTTGTCATTCTGGCATCGCCTGACTTTAGGAATGTTTGCAGAGACCCCACCAGGTCCCAGGCACTGTTTCGGGCCTGGGGGTGATGCAGTGAACCCACACCCAGTGTGCACTGGTTCACTGGCCCCCAGGGGCTTTCAAGCCCCACACAGGCTGGGCGGGAGCAGGGGCTCTGTCTGCTCCCACGCTCAGTCCTGACTGTTCCTCCACTAAGTCCAACCTCAGGGCCCCATCCTGTGTGTCCCAATCATCTCTCCCCAGATCCTCACTGCAGCTACCAGGCTCTCCCTCCTAGGGCAGCTCTTGTGCTCTCCTTGGCCTCAGAGCACAGAGCTGACCTCCTGCCTGGCTGTTTGTTAAGGCTCCCACAAAGGACCTACTCACCTGTCCAGCCTCACTCCACCTGGAGGGATGGATGGACGGGAGGCTGAGAGGATGGGAGGATGGATGGATGGGTGGATGGAGGGATGGGAGGATGAGAGTATGGATGAATGAGAGGATGAGAGGGTGGATGGATGGGTGGATGGAGGGAAAGGAGGATGGGAGGGTGGATGGATGGATGGGAAGATGGGAAATTGTGGGAGGATGGATGGATGGATGGGAGTATTACAGGATGGGAGGATGGATGGATGGATGGATGGGAGGATGGGAGGATGTGGGAGGATGGATGGACGGGAGGATGAGAGGATGGAGAGATGGGAGGATGAGAGGATGGGTGAATGGATGGATGGGTGGATGGAGGGATGGGAGGATGAGAGGGTGGATGGATGGGTGGATGGAGGGAAAGGAGGATGAGAGGGTGGATGGATGGATGGGAGGATGGGAGGATGTGGGAGGATGGATGGATGGGAGGATGAGAGGATGGAGAGATGGGAGGATGGGAGGATGGGAGGATGGAGGGATGGTGGATGAGTAGATAGACCCAGTGACTTGCTGTGTGTCCCTGGGCAGTGCACTGACAACAATCTGGGCCCCAGTTCCTCATCTATTAGAATAGGCTCAAGGACTCTATGGCCACACCACCCTGAATGCACATGATCTCATCTGACCTCAGAAAAGGCTCAAGGAGGAGAAGGAAAGTTGCCCCCTTGGCCATGAACCCACCTGAGGGACACTGGACCCACTGGCCCTGTGATTTCAGTATGTCTTTTTGTCCTCTGACTTCCACTCTTCTTTCTTTTTAAGAGGGCTGAACGTGAGGACCCATCGTCTGATAACAACTGCCTCCCTCTCTCTGGTGACAAATGCTGAGGAGGTCACTAGCTGTGCCACTACTCTCAGAGGCCTGTTCACCAGATGCCAGGCGGGGTTGTTTTTAGCAGCCCTGCCATGAGAAAGAATGAAATTCTTTGCGGGGATTCTCAGCCTGGGCTGCAGATTGGAATCACCTGGGGAGATTTCTTAGCCACGGGGGGCCCTCTGCAACCCAATTTAATCAGACTCCGGGGTAGGGTCCCGGCTGCGCAATTGGCAGAGCCCCGAGCGGCTCACATGCAGCTGGGGCTGGGGGCATCGGCAGGGAGTTGGAAGCCTGTGGGCTGGAAGGAAGAAGTTTTGAGAGCAGGGTCTGTGTGGATAAACAGGACTCCTCTGGAGGTTCTGCTGCGTCACCTCCCACCCTCAGCCACCCAAGCAGCCTGAGGGAAGGGACACGACCACAGCTTCGCATCAGGGAGTGCAGCAAACCTCTGCGACTCCTAAAGCACTGGGTTTCTGGGAGAAAGAGCCCTTGCCCATGAGATGAGCCACACAAACAAGGACGTCTGTCATATTATTTCCAGTCCCTTGCTGTGACTTTCATTATGGTCATTGTCAATACCACCACCATCACCATCACCTTCATCACTGCCGTTATTTCTGATCTAACGCTCTGCTAAGCGCTTTGTGCATTTTACGGCTCCCCTCACAGCAACTCTTCGGAGTGGTGCTGTTTATTTTTTCTATTTTACAAATAGGGACATTGTAGTTAAGAGAGGTTAAACAACTTGCCCGAGGTCACACAGCCGCCGGATGGTGAAGCAGGATTCAAACACAGAGCTGCCTGACACCAGATACAGTGCTTTGAATAAGAAGGGAAGGATCAGATGCTTCGTCCAGCCCCAGCCCCTGAATGTCAGAGAACAGCCTGGCCTTTCGACAACCTCAACCCCTCAGCGCCGACAGGGAGAATCTGTCAACAGGTGAGGAGACGATTAGGATCCCAGGCAACCAGCTGGGACTGGAGAGTGCACTGCAGCTGGGAAGGGTGAGTCCGGGGGAGGAGAAACGCCCGGCCCTGCTCCTGCACCGCGCGCGCACTCATTCACCCCATGCACGACGCACTCAGAACACCTTCCCCAAGTGCACCCACTGCATCCAGAACCGTGAGTCTTTCGTGACTTCACACAGGCAGAGAGTCACTCCAGCACTCCATGCTCGTATGCACGTCTTTTTTCATAGTATGCCTCTAAAACAGTCGTGGCTAGGCGCGGTGGCTGGCTCACGCCTGTCATCCTAACACTTCTGGAGGCCAAGATGGGAGGATTGCTCAAGCAGAGGAGTTTGAGACCACCAGCCTGGGCAATAGCAAGACCTCATCTCCACAAAAAAAAAAAAAAATTAGCCAGGTGTGGCGCTGAGCACCTGGAGTCCCAGCTACTCGGGAGGCAAAGGCAGGAGGATCGATTGAGCCCAGGAGTTGAAGGCTACAGTGACCTATCATGACACCAGTGCACTCTAGCCCAGGTGACAGAGTGAGACTCTGTATCTACAAAAATACATAAATAAGTGAAATGAAATGAAGTAGACAGTCTGAGCACCGCCTGTACTCTAGGCCCTGGGCTGGTCCCAGGGATACCGAGATGGCCACACACAGGACGAGGGGACAGAAGCAGCTTCTTCGCAGCTGTGTATGCAAGACTTTGGTGCGGTGGGTGTGCGAGGTCAGCGGGACTGGGCCGCGGGACTCGGTCTCCATAAACAAGGCTGGGGCCTGGGGCAGCCCTGTACTTGGAAGGGGGATGGCCAAGACCTGCTCAGACCTGGGCTATTCACACAGAAGCCTGGTGACCAGCATTTAGGGGGCAAATGGGGAACAGAGCATTTCTGAAGAGGATGGCAGAGTGATGTGGGGACAGAGAACCATGCCCTGCTAGGGACAGTTGAGATGGCATGGAGCTGGGGGCACCGAGTGAGCACCGGCTGCCAGTCTCACTCCTCGGTGGCTCCGTGGGGCAGGGGGGCACACACTGGCTTCTGAGACCAGTGGGGGCGGGCAGAGCCAGGCCCTTGTGCAGGAGCCCCTCAGACCAGCCCTGCGCCCTCCCCAAGGACCAGGGGCCACTGGCTGGAGCATCCCCGGGTCCCCCCGGTAGAACAGACCCCTGAGTGGTGGAAAAGCACCCCGGGAAGTGGAAGAGCGGTCCTGGTGCCGGGACGGGCTCCTGGGGCCACAGCAGCCAGGGCCACAGAGCATTCCGAGGCGCAGCCCCTCACTTCACGGCGGAGGCCACGCGCAGGCGGCATCTGCCCCACAGCCCAGGTGGCCTTGGCCAGTCCGCCCAGCGCAGCTCAGCACGGTGTGAGCAGTGACCCCCACCGTCGCCCACACCCCTCAGAGGAGCTGGGGCTCCCGGCCAGCCGCCTGCCTACTCTTCTCACCTTGGAAGGAGAACGTCACCTGACTCAGGGCCGCCGTGATGATGACAGCCCTGAGGACAAGGACATTGGGCAGTTGCCACCTCCTCTATTGTCCAACCCTGAGGCCAACCTAGGCCCTAGGGTGGGCTCCTCATCTTGGGGGCGCCACAGAACAGGGGTCTCACGGAGCACTGCACTTGGCCACCACCGTCCTGGCAGCAGTCCACGCAGACCAAGCACCAGGGTGAGGACCTGGGGGCCGTATCACTCATCCATTTGTGGCAGCTTCAAGGGCAGCGCACAGGCCTCACTGAGCCCCAGGCTGCTTGCCTGACACCCAGGGAGCGGTCTGTGACCTGCTTCAGCCGGGAGAGCTGCAGCCGTGAAGCAGAAGCCACCTGGGCAGAAGCCAGGCTGCACAGTGCGAGGCGCCAGGTGCCAGGGTGAGACCTAGTGAGGCTTGGGGTCCTGCCTCCAAATGCTCGGCCTACACTGGGCTGTCTGCTTCAAGCCACAGAGCCACCGAGCCACACGCATCCACGAGCCCCGCGTGTCTCCAGAGACAAAGGCAGCAGTGTGCTTCCAGATCCTTCCCCCACCCCCGAGCCATGACCAGGCACATGGCAAAAAGATGTCAGGCGACAGCACCTGGCCAGGTTCCTGGGATCTCCCCCGGGCCTCTGCCTCCCAGGCCTGCTCCTGGGGCCACCTCTCCGGGAATCTCCCCAGCCAGAAAACGGAGTCCGCCTGGATTCTCTCTCTCCCGCGCACACATGCAAGGGCTCGACCCGGCTGTGTCTCCTGGATGTCCTGCATCTCCCCACCTCTGCCGCCTGGCTCCCCAGCTCAGGCCTCCCCAGCTAGGCCTCCCCAGCTCTCAACCTGAGCCCCGGTGGCCGCCTCCTAAAGGGCTCTGTGCTCTCCCCCTGCAGCCAGAGGGAGCAGTGTGTTCCCACAGGCAGTGGGTGGGCGTGGGGGGGTGGGGGTGGATGTGTCGGAAACGGTGCAGTTTCCAGAACTGTTTAGTGAGCTGCTCCTCTCCCCAGCCCCTCCCCCAGGACTCTATTTCCCAGCCTCCTCCAAGCGACGTTGGCCACGTGGCTGAGTTCTGGCCAGTGGGATGTGGGCAGCAGTGACAGGCACCACTCCGCACTGGCCCCGACTCCCTCCCCTGTGCAACCCCTCCACCCTCTCCCCACCCCCAGGGCCTCAGAGACCTGGAGCAGGGCAGAGCCCCGAGGTAAAAGGAACCTGGGCCCCTGAATGACCATAGGAAGACGGTAGGATGCCCCTCCCACCCCAAGGGCCACATCAGACTGGGAGGAGACCAGGAGACAGCTTTCGGTTTGGGATGTTTGCTAATGGCAGATAACCACCCACGGAGGATGTCTGGGTTTGTGTTCCTCGGTGTGGAAAATGGCTGCAAGAATGAATATGCACCAGCACGCTGACAGCAGAAGTGTTTGAGTTGTGAGATTTGGTGAAATTTTTTTTTCAATTTCTATCAAGCTGGGCCCTGTGTTCCAGCCTGGCCCCGGCCCTGGCCTGCTGCTCTTGCGCAGGGTTTCTGGCCTCTCTGAACCTCAGTTTCCTCATCTGCAGAATGGGAATGGAGAACCTACCTCCCAGAGTCACTGTGAAGTAACCCCGTCAACAGGTAGCCCAGCGCCCCAACGGTAGCTGCTAGGAAACTGTGCCCCGCTTGGCTCGCGTTCTGTTTACAATCTTGACAGGCGTGGCATGTAAAAATGCATAATGGTGACAAGGGGGAAGCTTATTATCTTCGGTGAATAGGATCATGCGTGATTTTTTTCTTTTCGATATCTTCTACATTTTCTACAATGACTACGTATTGTTATAAAGAAGAAAAAAACAAACTTAAAAAAAAGTGAACGTGTATCTCTAGCACAAGCCCCTGGAGATGGCAGACATGTTAGTATAAACAGCAAAATCGGCAGGAACGAGACAACCTGGCTCCGTGCAGCACTGCGTGGAGGGATCCTGTCACCTCCCCTCCCCGCACCATGCAGGAGCCAGCCGCCTCCACCCAGCCGGGTCCCACAGCAGCTGGAAGGAGGCCAGAGCAGTGCACGTTTTACACTGAAAGGGCACCCACCAGATTTGTACTGCTCTGCTCAATGAAAAAGAGAAAAAACATTAGCAGTGCAAGGGAGAACCACAGCCACTGAGATCAGTATTTATGCCCTCGTGACTCTTCAGGGCTAGATGTAGGAGAACGTTCCACGGAGCAGAGGCCTCCAACCTGGGGGCCACAGGCGTCCCCTGGCCCTGCAGGGGCCGGAGCACCACGGGCTGCTCCCACTCAGCCACCACAGGTATCAGCGGCCCCACGGAAAAGCCAGTAACTGTCCTCATTTCACCACCACAAAAATCCTGCCACCTGGGTATTTTGTAATCCTCATTTTCTAGAGAGGTAAAATGTGGTAAGTTAGCCGGAACACCCGCGACCCAGGGCAAAGGCCACAGCGCTACCTGGCCCTCTGGCCGGGTGAGGCTGGGCTGCACTGGCGGCCGATGGCAGAGCCGGTGGCTTTTAGAGGGAAGGCACCGTGGCCAAACTTTCCCCTTCCCTGTTTAGCTGCCTTGGGCTCCTCCTGGCGCACAGCACATACGAGCACGTTCCATGGTGCCAGAATGCCAGAAAGGCTGGGTTACAGGGTGCACTGAGGACAAGCTTTCGGTCTGGTTTTCGTTTTGGGCCGATCCCAACAGCAATGGTCACAGCAGCTGTTTCTTGGCATTGCCAAGTGCGTGGCTCCCGAGTCCTATCTCACCACATTTAATGGGCACACCTCACCCTGACACAGTGCTCTTGATGCAGCACGCACCTTGCTGGACTACAAATCTGATCCTGTGGCCCTCCTCTGCTTGAGATCCTTCCATGGCTCCCCTCCCCTACCCTCGGGACTGAGTCCATGCTAGTTGGCACCGCATTGGAGGCTCTCTACTTATTTCTCCCCCACGCTGTCCAGGGGACACTTCACCGCCCACTGCTCCCATCTCCCTGAATAGATCCCAGTCCCTCCCCCAGGGCATCCTGAGTTCAGGCTGCACCTTCTCCTATAGTGTGCTCTTTTTCTCCTGGTGAACTTCTATTCATCCCTCAACGTCCATCACAAAAGATCCCACCTGCTCCACCCTCATGGAGCTTCCCCAACTCAAGTTAGGGGCCCACCCGTGGGTGGATGGGCAGGCTCTGCAGGTTGTATCCCGGCACTGTGATCTCGCCTGACAGTGAAGCTGTCTGGCTCCATTTCGCTCCGCTAGACTGGAAAATTTCCAGATTGTGCAGACACGGCTGGTTCACTGTGGCATCCCCAGTTCTTAGCTCACTCCCAGACAGAGTAGCAGCCCAACGCATGCCTTTTGAGTGAGTGAGTTAATTAATACTGTGGTTCACGGCTCCAAAAATCAAATAAAGAAATGAGACACCCGTGCCATTTCCCAGGGCCCCGGCACGGTGCTCAGAGCTGCAGCGTGAAGCCACCAGCCAACTGCATCCCAGTCTCTGCCGCTGCATCTGTTCCCAGTGTGACAACTGGGAAGCCAACTTCATGCCGGTCTGGTGTGCATCAGTATGCAGGCGGTGCAGCACTCCTGCTGAAAACTAATCAGGGCCATTAGTATGCACCACACAACGCTCTGAGCAGGGGATGCGAGCGGCACCGCCGCCTCCAGCCTGCCCAACTTTCCTCACCACTATTTCCAAATTCAATAAGCACAAATCACAGGTCTTTTTTCCCCAAAGTTAAACAACAAATCACTTTGCCAGCTCCGGCATCTATGGTTTTAACAGGGACGTGGGGAACAGTGAGGCCTTGTCCGAGCAGATCACGGCTCGTCCCCGGAGGCCCTGGAGTCAGGAGTTTCCCCACCCCCTCCCCCAGGGACACCCAACACATAAAACTCACACCTCCACTCTGGGGAGGAAACATTTATTAAGCACTTACTATGCCCTGGTGTTTCCTTTTTAAATCCCCTTTTCAACATATGTGAGTTGAGCTCCAGGGAAGCCAAGTACCCATCCCCCTCCTGTCCCAAGGTCAAACAGCTGGACTGTGTCCGGGTCTCAAAACTGGGTCCTCTGACATCAGAGCCCCGTGTTCTATTACCAGGCCAAGCACAAATCCTATCAGCCTGGGACCAGTGCTGAGCCTCTAATCATTCCTTCAGCACAGCGGTCAGGGCTGAGTCTCGGGTTCCTGGGTCCCTGGGCTCTATACTGTTGGTGACTCAGTTTCCTCAGCTGTACAATGGGATGACAACAGGAATGCCTGGAAGGGCTGTGTGAGGACCATGTGACAAGCATTTAGAGGTGTTTCCAGCAGACAGTGAGCATTCGCAACATGTAACTACTATTCTTTCACTCGACACGCATGTAGCAGGCGTCGTCCATGTGCCACACAAAGCAGGCGCCAGACCCAGCTGGCCTCCCACTGTCCCCCCAGCTCCCCCCGTGTGCCAGACCCACAACCGGAGTGAGGTCACCTCCGCCCATGGAGGAGGTCACTCTGAGCAGCAGAGGGCACTCTGGAGACAGATGACAACATGCAGGCCGAGAATGTGGTGCCTCGGTGGTGCACGGGACGGCAGGGACCCCAGCTTCAGAGCCAGCGGGCACAAGTGTCTCAGAGGGCGCCAAGCACACTGCCCACCCCTGGCCTGCTGCACAGAAGAGGCCAGTGTTCTCGGTCCACTCCTTGCCATCTGGAACCCACCTTTGGATCGTGGCGCTGGCCTTCTCCCCACCCTGCAGATGAAGAAACTGAGGCTCACGAGCATGAGAGATTCGCTCACAGACCCGGCTCTCAGGTGAGGGAGCTGGGAGTGAGGCCCAACCTGGCGCCAAACCCTCCCCTTCACCGTCCTTGCAGAAAGTCCCTCGCAGAGGAGCGGGCACCTGGTCCCCCCCAGAGCCCGGAGGAAGCCGTGCACACAGGTAGGTCCAGTGCTCCGCAGGTGGCCCCCGCATCCTCTCCCTGACACTCACGCTGCGGCTCTTCCTCAAAGTCGCGTTCATTCCTCGGAGCTTTGGGCACAGAGACAGGTGAGCCTGGTGTGGTGCCTGTCACGCTCCAGCCATGTCCAGCTGCCACAGGACGCGGGAGACTCCAGCGTGCAGAGCAGCGCTTCCCAGAGGACGCCGGGCCGTGGGGGGGTCTTGTGAAGGTCCAGATTCCCAGGAGGCGGGGCAGGGCGAGGTCTGATGTCCACAGGGGTTGGGGAATGAAGCAGGGGTCAGAGGTGACACACCCAGAATGCCCCACCCAGGACTCTTGGCTTTATGTCCAGAGGGCACTGGCAGGCCTGCAGGGGGTGGGCGGGGAGAGGCACCTGCCCAGGTTTGCTCGGTGGCCCCGGTGACAGCACTGTGCACATGAGCCTGCGGGTGTGCCAAAGTCCCCGATCGCTATTTCACTTTTTATCTCATCCTCTGAAAATTCCCATGTGGGACATGATCCTGTCATGTACACGGAAATCCTAGCACGGTGGTACATGCATCAGCGTACATGTATCGACGGTGGATGTTCTACCTTTTCCCCGCTGACCATAGGGGGCGTGTGGTCACCATGCAGACGAGGGGCCAGCGTGGCCAGGCTGGGGGCGAGGTCGGGCTGGAGGGCGGGTCACGCGCAGGCTGGCGGAGCTCCCGCTCCGGCTGGGAGGGCCTGCAGCTCCCTTCTCGATCGGAGACCAAAGCAAGTCCCTTCACGGTGGAGGGGAAAAGCGAAAGAGGTAATCATTTTATTAAGGACCAGGAAATGATGAATAATTTAATTTGGGGAAACAGCTGCACCACTGATTGAATTGCCACTGCCTCGGTCCTGACATCACTTTCTGTCTAATTTCCTCTGACGTTTCTGGTAGGGCATCTGGAAGAAGATTCCAGCAAACTTTAGATCTGCCGTCAGCCTGGGCATCGCTGAGGCTCCCCAGGCAGCAGGTGGCAAGAAGGGGCAAGTGGGTGACGGAAAGAGGGAGAGAAACGAAGTCCTTGGTGGGAGCGTGGCTGTCCAGGCCTCGGGAAGGCGGCTGCAGGCTCACAGCAGGGTCAGGCTGCAGACGTGAACACGCAGCATCGGGCTGTCAGGTGACTGCTGAAAGGGAGCCCTTGGGACTATCGGGAGGGGTCAGGGAGCGCGTCGACTTACACCCCAGATCCAGACACCCAGCCAAGCCACGCTACCTTTCCCACCAAGCCCCCACTTACGGGAGGCTGGCCTTGCCAAACCTCGGCGACACAGCTCTCCGCATGCGATTCCTGCGGGCTCACTTCCCGCTCCTCGGCACAAGGCATGTGGCGGGCCGGGGACAGCCACAGGGAACCCATCTGGTCCGAGCTGCTTTCTGACCACGGGGCAGCTCTACGGGGGCGCTGGCCCCCCAGATATCCGTGCATGGGGCCCTGCAGGATGGCTTAGCCACCAACTGGGGTGGGCCGGTTAGTGCCCAGGTGGGCCCCAACAGGAAGAGGACAGTCTGGGGACAGTGTCCTCTAGGGCTTGGGGCACTGCCTCCCTCAGCATGAGGACCCCAAGGTGCCACTGCCTCATTTCCTGTGGGGCCAGCCCAAGATTCGACCTGCTGGCACGGGGTGACTCACATCCCGTGGGTCCGCTCACACCCGGCCTCCCCCTAACACTCCGGAAATCAGGAGGCTCAGGCCGCTGGGTCACACTGGCGTCTCAGCCGCCAGCTCGGGGCTCTGCAGGGGAAGCCCAGCGACATGGAGACCATGGTCCCGCCCTCTGCCCGCTCTCCCGACACTCCCTGCTGCCCCTCCCTCCCTCCACCCCTGCCGACTGAGGCCCGGGTATTTCTCCCCAAGTGGGCAGCGTGGCAAGTGCCTCAGTGTGACCGGGCTGTCTTCACGTAACCCCCAGGCTCCTGGACCCAACCAGGCCACGTCCTGAGCATTCCCAGCCTGTCCTGCCCATCACTGCCCAGAGCACGGCCCTGGAGAAGCTTGTCCAGAGATGGGACACTTGAAGCCATGCTGGGAAGTGCCCCTGAGGACACAGACCAGAGGAGCAGTGGGCTGGACGCCCCAGGTTGAGGCAGGGCACTGCCCAGGGAAATGAACTCACAGAGGGGCGGCTGTCTGTGCTGGGGGCCGGGCGCCACCCCCCAAGCCATCACCATGAGCCTCACTGACCACCACAGGCAGGCCCACCATGTGTATCACCTGTCAGCTCTCACGTCCACCCTGCAGGGAGGAACTAAAATGGTAAAGCCCATTTTACAGATGAGGAAACTGAGGCACGGAGGGGCTCAAACCCAGCAGTTGGGCTCAAGCTCTCACCCCAACGTCACCGCATTTCCGTGCCTGCCCTTCACCATTGCACTGGCATCTGAGGGCCTACTGTGTGCTTGGAGCTGGGGAGATGCCTCCTCCATAACGACACTTGGGGTGCATGGGAACACCCCATCGTCTAGGCAAGGAAACGGGCTCAGACGGGGTGCAGAGACTCGCCAGGGTCCCACAGTGGGGCTAGGAGGGCTCGGATCAGAACCCTGTGTGGCCCTTTAAGTCCAGGCCCACACGGGCTTCCCTGGAAGCCTGCCAGGGTGGCACTCTGGAGAGCAGCATTCCCAAAGCAAGACTGAGGAAGAGTGTGGGGCTAACCCTGGGGCAACACCAGGGAAGGTTTCAGCTTTGCCACGCATCCCGGGAACTGGCAGGCTTCTTGCCAGCCCCTCCGCGCACCCCTACGCCCCCCACCTTGACCCTGAGCTCCAGCAGGCCTGAGCCCGGGCCCTCCCCAGCGGGCACACATGCCTTTGTACCTGCAGTCGCTCGGCCAGTCATGCCCTTGCTTCCCGGTCACAAAAGCAAACTCCTGTTTACCCTTTAGGGCCTCATTAAGCGTCACCTCCACCAAGAAGCCTCCCCTGACTTCTGGGGGCAACACCCACTGGCCCCGCCCCGTGGCACCTGGGCTTGCCTCGATCTGGCCTGAGCCCTGGGACAGTGGGCTCCTCCCAGCCAGGACCTTGTCTGGATCATCTGTGACCCCAGCACTGTCCAGCCTAGGCCCTAGAGTAAAGGACACTCAGGCTGAGTTTGATGAGTGAATATATGAAAGTTAAATCATGCCACAGCAACTTCACTTACACAAACTTTTAACAAGTTTAAGCAGCAGGATACTTCATCCAAAGTAAAGTGTTACCTGGAAGCGTGATACGTAAGAAGTCGAACATGAAAATGAGATCGCCTGGCCTGGGGAGTGGGGACAAAGGGGGAGCAGGGATTCAGCTTGGCTTCCCCACGTTCTCCTCGGCTCAGGAGCCCCCAAAGGGCCCAGGGGAGCACAGCTGGAAAGCCACTAGCGTAACGTGTAAGACTGAACCTGCACCCAGCACCCTGCACTGCTAAGATGCAGCCCCCCCCACCACCACTCAACAACACTCAATGTCTCCCCAGCACCTACAGAAGTAAGTGCTGTCTCCGCCCCTCCAGCCCCTCGAGGCCTCCAGCAATGTCTTCCCGGGACTCTGCTGCCCACTTGGTCTTCTCTCTTCTCGCAATGAACTTCCCTCCCTCGAATTTTTCTCAGAAGTCCTGTGCCACCCACGGTGCCCTGAGGGGCATGGGTGCCCAGTCAATGGGCAGTTTTGTTTTGGGGTAACCTTTCACCAAGACACCCCCAAAAGCTGCAGGCCAGAGGCCCCTGCCCTGCAGCCTCCTCCCGGGACAGTGGCATAGAGGTCGCTGCCCTGAAGCCCGGCTGACCTCTGCAGAGGGCCAGTGTGCAGCCAGCTGTGTGCCAACCCAACAGATAAACAAGCCAAGGCCTCTCCGCACCCCCCACCCCCGCCTCTCCCCCAGGGCCAGGTGGCATCACAAAGCCACAGAGAGGCAGAAGGAAAGTGCTCTGATGCGCTCTCTGACACGCGTCGGGCCCGCTGGCCTCCACGCTCACCTGTCAGTTTGCGATGGCCACTGGGGCGCAGGCCCCTGTGTGAGAGGCACCTGGGGCCAGGGCGCTGTCGTCCCTCCCCACCTGCGCCCCGCCTCTGCCTCCAGGCCCAGCCGTGTGCCCTTTCGGAAATAAAGTCTCCCTGCGCTGAGGCCGATCTCGTGCAGACGGCTCGCTGGAATTCAGGCCGCGCGTAAGGGGTGCTGGGAAGATAGGACACCCTTCAGGAAGGGCTAAGGTGGGTCAGCGACTCTGCCTCTGGACCTGCTCTGTGTGATGCCCTCAGTCAGTCGGTCAACACACATCTCGAGCATGTACGCTGTGCTGGGTCCCGAGGAAGTCTGGGTGGCAGGGAGCAGGGATGGACTCTCGGGAGTGCCAAGCCCATGCCTGGAGCTGAGCTCGGCCTTCACGATGACCGCCCCACAGCAACCCTGGGGGTGCACCCTTCCAGGGGGCGACATGGAGCCCGGGGCAGTGACACGACATGCCCAGGGTCAGCAACTAAGAAACGCCAGGGTGGAGTTGGGACCAGGTCTGCAGGACCCAGAGCCTGTGCACCTTCCCCCGACCCCCAGGTGACAGGCAGCAGACAATATCGTGCCAGAAGAGCTCAGTCTCACAGCCACCGGGCAGCAGGCCTCTCTGCTCCCAGCAAAGCCGGGCTCAGATCTCTTCTGTTCATATAAGCAAAAAGCCAAGCATTTGCACTCAGAAGCCTCCTTCCTGCTTCACACCTCGATCGCAGAAGGGCACAGAGCCGCTGGCCACAGGAGCCGCAGTCTGGGGAGAAATGCTCCCAAGCATTTCTTTCTTACCAATGTTTCTGTCCCAAAAGGAGGTCCCCCAAGCGCCCCCCTCCAAGCTGATGGGCGGGAAGCAGAGCGTGGACAGAAGGCACATAGAGGCAGATTCGCAGTTTGCCCTGAATACAAAACAGAGACCAGCTCGTCGGTGCATCTGCACTTCCCTGGCAGAGAGGAGGTGTCTCCTTTGCACAACTCCATCCATCCATCCATCCGTTCACTTCACAAACATCAGTGACTCCGGTAATGGCTGAATTGTGTCCACCTGAAATCCCTGTGTCGCAGACCTAAGCCCCACGTGCCTGTATTCAGAGAAGGACCATTGATGAGGTCGTTATGGTTAAATGAGGTCACCTGGGTGGGCCCTGCTCCAGCATGACTGGTGTCCTTGTAAGAGGAGATCAGGACACAGCCACAGTCTGCCTTGCTGACACCTTGATCTTGGACTTCCAGCTCCCAGAACTGTGATAAAATGAAGTTCTTTTGTTTGAGTCCCTGGTTCATGGCATTTTGCTATGGAAACCCGAGCAGAGGGACGCAGCCCCTGGCACTAACACGGCCAGGCGCTACGGCGGGTCCGGCCCCTCTATCTTACGTGTGCTGGCTCATTTCATCCTCTGGCAATCCTGAGGCAGGTCCTGTTATTAACCCATCTTACAGAAATGGAAACTGAGGCATGGGGCAGGTCAGTCATTGCCAGGATTAGGGATAAAGACAGGGCTGTGACATTGCGCCCGCCCTCAAGGGGACCTGCCATGTGGCCTGGGAGTCAGGCAAGTGAACAAATACCCAGCAGAAGGCTGGGTGGGGACTGATGTTTGGGCTGAGCCTTGAAGATCACTCCAGACTCTGGCAGGCAGAGAGGAAGGGACTAGAAGAACTTTCCAGATGGAAGGCGGAGAGGGGGCAGGCCTGGCGGTGTGTAGCATGTTGAGGAGAAGATCTGGGCAACCAGCAGGCAGGGCTCACGCAGCCAGAACAGTCTGGCGGGGGCGGGAGGAGCCCGGGAGTAGAGTGCGGGGTCGCAGTGGGAGGGTCTGCAGTGCCGTGGCCTGCGTGCACTCGGGCACCCCTGCAGGCAGTCTCTCTGGTCCCAGGAGGAGGACAGTGCTGCCACGCGCCCACGTCCCCAGGGAGTGTGGCTGAGCTCTCAGCTGGGCCAAAGCCCTGCAGGTGCAGAAGAGGGGTGGGTATGGGTGGCAGGAGCGAGGGGGAACGGGGCCGGCAAGGGTAAGGGTGTGCCGGGCATCTGGCTCCACCCTGGCATCCTGGTCCCTGCAGGGGGAAGAGGAGGAGAGGGGCAGGTTCTGGGAGGACCGAGCAGACTATTAGAGCTGGTGGGGGCCTTGCAGGCTCTCCTTCCACCAGGCTTCTCCCAGGCGGAGGAGCAGGAGGCTCAGAGAGGCTGAGGCGCCCTTGGGAGGTCACACAGCAATTTGGTAGCAGGGCCTCCTTACTCCAAATCCAGTGCTCTTCCGGCTGCGTCCCAGGCCAGCCTCCTCTCTCCAAAAGAAGGAAGGGAAGACCCCACAGCACCCTGGCCCACCTCCCCTCCCTGACACCGCTGCACCCAGGCCCAGCCAGGGAGGTGGGGGACAAAATAACACACTCGCCGGTGCTGTTGGGCAGCAGCAGTTCTCGCTTCTCAGCATGGAAGGGGCTGCGCCGCAGGCTTGTTTGGGGGCCTTTGCAGGGCGACAGAGGTCTCCACACCGCCACCCTCCTAGTGATGCTGGGGGAGCCACAGGGAGGGGGCAGAGATGTTGGGTCAAAACAAGTGGCCAGGTGCTGGCTGGAGTCCCCTCCACTGGGGAGCCGCTGTGCGGGGGGCACTGGGTGGCCTGGGAGCCCTGTGGGGAAGTCCTCTGAACGGTCCTGTGCCTCAGGAGCCAGCCAGGAAACGCAGCACCTTCCCCTGTTGCTGTCCCTCAGTGATGCCTTGAGCCCCTTGGGAAGGTCCCCTTAGGGCGCAATAGTAACTGAGACCGGGAAAGAACAGGTTTAGCCAAACAGGAGATCCGAACACGCTGGTCCCGGCGGGGACCTGACCCTGGGCCCGAGGAGAGCAGCTCTGCGTGACGTGAGTGCTGGGTGCGAGGCGGGCATCACGGGCGTCATCATGGCAGGAGCCTCGCCAGGCTCCAGGGCTTCCCGCCAACACCCTCCAGGCGGCCGGGTGAGTCGGGAGGGAGGCCCAGCACGTGCCGGGCCTGTGTCCTGCCTGTGCAACAGGGACACTATTACTGCAGCGTGACTGCTGGAAGAGGGAACAGGAGCTCAGCAGGACCAGCACCAGGCGAAGCTAGAACTCTGGAGGAACCTGCCGCTGGTCCGCGCTGGGGTCTGTGCTGCGCATGGCACCCATTTTATTTACTTTGCTTTCTCCCAGCCATCCGTTTTTCAGTTGAAGAAACAGAAGCTCAGAAGGAGGAGGGGCTTTCCCACAGCCACACGGCTGGGGAGAGGTGGGAGAGAGCATCACAGGGGGGACCTCACCGGGACGTCTCCCCTCCCACCCCTGGCGAGCAGGGCGTGGGCAGCAGGGCCGGGGGACACCAGGACCCCCTGGGGCCTTCCACATTTCGTCAGCAGAACTCACAGCACACAGCTGCTTAGAAGGGCTCAGGCTGCGGGGCCAGCCCCCTGGGGTGGGAGCCGGTCAGCGTCCCCTCCGTCTCTGTCTCTCACTGCCCCCAGACCCCCGCACCACCAGCGCCGTCACTTCTGGCCAGCAGAGCACTCGGGGCTGTGTGCTCTTCCCTGCCATGACAGGTGGGGCCCCAAGCACAGGCCACTCACAGCCCAGGTCACTCCCTGTCACCGTCAGCTCCACAGCCTCAGCTCTGTCCTCTCACCCTTGCCCAGACCAAGCCTCCGGCAGCCTCCCTGGACTCCGTGCCTCAGCGTGGCGCTCTCATGCTGAAATCCTGCAGCCAGTGGGGTTGGTGTTCACAGCACCCACCTGGCATGCTCCTGCTCTGAGCTCTTCTATAGCTCCCCACTGCCCCAGAGACAGTGTCCTGCTCTGTGTGCAGGTCGCACCTGTGACGCAGTGGGGGTGTGTCGGGGAGGGCTGCGTTCTCCATCACTGCTGGCACTTTTTGGGGGTGGGGACAGGTCTGAGAGCCGGGATTCCCATGCCCAGCACTGGGCAGGTGCACAGGAGTGCCCTGTGGGTACTGTCACATGTTGAGAGAGTGGAACCTAGAAACTCTCCCCTCCCCTCCCTCTGGCGAAGGAGGGTCCGGGACGGATCTGGGCTCCACAGACCTCATGTGGCCTCCACATGTCACCCCTTCCCGGGCCTCAGTTTCCCCACCTGTGCCTGCGGGACCCAACAGGCAGGTCTTTAAGGACACCTGTCGCTGACTCATCAGCTGACTCAAGCTCTGAGCAGCATTCAGTCCACTTGCCAGCTTGCCACGCAGGGAGTTTGGGCTTTGTCTCTGGGGCAGTGGGGAGCTACAGAAGAGCTCAGAGCAGGAGCATGCCAGCGAGGCCTAGCGAGGGCAGTGGCTGGCCTCAGGGCTCCCAGCTGGTATGTGGCAGGGCCTCCCAGCACCCAGGCCCCGCTGCTGCTTCCACTGAAGACCCAGGTCTGAGCCCAGACCGCTTCATTCGTTCACTCATTGACTCCCTCCCTCCCTCATTCACTAGCTCACTCATTTATTCAATCATTTACACATTCACTCAATTACTCATTCATTCATTCTGTGGTGGCTGCTCCTCCAGGTGCTGGAGCTCAGGACAGGAGAGCCCTGCACAGCTGGAGCTCATACGCAGGGAAGAAATAGGCACAGACACGTCACTGCACAAAGACCCCACAGCTGTGGTGAGTCCTGCGCAGAGGGGTGTGGGGGGCTGGGGGCCTACCTGAAGGGGGGGGCCCACCTGGAGGGGGGCCCTCACCTGGAGTGGGGGGCCTCACCTGGAGTGGGGGGCCTCACCTGGAGGGGGGCCCTCACCTGGAGTGGGGGGGCCTCACCTAGAGTGGGGGGGCCTCACCTGGAGTGGGGGCCTCACCTGGAGGGGGGCCCTCACCTGGAGGGGGGGGCCTCACCTGGAGTGGGGGGCCTCACCTGGAGTGGGGGGGCCTCACCTGGAGTGGGGGCCTCACCTGGAGGGGGGCCTCACCTGGAGTGGGGGGCCTCACCTGGAGGGGGCCCTCACCTGGAGTGGGGGGCCTCACCTGTGGGGGCCTCACCTGGAGGGGGGCCTCACCTGGAGGGGGCCCCTCACCTGGAGGGGGGGCCTCACCTGGAGGGGGGCCTTGGTGCACAGGTCACGGTTACCCAGATGGCTTCTGGGCAAGCACAAGAAGAGGTCTCACCTACAGACTCCCCTTGGTGGCTGATGACTGCTGGTGGGTCTCAGCGCCCAGGAAAGGGCAGAGGAGTCGGGGCTGTGGCTGCTCCCTCCAGCCCAGCGGCCAAGAGACAGTTTCCCTGGTTTCTTTAATTCCTCCAACAGCCCAGAGGCTCACCCCCAGCAGGAGCCAGGGAGCCCAGCACCATCAGACGGGCCTTATGAGTCAGCGACAGGTGTCCTTAAAGATCCGCCTGTTAGGTCCCCCAGGCACAGGTGGGGAAACTGAGGCCCAGGAGGGGGTGACATGTGGAGGCCACATGAGGTCTGTGGAGCGCAGATCCGTCCCGGGACCCTCCTTCGCCAGAGAGACCTGACCAGAAGCAGGTGAATGTGGCTGCCCCATGCCTCCCAGGGCCCCACTCTTCGGATTGCTTGAGGGTAAGGAGGAGGCAGATGTTATTTGTTTAATTTCACGGATCAAGAATTTCCAGATGCTTCCCCAGTCCCGCCCCTCCCGCCTGGCCCTGGGTGCCTTTCTCATGAACTTCCCTGGGAGGGTGGGGGGCTCAAGGGGCCCCGGGCAGGGCGGAATGTCTGGCAGCTGAAGCTTCCAGGGGAGAAGGCCATCGGATTCCTGGGAAACTGGACCAATTTTCCAGGCCAGAGGTGGCTGGAGACAACACGGGATCTGTCTTCCGAGCAGCCTGCCCCCCAGGGCCAGCGCGGCAGGGACGTGAAGGAGGAGGGTGTGGGGGTCTCTGGAGCAGCCAGCATGGAGCCCGGCCACCCCACGTGACCACAAAGGCTTAGCGAAGAGACCGTGAGTCCATGAATCCACAGACAGACAAGCAACAGCCCCAATCTCCTGGGCACTGACTGTGTCCCGAGTTCTGTGCCACGCAAGTCACCTACGTGAGCGCTACGGGTCCCAGTAACCCCGTCGAGAGGGAATTACACCCCTTTCGGGCCAGGAGAGAGAAGTACAGGGCTCATGAGCAGGTGGCAAAGCCAGGCCGTGCCCGTCTCCTGGTCAGCCTGGGAATCCACGCGGGCTCCCGTGAAGGTGCCGGAGGGAGGGGAGGGAGGGGAGGCAAAGCCGTTCCTTCGGATACATGCGCTCAAGTCCAGTCCTTCCTGCCACCTGGCTGGCACAGGGCTCTGGAGCACAGCTGGCCACATCTAGCGGCCCAGGAGACGCCCCGTACTCCAGAGTGCCACACCCGAGACGCTCTCACTCACTCACGCGCGCCAGGGCTTCACTGTGGAGCAGAACAGCGAAACAGCGGGGGTCGGGGCCAAAACACAACTGTGCCTCAGAAGGGAGACAGCAACTGTGGCTGTCCGTACAGCTGGCCCCACCTGTCCACAGGGACCCGTCCCACAAACAGCCTGCGTGACGGACAGCGAGCCCAGGCAGCCCTGCAGGGTGGAGCCGCCCTGCCGCGCGGGGCACCAGGCACCCACTGTTTCTGGACACAGGCAGATGTGGCGGAACCGCAAAGACACGGCTGGGAACGGAGCACGCCAGGGGGCTGCGGGGTCGCGTCTGGGAGGGAGGAGCGAGGAGGAAATGCTTGCTGCACCTGTGACGTTTCACTGCTCTGCAGAATCCGAAACATACGCCAAGTGTCAACACCTGTCTAACATCCGCGGATGTACAGGGGTCAGGTACATCGTGGGTTAATTGTTTCGTAATTGCAGTTTCAAATGCTAGGCTCCATCTCGGATGGGCAGTTGCTTCCTCCTGGCAGGATCCAGAGCCGGGCTCCTGCCCAGAGCGTGTCCCCGTGGCTGCCGAGCCTGGAGGACCCCGATGCTCAGACAGCCAAGGTTTGACACGCACCGTCCCCACGTGAGGATTGATGTATTTGTGAATTGTGTGTCTGTCCCTCCATGCAAAATAGAACGCTTTCCAGATGCGATTAAAAACCAGATAGAAACAATGGGATCTAACATGCTGGATGGGCCCACACTGGCTTAACCTGGCGTCTATATTTAGGTCTAAATCCTGGCTCTGAACTTCCCTCAGCCTCAGTGTCCCCATCTGTAAAATGAGAGCAATGGGTGCTATACTGAGGGTTTACCACGCACCAGAGACTTACCTGAATGTTCTTACTCGTCAAACCCTCACCAGGCACTGCCGGACAAGGCGATTTGGGGGCAAGGCAGGGCACAGAGGCAGAAGGCAGCTTGCCCGCACTCGGGGTGCCAGGGTGAGGTGATCGCTCTCCCGTCACCTGGCTGTAAGCGCCCTCTGCCTCCGCATCCTGCTAACCTCCTCGCAACAACTGTGAGAACACTCAACTGTGATCACAGACGAGGGCCACACCCCCCTACGAGGCAGGCAGGGGTCCTTCTAGGACCGACTGGGAAAAGGTAGCTCGGCTCCACCGCGCTCCTCCAGGCCGGGGAGAGCCAGCCCCGGCGGGGCCACCGCTCAGCGGCGGAGGGTTGGCCAGGCCAGGACACAGCCCGCTGGAAGGGTGGGGACACTTCGGCCCTGTGCTAAGCTGCCACAACCTAGGTTGCGCCTCAGTTTCTGCAACGGGAAATGGTGCCAACCCTGTAGACTTGGCCTTCAAAGTGGCTTGGTGGCTTCCCCTGGAAGGACACCGGCCCTGAGTGCCACATCCTTGGTTTGCCCCACAGCACTGCGCGCGGGATTGCCACGGTGGTCCCGGCAAGCGATGCCCGGCACCGTCGGCGCTCACACTGAGGTGCGCCCTGCGTGCCAGGCACAGGGACGCAAAGGAGAAACGGCCCCACGCTTATGGGCACCTCCTCTGCGCCAGGACCTTGCCCCTCACGGGGGAGGCAGACCCCATCCCGGCAGGACTGCTCAGGGCCAAGCCAGGGGCAGGGGAGGGGCTCAGGGAAGGCAGCTGCAGGGTGACCCCCGAGGAGTGTCCCCAGCATTCTGAGTTGATCAGAACAATCCTGAATGTACCCTAAATATTCACAAACGCACAACGATGATGACTTTATACGGAGAACTGTGTCCCCCAAATTCATGCTGACATCCTAACCCCTAGCACCTCAGAATGGGACGTTACTGGGAAAGAGCATGGCTGCAGATGTGATCAGTTGAGGTCAGACTGGACGGGAGCGGGCCCTGATCCAGTGTGACCGGTGTCCGCACTGACGCCCCAGGGGGAGGCTGTGCCGTGACACAGACGGGAGTGTGCAAGCCGAGGCCGCCAGGAGAGAGGCTGGGACAGGTTCTCCCGGCAGCCCTGCCCACCTCTGGATCCCAGACGCCAGCCCCAGAGCTGGTAGGTGAGATCTCTGTGCCGGCTGCCCCAGCAAACACGGGGTTTTGGGGTGTGAAGGCGCCCCGTGGGCGGGGGTGGGGGAGCCCGCTGGCGCCCACTTCCCTCCAGCTGCAGGCGGGACATCGGGTGCAGCGGGAGTGCTCGGCTCTGTGGGAGAATAAGTGCTTCTCCCCCCTTTCCCTCCCTGCCTCCGACCCCCCTCTGTCCTCTCTCATTGGCTTCAACTCAGTCAGGAAGGGAAGGAAGGGAATGGCAGGGAGGGAGGAGGGAGGGAGGGAAGGAGGGAGGAGGGAGGGAGGGAAGAAGGGAGGAGGGAGGGAGGGAGGGAGGAGGGAGGCAGGGAAAGGAAGTGAGAGAAAGAGCTGTGAGGTGTTCTGGCTTTTGCCCAAGGGACCCCCTGTCCTGCCGCCCTCAGGGCCAGTAGAGCAGATGCCTGTGAAGGGCCCAGGGATGACAGCTCCAGCCAGGCTGGACGTCTCTGGCCCCCTGGGCCCTTGTGCTTCCCGAGTAGCCAGCCCTCAGCAACGCAGGAGGTCACAGCCGGCATGACCCTCCAGTGCAGACCGTCCATTGCAGGCCTGGCCGAGGGCCACAGCCAACCTGAGCAATCTGGCGGGAGCAGGTTTAAAGCCCCACCCCAGCCGCCAGCCTCCATCCCACCCTCCTCTGCCTTGGGGGCCCAGTCCCTGGAACACAGGCTGATGGGCCCAACCCTGGAGCATCTCCCTGTCCCCTCCGTCCAGGGGATCTGCTGCCGTGCCCCTCGCCTTCTCCCACTCACCCAGGGCACGGTGACCTCCCCTCCCCCAATGGCCAAAGAGCTCAAAGGCTCCCCACAGCAGCCTCTGCCCTGTCACCCAGGGTGTCTGTAGCCTCCAAAACTGCCCGGAGCCTGTGACCTGCGCACTGTCCCCTTGGGCCTGCCCTCCCTGCCAAGCCCAGGGCCCCTCAAGGGGTGTCCCACAGACTCTCGCCCTCAGCCCTCATCGTGCCCGTCCTGCGGGCACCGTTCGCCTCCCCCGATCCACCCCTGTCCTCCTGGGCCTGTCACGTAGCCTGGCTTCCCCGCGCCTCCCTCTCTTTCTGCCATGGCAAGGCCTGGTCCTCTGTGTCCCTCCCCAGCCTCCTCTGCACCCCGCCCTGGATCAGGCCACCCGAGTGTCACAACCACAGCACAACAGGTCTGCCCGCCGGGGTCCCCTCCCTGAGTCTGTCTTCCCAGTCACTCAGGCCAAACGTTTGGTGTGTTCCTGACTCTTCTCTTTCTGTCGCATGCCCCATTCAAACCGTCAGCAAACCCTGCTGGCTCTAACTCCGAACAGGGGGATCCACAGCCACCACCTGCCCATGCCACTCAGGCCCTGTCACTTCTCACCTGGGTCACCACAGTTGTGGCCTCCAGCTCCTCCCCACCGGCCTCCCGGCCTCCACCCCTGCCCCAGATGGATCCTTTTGAAGACACTGTCCAATCACATCCATCCTCTGCTCGACACCCTGCAGGGGCTCTCTGTTCCCTCAGAGGGATGGCCACAGCCTCCAGCATGTGGTCCCTCTGAACTCGGCTCCTGCTCCTGCCCCCACTCACTCTGCCTGAATCTTCTGGCCCCACCTGCCACAGGACCTTTGCACAGGCTGGCCTTGCTGCCTGGAGCACACCAGACACTTACCTGACTCTCTCCCACAACTTCTCCAAGTTTTCACCCAAATATTGTTTAATCACCGAGGCCTTCCCTGACCCTCACAACCCCTTACAACTTAAATATTTTCTCTCTACCTGACTCATCATTTTCTTCCATATTGTAACACTTAATGTATTGGTTTTTTAATTTCTGCTTCCTCCCCTAGGATGTAAGTTCCACAAGCTCAGGGTTTCTGTCTGTTTTGTTAACTCAAATATCTGCAGCACCTAGAACAGCACTCACCACATAGTAGGTGCCCCAGAAATAATTGCTGAATTCATGCAGGAAAATCGAGCAAAATAAACAAGGTACAAGCTGTTTGCTTTTAGGTTCTGCCTATCTTCTTTCTTTTTTTCTTTTTTCTTCTTTCTTTCTTTCTTTATTTTGAGACAGAGTCTCGCTCTGTTGCTCTGGGTGGAGTGCAGTGGCCTCATCACAGCTCACAGCAACCGCAAACTCCCAGGCTCAAGCAATCCTCCTGCCTCAGCCTCCCAAGTAGCTGGGACTATAGGTTCACGCCACAATGCCCAGCTAATTTTTTCATTTTTATGAGAGACAGAGTCTTGCTCTTGCTCAGGCTGGTCTGGAACTCCTGAGCTCAAGCGATCCTCCCACCCTGGCTTCCCAGGGTGCTAGGATTACAGGCACCACCGTGCCCGGCCTATTTTCCCTCTCTAACAGAGTAAGAGAGACTCTGCCCATTTTACAAGCTTCCCACTTCACCTGTGGGGAGGAGACAACCTACTTTACCTGTAGGCAAGGCCCTCCCAGCTCGCTCTGGGTGCTGCGAGGGTGGGTGGGTGAGTGGGGTGTTGTGTGAAGACTGCCCAGCAGCTGCAGCCTGGCCTGGCACCGGGAGCTGCCTGTGGGAGGGAAACCTGTAGGAGCTCTCAGACGTGCTGGGAGGGACTCCAGGCTCCAGAGGGAAGAGCCCAGGGCCACCCCCAGAGTGCCAGCACACAGAAGTCCTGTGCTTGTCAGCAACTGTGCTTGTCCCTGCAACACCAGGTGCTGAAACCCCAGGAGAGGAGGTCTCTGGGTCTGGGGGGTGAGGTCTCAAGGTCCCGACGTCCTGAGTTTCAGCACCTAAGCTTTGTGGCATCTGTGGGGTTCAGGGGTTACGCCTCATGCATCCCAGGCCTCTGCACCTTCCCAGTCTTACCACGGGGCTTCTGAGAGCCTGGAGATGGGGCCACTGTGGCTGGAAGTTTCAGGGCCTCTAAGGCTTTCGGGTCATGGGGACCAAGGAATGGGGCTCTGTCTCTCAAAGGCCCCTCCTCTCTGGCCTGTGTGGCCCCAGGGAGCTGAGGTTCCAACCCTACGAGACTGGCCGTGTGCTGAGAAGGGCTTCACAGACAGCGGCCAGCGACAGGGGAGTCCAGCTGCTGCACAAACACCCAGAGCCTGGCCCTGGCCCCGATGCTCCCTACTGCAGGGGGCCCTCCCCACCTCCAGGCTCTCAGGGCCAAGCCTGGATCTGAACCACAGCCCAAGTTTAAGGTCAAGGTCACCAGTGTCCAGAATCTGTATGTGTGGGTTGAATTGTGCCCTCCCCTCACCTGGGCGTGACCCCAGCACCTGTGATGTGACCTTATTTGGAGACAGGGTCTTCGAAGATGTCATTAGCTTAGATGAGGTCATACTTGATTGGGGTGGGTCCTAAATTCAAGGACTGGTGTCCTTCTAAGAAGAAGAAGGAAATCTGGACACAGAGTCACACAGAGACACAGAGTCGCACAGAGAAAAGGGCCCTGGGACGACAGGCAGAGATCAGAGTGCTGCGTCTGCATGCCCAGGCACAGCAGGGATTGCCAGAAACCACCACAGCCTAGGAGGAGGCAGGGAAGGCTTCTCCCCGGGCCTTCCTCACATCCGACTCCCAGTCTGGCCTCCCGCAAGCAAGAGAACACATTTCTGCTGTTTTCAGTCACCCAGTTGCGGTAACTGGTTTCATCAGCCAGAGAAAACTCCCACATCCTCCATCCATTGCTCACAGGACAGGTGCCACGGCTGCCAGCTGGGCGGTGCTGGGACTGGAGGATGGGCACTGGCCCCTTTGCCCTGTGGTCACCCCAAAGCAAGGGGGCCTGTCGGGTAGAACCAGGCCCCTGTGGCTGGGTGGTCCGAGGTGGGGGTGTCAGGTTCAGCTGGGCAGGGCGTGCCGAGGGGCCCCAGGAGGCGTGATGCGGCCTGTCCTCACTGTGGTACTCGTCTGTGACATGTCGGTCCTCCCTGCAGCCTGTAACTCCCTGCAGATGCCACCCTTCCCTCCCTCCAGGAGCAAACACGTCTCTGCGTGAGAGGAGGGGACCCAAGGGGCTGACCTGTCCCCAGGGAGGAGGTGGACGGGAGTCTGGTTTCGGCCCACTCCCAGACCCAGCTCTTCTCTAGGGCTTGGTGATGAGATCCAGGCCCACAAACCTCCGACTTGGGGGACACTCTGGCCAGGGTGCTCACGGGGCCATTTTCCTCCCACTGGAGCGAGAATCCGCCACCCCTGTGCCTGCCCCGACCTCTGCCCAGCTCCCCTGTGCACCCGTGCCCCTGCGCTCCGGCAGGCCGGGCCTCCCACTCAGGGCCTGGCCAGCCCCGAACACTGCGGCTCTGCCCCGCCAGGTGCGCCTTTGAGCTGTGGGGCCCGGGCTCTGCCTTTGCCACCGCTAGGCCCGCCCTCCCTCCTGGGGCTCTGTGTGTGTGTGTGTGTGTGTGTGTGTGTGTATGCATGCATGTGTGTATTCATGCATGTGTGTGTGTGTGCACCCGCGCCGGGCACATGCAAGGGGTGCTCTCCTGGGTGAATCCCTGACCCCGGCCTCACCTGGGTGCCGTCTCTTTCTGGCCCTCACAAAGGCCGTGCTTGATAAATCCACCTCAGCCTTCCTTGAGAGCTAAGGAGGGCCTCCATTCCCACCCTCGCCTCCCAGCCTCCTCGCTGCGGCACGCACGGCAGCAGTGCCCACCTCAGGGCCTTTGCCCTCGCCGTGTCCCTGCTGGGGTGCTCTCCCCAGGACCCAGTTTGTTCTGGCGCTGGGCACCCCCTTCCCAGGGGCAGAGATCCTCCACACTCGACCCGGCCTCCACCCTCCCCTGCCGCCTCTCGCACCACAGAACTCGCTTCCGCCTGGCAGTCGGGGCGTTTCGTGTGCACTCATTCCCCAAACGCCCACTCCTGGTCTGTCCTCTTCCCTGCTGAGCCCCAGCTCCCGGCGGGCCTAGGAAATGCCTGCGAAGCAAGTGCTGCGTGACTCCCACCCTTGGGGCCCACGGGGCAGGCAGTGAAGGCGGGGACACGAATGGCACCCAGAGGACGGGGAAGGCAGAGGGCAGGGGAGGGGCAGCGTGGGAACGGCAGGGAGTGAGTGGGGGCGGCCAGAGGCCAGGCAGAGGGTGGAAGGATAGACGAGGTGGCGCCATCCGCAGTCCCACATTCCGGACGGACACAGGCTGGGCAAGCCCGCGGGGCTGGGGCGGGAAGCAGGCAGCTCCGTCACCCTGGCCCTCCAGACCAGTGTGGTAGGAACACAGCAAGCGCACTGTGCACACAGGGTGACCCCTTCCCTCTACCCAGCAGGGCTCAGGACCCTCAGTGACATGGGGGTGAGATGGCACGCAAAGCGTGGAGCACCAGAGGGGGGATTCTCTCCCCTCGCTCGGCACCAAAGCCTTCCTTATTTTCTCAAAGATGCTCCCCTTTGAAGCAAGCCACAGCAAGCTCCATCCCCCCAAGAACAATTCTTTGGGGGAGAGAGCACGCCCTCTCCTGCTCCTTTCCCAGGCTCCAGGCCGGGATCCCCCGACAAAGTGGCCGCGTCCCACCCTCCTCCTTCCCCACTGTGGTCAGGCTTGTCTTTACTCTGGGAGAAAAAGTCAATAACTTTCACGTAACTTTTTGAAACAAATGGAATTTTTTTTAAAAAAATACAGCAACTGTTATCATTTTTAAAATTATGGATGGTGAATAAATGTTTATTATATTATTTTCTGCATTTACGGAAGGGTTGAAATCAGAGCCATGTGAAGCAGCCAGCAACAGCAGCACCACGGGGGTGACAGCGGCTGGTGCCGCCATCGTGGAAAGGTCTCCTGGGGTCTGCTCAGAACACATGCCCATGCCCAGCCGCCCCCACCTGCAGGTTACACCCCAGCAGGCACGCACTCGTTGTACTAGATGCCCCGCCCCTACAGGTACGCCCCAGCAGGGACGCATGCGCTGTACCAGCCGTCCCCACCTGCAGGTACACCCCCAGCAGGCATGCACGCGCTCTACACCATCAGGCGTCACCAGGATGTTCACAGTGGCGACGTTTGGATTCCCCAAACTGGAAACTGCCCGTTATCAACCCACGGTGCACAAATGGGTTGTGTGTGGCCAGGAGATGGAGCGCTGCCCAGCAGGTGAACAGGCAGCGTGCAGCCACAGGGATCCCGCGACGGCGAGTGAGAGAAGCAGACACGGGAACACCCACCCCTTCCTGCTCGACTCCACAGCTGCAGGGTTCAAGAACAGGCAAGACTAATCTATGGTGAACAAAAAATCAGGGAAGTGGCTGCTCTCGTTGAGGAGCACCCGGAAAGGACGGGAGGGACCACCTGCGTGGTGACTGGGGTGGAACCTACACAAGTGCATGTATTTGCCAAAACTCATTGAACTGCACAGTTAAGATGGCTGCATTTTGCTGTACGTAAAATTGATCTCGACAGGATAAAGGGCAGTGCGTGTGAACAGAGGCCTGCGGTAGGGCTCGCCTTTCCCGGTGGACTGGGTTAGCACTTCGTCTTACTTTAGGGTTCAGCAAATGAGCAAATATGCTCAGGGTAACGGGAGACAGGCTTCTCCCTGTCGGGGAAGACTCACGGATACTGCAAGGAGAGGCCTGCAAGGCTCTCTGCGGGGTTGGAAGTGTCAGTGTGAACTCACGGCCTGGTGAAGATGGGTGGAGGGCATGTTACGTACACATGCACATATGTGTATATACGTGCACATACATGTTTGCCCTGTGCCTATGATAGGATGTGTCTATATTTCTATACACACACACCCTTCTTCCTTCCCTCCTCTCTTGCCCGGCATCAGCAGGAGGAAAGCTCTCCCGGCTCTTTCCACCAAGGAGCCCGGAAATCCTGCAGAGCAGCAGCAACAAGCGAGTGTCCGGGTCTCGGTCTCTCAATAGTCACTTTCCCTGGACAGCGCCTGATTCCAGGCTGGTTCCAGGAAGGCACAGGATGATCCTGGAACAATTTCTGTGCCAGAAAGTACACAAGTGCTCAAAGAATGACGGGGACATGTCAAAGAGACATGGCACAGCTCGGGGGGTGGGGGGGGCTCCCACAGGTCGCATCCGGGGCAATTTAAGCATCAAAAGCAATAATAGTGGATTATAACCTATTAAATAAAATGTTAAAAATAATAATAAAGTAAAAGTAATAAAAATAAAATGAAAATTTCTGAGTGTTCGTTTTAAGAAAGAGAGAGGAAAAAAGAAAAAGGAAAAAGGGAAGAAGAAGAGAGGGAGGGAAAGATGAAGCTCTTTTTTTACAGACGAGTAGGAACTGATCCCCGCAGAAGCAGGTGGGGTAGGAAAGCAGTGCATGCTCAGCCGAGTGGGCAAACACCTGAGGAGGAACAGGATACTCACACGTGCTTAAAATACTCTTTCTAAATATCAGTTACTAATTACAAGGGGGAAATAGTAACTTTAGAGAGAAGGAAACTGCCAGAGCTTATCCAAGGGATCGGACCACCAGCACTGGGACTGACCACCATCGCCAGGAGCAGGCGCCTGGGGTCTAGCCGTGAGCTAGCACTAGGAGACCTAGACAGGGGTGTTCTGCGAAATGACCGGCCTGTCCTCCAGTGCTACGAAAGTCCGGCCAAGCCTCCAGTGGGCTGCAGGCGGAAGGCAACTGAGGCACCGTGACCAGCTGGCACATGGTGTGACCTGGATCTGGGCTGGGCCTGGGGAACAAACACCCACACAGGTCTGGGAGTGGGCTGTGGCTTAGATGATGGTACCTTGTCTTCATTACAGGTCTGGATTTTTTTGATCAAGGCACTGTGAGTGTGTGAGTCCTTGGGAAATACACCCTGGAGCAACCGGAGTAAAGGGACACATGTCTCCACCCAGAGTGTGTGGGTAGACTGGGAGGGGGCTGGGCGGACAACAGAGGAGAGGGGAGGGAGCAGGCACAACAGGGACAGGGAGTGCTCGCGTATTTTTGCAACTGTCCTCCAAGTTCAAAGTTGTATCGAAATAAACCGTAAGCCCCCGTGGTATAATAAGACAGATGCTTGGTTTTGTGCCCTTGGAATTTGCTGAGTGACAGGAGCATCTCTTGTCATTCGTAACAAGGCCCTCTGACCATACCTGAGTTTATGCCCACTGGGGCCCCCAGATAGCCTCGGGCGGGGCTGGTCCCAGAAGGGCCAGCGTGGGTTGGCGCTCTCAGCCCCGCCCACGGCCTCTGGGAAGGGTGGAGCCGAGGATGGAGCCCCCTGGGATGAGGGGCCTGGGGGAGCTTCCGCGCTGGTGAGCACGGGCTGCGCACCCAGGGACTCGTGGGAGCCCTGCACCCCATCCCTAAACCTCACCCCGCACATCTGTTCCATCGGCTCTTCCCGAGTTGTATTTTTCATAACAAATCAGTAAACCTAAGTAAAGGGCCTTCCTGAGTTCTGTGAGCCATTCCAGCAAATTGCCAAACCTGAGCGGGCGCTGTGGGACCCCGAGCGATGGCCGCGTGGTCAGAAGCGCAGGTGGGACCCGGGACCTGTGACTGGGTCTGAAGTGGCGCCGTCTGTGGGACTGAGCTTGACCGCGGCAGGGTCTGGGCTCACTCCGTGGTTGCTGTCAGAACGGAATTGAGCTGTGGGATGCCCACCCACGCGGCGTCCACTGAGGATTGGATGCTGGTGTTGGAAACACCCCACCCCCAAAACAAAACAGGTATGGGGCAATCAGAATTCCCCAAACGCCGCCGAGGGGAGCGGGACTGGTACAACCACTTTGGAACACTGCCTGGCAGCATCTGCGCCACATGCCCACGCTGCACCCACCAATTCTGTCCCTTGATAAAACCCAGTGAGGACGGGAAGACACGCATGTGCCAAGACATGGCCAGAAATGGTCAGAGCGGTGCCACCGCACCAGCTTCAAGCTGGAAACAGCCCAAATGCCCGTCTCAGGTAGAACAGATAACCTCACCACTGGGGCAGTGCACCCCAGGAATTCGTCCAATGGTGAGTTCCGTCCACCCTGTGAAATCCTACCCGGAAGTGGGAACAGCTGCTCCACAACTCTGCACCGCAGCAGGGACGAATCTCACGAAAATAATGTAGAGCCAAAGAAGCACTTAATTAGCAGGCACTGGCTGGGCCCAGGGGAGATAAGAACGTTCTGGGCTCCGGGAGACACAGCCTCCGTGCAAGGAGCTGGAAGAAGTGACGTGGGGGCTGGGTCGCAAGGGACCAGCAGGAGGTCTGCAGGCTCACACCAAGGGACAGGGTCTGGGGTTTGCTGCAGCCTTGCGCCCAGTCCCTGTGGGATGCGAGTGATGCCCATAAATAACAGGCGATGGGCTGAATGTGTGGCCGGCACGCGACAGCTTGTCGAGATGGACCAGCACGTGCGTGCCCGAGCCCCTTCTAGGTACCGGCACCCACATCTTCAGCACCACCTTTGTCCATGAGCCTGATGAGCCAGCCGAGGGCAGCCTGCACTGAGGGCACCCAGCGTCCCACCACCTCCCTGAGACTGTCCCCTGCTCTGGTCCCCAGCAGCCACAGTCCTTGGAAGTCATTTAAAGAGCTCAGCAAATCCTGTTTTCCAAATCCCTTCCCAACCCCAGCACCCCAGCAGGAAGGGGGTGGGAAGTGCCCCGTCTACATTCCTCGGGTGGGCGAGGCCAACTAGGCGGCTGCCTGACCCGCATAGCTGGGAGACACGCTCCTCCGCTCCTCCGCTGGAGCACCAGAGCCCAGGAAGCGAGCTGAGGATGCCAACGTGTGGGGCTCACACCCACAGAGGGGTGCAGGGCCCAGGGGAGCCCTCGCCACCGGGCCTCTCTGACCTGCCCACTCCCTGGGAGGGTCCGGTGGGGGCAGTGAGCCACGTGGCACGTGGCCAAGGCGAGGCTGGCTCCGGAATGCTCCATTCACTGCATGGGACCCAACTCAAGACACCTGTGTGCATTCTCCCAGCACTGACAGTGTTGTGTAAGAACCATTTTAAAAACTAAGGAAGAAAAAAAAAATAAGATAACAAATGACATAGGAATGAAACAAGCCCCCTTTGTGTGTATGGTTTCAACAAACATTACTACATCTCTATTGTGGATCAGCCCACGCTCTGCCTTTGATAGAAATTTCCAGAATGAAGAAACCTACTGGGCTCAGGAGCTCAGGCCAGAGCTGGGATCAGAACTCCGGCTGGGCACGTGGCCCTGAGGCCAAATTAGACAACAGCAGCTTCCCGACTTGGCCAGTCATTGGATTCACTTAATCTTCTGGCAAATGAAGGATAGGACACCTTCCGTGCCACCCAACTGGGGCAGAAATTCCTGCAGGGTCTCGCATACTCTAGGAGGGGACTCAGGCCACGCAAACAAGTCGGATAGGACAGTGAATGACGGGGAAGGGTGTCCGAGAAGCTGCTGCAGCCCCGGGAGGAAGGGGACCCCAGCCTGGGGACTAGGAGGGCTTCCCAAGAGAGAGGACCGAGCACTGAGCTTCACCCCCTGTAAGCTACGCTGTGACACGGGGGTAAGGGCTTGTCCAGGGGGGAGGAGGGCAGGATGGTGCTCCAGGCAGAGGCCAGGGAGGCTTGTGCAGGGGCGTGGGGCACGTGTCAGGCTGCGGGAGTGGCCGGGAGGCGGGGCGCCCTCCTGCACCTCCCCTGGGGCCAGGCAGGGGAGCTGGGCTTATAGCAGCCGCCGCGCCAGGTGCACTGGAGCGGCGAGTCACTGGGCAGCATGCTGCATGCCCTGCTTCTCCTGGCCAGCCTCCTGGGGGCTGCCGCGGCCAGCCCCACCGAGGGCCCCCAGGAGTGTGCAAAGGGATCCAAGGTGTGGTGTCAGGACCTGCAGGCGGCAGCAAGGTGTGGGGCCTTGGATTACTGCCAAAGGGTGGTCTGGATCAATCCCCCCAGGAAGTCCCTGCCCTGCGACATATGCCAGGACATAGCAGCCGTGGCTGGCAATGGGCTGAACCCTGACACCATCGAGTCTGACATCCTGACTCTGATGAGGAAGGCCTGCACATGGCTCCCCAGCCAGGAGTCCTCAGCTAGATGCCAGTGGATGGTGGACACACACCGTGTGGCCGTCCTGACCATGCTCCGAGAAGCCCCAGGCAGTGCCGCAGCACAGGTGTGCACAGCACTCACACTCTGTGAGCAGCTGCAGAGACACCTGGCCACCTCTGGGCCACTCTCCAAGGAGGACGCCTCTGAGGCACTGTCCCCATTCATGGCCAAAGGGCTCCTCAGCTTCTACCCTCCCAAGATACCCAGGGCAGCCGTGTGCCAAGACTGTGTCCAGCTGGTCTCCCGGCTCCAGGATGCTGTCCAGTCCAGCCCCACCTTGGCAGAGGTGAACATCCAGGAGCAGTGTGAGTCCTTGGGGCTTGGCCTGGCTCTCCTCTGCAAGAACTATCTCCTCCAGTGGTTGACCCCTGCCGAGCAAGCATTGAGCCTTCTACCGCAGGAGGTCTGCGAGAAGGAGGGCTTCTGTCAGGAGCCGAGCGCGCCTGCCCGCCTAGCTCACGAGGCTGCTGCAGACGGGGTGCCCCCTCTGGAGCTAGTATTGCCGAGGAAGAGCAGCGAGCTCCGGATGGAGCCTGGCCTGACCTGCGAGGTGTGCCTGGACGTGGTCCAACAGCTGGACCAGTGGCTCATGTCCAACAGCTCCGAGGCCATGATCAGCCACGCCCTGGAGCGTGTGTGTTCGGTAATGCCTGCCTCTGTTGTCCGGCAGTGCATCACCTTGGTGGACACCTATAGCCCCTCCTTGATGCAGCTCGTGGCCAAAGTCTCCCCAGAAAAAGTGTGCAAGACCCTCCGGCTGTGTGGCAGCCGGAGGCGGACCCGGGAGGTCCATGAAGCCCATGCGACAACACTCTCCCCACTGATGGACCCAGAGAACCAGGGCAGCTTCTGCAATGGGTGCAAGAGGCTGCTCAGCGTGTCTTCCCACAACCTGGAGCGCAAGAGCACCAAGCGGGACATCCTCATGGCCTTCAAGGGTGGCTGCACCGTCCTGCCGCTACCCTACATGATACAGTGCAACCACTTCGTCACCCAGTACGAGCCTGTGCTCATCGACAGCCTCCAGGACATGATGGACCCCGTGGCCGTGTGCAAGAAGGTGGGGGCCTGCCACGGCCCCAGGACCCCGCTGCTGGGCACCGACCAGTGCATCACGGGCCCGAGCTTCTGGTGCATGAGCCAGGCGGCCGCCGAGCTGTGCAACGCCGTGCAGCACTGCCAGCGCCACGTGTGGAAGGAGACGCCCTTCCGCGGTGAAGAGCAGGCATAGCCGTGGCTGCCAGAGCCCAGAGCCTGCGAGTGCAGCTGCGGGGGGCTCCTGTATCCCACAGGGACCCCAAGAGGTGGGTGCTGTCCCCATCCCTATTCCACAGATAAGAAACTGAGGCTCCCAGGAGGGAGGCAGGAGAGGAGCGGAGCTGAAACGCAAAGCCAGGTGTTTCTGATCCTGACGCGCTCTGTCTTGACAACGAGGCCCTTGCAGATGTCTTTGATGGACTGTAACAAGCCCATGTGCACCACCCCCACCCCAGTCAAACAGCCCCTCATCTCCAAGGCTGTGTGACACTGACGGTCCAAAGGACCCTGGCAGTAGCTTCAGGCGCCCCCTCTGCCCCTTGCTAGAAGGACGCCCGGCTGGGAGGCAGGCTGGGGCCACAGCTGGTGAGCGGAGGTGGGGGCTGCAGGATGGGTGGAGAGGGGCCGCCACTAGGGGGGCTGACCCCTCTCGTCCACAGCTGGGGCTAGGGGACTGGATCTCACCCACAGGCACCGTCACTCACTTGGGACAGAGCTTCTCAACCTGGAGGCCCCAGGGGTGGCCCCCAAAGGAGCATGTGAGACACACAAGTGTCTCTGCACTTTGCTGGGGAGGAGTCTGGGACTTTGGCCACATTCCCCGAGGGGTGCTGGGCTTCAGAACAGTCCTCCGATGTCTCGGCCCACGGCAGGGACGCCCTCACTCCTGGCACCCGAGACTCTCAGCCGCCCTGGTGATGTGCAGAAAGGAGGTCTCGGGGTGTGCTCAAAATCAGGAGGGCAAAACGTGCCAGGCCAGAGCCCCCGGGAATAGCCCTGAGGGGCCTGGCGTGGCTGAGGTACGTGAAGCAGCAAGGGCAGTCCAGAGCCATGACCCAGCAAGCACGTCCCTCGCCCGTCAGAGCCTCACTTTTCTAATCTGTAGAATGGGGATGACCACACCTGCCACATAAGGATGTTGAGACAACCCAGGGAAACGTCCTGGAGCTCCTTCCTCCCTGACACCGGCATCGGTCAGTCTGCTGTGACCAGCGAAACCCATTTCAGGCCGATGGGGTCCCCCGGCGAGTCTGGCCGTGCGCGTGTTGTATAAACCGCAAGCATTCTCCCAACGGTGTGCGCCGCGTCGTTATTGCCACGGAAGGCCCCGTCCCAAAGCTGCTACAACAGTCCCCACCTTGCCTGGGGGGCCCCTCCCACAGGAGCCACCCACTGTGGTTTCCTCTCACGCTGCGTTGTCTCCCCAGCACACCGTGAGCCCCCAGGGACAGCCACTGGGTGTGATGCCTGCTATGTCCTTGTGCCTCGCCCAGGGCCTGTAGGTGCTCCAACAGTTGTGGGGCACACACACGAGTCCCTAGGGCTAAAGCCACCGTTTCACGTGAGGCCTGGGTCAGTGAGGTCCATTTAGATGGATTCTCCCCTCAAACAAGAGGAGTGCCCAGGCCTGGGCGCTCTTTTCTGAAAGGCCACACCCAAGCTCTTAGGTAAACGTCCTGGGCCCTTCGCCAATGCCCCAGACACACAGGCAAGCTTGCCCTGAGTCTCTGGACTTCCCAGTACCGACTGCTGTTGGCTGGGCAGACCTGGACCCACGGGTCAGCCCTGCGCGGGAGGAGGACAACGGGCCGGGGGTGGGGATCACGCCGCCCACTGGGCCTGGACATGGCCATGGTAAGGCAGCGCCACTCCAGCTCCGAAACACAGAAGCCTTGGGTTGTTGGACTCGGTGTCTGCAGGCGTCCCCCAAAGACCACCCACTGTGTCCAGAACAGGCCCAGGAGGCTCTCGGTCTGCCTGCTGCTAGGTGTCCCCACCCAGCACGCCCCCCGCATAGGACGGAGCTGCAGCCCTCCTCTGGCCTGGCCGTGAGTCAGGGGGGACACTTGCTGACAGGTGTGTGTGACGTGGCCTGAAACTGCCCCCAGGATGTCACTGGCCACTCAAGGCTGGCCTGCGAGAGGCTGGGAGGGGGTGAGCGCCATGCCCCCCGGGGGCCCGTCTACACAGAGCTGAGCCACTGTCCCAGCCCCTTTGGCCCCAAACCCGCCCTCCCCCCACCCAGGCTGCCCGCAGCGGCAGTGAGGGCGGGATGTCTACATGCCTCTCTGCACCCACCCACTCCGCAGCCCCACGGGGTTTCACCCACTGTGTTGTTCGAGGCCCGGCCTCCTCTGTGGAGTTCAGCTCCAGCAGGGCCATCCCTGGGGCATTCCCACCCCAGGACAGAGCCGACACAGAACAGGCTCCGGAGGACTGGATGATTCACGAACGCTGGCCCTCTGGAAGCCATCATCTGCAGCCAAAACCTCCCCCTGGCCTGCCCTTCGTGGCCAGAGACCACCACGCCAATGCCTCCCGTGGTCGATGTTTCTGAGAAGGCTGAGCCGTGGCCGGGCCATGGTATGAAATAGGGAGCCCCATTCCCCAGTAAACAAAAACAAATCAGTTCTGCTTGGTTCCAGTGGCCTTCCCAGGGACGCTGTGCACAACAAGAGTGTCTTCTGTGGCCTGGGGAAGCCACAGGCAGATGGGCTGTGTCCCCAGGACCCGCCACTGACTGCAGGACTGGGCCTGGGTGTGCACAGGGCCTTGTCACCTCCCCAAGGAGCCCTCGAAGCAGACCCTGGGTGAGGGCACCCACTCCCCCTCCCTGCCCACATCTCCACCCTCCCTGCCTCTGCCCCCCAAGGATGGTCACCTGCCAAAGGCAGCATGGAGCAGGCTCCCTGAGTCATGGGTGCACCCCAGTTCCTTGCCCCTTACCCCGGCACTCTGGCCCCCTCTGCCCCTGCTGGAGCCTGGGAGTGGAGTGGGGCAGGAGGCAGCCCCCCGACGTGAATCTCTTCTTTCCAAATCTCCGCAGCCCAGAGAGGGTGGCGTTCCTGCCTGGGCCCCGAGCCCGGGCTTGGACTACAGCTAGGGTCTGGCTCCAGTGCCAGGGCTGGTGCACATCAGCTGCGTCCGGTCACCACAGAGCCGGGCACCTGAGCCGTCCACGGGAGGGGCTGCTTTCCTCTACCAGAGCCCCAGGTCATGCTCCACGCACCCCATGCTGGACACAATCACCCCAACACTGCCCACGAGGCTCCAGCTGAGCCAGAATTCTCCCGGGACACCCAGCACTCTCCAAATCCAGACTCTGGCCCGGGGAGGCCTGGCTGCAGGCAGGCGAGTGCTCGCGGCTCACGCACACCTGATACTCCAGGCCAGAAACGGCCGCTGCACCACTGAGCTCCTCCTTGCCTGCAGGGGCCCCACCTCCACGGCCTCCCCAGGAAGCCTGTCCTCAGGGCCCCATTGCCCTGAAACTCGTCCCCCACTGTCATCTGGGGTCAGGCCCTCCTCAGCACACTGGACGTTTCTGGAGCAGACAGGGCGTCCCAAGGCCGCAGAGCGAGGCAGACAGGCACGTTGAAACTCGCTTTGCTGCCCGAGACCCGTGTGGCCCTGGGCAGGTTACTCAACAGCCCTGGGCAAGTGTACCTAACTGCGGTTTCCCCACGAGTAACCGTGGATGACGAAGGCCCCTCACCAAGGGATTCGTCCAGGCACGATCGAGGTAACCATGTCAGGGCACAGCCCGTGCCCGGCACACGCGAGATACCAATACGTGTGTTGTTCCCAACCAGCCGATGACACAGACCCCCTCCTGGAGCTTCCCACAGCAGGGGGACCTGGAATTCGGTCAGAGGCCCCTGTGGGGAGGGAGACCTTGGTGCTGTGTTCACCCCACCTGGCCTCAGCGTCCAGAGTGGCCTGAACGAGGCCGGTGGCCAGGTGACCACTTACGCCTGCCCTGGGCAGTCCTGTTCGCGCCTGCCTGCTGGGGCCTCTAAGTCACAGGCCGACGAGAAAACCCGGTAGTCGCTGGGGTAGGGGAGGTGGGGAAGCGACTCTGTCCTCTTCTTGTCACTTTCCCACTGCTTTCTCACTAAGGGGGGCGAGGGAGGTGGGGCAGGAATCCCCTTTTCCCTGCTGTATTTCTGAGTCTGGGGAAGTGGCATCTACACTTGGAAATGTGGCGCTTAAGTGCCACCCCCAGGTTGTGTGGCAGGAAGGGCCCTTCCAGAGCTGGACAGTGTCCCTGGCCAGCGAGGCCAGCAAAGCCATGCTGGGTTCTCCCTGGCTGGGGCCGCCAGCCAGCGCAGGATCCGACCACCTGCTCCCCGAGGGTGGGCGAAGGGGTCTCGGGGATCGCGAGAAAAGCACAGGCCTGGCCTCGCCTTCTCCAGGGCCACAGCGTCGTACGTGTGACTCTTTCCGGCGACGAGATATGCTGATGAACAACAAGCCATGTTCCTCCTGAGTCCCAAGGGGCTGCCCCTCTAGAGGCCGGGGTTCCAGGTCCAGCTCCCCCGGACTGGACTGTGTCACCTCTGTGCCTCAGTTTCCCTTCTGTAAGCAGAAGAGGCTGGACTAGATTGGAGCACAAACTCAAATAGGCCCAGGGCCCGGCAGTGTGGACAGGCAGAGCCAGGGCCCCTTCCCGTGGGCTGGCCCAGCCCCAGTGCGGGCGCCCTGCGAGGACGGTGGCCCACTGCCACCCTTTGCCCGGTTCTCCAGCGAGCTCAGAGCCTGAAGCTGCGCAGCGAGACCTCGTGACTCGTGAGCGCCGATAGCTCAGTGAGGCTCTGCTTCTGTCCCCTGCTGGCCAAAGCAAACATGCCTGGAGACCGGGCTGAGCCCCTCCACAGGCCCCAGATCTGCAGCTGCGCGAGTTCGATTTAGGGCCTGGGCCTCCTGACGGCGCCTGACAGCTCAGAAGCCTTGGGTGTTTCTTTCTGAGTCTTGAGCAAACTCACTCGGGTGTCAGGTTCCTGATCCGGGAGGGGGTGGGTGGCACTTGAGCCACCCTCATTTATTTAGGACAGTGGGAGTATTTGCAAAATGCAGGGCAAGTTTCACCACTCCCAAACCAGTTCCTCAGGCTGGCATTCCCAAGGGCACGGGCAACAGAGCCTGCAAGGACAGCAGGAAGGGCAGCCGCCTTCTCCGGGCACGACCCTTTGTCTGGGTCATCTCCTCGCAAGAGGGGGGCCTTGGAGACACACAGCAGGTGCTTGCCAGAGGGTCTTCAGGCCGGTCCTGTGGGACTCTGGAGCCCAGGGTCATCCCACCGCCATCGAGGGACAGGAATTTGAGGCACGCAGCAAAGCTGAAAATGGGCGGCTCTTTCACTGCTGTGCCGTCCCTGGCAGATTTTAGTTTAGGAAAATCTGATACCCTGGAATGCGAGAGCTGAGGAAAGCAGGAGGGAGGGTCACACGCAGGCTTTGGAATCTGGCACCACCTTGAACTGCAGGAACATCGCAATCCCCTGAGCTCGGCCCACAGAAGGGGCAAGGCCACCGACGGGCCAGCCTTCCACTGATCCCGCGCCCACCCAGGCACCTCGCCCCCGCAGGGTCCCGGGAGCAGAGTGCCTGCACTTTGAGAGGTGGTGCTGGGGGCTTCATGGTCCGATGTCTCTCAAGCCTGGATTTTAGTGTTGGCCCCAACACACTCGGGCTGGGTGACCTCCCGAGACCCATGAGAGCCTGCGTGTGGTGGCCGCATGGGAGGGAGGACTCGGGAGGTCTCGCACGCAGATGTCTGTCACAGTGTCCACGCACCCCTCACCCTGCTGCCATCGGGCTTTCTGAAGGGAGATAATGACCACCCCACCGTTCATAAGAGGCACCAGGGCTCAGGGGAGCATGGAACTTGCCCAGAGTCTCACAGCTAACAGCAGTGGAGCCCCCACGGCGGGGCCAGCACCCCTGTCCCTGGCTCCTCCTCACACAGCAGAAAAGGTGTGAGGGGTCGTGGGGACAGGCCAGGGGCTGAGATTCCCGGGAAAAGCTGGCAACACCCCGTCTGCTCCGCAGGGCCAGCAGCACCCTCACAGGCCGCCAGAGTCCTGGAGCGCTGGTGCACCCAGGAGTCTTCCTAAGCAACAGTGCGCTGGCGCCAGCTCGCACCAGCCAGCGGAAGGCGACACAGCACGTCTCTCTCTCCCAACGCTGCGTTCGGTGATGTCACTCTGGCAGCTTGAAACTGGCCACCATGGTGGGAAAATTTACACCATGGAAGTTGGCAAACTCTACAATCAGGGTTGCGGGTTGTTAAACACATTTACCACACACTCTCTGTTTCTAAAGACAATCCCGAGCACTAACCCATGCCAGGTGCTGGGCGAGGGGAGGCTGGTCCCAGTCATGACGCTGACCTGTCCCCCAAAGAGCAGTCAGAGGCCAGCATCTCAGACGGCCAAACAAAACACCCAGTCTCTCTGCTTTCTGCTCCGAGGCGGGGGCCCAGCTGCGTGCCGGGCGCTGCTCCAGGCCCTGGGACACAAGCATGAACCCACGGCTCCCCCGAGCCTGCCGCCTAACGGGGCAGACAGACAAGCAGAGATGAAGACGCAATGCCAGTAATAATGTTTGAAAGGGAACTTGAATTAAAACAATATCATCATAAATGATGCACTTAAATCCTGTGAGGTTGTGACAAATGCAACAAAGAGAAAACTGCATCTCTGGGAAGGCTCCCGACCGTGGGCTGACAGGGACGGTGGCCCTCAGGAGGTGACGTTCAGCTGGAATCTGAGGATTGGAGCTGGCGTGGCGGGTGGGGGCTCCAGGAGGGATGAGCTGGGGGAAGGTGGGAGGTGGAGGGAGGGGCAGGAGCTGGGGGCCTGGAGCGCGTGAGGACCAGGGTCTTTGGAGAACTGGTGGGGGCGGGGGGCATAAACTGGTGGCACCCTGGGGGGCCTCTAAGTGTGACAGGAAGCCATGGGTCAGTTCTAAGCCGGGCCATGAAGTCTCGTTGCTCTGAGGTTCACTGCAGTGGCCGGGTGGACGCCCTCGGGAGGGAAGGGTGCCGGGGAGCGAGTGGTGGCGTCCAGGCCAGAGACGGAGATGCCCTGGGCGTGGAGAGCAGGTCCAGCTCCTGGGACGTTCTGGTGGAACTCACTGACTTGCAAGAGGATGGAGAGACTGAGGAGAATAGGGTCTGGGGTGGCCAGCACAGTCACCCGGGCAGAAGCGGACAGGGCTACAGGTTACAGGGGCACAGGGAGGGGTGCGGCCTTAGCAGGGTGCTCTGAGACCAAGGGGCCCAGGCGGCCAGGTCTGGGGGCTCAGAGGTGACGCAGCTCCCAAGACAAGGAGGGGGATGGAGAGTCAGCCCCCCACATGCCAAACCAAGGCATATGTCACCCTGGATAGACAGGGGGAGGATCGATTTGTGTGATCCGGTGGGTTCTGCCTTCCAAGATGCAGGGCTTGTGGAGGGAAAGTCACGGAAGGTGGCATCGCCTAGGTTGGAATCTGCCAGCCTGGTCCAATCCCCTCCCCTGAAGCTCACAAAGCAGGAGTCGGGGGTTGAGGGGAACGACTGACTCAAGGTCAAGGGAGAGGAGAGTGGACCTCAGCCCCAGGCTGCTGGCCGCCCTCGCCACAGACCCCTGAATCTCACTCCCAGGGCAGCAGGAGGCCACGGTGACACCATCTGACCTTCATCAAGAGCCCCCCAGGCTGGAGGAGGCCAACATGTAGTCAGAGAGACTGGGGGACAGCCGTCGTCCAGCAGAGAGATGACAGAGGCACGAGCCAGCTTGGTGACAGGAGGTGGACATGGAGGCTCCAGACCCCCAGGGCCAGTCTGGCACAGTCGCTCGCTGTCCCATGCTGGGCCTGTGGCTCTGGAGACGCACATCCGTGCACAAAGGGCCTCGGGGAGCTAAGGACCCCGCCCTCTTGCAATCTTGCCAAGGACAGCAATGCTGCTTGACGACAGTAACGAGGGACGACACCTGCAAGGGCCAGCCCTGGGTGTTATATCCACCACCTCATCCAGGCCATGTCATTGTCCCCATTTTACAGATGGGGTCACCTGAGCTCAGAGAGGAAAAGTAACTTTCCAAGGCCACATGGCTAATCAGGGGCGGATCTCTTGGGGCTGAAAGCCTGCTCCTAGCGACCTCTGTCGGGAGAGGAGAGGGCACAACGGGGTAGCCACGGGAACAGAGACTCACTTGGGAAATGTGTGACAGGGACACACTACAGAGCCCAGAGCCTTCCATGTGCCTCCAGCCAACAGCTTTCGCTGGAGACCCAAACAGAATTTAAATTCAAATGCCATGTGGGCAAGGAAGGAGCAAAACAGCGATAGGGTCCCCAGGCTCACAGAGAGAACTGGGAACTGGGCCCAGGGCTCCGTCTCTACGGAAGAAAACAAAACCAGACACAAGTGATGGCAAACATCTGCTGGTGAGCAAGCGCTGGGCACCCTGCCGTCCCCGGCAATGGCGCGCGGAGAGGCAGGCAGGCGGCTCGGTGCCAAGTCCAGAACCCGCGTCAGCTCTGTGTGGGATTGCACACGCCATGTGGCTCCGGCTGGCAGTGGTGGCGGGTGGGCTGGCCGGCACGACGGACGGGGTCTGAGGAGAGGCCTCAGGACCCGTGAGTCCCGAACTCCACTGAGTCTCCCCAGGGCCGCTGGAGCCTGCGAGGGAGCATCTGAGGCTCGGGGGAGGCGAGGGACTCAGGGGGCCAGGAAGGAACGTGAAGGTCAGGTCTGCAGACCCTCTGAGGACACTGAACCACCTTCCACGGCCATGCTTGACCACCTGCCTTCCTGCGGCAGTGAAGTCAGCCTCTAGGTGGGCAAATAAGAAGCTTCTAGAACCTCTCCAGTGCCCCATATGCCCACTCCCCCACACCACCAACTGGACCAGAGCTCTGGATGCTCTCTACACATCAGGCATGTTACTGAGGACTGTGCCCAGCCAGGCCAAAGCATAGCGCTCACACGGGGTCCCCTCACCGATGGCTCCCACGACCTCGCCAGGTGGGAACATCAGTGTGCCCACTGCACAGAGGGGGACTCTGGGGCCCAGAGAGGGAGGAGACTTGCCTGTGCCCCTCAGCCAGCAATGGGAGAGCTGCTTCACTCCCAGGGCTGCTGATCCCAAGGTGCGTGGTGTGGCGGCAGCTGTTTCCCACCGGAGCTGGTGGTGTTCACATGCCAGACCCCGTCCCCCAGACACATAGTGGCCCACAGTTCCCAGCTTCCCGTGTCTAATCCTCCATGTTCTCTTATCTCCACTTCCTGCCAGAGTGGAGGACTCCTGGGCCCTGCCTAGGGGGAAGGGAGTGTCCAGAGCCACAGGGTGGAAGGAACCTGGTTTCATGCATCAGTGGTTATATAAGAGCTGCCCAGGGAGCACCGGGCCAGGAATGCCCACACTGGGCCACTGCACAAGTGAGAAACTTCATCCTGTTAAGCCACTGAATCATTGGGGCTGTTTGTTATAGCAGCTAACACACCCTGACTAATAGAGCTTGCTACCTCTCAGCCCCAGAGATCTAGCTTTCATCCAGGTTTTCCTGGGAAACCAGCATGTCTTGGCCAAGTCCTGGATCAGTACAGAAAGACCTGCTTGTCTGAGATGGTCTTGCCAATCTGCAGTTCATATGACACCTGCTCACCTTGGATAAAGACTAACTCCAAATGCCAATGTCTGCAAAGAAAAGTAGAATAATCAATGAGCTTTCACAGAAAGAAATCTGTGCGCTCCAGAGACAATGGGTTCTTTACTGCAAAGACTTGCAGATCTCCTGGTAGACAGGGTGTTGGAAAAACAGAGAAATCACTGCAAAGGCTGAAATGAAAGCCCCACGAGTTGGGCAAGGCCAACCAGGCATGGGCTGGATTCAATACAGGGCCCATTGCTGTGACCTCAGAGGCCACCCTTTATTTATCACCTGAGTGCCTGCCATGTCTTCCCCAGCAAGGCTCACAGAGTCTTTCCTGATAATCCAGTCTTCAAAGCCAGCCAGTTCCCATGATGGATCTCCACCTGGTAGAAAGGCCTTTCCTGGATGGAGTCCCAGATCCTAGCTCTGTCCTCTGGACCCCACCACACTGCCTGCCTCCAGCCCCCGACCAAGGAAAGCACTCAACAGTCTGGAAATAGCTTAATTCCCTCCCTAGACCTTCTCTTCTCCAGACCAAATACCCTATTGGCAAAAGTGGCCATAGTTAATCCCCTCCCTGTGTCCACACCCATTTGCGATGGTCCTTCCTTCAACAAGTGGAATTATTTCCCCACCCCTTGAATAAAGGTTGGTCGTAGTGATTTTCTTTGGTCAACAAAATGTGCAGAAGTAATGTGTGAGTTCCAAGCCTGCACCTTGAGGCCTATGAACTTCCATTCTTTCCTGAACCTCTGCCCAGGTGCCATGCCTATAAGCCCAGGCTAACCTGTCAGAGGATACACATCATATGGCCCAGTTGCCCCCGTTGCTCCATGCACTGGCCAGAACCACCAAGACAACTGGCTGCTGACTACAGATGCCTGACTGAACCCAGTCAATAGCAGAAGATCCAACCAGCTGAGCCCAGCCCACCTTGCCCATCCACAGAATCACAAGCTAAATGAATTGCTGTTGTTTTAAGCCACTAATTTTGGGAGTCATTTGTTATGTAGCAAACACTAACTGATATATGGCCACCCTGCTCCTTCAGAGGTTCATCCTGCAGAGGGCACAGCTTCCAGATCCCCTCATTTCTGAGCTAGACTTTTTGAGGCATGACACTATTTTTATTAGGTTCTTCATGGAGTGGAGATAAGAACCTCTGTGCCCCACAGCCCTCCTGCCCCTCACACCCCATCTCACCCTCAATGTCTCACCCACTTTCTATCTCTCAAACTTTTAATGGGCTGTCTGCTCTGCCTAAAATACTCCCCCTAAGTGTTGGCTAACAGGCTCATCCTGAGGTCTCCATGGGATGCCACACTCCCCAAAAGCCAGTCTGACCTCTGGGCTCAGCATCATGCCCTGCCCACAGCACCTACCCCCTAAGGGACAGCTCACACTACTGGGGGGGCTTCCTCCGGCGACTGCCTCCCTGCTAGATCATGAGTCCCGTGAGGACAGAGGCCATGTCCTCTCATTCAACACTGAATCTCCAGAGTCCAGGGTGCACCTGGAATGTGCTAAGTGCTCAGAAAAACTGAGAAGAAAGGGAGGGAGGAGGCGGAACGGGGGGTGGGGGTGTGGGGGTGGTGAGGTGTGGGAGGGAGGAGTGACAATGACACTGGAAAGATCTTCCAGTGATGGCACCCAACACCGGCAGGGCACCCGGGAGGTGCCTTATGATCATCTGATCACACCAGATGACACCTGTCACGGGGTCGACTTCTTCCAGGTGACTTTCAACCCTCCACTCGCTTATCCCTGTGTTTTCCTGTGTTGTTAACCGAAATGCACTGAGCACCCCCTGGGGGACTGCTCCCCCAATCCATCAATGCCCCTCCCAGGCCCCAGCTGCCCTGGGCAGCCCCCCACGATGCTGGCCCCAGGTCGCCTCCTGCCCACTCCCCACTGAACTGGAAAGGACGACTGACCTCTGTGTCCTCCCCAAGGACACACAGAGCGCACGCCTGGCCCCACAATCACTGCAGACCTTGCAAAGCACCCTCGCCCACCTCAGCAGACCTCTGGGAAAAAAGATACCCATTTCAGAGGTGGGAAAACAGGCTTAGTCATAGCCAGTGACTTTCCCAAGGTCCCTCATATGTGACAGAGTTGGGACATCCATCTCCCACACTAGAACAAACATTGGCTTTTACCCCCAAATACGATTACACTTATAGTATAATAAAAATAGCTACATGTCTTGGACCCTTGTGCTAAGTAAACTTTGCCAATCCCATCAGCTCCCATTTTCTAGATGGGGAAACCAGGGCTCAGAGAAACACAGTGACTGCTCCCAGCACCCACCAGACAGGTGGCAGTTCTGGGCGGCCAAAGCCACGCGCACCCCTCAATGCCACTGGCCGCCGGCACAGTCCCTGGATGCTGTTTGACCTGGAAACAGTTTTATGGCTCCATCTTTCAAAGCACACTCAAGCGAGGTTTATTACATAATAGAAAACAATGACAATTTCTTCATATGTTTCCCACTCAGGGAGTTTTATTAAAATGCAATAAATCTCCAGGGCAGAATGTGACTTTAATGCAAAGGGCAGGAGACATAGCTCTGCTCTTCTGCGAACCACAGGCAAAGGTGAGAGAGAGAGGAAGAGACAGAGGCAGAGGGAGGGAGAGAGGAACTCACACACAGGGTAGGGGTGGGAGTCGGGGAATGTAGAACACCAAGTCCTGCCCCAGCCTCAGCCCCTCCCAGGAACACGAGGAATAAAACTTCTCATTCAACTGGGTCCTGAAGGTCCAGGAGGGATGAGGCTTTATGGCCAAGCATCCTACCAAATTCTGCTCCTGCATTGCCAGTTGGCCCAAACATTGCCTCCCTAAACCCTGCAGTTCCCTCCTTGCCAGCCCCTCCAAACACTGTGGCCAAGTGCTTGCTCTAATCTGCAGCCCCACTTGTTTAAAACCCATGCTCTCCATAACCTTCAAAATAGAGTGCAGACCGCATGGGCTGGCACAGGAGGTTGCCTTGATCCAGCCCTGGATGGACTTCCCAGAAGACACCCCCACCATCTTCTTCCCACTTCACACTTTAGCCACTCCAAACTTCTTAGGATTCCTCCCACACTAGGCTGCTTCATGCCCCTGTGTTTTTGCACATGATGTTTCCTGCCCTTCCTCTATCTTGTCTGTCCGGCAAACTCCTATTCATCCTTCAAAACCCAGTTCAGGTATCGTCTCCTCTGAAATGCACAATTACTGCCTCCTTTGGTTTCCTCAACATTAGATGTTGGGCCCCCATCTGTCCCTTCGTCTTTGCTAAGGTTGGTGTCTCATTTGTGGCCAATCTTAAGACCTGGCAAAGTACCTAGCACAGAGGAGATGCTCAGGAAAATTAGGTTCCGTCAAATGTGTTTTAATATCTTGTGTTCAGTCTTAGTGCCCCCAGTCAGGCCTTCCACTGAGACACCGCCTCTGGCCATCGTCTCTGAAGGCCGCCATGCCCTGTGTGCGCAACAGAACAAGGGCCCTGGACCACATGCACATCCTAGTGCCTGGACCTTCTGCATGTCACCTCACGTGGCAGAAGGGACTTGGCAGGTGTGATTAAGTTAAGGACCTTGACATGAGAAGATTAGCCCTGATCACCCAGGTGGGCCCAGTGGCATCGCACGGGGGCCTTAAAACAAGAGCCTTTTCCCACTGTGGTCAGGGAAGGGGGAGGGACCACAGAAGAAAGGCGCGAGAGGGGACACTAGGGCCCGTGAACAACGGCGCAGTCAGCCCCCGCGCTCCAACCCGGGAGGCTGGAAAGGGCGAGAAAACGGCTTCCTCCCTCGAGCCCCAGGACAGGAGCACAGCCTGTCCCGTCGGCACCTCGATTTTAGCCTATCGAGGCCCGGTCGGAATCTGACCTCCAGAACTGCGAGATGATGCACTGTGTTGCTTTAAGTCACTAAGTTGGTGGCGATTAGTTACAGCAGTGACAGGACACTAACGCTCCCTGTGCGCCAGCCTGGCTGCTCACCACCGGGGCCCAAACCCTGGGCATTTCCCGGCCTCTGCCTTTTGCCCCGCTGCTCCCACTGCCTACACTGCCCTCCCCTGCTCCAGCTGCCCTTCGCTGCCCGGAGAACTTTTATTCATCCCTCAGAACCCATTGCCGAGGCGCCAGCATGCCCTGGGGTGGGACAGGGCCCCCAGCCTCAGAGCTCAGCCGCGCCTCGCCATCTTGGGCTCTCTGTTCTGCACATTAGGAATATTGGATGCCTACAGCTGCGCCCAGCACTTTCCAGCACCCTTGGAAGGAACCGGGGTCAGGGTCAGAGCCTCCACGGTTAAGGGGACTTATAGAACAGCACGTGTGTCCTTGTCTTGCCTGGTCAGGCTTCCTTCAGCTGGAGATGCGTCCGCACCAGGGAAGGAGGCAGCTCTCCCACTGACCCTAAGTAGCCTCTTGTCTAAACGGCCCTTTAATCCTCGGTTCCCCAGTGGCATCAGCAACAGCCTCAGAGACAAACCCGCCACACGGGCAAGCACGCGTCAGAATCCCAACACCCGCGATCTGATATGCAGGAGAGAAAGTCCACGTGTAAGAATTTTTCCTAAGAAAATAATCAAAGATGTGGGAATAACATTCGTGCAAGGACACGCACCATAGCCTGCTTTGTATCTTCACGTTAGTGAAAACCGAAAATGACTCAGATGTCTAAAAATGAGGACTTGGTTAAGTAAATAATGCCTCCTTCAGACGAGAGTATATTATACAGCCATTAAAAATAGCGCCTGTGAAAATATGTAGGAGCATAAGAAAATGTTTAATACATAATTCAGTTGGGATCCAAAATTTATAAAACATGTATATATTTGCATCTTAAAAAAACTAGTGAGAATATTCATCTGAAATATTAATAGTTTTAATCTCATGAGGTGGGGTTAACACAGGGAATTGTTTCTATGCCTCATTTATTTTATAGTTTCCAAAATTCCTATGACGATCATGGGTTATAATTATTTAAAAGTAAGGTATCTTTTGAGGGAGAATTTTCTAGAGAAAAATTGGCAGCATCTACATCAAGAGTCTCTTGAGAAAGGGTTAGTGGCATTATACAGCGTCCTGCTTTGTGGAAATGAGAGGTGGTTTATTGCTGGAATTACGAGCAGAGCCCTGTGGGTGTTGATTCAGCTCAGCAAGCCCCAGGCTCACGCCAGCTGCAGAGCTTCTGCCAGGTGCAGAGAACACAGAAAACCTGACTCTAGAGACTTAGAGATGCCCTCCACGGCGGGGACAGCTGGGGCTGTGGCAGAGGCCCTGGGAGAGCCCAGGGGAGGCGCAAGCCCAGCCCAGTGGGGTGGGGGAATTGGGAAGGGATCCGGGTGGGGGGCGGGGAGCAGGCAGGGAGGGTACACCCGAGCACGGGGAAGCAGGGAGGGTCCTTGAGGAGGCTGCTGAGATCCCTCAGGAGGAGCAGAGGGCTGCAGGGAGGCCCCAGACTGAGGGTGGGGCAGGGGTGTGTGAGATCTAGGGAGGGAGAAGACCAATGAAGGGGTCTTGGCTAAGTAAAGGCAGAGGAATCAGATCGTTACCATAACACTCGCGGGCGCCCTCCTCCCCCCGACCCTGAGCATCTGCCCCCATTTCTCAAAAAAGCATCCAAGAAGATCATGTGGACTGGGAATCCGGCTGTGGGAATGTGCAGGGTCGCCTGCGTGGGCAGGGCTGCCATCCTGGCAGGGAGAGACGCCAGATCCCCTACAAACTGTCAGAAAGCTAAATTCGGAGCCAACGCTCTGGTGGGGCAGAGGCTGCTGGGCTTGCTCAGAACAGCCCGAGGACCTCTTTCTGCTCTCATTTGCTTTTTCCCTGAGAACTTCTCCCACACCAGCGGATGGCCATTCTGGCTTGCAGGGACAAGGCCGGCTGAGCAGGACCCAGGAGAGAGAGGGAGGACAGCATGCAAACGGCATACAACACCAACGTGAGCACAGGTGGGTTGCGACTCTCTCAGGGCAGGCCCTACAGCAGAACCTGGGACTTGGGCCCCACCAGAACAGAGGAGGGAAGAATGTTCCCACCACCTCCAAAGCCAGCAGCTGCACTTCTGTAACGCAGCCCAGGATTAGAGGATTTTTGGCATCTGCTGCACAGATTTGACAGAGCTTGGCAGGATGGATGTTAATGATGGTTGGGACAAGCTGGGCTGCAGGTGAAAAGCCACCATGGCTACAGCAGCAGAGAAGGCACTGTGGGGGGACAGCCACCTGGAAGAGAAGGGAGGCTGTGGTGCCTGGAGACTAGGGGTGAATCTTCTTCCAGGAAGTCTTCCCTGATGACCACCTCCTCTGCTCTAATGGAATGGGGGTGTCTAGTGCTTCCCTGGTTCTCTCACCCCCATCATAGTATAGATCACATGCCAATGTCATGGGTTGTTTCTGTGTCTGTATCCCCTACTAAATTCTGAATCTTGGGTGTCAGTTATCATAGATGACTCCAGCCTAGAGCTGGCTGGATGATGGATGGATGATGGATGATGGATGGGTAGATCTATGGATAAATGAATGATGAATAGATGATCGCTGGGTGGATGATGATGGATGGATGGATGGATGAGTGGAGGATAATGGATGATGGATGGATAGATCCATGGATAAATGGATGATGGATGGATGATGGCTGGGTAGATCGACAGATAAATGGATGGTGGATGGATGATGGGTGTGTGGATGGATGGATGAAGAATGGGTAGATTGATGGATAAATGGATGATGGATGGACGATGGCTGGGTGGATGGATGGATGGATGGGTAGATGATGGATAGATGAAGGATGGGTAGATCAATGGATAAATGCATATGGATAGATAAAAGAATGGTAAGGAGGAAAGAAGGAGCAAAGGTAGGAAGGGAGGGTAGAAGTAATGGAGGGAGAGAAGATAGAGGAATGGAAAGAAGGAAGAAAAGATTGATGGTTGATGAGAGGGAGGGGGAAAGGGAGAAGGAGAAAGAGAGGAGAGAGGAAGGGAGGGAGGCTCAGTAGGCAGAGAAACTAGCATTAGTGAAGGGGTTCTTGGAGTCAGGACCCAAGGGAGGGCAGGTATTGAAGTCAAGAGGGAGAGAAGCAGCCGGTGGACGGGCTGGGAACGTTGAGGGATTTCTTCAAATTCCCGTGACCTCTCAGTCACCCCAAATCTTGTCCCAGAGCATTTTACGGGCACCTGAAGGCCTCTGAGCCTAACCTCATCAAACTGTTGGTTCACACTGAATTATTTAGTGAATAGACTCAAACCCCAAAAGCTTTTAAGTCGGGCTTCTCTCTCCATCCCTATCTGCTCTGAGTTTGTTTACATCAAACTCAGGTCTCCATGGCAATGTTAAAGCAAACACGGAGAGAGGCTGGTCAGGGGAGTGAAAATGCAGCTGGTGAAAGGCCAAAGGGAGATTTTAAGGTAATAGAGGAAGGAAGCAGACCTCTGACACCTAATAAGCGTGCCAAGCATTTGACAAGCATTATCTGCTGTCATCTTCACCAGGACTGCGAGGTCTGCATTGAGATCTGAATGGCTGAGCTTACTTATGTCACACAGAAGGCCCAGGAGGTCACCATGAGGGAAGCAATGGAGCCAGAATTGAAACCAAGGTCCTCTGGGGTGCAGAGGACTTGCAGCACCTGTCATTAGCCTGAGGGTAGAGCTGCCATTACAGTGCACAACTGTTTCTCTCTGAAGTCTGGGTGACCAAAGGGCAAGGTGTATCATCTCTTTAATTTTCCCCTCTGAAAATTATGAGTACGAACTCAGCATTCTCTGCTTACAAGGACCCTATCAGCATAGCAGTTCTTTGCTTGGCCCCACATTAGGGGCCACTGAGAGAGGGCTGTGAGCCCTGGGCATGCTCACGGTGGTAAAGTGCTCTGCATAGTGCTCTGTCCATTTCAGGGCAGCCGATGGTGGTGACATCCACCCCCCCACCGCCTCCCCCGGGCCATCATCTGCCTCTTCAGAGGAGGACTTTGATGTCTCCTTGTGTCAGTGACTGTCAAGAGGTCTTTGCACTGCTGTTTGGTTTCACAGATCAAATTCCTCAGACTCTGCATCCACATCACATAATACTAAAATTCTACACATTAAAAGAGAAAAAACAAGGAGAACTCCAGGTGTCAAAATGGCAGCACAGAAGCAAGTTGGCTCACTCCTACCCACAGAAAGCCAAAAACAAATATGCAATGCCAAGTTTATCACCAGCAATATTTCAAAACATAAATATGAAGATGAGACAGGTCCTGGGGTCACAGGAAAGTTAAAAGACTCAGAGTAGATGGTAAGAAACTTGGACTTCCACTTCCATGACAGCCTCCCCCATTCTGCTCGGCACCAAACCTGCAGGAAATTTCCCCCCAATTCATAATTTCTACACTGGAAAACGTAAGGTTGAGGTGGACAACCAGCTTCCCTACCATCTTGGTTTCTCTGACAGGAGCCCTGACCCTGCCTTAGTCCATGGGAAGCCTCTCGAGGGCATGAAGGGAGAAATATCCCAGAGGACAGGCAGAGACAAAGCAGGGAGGAAGGACTGCCACCTCCAGCCCCGAAAACTCTGCTCTGTAATTCAGCCAAAGGAGACCCCAAATCAGAATGGCTGTTTAGCAGTACCACAGGTCCACTGGGCACGAACCCTTAGCCAGCCTTCCCACACTGCCACGGTATCTCCTTTGGACCTCGCCCACTTGGGAAGGGCAACACTCCAATCCTATACTAGAGCCAGGGTGAACCTGGGTTGAAGGTGCCACCTAGAGACAAAAAGGAGGCAATGCCTAGTGGTAGCGGTAAAAAACCTCTAAGCAAATATATCCCATAAGAAACAAAACAAGCCAGAGGACACTGAAATAAATAACTAATCCTTCAGTGTAAAGACATAGACGTACATTCATAAGAAACAATAGCAAACAGGGAACCATGACCTCCCAAAACAGGCAAAGGACCAGTGACTGACCCTAACAAGACAGTGATACATGAGCTATCTAACCAAAAATTCAAAACTGAAGTCTTATGGAAACTCTATAATCTTCAAAATAACACAGAAAAGCAATTCAGAAATTTATCAGAGAAATTTAAAAAAGAGACTGAAATATTTTAAAAAATCAAACAGAAATCTTGGAACTGAAAAACACATTTGTGGAACTGAAAAATCTATTATAGGCTCTCAACAGCAGAATGAATCAAGAAGAGGAAAGAACTGGTGAGCTCAAAAATAGACCATTTGAAAATAGAGGAGAAAAAAGAAAAAAGAATGAAAAGGAATGAAGATCACCTACAAGATATAAAAAATACCTCAAAAGACCAAATGTAAGAATTATTGGTGTAAAACAGGGAGTTGAGCGAGAGCAAGAGACAGAAAGCTTAGTGAAAAAAAATAACAGAAAATTTTCCAAAACTTGAAAAAGATATAAATATCCAGATACAGGAAGGTCAGAGAACACCAAACAGATTTGACCCAAATAAGGCTACTCTAAGCCATATAATAGTCAAACTCTCAAAGGTCGGGGACAAAGAGAAGATCTTAGATGCAGCAAGAGAAAAGAAGCAAAGAACACAAAGGAGCTCCAATTCATCCGGCAACAGACTTCTCAGCTGAAACTATACAGACCAGGAGGGAGTGGAATGACACTTTCAAAATGCTGAAAGAAAAAACTACCATCCAAGAATACTGTGTCAGGCAGTTATCCTTCAAATATGAAAGAGATATAAAGTCTTTTCCAGACACACAAAGCATGAGAGAATGTACCACCACCAGACTTATCTTACAAGAGATGCTAAAGAGAGTTCTTCAATCTGAAAGAAAACACCACTAATGTTCCAAAACAAAAAACAAACATTTGAAGGTATAAAACCCACTGGTAAAATTAAGTACAAGGACAAACCCAGAATACTCTAATACTATAACTGTGGTGCACAATCCACTCCTCTCTCTAGTATGAAGCCCAAAAGACAAGTCTAACAAAAACAATAATAGCTACAGCAACCTGTTAAGAGATGATAATGGAAAAATATGTAAATTGAGACAACTAAAAATAAAAACATAGGAGAGATGGAGTTAAAGTGTGGATTTTTTTGTTTTTTCTTTGTTTCTATTCTTTTCTTTGTTATCTAAGTTGTCATCTCTTTAAAATAACTTGTTATATCTATAAGATGATTTTTATAAGGCTCATGGCAACCACAATGCAAAAAACTATAATACATTCACTAAAAATAAATAGTGACAAATTTAAACTACCCCCAGAAAAAAATAATCATTTAATCACAAAGGAAGATAGTAAGAAAGGAAGAAATAAAAAGAGGAATTACCAGAAAAATTGAAAACAAGCAACAAAGTAGCAGTAGTAAGTTCTTACTTATCGTAATAATAGAATTCAATTCTCCAATTAAAAGATGTAGACTGGCTGAATGGATAACAAAACAAATTTCAACTATATGTTGCCTCCCAGAAACCCATTTTACCTATACAGACAAACATACGCTGAAAGAAAAGGGATTTGTGCAACTTAAAACCAAAAAATGCTCAGCAGTAACTATACTTATATCAGATAAAATAGACTACAAATCAAAAACCGTAAAAAGAGACAAAGAAGGTCACTATATAATAATAAAAGGGTCAATTCAGCAAGAGGATATAACAACTATAAATGTCTACGCACTCAACACTGGAGCTCCCAAGTATATAAAGCGAACATTAACAGATCTAAAGGGAGAGACAGACCGCAGTACAATAACAGTGGGGGACTTTACCACCCCACTCTCAGTAATGGACAGATCGTCCAGACAGAAAATCAACAAAGAAACACTGGAGTTAAATTACACACTCGGCCTAATAGGCCTAACTGACATTTACAGAACATTTCTCTCAACTGCTAAAGAACACGCTTTCTCTTCATCAATTCATGGAACACTCTCCAGAATAGACCATATCTTAAGCCACAAAACAAGTTTGGACAAATTTTAAAAAGTAGAAATCATATCAAGTATCATTCCTTAACACAATGGAATAAAACTAGAAATTAATAATAAGAGGAATCTCGGAAACCTCAAAAACACATGGAAATTAAACAACATGTTCCTGAATGAGCAGTGGGTCCATGAAGAAATTTAGAAGGAAATTTTAAAATTTCTTGAAACAAATGAAAATGGAAATACAACATACCAAAATCTATGGGATACAGAAAAAGCAGTACTAAGTGGGAAGTTTATAGCAATAAACACCTGTATTTAAAAAGTAGAAAGACTTTAAATAAACAACTGAATGATGCACCTCAAGGAACTAGAAAAGTAAGAAGAAACCAAAATCCAAAATTAGTAGAAAGAAAGAAATAATGAAGATCAGAAATAAATGCAATTGAGATAAAAAAAAATACAGATCAATGAAATGAAAAGTTGTTTTTTGGAAAAGATAAGAAAAATCAACAAACCTTTAGACCAACTAAGAAAAAAGAGAGAAGACCCAAATAAAATAAAATAAAATCAGAAATGTAAAAACAGACATTAACAACTGAGACCACAGAAATACAAAAGAATCACTGGAGACTGTTATGAACAACTGTACTCCAACAAATTAGAAAACCTAGAAGAAATAGATAAATTTCTGGACACATGTAATTTACCAAGATTGTACCATGAAGAAATAGAAAACCTCAATAAACCAATGTTAAGTAATAAGATCAAAATCATAATAAAAAGTTTCCCATCAAAGGAAAGCTCAGGGCCTGGTGGCTTTGATGCTGAATTCTACCAAACCTTTAAAATAAGTGCTAACACCAATTCTACTCAAAGTCTTCAAAAAGTTGAAGAGGAGGAAATACTTCCAGACTCATTCTAAAAGGGCAGAATTATCATGATACCAAAATCAGACAAGGACACAACAACAACAAAACTACAGTCAACATCACTGATGAACACTGATGCAAAAATCCTCAACAAAATACTAGCAAACTGAATTAAACAATGCATTAAAAAGATCATTCACCACGATCAAATATGTTCATCCCAAGAATGTAAGAATAATTCAACATTTGCAAATCCATAAATGTGACACATCACATTAGCAGAACCAAGAACAAAAACAATGTGATCATCTCAGTAGATGCACAAAAAGCATTTGACAAAATCCAACATCCCTTTATGATAAAAAACTCCCATACAACTGGGTATAAAAGGAACATACCTCAAAATAATAAAGGCCACATGTGACAAACTCACAGCTAACAATGTACTGAATGGTGAAAACCTGAAAGCCTTTTCTCAAAGATCTGGAACAAGACAGAAATGTCCACTTTCACCACTGTTATTCAACATAGGACTAGAAGTCCTGGCCAGAGCAACTGGGCAAGAGAAGGAAGTAAGGGGGCATCCAAACTGGACAGGAAGAAGTCAAATTAGCCTTGTTTGCAGACAACATGATTTTATACTAAGGAAGGTCTAAAGACTCCACCAAAAGACAGTTGGAACTAATAGATGGATTCAGTAAAGTTGCAGGATACAAAATCAACATACAAAAATCAGTAGCATTTCTATATGCCAACAACAAACAATTTGAAAAAGAAATCAAGGAAGCAATGCCATTTACAAAGAATATAAAATATCCAGGAATCAATTAACTAAAGTCATGAAAGATATATACAAGGTGAACTATAAAACACTGACGAAAGAAATTGAAGAGGACACAAAAAATTGGAAAGATATTCCGTACTCATGGATTAAAAGAACAAATATCGTTAAAATGACAATACTATCCACAGCAATTTACGGATTCAATGCAATCCCTATCAAAATACCAATGATATTCTTTACAGAAATAGGAAAAAAAAAAACCCTAAAACTCATATGGAGCCAGAAAAGACCCCGAAGAGCCAAAGCAATGATAAGCAAAAAGGACAAAGCTGGAGACACCATGGGACCTGACTTCAAAGTCTGCTACAGAGCTGTCGTAATCAAATCAGCATGGGACCGCCTAAAACAGACACAAGACCGTAGAGAACCCGGATACAAATCCACACATTGATAGTCAAATGCATCTTTAACAAAGGCACCAAGGACACACAATGGGGAAAGAACAGTTTCTTCAATAAGTGGTGCTGGGAAAACTGGATAACTATATGTAGGGGAATGAAACTAGACGGCTCTCTCTCACCATACACCAAAATCAAATCAAATTGTATTAAATATTTAAATCTAATACCTGAAACTATGAAACTCCTAGAAGAAAACATTGGAGAAATGCTCCAGGACATTGGTCTGTGCAAAGGTTTTTATGTAGGACCACTAAAGCACAGGCAACCAAAGCAAAAATGGACAAATGGGGTCACACTGAGCTAAAACTTCCGCACAGCACAGGAAACAATCAAGAAAGTGAACAGGCCACCCAAAGAGTGGGAGAAAATAATTGCAAACTACCCATCTGACAAGGGATTCACAACCAGAATATACAAGGGCCTCAAACAACTCAGTAGCAAAACAAAACAAATAATCCGATTACAACATGGGCAAAAGATCTAAATAGATATTTCTCAAAAGAAGACATACAAATGGCCAACAGGTATATGAAAATATGCTCAACATCACTAATGACCAGAGAAATGCAAATCAAAACCAGTGAGAGATCATGTCAGCCCAGTTAAAATGGCTTTTATCAAAAAGACAGGCAGTGACAGACGCCGGTGAGATGTGGAGAACGGGGAAGCCTCGTACACTGTTGGTGGGATGTAAATTAGTACAGTCTCTACGGAGAATAGCATGGCGGTTCCTCAAAAAACTGAAACTAGAACCACCATATGACCCAGCAATCCCACTGCTGGCCACAGCCCTCGGAAAGGAGGGCGGTACAGTGAAGAGACATCTTACTCTCGTGACCACCGTGGCGCAGTCACAATGGCCAGAACACGGAATCGACCCGAGTGCCCGTCAACGAATGGATGGATAAAGAAAATGTGGTATATATACAAAATGAAATATCATTCAGCCATAAAAAGGAATGAAATTCTGTCATTTGCAGTGACATGGATGGAACTGGAGGTCACCATGTCAAGTGGAGAAGCCAAGCACAGAAAGACTAACATCCCACGTTCTCGCTGACGTGTGAGAGCTGAACAAGCGGGTCTCACGGAGAGGGAGAGACTTGTGCTTAGCAGAGGCCAGGAGGGGGCGGGGGAGGAAGGGATGAAGAGAAGTTGATTAATGGGCACAAACATACAGTTCGATAGAAGAAATCAGACCTAGCGCTAGCTAGATTGGTAGGCGGACTGTAGTTAACAATAACCTATCACATAGTTTAAAGTAGCTAGAAGAGAATAATTCGAATGTTTCTGGCATGAAGAAAAGACAAATATTTAAGGCGATGGATAGCCCATGCACACTGATTTGATCTTTACAAATTACATGGATGTATTAAATTATCGTATGTACCCTGAAACTAAGTACATCTATTATGCATCGATAAAAAATTGTTTAAAAAAAAAGACATAGAGGGAGGAAGACACTGTAGGAAAATATAACTAAATCTCATTTTAAATGGAATGATATAAAACTGCAGTAACATCATAGGTAAATAGAAGTGATTTGAAAAATCTCAAATGCCAGCCCCACAGAAATAAATCATCTATAAAAAAGAGTTTCCCAAAGTGTGTCCTAGCGAAACCCAATCCCAGGAAATGTTCAGCATAACAAAAATAAAATAACATAATACGTCAGCATTAAAATTTGTAAATAAAAGTGAAAATGAAAATAAATAAAATTAAACAAACAAAATTAAACTAAATTAAAATTTAAAGAGAAATAAAATGTAAATAAAATAAAATTAAAGATTATGTAATCAATCGAGACTGAGAAACGCTTCTTGGGGAAGCGTAATGTGCATTGGTGTGTCAAAGACCTTGTAAATCCTACAGTAAAGAACTCTGGTTACTTTCATCAACCTAAGTATATTTATCAAGTATGACCACAAAATATGTATTTTCTGGAGACAGCTATTAGCACCTGTGATACTTTAAATTATCACTCAGCAAACATTCCCTTCCCCTGCCAACCTCCTGGGACTGTACCCCCACCCCCACCCACTGATTTCGGGCTTGGCTATGAGACTTGCTTTGGACAATGGAATCCCAGCACACCCGATGTGAGCAGAAGTCTTAAAATGTGCTTGTGTGGTTGGGCTCTTGAGCTCCAGTGTTCTGATGAGAAGAACATGTCCTGGTGGCCTCTGTCCTATTCCTACCAGCTTTGATTCCAGAATAAACAGACATGGAATGGATCCAAGCCCACCAGCCAGTAGCCTGACCACCCAGCCAAGCCCTGCCTAAAGCAACCCAGCCACAGTGAACCCAGGGGCAGGAGACTAAATGCTTAGTCTATGCCACTGGGTTTGGGGTGACTTGTTACACAGCATTATTGTCACAACAGCTGACTAATACACCACCCCACAGAGTTACTATTCTAAGGATCACACTTTGAGACATAAATGAGCACAGTAAAACACTCTTAGGAGGAAACCTTCTTAGAAGGTCTTAGTAAGGAATGAGTGGCATGTGGTAGGAGCACAAGACACATTTCGCAGACACACGTCCCAAAATTAAGGGCCCTGGAAATGCCTTGGGCTTTTCACAGTGGGAAGTAGGAGTTAAGAAAAAGGCAAACAACCCAATGTGAAAAGATAGGGACAAGATGTGAACAGGTAAATCACAGAAGAGAAGACCTAAATAGTCAAAAAACATAGGAAAATATGTTTAATCTCACCAGCAATCAGGAATCTGCGAAATGAAACAACATTGAGCTACAACCTCACATGCACCTGAGTGCAAACGAGGAAAGTCTGGTGACTCCAAAGATGAGGAGCAGCGCGTCACCGTGCAGATAAATTGGCAACAGGCAGAGAGAAAGGAGGCTGAGCACACTCTCCCCCCGGGCCAGGCCTCTGCCAGAGACTCGGCCATGAGTGCTTGTTGCAGCCCTGCTCAGAACAGCAGGGCGTGGGGGATGACGGTCCTCACACTCCCACAGCACAGGAGGACGGACGTCATAGGTTCCATGTGCTACATGGGCCAATTACCAAAACAAAGTTGGGAATACAAATCAAATTTCAAAAGGCAATATGATGTCATTTTTATCAATTTTCAAAACAAGCTGAGCAGTAGAACATATTGACTGCAGATATTCATATAGATGTGTCTATCTAAACTATGATTTATATATTATGTTTTATCTTTTTGATCTAAAATGGGGATGATCCACACCAAATCAAGCAACAGGTTACTTCTAGGTAGGCGGGGGCGGGGTAGGACAGAGGAGGAGTTGGGCTGGATCAGTATCTCTCACAGCGTAGTGCTGTGAGAGCGAGAAGGGGGATCCCAGACATATACGGAAAAAGTTAATGTTGATTCCAGCCACACACCAGGCATTGAGCTGGACTAGGCTCTGCCGTGGCAAACCCGGAAGCCCTGAATCTCAGTGGCTCAGCCCAGGTTTTTCTGCTCACCACCCACTGGCCCAAACATGACCCCAAACTAACTACAAGGGGCACCGGGGAAGGAAATGCTGGATTATTTAGTGAGTACTACCTTGGCTCTGTCACTCGGGTACCCAGGCACGTGTTATGCACATTCTATACTTTTCTGAATAGGTTAAGATTTCACAATTAAACTGAAGATAGAAGAAAAGAATCACCTTCCATCCCTAACAAAAAGGATAGGATCCAACCAAGTCCCTCTGGGAGAACACCTGAGATCCATCCCACCCCCTGTACTCCAGAGGTGGCCCCAGAATGAACGTCCTGCTCAAGGTCAAATGTGCCTGTGAGACAGCAGAATTGGCACAGCTTTAATGCCTTCCTGGTTCAGGGATGGCCCAGAGTCCCCGGGGCTGGGGGACTGTGCCCTACATTTCAAGTCCACTTTGCCCAGCAGACTTGCTCAGTGTGAGGTGGCAGGACGTTCTGGGGGCTACATGGAATAGAGAGGCAGGGCATAGGAAGGAGGCCACAGTCACCTTTCTCTCTGGCTCCAGTCGCTCCCAGACCCCTCCTGCTCTGCCTGACAGCATCAGAGCCCACTCTGTGCTCCTGGATTCCACAGCATCCCCCAGGATGACCCCATAAATGTAAAGCGTCTTCTAGGTCCCAGTAGTGTTTCCCCCAAACCACACCACCATCCATACATACATACATCCACCCATCCATCCACCCACCCATCCATCCATCCATCCACCCATCCACCCATCCATTCATCCATTCACCCATCCACCCACCCATCCATCCATTCACCCATCCACCCACCCATCCATCCATTCATCCATCCATCCATCCACCCACCCATCCATCCATTCATCCATCCATCCACCCATCCACCCATCCATCCATTCATCCATCCATCCACCCATCCACCCATCCATTCATCCATCCATCCACCCATCCATTCATTCATCCCTTCATCCATCCATTCATGCATCCACCCATCCGCCCACCCATCCATCCATTCATCCATCCACCCATCCATCCATCCATTTATCCATCCATCCACCCATCCATTCATCCATCCATTCATCCACTCATACATTCATCCATCCATCCATGCATCCACCCATCCACCCATCCACCCATCCATTCATCCATCCCTTCATCCATCCATCCATGCATCCACCCATCCACCCATCCATCTATCCATTCATCCATCCATCCATCCATGCATGCATCCATACGTCCATCCATCCACCCATCCATCTGTCTGTCCTCTACTTTTCTGTCCAGCTGTCAATCTGTTCATGAAATGCCCAGCATGCATCTCCTATGCTAGATCTGTGCCTGGTTCTGGATGCTGGTGATCAACAACATGGACCTGGCAGGTCTCCATGCCCAACCAGCTTTTGCTTTAGTGGTGGTAGGCAAACCATACACAAGAACCGCCCACTTCCATGAGAAATGTGACAAAAAATGCGGAGGGCTCTTTACATGGAGTGGTGGGGGCCGCAAGACTGAAGGTGGGTGAGGAGCCCCCACCTGAGGGTCAGCGCCATATGCTCTCCAGGCAGGCAGCCGTGGCGTGCACAGGCCCTTACATGGACCGAGCTCCACCGCAGGCAGCATGCCTGGACCCTGAGGAGTCAGGGGAGCATGGGAGCAGCTGAGACTGGAGGGGTTAGGAGGCAGGAGTGGGGGTGGAGAGGGTCTCTGCAGAGGGTGTAGCTTGGACATTATTCCAAGTGCCCTGGAAGGATTTTAAGCCTCCCTCCTCCCAGGCCAGCCTCTGGCTACGGAGAGTGTGGTCCCTGGGCCAGCGGCACTGGGAGCACCTGGGAGCTTGACAGGAAAGCAGTGTCTCAGGCCGCCCTGCATCCGACCGCCCAGGAGCCGGTGCACCCCTGGCTCTGAGAAGCACCACACTAGACCAGCCGTTCTCTGTTCTCCCTGGGGGAACTTCTGGGAACACCTACACTCAACCCACACCTTCCCAAGTAGGACTCAAGCTATCGCACTTTTCAAGAGCTTTTCTTTTTTTCTATTTCTGTTTTGGTTGTTGTTGTTGTTTGAGACAGGGTCTCGCTCTGTCACCCAGGCTGGAGTGCAGTGGTGTGATCACAGCTCACTGCAGCCTTGAATTCCCCAGCTCAAACAATTCTCCCACTTGACCTTCTTGAGTAGCTGGGACTACAGGCACGCACTACTATGCCCAGCTAATTTTTATAATTTTTTATAGAGATAGGGTCTTGCTATGTTGCCCAGGGGGCTCAAGTGGTCCTCTGTCCTCGGCATCCCAAAGTGCTGGGATCACAGGAGTGAGCCACCGCACCTGGCCTAAATGCTTTTCTAAGTGACTCTTGTGTGGCTCTGCTAAGAACACGGCTATGCACTTGGCTTTGCTCAGCCCCCCACGGCTTCCACAGCTCTCTCGGGAGGGGCGCATGGAAGAGCCAGCTCTGTGCATTTCAAATCCCCAACACCAGCCACGGGCTTTCCTGGGCGAGAGTCTCGCTCCCCGCCCATCCCCAGCCTCTTACACTGATTGAAGGGGGCCTGACACTGAGCAGAGGACCCCCACCACAACAAGAAAGGGGCAGAACATCGGGTCACCATCAAGGCCAGGAGGGAGACGCTGCTGACGTGGGGCCCAGCAAACGCAGGACAATTAAAAATGCATTTGGCTCAGATTTCAGAGAGCCATTCCCAGAGTGTAAATGCCACACCTGTCATTAGAAATACATTCATTGTGATTACACAGGGGACTTCTTAGGAGGCTCAGTGAGCATTCAATAGTGAGTCTTTAATAACCCCATTTAATATGTGCTCTCCAGACGCATGTGAAACCTTCCATCCGCACGCGCCTCAGACACACGCAGACACAGGCCGGTGGCGATCCTCCAGCCCCAGGAACCAGCCACCCCACGTCCCATGGTGGGGGTGAGGACAGCCGTGGATAATGCTCAAAAGAGGAAATGTGATTAGTCATTAACACGGAAAACTGTTCCCCCTCACTAGGAAACGAAGGGACACAAATTAAAACAACAGTGTAGTCCATCGGCTGCCCCCACTCGTGTTAAATTAGCAAGTTTTAGAAAGGTTGTGAAACCAAAGCAGCGGGGATGCAGAGCACATTCCTCCTGAAAAGAATTCCATCCTACGGCACAGCAGCTGCGGGGAGCCAGCCCGTCCCCGTGTGCCAACAGTGCCACGGCAGCGCCAGCGCCCACGGCTGGGTCTCCGCGCGCAGCCACGGGGGCCGGTGCAGCCACAAAGGAAATGACAGCGCAGACCCCACTGCCACATGGGAACACCGGAAACATTGTATAAGTGAGGGAAAAAGCGCACAAAACCTTATCCTATGTCTGTATCCATATAAATATGTCAGCGTAAAAAAGATAACATAAACAAAGAAAGTAAGCGCACCAAGGGGAGGGACATGGGAGAACTTTCTTGAAATGACTAATGTTTTTGCATGTACTTTTAATAAAGGCAAAGAAACATCTGGTGTAGAGACAGTGATGAGAAAGAAATGTGGAAAATTCAAATCCGTTGATTTGCTTCCGAGCAAAACTAAATTTAGACTGTGCACTGATCTAGGGGCGTCTCAACCGTCCCCCCTCTGTCCTCACCACCCCCCGCAGGGGTTCCATCTCCATTTCCCACGGCGCCCGCCCCAGGCTCGCAGGAGGGGGAGGAGCCCCCACCCTCGGAGCACCCCTCAGGTGGGCGGTTTGGCCTCTCGGCTTCCCATCTGCTTCTGAGGAATCCTGTCTGGAACCCGCAAACGGGGGTCCCGGGCCCACGCCCCGGGCTGGCAAGGTCAGTCCCACCCCCAGGGACGCGCAGCAGGTGCGAACTGCACCCAGCGGCTCTGTCGCAGAGGCAGCCGGAAGGACCGATCCCGACGCAAACAGCGCTTCGGATACTCTCATCTCCCCCATTTCCAGACACAAGGAGATGCTGCTGTGAGCGGAAGACACCAGGGGTTCTGGAAATCTCTGAGGAGGGCGTCCAGGGATGTACAGTGCGTGCCACCCGAGCGCCCGCACCCCAGTGCTTGACCGACTTGGCAGAGGAGGCGCTGAGGAGGTTGGGGTCCCCACCCTTGGGCTCCCTACCTTGCTGGGCCTGCCGGAAGCAGCCCTGGAACTGGAATCCTCGAGCGGCAGCTGAGGAGCCTCCTGGGCCTGTGGGGCTCGCCCTGCGCCCTGCTCTCGTGCGCAGACAGTGCGCCTGTTGCCCACGCGGGGCAGCAAGGGAGTGTGACCGCGCCGCTCCAGCACGTAAAGTGACGGCGGGGGCGTCATCGCAGGAAATCCTCTGCCCTCGATGCAGGGATGGGACCCACCACGGACCCCATTTTCTGGCAGGGACGATGGAATTGGAGGGGGCCGGGAGGCCTGGCTGGGGAAGGCACCTCGCTGGGGAGGGGGCACGAGAAACTCTGGGGAGCGCGAGTGTCTCGATCTCCAGTGTCGGCCTCACTGGCAGCCCCATAGGTGACCAGGCCAGCAGGCTTGAGGCGACACCGTCCTTTACGCCGCAGAGAAAGAACCCAACTCTCGGCACCATTTCAGCGAGTTCCCAAAGTGTCACAGAAATCCCCCAGTGAGAACCAACAGACTGAATCATCAAACCCATTTGCTAAAAGCAAAGCCAAAAGCTGAAAATAAATCAACTTGAGGTTCTGATCAGCGAGCATAGCTATTTTGTTGTGGATCTCAAATACAAAAGTGAACTAATTATTCCTTGAGAAACACATGTTGGAAACCAAATGGGTTCACACCCAGAGACACGGAGGTGGCAATCCGTGCCCAGAAGAGGCAGAGTCCTCGTGGGAGGAAACTGCACCGGCAGCCCGGGAGGCTGGAGCCCACTGCCGGGAAGGCTGCCCCTTCCCGGCAGCAGGTGTAACCACGGACCGATAATGCCAGAGGGCCTCTCAGAACCTCCTCGCTCGTCTCAAACATCAAAGGGGCCGTCTGATGTTCTCGAGCTGAGTTCACATTTTACACTTAAAGAGATGTCCGCTGTCGTCAGTGGGTTATTTATTTACCAAGCTCTTCGGCTAAGCCCGGAAGAAAGAAAAGCGCCCAAACAATGAGGCTAATCGGAGCCTTTGGGGGATGCGTGTGAAGCTCAGCGCACAGCAAAGGGAATGTGCACTGACCTGAATGCACAATGCAAACCTCCTCCTCCGGGGAGGACAAAAGGGAAGGGGGGAAAAAAATAAAGAAAAGAAAAGAAAAGAAAAGAAAAGAAAGCAAAGACGCTTTCTGAGCAGTTGTCTGTCCCCCAGGGCTGTTTGTACCCACTGACGAAGCTCTGAATCTGCTTTCAACGTCTCCTTTATGCATTTTCGAGCCAAAGCAAAGTCGTGAGGCCACCGACTCACAGGGGCTGCAAGAGCCGCTCCACGGCCAGGCACTTGCACAGTCCTCGGCTGAGTGCCTCGGGAGCTGGCCCGCAGGCGCTTGAGGAGAAAGGCCCACCATCGGGCTGACTTACCGCCACAGAGAACTTTCCAGGACCTTCCCCATGTCTGCGTGGTAGTACTTTGTCAAGATCAAGATCACCTGTGGTGTAAACAGAGAGAAAAAGGCAGAAATCAGTGGGTTTCAAGGTTTTCAAAGAGAGACATCATGACATCCCTCCCTGCAGGATTTGGGGCCCTCTCACGCAGTGGTCCCCGGAGGCTCCAGAGCACGGAGACAGACACGGGCGTGTGTGTTTCTGCTCTGGACACTTGCACCTGCTCTTCCAAGTGACCTGGGAGCATCCCAATCCTGTGAAATCCACCTAGTCGTTGCCACTTGGTGGGAATAATTCAAACCCAGCCCCGGACGATCCCAAGCTGTGACGAAGTTTGGTGGTGGTCCCGGCGTGGTACCAAGCGCTTTGAAGGTGGGCTCTGTCTCCACGGTCACGTCCCAGAATCCCCTGGGCCTGAGGGAAACAGCTGCCTGGGCTGCCACGCAAGAGCAGAGCAGGTCCCTGCCGTCCGTCACTACTTGTGGGGTGGCGGCTGATGGCAGAGTGATGATGGAGGGTTGAGATGGAGGGAGAACAGCCAGGACACTGGGGGGGTGACTGATGGCACACCCACTGCCGTCACTAAGTTATTCGCCCGCCACACACACCCGGCCGCTTGCATTTCAGGCCTGTGCGGAAAATGCAACTATTTATGAAAATCAGAAAGTGAATGTGTTTGAGAGCCACCCAGATGGTCTTCAAAACAATCACGTGAACATAAAAAACACAAAGGAAACGCAGATTCGCCAGCTGTGGTGGGCAAGGAGATCTGCCCCGATGGCTGCACCGGCCACCGCGTCCCCACGCACAGCGAGCTCCATTTCCCCACTGCCAGGCCCTGCCAGCTGTTCCCGACACTCCGGTCGCCAGCGGACCCCCAGGAGGCAGAATGGGAACAGCCTCGGGTTGCCGTGTGGCCGTTGGCCTGGTTAGTTTGGGGTCACCACACCGGCCGTCCCCAGCGGTCCTTTTCTCCGAGAGAGCAGAGCTTTCCCACGAGGCCTCAGGGGCGCCGCGTCCGCAGCCGGCAGTTTGGCCGACAGCTGTCTTCCCTTCCCGGTGATCAGAGCGGGGGAGATGGGAAGAGGGGATGTCAGCCGAGACGGGACAGTGAGCACCGCAGAGGCAGGGATGATTAAAAGACCACCCGAGGCCTTGCCCACTGCGGGGACACCGGCCGTGCTTGCTCGGGAACAAAGCAGGTTCCCGCCAGCTCCGGCCCGCGGCCTGCCGGCGTCGGGGGCAGCTCCTCCGAGGAGGGAGGAGGCCGACAGGGTGCGGATTTCACATATTGATTTGTATTTTCTAGTCTCACTGTTCCCAGCAGGGTTTTGTGGAGCAGAGTGTGGCAGCTGGAAGGGACCTCAAAGTCTGTTCGATCAGCCCCATCCAGGATGCCATCCTCAGCCCACTCTGATCCTGGTGGAGCCGTGAGACCTGGCCCCGCTGGCGCTCCTCCAGGGTGGGGGCTCACCTCCAGGGCGGGGCTCACCTCCAGGGTGGGGGGCTCACCTCCAGGGTGGGGGGCTCACCTCCAGGGTGGGGCTCACCTCCAGGGTGGGGGGCTCACCTCCAGGGCGGGGCTCACCTCCAGGGTGGGGGGCTCACCTCCAGGGTGGGGGGCTCACCTTCAGGGTGGGGCTCACCTCCAGGGTGGGGGGCTCACCTCCAGGGTGGGGGCTCACCTCCAGGGCGGGGGCTCACCTCCAGGGTGGGGGGCTCACCTTCAGGGTGGGGCTCACCTCCAGGGTGGGGGGCTCACCTCCAGGGCGGGGCTCACCTCCAGGGTGGGGGGCTCACCTCCAGCGTAGGGGGGCTCACTCCAGGCCTGGGGGCTCACTCCAGGGTGGGGGGCTTACTCCAGGGCGGGGGCTCACCTCCAGGGTGGGGGGCTCACCTCCAGGGCAAGGGGGCTCACTCCAGGGCAGGGGGCTCACTCCAAGCAGGGGACTCACCTCCAGGGTGGGGGGCTCACTCCAGGGTGGGGGCTCACTCCAGGGTGGGGGACTCACCTCCAGGGTGGGGGGCTCACTCCAGGGTGGGGGCTCACTCCAGGGTGGGGGCTCACTCCAGGGTGGGGGGCTCACCTCGGCAGGGCACGTGGCCCTTCTGTGGACTGCTCTGGTTAGGGACCCCACCCTTTGGGAGGCTGAGCTCCGTCTCCCAGGGACTCCTGCTGGCATGTGGACCCAGCAAGACCCCCTCCTCCTCCCCTTCTCACGGGGGAGAGATTCCCCACTGGAGCCCACCCCTCATTCTAACCCAGCCATTCTGGGCCTTTGCACAAAGCTGTTCGTCATCCTGGGATGCTCTTCCTCGACCCCAGCCTTAGTTCCTTGGTTAATTCCTGCCCGGCCTTCAGAACTCAGCCGGATCCACACCACTTCCAGGAAGCCTCCCAGACCCCCCGCCACCCGGTTCAGTGCCCCCTCCCTACTCCCCCCAGCCCCTGCACAGCTCCCAGGGTCTGTTTCCACCACTGGGCGACAAGCCTTCAAGGATGGGGCCTTGTTTTGTTTTATGTCCCCAGCACCGGGCACAGCCCTGCCCTATAACAAGCCCTCAAACCGTTCACTGGAAGGAATTCAGGGGGCTTTACCCAAAGTAACAGCAACACGGGGAAGCCGAGCAGAGACGAGTGCCCAGGGCACAGGGCCTCCACCCCCAGCTCTGGTCCTGCATTCACCAGTCACACCCTCCACTCTTCCCGCTGGGGCAGAGTCACCCTACTGGCTCCACGTCAACCAGCTAAGCCAGTGGGAGCTCGGGATCCTGCGGGGTTGTCCCTGCCCAGGGCTGGATCAAGGTGGTCACCCAAGAAGGGCTGGTGCTGGAGAGGCCAGGCAGCAGGGCAGCCCCCCACCGTCCCTCGCACTGCAGACGGCAGCGAGAAGGACCCCAGCTGGGGTCAGACCACCCGGGTTCCGTGCCTGGCTCTGCACCTACTAGCAAACCCTGCAGCCTCGGTGCACCTCGGTGTCCTGCCTGAGGTGACGGTGAAGACTGAGTATTCAGCAGCAAGTAAGAAGTGGCCCACAAGCCGCAGGAACCACCGCTGTTAAGGCAAATCGTGGCTAACACTGGCCGGCGTCAGCCGGGCACCCCTGTGCCGCGCCGTGCCACGCAGCTACGCACGTCAGCTCCCACACTGCCCGGGAGCACGAGGCATTAGCCCTGTTTTACAGATGAAGAAACTAAAGCGGAAAGTGCTTATTTTGCCAAAAACTACACATTCAGTAAGTGGCAAGCTGGAATTTGATCCCAGGCAATTTGACTTCGAGCTTGGGCTCTCCACTGCCATGCTGAAAGCCTGTGTTTTCACAAGAAACTTCTATTAAAAGTGGTTTCAAAGAACTAAAAATTACGACGTGCCCTTCTGGGTCCTCAGCTAACAGCTTTGGAAATGAAATATCCCAGGAACAAGTTTCCCGGTCGCTGGGGTGTTCCCACAGCTGTGGGATGCTTTGATCTGAGTGGGGAAAATATCAGGAATGTGAGTCAGGGCAGCAGGGTCCAGCTGGTGCCAAGGGTCTCCCCCGACCCTGGGCCGCAGGAGCCCGCACCCCACAGGAATCCTTCCCGGAGGTTGGGAACGTGGAAACAGGAGCTACCGCTGCCCAGGGCAGCACCGCCCCTCGGGACTCCCCCGTCACCTTCGTCTCAGCTTCTCCCTTCAGGTCCTCCTGGCCCTGGGGGTGGCAGTGCAAGGGTCTGTCCCCATTTTACCAACACGGAAAATGGGCTCGTGGGGAGCTGGGGTGCTGGGCGCTGGCTCTGTGCTGACTCAGCCCAACCCAATCGGGTGGGGGCTCTACTATCGCCCCCATGTTACTGCTGGGGAAACTGAGCCACAGAGCTGCCGCATGACCCACCTGGCCTCGCACACAGCAGAGCCAGGAGCTCTTGTGCCCAAGTCCAGGGTTGGTTTTGTGCTGTTCCCCCCACCCCTCTGTGACGTCTGCCTTCCAGGCTCTTTTGCACGCATGTCTCCCAGGTGCAGCCCAGCAGCCCCCACCCTGAAAGGCCAACCCAGGACCCCAGTCAAAATTCAGACTCCAGAATTCCCAAACCCGCCCACCCCCGAGGCTGCTGGGCTGTAAGCTCCATGAAGCCAGGGACTCAGTCCACTCCACTCCACCCCAAATCCCCAGAGCTTAGCAGGTAAAGGAATTTCAAACAACCTTTGCTGAGTGAATGAATGAGTGCGTAAGCCCCTGAGTAGGCATGAGCGCCCCGCACAGCAGCTGATGCAGAGAGGAAACAGAACCTGTCCTTCCTGCCCTGCCCCAGCCAACCCCACAACCCCTGGCGTCTGGGCATTCCCTGCAGAGCCCGCACACCTGGGCCACCCAAGGGTGCAGAACACGCCCCGTTCTGCAGACCCGCAGCTCTCACAGTGACGCAACCCTCCCTCAGGGGTGGGGCTCGAGAACCTGGTGGGCATGCCGCCCCACCCTCCTTAACCCAGGGAGAGCCCACCAAGGCGTTCCCCAGCCTGGAGCGTTCCGGGCAGCCAGGGCCAGGGCATTGGCCCGAGCTCGGTTTCATGCTCTGCCATCGCCACTGGAGTTCTTGAAAATGTCTGAAGCAGGGCCCTGTGTTTCCCTGTGCAATGGACTCTGTCAGTGACGCTGCGGGCCCTGGGGACAGTGCCCCTCCTTCGATGGCGGCCGTCTCCATGCTCCTCCAGCCTGATGGTTAGAGGGCGCGTGTCTGCTGGACACCACGTCCTTGCCCAGCCTGCGGGCACCCACCTCCCTGGTGAGAGCAGAGGGAGGCCCAGGGAGGGCCGGGAGGAAGCCAGCGTGGCAGACTCAACAGCAGAGCTCGCTCTGGAAGAGGGGAAACTGAGGAGCAGAGGAGGGAAGGGGCTTCAGTGGGGACAGACCCTGGTCCCCAGAGGTCCCCATCCAGGGCCTGGCTCCCAACCCACAGCCTCTGGCTTTAGTCCCGGGAAGCAGCGCTCGCTCACCGAGAGGCGGCTCTGGCTGAGAAGGAAGAGAAACCCTGCAGACCACAAGCTCGTGGAGAGACCCTTGGGCGGGCAGCAGGTCACTCTGAGTGAACACGGCCACCCCCGGCCCACGGTGCATTCAGCGCCAGGCCCCGCACGGGTGCGCAGGAGGCTGGTCTGCCCTCGGTGGGCTGTCAGACGCACGTTGCGATGAGCCCTGGGCCTGCGTCTCAGAGCTCCCGAAAGGGGCTCTGGGTGACGGCTCTGCAGGTGCAGGGAGCCACCGCCAGCCGGCCGAGGGCCCCAGGGGCACGAACAGATCTCTGTGTCGCTCTGAGGGCTGCGCAGAGGAGGCCGTGGCAGAGTCCTTAGCTCCTCACCGCAAACCGCAGTAACGGGGTTCAGCGTTGTCTCACCAGGGTGCAGCTGGCACTCCTCAAACCGAGTCACATAAAACAAAGAGAGTGCGGTGCGTGCCGTGACCCTGGGCCTGTCAGTCAGGCCCTCTGTGCTTCAGTTTCTTTGTCTGTGAAATGGGGCTACTTCCAGTGTGCCTTCAGAGGCTGCTAAAGGGTCTGGCCCCCTCTTCCCCCACTATCCACACAAACTTACACCAGAAATCGGAGCACAGGTGCCCGAGGGTAACCTCCCCCTCCCTGAGCAGCCACCGCACATTTCTAGATCCAAGTGGGACTCAGTTTCCCCATCTATAAAATGAAGGAGCTGCTCCCTTCCAAAACTCAGAGCCCATGGTTGCAGGACCCTGAAATATCATGAAAACTGTTACATTTCAAATAACCTAATGATATATCTCAAGAGTTTTCACTATGCCATTTGTATGGGCCAGTCCACAGGGTCCTTCCTCCAACGCCAGGGCACCACCCGGGAGGCCAGCTGTTCCCCCGTCCCGGATGGGGGTTACCATTCACCACCAGGGCCAGTGCGTGGCACGTCCTGTGACACCCTGAGCCCTTCCCCTCTGTTACCACCGGGTTCCGACTTAGCAGCGCAGGGAAGGCTCGAGGTCCAAGCCCTTTGCAGAGAGCTGCGCTGAGCTGCTGCGAGGGGCTCACCCTGCCCTGCGCCAGGGCCCGGCTGCTACGCAGGACCCGTGGTGCTGCCCCCTCAGATGTGCCGTCACGGGACGAGAAACAAGACACATCCCGATACCCCTAATTTAGGGCCTTGAGCCTTCAGCACTGCCAATGGGAAACGGCCGCAAGCAGCCTTGCGCCTGTGTGCCCTCCCAGGGCCAAGGACCATCAGAAAGAAAGAAACGCTCAGGTCAATCCACTTGTCAATCAGTAAACACATGGCACCAAATAACAGCAGCAACAAGAAGGCAGCAAGAACCTAGTTAACTGTGAACTCCAAAATCAACATCCCACTGGACAAAGGGAGAACTTAGGGTTGTCCCACGAGGTCCCCGAAGGCCCCCTGAGTCACTGCCGTCCTCCTGGCCAAGCTGGAAGGCGGCTGGGCATGGTGGGCCGGGGGCCGCCTCACTGAGGGGTTGCGCAGGCTTCCCGGGAGCTCCAAGAAAGGCAGACCCCGGGTCAGACCCCCCAGACCTGCTGCGTCAGAAGCGGCTGCTCGCTGTCTGCTAACCCAGCAGGAAGCTGGGCTGCCCCTGTCACTCAAGAGCCAGGTTCCCTCCACCCTCACCGCCACTGACCCTCCCTTGGAGACCTGAATCCAAACATGCACCCCCCAGCCACAAGCTCACCTGTGTCACCCCAGGCCTTTGCATGTGGGGATCCCTGTGCTCTCGGCCTCTGCCCCTCCACACTGCCTCCCTCCAGCTCATTCTAAGGCCACTTCCTCCTGGAAGCCTTCCCTGACCACCCTGTGCGCTCCAGGAGGGGAGGAGCTTCATGGGCCTTCATCATCATCACCGCTGTCTCCCGAGCTTAGCCATGGGCTGTCACCTGGGAAAGCCCGGCTAACAATTGCACACTGGCTTGGAAATGCCAAGGCCAGCTCCTGGGGAGGCCGGTCCCACCCCTTCCCCACCTGCCCACCTGTCCAGGTATGGACGTTGGCTCTGGAACATGTAAGAAACCCCGCGAGTGAGGCCAGGGGCAGCGGCCTGCCTGAAGCCTCAGATGCGCCTTGCTGGTATAGACCGAGTCACTTGGCCTTTCTGGGCCTCGGTGTCCTCACTTGTCCAGGGGACTGTGCAGGACTTGGCCAAATTTGAGCTCCAGGTCAGTAGCTCTACATCCCACAGCCAGGGCTGTTCTTGGAGAGTTACGCATCCTAGGACCACCTCACCCCAGCACCCTGCCACGGGTGGAGACGGGCCACACAAGCTCCCACCATCCCGGGACAGGCGAAGAGCGGCAGGTGGGACAGGCAAGAGCAAAACTTGCTCCTGAAGGAGCCTCTTCCCAAGACCCTCCAACACACTGCTGGTGGGGGTATTAGCGACCCACCCACAGTGAGGGCAAATGCAGAACAGCCAACCAAAGCGCAAGCCCTATTCCCCTGGGCCTGGCACTCCTGCTTCCAGGGAGCGGCAACGCTGAAGCCCTTGTGCGTGGGAAGTGGCGGTGCCCAAAGTCGTTCACTGCAGCACTGTTCATAACGGCTAAAGACCGGAAGTAACCCCCACAGCCCCAGCAGGGCCTGAAGAAATTGTCCGCCAAGGGCGCGCGCGGTGCGGGGCAGAGGAAGGCCTCCCGGGAGGGGCTGAGTGAGCGGCACGTGTCGGTGTTAACAAAAGGGAGGGGTAAAGGCCACTTTAAAATGGCTAAAATGATGAATTTTATGTGACATGAATTTTATCTCAATTTAAAAAAATGAAAGTGGGTACGGACCTGTATTCACGTTTGCCTGAAGATGCGTGACGGAAGGCTGGAAGGACACGGATGCGTCACGCCTGGTCGTCTGGGGTGTGGGGAGGTGAGGAGAGACAACAGGAGGGAAAGGAGGTTTTAACTAGAGACTTTTCCCAAAAATAAAGTAAGAGAAGCGCTTCCTTCCAAAGCCCCATTCCCCCTACCGGTCAGCAGGTGCAGGAATACAGGTGGCTTTTCTTATCCGGCCAAACCACCCAGGTCGATCCTTCTGCTGCTAAAGATTCCAGCAAGGGGAGCCGCAGGGGTGTGGGGGCTGAGGGGGCTGAGTTGGTCACTGGGGTTTACTTGACCTCTGAGTTACTGTGGCTGCTGTGGTTGGGAGCCAGGACGAAGCACACCACAGAACAGGCTTCTGCAGACCGTCTGCTCGTCTCCCAACTGCAGACATCAGGGACACGTGCTTGTGCATGTGCATGTGTGTGTCTGTGTGTATGCATGGATACATGCATGTCTGTGTCTGTGTATGCATGTGTCTGTGTGTGCACGGGTCTCTGTGTGTGCATGCATACATGTGTATGCATGCATGTCTATGTATATGTCTGTGTGTACATTTCCATCTGTGTCTGTGTCTGTATGTATGTGTGTGCCTGTGTGTCTGTGCATGATTGTGCATGCATGTGTCTATGTGCATTCATGCGTGTACATGTGTGTCTCTGTGTGCATGTATGTACACACGTGTGTGCACGTGCACGTATGTGCCGCAGGCAATAGAGCCACTCCAGTGTGTGGCCAGTCAAATGAACGAGGCTGAGGTCCATCAGCACTTGCATCTGGCCACCGCCTTTCTCCCTTGTGGCCTCCAAAACTCAACAAAGATGCTCATTTTCATGCTGATGGGGCTGGCACTCATGGCAGGGAAAAGAGATCCTGATGGAAGCATTCAGTAGGTGCTCAAAAATGTCTGCTTCCTTTCTCCCCCAGAGAAGGTACTTGAGAAATGTGATCCTAAGTGAGTTGGGGTGCCTGGGCTGGCTGGGTGGCAAGCCCTGCTCCCTCAGGAGCACTGGGGGCTGGACCAGGAGACGGTGGCCGAGGCCAAGCTGGGAGCTGGAGTGTGTCACCTCCACGTGGGAACAGAAGTGGCCCAAGCTGTCCACCCTTCATGAGGGCCACGCTCACCCAGACCCTTTGACTCCCAGTACAGGGTAGGGCATTGGCCCCGTGGAAGAGAAGGAGGCTTTCCTGCCTGCAGGCGAGCGCCAGTGAGAACGCACATTCACGGCACCATCCTCCCACCTCCCAGATCAGCCCCTCTCAGCAGACAGCAGAGCTGAGCTCAGAGCACATCGGCCTGAGGCCAAGACCTTGGCTCTTTCTGGAACAGCACCCTGGAGCGCTCTCCAGGGGCTTCCTTCTGGCCCCTCCCCCAGGCCCCTCCCCATCCCAGGCCAGCTGGGCTTAGCACCGGCGCCCCCCACTGCACCGAGACATCCTCTATGAAGAAATCAATTGCATTTAAGAGAAATTGATTCTGCATTTGTTTACCAAGAAGAACCTTGTTTTTCTCTGCTAAAGACCACTGAGGGGAGGGCTGGGGAGATCTTATTAGGCTCAGAAAGCCGCACAGAGGGTCCTGGCTCTTCAAGGGACAAGGCCTCGTCAATGCTGCTGCCCACCCTGCAGACACCAGGGCTGGGGCTCAGACTGCCAGCCCCATCCAGGCTCACTCCTGCTCCTGCCCAACCCCCAGAGCGCCACCCACCCTGAGCCTGCCCCACGGAGCCCTTCTCAATGCTCCAAGCTTGGAGTCCACAAGTGCCCCCAAAGCCTCCCTGGCAGGCTCTCCCTCCCGAGGGGCACTTGTCAAAGCTGCAGGGAGCACAGAGCCTGTCCCTCCAAGAACCTGCAGAAGCTGAGCAAGACAGCCTGGGTCCCCCGCCCGCCACATCCCTCCCCCGTATGAGCACCGCAGTCCCGCTGCCTCGGGGCACCTGCGCACAGGAACCCTGTCTGAATCCTGGCCCTCTGAAGCGCCCACTGCGTGTGCCTGGGCAAGCCACTTAGCCACTCAAAGCTGACGTGGAGAGGAGGGAGGTCCATGTGTGGCATGTCCAGAGGAGGCCAGCCACTGGGATTAGGGTTGGCGCTAAGGTCAGCGTTCGGGTTAGGGCTGGAGATCAGACTTAGGACTAGAATCAGGGTTAGGTTTGGTTTAGGGTAAGCACAGGGCTAGAGTTAATGTCAGGGTTCATGTTAGGTTTAGAATGAATGCTAAAATTAGAGTTATCCTTAGTGTTAGGCTTTGGGTTAAGATTAGGGTTAAGAACAGGTTTAAGGTTTTCGTAAGAGATAGGGTTACAGTAAGTGTCAGTTTAGGGTTGGGATTGGTGCTGCTACTCTGTATAGTGCTATCTTTGTGAAACTACTCCATCTAGCAGGTTTGGTACAAGCTTGTTTTGTGACGTATGTGAGAAACACTATGTTTAGCAGTCTAGTGTAGTCTATGTTATTGTATATAGTAAAATAATCCATGAGATGTTTGTTGAATGAATAAATCAATCCGTGATCAACCCACCTCCCCACCACCAGAGGCACGTCTGCCCACCTGTAAGCCTGTCCTCCTTTCTCCCCAGCACAGGCTCTGCCCGTCTCCACCCACTCAAGTGGTAAACCTTCTTACTGGGCTAGCCTAAGTACCACCTCCTCCAGGAAGCCTTCTAGGGTATCTCCAGTGCAGGCTGCTGGCATTTGATTACATCTGCTTTTCCCAAAGCAGGCATGAGCTGGAGTGCTTCGTCTTTGAGCCTGGGCCCCCGGCCACTGGCCCCTGCTCTGCCCTGAGGCCCAGCTCCAGGGGGAGGTCTATTGCAGGAGAAGGTACACAGCCTCAGAGCCAGCGGGACCCATGCATGAATGCTCACTGCTCTTCCTTGTCTGCAATGCAGTGGGTGGGGGCGGGGGGGGGGGGGATCCCGTGTCCCCAGGGTGGCTGGATGAAGGGTGATACGTGAGCAGAGGCCTGCAGAGGGCGCAATGCAGACAGGAGGGCTGTGTGTCTCCCGCACACCTGCCCCATGCCGGCCTCCTCCTTGCCACTGTCTTGTTGAAACAGTATTGAGCCACTCTGCCCTGGGCTGCGTGTGAGCACTTCAGGGGCCTTGCCTCATTTAATCGTCCCACAGCCCATGCCCCTGCGGGCCGCTTGTTCCACGTGGGGAAGCTGAGGCACAGACAGGGAGGTGCCTGTCCCGGGCGCGCAGCTCAGAAGTGAGGGCTGGGCTTGGGGCTGGCACTGGCACCTGACTCCAGTACGCAGCCTCCAGTGCCAAGGAGCCGTGTCTGCAGGGCCTGCTGGGAGGAAGGCCCTTTGCCCTTTGTCCAGAGAGTTGGGACAGACGGTGGCAAAGTAAGCTTCCTGCTGTGACCACAACTCATGCCTCAGCCTCCAGATGTGCCTAATAAACAGGCTTTAAAGCCACTCCGGGCTCACGGGACACGTCCCTGGCCCCACGCACACGCCGGGCCCCTGGGCCCCAGTGCTGACGGCAGCTGACACCTGGGTTGGGCCAGCCCTGGAGACCCCCAGCCCTACCATCCACCCTTTGGCCTTCGAAGGTCCTGCCCTGGGAGCCAGTCCGCACAGCTCAGGGCCACGCTGGGGCTGCCCGGCAAATGCCACGCTCACCCCTGCCACCGAACTTGTGCCATGAAACGCACAGCCACTGGCGGGTCCCATTAGGCCTTCCGCTGGCCTTGCACACGATGTTCCATAGTTCCAGTTTCAGATCACGCTGCAGTGTATTCCGCCCCTCCACTGAGCGCCCGTCTGAGCAAAAAGCTACGCTGGGCGTGATTTATCCGCAAGGCCTCAAAACCACCACACAGACTTGGGCCTGCAGCCCCAGCCCCGGCAGAGAGCACAGGACAACCCACCTCGTGGGCAGGGAGCACGCGGACCCCCTCCGGGGCTCCCCCGGGCAGGGTCTCCTGTCCTCACCTCTGCAGGAGGCAGTTGGCAGAGGTTTGTGGGACAAATGTGTGTGTGGACAGGACCACGACACTCCAGGCAAGCTCGAGGACGCTGGCTCACCAGGAACATGCCCCGCCCACTGCGTACCCGCAGGGCAGCCAGGCTGTTCCCTCTGTCCCTCCCCTCACCTGGCAAATGCCCTCCTCCCGGGGACTCACCGCAGGCACCCCTGTCTGGGGAGACTTGTGGAGCCCACTCCCCACCTCCACTCAAGGTGGTGGTTTCTCCGGGGTCCCACAGACCCTGGAGGTCGTGGGTTGAATGGTGGCCTCCCCAAAAAGATATATCCAACCAGAACCTGTGAATGTGACCTCATTTGACACAAGGGTCTTTTCGGATACGATGAAGTTTAGCATCTTGAGATGAGCTCATCCTGGTTCTGCAAATGCAACGACAGGTGTCCCCATAGCAGCCACGGAGGGGACAGCTGTGTGCACGTTGAGCAGAGAGTGGAGTGATGCAGCCACGAGCCACAGGCCCCCGGGATGGCTGGGAGCCACCAAAGCCAGGACAGGGGCCTGGGACAAATTCGCCCACGGAGCCTTAGCAGGAACCAGCCCGCCTGCTGCGCCCTGCGCTCGGACTTCCAGCCTCCAGAATTGTGAGGCAATTAATTCCTGTCCTCTAAGCCATTCACTTTGCCATCTTCGCTGTGGCAGCCTGAGCAAACTGGTACACGCACGTGCCCATGTCACAGACCAGGTCACTGAGGCTCAGCTTGCCAGAGGTGACACAGCTGGGAACCAGCAGGGCTGGGGCCCCCACCAGCAGCCCAGCTCCGGGGGCCCTGCCGCCCCTGCCACGGTTGGCCTGGAAGACGTGAGGGCCCCGCCTGGGGCCGCGCTGTCCAGGGGGCGGGCAGAGCCCGGAGTCGGTCAGTCACACAGCTCTCTCAGGCACGAAACCCGCTGCTTAAAAACAGAGAGTTGAGAACTGAAGGGAAAGGCCCCCATAAATCAAAATCTGTCAGCAGAAAATAAATGTGCGAACATCACTGGTCTGTGGAAAATTGCGTTTTTACATCAAATCTGTTTAAGGGATAATAATGTGTACTTTAATAGGTGGGTCTTGGTAGATTTTTCTACCCCAGCAATCATTTGAAAATAGTATTTACTCTCCATGTCTCATGACCTGACTGACGTTTAATTTCACCCGTCCCTCCTTCTTAATAGTCACTGTAAGTAAAATGATTAATGAAATTGTTAGATTCTTTTTTGGGCAATTTTTTGGGTGGTTTTTTTTTTTTTTTTTTTTTTTTTTTTTTGCCATTGCTATTCAGATTGATGATCTTGTGCTTCTACCCGGAAGGGCTGGCGTTTTTCAGGTCTATTTATGGCAATGAAAGGGAATTGGATAGGCTGGATGTTGTTGGTGCTGAGCCTCTTTCCACAGAAAAAGTGCCTGGGGTCTCTCCTGGAGGCGGGTGGAAATTGCTGATCCTGTGTTTAAGACACAAGTCCCTCCCCAGGCTCCCAGGCCTCCCCCTCCCTGCCGGATCCCGCCAGACCACCACAGGTTCGTCCCAGCTAAGAAATTCCCTGTGGAAGCAGGGCTGTCCCGCAGCACGGAGGGGCCGGCACCACCTCCTGCAGGGGAGGGGAGGTGGCAGAGGAAGCCGTCGGTTGCATCCCACTGGGAAGGCCCAGACTGGGCCACAGCAGCCCCTGAACAAGCCCCGTGGTCCCCAAAGCCTGTCTCAGGACCGGCAGCATGGCAGGGGGCTGCGGACTCAGACACGGGAAGAAGCCGCCAGGAGCCCCTCTGAGCTCTGCAAGTGATCGATCTTCTCGAGGAAACAGGTGGAGAGGCCGTCCAGGAAGCCATGCCGGCCTGTTTTGGAATCTGTCCCTCAGTCACCTGGGGTCAATGAGGACTCCGTGGTCCCCTTCCTCCATAAAAAATATTAAAAGTTATATTTTATGGCTGCATTTGTACAGAAAAGAGAATATCTTCACATTATATATCAAAACATTTGCTTGACCTTAAAGTTCATTTTTTTATTCTAATTGTAAAGGAAATTAAAACAGTTTTGAGAGTCCCTCAATGTCCCACAGGCTTGGCACAGAGCCTGTGCCTGCAGGACATGGGGGCCCCCTTCTCTCCCTCGACCTCAGACAGCCCCTCCCCTGCTCCCGACCTGCAGTCTCCCTGCCCCCTGCACCCCTGCTCCGACCTACAGTCTCCCCGCCCCCTGCACCCCTGCTCCTGACCTGCAGTCTCCCCGCCCCCTGCACCCCTGCTCCTGACCTGCAGTCTCCTCGCCCCCTGCACCCCTGCTCTGACCTGTAGTCTCCCCGCCCCCTGCACCCCTGCTCCCGACCTGCAGTCTCCCCGTCCCCTGCACCCCTGCTCCCAACCTGCAGTCTCCCCACCCCCTGCACCCCTGCTCCCGACCTACAGTCTCCCCACCCCCTGCACCCCTGCTCCCGACCTACAGTCTCCCCGCCTCCTGCACCCCTGCTCCTGACCTGCAGTCTCCCCATCCCCTGTACCCCTGCTCCGACCTGCAGTCTCCCCATCCCCTGCACCCCTGCTCCCGACCTGCAGTCTCCCTGCCCCCTGCACACTGGCTCTCAAATCATGACCCAGGACAGGGACTTTTACATTTTCTGGGGCTGGGGACCCTGTTAAGAACCTCAGGAAAGCAATAAACATACAGGCACAACCTCCACCCCCCGCACCAATTTCAAGGTTTACAGACCGGTCTGGGATTCAACCAGTCTAAAGGGCCAATAAGCCCTGTCCAGTTCTGTGGCAGGGAGGGCTGACAACCAACTCAGCTCAGGGATCTCGCCCAGTCTTGGGGCCCCTCTGGAGGGGCCTGGTCTCCACACCTCACAGGGCCATTAAATCTGGGGACAGCCTGGAGATTTCCCTTGGGAACTCACTTTGCAACCAGTAATGCTATGTAAATACCAGCGAGGAGGATGACGGTGTCAACCCCAGGTTCAAACACGGTCAGCATCTCCCACTGCCTGGAGGCTGAAGTCTCTACCTTGTCCCTGCGCCGAGACTACCAGGTAGAAATTTTCACATCATGACAACTTTCCATAAATGGAAAAATAAGCATTACTTATCATACATAGGTGGCAACTACAAAAATAAATAGCAATAGTTTGCCTAAGACAACTCAGGGTTGAGGGCCTGCCCTGACTTTATTAAGAAGGAATCAGAGGGGTGTCAAAGGCAGGCCAGCCACAGGCCAAGCTGCTCTCCTTACTGTCAGCAGCAGATGACAGAAACAAGATTGATGTCCTCTTCCTGAGCTTCAGGGTCATCGGATGCCCCATGCTAGGCCCTCCCCAGCAGTAGAAGCTCCTCACTTTGGAAAACATCCTGCTTCTCTGAATTCAGAAGAGCCTGCACCAGCTCCTCTTTACCCTCCCCCCAGGAGGCCAGGGACAGGGAGCTCGCTACCTGTCAGACGCAACTCTAGTATGGCAGGAAACATCAGGGAGATTCCTCACAAGACTCAGCACCTTCAACTTCTGTGCAAAACCAGCGTTGACCAGAAAGTGCAGCCCTGTGAATGCTACTTGCTTAAAGCCAACCCCCTCACGGGTTCCAGGCAAGACCCCCTTAGGCTAAGCCCCACATCCCAGGCTGGTGCTGAATGCGTCTCTGACAACGCGACCTGTGGCCTCCGTGAGACCCTCTCTGGGCTTTCTCACGCACAAGCAGCCATGACCAAGGCCCTCTCCAAGACTGCTGCCCGTTGTCACTGGAGGGAGATTCTCCAAGTGGCCACTTCTCTGGACACTGCTGGGTGCTCACCCTGTTTCCGGAAATGGCCGTTGCTGAAACATCTTTGGGGGCTTGTGACTCTCCCAATCCTCTCCCCAGCCAGGCCCTGGGCGGCGGTACGAGCAGAATGGGGAGGGGGCAGCCAGGCACCAGGAGGAGAAAAATCATCACTTTCACGTTCTGAATGTCTGAGACTAACTATTTTAAGAAAAGCATTTTAAAAATAACTTTTGGCGATTTCTAAGAAGCCAGTGTCTGTAGCTGTCGTCAGCACGTTGTCTAAGCACGCTGCAGCCTTAAAGAACACAGAACTTTCATACAGGTCTTGGTATAAATCCTACACACAAAGCAACATATTTCTGGTGAGTCCCTTGTCCTGCTTTAAGAATCCCAAAAGCCTCAGGATCTGGCAGTTTCTGCCTCACTCCAGCTGCGTGGCTCTGGGCAGGAGTCCCAGCTCTCCGATGCTCGGGCATTCTATCTGCACAACAGACACCCGTCAGAGCTGCAAGCTCGTTGTGAGGAGCGTCTGGCGGGCAAACGAATCCCACGTGAACCGCAGCCGCAGCCCGGAAGCCTAAGCCACGCGTCGCCATGATCTCAGCTAAGCCGCCTTTGGTGTGCACAACTCGTAGGGTGGGCACTCCCCACCTCCCAGAGTCCCTTCGAGTGTTTAGCCGGGCGTGTCTCCCTGCCCTCCTACCCAGCCATCCCAGCACCGCCCACTGGGACCACACAGGCTGCGTGTGCTCCTGCGGCCTCTCACCGGACAGCAATCCTGACCTCCTTCGGGCCCACGCAAGGCTCAGTTTGCCCCAGCTCTTGCTGAACCTGCTGCAAACCAGTAAGTTAAGGAGTAAACTACAGCACACATGCGGTTTCTGGAAGAATCCTCCTTTGTAGGTAAGTCCACACGGAGAGTTGGCCCCTGCTCGAGTGTGCCGCCCTCCACCCTGGTATCCTAGGCACCGTCCCACGCACAGGATCTAGGAGGCAGCAGAACTTCACAGTCACCGTCCACATCTGTTTTGTGTGCATGTGATCAGCATACAAATTACACAGATAAAACCAAGAGTGGGTGCGTTATGATATTGGAGAATTCGGGGGCAGCCTAGAAGAGGCTCTCTTTTGCCACCTCTCTCAGCCAAGGGCAATTAAAAATGCCAAGAACGGCAGGTGCCCATGGTGGACGAGGGAGCAAGAAGAGAAAATGTGATCTTTCCTCTAATGAAGAGTCCCAGAATGAGTCCAGGCCTGGGTGGGACAGACCCTCCCATGGCGGAGTGAGTGAGGCGGGCAGGTGGCCTGCAGGGAGTGGTGGCGATCGAGAAGGCCGTGTGCAAAGCCTGGCACACAGGTGTTCCCTTTGCAGTGGGGAAGGGGAGGCACCCCATACGGTGCATTAAAGTATCTGAATGGACCCCCTAACAATACACATTAGCCTGAAAAGAAGCAACAGAGCCAATTTCAACAGAGACATTAGTTTCATTCAAGGTGACTTTCAGTGACCAAATTGGTTCCATCTTCATGGCCATAATGAGACACCATCCCTCCCATTTACATGTGATATAAATACACCTGCAGCAAATAAAATGGCCGCAGTGTCTCCAAATAGTTCAGATTAGTATAATTATGACTAAAAGCACAGGGAAAAATATTTGCTTCTTCGTGAAAAGCGGAGTCTGTTGTGACTCATTTGGCAAGAAGAAAATGGTGGAAGGGTTAAGTTTCTGGACACAAAAAACAAGATCTTCATTTCTGAAATCTAATGTAACAGATCTCCCCAGGGTGAGCTCAATGTATCTTCCTCTGAAGGACGAGGATGGGGACGGTTCCGCTGGGACCCAAACATATGGCTGAATTGGACCTTCAGTCTGTGGAGCAGAAGCCTCCCTTCGCCGGCACAGCTTGTCATTAAACAGACCTGTCAAGTCAGGCTCCCCATGTAACCTTCCTGGGCCGACTTAGCTAACCCGCAAGCTTGGCATCTCATCGCCAGCTGTGGCAGAGGGCATTTTGCCATCCTGGGTGAAGGAGCGCCCCGCCGCCATCCCATCGGGGCTAAAAACAGAGCCATCTCCATCAACTTGACAAAGACCAAAAACTTGAATTGGGAGGCCTGTCTAAAATTAGCAGTGATGGAAAGTTAATGATGGAGCAAATCTGGCAGAACTGTTTCAACATGCATCGCGACGCGGTTCCGGCTTTCAGACGGGAAGCTGATATGATGAATGTCACCGAGATCCAGCTGAGAGTGAGGCCATGTGGCTTCTGCTGCTAGAATCAGACCCTTGGCAGAGGGTCTGATCTTGTCACCACCATCACATCCCAGCTCTGGGGTTGGGCTGACACACCTGCCTGTCAACATGCGAAGCTGTATCTGTGTGCACATCGTCAACATCTATTTATAGCAGGCCAGAAACAACCCCTATTGCAGGATGGTTCCGTAAACTGCAGCATGACCCCTTAATCCAACCAGCAAACACAAACCACGGGTGAAAAGACACACAATGATCTGAGAAAAGACTCATGGCACAGGATGGCACAAGAAAACAGTTGGAATCGCGTACACAGCACGCCTTCCCTGTACATCACACGCACCGACACACATGTTTCCATGTCAGCTTCCTCCACGAGGCCCTAAACTGTGGGCACAGACCTTCGTCATATCCCCAGCCCTCATGCAGAGCTGGTACCAGTGGATGAATACCTGCTAAATTACCCGTTAAATTAAATTGGAATGTCGGTCCTGATCACTTCATTGTAATTCTTAGAAAACGTGCATGTGCATACCTGCATTTAAACCCACAAAGACATGCGCGTAGACATACAGACACGTGCAGAAAACCGGCCAGAAGGAGATGTCTCTGCGAGATGGGGAGAGGGGCCTGAACGAGAAAGATGCAGGAGCCACATCCGCTCGACGCACACCGGCGACACTTGTCCCTGTCCACACCTCTGTGGACACACCAGTTCCAGCAGCCGGTGATCTCCAGGGTCACTTCCAACAGGTGTTTGGCGGGCGGATGTTTTTGCAATGCCAAGTGCTGGTGAGGACATGGAGCAACTGGAACCCTCATGCCTTGGTGTTGGGAAGGTAAAATGGTGCAGCCACTTTGGAAGCAACCCGGCAGTTTCTTAGTAAGTTAAACATACACTTATATGATCCGGCAGTTTCACCGCCAGGTACACACGTAAGACAGTGAAAGCACACAGCCACTGCACGTGCACTTTTGTTCGGGGAGCTGTTTGTTTTCAGCTGCTGTTATCACTTCCATGAGGCTGGCCTGGGCCCGTTCAGGGCGGCCCGGGCTGACCTCAGAGGCCCCTCCCTGCAAAGCAAGGCAGTGCAGTTCAGCATGTCACTCACGCGCATGAGCATGGCTCACATGCCTGGACACGCGTGAGAAGAGGCTTCTCACTGCTGGCCCCGGCCACACCAGGTCTGGCCTCACAAATCCCACAGCAGCGTCCTACTGATGGCCCAAGACGCTGCAAGGCTCAACCAACTGAGATCTCTCAGCCAGCACAGGAGGTGACAACATGAGAGTTTTCATCCCCAGAGACACAGGCCCGTGGAGCTGTCCTTAATGATTCTGGAATTTTCCATTTAGCCTCTGACCGAGGCACAGATATCAATACCCAACACACTTATTCAATAATTCTGCATTCCTATGCTTGACTCAGGGGGTAGAAAAAGACTTAGGAGTCACATCTGAGGGTGACTTTCCCCTTGGTCAGAGTAGGGGGCTCCACCTCACGGAGGGTGGGGGGAGGGAGCAGAACTCAGGGACAACCTGGACATGGTGCCACAGGGAACTCAACAAGCCCCTTCCTCCTCCAGGGCAACATGTTCTCTTTCCTCATCACTGCACCAAGAACCCCAGCAATCAATGGATTTGCTCAGACATTTCCCTTTGGGGATCCAGATGTTGATTTGTCTGGAACAAAATCCCACCCCAAAGGGCAAAGTCCTTGCTGTAAAGTGATCTCTGATCCCAGCTCCAGGCCCTGCCCACAAGACACTGTCCAGACTGTGTGCCCAGCTCGGGGCCACCTGCAATAGAAAGGTCTCCCCTCACTACTGTGTACCCAGGCGGAGATGCAGGGAGGAGCCAGACAGCTGCAGGGCCGGGTGACACACAGGACACTGAGCCTGTGTCCCTGTCAGCTAAGTGTCACAAACACTGCCCAGGCCACCTCTAAATATATCCTGCACATATGTGATATGATCAGCGACTGGGGACTGGCCCTTGGCAGTCACCAAGAAACCAGCCTTGGCTTCAGGTCGGGGAGGGCAGGGTCTGGCCATGACGTGGACAAAGGTGAATCTGGGCAGGTGGTGTGAACGGAGAGGGAGACAGTACACAGGTGAAGCCACCTCACCTGGGAAACCAACGCCCAGGGCTCTGGGATGGGGGGGGGAAGGCAACTGATTTCCATTGCGATGGGAGAAATCTGCCTAAAACGAGCTTGCCACATTCAGATCGGAGCTTGTAAGAGCTCAGCCTTGCATGCCTTTCTCCTCCTCTTGCTCGGGATAGAGTAGTTCCACACCACAAGGCTTGCTGGACCAACTCCATCCCTTCTCTGAGAAACTCCCTCTTACCCCTTTCTGTTCCTTTAAAGTGAGTCAATATAACCTTTTCCACCAATGCTGATGATCAAGTGAACATCTCTTCTCAAAAAAAAGAATCCCAATTCTTACATTGCAGCATAGACAAAAGTCACCTTGAAATGGATTCTAGACCTAAATGTATACTCTGCAACTATAAAACTTCTAGAAGAAAACAAGGAAGAAAATCTTTGTGACTTTGGATTACATAAAGATTTTTAGATAAGACATAAAGACATGGACCATAAGAATGTATAGCTAAATTGGATTCATCAATAGTAAAAACTTATACTATAATGACACTGTTAAGAAATGGAAAATATAAGCCACAGAGAAGGAGAAAATCTTTGCAAAGTACACATCCAGTAAAAGATTTGTATCCAGAATATATAAAGGGCTGTCACAATTCAATAAAACAGAGACAAACAATGCAATAAAAAAGGCCCCAAAATTTGAATACTTGCTTTACCAAAGAAAATAGATGGATGGCAAATATGCACATGAAAAGATGCTCAATATCATTAGTTATCAGGGAAATGCAAATTAAATCACAGTGAGATATCACTACACACTTATTAGAATGGCTAAAATTTAAAAGTTGACAATACCAAGTGCTGACAAGGACATGGAGCAACTAGAACTCTCATACCTTGATGTTGGGAATGTAAAATGGTACCGCCACTTTGGAAACAACTTGGCAGTTTCTTATTAAGTTAAACATACACTTATATGATCCAGTCATTTCACTGCTAGGTACACAGGTAAGAGGAATGAAAGCATATATCCACACAAAGGCCTGTACACAAACGCTCAGAGCACCTTGTTCGTGATAGGAAAGAAATGGAAAACTACCAAGATGGCCTTCAGCTGGTGAACAGACAGACAACGTGTGCCTCCCCACCCAACAGCAGACCACTGGGCACTGGCGAGGAACACGCTGCTGGTACACACAACACCACAACAAACCCAGCAGGATTATGGCACGTGGTCAAAGCCAGACTCGGGAGGTTGCGTGTGTTGCACGGCTCCATTTACACGGCACTCTGGGAAAGGCGCCACTGTCGGGTGGCAAACGGATGCAGGGCTTGCCAGGGTTGGGTGAGGGCAGTGACGGGCACAGGGGAACCTTTGGGGGAGGTGGAAATGTTCTTTAGCTCAACTGTAGTGCTGGCTCCATGACTATGCATTTATCAAAGCTTATTGAACAATATACTTAAAAGTGAATTTTACTGCATGTGATTTATACCTCAATAAGCCTGACTTTTTGTAAAAAAAAAAAAAAAAAAAAAAACTAACATTATTATTGCATTCAACCACAGACTTACAAACATCAGCTTATAAACACCAGATTCACATAACTATGCTCATTTTTTGGCTTCTGGGTGCCCAAACCCAAAGCAAACTGACCCACACGAGCAAGGTCTGCAGTGAAAGGAACCCACGTCCTGCCTGTTTCTAGACTGAATATTCCAAATCCCCGTCTTGTTCACCCTCTCAGCCCAGGCCACCACACTGCCCTCATCCTGTCCCCTCCACTTTGGCCACCTGCCAGGTACAGGGCACCCTTCCTCCCTCCCTGCCAGTCCACAAGTTTCCTGCCAGAGCGGACACAGCCCTTCTAGGGGCCGCCTGCATGGGGTGCCCTGTCTCTGTCACCTCGTGTAGACATCACAACAGTTAAGCAAGGAGCTGTCATCACCGCCAGCTCATAGATGTGGAAACTGAGGTTCAGAAAAGTGAAGCCCAACACAACAGCCTCTGTCGGAGGCCTGGGCAGGCAGCTGCTAAGGGACCCACAGCAAGCTGACACCGAAGCTCAGCTCTCCGCACCCGCCCCACCTCCGCGTGGCTCCTGCGGTCTCTGTGTAGGTGGCTGTGTGACAGCTCAGCTCATCTGCAAGTAATTAAACCCACAGTGGCAGAGCCCCTGCTGCACCGCAGGGAGCTCCCAGCCGCCAGCGTCTAACAGTGTACCGGCTCCTCTGTGGACGCAGCGGTCCCTGGGCCCCGGGAGAAAGAAAGAGCCTAGGTTCCGACTCAGTTCACTTTTATCTCTGTCAGATAGCAAATGAATAGAGTCCTACCAAGACAACGAAATCTGGAAACAGAACAAGGTGGAGTGCAAGACCTAAGTATGAAATAATGAATTTATAATCCCTCTGAGGAGCAGTCGAATGGGAAACTGACATCGCCATGGAAACCAGGGAAGTACGGTGAGGTTCTCAAGGAGGACACAGTGGAGCCACTTTAGATGTGCCCCCAGTTGGAAATGGCACTGATCTGCCACCACTCTGGGCACGGGGCGTCCTGCAGGCAGACCTCTGCAGGGGTGCAGCAAAGGGTCAGAGGGGACCCTGTGGGCCTGCTCTCCTGCCTCTGGACAGATAAGCCCACGCACCGGTTCTCCGCGTGAAGCATTCTGCATCCATTACACAAATGCCGGCTGCTACTTGGCACCGGAGACACTTGGCCCCGTCCTCCAGGGGCTCGGAGCAGGGAGACAGAGATGAGGCTGCACCCTGAGCTTCGAGGCCCAACAGAGGGCCCCACATTAGAATGGAGTCCAAGGCAGGTTCCTGGAGGAGGGGACCTCTCGGGTGAGTCTTGAAGAATCAGCAGCAGCTGCTGCCTGGGCGCCGAGGGCCACCTGCGGGGCAGGTGGGAGAGGAAGATGGTACGCAGAGGAAGCCACAGGCCAGTGTGTGCAAAGGCAGGGACCAGGCAGCGGCAGAGGTCAGCCAGAGGGGACCTGGCAGGAGACACCCAGCCCCTCCGTAGAGAAACGTCACACAGGACCAAGGCACAGAGGATGGTGGTCAGGGCTGGGTGGCAGCGTGGGGAGAGCCTACAGCAGGGCGCAGCGTGGAGATGGCGCCAGGCATCGGTCCACACCCGGCCAAAGGCAGCAGCACCTGCTCGTGGCTGGGCGGGCCGCGTGGGGGAGGAGCCCTGCGATGGGGGTGGGCGGCCTTATTTCTCTTTGGAAAAGTGTTGATGGTGTTGAAGTATAATTTTTCAATAAAAAATTAGTCATCCAAGCTGCCAAGGATCGTAATTTTCAATAAAGTATTACCGGAGTTGTTGATTCTACTCTCAGCTTTGCTGTAACTAATTGTCAAAGAACTGTACTGACGACTCTCCCAGAGGGACAGGGCTGTCCTCTGAATGCAAACTTCCCTCCTCCTGCTCCTGCTGCTCAGGCAGAGCCAAGCCGCACGCTCAGAGCCGGAGACGGGCCCAGCTCTCTTCTCCCTCTGCCCAGGCTCAGACCTCCAAACAGAAGAAAGACTGCAGAAACCCCAGGCGTCCAGCAGCCCTTTTGGTGCCGTGGGCAGAGCTTGGGCTGCAGGTCAGGGACCCTGAGTGCCCCACCCAGCCTGGTGACCTGGAGCGAGGCTCTGCCCTCTCAGGGTACACCTCCCCAGGAAGAGCCCAGGGATCGAGCAGAGCAGTGTGACGGGGGGCCCAGTCGGGGGGCCCTGGGCACCCGCACAGGCCGGGCACGTGGACACTGCACACACCGCAGGGCTGCGGACTGCTCCCCGGGCTGCGCTGCGGCTCCCCAGCACTTACGTGGCTTATTGTTAATGTAATACTACATCCCAATTTTAATGATGAGGAAACTGAGGCTCCTAGAGGGGGATTAATTTACCCAAGTTCACACAGCTCCTGCGTTTCCTGCCTTCTGGGCTGGGGGGAGCGCGGGAAAGGGCCGTGGTGGAGGACCTGTGGCAGGAGCAGCATGTGCAAATGCTCCGAAGTGAGCCAGGGCTAATGCGTGTGAGGAGCAGCTGGGGGCAGCCCTGCAGCGTGGACACGGGAGGCGGCTGGCGGCGCGCTGACGCCACCCAGGCGGGAATGTCCCACGCAGAGGGAGGGACTGCAAGGCAAACCAGAGGCAGGGGGTGGCCAGGAGCCCCACGGGCCAACGTGCTGACATGGATTCGGCAAACTGGGGGCCCAGGCCACTGTCCCCAAACCTGCTGTGTCAGAGTTTCAGAGTCCGATCACTCCCAGCCAAATTCTCCACCTTGGAGAAATTTTAAATACGACCTCACAAGCAGACACAGCCCCTGAACCGAGCCTCTGGAGCATGTGGGTGTGGTTTAGCCAACAAGTGCTGCTCTCTCTGTGCCTCAGTTTCCTCATGTGCCCAGCGAGCGGCTGTGAGTAGAGCTGACGCATACCTGGGGCAGAGGCCAGCCCAGGTGGGCACTCACTTGTGTATTGTTTTCATGAGACGCTTGGCCAGTGTTATACATCAAAGCTGCTTCCAGGGACCAAGCCACTTGGGGACAAGCCTTGGCCCATCCGAAGAACCAGGGGGTGTCCCTCACTGGGGCAGGCCCTTCTGGGGGTTGCATCTGGGGGCGTGCCCAGGACCAAGCCCCAAAGACGCATCTGAAATCTGCCCTGTTTTGGAAAAGGGGCCCGGCTTGTTCATCCCCCTCCCCACATGGCTGCCAGGCAGGGACAGTGACGGTCGCAGCCCCCTGTGGAAAACAGGGTCCTGCGGTAGTGAAGGAGCCCTGCAGTCCCCCTGCGTCCTCGTGAAGCCCAGGGCTGAGGACTTAGGAGCATGGGAAGTGCAACCGTTCAGAGGCAAAGCTGCAAATCCTGGCTGACACGGGGCCCAGCCCAGGGGCCGCGCGGGGGTGGGGCGTCTGTCACCGCCTTGCGCTCCTGGGTTGAGATCTGGGGTCAGGTTTTGGGCCCCTGCCAAAGTCTTCATTATGCTTGGAGAACGTTCTTTTTAAATTGTCTGTTTTTGTTTTCCCACTCCCCCAAATGTATTTAAAAATAAACTGCATGAATTCAGTGCACACTTTCGCAGCCCCATAATAAGCAATTTCCTAGCGAGAGTCAGGGCCAACACCAACTCCTGAGTGCTCGGGGCGCCAGGGCCTGGCAGAGGCTCTCAGCGAGGACAAATCCCTCCACTGCAGACGCTCCTGAAACCAATCCCCAAAGCGAGAGGAGCCGTCGGGGTGCATTCTGGGGACACACCGGCAGCCAGCACTCTCCATTGTGGCCTGTCCACTGTCGGTCTTGGTGTGAGCCACCCCAATAGAGGTGAGCGGTGTAATGTTCCCAACACTGCAGCACAGACACGGTCTTTCCCACTTGATAGATGGGAACTTGACACTCAGAGAGGTTAAGTAACTTGCCCATGGTCACACAGTTAGCAGGCGGCAGAGCTGAAACTCAAGCCCTGGCGGTCGGGTCCAACACCCTGCATGTCACCACTGTGTTTGACTGCGAGTTTACATCGCTCTCTGCACACACTCAGGATTATTGCCACTGCTCTGACAGTGTAGACCCTGGAGCTATTCCAACATCTGCTGCTGCCAGGAGAGGGCTGGGCACCATCTGTGGCAGCTGGCTTAGCAACCTGGATGCACGGACTGCATCCGTCCCTACAAGAGGGCCTCCCGCCTGGCCTCGGGGACCATGCGCCGTACACCTGGGAGAATAAATGAATGAACAAACAATGAAGAAATGCCTTCATTCACTAGCTGTTTCCTGAGACTCTACAATGCACCCAGCTCTGTGCTGGGGACACAACAGAGGACAAAGCAGACAGGTCCCTGCCCCGGGAGCTGTCTGCCCCGGGGAAGCAGACAACAAACATACAGTGAGCATCTGGATGTCATGAAGCCACCGAGGGCAGGGCACATGGAAAGACTCCCAGAGGAGGTGACAAGGAGCTGAGACCTGCAAGAAGACTGAGAGCAGCCACGTGGCTCTCTAGATGAAGGGGCCTCCAGGCAGAGGGAACAGCCAGTGCGAAGACTAAGACAGGAGAGAACCAGCGAGGCTGATGAGGCTGGAGAGGGGAATGGGAGGGGGAGAGGGAGGGGAGGGGTGAATCTGGAGGAGAGGGCAAGGGGAGAGGCTGGAGGAGGACCCCCGCCTGTGCTGAGCTAAGGGGTGCAGGGTCCCAGCGCCAGGCCGCGGGGGAGACGGGAACACCGACCTGCCCAGCTGCAGCCGCACGGTCGGGCCCAGGGCGGTCACTACTGTCCACACAGTCTAGAAAGCGGGGCGGGGGTGGGGGGAGAGGGGAAGAGAAGGAGGAGAGGGGAGAGGGGAGAGGGAGGAAGTGAAGGAGAGAAAGAAAGGGAGGCTGGCAGCCTTCTGCAAGGTGGCAGAAGATGCTGAGGAGGAAGGCACCGGCGATGCTCAGGGAGTCTGCCTCCCACTCCGCCGTCACCCTGGCCAACCTTCTGCATTTCTCTCCGGCACAGAGCAGAGGTGCCTGTGCTGACAATGTCACTGTGACAAAAACAAGGGACAGAGAGCCCACTTCGTGTACCTGGAAATGCCAAACCACATTGACACTCTCCCAGGCTTGTTCTCTCGGGTGTTTTGTCTCCATGGGGGTGGAAACAGCCCTGCCCTGGCCATGGCTTCCCCTGTCCCTGCCAAGTGAGGCAGACGGGGGTGGCTGTGAATGTATGTGACACTCTGCAAAGAAGGTGACTGGTTTTCTCTCCTGGGGAGTCTGAGCAAAATGGTGCACGTGTCATTCATTATCGTCAGTGCAGCCTGGGGCAGGCGTGGTCCTAAACCGCAGGCGCGCCTGGCCCCAGCGGCACGAAGCCTGCACACACGGGTTCCCAGGGCTCTGCCCCGGCGCCCCGTGCGGGCGGGCAGCGCCTCTCACTCCACATCAGCCGAAGGGACCCCAATTGCCTCTGTTTTATACGTCAGGCTCTGCCTAAGATCATTTTTGAAAAAGTTGTTGTGGATCATAAAAGCATCTGAAAGCCAAGGACCACCACATTCAAAACTGAACTCCTAAAAACTGCACCAGACAGCCAAAGCCGAGTCCTCGTCCTGGGCCCCTTCTCAGCCTGCACCCATCCATGCAGGTGTCCCAAACAGAATCGTAGGGGCCCCCTTGCCACACACCCTCCCCCACCCAAGTTATCCCCAAGTCCCGTGCCCTCCTTGATTCCCTGAACCCCTACTTCCCTCCAGCTCTGCTAACACCACTCCGGCAGGTTCTTGACCTCTGGCCCCTCTCACCTGGACCACCACAGCCACCTCTCCCTGGTCCTCCCAGGGACACCTGGGCCCTCCTTCCTCCTGTCCCTCTGCCTGCTGCAGCTCCCGCAGCCTCTGCCTGGCCCCCACTTAATGTCTAACCTCCGCTGCAGCAACACAAGCCATAGCTAGGCATAACAGGTGCTTGCAGCGTCCTGGCCGCTGTACTCAGCACAGTCATGAATTGACTCATTTGGGCCTGACAGTGACTCTACGAGGCCGGGGCTGGCCTTATCCCCCACTCTGCTGATGAGATCTTGGAGGCACAGAAGGGTCATCTGGCTTCCAGCAGGGACGTGGTGGAGCTGGGATCTGAATGCAGGGACGCTGGCTCTACACACTCCTTTTGCACGGGACCTGGCATGCAGAGGGAGCTCGAGAAGTGTGGGTCGGTATGAAAGCTTTGTGAACCGGGCCTGTCATTACGCACTGTGGGACTCAGGCAAGGCTCCCGAGCGCCGGCAACTGAAGCTTCGTCTTCGTGAAATGGAGCCTCAGAGCTAGGCTGACGGGAAGTCCTCACAACAGCTCCTGGCACACGGTAGGTGCTCAAGCCAGTGTCAGCTCCCTGCCCCTGACATTCACCCTGCTTTGTAGAGGGAGTAAACAAACACCATCCTCAGCGGGAGAGGAATGTCATTGCTAGGCAGCCTTCATAACCTTCTGTGGTCCTGACCCTTTGGCTAAGGCCCTGTGCACTGTCCCAGCAGGGAGGAGGAGGCAGCCCGGGCACGGAGCTCTTGCAGGCACACGCACCACCAGAAGCCCTCTGCGGCCTGGCAGCGGCCAGCTGCCACCTGACAGCACACCTTGTTGACAAGCTGTGACTTCCAAGGGCTCTGTATCCAGTCCAGAGAGAAAATGTCAGTCACGTTGTTTTTATCACATTGAGAGAAACAAGAACAGAATGTCCCTGCAAAGACAGGTGCATTCCCCTGTGCAAAGACAACCCAGAACATCCCATGTGGAAAGCAAGCTGCCCAGGGTAGATTCAGCTCACCTTACACCACCCCGGCTGCACTGGGCACCTGCTGCCGACAAGGCCTGGGCTGGACCTGGGTTCTAATTCCCAGCCTGTGCATAAGGCTTCTCGGATTATGTTGGTGGTGATGACGATGGTGACAGTGGTGGTGGTGGTGATGTGGTGGTGATGATGGTGATGGTGGTGATAGTGACAGTGGTGGTGGTGATAGTGACAGTGGCAATGATGGTGGTGGTGGTGGTGGCATTAGTGATGGTGGTGGTGATGGTGATGATGATGGTGGTGATGGTGGTGGTGGTGGTAGTGGTGGTGATGGTGATGGTGGTGTTGGTGATAGTGATGGTGGTGATAGTGATAGTGGTGGTAGTGGTGGTGATGGTGGTGGTGGTGATAATGATGGTGGTGTTGATGACAGTGATGGTGGTGATAGTGAAGGTGGTGGTGGTGGTAGTGGTGGTGATGGTGGTGGTGGTGATAGTGATGGTGGTGGTGGTGATAGTGATGGTGGTGGTGGTGATGGTGGTGGTGGTGACGGTGATAGTGATGGTGGTGGTAGTGGTGGTGTTGCTGGTGGTGGTGATGGTGATGGTGGTGGTGATAGTGATGGTAGTGGTAGTGATGGTGGTGGTGGTGATGGTGGTGGTGGTGATGGTGGTGGTGATAGTGATGGTGGTGGTGATGGTGGTGGTGGTGGTGATGGTGGTGACGATGATAGTGATGGTGGTGATGGTGGTGGTGGTGGTGATGGTGGTGACGATGATAGTGATGGTGGTGGTAGTGGTGGTAATGGTGGTGGTGGCGATAGTGATGGTGGTGGTGGTGATAATGATGGTGGTGTTGGTGATAGTGATGGTGGTGATAGTGATGGTGGTGGTGGTGGTGGTGGTGGTGACGGTGATGGTGATGGTGGTGGTAGTGGTGGTGATGCTGGTGGTGGTGATGGTGATGGTGGTGGTGATAGTGATGGTAGTGGTAGTGATGGTGGTGGTGGTGATGGTGGTGGTGATGTGGTGGTAGTGGTGGTGATGGTGGTGGTGGTGATGGTGGTGGTGATAGTGATGGTGGTGGTGGTGGTGGTGGTGATGGTGGTGACGATGATAGTGATGGTGGTGGTAGTGGTGGTGATGGTGTTGGTGATAGTGATGGTGGTGGTAGTGGTGGTGATGGTGGTGATGGTGATGGTGATGGTGATGTGGTGGTAGTGGTGGTGATGGTGGTGGTGGTGATAGTGATGGTGGTGGTGGTGATGGTGGTGGTAATAGTGATGGTGGTGGTGGTGGTGGTGATGGTGGTGACGATGATAGTGATGGTGGTGGTAGTGGTGGTGATGGTGGTGGTGGTGATAGTGATGGTGGTGATAGTAATGGTGGTGGTAGTGGTGGTGATGGTGATGGTGATGGTGGTGGTGCTGGTAGTGGTGGTGATGGTGGTGGTGGTGATGGTGATGGTGGTGGTGGTGATGGTGGTGATGGTGATGGTGGTTGTAGTGGTGGTGATGTGGTGGTGGTGATGGTGATAGTGATGGTGGTGGTAGTGGTGGTGATGGTGGCGGTGGTGATAGTGATGGTGGGGATGGTGGTAGTGGTAGGAGTGGTGATAGTGGTAGCCATGGGGAAGGTCAGCCTCCTTGGCCAGCTTCCACCCAGAACCACAGCTCCTCAGGGACAGGGCCCTCCTCCTGGGTTCTTGGCCCCCAGCACAGACACGCTTGTCCCGAAGCCCGGGAGCTGGTCCAGTGCACATAATACCAGCTCAGTGAGTGCTTATCAATGGATTTCTCTTGAAAAGCCAAATAAAGCAGAAAATGCTAGTGGTGGCTTTTCCAGAGCCTGGGGTCAGGGTCTGACATGCTGCATTAGGCAGGTAAAATGAGCCACTTGGCAGAGGTGTGAGGGTGACGTGGGATACGGTGTGTAGGGCTCTAGCGAGTGGCGACACCCACTCCTTCGCAAGCCTTACCACTCGCCTATGAAAACACCAGAACTCCTGACTGCACCTGGCTCAGGTGGGCATTCAGAGGGTGACCAGCCGCTGTGGAGGTTTGAGGGATGAGTTTGCTTCTCCTCAAATCCCATCTTGCCATCTTGATCTCCCATAGCCCACTAGCTTTGCAGGGGCTGTTCCCTCTGCCCTTCCACGCTCAGTCTCCCTAGCCCACGACCACAGAGCCAGTCCCAGAGGTGAGGGCAGATCCAGGCTTCCAGGCTCCAGGTCTGCAGCCCTTTTCCTGCCCCCGCCTCTTGGAAAGGTGAAGATGGGCCACTCAGCCCATTCTCTTCTCACAAGAGAAGATGTGAGCGGCCCCTCCCAGGGTAAGGCCAAGGCCCGGCTTCTGGCCGTGCTCTGTGCCCACCCGGGGCTGGCTTGGAAGCGTCTCCGAGCACCTGAGACCTGGCGTGTGTTTCAGGCATTAGCATTGCACCTGGGCTGCTCTCCTGTTCCTCTTTCCTTCCTCGGCTGCTGTGTGAAGGTCAGTTTAATAAAAGACTTACAGCTGCCCGCAGCGGGGGCTCCCGCCCTCTCAGCCCCAACACCCCCGCTCTCCACATGGGCAAGTCTCCTACTGTGTGGGAGTCAGGTTCTGTCTTTCCCTTTATGAAATGACGCTATTCACAGTCACTGACTCCAGGGCTGCGGCTGTTACCTCGTCCAGCCCGCGTCGGGAGCACGATGCTCTGCCTCCGCCCCAGGCCGGCGGCCGAGTCGTGCTCCCGAGGAGGAGCTGCCGATTTGGGCGGCAGCTGCAGGCGACGACTTTCTGAGGAGCACGCTAACCCCCAGTCGGCTCCCACGCCTGCCTCTCTCCTTCCTGGCGAGGGCGGCATTAATGGGGAGCAGTCACCAGGGACATGGGCTCATTGTCAAAGTCACCGTGTTGACAGTGTTGACAATACTTCCACGAGGAAACTCATAAGCGATCATCATTTTTAAAATCCACTTGCCATCTATGTGGTACAATTAAGCATAATGAAGTTACTTCCAAATTGTGTATTTTGTTCACTAAATAACGAAGCCGCTGATGGCGGACATATGGGGAAGACAGGGAGGGGGAGGAGGAGGCCACCGCCCAGAGGTTCACGAAACACTACGCAGAAGGAAATGGAAGAGGCTCCTTCTGGCTGTCACAGAAGCTCCAGGGTGCTCGGTGTTGCAAGGGGGTCCAGCAGCCCAGCTGGAGGACCACGGGGGAAGGGGCGGGGCAGGAGCCAGCGAGGGCGAGACCTGGGCTTGTCTCCGAGTTAGAGTAGAAATCCCTGCTGCTGTCCTGCTGCAAAATTTGGGGCATGTCACCTCACCTCTCTGAGCCCCAGTTTCCTTATCTGCAAAGTGAGTAAGATGGCATTATTGTCACCTCAATGATAATGCAACAATGTTCTGAGGATTGTATGAGCTCACGCAGAGCAGAGTTGCCTGGTGTTCCGTCAGGCAGAGGGTAGACAGATCAACGGCACTTAATATTCCATCTGTGGTAGCAATATTAAAAAGATAGTTATCCGTCTCGTGGGGCGTTAGTTAAAACAATAAAATACTACAAGGATTAACTAAAATAAAGCATGTACCTGTCTCAGTACAATGGCTGTCACAAGGTAGGCTCTCAAAATGATCTCTCCTTCTCCTACCGCTACCCTGTTATTGTTGTTATTTGGCCCCTTTCCCAGTGACGCGTAACAGCAGACCCTCCTGCGCCCTCCTCGCCTGTCCCTTGGCCACCTGCTGCAGCGCGAGTCACTTGGGGACACCATCTTGACATCAGAAGAGCTGCCTCTTGGCCAAGGCGGCCCTTGGAAGCCCATCTGTATTCTTCGGGTTAAAGTGCTATTTATTTTCGGCCCTGTTGACCTGATTTTAATCCCAGCTGCATTAATGCCTACAGCCACCAAATGGAATACATTCAGTAGAGAAATGAATTCATCCTCCCAGAACGATGCGCTCACAGCGGCTGGCAAAGGTCAACGACAGACGGCAGCGCTGCCGCGGTCGGGGTCCCCACCCGGGTCTGTGGCCCTTTGGAAGCGGGAGGAAGTCGGCCTGGGTATTTTTAGGTCCTGCCGGGCCCCTGCTTACACAAAGCCAATTAAACAAACAGCGGCTTCCCTGAGCACATTTACTGGCGGCTTTTCCTAAAAATAACTTTCCCGGGGTTGCGGAACCCGGCAGCTGCGGGATAAGGTGCGGTTCCCGCACGTGCGTTTGCAGCAGAGGACTCTCCAGTGGGCCATCCCGTGTCTGAGCTTTGACTGCTGCACTGGGACTGGACATAGTATTCTCGGTAACAACAGCGGCGGCCGCCGAGTGCTGGCTCTGTCCCAGGCACGGTCCCTGCTCGCCAAGCCTCAGTGCGCACGGCCCCCCACAGCCCCACGGGTGGAGATTACGTGACTTAATCGATGCAGCTACAGACGCTCCCAGAGGTTCTGTGACTCGCTAAGGTCACCCACTGGGTCGTGGGACAGCCAGGATTTGACTCCAGATCTATCAGACCCCAGAGCCTGCATCCTCAACCAGTGCCCCAAAGGCCACGAGCAGTAGTGCCTCTGGGGACAGGAAGACACCACGGGAGAGGGACACAGGCCAGCTGACTGTTGCCATGGGAGGTGACACCCAACATGGCTGGACCTCCCAGTTTTTAAGAGAATCCTAAAGTCCAGACTCCAAAGCAAAACTCTCGCTTTTTAAAAGTTGGCAACTGTTATGGGTTGAACTATTGTGTCTCCCCAAAATTTATAGTTGAAGTCCTAAGCCCCCGGACCTCAGAATGCAACTGTATTTGGAGACAGGGCCTATCCAGAACTAACCAAGGCAAAATGATGTCATTGGGGTGGGGCCCGATCCAACCTGACCAGTGTCCTTATAAGAGGAGATCGGGACCCAGCCACGCACGAGGGACGACCGTGAGAGAACACAGGGAGAAGACGGCATCTACAAGCCAAGGAGCGAGGCCCCAGGGAAACCAGCCCTGCCGACACCTCCGTCTGAGACTTCCAGCCTCCAAAGCTGTGAGAAAACACCTTTCTGCCGCGTAAGCCCCCCGGTCTGTGCCACTGAGTCACGGCAGCTCCGGCGGCCAATACAGTAACTCATTTTAAAAGGTCTGAAGCACCACACACGACTAACACGCAGCACGTGGTCCACATGTAGCCTGCGGACCACGGGTTTGCACGTCTGTCCTGCACTGACCTCCCCTGGGAAACGCCGGCACCGTGAGTAGTGTCGTCCTGCACAGTGATGACGAAGACACTTCACAGAGCAGAGCTGGGTCCGGAGCCAGGGCCTCCTCGTGTGTGGGCAGCGCAGCCCCAGAGCGCTGATGCTCCAGCCAGCCAAGGCCTGAGTCCAGAGTCTTCCCTAAATCCCTGGGCAGTGCCAGCCCCTGCCACGTCCTGGCCACTGGGTTTGAAAAAGCCACATCACTCATCTGCGTCTCGGGAATGTCACCCCCCAGAGTTGACATCCACCTTGTAGGACTGTGACAGTGGTACCGGGACGCAAGGGGCATCTACTTTATGGTGCATATTTTTGTGCGTGTTCCAGATGTTCTGCAGTGAGCACCTACTGTTTTCATATGCAGAAAATAAGCGTCCGGCCCCATGACCGGCACCCAGTTGGCGCTCAGTAAATGCAGTCCGAATGCTAATGGTGGGACCACAAGGAAGATGCAACATGAAGAACATTTTGTCGCCACAGTAACACAGCATCAGCATTCATTGAGCAGAAAGCGGGAGAGAGGCGAGCAGAGAGAGACAGAGAAAGAGGGCGTTAGCAACGGAACCCTTCACGTTCCTGCTCTCAGGGCTTGACAGATGAAGAAAAGAGAAAATAGGTAAGGACCCGGAAGACCTAAACAATATTATTAAAAAATATAGTGCTAACTTTTAAAGCAAAATAAACCATCTTTCCTGTTGCCCATGGGATATTCCCCCAGAATTGTCCATGAAGAAAACCTCGATACATTCCAAAAATTGTTATTAGAAAAATTAATTTCACTGTTTTCAGCCCTCTCCCTGCACTCAGCGAACGGTCCAATTGAGGCTACATCTGCAGCTTCACAAATGCAAGTGCTACTTGGAGGACGGGGCCAACGCACAGAGGTCTACAGGTCCAACACTTACGCAGCTGGAAATTAAATGGAGAGTCCACGCTGCAAAGAGTGAGCCCAGACGCAGGATTTTACTGGCACGTGGGCCCAGCAAGCTCAGTGCTCTGCATCTCAACTCCTCCTCCGTAAGACGGAACAATTGTAATGACACGAATACCAGCCTCTCGGGATTGTGACTTTGGAAACTCATGTTAACCTCCCTGAGCCTCAGTTTCCTCATCTGTAAAATGGGGCTCATCGTACTACAGCAGCCACCCAGGAGGCTGTGGTCAGGATGAGGGATGACTTCAGCAAAGCTCCTGACCAGGGCCTGGCACGCAGCAGGTGCCTGGCAAACACCCCTCTGTGGCCCCCGCCTTCACCAGGCTACACCGCTGGCCTCCTCACCCGCGCCACGGCCACCCTCCAGTGGATCTGAAATTGCACTCCTGTTAAGTAAAAATCATTCTCTGTGACCCTTCCCATGAAAATGGATTCCACGTCAATGAGATGGCGAATTATTTTCTCTGTGACTGCTCTTGGGAACCTGAGCCGGCCGCTCCCCTCCTTGGGAACAGGGCACACAAATATTTTCACTAGGAAGCTTGTGCGGAGGCGGGCGGAATCCCAGCGGCCCACCTTTAAATGGTCGGTAAGCAGAGGGACCACATTCCTCTGTCACTTTATCATGAATGTGTCCTAACAGGAAGAATCCTGCTCAAGAAGGCCCCGTCCAGCCCCCAAGGTAGGGCGTGGCGGGAAGAGGCCTGGGGGTGGGGAGCCTGCGGGCCCCAAGGCCACACGTGGTCCCCGATCCCTGAGTGTGGCCCCTCCACCCAATCCAAACTTCACAGAATTGAATGGATTTGTTCTGTAAAATCTGGATTCGGCTGAAAGGCCACACTCAAGGACCAGAAGGCCACGTGTGGCCCCAAGGCCGAGGGTTCCCACCCCCTTTAAACAAGAAATCCCCACCCCTTCCCTCAGCAGGCGCAGCCGGAGTGAGTGTGTGGCAGGAATCGCACCCAAATGAAACCTCTCCCTCCGCACCAAGACAGGAATTTGACTTCTATTTCCCCAAAAGAGCTGGTATTAAGTAATCTTCCTAAGAACCTGGGCCACCAAATGGTTAAATCACCTTGAAAGGACAAAATTATCACTCTGTGTGGTGAAGATTAGCGCTTAGTAGCGCCTGCTGTGTGCAGTCAGCACCTTGCCTTCCCACGAGCACAGTCCCAGCCCCAGAGCTTAGCATCAGCCACCTGCTCTGCTCACCCGCGTGGGGACCTCTCCGCAAACGTCCCTACAGCCGCAGTTTGAGACAAGCTGCCAGCGCCTGTGAGTCTGTCCTCTGCCGTCTCCCTTCCTCACAAAAACGCAAATTCTCGCATCTGGGATTAGGAACCCACAGTCACGCCAGTCTGGGCATGTTCTATTTCTTAATCGCGTTTTCCAAGTACAAGAGCAAAGGCCGGGCCTTGAGGGCAGGGCCGTGCTGACCCTTCCCGAGTCCCAGGGGCGGGTGTCCGCGACATCCAGTCGGGGAGAAGCAGCCGCACGCCACGGCGAGTGGAGACAGGCCACAAGGCCAGTTCCAGGCCCTCCCTGCACCCCACTTCGCTCATCTCCAAAATGGGGCTCAGAGCACCTTCTTCTCAGTTCGTTGGGAAGATGAGAGCCGATGATGGGTGTAAAATGTCTGGCAGAGCGTTTGGCACAGGGCGGGCAGAGCCGGTGGCTGGCCCGTCAGCTCAGGACCAGCCTGGCCGGTCAGCACCCTCTTCAGAGACCCCAGGACCATCCCCTCGACACACAAACACCCACCGCGTGCCCGGCGCCTGGTGGGCCCTGAGATGCAGCCGTGAGCCGCACAGCCGGGCCTGCCCGAGGGAGCGCACACCACGACGCTGCTGCGCACGGGCCGTGCCCGCGCTGCGCACGGGGAAGCCTGGATCCCCATGGGAAGGGACTGGGAGGCCAGGGCTTCGGAGACAGTCGGGTTCAAGGGAGGGCATGGGCGTGGGGTCCTCTTGGTGGGGCGGGCGCTTTTATAAAAAGAGGAAGGGGGAACGCTCTCTCCACACAGCCACCGGGGACGCCGTGGGAGGGCACAGTGAGAAGACAGCCCTTCCAGAAACAGGAAATCCTCCTGGACCTCGGCCTCCAGAACTGTGAGAAATGAAGGCCTGTTGTTTAAGTCGCCCCATCTGCATTTTCTTACAGTAGCCCGAGCCGCCTGAGACAAGGGTCACCACAGAAAACAAGCGGAATAAACAGGCAAAATGTTTCCATCACATAGCAGGGAAGGGGGAGCCCTCGTGGGGGAGCACGTCTGCTCTGGACTGTCTGAGGAGAAAGCCCTCTCCGAAGGGGCGGTAACCTAGACCTACAGGAAGGAGCCAGCCGTGAGAAGACTGGGGAACAGTGTTCCAGGCAGGGGAACAGCCAGTGCAAAGGCCCTGAGGCAGCAACAAGCTGGGGTGGCTCAAAGGACAGAAAGAGGGCCAGAGAGGCTGGACCCAGAAAGCAGAGGGAGGTGGAGGAAGGTGCGGTCAGGGCGGGCGGGGCAGGGCAGAGTCCGGTTCTGGCCCGCTGACCTGCAGCCCAGCAGCCCCTGATTTCTCCATCTCACTCGGGCCGGCAGAACAGACTGAAAGCAAAGAAACGCCACATATTCAAAGGCCTTTTCCTCTTGGCGTCCTCGAAGTCAGGCTCCTATTTTCAACATTTAGCCCTGAGCTGCCAGCCCTGGGTCTCACAGCTGCCATCCATTTGATCTTTCGCTCCCCGCGACAAGCCTCCAAGGCCCTCCACACTCTCTTTCCCACCCACATGGAGGAAAGGGGTCCCATTCCTGGCACTGAGGGTGGGGGCACCGAGCCCGGTTCCTGGCACTGAGGGTGGGGGTACCGAGTCCCGTTCCTGGCACTGAGGGTGGGGGTACCGAGTACGGTTCCTGGCACTGAGGGTGGGGGTACCGAGCCCGGTTCCTGGCACTGAGGGTGGGGGTACCGGGTCCCGTTCCTGGCACTGAGGGTGGGGGTACCGAGTACGGTTCCTGGCACTGAGGGTGGGGGTACCGAGTACGGTTCCTGGCACTGAGGGTGGGGGTACCGAGCCCCGTTCCTGGCACTGAGGGTGGGGGTACCGAGTACGGTTCCTGGCACTGAGGGTGGGGGTACCGAGTCCCGTTCCTGGCACTGAGGGTGGGGGTACCGAGTCCCGTTCCTGGCACTGAGGGTGAGGGTACCGAGTCCCGTTCCTGGCACTGAGGGTGGGGGGTACCGGGTCCCGTTCCTGGCACTGAGGGTGGGGGTACCGAGTACGGTTCCTGGCACTGAGGGTGGGGGTACCGAGTACGGTTCCTGGCACTGAGGGTGGGGGTACCGAGTCCCGTTCCTGGCACTGAGGGTGGGGGTACCGAGTCCCGTTCCTGGCACTGAGGGTGAGGGTACCGAGTCCCGTTCCTGGCACTGAGGGTGGGGGTACCGAGTCCCGTTCCTGGCACTGAGGGTGGGGGTACCGGGTCCCGTTCCTGGCACTGAGGGTGGGGGTACCGAGCCCCGTTCCTGGCACTGAGGGTGGGGGTACCGAGTCCCGTTCCTGGCACTGAGGGTGGGGGTACCGGGTCCCGTTCCTGGCACTGAGGGTGGGGGTACCGAGCCCCGTTCCTGGCACTGAGGGTGGGGGTACCGAGCCCCGTTCCTGGCACTGAGGGTGGGGGTACCGAGCCCCGTTCCTGGCACTGAGGGTGGGGGTACCGAGTCCCGTTCCTGGCACTGAGGGTGGGGGTACCGAGTCCCGTTCCTGGCACTGAGGGTGGGGGTACCGAGTCCCGTTCCTGGCACTGAGGGTGGGGGTACCGGGTCCCGTTCCTGGCACTGAGGGTGGGGGTACCGAGTACGGTTCCTGGCACTGAGGGTGGGGGTACCGAGTACGGTTCCTGGCACTGAGGGTGGGGGTACCGAGTCCCGTTCCTGGCACTGAGGGTGGGGGTACCGAGTCCCGTTCCTGGCACTGAGGGTGAGGGTACCGAGTCCCGTTCCTGGCACTGAGGGTGGGGGTACCGAGTCCCGTTCCTGGCACTGAGGGTGGGGGTACCGGGTCCCGTTCCTGGCACTGAGGGTGGGGGTACCGAGTACGGTTCCTGGCACTGAGGGTGGGGGTACCGGGTCCCGTTCCTGGCACTGAGGGTGGGGGTACCGGGTCCCGTTCCTGGCACTGAGGGTGGGGGTACCGGGTCCCGTTCCTGGCACTGAGGGTGGGGGTACCGAGTCCCGTTCCTGGCACTGAGGGTGGGGGTACCGAGTCCCGTTCCTGGCACTGAGGGTGGGGGTACCGAGTCTGGTTCCTGGCACTGAGGGTGGGGGTACCGAGTCCCGTTCCTGGCACTGAGGGTGGGGGTACCGAGTACGGTTCCTGGCACTGAGGGTGGGGGTACCGAGTCCCGTTCCTGGCACTGAGGGTGGGGGTACCGAGTCCCGTTCCTGGCACTGAGGGTGGGGGTACCGAGTCTGGTTCCTGGCACTGAGGGTGGGGGTACCGGGTCCCGTTCCTGGCACTGAGGGTGGGGGTACCGAGTACGGTTCCTGGCACTGAGGGTGGGGGTACCGAGTCTGGTTCCTGGCACTGAGGGTGGGGGTACCGAGTCCGGTTCCTGGCACTGAGGGTGGGGGTACCGAGTCCGGTTCCTGGCACTGAGGGTGAGGAGGTAAGAAGGACCCGGCCCACGCTCTGAAGCATTCACAATCTGATGAGGGAGACAAAGTTGCAAAATATTTCACAATTTAGAGTGATCAGGATTTTGAAAGATGGATACACAGAGGTTTCTGTGATCCCAGAAGAAGCAATTAAGCCCACCTCACTTTTCCATCACTGTATCCCCAGCACCTCGCCAAGAGCAAGGGCTCAGGACAGGTTGGGTGGATGGGTGGGTGCATGGATCAGTGGATGGATGGATGGGTGGGTGGATGGTGCATGGATGGATGGATGGGTGGAAGAATGGATGAGTAGGTGGGTGGGTGGGTAAGTGGATGGATGGGTGGATGGATGGATGGATGGGTGGAAGAATGGATGAGTAGGTGGGTGGGTGGGTGGGTAAGTGGATGGATGGATGAGTAGGTGGGTGGGTGGGTAAGTGGATGGATGGGTAGATGGATGGTTGGATGGATGGATGAGTAGATGGGTGGTGGGCAGGTGGATGGATAGATGGAGTGTAGGTGGGTGGGTGGATGAACAGGAGAATAGATAGCTGAGAGGGATAGACGGAAGTATGGACAGGGTTTCTCTGAGTTTTCAGAGGAGCGTGAGCTGGCCCCCTTCCTCTGTGGCCCCACAGACGCTCACTCAGCAAGGGCCTGACCCAGAGAACTATCGTCCACAACCCATTTAACAAGAGAGACAGACAGAAAGAGAGAAGGGAAAGAGACGGACTAGCCAAGGGCAGAAGAAAGAGGAAGGGGAGGAAGGAGAGGCGTATGGAGAGCAGAGACGGGGAAGCACAGCGGGGGAACCTGGCAGCAGCAGACAGAGCAGAGGCCCGAGGGGAGCGGCCGGTAGTGGGGGGGCAGCACTGTCCACAGGGGTGTGATTAAGCCCATGGCCCCAGCTGATTGCAAGGTTCTGTTCCAAGCAGGTCTCTGTTGTGCTGTTTCATGGAGCTCTGTCAGGCAGCAGCAAACGCACGGTCCCTGTGCTCATGATTACACTGCAGGTGACAGTGACTCAAGAGGCAGAGGACAGTGGTGGTGGGGAGGGGCATCCCGCCAAGCAGTGGGCAAGGGGCTGAGGGGCAGGGGTGGTGGCTACAGTGTGTGCTGGCCGAGGGGCAGGGGTCCACGTACTGGTCGGAGTCTGCTCACCCTTGCTGGCAGCCTGGTCCAAGGGGCAGGTGAGCATGTAACCGTGAGCTCAGTGGGACAGCTCGGACACCCCGATTTGTAAACATAGCCGTGGACACCCCCACCTGAGCCACACATGCCCCGACCGAGCACGCCAGCCCTGCTCTCCCAGCCCGCCCCGCAGTCAGTGCTGCCCTGCCCAACACCACAGGACAGGGAGGACGAGCTTGCATGGGGCCCTGTGTTCCCAGGCTGACGACAGCCAGCCCTGAGGAGCGGGCGCAGGGAAGGAGCCCACCCTGTGTGCACTCCAAAGTGAGCCGGACTCTCCCAGGGAGGCTGGTGCTTACAGCCGCAATTAATAGCGGTGGCTTCATAGTCAATTAAAAAAGCAATTATGGCCAACAGTATTTCATTAGTAAAGCAGAAGAGAAGGGCTGCCAAGCCGCGCTGGTGACAGTCTCTCAAGCCCACCTTCCTGCAGGCCTGGCCACGCCCGGGTGCAGGCCTCCACCTGGCCCGCCCGAGCCTGCCACCTCCCGGGGGTCCTGGCCTTCACAGTCAGGCCTGACAACCCGTGGCCCGCCCCCCACAGCAGCCAGCACACCCCAACACTGCGCCAAGAACTGCAGGCCCCGCCACACCGGGGGCAGCATCCTTCCCGGCAGGGGTTTGGGCGACATCAGAGGTCCCAGGTCCTGCGCAGGGCACCCGACACCCTACCCAGACCTGCCCATGGGCTCAGACCCCAAGTGTCCACGCATCGCTCAGCTGTCTTCCGTGCTGGCCTGCAAAATGATGATAATTACCCAACCTCGTTCCCAATGGGAAGTCTGATTGACTCTAGCCCCCCTGTGCGATGCCCAAACCGTCCCCTGCTGCGGACGCTGTAGGTGACCCTGCTGCGAATGGCTGCGTGTGGAGTGTTTTCCCGGTTTTGAGTGACGGACAGCCTTCAGAGAAACCCCCCAAAAGTAGGATTCCTCACTCACAAGGGGAGCGGGAACTGGTGCGGGTGTGTCCTTAAAACAAAAGAGAGTCGTGTCTGTTTACAACACTGGCAGAAAAGCGCGTGGAAATACCCTTCCCGCTGTACTTTTGCGTGTTGGGTGCTACCTTTTGTTCTTGTGCTTGAAGCCCCCTTTTTAAATGTGCCAGATATTTCCTGGTGCCAGTGGGGCCCCATGTAAAACAGAACCCTGCCACGTTCTAGGGGACTGGAACTGTGTGATGGCTGGCAAGACAGGAGTGTGACAGGTCCGTATCCCGCTGGGAACACCAAACGCCTGCAGCGTCACTTCACCCCCTTGTTTACAAATGCAGCTCCCGGGCTTCATTACCACCTTACAGTGAAGTTCACGGCTGGGCCTTAAAGGAATGACAGAGGGTCCCGTCCAGTGGGTCCCCAGCCCACACGCTAAGCCCAGTGCACAACACCAAAGAAAGGCCAGGCCTGAGCCTCCACAGCACCCTGGGCATGGGTTGCCCCAAAGGCCACCCACAGGGTAAGCCCCCTGCCCATCCAGCTTGAGGTCTGTCCGTCTCATCCAAGCCCGCATGGGGCAGACACTCTTGGGGTGGGGGCAGCCAAGGACACAAGCCCATGACCTTGTGACCTTCTGGGGCTCCCCGGGCCTGGGGATATAAAGCCTAGGGTCTCGCTCAGTAACCTGGCACCAGGGCCCCCAGTCTCAGCCGACCCCTTGGCCCCTTTCCCACTGCCCACACCCACCTCCAGGCCCTGTGCCCAGCCAGGCGGGCTCTCTGAGCCCCCGAGGGCCCCACGCCTCGACTTGGATGCCCCAGCTCCCGGGGGATAAAAACCACCTCCATCATCTCCTCCTGCATTTTCGAGGTCTGGTCTGCCCTCCCCAGCCTTCTTCCTGGCCCCAGGAGCATCCCTGATCTCCCAGGCCCTCCCCACTCCGCCCACACCCCTGTCCTTCCCCTGCCCCAGGTTGGGAGCTGCCTGAGGGCAGGGCTGCGTCTGCACCAGGCTGCACCCCAAGCCCCGCACAGCTGCTGAGCAAGGGGGAGGGATGAGGCGATGCCCTTGCTGCTGTGCCACCAAAGAAAGTGATGACGTGTTTGCAAAACACACAAAGAGAAAGCAGGTATGTGTGATAGGTTCACAAAGGCCCCAGTCAGGATGTTTAACACAGCAATGCTGAGACACCTGCAGGGTCTCACTAGGGCAGAGGAGTGAGCCCAGAGCCCAAATCCCAGCCACTCTGGTCCGCTGCGCTGCCCCTGGGCCTCAGCTTCCTCGTGGACACGTTGCCCACCCAATACCTTGTCCCAAGGATTAGGGACGCTAATGCGTTGCCAGCACCACACTTAGCAACTGGCACGTGAGGTAGATGTTCGGTGAAATTGAGTCCCCCGTGGTAGCAATTGACCCAGGTCATATACGCGTAGGGGGTGCGTCCCCACCCTATCTGTCATAGCCAAGCAGAAAGCAGCCACCACCTTCCAAACATGTTTCCAACAAGGCGAGGCCTCTCACATAACCACAGGTCATTTTCTGATGGTAAAAAATGTAGAAAAACGCAGCCATTGAAGACATGGGATTAGAATTTGTCCCCAGCTAGCCACGTGGTCTCGGGCAAGGTAGTCAGTCTCTCCCTCCGTGCGGTGAGGGCTGACGAAGCAGCCAGGCCACGGCGGGAGGGGGGGCGGGGGGGTGAACAAATCCGCACATGAATAAATAGCGCCGAATCGCTGTGCCTGACACAGTCCGAGAACTCAAGAAATCAGTTATTCTTACTATTCTTCAAATTCACGGAACGGTTTCCTCGCACGATCCGCCTCCTCTGACTGAACTCCAATGTCATCATTCTTGCGAGAAAGCCAGCAGCGCTGGGAAAATGACGTGCCCGGCAGACACGGAGTTAACGGTGATGATTTCCCCGGGAAGTCCAGGGGCAGCCCAGGGGCTTCACGGGACGGCTTGTCCCATACCGGCTGCTCCAGCTCCTTGGCCCACACAAGCTGCGCTCTTAATTAACGCCATCTTTCCCGTAATCCTAGTAAATCATCAGACAATTGCAGAAATCATCCTCCCTTCCATTCGTCAAAACTGTGGTTGCCTCTGCCTGTGCATGTCACGCAATTCACAAAAAGTTGTCCTTTTGAACGAGCATGGTTTGTGGTATTAATCGCAAGTCTATTAGCGCAGACGCTGCAATAATGAATTGAAATTTACATCGTGTGTAATCTCATTAATTGTGCGATCATATCGAGTCTGACAGTTTTAATGTGTTACTAAGGGAAAATAGTCTAATACATGACATTAAAGATCTTATCAAGGTTAATTTGCCTTAAAATGTAGTTACTGCAGAATTTTCCATTTCCAGATACTGTGGTTTAAACACATGGTGCTTTGATCTTGGAGGAAAGCGTCCACACAGACGCACAGAATCCGCATGCATTCCTCACCTTTCAGGGGAGGAGGAGTGGAAACCAGCATGGGATTTGGCAACACTCGGGAGAGGTTTCCAGCTCTGCCACTTAAGTGCTGTGTGATCTTGAGCAAACTGCTTAACCTCCCTGGACCTCGAGTTCCTCATCTGCAAAGAGATACAGGAGTCCCTCCATCACTGGCTCGTCGTGAGACCAAGATAGGCATGCAGAGACCCCACAGAATGCCTGGCACGCAGTAGGTGCTTTCCATTCTTGTTCACACGATTCTCAACGAAGAGGCTAAAGTTCTCCCGCTGTCCCGGAATCGCATCTGTTCTGCACTTTCTAAACTTCATACTGGCCGTGCAAGTACAGCACAAGTCAGTCTTTCAAGATTTCATGGCAAACACCAAGAAGAAATACCACAGTCTCTGCTGTCTGGACAAGCTTCCCCAGCTCCAGAGTTTTGCTCTGAAAATCAGGCCCCAGCACGGTATGAGTGACATTTTTATCACAAGATAAAATTCCGGCCCTTCCCCACCAAATCCATCCAGATCCCTGGAAGGAAACCCGTGGAAACACCCCTCCCTCAGCCAGGAACAGAGGGGGCCAGGCTGAGGCTTTCCCACGCCTCGCCGGCAAGCCAGCACCACCCTGCAGGGGCCCAGAGAAGGAGGTCGGGGCCACGGTGCTGCCCACCTCCGCCAGTGTGGACGGCGGGAGGGTTGGGAGCTGGAAGGCACAGCCAAGAGCCTCCGAATGCCTCTCCGGACTCAGCTGGGCGCCGCAAGCAAAGGCTCCTTCCTGAGTGTTGTCCGCCGTTCCCCAGCGTGCAGGGAGGTACCAGCTCTGCCAGCCGGGCCTCCTTTCCAAACGCCACCCACCTGCCCGCCTCCCAGCCAGGTGCTTCCCCTGACCTCCCGGCCCGGTCTGGACAGGACGCAGCCGGCCACAGGCACGTTTCCACCCCTCACCGCAGTGTCACCGCCTGTCAGGTGGCAGGGACTGGCCAGCCTGCTTTGCCCCTGCAGTGCCCGTCCTCCCCAGCCCCCAGGGAGAGCTGTTGTCCTCTGTCCTTGGGCCTCGGGACCAAGGGGCAGCACCGAGGCTGCCCTGGTCTCACTTGAGCCCTTCCTGCCAGCGCAGCAGCAAAGGCCTGGGGCGCTGGGCAGCTCGTCTGGCTTTCCTCCACTTCTGGAAGTGTCTGTGGGACAAACCAGGCCTGGCCTCTTCCGGACCCACAGCCCTCCTCATCTGGATGACTGGTTGGCATCTGCAAAGAGGGCCGGTGACGTGGCCTCGGCAGACAGAGCTCACTTAGACCTGAAATCCCAGGCCCTGCGCTGGGGGCGGGGTGGGAGCCGATGGCATTTGCCTGATGGGTAATGAAGGCAAAGGGACTCCGGACACGTGCACTGTCCTCCGTCCACAGGCAGGGCAGGGGTCAGAATCCACATCCAAACTGCACCCACCCCCGCACCCTCCACTTGCAGGCTCGGGGAAAAGAACATTTTGGGGTGACTTCGATCTGTACCAGTCCCGGGAAGCTGACCAATCCCCCAACCACCCTTGAAAAGACGCATCACACCTGCGCTTTACAGAGGACCACTTGGAGCATCCTGGCACCGCCATGTCCCAGCTGCAGGGCCCAGGGCCAGTCCGAGGGCCAAGGGCTGGTGACCCTCCTCGGGAGGCGCAGGCAGCACAGGCAAGGTGCTTCGCGTTAACAGGCCGAGTGCAGCCACCGTTCCTGAGCACTTGCCGCGTGCTGTGTGTTAATGCACCTAATCCCGCAAACAACCCAGCAAGGTGGGTGCTGTCACCCGCCCTGTCCAGCACAGTGCTTCCTCTTGACCTCCACTTAGGCCCATTTTCCAGATGGGGAAACTGAGGCAGGCAGGTTAAGAAACCCCAGGGCCGCCCAGGTGGAGAGTAGCCCCGGTGGGCGCTGAAGCCAGGCACTGCCCCCAGAGCCGAGCCCTGGCTCTCTGAGCTTTGCCGCCTGCGACTCAGTCAGGTCTCTCCACAGCGGGTCTGGGAACCGCGACGGGGAGAGATTCACTCACCGGTGCCCTTCCTGTGCCAGACACAGCTGTGCATGCCATGTGCATCCAACCTGCCCTGCTCTGGGCGTGGGGACAGTGGTGCCCACCTTACAGCTGAAGCTCCGACATGTCACCCACTTCCCCTAGTGTCACTCAGCTGATTCAGGCCGGAAGCTGAACCTAAACCTACCTGGTTCCCAAGTCCCAGGCGCTTTCTTTAGCATCACGGCGGATGCAGGGTGATGCAGGAATAGCGGATGCAGGAATAGCGCATGCAGGAATAGCGGATGCAGGAATAGCGGGCTGCAGGGTGGTCCCAGCCTTTGTGAATCCTGAAGCCCGTGCCCCCGACCAGCCCACCAAGCACCCAAGAGTGGCCAGCACGTTTGCACCGGGCAGACACGGACGTCGTCCTCACGCCACAGCTGCAGTGGCTGGAGGAACGCATGCAGGGGTTCCTGCCCCCTCGTCCACCACGCCCTGTGCAGACACGTCCGCAGTGTCCACCCCGAGGGCCACTCAGCCTGGGCAGCGACCTTGGCCAGCACCCGGAGAAGCAGGCACCACCACCCTCCAGGTAACCGCCTCTTCCTTCCACCTCGGCCACTGCAATGTAGCTCTGAAGATATCAAATGGGTCCCGTCTGCCTGCTCACGGTTCTCGGGGTTAACAACCGTTATAATTACTGCCCACGTCAGCGGCCAGTTACCCCCTCAGGCCATTCTATAAGGCAGATTATTTTATGTGAAACTTTATAGGGGACACTTCATTGTCCTGGCTTCAGAAATCTCAAGGGAAGGGCAGTCGCAGTCTTGCCCGGCTTTCTTCCCGCTGCTCAGCTCGGGAGCGCCGAGGGCACCTGGGCCCAGGCCCCTGCGAGGACCGCCATCCCCCGCTCCCTTCTGCACGGCCCTCACCGAGGGCAACAGGACACACCTTGGCCGGCAAGGCAGCCCCAGCGGCCTCTCCAGCCTTGAATGAAGACGCGAGAAATGGAGGGGGGGTCACTACCGGCCCGATTCACCTACTGCCAGCCAGGGGGTTGCAAGGCCGCACGCAAACTCAAGTGTGGGCCCCTCGTTCAAAAATCAGGAAGAAAGTCAAGATGGCAGCAGCAGCGAGGAACCCAGCATGGGCCCTTCTGAGCGGGAGGCCCTGGGTGACAGCCAGGTGGCAGCCCACGGAACCAGCCCTGATGAAGCACCAGGAAGCATCCCCTCAGGGCTGGGTCACCTGAGCAGCAAGTTTTGGGCACAGGGCTTTGGCCACAGGCTACTTCAGAAAGATGACTCCTCGGGCATGCCCATCCCAGGCCCCAAGGAAGCGCTTTGCAAATCATAGTTCGCAACACTCAGACCCAGAACTGCAGGAGCAGGAGGGGCTTTGGCCAGGGGACAGGCCCCTTGGACAGTGACCTGGAGGCAGCTCTCCGCAGACAGAGGGCCAGGAGGGAGAGGACGCTGCTGCCAGCCCCCGTGAACGCTGCCACCCTTCGTTCCCAGAGCTGGCACAGGGTGGGCGCTCCGTCGACAGCAACGAGGCCTTCCCAGCCTCGCGCCACACCGCCCATGGAGAGCGACTTTTCCCCATTTGTCTGCCGTAAAGGAAGCCAAATGCAAAAGGCCACATATGATATGATTCCATTCATATTAAATGTCTAGACTAGGCAAATCCACAGAGACAGAAAGCAGATTGGTGGTTGCCAGAGGCTGGAGCGGGAAATGGGAAGTGACTGCTTAACGAGCGTGGGGCTTCCTTGCGGGGAGATGAAGATGTTTGGGAACTAGAGAGAGGTGGTGTTTGCAGAGCATTGTGAATGCACTAAATGCCACCGAAGGTGCACGTCAAAACGATTAACCGTACGTTACGTGAATTCCACATCAATGAGAAAGAAAAGCTGCGGCGAAGACCAAGTGGCATCATGCATGAGGTCCCTGCACCTGCAGGCCCCAGAAACGGTGTGCAGGGTCACTGTGGAGCCTCTGGCCTCACCTGCAGAAAACAGCCGTCCATCCAACAGCTCCAGTCGATCATGTAACCAGCCTGTGTGCCGGCAGCACCTACTGTGTGCCAGGCCCCCTGGAGGGCGAAGGGGTAGGAAGACAACTGTGCTCCACCCGAGAGAGCCTGGAGTGCAGCAAGGAAGACCAAACACAGCCACGGACGGCTGACACAAGATGGGCAGCCGGCTTCCTGGAGGAGGGATGTGCCGCCGGGCCCTGCACCGGCAAAGGGGGAGGGCCCTCCAGAAGGAAGGAGGAGCCAGTGCTAAGGCCTCAGGCTGGAACAGTGTGTGTGGAAGGGTTCACCCACTTCCCACGAACGCCCCCAGGGTGGACCCCACGCCGCCAACACGCTGCCGTCGGCAAAGGTCTCCTGCACGGAGCCAGGGGCTGAGACTCAGCAGTCACTAAGACTGTCCCCCAGGTGTGCAGGACTGTATTTTCTTCTCTGAGATGCAGGCACCTCCCTCCTCACCCCTCCTGCTTCCTTTGCTGAGTGGCCTGCAGGCAGGGTGTGTTCCAGCTGCTCTGGCTGGGCAGCAGGGATGAGGGTCACCATTGTCCAACTTGGCCAGCGATGGGGTTCAGGGATGAGGGAGGAGCAGTTCCTCTTGGCTACAGACCTAAAGCCACACTCTCCCAGTCCCATTTGCCCATGATAAAGCTGACCTTTGATCTCTGACATTTGGCTCCTGCATCTTACCTCTTAAGGGGTCCTGAGCTCAGGATGGGACCAGGGCTTGTCACTAGATGCCACCAGGACCCCCGTCAACTGACACGTTCTCTTCTGCCTTGGTCTTGCCTTCCGGCAAGGAGGAGGGGTCTGCAAGCGCTCAAGGGCTCCTACCTACAGATGCTCGAGTTACGCATCGCCCCAGCACGAGCTCCGGGAGTGCTCAGAGCTGCTTCCTCAGGGAGCGGTTGCCTCAGACCCGTGGAGCCCGGCAGGCAGCCTGCGCAGCCTCACAAAGCCCGTATGGGCGGCGCCTTTCGGGGCAGGAATCTCCACACACACTAGCAGATGCAGGGGCTCTGTCCCAGCCGGGGTGACCAGCCGTCCCTGCCTGCCTGGCCTGGCCTGGCCTGGTTTTAGCACTGAATGTCTCGTGTTCTGGGAACCACTTGGGCCCCAGCCCAGCCTGGCCCCCCATGCTGACGCTGGGTTGCATGTTCACGCTCCGTCACATGAGCTAAGCCGCGTAGTGGGAGGAGCCTGGGGTCCTACAGGCCTGGGTTCAAGTCCCGGCTCAGACTCTTACTAACTGTGCGGCCTGGGGCTTTACAAATCTGCTTCTCCCAGCCCTGGTTCCACACCTACAGGACGGAGACAAGGACGCCCACCGTGCAGGCCCCGCTGGGTCCGGAGAGGCAGCCTGGCAGTCCCAGCACGGGGCCTAGCACCCATGGGCCCTTAATAAGTGGCCGTTCAGCTTAGAGTCCTACTTGGGCCCTGCCAGGCCCTGACTCTCTGAGCTCAGGGTCTCCCCCTGTCGAATGTGGCCAGCCATCGCCAGCCGTCGTCATGACGCTCGCGCTCGGCCCTGAGCCAGGGGTTCCTCTCTCGGCACCTCCCTGTAGACCTCGCCCTTCAGAACCTTCCCCCCAAGACCCCCCAGCCCTGGAATTTGCAAATATGAAAACGTCCGAGCTGGTTCTTGGCTTTCTCCCTCTCATGGGTTGAATTGTGTCACTAAAAATTCATACATTGAAGTCCTAACCCCAGGACCTCAGAAGGCGACTGTATTTGGAGACAGGGTCTCTGCAGAAGAGATCGGGCTGGAGTGAGGTCGTTGGGGTGGGCCCTAACCCAATATGACTGGTGTCCCCGTAGAAAGGGGGAACCTGGACGCAGACACAGGGAGGTCGCCACAGAGGATGAAGGCAGAGGACTCCGGCAGCCCCAGGAGCTGGAGAGAGGCTGGGACAGGCTCTCCCTCGCAGCCTCGGGAGGAACCCGCTGGCCTTGCTGACACCTTGATCCCGGACTTCCGGCCTCCAGAACAGTCCAAGAATAAAGGTGTTATTCAAGCCACGGACTGTGTGGTGCTTCGTTGTGCAGCCCTCGCCTTCTGGACAACCCCCATCACGTTTCCGTGAGGAGCCTGCGCACATCCCTGAGTCACGTCACACTGCCTGGGCCTCCTCTCCCACAGACGGCCGCTTCTCCAGTGGAAAGCTTTGGTCCCACCCAGGGCTGCTGCTCGCGAGAAGGGCAGGAGAGAAAGGGCAGTGCCCCACGGGGTGGATTTTCTCCCTAGTAAAGCAGCCCCTCCTGCCTCCAGACTCCACAGGCCTCACCCCAAATCCAGACCACGGCACCACGGCAGGTGACCCCATGTCGCTGACCCCCACTGGCATCAGAGTCACGCAGGTTAAACCGCTGGGAAGCCCCGGAGTGGGCTGGGGGCTACCAGAGAGGTGCTGCCCCCGCAGCTGTCTGCATAGCTTCCAGGCAGGATGGACGAGCCCACCTCGGCCAGGGGTGCGGGTGCTGCCGGCAGACTCTGCCCCAGAACCTGGGTCTGGGGTCTGTGAGTGTCCTCAGCTATACCATGGAGACCAACAGCTCCCTGGTGAAGCGACAGCTTCGTGGCCCAGGCATGAGCCACGTGCCTTGCGAGGTGTGTGGCCCACGGCGCCCTCCACACCCAGAAGGGAGCACAGCCTCGACCAGGCCTTGTGGCCCAGAGGAATTGCAACCAGTTATGGCAGCTGCCTGGTGCCCTCCCAGTTGGGATTAATTAAATGGATTCCAACTGTGATGGAGGCGCTGCGTAAAATATTCTAAAATTAATTCTTAAGGAAAAAATGGGAGCAGGAACATTTTATGCACAGCTGAGGGATGGAGACGGGCAGGGACAGAGGGGGCGGGCAGGAGAGCGCCCAGAAGGAGCCCTGCCCCCCTGGCCCTGCTGGTGACTCTAGGCCTCAGCTCGCCCACGGTACAGAGAACCGGAGCAGACGACCTTGTCACCTGCGTGCTCTGTGCGGTGTAGGGTGGACAGCCCAGCACACCACCTGCTCATCCACTCGTCCAGCCAACGTCCTCTAGGTGCTGACCATGTGCTGTGACCAGTGAGCTCAAAACCTAGCAGGGACCCAATTCCAAGGCAATGGGGACACAGAGGCAGCAGCAGGACATCTGCAGGGACCCACAAACCTGACTCCACAGAGGGCAGTGGGGTCACCAGGGAGCCCTGAGCTCACAGGGAAGGGAAGGGAACCCACAGAAGCCGGGGTGAAGGGGGAGGCAGCAGTGGAGGCACAGGGCCAGCTGCGGGGGCCACGCACGCTCTGTGCAGGAGTGAGGCCTTCACTGACACACTGCCGAGGGCAGCCGGGCTTCCTGGCCTTGACTGGACTCCGGCCCCTGACCAGGGCTCTCCACGCTCCGGCCAGGAAGCAAAGCTGGCCCGTCCTGCAGGTGCAGCACCATTTAGGGGCACCTCACAATCTTCAAAGTCCCTGCCCCTATGTGGCTGCAAAGGCCTGCATGACCTGCCACCACCCACTCCCAGCCACCTGACCTCCTGCCGGCTCCTGGTCCCCTCTGGCATCTGCATGTGCAGCCCCTGCTCCCTGGAACTTCGGCCCCCGCTTGGCCTGAACTTGTGCCAAGCGTGAGTCTAAAGGTCCCCCTCTCGGGAAGGCCTCCCTGTCCAGCGCCTGTGCCACTCTGGCATCCTGTCCTTCCTCCGAGCACTGACCACTCTCGTCACCAGACAACCACCTGTGCAACTCTTTGCTCGGCGTCTCTCTCCACCGCCGGGGGTCCGTTCCAAACGAGGGGGACACAGCCCTCAGGCTCAGTGCCGTCGGTGCTCTCCCACAAGGCCCAGCCCAGGGCAGGGGTTTAGTAAACCCTCGTGGGTGGATGGAGACACAACCCATGAACTGAAATCCCTGCTGTGAGCCAGACTAAACATCTGCCTCCGAGGGGTCTCCAGGCTGGGAGGCACAACACAGCCTCTCATGTGCAGAATGGGACCTCGTCACACTGAGCAGCCACTCTCGTCTTAGCCACGACGACGTACTAGACTCCTGGTGCTTGCCCAGCCCTTTGACTAGGTCAGCTCAGGAAAGCCTCACTACCACGTGGTGCAGGGACAGTTGTGGCTCCTGTTTCTCAGATGAGAAGCTGGGGCTCAGAGCAGCTCAGCGACAGGCCCACGGGCTCTCAGAACCTGGACGCAGATCCCAGTCCACCCAGCCCCAGCTCCATGAGGACATGGCCCCTGAGCCCAAAGCACAAAGTCCCTATAAACTCTGGAAGCTGCCACCCACCGTGGTTTCAGGATTGCATCTGGGCCACAGCTTGTGGAAGTCCTCTTGGCACTTCCAAAGCGACTCTGGGAGGAAGTCCCATGACCCTGGGGACCCCATCCTTGCAGACAAGAGCCCTTCGTCCACCTGCTCACATTAATCTCCCTGGCCCAGACCAAGGCTGCAACCCTAGGGCCGATGGAGGCACAGGACCCCACTCCCAAAAGCTGGGAAGTGTCACTGAACCACCCCTGGATGCTGTCACCTCCTTCAACAGAGCAGACGGCTTCCTGAAATCTCAACGGGAAATCACAGAAAGGTGGGAGGGGCCGTGCCTCGATTTTCTAGTCTCTGGGATGGGAGGAGAGGAGTCCCGTCCCCTCCAGGAACAATCGGCCTGGACACAGGGGCAGGAAGCCTTGCAGCTGGCGCCCTCGGATGACAGCGCACATTGGGACACGGAACCAGGTGATTGTCACAGGTCCAAGAGGCCAGGTAAGAAAGTGAGCCCTTGTATGCAGCCCTGCGTAGAAGTTAGTAGCATTGTCACCACCTTAAGTCACCAATGAGAGAGCCAGGCGCGCTCGCCAAGCCCCGGCCAGGAGGGGGCAGAGCTGAGACGTGAGCCGGTCTGCACCCCAGCCCCCACGGCCAGGCGCCCCTTCTTGCCGCAGAAGCACTAGCTACTCAGCCCCGGTCCAGTCTCAGCCTCACGCCCCCCAGCTGGGAACCTGCTCCCTGAGCCTCAGCCTCCTCACAGGTGAAACGGGACTGGCGTGCGCCCGAGAGTGGTGGGTGGGCCTCGGAAGTCAGAAGGGGCTGCACGCTTGCGTTGGGGGATCACAGTTGCCAGTAAGCAGTCCTGGAAGACGCCTTGGCCTGCCTCCAGCAAGGCCACAGTTGCCCTCCAGAAACCGGGAAGAGCAGGCGTGAGGCCGCCCAGGGAGAAAGAAAAGGCCTCCCGGGAAGGCAGCTTTCAGCGCGTGTGGGGCCCGACGGAGCCTGCAGGAATTCCTCTCTCGTGTTTGGGTTCTCTGCAAAATGTTTGGGTTATCAAAGCAGCCCCTCCCCTGAAATTCCCTTTACTCCCAAGAGAGGGGCCAGAACAAAAACACTTTCTCTTTTTTTCTTTCCCAGACTAAGTGGAGACCTGTACAAAAACAGCTAAAAACAAGCTGTTTCTTGCCCTGTTGGGACTTGCAGAAGCTGAAATCCGAAGGACATGGAGAGGAGAGCTAGGGGTATGCCCCAGACGACGATGCTCGGAATTCCTGGCATACACTTGGATCTGACCTCGGCACAATTCACCAGCTGGGCTGGGTGCGTGGAGCAAGAGCTGAAGAGCTATAGACGCCCTGTGTGTAAAACCCTCCATGGCTCCCCACTGCCCCCAAGATCAGGTTCAGACCCTTGGCTTGGCAGACTGCATCTCAACGCATCTCCCTAGCTTACTTCCCTCCCTCCCCCCCCAACCTCCAGCCGCAGGGCACTTCTCTCTGCTCCCAGGAGATGCCAACGCTGCCACACTGCTCTCTCTGCCAAGAGTTCCCACCCCATCTGCCCCACTCCTGTTTGTCCTACACGCCCTGGGCAAATGTCACCTCTTCCATGAAGCCTTCTCCAGTTGGCCAGAAGGACGGGTCCCCCCCTCTCTGGGCCCTGGGCACTTGGTCCAAGGCACCATCACCACCTAGTCAGAGTGGATGCCGTGGGCTGGACGGTGACCCACCGGGAGGCAGGGACTGTGTCCAACTCCACTGTGTCCCCAGCGCCTTGCGCACACTCCTTGGCTTTGACTCCCTTGTTCCTGCAAGAACTGAGGAGGTCCAGGTGGCCCTACCCGTCTGAGCCCAGGACTCGTGTGTGTCCTCAAAGGCTCCTAATCACCCACAAACAAAGGCTCTGCAGTGAGACTGCCACCCGCCCATCCAACAAGTATTTACCGAGCACCTACTGTGTGCTGGGCCCTGTGGCTGTAGTGGGGAGGAGGCAGGAGCGGGGGAAGAGACCCCACCGCCAGCCCTGGCCCTGCACGTGTTGGGCCTGTGGAGCCACTTGAACCCTGCAGCCCGGGGCTTCCCTTGCGCCTCCCAGGCAGCTCTTGAGACGGGTCTGGGGGCCCGAGACGGTGGAGAGCCGGTGGTCAGCCCACTGTGGACAGGGAGCCGCCGCGCCGGACCGAGTCCAGTGGGCTCTGGTCTGACAAAGCTGCCCGGCTGCACGGGAGGCTGGGCCCGCGGGGAGACCAAGGCGGAGCCTGCCGCTCCCTGCCCTCCGACGTTCCTTGTCCTCCTCTCTGTGAGGCTCAGGCTGGAGAAAGCAGCCTCCCGGCCTCCCGCAGCCCAGGGAGGTGAGGCGAAGCGTTCTGACAGGAGGAAGCACTGACGGCAAGACACAGCCTCACGGCAAAGGCCTTGCGTCCGTGAGCTGCTTCCTCGTTACTTTCAGATGGCTGGAAATTACGGGCTCGGCCTGGGGGGCAGGGACACCCGGGCCATGGGGCTCGGGCTGGAGCGGGCTCTCGGAGGCAAGGACGCAGCGTCGGGACCCCAGCCACTCCTGGAGTGCGGTGCGGGGCCTGTTGGGCCCCGCACTCCTGGCGGCCTCTCTGGGCCTCAGTCTGCCCATCTTGAAGCTCCGAGGCTGGACCAGGAGGTCTCCCGAGTCAGCCCCTGCTACGCGCCGGGCCGTGTAGTCTGAGGGCTGCTTCCCACCCGGCTCCGGGCAGGGTCCCAGCAGCCCCCACGACAGAGGACTTCCCCCCTGGGCTTGCGCACCAGCAGGCGGCTCAGGAAACTGGCAGCGCACACGGAACACACTTAACACCTTCAGCAACTTGACCGGTGACTGGAGAGGGCCCGGGGGCCGCAGCCGGTGGTTTCCGTTGGTTCGGATTAGAAAGCAGGCAGCAGTCGGGAGGGGGACCCAGCTAGTGAAGTCACTCCAGCCCTGGGCAGAGGGAGCAATACCCGATCCCAGAGGCAGATGTGGCACCGGTCCTGGTCTGGCCACTCCTTCCAAACCCAAAGCCAGTGGGAAACAGGAGCCCCTAGCAGCGGGGACAGGCTGCCCAGGAGGCCTGCCCATGTGGCCTGGCCGTCCAGTCCCCTCCACTACCTGTCCTACGGCAATGACCACAGCCAATGTGAAGGAGGCCACTGCCCGAGCACCTGCTCTGTGCCTCTGTTCTCCACATGGAGTGTCCATTTCAGCCCTCGGCGTGATGCCACCAGTCAGACATGACTCTCCCCATGTTACTGACATGGAAACTGAGTCTGGTCCAAGAGCCACACCTAGTACACGGCTGAGCCCAAGCCCATCCTCCTCTGCCTCCCCCACACTTGGCCCCATGCCTGGCGGCCAGTACCCTGTGCTCCAGGTAGAGGGCAGAGGTTCGCTGTCCACAGCAACCTGGAAGGTTCAGGGGCTTGTGACTGTGGAGGTTCGGTTGGGTTTGGAGGCTCCAGCTCCACATGTGGTGTGACCTGCCTGTCCAGTGAGTGGGGAGAGTTCAAGTCCTTTAGGGTGGGTTCCCTGCACATCCTTCTAGACGGGGTGGGGGGCTAAAATCTTCCCTCAGCGTGCCCACCCGAGTGTCACCCAGGCCAGGGCCAGGGGTTACAGGAGAGGAGGTGCAATTTCTTGAGCCTCTGCCTGACTCCTCCACCCTGAGCCCAGGCAGAGGCAGGTTTAGCGTGAGGTGAAGTCTGGTCGACCCAGGCACCAGGAGGCAACGACACAACTATCTGGGAAACACCCACCGCCTGTGGGAGCCCCAGGGTGCCCCTGGGCACCGCTTCTCAGGGAGCGGACTTCAGCGCCGAGACGTTGATGAGGCTGTGGACACGGTCCCCGGGCTGCCCGCACGCAGCAGAGCGTCCCACGCCCAGCGGGCACGTCTAGGTGCTCAGTCCCTGCTGGGCACCCCCACGTCGGGGTGGCAGGCCTGTCCTGGGCTGCGAGCACGGAGGGAGAGAGAGGATGCTGTCCACTAGCAAGGACGGAGGCGGTGCTGGCACACAGTAGGTGCTCATCAGACACACAGGGGCTCTCTTCCCCTCCTCGGATCTGTGCAGGCCAGTGGATGCCCCTTCACTGGGAAGCTGCACCCCCAACCTCACCCCGGGAAGAGCCCGGGCTGGCGGCTCCCGCCCTGGGAATGGCCTGGCAGAGGTGGACATTGGAGACGGGCCCAGGCTCGGGCCCCGGCCCCACCCCCACCCATTCCCATGACATCTCAGGCAACTCCCTTCCCCTCTTGGCACGTTGGTGTCCCCATCTGTGGCATGGGGCTCCTGCTGTCTGCCCTGGGGGGGTCCAGGGAGGCTCACAGGTGGCAAAGGACTGAAGCCACAGACTCCCTGCCTCCCACGGTGCCCGGGACCAGCTTCATGTGTCACCTGGGAGCTCGTTAGAACCAGACTCTCCGGCTTCACCCCGACCCCCTGAATCAGAACCTGCATTTTAACAAGGTCCCAGGGGACCGTGGGCGCGTGGGCCGCTGAGGTGCATGCTGGGAGGAGCTCACAAACCAGGCCCGTCCCTCCCCCCCACGCCTCACTCGGTTTTCAAGTCAGTCCCTGACCTGCTCTGGCTCCAATGCCCTTTCCTCCCACCTCTGTTGGATTGAGGTGTCACCTCTACCAGGCCCGTGCCTCCCTCTCCTGTGGGTCCTGCCTCCCACCCGCACCTCTGCCTCAGCCCAGCTTCATGCAGCCGGTGCCTGCCAGGCAGGAGCAAGGCCCTGGCCGCCCTGCCCAAAGGGGTGCCCCAGCCCAAGCCCCAGGAAGCGTAAACAGGCTCATGTCACACCAGCTGCAGGCTGACCGCCCAGCGGTCTCTGGCCCAGGAGAATGCAACCTGCCCCGTGCCCCAGCCCCTCCTCGCCCTGTCTGCCCACCCGGCCCCCTGGCCCTGGGGCACGACAGGCACGGACTCTCTGGGGCTGTGGCTTCTGCTGTTTCCTCTGGCTAGAACATCGCCCTGGGCCTTCTCACCCTCCCAGCCTCGGTGCCCACTGTCTATATTCGTGGGAGAGTGAGTGCCACGCAGGCAGGGACAGCGAGCCTCGTTCACAGACGTCCCTGGCACTAAGAATGGCACCCAGTCATGGGGACTCTGAGTCCATGGGGGATAAGCCTTGAGGGGGGGGAGGTGGGGAGCCCCTGGCCTGCGTGGGCTGCAGGGAGGCCCCGGGACGTTCCTTCCCCCTGAGGCCAAGTTTCCTCGCTGACGTGAGCAAAAGGAGCCTCCTTGCTTCTCAGGGCGGGCGCACAGTCCCAAGGCCGGCACAGGTGGCGACTGCGGTGCACACTGCGGAGGGCTACCTATGGCAGCATTTATATTTTCACTTCCAAATTTCCACTTTTATTTCTAAATTCCAGTGGTACCACGCCAAGTAGGAGCCAGCAGAGCTGCGTCCGAGCCCGACGATGACACTGACTTGCTGTTTCCCCAGCAGTCGGACGGCGTTGCACTTGACGTTCCCAGCTCTGCTGTGCCGTGGCTAAGGGGCGTCGTGGGGGGACAGGTGGGAGCTGCAGCCAACCGGAGTCCCGTCCTCCACGAAGGATGCAGAGGTCTTCGGGCACAGCTGCCCTGACCTCAAATTTACCAAGAGGCTCTCTGTTGTAGGCTGAATAATGGCCCCCAAAGATGTCCGAGTCCTAATCCCCTAAACCTGTGAGCATCACCTCACATAGCAAAAGGGCCTTTGCAGAAGTGATTACGTTGAGGATGGTGAGATGGGGAGATTATCCCGGATTATCCACATGGCCGTAAATGCCATCACAGGTGTCCCTGGGAGCAGGAGGCAGAGGGACTCCGACCGCCGAGGAGGAAATTCGACACGGGATGGACGCGGGAGGCGGGGGTCGGGGGGCGGGGGAGGACGTGGCGCCCCAAGAAGCAGGAAGAGGCAAAAGACCAGCTTCTCCCGTGGGGCCCCCAGAAGGAGCCAGCCCTGCCCACAGCCCGATTTCAGTCCCGCAGCCTCGCTTCAGACTTCTGGCCGGCAGGGTCACACCCCAATAAGCCCTTCCTAAGTTGACAGCGTCTCAGATGGAAACTGCATTTCATACACCTCCTCTGCCGAGCACGCAGCTTAGCCGAGCTGCACTGAGACACGCTCAGAACTCTCCCATCAGCCTACAGCTGGGAAAAGCACCTAACATACAGCCTGTTTTAAAATAAATGGTCGACTATCTCATGGAATTTACTGAATACTGTATTAACAGTGGAAAAACAAATAGCCGTGTGGGTACTTGAAGTACAGTTTCTACTGAATGCGCATCTTTATCACAACATCATAAATCAAAACATTTTAAGTGGAGCCGTCTCAAGCTGGGGACCGTGTGTACATGTGTGTTTTTTCAAGCCACTGAGTTTGTGGTCACGTGTTACAGCAGCCACAGGAAACTCACGCTCTCCTCTTCCAGTTTCTCTTCTGAAATGCGCTTCGCAGAAGAACTTGGGTTGAAGGTGTTTACAAAAGAAAACCTGGCGTGAGCTGGCCCTGTCCGGAACGCCTGTGGCTGTGGTGTGCTCAGGTGGGGCCGTGTCCGGTGGCTCCGGCGACCAGTGACACAGACACCGACCGTTCCTCAAGTGGCTTGGTGTGGCCGGGGAGGGGTCTTCGGTGGGTGAGAACAGATTTCTTTTCCACATTTGGCTCTGCCTGAAGCTCCTCTGGGCTCCCACAAGGCCCAACCCCGGGCGGCTGTGCCCAGGTAAGCCAAGCGTTAACCCTGCCTGCGTGGGCAGCCCGCAGCTTGCCCTCCCGGCCCGGTCCGGCCGCAAGCGCCAGCGGGAGCTCTGAGGGCCTCAAAGCCCCCATTGAGGGGCGGGAGCTGACCCTGCGGTCCCTGCTCCGGAGCTCTGAGTCACTGGACTTGGAAAGAGCCTCCGATTCTTCCCCAGAGCTGGGGACACAGTCCCAGAAGGGACCCAAAAACTGCCGTTGCCTCCAGCCTGGCCTTCCTGCATGAGGGTCCCGGGGAGACTGCCCCTCACCTAAGTGCTGTTGTCAGCCGAGGGTGGTCTGTCGGGGATTCTTGGGGCGCAGGCCCAGTCCCGCCGCTAAGAGCCCGGCGAGGGTGTGCGGAGCAAACAGGCTGCCGGCACCGGGTGCTCACTCTTGGGCAGGAGGGGCCCAGGGAGATCGGCCGAATGATGCGACCCTGTCTACACATGGGGAAACTGAGGTCCTGCGGGCTGGGGCCTGGCCAAGGCCACAGAAGGGTCAGTGGCAAGACCAGGACGTGGTCTCCAGGGCCCCTCCCAGCTGTGGCTAACAGGCAAGCACTGGTCTTGCTTTCCCGACAGGCTGTAAGTCCATGAGGGCAGGGCAGGGGCTGCCTGTGGCCCGTGAGGTCTCTAAGGCAGAGCACACAGGAGGTGCTCAAGAAACGTTTTCTGAATGAATGAACTCCACGCTTGCTGCCCAGGGCTTGTCCTAGACAGCCCACAAGGATCATTCATTAAATGATCCTACACAGATCTGAGCCTCAACCCCAGCTACAAAGCCCTGGGCAAGAGATTCAAGCTCTAGGAGCCTCAGTTTGTTCATCTGTAAAATGGGAATGATCCTAGTACCTGCCTCCTAGGGTGGCCGTGAGGATTTAATGATGGACACATGTTAAAAGCCTAGTAGGATGTCTGGCACATAGTAGGGTCTCAACCCCTAAGGATGAGGAGGAGAGGGAAGTTACTGAGACATGTCACTGTGGGGTCCCCAACCTTGGAGCTTAGTCCAGAGGGGGACAAGAAGAGCTGTCAAATGCCTTCAACAAGGTGAAGAAGAGGAGGCATCCTGGGGGGGAGCTGCAGGGCCCAAGGCCTAGAGAAAGCAAGAGAGCATGAGCTGGGATGGTTCCAGAACAGGGGCGGCACCTTCTGGGGCAGGGGAAACAGCTGTGCAGGGGAGAAGTGACCTGGGCCCATGCCAGGAGGCCGGGTGCAGGGCAAATAGCGTCCTCTGAGAACATGTCCACCAGGACCCCAAAATGTGACCTTATTTGGAAATAGCGTCTTTGCAGATGTAACCAAGTTAAGATGAGCTCACACTAAACGAAGGTCGCCTGAACCCAATCCCTGGCATCTCTGCACAGCAGAGGAGGGAGTCTTGTGAGAGGGCCGTGTGCAGACGGACAGAGACTGGAGGTGCAGCTGCAAGCCAAGGAGCTCCAAGGATGGCCTGCAAGGGTCCCCCCCATGCCGTCTCAGCTCCTGGGACACCCGATAGGTGGCCCGGCTCCAGTGATTTTAGACTTCTGCCACTAGAGCCGTGAGAGAATGAAGGTCTGTTGGTGGCACTTTGCTACAGCGGCCCCAGGAAACTCGCACCGCACCCAACCCCGCAGCAGGCCTGGCAGGTCCCCAGTGAGGCAGATCCGACGGGGACAGGGAAGGGCTGCTCGGAGTCGAGGGGATGTCCCCCGGGAGGACTTGCCAAGCAGCTGCGAGCAGGGGTGGAGGCTGGAGGCCCTTCGGCCGTGGGGCTGGGGACGGCAGGAGAGGCCGCTGCGTCCTGACTGCCCATCAATGGGGCCGTTCACCAGCGAGGGCACGCTGGCCCCACGCCGCCCTGTCCTCCACCCCCGGCCGGCGGCGCTTCCTGCCCCCCACACAGGGCCCACGGAAGCTCAGCTGGCCTCTGGCCAGGGCCCGGGGCACAGTGTCTCCAGCCTCTCTGATGTCCCAGGGTTGGGAGGGTGACAAGAGAGTGACAAGGACATCAGGCCATGGTGACGTGGCTGTCATCACTGTGGGCTCTTGACCCCACAAGGCCCCCGGCCCACCGTAGTGCCCTGGCTGTGAGGGTCCAGGAGCGCCTTCTGGGACAGCGGACAAGGCTGGGCTCAGGGCAGGGGTGCAGGGGGCGTGGGCATGGGGGAGCGTGGGGGGACACCCACTGGGGGGGCACCCACAGCCGAGGGGCCTGGGCCTGCATCCCTCTCTGGAGTGGGGAGCACAGTTCTCCCTTGGGGTGTCCTGTGACTAGAAGAGGTGACACCCCCCCAGGAGAGCCTCAGCACGTGGCGGTGCCTCATACATTTTCTCCCTCATGTGCCTCAGTTTCTTTATTTGTAAAATCCGGGGGAGGGACTGGACAATGGCCCTGTGGACACTGTTCAGCTTTCAGCTCCAGGATCTGACCTTCCTGTCCAGGAAGCAGATGCCAAATGCTAAGAACTGTGGTTTCTATGTTGGAGGCAGAAATGTCCCCCACAGAGCCACAGCCTTGGTCTCTCGGAGCCTACAGACACTTGACTTGGGGACAGTCCCATGTTCTGCCAAGGTCTGATGCCTCCTGTCCCGGGGAGGGGGCTGTGCTGACCAGAGAGGAGAAGCAACAGGGTGACCGTGGGCGTCCAGCTCCCAGGCCTTGAACGCCGAGCCCAGAGGCTCAGGGAGCCCCACTGCCCAGCATGGAGCCTGCACCCCGCTCCTCAGGCCTCCCCCATCTCCACTTGAGCCCACCCACATTGCGTCTCAGAGCCAGGGACCCTCTGGCTGGGCTGGAAGGTCTGTGTCTGTGGCCAGCACAGGCAGCAGGTCCCCGCTGGGCCTTGGCACCCCTCAGGTGTGCAGCAGCGGCTCCTAATCGACCTGGACACAGGGCGGAGTGGGGGTGGGAGAGGCACAGGGCAGGCTGATGGGCCGAGCTGGTCACCGCCTGCCCAGCCCTCTCTGCAGAGGACACTGGAATTTCAGCCACTCCTTCTAGCACCTCATTTGAAAGTCCTCCCCCTTATGAATCCCAAGCACAAATCCTCCCAAGAAAGAAAAACCTCTTGCAAAGCTTGTGCCTCATGGAGGCTCAGCACCTGGCGAGGGTGGAGGAGCTGGACGGGGGTGGGGGTCCTGCCGAGGCCCTGGTGAAACTGGGAGGCTGCAGGCTAGGGGCCTTCCCTGGAGCAGCTCACCGTGCCATGGGAAGCGGGCACGTCCCGGGCACTGATGCCGAGACTGAGGGAAGGAGAGGCCAGGCAGAGCTGGGAGCAGCCGCCAGGCAGGGGCACGGAGGGGAGGCAGCACGTGTGTCCAGACGGAACGGCAGCTGCTAGGGCCAAGGACAGAGGAGAGCGTGGCCATTGCATGCCCTCTCTGCCCCCACCTTGGGCCTGTGTGCCACGTCCAGCCCTGCCCCTGAGGACAAGGGGTGGGTCTCCAGGGCTCCGGCCATCAAGGGCTGGGGGCTTGGCCACACTCGACCCCACTAGTCAAGCAGCATCTAGTCTGCGGCGCCCACACCGACAGCCTGTCTGATGGCGGAGGCTCGCTGTGTCCCCGGCTCAGGAGGAAAAGGCCTGGGCCTCGGTGGAAACTCACTGGGAACAAACCAACTGGCACGGCTGCTTTAGAGTGAACAAGGTCAACAGAGCCACCCGGGGAAAATGCACGTCAAGCCACGTCACCTCCCCCACGGCCTCCCCTTAGAGTTAAAATGAAACTGAATGCCTCCCCCAGCTCGGGGCCATGTGACCTGAACTCTCCTCAGGCTCCGGCTCCGGCTCCGGCTCCGGCTCACCCCACACTCTCCCCGGCGCTTGTTCCCACCTCCTGGCCTTTGCCCCAGCCGTTCCCCTGCCTGGAATGTTCTTCCCCCACGTGGCTCGACCACACCGTCCCGAGGCACATGCGTGCCACCCTCCCCACCCAGCCTGTCCCTCCTGAGTCCTGGCTCCGCCTCGGGCCTTCACGTGACAGCAGCTCACTGCCATGTCCTTCTGCGCGTGGACGCACGAGCAGCGTGAATGTGAGCGACAGAGAGCACGAGCAGCCTGTTCCCAACCACGCTCTCACTTCACCCCTCACCTTTTCCCAACCTGCCATGGACAATTGACAGTGACACAAGGGCCCCACCTCCCCTGTGTTCAGAGGGACTCCGGCCAACACCATCAAAGAGCCACGGAGCCCTGCCCTTCGCCCGGGAGCAGCAGCTTATCCAAACCCGTGGCTGTGTTTGCATTTCCAAATCCCCCACCAGCAGCCGTCTGGCGCACGTCAGCTGTCACGCCGGCCGTCTGGCCGCGGACCCAGAGAGCTGCGTCCTCAGAGTGAAATGTCAGATGTGCACCTTCCCAGCAGGGAACACCACACAGCTCGCGGGACGTGGGAAAACCTGGCTTTTGCTATGTTCGTGCTTTCTCCATATCAGCCTTCTCCTCTATGGCAATCCGCTGTCCATCCTTAAAACCCCACCTCTGGGTGGCGGAAGGCTCACAGTCACCTGTGCTGTGCACAAACAAAAAGTGAGCCTTTCTGTGAACCACAGCTGGCACGGAAAGAAGCGCACCTGGAGCTTCGTTTTCTAAAAACCTACATAAAACTCTTTGATTATGTGTTTAATTCTAAGCACTGGGATGGAAATCTATTTTTAAGTGGTGCATATATTCCCTTATCTTTAAAAGATTCCACGAAATATCCTTCAGTATCTAGACACCAAATAACTTAAAGGAAGGAAGCAGGGTGGGGAGAAGCAGGAGGGAGGGGTGGAGCCTGCGGCAAAGCGGAGAGCACAGGCCCTGCCAGGCTGGGCAGCCGCTGGTCTGTATGCGCCCGTGGCTGTCGGGTGGCAATACAGGGCCACCAGTGTTAGCCAAGGAAGTCACAATTCCAGATTTTAGGTTAAATTTCATGCTTTTGAAATGCTGGAAAATGCCATGTAAGCCAGAAGAGACAAGTTAGAGGGTCCAGTTTGGTCCTTAGGCAACGAAGCCACACCTAGCTAACTCCTGGCTGGAACAACAAACCACGCACCAGGGGGCTGACCGAGGAGGACGCAGCCCCTCCCAGGCACGGTACTATGTCACCGCTTCTATACACAGCGCTCAGCCACCAAGCACAAATTATAAGACATGCTTAAAAGCTCTTATTTACAATCACCGAAAACTCCAAACAACCTAAATGGTAAATGTGAAAACACAAACCATAGTGTATCCGTACGATGAAGCACCACCCAGCGGGGGCGGGGTGGGGGTGGAGCAGAGCACGGACGCCCACGACACACATAGAGCCCAAACCGCGGTGCCCCGGGAGGCGGCTGCGTGACTACACTCACACAGCGCTCTGGAAAGGCAGAACTACAGGGACAAAACCCAAGCCGGGCGTCGTCAGGGTCCGAGGCTGGGGGAGAAGACAGGCTGCAAAGGCGCACAGGGAAATCGTGTATATCTCGACTGTGGAGTGCTTGGTGTGACTACATAAGCGTGTCAAAATTAATAGCATTATACACCTGAAACAGTCCCCTTTCTGCTATGTAAATTCTACCTCAATGAACCCGGAGGTGAGAAGGGGACGGCGGGGCTGTGGACAGGGCTCTGCGGGGAGCAGCTCCGTCACTGCTGCGGCTGAGCAGGTACGAGTCACGCGCCCGCTGCTGAACTAAGTGGCTCAGCTCACGGAAGCCTTCTCCCAGCCCGAGGGGTGGTTTCTACAAACGTTTCGCTGACAAAATCAGGCTCTGAAGAGGTCAAGTGAGTTGCCCGAGCTCACATAGCAGGGAGCGAGAGCCGGCGCCCGCCCGGGCACGTCTGACCCCACGCGTGCTCTGGATGACCCAGGGTTTCAACGTGAGGTCTGTGGGCCCCGAGGGCAGGGTAGAGTTCCCGTCACGTCCTGGCACCCAGCACAGTACCTTGGCCTTACAATGGGCTGCGCACCAGTCTCCCCAGGGAAAGCAACGTTCCAGCCCCAGTCCCTCGGAGTCGGAGCCCAGTCCCTCGGAGTCGGAGCCCAGTCCCTCGGAGTCGGAGCCCAGTCCCTCGGAGTCGGAGCCCCAGTCCCTCGGAGTCCGAGCCCAGTCCCTCGGAGTCCCAGTCCCTCGGAGTCGGAGCCCAGTCCCTCGGAGTCGGAGCCCCAGTCCCTCGGAGTCGGAGCCCCAGTCCCTCGGAGTCGGAGCCCCAGTCCCTCGGAGTCGGAGCCCAGTCCCTCGGAGTCGGAGCCCCAGTCCCTCGGAACCAGACCGCCAGGGTGCAGAACCCAGCTCAGCCACCTCTTAGCGGGATGGCCTTCAGTGACTCACCTCTCTGAGCCTCAGTTTCCCTGTCAGTGAAGTGCAGATACCTCCCAACAGGGTCACTAGAGAACCCAATGAAATACATAAGCAAGATGACCTGCCAGCGTGCAGCACGCAGTGCTTGATAAACGGAGTTGCGGCCGTGGAGGCTGCCCTTTCCCCCGGCACGGGACCAGCTTCGTGTCCTCCCTGCATCCTCCACACCACACAGCCTGGACAGTTTTAGGAATATGCGCTCCTTGCTGCTGCCTCCAGGCCTTTGCTACAAGTTTCTGTCGCTCAGCATGCCCTCCCAACCAGCTTTTCCCCTTCCAGCTGCTGATTTCCAGGCCAGCTCAAACAAAACCTTCCATGCTGGCTGGAATTCAGCTCCGCAGAAAGGCCAAGAAAGGCTGGGGAAGGTTGTGGGTGGGAGGGGACCCTTCAGCCACAGGCCCAGCGGGCCAGCGCATGAGCAGAAAGGGACTCCAGGCTCCAGCCACCGACAGCGGCTGCTCCAAAATCCTGACCAAGATGCCAGGCGCACACACACTCGCACACATGCACACACGCATGCACACACACTCGCACACATGCACACACACACACACACATGCGCACAGTGGCCACCTTGGGGGGCTGGCTGCAGAAGGGGAGGCAGCCAGGAGTGAGGGAAGAGCCAGGCAGGTCGGTCACCGCTCGCAGGAAACACCCCCACCCCAGGCCCCGGAAGCTCTGGCGCAAGAGAAAGCGGGCCTAGACCGGGCCCTGGGAGAGCCGGGTTTGGATCTAACTGCCACTCAGCAGCTGAGTGAATGCCCTTTTCTCACTTGCGAAGTGGTGACTATGCTTCAGGAATTAAGACGCTGGGCGGCAAAAGCATTAGCTCACAATACTATCTGAGCTTTTTCTGACCTCCGGGGTCACGGCCACCTGCCTGGCCCTCACCTCCTGCCATCCCCCTGCCTTCCCCCCCACCCCACCCCCACCTGTCATGCCCCACCCCCACCTGTCATGCCCCACCCCCACCTGTCATGCCCCACCCCCACCTGTCATGCCCCACCCCCACCTGTCATGCCCCACCCCCACCTGTCATGCCCCACCCCCACCTGTCATGCCCCACCCCCACCTGTCATGCCCCACCCCCACCTGTCAGGCCCCACCCCACCTGTCCTCATGCCCCACCCCCACCTGTCCTCATGCCCCACCCCCACCTGTCCTCATGCCCCACCCCCACCTGTCCTCATGCCCCACCCCCACCTGTCCTCATGCCCCACCCCACCCATCCTCATGCCCCACCCCCACCTGTCCTCATGCCCCACCCCCATCCTCATGCCCCACCTCACCTGTCCTCATGCCCCCCCTCATGTCCCCCCACCCCCACCTGTCCTCATGCCCCACCCCCACCTGTCCTCATGCCCCACCCCCACCTGTCCACCACACTGCTTCTGAAGGACGTCCAGTCTAGGCTCTTGTTCTATAACCAACTGTATATTTATTACCCTTATGTGTTTACCGCCTGCCTCCCCTCTCCTCAGAACTCTGGTTCCATGAGGGCAGGGGTTTTTTTTGGTTAATTCACTGCTGTGCTTTCCCCCCAAGCCTAGCAGTGTCTGACACATAGTAGGTGCTCAATAAATACTTGCTGAGTGACTGGTCCCCAACTGCTGTACTTGGATTCACTGGTTGTTCGTGCCAACCTGGGCTACTGTGTGCACACACCAAGTTCCAGATACCTGCAGCCTGAGCTCCTAGAACGTCGAACACGTGCCAGGACAGAAAGGTTAACTTTCCAGAAGGGCGAAACAGGAGGAAGCTCTGGTGTTTTCTCACTTTGGATAGTGCAAGTCATTCCAGATGGCCGTGACCTTGCATCTTGAGCAAACCGGCTTAGGTGACAGACAGGCAAGCTGCGTGCATCCTCGTGTGTCTGGAGACTTATAAATAATGACCACCAGGCCCAGGGGGCTGCGGCTCCCGCTGAGCTGCTGCCGGCAGCGAGACGGCTTGATCCAGGTTTGTGGGCCCCACATGGGGCACCCCCAGTGTGCCAGGAGAACCTCTTCTCCACCAGGTGCCTGGGCCTCTGCCTGACCCCAGGCTTGCCTGCCACCAGCTGTGAGGCAGAGAAATGTGACTTTCACCTGAGTCGCTAACAGGTCACCAGAGGCACCTTCTGAAGGTGTGAAGGGCTCTCACTGCCCCGGGACCAACTCCATGGAGCATCCACGCATGGAGCTAGGTGTCTGGTCCCTTCTCACCCCACGCCTCACGGCAGTGCACAGGACAGGGATGGGAGACCCCTGGGCCCACCTGAGGGCATCAAGGCACGTGTGGCTTGGCAGCAGGATGCTCAGGGCTGTCATGGGATCTCTGTCCACCCTACAATGTGGGAACAGGCTTGCCCTCAGGGCCAGGTGGTCTTGGACTCAGGGATTCGGCTGGGGTGGGAGGCAGGGCAGAGCCTGGGGTAGTAGGCTCCACTCCTGGCTCTCCTGACCACTGCTGGGTAGCCTTGGGCAAGTGACCTAACCTCTCTGTGCCTCAGTTTTTTCATGTAAGACGGAGAGAATCATGGTGTCTCCCCCATAGGGTTACTGTGGGGAGTCAGTCCGTGAATTCAGGTACAGCTCTCAGAGCAAGGGAAGTGGTCGGGACAGTAAACGACAGCTGCTCCCAGAAGGTCCCACTCCAGTCCCAGGTAAACTGCCTCTGGCCCAGCTGTCGTCAGAGGGCGCTCGCTGGCCACGGGACCCCTGGTGTAGGCACCTGCTGGGCCTGCCACAGCAAAGTGCCACCGACTGGGCGGCTCACACGACAGAAATTCAGCGTCTCACAGCTCTGGAGGTTGCAAGCCCAAGGTGGAGGTATCGGCAGGGCTGGTTTCCCCAAGACCTCCATCCTTGGCTTGTAGGTGCCACCTTCTCCCCGTGTCCTCACACGGTTGTCCCTCTGTGTGTGTCTGTGTCCTAATCTCCTCTTCTTATAAGGACATCAGTCAGGTTGGATTAGAGCCCACTCTCGTGACCTTGTTTCGACTGAATTACCTCTTTAAAGGCCCGGTCTCTACATATTGTCACATTCTGAGGTGCTGGGGGTTAGGGCTTCAACATATGAATTGGGGGGACACAGTTCAGCCCAACACCTGGGCACTTGCTCGGCATTTAAGGGGCTGGTCCCGTGGCCACCCTGGGTTCTCGAGTTCCTGGACATTTGTAGAGTGAGCTGGGCCGTGGAGGGGGGGTGGCAGGCAGGTGGTCCGTGACTCTCCGCAAGCCCCTTCTCACCTTCACACAGCGCTCCCAGGACCCCAGAACTGCGTGGTAAAATTCACAGGTCACTGCCTCGCAGCTGGTTTAAGACAAAGGGAGACTGAGCTCCTGGGTCCTAAGCCGGCCCTAGAAAACAGGAGTGAGGAAGCCACGGCTGCCGCAGCGTGCCAGGCAGAAACACCGAGCCGAGGAGGCGCCCCAGGCCCCAGGGAGGCGGAAGGGCTAGTTCGGAGGGTGGGGCTGCGATGCTAGAGGACGAGCCCTGACCGGCGTGGGCGCCAGAGCACAGGGCGGTGACGGGCACCCCGGGGAGGCCCACGGGGACACACCCAGAGCATCACAGCCGGCTTCGGCCCACTCCCCGAGTACTAATCACCGTGCCAGGCACAGAACAAGACATGTGTCTGCACTGGAGATGTCCCCGTTGGTGTGGACAGTGTAGGTGCACCCTCGCACACACGTCCACTTCCGGTCTTGGTTTAGAAGCCCCTCCCTGGCTCCCAGGCCGGGTGTTTCCTCTGAGCTCCCAAGCCCCCATGCATCTGGCACTCCGGTCACTGTAGCTTTGTCACTATTGGGTCCCAGCCCCCAGCACCACACCAGGAGCACAGTAGCCATTTGTCAATGCCGTGGAATGAGCAAGCCGAGGATCTGCAAACCCCTCTCTCTGGGCACTGGGGACTCTGCAGCTCTGCTCTGGTGCCCCTCAGGGTCTCTGACTCTGTGGCCACTTGGGGAGAGTGACAGGGATCTCCATGCAACCTCCTGACCCAGGGGGCTCGGGTGAAGGGTTTGCGGAGGTCTGTCTGCCTTCGGGGGGCTGGTTCTGGACAAAACAGAGGTGACAAGAGACCCAAATTCCTTCGTTCAGAGGCTCAGGGACCAAAGGGTGGTCTCCAGCCCCCGGGGTCTCACATCTTCTCCTTGGGAGGCGGCAACACGCCTCTTATCCAGCTATGAGTGCGCCCCAGGGCAGGGGGGCCAGCACTCTGGTAACACTCAGAGCAGCTGGGAACCGCCACGAACTCAGCCTGTTGGTCCTGTGTATTTCTTGTATGAATGGAGCATGTCAGCGCTCTCCTGTAATTCACCTTGTCATCCTTAATAGCTAATAATAAGAGTTAACATTTTCTAAACCAAGCACTTTATATTCGTGATCTCATTTAATCCGTGTAAAGGCTGGGGAAGGCCGGGTGACTTGTCCAGGGTCGTATTGCGAGTACTAATGAGGACACTGAGAGCCAACGCTTTGAACGGCGTGTACAAGGCACTGTTCTAAGCCTTTAGTTGATATCCACTTATTTTTCCAGACCCTTTGTGCTGGGGCTGGGGCTACACCAGCTACAGCAGGCGCTCAGCAAAAGCTTATTGAATGAAGTAGTTTCTGTATCTTTCCCTACATCCCAGATACCTGGCGCGGTGTCCGGGATACTGGAGATGCTCACTGAATACTTGTTGTTTGGCTGGAAGGGTGAGTGGGGCAAGGGAGGGCGGGAAGGAGGGAAGGACAAAGTGACGGATGAGTGGATGGGTGGATGGATGGATGGAGGGATGGAGGCACGGATGAAAGGATGGGTAGACAAAGGAGGGATGGACGGATGGTGACAGACGGAGGGACGAGTGGTGGGCTGGGTGGATGCGTGCCAGGCCCCCCCATGCAGCGTGGGGAAGACAGGCAGGTGGAGACAGGGCCTGCGGCTGCCCACTGAGGAGAGGCGCCATGGACACGGAGAGCCAGGGGCCTTCAGAGACGAGAGAGTCCTCACAGGGAGAAAGGAAGGCTCCCTAGAAGCGGTGGCGTTTGAGCTGCACTTGTAAAGATCACCGTGGCGGATGTGGGGCAGGCCCCCTGGAAGGAAGGAGGGCACAAGCGCAGCACAGGGCAGGGGAGAGGTGATGTCCCTCCTTGGAGTCACCAAGCTCCTCGTCTGTCCCCCACCCAGCCCTCGCTCCTGCGGGTCCCTTTCTCCTCCTGCAGCACCGCCCTGGCCTGGCCTGGAGCAGACAGGTCCCCAATGTCACCGCCCGACCTGATGTGGCTGTGCTGCGTGTCCACCGGCCAGAGCCCAGAACTCGAGGAGCATTACCAGAAGCAGGAACGAGCACGTATGGAGCAAGCACCTATGCAGGCCAGGCACCCAACACGCGTGATCTCAGTAACCTTCACGGCGACCTGGCCGTGGTCGGACCTGACATTTCACAGATGGGGAGACTGGCCTGGCCATCGTCACACAGCCAGGGGCCGGCAGAGGCTGGTCTGAGCCCAGGGAGGCTCACTCAAAGCCTGGGGCCTTCCGCCGTGGGGGGGAGACGGAGAGCGGGTGAGACTCGGGCTCTGGTGCACACACTTGGCGTCCACACCAGCCCCGTGTGGCCACCGCAAAGCCAAGGGACAAGACCGGGGGCCCGCTGACTCTCCACTCAGCATTTCTTAGTGAATAATCAGGAGCTATTAAGAAAACCCATAATTCTCTCAGGGACGCTAGAGAGAGGGGCCGTGTAAGTCCCGAGCCCTGCGCTCCGCAGGCTGCTGTGGAGGTGAGTGTGGGCACGCGGTCGCCCCGCCCGGCCTCCCCTCTGGCCCCGCAGGCCGCTGGGCAGCCGGCACCCCGTCACCACATGGCACAGCTGCAGGGAGGACCGAGTCCAGGAAGAGAAGAGAAGGTGGGTGCACGCCTGAAAGCACCACAGAACAGGGACTCTGAGGGCTCCCGCTTCTGGGGGAGTTTCTGGAAGCTTCCTGGAAAAAAATCCCAGCAGCCACCCAGGTGTGCCCCCCAAATGTCACTCCTACATTCTGCACAGCTGCTGGGTGGCGGCTCTGGGGTCTGCAGGAGAAGAAATGCGTCGTTCCTGCCTCGAGGGGCAGAGTGAGCTCAGCTCAGCCGCCGTAGCAAAAGCGCCCCAGCCCGGGCTCCAGCGGCGGACCTCGACTCCTCACGGCTCCGGAGGCGCTGGCAGACCCACTGTCTGTGAGGGCCACGTCCAGGTCTGAAGATGGCCGTCCTCACACAGCGGAGAGACCATCTGTCTGTGTCTCTCCCTAAAGGGGCACCAGCCCCATCACGAGGGCCCCACCCTCGACACAGCCACCCCCAGGGCCCCAACTCCTGGCACCATCACACCGGGGGCTGGGGCAAGATTCTTCCTGACTCACCAGCATACGCATTTGGGGGACACAAGCACTCAGTCACAGCCGAGGTTGAGGTTCGGGGGGCAGGTGGGCACAGCCAGCGGGGAACGGGTGTATTCTCCTCACTCAAGAGCCGGGGACATTTCTGGTGTCTGGGGGGCCTAGGGAGCCCACAGACGAGGCCATGGAAGGACGTGCTGGGCCTTGCCAGACTGGGCAGGAAGAGGAGGCAGGCTAAGTGACGCCCAGGAGGGGTGGAGGGGACACAGGCTAAAAACAGGACGGGCCGAGTTGCAGAGGCACGAGCTGATCTCACAGCACTGGGGAGCCACTGAGGGTTTTGGGCAGGCAGTGACATCATGAGACCCATCTCTGGAAACATCCTTCCAGGACAGCATTACCGTCAGACCACACAACGGGATGAGTGGGGAGGCCCTCCCGGAAGAATAGACACGACCATGTGAACTTCTGGGAAAGAGACGTTGTCCAGGCCAGTCTCATCTACTGTCTTCCACAATCCCTGGCGTGAGCCGAGGGGGCTTTCTGTGTGTCCCCAAGCTCAGCCCCTCCTTCTGCCCCCATCTGAACCCCGTTCCCACTGCCCAGAACAGCCTCTCCTGACCCCACACCACCCCACCCCCTTTCTCCTCATCCTCTCGTGTGACTCTCGTGCAACCCAAAACAGCAGCCTGACACTTGCATTTCCCCCTCCGGCCTGTCTTCTCCCAAAGGCTGAGGGCTCCAGCGGGACGGCCCTGCACAGCTGGGTGTGCACTCCGTGGTTTCCTAACAACTCGAGGAATGGTGTATGAGCATCCAAACTGGGCCCCGCCCACACAGCATGTTTATCAGAACCCATCGCATTTATAATCCCATGCTTTTGTACACGTTGGTGCTCCATTAATGCATTGGAAATGGAATCCATCACCAGGGTAGCTTGTACTTGAGTGAAATGGTCCATCCTGTACTCCCACCATCTGGGCCCCGCGCACAGCAGGGAACCCATAAACAGGCCCTCAAGGGTTGCATGGGACCCAGCCCTGGCAGGCTCTGCCCAGCTGCACATGCAGCTCCTGAGGTCTGGGAAGGGCCATAGGTCCCCGGGGCCCAGCTGTGGGAGACGTTCAGTGCTCAGCTGCCCCCAGCTCCGCCTGGAGACCCACAGGGGCCTTCTGCTGGTGCGAGAAGCCTCATGACACCCAACTATGCAGAACACGCTTCACGTTGCAAAGCAACCACCCTTGACCTGCAGAGAGCCAGTGCTCACCTGCAAGCAGGGCCTGCACCTTTGCCTGCGGGGCACTCGGCAAAGTAGGAGAGCACCGAGGTCACAGATGGGAGCCCTCTCTGCACAACCTGACTCCACAAACTCCCACCGTCACAGCACAGGCAGGAGGACAAGCTTGGGACGTGGCAGTGAGGACGAGGATGGTGGCCCATGTTGGGGACTGAGAGGCCCAGGAAGATGCAACCCCTGAGACAGGCCCAGACCTGTGAAGGGAGGCAGGGTGAGAGCAAGGACGGGAGGAGGCCATGGGGGAGAGGGGTGAGGAAACAGGGGGGTCCCAGGGAAAGCCCAGGTGGGCCCTGGTGTGGGTGCAGAGCTGGGTGAGATCAAGGGGCCAGAGGGGGGCATGTCACATACCCAGGTCAGCACTGCTCGGCGCCTGGGTGTGAGGAAAAGATTTCTGAGCTACGACACTGAAAGCACAATGCATAAATGAGAAAATCGATAAATTGCACTTCATCAGAATTAAATACTTGTGCTCTTCAAAAGATGCTGTGACGGGATGAAAAAGCCAAGCTGCAGACAGGGAGAAAAGATCCGCAGATCACACGTATGATAAAGGACTGCACATGCTAAAGGACCTGAGTGTGTGAAGAGCTCTCAAAACAATGACGACAAAAGAACAGTTTTAAAAATGGACAAAGGATTCTATTAATAACAGACCCTTCACCAAAGAACATACAGGTGGGTGAAGAAGCTCGAAAGAAGATGCTCGACATCATTAGTCATCGGGAAAGTGCAAATCAAGCCATAATGAGATACCACTCCACACCTATTAGGGCCTAAAATTTAAAACATGACTATGCCAAGTGTTGACAAGGACTTGAAGGACCCGGAACTCCCATTCATTGCTGGCAGAAATGCAAAATAAGTTTGGCAGTTTTTTAAAAAGCTAAACATGTCCCCAACATGATTCAGCCATTCCACTCCTAGGTATTTACCCAAGAGAAATGAAGGCATATGTTCCCACAAAGACTTGTATGGGAACGCTCCTATCGGCTTCATTTGTAATCGCCAAAACCCAGAAACCACCCACATGTCCATCAACAAGCAAATGGGCAAACAAATTGTGGTCTCTCCTGGCAGCAGCAGAGAAAGGAAAGAACTATTGATTGACGCATGTGACAGCAGGAATCAATCTCAGAACAGCAGTGCTGAGTGGAAGGCTGCAGACAGGACGCAGTGCACGCCGCACTCCACTGAGACGAAACTCCCTGGAAGGCCAAGCGTCCACAGCGGCGCCGTCTGGGGAGGGGCAGGGAGGGAGGCAGGGCTGGGAAAGGGTCAAGGGCACTGTCGGGGGGTGCCCGTGGGCCCTATACGTCGCAACTCATCAGGGTGTACACTTGGAACACGTGCAGTTCATTGGTACCTACACACCTCAGTGAAACTGTTCCTTGTAAACCCTGCCCAAGCCGGGCGTGTCCCTCTAGCCGAGGGCAGGCGTCTCACTGCGAGAGCCACCGAGCCGCCGCATTGCTGATTCACAGAGCAGTTCCATACACATCTTTCTCTGTGTAGATTTGCCAAGATTTGCTGATAAAATTCTGTCTTTCTTTGAGGCCTAAAATCCTCCCAAACCAGAGCAGAGCAAACTCAAACCCAAGGTCGAGGCCAGGGAAGACTTCCCACTCCACCCCAGGTCCCGTCTGCCTTCCGGCCCCGACCTGGGGTGAACGTGCATCAGGCTGGGCAGGTCTTGGGGTGTGTTTCGGTGTTTCTGGAGTTGGAGGCTGCTCTCAGCGGACAGGGCCTCACGGGTGGACCAGTCCGGTGGTTCACAAACCATTTTCAGAATGAACTCTTATACGATATTATTATGCAAATTTATTCAACAAATGCCATTTGTAAAGCCAATCAATGTGATAGGGAGGCTGCTCTAGTGAACACGCACCTCTGGGCCTGCTGGCGTCGCCCCGGGACCCAGGGTTGTGTGACCTTGGACAACTGTCTTAACCTCTCTGTGACTCAGTTCCCGCGTTTCTAAAATGGGAATGAGGACATCACAGACCTCTGTGAGCTGTGGAGGAGATTAAATGTGGTGACACAGGCACACTGTTTCACAGACGCGCGGCCAGGGCGGGCCCCCGACCGCCAGCTCTCCACGCTAAGTGCCACTGGCGCTCTGCCCCCCGAGGCCTCCCTGCAGCGTCTGTTCCTGGAAGGCCTTTCTCCCCAGCTCCAAATTCCCCAAATCTACCCATCCTTTGCCCTTCTCTAAAATGCCTTTCCGAGTGGAAAACCCAGAAGTCTTGAGTTTGAATTTACCTCATTTCCTAGTGTCATGATCTTTGTCACCTCAGCCACCTCCTTGAACCCCCATTCTCAGCTCTGCCCACTGGGGGTGACATCCCTGGCTTGCAGAGCTGCTGGAGAGAGGCAACGAGTCGGCACATGGCACTTGCAGCTGACACCTTCCAAGCCCTGGAGACCACAGTGTGGCTGGACGGACCCCTCGCGGCAGGTCCCACAGGCCTTGGTCCTTCCCCCCAGCCTGGCAGCTACACAAGGGTGTGGCTGGGCCAACTGTTCGCTTCCCTGTCCCCACCCCGCAGCCAGCCCAGAGCCTGGAGGAGAGAAGGTGCATCGTAACAATTGATCACATGGAAGCGATGCCCGCTGCCTTGCAGCTCCGTGGCAGAGCACTATGAAGGACGAAAGGCTCTCAGGAACCCTCAGCAGCAAGCCGAAGCCACACGTATGTGCGGAGGGCTCAGTTCACACTCCCATTTCAAATACTGCAGACAAAGGGCCTGTCCTCCGTGCCAGCCGGTGTCAGTGTGAAGCCAGGCCCTCCGCTCGAGTCCGTACTGGCTTCCGATCAGGATGAGCTACGAGGGAGAGGCCCTGGCGCTCTCAAACTTGCTCAAGATATATTTGGCTGCCAGGACTGCTGTATCTCCGGTGCAGTTTTCAGGTGCATAGAGAGTTCTGAATCCCTGAGTTCCGCGTTGCTAGGAAACGAATCTAGAAGTCAGGAGCCCTAAACTTCATCACTGGCAGCATCTCCTACTCACTGGGCGCCCTGGGGTGAGTCACTGAACTTCTCTGGGGCGGCTTCCACGCTGGCACACAGGAGAGAAAGCACCTGCCGCCCAGGGGATGCCACAGTGGTGCCAAAGGGCACCAGATGACTTAGACCCACCAAGCGCTGGCGACCCTCCCGGCCCGCAGAGCACTGGACCCAGACACTGGTGGCATGCAGGGCCGGACTGGGGTGGCAGAGGGAGGGAAGATTCTGCTCAGGACTGTGGAAAAGCTCCACAACCCTCTGAGCAGTGTACCCTGAGACTCCCGGCAGGGGCAGAGGGCCCTGGGGAAAGGGTGCAGCACTGGGCCGTGTGTGGCCACTGCTGCTCTGCATGGGCCAGCACTGCGGCTTTCTCCTGGGGAGGCAGCGGAAGAACAGAGAGAGAGAGAGAGGACCCGGTGGTGGGGGACCCAGGGGCATGAAGAGGGGTGGGCTGCCCCGGGGGCGGGGGTGGCCAGTGGGAACCGAGATGCCTCCAGCTCCCCCGAGCTGCAACGCAAACCCAACCGGGCGGCGCCGCCACTCGGCAGGTCCCAAACCCACCGACCCTGGGGATGAGCAGTTGGCCTGAGGTTCTGGAAATCCAAGAAGGGGGAGGTCTCACGGACGGGTCACTGAGGAGCAGGGGGAGGAGCAGGTGCCTGCTCCAAACACGGAACCCAGGTGGCAGCTTCGGCTTCCACGGCCTCAGGTGGGTGGGGCTCAACCTTGTTGACTCCCCTCCATCAGGGGACGCTGCTCAAGGTCGCTGGGTGCTGAGCGGCGGTGGGGGGGGAAGGGGGTGCTCCCACCACCATGAGGCCAGCCAAGCACCGGCCTCTGTCCTGGAGTGGGCGGCGCTAAGCCCTAGCGGAGCCTGAGTGGAGAAAGCGCCCCTGAGAGGGGGGTGGAGAAAGGGGCGGGGCTCCTCCGACACCCCTGCCTCAGAGCAGGGTCCCACGTGTCCCGACTGCACCAGGGGAACAGACGGGCCACAGGAAGCCCGGGGCGGCTTCTGAGAAACAGCAAAGGGCAGAAGCCCACTGCCCATGCACACACCCACGTGCACACTTGCCAGGCACACACACGCCCCTGCAGCCCCCACCGAAGCTCTGTTCTCTCTCGGTGTTTGCAGAACAGCTGTCTGCACCCACCCTCCGCCGTCTCCCTCAGAAGGAAAATGCCAGAAAGAACAGTTCTGCCCAGGGGAGAGGGACGGTGGTCGAGCCCTGGTCCATCTGCGCCTGGCTCTGCCACCCCACCCCCCACTTCACTTCACCACTGGGAGCCTCTGTTTCCTCATCTATAAAATGAGGGAAACGCTCCCCCAGCCTGGACACACCGCGGGGACTGTGTGAGAGAACAGACCGGAAGTTGTCCACATCCAAGGGGCCGTTTTTCTTCTTTTCCAGATGAATTAGTTATGGAAGGAATTTCCAGGCTGCTTGGAAGGGAAGGAGAGGAGAGTCATGCATGGAATCTTCCAGAATCCCCGCCTGGGACCTGTGATCAGTCCTGCCCAGGCACAGCGCCGTCTTTGTGCAGCTCTGAAAGTCGTCTGGGGGAGGGGAGGGGAAGAGAATGGTGGGGGGGGCTGCAAGCTGATGTCACCTTCAGAGGTATCCAGCACAGAAGGCACTTAGTCTCTTCCCAGCCTCAGTTTCCCCAAAGCACAGCAGGACCGCAGAGAACTGGATGTCTCAGGAAACCAGGGAGCTGGGCAGTGTGACCTTTCAGACTCTCCCAGGCACCAAAATAGTGGGAGACCCTTTGCGAGAACTAATTCTTGGTGCTCTGCCCAGAAAGGCCACCCAGCCTGGCCCCAGCCCCCGCTTAGGGGGCTCCCCTACAACTCCGCCCACCTGCTGTCCCACTGACCCCGCAGCAGTCACACCTCACACCCTCAGGCACAGCAGGGCCAAAGCCACCCTCGTCCCCTGCACCCTTCCTCTGCTTCCTCCTTCACAGCCGCCTGCCACCCATCACCCCTCCCCCACGACCATCCACAAGCTGCCCTGGAGTCTCCTCCAGCCACAGCCACCCCAGAGCCCATGCCCGGCACAAGGCTGACCCAGCCAGCGCCTGCTGGCTCTGGAGGGCAGTCTGAGCCCCCGCGCCCACCCCTGCACCTGCCCCTGCCCACATGCAGTCAGCCGGGGATATCCGTTCTCAGGGAGCGTGTGACAGGGGAAGGGTCCAGCAGGGGGCCGGGACGCAGGACTGGCTCCAGCCTCTCCCTGCTTCACGGCAAACGCAGGAGTCTGAGTTGCAGTGAGGAGTGACCACAGGCAGGGAGGCACCCACGTGGCCATGGGAGCCCCATGCCTGACCCTCTGCTGTCCTACACGGGGAATGTGCCCAAGCTCACAGGCCAGGTGGGGTCTTCCTCCTCAGCATGTGTCACCAACTGTCACCTCCAGCTGGTCTCCTGACTCAGCCTCACCCATCCGTCCATGTACCTGTGAGTACCGTCCAGCGACTGAAGAATGCGGGTCAGCTGCCGGGGGCAGCAGCTGTGGGCTCGGTGGGGGATGGGACCGTGGCAGGCCCCGCCCTCGGACACCTCCACACAATTCTGCACACCTCACCTCCACTGTCCACCAATTGGCACCGAGAAGCAACCCCAGGGCCCTGGCCCTCCCGTGGAAGCCACCAGCTGAACACCAGCTCTGGAACATTTACACGAGCAAGAAAGAAACTTCTATTGCATGGAGTCCCTGAGACGCTGGGGTGCATTGCAGCAGCTAGCGTTTCTCTGAGAAATGCATCCCCCAACCTTGTCCACCACCTGCTGTGCTACCGCAGGGAACAGAGGAAGGAGCAGGGAGGACGGGGCCCGCAGTCAGCAGGGACCCCACAGTTAGCTGCGCGCCATGTGGGAGGATGGGTGAGGGGTGGGCCATGTCTCTATTTTCAGAACTGGGCGAGCATTCCTCCTTCTCACGATTGGATTCTATCAAAAAGATGTTCTGAGAGAAAATAAAGTAGAAACAGGACAAGAAAGGCGGGTACACGGGTCTGAGTAAGGAACGCCAGCCCTGGAAGCCCGGGGCCTCCAGCGCTAAGCCCGGGCAGGGCTGCCACCCAAAGGGTGTCCCAGCCGCAGGACACGTGGAACCTCCTGACTGCACTGTGCGACTCGTCTCGGGAAGGAGAAGAGGGAACAGGAAGCGAGGAGCTACACTCAGCTCCGCCGCTGGAGCCCTGCTGCAGGCCGGAGCCCTCCACCATCCTCCGCACACGCCAGGCTCCCGCGGCCCCCAAGCATCCACCCCAGCCTGCCCCCCCGGGAGGTCTAGGCCCCCTCTTCCTCTCCTGCCCGCCCGCCCCTCCCAGCCTTCTGCTCCCTCACCCAGCTCCAGGCCCAGCTCCTGGAGGAAGAAACGGGGGCTAAGAAGGGACTGATGTCCCCTGAATGTTTATGATGTGTCACAAACTCTTCCCAGCTCGCACAGCCCTGGAGGACAGGGATGAGGCCTGTTTACTACCCGGACCCAAAGACTCTCCTACAGGAAGCCCCTGGAAGAGATGCCAACTACATGTCTGTGAAAAATGCATAAAGAAAGGGAGGGAGGGACAAACAGAGGGAGGGAAGGGCAGAGGGACAGATGATAGACAGAGGGAAGGACAGAGGAAGGACATCTCTCCCAAGTGTGTCAACCGTCGCCTGTCCTTGTTGCTATCGGGAAAGAGGATTCTGAGTCCGACAGACCCACCTCCATCTGGCAGGTGATTGCTTCCTTGCTCTGGTTTTGCTCCACCTCCCCCACCACTAGATGAGAACGCAGGGCCAAAAGAAAGATTCAAAAAATCAAGGTTTGGTCTCCTGCGCTTTGTGGATGAGTGATACAAATTCTCGAGAAAGAAACGGCTTCGGTTTCCCCGTAACTTGCAGCTGGTGATAGCGCCTGCCTCTTACAGTCCTCGGGCGGATCCTGCAAAACCACACACGAGACTCTGCCTGGTAGGCAGGGCAGGCAGCTGTGGGACCCCTCGGCCCCGCCTGCCTCCGACACCCCTTCTCTCACGACACTCTCAGGACAAGTCCACTGGGAGTGTCACCACCACCTGCCTGTATAGCGAGCATTGAGGCAGCTGGACAGAGACCCGCTGAGTCTGCGCCCCGTGCTCTGATGTGCTCAGCAGATGGCGACTGAGCAACTCCTGTTGCCGGCCCTGTTTGACGCCCTGGAAACGGGGACTGAGCTCGCGGGCCACCCGCCAGCTCACCAACGGGACAGATACCCTGACATTCAGGGCCGATAAGCCCTCAGTTCCCAAAAGGGGTTGCAAGGTGCTGAGACCACCACCAAATGCCAAAATGAACTCTTCCTTTAAGCCCTAGATCACTTGAGCTTAGATAGAAAAACATCAAAAAGAAGAAAGAACAAGGATTGGCCTGGAAAATGTGATTGCATCTAAGATGAGGCCAATTCACACCCAATGCATTTCAAGAGTCAAAAAGAGGCGTGGAGGAATTTTGAAATAACAAAAAGTGATGAATTGTCTTCTTTTTAGCAAAGGAAAGACTAGAGAATGCATAAAAAGCAAAACATTCATTGTCACCGTCACCAACAGATAATATCATTAGTAACTCCCTGAAACCTGAGTTCCCGGCACAATTAACAAGTTGCCGTCTTTTACTTAATGAAGCTGGGACGCCTCATTGATTTGGATATTGGGTTTCCCTCTGGAACTGACTTCCTGTGCTGTGGCTGTCTTTCCCCTGACCCCACGCCAGCTCCTTTTTAAAAAGGTCCTCCGGGGGCACTAATTTTGGAAAATCAAATTAGATTTGCTTTTTATTACCCCATCGAGGACTGGCCCGGAGCACCTGCCACGTTACCATTCTGTGGTGAGCACAGCGCCCCAGGCGCACGAAGCCCCTCTGCCGGGGCTTGAAGGTGAGGCCATCGCTGGGCTGGGCCTCACGCAGCTAGGCGGACACAAACCTAAATGATTAACATACGATTAGGGAAACTCTGAGGTGCTAATCAGATGATATTCTTATGTTTATTGATGTCATAAAATGCTATGCAATATCCTTATCATAGTGAGTGAAGTGATCCAGGAAGACACACACCTACATACATTCACACACTACATATGTATTGATTGCCTACTATGTGCTGGACACTGTTCTAGAAGCTGGGGTACAACAGTGAAAAAAATGGACAAAATGAGCTTACATTTACTGGGGAAAACAGAAGAGAAACAAATAAATGGGTGAAATACATGTTTGGGTCCAACTGTGTCTGATGTCATGGAGAAAAACAGAACTGAGGGGGTACAGAGCAGGCAGGGTGGGCCCTGGGCTGCAATTTTAAATGGAGTGGTCGGGGGGCTTCAATGAAAAGTGGGGAACTTTCGGCACCTAAAGGAAGGCAGAGAGCCAGGCAGACATCTGGGCAGACGAAATGGCAAGTGCAAAGGCCCTGAGGCAGGGGTGAGCTCAGCAAGGACGAAGACCAGCTCGGAGGCCCCGATAATGATCTTGGCTTTTCTTCTGAGTGATGTGGGAGCCACCACACAGTGACCAGCCACGCACCTGTCATTTCTCCAGCAACATGCAAGCTTTTTGAGGGCAGTCGCTGCATCTGACTCTTGTCTGCACCTGGCATCCTTGCAAATGACTGCCCCACAAAGAGCTCACAATCAGGCCATAGGGATGAGACCAGAGACAGGAACCAGTGAACAAGACAGAATTCTTGTCATGAAGTGCTGAGCTGGGAAGGGTGGGCTGCAGGTACACACAGCACAGGTGTAGACACTTTGGAGCCACTTTCTTACTGGAGAAGCTAGAGAGCCATCTCTCCACTTTCCCACTGCTCCATCAGGCAGGGCGCTGCCTGTGGGTCCCTGGGTGGCACAGAGGCCACCACAGAGGCATAGGAGGGGAGAAGCATAGGTCCCCTAGCCACAGAAGTGATTCTCTGTGTATTGGATTTGTCTAGGAAAGACCCCTGCAGGCAAAAGGATCCCGCCCCGCACAGGCACGGCTCTAAGCACGTGCACACGCTGACTCCGTGGGCTCGTGTGGCCTGTGGCATCGGTGCCACCACTGTGTCCGTGTGCAGGTGAGGAAACTGGGGCACAGAGGAGGGAAAGAACTCGCCAGTCTTTGAATCCTGGTGGTGCCATGTCCACGCCCTTCAGCCACCACACCTGGCCTTGCCCAGTTGCTCTCCGCAGCCAGCCCCGACCCGGCACGGGCCGGCTGAATAAGAATGCAACCCAGAGACACGTGCAGAGCGGCACACCGTGTGGGAGGGCAGCGTGGGCAATGCAGAAAGGAGGGGAACTGCCCGTTTCCACCTCATTTTGGTGGTTTCAGGAAATGCATTTTCTGCTGGGGCTGAGGATTCACAATACTCGGTGTGGGCTGTTGGGGTCACTCCGAGGATTTGGGCCAGCCTGGGCTTCTGCCGCGGGGGAGGACAGTCCGGAGTGCTCCACCCCTCCCTGCTCCCCAGGCCAATGTGGAGCCCCTTCGCAGGTAGGGAGCACGGGTGCACTTTGACACTTGCTCAGCGGCTCCTCCACTGGGACGCAAGCTCCGTGAGGTAGGAGATTTCCATTTTGATGGCTGCTGTGTCTTCGATGCCTAGCACAGTGACTGGCACATAGCAGGTGCTAAGCAAACAGCAGTAGAACGAATGAAGGAAATGAATGACAAGCTCTGGGCTGTGTTGTGGGATCCAGAGGTGGCCAGACGGTGTCTGACCCAGACAGAGAAGGACGCAGTCCATCCAGGCCTGGGTGGAGGGAACAGAGACTGCAGGGACCCAAGGAGGTGATGCTGAACTGACTCTTGGAGACTGAGGCTTGACCCTACAGAAAGGTGAAAGGCCGACTCCACCAGAGAGGTCAGGGAGCACATCCCAGAGAGCTGAGCCTCATAGAAGAGGCAGGAAGGGCACAAGGAGGGTATCTGGCAGAGGTCGTGCAAGGTCGTGGAAGAAGCAGGAGCACGGCTGGGACAGGACACAGCTGGGCAGGAGCACGGCTGGGACGGGACCCGGCTGGACAGGAGCACGGCTGGGACGGGACCCGGCTGGGCAGGAGCACGGCTGGGACGGGACCTGGCTGGGCAGGAGCACGGCTGGGACGGGACACGGCTGGGACGGGACCTGGCTGGGCAGGCAGTGGGACCCTGCAGAAGCCCCGGGGGCCAGCGGCCAGACACATTCACACACGGCTCCTCCACGGGAGCCTCGACCGTGCCGGGTCGGGGCTGGGTGCAGAGGGCAACTGGGCAAGGCCTGGAGGGGAAGAAGGCTGGCAGGAGGTAGGCAGCAGAGGGTCCGCTCAGGCCACTGTGGCATGACACGTGGTGGCTGAAGGGCGTGGACACAGGACCACCAGGATTCAAAGACTGGCGAGTTCTTTCCCTCCTCTGTGCCCCTGTTTCTTCACCTGCACATGGACGCAGTGGTGGCACCGACTCCACAGGCCACACGAGACCACGGAGTGAGCGTGTGCACGTGCTTAGACCAGGGCCTGTGCTGGGCGGACCAACGCCACCATCTCTGCATTGCTGGAGGGTGGAGGCCGGGGGGCCCCATTTCCCGGGACTCACAGGTATTGGCGAGAGCTGTGGAAGGCAAAGAACAGCTTCTCCCTGCATGCTGGGCAGTGCATTCAGAGGGACCCCAGTTTTCTCTCTGCCCCCGCCCTGGGCTCCCTGGCTCCCCAGGAAAGACCCCACCCTTTCTGCCCAGCATGCTTCCTGCTCCACCCTTGGGCTGGACCTCACTCCTCACTCCAGACCTCCCTCGCCCAGGCCCCCTCCAGGGAGCTCCCCAGGCAGCAACCGTGCCCGCCCTCCTGCCCAGTGCCGGCCTAACTCACTTTTCAGTGGCCTTGAAGGGCAGGCCGATGCCTTTCCCATCTCAGTCCTCCGTGGCCCTGGTTCATTCTGTCTTGCCCTGATTCTGCCAGGCTTCTATTGTCTTATTAGCCCCCAAAGGCAAAAAACCAGTTTGACCAGACCCTGATTCCTGCCCATCAGAGCTCAGCTGCACCAGCCCTGTGCTCCCGCCTCGGCTCAGAGGGCAGCTGGAGCCAGGGCGGGTGCGGTGTCGGGGGCTCTGGGAGAGGATGAGTCCAGGTCAACACCAGCTTTCTGTCCTGTGTGCCCGGCTGGACGGCAGGACGGGAGTGCACAGAGAGCTTAGGGTGGGTGCGCCGAGCTTACAGTCCCACGGAGCAGGAGTGCCCCAAAGGCAGCTGGATGGGCCCAGTGGGGCCCCAGGAGAATGGGGTGGGCTGCTGCAGTGGGGGTACAGGGTACAGGCCGCGAGAAGCAGCCCCAAACCATGGCCTTCCATCCCCCTTGTTTGGGGAGGGTGAGACGATTAGGGTGGGCACAGCCTTGCAGATCTGAGACCCTCAGCTCCTTCCCCACACACCTTCATGAAGAAAGAACAACAGAAGCCAACCGAGCAGAAACCCCCCAGGATCTAACACGCTCTCACTGCACAGACGTGTGGGTGCTTTCACTTCGTTTTTCAAAAGGAAGGGGGAAAAGTTATCTCCAGCTGTTCTTTGATGTTCCAGGCCAGATGGTCTCCAAGAGATTTATTTGAGGCCGTGCAATCCATACCGAAAGGAACTTGGCGTTGCTGAGAGAAAGAGCGTCTGTGGGACCGTTTCTAAGGGGAAACCAGCAGCAGAGTTGATTGGGACCCGCTGCCTGGCGGCCACGCCTGATTGACAACCCCCACTCCTCCTTAGGGCAGGAACCCACTCAGACAGGCCACACCCGCCCCAGCCGCCACCGCCTGCTTCCAGGGGCCGGCAACCCCAGCACCACCCCGCTGCCCACTTGGCGGCTAAGCGCCCCTATTCATCCCGCCTCACGGCTTCCCCCAGTCTGTCTCGCTGCCACTCCCGGGCTTACGCGTCCAGCTGGTGGGGCTGGGGGGCGCAGGAGGGGGCAGCAGGGCCCAGACGGCCCTTTTGTGAGGCCTCGCTAACACCCCACTAATCCTGCAATGCGCACAGCTCTGCAGCGCTGGGCCACTTCTAATAATCTTCCCGCCAGCCTCATTCCAGAGAGACAAACACTTGCCCCACTGGAGCCAGGCTTGGGAAGCCATGCCCTTGGCCACCTGCGCCAGGGTCCCTGCGGCAGGGCTCTGGACACAGTGTGGGGACACCAAGGACACAGGACAGAGTCCAGCACCGGGCCTGGGCAAAGCCAGGGCCCAGGGCCTCGGGCTCACACACATTTGCTTCTGGGCCCCACTCGGGCAGCCCTCCCTGTCTCTGCTGCAGGCTCTCCTGCTTCCTCCTTCCCTTGACACCCACGGCACGGCCAGCGCTGAAGCCAGAAATCAGACGGGCAGGGGGAGAGACCGTCGTCCCTCATAACCGCCGGTGGCCTTGAGACACGTGCTGTCCACAAAGAGCCCTGCTCCACATCGGCCAGAGCGTTCTGGCCGGCGGTTCTCACCCTGGTCTGGGTCGCCCACCCAGCAGAAGCTGGACAGAGTTCCCGGGACCCTCCCCAGAAAGAGCTGTGTCATCGCCCACAATTTCAGGCCAAACTGGCCTCTGGAAATTATCCAAGAAGCCAAAGCTAGACCCCAGGAGAGACCAGGCTGACCCTCTAACCTCCCATGACTCCCTCTCTAATGTCCCGACCCTTCTCATTCATCCCGGCTGGGGTACCTTCCATGCCCAGAACTCACCCCTGCCTCCACTAGTATGTGCAGAGCCCAGGATGAGCACATGCGGATGTCCCCAGACTGCCCGTTTCTCCACCCACCATGCCCATGCCAGAGCCCAAGGGGCGTTATGTGCATGGGTGTGGACACAGCCTCCACGGCCAAGATCCACTCCCCTCTGTCCCCCACCCTGAGGCCCCACTCAGCAGGCCCACAGGCCTCCAAGTACACATGCTGGCCATGCAGCCCACCCTGAGGGGACAGGCCTGGAGAAGAGGTTTCTCGGGCCCTGGAAGCCAGCTTGGGTCAGCAGGGCACAGAATTACAGGGTCTCAGGTATCGGGATGTGGCCTGCAAGGGGGGTGCCGACCCGGGGGGCTCAGTCTCGGGGACCCACAGGCTCTCTGGGCCCTCTGGAGTGTAGGGCCAGCACACAGCCCAGCACCTGAGTGCCCGCAGGTACCAGCCCCCAAGCGGCATCAGGAGTCCAACGGTGCTGCCTACGGCTGGCTGGAGTCTGGGCTAGCCTTGCTCTTGGGGTCACACAAGACACGTCCAACCTCCCTTCTGCACGGCAGCTCTTCTGTCTCGGGGTTGGGACCACACGATCCTCATCCTACGGAAGCCTCAGACTAGGATGTGGGAGAATAAGCCTTGAGCCTGGGAGAGAGGCCTAAGGGGCGTCAGCACAGCCCTCCTACCGCTGCGCAGGGGGACGCTCAGCCTGGGGCAGGCGTGCCAGGCCCAGACTGTCGAGGGCAGAGGAAACACCGTCTGGTCTCCACTCCCCCGCCAGAGCTCCCCAATCTCCCACCCAGCACGATCCCTGGGATGGGGGCTGGCTGGACGGGCTGGGGGAGGGGCAGGGGCCAGCAGGGCCAACACAAAAGTGGCATTCATGAGGGGACCAGGCGGCAGCCCCACCGACGGGAGGGGGCTTGGCGTTTCCTTCCAGCCTGACTCTGGGGGCTGTTCACGGGTTCCTCCCTCAGTCACCAAGCATGGCGAGGGACCCCAGGCGGGCGCTGGGGCTGCCGGGTGACTCAGACAGGACCTCTGCCCTCCAGGAAGGGAAGGGGTGGGCTGAGGAATCCCAGCCCTCTCCACTAACACAGAGCAGCAGCTCAGAGAGGGAGCCCATGGTGTCCAGGGGAGGAGAGAGGTCAGCAGAGTCTTGAAGACAGAAGACAGTAGGGCTCGGGCGTCCCGGGTGGTCAGCTCACATGCACGTCCGCAAAGCTGGAAGATGCTGGTGTTGGGGCACGGGCGGCCACAAAGCCGGTCTGGGCACCTTGGATGCCAGGCTGGGCATGGGCTTTATCCAGTGGGGGCTGGGGAGTCGCAGCACCTATGCCCCTCCTGTCCCCAGCGGCCAGGGACTACTGAGTGACAGAGGAAAGCCACATGGGGGAGGAGTGGTTGCTTTCTAGAAAGTGTTTTCTGCTGCTGACCTGCAAGGAGCAGGCCTGGTGCTGGACCAGCATTTGCAAATATTAACCCCCTCACCCCTCCCCGCAGTTCTGAATGGCCAGGGCTACTATGATTCCCATTTGACAGATGGGGAAACTGAGGCTCAGAGAGATTTGGTTACCTCCCTAAGGCCCATCCTTGCAACCACCAGCTGTCAGGGCCTCACAGATGCAGAGTGACCTCGGCTAGGGATGAGACCAGTGTCCTCGGTGTTGGGGGCGGGGGGCAGCAGGAGGAGAGGTGGGGTCTGGCAGAGTGCCAGGGCCCTCAACATTCTCACTGCCCTGCCCCAGATTTGGACCAAGTCCCCAGGCCCCCCAGGAGCCCCACCTCAGGGCCTTTGGAGAGGGACAGAGCTTGCCACCAGCAGGCCTGGTCTTGGCTCACAAAATCTGGCTAACGACATGAATGTGCTGCCAACACGAGGCTTGTCCTTGACCCCACCAGAGAGAAAAACAGGGTCCCCGGTGTCCACCCAGAGGGAAAGAGACTTCTGGCTCCCAGAAGCTGTGAGAACAGGGGGCTCGGCAGGTGTTTTCACAGGTGGCCAGGGAGTTGGGAGCACCCCGGAGAGAGCACCCCAAGCAGGCACAGAAACGAGGTCAGCCTGGGGTGGCCACCAGGTGTCACTGCAGCCCAGAGGGAGACGCAGAGCTGTGTCAGGTCCAGTTCCTGGTGCTGAGAAGAGCATGGCTCCGGGGCCCCCAACATGGACCCCTGGCTGGGGGCACAGCCAAGAGAAGGTTCCTACAGGCTCTGCTCAGGACGCCTGGCAGGCTGGGCTCAGGGAGCCCTGGGACTCCCTCCTCCTCCAGCACTGGCCACAGAAGGCCGGTCGTATTTGCGTTATAGAGATTAAGCACCTACTGTGTGTTTGCATTATCATGATTAAGCACCTACTGTGTGCTCGGCATGCTGCATCCATCATCCCAGCCAGTCTGCACCACGCCCCGGAGTTGGTAGGGAGAGAATGCCCATTTGACAGCAGGGAAGCCAAGGCCCAGCCCCAGAAAGTGCCTCCTTGGATGGGGGGGTGCCACATCCAACGCTGGGCACGTCCAGCGCCCACACAGTTGCAATGAGAAGGGTATCGTCCTGACTGCGCCATAACCGCGTGGCACAGGCCGCAGAGTGAAGGCATTTACATGAGGCGAGTGGAGCCCAGCCCCGCCAACACTTCCCGTCCACGGACCCCTGACCAGCCACTCCCACACCTCCGAGGGACATCTGGCCGCATGCTGCCCACCAGGCCCCAATGCCCAACCCTGTCTCTCTGCTCACTGCAGGGGCAAGGGGGCACCCAGCCAGGGCTTCTCCATCTGGAGACAAAGCCAAGAAGCAAACCACCCGGCCGGCCAGCTGAGCTCAGGTTGCTGCCCGCTGCAGTCCTGGCCGGGAGTCTGATTATTCATGAAAATCAGGCCTCCGCCATGTTCCTGGGCTTCACTGGGGCTGCTGCGTACAATCGCCTCATTGTGTGGGTGGCCATGGGGGAGGGAGAGAAGGGGTGGAGGAGGGGGAGGGGAGGGGTGGCAAGAAGGAGGGGAGGAGGCTGAGGGAGAGGAGGGAGGGGGAGAGATGGCACACAGGAGGATTTGCCTGTGGCAGCTACTGGCAGGGCCAGGGGCGGAAGGAGTCTTCCCTCCAGTGGCCCAGAGCCCCGGCCAGGATGGGGAAGGTGCTCCCTGACAAAGGTGCCCCACGTCACTGTCAGAGGCCACTCTGATGCACTGAAAGTCTCCATGACCCAACTCCAGAAGGCCGGCGTGGGGAGGCAGGGCCCAGGCTAGTGGAGACTGCTCCGTTAGGGCTCACGGGAGCTTGTGGTCTCGGGCCAGCCTCAGTCTCCCCATCTGAGCAACAGGGTGGCAGTCTCTGTCCTCCCCCAGAGAACTCAGCTGGTCAGGGGCACACAGGGCTCCAGACTCAGACTGGCCAGTGACAGGGCCTTGGACCTCGGTGTCCCCATGTGTGAGATGGAGACAACATCCGGCACCCGCCTCACAGTGTGGTCGGCAGAGATGCAGCAGCAGGCACCTGCTCAATGCCTGGCACGCGACAGGTGCTCCAACCACCTTCCACAGCTGTCCCTCTCTGCCCACTCGAGTCAGCCAATGTCCATCCAGGGAGACCTCTCACCACGCCCTCAGCGCTCCCACCAGGCGGCCCACAGCCGGCTCTCGGGAGACCCGGCCAAGTGAAGGAGCAGACGGGTGGCTGAGTCAGGAACCAGCCAAAGGAGAAAGGCAGAGAGAGCCCCACGGGTCGTCCTGCTCACCGTGACCGGAGCGTGAGGTCATTCTGCTCACCTGACAGGAGCGTGACACGGGCCTCTGGAGGCATCAGCGCCCCAGCTGAGTCCAGGCCTGGATGGAATCAGGTGGCAGATGGAGAGTGCCAGCCACACACCTGGCACGGAGTAGGCCTTCAATCAAGAGAAGGACCTTGGTCCCTGGTCCTTGGTCACGCCTGGCTGCCCCCAGGCATGTTGTGCGCAGAAGCACAGCCCTACTTCACGAGAAGCACACTTTGCAGGTCAGTGGAACGACAGGTAAGAACACCCCGGCGGTCTCTTCCCCCCGCAGCCCCTGTCCTGGTCATACGAGAGGACACCGGTTCTCACATCTGTCCCCTGAGGAGGCCTTGACTCCAGTTTTGCCCCCTGTAAGAAATCCCTTCACCCCGTATCTGCAGACAGAAGTCCTCCTCTCCTGCCAGGGCCTTCCCCAGGCCCCGACACCATTTCCTCTGCCATCTTCCTTGATGGCCGTTTATCAGGGACGCGTGTGTGCGTGTGCGTGTGTGTGTGTGTGTGTGCGTGTGTGTGTGCGTGTGTGTGCATGTGTTATGCTCAGAACCTTTCAGCTAAGGAGACTTTAAATTAACTAAAGCTGCCCCTTTCTCAGCCTCTGGGGTGACTTAGCTACGGCCTGCCTGGCGGGGGCAGAGCCTCGCACCACAGCCAGGAGGGTCTCAGCACGAACAAAAACGAAAGGAGAAACGCGCAGGACTCGTTCAGATGTGCCGCCACGCCGTCGGCAGAAAGGGGAAACTCCGGTAAGCCGGGCCCGTAAAGAGAAGCTTGTTTGAAATGAGCACCACAGGTGTGCCCTGCTGTGACCACAGGAAGCACCCCCTCCCCTCCGGCAGTGTCCGTCCCTGACCACTGCCCGAGACGCTCCTGCGCCGGGGCTGCCTGTTGTAGAATCTGAAACGTCGCCCCAGGCCCACCAGCTCGGGGGACATCTAGTCCCCCAGCAGGGCGCAGCCGTCTGTGCCATCCCGGCTACAGGAAGCAAGACGCTGGCTTTACGCAGATCCCCAAAACGGTTCATCCCCTTTAACAAGTGGCTCCACTTCTAGGAATCTCTCCCCGGGTGAGCATCTCAAACTATGAACACAGTATGTTCATACTCGTGGGGAGCCGAAAATAACCAACAGCAAAGGATCCGTCAAATACACTTTGGAATATCCAGTCCATGGACGTTCGGGCTGCTGTCAACAGCTGTGTCTGCGAGGACTGTGGGGGACCGGAGACGGCACGACTCGAGTGAGACACCGGTCAGCGAACAGAGGTGGTGGTCGGGAACATCTCCACCCCCATTTCTACAGCCACAGACTCCTCCACGAAAAGACAGAACGCAAGTCCGCAGAGACGGCCCACGCAGGCATCTGCACGGCCGTCACGGGCCTGCCTGCTTTCTGCCTCTCCGCATTTTCTAATGAGCATGCACTATTTTTCTTTTTTAATTAATAAGTGCTTTCCGGAAAAAGAATGCAGCACACTGCCAAAATTCATGGCAGGGCATGGGCTCTGGGCCAACGTGATCTTCATTAAGGGCACCAAGGCAACTTCAGGAACAGTCGGGGCTTCTCGACCCAGGACCCCGGCCCAGCCCTTCCGCACACCAGCCACCCCGGCTGGAGGCCATCGGTGGCAGACAGATGTTCCTGAAGACAGAGCACTCTTTCTCTCAGCTCCCAGCCAGCCGTCCAGGTCACCTCTGCCTCGTACCAGCCGCATCAGATGGTAACAGGGCAAATAAACGAAGGAAACCGCAGATTAATACAACCTGGGCGGGCCCAGCCAAGGGCCCTGCAGCACACTGACTGCGAACGGGTCTGGTCTCCCGTGCGAGTCCCGTGAGGGGCCAGCCCGGAGGGACCCCTCCCGACAGCGCGCAGTGCGGAGTGCCCGCTCCTCATCTGTCTCCTGCCACCCCCGCCTCAGCCCCCTGAGACCCGCATCGTGGAGGCGTTTGTCCCACTCAAGTGGCAACGAGCCACGTCATTTATGGGTTATGTGACCCTTGGACAACCCACGTGACCTTGCTCCCTGCACATCAGCTTCCTCGTCCACAAAGACGGAATTTAACGCCAGATTCTCTGGGCTCTGGTGAGGATCACATGGGAGCAGAGAGGAGGCCGGGACAGGCTGGCAGGACTGGCTGGCACCATCTCGGTCACCTGCCTTGGCTTCTCCCTTCTCAAGACTCTTTCATACCCCAGGCTCCCCTGCAGGCGGCCTGACCCAGGCGCCAGTCCACAGCCCCTGACGCACACACTGTGGCCTTTCCCCTGCTGCAGGAGTGCCGGCCTGGGGCCTGAGAGCCCGGGGCCTGAAACTCCACGTGGTCTTTCTCTCCCGGGAAGAGCAGCACCCGCATCTGAGCCATCAGGGTGGACGTGGCTCCCTGACCACGCCGCCCGCCCACGTCAGGCCCCGTGGATGTCTGGGTGGACGTCTCGCCCCGCCACCCTCTCCCCAGACCCACAGCCTCCATGCAGTCCCCGCATCCATCCACGTCAGCACTGGCGTGGGCGGCAGAGGCTCCCCCGGGCGCTGCCCCACCTGCCTGCACTGCAGCCACAGGGCTGCTTTGCAAAGCAAACCTGCTCGTGGCTATCCTGCTCTTAAAGCGCGTCCTGGCTTCCCACTGCCGCTATGTTAAACCCGTCTCATCGCTGCAGGACCCTCAGCGCTGCGCACCGTCTCCTGCCTTCTCTGAGACTATGTCCTGCCCTTCGTGTGCTGAGCGGCTCTGCCTCGGAGAGCCACGGTCTCTGCCCCGTCAGGACCTTTGCACACGCTGTCCACTCTGCCTGGAACACTCCGCCATCTCCCATTCAGCCCTGGCCTGCCCGGCCCCCGGAGGGAGCGTGTTCTCCCAGTGCCATCTCCTTCCCAGCGGTTATCACAGCCGGGGCAATTAAATAAGGAACCACAGAATTCATTCTTCAATGCCAGTGTCCCCTGACACCCAGGCAGGGACTGGGTCTGCCTGGTTCCTCGCCGTCTCTCAGCGCTGCCTGGGGCACAGGAGGCCCTCAGCTCACATGCATTGAATGAGTGAGTGAGTGAACGCAGCCTGTACCGTCAACTCTGGTCGACAAATCAGCTCGGAGAGCTGGCCCTGCCCGCCACGCCCCAGCACACGCACACGGGTGGTGGGAAGGGAGGGACACTGGTGCAGGAGTCTGAGGTCTGGGCTCAAGTCTCCATTCTCACACTGTCACCGTGGTTCACAGCAAGGCCTCGTCCTCCCCAGGCCCCAGCTCCCCCACCTGGTCCGTGGGTGTGCACAGAAGCTGCGCCTGCCCTCCAGGAGCTGAGAGCCCAACAGGTCCAGCGGCAAGTGGCACAAGGGTGGGGACGGCCCGAGTGGGGAGGGCCCACAGTTCTCCCCAGCCGCCCACTTCCCGAAGGCTTTCCCAGAACTTTCTTTCTCATTCCCACTGACCCCTCAGGAGAGCACTGCTCCATGCCCCACCGTACAGAGGAGGAAGCTGAAACCCAAGGCCACTCTCCCTGCTCCAGGGCGGGGCCCCTCTGCGCTGCTCCCTGGGAGGGGGAGGTCCGAGGTGCAGAGAGCCGGGGAAATGAAGGGAGGATCCTGCTGGCAGCGGGAGAGGGGGGAAAATGAAATCCCCCCAGTGAGAAATGACTCGGTTTCCCTGCAGGTCAAGGAGGTGTCAGTAGCGCAGCAAAACACAGCCCTGCGCGTCCCATGTGGTCCTGTGAGCCTTCCCTCCTGTGCATGTGGCTGGAAGTTAAGGTCACAAGACAGTGGAGCAAGACGACGGAAGGGGTCCAGATGGCAGGTCACTATTCAGAGAGCTGCTTTACAGACAGGGAAACCGAGGCCCAGAGACATCGAGTCGCTCACCCAAGGCTGCATGGTGAGCATGGAACATTCTCCCCAATTGACCATTTCACTCCATGCTCTGGGCAGAGTGAGAGAGGACGTTTAGAATACTAAGCAAGCACAGATATTTATAGAGCTCAAGTCCAAGTTCATAGCAATGTTAAGGCTCAAAGAAACTTGGAAGTGGCAGTAACTCTGCACACAGTCCCCCGCCCCCAGGCAGCCTGCTTGCCATCTGAGAGCCGTGATCCCAGCCACAAACAAACACGTACTCAACCGGCGCCTGCCCGCCGTGTGCCACGTCCCGTGCGGGGAGCTTGACTCTGACCCAACCGCACCCCACAAGGTGGGTGCAGGCCAAAGTCCCCTACCAAAGCCCCAATTTCAAGACACCTTTGACAACCTAAAAGTCTAAAACCCATTTGGCAGCGAAATGTGACACACAACCCTACAGCCCCCAAAACAGGAAACTGTTGAAAGGAAAAAAAATGTCAAGATGATAACTTCAAGGCATGGGGACGAAAAGAAAATTGTTCACTGCTTTCTGAGCGTCCGCATGCTCCTCCTGTCTCTCACAGCGAGCTGGCGTGACGGCTACAGTGAGAGGGCAAAACAGGCATTTAAAAAGAATGCTGGGAAGGCGTGTCTGGGGAGAGACTTAAGTCCTTGCCCTTGGCACTAGGGACAGCTGGGACCAGGGCCTTGCCTGCTCCCCAGCAAACCCCAGACATCTCCACACATCCGTGCGGTACGAGTGCTGGGCCGCATGGACTGGACCCACCCGCCCTGCACGCAGCCTCGGCTGCTGGCCAGCCCGGCCACTCAGCTGCCTGCAGTCCCCACCCCGGCCCTGGGGCAGAGCCACCTGGAGGAGGCCTGGCAGCCCCACCCCCACCCCGTGGGTGCCCTCCCCCAGGAACTGGGAGTGTTGGGTCCACTCTGAGGGCGGCTTTTCTGGCAGCCAGAGGGGGATGCTTGTCCTTGTCCCCTAGCTTCAATCAGGTGGCTCCAGGCGATGATGGCAATGGGGTCCTTTGAAGGCACAAGCGAGGGCCAGGCCCCGTGGTACCTGGGGAGGACAGGCCGCCCGCCAGCTGCCACCTCTATTTGGGATGTGCAAACAGCCCGTGTTTGTTCATCCGTGCCACCCCTGCAGCTCACAGCTTTTATCCCTGAAGTGCTGCTGATAGGAGAGTCCGGGAATGCTAATACAGGGGGAGACTCCCCGCAGAGTTATAATGAAAAGGTTTACATAAATCGTGATATTTCACTCAGGTCTGGGAGGGCTTTATTAACTGCCGCTCGGTCTTTTTAGCTGTTGCCACTGATCCACGCTGCCGACTCCAATGCATTCAAGTCATCAAACATTTATCACGTGCCCACTAGGGACCCGGCACCGTTCCAGGCACCACCAGGAGGCTCCAGTCATCAACAAATATTTATTGAGCACCCACTCGGTGCCAAGCAGGGTGGCAGGCACTGCGGAACAATGGGGGATGACAGCCAGGCCTGGCCTGCAAGGGACTGAACACAGATATGTGATGTGAAAGATGGTGCTGTGGGCTCCAAGCTATGAACTCCAGGAAGGCTTCCTGGAGGAGAAAACACCAGGCTAAATCCCAAGGAAAAGAAGGAGACCAAAGCAGGGGAAGGAAGGCCTTCCAGGTAGCAAGACCTGAATCTGTGAAGGCCCAGAGGGAAGGAACCTCAATCACTAATCCAGAAAGCACACAAATTCTCTAGGAATGCTTCCCAAATTGCATCTGGGTTCTCTGGATGAAAGGCATCAGTGTATCACCTACACCTGGTTGACGTGAGCAGGTACTTTCCCATTGTTGGCTCCCCAAAGTCTAACCTTAGTACTAAGCCCAGAGGAGGACAACCCCATTGGCCAATAGAGCCAACACAGAAGGCTGTGACCCGGGGCAGCCCCACTGACCCCATGGAAAACCAGTGGAGAGAAGGGAAGGCTTCCTGGAGGAGGTGGCAGCAGGGTTGGGGCAGCAACCGCCTCAACCAAGAAGAGCCCACGACAAGGACCCTACTGTGGACTGAACTGTGTCCCCGCCAAACTCACATATTGAAGTCCTAACCCCTGACTGTGACCGTGTCTGGAGACAGGGGCTGTAAGAAGGAATTAATAATTAAGGTTAAAAGAAGTCGTAAGAGCAGGGCCCTAATCTGAGGGGACTGTGGCCTTATGAGAGGAAGAGGGGGGATCCCCCTCTCTCTCCACCACGTGTGGACACACCGAGAAGGCGGCCATCTGCAAGCCACGAGGCGCACCTTGACCCCAGACCGCCAGCCCCACAACCACGAGAAACGAGTTTCTGCCGTTCAAGCCGCCCGGTCTGCGGGCCTGGTCAGGCGGCCCCAGCAGGCTAACACAGAGCCGCCTCCCCTCTCGTGGTCTCCGGAGCAAACGGAGTTTCCGCTGAGGTGGCAGACGGGCCCCCACGTCCCAGCAGGGCACCCTGCTCTCAGGCCGCAGTGCGGCCACGCAGGAAGCCCCTCGAGAGTGTGCGGCAGAAGGTTCAAGTTCTCACGGTCCAGTTGGCCTCTTCCTCCAGGCACTCACCCCGGGGACGTGGGTGACAATTCCAGCTGTCATGGAGCTTCTCTGCAGATTAGCTGAGCTTGTTCGTTACCGTAGCCACGCGCTTGAATTTTTAAGCGCTGCGTCAAAACCCCAGAGAACGCTGTCTGAGATCATCAGATGCAGCCGGATGGCATGAACCGGTTTGCAGAAAGGCCTCCCGCCATCGGGAGCTGGATTAGTGACACGGACCCCTGCTCTCCTCCCCCGCAACGCGGGGAGGCTGAACAAAGCCGTCAGGAAAGGCTCGAGAGGAAGCCTCTGATCAGCCTTTACACAGAGGGTTTAAACACTTTTCCTCCACACAAGAAAACATTTTTAAAATAGCAGAAGAAAGAGCCTTTCCTTCAAAGTAAAAACCACCTTAAAAAACTCGCCTATGTCCTTGGCCTTTTATTCCACCCCCTCCCCACCCCCGATGGGAAGACCACAAACCCACACCCCCCTGGACGCTAGATCAATACTCCAGAATTACTAAGCAGCTATTTGTTTTTCTCTCAGTCAAGTGTCAAATTAAAGACAGTCGCTACCAGGATTACAGTATCTCTCTGGAAATAAAAAGACAAATGACCTGTTGGATGAACTCTGAACCTGTAAAATCAGACTTTCTCCCCTGAGGATGGCAGATGCACCCCTGCCCCGGAGCGCAGCCCTACCCCCTGCTAACGCAGATGGCGTGAACCGGGGCTCCCGCCGCCGAAAGAGGAAAGGTCCGCGCCACCCCACCTGTCAACTGGGTGCTCGGCGAAGGGCAGTGTCCCCAGCCCCACCTCCCAGACAACATCTTCCAGCAGGAACGGTTCCCACTCCTGAGTTGGACGGCTGCTCCGAGAGTCCACTGAGGATCTCACAGAGGGAAGGGTCCAGAAGGGTCAGGGCACAGCTGCCTGGGAGCCTAGGAGCCTTCCCAGGGTGTGTGGTCAGCCACTGGGGCCTGGCGGTCCCCTGCCCACGGTCGCTCACATCCAGAGCTCTTCTTCCCAGCGGGTCTTCCACCCTGATCATCTGGCTTGCCCAGTGGATGGGCTATCAAGGAAACTTCACCTGCAGCCCTGGGAAAGGCGGGAGACCCCCAGCCCTGTCCTCAGGGAGTGCACAAAGTCAGCACAGGGGGCTGTGGAAACCCAGAAGAGAGAAAGGAAGACTTCCTGGAGGAGGCAGCTCCCAGGCTGGGCCCTGAGTCCTCTCTCTGCCCCCACTGACTGGTGTCTTCTCAGTCAGACCCATTTTTAGTCACCAGATTCACCTACCCAAAGCCCACTCAGGACACTCTCCTGTGGCAACCTTCCATGGCTCCTGCTGCCTGAAGAGCAAGGCCCAGTCTCTGTGGCCTGGGGCCCAGGCCCCTCCCAGTCTGCCCAAAGTACCTGCTCCGTCCGCCTGTCCAGCCCACTCTGCTCCGGTCAATCAAGGCCCGTGAACACAAGCAGCCCGTGGGTCATGGTGGGGAAAGTGCCAGGCAGGAAGGCAAGGGACCAGGGCTCAAGTCCCAACTCTGTTTCAGACCTCTGCCACCGTGAACACGTCCCTCTCCGGGCCTGTGTCCTCCCTCAGTAAAATGTGGGGGCTGGCCCAGGACTGAGTGGCATCCATGTCCCCCTCCCGCCCTGGAACCAGCCCCGGCACCACCAGGCCCGCCTGCACTCCTTTGTCCTGACGGGCCGGCAGTACCTGGGGAGAAGCGAAGAAACGGCCGGGAAAGATACGTCTCCAACTTCAGGCCTTATGGATTACTTTCTCCCTCCTCCCACATCCCCTCTGTCCTGCCCCAGTGGGCAGCTGCCTCCCGTCCCCAGGGCCACCGCAGGCTGGTTCTGCTGCTCCAACACAGGCCCGTTCTCCCCGCAGCACCTCCCCTGGCCAGGCACCCACATCCTCCACCTCCGCCTTCCCCACTTCTCACGAGAGAAGGCCAAGGGTCCCAAGTCACACAGGGAGGACAAACCCAGGCCTGGCGACCCAGCTGGTAACTCTAGGAAATTGCTGACAAGCACATTGGCAGGGGGGGACATCAGTCACACCCAGCAGGAAGAGGCGAGGGGAGGATGGATGGGAGGCAGGCGGAGAGCCTCCGGCAGGGCAGCTGGCTCTCGGCGGGGCACAGAGCACGGTGCCCAGCCATGGCGATGACGGATGGTGGCACTGGCCCAGCCCCCAGACCCCTGTGCGGCGCTGCAGCCCCGGCTGCTGGCCTCCTGCCAGGCTCCTAAATCAGGGCACGCCGCACATCCTGGAAACTCAGCACCGCGGCAGGAGTGTCTTTAATTTGCTCTCAGTGCTGCTTTAGCAGCCAGCGGCCCCCAGGCTCCCTGCACCCTTGGGACTCTGCAGCCCGAGCCAGACTAAGAGAAAAAGAGATTTGACTTGGCTCAGAGTGCTCTAGAAGCTTCTGCTGGTGGCCTGGTCCTCCAGTGAGGAAGGAAGGAAGGTCGGAGCCCCCAGGGAATCTGCCTGGTAGCATCGGCGCCTCCCCCAGCCCCAGCTGCTCCCTCTGCCCCTGCCAGCGGTGGCGGGTTGGAGGGGGGCTGCCAAACACAGCACACAGCGCCGGGAAGGGGGCTCCACACCTCTGCCACCGCGTCTCCCAGGGAAGAAAACCACGCTCTCAACGGAAAATCAAAATCCACCACGCACTGCGGCCGACCAGGCCTCCGCAGAGCTCTGGTGGGCTGTGAGGCCGTGTACAGTGGGGTGGGCTGGGCGGGGCCCCCAAGCCACACGCCCACAGCCGAACGCACACGCCCTGTGGCGGGTCCTTATTTGGATAAGGGTCTTTGCAGCTACAATTAAATGAAGGATCTCAAATAAGGAGACCATTCCAGCTTGTCCGGTGGGCCCTGAATCCAATGGCAAATGTCCGTACGAGAGACTCACAGAAGAGGAGGCGGCCGCGTACAGACGGCAGCCGAGAATGGAGTGATGCAGCCGCAAGCCAAGGATGCCTGGAGCTGCCCGGAGCCAGACGAGGCAGGAAAGCTTCACCCTAGAGCCTCCGGCGGGAATAGGCAGCCTCGTGGACCCCTTGCTCTCAGACTTCCAGCCTCTAGGACCGGGAGAGAATAACTTTCTACTGTTTTAAGCCTCCTGGTTTGTAGCAATGTGTTATGACAACCTCAGTAAACCAATACTGCCAGGGACCAGAGGACCCGCTTTCTAGAACCATCTCTGCCATACACAGGCTGTGTGATCTCCGAGGCATGGCACTCTCTGGACCTCAGAATCCTCATTTGGAAGATGACTGCACTGGGAGACATGACCCTTTGCATCCTGTTGTGTCAACCTCCAGGTGACCCGATCAGCACCAGCCGCCGGGTCACAACTCGGGCTCTCTCAGGTTCCACGTAGCGAGAAAGTCCTCCCTTCCCACAGAGCCAATGGCAACCACTTCTTGAGCACCTACTGTGTACAGAGCCTGCACTCAATGCTGTACACATCTTACCCTTTTCATCCGCAAAACACAACCTCTCCCACCTTCCAGGTGCGGAAACAGGCTCAGGGAGGGCGAGGAAGGTGCCCGAGGCCACACAGCCGGGGTGCAGCAGAGCCAGGCCTGGGTGCAGGGCCGTGCGCCCCAGGCCTGCACTCGGCCCCTCCACACGTCCTGGGCCCGGGACGAAGAAACAGCTGGATGGGGAAACTGCAGACCTGTCCTTCGCAGAAGCCCCTCCCGTCTGTCCCAGTTGCAAACAGCCGGGAAGGAGGTCCCGTGCTTGGCGAAGAGGGCACTGTCCCGCCCTGCCCATGGCTGTTCACACGCCACATGGTCGAATTGTGCAAGGTGATCGTTTGACCTTGAGATGGCCCCAAATCACACCTCTCGTGCCCCCCAGCTCAGGCGCCATTGCGGCACCCTGCCTCCCACGTCTCTGGTGACCCCGCAGGGTTGCCCACGAAAGAGCCTGCAAATTCAGATTCCCTGGGGCCAAGGGATGAGGCCACAGTGCTCCCTCAGCCCAAGTCCCGCAGGGGCTCCCCAGCACCCACAGCAGAAGCCGAAACTGCTCCTCAAGGCCCCCACGTTCCAGCCCTGCCCCCACCTCTTGTCCTGTGACCCTGCGCCCCTGGATGCTCGGCCAGACTGAGCTCCCGCTGGCTCCGCGTGTGCCCGGCCTGCGCTGCGGGGGGCCCAGGCAGAGAAAGACGGCCTTGAACTGCCCACCCCACAGCGCCCACCTGAGCGCCTGCACTTCAAAAGCTGCCTCTGACCCGACATCAACCCAGAGGGGTGGGCACTGCAAACGGGGACAGAGGCCACTCTGCGAAACTCTAGACGACAGCACAAAGTGACCCTAGAGTGGGGACGTGGTCCCCAGAGTGAATGCCCAAGGACTCCCACCCCGGAGTTGGGAAACCTGGACTGGCGTTCTAGACCCCACCCCGAGCCTCTGGAGCACAACTCCAACACACCCTCCGTTCATTCATTCAACATGCCCTTCATTCATTCCACACGCCATTCATTCATTCACTCCACAAACGTTTACTGAAGCCCTACTAAGCGCCGGCACTTTGCCTCCCGGCCCCTTCCAGCTCACCCCACTCTCTGCTCCCCTTCACAGCAGCCCAGGAAAGAACCGCATAGCAGTGTCCCCACTTCCTCCCTGCACCTCCTCCCAGCCCTCCCCAGGGACATTTGTCCTGGAACTCCCTACAACGCAGCCACCTCATACTACGTACCATGTATTGGCTCAGTGTCTGTCTCCCCCACAGACACAAAGCCCAAAGGGGTGGGGACCAGGCCTTGCTCACCTTGGCGTCCTGGAAGTGTACGTGGAGCGCAGGTACACTCCACAGATGTTTAGTGAGAGAGTGGGTGGGGGAGCGAGCGGATGAGTGGATGGGTGAATGGATGGGTGAGTAAAGGGATGAATTAGTAGATGAATAAATTCTTACCTAGACTTCCCGTTCTAGATGCTCAGGCCCTCCCTCCCCGGCTGCCCTGGCAGGTGGGCACCTTAGCAGGTGGTGTTTGCAGATGAAGGCCCCACAGCCAGGGGTGAGAACAGAGGCCTTAGGACCAGTCCCACCGAGATGGGAATCCCAGCTCCACCACCTGCTGTAGGTTCCACAGAACCAGAGCCTATTTTTTAAAGGGGTGGAGGGGCAGATTCTGTTTTAAAACATGACTATAATTTTGGGAAAGCTCTCAACCTTTCAGAAAAGTCCCTGAATAATTGCACGTTGCTATTTAAACATGTGTTGGAGGCAAAGGCTCCACGTACCCGAGAGACAGAAGCACAGCAACCTGTGCGGACAGTGTCTTCCCACCTGTAGCGACAGCCTCCCTCTCGGGCCTTCCGTGGGGCCTGGGAACACAGCCACAAAAGTGGCCTGGGGCCGCGTTACACGGGAAGGACGAGAGTGGTGAAACAAGGTGTGATGAGGGTGAGTCTGGGGCGAAGGTGGGGCCACGTCGGGTTTCCTGTCTGCCCGGGAGCCCCGTGGGCAGAGTGGTAAGGGGGCACTTTCAGGGTGGGTGCGTGGAGATCCCAGCGCACACTGGAATGTGCCCATGTGGCCTGGAGCAGACGCCGGTCACCACGTCACAGCGAGTCCTTGGCACACATTTCTAGCATCTCTCAGCCCAGAGCCTGGAGAGACGCGGAGACAGCCCTGCGCAGGAGGCAGGGGGTGGGGGCAGGAGGGAGGGAGACGGTGTCCGGAGCGCAGCTGCTGAACTCAGACCACGGTGAGTTCACGGGCCGGAGAGGTGGACGCCCAAGACCCGAATGAGAGGGCCACAAAGACATGAGGGCAGCTCGCCAGCCTGCCAGCTGCTGTCGTTGGACAAGCTGGGACAGGCAAAAGGGTCCGCCCGAAAGAGAATGATTTCTCCCTGGAACGGCAGCCCAATCTCAGAGCAGGGCGCAAGCTGTCAGGAGAGTGACCCCGCACTCCGATTCCATCAGCGAGACCCACAAGGAAAAACACTTTTGTGCAGCACGGAGAACGCTGCAGGCCTCCAGTTGTTCTCTGCCGGGTTTTATCACACATCTCCTTTCGCCAAGCTGTGCTCCAAAAATTCAGAGATCTCTGGACAGGGCACAGCTGGACAAGCAACTTGGATTTGTGGCACGACTGTTCTGTGGTTTACACTTGACCAATTAAGTTCTGGCGCCGGGCTGTTTGGCTCAGTTATTTGTTCACACATTGAGTCACTGCTGCGGCTCTGGTCGGACACCTGCTGCGCTGGATAGTGACGCTTCCCGAGAGTCACTGGGCACCAGGCTCTGGCCAAGCGGCGGGCGTGGATCATATCATTCACACGACCGTTGCAGTGCATTCATTCCTCAGTCAGTACTACCCATGGCTGCATTTTGCAAAAGGGAAACTGAGGCATGGAGCAGTTACGTAACTATGGTTGGACCAGATCCCAGCACCTGCCCTCCCGACACACTCGCGCACACTTCCACACACACTGCCCAGGGAATCCTGACCCAAGCATCACATCTAAACACAGGCCTTCCCAGAACGACGTGCAGTCCCTCCTCCCACGAGTGAGCGATGACAGTGTCCTTCTGCCGTAAGAAGTAAAAGAGAGGCGCTCCCCAAATGCCCATTCTGCCACAGCAAATAAGAACACACTCTTTCACATAAATTCTGGAAATGTCACCACAGTTTCCAAACCCTGGAAATTTCAAAGGTTGAGATTGGTCCAGTCCCTCCACCGCCACCTCTCAAGAACGCAGGCGTTTCTTTAAAGCGCTGATGAAAACACTGACACCCAGCGCTCCCCCTCCTAGATGGGCACAGTGGAAACGGGTGACTTCCTGGGTGTCCAGTCCCTGTTTTTCTGTGGGTGCCAGGGATGAAGCTGCCGCAGCAAGTGTGGACAGCCGGGCCATCTTTGCTGCTCTCTGTGCCTGAGTTTGGACTCCCGTCCTTAGGGAATATGAGTAATGCCACCCAAAAAGGAGGCGGAGAGCCCCGAATACCAGACTGATACTTCATAGCTCCGGGAATGTTCCCAAGGTGTCAGGAGCCACAGCAGACAGCCGTTTGGTCTGAGTCCAGCGAGTGTTTAGGAGGAAAGGTTTGAGGTCTGAGGTCTGAGGTTTAAAATCAGCGGGGAGTGGAGAGGAACTGCGAGGTCTCCCCGCCGCCGACTGCGCATTGGGCTGGAACAATGCAACACGGCGGATTAATGGGGGGAGGAGTGTCCAGAATTAGACATTTTTCCCCAAATTTTTATTTTTGGTTTGTGCTGTTAACTATAAATACAAACATCACCCACAACAGGTCTTCAAGTAGACAGAATGTCCCCCTCATCTGTTTCCCCAGCACAGCAGATCCGTGTCTGGCTCGACCCTCCTTCCAGCGCAACTCGGGGCTGGATGCTGAAACCTGTTGTCGTCAAGTGTGGAGGCCCGCGTCACCCCTTCCTTGTGTAGAGAGGTGCCCCGGAACTGGCCGTCTTGGTTTCTGGCAGAGACATCCTCGTGAATTAGGTTTGGAGATTAAGCCACCAAACTGCATTTTGAGTCATTGTAAGTAATAGCTAAACTAAACTGCCCCGCATTTACTGCAAGGATGTGGGCCCACCCCAACCACCGCTGTCACCATTCAGCCCAGAAACGTTTCCCGAGCACCTGCTTTACTTTTCTCTAGTCATCTTTCCCTCTTTACTTTGCTTCTGGGAAGCTCAGAGCCCAATCTACGGCCCACCTGTAGCAACACCGCGAGCATTGTACGTGCTGAGCCTGTCCGTAGCTCTCTCGGATTTTGCCTTTATTTTTTGCTGATTTTATTTTTACACTGTTTTCATGTCTTTGTAAGCCATCTCACTTCCTCTTTTTGAACAACGCCCCAAAAATGGAGGGGAAGGAGTGTATCAAATCAACAAAGAAGAATATTTAAACTATGTTTCCAGGGCTCCTTGCAGACAGCTGGGATCACAGCTGGGATTCCAGCTCCTCAAGCTGAACCACTTGAGCAAAACCCAATTTAGGAGGAGAGAGGCGGCGTGTGAGGTACCCGTCTTGCAGGGGTGGATGGTGCCCAGCAAGGTGGTTCCGTGGACGGGGACTTGCCAATTGCTGGCTTCCCAGCGGTGGCCAGCCCTGCAGGGCTTTCAGAAGCCAGCTCTCGGAGCGCCAGGCTTCAGCTCACTTCTCAAGCCCCTCTGAGGACTTGGGAGCAGGCAATCCCCGGGTCAGACCCCTTGCAGGTCAGCCAGCTCTCGGGCTCCTTTACCGGCACCTGCATCCAGACGATTCATTCTGCTTGAAAGGCAAAGGCAGAGCTCGAAGTGAGGCTGCGCCCGCGCTCTGGCGGAACCTGTCCCGTCCGAGGACAGCGGGCCCCACGAGTGAGCGTGCCAGGCCCACACAGCTGACACGCTTGGCAATGCCTGCTGAGGGAAGCAGGGGATGTCGCTGATCTCTGAAACGCAGGTGTGTTGGGACCTCACCCTTGTAAAACTGGCAGCTTGCCCTGATTAAATCACCGGACAGGCAGAGCTAGAACTCTGGGGAAGGGAGCGCTAAGTGGACCGTGGGTGGTTCCCGCCAGTTGGAAATTGCCTTCCTCGTAAACAACTTGCTTGGGGTATCATAAGCGTCCTGGCCTTCACCCCCACCCCAATTTAGAACTAGAGGCAAAGCCCTATGACACCTGAGAAGTTCATGATTATGAAACCCCGTCTCCATGAACAAAGTCCCCACCAGGCAGACATCGGCGTCGGCGATGCGGTCAGACTTGGCTGCTCGGCGGGAGGGAGGGAGGGCTGCAGCGTGAGACGCCCCGAGATGCCCATGCGGCTCTTCTCAAGGTGGGGACTCACGCTGTCGACGGCAACACCTCCTGCCAGCCCCAGGGTGAGCTTGGGCTGCAGATGACGGACAGGGCCGGGCTCTGCCACTGCTCTGCAAACTTCAGCAAGTTCTGAGCCTCTTTGCACCTCGGTGTCTTCATCGGTCACACGGGCTTACCCATTGGGCCCACTGCCTACCCACGGTGAGGCGCTGACGAGGGGAGCCGAGGTGTGCTCAGATGCGCCCCTGCCTCTCCCGCCCCCCTGCCCAGATCCTGCAGAGCTGCGCCATCTCCCGCTGGGAGCTCTCAGCCACCTTGGGTCCAAAGCACCAGTGCACAGATGAGGAGATCCAGGCCCCCGAGGAGCGTGCACCGGGCATTCCGCAGGAGAGCCAGCAGGAGGGCGGCTGGCGGGACTTCCCAGGTCGTGCAGCCAGGTGCAGGCGGCCAGGAGGACGAACTTCCCTGGCACAGCTGTCCCGCCACAGCGCCTGCTGCCCGCCGAGACTCTAACCTGCATCACCCACCCCGAGGTGCTGAACTGCATTTGCAGCTGCAGGCGGGGCCTCTGCCAGGACGCCGGTGCTCCGCAAAGGAAGGTGGGAGATCGCAGAGGCTGCAGGAGCCAGAGCAGGACGGCCTGAGCAACCCTCAGTGAGCCTCGGTCTCCCCACCCACACAATGGGCTGCGTAGCTATCCCAGAGGCTGCCGTGAGAATGAACACGACCCAGCACACAAGGGCAGCCCCAACCATGCTGCACAAGTTCAAGGAAGGCAAAAGAGCTGCCACAGAGGGGGGGGGTCAGGTCCTGCCGCCACATCTACTTCCTGGCGACCTCGGGCAAAGCCATTGCACACTCTGGGCCTCGGCCCCCTCAGGCCCAGAGTGGGGCTGACGCGAGAGCTGAAGGGCAGGGGTCGGGCCAGGGTCGGACAGGCCCGGGACTGCGCACAGCACGCGTTCGCGCCACCTGCCAGGGCAGAGCACAATTTTCTAAAAGGAAAGGATTTAGGGAGAACTTCTGCTCCAGGAAAGGATTCATTTACTGGTGCCAGGAAGGCCGAGGCACAGAGGCTGAGAGATTGGGCTTGACGACCCTGCAGGCCTCGACGTGACTCGGGCTGGTCTGGGCAGCGGGGCTCCCAGGTGGGTGGGTTGCTGGATGGAGGAGCGTGGGTGGGTGGAGGAGTGGTGGGCGGGTGGGCGCTGTTTTTGCTTCCAGAAGCCCGAGTGCAGGGTGGGAGGGAGTGGCCTTGAGACCACACACAGCCATCCATTCCTCTAACTTAGTCTCATGATCTCTCCTCTGACCTTCAAGCAAATCACCAGTTTCTGTGGGCAGATAACGAGACCTTGGCTTGCCCCAGAAATTCCAAGACCCAAGGGACCTTTCTGATCCTTGACGCTCCACATTCTCCCCGGGACGCCTGGTTACCCCTGCGGCCCAGGCACATGCAGCCAGGCCCACAGAAACCTTCGGCTTCCAGTTCCGCCTGCCCAGTGGGGCGTTTGTGTGAAGAAGGTGCCCCTGCCCATGGCCCTGCCGTGCCCCTGCCCATGGCCCTGCCCATGGCCCTGCCGTGCCCCTGCCCATGGCCCTGCCCATGGCCCTGCCCCTGCCCCTGCCCATGGCCCTGCCCGTGCCCCTGCCCATGGCCCTGCCCATGGCCCTGCCGTGCCCCTGCCCATGGCCCTGCCCGTGCCCCTGCCCCTGCCCCTGCCCATGGCCCTGCCGTGCCCCTGCCCATGGCCCTGCCGTGCCCCTGCCCATGGCCCTGCCGTGCCCCTGCCCATGGCCCTGCCGTGCCCCTGCCCATGGCCCTGCCCATGGCCCTGCCCCTGCCCCTGCCCGTGCCCCTGCCCCTGCCCCTGCCCGTGCCCCTGCCCCTGCCCCTGCCCATGGCCCTGCCCCTGCCCATGGCCCTGCCCATGGCCCTGCCCCTGCCCCTGCCCGTGCCCCTGCCCCTGCCCCTGCCCCTGCCCATGCCCCTGCCGTGCCCCTGCCCGTGCCCCTGCCCCTGACCCTGCCCATGGCCCTGCCCATGCCCCTGCCGTGCCCCTGCCCGTGCCCCTGCCCCTGACCCTGCCCATGGCCCTGCCCATGCCCCTGCCGTGCCCCTGCCCGTGCCCCTGCCCCTGCCCCTGCCCATGGCCCTGCCCCTGCCCCTGCCCATGGCCCTGCCCCTGCCCCTGCCCATGGCCCTGCCGTGTCCCTGCCCCTGCCCCTGCCGTGCCCCTGCCCATGGCCCTGCCGTGTCCCTGCCCATGGCCCTGCCCATGGCCCTGCCCCTGCCCCTGCCCCTGCCCCTGCCCCTGCCCGTGGCCCTGCCCATGGCCCTGCCGTGCCCCTGCCCCTGCCCCTGCCCATGGCCCTGCCCGTGGCCCTGCCGTGCCCCTGCCCCTGCCCCTGCCCCTGCCCGTGGCCCTGCCCCTGCCCCTGCCCATGGCCCTGCCGTGTCCCTGCCGTGCCCCTGCCGTGCCCCTGCCCCTGCCCCTGCCCGTGCCCCTGCCGTGCCCCTGCCGTGCCCCTGCTGTGCCCCTGCCCCTGCCCCTGCCCCTGCCGTGCCCCTGCCCGTGCCCCTGACCCTGCCCCTGCCCCTGCCCCTGCCGTGCCCCTGCCCGTGCCCCTGCCCCTGCCCGTGGCCCTGCCGTGTCCCTGCCCGTGCCCCTGCCCATGGCCCTGCCGTGGCCCTGCCCGTGGCCCTGCCGTGTCCCTGCCCGTGCCCCTGCCCATGGCCCTGCCGTGGCCCTGCCGTGTCCCTGCCCGTGCCCCTGCCCATGGCCCTGCCGTGGCCCTGCCGTGGCCCTGCCCGTGGCCCTGCCGTGGCCCTGCCCGTGCCCCTGCCCATGGCCCTGCCGTGGCCCTGCCGTGGCCCTGCCCGTGGCCCTGCCGTGGCCCTGCCCGTGCCCCTGCCCATGGCCCTGCCCGTGGCCCTGCCCGTGGCCCTGCCGTGGCCCTGCCCGTGGCCCTGCCGTGTCCCTGCCCGTGCCCCTGCCCGTGGCCCTGCCCCTGCCCCTGCCCCTGCCCGTGGCCCTGCCGTGCCCCTGCCCGTGCCCCTGCCCATGGCCCTGCCCCTGCCCCTGCCCCTGCCCCTGCCCGTGGCCCTGCCGTGCCCCTGCCCGTGCCCCTGCCCGTGGCCCTGCCGTGTCCCTGCCCGTGGCCCTGCCGTGCCCCTGCCCGTGGCCCTGCCGTGCCCCTGCCCCTGCCCCTGCCCGTGGCCCTGCCGTGCCCCTGCCCGTGCCCCTGCCCGTGGCCCTGCCCCTGCCCCTGCCCCTGCCCCTGCCCGTGGCCCTGCCGTGCCCCTGCCCGTGCCCCTGCCCGTGGCCCTGCCCGTGGCCCTGCCGTGCCCCTGCCCGTGGCCCTGCCGTGCCCCTGCCCGTGCCCCTGCCCGTGCCCCTGCCCGTGGCCCTGCCGTGCCCCTGCCCGTGCCCCTGCCCGTGCCCCTGCCGTGCCCCTGCCCGTGGCCCTGCCGTGCCCCTGCCCGTGGCCCTGCCGTGCCCCTGCCCCTGCCCCTGCCCGTGGCCCTGCCGTGCCCCTGCCCCTGCCCCTGCCCCTGCCCCTGCCGTGCCCCTGCCCCTGCCCCTGCCCCTGCCCCTGCCCGTGGCCCTGCCGTGCCCCTGCCCCTGCCCCTGCCCGTGGCCCTGCCGTGCCCCTGCCCGTGGCCCTGCCGTGCCCCTGCCCCTGCCCCTGCCCGTGGCCCTGCCGTGCCCCTGCCCCTGCCCCTGCCCGTGGCCCTGCCCCTGCCCCTGCCCGTGGCCCTGCCGTGCCCCTGCCCCTGCCCGTGCCCCTGCCCGTGGCCCTGCCCGTGCCCCTGCCCGTGGCCCTGCCCGTGGCCCTGCCGTGCCCCTGCCCCTGCCCCTGCCCGTGGCCCTGCCGTGCCCCTGCCCCTGCCCCTGCCCGTGGCCCTGCCGTGCCCCTGCCCCTGCCCCTGCCCCTGCCCGTGGCCCTGCCCGTGCCCCTGCCCTGCCTTCCCTCCCCTCTTCCAAGCTTCAGGCCCTTCCTCCCAGCTCACGGCAGGAACGTTCACACTGGGTTTTAGGAGGCAAGGAAAGGATCTCCACTCACCCACCCCCCATCCACCTCCCCTCACCGCCCACCCACCCTCCATACACAGGGAAGGGAGCCCAAGGACCCTCACCAGGCCGGGGGCCAGGGAAAGCCTCCTGCAGACCTCGCCTGCCCTGGGGCTGGAGGAGGAAGAGTTAACATAGCTGAGATGTTTAAAGGCCCCAAAGCAGGAAACAGCCACGTGGTCATTCCAGTGTGGACAGTGCAGCCCCCTGGTCACCGGATTCAGAGCCACATGACTTCCCTTCCAACCCTGGCCCCACCACTATGGGCTGTATGACCTTAGGGGCGTTATTTAGCCTCTCTGCGCCTCGGTTTCCCCGCAGGGGTAGAAGACATCCATGCATTCAACTCTTAGCACAGGCTCTGGCACAAGATGAATGGATGTCTCCATCGGGTGTGGCTGGAGAGAAAGTTCCAGAGGGGGAAGTAGACAGAGATGAGGTCAGCTCTGGCCGCCTCCTAAGCCGCATTCAGGAGCTTGCATTTCATCTGGAAGTCCAGGGAAGGCTGGAAGCTTCCAAGCAGGGAAGTGGTTTTAGGAAGCTCCCTGGCTGCTGCGTCAGTTCTGTGGACTGAGAACCAGGCCCACCTAGTCCCAGTGCATTTCCCATGCCTGGGGAAAGGGGAGGCAGGAGGGGCTCCCACCCCTCCCCAGATGCAGGGCCCCCAAGGAGGAGATGGTTTGTGTTCAGGGGATGGATGGAACAGACAAGCATAAAGCCCATTCAGCCGGCGAGAGGACACCTGCCCCTAGCTGGAGCTGCGGCCTCACTCGCCTTGTCGGCTGGTAGGGGCAGCATGAGATGGGGGTCCCAGGCCCCCGGCCCAGGGCACAGGCAGGCTGCCCTTCCGAGAAGCAGCGATTCTTTTCCATGGCCCCACAACATCTCAGCACACTCCAGAAGATTAGACGCACCGCCCGGCAGAGTGGGACTCAAGTGGCAACGCCCCCCAGCACCTTCCCAGGGCTTCGGGGAGTCACAGAGGCTCCAAGGGGGCTGGCAGCTGGAAGGGAACTTGGAACAGTGCCGCTCGGCTCACACGGAGACACCGGCATCGTTTTCTGGTATCTGACGGAAGCTCCTTCCGTTATGTGGTATGAGAAGAGTTATTCCCCCCTGAGCCTCACACCCTCCAAACCTCGAGTGGGGCACTTGTCTGGACGCACTTGATCTTGCGTTCCTGCAACAGGGACCAGGAATCCCAGGGTTTTGACACAGAGTTGGTGCTCAATGTAGGTTTGATGAATGGATGAATGGGTGAATCAATGAGTCAGACCCTGGAGAGAAGCACAATAATGTCACCGTATCCCACATCGAAGTTTATGCACCTTGGTTACTGGGGCACTGCTCAACCCCTCGCTCAGAGGCTATTTAGTTTGCTTACGACACTAGTAAGTTGGCCATCCAGGTCTCTAGACCACAGGGCAACAGAAGCATGACGTGGCCGGGGGAGAGCTTCCAGAGGCAGATACACAAAGAGCAGCAGGAAGTGACGGCTGCCTCCCGACTCTGCAGGAGGCGAGCTCTGCAAACCGCACTTGGTCTTGGTCGGGGCCACTTGGCCCCTTTATGCTGCCCGGGCTCCCGGCAGCATCACAGGGCAGAGACCAGGTGACCCCAGGTGGTCTCCGGGGCCCAGTCCTGAGCCTAGCATGACAGGATCAAGCACCTCTAGTACTTGATCAGCTGGATCTGCACACGTTAGCTAGCTAGGAAGGTGCCTGTGACCAAAGCCCTTATCCCTGCAGCTCGGCCCTCAGGCTCCTGACGCTGACCCTGAGTTGTGGAAACCGTAACAATCACGCCGCTGTGATTTGTTTCCCAGGCGGGCGCTGCACCTGCTGGGTCCAGCTACACTGTCCTTCTAAAGCTCCCAGCAGCCCATGCACTAGACCCCTTATCCCCACTCGACAGACAAGGAGACGGTGGACACACTCGGCAACCACTAAGCTGCCCCTTTACTCCCAGAAAATTGTATGATGCATTTTGGAAAGATTCTCATCAAAAATGATTAAAAGAAAAGAAAACGTGTCGGCACTAAAAAGGTGTCAGCCTTAGGGAGCTGGCGTTCCCTGAGTGTGCCAGGCGCAGGTTCGTCCGTCATCTCGTCAAACGCCCGGCAGCCCCGCAGAGCACCCCTCGTGGGCACAGCCCGTTAGAAATTTGGGAGCATCTCTCACGGGGCCAGCCTGACACCCCTCCCTCTGGAGGACACGGATTTGTGCTGCACCAGAGCCACCGGGAGTGGGCTCCGCGCACATCCTTTTAGAATGAAGGAAGGAAGGAATGAACGATCCCTCCTCCCCCCGACAGAGAAATGAAGTGGAGCCCTATTCCAAGCTGAAACCAGTGCACCTGAAGTTCTGTGTTTCAATATTTCCCAGCAGCCACGCATGGCGGGAGGGGCACCCACTCTAATTTCTGGCCAACTGGGTCTGTTTTCAGGCCAGCCAGGCAGTGACTGGATGCCAGAAGAGAGGAGAGAAGTTGAAAGGCCACAGGGGGGAATATTTTCAAGTTAATAAATCCAGGCCAGAGGGATGTTCAGATGTGGCTGGCGTGCGAGGCAAGGCAGTTTCTGTGCTTCTGTCCTGCCTGTGAGGCGTGTGTCCAGGCCATGCCTCCGCTCCGTGTTGGACACCCCAACATGGTCCCCTGGGTGTCCCCTCTGAACCAAGCACTCGGGGCACTAAACTCATCCAGCCTTCCCCACCAGCCTGGGAGGGAGGCGCAGCTACCAGCTCCGTTGGCAGACAGACGGGTAGGCTGAGGTTCAGAGAGGCCAGGACGGTGCCCAAGGCCACACAGCTTGCAAAGGATGGAGCCAGCTTTTACCCTCGACATCCAGTTTCAAATCCATGCTGAAGACACATCTGCTGAGTGCCCTCTCCAGGGCTCTGTCTCCCGTAGGCCGCACACCTCCCAGAAGCCCTCTCTCTGCCTCGGTCTCCTTTCTGGCCCTGGAAGCAACCTCAGCTCTCTCAGAGCAGGACCACACAGGGCCAGAGAGCCAGCGTTCCAGAAGCATCCTTCCACCGATGATGGGTAAGCACCCCGGCTTCCTCCATCCTCCATGAGACAACCCCGCTGAATGTCCCGCTGTCTCCCAGAGTTCCCCGAGGGCTGCGGCCCAGACTGCTTCACAAGGCACACTAGGTTGGGGGTCCCTCCCGCCCCACGCCCCTGTTCCCTGAGTAAGCCATGTGCACCCGAATGCTTTCTCCTCTCAGGTCTGCTTCTGGGGAGCCAAACCTAGATGTAGCGGAAGAGACAGGACGCGGACACGTGGTTTTCGGTTGGCTTCCATGATGGGCCCAGGCGGGGGGCGGACAGAGATGAGAGAAGAATCGAGGTGCTTCCTGCTGGACACACGAGGCAAAGAGAGCCCATTTTCTTCTCCCCATCCACCATCGCAGCCTTTCATTGAGATGTCCTTTCTCCCTGACTCAGCTGACACTGTCAACTAATCCACATTTTCATTGTTGTGCACTTGAATCTGTTTTGTGTTTTCCTAAATATTCGTAAAGGATGTTGGGAGATCTCATCAGAAGCTGCTGCCAGATGCCACCAAAAACAAGAGATCTCTCCCCAGCTCTGAAAGCTCAAGTTCTAAGCCCATAAAGACTCACAAAAAGCCCGCTAGCCCCTCATCCCTGGAAACGGACTCTGCCGCGCCTTGCTCCGTGGCCGTCCCACGTGGCAAATCCCCAAACTTTGCCACGTTAGTCCAGAGCCCTCAGGGGTAAGCCGAGGTGATTACAGAGCAAAGGGGGTCTTGGAGAGCCTGGGCTGTGGGGAAAGTGGGAGCGGAAATGCTCTGGAAGCTTTTGCAGGCTGCTATTTGCAGAAACATTCCTTCCCGCCTCCACGGGGTTCAGCTTACAGCCCAAAGCCAGGATCTGATTGCAGTGATCACAGGCAGCGCAGCAGCCGCAGATGCTGTTCCTCCTTCTCAAACTGTCCGTCCCCGGGAAGTCCCCGAGCCCTGCTCACACTGGTGGGGCCACACTCCTCCCTGCAAGATGCTTCCCAGGCCAGGTCTCTGGAATGCACCGGAAGGTTTCACCCCAAGGAAGCCTGCATGGGCACGTGCCGAGTGATTTATGGCAGGCCTGTTTCATTTAGTCCTCTAGAACATAAATTTGACTGGATGCATTTACAAAAAGAAAGTGGCATGCTATACCACACATCTGTACATTCCGTTATTGCATATTTCATTGATTCTAAGACCTGCATTTTTTTTTTCATTTTTAACACCTCTAAAATCAGAATGTGGCTTATAATGAATGCCATTCCTTAGTGGTGAAAAAAATAATGATGCAACTTAAAGTGCATCTAAGAGAGTTTTTAGATTGGATGAAATATGGTCTTTGAAATTTTTAAATGCACCACAGTGAAGACTGCACCCTTTTTATTGCTGACATCCTACCTCTCCTAGTCCATAGGCACTCACCATGGGCTTTTCATACTGTCTCATGGTAATGAGGACAGAATCCCTCAAAATGAATTTGCACTAGAGATAAGAAATGCTGCTTAATGGCTAATCAAAGTCACCAAAGATGACTTTGGTAAGTCACCAAAGGCACCTCCCCTTCCACAACCCTACCCATATCCCCCTCAGGTACACATGAGCACACACACTTCCCACATGCTAATCATGTTGCCTCCATTCTTAAATAGCCCAGAGACCTCTCTGGCACCTCTGAGTGAGGTCAAGATTCCCTAGCAAACACCCAAAGCCCATCACCCTCCTAGAACCTACATTTGGATCCTCTGTCCCCCATCCAGGGCCCCCCCTCCCTGTTCCCTGAACACACACCCTCTCTCTTGCCTCAGGCCCTTTGCACATGCTATACTCTCAGCCCTTCTCCACCCAGGAAACTCTTATTCATCCTTCAAGACCTCAGGCTACTCACTCATGCAATCATCATTTATTCAGCTCCTACCACAGGCCAAATCCTGTCCCTGGCACTGAGGATGCCACAGAAAACAAAACAGGCAGAGTCCTGCCCTTGTGGAGTTTGCATTTTACAGGGGAGCTGCAACATAAACAGAAGGATTAAGTAAATAGTGTCTTAGCTAAAAGTGCTCTGGAGTAAAATACCATTGGGAAGAAGCATGAGAAAGGGCCAGGGCTACTGGCATTTTAGACAGAGTAGCCAGGGAAGCTGCCCTGCGAAGGTGACAGTCAGGTATTGACCTGAAAGAGGGGAAGGCCATTCCAGGCTGGGGGACAGCAAGTACAAAGGCCTGAGGCTGGGTCATGCCTGGCAGGTTCCAGGAGCAGTGGGGAGGCCAGTGCAGTTCAGAGGGAGAGAGGGAGGAGAGGAACAGGAGATGAGGTTGAAGAGGAGCAGGGACTGGATCCTTAGGGCCTTGTGGACCACTAGGATTGTTTGGCTCTTTCTCTGAGAGCACTGGGGAGTGATGGGAGGGCTCAGAGCAGAGGAGTGACAGCGCCAGAGCGGCAGGTGAGATTTGACAGGCGCCCTCCAGCTGCTGCAGGGTGCAGGAGGAGGCCAGCTGGGAGGCTGTCCAGCGCCACCCGCCTCCACAGTGCAGCTTCCCACGGTGGCCTTATCACTGGGGGGTAGCCTGTTGTCGCATGGAAATGTTCCAGTCCCTCGACAAGAACTGTGCTTCACTCTATGTGTCTGCCCGGTGCGGACAACACTGTCAAGCAGGGGCATGAATGAGTGAGTGCGTGAATGAATGCTGGAGAGGACACGATTATCACACACAGCCCCTTGGTGGCCTCGGAGCCTGCCGGGAGGCCAGCCGAGCCTGGTGGTGGCCGGCGCGGTAGGGCTGGCCTTCTGGCTGTGAATTCACTCCCCAGTGGGGTGCGTGGATCCAACTCACAAAAAGGTCTTTTTCTCCTTGATGTCTTTCAAGTCCTGAAATCTCTTCCTATTTATTTTACATCTGCTAAACGTTTCCCAAAAAGGAAACTATTTTGGTGCTCACCTCCTTGACAGTGGTTTTAAGGGGAACTGATGGATCCAGGAAGCATCTTTTTTTAGTGCAAAGCACATTTTAATTTTAGGTTAAGTGTTCTAAGCAACAATTTTCTTAGCAACAATTAGTCCCCAGACGTGACTTTTAAATCACCCAACTTCACGGAGATGTGCGGGTGGAACCTGTAACGAGGGGCAGTCCCCACCCCGCTCCTTCAGAGGAAGGGTCCCTCCCATCCCGGAGGGGACAGACTCCAGGCCACATTGCAACCAGGTGGCGCAGACAGAAGGAGAATCACAGGTGGCTTCCAGGGTGCCTTGCGCTGGAGTGTAGACCAAACCGGCTCAGCTACCCTGGAGGGGTGAGCACAGCCAGGAGCCCCGAGGGAGCTGCCATTCGCCGTGTATTTCTGGAGCTCAGAGCTCGGCGGTGCACGCCCACGCGTGTGCTCACGCTCCCGCAGCCTGCTCTGCGACCCCACTCCCAGGTACACTCCCTGAGCACCGCAGATGCTCTGGATGAGATTTAAAATCCACATATATTAGTTTCCTGAGGCTGCTCTACAAAGTCCCACACAGCGAGTGGCTTAGAACGAGAAAAACGTATTTTCCTGGCAGTTCTGGGAACCAGAAGTTCCGGATCAGTATCACGGGGCCGAAATCAAGGTGCTGGCAGGGCCCTTTCTCTCTGTGGCTCTGAGCGAGAACCTGCCTTGGTCTGTAGACGCACCACTCCAGTCTCTGCCTCCGTCCCCACGTGGCCTTCCCCGCTGTGTCCCCAATCTCCCTCTCCTTTCCCTTAGGAGGACACTGGCCATTGGATTTGGGGCCCACCCTAAATCCAGGACGACCTCAGGGCAAGATCCTCGGCTGGATTACATCTGTGAAGACACTATTTCCACGTCCACGGGTGCCAGGGTGCTAGGAAGCGGGCATCTCTCTTTGGGGGACACCAGTGAACCAGCACACACCGCCAGGCCTCATGTCCCTGCACCAGCACCCCCACCCCGCCCAGTCCACCCTCCCACATCCCCGAGGCTCCCGTGGCGCAGGTCCTTCACCTGTCTCCCGACTCCCGGCCTTTGCTGTCCCGCGGGACACCATCAGCACCCCGGTGTCACCAGTCCTCGCCCAGCACTGGGATATGAGCTTCTCCCAGGCCAAGAGCCCTGGGGCTCCTACCCAGCCCAGCACAGGGCCTGGTGGGGACAACGCCCCGTGGGGCTGATGCTGACAGCTGCCCGCCCGGCCCCTCCCCCCTTCCCTAACCTCAACGTGCCCTCTGCCAGCCTCCAGGCCCCGCCCCTTTGCTTCTGGATGTCCTTGTCCCAGGCCTCCTGCCTAGGGCCCCAGCCTGCACCTGCCTCAGGCTGGGGTCGCCTCCCACCCTTCCTCATCCGCAGAAGCATCTCCCTCCTGGAAGCCCCCTCGAGCTGTAACAGCCCGCACGCTGCACCACCACGGCTGTCTCCCAGCACCCCCGGGCGCTGCCCTTGATTAAGCAGGTGTTTTGTGCAAAGAACTTAAATCGGCCTCCACGAATTTAATACACTGCTCTTAGGGGAAAAAGCAGGGGGGGGGAGTTAGCAGCCATAGTATACCAGAATAATAACGAAGTTTTTAAAGGCTGAGGGGAAAGGAAAATGCCTACCCATTTCTAGCGAGCCCTCCCTCTGTCCCTTGTGGTAAGGATGTTCCGCTGAATGGGGAAGTTTGATTCATTCGTTCATTCAATAAATATTTATTGAGAAACGACTCAGTGCTTCATCAGGGCTGCAGAGGTAGGAGAGGCCCCAGGCTGGCAGTGACCAGCCGCACTGAGAGCACGCGCTCCCTCCCCACGGAGCCTGCCACGCCTGCTCCCGCTGCATCGCCACGGCCCGGCCACTGCGATGAGCCACGGTCCACGTAGGGAACGGCGCTCGGAGGAGGTCATGGCCCTGCAACACGTGGCTGAGCCGGGACTCACCCGGCAGCCTGGCTGCAGCGTGTCAGGCTCAGCACAGCAGCACCGGACCCACAGGGACAGCACGTGGCGCCGTCTTACCTGAGGCTGAAGCAGCAGAGTGGGAGGGAGAGTCCGCATAGGGGCCAGGCAGTCGGGAGGCCTCCGGGGGGGCATCTGATGGCCGTGCAGCAGTGGTGAGGGCAGGGCTGAGTCTGGTTCACCCCACGCCCTGGGAAACCTGCTGTCACACAGCAGGTGCACAGCTAGTGTTTGTTGAATGAATGAATGAATCACAGCAGCTGGGCTGAGGGAGAGCAAGGAGGGGGCCTCCAGTGCCCCTTTGGGCAGGAACTGCTGTTTCCACGTCATCTTCAGAGACCCCAGATCTCAGATGATCTGAGATCCCACTGGGAAGGCTCAGGGCACAGAGTGTGGCATGTGGAAGGCACTCAAGGAGACTTCTGGAAGGAAGGAGGGGCAGGGAGGGAGGAACGAAGGCTCCTGCTGTCTCCACGTCACTCACAGACATTCCCCAAATCGAGGCCAGGTCTCACTCAGGCAGAAGGACTCAGACGCTCACCTGAGGAGCCGGAGTCCCCCCACCAGGCTGGCCCCACCCAGGCCGGCAGTGGCTCCCGCACAGCCTGCGAGCCGGGACCCAGAGAGCGCAGGATTTGGGGTGAGCCAGACCCAGCTCGTGGGGGGCAGAAAAGGGCCCCTGCTCTGCACCAGTGGGACCCCTGGGCTCCTGCCAGAGGAAGACAGTCAGCGTCAGACTGTGCACAGCCTGTCGGGGGGCAGGGAGAGGAGAGGGAGCGAGAGGAGGAGAGGACGCAAGGTCTGTCACAGACAGCTGCAGCCTCGGCCCTACACGGAGAGCGCAGAACCAGCCCCACTCTCGGCACGGAGGGGTGGGCCTACAGTGGGCTCAGTGGTGGCCCGTGTGAACGTGGCCTTATTTGGACAAAGGGTCTTTGCAGATGTGATTAAGGATCCCAGATGAGATCATCCTGGGTTACCAGATGGGCCCTAATGCCCACGACGGGTGTCTCGATAAGAGACACACAGATATGAAGGCAGAGGGGACGAGGCCACACGGCCACAGAGCTGGACCCTGGGGAGTTGCAGCCACAGCTGAGGGACACTGGCAGGTGCCAGGTGTTGGAGGAGATGGGAAGGACCCTCCCTGGGGCCTCCAGAACGTTCGTGGTCTGCCGACACCATGACTCTGGCTTCAGCACTGTGAGAGAGTAAGTTTTTGTTCTTTAAGACCCCCCGCTTTTGGTCGCTGGTTACTCGGCCACAGGAAACTCATACACCCCGGAATGAACTAGAAACCAGGTGTGCGTGCATGGCCCCCACACCCAGGGACATCAGGAATGTCCAGAGGCGGCGTCTGAGCCCAGGCAAGCGTGGGAGGGGCAGTGACGCTGGGGCCGCCAGGCTGGAACAAGGCCACAAGGGGGGCCCTGCAGGGAAACGAGGGGATTCGGACTGGAGTCAGACGTGGCACAGCGAGGACGGGACAGGCCATCACCAGGAACTTGGGCTCTACCCACGGGCGAGGGCCTGCCGCTCCGGCCACAGCGGGCCACCGGGAGAGGGCAGGTCTCCCCTCCGCAGCCTCAGCGTCCGCGCCCTGGGGACAGTGAGGGTCAGGGAAGCAGAGAGCAGGCTGCGGGCAGGCTGAGGAGGGGACCCCACCGCCGCGGCCACCGCTGCTCCAGCACTGGGCACCCCAGGCCTGGCAAGACACCGGCCTACTCTCAATCACAGGAGCAGAGCGACGCCGCGATGAAAGGTGCTGCACACACTTTCCCGAGAACTACGTCCCCTCCCATTTGTCACAGCAAAGCGTGCGGCTGCCGAGAGACGCCCGCCCGATGGGGGAGCAGCGGCCGCCCGCGGGTCTCTGTGTAGAGCCCTCGTGGGAGACACTCGAGGGGCTGGGGTGAAGTCGGAGGGGTCTGGGTGACGGTGGCAGCAGCTCGGTGCTTTGGGGGACACCTGAGGCCAGGGCCAGCCCGGGGACAGGCACTCACACCTGCAGTCACTCACCCCATGGCCCGGGACAAACGTGAGAGGACAGGAGCCTCAGGGTCAGGGTGCCCGCCCACGCGCTTCACAGCCGGGCAGCTGGCGCCGGGGGCTGAGGCCGTGGGAAACCAGGCGTTCCCTCTCCTCGCTCCGCGGAGAAACGCCTGCCCACTAACGACACGTCGAGTCTCCCCGGCAGGGGGCTGAGCGGTTCCACCTCTGAGTCCTGCAGCTTCCACTGCTTCCCTCGGCCTTGCGCAGCGACCTCTGTGGCCGCCGTCTCTTGCTGCTCTGCTCCTCCATCCAAGGGCAGGGACCTCCGTGACCTCAGAACCCTGCACTAGGCCGGCACACACAGGGTCCTCAGGACACGTGAGAACGCACGAGTGAGCGAGTGAGCAAGTGAAGTTCTCTGCTGGCTCGCTGACATCCGTGACCAACAGTGGCAATGAGACACGCAAGGCCAGGGTGCCCGAAGCCCCTGCGAATGGACCTGCCACGGGACCCCTGCCCAGCCTGGCTTTCCTGGAATGCTGGGAGGGGGTGTCCACTCTGGAATCCCGTCAGCCCAGCGCAGAGGAGGGGCCCTGCCAAGCAGCCACCCCTAGACGGCCACCAGCCTTGCTGGACAGCCTCACGCCACAGCCCCCTGGACGCGTGGTCAGCAGAGACCGTGGGCCTCGCTGAAACCAGCTGCCCAGCGAGGCTTCTCAGCCAAGTGCGGGAGAACCCTTGAGCCGGGGCGGAGTCGGCGCGGCCCCCACACCACGTTCACACACAGCAGCGCCCACGCCCACCCAGCTCCTTCCCGGGACAGTGAGGAAGATGATGACAAATACTCAGCCGGTGTCGTGCCCAACCTGTACCCCCCAGCATCACAGAACCTGAACAGCAGCCTTTTCTGTGACAAGGTCCCCAGTCCTGGGCTTTGTCACAGTGAGTTCAGGGAAACCAGGGAGGGACGTGCCTTCCCAAGGCCCCACAGCCGTGGAGGTTTCAGCAGTGACTAGAAGTCCTCCCCCCGCTAGTGCTCACAGCGCCCTTCTCCGAGCACTTGACAGCCCGGGTGCCTTCCACACACGCACGTGTCCCTTGCGGGAGGGTGTGAGTGTTACTGTGCCCATTTCACAGACAGGGACACCAAGGCTCTCTGGGTGGCATGATCCCAGATTTGATCCAGGTCTCTGGTTCCAGAGCACCTGTTCTTCCCTCTGAGGCACTCTGGGAGCAGCAGGTGGATGCAGAAACTGTTAGAAGTTCCCGGAGCCACCCTGGGAAGGACTCAATGGCAGGACTCCTGGCGCTTCTTGGACCTGAATGAGGAAGTCCCAAGCCGGCCGTCTGAGCTCTGCAGCGACATGCCCAAGAATTTCTGGGCCGTGTCCTGCCTCCCTCCTCCTTCCCCAGAAACAGCCTGGACCAGGAAAAGCAGTGCCCCAAGCCTGGCTGGAAGGCACATGAGAGTCAGGGCGTGCGGACAGGTCACTGCCCAGGGGTGTTGGCACCAAGTGGTCCCCGCCAGAGCCCTAGGAAGGATGGCCACACGTGCTTGGCCTTTCCCTGGAGATCCTGGGTGGCCTCCTCCCCAGTGTGCCCCCAGCCACCTTCCTGCCTAGCACCTCGCACATGCTCCCTTAGCAGAACCTATTGCTACCAGCAGTTGCACCTGCGAATATATTTGTTGATTTGCTTCTTGTTTGGCGTCCCCCGTGCCACACTGGAAGTCCTGGGAGGTCTGGGCCGTGTCTGTCTCGTCACTGCTCTGCCGAGTGCCGAGACAGGGCCTGCAGAAGGGGTCCTCGGGATGCCACCGACGGCAGGTGGACGGTCAGATCCTGCATTTCTGCTGAGGCCTTTTTAAGTTTTCATCATCACCTACCCACTGTAAGAACACCGTTTTTATAAAGCTAATTTCCTCACACACACCTCCACTCCCGGGACCCCCATATCTTGATGAAATCTATTTTGTATACACATAAAATGTATTTATCAACATTGCTCGGTTTTTTTCTTGGAATGAATTGCAAATTGCATTCCATGCATAATGCAAATGCCCCGATCCACACAAATCAAACCAAGGAGCCTTAGTCGCTGGCTCACCACGTCCTTTACAAGCCGGGAGGCAGCAGGGACCACGCCGCAGGCCCCAGCCGGGCACAGCCCCTGCGCCTGCCTCACCCTCGGGGACGCGGGGGCGAAGGCTGGCCCAAGGCGGGTTCCCTTCTTGATTACTCAACCCGGTGTCTCAGGCAGCTGCCGAGGACCCCGACTCCCAATCCGCTGTAATTGAATAATCAATTGCGGCTTCCTTAATAACTGAATTTATTAAGTGCAGAATATGTACAGCTGATCATTCAAGGAACTAATTTGCAAGTCAGAGCTTTTGAGGGATTGTTTAAAGAGAAGATCCATGTGTTTCACAAATCCGGGACGGCGAGGAGGGAGCCGTCAGCAGGGCAGAGAAATATATGTCCGTGGCATGATTTGCATTCAGTAAATAGAATCCCGTCCTTGGCACGTTCACTAACGAAGCCACATGGTCTGCCCGGCCAGGAAGCTAAATATGACACATTTGTGGCCATCACAGAGCCCTGTCTGGGCTGCTGTGGGAGACCGGTCTCTTCCCTTTGAGGACTCTCCAAATTCCACCACCTAAAATCCCCTACGAGGGAATCCCCAGACCCCGGCCTCCGCAAGCTGGATCAAATGCCCGCCTGTGAAAATATACTGTCAGACAGAGCAGGTGACATTTGCCAATTACACAAGATCACAAGGGGACAGGGTGATGTGAACGCACAGGCCGATGCCGTCACAGTGGCCGGCACACGAGGAGGGAACCAGCAGCGATGACAGCGGGGACTCCGTTCTGTGTGCAGGCTTTTCCGTGACAGCGTCCGGGAGCCGTTCACAGGAGCTCTCAGGGAAAAACAACAGCAACAACAGAAAACAGGGACCCAGGACCAAGTCTGGGAACATCCCATTAAAGTTAATAAATTTCTTTGCCACAGGACTGTGAGAGGTTTAAAACCTGCTATGGAAGCTGAAGCTACGGGACACTCCCCCAGCCCCCCTCTCCCCACACCCCCGAATCCATTGAGAGACCCCAGACGGGCTGTTCCCCGGAGCTCGACCGGGTGCCGCTGACAGGAACAGGGAGCCCTGCAGGCCGGCAAGGCTGCCGTCTCGCTAACCCGAAGGACGTTTGTCACCACAAGGCCTCTCCTCTCCACTTGGAGCAGAGACTACGCAGGCAGACAAATGAACCGGGTCCGGTTCAGGAAAAGGAGCTCAGCCTCCGAGCACACACGTGCTATCCCAGGACAAAGGCGCTCATGGCCGAGCCGAGTCAGGAAGCTCCGTGTCCCAGCTGGCCGGCCGGCCAGGCCCCAGCATCACACAGTTGACAGGACGCGGGGGTCACGCCTGAGGCCGGCCTCTCTGGAGGGTGGCAAGGGTGGCACCCAGTCGTTAGTCCTGGAAGACCCTGACAGGCACGGAAATGAACAGCAGCCGGCTCAGAGCCGCCCTGCTGGGGGGCCACATTCTGCACACGGGTGGACACTGCCAACGCCACCCCACATGACAGGGCCACCCCACAGCCTCCCCATGGACCCCCGGTGTAAGGGGGTGACAACAAGCTCAGAGGCAGCGCACTCGCACTGGCAGAGCTGTGATCTGGGCGGGGATGGGGAAGGAGGCAGAGAAGGGGGCGGAGCAGCGGTGGGTCCCGCCCACAGGCACCACAGCCCAGCTGTGCAGATGTGAGGAGCACGGACGCCGGTCCCTGGGAATTCTGGGGCAAGTTCTGTTTTCCTTTAGCTTTTTGCCAGACAAGCGGCCTGTCCTGTACACAGAGGCCCTGGGGGGTCTGAGACCTGGTGTCACCGTTTCCATTCCCAGACCCAGAGGTGGAAGCCAGCCAGGAAACACATGCTGCATCATCCAGCTTGGCCACTCACGGCCCCTCCGGAGCCAGACTGCGTTCGAACCTTAGTCCAGCGCCAGTTCCTGCTGCCCCCACACCCCACGCTGCACCTGCCCCAACCAAACCAAACTGCCTGGCTCCCCCATGCTCATTTTCGCTGCCGCCTCGGCAGGCAACACAGTTGCACACTGCTGAAACGCCACCCCCCAGGAAGCCTCTCCGGTCCTGCCTTCCCCTCCACCCTGAGCTGCACCTGACCTCCCCTCCCCTAAAGCTGCCCCCCAACTCTCTCTCTCGTGCTCGCACGCTCTCACTGTGTCTCTTAGGACGCAGAGAGCTCTTCCGCCTGGCTTAGGGCTACCATGTTGGTGTGTCACCTCCAGAACAGCCTCTGATCATTTGCAGTAGTAATCATCACAGCGCCCAACCACCCACCCATTCTTTCATTCCTTCATTCCTTCCACAAACAACTGTTGGAAGCCCAGCAGTGCTGGGGCTGTAGCGGTGAAAGCCGGGAAGGCATGGTGTGACCCCCTTCCTCCCCAGTGAGCCCTTCACAGATGGGGACACTGAGGCTCAGAGAGGTGGGGAGTCATCCTCCAGGCCCTCATGGCACTGGACCAGGGTCAGTAAAGTAAGTGACATGTTTGTTGAGTGACTACTAGACCAGCCCTCATTCAATCCACTGATGGATCAATCACAGCATTTGTTGTTCGGAGTTCCCAGGAGCAGGGGTGTGGGAGGGGGCTTGGGGGCAGACAGAGGGGCCCAGGCAGAGCAAGCGTGGCCCCTCTGGTCCTCCATGATAACCCTGGGGGCAGCCCCCATAGAGCGGCCATGTAGTGAAGGAAATTCAGCTCCACACGGGGGGTGGTTGGCCAGGAAGTCCTGGGCATCCATGGGGGCTGCCCTGTCCCCTCCTGCCTGCAGGGAAAAGAGAAGTTCCCACATATGGGGTTCTCACCTGTGCACGGAGTCCTGGGAGGGAACTGGGAGAAGGTGGCTCCGTCCTACCCTTCCCCCACCCAGGTCTTCTGGGGCAGGAGAGGGCGTGGCGGGGGAGGCAGCAGCAGAGGCACAGATGCAGGGACTTCTGCCCGTGGGCCAGATAACCCTCAGGCCCAGGCCATGGGGGAACACACAGGCTCCGTGAGCCAGATAACCCTCAGGCCCAGGCCATGGGGGAACACACAGGCTCCGTGGGCCAGATAACCCTCAGGCCCAGGCCATGGGGGAACACACAGGCTCCGTGGGCCAGATAACCCTCAGGCCCAGGCCATCGGGGAACACGCAGGCTCTGTGGGCCAGATAACCCTCAGGCCCAGGCCATGGGGGAACACACAGGCTCCGTGGGCCAGATAACCCTCAGGCCCAGGCCATCGGGGAACACACAGGCTCCGTGGGCCAGATAACCTTCAGGCCCAGGCCATGGGGGAACACACAGGCTCCATGGGCCAGATAACCCTCAGGCCCAGGCCATGGGGGAACACACAGGCTCCACGGGCCAGATAACCCTCAGGCCCAGGCCATCAGGGAACACACAGGCTCCGTGGGCCAGATAACCCTCAGGCCCAGGCCATCGGGGAACACACAGGCTCCGGAGCCGGCCCCATAGTGAGCAAACCTCCATTCGCCACTTTGTCCTCAGCGCGCAGAGAGCTGGCTTCTCTTCTCTGGGTCGCAGGTCCTCGGCGGCAAAATGGGGAAGGTACTATGAGCCCCAAGGGGGTGTGAGGAGTGACCAAGACGATGACCAGGAGAGACCCAGGCAGTGCTGGACAGCACAGAGCCTGCGACCTCCTCCTGGGGTGTAGCAGCGACCACACCGGGGGCTTCTGCGGCAAAGAATGGCAGCCCCCGGGCAGGGCCTGAGAAGCAAGAGGGCTTCTGGGGCTGCTGCACGAAGGGCCACCACTGGGCCTGACACCGAAGATGGCTCTTGTCACAGGCAAGCCCAGTGCTGTCACTGGGAAAAGCACCCTGAAAACGGCACCCACATCTCGAGCACCTGCATGCCTTGAGCCTCGGGGGTGCAGCCCCTGCCAACTCGGCACGTGCATTCTGAGAAGACCCAAGTCAGGCAGCCTGGCTCAAATGCCACGGGCACGAAACTGAACTCCCTGGATTTTGCACTGGGACATGGTGAGGACTAAGTGTGATAACACGTCTGTGTCAGCCAGGGTCTGCACAAGACACCGCAGGGTTCACAGAAGAGAACTTAAAGTAAGGACAATTCCCTGAGGTGTGGGCAGTGCCAAGGAGCCAGCAGGGGACGTGGAAGCACCCTGCCACCACCAGGAGCCACCACCACTCCGACCTTGAAGGAGCGAGAGGGCGGATAAGAGCCGTAGCCACGGGCCAGGATCGTGCAGGGAGCTGGGGACGGAGGAATACAGCAGGCACAGTAACCCCGGCCGGCAGGGAGGAAGTCACGGGAAGAAATGCCCCATCCTCTCTCCGCCCGTCTCCTGTCCGTGCCTCTCATGGTCGAACCCAACAGGAGGCCAGGATAGGGGGCCCCTGAGCAAGCCAGCCAGACCCCTCCAGGACACAGAGCAGGCAGAGGAGGCAAGGGGTGTGGGAGGGAAGGGGGAACGGGGCGCAGTAAGTGTGTGGCACCCAGCACCGTGCAAGAGCTCTCACACCTCCACTCTCTCACAGTCACCACTTCAAGGGTGACAAACCTGAAGCTCAGGGGGCTGAGGGACTTGTCACTCCCCCAGTCAGTGCAGGAGGAGGACATAAGCTCAGGCCTCCCTGATTCGAAGGGCCACTCTATACCATCCAGGCAGGCCAGGGGTTCCCCTCTCCTGTGGCCTCCCGGGGTCTGCACTTGCACCGTTTCTCGGACAGCTTCGGGACCACAGGGGCTGCGTCTCCGCCCCTCCCACGGCCTTCTCCTAGGACAGCGCTGAGCAAAACCAGCCCCTTCTCCCAGTTTAGGGTTCCTACTGGTGGGCACTCCTGGCCCAGGGCACAAGGGCCTGACCGCAGATTTGTCCTGCTGGTTGCAAAGGAGCAGGGAGATGACTAATGTGCGTGAAATATCATTTCTGCCCTCTGGCCAGCTGCCCGCTCCAGGCCAGACGGAGCCCAGCCAAGATTCACACATTCTAATAATATCCCTTCTCCCTCTCCTGCCCCACAGGTCCCCCAGATGTTAAAATAGCAAACCTGTTCTGTTCTAGAAACCTTGAGAAGTTCCCACTGAGCTGCTCACATCACCAGCGAATGCCCAGGAGCCATAAATTAATGGCCTCCTGCGTCTCTGCCACTGACACCCACGTCCGCGGGGCCCTGGCTGGGGCTGCTGTCCACCGTCCACCCACGAATGCCAACATCCTGTCAGTGGCGCCACGCAAGGGTGGGGGACACCTCCCGGGTGAGGCACGCCGTGGCCTGGGCACAGCCGGGGCCTCCCCGGCTTTCTCTCGCGTGAGGACCCGCCCCGGCCTGCCCCTCTGCAGGTGACAGCCCGGTGTTCCCAGCGTCCTCCCGACACACGGGTCACAGCCACGACCTGCAGAACCAGACTCCCTGGGTTCAAAGCTCAGCTCAGCCACTTGCTAGCTGTGTGACTCGAGGCAAGTTACTTAACCGCTCTGTGCCTCAGTTTCCCCATCTGCATAATGAGCACAGTAATAGCACCTGTCCCCCTGGTGGGGGGTGTGAGGATCAAGTGAGTCGATCCACCCTAAGGCCTGGCACACGAAGAATACTCCGGTAGCCGTCGGTGTTAGCTCTCCCCTGGGCTTCTTCCAACTCCCTGGGCTTCTGTCATCTCTGCCAGAAAGAGCCAGCGGCTGGCATGGAAGTCAGCATTTAGGTGCTGCCCAGCGAGGCCCAAGGCTGCCTCCGTGGGACCCTTCTGGAACAGGAACACTCCACTGCAGCACCTCTGGCGCTCCGGCCCAGACGAGCCCTGGTCTCGGGGCACGGGAGGACGCTCAGCAGCGCCCTGGCCCCCGCCCACTGACGCCAGGAGCACCCTCAGCTGTGGCACGCACCCTGTGCCCTCTGCTGATAGCCCCGATCTGGACGGAGAAGGGACTTGCGAGTCCGTGTCTGGGGGGGAGGGGGGAGGGGCCCAGGCAGGGGGGAGGGGGGAGCGCGCAGGCAGGGGGGAGGGGCACAGGCGGGGGGAGGGGCGCAGGCAGGGGGGAGGGGCGCAGGCAGGGGGGAGGGTGCATCTGCCGGGAGCCACAGCTCCACTCGCCAAAGCCCCTCTGAAATGTTAAAAAAAGAAAAGAAAAAATGAATTGGGGAAAAAGAAGCCAAGCCGAGCCCTGTGGCCGCCCTCAGGGGCTCCCGCGTGGGCTGTGAGGGGCCCTGGTACAGCAGGGGTTGCTTCGTCCTGCGACCAGGAAATCGCTCCAAAAGGGACTGATCTGGGGTGTTTTGTCTTAAATAAGTATTTTATTTGAGAACAGTTTTAGATTTACAGGAAAGTTGCAAAGACAGCCCAGAGAGTCCCCACATACTGTCATTAGCATGTCACATTAGTATGGACATTTGTCACAACTAAGAACTAGGAAACCAATACTGATGAATTATTAACTAACGCCCACGCTTTCCTCAGTAAAGTCACATTCCTTCCTTCTCACCAACACCCTTTTCTGTCCCGGGATCCCACCCACAACACCGCGTCTCCCCGGGCCCCTCTGGGCCGTGACAGTTTCCCAGACTTCCCGTGGTTTTCGCCACCTTGACGGCTTTGAGCAGGACTGGTCAGGGATGTCGTAGACTGTCCCCCAACTGGGATGTGTCTCCCGGCCGGGCGGGGGGTCCTGTGGGTGTCTGGGAGGAAGAGCGCAGAGGCCTGTGCCGGCCTCATCGCGTCCTGCCAAGGGCGCACACTGCCACCGGGACCTGTCACTGCAGGGGCCAGCCGTGGCCACCTGGCTGCGGTGGTGTCTGCGGGTTTCTCCGCCGAGCACATGCTCTCTTCTCCCCACTGCCGTGCAGAGACCCTGCCTCTGGAGCACTCGCTACACTGGGCACGGCTGGCCTTCTTTTGCAGGGCTGTCCGCCCCGCGAGGGCAGGGACCTGCCTGACCCTCTCAGCGCACGTGCCGAGTGCAGGGGGGATGCGTGCAGGGCTGAAGGGGCCAATGCCCGCCTTCCACGCTCTGTCACACTCTTACACGCTTGCACACTCTTACATATACACACACACTCATGTGCTCACACATGCACACGCACCATCACATGCACTCTCGTGCTTGGACACATGTACACACTCACACATGCACACGCTCATGCTCACATACATACAGTCTCACATGCTCATGTACATGTACACATGCTCACATACACACACACTCATGCACACACACATACACACACTCATACACTCACACACACACACACCCACTCTCTCACACGTTCTCACACACACTCTCATACACACACACACGCATGCACGCACTCACACACTCTCACAGGCTCGCACACGCTCACTCACCCGTCTGTGCCACGCAGACACGGCCCCTGCTCCCCCGTTGCCCACGCTCGCTCCGCACGTGCAGCGTCAGGGCCCGGGAGCTCACGGGAGGCAGCGGCCGGACCCGCTGAGTCGGCGTCTGCGCTCTCACAGGTGCCCGGGGTTCACACGCACTGCAGGTTTGAGAAACGCTGCTCTCAACCACGCTACAGGGGGCCTCTCGTTGCTGTCCCCGTGTCACAGAACCTGAGGTCCAAGGAGGCCCCGACACGGTCCAAACCACATGGCCAGGACTGCTCAGGACATCAGAAGCCGAGTCCACAGAATGTCCAAGGCCCTGGACGTCACCCGCCCCTTACGTGTGACCTAACAACAAAGCCACCTGGGGCCCGGGTCACACGGCGCCAGCACCAGGCGGCAGGAAGAGGCTGGTTCCAACCCACGGGACCCAGGGACTTCTGCGGGAGGTGGGTTTGGGGTGCGCCCCGGTTTGTGTCCTCCCACGATGCCCACCACGTGGCGTCCTTGCTGCCCACACCCTGGACAAGGGCTCCTGTGCCTCCCTCATCCACTTGGCCTCGGGCATTCTGTGGGGGTCCCCAGGAAGGCACAGGAGGGGGTCCCCGTGACGCCCTGCAGGAAATGCACCCCCACTTCTATAGCTCATTCCAGGGGCCCTGGACCAAGCTAAGGACCCTGAGAAGGAGGGGACAGGCTGCACCACCACCGAGCCTGAGCCGCGTGTCACCGCAGGGCCTGGAGGGGACACGGCGCAGGACCGGACTCTGGGGCCCTGGGCCCCAGGGCTGCCCGAGGTCCCTGCTCCCCAAGGCTCAGGTCGACTCTGCAGCAGACCTCGTGGGGACAAAGGAGTTTGAGATGGGGACAGTAGGTGCGCTGGCCTCCTCAGCCTCGCTGCTCAGGAGAGCGCAAAGGCCACGAAGGCCAGGGCTTTGCTGTTTAGACACTTCCTATTACCACAACCCCCCAGCCCCCAGATGCATCTTGGCCTGGGAGAAGCCCAGCCGTGGGGGTCTGAGCCCTGTCCAGGCAGTACAGGGGGTCGCAGCTGAATTGGGACCAGTCGTGCACTTCCCAGGGCGCCATCTGGGAGACAGAGAGAATGCCACGCGGCCCAGCGAGCTCCTAAGGGGGATTTTCCACCCGCCTGTTTCACTGTCTCCAAGTTTTCTAAACGAAATAGCAGCTGTGTCGCTCGGCCACAGTGAGGCCCCGGCCTGCCAGCCGGCGGGGGATGTCTGTCTACGATAGTGCCTGGAATCCCGGCCCACCTGGGTCTAGGTGAGGGCCTGCAACGGCCCCTGTCACGCCTGTCGGGCCGCACAGGAGCCAGTCCCCCCGGCCACTCTCAGGAGCGCCCTGGCTTGGGCGACCCACTGTCCGGCCACTCTGGCTCGTGAACGTGGGGGCTGATGGCGGAAGGGGAGCTGCCTGGCACACAAGGACATTGGCGAACGTGTGGAGCCTTTGCTTTAAAAACATAATAAAATGGCTTTATTCTTTCTTTCTCGTCATAAAAGTAATATCCAACTGGGAACATTTCACAAAAAGGGGAGGGGCGAGGAGCACCCTCCTGACCTGGCCCCCAGTCTCCTGGCCGGCTCTGCCTGCCACCGTCCTGCTCCCCTCCTGGGCACCCTCTCCCCCAGCTGCACTGGCCTCCCAGCTCCTCCACTTGCCCCCAGTTTCCTACCACAGGGCCTTTGCTCGGGCAGCATCTTCTGCCAGTCAGCCCCGGCCTCCCGCTCCCCTGTCTCTGGCCTCCCCTGGCCAGCCCCCCTGCTCATGAATGCCAGGGACCCCCAAATGCCAGGGGGCTCTGAAACGTGGCTCAGGTCAGGGATGAGGGGCTCCCTGCTGGGGATGCTACTGCCAGGGGCAGGGAGATGGGCAACTCCAGGCCTCCCTGACCCTCGTCGAGGTGACCAGCACAGTATGCTCCCAGAGGGCCCAGCCAGAGGGCCGTGCTTGATAAACACCAGCCGTTGCTATTATCGGCCTCTGCTCCCAGCACAGCGGCTGCCCACTCGCCGCTCTCCCCTTCCTTCTTGCCACCCTAGCCCGGCTGTGTCCTGAAGGCAATGTGCTCAGCTGAAACGCCTATCTTCCCTGATTCCATTGCACTAGGGGTGGCCACATGATCCAGTTCTGACAGTAAGCAAAAATCACTGGACAGGGCTTCTGGGATAGCTTTTTAAAGAGCCTACACTCTCCAGAGGATTCCCCTTCTTCCTGCCTGGAATGCAGATGTGATGCCTGGAGGTGTGGCAACCATCTTGTAAACATAAGGATGACAGCCACATGTTGAGGCCAGCAGAACAGAAAGGCAGAAGGAGCCTGGGACAGAAGCCACATGCCAGCACTAGTTAGCTCACCCCAGACATCTTCTAGTGTGAGACAAGTACACTCCCAACCAGGTAAACCGCCAGTGGGTGATTGCGACCCCCTAAAATCCAGTCAGGTGGATAAGAGGCCTCTGGACACTGATGGGTGCCAAAGGGTCCCAGAACCTTGAAGGACGGGGATGTAAGGGGGAGAGGTGACACTTGGGGAGCTCTGCCACATCCCAGGCACTATGCTAAGTTACTTCCTCGGGTGTTCACAACTGCCCGTCAAGGCACCAGAAGAGACTGTTATACCCATTTCCACAAAAGGATGCAGAGGATTGGGGAGGGGAGTTCTCCCACCCAGAGCTACAGAAGTCGTGAAAGTGTCAGAGCCAAGACCAGAATCCTGGCCATCTTGCTCCAGAACTTTCTTCCCGTCACATTATGATAATTCTCGGTCCTGAGAAGAGCACATTATGGTTTACAGCAAGCCTCCTGTACACCATGGCATGAGACTCTCTAACAACCGCACAAAGCGAAAACTAGTCCTGGTCCCCCAACCCACCCTCCATGTTGTTAACATAGGTATTCATATTTGTGGGGTGTTTTTTTTTTAAAAAATACTTGTTTGTTCAGTGCCCTAATAAAATTGTACAATGACTCTTAGCCACCTCCAGAACAAACCCCTTCACTTAGCAAAACCCAGAGATAGAGCAAGAGAAAGAGACAGAGCTCAGAAGATACTGTTTGAGCTCCTGGATCAAGCCATGCCTGAAGCCACAAATCTACCCGCAGAATTTTCCATTATGCAAAGTCATACAGTCCTCTTTTTTTCTTATGCTAGTTTGAATTGGGCTTCTGTCCCCTACAAACGAAAAGCTATTACCCTAATGCACCCATGGTATAGACAAGGATACTGGGGTCCAAAGAGTTCTGGCTTAGCCTGAGTCACTCGGCCTTCCGGTGGCAGACAGGGACAAGAACTCCGCACTCCTAACTCCCACCCCAGCGTCCTCACCCAAATTCCACGCTGCTGTGGCTGCTGGCCCTCGGCCCACTGGCCGGCCTGCCTTGTGCCGTGGAGGTTCAGGCAACAAGCCCACATTAAAAGGCCCCGTTCTTGCCTTCAGTGAAAGCCTGGGTTTCTTCTATTTAGCAGCAAACTGAAAGGGAACCCACTGTTCTTGGCAGACACACACCCACTTGCAACAGCCCCCACTGCAGATGCCAAAGCGCTGCCGGCCCAGCCGCTGCTCAGCCTCGTCTCTCTGTGCCCCGACACCTCGGGCTCCTCAGCACATGAAAGACCTGGGGCCGGCCGAGCCCGTCCTTTTCCTATTTTATACACAAATATCCTCAACATCTGCCTCTCAGCCAGGGAGACCTGCAGAGTACCAGGGGACATTTGGAAGGTAATTATTCCACAGGATCCAAAGCTGTGTCTCGAGGACATAAATCTTGGGAAGTCTCTATGGAAACACACAAAAATGCATGTTGTTTTTATTAATACTCACAACGAAATGTCTCTGGAATAAGCCGGCTCACTTGAAACCACAGCAGAAGAGCCAGCGTGTTTCCCGTTAAAGAGGATCCGTGGGGTTTTTTAAATTATGTATGGAGCAGCCTACAGAAAAGAAGCCTTCAAAGACAGAGAGGCCCAGGTGATGGGATAATTGCGGCTCAAGCAGAACGCCACTCCCTCTTCTTACGTAAGGCTCGCTCCTGCCCCAGCCCGCCGAGGGCACAGGCGTGCACACCGTGGGCCCCCCTTGGGGGACACACAGAACAGATGCCAGGGACAAAGCCAGCTGCTACTGGAGATGGGAAGTCTTTGGCTCCTGCTATCTTTTCTGTTGTAGTCTACACCGCACACGTCCACACTGCAGCAGGGGAAAGGACATTTTGGGACGGAATCAGGCTCCACCCCATCCTCCTGTGAGGCCCTGAGCAAGCGGCTTCCTTCTCCACCCTGACGTCCTCATCTGTAAAATGGGGATTATAACAGTACCGGTCTCCCAGGACACTACTGAGGCTTGATAAATGAGGTGACACAAGAAAGCCCCTAGACGAGGACCTGGCACCTTGAAAGCTCTCACAAATGATGACTGTGGCAGATCGAAGATGGCCACAGATTTGTTAACATTCTTCCCGTCAGGAGTTGGAATCTATGTTCCCTCCCCTTGAACCTGGGCTGGCTCTGTGACCACTCGGACCACAGAATACAGCTGAAGGGACACTGTGCCAGCTTCTGGTTCTGGCCTTAAGGGACAGGCAGCTTCCACTTTTTGTCTCTTGGAACACTTGCTCTTGGGACCGCCATGCTGTGAGGAAGCCCAAGCCACATGAAGAGGCTGCAGGATGGAGAGTGATGCGAGCCAGTCCCACGCGGTTCCAGCCATTCCAGCCCAGGCACCCAAAATGTGAGTGAATACCTTGGACACCCAGCAGAGTTGAGCCTTCATAGGACTCCAGCCCCATCCACCATCTGACCCCAACCAAGCAAGAACCATGCAGGAGGGAGGGGCCAGTCAACCCATAAAACCATGAGATAATAAATCATCGTTCTCAGCCAGGGATGTGGGGCTATTTGTTACAGCAGCACTATCTAAATATCCTGACTGATACAAATCACATAATCCCACATAGCACTGCCAAACTGACTTTCAGTAAAAATCAAGGGGCCCGTGATGTTTCAGGAAATGGCTAAAACCCTGCTGGCCTACTCTGCTGGCCCAAGAAGTCACCATCCCTCCAGCCCCAGACAAAGCTCTCAGGAGTCCCACCTCTGAGTTATCTTCACGCACTGGCCTCACACATAAGCCAGACCTTCTCAGAAAGACCACAGTGGAGTTCTCCATCTCCGTGACATTTGTCTCCCTCAAGGTGATGAGCTACTTTTGCAAGTCTAATTAAAGCATAGGGCTTCAAATATCATAATTACTAAAAAAAAAAAAAAATACGTGTATACCTGGAAAGAGGAATAAAATTAAAGGATGAGAACATTTAAAAATCCACTGTCCTTTCACAGATGAGAAAACTGAGAACGAAACACGCCAGGTCCCCAGCCCAAGGTCACGCAGTGAGCCATAGCGATAATTGCTACCGTTTACAGAATGCTTTCCGCACGCCAGGCGCTTTGCAAACGCTGTATCCAATCTTATAGGAAACCATCAAGGAAAGGTCATTATCTTCTTTGTTACAGATGAGGAATTGGAGGCCCAGTGAGGTTAAGTAACTTGCCCAGAGTCACACAGCTAGGGCACACACCTGGTGCTGCTATTGAATCCCTTCCGGGGCCCCACACTGCCCGGCACATCACCAGAGGAGGGGTTGGCCTCTAACCTTAACTAGTCTGTGTACAATGCTCTCCAGGTGACAAAACGTCCCCCACACACGGCTTCCCCGCTGAGCCCTGCTGAGATCTCATGCACTGAGGATTTGCTCTGCTTTACGGAGAGCAGCCTGGGCTCGGGCTCACCTGCCGGTGACCACGCGCTCAGCAGCTGAGCCAGGACCTGTGCTCAGGCCGGCCAGTGCCTTCACAGAGCCCACGGCCTCCTGGGGCTGTGTGAGTGACACTGCTCAGTTCCCGGGCGCAGGACACCCAGGTCTCCTGACAACCCTTCCCAGGGCTGCCCCGTCCTCAGGGGGCTTTTCATGTCTCACACGGAGTGAGGAGTTTGGCTTAAGTGACTTGGGCTGGGGGGCCGTTGGTGACAAGATGGAATCTCGCCCTCCTAGGATTTGGATGAGAGTCACCAGCGATGGGTTCCCAGTTAACATCACCAGCATCCCTGCTTTGACAAAGGGGAGGTTGAGGCCCCCACCAGGGCCCACCAGGGTCCCTCTGGGCCGTGCCCTGGCTCCGAGCCTCCAGCCCTCCCTGGGCCTGGGCTTCGACATCTGTCAAAAGAGCAGGTTGCCCAGCCGATCCCTCCAGCGCGTCCAGCACCGTCTGTGTTTATGTCCAAAACCCTCCAAAGAAAACACATAGGAAACCTTCTTCACGAAGACTAGCAAATGTGCTTCTTCGTTTTGTTTTACGACACTGTTTATGGTTGGCCAAACAACCAAAAAACTGCAAGTGTTGAAGAAATGTTTTTCATTATATTTTAAAGGAATGTTTGGGTACAAATATTGCATTGTTTATTCATTCCAATAGTTTTCTCTTCTAACTATTCCACTGAAAGCCAGATAATGGATTTCATTACCCCAAAACAGTAAAGCCTCCAATAAATGCAAAGAAAGAAAAAAAATACATTAAGACAGAAACGTCCATTTACGGTATGTAACTCTCACTCGGCCACATCAGGCTGCGCGGAAGGAAAGGTCCTGGCGGGGAAAGAAGCCCTCCTGTCTGTGTGCTCAGGCCACACCGCACTCCCCTCCTCCAGCCACGGCACCTGCGGCCTCAGTCGTGACCAGTGGGCTCAAGAAGCAAGCAGGGAGGTGCAAAGGCCTAACGGGGGTAGGGCAGGCTCCCGCCCCCCTCATCAAGTACCTCACTGGCTTTCAAAGCAAGGTTCTGGCCTTTGCTTGTTCTACAGACACCTCCTGGGCACCTGCTTTATGCCCCCTGCCTGGAGAGAGGAAAAGGTGAGAGGGCCAGGAGGGAGGGGGCCCCACTTCCAGTGGGGGCATCAGGGAAAGCTCCCTGGAGGAGGAAGCAAGTGGGCAGAGCCTGCAGGATGGGAGGACCAAGCCTGTGGGGATGGCAGGGTGAGAGGAAGACACAACTGGGGTGGCCATGGCAAAGGAGCCCTCACCTTCATCGGCACGTGGACACCCAACACCCCAACCTCACACTAACACCCTGCAATGAGCACTCCTCACTAGGGCAGCGAAGACACTCCACGCAGACCCCAGAGTGCAGACGCAAAACCCTCTCTCCCTCCCACGGCCAACCCAGCCCTGAGGCTGCCTGACTCCCCACTGTCACCCCTTCGGGTAGGGCACAACGTGGGAATGGTAACCCCACGCCCAGGCATGACGAATGCTTTGGCTTTGAGCTGCTGACGAGATCTGTGGGTTCATTCGAGCCACTGGGGAGACCTGCGGGTTCGTTTCCTAACAACACCCTGGAGGACCCAGGTGTATCTGGCCAAAGTGCCAAAGAGCAAAAGAGGATGGGGACCCACATGGATGCGGCCAGGTACCCAGAATCCAGGGGGCAGGTGCCGGGGCACTGAGGACCCAGGTGACAGAACCATCCGGCACTTTCTGCTGGCATTTTTAGCACGGCTGAAGCTACTAATCAGTATTCGCCTAGGACTGAACCTACACAGTATGAAATTACTGCTGGGCTGCACAGAGCAATTCCCCTTCAAATGGAGTCTTTGGGAATTCCTGGACACCCAGGGGCTTGGCACAATCCCCTTCCGACCGACAGAACCAGGCAGCAGGCGGAACTCGCCTGGGAGCCTATTAGGAGGCCTGAGACACAAAGCCGGCTGCCGCCACCCAAGGCCAGCGCAGCACTCTGCCCCCCAACTGGAGCATTCCTGCGAGGTGTTCCCAAAGCCAGGCTGTGAGTCAGCATCTCGGGGCTCAGCTAACTTTTGGGGTGCAAAGAGGAGCCTCCTGTTCCCCCTGGGACTGGGAGTCAGACCCCCAAACCCAACCCCAGCATCCCCACTAGGTGCAGAAAGCTCCCATGACTTCTTAGGGCTCATTGTACTCATCTATAAAATGGGTGCAATCACCTGCCACCCGGCTCCACCGGCCAGAGTCTGGTGGGAGCCCTGCCCCAGTCCCGGCCACTGCGCCTGGCCTGCTGGGTTCCCAGGAAGCAGGGCCTAGTTTTTGTGCCACATTGGATGAAGGAATGAGGCACTTGCCAGAGCGGCTACTGGGTGTCAGGACCCAAGTAGGGGCTGTCACCCTTATCTCCCAAACTAAGACCCCAGGTCCAAAGTGGGCGCAGGCCCAGTCCTGCGGAAGCGCAGCCTGGGGCAGCCACAGCACCCCGGCAGCTGGCAGAGGAGCCAGCGGTGCTGGAGCAGAGGGAGCCCTGGCCTGGAGACCGGCGCCTTCTCCCTGCTGTGCGGCCGCCCCCTGCTGTGTGCCACCCTGTCACAGCTCAGAGGACAGGGCCGCTCCTCTCTGTCCTCTGTGTGGCTTCAAAAGCCAGGGGAGATGCTCTCATCACATCCTGCATTCAAGTCCTGGCTTCCTGCTTCCCATTTGCACGTCTGGGCAAGTGAGTCTCACTTTCCTCATACGTAAAACCGGCACAGCAATGGTTCCTGCTGCATTGGACTGCTGTAAAAATAAACGAGCTAATGTTTATGCTGCTCCTGGCACCCAACCTGGCCCAGAGGAAGTACCAGGTCAGTGTTCCCCAATAGTCTGATGTCCATGGTAACACACCGGGACACAGGCTCCAGGACAGCAGGGTCTCTGTCTCTGCAGCACCTTGCCATCTCCGGGCCAGGCGTACAGTCTGACACATAGTAGGTATTCACCAAATATTTGTTGAATTCACTGAGTGTTTTATCATTATTAGCACTGCTGCTACTACGATGATTATAACTGTGTTAAGAAACAGGCGCAGGTTCTAACAGAACCGGGTGAGAGGCTTTTGTCTCACAGGCTGCTGTCCTCAGCCTCATTCAACACCTTTGTTATCCCAAGTGTAGCCGCACACAGGACGTGACCAGCAAGCCCTGTGGCCCTCGTCCCCGGGGGGAAGGGAAGGGCGTGGGCCATCCCTCAGACCTCCCTGTGCCCAGGCACGACCCACCCACTGACTGTGCACATTCTCACTGCTCATCCTCCACAATCTCCTCGGGTCTCACCCGCTTATCCAAATCCTCCCCTTGTTCCAGCTCTTCCAGGGAGTCCTCCCTGATTGCTCCAACCCTTCCTGACATTCACGTAGCACGTAGCAGCTTGTGTGGCCCTGACGCAGGACTTCACCTCTCAGGGCCTCAGCTGCTTCATCGGTAATGTGAGGGACACTCTCCCACCCCAAGTGCCATGAGGACGGACTGAGATCCTGGAGGAACTGGCTGCCTTCCACCCCCACCCTTTGTGGTGGCCTGTGCTGAGCACACAGCTGGTGGCCAGAGCACGTTTACTGGTTGGTTTTTCAAAGATGTTTAAAGGTGAGTGGTCAGAGACTCGAAGCCCCCACACACCCGTTGCCGGCACTCCCGGGAACAGCTCGTGGCTCCAAGTGAACCTCTAAGTGAGGTGGCTGTGCCTGGCCAAAGCCAAGACGTCTGCGAGGAAGCGGCAGGGCCCATGCCAGGGCCAGACCCGAAGCCACCCTCAGTATCTCGGCACCGGGGCGACTCTGTCAGGCAGACTGGCTCAGGCTACAACAGCATCAAGATCCACTTTCTGCTACTTCATTGGAGCTCCCAGGCCCCGTCCCAGGAGCACATCCGAGTCAGACGCACCTGTGTCCACCCCAGTTGCTCTCAAGTCCTATCACGGGTTCCACGTGTCCGTGGGCTGCTCCCTGCAGCTCTGTGGGCACGTCTTCATCTCCCCTTGCTGGCAAATTAAGATGTGTATTTCTGGGCCAGTCGAATGCCCCTCCAGGGAAGGTGCTCCCTCTGGGCCCCCCGGGGTCCTCTCACCCCTCAGCCCATCGAGTGCCAGGGTTTCACTCAGAGGCGGCAAAAGCCCGATCATAAAACAGTCGCCTCATCCCGTTTTGCTGCCAGACCAGGCAATGCGGTGGCCTCTGGGCGCATCTTGCAGAGTGAGGGAAGGAAGACATTCAGCCGCAGGAGACATCATCGCAGGGGGTCAAGGCTCAAGAACTGCTGGGACCTAAGGAGACCCTCAAAAACGAGAGCTGGGGTCCCAGGTACTGCAGGGCACGAGTGGGTGTCAAGGTCAACCCAAGACTCTTTGAGCCCCTCGAGAACCCAGAGAGATCCTCCATCTCAGTGAACATTCCAGGCTGAATCCCAGCCCCAGGCCTGGACCTGCGGCCGTCCGCCAGCCCCCTCCATCTGCCCACTTGGCTGCCTGGGGCGGAGGCAGCCCTTCTGCCCCGAGTGCAGCTCCCAGACCCCTCCCAGCTCCGCAGGCTGGGACCCAGAATCCAGGGCAACCTCGGGGCCCGGGCCTCAGTGTCCCTCCCACACATGGCAACGCCAGAGCCCACGAGGCCAGCCAGAAAAGGGCCTTTGGTTTCTGTTAAACGGACAGGGCTTGTGCATGGCTTCCAAAGGCAAGAGGAGGCCACCTGAGGCCACATTCTGTCCAATGACAGCTGGGAAGGGCTGAGCTTGTCTCGGAGTGGACGCCTTTTGGGGACCTTAACCATGTGCTTCACACACATCATTTGCGGCAGCTAAATCCAGAGTCTTTTACATCCAAGGTAGCAACAGCCACGGTGACAACAGTTTGCTCGCTCATTCATGGAGTAACCAGGGAGCGCACCTCTGGTGCCAAACACAGTCAGTCCGTCGCATGCACGTTAGCACCTAGAGCCCGGCTATGTGGCACGGGACAAGTTACTGGCCACTCTGAAAGTTGGTTTCCCCGTCTGTAAAATGGGGGTGGTCCCACCTGCCCTTCAGGCCCCACGGCAGGGACAGCACCCACATCTCTACGTCCCAGGTTGAGACACCACCTCCACCCAACAAAAGGCCACTCATGTCAGCTCCACACGCCCCGAGAGCTGGGCCCACTGCAGGCCCCACTCCGGGCACGGCGGTGCAGGAAAATAAGAACACCAACAACAATAGCAACAGCTGGCACTCATCCACGTCTGTGCCAGGTGCTCTCTAAGCACCAAGTGCGCATTTGAAATCCTCGCCCAACCCTGCATAGGAGGTCCAACACTGCTCCCATTTCACAGACGGAGAAAGCAAGTCTCAGGAGAGTAAACTGAGGCCATGCGTCTGGTGAAAGCCAGAGTTGAATCAAGGTCTTTCCGGGCCTAACGCCCAAGTTATTTCAGAGGGAAACTGCCTCAGGTGGTGCCAACTGATTCATTTCACACCGGAAACCCCACGCCAGTCCTGAAACGTCCAGAGGAAGGCCTGCGCCCCCACACACAGGGCCAGGAGGATGCTGATGTCCATGACTGTGGAGCAGCAGGTCTGGCGATGACAAGCACTTTCCACACACCCGGGGGAAGTGTCCACTGTGACTTTGCCCATTCGCCAGCCAAAAAGACCCCGTACATGGAGGTTACAAGCTGGTCATGGTGGGGGCGGCGATTTGGACCCGAAGCGACTGGCTTCCAGACTCCCGCAGAATTCCAGAGGGAGCGGGGAGAGGAGGCCTTGTCCCTCCCCTACTCGCACTGCCCACACCCGTCGGGGGCTCCAGGGCACGGGGGCTCCTTCCCCACCCACACCTGCTGCGCACCGAGCCCTAGGCCAGGCGGCGGCCACTCGGTTCCCAGGGCTTCGTCCTCCCTCCTCGCTTCCCACCTGGCCGGCCAAGGCGGGGGCAGAGGCCTCGCCAGGCGCCTTGAGTGGCCTCGCCGACCTGCATATTAAGCACACGGGTTCCCGCACCACATTCCGAAACCCTCACTCACTTGCTGGCCAGAACAAAAACTGGTGGGGGAGCCTGTTTTGGCTGCAACTGCATTTTCCTAATTGCCTAAAAAGGATTTCCCCTAATTGTTTCAACACGAGTTTGGGGGGGCAGGTGGGGGTCAGGGGGTGGGTGATGTTGGGGGGCGGCGACAGCACAGAGTGGGGTCTGCCAGGGCCCACAATCTTCCCAGGGGGGTTCAACGGGGCCCTTGGCCCTCAGAGCCAGGGGTGCGGTGCCAAGGCCCAGCCCACGCCGCGCCTGCTTCACGCTTTTCATGGCCCCTGAGAACACAGGCGCTGGAAGGGCTTTGGCAGGCCTGCCCAGCACCCGCACTCAACATGCAGCGGGGCCGCGGGGCAGGCAGGGAGCAGCGGCGGCACCACGCCAAGGATGGAACGCCATCGACTCCGGAGGAACCACGTCCCGTGACACCAGGCAGGCTGGCGGCGGCGGCAGGGAAATACGAGGCTGCCCAAAGCCCCCGCACATGAATCTGCAGGATGATTCTGGAGATTAGTAACCACCCGGTGAGCACATGAGCTGGAGGGACACTCACCGCCCCCCAAACTCTCTCCCAGGGGAGGAGCCTCCACAGCGGTGCTGGGTTTCAGCCAAGCAGGGTGTTGTCTGCTCCAGGAATGGGGAGCTGGTAGGTTCTGGAGACCGGGAGAGCAGCCCCCTCCCCGTGTGCTTCAGAAGGAGGGCTCTGCTTCCTGCTGCCCACGGGAAGGGCCAGAGCCAGTCAAGAATAAATACAGGCAAACGGGCCCGGGTGACTGGGCTGAGCAGTGAGGTGACAATTCAACACCAAAAGCAGGGTGAGTATCTTCCTCCTGGCCCACCCAGTTCCCCTGGCTCCCACCAGAACCCGATCATCTGGCCACGCCTATTCCTGCCAGCTAAAGGGGGTGCGTTTGAAGACAGAAGCAAGGCTTGAGCTTTGGGCCCTGCTGCCAGGTGAGATGCTGACACAGGCCCCGGCCCTCCGTAGGGACACTGCTGGCTCACCTGGCATCTGGGAGCAGGGCTTTGGGAGGATTCCCACCTCCCCAAATGGTAAGGGACGCTCCTGTGCATCAGCTGTCTGTGCAAACAATGTGGCTCACACCGGCCCCCCGCTTGCCTTCTGGAATCTAGAGTTTGGGTACGTGTCAGGCAGAGGGTGCCCGTGCGACCAGCCCCCAACACAAACGCCGGGCACTGAGTCTCCAACGGGCTTCCCCCATAGACTGCGTTTCCCGGGTGCCGTCATCATTAGCTGATGGAGGAATTAAGCTTGTGCCATGTGACTCCACTCAGGATTCTGGAAGCTCACGCCTTGTTTCCTCCAGACGTCGCTCCACGGATAGTTCCCCTCGCCGACTGTGCTTTGTATCCTAGCCACGAGCACAACTGTAGCCAAATCCTGTGAGTTCTAGCAAATCAACCCTAGGGGTCTCGCACCCCTGACGCAGCAGACCGATGACACCCCTCCTGGGAAGCCCGTTCTCCAGCCTGGCCTGGCGGGGGGAGCACCACCAGGCTCCTCAACCCCGGCCCCACCTTTGCCGAAAATCCAAACCTATATCCAAAACCCAGCCCCTGCCGATTTCGATGGCTCAGAGAGCAGCTTCAGTCCAGCCAAGGCCAGAACATTCCCCACACAGACAGAGGCAAGCCCCCAGAGCTGGTACCAGGATGGTAAACTCAGAACCCTCGCAGCAAAAGAAAACCCCTGGGGCCAGAGCTCGGGTGGGGAACCACAGCCGGTGATGCACTCAGACCCAGTGATACTGACCACCCCTGGACATTCACCACCATCGCCACTGCCAGCATGAGGGGCTTCCCTGGGCACCCCAGCCAGCCAGAATTTCCCAGGTGCTCAGCCCTGGGCCAAGTGATTGTAGGGGCAGCTTGGGGGTGATAAGGTGTGATCCCTGCCCACTGGGGTGACAGGCCAGGGGGCTCACAGATGTGTTTACAGCTAACTGGCCCAGGCTGACCAAATCCTGGTGGAAATCATGGAAGTTGATTCTGGAAGGGGAGAGGAAGGGCATTTTGGAGGCGGCTGGGGAAAACTTCACCCAAGAGCTGACATCTGAACTGGGTTGGAAATACGAGTAGGCTTTGGACAGTAGGATGGAGGTGGAGAAATTCATCCCAGAAAGAGAGAACAGAGGACATGAGAGCCCAGGGGACCGGCCAGGGGGAACAGGAAGGGAAGAGACAGGGTTGGGATGCATGACGCATGTCAGGCTAAAGAGTCAAGGCTTAACTGGAAGATAACAGGGGCCTGGAAGGTTCCAGAGGGCAGCATCTGGGGTCGCCTCATGCAGCCACTTTCACAGGGACCAGCCACAGAGGGCGGGCAGAAAGCCCGGCTGAGCCAGCGTGACGTCATGACCCAGAGAGATGTCCTGTAGGCAGCCGCCCTGGTACCCCCAGAGTGAAGCCGCAGGGGATGCAGCCAGCGGTGCTGTCAGTGCTCCCTCTGCTCTGCACGCGTGTTCATCCCTGCTGCCTGGCACAGAGGAGACACCGACACTGCCAACGACACAGCCCAGGGCGAGTGCAGCGCTGCGAGACACAGCACACACACAGGTGTTTGCTGGCACCCACCCGCCCTCTCAGCTACCGCTCCCCGAACGGCAAGTGGAAACTCGGACGAAAACAGAGAGCCCGGAGACCGGACGGTGTCTAGTTACTGAGTTCCCAGGGCGTCTCCTGCACTGCACATTCTTTTGTTTCTCACGACAAATTGTCTCCTCCCACCAAACCGTGCCCAGCGGCAGGGCGGGGAGAGCATCTGCCCCAGGCCCGGCACAGCGCCTGGCAGAGGATGGTGCCCAGGAAGTGCGTGTTGAATGAGAAGCTGAGTGACTGAGGGGACGCAGCCCACGTTCCCATCCAGGTGAGGACAGTGACATAAAGGTGGCCTGCCTGGGACCCCTCCGAGCAGGAACCAGAATCCCCTCCCTTCTGCATGGCACTGGCCAGGGCCCAACAGGGACCAGGGAGCAGCCTCGACAGAGTTGCGGGCAAAGCTGAGACCTTACAGAACTGGGTGCCCTCGGCCCACCAGCCAAGCCCCACCCACCGGCCCCTCCTCCCACCTGGCAGCATGAAATAGGGGCCTCTGGAAAGGGCTCTGAAGCCCACGGGGCTGGTGCAGGGCGGGGGTGGGGGCGGCATCTAGGGCGAGCTAAGAAGCTCCCCACTCGTGACACGTGTGGGATGCAGTGTGCCCTGGCTCACGGGGCCTCTCGGCCTCCCGCCGTCCTGGGAGGTCAGCACAGCCACCACATCCCGACCTGTCACTTGGAGGAAGCACAGAGACCCAGACAGTTACGAAATGAGCCAAGGTCCCAGCCCACTAAGGGTAGGGCTGCAGATTTAGCAAATAAAAACACAGGACACACAGTTAAATGTGGATTTCAGATAAACAACAGAACAATTATGCAGATGATTTTTAGTATAAGTATATCCCATTGTAATAATGGAATTTGAATTTTGAATTAACAACAAATCATTTTTAGTATACGTATGTTCCATGAACTATTTGAATCTGTATTTCAACTAAACGATGAATAATTTTTAGTATTTGTCCCATGCACTATTTGAATTTTAAGTTCAAATAAACAATGAATAATTTTTGGTATAAGTAAATCCCATGCAATGTTTGGGACATACTTATACCAAAAAAAATTACTGGTTGTTTATGTGAAACTCAAATTTAACGGAGCACCGTGTGTTTGATCAGGCAACAGACACTGAGGGTCAACCTGGATATAAAACGCACGACTGTCACTGCAGTGCTACCCACGGAGGCGCTCTGGGAGCAGGAACGCGGAGTGCAGGTGTCTCAGCTGTCCCTGCTGTGGTCACTTGCGCTGCCCCTTCAGGGAGACGTTTGTAAGTTCCAGCTTCCGGATTCTAACAGGACCAGGGCCGAGAAGTGAAGGCCACTTCCAAAGACGGCCCCCTTGACGCAGACGCGGCCAGGCCGGGAAACAAGAGCAGGACTGAGCTCACGGACGGCCAGGCCTTCCCGCCGTCGCTCAGCTCCCACCTTGACGACGAGGAGGGAAGTTATTCGGCAGAATCAGGAGAAGATAATCACTTCTAATTACCATCGCTCCAGCCCGGGAGCTCCCCGCAAATTAGAGTATATCTTTCATTCCAACTGACACCCTGGATGGCTGCACGTTATGTATCAAACAAATTACGAATCCCCAGGAAGGACTCATCGAGGTAATTTGCTGGTAAAACATTTTTTACAGAAGTAAAGCTGATTAGAAGGAAGCTCGGTGGTGTTCTCTGCCCTTCCTCCGGAGCAGGCGGGGCGCTGGCGCACTCAGCCACCGCGTGGCGCCCAGCTGCGCTTGCGGCTTGGCACTTTGCCCCACGGGAGCTCACCCCGACACCACCTCCCCTGGGGCTCGTGACACCCCCTGTGGACGTGGGGTTAGAACCCACAGCCACAGCAAGGAAACTGGGTTCCTCTCCGCAGAAAGTGCAGCTTCCTGTCCTGTCGGACCGCACAAGGTTCTCCCGGGAACAACGCCCGTCTTCCCCAGCGCACTTCCAACGGGACGGACTGAGGCAGCATCGAGCCGTTCACCCTCTTTAACAAAGCCTTGGGCTTTTATCTTCAAAGACAAAGAAATCAAAGAGTTGTTTCTTTCCTCTTTTATTCCGTTCCCTAACATCCGAAAGGGTAAAAGTGGTCTTTTCAGAACTTTTCGGCCAGAACCTCTGCTTTTTATTTCACAGGGAGGAAACGGCCCACAAGGGGCTGATCCCGGGTGCCAAGTGTGGTCTCGCCCACGGCCCCAGCAGGGCACAGCCCCGGCTGCAGGAGCGCGGTTATTGCAGCCAGACCTGCCCTCCGGTCCCTTCCCCAGACCCCAGGCTCATGGTCAGCATCGAGGGGAGGGCCTGGGGGTCAGGAAAATGCAAGGAAACTGAAGCCCGCCAGGAAAATAACCGAGACACAGAAAGAGCAGCACAGCTAAGTCACCATTTGTCACGGCCGTGAGGGCTCCAGTCAGGCGCTTCGTGTCAGCGGGAGCCGCTCTTGGCAGAAGGTTTCCCTCGCCCAGAGGAGGTCGGGCACCTCCCGGCCGGGCCCTGCCACGGGGCCCTGGTCGCCGGGCCCCGGACTTTCCTCAGAAGCCGAAAGCCACCAGCACCCCCACGCACAGGCCCCCGCGAGTGAGAATGAGTGGGCCCCCGTAAACTGGTGGTGGCACACTGGGCACAAAGACACATCCTGCGGAGAGCGGAGGGGCAGGGGACCAGCGGGGAAAGGAAGGAAAAGAGGGACAGGGACATCGCAGGGGCCTGTCTAGCAACCAAGGGAAAGAGCCCCAGAGGTCGAGAAAAGGACGAGCGGTGATGCGGCTCCCTGCTGAACTCGGCGAGGAGGGGACTGTGCACACGGCTACAAACAGAGGGAGCAGTTGGGCACACGTCACGGGCCGCCCGGGGCGAAGAGGTCACAGTGAGCGTGCAGGGCGGTGGCAGCGGCCCAGGAAGGTGGAAAGGAGCGTGGCCACATGGCCAGGATCGATCTCAGAGGGCTCCTGGCTCAGCTCCAACCTGGGAGCACGTGAAGCCGGACCTGGGGTGGGGGCGAGAGGGAGTCGGCCTCAGACCCCACAGAGGGTGCAGGGGCAAGAAACGGACTCACTGAGCTAGTGACAGGGAGCAGCTGGATTCAAATCCAGACACGGGCCAGCAGCTCTCACTCCTGTCACACACCCATCAACACAAACACAATTGTGTGAGACTGGGTCCAGGCCCAGCTGCCACCATGCCTGCTGACCTCACGTGGGCACACACACGCAGGGATATGAATGCACACGTGGGCACGCACATGTGGGCACGCACACACGCAGGCATATGAATGCACACGTGGGCACACACACGCAGGCATATGAACACACACGTGGGCACACACACGCAGGGATATGAATGCACACGTGGGCACACACACGTGGGCATGCACACACACAGGCATATGAATGCACACATGGGCACACACGCAGGCATATGAATGCACACGTGGGCACACACGTGGGCATGCACATGCAGGCATATGAACGCACATGTGGGCACACACACGTGGGCACGCACACAGGCCCCTCGCACGCCTGAGAGCAACCACGCTGCTCTGGGATGACAGCTCCGCCCAGTGGCCAATGGGAGAACCGTCGGCCTTGAGGCCCCTCCCAGCCATCTTCCCAGGCAAGGGCAAGGGCAAGGGCCCCGCTGCCGGTGGCATGGGAGACACACCCACATACCTTGAAAAAGGATCAACTCAGTCTGGATTTGACTTTATACACAGCAAAGAACATCACCAGCAACACCTAAAGCCTTGAGCCGTACCCAGGGACCCCCTCTAGATGCCAAAGCCTCCCTTCACCTCCACAGCCTCTTCTAATTAAATCTAATTAAATCTGTTTTTCCTCAAGCGCCAGCATCCAAAATTAATAAAATCATTGTTTACTCTTCTGAGTATATCTGGTTCATCGAACAGTCATATCACAGTAATTTCATTTCGCCTCTGCAAATGTAGCATCTTCATCCCCACTGCAAGCGGGATAGAATTCTGTCTCTCCCGCCAGGGCACCAGAAAGACATTGTTTCTGAAAGTGCGTTTCACATTTTAGATGACAGACACCCGACAATACCCTTGGCCGACAATCCATCAGTATCTTAGAAACTCCTCAATGTTTTGGCACCATGCTCTTTCACTTGCTAGTTCTCTAATTTAGAAGCAAACAGGAAAAAACCCACACATTTCAGACAGATCATGGTGCAAATCTTAGAGAAATGAGACTCTACAAACACCCACAACAGAGCAACAGAAAGGAAACAGAGAAAACAAAACTCCCCTCCTTGGGCCCATCATTCTGCTGGTTCCGCAGAGCTTTCCTAGTTCTCTGTCCGAGTTGGGAGTTATTATCCCACTTCACAGATGGGATGATAGAGGCCCCGGGAGACAGAGGTGCCAGACTGGACACTCCCAGATGTCTGCTTTCCTCACTGAGGCATCAGTGGCACCAAGCACAATACCTGGTCCATAGAAGGTGCTCAAAAAATTTGCTGAATAAGTGAATAAATACACACAAAAAAATATTAAATTCCAGAGTCAGACCCCAGTCCTGGGGTCCAGGGTTCATTCACTTGCTCCCTGGCTGCAACTGTATTGAGATGGGTGTGGGCAGGGTCCTCTTGGGAGCAACTGCAGTGGGTCACTGTGGACACCAGAGGCCAACAGCCAAGGGGGTCTCTTCCAAAAAGTGGGCACAGACCAGGAAGCCACTGGATGCATAAAGCCTCTCTCCAAAGTATAGGATAAAGGTTGTTTTCAGCAGGAAGCCCTGGGCCCAGGAGTTTGCACTGGCATCCTGAAAAGGCTGTCTATTTTTACTGCAATCAGCGTTGTTAATGTTGCATTTACTAAAGAAGACGAAAATTGCCCACATCACCTGCCGCTTGTCAGAAACTTCACATTTCTATTTCCATTCTTGGCTGGACTCGAGGCTCCAAACTCCTGCTGCACCTCTGTCAGGGGCTAAAAATAGCCTCCCAAGACCGTGCACACCCGCCACAGAAGCCAGCGTCACACGATGGCTGCCCGGGCCCGGGCCCAGCACCCCACCCCAGGTGAGCACACTACACACACACACACACACACACACATATGCACGTCAGCCTGTACACGTGCACATACATACAAATGCACGCTTATGCACATGTCTGAGGGCTCCCAGGCGTGTGCTCGCTCAGTGTTCACCGCGTGCGTCCTCCCTGCTGGGATGCCAGCGGGGGGCAGGGAGCTTCTGCTGTTTTGCTTTCGGCTCCATCTTCCACATCTAGTAAAGATTTATGCACGCGTGAATACTCTTCTAGGGCTTGGCAATACTTACACCCAGCGCCTCACAGTGCTCACACCCATCTGCAAATTGAACTGCAGGGCTGGCGATGTCACCTGCCGTGATAGGCTGCCCTGGAACCCCGACAGGGGCATCTCAGCTTTGCAGCAGACAGGGCCAGAACTCCCCTGGGCCTCCAAGTGTCCCTGCCCACTACATGCTGATCCAGGTGGGCACTGATGGACCCTGGCCACACAGTCAGCCCTGCCCCAGTCAGGGCCTGGCCTCCTGTGTCCACTCAAGCAGCCAGACAGATCCCAATGGCACCGGCTCTCGCAGGGGACCCACCGCCCTCCCCAGGAAGCTGCCCCCTAGTTGCCCCAGAGGGGGCTTCCCCTCCACCACCCTGTGCTCGCAGTCCCCAGAGACGCCTTGTGCAGAAACCTGGGTGGTCTAGAGCCAGGGCCAAGGGGACCAGAGCTGGGCCCTTTGTGTGACCTCAGGCCAGTGGCTGCACCTCTCGGAGCCTCGAGTTGATTGTTCTGGAAAATGAGGGTAAAGTCTGCTCTTAGGGTCGAGCGAGAGCCTGCCTGGGAAGGCAGCGCCTGGCAGAGGCCATGCCCGGCTTCCTCACTGCAGCCGAGGGCACGGCAGACAGAGGCGTGGGCACCAGGGGAGCCTGGCTCGGGCAGTGGCAGGCCCAGGAGAATAACCGACGTGCGACGCACAGGGCGCCCCTCGCGAGCTGGCACAGTGCTGTGCGTCGTCCGCCCGTGGACGGACGGCTCCTCCCACCGACCTACTGTGAGACCAAACTCACAGGCAAGGATGTCGAGGCTCAGAGAGGTGAAGTCGCTGGAGGACGCCAGACAGAGACAGCGTCAGGACCCGCTTGGGGCATGGGGCTCTGCCGCAGACCCCAGCACTCGGTCTCAGCACGACCCTGCGCCCCGCTCACTCCTGCTCTGCCTCCCGGGCTAAGGCCCCTGCCAAGCCCCCCAGGAGCCTCCAGCTCCAGCCTAGACCTGTCTCCTCCGGGAGGCCTTCCCCACTTCCAGCCCCGGAAGTTGCTGCCCCTGTGCATGTCCCCTGGCCCATGGCTGCCAGGGACACTGATGGTGCCTGACGGCAGCAGAGGTCACCAAGCACGTGCTGAGCTCTTGCTGTATGCCGGGCACTGTGACAGCAAGACACAGGCCCCTGCCCGAGCTGCTCAGGAGCCAGCCAAGGAGACCGACCCTGGAAGACAATGACTGAGGGGCCACCTGGACCTCGGAGCCCAGGGCCAGAGCGTGCAGCCAGTCTCCTCCTACCTTCAGAGGCCGAGGGCAGGAGCTTCAGCCTCCCCTCCCTGGCCCACACCACCACATCGGCCACCTGGTGACACCCCCAAGAGGCCACCACGCAGGCTCACTAGGCTACAGAGTATTCCTGGAAGTCTTCAGACCAAAAGCTCTTCAACAGCAAGGAATGTAATTCTAAGTAATACTTTCTTACTAAAAAAAAATAAAAGAGCAATAAATTGACAATGGCTGTCAACTTCTGGGGGAACTCGGTGCCCCACTTTCTACAGTAGCAGACCAGGCCAGCTGGCAGAGAGGCTGGAGAAGCCAGTGTCCCTGCAACAGCTCAGCCAGCTCTGTCACGCTCAGCCCCAGGCAGCCACGGCCCCACACGTCTTGACAGCAGGCCGAGCTATCAAAAGAATCAATGCATTTAGGGTGATGGAAGAGCCGCTGCCTTGGTGATAACCCAAATCCCGGGTCAGCTCTGGCTGTGGATCTTAGTCCTCACCCCAGTGACCCCAGCACCTGGGAGCCGGGGCTGCAAGGCTCGAGGGTTCAGTGGGGCGGCCTTCTCCATGCCCAGGACTGCACAGATGCATGGCCACTGGCTCACAGTCCCGCCTGCAGGAGAGGCTCCGGGGATGTGGTCCCCTCCCACCTCTTCCCATCCTGCCCCCTTGCCCAGCCTGGACCTTGTGCGGGTGCCCGGCCCCAGTAGTCTGATGCCTGACAGTCTGTAGAGTAGAACTGAGTGAACGTGAATTGCACGGTGGCCCTGCCCACGGGGTGCCCCACGGCACTCCCCACGGAGGAGCCCCACAGCATCCCTGGCTACCAGTGCGGGGCTGCGGCAGCTCCCAGCAGGGTGGGGGAGGGGCAGGTGTCTGTGGCGCCTCCCACAGAAATGGCAGCAGCTGGCGCAGGAAGGAGCCCCCACATTATGCAAAGCCCCAGCACTGAGGGCTCAGATTGAAATGTCGGAGCAGCCGGCGTCTAAAGGTCATGGACCGTGAGGCTTGGCAGGGAAGCAAATTAAGAGCTCGGGCCCAGAACCCTGGGGGGCTGTGGAGATGATGAAAAGAGTAAATCCGCCATCCGGGGCTGCCGTGGGGGTGACATAATGAGGCTGCGTGCCCGGCCTCGCTCCCTAACCAGCGCTCTCCAGTGTCGGGGCCCCAGGCCTCGGGCCCTGGGAGTCTGGGCAGCACCTGGAGAGGATCCTGCGGGGCCGGGGGCGGGCACTGAGCCTCCCCGACGGAGGCCGCAGGGCCACCGGGGGTCCCCTTCCTCCTGCCGCCAGACGGCTTTCCCGTCCCTTCCCCCATCAGCCCTGCTGGGGCCCAGTCCCCCTGCTCCCCCCGGCAGTGCCCACAGCCCCCAGGGGCCCCCAAGGCCTGCATCTCTGCCCTCCAATCCTTCCCCGTGCCGCGCCCGGGCTGCGCAGGACAGTGAACCAACGCCACCCTCTCCAGGGACTGTCGGGGCACATCCTCCAAGCACTGCTTCTCAACCTTCAAAGTCTCCCCCATCAGGCCTGTCAGAGTGCGGGACGGGGCGGAGTGCCGGCCTCTCCCCCGGTGCCCAGAGTGTGGATGCTGCAGGCCACGGACCACCCTGTGAGCAGAGGGCTGCATGCCTCTGCCTCCACCCTCCCACCGAGCCCCTCCGGCCTCGTCCCCGCCCAGAGAGCCCTGCACGCCACACCCTGCCAGACCAGTCTCCCCCACTCCCAGCGTCACACTCACTTCCTGTCGCTGATCACGCTGTGCCCTCGGCTGGGAACACCTGCCCTGCCAACCACCCAAACTCATTCTTACAGCGGCAAAGGCCACCTCCATTATGAAGGCCTCCCAAGTCCTCCCCGAAAAAGAATGATCTTCTTGTCTTCTGTGTCCCCACTGGATGCTGCCTGGCCCCTTGGGCAGGATGGTCCACTTTCTGCATTGTTACCGTGGACCTGTGTCCTTCGTCAGGCTGTCCTGGTCACCCAGGTGTCCCCAGTGCACACTGGAGTGCAGGGATTCCATAAACATTGGCTAAGGGAATGAACGAATAAATAGGTGGCCACATGGGAGGGCGGGTGGAGGGGCAGAGGGAAGGAAGGGCACACGGGTGGGCAGGCGGGTGGATATCTGGCTGGGTGGACAGATGAATGAATGGAGAGACAGATGTACAGACAAATGAGTCTGGCACATGGAAGGACGGACGGACAGTGTTGCAGACGTGATAGTTAATTTTACATATCAGCTTGGCTGGGCCATGGGGTGCCCAGAGATTTGGTCAAACATCATTCTGGGTGTTTCTGTGAGGGTGCATTTGGATGAGATTAGCGTATAAATCAGCGGACTAACGGAAGCAGATTCCCCTGCATGACGCAGGGGCCTCCCCCAGTCAGCTGACGGCTGACCCTCCCCAGTCAAGAGCGAATTCTCCCGCCCACCAGCCTCTTCCCGGTTCTGCAGCAGCCCGCGGCCTGCAGGATCGAACTGGACAGTGGCCGTTCTGGCCTTCTGGCCTCCGGAACCGGGAGGAAATCCATCTGTGCCGTTCGGCCCCAGCCCGAGGCCTGTCACAGCAGTCCGAGCACACGGACACCGGGCCAACGAACACCGCCATCAGCTCCCCTCCTCCTCCTCACCCTGCCTCCTGCTGGGCAGTGCGGCCAGGGAAGGGGACCCCGAACTTCCACCCACTGCCCCACCTGCGCCCGCCCCCCAGGCCCACCCCGCCCTGGGGAGGGAACCTCCTTGGCCCGGAGAACCCGAGACACGCGGGTTGGGAAGATGAGGCCGGCAGACACCAGGCTGCGGAAGGCGCGGGCTGCTCTGCCTGCGGGCTCGGGCTGTTTTGCTGCTGGGCCTGGGCGGCAGCAGGGACGGGGACAGGGAAGACACTGAGAGGCGGAAGGATTCTCCACAGAGGGTACAGGCACTGGGTCCGGGCATGTCTGCACAGAGGGGACACGACAGGCCACCCCGCCTCCCCACAAACCTGAGGAAAGCCTGTCTCACTGACGAGGCCCCGTGAGTGCATCATTTTCTAGAGAAATTGCAGACAGGCGGAGTTTCTTACCTCGGCTCACATCGCCAGAGCAAGGCCAGGGCACACAGCGGGAACCTGGAAGCAGGGCCCTGGGGCGATGCAGCCGCCCAGGGGGCTGGAATCGGGCCACAGCCAGCCTCGTCTGCATCTCAAGAGGCCAGAAGCTCGGTGCGTGTCCGTCCGGGTTTCACCCAAGCAGTGCTCAAGCCGAAGTCGAGGCCCAGCCGCCAGAGCCTCCCGAGAGAGCATGAGCGTGCGCACGCGAGCAGGTGGTGCTGTGAGTGTAAAATGCACGGTCCCACGTGCTGGTCACAGCCGCCACCACGGTGGCAATGTCCGCGAGGCCCCACTCCCTTTCAGCTCCAGCCCAATGCGTCAATGAACTCAGCTGTGAGCAAGAGTCATCCAGCTAGCGACGTCTGTGATCTTGGTGATAAGGAGACCCAGAAACGAGAAACAAAAACAGAAAAACGCCACACCTGGCACTCACGGGCGTCTTGGAGCAGGTGTTCCCCTGTACCACAGAGCAGGGCCTGCCTGTGAGCTCCTGACCAGTGAGACGCCCTCCCAGTGTGGGTGTGGCCACATCTGCACGGTGACAGCTCCACAGTCTGCCACCGAGGTGCCACTGTGTCTCAACCTGAGCGGTGACTGAGCAGAGGTGGCTTGTGAAAGCTGGGGACAGATGGCTGTCTGGATTGGTGGGTCTCGGGGGAAGGGGCCGCACTTTTCTTTGTCTTGCGTGGCATCGAGCAGGCTGTCAGAGTGCCTGGCAGAAACAGCACCTCCGCCCTCCACCTGCTAGGAATAAATCCCTAGTAAATTTCCCCCGCTGGGCCTGTCACAGACGTCCGGACTTAACCCCTGAGGAAACAGCACGGCACTGGTGTCAGCTGTGAGGCACATGCTACTGCTCAACAGGACTCCGCCAGTCCCTGCCCCGACCCCTCAGCAGGAAGGACACATGAAGCCCAAGCAAAGCCAGGCTTGGGGTCAGAGGGTCCGATCCAGGCGCAGCTCCTTGGGCTCTGGGGCCGCAGACCAGCCACGTGGCCTCTCCAAGCCTCGGCCCCCGAGGAGGTTGGTGATGCCGCCTTTCTGGGTTGGGGGCAGGGGTAACTTGTGAACGGTGCCTGCCACAGTGGACGCCCTGCACAGTGACACTGCGCTGGCTTCTCCCCCTGCCCCCCGGGACATGGAGAGCCGGCACTGGACATCAGAGGCCTCTGGCTGTGGAGGGGGCTTTGGGGGTTCAGAGCCACATGTCCTCACTGTGGCAGTGTTAAAATACAGCCCAAGCACTTTGACATTGCTCCCACGGAGAGGTGGGGCCTATGTTCCCTCCCCCTGAAGCTAGACAGGCTTCCGACAGGTTGACAGGGGCAGGGAAGCTCTGTGGCTTCCGGGACTGGTCCTAAAAGGGCACACGGCCTCCGCCTTCCCTGCAGGAACCCCCGCACCGCACCGCACCGGGCCCTCCTGTCAGCTGTCCGACTGCTCTGCAGCCACCGGGGAAGTGCAAACTGGCCACAGCAAAGGACACACGCAGAAGAGAGAGCTGGCCGCATGGCCACGTCTGGCCGCAGCCACATGCGGGAAGCGCAAACCAAGGCTGCCCCTGCCCCCCAGCCGTGCCTGAACCACAGGGGGTCCGGGGGAGGCCCTGTCTCTGCCCCCTCCCAGGACTGCACCCATCACGAATGGCTGGCCCTGACTAGCGGGTTCAGAACAGCCGAGAGAGGGGGAGCTGGAGGAGTTGTTAAATGAGAAGAGATGAAATAAGAAACGCTTCTGTCATGCTTTGTATTTGGCAAAACTCTGTTATCAGAATCCCTTTCAGTTCAACAGAGAATGACGAGGTCCACTCTGAGCCTAGCACAGTGCCGGGTATATAGCACACAGGACGAGGCGGCTTTGGTCCCTGCCATTCTGGGTTCACAGTCTGGTGGGTGACATGCAGATGTCAGGAACCATAATTATGGCTGAGTAATGCCCACCTGGTGATAGAGGGTGGTGTGAGTAACTAACTCTGGGGAATCAGGAAAGACTACATGGAAGAGGCAATACCTCATTAGGGTTTTGAAGGATGAACAGGAGTTGGCCAACATTTCATAAAACGGGATGGTATTCTCTTTCTCCCTCCCTCCCTTTGAGGCATTTGATAGAACATAACATTCATGCATTGCTCCCCAGTCTGTTAAACTAAGGCAAAGGTGTCAAATGTCTTGGCCCAGAAAAAAATGCCATTGACCAAGACAACCCATAATGAAGCTCAGGGTCCCCAGGTCCACTTGTCTGCCCCCAGCGAGCTGGTGAGAGAGGACCACAGCCTCCAGATTGGATTGTCCCCCCAAGCGAAGGGAGGGGAGGGGTCTACGGGAGACTCGAACCCTCCCTAATGTCACACGTCTGTCTCCCCCTGCTGTGGACCACCGTGGATCAGGAGGTGCGGGCGGAAAAAGAAACTGACCAAAGCAAAAGACCCCAAGGGGAGGCTTTAGGACCAGAGAAGAAACCCTGCCCGATGCCTGCTGCTGCAGCGTCCCTGCTCCGCCTCCCCTCACCCTTCCACTAATCACGAATTATTAAAAAGTCATTCCATGTTCCCTGTTTGGTGCCTTAATGGTGCATTTGTCTTCACACTCGAGGAGGATTAAGCTAGAGGAGGCAGATTTCGAGGAGAAAATTAAACGTTGTCAGACCTGCCTTCCCCATCCCCGCTCAGCCACACTCCCGGGGCCACCCCCTGGGGCTCAGCCCTCCAAGGTTCCCAAACCACCTGGCCAGACCGAACTTCTCAGGAGCTTCCAGCCTCCCAGCAGGTGGGTCTAGATCGGCTTCCGGCTGGTGGAGCCTGGAGGGCCAGCACGGCCTTCTCCCCAAGCCTGGACCCCTGGCCTGCCAGCAGCCACACACTCTTTACACATCTATGCTAATTTGCTGATACAATTAATAAGATCAAACAGCCATTGAGTTCCTACTCCATGCCAGGGAGTTATCAGCAATCCCAATGGACAGATGAGAAAATCGAGGCCCAGAGGTGTTCCCACCTCACATGCCACTCAGCAGCATGGACTCCAGAATGAAGCAGCCAGGTTCAAATTCCAGGGGTGGATGCCAGCAAGCTGTGTGACTTTGTGCAAGTTACTTAACTCCTCCGCACCTTGGCTCTGCTATCTGCAAAGCGAGCAGGAGCATCACCTGCCACGCAGGGTTGCAGTGAGGATCCATCAGTTCCTCATGCAAAGCGCTAGCACGAAGCCTGGTGCAAGGACGTGCTGGGGGGATGGGGAAGAGCCCCAGGCTCTGCCAGACCGCCCCTGTCACCCCTGGGGCTCTGGTCTGCCCTGCCAATGGTGTCCCCATGCTCAGCTTTCCTGAACTCCCCACACCACACCTTGCAGCAACAGCTCAGATCCAGGGATGTCCCCACAACCCTCTACCTACCGATACCCCACCTTCCCACAAGCCCTCTGAAGGGGTCTTCTGCAGAAAGTGGTCCCAGGGAAGGCTCGCTCTGGTCTGATGCAAAGCCCCTTCTTGAGGGATCTCAACCTTTTTTCAACAAGCAGGCTCCTGAAGGCTAAAGAGCTTATCCCGTCCAAGGCCACACCACGACTCAGACACATGGCTCGAGGGAAGCCCAGTGCCCGCCCCAGGCTGCCAGGGCCAGCTGCCCTCCAGCAGGAACAAGTGGTGGGGCCAGGGAGGGCAGAGGTGCCTGTGTCCCTCCTGGCCTCACCATCCCCAGCAGGACAATTCCACCCACCTCTTACCCACCCAGAAAATGGAGTTTAGTTATTCCGTGGGGTCCAGAGACCCACTGAGGGGAACCCTTGGGCTCCACAAAACTGCCCTCCTTCCAGGATGCGGGAGTGACCACTGCCGGCTTACCCAGCAAGTTAGACGCCAGAGCCCTGAGCTCATGGGGTGGGCTTCACGGGCATGGGGTGTGTGGGCGTCCGAGAGCTGCTGGACCCTGGCGGTGACCCCACAGAAGTGGAAATAGCCCCACTGTGATGAGGACACTTGCGGGACCCAGGTGCTGGCCTGCAAACGGCTCCGGAAACACAAGTCACTCCTGAATGGAACGAGGCTATCTTGCTAACCAGCACTTAGCACACTTCCAAACGCAGAAGAAAACAGCTTGAGGGCTTTGCAAGAAATGAAAGTATTAATACTAATGAATCAAAGATTCCTGGACTTCCTTTTCAATCTCTCAATAAACACTGGCAAAGACACGGAAGTAGGAGTGGGAGGAGTCGGCTGTCGCCCTGAGGTCACAAAGCCACGTCAGTGCTGCTGCGGTTCCCAGAGGAACAGCCTCGAACAAATTCAGGCCACCGCTGAGGCTTCGCCTGGCAGAGCAGCCACAGAGACTCCGCCGCAGAAGCCCAGCGTGCTGGCCACCGAAGGCCATGTCCACGTCAAGGCTGCACCCTGGAGCTAGAGTGCTAGGGAGGGAGGAGACCCTGGTCCTGCCAAGTCTGTGGGGAGCTCTCGGCTCTGGACGCTCGGCCCCTGCCTCCCCCATAGAGACGAGGTTTTCTAGCACCAGGATGCACAAGTGTGGGCCAAGGGCTGGGCCACGCAGCCTCCAAGAAGCTCTTCTCAAGCCCAGCCCTTCCCTAGAAGGGACCAGGTGGCACCTGTACTTGAAGCAGAATCACACACTAGCCATGCTGGGATTTGGGGGTGCATTGGTGGATATTTCTGGCAAACATCTGCGTGGGCACCTAGTGCATGCACCATCTGTGACCTTTGATCTAGGTTTGTCCTAGGAAACCATCAGACACCCATGGGTAAAGACTTATACCCAAGGATATTAATTAGGTTAATGCATGTCAGTATGCTTGTTTATAATTTAAAAATGAGCATCATTCCAAGGACACGGCAATAGAACAATAAAGAAATGATAGTGTAGTGCTGTGTACTTTTCAGAGGATTTTCACCAATGTAGGAAAATGCTTACAATCTAATGTTAGGTGCACGAAGAAGAGCTCCAAACTCTGTGTGTCTGTGTATGTGCATGTGTGCGTGTGCACCTGTGTGTGTGCGTGTGCACCTGTGTGTGTGTGCATTAAAGTCCTGATCATTGCACAGAAGAACAATGACAAGGGACTGCATCAAAAGTTTGGACATTGTAAGGTATGGGACTGTGTTTCATTTTAAGTTTCTTTTTTCTTGGGTTCTTCTTGCAAGTTCTAAAATGAGCATGGGTTACAACTGTAATCAGAACATGAGTCTGGGGTTTTTTTGCTTGTTTGGTTGTTGGTTTTTAATAAAGTATAAATCTTGGTAAATTCAGGGCCCAGGAATTCTGAGGTTTTTGTGTCCTGGGTCCAGTTAGGACCCCAGCCAGGGCCTGCTCCAAGAGACAAAGACGCCTTTGCAGGTGCACAAGTGAACTAGTCGAGCTGGAGCAGAGAGGAGAGGAAGGATTTTGCAGCCTCCCCGCAGCTCCTCTGCAGAAAGCCTTCCAGGCCGGCCCCACGACCACCCTAGGGAGACGACAGATGCTACGCCCACCACCGCCCCATGCAGGTCCCCACACCCAGCCCTGCCCTTCCCCGACCCTCCAGCTCTCCTGAGCCCCGGCCCAGGGTGCCTAACCACAGCGGTGGCTTCCTTCCCCCACTGCCCTTCTCTTTCACAGCTCTGCTGAGATCTCATTGACACGCCCCGCGGCGCGCCTACGGAAAAGGGACGAGCGGCGGTTGCTAGTATATTTGCGGATCCCCGCACCCAGCAGCAGTCAATCTTAGAGCACTAAATCACCGTACCGTTAGCTATCAACTCCCCATCCCCCCGTCTCTCCCAGCCTGAAGCAGCCACTAATCTGCTTTCTGTCTCCGTAGCTGTCCCTGTTCTGGACAATTCACATAAGTGGAACCACATAGTATGTGGCTCTTTGTGTCTGGCCTCTTTCACCGAGCATCATGCTTTGCAGCTCCATCGTGCTGTAGCAGGTGTCAGGGCTTCACTCCTTTATGTGGCTAAATAATGCTCCGTCGTGGGGACAGCCATGCTTTGCTTGTCCATCCGTCTGCTGCTGGACAGCTGGCTGTTTCCACCTTTCGGCTACTATGGGCAGAGCTGCAGGGACATTCATGGAGAAGCTGTTGTGTAGACACAGGTCTCCATCTCTCTGGGGTCTACACCTGGGAGTAGGATTCTGGGGTCACAGGGCGCTGTGCTCCTTTCTGTCCCCCAGACATGCCCCGCTCATTCCTCTCCTGAGCCCGGAGGTGCCGTTGCCCCAGGACTCGCGTGGCAGCCCCTGCGCACCCTGACCACCCTGGCCCTGCAGGCCACTGTGTGCTGGATTTTCTCCATAGCACTTGGCGTCATCTGAACTTATGTCACTGCTTTGAGGTTTGCTGTCCTCTGCCCTGCTAAAATATAAGCTCTGTGAAAGCAGGGAGCGGTTGGACTTGGGCCTTATTGAATCACTACCTCCTGCCACAGGGCCAGACACTCAGAAACACTGGATAAACATATGCTTAACTTAATTTGCTTCTCCAAGTCTCAGTGAAGCGCCTCCTCCTCCAGGAAGCCTGCCTGCCCCTGCCCCCGAATGTGCTGTCCCCCACTGAGCCAGTAGCCTGGAAAGTGTCAACTTTTCCATTTGCTCACTGGAGAGTGGGCTTCTGGGGGAGGGCCATGGCGTTTCTTCTCTGTGTCCTCCATATCCACACGGGCCTGGCACACCACAGGTGCTGGGTGAGTTCTGCCAAACCACAGCCCCACCCGACATAGCTGCCATTGCAGTGGTTCTGCTCAGTGGTGACTTGGGGCCACCCTCGCCTGGCCCCGTGTCAGTTCAAACTCTCGCACACCTTGAATTGGAAAGGCACCAAGGGCAACCCTGGCCACACAGAAAGTCACCGGAGTTCTCCGACCCCTAGGGTCACGCTGCCCGAGAAAGGGGTCTCCCACGGAGGCGAGCATCACCTAGAGAGCTCTTGCGAACTGCAGGCCCGGGGCCCACCCACAGACCCCCGGCCTGACATCTGAGTGGGTGTCTGTCTCTGTCTTCATGACAAGTCCCAGGAGGTTCTGATAGACACCAAGGCTTGGGAATAACTCCTCAGGGACATCGGCTCAGCAACTCAGAGAAAAACAAAAAAGGTAACAATATTTGCCCACAACAACTTGGGGACATCTGGTCACCCCCAGGGGTGTGGCCAGCCCCCTAAGTCTGAAGGACAAAGTCAACATGATTAGGTGTTTAATTGGGCGCCTCAGTGGAGCTGACACGTTTGCCCGCATAAATAATTGTGATTTATTAAAGAGCATTCTGCTTATTAAAGGCTTCTTCCCACTCTCCGACAAACCAGTGGGGCATTGCTTTGTTTTGAAAAATCATTCGTTTTTTTAAAAACCTGTGTGGGTGCTGCTTAATTAATCATCTACCTTCTATAGCAGCTTGGAGACATGAAAGGAACCAAACGTGGGGTGTGTCGGAAATTTCGTGCAAACTCACCCCCTACGTCACTCCCCGCTGCCTATTGAGGAAGCTTGGCCAGGGAAGGAGCCCGAGAGCAGCCACTGCCGCACGCCAGACGCGCCCAGGCCGGCCACCCCACAGCACTCGGAACAGTCTGGGAACGGGGGAAACAGTCTGGAAACAGGTTTCTGCACATGGAACTTTCCAGATCTGGGGGAATGTCAATTGGGCCCACTCCCTCTGAGCCAGACAGCAGCCCCACCCCGCATCAATCCCATCCATCTAAACAACTGCTGAATAGACATTTCCAGAAAATCAGTTTGAAAATCAGACATGGCCCTGGCTCCATATGGCCCTGCTTGGGTTCAAGAATTGGGAAAATGGCATTTTCCTTCTCCCTCTGCCATGCCTTCATCCACCCCTCCTTCCCCTCACTTATTCCTGAGGTCCTACTATGCGCCACACCTTGAATCAGGTACTGGGGTGCAGAGAAGAATCAGACAAGGTCCCTGTATCCACAGGTGCACACTCCATGGCAGGAGGACATGCCACACACCAGGGAGAGTGTGCCCTGTCACCTACCACCTCCAAGCCTTGGCTTCTGCCTCAGGCTCTGGGAGGACAGCTCCTTGCAGGGCCCCTAGTGCCCAGGACAGGGCAGCCACCCACGTCAACACTGCCTGCCACCACCCTGGCACACACACTCCGCAGCCTTGGAATCTAAGCCCTGTCAAACTCAGGCCACTGCTTTGTGTGGTCAGTGGGTGGCTGTTAAACTGTAAATACTTTTGGTGGCTCTAGTTTTGAACTCCATTACACAAATCTGCCTTCTTAAACTGAGTGAACCAAACACTCCTGTATTTTCACAACAACATGGAATTGTCACCCTGAGCATCATTTTCTCTCCTGAGCTCAGGGTGGAAGAACACAGGGGTGCAGAAGAGCCAGGCATGAGTTCAAGGGTGCTGCTGTGGCTGGCCCTCTGCTCCCTCCACATCCGGGTCCTGTCTGCCCTGCAGAGCCATCCACATTCCCCTCAAATCCCCAGCCTGTGACAGAGCTTCTCAAAGGTGGCTGCAGTTTGGAATCATCCAGGTGCCCGGGACTCCGGCCAGACCAGTGAAATCAGGTTCCCTGGGAGGGGCCCAGGCAGCAAGGATGCTAAAGCCACGTCACAGAACCTGGAGTCTGGGGGACAGTGGCACAGGCTGTCCCAGGGGACACCTCAAACTCAATGTCACCCTGCAGTGTGACATTTTCCCTGCCTCCAAAAAGCTACTATTTCCGATGGGGATGCACACACACATGCATGCAGAGGAAACAGACAAGATAAACTAAATGCAAACTGCAGAAAACAACTAGGGAATGAGCAGAGGGCACAGGGACGTGCAGATGAAGAACACAGAGGGAGGGAGGGTGACCCTGGAAGGCATGACTGAGGAGGTTCCCAAAGTGAGTAGGAGCCAGCCGTGCATGCCAGGCAGGGGGTCACCCAGCACAGGCTCCAAGGTAGAAAGGGCCTGGCATGTTCCAGAAGCTGCAAGAACATGGCCTGGCAGAGTACACGGGGCTCTTGGGGCCGGGAGATGCTGTGTGGTGAGGTCAGCAGGGCGAGAGGAGGCCAGAGAAAGAGTTTGGATTTCATCCTGAGTCCACCGGGAAAGCCACAGGACGGGGTTTCCCGGACGTGGACACGGGAGAATGTATCCCCTGTAGAGACAGGCGTGACATTCTGACTGGGGTTAGCAGTCACGGTTCTCTCCCTTCTCGGCCTTTATCCTCAAATTCCCACTGGCTTCAGAGGTCTGAGAACACACATGGAGCATGGAATCAACCCTTAGTTAGATCAGAAAGAGGGATCAAGTCGTTTTTACGTTCCCCAATCCCATATTCCATCCCACACACTGAGCATATATAGACAAAAAGGATATGCACGATGCTTAACGAGGAGTAGCTTTTTAAATGTCTCTAATCTCTTGGGAGAGGAATTATTTCAGTGGGCGGGCGCCAATATCTATAATTAATATCTATGAAAAGTTGAACCCAAGAAAAAGACTTTTCAGGCTAAAAGTCCTCATGTGATACCTAGGCGATTAACAGTTTGGTCTCCCCCGTGGTAAAAATAGGCTTCCACCTGAAACCACTCTCCTTTGTGGCTCCCGAGCCCATTCTGTGAGTGACGGAGAAGGAAGCGATCAGAGCCACCCACAGGGCACAAGTCGGAGGCGACGTCTGCCCAGATGGGAGGTGACCCGGTCCAGGGCAGTTAGCAGCCAGGACCTCCTTGTTGGGGTTTCGCTAATCGTTTGATCCGACCTTCTACTTCCGCCAAGCTCATCAACTCATAAACCTCCAAAGATAAACTTCTGCTTCTGGGGGCCCCTCGAACACCAGCCGTCCAGCGACCAGGCCCGCCAGGCCACTCACCTCACACCCGGGAAGCCAGGCCACAGAGGTACGATGACCTGTCCAGCGTCACTCAGCTGGCCCATGGGAGAGGCAGCTGGGGACCCTGTTCACGGTGATGCCAGCCAGGGGGACCTCCCCTCTCCAGGACCCTCAACCCTCACCACCCTAAAAACACAAGATCCATTCAAGACCCTGCCCGTGAGCGCTACTCGTGCCCCCACGGCTCCCGCAGCCAGCGCATCCGGCCCCCCAGCCTGCCAGGTGGCTCCCTCCCTTGCTCACCACGTAACAGCTGCGTACTTTTCCTTCTCTTTATTGATGCGTGTTGTCCCGGCCGCCCACACACAGCTAACCAGGAAGTACAGAGCAGGAGCCCTGGGCACCTCTGTGGAGGGTGCAGAGGCCGAATCCCCCCACCCCCGCACCCGGGAGAAGCGCCTTCCATTCGTGGATGCTCAGTGAATATTTGCTGATTTGATGATGGTTGAAGTGGCTTAAAAACCTTCATCTGAAGTAAAAGCATGTGGACTTGGAGCCTCAGGCTGCAGGCCGTCTGTCCCACGGAACCGCCAGGCAGGTCTACAGGGGACAGGCGGAGAGGCCAAGCGTCAGGCAAGTCGGCCAAATGAGCTTTGAAAATAACTTCCCTCTCCTTGACCTGCAGCTTGCTGTCCACCTGTCCACTCATCCAGTCCCAGGCACGCCCCGAGCACCCGCGGTACCCAAGGACCACAATCAACAAGCTGCAGGGCCCTCGGGCTCCAAGGGGGCCGTGGAGTCCAGAGAAGATGAGCGAGGGCAGAACACCACAGCCTCCAGCACAGGGGCTACACTGGGGCGGGGGCAGGGGAGGCCAGCAGCTGGGAGGTGAGACAGAAGGTTCCAGGCCAGGCGGAGGGAGTGGCAGGTGCAAAGGCGACCTGCAGAAGGTAGGCAGGCAGCACAGGTGCCGGAGCAGCGGCCAGAGTGAAGGGCCAGGCTTGCTCCTGAGCCGGCCTGGGAAGCCTCCCGAGGATTTTAAGCTAAGAAGTGAGGGCAGGGCACAGCCCCGGCGAAGGAGTACAGGCGCAGAGTGGACAGCGGGATCAGAAGGACCCTCGGGCCTCGAGTCGGCAGGAGAGAAATCACAGGAACTACAATCTCCCATCTCTTTCTTTGGCTTTGCTGCTGGAGCACGGGGCAGGCTCTCACGGCGGGCACCCCGAAGCTGCCCAAATCTGGATCCCAGAACCCGTGCACAGGCTACCTTGTAGGAACTTTGCAGATGCAACTGGGCTCTGGCGAGGGGGAGACGCTCCTGGATTACCTGACCAGCCCTGATGGCATCACCAGGTGCGCGCAGGAGCGGGGCAGGAGGGCAGAGTCAGGGAAGGAGATGCGACAGCAGAAGTGGAGATCGGACGGGTGCGAGGAAGCGCCTCGAGCGGAGGAAGCTCTTGTGCCTCTAGAAGCCGGGAAAGGCGGGGAGACAGCCCCTCCCAGAAGGAACCAGCCCTGCCAACGCCTGGACTTCAGCCCAGCTGGACTGATTTTGGACTTCTGGCCTCCAGAACCACAAGGGAATAAATCTGTGTGGCTTCAAGCCACCAAACGTGTGTAGTTTGTCACAGCAGCCACAGGAGGCTACAACGGGGAGATGCGGCCTTGAGGAACGGCCCCGCAGCCGCAGACCCCCCCTCTCCACCACCACTGTGGGCCCCAGGCGGTGAGTGTGGGCCCGGCAGCCTCCGTTAGACGGCAGGGCTCACCGCTCCGAGGGCGAGGCCCTTCTGCCTGCTAACGTTTGCCTCCACGTGAAGGCAGAGCCAGAGCCACTCAGCAGAATGTGGTGCCAGCCCAGCCCCGCTGTCCCTGAAGTTCACTCACGCTGGGAAACCCAACAGCAAAGATAGTCGTTCCTCACGTCCACCAGAAAAGCAGCCTCGTCATCTCACCGCGGCCTCAACTCCACACTGACGTCACCTGCAGTCAGCAGAGACCAGACAAGATGGAAGATGCTGTCTCAGCAGGGGGTGAGCCCCCCATCGCTGGAGGTATCCCAGATGGGAAAGGGTGGCCTCTGAGCATCCTGGGAATTCTGAGATCCTGGGAGTCTATCCCAGGACTACTCCTTAGCAATCTTCCTGCACACAGTAGGTGCCACATGGAATTTGCTATATGAGTCTGCCCAGAGAGCCCCTGTTGTAGTCCACTTTTTGCCACTTTAACAGAACATTGGGTAATTTACAATGAACAGAAATTTATTTGGTTCTAGACGCTGGAAAGTCTGAGAGCCCAGCACCTACAGGTGGGAGCCTCCCTACCCGCTAGATATGCCCCTGGCTGGGGCAGCTGTGAGCAGAGGCTGCTTCCTTCTTGGGAGACAGAGGAAGCCCTCTGTGACTCACCTCTGCTAGGATTCCTGCAAACACTGGCTGCCTGGGCACTCAGACGCCAGGGCTGGAGGCTGGAGGCAACGGCACGAAAACAAACACTTCCCATGACTTCCTGGCAGGAGGAAGCCCAGGCTCACCTGCCGTGGGAAACTTCACGGCTCAGGTGCAGGGCCCTGAAATAAAACCCCAGGAAGTCTGCCTCCAGCCCAGCCCAGCTCCTGGAGACACGTGACTCAGTCCACTGCAGCCAGAGCTGTCTCGTGGTGTCCAAGAGCCTTTCCAAGGGGTCGCCCTTGGGAGGGGGCTTTGGGCTCTCTGGGTCTCTCCCTGGAAAGGCCGCTGGCCTGAGAACCTGAAAGCCGGCTGCAGACCCAGCTCTGCCGCTCTCAGGGCAGACTCAATCCACTCGTCCCCTCTGCCCTCGGCTTTTCCATCTGCAAAATGAGACCTCCAGCCAGGAATCCCTGCTTTAGTAACACAGCGCTTCCCGACCTCTTTGGGTTGAGATTTGGGGAGCACGCTCGAGGGCGGTTCAGGACTCAAACTGACGCTGAACACACGTGACCACAGGGCACCTCCACACCCACGGTCAGTGACTGCACTGTTTCCCAGCCACCTTCATTCAGTCCCCAACACCTCTGCTAGGGCTGCCGCCAGCCCTGCCCAGGCGACCAGGACACACCCGCCCCCACTGGCATGGCATCTCACCCCCCCAACCCCGGCCCCGCACTTCATCCCACAACCCATTACTGCAGTGAATCCACGGGGCACAATGACCGAGAGATGCCACAGGCACCCACAGAGCAGGTGCCGCAGCCCACGGGTGAGGTGGCAAGGGGCTGCATGCCAGGGGTCTCGCCTACTCGTGAGCTGTGTGGACGTGGATGCAGCCTCAAGCACAGCTGAGGATTGGGGGTTCACCAGACCACAACCGTAACCGCACAAGGGAGGGACTGGCTTGGCCCTGCCCACACAAAAGGTGGCCCAGCCACCTTTTCCAGTGGAAGTCACACAGCCCAGAGCCAACACCTCTGGGGGCCCAGGGCAGTGGGGCTGGGGGTGGCATCAACTACTGTTTTCTCAAGGTGGGACAATGACCCTCCAGTGACAAAGCCAACAGAGATGCTCAGCCCCCTTCTAACTCCCCACTCTGCCCTCCGTAGGGTCCTGCCCAGGATCGGAGTTCTGTCTTCCATTGACAGCTCTTAAGCTTCAGCTAGAGACCAGACTCCTCGCCCAGCCTCTATTTGTGTGGTGCCAGGGCTCGTCATTTCAGCCCTCTGGCCAAGACGATGGCTCCAGGGTGGGCATGTGCCCCAGGCAGGCCAGTGAGTCTCAGCTCTGGGCTTGTCCTGGGCAGGATGCCATAGCAGCAGCTCCCTGTAGCCTGTTTCTCTTGGAGCCACGGCCCAGGGAGGGCTGCCTGAGAAGGAAGCCAACAGTGTAAAGCAGAGCCCACCCAGAGACGCAGACAGACTGAGGGACAGAGCCTGGTGCCTGTGTCAGAGCCCCTGGAGCCAGCCAGGCCTGAAGCTAGCTCCCTGGGCATTCCAGTTCTGTGAGCCTGTGAATTCTACTTTTTCACATAAGCTAGTTGGAGTTGGGTTTCTGTGACTTGTCACCAAGGATCCTACTTAGCACCGCTTGTGTGCACAGCATTGCAGGAGATACGGAGGAAACCACAGGGAATGGGAACATGCTCCCCAGCCTCCAGCAACTTTAAACCTAACTGGGAAGATGCGACCAACCAGCCAGAACAGCCCCGTGCTGAACCTTGTGGTGTGGACTATAATTCCTAGTAGGGCTGGGAGAGAGGGGGACCTGGGGCCAGGTGAGAGGAGGCAACTTCCAGGAGCCAAAGACCTGGAGAGATTTCCGGAAGCCTCCCCTGCACCCCACCCCCACCTGTCCTCATAGGAATTGCTCTCCCACGGCTGCAGGAATCTGGGGCAGGGAGACCACAGAAATTCAGGGATTTATCCACACAGATGACTGGGAACTTTCCTGATGGAATTATGCAGAAACAGATGCCAAATAACATTCATTATCTACTTCCACTACTATAAAAAAAAAGTCCATTCCGTTTTCTTCCGGGTGGAGAGAGGACAGAAGGGGTTAGGGATCAGCCGCGACAGAGTTGGAGCCCCTCCTCACACCCTGCGCCTCCTCTCCAGGCGGCCCCACCTCCTCATACCTGCTTCCTTCCCTACCATCTGTCAGCACCTGTGCGTCCTGAGTGGAATTTCAGGTGGCTGATCTGTGTCTTTTAAAAGGTTTCCTACCAATGTCAGGAGCCACTGTCCCAGCATCAGTGCCGCCTGCGCCCTGCGGACGCTTCTTTCTGGGCTCTCTGTCCCTCTCCCTAACACATGTGCTCCCCCTCCCTGGGGGAGAAGCTTCTCCAGATTTCCCCAGGGGCAGAGGTACAGGGAGCTGCAGGTCCTTGCTGGAGGAGGAACCCAAGCCTTGGGGTTGGGGACAGCAGTTCAGGCTCTGGTGGCAGGGCTGAAGGGAGAAGGCCACCCAGGGGAGAGCGAGGCTGCCTGGGGGAGAAGGGGCCAGGGTGGGTGGGCTTAGGCCAGGAGCGGGAAAGCCTCATCCCAGGTGAGGGCTCATGAATATCCACATGATGTGCTGTCCCCTCCATGTTCCCGTCACCGGTGTCCTTGCCCACCTCCCTGTGAGACTGAGGGTCCTGCCACCCAGGGTGGATCTTTCTGTTGTATGTCAACATGCGCAGAACAAAGCCTGGCACACAGGGGTCTCGGGAAATGTGTCTGCAGAGAAAGAAAGAGGGCAGAGGGCAGAAGACCGGCCCTGCCTCCTTCCGCCTCCTGCGAAGGCCCTGCCCTGGCTACAGTCCCCCTCCTCTTCAGGGGACAGTGCCCACCAGAGGCCATTTGGAAATGCCATGGGAAGCAGGAAGCTCTCTCGGGCTGGGGGTCTGGGAGCAGTTAGCTTCCTTTCCCGGCATGCCACATGGCGGCCTCGGCCCCTACCTGCCCCAGATCAGAAGTCAGGGCGGCCAGCGCCACCCCGGTCCAGGCCAGGGAGGTGGGTTGCGGCCACCTGTGTGCCCAGCTTCTCATCTTTGCCTTTCCTGGGCCAGGATGGCTCCCCACCCAGGCCAAGGGCAGCCGCGGCGGCGGGAGGTGTGCCCCTGGGACCCCCCTGAAGCGCCTTCCTGCCTTGGACAAGCCCCAGGAGTCCCCGGTTCAGATTTCCTCGCACCGCTCAGCCTCGGGCAGGACGGGAAGAAATTTCGACTTGATCTTAGGTGAGCATTCCAGACAGTAAATCATACCAGGAAACCTGTGAAAAGCCAGATGTCAACAAGAAATACTTTCTTTAAAAGTGAACTCGAGGAGCCGAATGTTTCACGAAATACTGCTGGGCTTTGTTTCACTTCAGCAAACTATTCAGGAAAGGCAAGAAAATGTAACCACACAAAATCCCCTTAAAGAAAGAAGGCAAATTCTGATTATTGGCGACTATGCTGTCTTCCTTGGGTGTGGAAAAGCTCACTCCTAAGATCTCGTGGGAGGCGAGAGTGGCAGGAAGATGCTGAGGTCCCCTGGGGAGGGTCACTTAAGTTACCTGCCTTCCCCCACTGCATCTCAACCTCAGTGGGGAGGACTAAGTCCCGCCAGCCCTTTGCAGATGAGGAAACTGAGCCAGGAGGGCCGGGCAGAGAGCATGGCCCAGGCTGCACCCCGCCCACCCCCAGGAGCCCGGACCGTCCGGCCACAGCGGACACCACATCCCCAGCACACCGGCCGGGCCCTGGCCAGACGCCAGGCAAGCTCTGAGAGCAGCACGGTGACGCACCTCGGCTCCCAGCCCAGGCCTTGTGAGCAGAGTGGGGGGGTCGGTGCAGCAGGCACCCCCAGTCACAGCCTCCAAACAGGCACCATTTCAACCTTTTAAAAAGTGACACATTGATGTGAGTTCAAAGAAAAGACATTCCCAGACACAGAATGAAGGGGGAGCCCCAGACATGGACAAAGGTCATTTTCAGGGGCTCCCTCCACAGAGCGCTCCCCCAGACAGAAGAAACTGGTCATTCCTCCGCGGCTGGCCCAGCGGACACGCTCCACTCGGGTGTGGCAGGTGCATGAATGGATGAGCAAATGGATGATGCTTAGAAGGGCACTTGAACCAGAAAGCCTGACTCCCCCGGTTCTCCAAACCTGCTTTCCCCTGGGAGAGCTCTTCCGCGTTTAAACCTATCCCAAAGTCATTTGTCTTGTTGAAAGCTGAGCAAACCCATCTCCTGAGTTTTTTTGTTTCGTTTTGCTTTTTGTGAGTGGCTGGATCAGCGAGGATGCTATTGAAATGCCCTGACTTAATTTTGGAACTGATGCTTTCTCACTGCATAGTCCCTGGCTCCCAGCTGCCCCCCTCGTGCCCGAGGGCAGCGGCTGGGCCAGCGGGAGGCGTGGCGGCACTGTGGCCTGGCTGCACAGCCACAGCCACGAATCCGAGGCCACTAGACTGCTCTCCTCTCTGACAAGGACTCCTCCCAGGCAGGAAGCAAACCTCTCCATCCCTCTGGCAGCTCTCTTCTCTGTAGATACGCATCATGATCTTCACCGCACGGGGTGGAGATTAATTACTGCTTTGAAGAGCTTCCGAGGTTACACATGGAGCAGGCGGCTGGCCAGGGCACCCAGCTCTGTCACTCACTGGCCGCGTGAGCACAGTGGACTCTACTTCCCCAGATTCCTCAGCCAGGGAGGAGGGGGGCTGAGCCTCTGAGCCTCAGAATCAGTGATCCCCTCCTGTCTCCTCATTTCATAAGCCCCCAGTGCATCAGCCAAGCACCAGGCACTGGGGCGACATCAGAGAATGAAACACCGGAAGAAGCCGAAGCCCCTGCCCTCCTCGAGCCCACATCCTTCTCGGGCTGGGGGAGACGGGGTCACTCTGGGCAGGGACTGGGGGTGTGGGGTGGCGGAGAAGATGAGTCCTTCCCACAGGATCCACCTGTCCCCCTCACCTCCCACTAGCCACATCCTACCATCATTTCTACACACGTGTGATTCTCTGCCGGTTGTTTCTCCAGGAGCCCAGGAACTTGGACGGAGAAGCAATGACCTCTCTATTTTCACCAACCCCCACTGAAATTAGGCATTTCCTTCCATTATGAGGTAGGCCACAAGTCACAATAGCATCATTAGTACCTGGGTGTCACCAACAGAAATCACAGATATTTCCAGGGCAGATCACAGTTGTTGTCGATCTCCAAATATCATTTTCACTCATCACAACCTCAAAATTATGGTAGTTATCACACCTACTGCTAGCTCTGGTGGATATGTTACTAAAGAAATCAGTTTTAATATTTTGATAACTTCAGTGCCACAGAATTTGTTTCCTTATAATCTATGTATCTTATTTCATGCTAATTATAAAATCCACATTCTGAGAAAGTTCCATGGACTTCTCCAGCCTTGGGGTGGGTGGGAGTCTACGGCACAGAGAGAGCTAAGAACTCAGTGCCAGGTCAGGGTCCCCGGAGCCAGGAATTCCCTGGGCGTGCGTCCTGCGGCCACCCAAGGTGCCTAACACTGAGCCAGGCACACAGCAACCGCCTCAAATCATGGATGAAATCAAAATAAATGCTCCAAAGGCCCACTCAGTGGTCAAACAATAAATCAGAAAATAAACTTGGCCGGGGTTAAGCAGCATTGATGGGAACAAATTGAGAAAAACATAGGGTTTTTTATTGAGTGCTTTATTTTTACAGAGTGAAAATTGAATTACTTAACTAGTCAATGAGGTAGTCAATTGGGAAAAGTGCCTAAAAGCAGGGGAGGGGGAGAAATGGGCTTGAACTTAGAATGCAAATTGCGGCCCTTAGCGAGCTCGGCAGCTCAGGACAATGCCTTCTGGGAGGATTGTCTTGCCACCCCGGCACGGCGCCAGACCAGCCAGTTTCTGACTTTCCCAGGTGGACGGACCTGGATTTCCTGGGCTCAGGGAGACAGCCCCTCCCTTGGGTCACAAGTGGCATAATCCAGGGGTTATCAGAACAAAACAGAAACAAAAATGACTCCTGTCACGCAATCTTGCTGCTCTCGCCACGGGATTGTCTTTAACGCCCTGAATATTTCTCCTCCAAAGCACAGGCAGGGGATTTTGGGGGGACTGCAGCTGTGCTACTGACCAGCCAGCGGGCAAATCCAAGGCAGCTCGAGAGTGACTTCTGTTGTCCTTAAAACCTCAGGCTCAATCAGAACACTAACACAGAGTCACTATAAGATCCAGCAATCCCACTTCTGGGTAAACACCCAAAAGCTGTGGTCCCCAACCCTCAGGCCGTGGACCGGTACTGGTCCATAGAGGCCTGTTAGGAACCAGGCTCCACAGTAGGAGGTCTGTGAAGCTTCATCTGTATTTGCAGCCGCTCCCCACCACTCGCATCCCCGCCTGAGCTCCACCTCCTGTCAGATCAGCCGTGGCATTAGATTCTCATAAGACCTTGAACCCTACTGTCAACTGCGCATGCGAGGGATCTAGGTTGCACGTCCCTTAGGAGAATCTAACGCCTGATGATCTGAGGTGGAGCTGAGGCAGTGATGCTAGTGCTGGGGAGCGGCTGCAAATACAGATTATCAATAGCAGAGAGGTCTGACTGCACAATAAATGTCATGCACTTGAATCATCCCGAAACCATCGCCCCCGCCCCTGCCCTGGTCCCTGGTGCCAAAAAGGCTGGAGACCGATGCCCGGAAGGACCCAAAGCAAGAAATGAAGCAGACGTGCACACCCACATGCACAGCAGCGCCATGCACACTGGCCAAAAGGTGGAGGCCACCCAGGCTCCACCCACAGATGAACACGTGAACAAGATGTGGGACATCCATGCAGCGCAATATTATTCAGCCATAGAAAGGCAGGAAATCCCGACCTGCTACAGCACGGGTGGACCGAGAGGACATTGTGCTGAGTGCGGTGAGCCAGTCACAGCAGGACAACCCAGTAGGGTCCACTCAGATGAGGCCCTTGGAGCTGTCAGATTCATACGGACAGAGCGTAGAACGGGGGGTGCCAGGGCTGGGGGAGGGCGTGGGGCGTGAGTGGTTGAAGGGGACAGAGCTTCTGTTTGGGAAGATGAGATAGTTCTGGAGATGGATGGTGCTGACGTCTGCACGACAACATGCATGTATTTAGCACCCCCAGAACTGTACAATTAACAAGGGTAGAAACGGTAAGTTTTATGTTACATATATTTTACCACAATTTTTAAATAAATAAAAAATAATTTTTTAAAAAAGAACTCAGGCTCAAGAGTGAAGAAACTCAGACCACATCTCGGACCCTCACTGGCTGTGTGACTGGCGGCCGGTCCCCCCACTGCTCCGACCTTGTCCTCCTTCTCCGTAAATAAGTATGATAATGGCGTCGATTTCGTGGGCGCCTTCCCAGGACCCACTGGGGCGATGCGCAACAGCGGGCACCAGGCGGGGCAGTGGTTATTGACTTTATTATTGCTAATCCGAAGCACTATGTAAACAGCGGGAAGTTATTATTACAAGGTAAAATCACATCACAGGCAGAGCCTGGAGGTGGTCCGAGCGGACGGGTCTCCCGGCCAGGGCCTGGAAGATGCTATCTCCATTTCCCATGGTTCAGAATGCGCCCAGCCAAGGAAGCTCATAAAGAACTCTTTCTGAATTAAAATTGATCTGAATAGGAGCAGCCGCACTCTGCCTGGCTCTTTCTTACTTTAATTTGAACTTAATTTATCTCTGAGCATCAGGAAATGGCGCCGTGCAAGAGATGTGCCCCGCTTGAGTCAAGGCGAGCTCAGCATTGCAGGAAATTATCTGCTTTTGCAAGAAAATTACTAAGGAAGGAGAGTGCTGTTATTTTAAGATCTTCGAGCTGGTGTGAGAAGAAACTAATTAAATGATTGTAATTTTCTGTGCAAATACAGTAACTGACTGCTACAAAAATGCAAAATAAGAAGGAACCTTTCCATCTCAAAAGAACGTTGGAGTTTTAATTTTTTCCCCAGTTTTGAGAGCTCTCATTCAAGTATCCCTACTCAATTTTTAAAATGACAAACGGCACTTCACTGGAATCATGATGACGTGCACAATATGCAGTCTGTAACAGCGTCCCCGAGTCCCGGGCCTTAAGAGAAAAGACTTTGTTGCTGCCCTCAATGGGCTGCATATCAATCCGCGTGAACAAATTGCCTCAGTCTGCGTTTTACAACCTCGCTGGGCAGGTCCAGGATGGTCTGCACTTGTGGGGACCCGCGTGGCTGCAGGACAGTGGTGCAGGGCACTCCCAGCCCCGCCATCCACTTCACAGAAGCAAAGAGCCAGGGTGCCACGAGAGCCAGGCTCACACCCAGGACGGGACAGGAGGTGAGCGGGTGCAGAAGGCACGCCTTCCCCTCTCAAGCCTTGCAGATGGACACCTCAGGGTCCCCAGGGCTTCCCAAGGGGAAGAAGTCGGCAGAAGCAGGTGGCTTCCTGGGCATCCCTACGCAAGCCACAGCGCATCTTCGAAATGGGGCACTTAGGAGGGGCGGGGACAAAATGGGCCCTTGGTAAGAATCTATAAATAACTCATCTTTTGGAGTCTGAAAAAAGAAAACAAGGAGGCCCCCACACAGAAGGCAATTTATAAGCTCTCCATCATGTCTTGCTACACGGGGCAGGCACAGGGATCCTCCACTGTGTCCCAGCTGATTTTCCAGTCACCCCAGCTCTGTGTTCCCTGGCTTCATCTTCGCAAGTCTTAGCCTGACTCTGAAAAATAATCGTAAAATAAAGTAACAGCAACGCCTTGCGAGGCCCGTGCAGGCGCTGGGCTGCATTCTAATCTGAAGGGGCGAGCCGGAGAATGAGGCTAATTTATGACCTCTTTAAAATACTCGCAGGAACCTTCATGCAACTACAAATTAAATAGCCCCTTTATTAAAGTAAAAGTGGATTTGTGAAATATGTTCAGGAACTTTATTAACAGGGCTGTCTTTGTGCCTTCAAGCCAGGCTTCCTGATCTACGGATGTGTCCTTTCCCGGCCCATGGGTGAGCCGGGCTTCCCAGGGCACCACCCCTCTCCTGAACAGTCTCGCCACCCCAGCCTTCTCAGCCCAGGGCCCCCTGCATATCGGCTCCATCTTCACTTCCTCCAGGAAGTCTTCCCAGACTCCCCCATCACACCAAGAATGTCCTGTAATGAATTCCTGTCCAGACTGAACTTTTCACCACAGCGGGAGCCAGGTTGATTTTGCTCATTTGCTGGGCACGTAAGAGACACTCCATAAATATTAGCTGAGTCAAACAGCTACTCCGAGCCAGGTCTTGAGCTGGTTGTAAGAAGAGAATGAAGATGCGAGTGATGTTGGTGCCCTTGGAAGACTGCTGATGAGCAGGGGCCTGAGGTTCTGCTGGGTGGCCCATCCAGGGAATGCCCGGCCCGAACGCCGGCCTGACCTACAAGGATGATCATCCTGGTTGGACAGACTAGGAAACAGAGGCTCAGAGAGGTTCAGCACATGTCCAAGAGTGAACAGCAGGCACGGGGTGAGACCAGCAGTGCCTGATGCTCAGTCCGCATGAAAACCCGCCTCCCTCATTATTACCTAACGAGGTGGCAGTGAGGCTCCAGGACTGTGCCTTCCAAGGCCTCTTCTGCTTCATTCCTGGTTTCTATTTATATAAATAAAATATAAATAAATTAACCAATGTACACTAAAAATACACGTCGGGGTTGGTAGTGACCTTGGCGATGGTCTGGTCCTGCTACTCATTTTACAGATGGTTAAACTGAGGCCTAGGGAAGAGTGGGGACACGAGTGGCCAGCAAGACGGACAGGCATACAGGAGGGGTGCAAGTCCGGCTGAGCGCTGGAAAGCCCAGGGCTCGCAGGGGGTTGGGGGAGGAGAGGGGAGGAAGGGGAGGCAGAGTGGGCATTTGGGGGGCAGGGAGGGATCCAGGGGCCAGACCAGGGCCAAGAGGAGCAGCATAGAGCACACGTGACTCGGGTCCGACTGGGGCCAGGAGCTTCCCACCCAGAGCTGAAGGTCGCCTGCAGCGGCCTGGATCAGGGACATTTATGCTCTTTTTGAGCATGTCCAGCAAGGTGGGCTCAGGGCCCTACCACATTGCTGCCCTGCACCTGGGAGCAGAAGACAGTGTAACCGTCCCCAGGTCTGCCCAGCTTTACACCTAACGCTGCCACTTCCCTGAGACGCACCAAGGGTGGGCTTCTAGCCAGCCGCAGCCTCCCCTGGTCCCACTTCCGTGGAGTGCCAGCCCCTCTCCCCGGCAATGTGTCACCCAGGCAAGGACTCGGCAGGGAAGGGCCCTTTTAGGTCTGTCGAATCAATTTCGGGGCGTGGGAGAGTGTGTTTGGGGCCTCTCGGGCGTCCTTAGAAGCAGCACGAGCAGACCAGCACTTGAGAGGGTGCAGGGAGAGGATGGAATGTGCGGGAAGACGAAGCGGAACCTAAACCCACAGGGAAGACCTCACCTGTTGAACTCGGATGAGAACCCAAATGAAGGCGGCTCCCTGATCCCCAGAGGGGGGTCCTCCAAGGCCGGGGAAACGGCTCAGTGCAGGCAAGCCCAAAGGCAAGAGCCTCCCTGGGGCCCCTGCAGGAGACGCGGGGGCAGGAGCCCCTCAGAGAGCCTGCCGCTCTGCACAGGCACTGGCAGGACGCCCCTCCACCGCCGCTCGCCCTTTCTGTCCCGGGCACCTCAGCTGCTCCCCTCCCCCACCTTGTCAGCTGTCCTCATCTTCCTCCTCCTCTGGCCCATTCTTAGCAATCCAGACCTCTTCCCAGCTGAAATAAACTGTCCCTTCCCGCCCTCCCTCCCCCATCTGTGCCTCCACACCTGCCCACCTCACTCCACGGGAACTGCCACACACGTCAAGGAAAGGAGCCCATCCCAGTGGCTCCAGACCCCTCCTCACTGTCCCAGGGCTGCCACCTGGCACATGACCACCAAACCAGGGCCTAGGTCATGTCTCCCGATTTCTACAAAGTGCAGCCCGCAGCCCTGCAGGCAACACCGTGGAGCGAGGCCTGCCGGCTGCCTCTCACCACCCTCTAGAAAGCAGCAGATTTGGGGACTGAGGTGAGGCTACATGGAGGATTCTAGTTCTGGACCCAATACCCCCCTGCTTCTCCCCGGGGGCTCTCGGCCCACCTGTGGGCTCTCCCAGCAGTGCCACTCTGCATGGTGCAGGGGAGCAGATGAGTGCGGAAGGCCTGGGTCACCCTGGGCACGGGGCTTGCACACTGAGACTCCCCCGGACTCTGGCAGCCCCGCATATGTCCCCACTTGCTGCTGCCTGTGCCTCCACATGGCTTCCCTGGCTCCTGCGTCATTCTTCCTCCCAGAAGGGCTTGCACGGCCCACAGCCAGCTGCTGACAGCAAGTGTGATAGGCATTCAGCACTGGTGGCCACATATGTCCCTTGGCCTCTGTCTGCCCCGTCCCTCTCAAGGTGGCCACTGGCCACCCTTGGTGATGGCTGCCAGGACGGAGAAGCACTTCATCTGGACAGAGGCTGCCACCTACGACGTGCTGACCAGCCACATAACCGGGAGCTGCCCCTCTCACTCCAATCCAGACTCCAATCCAGTCTCCACCCCAAATGCTAGAGGCCGCACGGTGGTGGCCTAAAATTCCAACACAGTGCATGAGATCAGCAGACTTAAACACAAAACCTGTACCCTGTAGCCACCAAGCTCACCTCTAAAGTGGAAGGAGCTGATGTCATGTCACAAAACCATAGCCATCTGATCTGACCCAAGGCTAACCTCGGGCCTTGAAGCCCAGTACTGCTCAGGAAGGAGGAAGCCTGCAAGGCTGAGGTGGCCACGTCCTGTGCCTCCTCACCTGGACACCTCTCCCAGACCTGCTCTCCCCTCCCTCAGCCCCCTCCATGGCCCTGGTCCAAGACTCACACTGCAGCAGCCTCCTCCCTGAGCCTCTGTCCAGAGGTGTCACCCCCACCACCCTTACCAGCCCCACCCCCCATGCTGCCTCCAGGACTCTTCCTGAATCGGACGCAACCTTGATACCATTCGCTGAGCTCTGGCTACAAACCAGGCTCTTATCTAAGCATTTCACATGGAATAGCTTACTTACCCTGCACAACAAACCTATGCGCCTTTGCTGCTCCCATCTTCAAGGTTATATGGGAGAGGTCCAGAGATGTAGTCCCCTTGCCCAGGGTCCCAGAGCCGAGAGGCACAGGGCCAGGATGCAAACCCAGGCAGGCTAGCTCTGAGCTTAACTGCAATATCCACTGCCCCACACGGCCTCACTGGACTCTTCAGCCTCGAGTATGGGGGTCTGTCAGGAACGAACTGTAACTTACTTTTTCCAAACTTTTTTCCTCTGGTTTCTCTCCATGCACAATGCATTCATTCTCTCTTTATATAACACATATAAACCTTCAAATTCCTACCTATCAGAACTTGCTCAAGCTGTTTCTCCTTCTGGAATGTTCTTCTCCATCTCCCATATACTCCATCTATTCATTCTTTAGGCCAGCCCTGGTGTCACCTTTTCCATGCAGTCTTCCCTGATTTCCCCATCAGTGCCATCAGGGTAAGATGACACCACTTCCTCATATCCTACGTGTTCATGTCCACCTCTTCTCACCCACTAGACTACTCGGAGCTCCACCATGCTAAGTTCAGGGAATGCAAAGGTAGTTGAGATCTCTTCCCTACTACTGGGGGCTGAATTGTGTCCCCACCAAAATCCATATGTTGAAGTCCTGACCCCTAGCACCTCAGAATGTGACTGTATTTGGACACAGGGTCTTTACAGAGGTAATTAAGGTAAAATGAGGTAATTAGGGTGGGCCCTAATACAAAATGACTGGTGTCTTATAAGAGGAGATATGGACACAGACCACGTGAGGACACAGGGAGAATATGGCCATTTGCAAGCCAAGGAGGGAGGCCTCAGAAGGAACCAGCCCTGCCAACACCTTGATCTCAGACTTCCAGCCTCCGGGACTGTGACAAAGTACATTTCTGTTGTTTAAGACGCCCGGTCGGTGGTGCTTTGTCATGGCAGCCCCAGCAAACGAACACACCCGCCCTTAAGGAACCTGACGTCCGGCGGCTGCCATAACTGAACTCCCACACAACTCAGGGTGAGGCTCTGGGTGTTATAATAGAAGAAACTGCCATGGACGGCCTGTTCTTGACCTTTTAACCCAGAGAAACAAGTTTCAGAAGCTCTTCTGATTTGCAGCTCTAGGTCTCTGGGCATGAAATATGCACAGATATCGAATTCATCAAGATGGGGAACAGAGAGTGTGGGTGATCTGCTCAGAACGATCTCTGCATACAACTTCCTCCGACATCTCCTACCGTGTGGACACAGTGCAGAGCAGACACAGAAAATGGGGAGGGGGAGGGGGAGGGCAAGATAGGGGAGGGGAGGAGAGAAGAGGGGAGGGCAGGCCAGGGAGGTACTGATCTGCCTGGGGGACAGTGACAGAGGTGAACCAACTGGACCTGGCTGCAGGAAGCTTGCGTTCAAGCCACAGGATGCATGAGAGTTGAAGTTCAAGTATCATGAGGGCAGGAGCCGTGCTTAAAATAAGCGCACAACTTCCCAGAAACGGTAAGAAGGGGATGGGGCCCAACACATTCCCATCGGGGTAACATGAAGCCGCAGCCACAGAAGCAGACCAGCACTCTGTAATATTAACCCCCTCCGAGTAACGCCCCTGCCTCCGAGGGAGGCACAGCAGCCACCGCCAAACCCGGCCTGTGCACAGCCCCTCCTGGATCCGTAAGGGGTAAGACGGGCGGGTTTCAATGAAACATTAACTTCACACGTAACAATTTGTTTCTCAACGTCAAACAGAGAGGCAGTGTTTGAACTTCGAGCAAGTCCCTTCCCTATCTCCATGGGAGCGAGGAGAATCACGCCTTTGAAGGAAACCCACATATGTTCCCAGAGCTGCAGCGACAGGCCCTGTCTCCCAAGCAGCCTGAATCTTTCGGCTCCTTTTTGTGAGATGCTCTCAAATGCCACTTAAAAAGTCCAGCCCCCTTGTCAATTTTTTTTTTTTTTTAATTTCGAAGAATACCTGACACGGTAAAGTAAACATTCTCTCTACTCACTTGACCACATCTGCAGAGGGCAGTGAGCAAGTCAGAGGAAATACATTTTTATAAAGGCTCCGTTCAGCGAATCAGCCTCAAGTTCCTTCCTTTCCGGTTGTAGCTTTCAAAGATGGGGTTTGCAGGCGGAGGCGAACCAACTGCCAAACCCTGGCTAAAATCTCTGGCCCTGTGGCTGCCAGTTGAGGATAGAGGAATAAAGCGCAACCCTAAGACTCGTTGTGTGCCGAGGAGACAGTACTATGCATGCAACAAGCACGGAGAAAATAGCAATTAAGAAAAATAAATAAGAAACAGTTTTACTTAGTTAGCTCTTGGTAACAGCTCTCCCTCCATTGCTTCTGGGTTTTCTCCAGGCAAGACAAAACTCCCACGTCATCCCCTGCTCCGCAGCTGCAGGACAGCCGACTTCCCAGAGACACCAGTCTCCCCGGCTATCCAGGCCAGAGAACAGGGTGTGGGGGAGGCAGCAGCGCCAAGGTTTTGAAGCCGAATGCCTGGACCCCACACGTCCATGCTGTCCCCTCTCCCCACCCCACGGACGCCACTCTCACCAATCGTATGGGGTAGCCCTGGCTCTGCCTCCTGAGCGTCTGCCAGTGCCAGGCTATGCCCACCTTGCCACACCTCATCCCTGTCCCTCACTTCCCACTGGCCAGAGCACATGTGTCCCTCAAAGCTCCTCTCCGGTTCCCAGACTTTCTCTGCTCCACAAAAAGAAGTCCACATCAGCCCCCACTCCCGCCACCCACTCATGACCCCCCACCCCAGTGTTCACGGCCAGCAGCCAGTATACAAGCCCACCCAGGCACAGAGCAGTCATTTGACCCAGCACTGCCCTCAAGGGCCAAAGCCAGCTGGGCTCCTCTGACAGCACCCTCCCCGAGGCCCCCTCCTCAGCTCTCCCAGGGAAGCCGCCTGTGCCCAAACTCTGAGCTCAGAATGGGGCTGGGCTGGGTGTCAGCCCATCCTGATGGCAGCCGGCCCCATCTCCTAGGGCTCCTCCACCTTGCGATCTCCTCTCTTCACTGACCCCTCCCCATGAAGCTAAGTGACAAAAGGCGGGAGTACACTGCTGAAGCAATGTCCTCAGTAGATGGGGTGGGGGTCAGATATTTCCGGCTCCACAGGATTTACCTTCAGTGTGTTTATTTGGTCCTTTGAGCTCTTGGTTTTTGAGTTACCTTTCAGCCCGACTTCTAACTTACGGTACCGGCGACACGGTTTGTCCACGAGTACTGGGGAGTGCTGAAGGCTGGGCCCAGCCGACACCTGGTGTCCAGCCTTCTCTCAAGATGCAAATGGGGAGGGCACCCCTAGGGCTCTTCCAGGGACAGATACGGCCACCTTCTGGAAGGCACCCCCAGGCAGTGCCCCAACTGCCCCTGCTGGCCCGCTTTGCCCAGGGCACCAGCTGTGCCCTCTGAGGGCCGTTAGTCTGACTGCAAATGCCAGAGATGACCCCAAACCTTGCCTGCACCCTGGTAGCCACCAGCTAGCTGGGGAGGGGGCCAGCAGGACATGGGGCTCCTGATTCCAAGTCCACTCAGTGCTGCCCTGTACCCCAACACATTCCCTGCCCCCTCCTCCTCCTCCACACAGACCGCAGCCCCTGGAGTAGCCCAGGCCACATCAAAGAGAATGGTAAAAGTGACAAGCCCAGGTGACCCTCTTTCCTGGCCACAGACACTGGCGATCCCCACCCACACATGCCACTACCAACACACACAGTGACCCCGGCCCTGTGCTGCGTCTGCAGAACTTTGGCACCCTGGAGCAAGGAGAGGAGGTGGGCATCAGCCACCGGGGGAGACCCTAGTGGACAGCCATGCTGGGGTGAAGGGAGGTTCCCATCTCCCCTCCCCACGCAAATGTGCCCTCCCCTGGGGACTCAGCAACCACCCCCCACCTCAACCCTTCTCCCAAACCTGCAAAGCTAGAGAGGACACACCTGGGGCTGCCCCAAGGTGACCCCAGAGTGACCACTGGCCCTTTCCCCAGAGAAAAGCGAGGCTAAGGCAGCCCCCCGGGAAGGATTGGAAGGGATCCCTGCGCCCCCTGAGTGCACCACCAAAGGATGGGGTAGGATCCCCCCAGGATGGGAAGCACAGGCTGGTGGGTGGAGGAGCAGGAGGTCCCTCACAGAGGTGGCTGTGCGGGAGGGGTGGCAAACTTCCTGCTGGAGCGAAGCCCAGGTAGCAACAAGGTGGGGGGAGGACAGGGAGTTCGCGGCCACGGCACAGCTCCGAGTCCCAGAGCTCCGTGTCCAGAGGCAGCGGGGATGAACCCGGGGACATGCAGGTCCAGGCGCATCCCGGCTCGTCCGGCGCCAGGACCTCCAGGCAGCCGCGGGTCACACTGAGGGAATCCGGGGAGAAGGGTAACCCTGGAATCGAGAGCTCCAGAATAGGACACCGAGCAGACCCGGGAAGTGCCGGAGCCTGCGGAGGCGCCACCTGCGGGGTCCGGGTAGACCAGGGTGGGGGGATACTGGAGCCAGAAGTCCCAGAACGCGACCCTGAGCGGAGCAGGCAGAGTGTTGGGTCCATCGAGGCAACAGGAGCTGGGGTTATCCCCAGGACCTGGAGGTGGCTGGGCAAGCCTCTGAGGTCCTCCCTATTAACCCTGGATCTAGAGGCCAGTGGGGTAGCCCCCGAAGTGCCCACAGATTCCGAAATGTCCCCTGAGGTGAGACAGGCTCACATATCTGAGGACCTCTCCCCAAGTATCCAGTGACTGGAGGCCAATAGGGGCACCGCCGAGATGACCAGTGTCCCCAAGTCGCCAAAACGCCCAGGATGACCGCGGGGTGGTCCGAAAGTGGGGGGCCGTGGCAGCCCCCCGGGGTATCCCGAGGTGTCCCAGGCAGGGGCCTCGGGGAGGACACGGAGGTCACTTACGCTGCTGTTCTCGCCCGTCCAGTGCACCATCGCCTGGTTGTGTGTCGCGTCCCCCTTGAGCACGAACGACGTGCTGATGAGCGAGACCTGCGCCCGAGAAGCCGCTCCGGCCACCGGCGCCGCCCGCGCCCAGCGCCCCTTGCCCGCGGCCGGGGCGCTGTCCTCGCCGGGACCCGAAGCGGGACCGGGACCCGGACCCTGGGTGCTGGGTTCCACGCCGCGCGCCTGCCGGTCCTCGCCGGCGCCGGGCTCCGAGCGCCCTGCGGGCGGGCTGCGCGGCAGCCGGGTCAGCCTGGCGCGGGGACCCAGGCGCCCGAGCTCGGGAGTGCGCCCGGCCGCCCCGCAGGCGGCCAGCAGCAGCAGCAGCAGCAGGAGCGGCCGCGAGCGTGGCGGCGGCGGCGGGGCCCCGGGGCTCGGGGCTCGGGCGGCTGGGCCGGGGCCCTTCGGGGCGCGCGGGGGCCCCCGGTGCGCCATGGTCGCCGAGGGGCGGCGGCGGGCAGCGCGGGCGAGGGAGACCGCGGCCGGGAAAGCGGGAGGGCGCCGGGGAGCGCGAGCGAGAGCGCAGAGAAAGGAGCCGGCGAGGGGAGGGAGTCGGCGGGAGGAGGGGACTCGGGCTCGGCCGCCGCCGCTCAGCCGAGGGCGCACCGCCACCTGCCGGCCGCCCGCGCGCCCCGGCGCCGGCCTGGAACGGGCCCCACCTCCAGGGGCACGGGTCCCTTTACTCTCCTGTTCCTTCCTCCTCCTCTTCTCTCCTCCGCCCTCCCTCCCTCCTTCCCTCCAGTCCCTCCGTCTTCGTCCTCTCCCGTTCTTCCTGTGTTTACTGAGCACCTGCTCTGGGCCAGCCGCGGTTCCAGGAGCGGACACAACAGCCAAGTCCGTCTGGGAGCCGACAGCCTGTAAGGGAGACAGATCACACCCAAGTGTACAGATTTACAGGCGAAGTAACTCCAAGAGCCAGGACAGATTATAAGGGCTCCTCCTCTAGGGGCCTCTGAAGATATGGCTGCGGGGAGGGACTGAGGGCCCTGAGACCTTCCAGGGCGTGGGAGGGCACGTGCAAAGGCCCCAAGGTGGCCCCAGGTGGAACCTACTCCAATGGTAGCCAAGACTTCAGGACGTGGAGACAGCGGCTTCATCTCCTAACCAGGGACCACCAATGGGCAGCCCCTAAACAGGACAGCTGCCTAGGTTGGGGAAGTGTCCAGAAGAGGCAAGGGCGAAGTCCCATGGGGCCTGGAATGCCACAGTGAAGAGTGTGGAAACTGAGGCTCAGGGCACAGAAAGTCCCCACCCAAGGTCCTATGACTACTTTAGTTCAATATTGCTAAAAATGACTTCCTTGTGGACTAGGTTGGCCTCAGGGAACAGACGGTAGGAGATTCCCCGAGGCAAGGCCAGGGTTATAGTCAGTGTCCAGCTCTCTGCCACACCAGGGCCACCCTGCCCTCCACGTTCCCCCAGAGGCTCCTGTGTCAGATAGAAACCTTGAGGTTCAGGGTCCCTGCCACAGCCCACCTCCCAGCTGGGTCTCTTTGCTCCAGAGAGAGCTCCTAGCAGAGCAGCAAAGCCTGGAACATGTGGGAAAGATGAAGACTGGAGGGTTCCTCTGGCCCCTAAAGAGTTGGAGCACCCGGCGCCCTCACCAGGAAATCACATCCAAGAACGCAGGCAGTGGCTGCCAGGCTGCCTGTGCCCAGTGCTGGGGTCGGGGAGGGGGAGGTTTGTCCAGATGTCTAAGGCCCCTGCTTGGAACGTGCCCTCGCCCCGCCAGGATGTAAATTCCAAACCTGTCAGGTTCAACTCCAGGGTGGGAAGAGGGAAGGGGGAGTGCGCAGCTGTGGGAACATCTGGTCTAGCACAGGAAGCAGCGAGGAGCAGAGCGGGGTCAGTGTGGGGTTGGAGGGAGGGGGGGCCAGGCAAAATGGGGGGCCTGAGAGAAGCTGCAGAGAAGAGGCAGTCCCGTCCCAGCTTGGACACGAACCAACCCGGGCCTTTCCCAAACTCCCCATGCCGCCATCTAGCCCACTGTGAAGTGAAGGGCGCTACAGGTTTCTAGGTCTCTTCCAGCGTGAGTTGCTTTTGTTTTGTTTTAAGTAAAGAAGAAAGAAGGCCTCTGAGTACCAACCTCAAGAAACTTAACTGTGACATTTACGGAGCACCGACTGCTAGGCACGTTCCCAGGCACGTTCCCAGGCACTTCCAGAGAAGATGGGCCCTCTGCTCTCGGTGGGGGCTGCTTTGCAGGTTATCAGATTTCATTCTCAGGGCCAGGCTGTGGAGCAGGTATAATTGTCCCCATTTTACAGATGAGGAAACAGACTGGAAAAGTTCAGTGACTTAGGGCCAGGGCAGTGGCTCACGCCCATAATCCTACCACTCTGGGAGGCTGAGGCAGGAGGATCACTTGAGGTCAGGAGTTCGAGACCAGCCTGAGCATGGGTGAGACCCCAGCTCCACTAAAAATAGAAAAATTAGCCGGGCGTCGTGGTGTGCACCTGTAGTCCCAGCTACTCGTGAGGCTGAGGCAGGAGGATCCCTTGAGGCTGCAGTGAGCTAGGCTGACTCCACGGCACTCTAGCCCAGGCAGCAGAGCGAGACTCTGTCAAATAAATAAATAAATAAAAATTAAAAAAAAAAAAAAAAGAGGGAAGTTCAGTGACTGCCCAAGTCCGCCTGGCCAGTACCGCCAGAGGCCAGATCCCACCCAGGTTTTCTGAGCCCGAGGGGCGCTCTTCACACCACCGCCGCCGCCGCCGTCTGTGTATGTGCTCTCCCCGCCCCTTTGCATCTCTGGGGCTCAGATTTGAGCTGCCTGGCCAGGCAGGGAGGTGAAATGAGCTCGCCGCCACCACCCTCCCAGCTCACATCACTGACTTGGTGGGTCACGTTAAGTCCCTAACAAATTCGGGAGAGAGTCAAGAGCTGAAATGCAGGTAGTGTGACCCCTCATCAGTGATCTTTCCAGAACAATCCCTGCCTTTGCCCTAACGAGGCTTCACGGCATTGGGAAAAGCAGGGCTGATTCGATTCTTCTGTGAATCCAGAGCTCAGAGACACTGTGACCCCCACACGCCTGCAATCACTCAGGTCACAAATACTGCAGGACACATCGACACAGCGATGACAGAGACAGACAAGGTCCCGAGCTCACCAGGCGCCTCTGTCCTGGAGGAACAGACAGATGCTGAGTAGCAGGTGCCCAGAAGAGAATAAAGCACTCACCTGAGGGAGAGGCACCCCCGCCCCACCTGCCCTGGTAACGCCCAGCTGGGAACAGGGAAGAGCGTCCAGGCGGCGGGGGAGCCCTGAGCAGCAGCCTGGCTCTGAAGGGCTGGCGCAGTCAGGGAGGAGCAGGTGGCTGGGGGCTTGATTTGTATTCACAGTCTGATGGGAAGTCGCTGGGGTGTTTTAAGCAAAGGAGTGAGATTATTGGCATTTTTACAGCCGTCCTTCTGGCCGATGTGAGGATAGACACCGGAGGCTACTTCTCCCAAGGTCCAGGGAGAGGCCATGGGCTGGGCGCTGGCCGGGAGCACAGAGGGGGAAGCCTGCAGGCACTGGTCAGCCACGCCCAGGTGCCTCCCCCAGCCCTTGGCTCACATCCTTAGTGACCCACGTCAGGGACTTGGGGACTCGACTGCAGGAGAAAAACGTGGGAAAGTATCAACAGTGAAGGAGAGCTGGCTGGCCCCTCCAGGTGTCGCGTCCAATGTGCCCTGGATGAGGGAGGAGGGGGTGGGCCAGAGACGGTGTCGTGAGGCCCACTGGGGGGCACAGCAGGCAGCAGGGCATGATGGCCGACCTCATGGAGGTGCTGTTGATGAGGGCCCTGCAGGCGCTGCCACGCAGGGCCACGTGCGGGTGCTCCGGGCAGCATCCACCGCGCAGGGTGCCTCGGGTAAGTATTGAGCACTCTCCAGGGGTAAAACCTAACGATTATTCACAACGCTGGGATCGTGAGACAGCTGGGGCTCCATGCTGGGCACCGGGCTCCAGACTGAGTCACACACACCTGGTCGCAGCTCTTGGGGACCACGCAGCCTGGTGGGCAGGCATGCAGGTGAGCAGACACTGACACAGGAAACAGGTGCTCCAAGAGCGGTGCCTGGGAGCCTGAGGGAGGGACAGCTGCTGTCTGGGGCTGAGGGAGGAAGGCCGCTCAGAGGACACCCTTCAGCTGACCCTGCTAGGTAACGGTGCCAGTAATAGTTCCAGGGAACAGTAACAGCAATGATCACAGTTACTACCGAGCACCTACTATGGCCCAGGCATTGTTCTAGATGGAAAAACCCACTGGACCTCACAACATCTGTATAGAGTAGGTACCCTTTTCCCCAATTTAAAGATGAAGGAGATGAAGGCACAGAGGGGGTCAGTAACCCACCCCAAGCATTCAAAGTCCCCTCCCCCACGTGTCAGCTGGGAGACATTTCCCCTTCATCTCTCTGCTTCCCAAACTGCCTCCCTGTAAACTGGGACCAGCACTGCCCCCACTCCGGGGTTCTCAAAGTGCCAGCCTGGGACCAGCAGGATCCACATTAATGGGAACTGGTTAGAAATGCTGGTTCCTGGGTTCCACCCAGACCTGCTGGACCAGAAACTCTGGGGAGAGGCCTTGGGATCTGTACCCGAGCACACCCTCCGGGGGTTCCAGTGCACCCTACCATAGGAGGGGCTGCGTCCACCAGTGGTTCTGGGACCCAGCTGCCCACCAGAATGGCGCGGAGCTCTAGAGAAACCCCGCTGCCCACTCTCACTGCAGCCTCGGCTCAGCGGGGACACTGCTGTCAGCTGCCCTGGACTCCCCACGGGGTGTGGACGTGCAGCCAGCTGCACGCTGCCCCAGCATGGCCCTGAGGACACAGGAGAGGACAGATGCAGAACATCCGGCACACAGTAGGACTCCCATAAATGGTGCCTTTTGTGAGAGGTGAGTGGGGCCCAGCTGAACCCCCGTCCAAGCCTTGTGGCTTCGAGACCCACGCTTGCTCCCATTCCACGGCAACGATCTGAAGCCAACAAGCAGAAGAAACGCTTTGTCTGTCCAACATCTAGTCATGCCACTTGCTCATTAAAAGTCTCAGGCTTTCCTAAATTATTAAAGGTCTCTCGTGTTAACATTTTAATTTATCTTTATAACCGTGACAAAGCTCAAATTGTGCAGCTCCCCGAGCAGGGTCTGCTCAGGTACGTCAAGGACCTGTGGCAATTCTTGCCTCCAGAAATGCTGTGGGCCCTGCAGGAGGGGGCGCTGAGGGGACAGGCCGGTGGTCTGCTGGGCTCCATGGCAGGGCGCTCCTGGGCAGCTCCCCACTCCCACGGCTCTGCCTGCAGCAGGATTAAGGAGGTGCCCACCTGCTCTCAGGGCAGGGGACGGCGGGACGGCAGAGAAGTCTCCTAATGACTTTCAGCAACAGCAAGGGGACGGAGGGGCGGCTTTGAGCAGAAGGATCAGGCACAACAATCTTGTTATGAGGCTGTCAGGGGACACAGCAGAGGCAGGAGGGAAGGTGGGTCAGGATCTCAACTCGGGCCAGGAGCAGGAAGTCTGATGTGGAGGATGAAGGGAGAGGAAGGAAGACCCCCGAGAGCAACTAGCCGTCCCCAACCAGGGGAGGGAGCGCAGGCGCTGGGCGAGTCCCGGTGTTGTTTGGGGTGGTGCATCTTAGAGGCTTGTCGTTGTTGTTGTTGTTGCTTTTTGGTGGATGCAGGGATTTCTTCCTCCTTGGACGCCATCTCTGTAGACCAGCCAAACCCCTGACGCAAACGGTTGTTTCATTTCTTCCATTCACCCAATATTTACTGAGCACCTACTATGTGCCTGGCACTGTTCTAGTCCCCAGGGAGATGGCAGAGAACGAAGCAGACCAAGTCCCTGCCCTCATGGGGCTCACACCCTGGGGGACACGGACAGCGAGCAAGGAGAATAAGCACCAAGGAGCATCCAGCCGGCCAGACCCGGGAGGGGGACTCTGGGCCTATGACAGCCCAGGGAGGCAGAATTAACCTGGACTGTCACTGGAAACTTCCTGAAGAAAGTGGCCTCTGAGCTGAGCCTAGAAGGATGGGCGGGAGTGGTGAAGAGACAGGGTGGTGTCCCGGCAGAAGGATGTTTGAGGGACTGACAGGTGCCTCGGACGCAGGGGCCAGGACAGTGACAGCTGGGGCTTCCCCAGTTCATCCAGCATCCACCGAGGGGCACCGGGCCCTGGGATGGGCACTTGGACCCCTCCTCGGGGAGGTCAGTGCCAGGCGATGGGGACAGCGGGTGCACACAACACCCCAGTGGGGCAGCGGAGATGGCACTGCCTCCCAGGGTGCCGGCCACATGCCAGCTCTGACCCAGGTTCGGTGCAGAGTTAGCTCACTGGCCCCCACCACGATGTGGGGGCAGGTTGCATCACCACTACCTTTTTACAGAAGAGGAAACTGAGGCACAGCTCCAAAGGGCATTGGGGCTCACTCAAAGTCCCACGACCAACAAGGGGTGTCCACAGGCTCTGCACCCCACCCTTCAGCCAAAGACCCCCGTGCTTCCCTCTGCAACAATGCGCTCCTGAGGGCTGGAGTCACCCCGGGCCCCCGCCTCAGCTTTCACATGAGACAGCCTCGCCCCATCCTGCGGGGCTAGAATGATTATAAACACCACCAATGCCCGGGGATACTGAGGCACCCAGGGTGACCATGACTCACCCAGCTCAGGCAGCAGGCAAGCGTGGGCAGGGGGCCCGAGCCCAGCCCGCCCGAGCCCCGCGGCTTCCCACCTCTCTGCGCACACACCAAGTGCCCGGGAGCAGAGAGCAGGGGCAGCAGCCAGCTCTGGCCAGGGCGGAGGGATGGGGGGTGAGGGGGGTGGAGAGGGCAGGGAGTGATTTCTCGCCCCCACAACTCAGACACCCGCTCCCCCCGGGTTGGAGCATATGGTGCCCTCATGCTTAGAAGGGAGCCCATGGCGTGTCCCAACGGGCAGCGGGCCAAGCCTGGGGAAGTGACCCCGCTGGAGGGCGGCGGGTCTTTAGGACGAGGGCGCTGACAGTGCTGTCTCCAAGGCTGTCTCAGTCTGTTCATGCTGCAGAACAAAATGCCACAGACTGGGTAATTTATAAAGAACAGACATGTATTTCTCACAGCTCTGGGAGCCGGGAAACCCAAGACCAGGGTGCCAGCAGGACTGGTGTCTGCGAGGGCTGCCTTCTGCCTCCTCGATGATGACGTCCTCCAGAGAGGACGCGCGCTGTGTCCCCGCCTGGCAGGGGATGGGAGGGCCGGAAGGGAAGAGCGCTCCCTCCAGCCTCCAGCCCTTCCGTCAGGGCGCCAGTGCCACTTTAATCGCAGCAGCCGCACTTCTTAATACTGCTGCTTTGGGGGTTAAGTTCCGACATGAGTTGTGGAGGGGACACGCTCATTCAAACCAGGGCAGAGGGAGTTGTGAGGGCAGTGACAACACCTGCCTCAGACGGGGCTGTTCTGTCACTGAAAGCACCATCCCCGTCAGTGCGTAATAAGTATTTGTTAGGGAAAAATGAGCTCACAGTGGTGGTTGGGAGAGAGGCGTAAGCCTGAACTCAGGTCCTGGCCCTGCAGGAAGATGAGCAAATCACTGGATGCCTTTGTGCCTCGGTTTCCCCAGATATTCAATGAGAATGATAATAGCACCTGCTTCATAGGCTGTTCTGCAGATAAATGTATGCGATGTGCAGAGGAACACCTGGGACACGTGGCTGTGGTACGTGCCGTAGAGTGGAACTTCCTGGGGACAAAGATGAAACAGCCCACAGTAGCCCCATCTGCATCACACACCCCTCATCCACCTGCTGATGGCCGTCACCTTCCACTCTGAAGTCCTCACTCCAGTCCCCCGGTGCCCGGCTGGGCTACGGTGTGCATTCACGCACAGGCAACACTTCCCAAGGGGCGCCGAGCAATGAGTCCCACACCTGCTAAGTGGGCTAATGCCCTGAATGGGTGCCACCCTCTGCCAGGAGAACGGCCACCTGGCAAGCACACTTCTCCAACTGCAGCAGTCCCACTCTTCCAGCCGTCTGCACCTGGCCACCCCCAGCTGTGTGCTCCGGGCCTCAGTTTCCCCATCTGTCAAATGAGAGGGTGGACTGCATCAGGACTTCTGCAGAACGCTGGTCTCCAGAAATGCACCACGTAGGAAAGACCAATGGCTCTGCTACCTCCTCATAGAGTCATGTGACATTTGCTTATGAAGGACTGAAAAGTTCTGCAACTTAAAAAAACCTGCTTGGCTTTGATTAATTCCATTTTCCCCCCACTTTTTGACCCTGTAGTTCTTTATTTCTGCTTAACAGCTAGTAACACCCTCAAGAACACAGGCCATTATGGAAATGTGTGCTGAGTATGGTGGAAGGAAGAGAGAGGAAAGAATTTATTCTACTAAAGGTGTTGGCATCAGAGAAAAATACATTTGAGCAGGCTTCAAATGATGAGTCAGGACCCAGTCAGATAGAGGCAGAGAGTGCGGCCCACAAAAGGGACAGAGGCATAAATTTTCGTGGTCCACACAGGAAGTGCCAAGTAGCACCACCGTGCAAGGCAGAGCAGCTACCATGAGCGTGGAGCAGAGGCTGGTCCACGGCTGCGGATTTGGGGCGCTAGTGCTTATGCTGTATTCTTAGGTCAAAGAGAATTGTCTGGGGTTTGCAAGAAAAGGAATGACATGGTCAGATTTGTGCTTCCAAAAGGTAATTCTGGCACCTTCTGAAAGCCAGTGGGTAGAGAGACAGGGAGGCCACTGGGAGGCCGTGAGGCTGGTCCAGGTGAGAGGTGGTGAGATCTGAACGGGAAGAATAGGGACAGGGAGGAGAAGCTGGAGGTGGGTCCCCAGAACCTCTGCTTGCAGGGGGCGGGGCGGGGGGGAAGAGGGAGGAACCAAGAGCGACTCTGGTGTTTGGGGAAACAAGGATGTCACTTCCCTAGGTTGGGAACAAAACTGAAGAAGAAGGCGCCTTTAAGACTTTGAACACGTGGCCTCTGAGGTCTGTGGGACATCCTGGAGGTGTTAGTCAGGATAATCTAGGCAGGGCTGCAGTAACAAACTAGCCCCAAGCTCAGTGGGTAGCCCAAGAAAGATTCATTTTGCACATTCACAAAGTCTGATGCAAATGCAAAGTCGGGTGACCCTACTCCATCTCGTAGCTTTGCCATCTGGAACAAGCACCCTCCAAGGTCACGTGGCAGGAGAAGAGAGAGCCAGGGAACCACAGGATGTTTTGCAAGGATGGAACTTGGAAGTCACTCCATCACTCACAGACCATCAGCCAAGCCTGGGTTCGTGGCTTCCACCGACCTACAAGGGACGCCGGGAGATGCGGGGGCATGTGAACATTTGGCAAGCCCTAACCGTCACTGCCACACTGGCCAGGAAGCTCAAGGTGCCTTTGGAAATGGTGACCAGGAGATTCCCAGGGCTTGGGACATAGATCTAGGCATGATGGCTGAATGCGTTCACCCAGGAAGAAAACAGAGAAGGATTACATAAAATTCGTAACACCGTAAATTCCTCCGAGGTTGTATTTAGAAAGTTTCAGACGATGATTCAAGGTTTAGTCAAAAATCTCTTGTTTCCAAATATCCAGTTATTTGTTGTCATATAGACAAGGCATCCAGATTTTTTGCTGAATTTTTCAGTTTCCATATGGTTGCTTGGCATCACATAGGCAGCTAAAAGCAACTGGCAAGTGTTTGAGTTCTATGGCGCTCCATCATGCTCCACTGCATAGGGCCCAGGGCCTCACAGTTACAGATTCCTCTGGAGCAAAGGTTTTCACAGCCCTCCGTTTAATAGACATTTTGAAAGAGACCTCACAGTATTCTTGCCTTTCAGTTTCATTTCAGAAATCAAGACTTTTGCTACCAAACTATTAAATGTGAAATTGATTTTTTTATTTAAATGCTTTGTACACTTAAATTTTTCACAGATAATATTTTGGTTGAAAATCATGGTTTCAGGGATTTCAGCTTGGGGAGTAATTAAAACTTACTGTTTTCCTTGGAAATGGCTACTGCTTTAATCAACACTAACAGATGAGCATGGGATATTTCTTTTTTTTTTTTTTTTTTTTTTTTTTTTTGTTGTTGTTGTTGAGACAGAGTCTCACTTTGTTGCCCAGGCTAGAGTGAGTGCCGTGGCGTCAGCTTAGCTCACAGCAACCTCAGACTCCTCGGCTTAAGCGATCCTACTGCCTCAGCCTCCCGAGTAGCTGGGACTACAGGCATGCGCCACTATGCCCGGCTAATTTTTTTTCTATATAGATTTTTGGTTGTCCATATAATGTCTTTCTATTTTTAGTAGAGACGGGGTCTCGCTCAGGCTGGTCTCGAACTCCTGACCTTGAGCAATCCACCCGCCTCGGCCTCCCAGAGTGCTAGGATTACAGGCGTGAGCCACCGCGCCCGGCCAGGGATATTTCTTAAATCTGGCTCTTGCAAAGCCCTTTTCTGAGACCAAAGTGTCCCTCCCCTGAGAGGGTCCTGAGCCCGGGGACTTGGCCAGTTTTTGTTCACCATTGTCTTCCCAGGGCCCCGCACAGTGCTGGACACGCAGTGGGAACTCCATCAGTGTTTGCTGGCTGGCTAGATAGATCGGTGGGTGAAAGGATGGGTGGATGGAAGTGCCTGTCGCACTGAAAACTTCTAGATCTGGACTTCTAACCTACAGCTGCTAACAGGACCAGCAATTGGGGAAAAGGGGAAAGAGCAGCGGATCGGGAGTCAGGAGACCCAGGTTTCAGTGTCGTCTCTCCACTGACTGAGGTTCAAGAGCTTGACAAAATCCCCTGCTCCATGGGTGCTGCCGTTTTCTTCCTCTGCTAAACGAGGTCCCATCATCCAGCCCCAGGCAACATTTTCAGCCTCGTATCCAACCCCTTGTCCCCTCCCCTATCCTTCCAAGGACCCTCATCTTTGCCCACCACTCTTCCCAGTCAGAAATGTACTTCTGGACTCCCAGTTCATGGCCAAGTGAGGAGATTGGCAAATCCTCTTCCCAAAGTCAATTATAAAGCTGCACAAAATTGACAAAAAACCAATCATTTCCATATTCTGGAAACCATCCCACGGCATGCCCCAACCTGAAAAGTTGTTTATGCTTGAAAACTGCTGAACTTCAGGCGGAAACAGTGCTGGTCTGCAGGGTTCTAGCCCAGGGCTGCTCCCAGCCTGCCCCGAGATTCCTCAGGGCAGGACAGACGGTGAGTCCAAGGGGAATTACACGATTTGGAACCGTGGGCACTAGTGGCACTGTCGGTGGACGTGCTGATCTGAGAGGCCACGTGGCATGGCTGAGGCTGCGTGCGTGCGTAATGGAGGCTGGGAAGAGTCCAAACCTGCCGTGACGCCAGCTGACCCTGAGGCCACGAGCACACACAGGAAACACGAAAGCCTGATGAAAGCTAAAAGCTGGGCAGACTTGAAAATGGTCCGAATTTTGAATGTGCTCCCTGACTCACACACAGGTCATCGACAGAGTGTCGCAGTCTTACTAGCCTGAGGTGTTTGAGGGTAACCTCTGATCAAACACTGACTAGCCTCTATGCTATGCAGATAAGGGGCACAAAAACTAGGCTTAAAAATAAAAATGAGAAATTTAAAAAAAAGAATCTGAGCGTCAGCAGCAACACACAGCAAGGGAAACAGACTTCCTAGATTTAGCCCAGGCAAGTTACAAAACAAGAAAATGAACAAGCAAAAAAAACAACAAGCTTCTTCAGGGAAATCAAAATCCAGAGTAGATACATTATCTAAAATGTCCAATTTCAACAAAAAATATGAGAAATGGAAAGAAACAGGAAAATGTGACCTCTTCTCCAGGGGGAATAGGGAGGGGAAAGCAGTCTCTGAGGGGCTCCAGAAGTTGGATTTGGTAGTAAAAAAATTCAAAGAGTTATTATAAATATGATCAAGGAATTAACTGAAGTTTGACAATAATAAATCAGTAAATACATATTCTGAATAAGAAGGAAGAAATAAACTTTTTTAAACTAAATGGAAATTCTACAGTTGAAGAATACAATAATGGAAAAATTCACTAGTCCCAGCTACTCGGGAGGCTGAGGCAGGAGGATCACTTGAGCCCAGGAGTTTGAGGTTGCTGTGAGCTAGGCTGACACCACGGCACTCTAGCCCAGGCAACAGAGCGAAACTCTGTCTCAAAAAAAAAAAAAAAAAAAATCCAAGTAACTCAATAAACCCAAGCAGCTTAAACACAAAGAGATATATACCTAGACACATCAAATGGATAAAGGACAAAGAAAATCATGAAAGAGGCAAGATTAAAACAACTCATCATGTATTCAGAAACAATATGATTAGCACCTGACTTCTCGTCAGGGAAACAGAGAGCATAAAGTGGTGGAATAACATATTCAAAGTGCTAAAAGGAAAAAAACCTATTAATTGACAATTCTATATCCAGCAAAACTATCCTCCAAAATGAAGGTGAAATACGGACATTCCTAGAGAAACAAATATTGATGGAATTCACTGCTAGCCAGCTTGTCTTACAAGAAATACTAAAGGAAGCCCATCAGGCTGAAAGTAAATGACAGCACATGGATGGTAACTTAAATCTACACAAAGAAATAAAAATCATTAGAAATGATAAATATTAGGGTTAATATAAAATATTCTGTGAATATGTTTGTTCTCTTAAATTCTTTAAAAGGCTTATAACAGTACATTGTTGGGCTTATAATACAAAAATATATAGATATATAGATAATATATGTAATATGCATCTAGGACAATAAAAGTACAAAGAGAAGGAAGGAAAAAAGCTATATTGAAGTAAACTTCCTATATTTGGTCAGAAGTAAGTTAGTATTAATTTGAAGTAGATTGTGACAACTTAGAAGTACTTTGTATTCCTAAAGCAACCACTAAGAAAATAACTTAAAATATAAGGTTTTTTTAAAAAGACTAATTAAAAGGTGACACTAAAAATATTTATTTAACACAGAAGAAATCAGTGAAGAAGGAACAGGGAACAGAGGAATAAAACAAAAACAAACAGGAGACATAGAAAACAGCAAAATGGTAAATTTAAGTATATGTAATATAAATTACATTAAATGTAAATGGTCTGAACACTCCAATAAAAAGGCAGAGATTGCCAGACTGAATAAATAAGCACGATGTGACTACATACTATCTACAAGAAACATATCTTAGATGCAAAACGAAAATGGGTTAAAAGGAAAAGGATGGAACAATGGCATACCACGAAAACAATAACTGTAAGAGAGCTGGGAGTGATTATTTTAATATTAAACAACATAAACTTTAATACAAGAAAAATTACTAGAGACAAAGGGACATTTCATAATGATCAAAAAGTCAATATATCCAGAAGATATAAAAAGTATAAATGTTCACACCCCTAATAACAATGCTTCAGTATACATGAAGAAAAAAACAATAGAATTTAAAAAGAAATAGACAATAGTTGGAGATGTCAAATCCCACTCTCAATAACTGATAGAACCACTAGGTTGTAAAAATCAGCAAAGATATAGACTTAAACACACTATTGACCAACTCAACTAACTAACCCAATGACTGCAGGATACACATTCTTTTCAAGCACACATGGACCATTCTCCAGCGAGGAGTATGGGCTGGGCCTTAAAATGAGGATCAGTAAACATAACCAGACTGAAACCATGCAAAGCATGGTCTCCAACCACAGTGGGATTAAATTAGAGATTAACAATAGAAAGAAATCTGTGAAAGCCCAAATATTTCAAAATCAAAGAACATACTTATAAATAACTGGAGTCAAAGAAGAAATTACAAGAGAAATGTTTTGAAGAAGATGTTTTGAAGTGGATGAAAAAATCCCCACTATATGTGAAAATTTATGGGATGCCACTAAGCATATTTAAAGGGAATTTATGCCTTTCAACACCTATGTCAGAAAAAAGAAAGGTCTTAAATATTCTAAGCATCTACTAAAGAAGTCAGAAAAAGACGAGCAAACTAAAAAAAGCAAGCAGAAGAAAGGAAATAGGAAAGATTAGAACAAAAATCGGTGAAATAGAAAACAAAAAAGCAATACAGAAAACCAATGAAACCAAAAGGTGGATCTTTAATAACATAACAAAAGTGATGAACTTTTAGCTAGATAAACAATAAAAGGAAGAAAAAAATACATAAATTAACAAAATCAGGCATGAAAGGGGGGACATCACTATCAATCGTATATAAATTAAATGAATTATAAGAGAATACTATAAACAACATAATGTCAACAAATTGGGCAACTTAGATAAATGGATTCCTGGAAATACAGGAATACATGGATTCCTGGAAATACACAAATTATAAAACCTGACTCAAAGTGAAATATAAAATCTGAATAGATCTGCAACAAAATAAAAAAAATTTGAGTTAATAATTAAAAATTTTTCCACAATGAAAAGCCAAGATCCATGTGGCATCACTGGTGAGTTCTGCCAAATATTTAAAGGAGAAATAATACCAATCCTTCACAAACTCTTTCAGAAAACAGAGGAGGGAAGACTTCCCAGCTCATTCTGTGAAGCCAGTATTACCCCAGTGCCAAAGGCAGACAAAGACATTACAAGAAAAGAAAAGCTGCAGACCAATATCCCTCATTAAACAAATGCTAAAATCCTTAACTAAATATTAGCAAGCCGAATCCAGCACCATATAAAAAGAACTATCCACCATGGCCAAGTGGGATTTACCCTAGGAATGCAAGCCCCGCTTAACATCCAAATGTCAATTAGTGTGATACACCATATTGATAGAACAAACGAAAAAACATGATTACCTCAGAAAGCATTTGAAAGAATTCAGTAGCCATTAATGATTAAAAAGAAAAACCAATTCTCAACAAACTAGGAATAGAAGGGAACTTTCTCAGCTTGGTAAAGACATCTACAAAAAATCCACAGCTAACATCACGCTTAGGGAAAAAGCTTTCAGTTTAATCTTTCTTTCACCATTCGGATCAGGAACAAGCAACGGGGCAAGGGTGTCCACTCTCACCACGTTTATTGAACAAGGCACCAGAGGTTCCAACTGGGGCAATAAGGCAAAATAAACAATAAAAAGCATCAAGATTCAAAATGAAGAAGTGAAACTATCTTTATTCACAGATAACATGATCTTTTATATGGAAAAATATCAAGATCCATTAAAAACTCATAGAATAAACAAGTTTAGTAAGATTGTCCACTACAAGATAATACACAAAAATCAATTGTATTTCTATATTCTAGCAACAAACAATCCAAAAATAGAATTAAGAAAACAATTCCATTTACAATAGCATCGAAGAGAATATAATGCTTAGGAACAAATCTAACAAAATAAGTGCAGGACCTACACTGAAATCTACCAAATGTTGCTGAGAGAAATTGAAAATGATCTAAATAAATGGAGAAATATTCCTGTTCATGGGTTGGAAGACTCAGTATGGTCAAGAGGGCAATTCTCCACAAAGTGACCTATAAACCAAGGCAGTTATTGTCAAAACCCCATTAGGCTTCTTTTTAGAAGTTGATAAGCTGATCCTAAATTTTATATGGAAAAGCAAAGGATCTAGAATTACCAAAACAATTTTTGAAAGAACAAAATTGGAAGACTTATGCTACCTAATTTCAAAGTTACTGTCACCCTACTAGTAAGCCTTAATGAAGAGAGTGGGGCCTTCGTGGAAAGGTAGATGTATACATCAATGGAACTGAATTACACACATTTATTGGTAATTCATTTTTCACAAAAGTGCCAAAACAATACATTGAGTAAAGCATAGACTTGTTTCCAGAATATATAAAGAACTCCTAAAACTTAAAAAGACAAAAAAAAAAAAAAAACAACCCCCCCACACACACACACACAATTTAAACATAGGCAAAAGAACTGAATAGATGCTTCACCAAAGAGAACATATGCAAATAGCTACTAAGCACAGGAAAAGATGCTCAGAACGTTTAGTCATTAGGGCAACGCAAATTAAAACTATCACACACTCACTAAAATGACTATACTAAAAAAGACAGATATGTAAAAGATACAGGGAAACTGGAACTTCATAGTACCTGGTGGGAATGTACAATGGCACAGCCACTTTGAGGAAAAAAAAGAAGTCATTTCTTAAAAAGTTAACATGAACTTTTCACAATAATCTCAGCATCTCCAGCCTCACTCTGGTCTGTAAAATGGGATGATGATAATAGTACCCGTATCGTAGGGGTGTGAGAACAGTTCCTTGCCTAAGAATCTACCTGGGAGAACTAAAACATCCACGCGAAGACTTGCATGTGAATGCTCACAGCAGTGTCAGTCACAGTAGCCCAGAACTGGAAATAATCCAAACGTTGATCAGTAAGGAATGGATAAACAAAATGTGGCAGATACACACAATGAAATTCTATTTATCAAAAAAAGAAAAGAACTGAAACACACTACAACATGGATGAACCTCAAAACCATTCTGCCAAGTGAGAGAAAACCAGCCACAAAGTACTGCAGATTGCATGCTTCCATGTATTTGAAATGTCCGGAAAAGGTAAATTTATGGACACAGAAAGCAGGTCAGTGGCTGCCTGGGGCTGGGCGTGGACAAAGGTGTGACCGCAGGGTATGAGGCGGGTGGTGGATATGTTCTAAAACTGGATTGCAGGGAAGATACACACATTGATAAATCTGCTAAAAATCATTGAGAAGTACACTTAAAATGGGTGGTTTTCAAGATGTGTAAGTTATACCTCAATAAAACTGTTTTTAAAAAGGGAAGAAATGTACTCCGGGCTTTTATCGCTCGCTGAATTCTATCGCCCCTTGAGCAGCTGCGCTCTGCCCGCCCCACACTGGCAGCTGCGGGTCAAAGGCCGAAATGACGGTGTAAATAGCTAACGATGGCTGAGAGGTCACTGTGTGTCTCCAGCTCTCCTTCCTTCCCCCTCATCACCCCTCACATCCATGTGAGCTGGGTACTGTTGTCATCATCCCATTTTACAGATGAGAAGAGTGAGGCCTCGAGCATGATGTCCCTAGTCATGTAACCCGCTAACTGTTGGAGTTCAGCTTTGAACTCCACAGCCCACGACCAGCCCACACTCCCTACACCCTCCCCTCAGCCTGCAGGAGCTCCGGGCTCTGCAGCCTGGGGTCTGTGCTCACACGCCCCCTCACCTGTCACAGGGCTTCCCCTGACTCTGCCTCGCAGCTCCCAGCCAGCCTCATGACGACTCAGGACGCATCTTCTCTGCCTTGGCTCCTTACTAGGGAGCCTGACTTACCCACCAGACCTTGAGGGCTGGTCTAGGGGCTGGAGGTCTGCAGTAGGTTGACTTCTGTCCCCCACAAAGATATGTCCAAGTCCTAGCCCTCCCAACCTGTGATGTGACCTTATTTGGAAATAGGGTCTTTGCAGATGTAATTCTGTCAAGGATCTTGAGATGAGGTCATACTGGATTTAGGATGGGCCCTAAATCCAATGACACATGTCCTTATAGGAGACAGGAAAGGAGAAAATGCAGACGGGACGGCCACGTGCAGACAGAGGCAGAGACTGGGCTGACGCACCTACAAGCCAAGGAACACCAGGGGTGGCCAGCAACCACCGGACGCCGGGACAGAGGCCTGGACCAGACGCTCCCTCACAGCCGTCGGGAAGAACCAGCCCTGCCGGCACCTTGACTTTGGACTTCTGGCCCCCTGAGCTGTGACAGAGTACATTTCTATTGTACCCGTTCCCGTCTGTACCCGGCACAGGGCTGGCCCCACACAGGCTGAGCACCGGCTGGTCTGTCCTGATCCACCAACCGGAGCTCCGTCCCCGCAACTGGCAGGGGTGATTGGTGGATGGTTCCATCTTTTCTAGAAATCAGACATTGTGCCAGGGATCCGAGGGCCCCTGCCTGCCCCTCTCCAGCTGCCGTTTCTCAACCGCAAGCTCCTCACCTGTTCGTAATTAATAAGAGGCTCCTGTCCTCAGAGGAAAACCAGTACCAGGAGAAAGGCCACTTAGAACGGATCCGTGCAGAACAGCAATCAAGACACCGTGGCACACTCCAAGGGGAAGGTGCAGTGGGCTCCGATTAAAAATGACACTACAGAGGACCACAGAGGAGCTTTGGAAGCTGGGCGCTCCCCTCCCACCATCTTCGTCTTCATCCCCCTCTCTGTTTCAGGCTGGGATGACAACGGTTTCCACCCAAGCGCTGAGCCCCATCCATGGCAACGTCCACTCAAGCCCCCGCTGAGATGGAGGCTTCGTGGAAACAGCCTGGTGGGCGAGCAGCGTCTGCTGTGGGCTCGGAGAGGTCAGCAGGGTGGCGTGTTTCTGTCCCCCCATACAGTGTTTGGCCCTCCAGGGACATCGGGCTCTAATAGGAGGCTGGGGGGACGCTGAATGGTGGGATTTCCAGCACCTGTGTAACAGGAAGAACTACTTTGGGGAGAGACAGATCAGAGAGGGAATTTCAGGGAGCCCCCACAGGAAACCACAAGAGCAACTTCCAATTCCACGCAGAGGTCGGGTCCGCACCGGAATGCTCCACCAGCTGATTTTCCATGCATAGTCAGGCGATATTCCCTGCTCGCTTTTCAAATAGATGGAATCAAATATGGTTTGAATGGAGAAAAGGATTGCTGAGCTGTCAAGACAAGTTCAATTTCAGTAATCACATGGAGATCTTGTTAGGTAACTGTGCTAAGAGGTGACTGGCCATATGATTGAAATACATTTACACTAAAAATATTTTTAAAGCCCTTCTCTTGATTTATACCCAAAAGAAACTATTGCAAAGAAGAATGAGTTCTCAACTCAAGTAGCACTTACTCCTGATCTAACTAAATTAGCTCTTTTGAGCAGGCTGTTTTGCTCTGATGCCCATAATAAAAATAACAATAATGTGCATTCGGAGGGTGTTTTGTCCTCTCCAGAGCGCAGATCTTTTGCAGCGTGCAACTCCTCTCAGCCACGGGGGGATCAGCATGGACAGGGCAGGAGGAGACGAGGGAGTTTAGGGCGTGGGTTTCCCTGAGGCTGAGCACATTTGGTAAAATCAGCAGATTTCAAATACATGAGGAAACCGATGTCATGGTGCTCTGAGAGGCCTGGAGACAAATGGGCCAGAAGCTGGGTCTTCCCTCCGCCGTGGATTGAATGTCTGTGTGCTCCCAAACCCACGTGAAGCCCCAGCCTCCAGTGTGGTCGCATTTGGAGACAGGGCCTCTGGGAAGTGATTAGGGTTAGAAAATGTCATGACGTTGGGGCCCTGATCTGATGGGATTACTGACTTTATAAGAAGAGATAACAAATAGCATCCTTTCTCTCTCTCCCCGCCTCTCTCCTCTCTCTTCCCTTCTCTCTCTCTCTCTCTCTCTCTCTCTTTCCCCCATCCCCATTTGAGGAAGCAGCAAGAAGGCAGCCATTTGCAAGCTGGGAAGAGAGCCCTCCCCAAAACCTGACCATGGCACCCCGATCTTGGACTTCCAGCCCCCGGAACTATGAGAACTAAGTGTCTGCTGTTTAAGCTGCTCGGTCGGTGGCGCTCAGCTAGAGCAGCCCTGGGAGACTCAGGTGCCCTCCTTCCTCTGAAGCCTGAGTCTGGGGCTGCTTGCTCCGCCTGCCATAGAGACAACTAGAGATGTGGCTTCCAGTCTCAGCCCTGCCTAATCGCGGGCAGCTGTGGGACACTCCCTCTCCCAACCAAACATTACCCTTTCTCTGGTTTACTCACCTGAAAGTCCTACAGGTAAAAGGAAGCAACTTGTCCAACACCAAACTGCTTACAGTTCCCACTGATCCTCTCCCACCTGCCCCTGCATCCTGCAGTGGTTCTTGGGCCATTCCTTTGCTCACAATTCCCTGTCCCTTTGTCCTGTTTAATTCCTTCCTGCTCACCTTCTAAAATTAATGCTCACTTAACATCACCTCCTCCAGGCAGTCTGCCCTGACCACCCACACCCTCATGGGGTGCCCGCCCCACCTCCTGCAGACCCCTCCAGGTCCCGTCACTCTTTGTTGTCACTGCCTGTTTGCATGTCCATCTCTGGACTGTCAGCTGCCCCAGGGCAGAGCCAGGGAGTTATTTTCCTATGTGACCACACAGAGTCGCCTCGATAGATGCTTGTAGAACTGAATTCAACATGGGGCTGCCATGTGCAAGCCTGGCCCCATCACAGGCTCTGGGAACAGACCATCTCCCAAGTCCAGGGGGATACAAGGAGCCTGAAATCCAAGCTAGGTGGCCTGTCATTAGCTCACAGCCCAACCTCCGGTTTGAGGATCCTACTACTGTGACTTCACAAAACAAGTCCCCACCCCAAAATCTGCCCCAGGACAGACACGGGAGTCAAGCTCTACTGCTGAATGCCTGCCCTAAATTCACAGCCAGGACCATTTATTGAGTGTGTCCTATGTGCTGGCCCACATGCCAGCTCTTTACACCGGTCACTTCCATGGGCTTTGTGTGACAGGCATTAGCACCACCACATCACAGATGAAGAAACTGAGGTCCCGAGAGGGACTGACTCAGAGCCCCACTGCTAGCAGGGGGCAGAGCTGGGCTGCATGCCACGTCCGTCTGACTCCAAAGCCAGGGGTCCTCACCCAGTGTCTGCACCACCACCAAGGCAGCTGGATCCGTAGAGAGGAGGGGTGGGGGGACCACAGCCACAAGGAGGCGGGCATTGTCCATTCTTCTGGAACGCCGGTCCCAGGCCCAGCACCTTCCCTGCGGATGCTTGTACTCACTCACAGCGAGCTTTTCTTTCTCTTACCCCTGACATTCGTCTTTATGTTGAGACTATGCTGAGATTACAGCAATAGCATTGCAGGCGGAGTCCATGCAGGACAAAGGCACGGAGGTGGAAAGGGCAGGGAGGCATTTGCAGGGAGCTCTGCAGCGGGCATGGTGCTGGGAGGCTGGCTGGGGCAGGGTTCCGAAGGGCTTCAAATCCCACCCTACCGGCAGTGGGCGTCACAGCAGGCTCCTGTGGCAGAGAGAGGCCTGCCCCATTGTCCTCCAGAAGGAGCCCTCTGGAGTCCTGCCTCCCTGCTCCAGCACTAGCTCATGCCCCTTCTCGCCTGCAAGTGTCAGCCCCCAGGCCAATGCCAGGAGTGACCTCAACCTGGGACACCATAGGGGGACTTACACCCCTGCCTTGGTCTTCCAGACTTTCTCATCCCCAGGCAGCCCCCGCCGGCCCCCCATGTAACGTTGAGGACATGGAAAAACACAAGTAAAGACCTTGAAGAGCATTTGCTTTCATTACAGAAAACAAATGAGACCCAGAAAGCCAGGGAGCTGACGCCAGCAGCAAGTCCAAGACTCCCTGGATGAATAATATATGAATAATCATATAACTTTGCACTTTCTAAATGCTATAATCCAAGGGCTTTGGAGCCTTTGAAAATTGTGAATGTTTTCAGGGAGCATTGGCTGAACACCTCCTCTCTAAGCCAAGCACCAATCTGGGCTCCGGGTAATTCCGGAATAGTAGCACATTCAGGAAGGTCTGCGAGGCGCCGTGTGGCTGCCTCACTCGGAGGAGCAGCGAGGGGATCCAGGGGTGGACTTCTGCACAGGCCTGGGCTGGTTCCAGGAAGCCTCAGGGCAGGTGACAGTCTGCAGGGTGAGTTGCAGGGAATGTCACCACTTGTAAGCCCGAAGGGGCGAAGGGAGGGGCCTGTTGGTGGGAGACAGGGATGTCTGTAGCCAGGGGGGCAGCTGGGCACACTGGAGCCCAAGGCCAAGCCAAGAAGAGAGGCCAGGGCCATACTTTCCCTCTCGACGGTCACAAGGCACCAGCCCTGCCCACGCCTTGCTCTGGGATTGTGGCCTCCAGAATGGTGGGAGAGTGAATTCCTATTGTTGGAGACACCAAGTCTGTGGCACTTGGTCTAGCAGCCACAGGAAAGTAACACAAAGGAACTTGCCCAAAGTAGCACAGCCAGTGAGTGGTGACCCGCAGCCAGGTCTCTCTGCCTCGGGGACCTGCAGGCCAGGCTTGGTCACCTGCTGCCTCCCCAGCCGAGGGCAGAGGGACCTCCAGGCTGAGCCAGCCATGCACCCACCCTGCACGTTAGCAGATGGCTGTAAACGACACTCAGCGGTGGCTGCCGCTACAGCATCCCATGTTGATGGCCTGAGGGGTGCGCTGCTGGACCCAGGAGACCTCATTCCCACCACCCCATAATAGGCCCTTATTAGGAGTGACGCCTAATACCACACATGACACAACTTGTACCACGCAGACACCCCTTATGTCACTGGGGGCTGGCAGGCAGCAGCCTCTGATTCCCTGGATGGGATTCCAGGTGATCGGGTAGCCCTGGACTGGGAACCGCCAGGGAGGGTTTCTTTCTATACCCATCATGGCCCCTTCTGCGGGGAACACAGGTTCTTTTCAGGGCCTCACGGACCAAAAGGTTGAGAAAATGGCCCAAGGGATTCAAGTTTGGGGCGTGGCTTCTGTTGTCCATTCTGATTTAAGCCAAAGTACCTACTCCAAGACTTGAACACAGGTTTCTTAAAAACGTTTCTCCTGAGCAGTGTGCACGCTCAGGCTGCCATAACAAAGTACCACGGACTGAGCGGCTTAAACCACAGAGATCGACGTCTCACAGCTCTGGAGGCCACAGTGTGAGGTGGGGCGTGGGCAGGGCTGGGAGGGACGGCCTGCCGGCCACTCCTCTGCTCCCGCTGCCTCTCGGCCACACCTGCAATCCCTCGGCTGGCAGGTCCCTGCCTTCGCCTCCGCAGGGTGCTCTCCCTCTCTGCGTCTTCCTCTTTTTTATAAGGACACTGGCCATATTGGAGTAGAGCCCACCCTAATGACCTCACTTTAACTTGATCATCTCCAGATAAGGTCACATTCTGAGGTCCTGGGGGTTAGGACTTCAACATACAAATTTGGGGTTGGGGGAACCACAGTTGAACATAACACAGACACACAAAAGTACGTGGAACAGAGAGGCCCAGCTTCACCACGCTCATAAAGCCTCTGCCCACATGTCGCCCACGTGACTACCACCCGTGTCAGAAACAGGCGTCCCAGGACCCCGGCGGCCTGACCCCTCCCTGCTCGGAAGGCCCTGCTGCCTGCTGGGCTGCGCTGCGGTGCGCTCACGTGTGCATCAGACCCGGAGCCCAGCTCTGCCTGCTGTGTGACCGTCACGCGGCGGCTGGCGTCTTCCACCCTCGTCCTGGCTGTGAGGCCGTCTGAGTAGCTCCCATCGCATGGACTCGCAGCGGGTCCTGTCATGTGAACACGGCCCGTTTCACGTCCATTTGCACCACATGGACCCAGACCATTGTACTGCGACAGGTGTCAGAGCTCTGTTGTTGGAGCCTCCTGAGGCGGCCTCACAGCCTGCGTCTCCTGAGGAGGACATAGGGCGGGACCGCTGGACGGTGGAGCGGGGGGTGTACCCCGCACTTCCCCGGAGAAGGGCAAGCTGTCTCCCCCGAGGTGGCCCCCGCTGGCGGCAGGTTTCAGGTAGAGGATGGGGGGTTGAGCTCCATCTCCAGAGCACGGTTTCAGGTGTTCACAGAGGCTGGCCACTGCTGGTGCCGTCTCTGTGCAGGTGTGTGTTGACTTTTCCTGGAGTCATCTGATAGCCCTAAAGGCTGTTGTCCTACTGTCCCCACTTCACAGGTTAAGTGACTTGTCCAAGGTGGCACAGCGGCTCTGAGCTAGGCGCTCAGGCCTGGCCCCTCTACCCTGTGTCCAGACGGGAAGGAAGTGCCGGGGGCAGCCGGGCAGGGAGAGGCTGTCCACGCCGACACCTGCCCAGGAGAAAGCCAGGATGGAACCCCAGAGAGTGGCCGGGACCAAGACTGACTCGGCGGGTGAAATGCGACTTCATTCTCCCCGGCCCAAGCCCTCACACCATTGGCTCCTGGACATCAGGGAATCCACGTTCTTTTTTCTGTTTGTTTGTTTGTTTTTAATGGACACGTAATCATACATGTTTATGGGGTACAGAGTGATGCTTCACCACATGTGTATGATCAAACGGGGCACTTGGCATGTCCATCACCTCGTACACTGATCATTTCTTTGTGGTGAGAACATTCACTCCTCTCTTCTAGTTACTGTGAGATGTAAGCTATGCTACTGTTGGCCGTTCACCCTCCTGTGCTAGAACACCAGAAAGCCTTCCTCCTACCTGACCGAAAGTTAGCACCCACTGACCGACCCCTCCCGCCTCCCCCCTCCCCCGCCAGCCTCGGGCAGCCGCTGTTCTCCGCTCAGCTTCTACGACGGCAGCTTCTCCAGCTCCCCGTGTGAGTGAGGTCACAGAGGGTTTGTCTTTCTTTGCCTTCCTATTTCACGTAACATATGTCCACCGGGCTCATCCCTGTCACCACAGTTGACAGGACTTGGTTCTTTGTGATGGCTGAGCAGTATTCCACTGTGTCTGTAGACCACACTTTCTTTATCCACTCTGCTGCTGATGGAGACCTGGGCTGAGTCCCGTCTTGGCTATTGTGAATAGCAGTACTACAGTGAACACGGCAGTGCAGACATCTCTCCTTTCCTTTGGATAAATACCCAGTAGTGGGGATGCTGGATCATGTGGCAGTTCTATTTTTATTCTTTCAGAGACTCCTATAGTGTTTTCTATAATGGCTGTAAGAAATCTATAACCCCACCAATAGTGCATAAGAGTTCTGGCAGTGGCTCATGCCTGTCATCCTAGCACTCAGGGAGGCCGAGGCAGGAGGATTGCTTGATCTCAGGAGTTCAAGACCAGCCTGAGCAAGAGTGAGACCCCATTTCTACTAAAATTAGAAAAATTAGCTGGACGTGGTGGTGTGCACCTGTAGTCCCAGCTACTTGGGAGATTGAGGCAGGAGGATCGCTTGGGCCCAGGAGTTTGAGGTTGCAGTGAGCTGTGATGATGCCACCGCACTCCACCTGGGGCAACAGAGCGAGATTCTATCGTAAAAAACAAAACAAAACAAAACAAAACAAAAAAAGTTCCCCTTTCTGCACATCCATGCCAATATTTCTTTGATAATTACTGATGCTGAGCATTTTTTCATGTCCCTGTTGGCCATTGTATGTCTTCTTTTGAGAAATGTTTATTCAAGTCCTTTGCCCATTTTAATTGAATTATTTGCTTTTTTGACACTGAGTTGCTTGAATTCCTTATGTAGTCATATTAACCCCTTTTCAGCTTCATTAGTTTGCAAATACTTTCTCTCCTTCTGTGAGGGGTCCTTTCACTCCGTTGATTGTTTCCTTTGCTGTACAAAAGTTTTTGAGATTGGTGTGATCCCATTGTCTGTTTTTCCTTTCGTTGTCTGTGCTTTCAAGTTCTTATCCAAAACATCCTTGCCCAGACCAGTGACATAAAGCTTTTCCCCTGTTTTCTTGTAGTAGTTTTATATTAATAGTTTTGGATCTTACATTTAAGTCTTTGATCCATTTTGAGTTGATTTTTGTGAATTGCGAGAAACAGGCACCTAGTTTCATTTTTCTGCATGTGGATACCCAGTTTTCCCAGCGGGGAATCCATGTTCTGGATGGGCTGCCCCAGACGAATTAAAACCTCAGGGCCGTTTCAGTGTGTTTTGTGTTTCATGAGTTACAGATGAAGCCACAAGGATACCTGGTCAGACGGCTCCGGCCAGCTTGCTGATACTGCTGAGTGATGCAGTTTAGTTCTGGTCTCCTCAGCAAGTGGACCACACTTCTCTCTTCTGGAAACCTTTGAGGATCTGTTCTCAACAGAGAAATTTAAGAGAATTTATCCTTAGGTAGAATTTGGGCTTCACCACCTGCTTTCCTGACCATTTCTCACACAGTAATTCTTAGGACTGCCCCGGGGCAAGACCATGCTGATGTTTGATCCAAAACAGAATCCCCTGGGGACAAGCTTTCCGCTCCCGACCCCAGTACCCTGGTAACATCATGAACACTGACTTGGTTTGTCCTTGTTGCTTCGGGCTTCCTGCTCCCGGTGACCAGGGCCTGTCCTCCAAGGCTCTGGCGCCTTTCAATTCGGAATACGGCACTTTGCAGGTTACAAAGCCCATTCGCAGCTGTGTGGACACCTGGGGCCATCCCGGGAGAGAGCAGCAGGGATCGCTGTGGTCTCCCTTTTCCCAGATGGGAAAACCAAGTGTCAGAGAGGCCGAGCCTGCCCTGGGCACAGAGTTAGCAACTGGCTGGTGCTGGGGCCGTCACCTCACCCCCGCCCTCTGCTCCCTCGTTGCGGGCCCAAGACAGCCTCAGTTTCCAGGCTGCTCAGAGGTCAGCGTGGTGGGATGGAAATGCTGATGAAGTGAGGGAGTTAATAACAGTAACTGCCTTTCATGGGTTGAACTGTGACCCCCCCAAATCCATATGTTGAAGTCCTAACCCCAGTGCCTCAGAATGGGACCCTATTTGGAAACAGGGTTGTTGCAGGTGTAATTAGTCAAGATGGGGTCACACCGAAGCAGGGTGGTCCCTAATCCAACATGACTGTATCCTTATAAAAAGAGGAAATTTACGCACAGAGACAATTACACAGGCAGAAGCCAAGTGCAGATGGGGGTGATGCTTCTATGTGCCAAGGAGCACAGGGATTGCCAGCGAAGCCCAGGAGCCAGGGGAGAAGCACAGAAAACACTAGCTCGTTGACCAAACCCCAGCTCGCTCCTCCAAGTGGGCCTCAGCCTAGGCCCGCAGACTAAACACTAATGTAGACTCTCACAGCTCAAGGCCACGCCCCTAGGACCACCCCAGCGCCCTCGGCAGACGGCCTGTCTCCTAGCCTGTGCGGGAGGGCAGGTGCCTGACTGCAACACGCAGCCTTCAGCAAACCCAGACGGGTTTCACAGGGACCACCCCACTTCCTGCTTTTGACTCTGCTGAGCTCTGCACATCCACTCGCCCCATTCAGTCACCTCTGTGCAAACCAAAGCGAGTTCAGTCCACACCTGGCTCTTTTCCCTATTGCAATGGTTATTACAGATTAAAATCTGTTCACGCCACTTTAACCAGTGCCCAGCTTTGTTTATTTTCAATATCTCTCACAGCCCTCAGAAGGAATCAAACCTACTGACACCTTGATCTTGGACTTCCGGCCTCCAGACTGGGGGACAACATATTTCCATTGTATGAGCCTCCCCGTCTGTGGTGCTCTGTCACATAGCCCTGGCTGACTGATACACTGCCCTTCACTCAGCGGTTAAGTGCGTGAGTTCTAGCCTTGAGCTCAAACCCTGGCCACCCTCTCACTGCTAGCTGTGTGCCCTAGATTGAGTGTCTAAACCTCTCTGAGCTGCACATGCTTTGTGAGTTATGTGAGTTAATCCCATTCATGAGGGCTCTGTCCACATGACTTAATCACTTCCCCAGAGGCCTCACCTCCTAACAGTATCACCTTGGGGTTAGGATTTCAACATATGAACCTTAGGGGGGACAGAAACTTTCAGACCATAGCAGCAGAGGAAGCAGCAAGTGCAAAGGCCCTGAGGCAGCAGCATTTCTGGTGGGCTTACCTAGAAAAGGAGAGAGCAGCACCGGCCTTCTGGGCGTATTCAGAGCGGAGACTGTGGGGCCTGGGAGGAGGATGAGATTCAAGGCTGACTCCAGGACTTCTGGTGTGAGTAAGTGGCCTGGAGTTATCTCTGTCGAGAAGGAATTGACAAGAGTGTCTGCGGTTGTCCGGGCACTGGCCACCCAGGGTGACCTCACTGCAAGTTCAGGAGCTGAGACTGTCTGACGCTGCTCCTGGCGCACCCTCACTTATAAGGTGCAGCCCTCCGGGGTCTTGACCCAAGCCGGGTGTCCCAGGACACATTCTCTTGCTGGGTCCTCGTGTTAGTTTCCTGTGGCTGCTGTGACTAATTGCCACAAACTCGGTGGCTTAAAGCAACACATGCTTACTTTCGTACAGATCTGGAAGCCAGAAATCCAAAACCAGCTTCATCGGCTAGAATCGAGGTGCTGGCACGCTGCGTTCCTTCCAGAGGCTCGGGGGAGAATTCGTTCCCTTGCCTTTTCCAGCTTCCAGAGGCTGCCCGCCTTCCGTGGGGCACGGGCCTTCCGCCGTGTCCAGAGCCAGCACCGCTGCATCGCGTTTTGGTCACATGGCCTGCCCCTTCCCTGTCAAATCTCCCTCTGACTCCTCTCAGGGACACTTGTTACTACGTATGGAGCCCACACGGTGAAGCCCTGATACTCCTCCGATCTCAGGAGTTTTAATCACGTCTGCAAAGTCTCTTTTGCCATGCGAGGTGACATTCATGGTTCCCCAAGATCAGGACCTGAGATCCTTAGGGTTCAACATGCCACGGCCCTGGACTCGGCTCCCGTCCCCCAGCACCGCAGGACGCAGGCTCCGGGATCCCAGTACCCCGACCTGTCCCAACCCCCCAGTCCCTGTCCTCCCTGCCTCACCGTGTCCTCGCTGTCCCCTTCTCGGGTACCTCCAAGCAGAGGTGTTTTTACTGCTCCATTTTTCTAGTTGTCCTGGGTGGGAGGGTTCGTCCCACTCCAATAAGAAACAGAAGCGTGTCAGGCTCTTTCTGGGCAGAAATGACAGCAGCAGGAGTCAGGTCCCAAGTGAGAGCCCCTGGGGGCTGAGTTAGGTTCTCCTGTGTGTCAGACTCCTGCAAGTCCCCTCCCCAAGTTTCATGTAGAAATTAACAACTCTTCGTAATTATGGAACACTCTAATGTACACAGTCTTTATCCTGCATGGTAATATTTATAGCCACTATCTATTAGTTACACACTATTAATATACGCCAGATCCTGGGTGAGTCTTCTCCCAATTATTCTCTTTTGTAACTCTCACGCTAAGCCTGATGATTGTCAAGACCACTGTCGTCATCACCATGAAATGGAGAAGCCGAGGCCCCGCAGGGGTGCGCGGCCGGCGCGAGGCATTTCTGACCTGCACCTGCGTCGTGCTGCTCCTGAGAGCTCAAACGTGGAGAAACCTGAGCACCAGGTACAGCGAGTGTAGCCAGAGCCAGGTTTTCTCATTTCAACTCCTGCCCCTTTCATTTTGCCTCTTTGCCTTTTAAAATGCCTTCTCTGGCCCAGAAGAGTCTGGAAGGCGTCCTAGAACTCGGAAACGAGACCAGTTGGACCCACCCTCAGAGAGAATTGTTCCTTCCTTGGGTTTCCAGAAAACTCATCTTACACAAACTCTTTTGTCCCCCCAGTAAAGAGGAGGGGCCTGCTCCAGGGACAGAGACAAGGTGCGGCCAGGTGGCCTGCGAGTCTTGGATCCCTCCAGACCCGGTCCAGGGGCCCCAGTGTGGGGCATAGCTAGAGAAAGTTGCGGCCTTCCCAAGGACAGTTTCTCCCCCTGGGGCACCAGTAAGAGCGGTGGGAATGGCTGGCCCCACTCCGGGAACCCAAGTGCAGGGTTCGGCTGTGCCTAAACCAGCAGCTCCCCTGCCAGGGGAAAGGGACCAGCTTCGGAAGGAAGAATCCTGGGGCAGGAGAGCATCACTCCTTGGGGGTCTCAGCATGATAGAAGTAACTGTTGGAAACAACTGAATCCACTTGCTCTCGTTCCAGTGCTTTTGTGTGAGGAAGAAGGAATCAGTCAATAACAGATCGATCATGATAGCTTAAAACCTTTTGATAAGTGAGCTGACCTAATACCAAGACCTGGTTTCCAAAAATCGTCCTACCATTGAAGGAACGAAAACTAGGAAACACGGCTGATTCCAGGTGGGGGCAAGGGAACAGCAGCGGATCTGTGACACCCTGCTGTGTGATAAGGAGTAATTAATAAAGACTTCAAACAAAGATGGGCTCATGTCAGAAGGACCAGAGGGGCTCCCACTGCCCAAATCTGGGGTCATTGGAACAACAAAAAAGAATAATGACAGCAATGGATCATAGCACATTGGGGGAAAAAAGAATCCATACACTGGGGGTGGGAGCAGGAGAGGGAACTCTTTTCAGAAGAATGGCCACTATTAAATGCAGACAGAATAACATAATCAGAAAATCACCATCTTGCAGCCATTGTCCTAGCAGCTGATGGGAGCGAGGACCATGGATGGATACTAGACCCACTGGGTGAAAGGTTGGGCACGAGGCCACTCGCACGGGCTCAGAGCATCACCTCGTAGATGACCTATCCGTGACCAAGGAGCGGGTATCTGTATCCTGAGAGTCCCGTGGTGACCACTCTGACCTGGTCACCGCACTGAGCGTCACCAATAGGGACAAATGACTTCCTGGGCCTGGTGGTGCGATGTGCCAAGAAAGACCCGACAAACCTCCAGCCTGGGTCTGTGGAAGAGCCAAACAGCCAGCGAACCCACGGGGAGGGGCTTCCTGCAGAACAAGGGGCTCAATTCGCCTAAAGGGCCATTGTCATGAAAGTTTTTTAAAGGGAGCATCAGAGGAAACAAGGACGCATGACAACCAAGTGCAATGTGTGACCCTTGACTGCATCTGGAGCTTTAAAAACCATAAAGAATGTTTTTGGGCTGACTGGGGAAATCGGAAGAGAAATTTGTTTTAGGTAGTGATGTCATATTAAGGTCACATTTCTTGAGTGTGATCATTGTCTTGATGGTTAATTTTGCATGTTAATTTAGAGGGAGTGTGTTTTGGGTAAGATCGCATTTAAATTGCTGAACTTTGGGTACAGCGGATTGCCTGCCAGGCCGTGGGTGGGCCTCCCCCAATCAGCTGAAAGCCTGAATTAAACATCAGAACCGGCCTTCCTGAGCACGGGGGCTGCTCCAGCACGTCTGCCTGCAGGCTTCGTCCGCACCGTGGGCTCCCCCGGGCCTGCCGGCCCACACAGATTTGGCTTTGCACCCTCCATCATGTGAGCCAATTCTTTATAATGAATCTCTTCCTACAGATACACACGTGCTATTGGCTCTGTTTCTCTGGAGAACCTGTACAGTCGTGTTGAGATTCTGTAGGAGAACATCCTTGTTCCCAGTAGACGCAGGCCGAAGCATGTAGGAATGAAGTGTCGTGGTGTCTGCAATTTAGCCTCAAATGGGTCAGCAAACAGAAAAATGTGTGTGTATTTTTTATTACACACACACACATATTCTATGTATATGTGTGTTCTGTGCCTGTATATTCAATGTACATAAGTATGTGTATATATGTTCCACACACATTTTCCTATGTATGCGTGTATCTACTAGAGAGAGAAAGGCACCATGGTTTGTGTTTTTTTGTGATTTTATTTATTTATTTTTTTTTGACAGAGTCTCACTCTGTTGCCCAGGCTAGAGTGCCGTGGCGTCAGCCTAGCTCACAGCAACCTCAAACTCCTGGGCCCAGGCAATCCTCCTGCCTTAGCCTCCCGAGTAGCTGGGATTACAGGCATGTGCCACCATGCCCGGCTAATTTTTTCTATATACTTTTAGCTGTCCAGATCATTTCTTTCTGTTTTTAGTAGAGATGGGGTCTCGTTCTTGCTCAGGCTGGTCTCAAACTCTTGATCTCTAGTGATCCGCCTGCCTCGGCCTTCCAGAGTGCTAGGATTACAGGCATGAGCCACCACGCCCAGCCAGCACCGTGGTTAAATGTCAGAGTTGTTAGATCTAGGGAAAAGCATACATGTTTACAGTATTCTATTTTTTCAATCTTTCAATGGGTTTTTAATGTTTTAAAATAAAAATATGGAGGGGGGCTTTTTGACCCCTTTCCATGACCTTTGGGATCAAGGCAAGACTCAGAGCATTTTCTGGGAGCAGCTGGGTATTAAACGGACCCAGTAAGCCCCGACTTTCCTACCTGGTTCTGAACCAGTTGAGACGTAAGACACAGGAGTCAGTGGATGGAAACAAAACAACAGCTGATGACGGTGACACAGGGGCTGGAAGGAATGACCAGGTGAGAGTCACATGGACGCCCTGCTGTCCAGCCTGGACCCGCAGCTCACCTGGGAAGAGTCAGAGTCTGCACACTAGGTTCATCTTCCTACATACACCGCTGGTCCAGGCAGCGCAGGAAGGAGAAAAACTCAAAGACCTCCCCAAGCCCTGGACCTTTGGTATCAAGAAACGCAGACCAGAGTCAGCTGACTCGCAGGGCAGGGAGGGGCTGTGGGCAGGCCCAGGAGCCGGGAGCCTTGAGGAAAATCCCAGCTCAAGGAAACCAAGGAGTGCCCCACAAAGGCAGACCCCACAAAGGCACACCCCACAAATGTGTACCCTGACAAAACTGTGCCCTGACAAGGTGCACCCCCACAATGGTGCATCCCCACAAAGGTGCATACCCTGACACAAGTGTGCCCCCACAAAATGCAGCCCCACAAAGACCCCACAAAGGTATGCTGCCACAAAGGTGTGTACCCCCACAAAGGTGCAGCCCCACAAAGGCTTCTGAGACCTGCCCTGGGCTCTGTCCACCCACATCTGGCCACGCCCACACTGTGCGTCATGCCCCGCAACTTCCTGGACTTCTTAGGGACCCCAGACCCGCTGTGCTCTCAGCTGGGTTCATGCCCCTCTGGTCCCTGCTGCTCCTGCTGGCGCCCTGAGGCCTGCACACCACTCTGCACAGGGTGTATCCCTTCCCCAGAGCCTCTGGGCCACTGCTGGTGGGTGGTACAGATACCCTGGCCTGGTGGCTCCAGCCCAGCCACCTTTCATGGTGGGACACCTGGCTGGGCACAGACACTCACCATCTCTAGCACAGCGAGTGCCCCATAGCCCCCACCACAATGAGCACGCGGGTCAACTAGACAGCTAGGTACAGCTGCACGCAGCTGGGCCCTGGGTGTACTAGGCCTGGGTCTGAAGTCAGCACCAGGACCATCAGCGATAGGCTGCGAGGGCTCCTCCCACTCCGGGCGAGGCCTGCAGGTGTCCAGCCTCAAAGTTGGCACCTCTCTCTGGGGCATGGGGTTCTTCAGCTTTGACGGAGAAGCTCTGCTCAGCTCCCAGGGGGTGGCTGGACCCAGGTCATGGCCAGCTCAGTGTAGGGACACTGGGGGGCGCTCGCTGCTGAAGCCACCAGACCCAAGGTGGCTGCTCTAAGACCCGCAGCCCAGCCCTGGCCGCACCTGCCAGAGAAGTTCTCACACGGGGCCCCGAGGACCGTGTGTGGCTGCTCCTTGCACACATCACTCTGCAATGTTCACATGAAATCTGGGTATAAAAGATTTTCCCATATCGTGAACACCTGTTGGGACAGGGTTAGTTCAATGTGATATTTCGATTCCTTATCATGAGAAGAGACAGAAATAAAGCATTTCATGACCCTCCGTTTTGTTTGGATATTGGGAGAAGACGCGGGCTGGCCGCGGGAAGGTGGCTTTCCAGCCCAGCCGCGTCCTCTCTGGGACTCAGGTTTGCTGGCAGATTGCAGTTGAGGAGCTGCGCAAGATAACGTCCAACTTTCCTTCCAGATTCTTGTTCTGATAGTTGCCCCCTCCCCTGGCCGCCTCCCCAGCTACAGCCCCAACACTCTCCCTATGCAACCCCCAGTCCAGCCCCAGAAAGACCTGTGGTTCCATCATCTTCCCGGAGGGCAGCGGCCTCTGAGAGTGCAGCCAAGGCTGAACGAGACAACCGACAAGTCCTCTTAGCAGGGGCTCGGCCCCCGTCGCCGAGGTGAGCTGGGAGGACCCGGCTCCTTGGTTTCCTGTTTGCCTTGTACCCAGGCAGCGCCCCTCGGGGCGCAGCACATGCCCGGTCCCAACTGCTGCCCCTTCTCTCCTGGCTCCTCGTCACCCTTCAGATCTCAGCTCTGACGCCACAGTGCGGGGGTGCGACCCTGTCACCCCCAGACCATCCCTCGGGCCCTTAGCTGTCTGTCTTGTCATGGACAAGTGACTTGTCAGCTATGCCCACGGGCCAGGGTCCATGGAGGTTAGAAAAGGTGTCGACCCATGTCCTCATCCTTAGTCCAGCTGTGGTCACGGGAGGAAGGAGGGAGGGAGGGAGTCGCTGGTGGCAATGACCAAGGGCAGCGCTGGACCTCACCAGTGCTAGCGGGACCCTCCCCTCTCAGGCCTCACGGGTTAGTCCCCGTTTGCCCTCCGGATCCCCCACACACCCCACCCTTCTGCTGACCTGGGAGACTGACCTCCAAGGACCCCGTCCCCCACCTCCCGTGCCCTCTGGCTCCCAGGTGGGCTCAGCAAATGGGAGGCTGGAGGCAGAAGGTGGGGGCTTATTCCACCCACTCTCCCACCCAGCCCTGCTGCTGTGATCTGTGGCCGCTGCGCTCCCCGCTCAGTGCCGAGGCGGCTCCCCTTCTGTGCACGGCATCGGCCCCTCTGGTCACACTTGGCCTCTGCAGGCCAGTGCCACACCTGCCCGCCAGCGTTCTCACCCCCTCCATGTCCCTATAAACGGTGCCTTCCTTAGTCCCTTTTCCGTCAAACCCTCTCGAAGAGGTTCCTAATCCCGCATTGTAACCTCACCTGGAAATAGGGTCTCTGCAGGTATAATTAGGGATCTCAGGATGAGATCAGCCTAGATTTAGATGGGCCCTAAATCCAGGGACCAGTGTTCACGTAAGAAGAGGGGGAGATCTGAGACAGAGACACGGAGCAAAAGGACACGTGAAGATGGAGGCAGAGACGGGAGTGATGTGGCCACAGCCAAGGACGCCACGGTGGCTGATGACCGCCAGAGGCCGGGACAGAGGCATGAAACAGACTCTCCCTCAAGCCTCTGGCAGGAATGGCCCTACAGACGCCATGACTGTGGACTCCAGAACTGTAAGAACTGCTGGAAGGCAGCCAGTCTACGGCAACTTGGGAAACTGAAGCCCCCTCTGATGGGTGGTCTGCGCCCGCTGGGGCCCTGGAGACCACGGGCCAGGGAGAGAGGCTGCCGGCTACACGTCCGGGAGGAATCACAGCGACATTTGGCAGCTTCGTCTTCCCAAAGCTGCTGCCACTGGAGCCAGAGATGGCAGACACAAGCCCTGTGAAACCTGTCTCTCCAGGGGACACCACAGCACAATGGGGACAGGCCCAGGGGACCTGCCAATCTGTCTCTGATTTAGCGTCCACATTTTGCTTGGCGTGCGAAGAGACCGCCTCATCTGTGGACAGCCTGCTGAAGCCGTCTTTGACAGTGGTCCACAGAGTTTTGTGCGCAAGATGGGGGCGGGTCCGGCCACCCCTTGTTTCTGCCGTGGCATCTGGGACGCTTCAGCCCCGCCAGATTCCAAGCAGCTGCCCCTTGCAACTCGGAAACATCGTGGCCAGAGCGCGGCGTGTGGGCGGGTTCCCGGCCGTGCCAAGGCGTAAATCTCATGTCTGCAGTTTCCCATTGTCCTTTAGCTGCCGAGAACCGCACGATGGAGCCTCCGGAGACTCACATTTATTTGGCAAAAACAAATGTTTTCCAAGGGTCTTTCTTATCAGGAGAAAATCTGGCGGCCAGTCTTCTTGGATTTGGCAGCGCGGTGCCCTCGTCTGTCTCCTCCTCTCCGTCAGTTCGCTCTTTGGTGCCCTCTGTCCTGTGTGTGTCGAGCTGACCCCAAGGCCTCCTGGGGTTTCGTCTTTCGCCTGCATTTGCTCGAGTGCACAGCAGTCCCTGCCGAAGACAGGCTCTGTCGCCGACAGCACGCTGCCTCCGCCAGCGGGGCTCGCCCCGAGACAACCCCAGGCTGGGCGTCCTGGGGCCTCTCTCCTCCGCTTGCAGGTAGCTGTCGTCCTGCTCTGTGTCACATGTTCTCTCATCTGCGCACACATCCCTTGGTGTTTCTCTCTGCGTCCCAATCTCTCCACAAGGACGGCCGTCCTACTGAGTTAGGGCCCCCCCTAAAGACCTCATCCACAGCTGTCTGGAGGCACGGCCTTGGCCCAGCAGAGCACTCGGGCGCCAGTGCACGAGGCCACCAGGCGCTGAGGAGATGCGGGAGTGTGGTGTCGGAGACAGACCCCTATGCCCACTGAGCCGCCCTGTCCTCGCGCTGTCTGGGCGCGCAGCGTGACGATGCCCATCTCTGCGCACAGGTGAAGGACATCGGTCTCCATTTGGGCAGGAAAGGGGCCAGCGCTGCTGCCTGCAGGAGAGACGCAGAGACAAGAGATCGCTCCGAGAGACAAATATGAACGGCCGGGCTTGCGGTTTATGAGGGGAGATTAGCACAACCAGCTGGGCAGGCAGAGGAGACAGTGTCAGCACCGAGACCCGCAGAGCGGAGGGCGCCAGGCTGGGAACTGCCACTGTGGGCTGATCTGTGGGGAGGAGCCGGGAGAAATCTGACAAATGAAGCAGCAGTTTGAGTGTAAGAGACGACTTTCCAGCACCAAACTGGGACCTCCGGCCCCGCAGCAGAGGAACGCGACACAGGAGGCAGACACAGGCAGCCAGGGCTGCCCAGCGTCGACACAGCGCTGCCCTGCGTTTCTCCAGGGGGAACCAGCCCGTGGTGCCTGGAGGTGACATGCCAGGGGCAGCTGCTGACAGCGGTGACAGAGGTTCTCTGACCTTGCCTCGAGGGGGCTTGGGTGGGTCAGGTTCTCCAGACGAGCAGAACAGAGCATGTGTGTGTGTGTATTGAATATATGTGTGTATTGTGTGTGCTTGTGCGTACATGCAATTGGCTCGCGTGCTGTGGAGCCGGGCACGTCCACAATCTGCAGGGCAGGCTGGAGACCCAGCGGAGAGGCCCAGGGCCGCCTGCTAGCAGCATTGCCTCCCCCGGGAGGCTGGTCTGTTTTCTCAAGGCCTTCAACTGATCGGGTGAGGCCCACCCACATTATGGAGATCATCAGCTCTGCTCAGAATCTTCTGATATAAGTGCTACTGTCGTCTAAAAACACTCCTCCACGGCAATATCTAGACAGGCGTCTGATCAGACGTCTGGGCCCACGGCCCAGCCAAGTTGGCACATAACATTAGCCATTGCTGGGCCCCCACCAGTGCACGTTTGTTCTGGGGGCCCCTGTGTGCCTGGCCCTGTGGGGGGACAAAGTGGCAGAGGACACAGTCCCACCCTCACCAGGCCCACAGTGTAGTGTAGAACAAGGACGTGCAGGTCAGCAAACAGCTCCCTCCCCACCCGCCCCAGTGTCCTGTCCAACTGAGAGCCAACTCGCGGCTTAGACTCTCCCGGCTCAAACGTGGGCTGCATCACACTTAGGCCGGGTGAAGGAGGGCCTCTCTGGGGCTGAACCCCAGAACAAACTCACTCGCCAGAGCACAGCAGGGCTGAGCAACCACAGGACGCCCCGTCCCACCCCCCCAGCCGAGAGTCGTCCAAAGCTCATTCTCAGTCTTCTCTCCTCCCCCAGACAGACCCTAGAGGACACTAACAAGATACCTACTACGTGCCAGGCACCATTCCAAGTCCTGTGATGAAAACCTCTGAATCCTCCCAACAGCACAGTGCCCATTTCACACACGAGCAAACCGAGGTGGGAAGGCTGAGTGAATTGCCCAGGGTCACGGCAGGCAGCACAGCCAGGATTGGCACCCAGGCTGTCGGGGGCTCGGTCCAGCCCTGCAGACCACCTGTAGATGGAGAGCGAGGAAGGGGCTGAGCTCGCCATGCCCTCCCCAGACTCGCCGTCAGGCAGCCACTCTTGCTCCCCAGGGGGATGTGAGCAGGCTGGGGGTCAGTGCAGTGCAGGATTGCCAGATAAAAGCAGGACACCCAGTTAAATTTGAGTTTCCGATAAGCAACAAATAATTTTTTAGTATAAGCCTATCCCAAATATCACATGGGACATACTTAAATACTGAAAAATTATGCGTTATCTGACACTCACGCTGCACCGGAGTCTTCTGTTTCTGTGTGCCGTCTCTGACTCTGCTCCAGCGGGTTCCTGAGCGGGGACATGCAAGGCGAGTGGCCTGTGGGAGCAGAACTCCCGCCCTCCGCTGTCAGTGTCCGTGAAAACGGAGGCCGGGGCTGCAGGCCGGGGCTGGCCCCTGCAGGAAGCGGACTGCGGGCAGCGTCCTCATCCATCACTGCCCCGGGCTGAGCCCCCATCCCACATCAGGCCGGGGCGTGGGTGCTGGGACACAGACAGGCTCCCATGGTGCAAGTGACAAGACAAGGGAGGTGCCATGGGCTCTCCAGGGGCAGGAGGGGTGTGACATCCAGCACTTCTACGTAGGCATGGCTGGGCCTCAGTCTTCTTGCCTGTAAACTGGAACCAAGACCCCTCCTCAGGGCGAGCCAAGGCCGTCCCTGCCCTTGGGAGCTCAGGGTTGGCCCCAGCCTAGGTCTTCCTGCCATGGAAGCACCAGGGACAGACAGATGGCCTCTCAGCCAGCTGCCAATGTGATGGGGGATGAGGGGAGGGCAGAGAAAGGCCTGGCCCTCCCCTCTGGGACCACGGACTGTGGCAGGAGGGTTGGGGACTCAGGGATGAGAGGCCTGTCAGGACTGGCTGGGCTCTGGGGAAGTGGAAGAAAGTCCTGCCCAGCAGGTGGAAGGCAGGCGAGGGGCAGTGCCAGTCAGTCCAGGGGAACTGGGCTCCCAAGTTGGGGGTGGTCACCCAGCAGCTCTCGTTCCCTGACCACTGGGCTTGGGCCCCGTCTGTGCCACTTACCAGGTGCATGGCCTTGGGTGAGTCACTGAGCTCCTCTGGGCCTCAGTCTCCTCGTCTTTAAGTGGGCACAGTAACAGTGCTTGCCCTAGGGTGTGGGCAGCTTAAATGAGACCACGACACGTAAAGCACCTGGAACTGCCCTGGCTGGGAATGCGCCACCTCTTGCTTCTCCACCACCAGGCCACCCAAGACACATTTTTTCTTTTCTTAGATTAGGTCTAAATATTACATTTGGGGAAATAGGAGGCAGTATCTCTTACCGACTGCAGACTCCCTGTGACCATGCGGGTCAGTTTCTTCAGGGTGAGTCACATCTTTTTCACGCAGGTACTATATGCTGTGCGGAATCTTGTTTGCTTTTTCACTGAAAAGGTAGCCATAGTGTTTTCCTATGTTACTAAAATTTTCCACCACCATCATTTTTATTACAATGATATAAAATCTTCTAGCATATAAATATATAATTATTTACTATATTTTATTATTTCCAAATTTTTACTGTTGTAAATGATTCTGATAAATATTTTTTCACCTGTTTTCACCTGTACAAATTCTTTTTCTTCCCTTAATTACTGAAGGTGGAATTTCTAAGCCAAATAGAAAAGCTCTTGAGAAATAGTAACGAATCACCTTCTAAAAGATTGTTTTAATTTGGCTGCCTAAAAGCTAAGCAGTGGTCCACACGATAGGTCCCCAGGACCCCATGAGTGCATTTCAGGGAGACACTCTTAGCCCTGGCTTTAATTTCTCTTCTTTATTTTCCCTTTATTCCAACTCCCACAAAGCTGTAGTTGTGAAACTGTCCAACACAGCCAGAGCGATGTGGCACATATTCGTTTACTCACCATTCGGAATGAACAAATGGTAGCTTTTTCTTATAGTTGCTTGAGATCTTTTTATTATAAGAAATAAAACATTGCAGACACAGATCTCCTTCATGCTCCTCTAAAGGCACTGTCCTCCCTCCCTCTCCTCAGAAAACAACTATGGTGAATTTTGGGGTGTTCTCACTGTCACTACTTATGTGTCCATAAAGAAAATAGAGAATTATTTTATGTTTTTAAAATGTTCTTAAATGTTGTAAAGCATAACTCTGCAATTTTCTCCTTCCTCCAACATTGTGTTAATCCAAACTAAAAAACAAAGCAAACAAAACAAAAAATATCTCCTCTGAGGTGCCTTAAAGGCCCTGACACGACCTGTGTTACCTACGCTGGTGCCTTCATTTCCCCTCAGTTTCTCTCTTCCAGAAAACAAAGTTCATCATGGGTCAAGGGAAAACATATGGATGTTTTCAAATTCCTGAAATTGTACAGTAATGAAAATGCTGCATATCAAAACTTGTATAGTGCAGCAAAAGTTATTCTTAGAGGGAAAGTCATAGCCTTAACATTTTACATTAGAAAAGAAGGGCTGAAAACCAATGAGCTAAGCATCCAACTTAAGATGTATAAAAATAGCAACTGAATAAACCCAAACAAAGCAGAAAGAAGAGAATACATGAATGAAACAGAAAACAAACAAACAAACAAAAAAACAATAGAAAAAGACAACAAAACCAATGTTTATTCTTTGGGAAGACTAATAAAATGTATATACTAATCTCTGGCAAGAATGATCAAGAAAAAAAGGGAGAATAGAAAAATAAACTATATTTGGAATAAAAAATGAACATGAGTACTGATATACTAGAGATTAGAAAACTAATAAAATAATATGCTAAGCATCTTCATGACGATACATTTTAAATTTAAAATGAAATAGGCATGTTTCTAATTTTATAACTATAATAATTGAACTAACTCCAAAATAATTAAAAATTTGAAGAACCTCACTATTTCAAAAAAGATATATAAATCAATAGTTTCTCATACAGAAATCTGCAGGCCTACATGGTACTAAACCTTCAAGGAACAGATCATGCCAGTCTTATCCAAACTCTACCATTCTGTGAGACTGGTATAACATTGATACCAAAAACCAGAAATGAACTGTCTGAGAAAGAAAAATTATCTCACTCATGAACAAAGCTGGAAAAATCCTAAATACAATATTAGCAAGCAGAATCTAGCCTTGTACACAAAAAGTAGCATGTAAATATATCTTGACCAAGATGGGTTTATCCTGGGAATGCAAGGATGATTTAACATCAGAAATCCATAAGTATGATTCATCTGACTGTTATAGTATCAGATTACAGGAAACATGATCATTTCAATAATGCAAGAAAAGATTTTGATAAAACTTGACAATCATGATTTCGAACAAAACAAAAAACTTTTAGTAAACTAGGAATGGAATGACATTTTCTTAACTTGAGGAAATAGTGTATCTACTAAAAACCTTCAACAAATATAATCTTTCCTGGGACAAATCTTTAGAGGCATCCCCCCTAACAAGAATCAAAACAAGAAGTCCACTCTCACTGCTTATATTTAACATTATACTAGAGGTCCTAGCCTGTGCAATAAGGTAAGAAAAAGAAATATAAGTATAAGAAAGTAATAAACAATTTCTCATTAATCACAAACAACATGTCTACATAGAAAATTAAAAGAAATCTACAATCAAATTATTAAAAGTACTAAGAGAATTCAGAAAGGTTTGTGGATTTAAGTTCTATATAAAACAATCAATTGGATTTTTATACACCAGCAAGAAACAAACAGAAAATGGAATTTTAAAGAGATATCACATATAATATCAAAAAATATTACTTAGAAATAATTCTAATAAATATACATAAAACCTTTATGGAGATATTTTCTTAATGGGGATACAATACATATTCAGTTAAATTCACCTGTTTAGTGTACAGTTCTATGAGTTTTAGCAAATGCATATAGTCATGGAACCACCACCACAATGAGGATAGAGAGCATTTCCATCACCCCCAAAAGGTTTTCAGTGCACTGGAGCTGTCATGCAGGGCACAGCATCCTGTGTACCCAGTGGAATGTGTATGATACGTAAGAAAGTACAGTCCTGTACCAAGGGCCGAACCAGGGCAGGGGCAATGGCAATGGGTCCAGGACAGATGGGAGATGTTCCACCAATGTGACCCTATAGATCAAAACTAAGGTTCTCAGGCATAAAGAAGTTGATATTTTGTACAGTCCAACAGCCCTCCACACCCCATGGTTTTCTCCAGCCCTGAGCCCTGATGCACAGAGAGGTTAAGGTACATGCCCAGAAGCACAGAGCAATGAGTGGCAGAAGTCCCAAGCATTCTGCCCCTCACTCTGCCCTTCCACAGTCACTTCCTGTCTGAGGTGGGCTCTTCCTCCCATCCTTTCTGTTTAACCCCGAGGCCCAGGATGTGCAGAGGATACCGAGGGGACGCAGTGTGGAACTCATATGGCTACTGAGGAAGGACGGTTGGTGGCTCAGCGAAACAAGGCCTCCAGTCGCAGAGCTGCACCGTGCCAGATGAGGTCACAGACGGTAGCAGATCCGAGGTGTGGAGTGAGTGGGAATGACAAGACAGGAACTCCACCACGTGGCCACCACGTGGCTCCAGTGCCAGGCTCCACCACTAAAGCACTCACATTCCCAACAGAAGGGGCACCGGGCTCCCGGCCCACCCCACCCGGGACCAGGTGGCCCTCAGTGTAATGGAGGACTCTGTGCTCATGCTCTTCCAGGCCTCAGCACCAGGCGGCCAGCAGCCGGGCCTGCCCCACCACTCCCTGGCGCTGGACGAGCCCCCAGAGGGCAGGGGCTGGAGCACCACAGCGGTGCAGGGTGAGCGGGTGACTGGCGGAGAGCGGGCACCCTCGGGCCTCCACACCTCCTGGGACAGCTGTCCTGTCAGGCTCCTACCTGCGTGTCCAGACACCTCGGTGCTTCCCTGGGACCCTAATGCACTGTGTGGTGACGACCAGACTCCTCTCCTCTGCCCAGGGGACTGTGCATGTCTCCAAGGCAGGACACAGTGGGGCCCAGATCCTGTCCTCCCCACTTACTCGCTGTGTCACCTTGAGCAAGTCACTTAATGCCTCTGCACCTGTTTCCTCGTTTGTAAAATGGAGTTGATACAAGCACTAATTTCTATGTGTCTTACTATGGAAGCTCAAACGAAAGGCAGCAGATAAAATGTTTCTGGCGGGCATTACTGTCGTTATCACCCCTGGGCTCCCAGTGCCCAGCAGCTCAGAATCATGTGTTGGATGATCGACTCAGTGGACAAAGGGCTTTGTCCCTCGGTCCCCTCTGGTAGTAATGCGCTGCTGGGCATCAAGGTAGAAGCTGAAGAGCGTGACTCGGGAGCCAGGCTGTAGCGGCTCAAACCCCAGCCTCCCCAACTCCTCACTGTGTGACACTGGTGACTCCACCAACCTCTCTGTTTCTGCTCTGTAACAGGCCCTGTCATGTTCGTGCCCTCCCTGTAGAACTGCTGGCGGAGGGACCAGATGACACATAAAAGCTGCAGGATGAGTCCCTGAGAAGCCACTGTTCTCATTACCATTCCTGGCACACGGCAGGTTTTTAATAAACATAACTTCCCTTCCCCTCTAAAGGCTGGAAAGGGGAGTTGGGAGGAGCTGCACGTGGGAGCCGGGGCAGAGGAGCGATGAGGCTGTGATCGGCCTTGTCGGGAGCGGCTGACAAATGGAGCAAATCCAGACGGACGCAGCCAGCCCTCGAGTCAGCTGTAAATAAAGTGCTGGAGCCCAGGAAGGAGGGCCCGGGGGAGAGGGATGCCGTGGCAGGTGGCAGCCGCCAGCAGCCTGCCGGGGCTCACAGCACAAGGCCACCAGGGGGCCAGGCCCGGAGGGGCACAGGAGACACCACCCAGGCTGCAGCAGTCCTACCGGTCCGGGGCCCCTGTCTCTGAGGGGCTCAGCTGCAGGCACATCAGCGGGCCCTGGGTCAAGCAAGGAGGGGCCAGAACAAGGGACTGGCCCCCAAGGTGGCAGACCCAGCACAACAAGTGGCATCTGAGGGGAGAGGGGACGTGCCAGGGGTCCAGACACTGCCGCTCCAAAGGCAGCCAGGTACCAACTGCTCCCCTGACCCCAGACCCGGACACCACATGGGGGATACATGGCTGGTGCCTGATCCCACCCTTGGGCAGGGTAAGTCACAAAAAGGGTGACTCTGGGAAATAACCATTGGCCAATGAGCACCCACTATGTGCCAGGCGCCGGCAGGGATGGGGACACAGTGAGACAGATACACTGTGGTCCTGGTGCCTGTTTCGTGGAGCCCACAATATACAGATGAATGTTCTTCCAGCACGACCCTCACGTGTGCCAAATGGCTAATGATAACAACAGAGTCGCAGTCCTGGACTCTCGGAAGGTGGCAGTCTCTGCCATGGAGCCCAGGACAGCACTCAGGAGCCCCAGACCCCAAGGCATGCCCAGCCCTCTGGGTGCTGAGCCCAGGAAGCACGGCTGGGCCTTGGAGGACACGGTACCCGTGGGTCCCCAGCCAAAACTCCGGGCCAAAGGCGGTGGGCATGCCAGCGGGGCTAGGAGGCTCAGAAACAACCCACCCTCAGTGGGTCCCCCTGAAAATTGGGTTGAGGGGTTAGGCAGGGGGGACAAGTGCAGAGACTCACCATAGAAGACTTTAGGGTCGGAGGAGATGCTCGGTCCCCAGCACCTCTGAGTCCCAAACCTGGGCCAGGCTCTGTGCCCGGCAGCAGATGGGGCAAAGATGACTAGGAAGCAGCCCACCCTTAGCTGCCATGGTCTGTGAGGTGTGGATGAGTAAAGGACACTGGCCTGTCAGTGGGCCCCAACACAGGGGCAGCTGGCCCAAGGGCTTGAGTCACGTGGCCACTGGCAGGGCCGGAGCACTTTCTGGGGAGAGAACCTGCTCGAGTCCTTGAAGGGTGCTGCTCGGGGCCAGGCAGCCCAAGAGAAGGGGGGCATGGGCCTTCTGAGAAGTGGGGACAGCAGGTGTTGGGGTGCAGAGTGCAGGGGCAGAGTCCTTGCCCCTGTCCAGAGTATGAGGGGGCCAGTGGGGGAATGAGGCTGAGGACAGGTCCCAGGTCAGCAGTGGAGGCCGAAGAACCTGCACTCACTGTGCGCCAGGCACCGCCCAGGGCCTCTCCTGCTCCCCCAGCACACCGTGAGGTGGGTGCTCTTACCCTTTTTGTATACACAGGGAAACCGAGGAACAGAGAGGATAAGAAACTTGTCCAAGGCCACTCAGCTACTAAATTGCTTGAGCCAAGATTAGCCCCCCAGGCCCATGCTTCTTGGGAGCCACTGAAGGTTCTTGAGTATCGGTGTGGCTTGGTCGCTCTGTGTGGGGCTGGGTGGAGAAGAGATGGGGGAGGAGGCTGGAGGTATGAGGTTGGTGCAAAAGTAATTTCAGTTTTGGATCATGAATTTGAGTAATAAATCATTATAACTAGGTTCAAACATATCTTTATTAATCAAAATAGGAACCATTATAATCAACACATTTTTGTCAATGAGAAATAAGTTTATTCCTGTAGCGTAAAAATCCAGACTTCAGGATTCTACAAACTCTTGGAAAGCATTTTCTGCATCCTGCTGGTTGTGGAAGTGTTTTCCCTGCAAAAAGTTGTCAAGATGCTTGAAGAAGTGGTAGTCAGTCTGTGGGCGAGAGGTCAGGTGAACATGTCGGATGAAGCAAAACTTCATAGCCCAATTCATTCAACTTTTGAAGTGTTGGTTGTGGGACGTGCAGTTGGGCGTTGTCGTGGAGAAGAATCGAGCCCTTTCTGGTGACCGATGCCGGCTGCAGGTGTCGCAGTTTCCGGTGCATCTCATCATCGATTTGCTGAGCAGACTTCCAGATGTAACAGTTTTGCAGGGATTCAGAAAGCCATAGTGGATCAGACTGGCGGCAGACCAGCAAACAGGGACCATGGCCTTTTTTGGTGCAAGTGTGGCTTTGGGACGTGCTTTGGAGCTTCTCTTCAGTCCAACCACTGAGCTGGTCGTCACAGGTTGTCATATAAAATCCACTTTTCATCACACGTTACAATCTGATCAACAAATAGTTCGTTGTTGTTTCATACAAGAAGAGATGACACTTCAAAATGATTTTTTTGATTTTCGGGCAGCTCATGAGACACCCACTTATTGAGCTTTTTCACCTTCCCAATTTGCTGCAAATGCCAACGGCCATAGAATGGTCGACCTTGAGTTCTTCGGCAACTTCTCCTGTAGTTGTAAGAGGATCAGCTTTGATGATGGCTCTCAATTTGTCGTTGTCAACTTCCGATGGCCGGCCACTGTGCTCCTCATCTTCAAGGCTCTTGTCTCCTTTGCTAAACATCTTGAACCACCACTGCACTGTACGTTCGTTAGCAGTTCCTGGGCCAAATGCGTTGTTGATATTGTGAGTTGTCTCTGCTGCTTTATGACCCATTTTGAACTTGAATAAGAAAATCGCTCTCATTTGCTTTTTGTCTAACATCATTTCCATAGTCTAAAATAAATGTAAAATAAGCAGCAAGTAGTAAGTCATTAGCAAAAAAACATAAGGTGAGAAATGTGCTTTAAAATGATGCATAACATAACCACATTTAAGAATGTATTCCAGTATCAAATAGCAAATGTCAACGATGCTAAAACCGCAATTACTTTTGCACCAGCCTACTAGAAACTTGGTCACAACCACATCCCATGGTACTAAGGAGCAGCGTGGAGACAGCACAGCCAGGTGACACTCAGGATCTGCAGTGCCAGCAGTGGATGTGCTAAACTTGAAATAGGCGGTCTCTGAGCCTCCTCTGCCGGCGGTTTCCATGCCTCTGCTGGAAGACCAGGGTGACCCATGGACTTCCCAGCTCTGCGTCTGGCCTGGCTGGGGGCCTGTCAGCCTCACGAGGTGCCTGCCACCTTCTCTCTGCCCCAGAGCCCACTGCCCAGGTTCAAGGGCCTGGCCTTGGGGCCACTCCAAAATGTAGGCACTATTGGTAATGTGGAGCACCCCACTTCCAGAAGTCCCCTCTTCACCTTTCCTGGGGCAGGGTAGTTGTCATTGGGGGTTTTATTTTGTTGTTTACTTGCGGGTGAAATATCCAAAGAGAGGAGATGCTGTCCTCCAACCCCCGGTCCGAAGTGCGTGGCTACAGGGGTGGCGAGCTGTGGGGGGGCGGGGTCCTCCACACCCCTAGGCTGCCTGAGAGACACAGCTGGGTCTGTTAAAATAACCAAATATGAAACTTTTATTAATTTTCTGTCTAGTCACGACTTGAATTTCACATCAGGCCTGCATTGCCTCAGAGTGACTGCGGCCTGTGTCCTGGAGCCCGTCACCAACGCCTGGTCCCTCAGCCCCTTGGCGTTCGAGCGGCTTTCCCGGGGGAGCCCAGTGCCCCAGGATGGGGTGCAGAGGTCTTTGTGCCAAGACAGGCAGGCGGACACACCCAAGGCCCTGCCTTTGGAGGCGGGGTCTCAACACCCCCAGGTAGCCACACCTGCCTTTCCCCCGAAAATCCATCGCGGGGGGACGGCCTCCGGTTACGTGTTCTTTTCCCTTAATTTTGCTGGACTTTGCTGTGTGTGAGAGCTCAGCGCGGACTCACCCCTTCACTTCACACGCTCGCCTTTCTGGTGGCGGCCTTTCCACGCCTGGCGTTGGCTGAGCCACCCTGCCCCCGGGACACCAAAGAGGCTGGTAGGCTTCAGCAAGAACTGTTCTCATCACCTCCTCGTCCACACTCCCGCCTGCGGCAGGCGCTTCCCGCTCCTGAGCCTCAGTTTCCTTCCTTGTAACATGGGACAAAGTGACCACTGGAAGGCCTGCTACACACCTGGCATGTGACATAAGAAACCTGCGGTTTGCTCAACACTCAGTGAGGATTTATTTAGCGCCACCCATGTTCCAGGCCCTGCCCCAGGTAAACAAAACAGGCCAAACCCCCTGCAAAGGACATTGTGGGGCAGTGGCTCTCAGCGGGGCATGTTTGTCACCCAGCTGACACTTAGCAATGTCTGGAGACGTTTTCAGTTTCCACGACCCTGGGGGACGCAGAAGGTGCTGCTGGCATCTGACAGGCGGAGGCCAGAGATCCCACTAAACGTCCTCCAGTGCAGGGACGGCCTCACAACAGTTGCCCCACCCAAAATGCCAGTAATGCCAAGGTCGAGAAGCCCTGTTCTGGGGCAGAGACAGTAAACTGGACAAATAAGTGAAAACGCACCGATTGCTAGAAAGCACTGAGCTCCGGAGAGACCCCATCTCTCCCAGCACACGAGGACCCTGAGGCCACGGACAGCCCCATGCTGCCCAGCCGATTCGAACCAGGCCAGGGATGCCTCACAGCAGCTGCTGGTGGGTGCCCAGGCCCCCGGGGACCACGACTGCACCCCTTGCTGCAGGCCCTTGGGGTCCACAGATGAATGGGGCTGGGCTCCTGCCCCAGCACCCCTAGTCTAGCCGGGGATGCACACACCATGGTCCGATGCTTTGTGCCCCTCGGCAGGCGGCCCAGCCCTCTCTCTGGGCCTCAGTCCCCCATGTGTTGGGACCTACCTGTGTGATTGTCTCAGGGTCATTTGGGACCTGCCTGTGGAAGGCTCAGTCAAGGGCTGATGTGTTACAGTGCATGTTGATGGAGTGACATGGAAGGTTCTAGAATAATGAGAGGAGGGCATGGTGAAAGGGCCTCAAAGGCTGAAATGAAGTTCACCAGGTAGATAAGATCAGGAAGGAAGAAGAGACAGAGTAGCCCTCTGGGTGAGTGTGGGATGACACGGAAGGGCAGGAGCAAGGCCGGAGCGCCAGACCTGGGACTTCACCTCCTGCCTGCTTGCACAGTCTGTGTTCAACTCGGCCAAAGGGACTCTCTGGAACCCAAAGTCATGCCCATCCCTCCCATAGCGGGCTGCACACAAGCCACATCCTTCCCAGAGCCCACAGACCTATGGACCTTGCCCCCTCATCTCATGAGCCCCTCCCCAACCCTGCCTGCACCCCCTTCTCCAGCCTCCTTACTATCCTAGAAACCCTGCTGGCCCCCTCCTGCCTCAGGGTCTTCGCCCTTCCTGTCCTCTCTGCCAGAAATCCACTCCCTCCAGATACCCCAGGGCTTGCTCCGACCTCTTTCGGGGCTTTGCTCAGTTGGTGATGACATCACAGAGCACATGACCTTTGAGCTGGGCTCTGAAGGATGAATAGGAGTTCATCAAATGGAAGCAGGAAGGGTCCTTCCAGGCAGAGGGTCCTGCATGGCTGGGGGTGCTGCATGGGAGAGGCAAGGTAGCTCCCAGGGTTAACCACCCTTCTCCAGGTGAGAGACCAGGAACCTGAGGTGCAAAGTGGGGAGCCCAGGGCCACGGTGCAAGAAGTCAGCAGGGGCCACGTGCTGGAGGGGCTTGAGCACCACAAGGAAGAATTTTGACTTTATTCTTAAAGTCACAGGATTCTGACCAAGAGTCACTGCTGAAATTTACATTTTAAGGAGTTTGCCTGGACACCTATTTAGGGCCCCTGCAGAGGGGCTCCGGCATCTTCCATACACCTCAGGGGGCCAGTCAGCCACCACACTGTCTTGTGTAATCCGCATGACTCCCTGCCAGGGAGAGAATATTCTCTTTTCCCTCGTGAGAGGTCTGGGCTGCAGATTGGGAAAGAGACTTGCCATGGCCCCCGGCCAGTCAGGGGCTTGGTGGGAATTCAGACAGACCCAAACCCAGGCCTTTCTGACCCCCCCTGATGCCTCCCCGCACATCAGAGAGGCCACACCCCAGGTCTGGTCCGGCCCGAGTCTTCCCACCTCTCCAAGGAAGGGGGACACCTCCATGCCGTCAGTAAAACAGCTCTGTAACCCTTAAAACCCAGCGACAGGTCACTAGTTCAAAGGTTGCCAAGGCTGAGAAGTGACATTTGTCTTTTTAAACTACATTAATTTAAACCAAACCTTTGCCGGTGACAATGAGTGTCTGCGTGTAGCAGTAATATAAAGAAATCTCAGAGTGCTGTGGGATTCTGGGGCTCAGAAAACGACACCCCAAAATGAACCCTTCAGCAGCAGCCTCAGAAGCACAAGTTCTCTGACCTTCTCCTGCCCTTTTATCTCTCAGCCCCATTCCCCACCCCAAGATTAGCCATGGAAACTAGAATCCCTCTTCCCCAGGAGGGGTCACAAAAGCCAGAACACCTCTTCTCAAAAGCAAGCCATAAAACCTAAAACTATTCTGTGCAAACACTGGCCGTAAAGGAATTCTCTGACCTACCCTGTTTGCCTGTTTGTCATCAGACCCCTTTCCCAGGGCGCCCTGCCCACACCCAGGAGGAAGGATGCTGCTCAGAGAGGCCAAGAAGAATCTAGACAGACAGGCCTTGCAGGGTTTCCCCACTCAGTCTGTTGGCATTAGATCACACCCTTTTTGTCCAATCATGCTTCTGCATCGCTGTCCCTACTGTTGAACCTAAGCATAAAAATGGACAATTTCCCCTGTATCTCTGGGTCTTTATTCTAAAGGCTGCTGTGTACACACATTAAATAAATTCATACGTCTTGTCTCCAATTATTCTGCATCTTGTCAATGATTTTTCAGCAAACCTTCGGAGGATCAAGAGGAACCTTGATCCCTCCAGGGAGAAACATCAAACTTGTCGGGGTCCCAGGGGTACCGTGGGGTACACGAGCAATCCTGACCGGGGAGACAGAGTCCCGCAGGGTCCTGCCATGGCAGCTGCAGTGCAGGGAGCCCGCCCGGAAACCACAGAGCTGAGCTCCCCACAAGCCCCTTCTCCAGCCTGGGCCGGTCACAGAGGGTGAGGCCTCTGCAGAGACCTATCCACAGGGACAGAGAAACATCCATTCCCGCTGCCAGCCGCGGCCAGGCACCACTAAGGACAGACATCGTTACACCCTCTCAGTGACCCCCGAATGAGCACTGCCCTCACCATCCCACCATGCAGGGAGGAGGCCGAGGCCCGCACACGCTGGGGACTTGCCCAAGCTCACGCACCGTCTGTGTGTCAGTCCAGTCCCCTTCCCTGTCCCCGGCCATGTGAGCTCAGAGCCTGCTGCACAGAAGAGATGGCCCTTGAGCCGAGCGCTGGAGGGTGAGGCGGGCCGGGGTGTCTTCGGCAGGGAAAGGCCATTCCCAGGAAGGGGAGGAGACGGAGCGGAGGCGCAGGGATGAAGAGGCGGGGCAGAGCTGGGGATCGAGTTGGAGTGGCCCTCAAATCCCAGATTCATTTCCCCAACTCATTTTGGAAAGAGGGAGCTGGAGAGAAGCTAAGGAAATAGCAGTACTCACTTTCTTCTTGGAAGAAAACTTTTAGGCTGAGATTTTAAAATCCTTTTTCTTCTTGAAAACATCTCCAGTTTCAAGCCTGCATTTTTGGCAACCTCCTCCCTGCCCTCTGCTCTGAGTCCCTTGGCATTCAAGGGAAACGATGCACTCAGGGGAGGGTACACCGTGTCCAGCAGGACAGAGGCCAGGGAGGGAGGGCACAGCAACAGGGCGGGGACAAAGGATAGAAGTGGCGGCTCTGAGGAAGTTCCTTTCTGGAGGGAACCACCAAAGAGAGGGAAGGAAAGGAACATGCCCTGTGTGCCCACTATGTGCAAGCACCACCCTGGCACTTCCACACTTACCTGCTTGGTGGCCCACACTCAACACTTCTTGAATCAGATGATGCTTTGAATCCCAGCTCTGTCTTTAGGCTGGTCAATATTGATAAAGCACCCACTGTGTGCAAGCATCACCCAGGCACTTCCATCCCTGGCCATTTAGTGGCCTACACTGAACACTGCTTGAATCGGGACACAATGCTTCGAATCCCAGTTCCACTTTCAACTAGTCAACATTAATAAAGCACCTACTATGTGTGAGCACCACCCAGGCACTTCTGCACGTGCCTGCTTGGTGGCCTGCATGCAAAACTTCTTGAATTAGATGATACTTTGAAACCCAGCTCTACCTTTCAGCTAGCCAACACTGCTAAGGCACCTACTGGGTACATGATGTCCCTATGTATCCTAGGGATTTAAACTAGGGAATTAAACTTCCAAGACCCATTTCCCCCACCAGGAGAATGCATTTGCTCCCTGTATCAGGAGAATACTCAGCTCAGAGGGACTGACAGTGATGAGTAAGACACGTGGAAAAGAGAGGACATTACTTAATTGGCTCCGGAGGGAAGGAGCTCCTAGGTGGGTGGCCCCAGCTGCTGGTGAGGGCAGTAACTGGCAAGCAAGAGGCCCCTGGGGGTAGGGGGTGGGTTCAGTTCTTCGAGACTCCGGGCACCCACTCCTCACTGGCATTGGGACCACACAAGAGACTCCGGCACCAGCCTTAAGAAGCTCACGGTCTAGTGGAGGAGATTTCTCTGCCCCACTGACACAGGCTCTGCCTTGTAACTTGTGTTCACCCATGGGTTTTAGAGGATGAGATAGGGCCCAAGGCCTCAAATACGCTTGCGTTGTTACACTTGGCCTCTCGTGCTCTGGCGATCTGCGATGAGCTTGGGCCCCAGAATGAAGTACGTAGTGGAGACCTGAAGCCAACCGAAGGCCTGGAGCTGAGTCGGACTTACTGTAGCCTTCCTAAAGACCCAGGAGTGAGAAAACAAGCCACCTTCCTAGATAAGCCACCAAAGTTTTGGAGTAATTTGTTACACAGCATTACTGCAGCAATCACGGCCTGATACATGGTGACAGCAGGGCACAATAATCACTTTGTTGGAGGCATAGCTAGGTGAGCTTGGAAGCCCTTGAAGAGTTAAGAGAAGCTTCTGGGAGGAGGTGACATGTAACTGAGCCTTGAAGAATAAGTATGAGAAGAAAGCTGTCCCAGGTGGATGGCAGGACCCCAGGAAAGGCAGAGGGGAGGGGTCAGCGGTGGGACAGGGGAATCACCACAGTCCCAGTGAGGAGGTAATTGCCCCGAGGCTGGTACTGGGCAAAACATTCCTTTTTTAGAAATTCCAAAGTCAGTTCCCTGCAATGTACAGGCAGCACGCGTGTGTGTTAAAAGCCAACCTCAGAACGTAGGGCTCTCGGTTGGGCTTCTTTTTCTTTTTTTTTTTTTTAATTTAATATCCTCCCAGGTTTTAATTCTGCAGCCTTTGTCAAAACCTCTGCCTCAGAAGCCACCCCATTCAGGAGATTTTCAGTCGCCCTGTGGCCATGCAGCAGCCTCTCAGGAAGCAGCTCACATGCGGCAGTTATTTTTCTCCTTGGTCTGGCCGATGCCATCCCTACCATGACGGGCACATCCCCACCATGAGGGGCACGTTCCTACCATGCGGGACACCGGGCCTGACCAGGCACTTCTGCCCCCGGAGCTGGAGCCCGTCTGACTCCCCTCCCCCACCTCTCCATGTCAACAGAGAGATCCAACATGGGCCCGGCCTGAAACTGCCCCCGGTGCCCTCACGGACCCCACCCGTCCTTACGGCACGAGGCCACCGTGTGCCCAGCCCTGCCCAGAAAGGACCCGCATGGCACTCACACACCACCACATTCAGGACACACACACTCACACACACACACTCACCACACTCACCACACCACACCACACTCACCACACTCACCACACACTCACCACACACTCACCACACACACACTCACCACACACACTCACACACACACACTCACCACACACACACACTCACCACACTCACCACACCACACTCACCACACTCACCACACTCACCACACACTCACCACACACTCACCACACACACACACTCACCACACTCACCACACTCACACTCACCACACTCACCACACCACACCACACTCACCACACACTCACCACACTCACCACACACACACTCACCACACTCACCACACCACACCACACTCACCACACACTCACCACACACTCACCACACTCACCACACACACACACACACACACTCACCACACTCACCACACCACACCACACTCACCACACTCACCACACACTCACCACACACTCACTACACTCACACACTCACACACCACCACATTCAGGACACACACATACTCACCACACTCACCACACACACCACACTCACCACACACTCACACACACACTCCACACTCAACACACAGTCATCACATTCACACAGTCCACACTCACCACACTCACACACACACCATACACACCACACTCACTCACATAGTCACACACAGCACACACACTACCTTCACACGTGCACACGCCACACACCCGCATGGAAGTAGGGCAGTCCCCAAGACTCAAGGATGCCAGAGAGACACGAGGGAGCCCATGTGTGTGTGTCCCTGGGACGTGGTCCTGAGGGTGGGTGGCTTTGTGTCTGGGCGAGCATTCCGCTCCTGAAGCCGCGTGCCAGCATTACCACAGAGCCCTGCCACTTTTCTGGGAAGACAACAGCCACAGCCTCCCAGATACAAGCCCTGTCATGGCCCGAGGCTGGCTGCTTGCTGGAGACCATTTGGTTCCAGCTTCATATCCAGAGAGGCTGATCTCCAGACCCGAGTCGGGAAGCAGGCGCCAGCCCTGGGACGGAGCCTCGCTGGTCTACAGAGGGTGCAGGCAGGGGCCCCAAGCAGGAGATACTCCATAAACATCCCACTCGGCCACGTGACTGCCAAATTCTCATTCGCCCCAAACACCCTGCCACCCACAAACAGCTCCCGGTCCTGAAGGCCGTAGGGCTAAGCTAGCGTTGCCGATTCCTGCCGAGAGCTCAGCTCGGCACAGAAGGCAGTTTCCTAGTGAGCCTCGCAGCAATCCCACGGGGGACACTGGTGGACTGGCTGATGGTCGCCTCCATTATCTCTCATCGTGCAGCTCATCTTACAAGCGTGGAGAACTGGGCCCCTGCCCTGCCCAAAGTCACACGCTCCACACGCACGCAGAGAAAGGCCGCCCTGCCTCCCCCACCCTCTCTGCCTTTCCGTATGCACCCACACTCTGCAAAGTCCAGGCCGGGGCTTTCCTTCAAACCCAGGACTTCCACTTGCACGCAGAGGCCAACAGCCTGCACGATGCCATCTCGAGACCACTGACTTCAGGGAGGGAGGGGGGGAGGGGAGAACCGGGGGATAAAGCTTACAGAAGCCCCCCGATAACACATTTGCCAGGAAGCCACCCTGGAATCCCCTGGGCACAGTGGACAGTGTTGATGAAACAACAGGGAAACCAAGCTGTCGCATGGGCGATCATTGAAAGGTACAATCCAGCTGGACACATCTCCCTGGCAGTGTTTCCTATAAAATTACTCAGGACAGGGATGCCCTGGATCGATGACACGCCCCCAGCACCACGCTGAGTCTCATGTGAAATTGTTGATGCTTGGTACACATTTTCAGAGTTACTCATGTAATCCATAATTGTGAAAAGCCTGTTCTGTCCAGGACTCTGCTCAAGGCACTGGCCATACCGCAGCGACGAGACCCGCAGGCCCCGGTCTTGGCTGACATGTCACAGGAGAACACGAAGGGCTCTCGGGGACGGTGCTGCTGGTTTATGCAAACTCAACAACTGCTCTCACCATGGCCAGCACAGAGTAGTCGCTTTGAGTTGAATAAACAAATGAACAGATGGAAAATAAGCCAATAGATGTAGAAACAATTTACTAGATGTGAATAAAACCACCCAAATACAAATCACGGCTGTAGCCCAGAAGCACTCGACACACCCCAGCCCTCGGAGGAGATTCAGTTTTCATCCTTGAAGCTGAATCTCTTCTCACAGGCCTCTCCCTTTCCCTGGCAGGGTTGCCAGATTAGACACATGAAAGTATAGGGTACCCAGTTAAACCTGGATTTTAGATAAACAAATAATTTTTTAGCCTAAGTATGTCCCAGGTATTATTTCGGATATACCAAAAAGTCATCATCTATCTGGAATTCAGATTCCTCTGATGTCTTGCATTTTACCCGGGAACCCTATTTCCAGGCAAGGCCAAAAGGTACTGGGCTGGTGACTGCAGCGAGGTGAGGCCCGGAAACTGCGACCACAGGGACATGGCATGGCGGGGGGAAGCCAAGAGGGAGACCGATGGCTGCTCGGCATGCAATGTTTGTGCATTTTTAACGTTGTACCACGTACATATATTACGTACTTAATTTTCTAAATAATCATTCTAAAAATGAGACTTGATGTTAACATGAGGAGAGGCTGATATTAGCTCTTCCAAAATTATTGCAAAGTTAAACTTTAAAAAAAGCTCCACTAGCGAGTACAGAGCTCGAAGTCCCACCCTTCCCACCACCTCGGGCTGCCTCGGCTCCATTTTTCAATTTAGGGTCAACACTTCCCATTTCTCCTTCACCAAAGTGATGAAAATATGAACGCTAAACTAGGACTACAGAGTAAGCTGCTTCCCCATCCGATGTCTCCTCCCTGGCCCAAGCCCTCCAGCCGGGACCCCTCTGCCCACTGCCTGTCCCTCCTCCTGGGCCATTCCTCCCCCAGGCAGCCCCGCCTGGCTGTCCTCGAGCACACCATACACACTTGTTTCTGCGTGTTGTCGCTTCCCTGCTCTCACTGCATGACCCTGAGGGAGGGGCTTGGGGCTGTTTTGTTCCCAGGACCGGAAACAGGGCCGGCACCTCTTTGGAGCTTAAAAACTATCTGGGAGATGGAGGAACTTGGGAGTGGACTGGCAGGAACAGATATCGGGTTCCTGAGCCCACACAAGAGGGGCCATGCCTAGCAACAGTGGAAAGCGCCATGAATAAAAGTTGTCATCCAATGGTTGGGCTGTCGCCTCCCCTTGGTTCCCACGGGCATCGAGCTTGGCATGTGCACATCAAAAATGGAAGCCTTGTTTCCTTGCCTCCCCCATTGCCCTCCTCCTCCCCGCCCAGCTGAGGAGGCGGCACCACCCCCCGCCCCCATTCTCAGGGGAACCCTCTCACAACCCTCAGCCCTCCCCCTGCCCGGCTTGCACATCCAAGCGGTCCACAACCCTGGCACCAACCTCCAGATCAGCCCCCTCCACCCACCTCCCTCCCTGCTGCCAGGTCGGGGCTACCAAGCATCAGACATCGTCTTTCCAATGAGTTTGGGTTTTTGCAGAAGCCAAGGAAAACCCCCGACAGCCAGTAGCTCGCAAAAGTCCCAGCCCTGCTGGAAGAGTGGGCGAGAGAAAATCAAAAGACAGTTGGATTCCCCCACACTGGCTTTGTCTTTCTAGGTTGTAAAGCGCTTTCGTCAACGTTATTTTTATTTGAGCCTCACAGTGGTGAACTCTGCATGATTATTTCCATGTCACAGAGCAGGGTGTGGAGGCTCTCACAAACCACAAGCCAGCAGCCCTGGCGCCGAGCCTGTGCCAGCCTCTGGCTGCAGGTCACGGGCACCCTCTGCACCCCAAGCAGCACACCCAAGGGCAGCACCTGTGGGCACAGCCCAAGGGGGACACGTGGGAAAGGAACCAGAGGGCCCTCCTGCTCTGAAGAGCTGGCAGACGTCTGTATCCCTACACAGAAGACCAAAGTTAAAATATTGAACCAAAAAGCATGAAAGGTTTTCATACAGAAATCCCTTTGGATAACAAACTCTCACGAAGCACTCGCAAAGGCAGCTATTTTGACTTCAATCAATTTTCAGAGTCTGTTCACACACAGAAGATGAAAAGCGTGTGGGCCTCTGCGGCCCACAATAGGCTTCTCACTTCTGTTCCGCTCTTGTACGGGCTCTGCAGTCGCTGCCCACCTTCCTCCGTGGGGACAGCCGTGCCTTTGCCCAGCCCACTTCTCAGCCCTTGCCCAAGCCCTGCCAGGCTGCGCTCCCAGGCCTGCCCAGTGCCTCCCAGCTCACCCACCAACCTCTCAGTCCCTTGACTGGCTCGGCCTGAGCCCAAAAGAGTGTCTCCAGAAATCTGCTGCAATGGCCTGGGAAGGGGCGGGCTGGGGACCCCCTCTTGCTCTGGGATCTAAGGTCTAAGGATCGCAGGAAGCCTGGATTGCTGGCAGCTGTCTTCCCCAGCCGTGTGGAAGAATTGCAGAATGAAGCCCAGGCAGAAAAGAAAGCAGACCCAGGAGGTGGAGAGAGAGGCAGAGACGACAGCCCTGAGCCCCAGATCTTGCAGAGCCCAGAGCCAGCCCGACCCCTGGACGTCCTAATCACCTAAGCTATCAGCTCCCTCTTAGCTGGAGCTGGCACAAACTGCGCCTGTCACCTGCACTTGTAGCCTCTACCAAAATGTCCAAAACTAGCTGCAGGGGGCACTTCTTGAGAACTCTGCAGTGGCCTGGGCTCCATATACCTGAATTCTAGCACTGGCTTCATAACTAACTACACAGGTGATCTTAGCTAGAGCATTGCAGCTGCCCATGACTCAGTTTCCCTACTATAAAATGGAGCTGATATCCACAGCTGCTTCTCAGCACCCATGAGTAAGTGACTAGATAACAGATGTGGAGCACACTGGAAAGTCAAAAGCACCGTTCAGATAAATATTTTGGCATCTCCACACCCAAGAGCATTCATTACCTGCTGCGTCTGTCCCCTCCAGACGTGGCTCATTAAGGACAGGAACCTCATCCTCCTCACCTCTTCACCCCAACACCTAACCTCAGGCCTGGCACCCAAAGGGGGCTTTACAAAAACCCTGGATGGGCATATACCCGAAAGAATGGAAAGCGGAGTCTCAAAGAGATATTTGCACACCTGTGTTCATGGCAGCGCTACTCACAGCAGCCAAAGGGTGGAAGCAGCCCAGCGTCCGTTGGCAGGTGAGTGGATAACAAAACGTGGTGGGTGAGTGTGTGTACATACACACGTATGTGATGTGGCATGTATGTGAGGTATTGTGTGATATATATGTATGTAGACACACACATGCACACACACCCATGGAATATCCTGCGGCCTTAAAAGAAAACAATTCTGACATATGCTACAACATTACACTAAGTGAAATAAGCCAGTCACAAAAGGACAAATCCTGTGGGATTCCAGTGATAGGAGGTCCCCAGTGTAGTCGAATCCACAGAGACAGAACACGGAGTGGTGGCTGCCAGGGGCTGAGGGAGGGGCAGGTAGTGCTTAACGGGGACAGAGCTCCAGTTTGGGGAGATGGAAAGAGTGACAGAGATGAATGGTGGTGACGGCTGCGTAACACTGTGAATGTCTTTGATATCACTGAAATGTACACTTAAAAATGGTTAAGATGGTAAACTATATGTTACATGTATTTTACCACAGTTTAAAACAAAAACTTGGAAAGCAGATGGAACACATTAGGTGACCTCAACAAACAAAACAGGGAAGCCCAAACGCACGGCTTATTTGCCATGAAAATCGCTCTTGGAATCATGACAGGAGTCACTCGGCCTTTGCAAAAAAAACTAGTGGCGACTTGTGCCTGCTCAGCAAGACACCTCCCTCACCCGGGAGCCACAGAAAGGAGCCTGCTCCCCACCGCAGGCCCGGTGGCCGGCGCGGGCACCCCTGCTAACACAGTGAGGCAGGCCGTCCTCGCCCCACCGCAAACGTGACCAACCGAGGCTCCAAGAGCGTCTGTGACTTGCCAGAAACACACAGCTGAGGAGTGGAGACAGAGCCAGGACAAGCCCTGCCTCCCTGGCCAAGCCTCCTGGCTTCCAGATGTTTCTACATTTACAGCGAGCACAATGTCGACAGTAGTGATCCTTGTGGGTCGGAGAGAGCCTTGCACATTTTATTTTATCAGCGGGGTGTATGTGGTTCAACTTTTCTCAATGCAAAGTGTTTTAGTCTTATAATTTAAAAGAAATGTTTAAACAGGAACATTCATTTACATGAGACAGTAGGATTCAATAAAGCAAAAATCTGTACAGGTTTTTGTTATTTACAAAGATCTTATACAGCCATTTGGTCTTCAAAACAACCCTGGCAGGGTTAGAGATGGGGATGGGGTGTGGATGAGATTTAGGTCATTGTCCAACTAGAAAGTAATGAATTTGACAAGAACCCAGGTCTCGGCTGCCCGACTCAGCAGAGCCCAGAACCAGCCCAGCAGCTGCGCTCCCTAATCGCGCTGCCAAGCTGCTCCTCGCGCCTGGTGGCTTCTCACCCTCCCGCCTCATGCTCTTTTGACGCCCTGCTCGGGGATGAATTGGAATGACCCCCATGGCTCACTCCACCATGAGGCCATTGCACACGGGCAGGGTTGTGATTCATTCACCTTTGAACCCTGAGCACCTAACACCAACACCAGGAGATTAAATATAAGCTAAAGGGGTGTGGGGGGTGCGGAGAAGGGGGTGGAGAGGGAAGAAGGAAAGAAAGGGGACTTGGGACAAATGTTAGCAGAGTATGGACCAAAGAGACCCTGGGGCTTGGGAATCCCAATAGGGGCTTTGCACATAAACCCCTAATTGCTAGATTTTGTTTTTTGTTTTTGGAGACAGAGTCTCACTCCATTGCCCTGAGTAGAGTGCTGTGGCATCAGCCTGGCTCACAGCAACCTCAAACTCCTGGACTCAAGTGATCCTCCTGCCTCAGCCTCCCGGGTAGCTGGGACTACAGGTGCACACCATGACGCCCAGCTAATTTTTCTATTTTTAGTAGAGATGGGGTCTCAATCTTGCGCAGGCTGGTCTCGAACTCCTGAGCTCAAGCAATCCCCCCGCCTCGGCCTCCCAGAGTGCTAGGATTACAGGCGTGAGCCACCACGCCCGGCCTCCTAATTGCTAGTCTTGTGGGCATAATGAAGTAGTCATCAGAAGTCTGATTTCATGGCCAGCAGCAGGAGGATGGAAACAAATTGAGGTGTATTCACACCAGGGAATTCGGTACTCTGTGCAGCTGCACGGTGACGCAGTCATGGGGATGGCATGGCTTGCTGCTTACTCACTACACATTTACTGAGCCAGCCCTGGCTCTGGCCCAGGCAGCGGTGACACAGTGGGAATCAGACAGATGCAGCCTTTGCCTTGGGAGCTTGTGGTCTAACAGGAACTAGCGGACAGACCACAATGCTGAGGGTGACTGATTGCCTACCTCAGCCAAACGCTCGTGGGGAAATCACAGGTGCAAGGGCCAGGCTCTGCATGTGCACGCACCTCACAAATCCCCACAGCCTTGCCATCAGGTAGGGCTAGGACGATCTTTGTACAGAAGCAGAAACTGAGGAATGGAGACATTAAGAATTCATTGAGACCCAGCGTGGTGGCTCATGCCTATAATCCTAGCACTCTGGGAGGCCAAGGCAGGAAGATCGCTTGAGGTCAGGAGTTCAAGACCAGCCTGAGCAAGATTGAGACCCTGTTTCTACTAAAAATAGAAAAAAAAAATTAGCTGGGCAACTAAAAATAGAAAAAATTAGCTGGGCTGGTGGTATGTGCCTGTAGTCCCAGCTACTTAGGAGGCTGAGGCAAGAGGATCACTTGAGCACAGGAGTTTGAGGTTGCTGTGAGCTAGGCTGATGCTACAGCACTCCAGCCCAGGCAACAGAGTGAGACTCTGTCTCAAAAAAAAAAAAAAAAGATTTCAGTGAGGTCTCCTAGCTAGTTTGTGGCTGATCTGGGACTTGAACCAGCCTGGCTCCAGAGCCCTCCTTCTCAGCCACCATGCTGTACTGCCTCTGCTGGGCATGAAGGACTCACAGAAGCCATGTGCACTGAAGGGCCCCCAATGCAGCCTTGGCAGGGAGGGGCAAGGAGGCACCCAGATGGGCCTGAGGCAGAGGGAGGGATGAGGGAGGAGACAGTCTTCAGAGTCCAAAGCATGTGCAGAGTCCAGAGCCGAAATCTATTCAATCCACCTGGTGTTTAGGGAGTAAGGCAGGGAAGATGTAAGCTCAGAGAAGAAAATAAGGGCCAGATCCCAGAGCACCCTGTAACTCATGGCTAAGCAGAGGTATTTTGTCCTGAAGACAATGGGGAGGCACTGAAGGGTTCAAGTAGGTGATTTCCAAAGTCAGATCCTGCCTTTAGAAAGATGCCTCTGGTTACCACATGGAAGGTGTATTAAAGGAGAGAGACTGAGGCAGGGAGGCAGGTAGAAGCAGTGCTAGAACCAGGGGAGCAATGACAGTGGCCTGGTCCAGGGTAGAGGCTGTGAGGCTGACAGAGCAGACAGACTCAGGCAGACAATTCTGAGGACTTTCTGGTGACCTTAAAAGCTCCACTTTATGTAGTTCTCCATGTCCCCATGCTAGGCTCCTGGCTTCTACTATGTGTCCCTTAACCCATCACCAATAAAGAAAAAAATACACATTGCTTCCCATCAGTAGAGGAAACAAAAATAGCATGAGATTCAGGTAAATCAACAAAGAGTGTAGGCAGAACAGGATCATTCCAGCATTCTGCCACTCAGTACTGTAAAAAATAAAATCTGATAAAATTTTGAAACTGTAGAAGTTTACTGTGCATACAAAAGGACACAGTGTGAACTGGGGGGCTTCAAACCACTGGTAAGAAGCTCCGCTCACAGCAGTCCCAGCACAGTGCCTAAAGCATAAAGGAAGCCTTCTGACCTTTTTTTGTGATTGGCTATTATACATTATCATTCTTTTTAAGGCTGGCAGAGCTGTTTAAACTGATTTGTCTGTAACTGATTAGTTTATTTTCACAGAATCATGTTGGCAAGAACATAAAGCTTACGTTTTGTGTATTGTTTATGATTAGAGCTAGTGTTTTGGGGAAGTCGGGATGACTTCAGTTTTGGTTATGCCTGTGGGTGGTTAGCCTTGGGCTATATCTAGACTGTGGCCTCCATTTTTATTTTTCTTTAACAAGTCCCCCCTTTTGGTCATGTTCTCAGTTGAACTGAGAATGTGACTAAGGATTCAATGGTACTCTTGGTCACTTCATGCTGTTTTCTTTTCCATGGGCATCCGTGGGTCACAAACTAGAATCTCAGTAGATTCTTCCTATGACTCATCAAGGTGCTCGTGGAGACAGATCGTCTGCAAATTCGTGGCTGCTAACAAGCATTTGAGACTTGAGAGAACACAATGCAATGGGAGATTATCAATGTGACTGACAGGAGGGTAATACCAAGAGTTTGAAAAATACTCCAAAGCCAAGGTTCCCAAAGACCAAGATTTAACCAACTAAAAAGATCAATTGGTTATGCTCCCCTGATCTGGTGGAATAACTGGATCCTATCTTTAGATCTCTAAGATTTCGGGCTACAATTCTGACTTATTCACATAGAAACACCTCCCCCCCCCCCCCGCCCCAGTATGACACTTTCTATCTAATGAAGTTCCCTGGTTTGCTGCTGAATGTCTAGTGATGTCATGGGGTATTCTGGTGAAATTTCACATGGCTCACACAGCAACAGACATGAAGGTTGCCTGTACATAAGCTCTTGTGGCAATTCCTCTGAAGTTTACGTCAAGTCATCAAGGTTCAGCTCGTGGGACTGTAAGGCTAGGAAAAACCCCAGTTCAATGACATGATCTTAAACTATCAGAAATTTGTTATTGTCAGTCTTTTCCATGAATCTCTTGCTCTTGTATTGTAGCTGCTTGCAAAACTTCCAGGAAAGTATCATCATAAAGCAGTAACTGTCTGTGATGACAAAAGACTTAAAATGGCCGGGGTAAAGATCTGATAAGAGTTCTCTGTGCCTGGAGCCTGTCTCTGGGTGATCACCTGTGTCTCAGCACAGGGAGGCTGGACGTGCTGGGGAGCTGCCACCTCTAGGATCAGCCCCCAGGCAAGGATGGACAGGACTACCTGGCTTTCTTGCCCCTGGGTGGGGCAGCTCCAAGTGGGCCCCCAGTGGTATTGAGCCCAGCGACCCACAGTAGTCACCTGCCCTGATATAAAGCACCTGTGTTTGGCTTCACTCCTCTCCCTCCCTCATTCCTCCACTTCCCTACTGGCACTTCCTGGGGTCATCTCCCAAATAAACTGCTCGCGTGCACAGCGTTTTCTCAAGGTTGGCTTTTGGGAAAGCCAAAGATGAGAAAGACAAGAGGCAGGGCATTGAATATGGGCAAGAAATAAGCCTTTGTTTCCAGCCACCCATTTGAGGTTAGGGAGTCATTTGTCGTAGCAGTATGACTTAGCGAACTGGGTATCATGAGTCCCATCCAGAGACGAGGACAGGAAGGCTCAGGGAGGCAGTAAGCTGCCTGATGCCACACCGGGAAATGCAGGTTGGGATTGGTGCTCCGAGCTGTCTCACTCCAGGGCATGTGCCCCTAACCACCTACTCTGGCAGGAAGGAGGGAAGAAGGGGAGGAGGACCCCATCCCACCTTAAGGGCTCCCTGCAGCACAGCATCTCACAGCAGGGACCACGGGCTGTGGCCAGGGCTCCTGTCTGCACGCAGGGCCTGCCCACCCTCTCTGACATCCCGGGGCCTCTGTCCCCAGTCATCTCCTCAGCCGGCCATCAGCAGCCATTCCCGCCCCTGCAATCAGACCTTGGGAAACAGCACACACCTTGGCAGAGGGGCTGGAAAAAGTGGGTGGTGGCCATATTCTCTCCCCAGCAGAGCAATGGCCCCTTTCTCATCTATCTCAGGAAAAAGCTGGCCACCCTCAGCACACAAGCACCCCGCTGAGCACAGCTGGTGCCCCCTCTTCAGACCTTCCTGGGAACCCGGTTCTGTGCTTGCTGGGGAGTCGGGGAGGGAGGGGGAGGGGAGAATCTTTGCTCATGCTCTCTTTGGTTAGGCCAAAGGATCATTGCCAACGGTTTGTTTTCCAGAATCTGCGGTTTCTTTGGCAGCTCATTCAGGCCCTGTAAATTCTCAAGGTGTTTTTTGTTAAGAATCTTTTATAACATGGGGGTTGGGGAAGAGGGAGAGAGAAGGGAGAGAGAATTAAGAAACAGGGAAGAGAGAGAAGAGAGAGAGACCTAAAGACCCCTGGGATCTGATTAATTCCTCACCCTAAGCTTGGGGCGTGGGGAAGGTTGCAGGGCTTCTCCCGCTTGAGACAGTGCGCCAGCAGGAAGCTCCACCAACCGCCAGAGAGCTTGAGGGCCCCGGCCGGACAAGTTGGCCTCCTGACCATGGAGGTGACTCTGGGCCTCATTTTTCTAAGCTCTTTCTCTAAGCATCTTGTCCAGAGCACGAGTGTACTTGGCACACTCCAGGTTGGGTTTCCATCTTGCCTGCTTTCCGGTGGCCCCAGGGACTGAGAGGGCCTCCCGGCACCCACCATGCCTGGTGCAGGGCTGTTGCCAGCCAGGCAGGCATGTGAGGGGCAGAAACCACAAGGCCCCTCACTCCCTGCCTGCACAGCTCCTCCCTGCCCTGGCCATCCCAGCATCCCCTCCCTTCCCGCTCAGCTCACTGCGTTTGCCAGGATGGAGCTACAGGGAGCAGTGGGAGAGGCCGGGGTCATTCCTGAGAAGGCCATGGGCATGACCTCTGCCACGTGAGACCACCACAATGGGGAGAATGCACCCATCACTGACAGGTGGACCCTAAGGAGCCAGGTTTCAGTTCAGTGCAAGGAAAGACTTTCTGACAGTCTGGAGCCTCCTAGCCTGGGCAAGTGCAGAGCCTCCCATTGCTAGAGGTGTGCGAGCAAGAGATGCCACCCACAGAGATGGTTTAATGGGGGTAATGAAAACCGGCTCCTACCCGAATAGGGTTGGAGGCGTAAATAAGGTCATGTGTCACATACTTTGCCCAGAGCAGGTCACGGTCTTTCCACCTCCCCAGTGGCCACCACCCATCCTGTTTCCCCACCCCAAGCTGTCAGCTAGCTCCTGGGGAGTTCTAGATCCGCAGAAAGTCAGTCCCATTCCCAGAAAAGGGGGTAAATTCTGATTGGTCTACGCCAGTCCTCGCGGTACAGATCTGGCCTGTGACTGGTCAGAGGGCGGGCATACGACCCAGTTGTAACCAATGAGGTATAAAGGAAAGTCTGCTGGGAGGAGCTTCCCTTCCTGAAGGCAAAAGCAAAGCCCTGCTGCTGGGCAAATCCCATGTCAAAGGTCATGGTATTGAGCAGAAAAACTCACCAAAGATGAAGGATCTGGAAAATAGAAGGAGAGAGGAAGACAGCTGCCTTCCCTTGGTGGACTCCACGCTGCTTTACATAAGGAGCTGAGGAGCAAAGGAGGCTGGGTTAGGAAGCGTGGGAACGCCGGCACCGTCGCTCCGGGACGCGGGGGCCTGAAAAAGGAGAAGCAGGCCGGGGGCTGAGGGGCTGAGGCGGGACCCCGCGTCGCTGCACGTCAGGGAGCCGTGCAGCGGGGCAGCGGGGCAGCAGGGCCCCGGCAGGCAGGAAACACGCCTGCGCGCTGGCCGCACGCCTGCGCCTCCAGGTGAGGGAGGTGCTCCCATTCTCCTTGCGGACGGAACACGAAACTGCACATCAGCCTCGCCTCAAGTCTGCCAGGTAGGAGCCGTTCCTCCCCCACGTGCAGCTGAGGAAACTGAGGCCCAGGCTGGTTGAACGGCTTGCCCAGGTAGCACGTTTGTGAGGCAAAACCCTGGGGCCCAGGTTCGGCTCACGTAGGCATTCGGTCCGCGTGTGTCTTAGTCCCCAGCCACTATTCGTCACCCCCCTCTGATTAGTAGGTCACGAGTGGACTCAGGCGCTGGGGTCCGTGTGGACTGAGGGGCCGACACGGAGGAATCGAGTTCAGATCAGAAAGGAACAGGCTTTGCGGGCAGCACCAGGCAGCATTTCCCATCCTGGGACACCGGCCCCCAGGAGTGCTCCGAGCCCAGGGCCACAGGCGCGCTCTCCATGACGCCCTCTGCCTGGGACGGTGTGCCCCTCCTCCACCCCCCTGGAGCCTGTGCCAGCCCCTCAAGCTCCCATCTCAGGGCTTCGCATGGTCTCCAGGGGCCTTAGAGGGCCAGGCAGACATTACGTATTGGGGGAGTAGTCCTCCTGGCCTACTCGGGGACCAGAGTGGGGTTAAGAGAAAAGAAAACCCACTCTGAGCTACAGCCGGGGCAGGGGCAGCTGCTGCCCCCACGACAGGGAGCCCCACATCGGGCACTGCATGGAGGGTCAGGTGGTCACCTTGGTGCCCACAGAGCCCAGGCTGGGCCAGAGAAGGGTGCAGGGGGCGCCCAGCTCAGAGTATGGACAAGGGGTCCTAAAGAAACCAGGACAACTGAGAGTGGGGACGGGGGTGCTTGGGAGGTCACACATGAGGGGAAAGGCTGAGCGGGGGTGGGGGACACACACTGGACCATCATCTTCTCCAGCTCCCTTGGTCCATCAGCGTGGAGTCCCCAGGCCAGAGTGAGGGGTCTTGCTCAAGTCACACGGCAGGGTCTCCAGCTTCTGGTGCCAGGCCCAGAGGGGGCGGGTGGGAAGGGGGTTTCTACCTCAGCCCTGGCCCCGCTGCTCCACCAGCCTCCACAGGGACGGCGGGGCCCCACCAGCCCGCCTGGACACAGAGCCCCAGGAGGGGTGTTCTAGCACATATACATATTCACATTTTCCTCTCAAAATGCTCAAAGCAGTCAAAACTCCTGCTCCTCCTCAGCTTTCTGAAAGCAAACCCCCAAATGCCACCAGGCATCTGGTGGGGGTATTTATCTCCTGCAAGATGCCTTCCCTGCATTAGGACTAACAATACAGGGACAAAAGGAATTCCATCTTTTCCAGCTAAGGAGCCTATTGAATGCAATTTGTTGCATTGATTTTTTTCAAAACATAGAGCGTGCAAGATATTTGCAGGAACAAAGAAAAATTCGAGGGACTTATTTAAATCGTTTCCTTGGCCAAACTCTTTGCAGAATCAGGGGAAACAGCCAGGCGGCTCAGAGCCAGGCCTCACCGGGCCACATCTAGCACCTCAGAGCAAACCACTTACTTCTAGGTGGGGCCAGACACCTGGCAAACGGGCCTGACCAGCCCAATAATTCAAGGCTGGTGTGGAGGACAGAAGGCGGGGAGGCCCGGAGAGAAGGCTGGGCTGGGGGACAGCGCCCGTGGCAGCTCTGCTGCTATAACAGCATGTGGGGAATTGACAGGACGTGGGAGGAGAAAGGAACCCCACAGGGAGGAAGAGGGTAGAGGGCGGTGGGGAAGGACAGGCGAGAAAAACAGTTCCTTCAGACGCTCAGGGACTGCAGCTCTGGGTCACCACAATTCTGCCCAACTACCCTGAAAGGCCATTGTCCTCACTGCAGGCAAAAGCAAAAACCTCCCAGTTTGGCCAGGGTCCTGGTGGAAAAAGGCACAGAGGAGACACCTAAAGCAGTATGGGCAATCCATGAATGCTTCCTGGAGGAGGTAACAGCCAGGTTGGGACTTGAGTCAAGAGATAGCCATTAGCCAGGCAAAGGGAGCTTGGGCCAGGTGTTGAGGAGGGGAACAGATGTTCCAGGTGAGGCAGTGGCATCTTCAAAGGCCCTGTGCTGCAGAGAGCGGACAGTCTGCAGCAGCTCAGTGTGGCTGACAGGGGCTCGGGCTGAGGCTGACGCTGGAGGTCAGTGTACATGTGACCAGCCGTCCTAGGGACATGAGCTTCCTCCGGAGACGGAGAAAGGAACCACCTGATTCGACATATGGAGTCCTGGCAAACGGCACCTCCCCCGTGTCCTGAGCGGGGAGCTATCAGGCAGACCGGACACCAAACACCTCCTTTATGGCTGGGAAACCGATTTTGAAGAATGTGGCTTCTGTCTGCAGACCAGTGAGACGCATGACAGGAACCCCAGTGTTAGGCAAACTGACCCCAGGCCTCTCCAGCACAGGCAGGTATCTGTGACCCCGGGGCAGAGAGGGGATGTGGGGCTCTTGCCCGAAGACCTCATCTGTGCCCTCGCTCCTTCTGAGCAGGAGGAGGGGGTCAGTGTGGACGCTGGAGGAGCCCCTCCCCAGCAGCAGGGGAGGACAGACGCTCAGGGCCCTGTCATATGAGCAGAGGCCAGGTCAGTTCCCAGCACTGGATAAGGGAGAAGAGCCCTCAGGCTGAGGAGGGGCAAGTCCCTGGGTTAGGGTCAGGGTCAGGGTCAGGGTTAGTGTCAGGTGTCCTGAGACAGGAAGGGAGAAAGAAAGGGTCCAGAAGGAGGAAGCGCTGCCACCAGCAGGCAGGACAGGGCTCTGGAAAGGTGGAAAACACCGCTCCTCACTGCCAACACTGCTGCTGTTCAGCTGTTATCCTGTGCAGCCCTGCACGGTGCCCTGAAGTTTTGGAAAGGGGAAGGTGGGGCCCCATGGGGAGGGTCTTCCTGCGGCGTGATGGAGACCTTCCTGCGGCGTGATGGAGACCTCGCCAGTGGAGGACAGATCGGTGCTGGCATGCCACCGTCTGCACGTCCATCCTCCTCAGGCCTCCTCCCCGCACCATGGTGGGCCCCCGCCCCACACCAGTCCTTCCTCTAGCTGGAGGGGGCGTGAGCGGGACCGGTGAGTTGGGTCAGGTCTTCCTCAAGAGGCAAGGGCTCAGAAGGACCCCTCCCCACCCAGCTTCAACTAAAGCCTCCACAAGACGATAAGCCTTCCCCTGCCACCCGCCTCTCATCTCCGTCCTGCACAGGCCCTCGAGGGGTGTGCGCCCCAGGGCTGATCTTTCAGCTGCCCCTTAAAGCCTGTTTCATCTCCAGATTGCTAGAACTGATACAGCGTCTGCCTCTCTGAACCCCCGTCTCCCCCAACACACACACACACTGGCCCCAGCTCTGTCCTTGGGACCCCAGAGCCCTCTGGCCCCTCTGGCCCAGGACAGCCCCTCAGTGTCTGCCAGTAACAACAATACCCCTCCCTCCTCCTCCAGGCTGAACTGCTTCTGTTCCCTCAAAATCGATCAAAGAACTAAATGCCAGAACTGGAACTACAAAACTGTTAGAAGAAGACAGAGGGGTACGTGTTCGTGACCTCAAATTTGGCAAAAGCTTCTTAGCCTTGATATCAAAAGCACTAGCAACAAAAGAAAAAATAGATAAATTGGATTTCGTCAAATTCAAAACATTTATCCTTCAAAGGATGCAATCAAGAAAGTAAAATGACAACCCACAGAATGGAACAGAATATTTTCAAATCATGTACCTGATAAGGAATTTGTATCCAGAATATATAAAGTGCTCGTGTAACTAGATAACAAAAAGGCAAGTTACCCAATTTAAAAACGGGCAAAGGATCTGAACAGACTTTCTTCCAAAGAAAACACACAAATGGCCAACAAGCACGTGAAGAGATGCCAGACATCACTGGTCATTGGGAAACGCAAATCAAAGCCACAAGGAGCTATGACTGCCCATGAGTCACAAAACTCTATACCCACCGGAATGGCTCAAGTCAAAAAGTCAGGCAATAACAAGTGTTGGCGCGGCTGTGGGGAAATGAGAGCTCGCACCCTGCTGGAGAGAATGGGGGATGTTACAGCCACCTTGGAAACAGCCTGGCAGTTCACACACAAATGTACACGCAGACATTCGCAGCAGCACTATTTATAATGGCCAAGAGGTAGAAACAACCCAAATGTTCATCAGCAGATGAACATCAGCAGTAGCAAAAGGTGCAGATGCGTACAGTGGAATAGCCGTCCACGTACAAAGGAGTAAAGTGCCGACGCCCACTATCGTCACATGGATGAACCCTGGCAACGTCGTGCCAGGTGACAGAAGCCAGATATAAAAGGTCATACGATTGCATCCCTATGAAACATCCGAATAGGGAAATCTGTAGAGATGGAAAGTCGATTCGCAGTTGCCAGGGCTGAGGAGTAGTGGCTCATGAATACGGGTTCGTTCTGGTATGATGAAAATGTTCCAAAATTAATTTTAGTGATGGTTGTACTTGTCTATAAACATATTAAAAACCACTGAATTGTATGCTTTAAAAGGGTGAATTGTATGTGAATTATATCTCAATAAAGCTATTTGTAAATAATTTTTTAAAGAATAGAAGAAAGGCAAATCCCGACCTCAGCTTTCACCTTAAGAAACTAGAAAAAATAAGACTGAATGAAACCCAAAATAAGAACAAGGGAAGAAATAATAAAATCACAGTTGAAATCAATGAAATAGAAAACAGAAAATAATAGAGAAAATCAATAAAATGGAAAGCTGGTTCTTTAAGAAAGTCTGCAAAATTTATAAACGCCAGTCAGATTGATCAGGGAAAAAAAGAACATGCAAATGACCAACATCAGGAATGAGAGAGAACATCGTTACAGATTTTCTTTTAAAAGCCTGAGCCACAGGCCTTTAATGAAAAACACTTCAGTTCTGTCCAGAGAGGTGACATCTCAGATCCCTGATCACCTCCTCTGCGCAAGCCCTGGACCACGGAGAACAGCAGCGATTTGGGACTTCGAGTCAATGGTATTTAGATCAGATTTTGGACCTAGAGTTGATGCTGGAATGCTTAAGACTTTGGGGATGTTGGGATGGGGTGAATGCTTTTCCCCTGCAGGAAGGACATGCACTTCCAGGGGCCAGAGTGGGGACAGTTATGTGTTGAAAGGTATCCCCAAAACAGGTATGTTAAAGCCCTAAGCCGGTCAATGTGATCTTATCTGGGATTGGGGCTGTGCAGATGTCACTGCTCAAGATGTGATCACACTGGGTTATGGTGACCCTAATCCAGCGTGACTGGTATCCTTACAAAAAGAGAGAAATTTGAACATAGACACAGGGAAGAAGAAAACTTTTGTTGTTTTAAGCAACCTGCACTATTTCCTAAGGCTGTCGTGACAAAGTGCAGGAAGCTGGTGGCTTAAACCACAGAAATTGATCATTTCACACTTTGGGAGGCTGGAAGCCCAACACGAATGCGTTGGCAGGGCTGGTTCTTCACAGGATCTCTTCCAGGGCTCTCGTCCAGCTTCTGGTGGGCTGCTGACAATCTCTGGCATTCTCTAGCTTCTAGAGCATCACTCGGTCTCTGCCTGCATCGTCGCATGCTGTTCTCCCAGTGTGTGTGTCTCCAAATTTCTCCTCTTTATAAGGACACCGGTCCTATTGGAGTAGGGCCCACCCTAATGATGTCATTTTAACTTGATTACCTCAGCAAAGACCCTATCTCCAAATCCATGCACACTGTGGGACACTGGGGAATTGAACATGTGCATTTTGGGGGAACACAATTCAACCCATAATACCAGTCCTGGGCTCCAGAGTTGGCTCATTTCCTGTCTTAATTGTCAACGAGCCATAAAATGTATTCATCTTGTTCTGTGAGAAGTATTTAATTTGTTGGTCTTATATATTTTACATAGAAGAAATTGAAATTGCCTAGGCAAGAGTTCTCATAGAGGTTTGATCTGCTTTCCTTCCTGTTCTCTGCCAGAATCCTCCCACGCACATCCATTCCTGCTTTTGGCAGAACATTTTCAAATCCGTCCCAGGTATTTTTTTTACATTATAATATTTTTAATTATAACAAAATATATAGAACATAAAATTTGCCATTTTACCATTTTTAGGTGTACAGTTCAGGGGCGTTAAGTACATTCCCACTGTGCAAACATCACCGCCATCCATCTCCAGAACTTTCCCATCTTCCCAAACTGAAGCTCTGTCCCCATGAAGCACAGGTGCTCCCCCCACCGCCCAGCACCTGGGAACCACCGTCCTGCTCTCCGTCTCTGCGCGTTTGTCTATTCTGGACACGTCATGCAAGTGGAATCATACATTTGTCCTCTTGTGTCTGGCTTATGTCACTGGGCATAATGTCCTCGGGCTTCATCCATGTTGTCACCTGTGTCAGAATTTCCTTCCTTTTTAAGGCTGAGTAACACTTTGTCGCTCCATTCATCCGTCTGTGGACATTGGGTTGTTTCCACCTTTTGGCAAATGCTGCTACAGGAACGCTGGCACACAAGTGTCTGTTTGAGTCCCTGCCTTCAATTCTTCTGGATATATACCTTGGAGTAGAATTGCTCATCAAAAATAAAAATGGTATTTTTAACTGTCAACAATCTTTAGTACTGTGCGCTCAGATCTTGCTGATTATCCAATGAGATGGTGGAAAACAAAAGTTCCCACATTGACTCCTAATCTGAACCTCGTGGAGACTCAAACCCGTTTCCTGGGGGCACAGGTCCAGGGCTGGCAGGTCCCCTTCCTGATCGTCTCTGCACAGCTTCACTCAACTCTGTCTTCGGATCTGTCAGGAAGACTGAGGGTCAAAATGACATTGGCCCAGATGATTCTAAGCTCGGGAACTCTCAGGTGTTTGGGGTGGACTTGAGGATTTCCACGCAGCAGGTTAACAAATCCAGTCGTCAGACCACTGTTAGCACGGCTCACACTTCCTGCATAGACTGAATTCAGCTGGGATAAACGCCCAGCAAGAGTGCTGTTGAAGAAAGAATCCCGGAGTGAAAAATGGGCAGCAAAAAGTCAGAGGGAAGGCCTGGTGCACGTCTGTAATCCTAGCACTCTGGGAGGCCAAGGCAGGAGGATCGCTTGAGGCCAGGAGTCTGAGACCAGCCTCAGCAAGAGCAAGACCCCGTCTTTACCAAAAATAGAAAAATTAGCCAGGTGTGGTGGCATGTGCCTGTAGTCCCAGCTATTCAGGAAGCTGAGGCAGGAAGATCTCTTGAGCCCAGGAGTTTGAGGTTGCTGTGAGCTATAATGACGCCACTTGAGCCAAAAAAAAATCAGAGGGAAATCAGAGGTTGATTATATTTGAAAAATAAAATAATGCCAGGGTTGAGGTTCCTGTGCCAAGACACAAACACACATTCACACAGAGACACAGAGAGAGACACATACACACAGAGATACACAGGAGAAGGGGCTCCCTGGTGGGAGCACCCAGAGTGACAGTGAGTGACGCAGCCATAGACAAGTGAGAAGAGCCAGCAAGAGCATTTTGTCCTCTACCCTCAGGGAGCTTACTGTCTAATGCTGGGGACACCACCTAGTGGAAAGACCACCACCATGTCTGGGTGTGGCCGAGACAGCCATCTCCGAGCTCCTGGCAGTGAGGGTGCCATGGACCAGGAGTGGCAGCAACACGCACTCCTTCTGCGGGAGCGTCCTCTGCTCTCCTGGAGGCCACCTGCTTCGATGATGCCACCGTGAGATGGCAGAACCTCTGCCTGCCAGGTCCCGGGTGACCATGCCTCACAGACACAAACATGGGCAAGGAACAAACCTCTGAGGGAGTAAGCGCGAGGACACCGTGGCTGGTGTGGAGTGGCAACGAGCGCTGAGAGCCCTGCCCAGCACACCGGGCACCTCGTCCCACGTCTTCCGTGTTTGACGGTGGGGGCGAAGACACAGGCCATGGAGACGAAGGGGTGACCTCTGGCCCTGGCTGGCACGCAGCAGGCATGTGCCAGGTTACTCCCCTGTCTGCCCCCTGCCCACTGCCACCTGAGGCCACGCACCATTCAGAGGCTGGAAAATTCCTCCTGAGAGCTCTTCAAGCTGGACGAGGATCACCCCTTTCCTTTGCCTGGGATTATTATAATTGTGGGTGGAGGTGGGTTTGCGCTTTCCAAAACAGTGTGCGGCCAGCTGGCTGCTGCTGAGAAAGAAATCCTGTAGAAGCCAAGCTCAAGGGCAAGCGCCTGCCCTTGTTGTTTGTAGTTTTCCTTTTAAGGGTGACTGTGTTGTTATGCTGAGGAGGTTTGAGGCGAGGGTGATTTTTCCAGGTGGGAGGCTTCCTGGGACATAGTGCAGTTTATTGAGGTGGAACAGTCTCATCTAAAGGGCAGAGTTGGAGAAGCAACGTGGTGTGGGTGTCCGGGTAAGTGCTGTTTAGCTTAGCGTGGGGTGTATATCCTGATAATTGGCTTTAAAGGTCAGGCCCGAGTCTTGGTGACATGCTGGTGTTGCATTCTCTTCCGTGCAAGCTTTTTCTCAGATGAAATGTCTTTCGTACGATTGGACACAGCAACATCAGAGAGGTGATTACTTAGAATTGCCAGAGAGTTTTCCAGAGCTGGAAGGAAATTTGGAGATCAGCCTCAGCCAAATGAAATGGGGATCAGGACCATTATGAAGAAATTCAATTAAAATAAAAGGCACATTATTAACTTTGACTGGAAAACTCCAAATAGAGTTATTATCGTCTCAGCTGAATTACCTAGATAATTATTTTCATTTTTCACCACATCTTGATGGAAAAGTCTGACTCCCAAAATGTACCCACCCTTTCCAAACGACTAAATGTGTTAGCTAGTTATTGCTGCATAACAAATCACCCCAAACCTGACAGCTGGAAATGACAACCAACATCCTCACCCGCTTTTGATATTTGCTGTTTCTCACATCAGTCATGGGGGTGGTGGTGACTTCACATTGTGGTTTGAATTTGCATTTTCCTGACGACCAATGCAATGGCACGCTTTCTCCGTGATCATTGGTAATTTGGCTGTCCTCTTCCGTGAAGTATCTCAATGTTGTATCTTCGTCTGCACCAAGGTCACCAAGATGTCCCCCTGTGTTTTCCTCTGAAAGCTTTATATTTTCTCACCTTTCTCACTCAGATGTGCACTGCACATGGAATGGATTCTGTATGCAGGGCGAGAGGCCGACGCCAGCGTGAGCCTTTCCCATATGAACACCCAGTTCACCCAGAATCCTTTACTGAAGAGACCATGTCCTCCCATGAAATAGCCTTTCCTTTTATTTTTTGCTTTATATATTATGGATTGTGAGAAGCTATTGATTACCACAATTTTGTATCACCTTAGTAATTTAAATGTGTCTATACATCTATATTCATAACTGTGCAAAAGATAAGAAACATTTATATTTAGTACATGGATCTTTCAGAAAAAGAGAAAAAAATATGTTAAAGAATTAAAAGATTAGAAGCATTTCAACGTCCCTATGTGGGGTTAGATAAAATAAGTTATGATTACATCGAGACAGCAGACCACAGGCTGAGTAGATCTCTGTGCACAGACGTGGACAGTCTTGGGGTCTAATTGTTACATAAAAGAAAAAAATGAGGAGCAGAAGAGTGTGAATAAAATGCAACATCTGTGAAAAGTGCGGGTGTTGTGCATATTTACTTTACTGCCGACGTGTAAAATGTCTCTGCGGGCACCCGGAGGAGATGATGTTTTATGATTAAAATAACTTTTCATTTAAAAATAAGATCTGAAAAAAAATAAAGTAAAATAAAAATAAGATCTGATCAACTTTTTAAAAAAGTTAATGTATGCCTGCTATACACAAAACTGGACAACATAGAAAAGTCCAAAGAAGAAAACAAAATCTGACCAATGCCATTATCCCCAGGTTACCACTAGTAACTTGTTGGTGTCTTTCCTCCTAGGCTCTCGTAAATCATTGAATTTATGGGGTAGAAACAGTGTTTTGCCCACAGCCGCCACGCGTCCCGTGTGGGCTTCCTGCGCCGTTCAGCCATCTTCCCGAGCGCTGCGGGGGCCGGTGGCTCCACTCTTTGCTTTCACGGACGATGAAGAGCGTTTCTGGCCCGGTTTCGGAGCGTGTCCTCGGTGTGCACTTCAGGAGGTGGAAACGCACATTCTCAAGGCCCGCGATGCAGACCGGCGGGTTTCCCGAGAGAGGCCACACTGACCTTCCCTGCCGCCCCGAGGGCCGGGCAGGAGCAGCAGCCTTTGCGGCGTCAGGGGTCCCCGGGTCGCAGAGCAGAGTGACCACACTCAGGCCACCCGTGCTGTGCCTCGCTCCCTGTGCCCCAGCCACACCAAGACAGAGGCTCCCGGGCAGTCGGCTCTCAGAGCAGCGGTGGGAAACAGTCTCCGCTGCGGGTGTGCAGCATGGGGGATAAATGACAGCTCAGAGTGTGCACTGCGGACACAACCAGACCACGGAAGGGACATCTCCGGGCGCCAGGAGAGGGGAGGCGCCGAGCTCCAGCAGTGACACAGAGTGGCCCTCGGAGGAACAGCTCCACCTGGGTCCCAGGACCCAGCCTAGAAGCAGGCATATGAGGAGAATTACCTAAAAATCTGGAAAAAAATAATGAAAATAGAAATCTGAAGCAGAGTGCAGCAAAATACAGCCACTGGGCAAAGAGGACCCCCACCTGAAGCTTGGTTGGGACACGGTCATACCCATCTGTTCATACACTGCCTGTGGCTGCTTTTGTGCCACAACAGCAGAGCTGTGACAGAGACCACAGGCCTGGAAAGACCAAAGGATTTACCCCCCCCCCCCCCCCGCCCTTTATAGAAAACACTTCCTGACCCCTGACCTAGAGAGTTTATGGAGCTAAATTAGCATTCAGGGTAAGGGTGAAATAAAGTCATCTTCAGATATCCAAATAGTGCACTACACACAGATCCCGCTGAAGAAATTGCTGTTGCACTTCAGCAAAAGGAAATTATGTCCAGGAGGAAACAGTAAAATGTAAAGGGCAGTGGAGAGCACGTCATCGCCCCAGCTGTGAGCGCCGCACCCCTCTCCAATGCGGCTCGAACCAGGTGGCCAGGGGGAGGGGCCCTCAGATGGGCCTTCACTCCAGAGCCCCAACCCTGGGACAGACCCATTGCACTTCCCCCTCTGCCCAAACATGCTCCAGTCCCGCCCTCCGCAGTGGACAACCCTTCCTTATACCCCAAGCTCCACCTCAGCACCACCGGAGAGCCCACCTACAGCCACACTGCTGGGGTCTTTGCTAAAAGGAATTTGGGGTTTATTCTTGGTGTGATGCAAGCCATTGGCAGGTTTTGAGCAAAAAAGACCCACAATCTGATTTATCATCCTGTAAGACAACTTGGGTTGCTTTGTGGAGAACAGAGTAGGAGGTGGAGGACGTTCAAGTGCAGAAGTCGGGGTGCAGATAAGAGCTTGGTGCAATGCACTGGTGGTCTGGAGTGACAGGAAGGGAGGTGTCTTGGATGTATGTTGAAGAGAGAGCCCTTAAATACTGGGAGCCCGAAGCAAGCATCATACTGCATAGCAAAACCTTCGAATCAACCTTCTTCTTAAAGTCAGGAGCAAGGCAAGGATGACCACCGTCACTGCTAAAACTCAACATTACATCAAGGCAAATGCAATAAGACAAGAAAATGAGATGAGATGCAAATGACAGAAAGAGAGATACAGAGAAGCCACAGCTGACTACACAGTTATTTGAAAAATAACGTTATTAATTCCCATACAGTTTTCTGTAATGGCCGTACCAAATTTATAACCCCGCCAATGGTGTATAAGAGTTCTGGCCAGGCACAGTGGCTCACACCTGTAATCCTAGCACTTTGGGAGGCCAAGGAGGGAGGATCGCTTGAGGTCAGGAAGTTGAGACCAGCCTGAGCAACAGCGAGTCCCTGTCTCTACCAAAACTAGAAAAAATTAGCCAGGTGTGGTGGCATGTGCCTGTCAGTCCCAGCTACTTGGGAGGCTGAGGCAGGAGGATCCCTTGAGCTCAGGCATTTGAGGTTGCAGTGAGCTATGATGATGCCACTGCACTCTACCCAGGTCAACAGAGTGAGACACTGTCTCCAAAAAAAAAAAAAAAAAAAAAGATGTTAATCAGCTGAAAACAATTTGAAATAATAAGAGAATTCAGTAAGGTCTGGTGAGTTTGGGGATTTCAGGGCTGATCAAGGAAAAAGACATGACCACAAGGTGGCAGTGGCATGCAGTGAGCTTCTCTTGGGCTGCCCCCTGACTGGGGGAGACTTTCCAGAGACCACCGCACTGAGAAGCGGAGGGGGACACGGGACCCCTGGGGAGAAGGGCTTAGCGGTCTCCATGAACCTCAGGGTCAGGGACCTCCAACAGGGAGCAGCTCTTTGAGGTCTTGAGGTCTTAGCCCCAGGGTCTGTCTTAGCTGTGGCTAGCACGTATTGGGTACAGTTTGGTAGGGCAGGGTGGGTTGTACAAAGCAAGCAGGCTCTAAGTGGCTAAAAATATGCTTCTTGGGGCTATGTTTAAAGCAATTGGGTGTGTAAGACTTGGGTTTGGTGCTGGCAGGTCTTGAGCTAACAGTCCCAGCCTGCTGTGAAGTAGCAAACAATATAGGGTCCAAATGCAAGGGCCACCTTTACATAAGGACCGGAGATGAGGTCAGCATGTAGGCACTGAAAGGACCCTCCACACCAGCAATGGTCACTTTGAAACGTAATGGAGCAGCCTGTTCATAAAGCCTATGTGATACCTAGGATGTCTCTAAAGAAAAATATGGGCAAGAAGACAACATCTTTCCTAAAAAAAAAAAAAAAAAAAGCTTTTAAGATCTGAATAAAAGGAAAATGATAGCATTTTCTGGAAGACAGGATGTAATATCATAAAGATACGGATGCTTCCCCAACTAATCTATACATTTGGTCCCATCAAAGTCAGAATGCCAACAAATGTTCACAGCGTGAGAAGCCAATCCTAAAGTTCACCAAGAAGAGAAAAGCAGAATGAAGAATTCTTGTTTTGTTTTGTTTTAGAGACAGGGCCTGGCTCCGTCCCCCAGGCTGGAGAGCAGTGGTGCGGTCACAGCCTGCTGCAGCCTCAAACTCCTGGGATCGAGCGATCCTCCCACCTCAACCTCTTCCCCGGCCTCCTGAGTAGCTGGGACTGCGAGCACACGCCATCAGGCCCAGCTGAATTTTTAAATTTTCTATAGAGTTGGGGTCTCAATATGTTGGTTGCTCAGGCTGGTTTCTAACTCCTGGCTCAAGCAATCCTCTTGCCTCAGCCTCCCAAAGTGCTGGGATTACAGGCATTAGCCAACACGCCTGGACAAAATTTGGTTTTAATGGCAAAAAAAGGAAACAACCTAATTATGTTTATCAATAGGGAAATGGTTAAATAAGTTAACAGCTGCTAGTAAAAAGTGTATTCATTGGCATGGAAATAAGTTTTTTAAAAGGCAATTGTAGAACACTGAAATAATATGATGCCATTTTTATAAAACCAAAGCTAACTATCTACTGTGTGTGCATACATGCATGCGTGTATATGTAAATGCCCAGGAATTTGGAAGGATCTGGAAGGATACGTAACAACCTTAAAGGTGGTTGAGCACAGTGGCCATTGTGAGCAGCGGGGACTTTGACTCTGCATTTGGATTTTCACAAAAAGATATTCCTTTACCACTTGTACAATTAAAGTCATTCTTTTAATAATGCAGAGGACGTCCCCCTGGCCCTGAGGCGGCTGGTCTTTCTAACAAGCCTGACCAGCCCTCGCAGCGGGTCGGACGCTGTTCTCGTCCCATCGCTTTCCGTTCTGTGCTGTGGGACCTTGAGCCACTCGCCCAGCCTCGCTGACACTCCACCCCGCCCTCATCTGCAGACCTGGGTGAAGCCCCCGGCCCACTGTCCCACCGCCCTGTGACCTGTGACCTGTGACCTGTGACCTGCCGCAGGCTGAGGTACCGGCACACAAAGCCGCGACGCGTGGGGGCTGCTCTTCTCACTGGCACCACGGTTGTTGCTGACGTTACTGTCGTCATCCCGAGCAAGACAACTGTGGGAATTTCAGTGGCAGCTCTGGTCTCCGTCACTACACATAATCCTCAGCCACGCATACCTCTGCCTGAGTACCCTCCTGCCCGCAGGCGAGCCGGGGTGGCGGTGGCCCTGGGTGTGGGGCCAGCCACAGCTGTGCCACCCGCAGCTATGGATGTGGATCTGGGCCTCAAGCCCTCAACTAGAGAACCCTCGCAGGGATACCATGAAATGGGCACACTGTGGGCATCGGGAGGTGACAATGACACAAGGGCAGAGTGTGCTGGAAAGAGCGTGGGGTGTGGGTCCCGGCCCACACCCTCCCTGATTTGTCAGTGGGGGTGTGATGCCTGCCTCAGGCGTGGTGGTTAAGGCTTATCTGGGTGAGGCCATCAACTGTAAGTGACAGAAGGCCAGCTCAAACCAACCTCAGCAAATGAAGTTAATTTGTACTTGGTTTTTCAGCAACACTGGGGCGGATCTGGAAGTGCTCACAGGAGTGAAGAAAAGGCTGACAGAGCCAAGGCTGACAGTACCAGAACCAGGACTCGGAGCTTTAGACCTGTGTCTCCAGGTCTCCTTCTCCACTGGTCTCTGCTGGTCTTTCTGCAGCAGCCAGCTTCCCTCTGGGGACAGGAGGGGCAGAGAACACAGGGCGCCAGTGCCCTTCCCAGCACAGGGACCCTGGTGGGGAGATAGATGCTTTTCTCCAGCTCCCATAAGAAATTTCCAGGGAAGGATCTGATTGGTCCTGCCTGGGTCACAGGCCCAGTCCTTGCACCAATCACTGTTGCTGAAAGGACCTGCTGCTTCCATGGTTGTCTTGTGTGTGCCCTGCGTCAGCCACCCAGGGGCCACCTGTGACAGGGGCAGGGGCAGAGGATCAGGAGGTTCTTGAACACCCCAGCTTCAGCCCCAGGGAGCCCTTCTGCCCTCAAGCACAGCTCCTGAGAAGGCGCCATACACATCAGATCCGTCAGGGCGCCGGGGCCTCAGCAGTGGTAACCAACATTGCTGAACTGACCATCACCTGCAGGAAAGTGCAACAAAGCCACTTTTTTTTTTTTTTTTTTTTTTGAGATGCCTGGGCTATAGTGCCGTGGTGTCAGCCTAGCTCACAGCAACTTCAAACTCCTGAAGCCACTTGCTTTTCACAGTAACGCCAGTGTCATTAGCCCAATATACAGATGAAGAAACCAAGATTCAGAGAGGTCCAACATCCCTCAGGGGCACGGCCTTTGGGACCACACAGTCAAGATGTCTTTGGCTCCAGTTCTGAGTTTGGGACCAGTCCACGGGTATGGTCAAGGAGACAGAGAGTGCCGGCTCCCAACTCCCCGAGGAACATGGAAGGTGGGAGGCTAATATTCTTAAGTGACCCTGCCATTTACAGATCCCAACGTTTCTATAATAAGCATCCATTACTTTCATAATGAGAAATGTTCCCTCCTGCCAATCCTCGCCCACAGTGCTTTTCATAGTTCTGACTTTTTTTTTTTTTACCTAATGACTGATTCCACCGACACACAGGAGGAGGGTTCAAATCGCAGTGGGATTGTAAGGAATAATTTAATCAGCTTTTGATTCAAATTCTCTCTCCTGTCCACGGGCTTTTAAGAAGCTCTCCCCTGGATCCCAGGTGTTTGCCTCCCCCCTCCTGCCTTGTCCTTCGGGCCAGCCTAGAGGTCCTCTCGCCCACCTCTCTGGCTGCCCTGGCCATGTCAGGGAAGAGATGACCGTGCCCCCCGCAGGCACCTGAGTTACACCTGGGGACAGGTCCAGACGGCTACATCTCTCGCTCTTAGGCTCTCAGGGAAATGGCTGTTAATTAACTTTGCATTTGCTCATTCCCTGTGCAAATGATTATCCCAATTAAACCACCTCTCATGAAGTCTGGCTCTTTTTGCAGAAAGTTATTTTGACGTGAACGTCTGTGGCCCCTTCTGGTGGCATTTGTCTCACCAAGAACATCATTTTCAGTTTAGAGCCAGTATGCCAGGGGGTGGGTAGCAGTGAACTTGCCGCCAGGCTCCCTCTCCCAGGCAAGTCTCTCAGCCGGGGAACCTCGGTTTCCGCCACGTGATGGGTCCGGGTGACAGTGGCAGCGCCGGAACAGACAGAAGCAGGCCGAGAATAAGATGGGACGATGAGAATGGGAACCGAGGTTTACGGTGACTCTGTCTGTGTGCTGACCAGGGGTAAGAGTCTGGGCTCCATCTTTAGAGTTCTGTCTGCTGCACCCCTCATACTCATGTCTTTCTAAATTTGCTAATTTCCAAGTCAAATAACAGGATGAAAACCTACCCCCTGCTGGGAGACTGTAATAACGCAGCTCACGGCAGCAAACACTCTGGGGTAGTAGACAGATGCAGGCTCTGGCTCCAGCCCTAACCCAGATTCTGGGATCAGTCAGGAGATATACACAAAACCTTTTTCTTTTCTTGTCCCCATGACCTTGTTCAAGTCACCTCACCTGGCCAAGCAGTTCCCTCCTCACCACACAGTTGGGCTGATGCAGAAGAAAGCATCTCTGAGGCACCCAGCACAGTGCCTGGCACCCGGCAGCGCTCGGCTGTTATAAGCCTAACGCCCACAGTCGACATGCTGTCAAACCATCTGCACGACCTTCTTCTGAGGACATTTTTCCTTTTCAAAACCACCCCATCCTTCTTGGGGGCACCACATGCCATTCAGTTTGTTCTGCCTGCACCCCCAACCCCCAGCTGGACCACCCATGCCCATTGCTGGATATGCACTCTGATGGCTGATCCAGGAGTCTTCTGTGCAAGCAGCTTCACCTCTGTGCGGAGATGACTTGCACTGCGATGAAGTTCCAGACTTCAGGGAACTACCTGAGCAGCTAGGTTCCCAAGAGCAGCAGCTCCCGTTGGAGCAGTTCCTGATGCGGCCACGAGATGGCAGACCTGTCTCTGGCAGCTCAGGGAAATCCCACCCTTCTGGCTACAGATACAGGGCATGGCCTTGTGGCTGGCCTGGACCCAGCCGTGGTTCCAGGTCCCCAAGGTGGCGTTCGGGCTTAGAAGACCTGTGCTTGTCCCTGTCTTGAGACAGAGCAGCTGTAACACTGTTCATCAGTCTCAGAGCTACAGGATGCCCATCTGAGTCCCAAAGCAAAAGGAAATGAACATTTTTCTCTTTTAAATCTCCTAACAAATGATAAGATCCTAGTTTTACAGGTGAGCAGATCAAGGTTGAAAACAATTAAGTGACTTGGTCAGAGCCAATGAGAAGCATGAGATATTGTTTTAAATTTTATTCCAGAATATAATATTTCAAACATATTCAAAAGAAGAGAAAGTAGTAGACTTGGTAGGGTGGCTAATCTATAACCCTAGCACTCTGGGAGGCCGAGGTGGGAGGATTGCTTGGGGTCAGGAGTTCAAGACCAGCCTGAACGAGAGCAAAACTCGGTCTCTACTAAAAATAGAAAAATTAGCTGGGTGTGGTGGCGTATGCCTGTAGTCCCAGCTACTGGGGAGGCTGAGGCAGGAGCATCCCTTGAGCCCAGGAGTTTGAGGTTGCTGTGAGCCAGGCTGACACCACAGCACTCTAGCCTGGGCAGCAGAGCGAAACTGTTTCAAAAAAAAGAGAGAGAGAAAATAGTCACAATCCCCACATTACTCACCACTCAGCTTCAGCCTTTTATCAACATTTGCCACTTGTGTTTCCCCATCCTTGTTGTTTTTTCTGTACTGGAGTATTTATAAGGTGAATTCCAGACATTGTGGCAATTTGTTATAAATACTTCTGTTTGCATCTCTAACAATTAGGACATTTTTACATCCACACCAAGCCATTATCACTTCCTAACCAAAGTATCAACAACTCTCAATTATCATCTAATACCCTGTTTATGTTCAAATTTCCCCCATGGTCTCAAACATGCATTTTTAAAAGTTGTTTTGTTCTGTTATGATCCAAATAATTCAATTCACTCCATTAATCATGTCTTTAAGCTTATTTATTCTGTAACAGCTTCATTTCTTTTCTCCAGGTGCTAAACAATTAACAATTAGTAATTATTAATTAATAAATTGTAATCTGTCCTGTAGACCCTCCCACATTCTGGATTTGGCTGGCACAGCACCTGGCAAACAGTAGGTGGTCAATCAGCCTTAGTTGAATGAATGGTTTTAAGGGGAGCACAGCAAAAGAATAAGTGTTTGGTCCTCACAAATGTAATAGAGCAGGCAGCACCCCACTTTGGAGGCCACAGGCTCCACCCTTGGGATCCTGGGGGTGGCCACAGGATTCAGCCCTGGGATCTTGGCAGTCAGGGTTGTACTGCAGGCCAAGGGGTGCTGAGGCAGGAGGCATGATTGAGCCCTGCTGGAGAGACAGCACAAATGATATTAGAACAAGAGGTACATCCTCGTCCAGCACCTCTCCTCCTTCGTGGGCATGTGCTATAGCAGCACTGACCTCTGTTCAGATTAATGAAAACATCTAAATTTAGGAGCTTTGGTTGTGTCCCAAAGCTTTCCCAAATGCTGTTCTTGGGTTTTGTTGTTTGTTTGTTTGTTTGTTTTTGGTGTTTTGAGAAAATTGAAGACACCAGAAAAGTACAAAACAAACACCCGAATTCCCAGCATCCAACATCATAACTGCTAACATTTGATCACACTTGCTTCCTGGGTCTTGTGTTTTGTCTAAAACTCACTGGTAGGCGGGTCTCTGTGGCTCACGCCTTCAATCCCAGCACTTTGGGAAGCTGAGGTGGGAGCATAGCTTGAGGCCAGGAGTTCAACACCAGCCTGGGAAACACAGGAGACCCTGTCTCTACAAAAAAATTAAAAATTCCCTTGGGGTTGGGTGGCGCGCGCCTGTGGTCCCACCTACTCGCGAGGCTGAGGCAGGAGGATAGCTTGGGCCCCGGAGTTTGAGGCCTCAGTGAGCTAGGGTGATGCCACTGCACTCAAGCCTCTGCGATGGAGCGAGACGCTGTCTCTAAAAATAAAATAAAGCTCACTGGTAGACGTGGGGATCCCTGTCCCTTCCCACCCTCTTCCTTCACATAGGGCAACCAGAGGAGGAGCGGCTGTTTTAACCGTCATTTTCTTATTTTCTTAAGCACCTGCGACAGCCGTTTTGATCGCTTTCTGCTCCAGCCTGGCTTCACTGTCACTGGACAAACAGAGCGCTCCCGCGCCTGGCTGCGAGCAGGGACAGGGCACACACCAGCCCGGCGCTCACCCACGCCTAGTCGAAGAGCAATGAGAGTCCCGGGCGTCGGCGCAGGGGAGTGCGGGCCCAGACACGGGAGACTGGAGACGGGAGACAGGAAACGGGGAACCCAGGCGCTCCCCGCCTCAGCGCGCGGACCCCAAGGCCGCCCGCCCTCACGCTTCCTACCCGCCGGCTCCTGCGGGCTTCGCCCCTCCCACGGAAGGGCTCCTCCCACTGTTCACTTCACCTTTCACCTCCTAGTCTTCCGGGGCTCCGGGAGGCCACAGACCGCCGTGCCCCGCAATTATTGGTGACTACTGTCTGCCCATCACAGGAAAAGCAGTCACTGATTGGCTGGGGCGAAGTAGTGGGGCGGGGAAGTAGGTGCAGCGGCCTATGCGCATGCCCGGTGCGTGCGCAGTGACGGCTGTGGGTAGTGGCAGTCATGGCGGCTCAGTGCGTGAGGCTGGCGCGGCGCAGTCTCCCGGCTTTGACATTGTCTCTCAGGTAAGGGGCACCCTGCTTCCCTGGGCAGAGGAGGGAGCCAGGCTCCTCGGCGTCGCCCCTGCTCCGGGCCTGTTCTGGCCCCCGGAGCCACCTTCCTGGCCTCAGCCCCGGAGCTGGGCATCCCCGGGCCCGCAGCTCCCCGGTGCGGGACGAGAACAACTCCGCTGGGGGCCTCAGCCCCGGAACTGAGCATTCCTGGGCCCGCGGTTCCCGGGTGCGGGACGCGGGCCACCCCGCCGGGACCTGCTCTGCGCCCTCACGGGCCTCTGGAGAGGGCGAGAATGACCGCGTGGGCATACGGGCGCGGTGGTCGGGAGAGAAGGTGGCCGCAGCACGGGTGTGTCTCAAGTGAAAGGAACGGTGGTCCACGTATGTCTGCCGCCTCCCCAGCTGCGCACTCATGGGTACAGAAGCAGCCTCAACTTGCCCAAGGTTGTCAGCGAGGCAGAACCCGGCCGGGTGTGCCCGGGGTCAGGGTCAGTGGCTAGCTCATTTCCGAGCTGTAGCGCGGCAGCTCAAGGGCCAGAGCGGAGCTCAGGAAAGTTCCTTTTAAGCTAGGTGCCTGTCGCCTGGTTCACTGGCTTTTTCCTTGGCCTCTGCTTGGCCTGAGATTCCTGCTGCACACTCTATGGCTGAGGGTCACAAGAGTCAGTGGCCTCGCTTTTTTTTTTTAATCTTTTTTTCGTCTAACCTGTGGCTTCTGCTTTTTGAAAGTTCTACCTCTGAGGTTAGTATGACAAGTGTTTAGTGTCTTCTCTGTTGGACTAACTGCCTAGGACCAAGTTATTGATTAGAGAAGCTACTCTGGGCCAAACATTGGGTAGACGCTGGGCAGAGTGAGGCCGAGGTCTGCTCTTTTTTCTCAAGGAGATTACTCACTTGGATGAGGAGACTGGGCCAGTGAAGTAAAGGTCACTTACAGTGGAGGTGATTAAGGGGTGAGTGATAGCTTTGTAAGTTATATTAAAAAACAAAACCAAAAAAACATAGGAACTAAGAGTAGTGTGACACCTGGAATACTTGAGTAAAAAGGCTTTTTGCACAAGTAATTGATGGTTTTGTTTTTCGAATTAATTGCCAGAAAAGTGACTGCCAGGTCAGCATCTGTTCTGTGTCTGAAATTGTGTTCTTGTGGAAGGTGCTCAACTAGGGGGAGGCAAAAGAGCTGGATGGTAGTCGTAGTTCTCACAGTAACTGACCTTTCAACCTGGGGAGGAAATTGAATGTGGTTTATTCTCATACGGGACTATGGCATAATGAAAAAGGGCTCCACTGGTCCTGGTAAAGAAATCTGGGTTTTAAGACTTTATCCTATCATTCATTCATGGATTAGTGATCTTGGGCTTATCACTTAACCTTTTTCATTTGGGGATCAAATTGGATAATATCTTAAGCCACTTCCAGTATTAGTTTTAGTGTTCTTTATATTTCCTCTGTACATGCCCCATGCTTTCCTATCTCCATGCCATTGTCCAAGCAATTTCCTCTTCCTGAAGTGCATCTGTCCTGTCCATGCTGGACTCCTCAGGCATAACCTTACAAAGCCTGTCCCCAAGCCAGGTATGTCCTCTTACTCTGAGCCTCCCAAAGCATTCGGTTCCTCCTTTATCACTTTTAAACCCCAAATTATAGTTCTTTGTTTGTAGATATCTCCCCCTTTTTGCATGACGGTAAGTGCCCCGTGGACAGGATCTCTCTGCCCTGTCCATCTTTGGCATCAGCATCGGCAGAAGGCCTCACCTCTACAGTAGCTACTCCATACATGCGTGGTAAAGTCTGGGTTGACTGTATCTCTGAAGTCACTTTATAATGAAAAGAAGAGGAGGTTAACACTGTATTGTAACTTGGTACATTGACGTTAGTTTAGGCATATATTGCAGATTTTATGTATCATATACAGTTTGCCATTGTTGGATCTAAGATCTTTTCTCCCCAACAAGTCAATAACAAATAGTTTGGAATAATCCCCGATTTCTAAAATTATACATCTGACTTTTAACAAGCAAAAAACCAGTCTTCCTTTCTAACGTATGGCCTTTTCTTTAGATCCTCTCCTCGGTTGTTGTGTACGGCTACAAAACAAAAGAACAATGGCCAGAACTTGGAAGAGGACATGGGTCAAAATGAACAGAAGACAGATCCTCCTCCTACAGAGAAGATTCTCCTGGAAGAGAAGGTCAAATTAGAAGAGCAGCTGAAAGAGACTGTGGTGAGGGCTCTTGTGTGGTGTGTGCTCTGCCAAACTGTTTCTCCCAGGGGCCATGTAAAGGTTCCAAGTTTCACTGGTGACAGACCAGAGCCAGAGGGGATCAATTCTTTGCCCATGGCCCACAGTGGTCTCAGATAGGAAATTACTGCCAAAGCAAGGACTAGAACTCAAATCCTGTTTGAGGCATGAACTGCCCTGGTTTTGGCATGAGAACAATCTTTACGTCCTTTTTTTCTTTTTTGAGATAGGGTCTCACACTCTTGCCTGGGCTAGAGTGCAGTGGCATCATCATAGCTCACTGCAACCTCCAACTCCTGGGCTCAAGTGATCTTCCTGCCTCAGCCTCCCCAGTAGGTGTTCGCCCCCACACCTGGCTAAGTTTTCTATGTTTTGTAAAGACAGGGTCTTGCCCTTGATCAGGCTGGTCTGGAACTCCTGGCCTCAAGTGATCCCACACTGAGCTGCCAAAGTGCTAGGATTACAGGCATGAGCCACCGCACCCAGCAACTATATTTATTATCTTAAGACTTAAAATGGCCTTTACAAATAAGGAATACCCAATATGGTTGCTTAAGCTGAGACTTGGGAAAGGAACCAGAAAATTCTAAGTATAAGAGGAGTGTGGTTATGTAGTGTTTTCATAGGTAGGTAGGAATTTTATGAACTAGTTAGTAATATGGGTTATTACTCCATGTAAAAAAAGGATAAGTGACTCAAATCAAGTTCTTTGAGGATTTGAGAATGATGGATCAAACACTATGTGCAGGGACTGTTCTAAGCTTGTGTATTAATCCTCACCGTAATCCTGGCAGAGCCAGGGTTTGAACCGGGACCGTCTGGACTTGGAGCTCTTGCTCTTTGCTGCTGCCTGTAATTACCTGAAGACTGAAAACAGATGGAGTATAGAGGGCCCCACAGAGTAATTTAGTAAATGTTAGAATTAGAAAAGCTCAGGAGATGAGTGAGTTTACAGAACAGTGGTGAGAAATTAGGAAGATACCAGAACGCAGATGGTCATTAACAATGAATGTGTGAACTGAGTCACCTCTCGGCAACACCGAAAATACCAAAGGGTCGTTGATGGAGTTTTATGTCTCTGATGGACTAGAGGCCTAAACTTTCCACCCGTGTCCATCAGTTCTCCTCCTAAGCTTTCCTCCACGAATGGGATTTGACATGGTCAGCCCCTAACTAGGGCTCTGGGGTTCCTGAGGTCGGACATTCTGCTGGGGAAAGAATGTTCTTGCTTGTGGGGTAATGAGATCATGAGAACCCCAGGAAAACAGAAGTTCTTGTCCTTTCCCTTGCTGTACACTCAACTAAGAATAGGCTTGGGGACCGTATGAGTGAGTACATGACACCTTGATGTCATCCCACACTCCTTGGAAACACTGGTACAGGTGTAAATTACTCTTCTTAGGCTGCCCTGTTTGAGTCCAAAATTCCAAAGGTAATAGTACATGTTATTTGTGTTTTGACTTGGAGCTTGTTATGTAATCATTTTCAAATCAGACTTGCTTTCCTATGAATTTGTTCCATATTTTATTCATAGAAATCTCCGTTTTCCTTTTTTTCTTTTAGGAAAAATATAAACGAGCTTTGGCGGATACTGAGAACTTGCGGCAGAGGAGTCAGAAGTTGGTGGAGGAGGCAAAGTTATATGGTGACTGTGGGCGTGATATGGGGGCACGCGTGTGTGGGTGTCGAAGGGTAAGACAGAGGGGGAGGGGCAGCAGTAAAGGTGTCTGGAGGAGCAGGAAGTACGCTGTCAGGACTGTTTAGAACTGTCAGGTGCGACCGTTTCTAGGGAGTGGGTTTACTGTGCCCCACACGGAGACCGTGGTGGAAACCTACAGCCAACCAGAGCAAGTGGGCCTCCCATGCCCGGCCCCCCAGCTGTCCCAGAGGTAGCGTGGCCATCCCTTCAGAACTCTCAGCATGCTGTCTGCATTGTCACCTTTGGGTATTTTTGTTGCTGTCCTTCCCATTTTACAGTTGAGATCATTGAGGTTTAATGACTTGCCTCACGTCACAGAGCTAGTAAGTAATGGCGGTGGCATTGAGGCCCAGCTCCGGGCCCCACAGCTGTGGTGTTTGTTGGACACGAGGCTACCGGTTGAGTTTCCATCGTGGGCCTAGGCATAACCGTCAGGCAGGTGTCACAGATGAGGAGCCCACGGTGCAGAGAGAGAGGGTAAATGGTTTGCCCCAGGACAGATGGGGGTGGGGGTGGGGTGAGAGGCCACCCGGAAACAAGTCCCAGATCTCATCTCACTGCCACATGCAACACGAATAACAAAGCCTTCCTTGAAACATTTTATTTTCCTGGCTGCTATCGGCTCAGTTTGCTGGTGTTCTTCCTCTCTTTCTGGTACTGCCCTTTGCTGGCTTCTTAGCCGTCCGATCTCTAAATGTTTGGGTTCTTCAGGACATGGTAGCAGGCGTCTTCTCTCCTCTTGCACATTCCCTGGGTGACTCAGGCGCTCTCGTGGGTTTACTGGGCGTTTGTGTACAGGTCTCTACTTCCAGCTCCGGTATTTCTTCAGAGTCCTGCTCCAATAATTCTCTTGCTTACTTGACATCTTTGCTTGGATGTCTCACGTGTGTTTTTCCCCTCTCCCTGTGCTTCATTTCATCCACATTTTAGTAAATTTTGGGTCTCATCCCAGAAAAGGCTTTAGGGGCTTTTGTTTTATTTTTTTTTTTAGTTATCAAGACATTGAAACTCTAGGGCAAACGAATGATTAGCCAGGTTTTTAAATAGCCTATGCATGAAGTAAACAGTGCTCCTTATCTTCGTTTAGGCATTCAGGCCTTCTGCAAGGACTTGTTGGAGGTTGCAGACATTTTGGAGAAGGCAACACAGTGTGTTCCAAAAGAAGAAATTAAAGACGATAACCCTCACCTGAAGAACCTGTACGAGGGGCTCGTAATGACTGAGGTCCAGATTCAGAAGGTGTTCACGAAGCATGGTTTACTCAAGTTGAACCCTGTCGGAGCCAAGTTCAACCCTTACGAACACGAGGCCTTGTTCCACACACCAGTTGAGGGGAAGGAGCCGGGCACAGTGGCACTAGTTAACAAGGTGGGGTACAAGCTGCACGGGCGAACCCTGAGACCCGCCCTGGTGGGGGTGGTGAAGGAAGCTTAGCTGCCTCTTGTGGGGTTTTGGTTTTTTTAAGTCACTTGCTGTAACTCTTAAAAAGCCGGTTCTTCTTTTCTCATCTATGAATACATTTGACCTTGTCCCAAACCTTGTTGGAAAGCTTAAATAACCAGGGGCTAAACAGAAATTAAGCCGGTTGCACAATTGTGGTACTCAACTCTAATTCCAGAGTCTGTTCGCTGATTGCTAGTAGTTCACGTTTAGCGGTTCCACGTACAGAAGAGCAGCGGGGCGACGCTGCGGGGCCTGCGCGCACTCTGGCGAAGGCTCGGTATTCTGAAATAAAAGGTCTTCGGGAATTCTGCTGTTTCGCTTCCTGGACACACCAGTCTGCACTGTCTTCTGCACTCACTGTCACATGCCGGTCACTGGCATACTTAGCCCACTAGACATTTGAGTTGAGACATTTTTCTTGCTAAAAAAAAAAAATGTGTGATGACCCACGTGAAGAACGTGTACAGGTTCATTTATAATCAGTCACGGCCGAGCTGCTGAAACGAGTGACCGCTGCCTTTTCTGTGGACGTGTGAAGTGAACGCGCACTTTAACGGTTCTCACCACCTTTATTCTGCCAGTAACTGAGTTTGACAAAATCAGTTCCTTTTTCCCTGTGTTCATCTAAATGTGGAAATATTTAAATCCATATTCAACTAGTTACTAATGACCGAAAGTTATACTCCCTAGTAAGATGGACTTTCTCAAGATAGGAGTGCGTGCTTAGCATGCCTTGAATGTTAATGTTTAATTTAAGATTTTTATTTAAGAGGATTAAAACCCTAATATGTTTATATTCCTACTGATAACAATTTTGTGTCACTTGGTGGAGGAGGTCCTTGAGCCACTGAGGCTAGTGTGACCCAGCCTTCTCTGAAGCTGCTCTCCCCTTGCGTAGCCGCTGGCTGGCACGGGCCCTGGCCAGTGCTGCCAGCTGACACTCGGCCCTGCAGCCTGTCACGTAAGAACACACAACACACAGGGGACTGAAAACACTCAGGAGCCGCAGCAAGAGCGTACACGATTTGTAAAAGGCGACTTGAGGACTCTTTCTAGCCCAAGGATCCGCTATTCATTGACATTAATAGCTAGGGCTTGGGGGAAAAGGCTGAGGAAGTGAAGTGTCTGTCATATAAGAGAAAAAAATAATCTTCCACTGCCTTCGCTTCTAACAGTACTTCTAGGACTGAAGGCCAATACTGGTAAATCTGTTTGCTGCCCAAAAGGATGGGTATAGTTTATTTTGCATATTTTGAAAGATGCAGGTAATAGTCCTGTAATTAAAGTTTCAATGTAGACCATTTCCAGGCATTTTCACCCTTTCCTTTAAGCTGCCTTAAATTAGTCAAAAACATACCCCACTGGTCCAACTACTTGGGAGGCTGAGGGGGGAGGACCCCTGGAGCCCAGGACTTTGAGACCACCCTGGGTAACATCTCTCAAAAAAAAAAAAAAAATACCCCGGAACTAAGGGCAGCATAACATTGGAGAAAACATGACTAGGAGTTACAGCCCTGCCTATTTACCATGTAGCTGTAGGTGCATCTTTGACCTCTCTGGAATTCATCTGTAAAATGAAGGCTGAATAAGAAAAGTAATTTTCAAACTAATTTCTATGAATGTGTATAATCCCTTTTCATCTAGAGTTGTGATTGCTGAAAAGCACAAAACTCAAGCTAGAAACAGCATAGCTTAAATGTGGCAAAATATTTCTTCACTGTAAGTTTCAATCATCCAGTCACCACTATAGGTCAGGTATTCCTTACCTGAAATGCTTGGGACCAGAGCGTCTTGAATTTTGGCTTTTGGAATAGTCCAATGTGTCACTTAACAACAGGAATATGTTCTGAGAAATGTATTGTCGGGCAATTTCGTCGTCGTGCAAGCAGAGTGTCCTTACACACACTTAGACTGTATGGCTGTCACTCCTGGGCTGCCATCCTCAACAGTAAGTCACTATGCTGAATGCTACAGGCAACTGTAACACAATGGCATTAGTGCGGCTAAACATGGGAAAGGTATGTGAAAACATGGTATTATAATCTTACAGAACATCAGTGCATGTGGTCCATCCTTGACTGAAATGTCATTATGCAGCATGTGGCTATATTTACGTCATACTTGGTTGAGTGTCCCTAAGTCCAAAATGCTCCAATGAGCCTTTCCTTTGAGCGTCATGTTGGGGTTCAAAAAATTCAGATTTTGGAGCACTTCAGATTTTCAGATTAGGGATACTAAACCTGTCATAGGAAAACATCTTTTAATTATGTACATATTTACACTGGAAGTTAAAGATTTGTTCAGCTACATTCTAGTCAAGTCACTGGATTTAGCCTACTTGCCACATGGGTAAGTCATACGTGTGGACAGTCAAAACCAGAACCGAAAGTGCCTTACAGACCTTCAGAGGCATCTGAACACCAGCCTGGCTCCACGGAAGACTTGTCCTCCTCGGGACGTGCTGCTGCTTTCAGGGAGGGGGGCTGGCAAGAAAGCGTTTCTGCCTAACAGGAAGCAACTTTTTTTGTTGTTGGGAAAACTGGTTTGATACAGAAGTGCCACACTGGACCATGTCACGTGACAGTCCACCTGTTGTGTGCACTGGCTCACCCGGATCTGTGTGCTCTGAAAAACAGGCTCAAGGGACAAGTGGCAAGAAGCAAGCAGTGACACCATTTTGTTCTCAACTTGTTTAATATGTAAAAGGATAATAAAAATGGTAGTCAGAGTTTCAGTTTTTAATACATTCTTGGAATGTTGGCCATCCAGAGAGCATTATTTCAAATGGCTGGAGAAAATTACCCAACTTTTTTGACTCAAAGAGTTTGCTTAAATTTTAAAAAGACCTAATTCCATGGGATTATGGTGGCGAATTTATCATGAGAATCAAATATAAAAATGCAGAGGCTCTGAGCTACCAGCAGAGGTAAGCACTATTGTGACAGTGACAGCTGGAATTGACAGGCTAAGAGGCAGCCGATCATAAAAATCACCTTTCCCTTGTAACAAAGTGTTAATACTTTAACATAAATTAATTATACATTCATTATGGTGTTTTAAAACAGTCAAGCCTAAATAAATTCTTCATACCATCAAAAAGATACATACTAAAAACCTGCTTCAGCACGAAGTTTTTCATTTGACAGCTCTTGGCCTCGGCCATACACATTTATAGGGATTTTTCTGCTTCTCAAGCTTAATATAAGTCTGGCAATTGTTTTATATAAAAATAAGACTAAACTTAAAACCTCATCAAACTAGGATTCTGGTGTTAAACCAATGAATGAGACACCAGAATAACTGAAGCCAGTGGTTCTCAAGCGTGAGTCTGCATCCCGTCACCTGGAGGGCTTGTCACAGCTCTGGGCCACACCCCCAGAACTGCTGATTCCACAGACGGGGTGGGCCCGAGTGTCTGCACTTCTAACAAGTTCCTGGGGGACGCTGATGCTGCTGGGCCAGGAAGCCCGCTTTTAGAACCACTGGCCAAGACAACTGTAAAAACTTAGCACCATCTCCGTTACGTTCAGTGGTAGACAAGGTCAGCTTTCTGTCAATCATATTTGTCCTGCAAGGGACAATGTGGAGGTGGCCCTCATGAGTAATACCGCTGCTCAGTACTTTTATTGTCAAAAGAAGAGTTCTGGACTTAGCTAATAGGGAGCGCTTCTGCCAGCATGCAATGCACTTTACAACTAAAGCCATATACAATATATTTGAAATGTTTTATTTAATGCTGAAAAATTGACCCTAGGGGAGAGAAGGATGTAAAAAGAAAGGAAAAGGCACAGTAATTAAGTTGTCCTTGGAAATGATGAGGTTTGTTTTTTTCTTTCAAATAACTTCACTTTAATGTAACTTCACACCCATACATTGTGGGAGGTAAATAGTCTCTCGGTACCTACTGGAGCAGGAGAGGCAAGACAAGCTCCTGAAAGAACGGAGTGCTGGGACTGTCACTCCACAGACTCTCCTTAAAGCAGGGTCTTAGGCGGGAGAACCCTGAGCAGCCGGAAGACAAAAGACTTCCTCAAATTTCAGGAGGAAGGTACCATGTACATCCTCGAAGGCAGGCCCCAGAAAGAAACTTACAGGGCTGGGAAGAAGCCATTTCTGAGTCTGATTCAGGATGGTGAACAGAGAAGCAGCGCACAGGCTGAGGCATGGCCCAGGACGCGCTGGTCAGAACTGCCCTGGCCTGGCGACACTGAAGAAGATGCTTTGCCAGGCGAGCGTGTTCGTGATTTCAGCGAAAAGGGTACTTGCAACCGTGATGAAAATCCTGAGGAATTTAACGCCCGAACTCAGAACTCTTAGCCTTAAACTTTTTAAAACCGGTTCTTCCAAGTAAAATGCACTGCACATACCAACAGCACACTCAGCCCTGGGAAGCTGGTCTACAGGTTCTGGCAGTCCACACCCGCCCTGTCCCTACCACTAGCTTGCTTTCCCCTCACAGGGACATGGCCACACTAGGGGAGCCTGCCCTGGCGGGGTACTGCTCCTCCCAAGGGAACCAGCAGGCTCTGCCCAGATCAGAAGAGGCCAGGCTCAGTTTGGGGATCTGGGGACTGCAGGCTCAAACTGCTGCCGCCAACAGTTAAGTGGAAGGTGATCTGGTCACTGTGTTCAACCACACACTCTTCCTCATTAAATTCTATGGACACGTCATCCTGCTCTCTGGCCTCACTCTCTTCATCTGCTACACAGCGGATCTGTGCCCCACCTGCCTCCCTGTAAAGTGCCTCGTGCCCGGCGGCGCCTGGGCAGCCGGGGTCAGCTGGGGCGCGGGCTCAGAGAAGGGGAGCCTCGCGCAGCCCCGCTGAGAAGAGTTGTGTCACCGGGAAAGCGCTTTTGCTTGCAGTCCAGCGGGCAAACCATGCTCCTGCTACCCATAGCGAACAGTTTTTGTACCCAAAGGGAAGAAAGCTCACAAAATAAAAGGAAATTATCCAATCTCATAATACTCTCCAAACCGAACAGGTAAAGGCAAATCATCTTAAAGTATTACTTTTAGGATTAAGTTAAAATAGACTTATATTTCTTTCCCCCATGATCCAATATAAGATTGTTACTATTGCTGCTTTCAGAGGACCATGAAAAGAACTTGTATCTTAAAAAAAGGAACTCAATTTGTCTAAAACAGAGCAACAGCGGGGACGCCCCCAGGCCACGCTGGCTCCGGGGCGCTGCGGCCTCAGGACGCGTCCCTGGAGATCCAGCCACTCTCCGTGAGGAAATTCAAAATTCTTTTCTTTAGGACTTTGTCCAAGTAACTAGGAAGGCGACTTTTGGAGGGGATTCCCTGTCGCTTCTGGAGGTGGTCTTTAATGATAATAGTCTTCACAGTCACGTAGCGCGCGGGGCTCAAGTTTAAGGAGCTGCAGAGCACCTTCTCGCGGTCGGACAGGAGCTCGAACCCCGGCAGGTGCTCGATGGCGGCGAACTCGCCGTCCTTGCCGTCCTCCTTGCCGCGCTTGGAGCCCGCCAGGCTTTTGTTCTCCTTGCGCTTCTCGCGCTTGTGCCGCGCCGCCTCGTACTCCGCCGACTCCTCCATCTTGGTGATGCCGTTCCGCCGGTAGCGCTGCAGCTCCCGGATCTTGGCGCGGAGCATCTTTTCCTTGTGCATGTTTTCGAACAGGTCGTCGAACTCCTTACACGACATGAACTGGTAGAGCGGCCTCAGCTTCAGGCGCAGCTCCTTCTCCTCCTTCGTGATCTTGCGCTTCAGCGTCTTCTCCTTTTCCTTCTTGTCCTTCCCCAGAAAGGCTGGCACCAGGTTATAGTCGCGGGCGATGTTCTTCCGTCGCTGTCGCTCCTTCAGCTTCCGCACGTACATGTCCACGTGGGCGCGCTTGAGCTCGATCTCCACGTCGTCGTCGTCGTAGTTCACCGAGAGCCCGCTGATGAGCGTCTCGGCGTCCTGGTCATACTCAATCTCGTAGTCGTCCCGCAGCGGCATGTAGCCCAGCTGCTGCTGCTCCGCCACCGAGATGTCCAGCGGCGGCAGCGGAGTGGTGAGGCTGGGCGAGAGGGGGCCTCCGCTGGGACAGGTGTGGTCTGTCACCCGGTTGGGGATGGTGTCAGGGATGCAGGCTTTGCCCAGGTTGCCGTGGATGTACATGCTCACGTAATGTTCCATCACCTCTTGGGGAGTCCGGGAAGCGCCCACGTGAGCAGCCATATCTTCCTGTAATGACAAAGGTCAGAAGTTATTTCCAAGTCAGAGTGTCATACCCAAGTGTCACACAGATTGCAGGAACATTTTCGCAAAGGTTTACTTGGCATACTTCCTATCAACACTGTTACCCCCCTCCCAAGAGACAGTCAGTTACCCGCTCTCTCTGGAGCTGGGTTCAGGGCAGAGATGGCAACGCTGGAAGGAACCCGCCCTGATTCTGCACCTGCGAAGGTGAAGCTCCACAGAGATGCAAACCTGCCTAAGGTCCCGGGGTAAGCTGGTGGCAGAGCTGAGGCCAGAACCGCCATCTGAGCTCCAGTTCCTTCGATGGGACCAGCAGAGCTCACCTGGACTGCCATGCCGCCCGCCACAAACCCCACACCCTCAGGGCTGAGAGTCACGGACACAGGCAGACGTGGGCAGGGAATGCCTGAACCCTCCTCAGTCACAGACTAGGAAATGGACTTGCCCAAGCGTGCACGGCAAGGCCGAGTGCACAACTCAGGCCTGACTCACAGGAGGGGACCCCATCCTGCTATGCCACCTGCCTCCCAAAATGGAAAGGGTCAGGGCATGTCTTGGACACTTGTCCTGGTCGCTCCTCTCCCAGGCAGGGACTGCAGACGGCTGGCGCGCGGCTTTTCAAGGGAGAAGGCCTTCAATTCTAGTGCCTTCCGCAGTTCAGCAGCTCGCCGAGAATCTGCCACGGGCTGAAAGCATGCATCACTCCTCCAAGGGGTAACCCATAAATACGGGGTTTGTTAGTGGGAGGAAACTGTACAACTCCCTCAACCTTTTCCTTCTGCCAAGAGGCCTCTTCCTCAAAGTCAACCGCTAAAGCCACTTCAGAAAGTAACTGCCCAAAGTGCGCACTCATTCCCCCGCCACCACCTCTCTGCCGCCCAGCCCCTGAGCACCCCTCTGCCCGCCAGCGTGTGGAACCGGCGCCGCTGGAAGTCGGGTCAGCAAGACCAGCCTGCTCTCTGCAGTGCCAAAGGCCCAGCTGGGAGCCAGGGGACCAGCCAGTCCGTCCAGGCCGACGACTGACTAGGAGCCGGTCGTCGGGGCAGACAGAAACATTCTGGGCACCAGGAACAGACCCCACAGTTTGGCTTCCTCTGACACGCACGCCTGGAGCCACGCTGCTGGGACCCTTCCCACCAGTCCTGGGAGTGCCGTGGGTGTGACTCAAGGCAGTACTGAGACCTAACTGTGGGGTCTCTTTGACAATCATAAGGAGAAAAGCAAAGATTAGTGCTAAAAATACACTCTGGTCTTATGGGATGATTTTCTCTTTTAAAAACATCACCGTTAGCATCAAATCTGTTTATTTTACTTTCCCAGAAAGGATTTGGTCCAAAACAAAACACAGCCCCATGCCAAATCACAACTCCCCCAGCATCTACCACCATCTGTGTGACCCAGGCCAGTCGCTGCACGTCTCTGATCCGCACCAGCAGAGGACAGTGAAGGAGACAAGGGCAGCCCCACGCCTCCCTGGGTGTGAGAAAGCTTCTGGCTGCAGTGCAGCGCCGGGTGGCGCCAGCGCCCTCTGACGAAGCAGCCGGGCTGAGGCTGCTGGGGCTCGTCTCTCCCCATCCCACCTTAGGGCCAGAAAGGCCCAAGATCTACACCGGTGTCTGGGACAGAGACTGTAGGCCGCTTCTACCTAACAGAAAAAGTCCCTGACAGCGCCCTTTGCTAAGGGTAGAAAGCCCTGGTGAAGCACCGGTCTGTGCTTCCCCGGGCCCAGGCGGGCGGCCAGCAGCACAGCCACTCCTGCCTGTTTGCCGGTGCGTACGCTGTGGATTCAGGTGTAAGCTTCCGGGTGCTTCCAAGAGATGGGCACTGGGCTAGGTTCCTGAGCGAGGCTGGGTGTTACCTGGAGGCCCAGAGGTGTTGGGCTGCTCATCCAAGGTGACAAGGTAACTGGGCCCCTGGCCTTGGCCCTGGTCTCTCAGGCCAGTGAGACTGACAGGGAGAGGCCTGCAAGTCTTCTCACTTGCAGAGATTTTTCTTTTAGTGTCCTTACTTGGCAAATTTTCAAGTCAGCAACTCTGTCAGCCTCCAAAATACTTTTTTCAGTTTGACTGGTCTTGAACTCGGCAAGTCTGGGAAGCACCGCTCGGTCAGCTCGGCCCCGCTCCGTCAGCTCGGCCCCGCTCCTTGGCGGCCCGTCACAGGATGCGGGCTGTGTCCTGCCGAAGCGCCTTCTCTCCACGTGCACAGCGCCCGGGGAGGCGGCGGGGCCCAGGCCCGCACGGTCTGCGCCCATCGTGTTCGCTGTTCCAGGTACTCACACCGTTAGCCCCACTCCCACACCCCGAGTTTACCCCTCAAGACCAGCTCACCTTCAATAAGCCCCGGGGCAAGTTCACACTCCGGCCAGACCACTCGCCCTCCTTGCAGCTTCCGCTGCTTCCTGATCTCCCATCCCTCCTCTTACAGGTTTCGTTGGGATAAAATTAAAGTAAAAACAGTAAGAGGCAAGTGTGTTGACACCCCTCATCTCACCAAGTCCTCAAGACACTTCCCACCTGGGAGCAGGGTTATTACTACCCACATTTTGCAGATAAGGAGACTAAACCTCAGGGTGGGCGACCACCAAGGGCACAGGCCAGTGAGCGCTGAGCCCTGCGGATCCCAGGCAGGCTGGCCTGGAGCTCGCGCCATCATCTCGTGCCTGTGGTGGTCCCTCACAATGCAGCGCACACCGCCAGGTCCCCACAACGACACGCTTCCTGGTGCTGTGATAAAAGGCAGAGTACATGGACCGCTGGGCCTCGGCTCTTTCTGCACCAAGCACGTTGGGGAGCGCCTGGCTCAGGCCGCCCCACCCCCTGGGACACAGGGTGAAATGCAGGCCCTCTGAGCAGCCAGCCCCGGGCAAAGGCTGCCAGATCCCAGGCTCCCTGGAGGCTCCCTGCTGCCCTGGGCCCTCTACTGTCCCTCGTCACCCAGTGACAGGGCAGCCAAGGATCAGGCACACCCAGCTGGGTTGTCCCTTCGGCGGTTTGGGCTGGCTCTGGGGGCCCAGCCCCAGCTCCTTCTTCAAGTGAAGGAGCCTCGAAGGGACAGGAGCAGAAGGGCCACAAGGAACAGAGCGAGGTAGTGGATGGCTCCTATGCCCCTGTCGTCCCCTCCCCAGAAATCAGGGTCTGTGCTCAGGATCGCAGCTCCCATTGGCTCCGTGTCTCCTGATATGTCACCTACGAAGCCACTCCATAGGAACATGCAGACCGGGGAGGACCCCGCCACCCAGGCCGCTATCCCCTCTAGGAGCTCCTTGCGCAGCTGCTTCTCCCGCTAGCTAGCTGTGGGGACCCACACCAACAGCTGGGCCTGACAAGGCTGCCCTGGCCTCGCACTGGGTCCTGCCATCACCTCCCACAACTGAGTCACTCCGATGCCACTGCAGACACTGGTTGGCCAGGGCCACCTACAGCTGATGGCAGGACACAGCTGCCAGGCAAAGGCCGGCTTGGATGCCAACAGCCCTCTGGGGCTGGCACACTAGCTCAGGTACCGTGACACAGTGGCACCCTGGACACGGCTCTCCCCTCTTCCAGACTCATTCTGTCACCTTTAAACTCAGGTCACTGGGCTACCCTGTCCCCTCTCTCCAAACCCTCTCCCCCTTCCTGGCCCTTTCCTCCCCACCCCCACCCTGGAACTGCAGGCAGCTGCTCCAACACTCCAGCCATCAGCCTCACTCACACGCGCCACCGATGCCCGAGGTCAGGGACCCAGCACTGGCTTTGCAGCCCGTCCCTCCAGGGTGTTGGACTTTCCGGAGAAACCATTTTCCCTGGCCACTGCTCCCGGCCTTGTCACACGGGAAGCCCCGTAAGCCTCGCTCTGGGTCCCCATCCTCCTGTCTCACTCAGGGACCTCACCAGCTTGCAGAGTTGACATCAGCACTCAAGGTGACTAAAGCCAAACAAGGGCAAATCCTGTAGGATTCCACTCAGGTGAGGTTCCTAGAGTTGTCAAACTCATGGAGATAGGAGTGGAATGGTGGGTGCCAGGGGCTGGGGAGTTAGTGTCTAATGGGGACAGAGTGTCAGTTTGAGAAGATGAGAAAGTTCTAGAGATGGATGGTGATGATGGCTACACAATGTGAATATACTTAACGCCCCCAAATTGTACATTTAAAAAGGTTAAAATGGTAAATTTTTACTATTATGTTTATTTTACCACAATAAAAATGACTAAATTTTTAAAAATAACTTTAAAAACGTTAAAGGGACATGTCTTACTATTCTCCTTCAGTAGTTCTTAAAGCGGGGTCCCTGGGCCAGCAGCATCCACATTACCTGAGAAATTGTAGATATGTGAATTCTCAGGCTCCGCCCCACCTGCTGACTCGGAATGTCGCCAGGCGACTTGAGCTGATCCAGCCCTGCCCCGTGTCCGACGTGGGTGTCCCGATGCCACGCGTGCTGCGCTGCCATCTGGGAACCCGCTGCTTTCCCACCCAGGCTGCCCCCCTCCTGCCCCTCATTAACAGCGAGTCCTAAACGCTGCCGGGATGTGCAAGGCTGGGGCTGCCCGCTGCAACCAACACACGAGAGCCCCTGCGCTGGTGCGAAGGGTGGGAACCCTTCTCCTGGTTTCCAAACACACCTCACGCCCTGGGATTCTCGGTACACACGGGGTTCCCAGAGCGCACCCTCAAGGGGCAACAGGCCCAGCGTGGTCCCCGGGCGTCCCCAGGTGAACCACGCACACAGACGGTTCCAGGCACGGAGTCAGAAGACCTGGCTTCAGATTCCAGCTCTGCCCCGTTCCTGCATCACCCACGCTTGTTTCCTCGCTTGTAACAAGGGGGAGCCTCTGCCTCGGGATTGTGGGCAGGGGACGGCGAGAGAGTGGATGTCAGAGTGCTCACTCAGGGCCTGGCACCCAGCAAGCAGGTGCTCGGCCATCGCAGGATCTGAGCCAGCTTCAAAACCCCAGTTATGCCCTCACGCCTGGTGCTCAAGGCTTTAGAAATGTGAGTCCACATGCGTTTCCTCGACGACCGCACTGGGGTGTCCCCACCTCCAGTCCTCCACCCCAGGAAAGCTGGCTCCAGGCTCCGGAACATACCAGATTCCTAGACTGCAAGACTTCTCCTTTCCCCACACTCTTCCTACCTGGAGAGTGTCTCCTGTCCTTCCCTCCACAGGACATCCCAAGTCCCCCTTGTCCACACAGCACCTGCCAGGCGATACAGCCATCTTACTCGCAGCCTGTTCTCAGCAGAGGCCCGAGTCGGTGCTAGCCGAGGGAGCGAACGAGTGCAGGAACGCATGCCGCTCAAGGCAATGAGCCTTCCGAGTAGCCACTCTCATCTGAAAAGGCACAGCTCTATTCAGGACATGCCACCTGCCCGCAGTGCGAAGCCTGAGCACAGGCACACGTGCACAGGCCCCGCGGCAGACAGAGAACTTCCCGCACTTGCTCAATTCAAAACCTCGGAGCCAGCCTGAGCCTCACCTCCCTTAAAGTCCCTTGACCGCCACCTGCAGAGGAGCTCTGGTCTCCCTCATCCTGCCTCCTTAGGAACAGTCCAATTCTTTGGCAACTGATCAACCAATCTATGGCTCTTGTACCAGTTTCAAACTGTCTTAAAATATTTTACTTTTGTGTTTATGTTTGTGTCCATGAGTTCCGGCCGGGTCTCTACCTTCTAATCTCAAATCCCACACGGAACCCACCACAAATTGGCTGTCTAGAGACTCTAGAGACACCTCTGCTGATCTGACTCTGGGTCACCGTCTGCTGGCCAACTCTTCCCCATCAGAGCCAAGGTCCCTTCACCTGTCCTGTCTGCCACTTGCCACCAAACAAACATGTAAGCACACTGTGTCAGACGCTGGCAGTGTGCTGGTCCCCAAACCTTCCTGGCCTCAATGTTAACACTCCTCAGCACAACCTTCGGGCCCCACACGTTGGCCCTGAAGCAGAGTGCGATCTCAATGCCGCCAGACTTCAGCAACGACCCTCTGCCCCTTGGCCTGCTCCCACCATGAATTCCACATGTATAGTACAACGCCCAGGCCATCATTTGCCATCTGAAGTCAGAATTGAACAGGTCTCATCTTCCTTTGTGTCCCTGTCCCCAATCCCCACTCTGCCTTGTCCACACTCAACACCCCAGCCCATGAAACCTGGGCCCACCCTTGCCCCCCACACACCCCCCACACTAATCTCCGCAGAATCAGGGCAGGCCCTGCCAGCCTCTCCATACCTTCAGAGACACCAATAAGCTCCCAGCCTCTGACCCACATCACTTAATGCTCTTACACGGAGGGGTTGAGGCCCAGTCTACGGAATCAGACAGGCCTGCGTTCAACCCTGGCTCTGTCACGTGAAAAGCCACAGAATTCTGGACAAGTCACTTGGATTCTTGGAGTTGCTGTTCCTCAACTGTCAACTAAGAACCCCACGGGCTGGTGAGAAGACCCACGAGACATGTATGGAATAACCCAGCCCCAAGCTGGCACAGGCTAACTGCCTCGTAAGTGGGACACACCAGGTCTGTGCACACATCTGGGTGCACGCTCAGAAGAGGACCACACATCTCAGAGCCACAGAAAAGCCTCAGATGGAGAAAAATGAGTTCAGAGGGGTAAAGCAACTAGTCTGAAACAGCACAGCTAAAGAAATAACGGAGCCTCACCACTCGCGTGGTCTGCGGGCCAGCAACAGGAGTGTCCCTTGAGGCCTGGCCAGCAGTGCAGAAGCTCAGGCCTTGGCCTGAACGCCGCTCAGGTTCAGCAGGGAGAAGGCCCTGAAGGCAGCCAGGCCCAGCCCCCTGCTCATGTCACCCAAGCCCAGTGCCCCTCCTCTGCTGGCATTGTTTTTTAACAGCTAAGAGACATGTTGGCTGCTCTGGGTCAGAATCTGCATTTTCACAAGCTCCCCAGGAGATCTGTGTGCACATTAAAGTTTGACAAGTATTATTTTAGAAAAGAGGCCTCGGCCGGGCGCGGTGGCTCACGCCTGTAATCCTAGCACTCTGGGAGGCCGAGGCGGGTGGATTGCTCAAGGTCAGGAGTTCGAGACCAGCCTGAGCGAGACCCCGTCTCTACTAAAAATAGAAAGACATTATATGGACAACTAAAAATCTATATAGAAAAAATTAGCCGGGCATAGTGGCGCATGCCTGTAGTCCCAGCTACTTGGGAGGCTGAGGCAGTAGGATCGCTTAAGCCCAGGAGTCTGAGGTTGCTGTGAGCTAAGCTGACGCCACGGCACTCACTCTAGCCTGGGCAACAAAGTGAGACTCTGTCTCAACAAAAAAAAAAAAAAAAAAAAAAAGAAAAGAGGCCTCCCCACTTCCAGCCTAATGTTTCTTCAATATACTTGTAAGTGTTTTAGTTCCCTGGGTCTTGTGTTTTGTGTATTTCCCCAGTGCTGTAGGAAGGGACAGTAGACAGAGGGACAGTTAGGAGTGCAGGGTTTGAGTCAAACTATTCCATCCAAAGCCACTGCCTTGGGCCATAGGGGAGAGCTCATGAGATGTGCACAAAGAGCTCAGCGCAGTGCCTGGCACTCTGCAGTGCTCCTGACCACATCAGCTCCTGGCCACTGCCATGGCAGAGATAAGTGCTGATGTGGGGAAGGGAAGGGCTCTCTGAGGCGCTGATATCTAAGCAGATCAGGCCTGAACCATGATTTGGAAGGAGGGCACTCCAAGCAGAAGAAATAAAAAATGGTCATGGGAGGTAACAGATGAGACCTCACTGATCAACAGAGTGTAAGGGCCGTAGGCTGCAACGTTTAACCAAGGAGGCCTGGAAGCCACTGAAGGCTGATGTGATGAGACTTATGCTTTCAAAGATGACTCAGACGACAGTGTGTGAAATGGACAGTAGGGTTAAGGATGAAGCAGGGAGACCAATCAGGAGGCTCCAGGCATGGTCAAGACAAGATGTAAATATTAGCCTGGACTAAGGTGACAAGAAGTGGTTAGTTCTGGACAAATTGTGATGACCTAGACGTGGAAGAAGGAACCAAGGCTGGCTCTCTGTCTGCAGCCCGGGTCCTGAGTGAGGTGGTGTGAGGTCTGGGTCACACAGAGCCAGGAGATCAGGTGAGGACATGGGGAGGGGGTCTGACATGGAAGGCTGGGGCTCAGGGAAGAGCTCTGGGCCCAGGACCACGTGAACACAGCACTTTAAGCTCCCTGAGGGCAAGGAGGAAAACTACTCTTTCCTTCAAAGTCCTTTCACCATCACAGAATTTGCACAGAACACATGCTCAATGCGCATCAATAAACAGCATCGCAGGACAGAGTGGAAAGGAGTTTTTGGAGGGTGATCACAATGTAGGCGGCAATTAGGGAAGGATCTGCAAAGCAGCATCTTCTCCAAGGGGGTGGGAGAATTAAGATTCCAGGGCTTCAGAATCGGGATGCAGAATGGTCCCTAAAGGCTGGCTCACTTTAGGGAAAAAAACAAAAGCAGCACAGGTTTGGCAAAAGGGAAAGGAGGTACTGCAGGAGCTGGCAGCAGGATGGCTGCTGGTGCAGAGAAGGGAGAGGCAGGCGAGGTCAGGGCACGGGGTTGTGCCTCGCTTCCCTACTTCTTAGAATGCCTGAACAGGGGCCACGTGCGGTGGCTCACACCTGTAATCCCCAGCACCTTTCAAAGCTGAGGGGGCAGAATCGCTTGAGGCCAGGAGTTCCAGACCAGCCTGGGCAACACATTGAGACCAATTTCTACAAAAAAAATTAGCTAGGTGTGGTGGCACACGCCTGTAGATCCAGCTACTCAGGAGGCTGAGGCAGAAGGATCATTCAAGTTCAAGCTCAGTTACAGGCTGCAGTGAGCTATGATCGCACCGCTGCACTACAGCCTGGGTGACAGAGTGAAACCCCGTCTCTAAAAAAGATAATAAAATTTTAAAAAATAAAGAATGCCTGAAGATGGCTACATATCCTTGGTGTTTATGAATGGGAATACAGCTAGAGATTTTTCTCACAGGGATGAAAACTTCCTCTTCCAGAATGGAAGAAAGCTCCTAAGAGACCACCTAGAGAATAACAACCAAGTTTCTCTGTCAAGGACAGAGCCTAGCACACTCTCTTGCTACCACAGTGAATCCCGACCAGCTCTCACCCTTCCCTCTCGCAGACAGACATATCTACAGAAACCTTCTGAAGGATAAAGAGAGCAAGACCCAGGATCAATGCCTCCTAGACCAGGCTCCTTTGTTCATTATTTACTGACCACTCACCATACAATGTCCTGGGTGTTGTGGGGACCCAAGGATAAACAAGACACAGTGGCTACCCACAAAAAACTTGTGTCTGCACTGGCAGACCACACAGGGCACACGCAGACAACCACAGAAAGCAAACAGGTCCCCAGCAGAAAATAAGTGCCCCAGAGATCTTGAGCCAAGCCGCAGGGTGCCTGTGAGGCTGGCCAGCCTTCACCACCACTGTGCTCCGGGCAAAACCGACTCTTTCCTCGGTGCTCCCACGGCTTTCGGGGAAGTCTGTTGGTCTGCCTGTCTCCACGAACTCAGGTGAGACACCGGGTCCTGCCCAAAGTGTGCACTCAGGACACAACTATGGAAGGTGTTCCTCAAGGTTAGGGAAAGGGCTCTGCTGTCAGATGGCACAGTTCAAACCCCTGCTTTGCTCCCGTCACTGAACCTCTCTGAGCGTGGGTGCCGACTATAAATTGGGAAGGCCCTGCCTCTGGGGCCTCCTGGGGCGTGGATCGAACTAGCAAGTCAAGTGCTGCTTGTGTACTTTACTAAGCGAGGGTGACAGAGCTTTCCTCCGCGTCCCAGGGCACGGGCGGTCTGCCGGGCCCGGCTCCCGTCCGCGCCGCCGCTCACCCAGTTTCCGAAGCCGAACTGCTCGATGGCGTCCAGCAGCAGCTGCTCCTCGCGGCTGGTCCAGCCGCCCTCGGCCTCGGGCCCCCAGAGCGTGAAGCGCCCGCCGTCCACCAGCTGATAGCCGTGGTAGCGGCGGTGGTGGCCGATCTCGGCGCCGGCCGAGAAGCACTCGGGGCAGAGCTCGATGTCCTGGCACTCGGTGCAACGGAAGCGCAGCGGGCTCACCTCGGCCAGGCAGTACACGCAGTACTTCTTACCGAGCTCCGCCATCTTCCCCCGCTCGCCGCCCGCCGCCCGGCCCGCCGCCGCCGCGCCCCCGGCCGTCAGCGCCCCGCCGCCTGCAGGGCCCGCCGCCGCCGCGCACGAGCAACCGCCGCACGCTGCCGCGGCCGCCGCCACCGCGGCCCCGGCCCAGGCGCCGCCGGAGCCAGCCAGCCGGGCCGCGTCCCGCCTCAGCACGCAGGCGCCATCCGGCCCGGCCCGGCCGCCGCCGCCGCCGCCGCCGCCGTCGCCCCGCCGCATCGCGCAGGCGCCCGCGCGCGCCACCGCGCGGACGCCCGGCCCGCCACTCTGCGCCTGCGCGCCCCCGCCCCGGCCGCTGCGGCCTTTCCCAGAGCATCCCGACGCCCCGCCCCAGGCCTGGCGGTGCGAAGTGGGCGGGCAGGAAGTCTGGCTGGCGCGCCACGCCTCTCGCGGGGAGAGCCCTAGCTCGCTTCCAATCAATCCCGCCCGTCGCTCAGTAGCGGCTTCCCATTGGTCGGCTGTGGCCAGGGGCGGGGACTAGGGGCAAGGCATCGGCCTAAGGCCTGGCCAATCGGCGGGCCCACCGCGTGCGCCCTTGGTTGCCCCGGGAAACCTAACAGCCTGCTGCTGGGGTCCGCTGCCCTGGCTGTGGGAGATGTACAGCCCCTCGGAGCGCACTAGGGACCCGGAGGGAGAAGGCGAAGATGTGGAAAGCCTGGCCTTGCGGTCGTCCGAGATCAAGACCAAATCTGGCCTCCAGGACCCCGCCGAACCCGTGGAGCCTGATCCAGAGCCAGAGCCGGAGCCGCAGCCCGAAGCGGAGGCAGAGGCGGAGGAGGAGGTAGAGGCTTTGCGGGGAGGCGCCGCCGCGGACGAGCAGGCCGAGACTCCGGCAGGGCCAGCAGACACCGAGGCTGAGGGTGAGGAGGGGCCTGGAGAGCCGGGGTGGCCGGCCGAGCCCGAGGCCGCGGCTGAGGAGCCAGCCAAGCCGGGATCCGAAGCCGTGCCCGAGGAACCAGAGAAGGAAGAGGAGGAGGAGGAAGAGAAGAACTGGGAGGAGGAGGAGGAGGCGGCGGCGGTGGGCGGAAAGAAGGAAGCCGAGTCTCAAGCCTCCCTGCAGCCGACCACGACCGGTGGAGTAGAGGCTGCACCAGCCCGGGAGGAGGCCGAGGAAGAGAGGCAGGAGGAAGAGGAGGAGGAGGAAAAAGAGGAGCAGAAAAAGAGTGAGGAAAGAGAAGGGAAGGGTGGGGAAGGCCGCCCGGCGAAAAGTGAGAAGGAGGGGACGTACCTGTACGGAGACGATGAGGACTACGAGTGGTCAGAGGAGGTCCAGAAGCTGCAGGAGCAACAGCTGCGCAGCGAGCTCCTGGAGCAGTACCGCTCCCTGCTGGTGGAGCGGAACCGCTGCCAGCGCTACAACGTGTGCCTGCAGCACAAGATCTGCGAGGCGCTGCGCAAGAAGAAGGGCCTGGAAGCCGCCGAGGTGCCTGACAAGGGCCCGGAGACCGAGGCCCCCGAGAAGGAGCAGGTGTACCTACGCTATCTGGCCATGCTGGAGGAGCTGAAGAAGCAACAGGCAGACGACCTACAGTGGTACCATCAGGAGCTGGCCCAGCTGAAGAAGCAGGGCCAGGAGAAGCTCGCCAGGGTGGAGAAGGAGTGGCGAGGCTTCCAGGCACTGAAGAAGCAGGTGGTGATGCAGGCCATGGGGAGCTGTCGGATGCGGGGCGGGCGCCAGGCCGCTCTGCGGGAAGTGGAGGCGATCCAGGCGTTGGAGGATAAAAAGGTGAAGGAGATGAGCGCTGTACGGCTGGAGAATGTGCAACTGAAGCAGAGCCTGGCGCACTTTGAAACCAGGATGAGGGCCCAGGAGGACTTGACCGAGGGTGTGCTCCTCATTGACTGTGAACAGCTTAAGATTGAGAACCAGACCTTAAATGAGAAAGTTGAGGAACGAAATGAGGAACTTTTAAAACTGCGTAACAAAGTGACCAACAATGTGCAAATGATAACCCATGTGAAGGAGAAGCTGCACTTTATGGATATGGAGAATGCACGCAAAAAGGAACAGCTTTTGGAAATTGAGGCTCAGGTAGCCCTAGGAAGAGACATCTTGACCAAGACGAAGCAAGCGCGAGACAGCCTGCGGGTTGACAACATCAAGCTGGATCAGAAGTGTGGGCTTCTGGGCAAGGAATCACTGCTTCGGGATTTGGAAGAAAAGGTGGAAAAGACGGAACTGCTCAAGCAGCGCCTGGAATCCCTGAAGCGCCATCACGCTGGGCTCACTTTGTCCTGCAGAGGCCTGAGGCAGAAGATCAGGGAAGCCAAAGCCTTTCTCCCCTCTTGATACGATTGATGAGAAGAGTATGCAAAACATTTTCACTCTCGGCATATCATATGTCCTTCAACTTTTATTTTCCATTTTGTGCCATTCTTTATTAAGCCTGTGATATTTGGGATAGAAATATATTTTATATTTATCTCATAATTTTTCAGCTTCCAAATTAGTGCTGAGCACAAAATTGGGTCAGCAGTTAGTTTTATATGGGATTAAGCAAAATAGGTCCAGAGGAACAAACAACAGGGTTGATTTCATGTAACTGACTTCTCATGAAAAGCTGTTGGAAGTATTTTTATATCTGAGCAATTCCATAATTTCAATGACAGAACTAAGGAGTACTGTTCCTTTTCCATAAGTTAGGAGGGTTTAAAAGTTCAAGGAGGGTGGGTAGGAGGGGTACATTTGGGCAGGGTACAAAAATATTCTTGTCCATTAAGATAATTATTAAACTCTATTTGGATTTATTAAACTGTGTAGTCCTGAATTACTGTCACAATTAGAAGCACACTAATTCTCTTAATCTTAACCTGAAATTGTTTTATATGTAACTAACACTGGCTTCTGGGATAATAAATAACATCCAGGAAACAGGAGAAATGATAAACAGGAAAAGGAACTAATGTTCCTTCATCTTTCCTTTCAGTGAAAGGAAGCTCAGGCTACTGACCATTAATATTTGTTTCTGCCTCAATGACAGTCTTCAATTCCTATTAAATGTTTCCTTAGATCTTCTCAATAAATGCATTGATTTGTACCCCAAAACTGAAATTTTGCTTTCCAGTGAAAACAAGATGACAACTGTACTGTTTTGCCAGGTGCAAAATCTATGGAATGGTGGCTGCTGGCAGCCTAGAGAACATAGCGTTCTGTTTTAGCTGGATATTTTTGGACCTCAACAATAGGACCCTTATTATGCATAAGAGTTCACTTTGCATCAAATATTAAAATGCTATTATTTCTTGTGTTACTGTAAAAAATAATTGATAGGTCTATCTCCTTAACGCAGTATCAGTGATTACCTTGGAGCTAGGGACTTGGTTTCATTTCTTAGGTTGAATTTTGAGATGTGCAGATTTGGGATGCAAAGTATTCTCCCACTCCTAAACTTAAGTGGATCATTAGAAAGATGATATATTTTTTGGTGCTAGATACCTCTAAAGAATGGTAGAAACCCCACTCTGGGCAGGTGGGCAGGTGACTCCATTGGCTGTGAGAATCTTTTGATGACATGATTTTGTTTTTGAAAGTATGTTCGGCCGGGCGCAGTGGCTCACGCCTGTAATCCTAGCACTCTGGGAGGCCGAGGCGGGTGGATCGCTCGAGGTCAGGAGTTCAAGACCAGCCTGAGCAAGAGTGAGACCCCGTCTCTACTAAAAATAGAAAGAAATTATATGGACAACTAAAATATATATATACAAAAAATTAGCCGGGCATGGTGGTGCATGCCTGTAGTCCCAGCTACTCGGGAGGCTGAGGCAGTAGGATCGCCTGAGCCCAGGAGTTTGAGGTTGCTGTGAGCTAGGCTGAAGCCACGGCACTTACTCTAGCCTGGGCAACAGAGTGAGACTCTGTCTCAAAAAAAAAAAAAAAAAGAAAGTATGTTCCCTTGGAAGCCAATGAAGGTTGAATAAAATTCCTTTTCTAACTTCCATGGCTTGAATACACTTTTTAATATCAAACCACACAAATGTAATAATGAGAGGAGTAAAGGAAAAAGCTTTGACTTCTGGCTTCCATTCTCCTCCTTACTCTCTACAGTTTTAGTCTTTCCTCCACCCTATTCATCAAGTGAAGCAGTAAATCACCGGCAAATAGAACTTGGTTTTCTTTGTATCGAAAACTAAAAGCAGAACAGGCCCACTGGGTTCTTCTGTGGCTGGGGAGGCTTCAAAGTGAACTTGGCAGTGATGCTCAGTGTCTTGACCAGCAAGCCGCTCTCGTTACAATGGCATCCTTAATCTCTATGGTTCGCTGGGGAGAACAGGTATTTTCAGCTGATTTTTACCCATCAGCAATTACCTACATCCAACCAAACACTCCTCACCAGCCTTGAACCCAGTAACAAGTAGAACTCTCAGAGCAAATCTGTCCTAAGTAAATGATTTTATAGTAAGTTACCAATGTTCTCTCAAATTATAGTACCTTACACTAGAGATGTTATGATTAATTAGAAGCCAAGCTTCTGTTGATTATCTCCTACCATGGTTCTAATTACAGGAGAGCACTAAATCATGAAATAGCAACACATTCACAAATTGTTTCTTAAGATATATTACTTTGGAGGAAGAACCACACAGACCCTAAAGCATTATCTGTCCCCAAAGTCTTATTGAAGTGCTCCAATTTGTGCCCCCACAGAAACCTGTGTTCAGCCCCATCCAGCCTTTGATCGACTGCTTAGGGACTGTTATCTGCATTAGTAATCTGTACCCCATGAGACAAAGTCCCTGGACGGCAAAGACTGTTGGTTCGTAATCTTCCCTGATAGCCAGCACAGTGCCTGGCACATAAATGGTACTCAGTAAATTTGTTGGATTAATACATTAATATAGTGCCAGTCCCATTCATTTTCTGAAAATAAGTGTCACTTGAATGCCTGTTATGTGTCAAGCACTAAGTCCTATGTTGGATTCAAAAATAATTATAGGCAGAAAGAGGGTCTCTCAAGAAGTCAAACCAATTAGGGGAAACACCAGGAAGAAGGGCTTGTAGTCAAATTTGGAGACCACCACAGGTGGAGAGCACTGTTAAATCCAGCAGGGATCAGCCCCAGAGATGCCAGCCACTGAACTGGAAACCTCTAAGACTAAGATGACTTGTGAGCACAAAAAGCAAAAGCTGCCTTTTCATCTCCTTGTCAGAAAGTACAGGGCCCCGAAAATGTTGATACTGAATACATTTTGAATGAGATGTTACATGAAATTAGACCTTTTTAAAGAAAAGTTGGTATGCATTGAAAATCTCTGTCAGTATTACAGGAGGGTTTTTGTTTCTTAGCAGCAAGAGCCGGAGTAAATCGAGCACCTCATAGACAGAGCCCAAGGCATCCGAAAAAGAAACTTTTTCATTGGCAAATGAAAATCACTTTTGGTGACTTACCACATTTGAGATTTTAAAATTATGTAAGTGGAAATTATGCTTTCTTTCTTTATGAGTTTGTTGGCAGCCATTAATTTACATTTTTGACATTGGTATGAGGTACCTGTCCATGCAATAATACCAGAGTTAATGCACCCCAATTCAGTGCTTTTCACGTTTCAAACTTTCGGGCAGTCTTAATACCACAGTGAAGAATCCCACAAATGCTAGGAACGGAAAGCACTGCAGGGACCATGTCAGCCACGCACGAACTACATGTCTCCCACTTCCAGTGTAATGCTCCTTTCACAGGATCAGCTAGTTTTTCTTTAAATCAAGGATTAAATCTGTACAAACCTTAATGCATAAAATTACACCCTAATTTTTCAATTGATGAAGTCTCCTAACATTTCACCCAAAGGATGGTGAATAAAAATGACCCTGGGGAAAGACACAGCCTACTGCTAAGACTTTGGCATCAGCCGGAGCTGCGTTCGGCTCTCTTCTGACTGCGACCTGGGACAAATCACTTCATCTTTCTAAGCCTCAGTGTACTCATTTTTAAAATGGGAACAATTTTTTTATAGGAAAAAAATCAGACTATGAAAACAGTGTATCTTCTCCGGACAGTAAAATTGAGAAATATTTACTGTGCTTTTTTTTTTTAATTTCTAAGTTCAACAATGTGAGATACTAAACATTCACATATCAAGGGCATGAGTCTAGCAACCTATAGCAATGTTTCTGGGTTTTTTTAATGATACAATTAGTTCAGCATCTTATTTTTATTTAATCTTCACAGGCCAGTGAATAGGTGCTGGGTGCCCTTTCTAAAGTTGGTTACAGAAAAGGTAAATGAGGTTTAGAGAATTCAAGAAAATCCTCAACGGTCTCAGAGCTCCTAAATGGCAATCGTTGGCTACAAGATTTAACTCCAGGGCCCTGTTCTTAACCTCTAACCAAAACGCACCTTAAACTTGGGTTTATTTTTCATGGCAGCAGTTTCTACCAGGAGCTCCAGAACAGGGGCCAGAAGCTGAAGGAACAATGTTTAAGACAAACTTTGTGAGACTCTGGACACCATACTGATGCTTTCAAGTCCATGAGTAACCCATTTTAATGTTTAGGGAGAAGGCCCTTCCCCTCACTCCACACAGAACCCCACATGGGCTGCCTTGCTGCTCAGCCACGCCAGGTGCTGGGCTGCGTGCTGTCACGAATCACCTCATTTACTCTCCACAGCAGCTCCGTGGAAGAGACACTTACTGTCCCCATTTCAAATATGTGACACAGAGCAGTGATTTGCTTAGGCTCCTACAGCAAGTTAGTGGCAGTGCTAGGGCTCAGACTCAGGCCTGGTGACCTCCTCAAGCCCTTGCTCAGAAATGCCCTCTTGAGGGGACACATTTGCTCTGGGGCCTCTGGGAGCTCCTCTAGGTCTGGCTGCAACTCCAGGGGCAGGGTCTGGGGTGAGGCCTGGATTCACTTCTTTATCTGAGCACCTCCTGTGTGCAAGTCCCACACCTGCTGAGGAAGAGCTGGAGCTAAGCGGACAGCGGCTCCATGGGACAGGCACAAAGAGTGGTGGCAGAACCTGTGGAACGTTTGCCCAAGAGATGGTACAGATGCATTGTATATGCAAACATGGAAAGAGTCAAGACTGGTTCCCTGAGTGTTCTAGACTGGGGAAGTGGCAATGACAGTTCAAGAACCACCTGAGGTGTGGACTCTACCAGGAAGGCACAAAGCATTAATGGCACCCTGCACCAACACAGTGTGGGGACACCCAGGTGGACTTTGAGATGAGCTGTTAGTCACCAGGTGGATGAGGGGAAGGGCCTGGCCATCAAAGGGAAGCCTTAGAGCCGAGGGCCAGTGGAGGAACTTGTGGGGTTCCCAGGGAAATCAGTGGGGCTGCTTTGCATGGTACCAAACATGTAGTCAAATATATGCTGATGTTATTCATGCCCTTGCCTGCCTACCCAGGGACTTGGCCATGACTCAAAGTGCCCAGATATCCCTTAGAGGCCCAGAGCACTATCTAGCTCATATCCTGCTCTGGGCTCTTCTGTGAGCATCACCTGCCATCCTTGCAGCCCACTGGCTCTGGAAGAACACTCCTTCCCTCAACAGGACCACACCACGGCTGTCTCCCAGGACTAACTGCCAAAGCCTTATTTCCCAGGATACTTGAGCGCTTGTAGCCTGTCCTCTCACCCTACAGCCTGCGGGAAAAGAGAAGAAGTAAGTAACAATGGCCTCAAGAGGGAAGGCAGGTACTGTTTCTGAGCATCCTGCTGGGAGCCAAGGCATGAGTAAGAATACCTGTCTCATAGGGAAGAGGGCAGGGAAGCCAGCAACTGCAGTAGAATGGAAAGTTCCATGGCATAGTCCTCAGAGGCCTGGAGGAGACAGAGGAGTAGCTGCCTCCGCTCAGGTGAGAGTCCTGGAGGACAAGGAAAGATTCTCCTGGTGGACAAGAGGAAAAAGAGAAAGCCACCCCAAGGGCTCTGAACCCTTCAATTTAGACTTGGACATGCTCTCCTGTCTGAACCTCCTGGCTGAGTGAGCAGGGATGCCCACCACCCACACCCATGAGCACTCGCTCTGCCTGGATCTAAGTGACCTCATGATCCTCCACCCTCTCTACCAGCCTTGTGAGGCAGCATTACTGACCTGTACCTTGCAGGGATGAGCCCGTGTCACCCTGCTGACTGCTGGGAGACAGAGCTGTCAGTACCTGGTTCACGGGCTTCTGAGGAGGTTTCTAAAGGAATGTGAAGAGCCCTTGGTGCAGTGACTGGCACAGGGCAAGCACCAACTGCACGCTAGGAGGAGTGTGGCAGGCTCAGGAGTGTGAGTGGTAGGCATGGCAGACACTGAGGCAGGGCCAGGCTGAAGAGGGGGCGTGGCAAGGTTGGGGCTCCACTCCAGTCTGGGAGGGGCGCACTCAACTCTTGAACCCCTGGACTAAACTACCATGACTGCGCCATCTTTTTGTTTAACAGGCCTAATAAGGGGATTTACAAATATTCAAACAGCAAAACGCTCAAAGTCAAATTTTTACCATGCTTCCAAGTGAGAATTCTAACTTTAAATCAAACTACAGTAAACATAAGTAACAATTTTACATGACTTTTATTTAATAAAACCACATATTTACAATTCAAAAAAGTCCTACTTTGATACACTCCACTAAATAAAAGGTTAACTGTACAAGCAATTAAAACATGATATGTAGCAAGTGTTATCAGAAGTTTTCAGCAAACTATTTAAAATAGTTGAAAACTGAACAGTAAAAAGTACCTTGTGAATGAACAGCATTTCTAAATAAGATCTCAGTGACTGGGGGGAGATGCAGTGCTCACTCTAGCACGCAAACTGCAAAACGTCCCGGACCTGAAGTCTCAGATTCCAAAAGCCAAGGGCATGTGAAGTGGAATGTGCAGACTTCCCAAGGGGCAGCATGGCAGCGTCTGTTTCCAGTTTACCTGAACAATGACACAGACAGACTCCTCCACACCCCACAGCAGCCTTTGTGGAAAGGGACTAAATGACCCTGGATGGGGACTTGGAACTTTCTGGCCTCTGAAGAGGACGCACTGAACTAGCAAGACCTCATGTGATCCCCGAACAGGTCATGAAAACCTCTTCTGAACTCCAGATATGGTGAGCGTTCCAGATTGGCATAGAATCCTGTTTAAGGACTTAATGCATATGTGGTGCTATCCAAAGAGCTTTATGTCAAACTGCTTGACGAGAAATGTTAAGAGCTGAATTTTGAATACACATGAAGTTTCACAACTGCGTTCGGAACAAGCTACACAAAGCCCCTTGTTGCATCACTTTTTGTATGACTTAAGGAACATCTTTATGTACAGTAAGAAAATATATACATCTTTAAAGAACAAAACGCCCACATCATGGAACAAAAATAAGTACATCTGTGAGGAACGACAGTGTGCAGGGCTCAGTCTGGGTTACATTCAGCATCTTGATGTCAGAAAATGGCTAGGTCTGGAGGCTGCCAAGACCTCCAGTGAAGACAGAACGCCTCCTCCAAGAGGAGAGGCAAGTCAGCATTTAAAGGCTGAGGCAGAAAGTGGTATCCATGATGCTCTGCAACCTCCCTGGAGATTCAGTTAAGAACATAAGGGGAAGAAAGTAGATTCCAGGACAAATGGCACATGGTACAGAGTTGGGATGGAAGGCATGGGAATGACCACTGGCTCGGCAACTTGCTATTGCACCTAGAAGGATCATTAGCGGTATGGCAGACATAGAAAATCTAGAAAAATAATGCCACTGTTAGGCTTTATTCCCCCAGCTCCCACCCCAGTCTCCTGTTGCATGGGAGCCAAAGAGTCCTCAAAATCAGAAACAAGATCAACCACGGGGGTACTCCCTGGGGGTGGGAAGTATGGCTGAGAAGGGCCGTAGAGTGCAGACCACACCGAGGCACTCATGCACAGCTAACCGTGCCTGTGAACCTGGTCTGCCAAGCACTCCCAAAGACCAATGGGTTACCATGTAGGAACCTGCCTCCACAGATACTGGCCTGTCATTTGGGCTATTCTGTGCAAAAACTGTTCATTTCTGTGAATTTGGATATCCAAAGTTCTTATACAAAGCTCTCAAAATTAGTCAAGGAAAAGCTAGAACATTTGCCAATGACCTTGGGAAAATCAGCTCAAATGAGGAAGTGCTGATGGTCCAGCTATTGAGCATTGTGACAAAACTGTTTGGGCTGTTAGATGTGTGCTGCTCACTCCTCCATCCCTACAACGGGTTAGGAAGCACGTATTCTAAAGCCAAATGCATGAGGAGGGACTCACTGGCACTTAGGACTGATCCAGCTGTCCAGGGGACAAAGGCAAAGAAGAACATTCTGTTAGAGCAAGGGAACAACCTCCCAGCACCATGCTGTTTCCACAGGCTGCACCGCTATACTGCGACCTCCATAAAAACAGGTAGGGTGGAAGAGGGGCAAGTTTCAACTTTCTCTTTCCCCACACTTTTACTTAAAAGGGGGCCGTTTCCATGCTATTTTCCATCAATTCTTAAACCTGTCTCTACTGCCACAGGCCTTTGCAAATCACTCCTCCTGCTCGAACTCTCCACCCTCGCTCAGCAGATGCAGGGAGTGATCTTTCAGAGAGCAGGTTCCCACTGGAACCTAATTGTGTATTTGCAGCCTTCATGCTGTAATTGTGTCAAGGCAACATGGTAAAATGCCAAACCACAGGTTGGGTTGATTCCCAGGGAGCCCATGAGCACTCAGTGCCTATCCTCAGAGAGCCCGTTTTCCTTTAATGCTATCTTTGGTAGGTGGGTTTTAAGAACATGACCTCCAGCTCTGGAAAGATTATCTTAATAACTCAATCAGCAATCCCTTTCATATCTAAAATATGTAAATATGAGCCAATAACATCTCTGAGGTCTCCCAAATAACATTTCTCATGCATCTTGGCTAAGAAAGATTGTAATGTATTTTCCAGTAGTTGACATAAAAGCATTACAATTTAACTTTTGCTGAAATAAAGGAGGGGAGGAAGTTAGCCACTGCCTTATATTTAAACCATGCAGAAAACGCAGTGCTTGGCCATGGCCAACACCAGGGCATCGTTCCACTGAGCTTCTTAAGGCTAAGCCTTGGTTTAATTCTTTAGAAGTTTTTTCTGTTTGTCTGTTTGTTTTAAGGCCAACTCCAGTGTTTCCAGTGTTACGAATCAAACATGAAAAGAGGCCCTGTTCTCAGCTGCCAGGGTGTCTCAGTCTGAAACAACACAGGTGCCGCTGGAGCGCTGCTTTAGTGCTGAGTGCGAGTCACATCTGCAGCCTCAGTGTCTGAGGGATGGGCTCCCTTTCTCCATTTCCCGGCTGTCTTTCTGCAAAGCAGTCAGTACCTAGGAATCACAGGGAAGACGTCTGAGGTTAGTCTCCAACACACACTGACCCTGGAGCTCCTGCCAGGAACAGTACAGAGGAATAGCAGCAGCCTCCAAACTGGGCTCTCCAGCTCCCCACTACTGCCAATTCTCTGCTCTCTGGGCCGCTTCCGCCCCTGCCTCCAGAGGGACCTTTCCGACATGCACACCTGACCAGCCCATCTCTGGGCTAGTGTCCAAACAGTCTTGGAGCCATGTTGAAGCAGGGCTATAGGGCTTGTCTCTTTCTACAGTCTGGCTCCAGCCCCAGCACTGGCCACCATGGAAGTCCAGGCCTCCATGCCAGCACACTGACAAGCCCTGGGCTGGCCCCACTGCTTGGAGGCCCTGTCCCTTCTTCCCCAGGAGCTGCTGCCTCTGAAAGCTCTTCCCATCTGCCTTCCCTAGCTTTTCCAGTCTGCTCCCTCCTCTGTGTTCTCACAGCTCAGGTCAACACCTTTACTTTTAAAAATATTCCACTCCATTGGGAATGCTTAACAACTGTAGTGACAGTAATGCGCTCCATTTCTCGCATGCCCACTCCCTGCCAAGCAGAGCACTCCACCAGCGCTTCAGGCACAGTGCCTGCTTAATCTACTCAACAGTCTTAGGAAGGTTAATGCCCCATTATAAGGGACCTAAACAACAGAAATGCCTTGCTCAAAGTCAAACAGCTCATAAGGTTTCAAACCCAGATCTGTATGATTTCAAAACCAAGGGAAGGCGGGGTACAATGGCTCACGCCTGTCATCCTAGCACTTTGGGAGGCTGAGGCTTGAGGATTGCTTGAGGCCAGGAGTTCGAGACCAGTCTGAGCAAGAGCAAGATCCCATCTCTACAAAGTAGAAAAATTAGCTGGGCATGGGACCATGTACCTGTAGTTCCAGCTACTCAGGAAGCTGAGGCAGGACGACTGCTCAAGCCCAGGAGTTTGAGATTGCAGTGAGCTATGATGACACCACTGTACTCTAGCCTGCACTACAGGGCAAGACGCTATCTCAAAAAAAAAAAAAGAAGAAGATGATGATGATTAGGTAGCACAGTGCTTATCTGCCTGGAGCCAGGCACTATGCCACTTTGAATCACAAACTACAAGGGGTAAATCCGAAACGTTTTATGGAGGTTTCAAATAAGTTGCAGAAAAGGAATAACAGATAAAAGTCCCCCTCCACCTCTAAGTAAATGGGACAAAACATAAACATTTACTTGTTTTAAAAAAGCTCACTGGTGCTTTAACCTTAAGCACAATATTTAAGAGAAACATGAATGGACTACAATTCCCATAAGAACTGGAACTGTATAAAAGTAACTGATGCCCCCCACATCATACTAACTCCTATCACTATCCCATTAATTAGAAAATGTCCTACTATTCAAATAACTCCTAGTTTTAAGCAATAGTTTTCACCTAGCCCCCAAAATGCAAGAAGCAAAATGGCAGATCTGGGTTTAATCCTTCTCTCTGTAAGTGTACGTGTGAGTGTGCAATGTGTACATATGCATGAGGATGATCTGTGTGTGTGGATGTGCAGTGTGTGCCTGTACATGGGGGGTGATCTGTGCTGTATGTGCCTGTGCAGAGGATTGATCAGTGTGTATATATATGGGTGTGCAGTGTGTCCATGTACATGGGGGGGTGATCTCTGTGTGTGGGTGTGCAGTGTGTGCATGTACAATGGGGTGATCTGTGTGTATATGTGGGTGTGCTGTATGTGCCTGTGCAGGGGATTGATCTGTGTGTGTGGGTATGCAGTGTGTGCATGCACATGGGGGGTGATCTGTGTGTATATGTGGGTGTGCTGTATGTGCCTGTGCAGGGGATTGATCTGTATGTATATGGGTGTGCAGTGTGTGCATGTACATGGAGGGGGGGGTTGATCTCTGTGTGTGGGTATGCAGTGTGTGCATGTACATGGGGGGTGATATGTGTGTATATGGGTGCGCAGTGTGTGTATGTACAATGGGGTGATCTGTGTGTATATGTGGGTGTGCTGTATGTGCCTGTGCTGGGGATTGATCTGTGTGTGTGCAGTGTGTGCATATACATGGGGGTGATCTGTGTGTGTGGGTGTGCAGTGTGCGCATGTACATAGGGGTGATCTCTGTGTATACGTGGGTGTGCTGTATGTGCCTGTGCAGGGAGTTGATCTGTGTGTGTGGGTGTGCAATGTATGCCTGTACATGGGGGGGTGATCTATGTGTGTATATCTGGGTTTGCAGTATGTGCACATACATGGGGGTGATCTGTGGGGGGTGTGCAGTGTATGCATGTACATGGGAGGGATCTGTGTGTGTACATGTGGGTGTACAGTATGCATATACATAGGGGTGATCTGAGTGTATATGTGTGGGTGTGCAGTGTGTGCATGAGAGGGTAATAAATGGGTCCATATCTCCAAGGAAAGAACCAGTGAAGGAAATGGAAAGGAAGACCAGCAGGCCAGTGACCTCGCAAGTTCTAAAGTCAAGGTAGAAACAGTCCTACGTTAGAATAAAGGCTGTCAGGAAAAACCCTGGCTTTGTGTAGCTACATCAGGAAACCACTGTAAGCCACTGAATCCGGGAATATTCCAAAGTACACCCTCACACACAGGGCCAGCTTTACAGACGCAAGACCTCTGCAGCAAATGACCCTGCACTCCGAGGGGCCTTGCTTAGCTGAACACTCTTCTGTCACTGTCTTAACATTTTTAGTAATTTTCAAACAAGAGGCCCCACATTTCCATTTGCATTATCCATTTATTTATTAACCAGAGAAAGGCTCTTTTTTCTCACTGGATCTCTGATAATTATATAGCCAGCCCTGCTGACACATGAGCTGTTTTCTTTTTTAAGACAGGGTCTCGTTCTATCACCGAGGCTGGAGTGAAGTGGCCTGATCATAGCTCACTGTCACCTCGAATTCCTGGGCTCTAGGGATCACTCAGCTAATTATTTTATTTTTTATAGAAAGGAGATCTTGCTATGTTGTCCAGGCTGGTCTCAAACTCCTGGCCTCAAGCGATCCTCCCACGTTGGCCTTCCAAAGTGCTGGGATTACAAGTGTGAGTCACTGTGCTCAGCCACTTTTAACAGCTTTAATATAATTTACATACCATATAACTCCCCCATTTAAAGTACCAAATTCACTGGTTTTCAGTATCTTCACAGATATTTGCAACCATCACCACAGTCAATTTTATAACATTTTTTTTAACCTCAAGAAAACACCTCTGTACCCTTTCAGCTACCACTCTCCTATCCTCCCATCCCACCCTTCAACTCCCAGTCTAGGCAGCCACTAATCTACTTCCTGTCTCTGTAGATTTCCCTGTTACGGATCTGCATATAAATGGATCATACAATATGTGCTCTTTTGTGTCTGGCCTATTTCACTTAGTATGATGGATGTTTTCAAGGTTCATCCATGTTGTAGCATGTATCAGTACTTCATTCCTTTTTTATAAATTGAACATATTTAATAATTCAGAAATGTAACTCATAGTACCCTAGAAACAAAATAGTGCCTCCCCTTCAGCTATTAAAACCAGGGGCACATTTCATAGTACTACCCTAGGTCACATTACGGTAGCTGTGCCTCTTCCCAAGAGACCCCAGTATGGAGGGAGCCCACCAACCAGACAGAGCCTCCTGTAATGGGACAGGAGGGAGGGAAAGCACAGGCTTGGGAGGACAGTCAGAAGGCCCAGGTGAGAGAGGAAAACTTATCTCTGGTTAATAAGTAAACAGGCACTGAACTGTATACTTTAAAAGGGTGAATTTTATGGTATGTATATATACCACGGTATGTAAACCTCAACAAAGCTGTTACAAAAATAAATAGGCTGCCACATAAGATCAAAGAGAGACAGACTGATCACTTAGGAAGTAATCTTGCCAAATAAAAAATAAAGTTGAAACCTGATAAAGCCTTTAGATCAAACTATCTTTTTTTTTTTTTTTTGGAGACAGAGTCTTGCTCTGTTGCCCAGGCTAGAGTGCCATGGCGTCAGCCTAGCTCACAGCAACCTCAAACTCCTGGGCTCAAGTGATCCTCCTGCCTCAGCCTCCCAAGTAGCTGGGACTACAGGCATGTGCCACCATGCCTGGCTAATTTTTTCTATATATTTTTAGTTGTCCAGATCATTTCTTTCTATTTTTTTAGTAGAGACGGGGTCTCGCTCTTGCTCAGGCTGGTCTCGAACTCCTGACCTCGAGCGATCCACCTGCCTCGGCCTCCCCAGAGTGCTAGGATTACAGGTGTGAGCCACCGTGCCCGGCCAGATCAAACTATCAATTTACAGGAAATACAGAGGAACATGTTAAACACCACCACAGGGATACAACCAGAAAAATCCATATTGTGGGAAATGTTATAGGACAAATGACATGTTTTCTGCACCAAATAAAGGTGGGGAGAGGGAATAAAAGGTAAGAAGGGGAATGGCAAATGTATTTTCAAAAGACTCAGAGCATTCAGTCACAATGCATGGACCTTACCTAGATCATGATTCAAACAAACTATAAAGCCACTTAGGACATTTGAAACCATCAGAAATTTGAAAACTGGGGCCGGGCGCGGTGGCTCACGCCTGTAATCCTAGCATTCTGGGAGGCCGAGGTGGGCGGATCGTTTGAGCTCAGGAGTTCGAGACCAGCCTGAGCAAGAACGAGACCCCATCTCTACTAAAAAAATAGAAAGAAATGATATGGACAGCTAAAAATATATATATAGAAAAAATTAGCCGAGCATGGTGGTGCATGCCTGTAGTCCCAGCTACTCGGGAGGCTGAGACAGGAGGATCACTTGAGCCCAGGAGTTTGAGGTTGCTGTGAGCTAGGCTGACGCCACGGCACTCACTCTAGCCTGGGCAACAGAGTGAGACTCTGTCTCAAAAAAAAAAAAAAGAAAAAGAAATTTGAAAACTGGATATCTGATGATAGGAGGAGATTTGTAACTTTTGAGTGGTAACAGTAGTGTAGTTAAAAGAGCCCTTATGGTTTAGAGAGACATAACACTGACCGACGACACGCTACCTAGGGCTCACTTTAAAATACTATGGCAAATTTGAATACACCTGAAACAAGACAGGCCGCGCTTCCACAGTTGCTGCCGCTGAAGGACAGGTCCATGAGGGTTCATTATTCTATGTTATTCTGTTTTTGTATGTATTTAAAATCTTCCAACAATAAAAAAGTTAAGCCAAGAACAGGCATCGTCTGGCATATATGGAAGAGTATAAACCTTCACAGAGATCAAACCAGAGGGCCAGGTACTGACACTGAGCATACGCAGGAATAAGAACTACAGTTGGTTTTTTTCCTTTTTAGTGTGGAACCAGACAACGCCGGCCAGTCCCACAGGGGACATGACCTAAGAGGGATGTGTGGAGCAGAACTGAGGAATACAGATCAGGCCCACACTGGAGCAGGCTGGAAGATCCGGCAGGACCTTGCCCTCCCCTCCTTGCCCTTCTCTAGTAAAATAGAGATAATTTGACCTTCACTAAGTACACAAGAGCCTGCCACAGGCACGGCTCACGAGGGCTCAGAGAGTTAGTTCCCTTTGCTTTCCGTCTCTGGCATTATTTTTTTTTAAAGGGGCGGTGGTGGCTGTTTGATTCATAAAAATGCCTTATAACATGCAGAAAGCACTACAATGGCAAACTAAGACTTCTGACCCCTCCCGTGCCACTGCAGGTAGGTGGGAAGGCTTTCATTATCCACACTCCTTCAGCTGACAGCAGCCCAAAGAGGGAATGACTTGCCCAAGACATCCTGAAGCAGAGCCTCAAACCCAGCTCTCTTCATTTTCAGCCCAAGGACTACTTCAAAGATGGCCACCACATTCTTAGAGCACTTCAGATAGCATACTTCCTAAATTATACTATTGTGCTGGGAATAGGAGAAGAAAAAGATCCCTTTACCTGAGCCCACTTCTTGTTCCGACTCTGCATCTGAATTGTGGCAATGGAAGCAAACAGTTCTTCTGCAGGCAAGTCCTCAGGCAGCCTGGTCAGGAACTGGGCCATGTGGATGAAGTCCATCTTGGTCAGGATGTCCTCAAACAGCTTCAAGATGCCCAGGGCCGTGCGGAACAGGAACTCTTCCCCATCTCGACAGAACACGTCCCAGATACGACAGGCCAGATCCAGGGGCAGAGATTTACTATATAAGGTAAAGATCCTAGGGGAAAAGTTGGAATTTTTCAGATTTGGGACGGTACAAGGAAATAACTCTGAATTCCAGTCTGAATCTGTGAAAAACACTGAGTTAGTCACTCTCATACAGTATGTGGTTGGGGTGGGTGCAGAGGACACCAGGCCTGCATTCATTCTGAAGGGCAACTTTACAATTTTATGGAAGACAGCATTACAGGCTGGTGCACAGAATCACAAGCGCCATACAACCTCTGCTATACTGATACCGATCACTCCTGCTTGAAACAAATATTGAGCATCTGCTATGTGCTTACTCTACGGTGGGTGGGCATCCTGCCTTAGCAACATCATGTCTGGCGCCTACCACAAAGTGAGCACACAGTAGGTGCTTTCACCTCAGCTACACAACTCAGCACAGGTGCCATCTCCACAGGTGTCTCCTCACCTCAACCCAGCTACATGCTCTTTTCTGCTCTGGGCTTCCCCAGGCCCCTGGGCTTCCCTCTACTGTGAGTCTTATCACATGCACTCTGTCCCTTTCTGTCTTCCCCGGGGAGACTGCTCAATTCACCCCACTCCCCAGCATCTACTACTGTATCTGGCAATCTCTGCTGAACACATAATGAGTTGACAAATTCCCAATCTGCTTTAGGATTTCATAGTTGTTAGTAGCTCTCAATACCTTTTCATCACTAACAGTATTCATTTTAAGTGGCAAGTCCCAATTAAGTGGGGGACATCCTCTATTCCTTCTGGAAAACCACTCTTCTACAGATGCCAGTGTCTCCTGTGCTGGCTCAAGAGACAACACTGGGCCCATGAAGCATCTGAGGTGCAGGACTCAGCCTGAGGGGCTGACCTGGGCAGGAGGTAATGCCACTCAACCTTCCACAGCTTGACTCTGACTTTCCTACAATAGATCCCACCAGAAAAATTACACCATACTGGTAAATCTGCTCACAAGTCTCAGGGCCGTGGGCTTTCTGTCTGTAGTAAACTCCAGGATGCAGTTTATTCTAAACTCTCCCCTGGTAGGGCACTCTGCCCTGGAAGCAGCCTTTCCTCCAGAACCCAGAGGAACACCGCACAGTTAAGGACATGCATTCAACGCAGCTGCTAGTTAAGACCAGTAACATTCCATGTTATCCCTCCTCAGTACCTCAGTACTCTAAGAGATTCAAGGAAAGCACGACAATTTAGACTTCATTCAACTCAGATGACAGAATAAAGAGACAGATGCCACAAAAAAACCTTTACATCATAAAAACAATAAAAGTGGAGGCCTGCTGCGTGCTGTGCTCTATGCTAGGATTCCAGAAGCCTCTCTGGCAGTCTGAGCCAGCTGGGAGAGCGAGCTGAGCCCAGGACTACACACCAAGCAGACCCAGGTCTCACCACCAGTAAGCAATGGAGCCAGACTTTCACCGTGACTCCAATGTCTGCCTATGCTCTACATACTATAAGGCAACACACTGCCAGAGCCTTGGTAGGAAATTTTCTTTTTAGAAGTCGTATCAATAAGCCTCCAGCTTGAGCTTCTTACTATCTTAAAAACAGAAAACCATTTGATCACTCAGTCTAGAAAATATAGTTAAAGAAAGAGCAAAGAGATCCTTTGTTTCTGTCCTCAATGTGGAAAATATTCTCAACTGTACCCAAAACACACTTATTAACATTATTTAAGAAACTAAAAAGGGACAGGTGAGGTAGCTCACACCTATAATCCCGGCATTTTGGAAGGTCAAGGTGGGAGGATTGCTTGAGGCCAGGAGTTTGAGACCAGCCTGGGCAACATAGCAAGACCCCATTTCTGTAAAAAATTTAAAAATTAGCCAGATGTTGTGGTGCACACCTGTAGTACTAGCTACTCAGGAGGCTGAGGCAGAAGGATTGCTTGAGCCCAGAAGTTTGAGACTGCAGTGAGCTATGATTGCACCATTGTACTACAGCCTGGGCAAGAGAGCAAGACCCTATCTCTAAAAATAAAAAAAATTAAAAATTTAAAAAGAACTGACCTAATCTGCACTGTGACCTCTTGTGTGCCAGTTCACACATGGAACTCAAGCTCTTACACCTTAAAAACAGAGTCTTAAGAAAAAACGGACAGGAAAAACAGAGTAGCTAATTAGGCAAAGAAGAGGGGAAATTTCTACAACATAATATTCTTTGCCCCCCCCATACCCATACAAAGTCAACTTTTCTTCAAATTTAACATAATCTTGAATTCAGATTTATATGTGGGTCTCCAAAAACTACTTTAGATGGGTGCTGAACTTTATAAAATTAAGCTGCCATCTGAATGATCCAGAATGCGGTTACACAGTGGCCACGATGCCCACCTGCTCAGTCCCCCCACCAGGTATCACTGTCTCTCCATGAGATAACTGGCTGAGACCTGAGCCCTACTGATTCTAAGCAGGTCAGCCCATTCATCATAAATACCTCTGAGACCTACCGAATCGTAGTCACTGTTGTTTGGTGATGAGGACACAGAGCATCAAACAAAACAGACAATATTTCCCGTCCTTGGGCATGGAGGGGACAAATACACACAGAGAATGGGGAATTCCAGGAGGGGTGTGTGCATGCAGTGACACACACACACACACACACACACACACGCGCGCGCACTTGCAGACAGTGTGGTCAAGAAGAGCACATCGCTGAAAAGTGACACTTCTGTAAGCCCCTGAAGAGGAAGCAGCAAGCCAGCAGATTGTGTCTGGAAGGCATCCAGACAGAGGAGACAGCGCCGTGCCGGCACATTTAAGGAGCAGCAAGGTGGCCAGCGGCTGGGGCAAAAAATAGCAAAGGGAGAATGAATAAAGATGCCCGAGGGAGTGCCAGGCCCAGGGCAAAGCGGGCCTTTCAGGCCCTATGAGGTCTTTAGGTTTTATTCTGAGCGAACCGGGCAACCAGTGGAGTGCCTGAGGGGAGCAGTGTGTCAAGACAAGCCCACGGCAGGGAGATCAGCCTGGGGCCCTAGTTAATAGACCAAGGTGGAGGTCAGTTCTGTTCTGTGGACACCATCCTCGTCCCTCACGACTGGTTCCTGAGAACCAGACTGTGCCTCTGTAGCCAGCTCAGGAAGTGACCCTGAGCTCCCCTCCTCCTTCCCCCATGGAACTCTCTTGCTTTCCTGCAAACTCAGACAAGCAGTTAGAATAGACCTTGCTAGGTAAGAATGGTTTCTGGAAGTTGTGAAGGCTTGACAGGGAAAAACTGCCCCTTTCCTCTCACGCACATTAGGAGGGAAACAGATAAAAGCACACAACTCAGACTTGATGTCTTCTTAAGTCAATAGCCATTTCATTAGTTTAGCAACATAGAAATACATTACTTTGCAAGTTAGTTGAACTTGTACCTGAAATTACCATTATGTGCTTTGATATGGAAAATTGGATTTTCCAATTTAATCCTTACTATAACCCCAAGAGGAGGTTACAAACGTCATTTCCATTCTACAAATGAGGAAACTGCAAATAAAAGGAGGCTGTGGAAAAGCACACGTTAGCTTAAATTAAAAGGGTCAAAGTCACCTATCAGTCTCATCCATCGAGAAGCCACGACCAGAGACTTGGACCTTCAAGGCCTGACACGACCAATTTCCAGCTGTTCCCATTTTCCCATCCTGATTCGTTCCTAAGAACAAGTCTTTGCCCCATAGTTGGCTTGTAAAGTAGCCCTTGGCCCTCCACTCCCAACCATGCTGTGCTCCCTGTGTTCCTAAAAACTCATACAGTTAGAACAGAGAGTATCAGATAAGAATGGGGTTACCACTTAGCTCTCATCAGATTTTGTGAAGCTTAAATAAAACACTAAACTCCCAACACAGAATTGCATTCATTAAAAGTTTGAGGTGGTTATTTAAAACTCAGTTCAAACTTAATTGGCTGGGTATAGTGGCTCACCCCTATAATCCCAGCACTTTGGGAGGCCAAGGCAGAAGGATTGCTTGAAGCCAGGAGTTCAAGACTAGCCTGGGCAACATAGCAAGACCCCATCTCTACAAAAAATTTTAAAAATCAGCCAGGCATGGTGGCACACACCTGTAGTCTCAGCTACTCGGGAGGCTGAGGCAGGAGAATCACTTGAGCCCAGGAATTCAAGGCTGCAGTGAGCTATGACTGTGCCACTGCACTTTAGCCTGGGTGACAGAGCAAGACCCTGTCTCTTAAAAAAAATAAAATAAAATAGAACAACAATCTTGATCCTGAAAGCAATCAGACATGTATAGCCACCTCTGTGCCCCCAGAGTACTTACTAACCCAAGCCCAGCAGTGTTCTAGTCTCCAGCACTTGGCAGAGGCCAGCAGACACAAGGTAAATAACTGAACCCTTTGTTAGAATGTAGGCTCCATCTCTGGCTAGCCCAGCGTGCACTGATGGCCACAGGCTGCATGCAAGTATGGAATGCTACTCCCTTCCTCCACATGTTCACCAAGGCCACCAAGGCCTCAGAGTATGTATGCCAGACATGCTTCTGGGCACTTGTGAGTTCAGCAAGATACTTTCTGCTCCTAATCTTGGGCAAACTTATAACCCAGAAGTTAACAGCTAGAATGCAAGTTGCGATGGGAACTGAAATATTCCTACAGTCACTTCATGTTGAACCTTTCCTTTAAGGTAGAGGTTCAATGTAATGGTAGATCTCCAAGTATCAGTAAACATCACATCAAGAAACATTAATCATGATATGGAATATGCGGCTTGATTCTTTTATTAATTCAAGATTATTTATTACTAAACCCACTCATGCCTCCAAATAATTCTGCCATTAGATAGCAACAGGAAATATTTTGAAAAGTTAAATGACCTCGTGTCAGTCCTCCCATAAAATGTGGATCCTTGCCAGTCGGAACACTGTAGAAGATGAAGACGGCTGATGAGCCCTTGATCTGACCCTCATGTTTACATAAGAAAGAGTGGCAAACCACATCTAAATACGATCCCTCCCCAGGAAGGCAGTATCGGCAAGTACTAATCCTCAATTGCAAACCTCTGTGAGCCACTAGGTTAGACAACACAGAGTCCATGCTGGGGAGGGCCAAGCACCCGACCTTAAACCTAGGAAGGTGACCCGCAGGAACAGATCCACTTCTTGACCTGGGACACTTAGCAAAGCATGGAGCCCGGTACTGAGGACACAGAGATAACTTGCAAAGCTTTGTTACAGCAGCAGCAGGAAACGGATGACACCCTCAGAGTGTGGCTGGAGCAGGGGTGGAGGGAAGCAGGCTCTAGTGAGCAGACAGCATGGTAGCAAAAGAGATTTTTCTCACCCAAACTGTAGCTATCTTATTTGAGCACCCAGACAGCTCCCCCCGGACACTCAGCTGCACACACCACACAGGCCCCTCAACCCTCTGATGTGGAGTAGAAAAAGACTTATCTGCTCAAGCAGTTATTTGAGTCCAGGGATTCAGTATGTTTCGCTCCACGGGCACAGAGCAGACCACAATGCATATGCAATTCAGAGGCAGGCCCAGCTGTTAAGGGTGTGGGATGTGGCTTTTGGGAAGGTGGTGTGATGTAGCAGAGCAAGCAAAGGCTCTGGATTCAGACTGCCCTGGACTACTCACTATGGGTGTGATACTGGGTAAGTGAGCCTCAGTGACTTCCTTTGTGCTCAGAAACAGGTACACCTGTCTCTGGACACTGTGAAGACTAAAGTGGTGAGTGTTTCTTAAATGGCAGTCTCTAGGGTAGGTCATAGGTAGAGTTTGTTCTTTCCCTTTGCTTCCTCCCCACTGCCTACCCTGCTTCTGACCTGAGCTTTCACCTAGCTGTTAGCACCCAACAAATTGCCTGGCTCAGGACAGACCATCCATAAATGCTGACTAAAAGAATAAACTGTGGTTTTCTTGTGCTTAGTTCAACTTGGATATTTACTGAGGACTTCCTATGTATGCCTAGTCCTGTGCTGCTGGTCCTTATTCTGGACAGCAGTCAGCATCTCCCCAGGAATAGGCCACCAGCTGAGGGGCCTCATCACAGCACCGTGGGCAGCATTCACAAGACCCCGAGCACCGACCACATCATAGATGAAAGGTGTTGGTAGGTAAATTCCTTGGTACTTCCTTTTCGTTGAGCTATCCATATTCTGCCTCACCTTTCATTACAGACAAGTCTGACTCAAGTTCTACACTCCCCAGGGGCCTTACCGTGTCGATGCGGGCTCTGGAACTTGAGCTAAGCGACCCAGCTCCTGAGTTCTGCTGCATTATGACAAAATCCCTTAGAAAGAACTTTGTGGGAAAGCACACAGCTCTAGAGCCAGGCAGATGTGAGTCTGAACACCAGCTCTGCCACTCAGCTAGCCACATGACCTTGTGGAAGTCACTGCCTCACTGAGCCTCAGTTTTCTCCTCTAAAAACAGAGGTGCTACAATGCACCTGAAGGGGTTGCTCCAAGAGCACATGTGAGTAGTCAATAAATGCAGGTGCCCTTCACCTTTGCCCCATGTGGATTGTGACCATCCAGGCCCATGCTTTTCACACTGCCAGGTACAACCCCACCAATGACCAGGGCACTGCGAAGGCGACAAGAGTAGATTATCATCAGCATTGTTTTGAATAAAGAGAACAGACTAAAATAATACTTTAGAATGCATCACACATAGTCAGGGTTAGGCACTGCCTCACGAAACTTTTGTTCCTGGCACATACACAAATTAAGTTTCTGCACACACAGCCACATACTGGGTCACACATAAAATTTATGTCCTTGCAAGTCAGGGTGAAAAATATTTGAAAGACACTATTGACTTTTAGCCTAGAATCCTAAAAAATCTAACTTGCAAACCCTAAAACAGATAAGGGAGAAGCTGAAGGCTCTATCTCTGTCCAGATCCTCTCCCTTCCTGACACCCTCCTCAAGTGTCATGAGCTCCAGCCTAGGGAATCCAAGGGGTCAGGGTTCACAGTTAAATGAACACTGGGGCAGCCTATGTAGGAGTATGAAAAAAACATCATCTGCTGACTAAAGGTGATCTTTAAAGAGGGGCGTAAACATTCTACCCAGCACAGCCAGATACGCAGCCCCCCCACCCAATTCCTGGCCCGATGGTCACTATCCCCAGTGACATCAGTACCAGCTTCAACTTCCAAACCTTCATCATTCATGGGAAAATATCAGTGGAGTCAGAACAGTCTCAGGGTTTAGGATAGAAGCAACAAACACCAAGAATCCTACAGGCTCGTTTCCAAGGGTACAGATAAGTCTGCTTTATCTAAGGGATTTAGCCTCATTTCAAATTTGTACTTGAATTTTATCTCCTAGAAGGCCTTTTCACCCTGAAGAAAGAGAGGGGGGAAAAAAAAAAAATCAAACCAGACAACCAGCCCAGTTGGTCCTAAATTTACTATATGAGTTAATGTCAAAGCCTACACAGGCCCTTCTGGTCAAGTAACATCTTCTCTCCTTCTGCAGAGCCCCTTCTGTGAGTCAGAGGTGGTGCTGGGTGGTCACCTTACAGCACCCTGCAGGTTAATCATCGTCATCTCCAGATGAGGAAACTGGGGCACAGAGAGGTTTCACGGCCCTCATCAGGGCCACAAGACAATAGCAGGAAGCCAGGTTTGGGCAGGGGCTTCTGTAGTCCTGAGGCACACTCTTCCTACCATGCGATCTGAGAGGCTGCTCCCATTGTCAGTCTCACAGCCCTCTCACCTGGCCCTCAAACATGTGCTCTCTGGGGTAACAACCACACCCCCTCCTTGGAGACCACATCTACCTAAGTACAAAGACTTGTCTGGTCAACTGCTCCAGCACAGAACTCTCTGGATCCTCTTACTGTATGTCTCAGGATGGCTCTACTTAAATGTCCCACAGGCACCTCAATATCACCATGTCCACCAAAGTCAAATCCATTAACCACCTTTGCCAAATCTGCTCCCTCTGTGTTTCTGATCTCAGCTGGTGGCACCAGCAAACCCTTCACCAGCCTGCACTCAGGAGTGCACCATGATTTTCTTGCATATCCACAAAATGTCCACTGGGACCTACTCTCCACCCACTTTGGTTTTTCCCTAATTTCTCTCTCTACCCCAGGGTCTCCTGCCTCCCAAGTAACTTAAAACTGGCAGCTGGATCTGACCCAAGCAAAAGCCTCACACCATCCCCTCTGGCCTCTGTAATCCTGCCCAAGCTCCATAGCTAAGTGGCTAAGATCCACCATGACCTGACCTTCCAACCTTCTCTCTCTTTACTTTGGGCCCCAACACCACCTGATGGACTGGGAAGCACTCACCACACGTTCAACAGTGCCCACAGACACATGCCTCTGCCACTAGCCAGGAGCTCAACAGGCACGCACTGGGCCTTGCTCACCACCCCACCTCCAGTGCCTAGCAGAGCGCCTACACAGACCTGGTGCTTAGGGATACCTCACTGAACAAAAGGACAAATAGCACTTTGGAAACAAATAGGTCCAAGATGCCATTTCTCCCCTGGAGGGAATTCAGAAAGACCAGTCACAGATGGTAATAAATATGAGTTCAGAAAACAAAAGGGAAGCTCAAGAACAGGGCAGTCAGGGAAGGCTGGAAAACAGGACAGTGGGCTCAGCTGACCCCTAAAAGCAGCTGACAGTGGGGACAGTGGAAAATGGGGCAGGGGCTGAGAAAACACTCTGAAAACGCAGGGAAGATTCAGTCTTACCAATCAATTAGGTAGATGTCTGGAGTTAAGTTGTTCTTCTTGAAATGAGCAAATAATTTCGGCAAATTTTCTTCAAAGAATACCTCAAATGCAGCAAAATAAGTCAACATCTAGGAAGATAATGTGAAATATACTAATAAACTAATTATCAACACAAGTTTTCAACCTACAAAAATATTCAGATATTTATACCTTTAGAATCTAATAATTATCTTCTCATGTAATTGCTAACACATTGAATGGCAACTCATTGTAGGCACTATATAGGCAAATTGTAAACAAGCACCATTTCTAATCTTTACAATGACATCATTAGCTACATGTTATTATTTCTTCAATTTATAGATAAGAAAACTGAAACCCTGAACAGCTGTGCCACCTGCCAAGTGAAGGCACAGCCTGAGCACATGGTGAAGCTGGGACCTGCATCTGTGCTGTCCCCCTGCCAACACTGAGCCTCACAGTGTCCTCTTTTCTAGGAACCAGGAATGTACAAACTCTAAAATTATCCAAAAAAGCAAGCATGCCCCACTCTCTACCCCTAGCACTTCTAGAGGGAATATACTAATAATATCCAAGGCAAGGGCAACATTGCTCTAGTTTAAAAATGCAGACTTTTGAATACAGTTAGGGAGAAAACAATACAGGAAAGGGAAGAAGTCACAGTCTATATTTTACAGAAACTTGCTTTTCAACTTTTTGCAGGTTTTGCAAGAAAACAAAATGCACAAAGCATGGGAGCAGCACTGAAAGAGAAAGAGCTCCAACTGGATTGGGAGCAACATACATCTGAACGTGGCCCAGTTCTGTCCCACCACCTGCTAGCTGGATGCACGTGGGCAGATCACAACTCTGATTTTGTTTGCTGGTCTTAATGAAAAGATTACACTGTAAACCAATGGCTCTCAATGGGGGTGATTTCGCCTCCTAGAGAACATTTGCCAATGTCTGGAGATACATCTGATTGTCACAACTGGAGGTGGTGGGGTGTGGACTACTGGCATTAGCTGCTAACCATCCTCCAATGCACAGGACAGCTCCTGCAACAAAGAGTTATCCAGCCCAAATGTCAACAGTGTTGCTGGTGAGAAACCCTACTCAGCATTATGGTTCTATGGTTTTTCCTTAAAAAATAAGCTAAAATTCCTAAGCACAGTTTTTATCATATGTTTCCAAAGGGAAAGCTGGGGTGTTACCTTCAAACTTAGGAATTTAGATAAAAATCATTTTATTATATATAAGATAAAATTAAACTTATATCTAGGAATTAATATCATAAGCAATGGAAGGCCAGTAGATATATTAGTAACAATGAGTCATCTCAAGAGTAAAAATCTTTCCTAGAGATTTTTTTCAATTTCTGACGATTATTTTTCTTGGAAATGTAAATTTTCACCTGATTATGAAAGTAATACCTGTAAATGCTCATTGTAGAAAACTTAGGGAATACAAAAACACTACTAATCCATAAATCATCCATCAATAAACTCTACTAATTTCATGGTATATTTCCTTTTATTGTTAAATATGACAGCCATTATAGTGTATGTTTTATTTTACGTATCTTTGAAAAAATTAACATTTTATCTTAAACACTTTCCCACATTACAGTTCTCTGCAAACATCACTATTGCATTAGATATATCACCAGATTTTAATTTATCAGTCTGCATTCTCCTTAATCTCATTTTAAACTGTTTTCATATTTACAATTATAAATAATTATGTAATGAGTATCTTTGAGCCTGATGTCCATGTTTATGACTTTCTTAGAATTGGTTTTTATAAGCAGAATTGCATGCCAATGCTATTTACAACTACTGAGACTTAATGTCAAATTGTCTTGCAAAAGGACTCTGTCAATTTATACCACCCCAATAGCCACCAGTTTAGCAACAGTTTCTAAATACTTTTTTAAAAATGTATGTACTACCAGAGCAAGAAATACTCAAGAATCTTTAAGATATTAAGGAATAAATATTTCCTAGCCAATCTAAACTATTATATTTGTATTGATCTTAAAGTACTAGTGATAATTGTCAGCAAATTACCAGCAAATCAGGGCAGTGCTAATTTGAAAGCTGATGGGTTTCTCTTCTGAACCTTTATGTGGGAGGAGAAAAAACTGATGGGTTTGTTAAATCGGTGACCAGAATGTATTCAAATCTCAGTCTTCCTAAATGTAAGCTTTGAACAAATCCCTTCACTCTGAGCCTCGTTTCCTCATCTGGGCCATATAGGTGTGCTGGGCCCACTCCCTAGGGCAACTACCGCCAACTCCTTCCATTTATTCAGTGTGGTAAAGACCCAGCCATGGGAGTACACTAAACAAACTGCTTTTTTTTTTTTTTTTTTGGAGACACCCGGGCTAGAGTGCTGTGGCGTCAGCCTAGCTCACAGCAACCTCTAACTCCTGGGCTTAAGCGATCCTTCTGCCTCAGCCTCCCAAATAGCTGGGACTACAGACATGCACCACCATGCCCGGCTAATTTTTTTTTTTTTTTTTTTTTTTTAAATAAAGGAGCATGGTCTTAAACATGTCTCCTTTCTCCTATGTATAAGCACACTTCATGAAACAGAGCCCCAATATGACAATAAGTAGCAACACAATTATAAGATGCTCTCTTTGACAGACCTAAATGTGGACACTGCTACTGAGCTTTTCCTTTGACATAAATGTATATGTTTACGCAAGAGCCACCCCATCTCCCTTAAAGAATACATTTTCAGAAATACAGGTACTGTCTTTCCGAAAGAATGTACTAAGAAATTCATACTAAGAAAAACTTAAATAAAATTTAAGTTCAATTCAAAGCCGAAATAATCCTCTACCTTATAGTGCTACTTATTCTAAACATCTCTTCCTAGAGGGAAAATGCATTATATTTACCACTGAAAAGACTATAAATGACTAGGCAACTCTTGGTGTGTAGAGACAATACCCAGAGTACATACACACAGAATACTCACAAGGCCATGATCCACTCGGAAAAACGCCATTTGACAGGGTTTATTCAAAAGATTAGAAAAAGCAATAAAGGCATCTGCAGTATCTAAGTTCAAGATCAATACTGCCGCTATAAACGACATGCCCTGAACCTGAGGAAGGAGAAAAAGGTGTATTAAACTAACACCAAGGTCAGAGCAGCTTGTTCATTTTATTATTTTTTTTTACTTGTACAAATTTATGAGGTACATGTGAAATTGTGTTACATGTATGCAATGCACTGAGATCAAGTCAGGGTATTTAGAGTGTCCATCACCCGAGTACAATACATTTTGTTAAGTACAGTTACTCTATTCTACTATCAAACATTGAATTGATTCCTTCTATGGTACTGTATGTTTGTACCTTTTAACCCATTTCTCTTCAGACTCTCTCCTCTCTCCCTATTCGTCCTTCCCAGTCTCATTCATTTTATTGAAGAGGAACCAAAAGGCCCTCATGCTAGAAGGGTCTACACAGCCACCCCACTCCCCCATCCACTGCCCTTGCTCAGAACCACCACTCTGCCACACCAGCCACCTAGTCTGCTCTCCCTCAGTCCCCACCCCACCCTGCCCAAATGGAAAACCATAAACCAGCCTCCTAGGTGTTTTGTATTTGAAATATTGCCCTTTAGTATGTGTGGTGTCCTGGTGTTATAAATGTGTATATCTAACTTAACGTGCTTAATTTAAAACCATGCATGCACATACACACAACTGCTAAGCTGCAGAAATATCAGCAATACCTTTTTAAAATGGTTAAGGCTTTTTTGATTTAACGCTGGAAAAAAATCACATGCATCTATTTAAAATGTGATTAATGCCACAGAGCAGCCATGTATCTCAATTTCTTTATGAGGAAACTGAGTCAATTCATTTACCATGGGACTTTTCATACTCCTCAATAAAAAAACTAAGGTATTTAACATTTATAGCTAAAATGTGCTGGACAATATTTGACTTTCTTTTTAGATAATAACAGTAAAAATGCTGAGAAACTTCACTTACATAACCCACATCCGGTCGGTAACAAGTATAAGCGCCCAAAATACTGTGCAACATGTCATGATACGGACCACCCTAAAAGGATCAACACACCAAAAACAACACATGCGTAAGTATTGTTAGTGTTCAGAATGACATGTGATGCTGCTGCTGCCACAGTCACACCTGCTATTTTCAGAGGACGAACTATTTGCCAAGCATTATGCCAGCAGCTTTATACATACTACATAATTTAATAAACCAACTACCAAATTTAATAAACTACCTACCAATTCTCAGTTTAAAAAGTCTATAGCTCATATGAAACTGCTTTGAAAAAAGCTGGTGGTCACGTATGAGCATCACCCTAGAAAAATACCCTTAACTTGGCTCCTGCTATATAGCTGTGTGCCTCTTCAAAGTTCAACAGGTGAGCCAGGTACCCAGGGTCCTTCAAAGCAGGTGGCTGCTCGCAGTCATTCAGACTGTCTCTCAGCTGTGCCCATCATCCTGACTGTGCTTTCTGCCTCCCTTGCCTTGCCTTTCATTCTGTTTCTTCTGTGTTGTTCTGAATGGCAGGTGTAGGAAATACATTCTAAGTCTTAAGTTCTAGTCACGACCATTTTATTTCAAACATTCTCCCAACTCTCCCATCCCTCCAAGATTTCCATTTGCTCCTGTAACTGTGTCTAAAAATTTTTTAAGTGTTGAAATTTTTTTTTCTAAATAAACACAGGAGAAATCGCAGAGATGCCTCACGCTGATGTTAGCGTGTCAGATGACACTATAAAAGGACTGGCTGAGTCCACATTAAACTTACTGTCCATGTCTACCAGGTATCTACCAGTTAACACAGGGAATAAAAATCACTCATGGTAAATGACTGGGAAGTCATTCCACAGATGACTACAGCTAGCTGACAAAAGAATGCCATGGCCCAGACCATCATATTCTGACATATTTAAAAAGCTAAGAAAATGGAGAGACATTCCAAACCACAGCGGGACAAAAGAAAAAAAAAATAGCAAAAAGAGGGCAAAAAAACCCAACATCCAGGGCTAAGAGGGTAGAGGGTGGGGATCTGTGGTGGTACCAAATGCCAACCTAAGGACTAGTGTGACTGTAGGAGAGTTTTATCCAGTCCTAGGCTAAATGAGGAAAAATAAGAGCATGACACTAAACTTTTCTTAAAGCTAAATATTTTCAACTTAAAAGATTTTATACCATTATCATCATGTCCTTCCTTCTCACTTGGTGCTAGGAGATGGTAGTTCCTTATTTTAAGTGCTCTTAACTTGTTTTGGACATCTGTTTCCGCACACTTTCCTCTCCCATTGCCCTTTTTTTTTTTTTTAATATTACCCATTTATGAGATCTAGAACTTTGGGAAGCACAGGCTGAGGGAGAAACATGCCAGGGAACTCAGAGAGAAAGAAAAGGCAAGCTCTCTGCCCATCTGTGCCCAACCCCATCTAAAGAGACCTCTAGCCTAGAGCCTAGAGCTCACGCTCCTCCTCCTGCACATCTTTCTGCACCCAGACAATAATTCAGTGATTCTCAAAGTCAACGTTTCTGAAGCTGAGTCCATAAGAGATGTTCCATGAGAAATATTCTGGGGTTCTAGCTATTGGAAAAGCTGGGCTTGGCCTTCTGCGGGGCTTTAGCACACTCTCGGGGCTCTGTGACTACTCGAGAAGCACTCAAGGTCCATAATCACAGGGACCCTTGAACCCCTCTGACCACAGACACCTCAACAGCACTGCATACAACTAACACTTCAAAAAGCATTTTAGGAAACCCTGCTCCGGCTGTTATCTGAGTTCTATTTGCTCCCCTTTCTTCAGGCCAATCCTGCCAGAATTTTCCTTTTCTTTTTAGCACAATCACTGCTAAGTAAAAAGCTTACTAAGCTACTTTCTACCAGGGCTGAGAGATCCTACACTGGATTAAAAGGTCAGGAACGCAAGTTTCCTTGGATGCCGCAGCCGCTCTGTCATCACACTCACTCACACTTCTGTGGCTGCCTGGCATGAAATGACTATTCAACTTTGGTTGGATTTAATTTCAAATTATGTTCAAAGATATTTAATAACTAGCACCGATACATGCCAAGTACTGTCAACAGCCCTCTTAGGCTGGTATGATCACCCTCATATTATAGATGAAGAAACTAAGGTTCAAAGAGATTAAGTGATTTTCCCAAGGCCCTAAAGCTAGTAAGAAGGCAGTCTGGGATTCAAACCCAAATCTTTTGAAATCATAGATAAAACTCCTTTCTAAAAAGCAGCTTTTTCTGGGCCCTCCTCCAGAGCCCAGTGAGGAGGTACATGAACTGTGGGTGCAGGGTGCAGAAGGACCTGGGACTCAGGGTGAAGAAAGAACAGCAGAAAATCTGAAATCTGCCCAGTGGGAGAGGAAGGGTTCTGGAAAACAGGCTGCCCAGAAAGTCCACTGCCTGCCACAAAGCCAGGGCAGTGCTCACGGCGTTTACGAACCAGACACCAAGACCAAACTTTTTGTAGCTTTGTAGATTCTCTCCGTTTCCTCTTTTTCTGAAGACCCAAATAAGAATGTTTCTACCTGGATTTAGAAAATGGAGGAAGTAAGAGAATAAGAACATCCCACCAGGCATCACTGGGGTCCTCACTCTGCCCTGAGTTGATCCACGTCATAGCAGCAGAACCATAGGTGACTCCAGCAGGCACAAGGAGCCAACTGGAGCAGAAAGGAAATGGGCAAGGGGCGGACGGGCCTACAGACCTAAGATACTGTAACAAGCTGGCAGAACACGATGCCCTACGCTTCTGGACCCTCAACACTCAGGCTCTTGTGTTCTCTGCTTTGTAGAGTTATTCTGATACTGCAAAAACTCCCTGATCCTGGAAGCCAAAGCCTCTTCTCAGTCCTCCCTTCCCAAAGCACTTGTGGTACCCAGCTTCAATGCTGCCAGCTCTAAAATGCCTACTCCCTCAGATGCCTGGACCCCATCCTGGTACTCTGACTACCCTTCTCAGCTGGAGGGCAAGTGTGTCTCAGAGCTCTGCCCTTAGCACTCTCCCTCCTCCAGAGCAGGGAACAATCTTACTCATTTCCATCCCTCCCACTCCAGCTGGTCTCCACTTCAGAACAGAGTAACCATTTGTAAAGCAGGGTTCACGTAATTGAATAGTGTCTTTTCTGTTCATTCCTTTAGCAAGGTTCTCTCTTCCAAAAGGAACTGGGGATTCCCTGAACAATCAGCTGTTTGATGCTTCCTTTCTAGTCCAACTTCTGCCTTCGATGCCCTTCCTGTTTTCTGGTTATACTGCCATTCAAACCTAGTCCAAGCATAGCCTGAGAGCCACTTCCTTCCTCTGTGGCCCCCCGCCCTGACCTCCTCCCCTGACTGTCCACCTCCACCACCCCACCCCATCCCTGCACCACCAGGAGAAGGAGCAGTGCCTGCTCTGTGATTTCAGAGTCCCTGGACACAACCACAGTCCTGCTAAGCCCATCTAGCCTCTACAACTTCAGGCCTGCTCATTCTGGTGGCCACTTAACTGATTTGTTCTAATTTATTCCACTATCCTTTACTGGTTACCTACTGCATGCAAGGCATGATGCTAGAAACCTGGGCATGACAGTGTCAGACTGGAGATTTCAAGACTGTTCTGGAGGGAATGAGGTGAATGGAAGGAGCGCAGGAGGCCAGTGAACCATGAAGATGAGAATTTGAACTAAATAAAGGCAGTGAGATTGGAGAAGGGACAGATGCAGAGATAATCTGCTGAAAGGTAGACCTTCCAAAACCACCCATTATAGACTGGATAAGGGAGGGGTCAAACAAGACCCCCAGATAAACATCTACAGGCTCAAAGAATACAAGGTCTTCAAAGAGCCCTGCTCAGAACTCCACAACCTGCTGCTGGCAGCCCTGTCCTATGCTCAAATGTCCATGGAGAGGCTCCACTCCACTCTTACTGCCATCCAAGGAGCGTGTCCTATCTCCCACAGCTGGCTGCTGTTCCTAGTGGTGTCACTGTTCTCCTGACTCACGTGCTCAGAAACCCCACCACCTGTCCTCGGCCACCCTCCCTGGCTACACCAATGCTGCCAAGGATTTCCCTTTCTCCCCCAGGCTCACTGCACTGGACTCACTGTAGCCGAAGCCAATCACACCTTGCCGGTCCTGCTGAGCGGGTGCTGCTGCTACATACAGTGCTGAAAACAGAAGAGCACCTGCCAGATGAGGCCACCTGCACACGGCCCTTCCTGTGCTAGACCTACAGAGGCTGCAAGGCATGCATCCCGAAAGGACAAGAACGTCTTTAAAAGAAAAAGTATGGTCATATTAAATATTCATTGGAAAGGATCAGATATACTTATTTGAAAAAATCTAAATTATTAACAGTAAGACCCAGCCTACCCCACCCTCAGTCTCTAAAAAAACCTAAGAACTTTTCAAACTTGATTACAAATATATGCAGTTTGACATCTACGAATTTTAGATGAAACATACTTGAAAGCAACAAATCACCACTACTTACTTGCTGGAAAATGCAAAGATTAGGAAACGTTCTAGAAATGTCCAGTTTAATAAGTTCCAGACTAGCTTCTCTGTCTGCTGCTGAAAACCCAGCATCTGTCAGAAGATATCAAAAGTCACTACACTCCTCAGTGGCATGAATGTAGAATAATTACAAGGCTTTAAAGTTTTGTAAGAATGAAACAAGGAAAGAAGTTCTCCGAAGTACACTGATCTAATTACATCTTAACTCAGAGTCCACCTTCAGAGTATAGAATAGTTTATAGAGTTTCTTATTTTAGAGAACAAAAATTCCTATAGCACCAGCTAATCCTAGATCATTATCAGATATTTTCTAGATTCTGAAATCAAAATCTAATTTGATGTTACCTTCATCAACATAATCAGTGGAAAATAAGGATAAGCAAGGAAATATACACAAATGAACTCCACGCATTAAAAAGAAAACACCAAAAAAATCATTATTTGATCTCAAACATCACTGGTCTAAACTTAGTATATTTAGGAGCAGTATCATATTCATGTAACATTTCTAACAAATATTCATAAATAACTTGTTTTATATATTTTTAAATTCTAATACCACATAGACTATAAAAAAAGATCAATAAAAAACATACTTCTTAACCAAAAGAAGTAATCGTTCTTGTGTGTTATGGGAAATTCTAAAAGCATAATCTAGCAAATACCAGTGTTCTTGCTTCTTTGGAAGTAGTCCCCCCTTTAGGAGCCAATACTCAACTAATCCCAGGCACTGGGCTACTGTAAATCACGTGAAAAGCTTTTAAGGAAACGATATTGGTTACGACCAGCCCTCTAGCATGTTAAGACACAAATAGCTAGCAGGAACTGGTATGTTCTATTTCTTAAAAAAAGCTTTTTTTCCTTTAATTTTTGCTTCAAAAACCCTGTTTCCCATGAAGCTTTTAGAAATCCACATCAACCACTACTGCAGTGAAGTAAACTTTGTTATGTAATAAAGAATGCCATAGATAATGACCAAAGCAGCACGCTGGTTTCAGAAGGGTCTATACCTTCACTCTCCACTTCAGAACCTCCTGTGCTAAGGGACCGCCACCTCTCCTTGGCTCGGGCAAGACAGATGTCAAAGAGCTCTGGGGGAAAAAAGCATCTGGGTAAGTCTTATATGCATATGTATTTTTCACACACTACTATCTCCTTCAAATATTTAAGTTCAACTATAGTAGGCTTAATTGTACACTAAAAAGCTACTTAAACAATTCCCCCCAACTTTGCCTGAAAAGTATTTTCATTGTTTAAAGACACAGCAATGTACAAAGAAAGAATACACATAATACCACCATGCCCAGTATTTACCTCTGTTACACAACCCACGCACAAAACCATCTTATTTTGATTTGTGATTTGTCCACTGCCTCTACCAGACTGTGAGCTCCTTGAAGGTAACACTATGAAAGTCTCTCACTCACCTCTGCATCCAGAACAAACCACACTGGGCTTGACAGAGAACAATGCAACCAATGAATACCTGACTGATGGAGGGAGGGAGGAAGGCAGGGAGAAGCAGAAAACCATCTGGTCCAAGAAAGGACATGATGCAAGTGCTCCCACCTGGCACAGGCCTCCTATTCTTGCTGCCTGCAGTGAAGCAGGGGTGGAAGCAGATCCCAGGAATGGCCAGAGGCCTCAGAGAATAAGGGCTCTTGCTGGCAGAGAAGCATCACAGCAGTCACAAAATAACCTCCATATTTAGAACTTATTTTTTCGATAGTTCTTCTCTTTGGGTAGTTTGGTAATAGTTAAGTAATAACTCATGCTCACAAAATTTACTAGTTTACACAGACCTCCATGAGTATATCCATGCCCTATTCTTCTTCAATGGACAATAATGAAGACTAACCTCACAGAGCTCTTTCTCAGAGCCCTGCTTCCCCTACCCAGCCCAGTCCCAGCTGCCTCCTGTTCCTCTGGCCTCGATGCTTCCCAGCTCCCGGATGTCTCAGACCACTAATAATCACTAGTCAATCAGAGACTTTAACTGAAGCCACCCAAAGAACTTTCATCACTCTAATTTTTCCATCATTACTTTTGGAAAAAAAGCAGAGCACACCTGCCTTCTAGAGAGTGACACTATTTTATCAATATGTAACTCAAATTCTAGTGACATAATTATAACCCAACAAGTAAAATCTAGATTAAGGCCCTTGTTCTAGCCTTGTGAGGGATCCAACTTACACTCTGTGGTGGCCTGCCACGGCAGGAGGAGGTGCAGTTATGAAGTACAATTTCACAGCACCACTGCCCGCAAGGCAGCAACTCAGTGCAGGTGCTGCTGCCAGGACTACTCCGGCAGTGCTCTGAGCTGGTGGCTAGAGCACCCGGTGGGGCCTTTGCCTGCTCTTAGCCTCCAGGAGGCAGACCAAGCTTTATTTTGGCAGGAGATGGGTGAAAACCACTGTGTGGCCATGACCTTGAGGGAACCACTTCCCACATCAGGTATTTGACAGTTAGGGCACAGATGTCAGTAGCCTAAGGGTAAAATGGGTCCAAGTGTCAGAGTTTCAAAACTCTCCCCCTTGGCTCTATTGGTATGTATTTTGGGGTTGGGGTGGGAGCTAGAACAGCTACTACTACTTCTTCCCAGACACCCTGCCCCAATTTCAAAGTACAAGAGTGACTTAGGCCTCAAGAGTGAAGTTTTAATAGTACTGTTAGGTTGACTTGACTTTCAGTAAGTTTCCAATTATACAATCACAAAAAGAACAAAACTCTGTGGCTTCCCAAATCAAAACATGGGCTTCAGAATCAGCTAAGGCTAGAATCATAATCCTGGCCCCAGACACACTAGCCATGAGGCCTGGGGCACAGTCTTCACCCTTCCCAGGATGCTAAACGTTCTCGAGAGGAAAATGAGGTCAAGGTCACTGCCTATTATTAAATAAGGCATGTAAGTAAAGAACCTAACATGATGCCTGGTACCCAACAACTGGAGTCCAAGATCATTTGTGCTCTTACACCAGCTTGGAGATGCGGTAAAATTGAGATTAAGTAAGACCCAATAAGGCGGCGTTCACTCACCCAACAAGTATTTCTTGAGGACCTGACGTGCCGAGACTTGAGCTGGGCACAGGGACAGAGCAGAGAGCACAGCAGATGAGGCCCCAGCCTCCTGAACACTAGTTCTACTGGGGGCCACTGACATTAACCAGCTAATCATACAAGACAGACACAGTTTAAACAAAACGAGCCAGTATCAGGGATTAGACAGACATTTAAGACATATGATTGATCAATTAGCTATTTAGCACAATCTACTATGATAGGATCCATAGAAGGTTTTTTTTTTTTTTTTTTTTTTTTGAGACAGAGTCTCACTCTGTTGCCCGGGCTAGAGTGAGTGCCGTGGCGTCAGTCTAGCTCACAGCAACCTCAAACTTCTGGGCTTAAGCGATCCTCCTGCCTCAGCCTCCCGAGTACCTGGGACTACAGGCATGCGCCACCATGCCCGGCTAATTTTTTTTTTGTATATATATATTTTAGCTGTCCATATAATTTCTTTCTATTTTTAGTAGAGATGGGGTCTCACTCTTGCTCAGGCTGGTCTCGAACTCCTGAGCTCAAATGATCCGCCCACCTCGGCCTCCCAGAGTGCTAGGATTACAGGCGTGAGCCACCACGCCCGGCCCCATAGAAGGTTTTAATTTAAATAAAAGCAACCCAGTCATCAGTGAGAACCAAAAATGTAAAAAACACACAAAGTATTGTGCATTACATTCAATTTGCAGGGACAGGGTTATTGATAGAGTTTAGAAATTTTCAAGAACATGGACTGAAACAGATGCTCAGCAATTTCTGCAAATCTCAAATTCTAAGGATGCTTTTAAAAAGCTATTTCCACAAGTTAAATGTTATGCACCTTCTCATGTAAAGATATTAAACCAAATTTCTGAAGGTATGGATTTAGCCAAAAGAGGAGCTTTGGAGGGAGTTCACTGCTCCCATGTTCCCTCTTTAGTACCCTGCTGCACAGAAGCCAGTAACCATCCAACCAACCAGCTGACGTTCCTCAAGATAAAAATAGTAACAGGAACCCCAACTAAGAGAGAGAAGATACAAATTAATCTGCTTTAAACTCAAAGGCCTTCACCAGAATAAAAACTGCATCATCAACTCCACCAGCCAGTATTGGGCACCTGACAGAAGAGCAGGAAGGTGTCCCTGTCCTCCCTCAGCTTCAAGTACAGGCAGGGATACAAAAACAAGAAAGAACGGCTACCATTTATTAAGCACTTAAGTCTGTGAGCTCCTGGCACCAATTTCACTATGGCTGCACAGAGCTCTACAGAGTGCTTGGGACACACTGCAAGTGAATCCAGTCTGGTGGAGGAGATGCTGACGGCATGAGAATGGTGAGCGCAGTTCTCGCACAATGCCCCCAGACTTAAGCTACTAGCGCCCCAAGGACCTCAGTCCTAGCACAGTAAGTTGTCCCTGCTAAGGCTGTCTGAAAACAATCCCACAAAAAAAACAAGGTACCCTTGTACAATACATAACTCCACAGAAAGAGCCACCTGCCTCCACTCATTTTTACATCACAAGGCTAACCTCTACAGGACTTTGGTAAGTGGTCCTAAGGTACCTCACACTGATGAGCTGGTACCCACTATCCAGGCTTTTGCTCTGAACTATCAGGTAACCGAAACACCTACGACTAAACCCAGGCCTCCCAGCTGCCCCGTCTCCTGGAGGACAGTCACCTGGGCTCTCAAAAGACACAGCTTCATGGCAATGGTTGCCACTGTTAAGGGCAGAGGGAACAGAAGAAGCTAAAGGACCCAGGGGGTGGATTCCCCAAAGCTAGGATCATGCAAACCACTCACCGTGGGTGATATTTAACTCGTTGCCAATGGCTAAGCTCCAGACTTTGCCTCTCACACTTGGAGGGATTCCCTGCCACCACAAATCTCGAACTTTTCTAGAGCACCACCTGGATAAAAACAGAAGCATGAGTTTATGAGTTTGTTCTCCACAAAGAAATAGTTGTCTACCTAGCCCCAAACCACCAGGAGCTAGGGATGCACAGTTATATAAGGCACAGCCCCTGCCCTCAGGGAGCTAAGAGTCCAGGGCTCTGTAAAGATCAGATCAACAATCCCCATTCACTGGGCAACTATCATGACAGGTATTGAAAGATACAGCACGGCAGGGAGCACAGCAGGGAGCACCACAAGCCAGCAGGCCCAGGGCACTATTCTGGAGCCAAGTTCTGAGTAAGCAGTAGCAATTTAAGCACATGAAGGATGAGAAGGAGTTTTTGAGCAGAAAACACAGAAAAAAGAAATAACCCAGCCTCCTACAGAAACTGCACATAGCTGCACATGGGTGAGGAGGGCCAGACAGCACTGCTGCAGAGCTGGGGGTAGAAGACAGACCTCAAGGGCCCCATGAGGCGAGTCCAGAGAGACAGCAGACAGCCACCACACTACTATACAGGCGGAGCACTGAGGTTCAAGCTGCCAAACTCTAATTGTGGAGAACAACTCTGCTGACTCAGGACATTCGGGATTGCACAAAGTTGTTCAGATCTGCCGGTCACAATGAACACATACTGCCAAAAGACTGCACAACGCAAAGGTTCCGCAGACTCTCAAGGTGCTCCTGAACACAGCACAGTGGGGGAGCACAGGCTTTGAGGCTGCAGACACCAGCAATGTGGAGCAAATTACTTTTCCTCCCTGAACCTGTACCATTCTCTCTAAAATCAAGAGGATGAGACCTACCAGCCAAGGGCCGTTTTGAGGACTAAGCGGGATAAAGTACAAAAGCATCCAGCACAGCACCTGGTAGAGTCCATGTGCATTCAGTGGCGGCTGTTGCTTGTATATGTGCATTCAGATCACACCTAACACAGGACAGTGTAGGACGGGCCAGGGGCGGGCTCTGCTGCCTCTTAGGGAGCAACAAGTGTTCTGAGAACCTCTATTCCTGTTACTGGGTCCCATTTAAGAAAAACTGTGAAGTGTTTCCTGGCAGTAGCAAGCCTTCTGAGGACACTGCCTAAGAAAGCAGGCTCTGAACATATTATCCTCGTGGAGACCCTCAACAGGCAATATGACCGCTAAAGTGAGAGTGACACCCCGGTGAGTGTCGTGAGTGAGTCTCCAACATTCTGACATGCAGGGCAAGAGCACAGGGAAACTGGCATCCAAGCTCCTTATGTGCCTCTGTGCACAGCCCTGGGACTGCTGCCCACACACTTGCCCCTACCCATTCTGAACACGCAGGAAGAAACAACAGCTGTCCCTCAGATGTAAAGATGACAGCAGCTGCCGGACTCTGCGGGGCACACACTCCACTGATACTGGGGGTCATCACCAAGGAACACCTGGCCTCCACCCTCACAGAGATAAAGACAAGCTCAAGCAGACAGCTGCGGTATACCCAGAGAAGTCTGCCACAGGCACTTCCAGCCAGGGTGGGGGCAGCAAAGTCTTCCGTGAGGAAGACTGAGCTTTAAAGAACACATAGGAGGGAGTTAGCTTGATAAGGAGGTGCAGGGCAAGAGCACCAGGAATGGACATGCAAAGGCCCTGAGGCTTAAAAGCAGCACCACCTCTTGGCAGCTCCCCGGGGAGAGGGCTCTGTCCACACAGAGGAGACACGAAGGGTGAGGCTGCAGAGGGAGGGTAGGGCTTCTCACAAAGGGTCCTGCTTGCTAAGCTAAGGATTCAGATTTTATACTGAGAGTCATAGAGGAAGTTGCTGGAATTTTAAGTGGGGAAGTAACTCACACTGGTGCTTTAGAAAGACGGCTCAGCAGATGAGTAGAATATGAAAGTATCCAGGAAAGTATACCCAGGAAAGGGACAGCAAGGGCTGAACCAAGGAAGAGGTGATGGAAGATTCTGCAACTTAAAGTTACTACATCAAAGGTCTTGCTATCAGCTACAATGATACTGCTGCAACCAACAGATTCTAGAAAGAAATGACCTGCAGTTCAGCAGTACCCACTCTGTCATATCTTACATTGTTTCCCAGTTAGGTAAAATCTCATTATTCCAAGTAAGGACAGCATTTCCAATGCTTTCCTCTACTTTGCATCTTTCTTCCAGCTGCTTTTTCCTCCGCTGGGCTTCTTTCAGCTCTAGAAATCACAATTAAAAAGGAAAAAGAAAATCTATTAACTGATAACCCCCATTTTCAAGCTAGATGATTTTTCTTAAACAGTCATGCTGCGAAAACACTAGAAAAACGACACTGAAGTAGAGCAAGCTTCAGCTTTCAAGGCTTACTTTATACTCTATTGACTTTAGAATGCTCAGGCATAATCCACCTTTAATAAGATTTTTTGTTATAACACGCATACACAAAAGTGTACGAATAAGAATATAATTAAATTAATAGAAAATAGAAAATCCATGAAACTACCATCAAAACAACATAAGTTACTTGGACACCAGAAACCCTCTTGTGCTCCCTGCCCCAGCCTCTTCCCAATGTAAACTCCATGCTGATTTCTAACAGCTTAGGCATTACTCTTAATGTAACAATAGCAACTCTGAGAAATGCCATGTATTTAGTTTATATATACTGTTTTACTATGATAAAATGTATGTAAAATTTACCATTTTAACCACTTTAAGTGTACAGTTCGGTGGCATTAAGTACATTCACAGTGTTGTGCAGCCATCACCACCACCCATCACCAGAACTTTCTCAGTTTCCCCAAACTGAAACTTTGTACCCACTAAACACTAACTTCCCATCCATCTTTCCCCCAGAATCTAGCAACCACCATTCTAATTTCTGTCTCTGAATCTGACTACTCTAGAGACATCACCTAAGTGGAATCATATAGTATTTGCCCTTTTGTGACTGGCTTATTTCCCTTAGGATAGTACCTTAAAGATTCATCCATGTCGCAGCATGTGTCAGAATTTCCTTCCTTTTTAAGGCTAAATAATACTCCATTGTGCATATATATCACATTTTATTACATATACTTTTTAAATATCCTAGAAAAACAGTTCTTTAGGTGTTGGAGGGATTTTATCAAATCTAATCACATCTTGTAAATAAAGAAAACAGCACAGACAAGGAAAGAAATTTGCATGTCATTACTGGCTGAAGCTTTCTCTAGTATTTTTATCCTATACAATCTCCTTTCTCATGTAAGTTGAAAATGTTATTTTCTTGAATAAAGATACCAGGAATGGATAGAAACATGCATTTCTGATCAAAAATTATAAATTTCAAAGAATTAAAGCATTCAGTATAGTTCAGGTTCTACGACTCCAAAGTTAAAAAGAAAATGCCCAGAAAAACACAAAATCTTGTGCTGCCTTATATAACCACACATGTGAATCCCATTACCTCGTTTTTTGGCCTGAACCACCATTTCTTCATACTGTTGTCTGTGTTTCTGAGCTTCTTCAGCTGGTTTTGCTGGGAGATTTCTTGACAGGAAATAAATGGTTTTTCACAATTATAAATATCAAATAAGCCTTTGAGGAAAAAACCTGAAGCATTATTTACTAAAAGATGTAAAGTTCAAAGAACAAAACCTAAATTTAAGACTATGCAGTTCTTTCACAAACTAAAAATATTTTCTTATAAAAGCAAAGCACACTTAGTGTAAAACAACTGAATTATAATGAATAGAAAGAAGAAAATAACAATTATCCATAATTACAATGCAGATAATATAAACAATTTTTTGCTCTATTTTCACCCCATTCTCCAAACAAATTTTGATTTGACTGCAATACACTAATAATTGTCAACAGTTAATCCTTGCAGTAGGGTATCCCAATAGCTTTTGTTACATGGATATACGAATACATTTCCTGGCTAGTTTTTTTTAAGTGTGTGAATTTCACATTAGTTATGTGGTTCATTTGTTTTGGTTTTTTATATACAAATGTACACCATAGTTCTAAGCGTGTAAAAAATGGGTGTACCTTCAAATCCCATTTTAAAAAAAAATGACATGCTCTCTTTCAGAAACATGCTTGTAAATTTGCTGGCACTGGAATTAATGGGAGGGCAGCAGTGTCTGGCTGCTTGTACCCTTCATATGTGACCCACATTCCCTGGGACATTTCGAAAAATTGTCACTTGCTGCAGGAGAACATGGCAAGCCCCCCAGTTCACGTTTCAGATCATTAAAAGGATTGGCCTTCACTGTGCAGAGGCTTTTCCCAGTGGTCTCTATCTAAAAACTCTTCAGTCCTCCACCTCAGGCTTTCTCTCCCCACACGCCCACGATTTTCAAGGACCAAGAATTAACAAAGGAAACGTTTCTCCTTTAGATTTCACCAATTTTAAATTTCAGGGAGAGCAGGGACCTTAGGGATTAATTAAGGAGGTTTTATAACGTCCTTTTTCTTTTTTAAACAGGGGATCTTCTATTCAAACACAATGTTCTATGGAAAGTCAACACTTAAAAGTAAGTAAGCTGTGACCTGGTACAATGGAGCAATCCCTTGTACCCCACTAAGATCTCCAAGCCCCATCTCCTTATCACATAGCAGGAAACCAGAGGCCCAGAAGAGAGGTAGGGACCTGCCTAAGATCACCCATAGGCTGCTTGATGCAGATCCCAAAGAACCCAATAGGCTAGTCCAGAAATTGTTCTACAATATCAAGGTACCTCCAAAATACCCACATTAGAGTACACTTTCCAGTGTTTCTTGCAGTTACAAACCTATCATTTATAACAGCTACTTAAGTTTTTCCTTTTTTTTTTTTTATTTTCTGCCCTTGGACATTGAAAAGTATTTTAAAATCCTAAATTAAAAAGAAAAATCATCTGAATAGGAAATCCTGGTCAGAACTTCTATGCTAAAGGACAATTTTCCAAATTAGTCATTTACTTTCATCACAGAACACATGTTAATATAGGGAATAAGTGATGACAGCTGACCTTTCTTCCCTCTTGCGACCCTAGCTCCTTTCTAATGAAAAGCAAGTTCTAAAACAAACTCTTATAGAGATTCTTCTTAAGACTCACGCTGGTCTGTCTTCGAGGATGAGCGCGGTGGTGGAAAGTGGCTCAAAATCAAGATTCTTCCTCACATTCTGCTTTGGAGAGGGTGGCTTGCTAGGTCTTCCAGTTTTGTCTTCATATTCCTAGGACAAAGAAACCAGGGATGATTTGGGGCCCAGCTAATTATGATATTATGAATTGTCTTTCTGAAAGCAAGAAAGTTTTTTGGTAATGAAGATCCTTTAAGTCAACCTTTCCTGCTATTCAGAAAGAAAAAACTCTGACTAAAGGGTTTCTATAGCTCTGAAGTTGAAGCCACTGCCTTATGCCTGGGCACTTCCCTTGCAGGTGGGGAAGTTACAAAAGATCTCATTATCAAAGCAACCCCTCTACAAGGGCCCACCAACATTGTCTCAGGTCTCCTATTTCCTGTATAGGAGCCATGTTTTTTGTCTTGTGGACACTATAAATTTTAACTGATTATTATAATGGCCACTGGGAAGCCATCATTGCAAACTGTTACATAAATAATTTTGCCATGCCCTGGAAATCTAAGAGTAGCCTCCATAACCATTGGGTCGCCAATTTGTTCCATGGATTGCAACCACAAAAGCTTAGTCACACCTGGTGACAAACATTCCAAACACCCAGCCAGAAGAGTTCAGGAGAGCCAAGCAAGTTGGTGCTTATGAAATAATGTGTGGGGAGAGGGGTACCCTTAGCTCTCTGCAAAATCAAAAACCAAAATTTTCTCATTGCCTATTACAGATGAGGTTCTCAGGACCATCCCCCCTTAAGGGAAGATAATCTAGTTGGGAAGATAGGACAAACAAATGTGCAGTTAACCTAAGATTTCAATAACCATTCCAGATAACAAGAGCATTGTCATGAGTTGGTGATTAATTGGTAAATGCATTTTATTGACACTAGCTGTCAAGAGGGGTATTACTGGTAAAATTATTTTGCAAATAACTACTCTCTCAGCCAGAAAGGCCTCTAAAAAGTAGAAAGAAAAATAATTTCCTCAAAACACATAGGCTATGAGAAGGGAGCGCAGCAATACGCAACAGGTAGGCGGGTGGGGCAGTTTCTGTATATCCAGACAAGGTTAGACATCTCAACACTCTTTACTCTGACTTAAAATTACTTCCACTTACCAAAAACTAAGAAAATGGATTCACTCCTTCATGGATTCAAACATCTGAGTGGGTACACTATGCCAGGTACGTAGCCATGACTTAACTTGGCACTAGCCATCAGGAGGCTTCAAGTCTAACACCTGAATATCAAAATCTTCAGTCTGATAGGAAATCTACCAAAAACTATGTTGAGAAAGATTTTGATGCACATTGCATTTTAATAAAAACTAGTAATGCATACCCCACTAGGTGCTATGCCTGGTCTAGTGAATTGTATGCCAAGACCAAAAAGGTTGGGCCCAAAACTTAGATGCCCCAGAATTTGAATGCCCATTTTCCATTTGCTTTTGTGTGCTCTACACATGTTGTCTCACTTTATCTTCACAGCAATCTAACTGGCAAGTGTCATTCCACTTTACAGAAAGGATAACTGAGGTTCAAAGTGAAATGACTTGCCCCAAAGCACATAGCCAGCAAGGTGCTGGGCCTGCAGGACTCCTTCCACTCTGTCACTCTGAGCAGGCACAACCTCTTTTACGAAGGTAACTCAAGCAAACAGGTGTGTAGTTTTACAGGGAAAAGGCTGAGTCCCACATGGGTTAGGTGTGGCCTCTGGAGCTAGACAGGACTGGGAACAAATTCAGATTCACCAACCACCTGCTGTGACCTTAGGCAAAGTACTCACTTCACATCCCTGAGCCTCATTTCCACACCTGCAAAATGGGAAACAGTACCAACCAGAAAGGGCTGCTGTAAGGAACAGGGAGAAGTGAAGGCCTCTGGTGCAGAGGGAGTGTTCGGTAACGGCAGTCCTTACTGGTATACACCATTACCTTTTTTTCTCCCGTAGACCTGAAACAACTATATATAGCAGAAAAAAATGTTCTAGTGCCAAATAACAACCAAGGAGTCCAGCCAAGTCAGCAAACAGCACAGATATGAAAAGTAGGAGTAAAAGGAAGCAAATGCCTTGAGTCATGAGCAAAAACATCAGATCTCTTCAGGCAGAGGTTTTTACTATTAACACCACTACCAAGCAGTGGCAGCACTTTTCAAGGGCTCTACACACACTGAGTTAACTCAGTTTAACCTTCACACCAGCCCTCTGTGGGAGGAGCTGCCCCCGCTCCCAAGTCACAGATGGGCACGTGAAGGCCCCAAAATGTCAGTGACTTGTCCAGCTCAGCAGGCGGGTGGAGAAGCTGGATCAGAAGCCGAGCACTGTGGTCCTGCAGCCCCATTTCTCACCACAGAATTCACGCAAGCCACTTGCAGACATGAATCGGAAGTAATTTCATTATTCACATTCAGTCTACATAGAGCTTTCAACCATGACAGAAACCTGTAATACTGCATTCAGTGCACAGATTACTGAAATGATGGGTCAAATACTTACGTTTGAATCACATGGAGCAATGCATGAATAAAATAATACAATAATAGAAACCTGGCCTGCCCATACTTGAAATCTCAGGCAAAGCCTTTTCAAAACCCTAAATGACATTTCAGAATAGGAACGGCATTGGAAATGGCTACAGATCCTACTCCAAACCTAGCTCTCCCATGGCTACCCAGAGGTATCAACATTGGTTCACTGTTCAAGCCAGACAAACCGACTTTAGAAGCAAGAAAGACTGTTCACAGCAAGAAAAAAACCAAACAACCCTATCAAAAAGTGGGCAAAGGACATGAACAGAAATTTTTCAAAAGAAGACAGAAGAATGGCCAACAAACATATGAAAAAATGCTCAACATCTCTAATCATCAGGGAAATGCAAATCAAAACCACAATGAGATATCACTTAACTCCAGTGAGAATGGCCTTTATCAAAAAGTCCCATAATAACAAATGCTGGCGTGGATGCGGAGAGACAGGAACACTCATACACTGCTGGTGGGACTGCAAACTAGTGCAACCTCTGTGGAAAGGAATATGGAGATTCCTTAAACAGATACAAGTAGACCTACCATTTGATCCAGCCATCTATTGGGCATCTACCCAAAAGAACAAAAGACATTCTATAAGAAAGACATCTGCACCCCAATGTTTACAGCAGCACAATTCACAATTGCAAAGATGTGGAAACAACCCAAGCGCCCAACAATACATGAGTGGATTAATAAAATGTGGTATATGTATACCATGGAGTACTACTCAGCTATAAGAAACAATGGTGACATAGCACCTCTTATATTTTCTTGGACAGAACTGGAACCCATTCTACTAAGTGAAGTATCCCAAGAATGGAAAAATAAGCACCACATGTACTCACCATCAAATTGGTTTCACTGATCATCACCTAAGAGCACATTTAGGAATAACATTGATCGGGTGTTGGGCAGATGTGGGTGGGGAAGGGGATGGGTGTATACATACATAATGAGTGCGATGCGCACTGTCTAGGGGATGGACACATCTGTAGCTCTGACTCGCGGGGCGGGGTGGGGGGAGGCAAGGGCAATATACGTGACCTAAACTTTTGTACCCCCATAGTATGCTGAAATAATAAAAAAAAAAAAAAGAAAGAAAGAAAGAAAGACTGTTCACTCTAAAGATCTTGGGAGAGGATAAAAAACTCCTGGACAAAGAACACTGAGAGTTGTGAATTATCAACATTAGGGGCAGCAATTGATATGGCAAGAGCCAAGGCTTTGGGAGCAAAAAGACTGAGTTGTAAGTCCTGGCTTTGACCTTAAACAAGTCACCTTGTCTCCTCAGCCATAAGCAGCAACTGTGAAGACCACTGTGGTGGTTAAAAGAGACCATACAAGGAAAATGGCTGCTGCCCACCCAAATGCTGAGCCCCTTTTGTGTTCCCACCTGAACCCAACATATCCTCCCAAAGTTCTACTCTGCATGAGGCCAAGTTTTAAATTCTCTTAGTTTAAACCAAGTAACAATGCCCATCTTGCTGTGCTCATCAAAAGCCCTACAGGCTAGCAGGTAAAACAAATCGCCCATTCAAGTGACTGCTGCTGAGCCCAGCCTGGACAACCCTAGTGAGAATTTACAACGGGATTCTTCAATGTTCTAGTAGCATATCAGTTTAATCGGTAGTGACAGCACTTGTTTAAAAAAATGAAACAATAAAACACAGAGCACCCATAGCAAAGGCAGTTTGTGTCAGTTCTACACCTAGTCATATCTGTGCAGTCTCAACTTAAACTGTCTAACCAGAAGGTCATTTCTAAGAAATGTGCAAGCTGGTAACTTAGAAGCACACCATTTCAAATTCCTTGCCCTGAGCAGTTTATAAGGAATCACGCTGAAGACAAGACATACCAATGAGGCAGCAGCAAAGAGAACATGCTGCACCTACCCAGCAAAAGTTCAGGGGAAAAAAGTAGGCAGCCCGGGTACCTGAGCAGGGCCTCAACTCCATGCAGGGGCCCATGAGCAAAACAGACTTAGCAAACAGGGGTAACACGGAATGGGACCACATCGGGCCTGGCACTTTAGGAGACCCTTAGTCCCCAATCTACCAGGGTTCACTCAATAGGGGCAGTAAAATGCAGGAAGAGGATTCCACATAGGTGAGACCTTAAGAAATGTGGGGGCCGGAGGTGGTGTACACACACACATGCTACAGAAGCCCAGAGAGCAAGATGCGTATGGCTAGGGGGAATCATCTCACAAAGGAGACTATTTGAGTGGACAAGGACAGGTAAGACCTGGGCTAGAGGCCATGAGGGAGAGGCATTCTGACAGCACAACCAGTGGCCAAGAGACGCCCAAGAGCAGGCTTATTCATGGGTTAGCATGAACAACAGAGAATGATGCTGAGTCAGAGTTGTTCTGCTCTAGATTTGACGGGTCTCAACAACAAGCTCCCCAGAGCTGGTGGGATAAGCCCCAAGAGAAGGAGTACGAGCCACACTTGGTGGAGAGCCAGAAAGCAGAAAGTGTGAAGAGCGGAAGCCCAGTAGATGCATCCAATGGCAGGGTCCATGTTACGTGTATGATGTGCATAGTGCTTAAGGCAAGGAGAAGGGCACTAGACTCCTGAATTAGACTTAAAATTTGTCAGTTAAAAAGAGAAAAAAGGCTGAGTGCCGTGGCTCATGCCTGTAATCCTAGCACTCTGGGAGGCTGAGGTGGGAGGATTGCTTGCAGTCAGGAGTTCAAGACCAGCCTGAGCAAGAGCAAGACTCCATCTCTACCAAAAAATAGAAAAAATTAGCCATGCGTGGTGGCATGTGTCTGTAGTCACAGCTACTCTCGAAGCTTAGGCAGGAGGATCGCTTGAGCCTAGGAGTCTGAGGTTGTAGTGAGCTAGGCTGATGCCACTGCACTCTAGCCAGGGGCGAAAAAGCAAGAACCTGTCTCAAAAAGAGAAAGAGAGAGAGAGAGAGAGAGAGAAAGCTAGCCTGCCTCTACCTCTACAGACATTTGTTTTAAGAGAGGAAAAAAAAATCATGATTCTCAAACAATGAAAAGAAAGTATTCCTAGCAGAAAGACAAGAGAGGTCATCAATGCCACTTACAGAACTGGAAGAACACTACAAAAGAGAGCCAATGATGCCAATAACCTGGCCAGGAGAAGCCCCCTTACTTTCTGGAAGGTGGCCCCTGGCTTCCTGGAAATTTATTTTAGCTAGGAGGAGAAAGGGTCATCAGTCAAAACCTATGCTCAAGTCTCCAACTCAACTATCTATAGTATCAAGATCCACCTATTAAAATAACCCCTGTGGGATTAGGAAGTAAGTCTGGAATAAAGCTACCACCAACACAAGCAGGCCATTTAGAGCAGCAGTCCCCAGACTTTTTGGTATCAGGGACCGGTTTCATGGAAGACAATTTTTGCATGGACTGGGCGGGGGGGTGGTGGGGGGTATGGTTTCAGGATGATTCATGTGTATTACATTTATTGTGCAGTCAAACCTCTCTGCTAACGATAATCTGTATTTGCAGCTGCTCCCCAGCATTAGCATCACCACCTCAGCTCCACCTCAGATCATCAGGCATTAGATTCTCACAAGGAACCTAGATCCCTCGCATGTGGAGTTTACAGTAGGGTTCAAACTCTTATGAGAATCTAATGCCGCTGCTATTCTGACAGGAGGTGGAGCTCAGGTGGTGATGCAAGCAATGGGGAGCGGTTGTAATTACAGATGAAGCTTCACTCGCTTGCCTGCACCCAGGTTCCTAATAGGCCACAGAGCGGCACTGGTCCACAGCCCAAGGGTTGGGGACTGCAGATCTAAAGCAGTAGTTATTATTTTTTTTTTTTTTTATTTTTATTTTACAGAATCAAAGAGTCTAACAGTATATCTTGTTAGATACAGTATGTCCTCATAATGTATACATTATTTCTTGTACAATGATATGAAATAATATGGGAAATATTCATGATAAATTATTAAGTGAACAGTGCAAGTTAAAAACAATAGTTTCATATTTTTTTCCCCACCCCCCCTTTCCCGAGTCAGCACCTTCAAATGTTACCACTCCCCAAACGGTGCGCAATGCACTCATTGTGTAGGCATACCCCCATCCCCTCCCCCACCCCCCACCTCAGTCTGATGTCCAATTGGTGTCGTTTCCAGATTTGTATTTAGGTGATGATCAAGGAAACCAATTTTCTGGTGAGTACATGTGATGCTTGTTTTTCCATTCTTGGGATACTTCACTTAATATAATGGGTTCCAACTCTCTCCAGGAGAACCATAGAGATGTTGTATCTTCATCATTCCTTATAGCTGAGTAGTATTCCATGGTATACATATACCACAGTTTACTAATCCAATCATGTATTGATGGGCATTTGGGTTGTTTCCACATCTTTGCTATTGTGAATTGTGCTGCTATAAACATTTGGGTACACGTGCCTTTGTTACAGAATGACCTTTTTTCCTTTGGGTATATGCCCAGTAATGGGATTGCTGGGTCAAATGGCAGGTCTACTTGAATCTGTTTAAGATACCTCCATAATGCTTTCCACAGAGGTTGCACTAGTTTGCAGTCCCACCAGCAGTGTATTAGTGTTCCTGTCTCTCCACACCCACGCCAACATGTGTTGTTTTGGGTTTTTTTGATAAAGGCCATTCTCACTGGGGTTAAGTGATATCTCATTGTGGTTTTGATTTGCATTTCCCTGATGATTAGAGATGTTGAACACTTTTTCATATGTTTGTTAGCCATTTTTATATCTTCTTTTGAAAAATTTCTATTCATGTCCTTTGCCCACTTTTTGATAGGGTTGCTTGATTTTTTCTTGCTGATTTTCCTGAGTTCTAAATAGATTCTTGTTATCAGTCCTTTATCTGATGTGTAGTATGCAAAAATTTTTTTCCATTCTGTAGGTGGTCTGTTTATTCTCTGGACTGTTTCTTTGGCTGTGCAGAAGCTTTTTAATTTAATCATGTCCCATTCATTTATTTTTGTTGCTGCTGTGATTGCCTTGGGGGTCTTCTTCATAAATTCTTTGCCTAGGCCAATGTCTGTAAGAGTCTTTCCTACATTTTCTTCTAGAATTCTGATTGTATCACGCCTAAGGTTTAAGTCTGTTATCCACCGTGATTTGATTTTTGTGAGAGGTGAAAGCTGTGGGTCCTGTTTCAGTCTTCTACAAGTGGCTAACCAATTCTCCCAGCACCATTTATTGAATAGGGATTCTTGTCCCCAGAGTATATTCTTTCCCGCTTTGTCGAAAATTAGGTGACTATATGAGGATGGTTCTATATTTGGATTTTCTGTTGTGTTCCACTGGTCTGTGTCCCTGCACTTGTGCCAATACCAGGCTGTTTTAAGAACCACGGCCTTGTAGTATAGTTTGAGGTCTGGCAAATTAATACCTCCCATTTTGTTTTTGTTGCTTAAAATTGCTTTTGCTATACGGGGTCTTAAAGCAGTAGTTATTAAAAGACTGACTTAAGCTAGTATCAGTGACAACACAGCCACCACATCTGCACAGGCTGAGGACCCAGGCAGCCTGCAAGGGGGAGAACCTTGGGGACAACATCAGGCCTGGGTCTGAACCATGACCCCCAGCAATATGACCCTAAGCACCTACTCCACCCCGCAGCCTTCCTCATCTGCTAAATGTGCAGGTTAAACGGGAACTGATAATCCTAAGATGCATAGACACAGCAGGTGTCCAGAAAATGACAGGGAGTATGACTGTCAGCATACTACCATGAAATTACTTTTCAAAATATTTCACTCTAAAAAGGGTACTTAATTAATAGAGTTGTGGAAAAGACTAAATGAGACTGAAGTGCCTGGAATCTTCAGCTGGTTTCACACTTTGCCATTTGTAACAGCAATTGATTGCGAGAGTGGGGCGTTGTTTCAGAATCTGGGATTTGTTCTGCTTTGCCATTTTGAGCAGGAAAAAGTGGCCCATTCAGGTCTTACAAATGCTCTGCTTTCCATGAGACAGTTCCTGGTGATCACTGAGGCTTAACCACACAGTAAGTAAAGCCCCTGATAACACCTGAGGGGCTCCTCCCACCTGGATTCTTTTATCTAACTAACATGCAGGATTCTCCCAGAAAGCATCCTCTAAGTTACTGGCATTTGGGGAAGCAACTCTCAAGAAACCTTTTGCAATCGTTATATTCCTTACAAAGCATCAAGAACACAAAAGTTAACATGCACACTGATGAATGAAATTAAACCTCAACTGGATTTTAACATGCCTGCTTGCTGTGGAAATCTGAGCACTTCATTCAGCCCTGGAGCACACAGGGTGCATGCAGTCTCTTCACACAAAGCCTTCCTCAGATCACAGGCAATGCCATTCCGGCCTCAGAGGGGGTAGCCTGGCCTGGACTGACCTGGCTCTGAAAACAGGATGCAGTTGCATTTTGGGTGATAAGAATGAGGACTCCAAGGACATGCTCTTACAGTCTCTCACCGTACCCATTAAATGTGAAACCTGCAAAAAAATTAGGTAGAAACACAGACACAAAGAATGCTAGGGAGGAAAAAGCGCATCACCAGCGTACCTAAGCGAGCTTCATTTTCAGCTCGAGAAGACAGATCCGTGTGATGTTCGCACACGCACCCGCGCAGGACCCCAGGGCCAGCCACCAGGCTGGGCAGGCCCCCGGACGGGGCAGGCCAGGGCGCCCCGCAGAGGCGCCGGCCCGCCCCCCACACCCTATGGCCCAACTCACCATGAACCCGGGGCCTCAGAGGCGCGCGGCCGGCGGCTCCATGCCCCAGCGAGCGGAGGGCCGGCCTCCCTCCCTCCCTCCTCGGCGGACCGCGGGCTGACGCGCACCGCAGACCCCGGCGGCGGGCGGGGCGGCAGGCCACACAGTAGCGCGCAGATGCAGCGCCGCCGATCCACGCTCTCGGTCTCGGCGCATCAGGCCTGGCTGGCCGGGACCCTCCCGCGGGGCGACGGGAAGAGCGTGCGGATCTGGATCCCCGGCCCCACCTGCGTGCTGGCGCTCTGGGCCACCCTCACGCTCTCTCCAGGGGAAACTGAGCTCCGGGGCGTCCCCTGGCCAGTCTCAATGCTCGGCACGAAGCAAGTCGTGCTGCACCCACAGCACACAGATAATGCGCTGGAAAATGTTAAGTTCTCTGTTGTAAGACTACCAAAAAAACTGAGAGATATGTTACCAAAAGTGATTATACAAAAATATTAACAATGTAACCTCTGGGTAGTGGGGTGATGACAAGCAATTTTTACTTTTTTAATGCTCTACTGTCCATGTATTTTTTACAGTAAGATTAGTTTAAAACATCAGGGAACACACAAGAAATACATACTGATAGAAATCTGACTAGTGGTTGCTTCTGGGCGGGATGACTGGAAAGGGGCATAAGACATTTTTGGGGGTTACAGAAATGGTATCTTGATATGCATTCATCTAAACTCACTGAATAGTACCCTTCAGATCAGAGCATTCCACTGTTTGTAAATTATACCCCAACTTAAAAAAAAAAAAGTCTTTAAAGTCTGTGTAGGGTCGGAATTATTTCTGGTCAGCCCATGGGTCCAAACTCCTAGGGCTGAACAAACTCAGTCTGAGGCAACACAAGGCTCTCCTTCCACGATGGAGCCTCGCACAAGTCCCCTGGGCTATGAGTAGGAGGCTTCCCTCCAGCTGATGTTCTGGAATTTAGAATTATCAAACTGCCAGCAGAAATTTCTTCACTCAGAAGCCTGACACCCACCAGGATAAAATAAAAAAGACAAGGACAAGTGGTAGAAAGGATGTGGAGACACTAGAATTCTCATAAATCCTTAGTAGTAACATAAAATGGTGCAACAGTTTTGGAAAAGAATTTGGCAGTTTCTTATACAATCTAACATACACCTACCACATACCTACGAACCCACCGGAGAAACTCGTCCACAAAAAGACTTGCATGTAAATATTCATAGCAGCATTATTCATAATGACCAGAAACTGAAAACAATCCAAATGTCCACCAACTAAGGAATGAACAAACACCACAAACAGCAATGCAAAGAAACAAACTACTGATACATGCTACTACTACTACATGGATGAACCTCAAAAATGTTATGCTAAGTGAAAGATGCCACACAAAAGATAATTTACATGATTCCATTAATGTGAAATTTCTGAAAAAGGCAAATCTCTATAAAGAAAGCAAATTCACGTTTTCCTGGAGGTGGGAGTGAGGATCAACTGCAAATTGGGCATGAGGGAAATTTTTCAGGTGATGAGAAATATCCTAAAACTTTGGGTGATGAAAATATTTTAAAACTAGATTACAGTGATAGTTGTAGAACTGTATAAATTTATTAAAATAACTAAACACAATGAGTGAATTTTATGATGTATTAATTATACCTCAGTTAAGCTGTTTTTAAAAAGTAATGGTAGAATAAAAGGGGGAGAGGTTGATTCTGGCTGGAAGGATTAGGCAAGGCCTCGTTAAGAAAAATTACCTGCAATTTGGAAATAAGGCAGAAGCAGAAGGGGGAATGTCTTTTCAATTCATACCTGAACATTTTTAACGTGTCTGCCTAAAGATTATGTAATTCTCTAGGAGACCATACTATGCTATTTATTACTCAATGAAAGCCCAGATACTGTGAAGTTACATATTAACTTGTAAATTTATGCCCAATAGAAAAGATAGCCCCAAAGATTGTTTTATTGTCACCACCAGTATGTTGAAATCTAACCTAGCAATCTATACTCTAATTCTTTTTGGTATCTATATGCACACACACACACACACACACACACACCCTTAGTTCCTTAAATGCTCTTGGAATCACTTTTACCATCTTACCAATCTCCTCAAGGCATCAAATAAATCTTTGACTCCATGGTCACTTAAAATTTTTTTAAAAAGGTAAATGTCAGGCCGGGCGCGGTGGCTCACTCCTGTAATCCTAACACTCTGGGAGGCCGAGGCGGGTGGATCGCTCAAGGTCAGGAGTTCGAGACCAGCCTGAGCAAGTGCAAGACCCCGTCTCTACTAAAAAAAATAGAAAGAAATTATCTGGCCAACTAAAATATATATAGAAAAAATTAGCCGGGCATGGTGGCGCATGCCTGTAGTCCCAGCTACTCAGGAGGCTGAGACAGTAGGATCGCTTAAGCCCAGGAGTTTGAGGTTGCTGTGAGCTAAGCTGACGCCACGGCACTCACTCTAGCCCGGGCAACAAAGCGAGATTCTGTCTAAAAAAAAAAAAAAAAAAAAGGTAAATGTCATAAGAAAAATGAAGAACTAAGGTTTGCAAGTTCAGCTCTTAAAAGGTTGCTTTTTAGTGTTTTGTGTTTTTTTTAAGCCATTGTTTACTCAATCTGCAACAGGCACATACTTCCACCAAATCAATGTTGCTGACTTGTCTTTGAGGCCCAAATAACATTTCAGCAAGGAGGGATTTGTTAGTGAGTAACATCAATGTTTTCTGTAAATCAATCACTAAATTATACTTTATACTTGCTAACAAAATTAAAACTATAGCGTTAATAGAGTGAAAAAATGTGACTATGGATTAAATTCTGGGCCTTTCTCTTCCTGGCTTGAGATTTTAAAGAAATAACAAAATACTTGAGTCTGGAATTATATAAACTGGCTATAATTAAATTATGTGACCTACCTGTTACATAGTCTTCAATAAGTATCAGTTTTTGATTTTAATGCACTATGTAGTAAAGTTCATAAATATTAAACATATTTAAAAATTACTAAATTTATACAAAATCTACATTTAGAACAAGAATTTTAAAGAAAAAGATACCCAAATACATTTATACAATTAGATGCCTTCATCACAGATATTAATTGACACCACTATCTGGTAAATGTGACATACACTTTCACACAGAAACACTTTGAAGGACTGAGGATATTTTTAGGTCTAAGGATAATTTCAAAATTAAAATACTCCAAAAAAATTTTTAAAAAAGAAAAGAAAAAGGAAGAACTGTTTTATATCAAGAGAATAAAGGAACATATAACAAGGACAATACACGAATCTGATTGGATCCCAGTTCAAAAAGAACAGTTTGCTACAAATGAGGCAATTAGAACATGCTCTGGGTATCACATGCTACTGTGGAATTACTGATAATTCTTTTGGGTGTGGTAACAGTTTCATGGCTATGTGAGAGAATGTCTTTTTTTTTTTTTTTTTTTTTTTTTTTGAGAAAGAGTCTCTGTTCCCCGGGCTAGAGTGCAGTGGCATCAGCCTAGCTCACAGTAACCTCAAACTCCTGGGCTCAGGTGATCCTCCAGCCTCAGCCTCCCACGTAGCTGGGACTACAGGCATGCGCCACCATGCCCAGCTAATCTTTTCTACATATTTTTAGTTGTCTGGCTAATTTCTTTCTATTTTTTAGTAGAGACGGGGTCTTGCTCTTGCTCAGGCTGGTCTCAAACTCCTGAGCTCAAACGATCCACCTGCCTCGGCCTCCCAGAGTGCTAGGATTACAGGCGCGAGCCACTGCGCCCGGCCAATGTGGGAGAATGTTTTTACACTTAAGAGCTGGATGCTGAAGAATTTAAGACTAAAATGTGATGATGTCTGCAACTTACTTTCAAATGGCTCAATTTTTTAAAAATAGGGCACAATAAAGTGAATATGGCAAAATGTCAACAACTGTTCCATCTAAGTGGAATACATATGCATGTTCATTAGATTATTCTTTGAACCCTTCTATAGGTTTAAATAAATCCTTTAGATCTCATCTTAAATACCCACCCTCACAGAGACCTTCTCTTGCCCATCTCACCTATAGCAAGGCTTCTGTCATTCTCTCCAAAACCAGGTGCTGTTTTCTTGCAGCTGTTACCACAACGTGTAAAATTATATGACTACTTGATTAATATTTATCTCCCTCTCTAGACTGTAAACCTCTGAGTGTGGGTAAAGGCCTAGCAAAGCACACGGCACAGAGGAATCACTCAAGCATTTGTGGCATCAATGTGTCGTCACATGAAGCCGTTTGTCCTGTCTTCCATCCATCCAGCAAACACTTATGGTGCTTAGCCCTAGGAATAAAGATGAACGAGGTCCCTGTCCTTGAGTCACTCATGGACTAGCAGGCAGACAATGACTATACAATCCTGGTGGTGGATGCTATGACAGAGAAACCTGTGAAGTTCAGGGGAGCCCCAGGAAGCAGCTGGCCCAGCCTGAGAGGTTAATAATGGCTTTCTGGAAACAATGCCTGCAGCTGGAACAGGGCTAAACACTGCAGGGCTTGGTTCTCAGTGAGTGGAGCAGATTCTCAGGCCCTTCGCACCTCCTACCAACACCTGGGCCCCCAGCCTAACACCTGGTGCCATACACAAATTTTAGTATTTAGCCAAATCAGGCTAATAGACTCACTAAAGTTAGAGAGATGCTTAAGTGTGTGAATATGCATTGAGATAAGCTTACCAAAGCACACTGCCAATCTCTTCTGGCAGGCTGTAACCTGCAAGTTACTTTAACAAAAATTTCTATCTCATATTTTAGAATTGAGCACTGTTTACAAAGTTTTAACTATACATTATACCATGTGATGATAGGTTGACTTCTACTAAATTTTGAAACTTAAAGCAACAATCAGAAGTTAACAAATACCCTTCTCCATCTCAATCTGGCATTAGACTTCTCATCTATCTTAATCCACGCGTAAAGCATTTTCCCTCTGAAGTTTTCTGCTTTAACCAGAGCTCAGCCGAGTATGGCGGCTCACACCTGTAATCCTAGCACTCTGGGAGGCCAAGGCAGGAGGATTGAGACCAGCCTGAGCAAGAGCGAGATCCTGTCTGTACTGAAAACAGAAAAATGAGCTGGCTGTGGTGGCACATGTCTGTAGTCCCAGCTACAGGAGGATTGCTTGAGCCCAGGAGTTGAAGGTTGCTGTGAGCTAGGGTGATGCCATGGCACTCCATCTCAAAAAAACAAACAAACAAACAAACAAACCCAGAGCTCATTCCCAGGCTTCTTGTATCCCAATCAGCACATCGGGTTTATTTGCTTATTTGGTCAAGGAGGCAATTCTGATTCATTTGTTTGCTGCAGCATCCTAGTGCACAGGTTGGCAAAACCGACCTTGCTACAGGGCACCGGAGTTCACAGGGATCGAATGGAAATTAACAGAACAACTTCAGTGCCCAAACTAGGAGACTTGTTAAGTAAATCATGTTACAGCTACACAAAAAAACCATTACTTAGTAAAAATGAAACCACAGAAGAATATTTAAGGACATGGGAAAATGCATATGTTGTCACAGAAAGAAGAAAACAGTTTACAAAATGGCATGTTTTAAAACTGTGAAATTCCTTCATCTATTTACAAATCTACCATCCACTAATGCTAGGTACTGTCCTAAGCCCCGAAAACAAAGCGATCCACAAGCAAACAAGGTCTGGTAGTTGCTCTTTTGCATTTCTATCCTGTCAGGGGTTGGGAGGCCAGCAATAAAGCAGCAAACACATGGGCAAGAATTTAGGATGGAGAAAATACCCTACAGTCACACAACAGAGTGACAGCAAGTGGCTGCTTTACACTGAGTGGTCAGAGAAAACCTCCTGAGAAGACACCATCCAGGAGGGAGCATCTGAGCTGAGACCCAGTGACAAGGAGTCAGCATGTGATGAATCATGGCCAGCCCTCCGGGCAGAAAAAAGGGCAAATGCAAAGGCCTGGGATAGTGATAAGCTTGGGGTAGCCAAAAGATAGCAAGCTAGTCAGTGATGCCAGAATGAAGCGGGGGCAGCAGGGGATGGAGACAGCTGGGCAGGAGTCAGACCAGGTCCTTGTAAGGTCATGGCAAGGAACGTGCATTTAGCCCAAATGTGATAAGAAACCATTAGATGATTTTAAGCAGGAGAGTGACATGATTTAACATATACAGAAAAGAATTAAAGAATATAGCGAGAATATTAGCACTGCTCATCCCTGGGTGATAGGATTATGGGTAATACTCATTTTCATTGCATTCTTCCATTAGATTTCCAAATTTCCTGTAACTATTAATTTTTATAGCTAAAAATTTTAAACAGTAAAACAAAACAAAAAAAAACCCAAAACCAGATAAACAAATAAACAACTAAACTTACTCCTTAGGAAAACCTCCACCAGTTTGTCCTGGAGGATCCTGTCTCCCAAAACCATGCCTCCCTTCCCTCCTCCTCCCTGCCCAGCTGTAATCAACCCCCTCCTCATTCTCTCTGGATACCACGGCCGTTCCCTTTGCTATGTTTCCCCTCCTTTCCTTATACCTCCCCCACCAAGAAAAACCAAAAACCCTAAACCTTATACTTATCCTTCCAAGACTGAGCTCACACGTGACCTCCAGTGACTGGTTTCACATCTGGAATCTGAGTGGCCCCTCCCCAGGGTCCCCAGCTCTGCTACAATGCTGTCCAGGTTCTAGCTGGGCCACTATGCCAAAGGCAAACTCCAGAGGCTGGGTTATATTCATCCTTTATTTGCCAAAAAAAAAAAGCCAGCTCTTAGAAGGCACTCAAATGTGATTTAAACACTAAATAAAATTCTTGTTCCCACTTTGACCAAATATTTCTTAAAATTCACACCCTCAGCTGTGGCTTTGGAGTTGAGTCCTGAGCAGTAGAGTCCTGTAGGCAAAGGGACACCCACTCAATTGAACTCCTCAATTACTAACAAGGAATGAGAAATCCAAGCAGAATAATGATGAATGTCAACAACTTAAGTTCTATTTTGAGTCTCTGGAATTCTATAGCCACTACCACTTAGCAAGTGTTTGCCATATACCCCTCACTTGGCTAAGAGTCTGACCTACATTGTCTCATTCAATCCTGACAACCTCACAAGGTAGGGACTATGGTAGGCTAAATATCTACCCAAATAAGTCTGTTTCTTAATCCTCAGAACCTGTGCATGGTACCTCATGTGGCAAAACGGACTTTGCAGATGTGATTAAGGTTATGGACCTTGAGATGGGGGGATTATCATGGATTATTTGGGTGGCTCAAAATAAGCACAAATGTCCTCACAAGATGGAGGAAGAGGGGGATTTGACTACAGGAGGGGAAAGCAATGTGCTGATGGAAACAGAGACTGGAGTGACACAGTCACAAGCCAAAAAATGCCAGCAACCTCTAGAAACTAGAAGAGAAAGAACAGATTCTTGGCCGGGCGAGGTGGCTCTCACCTGTAATCCTAGCATTCTGGGAGGCCGAGGCGGGAGCATTGCTTGAGGTCAGGAGTTTGACACCAGCCTGAGCAAGAGCAAGACCCCATCTCTACTAAAAATAGAAAAATTAGCCAAACGTCATGGTACTCCCAACTACTCAGGAGGCTGAGGCAGGAGTTTGAGGCTGCAGTGAGCTACAGTGACGCCACTGCACTCTACCCAGGGCAATAGAAGGAGACTCTGTCTCCAAAAAAAAAAAAAAAGAAAGAAAAGATTCTTTCCAGAAGCCTCTAGGAAGATCCAAGCCTGCCAACACCTTGATTTTAGCCTGGAAGACTCATTTCAGACTTCTGACCTCCAAAACTGTAGGAGAGTAAGTTTCTGTTGTTTTAAGCCACTGAGTGTGTGGTGATTTGTTACAGCCGTCACAGTAAACTCATACAAATACTATTAGCATCGTCACTCCACACCACCCCACCCTCTCTTTCCCCATATAGCAACTGAGGCTCTGAGTAACTTCCCCGGGACTGGAACCAAGGCATTCTGACTCCAGAGCTTCTTACTGTCAACTACCCTGATGCACCGCCTCTGAACTAAGGTTTCAATTTCCCAAAACACTGTTCCCTTCACGTCTCTAAGGATACATAAACTATCAGACCCAGGCGTAAGGCCAAGGAACAAATGCATAACACGCCTATTAATTCAGAGTGCCCTGTAGTTTCCAGTGCCAAAGGGGTAACTCCACCTAAAGTGCTCCCTCACTGACAAGACTTTTTTTAATCTCCCAAAGGCCCAGTAACATTCTGAGTTCATCTTAGACACGCAACTTGCAGATAAGGTTTACAAATAGTATTGTTCCCCTCAAATCTGAGGTTTCTCAGAGTCCTCTGGAGTGCCTGCTGTGCACCAGATCCCACACTGTGCACTGGTGGCTGCACACTCAAGGTACACTGCGGCCCTGTAGAGGGCGTCCCCTGCTGCTCAGCTGTGTTTAAGAAATGATAAAAAAGTTTAAAATCTAATCTCCTACTGGGAATTAGATCAGTGGGAAAGAGGGGTTTTCTTTGGCTGGCACTGTTTTCACATCAATGCATTAAATCGCTCAGGGGAGGGCAAAAGCATTTGAAAGTTCCCAAGGGCCACCTCTCCTGGTCTTCCTAGGAAGCAGCATCAATTCTGCTCCTTCCATGAAACTGCACCGTCTAGCCCAGTGTACACAACAGGCCAACAGTCTATAGGCCCCATCTCCAAGTCCAAGATCAGCCAGAAAGTAAATTCAGAACACAGACAGCCCCCTCCTTTCAATCACGGGTTACTGTGTCTTCAAGTCTGTGCAGCAAGCTTCCTGGTACAGTGTATATACCAGAAAGAAGTTGCAGAGCTCACATGGTCTATGATTATTTCATGCAAATGTATTGGTGTGGATACAATTTGCGTATACATAATTTGTCTCGGAGAAGGGCCTGGGAGGGTGGACAGCCTGGCAGGGTAGACACCAAACTATCAAAGACTCCTACGTGAAGGGAGCTGTGGAGTCTCAGGGTGAAGAGGATTTTCCTGTTTCACTCTCTCTTCATCTGTTATTTGGCTATTTGCAAGTATTTTTTCATAAATTATTTTTATAATTTGAAAAGGCCATTTTTAAGCTACTTCGGATGGCATCAAAACTTATTTCACCAACTGCAATTACCAAACCACACTAAATACTAGTGTAGCCAAGTTATTTTGGGGGGTATTTTTGCTGGTTTGTTTTTTCTGTGCATGAGAGTGAAGGTACAGCCATGAAGGGAGACCAGAATGAGAGAAGCCACTGACTGTGACTGATCCCACTGCTCCAGGAGCACCCCCAACTTTTCTGTATTTCACCTTCACAAGCAAAAGCCAGGTGAGCATGGCCTTTCCAGAGGAGGAGACTGAAGTTCAGAGAGGCAAAGTATTATAACAGGCCTATGTCCAGACAAATGACTGTAAATGACAGACCCAAAATGGAAGCTCAGGCTTTCTGATCCCAAAGCCAGAGTCTTCCCCATCCCCACCCAGTGTTCACAGGCTCGAGGGCCCCTACCCCAGCACTGTCAGGGCCCAGTGAAGAGCTATGAAATATAATAATAAACATGTGCTTCCTGTTCCTGAATTCTTACTTCTTCCTGGGAACCACACCAGTGAAGACTGAACACAAGAGCCACAGTGTTTGCACGGAAGAAAATGTGCTCTGAACACTACCCTCTCAAACTAATAGGGAAAATTATCATTTCCACACTGGGAAAAGCAAGCAAACCTTAGGAAGCACTATGCCCTAGAATTTCAGTTTATATTGTTAAAAGGCATGGGAGATAAACGATTTATACATTTCAGAATAAATTAACAATTACCAGGACAATAGTAGGAGATAATGTATCCATAGACTAAAAAATAAAGTTCAAACTAAACCATTATGCTGCATTTGCCCCATAGAAACTTGAGTTCACTTCCCCTTTTCCCTCTCTTCCAGAAAGGCATATGTGGAAGTATGATATTTAATTAGCCTGCAGCTTCCCTAAAACCCAACATTAATATGAGTTAGACATTTTGTGGGATTATCTCCTGAGGGACTCAGCCTCCACCAAAAGATCCAAGTCCCATACAAATGTGCTACCACCCTGACAAGCTGAAACTTCCAGAACAGGTTCAGCTTTCAACTATAAATCAACACCAGCTATATAATGTTTTCCCTCTTTGCTCTGGCCACCAGAATGCTCAGTATCAAATTTGTAGTGTACCACTCTGAGTTAAATGGGACCTTATGGAGTTGTACTTGGAATATCCACTTACCTCTGGGGTTTCATCTTGCTGCCCCTTGCCCAAATTTCCTTAACAATTTTTTCTCTATCATTCTATACATATTTTTTAAAAGTATTTTTTAGAATAGACATGTATGCAAAACAAAATACAAAAGGTACAAAAGGATACACAGTGGAAAGCAAGTCTCCCTCCTATCTTCCACATACCCAGTTCATTCCCCTCTCAAATCCCACTATTACCCATGTTGTAAGTATCCTTCCAAATACAGTCTGTGCATGTACAAGGACTTGCATATATCTTATACACATAGAGCACACTATACAAATGGTTATTCATTTTCTTTTTGAGGTCTAAATATTTCATTTAGGATTTGACCAATTCACTGCCAGACATTTAGACAGTTTCAACACCCTTACACAACCATCATTTCACCTATACACCAATTCATCTATAGGAAAAAACTACTAGAAGTGGTAATGCTGGGTCAAAAGTACCCTAACTCTGTGGTCCCCAACCCACAGGCCGTGGCCTATTAGGAACCCAGCACAGCAGGAGATGAACAGTGAGCAAGTGAGCGGAGCTTCTTCTGTACTTACAGCCGCTCCCCATCACTCACATCACCGCCTGAGCTGCGCCTCCTATCAGCAGCGGCAGCATTAGATGCTCATAGAAGCGTGAACCCTACTGTAAACTGTGCATGTGAGGGATCTAGTTTGCGTGTTCCTTATGAGAATCTAATGCCTGATGATCTGAGGTGGAGCTGACTAGGGAGTGACTGCAAATAGATTATCATCAGCAGAGAGGTTTGACTGCCCAGAGAGCATAATCAATCAGCTGCTTGCAGCCTCATATCAAAACCCTATCAGTGAGTGGCAAGTGACAATTAAGCTACAGCTGGTAGCAGGCTTTATACTGGCCTAGGAGTTGTAGTTCAGTTGTACAGCTGCATCTGGTGGCAGGCTTTAAGTCAGAATCCAACACTTATTTTACTCCACTCGTGGCCCACCCATTATTTTATTTACCACTTCTGTCCGAAGCCCTTTCTTGCACTGCACACTTGGCTCAGTGACAGTTTTGGTAAGCCCACAAGTTAACCCTAGCAAAAATGAGTAAAAAACAAACATTGCTGGAAAGCTTCTTTGAAAAGGGGTAAAGACTCAATGATGGGCCAGGTGTGGTGGCTCACACCTATAATCCTGGCACTCTGGGAGGCCGAGGCGGGAGGATTGCTTGGGCTCAGGGGTTCAGCCTGAGTAAGAGCGAGACCACATCTCAAAAAAAAAAAGACCCAATGATGAGACAGCAGAAGACCCTAAGACTGCCAATAAAATGAAAGCTGCATTTAAAAGAAAATACCAAGAGTCCTACTTAAATTATGGGTTGACTGCAACAGGTGATTCACATTCTCCAAGCCCACTTCGTATAGTATGTGGTGACTGGCTATCCAGCAAAGCCATGAAACCTTCAAAACTGCTTTGTCACATAGAGACCAAGCACTCTACATTAAAAGACAAGCCTTTGGAGTTTTTCAAAAGGAAAAAATGTGAACATGACAGACAGAAGGAATTATTGAAGGCCACCACTTCATTAAATGTGTGCGCTCTGAAAACATTATTCTTAGTGGCTAACCGCATGGCTACAGCTAGGACTTCACTATTGGCAAAGAGTTGATCCTGCCTGCTGCTAAGGACATTTGCCGTGAACTTTTAGGAGAGGCTACAGTTCAAAAGGTGGTGTGTGTTCCTCTTTCAGCTAGCACCATAACTAGACCAATTGATGAAACAGCAGAGGATACTGAGGCCAAACTGTTAGAGAGGATTAATGAGTCACTGTGGTACGCAATCCAGGTTGACGAGTCCACTAATGTTGACAGGGCAACAATGCTTGTTTTTGTGCGATATATTTTTCAGGAGGATGTGCATCAGGATATGTTTGCACTTTTGTTGCCAACCAACACCACAGCTGCAGAACTATTCAAGTCTCTGAATGATTACATATCAGGAAAACTGAATTGGTCATTTTGTGTCAGTATACGCACGATGGAGTGGCTGCCATGACTGGACGGCTTTCTGGTTTCACCACTCACGTCAAGAAGGTCACTTCTGAATGTGAGTCTACACACTGTGTCATCCACAGAAAAATGCTGGCTAGCTGGAAAAATGTCACCTGAACTAAACAACGTTTTGCAGGATGTGATTAAAATTATCAATCACATTAAAGCACATGCCCTTAACTCACGTCTGTTCACACAGATCTGCGAGGAGACGGACACAGAGCACACACGTCTTCTCTTATACATGGAAGTGAGATGGCTTTCTAAAGGCAGATCACTGGCCAGAGTTTCTGAGTTACAAGTGCTGCTCCAGAGATTTCTTTTAGAAAAACAGTCACTACTGCCAGCACATTTCAGTGACACAGAATGGGTCGCAAAACTTGCTTACTCGTGTACCATATTCAACCTGTTCAATGAACTCAATCTGTCACTTCAGGGGAAAATGACAACTGTGTTCAAGTCAGCAGATAAAGTGGCTGCATTCAAAGCCAAATTGGAATTATGGGGGTGATGAGTGAAAATTAGGATTTTTGACATGTTGCTAACATTAGCAGAGATTTTGAAAGAGACTGAGCCAGGGCCTTCTTTCTCCCAGCTGGTGCATGATCACCTATCTCAGCTTTCAAAAGAGCTTGAGCATTATTTCCCAATCACAAGACCCCTAAACTGGGAAGGAATGGATCCATGACCCATTTATTAATAAGCCAGGTGAATCAACTTTGTCCTTGCTATAAGACTGCTTAAAATCACAAAGGATGGTGGTCTTAAAAGTATGTTTGAGACAACTCCAAATCTTCATACATTCTGGATTAAAGTCAAGGCAGAATATCCTGAGATTGCCACAAAAGCACTGAAAAGCCTGCCTCCATTTAAAATACCCTATCTTTGTGAAGCAGGATTTTCTTCAGTGACAGAAACCAAAATGAGATTACGGAGTAGACTGGACATAAGCAACACACTTCGGGTGTCACTGTCTCCCATCACCCCTAGATGGGACCATCTAGTTGCAGGAAAACAAGCTTAGGGCTTCCACTGATTCTGCATTTGGTGAGTTGTATAATTATTTCCTTATATATTACAATGCAATAATAATAGAAATTAAGTGCACAACAAATGTAATGTACTTCAAGCATCCCCAAACCATCCACTCCACCCCACCCCATCCCAAGTCCATGGAAAAATTGTCTACCATGAAACCCCCGGGTGCCAAAAAGGTTGGAGACTGATGCCCTGATTCATTCATTCATGTTATTTTTTAAATTAACATACAGTTAGTTTTGTGTATATAGTCTATGACTTTTGACATGTCTTACAGCCACCATGACAATCAAGATCTAACACAGTTCTATCATCCCCAAAACCTCCTTCCTGCTATCTCTTGGTAGTCACACCCCACCCCACCACTGGCACTATGGATCCATCACCATAACTTCGTCTTTTCAAGTATGTAATATAGATGAAATCGCAACAGGCAACTTTTTGAGACTGGCTTTATACCCTCAGGTAATACCTCTGATGATGTATTGGTATGTTAGGTATGTTTTATTACTGAGTAATAGTATGGATATATCACCATTTATTCATTTATTGGAGGGCATTTGGGTTGTTTCCTGTTTTGTTTTTGTTTTGTTTGCTCAGACTTTGCAGGGATGAAGTTTCTATTTCTTAACAACTATAAATAGAGCTGCTACAAATGTGTACAGATTTTTGTGCAAACATAAGTTTACTTTTCTCTGTGGTAAGTAAGAGTGCAATTGCTGGGCCAATTATAAATACAGGTTTCATGCTACAAGAAACATCCAAACTGTTTTTTCCAGAGTGGCTGTACCATTTTGCATTCCCACCAGCAACGCACTGGCTAGGACTTCCAATATGTTGAACAGAAAAGTTAAGAGTGGACATCCTTGCCTTGTTTTCAATGTTGGGGAATGGCGTTCAGTCTTTCTCCATTAAGTATGGTGTTTGCTGTAGCTATTTTTTATAGATTCCCTTTATCAGGCTGAGGAAGTTCTCTTTTTGCTGGGAGTTTTGAATAAGAAATGAACACTGAATTTTGTCAAATGCTTTTTCTGCACCAATTTGATCAAGTGGTTTTCTTCAGTGGATTACACCGATTCATTTTCAAATGCTGAACCAGACTTGCATTCTCAGGATAAGTGTCACTTAGTTATGTATATTACTTTTTTTATATGCACTGTTGGATTCAATTTGCCAATATTGTATTGAAGAGTTTATGTGTGTCTTCATAAGGAATACTCGCTTAGTAGTTTGGGGTTTTTGGTACTATATTTGTCTGGTTTTGATATCAGGGTAATACTGGCCTCAGAAAATGAGTCAGGTTACTCTCACCTTTTCTAAAATTGGTGTTATTTTTCTTTAAATGTTCAATAGAATTCATCAGTGAAACCATGTGGGCCTAGAGATATCTTTTTGGGGAGGTTTTTAACTATAACTTCTATTTCTTTTAATAATTACAGGACGATTCAAGTTTTCTATTTCATCTCAGATGAGTTTTAGTGATTTGTAATTTTCAAGGAAATGGACCATGTCATCTAAGTTATCAAATTTATGTACAGAGAATTATTCATAATAATTCTCTTATTATCTTTTTATCTCTATGGAGTCTATACTGGTACCTCTTTTTTCATTCCTTTATTTATTTAAGAGATAGAGTCTCACTCTGTCACCCAGGCTGGAGTACAGTGGTGTGATCATAGCTCACTGCAGCCTCTAACTCCAGTGCTCAAGGGATCCTCCTACCTCAGCCTCCCAAGTAGCTAGGACTACAGGTGCCTGCCAGCATGCTTGGCTAATTTTTAAAATTTTTTGTAGAGATGGGCTCTTGCCATGTTGCCCAGGCTGGTCTCAAGCTCCTGGCCTTAAGCAATCCTCCCGCTTCAGCTCCTCAAAGTGCTGGGATTACAGGTGCGAGCCACCACACCTGGCCTCATTTCTTTTACTAATACTATACTTTGGTTCTCCTCTCTCTTTTTTTTTTTTTTTGTTGGTTTTGCTCAAGTTTGATTAATTCCATCAGTCATTTAAAAGAATCAGCTTTTGGTTTCACTATCATTCTTCTGTTTTTAATTTCACTGATTTCTGTTCTTATGTTTATTATTTACTTCCTCTTGCTTGCCTTGATTTGTTCCTTTTATAGTTAAGATATAAATTTAGATTATTGATTTGAGATCTTTTTTAAATATGAGCATTTTAGTGCTATAAATTTCCCTCTGAGTACTGCATCCTACAAATTTTGATATGTTCTGTTTTCATTCACTTTAAAATATTTTCTAGGCCGGGCGCGGTGGCTCACGCCTGTAATCCTAGCACTCTGGGAGGCCGAGGTGGGCGGATCGTTTGAGCTCAGGAGTTCGAGACCAGCCTGAGCAAGAGCGAGACCCCATCTCTACTAAAAATAGAAAGAAATTATATGGACAGCTAAAAATATATATAGAAAAAATTAGCCGGGCAGGGTGGTGCGTGCCTGTAGTCCCAGCTACTCGGGAGGCTGAGACAGGAGGATCGCTTGAGCTCAGGAGTTTGAGGTTGCTGTGAGCTAGGCTGACGCCACGGCACTCACTCTAGTCTGGGCAACAGAGTGAGACTCTGTCTCAAAAAAAAATAAATAAATAAATAAAAATAAAATATTTTCTAATTTTCTTTGTGACTTTCGTCATTGACCTATGATTAATTTAGAAATATTCTACTTGTGTAACTTCGAAGCTTTTAGAGATTTTTTTCCCTTTATTTATTTGTATATATTCATGGACTACAAGTACAATTTTGTCGCACTGCTTATATTGCGTTGTGGTGAAATCAGGGCCTTCACTGAAGCAACACACTGTACCCACCAAGCAACCTCCCGTCATTCACCCTGCTCCCACTCCCCAACCTCTCCAAGTCTCCACTGTCCATCGTTCCACACTGCTTCCATGTGTACACATTATTTAGCTCCCACTTATAAATGAGAACATTCGGTATTTGTCTATGTTGAGTTCTTTCATTTAAGATAATGGCCGCCAGTTCCACCCCTGTTGCTGCAAAATACATGATTTCATTCTTTTTTATAGCTGAACGGTATTCAATTGTGTATATATTATAACACATTTTCTTTATCCAATCCTCCACTGATTGACAGGTTGATTCCGTATCTTTGCTATTATGAATAGTGCTGCAATAAACATACAAGTGTAGGTATCTTTTTGATATAATGATTCTCTTTTCCTTTGGGTAGATACCCAGAAGTGGGATTCTGGACCATATGGTAGTTCTATTTTTAGAACTTTGAGAAAATTCCAAATTGTTTCCCATAGAGGTTGCGCTAATTTACATTCCCATCAACAGTGTATGAAAGTTCCTCATCCTCACCAACATCTGTTATTTTTTTTCTTTTTAATAATAGTCATTCTGGTTGGTATAAGATGATCTCATATTGTGGTTTTAATTTACATTTCTCTGACAATTAGTGATGTTGAACATTTTTTCATATGCATATTGACCATTTGTCTTCTTTTGAAAAATGTCTATTTATGTCCTAAGCCCACTTTTTAATGGGGTTGTTTTGTTGTTGCTGTTGGTAGAGTTCCTTGTAAATTCTCGGTATTAGTCCCCTGTTGGATGTATAGTTTGCAAAATATTTTCTCCCATTCTGCAGGCTGTCTGTTCATTCTCTTGATTATTTCTTCTGCTATGCAGAAGCTTGGTTCAATTTGTTTATTTGTTTTTGACATCTGTGCTTTTGAGGTCTTACTTATGAATTCTTTGCCTAGATCAATGTCCAGAGAAGTTTTCCCTAGGTTTTCTTCTAGTATTTTTACGTTTTCGGGTCTTACATTCAAGTCTTTAGTCCATCTTGAGTTGATATTTGTATATGGTGAGAGATGGGGTTGAAACGTTACCTTTCTGTCATTGCTTTCTAGTCTAGTATCACAATGGTCAACCTATATTTTGTATAATTTTAATGAAAAATTTTAAGTTTCTTTTATTATATATCCCAGGATATGGTCTATTTTGGTGAATGTTCTGTGTACAGTTGAAAAGATGTGTACTCTGCTATTGTTGAGGGTGGAGTGTTCTAAAATGTCCAGTAGGTTGTACTGGTTGACGGTATTGCTCACTTCTATGTCCAGGCTGATTCTGCCTGCAGTCTTATCAATTCCCATCTAACAAGGAATGCCGATGCTCCAATTACAAATGTGGACTTGTCCATTTGTTTCAGATGTGACAGTTTTAGTTTCATGTATTTTGCAGCTCTGTTATTAGGTACGTATACATTTATAATCATTATATCTTAATTAGGTAATATCCCTCATTATCTCTGGTAATCTTCTTTGTTCTGAAGTCTGCTTTTTGTAATATTAATAGGCCCACTCCATTTGTAATTAATGTTTTCATGGTATTAATATATCTTTTTCTACTTTTTCACTTTAACCTACATATTTTATATTTGAAATGAGTTCCTTATAGACAGCATATGTGTAGTTGGGTCTATTTTTTTTATACATTCTGACAATCTGTCACAATTGAATATTGAGATATGCTATTGGTGTGTTCAGACCATTTACATTTAATGTATAATAATTATTGATATGTTTGAATTTAAGTCTACCATTTTATTTGTATTCTCTTTTCTCTTCCTCTATTTCTTCTCTCCTGTCTTTTTTTTTTTTTTTTTTTTTTTTTGAGACAGAGTCTCACTCTGTTGCCCAGGCTAGAGTGAGTGCCATGGCGTCAGCATAGCTCACAGCAACCTCAAACTCCTGAGCTCAAGCGATCCTCCTGTCTCAGCCTCCCGAGTAGCTGGGACTACAGGCACGCGCCACCATGCCCGGCTAATTTTTTCTATATATATTTTTAGCTGTCCATATAATTTCTTTCTATTTTTAGTAGAGATGGGGTCTCGCTCTTGCTCAGGCTGGTCTCGAACTCCTGAGCTCAAACGATCCGCCCACCTCGGCCTCCCAGAGTGCTAGGATTACAGGCGTGAGCCACCGCGCCCGGCCTCTCCTGTCTTGATTCAAGTTTTTTGAATTGATTTTATCAGAATTCCATTTTATCTATTGTGTTTTTCGCCATCTCTTTGTATAGTTTAGTGGTTGGGCTAGGGATTAGAACAGACATATTTAACTTTTCATAATCTAATTAGAATCAATATTTTACCACTTCAAGTGGAATATAGAAACTTTATCACCATATTCTCTCTCCCTTTATATTTAAAGTTGTCTTATATATAATATTTACATACATTGAAAACCCCAGGCTGGGCGCGGTGGCTCACGCCTGTAATCCTAGCACTCTGGGAGGCCAAGGCAGGAGGATCACTCGAGGTCAGGAGTTCGAGACCAGCCTGAACGAGAACAAGACCCCATCTCTACTAAAAATAGAAAGAAATTATCTGGTCAATTAAAAATATATAGAAAAAATTAGCCGAGCATGGTGGCGCATGCCTGTAGTCCCAGATACTCAGGAGGCTGAGGCAGGAGGATTGCTTGAGCCCAGGAGTTTGAGGTTGCTGTGAGCTAGGCTGACGCCACGGCACTCTAGCCCAGGCAACAGAGCAAGACTCTGTCAAAAAAAAAAAAAAAAAAAAAAACACAAACCCAGACATAATTTGGATAGCAAAACATATTTTTAAAGAACACAAAGAACACACTGAGAGAACAGTCAACTATATTTATCCAGATATTTACCATTTCTGTTCCTCTTCCTTCCTGATGTTCCAAGTTTCCTTTTATCTGACCCTTTTATCTGAACAACTTCCTTTAGCAATTCTTTTACAGAAGGTCTACTGGCAACAAATTCTTAGGTTTTCCTTCATCTGTGAATATCTTTATTTCACTTTCATTCCTGAAGGGTATTTTTTCTGAATACAGACAGAATTCTGGGTTGACAGTTCTCTTCTTTCAGTACTCTAAAAATGTTATTTCATTTCCTTCTGGCCTCCATGGTTTCTTATGGGAAATTCACAATCATTCTAATTGTTATTCCCCAATAAGTAATGCATTGTTCTTCTCTGGCTGCTTGTAAGATTTTTTTCTTTATCTTTATTTTCAGCAACTTGGTTATCATGTGTGTATACATGGACTTCTTAGGGTCTATCCTGTTTGGGGGCCACTGAGTTTCTTTAATTTGTAGGTTTATGTTTTTTGCCAAATTTGGGACATATTCAGCTACTATTTATTCCAATAACTTTTCTGCATCACATTCTTTCTCCCTTCCTTCTGACAATGACACAAATGTTAGACCTTTTAGTACTGTCCCACATGTTCCTAAAGCTCTGTTCATTTTTTTTACTTTTTTCTCTGTATTGTTCAGATTGGATAATTTCTATTGATCAATCTTCACTCACTTTTTCCTCTATCGTTTCCATTCTGCTATTGAGTCTGTCCAGTTAGTTTGCTATTTTAGTTGCTATATTTTTCAGTTATAAAATTTCCATTTAGTTCTTTCTATATTTTCTATTTCCTTAGTGATAGTTCTATCTTCCCATCTCAAGAAGGTTCCCCCTTACTTATTGGAGCATTTTTATAATGCCCATTTCAAATTCTTTGTTATCTTGGCATTGGTGTCTGTTGGTTGTCAAAAGATAATCCTTGTTCTTTTGAGCTGCATTCCTGATATTTTGAATACTGTGTTAAGAGATTCTGGATCTTGTCTAAACCCTTTGGAGAATGTTGACATTTTTATCTTGGTAAGCAACTGACCCAGCTGGATTCCAGACACAAGTCCCAACCAGCCTTCTGCTGAGCTGTGGCTCCCACGTCATCTGAGTTTTCCAAGCCATTGTAGCATTAATACTTTCTGCATCTATCCCACATGGGCACCACCCAGTGGCCAGTCTGGGATTTGCATGGTGGTCTACCCCGAAGTTTAGTTCTCGGTTTACATATGTTATTTAGGGTCAGATCCATGTATCCACAACTTGGTGAGAAGTCCAGGAGTTCATAAATAACCTTAAAGGGTCACTCTCCTGAACCCCTCCTCTATGTAATCCCCCCAGAACTTTCTAGTTCCCTAAGTCTCTCCTTCCCTGGTTCGCTAGCCACATACTTCACACAACTGTGTCCACATCAGGGACAAGAGCCAGAAGGAAAGAGACAATAAAGCATCAGGGGTTCGCCCCACCTTCTTAGGAACAAAGCTCTTCCAGTCAGTAATCCTTCCTAGTGTTGCTGCCATAAGGATGCCTGAGGGCTGGGGTGCAAGAGAATAGAGAAAAAAATAAAAATTTTAAAAACTGGATTTCTGCACTCTCTCTGAGAGCTAGAGACCCACTCCTCAAACCAGAACTACAGAGCTCCACCTGGTGCTCTCTCTGTCCATATTAGCACCCATTTCTGGGTTTTAGGTTGCCCTGAGTTTAGATTGAGGAATATCAGAGGGGAACAAAGCTGGTAAACTCAGTATCAATTCAGTGATATATCAAATTCTGCTCTTCTTCCCCAATCTAGCTGCTACTATTTACTTTTCAGAATCCTTAAATAGCTGCTCCATGCATTCTGTTCAGGTTTTATAGCTGCATTCATTGGGAGAGACAGGGTGGAATGTGTTCACTCCATCTTACCCAGAACTGTGACCTGCTCTATTTATTTTTGTAAGCTCGTTCAAACCCATTTTCAAAGGCATAAGGGACGATGAAAGTGAAAGTAGTTTTCTTATTGTTGTTTGAGAATTTGCCTGTAGGTTGTAGCCAGTTACTTTCACTGACCACCAAGACCTATATCCTTTCCATAATTTATGATGGTTTGAGACTTTCTGAGTACCCCAGACTTCTCAGAGGTGAAGAGAATGAATATCACTTTAAGCTATCCTGGATTTACCTTCTCCTGGGACACTCTAAGATCTAAGAGCAGACTTGAAATTCCAGAAGGCCATCCAAGACATTCCTGGTTATACAAACTCAAACACAACAGGCCAAGTACTCATCTTTGCTCATATGACAGTGTTTTATCCAGAACACTGTGAAATCTGCAAGTCCATCCTTCCTTGCAGCTATTGCCACCACAATCAGTAGTTGCCTCAGAGCCAATCAGGACATAAACTTTCTGCTTAACCTCATTTCCTGACAATAATATCAATTCCTGAAGCCTATGTAAATAGTTTTATGTCTAAAAATTCACAAACTCTGTTCTAAAGCATCCCCAAATGTTTTCTGCCCTGAGCCTCTGATATCTGCTCAAATTACAAAGCTTCATTTTGACTTTTTAAATGATTTTTTTCCCAAAGCAAGAGCTAACTTTAGTGATTTTTTAACTTAATTTTTTAAATTGGCAAATAATAATTATACATATCCCATGGGGTTCATAGTGATGTTTCGATACATATAATGTATAGATCAGGGTAATTAGCATACCCATAATAAACATTTATCATTTCTTTGTGCTCGAACATTCAATATCCTCCTTTTAGCTAATTGAAAGTATACGTTATTGTTAACTATAGTCATCCTACAGTGGCATAGAACTCCTATCTATCTGTACATTTGTATCCTTGGTCTTTTAAAGGTCTTTTAGGCCAGGCATGGTGGCTCACACCTGTAATCCCAGCACTTTGGATGGCCAAGGCAGGAGGATCGCTTAAGGCCAGGCATTCAAGATGTGCCTGGACAACATACCAAGACCCTTATTTCTATTAAAAAAAAGTTTTTAAAACCAAAGGTTTTTTGGGCAGCTGGATGCCTGGCATGGAGTTCAGGGAGTAAGTCCAGTTTGGAAACAAGTGTGGAGGTTGTCAGTACAGGCCTGACTTCTGAAGCCTCAAGTCTGGCTGAGATGCCCCAGAGGGGCATCCTTTTCCCATGAAAAAGGAAGTACCCAAGAGGCACTCTAACATTTAGAGGATTGGGAAGAAGAGGGCCCAGCAAAGGAAACTGAAAAGGAGGACAAAGGGGTGACCTGGAAGTCAAGGTAAAGAAGCCTCTCAAGGAGCAGGGCAGAGGTCACCTGAGAGAATGCTGCTGATAGGTCAAGGAAGACAAGATCTGAGAACTGACCCTTGCTTTGGCAACTGGCAGTCACTTAAAAAATTTGAGTTCAGAGAAACATGTTAAGTAATACAAAACTTCTCTATGATTACTACACTTCTTCACAACATTTATCACAAGTACAAGTAATTTTCTGTAGAGTTATTTGTTTAAATCTGTCTTTCCTTGATCCATGGTAAAGTCTAACAAGGCAAGGGCCAAATAAGTCTTGTCCTTCATTGTAATACTCAGTGGCTTCAATTTGTGGAGCAAATGAAAGGACCATGGAATTCAAGAAAGAAGGTCCCCCTTTATTCACAAGGCAAAGGTCTGCACTGCTGAGCTGGCATCACCACCCATGCCGAACCAGCCACAGGAGGCTGAAGGCAGTGCTCTTCAGGTGAATTCTCCCCTTCTCTAGTCTCGAGACTTCTTCAGGCCAGGCTCGGTGGCTCATGCCTGTAATCCTAGCACCCTGAGAGACTAAGGCAGGAGGATCGTTTGAGCTCAGGAGTTTGAGACCAGCCTGAGCAAGAATGAGACCCCGTCTCTACTAAAAATAGAAAGAAATTAGCTGGACAACTAAAAATATATAGAAAAAATTAGCCAGGCATGGTGGCGCATGGTGGCACATTCCTGTAGTCCCAGCTACTCAGGAGGCTAAGGGAGAAGGATTGCTTGAGCCCAGGAGTTTGAGGTTGCCGTGAGCTAGGCTGCCCAGACAACAGAGTAAGACTCTGTCTCAAAAAAAAAAAAAAAAAAAAAAAGACTTCAAAAGTTCTCTAGCAGTTACTGGAACTTGTATTGCGGTATGGTTTGGGCCCTTTATTTAATCTACTGTGGCAAAAAAAATGGCTGTTTTCCTCCCAATATCCAACATTCCTTTCTTGCACAGCAATAGTTCTTAAATTCTAGCACATATTAGAATTACCTATAGCGTTTGTTGGGCCCCAACCCCAAGAGTTTGTTTCAGTGTGTCTGAGGTGAGGCCTGAGAACTAGTATTTCTAACAAATGCCCAGAGATGACAATTGCGACTAGTCTGGGGACCATACTTCGGGAGCTATCGCTATAGTGTTACAATCCTAACCTCGGTCATTTCTGTTTCCCTATTAAGAAAATCTCTCTCGGCCGGGCGCGGTGGCTCACGCCTGTAATCCTAGCACTCTGGGAGGCCGAGGTGGGCGGATCGTTTGAGCTCAGGAGTTCGAGACCAGCCTGAGCAAGAGCGAGACCCCATCTCTACTAAAAATAGAAAGAAATTATATGGACAGCTAAAAATATATATAGAAAAAATTAGCCGGGCATGGTGGCGCATGCCTGTAGTCCCAGCTACTCGGGAGGCCGAGACAGGAGGATCGCTTGAGCTCAGGAGTTTGAGGTTGCTGTGAGCTAGGCTGACGCCACGGCACTCACTCTAGCCTGGGCAACAGAGTGAGACTCTGTCTCAAAAAAAAAAAAAAAAAAAAGAAAATCTCTCTCGGATAATAACGTAAGTTGATCGAAAATATAACAACTTTCAAAATGCTTATAAAATTTGAAAAGATAACTAAAAGTAACAATTCAATATTTCCAAAAAAATGGCAGTATATAAGGCCCAAGCCAAGAGAATGTGGCCTGTTAGAATAAAGTCAGATGTGCCCTAGATGCCCTGGGCAAACCACATACAGAACCTACACCACAAACTGGGCCTATTAATTAACTAAAAGTCACGACAGCCACCGCTTGAGCACTAATTCTGGGCCACCTGCTGTGCTAGACCCTGCGCAAAAAACATGTCGCATATGTTATCTCTCAATTTATGACAATCCAGTGAGTAGATGTCATAATGTCCATTTAGCAGAGGAAGAAATTAAGTAGTAGTCCTTGGCCCAAGTTCATACAGATAAGAAGAGGTGAAGCTAGAAACCAAATCCAAGCCTGCAAGTCCAAAGCTGGTGGCCAGTGTGCACGCCTGTCCCTCAGCACTCAGGCAGGTCAACCCAACTGCTCTTATGCTCCTGTGTCCCCGCACAAGACCTGGCCTCAACACAGCACAGTGTTTACTGAAGAAGCAAAAGAAAGTATCTAATTCTTTCACACTATGCTCCATTTCCTGTTGTTCAAGGGTGGCGTGTCATACAAAAGAAACAATGATAACAGCAAACACTTTTATGGCACTTACTATGTGCACTACTAGTCCGAGCACATGATACATGTTCACTCATTTAATCCTCACCTCCTTGCAAGTAGGTATTACTGTTCTCCAAATTCTAGAGATGAGGAAAATGAGGCTCAGAGAGGTTAAATAACTTACACAAAGTCACACAGCCAAATTGTGGCAGAGCTGAATACAAACCCAGGCAGCCAAATTCCATGTTTTTAAATCACCATGTGAAGCCGTTTTTCTCAAGTAATTAAAAAAAAAAAAAAAAAATGCCAGAGAGAGAAGGAAAAGGAATTAGAATTTCCTAAACACCTTCTCTATGCTTTAGCTCTAACTGGAGTTAATGTCACCATCTTGGACCACAAGTCTAGCACCCACCCTCTAAAGCGGGGGGCTGTGTAGGCTGACACAGCCATCTCAAACCTGCTGCCCAGAGGCCTCCCGACAGTAGCAGGTCCCTGACCCTGAGTCCCTCCCAGACTATGCCTCCTTGCGGGGGAGGGGGACTGAGAGATGAGAGGGCCAGAGACACAAAGCAGAAGCAAACAGGTCACAGGCAGTATTGTATGACTCATGCAGGTACAATTACATTCTTTATTATTGATGACTGAAGTCAGATGGTCCTCCTGTTCGCAGTATTGTGTTACCACATAATTAGCTGGCCTAGTCATTTCAGTTCACAGGGAAAAAAAACACCTTTTAAGGTGAAGAACATAATATCCACATTCACCTTAAAAAAAAATAAAACAGGGTACTAAAAAGACAAAGAAATTCAAACATGATGCAAGTGATATGAAGTGCCATGGGAAAATCTATTTAGCACAAATGTTACTTTTTTAAAGTGTAGATTTATTTAAAAACTTTATAACAGCTTGGCTACTTAGTTTCTTAAGAAATTTATAGCTGAGCTTTTCATACAAATTCGTATTTTAATTGTATGCTATTTTAGTAAGCCTACACAATAAGTGACTCAAATTCAAAATGTAAGGTTCTACAAAAATGAATTCCAACACTGATATACTTAGTGAGTTCCCTGGGTCCAGACAATTACCACAGAGAATGGCAGACAACATTCAAAACAAATTTAATTTGCTGAGGCATGAAAAATGTAGTATGTGGAAACCCACCTTGTTGCCCAGGCCAGGAGCCCCAGCGCTGTGCCTTGCCTCACCACTGTACACCGCACCCCACATCTAACAGATCATCAGCAAGTCTGTTTAGCATTCAGAGAGGCATCCTCTGCAACCCCACAATGACCACAGCAGCAATGGGCCAGACTCCATTTTCTCTTGCCTGGACTAGTCCAAGAGCCACACTCTTGCCAGAGGTATCTCATCACTCCTTACCTAAGTAAAACACTCAGGGCCTCTGCAAAGACTTCAGGGAGAGGCAGGATTCCAGGGAAGCACAGCACTTGGGCCCCATGGCTAGCTTCCTCCTGCTGCTTCTTGGGCTCAGCCTCTTGGGCTCAGTCTCCGGGGCTCACATTGCACCCTGTCCTGCCAGCAGAAAGTGCCCTGGAACCCAACTGCCTGGGGCTGCATCCCAGCTCTGCCACCTACTAGCTGTGTGACCCTGCACAAGTCACTCCGCCTCTTGTCTCAGTGCTTCTTTGGTAAAGAGGATAATAGTACCTTCCTCAAAAGGTTGTTGCGAGTTCTGAATGAACTAGAAACACAAGTGCTGAGTCATTTAAAACTAGCACATAGTAATCACTCAGTACATGATCCCCATAACAATCAATTCTCTGTTATACCTTTAAACTCAGTCTGTGCTGCCTTGCCGAGAAGGTCCAACCTCCCTGCTCATGCACCTGTGATGCTCCTTACAATACCTGCACTGGAATCATTTCCAGAAGGGTGCTCTTGGGCAGTGGTCCCCAACATTTTTGGCACCAGGGACCAGTTTCATGGAAGACAATTTTTCCATGGACCAGGGATAGGGGAGTGGGGTGTCACTGGGGGGCGGTGAGGAGCTCAGGACTGGTACTAGGTTGTGGCCCAGGGGGTGGGGACTGCAGCTCTTGAGCATAGGTGCTGTGTCCCTTCTCCAAAGCCAGGGCCAAACATGAGGCCTACCACTTAGCAGGTCCTCAAAAGTGTTTATTGAACAATTGTCAATGAATATAAAATTGAGGTTGGAGGGGTAAGGCTGCTGGGGGATGATGTCACAGCACTGGGCAAACAGCAGAGTGTCAGAATGCTACAGTGGCTGGGACGGACTCAGGGACTAGAAGGTGATAACAGTCAGGGATCTCAAGGCCACAGACTTGCTGCATCTGTGTATGAGCCCCCTCCTTACAAAGATAGCAGGTGCCTCCCACGGTTGGCATTGCTACCACTGCCAGGAATAAGGCAGCCCAGTGTGATGATATCATAGGCATAGCCTGATCCTCAACCCCATTCCACTCCTGCCCCCTGCAAAAGTGGGCAACTTCAGAGTAAGGGGGAGGTGCCTTAGCAGAGCCTGGGTGAATGGTGGCCCTAGCCTTCCTGTCCAAGAAAACCATAGGAGAAAGCTTTAATACCAAAACAATTAATAAAAATTTGACAATAAACACATTTGCAACTACTATTGAAAAAACTGATTAAATTTAATCAAGCTATAAATATCTAAAGCCCAGTTCTGTCAACTGCTTTCCTATGTATATGCTACAAGCTGTAAGACATGAAAAAGGTTAAATTCATCCACATTCTGAATACAGATTTAAATTTTAGGAAGTTGGCATGCAAATAATACAAAGAGTTTTCTGATTTCAAAGCCTCAATAATGGTCACTTTTGCAAGGTTCATAAATATATGCTGTATACATACAACAGTATATTTCTGTGTTTTCATATCTTGTATACCTTTTGCGTTTTCTTTGAATCTTTCTGAGCATTCTCTCGGAGTGGTACTTTTCCAAATAACTTCCATCCCAAGTCATTTTGTTTGTCAAGTCTTGCATTTTGTTTTCTAGCAAGCAAATTCCTATAGGAAGAAAATAAAAGGGTTAGGGAACTTCTGGGTCTTTAAACAAACACTAGGACAGCCGAATCACTCTAAAAAAACAAGCAAACTTTCTATCGAGTGGGACAATGTGATGAACCACATACTTTAATTCTTCAGACTTGATTTTCATAAAGACACATAATTATGCAGCAGGAGAAAGACCTTAAGCCAGAAATAAACGTTTTGTTATTCAACTGTTACATGTAGAAATTCTACAATTGAGTATGGAAATGCATTATATCATAAAGCACATGAGGAAAAGTGAGCTTTGAAGTCAGACTAAACTGAAATGAAACCTTGGCTCAACTATTCACTAGCTGTGTGACTCTAGATCAGTATATTAACCTTTCTGAGCCTTAATTTCCTATGTTTAACAAGGGGACACCACCCCATGTTCCACAAGGTTGTTATACAAATTAAAATTTCAGGTACACAATCAGTATTTAAGAATAACAGCTGCTTTAGTACTTAACCACTATTTAAATTATCTACCAGGTAAATCTGTGTTATCTATTTAGACAGAGTATTCATATATTATAAAAAGAAAGTCACTCATGAGATGGTCACAAGGTCTTCTCCCAAGAACATGTAAACAAAAGTTCCAAATAGCACAAATAAATCCCAACTGGTAGTACAAAATAAACTATGTTTTGGAATGCACTGCATTGGTGCATTCGTTAAAAACAAATGCTTTCCAGGGCTTACTAGAATACTATAAGATGAGCCTGCAGCATTCTGATGTGCTAAAAAGTGCTCAAAGAAATAGGAGGACATGTCAAAGGGAAACAGTAGCCAGCCTGAAAGACTTCCACTGGCTACATCTGGAACACTTGAATCATCGGAATAAATAACAACTATGGAATATAACCCACTTAATAAAACAAAAATCCATGAGCCCATATAGATATAAATAATTAGATATATAAATAAATGGAGGAGGGGGGAAGCTCTTAGAATGCCATCTAGTAAGTATGGAAGGACTATTAGAGTCAGCAAATGATCAATGGGTGCTTAAACAAGTGCATTAAAGTTGGACAAGGAACTGGATCTTTACATAGTTTAAAAGCGTCTCTTACAAATTACTTATTAATTACAAAAGCAAAAATAGTTAATTTTATACTAGAGAAACCTGGGACACCACCTTAGCCAAGTGATCAAAGCTAACATCACCAATGTCAGGACAGACAGCACAGGACACCTGATGTGACACACAAAGAATAATACACCAGGTCAATGGCATTGGCTCCCCAAGAATACATCACCTGAATCTAATCATGAGGAAAAGCAGACACCCACAAACTGAGGGATAATATATAAAATGATAGATCCTTTTACTCTTTAAAAATGTCAACATTATGAAAGACAAAGAAAGGCTGAGGGATTGTTCCTGATTAAGAGGAGACTAAAAAGACCTGACAATTAAATGCAATGCAAGGTCCTGTACCACCATCCTGGACCATGGGGAAAAAAAGGCCATAAAGATTATTGGAAAACTTGACAAAATTTGATTATGCACTGTGGATCCAAAAACAGCACTGGATTAATGTTAAATTTCCTGATTTTGATAACTGTACTGTGGTTATGTAAAAGAATGCCCTTGTTCTTAAGAAATATGCTGATAAATTTAGGGGTAAAGAGACATGATATCTCCAATTTACTCTTCTAATGATTCAGGAAAAAATACGCATATATATTATAAAGAGAGAGAGAAAACAAATGGAGCAAAATGTAAACAGTTGGTAAATCTGGGTAAAGGATATATGGTAGTTCCTTTTTTTTGGCAGCTTTTCAGTAAGTTTGAAATTATATCAAAATAAAGTTACAAAAACTTTCATAAAAGAAAACAAGTGTTTCCTTCCTTGCTTTTCTCTTGAGGTTATAATGGAATCATTTCAGAAACGGTTTCACAGCCCAAGGCAATTCTATTTACAAGAAATGAACTTCGAGCTGTCTCCAGATCCAACTCATTTAACATCTAAGATTTCACCATCAGTGAAGGACTTCTGCAATTAAAAACAGGTTAAAACCTCAGGCACCCAGATGATAACCAAGAACTTGAGCATCCAGAACTTGGGTTCCCTAACTGTGTACATTTTGCTAAAGAGGAGTTGTTTCTCTCTGGGGAAGAGAACTAGCAAGACACAAACTTAAGAAAACAAAATGCACTCAGCAAGGGGAAGGCCCCAGGATCAAGGGCACGCCTCCTTACCCTGGATGGACAGGAGTCCCAGAGGGTTGAAGGAATGGATCCGAGAATTGCACAGAATCGACGTAGGAAATATGTGAAAAGGAGAAGTCTGCATGACTGGCTCTCAGATTTGTGATTTAGGAGGTTGAGCACAAATACTGATGCTATTCACCGAGACATGGCCAGCAGCAGGATGACTAAGAAGAACAGAAACCTCAGTTTTTCCAGCCTCAGCTAATGCAACGTAAGTCTGCACAAAGGTAGTACAGATAAAATTTAATGTATCAAAAATCAAAGTTGCATAATTATTTTTAACATAAGAACTTAAGCTCATGTAATAGGTCATGATTTTTGGAAGGTTCATAGAAATAGTCTTGGAGATATTATTTTTGTGGATAAGAGGTTGAAGTACAACCCCAAAACAAGTCACTGTAAGTAAAAAGGTGCTGCAGCCCGGGGCTTGGGGTGAAAGGATTGCCTCCTTTCAGGTGGGCCACTCATCAGATGCCCAGGAGGCCAAGGTAGAGCCTTGCTCACATCTGCTCATCACATGACCAAACCCCAGGCCAGGTCCAGTGAGAGGACACAGCCTGGCAGCAATGACACTGGGCAGCATGGAGCTGGGAGCATCCCTCAGGGACGCCCTTCAGGAACCCACACACTGGTGCCACTCCCCCTGAGCCCAGCAGTCCCTCAGCTGTCCCTTCATGGGCTGTGTGGCCTGGTGAGTTGGTCCACCCCTTGGCCTTCAGACGCTAGGGCACACAGTGGCCACAGTCACCACCTCTGACTGATACCAGGAGACAGGACACGGGGGCTACTGGACTCAAGCTTCCTCTTTTCACTATTTTAAATCTGCCTGTTCCAACCCCACCTTGAGAAATCCTCATACTTGTCCTTAGGGCACTCTGAGAAGCCTTCCCTGACCAGATGTGCAGGCCTGGGCTCCCTGGCGTCTGTTTCCAGAGTATTCTCTGCTTTGTTTTGTGCCTGTGGGATGAACTCAGTCTCCTTTCCTCTCCACTTGCCTTCTACTTGGGGTGGGGTCTCCCAGGGGAAAGAGAAGAATCCCCTCTGCCTCCCTTGAATCCATCCAGCATGCAGTAGGTACTCAATGTGTGTCTGCAGCAGAAGCAAGTGCAGGAGACCCTTTCCTGTGGCTGCCTTCCACCAACCACCAGGTGTGGTGAAAAACCAAGCACTGCTGTATCCATAGGTTCCCTTCCTCCAATCCACACACAGTCTTACCGAAACTGTCCCTATCGGGGTTCCCTAAGAGCCACCTGATCTCTAGGTCATGAATCCTGCCCTGCCCACTCCCACAATAGCACCCACACCAGCACACCACCTGTCGCCTCTTATCCCCCAGGCCCCACCTACACACACGGTCTGGGCACAGGCATATCTGACCTCCTACCTAGCCCCTTCATCCACGATGCACACTCAGATCCCTTCTCCTGCAGTGGCCAGGAGAGGAGAGTGGTAACAGGGAAGCACCCAAGAACTTTTCCAAAGACAAGACAAGAAGCATTTCTCCTTTCTAAAAGCCTTCATCATTGAGACTTGCCTCTGCAGGCAGGAAACCAGAGTAGAGGTGCTCTCTCAACAACCCTCTGTACCTCATTCATTCAATAAATATTTTCTGAGGGCCTCAACTGTATTGAATAACAAAAAAGGGGCAGTCTTCTAGGCTCAAAACCCTTCAGTCTCTTCTCAGGTTATCTCCACACCTCCCTACTGCCCAGCCCTCTTTGTCCTCCTGTATTTGACGGGCTGCACACATGCCTGCTGACAGGTGCCTGTCACACCAAGTGCGCCTATCTCTTTCTTCGGTTGTCCCTCAGGTATAGTTCTTAATCCATCAAGCCCCAAACCCCAGCAAAGCTCCAACTGCATCCACCAGAGCCATCTTTGGAACCACAAATGGATCACAGCAGTCCTGCCCCCAAATCGCTTCAATGATCTGTACCTGTTTTTGCGGCACGTGGCCTGGCCCCAACCCCTTGAGCTCCCACAAATCACCCACCTCAGGCCCATGACACATGCTGTTTCTTCTGCCCATAACTGCTCCCTAAAAGAGGAGACATGAGGACTAAATAAGGTGCTGAACAGGCCAGACACACTTGGCCCCTGAAAAACAACTGCCCCCACCACTGCAGACCGAGCCCGCGGGAGAGCAGGGAGATACTATCCTCACCTCTGCCCCTTCAGCTGAGCCAGTGTTCTGCACCTTGAAAACACAGAAAGATTTGAGAGGGACACAGTTTACAAGAATGGTGAGCTCCCATGGAAAGTGGCCCTGGTAAGTGCTGGCCCCACTGGGATCTGTCCATAAAGCCTACCCAGCATCATTTTAAAATCATGTTGAAGCACCCTTGGAAATACACTCAGGACCACCAATTATTAAGCCACACCAAACTGCAGGGAAAAGACTGATTCTAACAGGCCAAGAGAAGCAGAAGAACATTTGGGCAGGAGAAGGAGCCAGTGCTTCACTGTGATATTTACCCAATGGCTCTCAAAGTACTTATTTCATCTCAATAGATAACAACTCTGTGGAAAGATATGGGATGCCAATGACAAAATAATGTTAAAAATAATGGCGTGTCAGTTTCTGCCTTACAGCTCTTCTGTGAAGTCAGAAGCTCACAGGTACCCCGTGCAGTGCCAGACCACAAGTGCATAGCAACATCAGAAATAGGTGCAAGATCAGCCACTGACACATTTAACTGGGACAAAATGGACCTTCAGGATCCTGGGCCCCAACAAGAATAGTCAGCCAATTCTGACCTCTCCAGCCTCCTCCACACTCTAGGTTACCAGGTTCTTTACTTCCACAGGTTTGTCCAGTGTACTCCCTTAGGCAGGAGGCAGAGAGAAGATCAACATCTGAAAAGAGGGAAAGGGGGCTGAGGCTGAGTCCTGGAGATTCCGATACCCCTTGTCCTCTTACAAAGGGATGGACGTGTGCTGTCCTATACGGGACCACTGGCCCCATGGACCTATTGAGCATTTGCAATGTGTAAATTATTATATTGAAATGATATGTTGGCTGACATCAAATGTATTATTTTTTTAAATGTCACATAAAGTCTGAAAACAACCCAAGAGTTTATGATCCAGTCGTATACAACTTTAAGAAGGATAGGGGCATCTTTTTTTGAAAGACTATGAACTATCTATTGTTAAAGGAATAAAAGCAAGATACATAATAGTACAAGGTATGCCATGTAATATTAATACATGATCCGCATTTGCTTGTACAGGTGCAGACTCTCTCTGGAAGAATACAAAAGCTATTAACATTCACTGCTTCCGGGACAGATTACTGGGTAGGAAAAGGCACAGGGTAGAAAGGCAACTTTTCATCATATACTCTCCTGGACTTTGTGATTTTGAACCATGCAAATGTATCACCTATTGAAAAAAGTTCATAAAAAATAAAAAAAAGCCGCTGCAAAACTAGGTATTTTTGCCAGTAGAAAATGAAATGCTTTTGTATCACTCCCCCTCCCCATCCTTCAAACCAGTAAGATTCATCACCCCCCAGAAAAGGATTTCTCTACACACCTAGCATCATAGCTCGGAAAGTTTGGGCAGTGCCTGTTACGTTAGGTGAAGAGGACCATCACAAGCAAAGGCTAAAGAGAAAACAAAATCACTGAGTAATACACTCCTGGCATAAAAACAATGTCTCTTGGAAGACAGAAGTGAATATATGTTTAACCAGCATGTAAACAGAATCATGGTTGCCTGTTGTGCTTCAAAATTGGATCCCAAGAGGCTTACAGAGTTGGGGCTCATGGAGAGCTCTTTGCTGAGCCCCTGCCCGCACTGGGCTTCCTAGAGGCCAAGCCCCCCGCTGGAAACAGCAGCAGCATGCTGGGAACTGGGAGCAAGACCTTCACCCCTAGCCTGGAGGAAAGTTCAGCATTCAGCCGAGCAGAACCAAGTAGGCCCAAGGGCTTCCAAGAGGCAGGGAGGGCTGGATCTGCACTCAGACTCTACCCCATAGCAGCCATTTATTCTGGATTAAATATGATGAATGAGGCCAAGAAAGCACCAGCACCTACTGTAGGGCCTGGCACCAGCATGTTCAATTCAGTTCCATATTGAGCATCTACTGTTTCCAAGGCCTGGAATATAAAACAAACAGGTGAGTTAATAAGGCCATCGGCCCTCAAGAATCCCAACAATGAACTGGCCAACTGAGATGAGGGTGAAGGAGGAGTATCCACCTTCGGGGATGAGAGAAAGAAGACTGCAGGTTGAGAACACGCCAGTGAAAAGCATGAGAGAGAGAGAGAGAGAGAGAGAATGTGTGTGTGTGTGTGTGTGTGTGTGTGTTTAGGTGGGGATCACCTGTATCAACTTACTCCGTCACCCACCTCCTAGAGCCACTGAAGCCAGGATGCTCAAGGAACTCAATCAGACCGAGACACTGACATAAAGCAGGTGAAGCTACTGGAAAGGTAGCTGACAGTGCCGCTGCAGACCCAGGCTCCATGTTGTGGGCTGGCTGCCTAGAGCAGCCGTCTGGGCAGCAACATGTCTTGCCCCTGACCTGCACCTGGCACTGTGTTCAGCTGCCACTAGGTGAGACACAGAGCACAGTAAACAGTGTCTGTCCCTGGGGAGCTCAGAACCTGGGAGCAGGACAAGACTGGCCTACTCTCAAGGGCAGAGTTAGACTTCAGCGGTATGGGCCTAACATCCTCAAGAGGGTTGGGATATCCCAACAAGGGGACAATAAAACCAGTCCATAAAAAAGCCAACACCCCCTGACTTCCTAAGACCAAACCTAAAAGACACATTCTCTCCCTAGGTATGCAGCAAGAACTGCTCCTGTCACCAGCCCAAATCCCTCTCCCAGCAATGCTTGAGACCAGCAGGCAAAGGCAAGATGTGAGGCTCAGCCACACAGAAAAGAGAGGAATTGTGACCACAGCTTGAGGAATACAGAAACAAAAGACCATCACATAGCATACTGTGCTGGCACGTTTCACCTACATTTGTTCAAATATTTATTAACCTAAATAATTATTATTTGTTCAAATATCTATTGACTCTAAGTCAGGCACTGTTCTAGGCATGGAGCTCCTACCCCATGGAATTTACTGTAAACATCACTGCTTCAGTGGGAGACCAGTGATAGTGTTCCAAGGAAAATGGCCTAGAGGTTAGGTAAGTTCCCAAGGTCATCTATCTGGGACTCAAATTCAGGCCTTCCAGGCCTCCCCAGCCAAGTGCTTGTGGACAAATTGAGTCTGCTTTACTAGATGTGGCCCACAAGCTCCTCCAATCTTCTCCCGACACTAATGAAGAATGGCTGGCCGCTACCTCCAGAGGAACATACAGCAAGCAGTGTGGTTAACAGCGTCATCCAAACATACTCCTGTTCCACTCCCAAACTTTTCTTAGGAAAGGGCAAAACCGTGGGGAGTAGGGGAGGAGACACGAAAAATGACCAAGCGGCCAGAAGCAGCTGACTTGCTGTCCACCACATTCCCACGGCTGCCCCTGTTCTTGAATCGCCCACTTCCAGCAAACCAAGGTGGAACTGTGGCCTTCCTGGGAGAAGACCCCAAACCTGAACACAGCCACACTCCAGCATTCCCAACCCAGGCTGCTCAGGCACCTGTCTGCTTCAAGAAAGCCACAAGGTGGGAAATATCCTTGTATCACCTGTAGCCAGCGGAGAAGTGAAGCATAGGAGGCTATGCCAGCTCTGCCCTTCCACAGAGAAGCAGCCCTAGGCAAGCAACCACCGGCTTCTCATCTGTAAATGGGGACAGCGCTCATTGCTCCCTAGGGCCATCATGAGAGTTAAGTGGGATCATGCACACACTCTAGGTACTAAAAGGGCAGCTCTGTAGGTGTGTGTGCAGGAGCCATCAGAGAGATGACACATCAGTGTTTTCTGTCTACACAATGTTCTTCAGTTTGATTTGTCAAACATTTTTAAAAATCAAGAAATCACAGAAAAATCTGGATTTCTGCTTTCTCTTGAAATATTAGAAGATCTGGCCACACTGGGCCCTTATCCTGCATGACAATGAGCCAGAGCTGAGCAGCAGCCTTTGGCTGAGGAAGCTCTGTTCTATGCAATCCCTTCCATGCCTCCACACTCCATTACTTCAGCTACTTCAGAACTTCCACCACCTGTTTACAGGGTAGATCCAGGTTTTCAGGGGCCTTGAAACCTTTTAGAATTTGAGGGATCCTCTTTAAGAGAAAAACTTAATTATGAACACAAAATTAGGTATAGGTATAGGTCAGGGGTCCTGAAGGTTAAGCATCATTAACATCATCACAAATCCAACCTTGTCTCTTCAGCATGTCCCCAAGACACGTCCACAGCTGCTGCTGTGTGCTTACAGATGAGTAACCCCCAGCAAGGACAAAAACCAAAGTTCCAGCTCTCTGTTCTTAGACAAGAGATTGTTTCGTCAAATGAATGGGATCCCCTTTCTTCTTCTGTTGTGGGGAGAGTTGTTACTTTTCCCTCTACTAAAACTTTTGGGAAGTTATTGAAGTCGAAAGGTGATTTCAGGAGCAGTCTGACACGCTTACAACAGAATATCATGCAATGCTGGATCCGAGTCCCTGCTGCTAGTGGTTTTCAAAGCACTCGCCCTACAGCAGGCACTCATAGATGTCACGGATAATACCACCTTCTTGTTTGATTTGTCTCTTTTGCCAGAATGTAAAGTTCATGAGGGTGGGTATTGTCCCTTCTATTTATTGCTCTGTCTCCAGTGCCTGGAATAAAGGCATAAGAGTAAAATACTCATACTTGTTGAATGAAGGCTTTTTCAAGGAATTTTCATAAAAACTGCATAAGAATTATTATTGCACATAAAATAGAGGAAGCCAGGATTCAGAGAGGTTGGAGAGACCTGCCCAGAGACATCCAGCTAAGGGACACAGAACTGAGACCGAGACTGCCACCTGGCCCGGAAGGCAGAGGGACAGCTGGAGGCAGGATGCAATCCTCCTGGACCCAGTGGAGCAGGTTCCACAAGCCATTAGACACTCATCAGGGCTTTCTCAAAGCTTCTTACATCTTAAGAAATAAACCTCAAAGTCCTCCTTCCTCAAGATACTGTACCTTTGAACTCCATTTGCAATTCAAGAATTACTTAGGGCTTCTTGCTCTTTCCCTCCTTTGTCTCAGTAACAGAAATTGTTAGTAATTTCTGATCCCAAAGCAATCAGAAACAAACTGAACTATGACGCATTCAGTTCCCACAAGAACTGCCTGGCCCAGGAGGGTAAGTTCTCCACCATTTTCTGAATCATAGTTACCTGTTACATGTCACCTATCAGATGCCTAGAATTGTACACCAGGCACTTTTTCTACATATATTTTATGTACTCCTTCCAACACGAAAGGTACTATAGCTGCCATTGTACGGATAGGAAACTGAGGTTCAGTGAGGTTAAGAAATTTTCTCCTGAAGGAACACATAACTCCTAGTATTCACTTGGGGTACAGAAGGCAAAATTTTCAATGATTTCCTTAAATCCCATTTTCTAGGTATATTTTCCAGATCTCCACCTCCCAAAAACTGACATGGGCCATCGCCACATATATATACACCAGGCCTCTGACTCTCCTTTGAAAACACAAGGGAACAGAGGCCAACCCACTTCAACTGTCACAGAGACATGAAAAACAAAGCATCATCTTCAGAGCAAACCTCCTATGTGATAAAATTCTACCTACTCCACAGGAAACATGAAATGAATAAGAAAGACAGTGAGGCTTTATTACTGTGATCAGCCATTGTGCTAAAAATTCCTAGTTCCACACACAATTCAAAGTACCCAAGAGCCAGAAACACCTAGAGTCTCTCCTCTTTCAGAAAATGCTACCCAAGTAGCACCTGAAGCTAAAAAGTTAATTCCTAAAAACAGAATATTCATGTCAAGGGAGTGCAGTGAACATGAAATACACATGTACATAAACACTGGCCCAGAGAGCTCCTGGCACTCAGGGGACCCTGGCTGGACATAAAAGATACATCCATCCATTTTAAACTGAGGGATACCCAATGAAACAACTCTGCCCCATCAGGGGGGGCAGGGTTAAATCATACTGAAACCTACATACATGGGAAAGACCCTGGTCTAGTTAAGTCTCCAGTTACAAAAGCAAGAAAGCAAGACAGCAACCACAAACCTGTCCATGAACAGGAGCGCAGGGGAGATGTGCATCGCATCTACTGTGACCACACAGCTCTAAAAGGCCAGCCGCAGAAGCACTGAGTCTCCCCACACCACATTCCTGGCAAGCTGGAGCCACAGTCCCAAGGAAACACCATGGGTACGCTTCCAAGCCCTGCTCTGCGAAGACTGGAAGGTGAAAGCATGCAGGACAGAGCAGACCAGCTGGAAAGGCAGGGTGGTGGCAGGCAGGGCTAACTCCTCACTAGTCACAGGGAGGGAGGAGCACCGGCAAAGTCTGGGAAGCAAAGCCTGAGTGACCAGGTTCCTGGGCCCAGGACACAACTCCTGGTCAGGCTGACTAGTCACAAAAGCCACTGGTACTTCTGACCTAGAGCAGGGCAGCATCACATTTTGAACAAAGTGCCATCTATACGATGCTTCTTGAGTGTCCATTGTGCGCCAGACACTGCACCTTGTGAAGAAGTGATCGGATATGTAGGTGAGTCACCAACATGGTCACATGAATCCCTATCTAAATACCTACGTTAGAACCATCACTCTGGAATTCTCCCTCATTCACAACTTCAAATACTGTAAAGAAAAAAAAAAAAAACCATAAAAACCAAAAACCAGATCTAACTAACAACCTCAAGTTCAACAAAATTGATCTATTCTAAACTCACAAGAAGGTATTATACTACAGGTTGGTTCTCCCTGGACCCGACATCACTCAGTGGTGTTAATAATTACTGGAAAATTATCCTCCTCCACAAGCTCTGGCCAGGGTCCTCTTTCTCATAGTCAGCTCCATCAGCCCTTAAAAAAGAAAACCATCTGTCCATGTGTTTGCATGTTTGCAACTGCACCAACAAAGCCTGCCGAGACGCACAGTCGATGGCCATCTCTGGGAAGAGGCGGTGGTGAAGAACAGGGAGAAGACTATTACTTTTACTTTACAAATTTCTGCATTGTTTAAAAAAAAAAAAAAAAGAATCAAACAAGCACATATTACTTTTGCAATAAAAAAAAGTAAGACAATCCAGTACGGGACCCAGACTGGCACAGGAGTGGTCCTGAGCACCTAGTCAGTGCCAGGCCCTGGTGACTAGTGGACAAAACTGACAAAAATCTCTCCCCAGGGCAGCCAACATTCATGAGAGGGAGGGGGCCAACTAACAAATACATGCTAACCCTGTGGTCTCAAGGTGGGTGTCTGGACCAGCAGCAGTATCACCTCGAAAATGGCTAGAAATACAAATCCTTGAGCCCAACCCAGACCTACTGAGTCAGAAACTCTGGAGTGGGGCCCAGTAATCTCTGTTTTAATGAGCCCTTCAGGGGACTCTGATGCTTACTCCAGTTTGAGAACCACTGTTCTGACTATATTTATAAATTTACGTGGTTAATCCCGCTGTCCTACTTAAAACTTCTCATCAATTCCTCACTATCCCAGGAGTCAAATCTCCATCTCTTGGTCTAGCACATCAGCAGCTCAGGGTGAAGATCAGAGTAATCATTCGACAAAGGGGTGAGACAACTACAACAACAGTGGACTAGTCAAAGCCCTCCCTGCCCCTTCTGCAGCCTCATCTCCAGTCTCTCTCCCAGGATACCTCGTGTTCCCCTACAACACAGACCCTGCATCATGTTCCCACATCTCTCCAAATTCTTCCTCAGCTTTCAAGTCACATTTTATATGTTATACCTCAACAAAGAATATTTTTAAGTTCATAATTTTAAAACTCAGAAAGAAACTCCAGGTCCAGATGGCCTCATTGGTGAAGACTTCCAAACATTTAAGGAAGCAATACACAAACTCAACAAACCAACCTTTTACTAGCCCTCCCCCTTCCCCGCCTTACCCCCAAGGAAACTTATTAGATCATTCAACAAACACATTTATTGGCATCATTTACTAAGAAAAGAACTTATTCAATCAGAACTTTCTGGTGTCCCTTTGAGGATCATTTGACATGGATTTTGTTGGGGAAGGAGGTATGGGTGGGTGTGTGAACACATTTTTTAAATTCTCTTGTGAAGGCTATTTATTATTTTTTTATTCATATACATTAAATTGACTTTTTTTGTATAAGTTCTATGAGTTTTAGCACATCGGTAGGTTCATTTATCCAGAGAAAAATCTTATAAAAACTCTTTGAGAAAACAGAAAGAACAATACTCTCCAACCCATTTTATAAGGCATAATCCTGATACCAAGACCAAAAGGAAAATTACAGCCCAGATTCTTATGAATATAAACAGAAAAACCCTAAACAAAATATTAGCAAATCAAATCAATGATAAATGTAAAGTATAATATATCATGAACAAGTTAGGATAATTCTAAGAATACAAAGTTAGTCTAATGAAAGGTGTAAGGGCTGGAAAGAAACTCATTCACATACACCATGATTTTCTACAGAAAAAATCCAAAAGAATCTATAGAAAACTGTTAGAATTAGCCACTGAATTTAGCAAGACTTAACACACAAAAATTAACTGTATTTCCAACAAATACTACCCACCAAGTCAAAACTACATTTCTTGATGTTTATAAAACCATCCAAAAAATAACAGTATCTTGAAATAAATTTAATGAAACACAAGACCTTTAAATTTATTTATTTTTTAAACTATAAAACACTGTGGAGAAATGCAAGAAAACCTAAATAAATGGAGAAATATACCATATTCAAGGATCAGAAATCTTCATATAGTAAAAACTGACCTATAAATTCAATGTAATTCCAAACAAAACCTTAGTAGATTTTGTGTGGAAACTGACGAACTGATTCTAAAATTTATATGGAAATGACAAGGACCAAGAATAGTCAAGACAATCTTAAAGAACAACAGAGGAGGCTGAGGCAGGAGGACTGTTTGAGGCCTGGAGTTAGAAACTAGTCTGGACAACATAGCAAGACTCTGTCTCTAAAAAAAGAAAAAAACAAGGTAAAATTAGCCAGATGTGGTGGCAGTGCCTACAGTCCCAGCTACTCAGGAGGCTGAAGCAGGAAGATCGCTTGAGCTCAGGAGCTGGAGACTACAGGGAGCTATGATTGCACTGCACTGCAGCCTGGGCAACAGAGTGAGACCTCCATCTCAAAAAAAAAAAAAAAAAAAAGACGAAGAAAAAGAAGAACAACATTAAGTAGGAGGGCTTATTCTAACAGACATCAAGATCTATTACATAGCTACAGTAATTAAAAGAATGGTATTAGTGAAAGAATACAAAGAATGGAATGCATATGGTCACCTGACTTATTTCAGAGGTTCAGTGGGAAGGATAACCTTTACAATAAATAAACTTTAACTGCTCCCTCACACCATATATAAAACTCATTCCAAATGGATCAAGGATCTAGGTGGTAATGGCAAAACAATAAAACTTCTAGATGATAACACACTATTTCTTAAACAGGACACAAGAAACACTAACCATAAAAGGAAAAGATTTATAAACTAGAATTCATTATAATTAAGAAAACAAAACCAAAAAAAAACAAATTAAGAGAATGAAAAGGTAAGCCATGGTGCAGAAGAAGATATCTACAATACATACATCTGACAAAGGACTCCCATCCTGAATACATAAAGTATACCTACAAATCAGTAAGACAACTCCAAATAGGGACTTCACAAACGAAGATCCCAAATGGCCAGTAAGATATGAAAAGGTGTACCACATCATTACTCATCAGGAAAATGCAAATTAAAATCAAGATACCCCTACCCTGTCACCAGAATGGCAAAAAGAAAAACAAACTGACAATACTAACTTTTAGAGAAAATGAAGAGCAACCAGAATCCCTCTACAATGCCAGTGCAATGTGAACTGATACAACCACATTGGAAAACCATCCAGCAGCATCTCCCAGAGCAGACTGAGTAGTCCCACCTCCAGCTGTGTGTGCATCAAACACATACACAAGAATACTATGGGAAGTATTATCCCCAGTTGTCAAAAACTGAACTAATCAAACATCCATACACCAGAAGACAAAGAGTAGTACATTCATATAATTGAAAACTACACAGAATGAAAGAAAATGAATACTGTTGCTATGCAAAAACAACCAAGGTAAATCTCTCCAAAGTTGAGCAAAGAAAGCCAGACATAAGAATATATACTATATGTGAGTCCATTTATCTAAAGTTCAAAAAAAGGCAAAAGTAATCTATGTTGATAGAAGTTAGAACAGTGGTTACCCTTGGGGAACAAGGTGCTTGCAGGGAAGGGGGTGCAAAGGAGACTTCTGGGGGTACTGGTAATATTCTCTCTATTGAGCTGGGTGGCAGACAAGTGAGTGTTTACCTTATACATTTAAGATCTGTACACTTTACTATACTTTATATTAAACTTCAATAAACGTTAACAGCTCAAACTACTTTCCTCTGACTTTTACACATATCTTTGATAGGGAGCTGAAGTATTGTATTTTTGTTATTTGCACATCACCTCCCACTACATTCTGAGGGAGGGCAGGCTTCCTACTTGGTCTTTGTATCCCCAAGGCCTGGCATAAAACCTGCTGGGTAGTACTTCATTAAAAGGTAATTCATTAACTAACCCTGAAATGACTCTACCATGCATGTCTCCATTGATAAGTCACTGAGTTCCTAATAAGATCCAGAGTTCTCCCTGCATTTACAACCTCCTTGAACTCTCCTCCAAATACTCTCCAACATTCAAATACAGGACAGAAAAATTAAATAGGGACCCACTCTCTAATATCAGCTTAGATTTTTACAAGACGAGAAAAAAGGCAGATCAAAAATGCCTATGTAATTTAGTACAAAACATTACTAAGAAAAAATACTAATTTATTCTTAATTTCCAACTGAATACTAAGGAAGAGAAGAAAAGAAGAGCTGCTAGTTAACAGGAGTCTGTAAGCATCGCAAATCAGAAGTGGTCTAGGGAACACAACGTTTCAGGGAAGGAATGAAATTGTTATGTTCTTTCAGTATCAGAAACCTTAAAGAGTAAGATCCGACCTAAGATGGAAATTGTATACATGGGGTTTAGACTCGACCAGATCAGGGCTCAAATCCCAGCTTTGTAAGAAGCTGCCTGACTTTGGACAAGAAGTGAACCTCTCAAGCCTCAGTTTTTTCATCTGTAGAATGGAGATACCACTACTCAGTTACCACCAGGTTTATGTCTATTAACTGTGCTTGTTAATAAATAACACTAAGGGAAGTTTATTAATTATATAGGACCAAGCATCTCATCTCATTTAATCCTAATCGCATTCATACATGTTATTTTTTTCACTCAACAAATACATACCGAAAACCAACTACATTCTAGGCACTGTGCCAAATACTAGGAATACAATCACTGATAACCAGAAATAAGGTCCCCATCCTCAAGGGGCTCATGTATGATTTACCTTGTCTTAAAGATGAGGAAATTCAGGCTGGGCACGGTGGCTTGAGCCTGTAATCCTAGCACTTTGGGAGGCCGAGGAAGGAAGACTGAGGCCAGGAGTTCGAGACCAGCCTGAGCAAGAGCGAGACCTCGACTCTACAAAAAAAAGCCTGTAGTCCCAGCTATGAGGGAGGCTGAGGCAGAAAGACCCCTTGAGCCCAGGAGGTTGAGGTTGAGGCTGAGGTTGCAGTGAGCTATGATGACACCACTGCACTCTACTTTGGGTGAAACAGTGAGACCCTGTCTCTAAAAAATAAAAATAAAAAAGATGAGGAAACTCAGAGATATAACCTTACCTAAGGTCATACAGTAAAATGAAAAGCCTGTATTTGGGCTTAAGTCTGAATCTAAAGTCCATATTTTCTACTGGTGACTCTCAATCCTGGCTGCACACTAAAATCATCTAGGGAGTTTCTGGAACATCTCGATGCAAAGGTCTAACCTCAAACCAATTAAAACCAATCTCTGAAGGTGGGACCTGGAAATTAATTTTTTTAAGCTTCCTAGATAATCCTCTTGTACAGCTAGGGCTGAGAACCTTGCTCCTTAACCAATAAAGGTTTCCCTTCCCATGCTCCCTCATTTCTTTAACTGATGCTTTCATCTACATGAATTTAAGATAACTCCTTTTCTGCAGTTTCCACAAACAGTGAATTATTTTAGATTCTGTCTTAAGGTACTCCAATATTTTTACTCACAGAATCAAACTGCAAAAACCTGCCTTATATCATAAACCCTTCCAGTAACTTCAAGTCTCCTCTGTTTTAACTGATCAAAGCTGCATGCACCAACCCAGATGGCATCTAAAGGTCAGCAGAGTTTGCCCTCTGCCCCTACCCCAGCAAATCTAGGTCGTTTCCCCTGGACCCAGCAGATCCCTTGTCTTCTCTCATATGGAAAATACTTAGCCCAGAGCCTGGCACAAGTTAGCCCCCTGCCCATGACAATTAAAACAACCACTTTTACATCGGCTCCAGGAAAGTAAGCCTATATGGCACAAGTGGGCAGAACCAAGTCACGTTCTGCTAATGTTCCAGGACTAATCAGGAACATTAGCTAGGGGTCAGCTGGGGATCAGGGATGACTAAGACACAGGCGCTGTCCTTAAGGAGCTCCCAGTAAGAACAGTAAGAACAAGACCCGGCCAGGTGCAGTGGCTCACACCTGTAATCCTAGCACTCTGCGGCAGAAGGATCGCTTGAGCTCAGGAGTTCGAGACCAGCCTGAGCAAGAGTAAGGCCAGTCTCTACAAAAAAATAGAAAAATTAGCCGGGAGGGGTAGCACACATCTGTAGTCCCAGCTACTCGGGAGGCTGAGGAGGAGGTTCGCTTGAGCCAGGAGTCTGAGGTTACAGTGAGCAAGGTTGACTCCACGGCACTCTCTCCAGGGCAACACAGTGAGACGCTGTCTCCAAAAAAAAAAAAAAAAACGAGCAAGCCCAGCCTGAGCAAGAGCGAGACCCCGTCTCTACTAAAAAATAGAAAGAAATTAGCTGGACAACTAAAAAATTAGCCAGGCATGGTGGCACATGCCTGTAGTCCCAGCTACTTGAGAGGCTGAGGCAGGAGAATTGCTTGAGCCCAGGACTTTGAGGTTGCTGTGAGCTAGGCTGACGCCATAGCACTCTAGCTCAGGCAACAGAGTGAGACTGTCTCAAAAAAAAGAGCAAGACACTTGAAATAATACTAGACTAAAAGAAGGCTGCAGAGGAGTTAGGAACAAAACACCCCTCTGCCATGGGGATGCTAGGAAGGCTTCATAGAAGGGATGTCAGCTGCGCTGGGCCTTAAAGGCACTTGCAATCAGGCAAGGAGACACAGGGCAGAGGGGAAGGGAGCACCACAGGCAGAGGCAAGGAAGTGTGAACCAGTGACTGAGCCCAGTCAGTCCTGTGGAGCCAGCACAAGGCCCATGAGAGGCAGAGGAGAAAACCAAAGCCAGCCCAGCATTCTATAGGCCTGAGGACCCAGGGAGGACAAATCCCCCGAAACCTCAATTTACAGTAACCAGAGGCCAGAGCTACGGCAAATTCTAACAGCTGATCAGCCATTGTTGGAAGTGTCCTCATTCATAAAACAGAGGCTGGGCTCTAACTACCAGTAAACTCCACTGAGAACACAGGGATCCTGGCAGTGCATCATCACCTCCTGAGAGGACAGGCCAGAGCTGTCCAGGGGTCAAGGACAGTAGTCACAAAGCAGCAAGCACTCTGGGACTCTGTCCTAAGGAAATCATCTGAAATGCAGACAAGCAAACTGAAGTGCACAAAGGTAAACTGTCATCAAAAAGCAGAAACAAAAAGCCATTTCCTTACTGTTGAACAAGTAAATGATTCACAGGATGGAATACCACAAAGACATCAATAAGTGTATGAACAACTTTTAATTATGTGGGGAAATGTTTCCTTTAACTAAAAAAGCAGGACATCAAACTATAGAAACAGCATACATTTTTATGTTTAAAATTCACAGCAAGTCTGGAAGGAAATAAAATAAAGCAAAATTAGTAGTAGGTGTAAAAGTAGAAAGGACAAAAATAGAACGATGCCAAAATTTTCCTGTATATTTTTAAACAAAAAGAAACTTTAAAAATATATATAAATATAAATGCAAAAGATTATCAAAAGAAACCCCCAAAACCTCTCAAGAGAACACGAAGCTTCACACACACCACAGGTGTGGATGCCACATGAGCAGTCTGTGACCTACCCACTGACACCTGATACGAGAGACTGAACCATTGGGGAGGTCTCCTCTCAACATCTAGAATAATATAATTTAAAAAGAACATACTTAGATTTAAAAAGTTATGTGTACCAGATCTCTTTATTACCTTTTTTGGATTTATATTCCACCCCTCATTCACTGAGGATTATCTACTGAAGACCTGCACTGACCAGGAAAACATTTAATAAGACACGGCCCCTGCCCTCCAGAAGCTCATGGTCCCAGCAGGGAGTGGTCAGTGCTGTCTCGGAGAAGTCCAGGGACTGTGAGATCCAAATGAGGGCTCTGGGAGGGGTGGGGTTGATCTGAGAGAGCTTCCTAGAGGAGGTCTCTCTTAAGCTGAATCGTAAAGGACAAGCAGGAGTTTGTCAGGGAGAGGAAGCAGAACAGGCAAAGGAGTAGAGACAAGACACAGCTGGGTCTGAGAACTGCAAACTAACAAGTTCAGCATTTGTGGCCGCAGCACAGAAAGAGAGCTGGAGGCTGCAGATGTAGGCAGGGGCTGGATCCATAATGCCCCATGTGCCACACCAAGTAGTTTGGACTTTATCCTGCAGGTGACGACAACTACCACTTAGGCAAGAGAATGATACAAGCGTTTAACTAATCGACTTCAGGCATTTAGTTCTCATGAAGAAGGGAGAGAGGGGAAGAAGGATCAAGAAAATACATCCTAGCCAAGGCTCCTAGCTATCCACCAAACCCATTTCCTCATCGTCCTAGGCACTGGCCCTGCTTCCCAGCTTCCCACACAGGTAGGTGCAGCCATATGATGGCGTCCCTTCAGTTAACCCCAAGTGCAGTGGTGTGTGCCACTTCCCGTATGGCTGGCCTGGGGGACTCCCACCCACTCTCCCTTGCTTTGGCTTCGTGCAGAGGAGCCTGGCAAATGTGTGTTGAAAATAACAGGGCCACAAGACAGAAAGAACCTGGGGGTGGGGGGCGGAAATGAGCATAAAAGGAACGCCCATTGTGTTTCAGCCTTTTTATGTATTTCAAATTTGTTACAGCGGCTAACATTCACCTAACTAAATAGATGTTCATCTGTTTGCCCCAGAAATTTTGACTGACACTCATTTCTTCTGCTTTAAAAATAACTGCTCTCAAAGGAACCTTTAAAAGGAATGAAATCTGTCCATTCCAGGGCAAAGACAAAGCAAATAAGCAGCCAGGCTCTAAGGCAAGGGTGGACCCAGGAAACATCTTTCCTCATCCCCAGCCCTCGCCTCCCCTTCTTCCTAATGCCTGGCTCTTTCCACCTCTGCAAGACATGGGTCGGGGGCACAGCCCTCCTCTCCCGACTCCCTCCCACCAGCTCCCCCCACCCCACCATAAGAAATGTGTTTAACACCCAGATGTGAAACCTAAAGGGAGATCAGAACTTAAAGCCAAGCCCTAATTTTCAAACACCTATATACATTTACTATTCCCTGTAACACTTTGTACAGAGAGCTTGGATTTTAAAAGTCTCTTGCTGGAAGCAAAGGGGAATTAACAGGGAACTCTGGACTGTTACAGGGCCCAAAACAGCTATTACACAACTCTGGATGACTCACCCTCCTTCCACATCTAGAACCTTACAGGAATCCTGAGATAAACCACAACTATTCACAACAAAGAATCAGCAAAACTGGAACTGAAACAACTCTTGGTTACAAACCCAGCTCACTCAACATAAACAGGAACTGATTTGATGTGGCAATCTAGTAAGATGTGTGTGCATGTAAAAAATACAGAAGGCATAAAAGAATATAATGTTAGTTACACCAAATATTTAATGTTCTAAATACAAAATAAATGTATAAACATTTTAAATAAGCACTATTCAAGGTATAAAATAGGATAAGATAGTTTTAATTGTAGTGTTATTCTACTAACCACTTATATTTTTAAAGTAGAACAGATTCTATACCCATCTGGGCAAAGGGAAGCTAATTTTACGAGTAGAAAGTAGCTGGTGGCTGAAGAACTGCTTTACAGGAACCAACTTGTTTGTGGGTTTCTCAAAACCCACACTCCTATGGTCCCAGAGAGTTTCCTGCATGTCATACTGAGTCACCACCTCTAAGATGGGGCCCATCTTAGAATTCTGTGATTTCATTGAGACTTAGCCAGAATGAGGTGGCCCTCCCCACCACACCTGCCTTACTAGCATGCCACCTTGCCTCGGTTTCCTCCCCCTCTCCCAGGGTCCCAGGTGGATGGTTCTTTCTAACAGGTTTCCCTTGGCTTCACACACTTCATTACTGGTTTGCTTGCTTTACAACCAGTGTGTGCTGTTGTTATACATCAAAGAGAACAACAAAGTTTAAAAATAGTCACAAGATTGTACTGGAGACCAGCACTCGACAACAAAACTTCTGGCTATGATGGAAATGTACAAATCTGAGCTGTCCAACACAGCAGCCATTAGCCACATGCAACTACTGAGCACTGGACTGTGGCTAATGCAACTAAGGAACTGCATTTTCCATTTTACGGAATTTTAATTAATTTAAACTTAAATAGCTATATGTGGCTAGCGACTAACACATTGGACAGCATAGTTCTAGGCTCCAGTAAAAGCACCAACTGTGCCCAACATAAGACTCCAGGCAACCCAAAGGGGCAACTTTGCTGAGCGTGTCCAAGAAGCTGTGGCAGCTGGGGACAAAGAGGCTGTCGATGCCCGTTTCTCAAGGAGCCTGGTGTAGAGCATGAGAGGCCATCAGACACAGACATCTGACAATCAAGGCCCTGCTGGCCTCAGAGCCTCTGTCTCCGCCATGTCCTTTGGAAGAACACTCTTCTCCCTCACTTCATTTAGATCTTTGTTCAAACGTCACTTTCTCAGCAAGGACCCCCTCTGACCATCCTATTTAAATGGAACCTCCCCTAGCCTTCCCACCCTCTACCTTCACCCCCCCATCCCTCATCCCTCTACTGATACTCTGGCTTTTGATTTCTCTGTAGCACTTAAAGCCTGACATAGAGTATCTTTTACCACCCTTTGCAGTGTGCCCTCAGTAGACTACACGTGCCATATGGTACTTTTATTTGGGAGAAGCAAGTGTGTTGGCTGCTATATCCCCAGGACTAGGTAGATATTCTCTAAGGAAATGGATGACATCTGAACTCAACTATTTATTTGGCAAGCACTTACCGAGTTCTAATCAGAGGCCAGAATAAAATGAACAAGAAGCTATCCCTAGAGGGGTGCTCAGTCTGGTAGTGAGGAGCCAGTCGGATGACATTGCACAGTGACAGGTGCCATAGCAACAGCACAAGCTGGGAGCTGAAGTGCAGAGAAAGGAGCCCTTCACTCTTCCTGGGGATGTCCTGTAGATTCTTCTTAAAGTGTGCATGGCAGTGAGAGGCAGGCAGGGAATCTATTCCAGGAGGGGGTCCCCAGGCCTATGGGAGGGCAGCAGGGGCTACAAGCAGATAAAATGCTGATTCAGGGAGGTTCCTCCTGCTGGATGGCACTGAGGCCACCTGGCCCAACTCTCCATTTAACACATGGGAAAACCGTGTCTGAAAAAGGACGTGCCCCAGATGCAGAGGAAGTGGACGTCAGAGCCAGGACAACTTTCACTGCTGAAGAAGAGGCCACCAGCTGACCCCTGTGAGGGCTTCTGCAGCCCTTTCTCCTGCATCACTCCATGGGAGCCCACAACAGCCCAAGGAATGGCACCTGCTGCGATACTGCTGCACAACCAGGTCTTCACTCCTGCACACCCCATGCTGTCCTTGAGTGGGCTCCAACTAGGAGAGACATTCTGCAGAGTGCTGTAGCAGGGGAGGTACCAAACAAGCTGGAACAAGGGGATATTCAGCTGACCAGGAGATCAGCCAAAGCCACAGCACCTGAGCAGCTGCAAGGAAACACACACACACACACACACACACACACACACGCTCACCCCATCACCTCTGTATGAACATGGGCTCCTGGAGGCACACAGAAGGCCCATGAGACTGGTCCTCACACAGAGGCTGGAGAGGGCTTCCTGGCAGTGGCTAAGCACCTGCAGAAATGATTCAGGGATGCAGATCCTCAAAGAAGCATGAAGAAGGTGTCCCTGAGTGAACAAGAGCCACCTCTCTGCAGATCTGTCCTGAGGAGGGCAGGCTGCCCGGGCTGGTACCTCACGGGGAATGCCAGAGGAATATCAACCACAGCAGCCAGCTGGGAACGAGGGTGGCATCCCCTGGACAAAGCCAAGGACTACAGAAGAGGAAGTGATGCCTCATGCCCATGTGATGATAGTCTGTGTTCCTCCTGCCATTTACTTCCCTCTTGCTATCCTGGCCTGGTCCTCTCCAGAGGATCACATGAGGTTATGTCCACCCAAGGGCAGAATGCCCTGAGCATGACACCACTGTCCCACACAGCTCCTTAGCATTGGGGCTGCCACTGTGCAGAAGGGGGATCTGCACAGCCTACATTCAGGACTATTCACCAAGTTCTCCCTCAAACCCAGACACAGCAACCCTTAATGGGGAATTTTTCTTATCCGATGGGAAGGAGATCTCTCTTGACAAGGGCAGACCACCAAAGCAAAGCCCATCCTATCAATGCTGCCTTCCTCTCCTACTCAACACTCGAAAAGCGTGGAATGAAGTCATCTCACCTCCTTTCTTCAACCTTCTCTGATCAGGTTACCAGCCACAGCTCAAACAACGATGTTACTGCCCAGGGTAGAGTTTACTGTCAGATGGATGGGGTCACAGCGGCCAACTCTCCCAAGCTCCACTGCCACCTAGCCACGTGACTGGAAGCCTCAGTTTCCGCACACAGTGAAGACACCTCCGCTATCCTCAAGGCTTCATTCTTTCCACCTTGCACCTCTAATCCTCCTCCCTCCTTCCACAGCAACTCACCCTCCAGAAGGCCCTGAACACCACTGTAATCACTCTTGCATGTGCCCTTGGCCCTGCCTCTCTCTCACTTCAATGCACTCACCCAGCACAACTGTGACCACCCTACTCCACAGGTGTCCCGGTACAGGGAACACAGCTGGAGGAAGATGCACAGGCATGCTGACTGGTCTCCCATCCTGCTAATTCCCAGCAACATCTCCCTCTCCAGTCCCTCTCCCATTCACCCAGGGGACTCTGACATCTCTTCTCCCCTCAAACCCAACACTCCATCCCCATTGCTATGACACAAATGTTGGCGTTACCCCCAAATTCACAGGTTGAAATCCTAACCCCCAAGTTAGGATTTGGAGGTAGGGCCTTTGGGAGGTGATTAGGTCATGAAGGTGGAGCCCTCACAATGGGATTAGTGGTCTTATAAAAGAGGCCTGGCCCAGAGAGTTGCCTGGTGACTTCCACCATGTGAGGACACAGCAAAAAGATGGCTGTCCACTGAAGCATGTTCGATGGTTCACCATACACAGAATCTGCTGGCACCTTGATCTTGGACTTCCCAGCCTCTAGAACTACGAGAAAACAAATTCTGTTATTTATAAGCTACCCAGACTATGGTATTTTGTTTTTGTTTTTTTGAGATAGGGTCTCACTGTGTCGCCCAGGCTGGAGTGCAGTGGCATGACCATAGGTCACTGCAACCTCAAACTCCTGGGCTCAAGCAATCCTCCCACCTCAGGCTCCTGAGTAGCTAGGACTACAGGCACCCACCATATCGCCCTGCTATTTTTTTTTTTTTTTTTTTTGGAGAGACAGGGTCTCGCTGTGTTGCCCAAGCTGGTCTTGAACTCCTGGCCTCAAGTGACCCTCCCGCTTCGGTCTCCCAAAGTGCTGGGATTATAGGCATGAGCCACCAGCCAGACTATGGTATTTTGTTAAAGAAGCCTGAATGCACTAACACAACCATCCTCACTGTCAGTTGAGGACCCTGCTTCCTACTTCACCAAGAAAAACAAAGCAATAGAATGAGAACTTGCACTGACAACAGCAAGTGCTGGCAAGGATGTGGGAGCAACAGGAACTCTTCTTCATTGCTGGTGGGGAGGCAAAATGGCACAGCTACTTTGGAAGACAGTTTGGTAGCTTCTTATAAAACTAAACATACTCTTACCATACAATTTAGCAATTAGCACTCCTTGGTATTGACTCAAAGGAGTTGAAAACTTAAGTCCAACAAAAATCTGCACCTAGATGTTTACAGCAGCTTTACTCATAATTGCCAAATCTTGGAAGCAACCAAGACGTCCTTCAATAGGTAAATGGATAAACTGTGGTATATTCATACAGTGGAAAATTATTCAGCGCTAAAAAGAGATGAGCTATCAAGGAATGAAAAAAAACATGGAGAAAACTTAGATTCATATTACTAAGTGAAAGAACCCAATATGAAGAGACTATATACTGTATGATTCCAACTATATGACATTCTAGAAAAGGCAAAACTATGGAGACAGTAAAAAGATCAGTGGCTGCATGGGGTTAGGGGAGAGAGAGATGAGTAGGTGGAACACAGAGGATTTTTAGGGCAATGAAACCACTCTAAATGATACTACCATGGTAAATATACATCATTATATATTCATCCAAACCCACAGAATGTGCAACCCTAAGTGTGAACCCTAACATAAACAATGGACTTCCAGTGATAATGATGTGTCAGTGTAGGCCATCAACTGTAACAAGTGCACCACTCTGGTGAAGGATGATGGAAGGGGAGGCCGCTTATGTGGGGGCAGACAGGGGATACAGGAGAACTCTGTACATTCTGCTTAATTTTACTGTGAACCTAAAACTGCTCTAAAAATTAAAGTCTATTTTTTTAAAAGTGAACTGTTGAACTTAAAACTCTATAATCACATACACAAACCATGAAGCAATGTTAAAAACAATAGCCTGTGTGCACTGAAAAAAGAGACAGAGTGCATACCCTTCCTGTATGCACTGTACTCCTAAGGCCACATCTCCTCCTCACCTGTGCCCATGTCCTCTCCCTGGCACCTGCTATGCTAGAGGACTTTGCCTAGCAGAAGCCAATTCTCTACGTGAGTTCTCCAGCCCTCCCTTTCAGATGCAACTCAGGGACAATGCTCCAGCGATCCTCTTCTCTCTGATATGTTCACTTCTTATTTTTTTACTAGGTTGTTCTTAAGAGTAAACAAAAAACTGCGATTTCTCCAATAATCTTTAAAAAAAGAAAAAAATCTCACACCACTTCTTCCTCCAACTATCACCCCATTTCTCTGCTCCACTCTGCAGCAAACTCATTAAAAGAATCATCTGTGCTCACTATTTCCAACTTCCCTTCTCCCATTCTCTAATAAATTTACTCCAGTTATGCTTTCACCTGCACCACTCCACTAAAACAGCTCTGGTCCAGGTCACTATTGGCCTCTTTGTTGCTAACCAGTGAATTCTGAGTCTTCATCTGCCTAGTTGACCCCACCCCTCCCCTTCCTGATGCTGGTCCTCACCTGGCTTCCAGGATGCCACACTCTTGCCCTCCTACCTCACTGGCCCTGCCTTCTCAGTTGTCTTGCTGTCCTCCTCTTCTCCCAGATCTCTCAGTGCTGGCATGCCTCAGCCTCACTCTTTGGCCCTCTTCTCTCGTTTTCATAGTGACCTCACCTAGTTTCAAACCACCTACAATACCAACAACTTCAAAGTTATGCCTCCTGTCCAGACACAACTTCCCAAATCCAGACTCCTAACTAATCACCTATTCCACCACCTTCTTGTAAATGTCCAAGATGTCTCAAACTCAACTCCTCACCTTCCTTCCCAAACCTGATAACTCTGTCTTGCACTGGTGGAGGCCAAAACTCTTAGAGTCATCTTTGGCTCCTTTGTTTTCTCTATACCCACACCCATTCTCCAAATTACAATTATTTCTCACCCTCTCCACAGCTATTATCCAGTCCAAGCCACCATCATCTCTTACCTGGACTCCTGCAATAGCCTCCTAAGGTCCTCCTGCTTTGCTCCGCACCCCCCACCCCCGCAAAGGCCTACTCTCAATACAACTATGTCATTCTGGCTAAGTCTCAATGAAATCACAGAATTCTAAGATGGGCCCCAAGATTCTCTCTCCCTGGTATTCACATCATGTAAAATCTCTCTCCTTAAACATGGATATAAACTGTGACTATGATGGGACAGTCACTCCAGGTTTTGTGATATGGCACAGATGACTTGAGAAAGGGAGGTTATTCTTAGTGGTTCTCACCCAATCCAGTGAGCCCTTAAAAGCAACTAGGGGCCGGGCGCGGTGGCTCACGCCTATAATCCTAGCACTCTGGGAGGCTGAGGTGGGTGGATCATTTGAGCTCAGGAGTTCGAGACCAGCCTGAGCAAGAGCGAGACCCCGTCTCTACTAAAAAATAGAAAGAAATTAGCTGGACAACTAAAAATATATAGAAAAAATTAGCCGGGCATGGTGGTGCATGCCTGTCGTCCCAGCTACTTGGGAGACTGAGGCAGAAGGATTGCTTGAGCCCAGGATTTTGAGGTTGCTGTGAGCTAAGCTGATGCCATGGCACTCTAGCCAGGGTGACAGAGCAGGACTCTGCCTCAAAAAATGAAAAAAAAAATTTTAAAAAGCAACTAGGGCTCTCCTTCGCAGAAGAAATTCGAAGTGAGAGGGATTTGACATAAGGGAGAGAGAGTCTCCGTTGCTGGCTTTGAAGATGGAGGGGACCACACGGCAAGGCATTTCGAGAGGCCTCTAGGAGCTGAAAGTGCCCCCGGCTGATAACCACCAAGGAAATAAGGAGCTCAGTCCTATAGCCACAAGGAACTGAGTTCTGCCAACAACATGAATGAGCCTGGAAGAAGACAATTTCTTAGTTTAGCCACCAACGTTTTGGTTTCATCCTTGTTAAGACCCTAAGAGGAACCCAGCCATGTCATGACAGATCAGCTATGTTGTTTGAAGCCACCAAATCTGTGGTTATTTTGTTATGCAGCAGTAGAAAAGCAGTACAACTCCTCTGCTCAAAATTCTGCAGTTGAGCCAGGCATGGTAGCACACGCCTCTAGGCCTACTCAGAGGATTGTTTGAGTCCAGGAGTTCAAGGCTATAGTACACTATGATCACACCTGTGATTGGCCACTGTACTCCAGCCTGGGCAACACAGCAAGACCCTGTCTCCCCATTTACTCTGAGTCAAAGCCAACATCCTACAGTGGCCTATATTCCCATACAGAATCTGGCCCCACTGACCTCATCTCTTCCTTCTTTCAGTCCAACCACAAGGGTCTCTTTGTTCAAAGGCATCAGGCCTGCCTGTGCCCTTCTCCTCTCCCTGGATCCCTCTTCTCTCAAATATCTACCTGGCTAACTTCATGACTGCCTGCAAATCTCTGCTTAAATCTCCTCTGATCAGCCTATGAATTTTATAACCTGCCTTTTCCAATCCTCCCAGTACCTCCTGCCACCTCTACTTTGTTATCTCCATAACCACTTACCACTGCCAGCATAAACACTTTATTTATTTATTTTTTTAAGAGACAGGGTCCCACTCTGTTGCCCAGGCTGGCATACAGTGGCACAATCACAGCTCACTGCAACCTTGAACTCCTGGGCTCAAGTGATCCTCCCACCTCAGCCTCCTGAGTAGCTGGGATTACAGGTGTGCGCCACCATGCCCAGCTAATTTTTTTTATTGATTTATTATTGTAGAAATGGTGTCTCACTAAGTTGCCCAGGTTTGTCTCAAACTCCTGGACTCAAGCAATACTCCTGCCTCAGCCTCCCAAAGTACTGGGACTGCAGGCGTGAGCCATTGCACTGGGTTTTTTATTTACTTGTGTTTATCATCTGCCGCCTCTGCTAGAACATAAGCTCTGCAAGGACAGGGTCTTTGTTTTGTTCACAAATGAATCCCAACCACCTGTAATAGTGTCTTGGCATATGGTAGATGCTCAGTAAATATTATTTTAAAGAATGCATAAGGAGAAACATGTTTAAATACATAGCACAATGCTTGGTATACAACAGCCACTCAATAAATGAATTATTATGGCTGTGTGCTGCTGCCAAAAGAAAATAAAGCCCAGCAAAGCACAGGAAGCAGCACACCCTTAATAAGCCCAGTCATTCTTTCTAAATTCAGCTACACCACTGACAGGGTCTCCAAACAGTGCCTGCAGTGGTATCCATACAACTTCCTGTGTGTCTGCAGTGAACAGACAGCTGGCCTGCTGTAGCTCCTTTCAGCAGTGTTTGCAAAGTGACACCAGCTACATCCTCTCCAAACACAACCTCAAAATGAAGCTCACCCAGATTAGAGAAATATCTCTGGTCAAGGTCACCAATGACCTCCCAGGGGCTAAGCCAAAGGTTGATAAAAGCAGAGCTGTGTAAACCAATGGTTGGAAAAGAAGTGCAGACATTCTGTTATCAAGAGCTGTAGTCCCCAATCCCCCCACCCCAACAATCCCCCCCACCTCAACAATCCCCAACCCCTGGGCCTCAGACAGGACTGTACTGGTCCATGGTCTGTTAGGAACCGGGCCCCACAGCGGAGGGGGAAGGTGGTCAAGCAAGCTTCATCTGTTTTTACAGCCGCTCCCCATCACTTCATCACCTGAGCTTCTTCTCCTGTCAGATCAGTGGCAGCATTAGATTCTGCATTATGGTGAGCTGTATAATTATTTCATTATATATTATAATGTAATAATAATAGAAATAAAGTTCACAATAAATGTAATGTACCTGAATCATCCTGAAACTATCCCCACCCCCAATTCCCTTAGTCCATGGAAAAACTGTCCTCCACGAAACTGCTCCCTGGTGCCAAAAAGGCTGGGGACCGCTGATCAAGAGGGTGGAGCTGCTGAAAATCCAACTGGTACAAGAATTCACAACCAGGAAACTTAAACCCTTGGGGCTGGGATTCAAAACAGGGTCAGAGGACCCAGGATAAGTGTGTGAGTATGAAAACACTTACATAATACAAAGGCCAGTACTCTGAATAATGGAGACCTCCCCCCGACAGATCTTTAGTGAGGAATAATGAGAACTACCCTACTATTAATAGTTCCTTGCTTGCTAAAAATCCTTTCAGCTTCTCTCTTGCTCAAGGTCCCCAGGAGGCACCAATATTGATTACTGCAGTCTTCCACCTCCTGTAGCTGGCCAGCCTGGGAAGGCCAACGACCCAGCCAGCAGGCCATAAATGGCAGAGCTGACTCCAGCCTCATTCCCACACTTGCAAATGCCTGAAGTAACTTAACGAGGAAGAGGCATTTTCAACCTGCTTGCCCACAATGTCTCCAACCATCTTCCCACTGAGGAGCTTCAGTGCCCTGATAAAGATGCCACACAGCTGACCTCCCTGACCTGGTTTAAAACTCTCCTCACTTATTCTTCACACTCTTTCACAGAGCATCAGCAGCTCTACCAACACTGCCCTGCAAAATCTCCACTGTGCCTCTGATTTCCTGTACATCTCCTTTTGTTCGCCCAGTCCCGAGTTCCCCCTCTTTCTGATCATGGTACACATGTCACAAGAGGCAGGATAGTGTCTTTTGTAGAAAAACCATGGACTTTGGAGTTAACAAGTAAATGTTCAAATCACAGCTCAGCCATCTGTGCAGTCAGCCTCTCTGAGCCTGTCTCCAGTGGGCTGTAAAATGCTCTAGAAAGAGAGAATATAAATAAAGTGTCTGGCCCAGACCCTGAGCTCAGAACAGGGCAGCTACTGTCCCTTCAAAGGGAGTTGTTCCTCTCAGACCTCTCCAGCTAACAAGTTTAACCCCTTCTCATCAAGGCAGTCCATCAGCTCCTAAGTAGACCTTTATTCTTACCCCATCTGGCTCTGATGTGCTTTGAGTCTTGAGCCTAAATGTGGTCCTCAAAGCCCGGTCCCATCTGGGCTCCTACCACCCTTCTGGACACCTCTCCTACCCCTGCTCTCCATCCTAAGCACCTCATGCTACAGCTCTTTCCCAGAAAGGTTGGGCTCTCTCCTGCTCCTCTCGCCATGACTTTGCACACGCTGATCCCTCTGCCTAAGAAACACTATCTCAACCCTTGTGCCTGTGGAAAGCGTTTTCAAAGGCCAGCTGGCATCTCAGCCACTGCTACTTCTTTCCAGACTCCCCCAGAGGTTCACTGCTGTGTTCATATCTCTCTTCAAAGCCTCATCACACTGTAGAGGGATTTACAAAGTGGCCTCCAGCACAAGTATGCCCCTCTTCGAATCTTCTTGCTTCCCTACTGCCTGGCACCTGGAGCTTAACACCTTAATCAGATCAAATCTTTCATCTTAACAACTCTGCTAGGTGGGTAACCTCAGCTCATTTTGCCAACAAGGACACTAAGCCCCAGAGGCCAAATGCCTGCCTTACCCAAAATCACATACTAGCAATCACAGCAATGCACAAGCACACACACACACCAGCAGCAGATGCTACTTCTATAACCAGAATGCCAGGTCAAAGTCACCAGGTACATTAACAGATTTTGTAGAAAGTCATAGTTACAGTGTTACAACTCAGTTCACTGGCACTGATTCTAAAATGGCCAATGTATTAAATTATAGTCAGGCAACATAAACAAACAGAATCCACATTCACATGTCTGCCCTGCACCTGGTTCTTCACATCCATGTATGTTCCCTCCCTATTTAATCCCAACAAGGTTTTGAAGTATAAATTTACTCCTGTTTTACAAAAAAGAAACTTGAAGTTGAGACCCAAGCTCTGTATAATTTTTGTATCCCTTGGCAAGCAACTCAATCACCCCTTGCCTCAGTCTCCTCACATATAAATGAGCATTAACAGTACTTACCTGAATTAATCAGATTTCAGTGCAGGATACAGAAATCACCCTCAGTATTTCAAGCAGAAAGGGATTTAACACAAGGAGTTAGATGATTTCAAAATCGTTGGAAGAGGCCAGGTAGGCTGGCTCACGTCTGTAATTCTAGCACTTTGAGAGACCGAGGCAGGAGGATCACTTAAGGCTAGGCATTTGAGACCAGCCTGAGCAACATAGTGAGACCCCATCTCTATAAAAAATGGAAGAAATTAGTCATGCCTGGTGGTACACACCTATAGTCCCAGGTACTTAAGAGGCTGAGGCGGGAGGATCGCTGGAGCCCAGGAATTTGAGGTTGCAGTGAACTATGATGATGCCACTGCACTCTAGCCCATGCAACAGAATCAGACGCTATATTAAAAAAAAAAAAAAAATCCTTGAAGGGTCTGAAGTAGTCAGCTCTAAACTAGGCCCCCAGGAATGGCTCCCTGAACAATACAGAACTGACACACCAGGGAAGCTGCCACACCTCAGCTACCACTGGAACCACTGAATGCAACAACAGAACAGGATTAGGAAGCATCACAACTGCCCTTGGCACTGGAACACAGGAGGCAGCCACCCTCCCCACCACAACCATCTTTCAACGTCCACGGAGCTGAAAATGGACACAGGGATGATGCTACAGGAAATCCTCACATCTCTACGACATAACAAGGCAGCAGAAAACAGCAAAAGGGAGGAGAGAAATGGTCTCTGCCTAATTTCTACCTCAAATCTCTCACAAATGAGAGAATGTGACGGTATCTCGTTCATATCCAGAACCCTAGCTGCAAGAGACTCTGGGCAACGTACGTTTTTAACTCTCCAATTGCTACGGTAGAAGGCAAGTAGCCTGGAGGCTGACCAAGCCAGCCCATGAACTCCATACCACACTATCTACTATGGTTGCTAAAGATCAAACAAGTCCACCATGTCAAAGTGAAGAATGGCACCGGGCACACACTAAACAGTGCCTGCTACTCCCTGTGCCCAGGGCTCGGGTTGTAATGCATCTCCAAAGTGCCACCCCACTGGTAGGCTAACTCACCTCCCTAAAAAGAAAGCAATGAGCACATATCTTTCTTAGCACTGTTCTGTCACCTTCCAAAGAATCAAATCCCAAAGCTCTACATCAGTACAGGAACCGAAATTTTGGTTGAGCACTTCCACATCAAGTGAAAGTACCCATCTGAAGATTTACTTTTCTTAAGCCAGTGGTTTCAAATATTTTCATACAGCAGAACCTTTTTTTAGAAAGTGAAATCTCATGTGAAACTCCAACAAAGCAGAGAACAGGGCCAGAAATCCAACCTGTACATTGGGTGTATGCTCTGCCCGGAGATGTACTTGTATTATCTTGCTTAAACTTCACATTAACTTTTTTTTTTTTTTTTTTTTTTTTTGAGACAGAGTCTTACTCTGTTGCCCAGGCTAGATTGAGTGCCGTGGCATCAGCCTAGCTCACAGCAACCTCAAACTCCTGGACTCAAGTGATCCTCCTGCCTCAGCCTCCCCAGTAGCTGGGACTACAGGCATGTGCCACCATGCCCGGCTAATTTTTTCTATATATATTTTTAGCTGTCCATATAATTTCTTTCTATTTTTAGTAGAGACGGAGTCTCCCTCTTGCTCAGGCTGGTCTCGAACTCCTGAGCTCAAACGATCCGCCCGCCTTGGCCTCCCAGAGTGCTAGGATTACAGGCGTGAGCCACCGCGCCCGGCACCACATTAACTCTTTACAAGAGATATAATTAACCCCCTGTCACTCAAGCACACACTGGAGATCACAGAGGCTAAGTGACTTTCTCAAGGTCACACAGAATGAAAATGGCAGAGTTGGGGTTCAAACTTGGGTCTGAGCAGCCCCAGCTCTCAACCACCACACTCCTCTGACTCTGCCTTTGAATTACAACTCACACCAGGATGAACCGACACAGAATGTGCCCCCAAGGGGCTCTCAGCCAGGGTGGGAAACAGACCAGAAAAATCCATTATTCCAGTTCTTTAAACACATCCAGGTGCACCCCACCTCCCAGCCTGCCACAAGCTGTTCCCTCTGTCCCACACCTTCACTGGGCAAGCTCCTTCTCATCCTTCGTATGCAGTTCAAACATCTCTCTTCAGCAAAGGATACTCAGATCATCTCTCCTGAGAGTTTAATAAAGGGGCTACATAAAAGAAGATGTTAGTGGTCAAAGCTAATTACTACCTTCCAGACCAGTGCCGATTAGCAGATTAAACCCTTGGCTTCATGGAAGGCAGCCCTGTCTTCTGTGGAAAATAAACACACCACAAGCATGTTCCTGAATTCCTCTTATACTTGCTATCCAGGTTTCTAGGTAAATACTGTTACTCTACACTGGGTTCACAGGACTCCTTAACTTAGTCCCTCTCTTCTACACAATATGAGGATCCTGCTCAAAGTACATTACATTAGTAAATTTCCTTCAAGGAAGCAAATAAATACTGACATTTATTCTCAAAGGCTGGGTGATTTTGCCCACACCCCCACTCCCGCCCCCAGGATATCTGGCAATGTCTGGAGACATTTTTGGTTGTCACAACTGGGGAATGCTACTGGCATCTAGTCAATAGAGGCCAGGGATGCTGCAAAACATCCTCTAAAGCACAGGACAGCCACCCACGACAAGGAATCATTCAGCCAAAAGTGAAGAAATCCTCTTCTAACTTATTCAGCAATTCAACTAAAGTAAGTATAATATGGGAGTAAGAACTAGAGAAAGCTTTAGAAAACATATTTTTTAGAACTTATATTGTTTACGTTAGAAGCATAGAAGGCATCTGCTTATGGAATGCCAAGAAGTCAGGTGTTTTGTCTGTTTGATCTCTAACCTTGCACAGTAGTTTCATCCCCTCTGAAAGGCTCAGACAGGTAACATGCCCAAGGTCACACAGCCATTAAGTAGGAGAGCTCTCTATGAACCCAGCCAGCCTGACTCCAGATCCAGCACTCCCAACTGGGTGCCACCCCTGTCCCCACCCACAGCAACAGCACTCATGCCTGTGCCTCCTCCAAAACGCCTTGTCTGCCCACCGCCACCTGACTGTGAGCTCCACAGAGGCAGGGACTCTCTCAAGCTCCGCGTGCAGTCTGGGGTAGCGGTGCTTAATACAGCGTGGGTGAAGAAAGGAACAAATGGGAGCTCTGCAGCTCCCCCTCACCCAGGCTGCCTCATCAGGCAGTCAGGGTCACCGATGGGTCTACCTCCTTCAGTCACAAGTTCCCTGACCAGCTCCACCCTTCCTCCAAGCACGTTCTCCTGGACTAACCATCCACAATACTGCCCACATGTCTTCCTACAACCTAGAGACTGATTCATTTAGAGCAAGAAAAACAGAAGGGCATTAGGGGGAGGGGACAAAGTGGAGAAACATGATGGCTCAGAAGCCTGGCCTAGGAGCCCCACAGGACAAGCTCTAGTTCCAACCCTGCCCTCAACAAAAGCTCACAAGATCCACGGTCCTTTGGGCACCTGCTGAGGGTCAGGCTCAGGGCTGAGTTACGAAACATTCCCTATAGTTCCATTTACGCACCTGTAAGATGTTTATTGGGCTCCAAAGATTTTTGTCACAGAACCCATTCCCCTAAAGGGGACTCTGGACTGAAACACTTCTCTAACATTTTTAAGACTTTAAGACAAAAAACCCACTAGACTCAGCCCACAGTATCCCGTATTTGATTCAGCTATCATTATATTCCACCTGCTGCCCACAGGTACTTAAGAGTGGCTCACAATAATAACATCACAGCCATCAAAACAAGGGTAAGAAGACAAAAACCAAGGAATGAAACAAAGAAAAGACATTTGTTTTCTGTGGCACAAAGCTGAGAAAGATTTTCAAAAACCAGTAGCTTTAGAAATTGCATAATTTATGGTGTTTTCTTTCAAAAGGGAAGAGGTTCCAACACAGACAGCTCAACTCAGCCATATAACAAAAGCGGCAGACAGAGCAAGGTACAGCCAGGATAATCACAGGCAACTAACACTTAAAAGTTTACTACGTGTCTGGATCTACATTTCACACATGTTAACGCACTTCATCCCCATCACTGCTGTATGAAGCAGGGCTCATGATCCCCACTCCACAGATGAAGAAGCTGACATGGAAAGCACAGTGAGGAGGATGACATGGTAAGAGCACAGTGCACATCAACAACATAATAGGCACTATGTGCTAGGCTCTTATGAATGCCATTTTAGGGATGAGAAAACTGACTCAGAGAGGTGAAATAACTTGTTCAAGGTCACACAGCGAGGTTGTGGGTACAGGTCTGTTAAATTCCAAAGCCAAGCTCTTTCTACTATGCTGCTTCCCAGCCAACTCCACTTCAAGCAACATTTCCCAGATTTGCCAAAAATCCCAGGTGATTCTAAAAACCTACGCCCTCTCCCTGAGATTTGATTCTGTAGTTCCAGATGGATCCTGAGGATTCACATTTAACAGGCTCCAGGTGGTATTCAAAACCAGGGAACATGAACACACTCATCAGCCACACAAATCTGAACCACCACACTACAGCATGGCTGCGGCCACAGAAGAAATATGGACAGAGTCTCCCCAAAGTTCCTGGGTTCCTACTGCTGAAGGCAATCACTGAGTTACTGAGTTCTGAGACCAGGAACTCTACTTGTAGTAGCAGGATACCTGTTAGCACATTAGACAAAAAAGGTGCCCCCACAAAACCACAGGCCATGATGGAGATCCTTTCACTTGGGACTGGTCTTAGAATACCCGAGATGGTCCCACATTTAGCTGATGAAGTGAGGCAGTGATAAGTGAATGTACATGCCTACAGTCGCAGAAGTCTCGGCGGACTCTAGCCAGCACATCACACCACCTCAAAGGGACACCCAGCACTGCAAAGTATGCAACACAGGCTTTGCTGGGGTGCACACAGGGCAGCCAGGGTCAACTGCAGAAATACTCCCACTTGCCAAGCCCTGGGCCCAGAGCCCTCCAAAGAGCAGCTGTGGAGCGGATCACAATTCTGCCCGAACTCTCCACAGCCACCATGCCCTTCCTCACAGCACTTCACAGTTTGGGAGTTCACATTTGCTTGTGTGATTGACTATGTGCCCACCCCCACTACCCCCAGACTATAAGCCTAAGTCATTACTTAAGATCATTTCTGTCACCATATTACACTTGTTGAACCAAGGCATGAGAGCACAAATAAGAGACAGAAGGTGAAGGAGCTGTCCCCACAGGGCATTAGGGGAGATACAGGAACCACAGCAGGCCTGAGCTGGTACCTGGGTGACAGGACCCCACAGGGAAGGGGTGCATGGCCTTTGCCCAATAGGGTGGGAATGGGTATGGCTGCAGTAACAGCACATACCTCAATGGCAGGGCCAGGGCCAGAACATGAACACAAGAACACAGCCATGAAGGAGCACAGGGAACACGACCAGGGCACCTGAAATGCCAGCTCTGGCCTATGCCAATGGGGATTAGAGTTAGAAATGTGAGTTACTAACTACTATCCCCCTCATCAGCACCCTCTGCTTGGCCCAGGAAACCTAAGTTATTAGTGTAAAGGGCCCCTCCAAGGCCAAGGCTGACACACTGCGGTTGCTGATGTGGCAACACTGGCCACCTGTGGGTCACCCACAGCACCACAGGTCAGAAGCCAAGAATGACAGCAGACTGTGCAAGTGAGCCAGGGACAGAGAAGTCACAGCTAGAAGTGAGGAATCCAACAGCAGCATCACCAGCAGACCAGTCCTACACACAGGTCCTCAGGATGGTGGGCTCCTGGGAAAAGGCACAATTATCTGTATGACACAGTGCCTACTTTATGAGACAGAACACATATTTTAGACAAGAAAAACAAGGCAACTGGTCTGAATTCTATAACCTAGCTCTTCTAGAAAGACAAAGATGGCATTACCTTGTAAAGAAGTTACTAAATGGTCCCAATAGTTTTAATTTACTCCCCTCCTCAGTTTCATAAACATAGTCCTGCTGGTGTAGGCCACTGGTTTCCTTGATGGAACTCAGGGTGACGTTGGTAAACTGTGGGTCATCATCATTCTCCAGGGTCACAATGGCACTGGAGCTGCTTGTGACCACAAGGTCCAAGATGTCCTCATTGCTAACAGACAGCGTCGTTGACAACTCTGTGCCAAGACTGGACACGCTACAGATGGAGACATCATCGCTGCGGTTCAGGGCTTTGGAGGTGGGGCTGTAGAGCTTTACTGAGTCATAGCCTGTCCTGGGAAACGTAGAAGACTTCCGCACACTCTGCTCCCGCTCGGCGCTGGTGGGAACCGGTGGCGCACAGGATGGCAGTGGGCACGCGCTCTGGAAGGCCCGCTCAGGGATGATCTCCGACTCAGACTGTTTCCTCTTCACATGGACCACGCTGCAGGGGACAGGTTCTGGGTTGCCAATCTCCAGCGTAGGAATGCCTGAGTCCACCGACTGAAGGCTGTGCTGATCTTCTAAAGCACTGAGTTTTAGCCTGGGCCCGTAATCAGGTGCTGAGAGGAGAACCGGGGTGTGCTGCAGGTTCTGAAGGGAGTTTCCTGGTCGACCATCCAGAATGCCCATCAAGGCTACGCCATTTGTAGAGGTGGAAAGGTTTCCATCAGTCATCTTGGTCCAAAAAGAAACTATAAAAAAACACAAACATGGAAATTAAAAAAGTGAATATAAACCCAAAGATGCTACTCCCGTGACACACAGCTCAAACGTTCTGATGCCCCTTTTAAAGGAGAAAGCCTTGAAGAAAGTCCTACATACCCAAGTTTTGAATCAGGACCAGAAGCTAGAGTTTTAACATATACTATCATGATATAAAATAGCAGGAAGATAACTCGAACAAAGGGCACATCCAAGGTAAAAATAATCATCTTCATTATCATCACCTACCAGTCACTCTTGATCCCCAGGACAGCACTGGGAACATGAGAACTGTGTTACACAGAAAGGGGGGTTTTATTGGGGTTTTTCTTTTGGGGGAGATTAAATGATAAACAGGATACCTCTGTCAAAAGTATGTGTATTCATAACCCATACATAAGTCAAGGTTCTATTTGTCCTGAGACAGCATAAAAATCAAGTATCTGGTTGGTTCGAGTGCAGTGGTGTTTACAACTAATTGATCACAACCAGTTACAGATTCTTTTGTTCCTTCTCCACTCCCACTATTTCACTTGACCAGTCTTAAAATAAATAAATAAAGTATCCTCATTAACACAGAAAACAACAAAATAAATTACATATGCCATTTGCAGTGAGACTACCCCAACCGTATCCAAGTCGGCTGTGCCTCTCCACAAATGTTTCAGTCACGCTTATCATGTCTATGAGGTAGGGCACAGTATCTACTTTACCAGGAAAGAAACTGAGGCTCAGAGAGCTTAGAAATGGATCCAAGATCAAACTGCTATTTAACAGCAGAGCTCGAACCCCAAAGCAGACCACACCTAAGTTAGAGTGGCTTAGTATAGAGTTATAAAAACCCAGGGCAGGGGCTGCGCGCGGTGGCTCACGCCTGTAATCCTAGCACTCTGGGAGGCCGAGGTGGGAGGATTGTTTGAGCTCAGGAGTTCGAGACCAGCCTGAGCAAGAGCGAGACCCCATCTCTACTAAAAAAATAAAAAGAAATTATATGGACAACTAAAAATATATATATAGAAAAATTAGCCGGGCATGGTGGCACAAGCCTGTAGTCCCAGCTACTCAGGAGGCTAAGGCAGGAGGATTGCTTGAGCCCAGGAATCTGAGGTTGCTATGAGCTAGGCTGATACCATGGCACTCTAGGTTGGGCAACAGAGTGAGACTCTGTCTCAAAAAAAAAAAAAAAAAAAAAACCAGGGCAGGCGGCTGCCTCAGTGAAGATAAATAATCAACAAAGAAAGAATAAAAACCTACAAGACTTGCGTGAAAAGAGGCAAAACTGTTAGTGACTCACACACATCTACGGCCATGTCTAAAGTTCTCTGGTGTAAGAGAAGTGGGGAAGAGAGGGTACAGGGCACACCAGCCTGGAGAACATAGCCCCCAGCAGACTGAGAACCCTGGCATATGTTACCTTTTATTTTCCTTTAAAACATCAAAACTAAAAAAATCAGTCAGTGCATTTAAATCTGATGGATAGAATAGACCATAAAGAACAGGACTTTGGACTCAGACATTCCTGGGTTCTAATCCCAGCTCCACTATATTGCCTTGGGAGAATTAAATAAAGCACCACAAGGAAAGCATTTAATAGGCACCTGGCCCCCAGCAGGCATTGGTAGCTATCATCAAATAGCAAGTCTCAGGCCTAGAAGCAACAACAATAACCACTCCAATCTGGGTGTCTTCAGCTTTTGCATCGAGCCTTCATGCTCCCCTTCAGGAAGCCTAGCCTTCCTCTTTGTCAACACAGCAAAAGCAAATTCATTAAAAGCAGAAAAAGGGGAAAGGAGTACTCTCCCTCTCTCCCAAAAATGGAAGGAGCCAGTCAGACAGTACAGTACTAGAGCAAAAATAGAAATGTGAAGGAATGAATCAAAATGCAGAATTCAGAAATAGACTGAACTATATATAAAAACTTGAAATATGACCCAGTGAGTAAGGAAGGATTATTTAATCATGATGTTGTACTGACTATTAATTTTTCTTAGGAATTAGAACCACACTGTACTACACAAAAACAAAAATGCAGACAAAATTACAGTTTAATACAAAAGTGAAATTATAATGGTGCTGCAAAAAAATAAAATGTTTCTCTAACCTACAGAGAGAAAATTGAGTTCATCCTCTGAAAGAATCTGGGCATCACCTGACCACACATGAACATGTTTTAAATGTTTCGTAGCTCACACTGCCCTGGGCTAGAGCCTTACCCTGGCCACAGGTCCCTCCAAGGCAAGGCCACTGCAGACCATCTCTATGTCCCCTGCTCTGGGAAAATCCACCAAGTTGCTATGTTATGAAACAATAGAATTCACAAAAGGAAGAGACAGGTACATTCAAATATATACAAATTTGAAAGTTCTACATTTTTTTAATTGAAAGGAAAATACAGTAGGAAACATTTTTAGCACATAGTTAAGAGCTTATCTTTGACAATGTCAAAAGTAATTAGAGTTATCAAAACATCATCAACACTCTAACAGATGAAACTGGCAAAAAGCCATAAACATAAGAGGAAATCCTCACACCAAATAGAGCTGAAATCCTCGCTCTACCACTTACCAGCTGGGGCAACCTCAAATGAGGTGCTTAACCTTTCTGAGCCTCAACTTCCCTCCTCCCCAGCAATCAAATGGGTAAACACCATATAACTCATGGGCTATTCTGAGGATAAAAGAAATGAGATTTGGTGAAAGCACTGGCAAACCCAGCACCTAATACACAGTAGGTACCCAACAAACAAGTGCATTTCCTCTACTTCCTAGCCACATAAAGAGCTACAGTACCTGCAAAAACTGGATTTAAATCGTTACAAAAGAGATGTGGGTTAGCCCACAAGAAATTCTAACACTAGAGTAGACAGGGAACACACAAAAGTCTATCTTTCCTAGGAAAACCAGTGCATGGGCAAACAGAACCATCCACTCAAGTCTATGGAACTGGAAACCATTTAAGTGAAACTACTAAATTTCATTCATGGCAATCCAAGGACCCCTCTTTGAATCGCTACCAAGACAAAAGCACAGGGAAGCAAGAAGCAAGGCCTGGCAGAGCCCAAAGCCATTCGGTGGTGGCCTATTTCTCTACGGCTCTTCTCTGCCTTGGGGGCAAGGGACAGTAGCCCGAGGGCCTCTTCTAGGGAGAAGCTGAGCAATCTTTGAGGCCTCAACTGGTTCCAACTCCAGTTTAAGTTCCTTAAACCTCAGAAACAGAGTGTCAGTCTTCGGGGAAATAAACCTAAAAGGGAAAAAGCACTTCCGCTTGCAACACTCTCTAAAACCAAACTCTGCAAGGGCCAAGGCCACCTGTCCTCAAGCCCTTCCACCTGGTGCCACCAGTACCATAAAACCAGAGCCACACTCCAGGCCACCTGCCTTCTGACGGTGCCCTGTATGTGTGGGAGGTTGCATAAACAAGGTGTGTGCTTCTGAAACAAGGCTAAAGCATGGACTCTGGAAGCTGGCCAGGAGGGCAGCTGCAGATGGCCTGCCTCCAATTCCCACATTTTCTTTTTTTTTTTTTTTTGAGACAGAGTCTCACTCTGTTGCCCAGGCTAGAGTGAGTGCCGTGGCGTCAGCCTAGCTCACAGCAACCTCAAACTCCTGAGCTCAAGCGATCCTCCTGTCTCAGCCTCCCGAGTAGCTGGGACTACAGGCATGCGCCACCATGCCCGGCTAATTTTTTCTATATATATTTTTAGCTGTCCATATAATTTCTTTCTATTTTTAGTAGAGATGGGGTCTCGCTCTTGCTCAGGCTGGTCTCGAACTCCTGAGCTCAAACGATCCTCCCACCTCGGCCTCCCAGAGTGCTAGGATTACAGGCGTGAGCCACCGCGCCCGGCCCAATTCCCACATTTTCTAAAGACACACTGAGCCTGAATTCCCCAGGCCAGCACACAGGACCCTCCTAATCTGAATGCCTCCCCAACCCTGTGGTATCATCCTCCCCTCTCTCAACATCCAGCCCTACTGTGTCACCACCTGGGGAGTGCCCTCCCCAGCTAGAAGATCAGGGGCCCCCAGGGCTCCAGCAGTGTGTGGCACAAGGAGACACTCAATTAGTGCATTCAAAAGCCACCTCCTCTGAAAAGCCTTCCCCAACTCTTCCAGGAAGCTACAGGGCCTCCTTCCTCCAAGGCTCTTTTTGGCCACACCCCACCAGAAACAACTGCATTTTACAACTGTTCTCACATCTCTCACCCCATGGATTCTACACTTCGGGCAGGCACAGTTCTAATAGTTTCTGGATACCACTGCCTGGTCAAATGCCTGGTGTAGATTAAGGGTTCAAAAATCTACTTGCTAAATTAATTATTACTGACAACAAAGTTCTTAACTGGGTAGGTTTCAGGGACAATCCCATTAATATCTGCTGAGAGCTGAGTTACACTGGAACCTGGTGAGCACTGGAGTTAACAATACAAGGAAGAAAACCCCCACCATCTCGTTCCCAGCAGCATTTGTGGACAACAGACAAAGCAACTAAGCAATGACTTTCCTATATATCATGTTAGGTACCAGATGAGACAGTGAGGAACACTGTCACACTTGATGGGTCAAGAAAGTGAAAATTCCTCCCTCTACATTTGTTTTCCTCCCTCTACAAGTGACACCATCTCCCTGCGGCAGCAACTATCGCCCTCAGATGCTCAGGCAGAGCACATTCGAGGAATGGCCCCAGCACCGAGCCCAGTACTCTGCCATGGGAGGCACCAAATACAAATTTAATGGTGATGAGTCATCACTTTCTGGACAAGAGAAAAACATGCAAAATGCAAAGTATACAGAAGAGGAAGATCGTTTTAATTTCATGCAGCAAGACTGTCAGAATCTTATTTACCTGTCACAACACTAAGTTCCACAGCAAGCAAAGAGTATATATAACTGCCCTGAGGGAGCCAAACAATGGTCACTCCACCAGGGCCACATCTTTAGTTCAATACAGTCAAAAAATGGCAGCTGCTCTGCTGGTGATTCTGGAAGGGGCCTTGGAAAACAATTCCATTTAGAAGCAACAGTTTGATGTTTCTCCTCCTTAAAAAGCAGTGGAACGGGCCTCAACCAAAGTCTTCATACATAAACAGTTTATGAAGCCCAAACCGAATGATTTAGTTATGCTCCCACCGAGGGGGGGAAGTGCACTCATTAGTGGCTTCAGGGAGAAGTCATGCTGCCGTCTGTGCAGACACCCTCCAGCTTTCTCTTCCTGTGGATCCCTGTCCGAGTTGCCTCCTCAAAGCCCCATCGGCAAGGGGGTACTGCTGCTCTCTCTGATCCTGGAAGGCCGGTACACTCACCTTTGCTGCCAAGCCTGCCATCAACACAGCTCTTTCACTGATTTCCAGATTCTTACTGAAGGTCAAGCATGCACAGCTCATTTCTAATCAGCATGGCCTGAGGGCATATATGTCACGGAGCCAAAGTTTCAGGAGGACAGGACCAGGCCTATAACATGTGACACAACACCAAAGCATCATCATACAACTACAGTTTAATGAGTACCAGGCACTGTTCTAAACTCTAATACACCATTGTGTGTTACAGACCCTCAACAACTCTATGAGCTGAGGAGGAAATTGAGGCTTGTGGCTTGCCCAAGGTCTCCACTTTCATGTGGCAGAGTTGGGCTCAAACCCAATCTGTGACTCTAAGGCCACTTGGTAAGCTTTGCTGCTTACAAAGGCCTATTGCAGACATCAGGCACCCCCTCTAATTCTCCCCTGTGAAACAGCCAACTGTATTCTACCATTTTGCAGATAAGAATAACAAAACTGGGCTGAGCAGCAGGATGCAGCAACCTGCCCAAGGTCTCACAGGTATGGCCCACCTGAGTCTTCTGTCTCCAACACCCACGTCATTCTTCACAAAGTTCTCAAGGGTCCTCCATGTTTCCTAGTAAGAATTCTGGTGACATTCACAGCCTCCTCACTGGAGTGGTTGCTCAGCCCTGGAGGATAGGCCTTCACCTCAGCCCTGGAGGATAGGACTATTCAAGAGAAACAGCCCAAACGAGCCTCCAAAAGGAGGCTCTAAGACCAAGGAGAATCCACTGATTTGTGTGGATCTCCCGTGTGAATTCACCTGCTTTGTAGAGGGCTCCACAAGCACCAACCACCGTGAGTCTCTTTCTGTTTTTTTCAAATGTCCTTCAGCTTCATTTTTCTCTTTTTTAATTCAAGACCTGGTTAGGCAGAAAGGACCAGGATGTTCCTGAATCTTGGTGCCTTGACATTAACAATGAACATGAGCAGCTGCCTCTGATCACCAAGTGTACCTGACATGTTGGGCACTGTGCTTAATGTTTATGTCCACTATGTGACCTCCACAACCACCCAAAGAGCTTAGCATGTTATTACCATTTCACAGACAAGAAGACTGAGGCATAAAGGGTTATGTATAATAAAGTAGCTATGCTGGGCTAACCTGAGTCTGATCTAAAGTGCTTACTCTTCCCACTGCTATACCCGCTGCCTAAAATAATGGATTAATCTGCATTATGTAGAAGGAAATGTTAATTATAAAAGTAGGTTGGTTTTTCAATGGGTTATTCTTTAGGATAAAAATAATCCTAAAAAATTTTTCTAGAAGCTCATATATTCCTCTGGAAGGTTAATGGCAACTTCCAGGCACCTGAAACTTAACACAATGCTTTTTAAATAAGTTTCAGTCCATGAACGTTTCAGTACACCAGGCAGATATTGGGGTTACTACTGAGGGTCCCCAAAGGCTCCTTCACAACCCTAAGGAAAAGACATTTAACTTACAGTAGCCACTGGTGATTATGTTTAAAAGGCATAGGTGGGACATTTTAAATTAAGGACTTTGAATGCAAAATGTTTCAGTTACACTTAGTAATTTACCAAAACTAATTTTCACAAGTTCCTGTGAAGTGAGTAAATAGCAACTGATAGGTTAGGAAGATACTGGGACCACTTAAGGCCAATATAATTTATAATCTTAATTATTAATAAGAGAAATCAGGCTGAACACAGTGGTTCATGCCTGTAATCCCAGCACTTTGGGAAGCCAAGGAAGAAGGATCGCTGAAGGACAAGAGTTTGAGACCAGCCTGGGCAACACAGCAAGCCCTGTCTCTACCAAAAATTTAAAAATTAGCCAGGTACAGTAGTGTGTGCCTGTGGTCCCAGCTACTCAGGAGGCTGAGGTAGGAGGATTGCTTGAGCCCAGGAATTTGAGGTTATGGTGAGCTATGATCACACTACTGCACTCCACCCTGGGCAAAAAGTGAAACCCTGTCTCTAAAAAAAAAAAAAAAAAAAACAACAAAAAAAAAGACAGAGAGAAAAATCATTTACTGAGTATTTACCACATGCCAAACATGCTAAGTGCCATCACATGGTTTAATCATCACAAGCCTGCCAAGGGCACTAAAGAAACCATGAGATTCAGAGAGAGTAAGTTACTCACCTAAGGTCATGCAGGAACAGAAACTGGATTCAAAGCTCATACATGGCCTGCTAGAGTAGTTAAGAATGCAGGCCCTAAACTTTGTGATAATCTATAAGCTGAACACTTCACAATTTTTACACTTTTGTGTACATATGCTAGACCAGCAGTCCCCAACCAGTGGTGAAAATATAATGCAGGTTCCAGCAGTAGACTGCCAGGGTTCAAATTCTAGCTCCTCCACTTACCAGCTATGTGACCCTGGACTAGTTTCTTAACTTCTCCATGTCTCAGTTTTCTTGTATTAGTAAAAGGAGGATAATAACAGACCCTATCTCATTAGGCAGTTGACAAGATTAAGGGAAGAAATCCACATAAAGCCTTTAAAATCATGCTTGGCTGAACTAAGCCTTAGAAGATGTTGGCCGGTGTTATTCTTTCCTGGGCACTGGACAGGGCCAGCCAACTCAGCCCCACTATTTTAGCAGCCCATTTGCATATGCAAGCCCAGACACAGCCAGGCTGTGTCTACAAGGCCATACTGTACAGCTTCTTCCTGTCACTAACATCTCTCCTCACACCTGCTATGTGGCATTGGGCCTCAACCTCCCTATCTGTAAAACAAAGCAATTAGCCAAACTGATACACACCCCCGAGGGCCTTCCAGCTAGACAATGAAGAATTCTAAGCAACTCTGGCCCAAAAAACTTTCTTTATTTTTAGTCCTAAAACAAATGTTAACAGACAGCACATACTCATTTTCCTAAAATCCTCTCGTATTCTCTATGTATTAAATGTCTATACTGAAGGCTGGGCACAATGGCTCACACCTGTAACCCTAGTGCTCTGAGAGGCAGAAGCTGGAGGATGGCTTGAGGTCAGGAGTTCGAGACCAGCCTGAACAAGAGCAAGATCCCATCTCTACTGAAAAAACAGAAAACTTAGCCAGGCATGACAGCGCACGCCTGCAGTCCCAGCTAGTGGGGAGGCTGAGGGAAAAGGCTCGCTTGAGCCCAGGAGTTTGAGGTTGCAGTAAGCTATGATGATGCTACTACACTCTAGCCCGGGTGACAGTGTGAGACCCTGTCTCAAAATCTCCAAGGTCTCAAAGACTCCCCAAGCACGCAGGACGTGTTGGGCAGGCATCCCTTGTGCTGAGGCTGGGGACATTAAGGTCAGAAGCTCTGACCAATGGGAGAGACAGACTCAAACAAGCTGCTCTGATTAGCCTTGTCCTCACTTTTACAGAGGCCTTCTACAGAGTGCCAGCAAAGGAATCAACCCAGGGAAAGTGGGAGGAAGGCAAAGTGGAGGCACGAAAGACAGGAATTCACCCCACTGGACAGGGGAGTAGGGCAGAAAGAGGGTACCTGATGCAGAGGAACTGCAGGGGCTAAAGGGACACCAATAGAAGCCAGGTGAGGCAGCACCAAAGCTGAACGTGAGAGGGGTAGGCCGGGAGCAGACCGTGAAAACTCAGTTGTGCAGACAGGAATCAAGCCCAGCTCAGTGCAAAGTGCTGAGTGGGAACAGCCAGGGCCTGCTGGGACTGCGGAGGACAACAGGTGAGGAGAGCCTGGCCCAGGGACCTGCCTCAGTTTGAATCCCATCTCTGACTCTCTCCACCTGGGTGGCTCCAAACCAGTTACTTTATCTCCCTTCACCTCATCTCCCTTAATGTTTCTCAAAAGGCATATTCACCCAACAACCCTCAGCAGCAAGTGAAAGTCAGGTTCTCATCAGGGCTGGGGATCTCAGTAGGATTGTGGAGCCCACAATCTCAAGGGTTCAAACGTATATGACAACTAAGACAGCAGTAAGACAGCTTGTGGGCAGGCAGAGGGGAGGGAAGGGGAGGGTACTCAGGTGGGACAGGAGGTAAGAGGACTTCCAGAAGCCACACTCAAACTCGAAATATGGGTGGGTACTGGCCAGATAAACTGGGCAACAGGAAGTGTTCCAAGAGTGCAACTACCAGTGCTCAGCAGGCAACCCCATCCTCGATAAAGCCAGGCAAGACAGCCACTGGGCGCTGACATCCTGCAGATGGCGGGGCGGGGAGGGGAGGCGAAAGCAGGGCAAGAGTGAGTGCTCAGGCCCCAAAACACCACCACCACCGCCCCCCTCAGGCAGCCTAGGCTGGTAACATAGTCAAGTTGATGCCCAGGAGCCTCCAGTACTGGCAAAGTGCACTTGGTGCGTATAGAATCCTCCAAAGCAAAGCTTCCAATTCCACGCTGGAGAAAACGGTGTCCTGTGCAACTTTGCCACAGAAATGTTTCACTATCCCGGTCAAGGGCGGTCGCTAAAATGCCTACTGCCCCAGCCTCACCCATCTAGAGTCCGCAGGGCCAGTCCTGCGCCCTCCTGACCAGCCATCCTCGTCACAGCCACGACTCCGCAGCTTTGAGACACACTCCTGCGGGAGAGGGGGCCGAGGAGTCCCACGACTCCTTCCTCGAGGCAGCCCCTACCCCACCGAGGGTCGCCTGTGGAACGCACCGGGCTCAGCTCCAGCCTCCTGGCCCGGCCAGTGGCCAGTGCAGAGGGTCCCTGGGCCAGGGTCTCTGCAGTCGGGGGTGGGGTCCCTGGCCTGGGGATAGGGGGTCCGAGTAGTGTGGGGGTCCGAGGAGTATGGGGCTCCGAAATGGGAGGGGAGACCGGGGGCTCCAAGGAGGAGGGGGTCCGCGGTCCGGGAACTGGGGGTCCAAGGAAGACAGGGGTAGAAGAGTCCGAGGTGGAGGGGGCGGGTCCCCTGGGGTTTGGGACTCTGAGGAGGGGCTCCGCGGCCCGGGAACTAGAGGCCCGCGGAAGACGAGGGTAGAGGGGTCCGAGATAGAGGAGGGACCCGGGGGCCGGAGGCTCTGAGGAGGAGGGGGTCCTCTCCGGCTGGGCGCCCCGCGCGCGCCGAGCGCACAGCAGCCTGCAGTCTGAAGGGGAAAACTTTTCGTCGAGTTCCGGAAAAGGAGCGTGTCCCAGCGCGCGTTTCCCCGAGGGGCTATCGAGCCCCGAGTGCCACCCCCCGCCCCGGAGGCCCCGCGACGGGCCCCCAGATGCCACCCACGCGCTGCCCTAGAGCGGAGAAAGCCGCGACCGCGCGGCGAAGGGCGCCAGGCAGGACGCGCACCCCGCGGCCCGCTCCTCCCGGCAGCCGCCCGGCGCTGGCCAGCGCTGCAGCAGGTGGCAGCGGCCCCCGCGCCTCTTGCCTCCCTCGCAGCTCCGACCCGGTCCCCCTCAGCAGGCCTTCAGTACCGGAGTTAGTGCGGCTCCGACGCCATCCCCAGGACCCGCGGGCCCGCAGGCCAGGCCCCGCGGGACCCACAACTTGTGCGGCGAGGGCGCCAGGCGCGCGGTAGGCGGCGGGTCAGACTGGCAGGTGCGCGCGAGCCGCCCGCGGCGAACAGCGGCGCGCGCCCTTGCCACGCCACGCCCGCCTCGCCACGCCCCCACACGCCTCGCCACGCCCCTACGCACTCTCGCCACGCCCCCTGCGGCTGCGTCAGCTCTTCCGCCGGGGCCGCCACCCCCCGCCGCGTCTGGAGCTCGACGCTCGCCCGCCTGAACTTCCTCTGGCCCGCCCACCGCGGGCCTCCGGAGCGGCGTCGCCGGCCCTTTTCTCTCCCGAGGGCCAACCAGAGCTGCGAGGGGAGTCCTTGAGGGGGCCTTTGTGCTCATAGAGCCCCCGTGGACACCCGACAGTGGCTCCCTTACCTGGTCTGCTCCACCCGCGGCCATCTTGGAAGTGGGAAGCGGCCGGGAGGGGGAAGGGGCACGAGCGGGCAGGGACCAGGCCTGGGGAGCCGAGCGCCGGAGCGCATCGATGGGGGGGGGGCCCTGCCCAGCAGGTGTGCGGGAGGGATGACCGGGGCTCCACCTGGCCGGAGGGAGGAGGTCTGCGTGAGACCTGAGGTTAGGCCCCATGGCCTCGCGAACGGCGCTGTGGCGTCCCCGGCCTGGCCTTAGTCTTCTAATCTGTAAAATGGACTTTTCTGATCGCTCTCGTTTATGGCCCTTTTACGCAGTGCCTAGTGCTGTAGTTCCCAAACTGGCCTGCACTTCAGTATCTCTGGGGGAAGCTTTTAAAATTCCAAAGCCCAAGCAGCTCCCCAGGCCAATTAAATCACAGTCTTTGGAGGTGAAATATAGTTTGGTATCATCAGTTTGTTTGGGAAGCTGTGTAATATGCAGAAGTTTGGGAACCACTAGCCCAGCGTTAGTGTGCGTATTTCACTTCAACGTTGCAAAAACTCCAGAGACAAGGGTCTATGATCAAAGCCGTTTTAAACAGCGGGAAATGGACCCAGTGATGAAGCCCTCTGCCCATGATCCGGGGGTGGGTCGGTAGCTGAGAAAGGCGGAAGCGGGAATCCCTGCCCCAGACCTTCCGTGCCTATTCCTGGAGATGATGCAAGGCCCTGAATAGTGTGTAAGAAGCTCTTGTTAACGGGTAATTGATCCTCATCCCCCTTCTAGAGTAGGCTCCATGAGCCAAACCAGGCTTATCTTACTTACTGCAATTTTCCCTGGGCCTGGCAGATAGTAGGTCCTTGACTGTTGGATTATCATTACATTCTGGACACTTACGGCGGAGGAAAGACTCCAGTGGCTGGGAGCTGGAAGGCCTGGATTTACACTAGGGTTTGGATCCTACTAACCAGAAGTCCTGAGGGTTGTCAAAGAGGAAACCCAGGAGAGACTGACTACAGAGAAATCTAAAGGAGGTCTGAACTAGCGGAGTGGTCAGGGACAGGAAGGGTAACCTCCCCATCACAGAAAGCATCTGGAAGCTGCAATGGAAAATTCATGTGGGCTTCAGTCATGAGAGGTGGGCCAAAGAACCCCTAACTTGTGTCTTCTCCCTGCCTCGTAGCTCTAAAACCTCTTAGCACCACCTATTAGCTATGATGGCAGAACGATGAGAATTTTTAAAAGGCAGTCTCTTGAAAGAAAATGTTAACATCCACAGTGTTTGGTGCATACTAGAAGCTTTATATATGCTTACATTTCTGGTGGTTTTCAGTAAAGATCATGCCAGGTCTTCTTCAGACCCTTTGGTGGCCTCCCCAGCTTGCTTTGAAGCACTAACAGGAAAGCACAGACTTGTTTCAGTCCTGACTTAATTAGCAATTTAATACATCGGATTAACATCTGCTTGTGGCTCCCCAAATCCCTTCCAGTCCTAATTCTAAGTCTTAGGGTTTTAAAACCCTACAATGACAAGGAATCATTGTTCTGTATCCAGAACCAAAGTTTGTGGTTCCACCAATTTGCACTTGGTGTCCTCTGCCTGCCTTCTCCTCACCCTCGCCACCCTGCTGCCCCAGAGCCTGTCCCTGGAATCTAGTTGTCACCTACACGCTCAGTGTGATCTGACCCGTGTCTTACCTTTTGTCATCAGCACCCAGAAGTGTTCTAGGTAAATCCTCATTGCAACTTGAATCTGACAAAATTAAAAACAGGGAACAGGATTTAGCTGTGTAGCTGCATGCGGTCACTTTATCTCACAGAACCTCAGCTCCTCCCTCACCCCCATCTCTGCTGCTGGCTGCCTGCTGGTCCTTCAGGTGGAGCCCCAGCACAGCCACCTAGCTGAAGCCATCCCCGTTCCCCCTTGCAGACTGTACCCAGGGCTCCCAGAAGGATTCTTACTCCCAGTAAAGCTGTCACTTGGTGTGGGCAAGATCCAGGCCCCTCAGCTCCCTCTCCGCAGTGTCAGGCACAGGACCAGCACGTCGTAGCCCCTGGGCTGGCTGATTCCTTCGGTATCCGGGAAGCCCTCTCCAACATTCCCCATCCTACAAGGCACATAGCACTCTCACCTCCTTCGTTGCCATGAGGATTAAACAAGTCAAAATTACAAGAGACATAAATGTAAAAATAAGCTTTGTCTAGGTTTGTGAGTTTCTAGCATGTTTGGAGAGCTCTTGACACACCCCTCCCAGCAATATCATGTAGAGAAAGTATGTTGGTCAGCCTGCCAAGGCAAGGAAAGACCCTGGGGCTCCTCAGAGACCCCACTGAGGGACCTTTTCCAGGCTGACCTCTGAGCCTCCCGAAGCTTGCTGAGCAGCAGTGGCCAGCCTAGCTCAGGAGGAGTGGGAGTGCCTTTCCCAGGAGGTCCAGTATCCATGGAAACCATCCCTGAGCACTTGCTCTGTGCCAGCCCCTGCTGGACACGGGACACCAGAGCAAGCGACAGCCCACAACTCCTGCCCTCTCAGGGCTCCCAGGACAGATAGATGTGGCATCTCAAAAATCCAGCCACGTCCCCTTGCAAGGAAAATGGTTATCTGACCAGATGTAGACCCCAGGAGGGTCACCGCCAGAGTGTCAGAGCTGGCAGGACCCTTACAGAACATCAAGCCCACCCTCAGATTATTCAGAGGGAAAAACAAGGTCCAAAGAGAGGGTCAGGGAAGGACCAAGGTCAGGTGAGGTGGGAGGTGGGCACCCAACGCAGGCCAGAGGCCTCCTGCCCCACCAGCTCCTTGCATCTTTTCTCAAGAGATAATGAGGATCCAGCTAGTCTCCTAAGCACATGTCTTGCCCCCAGCTCTTCCCCAGCCGCTGGGTGTGAGCTCCAAAAATACCTGTTGAATGGATAAATGAATCTTGCTCATACCTGTATCTGTACCTGGAGGCATCCCCAGTGCCCTGGGTGTGCTGGCTATTTCACCTCTGTTAATCCCCACAACCTGCCAGGCTGGCGCATTAACTCACATTGCACAGGTGAGAACACAGGTGCTGGGCAGGCGGCCACTCCGCCCACAGTCCCACAGTTCTGCCCCCACTGGCCAGAAGCTCTTGCCATGGCTCCATCCTCCCTCACACCCCCTTGCCCGGGCTCCTGTTCGGAGCCGCAGCATGAATAAAAGTAACAGCAACTGTCACTCCACACTAGAAGCTCAACTTGGCAATGGGCCCATCCCTATGTGGCAGAGGCAGATTTTGAAGCATTAACTTATTTCCAAAGAGCTCTCCTTTGGCCCAAGGGCTCTCAGAAATCCATGGGAAAGCTGGTCCCTTCTGCCTGCATACCTTGGAGTGTTACCTTCTTCACCATGGAGACAGGAGTTCTCATTTTTAGGACACAATGCCTAGAATTTGGGATTCTCTTGTTGGTTCTTGCAATTGAGCAGTATGGGGGAGGGGGGCGGGGAACAAAGACAGAAATAGCCCAGACAACTGGAGGTCAGCCTTCCAGCAACCTCAGGCACACAGAAGACACAGACACAGAGATGGAAAAGTATCAGACAACCATAGCCAAAGGAGCTACCACGGACCTCTGCGCTTTGCCCCAAGAAGCAACACTCAGACCCTCACATGAGAGCCCAACAGCTAGTATTTTACTTACAGTTTTAACAAGTGCGGTTACCCACAGTACTTCCTAGCCTGCAGTAGATTCAGAACAGCGAATTCAAGGAGGCAGAACTAGAAGCAGCACATTCATGAAAAAAAGAAGGCATGGCTCCAGCAAGGGAGGACTCAAAAGAAAATTATAACACACAGAATCCCTTTGGTCCAATGACACACCAGAAGGAAGTTATCCTTATAAAATTATCCCAAAATTCAGGCAGACTGTCATAAAAAGATGTTCACTACAGTGTTATTTACGAGAATAAAACAAGACGTAATGTAGATGTCCAGCAATGAAAGAAGGTCAAAAATCTTTAAAGAATGTATGACATCGGCCGGGCGCGGTGGCTCACGCCTGTAATCCTAGCACTCTGGGAGGCCGAGGCGGGTGGATCGCTCAAGGTCAGGAGTTCGAGACCAGCCTGAGCAAGAGCGAGACCCCCGTCTCTACTAAAAATAGAAAGAAATTATCTGGCCAACTAAAATATATATAGAAAAAATTAGCCGGGCATGGTGGCGCATGCCTGTAGTCCCAGCTATTCAGGAGGCTGAGGCAGTAGGATTGCTTAAGCCCAGGAGTTTGAGGTTGCTGTGAGCTAGGCTGACGCCACGGCACTCACTCTAGCCAGGCCAACAAAGCGACACTCTGTCTCAAAAAAAAAAAAAAAAAAGAATGTATGACATCGAGGAAATGATTAAGTTCAAGTATAATCACAGCATATGACATATACACCATGCACAGGAATCAACGAAGACAGGAAGAAACACTAAAATGAGTATCCCAGCATAGGCAATTGATTACCTTTTGCCTGTATATATTTTATAGCTTTCACCTAGGCTCCCCAGAAATTCCTGGAACTCTCTGGCATCCCTGCCTTTGCACCGGCTCTGCCCTCAACCGGGACACCTGGACCTCCCTTCCCCCTTTAATTCCTACTCCCCTTCAACGCTTGGCTCAAAACATTACCCAGGTGTTCCAACCCTCAGAAAGTCACCCTAGGCCTGGCGTGGTGGCTCAGGCCTATAATCCCAGCACTTTGAAAGGCCAAGGTGGGAGGATCGCTTGAGGCCAGGAGTTCAAGATCAGCCTGAACAAGAGCGAGACCCTGTCTCTACTAAAAATAGAAAAATTAGCCGGGGGTTGTGATGCACACCTGTAGTCCCAGCTACTCAGGAGGCTGAGGCAGGAGGATGGCTTGAGCCCAGGAGTTGGAGGTTGCAGTGAGCTACGGTGACGCCACTGCACTCCACCCAGGGCAACAGAGTGAGACTCTGTCTCAACAACAAAAAACAAACAAGGCAACTGGACACCTCTCCTCACAGCCTCCCACCCCTTAAAAAGAAAAAAAAAAGAATGTAGCCACTACCTCATCAGCCCCCTTTCCCTTGCCTTCTTCCTTCTCTCTGCAGAAGGTTCCAACCTCCCCTTCGGAAAACAGCCCAGCGTGTCTGTGGTTTGTGTTTTTCCCGGGTGTGTCCTCAAAATCTTGGCTTAATAAACCTCCATTGATTGAGATTTTTGCCTCAGTCGTTTATTTGGGACAACAGGGGACTAACAGCAAAGCCTTACTGAGCCTTGCACGGTGTGTGCGCCAACTCCCTTCATCCTGATGCCCGCCGGAGTCGCAGGGAGGAAACCGAGGCTTAGGCAGGGGACCCTTCTTGCCCAAGGCTCCAGAACTGCTAAGTGCACAGGCAGGATTCGATCCCAGGTCCTCCCTGGATTCAAGTCCTGCCTGTCCTTCCTCCCTCCTGCACCTAAATGGCCCCAGCCTCCATGAAAACACCCCTGGGTTCCTTCCTGCCTCCCTCTCCAGAGCTGCTGCCTCTCCTATTTCGGGAGGGCAGGCCTCGGCTTCCCACTCCATCCGCGGGGGTTTTGAGCACCCCCTTGTGCCAGAGCTATCTGCAGAGCAGTTGGAGCGTAGAGGCTCCTGTTCTTCTTTTAATCGGGGTAGGGGGGTAATGGCAATGGGGAGCGGTTTCCAGAGGCCAGCTTGGAAGAGTGAGGGTGAGTTGGCCACAGGAGGAAGGCAGAGCCTGACCGGTGTCCCAGGAGGAGGGACCTGGCTCTTGTCTGGCTGGCTGGGGCGACACAGCAGACAGAGGTGACAAATCCACCCCCAAAATGCTGCTGCCTCATTCCCACCCACCTGACCACCACCTAGATGTTATGTCAGGCCGTCAGCCCCATCTTTGCTGCACCCCTCCTGAATCTGGCCCCAGTCTGACCTTGCAGCCTACCGCTCTCTCCCCAACCCGGCCTTCGCCTGCCCTTGCCCCTCACCTGGACCTGCAGCCACCGCAACCCCGGCCTCCTCTGCCACACACCTGCCTTCCCTGACTGCCCGTGCCTGGCAGAGCCGTCAGTCCTCCTGCGGGACCCTCCAAAGCCCCTTGCACGTCCCCTGTGTCCCTCTGCGCCTGGGGGTGGGTGTCTCAGCTCCATGCATCCTGGCCGGACAGGTGATCCATAGTAGATACCTGCTGGATGACTGAGTCTTCCTCCTCCCACGTGGCCAGGGGCGTGGCACTGCCTTTAAACTCCAGAACAGGCCAGGAGATCTGCTGAGAACCACGCCGTGAAGGTGCGGTCTGGAGGTGCAGGTGGAGCCAGGCCTAGCTCTTCAGCCTCTGGTTTTCTCCTCCAGTGTCCCTTCCCAGGCCCCTTGGACATTAGCCTCCCTCGTCCTGGTCGCTGTTCTCCAGAATTGTGTGTCCATCTGCCTCCCCTGTTAGACTGAGAGCCCAGCCCTGCTGCAGTCCGTGCTGAGGACAGCTGGAGGCTGGCTGGTCCAAGGTGGAGGTTTCACCTCTGTACGTCCCCAAGCCCCGTGGGCCCAGCCCTCCTGGGAGATCAAGCTTCACCCAGCAGGCATGAGCCACCCCCCGCAAGGTGGGGAGCCCAGGAAAGATAAGCCTTGGGGGTGCTAAACAGAGCTGGGCTGGGGTCCAGGGAAGGGAAAGAAAAGCTGCTCACCGGCCTTCGCTCAGGACTCCCAGGCCCCTTCCCTAGAGGCCCAGGGGAGGGCAGGCCCCTTGCACCCAGGACCGGCCCAGCCTCTGCCTCCCACCTCCCCTGCAAAACTCAGGCCTCTCAGCCCCAGCCCCGCCCTTCAGCCTGGAACAGGCTGAGCTGCCACCAGCTGCCGCTGCCTGGCTGCGCCTGCACAACCGCCCTCCCTGACCGCCCACGCCTGGCAGAGCCGTGAAGAGCGGTCTACGCAAACCCGCCTTCACTGCCTCCCCGCTTCTCACAGCCAGGCACGCTCTCTCCACTCCCCTATGCAGCAGGGGTTGGAGGCACCTGCCTGCCCTTGGCTCTTCTTGACTGTGGCCCTCTCTGAGTCTCGGTTTCCTGTCTACAAGATGGGTCTGGCCCTTGCCACCTCCCTAGGTTCCCAGGAGGAGCTGGGAAATGTGGTCTCTGGGGAGAAAAGGGCTGAGCTCAGGTGGTGGCAAGTGGGGGTCTTCATGGAGGCAGGAGGACTTGTGGCCACCAGTGGAGATCAGGTGGATTCAGGGTTGGGGGGCGCTGACTCGGGTCCCCATTCTGGCAGCATGGCCTGCGCTGTCCTCCCAAAGGGGACACAGAGACCACCAAGCCTTCCACAGTGCCCCACCCACTGCCTGTTATCTCACTGTCCCCCCAAGAGATGGGGAAGACCTTGAAGGCAGGGACAACATCCACCTGGTAGAGGATGCTGGCACCTTGATTGACAGATGTCATGATCACCATTTTACAGAAAAGGAAGCTGTGACTTGGGGGATTCACCACTGTTAACAGAAAAAAAAAACCCAAACTCTGTAAAATAATTTAAAGAGGTTTACTCTGACCCAAATGTGTGTGATCAGCCTGGAGCTCATGGCCTCGAGAGGTCCTGAGAAAATGTGCCCGTGGTAGCTGGGTCACAGTCTGGTTTTACATGTTCCTGGAGACAGGAATTACCCATGAGACCCTGAGTCAATACACGGAGGGCATGTATTGGTTTGGCCCGAAAGGGCGGCACACTGGGACCGCTCAAAGGGTGGGGGCCTTACAGGTTATAGGTGGGTTTAAAGTTTCTTTGATTTGTAATTGGTTAAAGAAATGAAGCTTTGTCTAAAGGCTTGGAGTGTTTTAACTTAAGGATGTCTGTTAATCAAAGAAAAGCCACCTGCTATTTACCTCAATGATCGCTTAAGTAAACTGATGGCCTGCAGGCGCAGTCAAGCTGTCGTATACAGCCGTAGGCCTGTAAAGAATTTAGAGTCGTATTGCTACAAAGGACATCTCCAAGAAGGGAGCGGGCATAAAGAGGCGAGTACGACCTCGCTTCTCCTGGCTGGCAACTCAGCTTTAAGGTTTTTCTGGAGTCCTCTTGGGCAGCAGGGTGTCCATTCAGTCAGCTGGGGGGCTCAAGACTTACTTTAATTTAGTTCACACCCCCTTGCACAAGGTCGCACAGCCAGAGAGTGGTGGACTGCTGCCCAACAGTGGCAGCTACGTGCCCAGTCCAGGGTCACTATGTCCCCTGCACTGGACTCTTCACAGGTAGGTTGTGGGAATATTCCTGCCTGTGACGGTCATGTTGGACCTATATTCCCCATGGGGCCCAGGTCGTCTGCGCTCCTGCTCGTGAACCATTTGTGGCAGGATTTTTCTCTTGGTACTTTGTATAGATTAAAAAATTTTACTCCTTTTTTGGAGACAGGGTCTTGCTCTGTTGTCTATGCTGGAGTGCAGTGGTGTGATCACAGTGTTAGGTAGATAGCAAAGGATTCTGGGCCTCCTTCGAACAAAAGTGGGTGCTGTTGCCTTGGTGCAATTGTCCCACCTGGAGAGAAGGACAAGTGTAGGCCCCAGGCCCCATCTTGGTCCTGCTCCACCCTCCCGAGTGACTGCCACGGCTGGGGGAGGAGGGAACACCCCATGAACCTGCCAATCAGAAGTTGGCGCACCAGCTGCAAGAGAGTGCGGAGGACTCTCTAGCCCATGGGCCAAGCAGCATAGGTACCCTGGAGTCCGAAATTGACCTAGAACAACCCACCTGCGCAGTAATGCAACTCGCAACTGTCCAATCAAAGTGGTTGCACGGTGAAGTCTGAGCCACAAGGGAGGGCCCAATGCCGGCACTATAAAACAAGCCGCAGACCATCACCAAGGCCTTCCTTTCGCTCTCCCTTTGTTGCAACCATGGGTCCGCTCATCATCGGTGGCGTGTGTATCCTGCTCTGTAAACCCACATCTCGCTCTTGTCTTAAAATCCTATCTTTCTCCTCAATAAACCTCATTTTCGTCTTTGCCTTACTTTGGTGCATCTGGTCATTCTTTGGCCAAGAGTGTGCCAAGAACTGACATTTCAGACTGAAACCTGGCCATAGCTCACTGTAGCCTCCAGCTCCTGGGCTCAAGTGATTCTCGTGCCTCAGCCTCCCGAATAGTTGAAACTACTGGTGCACACCACCACACCAGCTAATTTTTTTGGTTTTTGTAGAGATGAGTTTTGCTATGTTGCCCAGGTTGGTCTTGAACTCCTGGCCTCAGGGGATCCTCCCACCTCGGCTTCCCAAAGTGTTGGGGTTATAGGTGTACGCCACCATGCCTGGCCAAATTTTCTTCTTTTGTCATTACTCAAATACTTAGCAAAGTATCTCGTGTGTGCCAGGTCATGTGGTAAATGCTAAGGACCCAGAAATGATTCAGAAATGAGTCCTTCTCGGTGCATAGTGGAGGCAAATATGTAAACAGAGATTTTATTTATACTTTTATTTTTTCTTCCATATGAAAGTAATTCATACCCATTGTAGAAAATTTGGCAAACTCAGATGTGTCCAGAGAAGAAAACACTGTGATGTCACTTTCCAGAGACAGCCGCCGTGACACAGCACATGTCCTTCCGGTCTGTCTTTCTACATATCATGCAGAATATGAATCTGAGCTTCAGAGCTGCCCAGTCGGCGGTGCAAGCAACCGCTCTGAGCTTCGGTTTTCTCATCTCTGAAACAGCTTGAAAAGCATTCCCTACCTCACAGGACTACCTGGAAGTTAAACGACACGGTGACCATGGAGTGCTGAGTAGGGGCTGAGCCACAGGGGGTGCTTGATAGACGGAGGCTGCTTTGTGATGCTGAGAGGGTGATACAGGTGTATTAACTCATATTTATCACACAGCCAACACAACAGCCTAACTCCTCATTCTCCAGATGGAGAAACTGAGGCCCAAGGAAGAAAGAGTTACAGGGTTTGGGAAAGCCAGGGCCACGGTGAGAACCCAGCTGTTTCCCTTCCCACCCAGGACCCACCATAGCTGGGGGTAACCTCTCCTATGACCTGTTCTGTGCTGCAGCAAAAAGCAAGGCTCTCAGATCTGCCCCTTCTTCCAGGAAGCCCGCTCGTCTGTCTGAGACAGTTTGCAAAGCATTTGTTTATGCATGAATGACAGTGGTCCGAGTGCCAAGGGGACACTGGAGCGTCTCGTAACGGTGTGGCCAAATGACGGCCCTTCCTTGCAACATGAAGCAAACTTCAGGTGTGAGGTTTCAGAACATCTCAATTTTTTAAAAGCAAATTATGTAAAGATAATCGGATTTAGAACAGAAATCAATGAAACTGAAAACAGTATCAGTGAAACGTAAAACCTGTTCTTTGAAAAGACAAATAAAATTGATAAAATTTTAGTCAGGCTAACAAAGAAAAAAAGAGAAAAGACAAAAATTACTAATCTCAGAAATGAGAGAAGGCCCATCACTAATGATCTCATTGACATTAAGAAATAATAAAGGAATATTATGAACAATCTGTGCCCGCAAATTTATTAACTTAGATAAAAAGCTTTCCTTGAAAAAGACAAATTCTACAGCATACACAAGCAGGAACAGATCATCAAAAAAGGCCTTTACAGAAGTAATTGAATTAATAATTAATAACCTTTCGAAAAGGAAAAAAAAAAATCTGTGAACTTACATGAAAAGGGCTGGATGTAAAATGAAACTGTAACAGAGGGAACGGCCTGAGAAAAGTAAAATGTTTTAAAAGTTGTCTCTTTAAAATCTCCCCAACTCTTCTTGAGAATTGAAACCTGTGTTCCTGCCTGAGGCCAGTGATCAGGAGGCAGGGGAGAGTCCTTTGTTCTCTGTACCACAGGAGATGGCTCCACAGAATTTTCTAGCTGGGAGGCAGGACAAAGCAGAACCACCAACTGCAATTAAACAGCAATAGCCTGAAGCTGAAAACCCTCCCTTTAAAAGCTCTGTATTTCTGCCGAGGGGAGGAAAAGGGTATTTGAGACTCGAGTCTGTCACTCTCCTCATTTGCTGGCAAATAAACAAACCACCCTTCCTTCTCCTCAAACCCCTTGTCCTCGTTCTGACACGGCCTCAGGGACAAGTGCCAAACTTTCGGTAACAAAACCTGAGCAATGATGTCAACTGTGAAAAATGTCCACAGAAAACAGCCTGTGGGCTTTTTACCCTGTGTGCTTTATACTTTTGGTTCATTTAAAATTTTTGTATAATAGTCTTACATCTTTATAATCACATTCAAAGTCTTTACTAGGGCCGGGCGCGGTGGCTCACACCTGTAATCCTAGCACTCTGGGAGGCCGAGGCGGGTGGATCGTTTGAGCTCAGGAGTTCGAGACCAGCCTGAGCAAGAGCGAGACCCCGTCTCTACTAAAAATAGAGAGAAATTATCTGGACAACTAAAAAATATATATAGAAAAAAATTAGCCGGGCGTGGTGGCGCATGCCTGTAGTCCCAGCTACTTGGGAGGCTGAGGCAGAAGGTTTGCTTGAGCCCAGGAGTTTGAGGTTACTCTGAGCTAGGCTAATGCCACGGCACTCTAGCTCGGGTGACAGAGTGAGACTCTGCCAAAAAAAAAAAAGTCTTTACTAAAACACTGTGGTGCGAGAACAGAATAACAGGTTTGCAGGGAGAGCGTGTTTCCCCATCCTCACGGTCTGTGGGGCACCCCCGGCAGGGCCAGGGCAGAGAGCAAGTACAGATGGAGCCCTGCCCTTGGTGAAGCCTGTGCTTAGAGGGGAAGGGAGATGTTCATCAAGTATTTCCATGAGCTAGAGATACTGCAACTGTAACAAATGTCACAAAAACATACCCTGGGGGCAGGGGGGTGGTTGGCCTCTCCAGGGAAGCTGGGACCTGAAGGCTGGTTGCAGTCAGTCAGGGGGAGAAGGGAGGAAATACGCCCCAGGCAGAGGAAACAGAACGTGCAAAGGCCCTGTGGTTATGTTGTGTTTTCATCCTTTGGGGTGCTGTAACAAAATACCATTGACTGGGTGGTTTACCAACAACAGAAATTTATTTCTCACAGTTCTGGAGGCTTGGAAGTCCAAGATGAAAGTGCCAGCAGATTTGGTGTCTGGTGAAAGCTCATTTTCTGGTTCATAGATGGCACCTTCTCACTGGGCCCTCACGTGGTGGAAGGGGCGAGGGAGCTCTCTGGGCTCTTTTACGACACTAATCCCATTCAGAGCCCTCATGATCTAATCACCTCCCCAAAGCCCCACCTCCTAACACCATCACAGTGGGCGAGAGGGCTTCAACATATGAATTTTGGGAGGAGCATTGCGGGGAGCAATAGTAGGGACACCCATGTGGTTGGAGCCAAGATGGGGCCAGGTGTGAGGGTATGAGATCTGATTTGCACTTTGCAAAGGTCAGCCTGTCTGCGGTGCGGAGAATGGCTGGGCACCTTGAAGACACTCAAGAGTTCCATTTCCAGCTACCCAGAGTCCCCGTGGGCTGGCAGCAGTGATGGGCACATCCTGGAGCAGGGTGATCGCTGTATCAACCATGTAACTTTGGAGCTTCTTAATGAGTCACCTTCTAAGGAAGGAGGGTACCTGCCTCCCTCATGGAATGTTCTTGAATAGCATGGCAAGAAAAAGGTTTCGAGGGAAACTGCGTCATTTTTTAAAATTAATAAATAAGATGACACAGTGTTGCTACCTGCGCTGGGGCCCAGTCAGAGAAGGGTGCCTGGCATTTATTTTCAGCTTGGACAAGCGAGGGGCAGTCATTGGTGAAGACGTTAAGCTGCACGCCAGGATGCGGGCAGGTGTAGGGAAATGGGGCTGCAGCGGCAAGAGGGGGTCCCGCAGGTCTGCGGAGCTGCCCACCAGGAGCTCGGGGTCTGGGGAGAGGTCCAAGGTCAGCAAGCATGGGAGGGGCTCCCAGCAACCCTGGGGAGTGGACGCTGATTTTACATGGCCCCTGGACACATGCGGCAGGACCTTTTATTTTAAGTGCTGATGGAGCGCACTCCTCGCTCCGCAGTCGCAGTTGGCTGCCCCGGTGACGGCTGCCCGGAGCGCCAAGCCCCAGGCGGGGACGGTGCCAGGCTACCAGGGCAGAGACTGGGATCCCAACATCTCAGCAACTTTTCCTTCTGGTTCCACCTGGGCTCTTCAGAATCATGCCCGGGCTGGCTGAAAACCTTGCTGTTTCCATTTCTAACATTTTTAAAAATCTTTAAAGCAACTCTTATTATGGAAAATGTCAAACATATGCAAAGTAGAGGTAAGAGTCTAGTGAACTCCTGACACCCATCTCAACAGTGACCAACATTCTCTCTTCTCCCCTCCTCCCCTCCCAAACGTACCTGTTCACATGAAAACACTTCAGCTCGTTCTCTACGAGTGTCTACCAGGAAGAATTTTGTTGGAAGCACAGTCGCAGTAGCACCAGCATAGCTAATAAAATGAATAATCCCTCACCATCTTCTAACTCCCAATTATCTTTAGCCATGTCTTTTTACAGTTCGTTCAAATCCGGTTCCAAAGGCCACACGCTGCCCTTGCCTTGTATTACGGCCGCAGGACGCTAAGAGCTATTAGTATTTGCAGGGAGCTGCACTGACGACGTTGCTCATTCCGCACACACAGGCTGTACAGGGCTTTCCCACCCGTGACTGAGTCACCAAACTCAGCGCCATACTGGCGGTGGGGACATCAGCTCCACTTCCTCCAGAGAGGAAGACCGAGGTTGGGGGGAGCGACGGTGCAGCCCAGGCCAAGCCCACGGGTCACAGCCCGGTGCTCATTCGCATTTGTACACTGAGCTCATCCAGCTGTGGGAGGGGAGAACATCACAGCCATCTTTTCTGAAAAGCTATAAAGGTTCTAGCAGGTTCCCTGCTGTGTGTCAGCCGATTCTAAAATCCATACCCCACCTTGGGTCTGTCGCTCACCCACCGCACGCGTGGTGCCCCTGCACACAACCCCGCCCGCCCCGCTGCCTCCGGGGGGAAACGTGGACTCCTGCAAGAGGCTACTCAGGGACCCTCGACCCCCACCTCTCCCCACATCGTCACACCCACTCCAGCCAAACCCACCGGGACCCTGAGGTGCAGATTCTGCTAAACCAACTGGAGACCCTGCTGTGACAACTGATGTTAGGGCGCTAAAGAGGGACCTCGCACTGTCCAGCACCCATATGTACCAGGCACGTAACTCCTTTTGATCCTGGGCAGTAAAATTCCAATTTTACGGACAAGAAAACTGAGGCTCAGAGAGGACGAAGGCCCCCTGGTTAGTCCTGGCCCTCGGTGGGTGCCGGGATTAACCAGAGCCCGGCAGTCGCGCCCCAGGTTCCTCCAGTGCCTCGCGGCCTCCCCTCCTCCCACGGGGCTGGGAGCGGACTTGGCCCCCCACTTCTGTGCGGGCCAAGGCTCCGCACGCTCCATGGCCCCAGGATGGCTGTGCCCCAGCAGAAGTTTCCGCTGTTTTCTCTGATCTGCAGACACTCGCCGGAGAGCCAGAGGCTGCCAGGAAGGAAACCACGTTGTCAATGGCGAGTCTGCAGAGCCGCGGGGTGGAACCACTCCAGTGTCTCTTCCAGATGCCGGTGCATCTCACTGCACGGGGCCAGCCCGCTTTGCGTGTGCAAATGCTGCCTGGGCCTCCCCCTCCCCCGCCCTGCCCTGCCCTGCCCAGGGCCGCCTCCCTCTGGGCCACTCAGCGGTCAGCAGAGCTGGCGCCTGCACAGGTCACCCCGCACCAGGTCCCGACAGGCTGTCGGGCGGGGAGATTTGGGGCAGGATACGCGAAGCCTTCCCAGGAAGAGGGCTGTCCAGGCTTGCAGCGGGGCTTCCACCGTTTCCTTCAAACCCCTAGAAAAATTCCGACAGGCTGTGGCCCAGGCGGGCCAGAGAGACCCTCCGAAGTGTGTCTGGGAGAGATTAAAGAAGGAATCGTGATGTCATTATTACCAGAGAACTAGAGTTGAGGGAGTTTTGTTTAGAAAAGTAAGATTTTTGACCAGCAACGGGTTCAGGGCCCGGCACACAGTAGGTCCCTGACACGTGCTGTTGAATAGGCGAGAGCTCTGGACGCTGTGCGCAAGGCTCAGGCCCTGCGGAGCCGCTGTGGCGACTGCCTCACTCTTCCGAGTTCCCTCACGTGGGGCCGATTCCTGCCGCCACCGCCCTGTGCGCGGCGCTCCTGCCCTGGGGCCGCCTCAGCGTCTGAATGCGACTGCACGTGCCCAGGTGGAGGAGTCCCAGGGCGCCCCTGGGCACCATCATTCACTCCACAGACACTGGGACGCCACAGGTGCCAGGCCTGGTGCCACAGCCTGAAAACCCCCAGAGCCACTGCTTTGTCCTCATGGTGGCGGAGGTGGTCTCTGAACTGGCAGTGGCCCACCCCCAGATTTTACAGTGGGGGAGACCAAGGCCCAGAAGCTTCTTTATCTTCCTAATTAGCACTCTGACCACCAACATGAAGACACCAGCCTCCAAACACCCCCAACCTGCTGTCCCCACCTCCACTGTGACAGCCCTGAAGGCTCAAGGTGTACAAGTCAACAGGAAAACCAGGCTTCGCTGCTCACTGCCTCGTCCAGGTATGAAAATGTCCTCCTGTTTGAGACACTCCCCCAACCCTGGGCAGGAGTGGGATCCCGGTTCGAGTGCAGGAATTGAGTTCCGTACGGGGGAGTCGGTCACCCTGAGGCTCGGGGCTCTCTGGTTCCTCCCCAGCTCGGGAAGAGGCGGTGGCAGGAGGGGAAGCAGGAGAGAATGCCTGCTCACGCGGGAGGGGCCAAGCCCACCGGCCCCCTGGTAAGACCAGGTGGTGCCAGCAGGCTCTCCACAGACCACCACGCGTGCAGCCGGCTCCAGACCAGCTGTGTGAACGCCGGGCAGCACTGTCGCTCAGAGCCAGGGTCTGCCACCAATTAATTTTGCCACCCTGGTGGTGTCCCTAATTCTTCTGAGCCATTTCCCCCGTTTCCCATCTGTGATCATCACGGGGCTGTAGGGAGGCCGGAGCAGAAAGCACATGCAAAGTGCCTGCCTGGCAGCCCGGAGGGGGGGCCTGGGGGAGGCTGGCCACTCCTTATCGCTGGCCTGCAGCTGCGGTTTGTGGCAGGACACAGTGGCTATGTTTGACATCTGTGACCGCCAGGAACCGGATCCAGAGTACAGCCATGGACGGTACCCTCAGGCCCGGGGCCAGGGGCTGTGGCACTCATCGCCTGGGAGCTGAGCCAACTGGAAGAGGGCCCGGCTGCCCAGGAGCCCTGGGAAGCCCCTGGTCTTGAGCCTGGGGTTTATAGCACCTCCTTTTCAGCAGAGAGAACCCTCCTGGCTCTGCCCACGAAGCGCTGGGTGTCCTGTGCTATCGCCCTCAGGGTCCCAGCCTGGGACTCCCTAGAGCAGACAGGCCTGTGCGCAGGCCAGGCACGGAGTGGGGTCCCGGGAGCCCCGGAGGGGATTCCCAGACCTCAGTTCTGCGGTCGGTTCAGGGCTAGTGGGGGTGCCATGCTGGTTTTGCAGTTGGTGGCTGCCACTGTGGCATGAGGGTGGGGCCCTGCACTTGGGAGTCTGACGAGCCAACAGCAGACCCCAGCTCACCGTCGCCAGTGGGCACCCCTGGGCCAGGCCTTCGGAAACTCTGGGCCTCAGCGACGGACACCCCAGCACTGCCAGGAAGGACCCAGAGAAGGCGGGCACGTAGATCTGCTCTGTGCACGGCAGCTGGGTCACCGCGGATGGGCTCAAGGGCCCCAGGAGCTCCCAGAGCCCCAGGAAGCAAGGGTCCTTCCCTCTCCGCGTCGAGGGGAGGCAGCACTGCTGGTCCCACCGTGGGGACCGGGAGAGCAGGGTGGGGAGGGCAGGAGCACGTGGGAGACTGTACTCTGTGCCAGGAAATGAGCAGAAGCTTCCCCTGTGGCCCATCAGGTGGGGTCCCCCGGCCCTGGGAGGGCGGAGGTGGGGTCCCCATTTCAGTTGAGAAGAAAGCAGTTGGCTCAGGGTCACAGCCTTTGAGGGCAAGAGGTGAGGGCTCTTCCTATCGCATCTTCTCAGGTGGCAGCAAAGGAGGAACTGACAAAAACACGTGCACCGAAGGGCTCCCGGCTCAGGACAGCTCTGAGAATGAACGTTGAATGAGCCCCTCAGCTTCAAAACATGGCCTCACCTAGAAGGCGCCGGCCATTGTCCCCACCTGTGACAGAGCCTGCTGGGGAGGCAGACCAGAGGGTGGGGTCCCCTGGACTGTGGTAAGTGGCAGACCATCTGCTGGCCCCTTTGCCACCATCCTCTCCTGCAGACACGGGGGTCTGGAGCCCCTGGCCAGGCCCCAGCGGGCACACGTGGCTCTGCTGCTGCCCTTGGTCCCTGCGCTCCGGCCTGAGCACCACCAGGAGCCAGGGACAGCCAGAGGAGCTGGTTTCCTGTCTGGAAGGGGTGGTGTGCCCTCCCTGCAGGATGAGGTGATGGTAAGGTGACCACGGTCAGGGATGAATGGCCTCTGTAGAGCTTAACCCCACCCCCTGCCAATGGCCCCATGGAAAGGAGGGGCAGTAACGTGCAGTCCCGGAGACAGACCCCGCTAGGGTCCTCACTGGGCTCCGCTACCACGGGGCGAACGGGGGAACTGAGAGGCAGCCTGCAAAGACGGGATTTTCTCCTTAGTTACTGGACTTGATGTGGCAACTTCTTTGCATTTCCGGCTTTGCTCTGTGTGTCCAGGATCCAGCAGACCACAGGGAGCAGAGGGACCTTGTCTTGTTGACCTTTGCACTCTAGCATCTATGTGGATGGACTATGTCATCCTGTCAACCAATCCTTACATGAGGGGTCCTACTGTAACCTCCATTCTCACCTGGGGATACCAAGGTGTAGACAATAACTCGCCCAAAGGTGCACGGCCAGGGGAGAGTCAGGACTCCCAGAAATGACATCCCTGCAAATATGCAGGAATACGTAACTCACAAGGGTTAGGAAAAGAGTGCGTGGCAGAAGCAGCCACCCCTCCTCCTCTTCTCAGAGTTAGTGGGATTCTGGTGAGATGAGGTTTTGGAGTGTTCAATGGACTCTGTAGTCATAGTACCCAAGTTGCATCCTGGCTCCAACCTCCAGACAAATGCCTAATGTCTCGCTATGTCTCAGTTTTCCCATCTGTAAAATGGGGCCGTTAATACCCATAGAGTGCTTACAACGCTTGGCACGCTGTGAGCCCCAGTGAGAGCTGCTACTACTATTAGCACATACACAGACACCATCCAGACGTGAGGTGGTGTCATTACTAGCGTGATAAAGTGAGGCAACTGTCCCTGAAAATGCTATTAACTAACCACATAGGTGATGCAAGGCCAGTGGTGGGCTCTGAAGCAGCCGCTCACTTCCCGCTCTCTGCGCCTGCAGCAGCACCGGGCTGGTGACGCCATCCGACAGGCTGCTGTCAAGGGAGCCAGGGACAGGGGCTTCCTTTCTGTACTGGACTGCTGCGCAGATTAGGCCCTCCCGGGCAGCCAGAGCCATCATGGCCTGTGCTCAGAGCCTGTCAGGGTGACATCTGCAGTGGCAGAAGCAGCAGTCACAAGCAGGGGCCTGAGCACTGACCCCCAGGACGGTTCCAAAGACACTCAGCTGTGACATCAGCACTCCTGGGCAACAGGGTCACTCAGCACCCACCCTGCTCTTGCCAGTACGGGCATTTGTGAAGCAATTATGCTGACAGTATTTAGAGAATCACAGCAAAAGGTGACAGCCGTCAGGTGCCCGTCTGAGATTAGGAAAATCAAGAGGAAAAGGTGTCTGTATGCATCAAGCCCTGTTCTGCACCAACCTCAGGCACACCTGTGAAGGGGGCCATCCTGGTAACAGGTGTGACTCCTATCAGTCAGGGTAAGAACTCGATAAAAATGGTGTCGGAGTGGCTGGCCAACTATCTGGGAAAAAATACAGCCAAATCCTTAAGCCTCAATATTTGTACACAATGTATACGCTTCAAAGATGAACTTTACATAAACTATTTGGGTGCTTGAAAAACACGGAAGACTTTTATACTCTTAAGGTGGAAAAAGCATTTTAAAACACACCTATACGTCCCAGAAACAATAAAGAAAAACATGATAAAACAAAATTTAACCCACTTTTTCTCTGTCCCCTGATAAAAGGGATACAAGCTAATAATAAAAAAAAAAAAGTGCTTGCCTGAAATAACCAAAGTTGAGTGTTAACAGCTGATAGAATGGTGAGAAAATGGATGCTCAACTTCAAAAATAGGCCCTAAGAACCTCTTCTTTTCCATGTTTGTGACATTGTGACGTGCAGCAGTAGGCATTCCAGAGGTTAGAATTTCCCTTCAATAAACAGCAATGCATGATACAAAGGACCTTCAAAAAGTTCATGGAAAAGTCATATTATGAAAAACCTATGCACAGATTTCAAAATTCTTGTGCACCAAAATAAACTCATACTAACTTATAACATGTCGGAATAGGATCCAGTTTGAGGCTGGAAGGGTAAGACATTAGTTTGAAAAGAGCCCTATCAGACCAACATGAATTCTACTAAAATTGAAGATCAAATTTATGGTGATGCTTGGAGAGAAAAATGGTGAAATTATTCAGTTGCTTTTCAGAAAGTTTATGGGGACAATCTCCCAAAGAAATCAGCAGTTAACCAGTGGATGACTTGTGGTAGGAAAGGGCGAGACAATGTTGCTGACGGTGCCTGTAGCAGCAGATCATCCACATCAATTTTTGAGAGAAAAAATCTTGCTCGTGGCTGAAGCAGACAATAGCCAACGCTGCAGACATCTCAACTGGCTCAGCTTACACAATTCCGACCGAAAGACTAAAGCTGAGCAAACTTTCTGCTTGGTGGGCCCAGATCAGCTGCAGCCAAGAGCAGAACTTCCAAAGGAAATTTTAAACAAGTGGGATCCTCAAGTATTTCTTTGAAGAACTGTGAAGGAGATAAAACATGGCTTTGCGGGTACGGTCCTGAAGTCAGAGCACAGTCCAAGCAATGGCTACCAAGAGGTGGACGTGGACCGCTCAAAGCAAACATGGACCAGTCAAGAGCGAAAGTCATGGCAACAGTTTTGGGGGATGTTCAAGGCATTTTGCTTGTTGATTATCTGGAGGAACAAAGAATGATAAGATCTGCTGATTGAGGGTGTTTGAGAAAGTTAGCCAACGCTCTAGCAGAAAACCTCCCTGGAGAGCCTCACCACGGAGTCCTTCTCCACCCCGACATCACTCCTGCTCGCTCCGCTCGTCACACAGGGCAATTTTTGAAGAGTTTTTATGGAAAATTATTATAGTCCTGATTTGGTTCCTTCTGACTTCATTTTGTTTCCTAATCTTAAAAAATTTGTAAAGGGCACCCGTTTTTCTTCAGTTAATAATGTAAAAAAGGCTGCACGGAGATGGTTAAGTGCCCAGGACCCTTAGTCCTTTAGGGATGGACTAAATGGCTGGTATCATCACTGACAAAGCAACTTGAACCTGATGGAACTTACGTTGAGAAACGCAGTTTATATTTTATCTTTCAATTCCATTTTTCCATGAACTTTCTGAAGTCTCTTTGTACATGTTTAAGGATGTCCACAGAAATATTCAGATACTGAATAAACAAAAAAAAAATTCTAAATATTTTATCAATGAGGAACATGTAAATTTATACAATGGAATACAGCTATAAAAATAATTATGTAGCTCTATAATTATTGACATGAAAAAGACATCTGAGTAGGTACGTATTTCTGAAGTTAGAGAAGAACAGGTACACACCCTCTTTAATGCCCATTTCTCTACGTTACGGACCTGCCACACACCCCACTTTCAGAGGTCTGAAAGATGGCTGCGCAATGCTGGTAGTTACTGTCTCAGGATGATGGAAGTACGGATGATTTTTCCTTTTCTCTTACACTTCTTTAAAAACACTGATTTCTTTTTTACAATTAACATCAATCATGGTAACATATATGTCAGTTTTATTTTTTCAGAAGAAAAGAAAGAATGAGCTCTGTCTACCATCTAGGGACGAAAATGCTGTGTTTTCTTTTGCAAGACAGACCTAGCGGTAATGGTTCCTGTGTGCCGTGGGGTGGCTGGGGAAGGCCGACCCGTTTCTCAGCAGCTTCTCCTCCAGCAGCGGGCAGCACAGCCGCATTTGCAGAGTCCCCTGAAGGAGAGCTTGCTGATCTCCATCGGGAACAACGTGACCCGGGCCCTTGCTATCTTCCACAGATGCTTATAATTAAAAAGCTGGGCTTCTTTACATAAAAATCTTTACCATGACAAATAAAAACAACAAACTGTTTTTAAAATTTTTATTTGGTGTTAACTCCACAAGAAAAAAAAAAATCAGTTATTCTGGTGTACGTGAAATCAGAACAATACAACCATGGGGGAAAACATCTCAGCCCAGGAATGGAAACCGATACTTCAGTGCTATGGATATGCAATGCGCTTCATACCACAGTGCGTTTCAGCGTTTGCCAACTTTTTTTTTTAATGCTTTTTCTTTGTGATCATCCATTCACAAAACTAAAAACCACACTTTCAACTCTGTTGCTGAAAGCCTCTCAGCTTCAGCTACTTTACTATGAAAACAAATAAATACATAATTTGTTAATCCCTCTGCCCATTTATAATCCATCCCCGTTCCCCTGTGGAAGGTGCTGTGTCTTCTCACCCATGTCTGAGCAAGTCCGCACCTTTGCCACCTAGAGCCCTTTCCTTACAAACAGCAGCTGTCCAAAATCAACTGTGTTCAAGGTTGTGTCTGAAATCTAATTATTTGGTCTCAGCTACATAAGCAACGATTTCTAGGATAATCGTCACTGTAGTGATTTTAGGAATTTATAACTTCCAATCCTTTTTTGCCTTTGCTGTTAAATTATATTTCAGTGCAGATGCTAATCATTTTTTAGGAAGCTCCAGAAGAAAGAAAAATACATAAAAACTTATCTGAAGTCTGTAAATAAATAACAGCAACACAAAACCTTACACATGCACACACACGCACACACAAACCCACTTTAAAGTGTCAAAAGATGTGCTGTATAAAAATAAACCCTAACCTGTGGTGAGATCACACCTGATGGGACGCCAGGCTTCTCACAGTGAGGACATACAGGACCACGGAGACTCCACGGCCTTTGATGGCATTTTCTGTGTTATCAATTAAGAAAAAGGCAACAAAACCCAAACGTTCAAAGCAAATCATAGATTTCACAGCCAGTTCAGCTCCCAGCTAATAAATGCTGTATTTATTGCCTGTCACAATCAGTCGTGAAGCTGTTAGTCCCTATCAGACTTTTCTGCTGTTCTTGATGTTCCAGACATGCTAAATGGATTTCACAGATTAGGTGTGTGTTGTTTTTTTTTTTTTTTAAAACAAGTTGGTAAAAAAAGAAAAACAATTTAAAACAAATATTGCTCCTCTAGCCTCGACCTGCTGCACGTCATGACAGCTCAAGGAGGTGATCAGCACGCACAGACATGACGTGTCCAGGTGTCCTGACCCCTGTGTTCACCAAGTGACACTGGACAGTCAGCACAGCAATCGCACAGGCATGTGGGAAAGCCATTACTCTACCCGCCCCGCCCCACCACACACAGAACCTGCCCAGAACATTCTCTCAAACACAAAATGAGATATAAGCTACACTACATCACAGCCACAAGAGCAGCTAGCTGCAGCAGCCAAAGATTTCTTTGGGTGATGAGGTGGCCTTTACTGAATGCCATATGTTTACAATTTCAAGTTTTGGGGGCTTCAATTCAATGCAGGTCACCAGAAAATAATAATTTGCAACTATGTTCCTTACCACGTATTGTAAGACTCACCACAAAGAACCCTGAATGACGTTTTGGTATAAATGCAAGAACAGGTTGTGGGGAGGGGAGCATACCCCACTCTGCCTCACATACTGCCCCACACCCCAAAATCCTTGGCTTCTTCAGTTAGCAAGAAAGTCACAAACCATAGTATCTTCCATGATACTTTAGAGGGAAAAATCCTAAGATAGAAAACACAGTATTTTGTAAGTCTCTAAAAGCACACCCTTGTGGTTCTCACTTCAAATGTACATGAGATTTTACTGAATGAAGACTGCAGATGAGTCACCCATGCTTCTCTCTGGCCTTCAAAAGGCACTGAGCCACTGCAGGGTAAGGATTTATATCCCAGTTCTTAGAGAACAAAGCCTAAATGTTCCAAAGCTAAAGTCTCTGAAAGCAGAAGTGGTTGTTGACACTGCAATGCTAATAAGGTACTAGTGATATAACTGCAGTGAGAAGGAAAATTAACTGCAGTTAAGATGCAAAAAGCAGTGAAACTTCTAAGACAAGCACATGCACACCCATTCTTGATTTGACAACACAATCTAGTCTATTTCAAATAGTCAAGAATTTAACAGCTTGGAAAAAAAATCTTCAACAGGATAGCTGTCCTCAACTCTAAAATAAGTAAGAAGAGAAAGATAATTACTGATCTGAATCAGTTAATTGAAGAAGAAACCTAAGTTGTGTTAGATTAACAGGCTCACAAAAGAGTAATTTTCCATCACATATCACTTTTAAAAAATAATTTGTACTACTTTGCAGGTTTAGAGATGAGTTCGAGAGAAGAGTTCCTCTTCGCTAGGGTCCACCCATTCACCTCCACCTTCTGAGCCTGTGTCTTCCGAGCCGGAGCTCGCGCTGGAATACATCTTTCTGCGGAAGCCATTTGATTTTGCTCCAGAATCTCTATCTCCTGTACATCTTGCTTCATAAACAGAAGACACCTAAGATTGAAACAATTTTCAACAGATCAAAAAGACACATTATTTTCCAAAAGGGCTGAGATACTCTTTATTTATATATAGAGATGAAATTGTTTCCTGTAGAAAGTTACAAAAATGTAAAGAGTTTTACCGTTTCAGAGCAAAACAACCTCTCCTCCCTATCCATGAAGGACCCCAAATCCTAATTCTACATGTTTAGTCACTTGGACAGAATGCTGACTATGTTAGGGTAGAATACAAAGACTTCTTTTCTTTTCTCAACAAGTCTTGACTGCCTGCTACGGACTAGGAACCGTGCTGGGCACGGGGACTCCAGTGGTGGGACAGGCATGGCATGTGGGGCTCCCATTCCGTGAGAAGACAAACAAGCAAGCCAACAAATTCGACTCCAGACTGCAGCACACACCTCAGGCAGTGAGGGAATGCTCTAGACAGGGGTGTCGGGAAGGCAGTTCTGGGCAGAGGTGCCAATGCTCTGCTGTGTGGGACTGTCCCTCCACCAGAAGGTTAGCATCTCTAGCCACCAGGACACTAGATGCAAGTAGAAGTCCCTCTGCAGTCACAGCCACTAGCAAAGCTCCCCTCACCCCGTCACATGACTGGCAACACCCCACCCCATGTCTAAAAGGCAGCATTGTCTCTGGTTGAGAACCCAAGGCAGGAGCACAGGAAAGCCACACAGAGTGAGAGAGAGTAGCGGCAGACGGAGACAAAACACACAGGGCCTCAAGGCATGGCAGGGAGTGTGGATCTGTCCCACATGCAAGGGCAAGGGGACTCATCATGGTTAGGAGTGTGGGCCCCAGAGTCTGCTGATTCTGGGGCCCACTTTACAAGTGCACTTCATATACGGCTCTGTGACTTTAGATACGTGGTCCTTAATCTTTACGTGCCTCAGTTTTCTACTCTGCAAAATGGGCATGGCAATGGCACCTACCTCACAGGGTCATTGTGAGGACTAAAAAAGATACCACTTGTGAGGCCATTCTGTCCGCTGTGTAAAGAGAAGACTGGAGAAAGAGGACAAGAAGAAGGGAGACAGACACTGGAAAGACCACAGTAGCCATTCAGAGGGGACAGTGGTTTGAACGAAGGGGAGGGTGGTGGGGACGGGGGGGGGGGTCTGGAGTGGCTGAGAGGTGGAATAGGCAGGACTGGCAGGTGGGCTGTGTGTGGAAGGCGACAGAAGACTGACGCCCACTCTCCATTCGGGCCTTGACGCTGGGTGGAGGTGGGAGCCGTGCACTGGGCGGAGCTGGCGAGGGGCCTCCAACACCGGCCTGTCCTGTGAAATCCGACAGGCCGGCAGCAGGACTTGGACAGTGATGCTGTAGGGTGCTCGGGAAGACAATTCCTACAGGACTTGAACTGACACTGACAAGCAACACTGAGAAGGAAAAGAAGTTTCCCTAGATTCATTCACCTGTCTGCCTAACTGGGAAGGCCCGAGATGAGACTGAACCAGGAACAGGCCCTGTACTGGCCTTCAGGGTGGTCCCAGGCTTGCTCTGGAGGCAGAAATGCAGACATCGAATGCAGCCAAATGCTCTGGCTGCAGCAAAGAGTGTCCCACACAGGGTGCAGCAAAGATACAAACAGGACAGAATCTGTTCTGCAGAGGCCAAGACAGGCAGGAAAAAGGACACTGGAAGGGCTCCCTTGTGGTGTACTTTGAAAGATGAAAAGGGTGCCCACCCAAAGATTCGAGGGGCAGCCACAAGGTTAGCTTTGCATTTAGAAACCCAGCTGGCAGCAATGTGAGGGGAAGACTGGAGAGAGAGCTGGGGACTCTTCCTAGGAAGCCCTGACAGTAATGGTCGAGGCAGGAGACAAAGCAGACCCAATCCGAGGGCTAGAGAAGAGGAAGGCCACGCCCACAGACCTTGCCGATTCCTGGGAGGGGCGTGGGGCACTCACGTGACTCCAGCTTTCTGACTAGAGTGACAAATGAGGTGGTGGCCATTTTTAAGTTAACAATAAGGAGGACAGTCCACTTACCCTATTAAAATCTAACAGACGTTCTTCATTACTGGGTATTTCTTTAACATCTGGATATTCTTCTATACCATTCTCTCCCTTGGCATTTGTATAACATTCTTAATCATTTTGAATGGAGAAGGGAAAAGAGGGAAAGGGGGAAATTCCATTAAGATACAGTTATGAAACACATTTTTGTTTCATTTTTTTGCTGAAAAGTTAGATCAAGTAGGTATCCCAACCCTTTGGAGATTTTAAGTAGTCACTAAAAGCCCAGCCAGCCAGATGTGAAAGAGAAAAATGCTGTGCCAATAAAAAAATTTTTACATTGCTTAGTGAGTTGTTTTTTAAAAAATAGGCCAGCATAACCATACATTCCTGTTATTCCACCATGAGACATTCATCGGACAAAAACATATCACACCTATGAAGTGACAGGCCCTGGGAACACAGGACAGAGAGACCGACAAGGCCCGTGCCCTCCAGAGCAAATCCGCGTGGAGGGAGACAGGCGACGCACCATACGTATGTTCATATAGCAATGAACAAGGAGTCTCACACAGGGGGAAGTGCAATGGAGAAAACGCAACAGGGCAACATCCTCGTTCATTCTTCCTCGGCTCAAAAGCTCACTAAACTATGTGCTTATCACATCTGTGGAACGGGGAAAAGAAATGAGGCTAGTGGGGATCGGGCAAACGGCCCACAAAATGGGAAAGAAATGTAAGCTGGAATGAGAAGAAGTCAGATAAATCCAACCAGTCCAGTAGCTGTCAGCCCTGGCTGCGCACTCTCATCACCCGGGGAGCTTTCAGGGCAGCCCAGACTCCCACCAGGGACCGACTGAACCAGTCTGGGGATGGTGTGGGCATTTTCTGAAAAGCTCGCTGGCGATTCTCATTTGCAGCCATGGCTGAGAACCTCTGCCCTTCATCTCGACCAGCCTCTTAGTCCTTGTAACTCCATGCAAGAGGTGGCTGGGTCAGAGGCACAAGAAAGAGTGAGAACTTGGGCAGGGCTGGATTTGGACTCTGGCTTTGACATGCATGGTGTGTAAGTCCTTCGACACCCTTGAGCATCTATTTCCTTGAAACCAGATGACACCTGCCACCCCTTGGAACAGTTTCCATGAGATAGTTCAATCAGATATATTGTAGACATACGTGTACCCCGTGCACAAAACCCCAGAGGACAAGGCCAGTGCCCAATGACTGCTGTGCCTTCCACCACTGGGTGGCGAGCCTGCGCCAATGGTAAGGCCACCTGGGCCCTCCCTGCTGAGCCTCTCCCCACAGCTGAGCTGGCCACACTGAAGAGTCCACAACCTTCAGTTCTCTCTGATGGCTTCAAGTACTCCAAGTTACTGTTTCAGGTTCATGAGAATAACCTAGGTTGGTTCTAGGACTAGACAGACTTCAGTCAATTCCAAGTTATGCTACTGACTTATTTACTTGGGTCGCTTTTTTTTTTTTGGACAGGGTTTCACTCTGTCACCCAGGCTGGAGTGGGTGGCTCAATAGCTCACTGCAGCCTTCAACACCTGGGCTCAAGCGATCCTCCTGCCTCAGCCTCCTGAGTAGCTGGGACTACAGGTGAATGGCCACTATGCTTGGCTAATTTTTTTATTTTTGTAGAGACAGGGTCTCACTACGTTGCCCAGGCTGGTCTCGAACTCAGGGCCTCAAGCAATCCTCCTGTCCTGGCCTCTCAAGTGCTGGGATTACAGGCATGAGCCACCATGCCCAGCCTGCTATTTACTTGTAATATAACTTTGGGCAAATCATTTAACTTCTTTGAGCCCCAGTTCCCTCATCGCTGAAACAGGAACTTTACCATTTCCCGTCGCAGGTTTCTGTGCAAATTCAAAGAGGTGATATGTGTAGAGCCTCAAGTACAGTGTCTGGCATACACAACAACATCTTCTACGACTAACACTAACCAAAGACATGGGCCTGGGGCTTGGCCTGCTTTAGAGCAGCTGGGGAGGAAGCCATGTGCACTCTGATGAGGCCGAAGGACCCCTGTTCCACCTGTCTAAGGAAGCATCTTTTTCTTGGCTTTCCCTGCCAAGCCCCCACCCACTCCAAGCCCCACTCCGTCTGGTTACCCCTTATCCTTGGCTAGGATATGCTCACAGGTGCAGGGAGAGCCATCTGCATCCTAGCCCTTCACCTTCTCTTCCCGTTTCAGCAATCCTGCACAAACAGAGGATTTTATCACGCCACAGGGCACTGGGAAAGGCAATGCTGACTGCTGCTGATGTTTTTCACGATGTCCATGCAAAAGCAGCCAGTTTCAGGCTACAACCATGTGCCAGGCACTGTTCTAGGCACTTCACCCTATAAGGAAGGCACTCCTTTTACCAATACAGACGACAAAGGCACAGAAAGGTTCAATCACCACCCAAGGTCTACAGCTGGGAACAGAGGCACTGGATTCCAACTCAGTTTTGTTTCTCAAGCCTGAGCCCTTCACTGCTGTCTACACTGCTTCCTTGCAGGGCTCTCACTTTAAGGCTAAAATAATCCAGACACTTAAATTAAATGAGTCTTCAAAGCACTGAAAATCCAAGGGCATGAGATGCAAGGCCCCCTGTGGTCTGGCTGTCTGGCTGGCCTTGTCCCCACAACTCTTCAGTGCTGTCCCCTCTTTGCCAGCCATGCTGGGACACTCCGAACGCACTCCTGCCCCTGCACCAGCCACTGCTCTGCCTAGTACCTCTTCCTGCAGGCAGCCACAGCTGTCACATGGTTTATGCCCTACTCCCTCAAGCCCCTGCTCAGAAGGCACCTGATCAGGGGGACAGGGACATAGTCTGTTTGCCTCAGCATCCCCAGAGCCTAGAACAGTGCTGTCACAAGGTAGCACGCAATTGCTAGGATGAACACATGAACACACAGCAGGGCCGGCAGGTGGCAGAGTGCAAAGAGCTTGGGCTCTCCCGCCAGATGGGTGCCTGGATAAGCTGCCCCACTTTGGAGCCTCTCTCTGTCTCTTCACCTTACTATAGAAAAGGACAATGCCACCCCTCCTTGCCAGGGATGCTGAGAGCTCCCAGGTCAGCCCTTGGCTCAGAGCAGCACATGGTTGTTGTTAATCATTTGCAACCTGGAAGCATCGGGAGTCCCCAGCCCCCCTGGCTGAGTGGGTGAGTGACTACCTGTTTCCCTGGCTAACCTCCTCCTGAGACCGTATGTCCCACCCACATAAGCTAAAAGATGCTTCATGGCGTCACTGCAAGGCATCGTGCAGGGATTCAACTCTCAGTGTGAGCTACAGGTCATTCAAAAGATTGGCCACCATTATCTGTTCCAGCAAGTGCCACCTCACAATAAAAACAAAGTATTACATACAAGCATTTACCAGTACCTACCTAGAGACTGTACAGATCACGAAGAACCTGGAACTAAGAGTTGGAACTAAATTCCTCACTGATAACAGAAAACTGGACTAAGGGTGTCAAGATAGCCCTTGACCCACTAACGAGGCAAAACTATGTGAAAACCATCCCACATCATTGTGAGGAACTGGTCCCCACAAGGTGGCCTCCCACTGTCCCACCAGGCTCTTCCTGAGCATAGCTCTGTGCACTTCCTACCTGTATTCTGTAAGCTGCACCTGTGTCTTCCACTCACCCGGTTTGCCAGAAAGGGCACAGATGAAGCAAAGGCTGTGCTCCTACTGCCCTGGTGTCTACCTAGGCCCCAGGTACAGACAGCTGCTACACAGGAGAAGACTACCAGGCCACAAGAAGCACAACCTGGATTGTGCTATTAAGCCCACACTTAATAGCTAACTGCATGATTCTGGACAAATTACAGTACTAAACTTGAGACTCAGCCTCCTCATCTGAGAACTAGGGGCAACATTTTATAAAGCTCTTGTGGGGCTTATATAAAAGATTGAAGGCACCGTGCAAATAACAAAGGGCTACCCAGATACCAGCTAATGGCAGAGCAAGAGCAGCAACAGGCCTTTCATAAATGTTAAATAAACAAAGATGCTAGAGTGAAGACTCAGCCCTACGCTCTCCTTATGATCCAGTGGAACCTTTGGGAAGGAAGAAGGCAGGGTTTTGGGAAACCCTCTGTGGCTACAGACCAGAACAAAGCAAACACTTCCAAAGAAGAGTCAAACTGGCCAACGTGGACTTCTATCCCATCAGCTAAGTCCCATGCTGCAAAGGAAAGCTAGCAGAAGCTTTCTAAGCAGCTGCTCTGTGCAAGGCATTGTGGCTAGCAAGACGTCATGAGCTCCAAGGTAACGATAAATTAGCTGGGGAGACATGATACATATGGATATGTAAATACCAGCAAAAGATTTACACGAGCCCTTCAGGGCTCTGACAGGAGAGAGTTAACACTCTAATAGATGTGGTTGCCAACAGAAGACCACGAGACCACACTCTGGACAAGCTCAGCTAATCCATTCAGGTTGCATCCTTAGTTCCCACTGCTCCCAAAATTCCAGGTCAAGATTTCTTACAGCTTCTGGGTGTGTCCACCTGGAAGGCTCACACATTGTTCACTCAAAAAATACCTCAAACTAAAATCATCTTCCTCACCAAATCAGCTCCTGCTCCCATCTCCCTCCCTACCCAGCCTCCTCTAACTGCTCCTCACAGTCATTCAGCAAACTCATCCTCTATCGAACTCCTCGATTCTGTTCCCCTTTTTCTACTTCACTGCCAATTGCCTTAGTCTGGGCCTTCATCTTATCATTCTCAAACCATTGCAAAAGCCTAAGATCCCTGGCCAGTGCCCTTCAATTTTTCAATTCCATCTCTACTCTGTTACTAGAATTGTTCTAAACACACATCTGACCTTGTCACTTTCCAATCTGAACTCCTCTGAAGGCTCTCCCTTCCTGCATGTTAAACTGCCTAACTTAGCCAAGCTCCCAAACCTCCTGACGTGCTCTGTCCCTGTCTGCTTCTCCAGCCTCAGCTGCAACCCAGCGGAGCACAACAGGTCCCTGTTCCTTCAACTTGCCACAGTCCCTCCTGCGTTTGCGCAGGCTCTTCTTTCCACAGGGACCGCCTGGTCATTCCTCCCGCACGACTCAAGGGTGGCTTGCACACATCTCGTCACAGCTCAGTAATGCTTTCACGTATTTCCATGCCTTCCATGCCTTTCGCCTCCATCAGGCCGTGGGTGAGTTTCAGAGCAGTGTCCAGTTTTCATTCATTTCTGTGTCCCCAGCGTGTGATAAGGTGCCAGTCACACAGAAATCTCTTGGTAAATGTTCTTTGGACCGACATTCATAGCAGAATAATTTACTGCTCTTAGTGAATGAGGTATCAGAATGAGTAAATTAACTAACGTGGGTCTCCTTACCTTCACACTCTGAAGTAGGAAAAAGAGGAGAGTACAAGGCTTTTTCCCACCAGGTCTGCTTTTCTTGACTTCCATTCATTCCTTGTACATCAGTGTTCAATATAGGAAACTGTTTAGATTAAACCAAATATAGAAAAACTTTAACAAACTTTTAGGATAGAGGAAAAAATGCAAGCATTATTAACTATGAAACATAACCCAAGATTTTTAAATTGGTGAGTTTTTATACTGTTCTGGGCAAGGTGAATTAAAAAAAAACTCCATGTGTTCATAGCAAATAAGTAAAGTTTTTCTTAGAAGTGCAAAGAAAATCTTCACAAAAAGATCCCCCAAAACTCTTACAATGCAAAAACATAACGTAATAGGAAATACTCCCAAGTAAGGCAAATTTCTTGATTTCAGAAGTGCAGAGATAAGGGGGCAGCCCTGAGCCTCTACTGGCATGAGGTGCTCTACAGCAAATGGGGGGGTATGGGAGGTGTGTGAGGGTCTTCTCCCTCACATACTCTGGCAGGAGGGAGTAGAAGAAATAGAATAGAAGGAAATTCTTATAGGCAGAGTTACCAACCTAAATGTCTTTATAACAAAATTATCTGCTTAGGTAAGAACTAGAAAGCTAAGACTAAAACCAAATTAAAAATTCAAATTCAAAAAAGGAAACAGTCATCCAAATAAGATGAGTGAATGATTCCTGACAGCAAGGAGACTCACACCCTACCCATCTCATGGCCATGGTATAGTGGTAGGTGCCCAGGCCCAGAAGGACTGAGTTTGAATCCAGGCTCCACCCTTGACTAATAGAACTCTAGAAGTCCTACCTGGACCTGGGCAGGGAGGACTGGACACAATGTGGCCAATGGTGGACAGAGCAGCTGTCATTAGTGATCAAGGAGAGTCCTTGTGAGGGGCTGTAAGACTGGCAGCCAGCTTCAGTCTCCATGTGCATCCTGGTATGCTGGCGGTCAGGGCAACCCCCTATCATGCACCTTTTTCACCGCGCTCTGCACCTCCGCACCTCCCATGGCCCCTGACACTTTGTTCTCAATACACATTGCAAATACTGCATACACCTCATATTTACTGTTTTAAAAGACATTTCATTATATGTTAAAATTTAAAATCTGAGCTGTTTTAAAAATGAATGATCATTAATTCTCTAACAGGATTTTGTTATGCTTCTAACTAAATTGTCTTACGGGTCTAAAACTGATCAATTCAGTAAATGTGTTTTTTATTATGTAACTAAATGCGAATTACTTTCAATTTTCATTTTCATTTAACATAACTTTTCAGAAATTACTCCTAAATCAGAAACTGAAGGAGAATTGTTTTGTCTACCTAGAGTGGTGAGTTAACCTTCACTATTTTCTCCTGCAGCTTATCCTAACAATAAAAATTAGTACTGCTAATTGAACAGATGCCAAGGCCAATAGAACAGACAAGGCTAGGCTTCATGCAAAGGAGGCTGGCAACGTGCAAGGTGTGCAGTTAATGAAAGGTAGCTAATAGCACCTGGCATGTAATTCACAGCACTATAAGGCCCCTTTGGAAAGGCCTTACCTATTCTGTGAGATTACTTAGTGCTATTCAGGGGGAACAAGGCAGGCTTCCCTGGCCAGAACTTTCTCTATCACCCCTAAGGCACTACTGAAAGATGGATTTGGAGGTAACAAGATTCCTACTTGAGAAAGAAAATGCTCTGGGCAGGTTGCGGAATGATCAGTCCAGTTATATTGCTTCTCTTTCCATCTTTCCTTGAGACCACAGGGGCAGGGGCAAAAGCAAGGGCAAGAAAGGGAGTGCGAGTTCACAGTGGGGAATAGGGTGAGGTCAGGGAAGGCAGGCTGGAGGGCCAGGCACCCAAGACTATGAGCTTCCTACGAGCAGGAACCACGCTGTCTTTATCTTTGCATGTCCAGGTACGGGGTCTGCACAAAGCAGATACTCAGGTCTGCTGGCCTGAGGCAAAGTTTCTACCAGGCCAAGTCTCTGATTATCTAGTACATCATCTCCTCCTCTCTCCTGCAAAAAACCACTGTGAAGAGCATGCTGGTTTCTGCCATAATTTTAGAAGTCTTTTTTTCTGCATCCTCCATTCCTGTGGCAGGGACTTATTTGTCTTGTTTCATGCTATAGTGAAGGCATCATTTTATGACATCTCTCCACTCAGTGGTTTCCAACACTTAGGTTGCAAAGCAAAGATGACCACATGTTTTCTTACCTAATGTCTGTTTAATGTATTAATTCAACTTCTGGTTTACTTGTGAATGCAAAGAATGAAGAGAGAATTGAGGAAACTGAAAGCAAAACAGGGCTGGGCCGGGCCACCATGGATGAGCATGCATACCTGCCTACCTCCCTGCTCCCGTGCTCCCGTGCTCCCGCTGAGTGTCTTCTGACTCCCTCTCACCTCAAGTTCTCTTTCAAACTCCCCCTTGGCAAGGAAGCCTGCTCTGACACCGTCTGTGACACGGCAAACTCCTGCAAGCACTCTCGACCCCTGCAGCCCTCACCCAGCTCTCCCCCCTTTTCAATAGCATGTACATTCTTACGCACCACAGAACTGGTTTACCGTCCGCTCCCCGAGCCTGGATTCGACTCCACAAAGGAAGGGATCTTTGTTACCTATTCCCAGCACCTAGAACAGCACCTGACCTAACAAGCACTTAATAAATATTTGATGAATGAAACAGTTAAAAAAATAGAAGACAGAAACTTAATTCAAAAAGCCCGACCAGAAGTGTTTTTAGCAACAAATGTAATACTCAGAAATTCTTTAGAAGATGGAAGTTAGGTGAAGGAAACAAAGGCTTCACAGCTTTAAATTCTCACTAACTACTCTAGTTCTGATGGAGAAAGATGTTTGACTTTAGTTTCACTCTAGGAATAGCGCCCCATGGCCACAGTTAGTTTTCAGTCAACTGGGTCACAGAAAGGAGAAGAACACCTCCAACGGGCCTTGCTCTTTGGAAAAGAAATGAAATGTAAATGAAGAAATAATGAGTGCAACAGAGACGAACGAGAGACACTGACTTTCCTGTCTTTAGTTTTCCTTTGTTTACAGGACGTGGATAGTGGGAGGCGCTTGGGCTCTATCTGTTACACGGGACCCGAGCAGGGATCCCAACCCCGGAGCTTCCGTGTCCTTCGCAGTCAGGCAGGGAAACAGACCTAGGATAAGGCCTCTGTGGGCACCAGGCACAGGCGGGCTGGGGGCTACACCACCAGGATGACCCCGTTCCCTCTCCACTCATCAGAGCCGTCCTGCCTTCCAGACCTCTCGACCTCCACAGCACATCTGCTGGGGCTGCACTGGCCTGTAAATGCCTGAAGACAGGGAGCAAGTCTTCTGGTTCTTTCCTGGGTCTCAAAGTGCTTGGCACTAAGTCAGCAATCCAGGAAATGACAAGGAGAACATTTCTGCCACAAGGTTATGCACATTCTGCTTCATCTGTGCCACTAGTCACCTGCCACTCTATGCCTCGGGGGCCACAGGCTCTCCACAGCTGCCCTGCACACTTAGCAGGTGCAAGCCCCAGCCTGGCTTGTGCTGTGCCTTCTGCCAAGATCACCTGCCTCCTTCCTTGCACCCCAGGTGTTCAGCTAGGTTCAAAAGCCTTTCTCCACACTCCCAGACTGGAGAGTTCTGCAGATTCCCACAGCACACCAGGCTCACACCCACCTCTCACTTGCCACAACGCCTAGAACTGTGCTGGCCCAAATACCTTGAAAGATAAAGAACTGGCTAGGTAAACTACAGTATATCCATACAATGGAATAGTATGCAGAAAATAAAAAACAAGGGTGACTATAATAAAGTGCCATTTCAATAAAAAGAAAAAAATAGGAAATGGACATGTATTTGCTTATCCATGCAGAACACATCCTTGGAGAACGCAGCAGACATACACTAGTGGTTACTACTGGGAGGGAACTTTTCACTGTGTGCATATCCTCTCATAACTTCTGGGTTTGAATCATATGAATGAATTACCTAGATCTTTCGTTTTCTTTTGGGTTTTTTTTGAGACAGAGTCTTGCTCTGTCACACCAGCTAGAGTGCGGTGGTGTCATTATAGCTCACTGCAACCTCAAACTCCTGGGTTCAAGCCATCTTCCTGCCTCAGCCTCCCGAGTAGCTGGGACTATAGGAGTCACCACATCCAGCTTATTTTTCTATTTTTTGTAGAGATGTGGTCTCACTCTTGCTCAGGCTGGTCTCAGAACTCCTGGCCTCAAGCAATCCTCTCACCTCAGCCTCCCAGAGTGCTAGGTTTATAGGCATGAGCCACCATACCGGGCCTGAATTACATACTTCAATTTAAAAAAACCCACCTGTTTACAAATTAATCTAAACTAGACTGAATTCTTCATGGGCAAGGACAAAGTCTTATTCGCCCAGGGCTCCAGTCCCCTGGTATCGATCCGTGGCCTGTTAAGATACGGGCCGCGTATCACTGCCTGAAGTCTGCACCACGGCCCACACACATCCCCCCATCCCTCTCACCCCAATCTGTAGAAAAATTGTCTTCCATGAAACCGGTCTCTGGTGCCAAAAAGGTTGGGGACCGCTGACCCAGGGAACCTACCTTAGTGACAGGCAATGTTAACAGGTAATTGATAAATATTTGCTGAATTGAACTACACCAAACTTTTGAAAAGAATCATTCTTTTCATGTTCCCAGACACCAATTCTATTAGAATTCCTACACTTTCATCCTCTTGCTCTGAAAGACATGGGTTCCCAGTGGCCTTTAATGGGGCTCCCAGATTGCCTTCTGCAAAGACCGGTTTTTCTCAAGAAAAGGGAGGACAACGCCTTCTCAGGAGTCCTAAGACTAACCAGGCATGGCCAGGCCCTGTGGCTCACGCCTGGAATCCTGGAATCCTAGCACTTCGGGAGGACTGCTTGAGGCCAGGAGTTCAAGAACAGCCTGGGCAACACAGTGAGACCTCATCTCTAAAAAAGACTGACCAGGAAATGTGACAGAAGGGAAAGACACAAGTTCTAGCCGAGCCTGGCGCCCAGCTGTCCCTGCAGGCCTCTCTCTCCACTCTCTGTAGCTCAGGTCAATCCATGAAGTAAGCACTACACAGCTCTACACTGACGTGACACGGTCACCGGCTAGAGATCAACATTGTCCATGCTGATGACACCCAGACTATTGGACAACCCCAAAATGTCCTGTGGGAATTTTTTTAGTAGCTAAGACCTTTCAAGAAAACCCAGAATTCTGATAACACATAAATACATCAACATACTAGAAAGCGAAGGAATATGGTAGTGGTATGATGTAGAATCTTGCTTCTTTCCTCTTTTTCTTTCTTCCCAATCTGGAACCAGGTGAAATACAAAGTACATAAAGGAATATTTAAGGACGAAAAAGGGGCAACAAACAAACAGATAAAGGCTAACAACATTATTGGTTTTTTTCTTAGCAGTTCAGATTTCAGTGTTTTCAATTAAATTCATCCTTCTGAGGATCTCTAGGGATGATTAGAGCAGTGACTCTCAAATCACCTGGGGGCTTCCTACAATCACAGGTAAGCAGCCCCATACCTGGGTACTCTGATTCTTACTCTGATGAGTAAGGCATGGTCCATAGCCATAAGGAGCTTATAGTCTAGTATATAAGTAACTCATGAAAAATGGAAAATGCAATAAAAAGAAGCATAAAAGCGGCATGAAAATTAAAAGAAGGGAGAAATTAATTCTGATGCAGAGTGGGAAGTAGAGCAGGGGAGAGAAGAGGACTCAGGCAAAGTGTCAGTGGAGGAGGTAGTATCCGAAGCGAGCCTCATGGTATGGGTAGAACACAGACGTGCAAAGGGGGGTGGGCTGTGCAGGACAGATGGGAGGAAAAGCAACCCTCATCTGCTCTCCAGCCACAGGTGGCATGACTTCCAAACACCTCCAACTCTCTCTTTAATAAGCTATTTCTGGAGACAGGCCAGGCACTGCTATACCAAGTAACAGTTGAAGAATGGGCAGATCACTATGCTTTTTGTGTGAAACAGGTTATTTTCTTAAGTGTTATTTCTTTTTTTTTTTTTTTTTTTTTTTTTTTTTGAGACAGAGTCTCACTCTGTTGCCCAGGCTAGAGTGAGTGCCGTGGCGTCAGCCTAGCTCACAGCAACCTCAAACTCCTGAGCTCAAGTGATCCTCCTGTCTCAGCCTCCCGAGTAGCTGGGACTACAGGCATGCACCACCATGCCCGGCTAATTTTTTCTATATATATTTTTAGCTGTCTATATAATTTCTTTCTATTTTTAGTAGAGATGGGGTCTCGCTCTTGCTCAGGCTGGTCTCGAACTCCTGAGCTCAAAGGATCCGCCCACCTCGGCCTCCCAGAGTGCTAGGATTACAGGCGTGAGCCACCGCGCCCGGCCAAGTGTTATTTCTTGTACAATCAATTCAGCCTCAAACCATTTCTTAGGAATATAGTCAAGGGGTACAATTGACTCTCATTAACAAAACTATTAACTTCATTTGATAGACTTCACATACAATTCATACAGCTTATGAATATGTACCCTGTAAAAAGGTACATCTACATAGGTTCTGCAGAAGCCACTTCATTGCATTAACTGTGGGTTAATTTCTAGATGTACCATAATGTATTTTGGAGAACCCACCCCCATACAGATTAATTTATTTTACATGCAAAACACAAGTTTTAATAGATTGATCAATGTCTAAAAGGCAGTTAGAGGCTTACTAGTGAAAAACTCTTCACTAGCAGCCACTTCCTGATTCATCAGTGCTTATATATTATTATGTGTTTGCATTAAGCATAGTACATGTACATTAAGACAGCACATAAGACTATTACATCCTGTGATTTTTTTTTAAAATGCCTTCTGTTTGCAGAAAAAGTCTTGTGTCTAGGTCAAATTTATAAATATCAAATTCATCTTAAGTCCTTAAATGTAAAATCTTCCTAAGTTTTAAAACATTTAAGCTAATTTCCTAATAATTTAATAACCCTGTCTTTCTTTCATTGCCTAATATGGCTGTTCTTGAATTAAAGTCTGATCAATCCTTTTGTCAAATACCAACACGCAGACACATACCTCTTCCAGCTGTCCTGAAGAAACTGGATTATCTTCATAAGCAGGGAACTGACAACCTGCTTTGCAACTGCAAAAATTATTAATTTCTTCCTCACATTGTGCCATTATTTTACAATTTGCTTCTGAGCTTTCTAAATCTATTTCCAGAGATTCATTCATGCTACATTCCAAACACTGATTTTGCTTTCCTACTGGCAGAATCCCAGTTGATTCCTCCTGGGAATCCAGTGATGTCTGAGCACTCTTTTCCATTCCAGATTTTTTTAACCTGGGAAGGAACTTTCCAGACTCAAGCTCTGATTTTCCATAGTAATGGCCTTCTTTCTCTGCATCTTCTTCCAGAGGTTTGAGATCTGCCTGTGGATCTTCAAATACATCAACTTGAGAAGGAATGGGAATATTTGCTTCATCTTTCTCAGATTCAAATTCCGACTCGCTTCCTCCTCCTGGGGACAGTTCAGATGCAGAAATTGGGCGAAAGTGAGTCCTAGGAGAGATGCGAATAGCCCTGTATTGTGTTCTGTCAACGCCACATATCCTGGGGTGAAAAACTTCACTGTCTGAATCAGAGCAGAGGATTGATTTCGGTTTAAAACTGGGGCTGAAAGATGTAATCCCTTCGGGTTCAAATGAACATTCTACATGAAGAACTTGTGAAAATGGATTGCTTAAGTCAAAGGAAGAGAAAGAATATTCCAGTCCAGGATCTTCAACTTGAAAGTTACCACAAGCTCCTAGTAAGTCTTCATGGAAGATAAAAGAAAATCCCTTATTTAATCCATTTTCCCCACTCTTCGGCTGATCATTCTGTTCAAATGACACGAAGGGTTTCCATAACTGCCTGTGACCAGGAGCAAAGCTGTTTCCTGGGGTCATAAAGACATCTGTACCAGCTATTGTCACTACATCAGAAGCTGCACACTGTAACAAGCTTCCTTTTGTGTGACTAGGCGGTACGACTGCCCATTCCCCATCGCTATTAAAGGTTTTGAGTTCGCCATAAACTCCTCCAAGAATGAATGCATTCTCTTTATCTTGGGCTACATCCCAAGGTCTAGAGGGTGTAGTATAATCACCACCGTCTGCCTTTGATAGCTCATTAGAAACAAATGCTCTTTTCTCCAGGGTCTCCTTCTGCCCCTCCCACAGATGATACTCCGACCTCTGCACAGCCTTATTAGGCTCTTGAAGGGTTTCCATGTCAGCTTCAGCATCCAAACAGCAGCAGGAGTTATTTACGTCTGTCGAAAACAACTCATCGATTCCTTCTATTTCTACTGTAGCCACAGAATTTCTATCTGCCATCTTTGTCCAAATGTCTTTAATAACCCCTGAGCTGTAGCCATCTCCATGTGGACTGTTTTCACTACATGCTTGTGTAGTTTCAAAGGTTTTGTTTTCTGTTTTTTGTTCTAGCTGAATACCACAGACAGATTCTAGTTTAGATTTTTTTTTGAAAACTAACGTAGGAATTTCACCTAAAGTTCTACTGTTTTGCTGGCAAGTTTCATCTTGCAAAAAATCTAGAAGTTCTTCATCTACATAATTTGACGAGACTCTAGGAACTACATAATTAATATCTTCTGCACTAAACTGTGTGGATTCTTCAAACTGAATATTTAACGTCTCATTATCTGAACGTGTTTCTTCTGAATGGGACCATGGACTACAAGTTCTTGTTGAAAGATTAGAACAGTGTTCATTTTCTTCAAAGGCACTATTTTTGGTCCATATTAGCAATCTAGACTGTGTTTTCCCAAGCATATTAGCACTAGAATCTGTATTTTCATTTCCTAAGTTGAGTGTTTCAAAAGAAAATGGTAAAACAGAATTACCGCATTGCACTTCAAACACTGAAAAACAAGAGTTTATACCAGATCCTTCATTAATATCTGAAAAGAGCTCTTGATTGCCAGCAAGCAAGTGTGAATTGAGCATTGTGCTGTCTAAGATTGGAGAGAGTCTAATTGGAGAATCTCCTCCAAAACTCTCTCCATCAGCATCACCAGAGCTGGATGAACAGCACTCCCAAAACTGAGCCAGATTGCCAAGGTCTTGCAGGAAGAAGCCCTCAGCACCCACGGAGCTGGTAGAATCTGTCCATATTGCACGTTCCCCTTGCAACTCCATACCATCTAACACTATGCAACATTCTGCCTCAAAATCTGTTTTCTCTTTGCTTTTTTGTCGAATCATATTCAAAATCCGACTTTCTCCTTGCATTGTTTCTGAGGCACCAGGATCCAACATGGATTGATCAATATCTACTTCATAGAAGTGTGTTAATTCTGATAGATGAATGTCATCCAGGTATTTATTGTCCTCTGGTAGAGAACATAATGAGGTCCCAGTGAGGTCAATATCCTCATTTATAACTGCAGGCATTTCTACAAAATGACCATCAATGAAAGTACCTGCTGCGAGGTATGTTTTATGAATATTACTGTTGCTGATACAAAGACCATGCACTGACTCAGACAATTCTTCCACTGCCTCTGATGTCAGATCACTTGTATCTTGTCTGTTTCGGTATGTGGTCTCTAGTTTACTTTTTCTGCTCAAAGGAACAAAATACTCAGCAATTGGTTCGGTGTACCACAATGGCTCCTCTTTGTACTCTCTGTCGTTTCTGCTCTCCACGTACAGGTCTTTTCCTTCAGTGATCCCAGGTTCTTTTCTCCCTATTTCTTTCAATGGTCTCTTACCCCGCTTGCACAGCTGTTTGACAGAACCACTGCTGCTACTGCTACTACTCCCAGTATGAATGTTTCTTTCAGCCTTTTCACCATGCTTTAATGATAGCCTGCTTTGCCCATTCCGCCCTTTTTTGTTTCGAATTTCTCGTGCCTTGTGTCTTACTTTAACATACTTCATGGATGCTTTTAATTCTCCCTGATTACCACTTGAACTTGAGCCTGCTTCACTAGAGCCGGAAGACCATGAGCGAGGGCGAATCTTTCCTTCAGGTTTATGTCGGATTTGCTTTTTGTACAAAGCAGGTTTTTCTTCAATTGTGCCATTATTAAATTTGTTCTCCTTTTCATTTTTACTTTTGCTCTGGGTTTTCTCATGCACAGTGGTGGGTACTTCATTGCTTCTGTCCTTGATCACTTCGCTTTCACTATTGCATTCCCTAGGAGAGGATGTATCTGTGCTAGCTGGTGGGGCTGTGGATGATGAAGAAGAGCTAGAGTAAGAACAGACTTTGGACTTGTTCCACACAGTCATGATTTCTTGCAGACAAACAGGTTTCTCAGAAAGTGGTGGGAATGCTTCATAGTACCTGAAAAACGGAGGAAAGGGTTCAAAAATGAGCACACAGATGAATCAGATATAGTAAAACAACATTACCAACCAGAGAAATGGAATATTTCATTTTAAGAGTCAATATTCATATCATCCATGAGTCACTACATTTATAATAATTTATAATACAGTAAAATATGCTTTACTTGAAATTAGTCCCAGGCATTAAGCACCTTTTTGCTCAGCACTGTGATTAGCACTATAAGAACAGAGAGAAAATATGTAAGATGACAGTTTTTGTTTTCAAAGCTTGAATTTTAATTAAGTAAAAAATGACAAATAGAATTAAAGGATGTAGTCTTTTCAGTAGGAAATGTCTCAATTTGAATCTTAGCTCAGTTGCTAGCGCTTATGACTTTAAGCTCAAAATTTAGTATTTTGGTCTATTTCCTCAACTGCACAAGGGTAATTATAGGACTTACCTCACAAAGTTGTTGTGAGCATTGGAAATACATGCAGTTGAAAAGCTGAATAGTGAATTAGTCAAGAGTATGAGCTCTAAAGCCACATTCCTTGAGGTCGAATCCTGGCTCTTACACTTACTAGCTGTGTGACCTTAGGCATATAACTTCACCTCTCTGTGGCTGAGTTTCCTCACCTACAAAATAGAGGTATAATAGTATCTACCTCACAGAGTTGTTAGGAGTAAAGGAATATGCAGAATAGCACCCTCGTGAGTGAATTCTAGCATACTGCCTGGCATTTAAGTAGGCCCTCAAAATGACAAGGATTATCACATTCAAGTATTCAGAAAGAGGACGTTGGTGAGGCCTCGAACAATGAGACAGTGGCCCACAGCTGAGCCCGGAAGTTCCAGAGGTGTAGTGGTTTAGTGCATACTACTTGGGAGGTCTGGGACCTCGTATGAGGACATGTTATGCTCACAGAACAGACGATTGATTAGACCAGTGACTCCCAGAAATGCACGGTAGGAAAAACAAGGAGGCTGGTTTCAGTGGGCTTCAAAATGAGGAAGTGTTTTTCACTTGCTAGGAAACTGGCAGCTGTTGACAATTTCAGAGTAGAATAGACGCCAAAGGAAGAATTTAAAGTTGTGTTAGCTACTGAAGGGACTGTTGTTCTAAAAGCAACACCCAAGGTCATACCCTAAAGTGGTAAAAGGCCATGTTTTCAAAGAGCCTGAGCTTGACTCTCCTCCTTAGTCTATACTGACGCTGTCCAACAGAAATATCATGAGCTTCATGCGTAATTTTAAATGTTCTAGCTGTCACATTAAAAGCGTAACAGGTGAAATTAATTCAAATAACATATTTTATTTAACCAAATAAATTCATATTATCATTTCAACATGTAATCAATATTTTAAAATGTTTAATGCAATACTTTATACTTTTTATATTAAGTCATTGAAATCTGTGAGAATTTTATACTCAGCACATCCGAATTCGAACCAGTCACATATCAAGTGCTCAATAGCCACAACTGGCTTGTGGATACTGTGTTGGACAGCACAGTCTATACAAATCAACTAAGTGCTATTTTTTCCTCTTAGGTTTTAGAGGTTCAGGAGATTAAAATAAAATATATAATATGTAAGTCTGCTTATAATGCAGATTATTTTAATACTAATCATTTAGAAAGAAAGAACTAAAAGTATCTTTAGGAAACAGATTTGGCAAGGCCAAAGATTTGCCCATGTTCTCTTTGCAATAAGCAGTGGGAACTCAGCGTTCTTATTTGTAAACAAGGGTGGATCATCATTTCCTATTGCTCTCAAAGGACTGTTGTAAATTTCAAAGGTAATAGTACACGAAGGGACTTAATAAACAATAATTTGTTTCATTCATTCACTTCACAAATACTGAATATGCATAAGGATAGAACCACCTTATTTGCCTATGAATTCTAAGTGTCAAGCACATGGTAAGTTCTCAATGTTTCCTAAATATGAAATATGGAACTAAATAGAAGATGACAAACAACAATGGAAACCATGTAGCAGTTATTAGTCTGATTTTAACAAATGCACACTTTATTACTGAATACAATGTTACATACATTTCCACTTGATCCTTTGCTGTAGGGGATAATTCTGCCTCTGGAGAGGGAGACCCATCTAATTTTTTGTGAATCTTCTCTTCTGTTATGAAACAAAAATTCAGAAATATTTGTCTTATATCTAGATAATAAATGCCCAAGTTTTTAAAAGTTTCTTCATTAATTTTAATCAGAAATGACAAACACTTTTGTGGCTTAAAAAGAGAACTCTATACAGTATGTCTTTTTAATAAAAATCTATTTCTTCAGTATGCTAAGGGGAATTCTTTGGCTAAATCACATTAGCATTAGGCTGAGAGGTGAGAGTTTTTCATCTTGTCACTGATACAGTGCTCTAGAGGCACTTAAGAGACGATATCCCCTGTGTACTTATTCTTTAGGCCAAAAGGAGAGAACATCTGTTTAGATTCCAAAAATATTTTCTAACAAAATTCTGCACTCGTGGACTTTAAATTGACTCATCTTGACTAATACTAATCTGTAAAGAACATGCTTCATTACAATTAGCTCTGTTACTTAACATGGAGATAAGCAAGGGCTGTATTTCAACTAATAGAAAAAAAGGGCTATTCTCTTAGCTTAGACCAGGATACTTCTACCATTAAGAGAAGGCAAGGGGCCGGGCGCAGTAGCTCACGTCTGTAATTCTAGCACTCTGGGAGGCCGAGGCTGGAGGATCGCTTGAGCTCGGGAGTTTGAGACCAGCCTGAGCAAGAGTGAGGCCCTGTCTCTACTAAAAAAAATAGAAAGAAATTATCTGGACAACTAAAAACATATAGAAAAAATTAGCCGGGCATGGTGGCGCATGCCTGTAGTCCCAGCTACTCGGGAGGCTGAGGCAGAAGGATTGCTTGAGCCCAGGAGTTTGAGGTTGCTGTGAGCTAGCCTGACGCCACGGCACTCTAGCACGGGCAACAGAGTGAGACTCTGTCTCCGGAAAAAAAAAAAGAGAGAGAGAAGGCAAGGAAACAAGGACCCTTAACCTTAATATGTAGGTCTCATTCTTAGGGACTATAGGAAAAGCAGCTATGAGGAGGGTTCACGTATCAAAATGACTTAATGAGCTTATCAAGTCTGCCTGTCCAAAAAATTTGAGAGTCAGAACAGAAGTCCCTTCTAAACCTGAAATAATTATTGTCAACACCTTTGAAGGCTTTAATATCAATAGGCAGGTATTAACAGAGGGGTGAGGATGGGGAGAGGGAAAAAAAAAATATTGCTCTGAATCTCTGAGCTTCAACTTTAAGACAAAAAATGAAATGTTTCATAAATATGAGGGCACCTGTGGAATAAGTATCTCCATTGGGAGCAGAGCTCTCTACAAGTGACTGCTGGGCTGACACAGAAGCCACTAACAGAGCTAAAGATGGAGCATGAGGCTGGCCTGGTGACACACACTAAACACCAAGACTTTATTCTTCTTGTTCTTTTTTATGATCAATTCTAAGATTTTCCTCAAACCAGACTCCTTGGGGATACGATCCTGGTGTGTGCGCACACAGCGCTTTCGAAGCGGTGCCCTCACCTTGCTTACTCTGAAGGTCTTTCAGTCTGGAGCAGAGCTCCTCCACTAAAGTCTCGATACCAGAGCTCTGCAAGACAACAAAAAGATACGTTAGTTTACTGCCAGGTATATAAACATCAGGTATTTATATACTTTTAACATAAAGGTCTTACAAATTTTCCATGTTCCAAAATAAATACATTACCGATATTTAACTGAATACCAGAGTTTTAAAATTATAGGCTTGCAGATCCAAATTAGTATACATATTTTCCCAATAAAGTATATTAAATGGAACTTACTGATAAAATGTGAAAATATTCATGTAACTCCCAGAATGGCTTCTGCCTTTTCAAAGGCATATCATACTGCTCAAGGGGCAGACTTCAGGGCCTAAATGCCCATCATATTGCCAAAAGTCAGTTACCATCAAAAAGAGTATTAAGTATTTACGTGAGCAAGGTCTTGTACCAGATTCAATACAAACGAAAATCACAAAAACCTCATCTTAGTCCCCTAGGAGTTCACAGTCTAAAGAAAATAGGGTAATTTTTTTTTCTTTTTAAAGAAACAGGAACACTCATGACTCCAACAAAAAAAAGCAGTCCAGAGAACGTATGTCAATACTGGGAGTGAATGTGAAAGCTTGTCTTTTTTAAGGGTCAGGATCAGGGTATAAGCCTGTACAGAATTGGGATAAACCTTAAGGAGAGTGCATGGAAGAACCTGGAAATAGGAGGATAAAAATAAGAGTCAACCTTAAAGAAAAATGAATGTTGAAAACAGGCACAAGCAAATAATCTTTTACAATGTATACTTTTAAACTTAAGATCCTTTAATTTCTCACAAGAAAACATCTTTTACAATGTATAACAAAGTGAATGCATGTCTTTAGATTTACTTAGTGACCAAAAAAGTCCTATTGAAATTAGAATCAAGTCTCTTTCGGTGGGCACAGCATGAACAGATGCACATGACAGAGCATTCTGCTAACCCAGCACCCTCACTGGGCCTTGAGGGGCTAAAAATAGACCTTTACCCCATTCACTTTAACTCAAAATGACTCAGCACAAGTATTATAGATATCCTCAATAAGAAATCTCAACAGTTTCATAGTTCGAGTAGCAAGAAAACAGACTGCTATGAGAACGGTTAACTGTAAACATCATAGTTATAGTCCATCCACATCATACCACAGCTTTTAGTAGGAAGACAGAAAAATGGGCCAGACAAGAAGAGCTGCCCTTTCCTTAAAAAATACTTTTTAAAACCATGGCAGATATTAGTCATAAATATTGCTCGACTACACAATTCTATCAGATAGAGCCTGCTTACCATAATGCTCAAGGTGTGACGAGTACGGCAATTATATTCCATTTCCTTCAGATCATGAAACTAACACCAGTGTCAGCTGACATGCTGCATACTGTTCTGTACAGCAAGCCTATGTCACTACGTTTTTAAACCTAGGGCTACTCTCCAATGCAGAACACTGAACCTCTAGGGATCGCTTATTAAACTTGTTTCAAAACTCTAAAATGGGCTGCCATTTAATATACTATCACAGAATGATCATTACAATCTAGTGACTGGACTTTTTTTAATGCTTTAGTTTTTGGAAATTAACTACCTATACACAAATATATATTTATTTATATATGAAAGCAAATATATATATATATATATATAAAAAATACAGGACCAAGTGATATATATTTGCCTACTTATATATTTTACATACATATATATATTGCTTTCATATTTAAATAGTAAAAGAGCTTACTCCTTACTCTGTAAAAGCAAGCTCTACCAAGTAAGTTTTTGTTTTCTTTCCTTGACCACCTGCAGCATCCTACTTACATTTTTTTAAAAGATCGTGAGAACACTGGGTTATCATCATAGCAAACTGAGAGGCATAAAGGGACATCAGAAGCTGCCATCACACCTGTTTGTCTCCTGACAGATATTATCTGAAGTGTTAATTTAGAGCTGTTAATTAGAAATTTTATTCACTTTCCCAATTATGATATAAACTACTAGAGAATTTTAGTAATATTTTAATAGTATACCATATCCATAAGGGCATTCAAGAATACTTTGAGTATTCTTATACCAATAGTATCTTAAGAATCCAAGAAAGATTAAATTATATTCATATTTTTAGTAACCACTCAAAAGGAGCACATACTATAGGTGAAAAAATGTTAACACTCTACTCCTGCACTCATGAACTACTTTTCCTAACTGTAAAATGAATAATACCCAGCCACTTCCCAGCATCCAACACACAGGTGTAAAAACACTCTGCAAACCACAAAAGCACTCTAAAATTCAAGTTACATGCTCCCAATCTGTAAGCCACATATAGGGACTGGCAAATTTCAGTACACATTTGGTAAGCAATCGTGGATGCATGGCCAGCCAGCTACCGGTTTATCATTCACTCATCCAGTGAACAAATGGTTATGAGCATCCCGCCCTTCTGAAGATTACACGCTAATAACTCTTAACTTCTCTGTGCTGAATGGAATGTATTTGGGTTCAGAGTCCTGCAGGCCTGGGTCTGAACTCCGGCCCTGCCACATTCACTGGGCAGCAAATGGCACTTCCTGTCTCTGAACTTGAGAACACACCATCAATATTCACCAGGATAAACTAAGATGACATATACATCTGAGAGTCCCTGTCACCTTAGTCACTTAAATCTTGGTGCCATTTCTAGATTTCACACATCCTCCATTTTCTAAAATCTCTTTTTTAGACTCATTGCTTCAAAAATACCTTTAATATTTGCTATGATTCAGTTTGAGGCTGGAGGAGTAACAAGATAATTAACCTGATGCAGATCACCAAAACACCTCTGGGTCCTGCCTGGACCCCAAGGTCTGCTCTCTCCCCCTCTGACCAACACTGACATGCGCTCTGCTCCTAGGCTGTGGAGAAGGCTTGAGGACAGTTACATAATGATGGAGACTGGGCCTCGGTCAAATACAGCATCTAGTGTCCTATTACTTCTGAGAGACTCTTAAATGTTCCTGACAAATTCCTACCGTTTCCCATCCCCACAACATTCCCATGGCTTCTCTATCCTCTCCACACTTTCCTTCCTTCTCAACTCATGACCTTAGTTATTAGCGTAAAGTAAACAAAGGCAATGTGACTTACTCTGCCATATTCTCTCTCCTCACCATATCTGAAGGTTTCTTGGGGTCCTGCAGGCCTGGGTCTGAATTCCTGCCCTGCCACATGCAGCAAAGGGCATGTGTGCCATTTCCTCACTCTGAACCTGAGAATACCTATGAATTCTGACCCCTCATTAATATGTTGCCATATTAATCATCTCACAGGTTAATCTTTTATGGACAGCTCATTTAGATTGGATATTCCCTTAATGGACAAGTGTTCCCACCCCAACACTATGACCACTAACCAGTATGATCCTCTGTGGCACTTAACTGCCTGTCCCCTTTGCAACAGCATAGTGGAGTCAAAGAGATCTGGGTTTAAATTTCATCCCAGGGTTAACTAACTGATCCTATATAACTTATTTACCCATCAAAGCCTCAGTTTCCACATCTGGAAAATGGTGCAATAGCTGGTTATTGAATTTCCTGTACTGGTCCCGAATTTTTTTTCTCTCCCATTTATCATTCCTTTATCTTTTTGTTCTACTTTCTGGGAGATTTCCTATCTTCCAAATCTTCTATTGAGTTTTTCATTTCTATTATCACGTTTATAATTTTCAAGAGATCGTCTTGGCCCTTGAATATTTCCTCTTTACAGCAACCTCTTCCTCAGAGAGAAATCCTCCATACTTCTACCCTTGGAATATAAACCTATTTGTCAGTGCTTGGCAGCCAGGAAGCAGAAGTAGATGGTGGGTTTACCCATTAATTTGCTAACTTTCATTTATTCTCCAATTTCCATTAGGGTGTCTCATGCTTTTCCTCAGGGGTGCCTACTGTCGCGAAGTCCAGAACCTGTCTATTCAATCTCTCCAGAAAGTAACTGATAGGGGCAAGCCTACTACTCTGGTGCCCCCAATGAACCATGTCTCCTAGCACTTGCCCCAAGTTTGGGCCCCTCCAACAGTGACTGGGCTTCTTCACATGAGACATTAGCAAGTGTGACACATGATCTCTTGGAAGGCTAACTCCTGGGTTCCATCTGCCATGTGGATAGAGGTCAAAGCTCCCAGACACGCTGGCTGAAGCACCAGTCATATGAAGAGATTAATCCTGGTTGTTCTAGTCCCAGCTGCCATCTAACTGCAGCTGCATAAGAACCCAAGCAAATCCAGCAGAAGAACCTCCCAGCTGAGCCCTAACTAACCCATAGAATCATGACAAACAAAATGGCTGTTTCAAGCCACTAAGTTTTGGTATACTTTGTCACATAACACTAACAAAGGCACAGGCTTCGGCCGGGCGTGGTGGCTCACGCCTGTAATCCTAGCACTCTGGGAGGCCGAGGTGGGCGGATCGTTTGAGCTCAGGAGTTCGAGACCAGCCTGAGCAAGAGCGAGACCCCATCTCTACTAAAAATAGAAAGAAATTATATGGACAGCTAAAAATATATATAGAAAAAATTAGCCGGGCATGGTGGTGCATGCCTGCAGTCCCAGCTACTCGGGAGGCTGAGACAGGAGGATCGCTTGAGCTCAGGAGTTTGAGGTTGCTGTGAGCTAGGCTGACGCCACGGCACTCACTCTAGCCTGGGCAACAGAGTGAGACTCTGTCTCAAAAAAAAAAAACAAAACAAAGGCACAGGCTTCTAAACACTGTGTTTAGCCCTTCCCTATACATGGAGCTCTTTTATTACAGTTTTTCAGATCTTAGACTTTATTTCTAAAGCACAGATAGAAGACTAGTGGGAAGAAGCCCAACTAGATACCAAGAGCATGATTACTGATAACAATAATCATTTTACAGGACAGTAAGGGATTAATCCCATACTTTAATGACTAGAAGTTTTTTAAACCCTTTTAAAATTTAGAACTACGTTAATGTTAAGCCAATAAACAAAGCAAATCTGAGGACTAAGAATATATCCCAGGGTTCACAAACTTGTGCCTTCAGTGGCCAAGGAAGTAATACAAAGTTTTAAAAACCAACAAAACTAAAACACTTTTTCTGCCAAGGCACCTGCAAGAGGGCAATTTTTCCTATCCTTGAACACAGAAGGATCTACAAAAATTGGCCTGCCTCTAGCTTTTATGTACATGTGCTCTCTAGAACATGATACAGAGGAGAAGAGAAGTATCTAATGGACAAATATTATCAAATACCTAGTATGTGCCAGGGAGGAAAAGATCTAGGGCATGATTATATAGTCTTAAAATGATGGAGAAAAGACAGTTAAAATCTGTGATAAAAAGTAGAAGACATCAACTTCTTATAAATAATGATTAAACAACATGATCCATCAAGGCATAGAAAAAGGGATCTCTGCTCTGTACCACTCTTTAGCAGGGCGATGTAATGCAGAGAGAACATGGTCTGGACTCGTCAGACCTGCTGTGCTGTGTGAAGATGGACAAGTTATTTAACTTCTCTGAGCCTCCATTTTATCATTTACAAAAGGAGGAAATACTCCAACTTGAATTAAGTTCTTCAACTTTCCAAGTTCATTATAACCTCTTGTTGATTTAGGCAGATTCTATTTTTTAATATATGTACAACAAAGTCCTGTTTCTTCCTTTAACTTGGAGATGGCACCTCCTTTTCTCTTCAGATCCATTTTCCTCCTATAACAACTAAACTTCCTGAAGGAGATTGGGGACAGAAGCTCAGAAGGGTCTGGGTTGAATGTCTGAATACTATTTGTCACATCTCATTGTTCAGTTAACAAGAACAGTCAGTTTTTCAAAGCAGAACTTACAACAATTATTTTTAATCTAGGAAGCATGAACTCTTAAAGAGATTACCAACAGGCATATAAAAATAATTCATATAAGAAAAGCTTATGTATAACTTTATGGATAGGTCCACACCTTTCATCAAATACTCAAGTCTATAAGGCTAAAAACGTTAAAAACAACCAACCAACCAACCCACTGGCTTCAATACAGTAATCTGATGCCTAAGTATATACACTAGAAGAAGTATTATACATATGCACAAGGGTAAGGGTACAAGAGTATTCCTTATTACACTCTTTAACAGCAAAAATGGGGAACTGAAATGTCCATTACCAGGAGAACAGATACAGGAGAACAGATTAAGTACCTTTATAAGTCTCACAATGGACAACTACTTAGGAGTGAAAAGAAAATATAAGATCACATTATCAAAACAGATATATTTTAAAAAATGTGAACTAGAAGAAAGTTGCAAAACATACAGAGTATCGTATCATTTATATGAAATTTAAGAACATGCAAAATAATGCTACGTATTTGTGTACAACATTTAGTAAATGTACAAAACTATGTGTGGGGAAATAAATACCAAGTTGGGTACAGTGGTGACTCCGAGAGGGATGGAGAGGAATGTCATCAGGAGAGGGCACAGGGGTCTCCAACTGTGCCCCTGGCACCTGGCCTCTCCAGCCTCAGTGACTACACAGACTCACGGTGCTGTCCTCTGGCCCTTCCCAGGTCTTCCTTTCCACTCTTCATGCTCTCAGCCTGTTTTCGTGCCCTATACCCTAACCCCACACATGCCTATTTTTATACCCTTTTGCTCACCTTACTCTCAGATTTTTATACAAGCCCTTCCCTCTTTGATTTCCTTTTTCATAGCCTTACTTTTCAACATTTCAAGGATCAGGAAATTTCTTGTAAAAATCCCAATTTTCCACCTTCTCTAAAAAAAAAAGTCAGAAAGGCTGAGCGCAGTGGCTCATGCCCATAATCCTAGCACTCTGGGAGGCCGAGGTGGGACGATCACTTGAGCTCAGGAATTCAAGACAAGCCTGAGCAAGAGGGAGACCCTGTCTCTACAAAAACTGGAAATAACTAGCAGGGAGTGGTGGCTCGCACCTGTAGTCCCAGCTACTCAGGAGGCTGAGGCAGGAGGATCCCTTGAGCCCAGTAGTTTGATGTTGCAGTGAGCTATGATGATACCACTGCATTCTAGCCAAGGTGACAGAGCAAGACTCTGTCTCAAATTAAAAAAAAAAAAAAAAAAAAGTCAGAAGATCTGGGCTAGATAAACAAGAAAATGCTCCATTATCCAATGCTCATCCCCCACAACCACAGCCCTGCCACCCTAGGCGTGCATATTCAACTGCCTTTTCAAAATCTCCTCTTAGCTCTTTGATAGGAGGCATTTCATACTTAAATCTTTATTCATACCCACCCTCCCACAAAGATGTGCCTTCCTTAGGTTCTTTTTCCTTAGTAAACAGAAAGTACGTTCTTGCAGTTGCTCAGACTAAAAACCTTCGTTATTTTCCTTGACTCTTCCCCCTCTTTGTCTAGTCCACATCCAATCCTGTCAGCCCTGCCTTCAAAATCTATTTAGTTCTCACCATCATTTACCTCTGGACCACCGCAACAGTGTCCTAACTGGGTTCTCCGTGTCTGCCCTCTGCCACTCCATCTACCCAGCTCACCCGACCCTGTCTAGTCTCAATGCTGCAAGTGTGACCTGACCAGCATCTGATCAGCATTTAAGTCAGCCTGCATTACTCCTTTCTAAACCCTCCAGCACGCCACAGCTTCTCAGAGGAAAAGCCAAAGTCTTTTTAAAGGCTATAAGTTTCCTTGAATACTCTAGATCCATCTATATTCCCAAAGAGATAAGGCCAAGGATTCCTTAGCCAAGGATGGCTGTTAGTAACCACTGGTTTCTTCTCAGGGGGGTCTGGCCTGTAGAGGGAGCACAGCATCACTTCGTACAATGTACATAAAGCATCCAGACCATGCTCTTATTATTACCTAGAAAAAGTTAGGTTCAACAGTCTACATGCCAAGAATAATATACAGTCATCCCTGTGTTAGATTGGTTCCAGGACATGCCCACTCCCCCCACTATGGATAACAAAATCTGTGGATGCTCAAGTCCCTTATATAACATGGCATAGTATTTGCACATAATCTATGCACATCCTCCTGTATATTTTACTTTGGTGTTTTTTTTTTTTTTTTTTTTTTTTTGAGACAGAGTCTCACTCTGTTGCCCGGGCGAGAGTGAGTGCCGTGGCTTCAGCCTAGCTCACAGCAACCTCAAACTCCTGGGCTCAAGCGATCCTCCTGCCTCAGCCTCCCGAGTAGCTGGGACTACAGGCATGCACCACCATGCCCGGCTAATTTTTTGTATATATATATTTTAGTTGTCCATATAATTTCTTTCTATTTTTAGTAGAGACGGGGTCTCACTCTTGCTCAGGCTGGTCTCGAACTCCTGACCTCGAGCGATCCACCCGCCTCGGCCTCCCAGAGTGCTAGGATTACAGGCGTGAGCCACCGCGCCCGGCCGGTGTTTTTTTTTTTTTTTTTTTTTGAGACAGGGTCTTGCTCTGTCACCCAGGTTGGGGTTCAGTAGCATGATCACAGTTCACTGCAGCCTGGAACTCCTGGGCTCAAGCCACCCTCCCGCATTAGCCTCCCAAGGTGCTGGGAGTACAGATAAGAGCCACCTCGCCCAGCCCTTCCAGTTTACTTTAAATCATTTCTAGATCACCCACAATAGCTAATACAACGCATATGCTATGTAACTAGCCGTTATACTGTATTGTTTAGGGAATAATGACAAGAAAAAAGTCTGTATGTGTTCAGTATACAACAATCCATCTTATTTTTTCTGAATATTTTTGATCTGTGGTTGGTTCAATCCACAGATGCGGAACCCATAGATAAGGAGGGCCAGCTGTATATGATCAAAATTAACCTTGAAAGTAAACTGCCATGAAATATTACATGATTTTTTTGTATGTATAACCCTGTACAGCATATAAATAATACATATGCAAAATACTAAGAGGTACTCTGTACCTTTGCTGGCAAAAAGAGTTATACTGGGGAGCTTAGCTGAATGTGAGAATATGAGCAAGTGAAATGATAATACTCCACTATACTGAGGGCATCAATTCTCTAGAAGGCTCTTTAAACAATAGATCTAGTCAGTTATCCAGGGTAAGCTGCAGCACTGTCGCTTTTAAAACTAACTTAACTAAAAAAAAGCTGTCATTGCATTCTATTTACTCTCCAAACAGGGCCTTTTAAGTTTCTAACCACCCTCAAAGTGGAAGATGAAATACTAGCTTTGATTCAGTTTTAAGTGGCTCAATAAAAATAAAATAGAAATGTAACTACTTAGTAAAAACAAAACAAAACCAAACAATATTAAAAAAGCCCTAACTTTGCGGGTGGAGAACACAAGAACCAAGGAAATCTGAGGATGCAAAAAAAAAAACAATAATTGGGGCACTGTTCGATATTGTTTTCTATTTTTTTAGATGGGGAAAGCAAGAGCAGGCTGGACTTATTTAACAGTATCAGGTATATACCATGTCCACTGATAACAGAAATGAAACACACCACTCAGGACACTAACATTTAATAGAGAATATGCATCTGAGGGAGGGTTTGAGTTGCTTACTAATCATAGCACCTCTTCCACAGACCCCATTACTAACTGCAGCCAAACTAAATGCTTATATATGTATTTGCAAGTACAACTATATTATAGAAAATGAATCCCTAGAGACTTGTATGTTATTTGCATGTGTAAATGAAAAGGGAATTAGCAAAGGCAGTTTCAGCTGGGACCTACCAACCAACAAAGCCCATCAAAGGCCACGATTCCCTGGGGAAATAAATAGTCACCAACTACTGACACACAGCCGAGTTGCCATACTGTTTTGGCAATGTCTGTCAAATAAAATTTTGAGCTGGGCAGGTCAAGATATGTGCTGTAATGTGGGGTTCAACTTATTACAAGGATAAAGTGAAGGTATAGTACAATACCCAAGAACATAAAAGTGGAGTCAGAAGTAAGCCATTCTCCTTAAACCATGAAACAGGGAATAGTCTGGTAACTATGGATTTTTTTTTACAGAAATCGTTCAAATTGTAACTATAATAGTCACACACACAAACGTGAGAAAAGAACTCATCTCACATGTGACACATACCATCCCCACTATTTCCTACCTACACCTATAACTAATATAACTGTCTATATTACTGTCATGTAATTGTCATTAACATTTTAATCTACTAGATTATAAACCTGAATTGTTAGTGGGGTTTCCTGTGATTAGCTGGTAGTGACTATCTAAGGAGTTTACTGAGAAGAGCTGTAAGAGGACATTTAAACTCGGTGGGAAAGCATATAGCACAGTACCACTAACGTTACCATCCTCGGTATCCAGGAAATGAACATACTTATAAGCAAACATTTGTTGTGGCCAAAACATAAAATAAAATTTTGCATTATAATTTCCTATGTAGGTCCTCCTTGCTCCTTTCCTTCCACTAAAGCCAACAGATAGATTCTAAAAAGAAAACCAAGGGACACAGATAACCTACAATTCATAAAGCACCACACTGATTCTATCACTTCAGGCAATAATTAGAGAGGGTTCTGTTTAAGTTCTTTCCACTGGCTTCCCAAGAGTCAGCAGAGCTGGTTTCAAGATCTGTAGACTGATGCACACACAACAGCATGTGGCTCTGGAGCAAAAAACTGGGACTTGAGGACTTTCTCTTCATTCATTCCATAAGTAATCACTGAGCACGTGGTACATGGCTGGCACATTCATTTCCTCAATCAATTTAAATTTGATGAGATTTAAAAAATCATTAGGAAAAAGCAATGCAACAATTTTTTTATAAAATGAGAAAAACAAGATAGGACAAGTATGGTTTATTGGAGTCAAAAATAAAAATCCCACCTATGACAGCTAGGCAAAAAAAAAAAAGCATTTTGCAAAGCAATAACCTAAAGAATCAAAGATCTTTGCAAACCACTATCCTTCCCTTGTACTGTTGCCACCCAATAGCAAGTTCTTTTGAGAACACCACATACTCACCTAGCACGAACTATACACAAATTAAACAAGCTACATGAGTAGGGTCTTGCATTACCCTTATAAGGTTTTTATTCTCTTCATTCTTTCAGTTGATTTTAGCTGCTCTTGTTGTTTACTCAGCTTCACTGTGAGTTGAAGATTAGAGTCATTTCTCAGCAACTTTGGTCCAAAGAAGAAATAAGACCCTTTCTCAGATTGAAACTGCCCTACTCATATTTTCCTCCCAACCATGACTCAGCAGTTTCTCTGGATTTTGCTTAAAGAATTTACCTGAACTAACCTCTCACCAAAAAAACTATCTGCATCTGAATTCCTTTAAAAGCTCCAAATTACTTTATCAATCTACTCCCTCAGTGTCATGAAGAAAACACCATTTGGGTTACTGTCTAACCACAGTTTTCTCTGCAGACCTCTCATCACTTGCAGTCCTTGCCAAAGGGGTGGACCTCCAGGCAGCCCTTCCTGTATGCCATGGCTTGTCAAATCAAGGGTGGACACCTGGCTCAAGCCCAGCCAATCAGATTCTCTCTCTAGATGGTGCCGGACTGTAGAGTTCAGGGGTCATGCTGGGCTGGAATCGCCACTCTTCATCACGTGTACTGAAGCACAGAAAGCCAGAGTTCAGAAAGAGAGGCAATGACCCAGACAGAGAGAGAGGCAAATGAGAGACTGCGAGTCATTACAGAAAGTGAGTTTGTCTGCCCCTCCTATAGTTCCCAGGTCAGGTACCTCCTAAGGCTGTTACACTTCCAGCACCTCATTTCAGTAAGATAGCCCTATATCCTTTATACATATTTATATTTTTTCTAAAATCGACTAATTACGTTCCTTCTTGTAGTCATGAAATGGTACCTGACTAAAGGTATAAGCAGTAACTTCCAAATTCCTAGCCCATAGTGTATGAGACAGCAGCCTCAACAAATTCAGAAGTTAAAAAAAAAATCAAAGGGGCGGGGGAAAGGAAAACAGTTGGGAGTAGGAAAAAGGATTGGATGAAAAGGGTAGGCTTTTTAAACAAATGAATATTAGATTCATTTCAAGAGAAATTCAGCACCTTCTATGTGATAAGCACTCACTCTACCAGTCAGTAGGAAATAAAAAAGACACGCCGGGCACTGCGCCTCATACCCATAACCCTACCACTCTGGGAGGCCAAGGCAGGAAGATCACTTGAGCTCAAGAGTTCGAGACCAGCCTGAACCAGAGCGAGACCCTGTCTCTACTAAAGATAGAAAAATTTGTCAGGTGTAGTAGTGGTGCATGTCTGTGGTCCAAGCTACTGGGGAGGCTGAGGCAGAAGAATCACCTGAGCCCAGGAGTAGAGCCCAGGAGTTTGAGGTTGCAGTGAGCTATGATGACACTGCACTCGAGCCCGGATGACAGAACAAGACTCTTGTCTCAAAAAAAAAAAAAGACAGGTAACTCCCAAACCTTGCCCCAATGAGCACAGGAGAACAATCGTAATTTAGGATGTGAAGGCCATAATATTTGAGGTATACACAAGGTACCCTGAGTACATGGCCAGGAAAGCCAGGCTGTCACAGACAATTCTGAGTTGGATGAAAATCCACAGTGGGAAACACTAAACAAGTAAGTGCTAAAAGGCATGTGCAGTAGGTGGTAGCCAGACAGAATAAACTTCCAGTTTATCAAATGTGGCAAAGCTGGCTATCCCAACATCATACCTTTGAACAACGTAGGTTAGGAAAAAAGTTTCTGGAAGTCAAAATCTTCTCAATTTGACCTTGCATCATAAAAGTACTTAAACCACACTGTTTCTAACAGCATGGTCAAAGCAAAACAATTTTTAAGTAGTTATGATCTCAGAGATTACATAAGAATTCATAATATTAATTTAAATAGATGATAATATTCTAAAATTATTTTGTTATTTCAGAATGCTGAAAGACATGAGAAATATACACAAAGTGCTAAAAGATGAATAAAATAATAATATTTTCTAAAAAACAAAAAGAAATTATGAATCATAGGCAAATATAGTACTTTTAAAGTGTGTGAACTCATACCCCATTTCTAGGAATATATCTAAAAAAAATAATGTAGAAAAACCACACATATTTTAGATAGCATAATAAAAAAAACAAGAGCAAGATAGATATCCAGCAATAAAGATTATACTGCTGTTGAAATATTATTTGATGAAATGCAAATTAGACACTAAAAAGAGTAAAGACAATGTAAAAACAGGATGAAACATGTTAAATCAAAAACAGGATATAAAATTTTGTGTAAACTCTAATTAAAGTAGCATATATAAAAGAATATACTTTATAAAACTTTGAATATATGAAAAAAATAACATAAAGGAAAAGTAATAATGTTCATGTAACAGTGGTAAGATAATGAGCAGTTTATTTTCCTAAGTTTTTGGGGTCAAGTTGTTACATTGGTAAATTTAAAGCACCCCCTCTTTTCTTAAGTATTAGAAATAAAATGCAAACTTACTTCGTCAGAAGCAGATCGAAGACACTGGACAGCAGCCTGTTTTTTCATTTCTTCTAGAGTTAAATCTGAACACTTTTTCTTACTCTTTCCCCATTTCTTATAAGCTCCTTTTTCCCAGCCCAGGAAGATGTCATTCTCCTACAACAAGATCATACCAGGTTAAATGAACAGCAAGTCTCAGCCACTACTGTGCTCCACCTACTTGAACACACATTCCCCTGCCACACATATCAAGTAATAAAATGGCCCCTTGCATTTTAGGATGAACTTCTCAATTTCTGCAGTAAAACCTGCTGGGATTCTGATAGGGATTGTGTTGAATCTGCAGAACAGTTTGGGGAGTCATGCCATCTTCATAATATTAACTTTTCTGATCACAAACATAGGATGTTTTTCCATTTATTTAGGTCATCTTTATTTTCTTTCAATGTGCACGGTTTTTAGTGCACAAGGCTTGAACTTCTCTGGTTAAATTTATTCCTAAGTATTTTATTCTTTTTGATGCACTGTAAATGGAATTGTTTTCTTCATTTCATTCCTTAGGATTTTCTATATTTGGTACAAGAGCATGTCATACATGACTAGACGTAGTCTTACTTCCTTTCCAATTTGAATGTCTTTTTCTTACCTAATTGCCCTGTTAATATTTATTTATAACATATTTCACCTTTGAGAATGACTTCACACAAATAGAAACTGCCAAATGCTGATAATAATCCACAAGCATGAGTTTAAGTGAACATATTAATTGCTTAGTAGGTATTTATAGAATCCTGTTAAATTCTTCTATTGATATTTCCTTTTAGCATGTCAGTACGTTGCAGATTCATCTCTTCCAAGTGAAAGTTAGGTGAAAACTCCTCAACCAAATAGACTTTGAGACAAACAAATTTCCTTTGCACTGCATCAGGGTGTGAAAAATGCTGTTGAAACTGCAGTCTAAGCTTGGACAACATGTCCACTATAAATCTGTGTGGGGATGGAGATTTTGTTTCTTGTTTTAATTTCTGTTTTTTGAAACGGGAGTTTCACTACATCACCCAGGCTGGTCTTCAACTCATGAGCTCAAGTGATCCTCCTGCCTCAGCCTCCCCAGAAGCTGGGATTATAGGTGCAAGCCATCGCACTTGGCTTTTGTTTTAACTTTTGACAGAGTGAGAAATGTATAAAGCAGCTTGATATTATTTATGATTCAAACAATGTTATTTAATAGAGTGATTTTACTACATCATAAATTTTGCATATGAGTGCTATTTTGCCATGTAATTTTAGGTTGCATTCATTATGAAACATCAAATCTATAGCAAAAGCTACACAAACAATGGCACATTAGACACACTTGTTCACATTCTGCTTTTTTCACTTATATTTAAGACTTTCAATTTATACATAAACATAAAATATTAGACATGTGCCAAATAGTTACTTAAAAAGCTGAGTAAAATCAAGGATGATTTTTCAAAGTCCTAATCTGGAAGACAGAATACAATTATCAAGTACCAAGAGCAGATATAGCTAAAGAAGTTCTCAGAATGGGCATCTATTTATTACCAGGCACTTTCCTATTAATATTAGTGCTGTGAGGTAAGCTAAGCTGGAGTTTTAATTGACTTTCCAGTGCTTTCTATCCAAAAGGAGACTGAGAACCGGAAGGAGAAAAAAAACACATTCTGAAACACACAGCTGGGTGCTCCAAAGTCTGCTGCTAGCTGCTGAGCATCACCCCTGCCTCCCACACCTTCCTGGTCAGTGTCCTGAATAACCAAAGCCATGATGCGTCTAAAAGGGACTAATGCCACCCCCATCTTCAGGCCCTAATTGGCTTAAAACAAATTGTCATGTCTCACCCCTTTGGCCACAAGGATTGGCCCACAAAGAGGCATGTGACCAATCAGAAATGAGCACTTCATGGTTTCTGCTGGGAAAGCAGGAACACTTCCTCAGGACAGCATGTGAAAATATGATACAAGAAATGTGCTGTCACTGCCCGCTACCCTACAAGGAGCTGGCTGCAAAAGCAAGCTGACAGATGGAGGCAGACAGAGGAGCAGAGCAGACGCCTGAATGACAATGAAGCTCTGATTCAGACCAAGTTAGGGCCAGACCTACTTCTGGACTTTTAGTTGTATGAGCCTTCCCACCATCCCAAACCAATTTAGGCCAAACTTTTAGTTGCTTGTGAATGACAGATACAGCCAGAATCTCAGGGAAGGACTCAATGATGAATCCACAGACTTCTCATGGCTCTAAAGAACCATTATTTGCCTCTAAAAATCAAGCAAGCATAATCTCAGGTTAACCATATCTCTTTTTTTCCCATTAGGTCTTTGGCCCATGGTGATGACCTCCCTGCTTTCAATGGCCCACACCCACTTACTCACCGCCATGCCATTTCGTACTGCTGGCTAACCAGACAGGACATAAAGTCTCCTAGCATAGCACATCAGGTCATCACAGCTCTTATATGTGCCATGCTAGGGGACCCTCCCATTCTGATCTCTGCCTACTGGCTCACCATACTCTTTTCTGGCCCCACATCGGGCTCCTCCTGTTTGTGACCTTATACACACTATTCCTTTTTTCTTCCTTCAAGATGGTTTAACTCTTATCTCCTCTGTCATTTCTACTGTGATCATCCCCCATCCTCTGCACAGCCACAGTATTTTACAGATGCCTAAACTGGCAGTTGTCACTCAGGGACCATCCTTAGGATTCTCTGCATTTCTGGTGCCTGACACTGTGAAGCATGTAGTAGGCATCCACTGTTTTTTTTTTTTTTTTTCCTTTGGAGACAGGATCTCACTCTGTCACCAGGCTGGAGTGCAGTGGCACAATCACAGCTCACTACAAACTTGAACTCCTAGGCTCAAGCCATCCTCCTGTCTCAACTTCCTGAGTAGCTGGAACTACAGGTGTATACCACCACACTCAGCTAATTTTTAAATTTTTTGTAGAGATGGGGTTTTGCTATGTTGCCGAGGCTGGTCTCAAACTCCTGGCCTCAAGGGATCCTCCCACCTCAGCCTCCCAAAGTGCTAAGACTACAGGTGCAAGCCACAGAGCTCAGCCCGGCATTCACATTTGAGGATAATAAAAGCAGAAATGTTAATTTTTGAAAACTTAATATTCATATTTGAAACATTTTATTCCATGAAAACATCTTACACAAAAAAAATTTTTAAATGGTATCTTAGGAAGTAAATACAAATTTGTGTACCCATCATTAGCACTAAGTCTTACTCTGTGTTTATTTTCATATTCCTTCTGTGTAAAGTTCTATACATTTTCTTCTGCCTAACATAAATGCTCACTCAAAATAAGTCTAAACCTGATGGGTAATAGTTTTAAATTTAATTATATAAGAACCAAAGCTAATCCAAGGTAATTGCTAGGAGCTTTTGGGGTGGGGGGGGGAGGATTTCTTAGCTTTGTTTATTTGAAATGTACCAATTCATAAACTGTCAAAAAAAAAAAAAATGCTGTAGCTACCAGCAGGCATAGTGGCACATGCCTGTAATCCCAGCTGCTCAGGAGGCTGAGGCAGTCTGAATCCAGCCTAGGGCAACATAGCAAGATCCCGTCTCTTAAAAAAAAGAAAAACCCAACTATTAATAAAACCATGCTTTAGCTACAAGCAACCCTTATAATAATTTTGAAACGGACTAAAATAATTTTTAACATACAGATTTACTGGTTAATATCCTTATAAAATATTAATTATAAAAAATGTAAATATGGGGAAGTTTAAAAGTAGCTTTATAAAGTAAAAAAAGAAAAAAAAAGTCAGTTCCACCCAATGGCAATCTCCAGAGGTAATTATTAACAGCTGGCACATATGTAACTAGATTTCTTTTAAATGTGGAATTTATCCCACACAGTATGTGCAATGTTAACGTACAGTTTTAAGATTAATAATATATCTATCAGGTTACAGTCAGACCTAGAATACTCCCAGTAACCTCAGAAGCCTTACCTATCAAAATCCATCTGTTACCCTTATACTTAATAGTATGGGTAAGATCTTTCAGATTAGAGATAATTTTCCTCAGAATCTAAAAGATATTGCTCCATTATACTCTCAAAAGCAACACTGGAAGTTAGAAGTCCTGATTTCTTATGTAAGGCCTATTTTTTTCTCTTTGGAAAACTGTATCTGCTTCTTTGTCTCTGGTCTAAAATGTCAAAACCAAGCGCTTGGGTAGAGTGGTGGTTCTTCCATCAAAGGAAAGAATTATGTTGCCTCCTCTTGAATCTCTACAGGCTCCAGTCTGTAGGACTGAGTACCACGGAAGTGACACTTTGTGACTTTCCAAGGCTGGGTCGTAAAAGGCCTTGAGCATCCACTTGGTTCTCTTGGGCTGCTTGTTTGAGGGAACCAGCCAACCATGTAAGCCTGGCTACCCCACTACCCACACACAGAGGCTTTGGGCGACAATACCGGCTGAGCCCAGCTCTCCAGCACTTCCTGCCAAGGTGAGGACATGTCAGTGAAGCCATCATGGGCCCTCCAGGCCAGTCCACCTGCCACGTGAGTACCACGATGTGACTTCAGGTAAAGCCACAAAGAGCAGAAGAATCACCCAATTGACCTTTTCCAAATTCCTGACTTACAGAATCTGTCAGGTATCAATAGCAGGGTTTTTTTTTTTAAAGCTAAGATTTGGAGCAGAATATGCAACAACACTCATATCATCAAAAAAGTGTTTCTTTTGTATTAAACATTTCTCTTTAAACTCAAGAGAATATCACCTAGCCCTCCCATTTATATTTGGGGAACAAATCCAGGTTCATTCTATCCTATATGTACCATCAAAACATTTTTACTTTAGTTTCCCAAAATTTTTTTTTTTTTTTAAATAAATAGTATTTTCTTTGTCATCACATCACAAAGAAGTAATGGTTAACTGCCACTGGAATCTGTTAGTCCTCGGTCTAAAAAAATACCTTTTCAAGAGACCCAGCTATGTCACAAGTAATAATTACATCCAGAAATGTTACATGACCATGTTTGTTGAACTCATAATTAGGATACACGGCAAGACCAAATATTTCAAATTGAGATTGTTGTGGAAAATGCTAGAAATATAACATCAGCTTATCTCTACCTCTAATAAACACATAGCCCACCTACTAGAAGAGGAGGGGAAATAGCTATTTGGTGGAGAGATGGAAAGGACTGAATGAATGGCAATAATAACACTAGTATTTGTCAGTATTTACTAAGCACCTACCTTGTGTCCGGCATTGCTCTAACTGTATCATCAGTACCTAGAATGACACCTCAGACCTATTGCAACTCAATAAACATACGGTCAATAAATGAATATTCTTTAATTCTCAACACCATCAGATATGCACATAAAGAACAGTAAACAATGTAGAAATGGAGAGACAGGCACAGAGGTGTTAACTAGTCCAAGTCAGTTGTCCAGGTTAGAAAGTAAAGAAGGTGGGGTTAGGACCCAGGTCTTGAGACGCCATGGTCCATGTTCTTAACTACGTGGTACTGACATGCAGTAAGGGGGGGGGGGGGGGCGGATCTCCAAAGATGGAGAGAGAATAGGAGGCTGTGAGTCTGACAGTCACTTGAGATAAAGGTCAAGATGCTGTTAAGGGAAATTGGTCTGGATCAGTGGTAAGAATTTTTTCATCCTATAACCCTTCTAATACCTCCAGCTTAATTCTTCATGAATTATTCAATGATGTACACTCTATTCCACACCCAATTCCCAGAATAGTTCCCATCACTGTGGGAGTCAACATGAATACCAGCATGTACACATTCTTCCATCGATAGCAAAGACAAATCCTTAGGAAGGTTTTCTGGTCTAGGAATGGTTCTAGGAAGACACTCCTGGCTTCCTTCCTGAACCTCTGAAATGCTGATTTGAAAAACATTAACCGAGCCTGACCAACAGCGAGACCCCGTCTCTACTAAAAATAGAAAGAAATTATCTGGCCAACTAAAATATATATAGAAAAAATTAGCCGGGCATGGTGGCACATGCCTATAGTCCCAGCTACCTGGGAGGCTGAGGCAGTAGGATCGCTTAAGCCCAGGAGTTTGAGGTTGCTGTGAGCAAGGCTGATGCCACAGCACTCACTCTAGCCTGGGCACCAAAGCGAGACTCTGTCTCAAAAAAAAAAACAAAGAAAAACATTAAGTTAACCAGGTACATTTAACCAAATAAGAAGGAAGTGTTGGATGAACGCAAGTAACAATGCCTGTCATATAAACCTGCAGTTTCCAACCCCCTACCTCCCCCCTACCTCCCACAGAGATCCACCCACCCCCAATGGGGGAGCGCACAGCAGGAGGTGAGAAGTGGGGTGAGCAGAGTTGGGAAGCTTCATCTGTATTTACAGCTTGCATCACTGCCTGAGCTCCAATCACCACTCCATCCCCCATCCTGGGCTGTGGAAACATTATGTTCCATGAAACTGGTCCCTGGTGCCAAAAAGATTGAAGACCAGACTGCTGATATAAATGGTATTTAATTAATGTCTGTTGAATGAAGACTTGCTGAAATACAGTATATACAGTAACACATGAGAACCCAGGATGAGTCAGATTTTTGTAGTTCCTATTGTTAAAGATTATAATAAACTGCAAAGAGAAACACTGCAGATGCTAGCTTTTCCAAGCAGTGAAATGGTAAAGTAACAAGATATACCATAGGAGTATGTTACAAATGGGCTGAAAGAGTAAGTGAGCTTTGTGAATACAGAAGTGATCTGTCCGACTTAGCAATCAGTACTGGGATTATTCTTATAACTTGTGGGCATATATAGATAATGCAATAAACCAGCTACATTTCTAGAATGATGAACTTTGAGCTAGTAGATAAAATTCAATTAGGGGATTTAAAAGAAACCACAGTAACATCCTTGAAGGGCAGGCCCCAATGTGCAGCTATGAGGTCTGCATTTGCACCCACCCCTAGCAAGCTTCCCTGGCACACAAGTCATGTGCCTGAGAAAGAAGCATGCATCTATGCATTTGTTTAACAAATATCTGAGCATCTTATATATTCGAGGAACTGTTTTAAGGCCTGGGAAGGTAACAGAAAACATGGCAGAAAAAAAAAGTCCCTAACTTCATGAGTTGTATATTCCAGTGTGGGAGACAAACAAATAAAAAATAATTTATGTATCACAAATAATCATATAATTTCAAATAGTAACAAGAGTTATGAAGAAAAATAAAGTAGGTAAGAGGACTAAGAATGGGAGGCTTCTATTTTAAATATGGTAGGTCAGGGAAAAACTGAGGATAAGGCAAACAAAATAAAAACCAAAGTATGCCATTAAATAAATATTAAATAATACATAATAATAAATAACAAACACCCTCTTTTAGAAAGTAACTGAGCAGACTAATTCTCCTATCCAGATTAACTAGAAAAGCCAGATACAAGACAAACTCAGACCAAACCTACACCACCTGCTCTAGGGTATCAGAGACCTGCAGAGGTGCCCAGCCTTAAGCCCAGCACCCAGAGGGGCAGCTGTGGGCACAGCCCACGGACATCTATCTGCTGGGACTTCTTCCTCGGGGAAAATTGTCAACGTAGGCCCCGGGCAAGAGGCTGGGAAACAGGTGGCCCTTTAAAGAGTCAGGAGTGGAGCTCAGAGCAGTCTCTCTCACCGCTGGACAGAAAAAACTAGAGATCCAGGTGTCAGGACTGAAGGAAAAGGAAGCGGTAGGAAACCAAGGCTACTCTGCTGGGCTCCTCTCCAGACGGGAGGAAATCTGAAGCACGAGGGGCTTCTGGGCTGCCAGCACCGTTCTATCTTCACATATGGGTGTAGTTACATGGATACAACTTTTGTGAAAATTCACCAAGTTGTACATTTTTCTGTATATACTTTATACCTCAATAGAAAGTTTAAGGAAAAACTCCTTATTCTTGTATAGATAGAATCCATGGTTGCTCCATATCTGGAAAAGTTAATAAAGTCTGGGAGTTCCATGATCTAAAAAAAATCTAACCGTCCAAGAACACCTAAAGCTATCACACAGACTGAGGGGCTATCATGAAAGAACAATTTTGGAGCAAGTCTGCAAAGATAAAATTCCTAGAGGAAGTGAAAAACAAAATCGTAAAGAGAATGAGTTACGCTAGTAAACAGTTTAACGTATCGGGAGACCAAACCTTAGAATGCAGTATAACCAGAGAACATTTTCTACAATTTTAGTAGCGGTAATAGATTATAAAAAGAAAAGTGCTACTTTGTACAAAGCTACTTAGTGAGGACTTTTTTGAATGGTTCAGCACCCTAATTATTTCCAGATTTCCTTTGGGGGACACCAGACCCACGCTCTCCAATTCCTAGTCCCTGTGGTTCCAAGTGCTGGTAGCCCAGCCACACAAGTCTCCTCATCACAGCAGTCAGATCAGGGACAGGCCCATAACCAAGCGGACCCATCAGGACGAGAAGCCTGCTCTTTCTGCAGGACATACACAAACAAGGGTGTGAGTCTGAGCTTACCGTGGGGAGGGGAGGGGCGGGGTGAAGCTTGAGAATAAAGACAACAGAGAAGGCAAGCTTAAAGCTGGGGTACTGATTCTACCGAAGGCCCTGGATCAAGCTGCCACTGAGGTCAGCCCTAACCTGAGCATTTCAAGTTTTCTTAAACCAGTAAATGCTCCAAAATTTACAAGCTGTGTGACCTTAGGCAAGTTACTTATGCACCGTACCTAAGTATCTCCACCTATAAAATACAGATAACAATAGGATCATTGTGAGGATTAAATGAGTTATTAAGAATGAAAAATGAGTGCTTGCAATAGTGGCCAGCACACAGCACACGACGTCTATGTGTTTGTTTTCACTATTACTTCTGTTTAAGCCAGACTGAACTGGGTTTTCTGCTATAATCACAGACTCCAGATAAGAGTAATAAAGAATGCATTATACTGAGAACAGTAACATATAAGGCCATAACAAAAATTCTAATATGCTCTTAAATGGTCATTTCAATTAGCTATAAAGGAAAACTAGAATATTTGGGGTCGTAAGAACGACAGTGAAAGACAGCCTCATCTTCCTAAAGTGTCCCTTCCTACCTGTGACAGATCATGGGGAGAAACCTGCTGCTATGATCTGTCTACTACAACCTCGAGACAGGAAAGTTAACTCTTGCCTTTAAATTATAATTTTACTACAGTTTCCTGTTTAGCCATTTTTGGGTAAGACTGTAAAATGTTTTAAGCTAATGTAACACAAACTTATTGTAAGATTTACAAGATTCAGGCTTAATGCATTAAGTTACCTGGTAAAGCACGTGGCCATGTCATTCACTTTCACATTATAGGAACCTAACTCCTAAGTTGACTGTCAATGGTGAAGACAAATGAACATTTCCCTACCTCTAAACACTGTAAGTACATTAAAGAATAGTAAACCAGGCCGGGCACGGTGGCTCATGCCTGTAATCCTAGCACTCTGGGAGGCCGAGGCGGGCGGATTGTTTGAGCTCAGGAGTTTGAGACCAGCCTGAACAAGAGCGAGACCCATACTAAAAATAGAAAGAAATTATATGGACAGCTAAAAATATATATAGAAAAAAATTAACCAGGCATGGTGGCACATGCCTGTAGTCCCAGCTATTTGGGAAGCTGAGGCAGGAGGATCGCTTGAGCCCAGGAGTTTGAGGTTGCCGTGAGCTAGGCTGACACCACAGCACTCTAGTCCGGGCAACAGAGTGAGACGCTGTCTCAGAAAAAAAAAATAAATATATAAAGAATAGTAAACCAATTCCACATAGCTTCTAAAGTTTGTCTTTACAGTAGACTGTTTTTGGTATTCATTTAACAATTATTTGTTACATATAAAAAACAAAATCCTCTGGTATAAAATATGGATCTGACAGACATGGGTTTAAATCCTGACTCATCACTAACCATATGCCCCCAAGCAGATGCCCTAGCCATTCTGGATTTACATTTTCATGTGAGTAAAAACAAGGAAAATAATACTTACCTTCAAGGTTTGACTTAAAGGCTCAAGAAGGCAATCTTTCTATATGAAAGGGCTGGTGCCGAATTTGGCACACTGTAGTGTTGCCTACATGACCAGGCTACTGATTTTAAAAAGATGAAGGCACTGCAATAGAATGTCAACTACTAAACGTAGGGAGGATAACTGAGTTATCAATTAATAGAAAAATCACCATTCTTCCAACCACCAAACTAGTAACTGATTCAGATGGGAATCATCAATGGATGGTAAAACTACCAAAGCTCCCTGCATAGGTCACTTGTGAATTATAAGGACAAGAAAGTTCGGCTTCACAGTGGAGAAACCCAGAGACACTATCAGAACCAATGTAAGAACAGACAAGAATGAAACGGACTGCTATCATGGGCCACTGGATGTGATGCACAGAAAAGAAGGAAACATCATCATTTGTGTAATGTTACTGCCATAAACACATAAGCTAATGCTATACAAAGAAATACCTGACAAACCCAAATTAAAGGATATTAAAGAGATGTGACCACTAAAGCCAATGCATGATCTGAAATTGGATACAAGATTAGGGAAAAAATTGCAATGAAAAAAGAACATTGTTGGGACAATTGACAAAAATTGAATGTTGACTATGTATTAGATAATAATGTTATACTGATATTAATTTTCCTGATTATAATTGTACTGTGGCTAAGAGAAAGTCCTTGATCTCAAGAAACACACATGTGGGCATGGTGGCTCATGCCTGTAATCCTGGCATTCTGGGAGCCTGAGGCGGGAGGATCACCTGAGCTCAGGAGCTTGAGACCAGCCTGAGCAAGAACAGCAAAACCCCATCTCTACAAAAATAGAAAAAATTAGCCAGACATGGTGGTGCACACTTGTAGTTCCAGCTACTGGGGAGGCTGAGGCAGGAGGATCGCCTGAGCCCAGGAATTTGAGGCTGCAGTAAGCTATGATGATACCACTGTACTCTAGCTGATGCAACAGGGCAAGACTGTCTCGAAAAAAAGAAGAAAGAAGAAAAGAAAGAAAGAAAAAGAAAGAAAGAGGGAGGGAGGAAAAGAAAAAAAAGAAACATCACAATGGCTCACACCCAGAGTCCCAGCTACTTGGGAGGCTGAGGCGGGAGGATCGCTTGACGTTGCAGTGAGCTGTGATCACAACACTGCACTCTAGACTAAGCAACAGAGAAAGACCCCGTCTCTAAAAGAAATACACACTAATTTGTTCAGGAGAAGTGGGCATGAAAAGAAAGGAGACAGAAATAAAGTAGAAGTAGAGGGAGGGATGAAGGATGAAGAGAATTTGGTTAACGGGTACAAAAACAGAAGGAATAAATTCTAGTATTCGGTAGTACAGTAGGAAGACTACAGATAGTAATTTATTGTATATTTCAAAATAGGTAGAAGAGAAGAATCACAATGTTGCCAAAACAAAGAAAAGATAAACGTTTGAGATCGGTGTCCTAAGTACCCTGGATCATTACACATTGCATACATGTATCAAATTATCACATACTCCTAAAATACGTACAACTACTACATATCAGAAAAAAGGGAAAGAAACCAAAAGTGGGAACCTACTAACAACTGATGACTGAGTAGAGAGAACATGAGAGGTCTCTACTACTCTTGCTATCTTCCAAGGTCTGAAATTATTTCACAAGGAAAAAAAGTTTTTTAAAAGATGAATTTATGATTTCTGCCCATGAAGATATTATAATCTATTAAGAAATATAATACATTCTACTAACTTATAATGAAGAGCTTTGCAGAAGAAATATGATCAAGTTTGGTAGAAGACATTGCTTTCATCAAGAATTACCAGAGGCCGGGCACGGTGGCTCACGCCTGTAATCCTAGCACTCTGGGAGGCCGAGGCGGGTGGATCGCTCAAGGTCAGGAGTTCGAGACCAGCCTGAGCGAGACCCCGTCTCTACTAAAAATAGAAAGACATTATATGGACAACTAAAAATCTATATAGAAAAAATTAGCCGGGCATGGTGGCGCATGCCTGTAGTCCCAGCTACTCGGGAGGCTGAGGCAGTAGGATCGCTTAAGCCGAGGAGTCTGAGGTTGCTGTGAGCTAAGCTGACGCCACGGCACTCACTCTAGCCTGGGCAACAAAGTGAGACTCTGTCTCAACAAAAAAAAAAAAAAAAAGAATTACCAGAAAAAGTTTCACAGAGAAAGGTGACCTGGGATTTGAAGGATGGGGAAGAAAAGCAGTTTATATCATCTAAAAATGATACATAGTGAATTCCTAACTATCTGAGAATATACTTACCAGAGTTATCATGACCGAAAAAAAAAAAAAAGGAAAATTTGTGGAAATAAAATTACTGACACAGCTATATCTCCATGCTGGAAGGCCGTTGTTCTCTAAAACTACACAGTAACCAACTCACACCGCAATTGTATTCACAACCCTGCCCAAATCAGAGGTTTATAGGTAACTCAACTTGGTTATTTAGCCTCAAACAAGACTAGGGTCTGATCAGCCTTACTTCCTACCTAACCATCCTGCATGGCTGAGACCAAATTCATATGTAAAATCTGTTTCAGAACTCAAGAGTTTTGTGTGTTTGTTTTAATCAAGGCTGGAAACAGTGATGGATTAAATCTGGCAGATAAGGCTAGTAGTTGAAGTAATGCCCTTAAAACTGGCCATATGCAATTCAGGGCTAGACTAACTCAAGGATCGAGGGTTGAGAAAACACATGAGGAAGGAACAGAGGAGTTTGGGCTCCACCTAAGGGGCTGTGCCACCACAAGCACGAAGAGGAAAGGTGGTATACTTCCTCACCTAGAACAGGTCTGCTAGCCTGGGTGTTAGCTGGAGTTCTGAATCACAGAAGCTAAGGTGTGGCCGCTTCCATTCTACTTACTCCTGTTGGAAGAGAACTGCCCTCAGCTTCATACCCTAACTCTCTTCCCAGGGAATTAGTAAGCACGTCCTCCTCTTGGGTCATACATCTGCTTTGCCACCTTTAAAAGAGGATTACGACTGCAGGTAAAAGCAACACAGGGGATAATTGACTCATAAGTCACCTCTTAGTAAAAGAGGTATCATTTCCAATTTGATCTTCCTTACCATCTTAGGAATTGGCACACTCTGTTACCCTGGGCTAAGTGGAAAAGTATTAGGGGCCTTTTATTTCCCTGTGGATTCTCCTTGTACTCCAGACATGTTATGTTTTCACTAATCTTTATCTGTCCTGTGTCCTAAAAAAATGAACCAGAACTTAGGAGGGAGGATCAAACACAGTTGCAGATATTAATACATCCCTGATCCCTGACCTCAACTCCTACAGCTAGTAAAGAAAGCAAAGGATTCACAAACAAATCTGATAAGAGATGTGTTTGACTATAATCTTATTAACAGTAGGTCTATGTTTTACCCTATAGGTCCTACAGCACCTCGCACATAAATATTTTTTGTGCCAGTAAATTTATTGGTGTTGATTAAATATTCTAGGCTGATACTGCCAACATACAACTCTAAGAAATGAGAAGTTATATTAAAGACTCACTAAAAAACTATACATTCTCTATGAGTACACATTTACAACAGAAGTAAATGCTATTTGAATTATGAGAAATATCTTCCTCATTTCTGGAAATAAAAGTTCTTCCATGTTTGTAGATTTAACATCTTACTTGCCTGTAGTGAAGTATATTCTACATTCACTAGAAAGATGATGGCAAATAACATAGCTTTGGCAAGGAAATTATACAATACTGACCACCAAAATAACACATTTGCTGATTATTAGGTTATAAATGAATCCCCTCAAAACCTCACGTGACCTAATTCCCACCAGCCAAGGCAGTAAATAACCCGGAAGCCCTCAGCTTCATACCCTGAGGGCTGAAATGAAGCCCTCATAGGAAAAATGAAGTTGTGTACAGCCAGAAATGCTGAGAAACACCTCTCATCAAATGCACTCTGTACCACTGATGTATGAAAAATGTTAAGCATCTTGGTGGAATCCTTTGTATGTATTATTTATAGGACTTTGAGGCTTTTTATTGTGGTTTGGAAGGGCAAAGCCAGTTTCTTCCGTCAATGAAACTTTGTTTTTGCTTTCAGTTTTAGTAACAATGATTTAAAATGGCAATAAAAACTGCCCACAAAATACCCCCTTCTTTCCACCAAGGGTCCACAAAACCCAAAAGATTTTAAGTGAAATTTGTCCACAGAAGCCACTGAGAGCCCATTCATTCACTACTGATGACTCTGCTTCTCCTTTGGCAGCCCTCACTTTCAGTAGCTCTTCTTAGAGAGTGAGACAGAGGTTGAGATTTTTTAAGAACCTAGATTTCGTTGGTTTTTCACTTTAAACTCAACAGCAAAGTCAAATAGTAATAAAATGTGTTTGACCAACTTACAAGGTGATATACAGTAACTTATGGCAAAGTTATGTGCTTTACTGAACTTTAATTCTACTGATTTGTCACATACACTGATTAATAAGCAATTTAATGTCATTGCTGCAGATAAAATACAATATTAAATTTGGAATGATACCCAGTATATAAGAGGTTCAATGATTAGATATCCAGACATAATACATGAGTTTCCCAAATAGCAGAAACCCACGTTCTGGAGCAGCGTTATTCAAAGGTAGCAGGTTGTCAAACTATAACCAGTCCATGGCAAGATCTGCAGTCTGTGTCAGAATGTAATCAACACTGAAAAAGTCTAACTATGAAGAAAATAACTACACTAAAAAGTATGCTTACTGACATGGCTGATTTACATTCCAAGGCAGATTCTTGCCATCTTGCCCCTGACAGTTTGAAAGTCTGCACACCACACACCGAACAGCTCAGCTCTAAGAGCATGAATGCACTCTTTTAAGAAGAAATGTATACACAGAGACACAATCAGTTTTTACAAAACACTCAAAACGTATAAATACCTGTTCCTGCAGGTCGTAATCATAGCTGTCATGCAGTAGAAGACTGAGGACATACCGAGTATAAATCATGGCATCGATGCCACATTTTTCCAGCTCTTGTCCCAGCCAGGTCTGCACTGGACCCAAAGCATGAAGCAGAGACATTTCAGAAACAGACACAGGGCCTGGATAAGAATTTGAGGAGCTTTCAGATGGCAAACCATCCACAACAACTGTACAGATAGGGTGCATGAATTTAGGTTGCTAACATTCTTAAAATGCGAAGCATTTTCTGTAGTTGATATTCTGTTGGTATCTGGAGGGGATTTTCACTCCAGTAAAAAGGAGAGATGCTTGACATCTAGGATAAGCATTTACTTTTGCTGGTAGTCAGCCATCTAAAACAGAATTTCCCTCTTCAGGCATGACCAATGAATCAACATCCTGATAGCAATATACATGTAGATGTGATTTTCTGCTTTAATTTCACATTGAGGCCAAATGGAAGTCTCCGGCAGAACCTACAAAAATGAAAGAGAAATAAAGTATATGTGTTACATACAAATTATTGATATTTTTTAAAAAAATCAAATGAATTGTTCCTCTTTGTTAAAATATATTTGGTATCTTAGAAAACCAATTTTCCCCCCTATAACCTCTGACATTTTAAACTTTTAAAATGAAGCACAGTGCAGTGGCGCATGCCTACAGCCCCGGCCACTTGGGAGACTGAGGAGGGAAGATCGCTTGATCCCAGGAGTTCAAGCTGTAGTGTGCTATGATCATGCCTGTGAAAAGCCATTGCGTTCCAGCCTGGGCAACATAGTGAGACTCTACTTTAATCAATAAAATAAAGTTTTAAAACAACATCGCAAACTTTTAGAAGCTTAATAACATTTTTAAAAGGAAAATTCAGAAGTTGATGTTCTTCTGCTTCTGTTCAATTATACTGATGTTTATTTGGCTACCTCAAGAGATTGGACTAGCGAAATTTTGTCCTGTAATGCTGAATTTATATAACAGAAATAAGCAGTTGAAGAGTAATTTCACAGAAACACTGGTAAAAAATTAGTCCTTTAAATTTAAGTTTTGTACAAGTAATCAATTACTTTATACAGCTTTAGGATTGGTCATCACGCATTTTATAAAAAGTAAAGTGGATGGGCCAGGCACAGTGGCTCACACCTATAATCCTAGCACTTTTGGAGGCCAAGGCAGGAGGACTGCTTGAGGCCTGGAGTTTGAGACCAGCCTGAGCAAGAGAGAGACTCCATTTCTACAAAAAATAGAAAAGCTGGGCGTGGTGGCACACAACTATAGTCCCAGCTACTTGGGAGGCTGAGGCAGGAAGATTGCTTGAGCCCAGGAGTTTGAGGTTGCAGTGAGCTATGATCATGTCACTGCACTCTAGCCCAGGAGACAAAGGGAGACCTTGTCACGCCACCTCCCTCCCAAAAAAAATTAAGGTGGAGCACAGATTTGTTTTACAGTCATGCCAGGCTATACTGTTACACTTATTGTAACTTTTCTTCTTATATACCTAGGTTGAATTTCTGATTTTTTATGATAGATGACACACTTTTAAAATATTCTCTTTGTTAGAGTTCTGATTAATTTATACCACTAGAAAACAAAAACTAACACAAAGGTAAATCTCATCAGCTCAGCTTTTGCATGAATTTTAGCAGACAATAAGAAGGCTATTAAGAGTGACTTTCAAAGAATTATTGTTAGCAAAAGCATAAAGTGAGAAACACAAACACTCTTCTCCAAAGATTTAAGACTGAGTTTCTGCATTTTATCTGTAACTACATAGTAAATTTTATATACACAAAGTATAAAAAAAAATTAAGTTCGTCACAGGACTAAATTACTAGATTAATGTGTCACTAATATATATTTTGCTACTTACAAAATCCTCTGTACTATATTATTTTTTCTAAATTATAAAAACTAGATAAGTTAAAGCAGAAATTTTCTATAACTTTCACCAATTAAAATTTTCCACCTAGGCCGGGCGCGGTGGCTCACACCTGTAATCCTAGTACTCTGGGAGGCTGAGGTGGGCGGATTGTTTGAGCTCAGGAGTTCAAGACCAGCCTGAGCAAAAGCGAGACCCTATCTCTACTAAAAATAGAAAGAAATTATATGTACAGCTAAAAAAAGAAAAAATATATATATATATTAGCCGGGCATGGTGGCGTATGCCTATAGTCCCAGCTACTTGGGAGGCTGAGACAGGAGGATCACTTGAGCCCAGGAGTTTGAGGTTGCTGTGAGCTAGGCTGACTCCACGGCACTCTAGCCAGGGTGACAGAGCAGGACTCTGCCTCAAAAAAGAAAAAAAAAAAAAAAAAAAAACTTTTTCCAGGTAACTTCCAAAACATTTTCCATAAATCATTTTATATGTTTGGACTACAGGATAACAGACCATCAATTAAATAATACATTCAATTCTGGAGATGTCACATGAAGCAAGTTGACAAGTCAGTTATAATTCAGTGAAGAACAACCAACATGGAGAGAAGACCTGAAGCAATGGCTGAAGGAACTAGGTGAGAGAATCTAAGGCAGCTAGAATGCACAGGAAAATGTACGAGAATTACACAGAGAGAAAACACCAGAGATTTATAAAGGGTTGCCCTTAAGTATTGAGCAGAGTAATAACTGGTGCATGTATGTAAGGAATTAGCCAAGGTACAGAAAAAGATCATCACATAGGACAGAAGCAAATGGTATCTGATGCTCAACAGGGCAGGGGATGTATGTGTCTGATTCCCAACCAGCCACTCTAGAAAACCTTGTAATTCAGGGAACACTGGGTAGAGTACTCCAAAGGATCTTCTCTTAGTGGGGAATAATTAGCCCAGACTAAATACTGCTCTGGTCCTGCCTAACAAATCTTAAAAGCAAGATCCAAAAGGACCAAATTGTTTCCAACTAACTTCGCTGTGGTTTCAGAACAAAGCTCAAGAATATTTACAGGAACACAAAAATATACAGCACCTGAGAAAGTAAAATTTACTACGTCTGGCATCCATTCAAAAATTAGTAGGCATGCAAAGAAGCAGAACATAAAAGGAGTAATAATTAGGAAAAAAATAAATTAACAGAAATAGACTCAGAATTGACACAGAAGTTAGAGCTGGCAGAGAAGAACATTGAACCGTTATTATAACTATATTCCACATGTTCAAAAAGTTAAGTAGAGAATGGAAGACATAAAAGACATAAAATCAAACATCTAGAGATACAAACTACAATGTTTGAGATGAAAAATGCACACAATGAAATTAATGGCAAGTTAGACATTTTAGAAGATTACTAAACTTTAAACTGCACAAGAAACTATACAAAATGAAATAGAGAAAAATAAAATTTTCAAAATTAAACAGAGTATCAACGAGCTGTGTGACAACTTTAAGAAGCTTAATATGGGCTGGGTGAGATAGCTTGTGCCCATGATCCTAGCACTTTGGGAGGCAGGAGGATTGCTTGAGATAGGAGTTCCAGACCAGCCTGGGCAACACAGGACCCCATTACTACAAAAAATAAAAAACGTAGCCCGGCATGGTGGTACACACCTGTAGTCCCAACTACTGGGGAGGCTGAGGCAGGAAGATCACTTGAGCCTAGGAGTTAGAGGCTGCAGTGAGCTATTAGCACATCACTATACTCCAGCCTGGGCAACAGGGTAAGACCCTGACTCAAAAAAAAAAAAAAAAGGAAGCCCATTATATATGAATATATATGTTGATGTCTGAGGAGAGAGAGAGGAGACAGAAAAAAAAATTTGAAGAAATAGCAGCAGAAAATTTTTTTAAATTGATAAAACCTAAAACCCACAGATCCAAGAAGCTCAATGAACTCCAAGTGCAAGAAACATGAAGAAAATGGCACCAAGGAACACTATAATAAAATTAGTCAAATTTGTGATAAAAAGAAAAACCTTAAAAGGGAAAAAACATTATATATAACAAACAAAAGATATGGAAGACATCAGATTTTTTGTTAGCAACAATACAAGTGAGAAGATAATAGAGCAAAAACTTTAAAGTACTAAGGCACAGAACAAAATGTGGATGCTTTCAAAAGGAACAAAGAACACTAGAAATAACAGCTACATTTGTCTTATTTAAATATCTTTAAAAGATAATGGACTGTTTAAACAATAACAATGGATTATGGGGCTTGTAACGTTTGTATAAGTAGAATGTATGACGGCAGTGGCATGAAGGCCAGGAGTGGAGAAATGTACAAATATTATAATATTATGAGGCTCTTATATGTTACGTGAAATGGTATAATCACCTGAAGACAGATTCTGATAAGATAGCTGTTAATAATCATACTAAATCTAAATGATCTAACATGCCAACTAAAAGGCAAAGATGGTCAGAATTCGATTTTAAAACAGCAATACCCAATTAAGTGCCATCTATTAAAAAAATCTACTTTTTGGCCGGGCGCGGTGGCTCACGCCTGTAATCCTAGCACTCTGGGAGGCCGAGGTGGGCGGATCGTTTGAGCTCAGGAGTTCGAGACCAGCCTGAGCAAGAGCGAGACCCCATCTCTACTAAAAATAGAAAGAAATTATATGGACAGCTAAAAATATATATAGAAAAAATTAGCCGGGCATGGTGGCGCATGCCTGTAGTCCCAGCTACTCGGGAGGCTGAGACAGGAGGATCGCTTGAGCTCAGGAGTTTGAGGTTGCTGTGAGCTAGGCTGACGCCACGGCACTCACTCTAGCCTGGGCAACAGAGTGAGACTCTGTCTCAAAAAAAAAAAAAAAAAAAAAATCTACTTTAAATATAAAGGCACAAATAGCTTAAAAGTAAAAGGATAGAAAAAATATACCATGCTAACACTAACGAAAAGAAAGCTAGGCTGGGCGCAGTGGCTCACGCCTGTAATCCTAACACTCTGGGAGGCCGAGGCAGGCAGACCGTTTGAGCTCAGGAGATCGAGACCAGCCTGAGCAAGAGCAAGACTCCCGTCTCTACTAAAAATAGAAAGAAATTAGCTGGACAATTAAAAATATATTTAAAAAATTAGCCGGGCATGGTGGCACATGCCTGTCGTCCCAGCTACTCGGGAGGCTGAGGCAGTAGGATTGCTTGAGCCCAGGAGTTTGAGGTTGCTGTGAGCTAGGCTGATGCCACGACATTCTAGTCCGGGCAACAGAGTGAGACTCTGTCTCAAAAAAAAAAAGAAAAAAGAAAAAAAAAAAAAGAAAAGAAAGCTAGAGTGTCTACATTGATATTTGACAAAGTAGATTTCAGTGCAAAGAATATTAACAGAGATAAAGAAGGTTGACTCATAATGATAAAAGGGTTGATGTATCAAACGGACGTGACAGTTCTATATATAGTCCTATACATTCACCTGTTGTTATTTTGACCTAATAGCATAGTGTCAAAATATGTGAAGCAAAAAATGATAGAACTATAAGCAGAAATAGACAAATCCACAATTATACTATGAGATTTCACCATGCCTTGCTCAACCATTAAAAGAAGAAATACACAAAAAACCAGTGTATCAGTATGGATATAGATTAGAACAATATTATCAACCAATTTGACTTAAGATAGACTATATACTCTTGGTCACAGAGAAAGCTGCAACAAACTTAAAAGGATTCAAGTCATACAAGTATGTTCTCTGACCACATGGAATTATATTAGAAATTAGTAACATAAAGAGGTCTGGAAAATCTCCCAAATATGTGAGAATAAAAAACATATTTCTATCACATTGGTAGACTATCCGGTAAAAAAAAAACAAAAAAACAATAATAAGAAAAAAGCTTTAAGAACATATTTCTAAACAACCAACAGGACAAAAATCAAAAAAAGAAGTCAAAGGAGAAATTAGAAAGTACTGTATTTTGAACTGAATAAAAGTGAAAACACAATACATGAATATTTTTAGGATGCCACAAAAAAATAGTATGTAGGGGAAAGTTTATATAGCACTAAGGGCCCATACTAGAAAAGGTCTCAAATCAATGATCTCAGTTTTCACCTTAAGAAACTACAAAAGAAGAGCAAATGAAACCTAAACTAAGCAGAAAAAAGAAGTAAAAGATCAGAGTAGAAACCAATGAAATAGAAAGCAGAAAAACAATGAAACCAAAAACTGGTCTTTTAGATAATAAAATGGACAAACCTCTAGCCCGAATGATCAGGAAACAGAGAAGAGCCAGGCTCAGATATTAAATAGCTTCAAAGGTAAATTCTACCAAATATTTAAGGAAAATATAATACCAATTCTATACAAACTATTCAAAAAAGTTGAAGAGTAGGGAATACTCCTCAAATCATGTTATGGAGGCCAGCATTAAACTGATACCAAAACCAGACAAAGATATTACAAGGAAAAAAACAAACAAAAACCGACAGACCAATATGCTTTATGAACATATGCAAAAATTTTAAAGAAAATTTTTGGACATTGAATACAATATCCTCAGACCCAGAGGATACGGGGATACTAGTTAATGAAATCTACACAATTGTATCTGATTGAACCTCCAAAGTATTAGCTTTATTGTGAACTCAGTATATGCCTTTTTCATTATTTAAATCATACATTTGCATAAAAGGCATTAAAAACGGACACAGTGAAAGACTTGGTTCACTGCAAAGACTAATATATAAATATTGTTTTAGTTTTTTATTGTATTTATTTTTTATTTATTTATTTATTTTTTGGGACAGAGTCTTGCTCTGTTGCCCGGGCTAGAGTGAGTGCCATGGCGTCAGCCTAGCTCACAGCAACCTCAAACTCCTGGGCTTAAGCGATCCTACCGCCTCAGCCTCCCGAGTAGCTGGGACTACAGGCATGTGCCACCATGCCCGGCTAATTTTTTCTATATATATTTTTAGTTGGCCAGATAATTTCTTTCTATTTTTAGTAGAGACGGGGTCTCACTCTTGCTCAGGCTGGTCTAGAACTCCTGACCTTGAGCGATCCTCCCGCCTCGGCCTCCCAGAGAGGTGGGATTACAGGCGTGAGCCACCGCGCCCGGCCTGTGTTTATTTTAAAACATGATCTCAACCAAACCATAGGATTTTCTCTTTTATCAGTAAGAGATTTCACGTTTCACATTTCTTCAGACAAGCAAAAGGATTCAAGAAGTAGATTAAGAAAAAATCAGCATACAAATGCAAAATAGAGCAAAGCACACTGAACTCCCATGATCTTATTAAAACTGGTTAAAACCTTCACTTGTATTACTTATTACCTCTAAGAGAACTCTTTCTATAACTTGTTCAATACTAGATTATATATAATTTTAAAATAATTGGTCATATTCATAAAGTCACAATGTGGACTGTAGAGGACCAAGGAAAAGAAAGAAAAACAAAGTAAAAGCTGGGAAGGCTGGTAGTTTTCAGACTACTCTGCATTCATCTGTGCAGCATCTCTCAGTGGATACTAATAACTGGGGCTCTGAGAGAGAAGCACCAACTACAAGATGGCTCCTTCCTGTTCCCAAATGATAGATTGGTCTAAATGTTCCTGGAGCTAAAGAGTGTCCATCCTCCTTGCTTTGAACTACCAGCAGATGACCTGGGTATATAACACTGGGCACTAAGCTTCCTCTACCTAAGCAGCAAGCCTTTGGTGGAGGGGTGAACATTTTATCGAATTAGAGTATATTTCTAGTTCTGAACAGAATGGAGACTCCTAGGTATGCTGGTTCATGAATATCCATTTAAGGAAAACTTATTTCAGGTATCACCCACCATGGTGAAACTTACTTCTAGTGGTCAAAGCAAGGGGTCAGAGTCGGGGTGGGAGTTCTGACAAGAGCAGGCAAAAACCCATGTTCATCCACCTGGCAAGTTTAAGAACATAGCTGGCAAATGCCTACATTTCAAACTCTATTGGTTTTTACACTCATTCCAACTGTGAAGTTTAGTCAGCATGAAATTAAATTTCATTTTAGTTTAATTAAAAATAATATAGTTAACTAAATGCCCATGAAAGCTTATATATCATTTGAGTCTTCTCTGGAGGTAGGCTAGAAGAATGGAAAGCTAGATTTCGTGCCCATCACTTCTCAGGGTCTTTGTTTTTCATCTGTAAAAGAATCATACATACTCTTCCTATCTCTCAACCTCCCACAAGGTTGTTACAATGAGCAAATGAGAAGTTTATCTACATATTTTGTGGCTTTTGCATTTCACACAATGCTATACAAATGGAATGTTTTATTATAAACCACCCCCCTTCAAGTTGTTTATTTTTGCTTAATATCACAGGTTCCTTCACTAATATGATTATATGAATAGTTATTTAACAGACATTATCCTTTTAGGACACAAAATACTCGATTTCCTTACTATCCTTAAAAAAAACAATTGAGATCACCTTCATTTATAATAATCTGGTTCTAGTCCCATCTAGGGCCTTTCCCCTTGTCAGGTAACACTGGAGTTCTCTACTACAAAGTTCACATGTGACACTGCAAAGAACCTAAGGTGCAGAGGAGGAGGAATATGGAATACAATGGCCTCCCTTTCCTGTCCAGTTTTCTGCTTGTTTTGGAATGTACACATCTGCAGAGCAATCTCCATACATTTAAGCCACACTATCCCCAAGCAGTACAGACTCAGAGCGCTCAGCACGTACTAAGGTTTTCTGCTCCTAGGGTACCATTTCAAGCCATTTCAGGGACCTGAGGATTAAAAATACCCCTGGCAGTGAATGCAAATTACCCTCCAAAGACTGAAAACAACTCTATGCAGGCTTTGGGGTCAATACTAACAATGCTCTCTCTGTGCCTGGCAATGAGTACAGTGGCGTGAGGGGCGAACAGCAGTCAAGCCCTGCTGACTCCCACGACAGGGCCTAGGAAATCCTACACTAAGTTTAAATACACCACTGGGTCTCCAGGGAGTCGGAGCCCTGGGGCCTGGAAATTTACAATCAGACCTGAGACTAGTCTACATGTTTTCAGGGTGATATGACTGGCCCCAAATGGTTTGTCTACTAAGAAAAAAAAGCCCAAATACTTAAATTACTACCTAAATACTTTTGCAACAAATAGATAAAACACAATAGTGCCACAAATTCCAAATGAGTAATTTAATAATGAAGAGTTTTAGGGGGCAGTGAAGAGTTGTTTTGAAGTTCACTAATCTTCCAAATCTCACCCCTTGTGTAACAATGTTTTGAGAAATATAGTGCCATCTTTTTATACTCTTTATAACACCACATATATTACCGAAAACAATTCAAATTATTAATACAACTTCCATTAGTGTTCTTAGATAGTTATTTAGTGTGCACTAGTAGCATTTCCTTTTTTTTCTCTAATCAATAATTCTATATTTAACAAGATGCCAAAATACAAGGTGGCTCATAGAAAGAGGGCTTCAGTAATGTCAGAATCTTCATCCAAAGTACCCGATGAAGTAAGGGAACGTTATGGTAACCTCTTTATTGAGAAGTATTTGAAAGGTTGTAAAACAGAGGCGGCGGCGTTCTTAACAAGGTCAGTATTATTAATGTAATTTATCTGAAGACATACACAAACTTACCATTACACTGAATAAAAAATTCATGGCCCACAATTAGCAAGTAACTTTATTCATTTTCTCTCCACTAACTAGTAGCATTTCTTAAAATCTGTAAGAGACCTAATTCTATCTATAGTTTCTTTAGTATTCAAATATAGCAGACACGTGGCCAATTTAATTTAAATATGTTATTTATTTAATATAAATTATGTTATTTATATTAAAGATGTTTCCCTTCTTTCTTTGTAATATCTGTAAATATTTTTAGGTGTGATCACAACATATGAAAATTATTTCAAAAAGCATCATGTCTTTCTGGCATGGTTGCATAAATGCTATTTGTGGACTGTTTTCTCAGTTTGTTACAGCACAGCCGATCATAAAGAGCACCAGAGAGTATACAGTTACAAATGGGCTACTCTGGGCACAACGTAAAACACACACCTTGTGGAGGGAAACCTGGGTAGGTCTGTTCAACTAATATATGCACTTGCCGAAGTGGTCTATTAGTCTTGGAGCACTTCTTTTTGACTTAAGTTTATCATGTATACTTTTATTATAAACATTTTCTAAAATATGAAAATAGGAGAACATCTAAACAATTTCAGCACCTAATATTCACTGTTAGTATTCTGGTGTGTTTATGACTAGTGTTTTTTTCCTTTGCATAGGACTTTAACATTTTATTATTTCAAATGTCAAATAGTAATATATACTTTTGGATTGTGCTTTTTTTTTCCCCCCTACCATTATGTAACCCCCATAGTGTTCTAGAGTCTTACTGCATTGTCCAATATGGTAGCTGCTAGTCATATGTACTATCTAAAGTTAAGTTAAAAATCAGTTCTTCAGGCACACTAGCTACACTTCAAGTGCTCTAAAGCCACACGAGTAGCTAGTGGCTACTGCGAAAATATAGGACATTTTCACAATCACAGAAGTTCTAGTGGACAACACTGGTTTTGACTCTTACCAAATGAGTCAAATGACTACACACCCAAGCTAAACAAAAGACTCATTAGCTCTTTTCAAGAAAGCATATGCCCTGCCCCATGTGCTAGCAGACAGTCCAGATTCCTCATACCCAGCAGCTAGGGCACTAATCACAGCTATTCTGAGATAACACAACGTGCAGAGAAACTAAGGGAACCGGAAAGTATCTACCTTTACATTTGACAGGCCTCAACAGGTCAAATTTCATTACAGTTCAATGTAATCACGAAAGTTCAACTACAAAGTCAAACTGTAACGGACAACAAAAACAACAGAAGCTTACTGACAAAGCAAAAAGAAAATTAAGAATAACTAGGATAAGCTTTGGAAAAAAAGGTTTAGTTAAAACAGGGTAGATTATGCTGCAGAAACAAATCCCAAATCACAGTAGCTTAACACAAAGGTTTGTATCTCGCTCATGCTACATGTCCATCCTGTATTAGCAGGGATGCTCAAGGTAATCACTCACCATGATTATTCTAGGACAAAGAGTGACAAAATGGCCACCATCTTCAACCTGCTAGTCCATGAGCCATACAAAATAAGATCTGTGCCAAGGCTTGCACTGGTACTTTGAAAGCTTCCTCCTGAGTTACTCACATCTCATCAGTCAAAGCAAGTCTCCTGGCCTCACTTCACTTCAACAGGGACAGGTACCTCCAGCCCTAATGACTACTTCAAGTGGCAACATGTAGGACTCCTGTTAGGAAAAAACTCTAAAGTCTCACTTTGTTGAAACCAGCATTCTGGTACACTAAGACAGAATATTAGAGGCACAAAAGATTTAGAACACTGAAAAAGAAAGAAATGATCCATAAAAACAAGACAAAAGTAATATGCTCAGGAAGGTTTCAGAGAATGGACAATGCTGAAACACTAACTTGGCCTGCCTTCCCTAAGAAGCCCTCCCTGGTTACTTAACACCACACTGCTCTCTTCCTCCCAACATTAGGGCACTGCCTGTCCTCATGGCCCTCTGCCTTGTGATGATATCCATTCATACTATTCTCTAACTGCCTCCTGGGAGTAGGTTCCTTCACAAATAAGGCTGAAAGTTTTTCAGGCCAAACTGTGACATATACCATGTAATATTTAGTAGAATGCTTAGGCCTTGGCAGGTGATCAAAACTGTGCTGAACTACTTTTCAAACCTAAATGGAGGGGGAAAAATTCTGAAAAAGGTTTGAGACATAAAACAATATTCATAATACTAGCACGTGGGGGGAAACCCAACTCAGGTCAGGTTCCGAGTATATACAGGCATGGGGTGACCCTCTAACCTAGAAATTTTAACTCATTCTTTCACCATCCACACATGTGCTGGAGTTTTCATGTGTACAAGGCACTGTGCATGGTGTTAGTGACATAAAGATGATGGCCCTCAGTTTTTGTCTTACGTATTTACCATCCTATGCTAGTGGGTTTAGGTAAGCCAACTTGTACTTCTTAGCACTGAAACCCTCTGCCACTGCCTTTGGTCCAGTATGGTATTTCTGAAATTCATGCCTTCACTATATATTTTTAAATGGTCCTTCCTCACTAGAAACTTCACAATCAGTTTGGTTAAGTGCTCAGTGTTCAAGAGTCTGCATTACCTGCAACTGTCTTTTCATAATGATTCAATTTGGGTGCCTACAGGACTTTTACACAAAGAAAAGCCTGAAGGGGAAGAGGAAAAGGGTATATATAACATAGAAGAAACACAGAAAAGAGAATAAAGAAAACAGATATCTGAAATAATAAGACTCTGACTTTTAGATTCTACTACTTTTCACCCAAGATCCTAAATAATATTTGCCTGGCAAATGAGAGAATGTGAACATATAACGAGGTAGTTATACATTTGTAAATAATTCTTGCCTGTTATTTTCTTTAATAGGTAGCCCAGCTCCAAATCCAATCTATGGTCACAAGAGAAAAAACCATAGAGAATCCACAACCTACACTGGAATTCTAACACTGAAAACAGGAAGCAAGGGCTAAAAATTGACTATGTAAACCTGTTTATTCTAGGTATCTGAAAAACTACATAGAAGTAGACAATCAGACCTATGGTTTCATGTCCCATTCTAGAAGTGTGTAAATGAATAAAGCTTGCATAACAAAAAGATAATGTAATCAACAAAACTAGTGTGGGGCCTGAGTCCTTTCCATGTAAACAGAAAGAACTGCATAAAGATTAAGAAATTCCATTTTTACTAGCCACGTTATCAGAACTGAACCAACAAGTATATTTTTTCCAGTGACAAAATGAATTCCTTTCATAAACATAGGATTATTCTTACAGATGAGACTACTACCTTCATAGTCAACTATTAAATGTCGTCATAAATTACAAGCCTGTAAAAGACTTGGTTAATCTTTATGTTTAAAAGATAAGGAAGATAAAGGAAAAAGAAAGAACCAACTTCATAATGATAAAGTACCAGTGAAAGCAATCAGTTTTGCATTGAATTGGCAGTACTAAATAAATTTCCATTAAAGCAAAAGAAATAAGAGATACTTTATCAAAAAGTCCCAAAACAATAAATGCTGGCATGGATGTGGAGAGATAGGAACACTCATACACTACTGGGGGGCTGCAAACTGGTACAACCTCTGTGGAAAGCAATATGGAGATACCTCAAAGAAATACAAGTAGAACTACCGTTTGATCCAGCAATCCCACTACTGGGCATCTACCCAAAAGAACAAAAGACATTCTATTAAAAAGACATCTGCACTACAATGTTTATAGCAACACAATTCACAATTGCAAAGATGTGGCAACAACCCAAGTGTCCATCAATACATGAGTGGATCAATAAAATGTGGTATATGTATACCATGGAGTTCTACTCAGCCACAAAAAACAATGGTGATATAGCACCCTTTGTATTATCCTGGATAGAGCTAGTACCCATTCTACTAAGTGAAGTATCCCAAGAATAGAAAAACAAGCACCACAGGTATTCACCATCAAATTGGTATTAACTGATCAACACTTAAGTGCACATATAGTAATAACAGTCATCGTGTGTCAGGCAAGTGGGATAGGGGAGAAGGGGATGGGTATATACCCACCTAATGGGTGCAGTGTGCACCATCTTGGAGGATGGACATGCTTGAAGCTCTGACTCAGGTGGGGCAAAGGCAATACATGTAACCTAAATATTTGTACCCCCATAATATGCTGAAATAAAAAAAAATAAACAAAAATAAAGAAAGAAAAAATAAAAAGAAATGAGATAAAAGGAAGAGTTTTCCATGCAATCTGGATAAATTCTCTTCTACTGACCACACTACTGTCAAATGCTCCCATACTTGAAAGTTTTGAACAGCCTCTATGATCTTATAGGAGATAGACTGCTTACGTAAATTTACATTGTTTTATGTCTAACTTTTACTTGATTTCCAGTTGTTTGATGATTTATACTCATTTGTTATTATTTCTGGTCTGAAAAGCTGGACTGACAGATTAAAATTTTTTTTTAGGTTATCACATTACAATAACCAATGTATATGTTTAGTTCATTTAGATCTATCAGATGTCATGAATTCTTTGGCAGGACTACAAAAAGGCAGTTTTTATGCCTTCAAAAAAGCCCTTATGGGGATTTACAAAAATGACTTTTTTCCCTAGTAGGGGCAAACTTCATGTCAGACAGTTTACAGAATGAAAGACATGCACAAAACACCTGAGCCGAAGGGGAAGGAAAAGTATATACGCTTACAATAGAAATAAATAGTCCTTCTTTGCAAAAGATAATGAAATACCTACCAAAATCCAAAAACAAGACAAAACAAAGTTCATTATTATGAAGTTCTAAAAGCTTTTAGAAAAATTGTTGCAAAAGTCATGAAACAGCTAAATTTTAGAAATCTTAGTATTTCAAAATAAGGAGAAATTGAAACATCTTCACTCTAAGGAATATAAATTTTCAAAAACCCTAAGCAAAATTTAGAGACAAAAAATTAAGTAATTTTTAGGATTTTTGAAAAGGCAAAAATCTGCAACACGATTAAACCAAATTTGTCAAAGTGGAAACATTTTATCATATAAAATACTAGATCATAGTGTACCAAAATAATTTTTCAAAGTGATAACTGTCGCTTGTCAAAATGTCTAGGGATTAAAAACTCTACAGCTTTCAACTTACTAAACTCAAAACCACAAAGTAATGTATCTTCTGAGTTTCAATGAGTAAGGAAAAAAGTGGCATGAAATTCTGCAACTCACTGGTAAGACTGGGTTAATTTTTATTTTTAATTACTATAAAAAGCCATAGCTAAGTGACACATGTTACAGTTCTCCAAAGTCCAAAAATGGACTTAGGAAATAAGCAATATTTCAATAATGTTTTAGTATCTGTCAATAACCTAATTCTATATGAAAATTTTATTTGGGTTATCTGACTCATATCCTACTAACTAGGAATTTTATCTTTTTTTTTTTTTTTTTTTTTTTTTTTGGAAAAAATAAAGACAGGGTCTCACTCTTGCTCAGGCTGGTCTAGAACTCCTGACCTTGAGCAATCCTCCCGCCTCAGCCTCCCAGAGTGCTAGAATTACAGGCATGAGCCACTGTGCCTAGCCTAATTAGGAATTTTAAAGGGTCCAAATAAATTTCTCTATTAGATTATGCAAAAAAATACACTAGAGAACTCAGAATAGGATCAAAGTAGTACATGTTTTCATTTTTCATCCATTATATGCTTCAAACATTAAATCAAGTCTTGAGATGTGGCCCTTAAGAAAACTACAGTAATTCTTCCGGTAACTAGGAAGTTCTTTAAGCAAACAGTTCATCATTTAAAAAATAACCTGCTACACAATTTCCCCAAAGTATTTTCTGGATGATATAAAAATGTATTATTTTGAGCCGGGCACAGTAATCCCAGCTCACACCTGTAATCCTAGCACTCTGGGAGGCCGAGGTGGGAGGATTCCTTGAAGTCAGGAGTTTGAGACCAGCCTGAGGAAGAACACGACCCCATCTCTACTAAAACTAGAAAAAAATTAGCCGGCATGGTGGCATAGGCCCTGCTAATGGGGAGGCTGAAGCAGGAGGATGGCTTGAGCCCAGGAGTTTGAGGTTGCTGTGAGCTAGGCTGACGTCACAGCACTCTAGTTTGGGCAACAGAACAACTCTGTCTCAAAAAAAAAAAAAAAAAAAGACTATTATTTTGCCATAGAACATCTTCATTTTGCATAAATTAGGGAAATACCACAGCTGAAACAAGAGCAGGTTTGGTTATTTCAGGACATCTTGAAACTTTTAATATGCTATTGTGCATGTGGAACCTTCAAGAAGGAAACAAAGCAGTAGATAGCATTTACTTATTTATTTATCCCCTTTGCTGCCTTGGAACACACTTTGGGAAATACAACCTTCTAATCAGAAAGAATTAACATTTCCCCCGAGGCCCAAGTATAAGCAAGACAGATTACCTGAGGTCCTTATATCCTGAATTCCCAGGATTAAAAAACTAAGCTGAAAATATAATTTAGGAATAAGATCATTAACTATATCCTCCTTTTCTTTCCTTTAAGTAACTTGCATAAATTGTACTGCTCCATATAGAAAATCAATCAGTACTCCTTTTCACATGATAACAGAAACTTCCAGATTCTCCTCTTTGCCATATACATTTAGGAGTATGTTGGATGTTTTTATTCTGAATGCATTCTCTGTAACTGTTGCAAAGGCAGGGTCCACTGCACCTTACGTATCAGTGCACACAACCTGCACAGCAGTGACGTCGGATGTACTTAGAACCATTAAAATGATCCTAGGTTTCTTTACACTTTACAAACCAATCATAGTTTTTAGTGGATCAAAAGACAGACTTCTGACAACAGGATGTTAATGGCAGAGCCTCCACTAGGGAGTGAACCCAACTGGCCAGTGACACCAAAACCGAGGATGGCAGAGTATGGCACACTAGTGTTCATGGACCAGAGCAAAAGGTAACTCCAGGGGCTGGTGGAGGGAGGCTGGTTAAATGAGGAATACCTGTATTTAACAAACATTTGCTAAGTGTCAGGCACAGTTACTAAAAGATTTAGAAATGCTACCGAATTTAATTGTACTTTGAGGCATTCCCGAATTTGGGAAACACACTAAGAATTCCAACTATCCTTTAAGCCAAAGCTAGCACTGCTGTCTCCCTAGATTTATGAAATAGACACATTCCTCAAAACCCAAAATAAAAATACTTTAAAGACAGGTTAACAATGTAGCATTCTCAAAAATATATTTAAAATACTCAGCAAGGCCGGGCGCGGTGGCTCACGCCTGTAATCCTAGCACTCTGGGAGGCCGAGGCGGGTGGATTGCTCAAGGTCAGGAGTTCGAGACCAGCCTGAGCGAGACCCCGTCTCTACTAAAAATAGAAAGACATTATATGGACAACTAAAAATCTATATAGAAAAAATTAGCCGGGCATAGTGGCGCATGCCTGTAGTCCCAGCTACTTGGGAGGCTGAGGCAGTAGGATCGCTTAAGCCCAGGAGTCTGAGGTTGCTGTGAGCTAAGCTGACGCCACGGCACTCACTCTAGCCTGGGCAACAAAGTGAGACTCTGTCTCAACAAAAAAAAAAAAAAAAAAAAATACTCAGCAAAATGTGATATTCAGCAAAGGTAATACATTTTGGATTGGAATTTTACTCTAATTAAAATCTTTCCCCTCAAAAATAATGTGAAATGATCATTTGTAGAGCCCTATACAGATAGTTCTTTAAAATTTCACTGATAATGTCCAAATCATAATTATATTACAAAGTAAATATAAAGGAAGAAAAAAGGTACCACAAATACACACTACATGACTTAGAAAAGCAAACAAAAGACGGAAGAAAGATAGCTAACTATACAAATACTAAACATAAAAATCAACTTTCAAATGACTCATATTAAATATAAAATTGGTTATTCCTTTCTTAGAGATTCTGATCAAGTTCTCTATCATGTGACATATTTGATTTTTAGGTTAGTAATGAATATTCTCTTCAAGTGAATATGAAATTAGACAACTCTAGAAAGAAAGAAATTATACTTGAAATATTTAATAAATTAGGGTAATCTTACCCAAATGCATCTTCCAGGTATTACCTAATTACCAGGAGCTACATAACTACTAGAGTGATTTTTGTCTAGAGTTGTGTTTTAGACCATTGAACATTCGTGTTTCAATGTTTGACATTCATGACAATGTCAAGGACCTGTGTAATTTATGCAAATGTCCCTCTCTCTCTCACACACACACACAAACCTGACAACTCTTTCTCCCACCTTGCCCTCTCAGTCTATTTCCAACCATTCCCAGAATATTTCCATTTGTATTTAAGCTAGCTGGGCCTCAATTTGTACGAGAAAATACACGCATACATATGTACTCATATTTAACTATTCTTCCTCAACATTCTGTCATTCTTTGCTTCCCTGACACAATCTCGTACCAATTAATTTTATTCTTCAGTGCTACTTACATCAAACAACCTACTAAATAAACCTTGCTCTGTGCTTGAGTCGTCATTGTGTATTCTATCACGTTACAGCAAAATCCCCTTTCTGTCTTTATATCCTTGGCGGAGGGAGTAAAGATAAAGCACTCTGGCAGGATTCAGCTTCCACAGCCCGGAGCCGACGGCCCCCATGCCAATGCCTCCTGCAAAGCTAACTAGTGCTCAAGCAGGAAGGTGCCAGGGAACAGCCAGGAGTCAGGAAATTCAAAAGACTAACTAAAATATTAGGATACCACCCCAAGGATGTGAGATTTTTCTACAACAGCAACTGGGGCTAGAGCTTAAGAGAGGAGATAGTCACTTAAGACACAATAGCCCACTGCTGGTATTTGTTTGTCTTTATTATAGGAACAACATTGTATACAACATTTTTCAGTTATAAGGCATAAAAATCTAACAAATACCAATGAACTCACTACCCCACCTAGAACTAACACGCTACCATTTACTCGTCTGTTCCTCCTCTATCTCATTCCATTGCCTCTTCTTCCAGGTTACTAAATTTTGTCATTCCTTTTAATTATTATTTTTTTCTTTTAATTTTTTAAAAATAAAATTTGCCACAAATGCACATATGCTTAACATATTATCTAGTTGTACTTATTCTTGAGCTCTTTAAAAATGGCATAATACCACTATAATCGGTGAAGACTAACTTTTTCACTCAGCATTGTTTTTCCAAGATTCACCAATGTTGCTGTGTGTAGCAGTTCATTCACATTTATTATTTTATAATATTCCATTGTGTAAATATCATATTTTATTCAATCTCCTGTCAATGGACATTTGAGTTGTTTTCATAATTTGCTATTACGAACACTGCTGCTAAGAAGTCTTATATATGGCTCTTGATAAACTACCTATAGTGGGTTTTATTCATTTTTCTGTTGGATGGTTTCTTTTTTACTGATTTGTAGGCATTCTTCATACACTCATCTTTTGCCAGTTATGTGTATCTTACGCATTCCTCCCAGTGTGTGGCTCATCATCTTATTTTCATCACACTGTCTTTTTATGCATAAAAATTGTAATTTTAAAACACTGAATTTATCAATCTTTGCTTTTTATTGTTGGCATTTTTTGTGTCTTAAGACTCCGCTACTCAAAGTGTGGTATACAGGCCAGCAGCATCAGTATCCCCGGGGGGCTCATAAGAAATGCAGGCTCTCAGCCTTCACCCCGGATCCACTGAATCAGAATCTGCATTTTCCCAAGATGCCCTGGTGACAAATGTATTCTAAAGTTTAAGAACACTGTCTTCAGACATACCTCCCTTCTCAAGGTCAGAAAGATACTCGTCTATATTTTCTTCTAAATATATTTTCTTCTCACAGTTGCGGTAGCCTGAATTACTCTTCCCAACTATTCCTTCCTATCCCTAAATGCATTATACACCCTTTATATAGTAAGTCCCTGCAGTCACCACGGACAGACAGACAGTGCCTTCCTACAGGTAGAGTGTGTGCCCTGTATAGTTTCACGTGACTGGTTTGGCCAAAGGACTGCAGTGGATGTGGCATACGTCATGCCCAAGCAGAAACTTTAGAACGGATGTGACTCAGACTGATCTCTTGTTCTTCTCATGGTATCACAGGACCAGCATATCAAAAATGGGGCAGACTCCTCACCTCAGCCCGGGTCCCTGAACGAGAAGACACGTGGAAGAGAACCACAGCAGCTGACTGACAGCTCCCAATATGTGATATGAGCCAGGAAGAAATGTTTGGGGTTTAAGCTGCTAAGACTGAATTTTTTAAGTCAGTAACAACCTTATAAAAGTGAATAAAACATTCAAGTCCTTAATCCATCTTGAGGTTACCTAGACCTAGAATTAGTGAAATGAAATTGTGAAAAGGCATCTAATTTCATATTTTTCTATATGGAAAACCAATCGTCCCAGCATCACTTATGGATCAGCCCTCCACCCCCCACTTGAAATGCCACTGCTCACATACATCAAAGCTACTTATTTCCACAGGTCTGCCTGGTACTCTCCTCTGCTAAATATAGTCATTCTCATGCCAATCCCACATCATCTTAATCACTGGACCTTTACATTAATGAAGTCTTGAGATTCTTCCTTAGGAGCTTCTTTCCTATTCTTGGCCCTTTGCTCTTTCTTATAATTTTGGACTCAGCATGCTACAGTATAAGAAAACCTTCTTGAGATTTGGATTGGAAATATATTAAATATATATATTAATATGAAGAAAACTGACAGCTTTACAGTATTGTCTTCCTACTTGTTAACAACAGCCATCTCTCCACTTGATTAGGTTTCCTTTCATGTCTTCCAAATAAATTTTAATTTTTGAATACAGACTCTGGTTGTTGGATTTATTTCTAGATACTAGGTTACAGATTCTCTTAGGTTCTCTACACAATTATGATCTGCAAATGACAAGAGTTTTTGTATCTAGCATTCTAATCTTTTGTTGAGCCTAAGAATACTGAGTTATAGAAATGCCCCCTATATTTTTGGAGACAAGATTTGATTTCAGAAGTCAAATAAGGCTTTGTCTTAAAGAAAAAATAAACGTGTTAGTTCAAAAGCTGCCTTGCCTCAGGACGGCATCTCATCGGTCAGTGACAGCTGCATTTCAAAGAGACAGCTGTAAGCTGGGCCTATGGTTCTCACCTGTTTTGAAAGACAAGGCAGGCCTCACCTAGAGCCACAGGTTGCCAGAGCTGATTGACAAAGGTCACCAGAGATGAGAGCTGATCAAACAGATATGCTAAAAAGGGCCCAGACAGAACCATGCGGTTAAAGTAATTAGCAGAAGGCACAGCTCATGTTGACTTCTGGGATCATCTGTCTCCAAAAACACAATTACCAGAGCCAAGATGTCTCTTGTTTTTTACAAAAGTAATAGCCTTATCATAAAACTTAGAAGTTTGCCCTAAGAAGATTTTGTAACTCATTGTTTACCTAGATAAAGTTAGTTAAAGGATCTGTAGTAGCCTTTTATAAGACTTTGATCCTAAACCAAACTGACTGTTATTATGTAAATCCCACTGCCCTTGGCAACCCAAGCGTGTATCTGCCCTATAAGTACCCATGTAAAAAGTTCAGTCTTTGTTATATCTCCGCAGGAGAGATATATACTGTCCAAATACCCTCCCTTTGTCTATCTTCATAAACCTTTACTTTATAAACTATATCTTTGGCTCTGCGTAGTATTATTTTTTATTTCTGTTTCCTACTATTTTTTCATTCTTTGCGACGACCCCTGCCTGAGAGACCTGACCGGAAAAACCTCTTTGCGGGGAGCGTAGCTAACTCCCCGCAATCCTTATGCCTGTTAATACTACTACTCTCTTATTGGGTTGGCTGGCACTCAGGTAGGGTATAAAGAAATAATTATCAATGGGGCATCCTTTGTCCTATACCTGATTACACAGGAAACGTTTCTACACTTCCCCCATTAATATATATTCTCTGCAGGTTTTCTGCACACAATCTTTACTGATCAAGAACATTTCCTTATACTCAAAGTTTGGTAAGATCATGGATATAGCTCAGTGATCTAGAAGAATTACTAGACATAACCAGATGTGTGGTTTTCTTCCAGCAGGAGCTCACATCTGAATCCTTACTATGCAAGTGCTATACATGTATTTTCATTTCATTCTAATGACACTATATGAGGTAGATACTGTTATTATTCTCTTTTTTACAGATGATGAAACTGAAACTTAAAAGAAAATTAATTTCCCCAATCAAACAGCAAGAAAGAGGAAGAGATGGAATTTGAAAGCAGGCCACCCTAACTCCTGGGCCAAGTTCTTCAACACTTGCTACAGACCATCTGATAGTGACTCACAGGACCTTTCTGGCCCCAGAACGGATGCCTTTAGCAAAAATGGTTCTACATCTAACTTTGCCTTTCCAGGATTTACATTCTACTCCAATTTGACCAGGGATTCCTTCAAAAGTCCTTCAAATCATCCAAGCAGGACAAATTCAACAGGGTGAAAAAAACAGGATGAAATGAGCTAAGAATTTTAAATTCACATGAAATAGGACTTTAATGCCACTGATAAATATTTGAAAATATGCACAAAGATGGCTAAACAAAGCCAAGGAAGTCTCAATCACACCAAGAACCTGGTATTTACCAAACCTGGTATTTACCAGGTTGAAATAGATAAAACGTGAAATAACATGTTTAAGGAAACAAGCATGCTTAATCTGGGAAAGAAAAGGCTAATGTGCACTATAACTGTTTATATAGAGACATACACACATCACATATATAGATACACAGTGGGGGAAGGGGTGGGAAAACCACAGAGAAAGAACAGAATTACCCTATATTTCTCCAAAAGGTCAACTAATGCATCAAATTAAATCAATCCAAAAAAACTTTGAAGAAAAATACTGTCCATATCTGGCAGACACTGTGATGTATGACCCAAACTCCTCACTGAAAGACATGTAGCCCCAGCTACTGGGAATTCTCAGTCAGTCCCTTCAGGAATTGCTTCAGCTGCCGCGACCTGCCCCACTCAACATCTTGCCCTTTGCCAGGGTGACCACATCCTGACTGACTGATGAGAGTATACAGGCCTGGCCATCTAGAACAAAGGAGGGCTACTCCAATGGGGTTGGCCAAGGCTGTGCTATAATTGGGCCTTTGAGGCAGCTCAACTTCTCCCTCCCCCAAGTCTGGACCTCAAGGGCATGCCTTGATCAACATTCTGCATGCTCAACTGTCTGTATCTGTTTCCCAAAGCAGCAGACCTCCCAGAGAACCCACCTTCTGACATCTATAAAGGAACTGACTGCCTCATCAGACTTAAATAGAAGAAGCAATCAGCATTTGGTGTGTGTTTACTACGTTCAAGTGGGGGACACAAACTTAATCTGGAGGTAACGACATGTTCACAAGTAACTTTAAAGCTAACACAATGCGATTTCAGCACATGCACAGAATGATCATTCTCAAAGGCCTTGACTCTTTCACAATGCAAATAAATCAGAATCCAGTTTCCACTCTACAGAAACCCTACATTCTATGTCTAAGAACATCCTAATCAAAGTCCTGGGCACTGTAGCCACCTACAGGTGTGGCCCCTTTTGATTCTCTTACAACCACTATCTACTTTCAATGCACTTCTGTTCAGAGAATACTGTAAGTCCTTCAAAATGTCTAGAACTGCAACTCTCCAAAGAGTATGGCAGCCCACCAGTGGCTATGTAAATTTAAATTAACTAAAATTAAATTTAATTTAAAATTCAGTTCTTCAATGGCACTAGCTGCATTTCAAGTATTAATAGCTCCACATGGCCAGTGGATCCAGAATAGAGCAGATAGTGAATATCTCCATTATCACAGAAAGTTCTACTGAACTTCCACAGCATGTCTGTAACGTCAAGATTTGGGAGACTGGTGACAATTCCACATCGTGGTTCAACAGTCAGCTGATTTAATTCTCTGTAAACTAGGAAAAATACAGATTATCCTATGACCAAATTATCAAGAACTCTGTTTATATTTATGTTTGTACTACCACACTTCACACAAAAGCAGTAGGTAAAGGGTTGGTTGCTTCACTAAACAAACCCTCATGAGCCTGTCTGCCCTTCCTACTGGCTCTTGCCATCACCCCCTAGCTTAACCTTTTACACAGCTTAGGCGCCAATCTGGCTCTGCATCTTCCATAAGTGACTAAAAACTGCCCAAAATTTTCCTAAATAATATTTCTTCCTGTTCTGCTTAATTCATTTAAAGAATCCAAACAAGTATAATAAGCAAGGCCTTTTCCTCCAAATTTTGAAAGAGAAAATCAGACCACATCAACAGAGAAATAGAGCTCACGTAAAATGAAAGCCAAACAGCTAAATCTCAAAGCAAAAACCAGACGCGTGAAAAAAAGAATTCTTAGTCTCTGCAAGAGTCTTTCTAACAGTTCTATAATCTTAAGGCTGTGCCATCCACCATTCTGGCTTGAGGCCAAATGGATATTTTCTAGCAGACATGGATTTTTCCTTGTTTTTGTTCTACCCCAACTCCTCTGACAGACCTAGCTCTAATGAAAAGAGATGAGTTTGGGGAAATGAGTCACAGCTAATGTGTATAGTTTATCCCCAACTTTAGCACCTGTTGTAGATTTAACTGTGTCCTCCCAAAAAGATAGGGTCTAGTCTTAACTCCATCACCTATGAACATAACCTTATTTGAAAATAGCATCTGTGCAGATGTATTCAAGTTAAGATGAGGTCATACTGGATTAGGAACCCTTAAATGTGCAAGAGTTTTTTTGAAAATGGAAGAATGAAATGCAGAGGGGAAAACGGTATTGTGTCTAAAGGGATAAAATATCTGCCTGACACTGTACAGATATAGCTACCAGCATATTAAAAAGAAGCCCATGAACTGCATAAGGAAGGCTCTCAGACTGACTGCTGTGAGTAAATGTCCCAAAATCTGTTCCTCAACTCTGAGATGATCAGAACAGAAGGCAGATGGGGGATGCCAAAGGACGTTGACTTAAGTAACCACGTAACCAATATGTAAACCAGAAGACCAAGAGAGGAAAATGCTCTCCCCTCGTGATAGCTACATCTACTTGAGGGGCCCAACTGAACATTCAAAGTTACCCTAAGAGCTCAGAATTAGCAAAAGGAAGGTAAGATATTCTTATGGTCATTTTACCAAGTGGAGACTGCAAGATCAAAGAAAGCCCCATGACCAAAGCTTTAAGGGTCATAAGAGTCACCTTCCTACATTAACTATATCAAATCTTATAAATATCTGCTTTCTTTTCTACTACCATGATTGATTCCTCAGGCTACATTACAGCCTTCTTTGAACAGGTTGCATGAGACTCGCTTAAAAACAAACAAACAAAATAACAGTATAGGGAAATATCCCAATCCTACAGACCATTTCCAAGACTCTTTCACTTCTATAAATAACCAATCCCATATATTACATATTAGGGCTAGTTTCTCTGTGATACTTCCTTTTACCCAAGTTCTAGAGAAATTTTAGTGAAACTCACTTAGGCACAGACTACACCTATCATCATTCTCTCCCGGACCTGCAGCCATGCCCTCTCTAGCTCTGCCGGCTGCTCCTCCTCTCCCCAGCTCTCCAGACTGTCCTTGGACTTCTCTATCCACATTCACTTCCTCCACTAGGGCCTCCAAGAGCAAAATAATTTGAGCCATACATACATAATTTAAAATTTCCTAGTAGCCATATTAAAAAAGAACAGGTGAAATTAATTTTAATATATTTTATTTAACCCAATATATCCAAAATAATATCACTCCAAATATAATCAAAGTAAAAGATTATTAATGAGGTATTTTACATTTTCTTTTTTCATACTAAGTCTTTGAAATCTGGTGTCTATTTGACATAGCACATTTCAATTCAGATTAGCCACATGTCAAAACTCAAAAGCCACATGTGGCTTGTGGCTGCCTCACAGCATAACCCTAGCTGACCTCCCCTAGTCCCATGATTCTAAACACAATCTAGGTAGTGATTGCTCCAAATTTTCTCTCAACCTTGCTTCTCTCCCCTGAATTCCAGAATTTTAATGCCACCAAGCTACTAGACAGTTAGGTGTGCCTAACTGGCATCTCAAACTTAAAACATGTCTAAAACAAAACAACACAACTCTGCATTCCCACCACCTTCACCTGTGCCATGACTTTCCCGATGTCAGTCAAGGGCAACTCCAGGCTTTCATCACTCCTCTCATCCCACATCTAATCCATCAGCAAACTTAGTTCTACCTTCTTAATGCATCCAGAATCGGGGTCTTTCACTTGCTCCTCCTTTTCTGAAATGCTCTGCTCTTCAGACATCCCCACCATCTTTCGCCCTTACTCTTTCAGGTCTCTCTGCTCAATTGTCATCTTAGCAGCCTTTCAACATTCACTCTGCACAATACAACATTCTATCTCCTGCTATTTTTCCCCTGAACACTGATTTTCCCTTGACCTATGTATCTACTTATTTGTATTATCAGTCTTTCCCCCAACCCCCACCAGGACAGAACAGTACCATGTGCAGCAGCCACAAGGGTGTCCTGCTCAGATCACCCTTTGAGAGAAGCTGCTGCAGAGAGCCGAGCTGACAGCCTCTCATTGCTGCCCATTCAGAGCCACCATAGCACTGACACCAAGCCATGCTTCCCTCAGGCTGCCCCAAGCCAATGGCTGAATGAGAAGAGGACATCAGACCCAGGCTCCCGTCTGATGCAGGGTGCACAACTCTGGCATGGGGGCTCCCTATCAGCTTTGTCAAGACTTTGTCAAAACCATACTGTGATATGTGGCAGCTCCTACCCAACCCTTCCTTCCCTCTCTCCTTTCACAGCGATCAGACCAAAGTAGAAGTTGGAAGGCTCTTCCTACATACTCCTGCTCCACCTGCTTTTCCTTCCCAGGCTAGTCCCTCAATAAATCTCCTGCATATCTAATCCATTTTGGCATCTGTGCCTAGCACACTTTAGGCAGTCAAAATTATTATTATTATTTTTAGGCTGGTCAAGTGAAGTCAACAATTATTTTGTGAATGAATAAATCCCTAGGTAGACCAGGGCAGTGGAAAGAACATGAACTTTAAGTTGTAAGGATGGAAGTCAGGGCTCCTGCTCTGCCATATATTACCTGTGACCTTAGGGAGGTCTTTTGAGACCTCTTCTGAGCTCTGGCTTCCTCATTTGCAAAATGACAATAATACCAACTCTCTTGAAGGGTTGTTAGGAGGCTTAAATAAAACGGTTTGCCCAAGGTCCCTAACATGATGCCTGGCAGGCTAGAACTGTTAATCAGTGTTGGCTCATTCTCCCCTTACCCATTTTCTGTGGCTACTTCTAAGAATCCTTCACCCTTCCACTTCAAGAATTCTGACCACTTTTTAATTAAATAAAGCACCAAATAATCCTAGTGAACCTCTTGTTCAATTAACCCTGATTGATGAATAAACTTCATTTTCACTCCTGACTTACCTGAGCTGAGGGTTTGTTTTACTTCACTTAAGGAGATAAAATCTCATCAGAGATAGACATTTTAACACTCTGAAACTTAAGCTGTTTCCCTAAAGCTTCAAGTTAAGCATACTTTTTCAAAAGCAAACAATACTTAAACCTAAAATTGCAGTTGAGTACCAACTTATGATGGCTAAGTTTTTTTAAAGCTTTTTTATGTCCTAAATTTTAAAGTCTGTAGCATTCTTGATCCATTATGGAGTTTTTCAAGAAAATACACACTGAATTTGCGTGAATTTCAAATAAAGTTGGTTTTGTTTTTTTTTTAAAGATTCAAGCATGGTAAGTGATGAATCATTTATACATACATTCTATAAAGTCCTCAAGATAACCTATTAGTGGTAGTCACTCAAAGGGAACAAGATTAGGAGGTGAGAGGATGAGGTGTTCTTACTTTATATGAGTTGGGGTTTGTTTTTTTTTTATTGTTTTTGTTTTTTGAGACAGGGTCTCACTCTGTAACCCAGACTGGAATACAGTGGCGCAATCACAGCTCACTACAACCGCCAACTCCCCAGCTCAAGCGATCTTGCTGGCTCAGCCTCCCAAGCAACTAGAGCTACAGGCTCGTGACACCATCACACCTGGCTAATTTTTTAAATTTTTCGTAGAGACGGGGTATCACTATGTTGCCCAGGCTGGTCTCTTATTCCTGGCCTTGAGAGACCCTCCCTTCTTGGCTTCCCACAGTGCTGGGATTAGAGGTGTGAGCCACTGTGCCTGGCCTGGTTTTTAATAAAGTCTTTGCAGAACTGGCTACTTAATTTGCGAAGCCCAGTGCAAAATGATAATGTGGGCTCCTAGTTCAAAAATGATTAATATCAAAAAAATAAAAAATAAAAAAAATGACTAATATCAAGGCTGCAACAGCTGATCATTGAATCAAGCAAGAGACCCTGGTGACTGTACAGGTTGCAGCCTCATGAACCCAACATTGAGCTTTTATTAATCTAATATTCAATGTGCAATACAAAGAACTTGTGCTTCCTTAATAGTATGAAATTATTTCATAGGACTACTTCAGAAGAAGAAAATATCCAGCTTAATAATCTCTAAAACTATTAAAACTAATAGGGCAATCATGAAAATTTTTAACATGATAAATGATAATTCAGAGAAGTGAAACACTTGTTGGTCGATTTTTTTTTAAGGCTGCTGGGAGTAAGGAGGTTATTCATGAAAGTTTGCCAAGGCTTATGTACAAGAATGTTCACTGTGGCACTGTGTTACAATAACAAAAACATGGAAACCCATCCCATCAACTAGTTAAATAAATTCTGGCACATTCACAGAAAGACTAGGCACGTTACAAAAGAACACAGTGAAGATCTGTACACGAAGATCTGTATGTCTGAAATGGAAAGCACTCCAAGATACAAAGTTTAGTGCTTAAACCACAACACAAGAACACTCTCTACCAGGATTTCATTTTTTTAAACATAAAGGCATAACTTTTTTTCTATGATACCCAAGAAATTTATCAGCGGTTTTCAAGGGAAGATGAATTCAGGATGGGTAATGGGATCAAGGAGACTTGCTTTTCATCTTACAATTTACTGTATTTTTAGATTTACATGTTTAAAAATAGGCTTTATAACAGCTACTTATATTCAAAACAATGTTTTAGCAAACCATACAAAATATACTTTAACAGATTTACCTTAAACTTTAAAGTTTATAAAAACAAGAAACTCCTTCAGATGGTACTAGCAAAAGACTATTAACAAAAATACAATCAATACTCAATTATCTATGGTGGTAACCAAAGAAAGCGGTGGCAAGTAACAACCAAAAAAAGGGGATCAGAAAATGCTAACAAGGAGCAAAATGCTAATCAGACACCTTTAAAAAGGCTAGTAACTGTTCCCGCCCCTGCTCCTGCCCCCCACAAAAAATAGAAAAATTAGCTGGGCGTGGTGGCCTGTGTCTTTAGTCCCAGCTGCTTGGGAGGCTGAGGCAGGAGGATCGTTCCAACCCAAGAGTCTGAAGCTGCAGTGAGCTATTTTTATTATGATGCCACTGCACTCTAGCCAGGGCGACAGAGTGAGACACTGTCTCAAAAAATGGCTAGTAACTGAAGAAAAAAAACAAAGGGCTTGAATAAATCTCCAAACTGGGCAAACAATTTTGAAACGTAGTTACGTACTGACTATTAAGATTCCAGAGGTCCTTTGGAAAATGTAATCGAGCTAGAAATAAACTCCGTGCTGAAAGGAAAAATAAATCCCTACTCTTTCAAATACTGCTCCCCCCCACACACATACAATAATTAAAGTAACACAACCATATTACAAAAAACAAACAAACAAACAACAATAAAACCACCATCCTGGAAAAATGCATTGAGGCATATTTCTCTACACTTATTTATCCCCATGTATTTTTTTCCCCACAGTTGATTGATTCGTTTTACTTAAATATTTACTGAGTGATACACCCCCGCCAGGCATCATAAAGACTACAGTGTCTAATCTCTCTTACAGTCACTAGACAGAACTACACACACACACCCCCCAACACATTCTCAAGCATTTTTTTTTTGCAATTATTAATTTTTATGCCCAAATCCTTGGGGCAAGTTTTAAGAGATTTATTAGGAATATATAGATTTCCAATGATTAAAAAACTCAATTATAAATATAGTCAACACAAGTTAAACAACCATCAATATGTTCTATTACTGCAGGTAGGGCATTCCATGTTATTTTAGAACCAATAGATGTCACTTTTAAAGCTCCTGGATACAATTTGTCCCGACTGGGGATTTATTCAATCAGTAATGCATATACACTTAAATACAGTAACTAAATATTTAATTAGAAGTTTCAAAGTTATAGCTGGTTTTCCTCAGCTATCTACTCCCTATCCAACCTGAGGCAAGACTGCTAAGACAGAGGAAGAGACAGAGAGGTATGGAGAAAGCCTAGCAACAGGGAAGAGTTTTGGGGAAGCTGTCATAAAAGAAAATTTCAACAGATATTCTAAATACTAAATAAGGGGAGTCTACTGCTTAATGAGTAATTACAAGATGTAAGATTAAAGTGAAAACATTTGCTTTACTGAAAAATAATGTACTGTATAGTGTAAAATTTGACCATTTCAATTTTCCACTGACTTTCTAAAGCCCCGTACAAAACACCTGCTCGTTTACAGATAGGTCTGCTTGTCTTCTGAACAATTTAGGATCACTGTCATGACTCTGATCATGCAAAAGCCCTCTCCAATTTATTCCCAAAACTAATGAAAGAACATAGGTACAGTTGGAGACGAGATCAATTTTTTCTTTACACACATTCCACAGATAAATCTGTGGATTCTGTCATCATAAACCAGCATATACAATCAACCAACTACCCAACCACTACTGTTCTCTATACCTACCCCAACTAATAGCTAAAAGCTGCCACTTACTGAGCACTTACTATATGCTGAGCCCTGTTCTGAGTGAGTCACGTGGATTCACAAAGTTCTTATATAAAGCTCTTCGAACCCTACTCCACTTCTGCTGAAATCAGAGATCGTAAAGTAATTCTGAGTTAATTCAAACAGTTAGCAAATGAGTACTATGTAAAAGCCTATACTGCACACCAGAGGGAATCAGTAATGAATAAGATTTTCCTCAAGGAAGATTATAACTTAGGCAAGACCTCCACGTAAATAAACTAAAAAGTCATAAGCAAAAAAAATAAATAAATGAGCGGAGATATCAGGCAAGCACTGTGCAGAAGAAAAACGGTGAGGAGGTAATTGTAAATATCAGGTTACAGAAGTAGAAGTAGCAGCATTTAAGCCAAGTCTTCAAGATTTTGATAGGAAGAGAAAAGAGGAAAGGCTATTTAAGAGCAAAGGAATCAGACAATCACAGAAGCAGCCAGAGGTCTCGTGTTCAAATATAAGGTGACAAGAAGAGATGCAGTAAAAGATGAAGCTAAAAGTTATGAGGTCAGATGGCAAAGATCTTAGTGATTTCCTAACACTTTAACACTAATTCTCAACCGGGGAAGCAGGGTGGTGGTGCCTCCAAGGTGAAAATCTTTGTAGGAGTAAGCCTACAGCTTACCAACATAATATGTCATATCACTCAGATGTGACAGAATGGGGAGAAATGCTGAGAACCTCTGGTGTATACCTGGGGTAGGGGGAATGATATAATGTGATTTACATATTAAATAATTCTGGCAACAGAACAAAGGAAGACCAGAGAGACCACAGAAAGGGAGGCTAGTTGGAGGACTAGAGTAACAACCTTCATAAGGAATGATAAGAGCCTCTGGGAGGGCAAGGGCAGAAGAAATATGGAAGAAGGGTGAAGAAAAAAACTGATGGAAAATACTCATGGAGGCAGACCTGGTAAAAATCTGGCCAAAAAGGAAGACTCTAAAGGTTCCAGGCTGGGTAAATATTCTGTAAAGCAAGACATCTTATTACCCTATATCTGTACAAAGATATGCTGCACACAAAGTATAGCCACTTTAAGTGTACTACAAAGCAAAAACAGCAACTGTTCTCATTTCACAAAGACTGAAGTCCAAAAGAGATTTAACAAACTTGCCCATGGTGATCCTGGTGGTAAGACATGGGCCAAGAAGCAAACCTGAGCCTTTCAAATCCAGTTTTAATGTTCTTTTAATAAGCCCTGCAAAAAGCAATTACTTTTTATGAATATAATAAATTTCCAAAAAAAAAAAGTTTTTAATAGGCACGGTCTCACTATGTTGCCCAGGCCAGAGTGCAGTGGCTATTCACAGGCACAATCAGCACATTACAGCCTCAAATTGGGATCAAGTGATCCTCCTGCCTCAGTCACCCAAGAAGCTAGTACCATGGGCACACACCCAAAAAGGAAGAGTTTTAAAGAAAAAGCATGTAATCTGTTGAGAGTGAAATTATATTTCAAATGTAAGGAATATTTTTAAACTTGTGGTCTGGTTCTGTCTACCCAAGAAATAGGGCAATGATTCACAGCCAGCAGTGCAGATGCTGTGTCCACTTCCTTGGACCCTGAAAGTTCAGATACAGATGGGAAAGGTGACAGATTTCACTTTACATAAAATACCACTTGTTAGGTGATTATATGAAAGGCCAAAAATAACTATAAAGAAATATTCTAAATAGTAACTATCTTCAACATAGTAAAATTGCATTTGAATGCTCTGGTTGGTACTGATGTTTGTTATAAAAATACCTTATATACTAATATAGCCTTTGGCCGGGCGCGGTGGCTCACGCCTGTAATCCTAGCACTCTGGGAGGCCGAGGCGGGTGGATTGCTCAAGGTCAGGAGTTCGAGACCAGCCTGAGCAGAGCGAGACCCCGTCTCTACTAAAAATAGAAAGAAATTATATGGACAACTAAAAAAATATATATAGAAAAATTAGCCGGGCATAGTGGCTCATGCCTGTAGTCCCAGCTACTCGGGAGGCTGAGGCAGGAGGATCACTTGAGTCCAGGAGTTTGAGGTTGCTGTGAGCTAGGCTGACGCCACGGCACTCACTCTAGCCTGGGCAACAAAGTGAGACTCTGTCTCAAAAAAAAAATAAATAAAAAAAAAAAATAAAATAAAATAATATAGCCTTTAAGGTAGATTACAGACTTTGACTTTATGTAGTAAAACATTTGAGCATTTTCATGGTTTAAACCCCTGAGCAAGGTGTTGCAGGTAAAACGATGCATGCTCACCACAGCAAGGGTTTAACATAAACGACTTAAAATACAGCACAATACAGAGAATAAAGGAAGTACAAATAGAGGATGATGACTGCAGAAAGGAATACTTCATTTTGACAGGACTTTTAAAAAGTCCAGAGAGGACATGACATCTGATATGAACTTTTAAAAACTGGAGGATACCATGGAGTACTGATCAAAGAAATAAAAAAAAATAAAAAAAAAAACTGGAGGGGTGGGAGTGAGAGAGGACATTCCAATCAGAGTAAAGAATATAAGCAAAGACCAACTAAAATAGCTTGGCAAGTTCAGAGAATCAAGAGTAGTCTTGTTTAGATGGACAGTGCGGCAAGGGGACAAAGACGACAAGATAAAGTACAGAAAGGACTGAGGACCAGATTGTGAGGGGCCTTCAACGTGACGGCCGGTGTGTCTGAATTCTAAGCTCCAAACCACAGGTACTCTTGGGGGCTCGCTCAGCCACAGGCTGACAAGATCTGATTTGTGTTTAGGAGAGATGACTCTGGTAGCCAGGCAAAGCACAGATAGGAAAAGAAAGAGGCTGAAAACAAAGCTAAAAGCTTTAAGCCAAGCAAAGGAATCTGCGGTTTTTACAATAACAACACTAATCTAGTATTTTACAAGGGTTTGAGCAATGATGAAATTATTTCACATCTTGCCCCACTTGAGACATCCAGTGAGACAGGTGTCACCACTCTTCCCATTTTACAGCTGAGAAAACTAGCTTAGAGGCCACCGAGTGCTCCAATGCTACCAAAACAGGAACAAAGTCCAGACTCAGTACTTTTCCACACAATAGGAAATAAAATTAGCCAGGTGTGATGGCTCATGCCTGGGTGTGGTGGCTCATGCCTGTAGTCCCAGCACTGTGGGAGGCCAAGGCAGGAGGATCACCTGAGGCTAAGAGTTCAAGATTAGCCTGGGCAACACAGGAGACCCGACTCTACAAAAAATAAAAATCATAGCTGGGTGTGATGGCACACAACTATAGTCCCAGCTACTTAGGAGGCTGAGGCAGAAGGATCCCTTGAGCCCAGAAGTTACAGGCTGCAGTGAGCTATGATCATGCCACTGCACTTCAGCCTGGGTGACAGAGCAAGACTCTGTCTCAAAAAAAACAAAAATACAAAAAAAACACATACACGAAAAAACACAATCCTATTGCTTTTTAAGAGTGCTACTGTAAAACAAAGCACAGATTGAGCTGTATTACCATTAGAGAAGTGCTAAAAATTCATTTAATTTTCTTAAATGTCTGCAACTTGTTAATAAGCTAATTATTCTCAAAATAGTTAATTTGTCATATGTTAACACCATGTTAAAGACCTATGCTTTTTCTTTAAAGCAATCAAAACACCTGTACTTCTAATTTCACTTCCTATGGAACTAAACATTCAAAATATTCTACCCTCCCTTTGATGTTTCAGCGGTCAAACTGGCATTCCATTGATGAAACAGGCTCACATAAAAACCATTATACCCAAAACTGGAGTAGTTTTTGGAATTATTAAAAATGCAATTATTTAGCAAGTATAGCAATTGAATCTAGGTCATAAAATGTATTAATTGCAAGGAGCTTCTATAGGTATGCAAAAGCACAATTTCAGTAATAGTTTTTTCTTTCTTTCTTTATGGAGACTGGGTCTCACTGTGTCAGCAGGGGCTAGATAGAGTACAGTGGCAAGATAATAGCTCACTGCAACCTCAAACGGACTGGGCTCAAACGATCCTCCTGCCTGAGCCTCCCAAGTAGCCTGGACTAGAAGCAATCAATTGATTGTTCAGGCTGGTCGGGAACTCCCGGCCTCAGGGATCCTCCCGTCTCGGCCTCCCAAAGAGCTGGGATTACAGACTTGAGCCATCCACCCAGGCCAGAAATAGTTTTTGTCACAAAGAAAGACAGATTCTGAGACCTATTTAAGAATGGTTCAATCCAAATAACTGACAGAAGAATATTTGACCTTCAGGATGCAGAGTGATAGAGTCCCTCCCCTTCAAAGTCTATGAAATGGTCAAAGTGTTCTGGAATGGCCTTATATTGCATTAGAGAAATCTAGCTTGGGGATTTCACTGTATACATAATTTTATCTACAACATCACCTATCATCAAAACTGCTTGTCCCTACTCCCTTGCGAACTTTCTACCACCGTTTTTTAAATAAGCAAATCCAGAAATGTAAAACCCATTCTTAGGAATGTGAAAGATGAGTCAAAGTATCGACCAACCCAGATAATTATTACCAAGAATCACATTTATATAAATTATTCCAAATAATCGCATGCAGCTTCCCCACTTAATCCCCCTGCTATACTTTTACTGGGTTAAGTCTTTATAGCCAGCCTATAGAAAACAAAAACTGAAAGGTGGCAAAAAAGAAATCAAAATTGAGTTCTGCCACGATTTGGGGGTCCGCCTCCAAGAGCCCTGCAGGCCCTGTCATCTGCGCACCACACGCCGCGAGCTCAATCCTGGGACAACACGAAGCATTTCAAACACCAACTCTCGCCTCTCTGGCGGGAAGCAGCGGAGAGCTCGAGAAAAGCCGGCTGGAGACGCGTGTTTTGTAAGCGAGCGGGAGAGGGCCAGGCCCGCGGCAGGAGCAGCGCACGCGGTGACTTTGCCGGCCGGCCGCTCCGGCCTCCGGCGTAACCTTCGCGAACCTTGCGCCGAGCCGGCCCCGCCCGCCCCGCGCCATAGGCCGGCGCGCCCGTCACTCAGCCGGCGGCGGGGCCCCGCCCGCCCGCAGGCCCTACTCCCCCGCCCCGCGGTTTTCCCTTCTCCGGGCCCCAAAAGGACAATGCTGGAGGGGAGGAGGACAGAGGGGACGCGAGCGGGCGGATCAACCCGCCAGCCGGGCCCCGCTGCCGGGGACGTCGGGCGCCTCCCGCCCGCGCCCGCTTTCAGGGCTCCGCGCCCCAGCCCCACGTCCAAGCACCCCGCCTCGCCGCCCCCCAAAAGAGCCGCCCCCGACGCAACGACACCGGCCCGGGCGGGAGGCAGAAGAGGGCCGCCCCATTGTGCGGACTCATCGTCCACCGCCCGGCTCACGGCCGCAAGCCGGAGTCCCAGGGCGGGAGCTCGGACTGGGGTCCCGGGGTCGAGGGCCAGCCCGGGTCCTCGCGGAGCCCCGCGGCCGGGCGGCGGCGGCCCGGCCTCCCTCAGGCCGGCCCTGGAACCCCTCGGCGGCGACCAGCCGGCTTGCCCGGGCCCGCGCCCACCAAGCCCCCCGCGCCCTCCCTGACGCCCGCCCGCGGTACCTGCCGAGGCTGCCGGGCGGCGCGGCGGCCGGCGGGGGCGCCTCTCCTCGCTGCGAGGGGCTGCGGGCGGCTGCCGAGCGCCGGGTGGCCGGGCCTGCGCCTTACGTAAAGCGGCGGCGGCCCCAGCGCCACTCGGCGGAGGGCGGGAGGCGGCGCGCCGGGAGCCGCTCCGCTCCGTTACCCGGCAACTGGCCTCAGCGCCCCGCCAACCAGGAAGGCGCTCCATATCCTTCCGCCCAGGCGCCGGGATTACATCAGCGCGGGCCGAGCCCGCCCCTGCCCCGCCCCTCCGGCTTGGGCGCGGGCGCGCTGGCGGCGGGTGGGTTGAGGGCGTCCGGGACTGGGTCTGGCAGGGGCCGGGGTCGAAGCCCCAACCCTGCAGCCAGCGGGGGTGGTGGGAGCTGCTGGAGGAGCGAGGTCTGGAAGCGGCAGCTCACTTTGTGTGCGGGGCGTCGGAGAGGAGACGCCCCCTGCGCAGGGCTGCGTGGGGTTGCCCTGGGCGAAAACCCCCAAACTCCGCCGCTGACCGCGCCCCAGGCCCGACCCCGCCGGCGCCCGGGAAACGGGACTCGGCGTGCACTGCCCCTCCCGCGGCCCGGTGCGGCCCCCGCTTTGCTAGGCACGCGCTCCACCTGTCCGCACCCCCTCCGCGCCACGGCCTGGGATGGCTGGAGTGGGCGGTTTAAAATAAAGACTTTAATTTTTAAAAAATTAAAAAAAAGAAACCCAGAAGACAAGGTAAAGAAATGTGGCATGACTCTTTTTTTATTAAGTAGGCAAAAATAAAAGAAATTCTGGAAGATTCGAAAGTGGGTACCAAAAATGTGCACTAACCTTTTAATCAAAGTCTCTTCACACCCACCCACCTTCCCTAAATGCGACTCCTAGGCCTGTTCTAAAAAAGCACCATCACAGACACCAGAAAGGAAGGAGCTGGGGAGAATACCCACCCACAGAGAGGAGACAGGCCCGGAGGGGAGTGACTTACCTGGGATCATTTAGTCATTGATGTATTTATCAAGCACCCCCAGCTGCGGGCACTGCGCTTTTCTGTTCAGAACCTGCAGCTGTTCTGCGCTGGCTCCCAGGCCCCAGACCCTGAGCCTGGGAGAGGTGATCTGCCCAGGCAGTCAGGACACTGCATGCCAGAGGCGCTGGAGGGAGAGCCCAAGAACCATCACTTACGTACTATCTACAGGGTGTTTCTCCGGAATCATTTCTTTTCTTCTTCACAAAAATCCTGGGACAAAGCGTTATCATCCCTATTTCACTGGTGAGGAAGCTGAGGCTCAGAGAAAGTAAGTGATTTCACCCAAGCCTGGCTGCTAGCGAGTGGACAAGGCCTTCCAACTCCCCTCAGCCACACTGCCTCTTGCAGGAGTCGGGATTGGAGCCCAGGCTCTGCCCTCTGGGGCCTTCTTTAAACAGCTCTCTCCCTTCATCAGCTCCTAATTTTATTCTCTGAGTGTCCATCTCAGGAGAATGTTATCTCATCATAAATCACAGTGCATTTGTTCAATCAGTATCTTCTGAGCACCTGTTCTGGGCCTGGCTCAGTGCCAGGCAGGGGCCATCCTTGTGCTCCTGGAAAGCAAATTCAGAAAAGGTGGGAGAGGATGGGAAGGGTATGGGAAATCCAGAGGAATCTGGGAGCAAAGGCGGGGAGGGTAATGGAGCTTCAGAGTCTAGTTCCCAAGAGCCCCCAGGCTCCAGGATTTCACAGACCCAAATATTTGTTTCCCCCAAATAATGGGGGGTTTGCAAAGGATAGTCGACCTAGGTTTTTGCCACCTTGGTGACATTACTGTCATCTACATTCATATCTTACAAAAGGGAGTATTAACAGCAAAAAAAAATTAAATATTAATAGTAACAATATATCAGTCTCAAGAGAAAGGGAACACAGTTGGCAACTTTATGGACATATGTAATGCACACACGGAGTTTATTGACCTTATTTTTATCATTTTGCCACAGACCAGTTTTTACAAACCATGAACTAGCAGAACCTGAAGCCTTCTTGGAAGAAGAGGTATTTAAACTAAGTAGGAATTAACTAGGATTAATAGGATTTGCAGGTGGTGGGGAAAAATTGGCGATGAGGGAATGAAGTGTCATGTTTGCTTTGTTTCCTTAACAAAATAGCCCCCATCCTTCAGATTGTTTTGATAAAACTAGAAGTGTTGGCCAACTCCAGCCTCAGGGTCCCTGCACTTGGCTGATTCCTCTTTGAGGAACACTCTCTCCCTGGATATTTACATTGCTGGTTTCTTGTTGAAGGCTCAGCTTCAATGTCACCTACCCAGAGAAACCTTCCCTGATGCCCAGTTTGGAGTAGCCAACCTTCCCAGTCATGATGCCACCCCCCTGTTTTGTTTCTTTGTCCACAGCTCTTACCAGTATTTGAAATTATCTTACTTGTGTATTTGTTTCCTCATTAATATCAGCCTCCCTACTCCAGACCTACATCCCACGAAAGCAGGCATGTAGCCCATGGCATTTTTTTTCTGTATGCCCAGAGCCCACCACAGGGCCTGCCAGTTTGCAGGTGAATGACTGAATGGTCATCTGTGATGTGGTCAGAGTGGACATCGGGAGAAAACAGTCCTGCCTTCTTTTGAGCAATGGAGAGCAGGGTTCTCAGGGATGAGACCCACATCCTTTAGTGTGCCACCCTGCCCACAGCCTTCCTTCAAGCTCCTGGGGAGACCAGCTGAGTTAAAGTCAGGAGAACAGTAGGTTTCTTGCACTTGTGGGCTAAGATGCTTAGGGAATGCACAGGAGGCCAGAGGACTCTGGCATTAAAGCAAAGTTGGTCTGGAGGCAGTAGACTCCCCCTTTGGCATTTTCTAAAAAGAAATCATCTTGGTCTCCTGTGTACATCTAAGATCATTCATGTCATTTCTCCCATCTCAAGAGCACCTGCCATGGCTCCCCAACCCCTGCACACAGGCGAGGCAGTGAGGGGAAGAAGATGACAACTCCAAGTGGCCCTGACTTGGATGTTCTGGATGCCAGGGAGGATTCTGGTGGATGCCAGCTGGGACAGTGATTTTGTAATGTGCATGCATGGTGAACAGCAGGGACGAGGCTGGGTCCAGAATGCTACGTGGTGTCACATAGCACACACCGACTGACAGAAAGCAGGGCCAGGCCTCTTTGGCTCTGTGGTCTTGGGACATAAGCTCCCTCTTTGGGCCTCAGTTTCCCCATCTATACAAGGGACTTGGGCAGGAAGATTTCAGATGCCTGTGTGTGTGTGTGTGTGTGAGAGAGAGAGAGAGAGAGAGAGAAATTTAGAAACAAAATTTCAATGAATCACCAGTTTGAAAAAAGAATATGTACAAACCCTCACCTGTCACCCAACATTAACAATACCCGTTCCTGTTTACTGACCCCAAACTGCATGCCAGGTAATTTACTCACTTTGTCCTTAATCCCCACAATAGCCAGTAGGGGAGAGATTATCCCCATTTTGCAGTTAGAGATGCTGCTGAGGCTCTGGAGAGGTTAGGTGGCTTGCCCCAGGCCACACTGCTACTAAGTGGCAGAACCAGGATTTCATTCCTGGCCACACTGCTACTAAGTGGCAGAACCAGGATTTCATTCCTGCCCTGTTCTTCCTACTGTGCCACACCATTTCATTAAAATCCATCCTGAGTCAACTTTTAAATGAGTGATGCCGAGATAAGAACCCTGACCAAGTAAGCTCTTCATTGCCTCCCCACCAGACCAGCACCCTCATTTAGGACGCTAACTGCGCATCTCAGCTCAGATGCTATCAGCCAAGGTGGCCAACTGGCCCTCTGTCATGGCCTTCTCTCTCAGTTACCGCAGGCCTGCACCACGCTCCTGACAGCCCCGCCTCTTAGCAGCCCTCCCTCCCTCTTAGCAGTGAAGAGTTGAGGTCAAACCTCTGGCGTAACCTCCTGGTATGACCTTGAGTAGCTCACTAACCTTTGCAGGGCTTCAGCTTCCTAGTATATGAAATGACAGAAGGATAATGTCTGTCAGTTGTACGAAGGGCCAAACCAAATCAGAAGTGTGGTTGTCCCCTGGACACTCTATGATGCCATGTAAATGTCTCTGTCTTATTATTCTTCCAAACTTGTTCCAAGGAGTAATGACTTTTTCCTCACCTTTGTCCCTTCACCCTTCCCATTTCATGGGAAATCAACAATGTCACGAGCAGCCTTCCAACCCAGAAGTACGGTGTCATGGTGATTAAGCACACAGGCCAAGGCCACTGGATTGAAGCCAGGTTCCATCACGACTCAGCTGGCTGACATGGGTAAGTTACTTAGCCTCTCAGTTTCCTCATCTGTAAAATGGGCATAATAATAATAGTATCTCTCAGAGGATAGTCATGAAGGGGTAAGTGAATCCACACCAAGTGCCCAGCACACAGTAAACACTCAGTAACACCAGCGTCCATGACCAGCCCTCCTTACTCAGCTCTGAACCACCCCATCTCCGGGTCCCCCTCTTCCTCTGTCCCTCCCCACTACCCCTGTCACTCTGCATGTTCCTGGGGCAGTTTCATCGACTCTTGCAGCCAGAGTAACATGGGACTGAAGGACACCCAAATCTCACCCCCCCCCCACCTTTCTCAGAGGCCCAGACCTGCCTCCTGGGCTTGTCTACCTACTGGCGAGGCCCTGCCCCCATACGTCCCTAGCCGACTCATGGCCTTTCCCTGTGCTCTATTCACAGCGCACCCCTCCTCAGCTGCCTGAGCATTGCCCTGTTGAATCTGCTTCAGAAATAATGGCCTTGCAGGCAGGCTGAGATCAGACGCCCGGGTATGAGTCCAGGGCTGCCACTTGGAAGTTGCTTCCTCTGTCTTAGATGGCCTGCATATCTCTGAACTGGGAACAAGGAGAGCACCTCTGATCTCTTGATTCCTCTGCCTCGTCTATGAAGCCCCTTCCGATGTCTGGTGAACCCCCTCCCTTGCAGATCTGGGTGGGAAACAAAGCTGAGATATCTCTGCAGAGCCTGCAGGCCAGGCGCTGACCACACCTCCCTCCCAACCTCAGCCCTGATGATTTGTCATCCCCGTCACAACACAAAACCGTGCATAAAGCTTCCTCTGCACTGGTTTGATCTTCCGTGCCCAGAAGCACCCTACCGCAGGGAAATTAGCCTGCGAAGGAGTTGGAAATGGTTTTTAACCAATATATGGACATGTCTTTCAGTGGTCACCATTCAACCCACTATACTATGTCCCTACAAATCTTCTGTGGTCGTAAAATAGCACAACATTCACCCACTCTGGGTCACCTGATTTTTTTCTTCATAGCATTACTTGTCACATGTGTCACTGTATATTTATTTGTCTGTGGCTTTTCTGCCCCCAACTGCAAACTCCAGGAGGGCAGGCAGGACTCCATCTCCTTCATCCACTGCTGTCCCTCGGCCCCCAGAACAGGGCCTCACACACAGCAGGTGCTCAAAATAATATACATTGAATGAACATATAATATAAAGATCAGAAAGGACAAAGATTTACAGCCCCATTTAGGTCATTCCTAAAACACAGAATTGCTACTAACAGCTAATGAGACTATGGTGTTGAAGGGGGAAATAGATATAATTGATACTTATTAAAATGGAAATTATATGTTTAGATGCCATAATAATTTCATAGTCTGATGACAATGCTTAAATATCCTTGGCAGGAAGCTGACATCTTCCACAAAGAAGTGACTTTAAGTGAGAAGACCCCCAGGAAAGCTCCTGGCACACGCAGAGCCTGTCCAGAGCGAGCCCACAGTCAGAGGTGATTTCGCTTCTCAGAGCCTCCGTTTCCCACGTGGAAAAGTTAGACGGGGGGGCCAATCCCTAAGGCCCCTTCAGCTCAGACTGGGAGACCTTGGTGGTGGGAACGCCCATCTGCCCTGTCTCTCCTGGCCAGAGATATCTTCTCTGCCGACCCCCAGGGCCTGGGACCTCCATAACTCAGCAGCCCCTTCGGGGTCCACTCATCCTTGGCCACCATTTTCAGAAGCAGAAAGACAGTTCCCCAAAACATGACATCCAGGATGGGGTGCTTCTAATGTGCACCTCCATGCGTTTGCACAAGCTGTTCCCCCGAGCTTGAGGTGCATTCCCCAGCCCTGGAAAACTTATTCATCCTCCAAAGCCCAGCTCCGCTCTGGTGTCGTTTTCAACAAGAAAATCTCCCACAAGATGTTCTGCTGTCCCCGTCTCTCCTGCCCCGTAGCTTACGTGGACTCCTATGAGGGCGCTTACTGTGCTATATTGGGATGTGTTGCTGCCGTGTCTGTCTCCTCGCAGGACTAGGCCCTTCAATCTCTAGCACCTATGTTCAGTAAGGGCTTGGGAAGCCAGGCTCGAGGCCTGACCCAGATGCCACCTCTTCCAGGGTGCCTTCCTGGGGTCCCAGCCAAAGTGCAGCCTTCCCCTTCATCAGGAACTCTTCCTCCCCCGCCCCGAACACCTGCGCCCCAGTACCTGTCTTTGTTTCTTCTTTTCATCTATTCCTGTTTATTTACTTGCCTGTTACCTGTCCTCCCAATAGGATGTCAGCACCAGAGCAGGGACCTGGCCTAGAAAAAACTTGGTAGGTGCTCGGAAAACATTTGCCAAATTAGTTTGTGTCTGTAACTTATCCCTACCCCTTGACTGTGAGTTTTCCAGGGAGAAGACAGCCCCAACACCCCACAGGATCCTGGGTGCAGAGGGGTACTCAGGCCTGTTGGAGCTGTTACAAGGTGCTTGGACGTCCCGTCTCACCCCACCCAGACCTCAGAGCTGAAAGGACCTGGATGCTCTCCAAACCTAAACCTCCTGTAAGAATAGAGGCCCAATGCCCAGAGAGGGTGAGTGGTGTGCCCAAGGTTACACAGCAGAAGCAGCCTGACACCCATTCTCCTGACTGAATTTTCCTCTGTCCCAGGTCAGCTCTTGTGTCTTTCCTCAGTAAAGTCTCTCTCCAGAAGCCACCCTCTTCCCCTGAATTTTACCCATTCGACAGATATTAACATAAGGCTGGTTGTTTTCATGGCAGGGAGTCACTCAGGCTTGGATCTGAATTCTGCTTTTCCTGCCTCCTGTCAGAAGAGGGACCTGGGCAAATTGGTTGCTTTCTTTTCTTTTAAATGTTTAATTGTGGTAAAATACACATAACATAAAATTTACCACCTTAACCACTTGCAAGTGTACAGTTCAGTGTTGAGTACGTTCACATTGCTGAGCCACCATCTCGAGGACGTTTTCATCTTGCAAAACGGAAACTCAGCGCCCATTAAACAGTAACTCCCCATCTCCCCTCCCCCAGCCCCTGGCAGCCACCATGCTACTTTCTGTTTCTATGGATTTGACCCCTGTAGGTACCTCATGTACACGGAATCTACAGTATTTGTCCTTCTGTGATTGGCTTATTTCACATGGGATAATAACCTCAGAGTTCATCCATGTTGTAGCGTGTGTCAGAATTTCCTTCCTTTTTAAAGCTGAACAGCGTTCCACTATATGTGTAGACCACATTGTGTTTATCCCTTCATCAGTTGACAGACATTTGTGTTGCTTCCCCCTTTTGACTAACTGGAAATGATACTGCTATGGTTCATGTCTTCTTAAGCCTGATTCCTCCTCACCTGCAAACGGGTGTCCCTGTCCTCAGGTGCTTATATGAATTCCTTTGCCTGCCATTTGCCTAACAAGGAGCTTCGTCAGCAGAGGGAAATTACCAGCGTTGCTGAGTGATCGCTGCCCGCCAGGCGGGCTTCTGCAGACAGCACGTCTTTATGCATTGAATCCTCACAGCCCTGGGAGGTGGCTGCCATCGGAATCCCATTTTACAGAAGCGGAAAGAAATGGCCACCTTGCCCAAGCTTGCACAGCCAGGAAGTGGCAGAGCTGGGACAGGAACTCAGGCCACTGGCTCCAAAGCCAAAGCTTGGCCACTCGGCCATTGATTGTCCACACGACTGGGCTTCTCCCACCCACAGCACCTGCTTCGGTGTGCTTGTGAACTCACAGGCAACCGCGCCCACAGCCCGCTCCCTGAGCTCTTGCCACTGGCTTGTCCCAGGCCTTCCTGATGGTGCGAATGGGCCACCCCAGCGGTGGGTTCAGGTGCCCCAGGGAGAAAGATGAAGGAAGACACTAGAAGGCTCTGCAGTTCCTCTTGTGGACTGAAAGCTGCACAGTTATTCCTGAAACGTAGCTGTGCCTTCATCCCATGTCTTGGAAAATAAAACACCACCACCAACAAAACCCATTTGGGAATTATGTGAAAATTCCTATTTCACATTTCTTTTTTGAAAAAAATGCTACAAAAACACATTCTGTCTAGTTGACATGATCAAGAAGAGTATCAAACGGCATTCGCAGGGAACCCATTCAACCCTGAAGACACCGACATCCACCTCTCATCTACTCTGCAGTCACGCGAGGGAAGGCTGCGTGTGCTGCTGCCGCGGCCTCGCCTCCAGGGAGAAACCGCTGACAAGTCACCACACCTCCTGTCTGTGGCTCGATTTATAGCATCGCAGGGACTGCTGGAATTTCTGCCTCAAAACCATCTGGACTCATTACCCCTGTGGCTGGCACAGGGCCTGGGATTGTTCTTGGTTTGGGGGCAAAGGTGCTTGTGGCCCATTGGAAGAGCGCTTTCCTGGGCCACCCCAAAACTTCAGCCACCTCCTGGGCAGCATCAGCATTGGCTGGGACAATTGTCAGCTTGTGCCAGGTTTGGAGAAACCAACTGGCTCTTTGCATCCAGGAAACACACAAACAAAACAAACTTCTGTCACTCCTGAGGGGGTTGGCAGTTCAGGGTGAGAGCAGAGCATGTGTTTATGATTATTGTTTTCTGTACAGGCAACGGGAACAAAGAGCTACAGCTACGTGGCAACTGACAACAACTCTTGTTTCCCACAGGCCTACTATGCACCAGGCACTTTGTACCCATTGACTCTCTAACGTGCTTAGTGATCCCTTACCCCCTTTGTCATACAAGGAAACGGAGGTCCAAAAGGGACAAGTGAGTCACCCAAGCTCAGAGAGCAAGAAAGCGGCTAAGGCAGGATTTGAACTCAGTTCTGTCTGTTGAGAGCATGACCTGTCAAGACCTTCAGACCAGATGGGCTGTGCCAGGGACCTGGACCTGGAGCTAGGGTATGTGGAGGGGAGCCTGGGGACCAGGATTAAGGTTGGGGGTGTCTTGGTTTGGGGTCCCTAGAAGCCCTCAGACAGGGATTCAGTGCAAATGGTTTATTACAGAGGAAGGGTCCCAAAGATGGGTATCTCCTGATCCCTGGAACCTGTGAACCTGTTACCTCCCCGGGCTCCCTGTCCCCTCACAGTCCCAGGTTGCCTGCTTTCCCAGCCCGACCCTGCACCCTGCTCCTATAGGTACCCCAACCTCCAGATGCACTAGCCGCTTGCACTTCTCTCCATGGCCGTGCTTGTGCCTCCCCTCTGCCATTGCAAACGCTGGAATGCCCCTGCGCCTCTGCTTAACTACTGCTTTCTCCAAAGAATCCTCTTTCTGGAAGCTTTCCCTGTGGCCCCCAGGTAGGTGAGAGGTCTCTCTTGCACGCTGCACTGCTGGTCCTCTCAGCCCCCTACCCCAAGGTGCCGTACTGGACATGTCTGTCCCTTCCAGCAGGTTGTGAGCTCCTGGGGTGGTGGGCAGCTGTACCCAATGATGCCATCTCTTGGGCACCAGACCAGGGCCTGGCAGATAGGATGGCTCAGGAAAGAACTCTCCTCTGCAGAACCCGAGTCATGGGAAAGGCACGGTGGCTGCCCGCGGCCCAGCCCCTGGCTCTCAGCCTGGCTATTTTTATTTCTTCCCCCGCAGAGCTGAGGCCTGTGGGGCAGGTTCTCAGTCCGAGCCAGTGAAATCTGCCAGACAGACCGAGGACACTTGCTGGTGCTGCCCCTAACAGGGGCCTTGGGGGCCCTCCTCTAGAGCACAGTCCCAGACCTCAGCCAGCAGGCAGCGCGCTCAGAGCCTCTGGGACTGCAGGCGCCAGTGCGCTGCTGCGGTCAGGCCCCAGCTCTGCCCTGTTTTTTGCTGTGTGCCCAGGAGCAAGTCATGTCACCTTTTTGTCTCCTGGTCTGCCAAATGAGTGGGCACCTAGCTCTTTCTTGCAGGTCATTTTGAGGATCAAATGATACATTGATAAGTCTAATTTTAATGTAAATTTTAAAGAGGTAAAATAGTCACATAATTCAAAATTCAAAATACCGAAAGATGTATACTCGGTGCCAATCCAGCCCTTGTGCTCCAAGGCCTCCAGCCAGCCATCCTCCCTGAAGCCACCAGTGTTGCCATTCTCTTTGTCTCTAGATAGAGATTTACACACACACACAGCACCATTATGAAGGACCCACTCTGTGCTGCATGCTTTGGCACATAGTAGGTGCTCATAAGTGGTAACTTCTGTGCTGCCCCCTGTGACAGCCTCACTTCCATGATTATCAGCTTTAATGACTGTCCACCCAATGAGCAGCTTCTGGGCTCTATGCTAGGTTCCCCACAAATATTATCTCCATTTTTATGGACAAAGAAACTGAGGCTCAGAGAGGCTGGGTAACTTGGCTAAGGTCACACAGCTGGCTGATGGCAGAACCAGAAGTCAACACCCTGTCTTTGGACCCCAAGGCCTGTGCTCAGAGCCAGTCGGCTTCATTTCTGTGGCCCGTGTGACAATCCAACCTCGAGGAAACCACAGCCTTTCTCCATGGTCATTCCTGGGCACCTTTCCCAGGTTTTAGGCTTAACAGGTGTGCAGAGCTGTCCCTATGAGGACCACTTGTCCTGTGGACAAGCCATATGGAGGAATGAGACTGCAGGGCCTCCCAGTCACCTGACAGGGTCCTGCCTTTCTCCTGGAGACACCTGGAGTCACCACACCAGGGCAGCCTTCCCCCTCGTGGTGCCCCAATAGCCAGAGAAGCAGGGCCTTGTCCTAAGTTGCACAGCAAGGGAGTGACAGGCACTGCTCTGCCCTACAGGAAAGGGTGGCCCACCCGTACCTCAACAGAGTACCCCAAAGCATCGCTGGGATTGCAGTTCCCAGGTCTGGCAGGGCCGCCCATGGCTTATTCATCTCATGGTTCCCTCCTCACCACTGCAATCCCAAGGATCCGGGGATGAGACCTCGAACAAGGTCAGAGGAATGCATGGAAGAATTCCTCAACCCTTCTTCCATTAGGTTATGACTGACTTGAATCTAGACTCATTAAGAACACTCAGGATGTTTAACCCATTGTGATCCCTCATGAGTGGGAGGCCCTTGACTGGGAATCAGGAGAATTCTTTGAATTGGGTTGTCCCACTTACCAGCTGTGTGACACTGGGCAAGTTGCTTAACCTCTCTGAGCCTCAGTTTCCTCATCTGTAAGCTGATTCTATCCTGGGGGTGGATGAAAGTGTAATAAAACCTACCATACGGGTCATGGGGAGAATGAAATCAGAGGTAAAAGCACTTGGCAGTTGAAGATAAAAATCACATTAACCACAGCAATCCCAACACACATTGGGCCCCACTTCTGTACAGATACTGTATGGGCTTGTCCTGGAGCCAGACTGCCTGGGTTCAAGGCCTGGCTCAGTCAGGCTGTGTGACCTAAGACAAGTTACTTGAGCTCTCTGGTCCTCAGCTTCCTATTTGTAAAATGGAGGTAATATAGGAGCTATCTCAGGGGCTGTGATGACAATTAAATGAGTGTATCCATGTGGGTGATTAGCACAGTGTAGGGCCGTCGGCTACCAACAACACCATCGATAACTCGAAAAAGCAGCAGATCCAGAGAGGAGAGACACAGCTGCAGTCCCTGCTAGATTCTAGGCTCTGTTCATCACACCTAAACCCCACCAGCTGCATGTAGAGACCACTGCCCTCGGAGAGTAAGCCAGGCTTACACCCCAACATGTTGGGGTGTTGGGGTGCTCCATCCTGGGCAGGGCCAAGCCTGGGGACTCTGTTATCTGCACCACATTTAGTTCCTGGAAATGGGCGTGCCCTTTGGCCCGTATTGGTCCATATTGGCTGCAGCTGCTCTTGCCTGGGCCGGGGAGCGCAGAGAGAGGTTGCAGGCCTGACAGGGAGGCTGGGGTAGGGAAGGGAGGGGAAGCACACAGAGAGGCAGCGGCTTTTGTGGGGGCATCTCCACTGCCTCAGCTGCACCCAGGCACAGACCTTATCCTGTTAGAGGTTTACACTCCCAGAGGGGCCCCCTACCCCACTTGGAGGGCTGGCTCTGGAGGGCTGGTCCATAGTCACGGAGACCCAAGGGCAGTTCTAGATGCCAGGGTGTTGGTTTACAATGAGCTGTGTGTCTGTTCAGCAGAGAAGAATTTTCACATCCACAGTCCCCTCCCCTAGGACAGAATCAAATTCTGGTTAAGAGCTTGGGCATAGGTTTCCAAGCCACTCTGGAATTATTACTATTATTATTATTTTTTTTGAGACAGAGTCTCACTCTGTTGCCCGTGCTAGAGTGCCGTGGCGTCAGCCTAGCTCACAGCAACCTCAAACTCCTGGGCTCGAGCAATCCTCCTGCCTCAGCCTCCCGAGTAGCTGGGACTACAGGCATGTGCCACCACGCCCAGCTAACTTTTTCTATTTTTTTAGTTGTCCAGCTAATATCTTTCTATTTTTTTTTAGTAGAGACAGGGTCTTGCTCTTGCTCAGGCTGGTCTCGAACTCCTGAGCGCAAACGATCCGCCCACCTCAGCCTCCCAGAGTGCTAGGATTACAGGTGTGAGCCACCGCGCCCGGCCCTGGAATTATTAATAAGATCAGTTTTGAAGGGCTTGGGACAAGCTTCCGTACAGAGTTTGTGATGACGAGGGATGCCTGGAACATGCGAGCTGAGAGAGTGGACTCGGGGCATCATGACCTGAGTTTGCGGCCCTGCCCCAGCGAGCCCCTTCCGCCTCAGCAGAAGGTCTTGCAGAAGAAATGCTGGGCCTCTCCAAGGGTAGGGGCGAGAAGATGGAGAGATCTGGCATCCTTGGGGTCCCCAAAGGAGAAGCCGGAAGCATCTGATGGGTCCAGGGTCATCTCAGAGAGGGTGGGGACAATGCCACTAAAACCTTGAACCTTGGACTCTGCCCACATATGTTCCTTGTTAGCTGTGCCTATGTCCCTTTAGAACGAGTAGGGTGGGTGGCCTTGGGGCAAGGGTAACTTGTGGGCAGGGTCTCCCGGGGAAAGAGAGGGTGGTGGCTGGCTAAGGAGGAAAGGAACTGAGCCCAGTTCAGGCCTGTGGGAGGAAAGGGGGATCCAGAATGCCTGCTGGGCCCTGAGAAGTGTTCTGGGGCTTAGCAGTTGTCAGATTCCTGTATGTCCCCAGTGGTCTCCCATGAGCCGCCTCCTCTGTGCCATGAAGCTGAGCCCATCTGGACATCTCAGGACAGGGGTTTCCAGCTGGGGCTCTGAGCCCAGGCACCAGAATCCTGGTGCCACAACTGCCCCAGTGAGTTTCTCCCACACCAGATCGGGAGTGAGGAAGCGCAGGGGTGCTCCCATTGTGCACTGGGTGCGGGTGACCGGTCACCCCTAGACACTCATCCTGAACACAGCCGACATAGCTCTGGGAAGAAATTGCTCCAACAGGGACCTCAAAGAAAGAGGAAAAGAAACCCTGCCTAACAGACATGTGCCGGTGAGCTTTATGTCTCCACTTAGCCAGGCCCATTTTTTTACCACTCATCCAGGTGCTGCCGTGAAGATACTCCGTAGCAGTGGTTAACATCTACCATCAGTTGACTTGAAGTGAAGGCGATTACCCTTGACAATGTGGGTGGGCCCCTCCCAGTAGTGGGAGGCCTTAAAAGCAAAGCAGGTTTCCCTGAGAAAGAAAAGAAATTCTGCCTGTGCTGTAGCATCAGCTCCTGCCCGAGAGTCGCCCAGCCAGACCCCACAATTGAGTGAGTCAATTCCTTGAAATTGATCTCTTCCCTGACAGGACCCTGGCTGACTCCGAGAGGAAGCGGGCACCTCTCCCTTCCATTCATTCTCTGAGTGCTGACTTGGAACCGTGATGAACTCTAGACACTGTGCTAGACCCTGGGAATGTCACAGACACATTACAGGACAGCAGGGACACTGATGTGGAAGAGGTAAATATCCATTGTGAGTGGCGATTCACGCATTCGCGTGTACCCTAACTGACGGAGTTGGCGTGTGCTGGCGCAAGAGAGCTGATCACGTGCAGTTCTTCCTGACTTCCTGTTCCGTGATGTCATGTTGGTAGCTTGAAAGTGGCTGTGTTGGGAGTATTTACACCACGGAAATTGGTGAACTCAGCAAATCAGGGCTTTGTCCCACTCCCAGCTCCCCAGCACACCATTGGCTGTAAGAACACAACAAGCAAGGAGCCCGCTTAGATTGGGGGGTTGGAGGACTCAAGGAAGGCTTCTGAGTGAGGCCCAAAGACTAAGCAGGACTTAGCAGGATGGCGAGAGAAGGGAGGAGCAGACAGGCAGAGGGAACAGCATGTGGGGTGGCCCTGAGGAGAGAAAGAGCCTCCTTGTTTTGTCACCATCTCACCTGTCTGGGTTTCTCACCAGGTTGGGGGTTGGGGGTGGTATGTGTGTCTCCTTCATCTCTGGGTCTACAGTGCCCAGCATAGGCACCCATGAGCTCTGTGGCCTACTCTGGAAACTGGGGAGAATCGTGGAAGGTGTGGGTGGGAGGTCAGGGCAAGGAGTGCAGATTCTTTTCCAAGTCCAGCAAGAACCTGCAGGGCAAAGACATGATTGGGTTAATATTTTATAACATCACTGAGGCTGCATGCAGGGAGAGCAGCTAAGATACTGTTGTAGTCTCCCAGATGGGAGGGGACAGTGACCTGGGCCAAACTGGCAATGAGAGAAATGAACAGAAGTGGCTGGATTAGAGATGTATTTTGAGGCCCAGCTAGTGGGGCTTATACAGGAGAAAGAGGGGAATGGAGGATGACACCCATATTTCCGGCCGAAGAAGCCAGAGAACAGTGGCTCACTGACGGGGTGGTGGGGGGAGATAGGGTCATAAGGGTGGGCACAAAGACTTCTGAATGGGATGTGAAAAGCTAAATGCATTTCGCTTGGGGCAGATAAGGGGTTAAGCCACCTGGCTTCCTTGAGCTACTGGCCACTAGTTTGGGATAAGGAACAACTAACGTAATTTTTTGCTGTGCCATCCTAAGTTCTGGGCTCTAACCTAGAGATCACCTGATAGCCCAAAATAACTATGAATACTGGCGCTCCAGCCACCATGTCTTCGCCCAGGTGGAATGCAGGAGGAGGAGGAAAGGGGTAAAAAGAGCTTTCCTAGGCCGGGCGCGGTGGCTCACACCTGTAATCCTAGCACTCTGGGAGGCCGAGGCGGGAGGATCACTTGAGGTTGGAGTTCAAGACCAGCCTGAGCAAGAGTGAGACCCCCGTCTCTACTAAAAATAGAAAGAAATGGTCTGGACAGCTAAAAATATACAGAAAAAGTTAGCTGGGCATGGTGGCACATGCCTGTAGTCCCAGCTACTCGGGAGGCTGAGGCAGGAGGATTGCTTGAGCCCAGGAGTTTGAGGTTGCTGTGAGCTGGACTGACGCCACAGCACTCTAGCCTGGGCGACAGAGCAAGACTCTGACTCAAAAAAAAAAAAAAAAAAAAAGGCCGGGCGCGGTGGCTCACGCCTGTAATCCTAGCACTCTGGGAGGCCGAGGCGGGTGGATCGCTCGAGGTCAGGAGTTCGAGACCAGCCTGAGCAAGAGCGAGACCCCGTCTCTACTAAAAATAGAAAGACATTATATGGACAACTAAAAATCTATATAGAAAAAATTAGCCGGGCATAGTGGCGCATGCCTGTAGTCCCAGCTACTCGGGAGGCTGAGGCAGGAGGATCGCTTAAGCCGAGGAGTCTGAGGTTGCTGTGAGCTAGGCTGACGCCACGGCACTCACTCTAGCCTGGGCAACAGAGTGAGACTCTGTATCAACAAAAAAAAAAAAAAAAAAAAAAAAGAGCTTTCCTCAGCTCTGTCCTCTCTTTATTGAGCTTTCTGCAAAGCTCCCGTTGCCAACTTCTCCCTGTGTCTCATCGGTCAGAACAGAGTCACACGCCACACCTGGCTCCAGGGGAGGCTGGAAGATGCAGTCTTTGGCAGGACACATTTGTGCCCCAAGTGTATGAGTTAGGGGAAACGACAATCTCTGCTACACTTTCTCTTGCTGTTTCCTTCCTCCCCGGCTTAGCACTCCCCCACGCCCCTCTGTGCTGTACGCAGCAAAATCCAGACTCCGTGACATGATCCTCAAGCCCTTCACAGTCTGACTTCTACCACCCCACGCAACCTCCCCGGGCCCGTCCCTCCTTTGTCCATGTATTCTGGCCCCCAGACACGATTCCCATCCCTGGGTGAAAGTCTGTGTCTTTTCTATTGGGGTATAGAGGGATAGTTACTGCAGTGCTTTCTAAAGCTGTGCATGATCCAGGGATTATTTGTGACATTTAAAAAGTGCTTTTGTTTATTGTCATGCATTTGCTGCCACCATCCCTGCAAGGTCCTCCTCCCGCAGAGGGAAGAAGGGGTAGATGGCGCTGAGCTGTGATCCCTTGGGGAGAGGAGCTGCTGGCTGCGTGGTCCCGGGTGAGAGACTGCAGATAGTTCCAGAATGTAATGTGCGCTTTCGAAAGCAAACGGAAAGCAAAGTTTTGGAGACTGATACGGCCAAGGCAGGCAACAGGATGGGGAGGCCAGGCGTGGACAGAGGTCCCTTTGAAGCCAGTGAGGCTTTTCCTGGCTGCCATCTGCCCTCCATCCCCATTTCACGGGTGCGGATGATGTGGTCCAGAGAGCTGTGAAGGGAGGGAACTAATGACCACACACTGCCCGCAGAGATTTCTAGAGTCACAGAGCTCTGTGAGGTCAGGTGATGACTCAGTTTGAGGAATGGAGAAACTGAGGTTCAGAAAGGTTGAACAACCCGTTTCGGCCCTCAGACTGGCTCCTTTATTGTTTTATTCTGAGACTGCATCTCATGTTGTTTCATTGCCTCACCCATCCCTCCATCTGTCCTTCCTTCCTCTCTGTCTCCCTCTCTCAATCTCTCTCTTTTTAGGTATAATTACATGGCATAAAATACACAGGTCTTAAATGTTTGACAAGTTTTGCCAAATGCATGCAGGCTTGTAACCACTGCTCTGATGGAGACACAGGACACTCCCCCCACCCCCATGCTCCCTCACCCCCTGTTCCAGCTCCCCCTCCCTGTGCGAAGGCAGCCCCTGTTCTGACTCCTGGCCCAATAGCTTTGGTTTTGTCTGGTTTTGAACTTCATGTTGCTTTCATTGCTGAAGGGGGTGGGGAAAGACAAGAGCATTTAATAATTGGGGGAAAGGTGTATTGAAATTAATATTTTAATTTTTCCAATTCTTTCTGCATGTGTCTGGCTAAACAAAGTGCCTTTAAGTGAAAGAGTGACAGGTACGATGGACCCATAGCTCGCAGCTAACTCTCTGGTGCACTTCTCCAGAAACTGTAGCACTGACGGAGTGAAGGACTCTAGCCACCGGGTAACAAGTCCCTGTGTAATCCGAGTGTTTCCAACAAAGTGAAGAAATATCAACAAATTGAAGAAAATCATAACCAAGCTGTCCATTGACTGATCAATAAATACAATTTACATGATGGAGTATCATTATGTGATTTTTTTTTGCCACTTATCTTTATTTTTTTTAATTTTTTTTTTATTTTTTTGAGACAGAGTCTCACTCTGTCACCCTGGCTAGAGTGAGTGCCATGGCGTCAGCCTAGCTCACAGCAACCTCAAACTCCTGAGCTCAAGGGATCCTCCTGTCTCAGCCTCCCGAGTAGCTGGGACTACAGGCATGCGCCACCATGCCTGGCTAATTTTTTCTATATATATTTTTAGCTGTCCATATAATTTCTTTCTATTTTTAGTAGAGATGGGGTCTCGCTCTTGCTCAGGCTGGTCTCGAACTCCTGAGCTCAAACGGTCTGCCCACCTCGGCCTCCCAGAGTGATATAGGATTACAAGCGTGAGCCACTGCGCCCGGCCTGCCACTTATCTTTAAAGACAAAGAACTGAGCGACATTTCTATAACAGAAGTTCTTCCCTTCCGATCAGCTTATTTATATGAATACATTTTCTACATGTTTTATATCTGTAAATAAAAAAAAAGAACAAAAGCTACCTGACCCATGTCTCATTCTAGCTAGGAATATTAATCTGCAGATACCATGAACTAATTGAGAAAACAAGGCCTGTTTGTGTCATTAATTTCTAATAAGATTTTACTTTATTGTTTAGTATTTTTTTTTTTTTTTTTTTTTTTGAGACAGAGTCTCGCTTTGTTGCCCGGGCTAGAGTGAGTGCCGTGGCGTCAGCCTAGCTCACAGCAACCTCAAACTCCTGGGCTTAAGCAATCCTACTGCCTCAGCCTCCCGAGTAGCTGGGACTACAGGCATGCGCCACCACGCCCGGCTAATTTTTTTTTTTTATATATATATTTTTAGTTGGCCAGATAATTTTCTTTCTATTTTTAGTAGAGACAGGGTCTCACTCTTGCTCAGGCTGGTCACGAACTCCTGACCTTGAGCGATCCACCCACCTCGGCCTCCCAGAGTGCTAGGATTACAGGCGTGAGCCACCGCTCCCGGCCTTGTTTAGTAATTATTTATCAAATATTATAACACATTTTTGATGAGTATTTTGGTAATGATGACTCAATCCAAAAGTAAGTTTTTTTTAAGTCTATAGAATCTTGGAGTTATAGGAATTTAATTTCAACTTATATAAATATCTTTGTTAGAGAAAATAATGATTGGATAACAGTGAAATACATTTAGGCATAAAAATATACCCTATTAAATTAAGATAAAATTCTGGGGGAGGGTGGAGTGGAAATATAAAGTCACAGAGGGAAAAAAAAACAATGGAAAATTTTCCACTGTTAGAGAGCTTGTTCAAGAATTTTTTTTTTTTTTTTTTTAGACAGAGTCTGTCTCTGTTGCCCGGGCTAGAGTGCCGTGGTGTCAGCCTAGCTCACAGCAACCTCAAACTCTGGGCTCAAGCAATCCTCCTGCCTCAGCCTCCCGAGTAGCTGGGACTACAGGCATGCACCACCATGCCGGCTAATTTTTTCTCTATATATTTTTAGTTGTCCAGATAATGTCTTTCTATTTCTAGTAGAGATGGGATCTTGCTCTTGCTCGGGCTGGTCTTGAACTCCTGACCTTGAGTGATCCTCCCGCCTCGGCCTCCCAGAGTGCTAGGATTACAGGCGTGAGCCACCGCGCCCGGCCCAAAAAATTTTAAGTGGATAAAAGTGGGCATTGAATTGCTATGGAACTTAGATTCCATCGATTACTTTTAAAAGAGTCACATAACAATTTTCTCTTAATAGGTCAACATTTATAATGCATTAGAAATTGTAATTGCAGCTGTGTAAATATATGATGAAAAATCTGGGGAGTCATGGGGCTCCCCCCTAAAAAATGTTAAGGCTCAAGTGAACCAAAAAGTTTGAAGATCATGACTCTAAGGATATCTCTCCAAAAGCAACCAGAGCAGGAAGAGCTAATTTTCCTGAAGTTTCTTCACTTTAGGACTGTAAATTATGCTTTGTTTTAGGGCACAGTGATGACATTTGCTGTTGGTTGCTTGTCTGCTGAGAACACATCCACTGCGTGCTGTTGGGAGGTCAAGGTCACCCTGGTCTGGACAAGGCTGGTCGCTGGCCTTGGGGCAGACAGGGGGCCACAGGGCTAGAGTCAGGCTGGGTGCTACCCCCAGGGCAGGTGGAGCTCACAGAGGCCCCAGCTCTTCTAAGGTGGGGTTGGAGCCTCTCCCTGGCTCTTGCGGCAATGGGGAGTTGGAGGTGCCTGTGAGACATTGATGCTTCCAAAGGTCCAGCAAGACAGCTCTTATGAACACTTTTTGCAGATGAGAAAACTGAGGATCAGAGATGTATATTGCCTTACTCAAGATCACAGAGCTGTAAGTAGAAGAGCAAGGTCTCAAATCAATCCTTCAAAGTCTAGAACATGTGTATTCACATCAGTATCTCATATACAACATGGCTTCGAGTCAGGATGCCTGGGTTTCTGATAGTTCTTGACTCATACGGCTGTTTGAGGATTAAATAACATAGCACTGTATACGAAGGCACTTAAAGCTAATGCCTGGCACAGGGTAAGCACTCAGTAATACCTACCATTAGTGGCTGTTGGTGCTACAGCAGAGGGAGGTTTTGGGGGTATGTCCTTTACTGGAGGCATTGATGATTCCAAAGGGCAGAGGGGCACATGTATGATCATCTTTCCAGGAGGTGGCAGCTGCTCTTTGCTTCAGAAGGACTTTGCCATCATCAGAAAAATTTGTACCTAGATTTAGGAAGCTGAAATCTCAATTTTGAAGTGTCAGATAAGGAAACACAGGGGGATAATCTATTCTTTTGTGGCTTTTCTCATAGCTCCACATGGAGCACTGTCTGGCATTTTCCACACCTGGGGCACCCCTGGCTCCCACCTGGAGCCTGAACAACCTTTTCTCCCACACCCCAAATAGCATAGCACCTGCATGAGGCCTTAGGCCATTTGGACAATTCCCAGGTGGCCTCTTTTGGACATTTCTGGTGAGTGGGTGGAGCTGTCCTAGGGAAGTCAGGTTGTAGTAGGGTTGGAGTCCAGAGCCCTGGGTCTCATCCTGTACAACCACTTACTTTGTGATCTCAGGCAGCTGGCTTAACCTCTCTGAGTCTCATTCCTTTACTCATCTGAGCCCAGCCCCGGGCTGGGTGCTTAGGACTCAGGGGTGAGTCACCCAGGCCCTTTCCTCCAGATCCTCCTAGTTTCATGGGAGAGACAGACAAGCAAACAGTGACAGTCAGTGTGACCCCTTCTGCCTGGAAGAGGCAGTATGTCTGGCCCATCGAGGGCCTTTTTGGAGGTGGTGAGATCTGGGAGCCATTTTCCTCATCTGTTCACAGAAAGGGTTATAATAAATAACATTTTTATTGCAGAATTTAATTTCATTTTAAACTATTATTTTATTATAAAAGCAACATGTGCTCACAGTGAAAACTTTCAAGAGAAGAGAAAGGTATTAAGTGAAAATTTCCTTCCCTGACCATCCCCAGAGGAGCTAACCGCTGTCCAGGTTCTCACGTAGCCTTCCAGAAATGTTCTGCGAATGTGGAAACATAAGTGGGTAAAACATTAAAAACCCAAACACATAATAATAGTTCCTGCATGTTAGTGTTTGCTAGGTGCTGGGCTCACCAGTTTTGCTTGCTCTTTCAGTTAATGATATACCTTGGACATATTTCCAAGGCCATAATCAACTTTTCAGGATACTGAGAGAGAAGCCTGCGGTGTCTTAGGGGCAAATGGGCAAACGGTTCCTGGTGTCTTCATCCTCACACGCCCAGAGCCATGCTGGGCGTTTCAGGTCCATCCTCCTGTGTAAACCTCTCCATGGTAGAGTCATCCTTATGTCCGTTTTCAGACGTGGAAACCGGGGCTCAGAAAAGCACAGCTGTGTTCTGAAGCTGCACGGTGGCCAGAGGCAGGTCCCTGCCCTTTTGGACCCGTGGGGCAGTGGAGCCAGAAGGAGGTCACATGGAAGGAGGTCCTTGAGTCCCGGTTTCTGCAAGCGGGCAGGATTACATATGCCCCGGGGCAGGCGGGAGGCAGGTGTTGAAAGCACAGGTGTGACCAAAAGTGCAGACCAAAGGGGAGCCTGCCCTCTGCCCCGCTGGGCTCCGAGGACTACCGCACCGACCAGTCTTGTGGGATTCCGGCCAGGGCTGCGTTCCCACCCACCCAGGTCCCCGGCGTGCCCTGTGCGTGCAGGCTGGAGCCTTTGACCTGGTGACTCCACTCTGGAAATTGGGGTCATGGTGACGAGCACGAAACCTGACAAATAAGGGGTCAGCGTGGTCCACAGTTGGTCCAACGGGAGAATCACGGCAGTGCTTCACCTGTCATTGGCTATGTGACCCTGAGCCTGGGCGAGTCGCTCAACCTTTGTTTCTCTTTTCTAAAGTTTAGCTGAGGCTAAACTCACATAACATAAAATTAGCCATTTTAAACTAAAAGATTAATGGCATTTAGTACATTCTCAGTGTTGTGCAGCCTCCATCTTCAGTTCCAAACACTTTCGTCACCCCTGAAGGAGACTCCGTACCCACTAAGCCTTCACTTCCTGTTCCTTCCTCCCCCCCTTCCCTGGCAACCACTAATCTGCTTTCTGTTTCTATGGGTTTAGCTATTCTGGACATTTATATGCAGGGAATATTACATGTGGTCTTTTGCGATTGGCTTTTTTCACTTAGCATCACGTTTTCAAGGTTCATCCATTTTGTAGCATGTGTCAGTGTGTCCTTTCTTTATGTGATTGAATCATAGTCCATTATATTGGAATTATCATGATTTATTTATTCCTTCATCAGTGGACTTTTGGGCGGCCTTCACCTTTTGGCTATTGTGAATAGTGCTGCTATGACACTCAACCTTTCTCAGCCTCAGTTCTCACATCTGTAAAATGGGATAATACAAATACCTGCCTCAGAGAGTTCTTGGGAGAATTAAGTGAGTTTTAGAAATAAGCCCTTACCTGGAACACAGTGAGCACTCCATTCCCTATTGTGGGCTCTGTTTGGTGCTTACTGCACAACCTAACATTTATCCAGCAAGTACTGTGTACTGTTCAGAGCACTTACCTGTTGCAACTCCTTTTTGGCAATGCTTTTTTTTTTCTTTCATTCCTCCAGCCAGCTTTATACCATAGGCCCCGCTCTGATCAATTCCACTTACAGAAAACCAAGGCCCAACAGCTAAGGAGTTACTTGTGGAGGCAGGATTTGAACCCAGGCCAACCTGATCCTGAGTCCACGTTCTAGACACCTCTGCTGGTCTGCACACACCACAGTGACGTCCCTGGGCTGGGGATTGTGGGGAACTTTCATTTTTCTTTTCCCCTTGGACTCTCTCTGTTCCACATTTTTATAATTGTTTGATTAGTTTGTTTTTACAATGAGCATATATTGGTTTTGTAATCAGAAAGAAACAGTAAACATAATTTTAAATGATGGCATATTATATGTTAAGTGAAAAGAACCAAATGCAGAATTCCATATTAGCTTCGTCCCAACCGTGTCAGAAAATGCACACGAAAACATCCAGAGGTCTATTCACCAACATATTAAATAAGGTTTGCTTCTGGGAGGCTGGATAGGGTGATTTTGTGACTTTTCATATAATTTTGGTATCTTTCTAGCTTTCCCAATTTTATTTTTATAATGAATAAGTATTACTTTCATGTTCAGAAAGAAAGCTATTCTTAAAAAAAAAAAAAAAAAAAAAAAAAAAGGCCGGGCGCGGTGGCTCACGCCTGTAATCCTAGCACTCTGGGAGGCCGAGGCGGGTGGATTGCTCAAGGTCAGGAGTTCGAGACCAGCCTGAGCGAGACCCCGTCTCTACTAAAAATAGAAAGACATTATATGGACACCTAAAAATCTATATAGAAAAAATTAGCCGGGCATAGTGGCGCATGCCTGTAGTCCCAGCTACTCGGGAGGCTGAGGCAGTAGGATCGCTTAAGCCCAGGAGTTTGAGGTTGCTGTGAGCTAAGCTGACGCCACGGCACTCACTCTAGCCTGGGCAACAAAGTGAGACTCTGTCTCAACAAAAAAAAAAAAAAAAAAAAAGCAAGGGCTGGGCGCGGTGGCTCACACCTGTAATCCTAGCACTCTGGGAGGCCGAGGCGGGTGGATCGCTGGAGGTCAGGAGTCCGAAACCAGCCTGAGCAAGAGCGAGACCCCATCTCTACTAAAAATATATAGAAAAAATTAGCCGGGCATGGTGGCGCATGCCTGTAGTCCCAGCTACTCGAGAGGCTGAGGCAGGAGGATTGCTTGAACCCAGGAGTCTGAGGTTGCTGTGAGCTAGGCTGATGCCATGGTACTCTAGCCCGGGCAACAGAGCGAGACTCTGTCTCAAAAAAAAAAAAAAAAAAAAAAGAGGCCGGGCTCGGTGGCTCACGCCTGTAATCCTAGCACTCTGGGAGGCCGAGGCGGGTGGATCGCTCGAGGTCAGGAGTTCAAGACCAGCCTGAGCAAGAGCGAGACCCCGTCTCTACTAAAAAAATAGAAAGAAATTATATGGACAACTAAAAGTCTATATAGAAAAAAATTAGCCGGGCATGGTGGCGCATGCCTGTAGTCCCAGCTACTCGGGAGGCTGAGGCAGTAGGATCGCTTAAGCGGAGGAGTCTGAGGTTGCTGTGAGCTAAGCTGACGCCACGGCACTCACTCTAGCCTGGGCAACAGAGTGAGACTCTGTCTCAAAAAAAAAAAAAGAAAGAAAGAAAGAAAGAAAAACAGACATCAAGTCTGTAATCCCAGCACTTTGGGAGGCCAAGGCAGGAGGATCACTTGAAGCCAGTTCAAGACCAACCTGGGTAACATAGCGAGACTCCATTTCTACCAAAAAAAAAGAAAGAAAGAATAAAAGGGTTAGCTGGGTGTGGTGGTGCATGCCTATAGTCCCAGCTACTCTGGAGGCTGAGGCAGGAGGATCACTTGAGCCCAGGAGTTGGAGGTTGCAGTGAGCTATGATCCCTGCTCTCCAGCCTGGGCAACAGAGTGAGACCCCATCTCTAAGAAGAAAGGGGGAGTGTCCTGTCCTTAAGCACATTCTGGGGATAAGAGGATAAGCCAGTAAGTCCACAGTCCTGCCAAGTAGAGACCAGTCTCTAAGAAAAAAGATAGATGTTCCCAGCTCAGACCTACAGGGTGTTTCTGCTTTGGGCCTGGCTGGGCAGGTGAACCTGAACTCATGCAGAAGCTGTCAGACGGGATGCTACTGTGCCTCAGGACGTGCCCAGGGATTGCTGGCCTCATGCTGGTGTTTGTCACCCCAGCCCCACCCCAGGGACACAGAGGACATTCCAACCTCAGGGCTCCAGCACAGATCCTAGAGCAGGGGTGTCTCCGCCCTGGGCCCTATCCTGTGCTGTCTCGGTACTATTCTGCCCGTCCCTGGCCTTTGCTTATGCACACCTTCCTCCCGGAGTCCCCTTCACCCTAGGTGGGCACTTGCTAAATCTCCACTATGCTTCAGGCACAATCAGGGGGGCCCAGTGAAAATTAAAAAGAGCCAGACACACTAGAAGAAGGTGTTTGTCCTGGCTTCGGTGCACAAGGTGCTTCTACGTCCTTGTCTCCGGTGATCCACATCACCCCCAACCCCCAGGAGGCAAGTCTTACTATCCTTATCACGGCTTTGCCCTGGTTTCTAGAACAGAGCCTGGCACACAGAAGGTGTTCAATAAATGTTGACTGGATGGGTATGGCTACTATCCCTACTGTAGAATGGAGACATCTGAGGCCCAGAGAGGTTAAGCAACTTGTCTAAGGCCACACAGCCAGGAGGAGGCTGGGCCATGGAGATCTGTCATATCCATACCAGTGGCCTCAGTCTTGGTCTCAGCCCTCTGCACTCTGGGGTCTGGCTTCCAGTGGGCGTGGCTCCCGAGCTGGGCAGCAGTGCTCGGACTGTGGCACTGGAGGGTCAGCATTCAGATCTCAGTTCTGCCTTGTGCTAGCAGAGTGTCCTTGGGCAAGTTCCCTAACCCCTCTGCGCCCCAGTGTCCTCCCCGCTGGCACGCCTGCCATGAGGAGGAAGTTAACTGTGTCTAGTCCAGAGTACACACAACATTTGCTGGTTAAATAAAATCAAGCTTCTTGGGGGCAGCTGAGCTGCTGGGTGGAGCTGGCTTCCCTGGCCGGCCCGGCAGAGGCTGTCGGATTTCCGACTGGCCGGTGGCGTACAGGCACCCTCACTGGCTTGGAGGGAGCCGCTGCGCCTCTCACCCTGACCGGACCTCTCCAAAGCCCCCTCCTTCTGCCTGGTACAGGCTTGAGTCTGGGGTCCCATGCCCTACCTCCCTTGGTTTAAAGTGACCCCTCTCACCTAGGAAAAGGGGACGTCGAGCCCCCCAGAATGGGGCTGGAGACCCTGCTGTAGTCAGGATATCCAGAAGAGGCAGAGAGACGGCTAAATCCATGTGACAACATGGCAGGGCACAGCGGAGGGACTGACTCCATCTGGGGGAGTCTAGAGCTTCCTGGCAGTGCCTTTCCAGCAGGTGTGACAGATGGGTGGGAGTTTGACACGAGAGAGAGGAAAGGCTCCCAGCCCTGAATGGAGGGGGAGCGAGCAAAGGCAGAGAGGCAGGGAGAGCAGAGGACGCTGCCTCTGACCCTACGGCCACCCCTGCTTTGGCAGGACACCCAGGGCTGGACCCACTCACCCCTGAGCAGCAGCTGCCAGGAAGACAGGTCAGAGCAGGACAGACCTTGGCAGGAATGCGATCCAGCTTAGCAGCTGAGTGGGCTGGACCCCGGCCTCCCTGGAGCTGTCACTCCTGCCTGACGCCCAGGCCACGCAGCAAGTTTGTCGGCCCGCCCTGGCCCCATCAGGCAGCTCGGCTGAGGGGGAGCCCCAGGGTGGGTGGAGGCCCCATTCCTGCCCAACTGTCCTGACACAGCCCTGCCCAGGAACTGGGCCGAGCCTCACGTGGACTGGACCTGCCCGGTAGCGCGAGGTGTGCCTGGGTTTCCCAGTCTGCCAAAGGGGATGAGAATTTCTGCCTTGCTGGGCTCTGGAGAGCATCCAAAGAGATAATGTCAGAGCAAGTGCATTTTAACTCCTGACACTTATCTGCAAAACATTGTTGTTCTTGTTGATACTATTATTGTTACTGTTTTATTGTTGGGGCTGACATATGGGAGGAACCAGAGACATCTGGTTTGAATTCCAGTTCTGCTCTGGGCAGCTGTGGGTCTGGGCAAATCACATCTCTGACTCAGTTTCCCAGTCTGTGGGTATTTAGGAGAGGTGAGTCCTTGGGCTCTGTATTGGCGGTGGCCAGCCTCTGGAAAGGGCAAGGTCAGGGCAGGGCCCGGCTGGGTCTTGTCCAAAGGCAGAAGCAGTGTCCTCCGGGACCAAGGCCAAGCCACTGCCCTGGCCTCTGACGCCAACCCTGCCCCAGGTTGACCTCTCCCTCCTACCCGCCCACACCCAGCGAGCCTTGGGCGCCCACTCTCATAACCCTTCACCCGTGCGTGAACCCAGCGTTTATGAGGCATTTCACCTAAAAGGTGCTGTCAGCCCCTTTACAAACAACTCCGTTCAGCTGTGGCTGTGGATGGGCCCTGTGCTGGGCGCTGGGCCCACATGGGCCGAAGCCCAGCGAGACAGATGGACAGCCACAGCCAGCACGCGCCACTGGGATGGGGCCGTCACACAGGCACAGGGTTGGGACTGGGGGGAGGGGCGTCCGGGAAGGCTTTCTGGGGGAGGCAGCCTTGGGCTGGCCTCAGAGGGCCCCATGGCTTCCTCCTCTGGCCCTTGTAGCTCCCCCAGGTTGAGGTTTGCAGTTGGCCCCCGTGGTGTCCGGTGGATACGTGTAGAATGAAAGAATGAGTGAATGCATGAAATGACATGGAGAATATTTTATTATTTTTACATCAGGCCCCAGAATTCTTTGCAGGGAGAGATCTCCCAGATGATTCTGGGAAATTACTTAGCCAAGCCTCTTAGGGTGGAACAGAGGTGTCAGGGAATGTTTGGTGTCTGAATGGTGGACGGTCCTCCTCGGCTCCTGGGCCCAGGGGTTCAGGTCCCCTCCCCAGGCGTTCTCCCCAGCCTGGGCAGCCCACGGGCAGGGCCTCGCTGTGCTGTGTGGCCTCAGTTTTCCCATCTGTGAAGTAGGGTTGTGACGGTAGGCCGCCCAGGTCTGCGCCCAGGAGGCGTGAGAGTGGGAGGACTCAGCAGACAGCGAGGCTGTGCCGTCAGGGTTTTTACCTGGGCTCCCCTCAGTCCCTGGGAGGGTCCCTCCTATTCATGCTCCTGGGCTTCCCGGTGCCAGCCATGCTGGCTGCTGGCATCTTTTTAATTACCACGTCTGTCCCCACACGTGGGTGCAGCTCCGTCTGCCTGAATGGACTCATTAAAGCCCCATAAAAGAGGGTGACAATGAGCCATGTCAGAGATGGGGAGAGGAGGCTTCCCAGAGGCCTCCAACTCAAATGGGCGCCTGGGAGGGAAGGCCATGGGCCCCCGGGGCCAGCGCCTCCTGAGAGGGGAGGTGAGTGGGAGAGACACAGCGACACAGAGGGAGACGGAAGGGGAGAGGCGGAGACGATAAGGACCACAGAGCCAGGGACAGAGACAAAGAAAGAGCCTGGGACGTCCCTGAGGGTGGGGAGCAGGGACACGGGGAGGGGAGGAGGACAGAGAGGGGCCCTCTCACGCAGGCACCTTGGACACAGCAGCTCCGCCTGGACACCGAGTGACCTGGGCCTGGGCAGCCCTGCCAAAGCACACGGAATGCAGGGCAGCTGGGTGCTGGAGAGAGGCAGAAGGCACCCTGAGGCTCCCACAATCCCTCAGTGGGCTCCCGAATACCCACTGTCACACCCCGGCAAGCACACACGTGCCCACCCACCAACGCACCTTCCTGTCCGCACGCCGTCGCCGCCACGGGATGGGGCACTCTTGCACACTTCCCCATGCTCACCCCCGCCCTCACGCGCCCGCACAGCCAGCCGCATGCTCACGTTTAGTGTGACCCGGGCCCAGCTGGCCAGGGAGGCAAGTCCAGACCCAGGCCCACAGGCACATACACGTGAGACGCTTGTCCCTTGAGGCTACCTGGGCCCTGGGTCCACAGACACCCCTCAAACTCCGGTCGTGGTCCTGAACTCTCCCCCCTACAGGGGCTGCACAGTCCAGCCCCAGAGATGACCCTGCCTGCCCTTCACTCGTCCCACCCCCGGCAGCAGCTTGGGCACCCTGGGAGACCCATTGTCCCTGCTGTGCATGGCCAGACCTCCCTGAGAGCTCTCCTCACTTGGGGGTTTCTGTGCCGTGGGTGCCACTGCCTCTGTGCTATCTCGCTCGTCCCGTTGCCTTTGGTGTGGACTCTCAGCTTCCGGCTCATGGTGCACACCAAAAATCCACTCCAGCCGGCAGCAAGAGCAGAGCAGGACTGAAGGAACTGAGGGCAAGGGCCAAGACACGAGGCCTTCCCACTGCAGCAGCACAGGCAACTCCACCGGGAGTGTGCCGGCCACCCACGCTGAGGACATCCTGCAGAAAGGGTCCCCCATCAGAGCAAGCAGCCACTGCCCTCAGGGCCCCTCAGGGGCATCACCACGTGGTGGGCCCAAGCCCCTTCCTACGCCAGCATCTGCTTCTCTGTGCCAGAGGCTTCCTTGAAGCGCCTCTGCCCAATGCAAGGCCAACTGGAAGAGCCAGGGGTGGACCCCACCCAGCCCTGGTGACAGCTCAGACACTGTTCTGCCTGGAGCAGAATCGTGAGCTCTCTCACTTCCATTTTGGTCAGCCCAGCCCTGTGAAAATGGATTTGTAACCGTTGCAAAACCCAAGCCCACAGAACAAACGTGTGAAGCAGAACAACCCAGTGGGGAGTTCCCGAAGGAAGCAGCACAGGCCAGTAGGGTCACGAAACAAAGTGTCATGCTATCATTTGCATAGACTCGCCAGCCTTCTTTCTGTATTAAACAGTGTTTTATTGAGATATAATGCACATAACATAAAATTTGTCATTTTAAAGTATGCAATTTGGTAGTTTTCAGTGTGTTTACCATATTGCATAACTATCACCACTAATTCTAGAACGTTTTCATCACTCTCGAAAGAAACCTCATACGCACTGGCGGTCACTCACCATTTCTCCCGATGCCCAGTCCCTGGGAATAACAGCCTACTTTCTTTTTCTATTGATTTGCCTATTTTGGACACTTTGTGTAAATGGTTCCTACAACATGTGGCGTTCGTGTCTGGCTTCTTGCACCCAGCACACTGTCTTTGAGGTTCATCCACATCATAGTACTCAACAGCGCGTCATTCCTTTGTGTGGCTGAATAATATGCCCTGTACGCATAGACCATCTCCTGTTTTCCCACTCATCAGTAGGTGAGCATGTGAGTTGTTTCAAGCAAACTGTTAAGACACGTTCTTTACAAAATATTTTTGGAAACATCAGTATGCAATTGACAGCTGTCCTTTCTTATTATATTCCTTAATCTGAGATTAAATTCCTCTTATGTTTCAGTGTTTTTTCTTTTAAGCAATGGTGGTAGCCAGGTGTGATAACATGCACCTGTAGTCCTGGCTTGAGTCTCGAACTTCCTTGAGCCCAGGAGTTCGAGTCCATCCTGGACAACACAGCAAGACCCAATCTCTAAAAAACAAAATAAATTTTAAAGCAAAGAAATGGTGGTAACTCTAGATGAAAGTTTTTAACAAAATGTCTTTGGGAGGGAAAAAAAAGAGTTAGCAACTCTAAATTGTCCCACAGCTCTTTTCCTCTCCCCTGGTCTGGGGACCACAGGGCTGCCGAGCTATTGAGCTTGTGTAGCTGTGATGGTGCGTTCACGTTTAATCCAGGTTTTCATGGCCAAGGTGTTTTCAGGAACCTGATCTAGGTGGGGAAGCAGGTGATCCCAGCCCGTGTGTGTCCTCAGCACGTTTCCTGGCTCTGCTCCTTCTCACCCAGGGGGGCTCTGTGCAGGGGGAGATGGGGAGGAGGCGTGGGCCCGAGGGCCTGAGCTCCCGGAACTGGAGCTGCCGAGTCACCCAGGCGTGGGGTGGTCAGGCCTGCTCGCTAGATGATCCTGCTGGCCTCACCTGTGTGCCTTGTTCCTGCTGCTGACCCAGAATAACAAGAAAGGACAGTTGTCAACTGTATACTGTTGTCCCCAGCTAAGTTTACATCCCAGTCATCTGGAAACAGGGGTTGGCATTGGGATAGAGGGAAGGTGACAAGAAAAATGGCACAATTCAATGGGTTAAAAATGACAAGCACATAGTGTTTATTATAACAGTAATACAATAAAACAAACAAAAAATTTAACCACAAGAAAAGAAAGAAAAAAACCACCTCTATTCTCACCCTAGCACTACTGGTACTTACATTTTGATGAAGTTTTAATTTGCCTAAGCATAAAAAATAAACCTTTTTCCTTTTTCCCCCTAAGAATTGTATAGACTCATTATAGTAAAGATGTAAAGAAAAGGAGGTAAAGAGGAAAAAAAAGAAAAATGACTCATTATGCTACAACTTAAAGACAGCCATTATTGCGCTGGTGTATTTCCTTCCAGTCTTTGTTTTTTCATGATTATATTTTTCATAATTATATCATACACAATATTGCAGCAATTTCATATACAGTTTCATAATCTTTTTCACTGAAAATCATGAACTGAATTCTTTCTTACTGTTAAAAATTATTTGAAAACATTTCATTGCTGTGGATCTTTTATGGAGTTTAAACATCACACACAGCAGGGCGTGGTGGCTCACGCCTGTAATCCCAGTACTCTCGGAGGCCGAGGCGGGAGGATTGCTTGAAGTCAGGAGTTCAAAACCAGCCTGAACAAGAGTGAGACCCCCGTCTCTACTAAAAATGGAAAAATTAGCCGGGTGTGGTGGTGCTTGTGGTCCCAGATACTGGGGAGGCTGAGGCAGTAGGATTGCTTGAGTCCAGGAGTTTGAGGTTGCTGTGAGCTAGGCTGACGCCACGGCACTCTAGCCTGGGCAACAGAGTGAGACTCTGTCTCAAAAAAAAAAAAAAAAAAGAAATAGATAAAATAATAAAAAGATAAACATCCCACGTGAATACTTCTGTGCCCTGACTTCGTCATTCATCCTGTCCTTTACCTGCTTCATAATATCTCACAGCTTTAACACCGCACACCTTGCTCACAGACGTATGCAAATGCATCCATCAAATGGACAGTCATACCCTCCTGATGGACAGGATTTTGCTGTTGTAATGATGATGTGAGTGAAATGTTTCCCCTGGATAAGTTCCTGTAAATGGGTTTACCAGGTAAGAGTATGAATAATGTTAATGTTCTATTTAAGAGTCATTTTGCAGAATTTGCCTTCATAATTTTGTAGGTGTGAAAACAACTAGCAATCAACATTCTTTTGACGTAAAACTGGAAAGTACAGTAAAATGTTACTAGAACATTCAAAAGAATTCAACATTCAAAAGAATGTTGATTGCTGGTATAAGTAGATAAACAAGTAGAACAACAACAGTAGAACAAACCCTAGGGCTTCACCTTTGCAAAATACAGTCTTAGAATCACAGGTGACCCCACCAAACTCTTAGGGAGCATAGAAGACCCCAGGTAGGGCAGCAGAAGGAAGTGCGCCCAGGCGGGTTGTAGGCTGAAGACGCCAGGCGGCCTCGCAGGCATGTGCTCACCCGCAGTCGGGGCTGGGGACGCACGACCCTCAGACAGCAGAGTCAGCACACACAGCTGGGGAAGCCTCGGGGAAGCCAGTCTGTCGATGTCCCGGGGGAACTGCAGAAAACCCAGACTGCTGCCCACAGATCCGACTCCTATTTGCATTTTGTATCTTTTCCCTGCACCTCAATAGTCTGTCAGGAGTGATTTTAAAACATTTTCTTCTATGTGTTTTTCTGTATTTCCAAATTGCCTTGTATGAAAATGCATGCCATTGGTAATCAGGGAATAAATATCACTTTTTAAAACATTTTGTATTGTGGGAAAATATATGTTTATGTTATGTAGTGTAAAATTTACCATTTTAACCATTTTTAAGTGTTGTGTTTAGTGGCATTAAGCACATTCACAATGTTGTGCAACCATTACCAATATCTATTTCCAGAACTTTTTTTCGTCATCCCAAACAGAAATTCTATACCCGTTGAACAATAACTCCCCATTCCTTCCTTCTCCCTGGTAACCTCTATTTTATTTTCTGTCTCTATGAATCTGTCTATTCCAGGGACCTTATATAGTTGGAGAAATACAATATTTGTCTTTTTGTGTCTGGATTATTTCACTTAGCATAATGTCTTCAAGGTGCAGCCATGTTGTAGCATGCGTCAGAAGTTTATTCCTTTTTATGAATGAATAATATTTCACTGTATGGATACAGTACCTTTTGTTTATACGTTCATTTGTTGATGAACACGGATTGTTTACATCTTTTGGCTTTTGTGAATAATGCTGAACACTGTTTGAATCCCTACTTTCAGTTCTTTTGGGTATATACCTAGGAGTGGAATTTCTGGATCATGTGGTAATTCTATACTTCCTTTTTTTTTTTTTTTTTTCCTGAGACAGAGTCTCGCTCTGTTGCCCGGACTAGAGTGAGTGCCGTGGCGTCAGCCTAGCTCACAGCAACCTCAAACTCCTGGGCTTAAGCAATCCTACTGCCTCAGCCTCCCGAGTAGCTGGGACTACAGGCATGCGCCACCATACCTGGCTAATTTTTTTCTATATATATTTTTAGCTGTCCAAATCATTTCTTTCTATTTTTTAGTAGAGACAGGGGTCTCGCTCTTGCTCAGGCCGGTCTCGAACTCCTGACCTCGAGGGATCCTCCCGTCTCGGCCTCCCAGAGTGCTAGGATTACAGGCGTGAGCCACCGTGCCCGGCCTATACTTACTTTTTAAGGAAATTCCAAACTGTTTTCCACAGCACTTTCATGACTAAATGTCATTTAAAAATTTTATATTTAATATTGGTAAGATGTCAATACTACTCAAGGTGATCTGCAGGTTCAATGCAATCCCTACCAAACTACTAATGACATTTTTTGTAGGAATAGAAAAATCCATCCTAAAATTCATATGGAATCTCAAAGGACCCAAATAGCAAAAACAATCTTGAAAAAGAACGAAGCTAGATTATAACACTTATAGATTTCAAAATTTACTGCAAGGCTACAGTTACCAAAGTAGTGTGGTACTGGCATAAAAAAGACAGACATATACGTCAACAAATAAATACGGGCCGGGCGCGGTGGCTCACACCTGTAATCCTAGCACTCTGGGAGGCCAAGATGGGAGGATCCCTTGAGGTCAGGAGTTCGAGACCAGCCTGAGGAAGAGCGAGACCCCGTCTCTACTAAAAATAAAAAGAAATTATCTGGACAGCTAAAATTATATATATAGAAAAAAATTAGCCGGGCATAGTGGCGCATGCCTGTAGTCCCAACTACTCGGGAGGCTGAGGCAGAAGGATTGCTTAAGCCCAGGAGTTTGAGGTTGCTGTGAGCCTGATGCCATGGCACTCTAGCCCGGGCAACAGAGCGAGACTCTGTCTCAAAAAAAGAAAAAAACAAACAAATAAATATGGTTAATGATTTTCAACAATGTGCCAAGACCATCCAATGGGGAAAGGACAGTGTCTTTAACAAATGGTGTTGGGAAAACTGGACATCCACATGCAAAAGAGTGAAACTGGACCCTTACCTTATACCATATACAAAAATTACTCAGAATGGATCAAAGACCTAAATGTATGAGCTAAAACTATAAATCTCTTAGAAGAAAACAGAGAAAAGATTCATGACATTGGATTTGGGAGTGATTTCTTGGCTGTGACACCAAAGCATAGGCAACAAAAGAGCAAATAGATAAACTGAATTTCATTAAAATTAAAAACTTTTGTGCTTCAAAGGACACTGTCCACAGAGTGGAAAGGCAATCATGGAATGGGAAAAAATAAATGCAAACCCCATATCTGATTAAGAGATTCATATCCAGAACATATAAAGAACTGCAGCAACTCAACACAAGAAAACAAACAACTCAATTACAAAATGGACAAAGGACTTGAATAGACGTTTCTCCAAAAAAGATATGCAAATGGCCAATTAAGCACATGAAAAGATGCTCAACATCACTAATCATTAGGGAAATGCAAATCAAAATCGCAAGAGATAGTGCTTCAGAACAATTAGGAGGGCTGCTATAAAAACAAACAAACACAGAAAATAATTAGTGCTGGTGAAGATGCAGAGAAATTGAAACTCTTGTGCATTGCTGGTGGCAACATAGCATGGTACAGCTACTGTGGAAAGTATGGCAGTTCCTCAAAAAATTAAACATAATTCCCATATGATCCAGCAATTCCACTTCTGGCTATACATACCCAAAGGAATTGAAAACAGGGACTCAGACGGATGTTTGCACACTATGTCCACAGCAGCACTGTGCACACTGATCAAGAGGTGGAGACCCAGATGCCCACTGACAGATGAGTGGACAAAGAAAATGTGGTATATCTGTACAACAGAATATTACTCAGCTTTGAAAAGGAAGGAATTCTGGTGGGGGTGGGGGCAGGGCAGTGGCTCACGCCTGTAACCTCACACTCTGGGAAGCTGAGGAGGGAGGATCGCTTGAGGCCAGGAGTTTGGGACCAGCCTGGGCAACATGGTGAGATCCCATCTCTACAAAAAAATGTTTTTAATTAGACAGGCGTGGCGGCAGGTGCCTGTAGACCCAGCTACTCAGGAGGCTGAGGCAGGAGGATTGCTTGTGCCCAGAAGTTTGAGACTGCAGTAAGTCTGAGATCATGCCACTGCACTCCAGCCTCGGTGACAGAGTGAGACCCTGTCTCAAAAAAAAAAAAGGAAGGAAATTCTGACACATGGTACAACATAGATCAGATGAGCCTTGAAGACGTTATGCTAAGTGAAATACACCAGTCACAAGAGGCCAAATACTGCATGATTCCATTCCTATGGGGTCCTTAGAAGAGTCAAATTCACAGAGACAGAAAGTAGGATGGTGGGAGTCGGGGCCAGCAGGGAGGGGGCGGGGGAGTTAGGGTTTAATGCGAACAGAGATTGAATTGGGGAAGACGAAAAAGTTCTGCGATGGATAGTGGCGATGGCGGCTGCACAACAGTGTGAATGCACTGAATGGCCCCAGAACTGTACCCTTCAAACAGGTTAAAATGGTCAATTTCATGGCATGCGTGTCTTACCACAATAACAAAATATTTGTCTATTATTTATGTATCTAATTTTTCTTTCTCACACCATTCTGACCTCGATGATGAGGTCCCCTCTTAGGAAGCTGCTGCCTGCCAACCCAGGCTTCCCCAGCTCCCTCCCCACCTCACAAGGAGTCTAGGTCCCGGGAACTAGTTTAGCAATCAGGAAGTGGAGCTCCTTAGCTTATTTTCCACATCTCGTAAATGTCTCCAGTGTCTACTGTGTGCCAGGCACCTTATCCTTGTCATCCAGCTTGATCCTTCAAATAACTCTAACAGAAAACAATTATGATCCCCATTTTATAGATGGTAAAACTGGGCTCAAGAAGTTAAGTGGCATGCCCAAGGTCATAGAACTAGCAGTGTGAGCCGAACCAGGTCTGCTGATACCTAAGCCCTTTACAGTCCGGAGGATCTCAACTTACTCTGGGGGATACCTGAGAATGAACCTTCTTGAGAGTTAGGGAGTGAGCTCCCTCTCTGGAGGTGAGCAAGCAGAGACTGGATCACTGCTGGACAGGGATGCAACACAGTTGTCACATACATCAGGTGAGGGTTTTTTTTTTTTTTTTTTTTTTTGAGACAGAGTCTCACTCTGTTGCCCAGGCTAGAGTGAGTGCCGTGGCGTCAGCCTAGCTCACAGCAACCTCAAACTCCCGGGCTCAAGCGATCCTCCTGCCTCAGCCTCCCGAGTAGCTGGGACTACAGGCATGCACCACCATACCCGGCTAATTTTTTTCTATATATATTTTTAGCTGTCCATATAATGTCTTTCTATTTTTAGTAGAGATGGGGTCTCGCTCTTGCTCAGGCTGGTCTCGAACTTCTGAGCTCAAACGATCCGCCCACCTCGGCCTCACCAGAGTGCTAGGATTACAGGCGTGAGCCACCGCGCCCGGCCAGGTGAGGGTTTAGACTAAAGGACTTTAAGATCCCTTCCAGCTTTGAAAGATTGGATTGTGAAGGCCAGACAGGTGAAGTGACTTGCCCAAAGTCACACAGCGAAGATGCTGGTCTCCTGATTCCTTATTTAGAATCCTGAGGAGGAATGATTCTTGGTAGGTACTCAGCCAATACTTGGAATCAGTTAAGGACCCTGGAGACACAACTGTGAATTTATTCATTCAGCCAACGAGTAGTTATCATTTATGGCCACCTAGGAGACCAGACGGACGGGTACCTTGGCAGGTGGAGAGTGAAGGGAAGCATGTTCCAGATGGAGGGACAGCTCTCGAGAAGGCTTGGGGTGGGCGGAAGCACAGGGGCAAGGTGGACGGCAGTGACAGAGGCCTGGGTAAGCAGTGCTGACATCTGGTTAAGGACTTGGGTCTTTGTGTCAAGCCTGGTGGCCCCTGAGGGCCCTGCCCTGACCATTTGTGACCATGGCCTTCTGAGGCTGACTGTGCAGCAAGCAGGGTGGGGTGGGGTGGGCAAGGGGGCAAGGTGGAACCTCAAGGAAGTAGCATCGAAAACACGGCACTTTTCAAACGGGTGGGATTCATTTCCCTCTTTGCCCTCTGGTATCTTTGTACCTCCCGGAGCCTGAGCAGTTCTCCTGCCCGGGGACAGAACAGGCTGATGCCACAGATGAGGAAGCCCAACCCTCTCTCCCGGTCCCCACCTGCACATACACGTCCTCTGTCCTGGCCCCAGTCCTCGTCCCCTCCCTCGTCTGTTCGCTGGAGCTGCTGTTGCTCGGCCCCCGGGACACTCCTGCCTCCGGCCTTTGCACGGGCTGTCCCCCCGCCCGGAATGCTCCTCCCGCGGGAACCTACCTGGCTGGTGCCTCACCTCATTCAGCTCACCACTCACTGTCCCCCCACGGGAACCAAGGACCGTGACGGCAGGATTTTGTCTGCTGTGGTCACGGCTCTGTCTCTGGGCCCCAGGGCAGTACCGCAGACACAGCAAGTACTCCGCAAACACCTGCCGTGTGAATGAATGGCTTCCACAGGTGAAGCCTCACAGAGAGAAAGCCCAAGTTCACACTGCTCCGACCCCTGACCTCCAGCCTGTTCTCAGGAGAAGCAAATTGTCCACGTGCATTAGAGTCTCCCGTCCACATGTACGCGTGTGCGGGAGCGCAGGCTGGGCAGGCGGGAGGTGTTCTCTTCTTCGGGGCTCCGGGCCACCTCTCACGAGGTTCAGTGAGCACAGAAGGAACCCCTCGGCACTCAGCCCAATGGCCTTCCACCACCAGCGACCCGCTGAACCCCTCCAGAGATCCCAGCAGGTTGCCACAGGGGAAACTGAGGCACAGAGAGGGTAAGCCACCTGCCCGAGACCACTTTTAGGAGGTGGCAGAGCCGGGACTGGACCCCAGGCCCATCTGGGGGCCCACACCCCCGCTGTGCACTAGTCTTCAACAGGCTGTTGTTGTTTTGGGGCCCCTTCTCCAAGGAGTCCCGTGGCATTGCCCGGGAGCAATGCGGTTCCGAGCAATGTGGGGTCTCTCCAGAGGGATCTGGGGGCCCAGAGCAAAGAGCACAGGCCTGCTCCACCCACCACGCTGCCTGACCCTGGGCAGGCTGGCCACACTGGGCTTCAGTTTCCCCGGCTGTGCAGCGAAGGCATTGCTGGGCTGACCACATCCCACTGGTTCTGAGCATCCCGGTGTTGCCTGTGACCGAGGCTTCTCCAAGGACGAGGCAGTTTTTCAACAGGCTAAGTGTGCCTTGCTCCCTGGGCCAGGGGCTGGAGGCTTCGAAGGAAAAATAAGAACCCGGCCAGTGCCTCTCAGGCCGCTCCCTGCTGCCCTGGAGAGATCCAGCCATCTGCCCACACCCAGCTGCAGGAACAGCTGAGTCACCTGGCAGGGCCACTCACCCTGAGATCTGAGCAGGCCTCAGCAGGGCTGGTGACCTCCTGGGCTGGCCCCCACCCGGTGCACTGGCTCTCTGGGAAGTCACTTCCATGAGAAGCCACTGGATCAGACAGGGCCCTAAGTCCCCAAAGTTGAGGGAAATCAGAGGCAGTCCCTTAGAGCTGAGAGAGATAAAGGGGTCCTTTTAAGGGTGCCCTATGGTCACCAGCACTTCAGGTATAAGCAAGAATTGTCATGGGGCACTTGTTTTTTGGGCTTGATGTCAAGAAAGCAGCAGGTGGTTTTGGGGAGTAAAGGCTGGTTGTTACGGGGAGGTAAGAGCCAGTCCTACGTGGGGCTCAGTAGAGGCTGCAGGGATGATAGTAGCAATCATGGCCCGATGTTGGCTGGCCGGTGAGGTCTGTACTGCACGGCCACCTGTCCCTGATACCCTTCCCCAGCCGTCCGCAGGGCGCCCCTCTCAGGAAGGCCTCCCTGACCACCCGGCTGAAACAGCACCCTCCCCTGCCCGCGGGTTCCACGCTCCTGCCACGCCCACGTCCGCACGCCTGGCTGCCTCTTTACTATTCGTCCTTCACTGGAACAGTAGGTCCTCAAAAGTGGCACGCTGCTCTTTCCGCAGGGCCGACAGCAGTGCCTGGCGCATAGTAGGAGTTCAACAAACATATCTGAGGGGGGAATGTGTCCTGTGAAGTTTACCCTCAACAGTTTTTCAGAGAGGTTGTGTAATTGCCCTGAGAACACACAGCCAGAAAGAGGCAGGGCTGTGGTTTGAACCAGGCCTTCTCCTAGGAGTGGGATCCTCTTGCTCCACGGACCTCAGAACGCCCTGCACCTGAGGAGCGGGGTTTGTGCCCTGTGGGAGGGCACCGCAGGCATGAGCCCCTGGGAGCAGGGACCTAGGGTTGGCAAATTCTGTGCTGTCATTGTAGCACCACAGAGGGAGAGCTCCCCATCCCCCCCCCCCCCGCCATGTTCACACCTCCTTTAAGCCCTGGCTTAAGGGGCACTTCCTCTAGGAAGCCTTCCCTGGCCCTCCTCAAGCCAAGGAGTCCCCTTCTTCCTCCAGGCGATCCTAGCATCTTCTACAAACCCTGATCATGAGTGCAATGGGGACACTGTGGGGCAGGCCAGCCCTGAGGAGCATCTGGATTTGCCAACCGCGGGCTGGAGACCCTGCGTGTACCACCTCACTCCTCTGAGCTGCGCCTCTCTCACCTGGCCTAAGGAAGACAGGAGTCCTGCCCACCGCCCTGAACCTTACACTCGAGTCCCCTACATTTCTGACGAGGATTGGCCCGGCTGTGGCTTGCACACCTCCGGCAGCTGGGAGCACTCTACTTCCCTAGGGAGACACATGGTGAACAGTGACTTCTAGCAGGTGTCTTCCATCCCAGCCCCACCTGGAGGATCCTTGGAACCTCAAGAATTGGAAAGTGCCATCTCACAATCTTGCACAATGCTGAGCAAGCTATCTTCTCCCTGAACATGGAGAGAGCTTGCTTGTTCTGGAAGACAAAGTCAAAAGCAGACTCCTTGTTGGTGGAGTTATCAGTGTTTTGTTATCTGCCTTGAGCAGAAGTGGCTTTGGGGTACCCAAACAGCACTGATGACTTGTTGGCCCAGATAAATGTCAAATCCACACCCAAAATAGGCCATTAAAAGACACCTTTGGCAGAGGAACATTGTTTCAGGGGTGGCCACTGCAAAACAGGAAATTATTCTCTTCCCCAAACCACTTGGATTGCTCTTGTGTGATCCCAGCCAGATGGCAAGAAGATGCCACTAGGAGCAGTCACATAAAGTGTTACATGATTCAGGCAGGGCGCGGTGGCTCACGCCTGTAATCCTAGCACTCTGGGAGGCCGAGGCAGGAGGATCGCTTGAGTTCAGGAGTTGGAGACCAGCCTGAGCAAGAGCGAGACCCTGTCTCTCCTAGAAATAGAAAGAAATTAGCTGGACAACTAAAAATATATAGAAAAACTTAACCGGCCATGGTAGCGCATGCCTGTAGTCCCAGCTACTCGGGAGCCTGAGGTGGGAGGATTGCTTGAGCCCAGGAGTTTGAGGTTGCTGTGAGCTAGGGTGAAGCCACGGCACTCTAGCCCGGGCGCCAGAGTGAGACTCTGTCTCAAAAAAAAAGAAGTCTTACATGATTCACCTTGGCTTTAAAACTCCATTCTTAGAGCTCAGCAAATAAAGCAGTTTTTTTCTTTTCTTTTTTTTACCCTGATGTCATTCTATTTTTTCTTAATCTTTTTTCACATTACAGACATAATAATGTGTTTATGATAGATAGTATGGAAAATATAGTATAACATAAAGAACAAAACAAAAATTATCTTTCATTCCATCACCCAGGAACAAACCACTGTTAACATTTCATGTTAACAGTCCTTCCCTGTCCTCTCCCCTGGCATCCCCTTTCTCTCTCATCAATGGAGTTATACTTAAAAAAAAAAAAAAAAGGACATTGTATCTCTTTTCCCCACTTGGCCTGAAGGATAGAGCTGTGAATGAGGTAGATAAGGTCCCACTCTTTTGGACCTCACAGTCCAGAGGGGAAACAGAAAATAAACACATAAATGAACATTCAAGTTGTTTCCAATTTCCCTCTGTTACAAACAACATTGCAGTGATTTTAGCCAAATGTCTGAATACACACATGTTGATTACATTAGAATAACTTTCCAAAAGTGGAATTTATGACACAGGGTTTTCCCCATTCCATTAAAAAACTGTAATGATCATATTTATGCACATCTGTATTTATATTTTGTTGATATTATCTGATAAATACCTCCTCTGCATGAGACAGCTTTCAATGATAGACCTATGGATTCTCTGGATCAGAAGGGATTTTACATGTTTCCTGTCTAGGCCAACACTTCACCCCTCTCCAGCATCACAGCTTACATACCCCCAGGGACAGACAGCTCATTCCTTCCTCCAGAAGTTCATTCTATCTACATGGCTCTGCCTCTGGGAGATGTCCCTTTATATTGAAATAAAACTGGTCCCCCTGGGCTCCTGCCACTGGCCCTGGTCTTCAGCCTGTACAGTGCAAATCCAAGCCTCATACCCAAACCCACCCTGCTGTGCTGGAGGCCGGCTCCCTGTCCCCTCAGAGGCCTATGCTTTACTCGTGCTGCTGGTGTGCTCCCACCCTGTGCTGAACTGCAGATCCTTTCCTGGGACTCAGCTCAGGGACTGCCTCACCTCCCCCAGGGAGCCTTCCCTGACCACGTCTCCCGAGGAACAGTGGCCTCCTCTGCACCTGGCCACTGTTCCTCTCTCCATCGCAGCATGTTTTATTGCCTGTCCCCCTCACCCAGCTGTGTGTCACTCCAGGGCCATCTCTGCCTCCAGCAGGCACTGGATAAAACCTGCTGCATGATCGAGTGGAGGAAGGATTCCAGTGCGCGTCTCTGACAAACTGCGACCTCAGCGTTCCATGTGTCTGATCTGGGCCCACTGCCCTCCACTGTAAAATGGACAAAATCAACTTCCTGGGGTTGTTATTTCCCCCGTTTGTTTACTTAACAAGAAACGTTCACTAAGCAGGCCCTTCTGAGCCCCCACTGTCCTGAGAACTGAGGGCACAGGGCAGGCAGGACAGGCAGGTCCTGGCCCCCAGGGCACTCCAATTGTAATGGAAATAGACAAACAGTCACAGACTCCATCCAGGAGGTCTAGGAAGGAACCCTGCAGGTGCTGGGCAGAGAACGCCAGGGGAGCAGCCCAGAGTGTGGCCAAGGCAGCCACCCCAGGAAGGAGACGTTCCGCTGAGACCTGAGGAAGGACGGTGATCTTCAGATTCCAGGCCCGGAGACAGCAGGTGCAAAGGTCTGGAAGTAGGACAAAGCCAGGGGGACCCCAAAATTGATCAGAGATCCTGTGAATGGCCCTGGCGTATTCATTCAATCAGCACCCATTGAGCAACGGTGTGTGCCAAGCCTGGGGTGGTGGGTTCTGGGGACCCTGGGGAGGAACTGACCCCAACGCTGCCCTGGAAGGCTGGAGGTGAGTGGAGAAGATCAGATGATTAAAGTGCACAGGCAAGGGCTGCTGCCGAAAGAGTCTCTCCTGCCGGTGTCCTTGGGCTCATTAATTAATCAATTCATTGAATCATTGCTTCATGGATTTACAGATTTATTTCTTCATTGGGTGGTTAGTTCATTCATTCATCTCACAATTCGTGATTGTGGCCCTCTCTGAGCCAGGAACTATGCCGGCTCTGGAGAATGGCATGAGCGAGACAGATTCCTCCTTGACCCGGGGCATCGTATCCTCTAGTGGAACAAGACAAAGGATAAACAAATGGGAAAACTCAAACAGAGCAATGAGACAGAGCGAGAGGTCTTTGGCTGCAGATCCCCATCAGGGGAAGAGACAAGAAAACTTAGCCCTGGCTTGAAGGAGGAGGAGGACGCAGCCCAGGAAGAGCATAGGAACAGCCTGTGCAAAGGCCGGGCTGAGCAGAGGTGGCGAGTTTGCGTCTCAGAGGGAAGCCTGCTCACTCCCCGGGGCGAGCAGCGGCCTGCCACCCAGCCCGCGTCTGCCCAAAGCAAATTGCCCGCTAATTTGAGGGGGCTGCCCATGAAGAGGTGCCCTGGTCTCTGGCCACACGCAGTGGGTGCGTCTTCCTGGAAACCAGCAAAGCGCGGCCTCCCCCGCGGCCGAGGCCCGGCTGCACGGTGGCGAGAGAACAGGGCTGCTTTATGACAGGGCCACAGGATGGCTCGGGCAAACAGAAGGCCCGAGTGTGTCCCGGGTGGGCAGGCCAGGAGCTCAGAATAGCTCATTGAGCCCGTGGTGGTTGGGCCCAGAGTGCAGCCGGGAAGAAACAGGTCTTTATTACGGGGAGGCCCAGCACGGCCTGAAACGGAGGACGCCCGCCAGCCCAGCCAGCTGCCACCTTCGTGAGGCCGGCCCCACACAGTCCCTGTGCACAGACGCGGCAGTCTGAGTTTACAGTCCTTCAGTAGCTTGTCTTTCATGGCGGATTCACCGCCCCCCCCCCCCCCCGGGCTTCTTTCCCTCCTGCCTCCCCAGGACAGAATCAAACTTCTACATGTCCCATGAAAGGTGGTGGCCAGTGAATGACGCCCTGCACAGCTCTGTGCTCCTTGCCACCCGAGCACGATGGTGCTCCAGCAATCCCAGGAAGTGGGTGTCTTTAGTGACTCCATCCTGCAGATAAGGAAACTGAGGGTCAGAGAGCACCAGTGACTCAGCCAAGTTCACGGCTGGTGAATATGGAACAGGGATGGAGCCAGGCCTGCCGGTGCCCCAGGCCCATGCGTTTCCCCACCATGTGTGCGTGTGAGGTGTGTGTAAAATATGTTGTGTGTGTGAGGCATGTGTGGTGTGCATACGTGTGCAATGTGTATGGTATGTAGTATGTGTGTGGTGCATGTAACGTGTGGTGAGTGTGTGACATGTATAGTGTGTGTGCATGTGTGTCACGCGGTGTGTATAGTGTGGGGGTGATATGTGTGGCATGCGGGCTGTGTGTGTGATATGTGGTGTAATAGGTGTGTGTGCTGCATGTGCGTGTGTGTGAGTGTGCCTGTGTGCGCCGCCTGCTTGCCCTAGGGCACATCCAGAAACTTGACCTGGTTCGGGCCCCCACAGCAGTTGGTGGGGAAACAGGCCCAGAGTCCCCTGCCAGTGACTCGAGCAAGGCACTTGCTCCTCAGGGGGGCATTTCCTCTATGGCCCAGCACCTCTGGGGGCTGGGCCAGGATGGTGACTTTGAGGGCCCGATGAGGCGCAGAGCCCCAGGGGCCTCCTGGCTTGCAGTCCCTCAGCAGATCCACCAACCGTGATGGGGCCCCTCACTGTCCACCTGCCCCTCCCTGCTCATCACCCCTGTGTCTTTCCCCTTATTGAAGACCTTCCTGGGGACAGACTCCAAGCCGAGGCCCTGGGACCTGCCCCCGTCACTCCTGCCCCCTCCCCCAAGGCTCTGCTTCCTGGACCCCAGGCTGCACCCCAGGCTGATCCCCGGGTGACCCCCAGGCCAAGGGTGCTGCATCCTGAGCTCTGCAGCCCCACATGCCTCTCCCCCCACCCACAGGACCCTTTGCATTGCAGAGTGACAGCTCCACCATCTCACCCTGCGCTGCCCCCTTGCTAGGGTAGGGCAGGTGCTCCTGGTACTTTGGCTACGGGGCAAGTGCATTAAGCTCACAGATTCTGTGGGTCAGGAATTTGGTAGGACACAGAGGGGACGTCTGGGGCCTTGGGTGGGAGACTCAAAGGCCAGGGCTGGGACGGCCGGCCTCTGCGGGGGCTCAGTGCCTCTCCATGCCGTCCCTTCACACGGCTGGCTTGGGCTTCCTCACAGCATGGTGGCTGGCGTCCCTCAGGTGAGCATCCTCGGATACGGGGAGATGGAAAGGAGACCCGAGGGTGGGGCGAAGTGTCAGTCATGGTGTGGGGAGGGCATCAGGGATGGTGGTCATTTGGGAAGAAGCAATCTGTCACCCACAGTGCCTCCAGAGCCCAGCACAGGGCTGGCAGGGACTCAGGAGATTTTGTTAGTCTGGCGAGCTCATGGAGTCCCCAACACAGGCTCCAGATGAGGAAACTGAGGCCCAGAGAGCTGCAATAATTCACTCCAGGGCCTCAGCTCCGGGGACCCTGGTTGGCCACAGCACTCTGCCCCCTAGTGACCAGAGGCGGTACGTCCAGGAGCAGGAAGCCTGAGCGCCGCCCCCACGCGGCCTTGACCGTCAGGCAGAGCCGGCCAGGCCACTCCCCACTCCCAGAATGCGTGGACAAACGGCTGAACCTTCGCAGGTTCGAGGCGCAGAGGTGAACTCACATTTGTAGTGAGCGTGTATCCCAACGGTCACACTCTGTCATCTGCTGCCCCCTCCCCATCAGGGATCTCCTTAGAGATCTCTGAGGTCACCAGGGGTGTGTGTGGAGCAGACTGGCCTGCTGCCTGCTGGGTGGACCTGGGGTGAATGGGTGACCACTGAGCGTAACTGCACTCCGGGTTACTCCCAGAGGAGTCCCCCAGTGGCTCCTGTGGCCCCAGGAAGAAGGCCACAGTCTTTACAGTGGGAGTCTTGGAAGGCTTTGCCCACTCTGTCCTCCCTGTCGGTCGAGACTGTCAAGGCCCCAGAGGTTCCTACTGCCCTGAAGTCAATGGGGGTCCAGACCAACAGCCCAACTACAGTTCTCTCCCTGCCCGCAGCTTGCCCTGGGCCCAGCCACCCCCAGTGCTCTTGGGGTGAAGTCTAAACTCCTCATTCTGCCTGAACCAGCCCCTCCCTACAGAGCATCCCCTCTCGCTGCCTCCCCATGGACTGGGCAGAGCAGGAGATGGGGAGACATTAGGAAGGAGACTCGGACAAGCAGGGCTATGTCTGGAGCCCGTAGAGCTGCCTGCCAGGGTCTCCTTGCATGAGGCTGAGAAGCCGGCTGGGAGGTAACTCACCCCAATGGGAGGGAAAGTCATGAAGGTCAAGTGTAGCCAAAGGCCAGCAGGCGAGGCTGGAGGGGAGGGGAGACCTGGGCAAGAAGAGCATCGGCCGCTCCATTAGTCCCCTGGCCTGGGCCCAGACCCCCAGACCTCAGGCTCCTGCCAGAGCGCTGCCCTGGGTGTGGCACAGGCCCATCCCCACGCTCCCTGCCGCAGTGTCCACAGCAGCCCAGAGGTGGAAGCAGCCCAGCGGCCACTGACAGATGAATGGATACACCAAATGCGGTGCACACTATGGAATATTGCTCAGCCTCCCAAAGGAAGGAGACGTTGACACATGTTCCAACATGGCTGAGTCTTGAAGGCATTACACTAAGTGAAGTCAGACAGATACTGTATGAATTTATACGTGGCAAATTTATGTTATGTGTATTTCACCACAATTTAGGAAAAAGAATACAAACTGATGGAACAGGAAAAAATCAGTACAAAAAATAAGAATTACATTTCCAGCTTAAATGACTTTCTGGACAATTTTATAAAGCAATAATAGTGCTGGCAGTTGAAACTCAACATTTTCCAAACTACTCCTAATTCTCACATCACTGGCAAACACACACGCGCGCACCCCAGCAACCTCTGTCCTGCTGGCTCTCATCTCAATTAATAGTGTAACAGGAAGCAATATGCTATGAAAAAGTTCTACCAGAAAGCACTTCCAAGTCTAGAGACTTTGACCGATATTTGCAGGGGGAGGGGAGAGGAAGTAGTCTGCTCTTGTTTTTTATTTTTATTTATTTATTTTTTTGAGACAGAGTCTCACTCTGTTGCCCGGGCTAGAGTGAGTGCCATGGCGTCAGCCTAGCTCACAGCAACCTCAAACTCCTGAGCTCAAGGGATCCTCTTGTCTCAGCCTCCCGAGTAGCTGGGACTACAGGCATGTGCCACCATGCCCGGCTAATTTTTTCTATATTTTTTTTAGCTGTCTATATAATTTCTTTCTATTTTTAGTAGAGATGGGGTCTCGCTCTTGCTCAGGCTGGTCTCGAACTCCTGAGCTCAAACGATCCGCCCACCTCGGCCTCCCAGAGTGCTAGGATTACAGGCGTGAGCCACCGCGCCCGGCCTGCTCTTGTTTTTTAATCTGAGAAAACATTGAAATGGCTTTTCTTGTTTTGCCAGTAGAAGTCTCAGATTCAAACAAACAAAAAAAAAAAAGCAAAATTATTTTGCACAAATGTACAAATAAAGTAAGAGTCTGTCTCTTTAGGTATAAAAAGAAACCTCTACTTGAAGCCACTGGAAGTCTACCAAGATAAGAAGAACCACTAGACCAGGGTCCCAGGAGGGACAGAGGCCTGGGGAGGTGACCTGATATTTGGGGCTGTTTCCACCTCAGGGACAACTGGAAAGAAAGGAGGGAAAGAGGAGCACAGAGCAGGTGTGACGAAGGCATGTACATACGTCCAATGACACTGAATGTGCCTATTAAGAGACAGACGCTTGTCAAGCTGGACAGTAAGACTCAAGTTCTGGAGAGAGAGGGCGAAGGGGACAGGTGGGAAGAAGATGACCCTCTTGTGGCCCACCCATGGGGAGGTGAGGAACTGAATGATGGGGGCAGCTGTGGGCATGGGGCGCGCCCTGCTCCTCTGCCAGTGCCTGCTCACGCTAGTGTCCCCTTCATTCATTCAGAGGAACGTCTTAAGGGCCTGCCCTGTGCCAAGGTGGTGCTGGGTGCCATGGACTTGTGGTGGGGAAAACCGAAAAAGGCCAAGATCCTTGCCCTTGTTGGGGCACAGATAAACAAGGAAATAAACGATCACGCTCCTTTCCAGAGGAGACAGAGCAATGAGGACAGCAAACGGGATGGGGGTGAGGGACGCGGCAACTGTCTGCTGTCCCGGCCAGACAGGGCTCTCCCAAATGAGTACCCGCTCCCCCTTCCCATCCTCCCTTTCTCCTCTCCCAGCCCCATGCACGGACAGCCCACTGTGCCTTGGGCTCCAGCTGGATCCGCACTCCGCCTGCACACTGTGAGCTCCACAAGGGCGGACGGGATCTGTGGCTCTGCTACTCTGGTGTCCAGCGACCTTTGGAGGATGTTTTGAAGGCAGGAGCTGGATCAGCTGCTTTCAGGCCTTTCCCGCTCCTGTCGCGCCCCCGGGTGGGGTAGGACTGTCCCTGCAGCCACCCCAGACTGGCCTGCGCCCACAGCAAGGAGCCCTCGGATGCCTCATTTATATCCACGCCTTCACAGACCCCCACCGGGACTCTCTCTTCCCGGGATAATGAAGATTATAAAGGAGAATCTGTCATTCTCCATTATTGGGACCAATGATTTCAATCACTTTGGAAAATGTTCTCAAACAAATGTTTTTTAACCTCTTAGCACGTAAAAGTCTTTTTAGAAAGGTATTTCTTCTAGAAGTTCTATATCAACATCCTTGGGGAACAATTAAGAACTAGGCCCAGCCAGCCATGAGGCTCACCCTGTAATCCCAGCACTCCAGGAAGCCAAGGTGGGAGGATCGCTTGAGTCCAGGAGTGTAAGTTGCAGTGAGCCATGACGCCACTGTGCTCTAGTCCAGGTGACAGAGCAAAACTCTGTTTAAAAAAAAAAAAGGAAAAGAAATAGGAGTCCACAGGAATGCTTATATGGTAAACAAGTTCAGTCCCGGAACCTTGAGTTGGACCAAGTAGGATTGGGCGTTTGAGCTTGTCACCCACTGGCCCGTCCGGCTCCTGAGAGAACCATGTCTTGTTCTTCTTTGTGTCCTCAGCCCACCCGTGGCACTTGGTTTTCCTGGCAAGCCCTTGGGGGTTTGCTGAAATTCCTGTATTTGCCTGTCTTGCATTCCTTTCGGGGTGCCTAATTTTTGTCTAGCTGTGCATTCACTCAGCCATTCTGACAGTCACTTATTCAGCAGATACCTGAGTGTTCTAGGCACACACTACCTGCTTGCTGAGAATGCAGCCAAGTCCACGGAGCTAACATCCAGTTCTTATACCTGGTGGAGGTGAGGCCCACAGTAATCAGATAATGACACAGACACTATTGCAATTGTAATAAGTACCGTGGAGGGGACACACTGGGCATCTTCAGGATCAAGGGGAGGCTGGAGAGGAGCGAGCAGGGGTGCAGGAGCCAGGTCCTATGGGGCCCAGCAGGCCATAGGACAGAATCCAGGTTTTATTCCAGTGTAAGGAGGAGCTGATGAGAACTTTAGGCAAAGCCCTATATATCTGATTTATGGTTTTTGAAGACCCCTTTGACGGTTGTATACTATGTGGGGAATGGCTTGGGGTGGGCAAGGGGAAGCAGAAGACCACTTAAGAGGCTGCTGAGTGGCCCAGATGAGATGCCAGTGGCCTGGATGGGGATGGATGGAGATGGATGGAGGGGTGCACTGGGAATATCTTGTGGGGGTGATGTTAGCTCTTACTATTAACTAGCGGTCATTCTAAGCCAAAGTCCTTAGAAGATACTGCTGTTAGAGAGTCCTCGAGAAGTTTCTGGTATAGGAAGTGGGGTGATGATGCAGACATGATCCGAGCTGGACACCATTTGCTTGTGTCTTGTTGGTCTCACTTTCAAGGAGGGCTGCAAACCTGCACTCCCTGCCTGGCAGCCTCAGCTTGTCTTTCTCCTTACTCACTTTCAGCAGCAAGAAAAGAATCCTTAGGAACTAACACTTTTCATCTTCCCATGCTGCCCCTTCTGACGGCTGTTTGGCCAAGCTAGTTTAAAAGTTTAAGTTCCAGACCATTATGTTTTTCCTGCCAGGATGTCTCTTAAGTTTCAAGAAATGCCTGTTTTTATAAATAAAGTTTTACTGGCACACAGCTGGGCCTATTTGTTTATATATTGTCTATTGCTGCTTTTGCAATACAAGGGTAGTGAGTAGTGGTGAAACCATAAGGCCTACAATTCTCAAACAGATATTGTCTGGCCCTTTAGGAACTTTGCTGGCCCCTGCCCAAGATCAGGTAGCAGGTTCACACCAGGCTGATTCCAGTGTATGTCCTCTTGAAGTGGCCCAAGACTCCTATTTCTCAAAGTTCTGGCTTGGGGGAAAAGCCACAAGGTGCTCACTGGCTCATGAGTATCCAATTTAATGTATGTGCATCAGCTGACTCCTGAATGCCAGAGACTGCCTCTGCACTGAGGGGATGGATGTCCTGGGGACTCCCGAAACTCTCCTCGGTCACTGTGCTCCTATGTAGGAGCCAAGAACAAGCTAATTGACTCAAGCATGATTGGCGGGGTGCCTCCCTCAAGCTATTAGACCCTATCCCCACCCCCATTTATACTTCCAGGAAGTGGGGGAGTTTCAGACCCCAGCAGCAGAGATGGTCTGCAGTGGTCACCCAGGATGACATCTGGGCCTCCCCTATAGCTCCAGGGGTGGGAGCCCCTCTCCCAACTTGTTACTGACTTAGGCAGAGGTAGAAGGACCAGTTTTCCAAGACCCAGAGGGCCCTCTTGATTCTCCAGCTGGTCAGAATTGGGCGGAAGAGGAGGGAGCCAGGTCTGAAGGTCGCAGCACCAAGGAGAGCAGGAGTGTCCTTGGCTCCCCCATCCTGTTCTTGAGAGAGACACATGACCTGCATCTAATATGTCTTGTATTATGCAAACCAGCTTCAATTCCCCATTCCAAACAAGACTATACAAATCTCTATTTAGAAATCTCAGAAAGATTGAGTAGGAAGATTTCAGAACCCAGGATCCCTTATACATAAGCTGCACATATACTCATGTATGTTAACACTTGAACCAGGACTTTTTAGATTGCCAGAAAATTTTATGCAATTAGCTTTAAAAACAGTTAAGCTGAATATAATTCTCTTACTGGTTATTATACTTTTAATTTTCTCAACCCAATTTACTTTTTAAAGATAAACATCTAAGTATTATACATGCCTAATTCATAAAGTTCTACCTTATAGCACACTTGTTGACTTATGCTTTCTGGAATTTAAGGTTTCTATTATGCAGATTATTAAACTTCAGCTTTAAAATTATTCTAACTTTTCATAATTTGCTTTAATTACCTACCTTTTAATATGAAGTGAAAAAATCATTTTAGCAATAAATATGTAAGGAAGCTATTTCCATATTCAGTGAATATATCTTTAGTACACTAATTACTTATAGCAGTACCCAGTAGCTGCTAAATATTAAATGTAGATTTACTTGTTCTTTCAGCTTCTAAATTCAGGAGTTCCTTAATTTGTAATCAACAAATCACCTGAATAAAAAACATAAATGTGCACAAAAGCTGTTTGAGATTAGATTACCAGAGTCCTCATTCACAGCTAAATGAGAGAACCTCCTCTATCAACCTCAAAGATCTGTAATGACACAAACCAATGACACAAAGGCAACCTAAGCTGTATGTTTATTTGGAGTCTATTACCTAGGACCCTCATAAAACAGATTCAAATCTAGATCAAAGCTTTTTGTCTCTGCAAGGGACCATTAAACCTTCCATGTTGTCAGGGTGAAAGAAAAAAGTCCCAATACTCACATAAATGACTTGACTGTCCATTTCCAGGGAAAAGAAACATACAATGCTGTGAAATAGCTATGGTTAGTTTTTCTCATCAGCCTTCTAAAGGAGGTACTCCTAAACCACTTTTACCTTACTACTCAAATCATGTGAGCAATATATCTGTTTTCAAACAAACGGAAGAGGAAATACATAAAGTTTTTTTCAGAAGGAAAATTTTTCCAATAAAATTAAAAATTTTTATCATGGCCGGGCAAGGTGGCTCACGCCTGTAATCCTAGCACTCTGGGAGGCCGAGGGGGGTGGATTGCTCGAGGTCAGGAGTTCGAGACCAGCCTGAGCAAGAGCGAGACCCCGACTCTACTAAAAATAGAAAGAAACTATCTGGCCAACTAAAACTTATATATAGAAAAAATTAGCCAGGCATGGTGGCGCATGCCTGTAGTCCCAGCTACTCAGGAGGCTGAGGCAGGAGGATTGCTTGAGCCCAGGAGTTTGAGGTTGCTGTGAGCTAGGCTGACGCCATGGCACTCACTCTAGCCCGGGCAACAGAGCCAGAGCCAGAATCTGTTTCAAAAAAAAAAAAAAAAAAAAAAAAATTTTATCATTATAAACCTAACATTGGCAACCATATACAGACGTTTGCTATGGACACAAACTAAGACTGTGAGGTCATACTTTCAAATACAACTTAGAGTTAGTTGCAAAAATTCAATATATTTTCTCAAAATTTGTATAATTTCCTTCAGTTTACAATACATGCTGTGTAAAGTTTAATATGATGCTAAATAATGTGCCATTTACCCTAAAAGTAGGTCATAGAAAATTGAATGACTATTAGGATTGAATAACACGGCTTTAACGGTTTGTTTTTCTTATTATATAAACAATATAAATCTCGAAAAGGTAATACTGTTAGTTGAGTCGTAAAATCCATAAAAATAACAGTTGGGCCACAGTGCACAGGTAAGTTCATTCATTTTGTTGCCCCTTACCCTCACCAAGCAGCTTTCAGGTTAGAACAGAAAGACAGGCTGGGTAGGGTGCACCCGTAGTCCCGGCTACTCAGGAGGCTTAGGCCAGAGGATCACTTCAGCCCAGGAGTTGGAAACCAGCCTGAGCAACACAGCGAGACTCTGGCTCTATTAATAAAAAAAATCGGAAGACATACAAAATCTATACATTCTATGTGGAATAATGAATACACTACGAAGCAGGGTTTGCAGAAAGGAAACTAAAAATTTCGTGCTCCAACATCCTAGATGCCTATTAAGAGGATTTTAATTAACTTAACGCTTGAGATAAGAATCCCAGCTGGGGTCCTCTCGCAGGACTGGTGAGACCACTCAGAGCTGAGGTTTTTCACTGCAACAAGGGAAGTAGTCTTCCGTCCTAAACAGGACGGGGGGTTCGTAGCCCGTTTGTTGCAGCCTGGAGGGGGACGACTTGTTAAAAAGAGAGGACACGTTCATTGTGTGCAGGAGTTTTTTGAAGGCCCTGGGGAAAGCCCCCACCTCGGCTTCGGCTTTGGTCACTTGTTCCTCCATCCTGGCCACGCTGTTGCCGATCATCCTCACGAAGGCCTCCAGCTTGTCGATCCTGCCGTAGATCTGCCTCATCTCCGCCGCCTTCGCGAAAATACGCGGCACCCCCTCACTGACGACGTGCGACGAGTCGCCGCGAATCATGTCCAGCATGCCCACGAACTCGTCCACTCTGGTGAGCAGGTCTTCGAGACTAGAGTCCAGGGCCTCGACCTCGGGCCGCGCCCCGGCTCCGGGCAGCAGGCAGGCGGCGTAGCCCGCGGCGGCGCGGCGCAGCAGCGGCAGGTCCCGGACCGGCGCGCCGTCCTCCGCGCCCTCGTCCTCCCACGGTCCCGAGGCGCTGCTGTGGCTCTGGGACACCGTACCGCTGTCCCCGCTCCAGGCGGCGCCCTGCGCCTCGCCCTCTTCCGCCGGCCCCTCGCGCGGTAGCCCGGCCGACCGACCCTCCATGGCCCACGGCCACCCGGGCTGCGCAGGCCCCCTTCCGGCTTTGCGCGCTCGCGTGCACGCGCACGCAGGCGCGCCAGCCCCTACTTCCGGCGGCCGCGGGACGGTGTGCGTGCACGCGCACCCACTTTTGTTTCCGGTGTCCAGGCGCGCTCGCGTTCACACTCAGAACTTAAAAAAAAAAAAAAAAAAAAAAGGATATAAAAGGAATACAATAAAGCGCGTTATGTCTTATGTGTGCACATCGATGACGTTTTACGTATCCATACAACCCTGTAACCTCTTTCCAGATCAACATACTGAACATGTCCAGCACCCAAGAATGTCTGTCTCCTGTCCCTCATTTCTTTTTGCTGCTTATAGTAAATCAAAGAGATAAGCAAAAGGAAGGTTTGTTGAACACAAAGGGGATGGACCTTGATGACTTTGTATGATTTTGAAAGTTCTTAGCTTCTTCATACTGCAAATGATGTAAAATTAAGAAATCTTCCAAGCAAATATCAAATCTCAGGTACTGCCAGCAAAAACAAAGACGAAGCTGAGGTGTGTCTGTAAAATCCTTAAAACTCTCAGAAAAAACAAAGATAGTGCCTCAGAGTACCATTCAGTCAGACTAACAGCTCCTTAGAGAGATTAATGATGTGCCTCACAGAATGTCTCCATTGAACAGTAGGGTCTCTAGGAAGCTTAAGGCCATGTTCTTAAGCATTGTCAGCAGAAGCCCAACATAAAGATGGGCTTTTGTCTAATGGCCTGAACCCCAATGAGATTCAACGGAGACCTACAAAGTTTTAAAGATAATTATATTGGCACAAACTCTGCAGATTGGACTCAACGGGACAGAGACAGTGTGAAATAAAAGGCCTTTGGACCCCCTCATTCAAACTTCTACAAGCAGGAAGCAGACTGAGAAAAGGACTCATCAGCAAACACATGCTACCTTTCTAAGAAAAGTATGACTCAGCATGAAACCAAGAGTCCAGATAATGAAGCTGAGAGTCATGGAGAATTATTCCTAGACTTTGAGACTGAATTGCAGAATTATTATGGACCAGTGACCTATTCATACTTCCCATTTATCCCCTATTTTTTTTTTTTTTTTTTTTTTTGAGACAGAGTCTCACTCTGTTGCCCAGGCTAGAGTGAGTGCCGTGGCGTCAGCCTAGCTCACAGCAACCTCAAACTCCTGAGCTCAAGCGATCCTCCTGTCTCAGCCTCCCGAGTAGCTGGGACTACAGGCATGCGCCACCATGCCCGGCTAATTTTTTGTATATATATATTTTTAGCTGTCCATATAATTTCTTTCTATTTTTTAGTAGAGGTGGGGTCTCGCTCTTGCTCAGGCTGGTCTCGAACTCCTGAGCTGAAACGATCCGCCCACCTCGGCCTCCCAGAGTGCTAGGATTACAGGCGTGAGCCACCGCGCCCGGCCAATCCCCTATTTTTTTGAACAGGAATGTCTGTAATGGTTATCCTATGCCTGCCCCACATTGTATATTGGATGTGTGAGGGCAGATAACTTGTCTCTTTAGTTTCAAAGGTCTACAGATCAAGAAGAATTATACTCCAGGAGCTGGATTTAAGGAACTACACCCAGGGAGTCTCATCCACACCTGACCTAATTTAGAAGACAAAGTTCTGGACTTGAAGCTGATGAGATAATTAGATACTAATACATAAAACTACATGAGATTTTTAAAAAAGGTAACTTTTGGAAGTCTTGGGTGGGCTTGAGTGTGGTTTGCATGTTAAGAGAACATGAATAATTGGTAGTCAAAGGGCAAACTGTGATTGCTAGCCAGCTTTCAAGATGACCCCCTGTGATTTCTACCTCCAGGTATTCACACTCTGGTGTATTCCCTCCTGTTGAGTATGTACTAGACTTACTGACTTGCTCATAATAAATAGAAAAAGAGAAAAGTGACGGTGTGTGACTTGGGGATTAGTTCATAAAAGGTTATCTCCAATCACTTGCTCTGGGGAAAACCAGCTGCCTTGTTGTGAGCAGCCCTATGGAGAGAAGCACACACAGTGCAAGGAAATGAGGTCTCTTACCAACATCTAGGGAAAAACAGCCTCTTTCCAATAACCACATGAGTAAGACATCTTGGAAGTGGATTCTCCAGCCCCATTCAAGCACAGAAATGACTGCAGCCCCCGGTGATATTTTGGCTGTGACCTCATGAAAGATCCTAAGCTGATACTACATGAGACAATGCTATGATCTGAATGTTTGTTTCACCCCCAAAATTCATATGTTGAAATCCTAATCCCCAAGGTGATGGTATCAGGAGATAGGGCCTTTGGGAGGTGATTAGGTCATGGAGGTGGAGTCCTCATGAATGTGACTAGTGCCCTTACAAAAGACGTACAAGAAAGATCCCTGTTCCTTCCACTATGTGAGGACACAGCAAGAAGGTGCCATTTGTAAACCAGTAAATGGGCCCTCACCAGATACAGAATCTGCCAGCACTTTGCTTGTGGACTTCCCAGCCTCCAGACCTGTGTGAGAAATAAGTTTCTGTTATTTATAAGCTACCTGCTTTGTGGTATTTTGTTACAGCAGCCCAAATGGACTAAGATAATAAATGTTTGAAGTTGCTAAATTTTGGGGTAATTTGTTATGCAGCACTACATAACTAATATACCATTGAAGGGTTATACTACAATTTATTTGTTTTATATATTTATTCTCCTCTGATGAACATTTGGGTAGTTTTAACTTTGTGGCTATTATAATAAAGCTTCTATGACTATTCCTTTAAATGTCTTTTTGTGGACAGATGCGCTCAAAATCTCTTGAGTATATACTGAGGTGTCAAACTGCCAGGTCATAGGGTTAGCATATGTTTAGTCTTAGTAGATACTGCCAAACAGCTTTCCAAAATCGTACCAATTTACATTCCCATCACTGTGATCTGAAGGTATGTGTCCCTCAAAATTCATACATTGAAGCCCAAACCCTCAGTGTGACCATATTTGAAGTAAAGCAGTAAGTAAGGTTAAATAAGGTCATTAGGGTGGGGCCCTGAGTCAATTGAATTACTGAGACAACAGACAGCACTCCCCCTACCACCCTGCACAAGCACAAAGAAGAGGTCATGTGAGGACTGCAATGAGAAGGCAGCTGTCAGCAAGCCAAGAGTAGAGCCCTAACCTCACCAGAAACCAAATGTGCTGGCACCATAATCATGGATTCTAGCCTGCAAAACTGTAAGAAAATAAATCTCTGTGTTTAAGCCACCCAACCTGAGCAGATTAAGACACTATCAAGAATGTATGAGAGTTTCCACATCCTCCCCAACAGTTGGTATCATCAGTATTTTAACACATTGACTGCCACACTAGAAAAATTTTTTTCCCTGGGGCCACAGTGTTTTATTACAAAAAATAGAATAAAAACTTCTAAAACAAAGTGATCCTAATTTAATGAAAAATTTATTTTTTATTGTTTTCTGTGTGTTGAGTTATATGCAACTTGAAAAATAGTTGATGGGGCTCAAGGTAAAGAGACGAGTGAGTTACATATGCTTCATGAGGCCGGGCGCGGTGGCTCACGCCTGTAATCCTAGCACTCTGGGAGGCCGAGGTGGGCGGATCGTTTCAGCTCAGGAGTTCGAGACCAGCCTGAGCAAGAGCGAGACCCCACCTCTACTAAAAATAGAAAGAAATTATATGGACAGCTAAAAATATATATAGAAAAAATTAGCCGGGCATGGTGGTGCATGCCTGTAGTCCCAGCTACTCGGGAGGCTGAGACAGGAGGATCGCTTGAGCTCAGGAGTTTGAGGTTGCTGTGAGCTAGGCTGACGCCACGGCACTCACTCTAGCCTGGGCAACAGAGTGAGACTCTGTCTCAAAAAAAAAAAAAAAAAAATATGCTTCATGAGGCCCCAGGCTCAAAACTAGCATGAGTTAAATACAACTCACATGGCAGTGTGTCAAATTTTAGTGATTCCAGTGGATATATAGTGTTTTCTCATTGTGGTTTTCATTTGCATTTCCCTGTTGAATCATGAATTCGAGCACCTTTTCATATACTTACTTATTGGCCATTTGAATATTGTCTTTTGTGAAGTGCTAGCTTATGTCTTTTGCCCATTTTAAGTTGAGAGTTGTCTTTTTCTTATTGATCTGTAGTTCTCAAAATATTCTGGATATAAGTCCTTTGTCAGATATATGTATTGAAAATATCTTCTCCCACTCTGTGGCTTGACTTTTCTCTCTCTTAATGATGTCTTTTGATGAACATCTGCTACTGCTTTGGTGTTTACAAAACTCTTTCATGCACATCATCTCATGATTGCCTTTCCCACTGACAGATATTCAGGCTGGGACCACTGGTTTTTATTTATCAGACTGGAAAACTGAAGCTCTGATGTGTGGCACTTGTACAGCAGGATCCCCCCAGATAAACGCAAATTACTACTAAGGTGGCACTGGGCAACCAAGCCTAGAAATAGACTTCCTCCATTCCATAATGGTATGAAGTTGGTGATCAAAATATATTTCTTAAATGATTATCAAAGCCACACTTACTGAGCCCACGTGATTTTCAGGCCCTGTGGGTGGTGAGGACATACAGGTGACCAACATATTAGGGAAGAATTACATCTCTCTCTAAAGAATCCCCTAAGGCCCTGCTTGAAGGCTGCAGGAAAGGGCTGAGAATTGGACCAAAACAGAAATGGCCCTTTACCTCGAGGAGCTGCGACTTGGTCTGCTGAAAACAGACCAAGAATTATTGACCAGAACTCAAGGCAGAAAGAGGAACTCCCCCCAAAACAAAAGTGTGCGAATGAGCCATGGGGAACGCAGAGGGAAGAGCTCCGTCCCAGAAGGAAGCATGTGTGGCAGCAGGGACTGCGGACCCAAACTGCTCTGGGTTCAAATTCCATCCCACACGCACGACTTTGAGCCAGATTTCCACCTAGCTTGTAGGTTCCTCGTTAAGAGTTAAATGAATACAAGTTAACCTGAGCTTCTGCATGCTTGGATAGTAAATGATGTGAAGGCCAGCCAGTCCTATTCAAAAATGGGGAAGGAGGAGCGCTTTTACTTAAAAATAAAAAAAATAAAAGTAAAAGCCCCCTAGGAGGGAAGATCTCGAGGAGGAGGGAAAGCAAACCTGCAGCCAACAAACCACTTCTGCCTCCTAAGGCGGAATAGAGAACCGAGCGGGGCGGGTCACCGAGAAGCGGGAGGTGATGGGCGTGCGCGCGCCCAACGCCTATTTACGTGCGCGCGTCCGCCCCCTGGTCCTGCCGGAGGCGTCACCGTAAAGGGGCCCGGCCAGGTCGTGAAAGGGCCGCAACACGCCGAGGGCGGGTGGACGGCGGCGAATGCATTTTATTCAGCGGTCCGCTGTCGGTGTACGGGGTGTTTCCACAGCAGTTCTGAGGCGGGAGGCTTAAAATTAAAAGGAAGAAAACATTTAAAGATAACTCGGGAACACCTTTGACAGAGTGTGGGTCGCCTTGACTCCAGCAGGAACTGCTGATCCACCGCCCTCACGGCGTGCGAGTAAGAACGTCGACTCCGCGGTTCTGAAGTGGCAGGAGGAGGTGTGGCCCCTGGACATCGACGAGGTGGAAGCGGCAGAGGACGTGGAGGTGCTGGAGCCGGAGGAAGACTTCGAGCAGTTTCCGCTTCCATTCATCAACGAGATGCGGGAGGACAGCGCGTCTCTTACGCGGGAGCACGGGCGGGCGTACTTAAGGACCGGGAGCAAGTTGTGGGAGATGGACAATATGCTCATCCAAATAAAAACCCAGGTGGAGGCCTCCGAGGGGGCCCCCGAATCACGTCCGGCATCCAAATGGGGACGCTGACGAGAGAGTGTCGGGGTTGTGTGAGAAGGCCGAGGAGAAAGCTAAGGAGATCGCGAAGATGGCAGAGATGTTGGTCGAGCTGGTCTGGCGAACAGAGAGAAGCGAGTCGTCTTGAAGGAGAATATCGCAGAAGGTCATGAACTAGCGGGAGCTGGGTGGAACTTTCGGTGGTTGCCATAAGCACGGTCGAACAGCCTCTTGTAAAAAGGGTGCTATGCTAGGAGCAAATCCCCCATTTTATTGCCCCAGAAATTGGGCATTGGGAACAAAGTGGGGGTCACGTTGCGCGCTGGTTTCGTTAGGTGCTGGTATATTCTCTTTTCCTGTGGCACCTCCCTTTCCCAGTGGTAATTAGAGAAAAGTGAAGGTAACTTCAGGTATGTTTTTTGTGGACCCTAAAAGTCAATTCTACTAGGACAGTCGCCAGAGGTAGACCTGCCTAGGCGCCAAGGGAGTTGGGGGGAACCAAAGAAGACCTAGGCCACAGAGAAAAATGGGAGAGAGTGAGAATGCAGGGAAAGAGGAACAGAAAAGCGTAAAGCCAGAGGCAATTTCCAGTTTTTCCTGGAAAGCAGGTATGTCAGGGGATCTTCCCTGAAAGAAGGGGCCTTCTTGTGGGTGGTTACCATTTCTTAGTGTCAGGATATGGAAATGTGAGATTCAGTGTCCTGATGGTAAGTTGCTCTCAGTTGTACCTTAGGTTCACAGCTGATGGACGCTGGTCAACTGCTAAGGGTGGACCGACACCTTGAGGAGACTGAAACAGCTTGCCGTTTTCTCTTTTGTATGTTTTTTACCCCCTGAGGGTCAGTGGTTGATGACCTTGATATGGATTTAGATCATCAAATGTATTTGCTTCTAGAAAGATAACTTTCGTAAGAGAAATGGGGCTTAGTCAAAAGTTATTTACGTGGTCACGTTTATTCTTGGGACTTTGCTGCGATTTTGAAATATTGTGCATGGCCTTTGTATTTGGCTGGTACCTATGTGACCTGATTGTTTTTTGGAACTTTGGAGCATGTGACAACTTGGGATCAGACTCGTCCACCTTCAGAGGTGCAGCGGGAGGCTCTGTGGTGCTCGGTTGAACCTGGGGAAGAGTGCGTGAATGAGACTGCTTTGCATCAAGTTTGGGAGAACTAGAAGACAGTTGGGGATGGAAGATGGTTCTCACATATTCTGTGAGACGAAGGAGGAGAACTGTTTTGTGGCACATTGTCTGATGTATGTCGTGTAACCTGTCGGGTGAATTTATTTAGACCGTGTGGCCGACCGTATGTGACAAGGAAGTTTGAACAGGGAATGATGAGTACACTTCACTATTGTAATACGCTCACACATTGCAGGGGCTTCAGGGAGACCATCCACAAAGGGCCTTGAGAGGCTGGAGAAAGGGAAAGGGATTATCAGGGCCCATAAAGCCTTTTCTAGTTCATCAGGGTGGCAGACCTGACAGAGGTTTGAGGTCAAAGTCAAACGTGTTCATTTGCCTTGAAAAACAAAGACCTAAGAAATCTTATTTTTTTTTTAAATAAAGTTTTTGTTTAAATGACCAAAGCTCCTGTGTGTGTTAATAAAAGAATCATAAATAAATTTTTTTTAGGTGGATGTTATTCCTTGAGTGTCATCATTGGCAAATGAGAGTGAACTGCCTATAGTTTGTGAGACTCTCGGCAAACGTTTAACTATGAGAGAGAATTATTTGTGGAAGGTTCCACGGGGAGGAGCTGACAGAACACTCAGTGTTTAAGAGAAACAAACCTTAGGCCAGCTTTTAGCTTTTTGGCAGCTGAAGTGTGTTTAGTCGATCAGTGGGTATGCGATGGGCTTCATATCCTGTCCATGGCGCTAGGAATATAAAGGTAAGACATGGATTGGGCAAAGGTGTGGGACAGAAATGGAAACAGGAAATTACAATGTGGTGTGCTTGAGTATCGTAGGGGAGCCTTGAAGCAGTCAACCCTGTGCAGGGGAGTTTGGGAAGGATTTTCCGAGCAAGTGACTTAACTGGGCCTTCAAAGTAGAAACAGATGAAGGTCTATGAGGCACAGGGGACAGCTGAGCAAGAGCATTGTGAGTTCTAGTACGGGGGAGATGGCCAATGCGCTGGAATTTAAGGAGGAGTGGGAGTGGGAAGTTGTGGGAGACGAGGTGAAAGCAGCGAGCAGAGCTCAGAGGTCTTGGTTAGGGAGTTGATGCATCTTAGTAAGCCTGTACTTCGGTGAGTGTTGTCTCACAGAGTGCTCCAGGATGCTCAGAGAGCAGGCATAGTGCAATATCCAGACTGCCAAATGTAATTTGATAAGAACAAATATGTGATCATACTAACAAATTTAGGTACATGTTTTGGATTAATGTATAAAGTGGTATTTTTAAAATCAAGTACCTGAGCACAGAAAAATCATACTTACAGAAGCTGTTTCTGGCTGTGTTGTGGTTTCTAAAATCCTTATTCATGCTCCTGTCTTTCTGGGTTCCTCAGTGGAAACGAGAAGTACTGCTGGAGAGACATTGACACTTTCTGGTGAGCAGGGGAGCGACAGTCACATCTGTGGCTTAGAAAGGTTACTCAAGACTGCAGGGTATGGATTAATGGGAGTTCCAGCGGAGGCGGGAAGATAGGGGCTGGTGCAGAAGGCAGATGGGAATTGAGGGCTGAACTGGAGCAGAATGAGTGGGAAGGACCAGCGAGGCTTTTCGGGGGCCAAGACTTGGTGTCCTTCTGTGTCAGTCAACTAAACTGTAACAGTTTACCCTAAGTCTTAGTGCCTTTCAGCACCCAAGGTTTATTTCTCATTCATGTTTACATACGTTGCAGGTTAGTTGCTCCAAGTTCTCTTAATTCCAGGAGGTTGCTAAAGGAGTAGCTGCTCTTGGGATATTGTGGATCTGGATTAGGGAAGCTGTTAGTTACAAGTTACTTCACTGATTTAAAAACATGCTTTGGGGGTGAAAAAGCTGAATCCTGGACGTACACATATATGTGTGTGCATACATACTATGTATACATATATTTTCCCATTGATTAATTGTCCAGAGATTATATTCATTCACAGGGTTGCCTTTCATTTCTTCAGTATCCTAGGTTTTGATTCTAAGCCTTCTTCACGTTCAGTGCCTAAGGAGTCTACAGAATCATTTTTGAACCTTAGCTCTTGTGCAGAACATTGTTGTGACAGGCTAGTTGTCTTAACCCATGCTGTGATGCAAATACAATTTAGAGGCATTCAGGGTTTTGTCCATTTTCTTCTTAGCTCACACATTTTTCCTTAATTGAATTGTATGTGCATGGAATTTAAACAACTTCAAAGTCAGCTAGAAAATTTGGATTGGCTTCTGTCCAATCCATTGACAGTCATTAGTCTGTCATGTATGAGTCAGTCACACCCAAGCTCCCCTCTGAAATCTGAAATTCTACACTCTCTTCCAGAAGACTTGGCAAATTCTTCGGTCTTCACTTGTATTGGCTGGCTGGTGATGACTGAGTCTTCAATAACGTTTTGTTTCACTACATCACAGAGTTTTTTCTGAAAACATTTTGAATATCTAACATCCACATGGCTCAAAATACCACTTTTCAAGTCTCTACTCAGATGTTATCATACCAGAAAGGCCTTCCCACGACAGCCTGTTTGACATAGCACTGCTGTCGCCTGTTACTCTCCTTGACTTTTCTTCACACTACTTGGCGTGATCATATGTGTGTTGTCTGACATCTCTCTGTAGACTGTCAGCCCTTTGGGGGCAGGGATTTTATTCACTGCTGAATTCCTAGCACTTGCCTGACGCATGGTTGGTGCCTAATATTCATTGAACAAATGAGTGCAAGTTAGATATGGAAATTAAACCTAGTTGTGTCTGCTACCAATGCAGATCACTGAAGTTACTGAGTGGGACACTTTAGTGTCATTCTTGACATTTTCCTCCTCAGAAATCCCCTCCCCATCCCATCTGTCGATAAAGCAGGTTGGTTCTGCCTAGAACACCCCTTGGATTCATATGCCTTCTTCCACCTACTCCGGGCGTCTAGTATGACAGTCTTCTAACTGGCTTCTTCACTTTCAGTTTTACTCCAGTTCTCTTCCCTCACAGATCAGGGAGAGTGAATTGGGTTATGTCAAGTCCCACTTGAAATCCTTTAAAAAATTCCTTTTGCCACAGATGTTTTTTATTTATTCATCAATATTAACTCAGCTCCTACTATAGACCAGGCTCTATTCTAGGTACTGGCAGACACAGCACTGAACAGACAATGCAAAAGTCCTGCCATCTGGAGCTTCATCCTAGTGGTGGAGATATAAAATTAGCAGGATAAATAAGTGCTAAGGATATTCATTCATTTATTCTACATCTGTGGTACATAGATATTCAAGAATTTCTGCCGTCTCCCAGAGCTGTCTCATCCTGGTTTTCCTCAGTTGCTGCCACAAATTTAAACCTCTTCCCTGGTCCTCTCCCAAAGTTTCATCCTCAGTGTTCCAGACTTCATCTCTTGTGACTTGTCTTCCTCCCACCTCTTTACAAACTTTCTAATACCTACTTCAACCCAAGTCTGGCTGTCTCTGAACAGCAGGCTCTGCAGCCTCAGTATACAACTTCTCCAAACACTACTTAACTTTCTGGGTGAAGCCACAGAGAATGTAGATACTGAGGTGTGTTCAGGGTTGCAATTTGCTAGGTGGTTGCAACTTCTTAAAAATGTGTGTGTGTCTATATCTCTATACAGTTGGTTCTCATTATTTGCAGTTATATAAAGTCACCATAAACACTAAATTAGTAAACACTGATTCACTTCCCCTAAGGAAAATTAAAGGATTAGGTTCCTAACAGCCTTTGGCCACATTTTCATCAACTGACCAATATATAACCTTGTTTGACCTTGTGTTTCTGTTTAAAGACACTTTATTTAACATATATTGCTGATTCATTAACTTTGAACTCAAAGCCAATACAGCACTATAACTCCGGCCTCAACAAAGCTTATCTAACACACATTTTCTTCATAAGGCACTTCTCAACCTTCTTGCGCTTAGGAACACTAGACAGTGCTTCAGCATTAGGCTTGGGGGGACATTTTAAGCAGCAAAAAGCACAAAAATGGGAAAAACATAGCACTGAGTAGACTGTGAAAGGGACTTTTTTTTTTTTTTTGAGACAGAGTCTCACTTTGTTGCCCGGGCTAGAGTGAGTGCCGTGGCGTCAGCCTAGCTCACAGCAACCTCAAACTCCTGGGCTCTAGCCATCCTCCTGCCTTAGCCTTCTGAGTAGCTGGGACTACAGGCATGCGCCACCACACCCGGCTAATTTTTTCTATTTTTGGTAAAGACAGGGTCTCACTCTTGCTCAGGCTGATCTCCAACTCCTGAGCTCAAGTGATCCTTCCACCTCGGCCTCCCAGAGTGCTAGGATTACAGGCGTGAGCCACATTGCCCAGCCGAAAGGGACACTTTTTAACAGCATGAGAACTGAAACAAGAAGTTCGATCTCAACTGGGAATGTACACGTCAGACAAATAAAATGTTTTGCTGCCCTGCACATAGCTGCTAATGACCAGGAAAGCACTGAGAGTATTGATTCTGGGGTTGCAAATAAATTTTAGCAAGTACATGAATTTGCAAATATAAAATCCATGAATAATGCGGATTGACTGTAAACACATGCACACGCACACACACACGATGGTATAGGTGTCCTGGTGAAGCCATGGTGCCCAGATCAGGGCTCGGAGCCCATGCAGGGTGGAGAGGGCATCCCCACAGGGGAACAGCCTGGCATGGGGTCAGAGCCCTCTGAGCAAGGTGAAGAGGATGTCTGGGGGTGGGGGAGTCGTCCCAGTGTGGACAGTCCAACTTTCAGCAGTGTGAGGAGTACATCCATGTGGGGATGGGTTATGGGGAGGGGAATCCAGCCTGGGAAATCAGAGCCCAGGCAGAGCGAGAAGGGAGTCCCCAGGGGAGACTCTGGGGAGTCAGGGCCCAAGTAGGATGACGAGAGCACCCACACATGGGGACAAGCTGCATAGCTTGAGCAGGGAGAGGAGAGCATCCACAGAGCAGGCCAGTCCTGCAGATGACTCAGCCTGAGAGGCAAGGGGGATGTCTCTGCAGGGGGCGGACTGGTATGGGCTTCAGAGCCTGAGCAGGGAAGAGGTTTCTGCAGGAGAGTTGATGCCGGCAGAGGGAGAGGAATGTAAACAGAAAACTAGAATGGACCCTGTGGTATTGGGTTGAAAATGGAGGCATCCATGTGAACTTGTGGTGTTTGTATATATGATAGATATAGAACTACAGGTGTGTGTATCTAAACTTATGTATATATGTACAAATATTCTCTAGTTCTGTCTATTGAGGAGCTGGGAGCAGTGACACCCCAGTAACAATGAGTACATGTAGCTCTCAGATCTTGGCTTACGAATACGATTTTCCACTAAAAGGAACTAGGGCAGCTTGGAGAAATGGCCAATTCGAGAGCTTAGGGCAAGAAAGTGCAAGATGTATCTGGAACATCTTGCTGTGACAGAAAGCAAAGGAGTGTTGAAAGCATGTCAAAGGACACAGGAACCAGCTTAAATGGGCTTCCATTAATCAGATCAGGGGCAGCGTGAGCATCAGAACAAATAACAGATAAGCAGGGGATTACAACCCACTGAATAATATGGGGAAGCAGGAGTTCACATAAATATGAAAACATGAAGAAATTAAATGTTCGCTGAGGAACAGAATATTTGCATAGTTTCAAAGTTCCTCTCTATAAAATACTTACTAATTACAAAAGTGAAAAGCATAACTCCATAGTGGATAAGCCTTTGATTTGAGCAGTGGGAGCCCATTCAAGCTGGCTTCTGTGTCCTTTTGACATATCCCAGTTGTTCTTTGAACACACCCTTGCTTTGTGTCACAGCAAGATGTTCTAGATACATCTTGTACTTTCCTTGCCCCAGTTCTGGTATGGGTGATTTCTTCAAACACCATGTTAATCAAGTGGTCAAAGTAAACATGATCAGTAACGGGACAAATTGAAATTGTGTGCTGTCTGATATGATGCGATGAGTAGAAAACTGCATCACTTCCTGGATATTCTTGCCAAGGATACATAAACTGGACTAAATCGTGAGGAGACCTCAGACAAATTTAAACTGAAGGAAGCTCTACAAAATAGCAGCTTGTACTGTTCAGAAGTGTCAAGGTCATGAAAGTCTAAGAATGAGGAACTACACCTGAATAAGAACACCAAAGAGATATGCTAACTAAATGCAACAATGATGCTTTTTTGCTATAAAAAATGGTCCATTTGCTTTATAAAAGACATTAATAGAACAATTGGCAAACTTGAATGGGGCTTAAGATTAGATGGTAGTAACGTATTGGTGTTAATTTTCTGACTTCATTGGTTGCCTCGCATTGTGGTTACACAGGAAAATGTTCTTGTTTGTAGGACATGCACACTAATGTATTCCAGGGGTGGTGGATCAGCTTATTCTTAAGTCATTCAGAAAAATAAAGTTCTTTGTACTGTACTTCTAACTTTTCTATAAGTTTGTGATTTCTGTGAGTGTCAAAATTTAATTCAGAACTGCTGTGCTTATGGAGCAGTTAGGTAGGCCAGGGCAGGTCCATTACCCAAGGCCCCTGACCTGGAGGTGGTGGAAATGCGCTGGCATTAGGTAGGGACAGGGCTTAGCCCAAGGAGCAATTCTGCAAAGCAGCAGCAGGTGGCGCTGGCGATAGCCCAGGGGCCAGGAGAGCCTCCGTTTCACGCGGCCGCCTGTCCTGCTGGCAAATCACAAATAAAGCCGGTGGGTTCAACTGGGAAGTGGCTGCTGCCGCTCGTTTTTCCAGGCAGGACAGTGGAGAACGCTTGACTTGGGTTAAATATTTTGTTTCAAAAATATTCTGGTGGCAATGCAAGGTCCATTCACAGATGAATGGGTAAGTCAGTGAGCTGCGTGCACACAATGGAGTATCATTCAGCCTGGAAAAGGAAGGACATTCTGTCACGTGCTACGCCATGGATGAAGCTTGAGGGCATCGTGCTGAGTGAAATAAGCCAGTCCCAAAAGGCTGTATTATTCCATTCATATGATGTATTAATAACTAGAGTCAAATTCATAGAAACAGAAAGTAGAATGGTGGCTGCCAGGGGCTCCGGGAGGCCATGGGGAGTTAGTGCTTAGTGGAGACAGAGTTTCAGTTTTACAAGATGGAAAGGGTTCTGGGGATTGGTTGCACAACAATGTGAATATACTTAACACTACTGAACTGTACACTTGGAAATGGCTAAGATGGTACATATTATGTTAAGATACCACAATAAAAAAAATATTCCTTGATCTAGTAATCCTAGGTCAAAAATGGAATCCAGGCCGGGCGTGGTGGCTCACGCCTGTAATCCTAGCACTCTGGGAGGCCGAGGCGGGAGGATTGCTCAAGGTCAGGAGTTCGAGACCAGCCTGAGCAAGAACGAGACCCTGTCTCTACTAAAAATAGAAAGAAATTATCCAGACAACTAAAAGTCTATATAGAAGAAATTAGCTGGGCATGGTGGCACATGCCTGTAGTCCCAGCTACTCGGGAGGCTGAGGCAGAAGGAGTGCTTGAGCCGAGGAGTTGGAGGTTGCTGTGAGCTGGGCTGATGCTATGGCACTCTAGCCTGGGCAACAGAGCGAGACTCTGTCTCAGGGAAAAAAAAAAAAAAATGGAATCCATTTTTGAAAAATCATCTGAACTTAAAGCTTTATGCATGAACATATTAATTGTAGCATACTTTTAAAAAACAAAAATAGCAAAAACTGCATCTTTAACAATGATGGTATCCTCATTCCAATGAATTCCTTGCAGCCATTACAAAATGCTATTTGGGCATAGCTTTTGCTCCATAAGGACCTAGATGCCAGGTGCCTGCCAGGGAGGTATGAACTCTAGAGAGGTGACTGTGGACTTCTTCTCAGAGGAACGGGTTGTCTGCCTCCTGCTCAGAGGACCCTGAACAGAAATAGGACAGTGGGGGACCACAGGAGTTGGATTACATTCCAACACAGATGTACTCTCCCAGTTGGAGCAGAGGAAGGAGCCAAGATGAGGTGAAAAGGATTCCCCAGGGCAGCCGTGGAGTCCGTCCTGTGGGATGAAAATAGAGACTGATGAGGGACAGGCCCTGCTGTCTCCATGCAGAGAGGGCGGGAATGATCAGGGCCAGAGAAACCCCAGGCAGGACGTTTGAAGGCAGCGGCATGCTGCATTTTCCTACTCCTGTAGTCTGAGTTCCTAGTTGCTAAGCACAGAAATCCACTCTGGGTGATAGGTTTACCAAAGATGTCTCTTTAAGAGTCAGAGAGAGCATAGGTGCAATTATACGAGTTGCAGCTCTTACGACCCTGGTGCAAAACCCGAAAGAGGTTTTGCAGGTCCCCACCTCTTTGTGTCAGTTGTCCAATTCCAAGTCTGGGTGAGAACAGAGTCTGGGGGAGCCCAGGTGAGATGCTTGCACCCCAGCTCTGAGCCTATGAGTGAGGCCAGAAAGTGAGGGCTCTGGCATTTGCAGCAGCTTCTGTAGGCTTTGCCTTCCCCCAAAACTAATAAGCTGGGTGATTTTTCATTCAAACGTTGGTGACTAATTTGCTAAGCAGAGAGAAAAAGGAAAAAAAGATTCCACCCTGGTTCATCCTTTTGGTTTCCCCATTATTAACTTACTCTTTGCCCTTTATTTCAGTGTGCAGTTGCCTCAGTGCCTCACATCGCTGTGTCCACCTCTAAGGTATACCCATTTCTTCTGTAGTGAAAACGTCTTCAAACATAAGAAGAGGCTTCAAATCCTGGGTATTCAAAAATGATAGGAGTCCTAAAACCAGATCCAATTACGAACTTGATATCCAAGACCTCACCTGAGTCACTGTGGGTGCTTCCTGAAGCTAGTGTCATAAAACTGTACACCTGGGGCATGTGAGCAGTTGTTCACTGGTGACTCTAATCCTGACTTGTAATGTGTTTTTGTCTGTTATTGTGGGTTTTCTTTTTTTGAGACAGAGTCTCAAAACTGGGGTAACCTCTGTCACCCCAGGTAGAGTGCAGTGGCATCATGATAGCTCACTGCAACCTCAAACTCCTGGGCTCAAGAGATCCTCCTGCCTCAGCCCCTTGAGTAGCTGGGACTACAGGCACACACCACTGCGGCCAGCTAATTTTTCTATTTTTAGTAGAGACGGTGTCTTGCTCTTGCTCAGGCTAGTCTCAAACTCCTGAGCTGAAGCATTGCTCCAGCCTTGGCCTCCCAGAGTACTAGGATTATAGGTGTGAGCCACCACAGCTGGCTTGTTACTGCATTTTATGGTCTTTCGGCAAAAATGGTATTGTATCATTAAAATATGTTACTTGCAAAAACATCATGTTTGGAGAGATGGGGGGGGTCCTGGGTTCAATGAGCAGCTAGTGACTGAATGCACGGATTCGTGTCCCAAACCCCCCTCGGGTCCAGGACAGAGTGGCCATACTGTGCCTCAGTCAAGGGCTGGCACAGGTGGGCACTCAGGAAATGGCCAATGAATGGATTCTTACCAACTGACCTGTCCACCATCTCCAACTCTACACCAGGCAGGCAATGAGTAAATAAATGACAAATTTAATTAGTGAACTATTTTTTGTGCAGAGGAGACATGACGTTTCAAGGAAATAACTGGTTTCTCTGAGACCAGGATCATTTCACAAGTATTTATTAATCACAGGGACATCAGCAGGCTCAGCCTAGGGCAGTAATCGCCAACAAGGACTTTCTGGAAGCCAGGGGCCCGCTTCCAGGTCCTGCCGCGCCTCCGTCTGGAATCTGGATCTCTGGGGTATCATGCGCATCCTGCCTCGAAGAACTTGTGACAGGCACATGTGAGCGCAGCCACAAACATCATGAACTCACTGAAGTCCACCTCAGCATCTCCGTTGGCGTCCAAGTCCTTGAGCATTTTGTCCACGGCATCCTTGTCCTTCCCAGTCTAGAGGAGGGACAGGCCTGGGGTCAACAGTGGTTGCACCTGGGCAGGCCCTTGGCTTCAGCCAAGCGCTGCTGTGGGGCACAGGGAAGGCACCCGGGTGTGTTTGCTGTCGGTCCCTCAGGCTCAGTGCTAGGGCTGGCTGTGCGTACCAGACACGTGGTGTCCCTGGAAAGAACTCGAGGGCTTTAAGAAGGGAGCTGTCCTAAGCTATGTGGCATGACAAGAAGTAACTTGTAATGTTTTTAGGCCAAATTTCAATTGTGTTGTGCTATGCAGGAGGGAGTTTTATTTTATTAATATTTTTTGAAGGGGATAGGCTTTGAATTTATAATTGTGCTTTAAAATGGTAGTTATTCCCAGGAAATGCGTCCACTCAATACTCTGTTCTTTGTGCACTGAGCTAGCTGCTTTACACAGCCGGTGACCTCACAGCCACCAGGCAAGGAGGAGGCGTGGCTGTGTTACAGATGGAGACTATAATCCCCGAGGGCCCAAGTGACCTGGCTCAAGGTCACATGGGGACAGGGAAAGCTGAGGTTGAGACCCACGTGTGGAGGGCCCACAGAGGGCCTGTCCTCTCTGCTCAGGGACCCTGGCTCAGAGCCCAAGGTCGCAGGTCTTCTTTGACAAGGCCAGGCCGGCAGGCATCTCTGAGAGCCTGCTCATGTGACCAGTGGCAGATGCACGGTCCTCGGCAAGGGACCAAGGACAACCAGTATGCAGAGCTGAGCATCAGCAGCAGGGGGCGCTGGCGACCCAGCCCTGGCCGGAGAGCTGTGTGTCAGGTGGAGAAAACAGTTAAATTGGATTATCTCACAGAGAGAGCCCCGTTAATTATAGCATAATTTGTAATAACAAAAGTAAGGGGGAAAGTACGACTTCAATAGTAAACAAAGAGTTTATGTCTGCGTCGGAATACCTGTGGCCATTCCAAGGGATGCTCATGAAGTCTGTGGCCGGATGGTGGCATGGTATTTATGAAGCCCCACCTGTGCCAGGCGCTGAGCTGGGCATGGAGAAGACAGGCCACGAGGCCAGCCCAGTCCCCGCGCTCCGGCAGACGGTGCTCTCTGACTGTCCTCATCTGGAGGGAGGGCTGGGCCGGGACGCAGACACCTGAGCCTTCTGCTTACTCAGCCCCCCCGAGACACTGATGTAACCCAAGTTAGGGAATCCCTGGCTTAGCCACCATTCTCAAAGTGTGTTCCCTGGACACCTGCCCCTGGCCCTCCCCAGGGGAACATCTTGGGCCAAAATCCCCACGCTTTAAATTTTCAAACTTTGATCATTGATCATTATCAGAACACCCCGTGACCCCGGCACAAGTTCCCAGCATGGGGGTGTGTGTTCAATGAGTGTCAGGGTTTGAGAATTTATGCTGTGATGTTAAGTTCAAAAAGAAGTTAAATTGCATATAAATTAGGATTTCACATCACTTTTGCACGGGGAAGAAGCTGGGAGGGAGAGGGAGAGTCCAGGGGGATTTCTTCCCTCCGCGTTTCTAGATTTTCACATTTTCTACCACAAGTAGAACTTTATTTTGAAAAGATGTCTTCACTGCGTTCACATTTAGAAAATAGAAACACAATGTGCAAAAGTGTTTAGTGTCTTTGAAGTGATGCTCGCATTTCCAGCTGTGAGCGCCAGTATAGGTAAAGCCCTCCGAGGACGGTGGGCAGACGCTGGGGGGCCAAGTGGGGAGGGGAGGGAAGGGACAGGGAAGGAGGGGAGAGGTGACACAGAGAGGGGAGGCAGGGAGCGGAGAAGTCGAGGGCCCAGGCCGCCTGGCCAGGCCTTGAGGGCCTTCCCTGAGGCCGCGGCCTGATGCAGGAGCCCACAGGAGGCTGCAGCTCTGGGCAGACAGGCCCCAGGCCGGGGCCTCCTCCTGTCCTCATTCCCTGTCAGTCCCAGTAATACCAGGCGACAAGGCCTGGGACTGGGCGGAAGGCAGGCAGGTAGGCAGTGGAGCAGGGGTGCTGTGGCCGGCAGCCCGGGGGAGGGACAGCAGCAAGCGCCCAGCACACGGCCGTGCCATTCCGTCCGTCCCCACTCACCACTCAGGATCGAGTCCCACTCTCCCACCCGGCCCCTGCGGGCAGAGAATCCCGGCCACATGCCTAGCAGGCTCAGCTCCGGGCTTCAGGATCACACTGACCACGTCCCCTGGCAGCTCAGAGGGCTCAGGTGTCCCCTTCTTGGGGTGGCAGGTCCATATGTTGGCCAGGCTGCCAGGGCCTTGCAGGATCTGCCCTGCTCCGCCGCAGTGGCTGTCCCTCTGCCTCCCCCACCTCCCTGCTGGCCTGGCCTGGCGCTCACCTCCAGGAAGCCGGGGAGCTCCTTCTCCATCAGCGCCTTCAGCTCCCCCTTGGTCAGGGTCTGCGCGTTGCCCTCGCCGCCTGCGTACCGGGCAAAGACGTCGATGATCATGCCTATGGCCATCTCCAGTTCAGCCATGGTGCTGGGTGTGGGCCCGCCTTCCTCCCAAGGCTGCTGTGGCCAGGGAAATGTCCCACCGGAGGCCTCTTGGTGCTTTATGAGGCCGGCCTCATGTTGACACAGAGGGAGGGACAAACAGGGCTGGAACAGAGAGCAAACCCTGCCCCTCCCCACACTGCAACCCTCGGTTGTGGTGCAATGGATTACTGTGCCTTCCTCTCCGGAATCTTTCCTCCGGCCAGGCCCGGCGCATGGGCCACCTCGGGCCACCCTGGCTTTGCTGTGCTTACCTGTTTCTGAGGCTCATCACTGAGTCACAGTGGTGTCACCATCCCTGCCCCCGCTGGGAAAGTGGGTGCCTGGGGAGTGTGCGGAGTGAGTGGCGACTGAGCGGCTCCTCCGTGCAGATACCGGAGTGTGCGGCACGGCACTCGGCGGGCACCAGAGTGCCTGTGAGTGCGGGTGAGCACGGCTGTGCTCCTGTCGCCCCCTCCCCACAACACCCTGGGCTGTTCAGAGACCTGCGCACACCTCAGTCCCACTCGCTCCTGTCCTGTAGGCGCCAAGGGAAAGCTTCCCCGTCGCCCTCCGAAGGTTCACTGAAAATCAGTGGACAAAAGGCAGATTAAGAGCAGAAAGGACACAACAAATGTGTTTAATCAGTTTCATGTAGCACGGCAGCCTCAGACTGAAGACCCAAAGATACACAGGAAACTGCCCATTTTTATGTTTAAGTTCAGCAAAGTGTGGACAGCCTTGTAGAAATGTGATTGGACTAAAGGCTGTGACCTGATGCTGAGGGACTGGGGGAGCCAGCAGGGCCTGCCTGGCTGGGTCCCCTCGGCCTCTCTGGGCAGCATCCTTCCTGCTGGCTGTGGGATAGGCCCCTCTGGAATGGGGGTCTTACGACCTAGGTCACACAAGATAGGTCAGAGAATTTCTTTATGGCCAGTTTTTACACAGAAAGGAGGGGGAGTTGGGAAATATTTTTAGTTTTATGGCTGGCTTTGGGGAAAAGGGGTTCTGGTTTCTATGACCCGCCTTGAGGAAGCCTCGGGGGAGAGTGAGGGACCACAGATAGGAGGGCAGGGGAAGCCAGAGGGAAAGTTTTGAAATCGAAGTGGTTAGCTGTTCATTGTTGGCGTGAACGCAAAAGGAAGGAATGCCTGGCTGGAGATCACAGAGCACCTGACCCAGCCGCCGGCTCCTCGTTGGGGGAGGCTGATCCCCAGACCGGGTCTTCATTCTGATCAAAAATTGGCCGCAATTGCATTGAGCTAGAATACCAGTTTCTTCCCAAAAGGAGAATGTGAACTCTTCGTGCAAAAAACTTTCTTTCTGTCTCTGACCAGGTTGGGGTTATTTTTCTTCCCACCTTCCAGGCTTGGGCACTCTGGGCTGCTGGTGCCAGGGTCTCCTTTGAGCAGTGAGACGCTGTGGGGTCCTGGGCTGACATGAAGCACAAAGCAGCGGTGCAGGGGGCTGCAGGATCTGGGTGGATTCTGTCATGTTCCCGGGGCTCATGGCACTCGGAGCTGGGACTGAATGGCTCCTGCCGGCTCCAGGATGGGATGGACGCTTGGAACAAGGCTGATTTGGGAAAGAAAAGCTCTTCTTCCCTCAGCAAAAACAGCCCCAGTTTCAGCTGCCCTGCAATCATCTAACAACTGGTGTCCCCACCCAGGACAGAGGGTGGGCCTGTGGGCAGCAGGATAGAGAAGGCAGGGCCTTGGCCGTCACCTGGGGCCCTGCCCTTAGGAGGCCCCAGGCTCCCCCTGGAGCTCCTGGCCCCTCCCAGGCTCCAGCACCGGTTCCTCCAGCCATCTGGGTGCTGGCCAGAAGAGGAACTTGAATTGCAGGTTTCCTGCATATTAACCTCAGCAAAGAGGACCCCCCCCTTAAAGACAAAGGGGGCCAAGGTCATCCCCCCAGGGAGGCCCAGGCCACCCTAAACCAGGGGGATGGGTGTAAGGTTTTAAGACCAGAGTCCACGGGAGGGGCGGCACAGCCGCAAGTCAAAGCACCCTCCCGGGTTTCGGCACCAAATGTAAGGTTTTTTGGAGTGGCCGGCGACAGAGAAAGAAAGACGAGCAGAGTTGATAGGGATAAGTAAAGAGGCTTTATTGGGGTGCTCCCGGGTGGGGGTAACGAGTCCCAAGAGAGGGACCCAGGTGAGATTTTTGGGTTCCGGGAGAGAGAGAGAGAGACCCGGGAAGTCGCATCGCCCAGAAGTCTGAGTGGGTTCATATATGTTTTTAGGGCTGGGGGTAGGGGTTTCTTTGGCAGGAAGATTTATGGTGGGGAGAGCAAGGAATTGTCCCTTGCAGTTTTAGGGCGGGTATTGAGAAACAGGAGGGGCCGGTGGTATGTGTGGACTCCAGGAACCGAGACTCTTATCAGGGTAACCATCCAGGTGTGGTCCTCCTTTAATTCAGCTGGGCCCTGCAGGCATTGTCCTTGGCAGGTCTCATGGGCTTCTTCTTTTTCCATTAGGGAGGGGAGGGGTGCCCGCCACCAGCCTTACAATGGGGAGGCAGGAAGCATTTCCAGTGGGGTCAGGAGGTTTCAGGAAAACCATAAGGTGTGCGATGGGGCAGGCAAGCCTTGGCCAGCCCAGCCTGCCCTGGACACGACATGTCGTGGGAGCACCTCTGGAAGTGGCTCTTCTGTCCTCTGGAGTCTGGGTCAGATGAGTTGCTCTGAGAAGGACGTCCATGCTCAGCAGACGCGGCCCCAGGCCCAGCGCAGAGCACAGGCCAAGCCACGTGGGTGCAGCAGGTCGGCCTGAGCCATCCAGGCCCTGCGCTGGGCCGCGAGATGCACATAAGCAAGACTTGGGCCCTGGTGTTGGGGGTTCCCCAGCCAGCGAGGGGTGCTGCACGCACAGAGGAGGGAGAAGCAGGGAAGCTGGGAGGAAGACGGGGTGCATGCTGGCGGGCTGGAGGGACCTGGGCCATGAACAGCTCTGGAGGGTGGAGTGGGTGTGGGGAGGGAGCTAGGCCTGGAGGAGACAGTGCTGTGGGACATGGGACAGCAAAGGAACAGAGGCACAAAGAACCGTCACTCTGGGGAAATGAGAAGTTGGGGTGGGCTGGAGGGGTGAGGGGCACCACTGGGAAAGGCACTGCAGGCCGCGTGCTGGGGCCCACGCAGATGTGACCCCAGCCACGTGTCAGGGACCCTGGGCAAGTAAGAGCTGGCTCTGTGGTGACCCCACCCACACAGACCAGCCCACTTCCAGGGCTGGCTGGGCCCAGAGCTTCCCAGGTGCAAGATCAACCGTCTGGGGGGTTTTCAGCCTGGAGACACAGGGTCAGACCTGCCATTTTACGGCCCACTCGGCAGCTGGTGTGGGAGGCTGGTGAGGCACCTGCTGCCACTCCAGGCAGGCTTCCCGTGGCCCCTTCCCCAGAAGCCCTAGGAGCTGGTGGCGGCCTCAGCAGGGAGCAGGGAAGTAGAGGGAGAGGAGGGGCCTCATTACCCTCTGATGCAACCTCCACACTTTGCAGAAGGGGAAACCGAGGCTCAGAGCAAGGAGGCAGGTCAACAGGCCTGGGCCCCTTCACGCCTGCCCACCTGCATGTTGATGCACGAACAGTTCCTGGGTCAAACCAGTTTTCCCCTTGATAATGTCTCAGACAAATATTTGATGAGGGAGGAGGGCGAGAGAGTGGAGGAAATGAGTTTCTCAAGAACCAGCTGAACGAGTGCCAGGGGCTATGCACCGCGTGGCTGTGAGGGCAAGGGCCATGTCTCACCTGTGACAGGCCCTGAGACCCAGGGGTGGCCACTTACAGACCTTTTTCTCCAGGCTGGAGAGCTGAGTGGTGCGGTCTCCCAGACTCCCTTGCAGCTAGGGGGCCACACCACAGGCCCGGGCAGACGCACGCCGGGGGCTACACAAGGCCCGCCAGGCTGAACGCAAAGAGAAGGCCGGGAGCCCGGCTGCCTTCGTCCTTCCTGAGCCTGGAGGTGACCTCCCGAGAAGCAGCAGCTGTGCTGCAGCCACGGGGGTGAGGCTGTGACAGACTCTTGTTGCTCGTGACTGAGAGCGTCCCAGCTGCTTGTGCATGTTTCTTAGGGGCTGCTGTGACAAAGTGCCACAAACTGGGTGGCTGAAAACAACAGAAATTTATTCCCTCACAGTTCTGGAGCCTGAAATCCAGGCGTTGTCAGGCTCGTTTCTTCTTGGGGCCTCAGAGGGAGAGTCTGTCCCTTGCTTCTCTCCCAGCTCTGGTGGCTGCCACCATCTTCGGCATTCTGGGCTTGCCGCTGCATCGCTCTAATGCTTGCCTCTGTTGTCACGTGGCCACCCTCCCTCTGTGTGTCTCCGTGTCTCAGGACACCAGCCATGATGAATTGGCCCACCCTACTCCAGCACAACCCATCTTACTACATTTGCAACGACCCTATTTCCAAATAAGGTCACATTCTGAGGTTCTGGGAAGGACACAAATTTTCAGGGGACACTGCTCAACCCAGTACACTGGTGCAGAGCTCGGTTTTGCCACCCAGTTGCTTGACGGTGAACAGCCTGACATTGTAGAAAGACGTAGGTTGACTTCAGTTTGGTCCCCGGCTCTGTCCTTTATTTGCTCCGTGGCACCTTGGACAAGTTCCGTGACCTGTTAGAGGATTAGCATTATTACTCCTGTGACCTGGTGATAATAACCGTTACCCCAAGAGACAGGGAGACCAAGAGGTGCACACGATGCAGAACGGACTGCAGCAGAGCTCGCGGAGCGCCTGGGGGTGTCGGGAGCCCAGCGGCGCTCAGGCGCTCTTGGCTCCGTCCCTCCGTTCCCAGCTGCCTTCTCCGTGCCAGGCGCCCTGGTGCTGCGTCTGGCTCATCCTGTTCCTCAAGGAGCTGCCAGTCCAGTCTAGGACACTGAGAAGCAGCAGACAATGACAGTGCAGCATGACAGTGGCATGCCAGAGGCCTGTGGGAACCCCAAAGGGGACAAACCCATCCAGGGAGGTCAGGGGGGCTTCCCAGAGGAGGTGGGCTTCAGGTGAGACTTGAAGGAGCAGGTGTTAACTGCACAAAGGGCCTTATTCATTTATTTATTTTGAGACATGGTCTTGCTCTGTCACCCAGGTTGGAGTGCAGTGGCACAATCACAGCTCACTGCAACCTCCAACTCCTGGGCTCAAGCGATCCTCCTGGCTCAGCCTCCTCACTAGCTAGGACCACAGGTCCATGTCCCCATGCCTAGCTAATTAAAAAAAATATATATTTTTTAGAGATGGCGTCTCACTATGTTGCCAAGGCTGGTTTTGAACCCCCAGGCTCAAGTGATCCTCCCACCACAGCCTCCCAGAGTGCTGGGATGACAGGCGTGAGCCACCACGTCCAGCCAGGGGTTTATTTAGATGAGTGGTTTTCCGAGTGTGCTCACCAGACCAGCAGTGTCAGAATCCCCCCAAGTGAGAGACCTGGGGCAGGGCTCCCAGCTGCAGGGGAGGCTTGGAGACGAGCTGCCGAGGCCTTCTAGGTGGTTCTGATGGGCGCCCCAGTGTGAGAACCACTGGCTAGACAGAGGGAGGGTGCTCCCAGCACAGGGAGGAGCCTGTGCAAAGGACGAGTTGGGAGAGACCATGGCAGGGGCGGTGGCAGAAGTTCCAAGGATGCAGCTGAGGCTGGCAGGGCGGTCGGGGAGTGGGGTAAGGAATGTGGGTGTTTCCTAGAGCTGGAGGTCTGCACTCCTGGGCCTCTGTGAGCTGAGTTGAGTGTGGAGCAGCTCTGGGGATGGCAGTGAAATGTTAAACGCTGGCACAGGGCCGGGACAGGAAAAAAGCGTCCACTTCTCAAAGAAGATGCGGCAGGTTGGACAGTGACTCCCAACCACCATTTTGGGCCCGAGTTCCATGTCCCGCAGCCCCAGATTTGGGGAGAGGCCTGCTGTTCCTACCCTCTGCTCGCCCAAAGGCTGCCTCAAGACCACACCTTAATACATCTTTGTTGAGGTGATTTCTTTTGTGAGTTAAGATTGCAGGTGACCCTGCTCTTAATTCAAGGGCCTTTCACCAAGTCAGTGCCTTTCTTCCCTATGCTCATAAGAATCGGTAGTGATTTTAAATTTTCTGAACTAAGGAAGAGTTAGAAAGACAAGAAGATAGTGTTCCAAAACAGTCCAAAAGTTCCATTCGTATGAAATGCTCCAAGAAGACAAATTAGAGGCCAGATCTGCGGTTGTGTGACCTGGGGTGGGTGTGGGAGCGAACTGTCAGTGGCCCCAGGGCACGCTGGGTGTTGGGAACAGTTGAACACTGGGTTCGGGGGATGGTTCCACAGTCTATATGTTTACTTAAAAGCATTGTGTTACACCCTGACAATGGGTGGGTTTTATGGTATGTAAATTATCCCTCAATATGACTATAAAAATATGTGAATTTCAAAATTAAAAAAAAAGACATCCAAGTGATGGGGTATGGGGAAACCCATAACAGTTTGAGGGTGACTGAGCCCAAGGCCGAGGCTGGAGGCAGTGAGTGCTCTGCCTTGAAGCCAAGGGGCCTCAGAACACCTTTCACGTGTTCAAACCCAGGCCTGACTCCAAAGTAACGTGTTAATGTCCTTCAAATGTCTTCCCTGGGCAGATCCTCCAGGCACTAGCATGAATTCTTACCGGTGACCTTCATTTTAAGCAGAAGCACAAGGAGGTCTCAGGAAGTGTCCAAGTGGTGGCAGAACCTGGGTCCTGCCTGTGGGCACAGGGCTGCCTGGTGCGGGGCACGTGGCTTGGGGTGAGGAGCCTGCGGCCTGCCTGGCCTCGGCCCCCCCAGGCCACCGACTCACTGAATGACCCTGGGGGACTCCCCTCCCCACTCCAGGACCCCTTTCCTCATCTGTAAAATGAGGGGTTCAGATGAGGTTACCTCTAGGGCTCACGTTCTCAAGCTGAGCTGCCCACACTCCTTGGCGTGCGCGATGCACGCTCCGCGCACTAGAACACCCAGGATTTTTTTAACATTTCTGTTTGGACCAAGAAACTCACGAGGATTGTCAAGAGAAACAGGACCCTGTGGTGAATACGTGGGGGTCTCCACTCAGCCAGCTCCTGGCAGGACAGCGCTCCGACCCCAACAGCGGCCATGTGGTGGGGGCCCCGCCCTGCAGAAGCCGGTCCTGGGTGCCCAGGGAGGGCCAGTTTGAGAGCGTAGAGGAGGAGCCGAGAGACGGCGGGAGGGGGCTGGGCCCTGAGCTGAAGTCTCCGTGAAGCCTAGGTTGGCACATCCCGCATTTGCTGCCTCCACCCTCGCAGAAAACCTCCCAGCCCCGCCAGGGCTGACCCTCCGGTGTGCAGTGGCAGATCCCAGGCCTGGGGCAGACAGGCTGGGTTTGAGTCTGCCTCTTCCATGGACTGGCTGAGGGCCTCTCTGAGCCCAGTTTTCTCATCTGTAGAATGGGATGAAGTATCTCCTGCCTCCCATGGGCTGTCGTGAGAATAGGCAGAGTTTGGCCCAGAGGCTGCCTGCTGGTAGCTGTGAGGGTTAATATCCTGCGTCCACTGGGTTAGGCTATTGGACCCAGTTGTTTGTTCAACCTCTAGCCTAGATGTTGCTGTGAAGATATTTTTAGGTGTAATTAATATTTAAATCTGTGTATTTTGAATAAAGCAGATTACCTCCCATAATGTGGGTGGGCCTCATCCAATCAGTTGAAGGCCTTAAAAGACGAAGGTTTCCGGAAGGAATTCTGCCTCAAGACTGCCACATAGAAAGCCTGCCTGCTTCCAGCCTGCGGACTTTGGGCTCAAGACAGTAACATCAGCTCTTTCCCGAGTCTCCAGCCTGCTTTGCAGATTTGGACTTGCAGCTCCAACAATCGTGTGGGCCAACTGCGTAAATCATCTCTCTGTTGCAGGTAACGTTCTGGTTCTCTGGAGAACCTTACTACAGCAGCCACTGGACTGAACGTGGCCCACAGATAGATTTGATTGGCTAACACAGTGTTAAAATAAGTTACTGATGTTCAAAAATAAGATCTCATCCTCCCAAACTGGATTCCTGACTTGGAAATCAGACAATCCGCCCTCATTGGGTGCCCTTCCCTGCTACAGCGGGACAGCCGAGCCCCTGCCACTCCCCTGCCTGGCAGCAGGCTGGCCCGGAGGAGGTGCTGTGGCGACCTGTCCAGGCCGACCCAGCCGCCCGTGGCACCGGCAGCCGGGGAGGAACGGGGAGGAGCAGGTGAGGCCTCTGCCCCCTCACCCACCTCAGGAGGACACGGGCGCCGGGGGCTGCACATCTGCCCGCAGGACAGCTGGGCTGGTGGAGCTGGCTTGGGTCGGGGGCCCACACAGAACCCACGTGTCCTGTTCCCTAGGTTGGCCTGGGGGGTGCGGCACCCCAGGGGCAGCCCTGCCCACTCGGAGAGGGCGGCACGGTCTCCGTGCTCACCAGGAGAGCAGCAGTTGGTTCCGGAGCGTGAGGCCTGGAGGGGACACCACCTTGTTACCTCTGTCCCGTGTCCCGTGTCCACACAGAGTGAGGCTCACACCTGCCTCTCGGGAGCGCTGGGAAGACCCTGAAGAAAGCGCACAGGACGTTTTTCCTCACCTCCAGCAACGGTGGCCCCCTCGGTGCTTGTCCCCGAGGGCGTGTGGACAGACCTGGCTGCTGAGCGCCCCACCCTGTCCTCCTGTCCACCGAATCACCAATGAGACGAGCCAAGGAGCCTGAATGTTCTGAAGACGGTTAAATATTTTACCTTTAATCCTTATCTAAAAGTATTTATATTATGACTTTTATTAGGTTTTTAAATACTGGGAAACGTGAAGAATAAAAAGAAACGGAGCCTGAGCTTCCTGCCGAGACGACTCTTGTTGACTTTAACAATTCAGTAAACAAGACGACTCTTGTTGACTTTAACAATTCAGTAAACAACGTGGCTCCTGAGCAGGTTGAGACGATTCCGGAAAGAGTAGAAGGCACCTGAAGACACTGAAAACCCTGCCCTCGGCCCCCAGCCTGGGAGAACTACTAACAATTGCTGTGATTCCTTCCAGAACATTCTCACGCGGCAGCTGCTGGGAGTCAGTGCTGGTGTGTGTGGAGGTGAGGGTATGCGCGCCTCCTTCCCTTCCAGGCCCGTGGGGGCCGCCGCCGCCGGCCCCTCCACTCTGCAGCCTGCTCTTCCCGCCGAGCCCTCCCGGGGGCTGCCTCGCCCTTCTCCCCCTGGTCCCCGGCGACGGCCCCCTCTCCACCAGCACTGCGCACGCGCCCCGCCAGTGCCCGGGAGCTCTGCAAAGGCTGGGTGGGTCCAGCCCACCCCGGTGCCCAGAGCCCAGGGCAGGAGCCCTTTCCTGGAGCCTGGAGTGGTGTCGGCAGAGCTGGGCAAGGGGAGCCTGAGGTTCGGGTCCAGGCGAGGGCAGCATCCTGCCCAACTCTGCCACCAACAGCCTGTGGTGCGCTCTGCAACCAGCTGAGGAGGATCGCTGGCTGGCATCTCCCCAGGTGCATGGTGTAAATAAAGGTTTGTTTAAAACCAACCAAGGGCCGGGCACAATGGCTCACGCCTGTAATCCTAGCACTCTGGGAGGCCGAGGCGGGAGGATCGTTTGAGCACAGGAGTTCGAGACCAGCCTGAGCAAGAGCGAGACCCTGTCTCTACCAAAAAAATAGAAAGAAATTAGCTAGACAACTAAAAATATATAGAAAAAAAAAATTAGCCAGGCATGGTGGTGCATGCCTGTAGTCCCAGCTACTCGGGAGGCTGAGGCAGGAGGATCGCTTGAGCCCAGGAGTTTGAGGTTGCTGTGAGCTAGGCTGACGCCACAGCACTCTAGCCCGGGTGACACAGTGAGACTCTGTCTCAAGAAAAAGAAAAAAAAAAACCAACCAAGCACCAGACAGGATCTGTCCCCTGCTCCCATCCCACACTTGCGCTCCGGACGCAGCACCTTGGCCTTCTGTCATGCCAGGTGACATGGCCCCACTGTCCTCCAGCTCAAGGAGAACGTTTGCTGTGGGCTTTACGTGGTTCCCTTTATCCACCTAGTGCCACTGTGCGAAGTTCGGCGAGGGGTGGTGTGCGCTGGACCACATGAAATGCTGTTTCTGTACCTAAGGAGACCTTCAAGTGTTTCTTTCTCCACTGCTGTGCCAATGGGGTGAATTGCATCACTGCACTTGCTGAGGCTGAGTAGCCGTGGCAGAGACTTCATGGCATCGACTGTCCGCCTCCTTAAAGAAGAATTTTGATCCCTGGTCTAGGGCAAAGTTTTCTCTAATTGTCACGGTCCTGTTCAGTCCAAAGCTGGACTTTGAAGTGTTGCCCCAGTTCTTGGGCTCCGGGCTTGGAGGAATCACAGCCTTGGCCCGCAGGAGGGAGAGAGACGACAGACAGCAGGTGGGCGTGAGGAATTATCGTAAGGGAAGTCTAAGGGTGCAAAGCGAAAGACGTTTCCTAAGGGGAAACGGGTCTGTCTCGGCCAGTGAAGAGCCTAATTAAGTCTGGAATTACTTCCTTTACATGCTAGTAGTTTCTTTGGATGTAAAGGCCAATTATAATTACTTAAAACTGTATGTCACGGGATTTGGGGACTGAATTTTTCCAGGTGTGGACGTAACTTAAAGGTTATGTTCCAGTCATTCCTTTCTCCTATATGTGTGATGGGGAAAGTCACTGTTGATGGGTTTTTCTATTTTCTGATTGGTGGTCACTGTTCCATGGTTTAATCACCCCATTCCTTAAGACTGAAATAACTGTTTCTCCTGGTTATTCTACTGTAACTATTTCCTTCTTACTGTTTTTCTTTAACTGTTTCCTCCTTCTTGTTTTTCTGCCCCTCTCATTCCATTACCTCTCGCCTGTTTTTCCGTCCCTAATACAGTCAGTACCCCCAGCAGTGCTGGGAGGAACACAGGCAGGGACTGCCATGCCCATTTTATGGATGGGGACAGTGAGGTTCAGAAAGGTCTGGTGCTTCTCCCAGGGTCACACAGGTCATAGATGCAGAAGGCACAAATGGAATTTATTTATTCCTCCCACCGGCACCGGGGCCGGACCCGGGATGTGGGAAGAGCCGTCCAGCCTCCCTGCTCCAGCACCGCCCCCCAGCCCCCACCAAAGACTCTGAGGTGCTCTGGATGGCAGCTGGGGACATGTTCCCTAGCAGGCGCTCCCCTCCTCCAGCCACAGTGCCTGGGCATCCCGGGAGGGCTGGGCTGGCAGCACCATAAGGAGATAGTGAAAATGCTGGGAAACGCCCTCCTCTGACTGGTCCCTGAAGAGGCTGGTTCCTTCCCTTGGTGAAATGGACATGCGGGTGAGTCCTCCAGGTGGACCTCATGGAGCATAGGCAGCTCGTGAAACGCCCTCCCCCAAGGCCGCTCCCAGGCGGCTCCCAGACAGGGCACGGGTAAGGGTTCTGAGTCCTCACCCACCTCCCTCCACGGGCGCCTCGGAAGAAGCTGGAGAGGACTGCTGCCGTTCTGAGCATGGGGGCAAGATCGTAGCTGTCACCAGGGCTGCCCTTGCGTGGGAGGAGGGGCGAGAACAGATCACAGATGTGCAAACCTAGGTCTCTGTGAGTGCGACTAAGACACAGTGTGACCTTCCTTTGGTTATGAACTGCACCTGCCTGCACACCTCCGCGTGCAGGCACGCCTGCCGGGCAGCACTGGGACAGACTGTTGAATGGTGGCCAGGCCTCTCGACTGTCAGCAGATGTCTGCGTGGGGGCTGGGGCTGGGCTGGGGGACAGCCAGTGGGTGACGCCTCACACCTACGCACCAGCACCACTGGGGGAAGCCATGCTGTGCCTCCTGCTTCTGTGTAAACTTTCCAGGCCACCTCCCAGGGAGACCCTGGGGGAAAGGGCCCATGGATCAGGGCTCAAACCCATAATCATCCAATGCATAACCTTAGAATGAATTGGATTGTTCCAGGAGGGAGAGGGACCCGAGGGGCCAAGGAGGGGTTGGTGGGATAGGACAGCATCCAGCCTGGGCAGGGCTGAACTGCGGGACAAGCTGTGTGGGGAAACCTACGCTGGGGTGCCCCAGCACTGGGAGTTCAGGACCCTTGGGGAAAAGCAGGAAGGGGGCTGGGGGCTGGGAGAGGGCATTTGGGCTGTGGTTGGAATGCTCCCAAAGGAAATGTTCTAGAAATGGAACGTCAGTGCTGGTGCCCCTCTGGCTTCCGGCTTCAGAGAAAACTGGGGGTGAGGGGTGGGGGCTATGCTCACTGACTGACCACCAGGGCAGGCGGAGCCACTTTGAGCTCTGCAGGGTGAAGAGAGAGGCGGACCTGGCACACAGACCTGGAGGGGCCACCTGCTGCCCCATCTGTCCTGCTGCACCAGGTCAGTCCCATCAGTAGGTGTGTCTCTCCACACCACACACCGTCAAGCAAAGAAAGAAACTCTCCCTTGAGCTACTCCCACAGTTACCCCATTTCTCTGCCCCACATCACAACAGACCTCCTCCAACGGTGCTCCACGTTTTCTCTCTCCAGTTTCCCCACCTTTTAGCCTCAGTGGAGTGTCCCGTGAGAGCACTCACATGGCAAAAGCCCTGAGGCCATCATGTGCTTGTCGCGGTCAGGGAGCAGCACCGCGGAGACTGCAGAAGCCTGCAGGCTACACACGCTGTGGTCTGCGGTCCAGACTTAGACTCCGTTCTAAGGGCCAAACATTGGACTGATGGCTGAATGCTCAACAATGGATGCCAGAAGTTAGTGAGATAGTATCTTAAATGTACAAAGAGAAAATACTTGTCAAACTAAAATTATATATCCAGCAAAAGTGTCTTCCAAGAGAGGGCAAACAACACAGAAGAAGATCACCATCATTGCTTCTCACAAAAGGTAGTTCCAAAATATGAATTTCAGGGTGAAGGCAAATGATCTCAGACTAGATGCAAGAAAGAAAATGATAAATAAAAAGGTAAATGTCAATTAAAATGGATTAAATGATACTGATTTCTAATGTACCAGGTTAAGAAAAACCATTAGCATATAAGAAATGTTTAGATCCTTGTGTATTTTAGGAGGGTAAAGATATTAAATTTTGGCTAGGCACAGTGGCTCACACCTGTTATCCCGGCACTTTGGGAAGCTGAGGTGGAAAGATTGTTTGAGCCCAGGAGATGAAGGTTACAGTGAGCTATGATCATAACACGGCACTCCAGCCTGGGCAATAGAGCGAGACCCTGTCTCTGAAAAAAAAAAAAAATAATAATGAATTTTGGTAAGATAATTATGCATGTTAAAATTTTGAGGGTAATATAATTAAAGCAATAGAAAAAGAGTATGTTACTTTTAACTAGTAGAGAGGAAAACAAAGAAACTCTATTCATCCATAATAAGGCAAGAGAGGAAGAATAAAAGAAAATGGAAAAAGCATAAGAGGTCAAAATAAGAAGGTAAAATAAAGCCAAATATATTAGTAATTATGATAAATGTAAAACAATTAAATTCTCATGTTAAAAGACAAAGATTTTTGACCTGGATAAAAACACTAAACCAAACAAAATCCAGCTGCATGTAATTTACAAGGAACACACAGAAAGACTGAAAATAAAGTAATGGTAAATGATTACCAGGCAAAAAGAACCAACCAAAAGAAAGCTGGGATAGCTTATATTACAAGCAGACAAAACAGACTTTAATGTAAAACATATTACTAGAGACAGACGGTCACTATATAATAACAGTTTCAATGTAACAGGAAGAAAGTACATTTCTAAACTTGTGGGCCGGGCGCGGTGGCTCACGCCTGTAATCTTAGCACTCTGGGAGGCCGGGGTGGGCGGATCGTTTGAGCTCAGGAGTTCGAGACCAGCCTGAGCAAGAGCGAGACCCCCATCTCTACTAAAAATAGAAAGAAATTATATGGACAGCTAAAAATATATATAGAAAAAATTAGCCGGGCATGGTGGCACATGCCTGTAGTCCCAGCTACTCGGGAGGCTGAGACAGGAGGATCCCTTGAGCTCAGGAGTTTGAGGTTGCTGTGAGCTAGGCTGACGCCACGGCACTCACTCTAGCCTGGGCAACAGAGTGAGACTCTGTCTCAACAAACAAACAAACAAACAAACAAACAAACAACTTGTGTGTACTTAATCATATAGCTTCAAACTGTCTAAATAAGAAATGGACAGACCTACTAGGAGAAATTGGCAAATCTATTGGAGTGGGTGAGTTTAGCAAGCTCCTCTGGGTGGCTGACAGCTCCAGCAGGTAACAGGATTGCTTTGTCAGACAGGGATGACTTAAAGGACCACATCAAAGAAATTTTCATTCATTCTTCTCTGAGTCTTGAAGTATATGTGCAACTATGACTGTGGGAGTTAAGAAACATGGAAAAACGTGTCCGATTTGCATGACGCTGAATAAATGATAAGACTGATGGGTATCATCTGACCCAAGTTCAGGATGCCTTTGACTACCTGAGAGTTATGTCATGCATATTACCAGATGACCATGGCAGGGGAAGATCAAAGATCAATTTCATTTGTCTGGCAACTGTTTTCCAATTGGAGAGAAGGTCTCAGGGTATCTCTGGAACCCAGGGATCTTCTGTTGGCTAATGAGACTCTGAGTCCAAATACAGGACCTATTTGGAAGTGCTAGTGTGACTGTACTAGAATTAAATTCCAATACTTTGAAAGTGCCTGTCACCTGTCCCCAAAGTGCTGCCTCAAGGGGCAAGGCTAAAATTGTCCAAGAGGTGGCTGGATACTTTACGTGAATCCAAGTCAAATAGAATGTCAAGGTTCCAAGGAAACTTGGAGATAAGACAGTGCAAACCTATTATTTTATGGTGGCCCAAAAAGAGACAGTCACTTACCTAAGGCCCCAGGGTGAGTGAGCAGCAGAGCCAGGGGTGGAACTGAGTCCTGCAGACTGAAGCCATGCCTGGTGTGCCACCCACTGTCCGGTGTACCTTCAGCAGAGCCAGGAGCTCTACCTGCCTGAGCGTCTGCCCATCCTCTGGACTCAGACACCAGACACTGCCCTTGGTTCCCAAGATGCAAAGTTCATGAGATTAGCTGTTACCCTCACGGCACCCAAGATCCAAACTGCCTTCATCCAAGGGGTCAGCCTAGCTGAAGAAACACAGTGCAGTATCTCAATAGCATTTTAGGCAGTTCTCTGCTGAGAGGATGGGGGCCAGATTGGAACCTCTACACGCCCTTCCCCTTGCCCACCTCCCCACACGCCTTCAATCACGTAACATGTCTGTGATCCCTTTGGGAAAGAGCCTTCCCTACTCCCAGCCCCCAGCCCTTTCCTCACTCTCAGCACTTCTCACCCAATGGGGAGCAGCTGCTAAACCGGCATCTCACCCACTAGAGTGGAAGCTCTGTGAACTGCCCTGGTGTCCTAAGGGCCTCGTACATTGCTGGCAAAACATTTGTTGAACAAATAAGTGAATCCATCCTGTGCAATTAGCTGGTGTCCAGAAGACATCTGGAATGCGGGACACGAGTGGAGGGCGGACGCCTGCATACAGGCCCCTTGTCTCACTCGGCCGAGGGGTGCCTCACCCCTCCCCAGTCTACACAGGCTCAGTCATGGGACACCTACGAGGCCAGAAACTCAGGCCTGCGCCTGCTGCTGCAGCCCTCCCCACAGTGGCCAGCATTTCGAACAGTCCTTTAGAAAACCGCCGGAGACTTGGCTGCCGGGAGAGAAGAGGTAGATGGCACAATGGGAGCCACTGATGTCATGGAAAGAGCTCTGGCATCAGTTGAACTCTCCTGGGGACACTTCTGAGGGTTTTCCCCCGGTTCAAGTTCTCTCACCTAAACAACGAGGATAACAAAATGACCCCTGTATGCTAAGTACCTAATCCCAAGTGGATTCTTGTAATACAGACTTTGTTTTTCATTTTTACGTACCCAATGTCCTGATGTTGGCCGGGAGCTTTAGGACTTCAGCTTGAGGTAACAAAAGAAAGAAGGTCAATTCATGATGTTTCCTTTTAGGCCCCTTTGAGTGGTCTTAGAATTTGACCTATTTCATCCTACTCACATCCTAGAGATTGATTTCCTCTTTGTGAATTTGCTGAAAGCAAATGTAACAATCCCAATGATCATTTTTTAAAAAATGTATTTCTTTTTTTTTTTTTTTGAGACAGAGTCTCGCTTTGGTGCCCAGGCTAGAGTGAGTGCCGTGGCGTCAGCCTAGCTCACAGCAACCTCAAACTCCTGGGCTTAAGCAATCCTACTGCCTCAGCCTCCCGAGTAGCTGGGACTACAGGCATGCGCCACCATGCCCGGCTAATTTTTTCTATATATATTTTAGTTGGCCAGATAATTTCTTTCTATTTTTAGTAGAGATGGGGTCTCACTCTTGCTCAGGCTGGTCTCGAACTCCTGACCTTGAGCGATCCACCCACCTCGGCCTCCCAGAGTGCTAGGATTACAGGTGTGAGCCACTGCGCCCGGCCTAAAAAATGTATTTCTTTTAACTGAAAGCATGCCTGCCTTAACAGAGCCGCCAAACTCCAAGATGGGGACTCGCAGTGAATCCCCCGCCCCTGCCCTTCTCCTTGTGCTCCTGCTGCACAATCACCCGAGGTCTGGCCTCTGGGCACAGCCAGGAAAGGGACCCGGGGGAGGGTTGGGGCCTCTAGAGAGGGGATGCTGACCTCAGTCCTCAGCCAGCTGTCCACAATAGCTCCTAGGCATTAGTCACTGGTTAAGCCATGGCACAAGACACACCCTTCCGATGCTGATAAACAGAGTATGGACTTGAGGGTGCGGTGGGGGGGGGGACCTGAAGCTGGTGGCTGCGATTGTAACACTGACAGACTTTGCAAGGAGACAAAGGGCGCTAAGGCAACAGAGGCAGGTCAAGTCCTCATGTCCTTTCTGCACAATTACAGCAGTGATGCTTCCAACTTCACACTGTTGCCCCAGCCATTTTACACAACCACACATCAGTTTTCCTAAACCGCAAAGGTGAAACTGTTGACCTGCCCAAACCTTTCCACGGCTTCCTATTACTCTGCTTCTCAAAGGTTCTCAAACAACCCTTAACCTCAGAGGACCCTGATACTCAAAGTGTGGTACCTTGACCAGCAATGTAGGCATTGCCAGGGGGCTTGTTGGAACGTGGAATGCCAGCTTCTTTTTTTTTTTTTTTTTTGAGACAGAGTCTCACTCTGTTGCCCAGGCTAGAGTGCCGTGGCGTCAGCCTAGCTCACAGCAGCCTCAAACTCCTGGGCTCAAGCGATCCTCCTGCCTCAGCCTCCCGAGTAGCTGGGACTACAGGCATGCGCCACCATGCCCAGCTCATTTTTTCTAAATCTTTTTAGTTGTCCAGCTAATTTCTTTCTATTTTTTTAGTAGAGACGGGGGTCTCACTCTTGCTCAGGCTGGTTTTGAACACCTGAGCTCAAACGATCCACCTGCCTTGGCCTCCCAAGTGCTAGGATTACAGGTGTGAGCCACCACACCTGGCCCAGGTTCTTAACTATAGGATCAGACTCTACATTTAACAAGACTCCAGGGGTTCCGATGCACTTAGTTTAAACACCACCGTTCCAGGGGGCAGGGTCAGAAGCAGCCACAGGGTGTGACTTCTTTGGGCATTGGTATTTCATTTTAAAAATTGAAAATAATTCCCATCAAACATTCAAATAAGTTGACCATTCAGAATGCACCTAGACATCCTTTGGCACCAGGAACTCTACAGCACTCTGAGGCAACCCCCCGCTTCTACCCTCCAGAGCACAGACTCCAGGTGGACACACAGACTCAGGTTCAAACCCTTCAAAGTCACGTGAAGACCTCCACAGTCGTGCCTCCTACCTTCCTCACTGCCTCCCATTCCCTCCACACACCCTCTCCATCACCCACATTTCTACCTGCTGCTGGGCTCAGGGCCCCTCTGGACCCCTCACCCGTTTTTTTGTGTTCCCTGTGCCTGGGGCGCTGTTTGCATAGTTGTGCTCAGGCTCCCAGCCCAGAGCAAGAGTCACTAGGTCTGAAAAGCTTTCCCAAGCTCCCCGGTGCTCAGGTGATGTCCTCCTCAGTCCCCCCACCACACACAGTACAAACACAGGCATCCACGTCTTTGCCTGGACAGTCCTCGTTCACATCTGCAGTCCCACACTAATTTAGTTTAATAGGGCCACCTTTCACTTTCAAAAGGGGCCCAGTTTGGTTGACAGATGGTACAGCCTCCCTAAATGGGTGCTCGGGTGGGGAGCCACAGAGCGTCACTGAAGCCTCACACCCACAGTGGCCGCAGCGCCTTCCCAGTGCAGTCCACACCGCCACCACGGCTGCCTCCCACTCACTGTCAGGTCTCAACGCAGTAACTGCTGCCTCTTCGCAGAGGGTCACTCCTGCCACTCCTCTGCTGGAAACCCTCCACCGGCTTCCCATGTCACTGCAGTGACAGCAACTGCCCATCTGACCTCCACATCCACCACTCTCTCCTTACACTGCGGTCTCGTGATGCCTTCACTTCTTCACCTGGTTGTTGCACCTGCCCGGAAGACCCTTTCCCTAGATGCTCGTGTACATTCCCCATGCTGGTCCTTACCCAAACGCCACGTCAGACGTATCATCCAACCATCCAAACAAAACAGCAACCCCTGGCTGGGCGCGGTGGCTCAGGCCTGTAATCCTAGCACTCTGGGAGGCCGAGGCAGGTGGATCATTTGAGCTCACGAGTTCAAGACCAGCCTGAGCAAGAGCGAGACCCCATCTCTACTAAAACTAGAAAGAAATTATACGGACAGCTAAAAATATATATAGAAAAAATTAGCCGGGCATGGTGGCACATGCCTGTAGTCTCAGCTACCCGGGAGGCTGAGGCAGGAGGATCGCTTGAGACCAGGAGTTTGAGGTTGCTGTGAGCTGGGCTGACACCACAGCATTCTAGCCCAGGCAACAGAGTGAGACTGTCTCAAACAAAAAAAAAAAAAAAAAAGGAAATGAAACAGCAACCCCTGCCCCCCACATCCTATCCCCCAATGCCTTGTTTTTTTTCCCACACAACTTACCACTATCTGATTGATAAATACAATTTCTTTCTGCTTCCCTCATCGGGGAATTATTTACTTATTTAATGGATACTTGCCATGGCCAGACACTGTTCTAAGCATCCTGTGAATATCGGACCCAACGGTATACTTTGTTCACAGATGCAGCCTCAGCATCTGAGGGCGCTCAATTTATCACATCAAAGACCAGCACTGGGGGCACTGCACGGTAATTATGTTTACAGACCTGTCTCAACTCCGCGAGGATTGTCTGAGAAATTCCTGGTGCCCAGCACAGTCTGGAGCTCTGTGGTCACAGTGAATGCTAAGTGACTGAAAGAATGTCAGCTCTCTAAAGGCTGGGGCCAGACCACATGACTCGACATGGCCCTTTCTGCTCTGAGATCTGGTTTCTTTTCCCCCCTCCTTCAGAGCAAACCTCCCTCAGGGCTACAGGCTTTGAACACCTCCAAAAGCAGAAGCAACTCACCTCTATTTCACAATGACCACAATCAAGGAGAAATTTTCATTCTGAAAAGTTTATTTACCTTATCTTTTCCTGGTCAAGTCAATGGCTTCAGTCATTTGCACACAGATTCTAAAAATTGGCTTTCAGCATTTGTTTTTATAGGTAAATGAACTTTATAATAACACGTTAGAACTCTGACCTCAATCTCTGTGAGGCCTGGGCTCTGATGACCTAGAATGGACATTATCTAAACCTGGAAGGTGCCTCCTATCGGTTTGGGGACCCCAAGACCTTCCCCAGCATATCCTGGCCCCTGAAGAGGTCACATGCATTCATGGCCAGAGACTGTATTACAAAAAAAGAAGTTTACCCCCAAATCAGCAAATACATGTACCTAGAACTCATCCCAATTCTAGGTTGCACATCCGACAGGTTACATGATGTGTTCAGTTAACATGACAGAAAAATTACATTTCTGGAAAAAAGAAAAAAAGAAAAAAGGAAAGAAAAACAGCTCTCCTTTGATCTGGACTGCAGAGGTCCCAAAATTCATATACCTCTGTGGACGCCCAGACGATGGCCTCTGGGCTTTCTCAATCTTATTCAAAGTAGTTACATCCACAACTTGATTGGTGTTTGGGTTCTTGCTTTGGCAGCTGCAGCCAAGTAGTGTTTTCTCACTTGCAGGACTCTATCTAACCTCCAGTGTCCTCAGAGTCCTCAAATTCCAGGAAGCATAAAAAAACAGCAAAGCACAAGGGTATACTTCCAAACTTTAAAAGTACCATATTATCACAGTAACAAATATGACCATGTAGCAGCTTACATTCTAGGCCATATTCCTTTATGTAAGAGCATTTAATTAAAACCTGTCATTGCCAAACTGAATGCACCTATTAATCAACGCATCTGACTATCTAAGTCATGCACCAGGATGGTACTGGAAATTTAGTGCTTAATGTGAAAATGCAGACAGAAAAATAGGGGAAACAGAACGAAAGACTCTTGGTTTCAGCCTGTCCAAGCAGCCAGGCCTCCTCATTAGCTGAACCGAGTCTGTCAGTCAGCAACCTGAAGTATATATGGGGGAAATTTATCATCACAACATAAAATTCTGAGTCTAAGATTCTCATATTCTCATCCGCCCGTGCACAATGCTACCACCTGCAGTAGGGTCATCCGAAGTGCTCCGATCTCTTAACAATATTCACACGTTTCTAATATGTACTTCTGTTTCACACTTTATCCCTCCTCCTAGTGAATGAGCAGGTCTACACCCTGCCAATACTTTATTATGAGTGGTCTTTACTTTTCCCAACAACATATCAAATTATTTTCTTCTAATCACCAACGTAGAAACAGTGAAACTATCTATGCGAAGAGCTTGGCAGGGTTCTGCGCTCCCTTCTGCCCAGACTTCCCCCCGCCTCCGCACGCTCAGCGCTGATGCCTTCGATTCGGAGCATTACTGACTGCTCTCAGCCATCCAGCCCCGGGGAGGCCCGCCGGCTCCCGCCTCTCAATAACACTCGCAGCCGTCGATCTGCCGGTGCAGCTCCACGATCCTCCTGCCCATGCGCGCCACCTCCATGGCTTTCTTCTCCACCTTGGTGCACAGCTTCACCACTCTCTCCTCCGCCCGCGCAGCGCGCGCGGGATCCACGGCGCTCTCCTCCGAGGCCTCCACCTCGCTCCTGATCTCGTCCAGCAGGCTCTCGATCTCCATCAGCTTCCTGCGGGCCCTGCCGCGCGCCCGCACGTGCTCGCGCTTGAGAGCGGCGAGGTCCTCGAGGCCCAAGCGGAGCGTGGGGCTCCGGAGACCGCCCAGGTCCTCCCCGGGCTCCCGCGCCTCGCCGGCGTCCTCGGGCTGCATCGTGCCGCCTCTCCCGCCCTGGGGGCCCGCGTCGGGGCGGCGACTAGCAGCGTGTGCCTGGGCGGGGCTGAGCTCGGAGGGGGCCAGGCTGCCACTAGCGACACTACCAGCAACAGGTCCCTGGAACTTTTCGCAGTGAAGACGGTGTCCAAAATGGGCTCGCAGCCCGCCAGCCCGAGCGCGGCTACTTGCGGCCTTTTTACGACACGCCGGCGCTCATTTACAGCCGGAGCCGGTGGGAACAGAGTTTGGGGCGCCCGCCTCGGCGGCCGCGCACGCGCACTGTCATGCACCCCACGCATGCGCACACCCACGTCCCCGCCCGGTCTGTGCTACGCCGGGCTCCCGGAGGGCTTCCAGGGATGGGGTCCTAACACTGTTGGGGTGTTAAAGTTGACCTCCGTACGTTTAATAAATTAGCTTACCCTGATGGCTCTGTCTGTAACAGTGGTAGGGAGGCTTAACGTGACTAGCTCCATTTTGCTTATGACTGCTGTGATAATATTCTTCAGGTTAAAAAGTGTCAACAGAAAGGACCCCAAACTCTGTGAAATAATTTGAAGAGGTTTATTCTGAGTCGTATATGTCAAGTGCCTTGAGTAAGTGGTCAAGAAGCCTTGAGTAAGTGGTCTTGCTGCGGGGTTACAGTTTGGTAGGGAGACAGGAATTACATGTAAAATTGTAAGTCAATACGTGAAAGGCATGCATTGGTTTGGCCTGAAAAGGCAGGGCCATCTCCAAGTGGGGGCTTACAGGTTATAGGTGGGTTTAAACGTTCTTTAATTTATAGTTGGTTCAAGAAATGAAGCTTTGTCTAAAGGCTTGGAATATTTTAAGATAAGGAAGTCTGTTAATCAGAGACAAGCCACCAGACATATACTGGACATCCACCAAGACTCAAGTCATCTGTTAAGTAAATTGATGATGTGCAGGTGTGGTTTAACCTTTGTCTTACATGGCCTTAAGCTTGTTAATGATTTTTATCTGATTATTAATAAAAAATAACTCCCAAAGGGACAGGGCATAGCCAGGCTTATTTGATCTCCCTTTTCGTCATGGCCAGCAGCTCAGCTTTAAGAGTTTTTTGGGGGGTTGGGGAGGAGTCTCGTTGGCCAAGATGGGTTCCATTTAGTCCGCAGGAGGGCGATTAATATTTTTAGTTCACTTCTGCTTAGTTCTGCATGTTGGCCAGCTAATTAAAAGAAGAATTTAGTTTTTAGTTCAACTCTAGAAAAAAGATAACCATCTGTCTCCCAAAACTAACTCCTAGGGAGATAAGGAAAGTACACACACAGAGGTAACAATGCTGTGTTAAAGATTTATATGAACATTGTGAGTTGACCTACTTCACCCAAAGTTAACTGATCAAGAACAAAGAGGTTTCACAACCTCCTTGCACCCTTAATAATGCCCAGATGTTTTTGGTAGTGGGTTACCTCCTGCACCCTGTCCCCACACCCCCCTTCCCTTAATATAAAAAAGGGCCTAAGGTTCTTACTAAGTAAGATGCTTCTTTAGGACGTTAGTCTGCTATCCTCTTGGTTTGCTGGCTTCCTGAATAAAAGTCACTTTCCTCGCCCCAACACCTTGTCTCTCAATTTAGTGGCTGTCATGTGGCAAGTGGTATGAGCTTGGACTCGCTTACATGTCCCCAGCACTGCTCGGAGTACTTAACATTCTAAATCATAAACAACCAAATCAAAAGGGCACTGTTAGACTCTCCTAAGGCGTGAGCCTGGCCCCAGCAGATAGTTATTAAGCATCTACTACATGTCATCGTGTCTAGGCTTGTTTACTCTGTGTACCTACAGCAGAAAATATGAGGAGACTGTCCTTGCTCATTCCAGGGGTCACTTTCCACTTCTGTAGGCCACTTTCCAGTCCTTGCACATGGCCCTGTCCAACTTCAAAGCCAGCAACAGCATGTCGAATCCTTCTCATCCTTCACATTTCTCTGACATCCCTTTTTGCTTCCAGCCAGAGAAAACTCTGCTTTTAAGCGGCTTGCTATGGTTTAAATGTTTGAGTGCCCCCAATATTCATATGTTGCAAACTGATACCCACGGTGATGATATTAGGAGGTGTGCTCTTTGGGAGGTCATTAGGTCATGAGGGCTTAGTGTCCTTATAATGGAGGCCCCAGAGAGCTCCCTTGCCCCTTCTACAATGAGAGGACACGGGGAAAAGATGTCCTTTTCTGAATTTGAAGTGGGTCCTCACCAGACATTAAATCTGCCAGCACCTTGATCTTGTACTCTCAGCCTTCAGATCTCAGAGAAACATTTCTGTTGTTTGTGAGCCACCCAGTTTATATTTTGTTGTAGCAGCCTGAACAGACTAAGACAGGACTCTTGTGATTAGATTAAGTGCCTGCCCCCAAATACCCTCCCTTTTGCAGTATAATGTAGCATAAGGACAGTAGTGGCACTGGAGAGCTGGGACCATGGGGCGCCATCTTGAAATCCTGCCCTCCATAGGCTCCAGGGACTCCTAACAGCGTGAGCTCATCTCATGGCAGCCAAATGTGACTAATGTAGCAGAAATTGAGTCTAGAGACCTAAACAAATCTCAAAAAGAATGGTCTGGCTTTCGGTATGGATGGAATAGAATAAAATACATGGAAACCCACAAAATTTTTGAGGTAGCCATATTAGCAAAAATGCTGCCAGCCTGGGCAAAAAGAGACAGAGACTACTCAAAAGGTGAAGACGTCTAGATTCCCAACTTCCCACCGGCAGAAGGCAGGCTTAGGAGCCAAAACTGGTACATTTTTCAATGTCCTTTCCTGAAGTGGTCACAGAGTGTGATGGACAAGGAAGAACATGTCAGAGCACAGATAAAAGTGCAGAATAGTGGGCAGGGCAGGGCTTGGGAACTACAACCTCTGAGCTAGGAATGGTTTTCACATTTTAAAGGAACAGGAATATCTGACAGAGACTGTATGTGGCCCACAAAACCTAAAATCTTTACTATGTAGATTTTTACAGAAAACGTTTGCCAACCCTGCACTACTAGACCACTTCTAGATTGCAGAAGCAAGCCTAATCAGGCAATATTCCCTACCCTTAAAGCAGAGGACCCTGGCAATATTTGCCACACACAGCCTCAGATCTGCTCTGGGACTGCTATTTTCCCATCCTCCCATTACAAACGTGCCTTAACCTTACCCTGTCTCACCACTGTATGTCAGGACTATGTGGGCAATAACTTGTCTTTTTTAAAAGCTCACAGGCTTCTGGACTGAGAAAAAGCTGTATTTAGAACTGACATGGATCACAGGTCCTGGGTTCTTGCTTGAGGCCATGATTGGAAGAAAGTTTTGTGTGTGTGTGTGTGTGTGGGGTCTTTGGATGGGGGTGGACACATTTTACATGAATAATTGGGGCGATGGGGACAAATTGTGGTAGATTGTATAAAGGACCCATTCCCCACCCCTTCCTGCATCCACGTCCTTCACCTTGTGTCTTGCTTTGGCCAATGAGAGGTTCACGGATAGGACACAAGCACAGGTGTCAAACAGGCTAATACAGGTGGCTCTTTCCTCTGTCTCTGCCTTTGCTGTGAGAAGGACAGGCTGGGTTACCCCACTGGCCTCAGGAGGATATGAGAGAAACATGGAACCGTGTTGCCCCGGCAGGTCCAGCCTAGACTGGGCAGCCCCCAGACCATTCCTAAGCCCAGCTCGGACCCTCCAGCTCCCAGCCAAGCTGCAAACCATGAGGAATGTTTGTTGTTGCCACTGAGATTTAGGGTGGCTTATGCAGTAAAGGCCAACTGATGCACTTAGGGGAGATTATAGTCCCGGATATATTAAAATGCCAAACTCCTTTCCTCCGTGTTTTTATGTCTCTGTCTCAGGTGAAGGAATCTCACCTAAATAGCCAGACGTTCTGGATTTTCTCTTTAGAAACTTTGACCTGAAGTATCTTCTTCAGTAAAGGTATTTACCCGCTTTTGTATGTCCAAAATCTGTTCTATATCCTCCTTCCCCTCTTTCGTATCCCACACCCTGTTTCTTCTGTGTCCTGTTTTTCTGGATGTCACAGCACCATCATTATAGTCACTTTTAATATAATCACTCCATGCATTTTTGTGATGTTCACGAGTAACCTGTACACTTTACAAGCAAGATTGTTTTGCTGTCGACAGCCGTATGCTACGTCAGACCCTGAGGAGAGTGGAGCTGGACAGAGGTAACGAGGGCAAAAGGAACAAAGTTCTTGATGTCACCTTTCCAACACCAGGCAGTTCATGCTGACCATCTGCCATCCACATCTGTGAACTTAAAACCTATTTGGCAAAAGTCTTCTGTTAAGTGCTTAATTATGACACAGGGGAGCTCTTTTACACAACCAGCAGTGTAAAGACATACAAAATGGAATTTATTTCTGTCAGAATTAATTTAGAAAATCTGGGTAAGTTCCAGATGCTCTCCATTGAACACTTTTTATACATCATAACTGGTCAAACCACACTGTTTATCACTTAACCCACATTACGTAAGTAGTCTAGGAATATAAAAAATTTATTATTTATTTCTCTGAAAACTGTAGATTCTGGGCCTGACAGAATTCTGGGCCCTAGCCAAAGGCAGCAAGCATCATCAAGAGGGAGCAGCTGGAGGGCGAGTCGCCTCCATGGCCACGATGACGAAGGTGGTTTCCATGTCCACTGCTAGGTGGGTGGGGCAGTAAAAACTGTTGTGTGGCAGGCTGTATTTCCAAAAAAGGGCCACAGTACAATTATGGACGTGACTGCAGTCACCACCTTATTTCAACTTCATGAGAGAGACCTGAAGGAAGAGCCCAGGTGAGAAGGGACAAGGAGCCCAGGTGGCAGCAAATCTGGGTGACCAACAGAGAAGGGAATTCCGCAGGCCCCTCCTGGATGGACTCAGGGAAGAGCAGGTTCGCAGCATCCTGGGGCCTGTGGAGGGTCAGCACACAGACGGGCTGCCAGTGGTGACCGGCTGCACTTCCCCACCCGCTGCCTAGCCCTCAGGAGTGACACCTGGGGACTCCCGGGGCAGGCGAATTGCCTGGGATTGTTGAGTTGTGTGGCAGTCAAGTGTGCTGGGGCTTCTGGACGGTCATCAAAGCACTGCTGATAATGGGAAATAGGCCCAGGAGGAGACCGTGTGTGTGTGTGTGTGTGTGTGTGCGTGTGCAAGTGCATATGTGAGTGTGAGTGAATATATGTATGTGCGTATGAGTGTGCGTGTATACGTATGTGAGAGTGCATGTATGTGTGTGAGCATGAGTGCCTGTGAGCGTGTATGTGACAGTGTGTGTACATATATGTGTGTATATGAGGGTGAGAGTGTTGTGTGAGTGTATATGTGTGTGTGAGGGTGAGAGAGTGTGTGTGTGAGTGTGAGAGTGTTACGTGTGTGTCTGTGTGGGTGTTGTATGTGTATGTACATGAGAGTGTGTGAGGGTGTTATGTGTGAGTGTATGTGAGCGTGTCTATGTACGTGTGTGTGAGGGTGCATTGTATGTATGAGGGTGGGGCTGTACGTGTGTGGGTGAGTGTTGTCTATGTGAGTGTGTGAAGGGGAGTATGTACGGGTGTGAGGGTGAATGTTGTATGTACGTGTGTCTATGTACGTGTGTGTGAGGGTGAGTGTTGTGTGTGTGTGTGTGTGTGAGGGGAGTCTCTATGTACGTGTGTGTCTACGTACATGTGAGCGTGTGTGAGGGGGTGTTGTGTGAGGGGGCGTGAGTGTGTCCGTGTGGGTGTGAGGGGAGTGTCGCGGGAGTGTCGCGGGAGTGTCGCGGAGGGCGGGGACTGGTGCTCCGACCAGGCCCCCGTTAGGGGAGCTGGCTTTCGGGCACAGCGAGGCGGTGCGGGCAGGGGTGGAGGGCCGGGGCTGCGTCCAGGACGCGGGCCCAGGGCTAGGTCCGGCCCCGCAGCCCCGGGCGCGCCCCACCGCCGCCGGGCAGCGAGCGGCCAGGCCGGGCAGGAGGCGACGGCGCCGAGGGCAGCGAGGCGGCCCGCTCGGGGCAGACGAGAGGCGGGAGGGCGCGGGACGCAGGGCAGCCCTGGCCCCAGGGGACCGCGGGTAGCCGCGCCCCGCCGCCCACGCGCCCGCCGGCCTGCGCGCAGCCCCGCCTGCGGCCCGCGTCGAAGCGGTTGGGGCAGAGTCCGAGTCCGCCCTCCCGCGGCCGCGCGGCGCCTGCCCCGCCTCCCTGGGGCGCTCCGCCGCCGCCTCCGGGCAGCCCTCCGCCCACCGCCCCTCCCGCTGCGTCTTCGCCGGGCAGGACCGCAACCTGCTGGCTCATCCTCTCATCCCTGCAATGTGCCTAAGGCCAGGACACACCCCCTTCCTTCTTGCAGACGGCCAGGAAACTCCCCGTTTCTTCTGGTCCCCTAGGGTGGACCGCGATGACGCGATCACAGCTCACTGCAGCCTGGAACTCCTGGGCTCAAGCGGCCCTCCTGCTTCAGCCTCCCGAGTAGCTGGGACTCTAGGTGCGCGCCATGCCCGGCTAATTTTTAAATAAATTTTGTGTAGAGCCGAGATCTCGCCAGGTTGCCCAGGCTGGTCTCCACCTCCTGGGCTCCCGGTATCCTCCAGCCTCGGCTTCCCTGAGTCCCGGGATTACAGGCGCAGCCACCGCACCCGGCCGTTATTACCGGTCTATTCTCTGCACTACCGTAACTGCAGCCAGCTTTGGCGGATTCCTGGAGCCCAAGAGTTGGAAGGAGACGCAAAGGGCCCCAGAGCAGGGGGCTCTTCTCCTATGAAGGATCCCACCTGTCAGGGCCTGTTTCCAAAGTCTGCTCATTTCCATTTGTGGGCAGTAAAGCAGATTTTAATTCAAGGTATTCTCATCTCTGGAGATTAAAGCAGAAAACTCTCCCCTTGAAAACTACTGTAGCAGTGAATAAAATGTCGAGATAAAGATCTGTTTAAATGCATTGCTGAGCGGGTGGGGGAAGTACGGAATCCTTAGAGGCCAAAAATGAAAAAGAAAAAGCAGGTATTCCAAGGATGTGTGCACTCAAGACAGCCTTTGCTCTGGAGGTATCTACAAACCTTGGTGAACTTGAGCAGGGGACAGTCTAGAGCTTCATAAAGTTGGCAGTTGTGGAGGACACATGGCTCAGATTGCCCTTCAGGATTAAAGGTCTTATTGTCCCAGGTGCTGAGTTGGCCCCAAGCTGGCAGTCACCTTCAGAGATCTTCCTTCCTGAGGCACCTGCATTCAAGCATTGATCCACGCAGATAAAGCCCCGTCCTCTCAGCCCCACTAGGGGAGAGCTCTGAAGGGCCATTGAACCTGTCTTAGGTATCTATTGCTGCATAATAAATTTCCACAAAACTTAGCAGCTTAAAACAACGGACATTTATTATCTTACGGTTTCTAAGCCAGGGAGCTGCGCATGGCTCAGCCAGGTGCCTCTGGCTCAAGGTCTCTCATGAGATTGCTGTCAGGCTGTTGGCTGAGCTACTGCAGTCTCAGCTGAAGATTCAGCTGGGACGGTGAGGGGAGATCTCTTTCCCAAAACCACTCTTGCGGTTGTTGCCAGGCAGGAGGCCTTTAGACAGGATTGCTCTACAGCGTGGGGTCAGCTTCCCCTGGGGTGGGCAATCCCGAGAGGGAGAGAGGGTACCCAACATGGGAGCCACAACGCCCCATCGCTTCTGCAGAATTCTGGTCAGCAGGTGGGAGGGATTGCTGAGGCCATCTTACAGGATGCCTCCACGGGGTCTTCAGCGCTCCCTGGAGAGTCAACTAAGGCTTCCACTGATTCTCCACCACGGCTGGGCGGCTTCCTCACCCCATCCTGCTTCTTTCCCCACCTCCCACAGGTGTGGCCCCACAGCACTCACTAACAACTCTCCTGCTAGCTAAATGACATCTCGGAGGATGCCTTGCTGTGACAGAAGTCTATCTAGGGATCGGCAGACTGTGGCCCACCCCATGGACCAAATCCATTCATCTCCTGTTATCGTGCAGTTCTATTGAAAATGCAGCCAGGCCCATTTTTAAATGTAACATCTATGGCTGCTTTCAAGCTATTAAATACAATGGCAGAGTTATGGCAGAGACCAGATGGTCCAAAAGCCTAAGACATTTGTCATCTGGCCCTTTACAGAAAAAGTTTGCTCACCCCTGATCTAATAGAAGTCAATCCCATAAAGCTGCTACCCCAAAGGCTACATAAATGTGAATATACTATTTCCCTGATCAAAGCCCTTCCATTGATCCTACTTTCTGTGCTCATATAACTTTTTATTAAAGAATTTTACAGACAAAGGAAGTGGAAGCAAGCATTCTGGGGAACAGGCACGGGAGTAGCCATTACAAATAAGTGTAGTTTCATGGCTTATGATCCAACCTGCCAGACTCGTGCCCACTGCAGAAACTCACACACCAACTCTGAACCCCCGGCCTTTTCTCATGCTGTTCCCCATGCCTAGAATATCCTTCCCAGTCGTCTCTGCCTTGAGTGATCATGTGCATCCTTCAAGAACCCATGTCAAGAAACACCTGTCCTGAAAAGCCTCCCAGATGTCTGCACCCCCTGCACAGCTGACACCCTCCTCACCCTTCATGTTTCCAAACAACGCAACATATACAGTTTCCAAGGCTAAAAACCTTAAAGTCATTGGTGGGTCTTTTTTCTCACATTCTATTTCCAATAACAAATTGTACTTAAATTGCACTTATTGATCCAGCAATCCCACTACTGGGTATCTACCCAAAGGAAAATAAGTCATTTTATCAAAAAAGACATCTACACTCAAATGTTTATTGCAGCACAATTCACAATTGCAAAGATGTGGAATCAACCCAAGTGCCCATTAGTTCATGAGTGGATTAACAAAATGTGGTGTGTGTGCGCGTGTGTATATATATATATACACACACACACACCCCCCCCATGGAGTACTACTCAGCCATAAAAAGGAATGAATTAGTGTCTTTTGCAGCAATCTGGATGGAACTGGAAACCATTATCCTAAGTGAAGTATCTCAAGTATGGAAAAACAAACACCACACGTACTCTCTAATAATTTGGAACTAATTGATGGGCACATATGGGCACAGAAAGAAGTAAAAATAGTTAGAAATTGGCCAGACTGGTGGCTCAGACCTGTAATTGTAGCACTCTGGGAGGCCGAGGTAGGAGGATCCCTTGAGCTCAGGAGTTAGAGATCAGCTTGAGCAAGAGTGAGACCCCCATCTCTACTAAAAATAGAAAAAATTAGCTGGGCGGAGGCTGAGGCAGGAGGATGGCTTGAGCCCAGGAGTTTGAAGTTGCAGTGAGCTATGATGACAACACTGCACTCTACCTGGGGCGACAGAGTGAGACTCTCTCTCTCTCAAAAAAAAAAAAAAAAAAAAACACAACCCGCTGGAAATCAAGAAGGGGGTCGGGGAGGGGTAAAAACCTACACAACAGGTACAATGAACAATATTCAGGTGATGGGCAAACTTATAGCCCTGACTAAAGCATTATAGTGCTATCCATGTAACAAAAACATTTCACTCCCTTAATATTTTGAAATAAAAAATTAAAACCAAAGATAAATACATTGCAGTGTATCAGGCACTGTTGTAAGAGCTTCACATAGTATCGATCCATTTAATTCTCACCATATCCCTATGAAGTAGGTACCCTAAGCATATATATTTTATAGACGGGATCAAGTGAGGTGAAGAGACTTGCTAAAGATTACACAGTCCGTAGTGGATCTCAGATTCAGTCGCAGCCTGGGCCACAGTACCCTCACCTCCCCCAGCATCCTGCATCTTCCGCGCCTACAAGCATTGTGCATTTTATTACCCACAGAATATGTCACCACATGACATATTTGTACATGTTTTCTGAAAGTTCTCCCCTTTACTATTTTATTTCAGAGCAACACCTGGCATGTAGAACACCCTCGATAGAGTTAGTGCTACCTGCAAGTGTGACACTGGGCGCGCTTCCAATTAATTATTTTCTCTCTTCACCTCCAGGTCTGGTCTCTGTATTCCCCCTCCAGGGCTGGGGCACGTGGTGCAGCCAACGCTCGTGATGGGTGCTTACAGCCTGAACCGTGCCCACATACTCCTCAGCCTAACCTCTTTCAGTACCTGGGGATTCCCTGTCCTTCCCAATTTCAGCCACAGTTTACCACATTTGATGACAATGACAATGAGGCAGAAACTACAATCCTGAGAAACATGCTTTATTGTCTTTTTCCTGGCAAAGTTTAAGGGCGTTGGTTTATCCGGATAAACATATGTAATATATGGGTTTTTAGGTCTTACAATTATCAAGCAACAATTACAGATGGTGTTTTAACCTCGGGTCTCTGTCAGGTCTGCCATTCCAGTGGGTGTCACCAGGTAACCCGTGGCCTGGGAAGAAGGCCCACAGCAGCCAGCTCCACGATTCCTTCCCGGGCATCCAGGCCCTCTGCAGACTTCTCTCCTCTTATGCCCAGAAGGGTCTGAAAGGTGTGAGAGATTGTCATGATGCTGAGCCCTAAATCAAACCACAAACAAGATATACGAAGTCAACTATATTTAGGTTTCAAGTCAAAGTCAAAGTTTCAAGTCAATTAGACTTAGTTAGGTTGTCTAAACTCACCTGGGAAATTACCCAATGTGCATCAAATAACACTTAGTTTCAGTGGAAAAATCTCATTTGTTCTCACAGAAACATGAAAGTTACAAACTGCATACAAAACCATATTCCAGCCCCGTTTCCCAGGGGCATCTTTCAATGGAACAGGTGGAGCTCCTTCAACGAACTCCTGTTTGAAAACTGACACAGTGTCTTGCTTGTCCCAAAGTTTCCAGCAGTGATTAGGTTCCACATGACACAGCAAAATGCACAGAAGCAGCAAGATGTAAAAACATTGAGAAATCCCAGGAATATAAAGTATGACCATCTTGTCAATTTATAATCTAGACTCCAATTTCCTTGAGAGTCTTTCACAAACAAAAATTCTTTCCAGGCCGGGTGCAGTGGCTCACGCCTGTAATCCTAGCACTCTGGGAGGCCGAGGCGGGTGGATCACTCGAGGTCAGGAGTTCAAGACCAGCCTGAGCAAGAGCGAGACTCCCGTCTCTACTAAAAATAGAAAGAAATTATCTGGCCAACTAAAAAATATATATACAAAAAATTAGCCGGGCATGGTGGCACATGCCTGTAGTCCCAGCTACTCGGGAGGCTGAGGCGGTAGGATCGCTTAAGCCCAGGAGTTTGAGGTTGCTGTGAGCTAGGCTGACGCCACGGCACTCACTCTAGCCCGGGCAACAAAGTGAGACTCTATCTCAAAAAAAAAAAAAATTCTTTCCAGAACGGGATATAATGGCAATCCATATCCACACAAAAGGGACTTTTTTTTGTTGTTGTTTTTTGAGACAGAGTCTCACTCTGTTGCCTGGGCTAGAGTGCCATGGCATCAGCCTAGCTCATGGCAACCTCAAACTCCGGGGCTCAAGGGATCCTCCTGCCTCAGCCTCCCAAGTAGCTGGGACTACCGGCACTCACCACCACGCCCAGTTAATTTTTTGTTTCTATTTTTAGTTGCTCAGCTAATTTTTTCTATTTTTAGTAGAGACGGGGTTCTCGCTCTTGCTCAGGCTGGTCTGGAACTCCCAACCTCAAGCAATCCTCTTGCCTCGGCCCCCCAGAGTGCTAGGATTACAGGCATGAGCCACTGTGCCTGGCTCATTAGGGACTTAGTGTTATGCATGGAAAGACATGTACAGAAAAACAGAAAGGTGAAAACAAAAGATTCTCAGTTTTCACCTTTTCCAGGATGTCAGTTGATGGAAGTCTGCTGGTGAACGTCACACACAGCTGGAAGGAATTTATAATCAAGAGGTTGATTGTGAGAACCACAATGAATGCTCACCATATAGGACTTGGTCCCAACTCTGGCACGGCTTCTAGTGGCTTGAGGCTGCCTTCCCAGGATAACCCCAGGCCCACTTAAAGTGCCTGCCTGGGAAAGCTCAGCTTTCCAGGAAAATCTACTGTTTGTTCCAGCTAAAATGAACCTGATGATAGGGAGATAGGCCCCTGGGCCCTCTTCAAGAGCAGTTACTTTAGAAAGCTTGCAATTACAAGTCCTTTCTCTGCCCTTTGACATGTACAACTCCCATGGTGCCTCCTTACAGATCTGAGAGCTGGCTCCCTGAAACGCAAACATGCAAAGAGATAACTCTCATTCTTGCTCCCAGTCCCTGTGGGAGAATAAGGGCCTACTTGCTCCAACTTGCACCACTTCTGTCATAAAGATAGGAGAGGTTTATTTCTCTTCTGGATAAGCACTAACTAGCAAGTCCAGATGGCCTAGACAGGTGGATCAAACCCCACCTTTCCCCTTCAGCACCTTTCCCCAGCATACCCCAACCTTGAAAAAGTCTCCTGCCTTTTGCTTTGACACAGCTGAGTTCAGTTCACACTGGGGTCTCTTCCTTATTGCAGTAGTCATTACTGAATTAAATCTGTTGTGAACTAGTGTCCAGTTTTCCTTATCTTTGACACCTGCAAATCAGAAGCCACTATCCTGGGGTGAAAAGCACAAATCCACAAGCAGAATGTCACCTCTAACAGAAAGGTTCAAGTGAAATGCTCCAAACTCGTAGTAAAATTTAGAAATATTCAGCCAACCTGGGCAACACAGCACAATCCTCTCTCTAAAAAAAAAAAAAATTTAGAAATACTCAATAACTCTGTTTCACATTTAAATTTTACTCCTTTCCTGGTATTTGGCTCTATGGCCTAGAGTTCTCTTTGGTTTAACCCCCTTAAATGATATGGAACTCTACACCCTTTACTGTTATACTACTAATGCCTTCTAAATTTTATTTAAGAAATAAAATTTTTCTCTAATTACCAATGTAAAAAGGGCAAAATTAAGTGACAACCCCAAATAACTGACTGAGGCAAAGATCTCAGTTAATGGAGATTTTTGAAGCCCAAATTTGAGGATATGCCCGGGAAAAACTCAAGCCACAGAGGGATCTGTGACTTTTTTCCAAAGAGGAATTTGGGAACTCAGTGTTTACAAGGCAAAGAGCGTAAGAAAAAGGAGGACGGTGGGCAGTGAGGCAAATGGTTACATCTTGCAAGGCCCAGGAAATCTACATTTTACATAAGGTCAATGTTTGAAGAGAAAAAGGGAGTTAAAGAGGAATCAATTTGAAACTGCCCTTACAAGTTAATAACGGGGTGCAAGGGAAGAACTGTGGTGAGGGCCTGGCTAAAAATAAGGCACACGCCCAGCTAAAATAGCTAGCCATAGCCACTGTCCCCGTCTGCCACTCTGGAGCCACACAGCTGGTGGTCATAAAGATTCTTAGCTTTCTCCATAGATAACATCTCCCTTTCGAAACCTAGGGGTAGTTTCTGAGATATCTTCCAGGTCCCACATTCCAGTGGATTGGCTGACTCAGACCTGTGGCCCATACCAAGGAACTGACTCAACTGGTCTTGTGACCCCTCACCAAGAACCTGGTTCTGCATGCCACTAGATTGGTTGACCCACCCAGGCCCATGGCCCATACCAAGGGACTGATGGTTCCGCCCCCAACCCATCCAGTTAGCAAACCTAATGCCTAATCATTTGCCTGCCAAACCATCCTTAAAAATCCTGTCTTCCAAATTCTCAAGGAGGCGGATTTGAAAAATTCCTCCCATCTCGCCGGTTAATGCTATGGGGAATTAAACTTTTTCTACTGTAAACCCTGCTGTCTCAGTGTATTGGCTTCCTCCTGGGCAGCAGGCAAATGAACCTGGTTGGGCAGCAACAAATTATGCAGCTATACGTGGGGGGGGGGTGGAGGAATGACAGATCTCGCTTGTCCCTATTCTGTACCTGGGAAAATAAGCTTGCAATCAACATTATCAGTGTGGAACTGAACAGATGTTAGTTTTAGGAGCAAAACTTAGACTGCAGACCTAAAACTATGATTGGCATGTCCTTGCTTATTGGAGGCGGGCAAAGAATTTAAGTATCAATGATCAGTGGGGACAGTCCTTGCAGATTCCCGAGGCCTTTTACTTTTCCACGTGGGTCTGGCTAATGCGTGTTGGTAACAGCTTTTCTTCAGAAGGGGGTGTTGCATGACAGCCTCTTGGCTTAGCATAAGGAGTTGGGGTGGTCCCAGATCTTCATTTTCTTTCACATAAGCCAGGCATGGTGGCGTGCACCTGTAATCTCAGCTGCTCAGGAGGCTGAGGACTCTCCAGAAGTTGGAGACCAGCCTGGGCAACATAGAGAGACTTCGTTTCAAAAAAGAAAAATAAAAAAGACAAAGAAAAGGAGCATTACTGACTGCTCTCAGCCATCCAGCCCCGGGGAGGCCCGCCGGCTCCCGCCTCTCAATAACACTCGCAGCCGTCGATCTGCCGGTGCAGCTCCACGATCCTCCTGCCCATGCGCGCCACCTCCATGGCTTTCTTCTCCACCTTGGTGCACAGCTTCACCACTCTCTCCTCCGCCCGCGCAGCGCGCGCGGGATCCACGGCGCTCTCCTCCGAGGCCTCCACCTCGCTCCTGATCTCGTCCAGCAGGCTCTCGATCTCCATCAGCTTCCTGCGGGCCCTGCCGCGCGCCCGCACGTGCTCGCGCTTGAGGGCGGCGAGGTCCTCGAGGCCCAAGCGGAGCGTGGGGCTCCGGAGACCGCCCAGGTCCTCCCCGGGCTCCCGCGCCTCGCCGGCATCCTCGGGCTGCATCGTGCCGCCTCTCCCGCCCTGGGGGCCCGCGTCGGGGCGGCGACCAGCAGCGCGTGCCTGGGCGGGGCTGAGCTCGGCGGGGGTCGGGCAGCCACCAGCGATAGGTTCCTGAGGCTTGGTTTTTTTTTTTTTTTTGTCTTAATAAAACTTTACACTCTAAAACTTCTCTCCCTAAAACCGAGAAGGCCACACCCAAAATGGCCGCCCAGCCGTCAACCAGCGCTCGGCTTCTTTGCAGCCCCTTTCGCGACAGACCCGGACCTCTTTTCGGCCTCGCCCTTCTATGGCCACGCGCGCGCCGGGGGCGGGGTCTCAGGAGAGCTCCCGGACCGCGCAGGCGCAGTCGCAGTCGCAGGCGCGCGCTCCTGCCCGTTCACCGCAGCATCTCGATCGCCGGGGCTCTGAGGTCGGGTCTTCAGGCGGGGACCGACGCACGGAGGGATGTCCAGAGCCTGGGTTTTAACATCGAGTTGCAAGATTTTTCCACAGCAGAAGCGGACGGTTCCACCGAATGCTGGCTGCCCCTCACCCCTTCTCCGCCTCGCCGGGGAGCCCACGGGGGGCGTCGGCCGGCCCGGCGCTGAGCGGGCGGGCGGGGAGGTGTGCGGAGGCACGGCCGTTACCAGACGGCGGCCTCCCCGGGAGAGCTGTTGGAGGGTAGGGTCCGTGTCCCCACATCTCGCGGGCCGGCCCCCCAGCAGGGGCTCGGTGCGATCGGGGCGGGGAAGGTGGAGACGTTCACGTTCCTCCCGAGGGCCCACAGACTCGCCCGCCGCAACGCTCGGGGGACCCTGCCTGCGCAAGGGCCACAGGTTTAAGACTCAGTTTTCCAGTGGTCGAATGGAGCCGGCGGTCCGGATCTGAAGACCTGTCACTGTCATCGAGAGGACTCAGTACTTGCTAAAGCCCCGGGCAGGTGTGAGTGGTGTTGCTACAGTTCTCAGTAGACTGTCCTGTGCGGCGGTGGACGGCAAAGTGTCGGAGCGTTTGAACATTAGCTTCCCAAGCTGCCGGCCGGAGACTTTGGACGAATCAGATGACAGCCTGAGATGGCTCTCTCAGCCTCAGTGTCACCACCTATGCCTAGCGGTGTTGGGTGCCCTTACCTCTTGGGAGGTGTGGTGGGCAGAATGGCCCCCATGGGTGTCCACGTCCTAATCTCTGGAACCTATGATTATGTTATAAATGACATAGCATGTTTTGTAATAAGGAATGCGTCACATTATGTGGCAAAGGGGACTTTTGCTGAGGTAATTAAAGTTAAGGGTCTTAAAGTACGGAGATTAGCCTGGATTATCCAGATGGGCTCAGTCTGATCACTGAACCCTTAAAAGTGAAGAACGAAATATCAGAAGCAGCAGGTGGCTGTGTGCAAGAGCAAGAGAGAGGCCTCTGGGAGCTAACGCTGGCTCCCAGCGGACCACCAGCAAGGGACAGCACTTCAGTCCTGCAGCCACAAGGCACTGGGTTCTGCCAGCTAAGACCGGACAGTTAACACCTTGATTTTGGCCTTGTGAGACCCAGAGCAGGGAAACCTGCTAAGCCAGCCTGGACTTCTGACCTTCAGAATTGTAATTTGTGGTTTTGAGCCGCTAAGTTTATGGTAACTTGTTACAGCGGCAGTAGAAAACTTGGAGCTTAGTCTGGAGAACATTTGCATAGTGTTAACGGAAAGTCGGTGGTGAGCCCCCGGGTGGGTGAAAGTGGATCAAGACCCTCAAAGCTTTCCCCTGCCTTGTTCTCCTCAGGGCTTTCTTTTTATACATTTTGGATTCTCTCTCCCCCCCTCCCCCAGGGTGTTTGTTGCAAATATCTTCTCCCAATTGAGGCTTGACTGTTTTTCTAAAAAATGGACTTTATTTTTTAGAACAATTTTAGGTTTATAGAAAAATTGAGAGGGTAGTACATTGTGTGGTTCAACTTTTCATTTTGATTATGTTTCCTTTGATAAACAATATTTTAGCTCAAAAATTTGGCTGGGCGTGGTGGCTCATGCCTGTAATCCTAGCACTCTGGGAGGCCAAGGCGGGTGGATCGCTCAAGGTCAGGAGTTCGAGACCAGCCTGAGCAAAAGCGAGACCCCGTCTCTACTAAAAATAGAAAGAAATTAGCTGGACAACTTAAAATATATAGAAAAAATTAGCCGGGCATGGTGGCGCATGCCTGTAGTCCCAGCTACTCGGGAGGCTGAGGCAGTAGGATCGCTTAAGCCCAGGAATCTGAGGTTGCTGTGAGCGAGGCTGACACCACGGCACTCTAGCCCGGGCAACAAAGCAAGACTCTGTCTCAAAAAAAAAAATAAAAAATAAAATAAAATTATTGTGGTAAAATATGCATAACATCAACTTATCATTTTAGCCATTTAAATGTCCAGTTCAGTGCACAGTCACATTGTTGTGCAGCCGTCGCCACCCTCCAACTCCAGAATTTTTCCGTCTTCCCAGACTGAAGCTCTGTCCCCATTAAACACTAACTCCCTACTCCCCCTCCGCCCCCTGCCGCCAGCCCCGGGCAATTACTATTCCACTTTCTATATGAATTTGACTGTTCTAGCTTTTATAAAAATGAGGTAAAATTCATGTAACATACAATTAACCACTTTAAAGTATACAATTAAGTGATATTTAGTGTATTCGCAATGTTGTGCAACCACTAGCTCTCTCTAGTTTCAAAACATTTTTGTCATCCCATAAAAAAGTCCATATGTGGGGGGAGAAAGAATTCTCAGACAGTGATTAGGATTTGCAGAAGTAAAAGTTTATTCATTTTCCAGAGAGAGATGGCGGGGGGCACGACACACAGAGTGAGGAAAGATGTTGGGTGGAGGGGAAAGTTGCTTGATACTTTTAAAGGGCGAAAATGGCTTTTTACCCCTCTGCTTCAGCAGACTGATAACAAAAGCGGCTGTGAGATGTCAGGGAATTCTTTATTTATTTTTCTTTTTCTATGAGGCTGGGTTATCTGAGTTCTTGAAATCTGTGTTTTCTTGGCTAGAACTAGAGGCAGAGAGCTGGGGCAGGGAGGTTGCGCCCCTACTGTCTGCTCAGGAACCTTTTCAAGGCTGCTCAAACAATACTCAAAAAACCTTTTTACAGGCAGTGAATTTTTGATGGCAATCTATTAGATAGTCTACCCTTTCCTGCCCTCTCCCAGAAACTTCTTCCCTTTTGGAGTGTGAATTGAGCAGCTCTGGCAAATATTAATGAGGATTTATACTTTCTTTAGTTTTGCTCAGCTTCTTTTTATTTTTATTTATTTATTTTTTATTTATTTTTTTTTTTTTGAGACAGAGTCTCACTCTGTTGCCCGGGCTAGAGTGAGTGCCGTGGCTTCAGCCTAGCTCACAGCAACCTCAAACTCCTGGGCTCAAGCGATCCTCCTGCCTCAGCCTCCCGAGTAGCTGGGACTACAGGCATGTGCCACCATGCCCGGCTAATTTTTTGTATATATATATTTTAGTTGTCCATATAATTTCTTTCTATTTTTAGTAGAGACGGGGGGGTCTCACTCTTGCTCAGGCTGGTCTCGAACTCCTGACTTCGAGTGATCCACCCGCCTCGGCCTCCCAGAGTGCTAGGATTACAGGCGTGAGCCACCGCGCCCGGCCTAGTTTTGCTCAGCTGCTTTTAATTGCTAGGTAAACATCTCTGTGGGAGAGACATTCATGTTACCAACCTTAGAGGCAGGGTTTGTGCTACTCTAAGTGGCTACCAGTTAGAAATTTATTTTCTTGTTAGCCCATCAGCAAGACTGTCCTTTCAGTACTCATTTAGTAATCACTGTATAGCTCACCTTTTCTTGGCCCTCGGCAACCACGAATCTACTTTCCGTCTCTATGCACTTACCTATCTGGGTATATCATATGTGTTAGTCCGATAGGCTGCCATAACAGAATACCATAGACTAGATGTTTTAAACAACAAAAATTTATTTTCTTACAGTTATGGAGCCTAGAAGTCCAAGATGAAGGTGCAGAGTTGGTTTCTCCTGAGGTCTCTTCCCTTGGCTTGAAGATGGCCTTTTCTCTGTGCATGTACATCCCTGTGTCTCTTCCTCTTCTTATAAGAACACCGGTCATATTGGATTGGGACCCCACCCCTATGACCTCATGTAACCTCAGTTATCTCTTTAAAGGACCTGTCTACAAATACAGTCACATTGGGGCTTAGGGCTTCAACATATGAATTTTGGGATGTATACATTTCTGTTCGTAACATTATAATAAAAGAATCATACAGTATGTTTTCGTTGGCATAATATTTTGGGGGTTCATCCAAGTTGTAGCATGTATCAGCACCTCATTCCTTTCAATGGTTGAATAATATTTTATTGTATGTATATTCCATAATTTGTTATCCATTCATCCATTGATAGCCGTCATTTGGGTTGTTTCTACCTTCTCGATATCATGAATAGAGCCGCTATAAGCATTCATGTTAAGATTTTAGTTTTGATGAAAACAAAGTATCAAGTTTTATTTTATGCTGTGTTTCTTTTTTTATCTTGTTTTAAGAAATCCTTTCCTACCCTGAAGTTATAAATATTTTCCTTTATAGTCTCTAAAATATTTAGTGTTTAGTTTTTCATATTTGTGGGTTAATTCATCTGGAAATGATCTTTGTGATGTTTGAGGCAGGTATCTAACTGCAGTTTTTCCCTCATATATAGCCAGTTGTCCTAGCCCTACATACTGAGTATTTTATCTCTTCCTTCTGGTCTGCAGTGTAACATCTGTCATGTGTTGAGTCTGCATTTGCTCGTGTCTGGATCTGGGCTGTCTACTTTGTTCTGTTGGTCTCTGTGTATCTCTGGGCCATGACTACATTGAACTGATTACTACTGGCTTTATGATAAGCATAGATATTTGGTAAAGAATGGCAAGTCTCTCCACCTGGTCCTTTAGGAATGTCCCAGCTCTTCTGCTTGTCTATCTAAATTTTGAATTCGTTTTCTTTTTAACTTCAACCAAAACAATCAAAACAGACCCACCTGATAAGATTTTTATTGGGATTGCATTGACTCACTCGACCACTTTGGAGAAGTAAAATACTAATTCTGTCAATCTATTTAGTTGTACTTTAATGAATTTCGATCTAGTTTTATAATTTTATGCATAAAGGTTTTCCATATATTAAAATTTTGAACATATGTTAAAATTTTCCAAGTCACCATTTGTACTGGATTGACTAGCATCCCTCCAAAATTCATGTCCACCCAGAAGGTCACAATGTGACCTGACTGAAAATAGGGTCTTTGCAGATGTAATTAGTTAAGATGAAGTTACACTGGGTTAGAGCAGGCCCTAAATGCAATGACTGGTGTCCTCATGTGAAGGCCATGTGAAGACACGGATGGACGGGGAAGAAAGCCACGTGACAATGGAGGCAGATTGGACTGATGCAGCCACAAGCCAAGGAATGCCACGGATTGCCAGCAATCACCAGGATCTAGGAAGAGTCCAGGAAATATTCTTCCCTAGATCTCTCAGAGGGTGTGTGGCCCTGCGGACACCTTGACTTCACACTTCTGGACTCCGGAACTGGACTTCAGAGTAAATTTCTGTTGTTTTAAGTCACTTAGTTTGTAGCAGTTTGTTACAGCATCCCTAGGAAACAAATACCCATTAAATTTTTATTTTTATTATAAATGATACCTTTTAGAAAATATATTTCCTCTTTGTTCCTGGTAAAGAGAAACACTAATGACGTTTATGAATTGATTCTTTGTCTAGAAACCTTGAAACTCTAGAAGCTCTATTTTTAAAATTATTTTTATTTTTGTACTTTTTTAAATCTCTAGAATTCAGATGTTAGGATAGAAACTCTATTATTAATGCTAGCAATTTAGGTTCCTTTGAATCTGTGATGTCTCAAAAACATAATATTACTAGAATGTAATGACAATAGTTGTGGTGGTTTTTCAAAAAAATATGTCCACAAATTCTTTGCTCCTCCTCTCTTCCATAGATGGAGCTTAATTCTCCCCTCCTGGAGTGAGGGCTGGATTTGCTCCTAACAAAGAGAATACAGCAGAAGTGAGGGTGTTATAAAAAGACTGTGGCTTTCACGTGGGCATTCCCGCTCTGGATCATGCCCTCTGGAGGAAGCAGTTGCCACGTTGTGAGCTTCCCTAAGGAGAAGTCCACACAGCAAGGAGTCCGTGTGGGACAACTGTATCAAACTTCCATTCAGGCCGGCCGCTGTGGCTCAGGCCTGTAATCCCAGAGCTTTGGGAGGCCAAGGCAGGAGGATTGCTTAAGGCCAGGAGTTTGAGACTAGCCTGGGCAACATAGGGAGACTCTGTCTCTACAAAAACTTAAAAAATTAGCTGGGTGTGGTAACATGCACCTGTAGTCCCAGCTACTTGGGAGGCTGAGGCAGGAGGATCACTTGAGCCCAGGAGTTGAAGGCTGCAGGTGAGCTACGATGATGCCACTGCCCCCCAGCTTGGGCAACATAAGCAATACCCCATCTCTACAAAAAATTAAAAAAAAAAATCAGCCAGGTGTGGTGACTCCTGCCTACATTTCTAGCTACTCAGGAACCTGAGGTGGGAGGGTTGCTTGAGCCCAGGATTTCAAGGCTGCAGTGAGCTGTAATCACGCCACCTCACTCCAGCCTGGGTGACAGAGGCAGAAAGTGCAAACACTCCCAGGTGAGCCCATTTAGCATCTGGTTTTCTTTCTAGAAGGAACTACTTTGCTCCTTTCCTCTGGGTCCCTGGCTTTTGACTCAGGGAGGCTCTTCCTTACCATCTTCCCAGGCCACGTATGAAACATGGCTTGGAAAGTGCCCCCTGCCGGGGGCTTTGCAGCACCGGAAGCCTGCTTCCTGCTGGGGCAGGTGACCCAGCTCAGGCTCCCTCAGGGGCTGAACAACCCCGGGTTTTAGCAGACCCTGCTTGGAATCTCTTTGGCAATATAATTTCTTAAAAACCTGAGGATGCTACCTGTTTACTTTTAGTGAGTCCTAAAGTGCAGGTGATCACAGCCAAAAATCTTGTGAAGTCTCTAGTTTTTTATTTACTGGACTCTGGGCTCCGTCCTTCCCCTACTCATCCATGTGGAACAGGTGGCTTCGAAGGAAGGTGACAGTTGTAATCTGGTCTTTGCCCACTTGGATAGTGCCCACTATCTGGAAAAAAACCTTTAATGGAAATGCTTGAGAAAGGCTCGGGCCTCAATCCTGGCTCCCTCTCGGATGGCTTTTTCTGGAGCCGTCTCTTTTAACTGTTTCAGTTTGGGACGCAGAACCCATGCTGTTGTCAACCCTGTGAGGCCCCAAATGACCAGTAACGGTGGCTTCTCAGATCGCTTTCAAAAAAGCCACTGCAGGAAGCATAGTGGAATGACAACCTACAGCTGCCACATCTTCTGCTCTTCATGGTGGTCATGCCAAAGCCATGCCCATCCCCCCTCAGACTAAATTCAGGATGAAACTTACCAAGCCTGTCACTGCTGTTTCTCCCACTGATGAACCAAGTCAAGCTCAGCCTAGGGTGCTGTTCTTGCTGGTTTCCAATAATGCTGTTCAGGCCTCTCCACCCCCACACCCATTCCTGGCTGGGCCTGTAGGATCTGGTGAGCCATTGCCTGAATGTACCTGACTTCTTGGAGAAGCCCCATCCTACCCGACCTTGTCCCTTGATGGTTCCCAGAGAACAGTGCCATTTTGTCCTCAGGCCTGTGAAGGGAAAGCCACTCCAGTGTCAGGAGTTGGGTCAGTGTTCTCCCCTGGCCATGCCCACATCATTCCTTGCCCTCCCTCTCATCCAAAGTGGCACTCCTTTGGAGCATTCACTGGCCATCTGCCTGTTCCCCCTCTTCACCTTTGTCATCCTCCAGGCGACTCTCCCATTGGGGTCCTATTGTTCACTGCAGACATTGGCACCTGGCTCCTGGCCTTCCCCTGCACCCCACGTCCTGCCATCATCCTGGGCAAGTTCCATGCCTACACAGCCACCAGTCTCACTCCTGGGCCTCCCCATGTCCAAGGAGCTCCTCCACACCCCTGGCCACTCATCCCAGGGTGACTTGTTGTCACCTCAAAACTGCCCTACCTCCACAATACTGGAAAGCCCTCGTATTTTCTGCCACATCCCCATCCTTGCAGGTGACACTTCCAGTACAGCTACTAACACATTTTTTTTTAACTTCACTGGGGCCTCAATTCACTTTACCAGCTACTTTCTCCTGTTGCTGTCCTGCTCACCACTCATCTGTTCAGAGTACACAGTCCATTGTTGCAATAATGTCTTTGTCAAAACCCTAACCCCCCCTTTTTTTTCCTGGCAAAAACACAGCCCTAATGAACCCAGTTGTCCCCTTCATCTGTGTCTGCAGCAGTTTAGTGCTGTGAGGGACCATCACCAAGACTGCAGAAAAGTCCAGTCGCAGCTGTTAAGAGTTAGCAAAGAGTAATATGAATTATTAGGTCACTAAATATGAAATTTCCGATTTCAAATCAAAAGTTTAGTTCATTATATCTCAAACAAGAACCAGTACAATTAATCAAAGTATGCACATAAATCATCAACACAGTTTTGCCATCTTAACGCTTCATGCCAGCAGCGAAGAAGCCTGGAGAGCAAGTGGCGATAAAATCATGAAAGGCATTTTCTATAGCCTGTTGAGAATTGAATATTTTTCCTTGCAAGAAGTGGTCCAAAGCCTGGAAGAAGGGGTAGTCAGTTGGTGCAATGTCTAGTGAATATGGTGGATGACAGAGAGTTTCCAAGTCCAGCCTGTATGGTTTCAGCAGAGTTGTTTTTTTGCAACATGTGGTTTTGCAAGAGGATTGGCCTGTACCCACTGACCACTCTTGGGTGCTTAATCACAAGCACCCTCATCATTTCATGAGTTGCAGTAGACATCCACTGTAATCAGTTGACCAGGTTTCATGAAGCTGTCGTGGATAATACCAGCACTGGACCACCAAACAGACACCATTAGCTCTTTTTTTTTTTGATGAATATTCAGTTTTGGACTGTGTTTCGGCACTTCATCTTTATCCAACCATTGTGCTGAACACTTGCAATTGTCAAAAAGAATCCATTTTTCATCACACATCACACATCACAATACAGTGAGGAAATGGTTTGCCTTTATGTTGTGACAGCAAAGAAAAGCAAGGTTAGAGACAATTTCTCTGCTGACACTTGTTTAATTCATGCGGTACCCATCTGTCCAGCTTCTTTACCTTGCCGATTTGTTTCAAATGGTCCAATATTGTTGGAATAGTAACGTCAAACCTTGCTGCTAATTCACGTGTAGGTTGAGATGGATTCGCTTCCACTACAGCTTTCAGCTCATCATTATCCACTTTGGTCTCCCACATGGCTCATTTTCAAGATTAAAATCACCAGAACTGAACTTCTGGAACCATTGACGTATTGTGCATTCATTAGCCACATCCTTCCCAAACACTTCACTGATATTTCGAGCTGCCTGCGAAGCATGGGTTCCATGATGGAACTCATATTAAAAAATGACACGAATTTTTTTTTTCAGCTTATTATGGGGGTACAAAAGTTCAGGTTATATATATTGCCCATGCCCCCCGTCCCCCTGAGTCAGAGCTTCAAGCATGTCCATTCCCCAGACAGTGTTCATCACGCTCATCATGTAGGTATACATCCATTCCCCTCCCCCCTACCCCCCACCTCTGTCCGATACCCAATTGGTGTTATTCCCAAATGACACGAATTTTTGACTTACCCGTGGTTTCCCAAAAGTTGCTCTAAAAAAAAATTTGAAAGATAATCCCAAGTCAATAACCAAGCATTTGAAATAATGAGGATGTACCTTCAGAATAAAAATAAAATAAGAAGTGTCAAAGTGAAAATGTCAGAGATATCAACTGTCAAGCTTAGCACTTAAGGAATCGGACATTTTATACTTAATGAACTAATAGTTTGGGAATGATAGGATGGAGGATTTTGTGAACCCTAGAGTAGAGAGTTTGAAGGCAGGAGGACGGGATGGGGATCTAAATCAGGAAATAGGTACCACAGAGCATCATGGGGAGCAGAGGAGAAGAAAATGTAGTTGACGAGGGTAGCGTCTAACATATTTTGGGCAGTGACTGAAGCAAGCCCTGGGTGGGTTTAGATTTATCTGGCCACAAACCCCCATTTATCTCTGGAAATGGTGGAAACTCAACCCACTGCATGTTTATTTGCTGCCTGGAAGGGGAGGGTGGCCAGGGCCAGGGATTTGAAGGTGGGCTTTCTTTCACCTCAAAGTCATCAGAGGGCAGAGGAAAGTGAAGAGCTACAGGTGAAAAAGTGAGACAAGAGATCATCTGCTGGACAATGCCCCTGGGCATCGGGAGGGATATGATCACAAATGAGGATACAGGCCTTAGACGGAGAGACAACCCTTTCATCAAAACCCCAGGAAAGGAAGAAAGGATGAAAGTCACTGTATCAGTCATCTTAGTCTGGTCTATGTCATAACAAACAATCCTCAAATTTCAGTGGCTTAAGACAACCAAGGTTCTTCTTTGTTTGTGCTACATGCTCATCGTGGATTGGCAGGGAAACCACGCCATCAAAGCAACACAGGGGATGATCAACCACTGTCTTGAATGTTGCTGGTCTCTGTGCCGGAGGGAAGAGAGCTCAGAGGGTGTCACTTTGGAGGTTCTGGCATGGATGTGACAGGTATTGCTCTTCTTCGAAACTCACTGGCCAGAATTAGTCTCATGGCCCACCCAATCACAAGGGGCCAGGAAGGCAAAACTACCACGTGCCTAGAAGGCAGAGAATTGGAATTTACTTGGTGAACAGCACTAATGACCCTCACAGCATTTCATCCTGAAAAGCTTTATTGCCAGAAGTCATACAGAATTCCAGGGCTGGAAAGAACCTCGGAGACAAGCCAGTGTAGGCCCAGGTCACCGAGAACAGCAGCAAGATGACTGGGCACTGTCTCCTGTCCCCCTGCCCCTAAGCTCCCTGGCAGCCTGGCACTGCTCTGAGGTTTGTCTTCCCCAGGATTAGGAATTTTGGAGTGTCCTCCCTCCCCGGGGTCAGACATTGGTTAATGCTTTTTGCACCCCGAGTGTTGATTCTGTCCTCAGCTGTTGCCAGTTCTACCATGATGTCCATCAGAATTAGATTTGCTTTCTTCCAAGGGGTCATCTCAGCTGATGAAACACCCAGATGCAGAAGCCTCTGTAGTACTCTGTGGTCTCTTCAGCCCAGTTCTGACCCAGTGTGGGCCCAGCAGCTTTTGAACATTCTCCATACTTCGCCTGCACCTCTCATGGGCACTTCCGTTACGTACCTTGTCTGTCTCCTGCTGGATGCCTTTCCTCACCTCCCAGGTTAGGTTAAGTGACACCTCAGTGCTCCCACAATCGCCTTGCTTCCTTGTGTAATAGCACTTCGATGAGGACACTTGTCATACCTGAAATACCATAATACTGAACAAAGATAGGTCCCAGCTTGAGGTGGCCTCTACAGTGTCAGGAACCCATCTGAGAACCCCACCAGGGCTTTCTGCAGTGTTCTGTGACCTCTAGAGGACACCCAGGAAAGGGACAGAGTGCCTGGGGCTCATGAGAGATATATGGAACATTAATAATAAAAAATTATGGAGACTCCAGCCAATTAATGAGTGTGTAGCCATGTAAGACTCTCAGAATGGACCTTTATCACATTCTTTGCTTAGAAGATGCCAGATTCGATTGCTCCTCCAATTGCTGGCAAGCCAGGAGGAAGAACTTCAGGAGCTGGGGCAACTGGGAATTATGGCTGCGCTGCAATTGTGATGAGAATCACAAGAAAGGGGAACTAAGGAGTTAATGGAAAGAATTTAAGTCAAGTTTTCAAACTTTGGTGTAAGAATCAGCTGTACAATTAACACTATGCAGCCTAAAAAAAAAAAAAAAAAAAAAACGCAGATTTAGATGTTTAGATAGGGAAAGGCTTCCAAGCTGTATTTTTCAGGTAAACAAGTAAAGACATTAACAGATTATATAGTGTACTACACCGTTTATGTAAAAAAAAAAAGGATGGGAAGAATTTTATATGTATGTTGAAACATAGTTAATATCTGTAAGGAAATACAAGAAACTTGTAAAGGTGGTCTCTTGGGAGGGGAACTGGGAAGCTGGGGAGAGAGGAAGGATCCCTTTTGTATCTTTTGAATTTTTTGTCATTTATATTGTCCATTTCAACTACCCGATAAAATGCATGTGTTATCCTGTAACAGAAAAAGGGCATTGGTAGAGAATTGCTGAAATCGGAATAAAGTCTGTAGTCTAGTTAGTAATACTGTACCAATGTTAAATTTCTTAGTTTTGGCAAACGTACCAAATATATCTTTTTTGGTGGTTGCTGTTTTCTGGCTCTTAATTCCATTCTACCCATTTCTCCCCACTCTGTGTGAAACTCACACAGAAAACTCTGACCCTCTAGCATTTTCTACACTGTTTCCTGTGCCTATCATGCCTCTCATTCTCTTCTTGACTTTGGAAGCTATACTCATCTTTCAAGGACAAGTTCACCACTTTCTTGTTCTGGAAACTTTCCTAGACCATCTTCCCCTCAGTGCTCTTCTAAGACATGGTATCCATTCTATGAGCTTGTGACATGTTAATTTTTTTTTTTTTTTGGACAGGGTCTTGCTCTGCCACCCAGACTAGAGTGCAGTGGAATCATCATAGCTCACTGCAATCTCAAACTCCTGGGCTCGAGTAATCCTCCTGCCTCAGCCTCCCAAATAACTGGGACTACAGGTGCAAGCCACTACACCCAGCTAACTTTCCTGTTTTTTGTAGAAAGGGGGTCTCACTCTTGTTCAGGGTGGTCTTGAATTCCTGACCCCAAGCAATCCTCCTGCCTCAGCCCCCCAAAGTGCTAGGATTAATAGGCATGAGCCACCGTGCCCAGCTGACACATGATTTTCTGTTTTAGATTTCTGTCTACCAACTAGATTCCCCAGGATGCCGATTCTAAGATTAAAACTAGATACGCACGTACTTTTTTTTTTTTTTTAGCGATTAACGCTTGTAGAAGGGAAGGCAAGCAAGATCAGGCAGAAGCAGCAGGGCAGTGATGCAGTCCTAACAAGAGCTTCAGATCCCGTAGGGAGCGCTGAAGCCCAGATGCCCTTTGAAGGTGTCCCAAATTATAGTAAGAGGGATAGGGACCCTAGACCTCCAGTCCATGAGTCACTGGAAATGGGCCAGTCAAGAAAGGGGGCATAACTTTGGCTAAAGCAGCTCTCTTTTGCAGAGGCACTTCCCAAAGAGGGCCAACCGAGTCCTCAGTCGGCCACACTTCTAGCAGCTAGGGGGAGTTAAGTGCTTCATTCCTGGAAGGGGGGTGGTTCCTCACCCCACTATAATTTTATTTTATCACTATATTCCCAGTGCAAGGACTAGAATATAACATTCTAACTTGAAAGACTGAGGGTACTCTGGCTCTTGGAGGGCAGGGGCCTGGATCACAGGATTACATGCAATTCCTTCCTACACTAAGAACCAAATACGTTCTCCCTCACCTGGTTCCCATGACAGCATACAGAAATAAAGCTCCCCTTTGATTAGAGGCTTACTGAGAGCCTGAGAAACCATAAGTTGTTCACCCCCCATTTGGTAATGAGAACAATCTAGTGGAAAGCAGATTTCAATCTTAAAGTAATAACATTTCTTAATAACTTTTTAGATCTTTTGTCTTTTCAAGCAAATGAATACCTTTATTAACATGGTAAGTTTGTTTTTTTTTTAAACATGGTAGGGTTTTGACCTCAAATACTTGTCAGGTCTGCTACTCAAATGAACTTATAGCTGGACAATGTATGAACCTTGAAGATGCCTCTTCCCAGTCCAGTTTAGGGTCCAATGCAGACGATTCCATGCTTTCCGCCCCATCCCCTCAAGGGCTTTTGCAAACATCTCTTCCATTTTATGCCCAGAATCCCTTGAAATGCATCAGGGTATTACATCAACTTGTACAGAATATCAAGATCTCGTCCTCTATTCTAGCTTCCATGTCAGATAAAGATGAGTTAGTTGTCCAAATAAACTCACCAGACAGATTACATCAGATAGTGTACCACATAAAATTTAAATTTTGAACAAAATACGTCTCTCCTCCTTTGGTCTCACACAGAAATTAAAGTCCCCAAATACAGCCAATACTATCCTCCACCCCGTCTCCGGATTCACTGGGCCTCGCCAGATCAGCCCCATCCACATTTCCAGGTGAAGTCTGGTCCTTTCTTCAGCAGCTGCTGCATGGAGTTGTCTTCCAGAGTCAATGCAGCCCCTTCAGCACCTCCAGAGCCGGAGAACTCCAACTCTTGAGTCTCACGTGTCGCACACAGACCCAAAGTTCCAGGGAGCTACCAGGTCACACAAGAAAGAGCAAAGCACCTCAAAATTTAGAAATAACAACCAAAGCCCGGGAACAAGTGTGACTGCTACAAGAGCTTACAATCTAGGCTCTAATTCCTGTATGTGAGAGCATTATTCCAAACAAAAGTTACTTCTCCAAACAAAAACGTTTAACAGTCAAAACTCATATTGAGGTCATCAACCACAGACCATAGCAGAAACGTAGTGTGAGTGAGGACAGAGTACAGACAGAGGAAAAAAGAGAAAACAAAAGGCTCTCTGGTTTCAGCTTCTCCAGGGTGTCAGCCAATCTCCATCAGTCGACCAAAATCCGTTGGCTGTGAACCTAGAGCACAAGCGGGAGAATTTCATCATCCAGAGGTTAACGCCGAGAGAACCACCCAGAACCTCATCAGCTCAAGCACGCAGGATGCCGCCGGACTCATCCGGTCTTCCAGCAAAATCCAGAACGGTCCCCTGGCCTGCCCTCTGGAAACCCTCTGCTTGTCCCTCCCTGCTGGACGGCAGGGGCTGCCCGTTTCTGTTCCCTCAGCGACCTTTGGTTTGCTGTCCTGTGGCTGTTCTACAGATCGTCCCCTTCGCCTACAGCCAAACACGCTATCAAGCAAAAACCAACACCACCTCCTTTTTCCAAATCACCAACGTAAAAACCCACTTACACGGCACCCACCGATACCTCCCCAGCTAAAAACTCGGCGTGCTCGCACGCTCCCCCCCTTCGGCCCCATGTGAGTTTCCACGGAATCGTTTTTTCTCAACGGTCGCGTTCACGGCAGCCGCCGAGCCCGCCCGCAGCTCGCGGGAGCCCCTTACCGCGACGCCGCCTCAGGACGACTCGCTCCTCTCTATCCGCCGCACCAGCTCCACCAGCATCTCTGCCATCTTCGCGATCTCCTTCGCCTTCTCCTCGGCCTTCTCGCACCTCTTGGCCAGCCTGCCCTCGGCCGCATCGCCGGGGTTCTGAAGGTGATTCAGGGCGCTCTCCTCCGAGGCCTCCACCTGCGTCTTTATCTGGATGAGCATATTGTCCATCTCCCACAGCTTGCTCCGATTCCGCATGTACGCCCGCCCGTGCTCGCGGGTGAGCGACGCGATGTCCTCGCGCATCTCGTTGATGACGGGCAGCAGAAACTGCTCGAAGTCTTCCTCGGGCTCCAGCACCTCCACTTCCTCGGGCTCCGCCAGCTCGACGATGTCCAGGGGCCGCATCCTCTCCTGCTGCTTCGGAAGCGCGGGCGCTACGTCTGCTGGAGAGACAAAATGGACACTCGCTACGTTTAGCAACACCACTCCAGAATATTCTTTGAAACTTTTACCCTTTTTAAACTTTTCTCCTCACAGAAGCCACGGAAAGAAACGACTTACGAGCTCAGAGGCGGCGAACAAAATGGAGTCTCGGCCGTCAACCAGCGGTCTGCGCGTTGCGGCTCCTTTTACGACACAGCCGAGCGTCTTTACGGTCGGGCTGCGAGGCGCGGGTGCGCGCACGACAGTAAAGGGCGATGCGGCGCGCTCGCGCAGCACTCACGAGCACGAGCGCGCACGTTCTCTCTCATTCTCGCTTTCCCTGCACTGGGTGCGTCGCCTCTGTTCTACCCTGGTTTTGCGGGGTGATCTCTTCTGGGTGTCCCCCACACGGAGGGCTTCTCGTGTCCGGGAGTTGACATTGTTAACAAGGTCCTCCTACCCCAGGACAGGAGGGTCCTAAGTAACGGTGTAGCAAAGGCTGTGACATCCCTGGGGTGACTTTCAGCCCTTTCCTCTCACGTGGGGCCACCCGACCCCTCTCTCGCCGCCCTGAAGTGTAATGTTCGCTCTTGCTTGGATGACAGTCAGAAGTGTCTGGGTGTCTTTTCACCAACCGATCTCCCCAAGGGTCAAAGCCTGGCGGATTCACCCTGAGGCCCCAGCAGACCCAAAGTCCAGTTTGTGGAAAAGGCATTGTCAATCGTCAGCCTTACACCTGTCTACTAAGGGCGGTTGCTTTCAGCTCTGTGTCCCTAACGCCCTGGGCGGCCCTTGGGATGCATTAGTAAATTTGCTTTAACATTCACTCAACACACAATTTAAGGAAAAGTTAATTTCCTAGCCTACTGACCAGTCCCAGAATAGCATTGAACATTTCAGGAATCCAGCTTGCCTAAGTGCCAAAGATTGGCTTCTGTTTTCCAGTCAAAGGGACACATCTCACAGATTTGAATATGGCAGAGTTAAAGATTAAGAGAAACAAAAGCATATCTTTTTTGAAGACCTTTCGCAGGTTCTTTACATCATTTGCTCTTGTAAAAGTGCAACTTTTGGGCTTTCTTGACATATCAGAGGCAGCTAGCTCATCATTTTTTTTGGTATGGATAAAAATACATGGCTCAAACAACGAGACACCACTAAACACCTATTGGAATATTCACAATCCCGAACACTGCAAACACCAAGCGCTGGTGAGACTGCGGATCAACAGGAACTCGCATTCCTTGCTAAGGGGATTGCAAAATTATACAGCCATTCATAAGATCATTTGGTGGTTTCTTACAAAACTATATCATACTCTTACAGTATGATACAGCAATCACACTCCTTGGTATTTACCCAAATGAATCAAAACCAAATCATTTATGTGAGAGAAAAGTATCATTTATGTGAGAGAAGAGGAAAGGGCTGGCTCGAATGCAGGAGGGGAAGAACCTGGATCTTAAAATGTACATTTTATTTAAAAAAATAAGAAAGAAAGCCCCAAACGTGATCATTTCCTGCCATTAGCCTGCTGGATTAGCAGTTTACTCCCCATCCTGGGTCCCTCCGCACTGCTCTTCCATGTCCTGGGTCTGTTCTGTTCCGCAGAGTCCCTGGGGCAGCCTTGGGGCCAGCAGCCTCTGCTGAGGGCTCACTGCTGTCGGAAGTGAACGAAGAACGTCCGGATTTCCTTTGGGTGGATGGTGATGGTGGGGCCTTCTGGCGACCTCGAGGGAAAGGTGGAGCAGCCTGGGGGCAGAGGTGGTCTGTCCAGCACTGCACCTTGGAGCTTCCTCCCAGCCTCCCTCTCACAACACCTTGCCTGTCTACAGTCTGCTGTGGCTCCCACCGTGACCATGGCCCTTGGCTGCCCCCACCTGCTAGGACTCCTGCTGCAAGTGGGCCTTTTGCGTTTCTGCCCTACCCCCTAGGCCCAGCCCCACTGGCCTCATTTTCTCATAGGGTTTTGGACTCAAGACCGAAGAGCTTTCTTACTGAGGCACCTGGTGAACCCTGCCCTTTGCCTCACTGGGCTCCACTGAGGTCATGCCCTAGGGTTGGGCTCCACTCTTGGGAGGGAAGCCTGTTCACTCATCCCTCACCCCTCCATCTTCCTTTCTTTCCCTCCAGCCCTTTGCAACCATCCATCATCCATCCTTCCTTCCTTTCCCCTTCTTTCCTTCTTTCTTTCCTCCTTCCCTCCCTCCCTCCTTCCTTCCTTCCATCCGCCCATCCATCCATCACAGACCAAGCATCCACCATGTACCGGGCACTACGCCATGTGGAGTGGGCAAAAAGGAGGCACACAGGACAGAGGAAACACTTGGGCAAGGCAGCAGAGGAGGCACTTGGCCTGGCCAGGGACTCAGGGGAAGCCTCCAGGGAAGCGTGGGCAGGAGCTGGCCAGAATGAACAGGACAAGGGCGTTCCAGCAGAGGTGACAGCACAGGCAAGGACTGGGAGGCACGAGGCTGCCTGTGGTGCGCAGGAGCTAACAGTGGTGTGTGCAGTGTGAGGCTTGGAACAGCTGACGTCAGCAGGGCCAAGTCGGGCAGAGGCCCCCGGGGCCCCCTCAAGAGCATGGGGCTCTCACCCAGGGCATTGGCAGGGCATGTGGTCTATGTGTGCATGTGTGCACAAGGCTGTGTGGAGCTCTGGCAAGTGGAGACTGAGCCAAAGCCTTTCTTAGCCCACTGGCAGATTTGGGAGGGCTGCAGATTCAGAGAGGGAAGGCAGCCACTCAAGGTCATACAGGTGTAAGGGGCAGATGGCTGGATTTGAACCAGGTCTGTCTAGCTCCTAGGCCTGGCTGGGATCCTGGGCCGGGGGCTAAAGCAGGGGCTCCCAAACCTCTGCAGTGGCCAGTCTCCGTCCCCCAGCTCCAGCGGCGCAGTGTGCTCACGTCCCAGGTCCCTGTAAGCGAGCGCTCCTCCACTGCCACCACGGGCCCCAGCCCGCGCAGTACTGCCTGCAGGAATGGAGCAGAGGTGGGAAGCTGCACCAGCGAAGCCCCAGATCTAAGCAGAGACCCACAACAGCAGCCACGCCATGGACTGTGTGTCCTCAGGGCTCCAGACCCTGCCCCGGTGCCTCAACACCTCCTTCACCTACTTCTCACAGCACAGCAGCAACGGCAGGACTGGCTGCCAATTTTACAGATGAGCAAACTGAGGCTGGGGAAGCGTGTGCTTTGCCAGCCGGCCCAGGAGGCCTTTGAGCTGCTGGCCCACGCTGCGTCCCTCCCCCAGGAAGCACAGGTGGTGCCGTGCCCTGCCCAGGATGGAGCCAGTCAGAGTCATCCCATCCCCCCTTTCTCAGTAAGCTTTGTCCCAGCCTCCCTTGCAGCTAGGGGAGGCAGAGGCCCATACAGTCCTGGAAAAGTCTGCAGAGTGGGAGGGTGGGGATGGCTCTTCGAGAACCTTCTGTGCGCTGAAACGAGGAAAGAGCCGCTCCAGGGCAAGGCCCTTCTGCTGCTACGGCCCGGCCCCCTTCTGCCTTTACATTTGCTCATGTGGGAGGCCTGTGCCATCTAGTGACCACAAACAAGGACATGGGACAAAGAGCCAGCGTGCTGATGACAGCTGGGTGGGAGGATGGTCACCGGTCCATGACCGGACACTCTCGTCAGGTGAGAAAACACAAGCACTTCTTTTTTTTTTTTTTTTTTTTTTTTTGAGACAGAGTCTCACTCTGTTGCCCAGGCTAGAGTGAGTGCCGTGGCGTCAGCCTAGCTCACAGCAACCTCAAACTCCTGGGCTCAAGCAATCCTCCTGCCTCAGCCTCCCGAGTAGCTGGGACTACAGGCATGCACCACCATGCCCGGCTAATTTTTTCTATATATATTTTTAGCTGTCCATATAATTTCTTTCTATTTTTAGTAGAGGTGGGGTCTCGCTCTTGCTCAGGCTGGTCTCGAACTCCTGAGCTCAAATGATCCGCCCACCTCGGCCTCCCAGAGTGCTAGGATTACAGGCGTGAGCCACCGCGCCCGGCCAACACAAGCACTTCTGTTAGGTGTTCTACGACTTGCAGCCAGACACACTCCGGGCTGCCGTGCGTCTCCGCCCCACCACCCCACCACCCCACCACCGCCCACGTGGAGAAGAAACCCGTGACGTCCACCCTGACCATCCCCTCCTCTCGGGGCCTCAGTGCTTCTTCCTGTAAAACAGGCAGCACCGATGACCAACGTGCAGATTCGACACTGTCTTCTCTGCTCCTGTTGGCACGCCGGCGCGGCCACGGCAGGCCGGGGACTGGTGGGGAGAGAGGCGGCCCCTCCATGGCGGAGGCTGTGGAGGAGGGGAAGGGGGTGCGGCGGGCGGTCATAGGGCCTCTCTCGATCCTCTGAGGACACATGTTGAAGAAGGCCCAAGGCAGAAATGCAGAGACTTACGGACACTGTGTGTGAGCAGGAAATGAAATAAGGAGCTCCTAGCCCCCAGAAAGAACGCGAATTGAGGAAGAAATGAGGCGTCTCAAGGCGGGATCTGCTGGGGAGAGACTGGGGGGGCTCTGAGGACAACGTGGGGCACTGACACTTGATGAGCCCCCAGGCACCCTTGCACAGGGCCTCTCAGCAGCCCTTGGGGCAAAGAACTCTCATCTCCCCCCATTGTACAGGTGAGGAAACTGAGGCTCAGAGGCATGAGGCACTCGAGACGCCCGGTGGAGGCGACTGGAGGCGGACGCTGGATTGTCTGACTCTAAGTCACCCTCAAAGGCGTTTGTTTTGTTATTACACAGATGATATCTGTGTTGTTTAAAAAGTTTTACAATAAGAATAAATAATAAATAAACACAGGCTTGTCGTAATACTCGACACACGCAGGAGACATGAAGAGGCAGGGTGGGCGGTGGGAGGTATGTCCCCCTGAGCCCACCAGGGCCCACCGGGCATCCGTTTGCGAACACGCCCTGACGGGTCTCTTTGCCGAGGCCATTTCTCAGGTAGGGCCCTGCCAGGGAGACCTGATCTGGGGGTCTGGGGGCAGCGCTGGCACGGGGGTGGGCAGTTTACCTCCAGATCCACTGTCATCGGCTGAGACAGGACCGGGTCCTCGCCGGCCTCATATAGGTGGTGGAGCCGCAGCAGGACACGGTGGAGGTCGGCCTGGGCCTCCCCGCGATGGCCTTTGGGGGCAGAAGGAAGGTGGCATTAACCAACCCTAATGTCCCCACTCTATACCTGGTGACTTACCACTTGACTCCTCTACCTCCTTGTGACAGACAAGGAAACCAAGGCTCAGAGACAGGCAGTCACCTGCCCAAGGCCACACAGCTGGGGCACTGCAGAGGGAGGATTCCCACTCAGGTCTAGCGGACTTTAAGGCCCCCTACCATGACGCCATCAGTCACGCCGTAAGTCTCAGGCATGATTGAACCTGTCCTGAAATACTCCAGGTCTCTCCTTCCCTGCCCCCTTTGAAGTCACGTGTGGCCAATGCAAAGTGATATGTCACTTCCCGACAGAAGCTTTTTCCCACTCTGGTGACTGAGGAAGCACGTGTTGCAATAAAGCCTCCGTTGGGGGCGCCTGGCAGCCACGGTGATAAAAAGCCTTCCTGACGACCCCCACGGGACACTAGCGTAGGGGAAACCGAATTCACACTGTTAGGACAGGGAGGCTTGGGGCTCTTTGTCACTGCAGCATAACCCCCGACGGACACAGTGGTCTCGTTCACCACGTGGTGTACATGACCTCGTGTCCGTCTCACCTTCCCGCACAGAAAGGCTCATTGCTGTGCTCCCATTTCACAGATGAGAAGACCAAAGCTCAGAGGAAAGTATGGAGTTCAAGGTCCCGGAAAGGTCAAGGCCTGGTTGACATCAGTGTTTCCCAAACCCCAGCTATGCCCCGAAGCAACTGAATCAGACTGTCTGGGGGGTAGAACTGAGGCACCAGTATTTTTGAAGAGTTCATCACAGGGCCGTGAGGTTGCTGGCTTTCAGACTGGCACACAGGAATGGCTGCCCAAGACCACAAAAGCTAAGAGGTTTGTAAAGTGGCTTCTACCTGCTCCTAGTGCACGGTCAAGGGTTCGAGTTCCAGAGGCAGGGAAGGCCCCATCTCCTGGCCTGTACGGCAGGGTGATAAGGGACCAGCTTCCCAAGGCAGTTGCGAGTGTGCAGGGAAGTGGGCTCCTGACTCTCCTAACCGGGCATCTGGGAGGCCTGCTTGGCCCAGCCCCTCTCTTCTGTGCCTGCCAGGGGCGGGGGTGGGGGAGGGGGTGAGGGGGGGGCCTGCCCCGCCCTGTGTCTCTGGGATGGGGGAGGTGGTAACGCTGGGGTTCAGCTCTAGGAAGCCACCCTGGCTGCAGGACTAGGCCGCAGCCTCCAAGATGATCTTTGTCAGGATAAGGGTGTTGCTTGGCCTTTCGGGCTGATCCTGTCTTGCTTCTGCACTGGCTGAGGACTTGGGGGTTAATGTGTCTTCCTTCTCCTCCTTGTTCTTAACTCTGCAGACTCTTACTAAGCCGTCTTTCATGTGTGCCAGGCCCTGGGGACAGGAGGATGGCCGAGGCACAGTCAGACCCTGTTTCAAGCTGCTCACAGTATAAAGGGGCAGTAAGGCACAGCTGCGGCTGTGGCCCCAGGACAAGTCAGCTCCTGGAAGGTGTCACCTCCTCCCCTCTCTGATGCCCTTCGGGGCTTCATTTTATCACGGTCACTGCAGTCTGGTGACTTGGATGTTTCCGCCTCTACCGAGAGCTCACAGAGCTCAGGGACCTTGCCCACCTTGGCCACCGCTCACTCCCCAGCGCCCAGAACAGGAAACACTGGTGGAGTGAATGACTGGGAGCTCCCAGCCGTCAGGCTGCCTGAGCTCAGAGGACAAGCAGGAACTCGGGGGTTGGGGGCTCCAGGAGGTCTCCCTGGAGGAGGCAGGATGGGAGTGCAACCCTGAGGGTTGGGCAGGATGTGGACAGCAGTCTGGAGTTGGGGGTGGGGTGGATCCATTCAGAGACTGGAGTGGGCTGGTCCTGGGCTGGGGTCCAGGCCCACCTTGTCCCTAGCTTGCAGAACAACTCTGGTCACTCACCAACTCTCTGTGGGCCTCGCTGTCCCCATTTGCCAGATGGGGTCCGGGTGACCTTGCAGAGCCATGACAACTCTGAGGTGAGCCCCCTTTGGTGGTGGCCCGGGGACCTGGCTGAGGGAGGAGTGAATCTGGGCCCCTCGCACACCTGCCTCACCTTTCTGAAGATTCTGCACGTGCTCGGTGTGGTTCGAGCTATAGTTCCAGCCCGGGATGCTCAGGATCTGCAGGTGAAGATTCGGGGGCAGTGTCACGGCCTCTTGCTTCTGGGATCCTGGGCGGTTCGGGGCAGTCCCTGCAAGGCAGATGGACAGAGTGAGCACAGGGTTTGGGGGCTCCACTCCTCCTCCTGGCACACAGAGCTTCCACATTATGTGCTCCTGCCCCTTCCAGTCGCCCCCACCCACCCCCGAGTGCAGCCTACACCGCGTCAGCCTGAAGCACCTGCTGGTGCCAGTGCCCCAGGCTGCCACCTCCTCGCCTCTGCTCATGTGGTGCTTCACCTGGAAGCCTTTCCTCCTGCGTGTCCCACTGCTGAGATCGTGGAGTTTGAGGCCGGAAGGACCCTGAAGCTCCTCTGGCCACTTCAAACTAGAGAGCGGGAGCATAAGGCCCAGGGAGGGGCAGCGCTTGTTCAAGGTCACGGCAAGTCCATGATGCAGAACCCTATCTCCACCTGAGGTCTGGGGGGCCAGCTCCCCCTTGTGTTGTCATCTACCAGTCTCTTTGCTCAGAAGGCACCTCGGTGCCCTCTCCTTCCAACTCTGGACTTTCAGGGGGAGCTACCATATTCTCACAATGTCTCAGGTCACACCGATGCATCCAGGCACAGGCCACCTGATCCCAGTGTGACAAATCAGAATCCTTCCCTGGGACTTCTGTACTCAAGACTGAAAGTCCGAGTATCAGTTCCTTTTGGGCGGGGGAGACAGAACTGTTCTTTGAGAGCAGCCCCAGAGCTGCGCACAGCCACATGCCAGGTAGGGGGAGAAGGATGGCAGCAGAGAGCAGCACAGGTGAGAGGTGGAGAGGGACAGTCTCAAGAGGGTTCCTGTCCTTGAGGCCAAATTACACCCTTGCCCTCTGCTCGGTGATGTGGGCCTCACGGTACACTCTCCTTGGGGTGCAGCGAGTTCGAGCTGGTTTCTCTCACTTGCAACCAACAGAGACCAGAGTGAGGGCGGGTGGGACGGCGCTGACAACGGCCGTGGCGCTTGCTCAGACATGCTGACATCTAGCTCTGCAGGAAAGGCGCCCAGCTGCCAGGAAGAAACCACTGACCGATCCAGGAGCAGATCCCGACCCTGCCAGGCCAATCAGATGGCCCCTCCCGGGAATCTGAGGCGGGGAACTGAGGTGCCCAGCAGGTAGCTCAGTGGTAGTCCTGGGAGACATGGCCGTGAATGTCTGTCCCCAAGATACGTGGAGCTGCCTGCCTCCCACCCAGGCCTCTTGTCCAGCTCCTCCTTAGACTCCAGAGCTTCCCCAGGCTCTGCCCAACTAGCAGTCCCTCCTGTTCCTGCTACTTCCGCACAAAGAACCTTCACTGACACCCGGGACCTGATCGCTGCTCTCCTCCTGGCGTGTGGTCTCACACTCCTCCAGACCCACAAAGCACCAGGCCGTTGCCATGGCACGGCTCCCTCTCTACCCTGAATCCTGGCTCTGTGTGACTGCGTCCTCCCCATCCGACAGCCCATGAGAGCTCCTGTAGGACGGGCTGCCGCTCCTGCGCTGCAGCTGTGGCCATTGCAGGCGCTCAGCAAATGTCTGTTGCAGGAGTGAGTGACAGCCTGCCGCTTGCTAACGGCCCGGGAGGGTTCTGGCTCTAGGACCAAAGCAGGGAGAACCTTAAAAACACATTCTCATCAAAACCTCTGCAAGTGGGTAGAAAAAGAAGAGTTCATGGATTAGTGAGAATGGCACCAAATTTTACCTGGATCTTTAATTCTTTAAAGGTTGCTCCAAAATACCTTTAAATGTAATCACTGTTTAATGTTTCTCATGGTCCACTATTTTAATAAAGATATAGGACTACATGGTTGTTCATCTATAGAAACCTCAGTGGAGGCAAAGCATTCACCCTGCAGATTAGACTATGGACTAGAAGCGCCTTCACCTGAAGACAGCATACCTGATTCAGACAAAACCAGGTTTTCAAATGCTGAGCCTTCAGACCTGAAGTAACATAGTGAATAATGTCATATTAAGAAAGTAAACGATATATCAGGGAAGCAAATGGAGAAGAGAAGACGCAGGGAAGAGGAGTGAGGAGAAGTGGGTGTAAGTCTCAGCTCTGTGCTTGGACTAGCTGTATAACCTCGAGGGAGCCACTGTTTTCCCTCAGTTTGCCCTTCTGTTAAATGAGGGGCTTGGACCAGAGATCTCTGAGGTCCCTTCCTGCCCCAAAGCTGCCCAGATTCCTGAGGGCACGAGCCCCTCCCAAGACCCACTGGGGCCAGGCTGGCTTGCTCTGGGGCAGGGGTGACGTGTATTCTGAAAGGGTGTCCCTTTACCGGCCAGCTCTCCGAACAGCACCACGGGCCTGTGCTGCAGCGCCAGCCCACTCCTCTGGCGCAGAGCGGTGGTGACCGACCAGGGCCCCAGCAGAAGCCAGAGTACCGGGTGGACAACTGAGGTGTCGTTCAGCGTGAGGTTGTAGCCCAGGTCCCAGTCGAAGTTGTTCCACAGCCGCCGATGGAGCATGACCTGCAGGAAAGTGCTCCTGAGAGGCCCGTCACACCGGAGCATGCGTGCGGGTGGCCACAGGGGGCCGCGGCAGGACAGACTGCGCCTCCTCCTACCTCCACCTGCCCGTTGTCCTGGCTGGAGATGCCGTGCGCCCGCTCCGACAGCAGCACGAGCCTGCTGCTGCCGTCCTCCACGAAGGCCGACTGGACCATGGGGTAGTAATTCTGCAGACACAAGCGTCACCAGGCCGGTGGTTGGAGCGAAGGGTGAAGTAGGCCGGCCACTTGGTCAGGGTCACCCTCTGCCCACCCCCCCCCCAGCTAGCCCTCCCACAGGCACAGCTGCAGCATGGGGTGGGGACCAGCACGGGACTCACATCCCGGCTTCACTGCTCCCCTGCCGTGTAACCCAGCTGCCACGCGGCTAGGCCCCAGCTAAGCTCTTGACCTCCATCATCTCATGACCCCTCAGTCTGACCCTTTGATGAAGCAGTCATCTTACAGATGAGGAAACCGAGGTACAAACCAAGGTCTCTCGTATGTGGCAGCACCAGAATTCAGACACCAGTCTGACCCGGAGCCCGAGCTCTCGACCCCTGAAAGGGCAGACACGTGGGCAAGGGGGCTTTAAAAGAATTCTCTCCAGAGGCCTCTACTGCTGCAAGCTGGTGCTCAAAGGGCTGGGCAGAGCCCGTCAGGGGTGCGCCATGGTCATCGCAGGGCATACCCGAGCAATGCTGTTGTTCGAGTAGGCCAGGTACGGCCTCCGCTGCATCTGGTAGCCGTTGTTGTCTGAGTAGAGGACCTGCCGGCTGTTCAGATCAGTGCTGGTCCTCAGGACAGCCTCTCGGTTCAGCTCCAAGGGGCCCACGTGGTACTGCTGCTCTATCCGATGGCAGAGCAGCTCCCCATCATGGCCCTGTGGCACGTGGGTGAGCCGGGAGTAGATTGCGTACGTGTAATCCCGGGTGGTCACATTCCTGGAGGAGAAAAGGGTACTGGTAAGTAAAGCTCTAGGAGCCTTCTAGATGCTTCCTTCCCTCTGTCCTTCCTTCCTGAATGCAGGGTGGGCAGGCAGGAAGCCTTCCTGGGCCACGTGGACAGAGGCCCCACCCGGGACACTGAGGGGTACAATGCGGGTGGCCTGGTTCCCCGACAGCACAGAGCCAGCTGCCCTGCCAGGCCGGATGGCTCACGGCTGCTCTGCTGGTGGAAGCACAAGGACTCTCTCGTGCGGGCGAGACCCTGGGTCTCTGCCCCTGCTCTGACCGGCTCCTGGCAGCTGGCTAGCAACCTCTGCAGGCACAGGCAAACGCAGGCACAGGCAAACGCAGGCACAGGCAAACGCAGCCAGCACACAGACCCCGGGCAACTGGTCCTCTCCTGGCACCTCCCCTGCACAACGAGCGCGTGCCAAGCACGGCCCAGGAGCGAAGAGGGACCTTCACTCCCGCATTCTCCTGCCCACGCACGCCGGCTGTGCCTGGCTGCCAGGGCCACCCCAGACGAGGCACCTGTAGAAGTACTGCCGGATCTCGGTCACCAGCTTTCCCGCCACGATCTCCATTTCCACGGCCTCCCAGGCGGGCGCCGCGGCGTCCTTGGGTGTGAACATGTAGTTATTGGAAATGGGGCCCTGTTTCAGATCGCCATTGACGTGGTACTCCAGGAACTCCTGGGTCATGCGCACCGTTCGGTTACTCTGTCTGCAGAGGCAGGAAAGAGCACACGTCACTGTCGTCATAGACAGCGTCTTGTGATCTGGAACCGGGCTAGCAGCCTCTGCAGAGCCTGAGCAGCATCACGAGTCTGCACAACCAGGCTCACGGACAAGCTTGAGACCCCACCCAGAGCCAGTGTGGCTTAGAGTCCATCCCGCCCCAGAGCGATCACACACAAGAGGGGGGCGGGGACAGCCGCTGCACCAGGCACCTCCTGCCGCCAGCACAGGTGACACCTGCTCACCCTGGAGGCCAGCCCGGTCTGCCAGGAAGACCTGCCCAAGAATGAGTTTTTGTCACGCTGACCCGAGCTGCCCAGCAGGACACCAGAATTTCCTGACCCTGTGCACCCAGTTAAATTCTCTGACCCCCCAGCCTGAGCAACACAGCGTCTCTACAAAAAAACTTAAAAATTAGCTGGGTGTGGTGGCAAGCGCCTGTAGTCCCAGCTTCTCAGGAGGCTGAGGTGGGAGGATGGCCTGAGCCCAGGAGTTCGAGGCTGCAGTGAGCTATGATGATGCCACTGCCCTCTACCCTGAGTGACAGAACAAGATCTTGTCTCAGAAAAAAAAAATCTCTGATCCCCACCGGTGGGGACTATTAACCCAGCCCAAGGCTGAGGCACACCAGGCTGGGAGAGGTGATGTCACCGGCCCAGGATCAGATACCTAGAAGTGTGCGCATCAACACTCAGATTCAGCCCCTACTCCAAACTCTGCCCATGCCCTTATATGAGGACGTTTGAGTTACGACAGAGGATGGGGGAAAGAGTGGGAACGGTCAGAGCCTTGTAGACAGATGAGCATTTTAATTTTAAATATGCAATTTTGGGCCCAACCAAGTGCACAGTGATGAATTATTTATTTTGGGGGCAGAGTCTCACTCTGTTGCCCAGGCTGGAGTACAGTGGCTTGATCATAGTTCACGGTAGCCTGCAACTCCTGGGCTCAAGTGATCTTCTGGCCTCAGCCTTTCCAGTAGCTGGGACCGCAGGTGTGCACCACCACGCCAGCTAATTTTAAAATTTTTTGTGGAGATGGGGTCTCACCATGTTGCCCAGGCTGGTCTCAGACTCCTGGCTTCATGCGATCCTCCCACCTCCCAAAGTGCTGGGATTACAGGCCTGAGCCACAGCGCCTGGCCACAAGTGATGTATTGGTATCTGGGCCTGGCCTTGCCACGGCAGAAGATGAAGAAGTGGACAGGCTCTGCACCCACTTGGGGAATTTCCGTGGGATTGGGGCTGGGGCAGGGAAGGAAGTGCCCTACTCATAGAGAAAAGGATCACTTTCACTAGTCTGGCAGGAAAGGCCTTCACCTCCGGCCTCAGACTCCCTGTCCCGAGCTTCCTGTTACACAGCTTCACCAGGGCCACGAAGAGAGTGGAAAGAAAGCCACAGAACGGGAAGAAGGACCTGCATATAGTGTACGTGATAAGGGGCTTGTATCTGGAATATGCATAAAGAACTCTTATGATGCAATAATAAAAAGACAACCCAGTTTAAAAACGGGCAAAGGATCTGAATACACATTCCACCAAAGATGCTCAGGTGGCCAGGGACTGCATGAAGAGACGCTCAACGTCACTAGTTAGCAGAGAAACGCAAACCAAAGCCACCGTGAGACACACCACTTCACACCCACAAGAATGGCTGTCACAGAAAAGATATCGACACGTTGTGGGTGAGGATGTGAAGACATCGGAACCCGAGTAACCTGCTGGTGGGGACATGAAACGGTGCAGCCGGTTCCTCAAACGGTTAAACAGAGTTAACTTGCGATCTAGTTGAAGTCCACGCCCCACTGTATACCCAAGAGACATGAAAACGTGTGTTTACATAAAACTCGCCCACAGGTGTTCACACCAGCATCACTGATGGCAGCTCCCCAGCATCCACCGGCTAAAGAATGTATGAACAAAGAGGGGCACAGCCACGCAATGGAGTGCCGCCCAGCCACGAACAGGCACGAAGTCCTGACACCGGCTACCAGGCAGATTTGTGCTCAGTGAAAGAAGTGAGTCCCCAGAGGACCACATAGCGTGTGATTTTGTTTATACGAAATGTCCAGGAACAGGCAAATCCACGGAGACGGAAATAGATGAAGACTGCCAGGGGCTGTGGGGGAGGGGAAAATGAAGTTCCTTTTGAGAGTAATGAAAATGTTCTGAAATTGATTGTGGTGATGGTCATATAGCTCTGTCACTGCACTAAAAACCACTCAACTGCACACTTTAAATGGGTGTACTGTGTGGTATGTGAATTGTGTCTCAATAAAGCTGTTATATAAGGAAGAATGAACTCCCCCCAACGTGAACTGCCCTGGGGCTGGTGTCCGTGCACACCAGCCATGCGGGGCCTCAGCCCTCCCTGCTGCTCCCCTGCCCGACTCCCCCCTTGGCAGCCGCCCCCTTCCCCACTTTCCCCAGGAGCCATTGGTGGGATGGTGAGGACAGACCCAACCGGGGTCCCATTAGGAGGGAAGCCCTGGGGCTCCGTGGCAGAGAGCTGCTGACCATGACCTTGGGCTGAGCACTGGGAACACTCCCCTCCACGTGAACGCCCCCTGCCTCCCCTTCCCTCCCTCCTCTTGTTCTGCTCCCGTCCTCTCCAAGTCTGCCACATGCGCCTCTCGCCTCTCCTCTCGGGTTGGACCTCACAGTGGGCGCGCTGGCACAGGCAGCTGGGCTCGATGAAAACTGCCCTGGAGGTGGCCTGAGGAGGGGCAGGGTTGGCCCCACACCAGCTGGGAGGACCTTCCTGGGAGGTCAGCTGCCCTCTCTGCACAAATAGCTGCCGAATGAATACGTGGATGAACGGATGACTTGCCGGACGGACAGGTGGGAGGGTGGGCCTAGATGATTTCGAGGGTCCCTTCCTATTCTAAAGATAGTATGACTAGTCACCACATAGAGATTTTATGTTTGTTTAAATTAAAAAAGTAGACAATACGGAATATATTTCTTCCCAGGGTGAGTCCCTCATTGCCCCCTTTTCCAGGGATCAGTAGCCCCGGAGTGGAAAAGCATAAGGCAGCCTTTCCCGCACGGGCTACGCTCACACTCCAAGAATCAAAGATCACGATGGCAGGAAGGTCACGGTGGCTTCGCCACCCTCTGGTCCTTCCCCAGGGCAGGTAAGCAACTGAGACCCCCGGGGCCCGTGTGCCAGGCTGCGCCTCACCTCTCCCAGATGCTGTGCATCAGGTTGGTGTCCTGGTCGAGCAGCACAGTGTAGCAGTCGTTCACCACGGGCACTAGGCGCCTGGCCCCATGGCTGGCATGTCTCCTCAGCCTCCGGCCAAATCGCAGGGTGCTGGCCATGGTGGCGGCCGGCTCCCGGGTGCCCTCCTGGGCCCCTGGTGTGGGCCTGATGCCATAGTGCCGGTAACTGAGGCCCGGGATCGCGGCCAGGATATGCAGGACGTATGCCGATGGGGTCTCCGTCGAGTTCTGGATCTGCAAGGGAAGCAGGATGGGAGCCAAGGGTGGGTTTCAGGGCTGGATGACCCCTGAGTCCCCTCAGTGCCCTGGCTCGCACACCTCCTAGGACGGGGCGCTCACTACTCCCTGAGGCAGCCGAGTTCTGCTCCCTGCATCCTTTCCCCAGCTGTGGCTTTGCCCTCTGGGACCCCCACAAGACACATCAATCCTGGGAGAACCCTTTGGCCACCTGAAGATGGCTGGCTCTGGGGGCCCAAGGCTTCTCTCATTCAGGCTGAATACCCCCAGCTCCTTTAGTCATCCCTCCCCAGACAAAAGTAATGCCTCCCAATTCCCAATCCCAAGTCCTCTGACCTCTCCGGGAACCTGGGACCCACAAATACAGTGCCCTGCTCGATGCCTCCACCTGGATGTCCACAGCTGACCTCACCAGCTACCCTCCCACCCACACCTGCTCCCCTGCAGCCACCCCACCCCCACCGAGGCCACCATGGTCATCTCAAGGACTCTCAGAGCCTCTCACTCTCCCCTCCCTGTGGCCTCTTGTGGGGGACCCTCCCTGGACGGCTGCCCAGCGTCCTCACTGGTGTCCCTGTGTCCACTCCCGTCTGCACCGATCCATCCATCGCAGCAACCAGAGCGAGCTTTTCAAGAGTCTCATCTGCTCCAACGGGTGACACGGGCCTGTGGGGACCCAGCCTCCCCTCCCGCCACCACTGCTTCAGCTCCTCAGGCTCCAGCATCACCACTGCCTCCTTCCCCACACTCCTGCCTTCCTGCCTGCGAGCCCGTGGGCACACGGTCCCCGCCACCTGGAGGGTCTTCTCTTAGGAGGAGCAATCCCCTGGTCCTCTAGTTCCCACGTGGAAGGACTTTCTCAGGTTAACCCTCCCGGCTTCTGCCCAGCTCTGCGGTATCTGATTTGGGGAGGGGAGGTCGGGAGGGGTCACTGGGCCCGCCCAGTGAGCCCCACCACGCCCTCCAGCTACAGCGTGCAGCTTCCATGCCCTGTGGGAGGCCTTTTGGGGGCCCCAGTAGCAAGCCCATGACTGCTGCACACGCGCCCCAACCTAGGCCATCCCCGAGATACAGCAGACACTTGCTCCTCGCCTGCCCGGCCCTGCATCGATGCCACTGGCCCACCTGTTAGAATGTGTCCCCGCCCCCGCAGCTTGCTCTATTGGTGCCCCGTATCCCGATCACATCGTCTACCACAGTCTGTGCTGTTCCACTTTGTTTACGGCCTGTCTCCCCACTGAGTACAAGCCCCTGATGGCAGGGATTCTGTCCCCAGTGCCTAGCACAGGGCCGGACACACAGTGGGAGCCCCAGGGCAGGCGCATGGCGTCTAGGTGGGAAGGGGGCTCCGTGCTGGGTCTGCCCAAGCCCACTCCCAGCCCTCGCAGACAAGCTCCTCCTCATTCTTAGTCTCCGAAGGGGCCCCACCCTGGCTCCCAAGTCATTAGTACACACCACAGCTGTCCACACCTGTGTCCTAGGATGAGGCCTGGGCCTCTCATGTCCAGGGACCCAGCACCCAGCCCAGGGCTGGGCCAGACTGGGCATCTGGGAGTGTTTGCTGAATGACTGAGTAATGTCAGCCCATCCTCCACCACCCCAAGGAAGGGTCGGCTGGGTGACATGTAGGGTGCCTTCTGGAGCCGGTGCTGGCTCCAGGGATGTCTGGGTGGTGCAGACACGGCCAGCCTGGGCACCACCCCCTGACATCAGCACCTCCATTAAAGCACCCCTTTAAGACGCTTGAATGCCTTGCCGCATGCGAAAGAGATTTGTGTTAGACCATAAACACTCGCAGAGGAAGGGGCGCAAGGAAAGCTTCCCATGCAGGAGAGCTTTGCAGGGATGTGAGGGCAGTAGGAGGCCCCAGGAGCAGGGAACGGGGCGTAACGCCACCTTCCTAACTCCCACTTGGCTTGAGCAATGCAGTGGACTCCATGTCTGTGTCCCCCCTCAAAATGCCGAAATCCTAATCCCAAGTGTCATCGCTTAGGAGGTGGGGCTTGGGAAGGTGATTAGGTCATGAGGGTGGAGCCCTCAAGAATGGGATTAGTGCCCTTATAAACGGGACTCCAGAGAGCTCTCTCACCCTCTTTCCACCACGTAAGGGCACAACGGGATGACGGCAACCCGCAAGAGGCCCTCACTGGAACCTGACCATGCTGGCACCGTGATCTTGGACTTCTAGCCTCCAGAATTGGGAGAAATACATGTCTGTTGTTTCAGCCACTGGCCTGGTGCTTTGTTATAGCAGCCCAAACAGAGAAGACGGGTGAGGACCTTAGCGCCCATGTGTCAGCACGTCAGTGCACGGGCAAGGTGCCCGCCTGTGTGTGGCAGGGAAGCGTCAGGCTCACGGTCAGGGCAGCCTCTCACTTGCTGGGGACTTCAGACCAGTCCCTTAGTCTCAGCAGGCCTCCACGCCCTCAAGGTGATGGCAAGGACGATGACAGAGATGCCCCTCTGCTGCTGGCCACACTGGATGCCCCAAGCCCAGTGTCAGTCCCCCGGGCAGACCTGACTGGCCCTCAGTGGACACATGTCTCTCGGAGAGGTCTCCCTGGCAAGGTGTTGTCACACTTTGATTCTAACTATGGCCTTGACAGATCAGTGGTGGCTGGGAAGGTGGGAGTTTGCTCCCTCCCAGCTGTGGGACCTCAGGGATTTTGTGGGGGACCATAAGAAAACACATATTTGGTCTTTGTCTCCGGTGCCTGGCACAGAGCCCCTGAGACCACAGGACCTCCCTGAGTGAGAGGGGCGTCTCCTACGCACAGGGAGCCCCTGTCAAGCCCACCTGAGTTTACGATGAGGTGACTCCTGGTGGGGCACTAGGTAGCTTCAGGGTGGGGCTGGGCCCGAGAGGGATCCAGCAGGGATTAGAGGGTTGGGACGCTTCCATGTGGCTGTTCCTGAGTTGTCCCCTTTACAAGAAAACTGTCACTGTAAGTACAGTGTTTCCCTGAGTTCTGTGAGTCATTCTGGTGAATTATCCAATTTGGGGGGATTGTGGGAACCCTTGAATTTGTGGTCACCTGGACAGGAGTGCGATAGCCTGGGAACCCCACTTGTGGCCGGCATCTGAAGTGTGGGGTCTTACGGGACTGAGCCCCTAACTTGCGGGGTTTGTGCTCAATCCAGGTAGTTTAGTGCAGGATTGAATTGGACTTTGGGACACCCAGTTGGTGCCAGAGAAGTGGAGAATTGGTTGGCGGTGGGGAAAAAAAAACACTTTGCCTCTCTGAGCCTTGGTTTCCTCACCTGTAGAACGGAGGTGGCAAGGCCTCCCTCCCAGGGCCAGGAGAGACCACGTGCGTACAGGGCCCCGCCCAGAGCAGGTGTCAGCAAATAGCAAGTGCCCCTCTAGCCGGCCTGGCGTCCCTACCTGTGCAGGCACGGGGTGGCCCAACTCGTCCGTGACGCTGACTCCAGGGAAGCCAACGGTCAGGGTGATGATGGTGGTAACCGTCCAGGCCAGCGGGTTGTAGACTGTGACAAAGTGTCCTGCGGGCCCTGCACCTGCACACGGAGAGCAGGCTTTGCTCGCTGCCACTGGGCTCACTCGACACCCCTGGGCACCCCTCGGTACAAGGGAAACTGAGGCAGTAAGACCCGGCCTTCCAGAGCTCCCTCTGAAAAGTCAAGGTTCCAGCAGTTCCTCACACATCTCCCCCATCAGCCCACTTCACTGATGAGGAAGCTGAGGTCCAGGAAAGTAGAGTCACCTGCCCAAGGTGACCCAGCTTCTAAGGCCTGCCTCCAAAGCTTTGAGAGCTTGGTACCATGAGCCACCAGAGAATTCTCTGGAACCTGTAGGGCCAAGTGCAATTCCTAGCCCGGCATTCGAGGCCCCAGCAATGTGGACCTGGCCATGTCTGACAACTCCCGTATCCCTCAACACAGCACACACTTCCAGCCTCCCTGCCTCTGCGCAGGCTGTTCCCTCGCTGGAACGCCTTTCCTCGCCTTCTCTACCTGCTCCCTGCTGGGGGCGGGGAGGGCCGCCCTTGTGTGCTCACTGGAAGACACCGGCTGGGTGACTGTCTTGTCAAAATAACATGAGCATCTCACGGGAATGACAGCTCTTCAACTGTCCCCGCTCGGCAGTAAGTTGCAGCATTTTCTGCAACTGTCTCTCTCACCAGACTGGTGTCCCCGAGGACAGGTCCCCACCCAGGGGGCCTTCCAGAGTCTGCAGGTCGGACGGGATTACACACAGACAGAGGGGGAGGGGACGGCAGGCCAGGTGGAAGGCACAGCCCAGACACTGTTAGGGCAGCAGGCAGGCCAGAGTGGGGACAGCCAGAAGTTGGGGACCTGGGGGCCTTGTGCACAGGAGACCCATCTTCATTTCACGGCTGAGGGGACCGAGGCTCAGAGGACCGAAGCCACTTGCCTGAGCTCTTGCCATCCCCCTGAAGCTCAGGTTGTCAAGGTCCCCACCTCTGACCCTGTTTCAGAAAGAACCCACAGCCTCCCCACAGCAGCCTGGCTTACCCGGGTCAGTCGCCGGGGCTGCGCGCCCTGCCCCTGGCTGGGGCCCGTCCAGGACGATGGAGGCCATGAGCTTGCGCACGGCCAGCATCCCCGAGGCCAGGTGCTCCTCATACATGTCTCTCACCTTGGGGGACTCGGTCCCAGTGATGGCATCGTGGTGCTGGACCTGCGGCATCCCCAGAGGCAAGGAGGAACAGGATCAGGACCCGACCCCACGAGGCAGCTGGGAGGCGCCCGTACCTGCTACGCGCTGGCTCTCGGTCCCTGTCACCTGGTGCCAGGGGAGAAGGCGGGGGTCCCTCCCTCAGCTGCTGAAGCTAAGAGAGGCTGATGAACTGGCCCAGCTTTTCTCGACCTTGTGGAAACCCTGCCCTTGTCCTCCTCTCAGGCAGAAAACAGACTCCTGGGAAGGCCCACCTGCAGCTCTGGGACCGAATCTTCCCACAGGTGCCGCTGGCACATTGCAGGTATATTCTGGGCAGGTTCTGGGCACGCTCCACTCCACTCAAGACATTGACACTCTGCCCTGAGGCAGAGGTGGAACTGTCTCCTCTCCACAGACGGGGAAACTGAGGCTCCACAGGTGAAGCCACTTGGCCCGTCCTGCTCTGATGGAATTTAAAGTCACCCATTTCTCCTGTACCACAGTGACGTGTTCTGTCAGCAATTCCCTTCAGATGACTCTAAAGATGTCACAGCCGGCGAGGCCCTGTTTTGCATGGGTGACTGACGACAAGTTATAGGACTTCTCGGGTCTCAGTTTCCCCTTATGTACAGTGGGGTCGAGTGGAGATGGAGACTTAACTTGCTTTGTGGTGGCTGCCATGCCAAGCAGGTTATTACCACATTTAATTGTGGGGGTGTCATTGTCATTGTCTGGGGAGGGAATCAGAGTTCAGAGAGGGAAGATCATGTGCCTGAGGTCACACAGCTGAGCTGAGCTGTGAATCCCGGCAGCCCTGCCAGAGTGACTGCCATTTCACTTTGTCCTTCATCCCTCTTGGTAAAATCTGCTCCAGAGCCTAATAAGGCCACCAGCTAAAGGCCACCAGACCTTGGCCTTGGCCCAGCTTCACCATGCATTGGCCTTGTGACCAAAGAGGACCTCAGTTTTCCCCTCTGTAAAGTGGGGCTTCTGGTGTCCCAGGGCTGGGAGGATTTGCTAGGACAAGGGTGGGGAAGTGCACCGCTGGGGAGGAGCCAAGCCTGCTGCTGCGGCTGAGAAGTGTGGCGTTACCTCGGAGACCGCCCAGCGGAGCTGCTGGAGCTGCTGCAGGGCCCAGGCTGGGTCCAGAGGCCCTCGAGGGGCTGGCCACATGTAGCGTGTGAACATGGACTCCCCGGCATACAACAAGGCACTGGCTCGCCGTGCCAGCCCTTTGAGCGCACTGCGGGATGTGTAGAAGCCCGTCCAGGCCTGGAACGGTTCTGGGAGACAAGGGCAGACGGTGAGCTTGACATGTCCTCCATGGAGTCCACTAAGCCCAGCTCTGGCAGAGCAGAGCAGCCAGGGCCACAGAGGCAGGAGGTGAGAAGCTCCAGGTAGCCGCTGTCCTGACCCAAGACACAGAGGATGAGGATGGGACCAGGGCCCCTCAGAGAGCGGCTTCCCGTGGCTCAGAAGGTGGTTCACGGTTTCCTACTGTTTCTGCCTTCCCGCTCCTCCCAGGTCTGGGCTGTGCCTCGATTTACCTTGATTCCCTGTTCTTTCCCAGTAGGACCTGGGCCAGACCAGGAGGGGTGGTCCTGTGGCCCTGGGGAAAGGCCACAGGCTGTGGGGTCAGAGCGACAGGGTCCTCCATGGCTGTACGGCCAAGCTCCGTGGCCAGGCAGGGGGACCCCACAGCCTGCCCTGCAACCACACCGCGCCCACCTCAACTTCACTAGGTGTAGCCACGCCCCCACTGGGTGTAGCCACGCCCACCCCAACCACAACCACGCCCACACGGGTGTCCACCCCACACCTCTACTGGGTAGGGTCTTGAGAGCTACGCAGCCCCACTCGTCACCACACAGACGCAGAGACCCCAGAGGGGCAGGACTAACCCAGGTCGCCGGCAAGTCTGGGCCGTGTCGGGCTGGAAGGAGCCCTACGGCTGGAGTCCGTCTGCGCTGTCTCTTTGGAAGGGGAGCTGTGGTTTGAATGTCCCCTCCAAGACCCATGTTCAAATTTAATTGCCATTGTGACGGTACTAAGGGGTGGGGTAGTTACGAGGTGCCTAGGTCATGAGGGCCGTAACCTCGCAAATGGACTAGTGTTGTCATCACGGAGTGGGCTGCTCTGCCAGCGGCGTGTTACAAGAGCACGTTCGGCCCCCTCTTGTTTGCTTGTTCTTTTGCACGACGTGGGCCTTCGACTTTGGACTTCCCAGCCTCCATGGCTGTGAGCCAAATAAACTTCTTTTCTTTAGAAATGGCCCGGCCTGTGGGGCTCTGCTGTGGCAACACAAAAAGGATTAAGACGCCCCCTTGTCTGCAGGGCTCTGCGCTGGGCAGCAGCTGAGAGCTTCTCCTGGCTCATCCAATTTGCACACAGCCCCATGGATGAAGCACCCGCACTGTCCCCATTCTGAGGCAGGGCAGTTTGGTTACCTACACAGGGCCAGGGCGCAGAGGCTCACTCCACGGCTGGCCCTTTTAACCCTCAGGCAGTGCAGCCAGCCCAGCCCTGGCCCAAGGACACAGGGCTCTTCGGTAATGACTGTGCAGTAAGAGGGAGCCTGGGGCCGTCAGGACACAGGGAGGCACCCGGCCCAGCCTTAGCGTTGTGGTTGTCTGGAGGGCTTCCTGGAGGAGGAGTATGTGTGACTGTGCAGGAAGAGAAGGTGGGGGGAGGGTATTCCCAGAGGGGGCTCTGCACACGCGAAGACACTGAGCGCGTGGGCACTGGGGAGAGGCTGTGCTGTGGCAGCCAGGACGTCTAGGTGGGGCAAGCCTGGCACTCTCTTGGGCTCAGCGAGCAGTGCGGAGCTGACACTGAGGTGGGCAGAAGGTCTGCACCCTCCCTGGCACCCCCAGATCCGAGGCTTGTACCTGTGGAATAGGGCAGGAAGTCGTGGTGGTCTCGGATACACCAGGTGGCATTGAGAGCGTGCAGGGCGCGGAAGTAGTCGCCCAGCGTGGCATACTGCACAGAGACGCCGAGCTTGGCCGCGCGGCTGTTGATGTGGTCCAGCAGCGGGTCCATGTTGGCAAACTGCACCGAAGCGTTGAAGAACTGCTTGTCACACCCCTGTGGGCCGGACACGGAGCAATGCCTGTACTCCCCGGAGCAGAGCCCTGGGCTCCCCCAGCCGCCCTCCCACTCTCCAGGGTGGCCAACGAGGGCCCCAGACTGGCTCCTATAGCTGAAGCCCTGGGCACCTCTTAAAGCCCATCGTGTTGCTACTTATCCAAACCATAATAATTAATAACAATGCTAACAGCCATGACTCACCTTCAAAGAAGGCAGTCACGGGTTAAGAAGACAGCTGTGAGGCCCTCCTGACAGGGTCGGACACAACTTGCACCCCTTCCAAGCCACTCTGCTTAGTAGCTGTGTGGTCTCGGGAAAATTCCTTAACCTCTCTGGGCCCCAGTTCCCTCAGCTGCAAAACGAGATACCAGCAGTGCCTGTCTCCTAGGCCCCGAGGTGCAAATTAGATTGGTGAGACAAATATATCCCATAAACAGTGCCCGGCACGCAACGGGTAATCGCTAAAGTATAGCCATGACGATGACACGTCAGGCACTGGCCTCTGGGAACACTGTCCCTCACTTCTCACCAAACCTGTGAGGCAGGTACTGTCATCGCCCTGCCGCACAGCTGAGGAACTGGAGCTCGGAGGTGCTAAAGTACGCGGTGACTGAGCTGTGGGCCAGGCTCTGGCCAGGCCTTGACCGGGCCTCGGCCCCAAAGGCCGTGATGGGAAAGAGGGGGGCCGGCCGGAGCTGCAGAAGCAGGCATGGGCCGACGCTCCCTTGGGCGGGAGGGGCCGTGTGCGTCCCGCGTCGGGAGAGGCTGAGTGGGCCAGGCCCGGGGCCCTGCAGGAAGGGAGGACAGAGCTGCCGGGCTGAGGACGGCCGCCTCGCCTGGCCTGGCTCGGGTGGTCCCTGGTGCAGGGGCGGACTGCACAGCGGCCCTGGGCTGTGCTGAGGGCACCGGGCCCGGGACCCGCCTTACCCAGGGCCAGAGCACGTGCGGTGTCCGGAACCAGGCTGCCCGCTGCTTCACGTTCGCCACCAGGGCCTCGGCATAGAGGTCGATGTTGGCTGGGGTGACGGGCTCACTCATGTTGGGGTACACCCCATCCGCAGGTGGCTCTGGGAAGACGGCCACACCATTCCAGTAGAACCCTGACCTGAGGGCGGGCAGAAGGTTACTGGGAGATCGGAGCTTTGCGGACAGGCAGGCTTAGGCCCGGCACCAGCACTCACTGGCCCAGGGCCTCCGTACATCATCTCACTCGAGCCTGAACTCTCCTCTCCCGCGACGACCCCGCAGTGGACCAGATGAGATTCATTTGCTCATTCATGCAGGCCACCTCTGTGTCCATCAGACCCACGGTCTCAGGACCCCAGGCAGGCTGGGGACAGGGTGAGGCAAGTGGGGCCCCGGCCTAGGGCACAGAATTTAAGGAGGTGCCCAAAATCTCAGTAGTCAAGATATATGATATTTTAGTGCAATACTTTAAAAAGTCAGAGTTAATGCAAAAAACCCACGATGAACAAAATGTCAGAGTTTTAAGCAAAGACAGGATCAACAGGAATGGATTCTCCCTTTGCCGTGGGTCCCGCGTGGCCTGGCATGGCGCTGATCCCAGGGGTGAGCTGAGGGCCGAGAGAGCCCCAGTGAAATGCTGTCACGCTCACACTCTGCAGCCTCGGTGACACCCATGGGAACGTCACCTGGAGCCTGTGGTCCTGGGCAGCCGCCCAGCTCTGCCACTGCTGACACGCTGGCCTCGGTCCCCTCGTTGGGAAGACGTGTGGCTGGTTGTTATGAGGATGGGATGAAAACAGTTCACGGACAGACGCTGGACAGTGCCCGGCGCACAGAGGCCGCGACTGTCAACGAAGCCCTCTGAGGTTCTCCCCAGCTGCCCCTGCTGCTTCCTTTCCTACCCCAGGAGGGGCCGAGCACCTCACCCAAGGCCCCACAGCACAAAGGGCAGAGCCGGGATTTGAACCCAGAGCTCTCCGGCTGCAGAGAGACTGCTGGTGGCTGTTGCCATGACACGGAGGCTTTGAAGCCAGAGATCTGAACCAAACTCTGGCTCTGCCACATTTGCCAGCCGTGGGATGGGGGTGGGTTACTGTGCCTCAGTTTCTCCGTCTGGAAGGTGGGGCACTCAGAGTGTCTCCCTCATGGGGCTACTGTGAGGGAGGGTTCTGAGGTGCTCTGAAAAGCAGCTAGGAACGTGCACTCGGGCTCGATTCTCACCCTGGCCTGGGGGCTCTGCCAGTCCCCACCGTGTCTTCACCAACCCTCCCTGGGAGGCTCCTTGCCCGCGTGTTCCCCCCGCAGCCGGACCAGCACCCCACCTGGCCCTCAGCCTGGCGGCCTTCGCCTCCCTGCCGGCCGGGTGACATCATTCCAACAGGCCGGTCACATCCTTCCACAGGAGCCAGAAGGCACCGCCCTCTCGTCACTGCGGGCCCGCCCTGCCTGCCCACCCTGACCCCGGGCAGCCCCCACGGGCGCGTGCAGCACAGGGCACCATCCTCCTCGGGCTGTGCGTGTATGGGAGGCGCAGACTGCTGCGGTCTCACCTGTCCCGTGTCAGGTGGTGTGTGCACCTACCTCGCACTGTTCAGGGCCAGGACCCTCCCTCACCGTCGGGGTAAACAGGAGGTGGTGGGGACAGGAGGTGATCCCACGAGACAATGACGAGCAGATTCATCCCGTAACCCCTCCCCCTACTCCTCCTGCCTTCTTCATTGTGATCCTTGATAAGGACAAGGACCCAGAGAGGACAGGGAGGGTGGGGACAAACCCTTGTGCCAGCCCCCCAACAAAGCCAGGCCACAGCAGGGGCCAGTGGGGCAGCATTTGTGTTGGCAGCCTCCCGCCTGCATCCAGGGCACCCCAGACCCGGCACCCTCTCCAAGCCCAGTGGCAGGCGGGGGGTGGAGGCGGGGAGCCAGGTGGCCACCGCTGTTGAGGGAAAATCAAACTAGAAGAGTTGGAGGGTGTCACAGGGAAGCTTGACAGTGCCCCGGGGATGGGGACGCCATGGCCGATGGGGCGGACGTGTGGCTGCAAGGCTCCGGGAATCAGCGGGCTCACTTTCCTTGCCTTGCAGACGGGGGCAGCAGAGGCCAGAGCAGAAAGGGACCTGCCAGGGCCAGGGTGGGAGGTTCCTGGGAATGCTGACATAAAGGCCTCATCCTCTAAATCCTCCTGCCTTGGGACAGGGACCCACGACAAGGAGCACTTTGCTGTTACCTGGAACTGGGGTTAAATCCTGCCTCCCTTATTCATAGGCTGATCACGTACCCTCTCTGAGCCTCAGATTCCCCGTCTATAAAATCGGGTTAATAACCCCACCCACTCTGTCAGGGAGGCTTAAAAATGTGAAACTCTACTGGAAATTCTCAGCGAGCTATTGTCAAAACACTGCATAAGAGCGGCACGGGCTGGGCAAGCCCTGCTGTGCTCAGAGCCCCGGGGGCGTGCAGGGCGGAGCGGGCGGCAGGCGGCGGAGGACGCACCTGTTGGAGAAGGGGATGTGGGATGGGGTGCAGTAGCTGTACTGGTCCATGATGTGTGTGAAGATCTGCTGCTGTGCAGACAGGGACGGGGACCCCTGCCACACGAACTGCAGCTCCTGCAAACCCAGAGGGAGCAGAGTGAGGGCCGAGGGGCAGTGTGGCCACCCCGGCTCTGCCGCCCCCAGCCCCACCTTGCCTCTTCTCAGTGGTTCAAGGATAGGGTCTCCCTCTGCTGCTTCTTCTCATGTGCCCAAAGTCACATGCGGTGGCATCTGCCTTCCAGAAGGAGCTGCTGATCCACCCTACCCATTTCTCAGTGCAGGCTTCTCTCCGTCAGGGCCTCTAAGAGAAGCTCATTCTAACTCTGCTTGAATACCCCCAGGCACAGGGAACTCATCACCTCCCACCAAGCGTGCAGTCTATTTTTAAAAAATTATTCTGATGTTTGGAAAGTGCTCAGGGATACAAAGCGGGGATAGAATCCCAGTTCACTGGCTCTGGGACCATACACAAGTGCCTAAGGCCTCTGTGATTTGGTTTCTGCGTGAAAATGGGGACAGCCTTGCCCAGCTCATGGGGCCATCTGCAGGCGAGATGGGGCTGGCAAAGCAAGTGTGCTCAGTGTTCAGCGCAGGCTGCTGAGCTCCTACTGACAATGCAAATGACACCACTCTTGCCCTCCTCGGGCCTAAATACACTTTGTGCAACTCCCTCTGGCCAGGTCTACAGCTACTCTCCAGAACCTTCTTCCCAGAATGATCCGGGACAGAGTTGTTATGTTTTTGGGCCTTAGTTTCCTCACCTGTAAAATGGGGATAATTATGACTCCACCCACCTCTTATGGGTTGAATCGTGGCCCCCACAAAAGCTATGTTGAACTCCTAACCCCTAGCACCCCAGAATGTGACCTTATTTGGAAGCACGGCCTTTACAGAGGTAAAGGTACAGGTTAATCAAGTGGAAATGAGGTCATTAAGGCGGGCCCTGATGCAGCAGGACCGGGGTCCTTGTGAAAAGGGAAACTGCAGGCGACACGCAGAGGGCAGACCGTGTGAAGACTCAGGGAGAAGACAGACATCTCGGGCCGCGAGAGAGGCCTGGGGCAGATCCCTCCCTCACACTTTCAGAGGGGACGTGGCCCTGCCAACGTCTTGATTCTGGACGTCCAGCCCCAAGAACAGTGAGATAATGATAAATTTCTGTTGTTTAAGCCGCCCAGTGTGGGGTGCGTTGCCACGGCAGCCCCAGCAGATGAACACGGCAGCAAGTGAAACGAGGGATGGGTACCACCTGGCGCCAGGCAGATCTCGAAATAGCTGCCACACACCTGAAGAGTCATTATGTCTCTGCTAACCACTCTCCCGGCTGAACAGTTCCGGGTCGGTCCGCCACCGCCCGCCCAGTGCGGCTGAGCTCTAGTAGCCCGGCCACAGGCCTGGCAGAAGGGGGAAGGGCCTCGAAGCTGGAGGCGTCCACGCTGGGCCTGCAGGTCTGCGGGAAGCTAGGCGCAGGGGACAGGGCACTCCTCAGGGAGGAAGCAGCAAAAACAAAGGCTGGGGTGCAGCCCAGTGGGCCAGGGAGCTGCCCAGGACTCGAGAACGCCCGGCACACAGCCGCGGCCCCCTGAGACGTGCTGCAGCAAGGAGGGGCGGAGCCCGACTCACCTGGGCCGCCTGCCTGGCCTCCTTCAGGTTGTAGTCGATCCGGGAGACGAGGTGGGCATTGAAGCCCGCCAGCGCAAAGAGGGTGGGGGTCGTGGCAGATGCACCAAACGGGTCGACGTGCCAGGAGAACTGTGGCCGGATCCCAAATGTCTCGTAGAGAAACCCGTGTCCTTCTGCAAAGACAGCATCGCCCCGCTGGTGCCTGGCAGGGGACCCATGCCTCCCCGCTCATGCTCACCAGGCTGCCCCCATCTGGCAGGCCACACTGCCAGCTACTGGGCCAAGCAGGGCCACATGGGTTGGCAGAGGCGAAGGTTTCAATTTTTAATGTTTAATTGTGGAAAAGTACATATAATACACAATTTACCATCTTAATGATCTCTAAGTATACAGATCACATACTGATACAGTAGCGTTACTACATTCACAGTGTTGCACAGCCATCACCACCATCCATCTCCAGAACCTTCTCGCCTTCCCAAACTGAAGCTCTGTCCCTGTGAAACACCAACTCCCCTCCCTCCCCCAGCCCCTGCGCCCACCTTTCTCCTCTCTGTCTCTATGGATTCCACTCCTCTAGGGACCTCACGTAAGTGCAACCACGTGTCCTTTGTGTCTGGCTTATTTCACTGAGCATAGCGCCCCGAGGCCATCCGCGCCACAGCCTGTGTACAGGTGCGGACTTGGTGTGAACTTGGAAAAGACGCTGATCCTGACGCCGCAATAGAGCTCTCAGGCATCACGACATTAAAAGGCTAAGTGTGAACTTCAAATCTGAGGGTGTGGTGGCTCAGAAATGCATCGAGAAACTACTGCTGCTTCTCCAAGAGGCGGGGCTTAGGGCCCGGAGGGCGGCTAGACTCAGGCCTCACTTCTGACAAACACAGCAGGGCACGGCGCCCGTGTGCACCTCTGGGACGAGGCGACAAAGGGCACCGCAGCTTTGTCCCTGGGCCGCGCCCTCGGGAAGCTGCCCAACCCGCCACGCAGCGAGGACCGCAGCGAGGACCCGAGCCCTCCTCTCACGGCCAGTGACGAGCGGGGAAGCAGAGCCGCTGGCCCCGGTCTAGCCTTGAGGTGACGTGGCCCCACCGACACCCTGGTGGCAACTTCCCAAGAGACTCTGTGCCAGAACCACCCAGCTGAGCCCTTCCTGAGCTCACCCACAGGGACTGCAGATGGGAACCGTTCGTTGTTGGAAGCCACTGAGTTCGGGGCAACCTGTTCCGTGGCAGTAGACACCAACACGAAGGGCTCTATGCCAAAACCGCCCGGCCAGTCATCAGTTAAGCGGCACCACAGTGAGCCAGACCTTGGGCTCGGTGCTGCAATGGAATGACATCCCAGACTTACACAGGTCCTCGATTGACATTCCCCAAGCCCTTCCCCCAAATATTACCTTCTTAACATCCTAAGAGACAGGCGTTATAATCTGCATTTTAAGGTCGGAAAACAAGACTCAGGGAGCTCTAGTAACTGGTCTAGAGGCAAACTGCCTTCGTTGATGAACTCCCCCATCCTGCAGACCCCGGCTGAGGCCAGGACGACACCGGCATTCTGGGACAGGGCAGCCATCAGACCACAAAGCAAGTGCAAGACAGGGAGGGGGGAGCTGCTGGGAGGCGCGGGTGGGGCCGAGGAAGATCTGGGGTCAGACGCACAGGGGAGGTAACTGACGGTCCCCCAGGGAGCCTGGCTGGGAGTGGCCCCCGAGTCCTCAGGAACACTGGCCCTGCAGGCAGAGGAGGTGGAGCAGGAGCAGCCAGAGGCTGGCGGAGGACAGGGGCGTGCCGGGGCCAGGGTGTGTTAGGGACAGAAAAACAAGTGAGAGGCAATGGAAACCAGAAAAACAGAAAGGAGAAAACATTTATAGAAGAACAATAAGGAGGAAACGGTTGCAGAAAAATATAAAGAGGGAAGAGTTATCTCAGTCTTAGAAAACGGGGTAATTAGGCCACGCCACACTGACCAGCAGTCAGAGAACAAAACACCACAAACAGCCAGGTCCCGGCACTCGCCCGGCCACACACGTATTAGAAAGACCAACTGAAACACGACCTTTAAGTCAGGTCCATACCTGGAAAGAGTTCAGTCCCCACAGCACTGAGCTGTAGTTGTCAATAATTATAACTAACTTTACCTAAACACAAAGCACATAACAAGAGAAACCTAGAAGTAGACAGCGTCTCCTCCACTCGGAGAGACAGGCCCGTTTCCCCGTAGGAAACGTACTTTCGCTCTGTGCCCTTAAACTCTCCTTACGATAAATCTTCATGCGCACTGGCTGGGTGTCTGTCATCTCTCTGTCACACAGGCCAACGCTTGTGATTCCTCCAAGCCCAGAGCCCAGGAATTGGGGCAACGCTTTGGAGCCTGCATGTCTGCACGTTCAGCCGTGATCAGCACTGTGACAGGTGCAGGAGGGAGTGGCTGACAGCGCCACGCTGAGGGGCAGGTGAGCTCTGAGGGCACCGCCCCTCACCAGATGGGGCAGCCGCGGGGGGCAGGCCCACGGCTGCCAACCCAGCGTGGCACACAGACCTCTCCTCGCTCGCAGAATTCTCCCTCTGTCTGGCGGGCGTCATGCCCGGCCCCGAGGGATGAATCACAGCCCACCTAAGCCAGACCTGGCAGGCTCACTCCCTTCTGCCAGATGTTCGCTGTCTTGGTCTGCCTGGCAGCTAGAGGCAGTGTTAACTAATCAGGGGGCGACCCCTGGGCTGAGACAGCAAACTGAGATCCAGCTCAGCAAACAGGAAAACAACACATAAGCTCAACCAATCAGAAACCGTCAGCCAACCGCTAACTAGCGCCTTTTCACTGTAACCAACCAAACGCTTTCTTCATCTTGCTTCCTCAGTACCTGGTGAAAGTTTCCCCCACGTGCCCCTTGGTGGAGCTCTAGTGCTTCCCGATTCATTAATCGCTGTTTGCTCAAATAAACTCTTTGAAATTTTAGTGTGCCTAAGTTTATCTGCTAACAGAATGGACCATGGATATAGCCAATAACAAGTGTGGGTTAAGCCTGCCAGTTTCAGAGGAAGATTTCCCACCTTAATTAAAGAGAGAAGTAGGAAGAAAGCCCATTTCCCCTTTTCTCCTGCCTTGAATGTGGCTGTATGGCAATACGATGCCTGGAGCTATGGCAGCCACATTACGACCATGAGGGTAAGGCCATGAGAATCACAGATATCAAGGTGCTGCCAAAGCAGTCCCCAAACTATCCCCAGCTTGTTAAGTAAGCAGTAAATGTCCTCAAGACTCAAGTCACTTTACTCAGGTGCTCTGGCCCTCCTGCAAAAAGCTCTCCTGAGAGTTACAGGTGACTAACGAATGAAACTGCTAATTGGCCCCCAGTAGATATCCCCTCCTTTCTTTTATTATAGTAACAGAACCACACCCTCCCTCTTGGTTTTAGCAGGGCACATGGCCTCCCAGCCAGACACTATATCCCCCCAGCTTCCTGTGCAGCTAGTACAGGGGACATGACTCTACTTTGGCCAATGGGCTGTGAGCGAAATATTGGACTACATTCCCCAGCCTCCCAGCAGTTAGAGGGGACCATGTGACTCAGGTTCTGGCCAGTGGGAATGTGAGCAGAAGTGATGTGGGCAGGTTCTGCGCCACCCTTCACAAGGAGGCCGCCTGCCTCTCTCTCCCACCCCCTCTCCCCCTACCCTGCCAGCAACGAAGACAGGCAGCACTGTGGGGGATGGCAGAGCATCGAGACAGAAGCAACTTGGATCCCTGGATCACCGTGTGGAGCGGAGCCACCCAGTCGCCAGAGTGGCTGCAGATTTCCACAAGAGAGAAAAAACCTTCCCTCTTGTGGGAGCCACTGTCACGTGGTCTCTGTTAAAGCCGCTGAGCCAGCATCCCAACCAGTGCAGTGACCAGGCCAAGACGTAGCTCGCCAGTGTGTGCAGGGCAGAGGCCGGGCTGCAGGGGCTGAGGGAAGCAGAGGAAGCCGGGAAATAAGTGCGGCTGCAGCCCAGGCTGGAGAGACCTGCTTTCCTCCTGCTTGGATAACGTTAAGTGTGCTTTAAACACTGCTGGGGAGGGGTCGGAGACGCGGAGGAGGGTTGAAGAGAGTCTGACGACACAGGCGAGAGGGATCACTGGCAGAGTGGGAGGACAGGGGGCCGGGGGGATGGCCCAGAGCTTGGGTTTGAATAACCAGGACAGCAGTGGCCACCCAGGACAGGCCCAGGTGTCCCCTTCGCTCCACCTGGACACTTCCCTTCCTCCGCTCGGGCCAATAGGGCCCCAGTGCTTCCGAGGCCCAAGCTGGGCTCTCTCCCCCTCAGGAAGGGGGTGAGGGGGTCTTTCCCTCTGGTACCGGCCACTCTTCCAGGCCTCTGCTGAGAATCCCAGTGGGGAATCTGCCGCCCCTGGGCTGCTGCCCACACCCAGCTTTTCCCAGTCACTGAGCTGCTGGGAACAAATGCTTTTCCCCTCACTGGAAATGTCATGTCTAAAATTAAGGTGGCTGTTGGCGTGACTGCCAGGAATGGGAGCTGGAGGAGGGAAAGACAAGAGCAGTGAGCTCCCTCACAGGCTTGGTGCTCCCCGGGCCTCCGGGACAGCCAGCAGGGTCTTGCTAGAGGAGGTGCCCCAGAACCCTGCCACCCCAGGACAAGGTCAGAGGCCTAGTGGCCCCGACCCAAAGACCTTGCCTGGGAAGCTGCCTTGGGCTGAGCACGGAGGCCATGCCCGACTGCAGGCCTCTTCCTTTGCTGCCCAGGGCCTGCCTTGCCGCAGGACTCCACAGAGGCAAGACAGAGGACAAAGGGACCCAGACACAGCAGGGGGTCTAGCACCCTCACCTGAGAAACCCCAGCCCCGGGGCACTGTTCACAGCCAGAATCCCTGGGGACACCTGGGATGTGTGGTTTGAAAAGGCCAGCCAGAGAGTCTGACATGTACCCTCTTCCCCTGCCCGAGGGACTACAAGTGAGAGAGAGAGCCCCGATCTCGTCTGATCTCGGAAGCTAAGCAGGGTCGGGCCTGGTTGGCACTTGGATGGGAGAGAGAGCAGGGGCCAGGTAGACCTGGTTTGAGCTCCAGCTGTGCTACTTACTGCACACACATCCTTGCACACCTCTGTGCCTCAGTTTCCTCACCTACAAAGTCAGGCAGTTAACGGGACCACTTGCTACCAGGCTGTCCTGAGCAACCAGGAGGCAACAGAAGGGAAAGGGGCTTAGCTAACAAGGAACTTGCCGACCAGGCCAGGCTCAGGGCACATCTGGGACCCAGCACGTAGCTGGTGGCATGACTCAGGCACATTTTGACAGCATTTGAACCTCAAATTTCTCCTCTGCAAGTGGGCATTTGGAAGGTCATCCATCCACAGGATTGCCCTGGGGGCTGAGGAAAATCAGTTCACGTCTTGTACCTAAAGCAAGACGGTCATCGTGCAAGGAACCCAAGGTCTGTCCCCTGAGGGCCCCATGCATTGGGGCGGTTTTGGAAATGGAGCCTCACAGAATCCGCTCACTCCAGTGTCTCCAGGGGCTCCTCCTGCCCCAAAGCAATGAACCTCAACTTCCTGGGGCTTCCAGCTGCCGCAGGTCAGCCTTGCAGGGGCAGCACTTGGGCGTTCAGGGCAGGGCACAGCGGGCTGAGAGCAGAGACGAGGGTGCCCCAGCTGTGGGCACCCCCGAAGCAGGACAGTTCAGCGCCCTCCCCCTGCCCTGCCTTGCCCACCGAGCACTTGTCTGACCAGGCCCTGTGCCGAGCCCTGGGGATCCCAATAGGGGTTGGACAGGGGTCCCTGCCAGGGGCGAGGTGGGGAGGCCATAAGGAACTGTGGGGACCCCAAAGGACATTTCCTGGAGGGGGCACTCAGCTGTGGGTTGAAGATGCGGGCAGAGAACACGAGGGAACACCACGAACGAAAGCATAGGCGTGAGGAAGGGCACAGGGGCTGTCGTTGTGGGCGCAGGGCGGCAGGCCCGCGAGGGAGGCCGGGCTGCGAGGCCTGTGGGAACGCCGCGCTCAGGCTTGAAATGCGATGAGGAGCGCAGGCTTTGCAGTCGGGGAACCCCAGCACGGTGGCTGCGGGCAAAGTAGCTCCTCTCTGAGCTTTGCTTCCCTCACCTGTCACCTGCGGCAACAGGACCCCTCCTGCGGTGTGGGGACGCAGGGAGGGGGCACAGTGGGGGCCGTGCACAGAAGACAGGGATGTGAGGGCCAGAGAAGAAAGGGGTGTGTCTGTAACGCTGCCTCCTCCGTGGCAGGGCACAGTGCAGGGACTGAGCAGGGACAGCGCGAGCACAGAGCAGCGGGCAGCTGAGACAGGGGAGACTCCAGACCACAGACGAGGAGAGGAGAGAGTGCTAGAAACACCCTTAGACAGCATCACACCCGCCTCGATGGCTTGCAAATAGGGAAACTGGGGCCCACGCTGTCGCAAAGTGACCGTGGGACTTGGAGCTTCAGTCACCAGGCCTGGACTCAAGTTCTGGTTATTTGTCCTTGAGAGAGTCACTTCATTTCTTTGGGTCTCAGTTTCTACATCTGCAAAATGGGACTGAGAATCACAGTGCCTCCGCATCAGCCTGCCATTAGGATGGGGTGGGGTGTTGCCCATGAAAAGCATTTGGTAAACAGCAAGCAGAGTGCCCACTGCCACTGGGAGTGGGGGTGGTGAGGATGGTGGGGACGGCGGTGAGGGAGACGGTGGTGGTGGAGGTGGTAACGGTGATGATGGTGGTGACAATGGTGATGGTCATTGTGGTGTTGGTGGCGGTGGTGGCAGTGGTGAGGGCAGCTAAAGTTTACTGAGCATTTTTTTTTTTTTTTTTTTGAGACAGAGTCTCACTCTGTTGCCCAGGCTAGAGTGAGTGCCGTGGCGTCAGCCTAGCTCACAGCAACCTCAAACTCCTGAGCTCAAGCGATCCTCCTGTCTCAGCCTCCCGAGTAGCTGGGACTACAGGCATGCGCCACCATGCCTGGCTAATTTTTTCTATATATATTTTTAGCTGTCCATATAATTTCTTTCTATTTTTAGTAGAGACGGAGTCTCCCTCTTGCTCAGGCTAGTCTCGAACTCCTGAGCTCAAACGATCCGCCCACCTCGGCCTCCCAGAGTGCTAGGATTACAGGCGTGAGCCACCGCGCCCGGCCACGTTTACTGAGCATTTACTAGAGAACCACACACCCTACTAAAGGGATTATTCAAATTATTCCAATTGAATCCTCACAGCAACCCCCTGCAGTAGGCGTTACCATCAGACCCATTTTATTGATGAGGAAACTGAGGTTACCTTCCTTGCCCAGGGACACAGGGGTGGGAACTGGCACAGCCAGGCCATGGCCAGGCCATGTGACTCCAGAGTCGATGCTCTCGACCCCTGTGTTCACCTCCCTCGGCCAGGCGTGCAGATGGTGCCAGCGCGTCTGTTTTCACCGGCCACAGTCCCTGCTGATAGTCTGGATACTCGTCCCCCCTAAATCTCAGGGTGGAATTCCATCCCCAGGGCTGGAGGTGGGGCCTGGTGGAAGGTGTTGGGTCACAGGGGCATGTCCCCGCATGAACAGCTTGGTGCCCTCCCGCAATACTGGGTGGGTTCTTGCTCTGTGAGTTCAGGGAGAGCTGGTTGTTTAAACCAGCCTCGCACCACCTCCTCCCTCCCTCACTGCCTCCCTCGCCCTGTGACACCTGCTCCCCTTGACCTTCTGCCTTGACTGGAGCTCCCCAACACCCTCACAAGCAGCAAATGCTGGTGTCATGCTTCTTGTACAGCCTGCAGAACTGTGAGCCAAAATAGCTCTTTTCTTTATAAATTCCCCAGTCTCAGGCATTCCTTTACAGCCGCACAAAATGGTCTCTCTCTATTTTTTTTTTGAGAGAGAGTGTGGTTTCTCACTTTGTTGCCTGGGCTAGAGTGTTGTGGCGTCAGCCTAGCTCACAGCAACCTCAGACTCCTGGGCTCAAGCAATCCTCCTGCCTCAGCCTCTCGAGTAGCTGGGACTACAGGAGCTTGCCATCATGTCCAGCTAATTTTTTGTTTCTATTTTTTACAGCAACACAAAATGGACTACCAGATCTGCTGGGGGGGTGGGTAGCCAGAGCTCAGACCTTGAGGGCTCAGACACCCAGTCCCGGTCCCACTGGAGGTCCTGAGGGACCCTGAGTGCAGGGCAGGGTGGCCAAACCTGTGAGCTGTAGGATCTGGTCATCAAAGTGGGTCACAGCCTCATCATGCATGACTTGACCTCCGAGGACAAACTCCAGACGTCCTTCGTCCAGGAGCTGGCGGACCTTGGCGCGGGTGGGCAGAGAGAAGAGAGCCAGGTTGCAAGTCATGCCTACTGTGCCTCACGTGCCCTCCACCGAAACGCCTCACCCTGTTTACTCCGCAGAGGCAGGACACTGTCTGTTCTGGTCCACACTGTGTCCCCACCACCTAGAAAGCATGTGGCCCACGGCTGATATTTGAAATATATATATATGTCTGTATGTCTGTGTGTGTGTGTGTGTGTGTGTGTGTGTGTATATGTATTTGCTTTTGAAATAATTTCAAACTTATAAATAAGTTGCAGGAAATAGCACAAAGAGCTCCTATATATCCTTTCTGTGGATTCACGCATCATTAACATTTTTGACCTATCTACCTTAACATTTTCCTTTTCTCTATGCATGTACTATATTTTTTCTAAACCACTTAAAGTCAGTCAGCACTATTGCACCCTGACTGTAAATTTCAGTATGTGTACACAAATAGCTCTGTATAGACTGTACTTTTGGTTTACTTTCTAAAGGTACTGTATTTGTAGGTCATTCACTCAACAATGTTAAATGAGCACCTATTACACACTGGGCACTGCCTGGGAACTGGGGATTCAGCAGTGAACAAAGACAAAAATCCTTGTGTCCAGGGAACTGGGTTGATCACAAACCCTGATGTAAACTAGTCCTGTGAACAGCCCAGTGGGGTTTCGGCCTCATGGGGTATGCTGGCATGGCCCTGGCCAGACCACCCAGTTGAGTTTCCTGCCAGGATCTTCACTGGGCCACCCTGGCCAGCTGTGTCACCTGGTGACTACATTACCTGGTGTTTCTGCTGGTCTGAGGCGACGCCGTTCCACCACAGGCGGAAAAACTCCTGCTCTACTGCGATGAACCGGCGCTGCTGACCGCGGGAAAGCTCTTCCACCACGGAGGTGTAGACATTGGCTGCATAGGCCCGCATGCTTTCCTGGGGAGGGGACACCATCATACCAGCCCCAGTGCGGGCTCTGAGAGGGCTTGGTCCCAAGGAGAAGACTCTAGGGAGCCCAGATGTCCCCGCGGCCCCTGCCACTCGCTGAGCACACCTGCACAGGGTGGAGGGCCCTTCCCTCAGCATCCCACCGCTCACCTACAAAGTGGCTATGGGTGCCCGCTCTGCACCAGACATACGGTGAGGGCTGGAACTACGGGGACAGCATGGGCTCTCCCTGCTTGGATGAGATTGTGCTTTCAGACAATGACACCCTGTGTGGGCAGAGGGATGTGCCAGGCCAGGGCTTAGGGACAGCTTCCCAGAAGGGGTGAGCAGGCCGGACCCTGACGGGGCAAAGTGGGGGCAGCACAGGAAAGCCCCAAGGGTGAGAGGGGGTGTGTCCCAGGGACCCCAAAGGGGCCTGCTTGGGCTGAAATGAATGGGGCAGCAGACGCTGAGAGGAGGAGCTCCCTGGGCCGTCTCCGGAGTCCGGCCGCCTGCCTTCCCCAGGCCAAGAGCTCTGCGGGCCGGAGTGCAGCGGCTTCCACTGGAGACTCAGGGCCCAGCACACAGCAGTGCCCGGACAGTGCTCATTAAGTATGTGGTTAGGAGCACCGGGCAGGGAGTCGGGAGGTGTGGGGGTTATTCCTCAGTGACCTTGGGCAAGGCACTGACCCTTTCTGCGCCTCAGTTTCCTCTTCTAGAGACTGGTTGTGGCTGGCATACTTCGCCATGCCCTTATTGTCTTCATCCTCGGATGGTTCCCCCACACCCTCCCACAGCCTGCCAGAGGCACCCCAGGACTGGACCTAACACCCGACATCAAACCCTCTTCCTGCCTCTTTCTCTTCTTTAAAATGTCACTACTCATTCAGTAATGTCCTTTGTAAGGTCATTACATCCATACTCACGGAGGGGTTTTTGCTCATTTGTTTAGGTATTTCCTTCCTCATTTCAAAGAAGAGCTCAAAGAGGCTGTTTCTGCTCTGGAAACCAGAGGAAACTGAGGCTTTTCCCTCATTTTCCTTTTGCACTCTTACCATTCATTCAACAAACATCCAGGGACACCTACTCATCAGGCATGGCGAGGACAGGTCAGTGAACAACATGGATGAAGCCCCTGCCCTGTGGAGCTTACGTTCTAGTGGGGAACATGATCAACAAGCCAACAAGTAAAATATAGGGACTCTTAGATGATGACAAGTGCTACGGATAAAACCCTAAAGGGAGGGGAGGCAATGTGGGTTAGATAGGGTTGCTGGGAAGGCCTCGCCAAGAAAGTGACTTTGAAGTAACTGAGCCCTGCAGATATCTAGGAGGAAAGCATTTGGGGCAGGGCACAGCCAGTGCAAAGGCCCTGTGGCAGGAGTGGTCTTGGAGGTGTTGGTGGAAAAGCAGGGAGACCAGCATGGCTGGGGAGGGGTGAGGCCAGGTGGGGGCAATGCTGTGTCCTTCTGAGTTGTAGGAATCAACTGCCCACTGTGTGCCTTGGCCAGTGTGGGGCACATGCCTGATGGCAACTGAGCATTTACAGAGATGACAATAATTTGAGTCCTCCCTCCCCTCACATTCAAGGGGCAGAAGAGGGCTCAGAATGCAGCCTTGGAGCCCACTTTCTGGCCATCTGGGGAGCTCCAGGGCTGCCCTGAGGCCCAGTCCACCACTGAACCCACCCTTTACACAAATCAATAACAGGGTGCAAGGCAAGAACGGTGGTAAGGGCCTGGCTAAAAATAAGGCCCAGGCCCAGCTAAAAATAATGATCATAATTGGCCACTGTCCCCCTGTTTGCTTCTCTGTAATCGCCACTCTGGAGCCACATAGCTGGTGGTCATAAAGATTCTTAGCTTTCTCCATAGATAACATCTCCCTTTCGAAACCCAGGGGTAGTTTCCGAGATATCTTCCAGGCCCCGCACTCCAGTGGAACGGCTGACCCACCCAGACCAGCCGCCCATACCAAGGAACTGACTGAATTGGTCCTGAGACCCTGGCCCAAGAACCTGGTCAGCAAAGAAGACAATTTCTACAGCCCTATGGTTCCACACCGAACCCAGCCAAGTAGCAGACTCAACTGCCTACAACAAACTGTCTTTAAAAACTCTTGTCTCCTAAATTCTCAGAGAGGCGAATTTGAGAAATTTCTCCTGTCTCCCCACTTAGCACCATGCAGAATAAACTTTCTCTGCTGTAAACCCTGCTGTCTCATGTATTGGCTTCCTCTTGGGCAGCGGGGAAAAGAGCCCGGTTGGGCAGCCACACCACCCCAGATCAAACCAGTTCTCAGGACTCCAGCAGCCCCAGTCTGTGGTAGGAATCTGACATCTACCACTCCTGGAGTGCCAGGCACCCGGGATATATGGTAGGGATTACTGTCCTCACTTTACAGATGGGGAAACTGAGGCTCAGGGAATGAAGCCCCTTGCCCAAGGTCCTGAGCAGAACCACAAGGTGACCACAAGACCAACCCCAAATCCTGTCCTCGGGGTTATGAAGGATCCTGAACTGGCCTCCCACATCCTGCCCTGCAGGGGACCAGCCCCAGCCTGCTTCCCATCTGGCACCTGATGGCCCCCTGCTTTGAAGCCAGTCCACGCCTCCTGCTCCAGGCTTACCCTGGCAATGTCAGCCCCCACACTGGAGTCCCCACTTCTCTCCAGCCTGGAATGCAGGGGCCCATCCAATCAGTGCACTGCTACAGAAGGGGAAACTGAGGTTCAGAGTTAGGAAGTGAGCAGCCCAAAGTCAGAGACTCAACCAGTCCTCAACAGAGTCCGGTCTTCAATCCAGGCTGAACCTCCCTCCTCTGTGCTGGCATCCGACCCGGGAGGCAAAGCCACACTCGGATCCGCAGGGAGAAGGAAGCTGCAGCTTCAGAGGGCGCGCGTGGAGGGTCGCCGGCCACCCACCTGCACCGTGTAGACCCAGCCCACGTCCATGTGGCTATGGGGCACCACGAAGGCTCGAATGGGGCCCTCGGGCCGGGCCCCGGGCGGTCGCAGCACAAGCAGACGCAGGAGCAGCGGCAGCCAGCGCAGCAGCCCCATCCCTGCGGCCGGCGGGGACGGCGCTCTGGGCAGGCGACAGCGGGGTCGGCCCTCTAGGCAGGCAACAGCTCCGCAGCGCCGGGGCGACTTCCGGGTCCCAGGGTGGGGGCGGGGCCCGGACGCGCCCATTGGCCGCGGTCTCGGCGCGCGCGGGCGCGGGGGGCGGGTTCTGGCTGCGCCGGGCGGCGCTCCACCCCCCAGCTTCGGTTTCCTGTCTGTCCCCGTGGGTCCAGAGCCGGGACCCGCCAGCGGGAGGGAGTGCACGGCGCTCTGCCTGGGGGGCTCCGCCTCCGGGGCTGCTCCTGGGGGCCCTCCCTTACCTGGGCCCGGCCGTGCGGGGGAGGAGGAACGGACTTTCGGAGACAGTGTTTGCCAGAGGGCGCACAGTTGGTGGAAGAGACAAGGCTGACCGAAGCTTTCTGGGTCACCGGCCGGTGACATGGGGCAAGATAGTTCACTCTGAGCTACGCCAAATGGGGAGGATGCGGGGAGCCGGGAATTGGCTGAGAGAATGCCCGGAAAGTGGAGACGAGCAGTCTCGTCTCCGGCTGCCCATGGTGGGGCGGCGGTCACATTGGTGCATCCGGGTGCGGTGTGAGTGTGGCCTGGGGCGGACCCCGTCCACCTCCCCTCCCCCAGAGAGCAGGGTCCGTGGTTTGGGGTTTACTGCCCGAGAACCAAATGGCTGGGCCCCTGACTGGCATTTTCCCGGGGGCTGGAGCTGTGGCTCTGAGCTGAGCGAGCTGGTTACCTTGCCGGCCACCTCGCCCGCTCACTCAGCGCACGGAACCTGACAACATGTTCTCTTTCTGTCTACCTGCCCCTCCGGCCAGCCCCCCGGGTCAGTTGTGGATAGCGCTCACCGACACCTGTGTCCTCGCTGCCTTCTAGGGTCACAGCCCCTGCTGCATCCGGGAGTGTCAGCCCGTGGGATGTGGCAGGGCTGTGCCCACTTCCAGGTTGGCCAGAACAACCCCCCACGCTGCGCTCCTCTCTCTTCCTCGCCCCGTGGAGGGCAGGCTGGGGACCTCACGGAGGCCAGAGCCCCTGATGGAGGCCCCGAAGGACCACAGGGAACCACGAGGAACTTCACAGATTGGTTAATGTCTTCTCCACATGAGAATAAGCTGTTACTGTGTTAGGCCACTGAGTTATCTGACAGCAGTGTCACATTGCAGCGGCCTCCAACCTTTTTTACACCAGGGATGGGTTTTGTGGAAGACAGATTTCCACCCACGGGGCGGGGGCCATGTCGCAGCCCCGGCCCCACCTCAGGTCATCAGGCGTTAGATTCTCACAAGGCACGCGCAGCCTGTGCCCCGCGTGTGTAGCTTACAGTGGCTCATGCTCCTATGAGGGTCTGATGCCCCCGCTGATCTGGGGGGACGGGGCTCGGGCAGTGATGTGAGCAATGGGGAGCGGCTGTGGGTGCAGGTGGGGCTTCGCTTGCTCACTGCCCACTGGCCTCCTGCTGTGCGGCCTGGCTCCTGGCGTGGCGCTGCCCGGTGCCGGTCCGCAGACCGGGGCTTAGGGACTGCAGACGTATCGTATTTGCCAAAGATGGCCTTCACACTGCCCACCCCACAAGCTCCTCCTAGGATGTGATCTTGGCATTCCTCCCATTGAGAGATGGGGTCTGTATCTCCTCCGATTAAAACTGGGTGGGCTTGTGACTCACTTGTCGCAAGAGAATGCAGTGAAAGCGGCACTGTGTGACTTCCATGACTGCTGAGGCTGAGTCAGAGAAGGCAAGGCAGCTTTTGCCATCACCGAGCACTCATCCATGGATCTCTGAGTCCCCAGGTCAGCAGCTCAGCTGCCCTGAGCCTGCCACACTGTGAGGAGGCCCAAGCAGCCCACGTGGGACAGACCACATGGAGAAGCGTGAGTGCCCGTGAAGAGAGATGCAGCCCTGGCTGTTTCAGCTCCAGTCCCCCTCTGACTACGCCACACGTGGGACCTCAGCATTTCCCCTCCAGCCCACTAGATCCTGGCCGTGTATATTTCACTTTGTACCTTCCCCAGGCCCTTTGCACGAGCTCTTCTTGCTGGAGCTGGTCTCAGCGATGAAGCTGATACTCATAAGCCCCAGCGCTATTGCCCCATCAAGTCCCTTTCACTTGCAGCTAGTACCTGTGATGGACCAGACAGCTCACCTGGTGGGGAACCCTCAGATCCTCAGTGGGGCTGAGCCCCTGGTTACCATGTTGTTCTTGAGCTATGGCTGCTCACTTGACTATTTACTGTCCTAATCGGGCCAAAGGGTACTGAGAGACTCCCATGTGGGTGGCAAACAGAGTCTTCTCTGCTTCCATTGGCTGACAGCAGCCCTACCTCCTCCGATGGTCCAGCCAATTACCCCTGCTAGATTGGAGACGCTTCTCCTTGCCTGCTGGCATCTGGACATGAGCAGCCCAACGTGACTGGTGTTGCTTGGTGGACACATTTCCCCTTTGGAAACCGGAACCTCTGAACCTGCAGAGTCTGCAGTTGTGTGGACAGGAAGCACAAATTCCCCAAGTCAGTCACTGGAAGTGGTAGTAAATTAGGCTATTCCTTCTTCTCTCCCTTGGCTCCTAGACCTGTGCATTTTACCCACTGGGGACACCATATCCTGGTCATTGACTTGGGGTATATATGCACCCTGGAGGGGTGCTGCAGCCTCACAGCTGGCACCTCCAAGCTGGTGCTGTAGCTGAGACTTCAACAGCCGTCCCATTCCTCCTCAGGCCAGCAACCTCTGGGTGGCATGGCACAGACTAGGACCAATAGACGCCATGGTCCTGTGCCTGCCACTGCACCTCCTTTGACGTGAAGTGGGTCCCTTGGCCGGATTTGGTGTTTCACCGTCTCTTGGGGCTCTGCCTCTGGAGGAAGCCAGCAGCTATGTCACAAGGATGCTCAAGCAGTCTGTGGAGGGGCCCACACAGAGACGAACTGAGGCCTCCAGCCAACAGCCGGCACTGCCTTGCCAACCACAGGAGTGAGCGCCTTGGAAACACATCCCTCAGCCCAGCCCCAGTCGTCTGGGCAGCTGTCTTGACTGCACCCTCATGAGGGACCATGAGCCACAAGTGCACAGCTAAGCCTCTTGGGAATTCTTCCCCTACGGACACTGAGCACTTGGGATATAAATGTTTATTGTTGTTTTTAGCCACACTCCTCAAAATACTTGAGTATTCTTTCCCCAGTGTCTGGTGACCTGAGTAAATGATCATTAGTCACGCTGGGGAAGCACTGGGGGAATTGCCACATGCCCTTGCCATGGCGTGGCAGAGGCCTTCTTCCCAGAGCATGGTCTCTCCTTCAAGTGATGGGTTTTGGATTTGGAGACTGGGCAAGGGACTGGGACTTTCCTTTGGGGTGGCTGCCTCAGCCTCCTAACCTATCCATCCTTGGTTTCTTCTGAGTATCACCCATGTCAGCTGTCTATTTCGCCCCTAGGGATAAAATATGTCTCTCCATGCCTCACCATGGAGCTTGCTGCCCTTCTGGTCTTGGAGCTCATTATCATGACTGCACTGACCTTGCTTCTGATGGCTGTGTGCAGGCTCCCAGCCTCATTTCTGACCCCTCTGATTCCCAGCATGGCCAGGAAGTCCAGCTCTGTGATGGCGCCTCCTACCACCTGCCCTGCCTGTGGATGGCAGCTCCATCTCTGCGCTACTTGGTGATGTTGGTGCTTGTTCAATGGAATGTCCTCTGGGCTCCCTTGTGGAACATTGTCACACAGTGGGTTTTCTGGCCACTCTAGCCCATGGCCACTTCTCTGAATTTTTTTTTTTTTTTTTTTTTGAGATGAGGTCTTGCTCTGTTGCCCAGGCTAGAGTGCAGTGGCATCATCATAGCTCACTGCAACCTCAAACGCCTGAGCTCAAGGGATCCTCCTCCCTCAGCCTCCCAAGTAGCTGGGACTACAGGCACGCGCTATCACACCCAGCTAAGATTTATAGAAACTGGGTCTTGCTCTCGCTCAGGCTGGTCTTGAACTCCTGGCCTCAAGCAATTCTCCTGCCTCAGCCTCCCAAAGTGCTGGGATTACAGGTGTGAGCCACTGCACCAGGCATCTCTGAACCTTTTGATCCCTTCTGCCATGTGCTATGGTTTCTGACATCTTTTCTTTGCTTAGCGTGCGTCAGCAGTTTCTCCAGGCTTTAAGAGCTGTCTTGGCAGAGTGTTAGCACCGTCTCCTGGTGTTAAATCCTGCATGACTGATGTCTTAGCTTGGGCTGCCATAATAAGAAACCATAGACTGAGTGGTTTCAACAACAGACAATTACTTTCTCACAGTTCTGGAGGCTGGAAGTTCAAGATCAAGGTAGCAGCAGGGTTGGTTTCTGGTGAGGCCTCTCTCCTTGGTTTGTAGTTGGCTGTCTTCTCCCTGTGTTCTCACATGTCACGTGGCTTTTCCTCTGTGCATGCACAGAGAGAGAGAGATATCAATCTCTGGTGTCTCTTCCTCTTTTTATGAGGACCTCAGTCCTATCAGATTAGGATGACCTCATTTAACCTTTTTTAAAAAATTAATTATTATTATTTTTAGAGACAGGGTCTTGCTGTGTTGCCCAGTCTAGAGTGCAGTGGAGCAATCACAGCTCACTGCAGCCTCGAACTCTTGGCCTCAAATGGTCCTCCTGCCTCAGCCTCCCAAAGTGCTGGAATTATAGGCATGAACCATCACGCCCAGTCTCATTTAACTCTAATTACTTCCTTACAGGCCTTATCTCCAAATATGGTCACACTGGGGACTAAGGCTTCAATATATGAATTTCAGGGGGATGTAATTCAGTCCACAGCTGAAGAGGGCTCCCATTTCAGTAAACCATTCCTGCTCCAACCTTATATTCCTCCCACGCTGGATGTGGTTGGAAGAGCTCCTGCCTCCTCTGCTCTGTGCTGACTGGGCCCACAGCTCCTTCGGGGTACGGTCCTGGTCCTCCCTTGCTGACCCAGCATGTCCCCAGCTGGGCATTGTTGTGACCTCACCCCAGTGATTAATCTGGTAGTCAGCATGGTTTGTGGAGTGGATTCTGAGGGCAGCCTGTATGGTCTCCAAGTTGAAGGCCATGGTGTCATCTTCAGGCAAGAAGGGAGTGCTGTCCTTTAAAAGAGGAACAGGGCACATCCGCAGGCCCCGTGGGTTCAGGGAAACCTGGAGAACCACAATTTGGTGATTGTGTCTCCACCCAGACATCCCACCTCTCTTTTCTCAGGGCCCCAAGCTTGCCCTTGTAGACCTGCCTGGGTTGGGGACGCAGCCTTCCTTGCAGCTGTGCTCCTGATAACTAAGTCCTGGGCCGCTTCTCACTTTTTTCTGCCTCTAGCTGCGGAAGATGAACGTTTATGTGCTGCCAAGAATATAAGGAATCGTTATTCTGGCTTCCACGCCTGGCCTTCCACTGGTGATGATCACTCTCAGCTTTTCCCTGTCTTCCTCCGAAGCACTGACAGCTCCAAGCAAGAGCCATAAACTTCTGAAGTCACTATTTCTGCCTCTGTCTCAAAAGCCAGAAACACACAGTGCTTCTGCCAGCAAACTCCCTTCCACTAGCACGGCATCCCAGTTCCTTGCTAGTGAAAATTCAGCAATCGTACTGCTACCGTGTTCCAGGACTACCTGTATTCTTCCTCCCACCTGGGAGGGACCTTGAGGCCAGTCCACCAGTGGATGGTCCAACTCCAAAACCCACTTCAGAGTTGGTTCTTCCAAAGCACCCTGGGGCCAGTTGTCATGGATGTGGGCTCCTGGGGAAACAGACTGGGAGATGGGTGTTTGACCGTGGGGAGTTTAGTGGGGAGGCTCTGGGCTTACCTAGGGGTGGGTAGTGAAGGAGGCAGGGGTGGGTGGGGGCGGTGGAACTCTTAAGACAGTCACAAGTCTCAGCTGACCCTGAGGAGAGCTCTCAGGTGGCGCTTCTGAACTGTCCCAGCTGCAAATAAGCCTGGCTTTTATTCCCCTGCACAGACCAGTCACTGGATGTGGGCTGTCCCAGGGAAACGTTTCTTCTAAGCACAGGTGCAAACTGTGGGTGAGGACGGGTCCTGGAGAGGGGCTCAGCACACTGCCTGCTGCCACACCTCCCGGCCACGGAGGGACGAGGACCTCATTCCTGTGGTTCTCATGTCTACTCTACGGGGGAGTACTTAGATTGGTGGCACCCCCATGGTTAAAGTGGGGAAGGGGAAGCTTCCCCTTAAGGGGGAGATGCTTTTCTGGTAAGAGAAAATAATAAATGTCCACAATAACATTAAAATAGCAAACAATAATAAATAAACCATACAAAGATCTGATTATTTTAGTGAGTTCTAGAAGGCCAAGGCAGTAATCTCTGGGGTTAGGGTGTATTAAACTTTCTTTTAGGGGAAGTCACCCCAGTGTTTCAGGGTTGCCTGCCTTGATTTGTCAGACAAGAAAGAAAAAATATTTACTGAGCACCTACTATGTGCTAAACACTGTTCTAGGTACTAGGGGCAGACAAAGTCCCTCTCCTCATGTAGAGCTTACATTCAGGTTGGGGAGACAGACAATAAGCAATATAAATAAGCAAAATATATACTATGCTGAGCAATGGTAAGTGCTAAAAACTTTAAAAGATAGGGAGGGTAGGGTAGGGGGTATAGTTTTAAATTGGGAGCAATTTAAAAGGGTGCAGTTTTAAATAGAGAAAGCCTCCTTGAGAAAGTGCCATCTGAGCTGAAGGAGGTGCAGGAGAAAGCCGTGCTGGTATCTGGAGAAAGCTTTCCTGGCAGCAGACACAGCAAGTGCAAAGGGCCTGAGGCAGGACTGTGCCTGGCAAGCTCGAGTCACCCTGTGGCTGGAATGGAGGGAACCAGGAGGAGCAACAGGAGATGAGGGTCAAGAGCCCAGGTGGGAGTCTCTTGCAATGGTCTAGGAGAGACATGATGGCAGCTTGGACCTGGGAACAGCAGTGGAGGGGGTGACACCTGTTCAGACTTGACTGTATTTGAGGGAAGAGCTGGTGGAACCTGCTGGTGAATGTGATGTGCTACCGGAGAGGAGGGGGTCGAGGACGACGGTGTGGTCTGCACCCAATGCGCACGGTCTGGTGTCGATGTACAGTGTTCGTGTCTTCTCCCCTTTGTCATGCTTTAGTGGCTGGTTCCAGGTTCGTTTCTTTGTTTTCCCTCCCTCAGCTGCTTCCTGGGCTGTACAGGAGCGAGGGAGTGTCCGTCTTGGGCTCCAGACACACCTCCTGTGGCTGAGGGTGGGGGAGGATCCCTCACTGCGGTGGGGCTGGGGCAGTCCCTGAGGTGGGGGGAAGATCTGGCAGCTTCTGTGACAGCGTCGGAAGAAAGTTCAGCTTTTCTTCACTGGCGGGGGGCGGGGGGGGGGTGTAGGGGGCGGCATTTCAGTGCAAGGACAGACAACAGCCTGGAAACGTTTCTTTCTAAGAACAGACTCTGGTATGCCCAGCCCGAAGAGGCTATTTTAGGTTTTGGGTTCTGTTACTTTGGTTACTAGTAGCAAATTGTTGTCAGAAAAAAAGCTGGTGCCAAATGTGTTCTCCCTCCCCAGGGAGCTGCGCTGTAAGAGCTTGCCATTTGAATCGAAGCACGGCTCGGAGAACGCGAGTGCTGGCCTGCCCAGAGGCGCGCAGGGGTGCCCTGGCTTGTGACCACTCCTTGAAGTGGGCCACGGCCACACCTGAAAAGAGCAGAGCGTGTTCTTTGCCTTATTGGACAGACCGGTTCTCGGTGATGCAGAGGGAGCACCGGCCTGACCTCTCTCTGCAGGGGTGCGAGTCTGCAGTGCGGCCACGGTGCGTCTCCCACTCTTCAGTCTGGGCCCCTCGACACCGGCAGTCTCCGTCCTCCTGAGCAGGTGGGACAGGTCTGCAGGCTCACTCCTGCCTTGAAGGACAAACCACCCGGGACTATGCCCCGTGCTGAATGGTCTCCCCGACCAGCAGTGTGGACCCCAGCATGTTCCTGTCCCCAAACCGTCTAGAGCTACCCGGTGTGTCCCCTCAGGAAGCCCAATCCTCAGCCTGCGCTTCAGCCAATTCAGGATTTGGCCCAAACTTGCCTTCCTGGCCTTACCTCCCACACCCTACTTCTTCTACTACATTCCGTCCAGCAGCTGCAGCCAGGCCCCATTGCTCCCCACCCTCACAGCCCTTTCCCTCAGTTATGCGTGTCCCCTGCCCAGAATAAGCCTGCCTGCTCCCACCACCAACCCCGCATGGCCAATCCTGCAAGCCCTTTTCTGCCTCAGGCCCTTTGCACATGCCGATCCTCCTGCCTGGGAGCATCATGCTCCCCTCTGCGTGGCCGATCACTATTCCTCTCACGTCTTGCACATGGAGGGTCAGAGAGACCTTCCACGAACTTCCCACCACCTCCTCCTTAGCATTTGTTGCTGTGTAGAATTCTACACCCATTTGTATGTTTGGGTAACATCTTCCTCACCCACCAGACTATACGCTCCACGAGGCTTTGTTTTGTTCACCACTGTATTCAGCACCTGGGACAGAGGGTTGTTGTTCACTGTTGAAAGGACAAATGAATTCAATTGTTACATATAGGCCTGGTGCGGTGGCTCACACCTGTAATTCCAGCATTTTGTGAGGCCCAGGCAAGAGGATTGCTTGAGCCCAGGGGTTCAAGACTAGCTTGGGCAACACAGAGAGACTCCATCTCTGCAGAAAATGAATTAGCTGGGCGTGATGGCTCACGAGAGGCTGATGTGGGAGGATCACCTGAGCCCAGGAATTCAAGGTTGTGGTGCGCTGTGATCGTGCCACTGCATTCTAGCCTCAGCAACAGAGACCCTGTTTCTAAAAAAATAAATAAGTAAAATTAAAAAATAATAACATAATGGCTAGATATATGCCTGTCTCCCCTTCCACACACTCAGGGAAGTGGGCCTTGCCCATGGTGCAGTGTGCAAAGCTTAGCCGAGGTGTCATCCCAACTCTACCTTTCACCTGTTGTGTGAGCAAGTCACTTAACCCCGCAGCAGGGCCAATGCCTTGTGCGACTCCTGGCAGCCTGAGCCAGAGCCTCTGGGTTCTGACTTTCAAAATGGGGCTATTTATGTCTATACACAGGGTTGTAGTAAATACGGAACTGGGTGATGTCACGTGATCGCCCGGTGCTGGGCCCAGGTCTACCCCACCCCAGGCTGTAAGTTTGCCTCTGGGACCTGCATTTACCAGGAAATACCCACCGAGGACCGAGTCAGTGTCAGCTCAGTGGTGGGAGCTTCGAAAACAGGAGATGGTGCTGTCCCCAGGATGGCCTTGTGGCGGAAGACAGACCCTGTGCAGAGGAGAAGCTGCTCTGGTGCTTTGAGGTCTCCTGGGAGGACCCTGGAGGGCCTGGGAGGCCTTCTTGGAGGACGGGGTGAAGACGCTGGGCCTCCAAGGCCAGGAGGGGCCAGGGGCTTAGGGGGAGAGGAAACAGAGTGATCCAGGGTGCTGGGTGGTGTGCGCAGGGGCCAGGGTGCAGCTCAGGGTGCAGTGTAGGGCCTAGAGCTGGAAACAGGGGGGCCTCTTTCCCTCTCCCCTCCCCCTTCTCTGCTTTCCACACTCCCCGGCCAGGCTTCCCTGGCGGTCCCCTCTCCCCTCCCTTGGGGGGTGGTTAGGGGAGGGGAGGGAGGAGTGTGTGTCGGGGAGGAATGAATGTTTACCACTGCTGCCCGGTGGGGTACTGTGCTCATTTAGGATGCCGCAGCTTGGCGCCAGGAGGGGCAGCCGGCCACTGTGCCTCAGCATCCCTCCTGGGAGCACTCTCTCCTGCCGCCGTGGCACTGGCTTCTCTGCGCCCTGCCCCGTCCCTGCGGGACACCCACACTCCTCGTGGACATTGGGGTGGGGGCTGAGCCGGCCAACAGAGACCCCGGCCCCCAGCAGGGCCGGCTTGAGGAATGGCGGGACGCACAGGGTCTCAGCCCGGAATCGGCCAGTGCAGAGTCTAAGTCCCGCCTCAGCCGCTCGCCCTGGCTGAGTCCTTTCCCCACTCCCTGCCTCAGTTTCTCCTCGGTAACATGAGCATCGCCGTAAGGCAGGCGCCTTAGCGCGCTGACGGCTCGCAGGGGCGGCCGCCCGGGCCGGTGGGCGGGGCAGGAAGGGGCGCTGCGGCCGCGGCTACAGCCCCGGCGCCCGGCTCGCCCCGCTCCGCGCCCAGCCCGCGCCCCGCGCCCGCAGTCTTCTCGCCGCAACACCCCGCGCCCACACTCGGCGGCCGCACTCTTCGCCCCGCGCCCCGCGCCCCGCACCCCGCGCTCGGGCGGAGCCTCCCGGGCGCGCCGCCCGCCCGGCCGCGCAGGGAGCGGAGCCCGAGGAGGCGGAGGAGGAGCGGCTGCCACGCCCGGCCCTCCGCAGGCCCCCGAGGACGCCCAAGCGGTCGAAGCCCGCGGAGCCGCCGCCCGATGTCGCAGCAGCCGGGTTAGCCTCGCCGCGCGCCCCCGCCCCCTGCCCCCGGGCCCGGCCCGCGCTCACCCGCGCCCTTGCTGTTTTGCCAGCTGGCCGCGCCCCCTCCGCGCCCGCCGCCGACCAGGGCTCCTGGTGCCTGTGCCAGCTCAATGGGGCCGCAGACCTCGACGTTTCCGAAGGTAAGCGCGGGGCTCGAGGGCGCGTCCGCCCCAGCCGCCCCGGGAGCCACCGCCAGCCCCGCCCCGCCCAGCCCCGCGGCCCCCCACAGCCCCCGGGGCCGCCCTGGTCGCCCCTCCCTGCCCCGGGACGCTGCCCTCGGTGTAGGGATCCCGCGACGGGGAGGTAGCGCGCGTCTACGCCGGCCAGAGCGGGACCTGAGAGCCCAGACACTGACCCAGGCGCAGTCCCAGGGCAGGGCCGGCTCTGCCGGGGTCAGCAGTGTCCGGGCCACTCCAGAGCCTGCACTCTCGAGGTCCAGAGGGAACTCGACAGAACCGGATTGGAACACTGTCTCCAGCCCTTGCCAGCTGTGCGCACCTGGGCAAATCCCTCCAGTTCTGTAAGCCGCAGCCTCTCCGGAGAACGGACACGATTGCGCCCACCTCGCCGCGAGGCTGGAAGTGCGGGCGGGGTCTGGCACGGAGTCGGGGGTAAGACCTGGGTGCCGAGGAGGTGAATTAGTCCCGCCGGGGCTACCCCTCCAGCCGCGTCTACAGCGCTCCTGCGGTGGCCAGCGCTGCCAGGGGTGCTGAGTCAGGCCGGCGCTGCTGCTGCTGTTTGAGGAGCTTTTGCTGGCAAGTGACAGCCTCGTGGCCGCTCTGTGCCTAGAGGGGCCTGGACAGGCGTCATGGGATGGACACCTGGACTTGCACCTCCTGGCAGGTGATCAGGGCAGGCGGTGCACGGCTGGTTTTTCTGCTCAAGTCCCCTGGGCCAGGGGCCACTCTGCGGCCTGAGAGGCTGAGGGGTTTCTTTCCGGCTGGAACAGGGGCAGCAAGTGGCCTGGGCAGGGCCCTGCCTGCACTGAATCCTGTCTTCACTCTGCCTGGCCCGGTGGCCTTGAGCAAGTCATTTACTCTCTCAGGGCCTCGGTTTCCCTTCTGTAAAATGGGGATGATACTGCCTTGCTGGCAGCGTTGTGGCAGAGGTGGAAGGAGACACCTGCCAGGCACATGGTAAGTGCCTAGAATCTTAGTTTTTGCTTTTCTCTTTTTTCCTCCCTTCAGAGGGTCAAGTGAGGTGGGTCACCTAATGTAGAGGGCTGGTGGACGTGGGGAGAGTAGTGGCCTCTGTCACTTTATTTAACAAACATGCTGGGTTCGAAGTGCTTTCAAATCCACCTGTTGAAGCTTCGCTACATTATCCCTATTATATGGATAAGGAAACCGAGGCACAGAGAAGTTAAGGAACTTGCCCAAGGCCACACAGCTGGACGTGGCAGAGCTCCAGAGTCTGTGCTCCTTCCAGGGCAGTTCCGCCTGCCTGTGCTGCACTGACAGCAAAGCAGAGGGCAGAGGCGGTGGCAGGGGTGGGGCTCCCATGCCCATGGGCGGGCTCCTCAGTCTGGCTCTCAGCCCCCTCAATCCGCTGCAGCCTCTTCCCCCGCCCCATCTCCCTCGTCACCTGCTCACGCTGAACGCCCTCCAGGGCCCTGAATGTGTCTGTCCTTTTCTTACCTCTCTGCTGTGGCCTGTGGGTTTCCTCCTGCTTGGGACACCTTCTCTGTCTCGGTTGTCCTCACCCCTGAGAGTCCTCCTTGACACTCCCCTTGAGGGCAGGGACTGCATCCAGTCATGTCTGCAGGCCCCGGCCACTGCTTGGAGCACAGTGACACCTCAGTATGGAATTGTTGACTGAATATTGATAAATGAGTGCATGAGTGAATGCCACACGGTCCTTCTCCGCTTTCCAATACAGGTGTAGGCAGGCCGGCTTTACGCCCTCCTCCACCACATGCTTAGGGCTCCCCGGAGCCTGCCTTGCGCCGGCAGGAGCTCATGGAAGATCACTGGCCTGGGTGTCAGACCCTGCGTTCCAAATGCTAGTGCATGTGTGTCTGTGTGCCCGTGTGTACCTGTATACCTGTGTGAGTATCCAAGTGTGTCTGTGTATTTGTGTATCTGTGTATCTGTATGGATATGTCTGTGTCAGTGTTTGTGCCTGTATGTGCGTGTGTGCGGGTGCTCGCATGGCCATTAAACTCTTTTGGGAATTAAAAAAATTGCACAATGGATACATGATCACATGCATCTTGGAAAAACACTAACCAATATGAAAACAACTGGAGTAAAGGAGGCAAGTCCTCTCCCAGCTGATTCCATCCCAGGACCCGCTACATCATTTGTGGGACTCAGCGCACAAGTCAAATTCAGGGCCCTTTGTTCAAACAGTAGGGAAAATGCAGTTAGAAGTACTCACTTTCTTCTGTGCTCTCACTCTCCACCTGTCATAGTGGTTTTATTTGCCATTTAATGTCAGCCTCTGTGCTGAGACATACACGGTGCCCGCATCTCCCTGCTGAGCTGAGCACTGAACACATGGGGCTGTCGCCAGCCCAGAGCATGGTGGTCCCTGCCATGATCCACCCCAGACCCTCCCCAGGGGCGGAGGGTGGCAGGGACATGGGGACAAGGGGCAAAGAAGAGGAAGGGTGGGGGCCAGGGGGCCAGGGGCCAAGGGCCAGGCAGCTAAGAACCTGGTCAGGGAGGTGACCAGAAGCAGGACCACGCTCCAAGCAAGGCTGTTCCATCGGACTTCACACCGGAAACACAAATTCAAAGATAAAATTATTAGGACTTTTAAGACTGTGGCTGCAGAGCATTAAAGCCCAAGTACGGGCCTCTTCCAGGCCTGGGGCCTCTGCCTGACTGCATGGGCCGCACACCTGAGGCCGGTCCAGCTCCCTCCCCGTTTCCCTCCCGGGGGTGATGGTTGATGGGCTGTAGAGCTCCAGCAGCAGCAGCTCACACTGTGGGGCTTAGTAGGAGCCGGCTCTCTGCAAGTGCTTCTCTATTGACTGCTTTCTTTCATTCTGAAGACAGCCTGTGAGATAGTTGCTCTGTTTTACTGAGGCACAGAGAGGTTAAGTGACTTGCCTGAGGTCCAACAGCTAGTAAGTGCCAGTCCTGCTCCAAGCTTCTGCTCAGTCACTCTGTTCCTCCACCTCTCAACAAGGGCTGGAGCTCACTGCTGCTGTCAGAAAAAAGCAAATGTTATTTTTTTCGTGTGTCTATGGGGAAACGCCTCGGGCTTTTAGTTGCTTCCAGAAAAACGTAAAAGTCTCCATCCCAGTTGAGAACCTGGGTGGGCTGCCCATTGGGATCTGCAGTGTCCCCTGCTTCCCCTACCCTAGGATAGCTCCCTCGAGTGCCCCAGGTGTTGTTGCACAATCTGCACCCCTGCCCTGGGGTGTCCCTGCCACCTCTTTGCCTGGCCGACACCTGCACGGCCTTGAGGGGCTCCTGAGAGCCCCTTGGTGGGCTTCTCTGCCTTTCTCTGACACCCAAAGGGAAGGGTCAATTTCAACATCGAATACGCAGCGTCTGACTTGTCTTTGGGGTCACACACCAAATGTTTCATGAGTGAATGAGTGAAATTGTCTGAAATCTAATTAGCACACCCTGATGAAAAACAATTCAGAAAGTGGGGGTCTTAGTCCATTTGGGCCGCTATGACAACATTCCATAGACTGGGTGGTTTCGGGCAACAGAACTTGGTCTCCCACAGTTCTGGAGGCTGGGAGGTCCGAGACCAAGGCACCGCAGACTCAGCATCGGGTGAGGACCCACTTCCTGGATCGAGGATGGCGCCTTCTCACTGTGCCCTTGTGGGGTGGGAGGGGCAAACTAGCTCTCTTGGTCCTATTTTATAAAGGCTCTAATTTCCTCCTGACCACCTCCCAGGGACCCCACCTGCTAATACTGTCACATTGGGGGTTAGGATTTCAACATATGAATTTTGGGGGGGTACAAACATTCAGTCCATAGCAGGGGGGAGTTCTGAGGGATTGTGCACAGGGGCAAGGACAGGGCAGAGTGTCAGGAGTGCGCAGTTAGCACAGTGGTCACAGATAATGCATGTTGCCGATTTGCAGCCCTGGGTGCAGTGTAGTGGCTTTGCCTGTGTTCCGTGTGCACGCGTGTGTGAGCCAGCGTACTCTCCAGGCTGCCGTTCGCTGGGTCCTTATGTGTGAGCCTGGCACTGCGGCAACATTATGCCACTACCTCACTTGTCCTCATGTCCGCCTGTGAAGTGTGGGTACAGCCCCGTCCCCATTTTACAGAGGAGAACACTGAGGCGCAGCGAGGCTGAGCAGTGTGCGTCAGGCCACTCAGCAGCAGGCGGTGGAGCCAAGATCTGACCCTGCTCCTCCTGCCTCCGCTGGACTGTGAGCTGCTCTCCCAGTGTCTAAATTTAGGTTCTGTTCTGTGCTTCCTTGTCCGGAAATGAGCTATTGTCAGGGCCACGCCTGCTAGCAGAGCCCCAGTCTGAGCGCACAGCGTTTCCCTGGCATCGCGGTGCGCAGGGCTGGGAGCCAGAGCCACAGGCTGGGCACTGGGGAGGGTGGGAGCATGTGGAGATCCTTTCCTAGGTCTAAAGGGACCGGTTGCTCAGGCTTTCGTCCAGGCTTGGCCCAGCGCAGGGCTCCACGTTGAGTCGGGTGTGGCTGCGTTCTGGGGGTACACTGTTGCATGCTCTCTTGCCCACCCCTGGCTGGAGGCCAGCATCCCCGTCAGAGCCTTACCAACCATGTAGTCTCTGCCCAACAGTCTCTCCGCAGCAGGAATCGGAAACCCAACTTAGTCTGACCCAAGCACGCAGCTGATTGGGTGGATTGTTGGGAAGTTCAGGGGATGCCCTGGTTTTCAGGGAGGCGGGACACAGGTGCTTTTCTCCTTGTCAGGAGCTAAAGCCAGCAGTAAAGGGTCACAGACCTCCAGATCCCAGCAGGAGACCTTGGGAAGGGCTCCCTTCCCACCGTGGGCCAATCTCTCTGTCCCTGTGGATGGGCTCTCCTGCTGCAGGGGACGGGGCCCCTTGCGTGACAGCCCTACTGGAACCACAGGTACAGATGGTGGCCGAGGGTAGTATTAGTCCTATTAGCTGGCATTTATTGGGCACTTGCTGCATGCCAGGAATAGGCTGAGCACATTAGGTGTATTAGACGCTGTCTTGATGACGGGTATTGTTATTACAACCACTTTGTAGGTGATGCTGTGAGCTGTGGTGAGGTTCGGAGAAGTCACTTGCCCCAAGTCCCACAGCCAGGGGCTGTCCAGCTGGGGGTGGGCATCTTTAAGAGAGCAGGTGCTGAGGCTGCTCAGAAGCAGTTGGTCACCCCCTTCCTCTCGCCCCACCTAGCGGGTGCCGGCCTCTGGTTGACAGGGGAGGAGGAGAGGCCCAGGGCAGGAAGGGTTTGCCTGGAGTCACACAGCACGTCAGGGAAGAACTGGGGCCGTACGGGACGCACCCGCTTCAGGCCGAGGGCCTTTCCGCCTTCCCGCATTGCCTGGGTCTTTGCTGCCCAGGTTGGGGAGCAATCTGCTGCAGCTGTGCCTCGGCCCTGTCTCCTGTCCTTCTTCACCTCTCCTGCTCTTGCCCAAGCTGTGTCTCCTCTTTTCTGGACAACTCGAGAGCCGCCCTGTCCAGATCCCCCTGTGACTCCCTAAAGTAACCACGTGGACCTCCACTGTGCCCCTCTCCCCAGCACTCTTTCCACGGCAGCCTTCTCGCCCTGCGCACATGGGCTCTCTCCTGCCCCAGGGCCCTTGCCCCTGCTGTGCTCTCAGCTCCTGGTGCCAGCGTAGTGCTCGCCCTTCCTCATCCTTCAGGTCTCTGTTTTCCTGTCCTCTCTCTGAGAGGCCTTCCTTGCCTCCCACCCAAAGCCGCCACACCCAGTGAATCCATCGGAGCACGTCTGTTTCTTGCTGACCTTGCGCCTGGCAGCCCCGGCTGTGAGGTCCCTGAGAATTCATCGGACTTACTCCCTCTGTGCCGTCCGGGTCTGACCTGCAGTCCCTGCTCAGTGGATGCTGTGGCCCCAATGCAGCAGGTGTTTGTGGGTAACACCAGTGAGTGGGCCAAATATTCTCCCAGACTTTTACTGTCAGTGTAGCAGGACTGCAATAAGGTGAATTTAAAATGACCATTTCCCTTCTTTCTCAGGGAAGGACTCCATTATCAAATGAGGTGTAATTAACCATGACCTCCTCGAGGGCCGGCCCGTAACTCCCCGGGTTTCTACCGAGGAGGCGGTGCTGCCTCTGTCCTCTCCACCGCTGGCTGCTCTCCGCCCTGGCCTGCACCTGTCAGGCGGATCCTGTCAAATGCACACCTGCACCTCTGCTCGGGAGAATTTGGGGTGGGTTTTGCCAACCAGAGGCATTGCCAGGAGCTTGGAGGGCAGGTGGGGAGTGAGGCTGGCGTGTTGCCTCTGCACCCCCTCCTTCCTTTGGGAGGGTGCAGTGGCTGCATCCGCCCGTGATCATGACCCGACCCCGGGGCAGCCTCAAAAGACATCGCAAATCCTCCCAGCAGTAAAACGTGGGGTGCTGCCTCCGGTTGTTCGACTTGCTAGGAAGGAAGGTGGTGGCCCGAGGTAGAGGTGTGCCCTAACGCGCGGGCCGTCGGGCTGCGCAGGGGTTTGGAAAGGACAAGCTCAGAGGAGGATGGCAAGGTGGCCTGGGGAGGAGGTGTGCGGATGGCCTCTTAGACTGAGGACAGGGACAGGGTGGGAAGGTACTTGTGGTACAGTGGTCAGGGTTCCTCGGAGAAACAGAGCCAATAGGAGACACGCACACATGCAGACACACACACACACACACACACACACACACGGAATTGGCTCACATTGTTACGGAGGCTGAGAGGTCCCATGACCTCTGTCTGTGAGCGGGAGCCAGGGGCGCTGGTGGGCAGTGCCAGGCTGAAGGCTTGGGCGCTGGGAGGCTGATGGGGGGGGCATGAACCCCCCTGGTGGAAGACTGGCCCCACCAGAGCCCTGCGTTCAGGCCATGAGAGCAGATGATTTCTTCCTCTGCCTTTGTTCTGTTCAGGTCCTCAGTGGACTGGCTGAGGCCCCGCACTGGGGAGGTCCGTCTGCTTTGCTCAGTCCACGGATTCCAGTGCCAACCTCCTCTGGAAACACCCTCACGCATGCACCCACAAGCACTGGCCACCGGCCGGGCATCCCCTGGCCCTGTCAAGTTGACACGTAGCATTAGCCATCCCACGCCCCATGCTGTGGCTCCAGAGGCATCCGGTACACAGGAAGTTTCCATCATCAGCGGCCACCATAACCCGTTAGCCTGAGGACGCCAGGCAGCCTCTCTCCCAGCCGCCCGAGGACTCGCTCAGGGCATCCTGCACGGAAAAGGGCAGAGGTGGAGGGACAGTTGTAAAACATGGACTTCTGCTCTCCAGGGCAGAGCTGGTCACTGCCGCTGCTGAGGACCCAGTCTCCAACACCAGGGGACAGCAGTGACCTTGGGTATGGCAGCATTACCCAGGAGACCAGCTAGCGCCCCGTGGCAGGTTGGTTTCCTTGTTCTCGGGGGGATGGATACATAAATCAGACGCAGAATTGCCGGCCCTGCCCACATGCTTCTGTCAGCAGCACAGTTACAGATCCCTCCAGCACAGTCACCATAGCCCAGGAACGTCACCGCCATTTGAAGGATTCATGCTGTGATGAGGAGTGCGGCCAAGGGCTCTCACCCACGGATTCCCTTGTCATCGCCCAGGAGCAGCTGGTTTGACAGAGGGGGAGGAGCCTGCCGAAGGCTGCTGTGCCAGGGTACCCGTGTCCTGAAGGTGGGGCGTGCCCTGAAGCAGGACACGTGTACCTCAAGCCAGGGCTAACCGCACTGTGCCGGCTAATCCGTGGCCACACGCGCAGGGAGGAGGGCAGCAGATGGAGTCGGGAGGAGCCCCTCACTGTCGCACGATAGCTGGGCGTCAGATAATTCATCGTCCAAACAGGACACTTCAGAGCATGAGGGGGTGCGTTATCAATAATTCCACAGGACAATCCAAGGCACACGGTGGCGCTGCTGGTTTGCTGCGGTCCGAGTGTTGGTGTCCCCCCAGATCCCTGTGTTGAAATCTCACCCTCAATGCAGTGGTATTAAGAGGTGGGGCCTTGAGGAGGTGATGAGGTCATGAGGGTGGAGCCCTCGAGTGTGGGATTAGTGCCCTTATTGAAGAGGCATGAGGGGGCCTGTTTGCCCCTCCCCCACGTGTGGGCGCGGTGCGAAGGGGCCGTCTCTGAAGAGCCCTTGTCAGATGCCAGATCTGCTGGCACTTGGTCTTGGACTTCCCACCCTCCAGAATCACTCAGTTCTGTTGTTTATAAATGACTCAGCCAAAGGTATTTTGTCGTAGCAGTCCAGATTGACTGAGACAGGCTGCCTTAACAGAGTGCCACAAACGGAGTGGCTGAAACAATGGAAACTGATTGTCACCCAGCTCTGGAGGCTGGAAGCCTGAGGTCCTGTGTCAGCTGGACCGGCTTCTCCTGAGGGGTGAGAGGGAGGCTCCGGCCCAGGCTTCGGTCCCAGCTTCCTGTGACTGGCTGGCAGTCTTTGGTGATCCGTGACTTGCAGACGTGTGACCCTGATTTCTGCCTTTTGTCATGTGCTGTTCTCCCTGTATGTTTGTCTCTGTGTCCAAATTTCCCCTTTTTGTAAGGACACAGTCACGTTGGACTAGGGACAGACCCAACTTACTCCAGTGTGACCTCATCTTAACTAATTACACCTGCAATGACCCTGTTTCCAAACAAGGTCACATTCTGAGGCACAGGGGTTAGGATTTCAACATGTGGATTTTGGGGGGACATAAGTCAGTCTATGACAGTCACCCCCTTAGTAACTCCTTGAAGTGTCTTTGCCTCCAGTCCCTTGGGTGTGGTGTGTTGGGGGTCCTGTGCCCATTGCCTCCACTGGGAAGCAGGGTCACAGTTCCGTGATGCTGGACACTGGGACCGAGGCCACTTGGTCCTGCTGCTGAGCTGCCTGGGGGGGACGGGGGCGCTGTGATGAGGGGTGACTGGCCCCAATTACCAGAGGGAAATTGGGTCCCTACTTCTTGCTGTCTGGAGCCCAGAGGACCCCCTGGAATGTTTGTTAGTCCTGACACTGTGAGCTCCACAGAGCTGGAGCACGACAGAGCCAGATGGCAGTTACGCCCGGCTCACTCCCCAGGTGGGACACCAGGGGCCTGTGGGTGGCTGGAGGGAGAGGAGGGGCTGCCGATTTTTTCCCTTCCCCCTCGCTCACCTCTCCTGCCCACCTGGAAGGAAGAGTCCCGTGGGACCGTGCTGTGGTGCAGGTTCCAGGCAGGGGCATGGCGGATGGCATCTCCCTTGGTGACAAGGTCACTGATAGGACCTTGTGCTTCCTCTGTGTCGGGGTGAGCGTTTCGCATCTGAAAGGGGGCAAGAATGGCTGCCGAGTGCAGCTTTGTGGGATCCCCTCCATGTCACTCCCGGATCTACGTGGCACCCTTCTCTGTCTGGCGTGGTGCCCTGGGGGCTGCATCGCCTGAGCACACCGCCCCCCCCCCCCCCGGCTGCCCTCAGGCTGTGGCCAGCGGGAGGCTCCAGCTGGAGGTGGTGGGGTGGGAGGAGGCAGAGGTGGGGTATCCCCTGTCCTTCCCCTGCTTTGGTGCTGCAGTGCTGGGGGTGGCTGCATCCTCCGTGGACCGTCTCTCATGGTCCCGGTTCTCCTCGTGTTCCTACAGCCGCCGCCTCCCTCACCCGCTCAGCCCGGAGGGGAGCAGCCTGCTGTCCTCACTCGTGCCTGGCACGGTGCGCCCCGGCTGCATGAGCCCCGCCCTCACCTCTGCGGGTCTCCATTCACTTCTCTTCCGTCCAGCCAGCTGGGGCGAACTCTGCCTCCAGCGGAACTCTGCCAGGTGGGACTGGGGAATGAACAGGCCACCCAACACTGGCCCTCTTCTCCACCACTCACAAGACATCAGGCAGTTGGTGCCACCTCCCGGAGCCTCTTTGTCAAGTTAGGACAGTAAGGTCCAATTTCACAGGTGTTTATAAGTGTAGCGGAGAGATTAATGCCCCCATGTCCACGTCCTAGTCCCAGAGCCTGTGAATGCGTTACCATACATGGCAAAGGGACTTTGCAGATGTGGGGAGGGGTCTTGGGTTGGGGAGGGCAAGCCGGATTGCCTGGATTAACCTCAAGGTCCTTGTAGGAGGAGGGCAGGAGGTCACTGTCAGAGAAGGAGATGGGACGACAGGAGCAGAGGGGAGCGAGAGAAAGGGGAAGACGGAGAAAGACTGGAGAATGCTGTGCGATGGCTTTGAAGATGGAGGGAGGGGCCCTGAGCCAAGGAATTTGGGTGCTTCTAGAAGCTGGAAATGGCCAGCCACGGATTCTCCCCTGGAGGCTCCAGAAGGAATGAAGCCCTGCCCACCCCTTGATTTTAGCCCAGGGAGACTGATCTCAGACTTCTGACTTCCAGAACTGTAAAATAGTAAGTTTTGGTTGTTCTAAGCTACTGAGTTTGTGGAAATTTGTTACTGCAGCCATAGGAAACTTACACAATGAGAACTAATAATACTAATAAAAACACAGGCGGACTACTTGTCACAGAGCAGGTGCTAGGGAAACAGTCACTGCATTTGGGAACAGTGAGCTCAGGCCGCCCCCCCGTTTGGGAAACGTGGATCTGTAGGCCCAGATGTGGAACACACGCAAAGCCCTGCTGTCTTTGCTGGGTCCTTGGTCACCACCTGCCTCATCCTCACCCACATCATCTTCTTCCTCCACTTCTAAAGTCCCTCCACTTTCTCTCCTGTTCTAGTCACCTGTGGCTGCCTAAAAAGCTACCCCATGATGTACCAGATAAAAACAGCCATTTGATTTTATTTCATCTTTTTTTTTTTGGAAGACAGAGTCTTGCTCTGTCGCCCTAGCTACAGTGCAGTGGTGTCATCATAGCTTGCCAAAACCTCAGACTCCTGGGCTCCAGTGATCCTCCTGCCTCAGCCCCCTGAGTAGCTGGGACCATAGGCATGCACCACCATGCCTGGCTAATTTTTTTATTTTTTTGTAGGAATGAGGCCTTGCTCTTGCTCTTGTTCCTCCTGCCTTGGCCTCCCAGAATGCTAGAATTACAGGGATGAGCCACCACACCTGGCCATATTCCACGGTTTTGTGAGCCGGGAGTGGAGGCGGGGCTCAGCTGGGTGATTCGTCTGCTGCAGGTTGCATTGACCAAGGTTGCTGGGTGGTATCCAGTAGAGGATGGCCTGGGCTGGATGGCCCAAGGCAGCGTCCCTCTCGTGTCTGGTGCCTTGGTGGGGACGGCAGGGAGCTGGGCTCAGCTGGGCCTATTGCCTGAGCACAGGCATCTGGCCTGTTCAGCGTGACAGCCCAGGGTGGTGGAACTCCTCCCATGGTACTCAGGGCTCCTAGCATAATGTCCAGTGAACAAGGTAGCAATTATGTGGCCTTTGATGACCCAGCTTTGGATGTCCTAGAGCCTCACCTCTGCTGTACTCTTGGCTGAGTGGGTCACAAGCCCACCAGACTCAAGACGGGGCAGGGGGGAGTGTCAAAGGACTTGTGGTCCTGTTTTAAAACCACCACCACACTTTTTACCTCCAAACAGTTTTATTTTCTCCTTCTCCAGCTGGGAGTTTTGGTTACTTTCCTTCCATTGGGCTTGTTCTCTGTGCCATGTGTTTGTTCATTTGTTCTACAGCATCACCTGAGCACACACCTTGGACCACGGTCTGTGCCGGAGCCCAGAGAGCACATTAGGAGCACGCATGCGTGAGCACTTGGGCTAGGGGCTCTGTAAGTGCCTCCTGTGTATTAACCCCTTGGGAAGGCAGGTGCATTTCTTATTCCCAGCTTACACATGTGGAAACTCAGGTGTAGAGGGGGAAGAGGCTTACCTGTGGCTACTCAGCCAACATGTGGGAAAGCTGGGCTTTGAACTTGAGAAACCCACCTGGAGAGCTCCCTGTTTAACCACCAGGCTACGCAGTCCTGGAGGCAAGGAGGTTACGGTGTTGGACCTCCGGGAGGGCTCTCCTGGTAGAGACTAAAATAAAAGTGTCACCCTAAGGTGCTCCCCAAAATATTATAGGCTGGCTGCCCTGCAGCCTCCTGCATGGAGTGACAGGTGCCCAGTTCTGCCTCTGCTTCTTGGAGTAGAAAATGCTCAGCTGGGTCTAGGAGGATGAAGGGAACAGCATTCCCAGCAGAGGGAACAGCGTGCACTTCGGATTGCAGTTGCAGGAGTGTGTGGCTTGTTAGCGAAGGGCAGGGAGCCCTGGGCAGCTGGGAGTAGGCGGCCCAGCAGGAAACTGCAGGTGATGAGGCTGGGGGGGCGGCGGGGGCGTCCTGGCCAGGGCCTCACATGCTGGCTGAGAGGCTGGCCGTTGGCCTGAGGGCTCTAGGGGGGACCTGCTAACTGGGCAAGGGAGCTGATGTGTGTTTTGGGATGTGTAGGCTGGTGGGTTGTTATCAGTCTCATTTTACCAGGGGAGGGGGGCTGTGAGGCCCAGAGAGGTTGAGTGACTCACCCGAGGTCAACAGCGAGTTAGGACGTGTGGAGGTGAGACCACATCCCAGGCCTGTGGGACCAGCTGCTGGCTGTTAGCCCACCTGCTAGGACCTCAGCTGCACTTTGTGCTGTGGTGACAAGGTGACAGGTTAAAAATAGAGCGCTATAGTGGTACCAGTCTTTTATTAGTTCAGGTGAGGGCTGGTCTTGTCACTTTTTAAAAATACTCCTCTGCAAGTGTCGCCTGAGCATATTTATCCCCAAATATTCCCCGGGAACTTTGTCTTGATAAGTGTGCACATGACAGGACTGTCAGGGCAGGACCAATGACGGCCGCACGTAGTAAGCAGCCCTGGGTGCCGGGCCCTGTGTGGGAAAGTGGCGAGCGCAGTGTGGCGCCTCCTGTTATCCTCCTGTTAGAGAGGAGGAGAGGTCACTGGGGTCGCATGGCCTGCAGGGCCACCTGGTGGTTATGCTACAGTGGCAGGAGGGAGCGGGCACTAACAGTCTCGCTTTGCAGGTGAAGAAGTGGAGGCCTTGCCCAGGGAGGCACGGTGGCAAGTGGCATGCAGGGCCTTGGTGTCCCCGTGCAGTGGGGACCCTTGCCCCGGCTGGGTGTTATCACACAGGGACATTTACAAGGCATTTGCTACAGCCTGGTCTGTGCCGTGTGCCCACGCACCTGCTTACACACACTGGCTTGTGTCCATCCCTGCCGCAGTCCTGCGAGGCAGGTGCCGTGATGTTCCCATTGTACAGATGGGGACACTGAGCACGTCAGCTTTGGCGTTTTGTGAAGAGCAGAGTTTGCTGTGATGCAAACCTGGAGCCAGAGTCCTTGCTCTTCCCTGCCACGTCGGTCCCCAGCCACGCCTGAGAGTGTGTGTGTGTGGTGTGTGTGTGTGACGGTGGCGGGTGGTCACACTGCAGGGTAGGAGTGGTGGGAAGCAGGCGTCTTGGTGCCAGTGCAGGAGTTAGCGAGGATCTGTGTTTGTCGTTCATTCATTCACCTGTTCACATTGAGAGTGCTCCTACACACCCGCCACTGTTCCGGGAAATAGCAACAAGACAGACAGGGCCCTGCTCTCAAGCATGTCGATGACCATCAGGTGGCTTCCAATGGTAATAAATACACTGGAGGACATAGAACAAGGAGCCAGTGACAGGCAACTCCAGATGGAGGGTGGTCAGGGAAGGCCTCCTGGAGGAGGTGACTTTTTAGCTGGGACCTGAGAAAGATATAGGGAAAGGAGTCCCAGGCAGAGGCAGAGCAGGTGAAAGCCCAGGAGTGAAATGAGACTGGAGTGTTCTGGGGCAGCGAGGAGGCCGGTGTGGCTGGAGCAGAGTGGGGGAGGGGGCAGAGGTGGGAAAGTGATGTGGTCCAATTTCCATTTTTATAAGATCAATCTTCCTGCTCCATGGGGCATGGACTTGTGTGGGAGGGGGGCAGAGTGGAAACCAGGGGTGACTTTGGAGGCTACTGCACTGTGGGGGTGAGCCATGATGGTGGCGTAGCCTGGCGAGGAGCTCCAGAGATTGGAAGGAGGACTAATTCATTTGTTCAACAGATACTCACTGAGCACCTTCCAGATGGCAGAACTGAGCTGATGGTGGATCTGTCAGTGGACAGATAACACATAAAAGTATGAGACCACGTTGGGCGATAGTACTGCCGAGAGGTAAGGAGGGACTGCCGAGTGCCGGGTGCTGTCACCGGGGAGGTGGGCAGCGGGGAGGTGCACCGCGCAGATGCCCCTTCCAGAAAGACTTCGGTGCTCAGTCTCGAGCGTGCAGTTGCGTGATGCCTCCAGATACTGGAGCAGAGGCCACATTCTTCCAGCAGCTGCTCCACCAATGACTGCACCCCCAAGAGGGTCCTGGGGGTGCAGAACAGCCTTTGCTCCAGAGCTTGCCACGGGTCGGCCGAGACCGTCGAGTCAGATCTGCACGACAGGCTGAGGCTCTACCTGCCCTGGCTGGCTCCTCCAAGTTTCGTTTTTAGCACGTGTTACCTCCCAATAAACTCTTGCATTCCTAACTCTGACTCTGAACTCAAGTGCAGGGTAATGGCGTGTTTAACTGTCTAAGAACCGGCAAGCTGAGGACGTGGCGCTTCTGCACCCTCACCTGCGGTGCGCACGGGTCCCAGGGGCTCCGCGTCCTCGCCAGCGCTCGGTCTCGTCAGTTTCTCAGTTTTAGCCATTCTCATAGGTTGGGTGGTATCCTATTGTGATTTTAATTTGCATTTCCTTAATGGTTAAAGATATTGAGCATCTTATTATGTGCTTATTTGAGGCTTTAAAAGTTTCATAGTTTTAGGTTTTACATTTAGGTCTGTGATGGATTTTGAGCCAATTTTTCTGAGGTGTGAGGTATATGTCCAGTTTTTCTGTTTTTGGCACATGGATATCCAATTGTGTCAGCAGCACTGGCTGAAAGGACTGTCCTTTACACATGCCATGACCCCATTGCAGAAACTGGGTCGCTTACCCTGCGGAACGCCCACCTTCTGGATGAATCTGTTTGCTTCCCTGCGGGGTGCATGCACCTCCCTCCAGCCCCTCTACTTTCTGGGATCTGAAATCTCAAGGGGTTTTGTTGGATTGAGCCTCAAGCCTGTATTTTTGGCAAGAATACTCAGTGTCGGTGGGGTAGGCATCCCAGTGCATCCCATGAGGGGCACGGTGTCCAGTTGCTCCTCGGGTCCTGGAGCTCAGGGTGACCAGTGGGGACCGGGGAGAGTGTGATCTTTCTGTGGTCAAGCTCCTTGTCAGCCCTTCTTCTCATGGTTTCACTGAGACGTTCAGGAAAATTAGATTAGGGACTCCACTAGATGATTCCAAGGAACTTGTGTTGCTTTGTTCGGTGTGATAATGCATGCTGGTTATGTAAGAAAGTGCCCATATTTTTAGAGATGAATGCTGAAGTGCAAAGGCGTGATTTGACTTTAAAATCTCCAGCAAAGAAAAATAGGCAAGAGGAAAAAGGGAGGGATGAAGCAGGGGCAGCAAAATCTTGATAACTGTCAAGTCTGAGTGATTCCACCTTTCGGGGATGAGTAAGGACTTGCATAAGCTGAGGTCTGGGTAACACAACCCCCTTCCCCCACCCTCCAGGTTCCCAGGCAAGTGTGAGCGCTTAGGAGCGTTTGGAGACGGGTTGCTGCCTGTGGTCAGGACCGTTTGATGTTGCTCTTCTTCCTCCCTCTTTTGCTCCCCGTTTCTCTCTCCCTTTCCTGCTTCCACCCTCACCCTTTTCCGGGAAGACTGGGCTGACCGGCTCCTGTCTGCCCTGGCTCCATGTGCGCCCTTCTCAGAGAGACCACCAGAGGGCGCCACGGTCTAAGTCAGCCGCTGTTCTTGGTGCTGAAATTCTGAAAGTGGGTGGAGCACTTTATGGGTCCTTGAGCCCTTGGGGTCTTCAGCCCTATTTTCTGTTCCTTTGAAACCATATATTTAGGTCCATTAAACATGCTACCTTAGCTTCCCAAGCTGTGGTCCCCAACATTTGTACTCCTGAGGTTGGAAAGGGAAGGGACCAGCGAGATACTTGGTGAGGGTGCAGACTTCAGAAAGCTTGGTCAGAATCGGCCACTCAGCAGCTGTGTGGCCCTCAGCTAGTCACTTTATCTGTCTGAGCCTTGATTTTCTCATCTGTAAAATGGGGATGATAATCACAGCTCCCTTAAGGAGTTACTGTGAGCATTAATGAGACCGTGTAGAGGTCAGTAACCTCAAGACGCTGTCATTTCTATTGCCACAACCACTGCCAGTACTTACTGAGCATGTCTTATGTGTCAAGGGCCCCTGCCACGTGTGAGATCGGGAGACGTGATGCCCACCAGCCCCGACTCACCTAGGGCCCCCGGTTTGACTCCGGCTGTTCTGCGGCTACGCTCTCAGCCCTCCGCCTTCCTCTTCTGCAGAATTCTAGCCATAAACCCAAGCTGGCAGAGTTTCCACAGATACGTCCACGAGGCTCTGAATGCAGCGGCTGGCGCACAGTCAGCGCAGAGACGGTGACAGATGCTGTTGTCATTCTCGGGGCCCTTCTCCTTTAGCCACAGTTGATTCTTTGCCTTGGGGGTCCCAGTGGCTTCACCTCTTCACGCCCCTGTGCAGACTTCCCCCTCGGGGCCCGTGGTGCCGGGGCATTCGCCCTCCACCGCCGTCTGCCTCTCCTCGCTGCGCACGCTGACGGTGCTGCCAGAGTCTTGCTTGAATCCGCACGGGGACCCCAAGAGGGAAGCAAGCCTTGGCTCACTGTGCCCAGCGCACGGCCGAGGAAACTGAGGCCCCAAGCAGTGAACTTGGCTGCCGACACGCCCAGCTAGCAAGCGCCTGCAGGCTCACCCAGGTCCAGTGACTTGTGCCCTTGACTTGGCTCCACAGACGGGGAACTGGGCATCGGAGAAGAGGTTGCTCAGAGGTTCCACAAGGGAACCTGAGGCCGGGAGTGAGTTCTCGTCCAGCCGGGCTGCGAGCCAGCCCCGACCCCGGCCCGAGCCTCTTCCCGGGAGCCTCCTGGGTGTTGTGGAAACCGACCGTGTACAGAACTGTGCCTGGCTTTGCTGCCCCTGAGACTTGGGACAATAATTTTTGGTGATTAGTCTCCTGGCACATCTGGTCTCTCTCTCGGACTGTACGTTTCAAGCATTTGATTTTATACACACTTACACCTTTAAAGCACCTTGTTAGTGGCGGTGAATTAAATTATTGATTTTGAGCTACCCTGCCACTATGATGAATCATAGTACAATTTCAGTCATCTTGTTGTTACTCAGGCATGTGTTGAAATACTCTGGTGCATTGGTAGAGCTTTCTGACGTGAATTTCCAGCAAATTCTTTAAAAATACACACGCTTTCCCTAAATGCACTGGAGGGGGCCGTAGGTCTGAATTTCTAGGGTATCTGCTCTTTGGGTCGATAACATACTCCTGAGCCCTGTGCCGTGGGCACTCACCTTTGGAAGCTGGTGAGCGCCGGGCGGTGTGAACCGGAAGCATCTTCATCCTCCCTGACACCGCATTTGCACTTTTGGGGATTTATCCTGAGGAAATTTTTCAAAAAAATTATCAATAAAAATCTCTTTACACAGAAAGGTATTCACTGCCGAATTATTTGACAGTAGAAACAACACAACATACATCTGGAATCAACCCAAACGTGCAACGATAGGGACACATGTTTTCAGTGGTGGCATTTATTTGCTTCTGGGAGTGTGTGTTAATTTGTTACTTTTGGGTGCCCACCCTTGCACCCCCCAGGGAAAGGTTAGCTGGTCGGTGGCTTTTATTTCCAAGGGAAGACTCTTGCTCACACCTGCCCCTCGTCTGCCTGCGAGAGTGCACATACGGATGTCTGTGTGCAAATAAACCCACACCATTTAGGAAAGCATTGGCTTGCAAGTAAGAGGAAAATCGGCAAAATGGACTTCTGATCGCTGGAGCTTAAAGAGAGAGGGCTGTAAACATCAGTTAGGAGTCTGTCTTCCAGAGCTCATAGTGCGGCTCAAGGACGCCATGAGAAAGCAGGCTCTGCCATCTTCCTGCTCTGCTGCGCTGGGCCCTGGACCGCAGCTGCCTCCTCTGGGTCTGGTTCTTGGCCTGTGGAACTATGGGGCTGGGTTGAGGATGGCTGGGTAGGGGGGATACTGGGCTTCTTCTCCCTCCTTCTTCTGGGGATGTGGGGGTTTTCCATCGAAGGCAGATCCTCCCGTGGGTGAAGCATGTTGCACCTGACGGCTCAGCTCAGGGGCCTGAGGAAGTCGGAGATGAGAGTCCCTGAGCCTCGGTGTTGTCGGAGAAGAGACCCATGTGAAAGAGACATACTTGTCTTTGTCACCCCAAAGTCTTGCAGTAATACTTGGGGTCTGGCTTTCTTGCTTGTGGTCAGGAAGTGGCAGCTAGACATTCCATCAGGGGTGTGAGGGTGCGGGGCGCAGATGGGCAGAGGTGGAGGTTGAAAGGCCCTGCCTGATAACCGGGGGGCATCCTTCCTGGCATCCTGTGCTCATGCGTCATGTGCCAAGCTGGGCTGTCCTAGCTGCTTCCCAGTTTCTGCAAAGGCCACGTGGTTAAGCCGCCCTTCTCGGAGGTGCCCTGGGCCAGCTTTTCTGCTAGCAGTTGGAGCCGGGAAGGAAGAGCCTGGCACCCCTTTTCTGGCAGCCAGTCCACTGCCGGGCAGCGATGCTGGACGCATTTTCCAACAAAGCAGTGGTTTTGGACACCATGTTGGAAGGGGCCTTCTGAGCCTCGGGGCCCATGCTGTGGCATCTCCTCAGTGGGGAAATGCCTGCATCCCCAGAGGAAGAGTTTGGTCTTCAGGAGAAGACAGGCTGCCCTGGTGCTAAGCTGCGGGAGCGCATCGGAAAGCAGAGGTGGCTCCTCACTCCTGGTTGGAAAGAGGAGGAGCCACAGCCTCCCTGTCTGCCTGGCCCTCTGCAGTTTCAAGGACATCCTCTCCTCTGGGCCTCACACCACCCCTGGGGCGTCCCCACGGGCAGGTGCCGCTGGCAGCGTGGCCCTGCGCTTCCCACCTTCCCGGGGCGGGCTTGCGAGAGCTGCTTAGTGCCTGCGTCTGTGAGGAGAGGTTTAATGAGGGAGAAACACGCCTTCGGCTGTGTGAAGAATTCCGCGTGGTCCCTGCACCGTGAGGCGGAGCCACGCAGCAAAGCCTCACCGTTAGGCACCAGTCTGGGTGGGCGTCAAACCACCCCCACTGGGCAGAACTGGAGAGTTTACCTGTGAACCTGCAAATATTTTCTAAAACAAGTGTTGTGATAACTGTGGTCTAGTTTAACAGCACAGTCTAGTCTCAGGTTCAGCAGTCCTTGAGATTATTGTATATAAACTTCTCCATATCAGCAAACAGTTCTAGAGGGAAACTTACGTTCATGACAAGATATAGAATAGAGCATAGAATTCACGTCAGCAGGATGCTACTGGCACGTAAATGCTCCCTAACCTTCTCTTTAACAGTTTAGCAGAATGTTGTGGCTGGCCCATGGCTTGGTCTCTCACAGCGTCTCTGCTGTGTCATACCGCAGGTGACCTCGGCACCGGTGACCCAGCCTTGTAGCATCTGACTCTAGTTGTGTGTTTTCTAGCCAGGACTAAAATAAAGATCGCAGGAATGATCACTAAGCAACGCATTGGTTAGTGTTGCCATTTTGCAATCTAAATGAAATCACAGAGCAGGCCTTGCGTTTGGCCACCCAACACTGTTTTTGAAGATTTCTCAGTGACGCGGTGCCCTGCGCAAGGTTGCTCACTTTTACTGCTACGCGGCCCTTCGTTTTGTGAATGTGCTGCTCACGGATACTCCGGTCGCTTCCCTTTTCTGGTGTTACCATTTCTGGATCCGCCTCCTAGGGCCCGTGCCAGGAATTATCGAGGGCCTGTGCTAGCAGGGGCCTCTCTGGCCCACAGAGCATGTGCGTGTCTAACCTCACCTGGTAGTTTCAAACTGTTTTGCAAGTAGCCACCCAGGTCTACGCCTTTGCCAGTATCTGGTATTTTTGGCCATTTGCCTCTTGCCGTTTCTCTGGTTCCGGGTTCACTGGCTCCCCTGGCGGGCTCTGCAGGGAGCAGACGCTGACACTGAATCAGCGCGTGGCGTGTTTGTAGGACACGCTCTTCTGATCCACACCTGACCAAGGTGGGGGAGGCGCTGTGACTGGGCAGAGGGAGAGCTGAGCCGACGGCCGTCCAGCACGGCTGTGGCTGACCCCGTGGGGACTCAGGGGCCGAGACGGGCTTCCACGCTGCCCTGCATTGGGCCCAATGCCAGGAGGTGGGCTGCCCTGGGAGGCGGCCCCTGGCAACACACCTGCGGGGGCGAGCAGCCCTCCTTACGGGGCATCCAGGTGGCCCCTCTCGGAATCCGCTCCGTTGGCCAAACGTGTTTCCATTCTTTGAAATGCAGCCCCTCCTTGCTCTTTTTCTATTGGGTTGTTTTACAAAAATTGACTACAAGATTGTTTCTCTTTAATGTATTCTGCACAGTAATCCTTCATTCACATGGGTTGCAAATATTTTACCTAAGATTGTGTCTTTCCACTTACTTTTTAGGGGAGCACAATGTCTGGTTTTCTAGTTCTCGTGTCAGTTCCAGTGAGCTGTATTTTTCTAGGAATTTATCTGTTCCTTCTAAATTTTCACAACATTCTGTCATTAATATTGAAAGCTTTGTAATATGTCTGTGTCTCTTTCTGCAAAATTCATCCTTCCTTAATTCACATTGCTAGAGGTTTGTCTGCTTCACTAATCTTTTCAAAGATGGACGTGGGGCTCAGGGAAGCATCCCCAGGCATGAGACCGGGTCCTGTCTCTGGTGCCGGGCGTCTCTGTGTCTGGGGCGAGCTTTGTGTAACACACAGCTCCAGGGCTTCCTGCTGGGTGGCCCTGGGCAGCCACGTTACCTCCTTGGGCTTCAGTTTGTTTACATGCTTGCTGGGGTGAGTGCAGCTCTCCCTGTGCCCTGTAGAATGTCCCTGTCCCTTTTGGAGGGCACCCGCGGTCATCTTTCGTCATCGAGAGTGCATTTGACTTACCTCTGGGGCAAAGGACAGGGGCTGTGGACAGTTTGTCATGGACCCTTGCACCCGGCAACCTAGCACATACTAGGTCTTCCGGAAATATTTGTTGGATGCCCGAACCCATGAGGTGCGGGGTTTGATCTCAGCCAGCAGTTTCGGGCCTTGTCAAGGGCTCCCCTTGTCCCCCTCCCTCCCTTTCTCTAACACCCCACGTTAGGTGTTTGGTCAGGGGGGGCTTCGACTGGATCCTCCCACCCTGTCCACCTCTACTCCACGGCTCGCACTCGAGGGGGACCTGCACGGTGACCGACAGGTGAAGAGAAACGTGTGCTCTTAACCACGACCAGCGTCCCCAAGGGCTACAACCCTCAGGTAGCAGCTGCGTTGGAGAATAGGACACAGCTGATTGCCTTCCCAATATCCATTCCTCCCTCACTCCTGGCTAACAGCCCTCACTTGGGTCGGTGGCTGTGTGCCCAGCCGAAGCTTATAGTCCCAGGTCTCCGGGTCAGAGGCGGTCACGTGACCCCGTTCTAGCCAATGGGATGTAAGCTGAGCTCACTGGGCCGGTCCTGGGGGAAGGAAACCCCCACAGAGACGACTCAGCCGGCACCTGCCGTTTCCGTCTCATTTTCTTCTTCTTGCCTGGAAGGTGAGGGCCGGAGCTATGGCAGCCATTTCGTAATCACAAAGTGACTCGAGGATGCCGTGCGCTAAGGACGGAGACGCAGACGGACAGAGGAACCTGGGGCCGTGACCACGACACAGAGTTCTGCTCCAGTCCCAGACTGCCTACCTCTGGCTTTATTTTACGGAAGAGAAAAGTAAACCCTGACTTTGTTCCTAGCTTCTCAATACAGCTCCTGACCGATCCTGGCCGGGAAGCCCAAATGGGGATTTTTGCTCCCTCCCCGTGTATCCCTGCCGGACACACAAGGAAAGGCCAGCTGAGCACGTATTAATACATTTTCACGCAAATACCATGCGTGTGGAGCCCTCACTGTGGTGGGAGCGTAAAATGGTGAAGCCACTTTGGAAAATAGTCTGGCAGTTCCTCAAAAGGTTAAGTATAGATTTATCATATGAGCCAGCGATTCTACTCCTAGATGTCAACCCAAGAGAAACAAAAACATACATCCATACAAAAACGTGCTCATGAGTGCGCAGAGCAGCACTACTCATAATAGTCAAAAGTGAAACCAACCCGAATGTCCATCAACTGACGAATGGACAGACACAATGTAGTGTGTCTGCACGATGGAGTGTTCTATAGTCATAGACAGGAACAAAGTACTGGCACGTCCTACAATGTGGATGAACCTCAAAAACATTATACTCAGTGAAAGAAGCCAGACCCAAAAGGCTGCATGTTGTATGATTCCATTTATATGAAATGTTTAGAATCGGGAGCTCCAAGAGACAGAAAGTCTCAAAAGGTTAGTGGTTACAAGGGAATTGGGGTTTGGGGAGTGACTGCTAATGAATATGTGGCTTCTTTTTGGGGAGATGAAAATGTTGTAAAATTAGATCATGATGATGGTCGCACAACTTTGTGAATATACTAAAAATGATTGAATCGTACCCTTTATAAGAGTGAATTGTGTGGTATATGGGTTATATCTCAACAGAGCTGTTATTGAGTAAAGTGTGTGTGCCTTAAAGCAAGAAGCTGGCAGTCATCCACGCCAGGTAGCTGCGTCGGGGGACAGGGCATAGTGGAGCTGTCTGCAGTGCCCCCACGGGCCTGGGGCAGGTGGCCATGGCCAGCTCCTGCCTTCCATGCAGAGCAGGGTGGCGTGGTGGTGCGGACCCAGACGTGTGTTCCCACGCAGCTGCATCTCCCCGGGGTGACCCCGTTTCTCTGTCTGGTGGGCAGCATCCTGTCTCCCTTGCAGGGCTGTGCTGAGGGTTAAGCGAGAATGATCATGGATACTTAGCACAGTGCCGGGCCCACAGGGACACTCAACCAACACCAGCTCTAAGTATTCCTTTCCCCCAAGCATTTGTCACCTCCAATCTTTGCCCTGCTCAGCATGCACTTCTAGCTGGGGCTTGAGAAGGGCGTTCAGAATGGCTGGAATGTTTTTGGAAAAGGAGAGGAGGAAAGCAGTGGCAGGAATAGCTCTCTATGATGTCACAACATGTTGTAAAGCTTCAGTAATTTGTGAAGTGGTCTGGAGGTTATGCCAGACTCAGGGAGACCAGTGAGAAGGACACACGGCACCTGCATGGGGAGCTCCCTGTGGCCACTGTGACGTCCACAGACTGGCTGGCCGAGCACAGCAGAGACGTATTGTCTCACGGTTCTGGGGGCTGGAAGTCCAAGATCAAGGTGTCAGCAGTGCTGATTGCTACTGAGGGCTGTGAGGGAGAATCTGTGCCAGGCCCCGTCCCGGCTGCTGGGACTCCGCTTGCCATCTCTGGTGTTCTGTGGCTTGGAGAAGCATCACTCTGAGCTCTACCTGTGTGTGTCTGTATGTCCAGATTTCCCTTTTTTTATAAAGGCACCAGTCGTATTGGATTAGGAACTCACACTAATCACCCTATCTTAGTCTATTACATCTACAACAGCCCTGTTTCCAGATAAGGTCTCATCCTGCAGTGTGTGAATTTTGCGGGAAGGGAAGCAATCTAACCTGTACCAGTACGGAAAGGCAGGGACAGGTTTTAGGTATATAATATCAATAACTCACTATGTATTGTGCCCAGTATTTGCAGAGCACCTGCTTCATGCCAGTCCCGGGGAAACAGCAGCGAGAAGCCGGAAAAGTCCCTGTCCCCGGTAGCTCACGCAGCAGGGCAGGAAGGACATTTCATGATGGCGCCGGGAGAGCGGCCAGCTCCTGGCGTCTGTTGCCTTCATCACCAGAACGAGTAAAAGGGGCAGACTGCATTCATGACCAGCTCTTTTATGAAAATAGCACGTGGCGTGGCTTGCAACCGCTCTGAGGCTGAACTCAGAGATCGCTTGGCCAAGGAGGCATCTGCTTACGCAGTGGATGACTTAGGATTTTAATTTAAAATTGCATTTGCTGTGTTATGGAGTTTGGAAGATGACATGACCTATCTCATTTTTCTTTACATAGTGAGACCAGCAGGGCCGCCTGTCTTTCCCTTCCTTCCACCGGGTGTTTTGTACCATCATGACATGGATTGTTTGAATTATTGCGTGTTTTCGTGTTGCTCTGAAACACTCGCGTCGCCGAGGTCACTGGGGGCGGCTAGTCTGGCTCAGCGCGCGGTGGCGGTTGAACTCGGCAGCCGGGCAGGGCTGACATCCCCGCCCTAGAGGAAGGGGCCGTGGTGCCGGCCGGAGCGCTGGGAAGAGGGAAATCTGGGTTTGATTCCCAAATCTCATGGCCCAGTGTGGGGTCCGGGATGAGTTGTGCAACCCCCGTCTGCCTCAGTTTCCGCATCTATAAAGTATGGTCAAGGCCGGCCCCTTCACTGCGCTCTTGGGAAGATTAAATTGGATGGTAGAGGCAGAAAAGGGTTTTTGTTTTTTTTTTGGAGTTTTTAAATTGTGGTAAAATATGCATAAAATGGATACTTTAACCAGTTTAAGCGCACAGGTCAGCAGCATTTACTACATTCCCATTGTCATGCAACCGTCACCACCATCGTCTCCAGAACTGTTTCTTCATCCCAAACAGAAGCGCTGTCCCCATGAACTCTCACCCCTCACAGCCTCGGCCCCTGGGAACGTCTGTTCCACTCCGTGTCTCTGCGAATCTGACGGTTCCAGGGACCTCATGTAGGTGGAATCACACAGGATCTGTCTTTCTGTGACTGGCTAATTTCATTTAGCCCGGTGTCCCCAAGGTCCTCCATGTTGTAGCATGTGTCAGAGTTTCCTTCCTTTTTCAGGCTGAATAATATTTGTGGAAAGGTTCTGATCTGTAAATTGCCCTGCCATTAAAAATGCCCCGTTTTCTGTGGCGTGGAAAAACGAACGCGCAGACGAGGTCAAGGCCAGCCCGTGCGGAGGACGTGAGCTGGGGCGCAGCCTCCCCACCCTGCAGCCTCGGGTTCATCCCCCACAGGCAACCACGCCCAGTGGTCTACTACACATCCTTCCAGATACTTCTCTGCATTTACATATTTGTGTATCCTTTGTTTTTATACCTACATACCATTCTGCACCTTGATTTGTTTTTTTACCTTGGTATCTTTCCATATTGGCACACACAGAAACACTTCATTCTTTTTTAACACGTTAACTGCCACGTGAGTTGTATTTAACTCATGCAAGTTTTGAGCCCGGGGCCTCGTGAAGCATATGTAACTCACTCGTCTCTTTACCTTGGGAGCCACAAGAACTATTTTTCAAGTTGCATATAATTCATGCACAGAAAGCAATAAAAAGTAACAAGGTTTTCATTAAATTAGATAGGATCGCTTTGTTTTCAAAGTTTTTATTCTATTTTCCTAATAAAACACCGTGGCCCCAAGGAAAAAAATTTTTTGTGTAGTGTGGCAGTCAATGTGTTAACAGTTGCTTAGTATTCCATCATGAACTACCATAACTTATTTCCCCAGGTCCGTAGACATGATCCTTCTTGATACAAAATGAGATTTACACCTGAACCCCTAGAAGACACAGGTATGTGTGTTTAGAAGCTTTGTATTGGCTGGTATGGTGGCTCACGCCTGTAATCCCAGCACTGTGGGAGGCCAAGGTGGGAGGATCACTCAAGGCCAGGAGTTTGAGACCAGCTGGGGCCACAGAGCGAGACCCCATCTCTAGAAAAAAAAATTAGCCGGGCGTGGTTGTGCACACCTGTAGTCCCAGCTACCTGGGAGGCTGAGGCAGGAGGATTGCTTGAGCCCACGAGTTGGAGGCTGCAGTGAGCTATGATGATGCCACTGCACACCAGCCTGGGTGACAGAGCAAGACCCTGTCTCAAAAAAATAACAATGCAATAAATCAATAAAAGCCTCTGCTGTCACACTGCTCTCTGCTGAGGCGTTCTCTTTTCTGTGTCACCCACGCTGCACCAGAGTGGCTCTCCCCACTGGTAGCACTCCTACCGGGTATGTGCAAAACTGCCTTTTTTGACACTGTCATATTTGAAAAATGCTACATTTCTAGCTTAATTCACATTCTTTTAAAAGGATGAGAGTTTTTTTCATTTGCCTTTCTTTTTAAGTGAATTAAAGAATTATTTCTTTTTCTTTTTCATGTCTTTCTTTGATGGGAATGTCTTGCTAATTTCCTTTACTCATTTTTCTGTTGAGCTTTTTCAGTTTCGTCTTCTTACCTCCTTGTAGGAGTCCTTCCGTAGCAGGGCAGGTGCACTGTGCACGCTCGGTGTTGACTCTGTTTAACCCAGGGTGTCCCTCAATGTCATACAGGAGAGCAGGATCCCCTTCTTTGAAGGTGCCCCTTGTATTAGGTGTGGCCCCCGGAGCGGCAGTGTCCCCTTCAGTAATCTGTGTGGGCTTCCTGCCCCCGACTCTGTCCTGCCTGGGCTCTAGCTCACACCCTCCACCTCGAAGGCTGGGAGATTCTCCTCCATATCTGTCAATAATTCACTGAACCTCGAGCTGCCCACAGTGGGGTGGGGAGAGGTGACAGCCATACTCTGTGGCACCGGCTGGAAGAGGCTGTCGAGGAGGGGGTGGGGCAGGGCGACAGTGTGATAAAGGCATCCGAGCAAGCACACGGTAAATGTTAGTTCAGGGGACTGCAGTGTTGGTGTGCTCCCTGCCATAGGGCATCAGGGAAGGCTTCCTGGAGGGGGTGCTATTTCAGCTGAGCTACAATAGGGGCTTTTTTGTTATTGACGGGAGAATTGGGCTAAATTGCCTTTGGAGGCCCTGGGTCAGGGAAGTCAGTGGCCACATTCCTTCATCCCAGCCCCTGAAGTTGGCCATGGAGAGCCACCCCCGTGTCTGAATGGGCCATGGGCCTGCTTGGAGTGGGGAGGGGGTTTCCATTTCCGTGTTTTTAAAGCTGGGAGTGACCTGGAGTCCCAGTGAGGGACTTTCTAGGCCATAGGGAAAGAGCCACTGAGAGGCAGAGTTTGAAGATAGATTAAGTAGAGGGGAGATGGGGAGGGGTCCCCTCATTTGGGGCCAAAATAGCCTGAGGAGCAGGTGGGACGTCATCATCCTGGTTTCACAGATTTGGAAACTGAGGCTCAGGGAGGTGCTGTGTGTGGCTTCGACAGTGTCCCCAGCGCGGAGGTGCCGTCGAGGTGCGGACAGGCACAGGCGGCAGCGCCCAGGGAGGCGGCCAGGGCACCGTGTGGATCCTCTCTCACATTTACATGGGATATTTAACTATGTGCATTTACCAAGACCTTTATTACTCAATTTTAGTATTGTTTTCTGATTATAGAAGTAAAATATAAAGAAGTTTTTTTTGGAAATGACCTGAGTCACCTCTCAGGATGCACGAAGCAGATACATTGAGGTGGCCTTAGCTAACGGAAGTTTCCGGTGAGAAAGTTGTTTGTACAGGAGCTGGGCAGCAGCACCTGTGGCCTTGGGGACTCTGGGCTGTGGGTCCCTGGGTTCCAGATGCAGGTGCAGTGTGACAGTGGACAGCTGAACCTCACTCTGCTGGGGGCGCGTCCCCCTCTGTCAGGCGCAGAGGAGGTGGCTGGGCGAGTTCACGTCCCTGTGGGGCAGACCGTCTCTGGCTCAGTGTGGCGGGTGCTGAGCGAGTAGGCAAGGAGCCCTGCCCCAGCCCCACTCGATTGGGGGACCCAGGCGACACAGGGAGGCAGGCGTGAGGATGGATGCCGGGTTGGGTGTCGGTGGGGAGAAGTAACGGGAAAGCACTGTGGGGGGTGCTTGGCATGGGAGGCACGGGGGGCGCTGAGACTCCGGGCCGAGCACCGGCAGGGCACAGGTCCTGGGCAGACGGCCCGTCCCATTCTGTGGGCCACGGAGGCCTTGCAGGTCGTTCTAAGGACTGCGGCTCCAACTCAGGTTGAACGGAGAAGACCCTGGAAGGCTGTCGTCGGAGGGGGGCAGGGTCCAGTTTGCATTTTCATGGCACCCCCTGAGATGGACCCGCACTGCTCAGAGGCCCTCCCGGGGTGCCCCGGCCCTGTCCCTTTCCTCTCCCCCTTCCGCCCCTTCCTCTCCTTCTCTGTGGGCCAGGGTATGTATGTGTTAGTGCATGTGTGCTGGTGTGTGTATGTATGTGTTGGGGTGTGTGAATTGGGGTATATTTTGGGGAGTATGTGTGGGATATATGTGTATTGGTGTGTAGTATGTGTTTGTGCTAGGGTGTATGTGTGTTGGGATATGTGTGTGTTGCTGTATGTGTATGTATGTGTTGGTATGTGTATATGTGTTGGAGTGTGTTTGTGTTGGGATATGTATGTGTTGGTGTGTGTGTTGGGATGTGTGTGTGTTGGGATATGTGTGTGTTGGGGTGTGTGTTGGGGTGTGTTTGTGTTGACATATGTGTGTGTGTTGGTGTGTGTGTTGGGATATGTGTGTGTTGGGATCTGTGTGTTGGGATATGTGTGTGTTGGGATCTTTGTGTTGAGATATGTGTGTGTGTTGGTGTGTGTGCGTGTGTTGGGGTGCGTTTGTGTTGGGATGTGTGTGTTGGTGTATGTGTTAATGTGTGTGGTGTGTTGGTGTGTGTGTGTGTTGGGGTACATGTGCATTGCAGGTGTGTGTCGGGGTTGTGTTCATGCACACCTTTGGGGACCCCGGTTTCCTCACTGAGTAGCAGGATTCGTGGGGGCACCCAGGGCCCCATCTGTGGACGAGTCGTCGTGTGTTGAACCGGTTTCCTGTCTCGGGCCAGGCGGAGCGTTCCAGTTGTTCTCAGGTATGAACAATGCGCTACCGTTTCATACGTGTAATTCTATTTAAGGCACAAACAACACCTTCAGAGTCTCCGGACCCCCAGTCCTGCGTTTGGACGGCAGAGCCCAGCACAGACCGTGGTCTCTGGGCGGCCGCAGCCAGCCGTGAGTCTCGGGCGTGGACGACATAAACTTAAGACTCGGTCCTGCAGGCCCAGGACGGCCGGTGGCAGAGCTGTGACACCGGGCCCAGCACCCCGCAGTGGCTCTGCTGTGCCCACACCTTCCGTTCTGGGCAGGAGGACAGGTCTTTGCGCGGAGTTACAAAGGGGACTGACTCCCTTTGGCACTGGAGAGAGGCCTTTTCTGTTTTGTTTTCTTGGCCTTTCCAAGGGAGGCTGGAAGGCCGTGTGGTTCAGAATCGTGTTCGTGAACCTCAGGGGCCTCGGCTGTTGGCAGCCTGGCTGATGCTCAGTCCGTGTCTAGTCCCATCCTGTGCCGGTCCAGGGCAGGGAGTGTGTGCGCACGGGTTCTCTCATTTACAGACCAGGATGCTTCTGAATTCCTCAGTAGTGTCCGCCTTTTAGTTGTGGGGGGAGAATTCTAACGTCACGTTTGCAGCACAGCTTTCTGCTTCTGTGTCCTTGACTCACGCTGGGTCGCTGTCCCTCATCCCCCTGCTCACCCCTGCCCTCTCGGGCGTGCCGAGGAGCGGGTAATAACCATGGTGGCCGTGAGGACCAAAGATGCCACTTACCACGGCCATGCTGGTGCCAGGGAGCCTGAGTCAGTGTCACTGGGGGGACACAGGGGGATGGGGCAGACACTGACCCAGGTGACACAGTCCCAGCTGGCTAACCCCCGATGGCATCAAAGGGCCAGCCCCCAGCCCTTTGCGAAGCCCTGGATCCTCAAAGGATGACTTGCACCCTAGAAAACGGAATGCATGCTGGGTGCGTCCCATCAAACGTGGCCCTGTGGGATCAGGGCTGAGAAAACCCTGTGAATAAGGCCAGGGTAGGGCACCCTGTGTCTGCCAGCTGCCACCTGCTCCTGACCCTGGGCCACCGACTCTCCCCCTCCAAACTGCCTCACTTGCCCAATTTTAACCACAGCTTGTTTGTCGGCCTTTTTGGGAGAATGCTGGGGGCCAAGGGACGAGGTAGGGTGACGCTGGGCTTGACCTTCAAATGGACGTAGGTGGGAACCGTGACTTCAGCGCCGGTGACGATAATAATGATATAATGTCAATAACCCAGGAAGAGCTGGTGTTCACGGGGCACCTGCCCTGGCCAGGCACGTGCGAAGTGCCCCGCGAATAGCGTGCAGGAGTTTTGGGGAAAGTTGTGAAATATGGATGTGATGGACACAATTCCTCACACTCCTGCTTTGCTCCCCCAAGTCCCTGGGACACGGTGTTACCCAGATGACCAGGGACCGGTCTGTAACCCGGTCAGAGGTATGTATCACCCGGCCTCGCTGGACACCCTGCCTTTTGGTTTGGACACACTTGGTGGCCTTCCCACACCGTGATCTGCTGCCCTGGGCTCAGCCCTGACGTCCTCCCCTCTGTGAGGCTGCACAGCCCACAGGGGCCCCGGCCTGCCGAGCCCCTCCTCACTGCCGTCTGCCGGCGGCCCCACCTGTGTCCTCAGATCGTAAGATTTGCCGGGGGGTTTCCCTGAGGGGACTAAGGGACCCCAAAGGACACTGACCCAGTGGGCAGCGCCAGCTGTCTCTCAGGGCAGGAAGCCTCCGCGACGGGGCTGTGTGGACGGCGCCTCGTCTGTGCCCGTGAGGTGCAGCTCCCGGCCCCAGGGAGGGGCGATGTTCCCTGGGGGACACCGTGCTGCTCTGTGCCCCCCCAAGAGCAGGCTGCTCCCCGGTCCCCTGTGCGACCCCAGAGCACAGTGACGGCTGCAGCTGCCCTTGAGGCAGGAACACGTGCCCCGACTGGTCAGCACTTGGTGGCACCCTGGCTGGGAACCGTCCTACCCACCTGTAAAAAGGGGCTGACGGTAGGAGCCACCTTCCGTCCTGTCTTGACGTTTACCCGAAGCAACAGTCTGCGTCGGTCTCGGGCGCCGTTCTGAGGGCCGCGTGTTCCGTGGGCACAGTTCCCACAGCCGACCAGGGGGTGGCCGCGGCGCGGCGCTCACGGGGCAGGTGGGGATATGAGGCTGAGAGAAGCTAAGTCCCCCCCAAACACACAGCCTGCTGTGGGGGCCGCAGCCCGGCAGTCTGGCTCCAGAGTCACCCTCTGCTGTCCCATGTATTCCATGGGAAGTGCCAAGGACAGAGCCTGGCTCGGCGTGAACTCCTGAGGCGATGCCACCCCCCACTGTTGTCCTCCTGGTGCGTCCTCAGAGCCGGGCGTGTGTCTGTGTCCCTGAGACACCAACGGCGGTTGCTGAGCCGCGAGCGCTCACACCTGGCCCGGCTGTCCTGCTCCCGGTTACCGTTGACTACGGCCAAAGCACTCAGATTGAACCAGCCGAGGCCAGAGGCAGACGGAGCACGAGAGACCAGGCGTGGGCTTCCGGTGTCCTCTGCCAGTGGCGGCGTGGCCAGCACTCGCTTCTCCTGACACTGATGTGCCACACCTGGTGCGCTGGGAGAGTTTTCACTGGGCCCTGGCGCTCGGGTGCCGCATGCCCTGCCCCGTTCCCCACGTACCCCCTGCCCTTTGCCTGTCCTCAGCTCGGGGGTCTCCCCGCCGTGCACGGGAGACATCCTTCCCAAGCAGGGTCCTGCACACAGGCGCGAGCTGTCCTCATCCGCTGTTCTTCATTCCACATGCATTTACCGAGCACCTGCTGTGTGCCAGACCCTAGGTCAGTCACTGGGGACACAGCCGTGAGCCAGGCAGACCCAGGCCTCCAGGCTAGTGGGCAGAGGGACACGGATGGTCTCAGCCTCGCCGACTTTCCCTCTGGGGACGATTGTGCCAGGGAGGAGGGAGAGGAGGATGGGGCGGGGGTTGGGAACGTGGGCTCTCTGGTCCATGGCGCCGGGTGTGCCAGGCTGTCACGGGGCAGGAACCCTCAGTTTTCTCATCTGCAAACTGGGAGTGTTAATGCCACCTCGCAGGGCTGTTTGGAGGCCGCTGTGAGGACACACACCTGGTCTAGCGCCACGCAGGGCTCACAGTGTGCGCTTGAAGAATACAAGCGCCCACCCCACTCACGGCGTGGCTGCCTAGGCGGGCAGCTCCAGCCCACAGTCGACTGCTCAGAGCCTGCTGGCGCCCGGGGAGGAAATCTGCCTGGAGAAGAGGAAGGGAGGGGCGGGGGGAAGACGCCGCGTCTGAGGTTCTTCAATGTCTGTTACATCCCTGGCCCTGCCAGAACGGGCTGCAGGGCCTTCCTTGACCGTGAGTAGCACGGCTTTTGTTGGCTGACCTGGAGTCTGCTCTTGCTGCGATGACAGCTTCTGCTGCTGGGAGTTGAGGCCCTGGGCTGCCCCCGCCCTGTCCCTGTGGGGTCCCAGCCAAGCCACCTGCACATGGAGACACGGACGTGCCAGCTCTGGTCTGTGCTGGACCCTGGTGATGGCAGGAAATGTAATAAAACAAAGAAAGGTGACTTGTTGGGCTTTGGTGGCTGAATCTGTCCCTGAGCCTTGCAGGCTGCCAAGACACAGCCGCACTGAGGCATCAGCGTCATGGTCAGTGGTTGGCGCTCCAGGTAGTTTTGGTCGAGCGGATGACAGTCCTCTAAAGGCTCGTGAGGACTTTGGGGCTGCAGGGATCTTGAAGAGCCTGGAGCTGGGGGGCCCTCACTGCTCGAGGTCGAGGCAGCCCCCCCTCCAGCAGTCGGACAGTGGGGGTGCTGAGCCCATCCCGCTTTGTCAGGGCCTGACTGGGTGCTGACAGTCCCGGTTCCAGGAACCCCAAGTCACGGGAGGCAGGACAAAGCCTCAGGCCTGGTTCACAGGTGGGCAGGAAGGGCCCTCAGGGCCCTGGGCTCCCTGCACAAGCTGGCCCTCTGGAGCCAGGGGGGCGTGCAGGCCCCGAGGAGGAGGAGGGTGGGGAGCTCAGGGCTTCCCAGGCCTGGGGTACAGGGCATGGAACGGGCCAAGAGCAAGGCTGGCTTCACGGCTTGCGACCAGGGCAGTTTCATGGGGCCCCACTCAGAAGGGCCAGTGCTGGGGTTCATGCTCTGTGGTCCCCAGCTTGAAATTCTTAAGCATTTTTGCCCAGGACTTTGTGTTTTGTAAGTGGGGTCAGTGGGGCTGTAGAGCAGGCCCTGGGGCCTGGAGCTTGGGCTTGTGATTGTACCTCCCTGTCCCCTGTCCAGCTCCTGAGACCCCAGGACAGGGCCTCAGCTGCCTGCTCTCCTCCCCTGGGGCCCCTGGCCCCTCCTGGAGTTCCCCCCGCCCCCCCGCCCACCTTCGGTGTCTCAGGAGTCCATGGGGGCCTGCCTGGGCCCGGGGAGCGTCAGGGTCGGGCGCTCATGCCGTGGCATTTCAGGGCGGGCAAAGCAGTGCCACCCTCACCCTGAACTGGTGGCCCCCAGCACGTTCGCGGGTGACCTTGTCCAGGCAGTGATTGCGTCCCAGCTCCAAGGTGGCTGTTGCTCAGGAGTGGCCGGTCCTCTTTGGGACCTGTGGGAAGGGGGTCAACTCCTGTCTCCCTGGCTGGGGCCCCACATTTTGATTTTGCACTGAACCCTGAAAACCGTGGGGACAGTTCTGCCTGAAGAGCCCGTGGCCAGAGCGTGAGCAGCGAAGGAGGTGCCCTGGGCATGGGGCTGGGCTTGTGTGGGGCAGGTACTCGGCAGGCCGCGGAGGGCAGGGATGGGTTCTCATCACACTTGTTGGGGCACTTGCCGTGTCCCTGCATCTGGACTGTGGTGGCCATAGGGCAGGGAGGTGACCGAGACCATCTTGGGCACCGGCAGAAAGAGGGGTGTTCTTCCCGGCACCCCCTGGGGCACAGCACTGCCCAGGTTCGTCACTCACAGGGCTTCATGTGGGACCAGAGACTGGCAAGGACTAGAGTCGCTTGTCCACTGCATTCCTTCTAACAGGGGAAACTGAGGCCCTGAGGGGGTGATGGTCCCCTCTCCCACCAAGGTAAGATCCCTCAGGGAGTTGGTAGCAAACAGCTGGCGTTAAAGCAGTTCATTTGGATTTCTAGGCAGAAATAGAAATACTTCAACAGCACATATAGAGAAACTGAGGCTCAGAGTGGCCAAGGCTGCCACTTATTAGTGAGTGAGGGTCCTGAGATTCGAAAGTGCAGCTTCCGGCACCAGCACGGGCTCCTCTGCCCTGTGGGGGAGCCATGGCTGCTGTCTCCCCTGCAGTGTGCCCCTGGAGTGGGCTGGTGAGAACCAGGCTCCAGTGTGCCCCTGGAATGGGCTGGTGAGAACCGGGCTCGAGTGGCGGGGCTGAAACCAAGCCCACTCATGCGCCTGGCTTCTCTGCTGGAAGCAGGCTGATTGCACAGGCCGGGGGTGTTGAGTTTGCATTTCCTGTGCAGTGGGAGGCATATTCATTTATGCATATTCATTTATGCAAACCACCCTCCATTTGCTCCCTCTTCCTGTCTGGACATTGGAGCCTAAAACCCCTGGACCCCTCCCTCCTCTCGCTGTTCCAGCCCACATACCAGCCACTGGGGGACAGATGCTCCCCAGCTGGCTGCCCTGGGCTCCCTGGCACAGGGAGGGTTGTCTGCCGTCTGCTTCCCCCTTTTTCTTCATTGCGGAAAACCCACATAACAGAAAACTCACCGACTTAACCATTTTAGAGCGTACAGTTCGGTGGCATTTAGTACCTTCGCATGTCATGCAACCGTCATCACTGTCTAGTCCAGAACATTTTCACCACCCAAAGAAGAAACTGTTAAACTAAACTGGATTTGGCCTGAGATGCCTCGTCCTCGGGTCCTTGTGTAACCAGCTGCAACCTAATGTCGCACGTGAACTAGGGGCGCCTGGCTTGCAGAGGGCTCCTTAACAGGTGCCCAGGCGCAGGCGGCCGCAGCAGCTCGGTGAATTGCAGGCGGCCCACTGAGAGGCCCACGTTCACGCAGCCTGCGGCCTGCTGCCGCCCGTCGAGCTGTCTCTGGCCTCATGTCGCTTTCTGTCCGCCTGCGCTGCCTGCCACGTTGCAGGCTGGGATTCTCAGAACCTGCCCTGGTTCTGAGGGCTGCCCGATTCTCAAACCGTTCTCTGCTCAGTTCAACTCTTCAATTGAACTTGTCTGAGGTTCTTCCTTTTATTAATAACAAAACCCCATATCCATTAAGCAGTGACTCCCCATTCCTGCTCTCCCAGGCCCCTGGCAGCCAGAAACCTCCCTTCTGTCTCTGCGGATTGGCCTGTTCTGGACATTTCATGTTACGGAACCAGACGATACACGGCCCATCATGGCCAGCTTTTTTCACTCAGCTCAGTGTTTCCGAGATTCGCCTGGGCTGGAGCACGCATGGTGCCCCATTCGTTTTTATGGCCGAGTAGTATTCCATGGTATGGGTAGACCACTTTTGTTTATCCATTCGTCAGTTAATAGATAATTTGGGTAGTTTCTACTTTTTGGCAGTTATGAATAATGCTGCTATGAGCACTCGTGTACAAATTTCTGTGCGGATGCAGGCTTTCGATTCTCTGGGGTAGGTGCCTAGCAGCGGGAGTGCGGGGCCATGGCGCACTTCTAGGTTTAACTTGTTGAGATGCCACCAAACTGTTTAGTTTGGGCCACTTTACCTCCCCCAGCAGTGTACGAAGTTTCCAACATGTACTGCTACTTCTTTTTTTTTTTTGGAGGCAGAGTCTCACTCTGTTGCCCGGGCTAGAGTGCCGTGGCGTCAGCCTAGCTCACAGCAACCTCAAACTCCTGGGCTCAAGCGATCCTTCTGCCTCAGCCTCCCGGGTACCTGGGATTACCGGCTTGCATCACCATGCCCGGCTAATTTTTTCTATATATTTTTAGTTGTCCGGTTAATTTATTTCTATTTTTTTAGTAGAGACGGGGTCTTGCTCTTGCTCAGGCTGGTCTCAAACTCCTGACCTGGAGTGATCCTCCCACCTCGGCCTCCCAGAGTGCTAGGATTACAGGCGTGAGCCACCGCGCCCGGCCCATACTACTTTTGTATTTCCATTGTAGCCATCTTAGAGGGCGTGAAGTACCTCATTGTGATTCTGATTTGCATTTCCCTAATGACCAATCACATTGAGCAACTTTTCATATGCCTGTTCACCATTTGGAGAAATGTCTACATTCGAGTCCTTTGACCATTTTTAAATTGGTTTGTTTGTCTTTTTTGTTTTTGTGATAGGGTCTTGTTCTCTCGCCCAGGCTGGCGTGCAGTGGTGGGATCATAGCTCACTGCAGCCTCCAACTCCTAGACTCAAGCGATCCTCCCACCTCAACCTCCAGAGCAGCTGGGATTACAGGCACATGCCACCACCCCCAGCTGATCTTTTTATTTTTTGTACAGGTGAGGGTCCTGCAATGTAGCTCAGACTGGTCTCAAATCCCTGGCCTCAAGCGATCCTCCTGCCTCGGCCTCCCAAAGTACTGGGATTACAGGTGTGAGCCACCAGGCTGGCCTTGCTTGTCTTCTTGTTGTTTTCATGGATGAGGCAAACAAGGATCAGAGAGGGTGAGTAACTTGCCCCAGGCCACATGGCAAGAAGGAGAGAAGACAGCCTCTGAAACCCTTGCTGGGACCTTGAGGGGGCTCAATGAGTGGCACTAGCTTCTAAACCACTGCGTGATCACCCTACATTGAAGGCCCAGCTTTCTGGCTGGATGAAGGGACAGGGGACCCGTAGTGAATTAGAAAATCCGGGAGCCGCTTGGTACAGAGCAGGCATCTAACGGACGGCAGCTGGTATAAGCAGTGGTTTATGACTAGCTAAGCACACCTACCGTGTGTCAGGGGACAACACTCTCAGACCCCGAACAGCAAGACCGCCTGTGGGCAGAGGTTTGGAACTGGATGCTCTGTTAGCACATTAGAAGCAGCCCCTTCCCCCAGACAACCTGGAGCCAGGGCACTGGGCTCTGCCTCTGATGCTGTGTGGCCTCAGGGTAGTTACTTGACCTTTCTGAGCCTTACTTTCCAAGTTTCCAGACTCTGTTGAATGAGGGAGCTGGATTTGCTTTTTACCTAAGGGAGGTGACAAGGCGGTGTGTAAGTCAGAGAGGTCCCCGCGTGATAAGAAGAATACTGGACAGCACAGCATTGCACAAAGAATATGGGAACTGGGCACGCCTGGACCTCACTCCCCATTCTGCCACTTCCCAGCCCGTGGGCACTTTGCCTCCCCTGCCTCGGTTTCCCTGTGTGTAAAACATGGCTAACAACAGCACCCTTGAGGGGTGCTGGGAGGAATATGTAACCCAGTGCAGGGCACGATCTGAGCACACCCAGGCACATCGTGGGCCTTCCAGAAATAACAGCCACACCTTGGGTCCCCAGGCTCCAAGTTTGGGGCTCCCCTGTGCCCACCCCCGCCCCTTGCATCCTGTCCCCGAAGTGGGGTGAGGAAGCCACTGCCAGGGGAGGGCAGCAGCAGCTCGTGTCACATGCCCCCCAGACCCGAATCACACAGTGCTGCCAGTTTTTATCTGTGGCGGGTTGAGCGTGGTGCCCTGGGGACACCCTGTCCTGGTCTGTTTCAGGCAGCCCCTCGCCTGTGTGGCACGGGCCATTTGTCACCCTGACAGTATTGACAGGGCTGCTGCTGGTGTGGGACGGAGCCTACTCCCCTCAAGGCAGCACCCAGGAGACCCTGCCCGGAGGACGTGTGGACGGTGGGAGGCTGGGGGAAGAGCCATTTAACCCCTAGTGGTGCCACCTGTGGAAGGGGTGCTCCTGCCTCCTTTGGAGGGTCGTGTGAGGGCGAGTGGGGGCGTGTGCCTGGCACCGGGACGGGCTGTGCCAGCTTCCTAGGGCTGTCATGACAAGGCGGCGCAGACGGGGTGCCTGAAACAGGACTGTATTTCTTCCTGCTTCCGGAGGCTGGTCTGAGATCCGGTCACCGGGTCAGTCCCTTCCGCCTCTGAAGGATGGTCCGTCTCATGCCCCTGTCCTGGCTGCTGGTGGCTTTGGCCATCCTTGTAGTTCCATCACTCCAGTCTCTGTCCTCATGTGGTGTCTCCTTCGTCACATCTCCCTCTCCGTTCTCAAATCCCAAGACCCTTAACTTTGTCACATCTGAGAGACCCTGTTTCCAAACTAGTTGGGTTCCAAATAAGGCTCTGGGGTTGGACACGGACACATCCTTTCAAAGGGCCACCAGTTGACCCACGACAGGCTGTGGGCGTGAGCTGCCCGACTGTGTGCTTAGACTCGGTTTAAGGGTCCACGCCAGCCCGGGTGGGGAGCTGAGCCAGGGCGAGACTCGGGAGGCCCCTGCCCCCAATGCTTTAGGAAAGGGCTGTGGTGGGTCTGAGGGGCGTCTGGGCTACAGCCCGAGGCGGGATGGGAACGCTCAGAGGTGGGGCCCGGCCGGGAGAGTCGGTGTGGCAGAGCCGAGCCGGCTTGCAGGGCCAGGGTGATGGGAGGATAGGGCGGTGGGGGCCTGAGGACGGGCAGGGCCTGGCCCCTCACTGATCCTCTTGCAGCCCTTCCCATCCGAGCTCCATGCCGCGCCCTGCACGGGGAAGGACGGAGCCACTTCCCGGGGCCGCCTGTGGGCAGCCCGGGCCCTGGATGGGAGCTGGGAGAGGCTGGGAGAGAGCATGGGGGGCGGGACTGGACTGCAGGGCTCCCAGCTCCGGCAGGAGTTTGGAGTCTACTTTAAAAGCTGGGGGAGCCACCGGGGGCCTTTCAGCCCAGACGGGACAGTCACCAGTGTCCTCTGTGAGACTGGACTGGGGAGGGAGCGAGGGGGGCAGCTGGGGGACAAGGGAGCTGCTTGTGAGGTGCGCAGCTGAGGCAGCCCCCGGGCGGTGGGGGAGAGAACTGGGGACCCCAGATATGGGGACGGGAGCTCCTGGTTGCGGGCAGGCAGGTCTGGTGCCTGTTTGGCCCTGCTGGTTGTGGTTGCGGCTGAGCAGGGTTGGGATGCCCGCGGGCAGTGAGCGGGCTCTGCGCAGGTCTGGAGCCAGTCAAGAGACTAGATGGTGGGGAGAGGGAGGTGGAGCGCCCCAGAGCTGGCAGTGCACCGTGTGGCTTTCCTGAGGGTGAGGGGCTTCCGGGCTGAGTCCCGGAATCTGCTGCACCTGCCACCCAGGCCCAGGCAGCCCTGGACGACCCAGGCCGCCTGCCATGTCCCAGAGGCTCAGGCCAGGGCAGAACAGAGGTCCCGGGGAGAAGGGAAGTGGGAGACTCGCGCCCCAGTTGGAGGGCGACTCCCCCGCACTCCAGTCGAAGGGGGCTGGTGGCGCCTAATCCGGAGGAGCAGCCTGGGGGCAGGCAGCTGGGCATGTCCACACAGCTTGCTGAGTGTCTCCTCCGTGCCTGCACCCCCTCGGCTCCATTGTCCTCGAGGGTCTTACCCCCAGAGTCCCTCTTCCCCCACCTTGCCCTTCCGAGGCTCCCCTGGGAGTAACACCCAGCCCATCTCTTCACTCCTCTGTCCCCTCTGAGGGCATCGTGCCCACATTTCAAATGACCAAGTGGAGCCTCGGGAGCAAAGCGGCTGCCTCTGGCACCCTGGCGACAAGTGCTGAGCTCACCGCAAGGCCTGCCCCTCCTTTGGGCCACACCACCTCCTCCCTCTTCCTTTCTGAACTGCTCTCTGCGGATCACTTCTGGGTCCTTATTGCTCTTCCAGGTCCTGTCCCCCTGCTGGTCTTTGAGGGGCTGGGCTGCTGGAACACGGCATGGATATAAGTAGCCCTGAAGTTGGCAGGACTTCCCACCCTCTCCTGTTAGCTCCCCCATTGCCCAACTTGCTTCTTCATTCATTTAGTGAATATTTGCTAAGCTCCCCTTGCGTGTCTGGTTTGTTGATAGATGCTGAGGATGCAGAGTGGGGCTGAATGAACATAACTCACCACCTAGTAGGTGAGGCACAGAATTATCAACCGGGCCAGGGAGCAGCAGGTGCAAAGGCCCCGTGGCAGGAGGCAGCATGGCCCAGAGGCCTGTGTGGCTGGAGTGGAGAGGAAGGCACGCAATGGCAGCAGGGGCTGGGGAGCTAGGCATGGCCTGGCCCGTGGGGCCTGGGTAGCCTCTTAAGGATCCTGTTTGTCGGTGGCTCTCCAAAGCATGGAGCCAGACCAGCTCTGTTCTCCTTCATCACACCGCAGGGACATTTCATCTTGCACTGTGACTTACCTCCTCCCTGCTCTCGCCATAGTCACATTCCTTGCTAGATGCCATGGGGGCTGTCATATGACCCCAGCCCCGGGCATGCACTGTAACCTGAGACCCCTAGATACTTTTCCTCTTAACATACCTGGGGGCCCAGGTGTCCTAGGGGAGTCAGATGAGTGGATGGTGGCAAAATGCTCCCCTTTCAGGGGTCTGCCTGTTGTCCTCTCCACTCTGTCTTCTGGAAGACGTTGTGGAGAATTGCTGTAATCTCTTCCTTGAACGTTTGTTGGAATTCACCAGTGAACCCATCTGGGCCTGGTGCTTTCTGTTTTGGATTGATTCCATTTCTTTAATAGCTATAGAATTATTCAGACTGTTTCTTCTTGTGTGAGTTTTGGCAGATTGAGTCATTTAACGTCCATTTAATCTCTTTTTTTTCTTTGTTAGCCTGGCTATAGGCTTATCAATTTTATCAATCTTTTCCAAGAACCAGCTTTTGACTTCATCAATTTTCTCTATTGCTTTCCTATTTTCAATTTTATTGATTTCTGCTCTAATTTTTATTCTTTCTTTCTCTTGTTTTCTTTTTTCTTACTTTGGATTTAATTTGTTCTTCTTTTCCTAGTTTCCTGAGGGGGAAGCTGAGATGATTGATCTTAGATCTTCTTTTCTAATATATGCATTCAAGGCTATCAATTTCCCTCTAAGCACTGCTTTTGCTGCCTCTCAGATTTTGATGAGTTGTGTTTTCATTTTCAATTAGTTCAAAATATTTTTAAATTTCTCTTGAGATTTCTTCTTTGACCCATGTGTTTTCTGGAGGTTTGAATCCTCTCTATCCCGACACTGTGCCGTGGGGTCTTAGCTTCACTTTACAATCTGCACAATAAGCTCCCTGCTGGCTTTACCCAGGGCTGTGCACAAATCATTCATCTGAGCCTCAGTTTCCTCATTTGCAGAGCAGGGAGCACAGCACCAACTTCCCGGGTACCATGGGCTCTCATGGGAGCTGGGATTGGAACCCCTGCCCGCACGGCTCCCAGCCCCAGCACTTCCCTCCTTCCCACCCTGGGCTCAGCATAATGGACCCTCCTGGCAGGTGTCTGGCAAAATGAAAAACGAAGGGAAGGAGGAGCATCTGGAGGGGGTGCCTCTGTAGCAGGACTCCCCAGACAGCCAGCAGGGTCACTTCTCCTCTCCTATTCCTACTAGTGTGGGCGGGCCAGCCCCATTGCTCTTGGAACCGCAGTCTCCTCGCTAGCAACATGGGGATCGTATATATTCAGAGACTGATGACAACAACAGCACCTAACATGTAGGGAGTGCTCGCCACGAGCCGACTTCCACCAGTACTGTGGTCTTCACAGGACTCCTGGGAAGTGGTCACTCTCATTATCACCTTTTCACAGAGGAGGGAGTGAGGGTCCGAGAGGCCAAGTAACCTGCCTGGGCTCACCCAGCCCCCGAGTTGTCCAGCCTGGCCTTGGACCCAGGTAGGCTGACTCCCGGGCGACCTGTTGGGTTGAGAGTGGGGGAGTTGTGTGCCCAGCGTGGTGCCTTTCACGCAGGGCAGGTGCCAGGCGAGTGGTCCCTGGGAGACAGCCCCATCGGGAAGGGTCGGTCCTGCCCCTGACCCGGAGGTCCCCACCCATCTTCTGCCAAGCGGGCCGCCCAGTGGGCTTGCAGGGAGGAGGCCGTGTCCGGGCGTCAGGCTCTGTCTCCCTCTCGCGGGCGACGGGGAAAGCCACATGCGGTTATTTCTGGGAGTGCGGGGCGTTGGGAGGAGCCCTCTGCAGCAGGGCTTTTTAAGGAAAACTCTGACTTGTCTATAAATATCCCCCCTGACGTGTTCTGAGTTCCTGACGCTTCCGGGACGGTGAGGTAGCACACGGCCTACGCGGCGCTCGCCCAGGCTGTTGCGTGATTTTACAGCGGGAGGGAGTTTGAGGTCAGCCAGCGCAGGGTTTTGGGAACCTCTGGCATCTTCCAGAGACACTCGGGGGGCCAGCATTCTGCCAGCTGTTTATTTTGCTAGATGAGGACTAAAAACAGGATCACTATTGTCATCATCATGTCAGAAAGGACGGTGCTGATGCCACAACACGTAGAAAGGATATAATCTCAGAATAAAGGGCAGGGCAATATATTGAACATTTTTTTGTAAAATGAAAAACTCACTGTGGGGTCCTTGGTGTTATGATTCTTCCAGAATCACTGAAAACAGCAGTGGCCAGCACATGCCCAGGGGCCTGGCATTGAGGAGCCCCAGGGCCAGAGGCGCACCTCGGGGAGGCTGGGCCAGGAGCCTGGGCATTGCGCCGGGTCCCTCGGACAGGGGGCTGGCAGGATGGCTAGCGCCTCTGAGACAGTGCGTGCGCCCCTGCATGCTGCCCTGCAGGTAGGGTGGTGGTCCCCGCCTCGCTAAGCAGCCCTGCAGGTAAGACAAGGAAACAGAGAGGGATATGCTATGCAGCTCTGCTGTCCATATGAGAAGTCCTTGTCCTTGTCCCCTTTGCAGCCTGCAGAGCCAAGAAACGCCCTCACGGCGGTCCTGGAGCCCCTGGGGCAGGGTCTGGGGATGTGTTGGGGACGCCGGGCAGCCAGGAGCACCCTGAGGTAGGCCTAAGGACACCTGCCTGGAAAAATATCTCGATGCTGATATAAGTCGAATTGTGTCCTAATCCCAGTACCTCAGAATGTGACTTGACTTGGAAATAGGGTCTTTACAGATGTAATTGGCTGAGATGAGGTCACGCTGGAGTCGGGTGGGCCCTTCATCCAACATGACTGTGGTCCTCGTAAGAAGAGGAGAAGAGACACACAGAGACACGGAGATGGCAGAGCTGCAGCAACAAGCCAGGGAGCACCAAGGACTGCTGACAAGTACCAGAATCCAGGGACAGGCGAGGAAGGACTCTCTTCTGCGGGGTTTGGGGGAGTGTGGACCGGCTGGCACCTGGATTTCAGACTTCTAGTCTCCAGAACTTCATTATAGCAGCCCTAGCAAACAAATACAAGTGCCTAATTAGTGCTAGCACACAGTCGGAGCTTGACAAATGTTTGCTGAATGAATGATGTTTATTGAGTGCTTACTATTTACCAGGCAATGGGCTAAAGGATTTGATGATAGTTAAAATTCATTGTGTGTTTGCTACATGTGAGGCATTCTTATAAACATGTTAGAAGTATCCACTCCTTTAGTCCGTGTGACAACTGCCCGGCCAGGTGAGTGCTACTGTGGTTCTCGTTTTGTGCGCGAGAAAACCAAGACACAAGAGATGCGTCGCTTGCCCAGGGTCATGCGAGCAGCTGAGTGGAGACTCCTACCCAGTGTCAACCTCAGAGCTCTTACTGGTCAGCCCTGCAGTGCTGCCTCCCAGCCTGTTGCCTGGCACACAGTAGGTGCTCGGTAAATGCTCACTGCCTATACCGATTGCTGATCCCAGCTGTGCCAAGAAGTTTCTGGGATTCTGTGAGCGTCCTCAGTTGTCAAACAAGAGAAGTATTTTGCGTTTCTTCCCCAGTCTGCCACAGCCTCCGGTTTGCCGGGCGGGATTTACTAAACAAGGGCCGATTTGATTCTACCTTTAAAATGGTCACTTACTCCAAGAAACCTTCCCTGACCAGCCCTCACCTATAGTAGCACCTGTTGTGGGTTGAATTGTGTTCCCCAAATGATATATTGAGGTCCTAACCTCTGATACCTGTGAATGTGAGCCCATATGGAAATAGGTCTTTGCGGATGTAGTCAAGTTAAGATGAGGTCCTACGAGATCTGGGTGGGTCCTAATCCATGACTAGTGTCCTTATGAGAAGAGACACAGCACACAAGGAGAAGGCCGTGTGACCATGGCAATGGCTGCAGTGACGCACCCACAAGCCAGAGAGGCCCAGGCTTGTGGGCAGCCCCAGAGGCTGAGCTATGACATGGGTGAGGGGCAGTCCCCCCCAGAGCCTCCGGGAGGGCGTGGCCCTGCCGACACTGTGATTTCCGGTTTCTGGCTTCCAGAACTGTGAGAGAATAAATTTCTGTAGTTTTCTGCCACCCGGTTTGTGGTATTTTTAAATGGCAGTTCTAGAAAATGAATACACACCCCAAGCTTTGCCTAGCCGACCTGGGCCCCTCCTCTTCTCACCTCCACCCTACATTCTTTGGGCGTATTCTGGAACCCGGTTTATGTGAACTTCCCCAGTATAGTAGTTCAAACGGCTGGAGCAACCTCCCCTTCATTGCAGGGTCTGTGCTTGCAGGGGAGGGGGTGACCCCTGTGAGAATCCGGGGCTCCGGGGCCAGCGGTCGTGGGCAGACTCTCAGCTTCATCACTTACCAGTGCTGAGACCTTGGCCAACCTGGTGACGTCTTTGATCTCCAGTCGCCTCTTCCATAGAAGTGGCTGCAACATCCTGCGCTGAGAGATGTGAGGGTTAAATGGGAACAGGTGTGAAAGTACCTGGGCAGTAACCGATCTTACCTGATCTTCAGTAAATTCTGCTCGAATTGAACCAAAGAGAATAACAAATCCTCCACTTGGTTCATTCAGTAAATGAAATTAAATTTCTCTTAGTCTCATAGGTTCACAAAATTGAGAAGATTAATTGCACAATATTTTCACCTGTGATTTAGATACATAGGAAAAGAATAACTCAATTATACTAGGTTTTGTACTTTCTGAAAAGAAGAAAAAAGTCAAAGGGATGTAAATTATTTTCTCCTTACATAAGACGAATTCAGGGCTCCTCAACATGCTTCTGCTTTTGTATTCCTCAGTTTCCTAAATATAAGAGGCCCAATTTATACACCCCATCTGATTTGAGCATTTTTAGCATGCCTCAAAATTAGTGTTGATTTAATTTATTTCCACCAGAGATTTGCAAAATATTTCCCTAAGTTATTCTGAACCGGAGGTGATTCATCCAAAGAGAGAGGGTGGTTCTTCACAGCGGGTGTGCCTGGTGTACAAAACCTAGCCAAGCGGGGAGGAGAGGGGCCTTCAGGGGCCCCTCCCAGCCGGCCCACCCCTCCAGGTGTTGCCCCATGAGTGCCCGCTCCTGGAGTCTGCATTGCCCTGGGGAGGAGGTGAAGCCCCTTGGCTTGGCCGGACGCCTTTGAGAGCTGGTCCCGCTCTGCACACCCACCCTCACGCCTGACCCTTCCTGTTCACGCACTCACTCAAAACCCCTCCAGCCCGACAGGGAGGCGCACAGAGAGGTCTGTGCACGGCCTGGCATCGCCCCACCCACACAGTGCCTGTCAAGCCTCTCGTTTCCTAGGAAACCTTTCTTTGGCACACTTCTCACCCCCCTTCCCTCCCCAGGGAGGACCCTCCTTGGCGTCCCCAGCCACCGTGCTTCTCTCTGCCTCTGCTTCCTGCCCTGGGACCTGCACACTCTCCTTCTAAGCAAAAGCGCCTCTCTGGACCCACTCTGGACAGACCCCATGGCATCCCAGAGCCTGTGTGTCATGTTGAATCGAAAACCAAAGCCTGTGGGGCTGTGATGTATTCGTTAATACCGTAGGTTCTCAATATGAAGCGGTGTTTACCGAGGAGATGCTTATTAAATGTTCCTGAAGGAGGGAGCGGGTGAGGGAATGACCGAGTCAGGTGTTGTCCTTGGTAAATTTTCCAGCTCTGAGGTGCAATCCAATTACACTAGCTGCAGCAAGTCTTTTAAAAACCCTCACACTTAGAGCAAAATTGGTCATATTATTAAGTAAAATTCCCCAAGATGCAATAAAGTGCAGTGAAGTTCTTTCTATAGTGCTGACATGTGGACCAGCTAACGCTGTTAAATCAGCGTTTTTAATGTGTGGTTTTATTGGATCTGATTTCACTGGGTTTTATCATAAGATGACTCATTTGCTTTTGAACTGAAATGAAACCTACAGTTATTAGGCACTTCTCATCCTCAAGCCCACACTGGGCACTTTTATCATTGTGCAGAACGGCGGGCCCGGGTGGGACCTCATCCTTATTCCTCGTCAGTGGTCACCATGACACCACCATCACCGTCACTGTGTTACTGGTCCTCTCACCCTCGTTGCCACCGGCAGCAGAGCCACTAACAGCTGTGGAGCACCTACTCCACGCCAGCCACCATTCTAAGCATTTCACGTTTTTCATGTAACCCTCACAGAAACCCCACGTGATAGGCACTATGCTATTATTCCCATTTTGCAGATGAGGAAATTAAGAGTAGGATAATTCAGGGACTTCCTCAAATACACAGCCAGTGAGTGCCAGAGCAGCTGGAAATCAGACCAGATGCTTGGTCTCATTTTCATTCATTCAACAAACATTTTCTGAGAGGGCCTGCGCTGTAGCAGGCACCACTGCAGGGCTTGGGGCTGCAGGGCTCACGAGACAGAGGCAGGAGGTCCACATTCGTGTGCAGGTGTGTGTGGGGCGGGACACAGACAGCGAGGAAGGGAACAAAGGCACAGGAGTAATTTCAGGTAGATATAAGGGCCAGGAAGAAATTAAAACACGGTGATGGACAGAAGGTGACCACAGGGCAGGAAGAACCCGAGACTGTATGTCCAGGGAAGATCTGAGTAGGTGACATTTGAGCTGAAACCAGGAGAACAAGAAGGGGGAGAACGGGGGGCAGGGCTCCAGGCGAGGGGTGGCGAGTGCCAAAGCCGCCAGCCTCACTCTGGGAGCAGGCAGAGGCTGGTGAGTCTCCAGGGTCCTGAGCGGGGGTGGGGGCTGGGGGGGCCACTGTTGGAGTTTGGGTTGATCCCACGTGAGATGGGGGCGGTTTCAGCAGGCGAGCGCCATGATCCTGCTTAGGTTTGGCAAGGCCGTGTGGGCTGCGTGTGCAGAATGCATTGCGGGGGCAGGCGTGGAGATGGGGTGGCCAGTCTGAAGGTGCCCGTCTCCATCCAGGAGAGAGACGTGCTTGGCCAGAGTGGGGTGGTGGCTGTGGAATCAGAGGAAGTCAGGGGCATCTGGGAGGCTCGTGGAAGTGGAGTCAACAGGGATGACGGATCAATTATCTGTGGAGGGTGCAGGAAAGGGAGGGATAAGGACGCTGGTGACAGCTCTCACCACATGCCACCTAGTGTTCAAGTGCATTGTGTACAATCAGCCTCACATGTCCCTAAGGTGGTGCCATTGTGATCACCATGGAAACCACAGGAGGGAACTGAGGCAGGAGAGCGAAGGTAACCCAGCTATTTAACATCACTAAGGTAGCGGAGCCAGATTCCAGCCCAGGTGTCCTGTGGATGTTTGCTGAATGGATAAACGAGTCAGGGCGTTGCTCACAGCTCCGCACATGGGCGCAGGGCAGTGGCGAGCTCCCTGAAACACTGGTTTCATTGGATTAGAGGCAGACACCACCCCATTAACGTGCTTGCAGGAGGAGTGGATTAGTTCTGTCGGATTTGGGTAGATTTATTAAACATGCCATTTCCCCTGGTGTAAAGGTTTTACTTCTCCACTCACTCATTTTTTTGCCAGAGGCTCAATTGATTTTTTTCATTGCACTTATTGATTTCTAAATGACATTTTGACTTTTCCCTTGAATATCTCTTGTGTTTTAGCTCATAAATCTTTGACACGGTGCACTGGCCCTGGCTTTGGGTGGTTGTGGGAAGTGCGGAGATGCTGCTCCCCGTTTCCCGGGAAGGGGCTGCCGGGCCCGCAGATCTCCTTTGCTTTCAGGCCAGAGTGTTTCAGCTTTGCTGTTGTCCTTTCTCAGCCATAGGAAGATCCAGTTTCACATGCAGTTTGTTATCTGAGAAGTTCAGTGTTTCAGACTCTGAAAACAATGGTCTGATTATCCTTCTTATGAGTCTAATACTACATCATTGTTCTGTTCTTTTCTTTTCCTTTCTTTTCTTTTCTTTTTCTGCAATACGGTCTCACTATGCTGCCCAGGCTGGAGTGCAGTGACCATTTACTGCAGCCTTGAACTCCTGGCTCAAGCAATCCTCTCGCCTCAGCCTCCCAAGTGGCTGGGACTACAGGTGTGCACCACTGTGCCCAGCATCATATACTACATCATTGTTTTTTGCTCTAAAGCTCACTGTAACTTTGATTTGTCTTTTAAAGTTACTGGATTTTCAGAGCTGAAAGGTATTCAGCAATCATGTTCAACCCTCCCATTTCATAGTTGAGGAAACTGAGTTCTAAGGAAGGAAAATGATTTGTCTAGAGGGTAAGGGATGAGGGAGACCAGTTTAGTGGAGGACATGGGGAGTGGACAGTTGGACCTTATGCAGTGTATCAGTTAGCTATTGCTGTGTAACAAACCACCCCAAAACTTAGTAGTTTAAAAAAACATTCATTTGCTTGTGGTTCTGCTATCTGAGCCAGGGTCAGCTGGGTGGGTCTTCTGGTCTCATTTAGTGACTTTCAACAGTCCTCTGGAAGCTTGCCTCTGCCTGAGTGATCCAGGATGCCTCAGTTGGGCTGGTTAGAACAGCTGGAGGCTGGTTGAGCCTCTCTGTCCACGTGGAGAGTCCAGAATGAGAGCCAGCCTTCTTTACAAGGTGGCTCAGGGCTGCATGAGGGTGAAAGCGTAAGCTTCATGGGCCTTAAGTCACACAGGGTCACTTCCTTCTCTTTCTATTGGTCCAGGCAAGTTACAGGTCAACCCAGACTGGGTTCCCAACAGGTTTCCCAGTAGGAAAACAGATTGTACCTTTTGGTGGAAGGGGTAGCAAAGTCGCTCTTCCCACTCAAACTACAAAAGGGCATGTAGGCTGGGAGGGATTGTTTTGAGATCATTCATTTCAAATCTCCGGGTTCTAGCACCGCACCTTGCCCAGGGCCCAGGGACTGTCTGCTGAACTATACTGAACTGCGAGAGAAGTGGCTTGAACCCAAGGTTGCCTGACTCCTGGACAGTGCTGGCTGTACACTTAAGACCTCAAGGGCATAGGCCAGATTGCCCACGACAGACCGTGTCATGTCATCATGCCAATGGAAGTCCAAACTCACCCCTTACCAGCTGTGTGATCTTGGGCAGGTTAATCAAATTCCCTGAACCACAGTGGCCTCACTTGTATTCTGAGGATATTGCACCTACCTCAAGGTTGTTCTGAAGGCAAATGGTTTAAAAATGTTCCGTGCTGGCCATGAGCATCCGACAATGATAGCAGTGATATCAGTGTCATCTTTATCAGAGCTTTGGGGTCAGAAGGACATAATAATGGCGGCCAACACTTGTCAAGTGCTTGCTATGTCCTGGCCCCCACAGCAGGCACTTGCTATATATAGGCTGTCTCATTCGGTCCCCAGGAACCTCAGATAGGTGTTTTTGTTGACCACGTCGATATGAAGAAACCGAAGATCAGAGAAGGTAAATTCACGTCAGATCATTGGCGATGGAGCAGTTTTGGAGCCCAGACACTCTCATATCAAGGCCCTGAACTTTTAACAACCAAATTCAAATATTTGGACAAATTATTTAAGCTCTCTGGAATTTTGTTCCCCAAGTTCTGTTAAAAAACATAGGGCTTACAAATTTCTTAGTGCCGAGCCTGGCTAGAACGTGCTTGTGGACACTTGGTATGTTGCCCTGCCGAGATCCTGCCTCTGTGGCTGGCCAGCTGTGGGCCAGCCAGCATGGTGAGCTGGGAGGACAGCACGACTCTCTCCCCACTCCCTCCTCGCCTCTCCCGGCTGGGAGTGGCTGAAGTTTTAAGCCAAGGGCAGCTGCTGGACTAATGGTTTTCCTGTTTCATAATTTATTGTTTTTCTTGCTCCTAGATGGCCAGAGTGCTCAGTGGCCATCTTTGTCTAGGGGGAGTTGGCAGCAATGACCCTGGGCTTCTCAGGGTAGAGTCCTACATCAAGCCAGTGCTCCCTTCAGATTCTCTGAGGCTAAGATGAACTGGTGGCCTGAGGTCGGTCCAGAGAGGCCCCCTCAGAGGAATGACGTGCGTCTAACCTTCGGCCGTGCGTAGTGTGGCTTTCCTCGATGCCTCTGCAGCACTGACACCTTTGCTGCAGACTTCCTTGATGCTCCTGATGTTGTCCGTGGCCAAACAGAAAGGTCCTCCAAGATTACCCGGGCCAAGCCCTTTATTTAGTGTTTGAGGAAACTGAGGCCCAGGCCCCCCTGTCCCTGAGTACCTTGCTTTTGTTTCCAGCTGTCATCCTTTTTTTTTTTTTTTTGAGACAGAGTCTCACTCTGTTGCCCTGGCTAGAGTGCCGTGGTGTCAGCCTAGCTCACAGCAACCTCCAACTCCTGGGCTCAAGCAATCCTCCTGCCTCAGCCTCCCCAGTAGCTGAGACTACAGGCATGCGCCACCATGCCTGGCTAATTTTATATATATATATATATATTTTAGTTGTCCAGCTAATTTCTTTATATATTTTTTAGTAGAGATGAGGTCTCACTCTTGTTCAGGCTGGTCTCGAACTCCTGAGCTCAAACGATTTGCCTGCCTTGGCCTCTCAGAGTGCTAGGATTACAGGTGTGAGCCACCACGCCCGGCCCCAGGTGTCATCCTTGATCCTCCTCCTAGAGCTTCTGAGGCTGCATCAGAAGAAGCCATGGAGCTCTGTCTGGGTCTCTTGAGTTGGCTCTTGAGATGCTCCCCCTGGGAGAGCCAGCTGCCATGATGTGAGGATCACAAGCCATGTGGAGTGACCACGTGTAGGTGCCCTCGTGGACTGCCCCACTGAACTCCCAGCTGGCCACCAACACCAGCCCCCAGCCGTGTGAAAGAGCCACCTTGGACGTCCAGCCCAGTTGGGCCTTCAGATGACTGCAGCCCTGCTGCTGTCTGCAGCCGGGTGAGACACCAAGATGGACACTCAGCTAAGCCCAGTCAGCCTTCGGAACCAGCACAGGAGACACTCACACGTTGTCGTCTCAGGGCAGTTTGTTACCCAGCAGTAGGCAGCCGGGGCACTTGGCATCTCCACTTGCCTGTCTCCTGCACCCAAAAGGTCTTTCCTCAGACATTTTCATAACTGACCCCTTCTCGTCATTGATCTTGCTTCAAAAGTCACTTCTCGTAGAGGCTCTTGCAGCCTCTGATGTGGTTTCTTTTGCAGTTGCTTTGTGTTATGTTTTCACATGACTAAGACCTGTTACAGAATGCTGGCAGAACTGTATTCCAGGAGGTGATGTTTGTGTTTTATCTAAATGCCCAATAGAGACACACAGAAACTTTTAACATTTAATAATTTTCAATTGAGGTATAGATACATACAGTGAAGTATACAGATCTTAAGTGTACAATTTGATGAGTCTGGACAGATGTGTAACCATCACACAAAGTAGATATTGGACATTTCCATCACCTCAGAAAAATCCCCTGCCCTTTTGTAATCAATTGTCCACCCCACCCCTGCACCCTGAAGAGCCAACCGTTTCTGATTTCTGAAGAGCCAACATATCAATTTGCCTGTTCTAGAATATCGAGTGAGTGGAGTTGTGCAGTATGTGCTCTTGTGTTTGGCTTCGTTGGCTCAGCACATCTGTGAGATTGAACCATGATTCAGTATTTCATTCTCAGATTTTTTTTTTAGAATTCCATTTTAATTTATCTATGAGCTTTTCAATCTCTGCCTCCGCATTATGTTTTTAATGGTCGTTCTAGGGTTTTACTATACATCCTTAACTTTTCATAGTATACTTAATCAATTTTGTACCACTTTACATCAAATGTAAGAATAGGTACAGGTACTCCCTCCTTCATTCTTTTTGCTATCGTTATTCTGTGTATTGTGTCTATATACGTTATAAACGCCACAATACAATGTAATGATTTTTGCCTTAAATAATCATATGGATTTTAAAGAAATTAAGAGAAAAATAGTCTTTTATGTTTATCCATGTATTTACCATCTTCAGTGTTCTTCATTCCTTCCTGAAGATCTATATTTGCATTCAGTCTGAAGAACCTCCTTTAGTATTCTTTGTAGTGCAGGTAAGCTGGAAGTGAATTCTCTTAGATTTTTTTTTTAATCTGAAAATGTTCTTATTTCATCTTCATTTATTGAAGGATATTTTCACTGAATATAGCATCTGGATTGACAGGCTCTTTTCCAGCACTTTAAAGATGTCATTCCACTGTCTTCTGGCTTCCATAGTTTCGGATGAGAAGTTAGTGATACTCCAAATCATTGTTCCCTTGTTTATAATGTGTCATTTTTCTCTGGCTGCTTTCAAGAATTTTTCTTTGTCTTTGGGTTTTAGTAGTTTAACTATGATGTGCTTTAGTGTGGTTTTCTTTGTATTTTTCCCTGCTTGAGATTTGATGAACTTCCTGGTTCTGTAAATTTATGCCATTTATGAAACTGGGGATATTTTCAGTAATTGTTATATTTTTCTGCCCCATTCTCGGTTTTGTAAACTCCTTTGACAACAATCACACTCATGGTAGACCTTTTGGTATTTGGCCCACAAGTTCCTGAGGCTCTGTTATTATTTTAACTTACCTCCTTTTTTCTTCAGATAGGATAAATTCTATTGATCTTTCTTCAATTTCACTGACTCTGGAATTTGTAATATGCTTTTTAGTACACCCAGTGAATTTCTTATTTCAGAAACTATTTTTTTAAGTTCTAGATTGTCCATTTAGTTTATTTAGTGGTTTCTATTTCTCTGCTGAGATTATCTGTCTTTAATTATTATGAATGTATTCTCCTTTACATTCTTGAGCATAGTAAAAATGGCTGCCTTTAAATTCTTGTCTGCTAATTCCAACATTTGGGGTCAGTCTCAGTTGATTTTCTTTTATCTTGAGTTGTGTATCTTCCTACATGAAGTAATCAAGTCATCAAATAATTTTGATTTACATCCTGAATTTTGTGAGTGGTTTGTTGTAGATACTCTGGATTCTATGATGTTACTTTTAAGACTATTGTTTTTTTTTTTTGTTGTTGTTGTTGTTGTTTTATAACCAGTGAACTTGGCTGAACTCAGACTGTAAGATGTCTCCCTTGCAGAGGGTAGCAGCTAAAATCTCTGTTTAATTCTTTCAGCCTTTGCTGGACTGGTTGGTGTCTGCCCGGGAAGACAGAGATTTGGGCAGAGTTCATACACAGGACTTGGTGTCCCTCATCTCTGCTTTCTGCACATTCCCCTGCCAGTTTCCAGCAGCTGAGATTTCCCCATGCTCTGTCAACTGCCTCTTGAAGCCACTACAGATTTCTGTCACAGTTGTAGCAGTTGTGAATGATGCAGAAGGAGTACTGTCCCCAAGCCAAATGCCATAAAATATGGAACGCATTTGGTGCCTTTCCCTTCTTACAAGAGTTGATCCCTTTGAATACCTGTCTGCTGTGATTGTCCTTTGGTGCCTTCAGGTGGTTACTTTTTATATTTTGTCCAGAGTTAATGGTTGTTATTTGTGGGAGGATTGGCCAGCTAGGAGCTAATTTGCATTACTTAGTATTGCCATTCTTAGTACTTTTTTATTGCCGAGTAGTATTCCACTGAACGCATATAGCACAGTGTGTTCATCATCCTTTTGTTAATGGAGGTTTAGGTCGCTCACAGGTGTTTGGCTGTTAGGAACAAAGCTGCGTGAACATTCACATACAGGTCTTTGTGTGGACATGAGTTTTTTTCTCTTGGGTTGATGCCGAGGACTGGAACGGCTGGGTCATAGGGCAGGTGTTTAATGTTACACAAAACAGTCAAATTGCTTATTCATAAGGTATCTTGTGAGCCTCACATTGTTCCAGGTATAGGGGATACAGCTGTGAACAAAATACATACAGTAAATAAAAACAGGTCTTGTGAGTGTCTCCTCCACGACATCAGCAGATGGTAAGCGCTGTGGAGAAACAGAAGCCGAGAGAGGGGCATGGAGTGAGTTGGGGGATGGGCTTCTACTTAAGATCGGCTGGTCGGAGCAGGCTTTGCTCACAGGGACTCTCCAGGCCGAGACTCAAAGGTGGTGGCTGGGTGAGCACTTGTGTGTCTGAGGAGGAACATTCCAGGCAGAGGGAACAGCAGCTACGGAGGCCCTGAGGTGCCGGCTGAGGGAGGAGGCTGTGAGGTCTGAGGGGTGCTGGGGCAGGTCATGGGGGATGGCCTGGGGTTCCTGGCACACTCTATGGATCTGGAGTGAACCCCAAGCAGGACAGGAAGCCGTGGAGGTCTGGAGCAGTGGTGTGGTCTGGGAGGTTTGGACATTATGTCTCAGGAAAGCCACTCTGGCCAGGTGTGGAGAAGAGACAGTGAGGAAGGCCTGGGGTGTGGGAACTGGGCAGGAGACACCTGGAACGTGCAGGCCAGGGGTGGCGGCTCAGTGGGAGGGCACAGGGGGCAGCGACACCAGGCCTGGAATATGGTCGTGGGATTGGCAGACAGATTAGATGTGGGTGGGAGAGAAGGAGGCATCCGAGACGTCTCCAAGGTCTTTTGGCCCCAGTGACGGGAGGCCATTCTACAAATGACATAGAATAGTGTAAATGCTGAATATCGATCTAATAAAGTGGTGATAGGTGCTTATTGGCAGGGTGGGGTCGGGAAGTGTGTGCAATCCTGTCCTATCACCCCGCCTGGTTTTCTCCAGAGTATCTGGAAATGATTTTATTTCTTTATTTGCTTATTTATTGCCTTTCTATCCCACTAGAAGAGACTCCAGGATGTGGCACAGGTCCTGGTGTGTGTAGGAATGTCATGCACGCTATGGAATGAAAGGAAGGATGGATGGCAGAGTGGAAAGAAGCAGGCAGAGAAGGAGGGAGGGAGAGAGGAAGGAAGGGAGGCTGGAGGGGAGGAAGGAGGGGGAAGTGGAGGGAGAGACTCACCTGAGGCTGAGGCCACATCACAAGCATGGCCCTCGGACACCCGGCCAGTGTCTGCTTGGGCACCGTGCATCACAGAGCAGAGGGGAGATTCGCTGTTTCTCTTAAAGCAAAGTCCCCAAGGTTTCCTTGTGTACAGAAAGGCCCTGTGGACTTCAGGCTTTAGGTTCAGGCTTGCCCCTGGCTGATGGTCCCCAGTGACTGAGTGGTTCCCAGGCTGAGCAGCTCTGGTCACAGGAAGGCTTATTCTTAGGTGGGAAAGAAACACGTTGTATCCATTGGTCCTCATCCTCTAGAAACCCACTTCCCACCGCCGCTCCAGACCCCACGTCTGCTGCCCTGCGGAGCCCTTCAGACGCCTGAGGATGGCGACATGTCCCTGCGGCATCTCTTTTCCAGACCAGATATTCCTTGAGTCCTGAGTCGTTTATTCACTCAGCAAACGATTTCTGAGCACCCTGTGTGCAGAGCTCTGGGGCCAAAAAGGTAAAGCTGCCCCATCTCCCTCTTCATGGGATGCACCATCTCCACCGTGGAGGCTGAGGTCCCGTGGCTCAGAGAGCAGACCGAGGGCCCGCAGAGCAGGGCAGAGAGCGAATCTCCCCAGGCCACCCTAGGCCGCAGCTTCCTCATCTGTAAAATGGGCCAACAACCACAGCTTCGTCTTGGGACAGGGACGCATCTCCTTTCCGCACTGCTCGCTTCCCTGGCCATGAGCCCAGTGCCAAACTAGCGAATGAACGGGTGAGTGGATGGAAGTGTCAGGAGGGTTAATGGCGCTGCCGTACATAAACCCATGAGTGCGCCATGAGGTTCTGCTCCACAGGGGCTTTCAGGAGCACCGTGCTCCTCTAGCCTTGGAGGGAGCCGGAACCCAGCCCCCATTCCTGGATTATGGGGCTGATTTTTTGGGATCTGTCCACCCCTGATGCAGACGGGGCCTGTTTGGACTCGGGGTGCGTCACGTCCAGGCCTGCCCCATGCCAGCTCAGAGCAGCTCTGGGGCCCGACTGGAAATTGCCCCATCTGTTCCCGGGACCGTCCAATTACGTTTTCTGGCAGCAGCTGGGTTAGATGCGTGGCACTCGGAGAACAGCATCCCGGGCATGGTGAGAGGGACATACAGAGTTTGGGCTTATGTTTGTCAGAAAATAGCACCCCAGACCACTGAATAATTTATAGTTAATTATCCCAGCTTTAAAAAGCCTCGGATCACAACGATTATTTCTCCCCCCAGAGTTTCGTGCTCCGTCCTGGCAGCTCCGGCTGCGGCAGGCGGGCTCGCTGCCGTCTTGCCCACTGGCGCTTCCTGATTCCCGCCGCCCCCACGGACGTGCGCCATGTTGATGGCTTCGCAGCTGCGTGGTTAATGTGGCCATTCTTCCCATGTCAGCTTTTATTACCATTAACACCCCGCTCCCTCAGGGCCCTGCGGGATTTCAGATGATTCCTTGAGTTAGAGCACTTTGTCCTGGCATCAGGGTTTTGAACCATTAACCCTGGGGTGCCTGGAGGGCGTGCACCACGCAGGCCCCTGGGCACTTTGTCACGGGGGCCCAGGGCCCAGTGCAGCCCAGGACTTCTCCCCTTTCCTTCCTGGTCACACACGACTGTGAGACCAGCCTCTTTGGCGAAGCTGAGGCCTCCGGGGACAACCTGGCCCAGCGTGGGGGTGCGCTGGCGGCAAGGGCCAGATGGGGCTGGGGTGACTCCCATCCTCTCATCTGCGTTCTTCCATGAAGAAGAATCATAGAACACCTTCCGTCACTGCAGCCTTAATTCCTGTAAGGTGGCTGGGTGCAGTTCCAGCCTGGGGACAGTGGCGAAAGACACCGGAAGTTGCCGCCCCCTGCAGCTCACACCCAGGGGAGGAGACAGACAATGCAGGAACCGCCACGCCATTCCCGTGTGCAGTCAGGCCCACTGAGCGCTGTGAAGCAGAAGGAAGAAGGGGAGCCTGGAGGGCCGGAGTGTGACGCGGTGGCAGGGGGCTCGCCCTCGCATGGGGCGGTCGCAGAGGAAGTGTTTCCTGAGCCAGACCCCTCGGAGGACCTGGAGATGGCGAGTTAGTCCTTCCTCCCGGCAGCTTAGGCCTGGTTTCCCATTCGGCCGCTCAGCACACGTCATGGGGCCTGAGCCCTGGGCTGGAAGGCCAGAGTCACAGCTCCCGGGTTCCCAGTCCAGTGGGGACACCTGAAGACAGCAGTGGCCACCTGGTCTTCCTTCCCCTTCTCCAGCCGCGTTCAGTCATCACATCCTGCTGCCACCACCTGCCAGGCCACTCTGCCTGGTCCTCTTCGCCCGGAGCTGTCCGACTTGCTCAAGGTTCCCAAGTTAGATGAAATTTTAGAGAATTTTTCTGTCACCCAAATTATCAGGGACCTAGATTTCAGGACACCTGTTTCAACACCAGCCCCATTAAGAAACATGGTGATGTCCCTCCTGGATGGAGAGAGGAGATGGGAGTGATCCAGAGAAGGCTCGGGGGCAAGAGTCCTTGTCCCTGTTGGTGACTGCTGGAGTCACCTGTGTCCCCGTGCAGGGCCTGGCGTGGCCTGGGAGCTCACTGGGCTCCACAGGGATGTTTGCTGCCCAGGGGAACATGCTCTCTGCTCGGGAGGCTCCCACGCTGGCCACCCTGGTCCCCGGGGCCCCGCAGGGACACTAGCTGCTCCACCAGCTCGGACCGCAGGGTGTCACCACGATGGTCTCCTTTGCAAACTACTGTCTTCCATTAATATTAATACGGCTCACCCAGTGAATTATCTCCACCTCACTGCTATTTTTTTAATCCTCAATACTTTAAATTTCTATTTTTTTTTTTTTTTTTTGAGACAGAGTCTCACTCTGTTGCCCAGGCTAGAGTGAGTGCCGTGGCGTCAGCCTAGCTCACAGCAACCTCAGACTCCTGGGCTCAAGCGATCCTCCTGTCTCAGCCTCCCGAGTAGCTGGGACTACAGGCATGCGCCACCATGCCCGGCTAATTTTTTCTATATATATTTTTAGCTGTCCATATAATTTCTTTCTATTTTTTAGTAGAAGTGGGGTCTCGCTCTTGCTCAGGCTGGTCTCGAACTCCTGAGCTCAAACGATCCGCCCACCTCGGCCTCCCAGAGTGCTAGGATTACAGGCGTGAGCCACCGCGCCCGGCCTAAATTTCTATTTTTATGTGCTTAAAACTATGACATATTTGATACATACCAAAGAACATATTGTGTGTGTAGATTATGGTGCATAATAACAAGTCACAGCATCCGTGGACTCTGCTTACCATATAGTGTATTATTAGTCTGTGTGTCCCTCCTCCCCAAATTCTCCCCTCCCTCCCCACAAAAGTAGCCACTATCCAGGACATTAGCGCTGTCATCGCCAGATTTTAAGTCGTAGCACAAGCATGTAGTCCTAAACCAGCTAATGTTCCCTGGAGATGGCTTTGGGGCTCTATTTTATAAATAGAACATTCTGTGTGTTCAAGAGCTTGGCTGCCTTCCCTCAGCATTGTGTGTCAGTGTGTGTGGCGGGTACGTGTGTGTTTCCGCTGCTCTGTCCCTTGTTTGAAGGTGCCAGGATGGAGCTGTCCTCTCCTGAATGGACACTTGAGTTGTTGCCCAGACTTTGTTTTCATGACGCTGTGCCGGCCATTGCTGTATTTGTCTCCCGAGATGTGGGCTCTAGGGGTTTCTCCAGGGTGTGCACTAGAGAGAGATTGCTGGGAGTCGGGCGTACACACCAGCGTCACTGCGTGCCGACTACACACCAGCGTCGCGTCACTGCGTGCTGACAGACACCGCTCTGCACGCGTTGCGCGAGGACTGCCGTCACCAGCACGGAGGCGCCGCGGCACCTCGCCAGCCCCCTGCATTCGGGCTGTTTGGATTTTGCCAGTCTGGCGGGTGTTAACGGTTTCTCAGGTGATTTTCATTTCTATTTCCCTGGAGATCTTTTCACGTATTTCTAGGCACTTCTCATGACCTCTTCTGGGAAACACTGTTCTCTGGTTTGTGCAAACATTTTTATTGGGTTCTGTGATTTCTTGTTGCTATTTAGAAGTTCTTTGTACATTTTCTCTCTTAATCAGTTGCCCATTTTATATGTGGCAAGTGCATTCTCCCTGCATGTGTCTTGTCTTTTCGCTTGTTTAGGGTGATTTTAAGGTAGTAGAATGCATTGATCTTTGGATGGTTTGTACCTTGGACTTAAGAAATCCTATCCCACCCCACAGTCATACCAACAGTCTTCTACAGTGTCTTGCAAAAGTTTTTAAGTTTTGCTTTTCATGGTCAAACCTTTAATTTACTTAGAACTGATTTTGTGTAGGGTTTGAGGTAGGGATCCAAATTTATTTTTTTCCAAAAGGAAAACAGTCTTCCAGCACCACCCTTCTCACCGTCCTGGGAGGTCCTCTCCACATTACGTCGCGTTGCCTTGTATGCACAGTCTGCATTCTCTTTTGTTCCATCCATCTGTTTGTCCTGCACCAGTGTCACGTGGCCTTAAGTGTCACAGTTTTGTGGTAAGTCTTGATACCCGCACTACAGGGGGGGCGAGTTCCCCATCACCTCCGCCACCCCACCCCATTCCTCTTGTGAAAGTGAGTAACTGGCTACTTTGTAGCTGTTCCTGCCTTCTCGGCACACCCCGCTGTGGGCCAGCTTGCCTTTGCTCGTGGCACGAGGATGGCTCATGGCTTCCTCCTTCCTCTGGTAACTCCTGCTCAGCTGTGGACTCAGACCAAGCCCTGAGGCTTCTGGGAACCGCCCTCCACTCGAGGAGCCCGCTGTTCCCATGGTGCTGCTGTGCTCGTCACACCCTCGCACTTGCCCTGCCATCTTGCATCTGCACCCTCCCAGCACCCTCCACGGGGTCTCCCGCATGGCGGGTGCTCAGGAAACACCGGTCAGCCCAGATGAACTTCCACCTCGACTGGCCTCTTCTCACCCCACCCGGCACTGCTTTCACGGCCAGGGCCTGGGCGGACCCGGCTCTGACCCCTCAATGGAGCCTCTCGCCTCACCCTCTGCTGCCGTGTTCTGGGGCCCAGCCGGCCCCCTGGCCTCTTGGCTGGTGGTGTGGCATTTGCTGCACTGACACCAGCTTGCTGTCCCTTGGGTCAGCTGAGGTGTGGCAGACGGGTTGGGCTGTGGGTTGGCCCATCCGTAGCCTCTGGGCTCTCCCCCGATACTCGTCCCAACGCCAGCTGTCATCTCCAGGACTCGGTGCTGGCGGTGGAGGCCGGGCAGCCTGCGCTGGGGAAGGCTGAACAGGTGGGAGAGTCAGGGCCGGCGGCCTGGTGCGGTGGGGTCGGGGAGCCATACCCGCCGACCTTTCCTCCTCCCCAACATGCTCTCCCTTCACAGGGACGGCAGGGGCCTCCCTCCCTCCTCCCTGTAGCGTGTCCCCGGGCCAGGCCACCACCAGCCTGGCCATGGCAGCAGCCTCCTCAGCCACCTCCTGCCCTGCCTTGGCCCCGGGCAGCCTCTCTCCACAGCAGCCAGGAGTCTCTGAATAAAACCTTCCTGCTCGTGGCTCGGGTCTGCACTGTGCAGTGAGCCAGGCTGCAGGGGGGGGCTGGGCGCTCGGCCTCCTCCCTGCCCGGGGGGCCTGTTCCCTGTCCCGGATGCCCATCTGCCCGGTCCCTGCTGACGCCTTTCCGCTCCTCCAGCAAGGCCTCTGCCCTGCCTGGTCACGCGGCCCCGCCTCCCTGTGCATGCACCCGCGCACCGCCTGGACTTGCCACTTGGCGCCCTGTGTCCTTGCTGGCCTCCACTTGGACTGGGCGCCCCCAGAGTTAGTAACGGGGTTTGTCTCATTCCCTCTTGTAGCCTGAGCGTCTGGCACTGAGCCTGGCCTAGGGCGGCCCTGTCTGGGGGGGCGGGGGGGTCATGCGTTGCCATGTTATGTTATATTCAGTGCCCCCTCCCCGTGTGGGATGTGAGCTCCTGGAGGGAGGGCCCTGCAGGGGGCTGGCACAGGGCCTGGCTCGCAGGGAGCGCTCTGTTCCTGCCTGTTGAGCGACCAAGTGAATGAGCCAGTGAGTGAATGAATGCGTTACAAGGGCGGCCGTGAGGGCTGCGGCCAGGAACGGACGTCCCTGTGTCCAGACACTCTGCAGGGCCGCCCTGGCTTTAGGGCTGGATGGACGGGCCTTGCCGCAGCCACGTCCGACAAGCCCGCCTGGTCCCGTCCCCGGGCGCTGGCCACGGTGCCAAGAAAGCACAAAAGACTCCTTCGGAACAATCAGACGGACCATGGGGGGGGGTTGCGATGTACAAACCCGGGTCCTCCGTGAGACCAGGAGGCTGCAGGCCGGGTGCAGCCTCAGCGCGGGGCAAGCAAACATGTGGGTTTGAAAGGCCGACGCCTCTCACCGCCAGGGAGGTTTGCTGTAACATTCCAGCATGTTCTGTTGATTTATGGCTGTTGCTAGGTAACAGAGTACACCGAGGCTGGTGTGATTTTAGAGCTGCTGCTCCTGTACCAAAGAGTCGACAGAAAGAGAAAACCATTAATCGGGGTGGGGGCTGGGGAGGGTTTAAACGCAGCCCAGAGGACCGGAACTGTTGAAGCAATTAGAGTGAGGCCAGGGGCAGCCACCCGCTCCGTGTTCACCGTCCTTCAAGGGCGTGTTCGGCGGCGATGTGGAGAGCCGGCTGCTGACACGGGCTTCTCCTTCCGGAAGGCACCGGCGTGAATTTATCTTTTATTTTGCAGTAAATCTATTCAGTATGTGTCAGGTTCCTAACTCGGCACTGCTAGTATAGCAGATGCACGCAGGGTGTCATCGTGACGGGCGGGACTCACTGCGCTTGTTCGTACGTTACACACGGCTCCAGCCTCTCCACGGCACTAGGCGCTTGCTAAGCATGTATTGATGCCACTGTATACCCTGCTTGGGATACGACAGTGAAGAACACAGAAGCCCCCAGCCCCTGCCCCCGCCCCAAGAAGCCAAGATTCTGAGTGAGGGAGACAGACAATAAATAGTTGTGATAAGCAAGCAGATTATGCCTCGCATCATCAAAAAGAGATAAATGCTGCGGAAAAAGAACAAGTGCAGCCCAGTGAGTGGGAGCAGGAGTTGGAGTGTGTGGGGGGGGTTGCTGGTTGCAGTTGTGGGTAGGGGGACCTGCTTGGCCTCATCAGGAAGGTGATATTTGAACAAAATCTTGAAGGAAGTGGGGGACTGCACCTTGCAGCTGTCTGAGGGAGGAACAGCTGGGGGGAGAGAACAGAAGGTGCAAAGGCCCTGAGGCAGGGGCCTGCCCGTGTGTAGAGGGACAGCATGGCCCTGGCCCCAGCCCGCCTGCTCGTTCCCCCATGGCCGAAGCTCGGTGGCCAGCCTGTGCCACCTTCCTGTGGGAGGCACTGCCGTGTCAGGGAGAGGGCAGGACCAGGGGCTGACCACCGAGTCGCTTACTGGCCTCCCCATCGTCCACCCTCTACTAACTCATCGGCAAACATGCAGGACTCCTGCTGCGTGCCAGGCGCCGGGGGGTCCATAGAGTCGACAAACAGGCAAAAACCTACCCTTCGAGGAGCTGACCTTATAGCGCAGGAAACAAACAAAAACCAAGGAAAGTTGGTAAAATACACATGTTAGGGACATGTGCTAAGGAGAAGAAGATAAAGCCAGGCAGGGGTGTGGACGTGGGGCTGGGGCTGGCGGGTTAGACGGGGCGGAGCCCCACACAGCACGGGAGAGGGTTGGGCCCAGCCTGGGGCCCAGCTGCCTGGGTACAGGTCTCATCCACTGCTCACATGTGACCCAGCAGAGGCTGCTTAATCTCTTTAAGCCTCAGTTTTCCCATCTGTGAAAGGGAGACGCTAAGAGTCCCTACCAGGGGGGTTTGGAGGACGAATGATGCATTTGGAGCATTTGCACAGTGCCTGGGGTGTGAATGTGCGTCCGCCTGAGCTTGTCTCCAGGCTAGTATTCCCGCTTGGGCCTGACACCTGTGCCCCGACGCGCTCCCTCTCCCTGGAATGCCCCACTGGCGGGCAGGAGGCGGGGATGGCAGACCTCGTTCTCGGGACACGGCTGTGCGGTTTGTGATCACATTTCCCCGTCTGTTGTCCCATCTGGTTGCCTGTCCATCTGTCCCTCAGAGCCATGGTTTCCTCGAGACTCGGGGGCAGGATGGGTGGTATCCATTGGTTTATGATCCAGTGTCTCCTGATGCTTAATTGGTGATGAGTCATGTTTTAAATTAATGAATGGTGAAAAATGCAGTAAGGACTTAACGATGGCTTCATGCACTGAAGTAATCAAGGAAGGCACCATGGAGGAAGTGTCATTGGGAAGTGCCAGTGAGAAATAAGAATGCCACCTCACTGACGTTGGCTGGGCAAGGCTTCTCCACGGCAGCCTCTTCATGGATGAGGAACGAGTGTCCCAGATGAGAGGGCTCTGGGCGGCTCTCAAGAGGCGTGGAGTCTTATCCTCCTGACAAGGCCAGGCCCAGGCAGGAAGTGGGGCCTTCGGGGTCCTCCTCGAAAGGGCAGGGCCAGCTGGCCGGAGAGGTGGACGAGTGCAGGCCACACACGCTGGCGAGTGCTGTGAATTATTGATCACCAGAGGGCAACGTGGAGACCGAGGTCATTTTCCCCCTGGGCCGAACCGCTCGATCATGCTTAATTGCCTGTTTTCCAAATTTCCCCAGGGCTGGCCTCGGGGAGGGATTAGCTTTGTGCCCATTTATTTTGCTTGAATGCAGTATATGGCGTAAAAGGGACACCATCCAGTTCCCATGGGTATTAAGTTTGGAACAGTGGACAGGATTAAGTCAGGGGCTAAGGGGGCTTCTGTCTGGTACCTGGCATGACAAAAAGGTGCCGCTCTGTGCACCCCAGTCCATCAAGACTTGACCCACGCGTTTAGGTGGTGGGCTGGCGGGATCTGAAAAAGTTAGGGGCAACAGATACTCCCTGAGCACCTGTGATGTGTCAGGTGCTAGGTATACCCTTTAATTCTCACTGAGACATCCAAATAAAATAAATGTGACACACTAAAGTGATTAAACAGACGAATAAACAGATTTTCTAAGAAAATTGTCAAAGCTTGTTGCAAGGATTCTTAAGACAGACAAGGTATGAAGGGGTGGGGGTGGGTAGCAGAAGGAGGTCTGTGGGGACCCCTGCTTTGGGGAGGGCTGTGCTGGGAGTCCCGTCTCTGCCAAGGGGGAGGAATAGGAGGTGCCTGCCCCTTACCTGAAGCCCAGAGTGGAGGGATGACTCAAAGCTTAAAATGTAGCTGCTGGGCTTCTGGCCGAGATGGAATCATAGGGACCAGACTTACTTTCCCACCTGAAACAACTAAAAAATGAGTCAAAGCACATGCAACAGTGGTTCTCAAGCAGTTGGACATCAGGCAGTAGAGGAAAGTGATCACTGAGAGATGAGAAAGAAGCTTGGTGAGGCCAGGGATTCCTCTCGCTTACTGGCCATGTTGCTGGGAGAGGTTGCCCACCAGAGCCTGCTGGAACCCCTGAGTTGAGAAGACCGAGCAGAAAATCTAGGGAGACCAAGGTGGCTAGAGCTCACAGGGCGGACTAACAGAGGCTAGAGAGCTGCAAAGGAAGACGGCTCCGGAGATACGCAGAGGTCCCGCTTGGGTACTCAGCTGAGTACTGATCAGCGTGTGATTACCAGAGTGCGGGAAAGACCCCTAAAAGGACCCAAGGGAACAACGCTTAGAGCACACACAGTCGGAAATAGCACCTGCTCTCACCAGCCATACTGGAAAAACTTGTAGCTCACAGGGCATTGGGTAGACTGCTCAGGAAAGTCTTACCTCAGTAGTGGAGAATAATTAGTCCTAGACTGAGAACTCCTCCAAACATGCCTAGCAAATCATCAAAGCAAGATTTGAAGGGATGAAACTTTTTAAAAATGAGTTGACTACATCTCAGAACAAAGCTCAAGAATAAACAAGGTAAAAGTCACAATGTCTGGCATCCATAAAAAAATGACCAGCCAAGCAGAGAAGCAAGAAAATATAACCCATAATGGGGAGAAAAGTCAACCAATTGAGATTAATCCAGAATTGACACAGATGTTAGAATTAGCAGACAAAGATATCAAAAAAGTTATAACCATAGTCCAAATGTTCTAAACGCTAGGGGAACGATTGAACATACACTGGACATTGAGGATACAAAATGACCTAAGTCAAACTACTACAGATGAAAACTACAATGTGTAAGATGAAAAACACATTGTATAGGATGAACAGCAGAGAGGACATTGAAGGAAAAAAGATTAACTTGCAGGCAACAATAGAAACTATCCAAAAGGAAACAGAATAAAAAGACTGAAAAAAGAAGAATTCTAAAAAGACATAGAGACTCTCTCAGTGAGTTGTGAGACAACTTCAATAGGCCTAATATACGTGAAATTGAAAGGGAGGAGGGAAAGGAACAGAAAAATATCTGAAGAACTGATGGCTGGCAAATTTCCAAATTTAATGAACACTATGTATCTGTGAGTATATACTTGTACTCACAGATACAAGAATTTCAATGAATGCCAATCACAATAAAAATGAAGAAAAACACGGTTGAGCACATTGTAATTAAATTACTCAAAACAAGCAATAAAGAGAAAATTTTAAAAGTAGCCAGAAAAGGGTGGGGGGAGGGGCAAGAAAGACATGTTACATACAGAGGAACAAAGATAAGGGTTAGAGCAGATTTCTTATAGAAAATAATGCAAATGAGAAGGCAGTGGAGCAATGTCTTCAAAGTACTGAATTAAAAAAAATAGTCGACCTAGAGTTCATACCCAGGAAAACATCTTTCAAGAATAAAAGCAAAATAAAGAATTCTCAGGCATATAAAAGCTGAAAGAATTTACCATTAGCAGGCCTTCAGTACAAGAAATGTTCAAGGATGTGCTTTAAACAGAATGAAAATGATACTACATGGAAATATGTATCTATGCAAAGGAACAAAGAACATCAATCATGGTAACTACATAGGCAAATATACAATATTTTCTCTTATTATTTTAATATCTTTAAAGTATAGTTGGCTCTTGAAAGAAAAAAAATCATGTAGTTTTGAGGCTTATAACATATATAAAAGTAAAATGTATAACAATATCAAAAGGCTGGGAGGGGAGAATGGACACATACTATTGTAAATAAGTATAAGTATCTTAAACTATATGTGAAATGGTATAATATCATTGGAAAGTAGACTGTGATAAGTTAAAGATGTATACTATAAACCTTAAAATGACTACTAAAATAATAAGACAAAGAGTTATAGCTAAGAAGCCACAAATTAGATAAAATAGAATAATTAACAATGCTGAGTTAGTCCCCAAAAAGGCAGAAAAAGAGGAGGAAGGGAAAAAAGAAAAGATGGAAAAAATGGAAGATGAATATCAAGATGGTAGATTTAAACCTAACCACACCAATAATCATATTGAGTGGCAATAGTCTAAATATCCTGATTAAAAGGCAGAAAATGGTTAGACTACATGAAAAGGCAAGATCCAACTATATGCTGCCTACAGGCAACCAACTTTAAATATAAATACAGAGGTTAAAAGTAAAACAATGAAAAAGATATATTGTGCTAACTAATACAATCAAAGGAAAACTTCAGTGGCTATATTAATCTAAAAGTAGATTTCACAGTAAAGGATATTACCAGGTTAAAGAAAGTAATTTCATAATATTAATGGAAACAATTAATAAAAGGATTGTAACAAACCTTAATGTTTATGCACCTAATAACAGACCTTCAAAAACACATGAAGCAAAAACTGATAGAACTGCAAGAAGCAATAGATGAATTGACAATTATAATTGGAGTTTTAAATAACCCTCTCTTAAAAATTGATAAAACAAGTAGACCAAAAATGTGTTAGGACATAGAAGATATGAACCATGCTATCAACCAACTAGACCTAGTTTATATTCATAGAAAATTCTACCCAACAACAGTAGTGTAGACATTCAAGTACACACCACAAAACATTTATCAACATAGACAATATTCTGGCCATAAAACAGTCTCAATAAGTGTAAAGGGATTCAAGAAACAAAAAGTATGTTCTCTGCTATGATGGAATTAAATTAGAAATCAGTAACATAAAGAACTCTGGAAAATCTCCAAATATTTAGAAACTATGAAAGACTTTTATATAACCAATGTGTCCAAGAAGAAATCAAAAGAGACATTAAAAAGTATTTTTACTTGAATGAAAATGAAAACATACTGTATCAAAAGCTCAGTTATCACTAAAACAACACTTAGAGGGAAATTTATAGCACTAAACATCTATATTGGAATACAAAAAAGTTCTCAAATCAATGGTTTTGGGTTCCACCTCAATAAACTAGAAAAAGAAGAGCAAATTAAACCCAAAGTAAGCAGAATAAAGGAAATAATAAGGAAAACAGAAATAAGCAAAATATAAATAAAAATAATAGAGAAAATAAATTAGGCCGGGCGCGGTGGCTCACGCCTGTAATCCTAGCACTCTGGGAGGCCGAGGTGGGCGGATCGTTTGAGCTCAGGAGTTCGAGACCAGCCTGAGCAAGAGTGAGACCCCACCTCTACTAAAAATAGAAAGAAATTATATGGACAGCTAAAAATATATATAGAAAAAAAAAAAAATTAGCCGGGCATGGTGGTGCATGCCTGTAGTCCCAGCTACTCGGGAGGCTGAGACAGGAGGATCCCTTGAGCTCAGGAGTTTGAGGTTGCTGTGAGCTAGGCTGATGCCACGGCACTCACTCTAGCCTGGGCAACAGAGTGAGACTCTGTCTCAAAAAAAAAAAAAAAAAAAAAAAAAAAAAGAAAATAAATTAACCCCAAAGCTGGTTCTTTATTGATAAAAAGTTCTCTAAGAGTTTTTTAATCAACAAAATTGATAAACCTCTTGCTAGACTGACCAGGACAATAAGAGAAGACAAAATTGCCAACATCAAGAATGAGAGGTTGACATCACTACAGATTCTGCAGTTACTAAAAGAATAATAAGGGAATATTATAAACAACATTTTGCTAATAAATTCAACAACTTAGATGGAATGGGTGAATTCCTTAAAAGATGAAAATTACCAAAGCTCACTGAAGAAGAAATAAATATCCTAAGTAGTCCTATAACTATTAAAGAAATTGAATTTATAATTTAAAACCTTTCCACAAAGAAAACTCCAGGCCCAGATGACTTTACTGATGACTTTCACTAAACATTTAAGGAAGAAATAATACCAATTCTACATAAACTCTTCCAGAAAGTTGAGGAGAAGGGAATAATTCCCAAATCATTCTGTGAGGCAGTATGACCTTGATATCAAAACCAGACAAATGTATTATGAAAAAATACCAATATCAATATCCTTCATGAACATCAATAAAAAGTTCTTAAGAAATTCAATCTAACAATACATAAAAAGGATAATACATTGTAACCAAGTGGGTTTATCCCAGGAATGCAAAGTAGGTTTAACATTCAAAAATTGATCAATGTAGTTCACCAAATTAACAATCTAATAAAACACTATACTATCATCTCAACAGACACAAAAAGCATTTGACAAAACACAACCTCTCTTTCTGATAAAATCTCTCAAGAAATGAGAAATAGAAGTGAATTTCCTCAACTTGATAAAAAGCGACTATGAGAAAAACCTACAGACTTCATGGTAAAAGACTGAATGCTTTCTCCTAGGATCAGGGACAAGGCAAAGATGTCTGCTCTCACCACTTCTATTCAGCATTGTACTGGAAGTTATAGCTAGTGCAATAAAGCAAGAAAAAGCAAGAAAAGATGTTCAGATTAGAAAGGATGAAGTAAAACTGTCTTTATTCACAGATGACACGATTATCTATGTAGAAAATCCAACAGGATCTACGAAAAAGCTACCGGAATTAATAAATGAGTTTACCAAGTTTGCAAGATACAAGATCAAATCAGAATTGAAATTTAAAAACTACCATTTACATATGAGATAGGGAGGAATAAATCTGACAAAGGATGTGAAAACCTATGCACTGAAAATTACAAAACATTGGTAACAGAAGTTAAAGCAAACTTAACTGAGTGGACACATATGCTATTGGTGGGTCAGAAGACTCAATGTTGTTGAGTCAATCCAATGTTGAGATGTCAATTCTCCCCAAATTGATCTATAATTCAACACAGTGCAAAAATTATATCTTAACAGACTTTTTTTTAAGAAAGTAAAAAACTGATTCTATAATTCATATGGAAATACCTAGGATAGCTAAAACAACTTTGAAATAAAGGAACACAGTTGGAGGACTAGTACAATCTGATTTCAAGATTTAGTATAAGACTTCAGTAATTGATACAGGTAGTATTGGTGTCAAGATTAACAGATCCATAAATAGACTCACACACATATGGCAGCTGATACAGCTGATTTTGACAAAAGGTTCAAAGGTAGTTCAGTGGAGCATATTTAGATAATGCGTACTAAAACAATTTGATATATGTAAAAAATGAACTTCAATATCTTGCACCATATACATAATTAATTCCAAATGGATCATAGATCTAATTGTAAAACTTAAATCTATGAAACTTCTAGAAGAGGAGGTGATAAGTTTTTTCTTAAAGGACTGAATAGTATTTTAGGCTTGTGGACCATGTGGTCTGTGTTCCAACGGTACAACTCTGCCATTGTGGTATAAAAGGGGCCATAGAAAATACATAAAGAAATGGGTATGGCTTTATATATAAAAACAGGCAGCTGGTCTGCAGGCCATAATCTGCTGATCCTTGGTGTTGAAGAAAACAGGATAAAAGTCTCTGTGACCTTGAGTTAGTCAAAGATTTCTTAGATGTGACACCCAAAGCAAGATGCCTAGACTGGGAGAAAATCTTTGCAAAGCATGTATCTCCTAAATGGCTTGTATCTAGAATAGATGAAGAATTCTCAGAATTCAATAATAATTCTTCAGTCATATATGGTGGTAGAAAAAAAACCAAGATAAAACTCAATAATAAAACAACCCAATTAATAAGTAGACAAAATTCTGAACAGACATTTCACCAAAGCAAAAAAGCAGGTGAAGAGATGAGCAACAACACTGGTCACAGAGGCAAGGCATTAAAACCACATGAGGTCCCTGTCACACACCTAGTAGGATGACTAACATTGAGAAGGCTGACCATACCAAATTTTGGAGAGGTTGTGAAGAAACTGGGATTCTTATTCACTGTTGATGGGAATTCAAAATGGTATAACCACTTTGGAAACAGTTCTCTATCATATACAAACTATTCCATAAAAACATAAAAAGAGAAAGTTTTTCAATTCATTTTATGATGTTAGTATGAACTTGCTAGAAAAATGCAAGAAAAGAAAATTATTTACCAATGTTACTTTTAAACATAGATGCAAAAACTCAAATGAAAGTATTAGCAAAACAAATAATGGCTCACTCACCCTATCTATCTTTTTTTTTTTTTTTTTTTTTGTTGTTGTTGTTAAGAGACAGAGTTTCCCTTTGTTACCCAGGCTGGAGTGAGTGCAGTGGCATGATCACAGCTCACAGCAACCGCAAACTCCTGGGCTCAAGTGAACCTTCCACCTCAGCTTCCCAAGTACCTAGGACTACAGGCATGTGCCACCATGGCTGGCTAATTTTTTAAAAAAAATTTTGTAGAGATGGGGTCTCCCTATGTTGCTCAGGCTGGTCTTGAACTCCTGGCATCAAGCAATCCTCCTGCTTTGGCCTCCCAAGTGCTGGGATAACAGGCGTGAACCACTGCGCTGGGCCTATATGTCTATATTATGACCATGTAGGGTTCATTCTAGGAATGCCAGGATGGTTAAAGACAAAATTGTTAATTTAACTCACTCCATTGGTATATTAAAGGCAAAAGGTCGTATGTTCTTATTAATAGACACAGCAAAACAAAGCAACCAGCCAGACAAAAAGCATCTACCTTAGATAAATTTCAATACTCATTCTTGGGAAACTCTCTCAGAAAACTAAGAAGGGAATATTTTCAACCTGAGAAAGGGCATCTGTTGAAACCTGACGGCAAACATCAGTTTTCATGGTGAAACTAAAAGCATTGCTAGACCTAAGACAAAGATGCCTTTTATTTCTACTGCTGTTCAATACTCCCTTGTATTAGAACAAATTGGTCCAGACAGCAAGTGGGTAAAGAATGGCAAGGAAAGGTCAAAATTGTTTTTAATTGCAGACAATATGATTGTCTACATAGAAAATCCAAGAGAATCTGCTCTTAAACTATTAGAAACATATGACAGTTCAACAAAATTGCTGGACACAAGACAACACAGTAAAATCAATAGCATTCCTACTGAACAGCAGTACCAACTAGAACCTATAAGAATGGACAAATATCATTTATAGTAGCAGCAAAATCTATAAGGTACTTAAGATTAAATTTAACAAAAGATGTGCTAGCATCTTATGGAAGCAGCATAGGAGAGTGGTTCAGTGGTTCAGAGAAGACTGCCTGGTTTCAGATCAGAGCCCTGCTACTTCCTTGGGTAAATTATTTGATCATTTAGTGCCTCAGTTTCCTTATTTATAAAAAGGAGATAATAATAATAGCCACCTCCCAGGAAAGTTGGAAAGATTAATTGAGTTGAATATAAAATGTTTAGAACAGTAGCTGGCACATAATAACTTCTATATAAATGGTTGCTATTATTATTATTACAAAATTTAATCAAAGGACATGAAAGATGATCTGAATAAATATAGAGATAAGATCATTAGATTCAATATTAGAAAGATGTTAATTTTCTCCTGGTTACTTACAAACTAATTGCATTCCAATAAAAAATCCCAACAGGATTTTTAATGGGATCTGAAAAAATGAAAATTTATATAGAAAAAATAATGGTCCAGGAATAGCCAAGACAATTCTACAGAAAAGCAAAGACAGTGCCATTTGATGTACTTGATGCTGAAAGACCAATGGAACAGAACAGAGAGTCCAGAAATAGACTCGCATGTATATGGGAACTTGGTATGGAAGAGAAGTGGCATTATAAATCAGTGGGGAAAGCATGGGCTATTCAATTAGTGATTTGGGTATTAGGTTCTTTACATGGAAAAAGTATGTAATTGGATCCCTACCTCACCCCAAACAGAACAGCATACTCTAAATGAGCTAAAGCTCTGAACATATGTCTTAAGATGTAAATGTGAAGGAAGGACATTCTGTAGACCACCTTTATAACTCGGGGAGAAAGGTATTGATCAAGCAAGAGTAAAAGGCAAAATATTTAAATGATAAATATCTATACATTTCCTACATCAAAATTAGCAACTTCTGTAGGACAAGAGTACCATAAACAAAGTTAAGAGAAAAGCAACAAATTAGAAGAGAATGTTTGCAACACACATAAACAGAGAACAGCTAGATTGTATAAAAGCTCCAGGAAACCAGTAAGAAGAAAGTCAAGCAACAGAGACATGGGCAATGGGAAAAACAGGCAGTTCATGGAAGAAGAAATTCAAATGGCCAAATGGAAGGATTCCCAACCATACTGGGAATCAGTAAATACAAATTAAGCAATCATCACATATCAGCTAGCCCATCAACTTCACACGAATTTAAGTCTATTCGGAGTGTCACTGAGAATGTGATACACTGCTGTAGGAGCGTAAATTGTTTCTTGATTTGGCAACAAGTAAGAAGTTAAGTATGTACATACACCAGTATGTCTGATCCAGAATGAACGTCCCAGTGTGGTCCAGTAGTCTCCCCTCCACCTGTCCTTTCTAGGAAATCCTTACACTTGGGTATGGGAAACTAGGTAAAAGGGTGTCACTGCAGTGTTGTTTGAAATCCCAAAAGGTTGGAAACAAATATCCTTCCAGCTGGGTGGGGGTGGGGTGGGAGAAATAATAAAAATTGTAGGCCGTGCTTTGCTGGTAAATGTTTAACAATCTGCTGTCTAGGGCAATAAAAGCCTTAGTTTGTAGCATTTTCTGATTTCTGGGATGTGAATATTCCACCATGGCTGATCTCTAGCTGCCACCGTGACATCACTGAACACAGAGTGGGGAAAAGACACGAATGATCAGCTCTTGCAAGAAGGCTCTCGGAGCAGGCTCTGGCACACCGAAAGAATGCTTTCTTCCAGCATTCAAGATCAATGAGGAAACTAGGGTAGAGCTGAAAAAATCATGCTCAGGAAAAAAGCAATTTGCAATATGGTGTGATCAATATGATCATGTTTATATAAGTTTTAAAATCATATGAAATTATATAACGCATGTACATGTGTCAAAGAACAGAACATGAATGGAAAGAAAACAACAGTTAGGGGACAATGTTTGCCTTTGGAAAGAGAAGAGGAAGATTAAGATGAGGAAGGGACGCAGAGCAACTTCAGCTGTATCTATGTGGTCTCATTTCTTAAATAACAATTGATGAAGCAAAATTGGGTGTGGCATTGCAGTGCCTGTAGTCCCAGCTACTCAAGAGGCTGAGGTGGGAGGATTGCTTGCGGTCAAGAGTTCAAGGCCAGCCTGGGCAATATAGTGAGACCACCCGTCTCTAAAAAAAAAAAAAAAAAAAAGAAAAAAAAAGAAATGAAAGAGAAAAGAGCTGAAGCAGATATGTCAAAGCTGATAAAAGAATCAATATTCAAAAGGTGGCAGATTATAATATATTCTAGCCTTTGTTCATTTGAAATATGTCACAAAATAAAATACAAAATATAAAGAAGGTATGACCTTGATTATGTAAAAACAAAACTCTACTTTGAAAAGGCCCTGGAATGACACACTCTAAAGGGTTTTTTATCAATTATGTTTGGATTCAGGACCAACCATAACTTTTCTATTTTTCTTTATTTTCCTGTCACAAGTGAGTATCACTTGTGCAGCAGCAAATCACTCACCTATGAGTGTTGGGCCAGACCGTGGCTCTGGGCTCTTCTGTGCAGACTCCGCCATGTGCTGGGTCTTGGCATAGCTCAGAATTCCAAGGCATTCTCCATCCAGAGGCTTGGCGACCTAGCCTGGGGGAGGGGTGGGTAGGTTTTTGTCTTATCCTTTCCTTGGAGAAAAGATCCTCGTGCACTGTCTCGGCCGGCCTCTGCAAGGTAAGACAGACGGCTCACAGTGGTGGAACGAGCCAAGAAACCCACCTGGAAGCTCAGCCCTGGGACCTGGGTGGTCATAGAGGGGAACCGTGGCAGAGAAGTAGTGGTATTAGTACCAGATAGTGCGGGCTGATGCTACAAGCTCTGGATTCACCCAGACCAGAGTGAATCTCCACGCTACCACTTGTGAGCTGGGTGACTTGGGAGAATGACTTAGTACTTGCGTTTTCATTTACCAACTGGGTACAGTGAATGGGACTGTGTTGTTGTGAAAAGTATTTGCCTTGAAGGAAGACTGTACTTCTGCACTCCATTGAGGTCACGTGGCCATGTGACTGAGAGTGTCTGTCCCTGCCCTTGTTGAACTCGGGTGACTTGCTTGGGCCAATGATGCTCTGTTACCTCTGCTGAGCCCGGCAATGTCCAGATTTGGGGCTGCTCCACCAGCCTGGGTCCCGCAATGAGGATGACAAGGATCAGAGCTGCAGCCAACATTAGTGGACATGCAGCAGGAGCGAGAAGCGGGCTCTGTAAGCCACTGGGTTTTGGAGGGTCATTCACTGCTGCACTATAGCCTAGTTCATTACAGCTGAGACAGATTTCTCATGCTTTGAGGACAAAATGAGATAACATGTGAAGCTCTCAGCCACCATCTGGCACAGAGGAATGTGGCAATCAGGATAGGTGAGGGTATGCTGTGGTGACAAACAACCCACAAATCTTAGTGACGAAACACATTACATGTTTGTTCCTTGCTCACCCTACACATCTAATAGGGGTGTCTGTTATCTGTAGTCATTTAAGGATCTGATAGAGGATCTATCTAAAGGGTGCTTTTTCAAGATCCTAAGTCAGAAAAAATAAAAGGATCTGGCAAACCACACAGAGGCCCCTAAAGCTCCAACTCAGAACAGACACTAGTCACTTCCCTCATCTTTTACTGTGCAAACCAAGTCTCATGACTATGTCTAAGTTTAAAAGGGATGGGGAAGTGCAAATCTACCCCAGGCACAGAAGGAGGCGAGAAGCAGGATGTGCGTGGTCAGCACTGGTGACCTCCCCTCTGGCCATTCAATGAATGCTAGCTGCCACCAGAGTCATTGTTAATCATGACATTTAGGCTATTTCCAAATGGAGAAAAGGTGGGACACAGGGATGGTCCAGGCAGGAGGACCAGCATGTGCAGCTGTATGGCGTCTGGAAGGGTCTGCTCTGCTCAGGAAAGTGCAGATGTCCAGGGAGGAACCCGTGGGGCACACAGGGAACTGGCTAGAGACACAGTTGGGGCCATACTGTGAAGACCTTTGGATGTAGATGACAGTGTGTGGCGGAGAGCCTGGAAACATGTGAACCCGGAAAGGGAACATGGGCCATGTGAGGGACAGGTGAGCCCCTGAATCAGTGGGGTGAGGAGGCTGGCTCGAGGAGGGGAAGGGTGTGACAACACTCTGTGAGTGTGGGTCACCAGGACTGGCAGGTGGACAGGCTGCGGTGGTGTGAGGGCGAGGGAGTTGGGGACAGCACCTGCCTGTCCTGAGTGCCGATGAGAGGGCCCACCAGGCCCAGTTTCCAGGGAGGATGCTGAGTTCAGCGCTAGAGGTGGTGAATGGCTAAAATCACAAACAATGACAATGACAATACCCCCTGTGACCACCCAGGTTCCAGGGCTGAGCTTCCAGGGGGTTTCTTGGCTCGTTCCACCACTGTGAGCCATCTGTCTTACCTAGTAGAGGCTGGCCGAGACAGTGCACAGTGGCTCTTTTTCCCCAGGGAAATGACAAGACAAAGGTTCTGGAGCAACAGGAACTCTCTTCTAGTACCTCTTCTGTAAGCTGTTTGATATCTGTTACTAAAGCTAAACATACACAGGCCCGGTCCTTCAGCGGTTCCTGGGACTACATCCACGTGGATGCTGAGACAGAAGAGTGCTATTCACAGCAGCCTCCAAACTGAAAGAGCCACCTAAATGCCCACCTGCAGTCAGGTGAATTGCAGTGTGTTTCTACAGTGAAATACACAACAATGACAATGAATAAATTACAGCTACATCTATGTATAACATGAGTGAATCTCAGAAACATAATATTGAGCAAAAGAAAGGAGACACTAAAACATTCCTACCTTACGATTCTATTTACAGAAAGTCTATAAGTTAGTAGCGTGTTAGAAGTCAAGATGGGGCTTATCTTTGGGATGATGTCTTCATCAGTTTGGGCTGCTTAACAAAAATGCAGTAGACAGGAAGTTGTAGACCACAGTCATTTATTTCTCACAGTTCTGGAGGCTGTGAAGTCCAAGATCAAAGCGCCAGCAGATCTGGTGTCTGGTGAGGGCTCACTTACTGATTTGCAGACAGCCGTCTTCTTGCGTCCTCACATGAGAGACATGGGATGGGGGGTGGGGAAGCAAGTTCTCTCGTGTCTTTTCTTGTAAGGGCACTATGCTAATCATAGGGGCTTCACCTCATGACTTACTCACCTCGCAAAGACCCCACCTCCAGAAACCATCATGCTGGGGATTAGAACTTCAACACATTAATTCTGGGTGTCACATTCAGTCCATAATAAGTGGAGACAGTGGGTCGTGAGGGGGAGTTCGAGAGGTTGGCAGTGCCCTCTTTCCTGACTTAAGTGGCAGTTATATAAGTGTTCATTCTGTGATAGTTCTTTGGGTTGAACATTAAACTTTTGTGCATGTATTAGTCTGCTTGGGCTGCCATAACAAAATACTACAGACTAGCTGGCTTAAACAACAGAAATTTACTTTCTCACAGTTCTGGAGCCTGGGAAGTCCAAGATCAAGATTCTGGCCAATTCAGTTCCTGGTGATGGTTTTCTTCCTGGTTTGCAGGTAGCCACTACCTCGCTGTGTGCTCGCATGACCTCGTGGAGAGAGAGCAGGCTTTCTGGTCTCTTCTTACGAAGACACCAATCCCACCATGAAGACCCCACCCTCATGACCTCATCTAACCCTGATCTCCTCCCAAAGGCCCCACACACATTGGGGGTTAAGGCTTCAACATGTGCATTTTTGGAGTACAATTCAGTGCACAGTGCCCTTTTCTGTGCTTGACTGCCTGTCAGTTAAAACACACTGGGGGAAACAGAAACACAGGGAGACACACCACAGCTAGGGCCATCGGAAGGAGTGGAGCTTGTACAGCAGCTGAGAAGTGGTCGCAGAGGAGTTGGGTGGAAGCTGCTGAAAGGCCAGCTAAGAGAGGGGGCCGGTGGCACGTTCGCTGGTTCCAGGAACAGGAAAGTCATTCTTGCCCCTGGTGAGACCAGAGTTTCCGATTTTGGGAGGAGGGATGGGATGGTGGGAGAAGCCAGGTTGGAGGCTCTGGCAGGGAGCGAGGAGAAGAGACAGAGGAGACGGCACATGAGACATGTCCTTTTGGCACCTTGGTTATGAAGGGGAGACGAGCAATGTTCTGGCAGTGGGAAGGGACATGGAGTGGGGACCGTTTTTAATGTGAAAGTGACCCACGCAGACTTATGCTGCAGGGAGCATCCAGAGTGATGCCAACAAATTTCACCTTGTCAAAGAGGTCCTCTCCACTCGCCTGTGTGAAATAGCCCCCACCAGGCATCTCTATCCCTGCACCCCACTTTCTCTTCTTCACCCATCATGACCCACATAACACATGCTCACTTTATGTTATCCATCTCACCCCCCCAGGAGGTCAATGCCATGGGCACAGGGCGTTTATCTGTTTTCCACTCTACTCCAGTGCTGGGAACATGCCTGCATGTAGTAGGTGCTCAATAAACATTCTTCATGAATGAAGGAAAGGACAGGAGGAGTCCACACAGAGAGAGGCTGGAGTGGGCAGGACACAGAGCTCAGGCTCCCACCATTGGAGCAGGGATGTGTGCAGAGACAGATGAGGAAGCAGCGACTGCGTGGCTGAGTGGCTGTGGGGAGGGGGTTGAGGGAGCGGCCTTGGCTCTCATTGGAGGGGTGTTGAGAAGAATGGAAGAGACAGTCCAGAGCGGTTGGAGGACAGTGCTCTGGGGTTCCCAGCCCAGCTGAGAAACTGAAGAAAGGGCTGGAGGGCTGTGCTGTGCCAGTGTGGGGCTGTTTTTACTGTGGTCCGGGGCATCTGGCAGGTGAGGTTGATGCCAGCCTGGTGTGGTGTTTGGCAGAACTGACAGATGGGGAGGATGGGGGAGGGGATCTCCCCAAGATCATGATGGTACCAATACGCCTTTGGAGAGGCCAGGCCCTGCTGAGCACGTGAGGCCACGCCCACCACTGCGCCTATTTTAGGGACGAGGCTGTGCTTGCCCTGGCCCCCCTCGCTGTCAGGAGTTGGACCCAGCCTGTCTCTCAGTGTCTGAGCCATTTTGTTCTCCTGAGCTAGAGAGGTGAGGAGGGTATGGCTGTAGTGGGCTGCTGGGTCTAGGATGTGAGGTGTGGGGCATGTGAGCAGGCCAGGTGAGAGAGAGAGGGCAGCGTTCCAGGCAGGTGGGTGGGGGCTGATGTGTATGTCAGTCACCTTCCTATGAGGTAGAAAGTGATGCCCAACAAGCACATCCGGTGGGCCCTTGCATTTACCTGTCCTTGAATAGAATCTGCACACCTGGGCATTGTTGGCTTGTTCCCCAGAGAAACGGCCGTGTCTGGGACAGGTCAGGGCACTTGTCCTGGGCTACTCAGCAAGCAGGTGCTGGCAGAGTCCCCAGGCCTCTCCCAGCTCCAGCTCTTTCTACACCGCCTGCAGTGCCGGCAGGGCTGGTAGGTGTGGGCTTTCACCTCCTCGTAGGTCCATTCTGGGCATTTCTATGGAATGAAACTCAGCTCTAGCTGCAAAAACTCCCTCCCACTCCCCAGCGTGACACCTCAGGGGGCATCCACATCCGCCTTCCCCAGTCTTTCCCACAACCCACCTTCCCTGCCCCAACACCTTCTGGACTCTCCTGCCTCCACTGCAGTTTGGGGAGCTGCCTGCAGTCCCACAGAAACCAGCTGAGAGGGGTGGAGAGCATTACAGAATTGCAGAACTGATGAGCCCCGCTAACATTTTGGATCCAAAAGCCCCTGTAGCCTCTGTGACACCCCTGCCCTAACACAGCCCAAGGCAAGCTCTGGTCCTCCTCCGCCCCCTTCCCAAGCAGGTTTTGCTGAGCACTTGGGAAGGCCTGAGGGTCCTTCACCACCACCTCTGAAGTCCCGCTCTGGGGCCTTTGCTCCCGGCTGGGGACATGACGTTCATCAGGTAAGGGGTCATCTTGGAGGAGGTGACAGCTTGACCAAAGAGGCTGCAAATATTTTTTGAGGGCCCACTATGTGCCTGGCACTGTGTACGATGCAGGGGACACCCTAATGACTAAAGGGAGGACGCAGGGGAGGAACAGAGGGAGGGACAAGGGAAGGAGTGGGGAGGAAGAAAGGCTGGTTCCTGCTTGGCAGAAGCCCTGGGCTTGGAAGGGAGGGAGATGGGACGTGCACGTCTAGCCTGGCTTTGTATGTACCCAGCGCTGTGTTTCTCTAACTTTCTCGCACCAGTAAGTGGAGAGGTGGGCATGAGGGGAGATCCTGGAGCTCTCCCTGGGGGAGACCACCTCATCTGCAGCCACTGCATCCAGAGTTCTTCCTGCAGAGTGCTGACGCCCGCCCCAGCCCAGCTTCTACACAGGGACCCAGCTTTGCACTCCGGGGCAGGGGGGAGGGGTCCAGAACTCGCCCTACCCATCCTCTTCTACTAATGAAGGGGCCCACTGTCCTTCCCCTTGCCCCCCAAATCTCCCATTCTCCAGGTGCGCCCCTGTCAGCTGGCCCCCATACCCTAGTCCCTTCAGTCGCTGCCTTCTGTCCGCCTCCTCCCCCCTTTCTGGCGCCCCCCGCCCCCCGCCAGTTGCCCATCTCTTCCACAACTGGAGCAACTGAGCACCCAAGGTACCCTCTCCCCAAGCTGGCGGTCTCCTTCCTCCCTCCCCCGAGGCGCACCCAGGCACCAAAGGTGCCCACCGCGAGGGCCGGAGCACGGCGGTGCGGCCTCTGCTAAGGCGCCGGCTCCACCTGCAGGGTGGCTCGGCGGCTGCCGCGGGCCGCGGGGGCGGAGGAGCGGGCGGCGCGAGGGAGGGGCCTGCGACAGCGGCGGCTGCGGCGGCGGCCCCAGCCCGCGCAGCCCGGCTCGGCCCCGGCTCGGTCGGCGCAGCGCAGCGCAGCGCCGCGCGCGTCCCCTCGCCGCCGCCGCCGCCGCAGCCGCAGCCAGGCGCACCGGCACCAGTCGCCGCCGCCGGGCGCACGGACGCAGCGCGCACGGGCCGGCCGGGATGCGCGCCCGGGCCCCGGCCCGCCCCAACCCGCGGCCGCCGCCCGCCCGCCGCGCGCTCCCCTGAGCGCGGCGCCCGCCCCCGGCCACCCCTGCCCGTCCCCGGCCGCGATGCCCGCCCCCCGGGGCCCCGGCGGCCCGCGCCCCTGCTAGGCTGCGGCGGCATGGCCCGCGCGCCCGGCGCGACCTCTGCGGATTGCATCGGTGTGTGGCGGCGGGGCATGCCCAGGGCACCGGGCACGGCCTTCAATGGGCGAGGACACGGACACGCGGAAAATTAACCACAGCTTCCTGCGGGACCACAGCTATGTGACTGAAGGTAACGTACGTGTTGTCTGAGACCCCCTCCGGCCCGCCGCGGCGTGGGGATGCCGTCGCACCGAATGCCCTCCGAAGGTTTGGACCGCGCGATGTGTGTTGTGTCCCCCCCACCCCACCCGCCCCGGGCCCGGGAGGGAGGGAGCCCGAGGGCACCGGCCCCCGCTGCCCAGCGCCCGGCCAGGGCAGCGCCCTCCTCCGCGCCGCCCTCCGGGAGGCAGCTATCCGCTCCCTGGCTGGGTAGAATCCTGATTCGGCCCTGGCCATCATTTGTTAAAAAGCCATGCTGTGGCTAATCTGGTGAAGAAATCCTGGGGAAATGCAATGGGTTAAAATCCTGGCTTTGCCATTTCAGTTCTGCCCAAAGCCCGCAGAATTTTCTAGGCTGCCCACTCCCTGAAGAAGAAGAGGGACCCAGAGAAAAAAACAACCATTGCCAGATCCTCCTGAGAGGCTGGCCTGCCCTGGGCCCCTCCGGTGCCCCTTGAGACAGGGTCCCCTGGTGGGAGGGAGAGGGCGGCTGGTTTGCGTCTGGCCTTTTATTCTTGGTAAGTTATGTTGAGGCAGGAGCAGCTGGGCTGTCAGGATTTCCCCCCAAAAGTGGGACATGCCACCCCAAACAGGCCCCGTTTAAAATCCCCTAAATTGGCCCTACAAGCCCACCCCACCCTGACCCCCACCCCGAGGGTGGTGGAATCCACAGGGTCAGCGCCCCTCTTACAGGCCAGAACCTCCGGGGTCCCTCTGCTCAGCCTCACCCAGGGAGCACTGGGGACAGCTCCCGTGCGCAGGGCAGGTGGGGCCCGCCCAGTGAGCCCGGAGGGAGGTGGGGACGGGGAGATCTGGCCGCGGAGTGTCAGCGAGCCGCGTTGGCGGGGCCACTGGTGCTGGAGCCCTGCCCAGGCGTGGGGACAGGCAGCACCTTCCCCAGGGGCTGCCGGCCTGGCAACAGAAGTGTTTGTGGCTTTTTAGCAAGAGCTTGCCCTGGTGGGTGGCCCCGTGGGAGGAGCCCTGGGCACTGCGTCTCGCGGGGCGGTGCGCGTGGGTGCCTGTGCCGGGGAACCCGCGTGGGCCCGGAGGCGGCGAGGCCGGGCTCCGCCGGAAATGAGGCCGGGCGGACCGGAGCCCGCGGAGGCCGGGCGTGTGACCCGGGCTGACGGAGGCCGGGGTCCGCTCCGGCTCCCGCGCCCGCAGGAGAACCGCTGAGTCATGCTTCGCCGGGTGTGCGCGGCGAGAGGGGGCAGGGCCGCGGGCCGCGGGCTGGCGACGCTCTGCCCCGCTGGGGCGGCGGGAGGCGCGGGAGCTGAAGCGGCCCTTTGTCGCCCGCCTCGGTGAGGCCGGGGAGGGATCAGCGTGCGTCCGGGGGTGCTTTTCTGCTCGCAGCCTGCTGAGCGGCAGGTTGAAAGCGGCCCCCGGGTTGCTGGCAGGTGCCCCAGTGGCCTGGCTCTGGCGGCAGCGGGTCTTGGCAGGGCTCCTCCGGCTCCCGGAGGACGCCAGTTTCTCGTCTCCGCCCTGGGGATGAGGGGTGGGGCGTGGGGTTCGTTCTGTAACCAGAAGTAAAAAGCCTGCGGTGGACATTTGCAAACATTAATTCCTTCCTCACCCTACTACCCTACTCACCCTGCTTTCGTTCATGAATCCGCCAGCTCGCGGCGGGCGCGGCGAGGGGCAAGTGCAGTTACCGCAGGCAGAGTTGTAACCCCTCTCCGTCCATTCAGCGAATATTTACTGAGCACCTGCTACATGCCAGTCACGGTTGTGTCCCTGGGACTGGACAGAGATTCCCTGCCCCTGTGCAGCCCGTGTTCTATCGGGGAGCCATGTGACCTTGAGGGAAGTATCCTCTCACCATGTCTCAGTTTCTCCATCTGTAAAATGGGCGTGACTCCAGCCTGCAAAGGCCTGGGGCTCCTGTGAGGACCAGGTGGGATGGTGATGAAGGAGACACCTCGGAACTGTAAATCCTTAACGCGCGGCCAGAGGGTGTTGAGCACCTCCTCTGTGCTGGAGCCTCACAGCAGATCTCGCGCGCTCCTTACCAGACTTTTTAGATGGAGAAACCAAGGCTTGGCCTTGCCCATGGCCCAGAAGGAATGCCAGTGAGTGTAGGGCAGAGGGCTCAGCTGCTAGCATGCAGAGGAACAAGATCAGAAGAGGAAACAACACCAATAATTATTATAATTAGAATATTTGAGAATTCTGTCCTCCCTCAATAAAAACAGACTTTCATACTGTTGCGTCTTGACAGTATTTTATGCTCAGAGCCACAGGGTAGGTCACATATTTGGACGTCAGACAGACTTGTGTTAAAATCTTGCTTCTGACTCCTCACTTGCTGTGCAACCTTGGACAAGTACTAAACCTTCCTGAGCTCCATTTTCTTCCTTTGTAAAAGGAGAACTAATAAGGGCCGTTCATACAAAGTTGTTGGGATGATCAATGATTATGCTAGTATGGAAAGTGCCCAGCATAGTCCTTGGCTTATTGGAGGCATTTAATTAATGACACTTATAATTTAAAAGTCTTATAACTGGAAGAGCCTTATGAGCATATAGTGGATGCTAAGACTCAGTTTGCAAAAGACCCAGGTGCACAAATTCCTATTGTACCTGGTCCTTGGGTCCACACTCACTCCCTGTACCCCAGCTGCTCCTGTCTACTGCCTGTTCCTTAAGTGGGTGGCTTCTTTCCTGCCTCACGGCATTTGTCCTGCTGTGTCCTCTACCTGGAATACCTTCCTCCTGCCTTTCTCATGACTAACTCCCTCTCACCCTTTGGGTCCCAAATCAAATGTCATCTTTGCCAGTGGGAGTCCTACTTGAGTTCTCAGGTCTCTTATAAAATCTCAAATACCTTGGGAAGAGTTGAGGTTTTGTTAGACATTCACATCTTGGGGTGGATTAGAGCAGCTTGGATTTTTGGGGGGGATGCTGACTCTTGGCTGAGCTCAGCTGCCTCGAGCATTGTGATTATGAGGTATGCATGCCGGCCACCTAGGGCACAGAGAACTTTGCAGGGACAGGGACAGGGTGTGGAGAGAGCAGTGCCATTGACACTTTTAGGACTATGGAGGGACCCCAGGGTTGAGAGGGTGCCAGGAAGTCTCTGTCTGTTTAGGCATTTCTCAAGAGCTGGACGTGATTCTCGAAAGGACTTTTCCTGGCTCTGTTCTCTTTTGCTGTAGGCCCCAGGACTTTTGAGTTAAATAGCAGTTTCTAGGCTACACTGGACATGCAAAACCCATGCATCCTTCCTTCACTGAGCACCATTTACCAAACACATCCTTCTCTGGGTCTGGCCTGGGGCAGGCAGTGATGACCCAGACACAGGAGCTCGGCTGAGGGGAGATGGCAGAGGCTGACCAGGCAGATATGGCAGTGACTGGGTCCCTTTGGGAATGTACCTGACGGGTGAGGCACTTCGGAACACACTTCTCTGCTGGGACCACAGGCACGGATTGCCTTCCCTGGAGCATCTCAGCCACCAGCCTCTATCAGATACACGTGCTTCTTGCATCCATGGAAATTAGGGGGTTTCCCTAACCTCCATCGTGGCATGTCACACGTGATTTCAGACCAGTCTCTGTATCTCCCCAGAGTTGTCCTGATTTTATGGTTGGGGAAATGCAGGGGAACTCCCACTGCGTGGAGCTGTCTTCAGAGTCTGAACTGGTTGTGCTCTGGATACCACATGTTTTCCACCCAGGCCTAAATCGCAGCGGGGAGGGGGTGTGTTGTGTGAGACCCAGCATGCAGTGAGATTTGCAGCCTCACATTGGATATTGCAGCCGATCCCTCCAACACCCAGCCTCCTTTCTCCCATGGAGAACACGTGTGGTTCCTGGCAAGAGCTCTCAGGCCAGTCCTAGGTCTGAAGGCACAAGGGTAATCTTGTCCCTGTGCAGTGACTGGTTCCAGCATGGACTTAGAGTCAGTTCTGGAGGTTGAGTGGGAAGTAGAGAGAGCTGCGGCTAAGCTGGTCCCTCTGTTGTGATGGGAACATGGAAGTCCTATGGTTGCTGGCAGCTGTCCTGGCACCATGACAGGCAGAGGGTGAATGAGAACCGGGGAGCGTGGTGACATTCAGGCCTGATGTCCACCCCAGCTCTGGGCTCCCAGTTACATGAGCTGGTACCTGTCCTTGCTGCTGCACACTCTAAGTCTAGTCTGTTTCTGCAGCCATCGGCACCCCACTCACACAGCCTGGACTGCTCAGCCAGAAAGCCAGGAGGCTGTTCTGTAACTCGCAACCAAGACCCACGGGACATAACACCGAGAGGGGTTTTTGTTTGTTTGCTTTCTGCTGTAGGAATCCTCTTTTATCTCTCTTTTTTTTTTTTTTTCACTCAAGTCAAGGATGCCAAGTTCCAGTTTTCTCCCCGAGGTCCTACTGAGGGCAGATGAGCGAGCTTAAGATCTTGCGTGGGGAGACCTGGGGTCCCGGCGGGGTCTGGCTCTGGGTCCGTGGTCTTGGGTGGGCCACACAGTCTCTCTGAGCATTGGTTTATTCTCTGTGGTGTTGCTTAGATCACTTGAAACAGGGGGATACAGTTGTGTGATGTTTTTTTTTTTTTTTTTTTTTTTTGAGACAGAGTCTCACTCTGTTGCCCAGGCTAGAGTGAGTGCCGTGGCGTCAGCCTAGCTCACAGCAACCTCAAACTCCTGAGCTCAAGCGGTCCTCCTGTCTCAGCCTCCCGAGTAGCTGGGACTACAGGCATGCGCCACCATGCCCGGCTAATTTTTTCTATATATATTTTTAGCTGTCCATATAATTTCTTTCTATTTTTAGTAGAGGTGGGGTCTCGCTCTTGCTCAGGCTGGTCTCGAACTCCTGAGCTCAAACGATCCGCCCACCTCGGCCTCCCAGAGTGCTAGGATCACAGGCGTGAGCCACCGCGCCCGGCCAGTTGTGTGATGTTTTATCTTCTCCGTGAACTCCCCACCCTGCTTCTTGGAAGGAATATGCTCGGGAAACTCAAGTGAACTCAAGGCATTAAGTGACTTTGTGTCTGCACATGCCCAGCCCCGGGCTTGGAGCACAGACAGCACTTAGTAAATGTTATCAGTAACTGATGGTGTCCGTTCTTCAGGGACCAGAGTTAGCCTAGCCCTGAGAACTATCAGTCTGGCTAGCCCAACGCCCACCCCATCCCACGGGGACACTGAGGCTAGGAAGGGGGAAATTAGTTGGTGGCACTGACCACCAGGGGGAGAATGGGGAGAGCCAGCCTTTGCTTTCTGAAAATCCGGATGTGGACCACTCCGATCCTTTGTTCCTTTGCTTCCGTTTGGGAATGCCACTTGCATAAGCTCCGCTTGGGGGTCACAAGCGTGTGTGGGCTCCATGTCAGTGGTGGGGGAAGGCAGCTGAGGCTGGGCCTGTCGGGTGTCCTCTATCCAATCACACCGCCTCTCTGAGCCTCAGTTTCCTTGCACAGCTTGCTGCCCTGGGTTGCCACGGGGCTGTGTGGACACGAAGTTGCGTGCATGGAAAAGCTTACTGTTGTCCACTTCCCCACACCTTTGTGTAGGCCAGCCCCACCCCCGCTGTAAGCAGGAGGCTTGTTTATTTTTAATCAACCCCATCTTAAAGCTTGGTTCAGTCACGGAGTAGGGTTTTCTCATTTTCTTTCTGGAGGATGGAAACCAAATTCTAATAAAATGTTTCCACTTCATCTCCTTGTTGTTGTTACTTGCTACAGCTTTTGGTTTTTATCCTTAAAGCTCCAAGAGCTAAGGGATGTTTCAGGCCCTGAGAACCGGGGCTGCTGAGTGATGCCCGGGGCTTAGTGGAGAGGGTCGCAGGAGAGCAACGCAGTGAGCGAGGCAGGACCCCCAGACAGAGAGCCACGCTGTCAGCAGCTCGTGGTATTTCCTTCCGGTATTTTTTAATGCCCGTGTCTGTTTATAATGAAAGCTATATTCTCTCTGTATAAACAATTTTGAAGGCACCTTTCTAGTTTAGTATGAGATTATTAGAACTGTCCAGGGCTTTGTGGGTGTGCAACCTGTGCAGTCATGTAGGGACTCCACGCTCAGAAGGACGCTGGGCGGGGGTTGATTCTCTGCTGTCGCCAGCTTGAGAATTGTGAGCATTTCGTCGTGGAGCTCGTGTTTTGTAAGCGGAATCTGGCTGGGACGGCAGAGCTGGGGAAGGAGCGAGGAACACACGCAGCAGGCGTGTCCGTGGTTCCTGGCGGCAGCTCCCGGAGCTCACTTACCTCGCCCGCTGGAGTGTCCCTCAGCTCCGGTGCAGGGCGGGGCCACCCGTGTTCCCTGGCAGCACGTCTGTCCTGCATAAGCAGGGCCATCTCTCCACTGATGCTCCAGGGCACTGCTGTCCTAAGGCAGTGACTTCTGAGAAACGTGAGCGACCCAGACCCAGGAACCCTGTGGTATCCTTTTGTCCCCCGTTATGTCCCTGTGTGAGCCAGTCACTGACGCTGAACATGGTGACACAGAAGGAAAGGAAAATAGGGCACCATAGTTCCTTTTCCTGTCAGTCCTTTATTTACCATCGAGCCAGGGCTGGAGAGCGTTGGTAGAACGCGCACATATTCAGAAGGGAAGTAAACACAGTTGTGTTAGTTTCCTACAGTGTCCACTGCTCTGGTAAGACCAAACTACATATGCAAGATACGAATTGTGCATCCGCATTCTGGTTAAATACTCTCATGTTTACAGTTAAAGTTGGAACTGCACAATTGGGTTATGACTGATGAAATGCACGCTAAGAATTTAAATGTTTATTTTTTTAAATTTCAATTGACATTAAATAGCAAATAACACCATGACAAGATATGGAAGACATAAAAAAGCTTAGTATTTCGGTATCTCTAATGGCACTTTTCCCCTGCTTTTTGAACAAGGGGCTCTGCGTTTTCATTTGGCCCTGGCTGCACAAATTACACAGGGGGTCCTACCTTGGGGTAACTCTGGGTAGGGTGGAACCTTGGCCACGCCTCCCACCCCCTTGGCTTTCGTGATTGGTGGAAATGGTGAGGGCCTGCCATCCATTGGGCGACGTTTTTCTAGTGGCCGCGGTTATGGTATTTAAAGGTTCCTCCCGCACCCACTGGACCCCCGACCCCACAGGCTGTTCTGCAAGGCTCCGAGTCCCCACCCGCTGGACCTCTGACCGCACAAACTATTCTACAGTTCTCTTATTTTAGACTCTAGACTTTAGACCTCCCTCTCCCCACAGGCCCGAGGAGGGGAGGTGGAATAGGGGTCCCTAACTCATTTTTTCCTCCAGGTTTACAATTAATAGAGCAGATTTTTTGACTCCTACCTTGCCCATCTTTCCGGTGTATTCTCAAATCCTAGCAGGGAGGAGGAAGGGGAGCTGGTTACCTGAGCCCCTCCCCCAAACCCCACAGTACTGGTGTTTAGAGCCATCATTTTATTGGCTGCATGATATTCCTGTGATAGATGTGCCATAGTTCAGTAGTTCAATTAACCATGTCTCGTTGCTGGACATTTAGGTTGCCTTTCTTTATTTCTTTTCTGCTGTTATCGTGATCGCTGACGTTTGTGTGTGACTGTTCCCTAAACCCATTCTCCCCAGCTTTGGAATATTGTGCTTAAGAGGGAGTCTTATGCTTGTGATTTTGTGTAAAGATTGTGAACGTTTTTAGTATTCTTGACACATATCACCAAACTATTCTTCAGAAAGTGTCTCTGTTTTACCACACGCTGATCAACCTAATGGTAGTCTAATTTGTTTGACCTTTGCAAATATCATAGATGAAACATATTTGTTTTAATTCATGTGTGAATACCAATGAGGTTGGACATTTCTTTCCTTTTATTCAAAAGACATTTACTGATCCCGTAAGGGCCAGGGTGATGTTATATGCTGGACATACAAAGTGGAAGAGCAAGGTCATGACCTTCACTCATTCATTCAACAAATATTTCTGGACCCCCCATTATGTGCTAGGCCCAGAGGAAGCCCACGTAGCTGGAGCTGGGAGAGTGAGGGCGGGGGTGGGAGTTGAGGCTGGAGCCCTGGGGTTCACTGGCATCTAGGGGACAGACAAGGAACGAACCTGTGGCAAGGACAGAGTCGGGATGGTCACCGAAGTAGGAAGCAAAACAGGAGGGCTGTGGAGTCACAGACTGGAGAGAATCCCAGGAAGGAGTGGAGAGAGGGAGGGAGGACAGAGGAGGGGGCGGGGAAGCAGGGTGGGTCAGCAGCGTTCAAGGGTGCCAAGCTGTCAGGTACAACAACACCTGCACGCACCACCCAGGCTCTTCTGGAAGCCTCTCTGTTCGGGTACGTGTCCCCATGGGCATCCAGGCCCCTTGGGCTCTGCTTTGATGATGTTGTCTTTCCACGAGCCTAGATCTCTCTCTTCACAGTCTGCTCCCTAATCTCCTTGCTGAGCATGTTGTGGACACCAGCCAGGCTGTGTCCTTCTTGGAATGTGGACCCTCCTGTCCCAGGGTCTTGGGTGCCATTGAGAGACCAGGCTGCCTCTGGAGAGGGTCTGGCGTTGCTGGGGGAATCTACGAGCCCCACAGCGCCCTGGGGAGTCCTGTCAGTTAAATCAGGCCCTGCAGAGGTAGACACCTCACCGGTCTGCCCTCAGGCAAAATGACCCCTGTGGACTTCAGGATTAAATAATTGTAAAACAAGTGCAACAGCTGTCACTGTGATTCAGCATTTATTGGGTACATACTATAATACTGTATGCCAGACACGAGGCTACATGCATCTTATTGGATACTCACAAGACCTGATGTTGTGTGTATTTTCTCCCTGTTTTACAGAGGAGAAAACAGAGGCTTGGGTATTTGCCCGATGTCACATGGTTTATAAGGGACAGAGTTTGTCAGGGTTTTGAATGCAGGCCATCTGCCTGCAGAACCCACACTCCTGACCACCACTTTGATTGGCTGGGACCCACAAGGCAGGGACATGTTAATAGTTCTGACTATTTGCTGAGCTTGGGAGGGTTTTGGGGTTTGAACCCAAACTGCCTGGCTTGGTGCTCAGGCAGGCTGTGTAGCGACTAAAGGCAATTGGGATGTGTCAGTAGGAGAGATCCCCTCTACTGCACAGGTGGGTGGTGGCACTGGCCATAGGTGGTGGTCTACAGAGGACAAGTGGTTCAGGCACTGAAGGCCAAGTGGTGTTCCTGGGCCATGGTGTGATGGTGTGTTTGGATATGGCATTCTAGTGCATTCTGGGCAGGAGGAGCAGCATGTGCAAAGTGACTTAACGCTTGGCCCCAGGCAGTGTCTGGAGTCCTCTTCCTGAGCCCAGGGGGCAGTTCGTTGCTGGCTGGGCTGGAATAAGGGCACACCTGGGAGCCCTTTGCTGCCCTCCTTGCACAGCCAGGGCCATTGTCCTCTAGAGCCCTGGGCTGAATGGCCCATTGAGGCAGAACAAAGGCTGCTCAGAGGTTCCCAGCTGGGGCTGTGGGCTGCCCCAAGCAGGGATGGGATCTTCAACTGCAGGCCAGGGGCCTCCTCTGGCCTCCTGCACCCCCTCTTCACCCCTCCTGAGAACAGGGGCTGCTGCTGCTGGAGGCCTGAGGTCTGGCCTTGCCGTCACCGTGGTACCTGTGGTACCCATGGCAGCTTCTGGCCTCTGAGCCAGCTTTCCTGTCTACAAAACAGGGAGAGAACTAGAGCTACTTTTACTATTAGCTTTTGATTGTTTTGTATAATTTCAAAAAAGTTTTGATGAATACTTTAAAATATGTACCAAAGTAGAAAAAGTAGCACTGCTACTTAGATTAGATTGCTCTTAATCTACCCTCTGGCTCCAAGTGCTGTCAAGATTGGGCTGTGCTTCATTCACTTTGCCCTGCTTTGGCTGAAGAGCTTTCAGGCAAACCCAAGACACCTGTCATTTCACCGTTATGTTGGCAGGTATAGCTGAATGTTAAGGGCATTTCTTATCCCACCTAAAAATATGAGTACTAATCCTTGTTATCTAAATTCTGGTCCATTTTATCAGTGTCCCCAGTTGTCTCAAAAATATCTTTTATGGTTGGCTAGTTTGACACAGGACTCAAAATCCTGCACTTGCATTTGACTGTTCTCTCTCTTAAGCCTTTTCTGACCTAGACCTGTCCTCCATCCCATTTTCAGACCACTGGCTGTTATATGAGGATTGTTATTGTTCGTAAGGATTACAGCGTCACCCCCACAGTCCCTAACCCGTGCCTGGATCCCAGTCACCCGGCGGGTCTGGAAGGCTGACAGGTGGGTGCCTGGCCTCAGTCCTGGTGCCCCCTCTCTTTCCAGCACCCCTCCCCACAGAGGGCGCCCATGCCAGCTTCACCTCGTCCCAGCTGAGTGATCTCCGGCAGGGTGTCCAGCCAGGCCATGCCAGGGGACCACGTCTGAGATGGGGGTGAGCGTGGCAGCACCGTCCTCTCAGGGCTGTGGTGAGTGTTGAATGAGATAATTAATGCGTGTCACATGAGTCCTTGTCTTACTCCCCGTGGAGCGGATGGGCCAGTAGCTGCAGAAGCCCCTGCCTGCCTGCGCGGCATCCGTGTCCTGCTGGGACCCCTGGACTGGCCATCGCGTACAGTAGGGCAAGCAGTTTCTGAGGGAAGAGGATGTTCTCTTAGGTGGTTTGGATGCTGAAGACCGTTTGTCACAGCTGCTAGCAACGCTCTGATGAATGCCAGTTACAGAGAGCACCCCAGGTCCCAGTGATTGAGTACCACTGACGTTTATCTCCCTGTAGCAGCTCATTGTGGGTGCTCCCATGTGGTCGGCAGTCTCTTCCACAGAGTAACTCTGGGATCCAGGCCCTTCTCAGCTGCTGGCTCCCTCACCCTCGCCACCCTCTGGGAAGGAGGGTGTGGGAAGGCACATTCCCTTCCCAAACACGTAAGCCCAGAAGTGACATGTGCCACTCCCTTCATGTCCCATTGGCCAGAACTAGTCTCATGCCCCACCGGATGCAAGGGGAGCTGGGAAATGTAGCCCCTGGCTGGGCAGCAGGGGGACAGCTCTTCAGTGTGCCAGAGAGATCATGGATCTTGCTGCTGTGGGACTCAGAGGGGACAGTCACACACTGGCTGGGGAGGTCGGGCATGCCTTCCTGGGAGAGGTGATGTCTGAGCCGAGTCCAGAAGCCAGAGGTCGTGCACAGGTAGATCAGATAGGAAAGGCATTCTGGGTGTCAGCCTGGGGTAAAGGCCAGGCTTGGGAGAGGACATCCTTTGTAGGGAGTGGCTTTTGTGCCCTCAAGACTTAGAAGGGTAGAGGTAGGGGCCAGATCGGGAGGGAGATGGGAAGGGGGGAGGTAGGACCTTTTGTGAAAGGCTTTGAGTGCCGAGATAAGGAGTTTGGATTTTATCCCACTGACAGTGGAACCGTGTAGAAATGAGGTTTTTCCTTCCTTTGTTTGAAAGTATTTTGATTTCTGTTAGCTTATTGTCTCACTACAAAAAATGCATGCATCCATTGCAAAAAGTTCAGAAAAAGAAAATCCTACCACTGAAAATATTTTGGTGTATTCTTCTTTCTTTGCACGTGTGTTACATGCTATCCAGGTGCATACATATTCCTAAGCAAGTTTTCATTTACTGAAAAAATGCTTTCTGAGCCATGTATTGTGTACTTACCGCACTTTGTAATCTTGTAAAATTTCCCTTGACAGTGTGTGTGGACAGCTTTCCAGGTTGGAAAATGCAGAACCCGTTGCGTCAGCTCGCCGGGGCTGCCCTGACAAGGTGCCACAGACCGGGGGCGTAGACGCAGGAACTGCTCACCTCGCAGTGCGGAGGCCGGCAGGCAAGGTCAAGGTGTCGGCAGGGCTGGTTTCCTCTGAGGCCTCTGTCCTTGCGGACCTCCACCTTCCCCTGTGTCCTCACGTGGTCTTCCCTGTGAGTGTGTCCGTCCTGGTAAGGACAGCAGGCTCATTGGGTTAGGGCCCGTCCATGTGACTGCATTTTATCTTAATCACCTCCTTGAAGGCCCTCTCTCCAAACACACTTGAGTTTTGAGGTTCTGGAGGTTATGATTTCAGCAAATGAGTTTTGGGGGGATACAACCCAGCCCCTAGCAGCCATCCTCATTGGTAATGTGTGCCGGGTGCTTATCGCGTGTGTTTTAGTCAGTCCTGTGCTGGAGGGTGTCGAGGAAACTTCCATCTGTTCGGGATTGTAAAGGATGTCTTGAAGGCACCATTGCACATCTTGCGTGTGTTTGGTTGTCTCCCTAGGAAGTGGAATGGCTGCTCCTAAGGTTTGTTCTTTCCAAAGCGTCTTCATCTTGTGCCAGCTTTTCCTGATGACCAAACTCGGCTTCCTTTCCTCCCTGCGCGTTGCTGGCAGGGACTAGATCCAATATATTTGATATTTCCCAATATCATGATAAAAATTGTTGTGTTCTTTTGAAGCAGTTTTCAGTGAGCTTGAGCTTCCTTTCTTATATTCATCGACCATGGTATGATATTTCCTGAGTTGTGAGCTGCTTGTGCATATTGTTTGCCTGTTTTTCTGGCACCATTGTCATCTCTGGTGCAGATACTGCCCCTTGCTCGGCTTGTTGTTTGCTGCTGGCAGTGCGTATTCTGTGTGGTCAGACTGTAATTGGTGGCTCTTGTCCTGATGAGCATGGATCTGCCACTCCACCATTGTAAGAAGAACCAGTAGACTGTGGGGAGGTGACAGTCTGTGGCTTTGGAGGCTAGGTCAGAAATAGGCCATGCACTTCTGCCTTGCTTTTTAGGGATGCTTGGTCTTGGAAGCCAGCCGCCACATTGTGAGGAAGCACAAGTGGTTTGTGGAGCGGAACCAAGGCCCCTGGCCAAGCTGCCCGCCTGACACGCAGGGCAGCCTGGCCAGCCTGGGAATGAGCCATCTGAAAGGTTGAGCCTCCAGCCTCCAGCCAAGCCATCCTTATGGAAGAGATGAGCCATCCCCACTAAGACCTACCCAGATTGCAGATTCAAGAGCAAAATAAATGGTTTCTGTTTGAATCCATTGAGTTTTGAAGTACTTTGTTTCATAGCAGAAGATAACTGGCATAGTCACGGGTTCCCGAAATTCAGCTCCCAGTCATGCTGGGCTCCTTCTCATTCTGAGCCCACTTGTCCAGGTGTTGTGCTCCTCCTTGATTCTGGGGGTCCCCCAGAGCCTTCCAGTAACTTACTTCCCTGAGTATATTAGCCTGGGTCAATTCCTGTTGCTTACAACTGAAGAACCCTAACTGAGAGACACGGGACGCTGGCCCTGGCAGTGTGGGGTGACTCAGCTCAGCTCACAGGACAGGCCTGGAGGCCAGGCCTAGGATCTGAAACATGGCCTAGGGTCATGTCCCACAACAGGGCAGCAGACACTGTGTCTGCTTGGTCATGCCCACGTCCTTTGCACCCATCCCGGCACCTGGGACCTTCCAAAGCCTGCTGCTGATTGGTTGTGCACATCTGTTGGTTCACGTGTGGACAGGAAAGCATGGAGCTGTGTTATCTCCTCATTTTCCTGCTATGGTCTGAATGTCTGAGTCCCCCTAAATGCATATATTGAAATCCTAACCCCCAGTGTAAGGCTGTTTAAAGTTGGGACCTTTGGGAGGTGCATAAGTCACGAAGGTGGAGCCCTCATGCACAGGATCAGTGCCCCTACAAAGAGGCCCCAGGGAGCCCCTGACCCCTCCTGCCACGTGAGGACACAGCAAGACGACGGCTGTCCAGGACCAGGAGGTGGGGCCTCAGCAAACACCGAGTCTGCCTTGCCTTGAGCTTGGACTTCCAGCCTCCAGAACTGTGGGAAATGAATGTCTGTTGTTTGTAAGCCAACCGGGCTATGGCATTTTGTTCTCGCAGCCCAAACAGACTAAGACACTCCCAGTGATAAACCCATATGACGTTTTACCATACTTGAAATAAGGAATTGGCAGCAAAGATGATGTTCATCAAAGACATGAAAAGTGACAATGCTGGCAGTGAAATTTGGATCGAATACAAACGGAGTCACAGGATAAATTGATGCTCCTGGGGGTGTGGAAGCTGCTGCTCTGTGAGAGACCCACGTGCAGCCCGAGGAGCCGAATGCAGGTGAACTTACCGATGTAAACAAGGAAAGGGGCTGTGCCCAAAAGGATGGAGATGTCCCAGAAGAAGTGACACTGGGAAAACACTTCACATTAAAGGAACTCGTGGAGATGTTTCACCATGTTGAAAGCAGAAAGGAGAAAGTCTTGGAAGCTGATCTAAACTCAGAAAGATAATTCTCCAAAGCTTAGAGGTGATGCTTTCTCAGTACCCTAAGGCATACAGTAAGCAGAAGCCAGCACCATTCAAATTACTCTTGATGTCTTTTACGAAGACACAAAACACTTGAATTCTCAATGTTTCTAATGTTTTAAATCATGGTGTACTAAATAAATATTTGTTTTGCTATTTTTAAATTTCTCTATACATTTATAACCATCGGTAAGATAGTTTTTAATGTCTTGACAAAAAAAAATTTTTAAAGGTCACGGGACAATTGTCATTTCCTCATTGATTGTTAAGGTGGCTTTAAATGATTTCAGTCTGCTTGGTCCCTTCTATGGTTCCACACTACCGTGCAAAGCGAGAACTGCCTACACTCATTGCAAACGGGCAGTGTAGGCAGTGCATGGCCACCCGCGTGGCAAAGCCACAGCGATGTTTCACACCTGGGCCAGGGATTGTAGTCAATATCCTCCTTATTGAAGGTGGCAGCTCAAGAATATTAAATAGCTCAAATTCCTCAAGGAAGTGGTTAGGCAGCCCGGGGTTCACTGGGAGAGGGACTCAGCGCCCTCCCTGCACTGTGCTCCAGCGCAGCCTCCAGCCAGCCTGCTGGTGACAGAAATAACCCTGGATATTTCACAGCCCCAAGGAGAGGTAGGGCGCTTTACTGAAGCTGTGAAAATACAATCCGTCGTCATATGTCTCCCATTGTCAAGACTCCGGGAGCTAAGTTTTGTGTATGTTAAGGTGCTCCTTGCGAGAAGATTTGAATTTTATTTCTCTATTTATTTTATCTCGCTACAGAAACATTGGAAAATGCAGAAAGTAGAATAGAGAGGGCAGAAATAACATCCTTGATTTCACTACTCCAGAAACATTCACATTTTGTCTTATTTCCTTCTAGCTCTCCCCACTCCCACTTGAGATTGTAATGTAGTTTTGTGCCTTTTAAAATATTAAACACATTGTAAACGTTTTCCCATATTATCACGCAGTCTGAATAAACAATTTTATTGGCTGCATAATATTCCACCATGTAAATATAATTATTCATTCGGTAACTGTGCATGGATTCATTCATCAGATTAGTGTCGATTGTCTGTGGCAGGTGTGTGGGTGGGGTAGGGGGATTCAGGAAGGAGGAATAGGGTGCAGCCCCTCTCCCCAGAATTTCTGGGACCAGGGAGACGCGACAGGTGGTCCTAACCCAGTGTGAGGGGCAGGGATGCACTGGTGTGCTCAGGGTTGCTGGAGCGCCCACTGGCAGGACTTACGGATCCAGGCAGGCATGGTGACCTGTCCAGGCAGGGGAGGAAGAGGGAACTGTCCGTGGCCAGAGGGCTCTGGGAGTTTGGGGGGGCAGTAAGAGAGGGGGTGTGGGTGCTTCCAGCAGAAATGACAAAGTCCCCAGGGAGGCGCCCAGAAGCGGAGATGGAGGTTGTGGGGCGGGGAGGGTGTCCAGGGAGGCTGGGAGCCACCTGGTGTGCCGGGGGAAGGCTGGGTCTCCTCTCATGGTCTTTGGTAAGGGAAGGATGGCAGGAGTGTGGCCAGAGGCGGGAGGTGCAGCTGGCTGTGGGTGGAGGGTGGAGAGAGCTTCTCCCACTGTTGGACACCAGCTGTCCTGACTTTGAGTGTTTGAGATTAAGACGAGATGAGCGTCCTTGTGAGTGGACATTGTTCTGTATTTCCGATTATTCTTGGGTCTGGCTATCTAGCGATGCAATTTTTTGGTGTTAAGGGTAGGAGTGTTTTTAAGGGCTTGAATAAAGATTTGAATATGATGTTGTCTACTAAACTAAAAATCAAATTTACCGAAAAATTGTTTGGGTGAATTTTAAGAGCAAGTCCACCTGGACAATGCAGGGCTGGAGTCGCCTGTGGGTTACAGCGAACCCATCAGTCTCTGTCTCTCTTGCTACAAAAAAAAAAAAGATCGATTTCAGCTCAGTGCACGGGCACCTGCTGCGTTCATCGTCTCCGGACGGGTGTCTGACGGGTGAAGGGCTTTGGCTGTGCCGCCCAGGAACGGTCCTGTGAACCGCCTACCTGCACAGGCGTAGCTGTTGTGTCTTCGTGGTGAAGTAACAATGGCGATGGTGACGGGGAAGCTACCGTTTCTTGACTGCGCTGTGTAATGACGGCTCGGGGTCTCGTTAGGACTTCAACCCACTCTGGGGGTGCTTCCCCATTTGCACATCAGGACACGGAGCCTCAGAGAGCTTGGGTCCTTTGGCAAAGGTCACACGAGTGTTACGGGTACTATTACTACATAACAAACGACTCTAAATCTTAGTGCTGTGATGACAACCATTTATTCTGTCTCCTGGATTCTGTGGGTCAGAGCTTCGCTGGGCAACTATTCTGCTCCGCATGGCAACCACTGAGCCTTCCACGCGGTGGGCGGGCCGGCCTGGAGGGACTGAGACGGTTTCACTCGCATGTTTCCTGCAGGACGGGGGTGGCTGGGGCCCCTCCAGCCTGGTGGTCTCAGGGCAGGTGGACTCTGGAGGCCTCTGGCTTTCCCAGATCAAGTGTTCCAAGAGAATCAGGCGGAAGCCGCTTGGCCTTTCCTGACTTCCTCAGCCGTCTCGCAGCGTCAGCTGTGTCACCGTCACTCAGTTCAGTGAGTCAGAGGCCGGCCCAGGTTGAAGGGGAGTTAGACTCGACTTTTGCACGTGGAAGGGCCAGGCTGCAGAAGAGCAGATGGGATAGGAGATGGTGCTGGGGCCCTGTCTGAGAAGCAGAATCCGCCGCAGAGGGCCTGGGCAGAGCTGGGACCCGCACTGGGCTCCGTCTGACCTTGGAGCCCCTGCCCCTCTCTCCCGTCATCCTGGACAGTCAGAGCAAGCATGGCCCTCTGTCCATACCACTCCCCTGTCCAAAAACAGCAGAAGCATCCGGTGCTTTGCTCACTGAAGCACAGAAAAAGGGAGGTGCGTGACAGCTTTCTTTAGGGAGCAGATTAGATTTGCGGCACATCTGCCACCCCGTGTGTGCCCCAGGTGGAAATTATTCATGCAGTGGGGTCGGGGTGGGGCACAGCCTGCCGTGCCCCTCTGCCCGTTCTCCTCTGCAGGTGGGTTTGGAGGTGCCCACATCAGGTAACATGGCCCTGGGTGGAGCTGTGCATGCCTTCCTGAGAGGCCACTGCGGGCAGGGAGAGGACAGAACAGAAACAGGTGGGCTGGGCTGGCTTTTCTGCTTGGCCGATTCGATGCAGCCTGACCCCAAGAAGGACACACTGGCTCCCCACTCATCCTATTTGTTCAGCCGCCCAGAAGCGGTTTTATTGGAAACGGTTACAGCTCTGGTGTAATCTCCAGGCCCAGAGATGGCACACATCGCGTCTCCCTGCCGGGGGTGGGGACCATTCTCCCTGTGACTGTGGTAGAAGGGAAGAAAGCAGCCCTCCCATTTGGTGAGAGCTCCCGTGTGCCTGCCCCTGGGCAGGGTGGAGGTTCCAGGCATTGCCCTGGGGTAGACCTGCCTGGCAGCTCCCCCCTCGGAGGAGGCACAGCTGGGGTAGGTCGGCCACGACTACTGGCACCGCTCCTTCCTCTTTGGAGACTGCACCCCACACTTCGTCCCTGCAGCTTTTACAAATCTGCAGGGTGGGGGGTGCAGGGTAGAGAGGGACTCAGGCCACCTTGGGGACAGCCTTCCTCTGTGTCACTGCTAGTGTGCAAGTGACCCGCCGTGGCCCCTCTGGCAGCTCTGTAGCTTTGGCTCTAAATCGGGGACAGGAATATCCTCTGGGGGTCTCTTCAAGGGTGGACAGAGATGAGGCGTTGTGTGCCTGATGCTCGAAAGGGCTGAGCCTGTGCTGGTCTTTGTGTTGAGCCTCAGATGGAGGGAGCCACGCACACCTGTCCACGCTCTTCAGCGTCCGAGGGGAAGATGCTCTGACCCGCCCCCATCCCAGCCTCGCCCTTTAACCAACGGGGTGTCCTGCAGTGCAGCCGTGAGGAGCTGGAGCCCGGGATGGGGGCAGCCCATCCAGATGGCGGGCGGGGGTGAGCCTGCAGAGTGGCAGAGCACAGCCAGCCCAGCCCCGTGGTTTCCTGCGGTGGCCCTGGTGTCCTGAGGAGGGGCCTGCACCGCGGGAGCTGGGCCAGCGTGGTGGGTGTATCTCCAGGAGAGTGCTGGGCTGGGATACCCGGCAGGACAGAGCTGTCCCCAAGGACCCATGTGGACTTCCTGCCAAGGACTCAGTCTGCTTTGCTTCCAGGCTTAGGGTAGAGCTGGAAGCCCCCACGGGCAGCCCTGTGAGCCCCAGGCATGCCTTCGTGATGGCACCTTCCTGGCAGATGGCCCCATTCTGACAGCCCCACCTGGGATGCTTGTCTGGCCACATGGGCAGGCCCACATAGGGACGGTGGGCGTGGCATGTGACGAATCAGGTCAATGGCTGAAGACCTGGGGGTGGGGTTGCTGTAGTTGTATCACACTTCTAAGGGGCGCATGGAGTGGGCCTCTCTGGGCCTCAGTTTCCTCTTTTGTGAAGTGAAGTGAAATGAGGACTCTATCTTGGGGGCCACAGACACCAGTGTGTTCTCTGGGAGAAATGGCGTCTGCTGAAGGCAGTGGCACACAGATGTGAGGGCCCAGGACCCAGGTGGGGCTGGTGAAACCTAGACGCCCGTCCAGAAGGATGTGGATGGGCAGGGCAGGGAGGTGGGCGTCGGCCTCGGGAACCGGGAAGGGAGGACCCCGCTGTGCCCTGAGAGTCGGACTTCAGCGTTCACACGCTCTGGATCGGACTGGGGTCCCGCAAAGTCACTCTGAAGGGAAAGATGGCCCCCAGGCCAGCAAGAGGTGGCAGTGTGTGTTTTGCAGCCATACCTGACACCCGAAGGCACCTGGCCCCCACTTCCTGTTCAGGCTGGCGGGGGGACCCTACTCCCCAGCCCTCTCCTCCCGATGCTCCCACACTGGCATAGGCTGCTGCAGGGGCAGAGGAGGGTGCTTTGATCTGTGAGTTTGGGAGGGGTTGTGAGCACAGTGGACAGGCCTGGAGGGGTGAGGATTGCGGGTGGGGGATGGGGCGGGCGAGGTCATCTCTGGGCTGGGGGTGGTGAGCGCCGGCGCCCTGTCCTGTCTCAGGAGCGAGGGCTCCGCGGGACCCTCCATCTGCCGACTGCACGTCTGCCTCTCTCCCCTGGGGGGCTTCAAACTTCGCCAGTAACAGGGGTGTCATTTTTACTGGGCCCCAAACAACCCAGCCACGTCCCTCAGAGGACTGAGGCTGGGAGGGGGAGAGCGTGAGGGGAGGGGACTTGCTACACCTGGAGGGTGCAAAGGATTGAGCCGGAGGAGGATGTTCCCTTTGTCCTCCTCCCTCCCTGGCCACCCCAAAACCTGGGGTTGCTGAGAATTGATTACGCTTTGTCCTTGTAAACGGGCAGCTATAAAAACCCGTCACTGGTGCAGCACCTTCTCCATAAAACAGGCTCAGTTGGATTTAAGCCCAGGCCCCTTCTCCAGGGCTGTGCAAAGGGAAGCCAACAACGAGACCCCCGCCCCGGCCTGTGCGCTTCCACCCCCTCACCCCGCCCCTACTGACTGTAAAGGCAGAAAACACAGAAAATGCCAGAAACCCAGGAGAGAGCACGTGCAGCTGTGCTATGTTTTTGGTGGAGTTTGTCGCCATGAGAAGGTGGGTTTCATCAGGGAACCATGGGTGTCGGGGATCAGAGCCGCAGAGCAGCAGAGGCTGTTGGCCGTGGGGAGAAGCCTGGCGGGGCAGAAGGGGAAGGGGCCGAGATGTTGGCGGGGTCTGCACGTTGACTTGCTGGGACAGCCGCGGTCTGCTGAGCACACGCGACGTGTCAGATGCTCTGCTGGGAGTGGGGCTGTGGCCGTGGCTGTGACTGAGAAGCTCTGTGTCCTGCGGCGTCCCCACAGCAGGCCAGATGGACACCTGGTCAGTGCTGGGATGGTGGGGGCGGAGCCCACAGCTAGCTGCCCAGAGGGGACATCTGACCAGCCCGGGCGGCCAGGTCAGGGAGGGCTTCCTGGAGGAAACGAATTCTCAGCACACGTTCACGAGGCCTGCAGGGTGTAGGCACTGAGGTTGCTGTTGGGAACAGGAGAGAATGGAGAAGATGCGGCCCTGAGCGAGTGCCAGGCTCCAGGGTCGAAGCTTCCTGACGGAGGGCGTGGGTGGGGGCCACCAAGGGGTGCAGGGGTGAGCCGGGGGCTGTGCAGTGCTGGGGGGATGGGGGCAGGGCAGCAGGAGCTGACCCGCCCCAGGTGTGGAATTGTTATCTCCAAGTGGCAGACAAGGAAATTGAGGCAGGGGTTTCACGTCTTAGAACTGGGTGGGTCAGGATTCAAACCTAGGCCTGCAGACACCAAATCCACCCTTGTCTACACAGACGTTTTCATACCTCTTGGGCTCCAGGCGGCTGCCCGCGGGTGCTGTGCCCAGTCGCTCATGGCGTTCCTTGGGCTCCTCCCCCATCGCCGTCCTTGCCTGTCCCCTGGATGCCTGACGGCCGGAATCCCCCAAGCTGACCCGCTGTGCAGGTCATCTGGCACTTCCCTTCCCGCACTTGGCGAGCTCTGAGAGTGAGACAGAACCGTTGCCTTTTCTCTGGCCCACATGAAGCACTGGGGAACCATTTGCCCAATAGGGGGAGAGACCCCATGTTCAGGGTAAAATGGGGGTGTCGAGGACCGGCAAGGGGAATAGATGCTGGACGCTGGCCAGAAGCACCACTGTCCTTATCTCCACAACCATCTACAGTTGCTGCTGTTGCCCCCGCAGAGGAGAGAATAGAAGCCCAGAGAGGTCAGGCTGCTTGCCCAGGGTTGCACAGCCAGCAGGGCGGGTGGAATGGGCTTTGCCCCTAGCCTTGTCTGACTCCAAAGCGAATGCTATTTGCGCCATATCCAGCGTCTCCCAGAGCTAATTTTGCTGCTGGGACTCCAACTCGCAAAGCTATCTAGGACAGGCAACCTGACGGAAGAACATTAGGAGGGAATCCCAGAAAAGTGGGGCTCGGCAGCCTTCGGGGAAGCCTTGAGGGGAGGTGGTGCAGAAGCCTCTGCCAGCCCACTGGGGTCGGGCTCTCTTCAGTCCTCTCTGGCCCTGGCGTTTCAATGCCCGCCCGGCCCCTCCGGGAGCCCTGTCCCCCCACCCAGGACTGGCTGTTTCTCTGGAGATTGTACCCACCGGCGTTTGGCTTCTGCTGAAAGGAGAAGATAAGCCCTCAGAGAGGCACTTATAGGGGATGTGGCCCATTTTGCCCAACTCCCAGGGTAGGGGACAGAGGGAGCAGGCAGCGGCCACATGACCTGGCACTCGGGGACTTAGATTTCTTCACCTGCTGAATATCTCGCTGTCTCACGCCTGCTTTGTGCAGCATGCCTTCCTGCGGGCTGTGGGGCGAGGCTGTCCAGACGCGGAGCCCTCACGCAGCGGCCGGCTGGGCGTCTGGGCCGGAGGCTGTGGGTGTGAGGCCTCACGTCAGCACAGCTCTGTATTTTCATCCCTCTCCAGCACATACTTGGTGGAAATGAACCCATTTTATCATTGAAAATTAAAGTCATGCATTCGTATGGTAAGAGCTATTAAGAGCACGGCAGGGTGCAAGGCGAAAGAACACTTCTTTCTGAGTCAGCACTTCGGGGCGAGCCCATTCTCCGTGCGGGGACGGAGCCCAGCTGGCGACACCAGTCACCTGCCCAGACTTGTGTCCTGCGCTGGTTTTCCCTGTTTCTCAGGATGCGCGGAGCGATGAAGTGGGCGCTGGAGAGTCGGGGTGTGCGTTCTGCTTGTGCTGGAGTGGTTGGGTTTGTGGTGCCCGGGTAGGGCTTTGTGCTTTTACCCCTTACAGAGCCTTTCCTCCTAGAGCATTCTGGAAGCCCCTCAGTGCCCACCGGGTGTGAAGTCCTGAGCAGAGTGTGACCCAGTCCCTGCCTTCAGGTGTGTGAGGAATCAGGGATTTCCTGCTGTTGGCGGTAGAGCCAGTGATTTGGGGGCTACAGGGATGTGCCGGGCACTTGTGTGTCTGAGAAGTCCAGAGCCTTGTTTGAACCTGGCCAGGGTCCCAGAGAACACGGCCCCAGGGCACAGAGATTGGCCGGTTGGTCCTAAGGCCGAACGAAGGGCTCTGGGTGGGAGTGACATCGGTCCCCGCTACCTGCTGCGGTCAGCCCCAGCCCAGCCTGGAGTTCACCAGGACCTCAGCGTAGGACCTTCCCCTTTGCATGGGTGGCCTTTTGCAGCATGTCCCTTTGGGGTGATGGCCATTGGCTTGTGACTCCAGGTGGTGGAGGTGGGGGAGAGCAGTGTGCACCGGGACTGGAGGGGGGGAGGCTGGTCCAGATGCCAGTGGCCTCCTCAGCCCCCTGCCGGTGACGTGGGCCGTGGAGTGGTGGGCTGACCTCAAGAGTCTGCCTGGGAGCTGGACCTGAGCACTCTGGGGCTGCTGCAAGGAGCTCGGGGGTGGGGCCGGCCAAGGCGGGGGCAGGGAGGTGCGGAGCAGCCTGGTAAGGGGACCTGGACCTCAGGCAGTCGTCAGGAGGCCTGGGCCTGCATCCTGGCCCACCAGCCCCTCCGTGTGACCTCTTGGTGCCTCGGTGTTCCCAGGAATAAAGTAGGGATAATGACAGATCTCAGATGCTAGGGTGGCTGTGAGAGCCACTTGAGGAAGTGGGTGGGAAGGGCTTTGACCGTGTCTGTCGTGGAGAACATGCCCAGTACATGTTTGCCGTCATGGTCCTCGTCACCACTTGGAGGTCTTTGGAAACCCCTCTCAGCTGTGGTCTTCTCACTTGTCCCCTGTGCGTGGGGACCCTCCACACTTCCCGGGTGGGGGCTCGGCTCCCACAAGGGAGTGCCCAGGAGCCTCCACTCCTCCTGCCTGTTCGGAAAAGGGGCTCAGAAGATATCTGCAGCACGAATAACCGAGTGAGCCGGAGGACTTCCCGTAACGTTTGGTGTGATCAGGCAAACGGATGCTGATCCCTGCTCTAGCCGACGGCGACGGTGGTCTCGGGGCTGTAGGGTGTGCCAGGCCCTTTAGCCGAGGCACACGAGAAAGCGAGGGCTCCAAGAAGTTCAGGGGCTTGTCAAGGTCACGCTGTTCCTGTGAGGTGGACCCTGGATCTGACCCCGGACTGTGTCCCTGCAAAGCTTGGAGCCTTCTCAAGGGAGACGGGTGTTGCAGATGTGATTGCCCAGGGGGTGGTCGTGCTGCAGCCCCTGAAGCAGGCAGGAGGGGATGGAGGTCAGGTCTTTGTCTCCGTGGTGCGTGTGAGTGGGCTGGGGGCTGGGGGGACATGAGGCTATGCCGTGGGCATTGACATTTCCAAATTTCTTCAGCATCCCGGGTGCCCGTGGGCGCTGCCTGCCTCCCTCACATGTATCCCAGCTCTTCCTCCGCGCGGAAGCACAACAGCCCGAGATGGGGTTATTTCAAGGGGATTTCCATGGCAACGGGAGAGTGGGAGGTTCCTCTCAGCACTTGTGTCATGGGAGTTGGCCAAGGGGGCAGTGTGTCCCGACTGAGGGGTGCCAGGGACCTTCTCTGCACCGCAGAGGGCCTCAGAGTCTGGGAGTCACCACCCCCCCCCCCCCGTCCCCACCTCACTGCCCAGCTCGAGCCCCCAGGGCTCCTTGGCGTGGGATCCAGGCCTGGCCCTCGCCTGGGTCTCGCTTCTCCAGAAGGTCTTGGGCTGCCGCCAGCTGCAGCTTCCCAGGTTCTCCTGGCAGGAACTCCATGCTCGGAGCCATTGTTCCTCTGCCAGGACCTTCCCCCAGCCGTGGGCAGAATGCGTCCAGTGCCCTCAGCCCTCCGTGGCCGCGCTCTCATCCGAACGCTCACTCGTTTACCCAGGGGGGTGTTTTTCCCACAAGCAGAGGCCTGTGCTCAGTGAGAGATGCCGATGTGAACTGCACGACCTCTCGGAGCCTCACCTTTCTCACCTGGATAATGGGACCAGTGGTGCCTGCCCTGCCTGGCTGGTGAGGACCTGAGCAGGAGCGAGAGGGTAGGCCGTGGGCAGGGAGTGCCACCAAGGCCTCATCGATGTGTCCCTGGCCACTGGGCCGAGGGCCGATGGACAAGTTCTTGGAAACAGGGAGGCCACGCAGGACCGCAGAGACCTGCCGATGTGCCCTCGGACGCTGGGAGTCAGCAGACCCTACAAGCTATGCCTGGTGCTTCTCAGAGTGTGCCGGGCTCGCCCGTGTGCAGCACTATTTGATCCTCATGCTGGTCCCTTGAGGCCAGTGATGTTAATCTCCATCGTACAGATGAGGAAACTGAGGCTTGGGGACAACGTGATCTTTGGCCACTCCTGGAAAGAGGCAGAGCTGGGTTCAAGCCCAGGTCTGGCTCTAACTCCAGTGCTCTTTGCAAAGATCCAGGCTGTTCCCCCGACCCCTAGCCCCTGCCCCATGGCCTGGCTGCCTGGCCTGGCAGTGAGGTGGGGTTAGAACCACATAGGGAGAGAAATGAGTCTTGGTGGGGCTGGGGGTGGAGAAGTGATGTCTGGTGCTCCCCAAGTCAGGGTGTGCTTGGGGCCTGTGGGTGTGTGGCGGGGGGAGGGGATGCAGTCCTTTTGGGTGGTGGGGGCTGTTGAAACTGCAGGGACACCTCTGAGTTCTAGACTTTCAGGATTATAACTAACATTTCTAGGTGATTCCTGGGCATCAGGCACTGTTCTCAGCACTTTCATCCTAGACATGACCCTAAGGATAGGTGCCATTGCTGCTGGCTCTGTACAGATGAGGAAACTGCGGCACAGAGAGGTTATATAATGTGCCCAGAATCACTCAGCCCGGATTTGAACCGGAGCCCGCCCCCGTGAGCACCAGGAAACACTGGCTCTCAGGGGCCTTAGCAGGGGGGCAGCCGCCAGAGCTGGGAGACCTTGGGCTTGTCTGAAGGCCACACGGCCACCCAGGGGCAGGAGTCCTCCTGCATCAGGTGCTGGGACACGGGGAGGAGGGTGGACGGCCCCATGCCCCCTCGGAACACTGTGCTGGCGTGGGGAGGTTCAGAGCACGCGGAGTCTCAGTGCCTGGAAAGCACCTCTGGGGTCACTTGGATTAGTGAAAGTTCTACGTTTAAAGCTCCCCGTTTGGGAAACTTTAACTTTGCAATCTCATCAGTTGACTTATGAAGCTGTGCCTTCGTGAGACGAGAGCAGTCACTGTCACTTGCTCTTAGAATATTTCACAGGCGAACGGCCTGAAATCTCTTTGACAGTCCATCCTTTCACATCGTGGTTAAATTCCCTTAAATTGGTTCCAGTTGGGGTTAATTAAATACATGGTTGCTGATACACGTGTGCAGATGATTCCAGCAGTCACATCTTAGCTGGACAGTGAACACAAGAATCTAGAATATTCTTAGCTGTTGCAGAGAGATTACCAGAAATCACTCTGAACAGGCTGAGAGGCTTTGGTGCAGCAGGCAGTGGGTGTGGCTGGGCTGTGCAATCTGCTTTTCTGTCCAGCGGACGTTTCTCTGATCCATCCAGATCCTTATACTTTGCCAAAGTGAAAGCCGCTCAGTGTGGGACCATCTGCCAGGCGAGTCATAGCCCGGAGATGTTTTGTCTTTTTGCACCGTGATTCTCTCTCTGTGTGCAGCTGCCTTGATTTAAAAGAAATTAAGAAACTAGTCCCCACTTTGTAGCCCCTGAAGTGCACAGTCGGTGTCTTTGAAGCCGTGGGTTAGAGAAAAGGGGAGAAGATGGGGTGTGACAATTTTGAGAAACCTTGGGGGGATTCACGACTGGGCTGCGTGAGGACCCGGCATGCAGAGTGTGTTTGGAATGCCCAGTGGTCCTGGCTTCCCTCCTTCATATCCAGGGGACCTGGGGCAACTTCTGTGACCACTCTAAACCTCAGTCTTCCTGTCTGTCAAGTGGGAGGAGTCACAGCTAGGCGTTGGTGTTGTCAGGAAGACCGAATGAGAAGATTGGTGTGGTGGTGGCTGTCACGGTGCCTGGCCCTCCCTCTCCCCTGGGCCTACCGTGTGGTCCAGCCCCCCTGGTCTGTGCTGATGCAGACCTCCTGCAGCAGGTGTCGTGCCCTTCGTGTTCCATTTATCTGATTTTTATTCCTGGGAGACCGTCTCTCACCTGTGTTAGACACGTGGTATCTATACTATCAATCCTTTTCAATTACTTCGTTCCAGGCCAGAGTTTTCCTAATCAGGTGTTTTATCTGATTGGGTCCCAAACTCTGTCATGGGCAAAGGGCTGCAGGCAGCCAAATACGGGCCCAGGGGTGGGTCGCTGTGCTGCTGTGGTGTTGGGCCAGCCCTGCACTTGCCTGTCAGTCGCCTGTGCGGCTGCGTGGGCTGAGGCAGCCAGATAAGATGCACTGGGAGCCATCTGTTTGCAGCCCTGGGACCAGATGGTCTGCAGGACTCCTGGGGGCGGGATGGGGAGGGAATACATTTGCTGAGCACCCAGCATCTTCCAGAGCCTTGTTACAGCCCCGCCAGCGAGGCATTGCCATCCGTGTTTACACAGAGCAGGAACACAGGCCTACGGTGGCCGAGTCACTGGCCAGGGTCACACAGCCAGGAAGTGGCAGAGGTGGGGTTTGAACCCAGGGCTTCCTGACTCCCAGGCTGCTGAGGTTCCAGCTGAAAGCTGCGGCCAAGTGACTTCTGAGAAACACCACGAACAGAGGGTGACTCACGCAGGCACGAGCGGGGCCCTCTGCATGGCGGCTGATGGCCCCCAGGGCCCGCTGCGTCCTCAGGGTGTGCCCTGCAGTCTGGGCCGGAAGGCTGTGTCTGGAGGGCACCCTGTGTGCACCACACTGTCCCCTTGGCCCATAAAAACCTTCCTGACAACGTTGGTGGGAGGTGGAGGAGCCAAATTCAGTTTTCAGAGATGACAGTCGTCCTGTTAAGCTTGGTGGGGCCAGAGCGTGCGTGGAATTAGTCCTGCCAGGCGGCTGCCTGGATCCGCCCAAGAGTGGCGGCGAGGCGGGGGAGGGGCCTCATCTCTTCCGAAGTTTAAGCAACTGGGGCCACTGTAGGGCTTTGTTCTCCAGGATGCCTGGGCTGGAACACAGGGTTTCCCACAGTGTGTGAAATGGGATATGGATGGTGGGCACAGAGCAGGGAGGCAGGAACGTCCAGGGACCGAGGACTCGGGCTTTGGAGCCCGGCTGGGCGAGCCCAGCCAGCTCTCTGAGCCTTGGTCTTCTCACCTGTGATGCGGGTGACAGGTGCCTCCCTTGGGTGACTCCCAGGAGCTGGAACTCATTACACAGGGCACCAGACAGCCTCGCAGTGCGAGCAGAGACTCTGGAGTCAGAGCACATGCACCAAAGCCCCCTCACCGTGCTAGCTGTGTGGCCTGGGGTGAGGTGCTTAACCTCTCTGTAGCTGTTTCTTCATCTGTAAAACGAGGGTAGTGAAACTATACACGCACCGTAGGGTTGCTGGGGGCTGAAATGTGCTGATCCGTGTAAAACACTCAGTGAGCACCTGGTGCGTGGAGAGCGCACAGTTCATCTTGGCGCCCGTGGTTATGGCCGTAGTCATCATCACTGTGACCACGTCTCAGCCTGCTGGGGCCGTGCTGTTGGTGGGGCCCCAAACCGCCCAACTAAACTGCACTGAATGGTCAGCAGGCCACCGTGGCCGTGGATTAGAGGCCCTAGGGGCAGAACAGGTGGCTGAGGGCGGTTTTCCCTTCCCTGTGTGGGTTCTGTGCGTCCAGGTAAGTTGGTCCTGAGCCCGGGCTGCTGCCCACTCCCCTCCTTCCTGCTGAGAGTGGCACTCCTGTCCAGGCAGGAGGGTCATCTGCAGCCCGTGGCTGGGGGGAGGCCAGGCCTGTTGCTGGGGCACAGATGGTGGGGAGCTGCAGGCCAGGGCCCTGAAACCAGTGTGGAGACGGCACATTAGACACAGTCTGGTGGCCTCCTCAGAGCCCAGGCCACAGAGTCCTCGCCCTGGGTCCACCCAAGCTGCTGGCAGTTTCCAAATCAAGTCAGAAGGCGACAGCCAGAGCCCAGCAGCCCAGAGAGCAGGATGAGTCCAAAAGTGAGACAGTCGTCTTGGCCAGCTGCCTTCTCCCACCCATGGGCAGAGTACGGCGCCGACTGGGCTGTGTCCTGGGTCTGACCCAGGTGGTCAGGTGGCTTCTACCACGCCCGCTGGGATGCGCAGAGGGGAGCAGGGTGGAGAAGGAAGGGGGCTGCTGGGGGTCCAGAGCCGCCTCGCTGCAGGCATATAATTCTGGCCGCAGGTCTGGGAGGAGGCCCACAACCCCCGTTGCAGATGAGGTGCCGAGACGCAGGGGGCCATTGCTTGCCCAGAGACACGCAGTGCAGAGTGGAGTCATCGTCTCCCGTGGGTGTGGGTGGCCCCTGTCCCCTCTCTGTCCACAGCACCACCTCTTATTTCTTATCAGGTTCACCTCTGAGGTCCCTTTGCTCCTCACTGGGACAGTCACGCGGGGAGCAGAGGCCTGGGGGCTGGGCGTGGGTGCGGGTGTGGACCTGCGCCTGCCGAGTGGGTGACATGCGCAGATGCAGAGCAGGAGGTGCTGCCGGAGCTGCCGGCCGGGCGGGCAGGCCTGGGAGGGCTGTGTAGGCAGAAGCCGCAGCTGCACAAAGGCAAGGCAGAGGGAAAGCGCGTGTGGGGACACAGGCTGCAGGTGCAGGGGACGAAGGCAGCACTGTTGTCACATGCAGGCTGGTTAGGGGCTTGCGAGTCGAGGAGGCCTCGAGGGGCAGGCTGAGGAGCTTGGAGGGGCCGGGAAGGCTGTGAGCTGGCGCGTGAGAGAGCAGGGTTGGGTTTGAAGGGTCCCTATGGCGTCAGGTGGAGGGGCTTGAGGGGAGGAGAATGGAGGTAGGGGACGCTGCCGACGTTGTCAGGACTCTGCCTGCGCCCCTTTGCTCTTTCCACACGTGGGACCTGCGGTACCTTCTCTCCCAGAGCCTGCACTGGGTCCCTGTCCGCAGCTGCCCTGAGGCCACTGGAGCCCACCCAGCCTGTGCACCCGAGCTGGGAGTTCCTGGGAACTCGTGGCCGCTGTCAGAACTGACAGGCGTGGTGGTCTGAACACCCCAGCTCCATCCCTCTGATTGGGGCGCTCTGAGGTGTGACCTACACTGTCCTCAGAGCTCCCCGAGGGCTTATGCCCAAGTTGCCCTTCTTGGGGCTTTTCTCGGCATCACGCTCCTTGTGTGCTTCCTGACAGTGCTTCCTAACCGCTCCCACGCACGTCCTGCCGCAGGGGCTGCTTCTGGAGAGCCCAGCCTCACAGAGGGCACGAGGATGCCCAGGCGCCAGGAGAAGTACGGCGAGACCCAGATCAGGCAGCGCTGTCCTCTCCCTCTGGAGCCTCTGAGGGCACCCGACGGGGTGGGCAGTGCAGGGGCCACAGGCTCAGCCCGAGTCTGGAAGTCAGCACCTCGGACAGCGCCCAGGGCCGCACGGGGTCAATACCTTGTGTCCGGCATAGACTGGGCCTGTCACACCCACCTGTTTACTTCCCCACCGCCGAAGTCTCTGGTTCATGCCACAGTGCCCGAGGGCTTGGGCCTCCCTTAGGGAGTTACCAACTCCTGTCCTGGGACGGGGGTTCTGGCCCGACCTTGCTGGGACATGGCACTGAGTTCCCAGGCACGAAGCTCTACAGATAGATCCCTTTTCTGAGGAGCCCCCAGAAAGCGAATTCATGGAACATGTACTCACCTGTCCTTCTGTCCACCCATCCAGCATGTATTGCTGTCCAGTTGTTTCTTGGCCCCGTTGCTAGGTCCCCATGGTCACCTGCGTGGAGGGAGATCCAGGTAGACAAAGAGATGACGGTTGTGTCATTTTGACCCATTCTGGGAAGGAGTGGGCCACAGGGGCTGTGGGACCTCTGTGTAGTGGTGGAGGGACGTGGGGTGGAGGGAGTGTCAGGGGAGCTTTCTGGGAGCCACTCCTTGAGCCTGTCTTGGAGGTGAGCAAGTTCTGCACACGGTGAAGTGAAGCTGAACAGCAGGCTGGGGTTGGGGGGGCACCTAAGGGACAGGAAAGGGCACAGTGTGCACAGGAGCAGCAGACGGCAAGGGGGGGGTCTAAACTTGAGCCTGCTGAGATGGGCCTCACGTATGGATTTGGTTAGTGAGGACTCCGGGAAGTGCCAAGCCCAGGCACTCGGACCTGGCCCTGGAAGTGCAGCCGTCCAACAGAGGCGTTTATGTTGGAGGGTGATGCGGTCAGGTCTTCAATTTAGGAAGCTCTCTGTGGACATGGTGGGGAGTGGATGAGGTGGGGGCCCTGGAGGCAGGAGGGCAGGGGAGATTGCAGACCTTCTAGGAGGCAGGTGGCTGTGAGACCTTGTTGCCATAGCTGTCCATCAGCCCAGATCACGTTTCCCTAATTTAGAAGAAAATGAGAGGAAAGGTCTCTCTTTTCATCTCTGCCTCTTCTGGGATGGAAATGAGCTATTCGGAACCATGCTAAAGTTAGATTTCTAATTTTCCTTTTAATCTGTGTCTCGTTTAGAGCATTAGAGGCTGGAACAGCATCGCCGCATGAATGTAGTGCCATAAATCAGTGCACGACACAAACGGCACCACGTGTCATTTCTACAAGAGTGCACAGCCTTGCATTTATAATAAATCTAATTCTTTATCTTTTTAGGCTTCTGACTAGAGTAATTAGTCATTTCTGCTGATGCTGGCAAAGCAACGCTTGCGCAGGGTTAATGGAAAGCAAATTTATTTGAACTGCTCTTGCCGTCGCTGGTGAGCGTTGCTGTGTCTCTTCCACCTGTTTCCGGAGGGGAGACAGCCTGTTTATTTCATTCCCGCCTTTTCTAGAAATCGGTGGTAGTAATAGTAGCAGGCGGCACGTGTTGGGTCCTTGCCACGCCCCCGGCACTGCTGAGAGATCTGCAGATGGATCCTTGTCCCCGTGGGGTCTGCCCTGCGTGTGGAGTCCTTTGACAATCTGATCACGTCTGTCTTGTGCTCTGGGCACACAGCGCCTCGTGTCTGCCTCCTGAACTCGCAGTCAGGGGCCACCTGGTTACCACTCGTGATTTATTTACCTGCGAGGTTTCTTTAGAAATTGGCCCTTTACCATAAATGGAAAACCAGCAAATGAGGCCCAAAACAGAGGTGACTAAAGGTAAGTGCAGGTGTTTCTGCTCTGGTGCGATACAGGCATTCCTGAGAAACCTCTTTATTGGCAAAACCCCCACTGCTGACATCAGGGCTGATGGGCAGAAGGTGGTGGGGACAAACCACTGGAAACCTGTGTAGTGTGTCACCAGACACTAACAAAAATAATAACACTTCTAGAAAAATCTGGGACAGTCTTTTTTAAAAAATATCAAATTCTTGATAGATATTGCAGGAATGAAACAATCTTATCCTGAAAGAAAAGGTGAAGGTCGTTTGATGGAAGGGGCTGAACGGCGGCTGCAGACGGGGCCCAAGAGCAGAGGGGGAACCTCCCACCGAGCCCCTCAAACCGACCGAGAGGAGAGGCGTGTTCCTTGGCGGCTTGCTGTGTTTAGCTGTTGGGTGTTTTGTGTTCAAAATCATCCACTGGCTGGCACAAACATTAGCACACTGAGGGAAACTGTGTTTGAACCAACCCAACTTTCAGATCATACTGACATCATTCTCCTATTTCCAAATCCCACGTGACCTGCTTTGCTTTGCAGAAGCAGTGGTCACAGCAGGGCCCATCGCACTACGCGGGCAGTATTGCTGCACGCGGGAGGGTGTGACGCAGGGCTGTTGCTCCAGCTGCCTGGTGTCAAAAGGACAGGAGGAGAGGGTCTTACGGGAACTCTGGTGCAGACCCGTAAATCTGCTCTCCTTTGCCCTCCAGAAAACCCGGTCAAGTTGCAGCAGAGCCAGCGGCAGCACTGGTTTGGGGCTGGCCCAGAGGATGGGGGAGGAAACAGGAGCCAGCGTCTGTCTCCCCCTCCCTTCCAGGGGCCCACAGTTCTTCACGGTGGGACAGTGGTTCGCGCCGTGTGTCTGCACACGAGGGCGTGGAGGGTAGAGCCAGGTCAGGTGTGCAAGAGCAGACAGCGGAGGTGGTGCTGTCCTTGTGCTGGGGATGATTTTCTCCCGCAGTTTGAGTGACACCTGTCATTTCTGTAGGAAGTCGAGAGACAGTAAACACATACCGCTGGCCAGTGGTAGCTTTCCTTGTGCACTGAGTTCTGGGGCGTATTTATGAGTCTTTAAAAGAACATTTTAGTCAACACAGAAAACAGATGGCAAGAGGAATGACTCTTTACCTAGATTGAGCCCAATTTTGAAGAAGGAGGCCCTAGAGGATTTAGCAATGACACAGTCCTGGATTGGGTAACACTTGACAAGAGCTCTGTCCCTAGCTTCCTCTGACTCTGGTCAAGCCACTCCTCCCCTGTGCCTCTGGTTTCCTCATCTTTAACCTGAAGGGGTTCAACCAGATGGCTGCAAAGGGACTTTCTGGGCCGTATGTCCCAGTGCTGTGTGGCCGGCAGGGTGAAGGGATGGGTGGCTGAGGCCCAAGCTGCAGTTTACTGAGCAGGTACAGTTGTGTTTCTTGGCAGCCACGTTCAGCTCAGCACCCTGCCAAGCTTTGTTGAGGAAAGGGAGCCAGATGCTTGTCCTTTGCTTTGGTGGCTGGTAAAACTTGGACGCCCAAAGAAACCAGGCAGGTCACGTCTAGAGCAAAGTACAAAATGTGTAAGCAGGACACAGTGCAGCGTGGTGGTGAGACGGGCAAAGGGCATTCCACCCAGGCATCAGGGAGGGGTAGGGACTGCGGCGTGCTGGCGAGGGTAGCTTGTGGGGTTCTAGATTGGTCAGCACTTAAAATTTCTGAAGAGAAATCAGAAATTCAGGTTTGCATGTTAAATCTTGCAGTATTGAAATGTTCACTCGGAGATTTTTAAACATCATTTGGGCCAAAGCACATCCATGGGCTAAGTTAGCCAAGACAACTTGGGGCATTCGTGACCTCTGTTTTATAGTCCGCGTTAGGGATGGGTCACCCGTGGCCCATGGGCCACATCTGGCCCATCTCCTGCCTCCCGTTTTGGCGAATGGAGTTAAATGGAAGCCGCAGCCCCACCTGTGTGACTAGGTCTGTCCATGGCTGCGTCCCACCACACCACCAGGACTGGATATCGAGACAGAGACTGCACACTTAAATGTTTACTCTCTGGCCCTTTCCAGAAACAGTTTGCTGACCCCCGGTCTATGGCAGTGAGTCACATGGAACAGCAGGAAACATCCTGAATTTGGAGTCAGAGTGACCCGAGTTCAGAGCCTGGCTCGGGAATTCTAGCAACAGCGTAAAGATAGTGTTTCTCTTTTCTCCTTTTGGAAATTATCCTGAAGTAACGAACAGAACAAATGGAAATGCAAATGCCATCTTTGATGAACGTGTAGTATCTGGAGCCTCCTACGTCGGGGAGTAAAGGCCAAAAGTGGGCCAGCGGGTCTCCGGAGGGCAAGAAAATGCCCAGGCTGCAGGGCTCAGGCAGACCCAGCAGAGCAGAGTCCCCTACACCCTGCGTGGTCCGCTTGGAAAGCGAGGCCTGTGGTGTCTTGCGTGGAGCAGCGGGCCCTAGGGCATCGGCTGGTGTCAGCGTGACTGGGCTGCTGTGACAGAGTGCGATAGACGGGGCGGCTTATAGACAGCAGACTTTTACTTCCCACGGTTCTGGAGGCCGGGATGTTCCGGGTCAAGGTGCTGGCAGGTTTAGTGTCTGGGGAGGGCTTCCTTTCTGGTTCACGGATGGTGCCTTCTTGGTCCTCGTGTGGCAGGAGGGGCTGGAGAACTCCTTGGGGTTTCTTTTTTAAGAGCCCCATTCATGAGGGCTCCAGCCCCATGGCCTAATTACCTCCCAAAGGCCTCACCTCCTAATGCCATCACATTGGGGACTAAGGTTTCAGTATTTGAATTTTGGGGATCACACACATTCAGACCGTAACAGCTGGTGCGGGAGCCTTCCTGGATCTAGTTCTGCACAACGTAAGCGTGGGGAAGTCGGGGCTGAACAAGGCCTCCCACGGACAAGCCACGTTTTCAAACGCCGTCTGCAAGCAAGGCAGGAGGCGAGTTGGCTGTGTCGGGTGCGGCCTGCGGCGCTGGGTCTCTGCCAGGAAGGAAGTGGAGGCCGGGAGGTCGGCCCTTGGCTCGCGAGCCTGGATCCTAGGAACTGCGTCTCTCTTTTGGCCTTCCCTGCTCATGACTCTTGTATGAATAGGTGGTTCAGAAAGAGCTCACCACATTCGAGATGACTAATAACCACGAGGGACCGGCACAAGCTCCGTATCGAGAGGCTCTAAAAAGGGAGAAAGCAGCCGCTGGAGAACGTGCACAAGACACGATTGCCGTGAGGCAGAGGGAAACGCCAGCTGTACATCGTGTCTCAAATTGAGCAAAAAATACTTGAGGCAAGCGTATAAAACAGGGTGTAAAGTGGAGATACGAGAACTCGGGAGGTGGCGTCGTAACGCGGAGGGTAAGGCTGATGTGACCGAGAAGTGTGCGCTGGCCGTCACAGCGGGCCACGCAGAACGCACAGCAGGAGGTGGGGAAGGCGGGACTGGGAGAAGCAAGGCAGACTAACAGGAGAGAGGATATGCCCAGAACGAAAGGGACGCAGGGGACAGGCAGGGGATCCAGCGCACATAACGGGCATCCCAGTGGGTGAGAACAGAAATAATTAAAAAACAATTTCAAGATACAATTCAGGAGCTTTCTAGAAATGTGATTTGAATTTGTAGGCTGAAAGGGAATAAGGTGAGTGAGAAAGTATCGATGCGGTGAGTCAACACAAAGTGTAACAAAGGACTAGTTTCCTTACGAATCAAGAACCCTCCCCCCAAATTCAATAGAAAAATAAAGGCTAGGAGGAGATAGTTCATATAAAAGGAAACATAGATGCCTTTTAAATACACGAAAAGGTACCCAGCCTCATAATAAGAAAGCTCAAGTTGAGATGGGAGAGGTTTTCGTCTGTGGGATGGACAAGGACCCAGATGTCTGGAAATATTGCCATGACGGGGAGGTGCAGGGGGACAGACTTCAGGAGCTCTCGGCTGCGGGGTTCAGCCCTAATCGTCGCCTGACAGAAGTGCTCACAGTGAGCAAGGCCAGCTGTCCAGGGGATTCACCGTGCCATTGCTGGTCATGCAACAGAGCGGAAAGCCCGGTGGTGGCCACCAGCAGGGCGCTGCTTACATAAATGACCGCAGAGTGTGAGAGTCATGACAAGAAGGTGCCAGCCAGCGTGCACCCATCTAGAGTGACGTCCGGGATTCTTGGGTGGAATGAGCAAGGTGCAGAACAGAGGGTGGTCTGAGACGCCATTTATGATTACAATATGACCTATGATGGTTGCTGTGCAGGGAACACTTCTGGTAGGACGGTGCACTGGAAACCGTGCACAGTGTCTGCCACTAGGCAGGAGAAGGGCCTAGGGAGACTTATTTTCACCGTTAGCTTTTTGTACTCTTTGCATTCTACACCCTTTGCTTAATGCAGCTTGGGGAGGTTATGACCAGAAGCTCTGGAGTCGCCTGTCCAGACCCTGGCTGGGCCGCCTATGAGCTGTGTGGCCCTGGGCAAGTTACTTCTCCCCTGTGGGTCTCACAGGTGTGAGACGGACATAGCAACAGCGCTTGCCTCCTAAGTGGTTGAGGATTAACTGAGTAAATTCAAGTGAAACAGTGAGGACAGAACCTAGCACCAAATGAGCTGTTGTAATTAGCTGTTGTAATTACCATGTGTACAGTTGAACCCGGGTCTGGATTTGGAGCCCAGATGCCTCTTGGCCTGGTGGGGGAGGCAGACCTGGCAATGGAACAGCCACGGCCGGGCGTAAGGGACATGGGCTGCGGAGGGGGCGTCAGGGGAGCTGCCCAGGGGAGGCAATGCTTACTGCTCTTGAAGAATGAATGGGAAACTAGACGGCACCCCGCACACCCCTCGGATCTGCAGAACCTTGATGCCTCACGATGCCCAGTGCAGGCTGCGGCTGGGGAAACTGAGGCACAGAGACGCCACCGCTGGACGTGGACACGAGAGCGAACCACTGTCGTTTGCCAGTACCTGGAAATGTCAATGATGTCCAAGGCCTACAGCCCTCTGTTCCCCTTCCAGGTAAGCAGAGTAGAAAACCCTGCAGCTCTGCACAGAGAAACCCAGTCAGCAATATTCTAAAACCCAAAAGGCTCTGAAAGCCAGAAGAATTTTCCTAACTTGTTTGGCAGCAAAACCCGACCTAAATTGCTGCGAAGCTATTTATAATCTTTATTTATCCCTGTAGTGTGCATTTGCATGTTTTGCTACAGAACTTTAAGTGCGTTTGCATGCTGCTCCCGGTCTTCCTGGGGTGACAGATGACTGTGTGACCTGTATTACTGTCCTATAGTCTAAACATCCCCTATCCCCGGGTTTTGGGGAATGATTGGAGACCTAGTGTGTGCTCAGGGAGACAGGGATGTGACCCGATGGTCCTCACATGCCCCGCTGAGGACTTCGGGTGCCTCAGAAATGTCTGTTGAGTCGGTCGAGCAGCCTTCAGTGCTCTGTGAGCGTGGCTGGCAGGGCTGTGACCAGTCCGACTTGTGTCTCAGAAAGGCCGCTCGGCGGCCGGGGAGCACAGCCCAGAGGAGGCCGGAGTGGTGGGGGCAGGGGCCAGGGAGGAGGCTGGAGCCATTCACTGGGCGAAGACGGCAGCTGCTGGGATGGGGAGCGATGGGGTAGCTGGGAGGTGGTCACCAAGGCTGGCTGCGGTGGTCTGGGATTCACGTTGTCCCAGATGCACATGTTGAAACCCCCAGGGTGACGTGTTAGGAGGTGGGCGTGTTGGAGGCGGTCAGGCTGGGAGGGTGGAGCACTCATGGACGGGGTTTGTGCCCTTATAACGGAGAACCCAGGAGCTGCTCACCCTCTGCCATGTGAGGCTACAGGGAGCAGACGGCCGTGGCCCTCACCAGACGCCGGATCTTCCTTGCCTTGGCCTTGGCCTTGGCCTCCCAGCCTACGAGCAAGAAGTGTCTGTTGTTCAGAACCCCGAGCGTGGCGTTCTGTTAGAGCAGCGGGAAGGGCTGAGTCCCGGCCCAGCCTCCACCCGGGAGTCGCACAGCTGGGAGGTGCACAGAGGTGGGGTCGAGACCTTGGGGACCCAGGCTCCCTGGGCCCACCAGGCTCCCCACAAGCAGGCGCTGAGGTGAGGACTGGCGCACAGTGGTTTATCAGGGAGGAGTGCCGGGAGGCAGGGGCGCCAGGGACGGGAGTGCCGCACGGAGCAGTGTGCCCTACGCGGGCTTCGAGCTCAGCCCCTCGGGGACGCAGACTGGGCTGGGCTGGGGGTTGCAAAGTGACAGGGTGGGTGCTGGCCTACCCTCTGGGGGGCCATGGTCCCTGCCTGAGCTCTCCCCTCTGAGGAGGGACGCCTGGGGCCTGCCTCTGAATTTGTCCTGGGCGATGGGTCCATCCAGTGGTGTTCTGGAGCCGGCTCCTACTTGCTCCTGAGGCCCATTGCTTAATTTTGAGTTTTGTGAGCCAGTGGATGTCTCGCTGGGAATTTGAAATTGGCCAGTGTAGAAGTGTTTACACCACGGAAATTGGCAGGGGCTACCATTCGGAGCCCTCCTTCTCCCTCCAGCTGCAGGGAAGCAGTTACCAGCACAACACAGCTGCTTCTCAAGCCTTCCCCTCCCCAGGCACCTCCTCCCCGACACGGGTCATCCTGACTCTTGGGCTTGCAAACAGAACCCCTCTGTCACCCACAGTGTCCCCAGGAGCCCCACACCCAGGAGCGGTTTCCCTTAAGGTCATTTGAGTGCCTCAGGGCTGTGGGAAGCCACTTACAAACATCCTCCTCTTTTGATTTTTACATTAAAACATGTAGGATTAGGTGTCCACACCATTGTTATTTGAGATTACAAAATTGGCCTGATTCTTCTAAATGACCTTATCAACATATGACCCCTAGATGAAATGATCGTCGCTGCCATGGCCCCAGCCCCGTCTGGGGTGGGTGTTCACTCTCCTCTGAGGTCAGTGGACCACTGGGAACCTCTGGCTCTGGGGGAGACTCTACAAGAAAGTTCTCCCCAGCACTCCGGAGTGGGGAGGTCCCACAGGGAAGTCACCTCTCATCCTGGACCCCTGGGTCCCCTTGGACATCTCACTGATACAGGCAGTAAAGTGGAGCAGAGAAAACAGAATTTGGAGCCAGATGTCTGGTGCAGGCTGTGTGACTTCAGGTAACTTCTTTAGCTCTCTGGGCCTCAGCTTCCTTCTGGAAAATCACGGTGCTTATGCCAGGGTTTTGTGGGGGTTGGGTGAGACGTGCAGGTGGCAGGTGTGAGCACCGTCTCGTCAAAGGTATATTCGTGGCTACATTCATTGATCTTGGTGCTGGGGTCCTCCTCAGTTTCAAGGAAAAGGAAATGGATTTGTGTGGCCACTCCGTAAATGGGAATTCACATCCCCAAGTTTGATCTTGGCCCGTGTATAAGGTGGTATGACCCGCTGGGCTCCGGATAGCATCCTAAGATTATGAAATTGGAGCATTCAGGTGGGGGTTAGACTTCTGCTGATGTGCTGTGTGACCCCAGGCGAGGTGTTTGGCCTCTCTGTGCCTCAGTGTCCAGTTGGAGCAGGCCGCCTTCCAGCAGGCTCCTTCTCAGACCCGCTCGCTGCAGCGGGTGTGGCTGGCCCTCATCTCACACCCTGCCTCGGCAGGAGCTGGCCTGCGTGCAGAGACCCTTTCTTCTCAGGTGGGACCGGGCACCTGTTCATCTCTGACAGCGAAATCCCTTGGACCAAGAGTTGGTGGCCGTGGTGTTACCGTACGATAAAGCTTCTAGGAGCTGGTTCAACAGTATGAGACGGGTCATACGTTTGGCTTTTCGTCCCTGCCGGGGCTCTCTGATTGCAGAGCATGAGAAGCAGCGTGGAGCACCACGGCAGCGTCTGCTTCACTGGGAGCAGCAGTCAGGCTGCCTGGAATCTCCTGCTGTCTGTCACCGCCTCCCGGGGACGATGCTGAGTGGCCGATGCCAAAATTCATTTTGACAACCCGACTGCCTGCTTTGGGTTTCCTTATAAAATTGGGTTTTGATTTCTTTAATGCTTTGCCTTCTTTGCAGTCTTAAATTAAAACACATCCCAGTGAAGCTTTCGGTCTTCATTATCGTCATTCCACCAGGTGCGAGGGCCTGAGATGTGCTGTTATTGATCATTGTTTATCTGATTTGAACCATACGTTTACTTTTTAAAAGCATGTGAAAAATAACCCTAGAAGTGAGCACAAAAGTGTGGTGTTTAAGTTAGAAAAAGGCAGTGTCAAGGTCAGAAATTAAGGCTGCTTCTGCTCTGTCATGTGGTGCAGAGCAGGCGGAGGCATCCGGCCCACGGGCAAAATCTGCCCGCCACCTGTGTTTGTAGATAAAGTTTTATTGGAACACAGGCATGCCCATTCATTTACGTATCATCTGTGGCTGCTTCTGCTCTACAATAACAAGTTGAGGAGTTGGGTTCAAATCCCCGCTCTGCCACTTCCTGGCCGTGACCTCAAGCCGATTCCCTTTTCCTCTGTGGCTCTGTTTCTGTATCTGTAAAATTCAGCCAGATACTGGCCAGTTTGCAGGGGTGGTATTCAAGACTGAGACACTTACCAAGGGGCCCAGCTCCTGGGGGTGCTCATTACTGTCATTGTTGGTATTAGCAGTGTAAATGCGTTGTCTGGCTTATTGATCAGTTTCTCGTGAGTCTGGCCCAGGTGAGTCAGCCCTCCAGGCCTGTTAAACTTCTGCTGCTCTGACAAGATGTGATTTCTGAACCAGAAAAATGGAGGCGGCCCTAGCCCTTGGTGGTAGAGTCACAGGTAGCTCTGGGACATTGGTTTCTTCCCTGTCTCCCACCCCTCTGAAAAGAACCAAACAAGCTCCTGGACTGTGCTGTCATGGACCCAGGGGCTGGTGGCACAGGACAGGGTCACTTGAAATCAGCTTCCATAAACTTGGCCGGATGCTGGAAACTTCAGGCCTGCCCCGTCCTGGCTTCTTGCGATAAGCTGGCCTCGTGGAGAACTGTCACCCAGGCAGTGGTCAGAGGACCTGAACACAGCCATGCTGACGGGGACCTCAAGGCCGAGAGAGGCCGCGAGTCTCCTCTCACGAAGCCTTTCCAGCCTCTGTAGACTCGCCAAACAGCCCTGCCTGCAAACCTGCGCGAAGTGATAGGATGAACTGATAGCAGGTGTGAGAGAGGACGGCATGCTTGTGACGGGTGGCTCTCAGGGCCACCCCTCCTGCCGCGCCAGGAGCCCAGGCGGTGCAGATGCTGGGGCAGTGCTGTTCTTCCGAGCCTTGGCTCCTCAGCTGTCCTGCTCCCCAGCTCCTGAACTCATTTGCAAAACAGGAATCACAGTGCCCACTCCCCTGGGCTGTTAGGGCATCAGCTGAGATCATAATCGATCCGGGAGAGGGCTCCCCGGGTCCTGCCGTGCCCAATGCCCATGTAGGTCTGATACCTACAGCCATGAACCTCTAGACCTCGTGCATGTGAGAGACTCTCCCTCTGGTTTCAGCCACGTGGATCGGGGCTTCCATTCCTCGTTGCTAAAAGCTTCCTGAAGCCAAGCTTTCTCCCCAGGGGCCCAGTGTCTAGCGGGAGACGTGCAGACAGACACACCGCGGAGCGTGTTGCTGAGCGCTGGCTCAGGGGTGAGGGTGGCTGAGAATGGGGTTGCTGTTGTCACTGGGTATCTGGAAAGGGCTCACAAGGGAGGAAGCCACTGAGGAGGGAGAGAGGAGGGCCAGGTAGGTGGGGTGGGGGCCTTCCTGGCAGGGGCTGCCTCTGTGAGGCCCAGAGGCACAGCAGGGACCCTGCACATATTTTGGTTTGGCTGGAGCCAAGGGTGCGAAAGGGGAGATGAGACGGGGATGTTGGCAGGAGCGGCTGCTCGGGAAGGCACCCGGCGTGGGAGGCCCTGGCGTGGTTGCCAATGGCAGGACCAAGGCAGTGGTTGCTGAGTTAGTGGGAAGGCACTGTCGTGCCAGGGTGTCCCAGGTTTTCATCTGAGAGTTGAGGTGCTGAGCTTTACACTGTCCCTTCTTCTCCAGCTCGGTCCTGTTGCACCCAACAAACACTGTTGGACCCCTGTGTGTGCCGGACACTGCTGCAGGCACTGGGCACACAGCGAGGCACCGACTCGTCCCGCCTCCCCGCCCCGCGGGTGTGAGCAGTGAGCAGGAGTCCCCCCTGTCACCCTCGCCTCCTTCGGCACACGCTGCCTCATGGTGTTTCCAGGGCAGGCTTCTCTCCGGGGGCACCGGCATCCCGCTCAGATGCACTCTCTGTGGTGCGTGGCTGGTTCCAGCTCAATCTTGGTTCCGTGGAACAGATTTTTTAAAGTTAACTTTTGGGACTGGCTCCTCCCATTTCGGTGCTCGGGGGCCCCAGCAGGACAGCCAGCCTCCTTGAGCCCCGAGTGCAGAGCTGGGGGAGCAGGACTTGCTCCAGTGTGGCCTGGCGGAGCCCCCACCCTGCCCCTGTGTCTCAGGGCTGTGTGGTCTCAGTAGCAGGGGCCTGGGCCCAAGGGAAGGGCAGAGTGGCTTGCAGCGAGGGTGGGAACAGCGCACGTGACCGCCAGATGACCTAGGGCAAATGAGCCACCTCATGGCCCTTGTCCCCTCGTTATGTAAACCGAGGGGCTGAGCTCTCTTTCTCCAGGCCCCGTCCAGCCCGTGTTTCCCAGGCTGCTGCTTCCTGGTCCTGACCTGGACAGAGTCTGAACGCTGCAGGGGTGTGGAATGGATGGGCAGATTGTAGCTTCCCCGATGATGAGATGAGCTTGCCCCTGCGTCTGAAATACAAGGACCACACTTGTCACACAGGTAAATGGCTCCGGCAGACACGCACTTCCCTGAGCAGCCGCTCCTTAATCTGAAGCCCCATCCCTTCAAGTCAGTGTGTCCGGCCGAGGCCGTGAGCGCTTGAGGGCAGGGTCCGGTTTGTTTCTCGCCGTCCTAGTCCCCCCTGGAGCTGGGCACGGCAGGCACAAGCAGTGCACGTGGGGAGGGAAGGATTCCCGGGCTGGGGATTCCCAGCAGCGGATCACGGAAGGAGCTGGACCGGGAGGCCGTCCCTCCCCTCCGCCCCAGTGCCCGGCTGGCCAGGGGGATGGGTATGTACTTTGAGGGCCGCCGTCCCTTCCAAGTAGCCACTTGCTGACACTCCAAGGCTGGGCAGAGAAACCACGTTGGTCCACGGGACGGAGCCCGCCCAGAAGGGAGGCGAGTGGCCACTGCCCTGCGGGTGCCATAGCAACACTGGGCCGCAGATCGGCTCCTTGGATGGGATGGAGAAGTTCGAGCTGCAAGGGAAGCAGGCCTGTCTCTGGGAGATGGCCCACCCGCCCCCACCCCTGCCCTGGTCCTGATGGCCCCGGAGCCCCAGAGCACCCCTCCCCTCCCGCGCACGCGTACACACACACCCCCCCACACAGCACATTCTGGGGGAGGCCGAGGGGAACACGAAGGCTCAGCTTTGTGCCCAGTCTGATTCTGAGCTCTGCTCTGAGTGCTGAGAAGGGGGCTGTTCGGTGGCGAGATGGCAGGGATACCCCTGGGCTTCACATCCGGCTGTCCCTGGGTCCTCACACGACTCATGAGGAGGGGCCGGCGTGTTCCTGCTCTCCAGGTGACGACTGCGTGGGGAGGTGGTTCAGATCAGAGAGGCCCGCAGGTGCCGGACACACCGTGAGCAGGCGCACCGCCGGGACTGGCGAGCCGTCGGGCTCCGAACCTGCTCTTGATGCTGCAGCCACGGATGTGGCCGAGCACCTGCCCAGGGTGCACAGCCTCGGGGGGTGCAGGGAGCGGTGCGGGCTGCTGTGGGGATGCCACAGAGAAGGCCCCCGGGCTCGTGCACTTCTGCCACGGAGTACACAATGTCGGCACTTCCACCCTCACAGCAGCCCGTATGGCTGAATGGGAATAACCAGTGCTTCCTTAGTACCTTCTAGGTTCCAGGTGCGGGCCATGTCCTTTGCCTGTGGTATCTCAGCTATTCCCCATGATGATCCTACGGGTAGAGACTCTTGTATCCCCACCTTACAGGGAAGGAAACCGAGGCCTAGAGAGACCACCTGACTTCCCATGGCACACAGCCCGGCAGGAAGTCTGGCTCACTGGCCATTTCTTACCACTGAGAAATAGACTCTCAGGGGCGAAGTGACTTGTCCCCGGTCTCGCGGCAGGTGTGGGAGCTGGGAAGGGTAATCTGCCCCAGCCCCGCATCCCCCACCTGGTTCCCAGTACGCTTGCACGGCCCCCCCCCCAGACTTTCTTTTTTCTTTTTTTAAGAGACAAGGTCTTGCTCTATTGCCCAGGCTGGAGTGCAGTGGTGCAATCATAGCTCACTGCAGCCTGGATCCTCCTGCCTCAGCCTCCCCAGTAGCTGGGACTACAGGTGGTGCCACCATGCCCGGCTAATTTTTGTTTTTGTTGTAGAGATGGCGCCTTGCTATGTTGCCCAGGCTGGTCCTGAACTCCTGGCCTCAAGCAATCCTCCTGCCTCGACCTCCCAGAGTGCTGGGATTACAGGCTTGAGCCAGCATGCCCAGCCCCACCCCCAAACCTTTGCGCACGTGGTTTGTGTGCCTGTCATGCCTTGGCAACCCCCACTGACTGTTCAAGACCCACTGGAGGGCCTGCTTTGGAGGAGGCCTTTCCTGGTCTCCGCTGGGTGAGTGGTGCCCACAAGGTCTGCCTGGTTCTGTGTACTCATGGGGCTGCCCCGCTGTTCAGACCCCCTTAGGGCAGGGTCAGGACAGTCATCCTGTGGTCACCCCCAGTGTCCAGACATGGCTCAGCAGTGGCCCTTGGTTGAATGGGGACCACAATGGGTGGCCCCTCTGCTGATGTCCCTGGCCATATTGCTGACTTTGTGCTGCCTGTGAGAACCCACGGCCTCTCTGTTTCAGGATGGAAACAACCTGCTAAGGATGGCAAATGCTTTCCCAGGGTTCCCGGTGAGGCCTCAGTTGCGTCTTTGGATGAGGATGATAAGATAGTGACACTGTACACTCACTGTGCCTCTAGCCTGCTCAGGGTGCTTGGCAGCCTGCTGCTCTGCCTGCCTCTCCAAGGCAGGACCTCCAGGGAGCCAGGCTCCCTCCTGGGCAGCCCCTTCCTCCTAAGATGGCTTCCCCACAAGGAGGAGCCCCCTGGCCTGAAGTCGAGTCCTCAGCAGCTTCTGCCCATAAGGGCCTCCCGGAAGGGATGGGCAGCTAAAGCCTCCGCTCCAGGAGGGCAGTAAGTACGTGGACAGAGCCAGTCTGTGTAGCAGGGAAACATCTAACTGAAAGCCACCCTCAAAATACTTGGAACAAACTTAAAACACATAAGGGCCCTCTGTCCCATGGCTCTACAAGGTCTGGCCCCACCTGCCTTTCTGACCTCAGCTCAGACCACCCCTCCCTGACCTTCCACTCCCCAAACACTCCGAGCTCATCCTGCCCCCCGGTCCCTCGACCTGTCTCCCCACCCCAAGGTGCTCCTCGGCTCCTCGGGAAATGGTGTCCCCCCGTTTTCCTTATTTCAGCCCCTTGTTAGTTACTTCCAAAATACTGTATTGTGGTTAATAATTATTTTATCAGTCTGTTTACCTGTTTGGGCTTCTCCGCCCCCTGGAATGTGAGATTTTTAAGGGCAGGGAGTGTGTGTTTTGTGCTTACTAAAATGCCCCCAGCAGATAGCACAGGGCTGGCAGGCAGCGGAGCTCCAGGAACTCTTGCGGAAGGAGTGAGCCGGTGCCTGGGGCCGCACCGCAGCCTTGCCACCGAGGGCGTGGCCAGCCTGGCAGAAGGGAGTGCTGTACAGGTGTTACTGTTATGGGCTGTGTACCCAGTGCCCCCACCCCCAATTCTTATGTTTAAGTCCTGACCCCCTAATCCCTCGGGGATGTGATTGTCTTTGGAGAAATGAGGTCATTAGGGTGGGCCCTAATCCAAGCTGCCTGGTGTCCTTATAAGAAGAGATGGGGACATGGGCACCCATGGAGGGATGGCCATGTGGTCACAGGGCGAGGTGGCCGTCTGCAAGCCAAGGAGGGAGGCCTCGGAGGAACCAGCCCTGCAGACTGCTTGATCTCGGACTTCCAGCCTCCCGGACTGTGAGAAAATCCACTTCTGTTGACGGAGCTGCCCAGCCTGTGGCGCGTGGTGTGGTGGCCCCAGCAAACGAACACAGCCACCTGATTTAATTCTGCGGGCTCTATAGGGGAAGCACTCCTCCCATTTAAAAAGTGAAGATGCCGAGGCTCAGAGAGGTGAGCCCCTCTGCCCAGGGTCACAGGCCTCGCTGGGAGGTGTTGGCACTGACCTTTGAACCCTGGTCTCACTCTGGAGATGGCGCTGCCACGTTGACTTATTTGGCCTCACGTGAGTGGCTGCTGGGCTCAGAGGTGGCTGTTAAATCTCAGTGTCTTGTTGGCTGGGCAGGCAGCCCTGGTGACATGAGCGTGTGTGGAGCCTCATCAGACCCTCACGTCCTGCGTCTCAGGTCCCCCGTTTGGTGTGTGCCTCCCCAGGGTGTCAGGGCACCTGTGAGGAGCAAGGGGCTTACAACTCAGGACTCTAGGAAAGTACAGTGTGATCCATGCACTGAACGTGTGTGGACCCGGCCTGCTCACAGAGCCCTCCCACACCGCATCTCACTGGGTGCCCGTGACGCCAGCGTGGCACAGGCTGTGACTGCCCGTCCTTGGGGTCTCAGCAGGCATCAGCCCCCCAGGGGGTCCCCTCCCCTGAGCACGGAGACCGAGAGCGCAGGCGGCTCCCTCTTGGCGGTCCTCGCCGTGCGCCCTCTCCTTTTCACTCGCAGCCCCTCTCACGCTCTGAAATCACCTCGGTCGTTACTCTGTGGTCCATCCGCTGTGAGCCCTCCAGGCAGGGCGTGTGGGCTGTGTTTTCATCCACACTCACTCAACACTTAGGCATCGACTGGATTGTCTGAATCACCAAAAACGGGAACAAACCCCAGCTCCATCTGGGGCCTGCAGACTCAGCAAGCGCCGGAGAACCGGGTCTTTAAGCAGCAATCTGGGAAGCCAAGAAGCGGGCAGCACACGATTGTCCCCTAGCAGGACAGACCAGCTGCCTGAGTCCTGTGGCTCCAAGACCTGCCATGGCGGCCATGGCTGAACTCACAGCCAGTTCTTTGGTGGCATTGGTTCATGAGTCCAGGTGGGAGCATCTGATTGGCCCCGCAGGTCATGTGCCAACCAGGAAACGGCAGAAGGAAATAGGATGGAGGGAGCCCGCAGAGCACCCCTCCTCCCTGAAACCCTCCTCAAGCCCACCAAGGAGAACCGGTTGCCCACCTGTTGGCAAGAGCAGCTGCAGCCTCCCTTCCAAGGCTGGAGGGTGGGCAGGGGTGGGAGGAGTTGCTAAACAGGTGAGGGTACACTCACCTAAGACATTCTGTCAGTAACATCCCTCAAGTAGTTAGTGAGCACCTGCTGTGTGCCCAGCACGGTCCTGTGTCCAGGTACATCATGACTGCCATTCCGTGTTATATACTCACTTGTGCCTTCACAAGCTCTGGACTTACTCTGTGTGGCTGCACCGGTTGTCTTCTGCTGGGTGCTAGGTGTCCCGCTTTTATTCTGTTGGCACCATCTCCAGAGCTCCCAGTCCATCGTTTCCATCAGCAGTCCCTGCAGTAGGCTAAGGGACATGTTAAATGAAGTCCCGGATGGCAGCGGCCCCCACAGATAGCAGGAGCTCCACCAGCGTGGTCCCTTCCCAGCCCTCCGCCGGCAGGAGCAAGAGGTGGGCATCGGGAAGCGGTGAGGGGCCTGTCCCTGGGCTCCAAGGCGGGGGCGTGGCTGGCACTGCAGGGAAAGCACATCTGTCCCTGGGACAAGGAGCTGCGCGTGCGGCTCCAGACCTCAGGCTGGGCCTGCGAGGTCCTTGCCGCGTGCTGTTGCAGGGGTGCGGGCTGCGTATGACTCACGTACAGCGAATGATCTCATTCTCACCTTTACCGCTGGTGGCACGTTCTGGTGGAAGGAGACATTGGCAGTGGGACTTGGCAGGAAACAAGTCATTTGTCATGGCTGTGTGCCAGCCTGCATGTCATTGCACGGTCTGTCCTTGGGAAGTCTTGCCCACCTGTCATGTGGAGTAGAGAGAGACACACACACACAGAGACGTGTACGCACCTCTGATGATACAGTCCCCCAAAGGAGGCAAAAACTGGGGGGCCCCAGACTGTGTCTCCCAAAATTCATGTCCACCCAGAAGCTCAGAGTGTGACCGTATTTAGAAGTGGTGTTCCTGCGTACGCCACTAGTTAAGATGAGGCCATACTGGGTTAGAGCGGGCCCCAAATCCAGTGACTGGTGTCCTTACAAAGAGACACACACGGGGGAGGAAGGCCACATGACGACAAGGCAGAGAGTAGAGTGATGTGTCCACAAATCAAGAAATGACAGGATTGCCGTCCGCCCCCAGACGCCAGGAGAGCGGCGTGGAACGACCCCGTGAGGGCATCCAGAGGCACCCGAGCCTGCCGAGCCCTTGACTTCGGACTTCCGGCCTCCAGAACAGTGAGAGAACTTTCTATGGTTTTGAGCCTCTCTGTGTGCAGCAATTTGTCACAGCAGCCACAGGACAGAGTACCCAGCCCCAGCCCCTAACTTTCTGACCCTAATGTCCTCATCTGCAGAATGAGGTGTTGGACCAAACAGTCTGGGCAAACTTTCTGTACAGGGCCAGACAGTAAGTATTGTAGGTTTTGCAGGCCACATACAGTCTCTGTCACATGTTTTTCTTTGTTTTGTTGTCATTTGTTTGTTGTTTATTTTATAGCCCTCTCAAAACGCAGAAAACCTTCTCAGCTCTTGGGCTGGATGTGGCCCGAGGGACACGTCTGCCACCCCTGACCGGCGTGGTCGAGTTTGCCTTCAGGGAGCCCTGACCGTTGCACAGCCACCGCCAGGCCGAGTGGGCAGGGTTTCTCCTCTGCCAGCCGAACAGAGGCGCTGGGCACAGTGCCAGGCGGGGGCCTGCCTCCCCGTGTCCACGCGCACCCCGTCTGTCTGGGTCACACTGTCCTCCCCGGGACCGTGCAGAGCACTTGGCCCAGGGCGGATGCTGCTCAGGGGAGATGTGCTCAAAGCATGAGGAGCGTTTCCAGAACCTCTCTGACCACCTGGCGGGCCGGGGCAGGTATTTGTCTGGGGGCCTAGAGTCCTCTGAGCGCTAAAGCACAGGGGACTCTGTTTTAGCAGTAATGTCCGTGTGCCATTGTCCCTTCGGAAGGGCAGCACTCTGGCTGAGTCATCTCTCCCTGTGTGAGCCCAGCACAGGGGTCGATGACAGAGGGGAGAAGAGCCCAGCCAAAGACAGGTGTGTCTGAAGGTGCCGAGGCCATGGGCTATCTGTCCCCCACCCAGCCCTACACAGCCAGGGTGCTGGGCCCAAGTTCATCTGAGATGCAGTTTAGAGAAGAGGGAAGTGATCTTTCGAAGGGCATGAGCCTGGGACAGGAGCATGAGTTTGGAGTTAGACCCAGATTTGAATTCTGGCTCTGCTGCTTGGTAGCTGTGTGACCCTGGGCCAGTGTCTTAACCTTGCTGGGCATTAGCTGCCTCTCCAGGAGGGCGTAGCAAGCCGTACCTGTCAGGTCTGTCCTGAGGACAGGACAAGCAAAGCACAAAGCAGCCTGGCTCTTGGCGACAGCCTTGTCATCAGGAGGCCCTGAATGATTAAACCCTATTTCTGTGGCGCCCACTCCCATTCCAGAGCAGTTCGTGTCCCTTCCCCGCTGGGATCCTCCCCGTCCCTGCGCTGTCTGTGGGTTGCTGTGATCACTCTATTTTACAGATGAGGAAACAGAGGTCGAAGAGGCAGGTGACTCCCCAGGGCTACAGGGCGAGGCAGGTGTGGAACGGGGACCCCGGCCCCATCCTCCTGCCCCTCCTCCCGCTCCCGGTCACTGCCTGCTGGAGGCACCGTCCCAGCTGTGGATGGTCGGGCCACGCGGGCCAGGGCTAAGGGAACCCTTCGTTATCTCAAATCATTGGACCAGATGTCAGAATGTGCGGGGAATGCTGCCATTTGAGGCACAGGGACTCCGCCGAGCCTTTCCTGGCAGCTGCTCCATGTGCCTGGAAGGGACTGTGGGCGAGGGCCCTGCCGTGTGGACCCGCTGCCCTGCTGTCCTCCCCGCGCCTGCGGACACGGCCCCCTCACCTGTGGGCACTGGCTCTGAGAGACCTGCTTGACTGCCCGGGACTAGGAGCATCTTTGAATTACTGCTGCAAGGCTGTGGCCGTGGGCTGGGTCCCCAGGGCCCCCCCGAGAGCCTAGGCGGGAGGACGTGTTTACCCAGAAGCCGGAGCTGCTCCAGAGGGAGCCGGGCATGGGCTGGGCCTAGAGACGTGCCCAGCGGCGTTGCCCTTGGGATCCTGGAGCCTGGGGCTCTGGGAGGGGGATGGTGCCACCCTGGAGGGGCACACTGAGGTCACAGAGAGCAGGGGGCAGCAGGACCCCAGGAGGGGTGGTTCTTCTCATGGGGAGGTTCCCAGGGCCCAGGGCCAGGGTCAGCTGGCTGTGGAACGGGTAGCCCAGAGGGACCCACACGTGTTCCCTTAGCAGCAGCATTGCCACCTGTCCCCTCCCAGCTCGTCTGCCTTTGTCTTGTTCCCTCCCCGCCAGCTGTGGGGCCCGCGAGGGGGTCTAGTATGTGGACCCCCTCTCCGCACAGGGGCTGAGCCTGTGGAGAATAAGCCAAGGAGGCAGCAGGTGGGGACGCAAGTCCCGCTTCCGCCACCCATGCTGCCGACACCGCAGGGCCTGGCTCAGTGTGGTGGCCAAATGGGCGTCCTAACACTGAGCCCCAGAATTCTTCTGACTGCCCGCCCAGCGCCGGACTCTGGCAGGCGTGGAGGGGGGCGGGCAGGCCTCTCGCCCAGCTCTCCCTTCCAGGCACTCCAGAGTTAGTCACCCTTCCTGGGCAGGGGCACACCCAGGGGCACAGCAGGCAGGCGTCTGGTGGAGGTGTCTCCCTCCCCCCCAGCCCTGCCAGGAGGTCCCTGCCATCCTGGGCGGTGGGGGGCAGCAGTGAGGCCCAGCAGTAGGAGGCAAAGGCTTCTGAAGCAGAAGGATCTGGATTCAGAGCCGAGCTCTGCCACTTGGCATTCACGCTGTCCTGGGCGGGAGGCCACGTTGCAGCCCAGGCCTGGCCAGCGGGTCAGCGTGGCGGGAGCGGAGGAGGGGGAGGAAAGCAGATATGGCAGGCGGAGCCTGAGGGGGCTCTGGGTACAGCCAGGGTTCCCATGTCACCCTGGGCAGCACAGCTGCTTTCTGCTGGGAAAGTGCTGGCTGGGCGGGTGGCGTGGCCACAGTGGAGCCCAGTAGTGAGCTCCCTGTCACAGGAAGTATGTGAGTCTTGCCTGGAGGACTGCGTGGGGGGCTGTGGTAGAAGGATTCAAGCCCCAGAGCGGTTTGGACTGGGTGACCTTCAGGTCCCTCCTGAGTGACGGCAGCTCTTCAAGCCCCTCACTGCTGCCCTGCCCTGCACAGGCTCAGAGCGTAGAAGCGGTTTCCAAGTGTAACTTCCACTCCACCCAGACTGACACATTGTCAGTTCCAAGGCACGAGAGCACTGGGTCGGAGCCTTTTGCAGCACTCAGGTCAGGGTTCAAACCCTGGCCCTGCCCTTCAGGAGCTGAGTGACTTGGGCATTCCTTCATTTTTTGTTCAAGCACACATCGGCATCTAGGGAGCACCTACTGTGTGTTGGGGGCATGTAAGGAGCACCTGCTGTGTGCCAGGGCATGTGAGGAGCACCTACTATGTGCCGGGGCATGTGAGGAGCACCCTCTGTGTGCCGGGGCATGTGAGGAGCACCCTCTGTGTGCCGGGGCATGTGAGGAGCACCTGCTGTGTGCCGGGGGCATGTGAGGAGCACCTACTGTGGGCCGGGGCATGTGAGGAGCACCTACTATGTGCCGGGGCATGTGAGGAGCACCCGCTGTGTGCTGGGGCATGTGAGGAGCACCCTCTGTGTGCCGGGGCATGTGAGGAGCACCTACTGTGGGCCGGGGCATGTGAGGAGCACCTACTGTGGGCCAGGGCATGTGAGGAGCACCTACTGTGTGCTGGGGCAAGTAAGCGCAGGTGTGGGTCACTGATACTTGGCAGGCAGCTCCCCTCTCCTGGGCCCCATCGTCCCCTCCTGTAAATGAGGGTGAGGACACCTACCCACCCTGCCGGTTCTCTTGAGGGGCCAGTGAGATGAATGGTTACAGCCCCCAAACACCATTTATCAATAAATATTCTCTTCCAGCCTCTCACCTTCCTCCTGCCTGGTTTTGACTGGCAAGTAGTCACCACCTCCTGAAGTCATCAGGAGAACATCTTTTTTAATTTCATGATGACACCATTGAAACTGACCTTTTATCAAAGGTGTCTTTTTAGCAATCTTATCATTCAGTGGGAATTTGCTGGGCCCCTGTGTGATTGGTCCTCGCTGGGGCCAGGCCCTGGGAAGTCGTGGAACCTGCTCGGAAAGTGTTTGCTCAGGTGGGACACAGGCTTCTAGCATCTCAGGGACAGGAGAGACCAATGCCTAACTGGTGCTTCAGTCTCCCTCTACAGCATTTTCTAGGAGGGAACCTGCACCTTCTGTTTGCACACCTAAGGTGACAGGGAGCTCACCACCTCCTTACCATTCTACCTTTAGCTTTGATTGTTAGGTTCGTCCATAAACTGGGCTGAGTTCATCACACTGAGTTGCCACTCACTGGGCTGGCTGGCGTTGCCCCTGCAGCCACACAGACCAAGTCAGCTCCCTCTGAACCACGAGGACCCACTGGAGAGCTGAGGACAGCCAGCCTCGTCTTCCCTGAGTCTCGTCTTCTCCTGATTGAACATCCTGCATTTCTTAAGGGCACTGTGGAATGGAGTTGGGGGTCCCTCCTGCCCTTGAGCCCTCTGCTTAGAACACACCTGGGCTTGTCTCTGTTCCCCCTGAAGTGGCTGGGATTAAACCCACGTCCCCAGCACAGAGCACTGTGGACCTTGTCTACCTCGGTCTTCGTAGCACAGCATGAAGCAGGTGGCTGTGGTGGGCACGTTGTCTTTCTGAGCACACTCCCTGCTGAGTCACAAACTTGTGACATTGGGCAGGTCACTTAAGCCCCCTATGCCTCACTTTCCTCATTTGTGAAATGGGAGTGCATTTAACACTTAATAGGGTCACCATGGGGATTAAAGGAGGTACAGTAAGTAAGTGATACACGCACATGGTGGCACATAGCTGAATGGTCAGAGTTGGCTGCCATGACAATTATGTATTAATGGCCCGCACCCCTTAATTGAGCCAGGCTGGCACATGTGGCCCACTTGTACCAAAGACCCCATCTCAAGTCTGGTCTCACCATTCCTATGTGGAAGGGCTGGGAACACCCACCTCCACCAGCAGGAAAGGCTAAGGAAGTTAAGGTTATTATATTTAACAAACATTTAAGTAGTGCCTACTGTTTGCCAGGCATTGTTCTAAGTACTTGTCAACTATTAACTCACCCTGAAAACAGTCCCTTGAGGTTTTTTTTATCCCCATTTTGCAGATGAAGAAACTGAGGCACCAGGCATACCAAGTAGCCAAGGTACGTACATTGCAGTGCCACTGGGATAGAAGCTGAGGGAGAAGTCAGGGTGGAATAGGGAGACAAATTTGAAAACTTAAACAGAGGCAGAAACAAGAGTATGGGTGGTTTAGGGGGAGAAGTGGAATTTGCACAGCACAGGGGGTTCTTAAGGATGGGAGGAAGGCTGAGAGGCCTGGAGGAGGCAGCTCCTTCATGCTGCTCTTCCTGCAGCTGGCTGGGCAGGCACCCCACGCCGTCGGCTCCAGCATTCACGCCAGTGCTGGAGATGGGCAGCGTGGTCATCCTAGTGAGGCAGGATGGTGCCAGGGTGAGGAGCAAGACGCCAGGGCTGGAGTGTGGTCTGCCACCTCCTGGCTGTGTGACTGTAAGCATTGTTACCTACCCTCTCTGACCCTCAGTTTCCTCATTAAAGTGGGGGTAGTAATAGCCTCACTCAACCCCGTGGGGCTGTTGTCAGGATTAAATGAGATCAATGTACGTGAAGGGCCTTGGCGACGTGTGAATGTTTCTGGGAGAGGGCGATTTGCCCAGACTCACTCGGGCAGAGTGAGGTAGCAGAGCGGGGTTTCTCTGCATCTGTGTCACACTCTCTGCTACGCTGTGCTGCCTTTTCTCCAGTTGCGCCCCGTCCACACACCTGTGGACCAACCAGAATGGCCTCTTCGCTGGCGCCAGGCACGTTCCTGCCCCAGAACCGTTCCCTGCACAGCACCTGCCACCCAGTGTGCCTCTCTGCCCCCACCCCACTCTCTTTCTGACATCTTGCCTTCCATCTAGAACTCAGCTCCCAGACCCCACTAGCTGGCAGGCGCGTGAGGTCTCTGCTCTGCCCACCCCAGACCCTTTCCTCGTGCATACCTCCAGCTGTTCACCCACTGCCGCGGCTCCCCAGGTAGGGGCTTGGGCGTCTCCTCCGTCAGTGATGGGTGGCCAGGGCATACCTGGCACGGAGGGTTAATTAAACCACATGGTGAGGTTTGTGGAACACGGGATGCTTCATTAGGCCCTGTGTGAACAAGCACGCCCAGCCTGGTCCCAGTACCCCAGCAGGCACGCAGGCTGGCGTAATTACAGCTCACTCTCGGCATCATTAGCTTGGTGAGGCTGCCGGGAGGGCCCTGCCTTTGGGCTGCTGGACGGGCCTGAGGCGCCCGAGCCTGCTTCTAAGCAGGTGCGTTCGTCTCCATGCCAGCGTGCCTGGCGGTGTGAGGCTGGAGCCCTCTGTTTAAGTAAGGGCCTCCAGGGAACGCATGTCATGTAGCTGGTGACACCGGGCTGCCTCCTTGCTTTGAACTCTACATCCAGAGAGAAGATTTCCCTAAGCCCTGAAAGTAGGGAAGGACTCAAGTGGGGGTGAAAATGGAACTTTCATCAAACAGACGCCAGATAAAGGACAGGAAGGGCGTTCCAGGCAGAGGGAAGAGTATGGGCAAAAGCTTGGAGGATAAAAGGGCATGGCGTGTCTGGGGAATGGGACGTGTTCACTGAGGCCAGAGACCTGGTTCTCCTCCTAGCTCTAGCCCCAGCCCTACCCATGACTTGGGTGAGTCCTGGGCCCTCACCCCATGTCAGTGTCCCCATGGCTAGGATGTGGGGGTGCAGCCTCTGGTCTGTGGCCACAGTCTTGGCTCTGGTGGCCCTGTGCCTCCCTCTTGCTACTCAATGGTCAGTGACAATGTCACTTTACATCTCACGCAGTGAGACCCTCCCTACCTGCTCCAGCCCACCAGTGCTCCTCCCCATGGGCTGGCTGCTCCTGGCACATCTCAGGAGGAAGGTGGGCTGAGCCGTTTCCAGGAGGATGGGGCTCTCGGTCTGTCTGCTGCCAGCTGGGCGGCCTAGTGCCTGGCACCACTGGCTGGGCTTCCAGGGAGCTCAGATACCATGCAGGACGGGCGAGTTTTCCATGGAGCTGGTGAGTCAGCTGCACTCCAGCAAGTCTTATGCCAAGGGGAGATTTTTTTATTTGGTTTCATTTTGCCTTTCTCCTTCTCTATGTGGTATACTTTTAAGCAGAACTTTATTTTAAAAATAAAAGTTCTTTATAAATAATGTCTTCATTACACTCCGACAATATAGCCGTTATTTTATTGTATAGTTCCAGTTAACCTTTATTTGATGTAATAAAGTGGACCCATGGCTGCTGCAGAATGCTAGTGCCACAGGAAACGTAGACTGCTATCTTCTTTTGGATTATTCCTTTTAAGCCCAACCATGGCCTTCTATGTGTGCCTTCACTTTGTTTGCCTAAATCTCTGCAGTCTTATCCTCCGGGGTAGTGAATAAAATGCAACAGTTGGCAATTTTTTATGTTAAAAAACCCAACAAGTTTTGTTTCTGTTTTTGTGTTTTAGACAGAGTCTCACTCTGTTGCCCAGGCTAGAGTGAGTGCCCTGGCGTCAGCTTAGCTCACAGCAACCTCAAACTCCTGGGCTCAGGCAATCCTCCTGCCTCAGCCTCCTGAGTAGCTGGGACTACAGGCATGCACCACCATGCCCGGCTAATTTTTTCTATATATTTTTAGTTGTCCAGCTAATTTCTTTCTATTTTTAGTAGAGACGGGGTCTCGCCCTTGCTCAGGCTGGTCTTGAACTCCTGACCTCGAGCCATCCGTCGGCCTTGGCCTCCCAGAGTGCTAGGATTACAGGTGTGAGCCACTGCGCCCGGCCCCAACAAGTATTTTATTCATAAAAAATCTGAATATTTGTAATTCCTAAAAAAATAAAAGCCTTGGGATCCTTTAGAGGACCCGAGACAGCAACACCACTGGCAGGCTCCATGTTCTTTGCCCACAGCCTGTGGGGCTTCTCAGTGGGACCCCAGACACTCTATCCCCCCACCTCAGGAATCTCTACTGCTCCAGAGCCATGTGGGCACCTTGCAGATTCCTGGGAGAGAAACATGATTGGCTCAACTCTCTAGGTGGCCTGGTGATTGGCTGCCTCTAGAAGGGGGTGGCTACTGCTTGATCCAATCAGCAGAGGGCAGCGTGGGGGTGTGGTCATGTGGTGAAAAATGGCCTAGCTTGAGGGAGTTGGGAGTGGGGGAAGGGGACAATAAGAAGTCACTGCTAGTAGTATCAGTTAATCTAACATGTGGCCCCTTTTGGGTGTTTTTGCATCCTTTTGGGGGTCCTGAACTGTTCTGCCATTTTGTTGGCATTTTAATTTCTTGTTAACCAACCATAGGGCACACATACCTTAATTTTTGAATTCCCAATAATTACCAAATTTTCAGCATCCTCTAAATCAGTTCTGGACAATGGAGATGTAATGAGAGCCACAAGTGTAATTTTAAATCTTCTAGTAGCCATGTTATGCAAGTGAAAAGAAACAGATGAAATTAATTGTAATAATTTGTACATCCAAAATATTATTCATATATAATCAATATAAAATTATTAATGAGATATTTTATATTCTGTTTTTCACATTAAATCTTTGGGATCTAGTGTGTTTTTATGCTTACAGTACATCTCAGCTCAGACTGGCCACATTTCAAGGGCTCAAATTGGCCACTTCCCTGGACAGCACAGCTCTAAATGATGATTTTGCTTTATATCCTTGGGGCAGTATTTTTGAATCTATTTTACCACTTTTAAGTAGTTTAAGAACTTTCCAGTCCATTTGTCTAAGGGTCTTTGACTTCTAAATGTTGGGTTTCTACCAATAAATGCTCATAAAACCTGCAGGAGTTTTGGAGGATTAGGTCCATTCATCCTGATTTGCGGCGTCCTGTTTTTGCTGGGTCATTGTTGACTCCCCTACCCTCCAACCCCCACACACGCTTTAAGGTCAGATAGCCCACTATCAATATTCATGTCTGATTAGTGAACATATTAGTTTCCTGTGGCTGCCATAATGTATTGCCACACATTTGGTGGCTTAAAAATCAGAAACTGAATCTCTCACAGTTCCACAGTCTAGAAGCCCAGAGTCACAGTGCTGGTGGGGCTGTGCTCCCTCCGTAGCCAGTCGGGCAGAATCCTTCCTTGCCAGCAGTCTGCCGGCATCCCTTGGCTTTATGGCCACATTGCTTCAGTTTTTGCCTTGGTTTTCACATCACCTCCTCCTCTTCTGTGTCTTCTCTGTGTGTCTCTTACAAAGACACTTGTCATAGGCTTTAGGACCTTCTTGGATAATCCAGGATGATCTCCTCATCTCCAGAGACTTAATTACATCTTCAAAGATCCTTCTTCCAAATAAGGTCAAATTCAGAAGTTCCAAGGATAGAATGTGGACACATCTTTTGCGGGGCACCGTTTAGCCCATGACAGTGAGCTATTAGTATTTTAACAGAAAGACGAGGCAAAGAAGGTGTCAGCGTGTTATATTTCTAAGCTATGAAATGCGTAAAATGATAGTGGATTATGAAAGGCTGACTTCCCAGTAGGAAGTGTTGGGCCACTTTGGCTGGGGGTTGGATCCCTTTGGTCAGGACCGGATGGGAGTTAATTTGATGAATGGGCACATCAGGTGCATTCAGGAAGGCAAACCTAAAGACAGCAGAAAGGCAAGAATGTCTTAAATTGTTCAAAAGTAAATATGTTAATGCTCGTAACATGCTCAGAAGAAGGCCAGGCTCAGAACAAGCACTTCATAAATGCCAAGTTTCATCATAATTGTATGATGATAATTATAATTATCATTTTTATGTACCAAAAATGATAATTGTAATTATCAGTTTTATGTATCTACAGCCATATTATATACCTCTACATTATTAACGAGGATGATAATAGTTAAACTAAAGGGAAAAGAAACGGCTGCCAGGATCCAAAACAAAGAATTGAGCTGAATCCGTAAGTCACCAAATGGGTTTCGATGACAAAACCCTGCCTTCATGCACTCTCACCGTTCCTCTGGGATGCCGTCACCCATGGTCATGCCTGTTCACGGCCGGCTTTATATGCCCATCCTTCTTTTATATGATCATCAGGCTGGCACTAATTTGGGTTTGCAGATGAGGTTTTTGTGAGGTTGTCATGTCAGCGTCTGGCTGCAAGAGGGGCTGCTTCCCAGGCCCTGACCCTCCTTGTGGCCGGGAGCAGGCACGGCCCCTCCTGATCTAATCACTCCCAAGGAACCTGGGGGAGGTGCTGATGGGCCCAGGAAGCCATAAACAGTAATGAAAGTGCTGTGTTGCTGGGCAGCATGGGGTTGCCCTTGGGGTCCCTTCCTGGTAATTAAATTGGGAATCCTCCTTCTGCCTTTGAGCTGGAAGAGAAAGTTTATCCTCCCTGTGGTTCATTCATCCCTTCATCCCCCTCATTCATTTGTTCCCTCGCTTATTCTTCTGCTTATTTGTTTATCAAACTGTCGTTGAATGCCTGCTGAGAACCAGTTTAGAGCCCTCGCTTCCCAGGCCCGCCCGACAGGCCTACAGGCTACGGGGGACTGGAGGTGGCAGCCACAGTGGGAACAGCCAAGAGGGGCTGGGATTGCTCCGAGCAGCTCTGCTGCGGAGCTTTCTGACCTGGGGAAACTCCCTCAGCCCCCCTCGTGTGGCTCCCTCATCTGTGAAACAGGGAGACTGAGGTAACACTAACGGTTGCTACCGCCCAGGGGGGCTTCGAGATTTAAAGGCGGTAATAGCAGCGCCACACACTGCCGGGCACAGGGCAGGAATAGCCACGATAGAGCCCCTAACTCGTATGTCACACTTACTTTGTGCTGGATGCTCTTCTGGGCACTTTACGTCTATTAACTCATTTAAGTCCCCCAATAGCGCTATGCAGGAGGTCGCGTTCATGGATCTCATTTTGCCTGTGAGGCGGCTGAGGTGTACAGAGGCTCAGTGACTTGCTCCAGGTGGCTCGGGCAGAAGGGTACTCGTCCTGGGCAGACAGGACCCCAGGGCTGGCCCTCCTCTCCCTGCCTCTCAGCACACTTGGGACCCCCCCCCCCGGTCTGCCACCTCCGTATGGGACCCCCACTGCACCTGGCTGGTGCCCTGAATCCACCTGGCTCCTCCATGCCTCCCACCTCTGTGCTTGCGGGAGAGCCCCTCCACCCCACGTGCATCTGCCTCCTTAGAACCCCTCTCAGAGCCCGTTAAATACAGATGCCTGGGCCCCACCGCAGACCCCAACTCTGAATTTCCAGGGCCCGTCATTTCCAAACAAGCCCCTCAGGTGATTACTGTCTCCGTAGGCAACTTAAGGTCGACCTCTAAGTCTCCAGGGTGATGAATGTGCTGCCTGGGTGCTTCGCCACTGGTGTCTCGAACGTTCAGCCAGGCACAGGAAGTGGGCGCGCAAGTGCTCTGCAGATGGGTGGGTCTGGGGTGGCCTCTGGGAAGGCAAGGGGAAGCGTCTACACAGCGGCCTTCCTGGCTGTGGAAGAGCAAGTTCAACATGCACTTCCAGGGTGTCTTCTGTGTGGCTGCTCCTTGCTGTGCTCAGGAACTTACCCTGCAGGGAGATCAAGGCACCTCCAGCCAGACCTTGGGGAACGTGTATATGGGGGGACAAGGACCTCCCCTTTCCCAAAGAGCTCCCCAGAAGCCTGCTGCCGTGCCCAGCACTCTCTCACTAGCACCTCAGCCTCACGGTTAAGGTAGGGAGTCCCCACAAGTCCCCTTCTGGGGACACCAGCTCCCCTGGTAGAGACAGGTGCTGAGCACCTCAGGAGGGAACAGGGACCCCACAGCAGGTTCTAATCCCAGCTCTGCCACTTAGCAGAGTCACTTAAGCCCTCGGAGTCCCAGCTTCCTGAAGGTGGTGAGGCCACACCCGGGCAGCACCCCGCGCTCGCGCCCCACTGCCATGAGTGCTTGGTCGTGGGCGATTAGAAGTGAGGTGCCCTCCTGTTGGACAGGGACACACTCTGCCATTCCACCACCCACTGTCTCAGGGGAAAGGAGCACCGGTGGGAGTCAGGTTGCACCTGGCTGTGTGACCTTGGCTCTGGTGCCTGACCTCTCAGGCCTTCGTGTGGTCATCTGTCAAGTGGGTAGAGGTGGCTGGCCGAGGAAATCAGAAATTCTGCGACTCCACAATTTCCTGAGGGGCTCAGGGACTAGGACTGACTGATGAAAGACACAGCACCCAGTAAAATTTGAATTTCATGTAAACAACCAATCATTTATTAGTATGAGTAGATACCAAATATTGCACAGGACATACTTACACGAAGAAATTTTGTTTTCTGAAATCAAATTTAAATGGGAATCCTGTATTTTTATTTTGTGAATCTGGCAGCCCTACCAGGGACACAGCCTACTCTGAACAGACTGAGCAGTGGTCCCCCCAGGGTGGGAGGATGTGGCAGGGAGGTGGGGAGTAGGGAGCGCACCACGGTCCCGGCAGAATCTCCCCAGATCAGTCCCCTCCGCCGGAGAGTCCCACCGCGATTACCCAGCAGTAACTGCAGCCCCTGGGGGTGCACCATCACTCCGGATACCCAGGTATGCCCCCCACCACCTGTTCTTCACAACACCCATGGACACTGGCATTGTGCTCCCGTGGTACCGATGAGGAAGGGAAGACCCAGATGTGTTGAGGGACCTGCCCAGGCTCACACAGCTGGTCCAAGGCCAGAGTTTCTCATCCGCTTTGCACACTTGGAAACAGAGCTGGGATTTAAGTGCAATTTCATTTTTTTCTTTTCTTTTTTCTTTTTCTAATCAAATGAAACACTTGGGGAGCGGGAAGGGAGGAGCCAAGGGAGACAGGGGCAGTAATTCTTGCTGTTATTTATTCTTGTTGCTAAACCTGCCCGAGTGGGCTCTGCTCCCAGGGTTTCTGTCTGTGAGGCTCTGACCCCACAGATGAGCAACCCGCCCGTTTCAGCCAGGCGAGAACTGCTCTGGGCCCCACCTTTTCTTAATATTTTGCCCGGGAGCCACATCCTGCAGGCCGTAATCTAATCATCCCGCCGAGTGGGGAGGCGCCGTCCTGCCGCGTGTGTAATTGAAGTCCTAAAACTGCTTGTGGTTCTCATTCGCCCAGCGTGGCTCCTTCTGGCCTTGGGAGGATTTAGGGCCCCTCCCGCCTCCTGGTCCTACCAGCTGGTCCTTGAAGGTGTGAACGAGACAGAAGACAGAGAAACAAGCCAGCATTTCCTCGGCTGAGTCGCTGTATTTGTACCTGGGTTCTTGACTCTGAGATCAGCGTCATTGTCTACCCTACTCTACTGCCTGAGGCATGGAAGCACCCACTACAGCGTTGGGCATGTCCTAGGGCGCCAGTGGAGGCCCCTGTCATTATCATCCCTAGCACCTTCCACAGCACTGTCTCCACCACCGAGTGTGTCTAGGTGGCAGACGCTGCCATAGCGCCTGCTGTCCGAGCAGCAGGAAGACAAGCAGTGCTTGTTCTCCCGTCTCACTTGTGACTCTCCTCGGTAAGTTCGTCACCAGGGTGCTTCAGAGCTGATCTGTGATCACCACAGCCTGGTGATGACAGAGAGCTGTCAGGCTCACAAGATCACACAGAGGAGGGTGGAGATGTGAAGCCCAGCTCAAAGGGGTCTGTATCTCAGGCCTGACACACCAAAGGTTAGGGCCTGGCATCGTGTCGGCCGGACCCCAGCTGCTGTTTCAGGACCTGGCCTTGCCTTTGGTCTCTGGAAGCCCAAATAGCTGCACCTTCTTCACCCAGGAAGTGTCTGGAATCAGCGATTCTCGAGGCACGGGTGTGGCAGTCACAGCCCATGTGCAGAGCAGCTTCCTGGGCAAGCATGTGCAATAATGTTAAAAATAAGTACATAGATGAGGAAGGCAGTTTGAAGATTGGTCCTGAACATACCCAGAAACACCTTCGTTAAGCACTGGCCACAGCTGCCATTTGTGAGGTTGCTCTGGTGAAACTTTGTCCTTGTCTGAGTCCAGGAGATGGATGGAAAAATCTTCACTCTGATCAGTTTTTCTTAGAAGGGCGAGTGAGCTCTATAATTTGAGTAGTAAAATTTCTAAGAAGATGAATGATTAAAGTGTTGGATAAAACTTCAGACTTGTTTTCACGTTCGCATTTCATAATCCGGAAGTTCTTTCTATGATGTCCTCATAGACGTTTTATTCGGCCAGTGTCCTGCCATGTGCCATTTGGCCAAAATGTGCACTGGACACATCTCTACTCTTGACGGAGTGTGTGTGAGCTGAGGTCCACTCCCCACTTGGTTTCCTCCTCACATCCCCTGTCCCCAACCACTGCCTGAGCAGAGGCAAGGCTGCGCGTGTGACCTCAGTCCGATTCTGAGAGGTGTGTGCTCCGGGCTCCCCTTGGCCGACCTTAGCTCATCCTCTGGGTTCTGGGCATCTCGTGACAAATGGCGCCAGCCTCAGAGCATGGGGGCGTGCTCGGTGGGTGAGCCCTGAGCACTAAGGAATGTCGCTTAGATCAGTGGGTGCACGGCAAGAGCAGTCAAATGCCCAAATTGCCCACCATGCTTTTAAAGCAGTAATCACCAAACTTTTTGGCCTTAGATCCCCTTTTTATACTCTGAAAAAGAGCTTTGTGTGTGTGTGCTGTATCCTTCGGTATTTGCCATATTAGAAATTAAAACTGTGCAGATAAAGAGATCTATATATGAATTCACTTAAAAATGAACAATAGGCCCATTACATGTTAACATAAATAATATTCTTTTCGGAAGAATAACTATGCTTTCTAAAAAGAAGTAGTGAAAAGGTTGGCATTTTTGTAAGCCTCTTTAGAGTCTGGCTTAATAGAAGACAGCTGGCTTCTCCCATCAGCTTCTGCACTCAGGCTCCTGTGACACGTTGTGGGTTGAAGTATCGCAGAACATCCGGCCTCACACAGGTGTGCAGTTGGAAAAGGAAGAACCCCAGGAACCCCTGAAAAGGTCTTGGGGACCTCCAGGGGTCCCTGGACCCCAATCTGTGGGCTGATATAGGTGATTTATGAAACTCAAGATGAAGACAAAAGAGAAGTCGTGTCAAGCCCAGGTGACTTCAAGCACTGACAGGGAATCTCAGGGTCTTTGGAGCCCTAACCAACCGAGCCCAGCGTGGAGATGGAGCAGGACACACCAGCATGGCAGGCTTGGCTGCAGGCTCCCATCAAAGACCCCCATCCTTTGGCTCAGTCGGTCCCAGCAGTTTTGGCTGTGGACTTCTCCTGTCCCACTGGCCCCGACATTCGTGCAGAAGCTGCCTGCTGATTTTCAAGCTTCACTACTGAATTGCCCTTTCCTCTGCCCACCCCGACCCCTAATGCCACGTCTAAACGGTCCTCACTCTGCCTTTCCTCTGCCCACCCCGACCCCTAATGCCACGTCTAAACGGTCCTCACTCTGCCTTTCCTCAGCATCCAAGCATGTCCTGTGAAGGGCTCTGTCTGTGGAGTGGGGCAGCCTCGGGCCCCTCCCAGGGTCAGCTCAGGCTGCCCACGCTGGCTTCTGGCTTCCCGGCGGCCCCTGGCAGCGGCCTGCACCTGGGAGAGTGAAGCGATGGTTGATTTGTTCAACATGCAGTCAATGAATTCTCCCACGTGCCTGCGTGACGCATTTCTCCTGCCAAGGTTGGGGTGGGTCCGACTGCCTTGGACAAACCTGGATGAGTTTGCATCTTGATGAACGATCTTAGTTGATGAAAAATGCAGCAAATGATTATTTCCCTTGATGCGATTGCTGGGTGGTCGACTCGATTGCCTTTGGGGATTAAATCGGCAGTTTGCTGGAGGCTTCAGACGAGGGCACGTGGCTGCTGCCGACACTTCTTTTCCCCCTTTCCCCTTTACTGCAAACAAAGACTTTTTAAAAACTTTATTAAGTACAATAACTGCATCTAAAGTGTAGAGTTCCACAGTCTTGACAGCTGTATGCCCTGGGGAAATCGCCACCGTCAGTAAGGTTCAGGGCACTGTCATCACCCCTGAAAGTTTCCTTGACCCTGTGTGGTCCCTTCCTGTCTCTCCCTGCACTCCGGAAACCACTGATTTGCCTTCTGTCACTATCATAGTGTGTACTTTCTAGAATTTCATACGGATGGAGCCGTACAGCGCATGCATTTTTGGTCTGGCTTCTTCCACACGGCATCACTCTCAGAGCTCAGCCCGTGCGGCGCACCAGTGGTTTGTTCCCCTGCATCGCTGAGCTCTGTTCCACCGCGCGGACGTGCCGTGGTTTGCTTACGCGGTCACCTGTCGATGGGTATTTGGAGTGTTTCCAGTTCTGAGCTGCCGTGGACACAGCTGCTGTGGACGTGTGTGTCCGAGTCTTTGTGTGTTCGTGAGCTTCCGTTGCTCTCAGTTGAGAGGAGTGGAGGGTCTCATGGTGGGCACGTGCCTGTTTTAGCTCCTTAGGAAACTGCCGCGCTGCTTCCAAAGTGTGTCATTGCGCATCTCCAGCTCCGTTTGCTCCGTATCTTCATCAGCATTTTTGCCATTCTGCTGGGTGTACACTGGTGTCTCGTTGGGATTGTATTTCCCACCCCCTGATGACTAGCGATTCAAGCATCTTTTCGTGTGTTTACTGGCCATTTCTGTATTTTGGTTTGGGAGGTGTCTGTCCACATCTTTTGCCCTCTACTAATCAGGTTGTTTGTGTTGTTATTATTGAGCTGTGAGAGGTCTTCACACATTTTAGATACAAGTGATTTGTCAGGCACATGTATTGGGAATATTTTCTCTCATTCCATACCTTGCCTTTTTGTTTTCATAGCAGTTTCTTTCAAAGAGCAAAAGTTTTAAATTTTTATAAAGTCCAGTTTGTTCATTTTTCTTTTGTTGTTCATGCCTTTTGTGTCTTGTCTAAGAAGTCAAAGTTGCAAAGATTTCTCTCTTATTTTCTTCTGGAAGTTTCCCAGTTTTAGCTTTGATGTTTAGGCAGATGACTCATTTCAACATAATTTGTCTATGGTGTGAGGTAAGAACTGACGTTTGTCTTCTCCCACATGGGCGTTCGTTTATTGAGAAGATCATCGTTTCCTCATCGAATCGCCGGGTGGCTGTGACACCAGTCAACCGTGGGTTTGTGGGTCTAGTTCCGGATTCTCTGTTGTGTTGTGTTGAGCTGAGCCGTGTGTCTGTCCTCTGACAACAGCACACTGTCTTCATTACTGTGTCTGTATGGTGAGTCTTAAACTCAAGTTGGGTAAGTCTTTCAACTGTGTTCTTTGTTTGGTAGAGTTGTTGTGGCCGTTCTAGGTCCTGTTCTAACAGGAACACATATTCACTCACTTGATCCTTACGACCCTTAAGGGCAAGTGTGAGTATTAAGCCCATTTTACAGATAAGGAAACAGAGTTCAGAGGGGATAAATACCTTTCCCAGGTAACCAAGAGGGAAATGAGCGTTACACTGGGCAGGTCTGGCTGCAGCACCTGCTCTTAAGCACCAGGCTGTCCCGCCCCTCTCTGGGTGCCACCCACTCCTGGTACGGACCTTTACCCCAGACCCTGTGAGGCTGGACTGCATTTATTGGTTTCCTTGTCGGTCTCTCTCTGAGGCAGGGACCCCAAGAAGGCAGAAGGGTCCAGGTTGCCCCCTGCCCAGGGTCCAGCTGGGAACTGCTGTGCTGGTGAGGAAGAGGAGGCAGAATCCTACGGCCTGAGCTGGCAGAGGGGCCTGGGGAAGGCTGTGGCTCTCCTAGGGACACTTGGGTCACCAGCATAGGGCCCCACCTCGGGGCTGGGCCTGTGTTGCCCCCTCGGGCCGGTGCCGGGCAGGCTGGGCGGGCGGGGGCCTCTGGAAGCTGCGGGAACCGGTGTCCCTCCCAGAGGGGCAGACGGGAGGGTGCGGGATTCCCAGCTGCGTCTCCTCCAGCTCCCCTTCTTCCTGCACAAACCAGGGAGGTCACAAGGGACCACTGAGGCCGGCTCAGTCCCCCTGCCTGCACCTGGCTGGCAGGCCGCACCGCGCCAGGAACACCATCCCGACGCTTCTTCCCAGGCAGTGCCGCCTGTTTGTCAAGCCAGGCTGCCCCGCCTGGGTGATTCTCTGCTCACTGTGCGGGGTCTGGCCAAGCTCCGTCCTGGCGTCTGCAGCGCTGGGTGGCGTCGGTGGGGGCTTCTTGTGGAACGAGGGTCCTGCGGACGGAGAGGTGGGCTTTCCAGGGGCTGTGCTGGCCTCGGAGGGGTGCTGGTGGGCTGTGGGAAGAGTCTGAACTCAGAGGTTGAACACTGGGATTTAGACCCTGCCTTAAGGATTCCTGCCCGTATGGACTTGGGTGACTCACTTGGCCCAGGGTGAGCCAGAGCTGGCGTGGGAGCCAATTGTTAAATTTTTAGGAATTTTTTGAGCCAGTTGTTAAACCATGGGTAACTTGGAGTCAGCCCTGGCACGGATATCCATCCCATGGACTGGGCAAACGCTACAAATTAGGGCCCCTCTAGTCGCTCCCACCCCACCCCACCCCGAGACCCAGTTGTTGGCTGTGCATCAGCATACCACTGGCTCTGCCTCCTGGAGCCTCAGTTTCCCCATCTGTAAGTGTGGGAGAGTAATGCCCATCCCTAAGGGGTTGCCCTTAAATGATGTCATAGGTGTGACACGCTCGTGTGTGGTGTGAGCACAGTGCCAGGTGTGAGGGTGCTCACGACTCTGTCATTGCCATTGTCATACACATAGTGGTACCCGGGTAACATGCCGGGCTAGGAAGTTTGTGTCTCCAGGAAAAACTGGGGGACAGGAGCCTGAGAACCCGTGGGCGGCAGCTGGGGCAGGGAGGGCTCCATACCTCCAGTGTCTGCCAGCCCTGCCTGGGCGTGCCTCCATCTGCTCATCTTTCTAATGGGCACAGTGATCCCCAGGCAGGAAGAGGTGTGCTGTGGTCAGAAGTGCAGGCCACGGGGTACAAGGCGTGGCCCGAGGAGACTGCAGCAGCGTCGGTCTCCACAGCTCAGGTGCACGGCCGTCCTGCGGTGCCGGGACCTGAGCCGGCCTGACCACACTTCACAGCATCCGGAGCACAGGCCCTGGCATCCCCCAGTGTGGGGAAGCCATGGTTTCCGCACGTGGCAAACGGCAGAATGCCACACACCTCCTAGGGCTGTGCGAAGGTTAACGCACACTGCGTGTGAGGCTCCTGTGTGGGGGTCTGCCCGGTGACGCACCAGGGTGGCTGGTGTGTAACCAGGATAGGGACAGCTCCAAAGCCACTTCCTCGTTTGCTGCCTGGTGGCCCAAGCAGATGTCCGTGCCTGCAGGGTGCCGAGTCGGGCTTGAGGCCGGAAGGGGGCGCCCAGGGAAGGCTGGGGCTCGTCCTGACACAAGGCAGGGAGGCTGGTGGCCACAAGGATGCCCCTGGCCTGAGAAGAGGGTGCTCTGGAGAGCAGCAGCGGCACACTCAGAAAGGCTGCCCGTGTTACAGGTGAGGAAACCGAGTCCCTGGAGCGGGCTGAGCTGCCAGGGGCCACACAGCCCGTGCGAGCTGGAGTCGGCCCTGCTGTCCCAGCGTCCGCCCACCCGCAGCCCTCGGCACACCCTGGACGTCCCCAGTGACAGGGGCTGTAACTGTCGTTCTAGTTTCTGCTCTGCTCCGCCTGCGCCCCACCCTGCACCTTGACAGGAATGGACTGTCACCCAGAGGCTGGGACAGGGACCTGTCAACAAGGAGAGAGAAGGGCCCAGAAACCAGCTTCATCCTGCGCAGTGTGTACTTGGTGCTTTGCTTATTTGAGGATGCGCCCCTCGCTGGTCAGGCCGATCTGGGAGGGCCTGGACATGCCCATGTGGCCCTTTTCTAAATTCCTGTTGCCTAGCATAAGGTGTGGCACTCGGTGGGTGCCCAGGAAATACTGCTTGGATAAATAAATGGCCTCCTTTGGGGGAATGTAAGATGCCAGACTGGCTCCAGGGAAGGGGAGTGCTGGGGACGGTGAGCAAGAGGTGAGCCAGGCAGGTGAGGCCTTTATTTGAAGGGCAGTGGGGAGCCATGGAAGGCTGTAGGGAGTGTTGTATGATGAGGTTTCAGTTTCAGAAAAGTCCCTCTGGCCGCTGGGTGGGCGGAGCCTAGATGAAGACTGGAAGCCCAGACAGGAGGCGGCCGCAGTCCTCCAGGTGAGGAGAGACGATGGTCCAGGCCAGGGCGGGGGCGGGATGGTGGGTGGAGGGGCTGGGCTGGCTCTGCCAACAGTGACCTCAGCACCCCAGCGGGGGAAACAGGGCCAGAGACAAGGCAGCTGAGGGCCTGACCCCCGCCCAGAGCAGCCGGCCTGGCAAGGGTCTGATGGACACGCTGATGTGATGGGGCCTGAGAGGTGTTCTTGTCACTGGGCCCGCTTGGCCCTGACTTGCCTGCCTGCCGGCTGGGGTCTAAAGAACTGGCTGCAGCCTGAGCAGAGGGGACTGGACCCGTGGGACCCCAGGTGCTGGGAGGACAGAAGCCAGCCCAGGCCAGCTGGCCCGGCCAGACACCTCGATCTGTGTGAGTCAGCGCCAGGCCTCTCCTCCCCTCCGGGCGGGCACAGCGGGGTGCAGCTGCGGAGCCTCTGGCAGCGGTGGCTCTTGTTGCCGTTTTGCAAACGGGAAAACTGAGACTTAGGGATAAAACGACTTGCCAGGACAAGTGACGTTCGAAGCCTGGTCCCCTTAGCAGCAAATTCACCGCGTCTCAAACCCTTTCTCTCTCTCTGTCATTTATTGAACTTTCTTTCAATATCCAGATGGTTCCGTGATTTGGCTGTATACATAACAATATATATTACTCACTGTGCCAACTATTTTTAGCTGGTTCCAGGCACTTCTATCTTTGTTGCCTCGTTTAATCCTCACCACCAACGCTGAGCGTTACGCCCATGGTAGAGATTGGGACACTGAGGCTCGGAGACTGGATGTAACTGGCTGAGAATCAGGCAGCCTCCCCAAGGCATGGCCTCTCGCTCCCAAGCCCGTCAGTGCTTGGCCAGTGTTTCTCAAACCTCAGCACAGCGCGGGAGCACCTGTAAACGTGCAGATTCCAGGCCCCAGCGATTCTGGTCCCGTCTGGGCAGGGCCCTGGGAATCTTCACCTTAAGGAGAGAATCCCAGGTGATTATGGGGGCTGCTTCCCAGGCCTGTGCTGCAAGAAAGCATGCAGGAAGCAGGAAGTCTTCTTTCAGTCCTCTTCACCTTGACCCTGTCCCAAGGCCTGGCCTCAGACCTCCTGGCCACCTTGGAAAGCCCAGCCTAGCCTAGAGTCAAGCAGCAGCGTGACCGGATTCTGCTGGCCACAGGCGGGTCCACCGCGCCCATCCACCCTCCCCCAGCCCATCTGCCTCTGCGCCGGCCAGGCCCACAGACGCTCTGCCAGGCGGGCCGCGTCTGGCCTGGGCAGGGAGGAGCTGGCAGCCACAGTCCCTGCCTCCCTGTCCCCTGTGCCCTGTGGAGTGCCGTGGACGGGGAGGTGCTGTCCCCAGCAGCAGAGCTCAGAGGGCCAGGGGCATTCGTAGGCTCAGGCCTCCCCGCTAGCTCTCTTCTGGGGACTGGATTTCTGCTTAAAGAGAAAGGGATCAGTCTTTGAAAACATCATGGTTGGAAAGGGATATTATTTCAGCCGTACAAAGGAAGGAAGTACTGACATGTACGACAACATGGATGAACCCTGAAAACCTTATGCTAAGGAAAGAGGCCAGACACAAAAGGCCGCGTATCTTATGATTCTATTTATATAAAATGTCCAGGGTAAGCAACATCCTTAGAGACGGAACGTGGATTCGTGGTTTCCAAGGGCAGGGGAGGAGCGACGGGGAATGGCTGCTGTGGGTATGGAGTGTCTTTGGGGGTGACGGGGAGTCCTGGATTAGATAGCAGTGATGGTTCCACTGCATAGTGACCACTGAAAACACTGACGCGCGCACTGTGAGGTGGTGAATTTTGTGTTACGTGTATGATACCCCAACTTAAAAGATGCTAAAGTAAAAACAACAAAATCATTGTGATGCCGACACGGAACCAGAGTGAAGCCCAGAGAGAGAAACCACGTCAGGTAGGGGAGTGGCAGGGAAGGGACAGGCCCCTTCCCTCCCTGCCTACCCTCCAGCACTTACTTAACAAAGCTTGCCCGAGAGCCGCTCGTGGGCGAGGCCCTGGGCCGGGCACAGAGGGTCCCTATGCCCACCCCTGCAAGAGCTCATCCGTGCTAGAACGTCAGGTCAGCTCACTTGGGGCAAAACCCCAGGGCCTTCCCCTGGCCTGCCAGATGCAGGGACATGGCCCAGCCTGCCTCTCTGGGCTCATGTCCTGCCCCGTCTCCCTCATGCACACACTGGACTCCTTGCTTGCCTACAGCAGATCAACCCACTCTGCCTCAGGGCCTTTGCATGTGCTGTTCCCTCAGATACCTTCATGGCTGCCTCTCGCACATCCTTCAGGTCTCTGCTCAAGTGCCCTCCTCCAGGAAGTCCTCCAGGAAGTCCTCCCTGACCTCCCCAACTAAAACAGCCTCTCCCACCCTCCCATCCACATTACTATACTATATTTTTCATCTAAACTCTTACCTCTGCCTCCAAAAAAATATTTCCATGAAAATTTGCTTATTGTCTATCTGTTCCATTAGAGAGTGGGGAGCCTTCTGTGGGGAGTGTGCACTGCTGAATTCCCAGCATGTGCAACAGTGCTTGGGATACAGTAGGTGCTTAATTAATGTTCTTTTTTTAATTAAATTTTTTATTGTATTAGAATAGACATAACATAAAATTTACCATCTGAACCATTTTTAAGTGTACAGTTCAGTGGCATTAAGTACCTTCACGTTGCTATGCAACTGTCGCCATTTCCAGAACTTTCTCCTCGTCCAGACATAAACTCTGTGCCCATTAAACAAGCCCTCCCCATTCACTGATGTTCTCTGGACTGAGTGAGTGAGTGCTGAGCAGATCTGCAGGACGCCTGCGCGTGCTAGATGACGTGCCAGCACCTTCCGACCCCCTCGGAGGTGCACGCTGCCATCTGTCTCGCAGGCGAACAAGTCAGCTCAGAAAGGGACGTGCTCTGTCCAGGGTCACACAGCTAGTAAGAGGGGATTCGAGTGCAGGTCTTTCCCTTCCGGACAGTGACAGTTCAGTGGAGTGACTGCGTGGCGAGGGCGCAGCCTCTGGCAGCTCCCGGCCTCGGCCTCACCCTCGGGCCTCCTCTGCCGTCTCTCCTCCCTGGTCACTGCGTGAGCGGAGACATTCCCAGGGTCCTCAGCTCTGGTGACCACACCGGTCGCAGCATGTCTCGGGACCACGCTCCGAGGTTTCGGCACCCTTTAGCCTGGCGCTCGTGGGGCGGGTGCTGGGGTGACGGCATTCTGTCACGGAATTCTCTTCCTCAGCCTTTAACGCGAGTCAGTACCAGGCCCAGTTTAGATGTTTATGTAACTTTCGTCCGCTAGCTCTCCTGCGTGGGTTTGCTTTTCTCTTTATAGACCTAGCTCGGGAGGGGTGTTGAGTCCAGGACTCGCCGGCATGGCTCCCCCGCCCCGCCGGCTGTGGCGAGATTCCGGGAGGTGGCACGGGCAGGCTCCCAGGACAGTGCTGGCCCTCGGGGCTCCCGTGCCTGCCCCGACTCTCCTCGTGTCCTCTGTACGGCAGAAGGTACAGAAGTCACTCCTCTTTCATGCCGCAAGGGTGGGGAGGCCCAGAAGGGGGGGTGGCTTGCCCAGGGTCACCAGCCACAAAGACGTGGGACCACATCACACCTGTGGGCTGGGACCCAGGCTCCGGTCTGATACCAGGGCGGCGTCTCCCGCCTGTGGGCGACTGGGGCTGGACACACCCCTCCCGCCCTCACTTGAAAACTCTGGCCCCCAACAGGCACAGACTGGGCGGGGTCTTCCAGCTGCAGGGGTGGGGCGCTCCACGGAGACCCCCTCCAAAATAACCTCCCACCAGCCCCGTCACTTTCCCCCCCAGCCAGGGGACCTCCCAGCACACCTCAGGGAGGCCTTCTGCCCTCGCCTGGCCACAGTGTCCCTGCTGTCCCCACCCCGCCTCTGGCCACAGGCCTGGAGCTGCCCCATCGCAGGTTCAGGCTGCAGGAGGGAATGTCTCACCAGGCCTGCTCAGGGGGTGGCGGTAGGAGATGTGGGGGTTCTGCAGCAAAGGTGAAGTTCCGTAATAATGTGACCACAGCTCCCAGACGGTGCCAGGGCCACCATGAGACAAGCGCTCCTGGGACAGTGCACCACGGGGCCCTCAGCACGCCTGTGGTCTGTCTCCCACTTTCAGAAGACCCTCGTCAGAAATATCCCCTTCCCTGGCCCGGGGTGAGGTCCCCGCCCTTCTGATCACGCATGGAGAGCTCAGCGACCTCTTGTCATGCATTCGGTAATGACGTCCAGACCTGGTGACAATCAGCCTCTGACCAGACTTGGCATTTGCCCCCTGGGCACCCCAGGACCTGCTCCATGCCAGAGGGCGGCCGTGGGGAGGGGTGGGCCACAGCCCCTCCAGGCAGCTTCCGCCCCTACACTCTCACTGGCTGGGCAGGGAGCCGGGGTGGGCCACCTCCCACTTGTGGTGGCTTTGCCTGCTCTGGGTGGGCCTGGCGGGTGGATACAGCTGCCCATACCTGTCCTAGGTCCTTCACGGGGTGGTTTGGAATTTCCTACAGAGCCACCTCTGACAGCTCTTACCTCTGGAGGCCCAGCGGCATGGCCAGTGGCCGCCTCTGGCTTTCCCCGAGCCCTGGGCGTCATGCCGCCCCGCCTCACTCTGCTGTGTCCTCCTCACCCTTCCGGACAGCCAGCACACAGACCTGAGATGACCCCAGGACGCACATGGAGGGAAAAGCCTCATTCCCAGCAGAGCCAGACCCCGGCCCCTCTGCTCTGAGTCTCAGGCCGGGTCTCCCCACTTCAGGAAGCAGTTTGGGGCTCTCTGCGGGTCTCCCTCAAGAGAGGTGGGTGGGGACTCTCAGCTTGGCACCTGCTTCTCGTTCCCCAGCTCCCCAGCCCTCCCTCCCTCTCTGACCCCTTTAAATGTCTTGAGAAGAACCAGGCCTGGGGGCCAAGTTCAAGGACTCAGGAGCCAGCCTGCCTGGGAATAAATCTCCACTCTGCACTCACTAGCTGGGCAGCTTTGGGCAAGTTACTTAGCCTCTCCGTGCCAATTTCTTCCTCTGTAGAATGGGGGTCATAAAAACACTACAACGACTGGAGTTGCTAGAAGGATTGGATAGTAGGTGTAAAGTGCCAGAACAGGGCCTGGCTCCCAGGACATGCCAGGAGGGTTAACTGTTGTAACTGCTCTGGTCCGGGGGTCCAAAGCCATGAAGGAGGTCCTCAGGCCACTTCCTTTGCAGTCCTGATTCCTAATCTGCCACCCGCCTCTCTTCTTCCCAGCTCCACTCCGATGGTGTTTCCGGGAGGCCCTCTCAGATCCCACCCTGCCCTGCCAGGCCACCTCACCTGCCACGTGTCTCCCTGGTCCTGGAGCACCCCTGGGAGCAGGCCGGCCTCCCTCGTCTCCTTACGCCAGGGTGGGCCCAGCTCCTCCTCCCGTAGAGCCCAGAGAAGATGCCAGGCGCCGAGGCCTGCAGAGCCCCTCCCTCTTCCCAGCCCCCAGTTCTGCAGCAGGGGGACGCCTTCCTCCCCACCTCCGTCCTTACCGGCCCCGAGACCTCTGACAACACTGCCAGATGCAGCAGTCGCACCAGAGGGGCCAGGCTGGGCCTGCCCACGGCCCCCTCCGCCCTGCGCTCTGATGCCTGATGGATCGGCGGTGGTGTCCACGCACTCATGGAGATGCATGAGCAGGGGAAGTCTCCCTGCCAGCTGGGGAGGACGTCCCATACGAGCTTCTTGATCTCCCCCTCCTGTTTGCAAGCATCAGGCAGAGTTTCCAGAGAATTTTCCAGTCTGCAGAATCATTTGAATTTCACATGCACCCTAGGAGACCTGTGGCTGGGCGGGATGACGTTGCCCATTTTATGCGTGAGACAGTCAGGGCTCAGAGAGGGTCACACAGCTAGTAAGGGACAGGGCTGGGCCTGGGGTACCATCACCTCGATGAAAGCCATGGGGGCATCTTCTAGACCCAGGGCAGAGCCTTCGCCATGGCACAGTGGGGAAGAAGCCCAGCAAGAGCACAGCCCAGGTGTAGCCTGTCCTCGAGGGCTGGCACCAGCTCACCCTGTTTTAGCTCTGCGTTGGTTTCCTGGGGCAGCCGTGACAAGGTAGCACACACTGGGTGGCTTAAAACACTGAAATTTAATCTCTCACAGTTTTGGACTAGAAATCTGAAGTCAAGGTGTTGGCAGAGCCCTACTCCCTCCGACCGCCCCAGGGGAGAATCCGTCCAGGCCTCTTCCTGGCGGCGGGTGGTCGCGGCGAGCCCTGGCACCCTTGGCTTGCCAGGGCGTCACTCTAGTCGGCCTCCGTCACCCCGTGGCCTTCTCCCCTGTGTCTTTGTGTCACTGTGTCTTCATATGGCCTTTTTATGAGGACACCAGTCATTGGATTTAGGGCCCACGCTATCCAGTATGGCCTCTTAACTTGGTCATCCGCAAAGACCCTATTTCCAAATAAGTTCATTCATGGATACCAGGGTTTAGGATTTCAACGTATCGTTTTGGGGGACACAGCTCAACCCACCACACCATCTTTGACTGCCTGTCTCTGGCTCTGGCATCCAGGGACCTGTCACTGGGATGGTCACTTGGGACACCATCTCTCACTCCTCCAGGCGGCCACTGCTGGGTCTCTGTGCCTGGCACCAGGGTGGCGGCTCCTGCCCCTTGTTTGGCCGTCCCTGCGTGCCTTCAAGGTGCCTGTTCCAACGCTGCCTCTCCATCGGGGGCTGCCCCAGAGCTGCACAAGAAGGGAGGCAGGGCCTCATGGGGGAAGGACAGCACGGGTTTTCACGGGCTATCTCGTCACCCACACGGAGTGACTTGCAGACCCCATGCAGGGGCTGCCCTGGGACCCTGAGCCCACGGATCAGTGGCATGTCAAGGCCCTGCGGTGTGAGGGCAAGGGCATGCGTGCCAAAGGAACACATTGCAAAGGCTCTGCCACATTGTGTGACTTGGGGCCAGTTTGGCCAGTTTTTCTTATCTGTAAATAGTGATAATCGGACAGTAAGTTTTTTCTGAGATTATAGCTCTGGCCCACGGGAGAGCTTTACCTGAAATGCCTTTATTTGCCCTTCATTCTCGAGGAATATTTCCACTGAATTTAGAATTCTGGGTTTGCAGTCTTTAAAATTTCCTTTCGGCACTTTAAAAGAGTTCTGGACTCCATCATTTCTGCCGGCAGTCGGCAGTCGTCCGCGTCACGGAGCCCTGAATTAATGTCACGGAGCCCTGAATTAATGTGCTGCCTTTACTCTATCTGCTTAGAACATTTTCTCGTTGTTTCAGTTTCCTGCAGTTCGCAGTTTGACCATGATGTACCTGCGTGTAGTTTTCTTTGTGTCTCTCTTGCTTGGAGTTAGCTGAGCTGCTCAAGTTCGTAAGCCAATGTCTTACCACACTGGGAGATTTTCCAGTCATTATTTCTTCAGCTTTTCCTTTGAGTCTGTTCTCTCCCTGCTCTCCCCCTGCAGCTCCCAGCGCGTGTGAGACCTTTGGTATTAGCACACTGGTCCTTGAGATCTGTTCTTTTTCGTTAAAAAATATTGTCTCTGCTCTTCAGACAATTTCCGTTGAAGGTTATCTTCAAGTTCATTAACCCTTCTGCTATCTCAAATTTTCTGTTAAGCAATTCATTGATTTTTCTGTTTCAGATATTTTATTTTTTAATTATAGAATTTCCAGTTAGTTCTTTTTTTAATGCTTTCTATTTCTCTGTTGAGGTTTCCTTTTGTTAGTATGAACAAATTTTCTTTACATCTTTTAACATAGTTATAACAGCTACTTGAAAAATCTCCATTTGCTAATTCCAGTAGCCAGGACATTTCAGGGTCAGTTTCCATGGACTGCCTTTTACATTAAGTGAGGGTGACGTTTGCCTGTGTCTTTGTATATCTTCATAAAAGTTTGGGTCACGTCCTGGGTGCTGTGAATGATAACATCACAGCAAGACTAGATTGTTACGACTTTCCTCCAGGGAGCGTTTGTGTTTCGCTTTGTGTTGGGAAGCAGCTACTTGGCTGAACTCGGCTGTGAAGTCCCTGAGGCCGTGACAGCAGCAGAAACCTTAGCTGGGCTGTGGCTCCAGGGCCTGTCCTGTGCGTTTGTGGTTTGGGGTCAGGCTGGGGCGCGGCAGTTTCTGTGCCACTTTTGGGGATCCCTGTCTGTGGCACTCTTCCTCCCAGGACTTGCTCTCTCCCTGTTCCAGCTGCCAAGATGTCCTCAGACTGCGGTTTGTGGTTTATCAGGCCAGTGAGACTCGCTGTCTGCTGGGTTCTGGCAGCCACGTGACACAGGCTGGGACTTGTCTTCAGAGCCGCGAAGCCTGGAAACCCCTGTGCCCTCTTCTACCGAGTGCCAAGCCCTGCGGGGTCTGCCTGTGTTTCCTCACCCTCCAGCGCCTTCATACGGTTTTGTTTTGTTGTTGTTGTGTTGTCGGGGGTTTACAGTCTACAGTTGTTACTTGTGAGAGAATTGCTCCGATGGGGGCCCCTAGGCTGTTCCCAGAAGCGTGCAGCTCAGGGCCTGGCAGAGCGGGCGCTTCGGAGCTGGAGTTACCACGACTGGCCACAGTGCTGTGCTGCCTTCTCTGGCCAAGGCTAGAGGCAACGTGGACATGGACAACGCCATGTAGCAAGTGCTCGGTACCCTGCGAAAGACACACAATGGCCTCAAGACCACAGTTGTAGGAGAGACCACTGAAGTGGGGTGAGGGGAAAGGGGCAGTCCAGGAAAGCTTCCTGGAGAAGGCGGTATTGGGGCTAGAGTTGTGTCGAACATTCCAAGATGAGAGGATGGACTTTATCCACAGAGGTGGCTGCCAAAACGACTGATTTTATGGTTTTACTGATGGGAACTTATGGCTCTGAGGGGAGGCAACTTTTTCTAAGGCAAACCCTGGAGACACTTACTGTAAAAATGAGTAGATGTTAAGCATCCACTAGCTCCAGGTGCGGAGGCTCGAGCCTGTAGTCCCAGCTACTCAGGAGGCTGAGGCAGGAGGATTGCTTGAGGCCAGGAGTTGGAGGCTGCAGTGAACTATGATTATGCCACTGCACTCTAGCCTGGGCAACAGAGTGAGACCCCCATCTCTAAGAAAAAATTAAAATAAAAAAAAAATTTTAAAAAGCATCTACTCACCCTTTCCTGGGCCTAAGGAAGCAATGCCTGGCCTGGATAAGAAGGGATTTGAAGTCTAGTGGTGGTTCTGTGAATACTTGCAGATCGAGACTAGAGGGGCTGGTGGTCAGGACAGTACACCGAGGCTGGGCCACAGATCCGTCCCGCACACTTCTGAGCTGCCTGTGCCAATTCTGTTGAGGCCAGAGGCAAAGGTGGCAAAGCACTGTAGCTTTTTGTCCAGTGAGTGTTGGTAGTCCGTATGTCCTCAGAGGCCTGGTCCTCACCCTCCCTCTTGAGCCCTCTCACCCCCGTGTCTCCCTTGAGCCTCTCATCCCAGGAAAAGTCCGCCATGAGCATGCTACAGATGACAAAATTGAGGCTCAGAGAAGTTGCACAATTTACTCAAGGCCACACAGCGGGGTCCTTGGAGCCAAGACTCCTACCAGAACTTCTGACTGCAAAGAGGTCATCTCCCAAGGAGACAGCCTCCTTCTCTTCAGCTGCCACCAATAGTCACATCCCCCCCAGGGGCTGGCGTGAGGTGCAAAGGAGGCAGTGGATATAAATGGCATATAAATTGTCAATTTCCCACAGACATTAGTGTCTGTTACTGTGGTAACCACCAGCATTTGTGGACTGCATTTGCTCTGGATAGCAATAGTTATGTTGGCATTTTAATTTAATAGCATTGTTATTTTCCCATCACAAAAATAATATACATTATGCATATGTCCAAACTCATCACATTGTATCTGTTAAATATGTGCAGTTTTTTGCATATAGATTGTATGCCCATAAAGCTATTAAAAATAATATACCTTCATTTCAGAAAATATAGAAAACATAGAATAGTAGAAAGAAGACTAAAAATTACTTTATTTCAACCACCCTAAAGCGAGCTCTGTTAACATTTTGGAGAATGCTTTTCTAGCTGTTTTCTTCCTCTCTGCCCAGTTTGTTTGCTCCTCTAACTTGGCTAGGATCACTGGTCTATATAATTGAAAACATTTGATGCACACTTTTATAGCCTGTTCTTTCTTCCTTGGGGGGTTTAGTACTAAATAGCAAGAGCCAGAGTCACCTCGGCAACCCCAGCTCAGCTGTGTTGTGGCTGTGGCTTCAGCCCAGAGGTGTTTGGGCGTCCCTGGACCAGGGTGGGCTGCCCCGTGGAGGGACAGTGTCAGGGCAGCCAGGACATGGCCCCATTCCTGTCTGTGCCCAGTGGACGCTCGCATGTTCCCATAGAGCAGCTTTCCTTGTCTTGTCTTTTTAAATGTGATGAAAGGTGCGTCTGTCCTGGGGTTGGATGCGTCCAGCCCAGCGTCCTGCTCCTACCCAGCCCCTGTCTCTCCTCTGTTGCTGTACAAGCTGGCATGGACCCACGGGGGCCAGTGCAGGTCAGGAGCAGCCTCTAAAAGGTCTGGACCGGAACAAGAAAAGGCGTTTACTGGATAGATACCTATGTTGTGCCTACTGCATGCAGCACCATTTGGGGCCTTGTGAGTACAGGCACGAATCCACGAGACCAAGGCCTCGTCCCTTGTGGAGTGTACTTTCTGGCCAGGGGAGAGAGCCGACCGATGATAAAATCCCTATAGGGAAGCATCGTGGGCGATCAGGGCGTTCCGGATGGGACGGCGGGGGTGCAGGGAGCAATTTCAACAAGGTGGTCCAAGTCAGGCGCATTGGGAAGACCGCAGCTGAGCAGAATTGAGAGAACAGGAGGAGCTGTGCTGGTATCTAGGGAAAATCACTCCAGGCCGAGAGAGCGGGTCTTTCCGGGACAGAAGAGAGCCAGGGCTCTTGAGAAAGGGCAAGGAGCCCCGGGTTGGGAGGGGAATGCATGGGGTAGGGGGCACACGAGGCCGTGGGAGGGGCAGAGGATATGAGCTTCCTTTTGCTGAGTTAGAAACACAAGACCTCGACCTCATGCCTACGACAACAAACCTTTTTTATTTCACATTGGCAGACTCTGTGGTCCAGGCTTGGCTGGGCTTGCCCGGCTCTGCGAGGGCCCTGCTGGAGGCCGGACCTGGTTGGGGGCAGCTTTGCTTCGCCGTCTCCTCCTCCTCCCCGGGGACCAGTGGCTGGCCCGGGCAGGTCCTCCTCCTGGCAGGGGCAGAGGTGCAGGACGACCCACCCCAGCGCATCAACCCCTTTCCAGTCTCTGCCTGCGGTTTGTCTAGTTGCCATGCTGCAGGCCACAGCAGATCACAGGGACAAGCCCAGAGTCAAGGTCGGGGGTCCCGGGGGCAGGTTATTCTGCCCAGGGTGGGAGGCACTGCTGAACTTCATGGAGAGGACACAGGTGCGGGGACGGGTGAAGGTTTGGCTGTGGACATGGTCTACCTCCGGGGGCTGTCCAACTCTCCCACTCTTCTGCGACCTTCGCTGTACTTTGAGTATAAAATGGGCAGCCGCCGGGGCTCTGAGCAGGGGCGTGAGCGGCCAGTGCTGGGTGTTACCGGCTCCCTCCTGCGCTCCTTGAGGCCGGATTGCAGCAGCCCCGGGAGAAAGCAGGAGCCCTTAGGAGACTGGCGCAGTCACCAGGTGAGGGGGGAGAAGTGGCCAGCCTGTGCAGCTGCTGTGAAGGCCACGCCAGCAGGAGTGGACACGTGGGGAGCGGGGAAGAGAGAGGGAGAGAGAGGAGAGAGTCAGGGCGACTCCAGGGCTCGGGCCTGTGAAAAGAAAATGCAGAATGGAGATGCGATGTCGCGGGTGTCTGACAGGAGCGGGGGGTTGTGAGGAGTCGGACCGCCGTCACGTACACATTCGTGTGGGCTTTGACCTGTTGAACTGGCCAAATCATAAAAGTAACTACATTTGATTTGAGCCGTTCATACTGGGTCTGATCACAAACTGGGTTGATCTGCACAGACGTCCTCAGCCGCGGGCTGTGCCAAACCCTCCAGGACGTGTGAACTCCCGGGGACCTTTGCCAGGCCCTGCCCAGCCTCACCCGGCATTTGCGAGATCCGTGTCTCCGAACTGCAGTTCCTAAGACCCGGATTAAAACGCCTTTTCTTTTTTTTTTTCCTGCTCTGAACTGTTGGTTTTATTTCCTATTCGTCGACAGGCCAGGCAAGTGAACGACGGAGCCCCCATCATCTGAGACGGGGAAATGGCAGAGGAGGGGGTTGAGGAGGGTCGGAATCCAGTTTGGGGGACCAGTGGGCGTTTTGCGCAGAGAGACACACTGAGACTCGGAACCCTAACCATCACCCTGGCCGCTGGCAGAGCGGAGTGTGGGGCAGGGAGGCCCTGAGTTGTCCTTCCTGGGACTGCCGGGGGCGCGGCGGGGCAGGCGGTGCTGGTCAGATCCGAGACTGTGTGAAAGCAGGTCCGTTGGGCTAAAGCTGGATCAGAGGATTTGGAGGCTACAGAGTCCATGCCAACAACTTGAAGAATGACAGAGCTTCCATTCACAGGCCGGCCCCGTTCCTCCGCTTCTGCCACCCATTGCTGCTTGGGCATATGGGGACCATGTTCTAGAACTTTCCATGTTTCAAGACATACTGGAAATGCAGATTTTTGTATAGGGAATCTTTCACTTTTCAAATAGTAGGAATGAATTCAAATTAAAAATAAAGATCATTTTGGGGCTCCAAGAAAAGTTATTGGTGGAACAGCACTCAGGCCTTGGGTCAGTGAGCTGTCCTCCCGAGCAGGCTCCGCCCCTAGGAAGGCCGGGTTTCCTTGTCCCAGGCCAGGCCCCCTCTCGGCCCTGCTCTCCCCTCCCCCCAGGGATGGCCCCCTGGAATGTGCGGGTCAGTCATCTCTGTGACTGGTAGGACCTGGGAATGTCGGGGACAGAAGGGGAATTCCTCTTCTTCCCAGATGCAAACACTGGGGCTTGGCGGTGGGGCTGTCTTTCCTCTCCAAACACTTGCCCATGAGGAGGGCCAGCCCCAGGTGCAAAAGACTTCAGGTATTGGGGTGACCCCATGAGGAAAAGTCCCTGAGTACCTTAAGGAAACATGATTTAGAAGAAGGACGGGGAGATCAGGTACCAGGAGTGTGCAGGGCTGAGCTCAGCTTCTAGAAGCACAGATTGGGGCAAGATCCTGGAGGCCTGCCTGGAGGCGGGGCAGCAAGCTGGGCTCTGAAGGGGAGTTCACCCCCAGCCTTACTGTGTGTGAAGCCCTGAGAGGCTCATTTGTCTACAGAGATGCTGGGAAGCACTGGCCTGTCTGAGGTTGTCGGAGCACAGGGGCCTGGTGGAGGGTCCAGACAGGAGGGAGAGGCCGGGTCCGGGTGGCTTCAGGTGCCATCTCCAGTCCCCATGGGCCAAGTCCCCTGCTGAGTGGGGCTCTGTGACCTCCCTGTGCTCTGCCGAGCTCGCTGCCTCCGGCTGCCCAGCCCCGAACCCGCCCTCTTCCTCGCAGGTGGTTCCCCCCAGGCCCACCTCGGGTCAGGGCCTGCGTGCCCCGGGGGCTCCAGTGGACCAGGCTGCCCCCGCCCTGAGCGCCCTCCTCAGCGGCCCCTTTCCCAGGCTCCACCATGCGTTCCCCGCTCCCAGCCTGGGGATGCCCCCTGTGGCGGGGCCCCAGGCCTGGAACATGACCCCCTGCCTGTCACAGGGCTGTGGGCTGAGGGGTGGCCTCAGTGAGCGTCAGACTCGATCGCCTGCTCAGCACCTGGGGAAACTCCAGACTGCTCCTTGCAGGACGGGGCGGAGGGGAGAGTCCCGCAGCCCGGGCAGGGGCAGAAGGGCTGGAGGGGCCAGCGGGCCTCAGGGAGGGCTTGGCACACCGCTGGTGGCTGCCCAGCACCCGGTGCTAACGAGCTGCCTGCTGTCTCCCCGCAGCTGACATCATCTCTACCGTCGAGTTCAACCACACCGGAGAGCTGCTGGCCACAGGCGACAAGGGCGGCCGGGTCGTCATCTTCCAGCGGGAGCCAGAGGTGCGAGGGTCTCGGGGGAGGCAGAGTGGGGGCAGAGTCAGGTGGTGAGGGGAGGTGGGAGGAGGCGGGGTCCGGGGGGCGGGGTGTGGTGGGGCGGGAGGCTCCTGCGGGGACTGCAGTCCAGCCTGCAGGGGGCCTTTAACCCACAGATACCAGGACTGCAGCTCTTAGGGCGAGCTGCCCTGACTCCAGCACAGCGTCCCTGGGATGTAGGGGCAGGGGTGTTGCTGGTGGGCCGGGGGTGCCAGTCCTGCGGGGAGCTCGCAAAGCCTTGTCTGAGCCGCTCCCCTCAGCGATGCTTGTGGATTGCCCCTGCGGGCAGCACTCTGTCCTAGACCCCAGACCGTCAGGACCAGGGGAGACAGCTGCCTCCTGGCTTCTGCCTCCAGTTCAACCTTCCTCCGCCTGGGTGGCCTGGCGTTGTCCTGGCCAAAGCAGGGACGGGAGGGGTCCCCTCTTGTGCTGCTGTCCCCGGCCCTCAGGCTGAGCTTGGCGGTTTTGCTCAGCATGGGCCCTTGCCCCCACCCTGCACCCCCGGCCCCACCCCGTGGGGTTTGCTGTCCAGCAGAGTAACGGGTAAGACGGGAGTGGCTTGGGACAGCCCACCCAGGGGCACGTTTCTGGAACATTGAAAGAACCTCGGGATGGAAGCACCCCGACTGCGCTCAGACGCCTTGCTAAGTATCCTGCGTGCTCTTCTCATTGACTCCTCACTGCTCGCCGCGGAGGGTGAGGGTCCTCACCCATTCTACAGATGAGAACACTCAGAGAAGCCCCCCCAGCTAGTGACCAGCAGACCAGGGATATGGAACCTGGACCTGCCCAACTCCAAGACCAGGGTCTGTAACTTACACACCACCTGGCTGCAGAGGGCCGTCTGCCTGGCACACGCCTGGGGGATTTGATGCGAGGACATCCCTGAAACCAGAGAGGGGGTGGGAGAGGGGAGGTGGCGGAGGGGAGGAAGGGGGGAGGAAGAGGAGCTGCAGGATCATCTCCCTTCATTCACTTCTGAGCACGGCCCCGCGGCTGAGCCTGGGCCCTGGCTTTACCTTGGTCGCTCATGACAACCCTATTGGTGCAGTTAGGTGCTGTTATTGTGCACATTTTACAGGGGGGACAGAGCCTGGAGGGTTCCATGTAGTCTACCCAGGACCCCTACTAGCAGGCAGCTGCTGATCCGTTACCCACACCCAGCACTGCGGCCGGCCCATGTGGGTTTCACACGGTGGACCAGGGCATCCCGCTGGGGAGGCCACGCCTTCCTTTTGCCAAACTGCAGAGAGAAATTAAATTGGTGGATGCAAGTTTCCCAATTTTGAATTTTTCTCTTTACCTTTTTTTCTTCATTCTGGTCCCACTGACCTTTGGCTTAACGAGAGCTCGTAGGAGATGGAGTGATTACAGGCAAAAATATTGAAGAACTTTAAAGCTTTGCAAAGGCAAGACAAAGACAGGAATATAAAAGCAGATATTTTCAGAAAATTAAAAACTTGAAATTCTGCTTCGTTGAATGTCTTCACTTGTTCCTGGGTGTAGTTTCATGTTGAATTGTCTCCCAGGAAACGGTCCCTGGTGCATGCAGTGGGCCCAGCACCTCACGTGAGGGTCTTTATTTTAAGGGGCTCTGCTCCTGAACCGGGTGCCACTGGGCAAAGTCGGGAGGTGATGTTCTAGCCCAGGTCTGACGTTTGCAGCATGTTCTGCTCCGGTGTAAAATCTGCCCATTTGTCCTCGAGTCAGGCCTGAGTTATACACGTGCAATCAGGGAGGCCACGTCACCTCTGAGCCTTTGCTTGCCCATCTGTAAAGTGGGCGAGTCATGGCACCGGCCTCGAGGCCTCGAGCGCAGCACGAGCCGAGGAGCGGCAGCACCGGCTCATGTCTGGCGCGGAGTGCGTGCTCAGTGGACAGCCGCTGGCGTGGACGTTCTCGCTTACTGGACTGGACGATGAGAAGGCAGAGCGTGGCCGCAGCGCACAGTGTGCTATGGGCCATTTAAAGTGGAGAGTGTCCTTTGACCCTTGAATTGGATCCACCGGCACTACTGGCACCTGGTCGCCACGACTGTGTCGGGCCCTTCGAGGTGGTAGCCGCGGCCCTCACCTGGCATGGAGCTCAGGCCCCTTCTCTGCGGTTTCCTTGCAGAGCAAAAATGCGCCTCACAGCCAGGGTGAGTACGACGTCTACAGCACCTTCCAGAGCCATGAGCCGGAGTTCGACTATCTCAAGAGCCTGGAGATAGAGGAGAAAATCAACAAGATCAAATGGCTCCCGCAGCAGAACGCCGCGCACTCACTCCTGTCCACCAACGGTGAGGCCGTGCCGCCTGCAGTGTCCACGTGTGCCCAGGCGCGGGTGTGACCCGGTGTTACCAAAGCTTGTGTTGGGGTTTTTTCTTTTTTCTTTCTTTCTGTTTGTTTAGAGACAGGGTCTCGCTCTGTTGCCCAGGCTAGAGTGCAAGTGATCACAGCTCACTGCAGCCTCCAACTCCTGGGCTCAAGCGGTCCTCCTGCCTCAGCCTCCCGAGTCGCTGGGACTACAGGCACATGCCACTATGCCCAGCTAATTTTTTTTTAATTTATTTTTTTTAATTTGTAGAGACAGGGTCTCACTATGTCACCCAGGCTGGCCTGGAACTCCTGACCTCAAGCAGTCCTCCTGCCTCGGCCTCCCAGAGTGCTGGGATTACAGGCAGATACTTGCTTTTTTACGTCACTTATCTTGAGAGCATTTTTCTAGGTCTGTAGAACTCCTAACAAATAATATTTGTGCAACATGTAAATCCCATCAAGTGAATATGCCAGAGTCTCCTCACTTCTCCACATGGCTGGACTCGGGGGCTGTCCCCCCACTGTAAATGGCACCGCCATGCCATCTTTGTGAGCACTTTTCTTTGGGCGAAGGGAGCTGGATGTTCCCAACAAGGGGCGTGGTCAGTAAGCACAGTGGTCTGGCCTCTTGACCGCTCCGCCCCCGGGAGGGACACGTGCCCTCAGGCCCCAGGCCAGCTTCCCATGTCTGATCTGTGGGAGAGGCCTGGGGCCGTCCTGCTGGGCCAGCAGTGGGTGGCAGCTCCCCACCGCCCCCTCCGCCCCTCCCTCTCCCCTCTCAGCCCCCTGGGTCAGAGGAACCTGAGCTCAGGGCGGGACACACCTCTGACCTCTCTGCCCAGCCAGTATCCGTGCTGCGACATTCTGGCGCCTCCCACCAGGCACCTGCCCTGCCGATTGTGCTCCTGCCAGCTCCTTAAGGGTGGGGTCTGTGTCCCCTAAGGGGTGCCCGGTGCAGGGCTGTGCTCAGCTGAGGAGCCCACAGGGCCCTTCCCCTGCGCAGAAGGACAGGCTGCCTGGGGGCAGGACCCTCTGGTGAGTGCTAGGCCTTATACGCTTTTTAAAAAATCGTTTAAGACGGACGGGTCACTTTCTTCCTGCCCCTCTGGAAGAAAGGTCGTCTTTTGGAGCATCCTGCACTCCCCTCCCCCACAGCTGGCGGCCCCCCACCCCCACCCCGGGGCTTTGAGTCCCAGACCAGCCTGTCCTGAAGCTGCTGAGCACCGCGGGGTGTGTTTTGGCTACTGCAGTCACCAGGTTCCTCAGGGAGGCAGAAGCAGCAGCGCGTGAGGCAGCGAGAGATGGGGGGTGTGGGGGCTTGGCCAGCCCACGGTCCGCAGGGCGGGCGGCAGGCTGGGACCAGGGCAGGGTCGCGGTGGCGTCTGAGGGCCGTCTGCCGGCGGCACCGCTGCGTCCCTGGGAGCTACGTCGTCCCCCAGCCGGCCGACGTGCGTGTCCTGCGCCCCTTCTCTTGGTTGGTCACGTGTCTGTCTTTACTTTGTTCTGTTTTAAAAGATAAAACTATCAAATTATGGAAGATTACCGAACGAGACAAAAGGCCCGAGGGCTATAACCTGAAGGACGAGGAAGGGAAACTGAAGGACCTGTCCACAGTGACATCACTGCAGGTGAGACGGGCACGGAAGAGGCCGGCAGGTGGGAAGCGAGCTCATGTTCCTTTAGTTAAATGATGAGGATTTTAGGACTTGAAGGGCCTTTGAGATTCGAGCCAGAGTCGGGTTCCCATCCTGGCTGGGCTGCGTATGTGTTGGGTGGCCTTGGGCATTTCCCTGCCTCGGTTTCCTCACCAGCAAAATGGAGGCCATCGTATTTCTTCTGGGTGTCTCATGAGCAAGAGGTGTGGTGGCGCCTGTCTGTAAAGTGCCCTTCACCTGCGGCCGAGGGTAGAGAGCAAGCCAGATGATCCCGTGGTACGTGAAGGGGGAAACTGAGGCCTAGGGAGGAACAGACATTCACCCAGAGCCACTCAGTTGAGTGAGGGGCAGAGCCAGAAGGAGACCCGGTCAGCTGGGCGCTGTGGCTCCCAAGCCCGACGTGGAGGGCAGGGGAAGCTGGGACTCGTGGGATGCAGCGGTTGCGAGGGCCCAGCTCAAAAGACTGCAGTGGACGTAAAAGAGCCAGGAAGGTTAAGTTGCAGAGCTGTGCCGAGGCGAACTCTTGTCCCCGACAACATAAAAAGGCAAAAGAACTCGTGTTTCTTCCGGTGGAGAGGCTGAGACACAGAAGAAAGAGTTCTAGAGTCAGGAGGCCTGGGTTCAAAGCCCACGTGTGTCACTTCCTGGCAGTGTGGCCTTGGGCCCGTCTGGGGCAAGAATAAACACTGCAGGAGGAGCGCGTGTCTTCCCAGCACTCTCGCCGTGACAGCTCACTTCGCTCCCCTCGTCCTACAGAGGGGGCACTGTTGCTGTCACCCGCGTGTCGCAGATGAGACAGGGCTGGGGTCCACAGCCGGGAAAGCCTGGCTCCGGAGTCGGCGTCAGTCCCCTGCGCGAGGGGGGAGGAGGTCCCCGCCTCGAGGCGAGTGCAGGGATGGTGAATGGCGTCCTGCTGCACAGACTGGACGTCGGTCCCTTTCCTTCTCCATCGGGGCGGGAGGATCTGAAGCCACCTTGCTCATCCCTGGCTTCCAGAACTGTGCCTGGAACGTGCGCTTTGCACGTTTGTGGAGGGACATGCTGGTGCCCAGCTAACTCCGACTTACTCCGGCTTGAGTGCCTGCGTACCCCACTGTGCTCTGGGCACACGGGGACCGCGGTGACCAAAGACCCTGGTGGCCGCTTGGGGGCACGATCAGGTCCAAGTCTTCTCGGTGCCACGTGCCTGGGTCAGGCCTGCTCAGAGGACAGGAGCCCAGAGGCTGCTGACGGAGCTGGGGCAAGTGCAGGAGCTGATCTGCTTCCCGCATCCTGGGGTGACGTGAGAGGCCAGGCTCACACCCCGCGACACCGTCCCTGATGGTGAGCTGCTGCTCCCACCCTCCCATCGAGCGGTGGTGTCGCCTGATGGGGCGGGTGACGTTGGAGCCTCTTCAGGCTCTCACGCAAACTGCTGGCAAATCAACCCACTGCCGCTGGGTGTCTGTGGCCAGTTCCCTGCTCCGGGCCTCAGTTTCCTCCCCAGCAGAACGGAGGTGAGAACCCATCTCTCTGAAACAACTTAGCAGGCTCACACAGTGCCCAGCCTCATGGGCTCTTCTCCGCAGAGACGTGGCAGGCGCACACGCTAAGCGTTCTGCAAGTTGTCGTGAACAGCAAGCGGTGATCAATGTGCTCCCGAGAAGAAATGTGTAGACACATTGGCCTCTAGATGACGGGCAGTTTGCACAAACGCGTCCTGAGGGAGTGGGGAAGCGGATTAGCTTCCACGCTGAGTAATGAGGGGCCGGTGCCCCCGCCCCACCCCCAGCCCCGAGACAGTTTATGAGGGTTTCCCTAGGAGGGAAGTGGCGATCGCGTCCCGATCCCCTGGCGCTGGAGGCACAGCCAGCAGCCCGTGGGAATCCTGTCTGTTTCCCTCCCAGCCCTGGGGCCTTTTCTCTGTGAGTCACTCACATCCGAAGACGCTTAGCTACTACTGAGCTGGAGGAGACGGGGGAAGAACTGGGGTGTCCTGGTCTGTCCTCCTCTTGGTCCTCCCTTGCTTGTGTCCCGTTTTACCTGAGCCACCCCAGTCCTGCACAGCTTTCTGCTCAATCCACGCAGTTAACCCTGGAGGAAGCTCTTACTTACTGAGGAGCTGCTCTGGGCCAGGCCCCGGGCTGGGTCCTTGGGGTCCTAGAGGGGAGCAAGGTAAAGCTCAGTCCCTGCCCGCCAAGTGTTCCCAGTACCCAAGGCAACAGACATGGAATCACCATCACACTGCTGTGAGAGCCCCAAGAGGCCTTTCTCTACCTTCTCTTTTTGGTGAACTCCTATTCATCCTTTAAAACCCTACTAGTCTTCACCTCTTTAAAGCCTTTCTATGCAGGCCAGAAGAAAGTCACTGGGCTTCCTCAGTCCACTCTAGCTGTTTGTATCCAACACTGTTCTGTCCTTAGTGTTTATGTGTCTGTCTTCCTGTCCTCACCTTGACTAGACTGTGGCTTCTGGAAGTGTGTAGGGTACGTGTTTTATTCATGAAACCGCCAAACCTTCAAGGCAGGTTTCTTTTCATTCTTTCTCTCCTTTTTTTTTCTTTCAAAAAAAGTTTTTGAAATCTAGTTTGGGGGTTGGCCGCGAATGGCTGGAGCATGGGGTGAACCATCCCAAGGCTGCCAGGAGAAAACAGTGCTGCTCGGAGGAGCAGGGAGGCAGACTGCGGTGCCAGGACTTTCCCAGTGATGCTCTGACTCTGCTGGGACACTGGACTCCCCTGTCCCCTCGGAGTCCAAGGATCCCCAGGAGGCAGTGGCTGCTCCCTGAAGGGAAGGCAGGTTGGGAGCTGACCTAGAAGCTGACACACAGGAATGTGCACGGGGGACCCCGTATAGGGGCCAGACACGCCCACACCGCCGTCCAGGCCTGCAGCCCAGAAGCACACAGACACAGAGACAGCAACACGAGAATCACCTGGAGCCAGGCGGGCCTGCACACCGATGCTGCGTGCACAGTCACATGCACTCGGGCATGTGCACACGTACACACACATGTTCTTGCACTCACACAATTGCACACTCACCCGCACGCTCACACACACGTGCCCTGCCCTGCTGCCGGGGAAAATCCAATGTGGGCTGCAGAGCTGCGCCCGCACCGAAGGGGCTCAGTGCCCCTTGCTCCACTGCGGCATGGAAGCCGTCACCTCCCATCTCAGCTGTCCCCTGGGAACTCAGGGACTTGGCCCACTCATTCACTCACTCACCCATTCGCTCATTCACTGGAGGCTGTTTCTGTGCTAGGCCGTGGGCCGAGTACCAGAGAGCCAGGGAGACAAACCAGAGCAGACACGTCGTGCCCTAACCAGTCCCTGTCCCACTGGGACACAGACGGAGGAAGACGACAACCTCAGGGTGGGTCAGGGCCATGACAGGGCAGTGGGGGCTCCAGGGGGCCTGGCCCAGCCTGAGCAGGGCGTGGGGCCAGGGGGGATCCCCTGAGAGGAGATTCTCTTCTCGTAGGTCCCACATCGCCCAAGTGCCACCACACAGCCCGTTTCAGGCCCCTTTTCATGTCCCCCCCAGGTTCCCCTCTGGCCTGGCACCAGCCCCTGCTTCCCGAACCTCGGCTCTCACCTGTTTTGTCTTCACACGCCTGTCTCCACCTGAAATCTCTCTCACACATTTGTGCATGTCTGTTGTCTTTGTCCTCGACCTGAGTCCAAGCAGCCAGTCTGCCATGATTTGTCCTTGTCCTGCTGTGGCTGGACTCCCAGGATCCTGTGTGGTGACGGCAGCCCTGTTCCGCCACCCTGCGCTTAGCCCCAGAATGGCCCTCTGCCTCCCCCCGAGGCTGACCTCACAGCCTCTCTCGGACACTGTTCCTGTCGCACACCGCCCGGGGCTCACCCTGGGGGCATTGTAGACACCTGGTGTCGGGGGCCTGACCACCCCTAGCCACCGCATGGCTCCTCACATGGACGGAGAACTGACCGCGTGCCGAGAGCTGCTCTGCACCCTTGAGTGGCCTCAACTCGTGGATCCCTCAAGAAGCCCCTGGGCAGGCATCTCCATTACCCCATTTACAGAAAAGGAAACTGAGGCCCAGAGAGGTGAAGCCCAGTGAAGGTGACAGCTGGCAAGAGCTGGCAGTCAGGGTTGGGAGCCAGCCCCTTTCCACCACGACACACCTCAGGGGTGGTTGCACCTGGTGACTGTCCTGGCTCTGTCGCTTCCTAACTCTGCAAGTCCCCGAGTCTGGTTCCCCTTGGCATCCAGTCTTGTCATTGGTGGTATGGAGATGGCAATGCCAGCCTTCATGTCCTGAACACCCAGGCCAGGCCTTGGGAGAGATCAGAGACTGTTGTCTGTCTCTGTCTCTGCACCTCCAAAGACCTCACGGTCCCCAGGAACAGAGAGCCGAGCCCGCGGCACACTGCAGTGCGTGATGAGAACCCCAGCAGAGATGCATGCAGCGTGCTGGGCGACCAGGCCGTGGGACACCCCTGCCAGGGCAGGCTGCGTGCCCCAGGGGCTGTTGCCTCCGGGTCTTGAAGGAGGAGTCAGAGTTCAGTAGGAGTGAACGAGGGAGAATGTTCCAGGCAGAAGGTGTGGGGGGAAGAAAGGCCCAATGTCTGATGCTGTCACAGGGACCCCTTGTACCAGCTCTCCTAGATGAGTTTGTATAAGTCAGGCCAACCCCGACGGCCGTGACAAATACGCCCTGCTTCTAGGGCTGAACCCGGAGATGTAGTTCTCCCTGTGGACAGGCCCGGTGTGGGTGTGCTGGTTGCACATGGCTCTCCTGCACCCACCCCATGCTGGGTGCCTCCATCCCTGAGGCTTGGGTCCTCACCTTCCAGGCGGAGAAGGCAAACCCACTGCCTAACCACTAGCCCACAAGCACCACACAGCGCCTTGCTCACATCCCATTGGTCAGAAACAGTCACATGGCCACACCCAGGTGCAATGGCAGCAGGGAAATGTGGTCCCCACCCAGGCAGCCACTTCCCAGTGACAGCACTGTATCATGGGGGGAGATGCTATGGTTTGGGGGACAGTTGACGGCCTCTGCCACAGTATCTTTTCATTCCATTTCAGAGATGAGGAAACTGGGGTGCAGAGGGCTCAGTCACTCAATCACAGACATGCAGCGTCCCTGCCAGGGCTCAAACCAAGCCCAGGAGCCTGAGTGAAGGAGGCGGCCTTTCTTGCAGGGCTGGGTGGGCAGTGCACGTCCGCCAGCCGCCACCGCCTATTTCAGACCTCACAGGGGCAGGATGGGCGCCCACACCAGAGTTCCCACCTCTGGTTTCCATCACACGCCCCCTGCGTGCCACTTCCTGATGCTGCCGCCTGCCCCCGGGCCGCCGCGCCTTCTCTCTGCACGGCCTCTGCTCTGACCGCCCCCTCCTGCGCAGGTGCCCGTGCTGAAGCCCATGGACCTGATGGTGGAGGTGAGCCCCCGCAGGATCTTCGCCAACGGCCACACCTACCACATCAATTCCATCTCCGTCAACAGCGACTGCGAGACCTACATGTCTGCGGACGACCTGCGCATCAACCTCTGGCACCTGGCCATCACCGACAGGAGCTTCAGTATCCTTCGCTGCCGGCCCACCCTGCCGTCTCCCGCGGAGGGTGGCTTCCGGGGGGGTGCGTGGGTGGGCTGGCTTGGCAGTAAGCACGCTGGTTTGGGGGCTTCTGTTCCATTTCGCTTCTTGAATGAGTGGCCCGCTGGCTCCCGGGGTGTGAGGTCCGGATATGGAATCATGTTGCGTCTATTTCTGAGAACTTTACAGTCAGGGCTGCTGAGAGTTGCGTTTGATCCCTTGCGTCTCCCGGGGTGGCCAGGGTCCCTGTCATCCTGGGGCCTCACCAGAGACCAGGAAGGAGGTGGAGAGTCCTGGAGGAGGGACAGCTGGCACCCCTCAGACAGCCGGCCAAAGGCTCCTTGGGGCCCCTCCGTGGGGCCCAAGGCAGGTGTTGCTGAACAGCATTGGGATCTGCCTAGGGCTTAGAGTGACAAGAGGGTGTCAGAAGCCCGGCTGGATCAGGATCCCAGGGCCTCTGCTCAAAGGTCCCCTGTGTTGGGGCAGCTAGAGACAATAGCACTGAGGAGCCCCCACTGACCGGTGGGGAAAGACCCGGTGACACATGAGCACTGGCCTGGGGATGGGCGAGGCTTGGCCCACGAGGGGCAGCTGTGGCCAGCAGGGCAGGCAGGTGGTTAGGATGCCTCTATTCTGCAGAACAATGATAGTGATCACAGTAACGTTCAGCGTGGCCCTATGTGCCATGTCTGTGCCTAATATCGGCATGCGTTAATTTTAATTCATGTCATCTGCACAACAACCCTGTGAGTCAGGTACCGTCATGATTCTCCTTTATAGATGAGGAAACTGAGGCACAGAGAGCCTGAGGCAACTTGCTCAAAGCCCATAGCCTCCGCGTGTGGAAGCTGGCATTGAAACCCAGGCCCTCCAGCCCCGGAGTCCCCACTTCTGACCTCTGCACCCGGCTGCCTTTGTGAAGGGCACTGCCCGGTGTGTAATGAGGGGGCTGGGAGGAGCCCCCAGGAGCCTTTGTGCCATCAGACGGCCTCGAGCCGGGCAGCCCTGGGCCCCCGGAACGGAGCAGCTCCGGACAACGGGGGTGTCATGCCTGCTACTGCTGCGTCCCACCCGTCAGGGGTGGCATAGCCCTCGGAGCAGCAGCCGGGATGTGCGGAGGGGAGTGCGGCAGCAGGGGACAAGCTGGGAAGGAGGGAAAGAGGGTAACAAATGGCTTTGGGGGCTGAGCCAGCCTGGCCAGGCAGACCCTCAGGAACTAGAGGGAAGGAAACTGGGAAGGGCTCGGAGCAAAGCACTGGATGTTCCCGAGCCCGGCGAGAGGGTGTGGGCAAACGCCCGGCTTCAGAGCCAGAAGTTTCTGCGTGAGTCGGCCGCACCTTCCGGCTCGTGACCCTGGGGGAGTCAGACCTCTCTGAGCTGCGTCTTTTCGGTACCCCCCCGTCCTACTGTGCGTCGCCAGTGAGCCCCTCCGTGTGTCATGCCCCACTCTGAGCCGCACTTAGTGGTGTCAGGAAGCATGCACACCTGTCTCCTTCTCCTGCCCTCGAGGAACGGCGCCCGGAGCCCACAGGGCACGAGGACTGGGGTGGGCAGGGAGGTTCCGGAAGGGCCGAGGCCGGAGCCCAGATTTGGCTGGATGTGGAGGGCCGAGCCGGGCAAAGTCCTGTGAGCCGCGCGTGTCCTCAGCGCCCAGAGCATGGGCTGGCCAGGACTGGCTTTGCCGCAGGGCGTTCACGGACTGGACCTCAGTGGAGAGGACCAGGCACAGGTGCACCGGGGCCGACTGCTCCCAGCTGTCTCTGCTCTGGCTTCAGTCTCGGGCTCCACGTGGTGGTCAGTTGGCGCCAGCAGCTTGGGCCACACCCTCCCAGAATAAAGTCCAGGAGAAAAGAGACCAGTTCTCTCTGCTGTCCCGCCAAGACCCCAGATGGCACCCACAGGCTCTGACGGGGCCTCAGGGGCACCCTCTGAACCAGTCCCCGTGTAGGTGTGTAGCCGGCGGAGGGGGACTGCAGGGCTCTGATTGGCCAGGCTGGACTCACATGCTCTCCCTGGCACAGAGGGGGTTCGTTCTGCCCCCAGCATGGCGTCAGGGTGCAGGGGAGGGGTGGTCCCTTGGAGGAGAAGCAGGTGCTGCCCAGGAGTTGGGGGCCTTCATGGGGGCTGTGGGCGCAGGTGCCCACTGCGACGTCCGAGGCTGTCGGCCGTGCTCCTGGCAGAACGAAAGGCAGGGCTGCAGGCCTGCCCGTCAGGAGGGGCACTCGCAGGGCTTCCCGGACAGGGTCCTGTAGTTCACAAATCAGGTGCCACCCAAAGACAATGGTGGCACCCCATTTTACAGATGAGGAAATGGAGGCTCAGGAGACATGGGGCTGCCCAAAGTCCCCAGCTGTGAGGGGCAGAGCTGGGACTCATGCCCTCAGGCCTACCTGGCCTGGTCCAGTGCTTTTGCCCTGCCCAGGCTGCCCACTGAGCATGGGGACGGTGGCAGCCACCCTCCTGGAGCCCCGGCTTCCTTACACCTGCCCCGTTTCTCTCTCTGGACTGTCACGAGGGTTCGATGACACTGTGGATGCCGAAGCCGTTAGCACTGTGGGGCTCGGGAGAGTGTGATTTCTTTGTTTATCCAGCTACAAATTCCTCAGCGCCTCCGCTGTCCCAGGCCCCGGGGAAAGCAAAGAAACTCAGCCGTGCCCTGGAGGGCCTCGTGGGCTTCTGGTGACACAACGCTGACATGGGCTGTGTGAGGGATGTCGTCCTTGCTGTAACCCAAGGTCCCTCCAGGCTGCTGTGGGCGGCCCAGGCGGCGAGAGTGAGTGGGGGCAGGAAGCCCCCGGGCCGAGGAGGCTGTGGGTGTGTGGGGTGTGAGTGGCGGGCTCTCTCCCGGGGCTCCGCACTCACACTGCCCCTTCACAGCTGTCCCTGCCTCTGCGTGCCACGTGTTCTTTAACTGACTTTTCCTATTTTTTCCAATTTTTAGTCATTTTCTTTAAGTTGCTTTATTTTTGCCTACATAACTGTCTTTTGAAAGGGAGTTTAATTTCAGTACCACATGCTAAAGTTAGACCTATCACATACCACGAGTAGGAGGTAGCTGTAATGGTAAAGGCTATGAAAACAAAACAACAGTAGCAAAATCTGTGCTCAGCCCGGCCCGGTAGGATTTCTGTGATGAGGGACTGTTCACTCTTGCACCGCACAGCGGGCAGCCGCCAGCCACACGTGCCTGTTGAGTGCCGAAAGTGTGGCTAGGGTGACTGAGCAACAGCATCGTTAATCTAATTTAGTTTTAGCTAATCCAGACTTCAAGTGAATTAATAGCCATGTGTGGCGAGTGGCTGCTGAACAGGACACTTCAGACGCCGAGTGTTGCCTGTTAGACCTGGGTCCGGCTCTTTCTGCAAAGATGGAGGCAAGCATGCGCTTGAGCATTAAAGGCAGGAGTGCGAGGAACAGTGGCTTCCCCCCTCATTCATCAGGAGAGTTGACGCTTCTTGGTGTGTGTGTCTGTGTTTTGTTACTGAGGGCCGTGCCGACCTCCTGCCTAACTGCTCCCAGGGAACGAAAAGCCATTAGCACCTTGCAAGCAGGGGAGCGCCCCTAGCCAGCTCTGGGGGGCTGTGTGTGTCATGGGTAGATCGGATTCCAGCAGACAAGCTTGGCAGCCAGGGGACCAGCAAGGGGTCCAGGGAGAGAGAGTGGGGGGCAGGGCCATGCGTGGCCATGTGCAGGAGGTGGTGGAGGAATAAGATCGTGAGCACAGAGACTTTGTAGATTTGGGCTGTATCATAACTGTTTTTGGACCAGTGTGGCCACAGGACATTCATACAGGTTAACTATGGACAAGAAAAGAGGCTGATCCATCCCAGAGCTGCAGACACAGTCCTTCCTGGTCACTGCTGTCAGCCCGGCCTCCTTGTCTCCCCCTGAACACATAGATTGTACCGTGTCCATGTGTTGGAGAGCACGCCATTCACCTGCAGATATTTACTGAGCACCTACTGTGTGCCAGGCCTTGTTTTTGGTGTTGGAACTAGATAGATGCAAATCCTGCCCTCCAGGAATGGACAGAAGAGAAACCATTGGTGACGTATCCGGGACTGGAGCAGGTGATCAGTGCCGTGGGGGATCGGTGGGCCCACCCGGCGTGGCCCAGGGCATTTCTCTCCAGCCACGTCTGCTGCTGGCTGCAGGCGCCAGGTGGGTGGACAGTGAGCCAGGGTGGTGGTTTTGCCAAGTGAACATGTAGACATGGAGCTGCTGTTGTATGCAAGCAGTGAAAACAATGATTATTAATCAAAGAATGTGAGCCAGGTGAGGGTGAGTGACAGGGGGACTCTGTGGATTGGGGGTCGCTGGAGGGCCTAGGGGACTTCCCCTGCTGCAGATCCTGCAGTATAACTCTGTGTCAGACCTCCTCGTAGCTTCCAGCTTTGCAGGAATGAATTGTTAGTTAATCAAAATATAAGCCACCCTGGCCGTTCGCAACAGAGGAGTGTGTATAGAACGCTGAGGATTCAGAGCTGGGCTCCAGGCAGCCCGCAAAACTTAGGCGTTTGGGGGGGTGTGGTTGTGGAAACCTCTCCTGATTAGATTAACCCACCGGGGAACCACATTGCACCTGGCTCTCCCCACGGCCTGCTGCTGCCTGGCCACAGGAGCCAGCAGACACGGGCCTGGAGCAGAGGTGCAGTGCACGTCCGGGGGGGCAAGCCTGCCTCGGCAGGGCAGGTGTCGGCGCGGTGGGCTGCAGGTGCCGGGTGGGGCTGGGAGCAGCTGAGTTATTAGAAAAGGCATTTCCTTTCTGACTGGGAGGAGGCCAGCAGGCAGCTGTGACTCCACGCAGAGCTGGGGCCGGCTCTGAGTGTTCGAGACCCCCTTGAGCAAGCCCCACCGGGAGGATCCTGGCCGTCGGCTGGCGATGGCTCTGGTCGGAGCCGACAAGGAAACCAGGGTTGGGCCTGCACCCAAGCAGAGGGAAGGGAGGCATGTGGAGACTTGGGGTTCGCACTCTTAATGCTTGCTCTCTGGTGTCCTCGCTTGGCCTGACGATGCGGGTCCCACCCTCAGAGTCCACGGGAAGGATGTGCTGCCTGACTGTCTCCGCATGTCCAATCAGCGACACTGTCCGTCTCAGCAAAATTGGGTTTTAGTAACCGTGTCAAGAGAAAGGAAATGTTCTTAGTGAAGGAAACAAAGAGGGCATCGTTGTGACTGACAGGAAGAAAGGACTCAGAGGGCATCTCTGCTGTAACTGCGTAACCGGCTGTCCTGAATCGAGGATCTCTGCGGTGGCCGGGCACGTTCAGTCTCCAACGCCCAAACATCAGGACCCCTCCCAGACTCCTTCCTCGCCCTCATCCTCAGGATGGGAGGAGGCCCCAGGCCCCTGCCCTGGCACCGTCCCGCCCTGCCTGGCCAGTCGGCCTCTGCAGAGCTGCCAGAACTGTGGATCCGGGCGTGTCAGCCCCGCTGAAGCCCTCGGAGGTCCCCCTGCTGCCTTGGTGACGGGCCCTGAGACGCGTGGGTCTCAGGTTCCTGCACATCAGACTTGCTCAGTGGGCTGCTGGGTTCCCGTCACAGTGTGGGTGGGGGCAGAGTTCTGCCCTTCCAGCCCATCACTGCCGGGCACCTCTGACCTGTCCTCGCCACACTCCTCCTGGGCTGGTCAGAGCCACTCTGGGCTCCTTGGCCTCCCTCTGGTCACACCAGTTTTCTGTTACTAGGAAGCCTCCCCGCCATTTTCTGGTGGAGGCCCTGGGATTGGGAAGCTGGGGGAGGCCTCTCCGTGTCCTGCCCTCCATGCGGGGCCCGGCACACCATGAGGCTTGTGAATGGTTGTAGGGGGACAGGCTGGGAGTTCACTGCGTCCGTGTGGCCTCAGGGCACAGATCCCCTGCCCCTGTCAGTCTGGACTCCAGGTGTCTCAGAGACCCCGAGACCCCAGACACCAGCGAGCAGGGCAGGCCTGCACTCAGCCCCACTGCTCAGCCTCCTGGGCCACCAGCTTCCAAATGTGGAGTGGGAAAAATTCCTTATCGTGAGGACATTTGTGAGGATTTAGGAATCTTTCACTCAAAGGTCCTGGTACCTGATCGAGGCCCAGCAAGAGGATGATATTATTTTCTCTTTTAAATAACAGCCCCTCGGCTGGACGCGGTGGCTCACGCCTGTAATCCTAGCACTCTGGGAGGCCAAGGCTGGAAGATAGCTTGAGGTCAGGAGTTCAAGACCCCCCTGAGCAAGAGCAAGACCCCATCTCTACTAAAAATAGAAAGCAATGATCTGGACAACTAAAAATATATATAGAAAAAATTAGCTGGGCATGGTGGTGCATGCCTGTAGTCCCAGCTACTCGGGAGGCTGAGGCAGGAGGATCGCTTAAGCCCAGGAGTTTGAGGTTGCTGTGAGCTAGACTGATGCCACGGCACTCTAGCCCGGGCAACAGAGCGAGACTCTGTTTCAAAAAAAAAAAAAATAAATAAAAACAAATAAATAAATAAATAACGGCCCCTCAAATGTTTAAGACTGGTTCTCATAAAGTCCCTGCGTCTCTGACCTAGTGATCCGAGTGCTTTCTTCCCCAGTGCTCCTTCAGCACCTGCTTACACAGCCTCTCATGTCCTTTAATACCAACATTTTGAGACTGTTACGCACTCTGGGTGATTTTTCTTGAGTTCGATGTTTCTTAAAGGTGACAAATTGCACAGGAGACCTCAGCTGATAGACCTCTGCTTTATTTTTAGCACTGGAGAATTTTAGAGATGGTTCAGTCGATTTCCCCACTGGAGCAATTTCTCGTGGTGGAAGCTGCCCCCTCATGTCTCCTTACGCCCTGTTAATCCAGTAGCAACGGCAAGTTTTTTAAAAAATGTGAACCAGACCACGTCACTCCCTGTTCAGAACCCTCCAGCAACTTCTGCCAACTTGGAGTAAACTCCTGCCCCGCTCGCTTCCTCCCCCTCCCCTTGCTGCCGGGCTCAGCCCCCCAGCCCCTCACCCTTGCTGAGCGGCCGCCCCTCCTGCTGCCTGTGAAGTGTCTCCACCCAGACACCCTCGGCCGCTCTGTGCACACCTCCTCAGGGAGCCCTTCCCTGCGCAGCCTGTTGGAACTCGTCTCAGAAGGTCCCTTGAGGCCCCTGTCTCATTATCTGTTTATTTCCGTGTCTCCTGTTGGGACTGGCAGCTTCATGAGGGCAGGGACCTCGCCTGTGCTACCTGGGATGGTGCCTGGTCCAGAGTAGAAGCTCCAAGAATGCGACAAGCACGGTAAAGTGTGATGAGTGTTGGGATGAGGGAGGGAGGACCCTAGGGTCGTTAGACGTCTCCTGGACGGTCAGGCACTGGTGCTGAGGCTTCTGTCCTGGATCTGCCACTTGGTTCCCTGGCAGGGTGCTTCACCTTCTTGGCCCCCAGTTTCCCCTCCTCGGACTGGCACCCCGCAAGCTGTCTTTCACCTCCCAAGTCTCCCTTGGTCTGGCCAAGTGTGACCCGGGGTCATGCCAGCCGCGTGCTGCATCTAGCTTACACCAGCTTGCAAGAGCCAGCTGTACTTGTCTCTTCCCAAATCCATGTCGATGGACATCACTTTTGGTAGCTTGAATTCGGCCCTGGTGGTGGCATTTCCACAGGCTTCTGTAAGCACCACAAAATTGGTTCCCCTTTCCCCCTGGAGAGGTGGTGGTTCAAGTTATCAGCACAGCCCTGCTTTGGGGCCTCACACGGCCAGGCAGTTGTGGGTCAGGCTCCACTGTGACCAAGCGCCTCCTACAAGCAGTGCCCGGTCTGTGGCGCGGCCCCCGTTGCCAGCCAGTGCTGTGCTGGGGTCGGCATCTCTACCTCCCAGCCTGCTGTCACCCTTGCCGAGCACTCAGTCCGTGCCACACAGAGTCCTGAGCACATTGCATGTCTTGACTTATTGCATCCTCCCAGCAGCACCATGTCGTAGGCATGTAACCTCCCCCTTTGACAGACGAGGAAACAGCCACAGAAAGGTCATGTGATCTACCCAACATCACACAGCTGGCAGGTACCAGGGCTGGGATTCAAACTTGGGCCGTCTGGGTGCAGAACCCGTGCCCTTAACTGTCTCGCTACACTGCCCGTCATCGAGTAACAACCCCCGTGACAACCACCGTTCACGGCACGTCCCAGTCTGCAGGGCCCGGGCTGAACGAATGCAGGGTGCAGCTGGTTGCACTGCACTGTCCCGGTGGCTCGCTGAGGTGGCACCGTCACGCCCCCCACTTTGCAGATGTGGACCTGGGCTCTAGGGGTGGGCTGTCTTGTTCAAGGCCCCTCCAAGCCCCAGGTCCCTCTGAGGCCTGTCCAGCCCCGTGGAGGCAGTCATGTTTCTCGGCTCTCATTTTAGATCCCAAAGAAAAACAGGTGCGTTTTATGCTGTGGCAGGTTAGAGCGGAGGCTGCTCTGTGGTGTGTGTGGCCGCGTGCATTGGCTTCGGCAGCTGCGTGATGCTCCTGGCGTTTGCCCTCGCTGCCGAGACGGTGGGGCTCACACAGCCCTCGCATGCCTCCTACCCCTCCACGGCAGGCCTCCGTGGCATCCCTGGAGCTCACTCCCGGTTAAACCTCTCAAGCCCAGGCTGGAGCCCCAGACCCTTGGCCTGCGTCTGTCTTCATGATGGTCCTGCCCCCCACAGCCTCTTTTCCGCAACCCTACGCTCAGAGCCCACGCTCCACCACCCTGAGTGTGCCAAGCGTCTCCCTCCCCTGCTGCCCCTCTTAAGCCCTCTTCTCCCTTCCGCACAGGGCCCAGCTCCCTCCGAGGCCCACAGGCCCCACATCCTCCCACCCAGCTCCGCCCTCCCTCCCTCCCTCCTGCCCTCCTGCTCCAGCCACCCGGCCCCTTGCAGCCCCTTCAGAGCCCCTGCTCCACAGAGACACCCACCCCAGCACACAGCAAACACCCCCCCACGGACTCTGCCGGATGACGACCCCTCGCCTCGGGCCTCGGAGGACCCTTCCCTGACTCTCCAGGTAGCTCAGGGCCCCGTGAGAAACCCCCACCACACGCACCTGTGTGTCGGTCCCGGAGCCTGGATCACGGAACTAAACCTGGCTCCCCTGCTGGGCCAGGCACCCCGGAGGCCAGGACAGGGCCTGGCTTGCCCCTTGTCGGTGCCGTGGGTGTGTAGCTGCCTGCGTGTGCGTCCTAGCTCTGTGCAACCTTGGGTTTCCCCTCCCAGGTCTCAGACACCAAGGCATGCACTTCAGCACAGACCTTCACAGTCCTCCAGGGGGTGACAAGCATTGCAGCTTTTGCAACCTGCTTAGTTTTAATTTTTTTTTTCCCAGAGGGAGGGAAAGACTGATTCTTGATTCTAATTTAATTACCTTTAACCATGTGGTAGGTCTTTTGACACATGTCATCTCTTGAAATCCTCATTAGAACCCTGCAAAGCAGAAGGCATCAACCCACTCTAGAGGCTGGTGGGGCTGGCCTTTCAAGCCCTGGTCCTCGGGACTCAGAAGTCAGCGCTTTCTTGCCATTTCATAGCTTGGTGGTTCCTTTCTGAGCACTTAGGAATCACGTAAGTGGTGGAGCTGTGTAGACGTGTGTGTCACACAGAGAGAGAGAGAGAGAGCAGGACCTAGTGAGCTCATACAGTGGGCTGTCACTGCCCCTCTCCCGTGGCCCCAGCAGTCTGGGTTCAGCTCCCAGAGAAGGATCGCGCCATCACCAATAGGATGCTCTGAGCAGAGAAGGGAGGAAGCTGTTACGGGCTAAATTTTGTGCCCCCTACATTTACTGTGTTGGAGCCCTAACCCCTAGAACCTTAGAATGTGACTATATTTGGATACGGGGCCTTTAAAAGAGGTAATAAAATTAAACTACAGCCTGCAGGAGGGTCCCTGACCCAATCTGACGGGTGTTCTTACAAGAAGGACACGCAGACAGCAGGACCGCACGCACAGAGGAAAGACCACGTGAGGACACAGCAGGAAGGCGGCCACCTTGGAGCCAAGGAGGCAGGCCTTGAAGGAACCCGCCTGCGACTCCTTGACCTTGGACTTCTGGCCTCCAAAACTGTGAGGAATGAATGTCGTTTAAGCCACTCAGCCTTTAGCATTTTGCTGTGGCAGCCAGGAACCCTCCTGCAGCCTCTGACATGCCTCAGCCTGAGTGCTTGCAGCCAGGTCGTCTTTTGGAGAAAATCTGATTTTGAAAAAAAAAAGCAGGTTTTCAAAACTGCCTGTATACAGGAGGCCTTCCAGGGCACCTCCACATCCAGCGTCCCTGGTGAGCCTGCACGGGAGGCCTTTTGTGGCATGGCCGTTGGCAGGGCCGCCTCCATCCCTCGCTCCAGCTGCTTGGTTGTCATGGTAACAGCCTCCTCCATCCTGAGAGCAGGCTCCTGCCGAGACCTCTGGATGAACCATGCTTTGCTCAGTTAAATCAATGGGGTCTGAGGCTGCAGCCTGCCCTTTCATGGAACCCTGGTCTGCACCCAGCACCTGCCTTACTGAGGACGCAAACCTGTCCAGCCAGCCTTGGCCTTTGGACCTTAGGGGTGCTGACCCCATGGGGAGAGCTGCAGATTGTGTTGGAAATACATTTACTCCAGAAGAGTAGGAGGAACACTGGCTGCAAGTTCGGAAGCTAGGCTTCCAGTCCTCACTCTGGCATGGTTCCCTGTGTGGCCCTGGGCAAGTCACTGCCCCGCCCAGGCTGCCCTCCCCTCCTGGGTGGGACTGGAACGTGGGCAGCCCCTTCCTGCAGGCCGGGCTCCGTGCCTGACGATATGCACAGCTCTCTGGGGTTAGTACTGTGTCTCAAGCTATGTCCTTGCAGACTAGTCCGTTGTGGCATCTCCACTAAAACCCATCATGACCTCCTCCCTGATGTTTCATCAGCACTTGGCAATGGTGTGTGGTTCTGGCATGACCCTGGCCCGGCTTCAGGAGGCCAGGTAATGCCCTTGGCAGCAGCAGATGAAGGAGTTTCTATAAAAACCTCTGCAAACCTGATGACTGTGCAGACCTGTGTGGCTTATGTTTCCTGTGTCCTTGGCAGGAAGAACCACAGACCTCGTTCTTAGGCAGGACAACCCCAATTTCTGAGGCTTGCTGACTCCCCCCGGTGTGGGCTCGGAGCCCGCGGGACTGGTATGAACAGTTGAGGGTGCTGGCACTCTTACCTGGCAGGGCGAGGGGCTCCTCGTGCGGGGGGTGTGGCAGGGACAGGGAGGGCCCCACCTGCCCCTCCAGGGCTGCACTTGCTCCATCTGACGCTGAAGCGGGGGCTGCACGTGGTACAGGGGGGCTGTGGGTCCAGAAGCAAATTGCAGTCTCTGCTCCAGACCTGGCTTGGCAGAAGTTCGGCCCCAGCGTGGGGGCAAACCCACCTGCTTATGAAGTTTTCCTGCCATACAGCCGTGTCCTCTGTTTACATGTTGCCTGTGGCTGGTGGTGTACTCCAAGAGCAGAGTGAGGGAGTTACAGTTGCGATAGAGACCTTGGGTCTGGCCAAGCCTGAACTGTTTACTTTCTGGCCCTTTATAGAAACATTTGCCAACCACTGGTTGAGAGGCAACACCGGTGAGTGTGCACTCTCGGCCACTGGGAGGAAAAGGGGTTTCACGTAAGACACGGGGAGCTGGATCCAGACAGCTGCCAGGAACCAGAGGTACCCCCGGGTCCCCAGGCCCCTGGGCCCTCCGGCAAGCTGGTAGCCCTTCCCTGCCCACTGCCCCGCTGTTCCCATCTCATGCCAACAGCTGTGACTTTCCTCTCCTGCTCCCTGAGCTGCAAGTGACACAGAGTCCAGAGAGGCTGAGTCACTGGCCCGAAGGCTCCACAGCAGATCAAAGGCAGACTTGAGGCTGGAGTCAGGCTCTTTGGCAGCAGTCAGCGTGTGCCTGTGTCAGGCAGGTGTTCATTTGCAAAGCACCTGCTCTGTGCCGGGCCCTGTTCCCAGCACGTCACATGAACTACCTTAATGCTTACAGCAACCCTAGGAGGTAGAGAATACAATGCCATCCTGAAGTTGGGGAAACTGAGGCCCAGAGAGGTTCAGAAACTTGCCCAAGGATACACAGCTAACAGGTGGCAGCGCCTGGATTCACCCCAGGTCCTCAGTGGTCAGGGATCACGCTCCTGTGTCACGGAGGGCGTATTGCGCACTCTGGAGCCCAGCTGACGTCCAATCCTGGTCTGGCCCCTTCTCTGCTCAGCCCTGAGCCTCCATTTCCCCATCTGCAGAAGGGGTCAGAAGGGGTGCTTCTCACTCCGCGGGAGGTGGGGGATTGGACGAGCCACAGATTCGAGGCAGCGGTGCACAGGCAGCCTGCTGGGCACGTTAGCTGCAGGCAGGTACCAGGCGCTTGGCTGGGCTTTGGCGATATAAGCGGGAGCACAACCCAGACAGGCCAGCCAGCACGTGCAGCCCGAGAAGATGGTGCTGATGGGCTTGGGAGCAGAGTGCAGTGGGGCCAGAGGAAGGGGTGTGGGAATCGGCCCTTCCCGATGAACTTCCAGTCGCTGGAGGAGCCGTGTGCTTCCTGGTCCGCGTGCTCTGCATTCACGGGGCTGCAGGGGACAGCCCCTGCCAGTGGCCCGTGTCAGTGACAATCTCGTCCTAAAAGGAAGCCCCTTCGTGCCCCCGCCTCAACCCTGCTTCTCCACTTCGAGGGTCCCCCAGCTTGAGATGGGTTTGCAACGTCTACTCCCTGGCTCCTGATCAGAGGGGCCCACGATGGGCCCACAACTGATTCATTCAGCCAACTCTTTACTAGGCGCCTACTGTGTGCTAGGCACTGAAGGTACAGCAGGGATCCAGACAGACAGTCCCTGCCCTCACCGGAGAGGTGGCAGTAACAGATAAGCCAATAATGTGACAAGCCATGATTAAGGCTTGCAGAAATATAAAGCAAGAAACATATATGCTAAGCAATGTGAAAGAAATAGGTTTATTTTGGGGGCAGGGGCAGTTTAGAGGAGAAGGCCACGTCATGAAGGAGCGTTTGGACAGAGATCTGAAGGATGTAAGTGCAAAGGCCCTGCGGTAGGATGGCGCCTGTCACGCCCTGGAGCGATCGGATACTGCGTCGGTCCCTCCAAGGGGCGGGGGGACCTGGCCCTGGGGGCTGTGTGAGGAGGAGCCCAAGCTGGATTTGCGCTGTGCAGGCTGGTTCAACGTCAGCTCTGCTGCTCGCCAGCTGTGGGAGCCCCAAGCCTATCTCCTCCCCTGCGTAAAGCTAAGGGTGGCACCGCCTGGCCAGCTGGGGGGGGGGGGGGGGCGGGAATGCCTGTGAGCAGGATTTCTAAACTGGAAGGCCTGTGCCCCAGGGAAGATTGACTCCCCTCCTCATCTGACGTTCATTCTCGAATCCGTCTCGCAGCACAGGTGCCCCGAGCGCCGGGGCTGGGCAGGCCGTGTGTGAGGGGGCGGTGGGGGCACGGAGGTGAATGAAACAGGGGTCCCTGCCTTGGTGCCGCCCGTCAAGAGGGAGAGCTGGGCACGTACACAGCACGGTGACACACGGGCGAGGTCTGCGCAGGTGAGCAGGTGGGTAAAGCTCACCTTGGTGTTCGGGCAGAGACCACCACGACCTTGGGATGATCTGGAGACTTCAGACTGCTGGACGTGGCTGGAGGTGGGAGGGAGACGTGGCCCAGGGCACGACCGGGGAAGACGGGCGGGGTGGGCGTGCCGGGCAGTGTCTGGCCCGCGCGGTGGGCAGTGGAGCCCACAGCAGGGCAGTGGGAAGCCCAGCAGCTGTGGGAGGAAGTTCTCTCTAGCTGAGCTTGGACGCGGACCCCCGTGGGGACAGAGGTGATGATGACCAGGGCTGAGGGCACAGCAGGAGGGTCCTTAGGTGGGGGCGCCCCCAGCACTCTCACACTGGTTAAGGAGGGGTCGGAGTTAGAGGGAAGGACCAGGAAGCCGTCTTGATTACTGGTGCTCAGGGCTGGGGCGGCTAAAACAGGGAATTGTAGGGAAGAGCCCAGGCTGGGTGGATATAAAGACATCGTGATATTAGCATTATGTCCCTGTTGTCATTTCCCAGCTCCCAGGGAGCGACCTGGGTGTATTAGTGTCCGGTGGCTGCCGTAACAAATTGCCACAAACTCGATGGCTCCAAACAGCAGAAAATTATTCTCTCACGGTCCCGGAGGCCAGAAATTCCAAGTCAAGGTGCCAGCAGGGCCATGCTCTCTCTGAAGGTTCTGGAAGAGGATCCTTGTCTCCTCCGGCTCCTGCTGGCTCCAGGTATCCTGGGCCTGTGGTCACATCTCTCCAGTCTCTGCCCCCATGGTCACACGGCCTCCTCCTCTGGTGTCTGTGTTTCTCCTCTTCTGTCTCTCACAGAGACACTTGTCATTGGATTTAGGGCCATCTCAAAGTCCTTGACCAAACCTGGAAAGACTCTTTTCCCAACTAAGGTCATATTCATAGTCTCTGAGGCTAGGACATTATGGACCTGTCTTTTGGGAGCCACTGGAGAAGAATAACTTGTGCTCAGCTGAGGCGTCTGGGATTGAGAATGATGTCCCTTCTCTCTTCCGTCCTCTCCATGTGACCTCTTTCCTGCATGCCTACCTTTGTCTGACAAGCTTTTCTGCAGGGAAAATGATTCTTAGCTGCCCAGGTGCAATTGAAAGGTAAACAAAAGCCCGTCGGACAGTGGAGTAGAATTAGAAAGAAAACCAGAATATGAGTCATTCAGCCAGCTTTGCTGGGGAGGGGACTCCTAACTGAGTCTAGTTATGCTTATTCCCGAGAGGCCGGTCCAGAAATGAACCTTGTAAAGCACAGTTTTACGAGTGGGATTTATGTGGTGATTATGAAACAGAGGAGGCCACCTGGGGGTCAGTCCTTGAAAGGAAAGGGCACTCTGGGATCATGCCATCCCCTTGCTTTGCAAATGGGGAAACCGAGGCCTGCAGCAAGGAAAGGGTGCTCACAGGTGGCACAGTGCACTCCGGAGAGAGCAGGCCTGACACCCAGCTCAGAGCCCCCAGCTTCGGCCCCTGGTGCTGGACCCACCAAAGCTAAAGCCACTGCGCGGTCACTGTTAGACCAAAAGTCTCAAATCCACACGTGCGTGGCCACATGGTGTGAGTCAAGGACTTTGCAGGATCTGAGTTTGGGGCATAATTATTGTACTAGGGAGGGTTTCTCCACAGCTACTTCCCTCACCAGGAATCCGTCCTCAGGGCCCTGTTTTATTACCGAGGGAGAGAAATTCAACAGGGACAGCCCCACTCGGTAGTCCTTTAGCACATCCCATGGCTCCAGCCAAGAGCCGGGCAGCAGGCCGGGGTAGGTCCTGAGGCCAGCTGAGCCAGACGTCTTGCAGAGGCCATCCCAGGGACCGGGTGACCACAGGCCCGGTCAGAGGCCCATGCCCCGAGGGACGCTGTGCTGCCCAAGGTGGCTGGCAGGGCCCTGGGATTCAGAGGAGCAGACTGCCTGCCGGGGCCCAGGGAGCTCCCGCCCAGTGGGCACCCTGCCGAGTTGGTCATGACCATGACTGTCTTCCTCTATCAGGGTAAGGCAGGCACAAACCTGTGCTTGACATTACTGTTTTCCCAGCAGCCTCTGTGTCCAAAATCCATTGTTTGAAACAGTAAGAGACATTTCCCGAGGACACTGAGGCTGTAAGAACCATGGGCCTGGGCTGTTGGCAGGACCCAGCCCCCCAGGTTTGGGGGACTCTCTCCCCACAAACCACACACCAGGCCCTTGACCGCTTTGCCTCTGGGGACTCTGTCTCCCCAGCCTGCACCCAGGCCCTGGATCTCTTGTCCTTGTCCCGCAGCCAGCCTGGGTCACCATGTCAGGTGTGTTTGCCATAGAAGGCTTCTCTGTATACTTTTAAAAGTTACAGAGCATCCCGAGGTGGGAAGGGCCAGCATTTGCGTGGACACTGAGCCAGTCAGGAGGGTTGGGTTATGCTGCAGTAACAACCAACGGCAGAGTCTCCGAGGCTTCAAGCAGCCCAGCTGTATTTCCCACTCATGCCGTGAGCGTGTCCTCCAAGGTCGGCTTTGGTGCAGTGTCCCCGCAGAGGGAAGGGTGTCGTGGCAAACCTCGTGCTAGCTGTCCGAGTTTCATCTTGGAGCCGACATACATCGCTTGTCGGAAAGTCGTCGGCAGCACGCTATCCCTTGAAGGATGGGTCGCCAGGCGGGCGTTGATGGGATTAGCAGGAGTCTGCCACTTTTTCGAGCTTAACCTTTAGTATCATTTTTCATTATTTAATCTCTGCTTCTTTTCACACCAGAAAACCGTAGTTTCCTGGGAAGCCAACCAGGCTCATTTCCCTGCCTTTGTGTTTTTTCTGTGACTCCGTTGCTGGTTAATGACGCTTCCAGCAAGGAAGGTTTGCGTGTGAGCAGAGACCTTCCTTGGTGCCTCTGACCGCGCCACCATCTGGGCTGGCATTTTACAAACTGTGTTTACAGAGGTCAGAAAGCACCACTTTCTCACTGAGAGAGGAAACAGCGCGGGCTGGAGGAAGGGGAGGGCCGTGGGCCCACAGCAGATGCCTCTCAGTTTCAATCAGTATTTTCCAGATAATAAAATTAATAATAATAATAATGGCAACTGACATTCATTACACTTTGCAATGAGTCAGAACATTGGCTTTGCCTCTGTTAATCTTCACAAGAAAACTAGGAGGTTAGAACTGTCAGTCCGTTTTGCAGATGAGGAAGTGAGTTCCGGAGGGCTGGGGCAGGGGGTGGCCGTGCTGGGATTCACACCCCAGACCCAGGACTCCAGGGCTCGCGTGCACGTGAAGTCAGAGGGAACGGGCCATGCAAAGCCCTTGCAGGGCTGGGGGGACCAGAGACCGAGGCTGGCATTGTCAGAGCCTCTCAGGCCGGGTGACTGGCATGTAGGACCTGGAGCTGAGAAGCCGGACGGGGCTGGTCTGCAGGCCTTGCCTGTGCCAGGGCTCTGGTTCGCTGCTGGGCAGCAGGGACGGGGCAGACTTTGGAGCCTGGGAGGTTGTGAGGCTGGATCTAGCTTGACCACCCACTGCGGGTTACCTGGACAAGTTGCGTACCCTTTCTGTGGTCCAGTGTATCTGTCAGGGACGCTTTCTTTGCAGGCTATAAAATTCTTGATGCTAAACAAAGGCTGGAAATTTATTGGCTCTCATACTTAACAGTCTGGGAGAGTGGCTTCAGGTTCAGCTTGGTCTAGGATTCAGACGGTAACACCAGGTCTTCTCTCCACTCTGCCCTTCCTGCTGTCTGTCCTGCCCCCAGGCCTGGGGTTTCCACTTGTCACGGCAGCAGACAGAAGCCCCTTCTGTCTACACTGCCGGCCCAGCAGGGAGGACCGAGCTGAATCCCAGAGCCCTGTGTGCCAGTTCCCAGGAAGGCACATATCAGAGCCCAGGGTGGGCTGACCCAGAAATACAGAACATTTGCCCAGACTGTCTGGGCTGGCATGTTTGGGGGTCCTGGGAGCAGAGCGGTGGTTCGCACATCAGGGTAGACGGCTTTGCCTGGGAGAGGTGTTGGAGAGCCCCCGGGGAGGTGGAGCGGCAAGGGTGCCCCTCCTGCCCCTTCCTTGACCGCGCCGCCCCAGACATCGTGGACATCAAGCCGGCCAACATGGAGGACCTCACGGAGGTGATCACGGCGTCTGAGTTCCACCCGCACCACTGCAACCTCTTCGTCTACAGCAGCAGCAAGGGCTCTCTGCGGCTCTGCGACATGCGGGCGGCTGCCCTGTGCGACAAACACTCCAAGCGTAAGTGCCCGCACCCCAGGACTGTGTGGCAGGCGGGCGGGGGGGTGGGGAGGTGCCCCGTCTTGTGCTGGAGCGGCAGGGGTGGCAGGCGTGGGCCAGCGTGTTCTAGACTGGCCAAGGTGGGTGGTTGCCATGCTTCTTTGGCGCTGGCTGGTTGGGGAGCCTGGTCTTGCCGCCTGCTGTCCCCCAGAGCCCCTGCACAGCTAGGAACTGTGCAGCTTCCAAGGGTCGGGCTACTAGGGTGAGTGAGAGTCAGGGACCTGGAAGCTAAGGAGGCATCAGACTTAGGTGTCACCTCCTCCAGGAAGCCTTCTCTGACTCCTAGTTGAGTCAAGGCCCTCCTGTGTACCCCCATGGCCCCTAAAGCTTCCCCTTCTCACAGAACTGGCCACACCGTGTGGAACTTTCCATGGGCTGCCCCACCTCCCCCAGCAGCTGTGAGCTTCCTGGGGGCAGGGTCTGTAACATGTCACCTCCTCGTGCTAGAGCCCACCATAGGGCCTGCCATGAGGGCTCCCATGGGGGTGTCTGGGGAGGTCTGGGGCTGAACAAGGTCCAGGGACACATTCTGACACAGCATCACCAGCACGACAGCGCACTTTACGCAACCACTCTGAGCCCTGCCCAGCCAAGCGGTTTACTCGCTTCTCTCATGTAATCACACACACTCCGAGGGAGCTGCTGTACGGAAGAGGAAACCCAGGCTCCAGGGCTTGGCCCAGGGTCACCCAAACTGAATAGTGACGGGGCTGGGCTGCTTGGTGCTGGGCTGTGGCTGCCAGCTGCACACTGCCACGTGGTCCCCAGAGGCCCGGAAGGCACAAGATCAGACCATGGTGTCGTCCTTCCCAGACCACCCTGCAGGGGTAGGAGGGGCCCAGGAGAGTCCCCTAGCCGGAGGGCAGGGACTTTGTCTGGGTCCCCTCTCTGTCTGTCCCCAGTGCCTACAACAGTGTCTGGAAATGAGCCAGCGAATGAGAGATCCAGCTGGCCCCTGGAGGGGCTTTATTAAAGCCTGGGGGCCAGGACGGGTGCTTCACGCCTGTAATCTCAGCACTTCAGGAGGCTGAGGTGGAAGAATTGCTTGAGGCCAGGAGTTCAAATCCAGCCTGGGCAATAGTGAGGCTGTGTCTCTACAAAACATTGGCCGGGCATCCCCGCTACTCAGGAGGCTGAGGCAGGAGGATCGCTTGAGCCCAGGAGTTCAAGGCTGTGGTGAGCTGTGATCACACCACTGCACTCCAGCCTGGGTAACAGAGCGAGACCCTGTCTCAAAAAAAAAGAAAAAAAAAGTCTGGGTGCAGGTGGCAGAGGGCTGGTTGGGAGTAACAGGGCCACACTCTTCCCCTGGGCAGCCCGGTTTCGCTGGGCAGTCGGAGATGGGGTGCTACACAGCCCCCAGGACACAGGCCCGGGCCCTCCAAAGCCTCTAGTTCCTTCTCCTTCCTTGGCCAAGCCCTGGCCCCATATCCCACCCCTCATCTTCTCCAGGGCTGCCCATGCTCCGCGTGTCACACTCAGCTCTCCAGGCATTCAGTGAGCGTCTGTTCCCAGTGTGGGGACAGCAGGGGACCCATAGGCAGAGGCCCTCCCTCAAGGAGCTGATGTCTGTGGGGGACAGACAGTGGACACGTAACTAGGTGATGTGATGTCAACAGCACCCACAAAACCGGTGTGGGGTAGAGGGTGTGAGGGAGGGTCACTGAAGAGATCCCTGTGGAACAGACGCCCTGAGGGAGTGAGCCATGCCAACCTCTGGGAAGAATGTTCTAGAAGGAGGGTACTGCAGGGGCAAAGGGTCCGTGTGGCCGGAAGGGGGTGGAAAGGCAGGAGCCAAGTCAGTTGGACCAGGTGGATGACGTAGGACACCGCCCGGAGGTCCAGGGAAGGACCGAGTTTTCTCTGAGTGAGCCGAGGACCTCGGAGGACGTGAGGGGTGGGGACTTGGAAGGGCAGAGGATGCTCAGAGGCATCCCCGAGGGAGGGGTCGGAGGCTCCTGCAGGGGTGCACTCAATGAGTGGTGGTGGCCTGGGAGGGACAGGAGGCGGGGCATGGCCTCCTGGCTGCGCCCAGACGTTCCTTGAGGGTCGTGCTTGCCCAGTGGCGTGTGGCTGTGCGGTGACTCTGTGGTTTGGTTTGGTGAAGGGGGCCATGGCCTGGGACAGCTGGGAGCGGGGTGGGCCAGAGGCAGGCTTTGGGTCCCTGCTGGGCTGCAAGGAGTGGTCAGGTGGGCAGACTTGGGGTCTGGAGTCGGGCCCAGTGCCGACAGGCGCCTAAGCTGAGGGAGTTACTGGCGTATGGATGGACGGGAGGCCCAGGTGCCACGGCTGAGATGCCCAGGGTCAGGGTGGGCGGGCTGTCCCCACAGCCACAGCCCAGGGCTGGATCTGTGTCCTGTGGTTGCCACAACAAATGACCATGCATTCAGTGCTTAAAACGACGCAAGCTTATTCTCTTGCAGTCAGAGGGCCGGCATGGGTCTGTAGGGCCGTGCTCCCTCCGGAGGCTGCAGGGCGCCGGCCTCCCTGCCTCTTTGGCTGCTAGAGGCGTCTGCGTTCCTTGGCTCATGCCCCCCAGCGCCCGGAAGTGGAAGTCAGCAGCAGCGGGTCGAGCCTTTCTCAGGACTCTGACCCTCCTGCCTCCCTCTCCCACTGATGCAAAGTCCCTTGTGACCATGCTGGACCCGCAGGGATAACCTAGGGTGATTTCCGCATCTCAAGGTCAGCTGAATTGCACCCTTAATTCCATCTTTGACCTTAATCTGCCCTTGCCGTGTAACAGCATATTCATGGGTTCTAGGGATTAGGGTGTGGCCGTTGCTAGGGGCTGTTATTGTGCCCACCACGGGGCACTGCCCCTACCACCTTGCGCCCACCACCTGTTGACTGAGGCCATGCGTGCCCCAGGCTGTGCCTGTGTTGAGCTCTGGGTCAGAATGGTGCGGATTAAGAGAGGAGACGAGAGGAGAGGCTGGGTCCTGCTCCCAGGCCCAGCCCCGACCCTATCTGAGCCCCAGGGGAAGGAAGATGAGGCTTCGTGGCACATCCCTCTTTGCAGCCGTGGACGGTTAGTGACATCCTGCACGTGTAAGAGAGAAAACGGTAAGTCGACATTGATGACACCCGTATAATGGAATGTTGTTCCATCATTTCAAATATTGTCTTAGAAGATTTTTTTATAACATGTTAAAAGATTTGGTGTGGACAAAAACCAAGGCAACGACTCCCAAAAAATGGAAGCAGAGAAAACTCTGGAAAGAAATAAGCCAACATGTCCCTGCGTGGTGAACTGTGAGAAAGGGGTTGATATTTCCTCTACGTTTTTCTGTGTATTTGTATTTTAATAATGGGTGTACACGCTGAGCCAGAGAACACGTGTGTGCGCGGGAAGGGTGCCTGCAGGGACTCCCGCGCAGGACAGACGGTTCTGTGTGCCCCGCGGATGTCTGAATGACCTTCCTGGGGGCTGGAGGGGGAAGTCAGCGCCCCCCTGGGCTCCTGCAGCGCTGTCATCCCGTTCTCCAGCCACCCACGGGCGGCCGTCAGTCACGAGGACCTTGCACACTTCCTCAGTCCGGCACAGATCGTGGCCACGTAAATTCACGCTCCTGGTGGTGCACGAGCCACATGCGAATCAGCCCACCAACTCAAGGGTGCCAGAAATGTGACTTGTCGATGACTCAACTGTCATTCTGTGCCCCCCTCTCCCACAGCTGCGGTGAACATTAACTTTAGGGCCTTGGAAGGATCCGCCTCTCCCCAGGGTGCACGGAGCTTCCAGAGGCTGTTGCAGGTCCCGGGTGGGGAGGGAGGGATATGGGGTCTTCAGGACCTCCCTGGGCTTTTGACTGTGCCTGGGTGACCTTGGGGTCAGGTGTCTTGCTGAAAACTTCCCAAGGGCCCATTCGCTGGCTGCCTGGGGACCCGCCTGGGAGCTTTGACCGCGCACGGCTGTGCGGCTCCTGCCGGGCCAGCCGTCCCTCTGCCGGCACGGCCGCGCTGCCTGTGGTTTGCAAGGGTTTTATGGGAGCTTTGCACGCACGTGTTCATAGCTGAAACTGGCCTTTATTTTCTTTTCCTGTATTCTCTTTGCCCAATTTCAAGGTTATTCAACTCTCCTACAGTGAGCTGGGCAGATTTCTTTCTATTCTGGAACTGTGAGGATAATATGCCTGCTTCCTGAACTGTTAGTAAAACGCATGTGTAAATCTATTCGGCGAGAAATTTTTTAAACAGCCAGTTTAATTTCTTTTTTGAGTAAGGGTTTATGCAGGTTTTCTATTGGAGTCAATTTCGTATTTTAAATTTTTCTAGAATTTTTTTCATTCTCAAATTCAATATCCTGTATACAAACTTTCTCTTTAATGTCAGTAAAAAGACTGTTTACTTGGCTTTTAACAAGCCTCTACAGCATCTATTTTTTCTCGTTTTTTTAGCCCCAGATAGGCAGTGAGAAGTTGAGGTTTCTGTCCCGTGTGCTTTGTCCAGACCTTGTTTGTTCTTGGTCCCCAGGAGGAATCCAGGAAGCCCAGCCGGCAGGTGGCGGTGGCTGTTTTTAACCTGAACACATGGTTGTCACTCAAGCTAAATTCCGTTAAAGAGACGTGGAGATTGGGGTCAGTTCTTGCCCACTTGCATCTGTTTGTCCAGTTACTGCTCAAAGCTCAGGGAGCGACTCGTGGTGACACCCCAGAGCTGAGTGTTCACGGCATCGTTTTCCTCACAGAATAAAACCGTGACTGAGTGAAGAGCGTCCCCGTCACAAGGGAACGTTCGTTTCTGCCGCTGGACAGATGAGGAGACTGAGGGTCTGAGCAGTGAGGCGGCTCCCCCGGACCTCGCCCCGTCACGGCGGAGCGGGGCACACAGGCCTCTCTGCTTCTGCCGCAGCTTTCCGCCGCCCTCTGAGACACTGGAAATCCAGGTCTTTTGTCTGCTTGGCATCCTGACAGGGTAACCATGGAAACGATCATACATGGGTTCTCAAAATAGACAGTTCTTTCTGCTTTTGACAGCACAGAGTCTGCTGAAAGGATGGGCTGTGCCTGGAGCCAGAGGTTTCTTAGACTACGGGGTTATGACCGCGGAGACCCTCCGTGGGACCCCGGCCGTGTGCTGGGCCGGTACCGGGAGGAGTGACAGCCAAAGCTCATTCACTGAGCGCTTAGCACGTGCATGTGCCGCTCTGAGTTTGCGTCTGATTAAGTCCTCAGAGCTACCCGGTGGTGGAGGTGCTACATTGTTTACTGTACGGATGAGGAAACTGAGTTCAGCCGACCCTTGAACAACAAGGGGGTTAGGGGATCCAGCCTTCCCAGGCAGTTGAAAATCCATGCATGACTTTTGTTTTTTTTTTGGTAGAGACGGGGTCCCAGTATTGCCCAGGCCCGTCTCGAACTCCTGGCCTGGCCTCAAACGATCCTCCCGCCTCAGCCTCCCAAAGTGCTAGGATTACAGGCCTGAGCCACACATGTAACTTTTGACTCCTCCAAGACTTGACTACTAATAGCCTACTATTGCCAGAATCCTTACTGATAACATAAACAGTCAATTAACACATGAACAGCCGAGTGTCTACTTACATAGTGGCATCTTAGCATAGTGGCATCTATGGCATACTTAGCTTTTTCTTTTTTTGATATTTCTAGGCTTTGTGGTTAGTCTGAGAATTTTTTCCAATTGTGGCAAATCTCCAAAAAGTTTTCCAATATTTTTATTGAAAAAAAATTGCTCGTGAGTGGACCCTTGCAGCTCAAACCCAAGTTGTTCTAGAGTCAACTCTATGTCCACTTCCCATTGCTGCTGTCACAAATTGTCACAAGCTTAGTGGCTTAAAACAACACAAAATGTCACAGCGCAATTCTGGAGCCCAGAAGTGCAGGATCGAGGTGTCGGCAGGGCCGGTTCCCGCTGGAGGCCACAGGGGAGACTGTTTCCTCCCCTCTTCCAGCTCCGAGAGGTGCCTGGCTCCTTGCTGATGGTCCGGGCGCGCCTCGCCACCTCTGCTTCCCCCGCCCCTCTCTCCTGCCCTGGTCTCTCTTCTCTCTTTTCGCGAGGCCCCACCCTGCCGTCACACCAGCCCACCCACAGGATCCAGGGTCACCTTCCCATTGCCAGATCCTTAGCTTAATCTCAGCTGAAAGTCCCTCTTGCCACGTGAGGTGACACATGTACAGGTGCCAGGGAGTAGGATGGAGACACCTCTAGGGGTCATTATTGTCTACCATGTTGAGGCACAGAGAGGCTAAGACATTTGCTCAAGGTCACATGGCTAGGGAGAGCCAGGTTAGAGCCTCACGCAGTCTCATGCCGCGGCCCTGAGCTCTTTCTCAATCTTCACAGAAGCCTTGAGAACCAAAACCCTTCTGGGAATTGGGGGTGAGCCAGGCTCACACAAAGGGGCCGTGTGGGGTGACTCCCATGGCTCACCCTGGCAATAGGTCTGTGACAGAAAGACCAGACCCAGCCCAGACCCTGCAGCTGTCTGGGGGTAGAGCCAGGGCAAAGTCCCCAGCAGTGGGAACAGGCAGTGCAAAGGCCCTGTGGCTAGATCCTGAGTCTGTGTGGCAGGAGCGAAGCAAGGGGGAGATAGAGGGTGAGGTCAGAAAAGTGCGTGGCTGGAGAAGGGGTCACATCAGGAGGCGTTATCGCCGTGGCAAGAGCTTTGGGTTTACTCTGGAAGTGACGGGCACCACAGGGTGATCTGAGCGGGGAGACCTGGCCTGGCGGTGTTTTAACAGGGTCCCTGCGGTGCCGAATGGCGAAGGGCCGGGCGGAAGAGGGGCCTGCCGGGGGTTAGCGTGTTAGCGCAGGTGAGAGATGCTGGCGCGGTGGGCACGTGCAGGAGGTGCGGATGGCTGAGTCCTGCGTCCACGCGGAAGGTCGAGCCCACCGGATTTTCGGCCAAACTGGATGGAGATGAGGAGAGAGCATCGGGATGGCTTCGGGCTCTGCGGAGATGAGGCTCCGGCCCCGTGGGCTCAGGGAGGAGGCGCCGGAAGCAGACTGATAAATTAGCAGGAGTGTGAGAGTCGGGAGCCACAGCTGCTCCGATGCAGTTGGCTCCGCAGGGGGTCGGCAAAGGCTTCCCTGAAGAGTGAGGAGGACCCGGGCAGCAGGGCATGGGGGATGCCCCTCGGGGCTGAGGGGAGCTGGCTGGATTGGGGGTGAGGGAGGCTTTTGGGTGCGAAGACACAGCGGGGGACAGAGCATACTGGGCTGGGTTTTTTTTGTCCAGTGGGGACCATCCCACGGTGCCCAGCAGAGGGCAGTACGAGCAGGGAGGGACAGTTGCCAACTTTTCTTCAGTGAGCATTTGTTGTGTCCACTGGTGGCCTTGTAGGAACTCCAGGTCCCCTCCCAACTCTGCACAGCCTCAGGGGCGGGAAGGAGGCCACGAAAGCCCCCCCCCCAACAGTGGCATCCCCTGGCGTGGATGAGGAGGCCACACAAGGCCCCCCCCAACAGTGGCATCCCCTGGCGTGGATGAGGAGGCCACGCAAGGCCCCCCCCACAGTGGCATCCCCTGGCGTGGATGAGGAGGCCACACAAGGCCCCCCCCCACAGTGGCATCCCCTGGCGTGGATGAGGAGGCCACACAAGGCCCCCCCCAACAGTGGCATCCCCTGGCGTGGATGAGGAGGCCACACAAGGCCCCCCCCAACAGTGGCATCCCCTGGCGTGGATGAGGAGGCCACGCAAGGCCCCCCCCACAGTGGCATCCCCTGGCGTGGATGAGGAGGCCACACAAGGCCCCCCCCAACAGTGGCATCCCCTGGCGTGGATGAGGAGGCCACACAAGGCCCCCCCCAACAGTGGCATCCCCTGGCGTGGATGAGGAGGCCACACAAGGCCCCCCCCACAGTGGCATCCCCTGGCGTGGATGAGGAGGCCACACAAGGCCCCCCCCAACAGTGGCATCCCCTGGCGTGGATGAGGAGGCCACACAAGGCCCCCCCCAACAGTGGCATCCCCTGGCGTGGATGAGGAGGCCACGCAAGGCCCCCCCCACAGTGGCATCCCCTGGCGTGGATGAGGAGGCCACACAAGGCCCCCCCCAACAGTGGCATCCCCTGGCGTGGATGAGGAGGCCACACAAGGCCCCCCCCAACAGTGGCATCCCCTGGCGTGGATGAGGAGGCCACACAAGGCCCCCCCCAACAGTGGCATCCCCTGGTGTGGATGAGGAGGCCACGCAAGGCCCCCCCCCCAACAGTGGCATCCCCTGGCGTGGATGAGGAGGCCACACAAGGCCCCCCCCCACAGTGGCATCCCCTGGTGTGGATGAGGCACCTGGTGTCCTCCTCCTCCTGCTACTCAACCCTGAACACGGCTTGTCTGGGCTCATGTGCTCGATCCACCCACGTGGGGGTCCTTGTGTCAGACCAGAGCAGAGGAGGGACCCGCTGCCAGGGCAGCCAGGAGCGGCAACCAGGCAGGACCCCATCTGTCCCTCTACTCCTCCGGGCCGCCACCCACCATGTTCCCCGCCTCGTGGACCTGCAGGCCCCCCACTGTCTGTGTCTCCCCAAGTCTGACCGACCTGCACACCTGTCCCTGGCGGTGTGGCCGACGCCCGTGCATTTTCCACCATCTAACCCTGATCTCCCCTCACCCCGGCCCACCTCCCCACCCACGCCCGGAGGAAAGACTGTCCCCTTGCTAACAATGACAGAGCAGAGCGTGGCAGAGCACTCGGGGACCACTTCCAGCCGGGTCAAGGCTTCACCGCTGGGCCTGGAAACTGAAGTGCAATGACAGCGGGTTGGGGAAGATGTCAGGAGACGATGGAGGGGAGACAGCAGGCAGCACCGGAAGGCTCTATCTGCAGGGATGCTGTGATGACCAATGACCAAGGCAGGATTCCTGCCCAAGGGAGCTCACAGCCCCGTGAGGTGACTGTGCCCCTCGGCCAGTGCCGCAGAAGAGGTCGTCCAGGGGCTTGCAGGCAGCAAACACGAACATTTGATTTATTTGGAGAGCATCTGAGCGATACTCACAGAGAGCAGGGTATGCGAGTTGGGGTTCTGAAGGATATATAGGAGTTAGTAGGAAAGATGGGCTAAAAATGGGAAAGAAAACTTCAGGAAGAAAAAATGATATGAAAAAATAACTAGAAATACCTACACAGTTTAATTGAGCCACTACTCCGAGTCCCGCACTGGGCCGGGTGTCTGCAGGTATTACCTCTGGAGGTCCCATCATGTTTGCTCTCCAGATGAGGGAACTTGGGCTCAGAGAGGTTCAGGGATTCTCCTGGGGTCACACAGCATGTTCTGCTCTGCTGTGCTTTGCTCTGCTGTGGTGAGGCAGGGGCTAGGGGAAGCTGAGTGAGATGCCCAGGGCACGACCTTGCAGGAGGTGCTCACTGAGAGCCTTAGATGGATGCTGTGCCCTGGAGGCCTGGCTGGCCTCAGCCTGGTGGAGGCGCTGGGGCCCTGGCAGAGATGGGTTTGGTGGGCCGCAGGGGGAGGCTGTGTATGTGAGGCCCCAGCAGCTACAAGTGAGGTCAGCTATAAGTAGGAGCTTAAACCTTGATCCCATGGGCACTGGGGAGACACAGAGGGCTCTAGCAGGAGGAGGAGGCCACCAGAGCTGTGTGTGAGGCTGGAAGGAAGGTGGCACCAGCTGTCAGGCATCACCTGTGGTTTCCCTTGACGCATAGACCTTCAGAGCCACCCCACGCCTTGGCTGGCTCCCCGAGTCCCCTCCACTGCGAGTCGCCCAGGGAGGAGGAGAATGTGGTTGTCAGGGAACCAGCTTGAGCCATGAGAGCCTTAATTATGCAAAATCATTAGAAGAAAACAGGATTTCTGCTGATTCAGAGCCCTCCCACTTTTAAATAATTAGGGCAGGGGGAGACAGATGGGGTTGAGCCCATCGCAAGTGACAGGGGCGCTGAGACACGTTTCTTTAAACTCTTGGCAGCAGTAATTACCATGGAATGTCCTTCGCGACTTGTCAGTTAGAAGGGTGTCCCCTTGCCACTCGCTAGGGGGTGTGTATGGGGGGCCAGGGGTTGATATGAATATTAGAGCTCACTGTCTTGAAAAAAATGTACCGTATCAAAAATTTCATAGAAATGTTTAAAAAGAAAAATAAGAACTTTTTCGGGCTTATTAATATCTCTTTCCATTTATCTTTTGTAGTTCTGGTCCTTTTGTCCTTAAAAACCATCAAAAATGCCCAAGCACAGCCAGAATTGGGCTACAATGGGCCAGTGCCCTTGCGTGTTTCTGTTTCAGCTGCTGATTAGGTTATCCTCTTGGCCTTTGACCTCTCGGGGTCCTCTTCCTCCAGGCTGGCGGGAGGCTCCGCCAGCCACTCTGCTCTGTGACACCCAGTGCAGGACGGATGTGCCTCTGCGATCCTGGTCCCCGTCCACCCACCTCACCCCACAAGCCCTCGAGGTTTGGGAAGTCTGGCTGAGGAGACCCCTGAGCAGGCCGGGGTGCAGGAAGGCCACCCCCCACAGTCGGCGCCTTTTATGACACGGCTCCTGTCCCGGCCCCTAGCGGCAGAAATGACAGCTCAGGCCGGAGAGGGTCGGCCTCTCACCTGGCCAGGTGTGAGTGGGGCCACCCGTCACGCTGAGATTTCCCCCCTCGCCTGGGTCCCTCTTCCCTCAAACTCTCCCCCAGATGTCAGGTCTGTACCTCGCGCTCATTCACGGACAACACAGATCTCACTGCTGTTAGTTTAAGGAAAAATCAAGTACGAACTCTTTTTCCCCTTTATTCTAGGCATTTGAGAGAAAAGAATTGTCATTGATCTTTTTGTGCCTTGACAAAGACAAACTACAGATATATACACCTGCATAAATAATGATGCCAATTTAATTATTATTGTCAGGGCGCAAAACAGTCTTGTGTGAATTGACCAATCAGAATTCAGATGTTTAAGGGGCCAAAGGTGACTCCCCAGGAGACCTTTGCAGTGTGGCATCCAGCGTCACCAGCAGGCACAGAGGGCAGCGTGTCGAGTACAGGCCTGGCTTCAAATCTCTTTCTCCCACCCTGACGCTGGGCGAGGATTTCCGCTGCCTGCGCTCAGACGGGGACGCTAACGGGGTGTCCTCACTGGGGGATCAGCCGAGCTGATAGCAGGAAGTCCCCGCACGGAACCTGAACGCGTTCCGTAGACATCGTTCGCACGGAGGAGCCTGCCCAGAGCCAGCTCTGCCCCTTGGAGGGCCGGGTGGGCCTGGTGCCTGCTAAACGCTTCCTTGCAGGTCTGCTGGAAGCAGGGGCGTCTGTCGTCCCGACCCCGTGGGCGGGAGCAGCCAGTGACGGTCATCGCTTCTCTGTCTTGCAGTCTTTGAAGAGCCCGAGGACCCCAGTAACCGCTCCTTCTTCTCAGAAATCATCTCCTCCGTGTCGGACGTGAAGTTCAGCCACAGCGGCCGGTACATGCTCACCCGGGATTACCTCACGGTCAAGGTCTGGGACCTGAACATGGAGGCGAGACCCTTAGAGACCTACCAGGTGGGTGCCACGGTGGGAGACCCCCCACCAGGTCTCCCTTCCCTGTGCTGAGGCCCCGTGCAGGGGCTTTCACAGGCCATCTGTAGGAGGAGACAGTGAGGCTCAGCCCAGCCTTGCAGGGAGCCAGGCCTGCAGTCCCCGGCCAAGGGTCCCGACGGGCGGGGAGGGAGGGGGAACAGAGGAGCACCAGGCATTGGGCAGGGAGGGGGCAGAGGAGCACCACCCATTGCGACTGTGGGTGCAGGCAATGGCGGCCGCCCTCTCCAGGAGCCGGTGTGCGCGGCCTCACCGGTCTCACCATTGAGCGAGTTAGGCATTGCCCTTCTGGGCGACCCTCTCAAGCAGCGCGTGCGGAGCCTGTTACGTTTCTAGATCCTCAGCGCAGCTTGTGAATCAGGCAAGGGTCACCAGGAGGACGCTGGGGCTGGGGAGGGATGAGCAGGGTCAGGCCCCCTGTGGGGAGCTGCATGGCCTTCTCCAGCCACCCTGTCTGCAATAGATAGCAGTGGTCCCTCCCCCAGGGCCTTCTCTGCACTCCACTGTCCCTTTTATCCCCTACTGCCTGCCTTGGGCTCTTCAGGGAAACAGAACCAACAGGATGGGGGGGGGGCGGTGAGAGAGGGAGGGAGCGACCTTAAGGAATTGGCTCCCATGGTTGTGGAGGTGTGGCCTGTCTGAAATCTGCAGGGCAGCCTGGTGACCCAGGGGAGAGTTCCAGTCTGAGCCCGAAGGCCATCCGCTGGCCGCGCTCCCTCCCCAGGGAGGGAGGTGAGTCTTTGTCTGCTCAGGCCTCAGACTGACCGGAGGAGGCCCACCCACACGGTGGAGGGCAGTGATTTCAGTGTTCATCTCATCTAAAAAATACCTTCACAGAAACATCTAGAATAGGATTTGACCGAGTATCTGGGTACCGTGGCCCAGCCAAATTGACACATGAAATTAACCATCGTGGGGCCCTCACATCCTCTGCATTCATTGGCCTTTCTGCCTCCCAGGTTCCAACACCAGGAGTGGAAACCAGGCTTATTGTGACGCAGAGGGCAGGGCCTGTGCCCAGGGGTCCCGGCAGCCCCAGCCCCAGCAGAGGTGGCACATGAGGCCCTCTGGGTACAGAGCTTGTAGGATCGGGCTGCAGCCAGGGGGACGCAGGTCCTGGGGCGTCCCCATCTCTCCTGTGGTGCCAGGCCATCCTGGGGAAGGGTCTTGGTCAACCACTGATAAGCTGTGTGACCTTGGGACAGTCACTTAACCCCTCTGAGCCTCGGTGCCTCACGTTGTGGTCAGGTGGCGAGTCCCCTCTTTTGTGATGTCCCCTTTTCTCCATGAGGGCTGCCCTTGTGTTCATGGTTCACGACAGTTGTTACCCTCAAGGGCATGACCCACGCCAAGCACTGTCCCTCACTCAGGCCCAGGTTTGCTGTCAGTGCTTCAAAGGTGAGGAAACAGAGGCTCAGAGAGGTGAAGTCACTTGTGCAAGATCACACAGCTGGGGAGGGGTGGAGCCAGGATGGGGACCCCAGGAGGTCCTGGCCCTGTGCTGTGAGTGTTCCCTTTGTCACGGTGAACTCTGCCTCCTTCTGTAGCAGGTGCTGTCCCCTCTCTGGCTGCAGCCGAAAGGTCGGCCGTGTGCTGTGGGCCCCTCGGGCGAGCAGGGCCATGTCGGGTACTGTCCAGACCCTTGCTGCTCTTCGAGACCCTTCCCGTGGGGGGGCCAGGGCAGTCAGGGCACCCTGTGGACTCACGTCGTCCCCTTCATTCACCAGGTCCACGACTACCTTCGGAGCAAGCTCTGCTCCCTGTATGAGAATGACTGCATTTTCGACAAGTTCGAATGCGCCTGGAACGGGAGTGACAGGTAACCCCCAAGCCTTGGCCCCGCCCCCCTCACAGTCGGGAGTTTCTGCCCCTTAGGAGCAGGTAACCTGGGCGAGGTGCATCATGGGTTAATAAGCCTTGATGGATCAAGGCGGTGCAATGTGGTGCACCCCTGTAGCAGGTGCAGTGGAGTGGGGTGCACCCCTGTAGCAGGTGCGGTGGAGTGGGGTGCACCCCTGTAGCAGGTGCGGTGGAGTGGGGTGCACCCCTGTAGCAGGTGCGGTGGAGTGGGGTGCACCCCTGTAGCAGGTGCGGTGGAGTGGGGTGCACCCCTGTAGCAGGTGCGGTGGAGTGGGGTGCACCCCCTGTAGCAGGTGCGGTGGAGTGGGGTGCACCCCTGTAGCAGGTGCGGTGGAGTGGGGTGCACCCCCTGTAGCAGGTGCGGTGCAGTGGGGTGCACCCCCTGTAGCAGGTGTGGTGGAGTGGGGTGCACCCCCTGTAGCAGGTGCGGTGGAGTGGGGTGCACCCCCTGTAGCAGGTGCGGTGGAGTGGGGTGCACCCCCTGTAGCAGGTGTGGTGGAGTGGGGTGCACCCCTGTAGCAGGTGTGGTGGAGTGGGGTGCACCCCCTGTAGCAGGTGTGGTGGAGTGGGGTGCACCCCTGTAGCAGGTGTGGTGGAGTGGGGTGCACCCCTGTAGCAGGTGTGGTGCAGTGGGGTGCACCCCTGTAGCAGGTGTGGTGCAGTGGGGTGCACCCCCTGTAGCAGGTGTGGTGGAGTGGGGTGCACCCCTGTAGCAGGTGTGGTGGAGTGGGGTGCACCCCTGTAGCAGGTGCGGTGGAGTGGGGTGCACCCCTGTAGCAGGTGCGGTGCAGTGGGGTGCACCCCTGTAGCAGGTGCGGTGGAGTGGGGTGCACCCCCTGTAGCAGGTGCGGTGCAGTGGGGTGCACCCCCTGTAGCAGGTGCGGTGGAGTGGGGTGCACCCCTGTAGCAGGTGCGGTGGAGTGGGGTGCACCCCCTGTAGCAGGTGCGGTGGAGTGGGGTGCGCCCCCTGTAGCAGGTGCGGTGGAGTGGGGTGCGCCCCCTGTAGCAGGTGCGGTGGAGTGGGGTGCGCCCCCTGTAGCAGGTGCGGTGGAGTGGGGTGCACCCCTGTAGCAGGTGCGGTGGAGTGGGGTGCACCCCCTATAGCAGGTGCGGTGCAGTGGGGTGCACTCCTGTAGCAGGTGCGGTGGAGTGGGGTGCACCCCCTGTAGCAGGTGCGGTGGAGTGGGGTGCACCCCTGTAGCAGGTGCGGTGGACTGGGGTGCACCCCTGTAGCAGGTGCGGTGGAGTGGGGTGCACCCCCTGTAGCAGGTGCGGTGGAGTGGGGTGCACCCCCTGTAGCAGGTGCGGTGGAATGGGGTGCACCCCTGTAGCAGGTGCGGTGGAGTGGGGTGCACCCCTGTAGCAGGTGCGGTGGAGTGGGGTGCACCCCCTGTAGCAGGTGCGGTGGAGTGGGGTGCACCCCCTGTAGCAGGTGTGGTGGAGTGGGGTGCACCCCTGTAGCAGGTGCGGTGGAATGGGGTGCACCCCCTGTAGCAGGTGCGGTGGAGTGGGGTGCACCCCCTGTAGCAGGTGTGGTGGAATGGGGTGCACCCCTGTAGCAGGTGTGGTGGAATGGGGTGCACCCCCTGTAGCAGGTGCGGTGGAGTGGGGTGCACCCCCTGTAGCAGGTGTGGTGGAATGGGGTGCACCCCCTGTAGCAGGTGCGGTGGAATGGGGTGCACCCCCTGTAGCAGGTGCGGTGGAGTGGGGTGCACCCCCTGTAGCAGGTGTGGTGGAATGGGGTGCTCCCCTGTAGCAGGTGTGGTGGAGTGGGGTGCACCCCTGTAGCAGGTGTCGTGGAGTGGGGTGCACCCCTGTAGCAGGTGTGGTGGAGTGGGGTGCACCAACTGTAGCAGGTGTGGTGGAGTGGGGTGCACCCCTGTAGCAGGTGTGGTGGAGTGGGGTGCACCCCCTGTAGCAGGTGTGGTGGAGTGGGGTGCACCCCTGTAGCAGGTGTGGTGGAGTGGGGTGCACCCCCTGTAGCAGGTGTGGTGGAGTGGGGTGCACCCCTGTAGCAGGTGTGGTGGAGTGGGGTGCACCCCCTGTAGCAGGTGTGGTGGAGTGGGGTGCACCCCTGTAGCAGGTGTGGTGGAATGGGGTGCACCCCCTGTAGCAGGTGTGGTGGAGTGGGGTGCACCCCTGTAGCAGGTGTGGTGGAGTGGGGTGCACCCCCTGTAGCAGGTGTGGTGGAGTGGGGTGCACCCCTGTAGCAGGTGTGGTGGAGTGGGGTGCACCCCCTGTAGCAGGTGTGGTGGAGTGGGGTGCACCCCTGTAGCAGGTGTGGTGGAGTGGGGTGCACCCCTGTAGCAGGTGTGGTGGAGTGGGGTGCACCCCTGTAGCAGGTGTGGTGGAGTGGGGTGCACCCCTGTAGCAGGTGTGGTGGAGTGGGGTGCACCCCTGTAGCAGGTGTGGTGGAATGGGGTGCACCCCCTGTAGCAGGTGTGGTGGAATGGGGTGCACCAACTGTCCACGCTATAGTTCAAGGTGCAGGAAATGGAACTTTCCTCATCTGTAACTAGACGGAACATTCTGTGGGTGGCAGTGGGAACATAGTTCAGGGTCCCCAGCGATGTGCCCTCCCCCAGCTTGTCAGAAGTGAGGGCTGCACCCCAGTACCTCGTTCTCCATGGGGAGGAAAGGGTTTGTCCCTTGGTCACTGTCATCTGTCCCCACCTGTTTGCCCTGAGACAGCCTCGACCTCACACACTGGTCCACCTGTCCCTCTTCCTACAATCACGGCGGCTGTGGCCGCTTCTTTCTGGTGATGGCCCCGCTCAGGCCACTAGGGCTCGGGTCACCTCACAGCTCCTGCACCTTGCAGGGCTGGCTGTGACCCGCAGGTCCAGCCGCTCTCACAGCCCCACCAGCCTGGGACACAGCCCTCAGCACCTGGTGTGTCTTCCTGTGTCCCCCTAGCCTGGGCTCCTGCCAGGGCAGGTGCAGAAAGAGAGGGCCGTGGCAGGGCCCGTGGGGTCCTCACCTCGTGTCTCTTCTCCCCACAGCCCGGGGACTCTTCCTCTAGCCTGATGCGGGAAACCCCCTCCTCTGTCCACTCCTTCCAAGCCACGCTGGCTGTCGCTCCGGGTCCTACAGGGCATGAGGCCCTGACGGAAAAGGCTCCTCCCCGCTAGCTCTGCAGCTGAGGGGCTCTCAGGGCCTCCTCCTCTGCTGCTTGAGGCCTGGACACTCCGGTCCAGCTGCCCGAATGCAGAAGGGGGTCTGCAGGGGAAAAGGCAACAAAGGGACAAAGACCACACTGGCTGCTGGATCAGAAAATCACCCACCACGTTCCGGTCAGAGGAGCCGGTGTGGCGTTGCCTCCCTCCCCGCAGTCAGTCCAGGGCGGTGCTCAAGGAGGGTGGAGTGAGGGCCACAGCCCTGACTCAGGTGTCAGGCAGGGGGTGTGTCCACCACGTGGACGGCGTCAGTCACTTGACAGGCCTGGGCTCTCCGGAACTTCTGAGGGTGGCCAGTGCTGCTGTGGTCATGTGGAAGCTTCCATGCTGTGATCCTGTGGCTTTGAGCAGCACACTGGGACCGTGAGCGTAGCTTGGGGTGGGGGGGCGGGCAGACACGGGAGGGACAGGACCAGGGGGGAGCCGCCCCGGGAGCAGGGCTGGCTCCAGGTGGGGCCAAGCCGTTGTGTCCAGGGACGGATTCCCTAGAGTTGCCGCCATCCTGGGGTTCCCCAGACCCGTGGGGTCTCCAAGCAGAGCCGTGCTCAGCCAGAGGGGCCGACATGGTAGCCACCGGGGTCCACTGAAGGACACTTAGAAAACCAGGACGGAGCCCCGGCCTGAGACTGGGTGACACGGCTGGGTCTGCCTGGACACGGGGCGCTCTCCCCGGGTGGACGCCCCAGGCCGAGGCTCCCAGACACTCCTGGACTGCAGGCCCTGACACATGGGGGGCCAGTGAACAGCGGCAGTAGGTTTCCAGAGGGGGTGGTTGTTAGAGTTGCAGGAGAGGGACTTACGCTGTAACTAGGTGATTCCAACCCAGCTACTGTGTGGGTTTGGGGGGTCAGCTCCCTGTTGGTTGGGACCCACTTCCTGTCCTTCCTTCAGGCTGCCACCAGGGGGTGCCTGTGGCCAGGCAATGCCTGTTCCCAGCGCCAGGAGAAGCCACCGCCCTGTCCTGCCTTTCACCGGCCACTTCCCGAGTGCACTTTACACCCCAGCCACCCCCAGTCCTCGTGCCCCCCAGGCTCTGTTCTGGCCCCCAGCACACTGCCCCGGGGCACACTCCACCTGACTCGCTCTGTTGTCACCTCCTCCAGGAAGCCTTCAGGGTCCTCTCTGCCTCGCCCCAGGCTCCTGGGCTTTCCTCTTGTGTCTTGGCATTTATCATGTTTTCTCCTTGCCTCTGTCCTTGTTTGCCTCCCCCAAAGGGCGGGATGATCTCTCTCAGGGCCTCAGAGTGTCCAGTCAGTGGTTGTTGACATTTCTGGAAGGCGTAGAGGTGTGCCACCACCTTCTACTTCATTCTGAGCCCAGCGTACCCTGTGGATGGGGATCCCAAGATGAACAGACGCTGGGCCCTGCCTTCCAGGAGCTCAGAGGCTAAGGGCAGAAGCAAACGTTGCCCCCAGGACCCCACGTCCTTGCAGACAAAGCACACCGTCTGAATCCTGCCTGGCTCCCAGTTGCCTCTCATATAGACGTCCCCATTGACAGTGTCCCCACTTTATAGCTGGGCCGCCAGGGAAGTGCCAAAACCGTCCCAGCAGCATGACTGAAAGCCCTGGGTGTGGCCCCTACCCGACTCCAGGAAGGCAATTGTGGCAGCCTGCTGGGAGGGAAGGGCAGCAGCTCTGTGCCAGGCCCCTCAATTTCTGGCCCACATTCTACCATCTGCCCACTGTGTGCTCCTGTAAGTCTCTGGGCCTCGCCGTCTGCTCACCTGGAAAGTGGTTCTAATCAACTGTGTCCTTTGTGGCTGTTTTGAGGAGGAGAGTGTGTGTGAAGCCCTTGGCAAGGTCTTGGTCCACACTGGCAGTAGGTGCTCCAGTGCCTTTGCCCCTCCCTGGTTACCCACTTGGCCCTCCAACACCAGCTCCAATGGCCCCTCCTCCCTGAAGCTCTCCTCTATCTGTTCTCCTGGGTGGGAGGGATTTGTGCCAACTGAGCATCTTCAGTTTGCAGCAGGGGAACAAGCCTAAGCTTATGCCGAGAAGTCCCAGGCAAGGCTCTGCCAAGGACTCTCACTGTCCCTCTGGGGCCATCTCCTTCTCTCTATCCTTTCCCATCTTCGATCCTCCCTGCTTTTCCTTATATACTGGCCTATCCTCACCCACTGTGGACGGCATCCCCGTCCGTGCTGGGATGACGGCCCCAGAGAGGTCCACTGTCCATTATCCTCACAGCCCCCAGCCCCTCCCTCAAACCTACATAAAACTCTCATGGAAGGATCTGATTGGCTCTGTTTGGGTCACATGGTCACATTTTGGGCCAATCAGCACAGACATGACTATCACATGCACAGTTGGCCAGGCCAGGGGTTGAGTAGAGCACTGTGATTGACAGTCCACAGGGATGGGGCAGGAGGCTTTCCCCAGAGGAAAGAGGACTGGGGACACAAGCAGCCAGCATTGTGATCCCCACATGCAGATGGGTAAAGCGAGGCTAGGAGAGGTGAAGCAGCCTGCCTAGATGCAAGCTGTGGCAGGGCTGCCCTTTTTCCTGTTAAGGGGACCTTCTGGAATTTAAGACAACATTTATGAATGTGAGGAATGAGCCATCTTTTCCTGGCGTGGGTTTGCAAGGTGCTGGGACGTGATGTTGCACGACGAGAGCAGGCGCCTGTCAGCTGAGTCCGCACCTGAACGCCCGGAGGATGAGTGACTGTGGGTTTGCAACGGCTTTAATTACCTCACTCTTTTCCCACTAAATGGAGCAGAGGAGCCAGCATTGGGCTTTGTTTTGTGAACTGTTCCCTAAAGAGCAAAGGAGGGGGACGCCTTCCCCCTTTGCTGGGTGTGGGAGGGAGTGTGGCCTCCGAGCCAGCCCCCCGTGCCTGGGCAGGGCCCTTCCCTGCGAGTCAGCCCTCCCTCCGCTCTCGGTCATCCACGCGCCTTCCCCCTGCTTCCCTGTCTCCTCTCTGAGTCACAGACCACTCGGGCAGGGCCTCAGGCCACACTGACCATTGGAATCAGGAGGTCCCTGTTGGCACTTAGTAAAGAGAGGAGAGAGGTACCGAGCCCAGCACTGTCCATGCTCACCGGGGCTGGGCTCCCTCGTGGGCTCCAGTTTTGATAGATGGGAAAACCAGGCTTATAAATGTGCCCGGGGCGGGCCAGAGCCCAGGGCCCTGACGACACCATCCGAGCTCAGTGTGAGCCTTTGTCTTCCAGCTCTGAGCAACAGGCAGGCAGAGAGGGTCTCCATCCTCGTTTTGACAGTGAGGTCAGCTGGGGGGAGTAAGCCGGAGAACAGACCCCCAAATCAAATGGCCCCGCAGCTCAGGGTGGGCCAACGCTGCCCAGCTCCTGACCCCACTGTGGGCCCTTCTGCTCCGCAGCAGCTACTTGGGCGGGGCAGGAAGGCTTGGCCTGTGGAGCTTCTGACAAACACAGCTGCTCCACCTGCAAGCTGCTGAGTCCACTGCCCGGGCCGGGCCGGTGGGGGCTCTGAACTCCTCAGGCTCTGGGAGGGACCACTTCATAAGGCCATCGTAGAGCTGTCCCCAGGCGGAGGTCACAGGAGAAGCCCGAAGGGGAGAGGGCTGCTTGCCCTGCCTCTGTCTGGGGCTGTCCACCTCGCTGCTGCCTCGTGCATTTGCGAAATTCCAGCACGCGTCCCGGGCCTGGCCCTCCACAGATGCAGGATTCACCTCTGACAAAATGGGGCTGCAAGCCTCTGGCCCCGGCAGCACTACCGCCCCTGCACGATTTCCCGTGGGATCCTGGCAGTTGTCCCCCACGCCCCACCACCCTGGACAGAGCTTGAGCCCAGGGGATGCCTGTTGAGCAGTGAAGTTGGGGCCGGGGGCATCTGGCAGCCTCCAGACGGGTCCCCGCCGGGTAAGCTGCCAAGCGGGGCTGGCCTGATGGGGTTGTGCTGGGGTCAGGAGGCCTGAGCTCATCCCAGCTGGGGGCCCCTGGGCCGTCAGCTGCCTGGGGTCTGCAGATTTAGGTCCCAGCGTTCCTCAGCAGAGATGGCACCCAGCGCCTGCCCAGGAGGACTTCTATTTGTGGGTGCAGTCCTGTGAGGCTGGGCAAAGGGAGCTGGCACAGAGGGCAGCCCTGGGAGGAGGGGAGTGGGTGGCGCCATCCATGGAGAAGTTGGAGACAGCCTCCTGGAAGAATTTGCCCAGAGGGTGGAAGGGCATTCAGATAGAGGGAACAGCATGTCGGAAGGCTCTGAAGTGAGGAAAAAAGTGATGTGGCCATAGCTTCATGTTGAGGCAAAGACAAAGTTACAGGGTTAGTAAGTCCTCCTGGCCTCCCCAGGGGGGTGTTGTGGAGAATCCAGTGTGGGGAACACGAGGCTGAGGGGGTCAGAGTAGGGAGGCCAGTGAGCAGGGGAGATGGTGGCAGTGTGGACAGAGAGGGTGCAGGAAAGGGCTGGACAGAGGGAGGACCGTGCACACCTCGGGGTGGAGCTCCCTGCACTCTGTACCCCACACCATTGCCCACGAGGGCCTCGAGCCGTAGAGGAAACGGGAACCCTGTCCCAGGAAGCAAATGATGCCGCTTAGGGTTCCTTCTAAATGGTCAAGACGTGGCCAAGCAGGAAGGCGCTTGCACCCTGGGAAGGCAGGGGCAGGTTTCCGGGGCTTTCTGCCTCAGCTCCCCGCCCACAGGCTGTGGGATCGCAGGAAGTCAGCTCCACCTGCGCCCGTCTGCAGACTGGGGCCACTGGCAACACCCCTCCATCGAGCTGTGAGCCCCCAGCCTGGCCCCCCTGCACCACCCTCTCACCTTCCTCTCGTGTCTTCAGGACCCCAGGGTGCAGGTGAGGCACCGGGGTGGGAGGGGACTCCCTAAGGCCGGAGGCCCAGCCATGTGCCCATCCCCAGGCAGCTGGTGGTCCGGCCTTCCCTGCAGCCCCCCTGCACACTGCCCTCCCCCTCTCTCGGCTCTCTCTCCATCTGTCTCTCACTGTCCCCTCTCATCCTCTTCCCTCTCTGTCTCTGTCTCTGTCTCTCCCCATCTCTCTGCCTCTCTCATTCTCTGTCCTTTCTCACGCACCCCCCTTCGGCCTCTCCTGTGCACCTCACCCGCTGAACCCCAAGAGCCCCTGTGCACCTGTGCCCCTCCCCGACCTCCCCTCCTCTCTCCTCGCTCACCTCGGGGACACGCCTGGGCTACGGCCCCCCACGTGTCTGCTGCCGCCCACCTGCTCCCTCTCCCCGGGCCGCGCCTTCCTGGGTCTGCGCCCACGGACCGTTTCCTCCCTGGGCCGTGCCTCCCGTTACCTTGAGGACAGGACCAGGGAGGCCTGAACCGGGGCACGTTGTTTCACCCTCCGAGCCTCGGCTTCCTGCCCCGCTCCGGGCGTGTCAGGTCCATGTGAACACGCACAGCGCCGGGCCACACAATGTCCAGTGTCCGGTCCAGATTGCCAGGGCCAGCCTGAGGAGCCCTGTGCCTGCAGCCGCTGCCCCCCGGCTCCACCTTGCCCAGCCTGGGGACGCTGTGGGACACGGGGTGGCCTGGGCGGCAGCAGCGGCACCAGCCCACAGCTCTTTCCTCTCTCTGAGCCTCGTGCGGGGCGAGCGCACTGGGAGCTGCCAGGATGGTGCGGTCGGTCGGTCCCAGCGGGCTCTGCACAGGATGCGGGCGCCCTCCTGCTGGGTTCTCCTTCTCCCAGGAGAACGGCTCTCGCGCTTCCATGTTTGATGCGGGCTCCTTCCTTTTTGAGGCCTGGCCTTGGTCCTGAGCTGCCAATAAAGGTATAGGACACTTGACCTGGCCAAGGGTCACATGAGCCCAGGTGGCAGCTGCTGGGTGCATGCCAGCCCTGGGGGCGCGCCTGTGAGACTGGATTTGGGCTGGTCCCTGGGTCCTCCCTGGGACAGTGACTTCAAGATGCCAGATCGCTGGTTCTGGGGCATTTGTGGGCTCAGCCCATCCCTGCTCCTGTGCCGGGTGGTCACATTGTAGTGAAGTCCCCAGGTCATAACGTAGGTGGCATTAGACCCAATCCCAGCCTGCCACAGGATGAGCCAACGTCTGAGGACAGGAGGGGGCTCCACAGGGCCGAGTGGGAGGCAGGACGGCGCAGGAGGGCGCTCTCCCGTCACCCCTCACGCCAGGCTCCGCCGCGGGGGCCTCCCCGCATGTCCTTTAACCGTCTCTGCAGCAAACAGGTCTGTTCACAGGAATTAAGGTTTTAGAGGCGGAATTTTAGAACAGAAAAGAATAGAGCCGGAAAGTACATTTGAAGTTTCCACCCACCCTCCCTTCACTTCCAGGGATTAGACAAATCTCTTAGGAAGGCGGAACCATTGGACTGGCCCCCGCCGCTCTCAGGCTTGGCGAGCCCTGCGTGGGACGCCGCAGTGTGCAGCGTCTCCCGCCCCTGTAGGTCCTTCCCACGAGGGCTGCGTCCCTGGCCTCGTGCCCCGCCACCCCCTGCAGCCTCTGCCTGGGCCAACCAGTGGGGGCCGCAAAGGAGCTGGAGCTGGGGTGGGCGGAGATAGGCCAGGTGCTCTGCCACCTCGGCCGACTGTGGCCTTTGGTGACAGCTCCTGACAGTGGCCTCTTCACACAGATGTCTCCCCACTTTCCTTTCCCGCCTCCCTCTGCCCCCTCAGTCTCTCTCTATCTCTGTCTTTCTCCGCATGTCTCCGTCTGTCTCTGTCTCTCTCTGGTGACGCCTCCCTCCCCTCACCTTCAGGCCTGGGGTTGGCAGGTGACAGAATCCCCAAACTTACCAGCCCCAGGGCATTGCACTTTCCCTTGTGGTTCCCTTAGAACCTTCCAGAACATTTGTAAGTAGCCTTTTCATGGCGCTCTTCTCCAACCCGCCCCTGGTGTGTGCTCCCCGCCATGCGGGCCCTGATGGACTCCCTCACCCGGTGAGCCTGGGTGCCCCAGACGCCGCAGGAGAGCCCCTGAGGGAGGCTGTCTGCCTGCTGGCACCCCCTCCCTCCCCTCAGAGGGGCCAACGCTGCAGACCGTGGGCTCCAGGAACCACGCGGGGTGGGCAGGAAGCACCGGAGCCACTCTGGGCCAAGCCGAAACCCTCAAGTCACCTCAAGGGACTGTTGGCCAAAACTTGCCAGTCCCCAAACTGAGGAGAAGGTTCTTTCCATAAGGAGTGAGCAGCCCAGAACGCCAAGCACAGACTTGCCAGGAAGCAGGGAGATTGGGTAGGGTCCCTTCCTTTTCACGGTGCGGCTCCTTCCACCTTAGGAGATAGCTAGCCGTCACCCCACCTGCTGCCCTCTGCCGGGGAGACGACCCTTCCCGGGCAGTTCCATGAGCCAGGCAGCAGGGGCGCCTTTCTGCCCCCACGTCACCATCCAGAGGGGATGGACAGGAAGAACTGGTCCACAGGCAAGAGGAGGTGGCACCTTCTCAGCAACCTGCCCATCCTCGCGTGCCTGGGAGGCCGACTCCCCCTGAGAGACGTCAGAGGAGGCCCTCGGGTGCCATGCTCTGCTGACGTCCCTTCTCCCACAGGGAGGAAATGCTGGCTAATGACACAAACATACAGCCAGAGGAGCAGTAAGCTCCGTGCCCCCCGGCACGGTAGGGGCTGTAGTTAACTATAATTTATCGTATATTTCAAAATGGCTAGAAAAGAGCTGAAATGTTCCCAACACAAAGAAATGATAAATGTTTGAGGTGAGGGGTGTCCCACATACCCTGATTTGATGTTACACGTTGTACGCCATGTGTCAAAATATCACATGCGCCCCATGAATACATATAAGTATTATGTATCAATTTTAAAAGGAAACATTGTTACAAGGGGATGTGTCCCCTTCAGCCTGTGACAGGGCATCCTGCAGGGTCCCCTGAGCCAGTCTTGAAGCATCTGACCCCTGCAGGCCCCAGATGCCTAAGATGCCCTCTCCTGTCCTGTCCAGGTGGGCCACGGCCTGCTTTCCCCTCTTCCTCCTCTGCGCAGTGTGGCTCCTGTGTAGCTTGGGTGACGCTGAAGCCTTGTCAGCAGTGACCCTCATCTGTGCGTAACCCTTGTAAACCCAGGGATCCACGTGGTCCTGTCTTGAGCAGTGTCACCCTCAAGAAGCACAGCTCGGCTCCAAAAGGAAAAAAAGGATTTCTACATTCTGGGGACCTCTGTGAAGGACCTGAAACAGAACCACTTCTTCACCCTCATTTTTGCTTTCTGGACCCCTCTTCCTCAGCCCCCCAGTTGCCTTGCGCCCCACAGCTGCTCAGAGCCTCACAGGGTCACGCCCCAAGACCCTTCCTCTGGGCGCAGGCCCACGTGGCTGCACGCCCTCTCTCGCCCTTGCCACGTGCATTCACTCACCCTTTCTCCTTGGAGAGGAGGTGCGAAGCGGGACAGGGAGTGGACAAGTGGGAAATGCTTAGTGGGACGGGAGGTCTGCGCACACCTGCACACGAGTGGTGTTTCCATCTCCCACGGCGATGCACGCTCACTCATTCACTCATGTGCTCCGGGGACAGGGGAGTCCGGGGTTCCCAGAGGGAAGGATGGGTCCTGTTGACTCCGAGGCCTGCCCTGTGCCAGCCACGGAGCTTCTGTCCCGGGGACTTCTGTGCTCGCTGCCCTCTGTGGTGCACTGTCTCTTTGAAAGCCTAGGCTCTCGCTCCTGGACTAACAGGGAAGTACAAAGGGTCTTCTTATTATGATCGGGGCAAAGTATTAAAGGGGTCTTAGCTCCTGGCCCCAAAATCTGTGTGGTGATGGCAGCTGGATTGTGAGGGGCACAAGAGACTGAGAGAAAGGGGCACCCGAGGCAGGTGTGGGCTCCTTTCCAGGGAGCGACGGTCCCGCGGGCTCTGGGGGTTATTTCTTGAGAAGAGACAGATGACTGTCCTTCTTGGGCCTCCCGCCTGATGCCTCTGCTTCTCCCGCCAGCGTCATCATGACGGGAGCCTACAACAACTTCTTCCGCATGTTCGACCGCAACACCAAGCGAGACGTGACCCTGGAGGCCTCTCGGGAGAGCAGCAAGCCCCGGGCCGTGCTCAAGCCGCGGCGCGTGTGTGTGGGTGGCAAGCGCCGGCGCGATGACATCAGCGTGGACAGCTTGGACTTCACCAAGAAGATCCTGCACACGGCCTGGCACCCGACCGAGAACATCATCGCCATCGCGGCCACCAACAACCTGTACATCTTCCAGGACAAGGTGAACTCCGACATGCACTAGGTGTCAGAGGCCCCGGCCCCGGCCTCAGCCTGTGCACTTGTCCCCGACGCGACCTCCACAACCACAGCACGAGGAGGGGAAGAAAATCCGAGTGGCAGTAAGGACGGCGGCGGAGGTGGCGGAGTGTGGACCTGGGAAGCTTGGGCCCGGGCCCGGCCAGCTTCTCCGGGCCAGCATCGCCTTTGCAGTGATTGTTTAACACAAAGGAGAGGAAGGGTCCACGGCCGCAAACCATAAAATGGACTGTCGAGTCTTACAGTTCAGGGTCCCTTCATTCACGCGCCCTCCGCCCCGGTCTGCGGTCTTTCCCACATTAATGGAATTTTTACACGTCCAGGTTAATTTTTCACTCCAGCGGGTCCGCGGGCGGTGGGCTTTGGGGGGCGGGTGTGGAGCTGCTCCAGCTGCTTCCCCCACACGCCCCGCTGGCCCCGATCAGGGCTCCGGGGATGGATAAGGAAGCTCAGCCAGCCAGGGCTTCTGTGGATGATAGATGGAGCTATCTGCCCTGTCGCAGAGCGGATTTTGTCGCCTTTGCTTTCTGGATGGTGAATTCACGCTGCGGAGTCGCAGAGGGGATGCAGGTTCTCGCTTAGGTTTCCGAATGTCCTTCAGTGTCCCAGGGCCCAGGTCTGGTACGGTTTCCCAAGAGGAAGGGGTAGGGAGGGGCTCGGCCAGCGTGGCTGTGGTCCTCACCTGGTCTCCCCGCTCTTCGCGGAGACTCTGCCGGGTGCTGGGCGGTGCTCAGCCTGGAGCGGCCACTCCATCCCCGCCGCCCTCTGCGGGAGCTCCCCGCCGTCCTCAGCATTCACCGCCGGGCACCTTCCAGGGCCGACCTTGGCTCCCGTCCACGCCCTCTGCGAAGCCCTCTCACGACTGCGCTGGGCGTGCCCTCATCTCCACGCACACCGACTGCTGGCTCCTGCCGGGCACCAGGGTGACAGGTGAACACTTTATCCCGTCCACGTGCGGAAGCCGAGGCTCTGAGCGGACAGACAAGTTGGTGGGCGGACACCAGCCACTCGGGGGAGCCCTCGCACAAGGCTCTTCCCAATCCAGCACGTTGGTGGCTCATATTAAAGCAACATTGTAATGGAGGGTTCTGGAAGGGAAACGCTTCTTCGTCTTGTGAAGCGCAAGGGTCCTGGGAGAATGGGAAGATGGAGAAGACCCACAGGTGGCTCCTGGCTCAGCTTGGTGACTTCAGGAGCAGGCCCTCTCTGGGACTGCCGTGCCACCTCGCGTCTGTGCCTGGCGCTCCTCCCTCGGATGCACGGACTGCCTCTGAGAGGAAACTGCATGTTAGGATGATCTTAGGATACGTTTTCTTTAAGGACCACGTAGTCCCAGAGGATGCTGTCGTGTGGGAGCTCTTCCCTGTGACACCGAGGGCCACAGAGAACGTGGCATTTCCACAGTAGACCCTCCGGTCCTGGTGAGACCAGGCCACCGACCCTGTGTCGTCCTCGTTCATGGAATTGCAGCAGAACCACCTGGCTTGGCATTCTGATTCGGAAAGCGAGTGCAGAGGCCCGGCTGAATCCAGCTTACTTTATTTTATTTTTTTTTTACAAGACGAAACAAAACCCAGGAAATAGACCCAACTGAGGATTTTCTCGGTGGCTTACGGTATACTCTGTGTGTGTAAAAGCACAAACGCATGTGCACTCACTTCTGGCCATACAGCTCTCACGCAGGGAAGTGGATCCATTTTTTTTTAATCAACACGAATGAAGAATGTTTATATATCACTGTAAAATCCAGGTGACCTGGACAGTATTATATGTATATATCTATTCTAAACTAAATTTAACAATCAAAAGGATTGGATCACTTTTTCCCCCCTTGTAAAGAGGTTCAAGAATGTGGTAAATTGTATAGAACTCTGTTGAAGCCAAAATCCAGCTCTGAGGGCCTTACACAATTTCTTGGATATTTGGCACGGTCATCTCCCTTTGTGAGTCAAATTTGTTAAGAGAGGAAACTGGCATTTGCAGCTAGACGTTACTGTCAAATTGTAGATTTAACATTTATCATCTTCAAAGTACAAAGCTCACACAGTCTTCAAAAGGAGTTCCTAGTTCCTTACTTCTGTTTTAAACTTTGAGTACCAAACCAAAAAAGGAAAAGAAAAAAAAAGAAAAGAAAGAAAGAAAGGAAGGAAGAGGTCTTCTCTGAAGAAAAGTATGTCTTTGGACTTTGGACTCCTGGAAGATAATGGCGTCCAAAGCGAGTTGTGAGCAGGGAGAGGAGACGTAGCGGGGAGGGCAGGGCCAGCACCAGCCGAGGGTCGCGGGCCCTGCACCGCACTCTGCTTACGCTTCTGGGCTTGGCGCACGCGCGGGCGCAGCACAGTGGTGAAGGTGCTGGGGTTTCTCGTTTCTGTGTTAGCTGAGCTTGCCCCAGGATGACGCTGTCGCCGTGGCGGTGCAGTTGTCAGAGCGACGGTTCCGGACCCCTACCTCCTAGGTGCACTCTTTTTTCTTTGGTGTCTCACAAGTTATTCAACTGTTGAATAAAACTATAAATATGTTAATACCAGCTTTTTCCAATAAAATAACAAATGTTACATCTACAGTGAGGCTCCGAATGCTGTTTGTTTTCAGTGAGGCTAACTTATGTCAGTCAGCTTTTGCTGTGTAACAAACCACCCCTAAGTTTGGTGGCTTGAAAAGTTTACTATTTCTTACCATTCTGTGAGTTAGCTGGGAGGCTCGCTGACGCTGTGTGTTCTAGATTGGCGTCACTCACGTGTCTGGCGGTCCACTTGATGTCAGGTGGGTTGGCATGGATGCCACCGGCATGCATCCCTCTTTTATTTTTTTTTTGAGACAGAGTCTCACTCTGTCACCCAGGCTAGAGTGCTGTGGCATCAGCCTCGCTCACAGCAACCTCAAACTCCTGGGCTCAAGCGATCCTCCTGCCTCAGCCTCCCGAGTAGCTGGGACTACAGGCATGCACCACCATGCCCGGCTAATTTTTTCTATATATATTTTTAGCTGTCCATATAATTTCTTTCTATTTTTAGTAGAGATGGGGTCTCGCTCTTGCTCAGGCTGGTCTCGAACTCCTGAGCTCAAACGATCTGCCTGCCTGGGTCTCCCAGAGTGCTAGGATTACAGGCGTGAGCCACCACGCCCGGCCCCTGCATCCCTCTTATCCAGTGGCTCCAGCAGCCATTCCAGTGATGGCCGCAGGGTTCCCAAGGGCAGCAAGGCAAGTCCCAAGGCACAGACTTCCCAAGTCTCTGCTGGTGTCACATTTGCTGTTGTCTCATTGGTCTCAACGAGCAACACGGCCAAGGCCAGGTCAGTGTGGGAGCAGGCTGCCCCGGGGCAATTTCTCAGGGAGGACGGGAGGGAGCACTCCACCACAGCCATGGAGCGCACGCCAGGAAAGGAGGACACGCACCGAGGCAGGGACTCCTGGTCGCCCCGGTGTCTGACCTTCCTTCTCATGTGGCGCGTGGTTGTCTGGGCACAGGGCCGTCCCTGCAGCTGGTGTGGCCACCGGAGAGGAAGCAGAAGTGATGTGTTCCGGGCACTGCTCTGGGAGGAAAGCCGCAGCCTTCCCTGCCCTGTCACCCTCGACGCCGCTGGACTGCAGACGGCGGCAGAAGCTGGAGTGACTATTCTAGATCTCAAGATGGCAAATGTGGGTCGCGTGGGTCACAAGAGAGAAAGCAGCAAGACAGAAGGGAACTGGCGTTGAGCCACCTGCTCGGACGTTGCCCTGAGAGAGAAACGAAATTCTGTTTTGTAGAAGCCGCTGTACGGGGGGTCTCTTGTTATAGCAGCCTAACCTATTTTCTAGCTAATCCACGTGGGATCCCAGAAACGGGGACCCCACCCAGGACAGAGGCCAAGGGAGCGCCAGGGGAGGGTGAAGGAGACCCCAGGCGACAGCGCTGTGGTGGGCCTGGCCGGAAACAGTCCAGCTTGAGGCAGGAAGAGGGAAAGATCCACCGGGGGCGGGAAGCGGAAATCCAGAGCTTCTCTGATGCTTTCAGCACATTCAGAAGAGTTTTCTACTTTTGGCAAATGAATTATCGATCAGTGTAGAAAAATAAAACTAGACAAACAAAAAACTTACTAGAACAAAACGTTCACTAGAAAGAAAAGAAAACGCAATCCTGCGTGGCCCTGTGGGGAATGCCGTTCGCACAGGACACAAATGCAAAGGAAGAGCGCGCTGGTCTAAGGAGACCTAGGAGATGGTCGGTCGGTCGGGGAGACAGAGTGTGAACCGATGTCGGGCTGGGGGGCGGGGGCTGTTGAGAGCTGGAGATCTTTCTTCCGTGGGATCCATGGATGTCGGTCACTGAAACTGCAAAGTCAGAAACAGCATGTGAACGTGCTGTTCTGAAATACAGGGGTAACTAGGAGAAACAGCGGGTGCCTCTGAGGCTGATAGTCCGGGATTTGGAAAACATAAACATTTAATTTGACTTTAAAAGAAAGTCATGCCGCCCTATGTCCCCTGATGGCGGGGTGGGGCGTGTGAGGGACCCGGGGGCTGGCAGACGGGCTGGCAGGGAGATGGAGGTGCCCCCAAAAGTAAGGGGTCCTGGATGGCCCGGTGGGGACAGGACGTGTTTGCTGATGGCAGCCCCTGCGCTTCCCCAGGGCCCCGCTTCCCTACCCCCAGGGCAGGGTTCCAGCCATGCCCAGCGTGGGACAGAACTGGAGCGCTACGGGCGACTGACGGAACCGTGAGTGAGTGAAGGAGTGCACGACTGTGTGAGTGATTGCTGTGGGTGCCCTACTTCGCGTGGACGCACAGAGCCCTGGGGAGCGGGACTTTCCACTCCCGATTGCGCCAAGGAAGGTAGGACACGGGCCCAAGGCCTGCCCATGGCGACTGCAGTGTGCCAGGCATCGTGTCACACACCTGCACTGCACTGCGTTCCACAGTAAACCCACGAGGGGGTCCTCTGGTCCACGCGGGAGGCTCCCGGTCTAGAGATGAGGAACTGGAGGCTCAGAGAGGTTAGGGAACCTGCCCAGGGCCACACAGCAAAGGCAAAGGCCAGACTGGCAGTCAGGTCTCTGAGCCTGTGCGGTCACGGGTTCTGGAGCTGGGGACTGACCCCAGCCTGCCTTGACCGAGCACTCCTGTTCTCCCTGCATTGCCACCCTGGAGGCAAGTGGTGGTCACCGTCATGCAGCCCGCCCCCCCACCCCCATCCAGGGCGAGTTTTCTGGTTTCTCCTGGTGCCTGTGGGATTCTTTACTCCCCTGTGAGAAGTGCCTGCCTGGAAACTTCTGCCGCTTTCTGCTGAGAGAAATCACTATTGCTGAGATCCAAATAGCCTCGGGAAGGGGACAACCTCCTTGACTTAAAGTAAACAGAAAACCTTCCCTGGAGAAGGCTTGGCCCTGTGGTCAGAGCAGGGGGTGGGGCGGGGGGGACACCAGCCCAGAGGGAGGTGTATCAGCCGCTCTGTTCCCAGGAGGAATTGAGACTCGGTTATCCGACAAGCCTTCCTAAATCCGGTGAACGATGGCTGGCGGAACCAAGGCTCGCCAAGCAGGGATCAAGGAGCTTCAGCCCAGGAGGACAGACAAGGACGAGAGTGCAACAAGGTCAGGCCAACAAGGTGACAATACCACAGACCTGTTCAGCTTGGCTTCGCTCTAGGATGACTTTGAAAATTGTTGCAGCCCCGGAGGCCGGAAGTGGGCACCTCCCCAGCCTCATGAAAGCAAAGCAAGCGGGGAGGGACGGAAACATCCGCACAGACAAGACTGACCGGACGGTGGAGTGTCCCCCACAAGTCTGAGACTTGGAGACTTCACAGACGCATTCCAAGGCTCCTGGGGACTTTCAAAGGGGTTGGGGAAAGAGCCCACAAGGGCCACGATGGCTGGCCGAGTGGGGGCCAGGAGAGGACGCAGCCGCAGAAGACCTGGGCTCAATCCCATCCTTGTCTCTCCCCCCTGTTGGGACCGCATCACTTGTCCCAAAGTTAGCAGCTTAAAACGGTACCGTCATGTCACATGGTTTCTGGGTGTCAGGAACCCAGGTGCAGATCAGCCTGGCGGCTCTAGCGTGGGGTCTCCCACGAGCTACAGTGAGACTATGGCTGGGCTGCCATCTGCCATCTCACCATGTGGCCGTGGGCCTGTGGCCCCTCCAGGGGGCTGTTCATGGTGTCACTGCCAATAGGAGAGAGGACAGCCAAGCCCAAAGCCACAAGCCTCGGAAATGACATTGCAGCACCTTTGCCACATTCTGTTGGTCACACAGACAGATCCTGCTTCGGTGGGGAAGGAGCAGCAGGAGGCGGTGGGGACCCCTGGGGGCCACCATGGAGGCCGCCTACCTGTGCCCAGGGTCCCCATGTGTAATATCAGCCTCGTGAGGTTGCTGTGAGCCTGAAGTGTGACGACGTCCACAAAGCAACCCTCCCGTGTCCGGCGTGGGGTGGGCCTGTGCAGGGGGACGGCCAGGCGGCTGAGCCCAGCTCTCCCGGCCCGCTCCCTGCTGAGGCAGAGCTGATCTCCTCAGGCTCGTCCAGCTCCTGCAGGCCAGGGGTGGGGGCGGACCTGGCCACCTCCTTGCTGGTCTTGCGGGCTCAGTTCCTGGTTCTCAGTCCTTGGTGCAAACTCACCGGGGAGCTTTCAAACCCCTCAGTGCCCAGGCCCGATGGGTTTCAGCACAGGAGATTTAAAATTCCCCAGGGGCTCCGCTGTCCTAAAAGGGCAGGTTATTCTGTGAATTAAATGGGAAGAATAGGGCCTTTCTGGCTATTTGCAGAAAAAGTAAATTATCCAGTTAGTTGGAGAAAAGTTAGAAACAGGGAGTTTGGCCAATTGATCTTATCACTTCTGGAAGGAAGAAGAGGGAGGCTGAGTCTTTCTTTGGTTTTGTTCCCCGCCCCCCCCCAGATGACTTTCCAAAGTCACACTGCAGGATTCAACCACTTGAGAAACTTGAACAAAGGTTTGCCAGCCTCCGAAGAGTGGTTTCCTAGCAACAGGGAAGCTTTCAGAGCTGGAAATAATTGCTGGGGTCCTGAGTGATTCACACAGCCCAAGGCCCTTTTTAAAAACACAAAGCACCTTTATCTTTACCTGGATGCTGTTAGAATTGTGCAGGGGCCCACCTAGTCAAGTGTCAAGGGACTGAAAGTCTGCAAAAGGCAGCAACATTAGGGGGGAAAGTAAAAATGAAAACTCTAAGGACCCCGTTACTAAATCTGTGCCCCCCAAAAGTCCAAGCATGCAAAATAGAGACGGATGTTTGGAGAAGTGAATTTTTCACTTACTGTATTTGCAAAGCTTCAGAAAGATCACCGTGTACCTTTGCAAATCTGCTTACTCATCTATTCACTCACCAGCAGTTTTCTGAGCACCTACTCTGTGAGTGGCGACACCCACACTCGAACCCTGGCTTTGACACTGGCTGTGGGTCTTGGGGGTCAAGCTCAGTTTACTCATCTCGAGAACGTGGAGGATAACAGGACCGTCCTCGTGTTGCTGTGCGGATTAAACAAGATAATCCTGCACCCACGTGATTTGGCCACTGGGTCATGGTCGGCTTCTGGTCGGGTGGCGCGAACGCCTGACAGATGGTTCTCCCATAGATGACAACTGCACACTCAGCACAAAATGCCAAGCCATGGCTTCCTGCAGGCACTGGGCAGGGGACAAGAGCGGACACTTGGGGATGTCCAAGCTCGGCCTGATGGCAAGCACAGCTATGGCCACAGGGGCAGCTGAAACTGCAGTCAGAGGCTGCCTGGCGGGGAGCAGGGGCCCAAGGCCTGGACCCAGCATGAGCTAGAGGGACACACACGTGGGAACCACTGCCTTGGGACCTGTAGGTGTCAATGACCCGCCCAGAGGGGCCCTTCAGACCTCATGCTGTGGCAGGACCTCCAAGGGGGCAGCCCGTCCCTGGGTGGAGCAGCGTCAGGTTTTGATAAAAACCCCATTTTCAGGGATAACAGGCTGAGAGCAGGAATCCAAGGGTTTTCCAGGAGGTGCCTCCAAGAGGGCCTTAAGCAGCCACACAGCGGGGCAGTGGTGTGGGGATCTGGGGCTCTGGGACTCTGGGCCTGACATTGGCCCAGTCTGACACCCCATCACTCCAGCTGTGATGCTGTGATATCATAGGAAATACATATTTTGTCTCTGTTCCTGGTTCCTGGCAAACAGCTCCTAAGACCCTTGGAATCTCTAGAGTGATAATCGAGTCTTGGTTCTAGTGAGATAGCTGGTGATGGGTGACCCCTAGACAGCGTCAGGATGGGCTGGTCACCCAGAAAGACCAAGGCAGGACCAGAGGGCTTGGACTTGCAGCCCCACCCCCAGTCTCCAGGGAGGAGAGAGGGGACAGGGGCTGAAGGTTGAGTTGATCACCGATGGCCAGTGGATTAATCCACGTGGCATTACGTTAAAGCCACGGAAATGGCTCTAACACCTGGAGGTTCCTGGCGGGTGGTGCACCCAGAGAGGGCGTGGGAGCCCCACACTCCGTCCCATATGCCCTGCCACATGCGTCTCTTCATCCGGCTGGTCATCTGTAGCCTCGTAACATCATTTTAATAAGCAGGTAAACGTAGGTAGTGTTTCCCTGAGCTGGGAGCCATTCTGGCAAATCAATGGAACCAGAGTGGGGTCAGGGGAACCCTGGCTTAAAGCCAGTCAGGCAGGAGCACAGGGCTCCTGGACCCGTGACTGGCATCCACAGCGGGGGTGTCCTGGGGGCCGGAGCCCTCGGTCTGGGGGAGCTGAGGCCAAGGCCCGCAGACGGGGTCGGAACGGAATTAACGGCAGCGCGCCCAGCCGGCGACGGCTGCAGACCTGCTCGGCTGGTGTGGGAAACCAGAGGCGAAGTGTCTGTGCTGTGCTGCCCCGTGAGAGAGGACACACACTTCCATTTTCCTATCTCTGTGACCTGCCTGGGGCGGGGGCCTGGGCCTGTCTCATCAGAGCAACAGGGCCCGAGAGGCGGGAGGGAACAGGGACGGAGAGGTCTCAGGGACAGCCCAGAAGTAAAAAGAAAAGCAGCAGGAGTGCTGGTCCCGTCGGGAAACAGGTGAGGACAGCGCCTGGCATGGGAAGTGGGCCTGGGCAGAGGAGGCGGCACAGCGACCCCCAGCCCTCTCCTCAGGACCCGGCTGCGGGGGGCAGGGGCGGGGTGGGGGCAAGGCCCCTGCTGGGACATGGTGGACCAGGCCAGCGCTGCTGGGGGTAGGGGAGGCAGGGGCTGGAGAGCCAGCCAGGCCCACCCAGGGCTCGCGCTCTGCCACCTGGGGCGCCTGACTCTAGGCTGGAGCGGAGGGCAGGGCGTGGAGGAGGAAGGGGGGTGGGAGGAGAGAGGGTGGAACAGCGAAAGAGCCTGCGGTCTCCTGGGTGTGGAGCTCGTTCAGGCAGGCACTGCTGCGTGGCAGGGACAGCAGGGACAGCAGGGACAGCAGGCCCGCGTGTGAAGCCCAGGGGGAGATGGGGAGATGGGGAGAGGCCTGACTTGGGCCCCACCGTGGGAGCCACTGTGGCTCGGGAGGCCGGAGCCCACTCCTCCTCGAGGACCAGATTGGCTCACGATGCTTGTGCATCCTTCCCTAGTCCTGGCCGAACGTCTTACCTGGCTCAGGTGTATGATGGGGAAGCAAGGGGATGTTTTGGTCCAGGCTTAGATCAGAGAATTAGAAGGGATAAAAGCTCAACAGCAGAGACTGGCCAGGAAGACGAGTACCGTGAACAGCAGGTACAGTGTGTGGGACCCCCGAATCCCCCTGGAGATTTGTCCCACACAAAGGAGAGTTTAGGTGTGTTTTATTTTTAAGACAGTGAGTTAAATTCCCAAAGACGTTTTTTAAAATTTGGGTGGTTGGGTATACAAACAGGTAAAGATTATTGGGTACTTCTCTTCCTAACATTTTATTAGAAAAAATGTGATTGAGTACCCTTTAAGAATATCCTTATATATTCTTTTCTTCCCTTTCTAAAAGTGACGACTGTCCCTGTCTTTTTCATCCATTCGTTTTCTCGTATCATGTGTGCCCCGTCCCACCGCAGTGCCAGGAGAGATCAGAGGCCCCTGAGAACCTCCCGCCCTCCGGGCACCTGCATCAGGACGCACCGCCCTTCTGTCCCCCGACAAGATAGTCACAGCATCTCGGGAGACCAGCTCCACACCCCCTCATTTTGATAGGCTATAAATGTGCACTCCAGCTTCAATTGAAAAGAACGAACTTTGGCCGAGGCGGAAGGAGTTGGAGACCAGCCTGGGCAACATAGTGAGACCCCCGCCTCTATAGAAAATTAAAAAATTAGCCAGGCATGGTGGCACACCTCTGTGGTCCCAGCCACTCGGGAGGCTAAGGCAGGAGGATCACTTGAGTCTAGGAGTTTGAGGCTGCAGTGAGCTACAATGACACCACTACGTTCCAGCCTGCGCAACAGAGTGACACTCTGTCTCTTAAACAAAGAAAGAACGTTGGGCTCTGGGTCAGCAGGGTGGCTTGGATCCCACCCCCATCGACACTGAGGTGCCTGGGTGTCGGGGGAACACTAACCTCCCCAGACCCGTTTCATCTTGTACTAGTTTCCTGTGGCTCCTCTAATGAATAACCACAAACTTAGCGACTTAAACCAACACAAATTTATTCTCTTAGCAGTTCCAGAGGCCAGAAATCTGGTGTGGGTCTCACTGGGTTCCAGTCCGGGTGCCGGCAGGGCCGGCTCCTTCTCGGGGACCCAGGGGACCATCTCCCCGCCTCCCCAGCTTCCAGAGGTGCCTGTGCTCCTTGGCTCACGGCCCTTCCGGGCTCAAAGCCGGCAGCGCGGCGTCTTCCGATCCCTCTCCCTCGGGCCCTCCTGCCTCCCGCTTACAAGGACACTTGCGACCACACTGGGCCCACCCGGACAGGGGAGCCCAGAGTAATCCGCCCCATCTCAAGATCTTTAACTGAATTCCATCTGCAGTGACACTTCTGCCACGCAAGGGAACATGCGCACAGGTTTAGGGGATCAGGTGTGGACGTCTTTGGGGGCTGCGGTTCTGCCACCCACACTCTCCGGAATGGAAATGCCGACCTTGACCGGCGCCAGGACGGATAGGCAGGAAGACGCCGTGACGTGCCCAGGGCCCGCAGGCACTCCCTTAATGTCCACGGGGACAGAGCATCCAGAATGCTCCCGGTAGACACCGTGGCACCTTTCTCCAATCACTTACTGGTTGATGGCCCAGGTCCCCAGAAACAGCCCCCAGGGAGGGGCCCCGCCCTGCTCACTGCCGCACGCACCCTGTGGGGAGAGCGGAGCACACAGCAGGCTCTCGATAATTTTAATGAACGAGTGTTAATTTTCTTTGCATGAACAGGAAGCCCCAGTCGCCAGACGGCCCCGGCCGCTGAGGCCTGCTTTCCCAGTGCCTGACGGGATGGGAGAGGGACAGTGACCGTGTGATCCCGACACCCCCTCCTGCAGATCAGCAGGTGGGATGGTTACAGGTCTGTCTGCAGGTGGCCCTGCGTGGTGGTCACCTGTAGAAATGAGGGTTGCTGTCACTTGGGGGTGTGCTCACATGGCGCGGGATGAGGAAGTACAAAGCGCGCGTCTGACTGGCCCTGAATGCCGAAGCAGGGGGTCTGAGAGCCCACCGCCCAAGAACGGATGGTGCAGGCTGTGAAGAAACACCGCTGGGGTGCTGGGAAGGGACTTCCAGAGGGTTTGGGAACTGGCGCCAAACCCTCTCCCGGTGCGCGAGATGGCGCCACTCAACTGGCTCTTTCCTGAGCTGCTCAAACGCCACCACCGTATGGAAGCGAAGTGACATTCCCACACGTGCCGCAGACCTCCTGGGTGCTCCCATAGCCCCGTGGGGTAAAGGCCCAGCCCACGGTGCCCGGCACCTGGTGTCAAATGATGACTGTCATCGAAGACAGCAGGTTCTTTCCTGGGAGGTCCCCGAACAGCCTCTCTGTAAGACCCATGAAAATGCTGATTTCTTCATGGCCCGGGAGAAAGAACAGGCTTTGGTCCCATCGCAGCCCTGCCACCTCCTAGCCAGGTGACTCTGGACAAGTTGCTCACCCCATGAGCCATGAGGAATCTTCATTTGTAAAATGCCAGGGGCTGGGGACGTGGGACCCGGCTGTGAGGGCCCAATGACCCAATATAATGAAGTGCCGTAAATGCCAGACCCACTGTGCACTCGGGAACCGAGTCCCTCGCTCTCCAGGGGACTGGGGTGGCTCCTGGAAGCACAGCCAGGGAGGCAGCGGCCGGCCGTCAACGGGAGAGGACGCTGCAGGAGCACGGGGCTGAGGGCACTGTCCCCACTCACTGCTCCAGCGCGGCTGTCCCGAGAGGCCGTCTCCAGAGCCAGTGTGCTCCTCCGGGCTCGGCCCTGACCTTCCCGGGGCCCTGGTTTGAGTCTATAGGACAAAGGCCAATTCCTTGAGTGCCTCCCCAGCAGCTGGCCTGAAACACTAGACGTCCTCATCCTCTGTCACCTCCCCAGCCCCTCTCTCGTACCCCAGGCGGGACGTCTACTCTCTCCTCTGGGCCCCCCCAGCGTGGTCTGCTCTGAGCTGGGGCCCTGCGGTCTGTCTTACCTCCCTACCCCCACCCTGGGCTGTGATTTTCCTGAGGCTGGGACCTGGTTGACTCACCCGGGAATTAGTGTCTTGGTAAATATTTGTTCCAGGACGGCAAGGACTCCATTCGAGGCTGACTAGTTAAGGTTGACTAGTCAAGGTAAACAAGGCTTTCGATGGTGAGTCCCAGGTGCTGGCCAAGCCGTTCGGAATGTGTAGCTGTCAATCCCTGATGCCGGCAAAGGGCAGGACCGTTGCGTTCTAGGGGTGCAGGGGCTTGTGTGGACACCACGTGGCAGGACACTCAGCCCTGTTTGTCTCAGCCACTCCGATCAAGATCGGTTCCAGCCTAAATGGGGCGGTTGTCACAAAGTTCTTCCACAGCTAGCAAGGACTTTACAGTTCCTCTGGGGAGGGACCGTCTAAAGGTTCTTAGTTGGATCTTAAGTTCCGTAAATGCTTTTCTAAAATTAGCAAACATTTACTGAGCATTTACTAGTGCCAGACACTGTTCTTACCACCTCATTTAATCTCGAAACAACCGATGAGGTAGCTCCTGTTACGCCGCCGTTTTACAGGTGAGGAAGCAGAGGCCTGGAAAGCTGGGACTACCCAGGTCACAGAGCTGGGAAGGCACAGAAGTGGCAGATTCAGATCCAGGCAGCGGGACTCCTGTCCTCATCTGTGTATGCTGCACTTAACAAATAGCCCTTCTCACTATAGACTACAGCTCGGCACGCTTCGTTTCTTTAGAAAGGTGTCATTGCTAACAAGTTCTGAAACCCACTGACCCGGCCCAAACTTCCCACTGTACAGATGGGGACACTGAGGCCTGGGGACAGGTGCTGAATGGTTCCTGGTCAGGCGGGGTGTGTGGCAGAATGAGAATGAGAACCCGGTCCCCGTGCTCAGTCCAGAGCTCTCCCCATGAGACCCCAACGTGAGAGCTCAGGGTGTGGAGCAGCAACGCGGTGGCCCCCCCAACCCTGCTGCTAGCGTGCACCTCCTCTCTGGACCTGCTCTCTCCTCTGTGGACGGGGACGTCAGGCGCCTCCCTCCTCGCCGGACGATCAGTGGGGAGCCCAGGGCCGGGGGTGGGGGGAGAGTCCAGTGGTGACCACCATTCATGGCCTCAGGTCTGCAGGAAGGGAGAGGGCATCGGGCTGAACTTGTAACCTCATCTTGCCGCTGGGGAAAGAAACCCAGGAGCAAACACACAGCACAGAGCGATGTCACCCAGCATGTGGGACTTCACATGGACCCCCCAGGCAGAGAGACAAACCAGGATGAGTGGACAGGGTGGGGTGCAGCCGCCACCCACCGGGTGCCGCGAGCAACGTCTGAGGAAAACGGAGACAGCCACATGCCGAATGGTCAAGGCAAGGTGGCCAACTGTGGCAGTGTGACCCGAGGTTCCCAACCACAGCAGAAAAGTGGGACCTGCTGTGGGGCAGCCAGAGGGGTGCTGGCCTCATCCTCAACCCAGGGAAGAAACTGAAGTCCCGAGGGCCTCAGGTGGACACACGCCCCCGAGAGGGGTGAAGTCTGCTCAGGGCCCCAGCTGCTCCGGCTCCCCCCAACGACAAGTTCTGATTCTAAGTCTATAGGGTCATCGCTGTACGTTCGTGAATGAATGCCGGACACAGGTTCACAGACACGTTCCTGTACGCCGTGGCAGCCCCCAAACTATGAATCACCACGGATGGTCCATTTCATTAGTGATTAGAATTTCAAAAATAATTGTGACTATGTGCTTCCCGCCCAGTAAGATCTGAGTCTACAGCTGGGCTGAGTGACAGTCCGTGGTCACCTGCAGCACAGACGTGTTGGCACAGGCAGGGCCACACGCAACCCAACGGTTAGGGCAGCACCACAGGGCCCCGCGCGCTGGAGACGGCGGCAGGGCCTGCCCTTGGCAGGGGGCCGTCAGCCATGTGAACAGCGGTCCTGCTCTTCTGTGACTCAAACTATGCTTGTATTTCATTCAGTTGTGTGCAGACAGCGTTGATTCTCGTGCATGTACAAGAAAGATTTCTTTCAAATAAAGAAAAGAGAAGAACTGTAGATTTCACCAGAGGCTTTTATTTCAACCACTTTAGGACCCTGACTTTCTGCTCCACAGCATGGAATATGCAGGCTCCTCTGGGTGCTGGAGAGGACGCCCCAGGGTTCTGTTTCCCGAGTCCTGGTGGATTCAGGCAAGACCCTCACAAACTCCCCCCTGCCCACTGCACGGGAGGCCCCGAGACGGCCTGAGGTGCCAGAGCTCAGCTCCGACACACTCTGCCCAGAGCCCCGCACCCAGCCTGCAACTGGCAGGGTCGGGCCAGGCCTTGACCGCGTCACAGGCTCGGGCAGCTGTGCACAACCCCCAGGAAAGGCCAACAGCTGTCAAGGCTTAGCAGTGACCAAAGAAACAAGGAATGCTGCCGTGCAGTTTACACAGATGCGTATTCGGTTCTTAAAAAAACAAATCCAACACAGAAGTAAACAGGGGCGGCAGAGTGCTTCGAGGTGGCGGGGGAGGAGGAGAAGCTTGTCTGTAAAGCGCTTTCTGGGACACAGGGATCTTTCTAGTCCAGCCTGGCACACCTGCTTCACTCGGAAAGATCGGGCTTGGGGTGGAGACTGCATGCACTTCCCAGCCGCGCCTGGTGTCCAGAGTGGACAGCTGAACAGTGTCACCCTTCACTGGCGGGGGCCGGGCAGTCCACACGCGAGCAAAGTCTCCGAAGTCCTGGGTCCACACACGGAGCACGCGCACACACACAGCATTAGCGTGCTCCCATCTGGCTGGGGCCACACTGGGGAAGTCCTCACGGCAACACGCACTGGGACGACCCCCTCCGGCCAGCGGACGCGTCCTCACACTGCCGACAGGAACGGGAAGAAGAAGAAGTCAAAAGCGAACTTGACGGCGCCGTGCACGGTGCTGCGCCAGTCGTGCTCAATCTTCACGTGCCGCCTGGCCGGCGAGAGCTGGGCCATGCAGTTGAGACAGCTGATGGCCTTGAGCTCGAAGACGGGCCACTTGCTACCCAGGCGGCCCTCGAGGATGGTGCTGAACTCAATGACGCTGCCCTGGCGCAGGTTGAGCAGCACGCTCTTGAACTCGCTGCTGGCCCGCAGCACGATGTCCTTGGTGACGTCATCTTCCTCCCGGCTGCGGCTGCTGTTGGCGGCGCTGCTGTAGGGCATGCCCACGGTGATCTCGAACTTGTAGCGGTCAAACCTCTTGATGTGGCAGGGGTGCTTGGCCAGGAGCTTGAGGCGGCAGAGCTCCTCCTCGGCCGTGGAGGTGTTGCCGGGGCTGCAGGCGGGGTAGGCCTCGCCGTAGAGGCAGCGCATCCAGTCGCCGATGAAGAAGGGCAGCATGTTGATGGCCGACTCGGCGCTGTTGTCGATTTCGGTCACCCGGACATACTTGAAGCGGCCCGTCCACGTGACCCTGTGGCCCTCCAGGTGGCTGCAGAGGATCTGGGTGCGCGCCATGTTGGTCTCCTTCCAGGCCCGCGGCCCGCACAGGGCGCCATACTGCGGCCACGTCAGCGTGGAGTTGTAGACCTTCATGCCCTCCGAGCGGTACACGTAGAACCAGCAGAAGAGCACGATGGCCGTGAGCCACACCAGGATCAGCTTGACGACGGAGCTCCGCGTCAGGGACTTCACCATCCCCACCACCGAGAAGTTGGCCTTGGTCCACCAGCGGACCAGCAGGGGGACGCTGCAGACGGCCATGGTGACTGCGATCTTGGTGAGCTCCAGGGACACAAACCACCGGGCGAACTGCAGCATGCCCATGAGGGTCAGGCCGGCCACCAGGATGGGCAGGGCAAAGAGGAAGAGGAAGTAGCCAACGGACGCTCGGACCAGCCCCAGCCCAGTGGACTCCAGCAGGATGACCACGGAGAGCTCGCACCACATGAAGCAGACCAGGTATGGCACCAGGTAGCAGTAGGTGCCCTTGAAATTCCGCAGCTGGGCCATGCGGAAGAAGAGGTAGAGCAGGTAGACATACAGCAGGCAGGGGATGCTGATGTTCAGGACGACCAGGTGGCCGACGGGCACAGTGAGGAAGGTCTGGCCAAGGACCTTCAGATAGTGCCCGTCCAGGGGCACAGAGGGCAGCAGGGAGAGCAGGCCAGCAGCCACCTCAGTGACCAGGGCCCTGCGGGTGTAGGGCTCCGCGTGGGTGCTCAGGCTCAGGTAGCTGGTCACGGTGAAGAAGGTGGCAATGATGGCCACCTCCGAGCAGGGGATGCAGTCCTTGCTGGCCAGGGGGAAGGAGAAGATGACAAAGAAGACGGACAGCAGGAAGTGGGCGTAGGGCTCCAGGTGATTCCAGCCGAAGTTGACCTCGGCCTGCTCCACGTCCAGGTTGGGCTCAAAGCGCAGCAGCAGGTCGGTGAGGGTGCGGAAGTTCTCCCAGGCCTTGCTGTCCTGGAACACCTTGAGGGTGCAGATCACCATGGAGATGAAGGACAAGTAGAAGACCACCAGCGGGATGAAGAAGGCGAAGAAGTCGATGGTCAGGTTGCTGATGATGAAGAAGAAGATGAGGGCGTTGATGTGGTGCGTGGGGACGATAGTGGACAGCCAGTGCATGCCCGCCCGGGAGGCCACGTCGATCAGGTACTCTTTGATCTCCATGATGGCGTGCAGGGGGTACTTGACCACCTGCGGGGTGGAGACTGCATTGGAACCAGGCTGGGACACAACTGCACGCAGTCACGTTCAGCCACCCCCTGCCACATGCCTCCCTCCAGCCACCCTGGCTCTGGGCAACATGGACCGCCCGCCCCCCTGCGTTCCCCGACTGCCAACCCCGTCCCAGTGATCCACCTGTCACACCCTTCCCCAGGTGGCCCTCCCCATGCTCTGCAGTCCTCACAGCCCTTCCCTCAATTCACCCCACCCTGGAGGTCAGCCCGCCCTCTTCCGGGCTGGGGCCCTTCTCTGACCCCTCCCCATGCCTGGCTCCCCACCTTCTGGCCGGGTGGCCAGACTCACACGTGCTCACCCGTGTGAGACCTCCAGCACCTGGAGGGACCCAGAGACAACAGAGCCCGGGGCTGCCTGTCTGGGAGCCGGCCTTGTATCTCAGCTGTCCACTGCAGCAAGGACGTCACCCCCCTGGCCCTCCAGTAAGGGGCATGGTGACCATCACTGCGTAAGACTAGGCTGGGCTCTAAAGAGGGCAGCTGTGAGCAGTCCCAGGAGGGGAGGCAGAGCGAGCACTGAAGGAAGAGTTCAGTGCAAACGTGGATGGAGCGAGGAGATGCTTCAGCTTAACAGGGCAGCTGGGTGAGCAGCTTTCGCTAGAGAGACGAGAAGCAGCTGCCCACCACCGCCCACTGCTGTGCGCACGCTCACACAGCCACACACCCACCCCCGCACACACACGTGCATCCCACCCGACATACATGCACATACACACAAACACACGTCCCCCATGCTGCTTACAACAGAACACAACCCCACACAGCGACGTTCAAAGGCAGCCCTCCCCTCCCCACCTGTGGGTCCCCCTGCCCACCCTGTAGGCAGAGCAAAGGTCATTACCATGGCAAAGGGGGACGAGGGGCTGCAGGGAAGAGGGGAGCAGCCTAGGAAGGAGGTGGTGGTTCTGCACCCAGGGCAGCGCCCACGTCCGCATGGTCTGTGCAGAACTCTGGGGGCCCTTGGCCCTGCCAGGGCACGGGGGAGACGGGGAGTTTGGAGGGGCGAGGTAAGGAAGCAGCCATGGAAGGTGCCAGCTGTCATGCAGTGTGGTGCGCAGTGCAGGGTGGGGTCTGAGTGTCTCCAGAGGGTCAGGAGCCTGGACCAACTCCAAGCGGAGCCCCTGTGCACCCAGAGCCCACCGAGCAGCTGTGTGACAGAGCCAGGCCTGAGCATCGAGGCACGGGAAGTGGCAGCCGGACACCCCATCAGTGCAGCGCTGGGGCAGCTGGCCTCTCCCACCCCTTGGGCAGGCTCTCTCCACCCCATGGAGGGCTGGGGGAATTTCAGGTGAACAGTAGCCAGGTGACACCACCAGAATGTGGCCTCATCTGCCAAGAGCCCTGGCCGCCAATTGAGATGCCTAGAACCCCTGGAAGCAGCTGGAGGATTGGGTTTTCCGGAGATGAGAGGGGCCAGGCTCATGAAGGAGACCGAGATGTTTAGGGACGAGTGTACGTGCACACGCCTACACACGTGTGTGGCTGAACAGTTTTGCTGTTCTTCCATGATGGTCCACTTAATCCCGGCTTCGTAACCAGCAAACAGACACTAAACCAGCTAACAGTGCCCCAGCTCTCTCTGGGGCCACCAGCCTCCACGAGCAGAGCTGCCCACGCCTGCAAAGGTTTCTGACGGGAACGAACCTCCTCCAGGGTTTCTTGGGGAGGAGTCCCTTCACTCTGACGCCGGGCCAGACGGCTGAGATCAGCAGCTACAAAGTGAGTCAACGTGTGCGTCAGCCGGCCGCCTGCTCAGTTAATCCCTGTGGCAGGGACCTTGCTAACAGCAGGACAACCGGACGTGTCCCCGGCCTGCTGTCCTCTGAAACCCTGTCTTACTCAGAGCGGTGCACCATTTTGACTGTGGGGCCACATAATCACCTGATTAAAAGGGCCTTTAAAAGAAGGAAGCTTCTAGAACATGATGCCCGATTGTCGAGCCTGCTTGGACAGAGTGGGGGCCGGCCCCACACCTGGGCTCGATGGCCAGGAAATGGTCTCCTGTGTAAGGGCCCAATCTCTGCCCACGGCAGCTTCCTCCCAAGCCCTGCCTCTTGGCTGCACCGAACTGCAGGACTAAAAGGCTTCGTCTCCCTTCCTGCAGAGAATGTCCAAACAAATTAAAATAAACTCTTCTTTGAGATGGAAGAAAAATGAAATTAAAAGAATCTGAATAAGGAATCTGGTTCCACAAATAGAACAGTGAAGAGCGGTCTGTCCAGGCCCGCGGTGACCACCCCTCTGCCGACGCAGGAGACCAGGAACACAGTGTCACCGTGGGCGGTGGAGTAGGCCCTGCGTCAGCTGCCACCAGGGCAGGAAACCTAAACAAGATGCTCTCAAACCTGTTTGCAAAATGCTCACATGTTCGATTTTCCAGTAATTTAATGTAAAAAAATGTCAGGATTTTAAAACATTACTGAATTTATCTCTCGGAGGGTTTTGTCTTGTCAAGGCACCTTGCGCTTCAGGCTTGAGAAGAGAACTGCCTGCAGTCTGGAACATTCTCTGTGGGCGTAACGTTAGCTCTCTAAGAGGCGTCTGTCGTCCTTCACTTGGGTGAGGAAGACCCCTCAGAAGTACGCTCCCCGTTCTTTGTTCTCAGGAAGGCTATTAAAAGCTGGAACATCTTGCAGCTTGGGAGACGCTTCTGATGATTCACTATCTCCCTTTCGCAAAAGCCTTTTAATGAAACAAACTGCAAAATGAATCAAAGTGCTCTGACAGTTTCAAAAACTGAAAGGAAACAGAGCCTTGTTTGTTTCTTGTCAGAATACTTTAAATCTCTTGCTTCTAAAAAGGGCTTTCAGATATTTCACAGCACTGAACTCGTCGCCCGCCAGTGGGTGACCTGGAGTTTACCCTCCACACAGGACGCCTTTGGAAGGAGGCAGTAAGAGCACTTATGCCGGGGACGTAAGGGGACACCCGGGCCACGGCCTCGTGACCCAAGGGTCTTCTACAACTCACCCTTTCACCTTTGGCCCTCACTGGCAAGGGGGGGAGCCCCTCCTCTTTGCTGCAAACCTCGCCAAGGCTGCAGCTCCCTCCTCCCGAGCCGGTGAGGAGACGCAGCAACCTGTCTGTGAACACGCCCGGCCGGGGCCAGCTCTGAGCGGACCATTGGTGACGGCCACCAGCTCCCTGGCTTCACGTTCTTGGCCGTCCCGGCCTGCGTCTCAGAGCCCCGCCACAAGGCCAGTTTCTCGCCCTGGACACGACTGTCCTCAGTGGGAAGGGTGAGGCCTTTCGATTTTTGCCTGGGGAACTCACTTTCGGTCCTCAGCCTGGCTCCGAGTCCCCGCTCCCTGCTGCTCTGGGCTGCGGCCTTTCCCCCAGCACTTTGGGTCCTGCCCTGCCCAAGGGAGTGTGGCCTGCCCTGACCCTCTCCACACTCCTGGCTCTGGCATGGTGCCCTTTCAGCCGACTGTCCCCGACCCTGACTCGCGCGCCCCATCAGACACTGACTGCAATTTCTCCAGGGCCTCGGTGAGTTAAGAAGACACAGAAGCCGTGAAACACTTGCAGAACTAACACTCACAGGCGTGTGACAACTGGCTGCTGGAGGCCCTTCACTGGCCTCACTCAGCCTTCTCGGCCCAGTGTGCTGACGCACCTGTCTGGGTCGGGCTGCCGAACCTCTGAAAATCCTGGCGTTCTCCAGAGAGTGAGCTATGGACACGTGGAATTCCACCAGCTGAGCTGCACTGGGGTAACTGGTGAGAGGCTGTCGGGCCACATCACGCGTCTGCACCTAGAGCCCAGCCACACGGCCAAGAAAACGAGCCGGCAAGCCTGGGGCAGGGCCGGTGCCTCTGGGCGTTCTGCTCCTGCCTCACTCCCTGCCACATGGCTACTCATGTCCTCCAGGTGTGCCTGTCATCACCCCCAGCAGGTGCTGCCCGCCATCTCTTCACACTTGGCCTCTCTCCCTGCGTCCTCACAGACTGGGGGTCAGCAGGCGCCCCCACATGTCCTCCCTGGCCTAGTGAACCCCAAGCACTCTGCCTGGGGTGAAGGCATCGAGGCTCTGACCTCCACTCTGGGCCATAAACAGGTAATTTTTCTAAGTAACAAAGTCCAAATCACAGTCTGCCTCCGATCCTCCCAGCCCCGGGAAGGTCAGAGGGCCCCAGCGCTCAGCACCCCAGGTTTCTGGGCCTGACTGTAAGAAAGGCCTCCCTCTGAGGACGTGTCCTTACGCGGGGACAGAGGACGTCTCAAGGGACAAGAGGCACAGTTCCAGGATGCTCTCTTAGGCAAGGACCTCCCCACCCACAGCCTCCCGGAAAGCTGCAGGGGTGCTTGGCGGGGGCAGGTGCGTCCTGGGAAGCTGGGGCTGGCGCTCGGGTCTCGCCCACTCACCCTCAGGCGCAGTGGCAGGTCCTCGGGGTTCTTCCCTGCCAGCTCGTCGTCGTCATCGTCGTCCTGCAGGAACAGGTTGGTGGGGATGATGCCCTTAGCGTACTTCTTGGTGATCTCCACAAAGTCGTCCAGTGCGATGTAGTTCTTGGCTGAAGCACAAGAGAAACAGCATGGGGTCTCCCCAAGCCGCAAGCCCCGTCACCCTCACGTGGCCGGATGGGGTGGGGAGTGGCTTGAGACCAAGCTAAGGAGGAGCTGAGAGAGTTCAGGTGGAGGAAACCTTCCCTGGGTAGCCGACGGAGGGGACCAGGCTGGTGGGGAGGGAAGGGGCAGGTCTGCCGAGCTCCAGCCTCCCCCACCACACCCCCAGCCCTGGGGCCCCACCCCCAGCCCTGGGGCCCCACCCCCAGCGCCCCTCCCTCCCTAGCTACTGTTGCCTAGAGCCCACCTGCACCTTAGCCCAGCTCACCTGCCATGCCTTCAACAGCCTGCATCTCCAGTGCTTGCTGACACCCATCTCTCCCTCCAGCCAGCACTGGTGACAAGCTGCCCTGTTGGCCAGCCACCTGCTAACCCTTCCACCCAACACGATTCACCGAGGGCCTACTAGGTGCCTACTAACCCCTCCACTCAACATGACCTACCAAGGGCCTACTATGCGCCTAACCCCTCCACTCAACATGACCTACCAAAGGCCTACTATGCACCTACTAACCCCTCCACTCAACATGACCTACCAAGGGCCTACTATGCGTCTATTAACTCCTCCACTCAACATGACCTACCAAAGGCCTACTATGTGCCTACTAACCCCTCCACTCAACATGACCCACCAAAGGCCTACTATGCGCCTACTAACCCCTCCACTCAACATGACCTACCAAAGGCCTACTATGCGCCTAACCGCTCCACTCAACATGACCCACCAAAGGCCTACTATGCGTCTATTAACCCCTCCACTCAACATGACCTACCAAGGGCCTACTATGCGTCTATTAACTCCTCCACTCAACATGACCTACCAAAGGCCTACTATGCGTCTATTAACTCCTCTACTCAACATGACCTACCTAGGGCCTACTAGGTGCCTACTAACCCCTCCACCCAACATGATCCACAGGAGGGAATAGGGCCCCGGCAGGCCCCCGGCTGCTGTGGGCGAGAGGAGGTCCCAGAGGGAAGGATGTGAAAGAAAGCGGGGCACTGGGGCGGGGGGCGGGGCAGAGGGACACCAGCCCGGAGTGCTGCAGAAACCCTGGGAAGGGGTCACAGGCTGGGTTCACGACGGCGGCAGTGACGATGGGGGCACAGGGAGCTGACAGGACCTCCTGAGGGATCGGGGTGGTGCACGCAGTATGCAGCGCCCACAAAGAGGCACACAAGCCTTGGGGGCTCACTCAGGTGGCAGGTGTTGGGGGAGGCCTGGGCGGGGCTGTGTGCCCAGGGGTTGTAGATGGCATCTGACACACAGGATTGGTCAACAAGGCAGCAAGTGTGGACGTGTCCCTGGGACAGCGCCCACGTCCACCCACAGGGTGAGGAGACAGGAAATCGGTCTCAGGACACTGAGGAAGAGCAGCCAGCGTGGCAGCAAGGGCCCTGGGCCAGGGAGCCTGCAGGTCAGGCGGAGAGGGCTTTAAGGAGGAAGAGTGGCCGCCGCTGCCCACGGATCAAGTCAGACGAGGACAGGAAGTGACCTGGCAAGGGGCTCACTGGTGGCTTGGTCAGGGCGTGTGGTGGGACGGCCCAAGTGAGTGCGGGAGGAGAGAATCTGAGATGGTGACACAGACGGCCCTTCCTGGGCGTCCACTGGAAAGCAAGGCAGAGAACATGGTGACACCGATGGAAACGCCCCCGGCGAGGGGAACCCACTGGGCTGTTGGAGCCACCTCCTTGAGGGCGCGGGGGTGGCGGGAGACCCTCAGGCTGGCAGCGCAGAGCCTGTCACGTCCCTGACACGCGGCGCCCAGGCCCCGCAGAACTGTGACCTGGCTCATCACACACCCCCGGGGCTGGGGTCTAAGCCCAGCTTGCAAGTGACCCCAGGATGGGAGGCGCCTCACTTCCACACCGCTGGGCGCCGTCACCTCCGCGGCACGGGCTATGCCAGCCTCCCCGTCCCTCCGGCCCCGTCAGTCGCAGACTCCTTTCCACGTCCGTGTGACATGTTTCCTCGCCTCCCCCAAGGGCAGCAAGAAAGCAACGGCCCGCACACCCCACCTGCCCACTCAGACTCGAGGTTTGACGGTCTCCAGAGCTCTGGTGACACTTTCTGGAGGGCTCCTCCTCAGCCCAGCAGGGAGGCGGGGTCTGTGTTCCTGCCCGGATGCCGGTGCCCTCCCGTATCCCCCCCACCCCGCCACAGAAGCCCCCGGGACAGGTGGGGTCCTTTGGTCCTCCGCTCTGACCAGCTCACTGTTCAGAAGCGGAAACTGAGGCCCAGAGACAAAAACGAGACCTGCCCACAGTCACAAAAAGAGTCCGTGGCAGGCCTGGTCTTCACCACAGCTCCTCTGTCAATGCCGAGTGACCCCCGAGTCCCCCAGACCAGAGCCCACCCCACACGGGCGGAGCGACGCTCAGGCTGGCAGCTGCACACGGAGGGTGTGAAAGTCTCCTCTAATTTTCTGACCTCAGACATCCCAAAGGCACCCCAGTTCGTTGTGTCCCAAGCCTGTCCCCCGACACATGCTCTGCCCTTCCATCCCCTGCCCCACAAGGGCCCACGGGCTGTGCTCCTGCCATTCCCTCCACCTGCAGCCCCTCCCCTTGCCATCCACGGAGCCACTGCGCTCCCCAGCATCGCTCTGTCCAGCAGGGACTGTCACGTCATGGGGGACCATGTCTGTTTTCCCTCCAGCATGTGCACTCCCAGCGGGCAGAGCGCAGATCCCAGCACCCAGAACACCAACACCCAGATGGACTGAGACCCTGGCGGGGTCCAGGCCTGGGACGCACAGGAAGGAGTGGACGCTGTGGGTGGTGGGCGGGCCGTGGGGCTGGACTCACACTCGCTGCTGACCAGGCGCTCCAGCATCCGCCTCTGCTTCTGCAGGGACTTGGGGACAGGGCCTGGCTGCGCCCCTCCATCTGCAGGGGACAAGACAGACTGAGAGTCAGGCACACTGATCATGTCCCCGTTGTGCCCTGCAACCCACCAAAAACTGCACTGTAGGCTCCTGGGCGTCCTGGGTTCTGGGACCACAGGCCTGGGGCTCTGTTGCATCCCTCGGCCGTGCAAGGCCACTCTGGGCAGCCTACTCTGTGCCCCCGCCACTGTGCTGTGCAGCGCCCCCTGGTGCTCCCGCTCGGTGACAGACACAGCCGTCCGGCTGCGGGTGTGGTCAGAGCACTGGGCACACCACCCTCTTTGGTTTGTTCAACGAATGAGCCCCTGAGCCAGGCTGATGCCGACCTACCGTCAGTGACGACCGCCCAGCTCCCGGCAGGGGCCCAGGCCCCACGGGAAGGGCCCCAGTGCCCACGGGACGGTGTGGCAGCGAGACGAGGCTGCGTACCGTGCTCGTTGACCTGACCGACATTCTCCAGCAGCTCTGCCACGGCCACCTGCTTCTTCTTCTTGGGGTTGAGCTTCCAGTACATGACCAGCGCCGCCTTGCGCACGGCCCGCTCCAGGTCAGTCTCGGAGGAAAGCTGCCGCACCTCCTGCTCGTTCTCGGACGTGATGCCTGCCAGACAGGAGGCGGTCAGGGCCTCGTCCCTCCGCCTGCTGCTGTCAGTGCTGCTCCGGGCCCCGGCCAGCTCTGCCTGGAGGGACTTGGGAGGGCGACTCACGAGAGGTCTGTCAGGACCTCTGGCTACCAGGGTAGGATAGACATTTGACCCAACAGGACAACTCTGCAAAGCCCCTGCCAGCGCCCACAGCCCCGGCTGGAGCCCAGCTGCCTTGCAGCAGATGCCCGTGCGTCCACTGAGTGCAGCACGTGGAAGGCTTGCTGTCTCTTCTGCTCACTTTCCCCTTTCACCCCCATGGGACCCTCACAGGAGCTGCTGCCACCCCAGCGTGCAGGTGCAGACACCGAGGCACAGCGGTGAGCTGGCTCGGCAGGGCCAGAGGCAGAAAGAGGCAGCGCTGTCTGCACCTGGCCCAGTCTCACCGCAGTGACCACCCAGGTGCAATGGCGGGGCCGTCCCTGTGTCTACAGCGCTCCATGGGCTCGGGCCCGCCACAGAGACGGGCCACGGGGGCAGAGGGTGAGCAGGGTCACCCGCAGGTCAGCAGCCACCTTCCTCGCTTCAGCTCCAAAGGCCTGAGACGTTAGCACGGCTCACCCCACCGGGCAGTAAGACCTGGCACGAGGACTGGATGTTTTTCTCCTTTTCAACACATCCCCAAATTTTCCACATGAGCATAATATTACTTGTCTGATCAGAAAGCGTTCGACATGAGAGTGTGGGGCTGCGAGGAGCATGGGAGGGCCGTCCCTGCCGTCCCCCTGCACCCTCCGGCCACCTGCGTGGCGCCTCTGGGAACCACCGGCTCCTGACACCTGCAGTGAGGCCGCTCCAGCCACCTCCTCGTCACTCCGCCTGCTCCGGAGCCGTGAGGCTGGGTGGTGGGAAATTCTGGCTAAGGGAATACAACGGTTCTCTTTTTTCAAAAACATCAGTCTAATTTTCAAAGAAAGAAGATTCCATGTAATGAATGTAACTCCCAAAATATTACAATACAAAACCAGAAAGAAATATACCAAAATATGGAGAGCTCCTCTCTGGGTTTCAGGGTTATGAGTAATTTGTATTTTTACATTTTCTATATATTCCAAGTTTTCTACAATAAGCGTAAAATACTATTATAATCTGAAAAAATACATATCATTTAAAAAAAAAAAAACACCTGGGTGACATGCACTTTCACCTTTCCCTGAGGCTTGGCACCTTAAGGAAGCACAGTGCTCCTTGGCCCCAGGGACGAGCCCCTCCCCTTGGGCACGATGATGTCATGGCTGACCGCATGTGGCCGGGGCTGCACCCCCCCGACCCTGTCCCCTGCCCCTCAGTCGCCCGCTCCCTCCTCTTCCTCCACCCACTTTCGAAAGGTCAGTCCACTTCATTCCACGGTGAACACACCTGCACAGGTCTCTGTGGGCCCCGGGCCTGGTCTGCCCTGACTGGATGGAGAGCCAGCTCCAGGGGATCAGCCACTGTGACCGCAGGCCACACCAAAGTTCCCAGCTTTATCACTATGAATCTGACCCTCCTCAGCTGGCTCCAGGATCTATTGCTTGGTTTGGACCAGAACCCAGCAGAAAAGGGGGCTATAACTTCTTGTGTTGGAGACACCAACACAAGCCAAAGAGAATGACAATAGCTTAGTTTGTTAAAGATCCCAAGTTAGGCTCTAGAAACAATGTCTAAAGTGATGAAGCCACTAGCAAAACAGAAAATGTGCTCATTTCCCAGCAGCATCACCAGCATTAGGCTTTCCTATTGTTAATATTTTATTGTTGTTCAGTGAGCAAGTGGCATTACCAACTGCTCGTCCCTCAGGTGGCTGCTCTAAGCGAGCCCCACGCAGTCCTACCTTTTCTGTCCGCCAAGCACCGGCGAAGCAGCTTCACGGCCTCCCGCCGGCCTTGCTTTGCAGCCATGATCAGCCAGTCTACGGCAGTGCAGTTGTTGAGCTCTTCATCTGCGTCGCTGGCTAACTGCAGGTAGTGTTTCCCCACCTGCAGGCCAGACACCGTTCCACCTCCAGCTTCTCGGACTCTCTCCTGCCCCGTGATCCTGGCCAGTCCACCTCCTTTCACCCACCGCCCTTTGTCACCCAGGCAAGAAGAGAGGGGCAGGAATGGGGTCCCACTGGGCATCTACATCAGGCTGGGCCCTACTGAGCCTCTGGGCACTTGTTCTTCCTTAAAACACCGTGACACAGGTGTGGCCACCTCCTTCCTCAGAACGAGGGGACTGCAGGCTCCAAAGTCTATTAATTTTCACCCTTCAGCAGCTCCTGGCCAGCAGTCGCTGAGGCACACCACCAGTGGATGGAAATTCAGGTTACGATGGGCCCACTTGCCACCTCTCAAGATAGTCGGGGGACCACAGAAAGTCAGGGCTGCAGAGAGGCCAGCACGCCAGGGGTTGGCATGGGCCCACGACTGGCCCACTGCCCACTTTTGTAAGTCAAGTTTTACTGGAACACAAGCGCAGCCACACTGCACATGTGCACTCCACGGCAAAGCTGAGTAGTTACAGCAGAGACCATATGGAGTCCAAAATACGTACCACCTGGCCCTTTGCAAAAAAACACTCGCTGACATGGTCCAATCCTCTCATTCTACATATGAAAAAGTGAGGCCCAGAGGAGAGACAGAACCCACAAAAGGACTGTTCTCCAACCTCTGAATGCCTGGGCAACAGGCTATAGAAGAAGGAAACTTTAAAGTACGATATGGCCATAAGGTAGGAACAAGAAACTTCTTCGTTTATGGTTTTGCAGGAATCCTTCCTCCTCCTTAGGAAAAAGAGAGGGTCGGAAATTGCTCCGGATGACTGTGGTCACTTGCTTGAGCCACATACAGAAGGACAGAGTGAGGCAGTGAGAAGCAGCTGCTCGGGACCTGACCGTACAGCCTCTGAGCCCTCTGGAAAGGTGGGCATGGTCACCTCCCCAGGGCTGGCCCGGCGGTGAAAGCAGAGGTGGGACGCAGAGGCATCAGGCACAAGGCCGCTGCCTGGAGCTCAACTCCTCCTCCTCCTGCAGTTTCAGGTTCCCCATGTGCACATCGGGGGCTGGACTCTGGGGTCCCCCCACCCCCTATGGTATTCTAGACCATAAGCTGAGAAAGCAGCAAGAGCTCTGCACACTGACGCGGCCAGAAGGCAGTGCCAGGGGCCAGCGGGGGGGTCCTGGAGCCTGCGACCTGGGCCTGAATCCCGGCTGCGCCACCAGAGCTGTGTAAACTCGGGCAGCAAATCGCTGAAGCTCTTTGTCTTAGTTTCATCCAAAAAGTGGGCGTGGTAATTATCACCTCCGAAGACACACTAAGGGTGACGTGAAATGACGATGACCGTGCTGAGGTTAACACCCCTCCCTCCTCTCTCCCGGTGCACTTGGGTTCCTGAAGCCCAGCGTGCTCCCCCTGCCTCGGCCTCTGCTCTTGACTCTCTGTCTGCACTGCCCAGGTGTGCAGGGCCCGCCCTCGGCTGGGATGGCCCCACAGAAGGCACCAGCCCCCTGCCACCTCCTGGCTCAGTACCCTGTTGGTTTCTCTCCTTAACATGACTTAGAATAATTTCCTTTATGTGTCTGTTTACCTGGTTTTGCCTGCTCCTGCCCCTAACCTGTCACCCCGTGAGGACGAGGCCTGTCTGTGGGACTCACCACTGCATCCCAGCACTGGCACAAACCCTGGGCCCTGGCAGATGCCGGGTGAACAGTCACTGCCCTGGGGCCCCGTGCGCACAGCTCATGCCCAGGGGAACGGACACCCAGGGAGACAGGAGCGTGCAGCACACAGTGGCAGGGGTGTGTGTGCACTGAGCAAGCCAGGCACGGGGAGGACAGGAAGGAAGCAGGGGGGTGGGCGGCCAGGAGGAGGTAATGCCCAAGACAAGGTGTGAGCTGAGCAAGGGATGAGCACTGCTTCCCACAGGGGTGCAGGGAGAAGAACCAACAGAGCCAACAAGGGAACCCAACATGGAGCTCGGGGCACACAACGCTCCCATCCCCGCTCCCAGGCACCGACTCCTCCGTGAGCTGCAGGGCTCGCAGCCAGGCCCGCCGTGCTGGGGCTGGGCCCGGGTTCCCTGCCAACACCGCGTCCTCACCTCCGTCTGCGCCTTGGGGTCCCCGGCCTTGGCCTTCTCCAGGACTTCTTCGAAGGGGATTCCTGCATCTCCCTTTATAGGCCCTTCAACATGGAAGAGACAAACACAGTGTCACAAGCCAGACCTCGCCACGTGTCAGAGGAGTGGCGGGGACAGCAGGAGAGGTCTCCAGAAGACCTGCTGCCGCTTCCCCTCTGAAGCCCAGGCCAGGAGCACAAGGACAGACATGGGGACAGACACGATGCCCAGCAAGCAGCCATCTGCCTTCCAGTTTACAAACAGCCCCAGAGCAAACAGCAAATGCTACCCAGGCGGGGTGGTTTCCAACGGCAACTGAGAGCTCTGAGGGTGGGAGGCATGGGAAGGAAGGGCACAGACCCGAGTCCCACCATCACCCCCTTGGCTTAGGCCTGCTCTAACCAGGGCTCTAGAAACATCCAACGGCTCGTTTGAAAGCCCATGACCTAAGTAATAAGAACCTGCCCCCAATGCCCAGCACCCCAAGTAGTCAAGTTCATGTTTTCCAGGATTGTGTCGTCGACAGACGTATGTTTTTGGAGGTTACAATCAGTGTACATACATCTTGATATTAATGATTTTTACTTAAGAGTGAACGGGCTGCCATAACAAAAACACCATAGACTGGGTGGCTTTTAGAAACAAGAGAAATTTGTTTCTTTCAGTTCTGGAGGCTGGGAAGTCCAAGATCAAGGTGCCAACAGATGCGGCATGTGGTGAGGGCCCCACTTTCGGTTGCTGGGGCTTCTTGCTGTGTCCTCTCACAAGGAAGGAGGAGGGTGCCCTCTGGGGCCTCTTCTTTGAGGGCACCAATCCCAGCAAGAGGGGGCCACCCTCATGGCCTGGCCACCTGCCCAGGCCCCACTTCCCGATACCGCCACACTCAGGGCGAGGATTTCAGCACACGAACTGGGAGAGACAAACGTCCAGGCCACGGTGGTGAACTGCTCTCGGCCGCCCACACCGCACTGCCGTCAGCTCACCGTCTCAGGCCCGCAAGTCCCACCGGGTGACACGTCGGCGGCTGGGCCTTTCCTCCGACAGGTCTTTATGCTGTTCTCGATAATCCCTTACTTTGTAAAACGGTGCCACAAGCCATTTTGTGTGTATACTTTCCTTTTGGGAAGTTATTTTCCTAGCATAGGTTCTCCAGTTGGATTACTAAGCCAAGCACCCAATATTATTATGGCTCTTGCTCTATTTTACTTTCTAAAAAGTTATCCCAATCACAAAAGCCTCATACAACCACACCAGTTGCACTAACCTTACTGACAACAGGAAATGACATATGACCCCCAAGAACAACACACCAAGGACCAGCTTTCTTTGTCCAATTCATCCACAGGTGTCGGGGAACCAGCCTGTGCCAGGCTCTGAGCCGGGCTCTGCAGCACCGACTGGCACCCGGTCCCCGCAGGGCACCCAGGTCTGTGGGAGACAGGACGCCGGCAGGAGGCGGCGTGGGAAGTGGCCTGGGTCAACACAAGCTCGCCAGGCTCAAGGTGGAGAGAGGGCTCACATCTGGTTTGCAGAGGGCAGAGGGAGGCTGGGGTGACTCAAAGGTGCAGCGGCAGGGGAGGCCCCCACAGGTGAGGTGTGTGTTCCGGGAAGGAGGAATTCAAAGCATCCTTCACAGCCCTCACAGGGGAGGCACACATAGCCCAGCCCGGGGTGGACACCTTGCCAACAGGGAGGGGTGTCGGGCTCGACTTCCTTGGACATTCCTGGGCGATGGCTTCAGGGCCCACAGAGCAGTACTTCTCAGTGGCCCCAGTCCTTGGCGCTGGTCCTCCCAATCCACGAAGGCCAGTTCTCTTCCGGCTGCCGCTGTCCCCCAGCCCCTGCCTCCCGGCCACGGGCTCCGCAGCAGGCTGACGCGTCCCCCGACACAGCCTGCTCCTGTGGGCTCACCGGGGAGTGCGTGTTCGGAGTAGCACTGACTCGCTCAAGTGGACCTGGCACAGGCCCCTCACCTCACTGGAGCAATTCCAGTCCAGTCGTTAGTACCAAGCTCCCGGGACGGTGTGCGGTGAGACGAGGTACTCTGTGCCAAGCGAGGGGTCTTCTCCCTCCCTCCCCGCGTCCCTCTCAGCGGCCCCAGGCTGCTGCCATCACTGGCGCTGTGCGTGCCAGCACCTCTCTCGAGTTCAAATCTCTTTCCCTAACTAAACTCATAAGTCACGTTATTTTTTCCCCTTTTTAAGAAAAGTCAGGATATAAGCTTCAAGCCTACATTTGTTGGCTAAAAAAGATTCTTCTAGTCCGTGATTAGTTTTTCACGGAAGTTAGTCATAGCCTGACATTTCAAGAAGTCTCCCCGATACAGTCTCTCTGAGACATACACGACACCCTCTCCGTTATTCCAGCCTCCATTTGGCAGCGGCGGAAATGTTTCTACAGCCACCCAGCACTGGGCTCCTGCCGCAGCCCAGTTAGAGGGTCCTGGCTTTGTCCAGCACGTACGTGGGAGCCTCCACCTGGGGCAAAGGCAACCCCCAACGTGCTCACTGCCCAGCGCCAAGGTCACCTCCAGACGCTGGCTGAGTCAGTGTGGACCACCGGGGACCACAAAACACACACTGTGTGTGCCCAACCTCCACTCCTGAGGCCCCTTTGGAGAACCACCGCCCATACCTTCAGTCCTCGTGGCCTGGGTGGCACTGCCCCTCTCCCAAATGCTGCACGGAGGGCAGGCAGGCCCACCTGGCCAATCGGAGTGCTCCGCCAGCCTGCGGGGAAAGCCCACCGGAGAAAGAGGGCAACGCAGGAAAGCAGTGGCACGGGGGGAGGGGACGAACACTTGCCGATGACATCACCTGAGCCCTGGATCCAGCCATGCCTGAAGCAAACTAGTCTAGACTCTGCAGATACATGGACTAATTAACCCCCTCTGCCCCCTGTTTTGCTTGTGCCAGTTTACAGTGGGTTTCTGTCCCTTGCAGCTGAGAGGGTCCTGAATCTAACTTGTTTTTTGAAAGTTTTCCTATCAATCCCAAAACAGCAGTCATTAGAGCTGTACAACCAGGGCAGGTCCTTACCGCTGAGGGGATCCATGGAGAACACCCCTATCCCGTGAATTATTCCTCTTCCATGGATCCACGCATTTGAAGGCCGCGTGATGCCATGCTGACTAGCAAACGGCCCGCGCTTGCGCGTGAGCTCGCCAGGTGAGGGGCGCCTGCTCCAGGACGTGGCCCCTCCAGGCAGAGCCCGCTGCCTCTTCCTGCCGGAACCTGGTTCATGTCGCCGCCAGCCTTTGTGGGCGCCATCTACGCCCGCTGGGCTAGACAACCCACCTCGGTCCCAGCCTCCAGCACTATGCTGGACTGCACACAAGGAGCAAATGGAGGAGGGACAGACCGACGGGAGTCCCATGAGGAAGCCACCACAAGCAGGGCCTGCATCTTTCCTCTCTGTCCCCTAAATCCCAGCACAGCCCAGAACGCGGCACATGCTGGGCTGACTGCCAAGTTCAACTCCCTCATTTGAGCAGATATTCTGTGGAAATGGAAGGAGCAGAGCGACGTCTTCCCACGCACTGAGAGCATCAGACCCACCCCGGGGAGGGGGCTGGGAGGCCTCTGGCTTCCTTCCCAACACCAGCAGTGCACGAGACCCTCCCAGAGCAGCCGGGAACGAGGCAGCTGGCGTCCATCTTCACACTGCTGTGCCATCTAGATATGCTTCGGTCATTTAGAATTTTTGGATGCATGTCAAACGCTCTTAAAAGAAGAGTGCAATCTTAAACATGTAGCAAATAAACATGCCGTAGCCCCGTCTCCAGGGTGCTGTGCCCCTCTCACGTCCTCACTCCTCGGCCTCCAGAGTCTCCGTTCCTCTTGTGACAACCGCCCCCCGGGGCTGCGCGGAGGGGAAAGGCGAGAGAAAGGAGGTGTGCTGTGTGCCGCCACCATCCCTGGGCCGGGCATGGCGCAGTGGCCTTGCACCAAGGGGGTCCCACACAGGGGGTGGCTGGGATCAGCCTGCACCAAGGGGTGTCCCCTAGCTTTCGAGACAGATGCTTGTTCTTGTGAAGGATCCTCATAATCCTCTCTCTTCCCCGGCCTGGCTGAGTGCTGAGGCGGGCCAGAGGCACTGGTCTAGGGGTCCTGGCCACAAAGTCAACCTTCTACCGGCCCCCAGCAGGGGCCGTGGACTCAGCCTCCATCACCCACCCAGCACACGCTTCCTGAGCACTGGCTCCACGCCGGTCTGAGTGCTGGGAGCCAAAGGCCCCGAGAGGGGCGAGGCCGGGCCCTGCCCTGGGGCAGGGGAGGATGGCCACGGTCCATCCATGCAGGGTCGGGCCGCGCAGGTGACTGGAGGCATCCATCCTGATGGTAGGTGGCTTCCTGGACGATGTCTGAGGCTTGGTGCCCAAGCAGGAAGTTAAAGGTAACACATGACAGGCACATCGCCAAGTTTCCAAAGGACTCAGAAAACCATCTGGGTGAGCCACATCCGTCCTGCCGCTATTTCTCAAGACAGGTCAGCCTACGGTTTGGGGGTCACAGCACAGGCAGCGCAATCAAATGGACCAGGTCAGGATAGAATAATAGGTATGAAAAGCTGATTCCTCAATTATCAACGGCCTGGCCCCCTGACCAGACACCACGACTGTGTGTCACTCATTGCTGTGCCTGTCCCAGGGCAGTGTGGCTCAGCGTACCACATCAGCACCCCGGCCCCTCCTTGGCGGCCTTGCACCTGCCGTCAGAGTCCTGACCCACCGGGAGCCGTCCCCAGGCCCCCATCTCAGGCTGTGCCACCACCATCCGCCCAGCATGTCCAGCCAGAAACCTCGATGCCACCCTCACGCCCCCCCTCCCCGCCCACCCACTTCTCAGCCACCACACAGACCAGCTGCACCTCTCTCCCTGACCGCCTCCTCGCTGGCTCCCTTGGCCTCCCACCAGCCGCCTCCACACAGCACCAGGTGGTTTCTCTTTAATGTGAAATGATCTCCCAATTAAATCCCTTTAACGGCTCCCATCCCACGCACAAGAAGCCCCATCCTTTCCCTGACCCTCTAGGCCCTGCTGGCCCTAGCAGAACTCTTGGCCCCACAGCAGCCCCCAGCTGAGCTCCCTCCCCTGGGTCTAGGAGACGCAGACCCAGGGTGCCCGGCACGTTCCGCCCTAGGCAGGCCCTTCCTCCCTCCCTCGCCCAGCGGCTGCCTCTGTCTCCTGTCCCGGCCTGCTCAGTCAACACTGGGGAGTGCTTCCTGCAGGCTGCACCTCTCCACCCTAGGGCTCCCGATGCCGTCCTTATCCGTGCCTGGCACCAACGGCTGGGAGGCCTTGCAGACCCCGCACTCATGGCTGGCACCCAGGAGGTCTCAGTGCCAGAGGTGCATGCTTAGCACACGCCAGCCACAGTGCACCCAGCCTGGGGCTGTGGGTTCCCCAAACAGTTTCCCTTCCTCCCACCTGTGCCAGGCCAGTCCCTCCGTGCAGCAGTCAGGCCCACGAGGCCCTGGTGGATCACAACGTGCCCGCCCCTGGCCAAGAGCGCCTTGTGTCTGCCGCAGCCCTTTATCCCCGGTGCTGCACAAAACGGCTCTCAGCCAGGTGCACAGACTTGCAGAACAGTGCGATGGCGGCTGAGCATGGCTTGGAGTCACCTCCACCTGCTCTGTGCCTGCTGGGTCACCTAGGACCAGGTGTGAAGAGCCCAGTTTCGTTCTTATGTTGAGCAGAACAGGTCCCTTTGGGCTGAAGACACCATGGAAGGAGAAGGGGCATGGGACTCTACCACAACCACCCGCGAAGAAACGGCTCCCTCACCCATCAGCTGGGGCTGCGAGCTGGCCAGGCGGGCGCTGCTCTGGCTCAGGGACACGTGACTTGGGCAGCTCAGCCTTGTCAAAATCGGAATCCACACATCTCGTGTGTGTGTGTCTACGCTCCAGCCCGCAGCCTCACAGCTCCCTGTGGTCTCTTTCTAGCCTGTGTCACTGCTTTCTTCACCTGTCTGGTGAAGCATCCAAGTCCTGACCCGCTGCCCACATGGCAGGTGACTTGCCAAGGCCACAGAGCCAGGATGGGAAGTACGAGGTTCCAGCCCAGGGAACTTTCCAGTGCAGCCCCTGCCCTACTTAGCTTAAGAGGAGAAGAGGGATCCTGGAAGGCAGCCAGAGAAAGGGGACCCCAAGGCAGCTCTGGTCCCATCTGCCAAGTGCACAGGCCAAGGGGCGGCTGCGGCAGTGCCTTCTCCAGGCAGCCCTCCTGCTGCCCCAGGAGTGACTGGGCTCTTGCCTGGGTGCCCCCGATGGGGCTGCAACATGGGTGGTCCCCAGCACCACACTCAGCCCCAGGACCAGAGCCTGCCACATGGGGCTCCCTGGGCACAGCTGACCTGAGGCACCAGGTGATGGTCGGTGCTCTGCCCAAGGTCATGGGCAGCCCATTGCGGAGCATAAGCTCACAGTCTCTGAGTTCAAATCCCGACTTCACCCTTGCCAGCTGCTGCTCCCTGGGCCCTCTAGTCAGCCTCTTTCTCTCAGTGTTCTCACCTGAAAAATGGGGTGGCAACAGCGCCCACCTCCTAGGCACAGGCAGCAAGTGGGCTGATGACCTAGAATGTGCCTTGCTGGGGAAAGGGTTAAATACTCGCTCTCGTTGTTACCGCGTATATTTTAATTGATGCTCATTCCCCTCTGTGGGGCAGACGGTGGAGCTAAATAATTGAACTTCTCACACCAGCTGCTCCTGGCACATACTCTGGGCCCCGCCCTCCCCACAGCCCTTGAGTGTGCAGGCCGGCAGGGCTGGCTGTCCCCACATCAGCGACCAGTGACGGAGACAGGCCAGGCCCACTGCCCCCACGGTGGGGGCGGGGGGAGCAGAAGCCACACCAACCACACCGACCACATCTGCTTCCTGACTTTTATCTGAAACTCACATATTCTTGGACTCCGTCCTCTGTGGGCTGCTCTGCATTACCCAGATTGAAACCAAGTGTTTTGAGCCCTGGTCTCTGACCCCCTGGGACATGAGGCAGTGGAAAGGGGGCGGCATTTGGGGCAGGGCCAGATCCTGGGGTCAGGTCCTCCCTGCCCAGGGGCCTTGGAGACAAAGCAGAGGAACTCAGTGATCTAAGGAGACAAGAAGACCAAAAGAGCCCAAGAACGGAGTGAGTTTCTGAAGGTAAATGAAGCTGACCCAATGCACTGCACCCAGAGCTGGGTGGGCCTTCCAGCTCTGCTAGGGAGGTGGCTGGTGTGAGAAAGGAGAAGGGTACCAGTGGGTCACCTGGGCTAGTCACGTAGACTCTGTTCTTCAGTTTCCCCTCACGGGCTGCTGTGAGGAGTCACAAGCTGGCACATGGATAGGGCTGGTGCACACAGCAGGGGCTCACCATGGGTTTGGGCCCTCTGCCAGAGGGAAGGGGCACTGCTGAGCTGGGGTGAGCCCCCCTGAGGCCACCAGCCTCTCTAGGGGAAAGGCGGAGGATGACAGGGGCCTGAGTGAGCTACAGAAGGTGCCAAGGGGCTGCCGAGGGCAGCGGGGCTAAGACGCCCCTCACTCAGACCCACCACCTGGGGGACAAACAAAGCCTCCTATCAGCTCAGCCTGTGAACACCGAGGATCACAGCGTCCCAGCTGGAGGTGGACTAAAGGACACCCACACGCCTCCTTGGGAGAGAAGAAATCCAGCACTGAGGACTTCACCCAAACCAGGCCTCATCCCCCAAAGTGCAGCTGTCTTCTTTGTGGCCGGCCACCCTGGCCAGGCATAGCCCAGGGAATTCACTTCACAGCAAACAGAACACGGCCTCAAACAAAACTGTGAGGCCAGGCATCGTGGCTCACGCCTGTAATCTTAGCACTCTGGGAGGCCGAGGCAGGCGGATCACTGAGCCCAGGAGTTCAAGGCTACAGTGAGCTATAATGACACCACTGCGCTCTAGCACGGGTCACAGAGACAGACTCTGTCTCAAAAAAAAGAAAAAGAAAAACCCCCCAAACCAGAAACTGTAAAGCGCTGCTCAGGAGCCGGGGAGGAGGGCCGGTGGGGAGGGACAGGTGCCTGCTCACCACAGACTCGGGCAGGTCCACTGGTGCCCTGAGGAGCTGCACCTGCTGCACAGGTACAGGTGAAAGGCCCTGAGGGAGGTGGGTGGCCCCACAGTGGACCTTTATTGCACATGCCAGGAGCTGCAGAGCCCTGAAATGCAGGGCACCAGGTGGGAGGAAGCCACAGGGGTGGCTGGGCTCCGTGCCCACCCTGCTTTCACTACACAGCCCTGCCTGGGCTTCCCGCCCCACCACTTACCAGCTGCTCTGTCTCGGCTCCTGGCGCGCTGGGCCCGGGGCTCGGCTGGGGCAGCTGCGTCTCCCACACCTGGGCCAGGGCCAGCCTGGGGCCCGGGAGCTCGGGGCGCTTCGCTGCCCTCCTGCTCCACTGAGGCAGTGGCACTGAGCCGGGAGCGAGCCTGGGGCTGCGGCGCTGGCGGGGCCTGTGGGTGGGAAGGGCCCGGCAGAGGGGCGCTGGAGTCCATCCTGCAAGAAAAGCCGTGGTCAGACTCACACCGGGGCCAGAATGCCCAGCCAGCTCCAGCTCTTGCTGCCTGGTAAGGAGAGAGGGAAGCAAGGGGCCACTCCTACGGGGTCTCATGTCCGCCCACCCCAGCCAGGGCCAGCCCCGCTCTCCAGGTGAGGAAACCGAGGGACGACACTCACTCTAGGGCATCCAGCCTGACAGATCGCACAGCAGTTATGGTCTCAGGCCCTGACACCTCGAGGCCTGGAGTCCCTGCCTCACTGGACGTGAGCCATGTGACCTTGCTCTGGTGTCCTTGTCTGAGAAATGGGGACGATGACAACACTCACAGGTCATCCACGTGGAGCCCTGAGCACAGCGTCTGGTTGTGGGGGGCTGAATGGGGCCCCCAAATGATGTGCCAACCAATGTCTGTGAACATGACCTTATTTGGAAGACCAGGTCTTTGCTGATGTATTAAGGACCTTGACACGACATCATCCTGGATTGGGGTGGCCCTAAATCCAGTAACTGATGTCCTTACACAAAGAAGAGGGAAGCAGAGGCAGGGAGAAGGCCGTGCGAAGGCTACAGTGAGGCGGCTATGCCGAGGGCTGCCCGCCACCACCAGGCACCAGAGAGAGGAAGGGACTGACCCTCCCTCGGGTCTCCGGGAGGGACCAACCCTGCCTACATCTTGATTTTAGACCTCTGCCTTCAGAACCATGAGAGAATAAATTTCTGTTGTTTTAAGTCACTAAGATTCTAGTAATTTCTTATGGGAGCCCCAGGAAATGAATACTCAGGTACAGAATAAAAGATAAATGTAAGAAGGGGATGGGAGGGGAGGCCAGGGTGGAGCCAGGACCGAAAACCGGATCGGCCCAGTCCAGGGCCCTCTACACCGGGCCCGAAACACAGGACAAGAGTCACAGAACTTCGATGCTCCAGATATCAACACATACTAAAAAGCAAACTAAGGCACGCAGTGCGTTGGGTCAGAACAGACTAGAGTGCACAGAGATTCGGACACGTGTCAGGACAGGGGAGAGGGCTTTGTTTTATTCAATAGAGGGCCCTCACGTGCTGCTTAGCAACATGGAAAAACACCACCATCCACATAATTAAGGGCAGAAGGGCAGCCATGGGCCACAGACCACACAGCTGACAGCTCTGGAGGACCCCCAGCCCCAGGCCCCCGATGCTCTGTGTGGGGGCAACCCCCGGAAACCGTCAGACCTCATGCATGCTGTGTGGGCACAAGGAAACTCGTCCTTAGATGCCAAAATGACCCTCCCCAAACTCAAGGCCATGTTCATCCTTAGAGGTGCAGAGCAGGGGGAGGCTGGAAGCTAAAAATCTGCTCCTAGCCCCAACCTGCCACGAACCTGTGACCACCAGCTGTGTGGTCCCTACAGGCCACGTCCCTCTCTGCCCCTCAGCTGTGATGGGGACTGTCACTCTCAGGGGCAACGGTGAGCCTTAAGACCAGGGACCGTGAGCTGCACCGCGGGGCCAGGGTGCTGGCCATCTCCGAACACCCAGACCTGGCACCGAGCCTTGCCCCAGCAGGTGCCTTGGGGACATTTCTGGGGATCGTGGCCACTGGAAGAACCAGGAGTGGCCCCAGGCTCCCTACACAACAATTTCTGCTCCATCCTAAATGGGTCCTAAAGATCAGATCTGTGTCCACTCGAGAACTCTGCAGATTTCAATCTGGACATTCCTCCCTCAGAGGGACTCAGATCTTACTTGAAAACATCCCCCAGATGCAAACCAAAAGCAAGGTCGAGGCCCGTGAGCCTCCCGGTCCGTTCACTCCACAGCACTGGCCACTCTTCAACATCCACGTGCCACTGCTGACTACCACACTTTTGTCTCCCGGTGCCCTCTGCCTGGACTGCCCTCCTGTCCCCCTCCCCCAGTCCAGAGCTCAAGAGACACCCCCTTTGCAGGAGTTTCCAAGCTGCCCGTCTAAGTCCCGGGTGTCAGGTGAACACACAGCACTCAGGCCGTCACCTCCCCACCCGAGCCCTCCCTGTGTGAGAGGTGTGAGGCCAACAAGATGCAATTTTACAGCCAGAAGCAACATGGGGAGTGGAATACCCCTTACTAGTAGCTACCGGACCTCACTTTGTCTGTTTCCCCACCTGTAAAATGGGGACAACATGTCCCACATACGGGTGCTATGAAATTAAGGGCATGATGGAAGAGAAAGCAATCGGCAAACTGTAAGGCGTTAAAAAAAAGGCCCTAAGTAGATACTCCCAGGTGCTAAATAAAGGCATGCTCAGTTGAAAAACACTTCATAAAAGGAATTTCAGGAGAACAGATTCTTTTATAGCTGGCCTGTTGGGCTAAGTACTATGCCCATCACCCTACAGTCAAAATAAAACTGTTTAAAGTAAAATCTCTGGTTAGTAAGAACAGATGAAGAAGGAGGATTAATTATCAGGCTCCCTGAGGGTTGGCCAAGCCTGGTTTGGATCAAAGGGCTTGTTATTTCAGAACAAAATAACTCCTGGCCATGGTCAGTCACAGGGACGACAAAGATTAGAAATGATCTCCCCGGGCAGGGGCCTGCAGGGTGTCTCCTTCTCTGAGTCTTGCCTGTGACACGGAGCCCTGAGGGCAGGGCCTGCATCTCATAATGCCTGCTATCTTGCTGGGCACACATTAGGCACTTGATGTGTACAGGGCGGAAGGCCGAGGCAGCCTGGCCTAGGAGACTATCTGGGGAATGATGTTGCCGTGTGGCCCTAAGCAAGTCCCTCCCCCATGTCACGGCATCCGGCATACCCGGCTGCACCCAAGCTCTGCGCCTCCCGGCTCCAGATCCCTACCCGCTGGGGCACTCAGCCCCAACTGCCCCCTGGTGCCCAGAGCAGTGACTTGGAACCCATCATTGTGTAAGATCCAAAAAAGCAGAGTGGCCAGCATTCTTTCCCCATGAGCACCAACATGTATTTTTATCCCATCCAATCACAAAGGCCAGCACCAAGGAGCTCGGTTTGGGGGCTGCCACCCCAGGAGAGAGCTGCACAGACCACACATCTGCTGAGGCCAGAAGCAGAATGACCTCATGTGGCCTTCTGCCCAAAGCGCTGACCCTCGCCCAGGCCAACCCCATTCTGCTCTCCTGGGGTCAGCCCCACCTCCCCAGCCAGCTTCTCAGAAACAGGCCCCCGAGGGACGCTGAGATGTCCACGCTCTCTCTGACCAGTGCCTCTGCCTTCGGCAGGATGCCAGCCCAGGGGAATCACCAGAGATGCCCTCAGGGCCCGCACACAGGGTGTCCATCACAATGCACTTTCTGGCACTGTCCAGAGAGGGACTGGTTATAAACCTTCCACCCCTCCATGTGGCACAACACTATACAGCTGTTAAACACGATCTTTGCACATGAATGTTTAAACACAAGGAAAATGTTTGTATAACACTCTTAAAGCAGGATTTAAAACAGACTAAGATATTATCCTGAGTCTGTTTAGGATGAAAACAAAAGTTATCGCAGAACAAGGTGGGAGAAAAGGCCCCTGAAGAGGTACTTCTTATCTCTGAGTAACATTATGGGTGGTTTTATTCAGTCTTCTTTTAAATGTATTTCCCTAATTATCTATCATGAGTGTGCAATGTTTTTGGAATTAAAGCAAAACGTTATTTTAAAATCCATCTGTGACCAAGCCCTAAGGGAGTGGGGCCCAGTAGGTCTTGGGCCTGTGATGGCTGCTCTGGCCTGGCCTGACCCAGCCCCCTGGCATTGGGCTGCTCCTCAAGATAAGGGCACAAAGCCCTTGGTGGCTTCCAGATACCCATTTTTGCCCAGGGTATTAAGGGCCAAATGAAGGAACATTCCAGCTCCACTCACGTTCACATTCCTTGTGGCACGTTAACAGGAACACAGAGGGAGTCGAACTGGGAATGCCCCAGATAGCGACGGTGACAGCCAGCGTGGCCAAGCCCCCACTGCACACCTGGCACCTGCTCCATGTCTGGACTGAGGGTCTATCTTGTGCCAGGCACTGTACTGGCCACCTCGCCCTAGAGAGGACTCATCCAGGGCTGGCCTTGAGCAGTTTGGTCTAGGCTAAGAGTAGGCAATACCCAGACAGACACCCACAAAGACCAGCAGAGAGGCCTCACTCAACCGAGCAAGGGGCAGGCCAGGAATTCTGCAGAGACCTCGACCGAGCCTTCAGGACAAGAAGGGAGGAGCAGGCAAGGGCCAGGGGAAGGCATCTGGGCATTCCAGCAGGGGATGTGCCCAGAAGAAGAGGTAGCAGGGGCACAACGAGCTAGCAGTGTGGCCAGGAAAGTGCAGGTGGCCAGGACGTGACCACTGGGGAGGAGACACAGGAAGGAGAGAAGAGGCTGAGTGAGCAACAGAGCGGGTCCCCAAAGGCCAGAACGCATGGCAGCTGAGGAGGCAGACTTTACCCTACAGGAGAGAGGGAAGTGGCAGTTAAGGAACCCTCAGGGCTGCATGGGGACAGGAGGGGACTGGGGAGACCAGGGAGGGCTGGTGGCCCTAGAGATCTGAACAAGAGCAGGCAGCTGAGCGAGGGTTGGGAGCCAGGAGAGCCAAGAGGTCACCAACTGGATGTGAGGAGTGAGGAGGGCAGGGGATGGCCTGGTTGGTGGCTGGGGGCAGCAGTGGTGGTGCCACTTCCTGAGGTGGGGATGCGGGAGAGGAAGGTGCTGCACAAAGCATAAGGCCCCTACCTATTAGGATGCTCATCACCACCATTATGGACAGGTGTTTCGGGTCCATCCTGCAATGCAGGCATTTCTGGAGTTCTCCTCTGGGACCAGCCGGTCCAGGGATGGGCAGGCGAGACCCAAGTCAGGGAGCCCCACCCCCACCCCCATCCTCTCCCATCCTGGAAAAGAGGTTAGATGGGTCTCTCAGCCAACCTTTCCTGCCTGGGGGAGGACAGTAGGGCAGGCAGGAGGAAAGGGGCTGGAATATAGAGCAACTTCGCTCTAAATCCTGGTCAGACACAAAGGCGCTCCCGTGGATCACAGCCCCCTGCAGACAGAAGTAAACAGGAGGGGACAGTGGAAAGGGTGGCCTCTGAGCTTCCCATGGGGTCCCTCATGGTGCTGCAGAGAAGAGGCAGCCAGCACACAGGGTACCCAGGGCACAGCTCTGGAAGTGAGTGATGGATCCTGGCAGAAGGGAAAGCCCTTTACAAACCGTAAAGCCCTGGGCCAAACGCCAGGGGTCATTGTCCAAGGTGAGGGGAGGCGGAGCACTCTGGGGAGAAGGGAGGCAGAGGTCTGGCACCAGGCTCTGCCCTAACCAACTGCGTGGTCCTGGGCAGGGACCAAACCCTGCGGAGCCTCAGCTTCCTCAATAACTCCTACCCCTAAGACTACTCCGAGGGTTAAATACTGGGGCGGGGGTTGGGGGGGTTGTACAAATGCTAGTTCCTTGGAATTTCATAACATCAACTACAAAAAATGGGGTGGGAGGACCGGACTCCATCACACCCGAAAGGGCTGGGTCAGACTCTCCAGAAAGTTTCCATCTATCAAATCAAAAATTAACGATCCCCAGGGCTAGGTTCATACCAGGGCGGGGCTCACACCAGGCAGGGTCTAGGGGCTGTACCCGCCCCCCCCTACTGAGAAGGAGCCGGAGCAGGGGAGGAACTGTCACGGAGCTCCTAAGTGGGCTGTGGGGGTTCAGCGCGACCCAGAAGCTACCCCTCAGGTGGGCCGGGTCTCCCTGGCGGACTGTACCCCCATCCCGGCGCAACCCCCACCTGGGGGCCCAGGCACCTCCCAGGGGCACAGGGTAAGGGCAGCCCTGGTTCCGATGGCCGTGGGGGAAGGGCATGACGGGGCAACTGGCAGGGCGGGCGCTGGGGGGCGCGGGAGGGGGACCCGCCTGCCACCCGCCCGGCCCCAGCCCACCGGCCGCTTTCCCTTTAGGGTCTGTTTCCCGCCCGCACGGGGCTTCGCGGCGAGGCTCGCGGGCTTGGACGTGCTTGGGGTCGCGGCATCCGCGACCCTGGGCAGGACCCGGCCAGGGGTCTCCCTGGGCGTCACGCAGCGGGCGGGACCCCCGGCCCTCCAACTTCGGGGAACTTGCCGAGGACTTTGGGACCAGCCACTATCAGCTCAGAAGGGGAAACTGAGGCCCCAGGCGTGCGGCAGCTCTCTGCCCAGCCCCCTGCGCGCTGCCCACAGCCGCCGCGCTACCGCTCCCTGCCCCGAAGTACTCACTGGCCCGCGAGTGGGCCGCGCGAGGCTCCACGACGCTCTCGGGCCTCCGGGCCGACCGCAAAGTTGCTCGGGAGCCGCCCGGGAGCCGCCAATAGGGAGCCGCCGGAGAAACCGAGAGACGAGCGCCCGCGGGTGCTCGGGGAGCCGGCGAGCGCAGACCCAGGCGCGCGGGGGCGGGGCAGGGGCGGGGCAGGGGCGGGGCCTCCGGCTGCGGGCCACTCCGGACACGGCCTCACGGACGCGGTGCCGGCGCGGCCCGCTGAGCGGTCGGTATGCCCGCCAATCACCGAGCGTCTCCACCAATCGTGGCGCGCCTCGCCGGGCTGCGGCCCGCTCGGCCCCTGCGCAGCCGGGCCCCGGAGCGGCGGGAGGGCGGTGCAGCCCGCCTCACAGCGAAAGTTTCCGAGCGGACTCGGGCGCCGGCCCCGCCCCGCCCCGCCCCCGGGACGTCCCGCTGCTTACAGAGGCGGGTCGCGGCAGTCTGGAGCAGGTGGTTGGACACGTGGACAAGGCTCCGGGCGCCTTTCACCCGCCACTCCGCCCCAGGGGCCCCAGATTCGTTCCACTAGCCGTGGTAGTATTAACAACACGTTTGAGCGCCTACTATGTTCCGGCGCTGCAGGAGGTACAGAGGGCTCCCCTGATGCAGCAGCAGGGATGGAAAAATTGGCCCATTTAAGTGTGTACGTGCAGCCAAGTGCTGCTTTGAATGCACAAAATGCAACGTAGCAAGCTTTTCACAGGGTAATTGTGGGATTCATGTAAAAGTAGATGTTAGCCCAGGAAGTGGTGCAAGGCTCAGGCAGTTTGGAACCTTCTTCTTTCGGTCCTGTTGGGGTGCCTGAGAGGCGTGGTTTGGAGTTGAGGGTGCAAGTCCATCCTGTGACAGGCCCTCGGGTATGTGAGGCCCTGTCTGCCGTATCTCTGGTCCCACAGCCAACCTGAGATACCTGTCCTAGGTGTCACTGCAGAAACTGCAGCTCAGAGTGACTGCCAGGGATAGCACTTACTAATATGTTGGGAACAAATATTCCAGAGGTGTTTGGAGATGAGTTCTGTCCTGAACATACTACCTTGGGGACTTTTGTCAAAGCGGCAGTCACCTCATGTGATTGTCCAGCTGCCTCCACAGCCCCTTCCCCTCTTCTCATGTAACCCTGTGGGGCTCACAGAGGGGAAGGAGCCCGGCCCTGGGCAGCCCCAGCTCTGCCAAGGTCGGTTTGAGGGCTTTGACATGTTTCACACATCCAGGTTTTCCATTTCAACCCTAGCGACCCAAGGAGGCAGGTGGTGGTGTGCTCATTTAATTGAATAAGAAAATTGAGGCTTGGACATAGTTATTTGCCCAAACTTTGAAAAGACTTCTATCCACTCAATTGTAAAAAAAAAAAAAAAAGAAGAAGAAGAAGAAGAAACGGAGAATTACAGAAAGTAGAAAAAAGAAAAAAATCACTCAGAGATTGTCACTGTTCACATTCGGGGGTGTATGTGTATTTAAGAAAGGGTTTCCAAAGTCACTGTGAGGACACTCACCGTATGGGGATGTGTATGACTATGTCCTCAGGGCAAAGTCTCAGAAGCAGAAGGCCTGGATCCTAACGGCTTTTTCAGAACTATAGATACGTTCTACCAAAACAAGTTTCTCAAAGTGGGTCCCTCTGAGAGGGCACACACTGCATTGGGAATTCTTTTTTGTTGTCATTTGTTTAACCCTTTACCAATAAGAAAAACTAAAAATGGCCTCTGCAACTGTAACCTGCACTTCTGTGGTAACTAATGAGATTGGACATCTCATGCTTCTCAATCTTGAGAAGGATTTGCTCTCTTATTTATCTGGTGGAACTTAGAGGCTCTTTGAAAACCAATTAGATGAGTTTCTTTTATTTTCAAACTTACCCCCGTCCTCTCCTTTGGCTCAAGGGCTGGGGGCTCACCTGAACGGCTCCCTCAGCCCACCCTAGGAGCCGGCAGCCCTGCTCACCCTGTGAGTCTGAGAGCCGAGAGGCCCCTCCAGCAGCCTGGCAAGACTTTGTCAACTCATCCTTCCTTGTCCCCAAGGGCACATATAAACTTGTCAGCCACTACCTGCTGGTTGGCCACTGTGCAGGGGCCCACTTGGCCTGGTCCTCAGGGCACTGAGCACACAGTCCCAGAGAGGCTGACTCCTCACGAACCCTGCAGGGGCCTCAGTAAGCGGAGGGAAGGGGACAGATTGAACAATGCCTCTTGGAGAAGGACTAAAAGAAGAGAAGAAATTCAACGGAAATGCACCAAACTGCTTACAGACCCTCAGTCAGAGCACAGCAACATTTCCCATCCTCCGTGGGGCTTAAAAACTAAGAGTAGCCAGGCGAGGTGGGAGGATGGCTTGAGGCCAGGAGTTCCAGACCAGCCTGGGCAAGGTAGTGAGGCTCTGTCTCTACAAAAAAGTAAAAAACAAAACAGAACAAAAAACTAAAAAAGCAATAGGCAAGTTCAGAAAGAGAACAGTGGAGGCGAGGACCAGTTAGCAAACTGGAAGCTAATGTGGAATAAATACCCTATAGTATGTAGAAAAAAGACATGGATACCATCAGGAAAAGGAGAGACCCAAAAGGCAGTTCTAGGAGATGTATCATGCAAAGAACAGGAAGGCCAGAAAGAGCTGGGAGGGAAACAGAGATGAACAAAATTCTAGAAGAAAATCCTCCTGGGCTGAAGCTGTGTGTGAAGCGCAGAATGCAGGGATAAAGAGAAAATCTCGCAGGGTTCGAGAACAAACAGGTCACCTACAGAGAAGGAGGATCAGAGTAGTACTCGGTTCCTACAGGACTTTGGAACAATGTCCAGGGACTCTGATTATATTACCCTTTTCCAGCTAGTGGGATTCACCTGTCAGGACAAAGGGAAGAAAATACCCACCCTGGAAAGACAGAGAGAGGCCCGCAGCCATGTTCCCTTTCAGAGAAAAATACCCACAGAGTTCCCTTTTCTCCAGGATGGTCAATCACAGTGGAGATCTCAAGCTGGAGCAGATGCCCAGAATAGGAAACTGTGGTAAGCAGTGAACCTTGCAAAATATACAGTATGGTTTCCTCTGAATGTGCTTGTGATTTTCTACTATAATTGCCAAGTGAGGATTCTTGAAGCATAAACCACATACTATAAGTGAAATTCATATTGGCCTGCAGGAAAGCCTCGTAGGGAGACATCGTTACATTAACTTTTAATACATTCACAAGGAAATATCGGTTTACCTGCGACTATCAGGAACTGGAAAGCAGCAGCTGGTGGAAAAGGAGCAGAGTGGAACTTCTGAGTTAACGGGTAAAAGTCGGGGCAAGGGGAAGGAAACAGTAAGAAAGCAAAATTGAGGAACGGGAAACAGCAGCAAGAGCACAGCTTCATAAAATTACACATACAATGAGATGAAATGAGTAAGACTGTGGCTATCAGCTTTCATAATAAACGTGAATGGACTGAATTCCCCATCCAAAACCTGTAAGATTGGGGTAAAAATTAAAATCAGGTAAGTGCTATTTACAAAAAAACACACCAAAAATGTTGACAAACAGAAGCTCAAAGTGAACATTCAAAAAGTGGAATTTTTAAAAATGGCAAATTAATATTGGATAAGGCAGGATTCAGGGCAGAAAACATTCACAGGAATGAAAGGGGTACAATATAATGATGCCAGGCACAGTCCACAAAAATTTAACCGTCATAAATCTGAATGTGCCAGAAAAATCTAGAAGCTAAACACTTAGAGCAACAATGGTTAGAAATAGTAGGAGAACTCTGTAATTCTAGTACTCTGGGAGGCTGAGGTGGGAGGATCGCCTGAGGTCAGGAGTTCGAGACCAGCCTGAGAAAGAGCGAGACCCTGTGTCTATTAAAAATGGAAAAAATTAGCTGGGCGTGGTGGTGCATGCCTGTAGTCTCAGCTACTCGGGAGGCTGAGGCAGGAGGATTGTTTGAGCCCAGGAGTTTGAGGTTGCTGTGAGCTAGGCTGACGTCATGGCTCTCTAGTCTGGGCAATAGAGCAAGACTCTGTCTCAGAAAAAAAAAAAGAAAAAGAAAAAGAAAGAGAAAAAGAAATAGTAGTAGAACTATTAAAACCACGTCTAGCTCCTCTAGGAAACCTGTCCTCAACCCCCATGGAGCCGAGCCCTGCAATTGCTGTTGAGTATTGAATGAATGAATGAGTCACCCTGTGCAAGGACCTCATACAAGCTCTTTCTTGCCTACAGGACAGTGTCCAAATTCTTTAACGTGACATCCAAATATGTCCTCTGCAACTTCAGTCCTCTGATTCTTTCCCACAATTTTCAGATTCTGTGTTCATGTTCTTGCCCTTCTTCCTTCCCTACTCCTAGTTAGAGCCGCTCCCACTTACCCAATAACCGTGTATAGACTTCCTGCCTGTTCCAGGCACTGGGCTACATGCCCAAGTGCCTGGAGAAAACAAGACAGAAGCTTAGTGAGTTACCTTCTGAAGGACAGCAGAGTTGGGGGCATTTGGGCCACGTAACGCCCCCCCAGAGACACCAGGTCCTAGTTCCTAGAACCGGAGGATGTTATCTTATTTGGACAAAGGTTTTTGCAGATGTGATTAAATTAAGGCTCTTGAGCTGGGCAGTTGGCCTTGATTATCCAGGGGGACCCTAAATCTAATCACAGATGTCTCTGCAGGAGGGAGGCAGAAGGAGATTTGACCACACACAGAGGAGAAGTGGGTGTGAGTCGGAGCAGAGAGAGATTTAAAGACGCTGGCCTGAAGATTAGAATGATGTGGCCACGAGTCAAGGAATGCTGGAAGAGGCAAGAAACAGATTCTCCTTGATTTTGGCCCAGTGATAATGATTTCAGACTTCTGAGTTGTGGCAACGTGTTACTGCAGCCACAGGAAAGTAATGTCATCAATCTGATGTTGTGCAAGACCACGGTCTTGCCGGGTCTGGAATCCAGCCAGGGCCACCGTGGGTGGGTCGTGGAAATCCCAACTCTTGGCAAGGGCAGCCTTTGGGTAAACAAGGCTTGGCATTTAAACAGATACTCATCAAAATCAAGGAACCAAGGTGCCAAATCACCCTTTTGTTGGTCCCTAGAGGATAAACAAACAGTATTGAGAGTTGGGAGAGTGGCCCCCGAATGACCAGGTTGAAGATCGCAGAGCCTCCATCGCAGAGCCAGGTGTTTGCAGCACTTGGTGACCAGCACAGGAGTCTTTGGCCCACTGGGTTAGCGAGGTACGAACAACACAGTGGGGCATGTCGGCCACGCTGCTGGACTCCTGGGACAGTGCAGCCCTGAGACCAGGCCCAGGAATCTGCATTTGAACAGGCTCCCCAGGGACTCTGAAACACAGGGACATTTGCAACCCATGGCTGTCAAGCAGGGTGGTTTACAGTGTGATGGGTCACCACACCGGTGACATCAGCACCCATAAGCATCTGTCAGGCACTGGGCACATGTGAGAAATGCAGAATCCAGCCGGGCATGGTGGCTCAGACCTGTAATGCCAGCACTTTGGGAGGGCCAGGCAGGAGGATCACTTGAGCCCAGGAGTTCAAGGTTACAGTGAGCCAGGCCAGGCCACTACACTCCAGACTGGGTGGTACAATGACATCCTGTTTCAAAAAACAAAAAAACAAAAAATGCAGACTCCCGTGCCCGACCGCAGACCTCCGAGTCAGAATCTGCACTTTAACATGATGCCCCCAGGATTGACATGGGCATTAAGGCTGGAGAAGGCCTGCTCGCAGCCAGAGGCTCTCCACCCAGGCCGCACACATGTAGAACTCAGAGAGCTTGTCCCACCCAGGCCAACTGGGCCAGAAGCCTGGCTTCAGTGGGGAGTCCTGGACAGAGGTGGAGCTGAAGAGCTGCATGGGTGTCCTTGGGGACCTCTCCCCAGCTTCCCTGCCTTGACCAGTCCTAAAGTAGGAAGCTCTCTTTGCTGTTGTGTCTCAGCGGATCTTCCTAGCATCATGCGACCCCCAGGGTGACCTCCCTCCATTTCTGAGGTGATGAAGGCTTCCCGGGATCACACATTCCACAGCTGCCACTGGGCTCCCAGCCCCCTCCCTCCTCCTCCCCCACCTCCCCCAGCTCCCTGCCCACCCCCCACTCTGGGCCAGCGACTCCTGCTCCCTCCTTTCCCATGTCCCCTATACAGACCCAGCTCCCTGCCCACTCTGCAGTTTCCTTGGAATCGCAGCAAAAGTGGCCGGAGTTCTGCAGGGGGCATGGGGAGGTCTTGGTGCTGGCCACACGGCTCTATGTCACCAGGGCTGCTGCTACCGTGGGGCCCATGCCTGCCAACACCTCCACACACACACCACGTGCACACGCCCACGTGCCCATGCCCACACGCACACCCACTGCATTGTCACCAGGTAGCTCCGAGCCCTCCCATGGGTCTGAATCATGATGTGCTCATCTCTGAAGGCAGACAGCGAGTGCCACTTAACAGCCCGAGATGAGTCACCAAGTGCATTGAGAAGTTGCATTTGGGGGAAGAAAGCATCCCGGATCCAAAGGCCCCTTTGAGACAGACGAAGGACAGAGGGGGAGAAGCACTGCTCGCTGCGTCCCAGGCGTACCAGTAGGTCACCGAGCAGTGCCAGGCGAAGTCCTTGCTGCCGCGCCAGCCCTCACCATGACATGGACCCTGCCTGCTGCCCTGGATGGCAGAGGAGGGACCATGAAAGCGCCCAGGGTGGGTCTCGGGCCCCAGGGCTGTGTCACCAGGGCTGGACACAGGCCACAGGTGGTATCATTTGCTGGGAACAGCAATGTGCCCAGCACTGTGCGTTTATCATTTCATGCGAGTCCACCTCATAAATGTCAGTCATCAGCAGGAGCATGAAGGGGTGTTTGTTAAAACCTACTGCACATTCCCTCTTAGGTCTCCCTGGGCACCATGGCACATGCCCCAGGCCCTGCCCTGGTGGGGCTTACGGGCTTGTTTGGTCCAGAAGCTGGAAACGCCAGCCACCTGTTAGCCTGGGCAGGGGTAACCCGGGCAGAAGCGATGCCAGCCTGCAGATTCCTGGCAGTGGTCAGGGAAGACTCCCTGGAGGAGGTGCCAGCTTTCCTCTGCTCTCTTCTTTTTTAAAGAGACTTTATTTCTTAGGGCAGTTTTAGATTCACAGCAAAATCGAGTGGAAAGTACAGAGAGTTCCCGCAAACCCTTGCTCCTCCCATGCAAAGCCTCCCGCACTATCGACACCCCACACCACAGCTGTACACTTGTTACAGCGAAGCCTTCATTATCCCCCGAGTCCACAGTTTACACGAGGGCCCACCCTTGGTGCTGCACGCTGTGGGTTTTGACAAATGTACAATGACATGTGTCCACCACTGTGGCATGGTGCAGAGCAGTTTCCCTGCCCTAAGGTCCTCTGTGCTGCACATGCGTGCGTCCCTCCCTCCCCTACGCCCGGCAGGTGTTGGCCTGTTTACTGTCTCCACGCTGTTGCCCTTTCCAGAAGGTGACATAGGTGGAATCACGCAGTGTGTAGCCTTTTCACATGGGCCCTTTCACTTAGCAGCAAGCATCGAAGCTCCCTCCCTGCCACTTCGCGGCTTGATAGCCCATTTCTCTTTAGTGCCGAGTAACATTTCACGGTCTGGAGGTACCACAACTCATTTTCCCACTCACCTACTGAAGGACATCTTCGTTGCTTTCAAGAGGTGCTGACTTTAAGTCAGAGAGCCAGGCCCGGAGGAGTCATTAGGTAAGTCTGGCTTAGTGAGGCCATCAGACCTCGAGCAACTCACTGGGCCTCTTTGGGGGCGTATCCTGTACCCCCCAGGGCTGTTGGGAAGATCTGGGAGCTAACCGTGTGCCAGTGCCCAGCATGGCCCCAGGGCCCAGTGGGACTGGTGGGCGCCAGGTTCCTCCGTAATCACAGCAGAGATCATTGCCGCCCCTGCCTGAGAGCTTGCTACACGCGGTGGCTCAGTAAATCCACGCGACAACCCTGCAGGTGGGTGCTGTCTCCAGGTTACAGACCAGGAACCACAGGCTCCGAGGGGTGGAGGGATGTGCCCAAGGCCACTCGGGGGCACCCTTCCGTCTGCTGTCTCCAATCCCTTTGGCAATGCCACCACACACACGCACACCTTTTCTGAAACACAACAGGTGCACCTCAGGGGCTTCGGGTGGGTCTGAAGAATAGAACACACATGTCACAAAGGCTGCTTTTATGCAAACGCCCCCAGGATGTGGGTGGGGGGCATCGGCAGCGTCCTCTCCCTCACTTCTGAAGGGAGGCGCACTCAGCCCCACGTCCCTCCTGTCATCTTTACAGAACCCAGGGCTGGTGGGAGAGGGAACTTCTTGTTCAATTTAGCAGGAAACAACAGAACAAAGTCTTAGGCATGCAGCACTCAGGAAACGTCAGGAGCAGCGGAAACCACCCCCTCAGAATCCTCCCCGGCCTTCCCAGACACCTGCCTGGCTCCGCAGCAGCGGAACAGCTCAGGCCCCCTTTGGTGGGAGATGGACAGAGAACGCAGGGCATAGGGAGCTCTTTTGATGTTTGTGGGAGCAATTTGGACAGTTTAGCAAAGGAAATGTTATTTTTGACAATCTTTAGAAATGTAAATTACCCAGAGGCTCACTGTGATCCCGGACCACTGTTTTCCTTAAACTTTCAATACAATGGAAGCGGCTGACGCTGGCTGCAACTGGCTCCCTGAAATGCCAAAGAGCTTCTGGTGGGAGAAAGGGAATTGGGTGTAGGAGTTGCCTCTAGACCTCACTTTGGGGTGTGGTAGGACACAAAATGCCACGTGAATTAGTTGAATATAAGGTTTTCTTGGAGAAAATATAGTACTGGTGGCCGCTCTCAATCCTGCCTGCCTGTGTCCTGTCCCCCTGCAGGGACCGCTGCCACCTTGAGAGCTCATCTGCCCTTTGTCCCTGAGCAAAGGGGTCACCTGGTCTGACCTCAGTGCAGAGATCCCGCCTGGAGACACGCTGGGGCTGAGCCGTGCCGAGCAGCACGCATGGCTATTTTCAGAATAAGGTTTGGGGTGCGGCGTGCCTAGCTGCTGTCTCCATGAAGGACTGCAGTGCCTAGAGGTGGCCTGCAGGGAGCTGGGGAAAGGGTGATATTTGAGCTAGGTCTCCAGGAAAGAGCAGCTACTAGTGGGCACGATTAGGTCTCCCTGTTTTGTGGTTGGGGAAATGGAGCCCTTAAGTGACAAGTCCAGGGTCACACAGCCGTAGGTGGCAGAGGCGGGATTCCTGCCCAGCAGCCCAAGCCACTCTTGGTGGCACAGAGCCTTCTTCCTCAGCCTCTTGTGAGAATCCAATCACATCCCTATTTTGAGGCTCAGAAAGAGTAAGACACTTGCTTGAGGACACAGAAGCAGGAACCAAATCAATATTGTCTTTTCCCTGCTGACAGGGGGCCTGTGCAGGAGGCCACACCCTGACCGCCAGCTCTTTATCCGTTTGCCAGACTTCGGAGCGCTGTCCCCTGGTCCGCCTGGCTGGTACAGCTGTATGACAATTGAACATCTCAAGGCAGTGCGCCTGGGCGTTTGTCTTTATGTTTGCTTCCCTTTGGAGCTTGCACACAGGTTCTCTTGCATGCCTGGTTGGAATTAGCCCTCTCTGCAGGGGAAATAAGTCCTGTTTGCAGGTCTGCCTTCTCCCCACACCTCAGGGCCCAGGGCAGGGCTGAGGAGCTGGACAGCAGGAGGGCTTTGTAGATTATGAAGTGCTTATAAAACTTTGTGATTGTAAAGATGAAGGTGGGTAAGGCCTGGGGAACTGAGCTCTTGATACAAAGCTGAGAGCATCACGGATGAGGATTTCATCTCAAAATGGAAAGGTCATCGTGAGAAGCGATTGCAGGGACCACCGAGTCCAGCCTGGAGGAGAGGACTCTCCGGGGCTTGATCATGCCAGCAGCCCGTGCACTCGCCGTGGCCCTGCCTGGAGCACCCTCCACGGCCCCTGCTCCAAGGTCATCTCCCAGTGGGATTCCCTGACAGCCCCGGCTACCCAGGCCACGCTCTCTCGGCCATTTCTGTCCCTCCATGGGCCTGGACGTGGCCCTGGTGTTGTCTGTATTATTGTTAAATGAATGAATGTTTTCAAATCCTCCACACAATAGTCAAAATGACATAAATCTGATCGTGTCGCCTTCCTGCTTAACCTTCCAAAGGCTTCCTGGCGCATTTAGAAGAAAACACCCACAGCCTCTCCAAGTGACACCTGCTCAGCTCCGTTCAGCCACACAGGCCTCCTCTCTCTCCCTTGGGGACACCAAGCGCCCTCTCCCCTTTGCCCAGGCCTGTCCCTCCCGCATGCAGAACCCCAGCAGAACCCCTGCCCCAGCCCTGTGCCCGCATGACGCTTCTCTCGCCTGGCTGCAGAGTCCCAGCTCCCCTTATTTCCTAGCCGGTCACCTGTCATCTGCATTTTTAATCTTTCTCCCCAGCCAGCCTGCAAATAGCTGGAAAGCAGGGCCTGCCCCCTCACTGTGCTCCTGCCGTGGCTGCCACGACAAAGTGCCGCGAACGGCGGCGGCACGGTAGAACTTTATTCTCGCCAACAGTTCCGGAGGCCAGAACTCTAAAACCAAGGTGTGGGCAGGGTTGGCTCCTTCTCAGGGCCTCTCTCCTGGTTTTGGTGGTCATTGGTGATTCTTGTGGCCGAGTCACCCCAATCTCTGTCCCCATTGTCACACGGGGTATTCCCCGTGTCTCTCTTCACGTGGCATCCACTTCTCTGTGTCTGTGTCCAAATTTCTCTCTTCTTGTAAGGACCACCTTATAAGATTAGGGCCACCGTGCTGGCCTCATCTTAACTTGATTACATCTCCAAAGACCCTATTTCCAAATAAGGTCACATTCTGAGGTTCCAAGTGGGTATGAATTTGGGGGGACACTATTCAACCCAGGACACCCACCATCCCTACCCACCAGTCCATGGTATTCATTGAATCAATCAATAAATGAAGTGATCAGATAATCACTGTGTCCCGAGGAGAGTGTTCCGATGTGTTCTGGGCAGTTCCGGCAGCAGGACAAAGGGAGGAAGATTTCACCCCAAAATGAGGAAGAAGCGGAGGTGACTAAGGGGGTCAGCACCCACATTTCCTTGTTCCTCTAACCACTGGGCTCTCCTGTCAACCTCAGGACAGCCTGTAGGGCTGCTCTGCTCTGTCAGCAGAGTCCTGGGACGCTGGTCCTAGGGCAGCAGCCTCACCAGGGGGTGACTGCAGGTCACCGGCCCACTGTGGCCTCATGTCCAGCAGAGGCTGGATGGACATCTCGCCAGGGACTTTGCAGAGGGGCTTCAGGTGCCGGACGGAGGAGCGGAGTCCAGGAGCCTCTCTGACCCCCGAGGCTGTGTGGTTTACCAATATCGCAGCTGAGATGCAGTCTGGGCACGCGCAGAGAGCCACGTTGCTGCACCTTCTCCCAGTCCAGGGCGTGGGGCGTGGGGGAGGATGGCTGCAGAGCCACTCTGGCCGGAACAGCAAACTGTCCCCTGAAGTGGTCCATGGTGATGCAAGCTGTCCAGCCGGGACGACATATACCAGCCCCCCCAGCGTGTGGCCACGGGACTAGTTCTCACCAGTGGGATGTATCAGAGATGGTGCCCACACTTCTGTGCTGTGTGTTTAAAGATGCCTGTGCCATCTCCTCCAACACCAGCCCAGAGGGAGGTCTCTGGGGCCCTGGGGAAGGTGAAGCCGTGGGCTGGAAGAAGCTTGGGTCCCTGAGTCGCCATGTGGATGAAGGCTGCCCACCAACCAGATTGCACCGTTAGAGAACAAAACTAACTTCTGTTGGCCAAGCCACCGACATCTGGGGTTTATTTGTTACACAGCCAGCCTTGTCCTGACTAACACACGGGCAAGCCTGAGTCCAATCCTGGTCTTACCCTCTGCTAGCCGTCTAGCCTTGGGCAGGTTCCTCCCCTCCTCCCAGCCTCAGTTTCCGCGTCTGTAAGATGGGAGTAATATCTGACTCCAGAGGTGGCTGTGAGGAGTATGTAAGGTGACTAACCCATGGAAAGTGATTTGCAAAAAGCTGGCACCCGGTAAGTAGCCTTAACCAAAGTCAACTGCTTCCTTGGCCCAACCCGACACCTTACCTAGGCCACCTAGCAACCCCAGCCACCTTCCTGCTGCAGGCCAGGCATGACTGACCCCTCACGTGGGGACTTTGCCGAGCAGACTAGGGTATTGCTGGCCTCTCTCTACGGTGTGCTGAGCCCCCAAATAAACATCCTTCCAAGTCTCCCACCAGCAGCTCTCAGACACCGACGTGCCGGTGCAGCACTGCGGTGCTCTGCCCGAGACCCACCGGCTGGAGCCTGCACCCTAACCAATCCCCTTTGAGTCCTGCTTGGAAGTTACTGAGCTCGGACTGCTTGGACGAGAGACAGGTAAGGATTTTCACAGCTCTAAGACAGGGTTCTCCTGAGGGGACAGAGATGGTGTTTGCACGGGCTCGTGCACCAAGGAGGTCTGGGAGACACACACTCACACTCATTCATTTCTCTCGTTGTGAAGCTTCACATCCCTCGCGCCTGCACTCATGTGGGACATGAGCTATACCTCGTCCTGCCTGCCAGTCATCTCGGAGGGTGTGTGTCTGTCTCTCGGCCCAATTCAAAGGGTGGAAAGCGTGGCCACGCCCCCGCAGGCCTGCTGGACACCTCTGGCTGTGGAAGAGAAGCCTCAGCTCAGGGAGGTTGGGTGAGCACATCCCACGGCTGCTGCAGGATTTGCATTTAGGACTGTGTGTCTCCGCCATAGTCCCGCTGTTATATGTCAACCCAAAGCTCCAGGTAACTCCTAACAGAGTTGGGCAGCTCTTACCTTTAGCCAGGTATTAAAACCTCTTGGAGAACTTTACAAACACAGATGCTCAAGCCCCGCCTCCTCTCCAACACAGATTTTGGTTCTGTTGGTCTGGGTGCAGCTGCCCAGGAAGTCCTGAAGTCCAGCCTGGCGCCCAGTGCCTCAGGGCCTTTGCACTTATGCAGGCACTGGCTTGAGCATAAAACCACGTGCTCAAGGTGGCAAAAACAGCCTGATCCCTGCTTTCCAAAGGTTCAGTGTCCAAAACAGGAGTCGAAGAGAATTTCACAAGTGAGAATTCTGCAGGGCTCTAAAAAGAAAGTGCTCAAAAGAAGTGGGAATTTAGAGGCAAAAGAAGGTGAAGGAGGAGCAGCTAGGCTGGCCTGCTGGGGATGTGGCATTTGAGCTTAGCTTCCTTCTTTTTTTTGAGACAGACTCTCATTCTGGCCAGAGTGCAGTGGTGCCATCATAGCTCACTACAACCTTGAAACCTTGAACTCCTGGGCTCCAGTGATCCTCCTGCCTCAGCCTCCCGAGTAGCTGGGAGTACAAGCACACAGCATTATGCCTAGCTAATTTTTAAATTTATTTTTGTAGAGATTGGGTCTTGCTATGTTGCCCAGGCTGGTCTTAAACTCCTGGCCTCAAGTTATCCTCCCACCTTGGCCTCCCAAAGTGCTGGGATCACAGATGTGAGCCACCGTACCCAAGGCTTAGCTTTAATGAAGGTGCGGTGGTCTTTTGAGCACAGGTTGCTGAGACAGGGGTCAGGTGGGTGGGACAGGACCCACAGAGGACTGGGGTCGGGGGAACACGGTTGCCTCCAACAGTCCCCCCACTTCCACCACTGCCTGCCATCTGGGCTCACCTGGCCAGCCAGAGTGGTGTCAAGTCAGTTTCTCACTCCTTGGACAAAACCCTCGAGGGCATTCCATCCCCCTTGGTAAAAGCCAAAGTCCTTGCAATGGCCCCCAAGGCCCTGCGTGGCCTGGCCATGCCACCCTTTGGCCCTCTCCCACCTCTTTTGTTTTGCTCACCAGCCTTAAGCTGGCCCTGCTGGTCCTGGAACATGCTGATCCCACTCCTGCCTCAGGGCCTTTGCACTTGCTGTTCTCTCTACCTGGATGCTGTTCCTGACACCTGCACAGCGTCTCCCATACTCTATGGTCTCTTAACATGTGCTGCCTTCTCACTGAGGCCTTCCTGACTACCCCAGGGGACACTGCAGCCCTCCCCTTCCTTCCTTTGCTGCTGGTTGTCATAGTTTACTAGTTGATTTGTTTGCCTGTCTCCCATGAGGACATGAGCCTGGAAAGGGTGGGGTTTTGTCTGTTTGCTCACTGCTGCGCACAGGGGTGGGGAACCTGCGGCCCCAAGGCCACACGTGGCCCTCCACATCCCCAAGTGCTGCCCCTTGACTGAATCCAAACTTCACAAAACAAAGATTTGTTCCGTAAAATTTGTATTCGGTCAAAAGGCCTCACTCAAGGATCCAGAGGCCACAGGTGTCCCCAAGGCTGCAGGTTCTCCACCGAGAGGCCTGGCACCTGGCATGAGCTCTACAGACAGAGGTGAAAGGGGGAAGTGGGCAGGTAGGCTCGGGAGGCCCAGTGAGAGGGTGCGTCTGGCAGGATGGCCAGGTACGAATGACCAAGGAGGTGGGGTCCCAAGTCTGCAGCACACTGAATGCCACACTGAATGTGGATGTCACCTGCCTCATCGCCCGGGCAATAGGGAACCACTAGGGGCATTTGAGCAGGGGAGTGGCCTGGTCAGAGCCGCGCTCCAGGATGACAAAGTCCACCACTGTGGCCCCGCAGGCTAGAAGGTCTCAGTTACTATGTCCAGAGCCAAGCGGAGGAGCGGATGAAGGCTGAGCCTGGGCAGAGAGCATCCCTGCTCTTGTTACCCCCAGCGGAAAGCCCAAGAACACCAGGACTGTGGGCAGCCCCTGCAGGCCTGCCCTGCTGGCCGAGTCGCAGAGCTCTGCTCTGGGCAGCAGGGGCCCGTGAGAACGCCGCGAGTGCTAACCCCCCAGAGACCCAGGCAGTGAGAATCCTTCCAACTCCACGGCCCAGAGCCCTTGGAAGGACGCTTTTGGCATTTGGGTTGTGCCCTTGGCTCTCAGATACTTGGGTTCTAGTCCCAGCTCCCCCACGGCCTCTGGGCTACATGCTCCCCGGGCCTCAGTTTCCCCATCTGTGGAACGGTAGGGTCCGTGCCCTCAGCTCTGCCCTCTCTGATCTCACACTTCCCAACCCGCGCCCAGAGCCTGCTGGACACAGAGACGAACGTGCCGTCGCCTCTGGGGTGCTGGGCACCTCGACATGTCAGGCCTGCCAGACCCCCGAATTCCAGGGCTGTGAACGGCAGGAAGAGGGGGCGCCCTACCCATGGAGATAGGAGCTTGGAGCTTGGTTCTGTTTCCTTGGAAAATTCCAAAAGCTGTGACGGGAAGAGACCTGCACCATCCAGGCCCAGGGCCCGCTGCCTGCACGCTGTGGACGGACACAGGAGGGGTGGCCTGCCGGGCCAGCAGCTCTGGGGCCCGCCGTGGGCCACTGTGGAGTCACTTCTCCCACCTCAGACCGTGCCGCCCTTTGCCAATACAGATTTCCGACTAGACATGCCCTCAGGGGCGGGAAGGAAGCTCCGTGTCTGGGGCGCGGGGCGGGGGAGGACGCAAACAAGCCAGGCACCCGGCCTGGCCCGACCGTCCTCTCCGGGAGAGACGGATCGCCGGGCTCTCCTGCCCTCTCGTGGGCACGCTCCGAACAGCAGGAGTCGGACGAGGTGGCCAGACTTGGCCTAGGGCCCACACGTCCTGCAGGAATAGCATTAAAATGCGGACTCTGGCTTAGGAGGTCTGGGGCGAGTCCAAGACTCTGCTGTGGACGGGGAAGGCACCTGGGGCCACCCACAGCCCTGCACAGGTGGCAGGAGCCTGCCACGTGCTGTCTCACCACCTGACACCAGATCCCCAAGGACACAGGGACAAGGGTGGGACTTTCACGAAGAACTCTTGATTCAAGTCAGTGCCCACATCCACAGTCGCGTTCCGGCAGATTCTTGAGAGAAGAGACGCTATGTTAGAAAATGCCTCGGACACAGGTCTCGGTTCACACGGAGCTTTCCGCCTGCGTGGTCACCACGCGTCATCAGGGGCTCAGTGCAAAATGAGAATTCAGGCCGTTTGTTCAAAAAGCAGGAGGAAGGTGCAGTTAAAGGATTTTGAATATAACGCTTTTCCCTTTCAAAGTGTGTCACTTACACAACGCAGCTGGACAACAGTGATACGGGGTCACAACACAAACTTACAGGTTGTGAAAACAGTATTTGGGGTGTCATAATTTAAATGATACAAGTAATAATACTTTATTAATGTGACAGCTTGATTATAGGATTATTCTGGCTCACTTTTCCACACATGTTTTTTACTAGCTCATCAAAGTTCGTAATTTTAGCAACTTCATGTTCAATAGCTGTGATGAACGTGAGGTCAGTTGTTCTTGGCAAATTCAAGACAAATCAAGTTCGGTCATTTTTCATTGTAAGAAGGATCTTTCTGCTGAGGTTTATTATTGGGGCTGGTAAGAGTACCTCGTAGGCTGTGACAACATTGAGATAAATTTCTGATAAATAATTTTGAAATTACAAATTTCAAAATGTATACACCCAGAGCTGGTGATGCTTGTAGAATAATTTTTCCAAAAAGATTTAACTATTTATACAAATCAGTTTCATGTAAGACTGATTTTAGTTTTAAATGTGTACAGTGGTATCTTAATGTTTAATATCTGACATTTCCTGTAAATCTGTGGAGGTTATGCAAAAGCCCAACAGTGGCTTTAAGAGTTGTACTATAGTTCAATGGCCTATTTATGCACTCTATCACTGTATCTTGAATTACAAGGGAAATTTAATTTTAAAATTGTTTTCCTCATTAATAATTGTTTCATCAAAGCTTGATATGAAAATATTGTTCTTTTTGGCCAAATGTGACCATCTTTACATTTAATTCTATTTCTAAGCCTTAGGATATTTCCTTTACAATGTTGCAATAGTTTTTAAAAGCAGAGATTCTAAACTTGTTGAAGAGTTGTACTATATGCTTTATTGCGGTGTCCCTGGTTCACTTCTGTGTCACGATAACTTGCTGTCAGTTCACTGCTCGGGCCCCGGCGAAGAGCTCATGTTCATGCAGGTGCCACAGGGTCAGGCTCCTCCCACCGAGGTCAGAGCACTGGCCCCCTCAGGGCTCCTCCTCTCTCCAGGGGTCACACACTGCTGCCAGCATCACCACCAGCAACCCAGACCCAGCTCCCAGCCCCGGTCCCCCAGGTCCCCATGTGCTCCAGACGGTCCCAGGTGTGTGCGCCAGGCCAGCTGCTCAGAACGCACACTGCCCACCCGGCTGTGTGCATGTCATCTGCTCGGCTGCATGCTCTGTCATCCCACCTTATGTTGCTTACAAAACATGAGTTCAAAGATAAAGTTATTAAGAATTTCAAAGAGGTGACAGCAGAGCATTGAACCAAGCGTGAGGCCCTTCTGAGAGCAGGTGAGGTGGCCGTGATTGTCACTGTGGCTCACACTCCTACATGCTCACCTTGTGCCGGGCCCTGGGCTCCCGGCAGCTCAGCTACATGGTTTAATTCTTATATCTGCGGCATAAGTATGATCAGCCACCTCTGACTCTCAGCTCATTAGTGTCTCGCCCGGGCCCATCCCTGCAGGGAGGCAGAGCCAGGATTCTGGCCTCCCCGTGTGCAGAGAGGAAAGGGCTCAGGCCTGGGACTTCGACCCGTCGAGTCACAAATGTGGGTAGTCAGACTTACGGGGGCGTAGTGAGGATTTCCCAAGATTCAAAGTCCTGAAAGCAGTTTAGTAGGCTGTGTCCAGCAGATTAAGATTATAAAACAGAAAAGAAAACAAAGTGTCAGAGTGCACCCCTGAAGTGGGATAAATGTGCGAGGGTTGGTCTTAGTTCTATCTGTGCGCTGGGTCACATGTAAAATGCTGCCTGTACAAGAAGTCAAACTGAAACAATCACGTTGCAGCTCTGCTGGCCGGGGCACACTCATGGCCCGCCGTAGACGTGCACTCGTCATTTCTCCAAGTCACCGGGGAAGCCTCCCCACCAGGCTGCTCCTCTTGGTCCCAGGGCACCCAAAGTCCCGTTTGTGCCTCATTACCCCAAATGACTTGGTCTCCGGGGTACTTTAAACTTGCCTGAGAAGCGTGTTCCACTGAGGCTGTGGCCTGAGCTGTCAAGGGCCCTGGCTGGGAGGGCGCAGTGCCCTGGCCCGTAGGAGTCGTATGTCAGGAAGGAGGCTTGTGAGCATCAGTGGCTACGTCCACCTCCCTTCTCCTCGCCCTGGCCTTGCCCCAGCGCCGAGGTCCAGCCCTGGAATTCGACCCAGAGTGGTGGCTTGGGGCCCTGTAAATGCCAGCTCACTAGGTGGGGGTACGCGGGTGCCTCGACTGAGGGGTTTGCTGGCAAGACGAGAAATCCAAGTCCAAACCCCAACCCCAAGGCGCACCGTGGATGGATTGTCTTGGCAAAGAGGCTCAGCGGTGGGGATGACACGGGACAGTCGGCACGTGCACGGCACGTATCAGGCCGTTGATACAGGAGTTGTCGCTGTATCTTCCAGGACCGATCCTGGCACAGCGACTGTCAATAGCAACACGAATAAGCAAGTCTGGAGTCCCTGCAGGGCGCTTTACGAAACACATCTGCTTTCATCCTTGCAGTAACCCCATCGGATGTGGACAACCCCATCTTAAAGATCAGAAAACTGAGGCTCAGGGAGGGAGTACCTCCCCCAGCACCCTCCCCCAGTGGAAATACCATTTGAGCTTGGTTGTTGTTGGGTGTGTCTTTTTGACATTCAGACTGAAGTACTAGACCCCAGATGACACTTGTGGCAAGTGTGGGAAGGCGGAGGGCTGGGCTCGAGGTCCTGCAGGCTCTCGGGGGTGACGTCAAGGCCAGAACCACCGACAGCCGTCTGCAGGTAAACCCTTCCACCTGCTGCCTGAGACACCCACCCCCACCTCCTGGACCCCGGCACTGTCCCTCTTTGCTTGGAACCTGCCATTCCCTGCTTCCCTCAGCTGGCTAACTTTTTGTTATTTTGCAAAAGGCCCTGGTCTCAGTCCCAGGTGCCTGGGGGCAGCACTACCAATCCGCTGTGTGTCCGGAAGGAATCCTTTCTCCCTCTGGGCATCTGTCCCCTGTGGTAAAATGACAGGGCTGAGCTAAGCGGGCCACCCCATCACCGAGGCACTCGTGTTAGGGGTGCCAGATAAAACACAGGATGCCCAGTAACATTTGAATTTCAGATAAACAACAGATGCTGCTCTAACACGAGTATATCCCAATACTGCACGGGACATACTTACACTAAAAGTTTTCCCCTAGACATTCGAGTGTTCTGAATTACTCAAGGTCTGCTGAGCCTGCACGAGGGCTGGGATTTGGAGGAGCTCCCAGTCCGGAGGGGAAGGCTGGGTGGGGAGCCTGATACTGGGGCTCGAGCTGGGGTTGGGGTGGGTGGAGTGACAGGCCAGTGGGGGGCAGGGCAGGCCCACAGGGGCAGCCCGGTCTGCAAGAGAAAGACGCTCTTCCTCCTGCAAGTGGGGCTGCCAGCCGCAGGCCCCAGGGCGGAGCAGGGCGCTGGGACTCCCCTCAGACACGCCGGGATGGAGTGGAACCTGCCCCTTCGCCGATGGCAGCTCCGGCAAGGTGCTGGGCTTCTCTCCCCCCATCTGCAAAAGGCTCAAGCAGACCTGGCTCGCAAGGCTGCTGCGCACATTACGTGAACGACGTGTGCAAAGCGCCCGGGACAGAGCAGGCCTTCAACAGCGCTGGTGGAACTGTCGCCACCCGGCTAGGGAGACAATGACACTGACCCTGGCCAAACCGCAGGTGGCTTTCACAGGACTAGAACAAGCTGGTGCCTTCAGCAGAAACCGTGTCCGCTGTGGCCAACACCTGCTGCTTCCTGCCCGAACCCCGGTTTGCCTGGGGCAGCCACGCTTCAGCGACACTACATTTCCCAGCCTGCCCCGCAGCCGGGCAAGGCCCAGTGCTGCCAGCTTGGTCCCTGGGGTGCAAGCGGAGGGTGCTGGCTGGCTGGACTTTCTGAAAGCTCCATAGAAGGTGGCAGAGCAGTGGGTACCACCTTTGCCCTTCCCCTGCCTGCTGCCTGCCTGGCTCTCATGGTGACAGGGGTTGGCAGCTGCCCGAGGGCAGTGCCAGCTAGCACAGCAGCCACATGCCAGGGAGTGGAGCGCAAAGACAGCCACTGCCAGACTGTGCGGCCTGCAGGACAGCTCGTTATGTGGTGAGGCCCCTGCTGTCCACTCCCATGCTGTGCAGGGTCCCCCAGCCCCCACTGTGGAGCTCACACCCATTGGTGGGCTATGAAGCGCTCTGACAGTCCTGCAGTCGGCGCTGTTGGCGCCCTGCACCTGCACCACCCCAGCCGTCCAACCGCAGCACCACGCTTCCCTGCCCAACGGCTCTCCGGGCCTCCTGTGCCCACACTGCCACCGGCACGGCAGGCTGGAAGTCCAAGGCGTGACCCCCTCCCAACCGTCCTCCTGCAAAGACTGGAGGGTCAACGCCCCAGCTCCCTCGCCACGGGGTGGGCGACTCTCAGAGGCACGTGCTGCACTGGCTCCTGGTTTTTCCAGCGTTTAGCTCCAGTGGCTCGGGTAACTCACCCCAACTGCCAGGCTGCCTTTCCTTCCCGGTCTCTCCCTGACACCCCAACCTGGGATCACCGCCCAAATAACCCACCTGCACACAAATCCCGGTCTCAGAGCTGGCTCCTGGGGAACCCCAACTATGACAAGTTGATTATCTTACTCCATCTTCAACCCACACTTTAAAGCCAATAAGCAGTGATCATTGTCCTTATAATTCAGTAGAGAAAATCCAAGTGTGCCCCAGGTCACAGACGGGCCATAGGAGGGAGGGCTAGGTTCAAACGCAGGGCTCCCAAGGCCAAGGCCAGAGGCGGTCTGTCGCCGGTGGGTGTGGGCACCAGTGCACGATGTCAGAGTAGCTGTGTCCTCCCCGCACGATGTCAAATGTGGAATCTGCCAAAATCCTCCCAAATCGAGGATGCCCGACTGGCAGCCCACAGGACTCACAGGGCAGACACGTGCCGAGCCGAGACACAAAAGGCAGATTGAGCCTGTTGCTCAAACACACCCACACGCACACACACGATTTATTTTCTCCTTGGTCAGCAGAACCACCTGACTGTCCATCTGCGAGGTGCCAGGACCTTCCATCCTTCCTCCGCCGAGAGAGACGCCGCTGTCAAAGCCGCCCTCGGGGCGCCTGGGAGGTGCCTGGAGGCCGGTCCGAGCTGAGCGGGACGTGCCTCACGCTGCAGAGCGGGGAAGAGAGAGGAAGAGTTCGTTGCCGGGACAGGGCCGGCCGCCCTGAGCACACGCCATGCCTTGTCTTCATCCACTCGCTCTCGTCACAAACCCTCCTGGAGACCTACTATGCGCTGGGCCTGGGACACAGAAGTCAGAGGCTCGCTCTGTGACTGGGTCTTGGAGGATGAAGCTCCTGCTTCCCATCTTGGCCTGAGAGGAAGGCACCGCACACAGCTGAGGCTCGATTACACCCGCGGCCTGGGTGCACAGCCCGTGTGCCGTAAAACACCTCCCCTAATCTCTGGACTTCCAGCACCAAGCCCAGGGCCTGGCATACAGTAGGTGCTCAGAAGTTGTCTTCTGGATGGAGTAAACTGAATGAGTGGGCTGGAGAGGGAGCTCAGGGAGCAGAGCGGCTGCGGCCTAGAAGGAGCCAAACTGTCAAAACTGCTTTCGGGACGCTGGAGGCCTTGCAACTCCGGAGCCGACCGCTGGCACGTGCTTTCTGGAAAGCAGGTTTCTTTCACGTCATCCTGACTGGGTACCTGGCCAGCAACTCCCAGCGCACCTGCCCTGAGAGGGACGCTCTCCGGAACACGCCTCCGTCCTCACAGCCTTCGGGCCTCTTTCCTCTGCTCTCGCCTACACTGTGTCCGCATAAACGCTGACGTGGAAACCACCCCCCAGTGCTCTCACGCAAGGTCGGTGGGGGCGGGCGCTCCACGCTGCTGCTGCGCAGGACCCGCTCACGCCTCTCCTGCCAGCGCCCACGGGCCTGGATGCTCTGCCTGTGCCCGGACGCAGTGTGCTCCGCGAGCCACTGCACCAGCATGTGACGGTGGAACCCTGGGCTGTCCCCTCGTCAGTGTCACCAACAGGGGCTGGGTGCTGGGGTCGGCTACACCACGCTGGGCAGAGGTGGCAGCAGGGGCTGGTGCACGCACAGGCCAGAGTGCCAAGTCGGGTACGGAGCAGCACTCCAGGGACGATGCGCGCGCGGCCGTCCCACGCGTGAGAATCAGGGAAGCCGCAGCCGCGCGAGGCGTCTGCTCCTCTGCGCAGAGCGGGGCAATCCAGTGTCTGAGAGGCCAAGTCTGGCCCAGCAAGCACCCCAGGGACCTTGCTCCAAGGTCAAAGCCTGCTGGTGGTGTCCTGAGAAGTTCTAGTTTTTGACAACTTTCACTCTCAACCTGTTCGTCAGTAAATAGAAAAAAACCCTGGAAGGCAGGACGCACATGATGACATTAACAGTGAAGCCTCCAGGGAGCGGAAGGGGCTTGCTGGGAGCAGCGGGGAAAGCGAGAGGGGACGGTCACACTTTCCCATCCTCCGAAGGATCGTGTTTGAGCATTTTACGACGGAGCAGTGTTCGTGAGTTCTTCCTTAAGGAAAAGGGTGTCTCCACCAGAGCTGCACAGGGACGTAGTCTGCCTGCTGTCCCCTCTCCGCTGCCAACCTCCCTCTCTTTGCACACGCAGGTCCCCCTACCTGCGCACGTTGCCCCCTTCTTTGATGGAGGACTTAGTCACTGTCCTCCTGGGGACCTGGCACCTGCGGGGCTGGGCTGGGGACGGCCAGCACGCTGTACCTCTACATCCCCCCACCCAGCACCGGCCAGCACGTGCCGGCCACGCAGGAATGTTTGCCGAGTGAAGAGGAGAGCGAAGGCGTGCACGAGGAACTGAAGGGACAGACGGGAGTCCCCTGGGGCCTTGGTTGTGTGGACCAGTGGGGACCGGCAAGCGTGTGGCATGAGCGAGGGGGGCAGGCAGAGGGGAGGTAACGGCCGGGCTCACCCGTGTCCATCGCTTGCAGGCCAAAGTGAGACAGCATCAGCACCATGTCGAGGTTCTCAAACTCCTTCTCCAGGACCAGCCCGTAGGTCTTCAGGCCGGCCAGCTCCACCTCCAGCCTCTGCTGCTGGCTCTGCAAGGAACCCGGGTGGTCACACCCGCCTCGGCTAGGAGCAAGACCCTCCAGTGTGGGAATGTACGAGTGAACAAAAGCAGGAAGTAAATACGTATTTATCTATGGCTCCATCTTTCTCTCTCTGTGTAGAGGGATAAACGTAGTTAGACATATTTGCTTAGATAAATACACACATAGCAGATATCATACAGCTATAATTATCTATAGAGGTAGAAAAGTAGATGGGTAGATTTAGATACTTATAGGAAATAAGACTAGGAAAATGCTACACTGACATGTTAACCAACAATGCTTCTCTAGTGATCAGATTTGAATTTTCTTCATATACATTTCTGAAATATCAACATTTTCAATGAATATAAATTAATTTTATGAGTGGAATAAAACGACGCATTTTAAAAATGTGAGTATACACATGGTTTCACCTCATTTTTTTCTCCTTGCTCTCATTCACGGGGACCAACGATCGCACACATTTGTTCAGCTTGCTGGAGAGTACACATGCTCCCATGACGCGGCAACCCCACGTGGGCCCCTCCCTCCCTGCGGCCCCAGCCCGCACGCCCAGGCCGTCACCTGCCTCTGCAGGGCCTCTTCCTCCACGCGAGCTCTTTCTAGAGTCCTCCTCAGCTCTCTGAGCTCAAATTCCTTGACTGGGAGGAAAGGCAAGAGCAAGCCATCATGGTCTGTTCTTGCCAATCCCAAACCTCCCCATCCCTCGCTGTGCAGCCCCGGACAATTAAGTAACTTCTCTGTGCCGCACTTTCTTCATTTTTAAAAGGAGCTGATACTAGCACCTACCTCACAGTACTTTCATGAGAACTAAAATAGGTTATCTGTATAAAGTGCTTAGAACCATGCCTGACTCATCGAAACCTTAGTTATTCCTCACCGGATTATAATTTTTACTACTGCTATGCCCCGGGACGGCAACCATTGTTTTTTGTTCCACTTAATATAACCCAGTGTGGATGCTCCTCTGACTAGGAATATAACCCCCTGGTGAGCTGCCGAACTTGACTACTCACTTTTCAGCAATTTAAAGATAAACTCGGCCAGGCGCGGTGGCTCACGCCTGTAATCCTAGCACTCTGGGAGGCCAAGGCGGGAGGATTGTTTGAGCTCAGGAGTTCAAGACCAGCCTGAGCAAGAGCGAGACCTCGCCTCTACTAAAAATAGAAATTATATGGACAGCTAAAAATATATATAGAAAAAATTAGCCGGGCATGGTGGCGCATGCCTGTAGTCCCAGCTACTCAGGAGGCTGAGGCAGGAGGATCGCTTGAGCCCAGGAGTTTGAGGTTGCTGTGAGCTAGGCTGACGCCATGGCACTCTAGCCTGGGCAACAGAGCGAGACTCTGACTCAAAAGAAAAAAACAAAAAATAAAAAAAATAAAAAAATAAAAAAAAAATAAAGATAAACTCTTTCAAGAAACACAAGTCGAGCGAAGCAGAACTCTTCTCTGCAATCAGACCTCCGAGTGGGAGTGGATCAGGGCCCTGGGCGCCTTCCTCTGACACGGCTCTGTTCAGACTCTGACCTTCCTCTTTCTCCAGAGCTTCCAGATGCATCGAACACTGGGCAGAATCTTTCTTGAATTCCCCTAAGAAGCCAAGAAATCCTGTGGCCGAGGCCAGCCCACGAGCATACAGCGGGCAGCTCCTGCAGGCCCAGCCCTCTGCCCAGACACGGCCAAACCAGTCCCTGGGGCAGGGTCCCCAGTCCGGGGGGCAGAGGGACGTTCATGCAGAAAGCGCTGGGACCAGCCCGTGGCGGAGGCCAGCAGGGGGGAGCTCCTTGACTGAGGCGGTATTTTTTTTCCTAACAGCTTTATTGAGATCTAATTCACACAGCGCACCATTTTCCCATGTGACGTGTGCCGTTCTGTGGTTTTAGTGCGTTCACAGATGCAGGCGACCATCACCACGGCTGACTTTAGAACGTGTAGCCTGTGGCCCTCACCGCCACGTCCCCCCACATCCCAGCCCCAGACACCCAGCAATCTACTTCCTGTCTCTACAGATCCTCCTGTTCCGGACATTTCATGCAAATGGACTCGTACGACACGTGGGCCTGCGTGTCTGGCTTCCTTCACGCCCACGTTTGCCCACCCACGTTGCAGCACGCGGCAGCACCTCGTTTCTCCTACGGCCCAAGGCTGTTCCATTGCGTGGATGGACCACACTTCGTGCATCCCGTCATCTGCTGCGGGGACGTTGCGGGTTTGTTTCCATGTTTGGGCTGTTATGAATTACGCTGCTGTGAGCACTCACATCCACGTTTTGGCTGGACGTCCATCTCCAGTTCTTTTGGGTATAGACCTAGCATGGAATTGCTGGGCTAGGTCACATGGCAACTCTGTGGAACCTTTTGAGGAACAGCCAGACTGTCTTCCAAAGCGGCTGCACCGTATGACATCCCGCCATCAGTACGTCAGGATCACAATTCTCTACATCCTCGGCAACACTTGCTATTGTCTGTCTTTTTGATAGGGTTTTGAAGCATGAACAGGAGTAAGGCCAGCACACAGAGGTGAGTAGCCATTGCAGGAGAAGGGCAGCTCTCGGGGAGACACAAGGAGTTGCACAGCAGGTGGCTGTGGGGACTGTTCCAGTGTGACTGCTGGGTCCCCACAGGCCCCAAGCTCATCGTCATAACAGTGGACACCAGAACGTGCCGGCCCAGTTAGAGACTGTGGCCTGAGAACCTCACTGAGTCCCGTGACGGCCCTGGAGGTCAGTACTAATACGATGCCCATGTTTTACCTGGGTGCACAGTTTGCCCAAAGCAACACAGGTAGGAGGTGGCGGAACAAGGACTCAGCCTCTTTATAGTGACAGCACGGCCCACCTCAGCTGTCCCCAAGGAGGAGACGCCTGCTGGACTCTCCACAGAAAGGAGACATCAAGTGCTAAACTGGGGGGACCCTCGGAAGGAGAGAAAGCACATTTGTGGCCACCTGGGCTGGGGGAGGGGAGAACAGGGAGTGGCTGCTAATGGGGACAGGGCTCACCTTTGGGTGATAAAAACATTCTAAAGTTAGTTGTAGTGACGATTGCGCTTGTCTGTGAATGTACTAGAACCCACTGAACTATATACTTTCAGCAGGTGGATTTTACGGCGTGTGAATTCTACCTCAACAACGCCGTTAAAGAAAGAGCACCAGCCCTCGCGCTCCCGTCTGCTCAGCATCCGCGCTCTGCTGACGAGGGAGCCGAGGTGTGGGCACGGAAGGGCAGGGAAGTCCCTTCCAGGGTGAAGACAGCCTCGGTGCATCCCAGCACAATAAGAGCCATTTCAGACTGGAGCCCCAAGGGATGCGAGGCCACTGTCCCCGCCCCTCGAGACCAAGCCTCAAAGGCCGCAGCTGCCAGGGGCGCTGGTTTCCAGCAGTATCTACCAATGAAAGCAGGAGCGGAAAACCTCTCAAGAGACCGGCTGTTGCCGTGAAATCGTGGGCGATTTAGAGGGAAGATGAATCGCCATTTGTCCGTGTCTGTTTCCTTTCAAATAACTGCAAAAGCCCGCAGGGAGTCACGCTGGATCGCAGCCACATGTATCTACAACTTTTCATGGTCCCCGGTACACGGTTTTATAGATTTTGAAATCAGCCTTAGTTCTCTCCAGTGGGTAATTTATACAGCATAACTCTGTGCATCTCAGCACACGTTACGCTCCGCGCAGGTAATGAGACGCGTTCTTGTCTGCTCCGCAGTTACTCACAGTAAACAAGACATTACCCAAAACTGTTTGTTTCCTTCCAAACACCAGACGTGGTGACAGCTTCTTGTGTATTCCTTCAGCAAATACCTATTATCTGCACGTGGCTCCTGCTCTCCACACCTGTGTGTGTGGCACGTGTGCAGTGTGTGTGAGAGGATTGTGTAGAGTGCGTGCGTCTGTGTACGTGTGTCGTGTGTGTGTAGTGTGTGTGAGAGGAGTGCATAGAGTGCATGCATGTGTGTATGTGTGTTGTGTGTGTGTAGCGTGAGAGCAGTGTGTAGTGTGCACACGCGTGTCTGTGAGTGTGCAGTGTGTGGTGTGCGTGAGACGTATGTGTAATGTGTGTGTCGTGGGTCGTGACGGGGTGATAAGCACGAAGCTAAGGGTATGTGTGGGAGCCTTAGGGGCCCTGGGGAGACCCCGCCCTGAGTCTGGGTCCGGAAAGACTTCCTGGAGGAGGTGACATCTCAGCAGCACCAGGCCCTGCGCAAGGCACTGCAGGTCCTCCAGAGCCCCGAGGGGCAGGCACTTCCACCCTCATTCTGCAGACGTGGCGGGGGGAAGAGCACAGAGAGGTGAGGTAACTGGCCCTGAGCGACTCAGCAAGCAGGTGCAGAGCAGGGCCCTCAGTCAGACCTACTTCTGTTTTAACAACATTAAAGGATGCGTGGATGAAAGAAGAAATGATCCCTTAGCCCAGTACCTGCCACAACTGTTTTCATCCTTAGAGGATCTTTCCAGCCGCAGCGCGCGCTGGCAATGCCACAGGGTTGCAACTGCGGGGCCTCGCTGTGTCCTGCGGGCCTCGTTCCCAAGTGCCAGACGTTTTAATGCAAGGACGCTCGTGTTCACCCACACGCTTGCCCTTGGGTTTCTTTAGCATGGAGCCTGTCTTGTTCTTTCTGTGGCCCCAGCACCTGGCTCGGTGCCTGGGAAGGAACACGTGCTCACTGACCCAGTCACTCACTCACTCATTCATTCATTCAACAGAGACCTACTGAGCACCCACTGTGAGTGCCTGGTGGGGGTCTAGGCCCAGGATACACTGCAGTGAATCAAAGAGGCAGAAAACCCCCTGAACTCCAGGGACTTATGTCCTGGCAAGAGATGACAGACATGAAAAAGCAAATGAAAGCGCCTGTTAGAAGGTGATGGAACAATGAGAAAGAAACCAGGGGAGGAATGTTTGCACCTGTGCACAGGGCGACCAGGGATGGTGTCTCTGGGCAGGTGACAGGTAATCCAGGACCTGAAGGAAGGCAGGTAGCAAGAGCCCTGCAGCCGCGCAGGCACAGAGCGAGGCAGGCAGAGGTTGTGGCATCCAGGCCGAAGGTGGGCACGCTGGGTGCGCTCTGGGACAGGTAAGGACCCAGCGGGGTGGGGCAACGTGAGCAGGGCTCCAGGAGGAGCTGAGGCCTCATTAGGCAGGAGGCAAAGCGATGTTCCCTGGAAGGTCTGCCCCCTCCCAAACGCCCACCTGGCAGTAAGTGGGTCTGATTAGATCCTGTCTAAAAACACATTTGAATCCTCAGAAGGCGTCCGGTGGGCTGTGGCTGGTAAGCCGGTGGGCGGCCCTGGCAGGTTACCTGTGAGGTTCTGCAGGTGCTGCTTCCCCAGCAGGTGCTCCTTCTTGTTATGCAGGGAGCTGAAGAACTGCCTGCAGGTGCCACAGTACAGCTCGTCGTTTTCATCCCCCTGAGGACAGACGGGTTTCTGGTGAGCAGGGAGGAGGCTCACAGATCGGCTTACTCTGACATAAAACCAGCTAAAAAGGACATTTGGGCTTTGCATGGACCAGGCCAGGTTCTGAGTCTCCCTTTTCCACCTGTGAAATTTCAACTCAAGACCCCCATCACCAGGAGGGAGAAAATGCTAGGTCATGGCAAAGGGTACAACCAGCGGGTTTTGAAAACTGGTGTCATTTAAGAGCTCATGCAACCAATTCCCAGTCTTGCTTGTTTTCAGAGTTTGCTTTGAAATCCTAAACCAAAATGAACTCTACGACTAAATAACAAAACATGTCTTTTTATCAAAATATATTAACTCCTTGAATCAAAGATGGCGGAATGGTGGTGACGCCCTGGTTCTGCGCTCCCGGGGAGGAAGGCATCGATCTGGACCTGCCACAACGCTAGAAGACCGCTCCCACACAGGAACAGCGGTGTGAATCCACGGAGAATCAGCGTGGGACAAACAGAGCGAGTGAGGTCTGAGGTGAACGAAAATTGGGAACGCGGGACAGACACTAGCCAGCGGAGCGTGGGTCGGATACACCCGCCCCCAGCCGGGGCGGGTGCAGCCTCTCGGGAAAGCAGCTAGCCCTCCGCTCCCAATTGAACAGAGCCCTGACCCAGGCCAGCGCAGAATCACTGAGGGATACCTGGCGCATTGCAGACAGGAGGCTTTTTTGCGAAATTACCTTAGAACCTGGGGGATCTCAGCTGAGACAGCGCTTGGCGAGGAGGGACGGATCTGCCCCAGGGCGGAAAAACACAAAAGACTCCCGGACAGCAAATAGCGTCGTACCCCGTGCTGCCTTTTTCGGCGGTTCTCCAGCCGGTCACCTCCGGTGCGCGTCCTTGCTCGCCAGCCCCCGGGCAGTGGCGGTCTCTGCCTGCCGGGAAGCCGGTCTCCTCCAGCCCTGGAGCTCGGCAGGCGCCATCTTGAAAGCGAGGGCGAAACCGCTCGGGAGCCATAAAGTGCCGAGCGGCTCTCTCTGTCCGGCGCCCTCCGCTGGTCTCTGAACCAACGCCAGGAGTGCGGGAAATGCCGGGGCCGCGCTCGGGGTGAAGGGGCAGAGCTGCGCTAAGGCAAAAAAAAAACCAAAAAAAAAAACCACGAACAAGAAGAATAGGCTCGCCGAACTGTATATTTTATTCTTGGTAAATTTCTTCTGGGTTTTGTTTGTTTGTGTTTGTGTTTGTGTTTGTTTTTGTTTTTTTTTCTCCTTTTCTTTTCTTTTTCTTTTTTTTTCCGGCGGCTCACGAGCCGGACAGCCTCGGCGGGCACCTGTGCCCTCTGGGCCTCTGGCTGCCGCGCCTTTTTGAGCAGGGAGGTTGGATCCCCACCACCCTCGGAGCTGTGCGGGCGCGCAGACGCCATCTTGAAACCCACTGCGAAACCGCCCGGGACCCAGCAGGGCGGGCGTGAAGGGGCGGAGCTGCGCTAAGGCGTAAAAACAAAAACATCTAATGGCCGCTCCGGACCCAGCTGAGCGGAAGTGAAGGGGCAGAGCTGTGCTAAGGCGTAAAACAAACAAACAAACAAAAAAACATTGAGTCGCTGAATTATATACTTCAGATTTGTGTATCTTTCTGCCTTGCGGTGTGGTGAGGTGCTATGTAGTTTGTTTTTGTTCATTTTTGTTGGCGTTTTTGGTGTTTTCTGGTTTGGCTTTTTGCGTTTCTTTTCTTTTTTTTTTTCTTTTTCTTTCTTTTTCTTCTTTTTTTCTTTTCACTTTTGTTTTCTCCTCTTTCTTTTCTTTCTTTTCTTTTTTCTTTTTTTTTTTTTCTTTTTTTCTTCTCTTTCTCCTCTCTTTTCGCCTTCTAACTGGGGACCCACGGTGAGCTTCGGAACGGGCCAGGTCCCTGCCTCTGGTACATACCGGATCCTGAGCAGTCACCCCCAGGACCGGAGATCTGCGGGCATGCAATCGCCATTCTAGGGCCCACAGCCAAGTCACTGCGGAGCAATAGAGTACCAAGAGGCTCCCTGGACGGCCCTCTCCCCTGGTCCACGGACCTTATATAGGATCCCCGCCCAAGTGTAAACACTGAATACTTCTCCAGAAGCGAGAGTGTGGAACCTGATCCCTGGGGACATTGAGCCAAGACAGACTTTTGCCCGTGGGAGCTACAGCAACTGGGGCGCTGAGCAAGCGAGGTCACCGTCCTCTCCCCATAGCTAGTATCTTGCCTGCAGATAGAGTCAGAAACCTCCCCTATAGAGGAAGAACCAAAGGGAAACAAACAAACAAACAAAGAGAATTTCGGTCTACTATTAGTGTGGACCCTGCCTGCCTTCTGAAAGACCACAATACAGTGTCCTAACTCACCAAAGCGGTCTTGGATCACTCCAATCCTCTAGGATTGGACCCATCGGAAGCAGTCCCCCAACGGAAACAGAAAAATCTCTAAACAATACACAACAGTCTCCCCCTCTTGTCAAAAGAAGCAACATACCTAGACTGTTTCACAGCCTAAGAATAGAGCACAAAGAGTCCTGTTAACCAGACTAAATCTATAAGTAAAGATCCAACGATAAATCTAGATGGGAAGGGCCCAGCGAAAAAACACGGAGAGCACAAAGAATCAAATGGAAAGCTCATCCCCAAAGAGAAATACCAGCTCCCAACCATTTGACACAAACCAGACTCAAAACACCAACATGTCACAGGAAGAATTCCAATTATGGATTATAAACAAGCTGAATAATATACAAGAATCAATGGATAAACAACACAAGGAAAACACAAAAAAAAAATACAGGATTTGGAGGAAAAATTCACTAAAGAAATTGAAATATTGAAGAAAAACCAAACTGAACTCCTAGAAGTGAAGAATTCACTCAGAGAGCTACAAAACACTGTGGAAAGTCTCAAGAGCAGGCTAGATCAAACAGAGGAAAGAATCTCAGAAATTGAAGATAACTCCTTCCAACTAAATAAGTCAGTCACAGAGATAGATCGAAAAAGTAAGAGAAATGATCTGAGTCTTCAAGAAATGTGGGATTATGTGAAGAAACCTAACTTGAGAGTTATTGGCATTCCTGAGGGTGAAGAAGATAATAAGCAAGGGTTGGATAAGCTATTTGAAGACATAATTGAGGAAAATTTTCCAGGCCTTGCCAATACTCTAGACATACAGATTCAAGAAGCTCAAAGGACCCCTGGGAGATTCATAGCAAATAGGAAAACACCACGCCACGTAGTCATCAGGCTGACCAAAATATCCACTAAAGAGTCACTTCTCCGAGCTGTAAGGAGAAAGAAACAAGTAACTTACAAAGGAAAACCCATCAGAATTACGCCAGATTTCTCAGCTGAAACCTTACAAGCAAGAAGAGGTTGGGGCCCCATTTTCACGCTTCTGAAACAGAATAATGCCCAGCCTAGAATCTTGTACCCAGCTAAGCTAAGTTTTCTATACGAAGGAGAACTCAAGACATTCTCAGATAAACAAAGGTTGAGGGAATTCACCAAGACAAGACCAGCCCTCCAAGAAGTACTCAAAAGAGAACTACACACGGATCAGCACAAGAAAGATTCACGAATGTAAAACTACTCAAGAGCTAAAGATCAAATTCCAGATACCACAATGGCCCAGGAGAGAAAACATCACAATGAAGTTCTACCCAACAAGCTGAACAAAAAACTGTCTCACTTATCAGTTTTCTCAATAAATGTGAATGGCTTGAACTCCCCGCTCAAGAGACATAGACTGGCCGAATGGATAAAAAAATACAATCCAAGTATCTGCTGTCTTCAAGAAACTCACCTAACCTGCAAAGATGCATTTAGACTGAAAATAAAAGGATGGAAATCGATATTTCAAGCAAATGGTAACCAAAAGAAAGCTGGTGTGGCAATCTTAATTTACAATAACTTAGCTTTCAAACCAACAAAAATAATAAAAGACAAAGATGGCTACTACATACTGATTAAAGGCACAATTCATCTAGAAGCCATGACTATACTCAATATATATGCACCCAACCTAGGTGCACCTAGATTCGTAAAGCAAACCCTACTAGATCTCAACCAAATGATAGATAACAATACTGTAATAGCTGGAGACTTTAACACCCCACTGACAGTACAGGACAGATCCTCTAAACAGAAAATAAACAAAGACATAATCGACCTAAATAGAATGCTAGAACAAATGGGCATGGCTGACATCTATAGGACATTCTACCCAAAGTCCACAGAATATACATTCTTCTCATCAGCTCACGGGACATTTTCTAAGATTGACCATGTCCTAGGACATAAATCATGTCTTCAAAAATTCAAAAACATAGAAATTATACCATGCATCTTCTCAGATCACAGCGGAATAAAAGTAACAATGATCACAAACAGAAACCCTCACTCTTACTCAAAGTCATGGAAGCTAAATAACCTTCTCCTGAATAATTATTCTATAAAAGAAGAAATCAAGATGGAAATCAAAAATTTCTTTGAATTAAATGACAATGGAGATACAACTTATCAAAATCTATGGGATGCAGCTAAAGCAGTCCTGAGAGGAAAATTCATATCCATAAATGCCTATATCAAAAAGACAGAAAACATGCAAATAGACAACCCAACGAATAGACTCAAAGAGCTGGAGAAAGAAGAACAGAACGATCCCAAACCCAGCAGAAGGCGAGAAATTACTAAGATCAAATCAGAACTAAATGAAAAGGACAACAAAGAAACTATAAGGGAAATTAATAAAACAAAAAGTTGGTTCTTTGAAAAGATAAACAAAATAGACACACCTCTGGCTAGACTAACCAAGAGCACAAAAGTAAAATCTCTAATAACCTCCATTAGGAACATGAAAGGAGAAATCACAACCGATGCTACAGAGATACAAGATATCATCTATGAATTCTACAAAAATCTTTATGCACACAAACTGGAGAACGTGGAGGAAATGAACAAATTTTTAGAAACACATAGTCTTCCCAGGCTCAACCAGGAAGAAATAGAGTACCTGAACAGACCAATATCAAGAACTGAAATCGAAACAGCAATAAAAAACCTTCCCAAAAAGAAAAGCCCTGGTCCAGATGGGTTCACACCTGAATTTTACCATACATACAAAGAAGAACTGGTGCCCATCCTACATAAACTATTCTCCAATATTGAGAAGGATGGAGTTCTCCCCAACACGTTCTACCAAGCCAATATAACATTAATACCAAAACCTGGAAAGGACACAACAAAAATAGAGAACTACAGACCAATTTCCCTCATGAATATAGATGCAAAAATTTTCAATAAAATACTAGCAAATCGAATCCAAGTACTTATCAAAAAAGTAATCCACCACGACCAAGTGGGCTTCATCCCCGAGATGCAGGGGTGGTTCAACATACGTAAATCTACCAATGTAATTCACCACATAAATAGAAGCAAAAACAAAAACCATATGATACTCTCATTAGATGCAGAAAAAGCATTTGACAAAATTCAACACCCTTTTATGATAAAAACGCTTAACAAAATAGGCATTGATGGAACCTACCTAAAAATGATACAAGCCATATATGACAAACCCACAGCCAACATCATACTGAATGGGGAAAAACTGAAAGCACTCCCACTTAGAACTGGAACCAGACAGGGCTGCCCATTGTCTCCATTACTTTTCAACATAGTATTGGAAGTCCTTGCGAGAGCTATCAGGCAAGAGAGCAGAATCAAGGGAGTCCAAATAGGGAAGGAAGAGATCAAACTCTCACTTTTTGCTGATGATATGATGTTATATCTGGAAAACCCCCAGGATTCAACCAAGAGACTCCTGGAATTGATTAACGAATACAGCAAAGTCTCAGGCTACAAAATTAATATACACAAATCAGAGGCATTTATATATGCCAATAACAGTCAATCGGAAAACCAAATTAAAGACTCAATACCCTTCAAAATAGCAACAAAGAAAATAAAATATCTAGGTATATATCTAACTAAAGAGGTAAAGGACCTCTATAAGGAAAACTATGAAACACTGAGAAAAGAAATAGCAGAACTTGCAAATAGATGGAAAAATATACCATGCTCGTGGATCGGAAGAATCAACATTGTTAAAATGTCTATACTACCCAAAGTGATCTACAGATTCAATGCAATCCCTATTAAATTACCAACATCATTCTTTACAGACATAGAGAAAATAATTATACACTTTGTATGGAATCAAAGAAGACCCGTATAGCAAAAGCAATTTTAAGCAACAAAAACAAAATGGGAGGTATTAATTTGCCAGACCTCAAACAATACTACAAGGCCGTGGTTCTTAAAACAGCCTGGTATTGGCACAAGTGCAGGGACACAGACCAGTGGAACACAACAGAAAATCCAAATATAGAACCATCCTCATATAGTCACCTAATTTTTGACAAAGCGGGAAAAAATATACTCTGGGGACAAGAATCCCTATTCAACAAATGGTGCTGGGAGAATTGGTTAGCCACTTGTAGAAGACTGAAACAGGACCCACAGCTTTCACCTCTCACAAAAATCAAATCACGGTGGATAACAGACTTAAACCTTAGGCGTGATACAATCAGAATTCTAGAAGAAAATGTAGGAAAGACTCTTACAGACATTGGCCTAGGCAAAGAATTTATGAAGAAGACCCCCAAGGCAATCACAGCAGCAACAAAAATAAATGAATGGGACATGATTAAATTAAAAAGCTTCTGCACAGCCAAAGAAACAGTCCAGAGAATAAACAGACCACCTACAGAATGGGAAAAAATTTTTGCATACTACACATCAGATAAAGGACTGATAACAAGAATCTATTTAGAACTCAGGAAAATCAGCAAGAAAAAAATCAAGCAACCCTATCAAAAAGTGGGCAAAGGACATGAATAGAAATTTTTCAAAAGAAGATATAAAAATGGCTAACAAACATATGAAAAAGTGTTCAACATCTCTAATCATCAGGGAAATGCAAATCAAAACCACAATGAGATATCACTTAACCCCAGTGAGAATGGCCTTTATCAAAAAAACCCAAAACAACACATGTTGGCGTGGGTGTGGAGAGACAGGAACACTCATACACTGCTGGTGGGACTGCAAACTAGTGCAACCCCTGTGGAAAGCATTATGGAGGTATCTTAAACAGATTCAAGTAGACCTGCCATTTGACCCAGCAATCCCATTACTGGGCATATACCCAAAGGAAAAAAGGTCATTCTGTAACAAAGGCACGTGTACCCAAATGTTTATAGCAGCACAATTTACGATAGCAAAGATGTGGAAACAACCCAAATGCCCATCAATACATGATTGGATTAGTAAACTGTGGTATATGTATACCATGGAATATTACTCAGCTATAAGGAATGATGAAGATACGACATCTCTATGGTTCTCCTGGAGAGAGTTGGAACCCATTATATTAAGTGAAGTATCCCAAGAATGGAAAAACAAGCATCACATGTACTCACCAGAAAATTGGTTTCCCTGATCATCACCTAAATACAAATCTGGGAACGACACCAATTGGACATCAGACTGAGGTGGGGGTGGGGGAGGGGATGGGGGTATGCCTACACAATGAGTGCATTGCGCACCGTTTGGGGAGTGGTAACACTTGAAGGTGCTGACTCGGGAAAGGGGGGGTGGGGAAAAAATATGAAACTATTGTTTTTAACTTGCACTGTTCACTTAATAATTTATCATGAATATTTACCATAATAAAAAAATATATTAACATATACATGAATCTGTGGAATATTTCTAGATCTGCTAGAAATAGGGCATAGTGGATGCCTTGGGATGCAGAGGTGGTGGCACGTTGGTAGGGAACAAAGTGAGGTTCCGGAACAGCGTGCTCATTGCTGCAGCATGTCTGGGGGGTGGGGACATGGTGGGTGGACCACATTGGACAGGGAGATGAATACCAGGTGGTGGAAGGCCTTTTCATGTAGGCAACGGGGAGCCAGCGCAGGCTCTAGGGAGAGCATGGCCGGGTTGGTGGGAGGGTAGCAGGCCCTTTCCATGGGGAAGGGCTGCAGGCTGGAACTTCACTCAGGTGGCTCCTGCCGCAGCAGCCCAGCCTGGGCACCAAGGAAGTCCTTTGCCCTCTAAGTCCTCACAACACTTTCTACTGATAAAGGTGGTATACATAAAGCAATTTTTAAAGCTATTATAAATGCATGTTGAAAACTCAAAAAAAAAGCAGAGGTATAAAGTTAAAAGTAAAAGGTATCCAACATCCTATTTCTACTCACCATAGACAGCATTTTCTTGTGTAGCCTTTCAGAAAATTTCATTGTAAACGTATCTATCTGTCCCTTAAAATTCATTTTCAGTTATTATTTGTTTTGTTTTTTTGGGGTAGGGTGTTGAAACAGGGTCTCACTCAGTCACCCAGGTTGCAGAGCAGTGGCTCGATCATAGCTCAATATAACCTCAAATTCCTGGGCTCAAGCAATCCTCCAGCCTCAGCCTGCATAGCTGGGCCTACAGGCACTCGCCACCATGCCTGGCTAGTATTTAAATTTTTCACAAAGAAGGGATCTTGCTATGTTCACCAGGCTGGTCTCAAACCCCTGGCCTCAAGCAATCCTCCCATCTCGGCTTCATTTTTTAATATATTATATATTTCACTGTCATTAAAACTTAAAGGGCAAACACAAGTTACATCCTAGTGTGCACCAACACCTGAGGACTCCTTTCCCCACCCTACCCTGTCCTTGTCCCTATGCGTCAGGCAGTGTCTGGTCCAGGCATCTTGAACTCTCACAGTTAAGCACATGGTACTGCCCCCATCACAGGGCCTTTGCACGTCCTGATTCTTCTGCCTTGAAGACTCTCTTTGTGTCCTGTCCCTCTGCCTCCACCCTGCCCAAGGCTTCCTCTGGGAATCCCATTTATTCTTCATGAAGCACCATCTCCAAGTCGCTGTCCTGGGGGTCTTGTTGGCCTCACCAGGCAGCCTCAGGCTCCCACTCCCCGGGGACCTGCTGTGGTCTCTCTCGCACCCGCCCACTCCTCCTGACGGGCCCTGGGACCTCAGTGCTGTCTCGTGCCTCCCACAGAGTGGGGCTCCATAAACACTCGTCCAGGGAACAGGGAGAGAAAGGCCTCCATGGGAGGCTGACGTGTGGGCCACACTCCAGCAACACACAATCCTGCGCCCAAAGGTATCACTCCCTGTGGCTGCTGTAGCCCATTACCACCACGGTGGTGTAAAACAACGGAAATTCATTCTCTCGCAGTTCTGGAGGCCAGCAGTCCAAACTCAGCCTGACTGGGCCAAAATCAAGGTGTCAGTAGGGCAGCACCCTTTCTGGAGGCTCTAGGAGGATGGGTCCTTCGTCCCTTCCAGCCTCCTGTGGTGGCTGCATCACCCAATCTGCCTCTGTGCTCACAGGGGCTTCTTCCCTTCTGGGTCAAATCTCCCTCTGCCTCCTCGGAAAGACATCTGTGACTACGTAAGCCCCGAGCTCAAGATCCTTAATCACATCCTCAAAGACCCCCTTCCCCCTTTTTTGCCATATAAGGTAACATTCACAGGGTCCAGGGATTAGGACATGATGTCTTTTGAGGATGGGACCGGTTTTCAGTCTACCAGGCCAAATGAGGGTGACCTTCTTTTCCTCCCCAAATACTTACATCAATTGCTGAGAAGTCAAGGCCCTCACTCTCAAATTCATTTCCTGGGGTCCCTGTTCCTGATGAAGAGACAAAGGTTATCAGCCAAAAAAGAATTTGTCTCTAGAATTTGTCTTCAAAAAAGAAAAGGTCTTATTCATCCAGTTCCACTGAGGAAGATACTTCAAAACAAAAGAAACAAAAATATCAGAAGAAAAGAAAAAAGAAAAAAAGAGTAAATCAAAAAAGGGGAAACATCACAAAAAGGAAAAAATGAAGAGGAAAAAGGAAAAGCATTCTTCTACCCCTAATAGTTCAGAATTCTCCAAAAAGTAACTGAGACTTTAGCCTAAGCCATTAAATTTAAAAATGTTTCTAAAAATTATGTGCCCTTCCTTAGAATTTGCTATATATTCTGCTTTGCAATAAATCACAGCCTTTTCCATATTAAAAAAAAAAAAAGAATTTGTCTCAGAAAAGAGCTCAGCCTCATTCGGGGCCATCGATGAGAGGGTCAGAAACGCTCACTTCGACTGCAAACGTCTCCCTGTCACCTGCTGCAGGGTCAACACCTTGACTTCACCTGAGGCCCCAAAACCCCAAAACCAGCAGGAAACACCAAGTACCTCTGATGACAATTTATATGCACCTGGCTAGGTATAGCACGAAGATTAGAGAGAAACAAGAAAAAATGAAAACAGTTCATTTTTTAGCATGGCAGATTCTATTTAATAGGTGATGTTTTTTTAAAAAGCATATTAATTGTTATATTTTTATATAGCAAACTAAAAATTACTTTGTTTTAAATAAGGCAGTGACCCATATTATTTGTTTAAAAACCAAGCTGTGTTGGAGTGGCCTTTCCTTGTAACACACCAGGGTTTTGCTGATGATAATTTATAAATAATCACAAAAATAAGAAGGCCACGGGGCCTCGGCAGGAGTGAAGAATTAAGTAAGATGAAGTGTCCTCAGCTAAGCTTGGATGAATGGCATTTGCAGGGGGAAAGATGTGAGTGGGAAGGACAGCTGCTCTCAGGGCGCTCTGCAGAGCTAAGGTGCACCCCGGGCTCTCGTGGCGCCGGCGGAGGCCCTGCCTGCTTGGCGGGTCAGTGCATCTGCTGATTGTTGTACGCCAGACAGAAGGTCTTCCGATCGATTATTTTTATCTGCAGGCACTCAACTGAAAACAAATGTTAGGTGGAAACTCAGTAAGTACAGTGGGCCAGAGTGGACCTGCCGGTGGAACAGCTCGGTCCCTATGTTCTTGTAAATAAAGTTTTATTAGCACACAGCCACACCCCTTTGTTTATGCATTGTCTATGGCTGCTTTCCTGCTACAAACACAGAGTTGAATGGTTGTAACAGAGACCACATGGCCCACAAAGCCCAAGATACTATCTATCCCTTTGCAGGAAGAGCTTGCTGACCCCTGCTCTGGCTGAAGCCAGAGTTGGGGCACTGTGCCCAGAGCAGAGGGAGGGTCACCAAGTGTGAGCACTTACTAAGCACTCACCACGTGCCAGGCATTGGGTACAAACCCTCCCGTGGTTTAACTCATCAATCTGCACTGAGCCTTGAGGAGAAGGTACTGTTACATTCCTACATTTCAGATGAAGAAACTGAGGCAGAGAGTGCTTTAGTGATTTGTGCAAGGCCGCAGAGCCAGGAAGTGGCAGAGATGGTACCCAAAGCCAGGCATTTGGACTCCTGAGCCCACACCCTGACCACCGACGGGCAGTGCTCTCAGCCAGTCCCAGGCGGGAGCTCAGGACAAGTGCAGCGGGTCCTGTGTGGCAAAAGCCCGCTTCGTGCTGCCTCTGGTGCTCTGCCAGGGGGCAGAACCGTGGAGGACAGGCAGGCTCTGCCGGAATGTCCTAGAGATGCCAGTCAGCACCTACTATGGAGAGGGCAGGGCAGAAATACTTAGGATGAATCAGGGGGAGCCGGGACCACTGAGAAGCCCACCTCCTTGCACAGGAGAGGCCCCCGTGGGGCCAGAGACTGGCTCCTGGACCCCCACTGACAAGGACCCCTCAGTGCTGCCCCGTGAGCATGTGCCCTCCAGAGGAGACAGGTGCCGTGGCTGGCTGGTGGCAGCCCTGGGAGTCTGAATGCAAACGTGCCACTGGCAGGCGCTGCGATCCCTAAGACTTCCAAAAAGGACAAGTGGACGGAGAGTGCTTCCGGGGCGAAGGCCTGGCACACAGACGTCCCATAACTGGGGCCCCTTCTCTGCCTTAGGCTCTGGGGGCAGAGCCAGACCCTGAGAGGAGGATTTCAGTGTCAATAGTCTGTTTGGGTCTTGACCCCAGGAAGCCCCGGTGGGGGCAGAAAGTGAGTCAGGTTTTGGGGCGGGGACCTTTACAGGCAGCGGGGCTCAGTCCCCCGGGGCCTCTCGGGGTTCGTGGAACACACTCGGATTTACCCTGCAAGTGTCATCTGCGCTGGTTTGCAGACACCCTGCAAGTGTCATCTGCGCTGGTTTGCAGACACCTGTCACGTTAACTCTGCCTCCGGCTGCGGAAGGCCCTCCTGCAGGGAGGCCGGGCTGAAGGCAGGCGGTAGACGCTGCAGGGACCCCAGCAAGGTCAGAGCGTGGTCCCCAAGCCAGTCGCAGCCGCTGCCCAGGGGCGTGTGAGAAACACAGACTCCCAGGCCGGACCCGGACCACCGGAGCAGAGCCCGCGGTGCTCGCGCGGCGCCTGGGGGACTCAGCGTGTCCAGAAGCGCGGTGGCCTGGCACTCACAAGCACCGCTGGCGCAGCCCGCCCATCTCCGGAGCCTCCCGCACAGGAGCGAGATGCTCTCACCCCCAGTCTGGCTCAGGAGGGGCTTCATTCTGGCCCAAAGAAAGACCCTACGTCAGCTGCTTTGGGCGGGGAGGGACCAGGCTTTTCGGTCAAGGCCCCCGGCCTGAGCGGCAGAGGCGGTTCACACCGAGGGCCTCCCCGCGCCCTCCGCAGCGTGTACACCTGGGGCCAGGGGGACGCGGCGCGCACCCGCCCACTCACCGCACAGAGCCTGGTGGGCGGCACGCCTGCGCAGGAAGGCCCGGTAAGCCTCCGAGCTCTGGTAGGCCTGCAGCTCGCGGATGTAGCGCTGCTTGTCCTCGTCGGCCTCGTACACATACCTATGGAAGAAGGTGCAGAGATTGAGACTCTCCAGGTCTGGGCTAGGGGTGCCGGGGGTGCTGAATGTCCCCTTGTCCAACCTCCCTGGGGCTCTTTAGGATGGTCCCAAGAAGCTACTGCTCAGCTTCTGCTTGTATATCTCCAGGGACAGGGACCTCACTACCTACAAGCAAGTTCATGCCTTGTTTGAATGGCACAGACATTGCAGGTTTTCCTTACAGTCTACTGGACTCTGCCACCATTCTGTGGCATTCCACCAGTCTGCCGGGTGAGGGCTGATGAGCGCAGAGAAGGCAGCACCGTCAGCTCCCTCTTAGGGGACATTAGACTTCTATTCAATTATTGCTCATACAGGCCGGGCACGGTGGCTCACGCCTGTAATCCTAGCACTCTGGGAGGCCGAGGCAGGTGGATCACTCAAGGTCAGGGGTTCGAGACCAGCCTGAGCAAGAGCGAGACCCCGTCTCTACTAAAAATAGAAAGAAATTATCTGGCCAACTAAAAATATATATAGAAAAAATTAGCCGGGCGTGGTGGCGCATGCCTATAGTCCCAGCTACTCGGGAGGCTGAGGCAGTAGGATTGCTTAAGCCCAGGAGTTTGAGGTTGCTGTGAGCTAGGCTGACGCCATGGCACTCACTCTAGCCCAGGCAACAGAGCAAGACTCTGTCTCAAAAAAAAAAAAAAAATTATTGCTCATACAAACATCAGCACTTTACCCTGTGCAGGGCCTTGGGCTGGGCACTGGTGACAGAGAGACAAATCAGACCCAGCCCAGGCCTTGGGATGCTCCCCAAGCTGTCCCATCTGCTACTGTCTCCCTCCAGTGGTAACGCCTGTCTCTCCTCCTCCCCAGCCAACTCCTACTCACCCTTCAAGACCCCTCATAGAACAGTTCCCCGCTCCAAGCATCCTCCTCTGATGTGTCCAGGCGTGATTAGGCACTCTCACGCTGGGTTAGGCCTCCCGGAGCCCCCCAACCCCTGCTGTAGACACCCCCACCCCGGACTGCATGTGTCTACTCAGGGCCTAGACTATGAGCTCTGCGAGGGTGGGGACCTGGACTCATCTCTGGCTGCAGAGGCTGGCCCAGAGCTGGTATTTTGGACGCTCACGGATGGCTGTTGGTAAACCCGGACAACCGAGGTGGAGGTGAAAGTGTTCCCTAAGGATACTTGCCATGCAATTAATATTCACAGCAATTACTTACTTACGAACCTGGTCATTTGATATACATAATCATATTATGAAGTAAAAAAACCTTTTTTTAAGAAAAGCATTGCTGTATTGGGCTGGCCCTGGCACCTGGGACTCTGTCCTCCTCCTGCACAGGGTAGGACTTACTCGCTTTTTCTCTTGAGACAGCTGAGCCCACTGTGCAGCCAGCATCTCTGTTATTTCTGTAAAAGGCATATCGGGGTGTGCGGCCCTTAGCTGACTTCTCTGCTCGTTCAGGAATATCACGTACCTGCGTCATAAAAGCAACATACACAAAGCTCTGAGCAACCAGCTGGGAAGGAAGTCAGCAGCCAGGGCAGCTAGTTCCACTTCCTGGTTTTCTTACAAATAGTCACAGGTTTGTCCATATTGTTCAATCTAACCAGAGAGATGGAGGTTAATTTAAGAGAGGAAAATACTTAAACAGCTGGTTTATCCAGAGTCTGATGAAAGGGCAAGAAACCAGATGAGGGTCTCCCCACTGAGCAGGAGGTAATACGAGGACTGGGTGGCTGTGTCTAGCAGGGGACACAATACTTAACCCACCTAAGCCTCAGTTTCCCCCTCTGCATAATGGATGCAATGCCTCCTGCTCACAGGGTTGCGTGTAGCCTAATGCTCCAGGTAGAGACCCTCCCACCCTCATGATCAACGACTTGTTTACAGGGAGACGGAAAGAGGCTGTGGCCAAACCAGTCTTCAGACCAAAAAGCCCATCCTTGTGAGTTATAGGAATACTAAAAAAGACCCTCAACTTTGGAGTTGTGCAAGCCCTGAGGATAAAGAGAAAAGCGCACAAGCTTCCAGACGGAGCAAGGCGGCCCTCAGAGCAATGGGCAGCGGCTCTTCTGCAGCATGAGAGGCAGGGGACAGGGAGCTCGAGCCTCAGTGAAGGTCACCCAGCTTGCTCAAACTTGCCCAGGGCCACAGAGCAGCCGTGTTCTAGAGCCTGGAATGGAAAGCAGGCCCAATGTCCCCAAATCCATCCCCTTCCTGGCAGTGACCCAACCCCGCCTATTCTGTCCTCTCCCTTCTGAAGTCAAAACCTTATTACAGCTTATAGAATAAAACAGCCCAGCCCACATTCCCGTGGTGTGAGGGCCCCCAATGATCGAGGTACCTAAAAGAACAGATATAGGCTGAGATGGGATCGTGGCTGCCACAGGCCACACGGTGAGCCCTGAACATGACTTTAACACTGGGTCCGAGTAACCTCCCCACATCTTACCCTGTCGTAGGAGGGCGGGGAACAGAAAGATCCCTTGGGGGTTTCCTTTCCTTGCCTTTAGGCCAGCCCCCTTTCCTTTTCTGCAACAGAAACATCATATAGGAAAACCTCAAGATGGTCAATAATGACTGACCACATCCAAATCACAGTATTCAGCAACAGGACCACACGCCAACAGGGTCCTCTCTGAGCTTCACACCGATGGCCTCTAACCTCCTGGCACCTCTGCAGGGCAGGAATGAAGATGGGGAACCGAGGCACGGGGAGATGCAATGACTGCCCCAGCATTACCCAGCAGGCGCGGGAGCCAGGATCCTCCTCCCATCCAAGCTTCACGACGGTCATTGGGTACAATCCAAAAAGCAACCCAAGGTTTCAGTCCCTAGGTTCATAGGGGACAGGACCAAGCCTCAGCATGGGGGGCTCAGCGGGCAGAGGGTTGACATGTGAGTTTGACTGATGCTCTGCCTGGCTTCCCATCTCAGTCCTGCCACTTACCTGCTGTGTAGCCTTTCGTGAACTATTAACAGCCCAGTGCCTCAGTTTCCCCACTTGTAAAACGGGGACCATAGTCCCCACCCCATGGGTTGCAGCGAGGGTCGTGAGCTCATACGCATGCAGCTCTGAGAACAGAGCCAGGCACCAGCAGGTGCTCACCAGTGGGCGGCAGGCTGCCCCCGTGCGCACAGAATCCTCTCCCACCGAAGCCGGCTCGCAGGCAGAAGTCCAAGTGACAGGCTCACTCTTCACTTTACTCTTGTTTCATCAGCAGTGACTGAGCCCTCACTTAATCAGGACCCAAGTCATGCTCGGAGGCTAGAGGGCTGAATAAGACACAGGCCTTCAGGTAGCTCACAGTTTAGTGGAGGAGGCTGACTGTAAATAAATAATTGCGACAATTCGTTACAAGGTCTTGGGCTTATAGAGTGACAGCCTGAATGGCCCTGAACTCAGGGCTCACTTTCAAATTTTCCTGAACCAAATACATACATGACAAAAATAGTGGCAAATAACAAAAACGTGGCCTTAAAAACCTGTTTCAACTGTTTTAGCTTCCAGTTTTCGAAGCTCCCTCACAGACATGCCCATTTCAGCCTTCCTGGGACCAGGAGACACAAAGCAAGTCAGAGGTCCAGCAGGCTGGCTGGCGGCCTTTCCCCAAGCAGGCCAGATGTTTGGGGGCCAAAAGACAGTGGTGGTCTGGTCACACACAGGTCAGGGCAGCACCTGGCACCAGGGGCTTAAGGAGCAGGAGGGCAGAGCCCGGGCCCGGCCAAGGCAAAAAGCCAGGGCAGTGAGCACATGAGCTCATAAGATAATGTTGCAAAGGGAAGCCAGGCACCAGGTACACAGCAGGTGCTCAATGAATGACATTCTCACTCACTGCTTACTCCTATGCATAGACTATGCAGATTCGTGGAACGCGGAGGTCGGCTCTTTCAGCACCCTGGAGAGCTCCCAAGCCCCTAGGTGGGTTCTTGCTTCGTCTAATAAACACTGCAAACAAGCACCATTTCTGTAGTTTGGGTTTCCCAGGGGCTCTCACACGGACACATTCCTGAAGTGGAGTCTCATGCTGCCCAGCTGATGTAAAAATTATCACCCCGTGTCACAGGAAGACACTTGGAAAGATGTGGCTTGGCCGCTGAGCAGCAGCGTCAGGCCAAAGCACAGCTCCCGTGGCTCCCGTCAGAGCCAGCACCTCCCGATGGAGGCCCCACGACTGTCCGGGGCCAAGGCGGATGCGGGCCAGGTCAGCTCTGCCCTAGACCACGGTGGCCACTTCTCCTCTTTTCCTGCCCAGCTCCCCTGCTGTAGCACAGAGCAGTGGTTTTTGTTGTTGTTTGTTTGTTTAATTGGAGGGAATATTTTAATACATTTTATTGCAATTTCCCATATTCTAGTATTATAAATAAAAAATGAAAACAAATGTGCTTATCATTTTACAGCTATCTGAGGCCCTTTGTTTCAGCTTCTTTATTTACAAGAAAATCTTTCCTGAGTGTTTTCTTAGTTTGCCCAGAAACCATAGTTACTCAGACAAAGGGACTTGGGAAGGCTGCAGAAATGTTTTTCTCTGAAGCTTTTTGTTCTTGTTGAATTTCTCATGCAGGATTTACACCAAATTGCCTCTGCCCTAAATAGAGCCACGTAGACAGTGAGCTCATCATTAGCATAGGGTGTTACTACGTGGAGAACATTGCCCACACACTTGAGTACACCCGCTAACAAGGAAAAGCAGAGGCAGAACACGACTGAGCAAGGAAAGACTGTTTTGTTTTGTTGTTTTGAGTAAAGCCAGAAAATCAACCAATTGGCCAAGTTCAAGGGCAAAAATCCATTCTAACAGGTTTCTTAACCAGCATAGACCTTTTACACTCAGATTGCAACAGACAGTGAATTTTGGATATCTGTTTTTATAAACAGAATTTTGTTTTACAAAGAAAACCTCCTTTGGGAATCTGTAGGGTGTTACAGAAAGCACAGGAGCTTGAGTGACAGCTCTGGGCTCACTCCCAGCTGTGACACAGTGTGACCCTGCAAGTCCATTTACCTTGAAGCTCCTAACTGCAGAGCAACAAGAGGCAGTGATGGGGTGGAGGAGCTAATGTTTGTAAAGGGCCCGCACGCACGTGGCAGAACTCAACATGTCTTCCTTCCCTCTCTTTATCACAGACGATAGAAACTCAAGTGCAAACCAATCAACAGGATTCCACATGGTTGCTGAGCAAGTCTCAAAGAGAAAAATATTGTAGTTTCTGCAACGTATTACACCATCCATTTGGGAACCAGACCCAAGCTGGTATGATTATTATAATCATGGTGAGGAAGTGGCCCGTGGCCTCTGTGGGTTTTAGAAACAACTTCCCTAGCAAAGTCTAGGACCTGGCTATTTCCAAGTGGACAAGGACTCCGTCAAGGGCATGCAGCTCACCCCACGTGAACAGTGCCAATGTTGATTACAAGGTGGCACATGGTTCTAGACACCACGAGAAAGTCAAACTGTTAAAGGCCGGGTTCCTGCCTTTAGATATCACGGCAGCCCAAGCAGACTGATACACCACAAAATAAGTGCTTTATTATTTTTTAACAGAGGACTACTGGACAACAATGGCATCCCCCTGGCCTAATTCCTCATCTCAACATTAACCAGGTCTGCAGAGGGTGCCAGTGGGAGGGTTTATAATGATGAGCCACAGTGGAGGGTGGTGGTCAAAGCGCGGATTCTGGAGCAGACTGGACTGGAGTCCCAGCGTCTCCCTGCACCAGCTGTAAAACCTTGAGCCCATCCCCTATCCTCTGTGTGTCTGGTGCTCTCCTCCGCACAACGGAGACCCCAGCTCTTACCTCACAAGCTGTGAGGATTAACACATTAACTGCCAGGAGAGTTGTATTTAACTCACTCTAGTTTTGACCCCGGAGCCACGTGAAGCATATATAGAATCTTACTTGTTGATGTTCTTATTGTTACAATTAATATTGACAATTTAATTCTAAAAATGTGGATTAATAAAAGTAACTTTCATTTTTCTATTTATGTTTACCTTTAAATTACACTTGAAGTTTTTATTCTATTTTTGTAATAAAATACTGTGGCCCCAAGGAAAAGTTTCTGTTTTTCCGTGTGGCAGTCGATGTGTTAAATGAATGGTAGCAGTGCTGGGACAGGTGCCAGGAGCAGGGGCCCTCAGGCTGGCTGCTATCGTCCTGCCATCGGCCCTCCTACCTCCGAATCCTGCTCCACACCTTCCGCACGTGTCACCTCGGAAAAGTCATTAGAACTTTCTGAGTCCACCTCCACCTGTACAGTGGGGCTGGCTGGCTGCGAAGGTCGCACGGGGAAGGTCTGTGCAAAGGGGAAGGGTTTCCATTCCCGGGGGCACAGCCCTGGCACTAAGGGGAGCAAAGGTAACTTACCACACATCTCTCTGTGGCTGCAGCAGACGTTGCTGGTCAGCTCCCCAATGTCCATTCTTCCCTCCATTGTTAAGAATTGAACCCTAGTTTTTAAATGGGTACATGGCCACCTGAAATAAATAGGTTTCTCAGTCTCCCCTGCAGCCAGGTGGGGCCATGAGACAAAGTTCTGGACAATAAGATAAAGCTGAAGTACAGCATGCAACTTCTGGAACATACTTATAAAGGAAGGCCATCTTTTTTCACCTCTAGCTTCTTTCTGCTGGCTGGTACACATACACGAGGGCTGGTGCTGAGCAGCCATTTTGGACTACAAGGCAACATGCTAAGGTTAGCAGAGCTGTGAGAAGGAAGGAGTCTGGTCCCCTGCTGACACCGCCATACTGCCCCTGACCCACATACCTTCAGATGTCATTCATATGAAAAAGAACGAAACGTCTACCTTGTCGAAATCATCATTATTTAGGGAGTTTTTTGTTATGTGCAGCTGAGCCTGATTCTGATACAGAAGGTTACTGCTTCCTTTTGGTATTCTAAAGTAGACCCTGGTCATCTCTCACCTGAAATGTTACAATAAGAAAGTAGAAAGAAAAGAAAACTTTTGTCATATACATATTATGAACCAGACCCTTGATAGATAACAATTACCATTTAGTCTTCAGAAATTTCTTTAAAGTAGGCAATATTATCCCCACTTTACCAAAAAGGAACTGAGGCTCAAACAGTTAACATGCCACGCACAAAGGGTCACAGTCAGGAGGTGGCAAAGCTGGGGCCTCCCCATACCTCTGTCTGCCTCTGCAGCCACCCTCCACACCACTCCAAACCAGCTGCCACGCCCACACAGGCAACCGGCCAGGGCCGCCCCACATGAAAACTGCTCGTGTCACCCCAGAACTTTCACTAGCAACCCCACATTCCCCGGAGTGGACAGGATCAGGAGCCAGAGTCTCAGTGCAAATCCTGCCCTGCCACTTACTGTGTGATCCTGGGCAAGTACCCCGACTACTCTGAGTCTCAATTTTGTACCTATGGAAAAGTGGGGATAAAAATACCAGCCTAACGGGGTTGAAAGTCTCTGAAGAGACAATGCGCAGTGCAGCCCAGCCCAGAGTTCAGAGCACGGAAAACACTAAACATGTAGCTATTCTCACTTTTGCTATGATGTCAGCGAAGCCTGTGAGGCCCTCTGTGCCCGGCCCTGGTACCACACTTGCCTTTGGCTCCTCTGTGTCCTGCTCCTTCCCGTTCCCCTGCTCAGCCAGCACAACGTGCTGCACAGGCAGGGACACCTCGTCCCGTCAGTGGATCTGGATCACGGAGCTCCCAGGGGGCAGGTCGCACATCCCACTTAGAGGTGGGAGAAGGAACTCTGCCGGCACTAGAACAGCAAGAAATGGCCCCAGAAAGTCAGAGACACTGAAATCACCCCCGCCCTGGAGTCTGCACAGCACAGGCTCTCTGTGATGTTACATTTGCTTTTCAGACACTCACAAGTGAAGCCTGAGGCAATGGCCACTTTTCCAGGCACAAACAGATGGCTACACAGGGAGGCTGGTGCGCAGGAACAAGCCAACCCCGGTGAGCAGGCAGCTCGGAGGCCCAGGACCTGTTCCTCAAGCCCTGTTTTGTCAGGCTGGACTCCCAGCCCCTTGCCCAGTGGAGCGTCATGGTTAAAAGTGTGGGCTCTGAACCATGTTATTAGCTACACACTTCACTTGCAGGGACCTCGGTTTCCTCTCTGATGAATTAGGGTGAGTTAAGGCCCACTTCATAGCATCACTGCAAGGCCTATTCACACGACAGGCATTCTCAGGGTGCCGGCTGTGTGCTGGGCACGGCAGACATCAGCGCGCAGGGCCAGGTCTCCCGCACCTCTGTTGAGTCGGGGAGGAGAGACTGAATGAAAACTTGTGAAGGCCTCAGAGCCACACCTGGCACTTAGCGGGCCTCCAGGAAAACTTAGCTGTCCCTGTGTGGATGGCCCACAGTGCATTCTGCAGCAGGTCATTGCACATGTGCGTTCCATGCCTGTGGGGGCTCTCTGGGAACTGGGCTGCTGGGTCAAATGGCATGTGTGTTTGTGATCCAGACAGACCCATTTCACCCCCAGCAGCCATGCAGGACTTGTCTTCCTCCCAGGGATCCCTGCCTCTGGGCCCACAGGCGAGAGTCCCACCTCCTCCCACTCTGCTCACACCCATCGATGGCACCCTCTGCCTTTGGCACGAAGTCCAGGCCCCCAGCCTGGCGTGCGAGGCTCCCAGAGGCTGGGTCTCACTTCTCCCCCAGCCGCACACTAATCCAACCGACACTCTGGAGGTGGTGATCAAAACAGGTGATGATCAGACCCATCACACAGACTGTCTCATTTAATCTTTACAATGACCCTTATTACTATGGCAATATCCACACCTATTTTGCAGATGGAGAAACAAGTTCACAGAGGTTAGTGACTTCCCAAGTGTCCACATAGTGTAGAGGGAGGTGGGGCCCCCACCTTGGCCTGCTCTTGCTCCAGCCACTTCACCGGCAAGTAGAAATCCTCTCTCATGCAGTACAGGCTGACGTGTGTCTGCAGTGCTCTCACCCTAAAGGGACCAGCCCCAAATCTGCCCTGCCCTGACCCCCTTTTAGGGGTCCAGGCACAGCCGGGCAGCAGGGGGAGCCAAGCTGGTAGCCTGTTCTCCACTGAGTGATTCATCCAGCGGACAGACACAAGTACAACAGAAACAGCATCAGGCGTGACAATGCAGCCTGCAGGGAGTCCTCACTCAACACCAAGTCTTAGTCCCGTGGAGGGCAGGGCCACAGTCTTCGCTTTGCCTAATACCTTCATTTTAATTACAGGTAAACTGAGGCTCAAGATGCTCTATGACCTGCCCAAGATATCTAATCCAGAGAGAGGTAGCACCTGCCCCGCAGCCCAAGCCTCTGGACTGACTGAGCAGTGCAGTGGTCGCACCTATGACTCAACTAGACAGTCCAGCTTCAGAGCCACCTACCAGTCCCATCTTCTCTCCGTGCCTCGGTTTCCTCATCTGTAAGAGGGGGACACTAAAGATTGATCCGGTTATCACAACGTGTAGCACTCAGGAAGCAGGTGATAACCAAGAGCTGCTGTCATTCTAACTCTGAAGTCCACGTTGGAACATGAGAAAACTGCTTTCGAGTTAAAGTTCGTCATAGAACATCACGTGTGGCACCTAAATGCCACTTGCTCTCCGGTGACAAAAACACATTAGCCAAAAGCAAACTACACAATTTTCACCTAATTATCCTACAAGGTCAGAAAACGGGATTTTCTGCGTAAGGGAAAGTTCTGGGACAGAAACCCGAGCCTTTCCAGCGTCAACTGCAACATTTGCGTGGTTGGCGCTGACGCTCCGACACCTACCGACCTAGGTTTGAATCCTGTTTACATTAACGACCGACGTGGGGCCGGCCACGCCGCCGGACGCCTGCGGTTCCTCCCCAGGAGATGGGCAGGTTGCTGCAGGCGTCGCGCGGGTGCAGGTGAAGCCAGGCTCGCTGACCCGGCGGAGAGCGCCCCGTTAACCAGGCGCTCTCGGCACCAGCGTCGCCCGCGGCCGCGCGTCCCCGCCTGCCCCGGCAGCGGGCCTGGATTGCAGGCCGGCTCCGCCAGGCCGCGCCTCCTTCAGCACCGGCGGCCGCGGACGGCGCCGGAGCAGCGCGGCCCGGGAGGAGGTCGCAGGGACGCGGACAGACGCGCGGGGAGTAGACCAGTCCGGGCGCAGGCCCGAGTCACGTGCCGGGGCCTGGCGACCGCCGCCGGCGCTCACACCGGGGACCCGGCCCCGTCCCGGGACGACCCCCACCTCGGGGAGCGGGGCGCGCGCGAAAGAGGGGAGGGGGTCGCCAGTCTAGCCACTGACCCGCAGCCTGGCCGCCGCGCCGCCGCACGTCAGGACCCGCCGCTGCGCCCGCGCCACGTGGGCGGGGCCGCCAGTGGGGCCCGGCGGCTCCCCGCGCTGCTGCGGTCCCGGGCCGCGGGTTCCGGCCGCTCCGGACCGGGTCGCAGGCGGGGGCGGGGGCTGCGGGCCGCGCAGCGAGCTCCGCAATCCGGGCTCCGGGCTTTCCGAGTAGTCCGCGCGGGGCGGGGCCGGTGGGCGGGGCCGGGAGGGCGGGGCCGGGAGGGCGGGGCCGGGGCCGGGGCCGGGGCGGGGCCGGGGCGGGGCCGGGGCGGGGCCGGGGCGGGGCCGGGGGGCGGGGTGCCCGGCAAGTCCCGCCCCGCGCCCGGCTTCCCGTGGAGCCGCAGCCCCCGCTCGCCCCGCAGTTACATAAGTGCTCCCGGTGGGCAGGAAGGGTCTAGTCGCCAAGGCTTGTCTTTTAAATTATTTACAGGACTTTTAATATTTTCAACTCACACAAGAAAACAGGATACATGATCACTGTGGCGAAATTAGAAAATTTAGAGCAGCCGCTCTCTGTGAATCGTTTTCGGAGCCAACCACCTGTTGACACGTTGGGGTATGTCTTTTACCTTAAAAACATGCAAAATATGCGATAGTTTTAAGCTTTTAAGATAGCCACGAACCTCCCCTCTCCTTCCCATGGCAACGCTTCCACGTGAGCACATTCCCTTCTGGCCTGTGGCAGGTGACGTGAGGGCAATCGTGGGGTTCACACAGCCTTGTGGGTGGCAATTTTTGAGGTTGCCTATAGGACGGTGCAGTCCCTGAAGCCAGACGGCTTGGGCTCCTCAGCCCACCTCTGCTGGGTGACCTCGGGCAGATTACTTCACGTACGTGTGTCTCAATCTCATGGTCTGTTAACTGAAGATAATGATCGCATCTATTAGATAAGAGAGCTGTGGGATTAATGAGTTCATACTCCATAGAAAGCCCTCAACAAATGCTGAAGTCTTCTGCACGTGTCAAGGGTAATGGGCACTAATTACATAATAAGATAATTTGGTCTTTTCCCACTCCCCCAAAGCCCACTACTACATTCTTTTGTTTTCTTTTTTAATTAACCAACATCTTCAGCAAATACGTCACTAAAGCTCTCTATTCCTCAGTTTCTTTCTCTATAAAATGGAGACAGTAATAATAGCACCTGCCTCCCATGGATGTTTGAGGATTAAATGAGAAGCTGTGAGGGGCAGACATACAGAACTGCTCAAGCACCACCTGACAGGTACTACCTGGCCAGTGAGGACACAAACAGCTGCTCTCATCACTCGGTGTTGTCCAGTGCTCAAGGGGAAGCCTCAGGCTAAGCCAACCTGGGCGAGGACTCCAGAGCAGGAACGAAGCCCGGAGGTCTAGGGCACCAACCTCTCTTTCTGAAGTGGAAGAAACCGAGTCCAGGAGAGAGTAAGTGGCCTGCCCAGGTAAATCTCCTTCTATCTCCCCACACAGCTTCTCAATTCAGTCCAATTAAGTTCAGCAAATACATGCCGAGATCCGCCTCCTCATAAAAATGAGTTTAAAAAAAAATACCTAAAAATAAAGCCTGGAGGATAGCTGAGACAATTACAAAATATAAGAACAGTCAAGTGAGACTTGAGTTTTTTCATACATCAGAGCATACCATTAGAAAGCCATACCAGAGAAAGCCATTAGAATCTAATCAGTATGGTACTGATAGAGAAATGGACAAATAGATGAGTGAAACAGAAGACGGAACCAGAACTATATCCAGAGCATGTGTTAAGTATGTGTTAAGGAAATGACAAATACAATAGTTCAATTTGGCAAAAAAGAATAAATTAATAATAAATACTGCTGGTAACTGGTTAGGCATCTGAAAAGGGAAAAAATGGACTCTAATTTCAAATACAAAATAAATTCCAGGTGTAATAAGGTAACCAATAAAAATCTTGCAAGAAGGGCCAGGTGTGGTGGCTTATGCCTGTAATTAATCCCAGTTCTTTGGGAGGCCAAGGTGGGAGGATTGCTTGAGACCAGGAGTTAAAGAACAGCCTGGGCAATATAATGAGACCCTATCTCTATGAAAAAATAAGAAAAATTTGCTGCGAGTGGTGTTGCACACCTGTAGTCCCAGCTACTCAGGAGGCTGAGGCAGGAGGATCACTTGAGCCCAGGAGTTTGAGGCTGCAGTGAGCTGTGATGACACCACTGCACTCTAGCCTGGGTAACAGAGCAAGGTGCTATCTCAAAAAAAAAAAAAAAAAAATCTTGCAAGAATTCTTTGACAGCCCAATACTATGCTCAGCTGGAAATGTTCAACTGAAACATCCTCTCAGATTAAATATGGAGATGGGAAATTATTTACAACATACTTAAAATGCTCTACTAAACTCACAGAAAAATCTGGCAAAATACCCAAAGACCATGCCTCCCCACAAAAGAGAGGAATAGTCAGCTCAAACCAGAGTGGCTATGAACATGGAAACCTCAGTCCCACTGGGTACAACCACCTACAACAAAGCACTTCAAGTTGGGTGGACTGGTACTGACAAAGAGTACCACCAAACAAATCTACCTGCTGTCTCTGGGAGGAAACACATTAAACAATGACAGACATAGTCTTTCTAGGAAATTTGTAGCCGGAGGACTGCTTTGGTATGTGTTTGAGGTTCAAATTTATACTGCCCCCAAGTTGAAGAAACTTCACTCATGCAACTAAATTAAAATACTGTAGTTACAGGTTGCTAGCACCCCCTGAAGCCCAGAAGAAGCAAATGCCAATGCTCTCTGGAGAAAAGCATGCTCAGTCCAGGCCCATCACCACATACCATGTCTGAGCTTGTAATAAAAATTACCCAATAGGAGAAAAAGTAACTCAAAGTAAGTGAGAGTCAGTAGAATAACACAAAATAGATTTAGTTCCTCAAGTACTTCAGATAACAGACATATAATTGAGAGCAAAAATAATCACGTATAAACATAAAATGTTTAAAGAAATAAAAATAGAATAAAAAAGTTAAAAGAACAAAAGTCAACCAAAATGACCAGGAAGATTTAAAAAAGAACCAACTCAAACATCTTGTAATAAGAAATACAATGATTGTGCTGGGCATGATGGCTTGCACCTGTTGTCCTAACTACTTGGGAGAGTGGGGCGGGAGAATTGCTTGATCTAGGAGTTCGAAAACAGCCTGGGCAACATAGTGAGACTTGTCTCCAAAACAAAAAAACAAAACAAAAAAAAAAACCCAAAACAAAACAAAGAAATATAATGATTGAAATAAAAACCTCGATCGATGGGGTATATAGCAGATCAAATCGTCTGAAGAGAGAATTAGTTACCTGGAGGATAGATCTGAAGATTTTACCTAGAATGTAATTCAAAGTGACAAATGAAAAAAAGAAAAGAGGTTTGAGATTTGGAGACATGATGATAGACTATGAAAGTCTAAAATCTGTATAATTGGAGTTCTAGAAGATTAAAATAGAGAAAACTGAGAAGAGGCAATATCTGAAGAGTTAGTGGCTAAGAATTTTTCACAATTGTTCAAAGATGCCAAATTTCAGATCTAGGAAAAACAACGTATACCATGTGGCATAAATAGCAAGAATCTACATATGAATATATCAGATGAACTAAGGAGACATCAAAGACAAATCAAAGAAGCAACAAAAAACATTCTACAAAATTGAAAATGACTATATTTCCTCAATTTTAAGATGCATATTTTCCCGCAATTTAACATGTCTGAAATTGGGACCAATATTATCATCATTGGAGTCTTACAATTATGGTTGAAAGTTTTATTTCTTACTGGTGGTGGTGGATTGTATATTCAATGGTGTCTTCTGAGCATTTATGAATGAAATATGGTAAACTAGTCACAAACTTGTCAATAGCAACAATGGAAACCCAAAGACAGAGAACTAATATAGTCAAGCTGCTGAGAGAAAATAAAAAAAGATAAAGAGTTGAGTTGTGGCTGGGCACAGTGGCTCATGGTTGTAATCCTAGCACTCTGGGAGGCTGAGGCGGGAGGACCACTTGAGGTCAGGAGTTCGAGACCAGCCTGAGCAAGAGTGAGACCCCATCTCTATTAAAAATAGAAAGAAATTAGCTAGACAACTAAAAATATATAGAAAAAATTAGCCGGGCATAGTGGCACATGTCTGTAGTCTCAGTTACTCTGGAGGCTGAGGCAGAAGCATTGCTTAAGCCCAGGAGTTTGAGGTTGCTGTGAGCTAGGCTGACGCCATGGCACTTTAGCCGGGCAACAGAGCGAGACTCTGTCAAAAAGAAAAAAAAAAAAAAAAGAGTTGAGTTGTTTATGCCCATGAGGAAAGCTGAACAAACTATATGAAAAAATTGTTTTCTGACATTGGACAACAGATAGAGCAGAATGGAAATTCCTGAAAGAAGAAAGGCAGATAAGGTGAACTCTGTGATGACTTGACTTCCTGCCTGGAGGCACTTTGTCAACTGTGATGCAAGGAGACCCCAAGGAGAACATGGCGGTTTTGCTGAGTTGAGGGGAGATGGAAGGAAGGGGAAGCCAGGGCAGCTGGGACTTGAGAGGCGGAGTATCAGATGAGATGGTACCGTGCGTAGGGAGAGCTCCAGAACTCTACATTTGGCTCTGCCTTAGTCTCGGGATGAAAATGAAGCCAAGCACATATTGGGTGAAACTCTTGAGTCCAGGCAAAGAAAAGCTACAAGAGAGTTAAAAATTGAATAACTACTGGATCTCGGAGACATCTGAGTTCTAATCAGCCAGAGTGGAAATACCTTGTTGAATCCCCATGGCATTCAGTAGAGACCCCAGAATGACCATGCCTTAGGAGTAGTGCTAATATAAAAGCAACCCTTGGATCCCAACTAACAACGATTATCACTAAACTTCAAAAGTATCAAATTGATCTGCAAGTAAATTAACTGAAGAAGAAAGCTTTCCCACAAACTCGGAGAAATTATATGATTATCTAAATATATAATATAAATATATATAAAAACTCAAAATGCTCACAACTCAATAAGAAAACAAATAACCCAACTAAAAATTGTCAAAAGATATGAATAGACACCTCACTAAGAAGATATACAAATAGCAAAAAAGCACATGAAAAGATGCTTATATCATTAATTATGCAAACTAAGATGAAAATTAAAAGCACAATTACATACACACCTATGAGAATGTCTAAAGTTTAAAAACTGACCATACTAGGTGCCATGGTTTGGATATGGTTTGTTTTTCCCCACCAAAACTCGTGTTGAAATTTGATCCCCAATGTGGCTGTGTTGGGAGCTGGGGCCTAGTGGGAGGTGTTTGGGTCATGGGGCGCATCCCTCATGACTAGATTAATGCCCTCTATTGCCTTCCCTTGGGGTGAGTGAGTTCTCACAGGAATGAATCAGTTTCCCGAGAAAGTAGGTTGTTAAAAAGAGTCTGGGTTCCTTGATTTCATTCTCTTGCTGCCTGTCTCGCCACGTGGCCTCTCTGCACAGGCCAGCTCCCCTTCGGCTTTCTGCCACGAGTGGGAGCAGACTGGGGCTCTCACCAGATGCAGCTTCCATTAAATCTTGGACTTTACAGCCACCAGGATCATGAGCCAAAAAAACCTCCTTTCTGTATAAATTACTGGGTCTCAGATACTCTGTTAACAGCCACAGAAAACTGACTAAACACTAGGTTTGGGTGAGGATGTGTAGGAACTAGGGTCCTCATACAAGGCTGGTGGGAATGTAAAATGGTACAAGCACTTTAGGTAACAGTTTGTCAATTCTTAAAAGGTTAAACGTACATTTACCTCATGACCTGGATGTTATACTCCTTCATCTATATCCAAAGGATTTCCTGGATATGACCCCAAAAGCACAGGCAACAAAAGCAAGTGTTGCATAAGTAACAAAAGCAAAAGTGACCAAATGGGATTGCACCTAACTAAAAAGCTCCTGCACGGCAAAAGAAACAATTGCTGGAGTGAAGAGACAACCCACAGATTGGGAGAAAATATTTGCGAGCCATACATCTGACAAGGGGCTAATGTCTAAAATATGTAAGGTACTCAAACAACTCAGTAATAAGAAAACAAGTAACCCAATGATAATATACATTGTGCATATAAAATTAGTGGTCTACATTGTAGGGTAAAAATATAGAAGCTAGAACTAAACTACTAGACAAAAAAAACTATAACCTGAGAGAGAATCGATTAAGATTATAGCATTTATTGTTCGAGCTAACTAATAAGATTTTGATTAATTTAGGCTTTGTAAAATAAATATAGAAAACATCTATGTTAATCACTGAAAAGATGGAAATAAACTGTATAACTTTTAGACAGTAGAGGAAAATGGAATAAAATGTTAACGGAGAAAAACCCAAATTCTGTAAAATAATTTAAAGAGGTTTATTCTGGGCTGAGTATGAGTGACCACAGGCCCAGGGATCCACAAATCCAAGAAGCCTTGAGTGGGTGGTCCTGAGGTAGGCAGGTTACAGTTTGGTTTTATACATTGTAGAGAGACAGAAATTGCAGGTAAAATCATAAATCAATACATGGAACGCATACATTGGTTTGGCCCCAAAAGGCAGAATATCTTGAAGTGAGGGCTCATAGGTTGTAGATGGGTTCAGAGATGCTTTGATTCTTTGATTACAATTGGGTAAAGAAATAAAGTTTTGTCTAAAGACTTAGAGTCAGTAGAAAGGAATGCTTGCTTTAAGATAAGGAGGTCTGCTAATCAGAGAGCAAGCCACAACATACTAACTCAAAGTGATCTGTTAGGCAAAGTGATGGCCTGCAGGAGTGATTTAACTTTTGCCTTGCATTGCTTTAGGTCCCGTTTGCAATTAGTCCAAACTCCATAAGGGAGGAAGTGTGAGGAGGCATGTCCAACTGCCCCTTCATGGCCAGGAACTCAGTTTTAAGGTTTTTCTGGGGTTCCCTTGAGCAAGAGAGGTCCATTCAGTTGGTAGTGGGGGGCTTAGGATTTTATTTTTAGTTTACAAAGAAAAAAAAAAAGTGAAAGCAATCCAAAAGAAGGAGGCAGGGGAGAAAAAGAAGAAGTAAGAAAAAAGCAGGACAAGTTAAAAATACAGAATCAGAGGTGGGCATGGTGGTGCATGTCTGTAAGTGGAAGGCTACCCAGGAGGCTGAGGCAGGAGGATTGCTTGGGCCCAGGAGTTCAAGACCAGCCCGAGCAACATAGGAGAGCCATATATTAAAAAAAAAAAGTCAGATGGATAGAAATCGCTCCAAACACATTCCATTTAGATGAACAAGCTGCCTGGTTATCATGTTGGACAAAAGTACAAAACCCAACAATATGCTGTTTTCAAGAGATGTACCCAAAAGTGTGAGGAGGACACGGGAAGGTTGAAAGTGAAAGGTTGGAAAAAGACACATGAAGTAAAAGAAAGCTGCAGTAGCTTTTAATATTGGACAAAATCAACTTTAGATTAAGTCGTCATTAAAATAAAGAGGTTTACTGCCAAATAATGAATTCACCATGAAGAGATCCCAATTCTACAATTTCATGCACGGTACTATATGTGAAACAAAAACACATAAAACAAAGATTGAGAGAACTAGTAGGACAAATTGACAGATCCACTGTCTTAGTAAGGCATTTTAACATACCTCTTAAACATTTTTTTGTTGTGGTGGTAAAATATATGTAAAATTTGCCATTTTAGCCATTTTTAAGTGGTTTTAAAGTTCACTGGTAGTAAATACATTCACATTTTTGTGCAACCATCACTGCCATTCATTTCCAGAACTTTTTCATCAGCCCTAATAGAAATTCTGTCCCCATGAAACACTAACTCCCCAGTCCCCCTCCCCAAGCCCTTGGCATCCACCCTTCTACTTTCTGTCTCTATGAAGTTGACTCCTCTAGGGACCTCTTATAAGTGGATTCATAAAATATTTCTCCTTTGTGACTGGCTTACCTCACATAGCATAATGTCATCCATGTTATAGCATGTGACAAAATCCCTTCCTTTTTAAAGGGTGAATAATATTCCACAGTACATACACACCATAGAGTATCCACTCATCTCTGGGTGGACACTGGGTTGCTTCCACCATTTGACTATTGTGACTAACGCTGCTAAGAACGTGAGCATACAAGTATCTGCTCAAGTTCCTGCTTTTGCTTGTTTGGGTGTACCCGGAAGTGGAATTGCTGGATCATATGCTAGTTTTATTTATGTATTTATTTAGAAAGATAGCCATACTGTTTTCCACAGTGCCTTCACCATTTCATAAACACACTCTCACAAACATTACACAAAGGATCCACTTTTCCACATACTCACCAACACTTTTAATTTTATTTTTTTGAAAGTAGATATTGTCTTGGTCTGTTTGGGATGCTATAACAAAAATGCCACAGATCAGGTAATTTATAAACAATAGAAATTTTTTGCTCACAGCTCTGGAGGCTGAGAAGTGCAAGATCAAGCCACCAGCAGATTCCGTGTCTGGCGAGGGCTGCTCTCTGCTGCGTCCTCACGTAGGGGAGGGGCAAACAAGCTCCCCTGGGCCTCTTTTATAAAGTCATTGATCCTATGCATGAGGGATCCACGTCATGACTTATCACCTCCCAAGGCTCCACCTCTTAATACTATCACATTGGGTATTAGGTTTCAACATATGATTTTTGGGAGGACACAAACATTCAAATCACAGCAGCTATCCTCATGGATGTAAAGTGTCAACGTACCTCTTTCATTGATGGGCCAGAGAATAAAAAAAAATGGTAAGAATAGAGAAGATTTGAACAATACAACTAATGGGCTTGATTTAATGAATGCATACAAAATCCTCTACCTCTCATACAAAGAACATTTATAATTTTAAGAAAGATATCATTTTACAATCACGAAACAAAATTTACTGAAAAATAAATCTGTTGATAGATATGCCAGACTTTTACACAGATGATTCCATGCTGAAAGATGTTTAAGAAGACCTAAATAAATAGGGCTCATAAATAGGGTAACTTGATCTTATAAGATGCTGTATCTCTCCAAATTGTGTGCTAGACTCAATGCGAATCCAGTCAAAATCCCAGCAGGGTTCTATGCAAAAGTTGCTAAGCTAATTCCGAAATTTATATGGAGGAGAAAAGAGCTAAGAATAGCTTAATTGCTCTGAAGAGGATGAACCAGCTCGGGGAGCTTACTGTGACAGGTATCAAGACTTGATATAAAGCTAAAATAATTATGCCAGTGTGATATTAGCACAGAAATAGACATGTAGACAAATGGAATGAAATAAGGAGCACATGCATGCACGGAAGCCTGACATGTCACAGGTTGAATTGTACTTCATGGGGAGAATGGATGGAGTTTTAAATAAGTAATACCAGGACAAATGGGTATTCCCATGAGGGAAAAAAGGAAATAGGATCTCTAGTTCTCTGTACATAAAACTCAATTCCAGGGGCATTAATTCTCAATACCAAAAAGTAAAACTTCTTAAAAGGGAATATGGGAGAATATTTCTATTGCCTCAAAATAGGGAAAAATTTCTTCAACAAAACTGCTAACCACAAATTACAAAGGAAAATATTGGCTATATTAAAACTAATATTTCTATTCATCCAAAGGAAACCATGATAATATGAAACGACAGGCCCTTAGTCAAAAGAAATGTGAAAACATAGACCCAACAAAACTAACATTCAGAAATATTCAGAAAATATAAAGAATCCCTGAAAACCAATAAGAAAAAGACAACCCAACAGAAAAATAGGCAACATATATGAAAAGGTGTGTTCATTGAAGAGAAAGTATGAATAGCCAAAAACATACAAACAGTTGCTCAACCTTATTAGTAGTCAGAGAAATTCACAATTAAATCTCTTTGTGATGCCATTTTACTCTCACTAGATTGGCAAAAATTTAACCTTCAGCCAATACCATACATTGGCAAAAATGTGGAAGATCTGTGTTTCTTATAGACTGTTAGTTGGTGTTTTAGTCAGCTTGGGATTCTATAAGAAATAGCATAGATTGGGTGGATTAAACAAAATAAATTACTTCTCACAGTTCTGGAGGCTGGAAGTCCAAGCTCAGGGTGCCGGCATGCTTGGGTTCTGGTGAGGGCCCCCTTCCTGCCCGGCAGACAGCTGCCTCTGTATCCTCACATGGGCACGAGAGAGATCATCTCTCTTGTGTCTCCTCTTATGAGGTCACTAATCCCATTTGTGACCTTTAATGACAGAAAAAGGGGTAATTGCTACATCAAGAGCTCTAAAAATGGACAAAACATAAAGCCCCAACTAAAAATGGGCAAAGGATAGGAATAGAAAATTCTCAAAAGTGGCTCCCACCTGTGATCCTAGCACGTTGGGATGCTGAGGTGGGTGGATCGCTTGAGGCCAGGAGTTCAAGACCAGCTTGAGCAAGAGCGAGGCTCTGTCTCTACAAAAAAATAGAAAAATTCACCAGGCATGGTGGCACACACCTTTAGTCCTGGCTACTTGGGAGGCTGAGGCAGGAGGATCACTTGAGCCCAAGAGCTTGAGGTTGCAGTGGGCTGTGACGATGCCACTGCACTCTAGCCAGGGAAACAGAGCAAGACTCTGTCTCAAAATAAATAAATAAAAAGCAAACATCTAAAAGAGCAAATCATATATATGATATATTTGACTACATATATGGTATATGAAAAGGTGCTCAAGTTCACCAGTAGACAGAGAAATGCAAATTAAAATAACAAGGATGAATCACTCTACACGGATTGGAGTGACAGGTACAGCATGCTGTAGCACAGGTTAGTGATTGGAAGGTAGGAAATACATATGCTGAGGCAGAAAGCTGGCATGTAACAGAGTCTTGGGAAGGTGATCTGTCAACATCTATTAAAAAAAGTTTAGACCTACAAACCAGCAATTCCACTCCTGGGAATCTACCCCATAGAAATAAAAGTAGTACTGCTACCTGGGGACATTGTGTGGAAGAATATTTAGGGCCCATTGCTCTTGTTGGCAATGACAAAGGGGACGGCTGCCAACAGGAGGTGGCACCGTGAACCGCAGGACACCCTCAGCATGCTTTCAGCCTTCAGAAGGATAAAGTAGAGATTTCCCCAGGCGCTAGGAGGGATTTGCACGAGGTGTTGATAAGTGTGAAAAGCGAGACACAGAAAATGTGATCATGATGGATTCATTTTGTAAAACCATGATCCCAAGCCCCTGTATGTGCATATGAATGTATGTTATACAGCTTTTTGGAGAAAAGCATGAAACAAGCCAGGTTGTTAAGATGAACTATCTGGTGGGGGATGTATATGGCAGTGGGGAAGGGAGCATCTATAGTAAAAACATTGGGCATAAAACAAGCCCCTTCATGGAAAATGCTATGCGTGTGTCTGCACAGGAGCAGGAGCATGAAGGCAGGGTCACCCGAGTTTTCGCAGGATTACCCTTGGGTGGCAAGATTTGAGGGGACCTCTGTTTCTTCTTTACATCCGCCTGTATGGTTTGAATTCTTTACAATGAGCATGTATTATTCATAGAACCAGAAAGAGCTCAAAGAAAAATGTTTCCATTGAAAGGTGGAAAAGAAAAGAGAGAATGCCCTGGCATAGGGACCTGCAGCGGCCAGACTCCCCCTGCACTGATCCGTGATGGGGGACTTGGGGACTCAGCCTGCCTCACACCCCTCAGGGCTGATGCTCCCTATCTCTGAAGGAAAACCCCACAGGCCCCTGGTCTCATCTCCCTGACTCAGGGAGGAGCCCTGTATGGTGCAAAAGCCTCGGTGAGCTACATTCATGTTCACCAAATGCTGAATAATGCTCACCATTTTCTTCTTAAAAAAAACTTTTTAAATTTTGAGATAATTGTAGACTCACACGCAGTTGTAAGAAATATCAATAATGTAGAGAGATCTCTTTACCCTTCACCCAGTTTTCCCAACTGGTAACATCTTGCTAAACTATAACACAGCATCACAACCAGGAAATTGACATAGCTACAATCTATCCATCCTATTCAGATTTCCCTGGTGTAACATGAACGTGTGTGTATTTAGGTGTGTTCACACGTGTGTTTAGTTCTATGCATTTTATCACACATGTAGATTTGTGTGCCCACCACCACAGTCAAGATACGGAACAGCGCTCTCCAAAGGAGCCTCCAGCCACCCTTTTGTAGTCAGCCACTTCCCTCCTCTCTCCCCACCACCTGGCAACCAATAATCTGTTTTCTATCTCTATAATTTTGTCATTTTGATAAAGTTATATAAAAAGAATCACATACCATTTTTCACCCAGCATAATTCTCATCCCCATCTTTTTGGATTTAAAAGTGAATTGACGGAGAACATGGACTTGGTGTGATTTTTTTGGATGCTTTTCATCTAAATCCTTTGGATCCTTTGGCCAAGTGACCTACCGTCTCTGAGTCTCCTTTGTCTCATCTGGAAAATAGGCTTAACGATGTATTCGCTGCAGGGATGGAAAGAAATAAGAGTTTCTGCCATGAATACTCGCAGTGTTCACCAGCTGAGCATGTTTCATGGGCCAAGGTCTGTTTCAGGTGCTCCAGGATCGTAATCCACGACCCAGCCTCACCAGCTGGGGAGTACGGGAGGGGGCTGAGCTTCAGGGTGACGCAGGGAGCAAATGTGGAAGCAGGATTCGGATCTCAGACTGTCTGGCAGGTGTGGGATGTGGCATCATCTCCACTTGACAGGGAGGAGCCCGAGGTTCAGAGAGGGAAGGGACTTGTCCCAGGGACACAGCTAATTTGTGGCTGAGTCAATGACAAAGCCTGGTTCTCCCCATTCCTGGTCCGGCACTGGTATTTCTGGGCCCCTCTGCCCCAGGGTTTGCCTGGTGCTTTCTCAGAAGCACAAGAAGCAGGCTCCTGCTGCCCAGGCGGTGCAGGTGGGGAGTGGGTGTTACTGCTGTGGGAGCCGGGCTGGCTGGTTTGAATTCTGGCTCTGCCACTTGTCAACTCTACATTCCTCAGTTTCCAAGGGCAGTGTGGGGATTAAAATGCATTAATATATATGAAGCTTAGCCAGTACCTGGCATACAGTATGTGCTCAATAAATGTTATTGTCATTAATGATACAATTATTTACTTACCCCTGGAGCCAGGCTCCCTGGGGTTCTAATCCTGGCTCTACTGGCCACTGATCTCAGGCAAGTTCTCTACCTGGGGCCGTGGTGAGGATTCATGAAGCTACCACTGTGGAGTGCCTCTGTCAGTGCCTGACACTGAGCAAGCGTGGCCACGTTTGCTTGATATTATTATTATCCTCCCTCCCATCCTGGGAGCACGGCCCACCGCCCAGAAAGCAGGTCTCACCGTGGGATCGGTTTCAGCCACCCAGAGGAGGAGAGGCTAATGCAACTTAGAGGATCCTGGCCTGTCCTTCTGGGGCCACGGCTAAAACTGCCCTGGCTCTGGCTCTTAAGCTCTCTCAGCTCAACCAGTTTCAAAAGCGCCTGTGTCCACCTTTCCAACCAGTCTCCATGCAAAGCCAAACCAACTCCAGTGGTGTCATGCACTGTTCAAACTTCATCAATCACCAGATGTCCCAGTGTGGCCTTCAGGGCTCCCCATGACCCGGCCTTGCCAGCCTCTTCAACCTCATCTGCCCTCCAAGAGGCAGCAAGCTAGAAATACATGCCGTGGTCTTTATGCCTCCAGCCCTTTGCACATACTGTCCCCTCTGCCTGGAATGCCTGCTCCCTCTCTCCTTGTCTAACCTCAGCTTAAGTGTTTCCTCCTCCAGGAAGCCCCTCTAGACCCCCTAAGCAGCCCTAGGAGTTCCTTCCTCTTCTCTTCTATGGCCCTGGGCTACCTCATCATAATGATCCATGTGCTTTTCTGTCTGTCCCACTGGCCCATGAGCCCTCAAGGACAGAGACAGCTATTTCCTTGCGGTGTTCCTGGTGTCTGGGCAGAGCACCGGCATGCAGTATATACGTGTTGGTGTTGGTGGGATCTTCCACGGAGCTGGCGGGGCCAACCTGCCCTTCCACACGTGCAACTCAGGCCTCTTCTAACTCTGTCACGCATGCCCTGCCTCAAGGACCCTCGGTGGCACCCTTTCACCTGGAAGGCCAAATCCAAACTCTGGGCCTTCATGCCACTGTTTGCTCTCCCTGTGGGACACTCTTTCTCTAACTTCCTCAAGGAAGATGCGGCTCCTCAAACCAAGCCAAGCCCCATGTTACATGGTCTCCTAGCACTTATTCCTCCTCCTTAGGAATTTTCACAGCTGAAGAGAAATAACTTTATAATTTATAATAACTAAAGAAATGTCCACATCCTGGAACCTGCAATATGAGAACTTATTTGGGAAAAGGGTCTTTGCAGATGTGATTAAGTATCTTGAGATGAGACCCTCCTGGATTATCTGGGTGCGTCCTAAATTCAGGGACGTGTCCTTACAAAAGACCAAAGAAGAGACACAGGTGCGGAGGAGGAGGCTGTGCGAAGACGGAGGCAGAGATCAGAGTGATGCAGCTCTAAGCCAACGAATGCCTGGAGCCCCCAGAAGGCGGAAGAGGACAGGAAGGGTCCTGCCCTGGAACCTCTGGGGGAAGAACAGCCCTGCTGATGCCTTGAGTTTGGGCTTCTTCTCTTGCAAAACAGTGAGAAAAGGAAATAAATTTCTGTTTTTGGAAGCGCCAGTTTGTGGTAGTGTATTATGCAGCCCTAGGAAATGGATACAGATTCGTATATATAGCTCATTTAATCTCCACCCAAACCTATGAGCTTACTATTATTATAAGCGTCATTTTACAAAAGAGGAAACTAAAGGTTCAATAACTCACCTAAGGTCCCCAGCTAGTACGTGGCAGAGCTGGGATTCAATCCCAGCAGCCAGGCTCCTGCAGTGGCAGGTGACAGCCACACTCTACTCAGCACCTCGTAAGCAGCAGGAACCTCAAGTTCTACCCAGGCTGTGAGCCCCTTCTCCAACACCCTCAGAAGTGAACCTCATCACAGGGATGGGGTGTTCAAGCTTCTAAAGAGTAGCCTCTCCAATGAGAATGTTTGTCTGTATGTTGGGCTGAAGCACAGCTCCCTCTGACTTCTAGGTCTGGGCTCACATCAAAGCCATGAGGTGTCACGGAGACCAGCTTCGGCTCCAGAAGACTCTTGGCCGCCCCACTGCTTGCTGTCTGCTTGGGCTCCAGCCTCTCATCTTTTTTTTTTTTTTGAGACAGAGTCTCGCTCTGTTGCCTGGGCTAGAGTGCCATGGTGTCAGCCTAGCTCACAGCAACCTCAAACTCCTGGGCTCAAGCCATCCTTCTGCCTCAGCCTCCCAAGTAGCTGGGACTATAGGCATGCGCCACCATGCCCGGCTAATTTTTTCTATATATATTTTTATTGTCCAGCTACTTTCTTTCTATTTTTTCTTTTTGTAGAGACAGGGTCTCAGTCTTGCTCTTGCTCAGGCTGGTCTCAAACTCCTGAGCTCAAATGATCCTCCCGCCTCGGCCTCCCAGAGTGCTAGGATTACAGGCGTGAGCCACCGAGCCCGGCCGCTCTCATCCTTCATAAGGAGATCTTGGTTGTACCTGCCTTGGAGGGTCGTCCTGAGGGTTACGTAGCGACCACATGGTGGCAGTAGGGGTGGATTCACTGTGAAGCTCCAGGCCGGGAGGGCCTGAGCTATGGGTTCATGTGGTCATGTATTTGGGAATATTTTTCAAAAGTGAGAAATTTTAGCTGCAATTGGTTAAACTTGCTTCCAGGGCTGCCATAACAAAGTACCACAGACTGGGAGGCTTAAACAACAGAAATTTATTTCTCACAATTCTGGAGGCTGGAAGTCCGATGGCAAGATGTTGGCAGGGCTGGTTTCTCGAGGCCTCGCTACTTGGCTTGCAGATGGCCACCTTTTTTCTGTGCCTCCACGTGGTCATCCCTCTGGAAATATCTGTGTCCGAATCTCTTTTTGTAAGGACACCAGTTAGGACTAGGGCCCGCTCTAATGACCTGATTAAAGCTTAAAGACCTCTTTAAAGGCCCTGTCTCCAAATACAGCCACATTTGGAGGTCCTGGGGGTTAGGACTTCAGCCTATAAATTCAGGGGGACACAATTCAACACATAGCACCCTACGTTTCTTCCCTTCTGACCCCGTCATCTTATACTTCCTCTCATATTGGGAGCTGCTGGGGAGGCCAAGGGCATGTGAGGATGTATCTGAAAGGAAGTAGAGTTGGGGATGCCCTGGTTTGGGTTTAGTGGGACATGTTTATGTGGGTCTGAGCCAATCTGTGTAGGTCAAGCTGTTGCTTGCTAAGCAGGCTGAAGGCTTCCAGGAATGCCCTCCCTACACTGGGCCAACCCACAGCCATGGGGCCAGGCATGTGTGATATGGTGCAGAGGAGGAGACGTGAGGTTTAAAATGTATTAATAATTCTCCCAACAGGGAAGAACTGGATTTGCAGACCTTCAGAGTCACAAAGCAACCTGGGAATTGCACAACCCATGCCTGCTTAGCAGGTGTCAGAATGACGTGGGGCATTCAGCAAAATTCCTGGGCCCTGTGACTCAGAGGCGTCAATTCAGCAGGATGCAGAGGAGCCTGGGCATCTGCAATTTTTCATATGCTTCTCCAGGTATGCATTGTGAGCACTGAGGCTTAGGAAGTGTTGGTCTAGTCATCTTCTGGTTTGAAATTATTCAGTCGCTTTTCATCACAAAAATTAATAAAATCACAATAAGAAAACTGGAAGAGATGTATTACATAATTCTTCCAGATCTTAGCATTCATTTCTGAAAGAATGACAGAGGTTTTCCAAAATTTGGAAACAATCCTAAAAGCAGACATGACATTACCCATAATGAGTTATGAGGCTGAGAAAAAGTTTTCTGACCAAGAAGTAAATTTTTTTCCATCACAATAGGAGTATTCTGAATTATCTTTCCATATTTCCCATAGAAAAACATAATTCTATTATGAAGAGGTAATGAAAAAGGATGAAAAAACAAACAAACAAAAAAGGAATGTAGGAAAAGATACAATAAATGTAGATGTCAGGTAGTTAATAAAATTATTAGATGTCTGGATTTTATAATGTTTGTGATATTTGTCAACTTAAAACATTTAAAAATTTGTTGTGTTTTATTATTCTAAGTAAGTATTCACTTTTGTGCCAAATTTTGTATTTGTAATTTTTTATTCTTTTTCTCAAGAAGGGCTGCCCAAATTGTAGAAGCTCCAGGTCTTACTAATCCACCACAGCTAGTTGCCTGTGCAAAATCCAGTCTTCTTCTTCACACTAACAGAACCCTGATTTTGTTTTAGGCAGCAATGTGCCCTCAATCTTTTTTTTTTTTTTTAATTTTCCAGCCTTCACTGAAGCCAGGGCTGGCCATGGGACACTGTCTTGGCCAATGAGATAAGGGGATAAAACAGAGGTCTCTGGGGAGAGTTTCCAGGAAAGTGGTTAATGGGAGCTGACTCAGTGGGGGTGTGCCTTTGTCCTCCCCTTCTTGCCTGGAATAATGAAGGACGTCGGGGAGAGGCAGCCATCTTGCCCCCTTGAAGATTCTACAAAGAAGGAAACTGCATGCTGAGGATGAAGGGACGAGAGTGGACAAAGTGAGGGATGGCTTACCTTTAGGTTTCTCATTAAGTGAGAAAAATAATTTGTTTAAGCCACTGTATACTTGCGATTTTGATTACCCACAGCCAAACATAATTCTTAACTGACACACATGTATCACAAGCTGAATGGTTCAAACAACAGAAACATATTGTCTCAGTTCTGTAGGCTAGAAGTCTGAGATCAAGGTGTGGACAGGGCCACACTCCCTCTGAAGGTGCTAAGGAAGGATCTGTTCCAGATCCCTCTCCGAGCTCCTGGGGGTTTGCTGCCAGTCTCTGGCATTCCTTGGCTAGTGGATGCATCACCCTGACCTCTGCCTTCATGTTCACATGACATTCTCCCTTCATCTGTGTCTCTGTGTCCAATGTCCCCTTTTTAAAATAAGGACATCAGTCAGATGGGATTAGGGACCCACCCTACTCCAATGTGACCTCAACTAACCACATCTACAATAACCCTATTTCCAAGTAAGGTCACATTCTGAGGTTATTGAGGGTTAGAACTTGAACATATATTACTCATTTTTTGGAGGGGGTTAGGAGGACACAATTCAGCCCATAACACCTGGGCTCCTTCCTCCTGCTCATGTCTGGGCCATGAGCATGCCCTGCCCACCCCACCAGTTACACCTGTCTGATGCTCCGCTTCCCCTCGTGACCAAAGCCACGCCCCACTCTGCCTCCTTGCCGCTGAGCTTGTCGCCTTCAGCCACCTCCACAGGCAGCCAGTGTGTCTGCCAACCACTGCTCAGGTCTGTTCACAAATATTCTGGTTCTTCCCTACTCCTTGGAACATGGAAGGTCTGCACTGCCCTCCCTGTGGGGGGGGGGGCGGGGGCGGGGCAGGCATGGCCACGTGACTGGCTTTGGCCAATGAAACGCGAGGAGAAGTGATGTGTATCTCTTCCGGGCGGAAGCTTTAAAGGCCAGTGCGACTTGTGGTTCTTCGTTCACACAGCTGCTGCCCTCTGGTGCTCGGCTAAGACGGCCCCACCGGCCGGGCTCCGCCTGTCCGCGGCGGACAGAGCCCCGCTGAAGCAGGTAGGAGGTGCAGCGTGGGCGAGAAACAAGCCAGTGAGATTTGGGCTTGCTTGTTACTGCGGCTCGACATGGCATATCCTGACTTGTACGTCTTAAAAATATTAATCTGACAGTTGTCCCGCATACCTCCTTCCAGGTGAGACAGTCTCAGGGTGAACTAATCCCCACAGCCGACCCGACCTGGTCTCCGCCCACCCCCCACCCATCTTCCACTCTCCCACTTGCCTCTGGGGCCCGGACACCACTTTTCCAGATTCTCAAATATGCCGTGTGTTTTGCCAGCCAAAGTGCTGACCAGGCTGCTCCCTTTGTGTGGGTGTCCTTGTCCGTCTCCCCGCTGTTCACTTACTTCTTGGTGACTACCTGGTACACAGCAGGGGCTTAATATTTGTCGAAAGACAGCAAATTAATGGGTCTTTGCCTAGCTGGCCCTGATGCTACTGCGAGTCTCAGCTGGACATCGCATTATTCATCCCCTATTATCTGGCGACGTGGCCTTGCCCAGGGATGAAGACGCGGTGGGGGGGCTCTGCCACCTGCCGGCTCTGTCACCTTTAGCATTTCGCCTGAACCTTTTACCTTTAGATTTCTCATCCGTACCAGAGGGGAAAATTTGCGCGCTGTCGAGTCTTCCCCCACCGCTGATAGCCCAGGATGGCCACAGGCCCGGGTCACACACACACCCCTCCCGTGTGGGCCCGCGGAGGGCAGGGCCGAGCGTCCTGGGGCCCTCGGCCTGGACTGGACCTTGAAAGCCCCCCTGCTCCGCCCGGGTGAGGCGCCGGGACCCCCGGAGGGGCTGGGGGCGCACAGCGGGGCACCCCAGCCCCCGCCGGCTGGGCTGCGGGACCCAGTGCGCACGCTCGGCCGCCCCCGCCTCCTCCCGCGGCCGCGGTAAGGCTCCCGGCGTGGGCTCGGGGCGGGGGCGGGGCGGGCGTCCGCCCCCTCCCTGACTGGCAGGAGGACGGACCAATCGGAGGGGCGCCCCGGGGGAGAGGCGGGGCCTGCTGCGAGCCCGGCGCCTACAGCCTAGGGAGCTGCAGCCGGGAGCGTGCGGCACGCGCCGGCCGCCTGCCCGAGCGCGGTCACCGGCGCCGCCGCCCCTACCCGCGCTACACAGGACCGCGCGCGCGTCTGCCCGTCCTCTTCAGTTGCTTTCTACGATTTTTTTTGCATGCATTCATTTTCTGATCCGTTTTGTCCTTTTTAAGGCGGCGGCGGCGGCAACGGCGGCGGCAACAGCGGCGTAAGCTCGCAGCCGGGAGGGGGCAGCCAGAGGATGCGGCGCGGGGCTGCGCTCGCTACGCCCGCTGCTGCTGCCCGGCTCGGGCCCGAGCGCCCAGCAGGTGGGTACAGGTGCGCCCGGAGGGTGGGAGGCGCGTGTTGGCCGGAGGGGACCCGAGGACCCTGCGACGAAGGGGCGGACCCGGCGGCGAGGGACGCGGAGACCGGCGCCGCCCCGCCCCGTCGCCCACCTTCTCCTCCTTCAGCGGTCGCGCCCGGTCCCGATCCCCCTTCCACTCTCGCATCCCACCTTTGTAGTCCCCCACCCTTCCGTTCCCATCCCCCACCCTCTCCAGATCCCCTGCAACATCTCCCAACCCCGAGTCGCTTTCCCCAGCACCTCTCCTTGTCCCGCCCCAGCCCCCCTCTTTCCCTCACGCCACCCCTATTTCCATTCCTCTGTTGCGCTTGCGAGCCAAGGAGCGGTGGGGGGGGGTCCCCATACGGAGCCTCCGGGGAGTGGCGCGGGGGCGTGGCCGGCGGTCTCCGTGTCCTCCGCCCGGTAGGTCACAGTCCCCTGATCCCTGCCGAGGTGGCAGAGGATGGAGCCGGGGGCCCGCGCCGCCCACAGGGTGAGGCTGCCCTGCCCGAACCCCCGCCCCACGCACTGCACAGGCTGCTGAGGCCCCTGCCACGCACACCCTCACGCTGCTCCGCCCACGTGGGCGCCGGGGAGAAGGCTGGAGAGATGCGAAGAAAGGCTGGTACCCACCCTCCTGCCGGGCCAGCTCGTCCTGGGCACACTGGGCCTCCGGAGATGGCACGCAAGGGTTGACTCCCGCCGTGCCAGGCCAGGTCCCATGCCGGGCCTCTCTGGCCAGCCTCGGTGCTGTGGCCTTGGCCCCCAGTCCCTCGCTCAGTCATTCTATAGATCCGTCCTCCCTGCTGTGCGCTTCTGAGGATCGGGCCTTGTCACCCCCTATAGAGGCTGCTTGCCAGGCTGGAGCTTTTTTTCTGCTTTAGAGGAACCTCCCTCCCCACACATTCTAGCCCGCCCCTCTCCCGAAGGCTCGGCCAGCCTCGGCGCTGTGCCAGCCTCTGCCCGGCTCTCTGGGCTCTTAAGGCTCCGTGATACTCTATGTAACCGCCACCCGCCCTTCTGCGCACACTCACAGGCACACTGTCCTTGGCCTTTGCTCGTGCTGTTCCCTCTCCAGAAACGCCCTTCCTTCATCTGCCCAGCTCCTTGTAGACCAAGGTCAAGAAGAGCCCCTTGCTCGGCCTGAGGTCACCTACATGGCAGAGCGGTCCCATGTGTTGTCACCGTGTGATGGCCTCTGCTTCACAGACCAGAGAGGAGGTGGGGAGGGGAGGAGCAGCCTCAGCCCCCCTCCACAGTGAATGTCAGCATGAGGGGTCATCCCCCTAAGTCAGAGTGAACCACTGGTGTGGAGGGCGAGGCTGTGGGAGGAACTGGCCCTTCCTCCAGGGGCCTGGGCTGGGGAGGGGGCGGTTCCATTAGCTGGGATGGACAAGGAGGAGGGGCACGTTTGGGGAGGGGCTGGAGTGGAGTGGTCATGACCCGCCCCCCTCCAGGATCCTCGCCCAGCTCTGCAGAAAACTCAGGTTGTACCACCCAGGGGAGGGGCTCATGAATTGTTGGAAAGTTTTTTGTGCCTGGTCTGCATGCTGAATGTCTCTGCTCCAGAGTCTGGGGTAACTCTTAACCTGGAGTCTTTTATAGCTAGAAGCCCCAAAAGATCACAGTGTAGACACAGCAAGTGAGATGACTGTCATTTCCTCCTTCACAACTATCTGTGCTCCCACTGCCCCCATGGCCTCACAGGTTCCCCACAACCCAGCTTCCCTGGGCCATCTGTCCCCTTTCCCTGCCACTGTCTCAGCCACACTTGCAACCTCTGTGTTCTGTAGATATGTCTTCTTCACACAAGTTTTTCCCCCGTGTGCTGTTTTTTTCCTCCAAAAAATGTTCCCTTCCCTTGTCTATCTGGGGAACTCCTATTCATACGATGAAGCCCAGCTCTCATGTTACTTTCGTTGTGGTTTTCCCTGGCTCTGCCAAGCAGATTGTGTGGTTCTCACATCTGTGCTCTCTTAGAACTTTTTATACATATATAGTATAATATGTGTTTGTGTAGTTTTTCCTTAGGCAGATCTTGCCCACTAGAGGCTGGGGACACAATGAGGTGGCCCCACCTTGGTGGGGGCTCTGTCTTCCTGGGGAGGTGCCCAGTTCCTTTTTCTGGAGAATGGGAATGAAGGTCACATAAGGAAAATAGCTATCGTTGCTTCACCTCCCACTCCTGCCGCGGGTTATGTCATTTTAGCTGCACAGAGGCACTCAGGATGAGCTTATGTGAGCACCCGGCAAGGAGGAGCAGAGTCTTGGCAGTGGGGGTGTCAGCAGTGGGGCGCCCTCACTCCAGACCTCAGGTGTTGCCCCATGTAGCACACTGACCCCTGTAATGGACAAAGGACCTTCCGACAGGGTGGCCAAGAGAAATAAATCAGAGGAAGTTTTTTGGTGCTTCTCATGGAAGCATGTCACAGTGATGTCAGTAGTGGCCAGTGGTGTTGCTGTAATCGGAGGCTCGAGAAATGACCCCAGGGCTGGCAGGCAGTGGGACCTTGGTATCCTACTCCAGCCCTGGGTGCCTTCAGAAAATGTTCTCTCTGCTCATGCTTTTCCAAGGCCAGGTGCACAGTGTAGGGACCGAGGGTTGGAGGGGAGGGCAGGGACAGGAAAGGGGGCTCGGGGGGCCTCATGCTGTGAAGGGGCTGGGTTAGGAGCCCCTCGTTCAGGAGGCGGGAAGCAGAAGAGTGCTGTGGGAGCGGCCACCGAGGTAATCACCTGAGAGTAGAAGAGGGAGGGCGGGTGTCCGCCAGGGTCAGCTCAGTGAGGGAGGGGCAGCCCTCCAGTGGGGATAGGGGCTCTGCTTTTGCCTTTGGTGTTAGTGTTTATTTTCGGAACAGCAACAACAAATATTCTCCCTTTCATAAGTCTACAGAAGTGAATTGAAATGAATGTCATTTTTCTCTACTATAACAGTTAACATTTGTGAAACACTTACCGAGGGCCGGGATCTATGCTGAGAGTTTTGGTAAATAAAGTTTTATTGGAACACAGCCATGCCCATTGTGTACCTAGGGTCTGTGGCTGCCTTTGCTCCAGACTAGCAGAACTGAGCAGCTGGAGTGGATGCCCGTGAAGCCAAAACCATTTGCTGCCTGGCCCCTGACAGGAGTTTGCTGCTGCTGATCTGATTGGGCTCATTCAGCCCCAGAGGGCGGCGCACGTGCATTTCTGCTTAATAGAGGGACACAGAGACGGCTGAAGCCTCCCAGGTGACAAAGCTGGTGGATTTCAGAAGAGGGATTTGAAGCTAAGAAGCCCACATTCTTTTTCTGGAGGAAGGGGAATTTATATTTTTTATTAGCATCTAATTGACCATATTTAGAGAATGTAGTATGTATGATAACCTGGTTTTTAAAATTTGTTGACAATGTCTTAATGGATCGGCACCAGATCAATTCTTAAAATATTTTTATGTTAAATATATAATGTTTAATATTGGTTAATGTATTAACCGTTTCTAAGTGTACAGTTCAGTGGCATTAAGTACAATTGCATTATTGTGCAACCATCACCACCATACATCTCCAGAACTTTCCGTCATCCCAAACTGGCAGCCCACATTCTTAACCACTACCCCATGCTGCCTTGCGAGAGTTTTGTAGAGAAAAGCAAACGTTAATCATCCTTTAGCAGAGGAGACTTGATGTCAGCCTTGGGCGTGGGCACTGGCTCTGCCATTTGCCAGAGCATCTGTACAAGTGTCTGCGGCCCCTGCACCCCCTGCAACTCACTTTCCTCCTTTGGGAGATGGGGACAACCCCAGTCCTCATCCCTGCGAGTCACACAGTGGGAGGATGGGATAGAATGGGGGAAGGACCTCATCTAGCATTGTGGGGCGGGCAGGAGCTGCGGTGCCTTGTCCCCCGTCGGGCACCATGGCCTACTGGTGTTAGGTCTTTCCTCTCGGGTGGCCTAAGATGGTCTCTTCGTCCTCTCCAGGGCCCAGAGGCACTCTCAGGACCTACCGTGTGTCCCAAAGCTCCCGAGCTGGCTGTGGAGGACCAGGGGTGGGACAGCTGCCTGCTCTCTTCTCTCCCAGGGCCCAGACTGGCCAGGGCCCCTTAAGGGATGAAAAGGGTTCTGTGTGCACCAGCCAGGGACTGCCAGCGGGGGCTCGTCGTGGCAGAAATGCCCTTGTGCCTGCCAGGTCACAGGGACGTGCTGGCTCAGTGCGCTGGCCTCTGAGCTGCTCCCCGGGCTGCATTTTGAGTCAGGGCTGGAGGGGGTGGGACGCATCACTCAGGGGGGTCTTGCTTCCTGAGGGGATTGTGAGGGGTTGCCAGCGGAGGCAAGGAATGATCTGGTAAGTAGCTTTCCACTTCATTTAGCCCTAGGCCCTCTGTTTTCTCTCTTCCCCCACCCTGTCCTCTTGCTTCTGGAAGCTGGTCACTTGTAGCCGCTTGTTCCAACATGGGATTTTATTTCTTGACATCCCAGCCTGTTTCAAACATTGAAGAAATTCATGTTCTCCCCTTCTTTCTCTTTTTAAAAAAATTGAGGTGAAATTCATATAACATAAAATTAACCATTTTAAAGTGTACAACTCAGTGGCATTTAGTACATTCACAATTTGCGCAGCCATCAACTCTATCTAATTCCAAAATATTTTCGTCACTGCCAGTGCAGTCACTGTACCCACTGGCAGTCACTTCCCCTTTCCTCTCTCCTGGCCCCTGGCAGCCACTGGTCTGCTCTCTATGTCTGTGGTCTTGCCTGTTCTGGATATTTCATGTAAATGGAACCAGATAGTTCGTGGCTTTTTGTGACTGGCTTCTTTCACTGAGCATGATGTTTTCAATGTTCACCCGTGTTGTAGCCTGTGTCAGTGCTTCATTCCTTTTCATGGCTGAATGACATTCCATTGAATGTATATAACAGTTTGTCTGTTTATTTGTTGATGGACACTTGGGTTGTTTTCAGCTTTTAGCTGTTGTGACTAGTGTTTGAGGCAATGTTCATAATTTTCAAATTTTCTTCCCAGAGCCTGGGGTGTCCAGGTCCTGTTCTGCTGGCTTTTCCACTCCCTCCTCCCCTACTCATTAGCTCACCAATCCAGCCTGTCATCAAACAGTTGTGAGTGTCCCCTCCACGCTGAACGTTGTGCCGGGAGCCTCCAGCCTGGACTTGTTCTTGAAATCTGGAGAGGGGTTTGGGGGGTCCTCACTTTCCAAGCAAGAGTATGGGAGTGCGTGAGGCAGGCGGGGTGAACTGGGGCCAGCGGAATGGCCCAGTGGGACAGTGGTGGTGTGCAGAGAGCCCTGGCCACCTTTCCGTTGGCTCCTGGAACATGCTAGACTCCGCTGCAGCATCCATCGAGCATTGTGTTTGCTGTTTGCTGTTGGGAATGCTCCCCCTTCCCTGGCCCCAGCTGGCTTCCTTCACCCTTCTCATCTCAGCTTTAACTTCTCTTTGGGGAGGTCTCCTGCCCACCCGGGGAGCTGCTCTGCCTCCCCATCCCTGTTGGCACCTTGTTTGCTTCTGTGAAGCATCACGGTCTGAAGTGATTGTTTCCTCATTTGTTCTCACCCCCTCCCCAGAAGCTGGAGTAAAGCGCCGTGAGGGCAGGAGCGGGGCTTGGGCACCAGGTCCACGCGGGCACAGAGCAGGTGCTCAGTGAGCACTCCTTGCTGTTGCATTGAGGTGACTTAATTTCCTAAGTCCACCTTGCTAGCTCTGTGATAGAGGGCACGTTACTTAATCTTTCTGAGCTCCACTTCCTTCTTTTGTGAAATACCCTATCTCTTGGGGTTGGTATCGCATACGGACGGCCAGCAGTGTCGGGGTGCCATAGATGTTTGCCAGTGGGCGTGCTGCTGGTGTTAGTAGTAGATGTCATGGTCATTGTGATTTTGAGTGAGTTTCGTAATACCAGGTGACTCATACACTTGCCCCAGGTAGCCAGGGGACCTCCTGGAGCTAAGCTGTCCCAGTACCGTAGCCGCTCACCAGGGGGGCTGTCGAGCACTGAAATGTGCTGTCTGGATGGAGGTGGTCTGTGAGTAATAAATACATCCTGGGTTTTGAAGACTTTGTATGAGAAAAAGACTGTAAAAGATCTTAGTGATAATTTTAACGTTGATTAGACTTTGAAATGATACTATTTCAGATCTATTGGACTAAATGAAATGTATTATTAATTTCAGCTGTTTCTTTTTACTTTTTTTAGTGTAGCGACTAGAAACTTAAAATGACAGAGGGGTTACGTTGTATTCCTTGGGGCCGCTGCTGCAGACTGTCAGCTCCGGAGGGCAGGGGCCAGGCTCGGGGTGTGGTTGCCTGTGGGGTCCAGCCCAGCTCTGCCCTCTGTGAGGGGTGTGACCCTAGACAACTTAGTTAAATGTTTTTTGTGCTTCAGGTTCCTCCTGGGTAAACAAGAGGCTCAGTGTGATGACAGGCAATGACAGTGCACATTTGAGGGCCACTTTGTCCCCTGCTAAGAACTGGGGCCCCATGAGGACAAGATGTGGCAAGGTGCCTGCCCAAGGGGAGAGGAAACCCACAGTCTAAACCAGGGGTGGGGAACCTTCGGCCTCAAGGCCACACATGGCCCTCCAGATCCCCAAGTACAATCCAAACTTCACAGAACAAATCCTTTTATTAAGGTACACTATGGGGACTATTCTGTAAAATTTGGATTCAGTCAGAAGGCTGCCCTCAAGGATCCAGAAGGCCACATGTGGCCCCACAAACTAAATGAAGGACTGACCCCCTCACTGAAGCCAGTGATTCGTTCTCTGAAGGGACTAAGTAGAGTGACACTGGTGGCAGGAGTGGGATCTCTGGCTGTGGCCGTGGGGACGGCCTGGTGGGAATGCAGGAAGGAGCTGCACCCAGCCTGGTGCATAGCAGGTTCTCACCAACTGGCAGCAAGGCGATGACTTTGGTGTGGCCCAGAGTGTTGGGCCACTGTACTTAGAGTCCCTTCCACTCAGTGGCTTTAGCCTTTTTAACCCTTTTGCAATATCAACCACACCAGGATTTAAGAGTTTGCAACCTCTCGTTCCTTTTCCACAGCACCTGCATCTCCCCATGTGGGCAAGGCTGCTGTTTGTCCCCAGCCTGGGATGGCCCCACGCCAGCTCCGACTGGATGAAGGCAGCTGATTCTCATGGTGTGGCACAGGCTGCCCTCTTATTTTGTGGACCCCGACTCCCCTGCTCAGGCTCAGGAGGGGACTGTGCGCTGAGTCCTCGACCCAGCTAGGAGCCATGAGGGAGACACATCCTTTCATTCTGGGAGCTCTGGTGTCCTGGGGTATCAGCCCGTCCTCGTCATGGGGTGTGTGTGCCCCATGTGGACAGGTGCTTGGGAAGGAGTCTGTCCTGTGCTGTCATGCTCATTCTCCTTACACTCACCTGCCTGCAGGCGCCTGGCCTTGTGCCGCCTAATGGGGCAGGGGATAGGAGGTGGGGTGTGCGCACAAGTAAGTGTGGATTACTGAGGGCAGCAGCTTATCTTCCTTCCCAACCCTCGTTGGACCTGCGCCTCCTCCTTGCTGGGCACTGACTTACCTGAGGTTGCACAGGTAGAAATGGCGGTGGTGGGGTTCAAACCAGCTTGGGCTCCTCCTAAAGAAAGAGCGTAGGATGAACAACTCTAGAGATCTAAGGTACAATGTGGGGACTTTGTTAATAAAATTGTATTATATTTGGGGTTTTTGTAAAATAAGTAGATTTTAGATGCTCTTGCCACAAAAAAATATGTAACTATGTTAGACAGAGCTATCTTAGTCTGCTTCACTATAGTAACCACTTCACTGGCTATATGTAGCCCATAACATCATGCTGCAAACAGGAACAGTGCGGCCACCTCAGCCCGGCGTTCCAGCCCCCACAGCCTGCTCCCAACTCGGCTCCCTATTTCCCCAGTGAGCCATGCCCCTCTCCTGAGCACTGTTCTTCAGAAGCCACTTGCTGCATCCCTCCTGGGCCCCAGGAGAGACCCACTTGCTTACTCTACAGGTGGGGATTAAGTGATTAGAGTCACTATGGCTGGATTAAGACAGGAAGAGCTTGGTGTGTGTCGGAGGCAGGGGAATGGACTGAAGAGACTTCCCTCTCACCTCTGATTTTGTCAGCTCCTGCCTGAGCCAGGCCTTTGCACATGCTGTTTGCTCTGGCAGATCTGCCCATGAGCCTTCCCTGCCCCCATCCACCTGGTGAGCATCCTCCACTTGTGCCAAGATCCATCATGAGCCTTCCTCCAGAAAACCTTCCCTGCCGCACCCCTTCCTGATCCCTAGGCTGGGCCAGGCCTGACCCCAGGGCCCCCGCCCCACATTCCTCTGTCATTACCCTGGGCACTGTGTACTGCAGCTGCTAGGGCCTTGCCTGACTCCCCTGCTAGACGGGGGTTCTATGAGGGTAGGAATGCGTCTCATTCACACTGGGGTTCCCAGAGCCTGGCCAGGGCAAGCTGCACAGGAGGTGGTTAATGGATTTTGGCTTTTAGTCTCTGATTTCTATAAGGTTAGTGTTGGGAGGGACCTTAACAGGAACACACCGTGTGTGTCTCTCTTTGCTTGCATAGAAGAATACACTCTGCACTTAAAAAAACATCACTCTGTTCTCTGCAGCAGCCTCCTCTAATGACAGTCAACTGTCTGAGCTTTAAATACCATAATACTCAGGGTTGAAATACCCCAGACTGTTGTGTCAGCCCAGAGCTGATTTTGTGAAGCTTCTTTAAAACTCAGTTTCCCTTCCCATCTTCAGACTGGGATTTTGCTACCTCACAGAGCACCTTGTTTTTAGTTTAGAGCAGAAAAAAAAAAATGTTAGAAAGCTGTTCTTCAGAACTCACACTGTGTTCTTGTGTTCAGGAAGGTCATATTTCTTATTACATTGGCCTGGTGTTTCTCTTCTAAGCTGCACCCTCATTCAGAATGCACTTTGGAAGAGAAACCTTCTTTCTGGAGGTTGACAGGGCTGCTTTCTTGGGCCAGGGCAGCTGCATGAGTGAGCTCATTAAGCCTGGTGGTAATTGGATTTCAGCAGCAAGTCTTGGAGCCGTCCAGGCTGGGGGCTTGATGAGGTCCTTTTTGCCAACCAGATATCTTATTTTGAAAAAGGGCCTGGATGTCCCTACATTGTGCCTAATCTGTTTATACTGTTGGCTGTATGGGCACTTTGCTGACGTGACTTCTCTCTCCTAGGAAGCGTCCTAGCCATCCGGGATGAGCCAAGTCTGTGAGGGCCTGTGCATATGGTGCCTCTCATTTTTCTACAAGGATGGCTAAAAACCAACGCAAGACATTCAGACTGAAAACACAGACAAGTCCTGTTGCTGGATAGGATATCAGAAATTGGGGGTGTTCCAGCTAGAAGATGGGGGAGGGGTGCTGGCTGCCCTAAATCTCAGGGGCACCAAACTCACAGCATAAGTTGTTAATTTTTGAGACTTCACAATTCATTTGCTCCTGGGTTTTAGTTTCCCTTCACATTTGTTAATGATCAGGAGGCTTTGTAGGTGCTCTGAGAGGTCAGGTGGCAAGGAGGTTTAGGGTGTGTTAAGTTGCTCTCAGGCAGGGATGTGGGCTAAATGGTTTGGGATGGTGTCTTACGTGTTCACTGTAGCAGGTGCAGAAAGGTCCTCTGCTTATCAGAGCTTCCTTGGCACCTGTGCCAGGTGTCTGTGAGAACAATGCCACAGCATTTGAAAATATCCACAACCTGGACTCTGTTGTGAATCCCAACCGTCCCTTGCCACCTTGATCTGAAGCACTCAGTTGTCACCACACTTTGAGTCACCATGTGTCCTGAAGGGGATCTCCAAAACACAATGGCCCCATTCCTCCTCCTGGTGGGGAGGTCAAGTCGTAGATCTTAACTCCTCCAATCCAGGAAGCTGGTAATGGACATTTTTGTAGATGGTGTCCAGTGATGACTGGATGAGTAATTAATTGATTTACTCCCATTTACTGGAACCAAGAAGAAGAAATCATGATTGAAGAATATGAGCCATTTAAGGAGGTTAAAATTGTTAGAGAGGTAATTTTGCTGTCTAAATTAAAAAGAAATACATCTTTGAAGTTCTTGCCCCGACTTACGTGCCAAACATAGTGCCTGGTTCATTTAATGCAAAAGAAAGCAATAAAGGAAGAACAGAGGAAGAAAAAAGACATGAGACATATCAAAACCAAAAAGTAAAAGGCAGACCTAGGCCTGGTGCAGTGGCTCATGCCTGTAATCCTAGCACTTTGGGAGACCTAGGCGGGAGGAGCGCTTGAGATCAGGAGTTTAGGTCAGGAGTTTGAGACCAGACTGAGCAAGAATGAGACCCTGTTTCTACAAAAAATGGAAAAAATTAGCTGAGTGTGGTGGTGTACACCAGTAGTCCCAACTACTTAGGAGGCTGAGGCAGGAGGATTGCTTAAGTCCAGGAGTTGGAGGTTGCAGTGAGCTGTGATGACACCACTGCACTCTAGCTGGGGTGACAGAGTAAGACTCTGTCTCAAAAAAAAAAAGCAAACATATTCAACTATATCAATAATAATATTAAAGATGAATGGATTACATAATTCAATCAAAAGGTAGATATTGTCAGCCTGGATAAAATATATGATCCAAGTATATGTTGTCTTAGGCCTCTCAGGCTGCTATAACAAAATACCTTAGACTGGCTGGCTTATAAACAGTAGACATTTATTTCTCATAGTTCTGGAGCTGGGAAGTCCAAGATCAAGACATCAGCAAATTCATTGTCTGGTGAGGGCCTGCTTCCTTGTACTAGCAGTCTGCTTGCTCTGTCCTCACATGGCAGAAGGGAATGAGCTAGCTTTTTAGGGTATTTTTTATAAGGGCACTAATTCCATTCATGGAGACTCCGTCCTTGTGACCTAATCATCTGCCAAGGCTCCCCCTCTTACTGCTGTCACATTGGTGAGTAGGTTTCAACACATGAATTTTTGGGAGACAAACATTCAGAGCAAGCACTGTCTATAGGAGACACATTTTAAAGTCAAAGATGCAAATAGATTGAAAGTAAAAGGATGGAAAAAGATATGTCATGCAAATAGCAACAATAAGAAAGCTAGAATGGCTATACTGGTAATAGACAAAATTGACATTGAAACAAAAAAAAGTTACTGGAGATAAGGAGCAACTTTTTAAATGGTAAAAGGGCCAATCCATCAGGAATATATAACAATTGTAAACATATTTGTACCTAACAATAGAGTACCAGAATACACAAAGCAAAAACTGACAGGAATGAAGGGAGAATTAGATAATTCAACAATAACAGTTGGATACTTCAACGTCCCACTTTCAATAATGGATAAAACAATTAGATAAAAGATCAACAAGGAAGCATGAAACTTGAACACCACTATAAACCAACTAGACCTGACACATCTATAGAACACTCTGCCAACGACATCTGAACATATATTCTTCTCAAGTGCCCATGAATCATTCTCCAGGATAGACCATGTGCTAGTCCATTAATACAAGCTCAATAAAATTAAAGGGAGAGAAAAAATTACAAAGTATGTTCTCTGACCACAATGCGACGAAGTTACAAAGTGATAGCATCAAACACAGTGCCTGCCTGTAGCTGATGTTCAGTCTAACCCACTATTTCCTTCCCTTCTCATCCTCTGTCGTCCAACTTGCCTCTTTACTTCCTGGCCAATCTGACTTCTGACTTTCCTCACCCTCTGTTTCCCACTTCCATGTTTTTGCTCATGCTGTCCCACTTCCTGGAATGCCTGTTTCTCTGCCTTCCCTACCCCTGCTGTGGCTCCTAAGTCTGTGTCCTGCCCATCTGCCCATCCTGCCTCTGTCCAGCTATAGGGAAACCTTGTCTGCTGTTGCTCCATTCTCCTCACCTCAGCTAGGAGCTCTCCCTCCTGGGGACTTGTGTAGTTCTCCCCACACCTCATTCATTCTCCTTCCTGTGGCCCCGACCAGGGTTCACCCTCCCTGCTGGGTGGCTGCCTGTGTCCACTTTCGTCTCCTTCACTGGCGGGGTGCTCTAAGGGCAGGCCCATGTCTGATTCCTCTTCATGTCTCTCTTAGTGTCTAGCACAATTGGGTAATGACCTCTTGTACCGAGGTAAATTTAAAGATGTCCAGTCTGAACTAGTATAATACTTAATTGTAGTCTATAAATTTTTTTTTCAATATAGTTTATTAGTTTAGATAGAAAAATTTGCTGTGGGCTATTAAAGGTATTGCCTAGACCACCTACCTTAATGAGCCTCAATAAGGAGGGTTTGTACTGAGCAAATCAGAGAAGGGGTCCTCAAAGTGGGGTCCTGAGCCCACAGCAGCAGCACCTGGGAGCATCCTAGAACCACACTTCTGGCCCCACCCTGATTTACAGGATCGGAGACTCTGCGGGTGGGTTCCAGCAGTCTGGCTTTTAGCAAGCCCTTGGAGTAATTCCAGTACCCTTTCCAGGTTGAGAACCAGGGCAGACAGGGCTGGTCCCCACTCTTCCTGTGGTTATGCAGTCTATCTATTTGGTTGTTTCTAAAATAGTTATCAACTGGTTGGTTCCCTCTGATGGCCGTGAATCACCGCTAACCTCTTGCTGAATTTACAGGTGAGCGCGGGGGACCCTTGATTTGTAGAGTATAGATGGCAGTTCTTCCCCATGCGTATAAGCACACGTTGCAAATTGGTGCTCAGTGGGAGGGCATGCTTGGTTTCTAGTGTTTTCTCGTGGAAGGAAGATACCCTGGCTCTTATCCTGAACCCTCCCTCCATTCTCTCCCTCCTTGGGATGGTGGGAGTGGACTGTGTTGTCATTTCTAGGAAAGGAGTGAAGGCCACAGAGTGTGAAAACCAGCAGTGGTCCAGGCAGGGGGAGGCTGGGAAGGGTTTGAGTCGTGTCCACCTCCTGGCTGTAGTGCCTTGGAGTGGTCCGTCCTTCTCAGGGGCATTTGTGGAGTACCTGGCACCTGGTTTCTGCCCATTGAGCAGGGATGATATTCACAGGACAACGTGATACCTTATCTCTTTCTGATACCCCATCATGATACCCCATCCGTCTCTCAGATGAGGTCTGTTTCCCCATCTGCAAAATGAAGTGTTCTCAAAAACAAGTAAATAAATAGCTAAACCACCTGCCCCAATATACAAAACAGGGAAGTGATGGTTTAATATATCTCATTTATTTTATGACTTTAAACTTATAACATTTACTAGTTATAAGGTCAGTCAGTGAGAATAGTGAGGTTGCTTTGATGACTTTAACTTTGGAAATGAAAAGTTTTGGGTGACAGTTGTAGTCTTAACAGCCATGGCAGGCTGAGTATTGGACTTTTGTCGTGGTTGTGAAAATATTCTATGTTGTGACAATTTGCATATCATATTTGAATTGCTGGCATTTTGTGAGCACCTTACATTCTCAGAATACATTTCACCGGAGATGACAGGAGAGATTGTACCCCAAGACCTGCACAAAGCTGGATGTTTGCCTGGCACCCCAGGTCCTTGAAGTGAGGTCTACCAGGGTTTATATTTGCTTTGCAGCTCATTTGAGTTGATGTGATATTTTTGTAGTTTAAATTTATAACACCTAGGAAAACAATCCAGCATTTGTTGCTCCAGACCTTTGTTTGACCTCCGACCCCCTAAGCACCTTCAAGGAGCACCAGGGCTCAAAGAAATGTGGTTTGAAAACCAGGCCCCAGCACCTTGGTGCTGACAGCCCTCCTGCATTTTAGACATCAGCCACCATCCCTCCACAAGGCACATGTGTCTGTGTGTTGTTATCTACCCATCAGTGTCACATTTGGCTCTTTCTTCTGTCTCAACCTCCAAATATCCTCACGTTACCAAGACAGGATCCGGAAAGTGGAGCCTCCAGGACCGTCACTGGCTGAGCTGAGCTGGAAGAGCTGCCTGCCAAAGTGCCCTTCAGCCTTTCTTTGACCCCTCCTCCTCTATCTTCATGTCCTGATTTTACCACTGCCAGGGCCCACTTCAGGTGTCCCTTCCTTCACTATGCTGGCCCCACTTATCACCTGGGCTTGTCACAGGTGATACTAGGACTAGAGTCCCTGACTCTACTAGGAGCTCCTCAGGGCATGGGGGAGCCATTGGGACACCCAGCCCTCGGCCAGCACGTTGAGGGACTCTGCAGATGTCTGCACCTGACAAGGTCATCCTTGACCTTCCTGTCCTACTGAGCTGGTGGTAACCTGACAGTAACTGGTGTGGGTAACCTGGTAGTCTCCTGACAGTAGCTCATCTTGTTCTGCACACCCCAGGCCTGTAATTAGTGTCCCTCTTCGAGCTCCTGGTCCCTCCCTACCTGTCTCAGCATTCCTTTTCCCTCTGCTTTCTGGAGCTGCTTTGAGAGGAGGCATGATATATGTCACTCTGTGCCCTTCCCCATCCACCAGTGTGTCTCACAAAGCCTTGTGCACACAGGATGCTGGGCAGTTGTCTGTTGAGGAGTACTCTAGGCATTTCAAGCACATTGGGTGGCTGATGTAAAAAGGATGTTGAAACCACAAAAAGAAGTTGCTCTTTGCTTGGAAGTCACTAACTGCCCCTGCTTGTTCTTGACAGCGTGGTTACTTGCTAGTCTGTGACTCATTTCAGCAGAGGTGAGACAGAAACGACCCAATGGCTGGGGCCTTTTCCAGGACTTCTTAAGGGGCCCTTGCACATTAATAAAGGGGAGATTCCAAAATGACGCACGGAGTTTGCCAAGAGCCAGCAGGTAGCAGTTGAAAGAGCAAAGGCTTTGTATTCAGATAGGGACTTGAGCAAGTCCTTTACCAACTTTAAACTGAAGTTTCTTCCTTATAAATTGGGGACAATAATATTTGCTTCTCCAGGAGCTTGTAAGCACCAAGATTACATGCATAAAGCACTTGAGGTCTCGTACTGCCTAGGAAGGGGCAGCTATCAAGTCCTAGGTATGCAGAATGTCTGGGGCTTAGCTCATTGCCCGATAAATGTAGTTAATTTGGCCTTCCCTTGGATGGAGCAGTTCCCGGACCACCCTTGTGGCTTTATCCTTAGGCTCAGGCATAATACCTGACACCTGGAAGGTATGTAGCAGAGCAGGTAAGAACATGGACACTAGAGCCAGACTGCCTGGGTACAGCTTCCTACTCCCACTGGCTAATTGGGTCATGTTGGACCCTTTCTGCTGGGACACTAAAATGGGGCACTAAGAATACCTATGTCATAGGGCTGCAGAATACTAGGTGAGATCTATATCATCAGTAACTGATATTACTTGGTTCATGTTTGTTGAATTTTACTGAATTCTCTCTGACGGGAGAGGGGTGTGGGCGCTGGCACCGTGCTGAATTCTTATTGCAGCACAGGTGATTGGTCCCCATTGCCCATCCTCACTTCAAGGTTTCTCTCCTGTTCAGCACCTAGTAAGATTTTACAATGAAAAGCTCAAGAAAAAAGAAAACTCCACATGTACAGAATGTTCTAAAGGAAACTTCGTTATGTTCTCTTGAATGTTGATAAACAACTCTCATTCCACTGTTTGGTGAGAATTTTATGTGGGTTCCCAGTACGTGATGAGTAGCAACTTCATCAGAAATCGTTTGTGTTCCTGGGTATGTTTGGTGGGGAATTGAGGTAGGTGGTTTTCTGATAATATTGAAAGCATTTCATGAACTGGGATATTTTGAAACTACTGTTTTATGAAAGTGTTGGGGCTAATTTAGTGGCATTTAATTTTCTGTCAATATGCTTTGTTCTTGGAGGGCCAGGGCATTGCGTGCAGGAAGGAGCCTAGCTGTTCATGCCTAAAAATGTTCTTGTGTGCCATCTAAGAGAATGCCTAGCATGGTCCTGCTCCTAGGGACAGAACGCAAAACAGACACAATTCTTTGGGAAGCTAGGAAGTGGTCTTAGATTCAGACAGACCTGGGTTCAAGTTCTTGCTGTGTTATTTTTTAAGCTGTGGATTATAGGTGAGTGACTTCACCTCTTTGAGCCTCAGTTTCCTTATCTGTCAATGAGGACAATACTGTTACCTGTTTTACAAGGAGATTTTGAGTATGGAGTGAGATGAAGTGTGCCCAGCACACTGCCTGGCATAGGCTCTTATAAATGGCAGCTCTTAGTTTAGCTGCTGCTTTGGGGCCCAGGGGTGGGAGTGTTACTTTGAAAGACCCATGCAGCCCACCTGGGCCACTTCCTTTCTCTTGTTCTCTGCCTGGCACAATGGGCAGGGTCACCTTTGCAGAGGAGGTGGGCGTGCATGTGTGTGTGTCGAGGTGGGGGGCGGGGAACAGGCCTGGTTTCCTGTGGGCTTGTGGCTTTGCAGTATTGTCCGTTTATAGCGCCTGTGGGGGTTTCCGAAAGGCAGGGGAGGCAGGTGGTTGTGGACGGGACAGGGTCTCTTTGCCTGGGGCTCAGCCTTCTTGTCCCTCCACCCAGTCTGCCTCTTGGCAGTAGCATGTACTGGTGCCCCGCTGGGAGGGTGCTTTGTGTTCCTCTCTAAGCTTCTCAACTACCATGCAAGAAAGCAGGCGGAAACCAACATCCCAGCAGGTTAAACAGTCATTGAAGGGTCAGAGTTAGTAAGTCTGGAGCCCAGTGATGAGAACCTCAGCCCTCTCTCTGCCCACACTGGGGCTGTCCAGGTAGTTTCAGCAAAGGTGGCATGGAGGCCTGGGTGAGTCCTTCCAAGATAAGCATCATGTGGCCTGCTGAACAAGATTTCATTTCATGAAAAAGCAAAAAAGCTTTGAAAAGCACCCTGTGGTCTTTTTCTTTTTTCCTCTCTGAACATAAATGCTAGTTTTACTTTTCCTGGGAACATGCTGTACCAACTTCGTAACCTGACTGTTTTAGACTTAGCGATCCATTCTGAAGACATCCTGGAGAAACAGTTCCTAACAAATTCATGTCCGGTGAGTCCCGGGGCGGGCGACACCTGAGCAGCCACTTTTGAAGAGGGAGGGACTGTCATCAGGCACCGGTGCTTTGAGAGGGCAGACGGGGGTGTGACCTGGGTTTGGGTGGGGGCAGGTCGGTGGAAGCCTCTCTGGGGAAGTGACGCAGAGAATGTGGTAGGGAATAACAAGGAAAAGCCGCTACCAAAGGCGGCCACGTCTCCCAACTCAGAAAGATGCAAAACATGAAGGGCTCCTTTTCCCATACCCAGGGGGTGTGGCTAATTACATCAAGGGGCTGGGCTTCCGTTGCCGGCTCTCCTATTCCTCCACCCAGACGGGGGCGTGGCCAAGGGTGGGGCTCAGGCGTGGCAGGAAGCGGAAGGGGTGGGGTCAAGTTTGACTATAAAAGTCTGTGACAGGCTGTGAGGTGGCTGCACCCAGAAGTAGAAGTGGCAGGGTTGGGGGTTTAGGGTTATTCTTACCTCTTCTGCACAAATTTGCGTTGAAGTTGAGGCTGCTTCACTGCCCACATCAGAGGCAGGGCTAGGGAGGAGAGGAGTCGGGCAGAGGCGCAGAGGCAGGACGGAGGCAGGGGCCACAAGGTCGCTGTGAGGATGGTGGCTCTGATGTGGGTAGTGGCATTGGAGGAGAAGCGGAGGGAGTCGTCATTAACATAGCTGTTATCTGTGTCTATGGATGTTCTGCAGCTGTTCTGCCTCAGTGGATGCCTTCATTCATTTAATCCCTGCAGCAGCTTCAGGACTTAAGTGAAGTGATGACACAGATCGTATAGGCAGTAAGGGCCAGAGCTGGGGTTTGACTCCAGGTCTAACTGACAGTGAAGTCCAGGCTCTTTTTCCTATGCTCTTCCCAGGAGGCCCAGACGTTCAAGGGCAGGAGCCTTGGCAATCAAGGAGGGCTTCTTGGAGCAGGTGATGATGTGGCTTATAAACCTTTAAAGTCCGCTCTAATCTGGAGCTCACTCGTTCTCTACATCAATGTTTGCTGAATATTTTCTCCTTTGGAAAGAGTGACATCTGGCTACTAACACCTCCCACCCCAAGCTCTTTTTGTGGCTTCAGGGTGCCAGTGGGTTTGTAGACAGTGATCATTGTACATGATAACAAGATTCGTGCCTTTCTCATCATTTTGAAACATGCTTCAACCCCTTCTGGTCACCCAGGCTGTCAATGCTTCTGCAAGTTTCACCCACTTTGGGGAGGGCAAATAAAGTGAGCCCTCCTGCCAGATAGATCTGTGGTCAAGTCTCAGGTCCCTCTGCATATTAAGTGGAACCTTGGATGAATTATTTCACCACTGTAAGCCTCAGTTTCCCCACTTGTAAACATGGAGGCATTATTTCTCAGCCCTAATTCCTTGACCCCACTGCCCCATTCTGAGTGGGTCAGGGTGATGTGGCTCAGTGCTGCTTCCCATTTCTGCAGAAAAGCAGGACTGTGGTAGGAGAGATAAGGAGCTTGGTAAATAGATTAAAATGTACAGTTCAACTGAGCTTTGGAAATTCTTCCCTCTTTCCATTCAGTTGGGCAGCAAGTCCTATCTGGTGTTGCCTCCTAAAATGGTCATATTCATGGCTCACCTCAGGCCTCTTCTTACCCCACCAGACCAGGGTGCAGCCTCAGCACTGTCTCTCTGCCTCCAGGGGCCCCCTCCAGGCAGTCTTCCATGATGACCCTGGAACAACTGGTCTGAAATACATGGAGGTCTGACCTTTTCTGCCCAGGCAGAAACCTCTCCATGGCTCCCTGCTGTGCTCAAGGTCAAATTCAGGTCCTTTAGAGATTTATGGTCCTTCCTCCTCCTCACTAGACCTCTGATCACTCCCGGGGAGCACTATGGCTTGTTCATCTCTGTATTTTTAGTGCCTGGCAAAGTATCTGGCACTTAATAGGTTCTCAGTAGATGGTAGGGACACTAGCTCCAACTGTGTGTATATTGAGCAGGTTTCCTCATCTGCTTTAGGAATTTCAATTTCAGCCCTGTGGACAGCGGTAGTATCATTAGCTCTGTTATGTGGAACCTCAGGAAACTGAGGTTCAGAGAGGACAAGGGCCTTGATGAGTCAAAATGATTGTTGAGTAAATATATGTTTAACCTTTAAATCTCATTAAAGGGAGTTCTGAGACATTTGGTACTTTAAATTGGAAAAAAAAAAAAAGTCTGAGCTTTGAATCCTAAGTCTTTTGCAGGTGCAGAGAGTGAAGGATCGGCAGGCACCCTGGTGCGGGCAGGGTGGTGGTGTTCTAGGGCAGCGTCCATCTGTCTGGGCAGAGCTGGGTAGGCGGGAAATCCTGCCTGGTGTCAGCCATGCTGGGGTGAATCCTCAGCTGAAATCAGGCCTCTAGTTTTATCCCCCGTACGTAGTGTATCAGTGATGAGCGATGAATGAGGTGCTTGGGAGACTCTTTATCTCTTAGTGTCTGCTGACACTAGTCATTACTGCCACTGTGAACATTGAAAACTGTATCCAAAATTACCAAAGTATTGAAAGAAGAAAAAACAATGGCTTTTGCCTGTACTCCCACCCCCTGCGCTACTGTCTTAGTGTTCTTTCAGGCTTTGTCCAGAGGCAGCGTGTGCGTGGAATGAAGGCTGTTTGGAGCTCACTTATTTGTGACCTGGTCTTATCACATGTGAGCTGTGTGACTTTGTGCAAGTTTCTCAACCTTTCTGAGCCTTCATGGCCTCAGCAGTCCCTTGGAGAATGCCACCTCCCTGCCTGTCAGTGTTGCCGCTCCCTGATGTTGGTCAGTTTGGCAGGCAAGGAGAGTTCAAGGGGACATGTGGTATGGGGAGGCAGGGAGCCTGGTGAGGAAGGGATTTGTCCAGGCCAAGGAGTTTGGCTTTTACCCTCAGGGCAGTAGGGGAGCCAGGGGGAGTCTGCCAGCATATTTCATCGTTTGCTGGTTCTTAGAAAAGCAGTGGTAATCACCTCTGGATCAGGACTGCATGGCTGAGGGTGGCCATGGTTGAGGGGGCAGATGTGGCCGCAGGGAGCGGAAGGGGCCGGGGACAAAACAGAGTGGGGACAGAAAGAACTGGCCCTTGACAGGACTTGGGGCCACCTGGGTGTCATGTCAAAACATGGGGTGCTGAGGGACCAGAGTGGGAGACAAGGGTGTGGGCCGGGCCCCTTTCAAGAGAGCCTAGGCTGAGCTGGGAGCATGTTGTAGGTGCTCCATCGGGTGTTAGGGAAGAGCTAGGGTTCTGCAGATGGGGAAACTGAGGCCTGCAGCAGCGGCGGGACTTCTCCACAGCACCCGGCAGGTGGAGAGGTGTGAGCCCAGGTTCCCTGCTCTTTTGCACCATGGCCTGCTCTGGTCTACTCTGCAAGCTCCCGAGGACAGAGGGGATCAGCAGGCCTGAGGGTGTGTCAGTCCTGATTTCTTTTTTTTTTTTTTTTTTTTTTTGAGACAGAGTCTCACTCTGTTGCCCAGGCTAGAGTGAGTGCCGTGGCGTCAGCCTAGCTCACAGCAACCTCAAACTCCTGAGCTCAAGCGATCCTCCTGTCTCAGCCTCCTGAGTAGCTGGGACTACAGGCATGCGCCACCATGCCCGGCTAATTTTTTCTATATATATTTTTAGCTGTCCATATAATTTCTTTCTATTTTTAGTAGAGGTGGGGTCTCGCTCTTGCTCAGGCTGGTCTCGAACTCCTGAGCTCAAACGATCCGCCCACCTCGGCCTCCCAGAGTGCTAGGATTACAGGCGTGAGCCACCGCGCCCGGCCCAATCCTGATTTCTTAAACATGGAGTCAAAGACTAAGTCTGGCACCAACCAAGGATTCATTGTCCTCTATTGCTGCACCCAGATCCCCTCCGCCATGCCTTGTTATGTGTTGGAGACTATTCTTGACCTGGGATGATGATTATTCTTGATTATCATTATGTTTTATTTTTCCACTTAATTATTTTGGGGAAGTTTGTGGTTCCCAGTATTTGTGAACCACAAGTACTGTGAGACCTGGCTGCATCCTATATACAACTGCTCTTTAATAAGTGTTCTGAGGCCTGAATCAAGAAAAATGATAATTTGCTGGATAGGACATTATTGTGACAATTGGTGATGTTTGAATATGGAATGTATCAGTAATACAACTTCCGATTTTGATAATTGTGATTTTATAATGTCCTTGGTCTTAAGAGAGAAAAGCACAGCATTTAGGGTGAAATGTCATGATATCTGCAACTTACTGTCAGATGATCTATCAAAATACACACACACACACACACATCTATCTTTACCGATAGATAAAGCAGATGGGGAAAAATGTGAACAATTGGTGAATCTAGATGGTATGAGGGAGTTTATTGTGCTATTCTTGGAACTTCTCTGTAGGTTTTTTGAAACTTTATAAAATAAAAAGTTTTTAAAAAAGGGTTCCTAGTGGCAGAGGCGTCTTGGGCAGCTGTGGTGTCCACCTGTCTGTCCTGTGGTCTCGGCCTTTCCTGGCTCCGTTGCCTCATGCAGAGTGGGCAGCTTGCCCCAGAGTTCCATTCTGGGTGGCCTCTTGGGGGCCAGTTTTGAGATAAAGTCAGAGGTTTTTGATGAAATTCATTTCTGCCTCAATACAGGAATCATTATAATTTTAGAATCTTTGCTTCAGACCAGTTTTCCTTCAGATCTTCATTTCTTTCCTTCCCCTACATTTTTCTTAAAGTTATATTACCTTTTAGGATTACTGAAGTCGTACTTGTAGTTCTTGCTATTTACTTAGAGAAGAGAACAAAGAAATCACTAGACTTTGTTTCTCTCCACCCCTCCAGAGTCCACCCTGTGGACTGGGGTGGAAGTGGGACCTCCTGAACTGTTCCTGTGCTTTTGGGAAAACATACATGTGTGAGCCTCTCCTAGGGCTTGGTTTCTTCTTTTCATAGTTTATCCTTTGTTAACCTGGTTAGCCTCCTGCTACCCTTGAAGACTCAGCTGGGGAACACCTCTTCCAGGAAGCCCTCAGGCTCTGAGCTCCGATCTCAGCCCAGTGCAATCACCTGATGACCAGCTACCTCTGCAGCTGGATCTTGGGTAACGCCAGGGCAGCCACTGTTCCCATTTCACCCACCGTCTGCACTTGAGCTGGGAGCTCAGGAGATGCAGTCAGTGTTCATGGAGTGCATGGAGGGTCAGGGAAGGAGTCCTCGGCGAGGAAGCCACATGAGCAGATCCTTGCAGATAAGGGAAACTTTCTCATTTAAAAATCTCTTCCAGCCCCTGGAAACAGTCCCAGGGCTCCGAGCACCTAGGGACAGAGAAGGTCACTTTGGGGAATGTGGTCACTGCCACCCTAGTGCTCCCATGACCTAGGTGATTCTGCCCTGGCATTATTGTCCTGTTTGGGCTGGGCAGGCGGGATGGCCATGGGCTGGGTCCTTTTCTTCTCCTGGGGATAAGAACAGGCCTAGCCAGCCAAAGGTCTCAGAGGTGACAGGAAAGAACACAGGCCAGGGCTGGCGCAGCACAGCATTAGATATGGCTGGTGGGTCTCTATCTTTCCATCCCCACTCCTTCCTCATTAAAAGCACTATTTTCTGCCGCTGGGATTTATTAATGTTATCTGCAGCTGGGATTTATTAATATTATCTCCCTTGGTCTGTCCCAAGGAAACAGGTCACTGCCAGCTCAAGGAAGTTGAAAGTTCAGCAGGATGTAAAGCTAGGGGGCTGGATTCCCAGGCAGTGTGGTCAGGCAGTGTTGGGGAAAGCCGCCTCTGATCTGAGCAGCTCTCCTGAGTTCTCCTGCCAAGTCAGACCAGAGCGGTCCATGCTGGTCTGATCATGGGGGCCTAGACATTAGAAGCATTAGACTCATGTTTCAGAAGGATGTACCTTAAGGGAAAAGAGTGGGGAGGGAATTCCTGCATGGCGTGGTGTGGGATGGGTCCAGGGAAGAGCAGTCGGCGTTGTTTGGGGAGACCATGGAAAGGCATTAGAAATTCTGCTTTTCTGTTAGTTTTTGATTATTAATGATAAATATCAGTAATTCTTGGCTATTAAATGTCTTCATGGCATTGCAGGAATATACACATCAGCAGATTTGAAACCAGCATTGTCCCTACTTAATGGAAGCATAAACTGACTTTGTACAGTGAGGGCTTGTTGGCTCATTCAGTCAACAGGTGAGCCCCAATTCCATGCAGGGCGGGGAGCTGGAGTTTTGAGATGAGAGAAGCACAGTCCTGCCTTCAAGGCACTTCTGCTCTAGGTAGTTTTTGAGGTTGAATCACCAATATTTAAGACACTTAAAGATTCTCTCTTCCCACACCCATTACCATTTTGCCCTTGTGATCTTGGCATTCCCTACAGAACACATACTGAGGGGGGTTGACTTGGTTTACACAGCAGGCTCTGTATCCTGCTCTCTCTGTTTCTCGTGATGGTGGTGGTACTGGTGGTGGTGATGGTGATGGTGGCGGAGATGGTGATGGTGTGGGTGTGGGGGTGGTGGTGGTGATGGTGTGGGGGTGGTGGTGGTGATAGTGATGGTGGTGGCAGCAGTGATGGTGATGGTGGTGATGGTGATTGTGGTGGGTGGTGGTGATGATGGTGATGATGGTGATGGTGGTGGTGGTGGTGATGATGGTGATGGTAGTGATGATGGTGGTGATGGTGATGATGGTGGTGGTGATAGTGGTGGTGATGGTGATGGTGGCAGTGGTGGTGATGATGGTGATGGTAGTGATGGTGGTGGTGATGGTGATGATGGTGGTGGTGGTGGTGGTGATAGTGATGGTGGTGGCAGCAGTGATGGTGATGGTGGTGATGGTGATTGTGGTGGGTGGTGGTGATGATGGTGATGGTGGTGGTGGTGGTGATGATGGTGATGATAGTGATGATGGTGGTGGTGGTGATAGTGATGGTGGTGGTGGTGGTGGTGATGATGGTGATGGTAGTGATGGTGGTAGTGATGTGATGGTGGTGGTGGTGGTGGTGTTGATGCTGATAGTGGTGGTGGTGGTGATGGTGATGATGGTGATTATAGTGGTGGCGGTGGGGATAAGGAGGGTATTAGGTGTGAAGTGCTATCTCATTGTGGTTTTGAGTGTATTTTCCTGATCGTGATGCTGAGTGTCTCTTTGTGTGCTCGTTGACCATTTGTGTATCTTCTTTGGAGAACACCAGGGGTGGTGTGGAGTGTAGGCTCATTTCTGATTGGCTCCATGCTGTCATCTCTGGAAGACAATGTCTAAATAGTACCAGGGGTCTGGCTGTGTCAGGCTGTCTGGTCCAAGCCACCTCTCATTTCTGGCATGCTCTAAATTAAAACATTTAGTGCATTCAGTTATCTTTTAATTCTCAAGTTGAGATGCTCACAGATGATATGTAAGACATCCAGAGAATCATGAAAAAGCCATGTGCCCTTGGGCAGGTCACATCTGTGAAATGAGGATAACAATACACTCAAGGTCAGTGTTGAGGGAGCTGACCTACGTGATGTTCTCAGCTCAGTGCCTGGCCCATGGAAGCCCATGGTTGAGGCCAGCAGTTGTCAGGAATGGCTGTGTAGTTTTTGGGCCCCCTTGTTCAAAAGTGATTAAGAATTTCAAGATGGCAACACAAGAGCATTAGACCGAGCATGGGACGTCCAAAGCTCAGGGCCCTTTGCAACTTTGTGAGGACAGCCCTGGCTGTTGTCCTTAACCACCATCAGTGTCACATTTGCTTTGTAGAAAGGTGGCTGTCCTGGGGTGGGGGAGGAGGTGGGGGGAAGCTGGGGGGTGGGGAAGTTAGTGAGAAGGCAGCTGGAGAGGGCTGGGCCAGAGTGGAGGAGGCCTGAGGGAGTCAGTGGTCACTGCCAGGGCCACTGCCAGGAGGGGACACATGAGAAGGATTAAGTGCTAACTCTGGTAGGATTTGGGGACTAGTTGGCTGCAAGAGTGAGGGAGGGGGGTCATCTAGGTGGACTTGCAGGCTTTGGATCTGGATGATTGGCCAAAAGGCTCTTTGCAGAGATAAGGCCCTGAGGAGGAGGAAGAGCAGGTTTGTGGAAAGACAATGGATTTCAAGAATTTGGAATACTTCTTGGCCAACACTGAGTACTCCTGCTTGCCAGGCACTGTTCCAAGTGCTTGGTGTGGGATATTGCATATATGACTTGCCAGACCCTAGGAGGTAGGGATTGTTGTTACAGACAAAGAAGCTGAGGCACAGAGAGGGTAAGAAACTTTCCCAAGACCACACAGCTGGTGTGGTGAACCTGGAGCCTGTGCTTTAGCCTCTAGGCTCTGCTGCCTTTTGGGTAAAAGCATGCGTACCCTCTGCAGCTGCTGCAGACAGACCTTGCCTATCGGTTGGTTTTTGCATGTGGTGTCTGTCGTGGGCTGAATGGAGGTCCCCAGAAAGATACTGCCACGTCCTAACTCTTAGAACCTGTGACTATTACCTTCTGTGGCAAAAGACGTGATTGAGAATTTGAAAACAGGAGTTTATCCTGGGTCAGCTGGGTGGGCTTAAGTCCAATGACAAGTGTCCTCATGAGAGTGAAGCAGAGGGAGCTTAGAAAGTCACACGGGTGAAGGTGATGTGAAAACGGAGTAGAGTGATGCGTCCACAAGCCCAGGAACACCAGCAACCCCCAGGAGCTGGAAGAGGCAAGGGGGGACTCTCCCCAGAGCCCCCAGAGAGAGCGAGGACCCGCCGGCACAGTGACGCTGACTGTTGACTTCTGGCCTCCAGAACTGCGAGAGCATACACAGCTGTTGTTTGAAGTCACCACGTCTGTGGCACAGGCTTCCCTCGCGGGTGTTGCAGATATTGCTGCTCAGCTCCACACCACTGCAGTCAAGCAGGTAGCTCAGTAAAGTGAGTCACATGAATCTTTGGATTTCCCAGTGCATATAAAAGTTATGTTTACACTATTAATTGTGTAAACACTATATCTAAAAAAAAAATATCTTAATTTAAAAATACTCTACTGCTAAAAAATGTCACTGATTATCTGAGCCTTCAGCAAGTCATAATCTTTTTGCTGGTGGAAGGTCTTTCCTCAGTGCCGATGTCTGCTGACTGATCAGGGTAGGCTGGTGGTTGCTGAAGATGGGAGTGGCTGTGGCAGTTTCTTAAAATAAGACCATATGGAACTTCTTCCAAAACTGTAGGCCTCTCAACCCCTGCTGCTGTTTAATCAACTTAGTTTACTTAATATTCTTAATCCTTTATTGTCATTTCAACAATGTTCACAACATCTTCACCACGAGTAGATTCCATCTCAGGAAACCACTTTCTTTGCTCATCCATAAGAAGCAACTCCTTTATCCCTGCAGGATTTATCATGAGACTGCAGCAATTCAGTCACGTATTCAGGTTCCACTTCTAGATCTCTTGTTTTGTACACCACATCTGCAGTGACTTCCTCCACTGAAGTCCTGAACCCCTCAGAGTCACCCATGAGGATGGAATCAACTTCTTCCAAACTCCTGTTAACGTTGATATGTTGACTTCCTCCCATGAAGGATGAATATTGTTAATGGCATCTAGACTGGTGAGTCCTTTCCTAAGGTTTTTAATTTACTTTGCCTTCAAAGATCCTTCAAAGGGATTACCACCTATGGCAGCTATAGCCTTGTGAAATGTATTTCTGAAATAAGATTTGAAAGTTTAAATTATTCCTTGATCAGTGGGCTGCAGAATGGGTGTTATGATAGCAGGCATGAAAACAACATTAATCTCCCTATATATCTCCATCAGAGCTCTTGGGTGAGCAGTAATATTTTAAAGGAATCTGCTTTTTCTGGGCTTCCCCTCAACAGTGGGCTTAAATTATTCAGTAAACCATGGTGTAAACAGAGGTGCTGTCATCCAGGCTTCATTGTTGAATTTATAGAGCACAGGCAGAGTAGGTTTAGCATAATTCTTAAGGGCTCTAGGATCTTGCGTTAGTAAATGAGCACTGACTTCAACTTAAAGTCTCCAGCTGCATTGGCCTCTAACAAGAGTCAGCCTGCCCTTTAGCCTTGAATCGAGGCATTGACTTCTCTCCAGCTACGCAAGTCCTAGATGGCATCTTCTTCCATTAGGAGGCTGTTTTATCTACACTGAAAATCTATTGTGTAACCACCTTCACCAGTGATCTCAGCTGGATCTTCTGGGTAACTTGCTGCAGCTTCTCCATCAGCACTTGCTGCTTCGCCTTGCACTTGTATGTTATGGAGACAGCTTCTTCCCTTAAACCTCAGGAACCCTTCCCTTAAACCTCTGCTAGCTTCACACTTCTCTTCTGCAGCTTCCTCACCTCTCTCAGCCTTCACAGAATTGAAGAGAGTTGGGGCCTCTTCTGGATTAGGCTTTGGCTTAAGGGAATGTTGTGGCTGGTTTGATCTTCTAACCAGACAACTCAGACTTTCTCCGTATATATATAGCAATAAGGCATTTCTTTTTCTTATCATTGGCGTGTTCACAGGAATAGCACTTTTAATTTCCTTTAAGAACTTTTCCTTTGCATTCCCACCTTGGCTAACTCGTGGAAGAGGCCTAGATTTCGGCCTGTCTTAGCTTTTGACATTCTTTCTCACTAAGCTTGATCATTTATAGCTTTTGATTACTGTGCAACTCTTCCTTTCACTTGAATACTTAAAGGCCAGTGTAGGGTTATTATTTGGCCTAATTTCAATATTGCTGTGTCTCAGGGAATAGGGAGGCCCAAGGAGAGGGAGAGAGACGGGGAGCGGCTGCCCGGTGGAGCAGTCAGAACACGTGCGACATTTATCAATTAAGTTTGCCGTCTTACGTGAATGTGGTTTGTGGAGCCCCAAAACAATTACAATAGTTACAAAGATCACTGATAACAGATCACTGTAATATATATAATAATAATGAGAAAGTTTGAAATATTGCAAAATTACCAAATAGTGGCAGAGAAACATGAAGTGAGCACATAGTGTTGGAAAAATGGCACCAATAGACTTGCTGGACGCAGGGTTGCCACAAATGTTTAATTTGTAAAAGACGCAGTATCTGTGCAGTGCAATAAAGTGAAGTGCAGCAACACGAGGTATGTCTGCAGTTTGTTAGAGCAGCCGCAGGAAGCTAATACTCGCCCTCCCGGGAGTCCCAGTGTCTGGACTCTGCAGAACCGGGGCTGGCAGCTCTTAGGGGCCTGGCTATTTCCTTCTGTTGAAAGTCATGCTAAGTCCTAAAGCTGGATGTGATTGGGAGATGACAGAGCCGAATGTTCCCCAGCGTCTTCCCATGTGTGTTGCTGTGGCCTCACGCAGTTGTGATGGACATGCCTGTTTGCTGGTGGGGGGAGGGAGTGGTGGTGGGTGGCTTTGAGGTGGGCGTGAAGGCATGGGGTTGCCTTCGCACAGCTGCCTGGGAATTCTCCCCAGCTGCCCTCCAGTTGGTCTACAGTCCTGTACGCCCTCATTAAACACACCTGAACTGGGTTTGGCGGGCCCGCTGCTGGCCTGTTGGGTCTGATGAATGCAGTGTGGCCTGATGCTTAGGGACCCAGACCGAGCTCCTAGCTGGGTGATCTTGGGCAAGTCACTTAACCTCTCTGAGCTAGTTTCCTTACCTGTAAACTGGGGATGATGACGATGATGGTAATGCTATGTCCTTAGCAGGCTGTTGTGATGGTTAAAGAGCTAATGGACTGGCAGTGCCCACACTGGGCCTGGCAGTTGGATTAGATGGTACCTTTGCCCTGTTGACATGACTGCCTCGTGTGAGTCGATATGCTAACCAAAATGCAAACAATGACATTCTCATTTTGGAAATTAAACAAATGTAAAACCTCATCTGGATTGTGTGGAAGAACCCAGAGCTCTGGCTCCACCCATCCCTGCTACTTGGCTCATGTGGCCTTGGAGGTGACTTCCCTGGGACCCTCACCAGGAAAGACCAGGGGTGGGTAGAATTGGTGCTGAGGGTTTCCCAGGCCCTGGCCGCCTTGGCTGTGCAGCTCCAAGCTTGGCTGCGGTGCTGTGTCCCAGTGAGCCCCTCCTCTGCTGGCCCTGTCACCACCTCAGCGGGCCTTCAAGCAGCTGAGAAGTCCCATCACGTGTCAGACCAGTGGTCTGCAGGAGCTCCCACTGCCCTTCAGCAGGATGAGGTTCAAGCTCACGGGCCCCTTGGTGACCTTCCCCAGGCCCCGCTGACCTCTGAGCCTCTTGTCTGGTGGGCAGTCTGCGCCGCCCAGACCATGGCTGAGCCTGAGCTCGCGGTCGGCATGCAGACTGCCCTCTTCCTCATGCTGGGCTCCATCAGTGCGGCACCACGTTCCCCACTGTGTGGACCACATGCCGGGGGCAGGTGTAACCCCCTGTGCTCACCACGCCCTCCCACTTGTCCCCTCACAGTAGCTTTCAAACATGCCTCGTTCTTCATCACCACCGCACCATGACCCGGGCCCAGACTTCTGCCCTCTCTCTCCGATGCAGTGACAGCTGTCTGGTCTTTCCCATCATACCTGGCTCTCCAGCACACCCTCCACACAGCCTCCACTGCGATCTTTTCAAACCACAGCACCCGTGAGGCCACAGCCGTGCTCGAATCCCGCGGTCGCCCTGGGGAAACAATAGACCTCCTTCCTGGGCCCAGCGGCCCTGTGACCCAGGCCCTCCCTGGCTCCTTGCTTTCCCTTCATATACCAGTATCTTCCATCTGGAGTGCTCTGGGTTTTTTTTTCCCACTGGGTTGTGCATTTCTTATTCTTCAGCACTTAGCTTGGCATCACTTCTTGGTCAGAGTCTTTGGGGACCTCCCTGTCCAGAACAGTTTGAACCCCCACTCCCCCGCCATCCTATGGGGCCAGGCTGCTTCCTTTCCGAGCGCCTATCAGTGATGTCAAAGCCCTCTGAGCAGTCGAATAGACCAGATCACAGAACGTGGGCCAATCTGGCAGTACCAAGGCCTGTAGGGGTGCGTGGAGTTCAGACAAGGTGAGTGGGTCGGTGGAGGTGGGCGAGGTGCACTGGCTGAAGCCACCTGGCAGGGAGTGAAGAGGTGGCCCGGATTCTAGAGGACAGCCGGAGACAGCTTGGAAGGACCGGGAAGGGGCAGAGAGGGGCAGAGGTAGGAGCGATGGGGGCAGAGGAAGTCCTGTTTTGTTTTGACAGGGATGACCCAGGTATGCTGAAAGCCAGTGCTGGAGGGAGGGACATTTCAGGACCAGGATGAAGGAGGGGTCTGGCAAAGGCGGGAATGAGCAGAGACCAGGCCAGGGAGCAGGGCAGGGTCAGGAGGAGAAGGGGTGTTGATTTGGGGTGGTGGCTTGAGGCTGATCCTGTCTAGTTTCCAGGTCAGTTTTCTTCTTCATTTCTTTTGGGTTTTTTTTTTTTTTTCTTGTGCGTGTGTGTGTGTTTGGGTTTTTTTGAGACAGAGTCTCACTCTGCTGCCCGGGCTAGAGTGCCGTGGCGTCAGCCTAGCGCACAGCAACCTCAAACTCCTGGGCTCAAGCCATCCTCCTGCCTCAGCCTCCCAAGTAGCTGGGACTACAGGCATGCGCCACTGTGCCTGGGTAATTTTTCTTTCTATATATATTTTAGTTGTCCAGCTAATTTCTTTCTATTTTTTTTTTTTTTAATTGGAGATGGGGGTCTTGCTCTTGCTCAGGCTAGTTTCGAACTCCTGAGCTCAAACGATCCGTCCACCTCGGCCTCCCAGAGTGCTAGGATTACAGGTGTGAGCCACCGTGCCTGGCCACTTCTTTATTTCTTAATAAAGAAATACCACTTTTTCTCTCTCCTGAACATTCTGTGCAGTTTATTCCTAGCTCCTTTGGATTTGGTTATAAATGGGATCACCTTCCAGTTTTACCCACTAATTGGTGTTGCAGGTACAAGGAAAGAAAGTTATTGCTTTTGGCCCACACCTCCCACCCGACACATTTGGGGGCCTCTAAAAATCCCATTGGTTATGCCGCATACCTGACATCTGGACTCTCACCTGCTGGGTGCCTTTGATGCTTTTGTCTCTGACCTAATTTCTTCTCTGTTTCCTTGGCCTCAACCTCCCCTGTCCCGTTTCCTCAGTTCTTTTATTTCCCTGCCCTCGTGAGGAGCTTTCCACCTTACCTTTCTAAGAATTCTCTTTTTTCAAACAGCCTCGTCTCTCTATCCCCGAATGGAGATCGCTTTCTTGGTTTAATCCTGATCATTAAGGTTATGATGTCAAGGAATGTCTGATGTGGGGATTTTCCCCCTGAAAAATGGAACCATGCTGTTCGTGACCCAGTTTTCATACAGCAGGTGTGATGAACATCTCGTGCCCCACGGTTGGGTCCAACATGGTTTATTTTGCCAGTCCCTTGCTGTGCCCATTTTTGTGGAGTATTCCCTTAGGATAGATTCTAGCAGGAAGCTACTGAGCAAAAGCAGTCCATGAAGTTTTCACGGAAACTGCCGGTCGGCTCTCCAGGAAACTCAGGCCAGTTCGTAACCACGAGAGGGAACGAGAAGAGGACTGCCCTGGAACCGTGCCGGCAACGAATGTTTGAAAACTTTTCCAATATGATGAGTGAAAATGATGATTCCCGTTCTTGTTTCTTTGGTTATTTTGTTTTCTGTGTCTTGGCCATTTGCTTTTCGTCTTTTGATAATTACTTCTTCATTATGTATACTAATTTTTCTACTGGTGTGTTGTTTAAAACAATTTTGACTTGTAAAACTTCTTAGTCTATTGAGAATATCACCCTGTGGTTTATTATGTGTTACAAATATTTTTTTTCTCTAACTTGTGGTTTGATATTTTTGCTCTATGATGCTTTTGCTCTACAGAGATTTAAAATTTTTGCCTTTTGTGAATGCTTGATCTTTTCTCTCCTACCCAAGAGTCTTTAAGTATTTGTTTTTATGAGATTGTGGTTTCTCTGTTTTAATTTAAGTTTGCAAGCCACCCAGAGTTGCTTTGCTGTGCGTGTAGGGGATATCCCAGCACAGTGGCAGCTTCAGGTGTTTCACATTCCTGCGTCTGTCCTTGGATCTGCTTTTGGACTTTCTCTTCTGCCTCACTGATTGAGCAGCCCTGTTTTTATTCCTAAGGAGGGAGGCACAAACCTCCAGCTTGAAGATTTCAAACCAGATTTTCTTATCTAAGCTAACAAGATAGACTTCATGTCTGAGGATGGTGACTGCTCTCTGCAGGGGCCCAATGGCTCTATGGGGTGATCACTCCCCTCCACCCCAGTTCCTCTGAAATATTCTCATCCTTTCTTTCCACTTAATTATGTTCCACTGAGGCTTCAGGCCCAAATCAAACCCTTTGTTTAACTCCAAACCTTTGCTCACCACCTCCTCCAGCAAGGCCCTGTGCCAGATGAGTGTAGCAGTAGCAGGACGCCCTCCTCCGGAAGCCTTCCTGGACCCACGTTTGTCTCTGGCCATCCCAAGATTCCCGCCTGGTACAGGCTGGGAGGCAGACCCCAGCCCCACCCTACCCTCGTCCTTGTGACGGAAGGCTCTTGGCCTTCAAGTGCTTCATATCTGCGCTCGTGACCACAGATGAGAAGCCTGGAGCATCCACAGGGCAAAGCTGGGATGTACAGAGCGTGTACTTCGTGCCAGGCATGGTCTGCCCTCTACCCTGTCAGACGGTCCTTTCTTGTCACCCTTGCTGTCCAGGTCAGGGAAGGGAGGCCCAGAGTGCGGGAGTAACTTGACCAGGGTCCACACAGGGAAGGGGCAGCGCCAGCCTGCAGCCAGAGCCCTGCCACGTGGCACGATTCTTTCTTGCTGTAGCCGTGGAAGTGTGGCCCAGATAAGTCTTCTGAAGTTGTGGAAGCTTTGTTAGCTTTGTGCTTTTGAGGAATAAAATGATCCATAGAAAGAAGCTATTGCATCAAGAGCCAGTGCTGTTGATGCAACGCAGGCATCTCTGGGAGGAGCTGCCTCACTCAGACCCCCTGTGTGCGATGCTTCGAGGCTGGTACTTTACAGAGAGGTGGATCTACCCTGCACAGGGAACGTCCAACCAGAGACTAATTAGCGCCAGTTTACACAGGAGAAAGTGGAGGCTCAGAGAGGTCAGGTGGCGTGTGCACGGCTACGTGGGGGAAGGTGGCTGAGTCGGGATTCCAGCCGTGGGATCTCAGTTCCTAATTGCCATGATGGTCCATGCCACTGGCTGATGAAAAGGTTAGGAAAATGATGGATTTTAGTCAAAAAAGGTAAGTGTTACAGGAAGTACACACTGAAGTTTTGAGAACTTGAGGATTCCTAAATGTACACATTTGTAGCTTCCTAAATATCACAGATTTCCTGTATTTATGTAGAAATTGCTGCTTTTCAGAGAATTTTCAAAGTAACTAATCTCATTTGGTTGTCAGCACAGCCCTTTGCCGTGGGCCAGGTCCCCATCCCCAGCCCCTTTTTGCAGATAGGAGTAACTTGCCCCGTGTATTTGTCTTAGTCTGTTTTGTGTTGTTATAACAGGATAACACAGACTGGGCAATTTATAAAGAAAAGAAATTTATTTCTTACAGTTCTGGAGGCTGGGAAGTCCAAGGTCGGGGGCCCACATCTGGTGAGGGCCTTCCTGCTGCCTCCCACGGTGCCAGGCGGAAGGGCATGAGAGTGCGCGCCAGAGAAAGCAAGAGGAAGGGGCTGAGCCCAACCTTTTGTCAGGAACCTGCTCCCAAGATAGCAGCATCGACCCCTTCACGAGCGCGGAACCCTCGTGACCCAATCAATTCTTAAAGATCCGGCTCTCAGCACTGTCACAGTGGGGATTAGGTTTTCAGCACAGGAACTTTGGGGGATGCATTCAAACCATAGCAGTATTTGACTCTTACCAGCCATGGAACTAGTTGTAGAAAATGCAGGGCTGTGACGTGTCAGCTGAGGGGGTGTGGGTCCATCGAGCAATCACAACAGGACCAACACCTGTCATGGACAGACCACGTCCATGTGCCAGGCACAGCCATGAGATCCCCAGGACCAGACGTCTGGGGACAGTGGAGCTGGGATTTAGCTAGGGTCTCGCCCAGAACTGACCTCTCGAGTGCATCCCAAGGCCTTCAAGGAAGGAGAACTTATAGAACCCAGCTGATACTGTCAGCTGATGCTGTCTCAAGTCTCCCAGGTGAAGACAGATGAAGGCCTTTCATTTGCATCTGGTCTTTGATTTGCATCTCAGCAGCTAAGCGCTGGGTCACCAGGACAACTGGGGGCCGAAGCTGAAAGCTCAGAACAGATGGCATTGGATTAATTTTTGCAGATCATAAGAAAGGGAATGCAAAACAATCTGTTAGCTGTGTTGGCATCTGATTTAAATTTTTTTAATCAGAATTCTGGACTCTGTTAGGTATTGTTTCTTATTATATCTAAGATGCTATCAATTGGGAGATGCATCATTATTTTTGTACCATTAAAGAAAGGGGAAAAAAATGCCCTTTGTTAAATGACGACAAGTCATTGAATGTAAGATGCATCCTGGTTTCAGAAATGTGAAAAAGTGAAAAAAGAAGTACAGCTTAGGATCAATGCAGGACAGTAGCATTCCCATGTTCAGGATTGGCGGACCACTTCCAGGGGCTGGTTTTGTGCCTGGCTGGCTGGCTGTGTGCTAGGCGTGGTGGGGTGAGAAAGTGTTCGCAGTCCCTGCTCCCAAGAAGCACACAGATGGATCAGGTATTTAGAAATATTGATGGACCATTTTAGATCATTTGTTAATTGATGGGTTCTTTCAATCACCAAGTATTTCTTGCTCATCTACTATGTGCTGGGCACCATTCTAGGCACTGGGGACCTCACCATAGACAAAACTCACAGGGATGACTCTTTCCTTGGCGGTAAATATTCACCTCCAGCAGTGAGCCTCACACATGGGGCTGTGCAGAAAAATTTATGTGCAGAAATTGGGATAGCCAGGCCCCGCCTCCAGACATTGCCATTCCTCAGGTCTAGTGTGGGACCCAGGGAGCTGCATTTTAACAAGCACACCAGGGGGTTGGGATACACAGGACTTTAGACCTAAATTTGAGGTAATAGAGCTTCAGTTTGAATGATTTCATATCCCATTGTATAAATATTCCATAGGACTGTTAAGTTCTTAGAGATTTAGCAAATATTTAGTTGGTCCTTATTTTCCCTATTGTAAGCAACACATCCATGAATGTCCCTGCAGCTAAATAGTTGTGTGAGTCCTTCATGATTTCTTTGGGGTAACTCAGGCAGCAGTGCTGGAGGGGAATTTTTAAGGGTGAGTTAGGGTGTTTGCTGTAGTTCTTCCAGCCACCATAAGGGGCTCTGGAGCCAGATGGCCTGGGTTCAAATCCCACTGAGTAGCTGTGCAGTTTTGAATAAGTTCCTTAAACTTTCCATAATTTTTTAATCCCTAAAATACCTACTTTTTACGGTTATTGTAAGGATGAAATGGAATGTGCTTGGTAAACATTAGCGGGTGTGGTGGTGGCTGCTGGTATTAAAAGGTATTGCAAGAAGATGAAGGAATACTGTTTGCTCTGCACAATCGAGTGCATTTCCTCCTCCTTGGGCCCGCCAGTGTCACTGTGCGGGGAAGCCCAGGACGTGGACAGCCAAGTGTTCATACACCTTTTGCTGCTGGAGAACTAACTTTGTTGTCACAGATGCACTTTCAGCCCGTCTCCCACACTGGTCTGGGCTGTGCTGCTCTGCTCACATCTCCTGCCCGACTTGCTGCTGCCTGGGGACGAGTGTGAATTCCTTTACACACTGGACAAGGAAGGAAGGCCTCTGAGAACCTGGCTCCACCCAGCTAGGCCCCCTTCCCTGGGTGCTTTGTGCTGGTTTGTGGAGCAAGAGAGTCTCTGGGGGGAGACCTCCTATGGGAGGTGATGCTTGAACAGGCCTTTGAGGAATGAATAGGAGTTTCCCAAATGGAGAGAGGAGAAAGGGGCTGATGAACCTGCCCATGCAAAGGCAGAGTAGTATGTTTAGGTGATGTGATGGTTTGTTATGGCCGGGGGTGGGGAGTTGGGGGTGGGGCTGGGCATGAGTAAATTGCAAAAGGCGTTCAGTGTGCTGGGTCAAAGGGGCTCCATTCCCCAGAGCTGCAGAGTTGGGCGCGGTCTCTGTGTGCAGTGGGGCCATGCACGTAGAGACCTTGGAGGCCTTGCCAGCTCTCTTGTGTCTGCCTTTTCAGTACTACCTTCTTCTAGGCTGAAATGCACCCTCTTCCTCTATTCATTTTATGCCTCCCTTTTTAATGGACTGTGGACATTCGACAGATTGCTTGTCCGCTTGCTCAGGGCACAGCAGGCTTCCCTTCAGTATTTAGCTTGTGAAATGGGGCCTTGGAAGGGGACCAATCACTTCATACTCTTTGTGGTAAATCCCTTCTGGGAATCAGATTCGAGGTCCTAAAGGGGTTTTCTTGCAATGGTTTTGATGTGAGAATGACCAAATTATTAAAATAATTTAGTGAACTAAAGGGCATGCAGAAGCCTGAGACTTAGGAGCAACTCTCCCAATGCAGCCTCTCGGCGCCTCCCTGGAGTTGCTTCTCTCTTCCGCGCCTGCCTGTGTCCTGCTTTGCTCCTGTCCCTTCCTGCTGCAGCGGGGTCCCCTACGTGCAGCAGTGGTCGGGGCTGCGGGAACAGGCTGCTGCTGCTCACCAGGGGCAGCAGGGACTGGTCAGAGATAGTTTGGGGGCTACAGAAATGGGCCTTGAACTCTCTCTCTGGTTCCACAGCCAGTATTTAGTAGGCACCTGCTGTACACAGGGCGCTAGGCTAGACTCTGAGTTGAGTAAGATGCAAACCCAGACTTTGAGAGCTGGAATTGGGCTCGGGTGGTTATTCCATTACATATTGCCCAGTGAGCACGCACGCCTCTGTTGGAATGTGAGAAGATTTTAGGTGGCATGTAGACAAACATCTTATTTGAATAATATTTTAGGGTGTTTTAGGGAAAATATAACTAGCACATTAAGCCTATGATTTTTGTGAATAATTTTGCTTAGAATAAGCTGAAGTAGTATATGAATTTTTGAAAAGTCAGTAATTTTAAAGAAAAATAGTAAGCACATAAAGGCAAGGTGCAAAGAAAGGAACATGTGGGAACTTTTTGGAGTTCCCTAAAATGTTCTGTGTCTCAACTGTCAAGACTCTCTGAGCTGTACACTTGGAGTGTAAACTGCGCCTCAGTAAGGTTAATTTTAAAGAAGTGAATGCGTGTTGTGAGCATTTTATGCAGAATCACAGCGGCAGCTGCATGACTGAGGTGCAGGAGACATCATGCAGTCCAGACACTCATTTTTTAGAGGATGGGATGGAGGCCTAGAGAGGGCGCCCCTTCCCACTCAGAACTTTCCTGGGTTAGGGAGGCGGGGTCCCAGGAAGACCTCTGGAGCCTGGGCTGGAGGGGCAGGGCCAGCAGGGCCTCTGAGGAGGGATCAGGACGCTGTCGAGTGTCGTGTCTGAGCCTCTGGTGAGCCAGGTGCCAGGACAGCAGGCGGAGCTCGATTTGGACGCCTTGGCTGGAGAGTGTGGATTTGGCTGGTAGTGGCCAGGCAGCGGGGAGAGGTGGATGTGTGTGGCTGTGGCTGTCACAGAAAACCAGCCTGTGCTCAGGCTGGCAGGTAGGTGGTATGGTTAATTAGCATTGCTGAGGGATGCCCACTTCTGTGAGCGGGTTGCAAAGGCCTCCTAGTGCAGGAGTGAAATTTGATGAGTATCAAGATCAAAGAACCAGCATTTAAATGTAGGGTGAAAGGGTCACATAAACGGTCCCGGGTGTCAGGATCAGCTGTCGTGTTTTCCCTTTCAGAGACGGCGTGCGTTTTGTGTGCGCTGACTCTGCCGGTGCCAGGCCTTACCTTTGCGTGCTGGGAGCCAGAGCCGCAGGGCAGCTCCCCAGCAGGTCGGCGGCAGGGCGGGGGGCTCTGGGAGCAGGGGCTCCAGACGTGGATAATGCAGCTTCCTGCACAGAGGAAGAAAAGAAGACTTGGATAAGCTAGGATAGTTGATCAAAGTCACAGTGGGATGTCATGGCCAGAATTAGAAGAAACTGGGCCTTTTTGCTCCCATTTGGAGCAGTATCTGCTGGTTAGGCAGTTTTATTCCAGGTTGATTCCACTTCTTCCTCCTTCCCTCTCTCTTCCTCCCTCCCTCCCGCCCTTCCTCCCTTCCTCCCTCCCTCCCGCCCTTCCTCCCTTCCTCCCGCCCTTCCTCCCTTCCAACCATGAGACCTTTATTAAGTGGTTACAGTGTATCAGGCATGGTGGTGAGTACTACAGTGCTTACTAAGTAAAAATAATCTAACACCAGCAGCTAATGTTTAGTGAGGGTATATCGTGTGCCCGGCATTGTGTTCGTTGCTTTTACTTATGTTATCTGATTTGATTCTCACGCCAACGCTGTGTTAGGTCTGGTTGTTTAATAATCCCATTTTACAAATGAAGAAACTGAGCTCTAGACAGGTGAAGGGGTTTGCCTGAGGTCACACTCCATATGCTCAGCCACTTTGCGGCCTCCCTTGCTGTTGAGATCTGGCCTTCAGGGAACTTTAAAAAAAAAATATATATATATTAAAAAATGGATATGAAGCTGTTCTCAGAGTGTCAGTCTTTATCATGTTTGTTGTTTTTTTTTTTTTTTTTTTTTTGAGACAGAGTCTCACTTTGTTGCCCAGGCTAGAGTGAGTGCCGTGGCGTCAGCCTAGCTCACAGCAACCTCAAACTCCTGGACTCAAGCGATCCTTCTGCCTCAGCCTCCCCAGTAGCTGGGACTACAGGCATGTACCACCATGCCCGGCTAATTTTTTTTTTCTATATATATTTTTAGTTGTCCAGTTAATTTCTTTCTATTTTTTTAGTAGAGACGGGGTCTCGCTCTTGCTCAGGCTGGTCTCGAACTCCTGACCTCGAGTGATCCACCCGCCTCGGCCTCCCAGAGTGCTAGGATTACAGGCGTGAGCCACCGCGCCCGGCCCCAGGGAACTTTCAACGTGAGGGAACAGCAGACGGGAGAACAGGTGCTTCGGCTGGGAGGACGGAGGGCTGGGGGCTTGAATGAGGCGTGGAGGCCACAGCACACGGGAGCACTAGGCCGGGCGGGAGGCTCGAGGGGGAGGTGATGTTGAGGCTGGGGTCGGGAGGTGGTAAGCATGGCGGGCGGGTGAGCAGGGGGCCTTCTGGGCAGGGAGAACAGCTTGGACAGAGGCACGGAGGCCCGTGGGAGGGCGCTGGGCACTTGGGGCTTGCAGGCAGTATTTTGTGGTGCGGTAAGCGCGTGGGCTGGGAGTCTGGTCTGGTTTTTAATCTTGGCTCTGTTGTTCTAGGCTTAAAATCTCGAGAAAGTTACAAAAACTCTTTTAAGCTCTGGTTCCCCATCGTTAAGATGGGGATAATGATAGAGTCCATTTCACAGGGCTGTTGTGAGGGTTAAATGAGGTGACGTAAAGAATATATATGTGGTGGCCACTGGTTTCATTTTTGGCTCATGGGCCATGTCACAGTTGTGAGGGGGCAGGTGACAAGCTCAGGGGCCAGATGAGGCAGGGCCTTGGATGCCAGGCCATGTCCTTGGACTTAGCCTGGAGACACGGGGGACCGAGAAGGGTGTCTGATGGGGCTGGACAAGGCCACGCAGAAGCCAAAGCAGGAGAAAGACCTGCTCTTCCCAGCAACCTTCACCTGCCTTTTTGCTTTTGGCAGGTGACAGAGACCCCCCGCAGGGCTGTAAACATGTGTCACCTGAGTGCACTAACGGCTGGCCCCCTCAGGTGCAGCACTGGGTGTCGTCCTTTTGGAGACATTATTACATCACACGTGCTCTCTCCTTTCTGTGATGGGTTAGGAAGCTGATGTCAGAGGCCTGCCTTTTCAAACATGCTTTTTAAAGATTTTGCTTCCTACCTGTAGCATCTGGGCAATTTTCTGGGGCCGAGATGGAGTGTGTTGGGTTTCAGGGAGGAAGGCGGGCAGACAGTGGCGCAGGCACTGCCGGCTCTGTGGTCTGTCCACCAAGGGCAGGAGCCGGCTGAGCGCCGTGGAGGCCGCCGCGGAGGAGGGAGCAGGTGCACCTGTCTATTCCTGGACTCCGTGCAGCAAACAGAGCTGTGCACCTGCTGTGTCAGGCCCTGCGCAGGGCCCTGGGGATGCAGGCAGGTGAGCCGTGGGCACTGCCCTTGAGAAGGTCACTGCACAGGAAGGGTTTTAGGCAGCACTCACGGTGGGGCCATTTCCCAGCCCTGGTCGCGGGCAGGCCACTTAATGTCTGAGGCACAGTTTCTCCTTTGCTATACTGGCGGGTGGGGTGGGGAGAATAATGACATCTCCTTTAGAGAATTCCGATAACTGCCGAGCTGATACACATACAGCTTGTAGCCTGGGGCCTGCACTTGGGCACTTGGCCCCTGCTGCTCTCTGTCTGATGCAGTAGAATGTTCTGTGCTGAAGGGAAGCAGCCATGGGGGCACCACGTGTCTCATCCACCTTCCCTCCCCAGAGCTGTGCATATGGCGGGCGCTCCACGAACTTTGTGGCATGTTTGTTGAAAGAATGAGTGTGAAATTGGCCTTGGAGGATTTGGGGTTCAGGCGAGGGGAGACTCAGGAAGAGGAAGGGGCAGAGGAGGGAGTGCTAAGGAGAAGGCGGCCGGAGAGTGGGTGCTGGAGAGCGCTGGGGGTGGGATGCAAGAGGGGGCGGATGTGCTCCAGGATCTGGACCACCGGACTGACGCAGTTGCTGAGCTGCTGGGGTGGCTTCAGGGACGTGTTTAGCCTCGTCTTCCCCAGCCCGGTGGCAAATGAGAGCCTGATCTGTACCGGTGAGGGGCAAGAGGTGCGCAGCCCCCTGGTCATGTCGGGGTAAAAGGCCCTGCAGGTGGAAAGGAAACTTGATATGTTAGTAATTTGGATTTTGAGCAGATATAAATACTAAATTTTAAATCAGGTCATTTTTTGCCCTATTTTTTAATCTTCAGAGGACATCCAGAGGTGGACATCCCTTCTCTCTTGAGCACAGTGTAGCAAACTGTATGATTTTGGAGTCGGGTCTGGTTTCAGATCTTAAATTCAGTATTTCTTACCTGGTGGCCTTGGGCCAGGTCACTTCGTGTCATTGGAACCCTGCTTTCCCATCTGCACATCGTGTGTTTCCTCCTGCCATGGACCTCGGGGGTCAGGCTGGCTGGTCTGGGCAGAGCTGGTCCTTTCTTTCTGGGGAGACAGGCTGCAAGGACACACACAGCTCTTTGACCATAGCTGGCGTGGGAGGGGGTTGGAAATTAATTTTGTCTTCTCTTCTGAACCTCTCAGATTTTTTCTTTGATGAGCATGATTTTACTTTTATTAAAATTACTTAGTTTAATTTAATTTTACTTAATTTTAAGTAATTAAAAATATCACTTATTATAAAAAGACCCAACAAAGCAGTGGGCTCAGTCCTGACCCACTGTCCAGCCTCAGTGGTCCCTCTCTAAGGCCATGGCTAAAGTCAGGCCAGAGGGCAAACCTAGGCCCATTGTTTCCTGCGTGTGTGTTCTTGGGCTGTGTACATGGCCTCTGGGAGCTCATCCATTCCTACCAACCTGCTGCAAACCTAAACACCTTGGGGCACCACCTGTCACCTGTGCCAGCAACCTGGGCATCATCCTGACTCCCCTCTCCTTAGCTCACTCAGTCCCAGCCCCGTAGAAAAGCCCCATCTTCTTCCTCCACATCTGTGCATGGGCGTCCATCGTAGATGAAAATGAGTGCTTCCTCTAGGCCGGGCCTGAGGACACTGTGGTCATGTCAGCAGATGAGGTCTTGGCCGACTGGGCCTCGTGTCCTGGGGTGCTGTTGGGTGTGTGTGGGTGGAAGTGGGATGGACAGTGATAAACAAGTGAAAACTCAGCAAGAGACTCAAGTCTGCCGTTTGCTGGAGCTCCTGAAGGCTCAGGTGGCAGCCTCCCTCCCTCCCTCCCTCCACTCCTGTTTCGTGGTGCATGGCTCCCAGGAAATGCTGGTGAATTGAACTGGGTAGAAAAAATGAAAGAAATCAGCTTTTGCTTTCTTGGAAAGGTGGACTCGCCCTGCATGGAGTCTGTGCCCACAGGAAGCGTTTGGATTCCGAGTGCCGTCCTGTGTGCTGCAAAGGGCTGTGTGGAAAAGTAATGTTTGTATGCATTTCCTGGAGTCCTGCAGCTGAGGCTTGAATTCCTCATTTGCTTAGGAGGAAAAATGCAAAATGGCCTCTCTTCTGTGCTGGGAAAATCCTCTGGGCATGAGCCAGCATTCAGGACTGTAAGTAAGTTGGACTCTCAGGACAACTCACTGGGAAACGTGGTCACCTCGCTCTTGGTCTGAAACAGATGCTCTGTGGCCATTGAGTCCTTACACCCTCTCTAGCTGGCACTCAGCGTGGTGCATGCTGGAGTTCACTTAGCAGATACGTATCACCCAGCCCACTGCATCTTCAGAAAGCTGTCTGGCAACGGAGGTCATGCCTAATTTTCATTCCTTCACTTACTGTTCTCTGAGAACCTACTTAGTACCAGACACCATGGGAGGTCCCAGAAGCACAAAGATGATTAAGACAAGGTCCTTGCTCCTAAGGAATGAATTCAGAGAATGAAAGCTTGAGGTGCACAAGGATTTCTGTCTGCTTTGTGTTCCCAGCACTGAGAACAGCATCCAGCACAGAGGAGAGGCTCAATAAATATTTGTTGAATGGATGAACGATTGGCTGGAAACAAGTCCATAGGTGATGCCAGCCCAGTACAGCCAGGGCGGCCATGTCAGAGGGAAGCACAGGTGCTGTGGGTGCTCTGAAGCAAGTGATGGGTGCTTCTGGGGGAGGAGACTTGTGAGCTGAGGAGAAGACACTGCCCAGGCCGAGGCCAGGCCCTCTGGACAGAGGGAGGTGGGGAGGCAGAACCCACACCTGGGTGGGCCTGAGGGTTGGTGTAGGCCCCATGGTGGGGGGTGGGGGCAGTGAGAACTGAGACAGGCTTTAGAAGCAATGGATGCAGATGGTTAGAGCTTTGTTTGCCTGGCCAGGAGGCTTGAGCTGGCCTCTGAGCCTATGGGACCATTTGAAGCCATCAGTCACAGGAGCGACACAGTGGTATGCACTTGAGGACCATTTGGAAGACACTTGGGGCCAGCACAGCCCAGGAAACAGACAAGCTGTCATTCAGAGCCCAGTCTTGCCTCACCTACTGATTCCCAAGGGCATTGCCCAGATATTCTTCCATGTTTCTGCCATTGGCCCATATATATTCTACGTGGACAGGCACTCATTGTTTCTTTGTTACTGATGTGTGCCTTAAAAAAACTGAGTTAGGTCCTTAAGTGAGTGAGTTTCAAGAGTTGATCTTTTTAAAATTCCCATGCAAGTACTTAATGAGTTGGAGAAGTTTCTCATGTAATTTCCTCATGTCACTTCAAGTATATGGTGGGGAGAATGAGGACTTTGGAGTCCTCAGATCTGGGTTCGAATCCTGTTCCACACTGGAATCACCTTGGCTGCTTTCGAGGAATACCAGTATCTGTGCCCACTCCAGCCCAGTGACATCAGATCCTCTCGGGTGTCTTTCAACTGTGGCAGGATACACGGAACGCAAAGCTGGCCATCTCAGCCAGTACGTTCACGTTGTGCAACCTCACCCATCCGTCGTCAGAACTTCTTCATCTTGCAGAACTGAAGCTCTGAATCTATTAAACAGCAGCTCCTCATTCCCCCTGGCAATGACCATTCTACTTTCTGCCTCTGTGAGTTTGACTAACCTAGTATTTGTCTTTTTGTGACTGGCTTTTTTCACTTAGCATAATGTCCTCAAGTTTCATCTGTGTTGTATGTGTCAGAATTTCCTACCTTTTTAAAGCTGAATATTGTTTCATTGTATGTATTTGCCATATTTTATTTGTCTATTCGTCTATTGGTGGACACTGGCATTGTGGTATGGACTGAATCGTGTCCCTCCAAAATCTGCATATTGAAGCTGTAGCATTCGGTGCTCCAGAATGTGACTGTGTTGGAGACAGGGCCTTTAAAGAGGTGACTAAGCTCTAATGAGGTCATTAGGGTGGGACCTAATCCAATACGACTGGTGTCCTTATAAGAAGAGGAGATTAGGACACAGACACGCCCAGAGGGACGGCCATGTGAGGACACAGGGAGAAAATGGCATCTATAAGCGGAGGAGAGAGGCCTCTGAAGGAACCAGCCCTGCCAATACCATGATCTCGGACTTCCAGCCTCCAGAATTGTGAGAAAACAAATTCTGTTGTTGAAGCCACCCAGTCTGTGGTACCTTGTTATGGCAGCCCTAGCTAATACAGGTTGTTTCCACCTGTTGGCTGTTGTGAATAATGCTTCTATGGACGTGTGTGTACAAATATCTCTTCAAGACCCTGCTTTCAGTTCTTTCAGGTATGCACCCAGAAGTGGCATCGCTGGGCCACGTGGTGGTTCTCTGTAGGCGTGGGTATTTTCAAGAGCACCCAGGAGATCCTGATGTGCCGGCAGGCGGAGAACCACTGGAGACTTGAGGGCTGTGTGGGCTCAGTGCAGGCACAAGGCGTGGCTGTGGGAGTCGGACTGCCTGGGTTCAACTCCTGGCGCCTCCCCTTGCCAGCTCTGTGACTTTGAGCAGGTTACTTCACCTCTACAACCTTTAGGTTCTTCATCTGTCAAATAGGAAAACACCATTTGCAGGGTGGTTGTAGATGTTAAAGGAGTTGCTGCTTGGAAAGGGCCGGGCTTGGTGCCCTGCATTGGGCAGGCCCTTATGCTGTTGTGGCTGTTTTTATGATTAATTGTTAATGATCTTGCTGGTCCAGTGGGGTTGCAGAAAAGTACCTGCGTGCTTTTAATTGTATCTGGGTACTTTCTTAATTTCGTTTTCACGTTGTTCATTGCTACCGTGTATAAATACAATTAATTTCACATACTAAGCTTGTTTCCTGCCACATTGCTGAACTTGTTAATTGGTTCTAATAGTTTATTTTATTTTAGTAGATTCCTTAGGGTTTTCTGTACACAAGGTCATGTCATCTGGAAATAGAGATAGTTTTGCTTCTTCCTTTCCAATCTGGATGCCTTTTGTTTCTTTTTCTTGCCTAGTTTTCCTGGCTTAAACCTTGAGTCCAGTGTTAAACAGAGTGGTGAGAATGGACATCCTTGTCTTGTTCCTGATCTTAGGGGGAAGCTTCCAGTTTTCACCACTGAGTGTGATGTGAGCTGTGGATTTTTGGCAGATGCCCTTTACTGGGGGGAGGAAGTCCCTTCTATTCATTCCTAGTTGGTTGAGTTTCCATCATGAAAGGCTATTGGATTTTGTCACATGCCTTTTCTGCACCTATTGACATGATCATGAGCTTTTGCCCTTTATTCTATTAATGTGGTATAGAACATGTGTTGATTTTTGGATCTTAAACCAACTTTGCATTCCTGGGATAAATCCCACTGGGCCATGATGTATAGTTCTTTTTATATGTTGTAGGATTTGGTTTTCTAGTATCTTGTTGAGGATTTTTATATCTGTATTCATAAGTGATGTCAGTTTATAGTTTTCCTTTCTTGTGATGTGTTTGCCTGGTTTTTGTGCAAACAGAATGAGTTGGGAAGTGTTCCTTCCTCTTCTACTTTTTGGATGAGTTTGGTGTTGATTCTTCTTTAAACGTTTGGTAGAATTTACCCATGAAGCCATCTAGGCCTGGGCTTTTCTGCATATCTCGGTGTTAAGTATGTTTAATATATTACAATGTTCAACTTTTTGTTGTGTCATTACAGTTTTACCTGAGTTGGAAAGAGTGATTGACCAGGCTCTTAAAAGACCAATTTAAATGGGATTTGCAACTCTTTTAATAGGCAGGATGCGGAGGCCAGAAGGGCCTGTTTTTTGTTCAAAGCAGACCTGTGCCGGAGATGGGATGCAGCTCCTCCTTCCTGAGGCTCCTCCCATTAATCTCATGGCGTGCTGAGAGGTGGCCCCATGCTCAGACAAGGAGGCTGAGGGGGAGGGAGGGTGCCCCCCAGAGCCGCAGCCTTGCCCGGCTGGGTCCCACAGGCCTTCCCCATCCTCTGCTGGCCAGAGGGAGAGGCTGTGAGGCTGCTCTTTCTTCTGCATTTAGATGGAAAATGGTTTGTTCCGGAGAAGAGTGCTAGAACCACCTGTAGGACTTGTTAAAGCCCACAGGGCTGAGCCCACCTCCAGACTCTAAGTCAGTAGGTCCTGCTGTGGCCAGAGAGTCTCAGCTGCTGCTGCCGGTGTAAGGACCACACTCTGAGAACAGTAGTTCTAGAGGAGGCACCCAAATTAACTGAAAATTAAAGAAAAATTATCCAGGGGCCATAGGCAAAACTAAAAGAGGCCAGGTGGGCCCTGGGCCAGATCTGGCAGGCCTGCCTGTTGTCCCACTTTTGACTTACATGCTGGAGGGGACACCACGGTGACTTACATCCTGGGTTCAGAGGTGGCCCCAAAGAAGAGTTGATGACAGCCGCGTCTCAAGGCCCTGGTGATGGTGGAGGAGGTTTCCACTTCCAGATCTCAGATTTGGTTGAGGAGGTCATGAAGCCCCTAAGTCTGCTCATAAAGCTTTCAGGATGTATCCAAAGGAAATAAAAGAGAAAAATTAAGATAGCATTTTCTGTAAATTCTACCATGCTTCAGGTGCTGTGCAGAGTGCTTTGCATGGGTTAACTTATCCAGTACTCACAGGTGAGTTTTTTCTGTGACTGTTTCCGCTGTACAGATGGGCAGCTGAGGCTCAGAGAGGTTGAGAGACTTGCGTAAAGTCACACAGCTATACAGAGCCAGAGTGTGTGTTGAACCTTAGCTTTCCAGAGTCCACGAGGCTGCCCCCAGAAGGCATCGAGGGAGTTTTTCTTTTTATATTGCTAATGTAGTCAGAGATGAGAGGCTACACACACTCACAGTTTTACACACACACATACACACAGAGTGCTGGACTGGGGGGGGACCAGAACTCCAGGCCAAGCTCTGTCATTTGCTGCTGTGTCACTTAAATTCTCCTGCCCTCCATTTTCTCATCTGTGAACAATGAGTTTGATTTTTGATTTCGGGGGTCCCCGAAAATCCTGTGATACCACTTGCACCCCTCAGCGGATCAGTCTTAATAACCATCTCTGCCGTGGCAGACTGAGCTCTGTGTGTGGCCAGGGCCTGTGCTCAGGGCGTCCCGCCCGTCCCTGTCTCCCAGGAACCTCCGGACGCGGACGGCAGCAGGGCGGATCACAGCTCCTGTGGGAGGCCCACTGCCACTCACTGGGCCCCGATGCCAGCTGCCTCCACATCTGAGGGCAGGATATGTTTTAAAGATTCAGGATTGGAGTTCAGATAGTAATGTTGTGATGTAGTAGCTTAAAAAAGTACCAATAATATGAAACAAAAGCAAAATCCACAGCTTTTTCATATTGCTGAATATACTTAGAAATTTTATTGTGTGATAAATCCATGCAATACTCTGGCTGAAGCTGCAAAAAAAGTCACTTAAAAAGTGCTAGACTCAGGAAAGACAGAGCATGGAACACTGCCCTTGTCGGGCAGAACTCCCTCTCCCCTTGCCTGTGCAGACATAAATGGGTATGAGCTCCCAGCAATCCACTCCTGGGAAGGGAATTGGGGAAACATTCTAAATATGGACACAATTATAAGAAATAACCAAAATGTCCCCAAATCCAGGGCTGAATGAGGTAGTGTGGCAGCCACCACTCTTCAGATTATCTTGGAAACTGCTTATTTTATGATGTGAAGTGGAAAAGACAAGCTAGAAAATGATCAATAGACACATGAGTTTGCAGAATAAGTAAAAGGACACGTAGAAAAACAGCTGAGAAGGAAGTCATTAAAAGCCTAACGGGGTGGGGGAAGGAGATGGGAGAGGATTTCTTTTTCCTCTTCCTTGGCCTTTTCTGTGTTCTCCCAGGTTTCTTTCATGGAGTATACTTGGTCTTTAAAGTGAGGGGAAAAAAGTTAACACCCCCAGGAAGCACCGGCCCCTCTCCTCGAGAGTGCTGAGTGTTCCCAGAGCCTGCAGCCTGAAATGAGGAACGCTGGCTCCCCAGGCTGCCTAGTGGCCAGGAAGGTCCCCAAAGTGCCCACGGTCACTAGGGCCATCCTCAGCTTTGGCATCCTGGGGGGACTTTCCATTCGGTGCAGAAATAGCTCTTGCATTTCTCTACCGTGCTTCTGTGCACAAGGGCTATGGAAACTTCCAGCGACTTAAGAAGGAGGGGAATCCCATGGATTCCGGAGTGGAGGAGAAGGGGCAGTCACAGGCAGGCACTGGGAGGGTAGGTGCGGTTGTCCTGATTTTATGGAAGGGTCAACGTTTTTTTTTGCAAAGCAGCAGCTCAGGAAGGGTTTAGTCTTCCACTTTTGATGCCGCTTCTCATTCTACGTGATACAAGTCAGATGGTCGTGACTGACAGAGGGGTGTGGCCCCTCCCTCCGTATTCCCCCCTCTCTGCGAGTGGGTGCTGAGGTTAGAGGTCCCAGGTGGCTGCCCCGCAGGCCTGGCTCTGCTGTCGCCCAGCTCTGGGGTCTTGGGCAAGTGCTTTTCCCCCTTTGAGCCTCAGTTTCTTATTCTGTAGAGGGTCCTGCCCACCGTTTTTGAGTGCCTACCATATGCCTGGCACCGTGCTGAGGGCAGGTGAGCTCCAGCAGATGCCCGTGGTTGACTTTGGGACATTAATTATCTTTGTTGCAATTGATTATTACATCTTTCTTGATGTCCAAAGGATACTACCAGATGAGAGAAATACTATTCTGCCAAGTTGTCTGGAACACTATTTAATCCCCTTTCTATGTAAAAGTATTACATTTTCATTGTGGAAAACGCCTTAGCAAAGACAGAGAAAGAGGAGAGTAAACGTCACTTATTTCTCCACTTCTCCAGGGGTGGGGGGGGTGCCAAAGCACACAAAGGGGCTCTCACGGTGGGTTCCAGTGTCATCCCAGCGGGTGGACATCCCTGCAGAAAGACCCACTCCACACTGGAAGTAGCCTTGAACTGGCCAAGGGACACAGAATCTGTGTCCTAGGAAGGTCCTTGGTGGGCCTTTCGGGGACAGTGTGGCGGTGCTCCCTGCTCAGCCACCGCTCCGCAGGAGGGGTTACGGGAGGGCCACCCTCAGGTGTGCACTGCCATTTATGTGGAAGGGTGTTTCTCACACAACTGTTGATAAAAGTCCTCCCCCCAAATAAAAGAAAAAAAGTAGGGAACAACCGAGATGTCCAGCTGGAGAAGCATCATTAGCATTTGTTCTGCTGCCACCCAGCCCTTTCTCTCTCTGTGTGCGTGAAATTCGTCTCCACAAAATGGGGACAATGCTTTCTAGTTGTTCTCATTACCTAATAAAGGTATTAGTTTTCTAGGGCAGCTGTGCCACAGACTGGGTGGTTTAAACAGCCGAAATTATTGTCTCTGGGTTCTGGAGGCTGGAAGTCCAAGACGAAGGTGTCAGCAGGGCTGTGAGGGGCACCTGTGCCAGCCCTGTCTGGCTGCTGGTGGTTTGCTGGCCGTCCCTGGTGTTTCTCGGCTTGGAGAAGCATCACCCCGATCTCTGCCTTCGTCTCCATGGGGTGTTCCCTCTGTGTGCACGTCTGTGTCCAAATCTCCCCTTTTTGTAGGGGTAACAGCCGTATTGGATTAAAGCCCACCCTGATGACTTCATTTTAGTTTGATTACCTCTATAAAGACCCTGTCTCCAATAGGATCTCATTCTGAGGACTAGGGTTAGGGTCTCAAATACGAATCTGGGGCAACATAATTTAAGGCCCGAGTGCCCTGTCCACCAGGCCCGCACCAGCCAACGGCGCCTTGCCCCACCGCCTGGCTCCGTTTATGTCCCCGTCAAGCCTGTGTGACTGAGTGATTCATGAATTAAATGAAGGATGGAACCCAAGTGACACACAGAACCCAGCTCCAATGGTGCCGGGAAGTGTCTTTTCTAGCTCTCTAGTCTCTGCAGTCCCGCGTGGCACATTTGGTCCTCCACTGGGGTCCTTTCCTGGGGGCTGACGGGAAAGTCCCTCTGGAGCACTACCATCTGGAATGTTTGAGCAACTCACACCTCCTAATTTCCCAGAGACCTGGAGGGGGTTCCTGCTTAGCACGGTGTCTCCCAGGGTGTGAGACGACTTTTCAGGAACTGTATCAGGTGTGATGCCATTAGGGCTGCACAGATCAGAGCCCTGTGAGTTTCCTGAATCCCAGCAGAGACAGGAGCAGCGCTGTCCTGATAGGGCCACGGCAGCACACGCGTCTTCCCGCCGCTGTGCTCAGCAGGCCTGGGAGAGCCCAGGCACTAAGGAGACGGGGCCTGGCCCAGCGCACGTCCTGTCAGGGCACCAACTCCGTAAGGCGAGGTGACAGGCAGCTCCCTACTGTGCAAATGGGGGACATCCAGTGGAGTTTGAGTTGTGGAGCAGAGGAGGCCTGAGGGGGCAGGCTGCAGAGTCACGCAGGCCGGGGTGGAATCTTGGCTCCAGCATCACCTCCCTGAGCCTCAGTTTCCTCATCTGTAATGTGGGGTAGTTGGTCAAATTCCATGAACTTGTCACTGTTGAAATGCTGGTATGCGATGGTTAGCTCTGTCACCAGGAGCTGCTGTTTGCTTTCTGTGCACTGTCCTTGAGGGCTTTTGTGTACAGCCAGGGCCCACTGCCAGGGGTCATGGCCAGTCAGCTGGAGTGGAGGCCGGGAGGGTCTTACGGATTTATTTATTTTCTCTGGGTAGGCCATTTCTTGGAACTCTGGAATCTTTGCCTTAGTTTGGCTCTTGCCTAGTGCCAACATCGTCAAAAATAAGAAAAGCAGGAAAGCAAAGATGGCCGAGTGAGGGGCGAGTGGCAGCCGTCTTGGCTGTGGCTGCAGGCAGGCACTTGGCCGCTTGCTGCCGTCGTCGTCTCGGACACCAGATGCGGCGGTGAGGCCTCCCTCTCTGTCCAGGGTCCATGAGAGGCTAAGCAGGTTGCCCCTGGCTGACACCTGCTGCGCTCCCACAGGTCCCTGATCGGCCTGCTCTGCTTCTGTCAGCCCTGCTCCCAGAGGGAGAGGGTACCACTGGGCTTTTCAGAAGTGCTTGAATATTTTCATGGTTATTTGGGTTTAAGCAGACTGAAGTACAGAGTCACAGACGCCTGCATTTGGGTGCCGGACACTCGGGTACGTGTCAAGGGACGGTTCATTCTCTACTTATTTTGACTCCTCCCACCATTTCCTAAGCCCCCCTGACATCAGCCTCTGCCGCGGTGTTAGGTGGCTGTTAGAAAACGGTAGTAAGTTCTGCGTGAGCCAGCCATTCTTGGGTGGTGGGGTTTGCAGAGGAGCCGGTGGGATGAGCTTCGGAAGGTTTGGGTTCAAGTCTAGGTTGGGTGTGGCTGTCAGAGCCTCTATTTTGTCATATGTCAAATGGGGCACTAAACAACTTCCTGGGGGGTTGTCATGGTTGATGCAATGATATGCAGGGGACTAGATTACGTTAATCTGCCGAATGCTGCGTACGTGATGGTGGTTTTTTTTTTTTTTTTTTTTTTTTTTTTTGACAAAGTCTGGCTCTGTTGCCCGGGCTAGAGTGCCATGGCATCAGCCTAGCTCACAGCAACCTCCAACTCCTGGGCTCAAGCAATCCTTCTGCCTCAGCCTCCCGAGTAGCTGGGACTACAGGCATGCGCCACCATGCCTGGCTAATTTTTTCAATAGATATATTTTTCAGTTGTCCAGATAATTTCTTTCTATTTTTGGTAGAGACGGGGTCTCGCTCTTGCTCGGGCTGGTCTCAAACTCCTGAGCTCGAGTGATTCATCCTCCTCGGCCTCCCAGAGTGCTAGGATTACAGGCGTGAGCCGCCATGCTGGGCCTCACAACGGCTTTTTATTAAGGACGAGCCAGGCTGGGTCTGGGAGTGCCCATCCTAGAGTGGGGCGGGCTCAAGGAGCATCTCATTTGTGTCAGTCTGTGAGGGCTGCCATAGCAAGGTTTCACAGATTGGGCGGCTTAAATGGAAATTTGCTTACGATTCTGGGGGCTACGATTCTGGAGGCTAGAAATCTGAGATCAAGGTGTTGGCAGGGTCAATTCCTTCTGCAGTCTCTCTCTTTGGCTTGCAGACAGTTGCCTTCTCCCTGTGTCCTCACTTAGCCTCCCCTCTGTGTGTGTTTCTGTCCTAATCTCCTTTTCTTATAAGGACACCAGTCAGATTGGATCAGGACCCACCCTAATGGCCCCATTTTACCTAAATTACCTCTGTAAAGACCCTGTCTCCAAATGCATTCATATTCTGAGGTGCTAGGGTAAGGGCCTCAACATGGGAATTTATGGGGGACACAACTCTTGAGAGGTTGCAGCAAACACAGGCCAGGCCATCATGAGGTGCTTGGTCTGGTGGGGGAGGTGGGCAATGCCAACACAGCGTGCTCAGCACTGTGGGAAAGGGAAACTCAGGGAACGATGGATGTGCAGAGGAAGCCCCCTACCCAGCTCACGGGTGGGAAGTGGTGTCAGGGAAAGTGTCCCAGAGGAGGTGATGCCCAAACTGAATTTTGAAGAGGATGGATAGGTGGAAGAGACGGGAGAAGCATTTCAGGAAAAGAGTTTCAGTCAGGTTTGGTGAGGCTGAGCTGCAGTAACAAAGCAACCCCTACAGGTCAGTTCTAGCTCACACATGCTCGGGAGCTCCCCTCCAACGGTGACTCAGGGATCCAGCCCCCTCCCTGGTCATCCCACCATCTCCATGTGCAGCTTCTAAGGTCTGTGCAGCCGGGGAGAGGAGAAGAGTCATGTGGGCTTTTAATGCCTCAGCCCAGAAGTACACAGGCCGCTGCTGCTTGCCCATCCCTGGCCAGGTGTAGCTGTGTGACCCCAGGCTGCAGCAGGGAGCCTGGGAGATGCAGAGAATGCGCACACCACGGGCACACACTCGCAGAGGTGCAGTGCTGCAGTGCAGGACACAGTGCTGATGGGAAACATTGTCCCAGAGCTTTTACCTCCGCCAGAAACTTGATAAAACAGTGCTCCCCGCCACCTGCCCACTACCTGCCATTGGGCATTGACGTCATGGCTGGAGAACAGCTCCACAGAAGGAACAGAGTTTCAGAGGGTAAATGAATCTGCTTGTGTCAGGCAGGGCAGGATTAATTTCTTTGAGAACTTTTTATTTGTTTTTTAAAGAATTGGGTTTAACATTGGCCTCGTCTCTCTGTTGCTTCCCTCCCTCGCTCCCTCTATAATGTTATTTATAAATAGCATGTTATAGCCTTTTTCATACGGAAGTGAAATGTTTATGTTTTTGTGTCTTCTAAGCCTTACCAAGAGGCTGTGAGTGGAGTCGCCGCCCCCTTTTATCCGGGAGATGCAGGCAGTGGCGGTGAGCAGGAGCGGAGGCTGCTTGCAAAACGTTCAGGAACTCAGCCAACTTCTGCATTCTCACCAGCACAGGCCTTCTCTCTGTGGTTTTCGTTCAGGTTCATTATCATGACTTTTTGTGTTCTGTTGGGCCACATTATTTTATAATGTGCTCCTTGAGTATCATTTTTATGATGAAAATTCTATCTTATTACATTCAGTGCAAAGATCTTTTTTTAATTCAGAAGGGGTAGGATTTGCTTTTTTAGTTGTAGCTAGAGATTGTGTCAACAGTGAGAGGTTAACAGTGGCTGGGTATTAATCTGCGCTTTCATTTTCCTTGATCGACTATGAGTGTGCAGAAGTTGGCTGGCTGTGTGCATGCTAGTCCTGAGAGTCAGTGCTTGCTTGTAGCACAGAGCACATAACACACGGTGGGTCTTGTTTTTTGATCCACTCTGACAGTCTCTTTTTATTGGTGTATTTAGACCATTGACACTTAAAGTGATTATTGATAGCGTTTGATTATCTACCATGTTCATGGCCATGTTCTATTTGTGCACCGTATTCTGTGTTTCTGTTTTGTCTTCCACTCTTTTTCTGCCTTCTGTGGTTTTAATACGTTCCATTTTCTCTCCTTTCTGAACACACGAATTGTATTTCCTTTGACACTTTTTTTAGTGGTCGCCCCACATTGACAACTGATCCAGGTCCACTTTCAGATGACAGCGTGTGGCTCCGTGTGTGCTGGCAGTGCCTCCTGACCGAGCCCTCGCCTCCTGCCCTCCGTGCACTGCACTTACCCGTCCAGTGTATTTGATGCTATCACCATCAAATACATTGTTGCTGTTATTTTGAACAAGCTGTTCTGCTAAATCAGTTAAGAATAAGAAAAATAAAAGAATTTATTTTATCTTCACTTTTTCCTTCTCTAAAACTCTTCCTGTGGGTCTGAGATTCTGACTTTTGCCATTTTCCTTCTCTCTGAAGAACTTGTTTCAACCTTTATTCCAAGGCAGGTGTCTGTGATGAATTCTTTCGATTTTTGTTTGTCTGAGAAGCACTTTATTTCTCCATCAGTTCTGAAGGATAATTTCACAGGATACAGAGTCTAGGTTGGTGGGGTTTTTCCCCTCTCAACACTTGTAAACATTTCACCTCTTTTCTTGCTTGTGCGGCTTCCGCAGAGTCTGATGTATTTCTCATTCTTGCTTCTCTATGGGTGCTTTTTCCCTCTGGCTACTTTCAGGATTCTTTTAATCTTTACTTTCTTGCAGTTTGAACATGATATGCAAAGCGTAGATTTTTTTGCCTTTTATCTTGCTTGGTGTTCTGTGAGCTTCCTGGACCTGTGGTTTGGTGTCTGACATTAATTTTGGGAAATTCTCAGGTACTGTAGCTTCAAATATTTCTTCAGTTCCTTTCCGCTCTTTCCTCTCCTTCTGTTATTCCCATTATACGTGTTTATACCTTTTGTGGCTGTCCTGCACTCCTGGGACATTCCGTTTCCTCTTTAGTCTTTCTCTTCCTTTGGTTTCAGATGGATGTACTCCGTCGGCACAGCTTTCAGCTTGCTGTGTTCAGTCAACCAATGAGTCCATCGAAGGCATTCTTCATTTCTGTCACATTGTTTTTGATTTCTAGCATTTATTTTTAATTCTTCCTTAGAATCTCCATCTCTGCTCACATTACCCTTCTGGTTTTGCATGTTGTCTGCTTTTTCGGTTAGAACCCTTATCATATTAATCATAGTTATTTTAAAGTTCCAGTCTGATCATTCTAGCATCTCTGCTGTATCTGAGTGTGGTTTGACGTTTGCTCTGTCTCTTCAAACTGTGTTTTTTGCCTTTTAGTATGCTTTGTAATTTTTTTGTTGGAAGCTGGACATGATGTGCTTGGTAAACTGGTTCCTGTGGAGGTTTCTGCTCTGGGAAGCTGTGATTCTCTGTATCTGCCTGTCTGCCTCTCCAAATTTTGGGGCAGCATTTTGCGCTATGACCTTGCTTCTCGGATGGATCTAGGAAAAGTCCTTGATTCATGTTTTGTTTAACTTACTCTGTGTGTATGGGAATCATGGCTTCTGAGCTCCTCACACGCTGGGGTAGAAACTAAAAGTTTGATTTAATTCTTTCTGTGTCCTCCCCGCCCCCCACTTCATTGGGCAGGACTTTGCCAAAGTGGCACGGGGCAGGTAACTGCACAGTATTGCCCTCGTTGCAGGTTTCCGTTTGCTTTGGGGCTGGCATGATGAGTTTGGACCTGGGCTCTGTGGGTCCCTGGCCATGAGGCCTGTGTTTCAGAGCTTGCCGAGTTTAGAGTGGCCTCCTCTTCCTGACTTTGGCTGCACTTCACTTCTTGGGGACATGTCAGGACGGATGTGTTAGGACCAGGAGGTGGAGACTGTCCAAGGCAGTGTCCCCACAGTGCCCAGTGGTTGCTGTGTCATCTGTCATCTGTTCCATGTGGTCCTGAGCTTCCAAGGTGAACATGCTGGTTCTGTGACTGGGGGATAATGACAGGAGATGATGCCAGCTGAGGCTGCCAGCAACAGGAAGGGGTGTTTTGCCTCAAAATACTTTTCTAGGGACACAGGTGGTGGCCCACAGAGAAATCTCGTTATAACCCCTGTGGCCGTGTTTACAAGGCAAAGGGACGATTTCCTCCTGATCTGTGTAGGAAAATATTGAAAAGACCAGGAGACTGAGATGGAGGTGCTTTTGGCAAAAGCAACTGTGGCACCCTGAGGGCAGGGCCTGGCAGGTCTTGCTCCGTATCCTGGTCCCGGTGCCCAGCATGGCACCTGGCACACAGGGGGTGTGCCACAAATGTGCTGAACAAATGGTGGGGTGATGTGTTCAACCATTCGACTCCTCTCTGATCCCCTAAGGCCTGTGCCCTTATAGATTAGATAGATTTGACCACCCACGTGCCAACTTTTATCTAGTTGACTTTGGCTTCGATGTTATTGAGCGCTTGCCAGGTACTTTGCTTGGCACTAAAGACCCAAGTAAACAGGATGGTGTAGACAGAAGGAGTTGAGGATCCTGCAGGGCAGGCCACCAGGTGGACCCGAGGCTCGGGGAGACCGCCAAGGCTTTCCCTGCAGGCTGTGGCCGCAGCTGCTGCTCTGGCTCTGCAGGGCTGCAGGTGGCTGGCTGTCTCTGTGGGAGGCGCCCTCTGGTGGCCGCGGGTGGGTGTCTGGGAGGAGGAGGGGCAGGGAGACTTTGGAGGCTTCTGAGGTTGGCCAGGTGGCAGGTGGCAAGGCCGGGGGATGGGAAGGACCCCAGAGAGGATCTGGCAGGTAGAGGTGGGGCTGGGTCGTGCATGTGAGGAGGAGGCCTGTGGCTGCCCCTGTGTGCCCCTGGGCTGGGACTTTGTCAGGCAGACAATGTGTCCGATCAGTTTTCTCTCCACCTGAAGAAGCACACTGAAGACCAGCCGGGTCTCCTGTTGTGGAGACAAATCCCCAGGCCACGGGCTTGGACCCTGTGCCAGTGGAGCCCCCTTCGATCCCCTTCGCTCCCCTCCTCCCTCCTCGTCCCTGCCGAGCTCATCCACTGCAGACAGCCTGTGGGCCCCATGTCCCCCCATCTGGAAAGCACACCTGCAGTAGCACTCACCACCCTGTCCCCGTGGACAGCTGCTGCTCGTGGGGCACTCATAGTCTAGGAACTATGCCACCAAAGATCCCCGTTTCACAGATGAGGAAACTGAGGCCCAGAGTACTCAGAGAACTTAGCCCAGGTCACAGTGACACACCTGGGATTTGACTGCACATCTGTCTGACTCTAACGCTTGGCCCTTTTCTAACCGCGGGACTGTGGTCGAGTTACTGTCTTGGGCCTCAGTGTCCTCGTCCACAGGTGGAGGTGACACTAGTACTTGCATCACAGCCTTTAGTGAGGTTGTCGCAAGGATTAATGAGCTTGCCCTGTGGCGGATTCGTCATGGTGCCTGACCAGTGCTGTGCGTCACCCAGAGAAGGGGGCTGGGGAGGTGGGACTTTCCGTCCTTCGTGGCTCCTTTGTGTGGAAGGGGACGCGCTCATTTTGGTGGCTTCCGAGTGCCTGAAGATTCCTTTTTGGCTTGAAACAAGTGCTTTCTGAAGTGGGGCCTGCCCAAGGGGAGGCCAGGGGGCTTCTTGTCCTAGGAAGGACTTTGGGGAGAGGCAGAACAACCACGTGTGGGGCTAGGGGGTTGAGGAGGGGTCTTGCAGGACTGAAGGGGAGTGGCCTGTGGGGCCCCTGAGTCCCAAGTTCCCAGGTGTGTGGAGCCTGTGCCCTGCCCTCCCCTGCCCGCTGACCTCATCCTCTTCGCGGTGCTTCTCTTCACAGTGGGGGGCCTCGGTCTGGACCACCTCCAAACCTCCCAGGTCCTGTCCCAGGTCCTGTGTGGGTCTCACCAGCATGCCAGCAAGGTCATGGCTGCTACTGTCCTCACTAAGCCACTTGGCCAGGGCTCATAGTCTGTGCCCGGCCACCCTGGCCTCTTCCCCTCCCACTGGCACTGGCCACCCCCAGGGCACAGTCTCTGCCCTGTCTCCTCTGCCTACCCTCTTTCCTTCCAGAATAACCCGCCTTTCAGCAAGGCCAAGTGTGTGACTTTCATGTGTGTGGGATGTGTGGCGTTTGTGTCTCTGAGCCTCAGTTGCCTCATCTCTAAACTGGGAGAAGAGCCTTTGCCCTGTCTCCCCGCTGAGCGGGTGGGGTGGGCTGGGCGAGGCAGGCTGCCAGTGGCAGGGTGCAGGGGCTCACCCTCGGGTGCTGTGGCGGGCGCCCAACCCTCAAGAACGAGAGGGACGGCCTCGGCCTGGACCTTCCGGGATCGCTGACGCTCCCCAGGGGCCGTGCCGGGATGCCCGGCACCCCCAGGGCTTCTGCATGCAGCCTGGGGGCAGGTCTGCGTCCCAGACTCTCCCCTGGACACTTGGGGCTTCCCGCCCACATCAGAACTGCTGGGCTAGTGGGCTTGTGTGTGGTGCATGGGGTGTGTCTGTGTGGTGTGTGGGATGTCTGTGGGTCTGTGTGGTGTGTGTGAGATCTGTGTGTGGGGGGGGTGTGGTGTGTGTTTCTGTGTGGTGTGTGTGATATCAGTGTGGGGGGTGTGTGGTTTGTGGGTCTGTGTGGTGTGTGTGATATCAGTGTGGGGGGTGTGTGGTATATATGGCGTGTGTTTCTGTGTGGGGTGTGTGTGATATCAGTGTGTGGCATGTGTGTGTGGGATGTCTGTGTGGGTCTGTATGGTGCGTGTGAGATCTGTGTGTGGTGTGTGGGTCTGTGTGGTGTGTGTGCTATCAGTGTGGGGGGTGTGTGGAATATACGGTGTGTGTTTCTGGGTGGGGTGTGTGTGGTGTGTGTGACATCCGTGTGTGGTGTGTGGGATATCAGTGTGTGGTGTGTGTGGAATATATGGTGTTTTCTGGGTGATGTGTGTGTGGTGCGTGTGAGATTTGTGTGTGGGTGGTGTGTATGATATCAGTGTGTGGCATGTGTGGTGTGTGGGGAGTTTAACGCAGGCCACCGAGGCTGTAGGTGGAACTGGGAGCAGTGGCCACAAGTGGCTTGAGTCCCCGCTTGGGACTGACTGAGGCTCTGTCTGCGGGGGGTGCTCGGGGGTCCTGGGCGAGAGGGCAGCTGGCCCAAGCCCCAGCTGCTGTGGTGATGACTGATGTCACTGACTGGGAAAGTGGGGCTGAGGGCACCTCAGGGAGCTGGGCTGTGGCCTGTGGTGCCCTCATGGGGTGGTGGCTGCCCCATGGCCTCTGAGGCGCCAGGTGAGCTCTGCTGACCACAGTGGGGTGGGGAGAGGCAGGTTCTCCTTTCCCTGCTGGCTGCCACTCCCTATGTGACCAGGCAGGCCCCTGACCTGCCTGGGCCTCAGTTTTCCTATTTGTAAAGTGGGTCTGTCCCCTGCGGCTGTCCCAGCCCTGCTGGCCTCAAGTCCTGGAGACAGATGGTCGGCGATGGTGGCCCAGAGTCATCCCTGTGAGGCCTGGCCCCACGGGTATCCTGACCTTGCCTGCAGGGCGGAGAGGGCTGCTCATAGGAGGTGTGGCCTGGGCTGAGTGCTGGGGACAGTTAGGAGGGTGTCCTAGGGGCCCTGTGAGTCAGGGACAGGTGCGTGCAGAGCCCTGTGGGGGATAGCAGGTGTGCCAGGCGGCCCCCTCCAGGCTCAGGCTGGGCCACGGAGCAGGGCACAGTGCAGAGGCCTGACAACTTGCAGGGGACAAAGGCTGTCAGCGGGGAACAGCGGGGAGGGTCACTACCAGGGCCCCTGGAGCCTTGATGGGGCGGTGTGCAGGCCTGGCAGGGGGCGGGCACTGTGCCCTGGCAGGAAGGGGTGAGGGCAGCTGGGCAGTGGCAGTAGGGGATGCCTTTGAGAACTGGTGAGAAGGGGACGAGACCTGGTGGCTGGACGTTGAGGGTTGGGGAAACCTGGGGCCCATTTGGGGATTGAGCTGCCACACACAGAGCGTGGAACAGGGTGCAGGGCACCAAGCGCCCCAAACGTGCTGGTGAAGGTGCTGCTCTGTCATCATTAGACCCGCCAGATGCCAGGCAACGTGGCTCACGCCTGTAATCACAGCACTTTGGGAGGCCGAGGTGGGAGGATCATTTGAGGCCAAGAGTTCAAGACCAGCCTGGCCAACACAGTGAGACCCGGTCTTTACAAAAAATTAAGAAAAATTAGCCAGGCGCGGTGGTGCGTGCCTGTAGCCCCAGCTACTCGCGAGGCTGAGGTAGGAGGATCACTTTAGCCCAGGAGTTCGAGGCTGCAGGGAGCTATGATGATGCCACTGTACTCCGGCCTGGTGACAAAGCGAGACCCTGTCTCTAAAAAATAAAAAATAATAATAGTAATAATAAGAAAACCCATCATCCCTGACCCTCTGGAGTCTGTGAGGGGACGCAGGGGTGGGCTGCCCGGCTGTGGGTGGCCTGCCCGGCTGTGGGTGGCCTGCCCGGCTGTGGGTGGCCTGCCCGGCCTTCTCTCGGATCAGCCCTGCTCCCGCGCAGTGCCGTCTGCACGGCCCACACCGTTATGGATGGAAAATCCCGGGTGAAGAGAGCACAGTCGCGGCCATGCGGAGACTCGTGGCAGAGCTGGGGCAAGTGACCGAGCCTACTCTCCTCATCCCGGTCCTTTCTATAGCGCTTTGCCCTCAAGCCCAGAGTATGTGTTAGGCAAACCTAGCTTAGTTGACTTTATTTATGATGCTTCATGCAAATTTTATTTACCCCCCCCCTTACTTTTTTGGATGCGTATTAGAAGAGACAGCAAGCACTTTGTTAATTTCCTATACCTGGAGAATGAGGTCTGCTAAGAAAGTTATCAATAATATTCTAGACCTCTTAGACTTTTTCTTTTTAAGCACTAAAGGACTTAGTATTTTAATCTCTGTTTTCAGAGTGGTGGTGTGATGGAAAATCTCTGCTTTCTAGAAAAGCTTTGCTCTCTTTATGTTTTCCTGCCTGTGCATTTGCCTCTTATACAGCACTTCCGATTTCCTGTGTCCCTTCTGCCCTGGGCTGGGAGAACAGACAGCTCAGCTCCTAGGCTTGTGTGCAAACCGTGAGCGAGTAGGCTCTGAGGCCGGGACTGGGACTCCCCCACGGCCCAGCGTGCACTGGCTTTGGGCGGGGTGTTTGGTCCCTCCAGAACCCATTCCTCCTCACCCAGTGGCCAGAGCTCCATTCCATGGGGCTGTACATCCTCCAGATAAGTGAGCCTTTTGGGGGAAGAGGTTGAAAATTAGCAGCACTAAAGTGAGGATTGAAGGGGAAGCAGGATTCAGAATGGAGCAAACTTCAAGCATATGAAGGGGCAGAAAATGGGAAAATTAGTGGAGCCTTTTGCATTTGCTAAATTCTTACAGTATTAACAAGCAACATCCTTTGTTTAAAGGATTTTATAGTTTGCACATCATTATAGTTATAAATTGTCAACTCTTACTGAGTGCTTGTTATGGTCTGGGCCTTGTTCTGAGCACTTTAAAAATATGAAGTCAAAATTATAAAAAAATAAAAGTATGAAATCATTTCATGCCCACAACAACCTCATGGGGAAGGAATTATTATCATTTTCACATGAAGAACCTGAAGCACAGAGAGGTAACGTCTCTTGTCTGAGGTCACACAGCTGATCGGTGGCAGAGCTGAGACCCTCCCCGACCCCTCGCCAACTCTGGCTCCTGAGCCTGGCCCTTCCCCTGCACCCTCCCGCTGACCTCCACACCCTAGGGCTGGGCCCTGCTGTCCCAGCCTTGCAGTTGAGGAAACTAAAGCTCAGAGATAAGAAATGAAATCTCCCACGTCCCAGAGCAAGCACTTGCTTGTGTGGGACTTGAATTCAGGTTAGCAGCTGCTCCAATCTAACTTCTATTTATATCACACGGTGTTGTTTTTCTTATAAGGCCTCTGCCATTCCTAGAGTTTTGGCACAGTCTTTTAAAAACAAGAATCTTTTAGGCCGGGCGAGGTGGCTCACGCCTGTAATCCTAGCACTCTGGGAGGCCGAGGTGGGCGGATCGTTTGAGCTCAGGAGTTCGAGACCAGCCTGAGCAAGAGCGAGACCCCACCTCTACTAAAAATAGAAAGAAATTATATGGACAGCTAAAAATATATATAGAAAAAATTAGCCGGGCATGGTGGCGCATGCCTGTAGTCCCAACTACTCGGGAGGCTGAGACAGGAGGATCGCTTGAGCTCAGGAGTTTGAGGTTGCTGTGAGCTAGGCTGACGCCACGGCACTCACTCTAGCCTGGGCAACAGAGTGAGACTCTGTCTCAAAAAAAAAAAAAAAAAACAAGAATCTTTTATTTTTTTCATGCTAAATATGCAAAACTGAGTCTTTGTAGATACTTTGGGAGACACATCTAGGTAAAAATCAAATCAAAACACAATGAAAAAACCCACGTACCCCTACACCCTTCAAGGATATCTACTCCTAATAGATTAGAAATATTTGTCTAGTCTAAATGCCCACGCTTACACACAAGTCTGCCCACACGTGTGCATACAGGCAGTATATATTACATATTATATGCAAGATATATACATATTATATATATGCATATATATACTTGAGTATATTGTATATACTATTGTATAAGTTGCTTTTCCCACTTAATATATGACAAACAGAGTTTGCAAGTTAATGGCCACAGGCCAAATCTGGTCCACAGATGGATTTTGTTTGGGCTGCACAATACTTAAAAGAAAAAAAAAGTTTTTTTGAATTAGTGCCTAACATACAAATTGGGAGATTTCACATAAAAACCAATTTTTACTTTCTCTGGAAAAATCAGATGTGTCCCACCTGCATCGTGTTCTTGAATCTGGCCGGGGCTGTGTCATGGTCCCCTGTGTGGGCGGCGTGTGCCGAGCACTCACCTCAGTCCCAGTCACTCACTCGCTGACGTGGTCCTTTCGGGCGGGGTGCGCTGCTAGTCTGTGGTGGCTGTACGCGACTCCACTGCGTGCCACGGGGGAGTGATTCGCACAGTTTTATACTGCAGGGAACGTCCTCTGGCTGGGCCTTTAGGTTGCTTCCAGTGCTTGCTCTCTGGATGCCCGGCACCGTGCTTTGGAAGGTGTGGGAAGTTGGAGGGGCGAGAGTATTGGCCTCCAGATGGTCATGTCATTCTGGGCCTGAGTGCTGGGGACCGTTTCCCCAACTCTGCTCCTCATGCAGCCAACTTTCAGTAGAGTCACAGGCAAAATCCCGGGTCAAACTATGGCCCTTACTGGCCAGTCAGGCAGAACGTGCCAACTGGGGTGGCGACGATGACGATGAAGAAGCTGACATATTTTGAGCATTGCAATGTGCCAGGAACTTCACAAACATGAACCCATGTAATCCTCCAGCAACTCTCCGGAGTGGAGACTCTGACAGTCCCCATCTCAGAGATGCGGGAAGGGGCCACCGAGAACCCGGGGGGGGGGGGGGGGGCGCGCGGGGAGTCAGTGCTGGGCTGGGGCGTGAGCTTCACTCTGCTAGTTCAGTTCTGCTCAGAAGGAACCCAGGACCATTTCTTTCATTGTTTTTATTGATTGCACAAACTGCGTTACAACAATCGTGGATTCAAAATGAAACTTAAAACTTGCCAGATGTGAGCTGATGAAAAGCACCGTCCCCGACTCTTCGGACTCTGCACGGCAGGCTCCCGTGCTCCCGCCGCCGCTCGGCTTCCTCCCCACCTTTGCCTGGGCTGCTGCCTGGCTCCAGTTGGGCCCTTGCCCTCCCCCAGCCGTCCCCCGGCTTTGGGCCCTTAGGTTGTTCAGGTTTCCCACTGCTGTCAACAATTCAAATTATACCACACTCAGCATCTTTAGGTGTATGACTTTTTCCTTTTGGGAATTATTGGCTTAGAATAAATTCTCAAGAAGCATATTACTGAGCCCAGGGTAGGAATACTTTCGTAGCTTTTTAAGTTGACACAATGTATTTGCAGATATTTAAACCAAAGGCTTACACTTACTCAGAGATTTTTTTAAAGGGCAAGTTAAATGATGAATGTTTGTAAAAAAAAAAAAAAAAAAAAAAGTGGGGCTAAATTCTTTAGGATAAACTGTTTATTGGTCACAGAAAGGACTCGACTCTGTCAATCTGCCCCCTTCGTATCCTGGCGTTTCCACATAATTTTTGGTGAAGTGAGCAGGTGGCTTTGCAAAGAAGGCTTCTTGGCGATGGGCAGGAATTTCTGCTTTTCAGATGTTATTATTTGGATTTGAGTTGTCTTGCAGGAGCTGATTTTCTTTCTGTCCCTGTGTTACACCAACACTGTTATACGACTGTCAGGCCGCAGAGGGATGGAGGTGGAACACCCGAGTTGGAAATCCCACTGCAACCACCCAATCATTGAATAATCTCAGGCAACTCCCTTCAGCTTTCTGAGCCTCACTTACTTCATCTGCATATTGGAGGCAAAGGTGTCTTCCAGTCTCACCTCCTAAGCTGTGAATTGTGACTACAGGGGGATGTGAAGCTGGCTGCTGGGAGGGGAGGCATCATCTTTTGTTACTGATGCTACACACGCCGTGAAAGGGGCCAGGCTTATTCAGACTCGTGTTCTGAGAAGCTGATTATCTTAAGGCATTAAACAAAGTCCTGAGTGTGTCCCGGGAGTGTTTTTCCTTCATGGCCTGTGCATTAAACTCCTGTGACTGCCGTAAAGAGTGACCACAAACTAGGTGGTAAATAGAAATTTCTTCTTACAGTTCTGGAGGCCAGAAGTCCAAGATCAACGTGTTGGCCGTGTTGCATTCCTCCAAAGGGCACTAGGGGAGGGTCTGTCTTTGCCTCTCCCGTATCTGGTGGCTGTCGGGTATCCTGGGCTGGCTTGGTTTGTGGCTGCGTCAGGAAAGTCTTAATAACTTGGAACAAGGAACCTCATGTTTTCATTTTGCACTGGGCTGCAGATTGCCTAGTTGGTGTTGACTCTGCATAGCCTAGAACCCCTAGGGGGTCTGGCAGTGACTTTTGTGACATTTCATAGAGGGGTGTCGCAATGCCGTGTTTGCTCCTTCTTTCCAGTACCCATCACAATCCGTAATTACTTTGTGTATTTTGTGTATTCGTGTCCATAGTTGTCCCCCCGACTGGGAGATTCCATGGCGGCTGGGACCTCATCTGTTCTCCGTTGCACCCCAGGGCTAGCAGTGGCCAGGTGCTCAGCGCTACTTCTGGAATGAGCGTTCTCAGCTCTGACCTTTCCTCCTGTGTGGGCCAAGCACGCACATCTTTGCCTTGCCCTGCTAAGCCTGTGCTGTGCTCCTTTGTGGACAACGGGCTGTGCCGTCTCCTGCTCAGGGGGCGGTGGGCCCTACATGAAAAGCTCTGGGCACAGTGGCACCAAGCTCATCTCAGGTAGGAGAGTGACCTGCTGTTGCTCCCTCAGATGAGGCCTTTGTGGAGCCAGAGGCCGTGGGAGCTGATTACAGAGATGCCAAGTGACTCCATGAGCCTCAGGCTGGCCTGGGAACCAGTGTCTGCAGCGGAGGCCGGCTGCCAGGGCCCCACCATGAGCCCCGGGTTTGAGTTGGCCCAGAACTTTGGGCACTCTCCCCTTTTGCATCCTGTTCATCCCAACACTCACTGAGGCCCTGTCCTGGCAAACGCTGGGAGTGGGGTGCTGAGAGCACTGGATTTGGTGTCAGCTAACGGAGATTTACTCACCTTGGAAACCTGTCAAGCCTGCACTTTAGGCTGGGCACAGGGCGGGGCAGGCAGAGGTGGAAGTCGAGGTCCTGCCCCCAAAGAGCTGACAGGGGAGCAGACACACAGAACAGCTGTGACATGAGGTCAGGGGACGCCTTTTCTTCCCAGGTGGTCCTAGAGCCAGGGGCAGCCGCAGCCGCGCTGGTTGTGCCTGGCGGGCCAGGCCTGTGCCCGGCTGTCAGCAGGACCACTCCTGGGCTGTGGCCTGTGTGCTTTCTCTCCAGCTTTTTTCTGGTGTTCTGCCCAGCCAAAATCTTCCCAATGTTTTCTGAAACTTGCTTGCCTTTCTTTAAAACAGAAACTGCATCCTTTCTCTCAAAGGCAGTAATTTCTAGATAATTTCTATTTGGACAAATCCAAATAGAAAATTGTATTTTTCTAGAAGAGCATAAAGAAGAAAGAGAAATCACCAGTTCCTGCAACCCCCGTCGCGGTCAGCATCGTGGAGTGCGGCTGTGGAAGCCTGTCCACCATGCCCCGACCTGCAGGCGCACAGTAGGTGTCTGTGACTGAGTGGAAATTGAGATCATACATCGTATCTGGCTATTTCTTCTGCCTTTTCCACTCTGTGACACCAACGTTTCCCCTTGTGCAGTTTGTGCCAGGGTTTTGACGAATTTACTTAGTGGTCCCTTATGCCGAGCTTGTGTTGCTGGGCGAACATCTGAGTGTTTGTGTCAGGACCGTACCTCTGGTTAGTTCCGTCACGAGCCTTCCTAGAGTGGCCGCAGGATGGACCCAGAAGGAACTGACTTCCTTTTTTGCGTGTGGTATGTGAGGAGGGCTTCCTGCCCGTCGGGAAGGATGCCCGTCAGAGTGGAGGCTGGTTTCTGAGAGCTGCTGTGGTTATCGAAGCAGTCAGAGGAGGTGAGGAATGAATTATGTATTGGCTCTAATAGGTGAAATCAAAGCAACGGAAGACAGAATGTACCTTTCTGGAATCGATCAGGGAGAATGTCGATCGACCTGAATAATCTGCATGGTGCAGTGGGAAACGCTGCCCTCTCCTGCTCGAGAGGAAGGTAACTGGCCTCCATCGTTGCCTTGCAGATTTCTAGTTTGGATGGACACCCCAGTGCCCCAGAGCTAGCAGGTCCCCTGTGACTTCAGTTCACGGCCACCAAGTGTCTACAGCTCACCAGATGCACTGGCGTCGATGAGACCTCAGCCCAGATCCTTCTTCAGTGCCCTGCCTGGTCCTTCCCGCCTCTGCCCAGTGCTCCCACTCCCGCCCACCAGCTGAGGTCATGCTGGCTCCACGTGGCTGACTCCGTGTCCGGTCCTCAGCCAGCCCTCTGCGGAGCAGCCCACTGGTGACTCCTTCCTGCTGTCTTCTCCCAGCTGCCCTGGCTCTCCCTTTTCTCCTTTTGTCTACAGGCTTCCTGTTTATGGTCTTCCTTGCCACCTTCGTCTCTTCTGCCTGCCCTTCTGGCATTCCTTTCCGCCATGCCAGAATGTTCTCTTGTTCTCATGTCGCGTTCTGCCCCTAGGGGATCTCACTGCAGCTCCACCACTTACGAGCTTACACAGCCTCCCCCGCTCTGATTCCCTCGTCTCTAAATGGGCCTACTAACTATACCCCTTTTCAGGTGTTCCACAGATTGCAGGTAGAATTCCCAGCTCCTGTCATAGGACTGGACACATCCTAGGTGCCCCATGACTCCCCTGTGGTCACTCATTCATCCATTCACTCATGTAGCTGGCGTCATGTAACTTACATGCTGGCGTCTCTCCTGGGCACAGAGGATACAGGGCGGAAGGAAACGGACCCAGGCCCTAATGTGGGGAAACTAGATAAGAGCTAAGTAAATATGTAGTTTGTCACATGAAGCAGCAGTAGGATGTGGTGAGGGAGAGGGAGAGCAGAGGCGGCTTCCAGGGGCAGTGCTGAGTGGCGCTGGGCTCCTGCACGGCTGGGAGCTGGGAGGTCTGGGTGCAGCCCCGGCTCACCCACGTCAGCTGTGGGCCTCGATCAGGTTCATACTGTCTCCGCTCTCATTAGCTGTGTGGCATCACTAGCACTCAACTGCTGTGTGCCTCAGTTTCCTCATCTGTAACACTGGGTGACATCACCTACCTAGTAGCAGAGGGAACTGCTAACCTTTATGAAGTCTAAAAGCTCACTTCTCAAAGTCCTCAGGCCCTGCTCTGGAACTGCGAGTGTGGATGGAAAACGCAGACTCCCTGGCCTAACACACTCCTCTTGCTTCAAGCCCTGGGGGGAGGCCCAGGGATCTGCCTTTGAAACAAGCACCCGAGGAGTCTCAGGCTCTCTGAACGTTTGCAGACTGTGGTATACAGGCTGCTTAGGTGGTGCGGTCACATCTTGATGCGGGCAGGACTGGCCCAAGGCTGCTCAAGGTGTGGTCACCTGGGAGCATGTTAGAAATGCAAGTCAGATCCTCGGGGCGGGCCCAGGACTCTGCCCTTAGCCTCTGAGCGCTTCTGCTGCAGCCCTGTTGGAGACGTGCTTGGCGGTTCTGCCAGTGGCAGCACATCCTCCCTTCAGGCCTGGACCAGGCCCAGGGGTGCCCTAGGCAAGGAGGATGCAGCCCACCACCTTCCCTCTCTGCTAACTCGGTTTCCCTCCTCCCCCCAGGATCCCAAGTGATGGTGGTTTACTCGGAGGACGAGCGGAGCCCTGCACACCTGGTTAGCTCGGCGGAGCTGGCGGCCGCACCTGCTGGCTGGCGGGCGTGAACGGGCGTGAACTGCAGGATCTCAGCGTCTTGACCCAAGAGGAAGCATGTCTAAGAAAGGCCGGAGCAAGGGCGAGAAGCCCGAGATGGAGACGGACCTGGTACAAATGGCCAACGAGGAGCTGCGGGCCAAGCTGACGAGCATTCAGATCGAGTTCCAGCAGGAGAAGGGCAAGGTGGGAGCTCGGGCCTCTAGCTCGGCAGAGGGCTGGGCTGTGGAGAGTGTGAGGACAGCGCTGCCCCGGGTATGCGTGGAGGGTGGGTCCCAGGCCGGGGCAGAGGGCGGGCACTTCCCCTCTGTGGGCCTCAGCCTGCCCTTCCCTGGACAGAGAGTGCTGGGTGCGAGTCGTGGCCCCGCCAGCACCTGCTGTGACCTTGGACAAGCTACTGATGGCCCATGCTTTAATCTCTCTTACCTGTGATTGGGGGTTGTTAAAAGAAAAACTTTTGAAAAATTCAATTGAGCAGCATTTAATAGAGCCACGAATGATTCTTGAACCGGGCGGCCCTCAGGACCAAGATGGGTTCAGAGAAGCTGCAGGGGGCCGCGTGGCCGGCAGCACTGTGGACAGAAACGGGAGGTGAGGCACAGACAGCTCGACTGGTTACAGCTCAACCTTGGCCTCATTTGAACAGGTCTGAATAGTGGGTCGCCTAAGAGTCACTGAGGCAGCTGCGTGAGTGTCCGAGCCTCAGCTGTTTGTTACAGAAGTGCACTCACGTTCGCTCTCAGTTAGTTTCCCCAGGGAGTTAAGCTGCAGTTCCCCACATGAGGACGCATGCACTGTGAGTACCACCTGCCCGGGGTGTGGTCTGGACTTCGCACACTACTAGGTAAAGAGCTGGGAACGGGGCTGTCATGCTTGTAGGGCAGATTTGAGCTTTGGAGCCGGTCAGGACGAGCCTGGGTGGGTGCCGGCATCCTCTGGGAGTCCAGCTAAAGCACAGCCACAGGGCACAGCCTGTCACGGTGGGAGGAGCCCAGGCTGTTTTGGCAGACCTGGCTTCGGACCTCAGATTGGCCCCGACCTATAGCTTCATGATCTTGGGCTAGTGACTTGAAGCCTCTGTATTCATCTGACACATGGCGTAATAACTGTCTTGTATAAGATGGTCATGAAGAACTGATGTAGTGGATACAATAGAAAGCCCACTTGGCACCTGGTGCCCAGACACTGCCACAGCCCTTTTCATTGTCATGGCTCAACTTGGGTGGGTTTGAGGGTGAAGTGAGCCAGGGGCCCTGGGCCCAGAGAGGAGCTGTCCATGCTGAGGACAGAAAGGGGACGGAGATTCAGGCTTGCTCCTGGGTGGCTTGAGCAGTTGAAGGTCTAGCCTGGTTGGGGAGGTTCAGCCTGAAGCCCTGAAGGTGCCCTCCAGCTCCTGCTGTAGCACCTGGACTGAGGGGAGGAGGCTGCCTGGGGAACTGCAGCACGTGTCCTTGTCTAGTTGAGCTGGGATTCAGGCAGCAGCTGGAGTGCTGGGTGGGGTCCAGCTCTGGGGTGGGGAGGGGGCTAGGGCCTGGCCCTGGCTCCAACACAACTCAGGATGACTACAAGGACAGAGGCTGAGTTCCCAGCCTGGGGACTGGGCTTCTGGAGTTTGGGGACACATGCACCTTCCTCCCTCCCCAGGCATTCAGGACTCCAGTCCTAGGGCAGCCAGCCTCTTCCACCCACGGCTGCTGGCAACGGCAGCACGTGCAGGTCAGGAGGCCAGGTCACTTCCCCGCGATCCTTCAGGGCTGGTCTTGTGTGGCTGGGGCTGCAGGGGCTGGCAGGTCGGATCTGGAAGTAGCATCAGCAGCTGCAGTGGCGAGGGAAACTGCACACCGAGTCTGGCCGCCACGGCTCTGTCCCACGTCTGCCACCTACCTGCTTGAGGTCTCGGGGTAAGCCACGTACCCACCCCCTGCCTCAGCCTTCTCATCTGTTAGGGAGGACCTCTAAGGCATAAGGCAGCTGCCTCCTGGTTTGTTTGAGAATAGAATGAGATGGTGACATACAGGGCCTGGATGCTGCCTGTCACGCTCGCTCAGTGGTCAGGGTGACATTTATGTGTCTTCTGTGCAGACAGCACCAGGTGCTTTAGAGGGTGTCATGACCCTTGCAGGGACCTGCGATGTCAGGGGTGGCCTCCCCCATGGTACACGTGAGCAAGCTGTTAACAGGGAAAAACCCCCAAACTCTGTAATTTACGGAGGCTTATTCTGAGCTGAGTGTGTGTGACTGGTGGCCCAGAGCACATGTTTTCAGCAGGTTCTGAGAAAATGGGCCTGCAGTAGCCAGGTTACAGTTTGGTTTTATGCGTTCACGGAGACAGGAATTACATGTAAGATCGTAGGTCCTTATGTGGAAGGTGTACACTGGTTTGGCCTGAAAAGCCAGGACATCTTGAAGGGGTTGGGGGATGCTTGGAGGTTATAGGTGGGCTAAAGATTCTTTAATTTGCAATTGGTTAGAGAAATGAAGCTTTGTCTAAAGGTTTGGAATGTTTAAGGATGTCTGTTAATGAGAGACAATCCACTGGGCATTTACCAAGACTGAAGTTACCTGGTAAGTGATTTGGTGGCCTGTAGGTATGGGTTAGGCTGTGTCCTGCATGGCCTTAGGCCTGTCAGTGATTTAGTGTCTTATCATTATAAAGAATGTCCCCCAGGCGGGGGCACCACAATGCCTATCTGACCTCCCTTCTCGTGGCCGGCAGCTGGGCTTTAACGTTTTTCTGGGGTCTCCTTGGCTAAGAGGAGGTTCATTCAGTTGGCTCAGGGTTTAGGATTTTATTTAGTTCATACAGTACAGGCTCGGTGAATACGGGGATGTGCCCAGGTGTGGTAGCTTCCGGGGCCGCTGTGGCAAAGTCCCACAGACCGGGTGGCTTGAACAACAGACACTTGTCTCACAGTCCTAGAGGCTGGAAGCCTGAGACCAGGGGTCTGCAGAGCTGGTTCCTTCTGAGGCTTCTGTCTTTGGCTTGCGGATGGCCCTCTTCTCCCTCTGTCTTCATGGCCCTGTCCTGTGTGTGTCTGTGTCCATACTGCTTTTCTTACAAGGACACCAGTCAGATTGGATCAGGGCCCACCCTAATGTCCCCATTTTACCTTAACTACCTCTTTAAAGCCTCTATCTCCAAATACAGTCACAATCTGAGGTCCTCGAGCTAAGACTTCAACATATGAATTTCAGGGGACACAGGTCAGCCCAAAACACCCACTGCACAGTGGGTGGTGGTGCTGGGTTGGAAGCCAGGCCCGGGGAGCCCCCAGCGGTGCCTCCATGTCCACATGCCTCCCTGCCTCGTGATGGGTGGGGATTTGCACAGGGACGAATCTGGGCTGCTCACTTTCTCAGTCCAGCCACCCTCGTGGCCTCTTCAGGAGGCCTTTGTTCATCTGCCTGCTGAGAAAATTTCTCTTCTCCAGGGATTCAGGAATGTGTTTATTGGCTGGTCTGAAAAGCATAAATGTAAACTTTATAACGGCATTTAAGTGTTACTTTTATGTGATCTCGTAACCGTCAATGCCACATTTAAAGTGCTGTTATTTCGGCGCAGCATCCCCGTGGAGCACTGTAGGACGAGGGACCGCGGTGAGCGCGTCATTCGCTCATTCGGCAAGGCCCGTGCATGCTCGAGCCTGGGCTGGGCAACAGGTGTTTGGGAGTGACTCAGAAACAGCCCCCACCCTCAAGGATGGACGCAGAGATGCACAGGGAGCTGGCCGTAAACAGCACTTGGCACGCTGCATCAGAGAGTTTACAAAACAGTGTGGGGACAAGAGGGGCCTGCGAAGGCTTCATGGAGGCAGCTTTGGAGCTGGCACTCAGGGATCCTGCTGTCTGGAGAGGCAGTGAATGGTGCTCACGTAGTCCCATGTGTCCAGCCACACTCATGAGCATCCTGAGTGGGGCAGAGTCCCCAGCTTGGCAAGGCCCACAGTCTGAGGGGTGTGGGCAGGGGGCGGTGGTCAGGACACAGGCCAGAGCTGGACTGTGCAGGGTCCAGTCGCTGTCCCCACTCACCAGCTGGAGGTTCCTTCATCCTGCCCTCAGGGGCTGCCGGCCTCAGTGGGTGGGGCGGGAGGGTTGGCATTTGGGTAGGATCTGAGTGGTGCTGGAGAGAATTCTGCAGGGCTCTGGGAGTCCAGGGAGGTGGTGACCCAGGCAGGGCCATGGGAGGCTTCCTTCCCCTGCGGGAATATGGAGGGAGGTAGAGGCAGAGGGGTCCCGGCAGTGGGTCCAGCATGTGCACCAGCTGGCCCTGACCGAGGGCCAGCCTGGTGGGTGCCCCCAGTCCGCAGCCAGCCTTGCAACCTCCACCACGTTCTTCATCCTTCCATGCTTTGCTCAGTCCACAGCTAGTTACTGAGCAACTACTGTGTGCCTCATTCTGTCCTAGAAGCCTCGATGCTCTGGAGATCCAGGGCTCTCTCCTGGAGCTCGTATAGGCAACGAACACCATGAGATTAACATATGTATGTATTCAGTAGCAAGAAGTGTCCGGAATAACCTAAAACAGGAGAGGTGGGAGTAGTGGGAGTCGGGGTGACCCCTTAGGAAGGTGGTTGGCAGCAAAGGGCTTGGCGTAGGTGCCACGGAATGAGGATGAGGAAGCAGACCCTGGAGCCCTGGCAGAGCGTTCCAGGCATAGGGCTCAGCGTGGGTGACGGTGCCTGTTTGTCAGGGCCGAGGGAGGATGACCCGTCAGAGGTTGCTATGGGTTAGCCCTGTGGGCCAGGGGAGGATTGGGCTTGTGTTTTGGATACTACAGAGCTCTTGGAAGTTTTATTTTGGTTTTCTTGTATATTTTTCTTTGGTATTTATTTAGTGAATCATTTATATCAGTGTAGACTCATGGATACTTATTTTATACTTGAGATTATAATCCAGTACTACTTTGTTTATTTTGTTGCTCTGACTGTTCCAGCTTCGGCTGTTGGGGTCCCTTTCAGGTGGCTCCTGTGTCTCTTTGACCTGCCCCATCATTGTGGGTTTTTGGTGTTGTTGTTTTTAAGGAATTGGCTTATGTGCTTGTAGACGGGAAACCCGAAATATAGAGGGCAGGCCGGCAGGTAGGGTTGACCTTGCGTCTTGAGTCCCAAGGCAGCCTGATGGCAGAGCTCCTTCTTCCTCAGGGGACCGCAGTCTTTCTCTCAAGGCCTTCCACAGATCATGGACACATCTGCTTTCCTCAGAGTCTGCTGATGTAAATGTTAATCTCATTTAAAAAATACCTTCACAGCACCATCCAGACTGGTGTTTGACCAAATGACTGGCTACCGTGGCCCGGCCAAGTTGACCCACAAAATCAACCACCACAGAGGTTGAGAAATGAGCCCAGGGAAACACAGCTCATCACAGCTGATTTGGGACCCGTCCCTGACCCTTGCGACCCCAGGTCGCTGTCAGCATTAACCAGGGAGTTAGGGCAGCGTTGCCCCCGGGAGGGAGACTTGGCAGAGGCACTTTGTCCGTCACTGGGAAGATCCTGTTGAATTCTTAGGGTTCTGGATTTCTGGTCCTAAATGCATTAGGAAAAGACTCTGACTCCTGCCCCACAGCGAGGTGGACAGACGTCGACTGGTTGTCTGGTTTTGTTTCTATGACTGTGTTTGAAGGAAGGAGATGTTGAGCTTGTGCATTTGCCTAGGTTGGTTTTATTTGCCACTTTCCCTGCTGTTATAAGGAAGGATTTATCAATACCCAAGTGACATTGTAAAACTCCTCACCTAAAATTAATTTTAACATGTTGGTATGCTGTAAACAATGTGGTCTGGGGGAAATGTTGCTGTTTTCCATGGAAGCAGCTTGTGCATTGGAGACAATTCGGTTCTTCGGAGACTGGTAGTATCTAGAAAACAGACGGATCGTCAAGGGTTCCTGTGGAGTGTGGGTACTGCGTGCTTTTTGAAATGAAAAGGATGAAGAAAGCATTTTAAAGTGCTTTAAGAACACATTCCCTTGGTACATTTTACAAATAATGTTTTGATTGTTTGCTGATTAGACTCCGGTGGGATTGGCCTGGCATCCGCAGGGCACAGGCTCTGGCGCCAGGTCGGGGGTGAAGCTGGCACTGTCGCTTGGCAGCCCCTCATTCCGATGGGTCACTGGGATTGTCTTTGAGCCTTGGCTGCCTTGTGACAAAACGGAGGCGGGAGCCTGTCTCCTCCCTGGGACTGTGGGAAGTTAATGTGGGGATGGCCCCGGGCCGCAGCCCATGCTGGGTCTCAGGTCCACAGTGATGTCGCCCCCACACCCCAGACAGAAGCCTAGTCCATCTGCTCTAACCCAGAGTTCGTGGTAGGGGGGCACTGGAAATGTATTTCTGCTTTAAAATCTTTTCGCCCTTGGTGAGAGATGATTTCTGCTGGGGTGTTTAGTGACTGGTCCACTGGCCTTCCTCATACATCTGCCAGTTGGAAGGGGTGTCAACGGCTTGACGCTCCTCTCCAACATCTTCAGGTGTTTCCAACTTCCAGGAGACCAGTAGGAAAGATTCTAGGTGGGGTGCCCGGAGTGGGGAGCGATGGGAGGGTGGGACCCCCGAGGGGAAGGTCCCGGGTGCGGGGAGGCTGCCGCCGGGGCATGGCCGGCTCTCCAGGCCCGACCCTGACCCTGACTGGCTCTCTCGCCGCTTGGCTGCAGGTGGGCAAGCTGCGCGAGCGGCTGCAGGAGGCCAAGCTGGAGCGCGAGCAGGAGCAGCGGCGGCACACGGCCTACATCTCAGAGCTCAAGGCCAAGCTGCACGAGGAGAAGACCAAGGAACTGCAGGCGCTGCGCGAGGCGCTCATCCGGCAGCACGAGCAGGAGGCGGCGCGCACCGCCAAGATCAAGGAGGGCGAGCTGCAGCGGCTGCAGGCCACACTCAACGTGCTGCGCGACGGCGCGGCCGACAAGGTCAAGACCGCGCTGCTGGCCGACGCGCGCGAGGAGGCGCGCAGGGCCTTCGACGGCGAGCGCCTGCGGCTGCAGCAGGAGATCCTGGAGCTCAAGGCAGCGCGCAAGCAGGCCGAGGAGGCGCTCAGCAACTGCATGCAGGCCGACAAGACCAAGGCGGCCGACCTCCGCGCCGCCTACCAGGCGCACCAGGACGAGGTGCACCGCATCAAGCGCGAGTGCGAGCGCGACATCCGCAGGCTGGTACGTGCCGCGTCCCTCCCCAGCTCGCTCGCACGCACCTTCCTTTCGCAAGCAAGCGGGAAAAGCAAAAGCGGAGTCTTGAGGACCGACGGTGCTCTGGGCATTGTTCGAGACGCTGGGGTTTCTGGAGGTCCCTGCCGTCGTAGGTGTGGCAAGGCTCTGGGGCTGCAGGTCTCCTCTCTTGGTATGTGAACCTTGGCAGATCACAAACTGCTCAGAGCACGGTTTCCTCGCTTGTAAAGTGAGGTTAGTACACGACAGCTAGGCATGTTGTGGGAAAGCACGGTGGTGGCTACCAAAGCGCTGGGCATTTATGATTCATTTTATTTAAAGAGCGGTGAGCAGACTTCACCTGCAGGTAAGATGTGGTGCGTAGGGGCAGGACTACACAGCCTTCCTGCCTCAACAGCTAGGGGAGAACGTAAGTTGGAAGCGATCGTAGTTTTAAAGATATTGGAGAGCTGTGGAAGGTGGGGGCGAAATTCCCGAGGGAAGGGCTTGGGTGGGCTGAGAGTTGCTGGCTGCTTTCTTCCCTGGGGGCATCTGCTGCTTCCTAGTGTGGGCTGAGGATTGGGGTCCCCAAGTAAAAATACTCCATTGGGGATTAGAGAGATGAGGATGGCTTCTTGCCATCTCAGGGTTGGCGTGGAAGAATGGAAAACAGGGGCACCCCAAACCAGGCTAGCTTACTCCATAGAATGTCCACGGAATGCTGGGGTGGTAGGCGAGGTCAGTGAGCAGGGATGGAAAGGGGGATAGCAGCTCCCACAGCCTCAGCCGACGTGGCAGACAAAGCTCTCTAGAGGGACAGGCCGCCACGAGCACACAACCAGTCTGCTCCTCAAGGCGTTTGTCACACCTCGAACCTGTGTGGTGCAGGAGGCTAAAAAGTGAAGTAAGCTAAGATCCTCAGACCGGGTCAGACAACAACAGTGACATTACAAGGCATACATCTTAATTATGAGGGCAAGTTTAGATTGAGCGGAGAGAATGGGGAAAGCTGCACCATACGAACACTAACCAGAAGCAAAGCTGGTCTGGCTGTGTCAGCGTCAGACACTTTAAGGAAAGAAGTAATATTACAGATGCATAGGGACAATTCCTAATCAGGGGGTCAGTTCAGTAGCAATGTACTTAATTTTTTCTTTTATTCATTTTGAAATTTAGTTATTATCAAAACTAAAAAGAAAAATAGACAAACCCACAGTTGGGGATTGGACATACTTCTGTCAGAAAGCAATAGAATGTGCAGACAAAAAATGAATAAAGATATGCAAGATTTGAACAACACAATTAACCAGCTTGAACTAAACCGACAGGACACCCTATTCCAGCAGCTGCAGAATACTACTCTTTTCAAGGGGATGTGACACTTTATCAAAATAGACACATTTCAAAATTTGTGGGTTGTAAGTAGCCCTTAGAGGAAAACATTTTAGACAAAAAGAAGAAATGCTAGAAATGAAACACCTGAGTTTCCATCTCAAGAAGAAAGAAAGAGACCAGCACATTAAACTCCAGGAAAGCAGAATGAAGGAAATACAAAGAGCAAGAAAGATTGGAAAGAAGTCAATTAAGGAAAATCAACACATTCAATAGAAAATTAAAATTGATAAATTGATAAGCCCTGACAATACTGGTAAAGCAAACAAGGGACTGTAAGTCACCGATGAAGTGTCAGAGGGAGAGGCCGTGGGCCCTGCTGGCATTAACAGCATCGCGAGCAGCATTCGTCTATACACTTGAAACCGGGGTGACATGAGCAGGTCCCTTGAATAAGCACAACTTATCAAAACTGGCACTGCAAGAAATAGGAATGTGAGTCATCTATAGCTGTTAGAGAAATTAAACATGTAATTAATAATTTTCCCATAAAGAAAAGCCCAGACCTAGATGTCTTCACAGGTAAATTTATTCAAGTACTTAAGGAATAAATAAAACTAAACTCTTCCATAAAACAGAGAAACAGAAACATTACTCACTTATGAAACCAGTATAACTCTGATTCCAGAACCAATATTACAAGAAAAGAAAATTTTTGTATTACCTCTTATGAACAGATATAAGAATACTAATAAGATATTAACAAATCAAATCTAGCAATATATGGAAAGACTAGTAAGTCATGCCCAAGTTGGATTTATTCTAGGAATATAGTTTAGCATAATATTCTAAAATCAGTCACTATAATTCAACATAGTAGTACAATAAAGGAGGAAAAATTCATATGATCATCTTAATAGATGCAGAAAGATCACTTGATAAAATTCAACTTCATGATATAAATTCTCAGCAAACCAGGAGTAGAATGAAATTTTCCCTAATCTGATAAATGGTCTATCAAAAACCTATTACTGGCTGGGTTCAGTGGCTCATGCCTGTAATCCTAGACTTTGGGAGGTCAAGGTGGGAGGATTCCTTGAGCCTGGGAATTCAAGACCAGCCTGGGCAACATGTTGAGACCCTGTCTCTATAAAAAACTTAAAAAGCAAGGCATGGTGGGATGTGCTTGTGGTCCCAGCTACTCAGGAGACTGAGGCAGAAAGATCGCTTGAGCCCAGGAGTTGGAGGCTGTAATGAGCTATAATCACACCATTGCACTCTGCCTGGGTGACAGAGCAAGACCCTGCCTCTAAAAACAACAACAACAACAACAACAACAACAACAAAAATCCCTATGACTAACAACGTACACAATGGTGAAATATTGAACATTTCCCACCTGAGTTCAAGGCCAAAACGAGATGTGCACTATCACCACTTCTATTCAGCATTGCACAGGCTAGGATATCAAATACAAAAGACAATAAAAGAAAAGTTTTAAAGATTAGAGAAAAAGGAAAACTCATTATCTGTAGATGCTATGATTGTGATGTAGAAAACCCAAGAGACTTAGCTTATTCCTGCTGCTATAACAAAGTACCACAGATTGGGTAATTTTTAAATAATAGAAATTTATTTCTCACAATTCTGAAGGCTGGGAAGTCCAAGATCAAGGTGCTGGCAAGTTCAGTGTCTGTTGAGGGCCTCGTCTCTGCTTCTAAAGATGGTGCCTTGAATGTTGTGTCCCCATGTTGTGGAAAGGGCAGGAGGACAGCAGAGACCCAGCCAGCTCCCTTGCACCTCTTTTATGAGGTCATTAATCCCATTTGTAAGGGCTCTTTCCTCATGACTCAATCACCTCCTAATGGCCCTACTTCTTAAGACTGTCACATTGGTGATTAAGTTTCAACATAATGGATTTTGAGGGAACACATTCAGATCATAGCAAGACCTTACAAACTATTAGAATTAATAGTGAATTTATCAAAGTCTCTAGATACAAGGTAAGTACACAGAAATGGTTTCTATATACTCACAGTGAACAATTGGAAAGAAACTTTTAAAAAATATCAATTACAAAAGAGCACAAAAAATTCAGATACCTAGGAATAAACCTAACTAAAGTTGTGTAGGATGTCTACCCTAAAAACCATAAGACATTGCTGATAAAATAAAGGAGACTATCTTAGTCCGTTTTGCATTGCTATAAAGGAAATACTTGAGGCTGGGTAATTTATAAAGAAAAGAGGTTTATTTGGCTTATGGTTCTCCAGACTGTATAGGAAGCATGGAGCTGGTGTCCGCTTCTGGTGAGGGCTTCAGGGAGCTTTTACTCATGGTGGAAGGGGAAGGGTTAGCAGGTGTCACAGGGGGAGAGGAAGGGAGCAAGGGAGCGGGGAGGAGGTGCCCGCCTCTTTTGAACAATCAGATCTCAGTAGGCGCCAGTAGAGCAAGAACTTACTACCTCGAGGGCAGCAGCAAACTGGCCACGAGGGATCCACCCGCCATGACCCAGACACCTCCCACCAGGCCCCACCACCAACACTGGGAATCAAATTTTGACATGAGCTTTGGAGGGAAGGGAACAAATGCCCACACTATATCAGAGACCTAAATAAATGGAGAGAGATACCATTTTCGTAGATGAGAAGACTTAATCTATATGTAAGTTCTTCCATAATTGGTCTATAGATTCAGTGTACTCTATGACTAAAATCCCAGCAGACTCTTTGGTAGACGTTGGGAAGCAGATTCTAAATTTGATAAAAACAATTTAAAGGACATGGAATCACAATCTTGAAGAAGAAAAAAACTGGAGGTCTTGTACAACCTGTAAGAAAGCTTACTGCACAGCGGCAGCAATGGACACAGTGAGGCTGAGGATGGCAGGTCAGCGGGACAGGGAGTCCAGACACAGACCTATGCGTGTGTGGCCACTTGATTTAGGAAAATGAGAGCACCGCAGTTTACCGGGGAGAGGATGACTTTTCAGTAACCGGGGCTGGAACAGCGGGATGTCTGCAAGAAAAATTAGAACAGGAATACTGACCCTTATGCCACCCATAAAGATTGATTCACAGTGGGCCTTAGTTCTAAATGTAAAAAGTAAAACAATAGAGCTAGTAGTAGAAAACAAAACTATTTTCATGATCTTGAAGCAGCTAAATATTTCTTAAGCTATTTGCATGAATACACTATTCAGAAAGGGTTGTACATTGGACATGAAAGGATTTTTGTTTATCAAAGGACACCAATAAAGGAGATAAGGAAAACTACAGACTGGGAGAAGATATTCAGTACATATGCCACAAAGACCTGTTGTGCAGATTATAAAAATTACAAAACAATAAAAATAATTCAAAGAATTGGCAAAACCTTGAAAAGGGTATTTCAAAAACAGGATAAGTAAATGACTGAAAAATACATGAAAAGGTGCTCAACCTCATTGGTCATCAGGAAACCACAAATTTAAATTACAGGTAGATACTTCACATCCACTAGAACGACTGTAATAAAAAAACCATAGCAAGCGCTGGACAGGATGACATGGCTGGGGGGATCATAAAATGGTGTAGCCACTTTGATAAATGGTTTGGCAGTTTCTTAAAGAGTTAAACACAAATTTACCTACTGGCTCAGCAGTTCCACTCCTGAGTACCCACCGGAGAGAAATGAAAACACATGTCTATATAAAGACTTGTACGTGACTGTTCTTAGCAGTGTTGTTCATAATCAACGAGTGGAAACACCCCAGATATCCACCAATTGGTGAATGGATAAAATGTGGCGTATCCATATAATAGAATGCTATTGATTAATAAGAAGGAATGAAATGTTGATACACGCTACAGCATGGATGAACCTCAAAAACATTCTGAATGGTAGAAGCTAGACACAAAAGACCCTCCTATTCTCTGACTCCATTTATATGAAATGTCCTGAATAGTCGAGTAGAGACAGAAAGTGGGTTAGTGGCCGACTGGGGCCAGGGATGGGAGCAGGGATTAGCTGTACATGCGCAGGAGGGATCTTAGCGGGGTGGTGAACATGTTCTAAAACAGATTACAATGACGGTTGCACAACTTGGCAAATTTACTAACAATTGAAGATTTTATCATATATAAATTATGCCCTGAAGTGTTTAACATAACAAAAATTGGAAATCCAGGATATTTAAATAGCACTGATAAAAATTTAATGGTGGATCTTGTATTTGCATTTAAAAATAACCTGTATTTCTAAGAGGGAGAAAAGCTCACAGACAACTCTACATGACCACCAGGATGGCTAAATTTAAAAAGCTAACAGTGCCAAGAAATGACAAGGATGTGGAGCAACTGGAACTCTCATATATTATCTCATACATGAAAGTGCTACAAAATAAAACAAAACCTGTCAACTCAGAATTCCATATCTAGCAAAAACATTCTTTGAAAAATACAGGTGAAATAAAGACATTTTCAGATAAATGGAGGTAAGATGATTTCTCACTAGAGCCTATATCACCAGAAATGCTAAAGGAAGTTCCTAAGATGAAGGGAAATGATGCCAAATAGAAATTTAATTCTATAGGAAGGAAATGAAGAACATCAGAAATGGACAAATGGGAGTAAAGGTATGAGACTGTCTTTTTCTTAATTTCTTTAAAACACAAATGACTTTGAAGCAAAACACTAATTATATTGTGGGGTTTACAACACGCAGAAGTAAGTGTGTAAAACAGTATTACAAAGGATAGGAGTGTGTGGTTGGTGGGAAATGGACTTGGCACTCTGCAGAGTCCTTAAATCGTACCTGACATGATGCACGGCACTGTTAATTCAAGAAGACTGTGGCAAATTAAGGACTAAAAAGTAGCACAGAGAGGCACAGCTAAAAAGCTAATTAATAGAGGAACTAAAATGAGATACTGAAAATAAGCGTTTATTTATACTAAGAGAAGGTAGGGAAGAAGGATCAGAGAAAGAAAAACCAGATGGGACAAATAGAAAAGAGATGGCAAATGGCAGAATTGAAGAAATCATAGCAGTAGTTACATTAAATGTAAGTGGACTAAACCAATTAAAAAGCAGAAATTGACTGGATACAAAAGTCACACTTTAAAGCCCCACTTTCCCTAAAGTAAAAGAATAGGAAATATGCAGTGCAAACAGTAAACAACAGAATGGATACAGTTGTGTTCAGTCAATGGAATATTACATAATAATATGAAAGAATACATTTCTGACACACACATGAACGTGGATCAATTTCACAGCCCTAATGTCAGAACAAAAGCAAAGAAGATCAGCACAAAACCTGCATGCTGTGTGATTCCATTTATATGACGTTTGAGGGGGTAACGCTAATCCATGGCGCCATCCCCTCTGGGGATGGGGTTGATTAGGAGGGGAGGGGCCCGTCTTCTCAAGTGTTAAGAATGTTTCATATTTTGACCTGGGCGGTGGATGCATGAAGTGTGTACAGACACAGGCAGGCCCTGATTTGCATGTTACTGTGTTAAGTGAGACTCATGCATGTTAGAACCATGTTCTCAAACTCCAAACTCCCCGCTACACGCTCAAGCTCTCTCTGATTCAGTCACAGACTTGCTTTTCTGTCCTACCAATGTAAATGAGCCACAAAGCACAATTTCATTTTAATTATTCTTTCTGATTCCACAGAGAGAGCTTTCATAATCCCTAAAATATTCAAACAAGAACCTGCTTTCACAATCCCTAAAATATTCAAAGCAAAACAAGAAGCTGACACCCTGATACTGAGTGATCTTGATCAAAGGCAACCGGATTGCTTCCCCCCTGTCGCCTCGCAAGTGTCGGTCTGGCTTTTCCTGTGGCAACTTGATTGACTCACCACCATTTGTCAAATAATGATGAAAATTAACATTTCCCATTGCATTTATTGTTGCAAAATGGGGCATTGATGTGTAAAGCTTGCCCCGTCCTTACAGAGTTTTCTGAGGGTGGAAGTATATGTAGAGCCTTCTTAATCGAAAGATCCAAAGTCTGAATGCTTCAAAATCTATAACTTTCTGCATGTCGACATGATGGCACAAGTGGAAAATTCCGCACCTGACCTCTTGTGACAGGTTGCAGTCAAAATGCAGGCGTACAACACACAGGTTATTTAGCGTCTCCAAGGGAAAAAGATCTGTGCACACCAGATTCCCTCACACTGCATGCCCGTACGTTATTTTCTCACTGTGTTATTGGTATGTGTGACTAGTGTAAGAAATGATTGCTATGGGTAGCATATACATTCAGAGTCAGGAATTATGGTGATGCCACCCGACCACAGATGGGCCACATGGGTGGCTGAGATAGTGACACCTTTATTTTCTTATGGTTCAGTGTATGCAAACTTTGTTTCATGCACAAAATTATAAAAATATTGTGTAAAGTTACCTTCAGGCTATATGTACAAAGTGTATATGAAACAAATGAATTTCATGTTTAGACTTGGATCCTCTCCCCAAGATATCTCAGTATGTATATGCAAATATTCCGAAATCCAAAAAATTCCAAAACCTGAAACACTGCTGATATCAAGCCTTTTGGATAAGGGATACTCAACTCATACTCCTATTTTACAGGGTAAAATTTGAGTGGGAATTATATACTTTGTCTCAGGCCATTGATCCTCTTTAAAAACTCAATTACAAATGATGAATTAAAAGCAACATCCAGTGGGATCTGAAAATGAACTTCTGTTGTAATGATAAAGGCAAATATTACCCTACTCCCAGTTTCCCCAACCGAGTATTTGATGCACAGATGCCATGCAGGGAACTAGAACAATAAGGAGTGCAGATATAGAGGGGAAACATTCCTAAAACAATGTGGCAGAGGGTAAATATCCTCAATGTACAAAGAGTTTACCAAATTTATAAGAAAACACCTCAATTCATAATTAAACAATGGTAAGGCACCATTCACAAAGAAGAAAAGCAATGCCTATTAAACATAAAAATAAGTGCAGCCTCACCAGTCATGAAATTAAAACAGCAAGATACTACCATTTCCTATCAAATTAGCCAAGATTAACACAAAAAGGTCGGAGATAATTCAGGTGTCAAAGGGGAAGACAATGAGGTCCTTCTGCAGGTGGCTCTCTGCCTCCAGGTCTTTGCACAGGTACTTCCATGTCATTGGCCAGGAGCTCTCTGACCCCACCCCCATCTTTGCACGGCTGGCCTGACTCCTGTGACCCCTCTGCAGGGAGGCTTGGCCTGAGCACCGTCCAGACCAGCCCGAGTCACTGTCACACGCCACCCTTTCCCATCCTTGCCACAGCAATCTTCCTCATCTGATATTTTCATGTCTGTCTCTTAATTTGTTGCTTGTGTGTCTCCCCCTTCTGGGATGCAAGTTCCCCGAGGCCCGGGACTGGGTCTGTTTTGTGTTGTGCAGCCTCAGAGCCTGTGCACTGTGGTGCATGGGAGGGGACCCATGCCTCTGTGGAAGTACAGCTTTATGTGCCCTCCTGCCTTTAATGTGCTAATGCCACCGAAGGGAACATGCAGAAGCACACCCCGAATCCCACGTGTAGTCGGATCATACTGTGTGTGTTGTGCCGCTGGTCTGTCTGCGTTCACATTTGCTGTCAGGACAATGGATGGCATTTACGACAAGCCATAGGGACTTGGGAAAGCGGACATGTTATAAGGTGACAAGTGAGAAAAGAGGACGCACAGCTGTGCACACAGAGCTCCATCTTGCAGAGAAGTCGAATGGGGGGAGGCAGGCGACGGGCCGCAGAGGCTGTCTCTGGATGCTGAGGTCACGAGTAGTGTGTTTCCTTCTCTATTCGTGCTTGTATTTTTCATTTGCTAATGATGAGTGTGATTCTTTTTATAATGAAGGGAAAATTTTAGAAGAGTGCTGCTGTTGGGAAACAGTTTGAGAAGGCAGGAGAAGTCGAGCCACAGGCAATACTGGGCCTTGAGATCCCAAGTGGGCGAAGGCAGCTGACGGGCAGCCCACGCTGTGTGCCGGCGGCTCCTGAGACGTCCTGGGCGCAGAGGCTTGTTTTCAGTTTGTGTGTTCGGTGGTTCCCTGCCAAGGCTGCGTGCTGAGCCTCTGGGCTTGGGCTGTGTGCTCAGCATGGTTCCTCCTGTCAGCTGGGTAGCAGGAAGAGTGGCTGGTTTCTGGTCTGTGGCCCTTTCACATCTAACTTGTGGCAGCTGGGAGACAGAGGAGAGTGTTTTCCTTTTTTTTTGCCAGAAAATTATAGAAGAGAGGCCATATTTTTTCTGGTGCACTCCATTTGGTGAGCACCTGCTATGAGCTAGACCCTGGGCTAGCACAGATTTTTGGGGATTTTATTTTATGCTTTTATAAAACCATAATGGTTGTTTTTAAAACTCATGAATGGAGAGCATCATTCGTTCAGCACATGTTCCCTGGATGCCTGCTGGGCCAGTGTCCCCTGGCCTTGTCATCCTCAGGGAGCTGCCAGTCTAGCGTCTAGAATAGGTGACACCCCTCCCACGTGGTCAGTCCCGGCTCAGGTGGTGAAGGGCTCAGCCGAGGTAGCAGAGAGGAGGGAAGGCGGAGCCTCCCTGGGGGTGGGACTCTGCACAGGTTGACCAGACCTGTCGAGTGGTGGCGGAAGGGGGCCCAGGGTCAGGATGTGTGCTCCCGACCCCAGGAAGCCCCGTCTCCTTCTCCTTTGAGGAAAGTGCCCTGTTTCAAGTGAGAGACGATTTGTCTATACTTTTGGGGCATGGCAGCTATGCCTCCCCTTACAGGTGGACGTCATTCACTGTAATTGGGAGTTGTCTGTGATTCATGACCCCACACTTTAAGAGACAGCCACCCTTTATGTGGCGACTGTCTTGAATGGAATTTGATGGTGTTTGGAGCTCTTGCTTTGCCATTCTACGCAGTCCTCATCACCTGCCTTGGAAACAACAGCACATGCTCTTGACTTACTGCAGCAGGTGTGAAAACAGCAAATGTGCATTTCTCCTTATTCACCGTCTGATAAACGTCTCTCTGCTTCTGCTCTTCTCCATCTGATACCTGTCACTCCACAGGCGCATCTGTTGCCTGTGGAGACACGTGGAGGGTGGACTGCCTGTTTCATTTCCTTGCCAGCCAGTTGGATTAGAAATGCAAGAAGGCTTTCAGACGTGTGCTTACACATTAGGATGCCTCCTAAGGAAGGCAAGAAGAAAAGGTGGTTGTGGTCAACGTGGAGTGGCGACAGACACTCTGGTTTCTGGGCTCGTTCCTTAGATCAGTTAGGACCAGGTCTGGCTGTGTGCCATGGAGACTCCCAAATACACAGGGGCTGGGCTTGGAAGTCTTAGTTCTGTCTCTCCTGGAGTCTGGAGGTTGCAGTCAAGTTCTGGGGGCTGCACAGAGTTGTGAGGGACACAGGCCTCTCCCAGCTGTCCCCTCGGGGGCTCTGGGATGTGGCCCCTCATCCCCATGGAGCTCCAGACACCACACCTTTGTCCCAGGTTGGCAGTGGGCGGACAGGGGAAGAAGAGCGTAGGGTCTTCATCTGAGAATGCTTTTCTTTTAGGAGGTTGCACACAGCCCTGCTCTTTGGCCAGAACGCGGCTATAGAGGGGCTGGGAAACGTAGCTCTCGCGCTGCGTGCCCTGCAGCGCCTAACGGATCCCCGGGCGCTGCTCTGTTACTGTCCCAGGGCAGCCGTGGGACAGATTACCATGGACTGGGTGGCTTACAGCAAGGGAAACGCACTCTGTCACGGTTCTGGAGGCTGGACGCCCGCAGTCCAGTGTCAGCGGCGCCGTGCTCCCTCTGAAGGCTCCAGGGCCGGGTCCTTCCTGGCGTCTTCCAGTTCTGGTGGTGGCCGGCAGTCCTTGGCCTTCCGTGGCTCTCGGCGGCATCACTCCAGTCTCCGTTCTGCACGTGGCTTTCTTCCCAGGACGTCTGTATCTTGCCCTCTTCTTTTAAGGACACGGGTCAGTGGATTTAGGGCCCACCCTAATCGTCCTAATTGACATCTTCATTATGTCTGCAAAGGCCTTATTTCCAAGGTCACATTGTGACTTTCTGGGTCAACATGAATTTTGGGGGGCATTGTTCACCCCACTACGGGTACCAAGGAGGAGAGTGAGAATGGATGTTGGGGTCGTGGCCTCTGCTTCAGTCTTTGATCCCCCACACTTTGTGGTGAAGTGGAGCTCACCAAATTGTTCACACATCGGGGGGCTTGTTGGCAGCTGGCTGAGCGGTGGTTTCCACTGAGATGCACGTCTTGGGGGACCCGACTGCCAAGGAGGGACCAGACTCTGTTTCCATGGGGTAGAGGGGCCAGTGAGGGCTTGGAGAGGCCGACCTCAGTTTGGGTCTGTGTTCTGCTGGCTAGAGCATGGGCACTCTGCCCTCACCGCACCTCAGGCTTGTGTGTAACACGGGATCCATGGGGTCTGCCTTGACGGTCTTTTGGAGACTGAGTGAGAGAGTGTCTCTTAAGTACAAATCATACCTAGCTCGCACTAGCATGTAAGAGAGAAGTGATAGCCATCATTAAGTTTGTTGTTTTTTCCCAAACTCTCTGTCAATTAGGATTTTTTTGGTTGCAAGTGACAAAAATTGCACCTCAAACCAGCTTAAACCAGGAGAGTGTCGGCTCTTGTAACTGTGAAGCTGTAGGGTTAGCTGCAGGGACTGCTCCAGGGCCACTAGTGATGTCACCCAGGATCCGGGTGTGTCAGGCTCTGCCCTGCCTTGTGCTGCGTTGTTCTCAGGCTGCGGGTGCTCACGCTGTGCTGGTGAGGTGCCACCACAGTGCCAGACCCCACATCCTCCCGTCCAAGTACTAACCAGGCCCGGCCCTGCTTAGCTTAGCGTCTGAGATCAGATGCGATCGGGGTGGTATGGCCGTAGACCAGACCCCACATCCTTACACCGCACAGCCCAGAGTTTCCCAGCTCCTAAGGAAAAGCAGGAGGGTCCTAGAGGCCCTCTTCAGGCCATTGGCTCTGATTGGGTCGCATGTCCATCCCCGGGTCGGTGACTTTTAGGGACAGGGGATGCAGGTGGCATGAGGCAGTCAGTGACTGCCCTGGAATGTGGACCAGTTTCAGTGCTGTCCCTCTCCTAAGCCACATGCTGACACTGAGAATGTGGGAGAAGGGGAAGTGTGTGCTGGGAGGGAACTGAGGAATGTCCTGCACACCTGGTGAGCAGTTCCGGAAGCTCGGGAAGCTCCGTGTCAGTGATTCACCACTTTGTCGGGGTGCTGGGGGCTTGGGGGCGAGGATCACTAAGAGCTCAACTTGGGAGCCGGACGTGAAGTCAGCACATCTTGAGAGTGCCCGGCATTAGCTGTGTGAGCTTGGCCAGTCTCTTAACCTCGGGAACCTTTGGACTCTCGCTGGGAAAATAGAACCGTCTAGATGGCGTTGGCTCCAGAATGTATTCTGCATTGTGGATGCCACGTCTGCTCGTCGAGAATACTCTCTAGGCACCTTTTCCATGGCGGTTGGGGTGTGAGCCCTCTGCTCTCCTTTACCAGGATAACGGTGCTCTCCTAGGTTGGGAATGTGGGGTCCCGGAGATGCCGTGCTTGCCGTGGTGCTGCTTTCTCCGGGGGACTGGTGGGAGGCAGAGCTGGGTGCTGAGGGGGACAGCCTCGAACCCCCCCGCCCTGGCTGAGCAGGCTGTTAACTTGCAACACCCCCGGCTGCTGCTGCTGGCTGCCTTCGCTTTAATTCGCCTTTCTTCCCTCCTAGCGGTAATCATGCTGGAAGCTCCTCCAGTATTTGCTTATTTATTGCATTTATTGTCTGCCTCTCCCTCCAGTATGGAAGCCCCCAGGGCAGGGAACCCGATCTGTTTCCCAGCACCTGTTGGTGGCTCGGCTCAGTACCTGCTGAATGAACGGAAGCATGCCTGAGGGGTTTAAATTAATGAACTCCTTCGTCAAACGTTCTTACTGCTTCTGGGGTGGCATGACATTGGCAACAGTGTTTTCAGCGTCTTTAAGGATTCTTCCTGACAGCGAGGTGGTGCTCCTACCTTCCGGAGTTTGCGCTACTCTGGGCACTTGGGGTTTGGCCAGAGCAGGTGGGCGGTGGGTCACCCCCCGGGGGCACAGTGGGCACATCCCGTGGCTGCTTGCAGAGAAAGTGCACTGGCACCTGCTGGGCCCGAGTGTGCTGGGTGGCGGGTGGAGAGCATCCTTTTGTCTTCCACAGAAGGTGCCTCAGAGAGCTCCTAAGTACTGATACAAATTAGTACCTGGTTCACGGCTAGCACGTAAGAGGGAAGTGGGAGCCATGTCAGGTTTGTTGTTCTTTCTGAACTGTGTCAACTAGAATTCTTTGATTGCAAGTGACAGAAATTCCACATCAGAACTGTGACACTGAAGCACTTGGCAGGAAGACTTCCCAGTCTGGAATTTGGGGGTAACAATTCCCTCCTTTTCTAATCTCACTGATTTTTTAAAATCAGTTTTTAGTGGTCTGCTTTTGAAGTAAGACAGGCTCGTGTTACCGAGGGGCTGAAGGCACTGATGGGGGCAGCTGACACGCGGGATGCGCCCAGCGTGCCGGGCACCGTGCTGCGCTCCCCGTCGTCGGTCACAGCCCCCTTGCAGTCGGACAGGGCTGGTTCTGAAGTCTTGTAAGTGTCGGGGAGGTGGCCCAGCCTGCCCAAGGTCACACAGCAAGCGAGGGGGGGACGCTTCCCTCACTCCTGTCTTCCGCCAGAACAGGCTCTTAACCAGCGTTCTCGGCCGTGGCCATCTGTGTCTGAATTCGAGCAGCAGGATTTAGGACCAAGAGTTTGAGATTTTAATCAACTTAAATGTAACACACTCTAGTAGTACTGACTGACAAGAGCATTTGTCTTAGTTTCCTATGGCTGCCTTAACAAGTGACCACAAATTTTGTGGCTTAAAATGACAGAAATTTATTCTCTTACAGTTCTGAAAGCCAGAAGATTTATATCAAGGAGTACGTATGGCCATGCTTCCTCCTAAGGCTCTCGAGGAGGATCTTTCCTTGCCCCTTCCAGCTTCTGGGGTTGCTGGCAAACCTTGATGTTCCTGGCTTGTGGCTGCAGCATTCCAATCTCTGCCTCCATCTTCACGTAGCCTTTCCTGTCTGTGTGTGGCTTCTCCTCTTAGAAGGACACCAGTCATAAGGGCCCAGCCTATTCCAGTGCGACTTTATCTTAACTAATTGCATCTGCACTGACCCTAGCTCCAGATAAAGTCACATTCTGAAGTTCCAGGAAGGTCATGGACTTGGGGGATACCATTCAACCCTGTGCAGTGCCCTTACCGGGGCATCCAGAAAAAGTCCAAGTGGATGACCTGGGGCCGAAGCCTCCTCTGTACACTTCTCTTGGTGTTGCTTCCTTGGTGTCACCTTGTGTTCAGGCTGTGTCCCCTCTCTGACATTCCCAGGGAAGGCTAGAAAAGACTGCGCTGGGGGTGAGCTGGGGATTAAGTTCAAGTTTGTATGGGGAGAGTCTGAGTTCCCTTCGAGATCAGCAGGAGGTGCCAAGCAACCCGTTGGTTCTGTGACTCGGAGCCCAGAGAGAAGCCAGGCCTGGGGGTGCACATTTGTATTCAGTTGCATATGGTGAGGGAAATGCCACGGGGGAGACGCGGCTGCCCAGGGAAAGGACGCAGGGTGAGAAGAGACCCAAACGTTGGAAACTCCGGGTTTAATGGCGGTCTGTAAAGAAGATAGAAACTGAGAAGTCACCGTGGACAGGGAGAGGTAGCAGGGAAGGTCACAGAGGGGAAGGGCAGGATCAGGTGCCGGAGAGGAGTTGAGGGTGGGGACAGAAAGCTGCCCCGTGGGAGTGTGGCCAGGAACACGGGCAGCCTTGCAGGAGCTGTCTGGGCGGTAGAGTGGGGCTGTGACCAGACAGGAAAGGGTGGGTGACCTGGGGGAGACAGGGCTTGGGGGAGAACAGCTGACTCTGCAAGGACACTGAGCTGGGAGGGAACAGGCGGGGAGGCCAGGGCAGATGGAGGTTTTATTTATTTTATTTCATTTATTTCATTTATTTTATTTTATTTCATTAAGGTGAGAGAGGCATGAGCACAGATAAATGTCAGTGTAAGTGTTGGGTGAATATATAGATGCTTGAACCTGTGGCCGGCTCCTCTGCCCTGAGGGGATGTCTTAGTCCATTCGGTGTTACCATAAAGGAATGCCTGAGGCTGGGTAGTTTGTAAGGAAAAGAGGTTTATTTGACTCACATATAGAAACAGCATGGTGCTGGCATCTGCTCCTGGTGAGGCCTCAGGGAACTTCTAATCAAAGCGGAAGGCGAAGGAGGGCTGGCACCGCGTGCTGAGAGAAGGAGCAAGAGCGAGGGCAGGAGGTGCCAGGCTCTTTGTAACAATGAGATCTCCCAGTAACTAACAGAGAACTCACTCCTTGGGGAGGGTGCCCAGCCATTCATGAAGGACCCACGGTGACCCAAGCACCTCTCACCTCCAACACCAGGATCGGATTTCAACACCAGAGTCAGGGCCAGATGTCCAAACTCTGTCCCTGGAGGGGAGTGGTGCCTGGGCCTCGGGCTGAGTTACTCTGCGTCCCAGCTTTGCTCTTATCAGCTGGCCAGGGCGAGGGAGCTGCTTTGACCTCTTCCTGGGCCCAAGGCCTGGAGCAGGGGAGGAATTTCCCTGGTCACGAGCCCCTGTGATTGGTGGCGGCTTCTTCTCTTTTTCAGATGGATGAGATCAAAGGGAAAGACCGGGTGATTCTGGCCTTGGAGAAGGAACTTGGCGTGCAGGCCGGGCAGACCCAGAAGCTGCTTCTGCAGAAAGAGGCTTTGGACGAGCAGCTGGTTCAGGTCAAGGAGGCTGAGCGGCACCACAGCAGCCCCAAGAGGGAGCTGCCACCTGGGATCGGGGACATGGCGGAGCTCATGGGCGCACAGGTGAGGGCAGGGGCACACAGCCAGCCGTCCTTCCTCCCTCCTCTGGCTCCTCGCCTGCCCGGCGTCCCCTCTTCCGCCCGTCTGTCTGCTGTCCATGCCCTCCTCTCTCCTGTCTCTTGTCCTTTCCCCGTTTCCTGACTGTCACTATGTGCCAGGCTCAGCGCTTGGCGCTGAGAACACAGGGGCGCAGAACTCGCTGCCTCTGCCTGCTGTGCCCTCGAGCTTCTGAGAAGACAGAAACGGAGACGTCAGAGCAGGGTACCCAGGGGAGCGCAGACAGGGCCCCTCTCATGACAGGAAGTGGTTGGAAGTCAGAGTCCTGCAAGATGAGTAGGGCCAAGGCGAGTGCAAGGGCAAGGGCAATAGCTTGGTACTGTTAACTAAAAAGATATTAATGAAGTTTACACTTTATTTCTCATCAAGGGTAGCAACCTGCTGGGCAGCTGGTCCAACAGGTTGGGAAGCGGAGCCAGGCCAGAAACCAGACACAAGTACTTCAGAGAAGAGACAAAAGGGAAAAGGATTTTATACTGAGAGTGGCAGTCAAATGTACATAGTCAATAAGCTATAGGAGGAGTCATGAATATTCATGAAGGGAAATCACGTACATGTAACTGTGTTTCTCTCTCCCTTCCCATCATGGCTGGGAACTCAGTTTTAAGATATCTCTGGGGTCTCCTTGGCTGAGAGGGGTCCATTCAGTTAGCAGAGGGCTTAGGATTTTATTTTTGGTTCACAATCCCCCGCTTTGGCCAAGATGTGCCAGGAGCAGTAGCGGTGGCCAAAGTGTATTTTGTCCCATCGTAGATGGTTGGGAGGCTGTTTGCCCTGGATCTGTCTAGGCCCAGGAGAGGTTTATAAGCTTACAGCCAATTAAACGTTTTGGGCCAGACAGGACTAGGAGTAGACAGGCACTCATTAATGCCTTAAAGCATTTTAAGCAATATAATTGAAAATCAAAAGCCAGAAACATGGTTATAAAAGGAACTTATCTGTAAGTATCGAGTTATTTTAGTCTAGGTTTTAGGTACAGACTTACTAGTTATATAAGCATAAGTATTTTGTTAAGACCATTCTTTTCCTTAAATTGGCCCCTCACAGTCTCACGTACCTCCCTGTTCCTCGAGAGTCCCTGGGCCTGGGGGGACGGTCTGTCTGTGGAGTGACAGGGCGCTGGGCTGGAAACGAATCAGGCCCGATGGGTTTCAGGCGGGAAAGATCTGTAGTCTTCACTGAATCGTGTCTGGTCTCCAGGATGCCGTGACTCTCGTTTTCTTGGAAGTGAAATGAGAGCTAAGTAGCACTGATAATTTGACAATTGAAGAAGCAGAAGAATTTGGGTATCAAATTGGAAAAAGGAACCTATTCCATTAGGGAGTCAAATAAAAATGTCATAAGGAAAATTATAACTGGTTATTTTTCTTTAGTGGTCAAGAATTAACCAGAATTTAGTCCAAACTTCGGACAAATAATAAAAAACTTAAAAACAAAAGGACACCAGAATCTAGAGGCTCAAAACTAAAAATACAAGTTTGTCATTAAGAATGGAACAAGTTTGTAATCCTAGCACTCTGGGAGGCCGAGGTGGGCGGATCGTTTGAGCTCAGGAGTTCGAGACCAGCCTGAGCAAGAGCGAGACCCCATCTCTACTAAAAATAGAAAGAAATTATATGGACAGCTAAAAATATATATAGAAAAAATTAGCCGGGCATGGTGGTGCATGCCTGTAGTCCCAGCTACTCGGGAGGCTGAGACAGGAGGATCCCTTGAGCTCAGGAGTTTGAGGTTGCTGTGAGCTAGGCTGACGCCACGGCACTCACTCTAGCCTGGGCAACAGAGTGAGACTCTGTCTCAAAAAAAAAAAAAAAAAAAAAAGAATGGAACAAGTAAAACAATACATATTGTTTAATATGTCTGAGCCCTTTGTAATACAAAAAGTCTCATGTGCCACTCATAGGTGGAAGGAGATAGGAAATTAAAGGTCCTTTAAGGCTTGAAAGCAGAAAAACAGGTTTTGGGGGGGAGAGAGAGAGGAGAGAGAGAGAGAGAAATTCTTGACTAGTTAGCAAAGGTGGTCTCCTTACATAAACGAAGCTCTGCAGGCAATAGTTCTCAGAGAGACTAGATGGCAGATGTTACTTTTCAGATTTTTAGAGGTAGAAATTCTTAAATTCTTTTTTTTTTTCATAAAAGGCCGTTTTGCGGCAGTCATTTTTAAAATATGTTAAAGAAATATACATTGGGGCCAAACATGTTTAATCCCTTTAGTCTATTTTGAAGCTAAAAGTTTCACATATTAAAAGCCAAACTGATAGTTTGGGAGAAATTTGGGTTAGAGTTTGTTAGAGATAGATAGAGTGAGAGAAAAAGAAACAAATTGTGATAACGAGGCAACTGTGTTCCATTCCAGGAGCAAATATCATAGAGGAATTTTTAGACAGAAGGGAAAAAAACAAAGGCCAACATTTGGAGCAATTTTTTTTAAACTAGTTGAGAAGAAAGAACAATTGTTTAGGAGCAGAGGTGGAAGGAGAGGTAAGGAAAAAGGAAAGAGTCGACTCTAAATATTTTGCATGTTCCATTTTTTTTTTGTCTCTTTTAATTTTAAATCACCCTCTTTAAGGGAGGCTCAATCCCATCTGGAAAACTTGAAATACCAGTTATAGCATTTTCTTCATTATTCTGGGAGGTTTGATAGCCTCTTTGTTTTAATTGAACACGCAGGTAATTTAGGGATCTCTTAAGATTTTATTGTGGCTGGCAAAGCTTTAAGTCATTTTAGGTTAAATTTCAAACATGTATAAAAATTTTTTTTTTTTTTAAGCATGTTAGTGACTAATGTCTCTGATGACAGTGGATCAGAGACCATTTTCTTAGAATGTGAGTTTTTGTAATTGTACTTACCTCTATGAGTATGTCCTCCCCAAGTGCTGGAACATGAGGGTCTTCATAAACCCTACGGACCAGCTGCATCTAACTAGTTCCTCCCCAAACCAGGACCTGCAGAACATTCCCTCAGGGTTGGAAATGGAGGGAACCAGGGAACATGGAGTAGCCCCTCCTAAGCAGAGGGCTCAAAGGACATTGCCCTCCTGGCTCTGGAATGGAGGGACTTGGAGCTGGGGAGGAATGAAGGGAAGGGGTAGAGAGAAATAAAGTCTCTGAGATCTTTGTCTTAAAAGTGGGAGATCTTGGATCCAGGAGAGCTTACCTGAGTTTCTCCCACCGAGGTCAGGGAGACAGTGAGCTATCAGTGGGCTCACACAGACAGTGCGTTGACCTCCAGTCGTGCTGGGGGAAACTGGGGTCTCCCTGGGTCCCTTCGTGGTTGCCGTTTGTTAACTAAAAAAAAAATATTAGCGAGGTTTCTACTCTGGAAAAAGGAGAGCTTTATTTCTCATTAAGGGTAGCAACCCACTGGGTGGCCATTCCAACAGGTTGGAAGGCTGAGCCCCAGCCAGAAGCCAGGCACATGCGCTTCAAAGAAGAGACAAAAGGGAGTAGGATTTTATACTGAGTGGGGTAGTCAAATGTACACATTTAACAAGCTATAGGAGTCATGAATATTCATGAAGGGAAATCATATGCTTGTAATTGTGCTTTATCTCTCTCTTCCCGTCATGGCTGGGAACTCAGTTTTAAGGTATTTCTAGGGTCTTCTTGGCTGAGAGGGGTCCATTAAGTTACAGAGGGCTTAGGACTTTAGTTTCAGTTCGTAGTACTTGATAAAGACACAGAGGAGGCTGAAGCAGAATGTATTCATTCATTCATTTGGTATTTGAGTGTCTGTTACGAATTGTATGTGCTGGACACTGTATTAGGTGCCAGCATTTCAGTGTTGAGCAAGACCAACCCAGGGTCCCTGTCCTGCAGGAATGTGTTAGCACGTCCTGGGAACCGTGAGTGGTGTGTGATGGGCCTTTGTAAGAGACGCAGGGTGGGCAGAGCTCAACGCAAGGTCCCCAGGGAGCCACCGAAGGGTCTGAAGTGTCAGTGCCTCTGAGATGAAGTCTTCCCGCCACTGTGCAGCGGGGCTTGGAGTGTTCCCCTCCTTGCTGTGTGGCATACGGTCCCCTTAATAAAGATCTCACCTGTTTTGCCATCATGTGACTTTTCTGGAAGGCTCTATGGAGTGCTTTGAATCATTTCAGCTTCTTCAAAGTACATTTTTATCTTGCCTTTTTTTAGGATCAACATATGGATGAGCGAGATGTAAGGCGATTTCAACTAAAAATTGCTGAACTGAATTCGGTGATACGGAAGCTGGAAGACAGAAATACCCTCTTGGCAGATGAGAGGAATGAACTGGTAATCAGCGCCCCAGACAGATGGTGCCTTGTAGACGCAAGGCAGGGCCCACAAAGCATGCCTTCAACAGAACGTTAATGCAGAGGCCTCTGGTTTTCTGTGCTTGCCTTCTTATTTCTTTTTGATTGAAAATCTCGCACAAGCTTATTGAAGAAATCTGTTACTGCCCTTTGTTTCTGCAGGACTTTATGGTTATCAAACAACTGTAGAATTTCAGTGAGGAGTGTGGAAAGGATGTTCATTGCAATGTTGTTTACAATAGCAGCCAAAAACCAAAGACAAAAAACCCAATTGTTGAATACTAAAGTATCGGTCAGAGTAACTGTGGAATATTTATACAGTGAATTTTATGCAGTCTTTAAGATTGATGACGTAGACCATATTTAATTGACATGGAAATTCGTTCACAGTAAATTAAATGATAAAAGCAGTTATAGAACAAAAATACACTGTCATCATCCTGGATGTTGGAAGTTGTTCTTCTAGGTGGCATGATTATGGATAATTTTCATTTTTGCTTATCTGTTTACTTTCTTTTGCATAAAACTTGATACACATCTAATTTTAAAAATAATGAACACGGATTTCTGGTTAAAAAAGATCGCCAATAAAAATAGCAATTTCATGAATATTTGAAAAAATGGGTACTGAAAAGTGTAAATAAGTATCACCTCTTCATAGTTTTGATAGGATCAAAATAAGTTCATTTCCTTCCAGTATTTTTAAAGGCATATTTTATATGGCTTTATCAGCCTGTACGTGTAATATTATGTCTCCACTTTTTATTTAAATACTCATGAACTGCAAAATAGCTTGCTGAGAGGATTAGGGAAAACACAGGCTGCTAGCAACAGTTCAGACTACACTGAAGTAGTTAAAAGTAGGAATTGGTAAGTTTGCCAGCACTTCAGTCTTGTTTTTTTGCAGAGACAGGGTCTCGCTCTGTCACCCAGGCTGGAGTACAGTGGTGCTATCATAGCTCACTGCAGCCTCGAACTCCTGGGCTAAAGTGATCCTCCTGCCTCAGCCTCCCAAGTAGCAAGGACTATATTGTGCCACTGTGCCCAGCTAAGTTTAAAAAATTTTTTTTTTTGTAGAGACAGGGTCTTATTATGTTGCCCGGGCCAGTCTTGAACTCCTCCTGCCGTAGCCTCCCAAAGTGCTGGGATTCCAAGACTTGAGCCATTGCACCTGGGCGCAGTCATAAAATCATGAGATAATCCTGTTAGTTTGGGTGGTTCTTACATGTTTTCAATGCTTCTGTAAACATATCGACATCCACCAGGAGACTTTTTGTTTTATCTCATGGTTATAAAATGGTTTTTCCCCTTTGCATTGTTCTACGTGCTTTTTGCACCCGATTCAGTCACAGCACTCCCCGCCGATGCAGCCCTCCCTGCGAAGTGATGCTTGGAGACCCGCCTTTGTCTTCTCAAAGGCTGCGGCGTCCTGCAGTGTGGCTGTCCCCCGTTCAGCCATTCCGCTCCTGGGGATATTTAGGTTCCTTCAGATTTCTTTGCTGTTACAACAGTGAGACATGGAAGACACTACCTGTCTTTACTAACTTGAACTTTTATTTCTGTGGGGTAATTTCTAGTAGAATGCTGGAGTCACATGGTACATTTTATGTTTCAGCGGATACCATCAGAATATCTTACCTTGACTTTTATAGCCTGGAGACTCCAGAGTCAGTCCTTTGTGTTTGATTCTTGGTTCTAGCACTTTCTTTGTGACTTTGAGCACATTGCCTCATCTCTTTGGGCTTGGTTCTTTGTCTATGAAATGGGTTTGGGGACGGTTCCCCTCCTGGGGTCGTGGTGAGAGTGAAATGAGAGAGAGTGTGGGGAGGGGTCAGTGCTGTTTCGGGCTGGTGGCAGCCTGTGCTGCTGGGCGGCGGTTGTGACACTGATGGGCACTTAAGTTGTTCCTAGTTCCTGTCCATTAAAACAGCCCTGCGAGGACTCCCACTTGCACTCGATTCTCACCGCAAGCCTAGGAGGCGGCAGCTGTCATTATCCTCATTTATAGATGAGGAAACTGAGGCCAGGAACTTGCCCATGGTCGTGCAGCTAGAAAATGAATGTGTCTCCAAGGACACTGTCCTCAGAAGGAAAAGGCACGAGTGCCTCTAATTGTGCAGGTCCCCGGGTTCCTCCTCCTCGTCCCCCACCACTGTGGTTTCTCATCAGTCTCTGTCTTGCTGATCTGGCCTCCACACATCAGTACAGGCAATAAATTGTTCTAGAAGGCAGACCTGCCCACAGAATTCTTCTGCTTCAAAGCCCCCAGGGCTGGGGATGGGGACCAAATGACGCAGCTCTGCCACCTACCCCACCAGCTCAGGCTGGCCCACGCCCTCCCTTCTCTCCCTGTCACCCCCAGTCGGTGGTCCCGCTGGACGGCGTGGAGTCTGTGAACGTGTGGGCACGTGGTTCCCTTCTCCCCTGGTGTTACCTCCGTGGCCTATCCTGGCCCTCGTCCCCATCTGCTTGGATGGACAGCCCTGTCCTGTTGTCCCGTGACCCAGTGCCCAACACAGGGCCTGGTGCAGAGGGGTTCCCAGACACTGATTGTATGGAAAGGACACGTGGCTGATCACAGAAGACTGGGCAAGTCCTTTCAGGGCTGGCGGGCGCCATGGTGCCCTCCGTGCTCCCAGCACTGAGCCTGGCACCGTGTCGGGGCCCAGGGCTGATGTGCTGTCAGGGCGTGGAGCTGCCTGCTGAGTTGGTAGGTGGGGGAGTGGGAGGCAGGAGGAATTAGGTAGCTGGACTGGTCTTTCTGCGTGTGATCTGTGACCTCCGGGGTGATGCCCTGAGGGAAAGGAGAATGGGACAGTAGACAGCGCAGGCCGCCTGCCAACAGGGCCACCTGAGCCTGATCTGTGCCTCCCCCTTCGGCTGCACCCTTCTCCTCGAACCTCACCCAGGCCCCGCGGGGCTCGGGTGAGACGCTGTGCTTGGCAGCTGGCGTGTGTGCTCTTTCGGTGTTTGTGGTCCTCACAGGGGACCTCTGGTCCCGAGGAGGCTGGGGTTGACTCTGTGCGCGACTCCATGGTTTGGCCCTGGCCTGCCTTTGGGTCTCCATATTGTCTGACTCTCTGTGTCCTTTTCCAATCCCAGCTGAAACGCTCTCGTGAGACCGAGGTCCAGCTGAAGCCCCTGGTGGAGAAGAACAAGCGAATGAACAAGAAGAACGAGGATTTGCTGCAGAGCATCCAGAGGATGGAGGAGAAGATCAAGAACCTGACGAGGGAAAACGTGGAAATGGTGAGCCGTCGGCCCTGGGCCGGCCCTGGCACTCTGTCTCTGTCTGTGGTCGCCGGCCCTGACCCTCCTGGTCCACACGCTCCAAGGCCCACCCCCACCGCCCCCCAGGAAGCCTCAGGCAGTGCTGGTCCACAGACCCCTCTCCCTCCTCTCCACTGCTCTAGAACGTTCTGCGCTGTGGGCATCTGTGCCTGGAGGGAGGCAGCTGTGTCCCTAAACACATCTCTCGTTCTCTCTGTTTCTTCATCTGTAAAGTGGGAATGAAAACATCAACATTGCAGGATTATCTACGGGGTGAAATGATGGCACACAAAGTCCTCAGAGAAAGCAGAGCTCACAGTGGGCGCCCAGTGTGTGAAACCAATGGCATTTATTGCGTGGATGCTTTGCATAAGGGACTTTTAATCTCCAATGAGGATGATCGGTCTTTGTGGTCGGGGCAGGTGTCTTGTAGTTGATGGTTTCTAGAATGTTCCAGGGTAATTGTTCAGAGTAGTATTAATAACCCCCGCTTCACAGCTGAGAAGACCGAGGGGCTGAGAGCCACGCCCTGCTCTGTGCCGTAGCAGGTGCAGGTGTGCACATGCGTAATCACTGTTCCGTGGAGCCCTCCCCTCCCTGCCTTCCCCTCCCAGCTTTCAGAGTCATCTTCTGCCCCCTACCCTGCCCATCCCTTCCTCTCAGCAATGTGCACAGTCAGCCCCGACCACTCCTCCAGCTGGGGCTGGTGGCTGTCATCCCCTCCCTCCCCCCATCGTCCTTCCATCCCACACCCGAGCCCCCAGCCCACTGCCGTCCCTGATAAGCACTGTGGAAGGTCACCCTGCAGTGCTCTCTCTCCCTCTGGCTGCAGAAGGAGAAGCTTTCGGCGCAGGCGTCTCTGAAGCGGCACACCTCCTTGAACGACCTCAGCCTGACGAGGGACGAGCAGGAGATCGAGTTCCTGAGGCTGCAGGTGCTGGAGCAGCAGCACGTCATTGACGACCTCTCGCTGGTACGTGTGGCTCGGCTGGCGTGACTCATCTCAGCCGCGTGTCACACGGGTGTCAGGAACAGATGTCAGGGCTCGGGGCAGTACTGCTGAACTAGGCCAGAGTCAGGCAGTGCTGCCTTTGGGACTCGCTGGGTCACCCTGACGTACACATTCCTGCCTCCTTCTGCCATAAGGCAGCCTCGACTTCCCTTAAATGAGGTCACTGGTACCTGGGACGGTTTCCATAGCTACTCTTTTTCTCAAATCTTCTCTGTGGTTTGCAGTGGTTAAGCAGCAGCCTCAGTTTTAAGAGTGAGTCTCCTGGCCCTTACAGAGCGGGCATGATCTGTCTCTGAGAAGGCTCTGATCCTTCTTCCGCCCAGCAGTTACAGACTGGGAGCTGGAGCCTGCAACCCTGAACCTTGTAACCGGACTAGAACTTGAAGGGCTTGCTAAGGCTGTGTGTGTTTCCTGGACGTGTGCGTGGGGTGCACACCTGTTAAGGTGGGGGTGAGCATGCTTTAAGTGGGTGGGTAGTCATATCTGGAGAATTCTACAGCTCTCTAGCGCCAGTCTGGGAAGACTTGCACAGAGCTTTAGTCGGGTGTTCTACTTGCCCAGCGGGGTGTGCGGTGGTTCCATGCATGGTCTTTGAAGAGGAGAAAAGCCAGAGATCAAAATTCTAGAAAAGGCTTTGATGGTAATTGCCGTGTTCACTCTGCCTGCCTCTGCCTCTCTCTCCCTCTGTAAATCCCCCTCCCTCCCTCCTTCCTTCCACCTTCCTGTCCATTCATTCTTCCACCCTCCGTCCAGCCATCCACGCACGTGTCCGTCCACCTTTGCTCTATTACACAAAAGATGCAGTGCAGCTTAGGATGAAAAAGCATATTCAATAAAATGACAATAAAGTCAAAAGAGGAATCATAAACCAAGTCAAGGATAGGGAAAATAAAGGTAACGGTGTCAGCCAAGATCAGGAAGGGCAGACCGTAGGCTGTAGCTGAGCACCATGTTCCTCTCTGCCAAAGTGAAAAGGAAGCATGATTAGAAAGAGGAAAATTCCCCAGGTTTATGGAGCAAAATGCTGTAGGTGCTCTTTCTGCTGACAGTGGCTACCAGGCACCCACAGTCTCTTGTTTCTTTCTTGGGGCCACACTGCTGGGCGGGTTCTAGCCCCATGTAGCAAAGGAACAAACTGATCATGAGAAAAATAGCGGCGTGACCTGGCCAGCAGGAGGCCCAGGGGCTTTGGCCCCAGCTCCGTCTGCATCCAAAGCTGCAGGTGTCCTCGTGCTCTGAGGCTGTCGCGGGAAGAGCCTGCCAAGGCCGGCAGAGCACGTGTTCAGTCGGCCCTGCTTGGTGCCTGTTACAGCTTCCAGCCCCAAAAGAAGATGGGCTTGAGTTTTACAGGACTGGCAGTTCTTGGCACTTCTTCTGGAAGGCCCTTGGGCCTGAGTAGATGTGGGCCCTTGGGCCTGTGGCTCTGTAGCTGTCACTACCGAGAAGCAGCCACTTGGGTTCTTGGAGCCTGGGCCGGCCCTTGCCTGGGGCAGACGAGGAGGCACAGCAGCATTGTAAGCTGCTCCCTTCGAGAGCCAGTTGCGCTGGGTGGTGAGACGTGTGGCTGGCTGGAAATGCCAACAGTTGTGTTTCCTTCTAGGAGAAAGAACGGCTGTTGCGCTGCTCCAAAAGGTATCGAGGGAAAAGCCTGAAGCCGCCCAAGGTGAGCCTGCGATGGTGCAGCTGCCCCGCCTTGCAGCCGTGTCCCAGGTCTGCGGGGCAGGGCAGTCTCGGGAGGGGCCTCGCAGAGGGGCCCCGCACGCAGAGACACACACAGCTCCTCGTGTTTGGTGATGAGAAACCTGCCACCCCCGTCTCTCAAAGCAACATAAATTATGGCATTGATGTGATCTGTGTATTGTAATTTATTCGTGCAAAACTTACTGATGAATTCTGCATTTAGACCTCAGGGTATAGTCACCCCAAATTAAAAACATAAATACTTAGAATTTTTGAAGGATTTAAAGGACACTCAGACTTGATTTATATCATCTAACATCCTGTTCTGAAAAAATCCAGGAGCATTGTGGTTTCTTTTTTTAATCATGCAGAACTGTGTTCTTTTTGGAAAATATAGTTTTGCCCATTTCTTAGTAATAGTGTCTGAAAACCCTGATAGGGAGGACGTAGAGCGGGGCTTGTAAAACACAAATGCCCACAGGGACCAAGCTGGAATGTAAAAGAGCAAATCAGAGCAGGTACAAAAACAGACATCGTTTGCATTTAAACCTGTAAACCTATTTTTCACTTCCACGAAAACATGGGCCTCCTCACCTTTTTATTGAACCAAGTGTCCCATTTGATTTATTTTTTGCTAGAGATGTGGTTAGAGAAATATTTCCTGTCTGTATGGAAAACAGCTGTGCAAATTGATGGTGAACCAGGAAGGACATACGGCCTTGGTGTCAGGGTGACAGTAGGGAGTGGTGGGGACTGTGGCAAACTGGGCCCTGAATCCTGGTTGCTATGAAGAGATAGGTCAGGTGCTGTCAGATATTCCAGTCTCTAAAGCAAAGTGTTGATCCTAGGTGTTAGTTTCTTAGGGCTGCCTTAACAGAGTACCACAAAAAAATAGATGGCTTGGAACAATGGAAATGTATTGTCTTACAGTTCTGGATGCCAGAAGTCTGAAGTCAAGGTGTCAGCAGGGCCGTGCTCCCTCCCTCAAAAACTGGTGGGGAATCCTTCCTTGCCTCCTCCTAGCTTCTAGTGGTTTCTCAGCAACCTCTGGTGTCCTTGGCCTGCAAGCGTATCACTCCCGTCTCTGGCTTCACCATCGCGTGACATTCTACCTGTGTGTCTTTATGCCTTCACATGGCTGTCTTCTTATAAGGACACCACCCATGTGGGATTAGGAGTCCACCCTACTCCAGTATGACCTCATGATAATTTAACTAACTATATCTACAATGACCCTGTTTCCAAATAAGGTCACATTCTGAGGTGCCACAGTTAGGATTTCAACATATCTTTTTTTGGAGACACAATTCAATCCCTAACAAACACCAGACTTTATGTAAAATCTAAGGATTTTAAATGTTGGAGCAAATGTCTATGGTATTGTGGTCCAAATACAGGTTAAGTTTTCTTAATCCAAAAATTGAAATTCAAAATGCTTCCAAATCCAAAACTTTTTGAGCGCTGACATGACACCACGAGTGGGAAATTCCACACCTGACGTCATGTGACACATTGCAATAAAAATGCAGTCAAAACTTTGTTTCAAGCACGAAATTATTAAAGATATTATATAAAATAACCTTCATGCTATGTGCGTAAGGCGTATGTGAAACATAAATGAGTTTTGTGTTTAGACTTGGGTCCCATCCCTAAGACATCTCAGTATGTGTATGCCAATATTCCAAAATCCGAAAATATCCAAAATCTGAAACACTTCTGGTCCCTAAGCATTTCAGATAAGGGATAGTCAACCTGTAAAGTATTTATCTGTGAGCGACATTTGGCCCACAGGCTGCCTCCTGGTGCTCTTTGGTGCAGCATTTAGGTTGACGCCACTGTCACACTCAGGGCTCATTTTATTTGCCATGTCCCGGAGCCTTGGACGAGCGGTTGTTCACACGATCTTGCTGAATTCTCCCAGCCACCCTATGAGGCTGGTATTACTTTTTCCATTTTCCATTTACAGGAAACATATAGATATAAAATATAGAAATAACTCAGAGAAAAAGTAACTTGACAAGGCTGAGGTTCAAACTCAGGTCTGGGACTCCAAGGCCCGAGCTTTTCCCACCGAGCCAAGGTGAGCAAGGTGCGTGTCTCTGCACACTGACGTTAGAAACTCAGAAATGGGACGTGGTTTGGGTAGAACTTGTTTCTGTTTAAATATATATTTCTGTGGAAGAAATATAACCACATTATAGAACAGCCGGGAAATAGAAAGTGATACGTCACCCGGAGTTCCTCCCTGGTGCCGCGCCCTCCCCGGCTGTAACTGCAGAACACACGTTTGCACCCTGTGTGTTTATTTAACGTTATGCTACGAGCACTTATCCATGGTCAGTGCTGTCGTCCTAAATATAAATTGTTATGGCCACGTGACCTGTCGGGCGGATGGGCCATCGGTCTGTGTGCCGTTCTGCAGCTGTCGGCACGTTGCTTCCCGCCCCCGTGGCCGTGAGCGACGCCGCGGTGAACGCCCCGGCTCGCGCAGGCGGCTCTCCCCGCCGGGCCGCGTCCTGCCCTGACTGCTGAAGGTTTCGTTAGTGACTGTACCATTATTTCGTTACCTTTCCCTGTTGGACTTTTTGCTCCTACAAATGTCACCACAGCAAACTCCTCTTGTCTGGAAAGCTGTGTCCATCGTCTGGATGGTCCCCTCAGGTCGATTCCCGCAGGGTGAGACGTGGGGCGGGGGTGGGAAGGCCGTGGCCGGGGATCACGCCCCGCCCCCAGCCCCGCCCCCAGCCCCGCCCCCAGGCCCGCCCCCAGGCCCGCCCCCAGCCCCGCGGCTGCACGGAGAGCTGCACCGCGTGCGGTTTCCACCGTGGGGCTGGTGTTTAGAGAGCACGAACCCAAGGACATGCGGTCTGTCCCCTTCACTGGGTGTGTGGCCTTATACACCCCATGAAGTCTCCACGTGGGGTTTTCCGGAAACCCGTTGGGGAGCCATGACTTTATTTTTCAAACCTATGTCAGAATGCCTATAATTAAAAAAAGGTTTCTTTTCCCCTTTTTTATGATTTCTGAATGTGCCTACGGGAGGAGAACCTTACAAGGGCTGGCACTGAGTTGTGATTTGCTGTACTCGCCTCTGTGGCAGGGGTGGGCGGGGCCGTCTGTCCTGCCCCGTGTCCTGTTCACTGCCTGGCACACGCAGAGTGTGTGTCCCTAATTGGTTGTTGGCTGAAAAGGTGAATTGTCTCTACTGGGAAAACGCATTTGCCTGACACTGGACTGTCGCAGAAGAATGGGAATGTGCGGCCCCTTTAATGAGAACAGTTCAACGCAGCAGGAGGGCCCAGGCCGGGGATCTGCAGGGGAATCTTCCTGAGCTGGGTGAGGGTCTTTCCCACTCATTGTTTCCCGGACCCACCAGCAGCTTTTCTTTTCTCAGTGTTCAGTGTAGACCAGTTTCCCACCTGTGCACGTGCTTAATCCCAGCATCGTGCACCGCGGGGCCAATGGAACGGGTGTTTGGCTCCATCGGGGCCCTGAGCATGGTCTGTAATCCCCCGGGGCCCCCTGTCTGTCGTGCCTGAGTGGCTTCCCTTTCTGTCCACGGGCCGCGGGCACTCCGTACTCTCGGCCCCCCGTACCCGGCGGCCCCACATCTGTGGACTCACTCAACTGCGCATCAGAAATATTTGGAAAAAATGGATGGCTGGGTCGGCCCTGCACACATACAGACTTTTTTCCTTTTCAATATTCCCTAAAGAATACAGTATAACAACCATAGTCGCACATAGCTCCACGACAGGAGTGAGTCCTGAGAGTGTGTCGTGAGGCGATTGCGTCCCCGTGCGAACTTCGCAGAGGCACTAACACAAACCTAGATGGGCCAGCGGGCTGCATGCCCAGGCCGTGTGGTCTGGCCTGTTGCTCGTGGGCTATAAACCTGGACAGCACGTTACCGTTCTGAGTACCGTAGGGGACTGACACAGTGGGAAGTATTTGTATCTTACAGGACCACTGTTGTATATGGGGTCTGTTGTTGACTAAAACGTCATTATTTGGCATAGGACTGTATTTACGTGATATTCATATTGTATTAGGTACAATATTGTAAGGCTCTAGAGATTAAAGCACACAGGAGGATGTGTGCAGGTTATATGCAAGGACTGCACCCTTTTATGTAAGGGACTCCAGCATTCTGGTGCGGGGGTCCTGGGAGCAACCCCTCAGGGATACCAGGAGACAACTGTCATTTCTTTTTCCCCTTAAACGCTTCCGTCACTCTCTGTCCCTTATACATCCAAGTGCTTTGCCACTTTGCCCAGGGCTTTGCTTGACAGAATATTGTGGTGAATGCATTGAAGGTTCCAGAATTTTCCAGAAGCCTGACAGGCCAGTCCCTGTTCTCTGGCTCCTGACTGTCTTTCGGAAGGACCCTAGCAAACCTCTCCGGACTCCCTGAAGGAGAGCGCCTGCAGTCCACACCCACACCGGGGTCGGGCAGGTGGAGCTGGGGCGGGGCAGGGGTGTCGGCCCTTGGCTCCCTGGCGGTGAGACCCGGTCTCACTGGGCCTGCCCAGGAGCCCCCTGTGGGGTGCCCTCCAGGGATAAGACTGTGTTGACAGTCTCCTTCTCCAGGCATCCGCTAGGTCAGCGTGGGCTGGCATTAGTCCCCAGGGAGTGGGTGTAGGGGAAGGACCCTGAGCGGTTCCTTGGGCCCTGTCCCGGAGGGCTGGGGTGCGTGGCCTGCTCTGCAGGAAGTCTGGTGTCAGGGCTAACCCAGCGGGAGCCCCCGCCATGGTGGTAAGTTGTGTTGTAGGATATGGAAACTTGCACAGAATTGTATCGCAGTAGAGTTCTGAGTCCATGAACAATTGCTAAAAATTAGTACAGTTTGCTCACGTGCCTTGGTTGAAGGTGGGATTGGGACTCTTGGCTGAGGCTGAGAACTTGTAGTGGGTCCAGCTAAGTGGGGGGCCTGTGGTAAAGGGCTCTGGAGAAGATTCCGGTCCTGGAGCTAGGACACTGGGACAGTTATGGAGACGCTGGGGCTGTGTCCCAGGCCACACCCAAGCAGCTCAGCAGCTTTAGCGAGTCACGGAGTCTGTACGGTTCCTGTACCCGGGGAAGTGCTGCCGGCTGCCGGGCAGCACGAGGAGGCTGTAGCCGGTGCAGGTGGGAGCAGAGCTCAGGAGCCTGACCTGGCTGCAGGGGCCACCGTGGGCACCTTGTCCAGAGTAGCGAAGACCACAGGGCCGTCCCCGACATCTTGCCCCGTCTGAGCTGGCCCCGGGCCCGAGTCTGCCCTGTGTTCACGGCGGCTCAGTGGTGAAGGCCGAGGAGGTGCCGCCCCAGCCCTCAGGCATTGTCTGTGGACTGTCTGCCTCAGTCACAGCAGGGTGTCGGGACAGGGCACAGAGCCTTGGGCTGGAGGTGGGATCCCGAGTAGGTCCAGGAGCCAGCTGGACTGGACGTCCCTGTGGTTTCTGCAGACCACATGTGAAGACTTTGGAATAGACAGGAAGTTGTGGCGGTTCTGGGTGATTTATTCCTGGTGTCAGGAGTGAGCAGAGCAGTGAGCCTCGGTCCTCCAGGATGAGCTGCCGGGTCTGCAGGCTCCTGGCCTCCTGCCTGGTCTCAGGAGGGGACTCCAGGCCCTGTGGGGAGGGGTGCGTGGCAGAGGCTCTGGATTGCAGCCCTGCCCCTCCACCCACCGGCTTTCTCAGGGGTCTCCACTGCCGACGGTCAGGTCCACATCCCTGTTCCTGGGATCCTGGAAGGAAATAGCTCCCTGGCTGCTCCTCTGCTTCCAGCACCTTCCCTCCTCTCCAAAGCTGTGAGAATGGCTTTTTTGAGGCACAGTCTGACCCTGCTTCCTTCTTCCTAAAAATACTCCGTGGGGCTCCTTGGCCCGGCCCTCAAGGCCCGGGAGCGGCGCTGTGCACCTGCTGCCCGATGGCCTCCTGCGCGCCTTGGCTGCAAGGCGCAGCCTTGCCACCTCCTCACCTCCTCGGCTCGCTGCCTCCGGCTCCTTCGGGGCTTGGCGTAGTTGTCACCGTTTCATCCAGGCTTGTGGCACCTCTTGGCTGGGTTAGTCACTCCTGCTCTGGGCTTCCTCACCCCTCGTGCTCCTCTGTCCTGGTGCGGCCCCTTGTCCCTGTCCCTTTCTACGTCTGCCTCCGCGGGGCTCAGCTCTGGGAAGACCTCAGAGGACGCCGTGGCCGAATGAGGGCGTGGAGCGGCCTGCAGGGAGTGGGGTCGGGGCCGCACAGGTCTTGGCAGCCACGGGAGCAGGGCTGGAGCCCGCTCCAGTCTGGCTTTCTGGGTCCAGTGCTGGGAAAAACCCAGGGTCCTTGTCATCAGACATCTTGCCCCGTCTGAGCTGGCCCCGGGCCCGAGTCTGCCCTGTGTTCACGGCGGCTCAGTGGTGAAGGCCGAGGAGGTGCCGCCCCAGCCCTCAGGCATTGTCTGTGGACTGCCTGCCTCAGTCACAGCAGGGTGTCGGGACAGGGCACAGAGCCTTGGGCTGGAGGTGGGAGCCCGAGTAGGTCCAGGAGCCAGCTGGACTGGACGTCCCTGTGGTTTCTGCAGGGCCAGGAACCCCTGAGGTGCAGGCCGCTGTTGCACCTGCCAGCGCTTGCCAGGTTCCTTTTGAGGATCCAGGTGTAGAAATCAACCTTTAGACTTGTCCCAGAACTCAACAGTTTGTAGATGGCCAGTGAGATTTTTTCTGTTCCTAGTGTCAAAAACTCAAAGTCACATAAGCAAGGAAAGGAATTTATAGAGCTGAAATGTCTAGGGGTGTTGGCTTCAGGCACGGCTAGACCCAGATGTTCACATGCATATTTTCAGGACCCCATCTTCTCTATCTCTCAGCCCCTCCAGGGGGTGGCCTTCCTGAAGCAGGCACTCCCCATGTGGTGACCCAGATGGCTCTGGCAGTGTCAAGCTTGCGTTACACTTGCCCAGCAACCTCTGTGGAAGAGCGAGACTCTCCTTCTCGTAGCTTGAGCAGAAGTCCCCGGGCTGCTGTTCCTTGGCTCACCTTGGGCACAGGCCCATCCCTGGACTGTTCCCAGCCCTGCTACATGGTGCCTCTTTTGCAACGTGACCTGGAGGGTTGGTCAACACTGAATGGGACAGCATGATGCAGTGGCCCAGCTCATCTGATGGGTGCCTTTAAAAGGAACAGAGCATCATGGTGGTTGAAGTTGAAATGTAGGTATGAACTTAGCTGGGTATATTTCTTTTATGAATTGTCCATTGCCTTTTGATGTTGCTTTGGTATCCATCAAAGTATAGAAATTTTACTTTTTTATGGTAAAATCTGTCCATTTTTTCTAATATGAGGGTTTTTGCTTTTGATGTTATGCCTAGTGATGCTTCTCTGAGAAACACAAGACTCTCATAGCGTCTGGGCAGGGCAGCCTGAAGACTGTGATCTAGCGCAAAAGTCACAGATTTTCCCTTGAATAATGGTTTGTTTCTGTCTGTAAAAATGGTAAAACAAATGCTGGCAAAATGATTGCGAAGAAAGCAGCCAGTTTAGCAAGTCCAGGGTACACATGGCCCAGCGGGAGCAGCAGGGAAACTTCCCGAACACGTGAGTGCGGAGGCGCCTCCTCGGTTCTGGCTCTGTCCCTGAAGGAGAAGGCTCTCGCCACGATACTGTTGCTAGCGCTGCTCCTGGGGGCCGCTGCCAGTGTCCAGGGACCCAGGGCCTGTGCAGCTGTGTTGACAACAGCTCAGGGAGGTTGGGGGCCGGGAGGAAGGTCCCCAGAGAATAGACTGGCTCAGAAGCTGTCCTCTGTGACGAAGGCAACCCAGCCCAGCTGAGCCCAGGAACCCGGCTCCTCCCAGCCCACAGGCAGCGTGGCCAGCATCGCTGCTCTGCCTGAGCTGGCCCCCCGCACGCTGAAGGTGCCCCGGAGTATTCCTGTCCGCAGGAGGCCTTGGGGACAGTGGGGCAGTGTGGTAGAGGAAAGGAGACCACGTGGGGGGAGAATTGGTGCCTTTTCCTAGGATTGGCGGAAGGCCTGGAAGTTGACACGGACGATGTGGCTCTGGGCTAAGCCCCCACATGCCGCCTAGCACCTGCGGCTACCTCGCAATGGAGTACGTGCTGTTTGTGCTGTACTTCTCCTTCTTCCTCTGCCTCTGCGCCCTGGTGTGCCTCTACTTCTCTGGCTGCCAGGAGATGACGTATAAGCACGAAGGTAAGCAGCTGGCTCGGGGGGCCTTTTCTGAGGCTCCGTGACAGTCCCCGGCTGTGCCCAGATGCCCCTGCCTGCGACAGGTGGTTCTGTTGGGAATGATTCAGAGACGAGAAGAGAAGAGGCTAAGAAGGGCTGGATCCAGCTGAGGGGACGTTTTGGGGGCATCTCCTCTTCCTTTTGTCCGTCCGACCTGCTGGGAAAGGGCTCCTCCACGTACGCAAGTTGCAATGAGAAGATGTGTCCGCTCGTCATTCATTTTTGCCAAAACTGAGTTGTAAAATCTGGATTTGTTTGTAAAAAGGAATCAGTGAGGCGAGACTTTGGTTGTAAGGAGAATTAGTGTCTGGAGGAACGAGCCCTCTTTATACAGTAGATGTGTTTGGAGTGAGCAAAGGGCGGAAAGTCGCGCTCCTGAAACGTCTTTTGTTAGGACGTGGCCACAGAATCTTAGAATTATTGAGGCATAGAAAACTGGACAGTTTCTTTCATGCTTGACCTTTTTTTTTAAAGCCCCTATATGTGCCAAGCATGAGAGGAAATAATGTTTTCTAGGTGGTTCTCCTCTCATCCCTTGCTAACCAGGGTGGAATCATTTCCAGTATATTTGGAAAATGTGGTATGAAACAAGTTGCATTGTCTTCAAAGAAGACAGCCACCATGTTTTCATTTGAAAGTATCCTTTTCTACTTTTTTATTGATAGAGGCATAAATAGATGCAGTCTGTTTAGACTTCCCGTATAGTATAATCACTTAAGTAAACTCACCCTTAAAGGAAACAAACGAACCTGACCCGTACGTTATAAAATCCCGGGGGGTCGGGTCCCAGGCAGCTCCTTGCTGCTGTGGACATTTTGTAGAGCTGTGGGTTCTTCTCCATCACTCTAGGGTTATAATGTGGCTGCCCTTGTGCGTTTGATTTCCACCCTGAGAGCTGCTTCCTGTTTTCCTCAATACAGCAGGGTTCTTTGGGGTCTTGGTCCCGGGGGGCATGTTTTACTTTAGGGGGCTCCACTTGGGTCTGGAGTTGGGCTGTTTACAAAGGCAGCTCTGCTTTGAACAGAGGTCTGCAGCGCAGCAGGTACAGTCCTGTGTTGGGGCTCTGTAAGTACGTGGCCAGCAGTCCCACAAGATTTCAGAAAGTGGGTCATCCTGGGTAATTGGACATGGAGTCTTTAGCCCCCAGGATAGCCCTGACACTGATGGTGGATGGTCAAGCCCTGGAATGTGTGTGACCCGAGGCCGCCTGGGCCCCCTTGGTGTGTGGGGCAAGGCCCTCCCTGCATCATGGCTGCCAGTAGGCACAGCAGCAAATGCGGACCTGTCCCCAGAGGCCTTGCAATTAGCGGTGTTTACAAGAAATAAGGTCTGCTGGGTGGCTTCCCAGAAATATGTGGGATCTGGAACTCGAGGGTGAACCGTGTGTGTGCAGAAGAGCTTCAAGTGCTACAAATGTGTCACAACTATGGGGGATGTCACTATCTCTGCTCTCTAGAGATTACTGGGAGAGTTTATGATACCTGAAGTCAGGTTTCTGGAGGGGATATTTGCATATATCATTATCCCCAACCTCTGCCAGGAGAGAAATGCCGTTTGAAATCGATTCTTCACATTCCTGCCTGTTAGACTTACCTGGGGAGTGTGACCAGGTGGTGCCCGACTGATGCTGGCTGCAGGAATGAATGGAAAGGACGCCATGCAAACCTGAAATGATTTATGGATATATGAGCCAGTTTGGCTTTCTGTTCATTAACAGAGTCCTGTTTGTGAGCACTCACGTAACAGCCAATATTGTGTGCCAGGCCCTGGGCCACAGTGGGGCACAAAAGGGCCCGAACCCCTGCCTTTGTGGAGCTTCCATTCTAGAGGGGGAAGGGGGGAAGGACAGCAGTAACACAATAGCAACGTGTACCTCTGTCAGGCAGAGACAAGTGCTGTGGAGGAGAACACAGGGGGAGACTCGGGGGGGCGGGGTGGGAGGGGGCATGGGCACGGTGGTCAGGGAAGCCTTTTTTCATAGGGTCGCATTTGTGCAAAGATGGGGGGCGGGAGGGAGAGGGCTGTGTGGATTCTGAGTAAGAGCATCTAGGCAGTGCAAAGGCCCTGTGGCAGTTGTGCATGAGGTGTAGCCCGTGCAGAGGGAGAGGGGCTGGGGAGGCCAGAGTGGTGGGAGCAGATACCACAAGTGCACTTAGACCGCATGAGGCCTACACAGGTGTTGGCTTTCACCTGGGCATGGAGAGCCATCAGGGGCTTGAGCGCAGGAGCAACATGATGTAACTTTAGTCTTAATCTCTGTGGCCTCCAGGTTGAGGGACAAGGCAGGAGCAGGCAGAACAGTGAGGGGGGTTTTCATAATTCCGGTGAGAGGTGAGGGTGGCTTGGACCAAGCCCATGAGAGGGCTGGATTCTAGGTTAAAGGTGGAGCTGGCAGGCTTTGTGCCGGAGGGGATGGGCGTGGGAGAGCGAGGGCATGGGGGACGCCTGGGTTTGGGGCCCGAGTGCCTGACAGATTGGAGCTGCTGCTGAGCACAGGGCAGACTGTGGGAGGCGCAGGTTTAGGGGGTGTTGCGTTGGCTGCCGTAGGACCCTGCAGAGCCATTGAGGACATGGCCCATCAGGAGTGTGGCTTTCAGGGCGAGGTGTGCCCTGCACGTCTTGGCCACCAGGCAGGGAGTAAGGGGAAGCAGTACACAGAAAGATGCCCAATGCAAGAACGTTCTGGGGGGCACACAGTGGTGGGCGCCTCCCCTGAAGCCTCTTTAGAAACTCTAACTGTGTAAGGTGTCAAAGACGTCGATCCTATCTCCTTTCCTGCCTTATGTCTGAATTATTTCCTGATCATGTTATTAATTGTGGTACCAGCCACGTTTTTGTCACATTTGCAGAGATGAGATTGCAGACACGTGTGGGCTTAAACACCCAGGGTGAGGGGCGGCCTTAGCACCTGGGTGCATCCTGCTCCCTCGTGGCCGGGGAGCAGGACCAGCCACATCCTGGAAGAGCCAGCAAGGGCCTGGGGCTGGCCTCTGGAATTTCGCTATGATTCCTCCTTCACGGTCTGGAAAGCATTCATTGATTGTAAAAACAAATACAAATTTTTCTCAGGGGCTATTTGAGGGGAAAAAAAGCAATGTTCCTAAAACAAGGGACACTGTTGACACAAGCTCCTTGGAGCAAGGACCATGCCTGATTTTGATCCTCTTGTATCCCCCAGGCTTTCCCAGGGTCTGGCCCGTAGAAGGTGCTGGGCCAGCGTTTGCTGAATGAATGGATGGATGGATGAATGAAGGCCCGTATTCTGTGGTATTTGGAGTGGGACAAGTGGTGGCCAGGGTAACCTGAAGGCTGGAACGCAGAGCATTGGAATTGCCTCGAATCTGAGTGATGGATCCGTGAGGATCCCTTGCGCTACGCCTACTGAGTTCGGAAATGTTCCCAGTTTTCTATAATGAATAGTTAAGTGAAAATTGCCTTTGAGCACAGGTCTGGTGAGGGCTTGGGCCACACACGTGCCCGGCTAGTCAGAGGCCTGGGGTCAGTGCGTGGACTCTACTTCTCATGCTTGTGCCGTTTCTGGCGTCCAGATAGATTCATCCAGATTTTTCTCTTGGAACTAGGCACCTGCCTTGGCCCTGTCCCCTTCTCCCTTTGCAGCAGTCACGCTGTTGGGCAGTGCACGGGAGACCCCTTTTGTGCTCGCAGGTGAGGTGGGGGTGTCACTGTGTCCATTTGCTGAAGCAGGAGGCCGGCACTTACAGGGGCTGAGCGATTTGCACGGGCCGGCAGCTCGAGAGCCTGGAGCCAGGGTCTGACCTGCTCACTCTACCTGTAAGCCCAGAACTCAGCCCCCACCTCCTGCCACCTCCTGTCCCACCCAGTTACAACCCCCCCCAACCACGTCTCGGGATGCCAATCGTAGCTGCCTATACTGGCGTGATGATGACAGGGCTAGGGGACTCTGGGGTTCCCCAGTCTGTTGCTAATGTCATGCAAATTGCCTTTTACAGAAGCATGTTGTGGAGACATTTTTTGGATTTGACGAGGAGTCTGTGGACTCAGAAACACTGTCGGAAACATCCTACAACACAGACAGGACGGACAGGACCCCAGCCACGCCCGAAGAAGACTTGGACGATGTAAGCAAACCAGGGGGGGTGCAGGGGCTCACCTGCCTGCGGTTTCAAACCCCAGGGACCCATTCCCGCCAGTGCGTTATCCAGGCTATGGCATCAGGAAGGGGACCCCTGTTGTGGGCTCAGGAACGGCAACGGGGACAGCATGTGGGGCCCTTTCCTTCCCCAGCACCGATTTACCGGTCAAGCTGAGCCATTCACGTGTGACGCCTGGTGTTACCATTTGCAGTTAAAGTTCCTGTGTGGCCGTCTCTCCCTTGTCCCCACGCGTGTGTGCACACGCACACACTACCAGGTGAAACAGTGCCATTGCTTTCGTTGACTATAGAAGTAAAGCATCATTGTAGGAGAAAATCCAAGCAGTCCTGCAAAGTGTAAAGAGGAAGGAGAAACACACTTGAAGTCTGGCCACCCCAGGGTCGCTGCCTTCCCCTTTTCTGAGCATCTGTGCCCCCCCAGGTAATGACCACCTTACAGAGCGGGCCAGTTGCATTCTCTCAGGAGTCCCAGCTAAAACCGCAGGCAGAACCTGGGGGTCTCTGGACCTTCCAGTGACAGGAATAGCCACACTTGATTAATTTCCTGAACTCCAGACTTCACGCAGTGCAGACCTTCCGCTTCCTCCCTGCTGCGGTCTGCATCAGGCCGGCTGCTGTTTCCCTTCCTTGTGTTTCTGGCCCTCCGCCCTGCAGGCCCCTGGTGGCTTTTTTCCTGAGCCCAGGGAGGAGCTGGGTGGAAAGGGTGTTGGGGGCCTTGCCAGGGGTGTCTGGACCTTGGGGCGAAGCCCTCTGGCTGGGCCAGGTGGACAGCGCTGCTTCTCATGGGGGCACTTCTCTGGGCTTTCACAAGCCCCCCTGGGGGGCCCACTCTCTGCAGCTTCCTGGTAGGCTGTGGTCATTGCCTCCCCGGGACTCCCCATGTCCCAGGACTCTGGGTGGTCAGCCTCCCACAGACACCTGGCTGGGGTCCTTTTCCCCTCTCCGGGTGGCCTTCTCTGTGGAACCCCTTCTAGAATGACTTCCAGGTTGGTTTCCTCCCACGGGTCCCTTTGGTCATGGAGAATGTGGTACATTCTGTGGGCACAGGCACACCTGACCCCAAGGAAGCCCTTCTCTTTGTTCTTCCACCTTGTGCTAAGACTGTGGGGACACGTATAACCTCTCCAAGTAGCACCCTTGACACTCCTTCTCATGCTGTGGGAGCAAGACACACCGTCCTCCACATCGGCCCACCAGCCTCAGCCGGGCGCCAGCTGAAGGGGCCTCACCCACGCTGGAGACCCCCCACGGCGCAAGGCGTGTCCCGTGCGGTCTACACTGGGCTACTCGGCATTTGGGCCTCTGTTCTCAGCCACAGTACCAAGTCGCATTTTCGTATCCTGTTACAATGAGCTTAAACAGAATCAGCCAGACATGCATTTTTAATTTGCATTTTTCCAGCCATTGATATGTAAAAGGCATCTTTCAGCACCAAAATATGTGGCTGTACGTCTCCTCTCCCATGACCACAGCCATGTGGGGTTTTTCACACGGATGCACATCCGGCGCTTCACAGGTCCCTGGCGGGGGCGTGTGTGGTGTTTCCAGCTGCTCACGCCTGTGCAGAACACGGTGGTCTTTCCAACGCGCATCCTTGCGCGCCTGTGCGGCTGCCCTCGGGACACACTCCCGGGAGGGGCGCCTTTACCGCAGAGCCCCCGCTCTGCCGCGGGGCTGCTGTCCCGCCAGCTCCCGCGCCAGCCACGTGGTTCCGGGAAGAGCCCTCACGGCCCTCCCTCCGGACCCCTCACTGCTTCCTGGCAGCGACGGGCTCCTTAAGCCTCTGTCGGCAGCACAGGTGACACTCGACGTTGGTCTTGTCCGGGTCCACTCTGGCACTCCAAGCCCCAGCAAGTCCCGAGCTTGATTGTTTGTTTTCTTCTCCATTACGTGAAGGCCACTGCCCGAGAAGAGGCCGACCTGCGGTTCTGCCAGCTGACCAGGGAGTACCAGGCCCTGCAGCGAGCCTACGCCCTGCTCCAGGAGCAGGTGGGGGGCACGCTGGACGCCGAGAGGGAGGCCCGGGTAAGTGAGGCCGGCCCTCAGGGCTGGCGAGGGCTGGCAGCAGGCCAGGTGGTGTGGCCCTTTCCAGAGGTGAGACTCTGTCTCGGCCCCTGCCTTTGACACTGGACTCAGCAAAGTCCCCACTGTGGCGATGTTCCAGAGCTCTCTCTCCATCCTTGGTGTGACCACAGGAGCTCTGGGGCATCCAGCTGCCAGAAGAAACGGTGCTGCTGTCTAGCGTGTGCCGTCTGTTTGCAAGAGAGCACGCTTCCAGGACCTGGGGCTGAGCGTGAAGCCACACACTTGGCCGGCCTTGTGGCCTTTACACTCACCTCCCTCCAGGGCCGAGACCCCAGGCACCTCCCTGGAACACCTGCGGGACTCTCAGGGAGCTCCCAGCCTGCGAGGCACTCTGGGCCCCATCAGCCACCTAAATCCAGGCCTTGTCATCCCTCGTGGTAGGCTGAGCTCTGCTTTCTGGAAACTTCCACCCACTGGCCCTTCTCCCAACTTCAGGAGCCACATGGACTAGGGCCTGCTTGCCCTTCCTCTTGGGAGCACGGGGCCTCCCAGCGAGCATGCCGCGGTGCCTGTACCTTCCCGTGTCCCATCCCCGTCTCATTCCCACAACGGCCCTGGAGGCAGGAGGAATTAACCCTTCTTCTGAATGAGGAAACTGAGGCTCAGAAAATGCCGAGAAACTTGCCCCAAAACACCTAGACAATGAAGCCAGGTTTCTCTGACTCTGAGTCAGTGCTTTTTTTCAGAACCCTGTTTGGAAACTGCACAGGGTATAGATTCTGATGGCCTTAGGGGGATGTACTGGCATTGGGCGTTGTCTGGCAAACCTCTAGATGGCAGGTGCAGAGAGGAGAGGCCACTGCAACGTGTGGCTTGTTGAGCTGCGGCAGCCTGCGTGTGTGGCAGGGGCAGGAGAAACGGGACTTGGGGCTGGCAGGGAGAGAAGCTTCCGTGCTGTAAAGAAAGGTTCGGTCTTTATCCTCTAGGTCAGAGGAGGGAGCCACTAGGCTTTGTTTGGCCTGAGTTGTTTTTGTGGTTTCTCAATTGCCCCTACTTGCCAACATTTAAAAGTTAAGAGGTTTCACGGAGAAGCCCAGATTCCTGACTTTGCCTGGAAGATCAGAGCGTGTGGCCACACCAGCCTCCCGTCCCGTGGCAGCCTGGGGCTGCACGTCAGGGGGTGCCTCCCGCGCTGGGCCACGTGCCTGCAGCCTGCATCTCCGCTGCTCCCTGTCGCCCCCCACATCTGGCTTCCCTTGTTCATGTGACTCACCTGGCGCTCGCAGTCTGGTGGTTTTCAGCCCTTGCTGTCGGTGATGCAGGGCCCGGGCAGGGGCTGTGTCCGTGCTGGGCCAGCAAGCGCTGCACTCGCCGGAAGCCTCGCTGGGGCCCTGAAGCGTCTCGCTTCTGGCTCACTCACCACCCCAAAGAAACTGGTTCCCTCTTTAGGGTTCATTTTCCTTATTTGTAAAATCAGGGGAGCTGGAACTGGCAAACTCTCAAGACCTTTCAGTTCCTGATGATTTTATGTCTGTAGCGGACAGGTGAGCCTCCACACCACTAGGTAGGTACCAGGCCACGTTTGAGTCTGTGCCCCTGAACGTGAGCCTGTGCCTAAGGGTGCCTGTCAGTGGCCTGGGCATCGCTTAGGTTGTGCGAGATCCTTTCTCTTCTCTCTTGCCCCGGAGGGGACCTGCTCACTTCCTGGTCTTTCCCTTCCAGACTCGGGAACAACTACAGGCTGATCTGCTGAGGTGTCAGGCCAAAATTGAAGATTTGGAGAAGTTATTGGTTGAGAAGGGACAGGTGAGCAGGAACGATGATGCGTTTGTGAACCTTTGCTTTTCTGTCCCGTTGGTGGTGTCCCTGGAGCTTGCCTACGTGCCGAGGAGGGTGTTCTGTGGAGGTGTATCTGGAGCTCCAGAGACATTAAACACCCAGCAGACCCAGGAGAGAATATGCTTCCTAATGTGCCCATTGGCTGAGTTAAAAAAAATCAAAATGCATTATGGAATTCTAACTTGGCTCTTTCTTGTTTGTTTGCCAAATGCACAAAAATAGGAGATGATTCCAAAAGCAAAGTTGAAACCAAAACCTTATTTGACTTGAACCTGAAGAAGAGTTGCTATTGCCTATGCAGATTTTGCATGTGCCAGTCCTTAGGCCTCATGGCCACAGCGTTCCATGCTGTGATTGTGTCATAGAAAACTCCAGGCACTTGTGCTTCTCAGATGAGTCACCTCCACGTACTCATCCTCTGCATTTGACTGGGCAAGGCCGACTTGGCGGCAAAACCCTGGGGTGGGGAAGGCAGCAGAGCGGGCCTGGTGGGAGCCCAGCCTCTCGGAGGGTGGCGTGCAGAGGTTAGCAGGGGCCCGCCTGCTCTGTGTCGGAGGGCCGTCTGCTCCACGTGGTTTCTCCAGGATCCAGGGGTGGAGGCATCACCATCTTGTAACTGGTGTATCTAGAACTTGTCATCTGCTGGGCTGTTTGTCGCCTTGGCAAAATTCATTGGCCCAAACCGGTCCCATGGCCCCACCTAACGGCGGGAGTGCCAAGGGGTGTGTGTGGCAGATGGAGTGTCTGGGTCACCCTGCCCCCGCCTCTGGGGTCATCTGTGGGGACACCCTGGCCCACAGCCTGGTTGGTGGTGGGGCCAGGGAGGCCTGGCGAGGTCTGCCACAGGGCCTAGGGCCTGGGGGACCCTGTGGGGCCTGGGGGGACCCTGTGAGGCCTGGGGGACCCTATGGGGCCTGGGGGGACCCTATGGATAGGAGGGGGTGTGAAGAGAGGGGCTGTAAGAGGCTCCAGGCTGGTCAGCAGGGAGGCAGCAGGTAGAGCACCACGAAGCAGATGGCTGAGAGCCAGTTCTGACTGATCCCCAGTTAGCGGATAAGGGCTCAGGGTTTGGCTGAGGTTCACGTTAAGGCAGAGGTTCACGTTAAGGCAGATGGGGTCACCAGAGCTCACGCCGGCCCAGACAGGTCACCGCAGCGGGCTTTCTTAAGGGCTGAGTTGGGGCTGTGAGCAGCGGGCTTTCTTAAGGGCTGAGTTGGGGCTGTGAGCAGCGGGCTTTCTTAAGGGCTGAGTTGGGGCTGTGAGCACCGTGCCCTTAGGAATGGCATCTGTGCATTGCGGCCCAGCATGTGGAGTACACACGCTGGGGCCAGCCTGCCTGGGGCCAAAGGTGGCTCTGCTTCTTGCTCGTTGTGCGACCTGGGACAAGTTACATCATCGCTTTGGGCGTCGGTTTCATCATATTTGAAATGGGGCTATTCATATACGTAGCACGTTAGGGAAGGGGAAGCAGGAGACTGGGAGGAGCCAGGGCAGAGAACCAGGTGGGGGAAGATGAGGTGTTTTCAGACTCCTGCCCCGGCTTGGCATTGGCCTCAGTCTCCCTCTTCCAGGCTGAGCTCACACATTTGAACTTGCCTAATCACAGTCTGCGACTAACTCTCCTCCCACCTTAGCGTGCTGGGTCCTCTGTTCGTGGGCCTGCTCTGCCCCACTGGCTGCCGCGGGAGGGGCAGGTCTGGGGCAAAGCACGTGGCCATTCGTTCAGCCAGAACCCATTCACCTGCCAGAGCCCTCGGCCGCCGCCAGCCCCGAGCCAGTGCACGGATGGCGGGTCAGTGCGCTATTGCTGTGTAACAAACCACCCCAGAACTCAGGTGTTTAAAACAACAAACATTTTATTTACTCATAGTTCTGAGGATGCACAGTTTGGGCTGGGCTCAGCCCGGGCTCAGTGGCTCTGCCGGCCCCGCCTGGGGTCGTTCCTGAGGCTGCAGTCGGCAGGCAGGTCCACTGGGGCTTGATGGCCCGAAATGGCCTCACGCTGCTGTCTGGGTGCTGGTGGCAGCTGCTGGCCAGGTCTCTCATCCTCAGGGATGCTCACTGGCTTCTTCACCTGGTGGCCTGGGAGCAGGAAAAAAGGGCAAGCCCTGAGGCACAAGCACTTCCCAAGCCTCACATCACGGTCGCTAACATCTCAGTAGCCAGAGCATGTCCCAGCCCAGCCCATGTCACTGCGGGAGAAACAGACCCCAGCACTTGTTGGGTGGGGCCACGAAGGGGTGTGCACAGGAGGTGGGAGGGAGTGTGGCGCCGTCTTTGCTACCAGTCCGCCACGGATAAAAGGGAGTGGAGTGCTGCCCTGTCCTCACCGGGCCCTGCGGGTGGTGAGGCCAACACCTGGGGCACAGTGATGACGCAGGGTGACAAATGTTAGGTAGAAGGAAGCCCAGGGGGCAGCCAGTGCCTCTCCCGCACATCCGTGCGTGGAACCAGACCCGAGGTTGGGCCCTGGCTTTTAAGCGTCCCAGAACGCCTGGCCTGGCCCAGCCCCGGCTCTGCGCCCAGCAGTGGAGGAGGGAGGAAGAGAGCTGGAGAAGCTTCCCCTGCCTCCCGTCTTCGTTCATCCATCCATTCTGACGCTCACTGGGCACTGGCTGTGTGCCAGGTGCTGGGCTGGGCTCGGGGACCCACCGTGACACGATGGACTTCGTGCCCTGCGCTCACAGATCGTACATGGGAGGGACTTGACCGGGCGAAGACACCTGGGGGGGCAGCACAGGCGGGTGTGTCACTGTGGCTCTACCAGGCTGTGGGGTGTGGGGCTCGGTCGCCCCGGCGCTGTGTCTCCGTGAGTGCGGCACGCAGATGAGGTCGCTGCTTTGGGGGATGTGAACACGTGGGGAGGGGGGCCCCACAGACCTGCACGTCTCTCTTCTGGGTCGAAGTTTGAGCAGGGAGATGAGGGTGTCTAGCGACTGTCCTTTCCTCTGACCCTTCCGTAGTAGGTTTCATAGGCAGGGACCTTTCCCACAAAACGTGTTACTGTCGGTTTGCTTCAATTAGCGTGACCATATTTAGTGCTTTTCCTTAGGATTCCAAGTGGGTGGAAGAGAAGCAGCTGCTGATCAGAACGAACCAAGACTTGCTGGAAAAGGTACGCGACCCTGCTCCAGAGACCCAGAGCCCGGTCAGCCAGGACCTCGGCCCCTCAGGCCGCATGAGTCTTGCTCAGCGCCATTTGCACTCCAGGGACAAGGGCCCCGGGCCTGGGCGGCTCTCACTGGGAGCGGTGTCTTCCTCACCTTGAGTCAAAGCCTGCTTCCTGCTTGTGTCCTCTGGGGCCAGGCCTGCCGGCCGGTGTAGACCACCCTCCCGGCACGCTGCGGAAGTGGGAGGGCTGGCCTGGCCTCTGCCCCTGCTTTGGGGTTCCAGAGCCCATCACCCTCCAGCGCGGAGGGCACCTGGGGCACTGGTCAGGGGGCAGGCCCTCAGGCCATCGTAGCCCAGTTCAGCTGACCCATACTGGGAGCTGGGCCCCTCTGGTCATGGAACTTTCCAGAGCTCTCTCAGGGAGTCTCCTTGGGGAGTAGATCTAACGCTTTGGGATTAATACCATAGCTTTTTTTTCTCTTTATTTGTGTACAATTCAATTGTTCCCTTAGTAAACTTACTGAGTTGTGCAACCATCACTGCAATGCAGTTTTAGACCATTTCAGCCCCCGCAAAGAGCCTCCTGCCCATCCCCCATCCCCCACGCCCAGCCTCTGGCAGCTGCCAGTCTACTTTGTGTCTCTTAGATTTGCCTTTTCTGGATGTTCCACGTAAGTAGAACCAGATCAAAGCCTAGGCCTCTCGTTAAGTGTCCTGGAATGCCGGCACTGGACCAGCCTGGCCTGGCCTCGCCCTTGGGAGGGTCTCGGCCCAGCCCTAGCTCTGCCACTGAACGGCGTGTGGCCTGCTCACTTCCCTGCGCTTCTCGGTGGTATCTGGGACAGGGCCAGTCGCCATCGTGCACGCTGGCCCCATACCATGGGAGGCTTTTAGCATCCTTGGTCTTGCTCACCAAATTCTAGGAGCCACAGAAAACTCTCACATGCTCACCCCCTTTCCAGATGTCCCTGTGGGGCAGGACCACCTGGCAGAGAGCCCCTCCTGGTCCTCCGGTACCTGTGGTCAGGAACAGTTCTGAGGACTTACTTGAAGGCCTCATTTACAGATGTTATCTTAGTGACCCCTCCCTGCCACCCGGAGACTCGTGTGCTCTTCCACTCCTTGGGCAGAAACCGAGGCACAGAACAGTGAGGCAGCCTGTCCAGGGTCTCCCAGCTGGCTCTGGGATCGGGGCGTCTTGCTTCCCAGACTGATCTGGGCTCTCAGGGAACTGCTGCCTTCAAGGCGTTTTACGCAGGGTCCATGGGGACGCAAGAGAGATCCTAGCCTCCCTGCTGCAGTTTGCTGGGCGTGTTGGGGAGGCTGATTCTGGTGGGGGTGGTCGAGTTGAATGACCCGGACAGGCTTTGGGTGCAGAAGCACCAGTGTTGCACTCTCGTTTCCCTCGTGTTTGACCTCAGGAGGGACCTAATACCTCCATGCCTCGGTTTCCCCTTCATTCATGTATTCAGCACATATATAAGGAGCCCCTACTTTATTGGCCCAGGCTCTGTCTTCCGCATTCTCAGCCTCATGAGCAGAAAGGGCCTGCAGCCTCACACGCTTGCTGCAAATCCTGCCCTCTCCGCCCCTTCCCCTGGTGGCTAGTCCTCAGTTTCCCTCAGGCCACCCACTGAGGTGGCCTGTGATCAGCGGACCCTGGTGAAAGGCAGGGGTCTGCCGCCTGCCTGTTAATCCACGGATCTCTTTGCTCTAGATTTACAGACTGGAAATGGAAGAAAACCAGCTGAAGAATGAAATGCAAGACGCAAAGGATCAGAACGAGCTGTTAGAATTCAGAGTGCTAGAACTCGAAGTAAGAGACTCTATCTGTTGTAAACTCTCAAACGGAGCAGACATTCTCTTTGAACCCAAACTGAAATTCATGTAAAGCTCCCAGATGTTTTCAAGCATGTGTAAAGGGGACATGTGATAGTTTCTTTCTTTCTTTCTTTCTTTCTTTTTTTTTTTTTTAAATCTGTATGTTCAGAATAATTTCACTGCCTTAATATGTTCTGGAGAGAATGCTCACCGAAGTCTATGGACATGTACCAGAGCTAATATATTTATTGCCTACGGCTTGTTTTGCACTTAATAAAATAATTTGTTTTTGCAATAGTTTGCCTTTTTTATTTGTGTTTCATTTCCATAACTACTTCTTTCCTGCATGCATAGTCACCGGGTACGCATTCTGCAAACCCAGACAGAAGCACTGTTGCAATTAATAACACACCTTTTTAAGTGATCTTGCATGCAGCAAACCTCACCTTTTGCAATAGCAGAGTCTGACCTGGCCAGCAGTTGACTCTATAATGTGTTTAATGCCAGTTTGGGCCTATTTTCTATTTGCCAAGGTAAACACAAGGTAAGTAAGACAGGGTAGAAGGATGTATTTGCATAGGCGTTTAAGAAAACTAGTCATGTTGCTCAAACTCTTGTATCCAGTAAACGCAAACCCAGGCATCACAGCAATATTGGACTAAAGAAATTACTATTTGTAACTCAAACTGCAACTCAAAACTACTGGAGGGAGATTGATTGCTGTTCACATGTGGAAATATGTTCCTTCAGCAACTTCCCCGGTGCACCCAGTGGGATTCAGTGAAAGAATATTATTATTGCTTCCAGCTGAAATCTTGCCTCGGGTGTGTTACTGTATTGCCTTGCTCCCATGGTATTTCATAATCTTTTTTTGTTTCTGTTTAAAATCATTGACATTTTGAACATCACTTAAGTTTGTGATGAGTTTCTATAAGCACTTGTGACGCGGCACTGCTGTCTGTCAGCTGAAACCTCTGCATGTGTGACACCCTCGGTCGAAGTGAGCACCTTCGCAGTGTTTGTGGCTTCTCTGATTTTGTTTTCCCCTCCTGGCTTGAGTTAAAATTCTGTCTGCATTAGAACTTCCCATCTGCATCTTGTGTTCCAGGGACGGTGGCCCGAGTATCTCTCAGTCCAAGTGCCACTGTGTCACTCGGCTCTTGCTTGAACACGACACGAGTATTTTACTTGTGCAGCACAAGTCCAGTAACGTGAGGTCATGGCCAACCCTGCTGCTGCTGTTAGCGAACCCTTCCCAAGCCTTTGTTTTGAGTCTTTCTCATGAGATTTCCATAAGCACTGCCCAGTTTACTGGAATGTTCTTTAATTGTCTCCACCATCCTTCAGGCCATCAGAAACCAGTCTTCTGATATTAGTTCATATAAAATATGAGCTTTGGGGGACACCTTTTCTATGGAGACTCCATTTAAGTAAGTTTGCTGGTAGAAAGGCATCTGTGGAACGGAACCACCATGAGTTTTGTTCTTCTTGGCTAACAAGGGAAATGAGGTTTTCTCTCTGGACTGGTTCAAACTTAGGTCAGCCAGGTCGAGGCTTCATGGAAATTGGTTGAATTAGCACCCCCCTTCCTCTCCTTCAACTTCACCCAAGGTTGTCTTCTTAAGGCCTGCTGTCTAAATTTGTGTTCATCTCAGCTACATTTCTTAGTTGAATTATTATAGAAGCTCATTGGTTCCGTAGCTAAATTCTGCTGGAGTGGTCCACAACATGTTATTTTTATCTTACTCTACCTTCTATCAAATGCAAGCAGTTTGATTTAAAGGTGTAATTTGGAAAGGTCTCTGCTGCCCCAGCGCGACCGCCGTGTCTGTGGCTGAAGGTTTCAAGCCGGCTCTGCACAGGAGCCGCATTTGAGACCGGAGCACTGTTCTGCCGCGGCGCTGTAGCCCTGTGAGTGAGTAGGTTTCTCCTGTCCTTTTTCAAAACTTGTCACTTGTATGATTAACAAGTACCTCTTCTGGGAAAATGCTCTCTTTTCCTTCCTTAGTAGTTGAGATTTGACTGTAAACCTGAGGCAGGAGTAGAATGACCATTGGCTGTGTTAGTGTGGTTCAAAAAAATGTGGAAATGGAGTCGGCAGATCCTACTGAAAAGCCCAGGAAGCCAGGGTTTGGGTCCGGGCCCTGCCCTGGTGTGGGGCCTCAGACTCAGTCTACAGAGGGACGGCAGTGACACCCCTGCCTCGTGGGGCTGTGTGAGGATTAAACAGAACAATGATGTGCCTGGCGCAGAATAACACACCATAGTTAGTGGCTTTTGTCATCCATTCAAATTTAGTGCCATCGTTTTTATTAAATCTTGTGATTCTACGACTTCATGGGTTTTGATCTTGCAACAGATAAACTCATGTAACCATTTCTTCCCAGCCAAATAGGTAAGAAGCGAACACATTTCCAAAGGAGACCTGATGCGTGGAAAGACGTGAAAACATCGTATTTCACGGACAAGGCCACTGTAGTCCGAATGTGCCCTTTAGTAACACCTTTGCCAGCTGGAATTCGTTGCTTTTTGCTGAGAAACATGGGAAAATGGCAAGTGGTAAATAATCCAACCAAGTTCTGTTTTTAAACCGAATCTTTTCCCCAGGAGAGAGAGCGGAGGTCGCCAGCATTTAACCTCCAAATCACCACCTTCCCCGAGAACAACAGCAGCGCTCTCCAGCTGTTCTGTCACCAGGAAGGAGTTAAGGTAGCGTGCTTGGGGGGTGCCTCCGCCAGACCGACAGCCAAGGGCTTGCTCGAATGCCAGGCTCAGTTGTAAAGGGGGTTGTGTCCTTGCGCCAGGGATAGAATCGGTTTCCATGAGATACCTCCCGTCCCTTCACTCGATGTTGAAAGTCATAGTTTGTTTATTTTTTAAAGGGTCACCACATGTTACTTTATTTTGACCCATGTCTTTAAATGAGCAGAGACTTGGGAAGTAGCCTTGAGTGCAGACCCCAGCTTTGCCACTGCCCCGGCCTGGCCTGTAAACTTCTGGGCCTCGGCCTCTTTGCTGTGAAACCCAAATGGCAATACCCACACCGTGGCGCAGGGCGACGATGAGATTCGATAATGAATGAACCACGTAAAGTGCCGAGCACAGGGCCTGGCATGCAGTAAGTGCTGTGCAGTTGGTGGCTGTGGTGGCTGTGACGGCCCGGTGCTTGCCCTGTGCCTGGAGCCCTGCTGGGCCCCGTGGGCAGTGTCTTTCTGACCCACACAGTTCCATGGGCCTTTCTAGAACGCAGTGTTTGTGCTGCTGTAAAACTCGGCAAACAAGCAACAGTCACATCTTTCCCCGTCACTCCCCAGAGGAAGAGCTGGGTGCCAGCTCGGCCCTGCTGCAGGTATGACAAGGGAGGAGCGAGCGTGCGGTCTTACCAAGACCAAAGGTCATGGCGCTAGAAATTGGTGTGGATGGTCTTTGCAGCTCACACAAAAATGAACGTTGGAAATCTTTTCCAGGATGTGAATATTTCTGAACTTATGAAGAAATTAGATATCCTTGGCGATAACGGGGTAACTATGCGCGATCGGTTTCTGGTTTCGTGTTCTTGTTTGATCCGAGTGTATTCTGTGTGACTTTTCTTTTGTTTTGTTTTTTATTTTTCTCTGATGTAAGAGATCTAGTAAGAACAATGTAAGGCTTTTGTATGGCCGTGTTCCTGTGTGGGGGGTGGGTCTGCATTTGTCACAGGTGGGGTTCCAAAGTGCGGGCGTCCTTATGGCCCGTGAGTACAAGGGGTAAAAAGCCTGCTACCTATTGCCCAGAAAAAAGGGTGGAATCGCTCAAGATCGCTGAAATCAGAAAGTGATACTTTTGCCTTCCTAAAAGATTGGCTTAACGGAGGCCCTGTTTCTCAGGGCATAGTGCCACTCCACGTAATGTCCTCAGCCAGAGGGACAGGAGAGGGAGCTGATTCTTGGGGTGCAGCCCAGAGAGGACCTATTCAGATTGCTTGGTGCTGACTGTCTGCACGTGGATTTGGGGTCCAGTGTAAAACGCCCTTGCCCATTTTTGTGTTTTAGAATTTGAGAAATGAAGAACAGGTTGCAATTATCCAAGCTGGAACTGTGCTTGCCCTGTGTGAAAAGGTAGAACCCAGCGGCATCTCTGTGCTCACACTGTCCCGGCTCCCAGCACCATACAAGAAACTCTACATTGGCGCCTCGCTTTGTGTGGGGAGCATGCGTGTGGTCGGCCTGTGTCTGCATGTGCACATGTGCATGCCTTCTCGTTTACGTGCTCATTGCAGAAAACCCAGGGACGCAGGAGGGAATACAAACCCCACCGAGGAAACAGCCTGCCACGTTTGGTGTATTTCCTCCTGGAAATATTCCCTCTTGCCCATTTTTGCTGTTAACTTAGTTAAAATCATACTTGACGTTGGGTTTCCATCCCACTTCATAATCCCCGCCATGTCCTTTGAAATGGCTCATAAACATCTGTCTAATGTCCCCGCCTCACTCCGCCGTGCAGTCCCACCCTGAGTGAGGGAGTCGTCCCCCAGCTGTCAGAGAGCCGGGCTGTTTCCACTTTTGCTCTTTCCACCGTCATGCAGTGGTGAACACTTTTACACATAACTTTCTATCTGCATTTTAAAATACATCCACAGGCTAGATCCAGAGTGGAATCGTTGGGCCAAGTGATAAGCACATTTGTAAGGGCTTTGGCGTTGTCAGAACAGTTTCCAGGGAAGTGGCAGCAATGGCCCTTCTACCCGGGCCTCACACGCCGATGGTTCCATGCTGGGCAGGGCGTGTTCCCACTGGAGAGCACTTTGCCCGCTGCATAGGTGAAAACCACGTGATGTCATTGCTTTAATTTTTATTTATTTGGGTGCTGGTGAAGCTGAGCTTTCTGATGTGCATCATCTATTTCCTTCTGCCTTGTGAATCGTAACTGCATTTCTTTTGAGAATTTTCCATTAAGTCTGTCCATCCATCCATCCATCCATTCACTCAACAAATACGTATTTGTTGTAATTGTTTTTCTTACTAATTTCTCTGTGTGCTTTACATATTGAAGATACTAACTCTTTGACCTATTTTTTAAAAATACATTCCTGATTTATTTGCCTTTTACATTGTTTTTGGATGTTTTAGAAACAACCCAATTTGTTATCTATCCCTGTTGAAGACCTTTTCCTTTCAAAGCACGAGTTAAACTTTAAAATGCTATTTTTGTAATGATGAGGTCTTAACAGTCTTAGTCGGGATTTGTTCCAGAATCTTTGGGAGGGCATTTAAAATGTAAATCGTTTCCTTCCTTGAGCATCTGCCCATTCCCCACAATCGAGTAGAGGGCACTTAGCAGGCTGAAGGCCAAACCTTGCCCAAGGTCACACGGTTAGGAAGTGGTGACACAGGCTTGACCGGGGCTGGCTTTCTCCTGCTCCCGTCAGGTCACCTGGCTGAGCCTGCTTCCCCAGGTGCGCGTGGGGCGTGAGGATTCACACCTGCTGGCCGGTGGGCCGGTCAGGTGCAGGTGACTGGTACACGGCGGGGCACAGGGGACCTATTCAGAACATCCCTTTTCGTCAGCAAAACCCAATGTGGCTGTCCCCTCCTGCAGCAGTGCTTTCTATAGTGCTCCCTGAAGTGCTGAGTAAACACACAGGACTCAGTTTATCCAATGTGCACTTGGACGCTTCCTGGGAGAGAGGGCCCCGGGCGTCGGGCGCGGAGCACAGCCTTGGAGGCTGCGGAGGTGCCGTGTCCGCCCGCTCCCGCCTCGGTGCCGGGGAGGCCCCTCCTGGCATGGGTCTCGGCCCGCCACTTGCCAGCTGCAGGGGCCCTGGCAGGGTCGTCACTCTATCTCCCCAGGCCACTCGACTGGCCGTCCTGGTGCCTTGCAGGGTTAGTGTCAGGACACCAGGTATTTAAATGGAACCAAACCAAACATGGCCACCTGGTTAAATTAAACACTTTAAACACTTGGGTTCACACTTGGTTCCTGCAGGTGCTCAGTCGATGCTTGTGGACCAGGTGAGCCAAGAGCAGGCAATGCCCGTGACTCAGGGTGGGTGGTTGCAGGGGGGCGGGGGCGTTGGTGGGATGCCGTCTCCCCGTCCCCAGAGTCTCCTTAGGGGCCAGGGCGGCAGACGGCAGGAGGTTGCTGGCCTCAGTGAGAGCTGCCCTTGCAGGGGGCTGTGTCTTCCCAGCCGAGCCCTTCCTGGCACACTGTCCCCGTGCCCAACAGACGGCAGGTGTCTAGGCCCCACACCTTAAGTCCTCAGTGCCGCCATCTGGCCTCCGAGCAAGACGAGCATCTCCCTTTCATGGCTGAGAAAACGGGGCATGCCTGGTGTCCGGCTCTGTCTGCTTTGACCCCTGGCTGCCTGTCAGCCTCCCACCTCCCGCCTCCGTGCTGCCTCTCTGTGCAGACCACCAGAACCTCGCCAGGCTTTGTGCCCCGCAGGCCAGAGAGTGGCGCGGGCCACCTGCCGGCTCCTCACAGACCCCAGGAGGGCGTGCGGGGCCCTGACTCTGCACGCGGTGCGGAAGAGCCCGCTCCCTATCTGGGACAGTCTTTAGGGACCGGATGGACACCGGTGGCTCCTCAGATCGGGATCTGGTAGACACTGCTGTGTGTGTCTGGGAATAAAGGTCAGAGAGGCGTGGGAGTCGCTGCAATCTCCCCGCGTGGAGGGCATGTTGGCCCTGTGCGCACGCCTCAGGAAGAGAAGCGGCCACCGTGCAGGCCGGAGACTGGCCAGCAGGACGCCCCGAGCGTGTGGCAGGACAGCTCGGGGGACCAGCGGTCCACTCTGCCTGGGACTGAAGGCTTTCCTGGGACGTGGCAATTTCAGTGCTAAAGCAGGGACATTCGTGGGCAGACAGGGACAAGCTAGTCACCCTCGAACTGACACGCACTGCATGAAAGCTTGCAGAGGGGACCGGGCCCCTGCAACGTCACTACCAGAGGAGGCTTGGTTAAGGACTCAGTCAACCCCTGCCCCACCAAATACACCTCGTTTGTAAAAATTGCCATACAAGAAAGTGGTCCTTCAATACTGGTATCTGAACGAACTGAAGTCAACTTCAATGTTCTCTTAGAAGCACAAAGCCGATTTCTTAGCGAATAAGTGAAGTGCTACCCAAACTGGTGAGGGATGTCCTAAGATGTTCCTGTGATGATATTGCTGCAAGAGCCTCTCCCCCGGGTGCGTGCCTTCCTCCTCACCCTCGGTGAAGCCCTGTGCGTCTTGAGGGTGCAGGCAAACAAGCCGTGCCTACCTTGGCAGCCCCCCAGACCCGCTCTGGTTAGCCGAGTGCAGGGTCAGGGACCAGGCCTTGCTCCCCTGGGCCCGTGGCATGTGCCCACAGAGAAGCCGAACCATAAGACACCGTAGGGTTGTGCCTCATCATTCTTCACACCTCTTCTCTCAAGTTCAAAACCAACTGAGAAAGAGACACGGACTCAGAGAGGTGGAAATGTGTTAACGTCCGGGTTCCCGCGGGCAACAGCGGACTGGAGAAAGCAGCACAGGCCTGCGGCCGCAGCCAGACTTTGTACTTGTTGGCACCCCGTCGGGCCTTGGGACCCTCCCTGCAGGGAGAGGAGGGAGACCCCACTAGCCGAGGGGGATCTGGGTCCTGGCCCTGAGCAGCCCTGGCGTGGGGTGCAGGGAGCTGCCTCCAGCCTGCAGCCCCAAAGAGGACGCCAGTTCCCCCTCGCTGCCCCTGCCCCAGACCCCCTGTCCTGGGCTGGCGCAGAGCCGCGGGCAGCGCGTGACTCCCAGAGTGCTCGGGGCTCTGTAAATACCTGGCCGGACGCTTTGATGTTAAATTCTCGACCTCCCATGGCCCAGAGGCTCACGGCCAGCTCCCTCTGCTCCTGATAGCCGAAAGGGACCTGCCAAGTTTATGTTTCATATGCCCAATATACATATATTTCCAAACAGCAGCAAATAAAACTCAACACCATGTTCTACAGAAACAGCCCCGAGAGCAGCTTGTTATGATTCAAAATTGAAATTTTTCCCCATTTTAATTTTATCCATTTTATGACTACTTGCATTAGGATATTAAAAATGAAATATTTTTAATTCCCCATCAAAAATATGCTTATCTATTTCTAAGCACCCGCAGTCCTCTCAGCGATGTTTGAGGAAAGGCTGCGTGGGGGCCTGCCGCTGGCCCGGGAGCCCTCGCGGGGCCAAGTTCACTCGGACACGAGGGCGGAGCCTCTGGCGGGTCAACTTGGGTCCCTCCGCAGAGCCAGCACATACCCGCGCCGGACTTCCGCGCCCTCACAGCCCCTCGCCCCCCCCCTCCCCCCCACTCCGTGTCTGTGAGGCACCCGCTGTGTGCCGGCCCCTGGGCCAAGCAGGGAAGTTCAACAGAATGAGTCAGATGGTGGGTGGTCCCCACCCCCAGGGACTGGTAGGGGAGGGCAGCACAGTGGCACCTGCCAGGTGAGTGCCATGACAGGCATTCTCAAGATGGCTGGCGTGGGTATCCCTGGACAGCAGGTGACTCCATGGACCCAGGAAGCAGGGCAGGCTTCCTGGAGGAGGTGACAGCTAACTCAGGGCCTGAAGGCTGAGTGACGATAGCCCAGTAGAGGCCTGGGGCTGGGAGAGGCAGGGGTGCTCCAGGCGGAGTGGATAGCAGGCGCAGGGGCCCTGGGGTGAAGGAAGGCTTGGCTTGTGGGAGGAGCCACACGAAGTTCAGGATGACCAGAGCCCGGTTTGGGGCAGGGAGGGGAGAGTGATGAGTCTGGGGCCTTGTCCCTGTTGCCAGGAGCAAGGGATGTCCTTGGCAGGCTCCAGGCAGGAGCAGGAAGTTGCAGGAGCAGGAAGTTCCATGAGCAGACGCATGTTTTCGATAGAAGGAGCTGGCTGGGGTAGAGCAGGATTTGGGGTGGGGGGAGTGTCAGACATGAGCCCGGGGCTGAGAAGGGGCCCAGGGGTGGCAATGGGGAGGGCGGGCGGTGGCAGATTTGGGAAAGGGGGAGGTGGAGCCAGTGCAGGCAGTGGAGGGAAGGGAGGGGCCCGGGGCTTGTCCCCACCTGGGGATGTGGGAGGCCAGCGGCCCTTGCTGAGGAGCCTGAGGCCCTGGAGTGAGATGTGCAGGACAGGCCTGGGCAGCCCCGGCAGGAGGGCGACTTTTCAGAGGGCAGGGGAGGGTGAGACCCCGGGGAGGGCAGAGCGTGGGGGAAGGCTGAGGGCAGGTGGCCTTGGAGGGAGGAGCTGCCGCCAGAGAAGGAGGAAAACAAAGAGGAAAACGAGGAACGAGAGGGGCCAAGGGAGCCTGGGCTGCTGCTTCAGCAGCGAGGAGGTTGGGGACGCTATTCATACCTGCGGGCAAACCTGGCCACCCCTGCTGCCTGTGACGCCCCCACCCCGCCCCACGGTCAGTCCCCTCTCGAAGGTGGGCTCCTCACAAGGACACCGCAGGCTGCACCTGCCCCGTGCTCACCCCTGGCCCGGACCCGGAAGCAATGCGGGCAGACCCCAACCCCTCACCTGCTGCTCGGGGCCCGCCCCCCGGGCCACCGGCGCCCTCAGCACTGTGCCCCTGCGCCCTGGCACGCACTCCCACCTCCTGGCACCACGCACCGGGCACCTGGGCAGTTCAGACTGGCCCGTGCTGGAGGGATGAGGGCAGCGGCTTTGGCGTCCCCCGTTCCCCACCGTGTGACCTTGGACAAGTTATTCCCTCAGCCTCCATGTCTTTACCCGCAAAGTGGGGGAGACGCCGTCTGCTCCCAGGGCAGCCATGGGAGGGTCAGACGAGGTGTCCTGCTTGAAGCGTCAGCGCGGAGTAGGCGCTCAGTGACGTCAGCGGCTCACACGCTCGCTCACTCTGCCGCCAGCTCCCAGTACACACGCTCGAGGCTGTCCACGCTCACGTCCAACCAGGCCCTGAATCCACACGTCCACACCACGGACATGTCACGGACATGTCCCCCTCACACCTAGGACGACCTGCACGTGTAGGCCTGCGCATGCACACACCACCATGCTGTGCACGTGAACAGGTGTGCGTGGCGATGCCCCAGGCCACCCTGGCACTGACGTCTGTTGGTGGCGCTGATCTGTTCAGACTATGAGACTGCGCATCCCGACGGGTGTGGTCCTCACCCGCTGCACCCCTTCCTGTCCCTGCTGTCTTCTAGTGGCTGAAGCAGATAGAAGGAACCGAGGCAGCCCTGACCCAGAAGATGCTAGACCTGGAGAAGGAGAAGGTAAAAGACTTGACCGCCGGGCTGGGGCAGAGTTCAGACAAGTCACATCTCAGAAAGGCTTGGCATGTGTTTCCACAGTTAGTTATCTGCACACATTTCTAAATTTCGCTTTTGCCCCAGTGGTTGTTCTGAGTAGTTCTCATCCATTTACTTACTCTTTGATTCACTCACTTACTCATTTAATTCATATTTTGGGAGCCTCTGCTGTGTCCAGGCGCCATGCCAGGGTTAGAGGGCCAGCAATGAACAGCAGGCTCCCTGCTGCGAGGGGTGCTCACAGGCACGCGGGGTCAAGTGCTCGTGAGCTCGAGAGAGTGCGGCCCCAGGACGTTAGGAGAGACACAGCCGTGATACAGGGGAGCTTGACCGGTGGCTCTAGGGACACACAGACAGGGAGGGCTCAAATCTTTGCTGTCCTCGAGAGCCTGGGCAACTGGACCCGAGTCTCCTCGTTGATAACTGGGGGTCCCAGTGCGCCTCGCTGGGCTGCGGGAGGAGAGATGCATGACCAGCTTTGCACAGGGCTTGGCACCTTGGGCACCTGGTAAGTGGTGGTGGTGGTTCAGCAGGGCTTCAGGCGCTGGCGGTGGTGGAAGATATTCACTGGGGCTGTGGGTATATAGGGGGAGCCATTTTACCTGGCATGGGGAGGTCAGAGAGGCTTCCCAGAAGATGCGGTTCTTGAGTTGTCAAAGACCAATTTGAATTCTTCAAGTAGAAATGGGAGGTGAAGGAAGAAGGCGGAAGGAATAGTGTAGGCCCAGAAGCAGTACGTGGTATGGAAAGAGCCCTGGACTGGCACCGGAAGGCCTGGGCTTCTAGTCCCACCTCTGCCACCATTGAACTGTGGCATCTAGGACAAGGCTTTGGGCCTCTCTGGCCTTCTGTTTCCTCATCTATAAAATGAAGTGGCTGCAGTAGGTGAGCTGTAACCCTGAAACCCTCTAATCAGTGTTAGAGAGAGGTTTGCATTGGGAGAGAGCATGCTTGCAGGAGTTAGGGAGTAGCCCAGGGGGCGGGGGAGGAGGAGAAGCGTGTGGCAATGAAACCAGTCCGGAGGTGGGTGATGCAGTTTGGGGGGGGTGCGGAACTATTGAGACAGTGTTCAGGGGCCACCGGGGTGTGACAAGGGACCCTAGAAGGAATCCTGCGATGTGGGCTTCGGTTCGACCTGGTTCCTTCATTGTAGTCAGGCCTCTAAGAGGAAGAGGGGCAGGAAGGGCTGGGGCAGTGTGGACCGTGGCTCCCAGGTGTGGCTGTGAGGGAAGCCCCAGGCAGTGAGGCTCCCGCTGGGGTGTCCAGAGGGGAGCGAGCAGGGAAGGGCATCCCGTCCCTTCTCACCCTGGTGTCCCCAGTGCGGTGACACTGCTACTCTCTAGCAAAGGTGAGTAGTTGGCTTTGGAGAGCCTCGCTGTCGCGGGTTCTCGTGCTGACCGTTGTCCCTGACAGGCGCCTCCCTCTCTCCCAGGACCTGTTCAGCAGGCAGAAGGGCTACCTGGAGGAGGAGCTGGACTACAGGAAGCAGGCCCTCGACCAGGCTTCCCTGGTAGGACCAGAAGTGGGTTTGGCGCGTTGGCTCTTGGACTCCGCAGCAGAGGCTGCTTTCTCCTTCGGGGCTGAAACTGCCTTTAGGGCCCTGCCCAGGCCACCCAGGGGTGACAAAAATGCCATCTCCATGCTGCAGCTAGAATGACCATACCCACTGTCACTTTTTCCAAATCAATCACTATTTAAAAAATATTCAAAATTCCTTTGATGATTTTCTTAGACATGCTTATTAAATTCTAGTAATCGTTTGAGATGAACGGGAAGAAACGGTCTTTCTAATATGTCTGTTTATACTTAAATATTCATTTATTTGTACTGAAAGTTGTCCCGAATCGAGTTTTCCTATAAATAGGAAAAAGAGCTGGTCACAAAGGAACAGAGAGGTAAAGCAATGAGATGGCACCCATGATTGTCAGAACAAAAGTGACAGTTATGAAGCCCTATCCTAGGCGATGTTGTGTTTGGGTCACAAAATTTGTTCTGGGCTCCCTGGTGATCAAAGCACAGTGGGATGCTGTTCGGGTTCATATGTCCTCATGCTCAAAGCCACGCGCTTCTGGCACTGAGAGTTGCTCTCCCAGGGGGTGGCCGGTGTGGACGGAGATAATACACAGTTCCAGGTGTCCCCACAGCAGAGAATTTAGACTTCAACTCTGCTCCGTATGTGGACAGGCTAGGGTAGTATACAAAGTCTGAGCAGATCTTTTCCCAGACCATTTGTAGTTAAAATCATTTTACAAAATGGGTTTGCACCTAAGAAATGCAGAGTCAATAACTAAAAAACAACTTTCAAGCCCTAGTTTCCATGAGGGCCTCTGGGAAGACAGAGAGCAGTAGCCTGGGCTTAGTGCACGTGGACAGGAGGTTCCTGAGGCTGGTCCACGACACCGACCCTGGGCTCTGAGGCTCGAATCCCACGGGGCCAGGAGCAGGAGACGAGGAGGGTCAGCATGGATGAAGCCGTATCGAGACACGACATTTCCCTTTCCGTTCTTACTCATGGGCACATGACGTTTTGACAGTGTTGAGGGCACTTAATAAATGAAAACATTTTTATCTATACTCTGGCCCATCTTTTGCCCTCTTTAATCTTTTTGATTTTCTTTGATTTCAGCTAGGGTTGGTCCTTTTGCAAACACCCCAAAGGACAGGCTGTCCCTGTCACACAACCCTGCCTTCCCCTACCATTTCCCAAGAAACTCTGAAGAATGCAATTTCAGGAGATGTTACAGGAACCTGGGGCCCCCCAAAAGGGTGTTGTAATAGAATAAGTTTGGAAAACTCTTGCGGACTTCTTGGGTCCTTAATATGCTAAAGGATGGGTTGAGACTTCAAGAGGAACATGAGCAAGCAGTTTGCCAAGTTCACTGGGTCTTGGGACCCTGTCTTCAAGGAACATCTTGCAGAACTGGTGTTCCCAAACACATTTTGGGATGCCTTGGGGTACACCCTCCCTTTGTGTAGGTGACATCTGCCGGAAGGCCTGAGGGATTGTCAGGGTGCTGGTTCTGAGACGAGACCCCTCTGGGTACTGGAGCTGCCTCCATGTAGAAGCTGCATTCACACCCAAAGAATGTCCCTAAGCCTCCCATTGGGTTTCACACGACTAGATAGGAGTTCTGACGTGGCACTAGCCGATCAGGAACAGTCAGGGGGAGAGACACTTGGAGAGCGTGGCTGGACAGCAGGTGCCAGATGCAAGCCTGTGTTCCTCTGCCATGCAGCAGAGCGAGGACTGAGTGAGGTGGGGCTGGAGCTTCCAGAACTGGGCAGTGGGTTTCCATCTGGAAGCTGGCCACATGGGGTCTCCTAGGAGCTCGGCTGCTGGATGGGGAGGGATGAGCCAGCAGGCACCAGCGCGCTCCTGCCCCCTGTGGAGCCCACACGGGGACCCACAGTGCTGCCTGTAGACAGGCTGCAGCCTCCTGATCTCCCAGGAGCAGCCGCTGGGGCAGCAGAGGCATAGGGGATGGCGCCTGTTGGTTAAAATCAGTCTGGTCCGAGACGGCTGGGAAGCCAGCGGGCAGTTAGAGCAGCCTGCGGAAACCAGAGGAGACTGGAGGAGCCGGCAGCCACGACGGGGTTGCGGGTTAACCCCGCCTCGGTGGCAGTTTTGTCCACACTGGTGTATCATCCATGGTTCCTCCAAAGAGAAGTAGCTGCTCTTCAGTAAGTGGTGTGGGTGGGGATTTAGGGAATCATTCTCTCTTTTGTCCTTAGATATCTTTATAAGGTAACTAAATTTAAGTGTTTTGCCGTGAAGTTGAGAAGTTACGTCCTCTAATGAGTAAAACGTGGAACTTTCACGAGGACTGACCGCTACTGTCCCATTCGGCTTTGCTAACAGAGGGTGTCTTGCTGGGGGCGGTGACAAGCTCTTTGCTTTGGCCTGAAGTTGCATTGCTAGCGCAGCTGAAAACCAAAGGTGCGCAAATCGAGCCATATTTCCCCTTTGGTTCCCATGACAACAGGGGAGGTTTGTTCCCAAGGTGAGGAGAGTCAAGCGGAAACCAAAGGTAAAATAAAAACCAGGTGGATCAAACCCCTGTTTGAGGCGCACATTTTAAGGGGAGGCTACAAGTATTTCTTCTTCTTGCCCTCGCCCCCCTTGTACAGAGTAAGGGTGTCTGGGTTTAACAGAGCAAAAATGCTCCTGATAGCCTGTGCCCAGGCCCAGGGACACCCGTACCGCCTGCCCTGGGGCTGTTCGCCACTGCGCGTGGCCCCTGTGTGCCCCCCTCCCTCCTGGTGTCACTGGCCCACTCTTTGTCACCTTCCCCTGTCTGTGTGATTTGGGCCGCTCAGAAAATCCAGGACCTGGAGGCCACGCTGTACACGGCGCTGCAGCAGGAGCCGGGCCGGAAGGCGGGCGAGGCGCTGAGCGAGGGCCAGCGGGAGGACCTGCAGGCTGCCGTGGAGAAGGTGCGCAGGCAGATCCTGAGGCAGAGCCGCGAGTTCGACAGCCAGATCCTGCGGGAGCGCATGGAGCTGCTGCAGCAGGCCCAGCAGGTAGGGGCGCCAGCCCCGCCCCCGCCCAAGCACCCCACCGCCCCCGTGGGCGCCAGCACCTCTGAGGGGCCCTGGGGTCCCAGGCGTGCTCAGCAGAGAGGGGCAGCAAAGCAAGTTTCTGTGAAGCAAGATCTGTTCCCTCATGGGTTCCCGTCACCCTCGGGTGTCTCCCTCCCCCGGCTGGGGAGGACGGGCGGGGGTGGGGGGAGCCTGGGACGTGATAGACGCAGGGAGAGAGGGAAACAAACCAGGGCGGCTCTCCCCTCGGCCCCTCCTCCGGCACCCTACGGCACCCCACTCTGCTTCCCAGCCGGACGCCTGCAGCCAGGAGGCATTGGCTGGACCTTTCGCTTTTTAGCTGTATTTTCAGAGGATGGCTAATTTGAGGATTGAGCGTAGAAGCTATGCCAGTTGTAATTCCAAAAACCTTGATCTCCAAGGCTTGCTGTCCTAAGCGAGTTTCATGTGCTTCCGCGCACATGGAGCGAGGCGTCCGGACTCCTGAGTCAGCCCAGGAGAGAGGAGCAGCGGCCGCGCTCACCGCCGTCGGCCATGGGTCCCTGCACCGATACTTTATCTCATGGTGTCCCTGGGGGTGGGGGGGCACACTGTGATGTCCATTTTCCTGATGAGACGACTGAGGCTTGGGGAGGTTAACCCGTGTGCCTGAAGATCACCCAGCTAGTGAGGAATCCAGTGGGGAAGAATCTAGATTACTGGTGGGGAGGGATGTCACAGAGGGATAAAACAAGGTGGGGAAGGATCTAGATTACTGGTGGGGAGGGATGTCACAGAGGGATAAAACAAGGTGGCAGGGCGGGCAGAGACACAGAGAGAGGTTAATTTATTTTCAGGAATTGGTTCACGCAACTGTAGAGGCTTAGCAAGTCCGAAGTCTGCAGGGCAGGCTGGCAGGCTGGAAACCCAGGGAAGGGCTACAGGTCGAGTCCAGACCTCCTCCTCGGGGGCTGTGTGGGGGGGTCATTCTTTCTCTTAAGGCCTCAGCTGGTCGGATGAGGACCACCCACGTTAGGGAGGGTCACCTGGTTTACTAAGAGTCTACTGATTCAGGTGTTTATCTTATCTGAAAAATATCTTTATGGAAACACCTAGAATAATGTTTGACCAAATATCTGGGTACTGTGGCTTAGCCAAGTTGACACATAAAGCTAACTGTCGCCACCATGAAAGGGGAAGAGCATCCAGGCAGCAGAACAGCACGGTGTGGTCAGCTTAGTGGGGCCAAGTGGCTGAAAGCACAGATGCCGGCACCGGGCGGCCTGGCTTTGAACTCTGGCTGTCCCACTTACTAGCCATGTGGCCTTGGACAAATTACTCAACCTCTCTAGGCCTCAGCTCCCTCATGGGGATGAGGATGATGCCTGCCTCACTGGGACATGGCAAGGTCTAGGTGATTACTGCGTGTCGAATGCTCTTGCTAGAGCAGGTGCTGGGACCTTCGCCGGGTGCAGACCGCGGGTGGCTGGAGCAGGCGCGGCCTTGGCGACAGGCGCTGGCTTGTACCCAGTGCCCAGCACAGGGCCTCCTTTTCAGGACTTGCTGCCTGCACGTGTAGTGAATAAGGGACTGATTTTGTGTTCAGGAAATCCGGTTCAAAGCAGAGCAACACTTGTGTATTGGAGCCAAAAAAGTCATTACTTCACCTGAGGAGTCACATCTCGTGGAATGTGCGGCACACGGTGGCCTGCACAGAATGCAGATGGGCCAGCGAGCACCCGTAAGACACGGGCAGTGCCACGCTCAGCGGTGACTCCTGGAAAAGCCCTTCATGGCACATGCTGAGAAATGAACCCGGGATCTGGGTGATTAAAAAGGATGCAAAAAGCAAAAAGCAAGTCATGGTGGTCATCTCCCTGCTCGGCAGCCTGAGGACCAGCATCCCTTAAAGAAAAACGTCATTTAAACACTTCGTGCAAGTGTTTTGGAGCATTTGTGTAAAATACTATAGGACAAATCCCTTCCTTTTATAGTTCTCCTGGAATCTGTGTAGTAAATCGCAGGGGGAAGATTGGCCTGTAGGTTAATCAGGGCTGAGATTTGCTTTTCCTTAATCTTCGGGTCATTTTCAAATTAGTTGAGAATTCTCCTGAAGGCAATTCATAGACAGCCTTCCTCCCACTGAATGTTAAAACTGCCCTGATCTCGCTTTTATTAAGATACACTGATATGTGCAGATAAGCCAAAGTCAATACATTCATTCAAGAATGCATTGCTTTGAGGCCCTAATGAGATATGACATGCAACACAGTTAGCCTGGTGCATGGTAGGTGTTTGGAAAAGGAAGACTCTTTACGAAATGACACATGGACTTCAACTCGCAAGGTAGAGTGCTGTCCCCCGGCCACTCCAAGTGCGCCCATCATGCCTTGCCGTGGCATGTTGGAAACACAGGGTCTCAGGCCCCGCCCCAGGCCTGTGGAGTCAGATGCCACACTTATGAAGATCCCCAGATGATTTCTGTGCAATTAAAGTTGTTAAATTTTAGTTAGTCCTATGGCTACACGGCTGTGGGTTACGGAGAGGTGTGAGTTTCATTACCCTTTTGGTTTTGTAGGAAAATGAATTCTCTCTCCTCCTCCCCTTCCACCTCCCCCCCCCCCCCCCCCCCCGTCTCCGTGACTACAGCCGGGTAGGCCCCTGCTCCATCACCCCAGGCCGCGGAATCCAGGGGAAGGTGTTCCAGCCGCTCCCTGCTTTGAGCTCGGCTCTGGAACTGTCCCAGGGCTCTGCCTCCCCTGGCCTTGGTTTCTTTGTCTGAGCAGCTCTAGCTCCAGGCATTACCTTGAGGGTCCCTTGTCACCCTGCACCGGGTGGAAAGGCTTGGCCAGGCTCTCCCAGAGTAACTGACCAGGCCGGGACATGGGCTGACTGTCGCTGCCCCTCCCTACTGAGCGCCACAAGCAACAGCGGCAGGAGGCAGGGTCCCTGGCCAGCCTCTCGCTGCCTTCGTAAAGGATGCGCAGACTTCACTGGATGTTTCCTTTAGCAGAATTTCCTGGAGGTGGGGCAGCTAGGTGTGGTTCCCAGGCAGAAGGGAGGTCTTCCTTACGCACAGCACAGCACAGCATGGCCGGGCGTCCTGGCCACATGCTGCCCGTTTCTGCTCTGGCCTGAGCGCCGGCTGCCTGCTTTGGGCCGGATAGACCTTTCCAGTGTGCGAGGACGTCACTGTTGCCTTTTGCCTCACATCCGGCCCACAGAACGCAGCGACGCCCATCGCCTGGCCCCAGCTGGCATTTGGGGTTTCCAGCCCTGTTAATGAAGGGGAAAGAGGAGGTGAAGAAATTCATCAGCCGATGGCACCTTTCCCAGCAGAATGATTCTGCCCTTTTGCAGAACATCCTGCCTGAGCGAAAGCTGGAGTTAAACCACTGGTGTCACCCCGCTGTGTCTGACCCTCTGAGGGTCTCAGGGACACTGCTCTTACGTCCTGGCCCCAGGTGGCCGGCAGGGATATCTGCTGGTATGGTGCACGATTGCAATACCCTCCCCACTTTCTCTGTCCCTGCAGAAGCCTTCCTGACACACAGCCCCACCCCTCACCCCCTGCCCCAGGCCCTCACTGGCTCCCTGGTGCCTAGAGGATAAAGTCCCGGTTGCTTAGCCTGACGTCAGAGCCTTCCCGGTGCCCATTCTGATCCCACAACGGCACTGTCCACCTCTCTCAAGAGATTCCCCCACTCAACATCACCCCACTGCCTTTTGTTTTGTTTTGAATTTTTTAACGTCTGTGTACCAAGCACTGTTCCAGGTGCTGGAGTGCAGCAGTAAGCAAACTCTTTGCTCTCAGGAAGCTTATATTCCAGTGCAGGGAGACAGACGGGGCCTAATATGTGTTGGTTGAATGAAACTCAGCCAGCCCTGTGAGTATAGATTGCTGATGCAATTTCACAGGTGAGGAGAGTGAGGCTCAGAGAGGGTAAGCAGCTCACCCAAGGTCACACAGCCAGGAAGCAGAGCTGAGATGTGAATCCAGGTCATGGGAAATTGTTAACCACTTCCGTCTGGCTCTTGGTGTACAAGTTCTGCGAAAGCGGTGGAGCCTGACACTCGGTTCCAGAGCACTTTCCCACAGGTGCCCCTTCGCTCTAGGTCCGAGGGTCACACGGCTACCACAGAAGAGTGGTTCAGGCACAGAGAGATCATGTCAGTCTCCCAAAGTCCCACGGCTGGGGCCTTTGGGCTCCAGAACCCAGGCTGCCACCCTGCCCGGAGAGGGGTGTGGGGCAGCTGCTGCCGTTGCCGACCGAGTGGCGCACGGCTTCCCACGGGCGAGAGAGGCTGGAAACGAGCTGGTGTGTAGAACTAACTCTCGGAGCACCTGCTCGGTGCCAGGCTCTGCTGAACCAGGGCCGGGCTGTGAGCCTTGCCCAGGGTCACAGACCCGAGAGTCTTTTCTCTGCTTCCCTCGGGCCAGACCTCTCTTTTGCTGCCATTGTGATCTTCCTGAAGTCAACAGCTCGTCATTTCCCTGCTTAAAACCCTTCGCTGCCCCACGGCGGCCCCAAACCTGTGAGCAGCGCACAGGGATGTTCCAGACCCTCCAAGCTCTGCCCTTCACCCCACCCCCAGGCCCCTGGCATCCTGCGCTCGCCGTTCTCGCTGCCCAAATGCCCCGCTGTGCCTTGCACCTGGCCAGCTATTAACGCTGCAGGTCCCCAGCAGGGTCCAGTGCCGCCTCCGGCCTGCAGCCCACTCGCGTCTCTCAGTGGGGGCTTCCCGGCGAGACCTTCCCTGAGCGCCCGTCCCCAGCCCCGCCCCTTCTTGATTTCTCTGCGACACTCTCATTCACCTGATTTCCTGCTGTGCGTGCTGCCATGGTCTGAGCCCTAGTCGGGCTTTAAGTTCTGCAAGGGTGGGACGCTGTCTTTCTCCCTGGGACTAACACAGGCCCGGGCATATTATATTGGGCATATTCACCAAGTGCGTGAAAGTGCCTACAGCAGGGGCTCCCCAAGTGGGGTCCCCGGACCAGCAGCACCCACATCACCTGGGGACCTGCTGGAGGTGCCCCTTCTCAGGTCCCACCCCAGACCTGCTGCGTCAGAAACTCTGGCGCGGGACCCGGCCATCTGCAGTTAGCCGGCCCTCTGGGCGGTGCTGGCTAGCAAGCGTGAGAATGGCTGCTCTACAGCGCACGGGAGGCTTCTGGGGGTCTGCGGAGGCCGCGTGTGTAGTCCTCGCCGGCGCAGATCCCAGCCCTCCTGCCTCGCGGCATCCTCTCTGTGAAGGGGATCTGCATCCACAGTCGGGCTGCCCAGGGCTGCGCCAGCCCGGCGGTTGCCTGCGGGCACCCGCACTGGAGGGACAGGGAAGCCCTGTGCACATGACAAACTGGAAAAGGTGGAATTTGCCAGGGTCCCTAACCCACCCAGGCACGTGGGTGTCTCAAGGGGAGTTCAGCAGGTGCAGTGCCGAGTAGGGTGGCCAGCTGTCCCGGTTTGCCCGGGACGGAGGGGTTTCCCAGGACTTGGGACTTTCGGTGCTAACACCAGGAAAGTGCCGGGCAAATGGAGACAGTTGGTCATCCTGGCACCTAGTGCCAAGTGGGGATCTAAGAGGGTGGCACCATCATGTACTTCCCCTGCGCCCCACACTCCCCCCAGCTCCCAGGCTGCAACTAAATAAATCTTGGACAAATATGTGACTTGGCGTCTTATTAAGTCCATGCTCTTTATTAGCCTGCCCAGAGTGCCTGCATGTTTTGGTCCAGTCTTTTATGTTTTTAAAAGATCCCATCTTAAGAGCGTACACCGCATAATTCTATTTCCATGAATTGCAAGAACAGGCATGATCCGTCATTCGTGGTAGAAGTCAGAACAGAGTTCCTTCGGGGGGCGGGGGGGGGGTTGACGGAAGCAAGGACGGACCTCCTGGGTGCTGGGGCTGCCCCGTGTCTCGTTTGGTGGTGGTGACCAGGGGTGTGCACGTATAAATGCTCACGGATAAATGCACGTATAAATGCTCACGGAGCTCCCCTCTTAGTGCCTGTATCCTTTACTGCTTCTAAGCTAGACCACAATAAGAAATGAAGAATGAGGTTTTGAATCTGGGAAACTTACTTTTTCTGACTATACCCTGATGTGTTTCAGAGAGTCCGAGAGCTGGAGGACAAACTGGAACTCCAGAAGCGGCACCTGAAGGAGCTGGAGGAAAAGGTGGGTGGTTGGAGCCCTGCCGTCCGTGCGCTTTCTTTCCAGGGGACGTTAGTGTGGAATCTTGTTTTCCCTGCGGCCAGTGCCATAATGTCCAAAGAATAGGCTCCGCCTCCAGCCCTCCTTCTCTGCCCTTCTCCAAAACCAGCACCTCTAAGAAATCAGGATCTCCTTCCATTTCCTTTCTCGTAAAGACACTGCCTTCTCAACGGCTGTCAAAAGTCCTGCTGTGTGGGGCCAACTCGTGTGTGTGTGTGTGTGTGTGTGTACTCGTGTGTGTGTGTGTGTGTGTGCGTGTGTGTCTTCCACAAAAGCCCTCCTGAATCCCGCCACTGCCACCTCACTAGGAGGATACGGTGCCCTTCTTTGTTGAGGGACGCATCAGGTTAGACTGTGACGAGGCTGGTGGCACCCCCCTGGGTGTGGGGATTGGTTATTTCCCTTGGACACATTCATTCTCGATGCCTTCTGTACGCCCCAGACCAGTTGTGTGTTCTTGGAAGACGCAGTTTCTTCTGTCCCGGGGGACATGGGACTGGCCTCTCACCTGCCTTTTGGGCGTGTCCTGCCCAGGCCCATTTATCTCTCTACCATGGCAACCATTTTGTGGGTGAGGAAACTGAGGCAGAGATAGACTGGGACACCTGTGCATGGTTTCATGGGGTGGGAGGGATGGCTGGGGTCTTCACGATTGCTGCAGCCACCCCACCTGTCCCCTCCGCCACGCGCCGCTGACGCCGGCAGACACGCGTCTCGTTCAGGTGCGTGTGCCGCAGCACCACCATGGGGCCTCCCCTTCCTCTGCCCATGCCTGGCGGCTGCGAGTCCTAGGTGGCCGGGCGCAGGCGTCCGTGGCGTCACGCGGGCAGTTCCTGCCACAGGGATAGGGCATCGGCAAATGTTTGTGGAATGAGCAAACAAATGATCGTAGATGGGTACAGAGAAGAAGCATAGTTGCATGTTTTGTGTTACCGAGCTAAGTCCAGTGTGGGGACGAGGTGGAGGGCCGCCGGCCCTGTCCCACGTGCCTGACGGGGGGACCCCAGTGTGAACCCTAACGGCAAGTGGTGTCAGCCCCGAGAAGAAGAGAGAGAGGGCATTTCTGGGCTTCACGTGGCTGAGGCCTTGTGAGAGAAGAAGCTGACTCACTCCAGGGACCAACCAGGGCCGGAGTCACCGGAGTCACCAGAAGTCACCAGAGGCAGATTTCAGGGCTGTCCACAAACGGGAGGACAGCCTGCCCCGTCCTGGAGGAGCCACATGCCCCGTGCTGAGAGCGACAGGGTTAGGATTCCACATTCTCTCACGAGAGTCGGGTGCCAGGCAGGCCATGTCATCTGCCCGCCCGGGGCCCCTGGGCCTGGCTGGCTTGCGCGGCAGCTGGGGGTCTGCACGCACGCACGGGCTGGGCTCTCCTGCAGTTCCCACGGCTCTCACGGGACCCTGGTCTAGGCTGATGCCTCGAGTCCCCCTCTGCCAGGTGCCCACTCCCCCACCAAACTCCCAGGGCTATTTTGAGGACCCAGGGGGATCTCAAGTATCATTCAGTTTAAGAATTTCTTGGGACATAAGCTGGCTTTGCAGACAGATGAGTCCAGGCTTCCCTCTGGCCCTGCCTAGCCGGGCCCTCTGCGCCAGGCCTCGGTGTTTGTTTCCACCTGCTGCCGGGAGGGAGGCTCGGTCTCCTCGGGTGCGTGTGAGGACTGAATCGGTCGAGCTCATGAAAGGTCCAGGCGGGGAGGGTGGGCCTCCAGGGCCGGTTCTTCCTACCTTCCCGTCTCCCAGGGAGCCTGACGACTTCCACTGGCAACGTGGGTCACAGAGCCAGGTGTGCCAGAAGACAGGTTTCCAGCACGACCACGGTTGTTCTTGCTGACTGAAATGTTGGAAGCCAGGTTAGAGAGGCACACGCAGGACATAACGCCGGCTGTGCCCCCGGCAGCGGACAATAGCTGGGAAATGCTTGAATCACCTTTCTGGCTCCTATTTACTCTTTTCTCAGAGCAAATGTTTGTAGACTGCTCTGTCCCCTTTTGTCACAGCAGGGAGTTGCAAAGGCCAGTGTGCGGAGCAGGAGGGATTGGCCAGGATGAACACCGGGTTGGTCTGTAGGCCAGAGACATTCCGAGATGCCTGCACGCACCTTCCTCTTCTCGTGGGCACTGCTGGCCTGAGACGGTGGGAAGTGACTCCAGCCACCACTGTCAGGGGCTCATCGGTCCCTTTGTTGCAGCCAGAGACTCTTTCCTGGCACACCCCCCGGGTGGTCTTGGCAAGTCATCCCCTTCCAGGCCTCAGTTTCCCCATGTAGCAGATGAAGGGCTGTGTGACACCCCAGGCCCCTTCTAATTCTAACTTCCAGTGACCCTAATTCTTGTTTAGAAGCTGATGGCTGTTCTTTTGGACTTTACTTTTTAAAATAAATAATATAGTGTAGATATTACCTTGTTTTAGGGAAAAAAAACAACCAAGGATTATTTTCAAAATATGATGTTTAAATATGTTTCACCTAATGACTACCAATTCTCTTCGGACAAAGCAAGTCCTGGATAAGTTAAGAAAAAAAATTCTACTTTTAAGTTGACATGTAGTTTTTCCTTCCTTTAAGGAGATTTTTTCCCCTGCTATTTTTTTTTTCTTTTTAAGAGTAGACTAATGAAATGGCACAAAAGATTTTAAACAGTGGATCTCTTGGAGGAAAGAACCCTGGCAGGGATGGTGTCGGAGGAAGGGCTGTGTGTCTCCAAGTTAGACGGGGTGACCCCGAGGGGACTGTCCTGCTTCCTGGTGTGCACGTCACAGCCTGGTCTTCGGTGGGCCAGGGACTGTCGGGACTGGCCCCCCACTAGCCGGGACTGTCTCTTTACACTGGCCTGCCCAGGCTCTGCAGCACCAAAGCGTCCTAGTCCACAGTGGGTCTCCCCGTCTGCGGTAGCCAGAGCGTGTGAAGTGCGGCGGGATCACCGGCCCGGGCGCTCGGCGCCGTCCGGGGTGGGTTTCCCGGGCGTGGGCAGCCCCGGAGCCTGTTTGCTTCCGCTTCTCTCCCCGGACCCAAGCCCAGTGTCACAGTTCTTGTAAAATGCTGTCATTGAATTCCATGCTACATATCTTACATCTTTTTTCCTTTTTCCTTTTTTTTTTTTTCCCCTCATTTTCTTTTGGTCTTATTTTATAGTTTTTGTTCCTTTTTTTGTTTTTCTCACTAGCATTCATTCTGTGGCCTTGATGACTTCCGTGAGCCGAGAACGCGGGTTGGTATCCTTTCCTTTTCACTGATAAAACGACGATTTTCTGAAAAAGGCGGCTTCCTCCCAGTCTCTGACTGTGACGTTCCTTGTGGAACATGGCCCTGGGTCCGGGTGTCCCGGTGCCTGAGGAGTTGCGCCCTTCGGAGCGAGATCAGGAAAGCTCTGTGAATAAGAAATCCCCCCGTGCACTTTCGTCCTGCAGCGCAGGCTTCTGTTTCATTCCAAAGGTTCTTTCCAGCCTGGCTTCAGTCCCTGGTGCTCCCTGGTGCCTTGCGACCAGTAAATGCTCTGTAGGGTCCAGAGCCAGTGGCTTCCAGGGCCAGGGGCTGCAGAGCAGGTGGCTGATGGGTGCAGGGCTCATGACACCAGAGCAACTGACGAGCAAACTGCGCAGGGGGCCTGTGCAGGAAGCCACCCAGCTCCCTGCCCCTTACCCCAGCTCTGTGCCCGGTCTGATGCCGCGCTGTGGGACTGCAGAGTGGAGCCGGCCGCAGCTGACCCTGCTCTGACCACTGGGCTTTGTGTGTTCCCAGGACCCAGCACCCACCCTGAGTTCCCACTTTGGCATGTAGACCCCCACGTGCTCCCTGCTGTGAGTGCCCATCGCAGGCCTGGGGTCAGCTGGGAGCCTAGACTCTAGAATTCCGCCTCTGAATCAGCCCAGGGCGAGGGCATCAGCCCATCCCTGAGCTTGGGGGATGCCCGCTGTGCCCAGCAGCTGCCTAGACCCCTCGGGCTGAGCTCTGATGCCGGGCCCCTGCCTCATGCCCACAAGGGCTTTGGTCTGGTACCTTCTGCCCCAGTGCCTGGGCCAGAAATGGGCACGTGGGAGATATTCATTCAATGTTTGTGAAATGGATAAAGGAATGATCTCAGGTCTTAGAAGACAACTTACACTCCGTCCCACCTGATGAGAGGTCGGGGTGGCCACAGGGGTTTGGGTGGGTTTTGGAGGACAGGGGATCCCAACCCTGCTGCTGCTGCTTCCCTGGACAGTGGGGGAAGGTCCCTCAGGGACAGCTTCAGGGCAGCAGTGGGGGAGGGGCAGATAAGCCAAGGGCTCCTCTAGGCACTTTAACCCTTGGTTCTTGTGTCATTTCCAATTATTTTTTAACCTTACAGGATAAAAAAAGAGTTTATGGAGCAAACTGAGTCCCTATGGCAACCCCAACCCCACTAAAACCAAAATTCTACAGCGAAATAACTTATTCAAAAGCCCAGAGACTGCAAACAGAATTCACATATATTTGACAACAACTTTAAGGGGAGGCCTTTGGACATATGGCTGGGTCCTGGCTAGCCCAAGGGGTAAGAACTCTGCAGGGACGAGGGGGATTTTATCAAACTCGGAGCCACATTCGTGTCCCAGCTGTGGCACCTTCAAGAGTCCAAGGGGGCAGAGACGTGAATTCCAGGAAACTAAGTGCAATTACCAGAAACCAAGGACCAGAGCCACGGTGCCGCCCTCGCCCCCACGCCTCGTGCCTGCCCCGGCCGCAGCGAGCGTCTCTGCCCTGTGTACATAAACCTCCACAGCCGTGCTGTGTCCACCCCGAGTCTGTCCCGGAGCGACTTGCACATGGCCCTGTGATCTGAACCCGAGTTCAAGCTCCAGTCGCAGAACCTCTAGATCTGTGCACACCGGGACTCAGCTGCGGGAGCCAGAGAGGCAGCGCGGGATTCCAGTGAGGGCTGGAGCCTTGCCCGCCCTGGAGGAGCAGACTTCGGGGACCTCAGATTTCCCGGTGGAAGCCCAGGGCTCCATCACTCTTGTGGGTGTGACGTGACAAAAGTCCCAGAGCATGACTGTCCCTGGGGCCAGGTGGAGTGAGGACTGAGAAAGTGGATGCAGTCCTTGACCAGGGCCTGCTTCGCCCGCCTTGCGTCTTGCTTATAATCTGCAGGGGCTCCAGAGAAGAGGTGCTGGGGCAGCGCCCAGGGCTCCTGCGGGACGCGGCTGCTTCCGTGGGGGTCTGACACCTGGGCCCGCTGTCACACCACGGGGAGGAAGTGCTCCCTTCCTGCTGAGGGAGGCTGCCCCTGCATGGAGCCAGGAGGGGCTGCAGGGTGTTGGAGGCCTCCCCAGAGAAGGGAAGGGCAGCCACGGAGGGCCGGACACCAGCGGGGGACAGTCCTCTGGGAGGACATTGCTGGAGAAGTGGCTCTCTGTTGTTCCTGTTGTTGTTCTTCCTGGGTAGGGCAGGGTGTCTGCAAAGGACAGGACTGTCCCCTCCCAGACTGTGGGGAGGGCAGCTTTGGAGCCAGAGTGCATGGGCTGAGGAGAAGAGCGTGGCTGGGAAGGGGAGGCCGGCCGCGTCTGTGCTGGCGAGGACGGGCCGCCCGACGGCTGGCTGCGAGCGGAAAGGCCCAGTGCTCTGCTCTTGGGCCCAGGAGCAGCCCTGTGATCTCCGGTGAGAAGAAGCTTTGGACAAAAAGGACGTGACTGAAATTCGGGCAGCTGAGGGGACCCCAGGGGGACGGTACCCGACAGAGGAGCTGACAGTTCTCAGGAGGCCAGATGCGTGGGTGGGGGACACGGTGCCCTGCACAGGGGACCCTGCCAGCCGGGAGGGCTGCCCGCACCACACCAAAGGATTTGGGGGCTCCAAGCAACCGTGCCCCAGGACAGCCAAGGAGCGCCATTCTCTTTTGAAATCCAAATCCCAAAGCACCTGCTGGCCCAGCCCCATGACTTACCAACCTTGGTGACCAAATGTGAACCAACTGATGTCTTTGCTTGAAAAACTGCGTCTGAGCAACGGAGGCAGCGGCGAGAGTGTGGGAACGCGCGGTGAGTGGGAGCAAAAGCACGCCCGTGTCCCGGGCTGGGGACGCACGGCACGCCCGTGTCCCGGGCTGGGGACGCACGGCACGCCCGTGTCCCGGGCTGGGGACACACAGGACGCAGCTGACTGCCGTGAGGTCCCACAGGTGCCCGTGGGTCTCCGCTGCTGCAGTAGAGCACCCGTCCGGCAGCCCCGCAGGCGCGTGCAGGAGTGCAGTTCCTGTCCTGCCAGGCTGCCCGGCTGTCCACTCAGACCATGTGTGACAGAAATGGCCTTGGCTTTGAAGTCGGACCCAGCTGGTCACACTGAGCCCGACCACTCCTTGCTGCTCTGAGGAATGGGGGTGATGGTTCCAGGCAATGCCGAACTGTGAGACCCGCAGACTCCCAGGGGCCACGCTGGGCTGCCGCAGGAGACACAGCGTCCCACTCTCTCTGTGGGAGGCGTCCTCAAAGGAGCCCGCACAGCCAGCCGGGGGCCAGGACCCCTTCTCTCCGGCCCCCCAGGAGGCAGCTTAGGTGGAGGGAACGAGGTTCACCTAGGCAGGTATGGGAGTGGCTGCTTCCGAGCTCCAAGTCCCTGGTTAGGGTTTCTCATAACATCCCCAGGTGTAGCTTCCTGGGTCCCTCCTAGGGACAGGCTCGCTTACAAGGGCCTTTGTGCTCAGGGAGCCTCCGCACTCTGGCAGCCACCAGACACACAGCTGCACGTCACCCACAGCCGCGTGCCCGGGGAGGCGCGTCGGTCACGCTGTTGCGGCTGCTGTTGGCTGGTGATGCGTGTGTGGTTCCCAGGGGGGCAGAGCTGCACATCCCGGGAACCCAAGGTGACTTCCTCACGTAGGAAGGAGAAGGGTGGCTCCCAGACCCGCTGGGAGGACTAAGCAGAGGGCCGTGGAAGGCTCCTGGCACAGAGACACCCGTGGTGCAGCCTACACCGTGGGCTTCCGCCTCCCGCCTCAATCCTCCGTGGGCCAAAGGCAGCCGGGGATGAGTTGGGACAGTGGGGTCGAAGCCTCGCAGCTGTGCTCCGTCACTGCCATCATGGCAGTCTCGTGGAGGCCGGGAGCGAGGCCGGGCCAGGACACCAGCTGCACGTGGACAAGCCATGCTGGTTGCCCCGGGAAGTCAGGCCCCTGTGGCGGCAAGACCTTTGTCACTGGGTCCCACTTCACTCTGGGTCTCTGGCTGGTCACGGATATGATTTTGCTCCAGTGACATGCTGAACTAAACTGGGTGAAGGGAACAAGTGCTATGGGCTGATGTGATTAGAGTTAGCTCAAGCTAAAGGTCCGAGGTGCCCTGGAGTTTGCACACAGTGCTGGGCCTGGGGGGAGACAAAAGTGTGTTCAGGGGCCGTGGCTCAACCCACGGGTTGCCAGACTGCTCCAGCTCTGGCATCACTGTCCTTTCCCAGTGAATTCCCCATCCTCCTCCCCCACCTCCTCCACCCCGCCTCTACTGCCTCCCTGCAGTAGCCAATCCCATACCCAATCTGTAACCATAGGAACCCTGCCTGACACTCTCAGTGCAAACCATGGCCTGTTTGATTTTTGTTTATCTTCTGACATTTAACCAGAACCTGCTAGGGGCCAGCCATTGTGGGGTCCTTGTCCTCTATTGGGTTATCCGAACGCTTGGGGGCTTCTATAGACCCAAAACTATGCTCCCCGGGTCTGGCTCTGCACTAGGATGGAGCCCAGGTCTTCAGATGGCTGGGCCTCCCCTGTCCCTCCCCCAACCTCTCTGGCATTGCCGTTCCGTCTGAGATGGGGACTCCGGTGTCCTTCCTGTGGCCACCCTCAGACTGGGGAACCTTCCCAAGCCTCCCAACGGGCCAGGGCCCCATCCTGACAGCCACCCACAGGGGTCGATAAGCCACAGGCAGGCCACCTTCCCTCTGTCTCCCCCATTCCACCTTGTTCTCCCCCCAGGAGTTTCCATCACTTATCCAGAAAGAGCCTGAAGGCACTTCCCCAGGGGAGGCCCTGCCATTCCCCTGCCCTTAGGGGAGGGGGAGGATGCACCCTCCCACAGGGCTGCTCCCCCAGAAAGGGCTGGAGCTCCTGCTTCTTCCTTCGGAGGCCACAGGGCGATTTTCAGTCTGTCACTTTGCTGCCTTCCCTGTGGATGGATCCTGGCGGCCCAGGCCTAGGCCCTGGGGGCTCTCAGGAGCCTCCACAGCTGGGAGGGGAGCTGCCGCCAGTCTCCTTGTGCACGGAGCTGCGTCACTTGCCTAAGATCACACAGCAAGTAAGTGGCGGGGCTGGACCAGCCCAGGCAGCTGACCGCAGGGTCCGGGGGCGGCACGGCTTCGCCCCTGCCCAGAGCAGCTCGCTGCGGTGTGCCGCCCCCATGAGCGATCTGCACAGATCGACTCGTTCCTTCCTCGGCAGCTCTTGGCTTACGCACTATTTTTACCCCCTTTTATGCGAGCTTAGGTGTTACTCTTCCAGGATCACACCTGGGACGTGATGGAGACAGGACGGACCCAGGCAGGCGGCCCCAGCTCCCGGGGTCTGAGTTGCTCCGCGGCACCTCTCCCGGCCAGCATGCACCCCGCCCCCGCCTCCGACTGCCCTCGTCCACTGCCACCCCTCGTGGCCACCCAGACACTGGCCACTGTCAGGGAAATATGATCAAAGACAAAAGCTTGTCCCAGCTCAGAAAACCTTTCCACAAAGGTAGAAGAGAAGCAAAACCTTGTATTAGTGAATAAGCATTAACCCAGGATGTGACGTGGGCGACCCCTGAGAACTAGTGAAGACAGACAGCTCCCCCGTTCCTGTGGCCGGGCACAGCCCACACACGATCTCGGACCAACAGTCACCACTGGTACACTGGCTCCTCCTGAGTTCGCCTGGTGATCGGGGTGACCTGGGTTCATTCCTTTTACCCAAAGGAACAAATGAACCCCTTGTCTTCATGACAGGAGGCACTTTTGCAACTTGGAGCCAGGTGCCCACCGAGTTAGGCACCGTCCCTCCCACAGGACGCCAGGGCTGCTATTTGCCTTGGATATTAGGTTCCAAAGAGACAGTTCGAAGGTCGTTTAGAAAGACATTCTTGGGTCATAAAGCTGGCCAAAGGCTTATTTTGCTTGAAAGAGGATTTACATATATTTCAAAGATTCAAAGAAGGAACTTACAAGTTTTCTAAAGTAAGTTCTATAAGAAAAGAAAAGGGGGAAGTCTCTTCCCTTATTTTTAACAGGGGAATTAAGCCTCTTATTTTGTATTTTTCTTTGCCCTGACACCTCCCTGCAGCAGGCCTGGCCTGTTGCCACCCCTCCTCCTGCACGCCAGCCACCTGCCCCCCACCCCTGCAAACCCCGGAGTGCTCGATCCCCAAATCACAGTGGCCCAGGCACCGCCCGACTGCCCCGTGCCCGCGGAGAGATGCAGAGTTCTTGAGCGTCTGCGTGGATGTGGCCCCAGGCCCCTCTGTCCTTTCTCACTTCCCCCTTCTGGGTGCCCACTGGGCCAGCCAAGCCCAGACTGCCCGATTCCCTCCGCCTGTCCTGCCGCGCTGCGTAAGGCAGTGGCCCGAGGAGCCCTCCACCGGGGGTCTCCTACCCACCTCTTCCTGCTGCAAGTCTCATCCCTCCTAAGATCTCGTCGGCCCTAGGCTTCCTCTCCCACCGCTGGGCGCCGAGAGGATGTGTTTTCTCCTGCCCTGGGGTCTTGTTGCAGCCACACCTATTGTATCTCCTGTTGCTAGAACACACTCTCCAGTTCCGGAGTCAGATCTCGATTTCAATCTACGGCTTGTCCACCTGCAGCTGGTCTCCTGGCCCGGCCTCGCTCCCGGCCTCCACGAGACTGCCACGATGGCAGTGATGGAGGACAGCTGCGAGGCTTTGACTCCACTGCCCCAATAGTCCCCGGCTGCCTTTGGCCCACGGAGAATTGAGGCGAGAGGCGGAAGCCCACGGGTGTAGGCTGCACCACGGGTGTCTAACTGCCACTTTCCATTCCATCTGTGGGACTGGACAAGCTCCTCCACCTTCCAGAGCCTCCATTTGCCCATCTGTAAAGTGGTCATGTGAATGCCCACCTCACAGGGTCACTGGGAGAGGTGGACCAGGTAAGGCATGAGAGGCCCCAGCGTGGCTGGCACTGGGGCGTGTTAATTTCCCACCCCTTCCTCTAGCAAGCTGTGAGAACTCAATAGCTACGGGCTGTGCCTGGAGAGGAGGCGTGGAACCTCACTCATTACTGCGGAAAAACCCGAGCTTCATTTACTACTGAGAATCTATAACACTCTGATGGTCCTGCCTGGAGATCTTAGTTTTCCTCATTGTACACATTATTAAGCATTTAATTCCAAGTGATTTTTCTGGGACTTTTGCTTGCCTTGGGTGAGTTCTGGCATGCTGTCTTGTAAAATGAGAGGCTTTCATTCATATTGCATGACGTTTGTGCGAACGAAACCCATGTCACCCACTCATGAATAATGCACCTGTTCTTGCCCTCCCCAAAGGATATTTTCCTGAACAATCTGAAGGCACAGCCACCACCTCGGAATCTCCAGGAAGTCAGTGTTGCAAATTCACTTAACTTTATTAAGTCTTGCTCCATGAAATATTTACGAGATGGAGCCAACAGCTAAGGGAAGGACAGAAAAAATCTTCAGCTATGTCATCAGAGCGCCCAGCAGCGACGGGTTCGACACAATGAACGTTGATGTGAAGGTTGACACGTCCTGGGTGTTCCGGGACGTGGAAGACAGCAGTGAGGAGCCGGGATGTCTTCCAGAAGCAGCAGCCAGTAGCCCCGATGTGGACACGGGTACACTCAGGAAGCAGCTGGAATCTTCTGAGCAGAAGCTGCTGGCAGCGGTGGACAAGCACGTGACGTCAGAATCTGTGCTGAGGAACAGGTAGTTGTGCCATTTTGATCTCTTTGTGTGTATTTAGCAAATCCTGGGGCATCATAACTGTGTTATCATGGTGTGTTGAATTGTCTCTACAGCCGAGGAAACGGGCTCACCAAGGTGCGTCACCACCGAGGGCAGTCGTTTGTGCTCAGTCTCCTGTCTTTCCCGTCCTCTCTCCCTGGCTCCCCTCTGGACACAGCCAGGGGGACCCCGGAAGGCAGGAGGAAGGGAGAGGCCAGGGCCTTTACCCTCACTTCTGCTCTGGCTGTTGTCATCCCCCACTGTGGCTGTAACTCAGACTCGCTCTCTGCTTCCTCTGTGGTCCCAGCTCCTGCGGGATGGCCCGGCTCCCCGGCCCCGGTGACACGATCTCCACCCCCAGGCCCAGAAGTGCCTCCTGGCAGTTGCTAGTCAGGGCTGCCTGTCACCTCTGCCTGGCCTTGTGGCTCTGCCATCCTCTTTGCAATAGTTTCTCTGCATTAGTTTCTCTCTGCTGAATTCCCTGGCCTGGGCTCTGTTTTCCTGATGGAGGTGACATGGTCCCTAGGTGGGACATCTGAGTCCAGGTCTTTCTCCAAAGCCCGTGGTCTTTCCTGCTGATTTGTTGACACCTAGGCTGGCAGAGTGAGGTGGGGCCTTTCATAGACACCAGAGCAGAAACCAGCATGGTTATGGCTGGGATGGATTCTGCGGGGCTTGCTAATATCCCAGCAACCAAATGCCTTGGATTTTTGTGGGACTTCCCCATTTTCCTCCGTTTGCCTTCATTTCAATAAAGACAAGTCGTTAAAGGTGCATGTACATGTGATTTACCATTTTCCCTTTTGGTAAAACTTTTCACATGAAGAGATTCACAAATCAGAAAAATTCTATTGTTATCCTGTGTGATTACTCATTCATACACCTGTTCATTCATCCTGCAACCTGCACTTACTCCCGGGAGTCAGGCACTAAGCCGCGCTCGTTTGTTTGGGCGGCCGTACCGAAGGCAGCAGTCCTCGCTGAATGTCGGCGGCTGTAAGTGAGACGTGTAAGGAAACCAGTTTGCCATTGGCTGATTGATATAAATGAGAACCGAGTTCCCACAGAGTATTTCTGATCACAAAACATCATCAAACTTCTAAATAAAGACCCCAAACACTTCTAATAGTAAACATTGAAACAAATGTGAGCTATGCATCCATTTAAGAAAGACTAATAAAAATGAGCAAGCTAGTAACTTACCCAACCGTTCCGGTTCGGAGGGGGCAGCCGGGGCCTTGCCCGCAGCTCGGCGCTCAGGGCCGGAGCCAGCCCAGCGCAGGGCGCACTCACACCCAGCCGCACGCTCCCTCGGACTGGACCGCACAGACACACGTCCACTGGACCCTCAGAGCCTTGGTTGTGGGAGGAAAGCCCTGCAGACATGGCGAGGGCGTGCCAACTTCTCACAGACAGCGGCCCGGCTGGGAATCCATTTTTTTTCTCATCAACGTTATAACAAAGCGATGTCGAGCAGAGTGATGTTATTCGAGACCTGCTGCCCTGCACACTGGGTGACTCAACGGAAATTCATTTCCTTACATTTCGGGAGCCCAAAATTCCGAGAGCAAAGTGTTGGCAGGGTTAATTTCTCCTGAGGCCTCTCTCCTTGGCTTGCAGACAGCTGCCTTCTCCCGGGTCCTACACAGCCGTCCCCCTGTGGTGTCTGTGTGCTGATCTCTTCTTATAAGGACACCGGTCTTAGTGGATTAGGGCCACCCTAATGATTTTCTTTCAACTTAATTACCCCATTAACAGTCTTATCTCCAAATATAGTCATGTTCTGGGGTATTGGGGGTTAGTGCTTCAATACATGAATTTGGGGGAGGACACAGTTCAGCCCGTAGTGTAAGTCGCGGGGGCTGAGAGCTGGGGAAGGCAGGCCCGGCCCTGAGACACTAGCAGGGTAGGCACACAGGGCTGTACCTTCAAATCTCCCTCCAGAGAGACTGGCAGTGAAAACCAGAAGGTCAGCGGGCCTGGGGTGGTTGGGTGGGAACCCACGTGGGAACCCACTCCCCCCACCCCCCCACCCCCTGCCCAAAGGAGGCCCCTAGTGTGCGGGAGATACAGAGAGCCCTGGGGCAGCACGCCTGCTGGAGCTGAGGGGCCGCATGGCCGCGTGGCCGCGTGGCCAGGGCCTGGGGAATGTGGCTGGTGCCCTCTGTTCTCTTTGATGACGGGGTGCACCATCTTGCAGGAGAGGGGTGGGGTGAAGCAGAAAAGGCCCCCACGCCAGTCCCATCCTGGCCCCCTGAGCCCCAGATGCATAGAGCGATGTTGTCTCCTTTTACAGATGAGGAAACTGAGGCTGAGAGGATGAAATACATTATCCAGGGTCACTAAGAGCTGAAGCCAGCATCTGGGTGCGTAATTCTGAGTGCAGATTTTGGGCTGGCTAGGGTGTGGTAAAAGCTAAGGCAGAATATGCATTAGATTTGCTTCAATTAAAGAGTTAAAATATAAAAGTATTTATTGTAAAAATAATGTAACATCTTTGTTAAAAATTTCAGGAAGAAAACCCCACTCTCTTCTTCATCACAACACCGTGATGTTGCACGTTCATTTCCACTCTATGCAACAAAACTAATAACCGCTGAGCACTTACTGAGTGCGAGGTCGGTCCCAGCCACCGTTTACATGCTTAACAAGTATTGACATAGTTAATCCTTAAAACAACACTGGACTTGGGGCCATGATATTCTCCTCGTTGTATAGACGCGGAAATCAAGACACTGGGTGGTCAGTCACTGACCCGAGACCCCACACGGCGTTTACCAAGGCCCAGGCGGCTCCTGCAGCCGTGACGCCCCGGTGTGCCGCTGCCGCCGTGGTCTCCTGGTTCCGTAGCACTCTTTGCAGCACCGGATGTGAATATTTCTACAAACTTGTCATTAGCTTAATCAGTGAAAAACGGCACTTCGTTGTCTTGTTTCATGTTTGGGACTGTATTAGTTTCCTATGGCTGCTGCGACAAGTTGCCACAAACTTGGTGGCCTAAAACAACACAAATTGATTGTCTTACAGTTCTGGAGGCCAGAGGTCAGAAATCAGTCTCGCTAGGCTGAAGTCAAGGTGTCAGTAGGGCCGAGCTCTCCAGCGACCACAGGGGAGTCCCTTTCCTTGCCTTTTGTGTCTGCAGAGCTGCGTTCCTTGGCTCCTGGGACCTTCCTCTAGCCTTGGAGCCAGCCGTGCAGCATCCTGCTTCAGTGGTCACATGGCCTCTCTAGGGTCCAGTCCCCCCCCCGCCCCAGGATGATGTGGTTGCAGTTAGGACCCCCTGGACAACCCAGGGTCACCTCCCGTCTCAAGATCCTCAACGTAGTCACCTGAGCAGTCTCTTTGGCATTTTAAAGTAACACCCATAGGCTCCAGGGATATGTCCAGGACGTGGGTATATTTGGGGGCCACAATTCAGCCTGCCAAGGTGAGCTTAGTCATTTTCTGCTTAGTTTAAGATTAGAAATAGCATCAGAATTAAATGCTGTGTCATGTTTAATGCTGCAGCGCAATCTGAAAAACTAAACAGAAAGGCTTTCCTTTTTCCTTTCAGATCTCGCCACCTTTCACCACCCATCAGAAAGTGCTCAGCCTGAGTCTGACCCCTTCCCCCGGGGCTGCCCCTCGGTCCAGTTTGGAAGGACCTTGATTGTAATCCACACACGAGTTCACGCTCCCTTCTGTCACTCTTGAGACCTTCCCTCAAGGCTTGAGAACTGGAACAGGAGAGGGGACTCTGGGCCTTACTATTAACAATAATGCATCATTTAACTTAACCTTCACGGTGGCCTGGCTTTCTGGACAGACACTGAAGATTACCGTGGTGAACCAGCCCAGTTAAGGCCCCATGGCTGGTGGATGGCAGAGCCCGGAGGCAAAGCTAGGTCTTCATCCAGGGGAGCAGAGTCTGTCGTGCGTGAGCAGGTCCCCCGGCAGGGACTTGGGGAAAGGAGCAGGAATTGTGCAGAGAGCTCGTCCATGGAGGCTGTGAATGCGCTATTCACGTGCATCATGGTTTTCTACTAGAGAGGCCAGGTTGGCACGTAGGGGACTTGCAGCCCAGGCACAAGCAGCAGACAGGCACGTCCTTGCGGTGCCCCCTCTCCCAGTGGGACCAGCAGCCCAGCCTTTCCCTGTGGACTTTCTCCCGCCATCCTGCACGTATTCTTGCTACAGGGCTGCGAGCAGAGTCCACCTTCAGTCTGGGTAGCGCTTTTGCTTGTGACGCAACCTCCGTGTTTCCCCAGGGCCTCACAAAACCTTCGTGTGGCTTGGCCATTGCTAACTATTAGATAGTTAAGCCACTTCCAACTTCTCACTTGGAAGAGTAACTAGTAAAGAGATTGATTTTTTTTAATTGCAGAAAGCTTTTTTTAAAATTTCAATCATTTCTTTAGAAGAGATTCATAAGAAAGTAGCTAAAATGGGAGACAACAGAGCATAGGGTTAACTGTGATTTTAGGAGTCAGATAGGCCGGACTCTATACAGCTGTGTGACTGTGGGCAAACTGTCTGCCCTCTCTGATCCTCAGTTTCTGTTGTGTGTGATGTAGGGGTAACAGAATCCATCTGAAGCCTGGCAATGTTGTGACAATTAATTAAAACCCGCAGTTGAAGCTCTCAGCCTAAATGGCTCAGGTTTGGTCACTCTTAGTTGGTATTACCCAAATGTGGGATTACCGGTTTAGAGGTGAGAACACCCTTAAGATTGCTGATGCACGGTATCTTATTATTCACATGCTACATTTGAAGTATTACAGATAATCTCTAAAACGTTATGTATGAATGTCATACAAAACGTAATTTTGTCAGCATGTCAAATTGGCCAAATGACACACACAAAAAAAAACGTTGGCCCCGGTGTCCGTGAAAGCCTCAGGCTGTGTTTGCTGCACCCTGAGCGAGCCTCTCCCTGCTTCTGTGCCGCAGGATCCAGGAGCTGGAGCTGTCGGAGAAGCAGCTCCTCGGGAAGGTGGCCCAGCTGAGCGCCCGCGTGGCCCAGGAGAGAAGCGCCTGGCTCCGGGCCCAGGAGAAGCTGGCGGCGCTGCAGGGGGACCTGGCCGGCCGGGTACCGTTCCCTCCTTTCCGGTCCCTGTTTCCTGTCCCAGCAACGCCGCGGGAGCAGGGCGGCAGCTGCAGTTGAGCAGGCAGTTGGGGGTCCTGGGAGAGAAGGAGTCGGAGGGGTCCTGACTCTGGTGCACGTGGCGGCTGCGGGCCCGGGGTGTGCGGGGCGGTGGGAGGGGGAGGGGATGGCTGCATCTGCCGCCCTGTGGGGGTTGCACGCTCCCCAGGAGCTCTGGTCAGAGGTTCGTTTCCATGTCCCCAGGACCAGACGGTCTCCTGAGGGCAGGAGATGGCCGATGCAGGGTCCCCGTCCGGCAGGTGGGAGACACCGATGGGGAGGCAATGACTGTAGAACCGGAGTGGGTGCGGTGCGGGTGGCGCAGGCACACTGCGTGTGTGTGGCGGGCAGTGCGAGGCAGAACTGGGGCCATGTGACTTGGGCCTTGCTGGGAAGGGCACACGAGGCATGGTGACAGCGTGGGCAGAGGCACGGAAGTGAGGGAGAACCCACCAGGACCGGGTAGAGGATGTGTGCAGGGCGGGGGGCAGGGAGGCGGAAGAGTTCCAGAGGGGTCAGGCTGCCAGGTCCTCTGTGATGACCAAATTGTGAAGGCAGTGAGGAGCAGGGGACTTCAGCAGGGAAGGCCCAGGCTGGGATGCCACCCTCGCTGTGTGGGAGAGAGGTCCTGCTGAAGGGGAACATTGGAGCCCTTCTTGGGGAAGCCGCGGGCTCTGGAGGCAGACGCCTGGAACTAAACCCTGGTTATGCCACTCACTAGCTGTGTGACCTTGGGCAGGTGACATAACCTCTCTGGGCCTCAGTTTCTTCATCTGTGAAATGGGAATAATGTAGTAGCAACCCTCTCAGATTGTTGCGTGGGTTAAGTGTGAGTTAATACATGTAGAACACCTCCAACAGTAGGTATTTAAATAATGCTATCTGCTTTTATGATTATTAGCCATGATTGAAATTTTCCAGGTGAGAGACGAGGAGGGCCACAGGGGAGGCCGTTCTTAGGAAAGACAGCGGAGGCAGAAACGACAAGACTTCAGGGCAGCTGCATGTGGTGCCCAAAGATCCCCCTGAGGAATCCTGTTGCAGTCGGTTGCTGTTTAGACTGGAGCCCAGGCGTTTTCAAACTGCAGGTTGCAACCCATCGATGGGAAGTGACATCGATTCAGTGGGTCACAACCAGCATTTAAAAAAAATGAAATAGTCTAGGAAATATGAAAAGGCATCACATGTGCTAAGGGGAGTGCTGTTTCATGACACTTGTCTCCACTGTACATAGGGGTGTGTGGGGGACGGGGTGATGTTCCCCTGTGTTTCCCACAGGGGGACGCGCCCTGGCACAGCTGTTAACTGTAAGAGCAGTGCAGGGTGGAAAGATAAGTTGTCCAATTAAATTGAAATTAGTCTTTGAGATGCCGGGGAGACACCCAAGTGGGGGTTTCTCCCCTTATACTGGACTTCAGGTGCAGAAAGTGGACTCAATTCCCCTCCTTGGTTCAGAGCACGGCATCATGGCTGTGCCGAGGGGAATGCTTATACCGGTGTCGCCGGGCTGTGCGGGACTCCAGCCTGGAGATGGGACGTCTCTCTAGAAAATGCTGTTGTAAATATTCTTGGAGCCATGCCCTGTGTGCACGTGAATCAGACACAGCCCTGCAATGGACACGCTCACAGTGTGGTGGGGGGCAGAGGACGAGGGGACAGCAAGTGAAGTGTGGTTAGGGAGGTGACAAGCGCTGCAGGGACCAACAGTTTTTGCAGGACACTAAGCCCTTTCCCACCTGCGTCCTCTTGTTCATTACTGGCTCGTGTGATATGTGTGCTCCAGGAAAACGCCTGTCATGAAACTTCACTCCCAGAGGAGGGACAGAGTTCAGAGTGACGAGCGGGCTCGTCCCAGGTCTCTTGGCTATCACTCTGTCCAGCTACCAGCCAGCCCCCAGCCCCTAACACAAAATCTCTTGCCAGAAGCATCTGTATTTTGAAGTAGTACCTGAATGAGTTTTCTGTGCCCTTGGTAGCTGAGCCGTTGTCATATTTCCAGTAAGCATTTACGTACGAAGGTGCTCATTTCTGTAGTGACCTGTGGTCATTTTGAAAGCTGTCGAAGGCAGACCCATCCAGGCGATGGAGCCCCGCCCACTGAGCACCGTGAAGCACAGATTACAAAATTTGCACCGTCAGGAAAGCCAGGAGACTTTTCCTCCCAGGGGCTCTGACTCCAGCTTTTGTCTACCCCAACACACCCCAGGACAAACTATTCAGACAAAGCTTGTCTGAGCTGTTCCCAAGTTTCCTCTTCCACGTTTGCTCTTTGCTTGTTGGCTTTTCTTTTTGCAAGTGCTCTGGCAGAGTGGCAGCAGCAGGCGCTAGCAGTCGAAAGAAAGCTTCACGTGGAGGCAGTTCCACCTGTTTGCGTGAATTAATTCCAAAAATTAGGCAAAGACTCTAATTTTTGAAGTGGGTGGTGCATCCCAGTCCAGCTTGTATTGTAGCACATGAGTGGGGAGGAGGAAAGCTTAAGAGCAGGGAGACGTGTTCTCTGGTCAGGCAGGTTGCCAGGGGAGGAAAGCAAAGGCCTGAGTCACATACAGGGGCCGGGAGTCCTGGCTGCCAGGAACTTCAGCTGCGTGCTGTGCCGTTGCTCCTGAGTGCCCCCAGGGGCTGTAGCAGTGCCTCTCTCCAAGGGGGAGTAGCCACCATGATGACAGCCGCTGTGGCACTGGTGTCCTGATGCGCCGGCCAGAGCCGTGGACTTTCCTTGGGCCAGTCACTGACCTTTTAGGTGCTGGGAAATGGGGAGCTCTGGGTAGTGCTGGGATGGAGGTGGGGACACTCAGAGGCTCCGCAGCGGCTGCTTACGCACTGGTGTGGCCGTACTCAGCACTGGGACAACTCCAGTGGCCGCCGGGGGTGTGTTACGCTGCTGGGCGTCCTGCCGGCTGCTCGGCACCCATCCAGGGGAGCACCTGGGTGTGCAGGGCCCTGACTAGGCTGAGGTGAAGGAGGCCCTCACCTCCTGTGCAAAGTTTGAGGGGCACCAAAATCTCAGTCGTGGAGATAAATAATATTTTGATGCAATATTTTAAGCAAAAACAATTAATACAAAAAATACACCAAGCACAAAATATGGAAATGTTAAGGAAAGACAGGATCAATGTGAGCGACAGTGTGTCCTTTGGGCTTCCTGACGCCCTCATCCACCGTGAACTTGTAGGTGCGGCAGAAGGAGAGCGTGGCCCGGCGGCGGCTGCGGGAGCGGCTGCGGCGCAAGGACGAGGCGCTGGTGCGGCAGGCGGTGGCCCTGGAGGGCTGCCGGCGGGTCCAGCGGCGCCAGCTGCGCCTCGTGCGCGAGCAGGAGCGCGTCCTGCGGGCGCAGGTGCAGCGGCTGGAGCGCGACGTGCAGCGCCTGTGCCGCGCCGCCGGCCTCCTGCTGGCCCGGCTGGACGCCGCGGGCCCGGGTCCCCAGGGCGCCGAGGCCGCCGCAGAGCTGTGCGCCCTGCAGGCGAGGGCCGAGCGCGAGCGGGAGGAGGCCGCGCGCCGGCTGCGGGAGCAGAGGGCCACGGAGCGCTGGCTCCGCGGGCAGCTGGAGGAGCTGCGCTGCTGCGTGTACGGGCTGACGCTGTCGGAGATCGGCCTGCTCGGGCAGGTGGAGGACCTCGCCCAGCAGAACCGCAGCCTGCGACAGGAGCTGGGAGCGCAGGCGCCTGCTGGTCACTGCAGCCTGGTAAGTGGCCGGAGCCCAGGGCAGGAGTAACCTTTCCTTTCTTTCGCCACTTGGTCAAGTCGTTGATCCATCTGTTCCCCAGTCTTCTCCTCATACACCCATCCAGCCAGCCTGATCCACCCATCCTTCCTTCCATCCATTCTCCTGCCCACCCCTCCAACCCATCCAACCTCACCACCCCTTCTGCACACAGGATCTCACCGGCCGTCTGCCCACCCCCTCGTCTTCCACCACCCACGTGTCCACTCACCATCCACCCACCAATGCACTCACTTGTCCACCCCCCACCCAGCTGTCCACTCCCCCACGCAGCTGTCCAACCACCTGTCCACCCCCCACTCAGCTGTCCACCCACCTGTCCACTCCCCCACCCAGCTGTCCACCCACCTGTCCACTCCCCCACCCAGCTGTCCAACCACCTGTCCACCCCCCACCCAGCTGTCCAACCACCTGTCCACTCCCCGCCCCCCCGCCTCCGCTGTCGTCCTCCGGTTCATCCTGACACCTGCTGTCCATCCAGCACCTAGTAGCCCCCTTACCAGACCACTTGTTTACCTATTTTTGAAGTCCATTCCGGCTGTTACAACAGAATGCCATAGACTGGGTGGCTTATAAACAACAGAAAGTTATTTCTCACAGTTTTGGAGGCTGGAAGTCCCAGATGAAGGCACTGGCAGATTCGGGGTCTGGGCAGGGCCCACTCCCTGGTGCTTTCTCACTCTGTCTCACGTGGTGGAAGGGTGAGGGAGCTCTCTGGGCCTCTTTTATAAGGGCACTAATCCTGTCCATGAGGGATTCACCCTCATGACCTCATCATCTCCCGAAGGCCCCATCTCCTAACACCCTCACACTGGGGATTAGGAGGGGGGACACAGACATTCGGACTCTCGCACCCACCCACCCACTTGTCTACCCATGTTCCATCATCTTCTCATTCGTCCCACTGTCTGTTTGTCCATCTGTCTCCCCATCAACCGCTTGCCAGGCAGCCAACCAGCCACCCCATATCCCTCAGCATCTGTCCCCTCCTGTCCATCCGTCTATCCAACATCCAGTGAGTCCCTGCTGTGCGCCAGGCCCTGTGCGGTGTCAGGGGACTCTCACGTGCTCGGGAAATCTTTTCTGGCCCAGCCCCTCCCTGCCCAAAGCAATCTCCCCTTCTTCCCCTTCCCTCACAGCCCCGAAGGTGACGGCGGTTCCCTTGTGAAAGTTCCTTATGTGCGTCTTCATTTCTCTTTCTTTAGACTGTGAGCCCCTGGGGGCAGCATCCAGGCCTGACTGGTCTTTTCAGCTTTCGTCCCCACAGCAGCACACAGGAGGCCCCAGGACTTCGGAGTAGAGAGCACACGGGGTAGGGGGTAGGGTCCCTTTGTGGTTCGCGTATTTACTAGCTATGTGACGCTGGGCAAGTTTCTTGAACTCTGGAAGGCAGGCTGGACGTCTTTTCACAACATTTACTACATTCCTGCCATGTGTGTGGCGCCCTCCGGGGTGTTGCAAAGACGTTATGTCCTTTAATGCTCGTGAAGACTGTGAGGCAGGTACTGCTGGTCTCATTCCACGGATGAGGATGCTGAGGCTCAGGGGGCAAGCTCTGCTGTCACACACCTGTTGTCACACAGCTGGTAAGGGACGAAACTGGAATTTGACCCAAACGTGATGTGAGTCGAAAGCTCATTGTTTCTGCTGCGCCCGACTGCCTCCCCGAAAAGAGCCCCGCTCCTCCCCTGGGCTCACGCTGAGTTTCGGGAGAAATGAGTGAGCGACCTCAGCCCAAAGAGGAGTGCTCATTTTTAAAAAAATCAAATTTATCTTCAAACTTGAACAATCTATTTCAAGTTACCTGGGTCCTTAAATGCTCTACATTATCTCAGGCTAATACCCCGTCTTGCCCAGGTGATTTTAATAATGGCTTTATCTGTGGTCACAGTTTACCCATCTGCCACTCTGTCCTCCTATTGTCACTCCCGTGCATTTCCTGTTCGTTTTCCTCCCTTATGTTCATCAGGTAAAAGGAAAACAAAGTGTACATTTCATACTGGCACCTTGTAATTTTGGAAAATAAATTGTGCATAGATGGAAATTGTCATTTAAAATTCTCTTCCTCTTCTGTAACTTTCCTTGACATAAGACTTTAATTTAGGCTGTTGGTCTCTCCGTCCGTCCCATACACTGCTGCTTGCTATTTCTTCAAAATGGTTATCTGGGAGTAAGCGTGAAGTACCCCAGTATTTAGGAGGAACAGGCTCATATTTGGTCCCTTTTGTGTTTTCTCATTTAATGCTAAGAACACCCTTGTGGGCCCGGCACTCTTCTCCCACTGAAGAGATGGAGAAACTGAGGCCCAGGGAGGTTGAGCGACATCATCGCAGGCGCCAGCTACTGAGCATCGGGCCGGAGCTGAGCCAGACGCCACCCTCCTGCCCTTACCTCAAGATCCTGGGGCCAGAGTTCGTTCATGAGGATTTGGGGCAGCACCGGAGGGTGAATTTAGTAGATTCTGTGCCATCAGGCACAAGCCCTGTCCACACATCTATGACCTTCTGCAGGTTTCATGCTTTCTCTTGTAAAAGTCCCCGTGGCCCAGGGAAACTGCATCTCACAGGGGGCACCTGCTCTTGGGCTGTGTTGGAGGCCACTGTGCCCCATCGCATTCTCCTGAAAATTCCCCCGATGGCCCATCGAGTGTGGTCCCAGCCAGCTCTGCCCTTTGTGGGGAGTGTCGACTCTCGTCAGCTGAGTAGCAGGAAAGCAGAGCTGCCGTGTCGGAGCACGAGGGTCCGGAACGCTGAGCCTGCAACACTGCAGCCGCGCCGCGGGCCAGCTGCTCACGCCCAGAGACGCAGCGGAGGATTCCAGCTCTGCCTCCTACCGGCTGCCATACCTTCGGCAGCTTCCTCAACTCTCTGTGCCTCAGTGTTCCGAAGTGTGAAATGGGACCATACTGGGAGTATTTCTTCCCGGCGTGGCTACGAGGATGAAATAAGAAGGCCCAGGGAAGGGTCTGAGCACGGTGCCTGGTACACAGTGAGTGATCAGTCAAATCTAGCTTCACTCACTGTCACTGTCACCACGGCCACCGTCCGCAGCAGCATCACCACCGTCATCCTCCCCACCATCCCTTTCAGGGCCTGTGCTCGCGTGACAGGATGTCGGGGAAGGTCACCCGCACTACGGGACAGTGTAGGTTTCTCTCTCCTGGCTTTTTATGTGTTTTTCCCAAGGGCTTGTCCTGGATTGGAGTAGGTGAAGTGGGAGTGTGACTTGTCTCCACGGTCCTCTGGAGTGGCTGCAGGAAGCACAGCTGGCAGGGACCTGGGGTGGGCAGGGCCTGCGGTCACCAGCTCCCATGTCCCCGTGGCCTGTGCATGGGCTGGGGAGGGGCTGAGAGAACCGCAGTGGCCTTCTGGGAGGGGCCGCCCAGGGCAGGTCATTTCACTTCTTTTAACTGTAGTTTCCTGACAGGCGGACCAGCACGTGAGTGCTACGTTGCTAACGCTGCTGTCACCCAGCGCCGCAAGCTGGGTGCCGAGACGACTGAAATGGCTCCTGTCCCGGCTCTGGAGGCCGGGGGATCCTAGCGCAAGGCGTGGGCGGGGCTGGTGCCTTCTGAGCACTGGGAGGGGGACTCTGTCCCAGGCCCGCCTCCTCCGCTCCGACCTTCCCTCTGCAGCTGTCTGTGTCCAAATCCCCCTGTTGTAAGCACACCAGCATGTTGGGTCCGTGCCCCGCCCCACCCCAGTGTGACCCCATCTTGACTGACTACCTCTGTAAGGACCCTATTTCCAAATAAGGTCACATTCTGTGGACGTGGGGGTTAGGACTCCAACATGTGACTTTCGGGGGTGCAATTCAACTCATGACAAGTGCCCCCCTGGATGAGCTGTTCTGGGGACCCACGAGATGACAAGACTCTGCGGGTTCCAGATCCTTGATGGCAGGGAACGTGTGCTACTTCTGGAGCTTTGCACGGGCAGGCGCAGACGGTCCCTAACGTGTACTGAAGCACCGTGTTGTGCTCATCCCCATTTTACAGAGCAGCAAGTGGAGGCACCTACTGCTCCGTAACCTGCGCAGGGTCACACAGGTGATAAGTGGCCTGTCTTAGTCTGTTTGGGCTGCTGTGACAAATGGCTGTGGACTGAGTGGCTGAAACAACAGAAACATTTATTTCCCACAGTTCTGGAGGCTGGGAAGTCTCCGAGATGGAGGCACCTGCGGATGTGGTGTCTGGTGACGACCCGCCTCCTGGCGCAGCCAGAGCAGAGAGGAAGCGGCTCTCTCCGGTCTCTTCCGATGAGGGCACGAGGCTCCGCCTCACGGCCTGGTCACGTCCCAAAGGCCTCACCTCCTGGTATTGTCCCTTTGGGGATCTGGGTTTCCACAGACGGATTTTGGGGCACACAGACATCAGACCATAACATGGTAGGACCGGGACGGGCACCTTGGTAGGCTGACCCCATAGCTGTGCTATAACTGCCGTGTCCTCCTCCTCCAGTAGACCCGGTCAGTGGGTCGGTGCCAGCCCAGCGCGTGCTCTTGGTGCCTGTGCTTGGCGCAGGTCTGAGCTCAGCCCAAGGGCTGGGGCGCGAGTGAGACAAGACCTGCCTGCACAGGATGACAGACAACAGCCTGGGAGGAGGGGGTAGGGACAAGGAAGGAGCAGGAGAAGGCACCCTGTGGAGTCCGTGGGTCACCGTGAGGACCCTGGCGCTGGAATGCAGGCTGGACCTGGGCCACGGGGTGTGACAAGGCTGCCAGGCCCTGTCCTTGTCTCAGAGCAGCTGATGGCCTAGACTTAGAGTATCTGAGGTCAAACAGGGCCACCTGGAGAGACAGAAGCCGCCCTCAGAGGGCTCCCAGGGAATGTAAGGTGCCAGCCAGCTGCAGGCTCTTAGGCTGGGTGCCCCCTGAGACTGTGCACATCAGAATCTAGAACCTCTCGGTAAGGAACCTGCAGAGCCAGAGGCTGCCCTTTGGGGTCCTGGTCAGAGTGGCACAATCCCCAGTGGCTGGCGTATGTGGCTTCCGGGCCTCTGCACATCCATGAAGTCACATGTAGAGTCCCGAGAGCAGCTTATATTGTGACTTTCCAAAGCTGCCAATGTGTGTTTTCACAGGGGTGGTGGGTGACCGTGAGGACTGAGAGCAGGCCTTTCTCTGGATAACTGTGGCAACCACCAAAAGATCTCTCTCCCTCCCTCCATCCCCTCTGCCGTGGCCCCCACTGCCTCAGGATCAAGCTCCGCCTCCTAACCATGGCATTCGAGGCCCCTGAGGCTCTGGCCTGGGACTCCTTCATGCTCTGTCCCATCTACCCTGCTCCAGCCACACTGAGCTCCTGCAGGTCCCTGAACATGCCAGGCTCTTCTGGCCTATAAACCTTACCCGTGTCTAGAAGCTTCTACTGCCTGCCCCTGTTTAGACTATTTGGTAAACCCATTCAGCGGGAATGTTGCTTCCTCCAGGAAGACTTTCCTGAGCTCACATGAGCTCGTTCCCTCCTCAGTGCCGCATGTGACATGACCCTCCTGGTGCCCTCTCGTTCCCCGTGCCGGCTGCCAGCCCCACAGCCGTGCGACCCTCCTCCTCACCAGCGGGTTCCGACTCAGCTCCACATCCCAGCCCTGGGATGTGAAATGTTTCGTGAGCGAGTGACTCAGTGGATAAATGAACACGGGAAGGTATTTGCTCCACTGCCCGTGGGCGATGGAAACTTCTGGCCGAAGGGACTGCCGCGCAGTGGTGGTGCTGGGAAGTGAGGTATAGACATTGGGATTTGTGCAACAGAAAGAAAGTCATTGCAAAGGCTGACGTTTATCGCGTGCTGCTCGCCCGCCTGGCACAGTAGTGAGCTGCATTCCCCCAACAAGCTTATGAGGTGGTAGATTTATTGATTCTCATTTTGCAGAGGAGGAAACTGAGGCAGGAGGTAAGGTCACTTGCCCAAGGCGGTGAAAGCAGCAGTGCCTGAAAGGAGGCATAGGCTTCGCCACCACCTGAAACGTTACGCCCCCACCGCTGTGATGTCCTGTGTGCCCTGGAGCTGTGCTGACTTACGGTGAGGGCGGTTCTCATGAGAATGGCGAGGCAAACGCGGTTTACCGCAGATACGGCTGAATGCTTTTCCGTGAGCGCGCACCGGGCGCCTGCCGCGTCCCAGGGACGGGGGTCCAGGCACGGACCCTGCTCTCCACAGCTTGCAGGGGAGACAGACACAGATGCGTCTGAATGCTTTTCCGTGAGCGCGCACCGGGCGCCTGCCGCCTCCCAGGGACGGGGGTCCAGGCACGGACCCTGCTCTCCACAGCTTGCAGGGGAGACAGACACAGATGCGTCTGAATGCTTTTCCGTGAGCGCGCACCGGGCGCCTGCCGCCTCCCAGGGACGGGGGTCCAGGCACGGACCCTGCTCTCCACAGCTTGCAGGGGAGACAGACACAGATGCGTCTGAATGCTTTTCCGTGAGCGCGCACCGGGCGCCTGCCGCCTCCCAGGGACGGGGGTCCAGGCACGGACCCTGCTCTCCACAGCTTGCAGGGGAGACAGACACAGATGCATCTGAATGCTTTTCCGTGAGCGCGCACCGGGCGCCTGCCGCCTCCCAGGGACGGGGGTCCAGGCACGGACCCTGCTCTCCACAGCTTGCAGGGGAGACAGACACAGATGCAACCGGCGGTGCTACAGTGCTGTCATGGCAGAGGGCAGTGCAGGACTGTGGCCTGGCCTGGACGGCGACAGAGCTGCTCGTGCAGAGAGATGAATAGTCAGGCTCTTCAAATGTCCTTGTCCAGTGTCGTCCCAGAGCGGAGATCACGCTCCCGCGTCAGGGCCTTTAGGAATTACGGGTGCACAGAGCAACCCCTGGTGGCAGCTACAAAAATCTTTTTGTTGTTCGCTGAACTGTAGGCAGCCGCTTGGTCACGGCTTGCGTCTGCGCAGAACTGCATGTTACACGTTTGTTACCTTGGCAGCAGGAGAGGGCTTTAAAGAGCAGTGTTGATAATGTCAAAAAATAAAACACAGGCAAAAGGCATGAGCATACAAATAATATAAAAGAAAATACAAATGGCCAGTGGTCTTACCAAAAATGGTCAGCTCCATTAATAAGATAAATGCAAATGATCAAAACCTCGGGATTCCATTTTCTTATATTTGTCAAATATTACAAGATCTCGCTGCTGTGGAGGGTTTGAGCTATTGATGGTGCAAGCGGGATCATGCTTTTGGGAAGGCTGTCAGCCAGTATTGCATGCCTTAAAAATAGCTATGCCTGTGTCTCAGCCACTTGACTTCCATGAACGTATCCAAAAAGCGGCCAGAGGGTGTGGAAGAGTTATGCACAGTGATTTTTATCGGTTTATAGTTGGTAAAAACTGGAAACAACCGAAATGTCCAATAAGAAGGCATTGGTTTGGTAATTTAAGGCATGCCTTATGGCAGAGGATGTTAGACAGCTATAAAAACCACATTGCAGAAACTTGTGGAGAGATGATCCTTCTATATCATTAAATGGAAAATGCACGAAGTACAAATTTACATTTTGTGTAAGGAGAAATTGTACAGTGTCTATACATAGGAAGATGTCTGTGCATAGACAAAAACCCCAGAAGGATACATTCTAACACGTTAGTGTTTGTCTGGACATCATCATATTCCTCATTTTCTTCTTTTTGCTTAGCTTTCAAAATAATTGCACATTATTGCTGAAACCAGACGAAGTGGCAGGCCAGTGTTTTCTGGAGTGTTGAAAAGTCAGAGGGCCTGGCAAGGCTGAGCCGCGTGCAGAGCGGGAAGGGGCAGAGAAAGCCCCACATGATGTCTGGGGATCTGAGGGCTGCGCCTCTTCTCCCAGCGACCTGCTGTTTGACCATGGACACTCACTCACCCTCTCTGAGCGATGACTTCATCACATGTGAAACGAAAGGGGTGAAATGGACAGTGGGTAACATTTTAGCACAGCATCATCTTCTAGGGTGCCCCCAGTGGACGTCACCCCCTTGAGGCCAGGAGCTGTGGGTGTTTAGCCCTGGTTGTACCCGGCTCCAGCGCAGGTGCTCAGCGAGCGTTTGTTGATTTGCATTGAGGTCAACCTTGGTATTGAGACAAAGTCCCAGTGGGATTTGTGATTAAAAACTGACGACCATTGCTCCCTTCCCAAGGTGTGAAAGTGGCTTTCCACGCTGCCTCCCCGGCCTCTTCCCTTTCTCTCTGCTCCTTCCTCCGTCCTTCCACTTCCCTGTCTCCTGCTCGTCTTTGAATTTCTGTCTCTTTCCTTCTCCCTCCCACCCCCTCTCTTCTTTCTCATTCACTCTCTTTGTCTCCTTTCTGTCTTCGCTCTCTTTTCACTTCCTCTTCTCCATCTCACTCCTGTGCTGACTTTGAGGTGTGACAAAAGTGTTTAATTCTGATCAAGTGGGAGCCAAGTGGGAGCAGGCTGTGAGCCCCGTGGGTGGCAGCCAGACTGGACTTCCTCGGGACAGATGCCCCTGCCCAGCCCTCTGGTTTTCACTGGTTTGGGCCGAGGCTCCTGCATCAGTGCTTGCTGAGAGCTTCTGGGGATTCTGCCACGTGGCCAGCACTGAGGTCCCTGGTTTATGAGCAAACGTGGACATGCCAGAAACCATCACACACGTACGTGGGAGGTCACATGCTGGAGGGTGAGGACATGATGCTGAGAGGGAGGGTGATGAGGACTTAAGTTGCGGGAGGGCCAAGGAAGACCAGAGAAGGCTCCTTCAGCATCTGGCCTCCACGCTGGTCCCAGGGGGCAGGAGGGCAGCCAGGCGGCGGGCGAGGAGAGAGGTCCAGGCCAACGCTCCGAGGCTAGGAGCCTTCCAGGAGCGTGGAGGTGTGGTGGGGTGGGGTGGGGAGGCCAGCGGGGGTTTTAGCTTTCAGCGCAGTGGGAAGCGCTGACAGCTGAGAACAGGAGAGCCACCTGATCCACTTTCCGTTTTAGTACCACCGCTTTGATCGCTCAGATGCTGAGTGGAGCGTGGAAGGGAGGGCGGACAGCCAGGTGCGGAAAGGCTTTGCCTGCGGCAGGTGGTCGAGCCCTCCTGGGAGGACCTGCCTGCCTGGTGAAGGAATGGCACGTGCAGAGGCCGCGGAGGCAGGGAGAGCCGGGGCAGGCCGGTGGCCACTGTGAGGGGAGCCGGGGTGCTGAGCGGCGGGGGAGTGACCCCCGTGGGTGGCCTCAGGGGCCCGCTGCGGCCCGTGCACGGCCCCTGGCCTGAGTGGGGCTGGGGGAGGCCTTGCAGTCCGAGGGTCTCCCTGGGAGCTACAGGGAGGATGCGAGGGGCGTCTGCTGAGGGCAGGTGAGGGCCTGGGGAACAGGTGGGGAGCGGACAGGGCATTTACTGTTCATTTCTGTTTCTGTCTCACCTGGCACCTCACCCGGCACCTAGTAGGAGCCTAGTAAGTGCTTGCTGAATAAAGGCACCGATAAGTGCAAAACATCTGCTTCTATCTATCCATCTAATTATCATTTATTGAGCACCTACTGTGTGCCAGGCTAGGGTGCAGGTGCAGACAAAGAGACGCTGTTTCCCTCCTTCAGGAGCTCACAGTCTAGTGGGGGAAGGGCGAGTTGGCCAACAGCACCAGGTCAGGACACGGTGGCAAAGCAGCCCGGGGCAGCGGGAGCCCGGCGAGACCTGGCCGGAGCCCCCTGTGGATGTGCGGTGGGAGCTGATTTTCTCCTGCCCGCCCCGTGCCTCCACCCGCAGCAGCAGGAAGGCGTCGCCTCTGAGGAATCATGATCTGCCAGGGGGCGGCCAGCGCCAAGCTCCTCGCTGCCCGCCTTTTGGAGAGGGGCCAGGGAGAGGCCTGCCCAAGGCACCCGGTGGTAGCACTTGGGACTTGTTGACAATTGAGGGACAGGATTGTCTAAGCCCCCTCGGCAGACGCCCACTTCCCGTGGCAGGACACTGAGAGCATTTCTGCACAGGACGGAGAGGGGCTGGAGCCTGGCGTGCCCTTTGGGGGACACAGGTGCATCCTGGCTGGACTGACAAGCCCCTCCAAGGACCTAAGGCCACCATCATTGTCTACTGGAAGGTGCCCAGGTGCTGAGGGGAGGCAGTGTGGCCTGGTGAACCCAGAGCACAGGACCAGGGCTGTGCTGCCAGGCCAGGCGTGCCCTCTGCGCTCTGAGCCTCGGCTTCCTCACCTATGGGGGGACTCAACCCCCTGCCAGGGAGGGACCCGTGGGCACGGGCTTGGAGTGGACACTTCAGCCCGGGCACTGATGGCTCCTGCCGTCATTTGTCTTGCTCCAGGACGCGCTGCGCTGTGTTCAGGGCGCCTCACTGCACCTTCCCAGGGAGGAGGCGCCAGAGGCCTGCAGAGGCCAAGGCTGGGGAACCCGCCTGCCGTCCGGCGATGGCCCCGGACCAAAGGCCTCCGCAGGTACGTGGGCACCACTGTGCATGCAGGGTTGGGTGCCTGGGCCACGCTTAATCCTCATGATGTCCTGAGGATGCAGGGGCAGGGTGGTCCCCCTCCACAGACAGGAAGCCGAAGCTCAGAGAGGCAGTGTCACTTGCTCAGTGTCACACAGCTGGTAAAGGTGGGACCAGAGTGAGCAACACCCACGAGGGGATCTTTGACTTGGGCTCACACCCCTGGCCCCCGGGAGGGTTCCAGCCGGGGGCCCAGCATGCCAGCAGGCCGGCAGCGGGGGCCTGTCTCCACGGAAGTCCAGACAAGGTCTCGGAGCTGTCCTGCCCCCAGCCCCACCACAGGTGACAGCTCAGGTGTGAGGGAGTGGACTTGCACCTGGTAGGTCTGGGATCTGCTGGGGCTTAGAAGCCTCTTGTCCCTGATGTGAACCAGCACCTCCAGAGCAGTCTGAGAACAGTCTCAGGCCCGGTTTCCGGAGCCTGCACGCAGGGCACCCCACAGTGCGCTGTCCAGCCTGCGGCCCGGGTGCGCTTTGGGGACCACATTGTCCCAGTGTTCACGGCCCGGCAGCGCTGCTGACCGGTGCAGCCGACGTTGCCCCTTGAGCCCATTCTGGGGAGCAGAGCTGCCAGGCCGACCCAGGTCAAGTTCATGCTGGCTGCGTGAGTTCCGTCCTCACGCCAGCTGTGCAGGGCTGCGGGTGGGGGCCAGCCTTGGCCTGACAGTGGGTGGCACGGCTGCTGGGAAGTCTTGTCAACCCTCGGGTCACGCTGCTGTCCAGGCCAGCCCTCGGAGGGGCCCTGCGGCTGGGGCTGTGTCGACGCTGGACGAGGCTCTTCTGTTTCCGTGCCAGGCCCGGAGGCCACCGGCAAGCTCCCGGGAGACCTGACAGGATCTGCCCGTGAACCGGTGAGGCCAGAGGCGTCCTGCCTGCGCGGGTGTCCACCGTGCCTCCTCAGCCCTGCTGTGTGCAAGCACAGTGTGGCCATCCGGCGGGAGGTGGGGCGGGGTGTGAGGAAGCTCCAGGTGTGGAAGAACATTCTGGAAATGGCTGAGAGGGATATCCTGAGACCTGGGTGGGGAGTGGGAGGAGGGAGAGCCCCACCTGTGCTCCAGGGCCAGTCGTCACCTCACTGAAGCCTCCTGATATGTACAAGGCGGGTGCTGCCACCCCGGGCTAGAGGGGAGGGAGGGGCCCGAAGAGTGGTGATTCCCAAGGCCACCCAGCCGCCTCGGTGGCCCACACTCTGCCCCACGCCAGGCCCCGCGGGTGGGGGGCCGGGCCTCACTCTGGGGTCACAGTGAGTCATCGCCTTTCTCGGCTTCCGTTTCCTTGTGTGTCACTAAGGACAGACACACCTGCTCAGACGTGGGCGAAAGCTGCCACCCTGATGGGCTCTGTGTTCTGAGCAGAGGGGCCCCTGCTGTTTCTCCATCCAGTCCTGTCCTGCTCACGACTCGGGCGTCACACGCCTGCCCACCCAGCTCCTCCCTGCCTCCGTCCTTTGAAGCCCAGGGCGCTGTCTGCAAACGCCCAGGCGCCACTTTCCAGATGGGGAGGCCGGGCCCCAGGAGGTTGAGTAACCTGCCCAAGGTCACACCGGGATTGAGGCTGGCTCTGTCTTTGGTGCAAGCACTCATTTCACCGTGGCAGCCGGCACAGTGTCTTCGTGGAGAATGCTGAGAGGACAGAGGGTGGGGTGCTGCCTGCAGGCGGCTCCAGGGACAGGGACGTGGTGGCACCCAGGCGGGGGAGGCCCTTCTGGTCTCCAAGCCTCTCTGATGCTGCCGTGCCCACCTGTAAGGTGTTGTTCTTTGAGAGGTCCCTCTGTCCTTCTCCCCTGGCTCTAGACCTGCCGGTTCTGGGGGCTCCACGGGGAACTGGCTTACAGCCCCCCCAGTACTGGGAGCAGACCCCAGGGCTCACAGTGGGCCTGGCAGAAGCCGAATCTCATCTCCCTGTCCTCTCCGTAGCCAGCCCGGGTCTCCTCTGTGAGCTGGGCCCATCCTCCTCCCTGGATAAACACACTGAATAAGTGAATATAAACGCATATTTAATAATATCCAGGAAACAGCTTCTGTGTGCCCGGCACTGTTCTAGACCCAGGGGTTGAACAATGATGCAGTCCCTGTCCTCAGGAAGTGGGCAGCCTACACCGGCACTGTCCACTAGAATATTCTGTGGCACTGGGAATATCCTACATCTGCACTGCCCGAGACGGTAGCCACGAGCCGCTTGGGGCCACCGAGTACTTGAGATGTGGCTCCTGCCACTGCAGGACTGAATGTTAACTTTTGCTTAATTACTTTACATTTCAATAGCACCCCCCCCCCCCCCCCCCGCCTTCCCTGCCCCCTGTGGCTTGAGGCTGCCAGTTTGGGCTGTGCAAGGCTCTGGGGGAGGGGACAACGTGGTGAGAGGGAGCAGAGGGTGCCGTGGCAGAAGGCAAAGGGGGAATGTCCAGAGAGTGACATGCAGGGATGCGTTCTAGTCGCAGTGTGAGTGGAATGGGGGAGGGAGCCACGAGGGCCTCTGGGCAAAGGACATTCTGGGCAGAGGGTAGAGCGCGTGCAAAGGACCTGGGGTGGTCACAGGCTCGGCCTTTGTGGGCATGAGCCGGGCTCCCGCGCAGCTGGTAGGAAGCACAGAGCACGCCAGGAGGTGAGGTCGGGGCCTAAATGAGGGAAGGGGCTGTTTCACTCCTCGTCTTCGCTTCCCGTCCACAGCTTACTCTAGCTGCGCCCAGCTTGGATGAACAGATTCTTGTCCTCAACTGTGGCCGCTCACCAGGGCAGTGCTTGGACGGGTCACTCCTCTCAGTGGACCTGGCCAGAATTTCAGAGAGTCTCGCGGCCACCCCTGCCCCGGAGTCCTCTCTCCTGGTGCAGACGTGCACACTCCGTCCCTGGGGGCTGGCTGGGGACTCAGCTCTCCGGCGGCCGCTGCTGCTCCCAGAGGCTCCCTGGGAAGAACTCCAAACCCCAGAGGTGGCGGACACCAGACCCCCACCTGCTGCCAGAGCCGCAGGGCACCCCAGCGGGGACTGTCACCGAGCAAGGAGCAAGCCCTCCCTCTGCCAGGAGGCCCCATGCCTTTTAAATCACCGACTTTCCAGGAAAGGGCCCAGGGATCTAAAAGACACTCGGAATGAGGGTGGGGGGGCCTCAGGGGAGAGAACCAAGGAAGGGGAGGCGAGGAGGACTTTGGGCAAGGAGGAGGAAAACCTTGGGGACGAGTGCCAGCCGAGTCAGGAAAGCCGTGAGCACCTGAGCTTGGAGGACGGGGTTCGGGCCTCAGGAGGCACGCAGGACGCAGAGGAGGCTGCACAGAGCCAGGCTGCTGCCAGCGGCCGTGGGCCTCCACAGGAGTTTCCAGTGCTGCTTCTGCAGTGGGGAGGCCCTGTGTCAAAGGAGGGGCCCGAAGCCCTGAGCGGGAGAGGAAGGGTGGAGGGATGTGTCTGGGGCCTCCTTGGGGGGCTGCCGTCAGAGGAGGAGGAAGGGGTCCCCCCAGCCACCTTCTCCAGGGTTCATGGGACCAAAGAGTTCTGGCCAGCAGGTGGTCAGCTCCTGGCAGCGAGGGGCAGAGTCACAGGCAGGGAGGACACCCAGCTGTGGTTTGGGGAGGCTCTGCTCCTGCGAGCAGAAAGCCCTGGGGAGGGAGGCCAGGAAGAGGAGGAGAAGGAGGTGCTACATCCAGAAGCATCCAGTCTGGGTCACAGGGACATCCCTGAGAAGCCTGACTCTGGGGAACGTGAGGGCAACAAGACGCTTTTCTCCGTGGGAGAGAGCGGTTTGCTGCACGGACGGGCCCTACCAGGTGGCGGGGGTGACCCCATCAGCAGTCCCTGGGCTCCCAGCAAAGGACATGACAGGTACACTCTCAAAATAGACAAATTTGCAGAGGAGATGGAGGCCTGCTTCCAGCAGCTCTCCGGCCTGAGGCTTGGCGGAGGGCGCCGGGGGACCGCCCCCGCGCTGGCAGGAGAGAACTGGAGATTTGCTCGGAGGCGGCCCAGCTCTGGGGAGAGCGATGGCTCTCAGCAGGTTTGGGGACACCAGGGTCTGGGCATTTGTTCTGTCGGGGAAGCAAAGGCCAGAGAGAGTGGTGGCGACGGTGTCAAACTGGCAAAGGCCACGGCGCTGGGCACCAGGCAAGTCCTTCCAGGGGTGCTGCCTGGCTGGGGTGAGGCCAGCCCGGGCCCTGCAGACGGCCCTGCGGAGCTGCTGGGAGACATCGGGACGGTGAGGAGCAGGTGCCAGCAGCTCGTGTCTGGACTGAAAGAAGAGAGAAGCCAGGCTTTACGTGACAACGCCAAACTCCAGGGAGACCAAGACAGATGCCACAGAAGAGTGTGCGCCCTTGAAAAAGAGAGAGAGAGAGAGGCGACGACAATATCCAGGCTGGAGCGGGATAACGAGACGCTGGCAGGAAACATCTCTCGCCTAAAGAAGGAACTGGACCAACACGTGCAGGTCATTGGTCTCCTGGAGGACTGCAATGGCAAGAGTTACCGCAAAATTTCTGAACTCGAGGAGGAAAATGAAAACCTGAAAGGGAACCTGTGCCGACTCCAGAAGGCCCTGTCCGAGAGCACGAGGACAGCCGAAGGCCTGATGGAGCGCGTCACCCGGGAAAACTGGGAGCTCAAGGCGCTGATTTCGGAGCTTGGGGTGGGTTATAAAGCCCTGAGGGAGGAGATAGCGCTGGGCATGGAAGGCGTGGTCCGCGACCTACGGTGGCAGAAGGAGCACCTCCCGTGCAGGGCCCGAGTCCTGGAGACGGAGGCCACCTCGCAGAGCAGCACGGATGTGAGAGGAGGGGGCTGCCTCCCGGGGAAAACCCAGCTGCTCACTGTGGACAAAGAGGTTCAGGTGACTCCTCTGTCAGGGCCCCCCCTGGAGGAGGAAACGGGTCCCCCTGGAAGGCAGACAGGGCCTCGCTTAGGTGTGGAGAATTCCAGACGCGGCGCTCGTTGTGCATCCCCGGTCTGCGGAAACGCGGGAGTAGCCGATGCCCTGCAAGGAAGTGTCAGCAGAGCGGGAGTGAAAGAGGCACATTTGGAAAAAGAGGAGAAAAGGTCGCGGTCGTCTGCGGCTGGAGGACAAGCTCGGAGGTCCCCACGCGACGGCCCCCAGGTAGGTGGAGGCTGCACCGCAGCTAGTCACACATCCTGACCTTCTGCAGGTGGACTGTGCCAGGGCCCCCTCCAGAGCCCTGTGAGGGAGGGACAGTCATCATCCCCATTTACCAGGTGAGAAAACGAAGGCACAGAGGAGTGAAGTCACAGCCTAAAGTCCCAGGCTAGTGCGGGTGGGGCTGGGACTCACCTGGACGCTCTGGCCCCAGAGTCTCCGTTTGTACCTGCCCTCTGCTCAGGCTCCGCGGTGATCAAGGGGCTGTTCACTGATCAGACCTTGGATTTTCCAGTCTGGGGGTTTCCAAGCAGCCCAGGTCGTATTTCTATTCGCTGGGTCTGGAAATTTGCAGTGGAAAGAGCAGTGGGTGGCAGGACGTGATAAAGCGGGTTCCGACCCCGCCCTGCGCTTGCAGACCTGTGCCCGTGAGCCAGATGCAGGCTTCTCCGAGTCCCTCTCCTCCTCTGCGGACAGTGCTCGCCCCGGACTCCTAGGATAAAATGCTCATGTTGAGCCCTTCGCAATTACTCGTATTTGTTCTCCGTCTCTGTCTCTGTCTCCCGCCCTTGTCCTCTCCCACCTCTCTCTCTCCATCTCCGTCTCTTTCATCTTTCTTGTCTCTCTCCCCTATCCCCAGAGATTTTATCAATCGTTTCAAAGAATAAGCTTTTGGTTTTATCGATTTTCTTTATTGTTTTGTATTTGATTTCATTGGTTTCTTCTTGTATCTTCATTATTTCCTCTCTTCCACTTTCTTTTGATTCAATTTGCTGTTCTTTTTCTGCTCCTGTGTTGAAAGCATGCACCATTGGTTTTCAGCTGTTCTGTAATCTATGCAGTGAAAGCGACACCTTTCTTTCTAGCATCCTTTCTATGATGATTGCTTCTTTGACCCATGGGTTATTTAAAAGCATGTTGCTCAATTTCCAAGCATCTCTGGAAAATTCCAGTTATATTTTTGTTATTGGTTTCTAGTTTTATTTCACTGTTGTCAGAAAGTGTGTACTATATTATTTTAATCTTTTGAAATTTGTTGAGACTTGTTTTATTGACCAGGCGATGGCATATCCCACAAGCCCTTGTAAATAATAAATATTCTGTAATTGTTAAATATTAATTAGGCCAAGCTGATTAATTGTCCTTATGAAATCTTTTATATCATTACTGATGTGTCCTCTGTTTGTTTTGTCGTTTGCAAAGATGTGTTTTAAACTGTCCAACTCTGAGTGTGCATTTGTGTATTTCTTCCTTTAGTTATGTTATTTTTGATTTATATATTATGACATTTTATTTTCTATTGTTTCTATTTCATCTGTTATTTCTTTTTATTTTTTCTTTTCTGCCTTTGTTTTTGATATTAATCATATTTTTATTATCCATTTTTGTTTTCCATTAGCTTATTGCATTGTATATTTTAGTAGTATTCTTTTAGTGGTTACCCAAGAAATATTAAAATATATCTATTAACTATTTAAATTTACTTTAAATTAGCATTTTTACCATATCTCAAATAATGCAAAAATCTTTTAATAGTTTTATTTCCTTTCAACTTTTTTATTTTTTCATATATATTACTCCTATGTATAATAAACCTTACAAGTTATTGTTATTTTAAACAATCATTAATGTTTTTTATTTGCCAATATCTTTATGTGTTCTCGTACTGTTCAATCTTTCTTCCTCTTCTGTGGGTCTGTTTTCCTTCAGCCTTAAGAACTTTGATATTTTTTGTAGTGAGGGTTTGCTGGTGATTAATTCTCTCATATTTATTTTCATGAAAACAAATTTTTCACTTCCACTTTTTAAAGATTTTTTTTCATTGGATTCAGAATTTTAGGTAGGCAAGTTTCCCTCCTCTTTTGGCACTTTAAAGATCTCATTCCACCGTCTTCTGCTTCCCATAGTTTCTATCCAGAAATCAGTTATGATTGTCATTGTTTCTTTCTCCCCTTCCCACCCCCAAAAGAAATCGGTCTTTTTATCTCTGACTGCTTGTAAGATTTCCCTTTTATCTTTGGGTTTTGGCAGTTTCACTATGATGTGCCTAGGTGTGGTTTTCTTTGTATTTATCCTGCTTGGGTTTTTTGAGCTTCTTGAAATTACGTATTCTTGTCTTTTATCAGACTTGGAAAATTCTTGGTTATTATTTCTTCGAATATTTTATTCTGTCCTATTTTTCTCTCCTGTCCTTCTAGAAATCCAGATCTTTTACTATATCCCACATCTTTCAAAAACTCCATTCTATTTATTTTAATTTTTTCCTCTTAGTGCTTCAGTTTGGATTTTCTATTGACCTATCTTTTAGTTCACGAATCCTGTGTTCTGCTATGTCACATCTTCTCTTAAATCCATCCAGTGTGTTCCTAATTTCATTTATTGTATTTTGCAGTTATAGAATATCCTTTTTATTCTTTTTAAAAGAGATTCTGATTCTCTGTTGAAATATCCATCTTTTTATCCATTTTGCTTATCTTTTCATTTGTTTTATAAAATATGTATCACAGTTATTTTGAAGGACTTCTCTGCTAATGCCAGTATTTGGATCATCTCTTTGCCTGCTTCTATTGACTATTTTATTTGTTGGTGAATAGTCATGTTTTCCTGCTTCTTCATATGTCTAGTAATTTTTGAAACTTTTTATGTTGGAAATTACATGTGCTCTGTTGTGGAGACTTCTGGTCATTATCTTCCTCTAAAGAATGTTGAGTGGGTTTTGTTCTGGCAGGAAGTTGAATGATCGGCAGATCATCTTCTTGTGCAGGTCTATGTCATTTTTGTCCAGTCCTGGAGCTTGATATTACTTCTAAAGTGTGTTCCTTGCTCCTAGGCTAGGGTATGGCCTTCCAGTGTTACCTGCACAGTTCCAGAGCATTCACCAAGGCCTCTCCACTTTGGCCTGGCCAGAACTCTGCCATCTTCTCAGCAGCATGTGGCCTCTGAAATCTCTTCAGCAATTACTCTCCCAGCCGCTGTCTCTGCAAGGCTTAGGGTCTTGTACTCTGTCCCATAGCATATGATTCAGCCAGGGACCCAGTGGGCATTTCTAGAGCAGTGTTTGGATTCCTTCTCCACAGCTCTCTCCTCCCTGTTCCTTTGTCCTACAAACCCCAGCTGTCTCAGCATCCCTCAACTCCAACCTCTATTTCCCCACCCAGCAGGACTGCCACTCTCAGCCTGGGCTCTGGTTCCTAAACTATGGTTTCCAAAATGTTTCAGAGAAAAATCCAGGGATGATGTGGAGCTTGCCTTGTTGTGCTTTCATTTTCCCAAGGATTGTAGTCCTGCATCGGTCATCTTCCAATGCCTGCAAAGAATTATTTTTATATACTCTCCCCAGATTGTATAGTTTGTCCAGTACCAGGAACTGGGAAATCTGAGGAGAGGAATATTGAGCTGAGACTTTCAAGGTTAGAAAGGAGCAGCAAGGAACTGCATTCCAGGCAGAGAGAAAAGCACGTGGCCAGGCCCTGCAGCAGGCAGGAGCCTGGCTCATTGAAAAGCCGAAAGTGGCTGGTGTGGCTGGTGTGGCTGGTGTGGCTGGACCACAGAGGCAGGAAGGGGGTGGTGTGAGATGAAGTTGGAGACATCGTCATGAGGCAGGTTACAGAAGGCCCCATGGACTCATTATTGATCTTTTCTAAATGCCGTGGGAAGCCGCCAGAGGGTTTTGAGCAGAACAACATGGTCCAACCTATACTGTAAAAAGATCACTGTCTGCTGTGAGGAAAACGGGCCAGATGGATTCAGGGAGAACAGTCAAGCATTTGTGGTTGTAGAGCCAAGAGATGGTTCTAGATAGGGAAATTTGGGGTTAAACACGGGAGTTGGAATCCATGGGTTTTTGATAAACAGGTGGCAGAGGGTAAAGGGAGCAGCCCCTTCCTGTCATCCTAAGTCACAACCTGTTCGTGTTCCTCTCCGACCTGAGGCCCTTCTGCTGCTTCCTGCACAGGGGATGGAACCCAGGCTCCCTGCAGTGAGCAGGGTTCTGGCCCCTGAGACCCCCGGCAGCTTCAGTGTTGCTGTTTGCACCCAGCCCCCGTACCCCGTGCTGCAGCCTCTCCCCATTCTCTACACCCTGCATCTGCCCGTGCCTGCACCCCAGCTTTCTCCTCTAGTTCTCCTGTTGGGGGCATCTCCTCCAGGATGCTGCCCCCAGACCCCTACTGGGGTTCCGGGCAGAGGAGTGTCAGAGTTGACTCGTGTACATTTCTTCCCAGCTCTGCCTTCAGTGACACCATCGTGGTCACTGGCTTGCGATTGGTCGTGGTGGGAGAATTTACACCACGGAAATCAGCAAATGCTGCAGACTGGTAGGGCACCCCCCAACCCGGAGAGCAGTTGTACATTTGCTGCCACTGCACGGGGTGGGGCCCCTGGCTCAGTGTCCCATTTAGGCTCCGCAGCCTCCTGGCTTCCCTTCCCCAGGCTGTGCTGAATCGCCTGTGTCGGTGTCATTGTCCCCACCAGACTGAGCTCCTGGAGGGCGGTGTTCATCACTGTTGCCAGTGGGGGGGTAGCATGCAGCTGGGGCATGTGCTCAGTGTCCGCTAGGGAGCAAGTGACTCGCTGGGCAGCCACAGGGCTGCTGCGTGGGGCAGTCCCATGTGACAGGCGGGCTGGCCCCACCCGCACTGTCATTCTTCTTAGAACGTGTTGTGGATGCTGTCGTAGGACCCATGGGACAAAGCACTTGTTCCAGTCACTGCCAGAGGAGGGAGGCAGGGGAGGCGTCACACTTCTCAGAAAAGCCAAGTTGTTTTGAAGTCTTGGGGCCGGGTTTTCTGGAAGCATTCGGAGCACCCGTCTGTTCTTGATAGGGGGGCCTGTGAATGCCAGGCCACGCGGGGTGAATTTCTGTTAATTAAAGCAATATATATCCCATTCTGCAATCGCATTTTTTGTTAACAAGGGAGATGCCCAGGCAGTGACGGAGTCACTTTGGTTCCTCCTCCCGCCGCTTTTCCCGGACGGAACAGCGCAGGACCCTCCCAGCTGCTCCCACCCGGTCGGAAGAGCTTTATGGGCCTTGAAACTCCCCAGGTGGCTGCTTGTAACGAAACGTAGACCACCGCGAGCACGGGGGAGGCCTTCGAGACCTGCCAGAACTTCTGGGCTGCTGACCGTCCCTGGTGGGACTGTCACCAGGGCTGGTCCCTCCTATGGCGGCCTTAGCGGTGCAATCAGGAGCTTAAAGATGCTCGTGCCCTTTGACCCAGAAAATCCCCCTCTGACAGTTTTGGAGAAAGAAACGAGCTATGTTCACGTATTTGTGTGAAGGGTCTTTGTCAGAGTCCCAATCACAGCAGCAAAATGTTGGCATGACCTGAGCGTTCAGCTGGGCCACGCAGTGCCACACATGAACGGGCGACAGCGTTTTCAGCGTTATTTGGTGATGGGGAAAAATGTTTATGATGGTGTTAAGGGAGAAAAGCAGGAAACAAAAGATATTAATATATATTGTGTTGACTTCTAGATAGAAAAATATGTGTCTGTGTGTGTGTCTGTGTATGTTTGCGAGCACCAATGTAAGTTATTAAAAAATAGAACTTAGACCCCAGCACCATTTGGGGACAGTAGCATCTGTGTGTCCTCCACACTTCCCACAGTGCTGCCAGCCTGTCCCCCTCACACCCCTGTCCCCCTCACGCCCCTGCCCCAGGAGCTCCCTGTGGAATCCAAATGAAACCCGCTACTCTCGTGTGAGAGCCAAGGAGAGTGTGGGCAGTTTTGTGCCGATTCAGTCCTGTGGGAAACACAGTACTCTCTGTCTTATGTAAATATTATCATATGACGCATTTATGGAATAAACGTCCCATAACTTGATTGGAACATTCGGTTTCATCCACCATGCTGTGTTTCAGCACAGTAGTGACTGCCATCGATTACAACAGGTCCTGGCACGTCAGCCCATGCCACGTATTTTTGAAAACAATACTCTGGGCTGTTATTCTGGAATCCCTAGACACCGCCTCCCAGCAGCCGTCAGGAGACGAGCCAGAGCCCCCCACATGGGTGCCGTGTGGGGCCCGGGAGGAAGGCCGTGTGGGAAATGCGTGGACAGTAACAATGATTCTGCTGCATCGTAGCACTGGGGGCGACTTCCGTTACCTTATTTTCTAAAATTGTTTCACTGTGGCAGGAATGTAAGCTTTGTGTTTGCTAAGGCAGATTGCGTGGAAGGCGACCTAAGCGTTCCACTGAGCCCTGTGCTTTCCACGGCTCCAGGGCTCCCAGGCAGAGGCTCCCGAGGAAGACCCCAGGCTGCGCGCCCGGCGGCTCCACCACCAGGTGCTGACCCTGCAGTGCCAGCTCAGGGACCAGGCAGCCACTCACCGGGAGCTGCAGGCGTCTCGGGACCGGGCGCTCTTCGTCCAGGAGGAGCTCAAGGGCAAGGTCAGCCGGGCCAGCCGTCCCTTCCCCCAGGTGACCCTGTGTCCCCACATCTCGGGGAGTGCCGAGAGTAGAAATGAGCATCAGCAGAGGTCTCAGTGGCCATTACCAGCAACTTGTCAGGGTTTACCAGATTTTTAAAGCATAGAATGGTATAATAAAGAAAAAAAGGGGCTTGTGATCCTTGCATCTAGCTAAACTCTGTTAAAAAAAATCCACATATATGAAACACATAGTATATGAAACTGTGTCACACACTAGTCTGCATCTGGATTTCATCATTTAATTAAACATCTTGGTGATATTTCCATATCAACACAGACGGACCTCATTCCTTTAAAATTGTGCATGTTATTTCACCATGAGGCCAAACCTTAACTTATTTAACCAATTCTTTGTGGAAGCTCAAATTGTTTTGTTTCTTTGCATTAAAAACAAGGCTTCAGTGAACTCTCTGTCTTGGCATATGTTTCTGCTACGTACCTAAGGGTAAAATTTTGGTAAGAGAAGTCAGGGTCCCGGGGTAGGTACCTCATTAACTTTGAAAGATAGTGGCAAGTAACCCTCACAAACAACAATCCCACCAGGAAGAAGTGAGTGTACCTGGTTGCCCACAGCTTGTTTCCATCAATTTCACCAAACGTTATAATTTTTGACAAGCTGATAGATGAAAAATACACCGTCAGCATTTTGGTGTAATTTCCGATTCTTTGCCCATGCGTTCTTTGTATCATCAAAGCACATTTTACGTAGAGTTTTAGGTCTTTTTTTGTCCTTGTGGCTGCTTAGCCTTCGTGTCCATGATTGTTTGACATTATTATTGTGTAGGAACCTACTGGGTGGGTGTGGTTTCCTTAACTGTTCTCCTGTTGTTGGGTCTATAGTTTTTCCGTTAACTTATGTATAATTGTTTATATACAACCATTCAGAGAACTGGCATTACTGGTTCAAAGGGTGGGAATATTGTTGATTCTTAGCCCATATGGCAAAATTGCTTCCTAAAATCGTGGTACCCACGTCCAAGCCACCAGCAATAAATGAAGGTGTCCCCTTCACTGTGTCCTCAGCCAACTCAGGCAGGAGCAGACGGTCTTTGTCTGTCACTGACCTGCGGAAGTGCAGTTCCGGTCACACACAGGCCAGACCTTTCTACCGTAGCCCGTATCTTTTTAGGTCTATTTTAATTACCTTGATTCTTTTTTCTTTCTGCCTTTCAGTTTGGTATTTTCTTCTAATCTTTCTCTCAGTTAAATAATATTCTTTGGATGAATCTAATCTGCTCTAATCTCCTTATTTTAGTTCTTAATTTCAATTAGTGTATTTTGCACATCTACAATTTCCATTTGATTCTCTTTTTTTGTAGTTTCCAGTTCTCTGACGAAATTCGTATAATCTTGGACATTTTAATTGCAGTTACTTTAAAGTGTATCTCTGCTAACTTCATTTTACTTTCCCACCAACAGTGCGTGAGGGCCCTAACCCCTGCCCCTCCTCACCACCCAGATCTGTCTTTCTGATTACCGGCATCCTAGTAGCTAGGAAGTGGTGTCTCACTGTGGTTTTAATGTGTACTTTCCTAATGGCCAATGCTGTTGAGCATCTTTCATGTGATTATTGGTCATTTGTATGCTGTCTTTGAATAAATGTCTGTTTAGATTCTTTGCCCATTTTGTAATTGGGTTATTTGCCTTTTTATTATTGAGTTGTAGGAGTTCCTTATATATTCTAGATAGTAGTCCCTTAGTGGATATATGATTTGCAAATATTTTCTCCACTTCTGTGGCTCATCTTTTTACTTTCTTCCCATTCTGTTTTGTTTGTTTGTTTTTGTGTTTTGTAGAGACAAGGTCTCACGCTGTCATGTGGGCTACAGTGCAGTGGACTTATCACAGCTCACTGCAACCTCTAACTCCTGGGCTCAAGCGATCCTCCTGCCTCGGTCTCCAGAGTAGCTGGGACTACAGGCGTGGGCCACTGCACCCAGCTAATTTTTCTATTTTTTGTAGAGATGGGGTCTCGCTCTTGCTCAGGCTGGTCTCAAACTCCTGAGCTCAAGAAGCAATCCTCCTGCCTCGGCCTCCCAGAGTGCTAGGATTACAGGCCTGGCCCCATTCATTTTTAATTGCAAATGCCCCACTATGCATTTTGCAGTGACATATTCGAGCTATTTTTTTAACTGAAGCAGAGAGAGTGTTTAATATAAGCCTGCAAATACTACTGAGTGCCTTTTGAATATAAGATAATCTACCTGAAGCTGGAATTTTACTCTTTGAATACATTCAGCAAGTATGCCAAAACAGATTCATAGAAATGTTCATCAAAGCCTTATTTGTATAATAAGACAAAGAAATGGAAGCAATATACGTTTCCATAAACAAAGAATTGGTTAAATAAATTATGTTTCAGCCTCATGATAAAATAATAGGCAAGATTTTAAAAGAGTGAGGTCAGTTTGTATGTGTTGATATGGAAATAACACCAAGATTTTCAATTAAATGATGAAACAAAATGCAAAACATTTTGTGTAGTATAATTTCACATGTGTACACACACATTCTGATTCATATGTGTATGTGGGGTTGAAAAAATATTGGAGCTCAGAAGAGGTTAGGGTTCTAGAAAGAAGAACATTTATTTATGTGGCTTTTTTTTTTTTTTAGCTTACTACAGAGGGAACAAGAGATTGAAGGAGAAGAACTCATACAACTGCCATTTTTTATATCTATGGGTCAGGAATTCAGACAGGACTCGGCTGGGCAGTTCTGATACCCAAGGCATCAGTGGTGGTCACTCAGTGACATTCACCTGGATGCTGGGCTACGCTGGAAGGTCCAAGGCACCCTCACCCATGTGCCTGGCACCTCTGCAGGGTGGCAGAAAGGTGGCACTTACCTGTGCCTTCCTTCCTCTCTGTGCTGTCTCAGGGCCTCCCCACGTGTCTCCCCAGCAGGTGCTTGGACTTCTTAAATGGTAACTCAAGGAGAGAAGAGTCCAGAAGTGGAAGTTGCCAATCTTCTTCAAGACCAGGCTCAGAAAGGCACCAGTGTCTCTCCTGTTGTGTCCTATTAGTCAAAGCACCTCAGGCCTGCCCAGGCTAAAGGGAAGGGCACACGACCCACCTCTCACCTGGACCAGCACCAAAGAGTCTGTGCCTGTCTTTAACCTGCCCCAAATAGTAACAGTAGTTTATTGAGCACTGACAGATGGCAGGCCTTGTTCTAAGCTCTGTGCGTGAATTGATTCACCCAACCCTCACTATGACTCTTACCATTGGGTAGACACTAATATTACCCCACTATGTAGATGAGAAAACTGAGGCAGAGAGAGAATAAGTGCCTTGCACAAGGTCATAGCTCTTGTGTGTGGCTGAGCTGGGATTAGGACACACAGTGTCTGGCTCAAGAACCCACATGGTGAACACCAGACCAGAGAACTGGCCCTGGGCATGAGGACTCAGGGGAGGACTCCTTCCCGTGGGAGCAGGTTTGGGAGCGGCCCTGGAGAGTGCGCTCAGGCAGAGCTTGCTCCCAGGTATTCAGAATGTCCCTCCTCCGTGACCCTGTCCAGCACCGAGCGTCTGTGAAGGCAGAGAGGGAGGCCAAGGGGCCCGCCGCTCTGAGCCCGCCTCGCCCGGGCAGCCCCCGGTGGGGGAAATGGTGGTGCAGTATTATCAAAAAGCTGCTTCTATTTCAGCTGGAAGAACTGCAGAGAAAGCAACATGAGGCACACTTGGCCGTGACTCCTCTGAAGGTAATATGTTCATAAAATCAATGTGAAATGTCACTTTCAAAAGAACAGTTCAGTATTTTCCCCGTTGTGCATGTGGTCCGTCGCTCTTGCATAAAAATACAGGAAAGAAGAGTGAAGGAGGCAAAAGTCACCCAAATGCCCAAACGAATGTGTCATTGCCGGATATTTTCTTCCGGCGTATTTTCCCATGAGCCACCACCCCTGCGTGTGCTGCTTTTCCTGCCCAGTGGTGTAACCTGGAAGGGCGCGTCACGCTGTTGCCAGCCTGTGACACTGTTGTGGCTCGTGCTGGAGTGAAGCATGAGATGTCTCAGTTCGTAACGTCACCATCCCTTTGCTCAGGGCTGAAGTTCATCTCTCTCCCGCCCTCCTTTTGCATTGCTGTATGTAAACATGATGATGCACATTTTTCCTAAGAAAGGTTTTCTCGTGTATCTAGACAGTTTATGTTGAGGATGAATTCCCAGAAATGGCACTGCTGACCCCCAGGGTTTGCTGTCTGTGCCAGCGAGCCATGGAACGCTCTCACAGGGGGTCCTGGGCGTGCCCAGACGGTCTGCGCTTTCTTCCTGGCCTCTGGACAGGGGAGGAGAGTCCCTGGGCTGAGCATCACAGAACACAGTTCTACCCAGGCCCCAGCCACCAGCCTCCCTCGGGGGCCTCAGTTTCCTCAGCAGATAAATCAGCCACTCAATCCAAGTCACTTCCCATCCCAGAAGTCCACGTCTGTCTGAGCCTCGAGTTTGCGTGTGTGAGACAGAGATCACCATAATTCCTGCCGGACTCTGTGGGTGTCGTGGACGGGCAAGTGGCGAGTACGCTGTAGCGTGAGCTGCCACCCCCTTCATCCCCTCCATCTGATTCTCAGCACTCGGTACACACCGTGTGTTTAAACGAGGACCGTAATCCCTCACGCACGATAAAGCGCTGCATAAATGTGAGCTGAGAACGCAGCACGACCTGCTGCAGGCTGTGCCCGCACCATCGCCTTTTACCCTGGTGCCGCGACAAGCCCATTGTGCAGATGGGCCAGGCAAGGTGTGGAGAGCAGCCTGCCACAGACTGGCCAGTGGTGGGGCCCAAGTCCACGCTCGGGACCCCTGCTCCCCTGAGCCGGGACCCCGCGGAGGGCAGTGGGGAGCCCCCAGGGGTGTGCGCCGCCTGTTTTCAAAGCAGCTCTGGCTTCTGGGTGGAGGGAGGCGTTGCAGGGAGCCAGCTTCGCTCCGCTGAGGCTGAGCTGGGGATGGTGAGCAGGGAGCCTTGGTCGCCCCTCCCGCGTCCAGCCCCGGGCCCCAGCTCGGCCGTGCAGCCCCCAGGAGCCCTGCACCCACGACCCCCACCTTTTCAGGCCAAGATTGCCTCCCTGGTCCGGAAGTGCCAGCAGAGGAATGCGCTGATCACGCACCTGCTGCGGGAGCTGCACAGGCACGCGCCGGCGAATCTCCCGCTCTCCGAGCTGGCCCAGAACACCGTGAACGACGCGGCGCTGGCCCAGTACGCGGCCACCTTCCTGGCTTCGGGAGTCCCAGAGGTACAGTCCCACAGGCAGCCCCGTCCCTGCTTCCCGTGGGGGCCGTGGGCATATCGCTGCATCCGCCCCCCGACCTAACTGCCCCACCCCCTGCCCGAGGACGCTGCCCGCCGCACTCCCCGGCCGCTCTGTGCCAGCGCCTGTGCTGGGGGCTGGCGTGGAAGGTGATTCTGGCAATCCTTAGCCTTAAAGTGCTCACAGGGTGGTGGAGGGGACAGACGCAAACAGTGATCTTAATCCAGTGCCACACATGCATCCTCAGGTGTGTCACTACTCAGTTCCTCCCCACGTGCTCCTGGGCCTTTGCACTTGCCGCTTCCTCTGGCGGGCTGCTTGGCCTGCCCGGCGCCCGGGGCCTCCCATCCACCCTTCGTGGCCCAGTTCAGGCGTGGCCCGGCCAGGCAGCCTGCTCCGAATCCCACAGACCGCAGAGTTAGCCACGCCCTCCTCCGTGCTCCACTGCACGTGGACATGAGTGCGAGGCACATGCCAGGGATTTCCCTGCGCTGTTGTGGGAGCTTGGTGGCATCTCTCCCAGTGGTCCAGACCGCCCCCGGTCACATCTGTCTCCCAGTGGTCCAGACCGCCCCCGGTCACGTCTGTCTCCCAGTGCCTGGCTCTGGGAGAAGCTGCTCAGAGAATGTTTGTTGAATGAATGAGACCCCTCTCCTAATGTTTAGCATAAGAGGAAACTGAGGCCAGAGCGGTGAGGAGATGTGCTCAAGGTCACACGGGCAGTGCCGGGTGATGAGCGCTCCAGACCGGGGTCAGGCAAAGGCGTGCTGGGACGGCAGTGCTCAGGCACCCGCGGGCGCTCGGCTGCGGCTGCCCACACCTGTGCACGCGGCCCACTCCCGGGGACAAGCCAGCAATGCCCCCGCCAGGCTCTCCCGGCTCCTTACGGTGCGAGGGCGAGCTGAGCCCCCGCGGTAATCCCAGACTGAGCTGTTTTCCACGCTCCCCGCGGGGCTGTGCGTGCAGGGCGTGCTGTCAGCCACTGCGCGCCAGGGCCGGGCTCCCTTCAGCCCTCCCCAGCCTGGTCTCTGCAAGGCCAGCCTCCTCTGTCCCTTCCTCCCCCCACAGCCTCCAGAGAGCCTCAGGTGGCCTCTGGTCCAAATCGCCGCACAGCCAAGGAGACGGAGGCCTGGAGGCCAAGTGGCCTGCTGAGGGCCACGTCTCGGCTAGGTCCAGAGCCAGAGCCCCACGCTCCCAAGCCAGTGCTCTTCTCTTGGCCTGAGGGGGTCAAGCCTCCTTCAGAGCTGGAGGAGGGACAAGAAAAGCTAGTACAGTCTTATTGAAATGCCTGGAACGTCCCTGGGATGCACTCAGGGCCCAGGAACTATGTGTTAAGTGAGGCAGGAGTGAAAGCAAAGTTCCAGGGAAGTGTCAGATGCAGCCAGTGTTACCCTGGAGGGCCAACTGGCTGGCTGTTCAGGGGGGATCCTAGCAGTGAGGGGCTCACTTTCCAAAAGCTGCTCCATGGTCTTGAAGCCTCCAAAACTAGAACTGAAATGTTACTGGGGTTGAACAGGCTGCCTTACAATAACCAAACTCACAGAGACTGATGTATAAACCAGAAAACTAATTTATTAATTTCCTATGAGAAATAGAATTCCTGTGCAGGCTGAAGTATCAGATGGAGGGGTGAAAAATTGTCAGCATATTCTCTCCCCACAGTCAAGTTATTTGGAAAGTCAAATTCATTCATTCCTGTCTTCATTTGTTAGTCAATGAACATTTATAATCAGAAGGTCACTTGGGAGCCTAGAATGGGAACAGGGAGAGTTAATAGTGTCCTGTAAGAAAGTGCCTCTGGTGTGGACATGGCTCCCCTCAGACCAGGGTGTCCCTGCCAGACCTTGGAAAGGCCACAGCCATTCTGAACGCCCAGGCTGACCAGCCCGCTGAGGGACCGTCTCCATTCAGAATGTGGCCGCTTCAGGCTTTAGTCTTGACTGGGCTTGGCATCCGCTCCCTGCTTTACAGCTGACTTTGAATCTGCCTGACCCATTTTGCATTATTTGTAACTCTCCTGTCAGAGAACATCTCAGCTCTCAGAGGACACCCCTATTTTCACCATCTGGGTGGCAGTGCCTGGTTCCCTGCGCAAACCACAAAAACCCGGCTCTGCCACGTCATGCCACAAATACTTATTGGGCACCCACTGCCACGGGTCAGGCGTGGCGCGGGGCACTGTGGGGAGTGGCGAGCCGGACAGGCCAAAACCTGCAGCAGCCCAGGAAAGGAAATCGCTGCACGTCTTAGTAAGCGTCATGTGGGAAACAGAGGCTCAGACAACACCTTGAATTTCTTTGAGCCTCAGTTTCTCAGTTTTCTCATCTGTAAAATGGGAATAGGACAACCTGCTTGGCAGAATTATGAAGCCTGAATGAGATACCTTGTCAAGCACCTGGGACGGGGTAAGAACCTGGTCGTGTGTGGGCAGTTGGCAGGAAAGCAGGTCCTTCATGGGTGGGGAACCTGCGGCCTTTCAATTTCAAGATTGTTTCTTTTTAAGCACCAAAGGAGGCGAGAAAAGCTTCATCTTTCTCTGCTGCACCCCTTTTATTAATAATAAAAGAATTTGTTCTGTAAAATTTGGATTCAGTCAAAAGGCCGCACTTAAGGACCTAGAAGGCCACAGGTGGCCCTAAGGCTGGTGCGGGGTCCCTGGGGCAGGCACAGCGGGAGGCCAGGCTGGATGGGAGGTCACGGGCACTTGTCCACCCACAGGGGGGTTGCACTCTTCTGTAGTTACTGAGGAGCAGGATTGGAGGGGCTTCAGGATGACGGATCCAGCAGGCGTGGGCTCCCCTGAGCCGCAGCCGAGGAGGGGCCGGGGGCGCAGAGCCTCTGTTTCAACAGCAGGCGAGGCCGGGCCCAGGCAGCTGGGCAGAGCCCGGCAGGAGCACCGATTCCCCCTGCGGGTGGCGGCAGCTCCTCCCGCTGGCAGCTGAGCAGGAAGCGGGTCCAGAGCTCCTGTTTTATGGGCAACAGCTCTGGTTTCAGAGAACACAGATGGAACCCCGATGGCGGCCTGCGGGCTCTGGCTCGGAGCCCGGGAGGGCTGCCCGGCCGGCTGGGGAGACTCTGATGGGCTTGGGCTGGGATGTGCCAGATCAGAGAGCGGTGGGTTCTGGGACCCCTGAATCCAGGTGGTGGAGGGCTGGGGTACCTTCCGGAAACATCCTTGAAGGGTCTGGACCCCAGGGTACCTGCAGTGCCCTGAGTCACTCCCATTCTCTGGCCCCTGCCCTGGGGTGGGGCTCACAGTAACCACAGACATCTGGGAGTGGGTGGCTATAGGCTGGGCTGGGGTCCCGCCCGGACAGGCTGCTCCATTCATCCACTCCAAGCTACGACAGCCAAGACTGCCCTTCCCCCTCGCACTGTCCAAGGATTCGTTCATTCTCCCAGCACCCCACTTCGAGGGGGAGGCTGAGCCTCGGAGCAGTCCCGGGCTGGCCGAGGGGTGGTGGCTGGGCCGGGGGGCTGGGCCGGGGAGCCGGTCCTTCTCGACTCCGCCCTTTTGGGAGGAGGAGGTGTGGCCTGGTGCTCACACCGTGGCCAGGTGGTCGGCTCGGTGACCGCCTCTCATCACTGCACTCCGCTCAGTCTTTATCTTTCAATTTTCTTTTCTCACCCTGGTTTGGGTGGGTGGTGGAAATTGAGCTTCAGTCACTTGGGCCCCCAACACGTGGTCCTCAGGCCGCCATCTGTGCTGGCATCTGCTGGTGCACCATGAGGGTCACCAGTGTCCACAGGTCACACTTGCATCCACCTGGCTTCCTTCCTGAGCGCTGCTGTTTCTTTCCAGCTCAGGTGTCTGTTCTAGGGGTGAGGCGGGAGGAGTCCACGAGGTCAGCTTGGCCAGCTCCCTACCCTGCCTTCGGCTGGGGACACAGGGGTCCTGCCGCCTCCCTGGCGTTAGCTGGAGATGGGCACAAGGGGAGGACAGGCTCTCTCTGCTCTTGGATTCCTGGAACCTCTCTGGGGGTTCTTGATTCCCCTTGTCCCCCAAACCTGCCTTGAGTGGAGGGCTCAGGACACATTCCCAGGTTCCCTTTAACTTCCTCTCCAGTCCTCTCCCCTCCAGTCCCAGAAGACCTGTCTTCTCTGGCTTTTGCCTGGACCTGGGCTGCTGGCGTCCCCAAGCCAGGAACAAGGGGCTTTCAGTCCCGTCAGCCTCTGCCCCCGAGACCTGGGGGCAGGTGCTCAGGTGCCAGAGGAGGAGGGAAGGGGTGCCGGGGCTCACCTGAGACGTGGCACTGGGCAGTGTGGCAGCTCGCTCTCCTGGCCTGGCCTAGGGTCCACTCCACAAACGGGAGGTCCGAGACCTCCTGAGCCTTCTGACCTCCTGGGATGTGAGGTTTACTGTCCTCTCTCCATGAATGGAGAGTCACTTGCAGACAAGGACACCCTGATGTACATAATTACCTGCCTCGTGAGCTTGGTCCTTGCCCTTCCCTGCTCTAGGCCACCTGTCCCGTGGGGCTCTGTGAGGTTTGAATAGAGCCCGTGTCAAATGCGTGGCGTGGCACCTGTCACACACAGGCATCCACAAGGTTCGGGGCACCTTCAAGCAAAACTCCAGTTCCGCCCCCTGGGTGGAGTCAGGGCCTCGGCCGCACCAGCCGTGGAGTCTGGACCGCACAGTGCCGGTGACCCAGTAAGGAAGCTGCTAATTTTACCTCCTCTCGCTCTGCCGTCTCCTCCCCCACCTCCTGCTTTCCTCTGGGCATTAGAGCTCTGCAAATGGGCTTCAGAAATGGAATCCGGTCTGAAGGAGGAGCAGTGAGCCTCAGGTGATTGAAGAACTGTCCCTCAAAGCCGTGAACTCCCCTAATTCATTAAATCAGCAACCCCCAAGCCTGCGCCACCGAAGATCCAGGCAATTTTCTCTTTAGCTCTTGCCTTTTTTGAAACTTAGACCATTTCCCCAAATGTTTACCTGGGGAGAGAGGCAGGGCTCCGGGAAGGGCAGGGCCAGCCCTTGCCTGTCCCCCGCTCTGTGTCTAGGAGGCATCCCTTGTCATTTCCTTCCTCAGAGGAACATGTTGGAACTGCATGTGTGTTCTGCAGATGGACAGGCTGAGGCTCCGAGAGCTCACCTGACTTCAGCGGGCGGCAGAGCCAGGATTCAACCCGAGAATTCCTGGCTCCGGAGCCGCTCCAGGCAGACAGATGAGGGGCTGGGGGCAGGCGGGGACCCACGCACCGTCACACATGCTGAGCACAGTGCCACCCATAGGTCAGTTCCGTGTGTGCGGCTACTCCGTGGACACGAAGGTGAACGAAACCTCGTGCTCGTGCCGAAGGGGCTCCGCCCGCCGAGGAAGCCCAGGGGCAGTGCTCGGGCGAGAGCAGGGAGGGGAGAGGCTGGGAAAACATTTCCCGGCGGGGATCCAGTGCAGGCCGTCCACGCCGCCGCGGGTGTAGCAGCGTAAGGATAAGCTGTCAGGCCTGCGCGTGCAAAGGCGTGGGGTGCGCAAGTTCACGGCGCCTGCGGATGCAGAGCCGGTGGCTGATGGAGGGCAGCGCTGTGTGCGCGGTGTGGGAGGAGGCGCTGGGCCTGGGACGGAGGGCTCCGCAAAGTGCTGCTGTGGCCGGTTATTACCAGAAGGCCGTTGATCTCTCACCCATGCTCCTGGGTACAGCCAATCCTTACTGGAGGGGACCGTCACCAAGCCAGCTGTCACAGAGCAGCACAGTAGGGGCTGTGTGAGAGGCAGGTGGCTGAACTCTGCCCGGGAGCATCAGGGAAGGCTTCACAGAGGAGGGGGCATGCGAGTTGGGTCCTGACATGCACCTAGAAGTTGACCAGAGACAGAGAGAGAGGCAGAGTGGCCTATGCAAATGCCTGGAGGACGCACCTGGCCAGGGTGTCAGCACTGGGGAGGGCAGAGATGTCACAGTGGCACCGCACACAGGCTCCTGCCCCACTGGAAACACCCGAGAGGAGGGAGACCCAGGCTGCTGGTCTGGAGTTGACTCTAATGGCCTCAAGGACCCACCAGTCACTTCATTCAGCCATGTGGGGGCCGCTGGGCTGGCCAGTCAAGTGGCCACTGCCACCTCACCCCTCTCGGCCCCTGGGCTCTGGTGGGCGAGGAGGACCTGATTCGGGTGGAGACGCAGATGGCCGATGTGGGGTCCAGCCTGACCGGAATTCCTGGGTGACTGGATCAAGGGCTGCAGGGGAGACATAAGACCACCAGATGCCCTCATTTTTTAAAAAATATTTCCTTTAACAGAGGTTTCTAAAACACGTTTATTACCATCTCTGCTTGGAGATTTAATGTGAGTAAAGGAAGTGGGATCAAGTTCCCGGGCCTGTGCTCCCCAAGAGCAAACGCAAATCCTGGTCCCCTTCGAGAGTAGCGGACAGAGACGGGGGCCCGTCCACAGCCTCACGCGCGGGCAGAGCCCACCCGAGCACAGGGCAGTTCTGGGAGGGGGCGGTGGCCCTGCCGGCCCAGTTTCAGTCTCTGCACGAGGCTCCTCTCCCGGGCCACGCAGAATAACTGCTGAGATGTCTTCTCTTCCAGACAAGCCACCGCCTGGACATCGAGTCTGAGACGCCCGTGGTGCTGAGAGGTCAGTGTGACTTTCAATTAGGAGGGTCCGTGTGCGCAGGGGGGCCCAGGCCGGCGCGGCCACGCGCTCGCTGTTCAAGGCAAAAGGACCCGCTTTCCCGCCCCCTTCCTTCTGTGGCCCTGCCTGCTCTTTCCACAGCCTAAGGAGAGCACCTTGGAAAAATCCAACAATGTTCAAATTCCTCATCCCTGAGGTCTCCCTCCCGGAAGCTCATCCTAAGTAAATAATCCTGTGTGTGGAAAAGCTCTGTGGACAGGTGTATTCATGCCAGTGGGTGTGGAAAAGCCTCAGTACATATTGTAATTAACTCATATAAGCAAAGAAATATAATATGGTCACTGAAATATTGCTAATAAGCACCATGCAACAGCGTGGAAATTATGATATTCTACTAAGTGAAAAAATGGCAAGATGGGGATTGTTTCGTCTGGTTACAATTATGTAACTAGACATGCACATCTGTGGGTGAGCAGCAACCTAGGCTAGGAGATAAACTATTCATAAAAATATTAACTGCAGCTACTCAGAAAGGTGGGAACGTGAGTGAGTTATTTTGTGTTCTGTTACTTTTTTATTAAGAAAATTAAGTTGCTACCTAACTAGATGGAATTTTCCTGGGCCTTGTTAGTTATATTGTCAGTGTGGGGGTGGGACAAGGCTTCTAAGGATTTGTTTCGTGTTGTATTCATGTCAGGTGCTCACAAAAATGTGGGGAAACTACGGATGGTGTTACCTTTAAGATGGAGCTGCTCTTGAGATCTGTTCATCTGGTGGTTCTTATTACTAGATTCCATTCTTGCCAGCTGTGTGATCTTAGATGAGTTAATCAACGTCACAGACCCTTAATTTTAAAAGGAGGATAATATGACTTTCCTGGGGAGTGTCCAGCACCTGGCCCACAGCCGGGTGTTGCCACCAGAAGCGAGGCCTGCTCCCCATCTTCACCTGGCCAGGGTGGGCCTGCCCTTCCACCCCCGCAGCCTGACCCCGCACCGCTTTCACAGCGGGGCAGGCGGGCAGTCTAGCTGGGCTGCTGCTGCGCTCATTTTCTCTGTGCCCTCAGGCAAGCCCCTCCCTTCTGTGGGCTCAGCCCCCCCTTTCAGACTGGCGGGGCTAATGCATGCGCTCCCCGTTTCTGGAGGCGGCCACGCGTAGGATCCCGGGGGGTCGCAGGGCTGACAGCAGAACTCGGCTGCGAGTGCTGAGCGAGCTGAGCGCTCGCAGCCAGGTAGGCAAGGTGGGCAGGCGGGCTCCTAGGACACCCACGACCACGACGGCACCACGAGAGGGGTGTGGATGAGGTGCCAGGAGAGGTCAAAGGCCTCTGAGAGGGCCCCTACCATGCAGCCCGGGGGCCTAGGCACGACCAGGGGAACAGCCTGGAATGAGGCAGGTCATCACAAGGCTCAGAGACTTGTTGGCTTTTAGAATAGATTCCTGGGTTGAGGCGTGACCAGAGTTCTCTCTTCTAGCTCAGAAACGTCTCTTGAATCCTGGAGTGGACGGCGACCTCCAAAGCCCACTGTGTCCGGAGTCCTGGCCTATTTCCCAGGCCGAGTGGCCAGCACAGACAGCCCAACTGGATTCTCTGCAGGTGAGGGGACACCAGTCACCTAATTCCCTAAATAAACTTTTTTAGTGAAAGTGCCACACACCGACAAGGGAACGACTCACGAGTGTGTAGGTTAGCGAACCATCCGAGTGACGCCCACCCATAAAGCCACCACAGGTCCAGAGAGAGAGTGTAACCAACCCCGCAACACCTGGTGCCACCTCTCAGCCTCTGTCTATTACCTATTTTTAATTTTTGTTTGTGGCCTAATCGCGTGTTATAGGTCTGTTGTAGTGAGTGCTGGACGTCACATGTGGAAACTTGGGGACAGCCTGAGGTCCTGCCGGGCAGTGTCCGCACCGAGAGGATGTCCCCTGGCTCCGAGCAGGGCAGTCCTCACAGCAGGGGGCTCGGAGGCGAGTCCCGGCCGAGGAGGAGGCTGGCGGTCTCACCCCTCCACTCCCCGGCACGGGAGCCTGTGCTGTTTCCGGGCCCCCGCCCGGCGCCCCAAGCTCTCAGCTGCGTCTTTCGCGGACTCGAGGTGGGGCGCGGGCCACATACCCTGGGCTTCTCTTGGCTTCTCTCTTGCTTTCAGTTTTGGTCCCACAGGTCCTCACAGCTTGGTCGCTGTCACATGGTTTCAAACACGTTTTATTACATCTTCCCAGCTTTCCTAGTTGTACTTACCCCAGGTTTGGTCCAAAATGCTCTCATCGGTCGCTGCCAGAGCAGCACACCTGTCCCTTCCCAGAGAGAATGATTTTACTCGTGCGCTTTGGAGTCCCACAGACAGATGACAGAATGTCAGTTTTACCATTTTTGTTTGCATGCTTTACACCCACGGTCCCCTACCCCCAGGCTGCGACTGGTACCAGACTGTGGCCTGTTGGGAACTGGCTGCACAGCAGCAGGTGAGCAGCGAGCGAGCGAAGCTTCATCTGTACTTATAGCCGCTCCCCGTCGCTTGCATCACCGCCTGGGCTCCGCCTGCTGTCAGATCGGCAGCGGCATTAGATTCTCATAGGTGCGCAAACCCTGCTGTAAACTGCGCCTGCGAGGGATCCAGGGTGTGCTCCTTATGAGAGTCTGATGCCGGGGGGTCTCAGGTGGAGCTGAGGCGGTGATGCCAGCGCTGGGGAGCGGCTGCAGTTACGGATTGTCACTAGCAGGGAGGTCTGACTGCACAATGCACGTAATGAGCCTGAATCACCCCGAAACCATCCCTGGCCCTGTCCGTGGAAACATTGTCTTCCGTGAAACCAGTCCCTGGTGCCAAAAAGGTTGGGGACCACTGCTTTACACAGCACGTGGCCCATAGGGGACCTTGTCTTAGGGTGTGAAGTCCATACGCAGGTGAGAAAGATTTCTCGGACAAAGTCGAGGATAGATAGAAACGCAAAGTCGACTTCCTCTCTGCCCGAGGAGAGAGAGGGCGCAGTGCCAGCAGCAGAGAGAGGTGTCGCCCTGACGCCAGACGACTGTGACTATTCATTAGGGCAGGCTGGGGGCACATATGGCTGCAGCCCAGTTAGTAAAAGACGGTGAGACACTGCTGTGTTGGCTTTTCCTGTTCCTCATGGGGCAGGTTGATAACAGAAATTAATTTCTTCTTTCTTCCTCATAACGGGAGACATCCGGTGCTGTCTCTTCTTGAGGAAGCGAGGAAAGTTCACACTCCTACCGTCCGCTCAAGAACTTTTTCAAGGCTGTTTAAGCAATACCCCCAAAAAACCTTTTACAGACAGTAAATTTTAACGTTACTTTACCTTCTTTTATTTGCTCAGCTTCTTTTAATTGCTAGGTAAACATCTCTGTAGGAGAGATATTCTTGTTATGAAACTTAGGAACAGAGTTTGTGCCACTCTAAATGCCTGCCAGTAGAAAATTTATTTTTCTTGTTAGCCCCTTAGTAAGACTGTCCCCAAACACCTGCTGGGTGAATAGTTAGTGGGACGAGGGTGCTCGAGCTCACTGAAATCTAGAAGGTCACGCGGCTTCTCGTCCCGGTCCCCAGTGCTGCTGCCTTTTCACCCACGGTCTTGGCTCTGTTCAGTTGTTGTGGGCACCTGGGGGCAGAGCTCCCTGCCCTGGGCACACGCAGGCTGCAAGCCGCGTATCTGGGCTGGGCACACGCAGGCTGCAAGCTGTGTATCTGGGCTGGGCACACGCAGGCTGCAAGCCGCGTATCTGGGCTGGGCACACGCAGGCTGCAAGCCGCGTATCTGGGCTGGGCACACGCAGGCTGCAAGCCGCGTATCTGGGCTGGGCACACGCAGGCTGCAAGCCGCGTATCTGGGCTGGGCACACGCAGGCTGGAAAGCCACATATCTGGGCTGGGCACACGCAGGCTGCAAGCCGCGTATCTGGGCTGGGCACACGCAGGCTGCAAGCCGCGTATCTGGGCTGGGCACACGCAGGCTGCAAGCCACGTATCTGGGCTGGGCACACGCAGGCTGCAAGCCACGTATCTGGGCTGGGCACACGCAGGTTGCAAAGCCACGTATCTGGGCTGGGCACACGCAGGCTGCAAGCCACGTATCTGGGCTGGGCACACGCAGGCTGCAAGCCACGTATCTGGGCTGGGCACACGCAGGTTGCAAACCACGTATCTGGGCTGGGCATATGCAGGCTGCAAAGCCGCGTATCTGGGCTGGGCACACGCAGGTTGCAAACCACGTATCTGGGCTGGGCATATGCAGGCTGCAAAGCCGCGTATCTGGGCTGGGCACACGCAGGTTGCAAACCACGTATCTGGGCTGGGCATATGCAGGCTGCAAAGCCACGTATCTGGGCTGGGCATATGCAGGCTGCAAAGCCACGTATCTGGGCTGGGCACACGCAGGTTGCAAACCACGTATCTGGGCTGGGCATATGCAGGCTGCAAAGCCGCGTATCTGGGCTGGGCACACGCAGGCTGCAAAGCCACGTATCTGGGCTGGGCATATGCAGGCTGCAAAGCCACGTATCTGGGCTGGGCACACGCAGGCTGCAAAGCCGCGTATCTGGGCTGGGCACACGCAGGTTGCAAAGCCGTGTATCTGGGCTGGGCACACACAGGCTGCAAAGCCGCGTATCTGGGCTGGGCACACGCAGGTTGCAAAGCCGCGTATCTGGGCTGGGCACACACAGGCTGCAAGCCACGTATCTGGGCTGGGCACACGCAGGCTGCAAAGCCGTGTATCTGGGCTGGGCACACGCAGGCTGCAAAGCCACGTATCTGGGCTGGGCATATGCAGGCTGCAAAGCCACGTATCTGGGCTGGGCACACGCAGGTTGCAAACCACGTATCTGGGCTGGGCATATGCAGGCTGCAAAGCCGCGTATCTGGGCTGGGCACACGCAGGCTGCAAAGCCACGTATCTGGGCTGAGCACACGCAGGCTGCAAAGCCGTGTATCTGGGCTGGGCACACACAGGCTGCAAAGCCGTGTATCTGGGCTGGGCACACGCAGGTTGCAAAGCCGTGTATCTGGGCTGGGCACACGCAGGTTGCAAAGCCGCGTATCTGGGCTGGGCACACGCAGGCTGCAAAGCCGCGTATCTGGGCTGGGCACACGCAGGCTGCAAAGCCGTGTATCTGGGCTGGGCACACGCAGGTTGCAAAGCCGTGTATCTGGGCTGGGCACACGCAGGTTGCAAAGCCGCGTATCTGGGCTGGGCACACGCAGGCTGCAAAGCCGCGTATCTGGGCTGGGCACACGCAGGCTGCAAAGCCGTGTATCTGGGCTGGGCACACGCAGGTTGCAAAGCCGTGTATCTGGGCTGGGCACACGCAGGTTGCAAAGCCGCGTATCTGGGCTGGGCACACGCAGGCTGCAAAGCCGCGTATCTGGGCTGGGCACACGCAGGCTGCAAAGCCGTGTATCTGGGCTGGGCACACGCAGGTTGCAAAGCCGTGTATCTGGGCTGGGCACACGCAGGCTGCAAAGCCGCGTATCTGGGCTGGGCACACGCAGGCTGCAAAGCCGCGTATCTGGGCTGGGCACACGCAGGTTGCAAAGCCGTGTATCTGGGCTGGGCACACACAGGCTGCAAAGCCGCGTATCTGGGCTGGGCACACGCAGGCTGCAAAGCCGCGTATCTGGGCTGGGCACACACAGGCTGCAAAGCCGCGTATCTGGGCTGGGCACACGCAGGTTGCAAAGCCGCGTATCTGGGCTGGGCACACACAGGCTGCAAAGCCGCGTATCTGGGCTGGGCACACGCAGGCTGCAAAGCCGCGTATCTGGGCTGGGCACACACAGGCTGCAAAGCCGTGTATCTGGGCTGGGCACACACAGGCTGCAAAGCCGCGTATCTGGGCTGGGCACACGCAGGCTGCAAAGCCGCGTATCTGGGCTGGGCACACGCAGGCTGCAAGCCACGTATCTGGGCTGGGCACACGCAGGCTGCAAGCCACGTATCTGGGCTGGGCTGAGGAAGAGCTTCCCGTGATGAAGGTGAACTTGTTAAATAACCACACTAGGGGATTAGCGACCTGCAGGCAGAATGAGGTCATGGAGATCTGAAGGGCAGTAACTAAATTTGTCACGTGTCACAGCTACATTACTGTATGGATGAGCTTACAGGAAAAGGGGGAGGGGAGCCTAAGAATACACCAAAGTATCCTGCAAGGCTGGGACCCCTCTAGTGCCTGAAGAATGCTTAGCCCGCGTAGCCTATGCCTGATCCGAGCACTCCCTGCGTGAGCCCAGCGCCGCGTCCCACCCTCAGCAGCCGACTAAGGGGACAACCGCGCAGGCACGGGAGCCACGTGGCCTGGCTTCACATGTCGGCTCAGCCTCCTGTTTGCTTTGTGCCTTGGGCAAGTCCCTTGACCTCCCTGGGCTTCTGTTTCTTCATGTGCACAAGGGGATAATGAAGAATAAGAATAGTTCTTACCTCGTTGACATTTTGTAAAGGTTAAATGAATCAGTACAGGCACAGTGCTCAGAACAATGCGTCACCTCACGAGAGCTCAGTAAGTGCCCACTGTCACAGGCCAGCCACATGAAATCACCAATTTCTACTGCCTTTTCCTTGAAAACCAGTAGTTTCATATGGTTTAAACTATTATTACTATTACCAAATAAAGCCCAGACTTCTGAAGTTGGTATTTGCATTCTGTAATCTGCCCGGAATGACCTTCAGTTTTTAACACACGGCAGACCCCTCCTCCTGGCGGTCCTGGCCCCCCAGTGTGCGGCCCGCACTTCCCTCCCGGCCGCCAGCACCTGTGCGGGCCCCTCGTCCCGCTCGCTCTGCAGTGCTGTGTGCTCGTGCCCGCAGCTCCCACCACACCGCCAGCTCCTTGCGGGCAGGGACGGGGCGGGCTTGGCACACGGGGAGGTGCCCAGGGGTCACTGCGTCCCCTCCTCTGCTGTCCCGCCTCCTTCCCCGCCGGCTGCCACTGATGGGGCAGATGGCGCTGTGCGTGGAACTGCTGGGGGTGGCGGAGAGGTTTGTTCCATTCCATCCTGGCGAAGCACGGTCACCCCAGCCACACCCCGGAGGGGAGGGAGAAAAGGCACAGGAGGGACTCAGTCGTCACTGAGCGAGGAGCAGAGTGCTGTTTTCAGGAAGGGTGCTTAGTGGGCGTGAGCTGAGGATGAAGGGACAACAGTGTGTGACAGTGGCTGGCGAAGTAGACAGAGAGAGAGTGGATTGGAAATCAGAGGGGCTTGGGTTCGAACGCCGAGCCAGCCACTTCAGAGCTACGTAAAGTTAGTCACAGTATTTAGAGTCTGCGATTTTAACTGTTTCCTTATCTGTAAAGTGGCCAGATGACAGCTCCGGGAGAACCGAGTGATACCAGTGAAACAGCACTGAGGGACAGCCCTGGGAAGCGCTGGGCGCGAGGCCGGCAACCAGTAGTTCTCCTTTAAAGGGAAGGTCATTTTCTCTTGTCACTGGGTGTGGAGGACACCCGCTCTACAGGGACACCCACCAGGGATGGCACTCTCAGGTGCCTGCCGGGCGGCATGGCGAGAGAGCCTTACTCTGCCCCAGCCTCGGTTTCCTCATCCCTAACGCGGCGATGCCAGCGTGTGCCTCAGTGAACTGTAGCAGGGAAGCGAGTCCCAGTAGCATTTGGTGCCAGGCGCAGGAAGAGCTCAGTAAATGGTGAGGATCGTTGTCATCTCTTCCTCTGGTAACGTGTGATCAGAGAGCTTTTATAAGCATGTACGAGCAGAAACAATTTCCTTGTCCTCTTGCCTGCAGCTTCCCCTGCCGTCAGGGCCCACGCTTGATCCTGGACTGCGCCTGGCGGCGGTCACTGTGGAACCAGGACCCTCTGCACAGCAGCTGCAAGACAAAGGCGGAATGCCCTGCCCTGGCCTCCAAGCCGATGGCCCCGCAGCACCCGCCGAGCTCCTGAGCCCGGGGAGGATCCTGGCGTTTCACCAAGAGCTTAGACAAAGCATTCGCAGCCATTCCCAGGTCAATAAATCACCGCTGGAGTTATAAATTTAACAGGATCACTCATTCTCCGGGGCCATTTCATAGACCCCATAAATATTTGAAGCAGAAGCTTCGGAGAGTGCTTTAAGAAATTGGTAGCAATCAAAACGCTCATTTAGTGGCAAGTGGTTTTGCCTTGGCTTAGGGATTTGTGTCCGACGTCGGAGCTCGGGAGAGACGCTGCGCTTGCAAATTCTGAGCAGTTTGGCTTTGGCAAGTGTCACGGTAGCAAAGGAAATATTTAATGCACCAACACCTTTTAAACGAGTAGACTGGGCACGGTTTTAGCCCCCACGGCAAAATGTGGCCAGGTCTGGAGACATTTTTGGCTGTCACAACTGAGATGCCGCTCCCGGCCCCCAGCGGGCAGAGGCCAGGGGTGCTGCGGAACGTCCCACGTGGCACAGGAGGCCTCCTGCGATGATGTCGGCAGTGCCCAGGCTGAGCGCCCAGGACGGATCTAGGAGCTCCTAACATGGTCAGCCGCGGAGAATTTTAGTTATTTTCCTTCCCCTGAGGCCCCTACCATATTTTAAAAGATTTTAAATGAAATGCCTAGTTTGAGAAATTATATATTTTACATTTGGAAACATTAAAACCAACCAGAACTTTCTAATCAGTCCATTCACTCCCAATCCACCATATGCCAGGCAGTGTGGTGTGTGACAGAAAGAGATGAGTCAGTGCTGGTCCCTGCCCCGGGGACCTCGGGCATCGGGAGAGACACACGTGCAAGGAAACTGTCCTGCAGCCAGTTGTTACGTGTGCCATGAGAGAGGGGGGGTAGGGTGGGGTCAGTTCTACGTGGCGTAGGGAAATTAGAAGTCAGCCACAGAAGAATGGGGGAGCACAGTCCCATGGGGGGGGTGCTGCAGACACAGGGAACAGCCTGTGCAAAGGCTCTGGGGCATAGAACTGAACGGTGGCTGGGCCGCTGGAGGAGGAGCGGGCACAGCAGCCCCTTGCCAAACCAGCTGCCGGCCGCCACTGTCCTGTCCCCATCCAGCACCCCGTCTTTCCCCGAGCACAGAAGTTGGGGCCCTGACTCAGGTGTGCGACCCAAGAGCAGAAGAAGAATACCTCCATGCTGAGGGCAGCCCACCCAAAAAGAGAGTCCAGGGGGACTTGGACCGCACCTGCCAGACCTGCCCCGGCGCACTGACCAGAGACCCCTCTCTCTTTGGGGAAGGGGCCGGTGAGGGGCTTGAGGGAAAGGTCAGCACCACCTGCCCCACTCTGTCCTCCCTGCCCAGAGGTGATCGTCCCTTCATGGAAGGACAGGGGAGGACAAGGACAGGGAACCCAGGGCTCTCGGGAAGGAGACAAAGTCTGCAGATTTTATGTTAAAGTATCTTAATTTTTTGTTTGAAATGAAAATTGCAGAGACTTCCCGTGTCCCCTTCACTGGGCTCCCCCTGATGCTAAGGTCTCACGTGACTTATTTTGAGGAAAACTGGGCAGCCAGTGGAATGCCAGACAGGCAGCGTCAACACGCCGAGCGCTACTGTGTAAATTAGCTTGTGGGGCTCTATGATGGGTAAGCGTGTTCTTCCCCGTGCTCTTGGCCTGGTTTGCCAGCCGACCCCTGCTCATCTAATCCACACGCATGTAGCGGCGGCGGCTGCACCAGTGTCTGGTCAGGTGCTGGGGAAGGCGGACGCGGACGGTGCTGTCTGTCTCGGTCTTCGAGGATCTCCCTGTCACCACCCGCCGAGGGCCCCGGTGGGAAACCACTGCTGTGATCGCTTTTGCCGGTTCAGCCTCCATAGTGCCCACGTCATCTCCAACTGGGAGGTGATACCCGCTTCTGCCTCGCCCCTCCGGCTTTATTTTGGGACAACATCGTAAACTTCAGTGTCAGGGACGTGATGGAGAGAAGACAGACCCGGTGCGGTCAGGACGCCAGCAGGGCCTTTGCACAGCCCGCAGGACGCAGCACGGCGCAGGTTCTGGTCTCCAGGACTCTCCCGAGAGGCCCGGACATTGGAGTCGTCCTGCCACAATCACATTCTGGGCCTGGGTAGAGACGAAATCCATTAAAGGAAGCCAAGGCAGTCCTTGCAGCTTAACCGGATGATTCCATAATAAATCATGTTCCGGAGCCAGAAGCCACTCACTGCCCCAGGCCATGGAGTCCCTGGGCTGGCGCTGTGGGTTGGCTCAGGCTTTGTGCTGTGACTCCGGGGGGCACTTTTGCAATGGCGGATGGCAGACTTCTGCACTCTCTTTGCCTGGAGTGTTAGACCCCAGCCCTTGGAACAGCACATGGTGGCTCTCTCCCACCCCTCAGTGGACCGGATGTGGCTTGGCCGGGCCGGGGCTGGACCTGCTTGGACGACCCAGTGGGGTCTGGCAGGAACTTGGCATGCAGGAGCTGGTCTCTGCCGCCCCCCATGCAGGGAACGACACTGTGAGTGAGCCCAAAGCCTCTGGAGACTGGCCATATGGGCCAGCCTGGAGCTGTGGCAGAAAACAATTTGTCAAACGGACTGTCTGCAAGCAACAGTGGTGCCCTTCCCTGCAGCCGGAGCCCTAAACCTAGCGAGGTAAATACACCCCTCCCCCACGGCACAAAAGGGCCCCACCCGGGCTTTTAGGCAAATCAGTTGAGAGGGCTGACTTGGGCCCTGGCCAAGCAGCAGAAGTGTTAAGTGCAGTGTCCCTGCAGCTGATTCATTTTCCTTCTCCTGGGAGGCATTTTGCTGCAGCGGCAGAGTCATTCTGTCTAGCACAGGCTTCCCTGAGCACCTGCCGGGACAGGTGAGGGGCTGGGGGCTGGTCACGGAGGTCTCACTCCAGGTCCTTGTCCTCCAGGCTCCACTATGATTGAGTAGCACGAGCAGGGAGAGAACAGGGTCCAGGGGCCTCAGAGTGGGCAGCTGGCCAACAAGTAGTCAGGAAGGGCTTCCTGGAGGAAATGAGACTGAGCCAAGCCGGGAGATGAGCAGAGATCAGCCAGGGAGGGGAGACCTAGGAGGGAGGGGCAGGCGTGAGCGAAAGCTCCCAGCCCAGGGTAGGGTTGGGGTGGGAGTGGGGGTAGAGATTCCGCTTTTCTGTGACCCTGGGGTGGAAGGAACCAGAAGGGAGGTGTTGCCTTTTTTGCAATCCTACTGTGACTTTCTTGTCCATTTAAAAAATGTTTTTTATATAGATGATACCTTTGTATTCTTCAACGTTCAAAAGCCACAGAAGTCCACACAGAGTCCCTTCCTACCCCTGCTCCCAGCTCCCTTCCCTAGAGACACACGCCTGGCGCCCAGCATGGCGCAGTGCGACTCTCTCTGCTCTGTGCTTTGCTTTTTCCCTTTAGCACATCCTGGGATCATTCCATAGCAGGACATAAATTTCTCATTCATTTTTCTAAACAGTTTCGTTGTTCTCCACTGTGTGGATTTGACCAGTCACCTTTCAACGTGCATGGGAGTTGTTTTGGATCTTTCGCTGTTAAGCCAGCAGTGTCGTGAAAATTCTTGTACCTACGTCGCTTCACATGCTCGAATGCAGCGAGGCATGACCGTGTTTCGGCCAGTGACAGACCGAACATGTGAGGGTGATGGGAGCGCAGCCTGTGCCACACGGCCTGGGTGTGTAGGAGGCTGTGCCGTCCAGGTGTGCGTATGTGACGCTGGGGTGTTCGCACAACGGCGAAGTCGCCGCCAACGCACTTCTCAGAAATACCCCCGGCGTTAGGTGAGGTGTGACCGTTTATCTGAGGGCAAATTCCTAAGAAAGGAAATGCTGGGTCAGAGGAGATGCACGCTTGGCATCGTCGTGGCCCTGGCCAGACCCCACTGCCCGTGCCCCTTTGGGTTGCAGCCGCTCTTGCTCCCCCCTGCAAGGCCTGGGGGCGCCTGCAGCCGCAGACAGCAGCCCCATGAGTACTGACTCCGTGCAGCGTCACGGAGGGCCCTATGCTCACGGGGTGCTCTGAGCTGGGGGACGGGGGTAGCAAGCGGGCATTTGCTCCCCGACCCCACCCAGGGGCCGTCCCTGCTTCCGTCTGCAAGTGCTCGTGGGCAGGAGTGACCTCAGCTGGGAAGCTGTGATCTGGCCACCGGGGACGCTGACACACTGGGCTGACAGGGCGCTGGGCGGTTCGGCGGCGGAGGGGAGCGGAGAAGGAGGCCTTCGGGCTGAGCCGGGAAGGCGAGTCGGCCCTGCCTTCCCAGCCCGGCCCACCGTGGCCCAGCTGCGGCCTTGAGCCAGGGCCTGTGAGGCTGGCTTCCTCCCGGGAAAGTGTAATCACATCGCCGTGATATCATTTCGCCACACAGAGACTTGCAGGTGTCCCGCGGCCAGTGCCCGGCCATGGCATTCACAGCCCAGGCGTGTGGCCTCTCCCCTCGTCCCCTCCCCTGCAGTACTGGGAGGCAGGTGGCCTGGGAGCCAAGCACATGCCTGCTGCCTGGCTGTGGGTTCCGGCTGTCCCCTCACCTTGCCGCTCTGTGCCTCAGTGCCCTGCTCTGAAATGGGGGATGCCGCCTCCAGGGTGGCTGCGAGGCGTGAGTGGGTGTCTGTGGGCACCAGGGAGAGGCCCGGGGCCATGGTCCCAGCTGTGGTGCTGCTGCGGCTCCGTCTCCGTGACTTAGAGGTGGGCGGTAAGGAGAGGGCAACAGCGGCTCCGACGGGGTGATGCTTGCGGCTGAGACGCGCTCGAGGCTCACGGCAGACACGGGAGTGAAGTGATGCTTAGGGGCTCTGTGCGCGGCCCCTCAGCGCGGACTCTCCAGGAGCCGGACCGGCCTGCCCAGCTTTCCCCCGGACACCGAAAGTAACAGGGGCTCGATCCCTGCGGCTGTCGGGCCGTGGCCAGGACTCTCCCCACCAGGATCTCGGGTCCTTTCCACTGGCCCACTTCTGGAAAAGCCTTTCCCTTGGAGTCGAGGGCTACTTTGTCCGGGCCCTTCTGGAGGTGAGTGGGGCTGGGTGTCCGCATTTGTTTCTCTGGAAGAATGCAACATTCCTGCTGCTTGCACCAGGACTTTCTACTTCATTTGACCCTTTTTAAAACTAACCTATCTGATACAGGCAGGCCTGCGTGCTCCACAGCCCTCTCCCCTCCGGGCAATGCCTGCGTGTGCTCGGGGGTCCAGGGCCCTTGGTTTGCTGCCCAGAGCCCATCCCCCACCCCTCCTCCCAGCCCCTCCCCCTCCTGTCTTCCCTCTCCCCCCCCACACCCTCTCCACGCACATCAATCCTTCCTTCTGCTACTACTCAGTCTCAGCCAAGTTCTCCCCGGGGCCCTCAAGCCCTCCAGGGTCAAGCTCCAAGGACGGCAGCTCCCCGGCTGGCGGCGGAGAGTAATTTAGCCTCAGGAAGCAGGTGTGAGGCTGAGCGGGGAGTGCGGTGGGGGCTGGGCTCTCTTGCCTCCAACTGCTGCTGTCCCCACTTGGGTCCCTTGTGTTTGCTTACACTGGGCCAGACCCCAGACCAGTTCCTCCCCAGCTGACACACACAAGGGGAAGCCCTGGAGTAGACAGAAGGCCAGAGCAGCCAACTCCCTGTTGCTATGGACAGGTCATTCACTGAATACACCACTGCTGGTGCTCTCCTGGGAGCCAAGTAGGCAGAGCAGGATTGTAGCATCCCTGCTGGGCAGGGCTATTGTCAGGCAGCGGGAGCCAAACAGGCACCAACTCCACTCTTCCAGGGCCACTTGTCTGGTTGCTCAGGTTGTGCACTAAGCAAGGCATGGGGTCCAAGAGCAAAAGTGATGAAATCCAGCCCTGTTCTCTCCTTGCCAAGGACTATGCCTGTCTGGAGAAAGTGGTGCCTTTTACGTGTTCCCACAGAGGCTGCCTCGGCTGTCCTGGCCAAGCTCCACCAGCTGTGTCCACCTGGAGGGGCATCTTTTTGTGACGCTGTACAGAAGCTCAGCGTGGCCCCCGTGGTTCTGCTGACTGGGAGCCAGAGGAGCCGCATCGGCAGTGTGAGGTCAACAGGTCATGGAGGAGTCCCGGAGGCCCCTCCAGTGTAGCCATCAGCTTGCAAAGTGCCGGGGCCGGGGTGTGTATCCGGCCCCGCGCACCCTCCTGCCCGGCTCACGAGCCTGGAGTTCTCCCAGAGCCTGGCCTGGAGCCGTCCTGCAGTGGGGTCATGGATGGCTAGGGTATTCACTGGCATGATTAGGGTACTTCCACCCACCAAGGCCACTGAGTCCTTTCTTTTATCCCCAAATAGTCCGAGTGCCTGCCTCCTGGGTCCTCTCAGGGATTTACTGCTACTCCACCCCAGCCCAGCTCGAGGTAAGAGGTTAGTGCTAGACAAGGGATCAGTCACAGGGCCCGGGCTCAATAGCTGTGTGTCTCTAGGTGAGTCACTTAACCCTCTGTGCAAGTCAACTATAGCTGCAATATTACCACCTAACAAACCAGCCCAGACCCGGCGACTCCCACCCCTTTATTCTCACCCACTCAGGTCTGCAGGTCCACCCCGGTTCTGCTGGCCAGGCTGGGCTCCGCTGGGAGGTTCTGCTCCAGACCGAGGGCTGGGGGGTCTTGCTGTGGTGTCCCCGCGGCGCTGTTCTCCATGTCCCGCCCCGTCTCTCCTTGAACTGGCCGTTGGAGCTTTGGTACGATCCGGACTCAATGGTTTGCGCCTCCTTTAAAGGTGGCGGCGTGTTCTTCCCTCAGGATGCGCACCTGGCTGTCTCTGTGTGTGATGTGGTGTCCGCCGCTCACTACCCGGACCCACAAACTCGTTAATGGTCACAGTCAAGGACAGCCCGATCCTGCCGTCTTTCTTCACCGATCGCTGGAGGACTTCTTCCAGAGGCACTTGCCCCGCTCTGCAGCTCCGCCGTGAGTCTGACCTTTGTCTACCTCCAAAGCCTCCGTGCTTACGCTCTCGCCTGCTGTGTGCCCCTTCTGGGGTCACAGAGATGAAGTGTCCCTCCCCGCCCCCCCTCCTCGGGGGGTCGCAGGCCTGTGGGAGAGAAAGAATTCGTGAATTTGTCGCGAGTCGACAGTGGCCCAGATGTGTTGACAGCAGCCGTGGGCGCAGAGGGAGAGCCGCTCACGGAAACCGCCCGAGTCCCGCGGTGACGCAGCTGGCTGGCCCGGGCCCCTGCGTGGGCTGACGGCTCCTGCTTTTGGCCTGTCCATGCTTACTGGTTCAAAGCTGGAGGCAGACAACGCAGCGGTTTTAGGGATGAGCGCGCTGGCGTGCCTGGGTTCCTTTCCATCTCTGGGACTCAGAGAAGTGTTAGTCTAGAACCTGGAAGAGGCCACATTCGGGGATTCTGTGGGGGTGACAAGGACCTCAGAGAAGCACCAGGGAGGGCGGTCTTCGCAGGAGCGCTGCGGCTGCGGTGTGAGAGCTGTCACTCCCTCACAGGCAGTGCTATGAGGGGAGCTCCCCAGCCAGGGGGACCCCGCAGGGACCCGTGTTCCCATCTGTCACGGAGCTTGCGTCCTGCCCAGGGCTGCTCCGTCCGGTGGCGCCAGGGCGCTCGCGTACTTCTGGATTTCCCTGGGTACTTCTGGACGCGGCACCGCTTCGCCCCAACACGCCCCACGCATCACAGTTACTTGGGTCTTTCTCCTCCTGCCTGGGGTGAGGCAGCGGGTCCTTCCCAGCAAGTCTGCGTCCCCCCGGGGGCTTGAGGACAGAGCTCTCCCGCCGCCACAGTCGGGCTCAATAGTGCAAGGGAGGTCGTTCCCAGAGGCCACATGGCTCCGTGTCCTCATCTTGAAAATGGGGACCTGGCGCCTCACGGGACACTCGATACCGTAGACACACCTGCTGCTATTTGAGGAAAGAGGCTACACTTTTACTGAGCATCTATTCTGGCGCAGGCTAGAGCTTTCTAGACACTGCCGGAACACTGGGATGCTCTAATACCCTTCGATTTGTGCCCAGTGCCTAAGCAAGCCTGGCATAGCAGAGAGTAAGAAACATGTTTTAAATAACGTTTTTTCTGCTTATAAAAATTAATGTATATTTATTTGAGTACATTGGAAGATACAAACAATAAAGCAACACACACATGTGGCATTCCACCACTAACAGATGTTTACTTTCAACATTTTGACATTTATGCTTATGCAGTGAGGCTTTTAAACACTGAGATCCTACTGTGCATGGTGCTATCTGACAGCATTTCCCGCTGGTTTGCAGGGCGGGACGGCGTGCCGCTGGGGACAGTGACTCCGGAGCAGTCTCTCAAGCCACTTGCTAGCTGTGGGCAAGTCCACGCGATCCCTTTGTGCCTCTGTTTCCTCCTAAATAAAGTGGGCTTAAGATGGCACCTCTCTTCTACGCTTGTAGCAGTAAATGAATTAAATTTGTAAGGTGCTGAAAACAGGGCCTAGTACATAGCAAGTTTTCACCAAATAGTTGATGTTATTATTTGAATAAAGTTATTTAAGCCCTCCCAGCTGCTTACTTCACCCTGGGCATTATCCAAGGCCTTTTCACACATTTTGCCACATTTAATTTCTAAATGATGCCAAGAAATCAGTATTGGCTCCCATTTCACAGATGTTGAAACCAAGACTTGGAGAAGACGAGCCCCTTGCAGAGTCATATATGGGTGGGCAAAGCCAGGACTCCAAGGCCTTCGGGTCCAGTCTGACCCCTGCCCCTGGGCTGCACCCGGACCCCCTGCTCCTGGTCTTGGCTCTGAGCAAACAGATGAGCGCCGCCGATGCTGCTATGGATTTGTCTGGCATTGATTGTTGCTGCCTCCTGAGGCCATGTGTGCAGAAAAGGAGGCCTTTTTGTCCATTTGTAACCCCCATTCTGAGGATTTCAAACCCATTGCCACCTGCCCCTGAAGCTCCCCGAGGCAGCTGGGACTGAGCCTCCTCTGCGAGCCGTCCTTTCCCAAGTGCCCGGCAGGTGCCTGGCAGTCCCCAAATGTGTGCACAATCGAGCAGGAGGCCACTTTTTAAAATGAAACACTGACAATCAGGAAGGTGGGGAGGACTGAAACCGAGACCCAAGGAAGACAAAGACAGGAAGTGGGGTCTTTAGTTTGGAGAAGACTTGGAGCCCACCTACCCAAGGAGTATATATGGTGGGGGGCACTGTAAGCTCAGAAAAGCCTAGGTCAGGGGTCAGGCCGGCGTTAGTTCTAATTCCTATGAGATGTTGGTGAGTTTGTTTCTCTCAGCCTTGTCTGTAAAATGGGGACGACGCTGCCCACCAAGAAGGTGCTTCAAGAGTGTTTAGCATGTGCTGGGCGTGAGCTTAGACCCCCAAGAGCAGAGGCTTTGTCTGCTGTGTTCCAGAAATTGGCATCCTTAATTACTAGAGGAGTATTGGGCACCCAGCAGGTGTGAGGACATTACTGAATAACTGGATACTCAACGAATAAATGGTAGCCCTTCCCTCCCTGCCATTCTATGCAGGCTCAGGAGGGGAGTTATGGGGACGGGAGGGGAGGGTGTGGGGAGCTGGGGGAGGGACGTCAGAATAAGAGAGAAGCAGTGTGAACACAGGCAATGGGTGCCAGAGTCAGAGCCAGCACACCGGTCTCCACTCTGCCACCTGAGAGCTCTGCAACCTTAGGGAAATTGTCTCATCTCTTGGGGTTTCAGTTTCTTCATTAGCAAACAGGGACACTAGCAGTACTTAACTCACGGGGTTGTTGTAAGCATGACAAGAGCTTTAAGTTCATAAAACATTCAGCACAGAGGCTGGCACAAAGGAAGTACCGATTAATGTAAGTCACTAACACCATCATCACCATTATCAGAAATTTTTATTAATAGGAAGAAGGAAGGTATACTATTTAGACATTGTGGAGTTAAGGCCAAAGCTTGCTGGCTTAAAGCCGCTACCATTTTATTTGTTCATTTATATAGGTTAGCCATTTGGACTGGCTCTGCAGGGTGGTTTTCTGCTGGTCTCTCCCGGGTTGACTGAGGCTGGTAGTCCAGGAGGGCGTCAGGTCTGGCAGTTGGTGCTAGCCACCAGTTGCCTGGTCTTTTCAGCTGGAATGCTCATCTCTACTCCATGTGGTCTCTCAGCCTCCAGGAGGCTAGCTCGGGTTTCTGCACATGGTGGTCTAAAGACATCATTCCAAAAGACAGGGAATAGGAGCTTCAAGGCCTCTTGAGGCCTAGGCTCAAAACTCCCACAATGTCACTTCAGCATCTCTCTATTGGTCCAAGCATGTGACAAGGCCAGCACAAGGTGTGGGGAATCAGACTTCACCTCTGGCTGGTAGGAGCAGGGGAGCCACATTGCGAATGGATGTGCACAGAGGCAGGAGGCATTCTCGTGGCCAGCATTGCGGACTGTCCTTCCAGGGAGGGAACCAAAATTTTTGAGGCCCTGATTTCTTGCCAGGTGCCTTGACTTCCACAGACATTACAACAAAATTAGCAACCTGCTGAGGTGAGGGTTTCACCGTCACTAGGAATGTTGTATTGAGGCCAAGTCTGCAGAGCCCCTGAAGTGTCTGAGATGGTAGGACTCAGGTTGCAGACCAAGGCCTGGGAGAAGGGCACCCAGGTTCTTTCTGTCAGGGAGAATTTTGGGATTCTGGGAACCCACAACAGTATACTGAATTATGGCTAATAAGTAAGATTTCTTTTGAGTGGTAGGATTGCAAAGACATGTTGCTTTTTGCTGGTGAGAAACCTGAGCATATCAACAGAGGAAGAGAGAGTTGTATGATTTCTGAGGGGTCTTCAGTGACAGGGACAAAGAAAATGTTCTAGCCACACACTGTCTTGTAGGTGATCTTGGTGAAGTCACTGTTCATGTCCTGGTCACACAGTTCTCCCTCTGCACATTTGCTGCTCCTGCCTCTGAACTTTTGAAGCCATAGATTTTTGGTTCTGTGTTGGATGGAGTCGTTAGCAGCAGAAAACCACTCTTGCTAAGAACACTAAGAAAAGCTGTTTTATATAAATTGTAAAAAGTATCCATTTAAATCCTCAGAGAGTGGCCGAAGCAGTGAGGACTAAAAGGGACAAATTCTGGAGAGAGAAGACCTGAGGAGACTTGGCCACTGCTTTCCGCCAGGGTTTTCCACAATCTGGGGACAGGTACGGGGCTGAGTGTCCAGCCCGGGCCGGTGAGATGACCACTGCTGGGCTGGAGAGACAAATCAGAGCCTGGAGGGGCTTCCATCACCGGGCTGGGTTTCTCCTGCAGACGTTTGCCACGTTCTAAAGCTGTGCAGGGTGGGGAGTAGGAAGCCGAGTGAGAGAGGCCAGAGCGGCAGAGCCTCCCACAGTCTGCAGGCTGAGAAGACACACTCGTCACGCAGGCCCTGCAGGGAAAGGCCTGGGGAGCACACTGGCCCCCCTCGCCGCTGCTCGTGTTGGAGCCCAAGGCCCCGTTGCAGCCAAAGGACCTGCACATGGGGAATGACATCACACGTCTTGGAGAGACTGTTTTGGACCCATGTGGAGAAAGGACTGGAGGGGACGGAGGGAGAGGAGGTCACGTGGGTGTGGACAGTGGCTGGTGGGCCAGGTGGGGATGGCTTTGTTCCTTTTCTCTCGTAAGTCAAAACAGCAGAGAGACGTGAGCCGGCAGAGGAAGGCACAGGGCTTGACAGAGGGCCATCTGTCACAGCCTCAAACTTGGGACGATTAGGGGGAAGCAAAGGCAGAAAAGAGGCGTCATTTGTCTTGAATGATAGAAAAGAGAACTGATATTATGTTATGAAAGGAGTTTGATAGGTTTTTGCAATGAGAGAGAAGAATTTGTCTTGATCAGTGTGATATTAAGTAGAATTGAAACTGGGGAAGGATTCAAATTAAGTTGGAAAAAAAAAGCCCAGTTACCTGAGACTCGGGAGTGGATCAGCCCAACTTCTCATTTGAGGAAACTGAGGCCCAGGGAGAGACAGTGGTTTACTCAGGGGACCCAGTAACCTGACTGACAGGGAAAGGACCCTGATATCTTCTCTTGTTCCATGCTGGGAAGGCTTGTCTTTCCTCCTCCCTGGGCACCTCCCCGGCTCAGGTGTCCCTTCCTTTTGTTGCCACGGGCACTTGGCACATTGTAATCACTCACTTGCCGGAGTGGGCCACTGGAGAGAGAACCCTGGGGGCAAAGACTGTCTGACTCTCACTCCTAGTATGGTCTTTTTGATCCATGAGCTATTTAGAAGTGTAGTTTCAAATTCTTTATGTGTGGATTTTGCTTATTTTATGCTTATTTTTGTTCTTTTTTTAGTTTCAAAATATTAAGGGAGCACACAAGTTTTCGTTACTTGGATACCTTTTATAATTCTGACGTCGGGGCTTTTAGCGTGCCCATCCCGCGAACAGTACCTGGCAGTTGGGCTCTCACCCTCCCCGCCTCCCACTCCCTTCTCGCCCCGGTGTCCTTCACACCTCGTGGTGCCCACGTGTGCCCATCGTTTAGTCCCAATCATTAGAGAGTATGTGCAGTGTTTGCTACAGTCGTAAACGCATCATCTCACCTAAACGCTATAGCAATCTATGGAGCTAGTGATATTCTCTTGTGGAGAAGGAAACAGGTTCAAAAAAGCCTATTTGATGCAGATCTGGGATTGAAACCCAGTTCTCTCAGTCCTTCCCTTGCCCGCCGCAGTCTGGAGCCTCCCTTCTCCAGGTAGGTGACCAGGTGTTCAGGGCCTGCGTACCCTGGACAGCTCCAGGCGAGCCCTGCCACCCCCCCCCCCCCGCCTCCTCCCCAAAGGAGCCCAGTCTAGCTGCTTCTGTGTGGGCTCCACAAATAGACCGAGGAAAGAACGTGCCAGAATGTGAATTCCATGCTCTCCTGCTCCCTGGGGTGCTCCGCCAAGAACTGCCTGTGAATACAGGTGGCCGCTGGGTCAACACCTGGCAGGTTACTGAGTTACACCTGCCGTCTTTACCTCGGGGGGGGGGGGGCAGAAGTCCCAACTGTGCAGAAATTAGCCCCCCGTGAAGACATGGGGTGCTGGAAAGAGCTTAGCATTTTGGGGTCTTGTGGTGACTCCGTAAATGTTCATCGAGTGAGTGTGTCGCTCCCGGCTTCTCGTCTCCTGCTGTGTGGGCTTGCGCAGTTCCAAGCCCCTGTCCAGCCTCAGTCTCCCCGTCTCCAGGGCTCTGCCAATGTTCTTGAATGAATGCACAGAGGGAGGAAATGACTGAAGGGGACAGTGACACCGCAGGGTGGCGATTTCCATGTGAAAGCCCGAAGGATGAGCCCGCATCCATGGAGGGGATGAGGGGATGAGCGTGTGTGTGTGTGTGTGTGTGTGTGTGTGTGTAGGGGGTAACGTGCGAGCCTGGGGCATCTGAGAAGGCTTCCTGGAGGAGGCGGAGCTGGACGAGAGGGTGCAGCGGCCTCCCTGTCAGCCAGCCCAGGAGCTGCTGAGGCGGGTGTGTTAGAAGGACGGGAGGGTGGCAGAGCCAGAGCCCATGTGTGGAGCGTGGAAACCTGGTGGACTCAAAGTCCGAAGGGCCAGGTTCTGGTTCAGCTCAGCCACCCCGAGCTGAAATAGCTTTGTTCTTAAGCCTCCTTTTTCTCCTCTGTGAAATGAGAATAATGATACATCACTCCATCTGCCCACATGAGAGACTGACAGTGAAAAGTTTTTGCGAACCATAAGCTCTGCACAGATGTGAAGATGTGTTCTTCCATGCAGGAAACCGAACACCACAGCTAGCGCCCCTTGGATTCCCCAAGAGACACCTGCTTGGCGGCCTCTGCACGTGTGCGTTGCTGTTGGAGACCACCTCTTGGCTCTTCCTCCTTTGCCCTGGACACAGACTGCCGAGGTCCTGGGAACGTGCCAGCCACGTAGGCCGGACTCCGAGTCTGTCCGCGGGGTCTCATTCCAGGGGGTGTTCCCAGCTCAGTCTTTTCAGCTGGGCCTGACAGAGATGGGTTCCAGTGACCTGCAGAAGCTGGAGCACAGCTCTGCCATCCTAGTCTCACTGGGACACAGCCAGGCACTTTCAGCCCACGTGCTTTGCCAGTCGGACCTGAACTGTTTGCTCACTTGTGCATGAGGCGTTGAACATTCCGGGACAGGGTTGTCCCTCCTTCTTTTCTTCTCCCCTCCCCACCCCTCTCCTTCTATTTATATCTTTCAACATTTTGGGGCTGCACTGCCAGGCCCATGCCAGGCATCATGGATAGTGGAGATAAGTCTAGCCGTGGTTCCTAACCCCTCCACCCCGGGGGGAGACAGGTGCTGGGGCCAGTCTTGGGACTGTAATCTGTCACAGAGTGGGGGCCCGGCTCTGGGGGGAGCCCAGGGTGTCTATCAGACCCACGTGGGGCAGGCCCCGGTGGCACTTGCTCTGGGCACCCTACACGCAGTGCTGCTGCACCTGTCCGCACAGTGGGACTCTGCCCAGACATGTGTCAATTAAAGTTGTTAAATTGTCTAGTGTTTCAAGGTTCACAAAACCTGAACATTTTCATTCTAACAAATTTATGAGGTGGGATCAACTGAGAAAAACATGAGCTCGGAAAAGTCCAGTGATGGATTGAGCCCATGCTGGAGGCCAGCGTCAGCGTGGGGTGACAGAAAGATGAGCACAGGAACAGGAGCCAGGGCGTCAAGGGTTAATCCTCGTAGAGCTTTGGAAATAGCTCCTGACACCTGAAAACTCCAGTACTGTCAGCTCTTACTGTGGGTGGCTATTTTCCAAAGAAATGGAAGGTACACGGAGACCATCCAGTCTGACTTCCTCCTTGAATTGGAGGACGAATCTACGGCCCAGAGTGTGGCGAGGCCTTGACTGAGGTCCCTCGGGGTGTCAATGGGACAGCGGCCACAGGACGTGAGCCCGATTCTCAGTTCTGCAAAACCATCCCCCACCACCATACAGGGCAGCCTCTGTTGAGGACCCAACATCTTCTCTGTCAACACCTGGTTGTTATCATGCCTGGGAGTCTCCTCTGAGTCCTGTTGACACAGAAGCAAAATTGAAAGGCCTTCAGCATTCACGAGCATGTAATCCTACCGAGTGGAAGCTGTCCAAGACTTCCCCGTCTCTGCAGAGCCCAGTAAAGTCTGCTCACTGTGGGGCAGCCAATATTTAAAGCCGGTTATTGTCACGACAGACCTTAATGATCTGGCATTTCAACTTAATTACACTGTATTACACTGCAGAATTAGGCGATTGGATCAAGCGCTGGAACTTTTACCTCTCGCACTCGTGTGGCAGTGTGTACAGATGGAGACTTTCACACGTGCCTTTTGGGCGAGGCTGGCGAGAGGTCTGGGCAGCCTGGAGCCAGTGCCTCTGCGTGCGCTCAAGGCATGCTTCTGCACAGAGGCTTCGTTCCCCCGGGTTTTCCACTTTTATTTTTCTGCTTATGACAAGTAAATTGTAAATTTCCTTTTCCCCTTCCTTCTGTCCTGTCGCTTCCAATACACGTCCCCATGATTAGAACACAATTCACTTCAGAGTCAGTTCCCTTGGGCTTCACAAAAGCTTATATTTCATATTGAGCATAAACGTCAAGAAAATTTAATGTTATTCCTAAAGGAGAATGTGCTCGCTTTTGTAAGCAAAATGTAAATTCTGGCTACCTTGGTTGTTGGGTTTGGGATAAAGGAATATTTACATAACTTCCAGCTTTTAAAATGATGCAGGTATTGGCTTGAAAAAAATGTCTGCTCATAGACGAGTCAGAAACCTGGAAGATGCTCACATTGTTGAACATTAACTAGGTAATAACCTGTCTAGGGGTCCTGTTTTGGTCATTGAGACACAGATATAACTAATTGCACAATTCATCACAGTATGATTTATAATAACAAGTTTTCAGAAACAATCTAAATGCCCAACTGCAAGGAAATGGTTAAGTAAACGATGATATATCCACTCAGTGAAATATTGGCCATTTAACATCCATTCAGTGCGTATTTATTGAGTGCCTACTGTGTACCAAGGGCAGTGTTCAGTGGCAGGGTTACAATGATAACTGGGTAGATTTTGCAGCCATTAGCAAGGTTGCTGTGAAGATGATGCTTTGGAGAAATCTTATCATGCTAAGCAAGTAAAAAACCCCATGAAATTTTATGGTCTCAATCCTGTTGAAAGCACACACACAACACACTGGGAAGGTTGAATTATTTTTTGTTTTATCCATTTCTCCAAATATCTTTAAGGTGCAAATAAAACATCTATAGTGGGGAAAAACATTTGACATACTAATTTGGAAGTGCCTCCGTTAGGAATCGGGTCTGTATGTTGGAAGTCGCTGCACCTTTGCAAGTGACATGAGAAGGTGTCCTCCACGGTAAGAATGGCTTCTGACCCCAGGGAGACACTTTATCGCTGGGAAGTGTGCAGGGTGTTGGTGCCTTCTGCTCACCCTGGTGCCCCCCTTCTTCCTCCAGACCCTCGTGGGGGACCACGACTTCTCCATTCCCACCCCCGTCCATGCGAGGGCCTGCGGGCTGGCTTCCACAAGCACTCGGTGAGCAAACAAAGGCCCTTCGTCATCTGCTCTGCGCACTGCCCTGGTGACAGGGAGTCAGCTGCTGCTGCCCAAGATAGCTGTTGGGGGGTGTGTGTGTGTGTGTGTGTGTGTATGTGTGGGAGAGAGAGAGGGGGAGAGAGAGAGAGCCAGCCCACCAAAGGGCTTTGTTTACTCTTTCACCTTTGACTTTAGGAGACTAAGTATTTTGCAGTTTGTATTCCAGGACCCTGCTTTGGTAGACAATAGGGAGTGCAAAATGAACATTGTTTCAGGGTAACTCTGTAAAAGATTTTTATTTTTTACTTAATGAGCTCTACCTGAGTTAAATTATCAGGTGCATTATGAACACTTACCGTTTATGGAAGACTATAAACATTATGTTCCTTAATAGTGCAAGTTCCACACGTTAATTTCAGCTCCGTATCTGCAGACCCCTCGGAGGAGCCGTACTCGGGGCTCAGAGAGGAGCGAGGCAGGTCTTCTGTGGGACGCAGCTCACAGTCTACGCAGGAACACACACCTGAAATCCCACAGTGGCCACACGGTGCGATCGATGTAGGGGCGCCCTGGTGGGCACGGGGGAGGGATCTGCAGTGTGGTTGAGGATGGTTTCCCGGAGAAAGCCCTGTCTGAGCTGAGGTGTGAAGGCTGGGTAGAAGTTACGATGCAAAGGCCAGGGCGAGAAAGCTTCAGGTGCAGGGAACAAAATGGACCGGTGGGAGGCGGGGGAGACTGGGAGGAGTTGAGTGTGCTCAGGGCAGGGCGTGGTGAGTGAAGGGTGGAGAAGGGGCAAGGTCGTCGGCCCCAGCCCTTGAGGCACGGTGGGTCCCACTGGTGGTGGCCTTGGACACATGTGGCCATCAGATCTGTTGCCATAGACCTGTATTTGATCCCTGATTACACCGTCACCCTCCAATGACCAGTCCTTTGGCTCCTGGGCACAGCTGGCTGCAGTGCAGACTGCACCAGCCACTGGTTCTCTGCCACCCGCCTCTCCTACTCTGTCATTTTTCGTGGTGCTCACTGCTGTCTGACGAGCCTGCACCTGCTCGCCGTCCGCCCCTCCTTCCACGGCGGGATCCCCGAGAGCAGCGACTTCCCTGCAGCTCAGCAGAAGCACCAGCATGTGGAAAGCACGCACGAAATATTTCCCGAATGAACGAGGAGCCGTCCAGGCACTTTGGCTCCAAGGCCGGAGCTCAGGTCTGCTGGTCGTGAGGGAGGCAGCTGGAAGAGTGTGTGGCCCTGGGGGGAGTGCGGGGGGGGGGGTGCTTCTGAATTTATAATCTGATTCATTTCAACTGGTCTGTTTAGCTTTGCGTCTGGCTCAAAACGTGGTCCCCAGGCCAAGGGCGCAGGGGCTCTGCTGCGTCATCCACTTTTAAAAAAGTTGAGGTCAAAGTCACATAAGATTCACTATTTTAATCATTGGAAAGTGTACAGTTCAGTGGCTTTTAGTGCATTCCCTATGTTGTGCAACCGTCACCGCTAACTTCGAACACTGTCATCATCCCAGACAGAAACTCTGTCCCCATGAAGCAGTCCCCCTGCTCCCTCCCTGCCGGGCCCGCGCTCGCCCCCCTCGGCCTCTCCAGATGTGCCTGTCTGGACCTTTCGTGTGAAGGGACGAGTACGGCACGTGGCCTCTGCGTCCGGCTGCTTTACTGAGCGTCATGTGTTCAGGGTTGACCCGCGTTGTAGCAGGTGTCGGTGCCTCACTCCTCACGGCCGAGTGACAGTGTGACAGTCCACGTGCGGACAGACCACGCGTCCATTGTCCATTCAACAGCTGATGAACACTGGGTCGCTTCCCTTTTTCTGGCTGTTATGAATATTAACATATGCTCATAATAAAACTCTAAACTTTGCAGAAAGACACATACAGTGAAGGGAAAACTCCCTGGAGCCTCACCTCCCAGCGATCCCCGTCAGTCTGAGGGTGGCCCTGCCGCGGCTGCCCCCAGGGCCTCACACGCAGTTGCAAGCCCTCCCCGCTGGCCTGCAGGTTTCTCTCCACATTGCTGAGAACTTGCCCTGGGGCCGCATCTCTTCACGCCCCTGCCCAGTGCCCAAGACCTGGCCAACTCCAGCTCAGCCCTGGCTCCCAGCGGGGTGGCCTGGGCCCATCTCATGCTCCAACCCCTGTCCTCACCCCTAACCTCGGTGCAGGTGTCTGTCTCCCCTACGGACCGTGGGCCCCCAGGGCCGGGACCACACCTGGGCATCCCTGTGACCGCAGGGCCTGTGCACAGAGGTGCTTTGCTGAAGCTAACGTTTGTGGGATAGGCAGGTTGCCATAGAAACCCAGTTGCATGCTGTCGTGAAAGGACAGGGACCTGTGCATTTGCTGCAGCCATCCTTCCGTCGGCATCGCCCGGTGCCAGCGGCTGCCCCGCCAGACTGCCTCCGTTGGTGCCGGCCCAGACGGGCGACCCCCACCGCCGGCCTGTGTCCCTGCTCAAGCGTGTGTTATGGTTCTCAGGCTGCAGAATGAATGGTCACCATTTCCGACATAGGCTCCCAAGCTCCCGTGTCCCTCTGCTGGGAATAGTCCTTCACGAAGAAAGTGGGGAGCCTGGGGCAGACAGGCCCATCGACAGCCCCCCAACCGCCTGCCCGCCCCTCTTACCCCCTCTTGGGGCGCCCTCCTTCCCTTGGTCCCAGCTCTCTTTAAAGCAGGCCTGTCCTGACCCGTGGCCTCCAGGCTTCTCCTCCGTGTCCCGTCTGCAGAATCTGTCCCCACTCGTCGGCCGGCTTCTGCCCTCCTCACCCCTCCCCAAGGCCCACCCCCACTCGAGGGCCCTGATCAACATCTCGGCAAATCCAAAGGCAGCTTCCTGGTCCTCGTGTTCTTGGTACGTGGCCACTGCCCCCGCAACACCACCCTCTCCCGCTCTCTCGCCTGCCTGGAGAATGCTCAGGCTTCTCCACGCTGCTCACCTGCCGCCAGGTGCTCCTTCCTGGGTTTCGTCCCTGGCCTGGCACCTGCTCCCACCCAGACCTTCCTGGGCCCCAACAAGCCTCCGTCCTGTTCCTACTCAGAAGCCCCATGGGCAACTGAAACTCACCCAGATCAACAGCTAGACTTGGTGTCTTCGTCTATGAAACTGCTTCTTGGTGAGCAACTGGACGCCCCTCCTCGTTACGCAGCACTTCGATCCCTGGGGGAGGAGCCCTGGGCTGCTGCTCTGGCCCAGCCTGGCTCCTGGGCACTGGCTGTCACCCTGCCGCCCTGCTGGGGCTTTGCCGCCGCCGTGCTCTTGCTCCCTTTCTCTACCCGGCCTGCCCCTGCCGTCCCGAGCCCGGGGCACCCAGGCCCTGCTCGCTCTCTCGGACCTCCGGCTGGGGACGGTTCTTTGCCTGCCCGGTTCTCCCCAGGGCAGGCCGCCCGGTCTGGAGGTAGGGAGGGTCCTGAAGCCCCCACTTTCGGCCTCAGACCTGGCCCATGGGCTGGTGCAGTTGATCAGAAGCCAGTAATTTTGGTTTCCATTTGACTGTTGGCCTCAATGTGTGTGGCCCAAGTCTATGGGTAAGAACCGTGGGAAGGGAAACGGGGTCTCAGGAGCGACCCCCACAGACTCTCACCTTCTCTGCTCATCAATCACACAGGATCCTGGCCACCATCCTCCATCCTCCCCTCCCCACCCATCTCAGCCTCTGCCAAGCCCCGAGGATCCTACCCCCTTTCTCTCTCCCCGTCTGCTCTGCCTCCACTGGTGGGAGGGGGGGTCCAGGCACCAACTCACCCCTCCCGCAGCCTCCCCTCCTCCACCTTCGCAGAATGATCCCACCGAGCCTGACTGCCTGCTCCCCAACCTCGTCAGCAAGTGATAAAATCAATGAGATGCGTGGGGTGCCAGGCTCCGTGCTTGGCCAGAGTTAGCACTCAGTCCGGGCTCACTGTCGTCACTGTTATCGTCATCGATATTGTTATTATTGCTGGACTTGGAGCCGGACAGAGCGAGTTCCAATCCCGGCTCTGCCCCTCACGAGCTGCGGGACTGAGGCGCCGCGCTCAGCCTCCCTGAATATCAGTCTCTCATCCGTGAAACAGGATTGTAATGGTCGCCTCGCGTTCCTGCTGAGATAATTACGTAAATTACACGTGCAACACTGACAACAACAGCGTGTGGAAGACGACCAGCGCCCAGGGGCACAGGTCGGATGCCAGGTCCCTGCCCTCCGGTGACAGTCCTCAGGAAAGCAGACCACGCGTCCCTCGTGCTCAGTGTCTGTGGGCTCCCGGGAGGTGACGTGTGAAAAGTGGTTTGTACGTGCTAAAGTGCTATACAAATGTTTGTAACGGTTATTACTAATCGCAGTTTAGGGCAGCCGGGAGAGAAGCGTGGGGTGAGGCGAAGTGCTGGCCTTCAGAGACACAGGGGCGGGCCTAGCGGGACACACCCACAAAGAGACCGTGAGCTGCGTGCTACTTGGCGAGAGGAGGCTGGAGCTCTGCAAAGGCCCCAGGTCTTCCCACCTGAGACTCGTGGTGCATGCGTCTCCCACTCAGCCGGCGCGACGAGGGCCGCTCTGCACGGGCACCGCGTGGACGCCGGGCAGGAGGGGCAGGAGGGGCAGGAGGACAGCCCCGCCCCTGCCCCCAGGTGCTCGCCGCCTGTGGGTGAGACGATGGGACGGGCAGTTTGCAGTGAGACACGTTCCCCGGCAGACCTCCTCCATGGAGTCGCCCACCGCACGCAGCACCAGCCCCTCTCGGGGGTTCGTTCTCCCCAAGGCCCTGTCTCCTTTCCCAACACCTGGCACAGGGCCTGGCACTTGGAAGGTGTTGGGTAAATGAGAGTCGAGTTGAATTAACCTAGGGGAAGGGTGGACCAGGTGTGTGTTACCTGGCCTGCAGGTGATTGGTTTTTGGTTTCGTAGAAAACAGGGAGTTGAGGTTTACATCTTTTCAGGCAGTTTTCCTGAAAGACAGCTCCTGGAGGCCTGAGAGGGGGAAGGACAGTCACCCGTCCGTTGCCACTGTCTGCACAGCAGTCGGCTCCGGCTGCCCTGGGAGTGGCGCTGGCGCCTCCGCCCTGCAGGCTTGCCTTGCAGCCGCCCTGACGTCTTTCGAGCTTGTGTTTTCTCCGGGTTCCCAGCACTTCCCCGGTGGGCCAGGAACCAGCTTGCAGAGGGCAGAGCACTGGGCCGTTGGCCCTTCGAGTTATGTGGTTCCCTCGGGGACTTTTCAAGTGGCTCAGAGAGAGGCTTGGTTGCCTTTTGTGTCTGCTGGCAGAGCTGAGCCTCCCCCGCCTTGCATGGGCGGCCCGGGCTGCACCCTGGCAGCAGCTCTTCCTGGCCCCGTTTCCTCACCTCCGCGCCAGCTATCAGACTAGTCTTTCTTTAGAAGGGCAGCACTTTTTCTATCCCTCCTGCGTGCAAAAATACTTCCTATACCCATCCCACTGTCGTCTGCAGGGCAAACTCCAGACTCCTTGCCTTGGCATCAAAGCCTTCCACCCCACCCCCAGCTCTGCAGGCCGGGCTGCCCTGCCCAGCGGCTCTTCCCGGAACACGGTCCACGTCCCCCACCCCGTGCCCTTCTTACGGCTTCTCCACATCTACACGCTCCTGCCTTTCGGTGCTGGCGGCTCGTCAGCTGGAAGCCAACTCTAACTCGGCATCCCGTCGCTCTGTCTGCACCGTCTCACGGCACTCAACCCTCTCCCTGTACGCCCACATACAGGCACGTGCCACCATCCCCACACGCAGACGTGTGTGTGCATGCCACATGTCCCCACATGTCCCAGGGCCTCAGGCTCCTCCTCCAACCCACCAGCGACTGGGACGCAGGTCTTGGCTTCACTTGGAGTTCCTGAAAAGAGCTGTTCACACAGCAGTACTGAGCAACGCAGAACTCGCTGCAGAGTCTGCTGGGAGCCTGGGAGGGAGAACACGCCACCTGCGTGTCCCCTGACAGGGACACCCCACGCCCGGGACATTCTGGTCTCCTGGGATCCCTGCTCAGGGCACCAGGGTCCAGCCCTGGATGGGGAGCTGGAACTGCTCCTGTGACATGGCCTGGCTCTTCCCCAGCCCCTGCCACAGCTGCTTACTCAGGTCTCAAGGTTTCAGGTCACCCAGGCAAGTGGGACACATCCCACAGAAGTCCCAACTTGTGGCCAGAGCTCTGCAGGCAGAGGGTGACTGTCTGCTGCCCATGCCCTGCCTGGAAAGCACCTTACAAGCTGAGGCCCCCTATGGGCCCAGCTGCTCTGCCCTGCCCAGCGGGACCAACACTTCGTCACTTGAGGAGCTAACGCATGTCTTTGCCGTTGGTAGTTGTCGATGAGCACAACGTTGTTTTCTTTTGCTCTGCTATTGTAGAACTTGTGAAAAACCAATTGCAATATTTATTCTCCTCCCCCATCATCCAAGCTGAAATCATAGTGACAACTGACATGCAGTAAGTGCTTGTGCTGGTCCAGCCCCTGCCATCAGCACTGTGCAGGCATCAACCCATTTAATCATCACAACCGACTCTGTGGAGCAGACGTTAATGTCATATCCTCTTCACAGCTGTAAAAACAGAGAAGTTGATTAACTTGCCCAAGACCACACAGCAAATGGGGGACAGAGCTGGGATCTGCACCTGGCAGTCTGGCTGCAGAGCCTGATCTCCTATTTGCTATGCAACAAATAATAATGGAAATACAGTCACCCCTTGGTATCCATGGGAGATTGTTTCCAGGACTGGATACCAAAATCCAGGGGCGCTCAAGTCCCTGGTATAAAATGGCAGAGCACTTGCACAGAACGTGCACATCCACGCTGTCAATCATCTCCAGAGTGCTTACAATGCCCGACGCGATGAACAGTCCTTACACTGATTTAGGAAATAATGATGAGGAAAAAATTCTGTACATGTACAATACAGGAAGATTTTTTCCTCAAGTCCTTTCCACCCGACGTTGGTTGAATCCACGGATTGAATCCACGGATGGGCCCCGCGGCTCCGGAGGGCCGACGTGCCGTACGCTGTCCCTCCCCAGAGCCACTGAGCCGGAGCGCCTTGCTTTGCGGGCTGTGCCAGCGCTCAGCGGGAGGCCATCTCCTTCTCTACGCACCTCCACCGCGCAGCAGTTTCACCTGGGCAGGTCCTGCCGGACCCCGTCGGGCGCCAGCCTGTGTCCGCTCGTGTTCTCAGCGATGAACCCTCAAAGGCACGAGTACTCGGCGTGGAGTTCCCTGAGCCGGGGTCAGTGCTGTGACCCCGTCGGGTCAGGGCGCTGGCTGCATTAGAAAGAGGCTCCGGAGACAGAGCGGCTGCTCTCGCTGCCCCTTGCTCGGGGAGGCCTTCCCGGGAGACGCCTCCATCGGCCTCCCTGGGGGCTCCGCTGGGCTGCTTGAGGCACAAGGCACACGAGTCCCTTAGGACAGCGTGTGCCCTCCACCCGTGTACCTGCTCAGCCCACCGTTCACAGGCAGTGAGTGGCAGATCCGATGTGCCACCTGGAAACTGACACACTCCCCAAGTTAGTCCATCCAGACTTCTGGGACCTCCCTGAGCTGTGAACCAGGCATCAGATCTGCCAGCTCGCAAGCCTGGGCTTCCTCCAAACTGGAAACAGACCCCCGAATCAGCAGCAGCACATCCGACTCCGGAAGTGGCACAGCGGAGGGGCCCTGATGAGAAAGGGGTCCCAAGATCTGACGTCGGCCCCACCGGCCACTCGCTGTCAAAGAGGGACACGTCTGTCCCAACCAGGAGCCATGGCAGATGCTCTCTGAGAAGCACCCAGCCTTGAGCAAGGGCCTGGCATCTCTGGCTCTCAGTTTCCCGGCTGTGCAGAGAGGAATGTAGTCTGTGCCGGAGCTTCTCAGCCCTGGTGCACGTGACAATTGTCAGGTGAGCTTTCACAGACGGCGAGGCTGGGGCCCTGCCCGGAGACTCTGTTCATTTGGTCTGGAGTGGTCCAGGGATTGACACTTTTGAGAGTTTCCCAGGTGGCTTTGACATGCCAGGCTGAGATGCGTAGGCCAGGTGGCCTCTGATGGGGGCCACCCAGCCAATCGGAAGCTCTAGGAGCCGCTGGAAGAGGCGAACAGAAGTCAGCGGCAGAAGGGCCGGGACTGCCTGTCGGCTTCCTTAGCCGCCTGTGGGATGTGGGCGCAGTGAAAAGTCGATTTGCAGAAACCGGCTAAGACGTGATTTGCTCTCTCCTTCCGCTCACAGCTTCCTTCCGAAAATCACAAGGCCAGGCCAGCCCAGGCCAGCTCAGGCCCATGCCTCTCTGTGGCGCCCACCAGACTGGACCCAGAGCCACAGCCGCTTCACGACCAGTCATGCGAATCATTTAAACGACCTGCAAATACGTAGCTGCGGGAAGAGATTGCATTGTTTTCATTTGATTTCCGCAGGTGACCTTGTGAGCGGGTTAGGAGTGTGGCTCAGGAGAGAAGTGACTCAGACTTGACTTCCACACCATTGCTTTGTCACTGCGTAGCCCTGGGCGGGGCACTCACACCTTGTGACCCCACTTCCTCCTCTGCCAGGTGGGAGGTGAGGTCTTGTTCCCGATCTGTGTGATAACTCATGCTGGAGCCCTGCTGCGGTGGCGGTCGCTGTGTGGGGGGACCCTCCTCCCTTTTGTTTCTCGAGGTTGAGTTCTTGGGGTTTCCTGTTTCTGGGGCTTCTTCCTGAGCTTCATGACAGCAGAAGTGGCAGTGTGTTCTGGGTTTCGAACGTTGCTCTTTCATTGCACGCCTCACCCTAGGGGCCTGGAATCATTCTTCTTCGTCATCATTTGCGTTGCGCTGGTCCCGGGCTCCCTGATGAATGGCCGGCTGCGTCTCATTGCACTCCGGGCTGACTGCACACCGTCGCGCCTGGCCTCTGCCCGGCCGGGGATGATTTATTGAACTCGGAGGCAGGATGACTCCCCAGGACCTGCCAGACCCAGGCCTGGGGCGGGCGCAGCTGAAGCGCTGCCGAGCTCGTCATTAAAGGCCTCCTGGGCTGGGCGTGCGTCTCAGGCCTCAGAGGGAAACACGCTGTCGCTGCAGTAGGAACACAGAACTGAAGCCTTCAAACTCTCCTGCGTTATTGGCTCCCGGTTGTTATTCTTTTTTGAAGGATCACTTATATTTTCCCATTATACCTGTATGTTGTGGTTCACAAACACATTTTGTTTTAAATATTAAAAATGCCCATCGTTTGCAACCCCACGCTGGCTGAGCAGGCTGCGTGAACGAGGCTGCCTTCTCAGAGCTCTCAGGGACTGGGTCTCACTCAGTTTTCCTTTTCAGCGGGTTGTGCCGCTTCCCAGCTGGGTGACTTTGGGCAAGTCACTCAGTGTCCTCATCTATATCATAGGGATAAGGATCGGTAATTACAGGATTAGAGAATTAGATGAAAAATGTGTGTGGCGTCTGGTAGAGCAGGCACGATGTGTTTAATAGGTGGTCCGGACACCTGGGTCCACTTTGCTTTGGCTGAGGCTTTACTGTGGTTCGGTTACTTTCACATCACGCCAGAGGAGCTTCCAACTTCTAAGAAAAGGTGGCCCTGGAATGACACCCTTCTTGTCATGTAGCAGGTGCCTTTGGGATCCGATGCCTCATTCCTGAACCCGCCTCTGCTCTCAGCTTCAGAGACTTGTTCCAGGCAAACTCACACTCTCCTTGTGCCCACACCAAGTGCGGACTCCTGTCCTCTAAGCAGAAAATCTACGAGGCCTGTTCAGAAGCGCCCTCGGGGCCATGACCCTGTTGCCTCCAGCAGCGACCTCAATACCCTCCCAGACATTGGCTTCTCTGCCTGCTTTGTCTCATGTCTCTACTCCCTCATTCCCACTCCCTGGGATCTCCCCCAAATAAACCACCTGCACCCATGTCCTGCTCTCAGGCTCTGCATTTGGGGGAACCCAAACCAAGGCCGTCAGCTTGTATGAACTTCCAGAGTACTGGCTTTGCCCTTGGGTGAGTCGCTCTGCGCTGAAGGCAACCCGATTGCCTCTGAGCACTGGGGAGGGAGGGGCAGCTGAGATGTGAGGGAGAACACACGGCACCTGCGGTCTGAGCTCCAGGGGCAGGTCCTGGGTCAGAGCCCTCCGCTCTGCGGGGGGCAGGGACCCCGAGCCTCTGTGCCACATGGTCAGTAGCCAGGCACCTGACCCAAGCCAGGCCATCTGGGATTCTTCCAGGATCTTTCACTCGGAAACTGTGATTCTGTCTGCATAGAACCCCAGAATAACTTTAGGAGCTGTCAGTGTGTCTGCTCCCTGTCACAGTGAAGGAAGCCAGTGCAGAGTAAGAAAGGAAAAAGTCACAGCCAACAGGATGCGGGAAGATGGTAAGAGCCTCTTGGCAGTGCTCGGGGTCCCGGTCACAGCTGTGTGTGGAGCCTAGCTCTGGCCTGGGACGGCCGTTCATTCTTCCCTTCAGTTATGGGAGGCAGCCTTGCCAGAAAGTCCTGCTTTCACCTAGGTGACGTCAATTTGGTTTCTTTCATAGGCAGCCAACTTGTGCGTACAGAATCAAACCCTGGTATGTTTCAGTAAAATGGATGGTTCTAGGTACAGTATACTTACCCAACAGGTAAGTGTGGCCCAAAAGGAAAACTCAGGAAGAAGAGGAGAGGGAAGTAATATAGATCGAGCTTCCAGAATGTTCCAGGCACTGAGTTCACCACTTCCCATATATTTCCTCATGAGAAGGAACAGCAAGTCTAGCAGGAGACACTTAGCTGCAAGCACGTGCTTATTACCCGCTCACCACGGGGATGGTGGTGGGTGGCGTCAGGCTGGTTGGGCAGCTCAGTGATGCATCAGCCACTCAGCCGCTTGCCACCCCCAGACCCACTGTCTTCAGCTGCTGGCGTGCTTTCCTGTTGATTGTTGCCTCATGGACACAAGATGGCTGCTGCAGCTTCAGGCTTCACATCTGCGTCTCAAGAGGAAAGGGGAAGGCAAAGCTTTCCTAGACAGCTGCAGCATATGTTGCCTTGAAGCTCCTTGGCTAGATATGTCCATGAATGTGTCCCATGGTCACTCCTACCTGAGAGCCAATATCCATCCTTCCATCCTGCAGTCTAGGAGGTGACAAGGGAGAAAAGCATTGGTTATAGCTGTGGGTTGTGTCTTTCCCGAGTAGCACGAGTACATACAATGGGTATAAAGAACGAGCCATGTCTGGGAATGGCAGGAGCTGGATAAGATTGAAACTTAGAGCAGGGTGGGAAAAAGTGATGTCAACAGGAAAGAAGAAGGGGGCCCTGACATGGCCATGGGGGCCTCTGAGGCCTGGGAAGGGCGTGTTTCAGGACTGGATTTACATCGAGAAAGATCACTCTGGCTACTGTCAGGAGGGTGGCGAGGAGGGAGTTGAGCTGGAAGCAGGTGAGAGGCGCCTGCATGCCCGTCCTATAAACTGAAGATAGTATTGTCAGGTGCAGTGCTTATGCTGACTCCTTTCTGCGCTGCTTACTGGATCAAAGACGTGACCTGACAAACAATTGGGACTAAACTGAAACTCATGAGAAACGCAGGAGAATTTATCCTAGTGGGAAACAGACTATAAGATGGCACCTACATCTGATTTTTGATTTGATGGAAGTGGCTTTTATTTGCATTTCTGTGTGCATAAGCAAATTCCAGGCTGCACTGAATTACTGACTCAGCCATGTAAAGCAAGCTCAAGGTTATGTCCAAGTGAGATCAAGTAAAAATTACTTTAACACTATGGAATAGGACATTAGACTCTGAAGGATTTCTAACAGGTAAAAAATAAGAAGTACCACTGTACACATTTCTTCAAATAAATCTGCTGGCTTTGTCAGAGAAGTCATGGTTTACTTATATAGGTATTAAAAATTCAAATTATGAAAATTAATTTTAAGTGATATATGCTTATTACAGAAAAACTAGGAAACAGAGAAAAGCAGTTAAGAAGAAAACATTAAAACCCATAGAAACCAAAGCTTTGAACCTTTAGGCTCATGTCCTTTTCTATGCCTGGGGGTAAATTTCCCGACAATATTCATGATCGTAATCAGTATACAATTTGATGCACTGCGTTTTATTCTAATCCCATCTTGCAGGCGTTTTCCTTATGCTAACGTAGTCTTCATAAACTTTGCTACTTTTCATGGTTACATAACGCAAAACCTTTTTGCCCCTGCTATTGAATATTTGGGTGGCTTCTTTTCTTTCCTTTTGCTAAATAACGTGATCTTTACCATGCTGCATAAATCTTTGTCTTCGCAGAAGACTATTTCTTGGAGATTGATTCTCAGAAATGGAATTACTATCTCAAAGAGAATAAACATTTTTAAAGCCATTGGCCAGCTATTGCTGGTTCAGAAATTCAAACGTGTGATAAAAATTAAATTAAAAACAGTCAATGCAGTGAGAAAACCCTGCTTTCTGTATTCTTTCCCTTGGCAACCTGCAGGTCTGGTTGTAATGTCTGCGGACAATTTATTGCCTTGTTTCTAAGTGGGATCAATATACCAGGAGCCCCAGTGTAATGAGATTCAAAGGGACCCTGACTCCGAGCGCATCCATCAGTTAGACCAGAATGTGGAGAACAGTGCAAGTGAAATTGGTCCTAATGATCTTTGTATTGAAACACACATTAGGGTATTTTGAGAAAAAGGCATTTTATTTCTATCCATATTTTCGGGACCCCATGCGATTAGGAAGCTCATGGAAATTGAACAGAAGTTTGCCTGTTTCATAGTATATATTCTTTCCATACCACACACGAGCACGCCGACCCCCCCAACTCTTACTCGAAATTTATTCCAAGAATAGCCGTTGCCTGTCGACCATGCTCCAGGAATTGTGGAGCTCCCTGGCAAACGCCAGCTCTGCCACTTGCGAAGGCCTCCGAGTGTCATCTTTACACTATCCCTGTGAGGTGGGTATTGCCACCTTCCTTTTACAGCTGGGGAAGCTGAGGAAGAAAGAAGTATTGTGATTTGCCCAAGGCCACGCAGGTAGTAAGTTGTGAAGCTGGTTGTATTACTTCCGTGTTTTTATTTTCTGTGTTTCATGCTTTGCTGTCTTGGGGCTTTGTTGGCCGGGGAGAGATGGCCGCTGCCAGGGATAGCTCATTCCTAGAGACAGGAAATGACCCCCCAGCGAGCACACCTGTCACATGCAACCAAATGACCCAGCACCCACATTTCCACCCTCCTTTATCTAACACTCACACCCCAAGCCAACATTTCCGCCGCCCCCAGCCACCCAGGGACAGGGGTCAGATCACGTAGGGATCACGTAAGGATACATATTCCAGAGCCTGTAACAGTTTTCGAACTATGCAATCCTGGGCTTGCCCACCCTGCCTTACTCATCGCTTCCTGCAGAAACCACAAGGCAGGCTCTGGGCCACGCTTTCTCCCTCCTTCTGCCTCCTGACTGAGCTCAGCGCTTCCCCACGTGGCCCCGCGTGGCGTGGCACGCCCCTGCTCTCGAGAACTGTGAGTAACAAACTCTTCTTTCACACATAGTTGCCTGTGTGTCTGCCACGTTATCATACATTTTAGGATACTGGCGCACTTTACCATCACGTCTCTTATATGAAGACAGACGTATTTCCTTGAAAGTAATTTGGAGACATTGCCAAAAATGGTTTTTGCACTGATCCCAGCTAGTTTTCTTCATAAAGTCATATCTACTGAAGTTATAAAACATCGTGCTCATCCTGGTTCTCTCCTAGTACTTTGGCAAAATTAATATTTTTATTAATGAGAGAGAATGAATATCCCTGTCTTGTTTGTTCGTGCATTTGTTCATTCATTCATTTGTTTCCTTACATGTACGCTCCTCCCCCGGCCCCCGCACAGTGCCGGAGCTGGCTCCCCCGGCTGGCGAGAGCCAAGTGTGCGCATCTCTTATCAACTCCTCCTTGACGTCATATTGGTGGCTAAAAATCAGCCACGGTGCAAGTATTCACACCATAGAAATTGGGAAATGCTAACAACCTGGTCTGGTTTTTTCTGAGAGCCAGCTGTGAAACCTTACCAGCTCACCACTGTAGTTCTTCTCTGTGCCCCACCGGGAATTGAGAGCAGCAAGTTGCATCTTCGTCTTTTTACCTGTGGCAGACAAAATGGACCATGCCACTTTGGGCAGGGGAAGCAGGCAAAGCTGGGCTTTCTGCTCATTCTCTCACCATCCCGAGGCAGCCACAAGGCAGCCAGCGAGTCACCTGGAACCAGGCTCACTGTTTCTGAAGAGAGGCCCCTGTCTGTAAATGGATTCCATGCTGTGGTTTTTAAATGGCGTATGAAATATTCCTTCCATGGCTTCCCACATATTCTAGCCAGTCTTATTTCAACTCTGTTCATGAGTGAATTTCGCAGGGGTTAGGGCTGTCCAGTGGAACAAGCTTCCCTGGCACAGGTGGCAGGCTCTCCAACAGAGGACGCATCCAAGGAAAAATCTGTGCGACCATCCGTCACAGGTGCTCTGTGGTGGGGTGTGTTCTAACTTTGAGAAGGGCCAGAAAATCCCACAGGTTCAGAAGGCACAGAGCGCAAAGAAACATCTGTTAGAGAAACAGGGACGTGGTACTGCTTTCAAGTTCAGTAGGGAGGCAGCTTCCCCTGGAAAAGAGACAGAACACCTCGAGAGTGGGGACCGCGTCGATTTCCCCTGGAACACCCAAAGGGCTTCTTGCCCAGGGCTGGGCACGTGGAAGTTTCCCAACGAATGACGGGCAGGAGGTGAGGTAGAGGGGCATTGGCTGGAGAATTGGAAAGCCGTTCTAAGCTCAGCCATGACCAAGCTGGGCGATTGCTGTGGGTTCACTTTCTTTCCTGGGGTCCGTTTCTTCAGCTAATTATGCAAGGATATATTCTAGATGATTTCTTAGGAAAAGTTAGTATGCTAATTAAAACACCACAATTCGCACCAAATCTGTTTATAGCATAATCAGATCATAAACACAAACATTATTTAAAATATAAAAATTAGTGACCAGATGGAGCAGATTGAGTAGACTCTTCAATTCTGAAGGCTTTTGTTTGAATAAAAAAAGTCATGAATTTTACATTTGATTCCCTTTACCTGAGGGAAAATGCTGACTATTCCCTGAGGGAATATGTTGGAACCAGGTTGCATTCAATAAAAATCACATTAAGTTGATCTGGGCTTAATCTGCCTGTGGTCAGCACCCACCCCATTCACAATTTCTCATGAACACAATTTCTCTTGGGGTCGTTTGACATGTATTGCTTTGCCTTGCTTAAGAGTGTGGGTCCTGGAGCCTGACCGATCTTGTTTAAAACCCCTGCTCCATTTTAATATTATTAAAAATGACCATAATACCCAAAACAATTTACAGATTTAATGCAGTCGCTATCAAAATACCCATGACGTTCTTCATAGAAATGGAAAAAACAATTCTAAAATTCACATGGAACCACAAAAGACCCCCAATAGCTAAAGCAATTGTGAAAAAAAGGAACAAAGCTGGAGGCGTCATACTCCCTGACTACAGAGCTGTAGTAACCAGAACAGCATGGCACTGGCATACAAACAGACACACAGACCAATGGAACAGAATAGAAAACCCAGAAACAAATCCACATATTTACAGCCAACTCATTTTCAACAAAGGCATCAAGAACATACACTGGGGAGAGGACAGTCTCTTCAATAAATGGTGCTAGAAAAACTGGATATTCACTTGCAGAAGAATGAAACTAACCCCCTACGTTGTCACTTACAAAAAGCAACTCAAAGTGGATTATTAACTGTAAGACCAAAACTATGAAACTACTGGTAGAAAACCTAGGGAAAATTATTCAGGATGTTGGTCTGGGCAATGAGTTTATGGGTAAGCCTTCAAAAGCACAGGCAACAAAGCAAAAATAGACAAACAGGATTATATCAAACTAAAAAGCTCCTGTACAGCAAAGGAAGCAATCAACAGAGTGAAGAGACAACCTGGAGGATGGGAGAAAATATGCAAACTATTCATCCAACAAGGGATTAGTATGCAGAATATACAAGGAACTCAAACAAATGAACAACAACAAAAACCCAAATAATTTGATTAAAAAATGAGCAAAGGGTTTTATTGCTATCAACTGGGCAATGGCTTCTTCATTTCCCTCTGGGCACTTAACACTGCTTATGGTGGCCAAGGCCAGTGTGCTCAGTCTTCAAGTTCATGTGGCCGTTGCATGATGTGGAGGATTTGAATTTCAAGAGATGAACAAGGAGAGGAAGGCAGGCTGCACGTTGCAGGATGTTCTGTAAGTCTTGCCAGGAAGCTTGGCTGCATCCTAAGCAGAGGAAGATGTGCAGTGGTTTGAGGCAAGGGAATGATGTAATTGCTTCCCAGGAATTCTGGCTGTTGTGCAGAGAGTGGGTTGGGGCAGGGGCCCTGAGGCAGGCAGCCCGCTTAGGGAGCTGTGCCGGTGGTCTGGGTAAGAGATGGTGCTGGGTTGGGCTGGGGTAAGGGCCGGGTAGGAGGGAAGAGGAACAGACACCCCCTGTTCTGTACTTTTCAGGTGTGTTTTATCTGTGAAGTGTGTCAGGCCAGTTCTGCGTTCATTTACAGAACAGAGTGAGAGAAAGGGCAGTGACAAAGCAGTCCCCAAGTACGAACTTGCCATCTCTGTGTCCCCAGAGAAGGCTGCATGACCTTGGGGTGAAGTGAGTTGTGTCAGGAGGAGTCTTATCCATGTTGGTCTCTGCTGGCACACTGTTCTCTCGCCCAAGAGCTTCTGTCTTCGTAAAGGTCTGGAACTAAGTAGGGCATGGACTACTGTCCCCATTTTTGCCCTCATTTTGTGGCACCCCAGGGCATTCTCCCTCCCCGTCATGTGGTCGTCTCCCTGCCTGGGATCTCCACCGCCGTCTGCCTGACACACTCGCTTCCCCCCGGACCTGAAGTGGGGCTGCAGCCTGGTCGTTTCCAACCGCCAGGGCCTGCGCACACCTGCCGAGGTTTCATGGAGTTGGCACGTCGCGGAGTTTGCTGGCCAACGTTCCTCCAGATGAAGGGTCCTCCCTGATGTGCCCGCCACGTGGGCAGCGTGGTGAGCCGCCCCTTCCTCCCGGTCGCCCCCCCCCCCCCATGTCTCCGTCGGATCTCCCTAGGGGTCCCTTCTCTGACTCGCCCCAGCCCACCGTTGCTGTTAATCCGGCATTTCGTTCTGTCCGACGTCACAGTGTGGTCACGCGTCTGTTTTACTCGCTCAGCTGTGAGGCCCTTGACGACAAGTGGCTGTGGGTTTTATTCAACTCGACATTCCCTTAGCCTCCGACGCATGCCTGGCACCGAGCAGGTGGCGGCGTGAGCGAGCGAGGGAAGGACGGAGCGCGTGAGCGGTCGCTTTCCTTGTGGCAAAGCCCCTCCCCCCTCAGCGGGAACCTGCAGCTCTGGGACTGCGTCTGCCCCACCCTTCCCACTGGCGCCTGCGCACACAGTGGGGCCGCTCCTCCCTTCCCAGTGGCGCCTGTGCACACAGTGGGGCCCCTCTGCCCTTCCCAGTGGCGCCTGTGCACACAGTGGGGCCGCTCCTCCCTTCCCAGTGGCGCCTGTGCACACAGTGGGGCCCCCTCTGCCCTTCCCAGTGGCGCCTGTGCACACAGTGGGGCTGCTCCTCCCTTCCCAGTGGCGCCTGTGCACACAGTGGGGCCCCCTCTGCCCTTCCCAGTGGCGCCTGTGCACACAGTGGGGCTGCTCCTCCCTTCCCAGTGGCGCCTGTGCACACAGTGGGGCCCCCTCTGCCCTTCCCAGTGGCACCTGTGCACACAGTGGGGCTGCTCCTCCCTTCCCAGTGGCGCCTGTGCACACAGTGGGGCCGCTCCTCCCTTCCCAGTGGCGCCTGTGCACACAGTGGGGCCCCCTCTGCCCTTCCCAGTGGCGCCTGTGCACACAGTGGGGCCGCTCCTCCCTTCCCAGTGGCGCCTGTGCACACAGTGGGGCCCCCTCTGCCCTTCCCAGTGGCACCTGTGCACACAGTGGGGCTGCTCCTCCCTTCCCAGTGGCGCCTGTGCACACAGTGGGGCCGCTCCTCCCTTCCCACTGGCGCCTGTGCACACAGTGGGGCCGTTCCTCCTTTCCCAGTGGCGCCTGCGCACACAGTGGGGCTGCAGCCGGCTGCTTTCTGTTCTTCAGAGGCGCAGCCTGCCCCTGCCAAGCTCCTTCCCGCTGTCGGGCCGTCACACTTCTCCCCCTGGCGCCTGGGGTCCTTGGCCTCGTTTCTTTCCACAGTGCGTCTTCCTTGTCATTTGAGTCTCAACTCCAATGTCACCTCAGAAAGGCCTTTACTGACCACTCAGTGTAGGGAACCGCCTCCCCACCCTTATCTCTCTGGGCTGAATTCTGGGTGATTTCCTCAGATCTGCCTTTTAGTTTGCTAAATCCGTCTTCATCTGTGTCTAGTCTGTGGTTTAGCCTGTCTGTAGAGGCCCTCTGTCAGGCGCTCTGTTTTCATGAATGGACCATATGGAATATTCTTACTTTGAAGTCCTTTCTAGGGTCCCCATTGCATGGAATCTCCACGAAGAGTTTTCCTGTTTTTTTGCTCCTGCTGTTCATCTCTCAAAAGTTGGGTATCTTTGTAATTGCTATAACTTTTTAAATGTAATTTTACCAGGAATTATCATCTGTTGGTGACCCACATGGCTTTTGGAGGTGACCCTATGGAATTTATTAATTCTTGAACAGTTAAGACATTCATTCCTTGGTGAATGTATGATCTATTCAAGAATTTGGGTATCAACGTCATGTATGATGTAGGCAAGGAATGATGATTTCTTGTGTTTGATGTCACTAACTTGCTTCTAGTGACAGTTGCTAGAAGTTTACTTTTCTGCTTTGTCCTTAGACTGGAGCATCACTCAGTGTGGGGGTACCCAGATGCCGGGCGCTTAATGCACGAGCTGAATGCTTAAGAATCCCCAGCTAAATACGTGACAAGGGGACTCGGAAACACGGATTTCTGAGGTTTGCATCATGCACACTGAGTCCATAAATCTGGATTGAACCCAGGAACTCGAGTTCTTATAAAGTTCTCCAAGTGATTCTGGTGTATAGTGAAGTTTGGGGACCAATGGTGCTAGAAGCTTTGAGGATTTGAATTGGGCTTGTTTTTGTCTTGCTCATTCCCTCCCAAAACAGATGGCTTCATGTAGAAGCCACGCTGGCTGGGGTGTTCCCTTTAAGAACCTGTGTCCTTGCTTTTTTGGTTTCAGGAAAGAAGACAGCATGGAGCAAACACAGCAGAGGTGGCCCCGTGATTTGCAGTCCTTCCAGAGGGCCAAATTACAAGCCAAACAGCCACCTTCCTATCTCAAGCCACCCATGGGGGACGTTTCTACTTTGCGATGCCAACCAGGGGACCAAAGAGATGGCTATTGACTGTGAGAAGCCTGTACGTATTGGTACAGGGTGGGTGGCAAGAGCCTGGGTCTGGGGTCCCAAGGATCTGCTGGCTCTGCCACTTCTAAGCGGTGTCACCTTGAACAAATCACTTACCTTCTTCCAACATCCTCTTCTTCATCTGCTCGAGGGTCCTGATGCCTGCTTGACAGTTTTGCTCTGAAGACCAAATGAGCTAATGGCTGGAAAGGTGCCCTGGACGCTGCAAGATTCCTCCCCCTGTCGGGGTGCCGTTGCGTCTGGAGACGCAATTCCTTCTCTTCCCGCCCACTTCCCTGGTGGCTGCCCAGGAGCAGGCGCTGCTGTGCGGACTTGTTGTGTTTACAGTTCCATAGTTTCCACCCAAGACGGGGCACCAGGGGGTGGCAGGATAACGATTTTAAAAAATAATCGTAGTCACTGTGATGTTCTAGAGCTCTTGCAGAAGCCTGGGCTAAGATGGAGTTCCCAACCAGTGCAAAAAGTTGTACACATGTGGCACTTTCCTATGGAGGGGCCATGGAGTTCATCAGATTCTCAAATTAGACTGGAACCCCTAAGGGTCCAAACACCCCTAGTCCAGGTGGAAAGGACTCCTAGGGAGACTAGAGACCCAGCTCTGCCTCTAACTTGCTAGTGACTTTGAGGCTGTCCTTTGGCCTCTATGGGCCTCAGCTCCTCATCTGTAAAATGGGTGCAACCACATGCCTTCCAGTATCTCTCCCAGCTGTGACAGCTGATGAGTCTGCCGCCCCTCCCTGCATCATGCCCTACATGGGGCCTGCCTTTTGTTGAGTTCCCACTGAGTGGCAGGGGGAAGGTTCCAAACCCAGTCTACTTGCTTCTGGTGTAAGCGAGAGCTCTTCATTCCTAAAACCCATCACTTCAGGCAACTTGTGTCCACGGATTGCCCCCAGCCAACCACAGCACCCCAAGCACCCCCAGCACACAGCCTCATTCAGCTCCAGTTGCTGTCAAAGAGCATCGAGGTCCAGTTACTGTGATCGGACCAAGGGATCTGCTCCCTGGGCCATGTCCCTGTGAGCTGCAGGACTGTGAGGCCAGCTGACTCAGGCAGCCAGGAGGGGGCTGACGGGGACATTCGAGATCTCAGCATGCCCCAGGAGGATGCAGTAAACATCGAGCATCTGCATGGGGAAACCTCAGTGTTTTCTGGCCCCGGCTGCTGTGGGACCGAGGGTGCCGGCAGGAAGGCAGGCCTGATGGATGGAGTCAGCCACGGTGTCTCGGACTCAGCAGAACCTGGGGTGGTGGTCAGCGAGGGGTGAGCAACAGGCAGCCCCCAGCCCACGGCATAGACCTGAGAGAGATTTTAGCCCACAGTGAGCACCGGCTGGCCCCTGGGCCAGATGTGGCCCACAAACGTGTCTTGTTTGGCTCCTATCTTTTTCCCTTAATTGTGGTAAAATATGCATAACATAAAACTCACCATCATAACCATTTTAAGTATCCAGTTCGGTGGCATTAAGTGCATTCTCATTGTTTTGCAACCATCACCACCATCCATGTCCAGAACTTTTCCATCTTGCAAAATTGAAACTCTATGTTCATTAAACACTGACTCCCCATTGCCCCTCCCCCAGCCTCCAGCACCCCCCGCTCTCTGTCTCTATGAATTTGACCCCTCTAGGGACCTCATATAAGTGGAATCATACAGTATTTGTCCTTTTGTGACTGATTTATTTCACTTACCGCAATGTCTTCAAGGTTCATCCATGTGGTAGCACGTGTCAGAATTTCCTTCCTTTTTTAAGGCTGAGTGATACTCCATCGTGTGTGCAGACCACTCACCTGTCAACGGGCCTTTGAGTCGCTCTCGCTGTTCAGCTATTGTGAACGACGCTGCTGGGAACATGGGTGTGCAAATACCTAGGTTGTATATTTTAGTGTTGGAATCAGCAGGTGACATTTGAAAATCAAGAGATTTATTATAAAAGTCTGGATTTCTGGCTTCTCTTGGAAATTCAGTGGATCTAGCAACATTGGGTCTCTATCTCCGTGGCCACAGTCAGGGGAGAATGAGACCAGTCTGGCCCCTCCCCACGGAGCGGCACTCCAGCCCAGGGGGCCACAGGCTCCCCCAGTGTCTTTTCCTCCACACACTACGTCGCCTGCCTGGTTTCCATAGGCTGTGCTTGGAGACACATGCTCAGCACCCTAATGTTATGGCAGAAATGCAGAGGCCCAGAGAGGACAGTGACCTGGGCCCAAGGTCGGACGGGCTGGAGAGTGATGCAACTGCGTTCATGCAGGAGGGGCCTGGACTGGGTGTCACAGAACCCTGGTTCCACTTGCAGTTCTGCCACCTGCCTGTCCCAGTGGCCTGAGGCAAAGCCCTTAAACTTTCTGTGCCTGAGTTTCCTCCTTTGGAGGAAAATGGGAGGAATGGCGCCTTCTTCGGCAGCCTCATGAAGTGCAGAGAAGACAGGAGAGCACGTGTGTGGGCTGCAACGTGTGGGGCACCATTAAGGGCACGTGCCATGCTGGGCAGCTCCGAGTTGGAGATCTGTTTCCTCATCTGCAAAATGCGAAGACGGACCCCTTCTCGCCGACAGGGCTATTCTGACAGTCAACTGAGGCAGGGAAAGTGAGGCTCCAGCAGAGGGCTTGGCACCCAGCAGGTGCTTCACAAATGCTACTTTCTAACAGGTGAAGCCATGTCCTAGGGCTGCAAATGCGCTTTCCCGCAGAGCACAACCCAGCAAGAGCCATGATATTGTGGGAACCACTGGCTTCAGAGACCATCAGGCTGATTTCAAAACCTACCTGCATTTTACCTGCTGAGGGCACAGGCAGGTCAGCCCACCTCTCTGATCTGTAAACTCTTCCATTGTTAAGTGGAGGAAACATCACTGTCCCTGACAGCACAAGGTGAGATGAGAAATGGAAGGTGCTTGGCACATAGTAGATGCTCAATAAAATTTAGTTCCCTTCCTTGCCTTCCCAAGCAGAAATCTGCCTCCTAGGCCAAAAGGATGGCATGTTTTCCAAATCTTTCCAAAAAGGGGGGGACAAGGAAAAATGTGGTTTTCAGCTTCCCACAGAGGTTTGTCACTCACTGGGTTTCATTTATTCATTCAATCAATAACTATTCATTGGCCACCACTAAGTGCCAGGCACCACTACAGGTCCTGGAGTTTTAGGAGAGAACAAAGCAGATCAAATCCCTGTCCTTGTGGGCAGGCTCAGGTTAGTCAATTGGTGGGTCAGTAGATAAGTGCTCATTAAGTGCCATTTCTGAGCTGGCTTTCCAGGGGCCCTGGCTTTAGCTTCAAGGTTCATCTGTTGCTGGATGTGAATTTCCTCCTTATCTGGACCCCACCTGCTTCTCTGCCAGTCCCAGATGGCATGCCTGCCCTGGGCCGCAGACCACTGCCACCACTGGTCTTTCTACCCACTTGCGGTGCTTCTGTGACTATCTCTGTCCTTTCCAGAGTCCCCAAGGGAGGCCTCTGAGCCACCTCCGGGCCCAAGAAGCACCCATGGGGTGTACAGTCCATCCCACTGCACACAAGACACCCTTAGCGGCCAGGTGTGGACCCCCAGCAGAGCCCCGCCTCTTATTTTACCTTTAGGCTTTGAATGAAATGGGAAATGAATGGAAAAGCACTTTGTAAACTCTTAAGTTCTGCACAACTGTGCAAGATGGTGCTATTTGACTTTCTTCTAGAGAAGTGGCAGAGACCACCTGGTTCAGGAGAAAGAGGTTAGGGTTTAAAACCAGAATAGCTAGGCTGCAGTCTGGGTTGTGCCACTGCCTGGCTCAGAGACCAGGGAAAGTGACTGCCCCTCCTCAGTTTACTGGCCTGGGAAACGGAGGTAACCGAATACCTGCCTCAGGCCCTGCTGTGCACGTGGATGGAAACCTAGATGGGAACTCACCTTGCAGACTGAAGTGTTGTGTATACTCTTCATTCATGTCATTAATTTACTGCATGTTTATTATACACCTACTGCATGCCATTACGAACAAGGTGATCTGTCATATGACAATTTGAAAAAAAGTCCCCAAGCTAAGGAAGAAAAGAATTGCTTGTCAGATGGTTGTACTGCACATTCATAGATTATGATTAGCAACAGCCAGCAAGTTGGCATGGCAACGTTTCCCCATGAACCGCGAGGCAGTGTTCCTAAAATAGGTATGTCGGAGGTGTGGTGGCGGCGGAGACACGCGGAGGCGGCGTGGCCTGACTGCTCTGCAGACCGGCATGGGCTGTGCTCAGTGTCATGCCATCGCCCTTCCCAGGTGGCCAGCAGAGCAGGAATCGAGATCACAGGTCTGGAAACAGCCACCGTTAGAGCAGGGAGGGCCTTAGACTTCATCTAGGGCACGTGCCCTTCCTGTCCCCGTTTTACAGGTGAGGAAACTGAAGTCCAGAGAGGTTGACTGACACCCATGGTCAGGGCAAGGCACTTGGTTGCAGAGGGAACTGAACCTGGTTCTGATGTCTGTTATGGACGGTTGTCCAACCCTGCCACAAGGCAGGCTCCTCTGATTCAGAATTCTAGACCTGGGTTCAATGCAATTCATTTTCTAGTGGGTTACAATCTATATGGCATCACCTAGCAGCAGGTATTAGTTTAAGGAATTCTTCCCTTTTGTATAGAATCCATGCTTGCATTTCTCCCGGGGGAAGGCCTGAATCCCAAGATATCTTGGAAACTCATCTCCTTCTTGGCTAGACATAGGGGATTGAGGTTTATACCGGCCCTTTTACAGCCCAGTTTCTCAGTGTCAAATCAAGTAGCAAAGCTATTCAAAGGTTTATGAATCGCTTTGCAATGAGATTATTTTGTGAGTTTTGTTACCCATCATTGCAGAGGACGGGGAACCCAAGTCCTTCCAAAGATGAGTTCCTTTCTCTTTGTTTTACTCAGCAATTTATCGAGTATATTTTGTAAACTCAAAGGGGCTTTGCATCTTCAGGCTGGGGAGTTGGTTTTAAGAGATTCACAGCTCCTGTTTGACTCCAGGGTGAAATTCCACGTTCAGAATGTGAAACTTTTTAAGAACTCAGTCAACTTCTGAGAATAGGGTGCTAGACATTTCTGACATATTTTAGATCCTCAATCTTTTTTTCTGTGTTGAGACAATGCTGTGCAGTGGGGAGGAATCCAGGCTGAGAGTCAAGGTGGGGGGTGTCACATTAGCTCTGCCACTCTCCCCAATTCTCCCCTTCTGGGCCATTTATAGGATATAAAGATTGCACTCTGTAGTGATGATTCTTCTTCCTGGTTGCATGTTGAACTCATCTGCAGAGCTTTTTAAAAGACTGGTGCCCAGGCCTCTCCCCAGGCAACTTAAATCAGGTTGTCTTGGGTGGAGTCCCGGGCAGGGGTCCTTTAGGGGAGCTAACCATCACCCATGGCACCCTAACCCTTTTGCAAAGCTCTCCAGTGATCCCAATGGGCAGGTGAGGGAGAATCATCAATAGACTCACAGTCCCTTTCAATTCTCCCATTCCCTGGCTAATTAAATTCCAAATGGCACTCTGGGTCTCTTCCGTGTTAGACTCATATTTATTTTTTCTCCTATCTAGGAAAGAAATGTGCACTCAGAGTCGACAGGAGGGAACTTCTCATCTTTGGAGTATTTTTGACCATAAGTTGGGTTTGTAACTTTACCTTCAGAGGGCCTTTTAAGCAGCCAGTGGTCCTTGCGGAAATGAAATATGTGATTTGCTATAGCATTGAGTCTGCTGTGGCACAGCCTGAGCGCCGGGCTTTTGGTGGCTGGTCACTGCACAGTCACATGAAAGTTCAGATAATGCAATTGGGTGACACAATAGACACAGTAAATTTGTGTCTTGGGAACAGCTGTTTGCATCCTAAACAGCTGTTTGCACCCAGAGTATCCAGAAATAGATATTCTATGATAGATACAGAGTTACCAGTTGTGTAAGCAGACAGAAGTAGAATTCCATTTGGCCTTTGCATCAATGGCCAACTTCATTCCTACCTTGTTTTGAAATAAATTCTTTGAAATTCTTTGGTGCCTTAAAGAGGTGGAAAAAGAAAAAAAACATGGAGTTTGATAATGTATTTAGTCTTCTTTTCTGTTATAAGACTTTCTGAAAAAAACAAAAACAAAAACAAAAACGATAATTTGTAGGTTGGACCTAAAACTGCTTTCAAGAAGTCAGTAGACGTGGGATTGAAGGCTTGGGCTTTGTTTATCCCGTTGGAACATCCCTAAATCCTATTCTGGTTGCAGCAAGCACAGCTCCCATCTAATTCTGACTTCTGTGTCTTTGGTGTAAATGCAGTAGACAGAGTTATGGAACGACTAATGGAAGAACTGATAGCACAAAAATAAGGTTTTCTTCAACATCATGTTTATCTCTGAAAACATCATCAGGCTGTGCCAACAGGTGGGCTGATGATACCCTTATATGAAGGTGGAACAAGGAAAGAGAAAGACAAAAGAATGTGATTGTTAAAAATGGCGGAACACTTGATATCAACTTTGTATCAATATTTTCTTTTTAAAGTAATACAATATTTGTAAATATGACATTGAAGGTGATGGGGAAATTAATGCCTACACAGTGATGTTATAACCATTAACTTTTTATTAGACTTTCTACTGGGACACGGACAAGGTCTACACCTAACAGAAGTAGGAGAGTAAGTCCGGGCGCTGTGGCTCACGCCTGTAATCCTAGCACTTTGGGAGGCCAAGGCGGGAGGATCACTTGAAGCCAGGAGTTTGAGACCAACCTGAGCACGAGCGAGACCCTGTCTCTACAAAAAAATAGAAAAATTAACGAGGTGTGGTGGCATGCACCTGTAGTCCCAGCTATTCTGGAGTCTGAGGCAAGAGGATTGCTTGAGCCCAGGAGTTTAAGGTTGCAGTGAGCTATGACCACGCTACACTGTAACCTGGGTAACAAAGCAAGACCTTGTCTCAAAAAAATAAAGAAAGAAAGAAAAAGAAAAAAAAAAAAAAAAAAAAACAAAAACAACCAGAGTAGGAGAGTAAGTTCTAGGGCTAGATACCCTGGGTTTGAACCATGGCCTCTGCTGCCAACTAGCTTTGCAAACTTGGACGGTGCATTTACCCCTTTTAGCCTCAAAGTCTTCCAAAAAACAAAGGGCAAGATGTGGGGATCAATGAGATAGCACATGATATAGCACATATTTCTTAAAGCACCCAGCACGTGTTAGTGAATGTCGGGAACCTTCCCTCACCCCTTTGAAAATGGGCTCTGCACAGACACATTTCAGTGGAGACTGGTGCACACTCCACCAACCTGAGGACTAAGATGAACTCTTCCACAGTTCAGGTTTTCACAACCAGCTTTTGATGGTCAGGCAGAAAAGGGGCATGGGTGTGTCACTGGCAAAGCAATGAGCAAGGCTTGCGAGTTCATTTTGATAGAACCTCTGTGGTCTCCTCACTTCCTCCAGGTTGAATCCTGGACAGAAATCACCTGAAAGCTGTAAAGCACAGACATCAGTTTGGAAATTGTGAACTTCCTCGTTGGATCCCCAATGCACAATAATTCTATACCATGCAGTTGCATGAATCTAGGAGGATGCCTACACGTCTAAATTAATAAGTCTAAAGGCCAGATTTTTGCTAGTCCAAGTCCTGTTCCTCCCACCAGTGAGACCTCTTCCCTATGAATGCTCCTCCGCAGGACGCTCCTGGGGTCCTGGGCAGTGAGCTGTCCCCTGCTGCTGCCTGCGGTGCAACGAAAAGAGCGGTCAGTCCTCGGAGAGGCTCATCAGATTCCTGGCCAGTTGTGAGTCGGGCTCAACCCTTCCTTTGGGATTTTTCAGAATTTGTAATGATTGCTTAATCCTGTCTAAAATAGGCTGGCATTTTCTCTTGTTATCGAAATGTATTTTTCTATGTTAGTTAAATGTATAATTTGTGTAATTTTGTACATTAAAATGTATGCTTTTTCACAATTAAAAGTTTTTCTCCCTTTTGAATGTTTAATTTATTAATGGTTTGTTACAAAATGTTGTATACCCTGACATAACACAAAAAGACAATGAATCCAGGACTCTTCTCAATTTTTGGTGGGGAATAAGTTATTTTCTCAGTAGTTAAATCTGTGCACAAACAATTGTTTCCCTTTATGGTCCATTATATGCCTATATTCCTATTGCTGCTTTGACAGATTACCATGAACCCAGTGGTTAAAAGCAGCACACATTTATTATCTTATAGTCTGAAGGCCAGAATTCCAAATGGGTCTTGCTGGGCTGAGTTCCTCTGCAGGTGACCGCACTCTCTGGCTCATGGCCCCTCCCTCCAGCTTCAAAGCCAGCATCGTGGCATTTCAGATCTCTCTCTACCTCTGACCTCTGCTTCTATTCTCTGAGATCTCCTTCTCTGATTCTGACTGTTCTGCCTCTTTCACTTAAAAGGACGCTTGTGAGGCTAGGTGTGGTGCCTCATGCCTGTAATCCCAGCACTTAGGAAGGCCAACGTGGGAGGATTGATTGAGACCAGGAGTTTGAGATCAGTCTGGGCAACATAGCAAGACACCATCTCTACAAAAATAAAAAACTTACCTGGGCCTGGTGGTGTGAGCTACTTGGGAGGCTGAGGCAGGAGGATTACTTGAGCCCAGGAATTCAAGGCTACAGTGAGCTATGATTGTACCATGCACTCCAGCATGGGTGAGAGAGTGAGACTCTGTCTCAAAATGGAAACAAAAAAAAAGGACTTGTGATTACATTGGATCCACCAGATAATCTAGGATCATCTCCCTATCTCAGGATCTTTGGTTTAAGCACACCCACAAAGACCTGCTTGCCGTGGAGTAACACATGCATCGGTTCTAGGGATTAGAATGTGGACATCTTTGAGGCCATCATTCTACCTACCACAATCCCCTATGTCCTGAAAATCAGACATTCAGAGTCAAACGGGCCTGGATTGGAACTGCATCTCTGTCAGTTGCTGGCCACATAACTTTAGGCAGCTTGCTCAACTTCTATAAACCTCTCTTCTCACATCTAAGGTAAGCACAATGGTCCATTACTCGCCTTGCAGATTTGCTAAACGTATTATACATCATGGCAATAAACTACAATTCCCTTTCCTTCATTTTTTGAAAACATTTTTTTTACAACTAATGCCATTAAAAAATTTTTTTTTGGTCTGTCTGAACAAAATTTGCATTGGACCTGATCTGGCCTCTCTTATCCTCTCTCTGCCGCCATCTGACACGTCCCTTTCTGTTCTCTGCAGTCAGCCTGGAAGGCTTCATGGTCTCACAGGATGAGCTCAAGGTTTGTCCTTCACCAAATGTTGTGGCGTAATTCACTTATGAGAACCTTTTCCCTGCAGGACTGGGGCACTTGGAGGGCAGGGTGGGGGGTTCCTCAGGCTTCCTGGGCTTCCTCTTCTGCTCTCTGCCAGGCTTTGCTCTGCTCGGCCTCCCTGCAAGCTGGTGGGTGCATTTCCTAACTTATACCCTGGAGGTTGTTTCCTGCCTCCCTCTCTCTGCTAGGCTTGGGTTACTGGCCTTAAGGTGAAATGCAATGTTGTGGAAACGGCTCAGACAAACCTGAGTTGAAATCCCAGCTCAGTCACTTTCTGGTTGTTAACTTGAGCAATGGGTTTAAGGCTTGTCATCCTCAGCATTCCAGCCTGAAGAGGGAGGTGGCATGGTCTGCCACATGGGGCTGCTGAAAATGCCTACAGTGTGTAATGCAGAGATGAACGATGCCCACAAAGCCACTTATGCATGGCCGACGTCTCACGAGCATCGGATCTCCTTTGCAGGGGGAGAGAGGAGTGATGAGGAGGGATAGCAATTCTGTGACAGCAGTGGGTGCCCCAAATGCGTGTTGGATGAACATTGAGTGATCAGTTGCCCAAGATTGCACAGAGAACAGGATTCTAACTCAAACATCTAGACTCTTCTGAATACACCAGGTCCATTCATCTCTCCTCTCCCACTGGGACTGCCTCAGTCAGGCTTCTCAGGGAGAGAAAAGCATCGCAGTTAAGGCATCAGACTACCATGTTGAATCCTAGCAATCTCACTTGCCAGCTGTGACCCCGGGAAAGTTATTTATGCCTCTGAACCTCAGCCTCCTTGTCTGTAAAATGAAGCTAAAATGGTACCTCAGAGGTTGCTCTGAGGCATAAAAGAGTCCCTGTATGTTCAGTGCCCACAAGGGTCCCTACTGTGTAGCAAACTTTCGTGAGTGGCTGCTGTTAGTATCCCTTCCTGCTTCTTCATGAAGACAGCTGTTTCTCAATTCCTTCCCTAGATCACTCCCTCTAGTCTTGAGAATTGCCCAGCTCTTTCTCACAATGGAAAAGGTTTTTTTTTTTTTTAAAAAAAGTAGTAAGATCTCCATCACCATCGGCAAAGCCCGGGAGACTGTCTTCTCAAGACATTGAGAGCAGATTCAAGTGTGAAGTAGGAGGATTGACCTCAAAAGTTCTAACTCAGATTCCTGGATTTTCTGATATTTCTATGGGTTAAGTCACTATAAATATTTGTGGAGCTTTAGAAGTTTCTATGTGGTCTTCAACACGAAATTTCCTTGCCTGAGAATAGTATTTCACAGGACAGGCAGACATTTTCATAATGGAAAACACATGCAGCCTGGAGTCCTTTGGGCCTCAAGAGGACCGTCTGTGACAGAAATGTGTGCAGGGTACAGGAGGGAGGGACAAGAGGAGGGAGGAGCCAGGATGTGGGTGGGTTGGGTAGAAGACAGTGGATGCAGGGTATGGGTGAGATACTTTCTGTTCTTGTGTTCAGCATTCTCTCCCCATAAAAATACACATTTGTTGAAGGCAGAGACTTTATAAATATTCATGTGTCCCCCATACTAGTCTCTCTCAGGCACAGCAAATGGACTTGCTACATGCCCACTGAGCAGATGAGCCCGAGATCCAAGGCTGGCTGAGTGGCTGTGAGATCCGGGCAGAGGCAGCTGCTTTCCTCCTCCTTGCCTATTTCCTCATCTGCACAGTGGGGAATGACAGTATCTCCCTACTGCACAGACTCGCTTGTTCTAGGGCTGAAAGACAGTAAATGCAAGGAGGTGTCAGCTGAGGCCATGGATCCGAGGTTCCCAGAGTCCTCAGTCCATGGGTCCCAAGAGTCACAAAAAGAGTGTGAATCAAGCTGTCTGTCTGGGTGTGTCAGGGCTTGGCCAGGCTGAGCTCATGCGCGGCCAGGTGCTGAAGGACAGCTCCCAGAGCTGGGAGACGGGAAGGGACTTTCCCAGGTCCCCACCCCATCCTGACTCAGCCCGTCTGGACTCGCCCGCCAAGGGTGTTGACAGCTGGCGATTCCGCCTGTCCAGAAAGTGCAGCTGGAACCACTAGGTCCCCCGGGGGCTCTTAGGCCCCTCTGCCTGCTAATCATGGAGAAACGAGGGAAAGTGTCCGGAGGAGGCGCATGGAGCCTGGTCTCAGAAAGGGCAGAGCAAAGCCTCTGTAGAACCACCCCAGGTCTCTGCGCTCTCCCCCATGCCCTAGTCAGAGGAACCCTGGGACTCCCAGGCTGCAAGCTCCAGGCGCAGCAAGAGTAAGCTCTACCCGGGATCTGGGAGGTTCCCCTAGAATGGAGACTATTTGGGTGACTGCCAGGCGCATGTGTGTGTCGTGTGTGCAGTAATCTATCTCTTTGTGTGTCTTTTTCTGGAGCCTTTCTATTTAAGCTTCCAACTTCCCTTATTTCTGGCGTGGATTTGTGTGTGGGCGTTCTCTCGAGAGTTTATGAGTGCATGCGTGTGAAGTTGCCTTATGAGTCCGCCTTTGGAACTGGCATGTGAAAATTTCTTTGTCATGCAGTGTTACTGGAGTGAGCATCGTGTACGTGTGTGAGTCACTGGTTCACGTGCAAGAGTGTATTTCTCTTGCGCGCCTGTGGGAGTGTGCTACTAGCACGTCCCTCTTGTGGGCGGCACCAGCCTTCCTGGCCCTTAGCATCCCTGGGTATATCGTATGAGCGCTTTTTGTCTCCTTCCTCCTCAGAAGGTCAGTTCCAGGAGGGCAGGGACTTGGTCCATTTTTGTTCATGACCCTGTCCCCAGTACCTACAACAGTGCCAGGCACTAGTGAGCACTCTATAAACTAGTGTGGAGTGAATGAATGGTGTGCCCAATGTGTGTGTCTCTTGGTTGTGCAATTAGTCTTGGTGCGATGCTGTGTATGCATGCTGTTGTGTGACAGTGAGAATTTCCTGTGTGTGTGTGTACTGAACTCAGAATGTGCACAAGCATCTATGCGTATGTGTGTGCAAAATTGTCTATGGTGTTTGTAAACGAGCCTGGGTCTCGGGAACGTGTGTGTAATTGACTCTCGTGTGTGAATCAGCACGGTTGTGCATCTTGCACGTGTTTGGTGTAATTGGTGCGAGGGCATGAACCTGTGTGTGCCTCCAGAGTGTGTGTGCACGTGTGTGCCGCTCGCTCTTCTCGCGCCCTGCGCTCCGCCGGGGGGCGGGGAGTAGGGGTGCAGAGAGGGCACTGCGGTTCTGCCGCCCGCCCTCCGCGCTGCGGCTCCGGCACGTCACCATCGCTCTCCGCCCCAGCCGCGGTCCCCGCCCCCCGGTCCTTTGTAGCCGGCCATTGCGCTAGCCCGCAGCCGCCTGGAGGCCCCGCCCCAGCCCCGCCCGCGCCCCGCCCCGGCGCGCGCCCCGCCCCGCCGCTCCCCTCCCCTGGCCGCAGTCGCGCCAGGGCCGCCGCGGGCCCGCACCGAGGCGCGGAGCGCGGCGCACGGCGGTGGCGAGGGCCGCGGGCGGGTGGCCGGCCTGGGACCGGGATGGCGGACCGGCGGCGCGCGTGGAACACGGAGGACGACCTGCCCGTGTACCTGGCGCGGCCGGGCAGCGCGGCGCAGACCCCGCGCCAGAAGTACGGCGGCATGTTCGCCGCGGTGGAGGGCGCCTACGAGAACAAGACCATTGACTTCGACGCATACAGCGTGGGCCGCCGCGGCTCGGCGCGCACGCCGCGCAGTGCTGGCCGGCCCGACGCGGTCGGCCTGCCGGGACCCGGCGGCAGCGAGGACACGGCCAGCGACGTGAGCGAGCCCTCGGGCTCTGCGGTCAGCTCCCCAGGCGAGCGCGACGAGCGGCCGCCGGCGCTGCACATCCGCTGCCCTGCACCCCGCGACCTGCCGCTCGGCCGGGACAATGGCCAGGTACCCTCGGGGCGCGCGCGGGGCCGGACGTGGGGGGGCGGGGCCCTCGAGGACCCTGGGCGGGGACCTCCCGAGGGCAGTGCCGGGGCAGTAGTGCTGGGGTCGCTGCCACCAGGCTTGAGAGAGCCACAGAAAGGCCCCTCCCCCACCTTATCATACAGGAGGTTGTGCGACTCGGTCAGGGTTGGCCGTCACAGTCCGTGTGACTCCGAAGGGACCTCTGAGGTCCCGTCCCGGCTCCTCTTCTGCAGAAAGGGAGAGCGAGGCTGTGAGAGGGGAAGTAAGTTGGCTAAGGCTGCCGCATGGACCCTTAAAACGCTAAGGGACCTCTGGGATGAATCCAGCCCAGGGCCCCCCATTCTGTTTTGTGAAAAGAACGAGAGCTCCGCTCCGTATTCGTCCATTCATCTATTCACTTACTCTACAGTAATTATAGAGCACCTACTGTGTACCCGGCGCTGGGATGGGAGAGGCTCAGCGAACCATCTGCGGCTTCAAGCTGGAAGGAGCATTTTTCCTGAGGGTCTCTCATGCTTTCTGGGGGAAGGATGTGGTTACAGATTGAGGTCGTCTGGCAGTTAGAACCAGTATCCCCGCCCAAGCGCTGCTGTCGCCAAGGGCTACTCCTGAGTCCCACAGCACGACACCACTGTGCCCACAGAGCAAGTGGGAGGTAGAGCTGGGATTTGAACTGGGGTCTCTAGACTTGGGGTTATTTTCCGCCTGAAAGGGGAGGTCGTTAGGGGAGGGAACGCCAGGACTTAGGCCCTGTGGGTCTTCTCCCTCCAGCTGCGGGTCGCCAGGGAAGAGGGGAAGATGGTGGATAGACAGCATAGCCTCTGGATGGATGGGCGAGAGGCAGAGCCAGGTGCTTGGAAGACGGAGCACCCGATGGCGGGAGCTGTCGTGGTCCAGGACCCCGTGCCTGAGCGCTGCCAGGTGCCAGGCCCCAGGGAGCCAGCCTCCGGCTCAGCAACCTGGCTCCACCCTCCAGAAATTCCCAGGCTAGGGTGAGCGACAGATTCATTGTGGGAATTAAATCAGTTAATGCCGGTAGGCAGTGAGCATTCAATAAATGTTTGTTATTGACTTTTATTATCATTATCATTTTAATTCACCATTCCCCCCTTAAATGCTATGAGAGACAGGCAGTGAGCCCGGAGAGAGGCAGAACTTGACCCAGACAGAAATCTGGGAGGGCTTCCTGGAGGAATAGGAGCTGGGGACTGGTAGACGCAGTAGTGGATCTCCTCCCTCCCCTGTCCCATCGCAGGTGGCTCTTTCTGTGGCTTTGGAGCTCTCCGTGGTCCTGAACCCTGCGCCTTGCAGTGGGGAGGTCTACAGCACGGGTGTGTGCGGTGGGGGTGGTAGCGAGGGAGGAAGATGGTGAGAGGGCAGTCGCCTGTTCCCCACCCCTTCTTTAGCTCCTCCTGCCCATCCCCTTTCTTGGTGGCCCGACTTCACTTGGGAGCTAAACTCCCGAGCCCGACTGGGAGGCTTCAGGGCCTCGGGCAGAGAATCGGGGGCCAGAACAAGGGAATCGGGTTCCAGCCAAGGCGCTTGGCCTCCTGGAGCCTCAGCTTCTCCGTCTGTGACATGGGGGTGGCCGTCATCCCCTAGCCTCCCGCAAGGCGTAGTGGAGAGTCGGGGAGGAACTAGCGCTTTGTGCTGGGCCCAGAGCTGTCCCGAGGCGAGTCCCTACTGCAGCTGCAGTCCGTGTCACCAACGTCAGCACCGGCGCCGGGGTCAGCCTAGGCCGTCCTGGAAGCCGCGCCTTGGCGCTTGGGGACGCTGGTCGCCTCACCTCTCGCTCTCCTGTCCCCTTCTCCTTCCTCTCCCTTCTGTGGCCCCTTTGCCCTTTCTCCATAGCTTCTCAGGGACCGGACAAAAGGCAGAGCACCGAGGGCTCGGAAAGCACTCGCGGTTCGGGACTGTGGAGCGGAGGGGCTCGTGGTCTCCCTGGAGGGAGCGTTTTACTTTCTGCGGACCCAGCGGCCGTGGGGCTTGGGTTACAGCGGGATCGGGCTCTGGGGCGGGCCTCAGCGCTCCAGAGCTTTGCGCCGGGTGCCCCGGCCCTTCCCCCGCCCGCGAGGCTCCTTCCTGGGAGGCTGCAGGGTTTTCCGCGGCGCAGGCGCAACGCTTGCTGCTGCCAGTGGCTGAGCGGCCGCAGCGCTTTGTACTGGCGAAGTCTGCTTGGGAGCAGCGATCTGTTTGGCCGGTCGTAGGCGGGTGCTCCTCCCCGATACGCACGTGGTCTCGGCCCCATCGCTGGAGCTCCTCTGCCCAGATCTCCCAACCGACCCCGGGAACGCCCTGAGGCGTGTAACCTAGGACGTAACAACGCTGCGGAAGGGAACGTGGAATCTGAGTCGGGGGAGGGAGGAGTGTCTTCACCCGCAATTCCCGGCCATTGACAGGATTTAGGACACAGCTCAGAGTCGGGGCTTAATGAATGAGTGTAGGGAATGGACGCTGGCAGGGTGTGCTGAGCCTGCCTTCCCGATGCTGCTCTGCTGCAGCCGATGAGTCTTGTACCTGGGGTAACGTCACGTTACCACTGTAAGCCTCAATTTCCCATCTGTAAAATGGGGAAATTATGGCCCAGGTTCCTGGAATACTATGAGCTGCTGATTCTCTGTGAGCCTACAACCCCACCTCATTTTAAGGCCTAGGTATCTCTGGCCTCCTGTTGGGGACTAGGGGGCTGGTCTCTGTGGCTCCAGGCCACAGCTGAGATTCTGGGAGGGGCTATACCAAGCCCAGCCCACCCTCCCTCTGGTTGGTAACCTCAAAGTAGAAAAGATGGGTCATTTTGTAGGGCCTGTGGGTTTGGATTTCACAGGCAGAAACTGAGCAGAGAAGGGGTAGAGGATGCTGGCGTTTTATTCTGCCTGGTGACTTGGCACACCTGTCCAGTGCTGAGGGATCCTGCCGGGGCTCCCCACCTTCCTCCCTTTTCAATCTTTCCCTGTTATGAAGTCTGTCAAGCTGTGACCTGGCTTCCTGCCCACCTCTCTCTGGGGCAACATCTGGGCCATGTGTCCTGGGGCTGGTGTCCACTCTGCTGGGAGGCAGGAGTGTCTTCTTTCTCCTCCTGACCCCCCACCTGTCCCCAGAGGCTGTGGAGACTTTGGTACCAATGGTCTACTCCTCCAGGCACTCCCTGTCCAGTAGGCAAGTCTATGGGGGGACCTGGTGGCCCCAATGCCAGCTGCCATGTGGTGAGGGAGCAGCTGCAGGGGGTAGAGCAGGTCAGCGTTGATTAGGGCCCCTCTCTCCTGTCCCTGCTGTTCCCTCCCCCCGCAGGGAGGCTCCTCCTTAGACACCCTCTGGGAAGGCTGGTTCGTGATGGGATGGAAGGGTGGCAAGGAGAGGCCGCACGGAGGAGAAAGCATTGGAGATGGGGCTGGGAGGATGGGTAACCTTTTGTCTGGGGCAGGCTATTCAGGGAGCGCGTACAGCGCGCATAAACGCTTGGAGTCGGCATGGAAAGGTGCTTGGTCCATTACGGGGAGGCCGGGGGATGGACAAACGGAGGCCGCGGAACGAGAGCCAGGAGGGGGTGGCCGTTGGGCGCGATCCTGGGGGGCAAGAACGCTCCTGGCAGCTTGGGCCGGTCCTCGGCACCCGGCCCCCCTCCCGCACCCCCCCCCCCCGCGCAGATGCTCCGGGAGGCGCCCAGATGCCGTGCCGCACGCCTGTGGCCCTGCCCGCCCGTAGGCCGTCGGGGTCTTTCGGGAGAACCTGCCCACCGCTCGCCCCATCTCGAGAGCGCGGTCCGCCCGCCGAGGGCGTGCGCGCGGGCGGGGGGCGGCAGGGCTGGGCGGTGCGGCGGGGGCGGGGTGGGGATCGGGAGAGAAGCGCTTCCTGGTTCGAGCCGAGAGGGGCGAATCGGGCTCCGCTCCGCGCCGCCGGGAGGAGCTGTGGGCCTGCAGCCCCCTCCCCCGCCCTCGCCGCTCCCTCCTCCTCCCGCCCTCCGCGCCGAGCCGGGCGGTGCTGGCAGCGAGCGGCGGCGGGCCGAGCAGCCGGGCAGCGCGCGGGCAGCCGCGGGCGCCGAGCCTCCGTCCCTCTCTCCAGCCCTCCCGGGCCTTTGTCGCTACGCCCGCGGGGAGCGGGCCGCGAGAGCCCGAGCGAGTCAGACAGCCCGCAGGTCCCGCGGCCGGGCCCAGGGCACCCGAGAGGGCCATGTCTTACCAGGGCAAGAAGAGCATTCCGCACATCACGGTAAGCCGCCCCCGCCCCGCCGCCCTTCTTTGTGGGCTGGGGGTGGTCGCCGTCAGGGTCCAGATCCGCTGGGGGACGGCGGGGGCGGCCCCCGAGGCTTCCTGCGTCGCCACGGGTGGGGCGGGGCCGGTCTCGGCATTTCAGCCCCCTCCCCCCAGCCTCTGGGGACAGTGGTGGGGAGCCCCTCATGGCGGGGCGGGGCTGCAGCCTCGTGTCCCTCTCCCCGCGGGCTTGCAGCCCCCTCCCCCCACGGGATGTGCCGGAGGATGGCGTGGACGCGGAGGATGCGGAGCTGAACAAAAGAGGGAGGGGCGCGGGGGTCCGAACCCCCTCCCAACCCTCGCGCCCGCACGGGGAGGGTGGGCTGAGCCTCCCGCGCGCTGTCCTGGCTCCGTCCCGCGCTTGCCCCTCACAGCCGGGTCCCACCCGCCGGAGGAAGGAAAAAAGACCAAGCGCCGCTCCCCACGGCCGCCCGTGCTGGGGGAGTGGAAGTCCGGAGACTGCGCCATGATGGAAGCGCGGCTCCCACCCTCCCCACAGCTAAAAATAACCTTTTGGGGCAACACTGGCGGCTGCGCCCCTGGAAGGGTTAACGCTGCTGGGGCTGGGCGGCTGGAGGGTGGGGACGGTGGTTGGGGCTGAGCAGTCAGGCTGTGTCCCTGGGTGTGGCCGGAAACAAAGGAACCCCGGGCTTTACGCTTTGTCTAGGAGGTGGGGAGCTGAGGGGCAGCGGCCAGGAGCTAGCTCCTCCACCTGCTCCCTGCCTGGCATCAGAGTGGAGCCAGAGCATTCCTGAGGGATGTGGGCCAGGCCCGTGGGCCTCGGGTGGTCGTGCAGGAGCAGTCGGGGTGTAGGCAGGCTTCTGGGCAAGCGGAGTTCTCCAGGGGGACTCCTGGGGTTGGAGGACAGGAGACCCAGGGTGCTTATCATGTTTGCAGAATTCAGGCTCAGGGACAGCGCTGGGGCACCTGCCAAATGGCAGCCGTAGGTAGGGGCAGGAGCTGGCGTTTTCCACTAGGCTGCCCAGTGGATTGTAGACCTTGTCTTATTGAATCCTGGCAACAGTCCCTGGAGGGAGGCCTTGTCCCTGTAAAGCCCCCGGGGCTGGCACATGGGCTGGAATGACAGGTGTGAGACCACCCTGCGTCCACCCCAAACTCTGGGTTGAGTCTTGAGTTAGAAAATCCCTCCTGACCCAGCTTCAGCTCTTGCCAGCAGGCTCTACTGAGTTCCCACCGAGAGGTGTGACCTCTGAGGGTGGGGACCACCTCTTTACCATCCCTAATCTCTGTCCTCTGGGACACAGGTGTAGGTGGCCAATTCGTTAAACACTGTAGTTGGCAAAGAGTCAATGGAAGGCATATGGTTGCCCCAGGTTAGGCAATGTGGGGAAAAAATTGGGCCATGTCAGTCTGAGCAGGTCCCTGCTTTGAGACCCTCTGGCCCTGCCCCCCAGGAGAACTGAGGCAGATGATGGGCGTGGGGTGATACAATAAGCTAGGAGCCCTGGGTGCCTTTGTGGCTGTGTGCCCATGGTAGGTCTCTGCCTCTCTCAGCACCCGAGTCTCCAGGGCAGAAGCTTAACAGGATGGTCTTTGAGGCAGGTCTGTGGGATGCTGCCCTGGGAGCTGGACTGTCAGTCTGCCGGGCCTGAGTGGTTACCCTGCCTTTGGCTGTGGCCCTCTGGGGTGGGGGCGAACTGTCCAGTCTGAATCTCAGTCCTCTGATGTCCCTGGTGGGCCGCTTCCTACACAGGACTCCTGAGCATCCCAGAAGACCCTGGCCAGGCGTCCACTGTGTGCCAGGCACAGCGTAAGGGCTGCAGAATCACTGGCCGGTCTGGCTGCTTTAGTCCTTCATGTGAAGCAATTAGTCACCTTGTGGGTACAGGAAAATCAGAGGGTTGTTCCTACAGCCTCGAAGGGTGGTTGCAGTGAGCATAGGGGGGACAGATGCTGAAAGTGATGCTCAGCTGCTGGGGGGGAGGCCCTTGAGGAGGCATGTGGTTCATGTAGCCCAGGAACATTTGTGGCTTGAAGGAGAAAACAACGAACCACAGGGGCTAGGCCTGTGGGGCCTCTTTGCAGGACCCTTTGGCTTCCTGAGGACCTTTTGCTAGTAATGCACATGTTGTGACGGAAACAAACCCTTCCCTCAAATGTCATGAAAAATGAGTGGGCACTGTGGCTTTCCAAATGCTGCGCCTTAACCTGGTCCATAGCAGTCACGTGATAAGTTGTTAGTAACAGTCGGCCTGGGCCGGCGGGCGCTGGGCGACGTGGGAAGGAGGTGGTGGGCTTCCCTGCTCTCCCAGAGCTCAGCCAAGCTGACATCAGCCTGGAATGGCAACAGAGTGTAAGGAGTATCCTAAGGGAAGCCCAGGGGTTGGAGGACACGCCATCAGGGACACTAAGACTAGACCTGGGTGGGGGGAGCAGAGGGGACAGAGAGGAAGGTGGGGTTCTTCCTGTGGCCTATGGAGGCCCAGAGGCAAAGGATTTGGCATGTTGGAGAAACCGAAGGAAAGTGTGTATCGGGAGCGCTCACGCTCTGCCTCCAAGGGCAGCGTCACTGAGCAGATAGAGCAGTTCCTGGAAATGGCCAAGGTGTTTTTCGCAGCCATGGTGTGTGTAGCCTGTGGAAAGATCTGGGGGCTTGAAAAAAAAATCAAGGGCTGGACACGGTTGCTCCTGCCTGTAATCCCAACACTTTGGGAGGCCAAGGTGGTAGGATTGCTTGAGCTGAAGAGTTTGAGACCGGTCTGGGCAACGTAGTGAGACCCCATCTCTACAAAAAATTTAAAAATTAGCCAGGGGTGGTGGTGCACACCTGTAATCCCAGCTACTTTGAAGGCTGAGGCAGGAGGATTACTTGAGTCCAGGAGTTCGAGGCTGCAGTGAGCTGTGACGATGCCACTGCACTCCAGCCTGGGTGAAAGAGTGAGACTCTGTGTCAAAAAGACAGAAAGAAAAAGATGTGGTCCATGGGAAGAAGTAGGGGTAGCAGGTACAGTTCTCGGCTGCATCCCCTGCCTCCCACCTGCTGGATTCTGGGTCACTCTGTGCCCCGGGTGTTTCATCTGCACAATGGGGATAAAGGACCCTGCTTTGCCGGTGAATTCAGAGACAGGAGAGGGAAATTAGAGTGGGGGAGGGGGAGGGGAGGGGAAGGAGAAGAGCTTGGCAGGCTGGGGAGCAGGGTGCACAAAGGCAGGGAGACTGAATTAGAAAGATGTTCTACTCATGTTGATTGTGTGGTGGTATCTTTCCCTCTTTTCTCCATCTCAGCCGGTTCCTGAGATAATAGAGTAGCCTGCTAGGGAAGGAAGAGGGAAAATGCGGAAACACTTAGCTTCTGCCCCCAAGGATTGTTTAAAATATTTATAAAGCTCTCTTTCATGCGTGGCTTTTTTTTTTTTTTTCCTTAATGAATGGCACAGCCGGGAATTAACTCAGCTGAAGCTGCTGCTTGTGCCCACTGCAGCGGCTAAGTGAGTAGAGCATCCTGGGTGTGGCTGTCAGCAGACAAAGGCACATGGCTTCATGGCCCTGCAGAAGCTCCTGGCTCCAAACAGAGCCACCGAAGGTGGGGGGGTCTGCCTAATCGTGGGGGAATGTCAAGGGTGTCCGCCACGATGGTTACAAATTATGATTATTAAAAATAAGACTTCACGAATGCTGATCATGTGTGTTTGCTTTAGTCCAGGCATCCAACGTGATTGCCATTACCTCTCGGTTCTCAGAACAGCAAGGAAGGCAGCCGACATACATCACCGTGCTTCCCAAAGGTTGAACTGAGAGATTTAGTGGCTTGTAAAGGTTCTTGCACTGGTGTGGGGAGGAAGGAGAGCTGGGGAGGGTAGATGGGCGGGTCTGCCTGTTAGGAAAATCACTGTGCGTGTGTGTGATTGTGTGTGTGTATGTATATGTGAGTGTGTCTTTGGTGTATAAATGTGTTTGTGTGTGAGTGTGTGTGTTCAATCAAATAGTGAAGGTAATCAGGGAAGAAAGATTAAATAAGGATCACATCAGACTGAATGAGTTACTCTAATGTGCAAATATGCGAAAAATGTGTGAGGCCTGTTATATTTCTTCCCAAGAGTGACATTCAGTCTATCTATAGATACTCAGTTTGTTCTCTACCCTCTGCACAAAGGATTTGAGATGCCTACAGTGATTTGTCATACATGTAGTGAAAGCAGGTGGAAGTCAAATGCCAGGACTGAGGATCTGGGAAGGACAGAGAACGAGCATGTGGGTGATTAGGACACTGGAGTGGCCGAAGCTGGACATCTGATACTAACTCTGAGCTGCTGTCGCCTGGGGCAGAGAAGCAAACAGCCCCAGTGATGTCGAGGCCATGATCAGAGAAGGAGAAGGGGACCATATTCTTAGGGAAAAAATTATTTTGCTCAAATCAAATTCTTAGAAAATGCCTCAGAGTGATACTGCCATAACTATGTCACCTGAAGCATGAAGGCCCGTTTCATGCAATGAACTCGGGTAAGACTGAATATGCAGAACACACACACTCATGATATGACATACATGAGTGAGCTTGGCACATAGTGTCCAACAGATCATAGTTCCTTTCTCTAAAATCATGCTCTATCTTTGGGGAAATGAAAATTCAGAATGGAAGCTAACCAGCAGGTGTGATGGGCAGGTAAAGTGTATACACTTTAAAACATGCACACACACACACAGGATGATCCCCGACCTTAATGATCTTGCCATCTTCATGAATGACAAAGTGCATGCACATGAAACACATGAAGAAAGGCTAAGACTGAGCTGTGGAACGGAGCACAGGTGTCAGAGGAGTTCAGAGAAGAGAGGACTCAGCATCAGCAGAAGCAACGAGAGGTGGCTTCTTGCAGTCTGGAGGATGGCACAAGCTAGGAGCGAAGGGGAGAACATGCACGCCAGGTGGAATAGCATGGAGGAGACCCGGGCTGGGGAATGAAGGTGGTCAACAGAGAGTAAGGAGTGCCACACTCAGCTAAATCAGAGGGTAAGGACTGGGAAATAAATTTGAAGGGGTCAGGCTATGGGGGGAGGACTCTATAAGGCTTTGCAAGTTAGGCAGCATGCACTCAAAGTGATGGGAATGACACATGAGTTCAAGTGGGGCTCAGATACCAATGAGTTGTTTGATCTTGAGCAACTCACTTTTTCTCCCTGGGCCTTAGATTGCTTTTCTTTACAGTGAAAGTGTTGGATTAGATAACTCAGTTCCAAGCTACTGGATACTCTTGGCTTTCTTCTGTGGGTGGTAGGACACCACTGGAAGTTCCTGAGCTGGGAGGACGGTATGATGAAAGCCCACGTGGGAATGTAGATTCTGAAGTCAGACCATGTGGGTTTGAATCCTGGCTGTTTTACTTACTAGCTGTGTAATTTGGGCAGGTCACTTATTCTTTCTGTGTATCAATTTTCTCTATACAAATTCACCTTTGTAAAATGGGAATAATAATATTTCATTGGGTTTTTCCCCCTGAGAATTAAATGACTAAATATATCTCAGATGCTTAGAATAGCACCTGCCTATAGGAAATGCAGTGTGGGGTAGCTGTTGCCATTGTTGCTGTGGGAGGGTGCTGTAGTCAGCTTTGCTCCATAGCACACAGCCTCAAGGTCTCAGCAACACATGCTTACTTTTTGCTCATAACACATGAGAGCTGTGGGGTGGCTGTAACTTTGCCCCTGGCTGCTGGTGGATGGTGAGTGTGCTCAGTGTTTGTCCTTATTTTGAGACCCAGACTGAAGGAGCAGAAATGCACAAGAAAGTGGCAGCAATCTGAAGTGTCCTTAAGAACTTCTGCTCAAATTTGGCATATTTCACATCTGCCATAGTGACCTGGCCAAAGCAAGTCATGATCAAACCCTAAATCAATGGAGAGAAGCTCAAAGCCAGTCTTTCTGGAGTGGATATGAGGATTACATGTGAAAGTTCCGACATATAGGAGATGCTAGTAAACACCTGTTGCAGCTGATGATAAGTGGGCAGGAAGCATAGGGGTTGAGTTGGGAAGAAAAGGCCCAGCATTGGTTCTTCGGTTGAATTGGAGTTTGGAACAGGCTCCAAAGAGGTATCTCAATGGGCAATTAGGAGTAGATTGAATGCGAGTGAGAGGCGAGAGCCAGAGGCAGACATTAGGGACCCGTGTACAAGAAGCATTGGTAGAAGATACGAAAATGCAGGATATTCCAGCAACCAGTGAGTCTCAGCCCATATGCCGTGGCATAGTAATGCGCTGAAAAACCCTCTGCAGACGTGCTGCTAAATTTTGATCAGCATCTGAAGTTTGTGTTTGCTACAACCAAGTCTACAAATTAGTCTAGCAGCATCTCTGAGGTGGATCCATGAGCACTTAGAAGCAGAGAGGTGTTGAACAGACTCTGATTTGTTGTGAAAAAAGGGCACCTTGTACCCTGGAAAGGGAATGTCAGAGGACTTTGCCCTGTGAGCATGTAAGAGAACTCGGTCAGGGCAGTGGACAGCGCCGTGGTGCTGAAGAGTGAGCGAGCTGTTAGCAGCTATCAGGTCCCGTGAAACAGACACAGTCACACTGTAGTAGGATGGCATGGTAATGGTTGCAGACTTATTTTAGGTCTTTAATTCCTTCCAGAATGCTGAAAATTTTTATACTGTTTGTATGTATGTCCTGAACAAAATAAAGTTGAGAACTATTGCCTTAGAGAGGTGTAATGACCAAATCCTGACTTTGCTCTGAGAAAAGACAGCTCTGAATTGGTGCTGGTGGCTTGGGAACTGCAGTGGGGTCTGGGATGCTTCCTAGAGAAGCTTCTAGAAAATGAAGCAAGAAGCTCAAAGGAGGAAATGTCTGTGAACATAGGAGGTTGCAGCTCCTTACTCCTTCCCTGGGTGTGTGTCCCAGGCATCTGGAACATTCTCCTTGACCAGGCCATCTCTCTGGCCCTCTGCCCTTGCAGCCAGCTGTGCCCATTCTCTATGGAGGTTCCATCCTTCTGGGGCTGGGCACTGTGAGTGCTCCTTCCTCAGTAACGTAGCTTTGTCACTCATGTCCATCTGCTCCACTTGGCCGTGAGTACCTGGAGAACTGGGACAATGTCTGGTTCTCCTAAGCATCTCAGGAGCACTCTTACACACTGGTGATTCATGGCAGGGACTCCACACTGTGTGGGTGAGCAAACAAAGCCCAGATTGTAAACTGTGATTCTTTGCTGAATGAGGTTTTAGGGCTGGGGGAGGTGGCTTGTACCCGTAATCCTAGCCCTCTGGGAGGTCCAGGCAGCAGCATTGCTTGAGGTCAGGAGTTCGAGTCCAGCCTGAGGAAGAGCAAGACTCCCATCTCTACTAAAAACAGAAAAATTAGCTGGGCGTCTTGGCTTGTGCCTGTAGTCCCAGCTGCTTGGGAGGCTGAAGCAGGAGGATTGCTTGAGCCCAGGAGTTTGAGGCTGCAGTGAGCTATGATGACACCATCGCACTCTAGCCAGGGTGACAGATTGACACTCTGTCTCAAAAACAACAACAACAACAACAACAAAAGAAGAGGTTTTAGTCACAACTGCATTTAGCGTTCCTTAATGAATACCCTATCTGTGGATTTAGCACTAAGGCAGTTTCCACCCAGAGGGAGATTAAGATGGAATGAAGGAATTTTGGAGTGCAAAGGAGCTTCTATGGTGGTAGTTTGACAGTGGGGAGAGGGATCTGGTTTAATAATGGGGCTTCACTGCATTTCACACTGAAGAGAAAGCTTTTACGACAAGAGCTGGATCGTCATGGTGCACATCTTCCCTTCTCCCCGGGGCCTCCCTGAACAGTGACCTGGTGTCAGGTCTTGGGGTCCTACAGCAAGTCTCACTGGATCTGACACAGGGCTGCACAGAGCAAACAGGTGGCTGTTTGAGGAAACTTTGTATCTGTCCCCCAATTATTAAATACATTGCCACATACTTTGTATCATACCATATCCCTAGACCCTTAGGGCTTACACCCTAATAAATTCTCAGCAAACATTTGAGTCTATAACATAAAAGTTGAAAGGAACCTTCTAAATCATGTAAAACTTTCCTGTTTGTGCATTTGAGGAGACAGGAAAGAATGTTCATTGCTTCTCCTCTGCCCCCAGCCTCCTCCCCTCTAGTGCGGGCGGTCCAGATGCCCCCCTTGCCCACTCTGGCGCACAGAGCACCAGTTCACATGGCAGCCTGCCTCACTCTTACACAGCTCTCTTGCTGGAAAGCTCTGCTTTATGTGGAGTGAGAGTCTGCCTCCTGCTCTGCGTTTGCCCTCAGAATCTTCCCCAGTTGCTTCCCCATGCACACTGCCATGCCCAGAGGCCTTGGAAGGTCGTTCTCTGTTACCCAAGACCTTCTCTTCCAAACCACCCAGCTCTTTATTCGTCATCTAGCACAATTTCCAGGTGCAATGTTTGGATTTTTCTTTACTTTTTTCCCCTTTCTTTTCCTTTTCTCCTATTTTTCTTTTTGCTATAGTTTATTTCTGAGCATGCAGAACTAAAAGAATTGAAAATAAAACTTTATTAAAAATTATTGGGCATCTTTTAAACTAGTTTAAAGACTTCCTAAGGCCATAGACTCCTTTGAGAAGCTGGTAAAAGGCATGGAAACTTTTTCCTGCTTCCTTAAATGCATGAACACAGAACATTGGGCAGAGAACATTAGATTTTATAGGCCAGTGTTCAGTGTATTGGGTGCTTTCACGTGTTATCTTAAGGAATCCTGTGAGGCAGGTACTTGGGTTCCATTTATAGGCAGGGAAACTGAAGCCAGCAGAGAGGCAGCGTCTTGCCAAAAATCACCAGCTAAGGCGCGGTGTGGGATTAAGCTGCCATCTCTGGCGTCAAGGATCTCACAGCCTACGGAGGAAATAAAACATATAAAAATGGGCTGGAAGATGAAGCATCATGAACAAAGGCTGATCGGGGTGAGGGCCGCACGCTGTGGGAACTCCGAGGAGTGACCACCTGGTCCTGGAGCCAGGACGATGCAGGGTGGGGGAGCAGGAAACCAGTGGGCAGAGCACATCCGGCAGGAGATCCGCGCTCCAGGAAGGGTGCAGGTGAAAGCGCAGGGCTTGCGGGTGCAGTTTAGGGAGCCAGAGCGCGGGGTGAGCAGATGAACCATCGGCGGCAAGGCCGAGAGGGCAGGGCTCAGGCCGGGAAGAGCCTGGGAGGGTGTGCTTCATCCTCCACGTGAGGAGAAGCTGGTGGAGGCTTTTGAGGAGAGGCGAGACAGGGTTGGGTTTGTGTTTCAGAAGGTCACGCTGGCTGCCGTGTGAAGGGACAAGGTAGGCAGCAGGGAGACGGGTCGAGGGCTGACCTGGGGCAGGTGCAGTGGGAGGCGGAATCTGCAGGCAGGTAGGAGAACATTTCCGGAGTAGAAGCAACGAGATCTAGAAAAGAGTTAGGTTTGGGGTGAGAGAGGTTAGAGAGAAGCTGCAGGTGGAACTGAGCATTTTAATGAGATCTATTTATTTCCCCATGTTGCAAGGACTTAAAAAAGGCGCTGTTCTAAGTGCTATGCATGTGTTAATTTATTTAATTTTCAAAACCCCCCTCTGCATTACAGATGGGAAACTCGTCTACATTACAGGGTTTGGAGGTGTGGGGCCAGATAAGAACCCAGGCAGCATGGCCTCTGCACCCACGTCCTTGGCCAGCCGTCTGCATTGCCTCTTTGTTAAATGAGCTTGAAACGAGATAGTAGGGATGAAGGCAGCTGGCCAGCCGGAGACGTCGTCAGTGTTTAGTAGGTGAATAAGGTCTCTGCATTTAATGTCTTTCCCCCAGGGAACCCCTTGCAACTTCCAGAGCCTTTAACCTGCCTTATCCTCTTTTGACCCCATTCCCAGCAGTCCTGTTGGAGGGCAGGTGAGGTGCAAGGCATGAGCTATGTGCCTGATACATGGCTGAATGGGTCACTGTGGTCTGCTGCTGCTTGTCCCCAGTTTACAGAGGAGGAAACTGAGGCTCAGACACATTAACCAGGTGCAATGAAGAGAACAATGCACTGGGCTAACCACCAGGAGGCAGGGGGTGGTCACGGTAGAGGCTCCAGGTGGAACTAGGTTCAAATGCCATCTCTCGGCTGTGTGACCTTGAGTAGATTACTTCACCTCTCTGATTTCCTCATTTCTAGCAATCATACCCACTTCTTTAGGTGATCTGAGAACTGAAAATGAAAACCCATGTAATGTAGAACTGACACTTAGTATGAGCTCCAGGAATGTGAATTTCTTAAGGCAATGAATTTCTGTTCAGAAACGGGCCAAGGCATAGATGGCATGTGTAGCTTGCATCACCCTCCCACAGGGGTGTGGAGGCCCTGCCACTCCTGGGGTCTTGATGGGGGTGTGTTATTTTAAAGTCAGATATTCAGTCCACCTGAGAGTATTTCCTGAATGTCTACAGGTATGACAGGGCCTCAGATCCCACTGTTATAACTGCAGTTGCCATGGAAACGGGCCTGGCGTCCATGGGGACCACCTGCATTTCTGACTGATGAAGGAGGAGAAGCCACCCCGCCCCCTCCTCATGCGAGGGGAGGACAAATGTGTGTTAATTAGATTCAGTCTCATACCGGTGGCCACTTCCTGGGTTGTGGCAAAGGGCCGCAGGCTGGCAGGCTGGCCCCGAGGCCAAATAAAAGGCGAATGGGAAGGTTTCTGTGAGTAAATATGAGTGAGCAGCGGGAGTGGTGGCGGCACTTGCTGGGGTGACGAGGCCGTGTGGGGGAGTTGGTGGGGGGAGTGGGGGAAGGGGCGGCTCCATTTATTAAAGGCAGGAACCAGGTTGTTGAAGTTTGAAGCATTTGAGCTGTAAAACCTCCCAGGCAGCAATTCTTGTGGCTCCCGGCACACAGCCCTGATGGTGTATCAGTGCGCTTTGCTGCAATGATGCTGCGTAACAAACACTCCCTAAACGTGGTGGCTTATGGCAGCACATATTTATCTGTTGCATTGGGGTTTGTAGGTGGTAGACACTTAGCTGGGCCCCGCTGGATTTGTCTCCAGGCTTCTGTTTGCTCCTCATGTCACCTCCTCGTATCACCTCACTCTGGGGCTGCTGTTCCTTGGCCCATGCGGTTTCCATGGGGTAGGCTCTCAGGAAGGAGAGCTGAACCCCACCTGCCTCTTAAAGGTCGTCTTGCTCGGACTGGTGCACTCACAGCCTCTCTCACTCTCTGGGTGGGAGGGAGTCGGTGGGGCAGGGGCTGCACTGCCGCCACGTTGGGGCATGGAGGGCGGGACAGCAGGAGTTGCAAATGAGTAACACAACCCCCCAGAGGGTCTATGCTGAAATTACTGGGGTGTTTGTTAAGAGTGTAACTTGCATCATCCAGGTGTGTAAGTGAAAATCTTCATGACAACATGTAGACTGGAATTTTCAGCAGGCAACTGCCGGGCCTCGTGAGGACCCGCCGGGCGGGGGTGCCGTGCTGTGAGCCGTGTGAGGGAGTGCCTGCCCAGCCTGTGCACTTCTCAGCTGCAAATGTGAGCCCTGGCCTCACTGCCTGTGGGGTTTGAAGGTTCCGTTGTCTTAAGAGGAAGCAGTTCTACCTCCATTCTCTGCTTGGACAAGAACATTTCTACCAAAACAGCTTTTCTGATCTCTTTGAGGCTCATTTTCCTGCTTGCCCTTTGGAAAGGAAGGGTTTTCTCATCTCTCAGAAGAGACTGATCATTTAGTCACCCCGAGCTTTCCTGCCCTTCCCACTGAGGAATCGGGCAGCCTCCTGCAAATTTGCATGACCGCTGGGACCCCGTGTTGACACTTACCTGCTCGTTGACCCCAGATTCCAATGATTGCATTAGTGGAGCATGTAGGGGGCATGGGAGTTGCTTGGCTTCCCCCCAACTTCCTGGGGCGGGAGAATTAAGGTACTGAAAGGGAGGCACTAAGACCTAAAGGTACTTGAAACCAGGTGCATCCATTGTGAAATGTCACCACTATTTTGGTTCTGTGAGGATGACAGACTAAAAAGTTGCCAAGAAGCTGAGAAGGAAAAGTAGTGAGAAACTGCAAGGTTGGATGCGCAGGAGGTCGAGGGATCTTCAGCATCCCAGGGTTTGGGGTTTGGAGAAACCTCGCTGTCCCAGTACCTGGTGATATTTCAGCACCGTGGACAGCACCCCCCCCCCCCCCCCCAACATTCCTCACCTAGGCACGGAACCTGGAACTTTCAGAACACCGTGTCTGTGTGTGTACTATTTATTTCTATTTATTTTTCTGGGGTGTTCTCCTTCTCCCCATTTTTCCAGCTTTGTGAACTTCTGCTTTCATTTCAGAACTCAGTTCAAATGTTCCCTACTTGATGACATAGCCACTGTCTTTTTCTGTCTCTGTAATAACAGCTTTGGTTCTCTGCTGTTTTCCCGATAGGCAAGGTTGCTAAACCAGTGATTTTTGGTTAAGTGTTGATTTGATAAGAATAGCATCTCTTATTTTCTTCTAAGGATTTCCAGACCTTAACTGATTTTATATCCCTTCTGACAGCCGCCTTCGAGGTGGAGAGGACAGATTTTATTCCCACCATGAGGGAGGGAACACAGAGCCCAGGGGGTTTAGTGCTTTGTTCTGGGGCAGACAGTGGCGCACACAATGCACTGTGCTCAAGAACCTCCCTCCTTGCTGGGGCTGATCATTGTTGTCATTTATTTTGCTGTTGTATGAGTAAGAATGCACGAAGCTTTAAAGGCTAATTTTTGTAAGCAGAGCTCAACATAACACCTCTCGTTTGTGAAAAGAACAACAGTGTCACGCCCACATCAGCTCTCTCCTCCGGTTGGGACTGGGTAATAGTGGGTTTGGAGAAGAAGCTCTTCCTCTTGCCTGGCTGCTCCCCGGACGCACCAGGCACCTGGCCGCAGAAACACACTCGCTGCCGGCACGGGGTTTTGGTGGAGCCCTCGCAAGGAGGCCTCAGACAGTCTGTGTCGCGCAGGCTTTGCACTTGGCAAGCTTCTGTTCCAGCCGGTGGGGGTAGGTTTTTAGGGAATTTTTAAAAGCAGAAAAGAGACTTTATTATGTGTCAGGCTACTCTTCTCCCCTTTCTGTTTGTTTCTCTCCTCTTTCCTTTCTTCCCTTTCTTTCCATCTTTCCCTCCCTCTTTATTGTTCTTTTATCTCATCCTTCTTTTCTTCTCACTCCCTCGCCCCTTGCCCCCTGGCTCACCCCACTCCTGCTCAGCAGATGTTTGCTAAATCCTGTGTAGGACCGGTTCCTGCAGGAGTAGATGAAATACCCAGGGCTGTCCTGGCCGTGGAGGGACACCCAGCTCCGCAAGGGAAGGCACGTGAACAGCGGCCGCGAGGTGCGGCAGGGGGGAGGAGTGTGTGCTGGCGGTGGGGACGTGGGGCAGCCCAAAGTCTCCGTGGAGGTGCCAGAAGATCCACTTCCCCTTGAATTACTCCCACGTAGAGAGTTCTGTGTTTTGCTTTTCCTTCTAACATTTTATTACCTCGCACTTTTGTTTGTTCTTAAAACTTACTGGAAAATATTTTAGTAGCTGAATATTACCCCATTAGTGGTGTGATTATACCATTGTGATTAATTCTGGATCACATCTGTGTGTTTAATTCTTTGAGCCTGTTTGGATATTTTCCTGAGGATACATTCCCAGCACTAAATCGCTGGGTCAGAGGACGTGAGCAATTCAAAGCCTTTGATACATGCTGCAGACTGGGCCGCCATTTATTCTTCCCGAGGAATCCCAGCTTTGGGGAGAAGATAAAGGTGATCAGTCACTTTCTTCCACGTCTGCGCAGCGTCGTGTGATGTCTTAGCTTGAGGCATTCCTAGGTTTGGGTTCTTCCCTGATGCAGACGGAGCCCAGACTCCCTTCTGTTCATGGCACTGCAGTCCCTGGGGCCTGGCACCTGTGGACCTCTCTAGGTTCCCCACTCCGAGATGACACTTCAGCCAAAGGAAGCCACTTAGGGTTCCCCAGGCACACTGGGCTCCTTCCGGCCTCTTCTTTCCCTCTGTTTCCCCCTCTGGGAATCTCTTTTCCCCTTTGCTGTGTGGCTAATTCCTTTGCTTTTCACGCTCAGAACAGACTTTTCCCCTTGGAAAGGCTGGAGTGGAGGCCTCCTCTGCGCTCCTCCGCACTCGCTCTGTCTCAGCCTCCCCCGCTGGGTGCAGGGCCCTGCGGATGACTCAGTCTCCCTCGCTGGCCTCAACGCCCTTAAGGGCAAGAGCCATTTCCTTTAGCTGTCTCCACCCTTCCCTAAACAGTTCTTTATCAAGTGTAGCTCCTGCCACAGAACAGGGCAGAGAGCAAACAGTGTGCACTTTGGTATGCACAGCCTGCTGCCGGGCCTGTGCCGAGCACTTCACATGCACACCTAGGAGGAAGAGCCAATGGCCCCATTTTATAGATGAGGAAACTGAGACTCAGAGAAGTCAGTCACACGGATAATAAGTGGGGTAAAGGTTGGGACCTCGGGATGCTTTGCTCTTATGCAATCCTGATTCGAGGACATGAGCCACGCTGAGCATAATTTGCTTTAGGACCCTGTGGCCGCTGTGGAATGAACTGGCAGTCTCGGGCATGCCCTAGCTAGTCGACTCAGCTGTTAGGTTTTCGTTGACTTTTTTATTAGGCATTTGATTTTCTTCAAAGTATATAAGTAGTCATTTTTATGCAGAGCATGCCATTGTTCCCATCTGCTAACTGTTTACCCCTCACGGTAATCCTATGTGAGTCAGCAGACAGTGCCGGTGTTATTTTTCAAGTGTGGGAGTTTGGTTATTAATTTTAGGAATATATATTAAATAACATTGTACATACAGTAAAATGTACTTTTTTGGTGTACAGTTCTGTGAGTTTTTACACCCACATTTCATGCATGAAAAGGGAGCCTGAGCGCAAGGTCCTCAGATCACAGAACTTGGGGCGTTTCCAGGTTCCACCTTCAGTGGGACGTCACGGATTCTAGACTATGACAAAAGTGTGGTTTGGTGGCCCGAACGCTGGACAGGAAGTTAGGAAACCTCGGGTCTAACCTGCGCCCTTGTTAGTAGTGCAGAGTTGGAGGCCACGCCTGTCTCTGCTTCCATCACGGTCGGTCAGACCCAACGTCCCGAAAGAACTGATCAGCGCAACGGAGGACGTGGCGCTCGCAGAGCACGTTTCCTGCGGGGTCTTCCGTGGACAAGCTCCTCCCAGATCTTCCACACCACGAAGGGGTCTACGTTTGGAAAAGACGTAAACTCAATTCCCCTTGGACTATTCACATCCCACACCAGCAGAGGAAAGGATGTGAGAAGTTCTGTCTTAACGACTATCATTTTTTCTGTATAACCAGAATTTTCTAAACTTACTGCACCAGGGAACCCCTTTCTGATCTACCCAAATCCTTCTGACCTAGAGTTCTGAAGAACATGGCTTTGGAAATGCCATGTGTAAAATGTCCAAGTATTCCACGTTAATAGGATCAGGGAGAAAACCAATAACAATGACAAGACAGAATAAACTTATTTTTATACTAGTCAAAAAAAAAAAAAAAGCCAAAGGAACTACCAGTTTTAAGAAAGAACATGAAAATATCACATCCGCTCTTACCTTATTGTGAGCTTATTTTTTCAGAAATAGACTGGCGCTTAAGAAACGCCAAGAGCTTGGAGCCCTGAGGTCCCTGCACACCGTGTCTGGTGGTAGTTGGGGAGGGGATGAGTTTGAGCACAAGCTCCACCGTCTGATTCTAGAAGAGCAGAGCAGGCTGGGGCCGATCTTCGGGCACACAGTGCATTAAAATATCACCTTTCAGGCTGAGCCCAGAAAGGCCACTGTTAAATGTGACAAGGCAGCCAGCTGCCTGCAGGGTGCTGTGTTCCGGAAGCCATGTGCCAGCTGCTGATGACGCACGCTGTCCTGCTTTCTCGTGTCACGGGAAACCTGCACTGCAGCTGTCTGTGCCTCCTGGATGTGCAGGGCCCAGGCCTCTTCTCTCCCCTGGGCTTGGATATCAGCCAGAGGGCTTGCTGAGTCTCCTCTCTGGGGATGCACAAATCATGTCTGGCTTCTATTTTAGGGATAAAAACAGGTTGTTGGGCCTGGGAGCAACTTAACTTGAAGCTCCTTCTTCCAGAGACCGTCCTTCTGGAGGATAGGATGGGTTGCTTCACACTGCTTTTACTTGACTCATGGCTGTGATGCCTTTCTCTCCCTCCTCACCCATTCGTCTTTCAAGAATCAGTTCAGTCATCCATCCCCACTGATCCATCTATCCATCTACCCACCCACTTATCCATCCACCCATCTACCCATCTACTTATTCCTCCACCACCCATCTATCCACCCACGCATCTGTCCATCCATCTACCCACCCATTTATCCCTCCATCCATCTACCCACCCACTTTTCCATCCACCCATCTACCCATCTACTTATCCCTCTACCACCCATCCATCCACCCACTCATCTGTCCATCCATCCATCCCTCCCTCCCTCCATCCATCCACCTATCCATCATCCATTCATCCAACCATCACCCATCCATCCCCCCATCACCCATCCATCCACCCATCCATCACCCATCCATCCATCATCCATCCATCCACCCATCCATCACCCATCCATCCACCCATCACCCATCCATCCATCCACCCATGCATGCATCCACCCACACATCCATCCATCCATCCATCCTACACCCATCCATCCACCCATCACCCATCCATCCATCACCCATGCATGCATCCACCCACACATCCATCCATCCATCCATCCTACACCATCCATCCACCCATCACCCATCCATCCATCACCCATGCATGCATCCACCCACACATCCATCCATCCATCCATCCTACACCCATCCATCCACCCATCACCCATCCATCCATCACCCATGCATGCATCCACCCACACATCCATCCATCCATCCATCCTACACCCATCCATCCACCCATCACCCATCCATCCATCACCCATCCATCCATCCGCCCATCACCCATCCATCCATCCATCCATCACCCATCCATCCACCCATCACCCATCCATCCATCACCCATGCATGCATCCACCCACACATCCATCCATCCATCCATCCTACACCCATCCATCCACCCATCACCCATCCATCTATCACCCATGCATGCATCCACCCACACATCCATCCATCCATCCATCCATCCTACACCCATCCATCCACCCATCACCCATCCATCCATCACCCATCCATCCATCCGCCCATCACCCATCCATCCATCCATCCATCACCCATCCATCCACCCATGCATGCATCCACCCACGCATCCATCCGTCCATCCCCCCAGCATGCAGGCTGTGGCCAAGGTACTGGAGATGCAGCGGTGCAGGGTCAGATAAAGTCCCTGCCAACATGGAGCTAACAGCTTAGTGAAGACAACAGCTGGGCAAACTCCAGGTGGCATCAGACCCATTGGTGCACATGCCATTGGTCCCCTGTGAACTTGTGCCCTGCACAAGTCAGGTAACACACCAAAGCTCTGACTCCGGTGCAGCAAGTCACATTTTAGACAGACATGCAAATATACAATGTGTCAAATGTACTATGACAAGTACTATGGAAACATAAAGTGGGTGGAGGTGTAGGGTTTGCTGTCGAGGTGGCGGTGTGTGGTGTTCCAGACATGACAGTCAAAGCGAAGGCTCTCAGGTAAGTGACATTGAGCAGGGTCCTGAAGGAAGTAAGAGCACGAAACTTGCCAAAATAGCGGGATTCCAGATTAACTGGGGTCCCTGCTGACCTTGGCTTTCACTCTGAGGAAGATACACTGCTGATACAGGAGCGGGCCAGAGGGCTTTGAGCAGCCCCCTGCGTGACCCGTTTCTGCTCAGAAAGTCCCCTCGTTCCTTAGTTTGCACTAAACTCTTCTCTGGGCTTGCAGAGCACCCTGTGCCCACCTCTGACGGTAGATGCCACAGGACCACTGGTACCTGGTCCAAGGAGCCATTCTGAGATGCCTTCTGTATACACTGCCTCAGAGGGCGCTGGCAGGCTCACGCCTACAGTGTTAGCCGGAACAGTCTGCACCCATTACTGGATTTACTTGTCAGATAGACGCTCCTCCCTCCAGTCCCTGGAATGGCCTCTCACGCTCCATCCATTCACTATCCATCTGTCCATCCATCCATCTGTCCGTCACCCACCCAGCCTCCACGTCCTCGAGGGCACACTCCTTCAGCAGTAGCCGTGCTGGCCTGTTCCTGTCCGCTTCTCTCTCCAGCCCCAGGGTGGGCTTAAGGGCAGATGCTGTGCTTTGCTCTTCACCTCTGCTCCAGCGTGGAGAGGACACAGACGGTACATAACATGGGAAGGAATTCTCAGCCCTCGAGAAATTCAAATCAAACATTGATGACACACAAGCGTGCTCAGCGTCCTTGTGCATGGAATGGGGCGATCCTTCTGGAAAGTGGTTTGGTCATGTTCATCGAGGGCCACACAGAAGGTTTATGCTGTGTGACCCTGTTGTTGAGGTTCTGAGGATTTTGCTTAACAAGTCACCCAAATTAAGGGAAAAGTTTTGTGCACAAAGGTGTTCATTGCAGCAATATATATCCCTGTGAAGAATTGAAAATAAGTATCTAACAGTGGGGGAATAATTGAATAATTTATTATGTGTCCATAAGATGGGATATTTTGTAGCCATTTGGAAATGACAGCTGTGAAGAGCGTGTCAGCAGCTGGGACACACTCACGGTGAAGGAAGGACGGGTCGTGCTCCTTTAGGTTCCTGTAACTCGCTGTTCTCTGGGTTTGCGCGTCATCCTCTCTGCCAGCACACGCTGTGTTTGCCCCCCTGGCCTTCTCCCTGCGTGACTCTGCTCGGTCCCGCTTATCGGGGCTTATTTCCTGGATCTGTGCTTGCTTTATGTGGCTCAGTGCAGGCCCCTCCTCTCCTCCTGAGCCCCCCACACCCCGTGACTTGTCAAACATCTGTCTCTCCATCTGTTGGCCCCTGAGAGCTGACTCCAGCTCTGTTTCTGGATCCCTCTGGCTCCTCGGGGCCTGGCCCTGGGCTTGAAGCGGAGATGACTGCTAGTAGCCGATGGCACGTGGACGAGGGAGGGATGTGTGCATTAGGGTCACAGCCGAGGGAAGCAGAAGGAAGTGGGGAAGACATCTGAATGTCGGCTGCAAGCTCTACTGGAGGAGGGGAGGTTTTCACTGTCTTTTAAAATGTCTCTAAATTGATCATTATCATATTTAATAACGCCTTGAGAAATTCCTGTTCTACAAATGCCCCAGTTTCTTTAACAAATGAATGACATTCAAAAGGGGGGAGGGGCCAGTGCAGATGCCAACAGAGACGGCAGAGAAGGCTGAGGCAGGTGCACTGTGGGGCTTGGGGTGGATCCTGAGCCAGACCAACCAGCCATCAAGAGACATTTGTCCAGCCCAAGTAAGAGCAAGACCCCGTCTCTACAAAAATAGAAAAATTAGCCAGGTGTGGTGGCGCATGCCTGTGGTCCCAGCTACTGAGGAGGCTGAGGCAGGAGGGTCACTTGAGCCCAGGAGTTGGAGGCTGCTGTGAGTTGGGATCACACCACGGCACTCCAGCCTGGCAGACAAAGCGAGACCCTGTCTCAAACAAACAAACGAAAAGGCATTTGTGAGACAATGAAGTAAAATGCAGCAGGGTCTGATTGTTGACTGATAACTGGTTAGTTGGGTAATGAATTATGGTTGTTTATTTCAAAAGCCCTTTATAGCCAGGGACACATACTGAAGCATGCATGGGTGGAACGATACAATGCTTGGGACTTGTTTTCAAATATATTAGCAAAAACAAAACAAAGTTTTTTGGGGAAGGGAGTAACGGGTGAAATGAGAATGGTGGTGTATTGAAGGGTGGGTCTGAAGGGGTTTTTTAATGCCGTTTCTTTTGAAAATATTTGAGAATTTTTATATTGAAAGTTAAAAGGAAGAAAGTTTCTCTTGGCTTTTTGCCAATGATCCTGACTACTTTGCTTTGCTTTTCAGAGCGACCGACTCCTCATCAAAGGGGGACGAATCATCAACGATGACCAGTCCTTTTACGCCGACGTCTACTTGGAAGATGGACTTATAAAGTGGGTTGACCCAACAGGCCTGTTAAGACACCTGTCTCCCCAGCTGCCTGGCTTAGATGGAAGGGGAGGCCGGTGTCCTGCCCCAAGGCACCTGTGCATGGTCCCGTGTGTCAGAGACAGAGACCTCGCGGAGATATGGGGAGGCTCAAACTGCGGGTGGCGAGGGACTGGCGTTTATTGGGTGCCCTCTGGCCAGGCTCTCCACCACGCGGCACGGTGGCATCTCATTTAACACTCATGCCGAGGCTGTGAAGTGCAGACGTGGCCCCTGTTTCATTGTTCTGGAAGCGGCAGGCCGGTGCTGCTAAGGGCTGGCCCCACATTGCAGGGTGGGTTAGGGCAAGGCCCGGGTTCCACCCTAGAACAGCTAACTCAATTCATGGCTCTTTCTTCTTCTACCCGCCTGCAATTTCTGGAATTGGGTTGAGGAGATGAGGGGAGAAAGGAGGAATGTATGGCTTCCAGGCACAGCCTTGGCACCTAAAGAAAAAATCTGTTTCCTTTCCTTTCTTCCTGTTGGCTTCCTCTTCAGCTCCACTTGAGACAACCCAGGTGTCTTAGTCTGCTCAGGCTGCCAAAACAATGCATGGGCTGCGTGGTTTAAACAACAGAAATTTGTTTCTCATGTTCCTGGAGGCTGCAAGTCCTGGATCAAGGTGCCATTGGGGCTGGTTTATCTTGGGGTCTCTCTCCTTGGTTTGCAGATGCTAGCTTCTCCCTGTGTGTTGGCACAGCATCTCTGCATACACGACCCTGAGGTCTCTCTCTTCTTATGATGGCCACCTGCCTAGTGGATTAGAGCCCCACTCTTTTTTTTTTTTTTTTTTGAGACAGAGTCTCACTCTGTTGCCCAGGCTAGAGTGAGTGCCGTGGCGTCAGCCTAGCTCACAGCAACCTCAAACTCCTGAGCTCAAGCGATCCTCCTGTCTCAGCCTCCCGAGTAGCTGGGACTACAGGCATGCACCACCATGCCCGGCTAATTTTTTCTATATATATATATTTTTAGCTGTCCATATAATTTCTTTCTATTTTTAGTAGAGATGGGGTCTCGCTCTTGCTCAGGCTGGTCTCGAACTCCTGAGCTCCAACGATCCGCCCACCTCGGCCTCCCAGAGTGCTAGGATTACAGGCGTGAGCCACCGCGCCCGGCCAGAGCCCCACTCTTATGACCCCTTTTAACCTTAATTACCTCCTTAGAAGTCCCATCTGCAAAGACAGTCACGTGGTGGGGGGCTAGGACTTCAACATGAATTTGGGGCCACAGTTTGGTCCCTAACACCAGGCAGTGGTTCCTGCGTGTCCTCCCACGTCTGGCTAGCTGGTGATGGGGCAGTGCAGTTGTCTTCTCCGGAATGCCCGGGATTCACTTGCTGCTCGGCCTCTTCCCTGGGAATCTGGACGAGGAGAGGAGGACACTGTCTCAGGCTCCAGCGTGGGTGGTTGGCACAGAAAGGAAAGGCATAGGGGACCTGGAGCAAGGCAAAGGTCAGGCAGGGATGGGTTCTGTTAGCAGCACCTTCCTGGGGCCCACATAGGCTTGGAGGAGGAGGAGGCGGAGGAGGAGGAGGAGCGTGGTGAGAGGAGGCTGTGAATTCCTGGGAGCCTTGAAAGAGGCCACATATGCAGAGCACCCAGTGAAGGGTGCTGCCCAGGACGGTGGAGCCCTCCCTGCTCCCATCTGCCCACCCCCAACTCTAGTCCCAGGCTGTCTTAGTCCACTTGCGTTGCTATAAAGGAAATACCCGAGGCTGGGTAACCTATAATGAATAGGGCTGTATTTGGCTCGAGGTTCTGCAGGCTGTACAAGAAGCACAGCGCCGGCATCTGCTGCTGGTCACGGCTTTAGGCAGCTTCCACTCATGGAGGAAGAAGAGGAGCGGGTGTCACGTGGAGAAAGAGGGGCGCGAGCAGGAGGAGAGGGTGCTGGGCTCTACCGAGCAGCTCTCCTGGTAGCTGCTAATAGACCAGAAACCACTCATCGCCACCAGGCCCGGCCTGAGGCATCTGCCCCGGGACCCAAACACCTCCCACCAGGCCACACCTCGAACAGTGGAGATCAAATTTCAGCGTGAGATTGGGAGGGGCCAGACATCCCAGCAATATCAAAGGCCTTGACCACTTCGATTCCCAGCTCAGGCCTCTCAGGTCTCCTCCAGCTCCATATCCTCCCCTTTCGTGGCTGGCTCTTCTGGCCAGGATGCAGGCGTGGGGCTCGCGGGGCTCCCAGGCTGCTCTCCCTGGGGACCTGTGCCCATGAGGCCCTGCCTGGAGTGCATCCCCACCCCTGCCCTCCCCGTCCCCCTCCCCCTCAACTCTTGCTTGTCCCTCTGGGCCCAGCTCATGCAATTCCTCCTCCAGGAAGCCTTCCCTGACCCGAAGGGTGCGGGATGCCTCCCTCTGTTCCTGCAGCCCGTGGGCTGCCGTCTGCCGCAGCCTTCCTCCGGCTGACCTGCCCTCCACTTGGACTTTGACTTTCTGCCTCCCTGCCTGGGCCCCGCCCCGTGCCTGGGACAGGGACAGTGCCCAGGAGTAGCGATTAAGGGAAGGTGTAAACAAATGGGTCCTGACTGTCACAAAGTGAGGACACTGGTGTCAGCCACAAAGTGAGGACATTGGTGTCAGCCACGGACGGACAGCCTGGAACCAGAAAGGGGATCAGAGCAGGTTGGGCGGGGGGAGTGTGGAGAGAGGTGTCCAAAAGTGAGGTTTTCTGACTCAGCCACTGCTTAGATACGGAGCAAACAGCCCTGGCGGGGGACACCTCTTTGTGCGGGGGCCTCTGGGGTTCTGAGCCGCGAAGGGTAGAACACGGCTAAGAACTATTTCCAGGGCCACCGTTCGCTCCGACAGCCATGCGCTGCCTGAAGTTCCGCTGGCCACTTCCGCCGCGTCCCTCCCCTTCTGCAGCTTTGCGATCCAGGAGGTGTACAGATGGAACTAGGGCGGTCGGTTGCCTGCGTTTCTGAAGCGCCTGCTGTGTGTCGGAGCACCTGGAGTCCCAGACTGAAGCGGGCAGTTTCCCTCAGTGCGGTATCTGCCAGCTCTGCTGCGTCAGAAACCCCGTTTTACGTGAACCCCCCTGCTGGGGTCGTCTTCCTGCCCTGTGAAGCAGAGCCTGGCGGTGCCTGAGGGCCGGCAGGAGGCTCGGGGCGTTCTGAGCAGGAGTCCCGTTGGCCGAGAGAGTAGGTTTGGAAGCACAGGGCTGGGGGACCCCCGTGCTGGCCCCAGGGACCACTGGCATGCGGAGGCACCATTTTCCTTCACTTTAAGCGCCAAGAATCCTTTAATTTTGTGGCCATTTGCCAAGTTTTCCTAAAAGCTATTCTGCTGCTGTGATTCATTGAGTTATGAATCATTATGTCTTCCAGCCAATTCAGTCAGCATCCGTGTATGAAAAGCTAGTCAAGGTTTCTGGGAGCCAGGGGCTATACAGGGGGGCGTCTGCTAACTCACTGGGCTGCGCTCCCCGTCTCCCCTCCCCTCCCCTGCCACCGGTGCTGTTGAGCCTCCCCGTCACTGGGCTGGGCTCCACCGCAGGTCCCATTGGCTCACTCCTCCCAGTGCGGGTCCGGTTGGCTCACTCCCCCCAGCGGGGTTCCCATTGGCTCACTCCCCCCAGCGGGGTTCCCATTGGCTCACTCCCCCCAGCGGGGTTCCCATTGGCTCACTCCCCCCAGCGGGGTTCCCATTGGCTTACTCCCCCCAGTGGAGAGAGTCTGGGCTCCTGCGTAAGGGAGGCGGGAGGCAGAGCCCTGAGGTTTCACTTGGGAAAACCTGGGCTCGAATCCAGGCCCATCACTGGCTCACTGTGTGATCTTGGACAAGTCACCACACCTCTCTGAGTTCCATCGTCCTCCTTTGCACAGTGGGAATACCTCCCACCTCACAGGGTTCAAGGCCGGAGATTAGGGGAGGTTTGTAGAGGGCCGTGACCACGCCTGGGATGAATGGGCCCCTAGTTAGAGTACTTGTGGCCCGCCCCCCCCCCCCCCCCCCCCCGCATGGTGACCGAGTCACAGGCTCTAATTAGACCAGGCTGTGATTCCACGCTGCCAAAAGTATGTAAAGTACTCTAGAGTGACAGGTTACTCAGAGAACATTTTGCCACTTGATGGGTGCTGGTCTCACCTCTGTTGGATTGAGCTCTGCCACTGCCTCCCCCGGGAAGCCTTCCCAGATGACCAGGCTGGGCAAAGTGGCCTGCTGCGTGCTCCCTGACCCCCTGTGCATTCTGTCCACATGGCTTTCCTCATTACACTGTGGCTTGTCCCCCAGCCCCCTCCCCCAGGGCAGGGCCCAGCCTGAGCTCTCCCTCTACCCAGGGTCTGTGAGGGCCTGGCTCAGAAATGCTTACCGAGTGGAACTGAAGTTGTACAGGTGAGAGTCCCTTCCATCTGCCTCTTAAGAACCCAAAGCCATCTCTGTTGTTTGCCTGCAGGCAAATGGGAGAGAACCTGATTGTTCCCGGCGGAGTGAAGATTGTCGAGGCCAACGGGCGGATGGTGATTCCCGGAGGCATTGATGTCAACACGTACCTGCAGAAACCCTGCCAGGGGATGACCACAGCCGATGACTTCTTCCAAGGGACGAAGGCAGCGCTGGCGGGCGGGACCACGATGATCAGTGAGTGCCGCTGTCCCTGGCCCTAGGGACCTAGGCTGTGAGTTCTCTTCTTCATCCCTGGCATCACCACAAGTGCTTGGCACACCCAGGCACTTGGCTAGGATGAGACTAAAGTTGCATTTAGAGTTTTAGAATGGAATTGATTTAAAGAAAAGTATTAAGTAAAGAAGATGTGGATTATAGGTAGATGAAGAAAAAAAAATGCTACAACATACTATGAAGATGGCTAAAGTTTTGGAACCAGTGACATAGGTATTACTATGACAGATGGGGAAACAGAGGCTCAGAGAGGTAAAGTAACTTGCCCAAGGTGCCACAGCTTAGAAGTGGTTGTATTCGTCAGTGTTGCTGCCGTAGCATCATGGTAATGCTGCGTAACAAACAGCCCTCAGATTTCAAGCAATGCTTGTTTTTCCCACTCCTGGGTCTGCAGGAGTGGGGCTGGGGGCTGGAGTGGCTCTGCCCGGCTGTAGGTTGGATTTGGGGTGCCATGGATCTCCCATTCTGGTACCTGTGACTCCCCAGCTGTTCTGTTCTCCCTGTGAGTGGCAGAGTGCTGGGACTGGCCGAAATTTGCCACTCCTCCCCTCTTCACCTCACTTTCGTGCTGTGACTTTTACCCACCACTGCTGGCCAGTCACACAGCCAAGCGCAAAGTCACCAGGAGTATGCTCTGCCCCACTGACCCTGGTGAGGTTGGGGCAGGAAGGAGAACCCGTGGACACGTCATACCATTCTACCACAGTGGCCTGTCTGGGAAGCTGCCCCATGCAGCCTGCTGGTGGTTTTGTGTTTTGTGTGAATAGCTGCTTTCGCTTGGATTCCATTTTAATAAGTGATTTTAATTAAATAGGTAACAGTTGATTGCAAATGTTCTTTTAACTATTAGGCTCTCCAATTGTGGGCGGCTTGAGAGCTGGCCCCAGCCCTGCCCATCTCTGCCCCTCCTGCGAGTCCCTGTGGAAGTGCCCTCTGGGGGCAAGAGCCAGGCCCATATGGGCAGAGCTGGAGGGTCCGCACTGTCCCAGGCCCCCTGAGCCAGGAGGGTGTGGCTTGGTTTCTGACCCCTCTTCCCAAGGTCTGCCCTTGGGTCTGCTGGCTGGGAAGGGGGAGGAGCCCAGGCTTCGGCCCTGGGCATACCAGGACGTGGATCCGCCCACCATGGTGACACCCTGAGCTCGGCTGCTCGGGCCAGCACTCAGCCTCTCTGAGCCCCAGCGTCCTCGTCTGTAACGTGGGCTTTGGGATAGGAGGCCCTAAGCTTGTTTGGACACATCCGTGAGAATCCTTAGTGTAGTGCGTGGCACCTGAGAGTGCTGAGCAGTGGAGATGGAAGTTCCAGGCTCAGGAGACCCACGCAGGGTAGGGGACAGCACCCTGAGCAAGGGGCCAGGGTCCCTGGGATCTCCGCTTGCTCCTCTCCAAGGCCCTGGGGAGCCCTGCCCTGTGGCCTCTGCTCCCCTCCTGTGAAGGGCAATTTTCAATGTATGTTTCAGCAACACCGAGAACCTGTGAAAGAACCACGAGGACCACAGTCAGGGGCCTGACGTGGGCCCCATCGCACTTCTTCATTCAGCAGGTGCTGACTGAGGGTCACGCTGCACTGGGCACCGTGCCAGGTGGACAAAAGCAGGAATGACGATGTTCTCAAGGCGCTTGCTGTCTCGCAGGGGGTCCCTGATCACTGCCCGGAGGGACAACAAAGTGTGACTAGTGCTACGAAGGAGAGGGGGCACAGTGCTTTGAACAGCACGGCAGGGGCTCAGGGAAGCCTCCTCTGAAGAAGCAGCATTTGTACAGGGGTCTGGATGAACCGGAATTAACTGGGTGAAGAGGGCGGAGGGCACCAGCAGGAAGGAACAGCATGTGCAAAGGCCCTGTGGTGGGAGAGTGCACCTCACACTCCAGAGGCTGCAGGAAGGTCCACAGGTGGGGTGCAGAGACTGAGGGGGTGGACTCTCGTGAGGTGAGACTGGAAGGTCGGGGGCGGGGCTGGGTCTTGCCGGTCAAGGTGAGGACTTTGCTCTTCTCATATGGGTGACGGGCAGCCACTGAGAGGGTTTAAGCAAGGAGTGATGTGATCTGTTTGGGTTTTGAAGAGACCAGGGTAGAGTGGCCCAGATGGGATGTGGCTGGACCAGTGGGGAGGTGATTGCACAGTTCAGCTGAGAGGTGAGGGTGGCTGGGCCATGGAGTGGACAGAGTGGACAGCTCCAGGGACATGGAGGGGACGGGTCCACAGTACCTGGCGATGGATTGGGTGGCGGGTATGCGAGGGAAAGGAAATGCCAGGGGCGACCCCGTGGCTTCTGGCTTGTGGAGCTGTCAGGTGGTGATATTGGGGGCAGGTTTGCAAGTGAGGTGGGGGAGGGGACACTGTTACATGAAGTTCTGAACGTTTTGATTTTGAGGAGCTTTCAGTGATCCCAGTGGAGAGGTCAAGAGCATGACCAGGTTGAGAGTTCTGTAGCTCAGAGGAAGTGGCCGTTTTAACGAGCAGGTGCAGGGAAAGAAGAGTTCCAGGACCGAGGCTGAAGGGGTTCGGTCACTTTGTGGACAAGTAGAGGATGCAGAGTGCTCAGGGACATGGAGAAGCAGCAGCCAGAGAAGTAGGACAGGAAGCTAGAAAAAGCCAGCTGGTTGTGTGGCCATGTACCAAGGAGTGAGTTCAAGGAAGGAGAGAGTGACTCCTTGTGCCGTGAGAGGCCGAGAGAGTGAGGGCGGCACGCTTGCATTAGACCTGGGGACTCGAGGGTCACATTAGCACAGGCTGGCACTGTGGGTGGATGGAGCAGTGAGAGGAGGAGGGAGTGGAGACTGCTACTCATGGCACGTGGCTGTGAAGGGCGGCTGTGCAGAGAAACTGCTGCGAGGATTTGCAGGGTCAAGTGAGGCTGCAAGGACAGCAGACTCCCCTTCCTGATCTACACCACATTTAAGAAAAATGGATGTTGAAGGTAACTTGTTTAATCTCTAAGGGTCTTTTCATCGTGGTTTTCTGTGCTTTGGGAGGCAGCGTGGAGCAGCGGGTAAGGTTTCGGCAGGTCTCAGGGAATCTTCTCCCCCCTGCTTACCAGATGTGTGACCTTGGACACGTGCCTTACCCTGTCTGAGCCTCAGTTTCTTTCATCTGCAAAGTGGGGATATTAATATTCACATCACAGGATGGTTGTGAGGATTACATGAGGTGATTTACGTAAAGCCTCGGTGGCAGTGTCTGACACACAGCATTGGATAAATAGTTGTGCTGCTGCTGAGGATGACAGTGGTGGTGACAATGGTGGTGATGACTGAAGACAGTGGTGATGATGTCACTGCTGATGCTATGGTTAGTGATGGTGACAGTGATGGCAGTGTGACGATGATGATGGTGGGAGTGGTGATGGAAAGGACGCTGATGGGACGGTGGTGGTGAGGTGGCTGCCGCTGGAACACTTGGCTGCTAAGCATCGTGACACGCATTTCTCTGCCCCAGTTGACCATGTCGTTCCCGAGCCTGGGTCCAGCCTGCTGACCTCCTTCGAGAAGTGGCACGAAGCAGCTGACACCAAATCCTGCTGTGACTACTCCCTGCACGTGGACATCACGAGCTGGTACGATGGCGTTCGGGAGGAGCTGGAGGTGCTGGTCCAGGACAAAGGTCAGTTACAGCCCCAGGAGGAGGCTTGGGAGTCCCTGGTTCCTGGGTAGATCCAAAGATTATGTGGAGCAAAAAGTCCCTTTACCTGCACCTGCTCTGAACGGTTACGAGCTGTGCACTGCCACATAGACAATGACGAAAGGGCCACTCCTTCTAGAGTCTGTCCTCTCCTTGAAGCCCCCTGGAGGTGTCCCTTGCTCACAGAAGTGGGCCCAGTTTCCACCGCTTGGCGTGCAAGGCCCTCGCAGATCTAGCCTCACTCTTCTTCCTCTCTGCTGCGACCCGTCCTGGGAACTTGCTGTCCTGGCTGCTGTCCCTGAAACCTGCGACGCTGCAGGGCATTTGCTCATGCAGTTCCCTGGCCAGGAATGCCCTTTGTGCTCTGCCCACCAGATGCCACTCTCCTTCAAGACCCAGCTCAGCCGGGACCTTCTTCCATTCCCCAATCGGAATTGCTGCATTCCTTGAATATCCAAAGCCAGTTACTTGGGACTCTTTGGGGGTACTGTTTCCATTGTGCTTGCATCGTGGGACGTTGGCTGTCTGTCTGGCTCTTCCGTCAAGCCCCAAGCTCTGTTGGGATGGGGGGACCATGTCTATACGTCTCTGCCTCCCACCTTGGCTCCCGTGTGTCTGGGTTCACACCACGCGTCCCTGCGCAGTGTGGACACCGTGTGATGTGCCTTGTGTTGAATGAGCTCAGCTGAACAGAGGACACAGACGGGGCAAAGGGCAGCAGAGCGGAGTGAGCAGGACGTGGGTGCTCAGTCCGGAAGGGGGCGGCGGGGGCTCCCTGCGCGGGCAGCCTAGACGGAGGGGCTCCACGGGGAGCGAGGGTGTGTTCGAGATTTTCAAAATACCTACGCTGTGTTGCTGCGTTTCTTGTAATAAAAGTATCATCATCCCCAATATTTGAAAAGCTAGAAAATAGAAGGAAAAAACCTTCTTTCCCCTGGTTCTGTCCGAACGACGATTTCCCCTTCGTGGAAAGGATTAAGGCCTCATCCCCGTCTCCGGAGGTGCTTCCCCCGCTGCGTCTGCGCAGTGGCTGTTGTTGGCAACCCTTCTTTTTCCACTGGACCTTAGTAACTTTTTAATGGCTCATAATATACCATGTAATTGTTAATTTGCTCAATGGTATTCTCTTCGAGGGGCATTTAGGTTTTCTGTTTGTTTCATTATAAATCGTGTTATAATGAACATCTCTGTATATAAATGTTTGTTTGCATGTCTACTTTTCTTTCTTAGATGTCCAGAAATGGAATTAGGAGGTCAAAAGCTTTAGCATTTTTCACGACCATGCCACTTATTGCCAAATTGGCTTCCTGAAAGGTGCATCCGCTTGTGTGCCCACAAATCCCACGTCGGAATCCCCAGCCCTGTGTGTTTCCTCCACTGGGTGTCGCTGCGTCTGTGAAATCCTTGCTAATTCCACGGGTTAAAGACATTCTACCCTTGTTGCTTTCATCGCGGTTCTTTGATTACTAATTACGTTAAACACTTGGTGTGTATTTTTCCTTACGTGAATGTCCGATTGTATTCTTTGCCCACCAATCAATCTGGATCTTCGTATGTCTGTCTAACATCAGGAAGGCATCATCCTTTCGTCGCAGTCGCTGTGACTCACACCACAGCCACACACAGAGCCGTAGTCCAAGGCCATTGTCAATTCCGTGTCTTGCTTTTCTCACCTGAGGTTAAGTCCTGAGCAGTTTCCGCGTCAGTCCATGGGCTTCACACAGGCTAACAGCCTGGCGGTGCATGCGGACAGGAGGTCAGGGCGGGCACTGGGATTTTGGAACTGTCAGTGAGGGTGACGCAGCTGTGGGGGCGGGTGGCATTGCTGGGGTCTTGATGTCTATTGCACTGCCCTGGAGGAGGGCAGAGCGCGGTTTTCCTCCCTCGGCTGGCGACTCGCAAGGGAAAGGCCTGGGGAAGGGTTAGTTGTGTGCGTGAGCCCGGCGGCTCCCTTCCTGGAAGGCAGTTCGAGGGCTCACAGCTGAGGGTCATCTGCCTGCAGCTGCTCCAGACTCTGGGGGACAGACCCTTCATTCCCGAAGTGGAGGTCTCGGGAGCTCATCCCGGCACCCACTGCGGGCCGTTCGGTGCTTTGCCATTTCAAACGGTGTGTGGGAGGACGTCTGTGTGGGGACATCCAGGCTTGCTGTGCCAGTGCTTCCCCGAGCAGACAGCTCTGGGTGGACGCGGTGCTCCTGCCCTCCGTGTGGGGGCACAGTCCGGGCCGAGCACCAGCCTGCCCCGCTGACTCACACCAGCAGCACAAGTCGCCGGCTCTGTCTCTCACTTGCTTCCATCTTCTAAAACTGGCACTCCCTTTCCCGCTCGTACACACACGTGTGCAGTCAGGCAATTTCCTGAGTGTCACATGCTTGCAGGAAGCAGCAAGATGTGGGAAGACCCCAGCAGCCAGAGGGCCTGGGTTCAGGTCCCGCCTCTCCCACCTCCTGGCCGTGTGACCCCAGGACAGGTCACCCTGCTGGCCTCTCTGAGGCTCGCTCATGGCCCCTCATCCGCAGCTCAAATATATCCTTAGACCAGTCAATTACTGGCTTATTTTAGAAATCCCAAGGCACAAGAGGAAATTATTCTAGCACAGGCTAATTCTGAGGCTCTGTGTGGACTTGGCAGCAGAGAATAACTATCCCTCGGGATGGAATTTATTATAATAAATCACTGATAAGGGAGTTCTGCCTATGGTGTCTAAGCCACAGAGCCCAAACACTATTAATAATGATTATTGGTTCTGTTAGATGTCGGCAGCGCTTCAGTCTCAAAATAGAAACCTTGGTTTAGAAACTGTTGAAAGGAGGAGAAAAAACACGGTGTAGTGAAGAGGGAAGGAACTCACACTGGCTGAGTGCTTCTGTGGGTCAGGCTGTTGGTTATTTTTCACACAACAGCAATGCAAGGGCATTATATAAAGGGTATCAAGGGTATTATTCCCCTTTTTGCATGAACTTTCGGGATCTTTCTTCCAGAAATCTCACTGTCTCTTTATCACATTGCCCTGTGTATCAGCTAGCGTTAGCTGTGTAACAAACTACCCAGACCTCGGGTTTATAACGTGGTCAATAGTCAGCATTCTGTTGGCTGGCAGCTTGGGTTAGGCTCAGCTGAGCAGCCTTCTGCAGATCTTGCCTGTGCGCACTGTGACATTTGGGCCTCAACTGGGATGGCTGGGGAGCTCACGAGTGATCGTTCATCCTCCAACAGCTCTGTGGGACTTCTTCCCATAGTGGCAGTGTTCCAACAGGGCGAGCAGAGACGCTGAAAGGCCTCTTGAGGCTTAAGCTTGGAACTCGTGCACATCATTTCATTTGCATCCTGTTGGCCAAAGCAAGTCAAAAGACCAGCCCAGGTTCAAGGGATGGGGAAAAAGACTCCATCTGTTGAAAGGAGGAACCTCAGAGAATTTGCGATCATTTTAATGTACTGTAATGCCTCATTCTGGCCACAAATATTTATATTCCTCCCATGTGCAAAATACTCACCCTCTCCCTGCAGCCGTGAAAGTTTCATCCAATTACAGCATAAGGCTCAAAGTTCAGTATCTCATTATCAGCCTTAACACAGGACACAGATGAGGCTGTTTGGGTGTGGCTTCTCCTAATCCAAACACCTGTGAACTAAAAAGGCTTTAAGTGATGTGCGCTACCCACGCGCAGCCAACTTACCCTGTGGGACAGTGACAGGACAACCACAGTAAAAACGCACTCGTCGAAAAGGAGAAAAAGTGGGCGGTGCCCAGTCGGCTTTCTCCCTGGGCGTCCTGTGCAAGGTTGGGGGGGGGGGGCAGCACAGCAAACTACACTTAGCTTGTTGGCCAAGTCTGGGGTGTTGCCCTTGAGCTAAGAATGTTTTTTACATTCTTAAAGGCTTTTAAAAACAAAACGAACAACAGCAAAGAGCAACAAGTGACAGAGACTGTATGTGGCCCACAAAACCTAAAACATTTACTAATCCAGTCCTTTACCAAAAAAATCCCCTGCACTAGGCCATTGTTTTGCATAGCGCAGGTTCCTCTCTCTTGGTTTGACACTTTGAGATACAGTTTCTTTTCAAAAAAAAAAAAAAAAAAATGGCCCACATTTGGCACTGAGTAACTTTCTCAACTTCTCCCCACACATAGGAAGCTGTCAGAGCCCCCTTTTCATTTTGAACCATCTCAATCTATTTAAGTCAAAGGTGGTACAACTTTCTTAAAAACATTGTGGGTTTCCAGTGTATCAGATTCTAGTCTACTGAGCAGATTTGTTTTTTGAGACAAGTGTATTTTAGGTGACTGTCCATGTGCTGTGTGACAATGCCTTTAAGATTCTTAGAAGCCCTTTTGTCTAGCTGAGGAAGTTTACGGGGCACCAGCTCAGATTTTTCTGAGATCATAGCCAAGAGTTACAGACATATCCCTGCTGTGATCTTTTCCCTGAGGCCATTTTTTACTTTGAGAATTTTGTAGGCAGTCACGAGCAGAGATGAGATACAATTCATCTTCCAGTCCAGCGAATCGTGGGCCTCCTGCGTGTCTGCTAAATTCTGCTTGCAGAGTGAACACTTCCTTCTCTGTCTCTTTCTCAGGTCTTTTCTCATCTCTCGGTTCCTTTTTGTCTCTTTCTTCTTGTACCTCATCATATAGAGCTTTAAGAAGGCAATTGACACTTTCAGCATTCATGGAAATCCTCTCGGCTAGATTCACAAGTTCTCGGGGTACATTTTTTCCCAAGTTCCCGCAAGTGACTTTTTCTAATTATTTGACCCACTAATATGGGTCTTCCCTTTTAGACTCTCTGCTAAGAGTTAATTGACTATTTTCCAACTTTTGCTAATAGTTCCCTCACTACTCTTCCAACCTCTCCTCACCAGTCAATCCCAAAGTCAGGGCTGCATGTTGTAGGTTTTGGCCATTGCAGCACCCAACCTCTAGGTACCAATTTCTGCATTCATTAGCCTTTGCTGTATAAAATAAAAACCACTAAAAGAAAATCTAGTGGCTTAAAACAGCGACTGTTAGGACCACAGCGAATGCCATCTTATATCCATTGGGATGATTACTCTACCAACAAAAACAAAACCAGAAAATAACAAGTGTTAGCGAGGCTGTGGAGAACTTGGAGCCTTTGTGCACTGTTGGTGGGAATGTGAAATGGTGCAGCTGCTGTGGGAAACAGTGTGGAGGCTCCTCACCAGGTGGAAACTAGGGCTACCATAGGATCCAGCAGTTCCACCGCTGGCTGTATACCTGGAAGAACTGAAAGCAGGGACTCAGAGAGAGACCTGCACACCCGGGCCCACAGCAGCACTGTCTGCAGTAGCTAAAGGGGGAAGCAGCCCAGGCATCTGCTGACCGATGAACAGATGAACAAAACGAGGTATATCCATACAATGGAATATCACTCAGCCTTAAAAAGAAGGAATTTCTTACACATGGAGGACATCATACTAAGAGAAATAAGCCAATCACAAAGGACAAATTCTAAACGATCCCACTGATATGAGATACCTAGAGCAGTCGCATTTCTAGAGACATACAGTCGCTTGGTGGTTGTCAGGGGTTTCCGGGGTGCCGGGGAGTTACTGTTTGATGGGAACAGAGCTTCAGTTTCACAACACGAGCGAGCCCTGGAGGTGGCCGCACAAGGACGTGAGGATACTTAATGCTGAACTGCACAGTTAAAAATGGTTAAGATGGTAAATTTTGTGCTATGTGTATTTTACCACAAATAGTAAAAAACAGCAATTGTTGATTTCCTCCTGACCCTGTGAGCAGGCAGGTTGGCCCGGGCTCAGCTGGGCACTTGTGCTGTTTACGCCCTGCTCATTCGTGCCTCGGCCTGCCCGGGGTGGCTGCAGCGGCCAGGAGGGCTCCGCCCATGACCTGCTCACCGGTCCGCGGGGGCATCTTCACGGTTTGGTTCCCAGGGGTGAGAGCAGAAGCTACAAGTCCTCTTGAGGTTCAGGCTTGGACCTTGTGTAGTGTGACATCTGCTTCTTTAGTCACAAGACCAGCCAGATTCGAGGAGTGGGGAAACGGGCTCTGTCTCTTGACGGAGATTGCTGCAAGAATTCCGTGAAGTTAAAAAAAATTTACCAGCCTGTTAAATCTCTTCCTCGTACCCATCTCTACGTGAAGTCATCTAATTTATTTGTTTATTGCTTGCCATTCCCACTAGAATGTCGATGAGGATCCTTTATGCCTTGTTCACAGCTGTATCCCCACTTCTGGAATAGTGTTTGTGCATAGTAAATACTCAGTAAATATTTGATCAGTGAGAAGATAAATATTCTATGAAAAAGGGCTTCTGGGTCCAGTAAGTTTGGGAAATGCTCCTTGTTTAATCTCTTCTTGAGTATTCTTAATGCACATCATCGTGTTGAAATTCGGGAGAAGTCCTGCAGTAATGAAACCTGTTTATTATTGATGAATCCAGTTTTTCTTCATCCAGTGTAGATCTCAACATCCCTGTGCTTGACTGCAAACCACACAAGCCCTCCAGAACCTGGCGAAGCCAAAGGAAGCACATTTGCTTTAGTGGTAGCTGTGTGTGTCCAAGCTCCCACGAGAGTCTCTTCCCCGCCTCGTCTCTGCTTTTCTCCCTGCATCAGCTCTATCCTCTTAGCTGAGGCCTGTGTTCTCCACTGCCTTGGTCCTCATGGTGGAATGCAGCAGCCCACCCTCTTTCTGGGTGTGCATCTCTGCTTCAGAGGTCACCAGGGGTCCTTTGGTATCTACTGGGCTCAGTTCCTCATGCTGGTTCAGTTTAGCATCTGTCTGGTGCCCAGCCCTGGACTGTGGTCTAGGATCATATTGTATGAGCATGGCTGTTTCCAAGGTTACTGGGTGGAAAGGGGAAAAGGGAAGTTGCTAGAAAAGTTATGCAAGTTCTGAGAACTGAAGGATATTACAGAATAAATAGGCTGACAACCCAATTGGTATTCCATACAATCATCTGGGACTTGTGTTCCGTGGACCCTCCTTGGAAAGAACTTGTGATGATGGCCTTTGGGAATCCGGGGGTCTTTATGACTATCAGGGCCTACTGTATTTCCCGAGGCTCTAGTAGAATTATCTGCCCAGAAGTACGAAAACATTGACAACTCTCGATATGTACTGCTAAACTGGTTTTCTAAGCACTTGCAAATTGTGCCAATTTGAGTCTCATTTTGAGGCATATTCACTAGCATTGGACAGTAGATTTTAAAATATAGCATAATATTGAGGTTTTAATTGTAATTACCTTGATTACAAGTAAGACCAAATCTTATCTTTATTAGTTAGCCATTTGCTTTTTCTTAAATTGTCTAACAATACTGCTTGCCTTTGTTGTTTTTTGCTTCTTGGTTTTTATTTTAATCCTTTTAAATGTAAAATAGAACACAGATACAGAAAACCACACAAACCAAATGTGTGGCTTTATGAATTATTATGAGATTACCCCACTCCGGCAAGAAATGGAATTTTGCCACCCGGCCCTGCAGACTCTTCCTTGGGACCTGTTGCAGTCACAGGCCCCTCCTCCTCCTCAAAGTAAACACTGATGGATGTTCTTTAAATAGGATTTTTAAAAATCCTTTGTTAGATTTGTTGCAGATATGTTAACGATGTTGGTTGTTTGCTTTTTAAAAACTTTTGAGTTTTTAAGAATGAACTCACAGAAGGTTTCCATTGATAACAAGTCAAATCTATCATAACTTTTCATGGTAGCTTTTAATTTGAGATAGCTTTTCCCTGCTCTGTCCCTCCCTGGCAACCAATTCTATAATTCTACCACTTTTTTTCTAATTCATTATTTCTACTCCTGTCTGTATCGTTTACTTCTAATTCCTGGTGAATTTTCATTTTGTTCTTTTGAAGTTGCTTATTGTGGGAGCTTACTTGGTTTATATACTCTTCCCCATCCCTTTAATAAACAATTAAGTGTTTAAGGCTATGAATTTACCTCTCAGTATGGTGTTACCTGTTTTCCCATTGATATTTGTTCTGTGTCTATAAACTGAGTTTTGATTTTTGTATTTTTTAAAGAAGTTTATCTTTACAAGGAATACAATATCTATTAATTGTCATATTATTTTTGTTTAAGTCTACTTGATAAATTAGAGACTGATATTTTTATGTTAATCTCTGAATACAATTTTTAAAAATTTTCCTGATCTTTTGGGAAAAAAATCTTATTGCCATAGTTTTCCACAAAAAAAAAAAAAAAAAAAGATTTTTGGCTTGTCTTCACTATTGCTTAGTGGGAAAAAACTGAATCCCATTTAATACTTTTGCTTTAAATTCTTTTTTTTCTTATCCAAACGTTTCCTGATTGCATTAGGTACCCTTACTTGCACAGCGCATGTCACAGATGTGCAAGACAAAATGATAGGCAAGATGTGGTGTCTGTCCTCCAACAACTTGAAGGTGAATTAGGGAAAAGTCTGTCCCCTCCCATCCCCTACTGCCCCGGCCTGCCAGTGTGCTGTGTGGTTAAGTCCGACATGTGACCTTTTTGAGTCCCCACTCGCTCGCTCCATCCCTGCAGCTCCTTTCTTGGCTCGGAGCGGAGCTCAGCACCCCCACCTGGTCCATTTCTCCTTGCCTTTCCGCACAGCATCCTCCACACAGCGTCCGGGGTAGTCCTCCTGCCACAGCAGACTGATCATGCCACTCCCTTGCTTTAAAAGCACATGCTTTCCTAGAGAGAGGTGTTGGGTGCACAACATTGCGAACGTACTAAATGCCACGGACTTGGGCAGTTTCAACTGGTTGTGATGGTGAATTTTATGTTATATATATTATGGCACAATTTCTAACAAATGGGATAAGAATGGCTCATGCATCAGGATGCTTTCTAGGAACTGCACAACTCGTGTCCATTCCTCTTCCTTGTCGTACATGCCCACGGACACCCCTCCCTCTCAGCCTGGGGACTCCCCTCCTCCTCCTCCTCCTCCTCCTTCACCTTCAGATCCAGCTTAGTTGTGACCTTCCCCAGAAGCTTCCTGTGACTTCCGCCCACAGCCCAGACTGGGTTAGGTGTCCCCGCTGTGAATTCTGATGGCACCTTCTCTCCTGGGGCTGCCACTCTGCACTGCCATCCTTGATTTACTGGAAGGACGTGCTTCTTTTTTCTTAAGCGTATTTTTCTGTTCTTCTTTTTATCTTGAAACAGGCGTCAATTCCTTCCAAGTCTACATGGCCTATAAGGATCTCTACCAAATGTCCGACAGCCAGGTAGGTCCCCGTCTCCTCCCCCGTCCTGCAGGACTGGGCCAGTGTTGTCAGTCGAGGCAGCACAGGGCAGGGGAGATGGTGAGAACTGGCAGGGAGAGCTCTGGGCTCAAGTCCCGGTTCTGGCACTGAACTGATGTGTGACGTTGTGTCAGTCATTGCCCCTCCTGGGCTTTTGTTCCTCTCTGACTATTGAAGTGGGGTGCAGTGGGGTCCCTGGCATGGTGGCTCCCCAACCCAGCTTGTCTTCAGCATCAGCTGGGGAGCTCGTCCAAAGTGCAGCTTCTTAGAGCCATCGCAGACGTCAGCAGCCAGAAAGCTCTGCTGCGGGTTCTGGGGCGCAGGCAGTGCTGGGGACCATTTTATCAGCTCTGACCCAGGGGAGAGCCCTGGCCTTCCCTTGTGCCAATTGCAAGATGGTAGGCAAGTCACCTCCTTTCTCAGTTTTCTCATCTACAAGATGTAAAATCTCTGGCCCTGTCACCCTCAAACAATTGCTGGTAGGTGCAAGGAGCTAAGGAAGGTGACGGTGTAAGCTGTTCTCCAGGTGTAGAGTTGCACCTGGCCTTCTTGCACCATTGGGTCTCCTGTGTGGTTTTGTTGTCCCTCCCCTGCCCCTCCTTGTTAGTGTGGTGGAGAGGCCAGGAGGCTAGAGCCAGGCTGCGTGGCCGCAAGCCCTGGCATACCAGCAGCTTGCTGTGCAGTCAGGGGTGGCTTTCCCAACCTCTCTGTGCCTTAGGCTTATAGAGCACTTGCCTCATAGAGGTTGTTAGAGGATTGAATGATTCAATACGAGTAAAGTTCTAGGGCAGGGCCCGGCACAGAGCGGTGCCATGCGGGTGTTAGTGAGCTGTTGCTGGTATTACCAGGGAATCGGTGGGCAGTGGGAGAATCGCTCCATGTCCTGCCTCTCAAATAAACACTTGGGGTTACAGAAAAGAGTTGGCCCCAAGGTGCCCTGGAGGGCATCAGCAATCAGCAAAAGGCATTTGAAAAACTGAAAATTGGTTCAGTTTCATGGAAAAAAGTAGCATGTGGCGTGTAGGCATAACTGTGATTTTACCTGTCTTGTTCTAGCCACCAAAGCCGGGGCATGGGTGGACTCGAGCAGTCTTTGGGTGTGGGTTCCCAAACGTGCCTCCGCGTGCCCCCGTTTGCTGTCTGCATCTGAAAGCTCACATCCCGGGGGTGTCGTCTTGTGTGTATGGAGAACCAAGTTAGGATTCCAGTGTCCCTGAGGAGGGAGCTTGGTGGCTTTGGTCCTCACTAGGGGGAATGCCTGATTGCAGATTCCTTCCCAGGTAGGAAGAAGACCTCGGGCAGTGGGCAGCAGCTGTCCCGGCCAGCTGGGATGGTTCTGGGCGTGATGTGTTGCCTGCGGGTCAGAGTTATCAGAAAGCTGGCTCCCCACCCCACTGTTGTCTGTAAAATGACATGGGCTCAATTTTTTGTAAAGGTGTACACCTCGCCTGTGGCACATGAGTGGCTATAGTACAGGTTTAGCAGATTTGGCTACAAAATTTCAGTAGAACTAAAAGTGACTTCTCAGCACCGCTTGTCGCCATTCACAACTCAGGTGTTTCAAAGGAGCCAAGCGAAAAAGAACGCAAAAGGCACAGGCAGGTGCTGCGACTACGCTGTGGTCACGCCCTGGCATGGCTTGGATCAGTCCTGCCCTCCCGCACCCGGCTCCTGCTTTGGGGTCTGGAATGCGTCGTGGCCAAGGGACGGTCCTTTCCTGCTCTGGTCTGTGGATCAGCACGTTCCATCAGCATGAGCAGAGCGAGAACGGCTGGCGGGGTCGGCCGGTGTGAGCAGGAGAGCAGTCTCTGTGAGCGCGCGGGCTGCGCCGTTCCTGCCTCACACCGATCCCTGTCCATCTCTCCTCAGCTCTATGAAGCCTTCACCTTCCTCAAGGGGCTGGGAGCTGTGATTTTGGTCCACGCCGAAAATGGAGATTTGATAGCTCAGGTGAGTGGTGCGAATTTCCTCCCCTTCCACCTGGGTCTGCGGCTTGTTGCGGAGGGAATGGGCGAAGGGCGCTGGTTAGCGAGGTGACCAGGCAGTGAAGGGCTGAGACAGGAACTGGGGTCACTCCAGACACACCAGGCGAGAGTCACTCACGCACCTTTGGCCTCCGGAGTCTCAGTCTCCTCACCTGTACGATGGGGTAACGTAACCACCCTCCGCACCTTGAAGGGCTTGCATGACGGACAAATGGGAATCTGAATGAAAACGCTTTGTGCACCTGGGGGTGCGAGAGGCCGCGCGCACGGAAGCGGGTGTGGCGCCTTGTCTTCCGGAGTCGGGGCTGGCGTGGCGGACGGAGCCGGGCTTGGAGCAGGTGTTCCAGCCCAGCCCCCTCCATCTCCCAGCCACGTGACCTGGGGCAAGGAACATTGCCCCGCAGAGACTCTCATTTTCCATCCCACAACACCTACCTGGCAGCGTTGCTATGAGGATTGAAGGATCACATGTGCTGTGTGCCCGAGAAGTTCCTGTGTTGGAAATTCTATCCCTAGATTCATAGGTTAATGGTATTTGGAGGTGGGACCCTTGGGAGGTAGTTGGGGTTCGATGAGGTCACGAGGGCGGGGCCCTCAGGACGGGATTGGTGGCTTTACGAGGAGAGGAAGGGAGCCTGAGCTGGCGCTCCTGCTCTCTCGCCGTGTGATGCCTCTTCCGTGCTGGGGCGCAGCAGGGAGGCCCTCGCCAGATCGCGGCCCCTGGGTGTTAGACTTCCCAGTCCCCAGAACCATGAGAAATAAATTTCTTCTCTGTATAAATTACCCTGTCTGTGGTATTCTGTGATAGCATCAGAAAGCACACTAGGGCATCGTGTACGTGAGGGTCAGTGTCTGGCACCAACAGCGGCAGCCGTGCAGACGTTTTGGACAGGATGAGACGTGAGCACAGTTTGAACCTTCTGGCCGTGGGGTGGAGAATTTGGGAGAAAGAGTGAAGTCAGGGTGACCAGCCAGGTTCTACTCCAGCAATTCTCATAGGACATGAAGAGAGGAGACAGAGAGCAGTGAGAGAGATGGGAAGGCAGCCCCATTTACACTCGTGGGTGGATTGTCGGGGGAAGAGGAGGCGGAGGTCGGGTGGCCTCTGGGTGTCTGACGCAGAGGCAGGGACTAATGGCCAGGCCACAGCGTCCAGACCGGGCATACGGGGGAAGCTGTGGATACAGCCATAACCGCAGTTAACGGCAGGCACGATGCGAAGGGCTGCATAGATCGATACTCACAACTACTCCGTGAGTTAGATGTAGTTATCCCCACTTTGTAGGTAGGGAAACTGAGGCTCGGATATGAGTAACTTGCTCCCTGTCACGTGGGGCAGGAGAGCTGGGATGTTTGCCAGTTCCCGCTGGTTCCGACGCCCAGGGAAAGAGCAGCGTGATGGTTAAGTGCTTGAGGTCTGAAGCTTTCATTCGTAAGGTTCAGCTTTACTTCTTCTTATCTGTGTCCTTACAGTTACTCTGTATAATTGAAACTCTAGAATTCAAAGTAAAAAATAAACAGTGGTTCCGTTTCATCATGTAGTAGGATTCCGTTCTTGATAACAGGCCGCTGAGTCCAGCCCTCCCTGGAGAAGAAGGGATCACGCAGGAATACCGGGAGGTGAGGTCACCGGGGCCGTATCCAAACTGCCCACCAGACTGTCTTCCCTTCCCTGTGACCGAGGCCCGCTCCCACGCGGGATACAGCCGCCCTCCCACGGGTCTCCAGAATCTCGTCTCGTGGCAGCAGTAGCTCAGAGCCTGGGACCCATCGTCCGAGTGGGGGCTAGGCGTGGGGCGGCTCCCTGGCTGTGCGTCCTGCAGTCGCAGGTGTGTGACACGGAAGCGGGCGGATCCTGCGCCCACCCTCCCGACACACCGTACGACAGTGGGACGGGGCAGATGTTCCTGTCCAACTCGGGGCAAATGGAAGGCATCAAGGAGCCACTGGCTCGTGGGGACTCTGAAACGCAGCTGGGCACGTGTGAGGTCTGCCAACAACCCCTGGTTCATTCTTGGCTCCCGCCTCTGGGCTCTTGGTTCCGTCCTCTGAGTTGTTCGTCCTCTTTCGTGAAAGGCGGCGCGTGTTTGCAACGGAGTGGTTTCCTCGGCCTGCTTCCTGCCCGTGGAGTTCTAGGAATCCAGCTGCCTCCTTCATGTCGCGAGCCTGTGTCCCATTCCGTCTGCTCTGCCCGCGCCTCGCTAAAGCAATTCTCCCGAAGGCTTTGCAGGCCTCCTGTGTGTCCCGCTGGGCTTGAGGCCACCACACAATAGACAGGCGCGGCTTCTCGTGGCCTTCTCGTGGCGGAGCCTCCACTGCGCTGCTGAGAGCCGAGGGGCATCCGTGAGCCTCCCGGAGGCTCTGCTGTTTGGTTGGGAGCGTCCACAGGCATGTCTTTAATCTCTTTAAAGGGACTTTTGGTGACAAATAATACTGGGAGGCAACACTCCTTTTCTGAGTTCTTAGCACAAGTTGGTCAAGCTGCGCCGCTCGTTTTGTCTGGCAGTGTTCTGAGTGTGAGATTTGTTCAGAAGCCATTTCTTAATTTTATACTTTGTTCTTTGAGAGACTGAAGGTTTTCAAAACCATCATGCTCTGGCTTTTCTTAGCAGTCCTTCCCTGAGTTTCTGTCCCCCACACACGTTCTACTAAAAGCAGCAAGAAGGAACCAGGTGGTACCTTCGGTGCCTTGCTGGGAAATCTTGGCCGGATCTGCCACTTCACTAGGTCTAACCTCTGCTTTCCAGCTGCGGCGAGAGCGTCGCTGGGCTTCCTGCTGCCCCTGGCAGGGATGCCCCTCCCACTTCCAGAGGCGCGTTCCCCGTCCCCTGCGCATGGCCGGCAATGTCCCCACAGGCTGTTCTAACAACCGTCTGTCCGAGGTGATTGAATGTGCTCCCTCAGAATTCTTCCTTCATTCACCGCCTGGCTCCAGAGCCACTTCCACAGGTTTAGGTGACTTCGATGGCAGCGCCCTACTTCTGCCACCAAAATCTGTGTTAGTTATCTATGGCTGCGCGGCATACTACCCCAAAACTTAGCATCTTAACACAACAAGGGGTTACTTTTGCATGGTCCTGTGACCCATGGAAGTCGGGTGTGGCTTGGCTGGACCCTCGGCTCAGGATCTCCCAGGCTACAGGGAGGGTATCAGGTGGAGCTGGGTCATCTCAAGGCTCGGGACAGGCAGGATTCACTTCCAGCATCACTCAGGTGGTTGTTTTTGGGATTCAGTTCCTTGCAGGCCACCAGACTGATGGCCTGTGCTCTTTGCTGGCCAGTGGCCAGAGGCCTCAGTTGGTTCCTTGCCACGTGGGCAGCTGCAGCGTGGCGCTGGCCTCCTTCAGAGTGACAAGCCAAAGGCAGGAGAGGGTGAGCCAGGTGGAAGCCAGAGTCTCCGTAACCTCACCTCGCAAGAGATGTCCCGTCTCTCTTGTGCTCTGCTCATTAGCAGCAAGGTGCTGGATGGAGCCCGCGCTCCAGGGCTGGCTTGCGCGGCCAGGCAGCCAGGAGGCGGGACCCTCGCAGTCGTGTAGAAGTGCCTGCCACACCACACATGCCTAAGTCCCAGCTGGTTTTAAACTTCATAAAACTGGAGCCACACGGTGTGTCCTCTTTGACGCCTGGCTTCGTCTGCTCAGTCCTAGGTGTGTGAAATTCACCCCTGTTGGCAGGTGTAGCAATAGCTTTCTCCCTGTGGAATTCCACTGTGTGAATATGTCACGCTTTATTCCCCAGTTGTTGGATTATTGGATAGATTCAAATTTGGGCCTTGCGTGTTTGACGCTTCTGTGCCCGTGCCTGCGCCTTCTGTCGTCAGACGTACACTCACGTTTCTGTCCACATGCACCGGGGGGTGGGGCGGCCCGGCCCTGGGCCATGCAGACCTCTGCCTTAGTGGTCGCTGCTGCGCAGTGTTCCAGCGTGCGCCAGCGCGGGGACTCCAGCCTGCAGCCCTCCGTCCCCAAATCCTGCGGCAGGGCTCGGCTTTCCTTGCTGCCGACTGAGGACCTGGCTGTCGCAGCTCCAGGACGTCTGTTACCTCTGGACATCTGCTCTGCACCCTTCAAAATTTTGCTCCTGCTGTGTTCTCTGCACTTGCTTGGCTCTTGTGCACCTTTTTGTCACTTTGGTGGGGTTTCAAAAAGGAGCAAAAATACTGCGTGTGCTTAGCCTGTTATCTCCAGCTAGAAATCCCGAGTCTTTGTTTCCCCCAAAGTCTGTCTCCTGTCCTCCCTTCCTCCCTTCCCTCCCCTCCTTCGTTCCTGCAGAAATAGTAACTGACATTTAAACAATTTTGCATAGGGATTTCTCTATGTCAAAAAATCTTTTTGTAAACAGTTTCTAAAAATGGTCCGTAAACACCATTTTCAGTAGCTGAAATTATTCCACTGTTTACTTAAATTCACTCCAGCTGTTAGACCTCAAAATTGTTTCCAGTTTGCGTCCTTGTAATAAACTCCAGCTTAATAACCATAGATGTGCAATTGAAATTGTGATTTTTTTCGTGGTCGATAGGGCGTGGGGTTGATGGTAAGGTTGTGTCCAGGAATGATGGCACAGAAACTGCAGAAGTTAGAAGCAGCAGCAGCACAGCTGGGCCCCGCGCAGCGAGGGCTTAGTGTTCCTGGGGCGGCGGAGACTTTGGAACAGCTGGGCTCGGGTCCGGGCCGTCACACAGGGCACGGTTTCAAGGTGACATGATGGGCTGAGGTGGTGTTCCTGCCAGAGAGGCAGGTGCCGGGAAGAGGAACGTGTGGCGGGGATAGGAGAGCTGCTGCCAATTAACGCACCCTGCTGTGCTCAGGTCTTGCGCTGAGCGTTCTGCTCGCACTGTCTCAGCTATCCGCCGTGTCACTCCGTAGTACAAGCGCTGTTGTCCCCCGGGGCTCAGAGAGCGCAGCTTGCCCAGTCACAGAGACGGCCCATTGCGGAGCTGGACCCCAGTTTAGGGCGCTTTGATTTCAATACCTCGTCACAGCCAAACGCCACGTTTCTTCCTGGAGGAGAGAAGGGGAGGGAGACCTGGAGAAGGGGCGGGTGGTGGGCGGGCTGCAAAGCTCACTCCTTACAAGCCGGCTTCCTCCCGTTGCCCCCAGGAGGTGGAGCATAACACAGGTGCTTGTGTGGGCGCGGGGCTGCCAGGGGACAGTGGACGAGTGTGGCGGAGGGAGCACCAGCTCGCTGCCCCTCTGGCCCAAGGTTAGACCCCGTGCAAGCCCCCCACCTCCAGGCCTCAGCTGTCCCCTCTGTCTAGGCAGGGCATCGGAGGAGCGACCTCTCCCAGCTCTGGCGTTCTGTAATCACTGACTCTCTGGCTCTTGTCTTGTAGGAACAAAAGCGGATCTTAGAGATGGGCATCACGGGTCCCGAGGGCCATGCCCTGAGCAGGCCTGAAGAGGTAAAGACTCCTCCACTGGGGTGTGACTCTGACGTCGCTGGGTGCTCACCCCTGTGCTGTTCCAGCTGCTGCCCTGGCTCCTTCCCATTCCCTGTGCAGGAGCTTCCCAGCCCATCTGGCCTTCCCCGGGAGCCCTGGGGCTGCAGGTCACTCACAGGAGCCAGGAAGAGGCTCCCCCAGGGCCCTAGAAGTTCATTCCAAAGCCCCACAGATGCTTCAGTGTCCAAACTCCATAAGAACTTTGTGTGTTGGACGACAGGACAGTGGAGCCACACGCACCAAGCCTAGCACCCTGGAGACAACTGCCCCCGGCCCACTGTGTTCCCAAGACTTGGGAATGGATGAGCCCCCTGGGGGTGGCAGTGTGTGTATGTGTGTGTGCGCGCGTTTGTGTGCATCTGTGCGCATGTGTGGTCTACATGTGTACATATGTGTGTGTGTGCGTGTGTGTGTGCGTGTGTGTATGTGCAGGGAGGGCACTGAAGGAATGGAACGGGTGCCCTAGAAGCCATCCTTTGAGTTGAGGATGTTTTCTGATGTCCTTGTCAAATTATTGGCTGGTCCCCTGGACCTCTGCTCCGGGCCTGGCCCTGAGCTGGATGCTGGGGACACAAGACATGAGTGTTCAGGCTGCTGGCCCAGAGGGGCTGTAGATCAGCCCAGTGCTCCTCACCAGCCATTTGTCCCTGGCCCGTGCTGACAGCAGACGGAACGGGAGACAGTGTTCACAAACTTCTGTAGCGCTTGGATGTTACTGTATCCAGTGGCTTCACCCCGGGGAGCAGGGTGGGGGACCTTTCAGGTGCTGTTGGACCCACATGTACTTCCTCCTTGGATACAGTAGATTTCCCTTCTGACTGTGTTTAATTAAGGAAAACTGAAGGACACTGATTGCAGGAGGGCCCTGGGTGCCCAGTGGGTGGTGGCTGTGCCCTGCCCCTCCCCCCATGACCTTTGCATTTGCTGTGCTCAGCTGGAGGCCGAGGCAGTGTTCCGGGCCATCACCATCGCCGGCCGGGTCAACTGCCCTGTGTACATCACCAAGGTCATGAGCAAGAGTGCGGCGGACGTCATCACCCTGGCCCGGAAGAAAGGTCTGCAGCCGGCCCTGGGCCTCCTGGGGGGTGGCGGGATCCCAGGAAAGGGGTGTCCAGCAGGTCCAAGTTCACTCTTGGGGCCACTGCCCAGGGCAGAGACCTGCCAGGAGTGGCAGCCTGAGCTCTGGGCCTTGAGGCACATTCTGAGGGAGGGTGGGAGGTGGGCGGAACTCGGGAGATGGAGTTGGTTTTACAGGTTAGATTTGTGGTGTTTCGTGTGCTAGCCCTGTGACCCTGGGCAAGTCAGGGGCCGGTTCTGAGCCTCAGTTTCCTCATTTGTAGCGGGGGTAACGATCCCTGCCTTGTGGGGCCAAAGGAGACCATGTATTTTATCATGTTGCCAACTTTAAAGCTCTCTCCAGGGTTTCAGATGGAGGTGGGGCAAGACTGAATCATGCCTACCTCTCCCCGGCCCACCTTCCGGGCACCAGCTTGGGTTGGGCTCCCCTGGGCCCTCCAGGGCTGCACAGTTGCGGGGCCTGCAGGAAGTGTCAGTTGTGGGTTGGAAGGAGGAAGGTGTTTTCCCAGAGCCAGAAGGTCTGGGGACAGCCTTGTGCTGGACACGGGGGCAGAGCCGGTCTGGGAAGTCAGCTGCTCAGCTCTAAGATTTGGACATGTTCCTTATTCTATTTGAGCTTCTGTTTCTTTCTGAAATGCACCCAGAGAGCCCATGCATGTGACAGTGCTCAGCAGGGTCCTTCCCGAGTCCCAGGTGCCGGGCAGGTGGTAGTTGATGTCCTTCTCAGCTCCATATCAGCCGTCCACTTCCTGCCTCAGTGTCCTCATCTCAAGAGGGGCTTGTGGCACCGTCCTGCCTGCCAACCTGAGGACCGTGGCGGGGCCGGCTGGACGGGCCCTAACTGGGCTCAGGCTTCGCAGCAGGAGACCCAGAGGGGCCTGAGTGCAAGTCCTCAGGCCTTGTTGATAGTGGGGTCTGCAGTCCCCACAATCAGCAGACCAGGAATGAAGAAGGAGGCCCAGAGCCGTCTTCCCTCCCGAACCCGGAGAGAGACAGACAGAGAGAGGAAGGAGGGAGGGTTGGAGAAGGGATGCCCCGTTATGCAAGCTTGGTGGCTAAAATCCTCTGGGCCTAATGACCCTAGGACATTCCCCTGGATAACGTCAGCCCCGTTCCCTCTTGGGTCATGTGAGGCTGACTGGGGCGCTGTGGTCACAGGAGGGGCCCAAGTGGGAACAAGTAACAGAAACAGCACAGAACCCTTCAGGGGCATCACCGCGCTCGGTGCACGGTGCTCACAGGAGCCCGGGTGGAAGTAGAACCACGTCTGTTTGCAAGGAATTTCAGTAGTATACGATATTTAATCTAATATATCCAAAGTATTACTTCAACGAGATAACATGCATGATTTTGTCTGTATTCTCTTCGAAATCCGGTGTGTATTTTACACTCACAGCACGACTCAGTTCAGACCAACCACAACGTCAAGTGCGTGGGAGCCGCACAGGGCTCAGGGCTGCCGTATTGGACAGAGCTGCTTTGGACCCCAGCTAACTGCGGTGTTTTAAGGGCACGCTGACACCCAGAGGCTGGAAGGGCACAGCTTGGCTAGTGTTAGCTCCATTGTAGAGAGGAGAAAGCCGGAGCCCAGAGAGGGTGCAGAAATCTGGACGTGGGGGCAGCCGGGGTTCCGCGTGCAGGTTCTGGAGCCGCACTAAGCCTTAAGGCGGCCACTCACCATGGGTTGCTGTTTAAATTTAGATTCAATGATGTTAAATAAAAATGACAAGTTAGTTCTCAGTGGCACCAGCCACATTGCAAGTGCTCAGGAGGTGCACGTGGCCACCAGCTGCTGGTTGGGCAGCTCAGATACAGAGCACCGGTCACCGCAGAGACAGCCGCCGTACAGCACAGCCCTAGGGCAGGACGTGGAGCGCACAGCCGGGGGTCCTGTCCCGCGGGGCAGCAGGGGCTCTCCGCCGTGTCTCTTGGCACTGGTCTCCAACGCAAAGATTCCTACTCGGAGCCCTGGGACTCTGCCTGCGGGCTTCTTCCTGGGAGAAGCCCATCGGGCCCACTCCTTGGAAATCAAGTTGCCACTTCCAGGAAGTTAGTACATGGGGAGCAGCCCGCAAGCTGGTGGATGCACACCCCAGCTCCCCTGCCCCAGAGTGGGACGATGCCAAGGTGTGTTCTGCAGCCTCCCAGCGTCCCCCCGTGGGACTGCGCGCCGGGGACCCAGGGCCATGCCCTTCATTGGCCTCTTTCCCAGCCTTATGTCACTTCCTCAGTCCCCAGCCAGTGTTTCCGCAATCACTTCTCAAATAAGACACTTGACCTAGATTCCTTATTTAAAAATCTGCTGCTGGCGGAACCCCAACTAAGCACATCACGTCTCTGTGCCTCAGTTTACAAATCTGTAAAAGGAGGTGATAATAGTGATGTCCAGATACTAAAGCAGTAACAGCATGGCAAGGGTTGCTGGGTGGGTCGGCCGTTGTCACCCTCATGAAGCACTTGGCAGGGTGCTGAGGACGGGGTGGGTCTGGCCTGAGCGCTGCAGGGCACCGCAGTGTGGGTGGTGACCCTGCAGAAAGCCGGGCCACGTCCTGGCTCTGCCAGTCTCACTCTCCCACCTGCACGATCTTCCAGTTTGTGCCACTGACACCTGCCTCGAGACCATTTTAACCAGGCTCATTTGTGTTTGCCCCTCCCAGGCCCCTTAGTTTTCGGTGAGCCCATCGCCGCCAGCCTGGGGACCGACGGCACCCATTACTGGAGCAAGAACTGGGCCAAGGCGGCAGCATTTGTGACCTCCCCTCCCCTGAGCCCAGACCCCACGACGCCGGACTACCTGACCTCCCTGCTGGCCTGGTGAGAGCCCTGGGGGTGTGGGGCTGGGGGCGGCAGAGAGTTGACGGTGGGAAGCGCAGGCTGGTTTAGACGCGCTGTCATGGGGGAGGCCTCGGCCCCTGCGCGGGAGGACCGTGCTCCGCAGGGGTAAGAGCAGGCCTCTAGGGACTGAAGATCTGTTGCATCCAATAGCTGTTCCGTTCATATTTTTTGGCCACATCCTGTTCGTTCAATAGCTGCTTAGCAGCTACTCTGTGCCAAGCCCTGTGCTGGCCTGGGAAGCGCCCAGGATTAGGGGTGTGAGCCCACGCTGTACCACCCTGGGCACGGCACGCTGCCTCTGATATCTCTGTCACTTCGTGTGCTCAAAGTAGGGAGAACACAGCGCCTGCCTCCAGGCTGGTTCTGAGCACGTAGGTAAAGGAGCTGGAAGTTAGGGCTCCAGAAGTGGCCCCTGCTACCTGCAGAGCACCTGCCGTGCTCCCTGCACATAGTAGGAGCACAGCCACCGTAGCGCCTTCTGTTGTGTATTGGCCATCGTGCGGGAGGACACTTAGTGGCAGCAGGCGGCACGAGGAGGCCAAGTGGCGAGGTGTGCAGGCTGCTCTGGACACAGACGCACACGCAGAGCCGGCCGAGAGGCTGCGTGACGAGGTGACGGCCGGGCTGGGGCTCGGGCACAGGGAGGAGTTTGCCGGATGGGCGGGAGTAAGACGGAGCTTCTTGGCCGAGGGAGCTGTGTGTGCCAGGCAAGAAGGGGCAGGTGTGCCCACGTGGAAATCTGTCCCCCGGGTGATGCAGAACCCTTGACTTGCTGAACATCCGCAGCCGAGGTCCGTGGGCAGCAGTCCACGTTTCCTAAGTCCAGAAAGAGCTCCCGATCTGCCCCGCAGGGCTGCTGCCACGTCTTGCTCCTCCCACGGGAAGGCAGGGACACGGGCTGAAGGCCCTGGAATCTGACCACTTCCCTCCCTCTTTGCTGCAGCCGTCCTGGCTCCAGCCACTGTCATCTCTGGGCTGCCGGCAGGCCTTTCTATTTCCACGTGCCCCTCCCCCAGCCACTTCACAATCTGCTCTCAGCAGGTGCCCAGACATTTTAAAACCTCAATCGGACCAAGCCACCCATCTGCTCAAAAACCTCCGGTGATTTCTCCTCTCAAGGTGAAACCCAAGTCCTCACAGTGACCCGCCAGGCAGGACTCGAGCTCGTCGTACTCCCCGACTAGCTCCTCCGGCCCAGGCCTCGCGCGGCCTCTGAACACCAGCAGGATCGTGCCTCAGGGCCTTTGCACTCCCTGTGGCCCTGCCTAGTTCTGTCTTTTCTTAGATACCACGTGGTTTCCTCGTGTACTTCCTTCAGGTCTTCCCTGGAAGATTCCTTCTCAGGGAGGCGTTTTCTGATCATTCTGTTTAACACTGGCAGCCCAGCCCTCCCAGCCCTGCCCGCCCCACCTGCTTTAGTTCAGCCCTGACTTGCTCACACAGCACCGCAGGTCCTGTCCATGCCGCTCACTGCCCAATCCCCTCCCGCGCCAGCCAGCTGACGAAGGCCAGGGTTTTGTCTTTTCTGTTCTTAGACACATCCCCGTCACCTTAAATCGCTCCAGGCACATAGGAAGCATGCAACACATTTTGTTGAATAAATGAATGAATATGAGTTCTAGATATTCCATGTGTCTAGGCGATTCCTAATGTTCCTGGGCCTCTGAGTTGGAGGACAGCCTCAGCCTGCAGTTGCTATCACAGCATAGTGGTCCGCTCATTCCGCTGACTCAGACGTCCAGCTCCGGGGCTCCTCCTACATCAAAAGGGTATTTGCTTTCAAAACACTGAATGATTAAAAGGCAAACCCCAGTGACCTTGAGCCACTTTGTTGTAACCAATGCATAGTGTTTTTTTTTTTTTTTCCTTAGAGTCTTGCTCTGTCGCCCTGGCTAGAGTACAGTAGTGTCATTGTAGCTCACGGCAACCTGAAACTCATGGACTCAAGGGATCCTCTCATGCCTCAACCTCCCCAGTAGCTGGGACTACAGGCACCACCACACCCAGACAGTTTTTCCATTTTCAGTAGAGACGGGGTCTTGTTCTTGCTCAGACTGGTCTTGAACTCCTGGGCTCAAGTGATCCTCCCACCTCGGCCTCCATGAGTGCTTGGATCACAGGCATGAGCCTGAACCACCGTGGCCGGCCAACGTGTAGTGCTTCGTTCTGCAAACACAGCACCAGAACACCAGCAAGCCCTTACACTGGCCACCTTCCATTAAGATGACAAATGTCAGTGTAACTTGCTTTGTGACGTGCAAAGACGTGAGGCCAGTGTCATAAACGGGATATCCCTGGCTTGTGACACACACGGGCATGTCCTGGAGGGTTTCTCTCTTACTCACTGGCTTACTTATACATTCATTCATTCATTGGCAGTCATACATTTTTCCTTCATTTTTAAAAAATTGAGATAAAATTCACAACATGAAGTTCACCACACACACACACACACACACACACATGATCAATTTTAAAGAGAAAAGGTCGGGGTGGGGAAGAGAGGCGGCAGAGGGCCTGGGGAAGGGGGTTTGCGTTTTGGTGCCTGCTGTGCGCTAGGTGCGTCCCTGAGTCAGCTCCGTGGATGGCCACAGTCCTGGTGGGAGGCCTCCATCCCTGCCTGGCCGGGGGCGGGAGAGCCCGGGCTTAACAGCAGGTCTGTTGGGTTTGCAAAGCCAAATCGTGTCAAAGCAGGGCTGCCCGGGACTCCGTGAGGTGCGTGGAGCTGAGTCACCCCTTCCTCCAGCACCGTGTGTCCCCAGCTGCTTTCTCAACACAGAGCGCGTGCCTGCGGCGTCCCAGGGCACCCTGAGCTCTGCACAGCCAGCGCGGCTCGCCGGCCGGAGCACGCGCAGATGCTCTCGCCGGCCGGGCACTTCAGGGCAGGAGCTGCTGTCCACGTGTTTGGTGGGTCCTGTCTCTTCCAGGTAGGGAAGCGGAGGCCGCCTTGGGGACCTTCCCCAGCCTAGAGCCCACACGAGCACAGCAGCCCTTCTGCTGACACCCAGTCCAGGGCTCTCTCCAGGTTTCAACAAGATACCAAAGGCCAAAGGGACTTCCAGTGTCATTCGCTGATGCCAGCGACGTGCCCAGAGTCCTCTTCCCAAAGCCTGCTGGGGTCTTGGCTCCGTGGCCTGTGCCACGTGTCTGCAGTCAGGGTTTGCCCTTCAAAGTGAACTCAGATCTGACCTCCACCTTTCCTTGCAGTGGGGACCTGCAGGTCACAGGCAGCGGCCACTGTCCCTACAGCACAGCCCAGAAGGCAGTGGGCAAGGACAACTTCACTCTGATCCCCGAGGGCGTCAACGGGATCGAGGAGCGGATGACCGTCGTCTGGGACAAGGCAGTGGTAAGGTGTCGCCATCTCTCCTCTCAGGAATGTCCTAGAAACACCCGGCCTGGCCCATCAAAGCCAAAGCGTTAGGCACTCTAGGTTCTCAGATCTTCCTTTTGCACTAGAGGCAGAAGTGGCACCAGCCAGGCACACAAGGGCCGTGCCTCCGCGGCTGACTCCATCTCGGACGTCGCCAGGCCCTGTGCGCTCTGAGGCTGGCGCATTTTCAGCTGGGGAGGGGAGAGACACCACGCCCTGCGGGGGCCCAGCGGGCAGGCTGGCCCCGTGCCCGTTCCCCTCCGCCTGGCCCCGCTAGAGATGCTGTCTCATCAGTGGGTTTTGCCTTCAGGCCACTGGCAAGATGGACGAGAACCAGTTTGTCGCTGTCACCAGCACCAATGCAGCCAAGATCTTTAACCTGTACCCAAGAAAAGGGCGGATTGCTGTGGGCTCGGACGCCGACGTGGTCATCTGGGACCCAGACAAGGTGAAGACCATAACAGCCAAAAGCCACAAGTCGGTGAGTCCTGGCCTGTCCGTGGTGCTTAGGGAGATGATGCTTGCGCTGTGATCATTTTAGGAGCCTCAGGTTAAAAATGATTTATGAATTTTACAACCAGATATGATCTGATATCTAGCCTAATTCAAGTTTCTCCTCTGGCTGGAGAGATTGGGAAAGGGCTTTAAGCAGGCCTAGCCGAGCCGCTGCTGTGCTCTCCCGTGCTCACTCGCTCTCCCTCCTCTCTTCTCATCTCCCCCCTCTCCTCTCCTCTCCTCTCTTTCTCCCCCCTCTCCTCTCCTCTCCTCTCTCTCTCCTGCCTCTCCTTTCCTCTCCTCTCTTTCTCTCTCCCTCTCCCTGTCTCTCTCGGTGGCTCCTGCCCACAGACACGTGCATTCTCAGCCACCTGCCCCTGCTCGCAAGCCCGTGCTGTAAGCCACGGGGCTCAGAGAGGGGAAGTGTTAGGCCCAAGGTTCTTTCTTCTGTTTAATTATGGAGCTGGAGAGGATTCCATCTGGGATCCCAGAAACCTCCCGCTTGACTGTGGCCGGCTGCTAGTAGTAAGACAGGAGTGGCCCTGAGCACCCGAGGGTACACGTTCTTCCACGTTCCACGCCCCCCGCGACGCTGGGTATGTCTGCCCTGTATCTTCTGGGCCCTTGAGCCTGCAAACCCACCAAAGACACGGAAATGGCACAAGACACCTTCGCCTCCCTGAAGGGCTGGCTTCGACTCCCACTGCGGTGGCCTCGGGTCCCGACGAACACTCACTCTCGCAGATACAAGGGGCCACCGGTCTCTGGGCCTGTGAAGGGACACAGGCCAGGAGCAGAGCCCGTGCACACGGTGTCGACCTGCGGCGGGAGTCCTCTCAGCCCCCGGGGTCGCTCACTCGTGAGGGAGGAGACGGCATGCATGGGGAGGGGACAGCAGGCACAAGGAAGTCCCATAAGAAAGCCGCAGGAACTGCTTGTAGCAGCCATGAGCATGGCTCCAGGTCCCCGCTCGGCCATGAGAGACGAGGCCTGGAGAGCAGGGGTCTCGGCAGCTGTTCACTGTCCTTGTCTAGCTCGCCAGTTTGGGCTCATCCGGGTGACAAACAATGTTCCTAACGCCACCGGTGGCTTCCTAGCTCCCCCGTCTCCAGGGAGCAGGGTCAGGAGGGGACAAGCCCAAGGCTGCCCTCCTGTGCAGAAAGGCTGATGCTGTTCTCGGCGCGCACAGCTGAGCAGGGCACGCGATCGCGGTGCCCAGCGCTGTGCGTGCTGGGACGTGTGCACACGCTACGCGGGCCCTGTGAACACAGGCGGGCGATGGGAGAATGTTGGAGAAGGTCTTGCGAACGAGTGGGTGTCTGAGTCCGCTTTGTGGTGCTGTAACAGAATCCCACAGACTGGGTAATTTATAAAGAAAAGAAATTTGTTTGGCTCACGGTTCTGGAGGCTGGGAAGTTTAATCACTTCTTTTTTTTTTTTTTTTTTTTTTTTTTTTTTGAGACAGAGTCTCACTCTGTTGCCCAGGCTAGAGTGAGTGCCGTGACGTCAGCCTAGCTCACAGCAACCTCAAACTCCTGGGCTTAAGCGATCCTCCTGTCTCAGCCTCCCGAGTAGCTGGGACTACAGGCATGCACCACCATGCCCGGCTAATTTTTTCTATATATATATTTTTAGCTGTCCATATAATTTCTTTCTATTTTTAGTAGAGGTGGGGTCTCGCTCTTGCTCAGGCTGGTCTCGAACTCCTGAGCTCAAACGATCCGCCCACCTCGGCCTCCCAGAGTGCTAGGATTACAGGCGTGAGCCACCGCGCCCGGCCTTTAATCACCTCTTTTTTTTTTTTTTTTTTTTTTGTTGTTGAGACAGAGTCTCACTTTGTTGCCCAGGCTAGAGTGAGTGCCGTGGCGTCAGCTTAGCTCACAGCAACCTCAAACTCCTGGGCTTAAGCGATTCTACTGCCTCAGCCTCCCGAGTAGCTGGGACTACAGGCATGCGCCACTATGCCCGGCTAATTTTTTCTATATAGATTTTTAGGTGTCCATATAATGTCTTTCTATTTTTAGTAGAGACGGGGTCTCGCTCAGGCTGGTCTCGAACTCCTGACCTTGAGCAATCCACCCGCCTCGGCCTCCCAGAGTGCTAGGATTACAGGCGTGAGCCACCGCGCCCGGCCCTTTAATCACCTCTTAACACCATCACGATGGCAGTTAAATGTCAGCAGGAGTTGGGGCGCGTTCGAGCCATCGCAGAGGGGGTGTGCCACCCCCGCCACCCGGCCTCGGGGGCTGCCTCTTCTCCCAAAGTGGTCCAGTCCGCTACTCGGAGGCCACCTGCTGAGGACCGGAAGGCGCAGACGGAGCACGTGGGTGCTCTCGCTCCCCCAACGCTTCGGGTGCGGTCGGAGGCGTGCCTGCTTCTGCGGCCGCCCTCGTGGTCCGGCCAGATGCTGCTCGGTACTTACTCTGTGCTTGGCATTTTCTGTCCATCGTCTCGTTTAATACTCAGGGCACTCAGCTGAGTCAGTCTGTCGTCGTTCATAAATAGGGACCTGCTGAGCAAGTTCCTGTGGCCGCCCTAGCCAGGTCCGCTAGCTGGGTTGTCTAGACAACGGGAGTGTCTTCCTTAAGTCCTGGAGGTGGGACGCTGGCAGCCGGGGCGTCGGCAGGGCCGTGCTCCTTGTGAGGGCTCTGAGGGGGGATGTGTCCCAGGCCCCTCTGGGGCCCAGCGATCCTTGGTGTGCAGGCGCCTCGCCCCGGCCTCGCCTCTGTCATCATGGGTGCTCTCTGTGTCTTACAGTCTTGCAAGGATGCCAGTCAGCTAGGCCGCCATACCCCTGTGTGACCTCATCTTAACTAGTGACACCTACAAAAACCTCATTTTGAAATAGGGTCCCATTCTGAGGCCTTCGACGTACCTTTCTGGGGCGCACACTCCGACTGCAGCGATGGGGCGTGCGCCTGAGCTGGCTGAGCTGAGCAGTCACCGTCTTCAGCCTGAACTCGGGAGCCTTCACCCCTCTCCGTGTGGGGCCGGATTGGAGCCCTTCTCCCAGCAGGAAGAGGGCAATTTAGGGCACCATGGGGCACTTTGGCAAAGTTTGATGTTCTCTGTCCAAAGCAATGCCATTCGCATCCTGCAGGGAAGTAATGTTTTCAGAACAGGGATTGAGAAATGCTGTATTAATGCTTATTTTTATAGGTTTTAAAAAATATTACCTTTCTTTTAACATTCCTTATATAGGGAGAAATCATTCCTTATATATTGATCAGTGATTAAATTTTTATTTTCTTTTACCTTAGTGGAAAACATTTGCTTCCAAGTGCCACATCATAGGTATATGTTTGTACATCCACTGGCAGTTAGGTTTTTAAAACTTTTTTTATTGATAGATAATTCACATTCCATAAATGTCACCATTTTGAAGTATACAGTGTAGTGGCTTTTAGTGTATTGAGAAGGTTGTACAATCGTCACTGATTCCGGACCATTTTCATTAACCCTCCAGAGAAATCCTGTCCCCACTAACAGCCAGTCCCCATCGCCCCAGCCCCCAGATCCTGTCCACACCCATCTGCCTACCTTCTTTCTCTATGGACTTGCTTGTTCTGGACATTCACGTAGATGGAGTCATGCAATGTGTGGCCTTTTATGTCTGGCTGTTTTACTTACGGACAGCAAGATGCCCCATGGCGCAGCGCGGCCATGCCACTGTCCTCCTGTGGCTGGGTAGACCACACTTTGCGCGTTCGTCAGGTGACCGGCCAGCTTGCAAAGGGTTAGGTAAAAGGAACTGGTGACAGCAGTCATCCCTGGGAGGGGATGAGGGAGCTGGGGCTCATGGATGGAAGAGAAAAGAGGTGTTTTTTAATCATAATTGTTGGTACTGTTCAAATTTTTTACATTGTTTGTGTATTGCTTTTGAGAAATGAAGTGATTGACTTTTAAAGTTCTACATCCTTGTGAAATACAGTACGTGACATTTGTAACATAATCCAATTCTTGTAAGAATTCCCCAAGGTAGGAATTTCCTTCAGTCAGGAGCAGGGCAGCAGGCCCGCCCTGGGCTGCGGGGGCGGAGGGTTGGCCAGTCCCACCTGAACTTCAGCAAAGTGACAATCACTCCCCAGTGGGCTCACTCCAGGGGGTCTCAGGAAGAATTAGATTAGCAAGCGCTAACTCAGAAAACAGGTGGTCTGCCTGCATCCTGAGAGGCAGCTGCCAGCAGAGAGGCTGGCACAGTGTTGACAGAGCTGTCTGCAGAAGACGGTTTGTCTGAGAACCCCAGTGTACACCTAAAAATCATCAAACGTATAAGTGAATCTATTGGGTGATTATAAATCAGTATAAAGAATTGATAGCTTTTCAATGAAATAATTAAAAGCTACTTTGGAAAATAGAATGGAAATCCAAATCCTGTTTCTAATAACAGTAAAAACCAAAGACTTACATAAATTCAGGGACTTTTATGCTAAGAAGATTCGATATAGTGAGCATCTCAGTTCTAATTTAATCCATAAATTCAGTATGATCCCATCAGAAAATTCAATAGGTTTATTTTTTTACCTAAGAAAGCAGAGCTCCTGGATGGTAAATGTGAGAATAGCCAAAATACTTCTGAACAAAGAGACAACTAAGGGGCGAGCATGAGTGATCCTAGTTATTAGAACATATTATAAAGCTACGGTAAACCAAACTGTTTGGCATGGGGAGAGGGCCGAGAACTAGACTGATTGGTTTATATTAAAGGGACAGTTAAAGTTAGCTAGGAAAGAGCGGCTACTCAAGCAGTTGTTGTAGGATACCTGGCTACTGTTACCACCAAACAAACTCAAAATGGATCAAAGATTGAGATAAAATGAAACTATGAACAGGCTAGAATAAAGCGTACATTAAAAAAAATAATCACTTTGAAGGAGAGAAGACCTTGCTAAACATGACACAAAATTTAGAAATTGCAAAGGAAAAGATTGGTCTATTTGACTACTGACTACGTAAAAATTAAACAAAATCATCCTCTGTGTGGCAAAGAACAAACAAACAAAACAAAACAAAACCACTTTATGTGAGTTCCAGAAGCAGAGGACAAGGGGTAGGGGAGTGTTTGCAACGCACGTAACAAAGGATGCATTCTTTAACATTGCCTGTGTACTTAGACATCAATTAGAAAATTGCCAAGACTCTAAGAAATGGAATAATGTGTAAAAACATAACTAACACAGTAAAAAATATAAAATGGTGTGTGTTGATTTTAAAAGAGACCCAATCTCACTAATTAACAAATGCAAATAACAACCATGAGGTGCTGTTTTTCGCCTGTGCTGGCGACTGAGACGCAGGAGTTTCATACACGTTTCCTGCAAGTGGCTACTGTTTAGCAGACGCCGTCAGACTGCGGGAGGGGCGCGCTCCTAGAGTGTTGCTGGGGTTGGAAACTAGTGTTGCCTTTTTGGAGGGCAAATCTGTCAGAATTGAAAATCCATTTACTCTTCGTTCCCAAACTCTACACCTACAAACATGTTCATGTGGGCAAATGGCGTTTCAGCATTGTTTTTAGCAAAAGCACAGAAATGACCCACCTGTTCATCCTGAAACTGTGTGAATAAAGGACAGTGCATTCTCTGATGAAGTGCAGTAGAGCAGTTTAGCCACGTACGTGTGCTGACATGGAACAGTCTCCGAGGTAGGGAGAAGAATGAAGGTGAAAACCGTCTCCAGGGAGTTACGCGTGTGTGAGACAATTATTCACGCATGGAAACACCTAGAGATGCAGAAGAAACTCTTGAAATCATTCGCCTCAGACAGAGACAGCAGAGACACTTACCTTTTTATCAAACAGCTTGTGTACCATTTTATTTCTTTCAATCGGGTATATGACCCATTTTTTAAATAATAAATAAAAAGCAATTGGCTAGTCGTAGTTAAAAACAGGGCCAAGTATTTACTTTAGGTATAATGAAAGGAATGTGTGTTTTAAAGGAAATGTCCTTTTGTCTTTCAAATTAACAAAAAAAGAAACAAATGACATTACCTAACTTGGCAATATGCAACAAGTGCCTTAAGAAAGCTCATATCCCTTGAGCCAGTAACTTGATTTTAGCAAACTATCCTAAAGACAGGATATTTTATTGAAAAAGACACAAAAATGTCCAGTATAGTCAGAGTAGCCACATTGCATCACCCCAGGGGACCCCTCTTCACATTCATGATGGCCCAGAACAGCATTAATTTGATGATATGAAGCCACCAGCAGCGTAAGTGCCCAACAGTGAGGTGTCGCTCACGCACACTGTGGAGCATATGGTGGACTGTTACACACTCCTGGGAAAGGTATTTCCCCCACATGCTGTGAAATGATGTTAGGCAAAATCACTGTTGTGAATGATCTTGGGGCGTGGCGAAAGTGACGCTGGTGTTCTGGCCGAGCAGGCGGTCGAGTACAACATCTTCGAGGGCATGGAGTGCCACGGCGCCCCGCTGGTGGTCATCAGCCAGGGCAAGATCGTCTTCGAAGACGGAAACGCGAACGTCAGCAAGGGCGTGGGCCGCTTCATCCCGCGGAAGCCCTTCCCTGAACACCTCTACCAGCGCGTCAAAATCAGGAATAAGGTGAGCGGGCGCAGGACGGCGGCCCAGCTGACGCCCTTTCTCGGGGAGTCAGGGCCTGACGTGTACAGAGCTCGTACATGTCACACCTGGGAGCCTCCCTTTCCTTACCTGCTAAGCGGGCAGTGACACTGTCCTGTGCCCCTGTCTCAGGATGACAGTGAGCATCAGACGCGGCCAGGCAGGGTCTAGGGCTTTGCAAACTGTAAGGGGTTGTGCACCGGAGGGTCGTGGGAGGGAGCCGTCCTGCAGCACCCTAGGGAGTCCCCCACCCCCATCAGAGGTGTCAGAACCCTAATGCTCAGAGCCGTGAAGGGCTTAATCAGAGTCATAGAGCTCGGAGACCCCCAGGCCTGGCCTTGTGATGGGGACAGACAACCCCTGGTGTCCTCGAGGGACGGCTCCCTTCAGAGCCACCCCTCCCCCACCATCTCTGCACCTGTCTTTCCCTCCTGTCCTGGAAGGGTCTTAGCACTGGCCCCAGGAGATCTGTCCGGCAGGGTAGGGTCCGCCCCGTCTCTAGTGCAGCTCAGAGGAGGGAACTTCCTCACAGCTGAGATAAACGCCCACCTATGGCCGGGAACTTCCCAGCACCACAGCAGCCTGCTTCCCACGTGGGACAGCTGATGCTGTTGGCCAGAAAGACCAGCTGTGTGTGTGTGCATGTGTGTGTGTATGTGTGCACATGTGCATGTGTGTGCACGAGCGTGTGTTGTGTGTGGTCCCGCTCTTCTTGTGCTTCATGAATGGCACCACCACCAATTTAGATGGCAAAGTCCAGAGACCGGGCATTCCCAGACTTCCAGTGCCCCCTGGGATGCCCTGCGTCTGTGTGCTGCGGTCCCTCCGCAGCTCCCAGAAGGTACAGTCCCAGGTCAGAGACACCAAAGTGCACAGAAGCTGTGCGTCAGACGGGAAGTGGTGGACGTGCAGCAGAAGCAAGTCAGGTCCGATAAGTGGCCAGGTGCAGCCGAGGGCTGCGTGAGGACAGGGAACTCACGTACATCCCTAGGGGGACACCCACTCAAGAGGCAGAGACACTCCTTGGCTGGCTTCATTCCCTCTACAGTGGTCTGAACCTGAGGCCTGTGGCTAAAAGTCAGCTCATGACAGCAGGTGCCTGATTGCAAATGCCAAGACATCAGTTTGCAGAAGACAGAGGGCCAGGGGTCTTGGGCCCCAGGACCCCTTCCTCATGCCTGTGGGCAGAGGCCAAGCCCCAGGCCAGGCGAGGGAAGGACCTGCACAGGGAGTGGGGGTGGGGGTGGCAATGAAAGGGCATCGCCCGGGAAACAGAGCAGGAGGTGCAGAGAGGAGGGGCTTGGAGTATAGCAAGGGCCCAGGTAGTCATGGAGCAGGGCTTCAGGGCCAGAGGGAGGACTGTCAACAGCATGTGCTAAAATAAGCCTACCTGCTATAGAGAGGGAGGAGCCCAGGGTGGGGTTGGGGCTTTGTCACCTGCTGTAGAGGAGGGAGGAGCTGGGCCTGGGGTCAGGGTGCTGTCATTGTTCCATGGTGGGACCCTGTGCAGTTCCTGGACACATGCTGTTCTCCAAGCCTGGAGCAGATGTCCTCCTGCCTGTGGCCGTCCTGTGATCACTTGGGCTGCTGTTGGCAGTTTCCAGCAGGCTGACCGCCTCCCACCTGGAACCTCTGCCTCCAGGTTTCTCTTTTGCCCAGGCAACCCCCTCCCCATGGGGTTGAGTCCCTGGACCCACGCCCTCCTTCCCGTCCTCCCGCTAATCAGCTAAGGTGTGCTCCCTTACTGTCCCTGAGCCTTGCTGCCCACAGACCTGGCCCACTTGTTACCCCTCTCTGTACTGGGTTTTCTCCCTCCCTGTCTCACCTCCCCAGTCCTCCCTCCTTTCTGGAATCATTTTCCAAACAAGGTACCTGCCCCCAAATCCATGTCTCCCTGTGGCCTTCTGCAAGAACGTAGGTGAAAACGGGCTGCCAGTCTGGGATTCAGAGGTCCTTTTGGGGGGTATGCAGTAGTGTCAAGGAAAGTGATTTCTTCTTGGAGATGAATTTGGGGACCTCTTCTGTATGTATGTGCGTGCGTGTATGTGTGTGCATATGTGTGCAAGTGTGTATACATGTGTGCATATCTTTATGTATGCATGTGTGTATATGTTTGGGTGTGTATATTTGTGTCTATATGTATGTATACCCATAAGTGTGAATATGTATATATAATGCATGTATGCTTATGTGTGTATGCTGGTTTACATGCATGCATGTATTAATGTGTTTGCATGTGAATGCATGTGTGGTGTGTGCATGCATGCGTGTGGATGCATGTGTGTGATGAGGGTGCATGTGTGTATGTGGGGGTGCATGTCTAAGTGTATGTGCACATGATATGTGCGTGGTGTGTGGGTGCATGCATGCGTGTGTGTGAGGGGTGTGTGTCCGTGTGCATACATACATACATGCATATCCGAGGTGACCTCAGGTTTCTCTCTCACCCTCTGGGCTGTGCCCCACCTGGACGGAAAGACACACATGCACGTTGTCCATCAGGCACCCTCTCCTTCCCTCTGTTTAGGTTTCCGGATGGCAAGGGGTTTCCAGGGGCATGTATGATGGTCCCGTGTACGAGGTGCCAGCTACACCCAAATATGCAACTCCCGCTCCTTCAGCCAAATCTTCGCCTTCCAAACACCAGCCTCCGCCCATCAGGAACCTCCACCAGTCCAACTTCAGCTTATCAGGTAGGAGCTGCGCGGGCCCTGTGCCAGTGGGTGTGGAAGTGGGTGTGGGCCACTCTCCTCCTGTCCTGGGCGGGCGGAGTGGTCTGGGGCTGTCACCACGTCAGCAGGGCAGGGTCCATGTCGGGGAGCAACAGGTGATACTGACCTCGGTTTACAAAGAGTTGGCCCCACACTGGCGCTGTGCTCCTCTGCACCCTGGGGACAGTTTCACTCTCTTATGGTGACTGGTGACGGTGGTGGGGAGGACCCCGAGATGGCAGCAGCTGCCACTTGTTGGGTGTGTGCTCAGGCTGTGCATCCACGGCAGGTCACCAGGCAAATTCACAGCCCACGAAAGCATTCATCCTCCCAGCTCTGTGTGCAGAGTGGTATTATCCCTATTTTTTAAAAGAGGAAACTGAGGCCCCCAGAAAATCCGAATACCAGGACTTGCTGCTCAACAAATGTGTGTCAGCAAAATCACCTGTTGATGCGACCCAGTAGACTCACCCCAGGCCCCCAGGCAGACGCCTGCGGCTTCACCTGGTGGCCGAGTTGGGGGCAGGCACGAGAGCGTGGCCCGGCCTTTGTGGGGCAGGACATTGGAGGTGCCGGCTACACCGGGCTGGGTGTTAGGAGTGCGGTGAGGACTAAGACATGGGTGGGCAGCTCTCCGTCCAGCCTGGAATCAGCCAGCTTTTAAAAAAGGGCCAGATAGCAAATTCTTTAGGCTTTGTGAGCCGAGAGGCAAAATCCAGGATATTATGTGCAATAGCCATTTAGTATGCAACGGTTTAAAAATATAAAAACTATTCTCAGGTTATGGACTGTTCGAAAACAGATGACGGACCGACTTTGGTCAAAGATCCATAGTTTGCCAACTCCTGGTCGGAAAAGGTGGTACACTTAACAAGAGAGTGGGAGGGGCAGGGAGAGCCAGAGGGTCAAATATCAACTTAAATTGTGGGGGTGGGGAGCCCATCACCCGTGCGGGCGTGGTGACTCGGTGCTTATGCAAAAGGCCATGAACCCGCCCACCTGCCTTTCCTGGAGCAGGTTCCAGTGTTTAAAGGAAACTAATAGGTTTGCACAAAATGGACCCTAACTGCAACTCAAGAATCTCATCTGCTGCTCAGTCAGCAAAACAGGGATTGGCGTCAATGCTGGGAAAAGCCGTGTGGGGCAACACAAGCTCTCGAGGAGGTTGCACACGGGCCCTCTGTTCTCTAGTCACGCAATGAAACACTGCACACTTGCAGTTAAACATGGACAGCGGGTCCCTCCTTGTTATCCTAGAACAAGAACAACGGGGAAATGAAAAGCCTGTTAGCGCCCCCTCTCCGACGCAGCCCCCACCCCGCGTTCTCCTGGTTTCCCTCTCGGTCGTCTCCGCAGCCCACGGCACGGCCCTGGCCAGCCTCGAGGCCGCTTGACAGGTGTTTTCATTTGCTGCCAGCAGCACAGGTGCTTCAGTGTCAGCAACCTCTTCTCAGATGCCCCTTTAAATACCTGCATGATGGTGCACTGCGAAGACAAAGCATGGTCTAGCGTCCCTTTGTTCTACAGGTATTTTCAGAGTGCAGACATGTAACCAGCAAGGTACAAATGCTCACGAGGGAGAAAGGTATTAAGTGCCAGGCCTGATTCCTGATTCCTCGGCCTTTAGGAGGTTCCTGAATTACTGGGAAGACAGATTGTCTACAAGTGAGACCAGGGGAGAAAAGCAGTCAGTGCCCCGAACCACACCGTCAGTGGCGCAGGCAGATTGTGCGGTGTCAGGGTCAGCAGGGGCTCGTCTAGTCTGCTGCTCTTATTTCTCAGAAAAGGAAATGAGACCAAAGGGGTAGGGGTGTCTTATCCCAAATTGCCGAAGTGCAAGGCACGGTTTGTGCTAGAACCTGAGTCTCTACCTTTCAGCATTATCCACCCTTCGCTGTTCACTCATTTAACAAATCTTTGTTGAGTGCCAGGCACTGGCCTTGCTGCTGGACTTTTAAACCTTTCAAAATTGCAAGAGAATACATAAGATTAGAACGGATGGTCGGCTTTGAAGATTTAAAACAAAAGTTGTTGCCCCCTCCCCACTCCACACTCTTCTGCCCACTTCCAGGGGGGCGACCCGGCCTTGAGTTGCTGACACGCACATGCGCACACTCATGCACACACCCCATGCACGGAATTCCTGTGGAGCGTGGGACGCTGCGTGTGAGAACACGGGCTTTGTGACAAGCCAGTTTGGGCTTGAATTCTGGCTTCGCCCCCAACAGCTATGTCCCCCAAGGCACCTGACCTGAGCCTCAAATTCCTCGTCTATAAATTAGGGATAAAAACACCCCTTTTGTGGTAGTGTTGTGTGCTTTAAATGCAGTAACAGATGTTAAAGCACCAAATCTGTGTCTGCACACAGTAGGCACTCAGTGTTTGCTCCGCTGTCTCGGGAACGTCAGATTCTGTTGGGGAATTTCACAAGGAAAAGCATAAGGTGGTCAAGGGTGTGGGAGGGTGGCCCCCGGGCCTGTCGGGCACAGAGGAGAGCGGTGGACTCTGCGGAGGTCCGGGGGCTCCCAGAGGTGGTCCTCGCTGAGTCCCGGCCCAGTGGGCACACGGGGGGCATTCAGAGACGGGCGCATCCTCCCAGGCAGCCCCGACAGCGTACACGGCCTTCAGGAGCAGCCGCAGGCACGGACGCGAACAGATCTCGCCCAGAAATGACCGGCCCTCTGTGTCTTTCAGGTGCCCAGATAGATGACAACAACCCCAGGCGTACCGGCCACCGCATCGTGGCGCCCCCCGGTGGCCGCTCCAACATCACCAGCCTGGGATGAAGGCAGATGCGTGATGAGCTAGAGCGAAGGATTCTGGGAATAACGTCCGTTCCTTTTCCTGTCAGTGTTTTTGAAACCCACAGTTTTAGTTGGTACTGGTGGAGGGAGGGGGAAATTGAATGATGTTCTTGCCGTTTTTGGTTTAGGAAGAAGTGGTACTAGTGTGGTGTGTTTGCTTGGAAATTCCTTGCCCACAGTCGCGTGTTCACGCTGAGTTCGCCTCGGAGCATGGTGTTTTCATTGGCCTTTCTAGTGAACCACAGTTTTAGCATCGTCTTGTTCTGTCCCTTCCACTGCTAACTCCACTGGCTCCGCGACTCTCTGCGTGGCGGTTCCTTTGCACCCTTGTAGCTGTTCTAGGATAGTCGATGCATGTTCCTAAATTACGTATGCGAGTCTGTGAGTGCGTCTGAGGGGACGTTGCCAAGGACTGACGGAGACACGATGCCAAGACCTTAAGCCTTCAGGGGCAATTCCAAAACTCCTACGACGAAGATGTTTACTCATCGCTCCCCCCCAAGTCTGCGCTAGAAAGAAGCCAGCCCCGCCCCGCCCCCACTGAGGCCCCCCGTGAGTTCTCGGGATGGCAGGGGACGCCACGTCCTGCGTCAGACACCCTGGTCTCTGTGGCACTTGTGACTCGCCATGCTGTCTTTCTGGTCTGTGTGTGCTCTTCCAGCCAGCTCTGGGCGTCAGGCGAGCCGGGTTCACACTAAGGAAGGGGCTCCCCGTCCCCATCCAGGGCTGACCACGGCGACAGCTGCTCCCGGGTTGCCTGAGTCCTGGTCCCTCCGAGGCGGTTGACGGGGCAGTCATATTTTTAAGGTTTTGTACAAAGTTTTCCTTTGTAATCACCCCCATTTTTACTTAACAACCCACCTGTTGTGGCTCTGATTTCTGAATTCAAAGCTTGTGAAAAAATAAAGAGAATAAACTGCGCGCCGGCCTGACTGGGTGTTTTCATTTCAGCGGTGGTGTCTGGGTTGGGCCAGGTGCTTGGCTGTCCCCCAGCGTGATGACAAATGGCGGTGGCTGCTCCCTGAGGACCTGCTCTTGGCAGACCCTGGAGGGCGTGGAGAGGGGAGGAGGAGAGAGCCAGCCCGTGAGCCTGGGACGTCTGCAGGGTGAGGCCCGGACCCTGAGAGCCATGAGGGGAAGAAGGAAGATGGCTGGCGGACAGGCTCCTGAGACACGGGTTGGAACGCGGCGTCCGTGCCCGCGGTTCAGCCTTGCCTTGGCTGTCTCCGTGTTGTCCAGTCGCCCACGCTCCACATTCCTTCTCTCCAGTCCCAGGAGCCAGAGAGACATTAAAGGAGGATTGGAAAGTCAGGCCAAGTTGCTTGCTTCCGTCAGCCGCTGGTAGTGGCAGTGATGATGATGGTGGTGTTGGTGACACAGGCTGGTATCTGCACACCACTTGGTATATGCCAGGTGCTCTATGAGCTAGGGACTGCTATTAACCCCACTTTACAGATGAAGAAACTGAGTCACAGAGAGGTCAATCTTGTCTAAGATCACACAGGAAGTGGCAGAACCAGGCTTTGAAGCCCAGATCCAGGCAGTTTTCCTCAAAGTCCAGAGACCCTCGCTCCTGGCAATGAGCTGTTGTCATTTGAGGCAGATGGCTTTGGGTGGTCTGGTCCTACATCTCCTTGAAGGTTTTAGTGTGTTCCCCTCCTCTGCCCTTCAGCCTGGCGAGGACACCTTGGTTAAGGTCCAGAGATGTGCTGGCTGAGAGACAGTTACAGACGTCCTCGAAACACAGCTAAACACTGAGAAAGATCTAGAACGGATGGAAAGGATTTTTGATGTTCAGCCTTGGCCCATTTGGACTTCTAAAGGGCAGCACAGGAAACTTCCAGAAGAGTAAGGTACGCCTCCTCCCCTGCCCCCCTCCCCCCACTCTCTGCCTCCCTACCCGAGTCCCGTGGGGGTGAAGTGGAGGCCGGGCAGCTCCGGCGTGCTCTCTCAGTCCGATGGGACCTTTGCCTGACTCCCAGGCCACAGCCAGCATCATCTGGAGCCCGCGTCCACCTGCAGGTGCCCCAGGACCTCCGAGAGGCATAGTCAGAGGGGACGGGGTCCTGGTCAGACAGACACATCTTAGCTCCTGGAGGCCAGGCTGCAACCTTCCTTTTAAGGCACATGTTTTTCTTCCATCTCTTGAGATCTTGGGAGGAGGGAGCTTTTCCCAGAAAGCTTTAGGGGGAGGCTATTCATTCTCTCATCCATTCACCAGCATCCTTGGTTACCCCTAGCCACGGAACATGACATACGGCTCCAGGGATCAGGATGCGGACACGGTGGTGGGGGCATTATTCTCCCTACCACAGTAGTCTCTAAGTTTTCTCCTAGAAGTTTTGTCTTTCGCGCTTAGCTCTGTGAGCCACCTCACAGTGATCTTTATGTGCAAGGCAAGGCAGGGCTGAAGGCTCTTTTCCCATGTGACATCCAGTTGACCCAGCACCATTTATGGAAAGACCACCCTTTCCCCCAGTAAATTGCAACGGGGGGCCGGTGTTGTAAACCAGGTGATCGTAAACATGCGGGCCTCCCCGTGCAGTGGTCCAAGGGTGTGCTGCTAAATAAAGGTTGAATACTGGCTTGAGGGTAGGTAGGTTATAAAGCCCTGGTTTGTAGTGTTTGCTGATTTCTATGGACCCCACTTCTGGTACCAATTTTCTGTCTTAGTCCATTTTGCAGGGCTACAACTGAATCCTGAGACGGGCAACTCATAAGGAAAAGAATGTATTTCTTACAGTATGGAGGCTCAGTCCAAGATTGAGGACGTGCACCTGGCAAGAGCTTTCCTGCTGGTGGGGACTCCGCAGAGTCCCGAGGTGGCACAGGCCATCACGCTGTGTGGGGGCTGAGTGTGCTAGCTTAGGTCTCTCTTCATCTTCTTAAAAAGCCACCAGTCCCTCTCCCATGATGACCCATTCATCCATTAACCCGTTCATCCATGAAAAGATTATTCATGAAGGCAGCGGGCCCAATCACTTCTTAAAGGCCCCACCTTTCAATACTCCCACACTGGACAACAAGCTGATCTCAGCCAGCTTCAAGCTTTCAACATGAAGTCAGTGAGCGTGGAGTCCACGCAACGTAACGGTTGGCTCTGATGTCCCAGGAGGGGCTGGTTCTGGCCCCCCTGCATCACCTCGTTCCTCTCTGCACCGGGCTGCATACTGACTCTTACCAAGTGAGACATGATGGGCAAGACCTTTGCATTCACTTTTCTTCCATCCCTGTAAAGCCCAAACCATTTTCAGATGCCACCTGCACTTCCATGACATGTTCTGGACCACAGGGTTGGTTTGGCCACCTTGGACATAGTGCACGAGAGGGTCTCTGCCCTTAGCCTGCTGCCAACTCTCTAAGACACAGCTGAGCCCTCTGCTGCAGAAGTGCACAAGGACCCTCTCTGTTCTCCTTCCAGCGCAGAAAGCGTGGGCTTGGTGATGCGCATTTACGGTGTCATCTGCCTAAAGTTTCTTTCCAATTATGGAGTGAAAGGTACAAAAAAGGGATTCCTAAACAAAAGGGACTCTTAGCAAACTGAAGTTTCTGTTTTCCACTTGGTGCAGACCTGCGGAGGCCTGCAGGAAGGTACTGGGGCCTGGGCCCACCTGGCTCCGGAGCAAAGCTCTTACTCACTTGCTGGTGGCCCTGTTCCCAGGAGGAAAATCACGGCATGGCTGTGCCAGGTCTCCAGGGCCCACTGGGGATGTTCTGGAAATTCCATCAAAACCCTCAGGCAGCCTATTCATTGTTCCTGGTTGTGGAGCGCAAAGTCTTTCCCTACCAGGGAGCAGTGAAATTCCCATGTGTAGCTGGGGATCCCGTTGATGCCTGGGTTGTGGAGGGGCAGGCAGTTTGCAGTGAGCAGAGCCCCCAACCCTGGAGCAAGAAGGCCACTGTAACCTCCACCTGCCTTTGTCCAGCCTACCGTATTTGGAGGTCAGCGCGATGCCCGCAACCTCGTGGTTCCCCTTTCACAGCAAACAGGGGCGCTCCGCTTCCCAGCATTCACCCGCCCTCTCGAAGAGCCGTCATTCTCCCAGCTTAACGTGGGAGTGTAGCCATGTGGGCGAGAGCCCAGTGCAGGGGATCCCTCCCGAGGCCCCCACTCTCCCCGAAATTCGCCTGCCTCTGCTCACCTCTGGGAGGGAGGCAGCCGCGTGGCCGCCAGAGAATGAGGACACGGGCAGGGTCAGGGCTCTAGAACTGCCAGGGCCCAGAGTTCGTAGGAGGCTGAAGGGCTGCAAGCCTGGGGGGCGGTGCCTTAGCTCAGGTCCTCCGAGGCTCGGTCACTAGGCAGGGCTAGACGTGAGCAGGACATGTACTGGGGGAAATGCCTGTGAGGGGAGGCGGGGAGGGCGCCGGGGGGCTGAGACAGCGGGCAGGTTGGGATGCAGATCTGAGCGCCAGGAAGGAGGGCGGCGGCCGGCCTCCGATGCCCCAGGACGGTTTCAGCAGAGTAAGCACAGTGCCCCGTGTCCCTCAGCAGAGCCCCGTCCCACAGGCGCAGGCCTGCCTCGGGATCCTGTCCCTGGCGGCCGGCTGGGCAGGGCAGGGGCCACCTCCACGCCCATGCAGGGAAGGGCCCGGAGCGCAGCAGCTGGGGAGGCCGGTCATCTTCACTCCTTGCCGCCGGGGACCTGAGAGGTGCTTATTGCGGCCACCACACTCAGAAGAAGGTGGACAAGCAGCCAACCACAGACAAAGTACAGCCACCGGATCACAGGCCACTGGGGAGGGCGGGAGCTGCATCGGGATGGGACAGTGGGGGCCCAGTGGGGGAGAGATGGATTCCCGGGTCTCCTGCCCAAGCTGCTAACTCAGGATTTCCGAGAGAGGCCTGAGAATGTTTTTAACGTGCGCCTGGGGAATTCTGAACGCAGCCCACTCTATAGACCCCAGGAGGAAGAGTATTACACAGCCTCCCGCCTCCCCCATTCCTCCCCCCGCGTGACGGTGACCGCCTGTCACACACTGGACGTCACTTGGCTGGCCGGGGACAGTGCGATGGGCGTGCGTCCCGGGGAAAAGTCCGACACTAATCAGATTGTCACCCCACTGCACACTGCCAAGTGCCCTCGGGGCAGAATAGAGAATGCTGCGTCCCACCACGCCTGTCTCCGCAGAGGCGGGGTTTCCGCTCTCTGGGGGAGAAGTGTGGGGGACCCCCAGCACCCCTCTCTCTCATTTTTCTCCAGGGAGGGGTCAGTCTGGGAAGAAGGAGCCCCCTCCTTTCACGAGGAGAAGGCTGGCCTCAGGAAACACTTCGCGTCCGAGGCTGTGCTGGCGACTAGAGAACAAGACCCAAAGTACGTGCGCGGCCGCGCCGGCCCCACCGAGGCCCTCCTGTCTCTTGCCCCGTCCCTCCCGAGGCACAGGAGGGGCTGTTCCCCGAAGCTCCTGTGTCCATCTGGAAACCGGACCCCCTGAGAGGAACGCAGTTGCCTCCCATTCCTTCCCCGCAATTCCACTAAGCAGAGACTGAAACTCACATCACGGGGGGGAGGCTGAACCTGAGACACCACGTGGGGTCCGGGTGAACTTCATCCCAAACCGCTGGGAAGGTTCAGTTTCCCGAGAGCCGTTCCCCTCCTGGCCGGCTCACCCCCACCCTCCCCAGGAAGAAGGCACAGCAGCATCGGGACCTCGTTTATGGGTCGTCACACCCGGCTCCCCCGTGCTATGCAAATTAAGTGAATTTTATGCCTTTTTCTGCTCTGGATCTGCCTTTTGTGAGTTCATTTCCAGGGATCCTTCAGAGGGGCGCCTGCCCTGCGCCCGCAGCTGCCTCACTCTGAGCTCAGCAGAGCTGGGGCTCCCGTGCAGACCCCGCAAAGCCCCAGGGTGTGCTTGGCCACGGCTGTTCACCGGGATGGTTCTGCACCGTGCGCGACACTGTGTCAGGGGTTCTAGCTGCAATCGGTTATGACCACTGTTCCCTTTTCCTCTGATGTCCCTGCAGAGCAGGTGACACTGGGGAGGCCTGGGGCGTTTGGGGGAGCTGGGTGAGGGTTAGTCGGGCTTTGTGGGCCATGTTTCTCTGGGTCCCACTGTACATGTCTGTGTATGGTCCTGGCTTGGACAAGAAATAAAGGAATGTTACGTATCCCCGCAGCCCAGCCCGCCCGTCCCTGCAGCAAAGCACGCGGCACTGAGTCTAAGGGGCCAGGGCAGGGGGGCTTTCTGAAGATGTGAGTCCTGAGTCAGTGTGGAGGGCGGCTCGGAGCCAACAGGGCAGAGGGCTGGGGGTGCAGGGGTGCACATCACGGGCAAGGACCCGAGGCGGGCAGGACGTGAAGGACACAGGCCGGGTGCAGAGTAAAGGGAAGGGACACCGGCCGGGCTGGGGGTGAGCTCAGGCCAGGCCCCACTGGGCCTCCCGGTCCATGGAAGAGTTTGCTTTCTCACCACAAAGCCAGGGAACGCCACCCACGGCCATCGGTCACATCTGTGCTGGAGACAACGTGGTGAGCAGGTTAGCGGGGCGGGAGCAGAGATCAGCGCGCCCTGCCCGGGGCGTCGGAGGAATGTTGGATAAGACGGGAGAGTCCTGGGGGAGTGCGGGGTCTCGAGCTCAGGTCGGAGGGTGCCATTTCCATAAAGGAATTTATTCCCTAATTCATCTCGCTGTATCAGCTCTCGCGGCCCCTTCCAATTCCACCTCTGCCATCACCGTAACAGCCCATAATAAGAACCGGGGATGGTGACTGAAGCGGGGGAAGCTGTGTGAGATGTGTCCTGGGTCCCCGTCACTGATCTTCATGGCTCAGCCCCTCCGTCCTTCAAGCCCTCATCCGCGTCAGGGTGTCCCCGAGCCTGTGCCTGGGTGCACGGTCCAGCATCCAGTGTCCTCCCCATCACCACGGCTCACTTCCGTCAGGGAGGCGGCTCCACATGGAGTCTCCACTGCGCTCCGCGGGGAGTGGCAGGCGTGGGTTGGCATGTGATGAACACACGCAGTCCACAGGCCTCATCACGGAGCTCTGTGCCGGGCGGCGAGGTTGGGGCAGGGTCCCATAGCAGGTGACATATTCCCCTGGGCCAAGGAAGCCACACCTACAAGCAAAATGATGATCCCTGCAGCAGCCAGGGAGTCCCGCTGCGGGACTGTGGAGTGGGGAGCCGCCAGGGGACCTCTCCGAGGGGCGGGGTTTGGGTCGGGCCTTGGCATCTTTAAATGGATGCTTCCAGAGATCTAGTGTCAGGGTGACGGGCGAATCCCCGTGCTGCCAGCGGGTCTGCATTTATCAAATCGGGCATCCCCGTCACAGGAGCCACCTGCCTCAGAGGGCCTCTGCACGGAGCACCCATGTGACAAAATACAGGTGATTTCTATGCAGAGCAGGTTCTGAGACTATGGCACCAAGGAAGACACAGCTATTTACAAGACTCCACAAAGGAAATATTTTATTGAGCCACAAGAGGGAGCTGTTGGTTGACTTTGGAAATGGCACCTCCGCCCGTCAGGAAGGACGCCCTGGTGGTGGCTTTCGGTTAGTTTTCCAGGAAGGAGCCTCTCTTTCTCCACTGACAGGGTCTGATTTAGGTCTTAAGAGATGAAAAATCACAAATGGCCCAGAAAAGCCACGGGGCCCATTATGTTCTGGGAAGTAGTGGACATATCAGCTGTCACATCCTGGACTTGAGCAGGGCAGACTTTGACTCTGATCAGCAGGTGACGACCCCGAGGGACACTGGGCAACGGCTGGAGACATTTTTGGTTGTCATGGCCGGTGGCGGATGCTACTGGCATCTCGTGGGTGGAGGCCAGGATGCTGCTAAACGTCCTGTAGTGCACAGGACAGAGAATTACCGCGCCCCAAACGTCCACAGTGCTGGAGTTGAGAATCCCTGATTTCAATGAAAAGAGCAATTTTCTCTCCAGGTGGGGAAGGCCCCTCCTGGCTGTGGTTTATGTGTGGCTGTCTGGAAGCTTCTGGATGTTCTCATCATCCATCAGGAGAAGCAGGTGCCCCCAGGGACATCACTCCCCAGGGAGGGGCTGCTGCCCAGTCGAAGGACTCACCCCCACCGGTGTCACCGTGGGCTGGGCAAGGGCTCCCTTCCACGTACTCTGAGTGCCTCCCAGAGACGACACTGCTGCAGAACCATTATGTATCCGTGCGTCCTCAGCCCCCAGGTGGGTCAGGACAGGCCTCCGGGCCAGGGAGTCCCTCGCAGGGCCACTGGGCCTGAGAACCAGACACCCCCACGGTGATCAGGCCTCAGCTGCCAGCTACACCAACGAGCAGGAAAATACAAAGCCGGGAATTGGTCCCGAGGAGACGCTGCGCCGCCAACGGCCAGGGCACATGGGAGGGAGGGGAGGGGCGCGGGAGGTGGCAGCGACAAAGGCCTCAGATGAGAAAACACCAGCACCGCGGGAGCCCCTCCCTGCTATTCGCGGACAGGCTGGGGACAGAGGGCCCGGGGCTCTAGTGAGACCACCTACGCTCAGGGAAGGCAGGCTCGGTGGCATCAGGACCCAGGGCGGGGGCTGGGGTACAGGGAACCAGGAGAGCCAGGGAAGGGGGAACCTCTGCAGAAGAGTGAGATCCGTGAGGACTCGAGCCGGTGCTCAAAGCCAAACGACACGCAAACTCGCAGACACGCGTGTCTGATGCCGGGCTCCCGCTGTTCTCAGGCCACGGGGCCTGCCGTCCTCATCCGTGCCTTTCAGCATCCGGGCTCATCCCCGTCACGTCGGGGCTGTGAGGCCGAGGGGGAACCCACGCGCCCTCCCTCCTCGCGTCTCTCAGGCTGCGGGACGGGAGGCGGCGTCCACAGCGCACCCAGGGCCGGGGCTTCAGGTTCCGTCCCCCGCACTGGTCTGAAACTACACATTGATCCCTCTCTGGAGCATCTTCTTTGAGCTCTCCCTGTCACCAGCGTCACTTTCCTGCTGACTCAGCCTTTTGCAGCTTAAAACAGGGAGGAAATGCGGCGGTTAGGACTCTGGTTCCTGCCTGCCCCATGCACAACTCACCCGGCTGGACTAAATGAAAAGGCATCACTGGTGATCAAAGCAGTTTTCACTATGACATGCATTGTTAAGAAAACAAAACAAAACAAAACAAAACAAAAAAACCCCAGTTTCCGTTGTCGGGTGGGGGACGATTCAGTGCCATGACTGAGGTGCCCCGGGACAGATCCACCCTACTGCAAATCCTGAAGCTGTGTACCCAGTGGCCAGCCCTGGTGACAGAGGGCACTGTCCAGCTGTTCAGGCCGGACCCTGATGGGGCATGGAGGTAGGTCACAGCCTGCCCGGCCAAATGGGACCCCAAGAGTGGCAGGGACGGTCAGACCAGCACTTCCCGTGACAGCAGGGTCTGCTGTTCTCAAATCACGGCGCCGCATGGCTCGTGTCTCCGGCTTTCGCAGCAACGCCTCCGAGAGGAGGGCGGGTTCCCTGCCCAGGGGTCAGGCACACGGTGCCCGCACCGTCCTCACCCACAGGCAAAAAGCTGGGGACCCCGTCGTACCTGAGCGATCCCGAGGTGTGGTCCCCGGAGGCAGGGTCCTCATCATTGGGCACCCCGGGGTCGGCCCTCTCCCTGAGCAGGGGCTTCCTCCTTTTGGTCCTCAGGGGCTTCTCTGTAGAAGACACATGATCCCAGGCATTCTGTGACTTTAGACAAATGACAACTTCTCTCGCCTCAATGCAACCGGCCTGCCGTTTCTGAGCACCCGCTGAGCACCGCCACATGGGTGCTCAGCACCCTAGGCTATTACTCCCGTTTCACTGATAGGGAAACTGAGGCCCCGAAAGCCAGCGGCGCTGATCGGAGCTAGAGCTGGGATCTGAAGTCAGGTCTGCCGGGCTCGCGCTGTGCTTCCTCCCGCTCCACCCCACCGACTCTACGACTTAGCAAAGCAGTAAGAAGCTGGAAACAGCCCCAGGACGGTGGCCTCTACTGCAACGGCCTTGTGTCTCTGCACCACCGTCGCAGTCACTCTCCCCTCGCCAGGTCACAGCATCCTGGGACATCACTGGAGTTGCTGCTGGCAGGCGGGGGAGGAGAGCTTACCATCCCCACTTCACAGATGGGGAAACAGAGTCAGAGAAGAGACGCGGCTGGGGAGCGGCAGACCCAGGAACCAGAATCACCAACAGCCAGAGAGCAAGCGGCCGGTGGTGTGTCCTACCCGAGCCTGATCATTTACAGCCAAGCGCTGGAGGCTCAGGGAGGTTGGGTGCCAAGCCTGGGGCCACACAGCTAGTTAATGGTGGAGGTGGGACTAGACCCGTATTTCGCAGCCCCAGCGCCTCCTGCTCTGCCGCAGCGCCGTCTGCGACTCACCCGGCAGCCCGCGCTTACTGGGGAACAGTTTGCTCTCAGCAAGGGGCACTCGGGCCAGGGCCGCCAGCTCAGAGATGAAGTTCTGCTCGGCTTCCTGGAATGCAAACAGAGAGATCGGTGGGGCCTCCCCTGCCTCCCTCCGCCTCTCCAAGTCCCTCTCCGCAGAATGCGGTTGACACCCTTGAGGCTGGCAGGACCCTGCCGCCGACGTGGAGGAGAATTTTCTAAGACGCCTCCCAGAGACTGAGGAGCAGGGCGGAGGCAGCTGGGGGAAGGGAGTTGCCGCTTGCCAGCTCCTGCCAGACAACTGTCGACCTCATGCCTCCGACCCCGCTGTACAGGTGAGGGCACTGGGGAGAGATGGCCCCGGTGGCCCGCCATGGCGGCAGCAGCCGCAGCAGAACAGGATCCAGCCCACTTCTGCCGCCTCCAGAGTCTGGGCTCTCACCTGCCGGAGTTCAACCAGGCAGACCTGTGTCCCGTGACTTAACTGTGTGGCCCTGGATGGCAACCTAACCTCTGCAAGCCTCAGTTTTCCCATCTGTAACTGGGACTATAACAGTGACCACCTCCTCAGGTGCTGGCGGATGACATTAGATGGTGTGTAAAGTTCTCAGCTCAGCGACCGTCTATAACAGACCCTCAATAAATAAGCATCAACAAACATTGCTGTCTTTTTTTTTTTTTTTTTTTTGAGACAGAGTCTCGCTTTGTTGCCCAGGCTAGAGTGCCGTGGCGTCAGCCTAGCTCACAGCAACCTCAAACTCCTGGGCTCAAGCGATCCTCCTGCCTCAGCCTCCCGAGGAGTTGGGACTACAGGCATGCGCCACCATGCCGGGCTACTTTTCCTATTTTAGTAGAGACAGGGTCTTGCTCTTGCTCAGGCTGGTCTCGAACTCCTGAGCTCAAGCGATCCTCCCACCTGGCCTCCCAGAGCGCCAGGATTACAGGCGTGAGCCACCGCATGGCCCATTGCTGTCATTCTTACTGTCACCGTTACTACTGCCTGGTGGGGACATGCCGTTAAGTGCTTCCATTCTGGAATATTTTAGTGCTTTATATAAAGGCGGCCACTTTGCCTTATTGCTGGACTCTATAATCTCACACTAAGGAGATTTTTCTGTGACGAAATGTCCACTTGATACCAAAGAGAGCTGAGCATCCTGTATGTTTCAGATACAGTGCAAACCTCAGTGACCCCAGCACTGCCTGTGTGACGCAGACGTTAGCCTGACCCCAGGAGCTCCCTGGTGGCGATGTGCACCCAGGGGAGGGTGGGCTGATCGGCTTGTGAGGGGCGCTGCAGCCGCTCAGGGGCGTGACACAGCCCCGCCTGCCTTCCAGGAGCCCACGGCCCCACGGCGAGGCCAGTGCACTATTACAGGGTAAGGCGCGGGCTGTCCTCTCACATGGCCCCGTGGCTGACCCCTGGCACAGGGTCGGCCTTTTGCCATCTCCACTCCTCTTTAAGCCACTGCCTCTCAGAGCCCCGTTTCTGTAACTGGTACCTGCAGCTGGGTCTCGAGCTGGGCTTCCAGAAGGTCCATAGCTCTCGCCTGCTGCTTCTGGGCGTCCAGGCGCATCTGCTGGTGCACAGGGAACCGGGCCAGGAAGTGCTTCTGCTGCGACAGCATCCTGCGGAAGGACAAAGGCAACACGGCTCGACGGCGGGGCCGGCAGGCCCAGCACAGACCTGCCTGCTGAGTCGAGGCAACTGGCGGTCGTGAGGCGTCCTCGAGCCCTCGCAGCCCGAGACGGCCTGGCCAGTGGCACAGCTCACCAGGGCCACACACGCTGCAGCCACAGCGCGAGGCCCCACCAGCAGGCTGGCTCATCACAGAAGCGCACACCCCTTGTCTGATACTTGGCCGTGTGCGGAATCCTGCACTACATTGTTCACGTGATCTCCAGAGTGGCTTCAGAGTGACACTGGCAGGACAGAGTAGAAAAGCGAAGGGGAGAAGCCCGCAGGCGGGGCCGCCCTGAGGACATGAAGCTGCAAAGAGGCTGAGCAGAAAGTGGCGTCTTCTCCTGAGAAAGCAATCTTACCCCCAAGGGAAGAATAGTCCCCTAAAAGGACCAAGGCCTGCCAGCCACCCATCCCCGATTTTAAATTTCAGGGGCGCTCCGGCCCCTCCCTTGTCAAATCAGAAGCTTCCTCGGATGCAGCGACTGGAGCTGGGGCAGAGGCGGGTCGCTGACCCCGGGAGCTCCCACCTCCCTCTTTGGATACTTCACATTCAGGTGACTCTCCTCTGGCCCTCGGCAGTCAGGAACATTCAAATCCAGCCACCATGTTCCCACCATTGCCCCCGCTTCTTTCAATCTTTTAGGGCAGATTCTCTGAAAGCGGCTGAATTTGTAGACCTGAAGGCAAAAGTCACCTTTAGCATCCATAGGCAGCCATGCAAGTGGTATACCCAGAGGCACAACAATGTCACCTTGCTTTGCTTCATGCTGTCTGCAGTACTGCCTTTCCCCTCTTCTTTGTCTTTGCCAAGCGAACTCCTATTCATCCTACAAGACCCCATCATCCCTCCATCCACTCATTCATTCATTAAAGTGTCTCTGGCCTGCCAGGGACTGTGCTGGGTTTGAGACACAGGTGTGAGTAAGAGACTCGCAGTCCCTGCCCTCACGGAGCTCTGCTTTGAGCCGGCGAGCGGATAGATGCTGAACAAGGAACTCACGCGACCGACACAGCTGAGGTCAGCGCTCTGCGATAGCCTCCCACACCCTCAAGGAGGCCGAGTCTCACCGGAAACCGCCGGTGAGTTCACGGCGATGGGGGGGGGCAGGGCATGCGCAGCCGGGCACCAGCCCCTGAGTCACATGGGACGGGGGCTTCGCTTTCTTCTTCCATGAACCAGGGCGGGCGAGGTGGCTGCTGAGGCCCTGCTCTGGGAGCACCTGGCTCGGAGGGAAGCCCTCGGACCACGTCCATAGCCATCCCTGGGTAGGGAAGGCGAGGGTTAAAAATTCAGATGCCCGGGCTCCGCCTTTGAGGAGTCTGAAGCTGTGGGAGGAGTCTGGAAGCTCAGCGGGAAAACCCAGTGTGCTCCCGTGTGCCCCGAGTGCTCCTGTGTGCCCAGTGTGCTCCCGTGTGCCCAGTGTGCTCCTGTGTGCTCCCTGTGCCCCGTGTGCTCCCTGTGCCCCATGTGCTCCCGTGTGCTCCCTGTGCTCCGTGTGCTCCCTGTGTCCCGTGTGCCCAGTGTGCTCCTGTGTGCCCAGTGTGCTCCCTGTGCCCTGTGTGCTCCCTGTGCCCCGTGTGCTCCCTGTGCCCCGTGTGCTCCCTGTGCCCCATGTGCTCCCGTGTGCTCCCTGTGCTCCGTGTGCTCCCTGTGCCCCGTGTGCCCAGTGTGCTCCCGTGTGCCCAGTGTGCTCCCTGTGCCCAGTGTGCTCCCTGTGCCCAGTGTGCTCCCGTGTGCCCAGTGTGCTCCCGTGTGCCCCCGTGTGCTCCCTGTGCCCAGTGTGCGCCCGTGTGCTCCCGTGTGCTCCCTGTGCCCAGTGTGCCCCCGTGTGCTCCCATGTGCCCCGTGTGCTCCCATGTGCCCCGTGTGCCCCCGTGTGCTCCCGTGTGCCCCCGTGTGCTCCCTGTGCCCAGTGTGCTCCCGTGTGCTCCCATGTGCCCGGTGTGCTCCCTGTGCCCCGTGTGCTCCCATGTGCCCCGTGTGCCCCTGTGTGCCCCGTGTGCCCCTGTGTGCTCCCTGTGCCCCGTGTGCTCCCGTGTGCCCCGTGTGCTCCCGTGTGCCCCTGTGTGCTCCCTGTGCCCCGGTGTGCTCCCGTGTGCCCCGGTGTGCTCCCGTGTGCCCCCGTGTGCTCCCTGTGCCCAGTGTGCTCCCGTGTGCCCAGTGTGCTCCCTGTGCCCAGTGTGCTCCCTGTGCCCAGTGTGCTCCCGTGTGCCCCCGTGTGCCCCGTGTGCTCCCTGTGCCCCGTGTGCTCCCGTGTGCCCAGTGTGCTCCCGTGTGCTCCCGTGTGCCCAGTGTGCTCCCGTGTGCCCAGTGTGCTCCCGTGTGCTCCCTGTGCCCCGTGTGCTCCCTGTGCCCAGTGTGCTCCCGTGTGCCCCCGTGTGCCCAGTGTGCTCCCGTGTGCCCCGTGTGCTCCCTGTGCCCCGTGTGCTCCCGTGTGCCCCGTGTGCTCCCGTGTGCTCCCTGTGCCCAGTGTGCTCCCGTGTGCCCAGTGTGCTCCCGTGTGCCCCGTGTGCTCCCGTGTGCCCCGTGTGCTCCCTGTGCCCCGTGTGCTCCCGTGTGCCCAGTGTGCTCCCGTGTGCTCCCTGTGCCCAGTGTGCTCCCGTGTGCCCAGTGTGCTCCCGTGTACTCCCTGTGCCCAGTGTGCTCCCGTGTGCTCCCGTGTGCCCCGTGTGCTCCCTGTGCCCAGTGTGCTCCCGTGTGCCCCCGTGTGCCCAGTGTGCTCCCGTGTGCCCCGTGTGCTCCCTGTGCCCAGTGTGCTCCCGTGTGCTCCCGTGTGCCCAGTGTGCTCCCGTGTGCTCCCTGTGCCCAGTGTGCTCCCATGTGCCCCGTGTGCTCCCTGTGCCCCGTGTGCTCCCATGTGCCCCGTGTGCTCCCTGTGCCCCGTGTGCTCCCATGTGCCCCGTGTGCCCCGTGTGCTCCCTGTGCCCCGTGTGCTCCCATGTGCCCCGTGTGCTCCCATGTGCCCCGTGTGCCCCATGTGTCCCGTGTGCCCCGTGTGCCCAGTGTGCTCCCATGTGCCCCGTGTGCTCCCGTGTGCTCCCGTGTGCCCCGTGTGCTCCCGTGTGCCCCGTGTGCTCCCTGTGCCCAGTGTGCTCCCATGTGTCCCGTGTGCTCCCTGTGCCCCGTGTGTCCCGTGTGCCCAGTGTGCTCCTGTGTGCCCAGTGTGCTCCCTGTGCCCCGTGTGCTCCCTGTGCCCCGTGTGCTCCCGTGTGCTCCCTGTGCTCCGTGTGCTCCCTGTGCCCCGTGTGCCCAGTGTGCTCCCGTGTGCCCAGTGTGCTCCCTGTGCCCAGTGTGCTCCCTGTGCCCAGTGTGCTCCCGTGTGCCCAGTGTGCTCCCGTGTGCCCCCGTGTGCTCCCTGTGCCCAGTGTGCGCCCGTGTGCTCCCGTGTGCTCCCTGTGCCCAGTGTGCCCCCGTGTGCTCCCATGTGCCCCGTGTGCTCCCATGTGCCCCGTGTGCCCCCGTGTGCTCCCGTGTGCCCCCGTGTGCTCCCTGTGCCCAGTGTGCTCCCGTGTGCTCCCATGTGCCCGGTGTGCTCCCTGTGCCCCGTGTGCTCCCATGTGCCCCGTGTGCCCCTGTGTGCCCCGTGTGCCCCTGTGTGCTCCCTGTGCCCCGCGTGCTCCCGTGTGCCCCGTGTGCTCCCGTGTGCCCCGGTGTGCTCCCTGTGCCCCGGTGTGCTCCCGTGTGCCCCGGTGTGCTCCCGTGTGCCCCCGTGTGCTCCCTGTGCCCAGTGTGCTCCCGTGTGCCCAGTGTGCTCCCTGTGCCCAGTGTGCTCCCTGTGCCCAGTGTGCTCCCGTGTGCCCCCGTGTGCCCCGTGTGCTCCCTGTGCCCCGTGTGCTCCCGTGTGCCCAGTGTGCTCCCGTGTGCTCCCGTGTGCCCAGTGTGCTCCCGTGTGCCCAGTGTGCTCCCGTGTGCTCCCTGTGCCCCGTGTGCTCCCTGTGCCCAGTGTGCTCCCGTGTGCCCCCGTGTGCCCAGTGTGCTCCCGTGTGCCCCGTGTGCTCCCTGTGCCCCGTGTGCTCCCGTGTGCCCCGTGTGCTCCCGTGTGCTCCCTGTGCCCAGTGTGCTCCCGTGTGCCCAGTGTGCTCCCGTGTGCCCCGTGTGCTCCCTGTGCCCCGTGTGCTCCCGTGTGCCCAGTGTGCTCCCGTGTGCTCCCTGTGCCCAGTGTGCTCCCGTGTGCCCAGTGTGCTCCCGTGTGCTCCCTGTGCCCAGTGTGCTCCCGTGTGCTCCCGTGTGCCCCGTGTGCTCCCTGTGCCCCGTGTGCTCCCGTGTGCCCCCGTGTGCCCAGTGTGCTCCCGTGTGCTCCCGTGTGCCCCGTGTGCTCCCTGTGCCCAGTGTGCTCCCGTGTGCTCCCGTGTGCCCAGTGTGCTCCCGTGTGCTCCCTGTGCCCAGTGTGCTCCCGTGTGCTCCCGTGTGCCCAGTGTGCTCCCGTGTGCTCCCTGTGCCCAGTGTGCTCCCATGTGCCCCGTGTGCTCCCGTGTGCTCCCGTGTGCCCCGTGTGCTCCCGTGTGCCCCGTGTGCTCCCTGTGCCCAGTGTGCTCCCATGTGTCCCGTGTGCTCCCTGTGCCCCGTGTGCCCCGTGTGCTCCCATGTGCCCCGTGTGCCCCATGTGTCCCATGTGCCCCGTGTGCCCAGTGTGCTCCCGTGTGCTCCCGTGTGCCCCGTGTGCTCCCATGTGCCCCGTGTGCTCCCATGTGTCCCGTGTGCCCCGTGTGCCCAGTGTGCTCCCGTGTGCCCAGTGTGCCCAGTGTGCTCCCATGTGTCCCGTGTGCCCCGTGTGCTCCCGTGTGCCCAGTGTGCTCCCGTGTGCTCCCTGTGCCCCGTGTGCCCCGTGTGTCCCGTGTGTCCCGTGTGCCCTGTGTGCTCCTGTGTGCCCAGTGTGCTCCCTGTGCCCCGTGTGCTCCCTGTGCCCCGTGTGCTCCCTGTGCCCCGTGTGCTCCCGTGTGCTCCCTGTGCTCCGTGTGCTCCCTGTGCCCCGTGTGCCCCGTGTGCTCCCGTGTGCTCCCTGTGCTCCGTGTGCTCCCTGTGCCCCGTGTGCTCCCGTGTGCTCCCTGTGCTCCGTGTGCTCCCTGTGTCCCGTGTGCCCTGTGTGCTCCTGTGTGCCCAGTGTGCTCCCTGTGCCCCGTGTGCTCCCTGTGCCCAGTGTGCTCCCGTGTGCCCAGTGTGCTCCCGTGTGCCCCCGTGTGCCCCGTGTGCTCCCTGTGCCCCGTGTGCTCCCGTGTGCCCAGTGTGCTCCCGTGTGCTCCCTGTGCCCAGTGTGCTCCCGTGTGCCCAGTGTGCTCCCGTGTGCCCAGTGTGCTCCCGTGTGCTCCCTGTGCCCCGTGTGCTCCCTGTGCCCAGTGTGCTCCCGTGTGCCCCCGTGTGCCCAGTGTGCTCCCGTGTGCCCCGTGTGCTCCCGTGTGCCCCGTGTGCTCCCTGTGCCCCGTGTGCTCCCGTGTGCCCAGTGTGCTCCCGTGTGCTCCCTGTGCCCAGTGTGCTCCCGTGTGCCCAGTGTGCTCCCGTGTGCTCCCTGTGCCCAGTGTGCTCCCGTGTGCTCCCGTGTGCCCCGTGTGCTCCCTGTGCCCAGTGTGCTCCCGTGTGCCCCTGTGTGCCCCCGTGTGCTCCCGTGTGCCCCGTGTGCTCCCGTGTGCCCCGTGTGCTCCCTGTGCCCAGTGTGCTCCCGTGTGCCCAGTGTGCTCCCGTGTGCTCCCGTGTGCCCAGTGTGCTCCCGTGTGCTCCCGTGTGCCCAGTGTGCTCCCGTGTGCTCCCTGTGCCCAGTGTGCTCCCGTGTGCTCCCGTGTGCCCAGTGTGCTCCCGTGTGCTCCCTGTGCCCAGTGTGCTCCCATGTGCCCCGTGTGCTCCCTGTGCCCCGTGTGCTCCCATGTGCCCCGTGTGCTCCCTGTGCCCAGTGTGCTCCCATGTGCCCCGTGTGCCCCGTGTGCTCCCTGTGCCCCGTGTGCTCCCATGTGCCCCGTGTGCCCCATGTGTCCCGTGTGCCCCGTGTGCCCAGTGTGCTCCCATGTGCCCCGTGTGCTCCCGTGTGCTCCCGTGTGCCCAGTGTGCTCCCATGTGCCCCGTGTGCTCCCTGTGCCCAGTGTGCCCCGTGTGCTCCCATGTGCCCCGTGTGCCCCATGTGTCCCGTGTGCCCCGTGTGCTCCCTGTGCCCCGTGTGCCCCGTGTGCTCCCATGTGCCCCGTGTGCCCCATGTGTCCCGTGTGCCCTGTGTGCCCCGTGTGCTCCCGTGTGCTCCCGTGTGCCCAGTGTGCTCCCATGTGTCCCGTGTGCCCCGTGTGCCCAGTGTGCTCCCGTGTGCTCCCGTGTGCCCAGTGTGCTCCCGTGTGCTCCCTGTGCCCCGTGTGCCCCATGTGTCCCGTGTGTCCCGTGTGCCCTGTGTGCTCCCTGTGCCCAGTGTGCTCCCATGTGCTCCCTGTGCCCAGTGTGCTCCCGTGTGTTCCCATGTGCCCAGTGTGCTCCCGTGTGCTCCCTGTGCCCCGTGTGCCCCGTGTGCCCGGTGTGCTCCCGTGTGCCCCGTGTGCCTGATCTGAATCGTCTACCAGAGGCACAGAGAGTCACAGCGAGTTCAGTCCTCGCAACCCGAGAGCAGGGCATTTGCCAGCTGCTGTCGTGACCAGTCAGAGGACTCAGGGCGGGGCCGGGGGATGCTGGAGTCGGTGTGACCCAGGGGACACTGCAGCTCTCGCTTCCTACACAAGCACCAGACGCGGGGCTGGAAGGGACTTTGCCGCGTGAGGCAGGGCTCCTCCTTCGTGAGGCTGGTCGGGGTCCCTGCCAAGGCGAGGCCCCCCCCACCCCGGCACCTGCACCGGTCCACTGCTTTCTCTCCACCTGTGTGTCTCCCCATCCGGGCTTGAGCTCCTGAGCGGCCAGTTCAAGGCCCAGCAAAGAACAGGTGCTTACGAGGGCATGTCGGTGCTGTGCCCACAGACCCTCGGCCCCTCTGGAGGTCACCTGCACGTCCATGGCCAGCTGCTGCACGTGCCCACGGCTTCGGACACGGAGCACCTTGCTGACGTTTCGGGGCTTCTCTGGCCACAGGAGGAGTGTGCCCGGCTTGCTGGGGGCCAGGACACCTCCAGGACAGACTCTGCCAGGGTGGGAGGGGAGCCGCGAACGTCCTGTCTTCCCGGCCCCTGCGGACATAGCTGGGAGCTGTGCTCCGCACGGTCCCCGCAGGGCCCCACAGAAACCCTCCTCACCGCAGCACTACTGGCTTTTCTCCCACTGTGACAGGCCACACCACGACCCCCAAAGATGTCCACGCCCTGGTCCCTGGAACCTATGAAGACTCTACGTTACGTGGCAAACAAGACAAGGCAGACGTGACTAAGGATACAGCCCTTGAGGTTTGGGGAGCAACCTGTGACCAGGAGGGCCCGAGGGCAGAGCAGGTGCCCCAGCAGGAGGGGAGGGAGCAGCAGGAGAGAGTGCACGCGTGAGCAGGACTCCACCCTGTCGCTGTTTCTTGCTGAGGGGCCACGTGCAAAGACAGAGAGGGAGGTGAGGGTGGCCCGTGGCTGGGGAATGCCTCGGAGGAAACGAGGACCTCAGTCCCCAGCAACCTGCACGTGCTCGGAAGCAGATTCTTCCCAGCTGGCTGCAGGACAGCCCGCTGCTCTACACCTTGATTTGGGCCTGGTGAGACCCCGAGAAGCCGGAAGAGCCAAATCCAACTCTGGCCTCCAACCCTGCCAGGCAATCAGTTTGTGTGTGGCGTGGGCTGCCAAGTGTGTGCTCACTGTGACGGTGGCTGTTGCAGAAAACACCCATCCTCTCTGCACCTCCCTGTTCCCAGCAGGCTTCCTGGGGTCGCCGCCCAGGGGAACAGCCTGCACCCAAATCCCTGTCTCGAGGTTCGCTTCCGGGACACCGAGGTGTGGGGGAGAGGGCAGGTGCGTGTCCGGGCTGTAAGGAAGCCACCGTCACACCCGCACCTGCCCGCTGACTCGCACCAGGTGCTACTGCAGGGCTGCGTGTGGACCACAGGCAGGACCAAGGCTCCTGGGCTTCCACGCCGTGCCTGGGAGGCGGATGATGGCCAAGTTAACAAGCAAATGTGTGCAGTGTCACATGCCGATGTGTCACAGGGAGATGTGCTGTATGAAGCGGTAGAGAATGACCCCTACGTGGGGACCCCCAGACCGAAGTGCAGACCTCACCTCTGGTGGACAGCCTGGGAGGCCCCGAGAGTTCCGCCTGCCAGCCTGCTCCCCGACGAAGGGCCGCCGTGCTCTTGCTTCTTCCGTAGCTTGTAATTTTCCACCCTCTCACCTGGGCCACAGAACACAAGACAATCAAGGGGTCGTCTGGAGGGTGGACTGGGGTGGGTCTGGGGCAAGGGCTGGGCTTTGGGGAGAGCAGGACACACCTGCTCTAGAAGGATGTGCCATGACACCAGCACGTGGAAGGGCGTGGCATGTACGGGAACAGACCATGCGTGGCAGGAGGAAACTGTCCCAGTGCCTTCTGCCCTCTGCTCCCTCCCCTGCTTTAGGGGAGGCAGTAGGAAAGACCCCACACTGAGGCACCACACAGAGCTTGAAGAGCCACCGCAAACAGGAGAAGCAGCTCGCCAGGGCGGCGAGCCTTCTGAACGCCGGCGCCCAGGGAATGTCCGGGCAGGCCGGCCTCTGGAGTCACACACACCCCACTTCTTGGAGCTCTTTCCTGTTTGCAGATTTAGGTGCTTGTGGTCTTCAGAAGGTTAAATGTGAAGTGACAAGCTGGCCTGGGTTACCCAGGACAGGCTCGGTTCATGCCATCAGCCCAGGAGAGTTATTAACACTACCCTTTGCTCTCCCGAGGTCCTGGCTGGACAGGACTCCGCAGGACTGTGCTCCTCAGGCACCGCCCAGCCGGTAACCCACTCACCAGCCACCTGCCAGGAGGCCCGTGACTCCCAGCTAGCTGTGAGATGCACAGCGGCCACTGCCTGGCTGGCCCTGAGCTTGCTAGCACCTACAGAGAGACCAGACCCGGGCGACCTCCAGGGTAGAACACTCTATGACTCTTAAACAGAACAGCTCACTGAATGAAGAAAAAGGAGTTCATGTGGTTAAGTTCAGCCACATTGTTGCAATGCATTTACCCCGAAATCCCCACATTACAGTTGGGGTGTCAGGGAAGCAGGAAATAAGAGCTGAGTGTGCGGGTGAGTCCAACTCTGGTCTCACAGATGGGGAAGCGGAGGCCTAGTGAGGCGAAGTGGCACCCCTGGATCCGGAATGTTCTGTGGTGGCAAGCAATCATGTCTGTCTCCTGCTAAACAAGCCCAGCTTTCCTTTGGAAAACCATGAAGCATCTGTAGTCATCTGACACATTTCTGGGCACGTGCCCAGATTTGATCGGAATCTGGGCCTCTCACTCCGCAGGACACGGGGAAGACAAAGCTGGCAGCTGAGCTCCGCTGGGGAACAGCACTCAGGGAAGGCCGCCCGGCCCTGCGCCCCAGCCCGGACCCCGGCTCCTGCAGGGATGATTCCAGCCTCAGTCCTGGGGCCCCCAGGCAGCGCTCGTGGGAGAATGCGGATGCCCCCGCTCGGAAGCTCTGGATGCAGGGGAGGAGGCTACCAGAAGTAGCCTTGAGAAATAGCGTTCGAATATAATAATTTGTATGTTATTACTGCAGTTGGGGATATTGTCCTTTCCATCACCCCTGGTTGCCTTTTCCAAGAGCCTATGGGAGAAAATTCTTGGGCTCTCAGGAAATCTCAGGGCCACGGGCCTGCTCTTGCTCATGGTCACTGCAGTGGCTTTAATTAAGTACATGTCCATCTCCTTGGCTACCAGGAAGGTTGGAGACGAACTCACGTCCCATCTAAGGGGATCTGCGGGCACGTGTCCTAGATAACGACCTTCCCCGATTCTGTCTCCTACCCTGTCCCTGCCCTGACTTACCTACTTACAAAACATCCTATTGCACCGTGTTGCCCTGTGCATGTGTTTCTTTAAGGCCCTTTAAAAAGCCTTTTGGGACAAAGCAGGGGATGAATAAATACATAAGCATTAAAAAAATTAAATTCCCCCAAATAAACTCTGAAGCACTTGACGTCCTATCCTGCCCCAAACTGCAAGTCTGGACTGTCCCTCCCGGGCCCCCGAGGAGGAGCCGTACCCTGCAGGGCCTTCAGGTGCTGCAGTTTTCTCTCCCCGTGGTCCCGCACGATCTTCCCGATTTGCTGGTCGTACGCCTGCACGAGGTGGCTGATGCCAGCACTGGTCACGTAGACGCTCTCCACGGCCGCCTCCACCAGCGTCCTCTGCAGGGGGGGGAAGGGCGGTGACAGCAAGGAAATCACACATGGCAGCCACTGTGGCCCATTCCATGTCCTTCCTCCCCTTGCCTGGGTTCATATCTTCCACCTACTCACCAACCAGTACGTGTCAGGGAGCAGAGAGTGTGTGGTTGGTTTCAACCAGTCATGATAATCTTATATTTTCCCAGGTTAGGGCTGGTCTAAGGCTGGCTGTGTCGCCCAGTTCTGGCCAATGAAATACAATGTTAGGGAAAGTCTGCTGGGGAGGTCTTCCCTCTCTGAACATTAATGTGAAGCCTCAGTGGGTAAAAGATTTTGCCACTTCCCTCTTCCCGCCTGGAATGCAGACCTGATGTATGGAGAGGCAGTGGCCATTTTGACACTATGAGGCAAAAATAAAAAAGGCAAGAATGGTGGATTGTAAGGAAAGAGATTGGTCCTTGGTCACATCACAGGGAGCCACTGTGCCAGCTGGGACCAGCCACCTCACATTTCCTGTTGCATGGGATAAGTAACTTCCATTTATTTGAGCCATTTTAGTTTTAGTAGGGCTTTCTGTTACCTGTAGCTATAGGCATTCCTAAGTGATGCACCTTCAGAACAAAGCAGAAAAGAGGAAATGCTGAGACACTTCAGTATTGGGGCTGTGTTGGTTGTGCACTGACAAAATTACCATCCTTTTCTTCGTAAGATTATGGACAAAACTCAGAAAAGTTAAGACACAAGAGTGCCCATTTCAACATTTATTGGATGGTACCAGGCTTTGGGCAAGAAATAGTAAATACCCACTTATTATTGTTGTTATTTTTGTAGAAGTGGGGTCTTGCATGTTGCCTAGTCTGGTCTCAAACTCCTGGGCTCAAGCGATCCTCCTGTCTCAGCTTCCCGAGCAGCGGGGACTACAGGCACAAGCCATGGCTCCCGGCCTCCACTTACTGAGCGATCACTATTGAGTGGCTAGTTCCAAGGGCTGTGCTGTCTGCTTGTTCTCATAGCACCGTCCGAGAAATGCACCTGGACACGCAGGTGTGGGACCCGGGCTGCGGAGGTGAGGAGACTGCACAGCCCAGGTGGCAGTGCAGGTCTGGGCTGGTCTGACTCCCAAGCTCACCCCTGACTGCGGCTGGTTCTCTCCTCCCCCTCTGCCCGGCCTCCCTATCCACAAAGGGGGCTCTGACTCCAGACTCCACCCCTCGAGGGACCCTGGGCTCTGGCCTTGCACTTCCCGGCAGGATCTCCCGTTCTCTTCCCCTCGGGTGGGCAGACCCACCTACATCGTCGTCCCACCCTGCGTCCACCTGCCTGTCCAGCAGAGCGTCGCCGTGCCCCTCCTCTGCCTCCAGGCCCTCCGTCCTTGGCCACCCTCCCCTCCTCCTCCTCCATGGTTTTTCTGGCTGGAATCTCTGCACATCAGCAAACATACCCGCTCTAGTATTCTGCTTTTCCCAGCCGGCCTCATCCACGCAGGCGCTGCCTGCTTCCCTGCTCCCCGCAGCAGAACCTCTCCAGGACACCGTGGCCCTGTCCCCCCCAGTCTTCCCCCCAGCAGGCCGTGAGCCCAGGAAGGCGGCAACACTGCCCAGCCGGCCCACTCTGTCACAGCACCGACTGCGGGCCTGGTGCTCTGGGAATAAACGTGGAACACATGTCCATTCTTCTGGAAACTGAGCACAGTGTTCTCTCTTGCAGGTGTGAAATGGGGGGGTCCTCATTTTCTAATGCCAGCTCAAAGTCCCTCTGGGAAGCTGAGGACAAAACTGGACACCCTTGCATCTTACTACCTTCTCATGCAATGAGCAGTGATTATTAGGTAAGATTTGGAAAATTTTAGGGGAACAGGTGACAGGCTCGTTTCACCAGGCAGACACAACCCTCCTGTCTGGACGGCCTGAGGCAGCCGTGATATATTCAGAACGAGATGTCACAGAAATGTGGGTCCAACCTCTTTGCTCCCAGGTAAGCAGGGTGGCTCCCTACCGGAATGAAAGAATCCCTTGAGGGTGCCGAGAGAGGCCCCGGCACCTCACCACACGAGGGCTGCCTGCTGGTCTTAGGCCTGCGACACCCCTACCCCAGCCGTCCGCAGCGCGACTCGCGAGGGGCGGCCGCGGCAGCCGGGTGTGAGTCTGCGGGCAGCGCCGTGAGGAGAGGCAGACGCTGGGGCTCGAGTGCAGCGCCAACAGCACCTCCCGCTGCTACCAGCGCTGCCCCTGCTGTGGTCACGGCTGTCAGCGTGAGGAGTGAGCCACTGCCGCCCAAGCCAAGCTGATTCTAGCAGCGCTTCGCAGCTGTCAGGACGAACTCTGAAAAGCCTCCACATGTCAGGAAAGCCCACGTCTGTCCCTGGGAGAGGGCCTGGTTCTACCACTGCCCGCTGCGTGGCCTGGGGGGCCTCACGTCCCTCCTCGGCTGCTGTGAGGGCTGAGCCAGCAATCAGAACGACGCAACGCAGGGCGGGCAGAGGGGAGTCCGCCCTGTTGCTGTGGTTCCTCCCCGTAGAAGGCTACGGGGAGAAGATCCCATCTTACAGGTGAGAAAAACAAGGCTCGGGGAAGTCGCGTACTCTCTGCAAGGCCAGAAGGTCCATGACAGGTACTGCAGGCCCAGACCCAGCTTTCAGATCCCACCCTAATGCTTCCTGCCTGGTGTCCCAGGGCGTGGGAGGTGGGCACGTACCTTGAAGTCATCCCTGTCCTTGGCCCGGCTCCTGGTGGCCGCGTTGCGTGCGTGCCCCAGCAGCGCCTGGCCAATGGCGCGCTCTGTGTGCTGCTGCAGCCGCTGCCCGACCTCCTGGGCCTCAGCCAGGAGCTGCTGCTGGAGCTGCAGCCGTGTCTGCTGGGCCTCCTCCTCCAGCCTGCCAGTCTCCTCCAGGACACGGGCCTCCTGCAGAGAAAGGGACAGGGAGGGGCCACGATGCTGCCCTGCACAGAGATGCTCCGGCCAGGACCAGGGGGCGGGGTTGGTCCTGCCCAGGGCCCCAGGGTTGGGAAAGGGATGGAGAAAGGGAGGAAAGAGGTGGCCTCTGGGCTTGGGAAAACCAGCGCACAATGGATGTGCTGGCATCTGTCGAAGATTCTCCCTTTTCTAGAAGGGCAATTATCGAGCACCAACTGTGTGCCAGTACCATGTGTGGTCCCTCACAAGATGGGGAGCCTTGCTCTCCTTCTAGAACATGATGAGACCTGAACACTAGGACAGATGAGAACACAAAGACTCAGAGAAGTTAAGTAACTTTCTAAAAGTCACACAGCAGTGCCAGGTTTTGAAGGCAGATCTGAGTCTCTCAGGACATCCCAGAAGCTGAGGCAGGGCACACAGGGGACTGGCTGTCCTTCCTGAGGACTGGCTGTCCTCGTAGGAACAGGAAAGAAAGAACTGAGGGGAGTCGGCGCCAGGCCGGTGAGCCCTCCTGCTCGCCCAGAGCTCTCCTGGGCAGAGCTAAAGAGACTGTGGGCTTGGGCCTGACTCGCGGGCTGAAGGACATGAGCTGCTCCCACAGGGTAGTGGCCGCGTGCAGGAGACCCTGAGTCGGCCTGCGTGGGTTTACATCCCAGCTCAACGGTCAAATTCTTCCTTTCAATCCGTCAAAGCCTTCGAAGGACTACAGAGGCCGCTTCTCCCACGTCTGGGATGCCAGCCACACCCATCTCTGATTTCACACGGATTTTCTACTGTGATCCTCATTGCTGAGTGGCACCTACACTAGAACCTTCTGGCACATGGGTGCCCCCTACAGTGGGCAGCCGGTGTCCCCACCTGTTACGCTGTCCTCCCTCAAAATCCGTGTCCAGAAGCCCTGACCCCATGACCTCAGGAGGTGACCGTATGTGGAGACGGGACCTTTCAGGAGGCGGCTAAGGTGGCAGGTCCCCTGGCTGGCAGCTGGGCACTGCCGTCTAGGGCGGGGGGCCGCCGCACCGGCCTCACCAGGGCTTTGAGCAGCTGCCACTGGTGTTCGTCCAGGCACTGGGAGGACGCCTGCTCCAGCGCACGTTGCTCGCGCAGCTCCTGGAGGAGCCGCTTCTTCCCCGACAGCCTCATCTGCGCCAGGGTGGCCAGGGAGCCGCCGCGGAGGTCCAGCCTCCGGAGGGCCGCGCGCAGCAGCAGGCCGTGGCCCTGCAGGATGCACCGCGTGGACCTGGGAGGAAGGCGGAGGAGCAGGGTCAGCGCGCTCGGCTTCACCGAGCTCCTGACAATCTCCCCAGATAGCCCCCCGCCCCCCAGGGAGCCGCTCCAGAAGGAAATGGGTTGCAGTCGTCTCGCCTCTGCCACCTGTTGCGCCTCTGACGCAGGCGCTCACCTGGGCGCTGCTAGGTGCCTGCTGGTGCATTCACTTTAAACTGCCCCGTCGGCCCGGCTGCCTGTGGCACGCAGCCACGCAGCTCTTACGTTAACTGTCAAATCAGCGCATTTCCCACTGAAGTCTTGAGCTGGTTTTGAGCTCCCACCTCAGTGAGATCTGAGGCCCAGCGCCGTGCAGCTCGAGGGACTCGCCGAGAGGCGACAGGCAGACCAGAGGGCTGGTGCCCGTCCACCAAGCAGGAGAGGCCTGGCCAACACGCCCGGCCTCCCCCGGGGCCTTTACCCTCGGAATGGGGCTCACTTCCCACAAAGACCTGGTTCTGCGTCAGCTAAACCCCCAAACAGGTGCAGCTAATCTACCACCGCCTGCGACTGCTGTTAGAGGGAAGACGGATCCTCCCCGAGGAAGATCACACCATCGGAAGGTATAAATCAATCATCTCCACAATTTTTCATGCACAGGGTCATTAACTAAAAACGACCAGACATGTAAACAGATAAGACTTAACCAAAAATAAAGAGAAAAAGAGACAATAGAAACATACCTACAAAATACCAGATAATAGAATAATCAGACACAAACTTTACAATAATTATGATTAATACGCACAAGAAATTAAATAAGATAAAGCAGATAACTGGAAACTATAAGAATCAAATGAAAATTCTAGAACTGAAAACCCAGGAACTGGCGTTAACAACTCAGTAGGTGGATTCGGCAGCCCGTAAAATGTAGCTGCAGAGTGAATGGAAGACGGCTCGGAAGAAAAGGGCCAGCCGGAACCGCAGAGACCAGAATGAAGAAAGCGGCCAGCAGGCTGGAGAGCGCGGCACAGGGAAGGCCGAGCAGGTGGGGAACTGCGGGAAGAGGGGAGAGAAAGGGCAGAGGGAGTCTGCAGAGAAAGCGGCTGAGAATTCTCATAAGCGGGCATGAAAACCCAGATACATCAGCATTAGGGCGTACATTAAACACAAATGGACTAAACTCTAACACAATTTAAAGACACAGGTTTTCAGGCTAGACAAATCCCTCTGCCGCCCCCAGCACGGCCCATCAGGCCCCCTGGTCCGGCCCTACTTAGGCTCCTCTCTCGAGCGCCCCCTGGAGTCAGCGCACAGCTGAGCACCTGCTGCGGGCGGCGTAGCCAAAGCAGGCTCCTCGAAAAGGCTCGACAGCTACAGTTCTATCAAAGTAATTCTTCTCATATGAAATAAGGAAAAACAAGTATTTTTCAGTAAATGGAGAAGATCATATTGCACTAATAGTTAGAGCAAAAATATAAAAATGAATATAAAAGTTGATCAATACATGGGGGGGTGAGTGCAAAAAGGCCTATCGCCTTTCTGGGGCGATAGGGATGTTCTAAATTTGGATGGCGGTGATGGGTGCAGAACTCTGTAAATTCACTAAAAATCACTGAATTATACTCAAAATAAATATATGTAAATTATACCTCAAAAAAGCTGTTCAAAACAGCTCCTGTGAAGTAGGTATGCTTAGCCCCACTTTACAGGTGGGGAAAGTGAGGCTGAGAAGTGTGAAGCCACCTACATTCGCAGGCCGGCGGGTGGCAGGGCGGGCAGTGCTCCACCTTACAGACGGGGCTCTGAGGAGCACAGAGCATCGCGGGGACCCCGAGCCCCAAGCCCTCAGGAAGCTGTACTCACTCTTCAGTGAGGCCGCCAAGTCGGCCCAAGACTCCGCGCACAGTGCTCTCGTGGTCTTCACGCAGGTGTGTCTGCAGCACAGCGGACAGAGCACACTCCTCCATCCACACCTAGACCCCGGACAGAGGACAGGGCAGGCATGCGGTCACTCATCTGGGCCCATTTCACCAATTAATGTATACTCACACAGCTTGTTCCAGGCTACTTTGTTCTGTTGGTCTGTTGATTTCTGCACACTCTTTGCTGAGGTTATGGCAATTAAACATCATAGCTGCTAGGGCAAGGCCTTCCTTATTCTCTTGTTCAAAACTGTCTTAGCTGTTCTTGGGTATGTTTCTTTCCATGTGACTTTTAGGATAAGTTGGTTAAGTTCAGGAAATAAATTTTTTTAAAAAAAATTTCTTGCCATTGGGTTGATTTTTATAGATTAATTTAGAGAGGACTGCCATCTTTGCAAAACTGAGTTTCCTAATCAAGAACGTGGCATTTCTCTCGTCTTTGTCTTCAAAAACATTTTCTAGGGGGGTGGGGGGAGGGGATGGGTGTTTGCCTACATAATGAGCGCATTGCGCACCGTTTGGGAAATGGTCACGCTTGAAGGTGCTGACTTGGGGAGGGGGGTGGGGAGGGGAGTGATATATACCTACATTATGGGTGCAACGCGCACTGTCTGGGGAACGGACACGCCTGGAGCTCTGACTTGGGGGGACAGGCGGTACATGGGCAACGTATGTAACCTGAAATTCTGTATCCCCCATAATAAGATGAAATAAAAAAAAAACAACAAAAAACATTTTCTAAACTTTTCCATTAAGCTCTTTTACATGTTGGTCAGACTTATTTTTAGGCACCCTATAGCTTTTATTCTGCAGACGTTCTTTATGTTATCAAGGGCGTTGCTGGTTTTTAAAATCTACTGGTTGTGAATATTGATTTTGCACGTGGCAACCTTGTAGAGCAATCTTAATGTGACAGTTTATCTGCTGATTTGTCCTTTGGCTTTTCAACAGAGACACTCATACTCTCCACACACCTGACGCACAAAACCTCTGCGGAGCGCCGTCAGCTCGCCCTTGCCGCGCGGTGCAGAGCTTACGTTCACGGCCTGACTCACGGTCTCACGGGTTATCGGATTTTCTGTGAGATGGGATTATGATGTCAATTTGCTCATCTTTCTTTTCGAGTCCATCAAATTTTGCTCTACGCATTTCGAGGCTGAATTGTCGTACCTTCCTCAGGCGGCGTCTCTTTGCACTACGGCATGGCCCTCTCCACCCGAAAGGACGCTTTCTGCCTGGTGGCTGTTTGCATCGCTCAACGCCTTTCTTTCGGTTGGTATTTGCCTGGTGTGTCCCTTTCCTTTCCTTGGCTTTCTCACTTTTGGTGTCACGGTGACTTAGCCGAGTCTCTTGTAATACTACATATTGAGATTTAGACGCCTTTTCCGCAATCTAAGTGGATTTGCTGTGCTCGCTGTGACTGAGAGTGTGCTTGGACTCAGCCACACGCCGATCCCGCGTGCTCCAGCTACCGCGCTTCCCCTCCGCACCGCCCCTGCTGCCTGTGCTCACTGGATTGAGGGGTCTTCGTTGCGTATTTTATTCTCTACCTGGGGAGTTGTATCTTCTCCTTACTTTACTCTGTCGGTGCACTCCACAGATCACCAGGAGCCCCTGTGTCGAGCAGGTGGCCCTCCCTCTGCAGCGAGGGGGACGCGCACCCTGGGGAACCCAGCGTCTGGGGGAGGGGGGTTAGAGGCCCGATGGCCGACGGTTGGTGTGGCCGTGGGAGGGGAGGCTGCAGGAGGGGAGGCTGGAGGAAGCCCTGGGCTCTGGGCGGTGCTGACGGGAGGCGGGTCCTGCCCGGCACCTCGGTCAGTCTTATCCAGAGGGAGGGGCGTCTGGGGGGGAGGGGGCTAAAGCCACCTTGCTCGTCTCAGCCAGGACGGGGAGTCTGGTCACTTGGGGGCTTGGGCAGTGTTCATGTCTGGTTCAGACATGGTTGCGCAGTGGTCTCGCTTTGTCTCTCTCTGCCACGGTGGGTCACAGCGTGGCCTTGTCCGACGTTGACATTCTGTGGCACTGTTCAACAGGAGGACACCAGGCCCAGCTGGGAGCACCAGGCAGCTCCTGGGTGGGCGGTTGCTCCTTTCTCTCCCCCACGGTTACTGCTCATTTTTTAAGTTGCCCACTTGCTTTGCAAGAATAACGCCGACACTTCTGCCCCCCGGCACAGCAGGGGGTGGAATCCCAGTGTTGTCCCCACGGACGCTGCTCGGCTCCGGCTCCGCCCCGTGTGTGAAGTCCGTGCTGTCTGAGTGCTCAGTGCTCCTCTCACAGTGCTTCTCATTTCCGTTATTCTTACTCCCTCTGTTCTCCTTACTGTCTTGAAAAATGACATATTCTATCTCCGTAGAATTAGAGACACATTCGATTTCTGCAGGACTTCTCATTCTACGTGTCTCTAACCTTCTTTCCTATTTTCCATGTCTTTAAATCTCTGAGCTGCATTCTGGGACCAGTGTCTCACATTTGTATTCTAGTTCACACAGTTTCTTTTAGCCACATTTAATCTGCTGTATAACTCATCCATTAAATTGCTGTTTTCATGCCTAGAATTTTCATTCATAAAAGTGTATGTTTTTTCATCTGCCTTATCTTTTTTCCTAGCGTCTTGTTTTGGGGGCTATTTGTTCTTTTTCTATTGTTTTAAAAAGCTTACTTTATACGCACTTGCTAATAATGCCTTCATCTGAATTCCTGGGAGCTTGCTGTGGTCTAAACACGCGCTGGCGTGTGTGCAAACTCTTAGGTGGACGGTGCCCTGTGTGTTCTGTGATTTTGGATGTTAGCTCATCTTCAACGAGGCTTTATCTGTGAAAATCCTATTAGGTCCAGGGCTGCACAACCAATAACTAGTGAAGCAGGGACTGAAATCTACGTCTGTCTGTCTGCAAAGCTCAACTCTCTCCCAACTGCACTGCGTTCCTGACGCTCCCATCACCAGGGTGGGAGCCCTCCCTCCCCCCAGCCTGCGTGGAAAGGCTATGCCTCCATCCGCCTGGAGGGGGCGCAGCTGCACTCAGAATATGAGAGAACCGCGGCCTGGACTGAGCCCTCCAGGGCATTGTGATGCATCACACATACACGAAATCTCACAAAGCCACACTGTCACCTGGCACATTTTGGTAAAGTCAGCCTCTCACTCCATAATCTATCAAAGTGCTTGGGAAACCAGAATATTCTAGAAAATTCTACACAGTCTTGATTCTTTAAAAGGTGAATTAATGTCACTAAACGGTTCGGGGGTCTTCGCTGTGTGTTTTGGGAGTGCAGATAAAACTGGCAACAGGATTCAATGCGGATCAGGAAGACCAAGGTCATCGGGCAGATGGCCCCTGCCATTGCCACACGAGCCTCTTCAACACGGTCCCGTGCAGGCCCAGGGACGCTGAAATCCAGTAGCAGCAAGTGGCTTCCAGGGTCACAGTGCTCATGCTGGTCGTTGCTTGCAGGTCATTTGGTGGCCTTGGGTAAGGTACGCACTTTGTTTCAAACTCGCATATTGTACAAGCACGAAGGGAGGGGCACGGACGGTCGCTGGCCTGGTACGTGCTGAGGTTTGGCAGTGCCCTCCAGGGACAGGTGGGCTCCGCAGTCAACACTGAGCAACACCAGGGCGCTGAGGACAGGGCAGGCACTGCAGTTACCAAAATCGAGGTCAAGGCGGGCCTTGTCATGAAAGGACCTGGAGCAGAGCAGTGAGGCCGCAGCGTGCCCAGGGAGCCGGGGGACACAGGGGGCTGGCGAGGCTGGGGGGCGAGCCAGGGTGGGAACGACGGGCTGAGTCCGGGCTGCCGGGTCCTGCCGTGATGGGCCTTGCAGGGCAGGGGAGGACGCTGGTTTTTTTTTTTTTTTCTTCCCCTGCTCACAGCCCCTCCCTCCGTCTTCCCGCCCAGCAGTGGCTGGCTGCATCTTTCTGCCACGGCATCGCTCTGACACTGGCTCCCTCATGAGTCCTTTTCCACCTAAAAGGACCCTTGTGATGACATTGGGCCCAGCCAGATACGCACGTCCCCATCCCAAGATCCTTAATGACTCTGCAAAGTCCGTTTGGCCTTGTAACCCAACACATCCACAGGATTTAGGGATCACGGCGCGGACCTCTTTGGGGCCGTTACGCCACCTACCAAAGGTGGACCGGGAGAGGCCCAGACACCTGCATTAAAGTGGGATTAAATTTTGAGAAATGAAAATCTGTCCTCATTGTGTAATTCACAAACTCCACAATTCCTAACAACTTTCCTGAGCAACACGTTATGAAACCACCAAGGCCTTTTTGACAGAAAACAATGTGGGAAAGGTGATTCTCGGTCTGGGTGTGCTGGTGCTTGTCAGGACTAACCTCCATCCAAAGCTAGAAAGTTCATTTCTCATTTTTGTCACGGACAAGGAAAGACGGCAAGGGAAGAGAACGTGGATCTCTAAATATCTCGTGGTAATTTAAGGCAATTAAACGATCAGTAAATTAACTATGACATATACACTTTGAGAAACAGTCTTGGGTCATACTGATTTAATCAGTTGATGATTGGGTCTTCTGCTTGTTTCTTGAATGCAAAACTCATCTTGAAAACATTCTCCACATGCCAAGGAAAATTCACAATCATATGCTCACAAAGTAAATAAATAAATAAACAAACAAAAAAACAGAGCTATGCATAGTCTCATATTTACCTAAAATATTAATAACTTAAGATTTGTAATCAGAAAGTTTTAGATGAACCACAGGTGTTTTACTGGAAATGAAATTCTGGATTTTTCACTGTCTACACTGTTAAATGATTCAATGGACACTGTGCAAAAGGTCTTAACAGGCATCACCTCACAGCAACTTGTTGGGTATTTTGACTTCTTGTTTTCACAAAGAAGCTGGGGCTGTTGGACACTTAGCACATTGTACAAAATCACAGAGTTGCAGGATCTCAGTTAATTGGCTAAAGCCGCACAGCCCACTGATGTGTCTGCTCTGGCTCAAACCCACACCTGGAGCTCCCGAGGTTGGGGACCCGGCTGCAAAACCACGGTGGTCTCCAGAAGACCCTCCCCCTCGCTTGGTGAGTCCACATCGGAGGCACGTTAGACCCACCTGGTGAGCTTTCTAAGCCATTGACGGTCCTCCTGCCTCCCAAGAGACTATAAATTAATTGGTCTGGGGCCCACAATTTGGTGCAAATTGGATGAATTCAGTTTCATTTAGATCCTTTGGCAGAATACAGGGTCAAGGTGACCCTGCAATAATTTCCAATGCTGCATTATTGTTGCCGGAAATGCAACAAAATTTTCCCGAACCCTTACTGCATTGCAGCCACTGGGCTCTGAATAAGGGGTGTAAATACGAAATCAGGGTGCTGCCCTCAAGGAACTCATAGCCAAATGCAGGAGACAGTCCAATTACCTGTGACAGGGCAGTGGCCATGTGTTTGCATGACACTTTCCTCTATTTACTTCATACTTTCTATAGCTCCAATGAATTGCTCTAGAAAACCTCTTTTAGATGCATCAGTCGGACGGGTCTTCTGTAACTAACTGAAAACCCCACATAAAGAAACAGGGGTTGTTTCTGACAATAAGCACTGGGGCGGGGGGACAGTCTGGGGCTGGAACAGTGGCCCAGCGCCACCACCAGGAACTCAGGCCCTCCAGGACTTTGTCACACTGTCTGAGCACACCAGCCTCTGTCCTCACGCGGGCTGTCTGTCGGGCGGAGAGAGGCAGGAAGGACGGGGTTGCTCCAAGCAAGACCTGGCGTTTGCATTAGGAAAGAGAAGCCCCTCGCAGACGCTGCACCCTGTCTCATAGGCCAGAGCAGTGTTAGCCAGCCCCAGCTGTTTGCAAAGGATGCCGGGCCGCTGAGCATGTTAGTTCTACAGCCTCTCGAGGGCAGAGGCAAGGGAGAAACGAAACGTGGGCAGTGTTGGTGGATGAGGAATTTGGAAGTCCCTTCTTTTATTTCATGGCTTTTAATTTTTTAAAAATAAAATCAATGAGTATTGTAGTAGTTTCCCATTCCTACTCTAACACAGTGCCACAGCCTATGGCTTAGCACACCACAAATTTATCATCGTAGAGTTCTGGAGGTCAGAAGTCTGCAATGGGTCTTAATGGGTTAAAGTCAAGGTGTCAGCTGGGTGGTGCTCTAGGTGAAACCCATCCTTGCCTTTTCCAGCTTCTGGGCACAGCCGCATGCCCAGGCTCCTGGCCACACCACTCTGCCGATAGCATCCCTCCCCAGCTCCGGGCCTCGGAGAACCCTGCGATTACACCGGCTCACCTGGGTAACCCGGCGTCTTCTCCCAGTCTCAAGACCCTTAACTTAATCCCATCTGCAAAGGGTCTTTTGCCACATGCGGGGACGTGTGCCCAGGGGCTGGGGATTAGGACGTGGACATCTGTGAGGGACCACGATTCTGTCCACAGCATAGATCCATGGTCTTAATAAGCAAATGACTTTCACTGAAAAACAGGCGCCCCCTCCCCCCAACCACCTTCCTTTCTGCCGCCGTTTGTTTGCTATTGATTTCTCTTGTTCTAAAACCGTCCTTTGCTGCTGTCTTGATTGATCAGCATAAGGCATCATCTCCTGACGTCCTACCGTGGGAGATGACAGTCCTGCTCTCTGATCCCACCCCGGCGGGCTGCTGTGAAACACTGGCGGCGGAATCTCTCCGCAGCGTCTGCAGCAGGCACTAGGGGGGCTCAGCAAACGCAAGGTCTCCCCGCTCTTCCCGTTTCCCAAACGCCCTGCTTCCGACGTGCACGCACCTGCTGCTCTCGCTGCAGGAGCTCCTGGAAGAGTTGCCACTGCTGCCTCCGGAAACGGTCCGACTTCCCCAGCTGCCGGGCGGCGTCCTCCCGCACCTCCTGTCTCAAGCAGTCACACTCCGCCTGGGGGAGGCCAGTCACGCCCGGGAGGCTCTCAAGGAACAGGACGTCCGTGAACTTCTGGAAAGTGTCTACGGTGCTGCAGTACAGTTCCTGAAGCCGAGAACCACACTGGGGTTATGGGTGATGGCAGGACCCCATGGAGGGCCTGGGCCGCCCTCTGCCCCTCCCCCACACCTCCTGCAAGACACAGAGGAGATCCAGAGATGCAAAATCTCAGATCACGTGTGTGCATGCACACACACACGTGTACACACACATAGACTTGTACATACACACAGATATGCATATACATAAACTCATGAATACATGGACACAGACACATATACATGCATGAACACATAAACTCACACACACTTGCACACATACACACACGCCCCTACACACAGTCTTGGGACACACCTGCTGCCTTCAAGCCGTCTGGCCTCACCCAGGCAAGCTCCAGACATGCCCCTGCCCCAGTGGTCCCACTGGCCCCAGTGAGCTCTAATCGCCGCCATCCCTCTATGTCACCATCTGGGCCATTTCACAACCCCCCATGGGTCTCTCCATCTCCCTGTCCACCCTCCACACTTGGACAAGTTATTGGCATAAACCTCAGATCTCCCTGTGAGCCCTTCCCCGCCTGTCACCCCGGAACCCTCCCAGGGAAGGGCAGCTGGCAGGGTTCCAGGCAGCTCCAAGTCTGGCCCCTGCTGTCCTGCCTCCCGTCTCACCGTCCTGTCACCTTCGTCCCAACTCCCCAACCCTAGTCTCTTTCTAAAAGTTATTTCTTTAGACGATGAAAAAAATCCTGCACCATAGATAGATGATAATATTAAATACCTGTGGATCCATGACTTGGATCTTTTTTATTTTGCATTTAAAACACCAAACCTTGCGGGTTAAGCTGGACTCCATCATGTGCCCCGGCAGTTCGTCCCCTCTGCCCATCCCCGTGAGCTTGGTGTCTCGCCCCGGTTTACCTTCCTACACTTTCACTGTACTTGATGCTCATAAATGTGGCTTTCGGCGTGTGTGTTCATTAACACATACATGGCATCTCATCGCATGTTTTATTATGAAGATGCTCTTTCAAGCCTTTGCCCCATTTCTAGTCACTTTGCAGGGTAGGGAGGAATGGATTCCTCCTCATCCTGCACCCCAGCCCCCTCCCCCGCCCCCGGCACAAAAAACAATCCCTTCTCAGAAGCTTTCCCTGGGCCACTCCCACTAACCTGGGCGTTTCTGATCCTGGCTCCCACAGCTCTTCGGTTAGCCCACCAGAGCATTTAACCACAATTATCTGTCACCCCCTGGACCACAGCACCCTGAGAGTGGAGGCCGTGTTGAACTTGGGATCGCACCCGCATCTCACATCCCCCCAGCACAGCACCTGACTGCTGTTCCTCGCTGCATCGGGCACCAGCGTGACCAGGACGCGGCCTCCCCCACTCCGCCTGGGAACTCTCCACACACGCTCTCTAACTCAGGCGAGGCCCCCTCTTTGGCAAGGCCCCTGACCCCGGGGCCTGGCTGGGTGCAGGGTGGTGCAGCAGAACCCCTGCTTCCTTCCTGAGTTCTGGGATCTCAGCACGTGCTGGTCACGCGACTGAGCCCAACAGAAGCCCTGCACTCCTAGGCTCAGGCCAGCTTTCCCGGAGGGCAACAGAAGCCCTGCACCCGTAGGCTCAGGCCAGCTTTCCCGGTAGGCGACAGAAGCCCTGCACCCCTAGGCTCAGGCCAGCTTTCCCGGTAGGCGACAGAAGCCCTGCACCCCTAGGCTCAGGCCAGCTTTCCCGGTGGGCGACAGAAGCCCTGCACCCCTAGGCTCAGGCCAGCTTTCCCGGTGGGCGACAGAAGCCCTGCACCCCTAGGCTCAGGCCAGCTTTCCCGGTGGGCGACAGAAGCCCTGCACCCCTAGGCTCAGGCCAGCTTTCCCGGTGGGCGACAGAAGCCCTGCACTCCTAGGCTCAGGCCAGCTTTCCCGGTGGGCGACAGAAGCCCTGCACCCCTAGGCTCAGGCCAGCTTTCCCGGTGGGCGACAGAAGCCCTGCACCCCTAGGCTCAGGCCAGCTTTCCCGGTGGGCGACAGAAGCCCTGCACCCCTAGGCTCAGGCCAGCTTTCCCGGTGGGCGACAGAAGCCCTGCACCCCTAGGCTCAGGCCAGCTTTCCCGGAGGGCGACAGAAGCCCTGCACCCCTAGGTTCAGGCCAGCTTTCCCGGTGGGCGACAGAAGCCCTGCACCCCTAGGCTCAGGCCAGCTTTCCCGGTGGGCGACAGAAGCCCTGCACCCCTAGGCTCAGGCCAGCTTTCCCGGTGGGCGACAGAAGCCCTGCACCCCTAGGCTCAGGCCAGCTTTCCCGGTGGGCGACAGAAGCCCTGCACCCCTAGGCTCAGGCCAGCTTTCCCGGTGGGCGACAGAAGCCCTGCACTCCTAGGCTCAGGCCAGCTTTCCCGGTGGGCGACAGAAGCCCTGCACTCCTAGGCTCAGGCCAGCTTTCCCGGTGGGCGACAGAAGCCCTGCACCCCTAGGCTCAGGCCAGCTTTCCCGGTGGGCGACAGAAGCCCTGCACCCCTAGGCTCAGGCCAGCTTTCCCGGTGGGCGACAGAAGCCCTGCACTCCTAGGCTCAGGCCAGCTTTCCCGGTGGGCGACAGAAGCCCTGCACTCCTAGGCTCAGGCCAGCTTTCCCGGTAGGCGACATTTCACACGTGCTGTCACAGCTCATGGCTGGGGCATTAAGCGCATTCTGTGTGGCCCCATGGGGCGAGGACTCTGAAGTTTGTGCCTGGTTTCCTCCAGATTTTACCAACATGCCTTTTCCCTTTGCCGATTTTGCTCTGAATCCTTTCACTGTAATAAAGCTCAGTCACGGCTACACCTGTACCCGGAGCACGCTGAGCGTCCTAGTCAATCACGACCCTGGCGTCTTGGGGACCCCAGCAGAGGTGTCCCTCCTTTGCTGCTACCCCGGCAGCGCTCACCACCGATGCAGTCACTGGTTGTGTGACTGTCCTTCTCATACACTAGACTCTGCAGGGCCCAGCAGAGGCCTGGCAAACGGCAGGGACAGTGACTGTGACAGGTAATGATTATTAATTCTTGCCTCTGCCAGAGCGGCATAAACACTGTTCTGAGATAATAGCACTCCATCCTTACAACAGTCCAATCAAGATGTTGTATTATAATTGCCATAATTTTACAGGTGAGGAAACTGAGACACAGAAAAGTAACTAAGACAGTTTGTAGACGGTAGGTCCTGGCTGTTGGACTCTTGGGCTCTTAACCAGTATGCTACGTGGATAATTGGTTTTTTGAAAGAAAAATAAACATATTCTGGTATGATGTATGTACCTAGGTCATGCGTGGTGTGCTCAAAGAATGTAAGTTAAATTGAATTCCAATCAGTGTTAAGTAAACCCAATGTCACATTCTACGAAGCCAAGCCTGACGCTGGTCAGAATAAAGTAATCATGACAAGGGCCGAAGGGACCTGCATTCTTTTAAAAGATTTAGAGATTCTACTTGTGATGGGGCTGACCAGATAATCTGGACAAGTTCTCCCGCTGAGGATGAATGCAAACAAGAGCTGAACAAAATGATTACTAAATCATCATAAAAGTTGCAGAGATTGCAAGATGGTGACGAACACAGGGCCAAGGTCTGGGAGAAGACTCATCCCGAGGGGCACCCCGTCTGGGGGGCTGCTTTCACCGGGGCGGATGGGTCAACCCAGAGGAGGAGGCTGAACAGCTGGGCAGGACTTTCGATGGCCTGAAGCTATCAGAGGGACGAAGTCAGAGTTCATGGTTCAATGTGGTGAACCCTCCACGCTTAGCGCTGGGACCCAAAAGGCTGCAGTGGAGAAACAGGACTGAAAGGAAATGGAACCAGCCCAGACTGGTTATCCAGACTGTGGCCTGCAGTCAGGTTATAATATTTAGATTGCCCAGGATATTTCAAGCCCTGACCTTGAAGTAAGATGATACCTTGGATTGCTAGAGGTTCTGTCATCTGGCAAAAGCAAAGGAACAAAATCATCTTTGGAAGAAGAGAACATCATTGCTTATGTGAAAATATTTCTACAAACAAATGTGCAAATTTGAAATATAGTACACAAAACATAAACAGACACATCCAGAGACAAGACAACATGACTGAAGACCTACACAAACAATAGACATCAAAAACAAACCCACAGGTACTCAAGAGAGTAATTACAAGACAGAGTATAATTAGAAGACGTAGACTTTAAAGTATTGATGCTTACTACACTCATGAAGTTAAAAGCTACTCTTCAACCTTTAAGGAAGGAGCTGGAAATTATAAAAAGTAATACTCCTTAGTTTAAAAAGAACCGACTAGCAGTTCTAGAATTGAAAAATATTGCCCAATATTAAGAACTCAATGTACAGGTTTAATTGTAGTTTAGCCAAAGAGAGAATTAGTGTACTGGAAGACAGATAGAAGAAATTACCAGAAAAAAGCAAGGAGAGACTAAAGGATGGAAGATACGAAGGAGAAGATAGTGGCCTAGAAGATACAATGAGAAGGTCTAACAAGGTTGACTGGCATCCCTAAGGAGAGAAGGGACAGTATGGATGGAACAATATCTGAAGAGTTAATGAAATTTCTCACACTGATGAAAGAAATTTACAGATGAGGAAACTGAGGCTTATCCTGTAAATGTAAAAGAGAAGTCAGGTTAAAGATTTACATGGAGGGCCCTGGCATTCAGGCTCCAGTGCCTAGAACCTTGATGCTACTCAGGTAAATATTTCTAAAAGAATAAATGAACGAATGAATAGCCAGCATCTAGTAAATACAGGGTCACTTTTTGCTACATGAATAGCAGATAAAATAGTCTTTAAGAAAAAAAAGCATTACTACACACAAAGGGGGTCACTTCCTAATGCTAAAAGGTTTAATTCACCAGAAAGATGAAAAAGTTCTAAATTTGTGTGCACTTAATATTATTACCTGAATCAATGCAATTTGCCAAGTTAACAGAATAGAGGAGAAAAAGATGCTGATTACCTCAGTAGATGAAGGAAAACAGACGTTTTACAAAATTTAATTTCTATGCGTGAGAAACACACTTAGCAAATTAGGAAGGGAAAGAAAGTTCTTTAACTTGATTAAAGGAAACAAACAAACCAAAAAAAAAAAAAAACAACGACAAACCCATCTATAGCATACATTACATATACCTAATGGTGGAAACTACAAAACAATATTAAGAAAAATTAAATTAAAACCTAAATATATGTAGAGATATATTATACCATGTTTCTGGCTTGGATGACTTTATATTGTAAACATGTTAATCCTTCCCAAATTGACCTATAAATTCAAAATCCTAATCAATAACTATATATGGCATCAATTGAAGCTACATACTCTTTACCCCAACAATTCCACTCCTTGATATACGTCCAAGAGGAATGTGTGCACACAGCACAGACAGGAAAGTTCATGTCAGCCGCACATGCAACAGACGCCAAGGCCATCAACAGCAGGTGGACACGTGCATAGTGATGTTTTATACGATGGAACACTGAGGCCATGAGGAGCAGTGAACCACGGCCTCACGCAACCACGTGGACGGAGCTCACGGAAGTAAAGTTGAGCAACAGAAGGCCGACATACGCGCTGTATGATTCCATTTGTGTGAAGTTCAGGAACTGCCAAAGCTACACACCAGTGTTCGGGGATGTGCTCTGCACCACTGTCAATAAAGCCAAGGATCTGATTTCTGTGCCCCACCCGGGAGTGGGGGGACAGGACTGGGAAGTCATGGGGCGTTTCTGGGGTCCCAGCCACATTCTCTTTCTTGCTCTAGGTGGTGGTTTTAGGGATGGGTTTTAATAATCATTTGTTAAAGTTTATGCTTTATCCATTTATTCTTATACATTTCACAATAAAAAACAGTTTAATAATACAGGAGTGATGGACATTTTTTCCCAGCCTCTGAGCCTCTGAAAAAAAAAAAAACCCAATTTCCTGCCAGAAGACAGGTGTTTTTCTTTTGTTGTTGTTGTTGTTTTTTTTTTTTAGTTGAAAACCTTGAACTCCATCATTCTACAGCTGTAGTCGGGACACTGAGACAAATCTTTTTCTTTATTGTCCATGATTGTCAAACCACAAAAATATGGGTTTTGCAAATTAAAGAAAGGTTAACTCTGTAAAAGCTACATGGTCCCTTAGTCCAGGCTCTTTCTAATAAAAAATGTGCCAGATCCTGTCGGCTCCCTCTCTGCGTTACTGCTGCGTACTCCGACAGGCCACAAAACACATCGCTCCCACTCACGCTGGCACGTGTCGCCTGGGAGATACTGATTTATTCTATGCCTGAAACAGAACCAGGATTAATGTGCATTATTGCTCTCTTAGTAGGTGTAAAAGGATCAGGACAGCAGGCGACTCTGGGCAGAGGGGCTGGCCCCGGGCCTCAACCCTAAGCTCAGGAGGATGTCCCCTTCCCCGCACGCAGAGGCACACAGAGCCCAGGCAGGGGCACACCCCTCCCTCACAGCTTGCCCCTTCACTCGGCCTCTGTCTCTGCAGCCTGGCCCAGACCAGCTGCCCTCCACAGGTTTCCTGCAGAGAAGTGACCTAGGACAGGGAATGTGCACATAGTCCAGAGCCTTTAAAAGCTTACTTAATACACCCAAGTCTCAGTTTTCTTATCTGTAAAAGGGGGCTGAGAATACCTGCTTTAAAGGCTGATTGTGAGGATCTGAAAGGATTTATGAATGGCTGGCACACAGCACGCAGCAAGAGCTTAATAAACGCTAGCTGTTATCATCAGATAAAAGTGGGAAAAGTTGGAGTGTGGCTCTCAGTGCTGTCTACTGTTATTTTTATTCTAGGAACAAAGCATCTGGGGGAAGAGAGTTGGGAAGGACTCCCCCTGGGCAGAGGCAGCTTGGCTCTGGTCTGTTGGCGGAGGAGAGAGGGAGGGCGTTCCTGGCACGGCAACAGGGGTAAACACGGGCAGGTGGCCCAGTGGGGCTGGAGTCCAGGGTGTCAAGGCAGACACAGGACTAGCAGGGGGCCAGCACCATACGGCGGCCCAGATGCCTCACTGGGGAGTGGAGGCCCGGAGGACTGAGGTGCAGGCGAGGCATGGGTGTGGCCAGGTGTGAAGATGCACTCGCGAAGGCATCTAGAGGGAAGGGCTGTGACTGAGTGAATGGAATGGATCCTGCCAGGATGCCGTGGACATGCCCAGCCCTGGGAAGTCTTTTGTTCCTCATCACAGGAACCCCAAAGGCCCCTCATAGGGACCACAGCCTGGTTGTTTGGAAGATGCGTATTTAATGACTTCAGAGTAAGGTGTGCTCGGGTTCCCAGGAGAGGGCAGTCCTGGAGAGCACAGGTTGAGCCTGGGTCTCTTAAACACGGGGAGGGGCAGGACCAAGGGTCAGCAGCCCCAGCACCTGCTGGCTCTGGGCCACGGGGCAGCAGCATGGCCATGGACCAACTCCCTTCCTCTCTGGGCCTCTCACCTCAGCCAAGGAGGAAAAGGATGCCTGTGCCATGAACTTGCAGAGACGCTGGGAAATCGCACAGTACCCCTGGGCAGCTTGCCACACTGCCTGCAGCGCCTCCTCTCTCCCCGTACGCACGCCCTGTGCAGCGTGACCTTGCAGGCCTTCGGCAGGGCTTCTCCCGCTGAGTGCAGAGTACTCCCTGGCCCTTAACTCGGGGTTCAGGCGTGCGACTTGTTCTGGCTGACAGGATGCGGTGTGCGAAGTGTGCTGCTCGGGAGGCACACTCCTGCCTCTGCCACTGCTAGCCCACTGGCCTTAGAGGAAGAGGAGACACACAAGGGACAAGGCCAGCTCATGTTAATCAAGTCCAGCCTGGATCAGCCAACCACTGGCCATGGCACAGAAGTTGAGAATAAATCTGTTATTTTCGGCGACCGGGTTTGGAGGTGTTTTGTTACACTGCATGATTGTGGTCACAGTTACATGGTACAACACTAGAGGGAAGGGGTCTTAAAAGTGAAAACTCTAGCATAAGTATGTGTTTTGTCCTCACAGCATTCATAGGTTCATTCGGCAAACGTCTCTTGAGCACCCCCTATGGGCCAGGCTCTGCACCAAGGACAGTGTGGTGGACAGTGCGGTGAATGAGGCAGGCAGGGACCCAGACCTGAGGGAGTTCCCAGCCTAGCAGGGGTTAGGCATTGCACAGGTGCTCGCCATAGGCTGTGACAAGTCTCATGACAGGAAGAATGGAAGCCCTAGGTAGACTGGTCTGGGAAAGGTCAGAGAAGGGCTCCCTGAAGAAGTAACATTTCAGCTGAGATCCAAAGAATGAGAATAAGCTGGCTGGGCAAAGCCAAGGGAATCATAGGAAGAGAGTTTCAGACAGTGGAAGAACATGTGCAAAGGCACTGGGTTAGGAGGGACCAGGGTACCTTTAGGGAACTGAGAGATATCGGAGGTTAACTGGAAGGCAGAGAGCAAGCAACAAGACTCCAGAAGGGGTGACGAGTGGGCCAGGCTGTGTGGGCCTTATGGGTTAGGTCAGGTGGGACTTCTGGGTCAGGTTGGGTAGGTCTCCTAGACAAGGCTGGGTAGCCTCTTGGGCCATGTTAGGTGGGTCTTGTGGGCCAGCTTGGGTGGGAGCTTCATGGGCCAGGTCAGGAAGGCCTTGTGGCCAGACAGAGGATAGTTTGTGGACAGGCTAGATGGACAGGCTAGACTAAGCTAGGTAGGTGGTCATTGTGGGCCAGATTAAGGATATGTTAGACTTTATTCTGAGAGCTATGGGTAGAATTTTTGGGTGTTAAGTAGGTTCCTTCATATGGTCAAGAACTTACAAGGGAAGTAGCCAAGAATTCCTGGATCAGAGAGATTAAGTGATACGGACTAGGCCACACAGCTGGTATGCAGCTGAAATTGGCCCACAACCTGGTCTGTCTGATTCTTGAATTACTCTTCTTTCCCTTCCACCTCTTTGCAGGGAAGTGAGGCAGTTGTGAAAACTACTAAAAGGAAAGAAGGGTAGCATGTGATATCGCAAGAGCACTGGTGAGTTTTACTTCTGCAAATAAAGAAAACATAAATTAATTATCCCACTAGTTTTATTAAATTAAAATAAAAAGTAGACAAAAACATACACTGGGGAAAGGCCACCCTATTTAATAAATGGTGCTAGGAAAATTGGATAGCCATGTGCAGAAGAATGAAATTGGATTCCTATCTCTCACCATATTCAAAAATTAATTCAAGATGGATTAAAGACATAAATGTAAGACTTGAAACCATAAAAATGATAGAAGAAAACCTAGGAAAAACTCTTCTGGACATGGGCTTGGCAAAGAATTTATGACTATGGCTCCAAAATCAAATGCAACAAAAACAAAAATAAATGGGACTTAATTAAATTAAAAAGCTTCTGCACAAACAAAAGAAATAATCAACAAAGTAAACAGATAACTTAGAGAATGGGAGAAAATAATTGCAAAGTATGTACCCGATAAAGGACTAATATGAAGAATCTGCAAGGAACTCAAACAACTCAGCAAGAAAAAAAATCAGATAACCTCATTAAAAAGTGGGCAAATGACATGAACAGACATTTTTCAAAAGAAGATATACAAATGGCCAGCAAACATATGAAAAAATGCTCAACATCCTGAATTATTAGAGAAATGCACATTAAAACCACAGTGAGATACCACCTTACTCCAGTCAGAATCGCCATTATTATAAAGTCAAAAAAGAGTAAGTGTGGGTAAGGATGTGGTAAAAAGAGAACATTTATACACTGTTGGTGGGAATGTAAATTAGTACAACCTCTATGGAAAACACTATGGAGATTTTCTACAAGAATTAAAAGTAGACCCAGCAATCCCACTACTGGGTATCTCCCCAAAGGAAAAGAAGTCATTGTATCAAAAAGTTACCTGCACCCCGTACGTTTATTGCAGCACAATTCACAACAGCAAAGATACAGAATCAACCTAAGTGTCCATCAGCTGTTGAGTGGATAAGCAAAGCTCGGTGTATATATGCCATGGAATGCTACTCTGCCATAAGAAAAAATGAAATAACGTCTTTTTCAGCAACTTGGATGGAATTGAAGGCCATTATCCTAAGTGAAGTATCTTAGGGATAGAAAATCAGATACCTCACGTTCTAACTTGTAAGTGGGAGCTAAGCTATGGGTATGTGTTGTCACACAGAGTGGAATAATATTCACTGGAGATGCCAAAGGTGGGAGGCTGGGTGGCAGGAGAGGGAGGAAAAGTCACCTAATGGGAACAAAGTACACTATTCAGGTGATGGGTGTACTAAAAGCCCAGACTGCCCCACTATACAATATATCCATATAACAAACTGCACTTGTACCCCCTACATCTATTGAAATAAAAAATAAATAAAAGCCCTTTTCCCTTAGCCTGCTACTATAAAGGTGCATTCCAGAATATCCCAGACTACTTTTTCAGTCTCTGCATCCTTGGTGATGCTTGTCTCCCTTTAGCCCTAATAAAGGACCGTGGAAACTCACTCGCCCTCTGTAGCACCCGTGGACACCTGCTTTCCAGACATGTGGGCACACGGAAAAAAAGAATATCTGCTGTTTCTTTCTCAAGATTGGCTTCATACAGAGTACTGCCCAGAAATCAGTGTTTTCACGTTTTTTCAAGAACTGATTTCTTTTGCTATTCGGAAATTGACCGGTTCTCTCTGTAACAGGCAGGGTAACAGCCCCCAGGAGATGTCCACATGCCACTCCCTGGAACCTTTGAGAACGTGAGCTGACATGGGCAGAGAGGCTTCGCAGACGGGACTGAGTTGAGGATCCTGAGAAGGGAGGTCACCCTGGTGGGCCCAATGTCCCCACAGCGTCCTTATATGTGGGAGAGGCAGGAGGGTCAGAGTCAGAGGAGGGGACGTGAGGATGGAAACAAAGGCAGGAGTGACGCCCTTGCTGGCCACGGAGATGGAGCCGATTTTGCCCTAGAGCCTCCAGGAGGAGCCAGTCCTGCCGACACCTTGACTTTAGGCCAGTGTGACCCGCAACAAATTTTTCACCTCCAGAACAGAAACGTAGTAGCTCTGCGTTGCTTTAAGCAACTAAGTAAGTGGTAATTAGGTAGCGCAGCAATAGGAAACGAATACATTATCTTCAGAATGCCAATAATTTAGTTGATTGATATATTATATTAACTGATTGGCTCACTTATCAATCAATATTGATTGCCCAGAGGGTGCCATCCCCTGGGGTCTAGCAGAGAAACGGACAAGCCTCTGCCCTCCACCGAGGACCGCGCGTTCTTCCTTCTCCTCGTCCAGCAAGTCCCTGCTCCCAGCTGAGCGCTGTGAACTCTGAGCCAGCAGCCAGCAAGCCAGTGACCTTGAACAACACTTTACACTTCCCCTGCTGTGCAGTAAATAGTTCACTTTGACCAAAGAGAGGTCTGTCTTTTGCCCTTGGCTTCTGGGAGGCGACCTCTAAGTCCCTGGAGTTTTCAGCCTGGCTGGAGTGTCTTCACTCACCTGGAGGCCCGGAGCCCTGCAGGCAGTCCCCGCAGTAACAGTGGGACTCACAGCCGGGCCTTGGGAAACGGCACCGCAGCTTGACCTCCGCAGGGCTGGAGGCTCAGGTAGCGGCCGCAGGGCTGGAGGCTCAGGTAGCGGCGTGGGTGGTCAGCCACGCCGATAATGGCTGAACCCCAACAAAACCCTGGACGCCAGGGCCCGGGGGAGCTTCCCTGTGTGCCCTCTCGTACGTCACTGCCAGGAGCGAGCGCTGTCCCTGACTCCACTGGAGAGGACAGCGGAAAGCCCCGCGCAGGGGCTCTGCCCCTCTGCCCCCGCTCTTGGCTGGTTTTAATCTTCACCCTTGACTGTGATCAGCCCACGACCACAGCAGCTGTCAGCGCGTCCTGTGAGTCCTTCTAGTGAATTAAGGGACCGGAGGGTGGTCTTGGGCACTGCTCTCGGGCACTTCCTAAATGCCTGCTGCTACTACCACTGTGTTCTTCAAGCACAGAGTTCAATTTTTTTGCCTCCTTTTTCCCAGCCCCACCTTCGCGTGAGAGCCTGCAGCCGCGAGGCCCCAGCACGACAGGGCTGCGATCTCACCACCTTCTCCCGGCGCCTTTCAAGGGAAACAGTCCGACAGGAAATCCAAACACACAGGCAGGTCTGCGCGGCCCCTGGGAAGCGACAGCAGCGAACTCCGCTTGGAGCCCTGTCGTCTGAGGATGGCTCTGGGCTCGCTGCAGCGCCTCTTCCTGAGGGGCCGAGCCGCAGAGCTCACGCCAGGTGCCTGCACCCATCTGGGTCGCACTGAGAACGCACTGTCTCTTTAGAGGCCAAGAGACAGTGGGAATTTAGAAAAATGCACTTTTCTCTGCAGCGCTGAGAACCATTAGGTGGCAATCAAATTGGTCTCACGGCCACCATCCCTCAAGGTTGTGATTGGTGTCAGGCCTAAAGAAAGGGTAAAATTATGCCTCTCTGTGACTGGGCCCAGTAACAGGATGCCAGACAGCAAGGCCAAGTGCCTTGTGAACACGTTCTGTGCACAGATGCCTTCCTAGATGGTGACAGAGAACAATGATGACAACAATGACACATTCTCAGTGCCAACTGTGTGCCTGACACTCTTCTCTGTGCTTTACAGGGTGATCTTATTTAAACCTCTTAGTACCATAGGAACGCAGCCTCTTGCCCCGCCTCAGCGGAGGAGGAGGCAGGCATGCTGACCATCCAAGCAGTCCCAAGTCCCTAGGCTTTCTCACCGCCTTGTCACACCACCCTCATGCAAGCCCCCCAGGTCTCCCGCATGGTCCACTGTGATGCCCCCTGCCAGGGCTCTCTGCCTCCACCTCTGCCCCCACGGTCTGGTTTCTGCGTGCCAACCAGAGGGATCTTTGTAAAGCATAAAGCAAGCCACTTCTCTACTCAAAACATGCTGGCGATTTCCCGTCTTGCTCAGAAGCAAATGCAAACATCCTGGGATGGTCTGCAAACCCTCCCAGGGGAGGCTCTCTGGCCTCAGTCCCCACCTACCTGCCCCTTCCTCCTGGCTCCCCTGCTGCCTGCACACTGGCCTCCTTGCTGCTGCTGCTGCAACCCCGAGCATGCTCCTGTCTCTTGAGCTTTATAAACATAGCACTTTAATTGTATGGTTTGCAGCCGAGTCCTGTGCTGCGAACCCTTTGCTGCACAAAGCAGTGCTCCATAGCACGTGTTGAATGAATATATGAATGAAGAAACTCTCCTGAGGTCACTGGGTTAGCCAGTGAATCAGTAGATTCACGCTCAGGACCTCAGACCCAGAGCTGGACTTACCCCCACGGGTCTCAGTGCCTCCTGCCAGCCACGCTCCCGTGGGGGATGGGGGATTTCCTGAGCACCCACCCTGTGCCAGCCCCGGGCCTCAGACCTGCCCTCCCATGCTGGGTGCTGCCGCGAAGGCGAGAGGCTCCCGTCTCCGTTCCATGGAGAGAGAAGCCGGAGCTCAGCGCAGGGCAGGGCTGCCCAGGGACGTCCAGCCTGGAAGGCACAGCCAGCATCCCGATCTGCAGCAGGGGACTTCAGCCTCCTCCTTTCGGAATATCAAGTAAAGCAGTTTCCATTAACCAAAGGCAATGATTTCCAAATTAAGGAATGTAACATAAACCAAGCCACCTGGAACCTAAGGGTTTGAGATGAAATGACAGAGCAAATCTAAGGAAATACCCCTGGACTAATTCAGAGAAACAAGCAACGTGGGCCTCTGGCCACTCCCCTTAAAGACACCCCGACAGATGCAGAGAACTATACTCACCTCCACTTGCCCCTTGACGCCCTCTTACGCAGCGCATGTCATGTACCTCCTCCCGAACCATCACCCTCGCTCGCACCTGACAGCCTCTCTCGACAGCAGACAAAAGGGCCATCTTCACTTCCTTGGCCCAAGCTCTCATGGGCCCAGCACCTAGCCCCACGCACAGAACAACCAAATCATGACATCCTAAGGCCATGGCTGGGACACATGAGGCCGGGTCACTTCCGCATCTTCGACAAACCTTTACTGAAACTGACATATTTGCCGGCACCCACTGAGGTTGGCACTTGCCCACGCGTGGCTCTGTGTAGCCCCTGCAGCAGTAACTGCCAGGGGCTCATCACTGCTTTGCAGAGGAGGAGAGAGGGATTCGGCTGGTCAAGAGCTGAGACCCACAGCCCAGCTCAGGTGGGAAGTGTCAGCCTGCTGGAAACCGTCCCCTCCCAGAGGTGAGCCCAGGTGGGCCCTGGGGGTCTGGGTGGGCACCAACAACAACTCCCCACCCAGATGGTAGTTCCATCTTCTCCAAGACGGTGGTTCTCCATCTTTGCTGTGTGTCAGAATGTCACCAAGATTGAGCACACTGAGGCATCGGTTAGATAACTCGCTCCAGGTCACACACCCAGTAAATGGCCTGGCTGACATCTGAGCCCGGGTGTCCAGCTGCGGAGCTGGTCTTCCCACCGCTGTGCTACACACCCGCACTGCACTGACGTGAGAAAGACTTCGTTTTAAATCCCATCTTCAATGCTTGCTGGCTGTGTCAAACTTGAGTAAGAAACTTGGGCCAGCACAGAGAGGTTATGTAACCAGCCTAAGGTCACACAGCACTCAGAGGGGGTCTGGAACTCAGTTTCCTCACTCCCAGCCAGGGATTTGAGTCTTGACTCCTCAGGGGGCAAAGTTGTTCCTTTCCTGCCTGGGGGGCCTGGGCCTTTGATAAATTGAGTCCCACTCGGCGCATTTCTCAAGGAAACCCCTCCTAATTATTCATCTCTGAGGAAAGGAAAATGGAGTGCCTACCTCAGGGGCCTCTACTGAAGATTAAATGATCAGATACTCAGAAAGCTTGTAAAACCGCGGCTGGCCCTGAACAACGACTGGCTCCTGTTGTTTGCCCCCGGCTGCCATGACAAAGCACCACAGACTGAGTGGCTGAGAGCCACAGAAGCTGACTCAGTCCCGGTTCTGGAGGCGGGAAGTGTGAAAGCGAGGTGTCGGCAGGGCCAGGCGTCCTCTGCGGGCTCTAGGGAGGGTCTCTCCTTTCCTCTTCTGGGTCCTTGGCTCTGGCCACATCACTCGAGTCTCTGCCGCCACCGTCACGTGACTTCCTCCCTGCATCTGTCTTCTCGTGGCCTTCATGGCAGGACACCAGTCGCCGGGCTTGGGGCCCACCCTTATCCAGTGTGACCTCTTCTTAACCGTTTAGTCACACTCTGAGTTTCCAGGTGGACATGAAATCCCGGGGGTCAGTGTTTGCTCTGTTTTGTGTTCCCCCTAACTGCTCACACCGACACCCCAGCCCCCAACGTGACTGCGTTTGTCTACAGGGCCCCTGAGGAGATACAGTTAAATGAGGTCATCAGGGTGGGGCCCTGCTGTGGGAGAACTGGCGTCCTTGTAGGAAGAGGAGTAGACGGCCGTGTGCCCCTCCCCCGCACTCTCCCAAGCGCAGTGCGGAGGCCAAGCGAGGCCACGGAGAAGGCAGCCGCCTGCGAGCCAGGAGGACAGGCCACAGCAGGAATCAACTCTGCTGGCACCATGGTCTACACACCCAGCCTCCAGAGTGGCGAGAAAATACATTCCTGTTGTTTAATCCACCGTCGGTGGCATTTTGTTCCAGCAGCCCTAACAAATACGGACACTGTTCAACTCGGTACAACCGCCAGCATGACGACGGTTTGCACTTCCTGCCTTGGCACGTGTTTCTCCCTGCCTGGGAGGCGTTTGACCCCTTGTCTACTTGGGCCCGCCTCCTCCAAAGCTTGGCCCGGGCACGGCTTCCTGCAGACTGCCGCCCGTCACCGCACCGTGCCCCTGGGGGCCCTGCCCCGCTTCTTTGGACTCATGAGCAGGGATGTTATAACGGGAGCCAGCGTGGACGGGGCACGTCCCGAGTGCCAGCTGCTGTCTCGGGGCCTCACACGCATTCAGTCCTCAAGACACCACCATGAAGAAGGACTGTCACTGTGCCCATTTCACAGGTGGGGAAACTGAGAGCTAGAGGCCAGGTGGTGTTCTTGTGGCCACACAGCGAGGAAGGGGAAGAGCCAGGACACAGACCCAGGCACTTGGGGTCCAGGGTCCACCCCCCTCCAAGGCACTACCCACCACCCTGGTGCCTGTCAACTCCTGGGCAGCCAGAAGACCAGGCTTCCGCCTTTCTGCCAGCTGTAAGTGCTGCCTGAGACAGGGACTCTGTCTTGCTCAGCATCCTGTCCCAGCGGCCCCCGCCCCTTCGGAGGGCTCAGGTGTGCTCTCCTGTTCTCTCTAAAGCCAGACTGCAGGGCAAGCGCGGCAGGCTTCACCTCCCCGGTCCAGACTTGCACAAGGTTGCACAGGAGAAAGAGGTGGTGCTGGCACGTGAACCCAGGCCTCTGACTCCAAGCCCAGTGCTCCTTCCTAATCACCACTCTGCACAGACGGCACCTCCAAATGCTGGGCCTATTTCTCTTTCTGGGAGAACTGACTTCCAGAGACCTTTGCCTACAGGGCCATTTGGAGGTGAGAGTCCGGGTACCCCAGAAATGGAAGCTGCCTCAGATAGGGCCCTGGCTAACTTCATTGGTCTCTGATGGGGACAGGGAGGACCCCATGGAGGGGATGTGGCCTGTCTGGGTCACCCAGACAATGAGTGCTGGGGTGGGAACTAGCCTGGCTCTGGGGTCCGTGGCCAGGAGGGGGTCGGAGGGGGTGAGGGTCTCCGGTACACGCAGACGTGGGGGTGTCTCCGCCACTGCTGGGCAGGCCACGTACCTGACAGAGCGCAGCCAGGGCTTCCGTGGTTCTGATGTCCTCCTCCAACTCCAGGTCCCACAGAGTCAGTCTCTGCCTCTCCAGGACCTCGTGGAAAGCCTGTGAGTAAAACAAGCTGAGTCTAGTGGAAAAATTCAGGGTTTTTTCCCAGAAAATTCTCCCCAACCGACCCCTGCCTCTCAGATCAGAAAGAGGGACGTTCTCCCCTGTGCTGCACGTAAGGAAACTGAGCCACGGGGCTGTCACGTGGCTCTCACAGTGCGGCCAGCACCTGCAAACCTCGTTTCCAGAAAAACCATAGACTGTGCTTTTGTTCAACCCAGTGTGGGTAGGGCCACTGGGTCACCCTGTCACCCCTCTGTCCTGCCCAGTCATCACTTTCTGACTTAAGTGGAGGAGCCCCGCAGGGCGGCATCAGAGGCCCCCACAGTCAGAGGGGCAGACCCCTCTCGGGAAGGAGCCTGGGGAAAGCCCCGTGGGGACATGTTTCAGCCAGGTCTTTAAGGACAAGCACGCATTCCCTGGAGCGGGGCGGGAGCCAGGCTCAAGGAGCAGCAGCTGCAAAGACAGGGGAAGGACCTGCCTGGCCTCTGGGGTCCCATGGCCCAGAGGTGAGATGAGAGGTGGGCAGGGAGCAGAACAGGGAGGGCCTGCGTGTGCCGGAGAGCTCGGGGTCCACCCGCCATCTGCCCGCGCACGCAGCCGGTCCTTCCTTCTTGGCTGGCTCACTCCGTCCAGGGTGCATCGCTCCACACACCCACGTGTCCTCAGCACCGGCATGTGCCTGGCTGACGCTGAGGCCCTGGGACACAGAGGTCACCCCAGACTCACACTGAGCAACCTGATGACAAGGACAGGGGCCCAGAAATCTCAGAGTGACAACAAGCTGAATAATCTGTCTTCCTCATTGCAAATGGACAGCGCCCCACCCCTCTGTGGCAAGCGCAGCAGCCCCGGGTGAGGGCCCCGGAAGGTGCTCCCTGGGTGACGGACAGCTGGACCAGGGATCTAGAGGCTTCCCCTCTGTTGGCTTCTGAATGGAGTGCTGCTGCCACCACCAGGAAGGCCCTGGGGCCAACACTCTGGGCTGAGGCTGGAACCAGGCACGGTCCCATTGTCCCCCCGGCAGAGCTGAGATGCACCAGGTGCTAGCACAGGACAGAAGGACCGTGGCTACATAGTCTCACTGAATCCTATGACGTAGGTGCTATCATGCCCATTTCGCAGACGAGAAAGCTGAGGGCCAGAAGGTTAAGCCACGTGCCCAAGGTCACTCAGCTATTCAGAAGCAGAGTCAGCACCCAGACCCAGGTGTGCTGGCCCTAGCACCCAGGGCTTAACCCCCATGCAAGAGGGTCGCGGACAAGCAGTCCCTCCCCAGTCCCCTGCCCGTTACAGGGGAGAAATATGAAGAGCAGAAACAGAGTTCTGTTTTCTCCCTCTAAGAACTGGCAAGCCTGGGCCTTTCCAGCCTGTGCTGGCATCACTGAGTCCCCTTCCCTCCAGGAGGGTGATATCTTGCTTCCTGTCCTCCTGCAGGTCTCCTTGGCCCATTCCCAGGCAAGACCACCGGCATCTTCCAGCCCGGCCACCTCCTGGTCCTGCCCACTCAATCCCACACACAGGGCTGAGGTGGCCTTGCAGCCGACCCACAAGTGGGCTGTCCCTGGGTGCATGAGTCTGCCTTGCTCTTGGGGACATGCTTGTCCCCTCTGGCCCACACAACACTCCCTTTGCACCTGGCATGTGTTGCCCTCCATGGAGTCCCTGCGCTCTGCCAACCTGTCTCCCCCTCCTCTTCCCAGCAGCCCTGTGAGGGCGGCGTGACTCTCATCACTAGTTTGCAGCCCAGGAAGCTAGGGGCTCAGGGGGTTGGGGACTGGACTAAGGTCACTGGGCTGACACCAGGAGGCAGGGAGCTGACCTCGTGTCTGACGGATGCCTCTGGCTTCCCGTGCATGGGGACTGAGCCACCACCGGCTCACCCCACGTGTGCTCTAAGACTGGGGGTGGGGATCACCTTGAGGAACTTCTCCGGGTCAGTGGTCAGCCGGGCCTCGGCCAGAAGGCTTCTCTGTTCCTCCTTTTGGGCCAGCATGAGCTTTGCCGTCCCCTCTGCCTGGTGAGCCAGAGACGCCTGGACCAGGTCTTTGCCTTGCTGGACAAACTCTGGAATTGAAAGAAGCCACAGGACAGGAGGTGACTCTCCTAGCAAGACTTTCAGTGGGACCCGTGTGTGGTCTCCGGCCAGGGGGATGAGGAGGCTGCTGCCTGCCCTGCAGGTGACATACCTGGGTTTTCTGTGACAGTGTGACCTTGACTAAATCCTGGATGCCCACTAAGTTGAGCGGTGCCAGGGTCGGCCCCAGGGCAGGAGTGTGTGTGGGACACGCACACAGCTCAGCCACACTGGGCTCCCTGCCTGCCCGTGACCCACCTCACCCACCCTGCAGCTGAGCAGAGCTACGGGACTCTGGCAGTGCCAAGGCTGCCGCTGGGTGACACAGGTCCCTTCTGGCCTTTTCTATGTTAATTTCTAGTGGGAGACCCTCCACCCTCCTCTGCCTCTCTGCATGTTCCAGGTGGCTTTGCTGCAGGACATAGGGGCTCCGAGGGCCTGAATCCCTGGCGAGTCCACGGAGCAGGTGGCTCCCGCCCTTGGCAGTGGCCGTCACTGACCCTGCGGTACGGAGCAGGGAAGTGAGGCCCAGAGAAGCGAGTGGCCCAGTCCGCAGGGTAGCAGCGGGAGGGCAGCCGTGCCAGGCGTCACAGGCGTGCTGCTCCAGTCCCCTGACCCTGCCAGCGCCGCCCCAGCCCAGGCGTCCCGGCCCACGCTGCCGGCTCACCCCTGCCGAAGCGCTCTGCCTCCTGCCAGAAGGCCTTGTGCTGCTGGGTCAGCAGCTCCTCCTTCTGCCGCCCCGACAGCCTCCCCTCCGTCAGCTGCTCCAGGCCGCGGGAAATGGCGGCCAGGCGGCACCTGGTCTCCTCCTGGATCTGCAGCCGCAGGGACTCGATCGCTTTCGCCATGTGTGCCCGCCCCATCGTCCTCTCCAGGGTATCCTGCCGGGAGGAACACACGGGGCCGTGGCTGGGGCACCCAAGGCCAGTCTGCCACCAGGGACTGTTAACTGACGGCGCAGACGAGGCCGCGGGACCCGGCCCGGAGCACAGAGCAGTGAACTCTCCCTCTGAGAGCTCCCTGTCCGCCCCTCAGGTGGGATAATAGCGCCTCTCCCAGGGTGCCGCAGGCTGACACTGCATCACACACGCAAGGCGCTTAGTCCCTTGTGAGCACCACACAGAGGGCCGCCCCTGTGGGCAGGAATCCAACATACGCGTAAGCAAGAGGGAAGGAGATCCGCTTTCTTGTCGTCCCTCCCCTGCCAGTCTGGCCCCTCGGCCTCCCAGCCCGGGGGAGGACACACAGGAGCCGCCAGCAAAGTGACTGCAGTGCTTGGCTGTCAAGCCTCGGAGCTGGCTCCTGGGGACGCACGAGATTTCCAAGGGAGTGGCTGGCTGTGAGAGCAACCTCCCGGCAGGCAGGTTCGGAGCAGGCCCTCCCGCCCGCTGGGTCCTGGTGGCAAACCAGGAAGCGTGGGGCCCAGGCTCAGCGGTCATCTCGCGGACACGACTCCTGCATAGGGTGGGAGGAGACGTCTAGCGGAGGCACCGGGGGCCTGAGTGGATGGAGTGGCGGGGCCTTGGCGCCTCCCTTGGCACAGAACGCCCAGCTCCGGCCTGGTCACCTCCGTCCTGCACCGCAGCCACGGCCGATCCTGCTCGCAGCCTCCGCCCTCCCCGTACGCTCGGCTTGCACACGGCAGACAGGGCCCTGCAGAGACGCTGACACTCTGTCCATCAGCCCCGAGCCCTCAGGTGAAGCCCAGGCCCCTGGGCACAGCGCACCAGGGCCTTCGGAGCCTTGTCCCACACACCTGCCTGCTCCTTGCCTCCCAGCTTCTGCACACGCAGGCCGCCTCCCAGGACACCTCTCTGCCTCCTCTCACTCCTCTGCCTGGCCAAGTCCCGCTCAGCCACGTAGGCTCTAGTGCCCTTCCCTGCGGGTCCCCTTCCCTGCGTGTCCCCGTGCTCACAGGACCCTCCTCCAAGCTGCACGGTGCCAGTGCTTCTGTCTTTGGGAGCTGATTGCAAGGGACAGTCTCAGGCTGGACTGAGAGCCCTAAGGACAAGGGGGGTGCCTGAGTCACCCGCGTGCCCTGCCCAGCCCGGGGCCTCCCTGGTCTGCGTTCTAGCAGCGTGAGACCTGGGCAAGAGCAATCCCCAATTATGGGCGGGGATGCTGAATTTCCTGCAGAAGGCCCACCCTTGCTCTGAGCCCACCTCTCCTCCGAGTCAACAAGCCCGACCATCGCAGCGCCCGTGACCCCAGAGGGCGCCAGAGGATAAGTGGAGGTGCAGGGGGGGGCGGGCAGGGCGGCTGCGGAGGGCAGGGTTGCAGCCACTTCCAGGGAAGCAGAGGATGTTTGCACCCAACGCAGGCCTGCTGGGCTCAGCAGTGAGGGTGCAATCTAGGGCCTATGTTCAAGGCGGGTGGCAGTGGAGCAGGTACCCGCAAATGAGGGACATGGGAAGGGGGCAGGGTGGGCCCGCTTGCTGGAGGGCAGCGGAGTCCCCGACAAGCCAGGCTCGGGCTTGGTTCCAGCCACCTGGGCACGGGCTCCTCACCTGATCGGATGCACAGGTTTGATGTGAAGACGAATAAGTTAAAATACATAAAACGTTTAGAATAGGGGCCAGGGCACAGGGACTGCTCCGTGAATTCAGCTGTTCCCACCACTACCAACAGCAGGCGCCACATCTCTCTTTCCTAGCAGATCTCCAGAGACTAATCTGGTGACCTCCAGGTCCCTTTCAAGGGTGCTTCCAGTTTTGATATTCAGGGATGCTATGTGACACATTTCATGTCCAACTGCCCAGGCCAGAAAGATCCCATGCTGTCCCGAGAATTTATCAGAACACGGTATCTCAGAACACAGAGTTAATCTGTTCTGAGACACCACGTTCTGAGACGTGGAAGCTACATTCTCTCGCTTTGGTACGCAGGATGCCGGCAGAGCGGACCCTCCCTCCCTGCGCAGACTGTAGGCCCCGCACCCGTCCTTGCGACCATTTGCTCTCGTGTCTGTTTTGCCTGCTGACACGTGGCCTGCAGGACTCTGCTGACTAACACATACTGAGCACTCCCTATGTGCCAGGCTCTGTTCTAAGGACTTGTCATATCCTCAACTCTTTAACACTCTCCACTACCCTGTGAGACAGCAGGTGCATTATGGTCCCCATTTCACAGATGATGAAGCTGAGTCACAGAGAGGTTAAGTAACCTGCCCGAGATCACACAGCTAGTAAGTGGCAGGACCACAGCAGGAGCTCAGGTTTCTTCCTGGAGTCTCCAATCTTAACCTCTGCAAGCCTGTTTGCGTTAACAGTGTGTGGCACATAGGAGGCGCTCATTAAATGTCGGCTGCAGGACAGCTGTGCTCTTAAATGGGACAACCCCTTTCCTTCTTCCTGTTTGGAAGTTACTGGCTGATACTCTGGCCAGAGTCAGCCAAGGATGGATTTTCTTTTTTTTTTCTGCATCAATACCCTGTTGACAGCAAAAGGAAAAAGAAGAAAAGAAAAAAGTCTTTCACTTTTGATGAGCCTTACTGTGGGTCAGAAACCCTTATCAAATTAAAATCCAATTCAAAGGGGCTTGGGTGGCAAGCCAGGAAGCTTGGGGCCCAGGCTCAGCAATGTCATTAGGCAGGATAGGATCTTAGGGGAGTCACTTAGTGGGCTTTTTATCTGTGTGCTATGAAAAAGGAGACCATATGTGTATATGATGAGAAAAAGCACACAACGTTTTCAAAGAACTGTGTGTATGTGTGTGTGGGGTCTTGTTAAAATGCAGATTGTCACTGGCAGGGGTGGGGTGAGACTCTGCGTCTCTGAGCAGCTCCCAGAACTGCCAACGCTGCGGTCTGCGCACTGCACTGGAGAGGCCTGCAGTGTGGAGGAGCAGCGGGGGCCCGCGGGGCTTGGCTGCTCCACGGGTCTCAGGAGCTGGGTCTCTGCGCTGAGGGCAGGGTGGCCACTGGAGGGTTCTGAGCTGGGCTGTCCCTGGGCTGGTGCACAGGACAGGGAACCGGGTGTGGAACACCCTCATGGGCCTCACACACACTGGCCTTGCACACACAGGATAAGCCCAAAGTCTGAACAGAGAAACCCACAGTGACGAGGGTGTGAGCCGTAACTCAGCATCTACCTGGGCCCTGCCTATGGCAACTCTTAGGACCACTATTTTATGGCTAGAATAATAGAAGCTCAGAGAGATTAAGTAATGTGCTCAAGATCACACAGCTCCAAGCAGCAGAGCCCAGATTCAAAGCCGGAGTCCCAGATTCCTCCGGGCCAGTGGCTTGTACCCCTGGCCTTCCATCACAATCGATGGGGAGTTTTAAAACCCACGATGCCAGGACCTCGGCTCCAGACCACTCTGATTGGAATTTCAGGGGTGAGACCCAGGCACCAGCATTTTTTAAAATTCCCCAGGTGACACACGGGGCAGTCAGGAGAGCAAACCGAGGCTCCATCTACACTGTCAACCGGGCGCTCACCGTCGTCACCTGGGAGCTCCAGAAACCCCAATGCCTGGGTTGCACCCCAGCCTGATTAAGCCAGAATCTCTGGGGTAGGGACTCATCTGGGACCCGAGGATCATACTTTTTAAAAATCCTCAGATAATTTCAGTGTGTAACTTCAGGTCTGAGACCAAGGGCGCTGGGCTGCAGAACCGCCGAGCTGTCCGGAAGCCCCACTTGCTGGGTGGATGGATGGGGGAATCCACTGCTAGTTGTCCGGGGCTCTGCATGCCCGGCCCCAGCATGAAGGTGCTCCCCTTAATGATCTCTAAGGAGCTTCAGGGCTTGTGAGTCCAGGCTCTGGCGTGAGTATCTGCGTGCTCCCTCCCCGCCCCCTCCGGCATTACCAGCGCCTGCAGATCCTGGGAGCCGCGCAGCAGCCCTTCGGCTGTGGTCATTCTTTCCATGAGCGTCATCGTGAGCTGTCGGGCTTTGGAGCTGGAACACTTAAATTGGTCCACAAGAAAGTGCTGGATGTTTTCCATCTGTTTCCAGAAAGCTTCCATCTGCGGAAGGAGCAGGAGAAGTAAAAAGTAGAGGAGAAAACTTATTTAAGAAAGCAAAACGGTTCATGCTTGGGAATTATAATTCACTCCTTATCGCAGACAGGGACTGTAAACAATTCCGCAATTCCAGAGAGTTTATCTTGGCAACAGTCACATTCTACAGAGAGGTCCCTCCGGTTCCCTTGCAGGTGCCAGTCAGTTTTGAGATGGCTTTTCTGCAAACACTGACGTGCTGCTGACAAGCTAGGACAGGCACGAGCTCGCCCAGCTTACAGACCCTCACGCAGGTCGTGACTGGCACCCGGGAGGCACACGAAACGTGACAGTGTGCTCCTGGAAGCTTCGGGATCTTTAAAAGTGATTAAATGTGTCCTGGAAATAAAAGCACCCACTGCCATTTAAATATGAGTTAATCCTAGCACTCTGGGAGGCCGAGGCAGGAGGCTCGCTCAAGGTCAGGAGTTCGAGACCAGCCTGAGCAAGAGTGAGACCCTGTCTCTACTAAAAATAGAAAGAAATTAGCTGGACAACTAAAAATACATAGAAAAAAATTAGCCGGGCATGGCGGCACATGCCTGTAGTCCCACCTGCTTGGGAGGCTGAGGCAGGAGGATTGCTTGAGCCCAGCAGTTTGAGGTTGCTGTGAGCGAGGCTGACGCCACAGCACTCTAGCCTGGGCAACACAGTGAGGCTCTGTCTCCAAATAAATAAATGATAATTATTGTCCTAAAAGTGCAAAAAAAAAAAACAACATGGCAGAGATGATGCTGACCATGAAAACATTTTGCTTTAAAATCTTTTTCCTTCCTCTCCCATCTTATCAGGAGCAGAGCTGGGAACCACCAAGTGGCTGAGAACATCGGGGGTTTAATTCACGTCACTGCAGCCCGTGACGTGCTTTCCTCCTGCTTCCTCAAAGTTCCCTCCAGTCTCTCCTGCTCTCTTGTCCTGATTCTCCCCGGCGGCCCCTCCTTAAATGCCGGCCGGATCCGAGAGTGGGCACCAGGCCCCTTTCTCTTCCCGTTTTACACGCACGTTCCCAGGCCAGAGGCCTCTCCGTGTTTGGAGGTCACCAGTACTTTGCAGAATTGTACAGAAAGGACAGACCTTCTCCTTGAACAATGCAGACACAGACGAGGCGTCGCACACAGCGCCGGGAGTCTGTGGACGGCGGGAATCCAGGCTCTCCTGCAGCCATCTCACCCTGGCCCGCAGGTAAGAACGTTCCTCCCCTCGCGGTTCTGCCACCTGGGCTCCCATGGACACCTGCACCGCAGGCTTCTCCACTCGAGATGTCCAAGCTGGACTTACCAACTCGCTTCTCTTTCTGGGGTCCTTATTTCAGCAGGGCTGGCCCTCTGCACCCTCCTCCTCCCCACGTGCCAGCCTGTGACATACCTACCCAGCATCAGCTCTCAGACTTTTTCTCACCTCTCCATCCCCACTGCAGTTGCCTTAACGAAGTTCCTGCCAAACTAGCCCAATAGCTCTCCACTACCCTCCACTCAGCAGCCTGAGTGGTGCTTCTAGGCCACCCCCTGCTTTGAACCTTCACTGACTCCCACCTCCCTGGCATAAGATGCGAACCCTCTGGCCAGATCTCTGTGGCCTTATCTTGCCGCTACCTGCCACCCGGTCCTCCCTGGCTCCTGCCTCTGCCCACGCTTCCCCCAGCGAGCCTCTCGGGGGTCCCTTCCTCTTTGGAGACCTTCCCAAGCCTGCGGTAAAACAGACTTCTCCCCCCACTGTGCCTGCCTCGCCTTCCCCTCTGTGTCCTTCCATCACGACACGTGCTACCCACGAAGCAATCGTCTGCTCCCCCACGGGTCTCTCCCGGCATCTCTCAAGCAGAGCCACGTCTAAATGAATTTTGAATTCCCAGTGCCCCGCACAATGCCTGGCAAAGATCGAGCACCAAGGAAATGTTTAATACATAAATGAAAAGGGGGTGGTGGAACCCAAAAGAAAAAAAAAAAGAGAGGTTTTGGGAAAGCCATTCTCTTTGGAATTTAAAACACACTTTTATGAGCCATGCCCAGCTGCTAGCATCTACTGCACCCCAGAGGGCAGAGTGACATGGAGGGTCACAGCAATCTTTGCTTTGAATGATAAAAAGATCAATCTAAAGTTTAAACAAGGGGATTCATTATACAAAAAGTAATCCTCTCTTTGTAAAGCTTTGCTCCATAATGACACCTTCTCTAACACTTAGTCACAAGCTGCCTCCTGCCTGTGAGGCAGACCCAACCGGGAATTCAAGTATCACGCACGCCGCTAAGTGTCACCTGTTTAATCTGGGCCATCTACCTGTCCTGGAACCACGGTTTCTGTACAGGAAGAAAGTGTGTCACGCACATTATCCATCAGCTGCTCCGAACACTCTCTCTCCTTCCTTTCCTCGTCTGCCAGGGCGAGGTATTCCGAGTCACCAGCACCCAACATCTCCGTGTTTGACAGCTTGACCTGAAGTCCCTTTTCTAACTCCTCCAAATCCTGGAGAAAAAAGAGAAAGCAAATAAACTAACAAAAAATGTAACGTGTCTTAAATTCTAGAGAAATAAATGCTTTTTTCACCACATGGTCATGAAATAGTTCTTAACAATAATTAAATGCTCTGAGCATTGTCCTACTTAAGGCTTGATCATAAAAATCTATTTTACTAATTAAATTATTTTCTTCTATACTCCCCTGCCTTCCCCCCGCAACAACAACAAAAAAAATTGACCATACTTTAGAAACAATGAAATAGTGTCCTTCAATCACTATGAATTCCTGGAAAATGCATGACATCTGGGGTGTCAGGAGGGAACCTTTCTTCCTTCCCCTTCTGGTTTCCCTGGGGGAGGATTACTCACTACACAATCCAGAGGAGAAAGGGATATGTATTTGACTGGTGGGTTCAAGAGCAGGAAGTGAGCACAGTGGCTTAGCTTGCCCAGTCCCTTCCTCTTTGGACGGACCATTCAGGGAGCCCACTGCTCTGGTGTGGTCTCAGCCCAGAATATCCTGGGCCCAAGGCCCTGCTTCCACGTGGGGAAGCCTGAGGTGGCCCAGCCTTGCCGGTGGCTAGGCAGGAAATTGAGCTAATTCTGGGACTCGGTGTTAGGAACCCACAATTGCTGCAACCTGGGCCACATTCTCCAAGCTGGCCTTGCATCGGTAACAAAGCTACATTTCGGTATCTGTCTCCCCGACTCTCTCTCAATTGATTCTGGACTCGGGGGGCAAAGGGGAGTCCTTCAAACCCCAACACAGGGTGTGGGAGGCAATTCTATCTCCTCTAGAGCTGTGTTCACTGCCAAGTAACCAATACTGGTGTGGGTTCAGGTTCATTAGGAAAAATAACATAGGTACAAACTACTATTGAGGACCCAAGCTAAGGCCATATGTGATTTCTAATTCTCACAGCATCTCCACAAGAGAGAAACTAAGGCTGTTTTCCAGATAAGAAAACTGGCATATGGGAAGTTAAGATATTTTGTCCAAAGTCTCCCAGGCAGGAAATGGCAATGCCAGGCTTGTCCCTACTCTTCCAACTTCTGAGCACCTCTTGTCCTCTTCTAGCAGTTTGAAGGTTGTTGCAAGCATTAAATGAAATTATGCATTTAAAGCACTTGGCTACACTGTCTCAATAAGTGGTAGCCACTGTTATTAATGACACGCTTGTCCAAAGCCAAACAGCCCTGTAAGTGGTAGAGGTGGGATTTGATGAGGTCTGTGGACTCCAAAGCTTACTCTTTTCCATTGTAACAAACAGTACTGTGTCATTATTACTATAATAGTACACTTATGAATATCATCACCATTATTATTATTGTTACTATTGGATAGTCATTTAAACTCATTGAGCCTCAGTTTCCTCAGCTATAAAACAGAAATAACAATGGCCACTCCCAGGGCTGTGGTGAGGGTTGAATAGAACAACGCGTGTCACACGCTGTGTGCAGTGCCCGCTGGGAGGGTCCCTGCAGGAGTGGCGCTGAGGACAGGAACAGAGGTGGTGGCCGCCCCCCACCGCCTAGAAGAAGTGAGTAATCCTTCCTCATGGACTCCGGAAGAGTATGGGAGAGACATTCCCTCCCAAACACCGGGTCATGGTGGTGGCAACAAGGATGAGGATGACAATGACGATGATAATGAAGGCCAGGGTAGCAGTAAAGAGGGCGAGGAAGATGGTTGTGGTGATGAAGATGATCATGACAAAGATGCAAAAGATGATGGTGGTGGTGACGGCAGTGAGGAAAGCGATGTCAATAACAGTGATGATGATGATGAAGATGATGGTAGTGGTGACGGGAGAGGAGAAGGAGGATGAAGAGGGTGATGACGATGAGGATGAGGATGATGGTAGTGGTGGTCGTGGAGGAGGAGGAGGATACAGAGGGTGGTGACTGTAGTGATGACGATGAGGAGGAGGAGGATGGAGTGGTGGTGGTGATGAGGAGGAGGAGGATGGAGTGGTGGTGATGAGGATGGTGGTGGTGATTACGTTGTGTAGTGAGGATGAAGACGACACTGACGATGACGATGATGACGGCAGTGATGAGACTGCTGCTGACCACAACAGTGGTGACAATGAAGGTGGTGGGTTGTGCTGGTGGGAATGGGGAGGAGCAGGAGGACGGTGTTGGGGATGGTGGGGGTCATAAGGATGACAACAAAGCCGTTGATGAGTATGACGATGTGGTGGTGATGACAGTGACAAGAATGGTGACGGCCAGGGTGGCGACGACAAAGATGACAGTGGTGATGGTGATGACAATGACAACGTGTTATGATGAGGAAGGTGATGGTAGTGGTAATACAATAAAAATGATGGTGATGATGGTGATGATGAAGGCAATGATGACTGCGGTGGTGGCCGCAGTAACAACGATGACAGCTATCACACCCACAGTCTAGCTACTCCTTTGCCAGGTGCATCACACACATTTATTTCTCTCGTCCTTTCTGCACCCCCACAGCATCAGGGTTATCCCATAGCACAAGGAAAGAAATTAGGGTTCTGAGAGCTTGTACAAGAAGCAGGACACCAACCGGGACCAGTGTGATTCCAAGCCCTGACTCTTTGCTGCACATGAAACAAGATAAATTTCTATAAAAGTCTGAGAAGAGTAGAATACAAAGGAGGATAAACAGCTTGAACCAATAAACAAGATACATCTTTAAAAATACCCCAAACTTGTGCAGAGAATAACATTAACTAAGATTGTCTTTGAGTGGTGGCTATGACCAACATTTTTCTCTTTGTTGCTTTGAACATTTTTCCAAAGTTCAATAATACACACTGTTATTTTTATATTTGTACAAATGCTTTTATATGTCATTACATTGTGTTAAAAGTGTATATTAATAATAAACTATTTTTATACATGAAAGCAAAAATACTTTCATAGCCTAAGTTTTATATATTATAATAAACTGCTTTTAAAATTACCTTAAAATACAGGTTGAAGACTTACTTACGTTTTCTTGTTTTGAAAGAATCTTCTGGTATAATTCATCATCAGACTTCTTTTTAGGAAGAAGGTCGAGGAGGCACATTTTAAAAATCTGAATAAACATCTATTGCCAAAACAGGAACGGTAATAAGAAAAAGGTTTAAACAACGGTGTTGCTCTCCCTGTCTCTTCTGTCTCTCCTCCCTCTCTCTCCTGCTCCTTCTCTGCTTGCTGTCTTCTCTCTCTCCCTCTCTCTCTCTCTCACTTCCTTCTTGCCGTAGGAAAGGACCTCATACTATAAATCATGAGATGGCCTATAATGGACTACATTTTCTTGAAGCTTCTGAAGAATGCTTCGGTTCTTTTCTTCACTTATTTATTCAATCAACACTAGGTGCCTCCTCCGGCAAGGCCTCCACACCCCATTTCCATACGGATCAAGGAAATACAGGAGCCAAAGGGGGCTGCTTCCCTGTGGAAAGGGTCAGGGGGACAACTGTGTGAAGCGGATACGCAAAGTCCTCCAGCTCTGCCTCAACAGGTGGAGACATCCCTTAAACCAAGGACCCTCCCATACGTGGGGACACCCAGGAGAGTCCAGACAATGCTGTCTCCACAATTTGCCTGTCCATTCACCCATTGTAGGCTATCTGGATTGTTTCCAGCTTTGATTATTACAAATAATGCTGTTAAGAACACTCATGTGCAGGTTTTTGTGCAAACATAAGTTTCTCTGGGATAGATGCCCTTGAGTGCAACTGCTGGGTCTTCCAGTAAGTACATGTTAGGTGTTACAAGAAATTGCCAAAATGTTTTCCAGGGTGGCTGTACTATTTTCCTTCCCCCAGCAATGTCTGAGTGATCATTTCTTCACATGTTCACCAGCATGTGGTGTTGTCACTATTTTTTATTTTAGTCATTCTGACAGGTGTGTAGTGATACCTCATTTTGCTTTTAACTTGCATTTCCCTAATGGCTTAATGATGTTGAACAGCTTTTATATTACGTCACCATCTGTGTATCTTTTTCGGTAAAATATCTGTTCATGTCTTTTGCCCATTTTCTAACTAGACTGTTTTCTTTTTTCAGATGAGTTCTGAGAGTTCTTTATGTATTCCAGACACAAGTACTTTCTGTGGTAGATACGTGGTTTGCAAACATTTTCTCTCACTCTGTAACTTGTCTTTTCATCCTCTTAATAAGGTTCTTTGCAAAGCAAAAGCTTTTTAATTTTGATGAAGTCCAATTAATTAATTTTTCCTTTTATGGGTCATGCTTTTGATGTCAAGTCTAAAACCTCTTTGCCTAGGTCTAGATCTGAAGATTTTCCCTCACATTTTTTTTCTAAAAGATTTATAGTTTTATTGTTTACATTTAAGTACACGATCCATTTTGAGGCAATTTTTATATAAAGTGTGAGGTCTAGGTTGAAGTTCACTTTATTTATTGTTTTGCTTATGGATGTCCAGTTGCTCCAGTACCATTTATGGAAAACCTCATTCCTCCAATGAAGTGCTCCTTTGCCAACGGTCATTTAGACATAACTGCATGGTAAGACACTTTTTCACGCAGCGGTTAGCAAACTTTTTCAGTAAGGGCCACACAGCAAGCATTTTCTGGCATTGCAGGCAGATGACGACCTCTTGCACAACGGTCAGTTCTGCTGTTGTCGTAGGAAGGCTGCTACAGGCACTATGGAAACAGACGGGTGTGGCCAGATTTGGTTCAAGGGCCACAGTTTTCTATCCTGTTTTAATGGGTTCAGGTTTGTTTGTTAAGCATTCTTCCGTGCCAGGCCGACATGTGTATCATATGTACCATCACTGGATCTCCACTGCACGTGGGGCGGCTGGTACAACCTTCCCCATCTTGCCGATAATGAGCCCCCTGGCTGAGAAAGCTGTGCAACTTGCCTCATGTCACACAGCCACGAGGGATGGAGCTGAGATTCGAACCCAGAACTCTCTGCACCACCCTTCATTATATCTGCAATGCTAACGGCCTCTAAGAAGAATGTGGTGTCCCGCCCTCCTACCCACTGAAGCCTGAGCTGGTGGCGGATAACATTCTTTGCTCAAGATGCTCATCTCAAATCCACCTTCTTTGTGACCCAAACTGGATCAGTAACATTTACAGTCCCCATCCGACCCCTTTCAGTGATTTTGAAATAATTATAGACTCAAATGAAGGTGCAAAAATACATACTGTGGGTACTATGTCTAAAAAAATGTGCATCCCTTAATTTAAAAATATCTTATTGTTGAAAAAGGCTAATGATCATCTGAGCCATCAGCAAGTCGTAATCTTTTTGCAGGTGGAGGTGGAGGGTCTCACCTCCACGTTGACGGTGCTGGCTGATCAGGGTGCTGGGTGCTGAAGGTTGGGGTGACTAAAGGTCAGCAATTTCTTAGAAGAAGACAGCAGTGAAGTTTGCCACATCAACTGACTCTTCCTTTCATGAAAGATTTCTCTGTAGCATGAGATGCCATTTGATAGCATTTTACCCACAGTAGAACTTCTTTAAAAACTGGAGTTAATCCTTTCAAATCCTGCCACTGCTTTATCAACTAGATGTCATATTCTAAGTCCTTTGTTGTCATTTCGACAATGTCCACAGCATCTTCCCAAGGAATAGATTCCATCTCTAGAAACCACTTTCTTGGCTCATCCATTAGAAACAATTCTTCATCTGTTCAAGTTTTACCATGAGATTGCAGCAATTCAGTCACATCTTCAGGCTCCGCTTCTAACTCTAGCTCTCCTGCTGTTTCCACCACATCTGCAGTGACCTCCTGCATTGAAGTCCAGAACTCCTCAAAGTCACCCATGAGGGTTGGAATCAACTTCTAAACTCCTGCTGATGTTGGTATTTTGACCTCCTCGTGAATGTTCTCAATGGCATCTAGCATGGTGAGTCCTTTCCAGAAGGTTTTCAACTTACTTTGCCCAGATCCATCAGAGGAATCACTGGCAGCTATAGCCTTAGGAAATGTCTTTCTTTCTTTCCTTTCTTTTCTTTTCTTTTTTTTTGAGACAGAGTCTCGCTTTGTTGCCTGGGCTAGAGTGAGTGCCGTGGCATCAGCCTAGCTCACAGCAACCTCAAACTCCTGGGCTTAAGCGATCCTACTGCCTCAGCCTCCCGAGTAGCTGGGACTACAGGCATGTGCCACCATGCCTAGCTAATTTTTTTATATATATATATATTTTTAGTTGGCCAGATAATTTCTTTCTATTTTTAGTAGAGATGGAGTCTCGCTCTTGCTCAGGCTGGTCTCGAACTCCTGACCTCGAGCCATCCACCCGTCTCAGCCTCCCAGAGTGCTAGGATTACAGGAGTGAGCCACTGTGCCTGGCCTTTTCTTTCTTTCTTTCTTTCTTTTTTTTTTTTGAGACAGGGTCTTGCTCTGTCACTGGGGCTACAGTGCCATGGCATCATCACAGCTCACAGCAACCTCCAACTCCTGGGCTCAAGTGGTCCTCCTGCCCCAGCCTCCCAAGTAGCTGGGACTACAGGAGCCACCACAACGCTTGGCTAATTTTTTCTATTTTTAGCAGAGACGGGGGTCTCACTCTTGCTCGGGGGTGGGGTGGCGGGAGTGCAGGGCCATGCTCTGTGTCCTGGATCTCAGCATGATCTGTGGTTTTCAGTATGGCCACCTGTGCATAGGGCCGGTCCTGCTCACACAGAGGCCAGTTTTCTCTCGGGTGCACCCGGTTTCACACTCTTGCACTTTCCCAGTTTATAACAGGGCGCCCGTGGGCGCGTCTGTCTGAGTGACTCTGTTTGCCTCTCTCCATCGCTATCTATCTCTCTCTCCTCCACCCTCTCCGTAGCTCCCATTCCGCACTCAACGATTCAGAGAACGTGCCTCAGGGAGCAGCCATTCCCCTTGTCCCTGCCTGGCTGAACCCGCTGGGGGTTCTGTGGCCACAGGGGGGCTCACCGCTCTGCTCCCCGCGGCTCAGACCCACCGTATGTTCAATCCGAGGCCGGGAGCATCCGGCAACGCACACCGCACGGTGTTCCCCTAGCACATGCCTGCAGCCGCGCGTGCCCGTCTCCCGCGCGGAGAACACGCCCCCATACAAAGGTGCTGAACCGCCCGTCTCGGCTCCGCGCCTGCAGCTCGGTGGCTCTGGGCAAGTCCTCCGCTCTGCGCCTCCGAGTGGAGATGGTGACGGCACCCACCCCTCCGGCTGCGGTCAGGTTTAAATGCGATCACCTGTTTAATACTCCCTGGACCTAGCACACCGTAAGCACTCGATAACATCCACACTCGTAAATGCTGTCGTCACCATTATCATTCCTTTGAAAATATCGTTCCCTTTTAACTGTCTCTGATCCCTCTCCAGCGGGGGTGTACCCGGGAGCGGGCGCTCACCCTTCCGCGCAGCCCTGCAGCCTGGCTCAAGCCGCGCTGTGTCCCCGGCAGCCCAAGCTGCTTTCCCACTGGGTGGCCGGGCCCTGACTCGGCCGGTCCCCTCCCTTGCGGCTGCTCTGTTTTCACTGACGTCCCCTTCTCCAGAGTCTCTGGGACCCAGTGGACACGGAGGGCCTTGTGTCCCAGTTTCTGTCCCTGTACGAGGGAGAGAAAGGGAATCTCTCCACCCACCATGTGCTTTTCCTGTCTCAGCGCTGTGTCCAAACGCAGCAGATCTTTCAGGTGAAGGTGGTAGACACAGAGGTCGATGTCTGCACTGAAACAGAAAAAGAGAGACAGAAAAGAAGTTCCGAGTATCCGAAACGAAGTTGGCACATCCCGACTCAGCACGAGGCACGGTGTGTCCTCCCCCCACCCCCAGGTCCCTTTAGCAGTGTGCTGACGTCCCTGACACCCGCCCGGGGGTTGAATCAAACGAGCTGTTGGAAACCCCCAATGACCAGGAGGGGACAGTAAAGGTGCCAGAGACACAGCTGCCTGGGATATCAGAGATAAACCCACGGAGAGAGGGAAGGAGAAACAAAAATGATGTCTCCTTTGTGCGTTTCCACGTCTGTCATCACATGCCATCTTTCCTCAGTGCCACGTGCACATTCTACAGATGAGGACGCCGACTCAGGAAATAGAGGATCAGAGAAAGCCAGCGGCTGTCACAGGGTCACGGGGGCAGACACGTGGCAGAGCATGAATGTATCTGACCATTTTTTTCCCTCATAGGCAAATGCATTTTATTGATAAACGACAACACTTCCACACAGACTGTTCGAAATGCTCCAGTCTGCTGAATTACAGTCGTTCTAAGCCCGCGCCAGCGATCCTAGGAGGCCCCTATGCAATAAAGCTCCTCCTTCCCTGGGCCACCTTCAGGGTCAATGGCAAGTTCAAGGGTCCGAGCCCATTCTCTCCCAGCTCTGAGCTGACCGTGTCCCAGCTCCTGCCAGCCCTTCGAGTCACAGAATTTCAGAGCAGAGGGAGGCCTGAGGACCAGGGCGCAAACCTGCCACATGCTGGGCCCTGCTCTAGGCTGGGTCCAATCACTCCTTCACTCACCACTGTGTGACCTCGGGCAAGTCATCCAGCCTCTCTGTGTCTCACTCTGTTCTTTGAGAAATAGGGGAATAATAGCATCTACCTACAGGGCAGTTAGGAGGAATTAATTCATTCATTGATTAACATTTATTGATCACCAAACCCAGGCTCCCTCCTACTGGGCAATGTGCTTGGGAGATAATTAGTCCCGGGAAAGTGCTTAGCACTCTGCCCGGCACTCAGAAGGCACTCAGCCTGGACAGCTGCTGTGCTGTGCTGCAACACACGGCAGTGATTAAATGAGGTCCCCTCGTCCTCTCTGTGCAGGCTCAGGCCTGACTCTGTAACCCCAATGTTGTCCAACACTGTGGTAAGTGACAAACGCATCTGGGGCCCCAGCTCTGACTGTGTTGCTGTGTGTCCCTGGTTGAGTCACTTGACCTCTCTGGGCCTCTGTTTCCTCCCCTGACAAGGTACGACCCGTTGGCCCACTCTGAGAGAACCAGAGGCCCCATCCTCCATTGCACCCCTCCTTACCTCTCAGAGGCCAGCACCTCTGGGAAGGTGTTCACCCGGAGGAAGGTGCGGCGGAGAAACCTGTCGTCACTAGTGGCCGAGTGGATGCTGGACGAGGAGCTGCAGTCGTCCTTCTCGGCCTGGCTCAGGCTCCCCAGGCTGCTGGAAGGGGAGGCCTCCACCGGCTGGTGCGGCAGGACGGCTTGCTTTAAGTTCTCATGCAGAGACGGGTTGGAGGACCCGTCGGCCAGAGGCTGCGGTGGCAGAAGGGAGATCACTGTTACTGCACGTGACGTCTCACGGATTCACCGTAGGGCTTCCGGGTGACGTTCGATGGTGGCTCGCAGGAAGGCCTGGCTGGATGCACTGGTCAGGGTGTGCACGGTGGCGCCAACCAACCAGTGCTGCTCATGCAGAAAGGCCCATCCACCCGCCAGACAGCTACGTGCAGGACGTGGTTCCCAATGTGCTTTGGGGACAGTTCCCTGAACTGTAACCAATTACTGCTCACCACAAGGGTTTCACAGAAAAATTAGTTTGGGAAAGGCTCGTTAAACAAGACGGAATAATTTCTTTAGTGCGGGAATTCTCAGAGCCTTCAATATGCCCTGGCCGTCTTCCAAACTAAATAATAATTCCAAAAACCTAATATGTACCAAATGCTCAGATGTCACACACTGTTCTAAGCCCTTGTGTATGTTCTCTGTTATCCTCAATGGGGCTAATGAGGCAGACCTGTTATCTCCCTTTCTTCGAGGAAGAAACTGAGGCACGGGGAAGTCAAGAAATGGTCACGCAGTAGATGGCTGAGACGGGAGTTAGGACGGGGCTGGTGTGACTCCAGAGCTCATTCTCCCAACCGCCAAAAGAGCAGGCAGCATTTTCCCGAACTTACCCCACCAGGAAACTCTTTGCACAAAGCACCTTCTAGGCCAAGGGCTCCCTGAAGCACCCCGGCACTGCTCTCTGCAGCAGTCCCAGCGCAGGTGGGAGCTCCTGGCTACAGGGGTGAGGTCTGTGGCCAGGTACCGGGGTTTGATTCTGGCTCAGCCGCTTCTTGCCACGTGGCCTTGGGCAGGCCATTAGCCTCTCCGGGCCTCAGTTTCCATATGTGTAGCATGAAGACAACATTGTCCACCTGACAGGCATATTGCCAAGCTGCATCGCCTAACTCCGGACAGATACTGAGCACGCCAGCCCCACAGCAGGAGCTCAGTAAGTGCCAGCTGCCGGCATTAGCCCAGGGGTCTGTGAATGAGGATTAATTTTGGAAACTGGGTCAGTATCAGCATCGTTATTAATGCTAAAAGGGCAGGGCAGATGCTGTCCTACTGTGCTGTGACCTGGTGCCCCCGGGCAATTCCTTACCTTGATCTATCTTGGATACACTCTGTTCCTGACAGTGCTGCCATAGAATGAATTAACCCTAAGTTTTGCTCCATTTCAAAGCACCAAAATCAACCCCATAAAACCCTTGAATAGGATCAAAGATTGCCATTTAATCCCCCACCCACCCCCATCTCTAGTGCGTGACTGAGTTAACTGCATTTCTACGACAAAGCTCAGAATGCTCACCCGGAACTTCTGGTTGATGGGGTAGACGACCTTTGCCTTCAGCGCAAATGCAGCGACGTTGCTGTTGGAAGGAGAATCACACTCCTGGAACGGAAAGAAGCCTGTGAGGACTTCTATAAAATGAAGGACACACTGCCAGGAGTTTCCACAGTGGCACATCCCGTTTGTAACAACAGCCTTGGACAGGGACCACAACAGGCACATTTATGTCCAAGTAAATGCTCACTTGCTAGAAGGATGGACGGATGCATGGATGACATGTGGGGAGACGGATGGGTGGATGAACAGGTGGACAGACAGACAGACGTACTGATGGGCAGATAGACGGGGATATGGACAGAGGAACAGAAAAACAGAGGCTATCAACAGAGAATGGCACATTCTTCATCTAATTCTAAGTCTTCAGCTTTGGAATAAGTAAGGATTTGAGTAACTTGAAAAGAATCAACAGGAGCCTCCCAAAGAATTGTGAGTCATCTTTAAGTGGAAAAAGCAAACACAAAAAATAATTTTAGCATTGCCAGGGATATAAACACATGTGGCAATCAATATTCACACAAGATTTTAAATTAGGCCCTGAAACAAATAGAAGTGGTTGGGTAAATCTTTTAACTTCTCTGAGCCTTGGTCTTCCCAGGTAGTAAACATAGAGTATCTGCCTCCAAGTCCACGCAAAGCCCCCAGCTAAGTGGCAGGCGCAGAGGAGCTAAGCCATGGGCTGCTACGTGCAGTGGCGTGATGAACCGCTGCACAGCCCTGCTCCGGAATCGCCTCCCCTGATTTACTTTTGATAACAAATAGCCTGCCCTGTATCCCGACATCCCTCCGTCTCTCTCCTGTTGGGCTGCCCACGCCCCACCCGTGCTTTGCAGAGTCGGCGCTGGATCAAGGGTTTGGCGCCGACGGCAAGTGCACGAGGGCAGGCAGGCAGGCGACCCGGAGCCAGCGCTGGACCTCGAGACATCCCTGCTGCACAACCCGGAACAGGCTGGCCGATGGAAACCGCACCCACGTCTATTTCAATGCCTTCCAGCTACATCCTGAAGAAAGAGCTCCACAATGAATGATTGATTTCCAGTTGCTAAGTCCACCCTGGAATGAGACACCCTGTCGTGGGAATCAGAAGGATTGATCGTTTGCTCATAACCTGGGGTGTTGGGACGGCCCCTGACTGAGCCAGCACTGGGGCCTACGTACGTGTCCAGAGCGAGTGTCACCGTGACACCCTGTGAGGAGCGCAGGATGGAAGCTATTTGTTGAGGGCCCAGCTCTCATAATTTCTCTCTGCATCTCACGGCTCACAAAAACAGGCTCATTGGCAGGAACGGGGAAGGCCTGCCACACACGGCCCTCCAAGCGCTGCCAGCGAGGTCACTGTTTCCACTTCCCAGATGGGGAAACTGAGGGGTTACACACAGCTAAGAAACGCCAGAACCTGGATTTGAACTCAGTTTTGCGGGCTCCAGGCCCATCCTCTTCAGCTGACACCACCCTGGCTCCTTCAACAAGATACCAACAAGAAGAGGAAGAGCCGTGAAGTTTAAAGTGGGGTTCAGTAGAGAAGGCCCCCGGGCTCGGCTCACCTGCCCAGGAACCCAAGTCAGATACCGAGGTACCTCTCAACTCCAACTCCCCACGTCCAATTAACCACAAATCCCACCAACCTAAGCTCCTAAATAGCTCCCAGATCCAGGGCCCCGGACTCAGCCTCCATCATGTCTACCCTGAAGGGCTACAACAGCTTCCTCACTGGCTCATTCGTGTATTAAGCACCTACTATGTGCTGGCCACTTTGTGCATATTTGCTCATTTGATTATCACACAACAGTCAGCTTGGGGAGGCTTGTATAATAATTACCATGCCCACCTTATGGAGGGACAAACTGAGGCTCAGAGATTAAGGCCTTCCAATTCATTCTCTATGTGGGAAGTGAGTGATCTTTTAAATATGCAATTCCCATCACTGCTCATCCCAGAACCTTCCCAGCTTCCCCCTGACCTAAGGGTACAAGGCCTGGCCTGCTCTCCACCCCCAGCATCCCGCCCACTCTCTGCTTGAAGACTTGCTGGTAAATTGGTACAAAAGCCAAGAATGGCGGTGAGATCAAAAAGGCTGAACTCAGGACCAGTTACAAAATCTGTGAGGCCCAGTGCACAGTGAAAATGGGGGGGGTCTTATTAAAAATGATTCGGGGGGAGAGATCAAAGATGGCGGAGTGGTGGTGACGGCCTGAATCTGCGCTCCCGGGAAGGAAGGCATCGATCCGGACCTGCCACAACGCTAGAAGACCGCTCCCACACAGGAACAGCGGTGTGAATCCACGGAGAATCAGCGTGGGACAAACAGAGCGAGTGAGGTCTGAGGTGAACGAATATTAGGAACGCGGGACAGACACTAGCCAGCGGAGCGTGGGTCGGATACACCCACCCCCAGCCGGGGCGGGTGCAGCCTCTCGGGAAAGCGGCTAGCCCTCCGCTCCCAATTGAACAGAGCCCTGACCCGGGCCAGCGCAGAATCACTGAGGGATACGTGGCGCATTGCAGACAGGAGGCTTTTTTGCGAAATTACCTTAGAACCTGGGGGATCTCAGCTGAGACAGCGCTTGGCGAGGAGGGACGGATCTGCCCCAGGGCGGAAAAACACAAAAGACTCCCGGACAGCAAATAGCGTCGTACCCCGTGCTGCCTTTTTCGGCAGTTCTCCAGCCAGTCACCCCCGGTGCGTGTCCTTGCTGGCCAGCCCCTGGGCAGTGGCGGTCTCTGCCTGCCGGGGAGCCGGTCTCCTCCAGCCCCGGAGCTCGGCAGGCGCCATCTTGAAAGCGAAGGCAAAACCGCTCGGGAGCCAAAAAGTGCCCAGCGGCTCTTTCTGCCCGTGCTGCCTTTTTCGGCGGTTCTCCAGCCGGTGACCCCCTGGTGCGCGTCCTTGCTCGCCAGCCCCCGGGCAGTGGCGGTCTCTGCCTGCCGGGGAGCCGGTCTCCTCCAGCCCCGGAGCTCTGCAGGCGCCATCTTGAAAGCGAGGGCGAAACCGCTCGGGAGCCATAAAGTGCCGAGCGGCTCTCTCTGCCCGGCGCCCTCCGCTGGTCTCTGAACCAACGCCAGGAGTGCGGGATATGCCGGGGCCGCGCTCGGGGTGAAGGGGCAGAGCTGCGCTAAGGCAAAAAAAAAAAAAAAAAAAAGCCCACGAACAAGAAGAATAGGCTCGCCGAACTGTGTATTTTATTCTTGGTAAATTTCTTCTGGGTTTTGTTTGTTTGTGTTTGTGTTTGTTTTTGTTTTTTTTGGTTTTAGTTTTTTTTTTTTTTCCTTTTCTTTTCTTTTTCTTTTTTTTTCCGGCGGCTCACGAGCCGGACAGCCCCGGCGGGCACCTTTGCCCTCTGGGCCTCTGGCTGCCACGCCTTTTTGAGCGCGGAGATTGGATCCCCACCACCCTCGGAGCTGTGCGGGCGCGCAGACGCCATCTTGAAATCCACTGCGAAACCGCCCGGGACCCAGCCGGGCGGGCCTGAAGGCGCGGAGCTGCGCTAAGGCGTAAAAACAAAAACATCTAATGGCCGCTCCGGGCCCAGCCGAGCGGAAGTGAAGGGGCGGAGCTGTGCTAAGGCGTAAAAACAAAAACATCTAATGGCCGCTAGATGGCCGCTCCGGACCCAGCCGAGCGGAAGTGAAGGGGCGGAGCTGTGCTAAGGCGTAAAACAAACAAACAAACAAAAAAACATTGAGTCGCTGAATTATATACTTCAGATTTGTGTATCTTTCTGCCTTGCGGTGTGGTGAGGTGCTATGTAGTTTGTTTTTGTTCATTTTTGTTGGCGTTTTTGGTGTTTTTTGGTTTGGCTTTTTGCGTTTTTCTTTTTTTTTCTTTTTTTTTTTCTCTCTTTTTCTTCTTTTTTTTCTTTTCTCTTTCGTTTTCTCCTCTTTCTTTTCTTTCTTTCCTTTTCTTTTTTCTTTTCTTTTTTATTTTTTTTCCTTCTCTTTCTCCTCTCTTTTCGCCTTCTAACTGGGGACCCACGGTGAGCTTCGGAACGGGCCAGGTCCCTGGCTCTGGTACATACCGGATCCTGAGCAGTCACCCCCAGGGCCGGAGATCTGCGGGCACGCAATCGCCATTCTAGGGCCCACAGCCAAGTCACTGCGGAGCAATAGGGTACCAAGAGGCTCCCTGGACGGCCCTCTCCCCGGTCCACGGACCTTATATAGGATCCCCGCGGAAGTGTAAACACCGAATACTTCTCCAGAAGCGAGAGTGTGGAACCTGATCCCTGGGGACATTGGACCAAGATAGACTTTTGCCCGTGGGAGCTACAGCAACTGGGGCGCTGAGCAAGCGAGGTCACCGTCCTCTCCCCATAGCTAGTATCTTGCCTGCAGATAGAGACAGAAACCTCCCTTATAGAGGAAGAACCAAAGGGAAACAAACAAGCAAAGAGAATTTCGGTCTACTAATAGTGTGGACCCTGCCTGCCTTCTGAAAGACCACAACACAGTGTTCTAACTCACCAAAGCGGTCTTGGATCACTCCAATCCTCTAGGATTGGACCCATCGGAAGCAGTCCCCCAACGGAAACAGAAAAATCTCTAAACAATACACAACAGTCTCCCCCTCTTGCCAAAAGAAGCAACATACCTAGACTGTTTCACAGCCTAAGAATAGAGCACAAAGAGTCCTGTTAACCAGACTAAATCTATAAGTAAAGATCCAATGATAAATCTAGATGGGAAGGGCCCAGCGAAAAAACACAGAGAGCACAAAGAATCAAATGGAAAGCTCATCCCCAAAGAGAAATACCAGCTCCCAACCATCTGACACAAACCAGACTCAAAACACCAACATGTCACAGGAAGAATTCCAATTATGGATTATAAACAAGCTGAATAATATACAAGAATCAATGGATAAACAACACAAGGAAAACACACAAAAAAATACAGGATTTGGAGGAAAAATTCACTAAAGAAATTGAAATATTGAAGAAAAACCAAACTGAACTCCTAGAAGTGAAGAATTCACTCAGAGAGCTACAAAACACTGTGGAAAGTCTCAAGAGGAGGGTAGATCAAACAGAGGAAAGAATCTCAGAAATTGAAGATAACTCCTTCCAACTAAATAAGTCAGTCACAGAGATAGATCGAAAAAGTAAGAGAAATGATCTGAGTCTTCAAGAAATGTGGGATTATGTGAAGAAACCTAACTTGAGAGTTATTGGCATTCCTGAGGGTGAAGAAGATAATAAGCAAGGGTTGGACAAGCTATTTGAAGACATAATCAAGGAAAATTTTCCAGGCCTTGCCAATACTCTAGACATACAGATTCAAGAAGCTCAAAGGACCCCTGGGAGATTCATAGCAAATAGGAAAACACCACGCCACGTAGTCATCAGGCTGACCAAAATATCCACTAAAGAGTCACTTCTCCGAGCTGTAAGGAGAAAGAAACAAGTAACTTACAAAGGAAAACCCATCAGAATTACGCCAGATTTCTCAGCTGAAACCTTACAAGCAAGAAGAGGTTGGGGCCCCATTTTCACGCTTCTGAAACAGAATAATACCCAGCCTAGAATCTTGTACCCAGCTAAGCTAAGTTTTCTATACGAAGGAGAAATCAAGACATTCTCAGATAAACAAAGATTGATGGAATTCACCAAGACAAGACCAGCCCTCCAAGAAGTACTCCAAAGAGAATTACACACGGATCAGCACAAGAAAGATCCATGAATGTAAAACTACTCAAGAGCTAAAGATCAAATTCCAGATACCACAATGGCCACAATACCAAATCTCCAGATACCAGGAGAGAAAACATCACAATGAAGTTCTACCCAACAAGCTGAACAAAAAACTGTCTCACTTATCAGTTTTCTCAATAAATGTGAATGGCTTGAACTCCCCGCTCAAGAGACATAGACTGGCCCAATGGATAAAAAAATACAACCCAAGTATCTGCTGTCTTCAAGAAACTCACCTAACCTGCAAAGATGCATTTAGACTGAAAATAAAAGGATGGAAATCGATATTTCAAGCAAATGGTAACCAAAAGAAAGCTGGTGTGGCAATCTTAATTTCCAATAACTTAGCTTTCAAACCAACAAAAATAATAAAAGACAAAGATGGCTACTACATACTGATTAAAGGCACAATTCATCAAGAAGCCATGACTATACTCAATATATATGCACCCAACCTAGGTGCACCTAGATTCATAAAGCAAACCCTACTAGATCTCAACCAAATGATAGATAACAATACTGTAATAGCTGGAGACTTTAACACCCCACTGACAGTACAGGACAGATCCTCTAAACAGAAAATAAACAAAGACATAATGGACCTAAATAGAATGCTAGAACAAATGGGCATGGCTGACATCTATAGGACATTCTACCCAAAGTCCACAGAATATACATTCTTCTCATCAGCTCATGGGACATTCTCTAAGATTGACCATGTCCTAGGACATAAATCATGTCTTCAAAAATTCAAAAAAATAGAAATTATACCATGCATCTTCTCAGATCACAGCGGAATAAAACTAACAATGATCACAAACAGAAACCCTCACTCTTACTCAAAGTCATGGAAGCTAAATAACCTTCTCCTGAATAATTATTCTATAAAAGAAGAAATCAAGATGGAAATCAAAAATTTCTTTGAATTAAATGACAATGGAGATACAACTTATCAAAATCTATGGGATGCAGCTAAAGCAGTCCTGAGAGGAAAATTCATATCCATAAATGCCTATATCAAAAAGACAGAAAACATGCAAATAGACAACCTAACGAATAGACTCAAAGAACTGGAGAAAGAAGAACAGAACGATCCCAAACCCAGCAGAAGGCGAGAAATTACTAAGATCAAATCAGAACTAAATGAAAAGGACAACAAAGAAACTATAAGGGAAATTAATAAAACAAAAAGTTGGTTCTTTGAAAAGATAAACAAAATAGACACACCTCTGGCTAGACTAACCAAGAGCACAAAAGTAAAATCTCTAATAACCTCCATTAGGAACATGAAAGGAGAAATCACAACCGATGCTACAGAGATACAAGATATCATCTATGAATTCTACAAAAATCTTTATGCACACAAACTGGAGAACGTGGAGGAAATGGACAAATTTTTAGAAACACATAGTCTTCCCAGGCTCAACCAGGAAGAAATAGAGTACCTGAACAGACCAATATCAAGAACTGAAATCGAAACAGCAATAAAAAACCTTCCCAAAAAGAAAAGCCCTGGTCCAGAGGGTTCACACCTGAATTTTACCATACATACAAAGAAGAACTGGTGCCCATCCTACATAAACTATTCTCCAATATTGAGAAGGATGGAGTTCTCCCCAACACGTTCTACCAAGCCAATATAACATTAATACCAAAACCTGGAAAGGACACAACAAAAATAGAGAACTACAGACCAATTTCCCTCATGAATATAGATGCAAAAATTTTCAATAAAATACTAGCAAATCGAATCCAAGTACTTATCAAAAAAGTAATCCACCACGACCAAGTGGGCTTCATCCCCGAGATGCAGGGGTGGTTCAACATACGTAAATCTATAAATGTAATTCACCACATAAATAGAAGCAAAAACAAAAACCATATGATACTCTCATTAGATGCAGAAAAAGCATTTGACAAAATTCAACACCCTTTTATGATAAAAACGCTTAACAAAATAGGCATTGATGGAACCTACCTAAAAATGATACAAGCCATATATGACAAACCCACAGCCAACATCATACTGAATGGGGAAAAACTGAAAGCACTCCCACTTAGAACTGGAACCAGACAGGGCTGCCCATTGTCTCCATTACTTTTCAACATAGTATTGGAAGTCCTTGCGAGAGCTATCAGGCAAGAGAGCAGAATCAAGGGAGTCCAAATAGGGAAGGAAGAGATCAAACTCTCACTTTTTGCTGATGATATGATGTTATATCTGGAAAACCCCCAGGATTCAACCAAGAGACTCCTGGAATTGATTAACGAATACAGCAAAGTCTCAGGCTACAAAATTAATATACACAAATCAGAGGCATTTATATATGCCAATAACAGTCAATCGGAAAACCAAATTAAAGACTCAATACCCTTCAAAATAGCAACAAAGAAAATAAAATATCTAGGTATATATCTAACTAAAGAGGTAAAGGACCTCTATAAGGAAAACTATGAAACACTGAGAAAAGAAATAGCAGAACTTGCAAATAGATGGAAAAATATACCATGCTCGTGGATCGGAAGAATCAACATTGTTAAAATGTCTATACTACCCAAAGTGATCTACAGATTCAATGCAATCCCTATTAAATTACCAACATCATTCTTTACAGACATAGAGAAAATAATTATACACTTTGTATGGAATCAAAGAAGACCCCGTATAGCAAAAGCAATTTTAAGCAACAAAAACAAAATGGGAGGTATTAATTTGCCAGACCTCAAACAATACTACAAGGCCGTGGTTCTTAAAACAGCCTGGTATTGGCACAAGTGCAGGGACACAGACCAGTGGAACACAACAGAAAATCCAAATATAGAACCATCCTCATATAGTCACCTAATTTTTGACAAAGCGGGAAAGAATATACCCTGGGGACAAGAATCCCTATTCAACAAATGGTGCTGGGAGAATTGGTTAGCCACTTGTAGAAGACTGAAACAGGACCCACAGCTTTCACCTCTCACAAAAATCAAATCACGGTGGATAACAGACTTAAACCTTAGGCGTGATACAATCAGAATTCTAGAAGAAAATGTAGGAAAGACTCTTACAGATATTGGCCTAGGCAAAGAATTTATGAAGAAGACCCCCAAGGCAATCACAGCAGCAACAAAAATAAATGAATGGGACATGATTAAATTAAAAAGCTTCTGCACAGCCAAAGAAACAGTCCAGAGAATAAACAGACCACCTACAGAATGGGAAAAAATTTTCGCATACTACACATCAGATAAAGGACTGATAACAAGAATCTATTTAGAACTCAGGAAAATCAGCAAGAAAAAATCAAGCAACCCTATCAAAAAGTGGGCAAAGGACATGAATAGAAATTTTTCAAAAGAAGATATAAAAATGGCTAACAAACATATGAAAAAGTGTTCAACATCTCTAATCATCAGGGAAATGCAAATCAAAACCACAATGAGATATCACTTAACTCCAGTGAGAATGGCCTTTATCAAAAAAACCCAAAACAACACATGTTGGCGTGGGTGTGGAGAGACAGGAACACTCATACACTGCTGGTGGGACTGCAAACTAGTGCAACCCCTGTGGAAAGCATTATGGAGGTATCTTAAACAGACTCAAGTAGACCTGCCATTTGACCCAGCAATCCCATTACTGGGCATATACCCAAAGGAAAAAAGGTCATTCTGTAACAAAGGCACATGTACCCAAATGTTTATAGCAGCACAATTCACAATAGCAAAGATGTGGAAACAACCCAAATGCCCATCAATACATGATTGGATTAGTAAACTGTGGTATATGTATACCATGGAATATTACTCAGCTATAAGGAATGATGAAGATACGACATCTCTATGGTTCTCCTGGAGAGAGTTGGAACCCATTATATTAAGTGAAGTATCCCAAGAATGGAAAAACAAGCATCACATGTACTCACCAGAAAATTGGTTTCCCTGATCATCACCTAAATACAAATCTGGGAACGACACCAATTGGACATCAGACTGAGGTGGGGGGTGGGGGAGGGGATGGGGGTATGCCTACACAATGAGTGCATTGCGCACCGTTTGGGGAGTGGTAACACTTGAAGGTGCTGACTCGGGAAAGGGGGGGTGGGGAAAAATATGAAACTATTGTTTTTAACTTGCACTGTTCACTTACTAATTTATCATGAATAAAAAAAAAAAAAATGATTCGGGATTTTGGGGTAGCGACAGCAGAGTCCAGCAGCCAAGGGCAGGGCCCTTCTGAGCACGGCCCCGGGGGGCCTCTGCCAGGAGACGAAGGACCGGCAGCCTCGGTACCCAGATCAAGGGGTGATCGGGCTTCTTCCTGCTACCTGAACAGGAGCCACTGTCACCTGCTTTTTAAAGCTCTCCTTGTTAGGCTCGAATGTCCTCCAAGTTCTGCTGTTCTCCCCAGCCGACGGAATACAATTATTTAGAAAATTGGATGTAGCACAAATGTACAATGTAAAACTCCTTCAGCTGAAGCAATGCAATTATTCAGAAAATTGGTTAAAGCGTAACTGCAGGAAAAGAAAAGCATTTCACTCACCGGCGTAAACGCGTTCGTTTCAGTGAACACAGAAATGCATCGTAAGGGTCTAACCTTGTTCCCCCCTCCAAGGCAAAGGAACGGGAGGAGAGACTAGCCTGTGCTGTAGCGTGCCTCAGAGCATTCTGGAATTTTGTTTGTTTTTGGCTGAGATGAGCTATTCATTAAACAGAGTTCATCCAAGGAGTGGCATGGACCACAGAGCCTTGGTGTGCTGTGCACTGGAGGACGAGGGAGTCACAGCTCAATTCGCACGGCCAGAACAGGCCTGGCCACAGACCTGTGCCAAGCTCAGCCTGAAGAAGGCAAGGGCATTCTGAAAAGCCAGTCAGTGGAACAGGCAGATCTTTAACTTAACTCTTGGCAATTATTAGCTTGATAATGGACCCCTGCTAGAGGTAGCTAAATAGCAAACAGGTAAGACATTACTAAGCAGAGAAAACATGAATTCACCATCCAAGGAGGTAGAAAGACTTGGCCCCTCTGCAAACACTAACGGGGCGCATATTCTGTGGCAGGAGTGCTGACATGAGTTAACTCAGCCCGGGGTGACCTCAGGGGTGGGAGGGCAACATCATTACTGTCACTGTAAAGTGGGAACCTGAGGCTCAGACAGGTTCCATTTCTTCCCCAACATCACACAGCAAACACCTGGCAGAGTTGGGACTGGTTCCAGGACCCTAGGTCCGAAAGCCAGTGCTGTTTTCATCACGTCCAAAGCTACCCTATGTGTGAGCAGGCTTGGTTGTTTTTTTAAATAGCTTTACCGAGATTTAATTCACACAGAGTACAATTCTCCCACGTAAAGTACACGACGTGATGGTTTTCATCTTCACAGATAAATGCGGCCATCACCAAGGGTGATTTTACACCGTTTTCATGGCACCAAAGAGAAACCCCTTTAGCTATCACCCCCAACCCTCTCGGCCCTCTGCCCCAGCCCTGGCAACCACTAGTCTCCCTTCTGTCTATAAATATCCCTGTTCTGGATACTTCGCACGAATGGAGTCCTGTGACACGTGGTCCTTTGTGACACTGGCTTCTTTCATTCAGCATCATGTTTTCAAGGTTCATCCACGTTGTCGCATGTATCAGTGCTTCAATCCTTTCTTTAGAGACTGAGTCTCGCTCTGTCCCCCAGGCTGGAGTGCAGTGGCATCATCACAGCTCACTGCAGCCTCCAACTCCTGGGCTCGAGCGATCCTCCTGTCTCAGCCTCCTGAGTAGCTGGGACTACAGGCGCCACCACCACACCTAGCTAATTTTTCTATTTTTAGTAGAGATGGGGTCTCGCTCTTGCTCAGGCTGATCTCAGATTCCTGAGCTCAAGTGATCCTCCCGCCTCGGCCTCCCAGAGTGCTAGGATGACAGGCGTGACCCACCGCGACCGGCCTTAATTTATGGCCAAATAATATTCCATTGTATGGATATATCACTTTTTATTTTTTCATTTGTCAGTTGATGGTCATTGGGTCGTTTCCATGTTTTGGCCATTGTGAAGAGTGTTAATTCGAACATGTGTACACGTTTTTGTGTGGCCGTCTGTTTTCATTTCTGTGATCGGGGTCTCATAGTATGGAGGGGCAGAGGGGTAGAGCGAGATAGATTAGGGAAGAGAGAGGCAGAGACACAGGGAGATGCCACACACCTGCAGGCTCACGCACAGTGTCACAGAGCGGCCCTGGAGAGAGATGGACGGAGGATGCAGAGGTGCACTGGTGCACACAGACATGTGGGAAGACTCGCACAGAGACACGGGGACAGGGGCAGGAGGGGAGAGCCCTGTCCCGCAAGCCCCGCCCTCCCCTGCTCGCCTCCCCTCGCCTCAGCGCAGGGTGGGCAGCTCCTCCTCCCACAGGCCCTGCCACCTGGGCAGCAGAGGGGCAGAGCTAACTCTCCAAAGCATAACTAGAAGCCAAGCCCTGTCAATTTGAAACCTTTGGTGACATTTGTTTTAAAGCAGCCAGCCCACTTTCTTCTGTGGTAAGCTGAGGCTGCGGAACGCGACGGAACAGGACAGAAAGCGGCAGAGGGAGTGGAGTGCAGCCCTCCCTGAGCAGGGGCTGGCCAGATCCGGGGTGTCTGGGCTTGGCCACTCCTGGCTGTGTGACTCAGGACAGCAGCCTCCGTCCCCGTCCCTGTCCTCGGCTTCTGCATCTGGACACTGGGTATTGAAATCTGTCTCAGGGCTGCTTAGTTAGATGAGATAATGATAAATGTAAAACTGCCTGGCACTTTCTAGGGGGCCAGGAGGTGACTAGAAATGTCATTCGCTCTCCCCCCGCGGGGCTCCCCCAGCAGTGCTCCATGGCCAGAGTGCGGCTCCGGGAAGGAACAGGGAGAATCCATCCTTGTCCGCCCCGCCAGGGGCCCACCTGCCCCCAGGAACTTCCTCAAAGGAAATGAAATGAAAACAGACTTAGACACGGGCGCTCACGGCAGCTTTGCTCGCCGCAGCCAAACCCCGCGACCACCCGGCGCGCCAGCCCCACGCCCAGCAAACCCGCACGGTGGGCGGCCACGGAGCATGAGACAGGGGCGAATTATTGATACACGCAGCAAAATGGACATTCTCGAAAGCGTCCTGTTGTCGGAACACAGGCACAAACAAGCACACGACTCCGCTGACATGAAGCTCTGGAGCAGCAAGCCGGCCGTGGTGACACCTCCGGGGCTGCCTCTAAAGCCGTGTGGGAGGTGGGGATGGACCAGAAAGGGCACAGGGAACTTTCTGGGGTGATGAAAACGTCCTTGATGGGGGTGTCGGTTTCCAAGTGTGTGTGCATTTGACAAAACTCATCAAACTGTATACCTGAAAGCTGCACTTTCTTGTATGCAAATTATACCTCAACAAAAGCAGCTTATTGGGAAAACGCCACTGTCAGAGGCTCCTCTGCATGGCACCTGGGCTGCCAGGTGGGACACCCCCACCCCCCACGTGCAGCTGGGTGAGCCGACACCAGCACAAGCTTACGTCCAGAGCGTCCTCGTCCCTTGACGTCTGCGCGTCTCTCTTCCGCCTCCTTGACGGGGAGCCAGTTTCCGAGGGGGTCTGTACGTTAGACTCCAAATTCCTGAGCAGACTTTGAGCGTCGTCTTTCTAAAACGCCAAGGCCAGGTAGAAACACTGAGTCAATCAGCCTGGTCCCCCATGACTTTGCCAGTCAATTCCCCCACGCCCCGTGCCACTTCCGCTCAGCTCTGTGCTTCTGCACGTGGACACGCGTGTGTGCAATGTCCCACCCCCACCCCAGCTGGGGTCTGCTACACATCCTCCAAGACTGTCCAGGACACCTTCCTGACAAGCCCCCAGGGCTCTGACAAGCCCTGTTTCAGTGCACCCTCAGGATGTGGAGAAAAGCTCATTCCATTTTCCTCCTGGGTTGGTGGCCCCCATTAGACTGTGAGATTTTGGGGGGTAACAGCTAAGCATGGGAAATGGCACATAAATATTAATTTTCCTGTTGTTTTCAATAATGTCATTGGATGGTTTCTAACAAAATACCTTAGGCAACCTTAAATTACACAGTGGTTGTGAATTACACTTGATGCTCATCATTTATGGATTTTTTATTTGCAAATTCCCTTACTTGCTAAAATTTATTTGTTACCCCAACCAGTTCTCATGGCAATTTCAGTCATTCCTGGACATGTACAGAGTGGGAAAATTCTGAGTCATCCGACACACATGTTCCCAGGTGACCTTAGAACAAGGTGATGCTCTGCCTTCTTGTGTCAGCTGTCATGGTGCAAACTAGTGTCCTTTTCTCAGTCTAGTTAGTGCCATGCTTTTTGCATTTTTGTGCTTTATCCTGGTGATTCCATTTAAAATGGCCCCCAAACCCAGTGCTGAAGAGCTGTTGAGTGTGCCTAAGCACAGGCAGACTGTGACGTGGCTCAGGGAGAAAACACGTGTGTTAGGGAAATTTTGTTCAGGCCTGGTTACGGTGCCGTTGTCTGTGAGCCCAATGTCAATGAATCGAAAATGTATGTTAAATGAGATGTCTTTAAACAGAAACACACATAAAACAAGGTTAGTACTGATCAGTTAACGGGAATTTTGTGACCGGAGGTTTGTAGGAACCTAACCCTGTATCCCCGCTGGGAGCATGGCTCACTGCTCACTAGGGTGGTGTTCTCAGTGACTGCATAGTGGACAAGGAGAAAAGACTGTGTTTAAAATTCTGTTATGCCAGAGACACTTATCAACTGCCTCCGTGACCACCAGCTGCTCACAAATATCATCTCTGAGGAAATGTCACCAGTTTGTCACTGAGTTGTTAGTCAGCAACTATATTGAGCACCTACTATGTGCCAGACCTTGCTCTAAGCACTGGGAATAGAGTAATGAACAAAAGATACAAAGCTTCTTCTGTCTTAGAACTTACACTCTAGTGAGAAAAGATATAAACAAACCATCAAATAAATACATAGTATGTCAGGGGTGGTATGTTACAGAAAAAAATAATGGAGGGAGGGGAAATGGAGAATGATGGGAGGGGAAGGTCTCTTGGACAAGGTGGTATTTGAGAAGAAATTTGAGGGAAGTGAAGGAGCAAGCCACTGAGATATCTCAGGATAGAGCATTCCAGGAGTGGGAATAGTAAGTGCAAAGGCCCTGAGGCAGGTTCATGCTAGGCACGTCCAGGGAAGCCTGTGTAGGTGAAGCAGTCTGAGGTGAGTTTCAGGGTAGAGAGGGGTAGATGACGAAGCCAGAGATTTTTTTGGTTGTTTCTTTAGCAGCCATAGCTTGCCAGTGCAAGGGTTCTGCAAGGAAGTACCCAGTGAGATCATCTTACGGTAAAGACCCCAGGAGAAAAACCCCATCCATCCCACAGAAGGAGCAACAGTTTTTTAGTTACCTATTTAAAAATGACCACAAGAGTTACTAGACATTTGAAGACAGACTCTAATATAAAAGACAAAACTCAAGACAAAAAGAAAAAGCAAGCAGGAAATGGATGCAACACAGGGAAAACTTCAAACACACACCTGTATTGTCCTTAGAGAAATCGAAGAAGATATTTCATTCACAAAATAAGAATAGGATGGTATAAACATAGAATATTCTAGGAACAAAAAAGAACTCTTAAAAATTAAAAATATGAAATACTCAATATATGTATAAAGTTGAGAAAAGTTTCCCAGAAAGTAGTATAAAAAGACAAAGAGATGAGAAATTGGAGAGAAAGAATAAGAGGCCCAATTCAACCTAAAAATCATAGGAGTTCTTGAAAAAGAGAACATATAAAAGGTAAAGAATCATCAAAGAAATAATCAAGAAAATGAGTTTCTAGATTGAGAGGGCATTCCAAATGTCTAGTACAAAGGATGACAATAGATTCCCATCAAGACATATTTTGGTGCAATTTCATATACTGGAGGCAAAGAAAAGATTCTTTAAGATTCTATAGAGGAACAAAAGATACTTCCTGCAAAATATCAAGGATCCGAACAGAATCAATTTTCTCAACATCAACAATATAAGTTAGAAGACAATAGAAAAATGCCTTCAAAATGCTGTGGTGAAATTATTTCCAATCCATAATTATATACCTAACTAACCTAACCAAATTAAGTACAAAGATAGAAGAATATAAATATTTTTAGACATACAAATTCTCAAGAGTTACAGCCATCCCTTTCTCAGAAAACTACTGAAGGATGTACTCCAGCCACACAAAGAAATGAGTCAAAGAAAGATGCATGCAGGGAGTCCCTGAAACAGAATCCAGCTCAGGAGAGAGGTAAGGAGGTCCTGGTAGGATGGTTCTGAGAGGTCTCAATGGCCACAGTGAAAGCCCAGAGCAGCTGCTTCTCAAACTTTAAAAACTTGTAAATCACTGGGAGGGCTTGTTAAGCACAGTTTGCTGGCCTCAAGCCCAAAGCTTGTCATTCAGTGAGTCTGGGGACCCAGGAATTTGTATTTTTATCAAGTGATGTTGATGCCCCTGGTCTGGTCCACACTTTAGAGTGCTGTGGTCTAGAGAACAACAACCTCAAATCAGAGCATGTCACAATGTTCCTGGGAGAGACGGTTTTCTCAAGAAGAAAAAAATGGATCAAATATCTAACATATTCAAATGTTTCGAAAGGAAAGCTACATAAATCGTGGAGAGGTTAGTGTTAAATGAATAAGTATGTAGAATTTAAGCAAATGAAAAAAACTGAGTAGCTTAATTTCAGGGAAAACAAAATGTTGTGCAAGAAAGGTAGGTATTCATAATCATAACAGATCCTTGATTTACAGAGACCAATGTTTACAAATTCATAGTAATGGAAACACTGAATACTGATTTAACCCAAATTACCCTGTAACCACAGAGGTAGAGTTGGTAGTACCGGCAGGGGTGGGCACACTGCCGGAAAGGGGAGGAAAGAGAACTAGATCCTCCTCCCTTCCACAGGGGGAGTTACCGGTCCCACAACAGCAAGCAGCAGCAATGGAGGCAAGTTATTTTAAAATGGGAAGTAAATTCCCCAAATACCCAGCTGAAAGAGTTAAACAAGGTGGCTTCTGAGAAGTGGAAAATGGGCAGTGGTGTTGCTGCTTTTGAACTCATAGTTTAAATTATGTGCACAGATAACTTCGATACAAATAAAGTTTTAATTATGAATAAGTAAAAATAATAAAATAAAACAAAAACAACAAAAGGAAGGTGGTGCAAGATAAAATTATGACTTGGACCAGAGGAGGACAACAAAGAGTATCCAGGAGGCACCGAAGGAGGAAGTGCCTGACCTGGCTGGGAGGGTCAAGAAGGTGTCCCCAGGTGGTCTTCTCTCTGGATCTTGAAGGCTGAGGACAGAGGAGGAGAAAGGCCAGAGCATGGAGAGAGAATGGATGTGCAGAAGCACAGGCGTCTAGGGAACAGTGAGATGTCTTGTGGCTGGACCAGGATGGGGCGGGTGCCTGGGCACCTGTGTTTTAGGCTGGTGCTCCAGGAACGTAAGCTGCCTTGTGCACCATGCTAGGCAATCGGGCATTATCTTTTGTAGGCAACCAGGAGTCCCTGGAACTTTTTCATCAGGAGAGTGAAACTGTCAGAAGTACATTTTAGAAACAGAAATGAGAGGGAGGAGACAGGAGGAAAGGAGTCTCATTAGAAAGAAGGTTGTTGTGACTGGGCGAGGTGGCTCGCGCCTGTAATCCTGACACTCTGAGAGGCTGAGGCGGGAGAGCAGCTTGAGCTCAGGAGTTCGTGACCAGCCTCAGCAGGAGTGAGATCCCATCTCAAAAAAAAAAACCCAGAAAAAATTAGCTGGGTGTAGTGGTGTGCACCTGTCGTCCCAGCTACTGGGGAGGTCGAGGCAGGAGGATTGCTTGGGCCCAGGAGCTGGAGGTTGCGGTGAGCTATGATGATGCCTCTGCACTCTACCAAGGGTGACAGAGTGAGACTGTCTCAAAAGAAAAAAAAAAAAAAAAAAGAAAGAAAGAAATAAAGAAGGTTGTTGCAAAGATGACATGAAACCGTAAGAAAATCTTGTCAGTTCTATCTTTGAGCCACAGCCCTCTCCATGACTGCCACCCTGGTCTGAGCCACCATCACTCTCAGCTGACCAGAAGTGCCGACCCAGACAGCTTGATTCACCCCTGTAAACCACAGCTGACTCAGCTACCAAATGGGATACCAACCACCACCTTGCCAGGTAGCAGATGATTAAAGCTCTGGCTTTGGCGTTTAGACTTGGGCTGAAATCCACCTGCACTGTTCACTCATCATGTGACCTCGGACAAACAACCACCTTGCAAAGCCTCAGCTGCCTCACTGTGAAGTGGGGACAATGATAGTTCCCCTGCCTCATAAGCCTCAAGTGAGGAGGAAGAACCCAATGTCCGTAAACACCCTGCACGGGGCGCCCAGCAAGTCTCTGCACGTTACTGCCCTTCCGCCTTCACACAAGCCAGCCTCTCCTAGTGTCCTTAATCACCAGCAGGATCTGACAGCCCCCACCGTGCCTGCAAGCATCGTGCATTATTTTAGCTTGAGCCTTTTGCAGCAGACACTCTGCATTGTCAAAGAGCGCTGCTTCCCTGGAGCCCTGCTGGACTTGTCTCCTTTTCAGGTGGGCCAGGAATGGGGGAGCAAGACCACCCACCTTAGTGCTGATCTTACTAGACTTCATCCCCTAAAGAGGTGGAGGCTGCAAGGACCTAAAATAGTGGTCATACCACTACTGATGGCATGTCCGCCATGGGCCAGGCATTTCCGTGGCCATCTAACCCATCTGGACAACTGCCATGTGAAGCGGCCCCTAATCCTCTGAGGTTTACTTGTAGTGTGGCCTCCTTGAGGTTGTGGACCTCAAGCGGGCCGGGCCAGGCCAGGATCTGTCCTGCTCACGAACGTGCAGGGAAGTAGAAGGTAGGTACCCTGCAAACTTTTACTATGAGACAATCAACCAGTGCCTGCCAATGCGGCAGGCAGCTGGGACTCAAGCACGGAGTGGCAACCCCCACAGCAAGGAGGCAAGAGGCAGGGCAGGAACGCACGTCCAGGGCTGGGCGTCCCCTGCCCTGCTGTCCACCACTCTGAGCTGGGCCCCTCTGCCGGCATGGTGCCCAAACCCTTGGTGCTACAGAGGAGGAGCACGAGGCCAGTAGGGGTTTGGCGGCTGTCCAGGATCGCACAGCGCAGTAGGAGGGAGCAGGCACTTCTGGGGGTCCCGAGGTCAGTGCTCTTTCGTCACTCCGCCACTTCCATCCTAGAGCAAATGGGCGCGAAGCCCGTGATCCCGCCCACATGGTCGCAGAGCTCAGGGTCAGCCGGTCCCGGAGCCCAGGACCCAGGAGCACCGCGTCCGCTCCCCGCCCGGAGGCTGCCCGCTCGGCCACCCACCTGGTGCCGCAGGCGCTGGCGGCCAGCGCGGCAGCCGAGCCAGAGGCCGAGGCCCACGCCGATCGCGGCGCCCAGCAGCACGGCGGGGGCCAGCAGCGCGGGCGCCGGCCTCAGCGCGTCCCGGCCGAGCAGCAGCCGTGCGTCGCCGGTGCAGGCCGCCGCGCCGCGGGCCATCGGGGGCGCTCAGGCGACCGCGCGCCGGGTCCGCCCGCCGCCACGCAGGGCCTGGGCCCCCGCCGGCTGCACCGGCGCGACGCGGGGCTCCGAGCCCAGGCGGGCCGGGTGCGCGGCGCGCTCCGGAGACTTTCCGGCCTGCTCGGCCTCCTGGCTCCCGCGCCGCTCCCCTTCGCTGCCCCGCTGCGCCCGAGGGAGGAGCCAGATCGCCGCCCAGAACTTGGGGCCACCGCGCCGGGCCCTGCCCTCGCACTGAGCATGCCCGGCCAGGACCCCGCGCCAGCAGGCTCCGTTTTCACCGGCCCCTTGGCTCCTGGGCGGGAAGGGCGCCCCCGACCACCCAGGAAGGCGCTTGCCTTTAGTTGTATTGAGTGCTTACAACATGCTGAGGCATTTAGCCGATGATCTCATAAACTGTCTCAACAACCTCTACCCTGGGCACCGCCCCTCCCTTCCCCCGCCTCCAGAGGAAGATAACAGAGCCGCGAGGTGACCAAATGCAGGTCTGACTCCGGTCCTCATTCCTAACCTTGCACCATCAACCTTCCTGGGCCCACACAGCCTACCACTGCCTCTGACCTTGCTCGCCTGAAGGCTCCTTCTTTAATTCTATTTTCTGCCACGGATGGTTCATGCTTTTCTCCAAGACAATGAGATTGTCACACCCAGTCCCCACTGGGACCCAGACTCCGCGTGGTCATTCATTCACTCAGCACTTGGACAGAATCTTTTGTGTGCCTGGGAAGGTGGGGGACAGGCCAGCGATGAACCAGGCGGGGGTCCCAGTCGTGGAGGCTCTCACAGCTGTGGGAGATAAAACAGTTAGATGATCCATCACCTGGTTTTTCTTTGAGTAAATGTTTGAGCAAACATTTACTGAGCAGCTGCTAGATGCTTGGTGTTTTCCTGCATGCTGGGGGCGTGCGAGCACACCTACAAGAACGCTCGCACGCACACACACATGCGGTATTATCCTGGGTGCTGGGGGTACACACACACACACACATTGTCCTGGGTGCTGGGGTTACACACACACAGTATTGTCCTGGGTGCTGGGGGTACACACACACACACACACACGCAGTATTATCCGGGTGCTGGGGATATACACATACACACACAATATTGTCCTGGGTGCTGGGGGTACACACACACACACACACATTGTCCTGGGTGCTGGGGATACACACACACACACACACACACACATTGTCCTGGGTGCTGGGGGTACACACACACACACACACACAGTATTATCCTGGGTGCTGGGGATACACACACACACACACACACACACACATTGTCCTGGGTGCTGGGGGTACACACACACACACACACACATTGTCCTGGGTGCTGGGGGTACACACACACAGTATTGTCCTGGGTGCTGGGGGGTACACACACACACACACACACGCAGTATTATCCAGGTGCTGGGGATATACACATACACACACAATATTGTCCTGGGTGCTGGGGGTACACACACACAGTATTGTCCTGGGTGCTGGGGGTACACACACACACACACACACACACATTGTCCTGGGTGCTGGGGATACACACACACACACACACACATTGTCCTGGGTGCTGGGGGTACACACACACACACACACACACACAGTATTGTCCTGGGTGCTGGGGGGTACACATACACAAACACACACATTGTCCTGGGTGCTGGGGATACACACACACACACACACACACACATTGTCCTGGGTGCTGGGGGTACACACACACACATTGTCCTGGGTGCTGGGGGTACACACACACAGTATTGTCCTGGGTGCTGGGGGTACACACACACACACATTGTCCTGGGTGCTGGAGGTACACACACACACACACATTGTCCTGGGTGCTGGGGGTACACACACACAGTATTGTCCTGGGTGCTGGGGGTACACACACACACACACACACACATTGTCCTGGGTGCTGGGGGTACACACACACAGTATTGTCCTGGGTGCCGGGGGTACACACACACACACACACACACATTGTCCTGGGTGCTGGGGGTACACACACACACACACACACATTGTCCTGGGTGCTGGGGGTACACACACACAGTATTGTCCTGGGTGCTGGGGGGTACACATACACAAACACACACATTGTCCTGGGTGCTGGGGATACACACACACACACACACATTGTCCTAGGTGCTGGGGGCACACACACACAAACACACACATTGTCCTGGGTGCTGGGGGTACACACACACTCTCCTGCCCTTGGAGTGTGATCCCCTGAGGGCAGGGGTGGGATACCAAGGGGATTTCCTTCAGAGAAGAACTTTTGTCCTTTCAGCCTGATGCCCAGCCCACGGTTCTAGTTTCATCATTTCCTCAGGGCAAGATGGGAACTATTATCTAAATTCTTTATCCTTTTTGTAGATAAAGAAACTGACACCTTCAATGTTTTGCAATTAAGGAGTGGGGCAGAATATAGTCACACCTGTGTCTGTCTGGCTTCAGGGCTCAAACTCTGCCTTGCGGAGCTTCTTAAATGTTTCCTTAGAAGCATGTCCAAGGTTCCTAGGAGCGCCTACGGGGGCAATAACCTGGAGTTCTTGGCTTTACACTGGGTATTTCTTTGGGTGCTTTGGCTTCAGTTTTAACAATGTTGTGTCCTTTGCAGTTTACTTTACCATAAAAATGTTTGAATGGTAAAAATCATCCTTTAAATTATGCACTGTCAAATAACATTGATGATCCAGCAAGATGCCTGGCATTTAGCCTTTGGCCTTGTCTTCCCCCTGGCACACTGCTGGATACCCTCTGGTGGGGGAAGCTTGGCTAATAAATCCTCAGGTTTTCAAACCCCATTGTCTTGACCATGTCAGCTCAAGAAAGGGGTGGAGGGGGTGGGAGGGTCTTCCAAGTGCCAGGTTCCCTGGTCTGAGGCTGCAGACAGCCTGACAGGCTGCCCAGCAGGAAGGCTGGCAGGAGAGGAGCCCTCTCCCCAGTGAATAGGTGTAAGCTGTCACCCAGGGCCCAGGAGGGGTTGAGGAAGCAAATGCCTTTCCAAGCTCCTGTCCCTCCTCTCTGTCTCTTTCTCCCCCTCCTCCCACCTCCCTTGGCAAAGCAAACAACCCACCCCGCCCCCACCTCATGGAGAGTTCAAGGAGAGCTTGCTGGCTGCTCCCTGGCTTCAGACACCAACTCTCCTCTTTCTGGTTCCCCAGAGAGTGGCACAGTGGCCTGAGTACCTGTCTCCCACTGGGAATGTGAAGGGCACCTGGGCAGGTCCGGGAGCTCATCCACAGCAAGGGCTCAGGCAGTGGCGCTCCACCAGGCTAGACTGAACCCCACGGGAAGCGAGGGATGCTTTTCCTTCTCTGCCCGCTCCCTGCCAGCCCCCTCCCTGCCCCTTTGTGCTGTCCTGTCCCCTCTGGGCTCTCCAGAATGCATGGCCCTGCCTCTCCAAATGCTTCTCCATTTTCTAACAGGGGGCTGCCAAGGATTGGAGGGAAGCTCGATTGAGTCCGGTGTGTCGGGGAAAGACTTCCCAGAGGAGGCAGAGAGCCGGGCAGGCCATACTGGAGGGGCGCCGGGGCCCTGGTACTCTTTGGGAGCTGGGGAGTGACCCGATCTGACTCGGGAAGTGCCCAGCCCACGGTAGGGCGCAATCCCCCGCGCGGCGCCTGGCGCAGCGCACTCCGTCGGGTCCCTCCTCCCACGCCCGTCCTGGGCGACTCCCAGCCCGCCAGGCCCCAGATGCGGGTGTTTGTTCCAGAAAACTTTCCCCGGCGGCTCTCACTGAGCATGCTCGGCGGCGGGGCGGGCCTGGGGTCCGGAAGCTCCGGAGACTCCGCCGTGCCAGCCACTTTGGAGGTCGCCGTCCCGGCAGGCGATGAGCCCCGCTGGCTCTCGGGGGCGCGCCGCGTGGATGCTGGCTGGGGGCCTCCTGGCCATGGCCCTGGCGCTGGGGGGCAGAGGCTGTCTCCCCGCGGGCCCGCGTCCCCTCCGGGGCCCCCTCGGCGCACAGCCGCCCCCGGATTCTCCCGCGCCTTGGGCAAGCCTGGGGACCCCTCCTGGGCCGAGCGGCGCGGGGTCCCAGGAGACCGCGCAGGTAAGGAGGGCCCGCCCCCAATCACGGGTCTGACTCGGTGGCTTGGCTTTGTCTACTCTGGCGGCGAGGAGGCCCCTTGAAGGCAAAGAATCAGGAAGGGAGGTCCCTGTGTGTATCCCGCTTGTGGCCAGAAAACTTCCAGGAAAGGCGGAGACTTTCTTCGCCTGTGGCGGCTGCGGGCTTGGACTTTACCTGCTGCCCAGGTTCGAATCCACTCTGCATCCTATCCTGTGAGCTCTGTGACCTACGGCAAACCAGTTCGCGTGCCTCCATTTCCGATCTGTAAAACCGGGCCATTGCAGCGTCGGCCCCCGAGGGTCCTAGTGCTCTAGATGCGTTGCTGTGCGCAGACCGTCTTGCTAGGCAAGGCCTGGGCCAGAGGGTAGGGGCTGTGAAAAGAAGAGGTGGGGTTATTGGCTGGGCTTTTAGGTGACTACACTCTCCTGGCCCTCTCTCTGTGGTCCCAAACTTGGGATCCTCTTAAGGGAGACTCTGCTCCCTTTCTGTCCCGTATTGTCTAGAGAAATACTGTGTCAGTGCACTGAGCTTTAAAAAGGCCAATGACAGACCATTTCCACAGGGTCTTTTTACTTGCATCTGCCCTGTGAGGTGGGAAGTCTCTGGCCTGTTTTGCAGGTGGCAAAAGCAAGGCTCAGGGAGCCGTGTCCCCAGGCCTGTCCTGTGCCCACGTTGAGAGCACGCACTCCTGGCCTTATCTGCTTTGAACATGCTCTTCCCTCTGGGAAGCCATGCTGCACATCCCGGCTGACATTTAACAGGGACATTTAATAGGGACAGTGCCGGCTGGGAAGGGCCTGAAGCCATCTAGGACCCAGGTGAGCCCAGGGCACCTCTCTTTCAAGGGCCACGCTTGCTCTTGCAGGAACCCAAGAATGAGCACCTCACCCAGGCCCAGTTCCTGCCCTTGCCTGTTCTTGTCCGGGGGCCAAGCCTCCTTCCTCACTTTGGGGCTGTCTCAGGTGGTCGTTCTGTGTGCAGGATAGGCCCTGGGCCTTGCGGGTCCCTGCGGTGGCCGCTTGCTCTCCCTGCCACAGGGGGCAAGTCACAGCCCACAGGGCCTCACTTGCCTTTCTGAACAATGGTGTAAGAGGCCTCTCCAGCGCACTTGTTAGGTGTTCCCATGAGATTATTTGAAGCCTTCACTCATGTCTCCCTCCTTCATTCACTTCTTCACTCAATTTATTACACCTGTTTATTGCACCTTTTGCTGAGTCCCATGCTGAGTAAAATGCCTCATTGCACACGGTGACCAGGTGCTGTGAGGAGGAGGATGGGAGCCATAAGGTTGGGGGGGGGTGTCACTTAATTTGGGAGACCAGGAGGAGGAAAATTCAGTTGAGACTTGAAGGGTGAGTGGGTTTAGGCAGGGAAAGAGTGGGGAGAGGACGTCCCAGGTGGGCTGGGCTTGGCGCATTCCGGGTCTCTGGCCTGGTGCTGCTGAGACGTCTCTTCACGGTGAGAACATCACCGCATTGTTCCGGCTGTCTGTCTCCTTTGCTGGACTGTGAGTTCCTGTGGGCAGGGTTTTTATCTTCTTTCATTGCTTCATTTGATGCTTACTGAGAATGCCTCCTATCCCACAAGGGTTCTTAGAGTGGGGTCTGGGGACTCCCGGAGTCACTGGACCTCTTCGGGGGGCCGCGGAGTCAGCGCCATTTTCACAGTAATGCTGAGACGTTATTTACCTTTTCCACTTTCATTTTCTTGCAAGTGTGCAGTGGGGTTTCCAGAGGGGACATGAAGTGTGATATTGCAGCAGATTTAATGCAGAAGCAGACGTGAGAATCCAGCTTCTTCCATTAGTTCAGACGTAGATGAGATTTGCAAAACAATGTCAATCTTCTATTCTTTTTTATTTTGGAAAATGTTATTTTTCATGAAGTGTGCTATTTATGTTAATATACGATGGGATTATCATTCTTATTTAAAATGAATTAATAGACATTTAAAAATAATCTCTCTCATTTAAATACAGTAAATATTGGTAAATATAATCTGCACACACAAAAGCTCTTTGGAGTCTTCAATAACTGTTAAGCACGTAAATGAGTCCTAAGACCAGCGAGTTGAAGAATCACTGCTCTATAGCAAGGGCTGTCTGACGCCCCTGGGATTTAGAGATGAAAGAAACCATCTGCACCTTTGAAAGATAAATACATGTTTCAGAATAAGTTCCTTTCATAATTTGCATCACTTTATAATGCTCATAGCATCATTTTGTTGTTCTTTTACTCAAAATACCGAACAACAGTAATTCAGGTTGGTTGTGACGGCAAGTTCAGTGTATTGGATGTGTCTCAAGTTTGGTGAATTTATAGAAAATAACTAAAATAATAATAATAATAATAACAAAACCAGCCAGATACCATGTGACATTATGTGATATATTGCATATAGATTCAAAACTGTAGCCTTGGAGTTCCGAGTTGGGGAAGCCAATACTGAAACACTTTATGAGACTTGGTCAGGAAAGATGGGGGTCTTCGGGGGCTGCTCTGCTTCCCCTTGTCTTTTAATGGCTGGAGCCCCCAGGGCTCAGTGCTGGGCTCTCTTCTCTCCTCTGTCAACACTCACAGCCTTGGTGATCTACCCACTGACAGCTCCCAAATTCCAGTCCCCGCAGAGGCCTTCTCAGGCTCCTGCACAGGTCTACCTGCCTACCCCACAAGGCCCCTGGAGGCTCACAGGACCTCAGAGGTCATGCCCCGGTGCAGAGCCTGATCCCAGCTCTCTCCTCCCTTCCTGCCAGTGGCACCTCTGCCTTCCCTTTTGCTGGGCCCAAAAGCCTTGGCACCGTCCTCACCTCCTTTCTCTACACCTCACATTCTGTCAGTCTGCCAGTTGCGTGGAGTCTTTTTTCCAAACATATCCAGAACCAACGCAGTTCTCCCTCTCTCTGCCGCCACCATCTGGGTCCAAGTTCCTGTCTCCTCCCCGGGGGCCCCGTGGAGCCTCCTGACTGCCCTCCCTGCTTCCGCCCTTGTCCACTTCTCAACAGAGCCGCCAGCGTGTCCCATCTAACACAGCCACCTCATGCCGCTCCTCATGGGGTAGCCCACCGTGATTTCCTGTTGTACTCAGAGCAGAAACCGAAGTTCCCGAGGTGACCTAAAAGTCCCTACGTCACCCTGTTACCACTCTGACTGCATCTCTTGTGTCTGGCCCCTTCACACAGATACCCTGGCCTGCTTGCTACTCCTTCGACACTCTCAGCACACCCCTACCTCGGGGCCTTTGCATGCGGTGTTCCCTCTGCATGATGGAATGCCCTCGCCCCGGGAGTCCCCGTGGCCCCTTCTTTCCACACCGCTCTGTTTAAAATGGCAGCCCAGGACTCTCTGCCCTCCTTTTGTTCTCTGTGTCTCTCTACTGCCCCTGTCACCTTCTGGTATACTATGTACAGTAGGCACTATTTTGTTTATAATTTTTCTAATTGGTGTCTTGAGAGTAAGGACATTTTGTGTCATTTGGTGATGTATCCCCATTTTCAAAATAGCACATAGTAGGTGATCAGAAACACCTGTTGAATGATGAGTGAAAGTGAAGTAGCAGGCTGGCACAAAGTGGCAAGGCAGTGGCTGGGGGCGGAACACTGGGCTGGGCGTCTGGAAAACGTGAATTCTAGTCTCTGCCCCACCGTTACTAGCTGTGGACACTTGGCCATTTCATGCATCAATTTATAAATATTTATTGTGTACGTTTGATGCTTCTGTGCCGGCCCTGGAGCAGAGCAGTGAACACGACGCAGTCCCTGCCCTCACAAAGCTGGGGCTCAGGCCAGCTCTGAGCCCCACTTTGTTCATCTTCAGAGTGTTACTTCTCAGCATTATGGCAGAGATGGTAGTAATAATAGTAAGGATATAGTAACAATAGCAGTGATGACAGTTACAATGATATATAGTAACAGTAGCAACGTATAATAACAGTAGTATTATGTTTACTAAGTCTTTGTAATACTATGTGCTGGGCACTATGCTGAATGCTTTATATATATTATCTAGTTTAATCCTTTAAAAATCCTTATGAGGAAGGTATAATATCCCCATTATATATCAGGAAACTGAGGCCACAGTGGTTCCAGTGGGGTGAGGTTGCCCACCCAGATTCTTTACCCCAAAGCACTCAGTGGCCAGGTTCTACAAGAAAATTCTCTGTAAACTTGAGCATAGATGTTACGGTGAAATAATAGGCAATTACAGTATTTTCCCAGATGGTCTAAAAGGGCGCTGACCACTACACTAGCCACTGGCCATATGTGGCCACTTAAATGTAAACCTTTCATGTCCTCAATGGCCCCAAGTGGCTAGTGGCTACCATATTGGACATTCCAGAGTCTAGAACATTCCCATTACTGCAGACAGTTCTACTGGAAGTTCCCTGGACGAGGAGGAGGCAGTGAAGTGGTGAGCAGGGACGAGGCCGGAGGCAGTCATTCACAGTGGCTCTGGAGGGCCTTCGAGGTGCCAGGCTCTGGTCTAGGTACTTGGCATACAACAGGACAAGACAGACCAAGACCAGTCCCTGCTCTTGAGGAGCCTGCATTCTCGGAGCAGGCGACAGTGTGTGATCGTGTTGCTGTGTGGCGTGGCAGTTGGTAGCTGGGGCTGTGGAGATGGGCACAGTGTGCAGTGGACTGGGGGGGTGGTGGGGGCACTTGCTACCTGGGCAGGTACATGGGGAAGGTGCCTAAGGAGGTGACAGCTGAGTGGAGCCCTGCGTGGAACAAGGGATGGATACGGCCACTTCTGGGAAGAGAGCTTTCTGGTCAGGACCCTGGCTTTTGTTCCGAGTAAGGTGGGACGCTGTGGGTGGGCGTTGACCAGGAAAGTGACCCGCTCTCGGCCTTGCCAGGCACCCCAGGCAGGTGTGAGAACAGCAGAGGTGTAAGTGGGAGACCCAGCGAGAGGTAGAGGCAAGGCCGGGCAGACTGTGGAGGGACCTGGATGGGGGATGTATTTTGAAGGTGGAGCCCATGGAATTTGCTGGGGTTGACTGTGGGCTGAGAGAGAGAAGAGAGGAATCAGGGACAAAGCCAAGGAGTTTGGCCTGAGCACATGAAGGAACAGAGATGCCACGGCCTGATGTGCACAAGCCTCGGAGGAAATCAGGGGTGTTTCTGTCTTGTTGAGTTGGACGTGTCTCTTCCGTCTGCAGTCCCCAACCCCAAGGCCGTGGCCGAGGACTGGGCTGTGGCCTGTTAGGAAATGGGCTGAGCATCCCCACCTGAGCCCTGCACCCCTCCCCCCACCCAAGGACACCCCTCTACCCCCACCAGTCATTGGAAAAATTGTCTTCCATGAGACTGGTCCTTGGTGCCAAAAAGGTTGGAGACCACTGTCTTGGGCGTCCCAGTCCGGATGCACAGTAGAGTGTTGGGTGGGTAAGTCTGGATCTGGGGGTAGACATCTGAACTGGAGAGTTTCACTGGGCGGTGGTCAGTGTGAATGGCTCAGAGGAGCTCACCCTGGGAGTGGGTCTTGATTGGAAGGAGTGAGATCCGAGGGCCCGGCCCTGGAGCAGTCCCAGGACTCGTGGAAGACAAAGGGGTCCGGGGAAGGAGGTGGGGAATGTGTGGCCGGCGTGAAGGGAACCGGGACTATGACCGAAAGGTCAAGGGAGGAGAGTGTTTCAGGAAAGGAGAAAGGGCTCACCATGGACAGCAGAATAACGGCCTCCACAGATGTCCACGTCCTGACCCCGGGACCCGTGGATATGTAAGGTTGCAGGCGATGGGGACTTGTCATTGTAGGTGGGATTCAAGTGCTTAATCAGCTGACCTTAACACAGGAGCGTATCTGGGATTATCCGAATAGTCTCGGTGTAGTCACAAGGGGCTTCAAGTGTGGAGGAGGGAGGCAGAAGAGAGAGCCGGGGGAGATGTTGGAAGAAGGTCAGCGAGAGGCAGTGAGGACTCCACCCGCTGCTGCTGGCCTCGGAGATGGTGCAGGAGCCGTGAGCAGGGGCTGTGGCGCCTGCAGAAGCTTAAAAGGGCCGGAGACAGACTCCCCCCTGGAGCCTCGGACAGGAGCACAGTTCCGCCGGCAGCCTGACTTCAGTCTGATGAGGCCTGTGCCGGACATCTGACCTCTAGAGCTGTCAGAGAATAAATTTGTATCGTTTTAAGCCACTAGATTGGTGGCAATTTGTTACAGTGCCCGCGGGAAGCGAGCACAGGCACATAGCCAATGCTGCGGGTAAGTGTGTCCAGTGGGAAGGGGAGCTGGCCATTTAGCGGGGCCTTAGGGTGGCTGTGGTGACCTTGCCGGGAGCTGTGTCACCTTGGAGAGAGGGATAGCAGGGAGGGACAGGGTAGCGTCGGAAGGTGATGTCGGCTGGCACCTGGCATGGTCCCTGCGGAAGCAGGCCGCTCAGAGCCTCCAGAGAGGCCCCTCCCCAGTCTGGGGACTGCAAAAAGGACACGAATGGGAGACGTCCAGGTGTGGGACCGAGGCTTCCCCGTGACGGTCAGCCTGGGTCCCTTGCTCCCTGGGACCCTGCCCCTTCCTCCTGAGTGACAGTGTCGCTGTAAGGAGAACTTCATCCCTGGGTGATGTCGGGGGCCAGGTCTGCTTTGCCGGACGTGTGACGCCTAGCACAGTGCTTGGCCTGCAGCAGGTGCTGGCTGGAAGCATGGATGGAAAGTTCCAGGGGGCAGTCCGGACGTACCTTTGTGTGGTGTTGATGCACCGTAGCGCCGTATCTGAACACCACTGTCCACATCAGAGAACCCCACTGATGTATTTGTTCTTAATTCATAGACTTTGTTTTTTAGAACAGGTTTAGATTTATAGAAAAATTGAGCACATAGTTCAGAAAGTTCACAGGTATCTCCTCCCCGCCCACGGTTTCCCCTGTCATTAAACATGTATGAGTATAGTATGTTTGTTGCAGTTAATGGACCAATATTGGTAAATTATTATTAAAGTCCGTAGTTCATTCAGATTTCCTTAGTGTTTACCTAATGTCCTTTCTCTGTCCTGGGGTCCCATCCAGGGTCCCACCTTGCGTTTAGTTGTCACGTCTCCTTGGACTCCTCTTGGCTGTGGTGGTTTCTCAGGCTTCCCTTGTGTTTGGTGCCCTTGACCTTGACCTGAGGAAGCCTCTCAGGTACCCTGTAGGCTGCCCCATTCTTGGAGTCTGTCCGGGTGCATGCTGTCAACATGACTCACCGCTGTTGGTGCTGACCAGGGTCACCTGGCCACAGCGGTGTTTGTCGGGCTTCGCCGTCGTGAAGTTACCATTTCTGCCCCTTCTATACAGTCCTGTGCTGCATAATGACGTTTCAGTCGATAATGGATTGTGTAGACAAAGGTGGTTCCGTAAGATTATATTAATAATACCATATTTTTACTGTGCATTTTCTTTATTTTTTTGAGATAGTCTCACTTTGTCGCCTGGCTAGAGTGCCATGGTGTCATCATAGCTCACAGCAACCTCCAACTCCTGGGCTCAAGCGATCCTCCTGCCCCAGTCTCCCGAGTGGCTGGGACTACGGGCACACACTACCACGCCCGGCTAATTTTTTCTATTTTTAGTCACCCAGCTAACTTTTTCTATTTTTTAGTAGAAACTGGGTCTCACTCTTGCTCAAGCTGGTCTCAAACTCCTGACCTCAAGCAATCCTCCCGCCTTGGCCTCCCAGAGTGCTAGGATTACAGGCGTGAGCCACTGTGCCCTGCCTATACTGTACGTTTTGTATGTTTAGATTTGTTTAGATATGCAAATACTCACCACTGTGTGACAGCTGCCTCCAGTATTCAGTATGGTGCATATTCCCATAGTGCAGGTTTGCAGGGCAGGAGCAACAGACTGTGACGTGTAGCCTGGGTGTGCAGCAGGCTGTACCATCCAAGTTTGTGTTAAGTGCACTCTGTGATGTTCACATGATGACAGTATTGTGTAACAGTGCATTTCTCAGAGGTGTCCCGGTGTTAGGCGATACAGGATTGTGCTATGCTTGCTGGAGGGAAGTTCTGTGCACAGCCTGGCTGTGTGTTTTTATCATGACATTTTTTCCTGCCAAGTGGCAGTAGGGACTTGCTCGGTCCATGTAAGCACGTTACAGCAGTTTCTGGCAGATGGATGTGTTCTCTTGGGGAAGATGCTTTTCTCTGCCTTGTAGAAGACACTTCATGGGCCAGCAGTTGTCCCAGGCACACCCATCTGTCCAAGGATGCTTCCGGGGACGGTGTTCACCTCAGGTGTAAGGGGCCTGGAAGCCAAAACTCCAAAGGAAGAATCCCGCAAAGCAGCCCTGTGGCCGGGCTCCCATTGCTGGGTGCCTGTTACTGTTGTTGCAGTGACCCGTGGGCATGTGCTCCTCATGACAAGAAATGAAGCAATATAGGCGGCATGCAAAATAGTCTTCCTGTCCCTCCTCCACCCACACCACACTGCCCCCAAGTGGCCAGTGTGAACACTTCACTATGTCCATTTCTAGGCTTTAAAAAATAGTATAGTGTTATATTTCCATTATATTACTAAATATATAATTGTAGATTAAATTTATAAAGATTAGTATTAAATTGCAGAATATACAAATATATTGAAGATATAAATATATGTGTAAGATAAATATAGTTATTAAATATGACCAAATATGTAAACATCCTATTTTTATTAAATGAGATCATATTATTTATAATTTTGTGACTTGGAGATTTCACTTGATATATCTTAGAGTTCATTCTAGGTAAATATAGATTTGCTTCGTTTATTATTTATTTAGTTTTGTTTTTAATTGTAGTAAGATGCACATAACAGAATTTAGCATCGTAGCCATTTTTAAGTGTGTGGTTTACAGTGTTAAGCAGATTTACATAGCTGAGCATCCAATCTCCAGAACGCCTTTCCTCTTGCAAAAGTCAAACTCTGTCCCCATTAAATTAAACAATTCCCGACTCCCCTCCCCCAGCCCCTGGTAACCACCGTTCTACTTTTTGTCTCTATGAATGTGACTACTTTAGGGACCTCATATGAGTGGAATCACACAGGATTTGTCCTTTTGTGACTGGTTTATTTCACTTGGCATAATGCCCTCAAGGTCATCCCCGTGGTAGCACGTGTCAGAATTTCCTTTCTTTTCCAGGGTGAATTCCGTTGTATGGATAGACCACATTTTGCTTATCCATTCATCCGCTGAGGCACACTTGGGTTGCTTGCACTGTGGCTGTTGGGAATCACGCCGCTGTGAATGGGGATGTGCAAACATGTCTTCAAGGCCCGGCTTTCCGTTATTTTGAATGTGCACCCAGAAGTGGAATTGCTGAATCATGGCGCTTCATTCTTTTCAATGGCTGCATAGTACTCCGTAGAATGTTTGTACCACAATTTTTTGTTTCTAATAGGATTCTTTAAGCTGCCCGTGACATAAACCCCACATGAACAAGCTGAGGCCAAAAAGTTGGCTTCATAAACTAGGAATTTGGGGGGCGGGGGTGGTGAGGCTGGTTGGGTCTAGCTGTGTCAGTTTTCCCTCATCCTCTCGCCTTCTGCCTGTCTCCTCATCTGTGTCTGCATTTGCCACCACGCCATCTGCGTGTCTGCATGAGTGGATGCTGTGTTCTCTCCCTGGGGGTCGGCCTCCTCCGTGCCAGTGTGGGTGGGCTTACATCACCCCAGCAGAGCTGCCCTGGCCAGAGCTGTGTCCAGGGGCCTGGAGGCCTGGAAGGAGTGGGCCTGAAACACACAGTACTCCTGTGGCCATGGAGCTGGGCTTATTCTCCAAGTAAGTCCGCAAAACGGACACAGGGAGGCTCTCCAGGTGAACGAAGACAGTCGCCACAGCTTGTCCTATCTGTGCCGTCTAACCCCATGCATTCCCACATGAGGGCTGCGTGAACTGTGGCGGTGTGAACTAGCTGTCGGAACTGGGCCCCACAGCCAGGCCTGAGTGTCCCGCTCAGCTCTCACGCGATCCTGTCTTCTTCCACGGCCTGGAAACCAGGGAGCACATACGGGGTGAGCAGACCAGCGCCGGGCTGCCTGCGTGCAGAGCTCGGCTGTGCCCTGCATCCCTGAGGGACCTGGAGTGAGTTACCTGGTTACCTGGGTCTGGGGGCACTACTGTACAATAAGGATAACGCTTCACTGGGTTCCGTGGACCACACAGCACAGGGCCTGGCACGCGGAGGGGGCTCCATCCAGGGCAGCTGGTGTTACTGTTATTGTTATTATTCAGCAGAGAGATCTGGGACTTTCTAGGGCCCAGCATCTCACATGGATAGAGTGGAAGGGTTTGGTTGGGCTCCGTTTGGACACATTTTCATCACTAAATGAGGCCCAGCAGGCTGGGAGGAGGCTTTGAGGTCACTTTTCAGAAGAGGGATCTGTCTCAGAGAGGCTGAGAGCCTTAGCCAAGGACGCACAGCGAGTGAATGGTTCCAGCTAGAGCCCAGTCCTCTCCACTTCCTGCCACTCTGGAAACTTGCAGGATCTTGGGAATTCCGGGGCTTGGGTTTATCCAAGGTCACAGGGTTCATGAAAAGCAGACATGAGATTCGAACCCAGGCCTGTCTGACCATGAGACATTCCAGCCACGTGGTGCTGCCTCCTAGACAACTCCCAGAAGCGCGGCTGTGCCTGAGCCGACACTTCCCGTGGGAAAGAGGAGGCAACCCCCGTGCTCAGGAGCGGCGGGACGGGTGAGGTAGAATGGGACACTGTGACCTTCTGGATGAAAGTGCATTCCTCTCTGCGTGAGCCATTTACAAAAGTTACTTTCAACCGCTTCCTACGAGTATGTTTTTCAGTTAATGATTTTGTGCCGTTTGAATTTTTCAGGACTTGCCCTGCATGATTTGGTCCAATGTGGAAAGCTCTCACTTTAAGACTGCAGGTAAATTTTTCTTCTGGTTGATTTTTCCTTGTTTTGACCATGAAAGCCTTCTCCCTCCCGCTCCCTCCCACTGTGCTGCCCTTTCAACGTCTCCCTACCGTGGGCAAACAGGTTGCTCCCTGACCTTTCAAAGCTTGGGTGGCCTGTCCCCTCCCCAAAGCTGGCTGGAGTGTAGTGCCCAGGCTAGGTGGGCCTGCCTGGATTCCCCTCTGAAGGAATCCGGTGAGTAAAACGCAGGATGTGTGGCTTGGATGGGTGTATTACTCCCTGTGGCTGCCGCGTGGCATTTAACTGGCCCGTCAGACAGCCCTGTCTGATTGGCATCCTGACCACATTCCCAGGCCAGGGGGACGGAGGCCCCGAGAACTTAGCTGACCTGTCCAGGGTCCCACAGCTGGTCAGCGACCAAGCAGCGTTCGCTCAGGAGAACTGATGGCCCAGCCGGGACCGTTTAAGTGGCATTTCTGTGCTTTACACATAGTGCTTATGAATTTTCCAAATATACTGATGCAGATCAATATATTCTAGAGAGAGCCATTTCACGCTGGATGGCTCAGCAGGCATTTGTGCCTGGCCATGCACGGATCCTCCTTAGAGGGGTGGTCGGCAGCGCCCGCCAAGAGCTCTCTCTGCAGTAGGCAGGTGCTCCGAAGGACCTGATGAGGTGAAGCTGACTCTGCTCGCGTTAGAGTTAAGGAAAGGGAGGCACAGAGAGGTGAGGGGATACGCCCAGGACTCGTGGCTGGAGGGGCAGCACCAGGACGCACACACAGGGCTGTCTGCTGCCATGTGGGTGGGAGTCGCCCAGGGACCACCCTTGCCCAGTGCCTCTGACTCCTGGGCGGGGCCCCACACTCCAGACGGGGAGGCCACACTTTGAGAAACACTCTTCTTAGGCTCTGCAGCTTCCTGAAGAGCATGTGTCATTTTCCTGGCAAAGAGATTATAGAACAGCCATTCATTAATTCGTTAACTCATTTCACTTGTTCAGCAAGCATTTCCAGGTGCCTTGCGCATCCACGCTGTCTGCTCTGGGTCTTGGCTGTCCTCTGCATCGTATGACATGTGTGTTGCTGTTTTGCAGCAGGAGCACCACTTGGAACGAAATTCAACAAGAAAATTGAAGTCTTTATCCCACTCCCGACTTCTGCAGCCTCCAGTGGGCCATGGACTCATTCCCTGTTTGCTTTTATACCGCCATGGCCTACGAAGACCTTATTTAAAAGAGAGTCTCCTGTAATACGCCACCTGGTAGGTAACAAAGATACCTCAGGTTGGGAAGAAACCAATTTTGAGCCAACAGTGTATAAAATGTCACAGGCTTGTGTTCTTCAAAAAAGCCCATTCCTCCTCTTTCACGAAATATAGTTATCATCGGGAAGTAAATCCATTTATTTTCCTGAAGTGTCATTCCTGCTGTACGACATACAGTGTTTGGTTGGCCGGGAGGTTTGAGTCAGAGCCTTAGGCTGCCTGGTCGGTGTTTCTAAAGCAGGGCGGGGTCTGCTTTAACCAGACCGGTTCATTGCGGCTGTCGAAAGATGCTGCTGCCCATCACGGCAGTGAGCATCGCACGGACACTCACCACGTGCCCAGAGCTGGGCTTCGCACTTTGAAGGCATAATCTCACTTGAGCCTCATGCTGAGTTTTGTAAATAGGTAGTATTATTATTCCCATTTTACAGACAGGAAACTGAGGGTTAGGGAAATTAAGAAGCTTGTTCCAGGTCCCACAGGTAGAATTGGCATGAGCCTAGATTTGAAGCCCCTGCTCTTACCTGCTCCTGCGTGCTGTTGCAGTTGTTTTGTGTTCTGTTTTATATGTTGGTTCCTCATGACTGTCTTTCAACGTAAGGTTTAAAGGCTTAAAATGATATGAGAACCACTGAGCTCTGCCAGTGGGCTATGATGGCCATGAACCCCTTCTTGGCCCCTTCCTAAGTGGTTATGTCAGTTTTCTGGGACTGCTGGAACAAATTAACACAACCTGGGTGGCTTGAAACCACAGACGTGCATTCCCTCGCTGTGCCAGAGGCCAGGAGTCTGAAATCAAGGTGTTGGCAGGTCAGACCCCTCACAGGCTCTAGGGGAGGGTCCTCCCTGCCTCTTCCAGCTCCCAGACGCTCCAGTCTTCCTAGGCTCTGGCTGCGTCGCTCCACGCTCTGCCTCCATCTGCGCTTGGCCTTTTCCTCTGTGTCTGTGTCTTCTGCTCTGTGTGTCACTTAAAGGATGCTTGTCCTTGCAGGCAGGGCCCCCTGGGTAATCCAGGAAGATCTTTTTGTGAGGCCCTTAGCTTCGTCACATCTTCAGAGATCCCTTTTCCAAGTAAGGTCACATTCATAGATTCTGGGGATGCGGATGTGGACAGATCCTTTTGGGGGCCACATGGAACCCACTACAGGGATCATTGTTCTTTCCTGTCCTCTCAAATAGCAGGTCACTTGTCACCTCACATGGCAGCACCCTCCATAATCGGTTACCTCCTCTGCATTTATTGCTCAACTAATTGTATTTATCAATTATTGTTTACAAGCTGCTCTCTGAGGGTCAGGATGGAGGCCAGGTCTCTGCTTGAGGGCCCTGGCGTGCGAGACAGGCGTTAGGGTAGGTGCGGTGGACGGAAAGCCGACCAGTTCGGAGGCCTGAGTCAGCGTCCTCTGGAACACCGCTTCCCTCTGTCTTTGCTGATATTCTGCGTGAGGAGAGAGTCACGCTGCAGAGGGGATGTGTTGTAGAAGGATCAGGGCATTTGGAGACGCAGGCCTGGGTAGAGTCTCAAGCGTCCTGCCTGTGTGACCTTGGGCAAGTGAGTTAACCTTTCTGAGCCTTAGTTTCCTCATCTCTAAAATGGGAGCGATAGAATTCGTGTATGTAAAGCGGTGGGTCCAACGCCAGCACTGGGTAAGTGACAGCCGTTGTTACGATTGCGAGTGTCACTGAGGGCTGCCAGGGTCTGACTCGGGTCCAGCTGGTCACACTGCAGGCGGGCAAGGCAGAGAGCGGGCAGCGCGTCAGCCCAGCCAGCAGAGCCTAGGGAAGCTTCCTCCGCAGGGTGAGGGTCCAGTTTGGTTTACAGGATGCGCATTGATACCGCGGGGGCCGGGGCCCTGGGCTTGGGGGTGATGGCGGGGGCAGAAATGAACACATCCTGGTTGTGATTACGGGGGGAGCGGAAGCCTGGGGTGCCCAGGGCTGCAGAAGGCTTGTCCCTGACGGGCGAGCCCTGGCCTCCCTCCGTGGCCTTTCCTCAGGGGCCGTTGCAGGGCTCCAGGGGGCCGGAGCGGGGGCTTCTCTGTGTCGGCAGTGGATGGTGGAGGCAGCCCACGGAGGGGCCACCCCGGCGCCCTGCCCTTCCTTCCCTCGGTCCCCACTGTGCTGTGGCTGGTGCACTAAGGCAGCCCACATCCGGGAGGACAGGGCACGCGCTCCAGTCCCCCACCAAGCCATGTCTTCACCCTCTGCTCACGTTCCTCTGGCTCGTGTGTCAGCTCTGGTTGGCCGAGTCCCTGTGACAACCGGTGTCCTCACCTGTGCCAGGAACACCCCGCGGGGTCGTCTCATGTCCACATTCTTTTCTCATGGTTTTAATTTCCAATCTTTTAATGCTCTTTTTAAAATAAATCAAGATTGCTTATAGATTAGCGGAAGTACTATACCCTCCTATTAAAAGTTCATCGTATTGTATTTTTTAAAAAGTATGGATAGCATGAACTATTTTCATTTTCTAATAATTTCTGTATTTTATTGTAGGATAGGGACCTTTCAAGAGACGTTCAAGGGACTTCTGAGAATGGAGTAATTTTTCAGAAATGTGCACTGGTAAGTTTCTGTAGGTGGCTTGTACTTGAAGGGAAAATAATTGGATTTTGCCCAAATCATGTTAGTAGAGTCACGTATTTAAGAACTGGCAAGTCATGGGCTCACCGACCCATGTCTAGACGCGTGAGTGGTGAAATAAACAAGGGATCTGGTATCTTACATGGCAAAGCCAGGACTGAGATTTTTTGTTTTTGTAACAAGTAATTGTCAGTGAAAATCTACAGGGATCATTTAGAACGAGAAAGAAAGTGTGATATATTTTCTTTCAGATTATGAACATTAATATGGTCCCTGGCAGTTTAAAAAATTTGCTGAAGGTCTTGTAGGTCTTTAATCTTATTAATCCTGTGAGGTGGTCGTTCACATCACCCTCCTGTCAGGGGTCCCTGACACCACCCTCGGGCTCGGTGACTTGCTTCTGGGATTCACAGAGCTCAGAAGAGGCGTGACGCTCACAGTTAGAGTTCACTACGGCGGAAGGACACAGACTAACGTCGGCAAAGGGCCAAGGTGAGCGGGGCAGAGCCCAGGAGGGACCAGGCCCAAGCTCCCGCTGTGCTTTCCCAGCAGGCAGCGCCGACCGTGCTCGGCTCTCCAGCGGTGACGTGTGACGGCACACGAGGACACTGTCAGCCAGGGAAGTCCTCCCAAGCCTTGGTGTCCAAGGTTTTCCTTGGGGTTCTGTTTCCTGGGCGACAAGCCCCTGTGAGACTGGCCTCAGCTACTCAGCGTCCAGCTCCTCCAGAGGTCGTGTCGCTCTAGCGTGGCCCAGGGCACGCCCCACAGCTCACACTGTTGGCATCAGCCATCTGGTGAGGTACAAGTCCCCAGATACGCAAAAACACTAACGAGGCAGGATGTTCTACTGGCTTCAGAGGCTGTCTCCCAGGACCTGGTCGAGGGCCATCCCTTCTCGGGGTGCGGCGGGTTTGGACAGCCCAAGTCTGCTGAGTTAATGCCTCACCGTGCCACCCTCGTGTCACCGCAGGTCCTCCGCTACCCTGGTTTCCCTCCTGGATGCAAGCAGTGTTGGCGGTTTCTTGTATGTCCTTCTAGAGATGTTTTCTGCCATGTGCATGCAATCATGAGTGTGTGTGTACATGGGTGTGTACATACATGTACCTTCCTCCTCTCCCTTTATACATGGTTGGCAGCATACTACACATACAGTTCTGAAACTTACGTTTTTCACTTCTGATATTCCGGAGCTCACTTGTCTTGGAACACACGTTGCTTCCTTCCGTTCTCTCCAGCTCCTGCGTCTGTTTCAGCAGAGCTAGGGGGAAGGGGTGCAGGGCTGGTGGGAGACAAGCTGGAGAGGGGAGCAGGGCAAGGGAGCAGACCCAGGTGGCGATGCTGCCACGTGGGCTGCTGGGCGGCTTCCAGCCACGGAGCCACTCACGCGCTAGACAGTGCCGGAGGCCAGCGCGCAGCCCGGCTAGTTCCTGGAGATCGTGTGGCCGTCAGGGCCCCTCGGCAGGGCTCTGGGGCTGGGGCTGACTCTCCAAAGTTCCTGGGTCCCAAAGCGCCACTGTTTGCTTTTCTGCGTGACAGTGATTATCCCATTCTGACTGTGGTTCTGCACGGGAGTGTCTTCTCATCTAAGATGCTCCGCAGGAATGATGTCACTACGTTTCAGGGTCTCAGTTTCTTTCAAATTGTCTCGAAGCAACAGCTTGGCAAGCGTGGGTCAAAACCCTCCAGGGGCCTTTGAAATCAGACGGAGCCAGAGAAATTCTCAGAACCTCTGTGAGACCGTTACTCTCCCTCTTCCCGGAGACCTGATGTGCGTCATTTTAAGAAGCTGGACTTGTCAGCAAATCTACCCTCACTCTGTCTCCCCCGGTCCTAGGTGTCAGGGCAGAGCGGGTCGCGGACGGCCCACGTGCTGCTGTCTGTTAACAACACCAGGACGGCCCTGGCAGCCAACCTCTCAGACCTGCTCTTGCTGGACAACGTCACGGGCCTCACCGTGAGGGAGTCCATCGGAAACAAGACCTCGGGCGGGCTCCAGGCGTTCAGGAGGAAGTTTCTGCAAGGTAACGGCAGAGTGTTCTCGGGTCAGGGGCGGCGGGTGACGAGAGCACTTACAGATACTGCAGGTGACGTGCTTTGCGTCGGGCACCTGCTTAAATGCCGCATGTGTGTCCACTCAATCCTCACAGCAGATCTGACTGTCAGGGTCTCAGAGAGGAGACCACCTCTCCGTATCTGTCACCCCAAAGCTGAATTTCTCATTGACGGTAGAGAGAGGTTGGATTTGGGGAAAGACTTGTGGGTTTTTAAAAACATACACTCAGTTTTTTATTATGAAACATTTGAAGCCCACACGAGGGCGGTGCCCACAGTGACCTGCCGCGCAGCCGGCACGCTGGCGACCGGAGCTGGCGTCATCAGTAGGGTGAAGAGTTTGTTTTGGGCTGTGCTGGGCCGGGAGGTGGGTGGGTGACATCGGCCTCAGAAGTGCATTCATGAGATGTTCAGGCGTGTTCACACGTGTCCAAGCATGGTCAGGCGTCTTCACTGGGGCCACCCCACTGCTTGTAGAACATGCCACCGTCACTGGTTGGCTTTCAGAGGTTCGGTTCCTGAGGTGAGCTGTCATTGGTTAATTAAGCAGGTTTGAGACCAGTTCAGGGGTTCAGTGGTTACCATGGCTTCAGAACTGGCTATTTCCCCGGGAGGGCAGAGACTTCCTTTAGTCTTAGTAGGTCCCTCGTTCACAGATGAGGAGACCAGAGTGGCTGGGAAGCTCGGCCGAGGCCAGGGCGCTGCAGGCGAGGCTGGGGTGCACACTCAGGCAGCCCGGCCGCCCTCACCCGTAGCCGTCACGCTGTTCCGCACGCGAGAGCTCTCACTGCCCCTGCACTTGGTGCTCACGGCCCACGTTGCTCTTCGGTCCTGCTGCTCTTTCCTCTGTGCCCAGATAAGGCCTCAGCGTCCTGCTGCTCTCGACAGAAGCTACCAGTGGAGCTGGCACACAAATAGTGACCTCTCCATTTTAAACATGTCATAATAATTGTTCCATGTCCCAGCTAAGAGACCTTCAGTGCTTTCCTTCCTCTGGTGATATAAAAATAAATAAATCCCCAGTTCTTCAGCTTGTGTTTGGGGAATGGAGCATGGGGCCCTGAGCAGACCACAAACTCAGTCCCAAGCGGACCTGCGTGTGACTCCCGGCCTGGCTACACAGCACCTGCACGGCTTCTGGAAAGCTCCTCATTGCTCTGAACGTCGTGTGTCCTGTGTGCACAGCAGTGCCTCGTAGAGTCATAGAGATGGAATCGGTGGGATAGTGTCTCCTGGCACAGTGCTGGTGAAGGGAAGGTGCCCACGCCCCACCCCAGCCCATGGTCCCGCAGCACCGGCTCGTAGTCCAGGCTCCTGCCATGCCCAGCCCGCCGGCGCTCCCCTCAGCGTCTGCCCGTGCCCTCGTGGTGGTTGCTTCCCGCTGACTCTGTGCGTACAGATCTCTGCTCTCCAGGGCCTGGCCTGGTATCCCCTTTCTGGGAACCCTATCCAGCCCCCTGCCCCACCGTCAGCCTCCTGCGTCCCTGCCCCCTCTGGAGCTTCCCTGCTCAGGGTCGCATGCCATTCTAAGCACTGTCCACGCATGAACTCGTGGAACTCTGCCCCAGCATGTGCCGGCCGCGCCTCTCTGAACCTCCGCTCCCCGTGCTCAGTCTCCGAACCTCCGCTCCCCGCGCTCAGTCTCTGAACCTCCGCTCCCCACGCTGCCCTGAGCATGACATTAACACCTACCTGCAAAGGTGTGGTGAGGATGAGGGAGCTGAAACATCAGGTGCAACGTGGCCTGGCCTGTGGGAAGTGCACCAGGTGTTAGCCGGTATCGTGTTATTTTTATTCTTGTTGCTATTTATGGCCCTGCCTTAGCTGGCTCTGCCTGTGAGGCTCCACGTTCCCTGCGGGCAGCGCCCAAGTCTCGCTTATCTGTGAACGCACCACTCTGCCAAGGGATGTGTCATTGACTTTCACCTTGGGGCACAGGTGACATTTTTCCTCAAAGAATAAGTAGGTAACTAGAAAGCAAATAACTATGAAATCAAATTACCAGCGAGACCTGGGTGCACTGACATTCTGATCTCGTTAACGTTGTTACTATTATTTGGTGCATTTCTTTGGAGAGAAGCAGTGTTGCTTAGGGAAAGCTGATGGCGCCAGGAGGGCTGGGCATCTGGGGGTCCCAAGCCCGGCTCCCTCTCTCAGTCTCCGTTTCTTCTTCCGGGTGCTGTCGGAAGTGACGTGTTCTCCATCCTCAGGGCACCGTGTGTGGTCAGCTGTGTTACTGTACGTGCAGCCACATGGACAGCGATCAGGGCACTGTGCCCGGGGAGGTCTGGCTACGATTACCTTCCCCCCGTTACTGTTTTCATTACTGTATCTTATCTTTATCACCTCACCTTCATTATTTTAGCCTTTATCGTTATGTAAAATCAGCTGGGCACAGTGGCATTTGTCCATAATCTCAGCTACTCGGGAGGCCGAGGTGGTGGGATCGCTTGAGCTCAGGAGTTGGAGGCTAGCCTGGGCAGCATAGCAAGACCCCATCTCTGAAAAAAAAATTAAAATGCTAAGGATTTTTAAAACAAAAATTCCAGTGATTCCTTAGGCTCAGTGCTCATTTCTCTTCTGTTCTTTATATATATTTTGAGGTCTCCATACGTTGAGAAATGAAGCATACTGTAGCACAGTGGGGCTAAAATGTAACCCCTGTCACAGAGGAAGGCAAAGTTGGAGGACAACCTTAGACGAGAACAAGGACTGGCACAGTTGGACAGGATTCCTCTCCCACTGGCCATGTCGGACCACGGCCCCAGTTCTGGAGGAGCCCCCCTCATAAGCAGGTTGGGCCCAGTGCACTGCCCACCCAAACTTACCGATCAGACGAGGTTTGCTGCCTGGTGACGGGGCAGGGTGTCCGGGAGCAAATGCACCCAGCTTCTCCCCAGTTTCCGACTCAGAGAATTCTCCCCTTCCCCTGCTCACAGGTGTGTACGAGACAAAGGGCCCCCTTGCTGCAGGTGTCGCCATGATGGTGGCCTCCCTTGGAACCTCCAAAGCAAGATGCCAGGCTGTGTCTGGGGGGCGGTGGGGCAGAGGCTGGGGGAGGGGCGAGGGGTGGGGCTGGAGGCTGGTTGAGGTGGGGCCAAACCCCTTCCCTGACGCCTGCTTCTCTCTGAGCAGTGGGAGACGCCTACGAGGTCAGCTACGCAGCCTCCCTGCAGCCCGGAGGCCTCGGGACCGGGGAGAGCCTGATGCTTCCTGCCCAGCTCACCTTTCAGAGCTCATCACTGGTATTCCCTTTTTTCCTTGCGTTTCTGTCTTGTCACTGCCATGTGAGATTGTTTTAGAGACACTGACACTTAGGGCACCAGGCTCTGGGCCCTGGAGTGTGACTCGGGTTGCCATGAACCTTAGTAACACCCACGTGATCCTCAGTAAGTTACTTAGTGCCTCTGGGCTTCACACAGGGTTCGGACGAGAACAAGTAATGGCTACGTGTTAATCCCTCATCACTGCCTTGCACAGTGTGGCACCGGCCAGTAGTTCCCATTCATGTTAGTTCTCCAGGCCGCCGTGACAAAGCGCCCCAGGCCAAGGGTCTTAGAAACCTTGAAATTTATTGTCTCACACTCCGGGAGGCTGGAATCCTGAAATTAAGGTGTCATCAGAGCTGGTCCCCGCTGAGGCCTCTCTCTTTTATCTTGCGGACCGTGTTTTTTCCCTGAGTCCTCACACCCCTCTGGGTGTCTGGGTCCTGAGCTCCTCTTCTTAGAAGGACACCAGGCAGATTCCATCAGGGCCCACCCCACTGACCTCATTTTACCTTCATGACCTCTTTCAAGGCCCCGGCTCCAAATCCAGTCACGTTCTGAGAGACTGAGGTTTGGAGCTTCAGCATGTGAATTTGGGGACACGACCTAGTCCCCACCACCACGGCTGTTAGTCTCTCCACTGCTCCCTCACCTCTCTGTGCCTCCGCGTGTGCAGGAGAGCTGGCCGCTCGCGCACCCCGGCGCAGGCTGGAGGAGACCGGCCTCGGCTTCCTTCTGTCCGTTTATTCTGGCTTCAGCCCCTGGAGAAAAGGTCTTTCCCCGATGTGGAAAATGCAGCTCAGAGCATGCCTGTGACCGCCCCAGGTCACGTGACAATCAAAATCTGGCCCTGCAGCCACCAGGCCACTGGCCCCTCCTGGGGGCTCCTTGCGACCCTGCAGCTCCAGGGCCATGTGGGGGTCCTGCTGCGATAAGGGAGAAAACCTTGGATACATTTACATAGAGTGAAAGATGCTAAAAAGGTAAAGACCAGACACAAGAAACTACATAAAGCTGTTGGAAATGACAGATCTCCCGGGAAATAAAAATTAAGTATAAAGTCAAAAAACAGAGGCCAAAGAAAGATTTAAAAAGATAGGGATAAAATGTCCCAGAAGAAATATAATACCATCAACAACCTCAGAGGACGCGAAGCCAAGTCAGTTAAAATTTCAGATAAGGCAAGAGTCAGAAACTCAGAGCAAAATGAAGCCAAAGCTTCTGTCCCGCCGGCTGGGAAGCACTGAGGTTCCAGCGGGAGGTCTGGGCGCGAGGCGGCTCCCTCAGTAGCCAGGGTGATCTTCCTCGCTCTGCCCGCCCGAGGAAGTCCTGTCTGCTACTTGGCTTGGCTCCTCCTCTGTGATACCGACTCTACCCCGTAATCCCCCACCCCGAGAACGCCAGCTCCAGGAGACCAGGGCCCTTACCTGTCCTGTCGCAGCTGTGTCCCCAGTGGCAAAACGAGAGTCCTGCACTTACCAGGTGCTCAGTAACTATTTATTGAATAAACGAATGAGCACATCAGTGAACTAACGAATCCCGGGCAACTTTTCTTTTAAACTTCTTTGAGCCTCAGGTTTCTCATCTGTAAAAAGGAGATTGTTCTGTTAATATCTCCAGTCTTCTATAGGGTTAAAGAAAATGATGTATATGTACAAATGGCCTGAAGTTTCCTTCTTTCTCTGAGCCTTTAGGACTCTCCGGGCAGTTCCATGGTCAGAGAGTGAAGGGCAGAGAGCAAGGCTCACCTGCCCACCTGAGGACTCCAGAGTTCCAGGCTTCACTAGCTGGAGTTCTAGGGCCTGCTGTTAGACCACTAGCTTCACCCCACCCAGACCATGCCGTAGAAATGAGTTGCAGAAGGCACTCGGCCAGTGTTTGCTGAGTGAATGAGTGTTGGAAGTTTGCAAGAGGCTCCTGTGCCTCGTTCTCAAATAGTTGCACCTGGTTGCACGTGTAAGTCCCTTTGGGTGACTCCCGGGCTTTTGGCTTTTTTTTTTTTTTTGTGCAGTGGCGTCATCATAGCTCACTATAACCTTGAACTCCTGGGCTCAAGTGATCCTCCTGCCTCAGCCTTCCAAGTAGCTGGGACTGCAGGTGCACCCCATGGCACCTGGCTGATTTTTAAAAATTTTTTGTAGAAATGGGTCTTGCTATGTTGCCTCGGCTGGTCTCAGACTCCTGGCCTCAAGAGATCCTCTTGCCTTGGCCTCCCAAAGTGCTGGGATCACAGGTGTGAGCCACTGCGGCTGGCCAGCTCCTGGGCTTTCATAAATTATATAAAGAAGGTCGATGTGTGTTTGGGGCTGAAAATGATCAGACCCAAAGTCTGAGTGAGACTTTTATCAATTCCATGTGAGAACACTCGATTGCTCTGCTTGTCAGCCAGTCATAAAGAGTCTTACACTACAACTGGGAAAATAAAGGAATTATTTTAAAATGCAGTATGTGTACAGGATGAAGTCCATCACATTAGTGCAGATGTTTCCAAGGCTGGGAACCACTGCCCCAGCTGTGTTTCAGAAGCAATGCAACTTCTCTGGACTTCTGTTTCCCCACCTAAAAGATGAGAGAAGTAGGAAGCCTCCCCCCAAATCTCTCGTTGTTCTGCCATTTGAGAACTGTACGAGAGTATTGGAGGGGCAGTAAAAATAGTTAATCACTTATTAAGAGCCTACTCTGAGCCAAGCACATGTAATGGTCAGAGCAAGAGGTAGGTACTGTCAGAGATGCGTTGCTTTTGTGTCTGGAAACTGCTTACACACACAGAAATGCACACACACACACAACACACACACACAGATACGCACACAGAGCCACCAAATCCATGTGGGTTAGTTAGATCAAAAGGACCAAAGCTAGCATGTTCATCTCAAGTTCTTTACACCATACTATATAAACTTTATGTCCACCTTATAAAACTGTCACTATATCCCACTTGGTCTATGTTTTTGATTTCATGCTAGGATCTAAAACTTGCTTCCCAAGTCTCGAAGCTGATGTAGTAAGTACAGAGGTGAGGATTGACGTTTCGCAGAGTTGAAGACAAGCTCTATGGCACACTTTACGCTCCTGTCTCCGTAGACCTTGGATGTCAGAAAACACAGGAGGGAGGTCCCCGAGGAGGGAAGAGCACAGCAAAAGGTGTTTGAATGTGGCCTCTGGATTTTTAGCCTCAGGCGTCCAGCCCGGGGGAACCTGAAACTTCGGACAGCATAAGTATTCCAAAGCAGAGGCAACTCAAGAATAGAAAAGTACTAGTGATTGCCTCACGGTTGTCTCTTCTTTAAAGAATCATATTCTAAAAATACTCTATTGCCCTCCTAAAAAAGAGGATTTTTAGTATTTCCGTTTCCCTGAAGCCTGCGTCAGGGTGCCTGCTAGCTGTGCTGGGGGTGGATTCCCCGATCTTCCCAGGGCTGCGTTAGCGTCTGCAGAGAATGGGTCAGGCCATTTCCTCCCTTGGCAGGACCCGAGGTCAAGTTAGGGAAGACTGACTCAGTAGAGTCTGTGCTGAGAATTATACAGAGGTTGCGTAGCTCACTGGACTCCAAGCTCCAAGGCCCAAGGCCAGGATGATACTACCGCTGTTGCTATTGCTACCACTGCTAGCCAGTGCCACTAACAGCAGTGACACTTTTTTACAGCACTAAGTACCAGTTACCCTGCTAGGTTCTATATTAACTCATTTAATCCTCATAGCAACACTGTGAGTTGAATTTGATTCCCATTTTACAGATGAGAAAACTGAGGCACAGGGAGGTCACTACCTTGCCCAAGGTCTGGCTGCTGGTGAGTGATGGATGGATTCAGGCAGCCTGGCTCTAACTACCAGCCTACACTGCCTTTCAGTTGCAACCTCTTCTGCCTCTGCCCCCAGGAAGATGTGTGTTCTCATCATGGGTCTTCCCAGACACCACGTGGTTAGAGACAGAGGCGTAACACTCACCCTTCATTTTTCCGTCTTCTGTATCTTCTCAGAGGGGAATACTAGGGCATTGGGACTGGGCCCAAGAGGAGCTGGGGCTTGGGGGCTTGAGCGCATTTGAATGGGAGGGGAGCACGAGCCGTCCTGCCAGAGCCCGGGGTTCTGTCCGCCTTGCCAAGGAGGCAGACTCTGGGAGAGCAGGAGTGGCCTCTGCTGGCCCCAGGCCCGCCCCCCACAGCCCCAAGTGTCTCACACGAGGGCTGGTGCCACGACTCTCTGGGCTGTAGAGGACCTGGCGTTTGGACTCACACAGGCTGTGCCAGGAGGGGTCAGGGTCTCACAGACCCTCCCAGGGAAAGTGAGGTCTCTGCAAGCCCCAAGCCACCCAACAGCCAGGGCCGACTGTGGCTCCAGGCGTGGGAGACTGGAGATCGCACCAGAGTTTACCCCATAGGTCAGACCCTGAAGACTGTCGACTAAGGTTTTCTTTTTCCCTTTTCTAGAACAGAACACAGCTAAAAGCCTTTTTTACCATAACCGTGGAAGAAAAGATAACGGTAAGAGAAACCATAATGTATAATCCAAACACCCCACCCCACCTTCGCCGTGTGTCCTCGTGTGCCTGTGCTGTGCTGGTCTCCTGCCTGTCTTCAGAGCCAAGGGGAGGGGCTGCTGCTTGCCTTGGCCCCCCAGAAATGTGTTGAGGGGGTCCCCCACCCGTGGCCGGAGTCTGGCTGGCTGGTTTCCCAGGTGACCCTTCCCCTGGACAGGACGGGCTGGCCACTGGCAGAACAGCCTGAGGCTCCATGCCAGTCCGTGCTGTGCTCAGCCACGGCCCCGCCGGCTGCCGGTGATGTTTCGTCTTCCCGGATCTTCCCAGAACGCGACAGTCTGTGGGCGGTGTCCCGGCTTCTGCTGTTCACCGTTCATACTTTTCCGTGTTCGTTCAGCAGTTTCACCGTTCGCAGCTCGTGCGTTGGCTAGTTCACGTGTTCGTGAGCGTTAATTCACTAGGTAACAGCACTTCACGTGTCTTAAGCACCTGCTGGGAGCCAGGCATTCTAAGCGACTTACACATGCCAGGTCGTGTAGTCTTCACCACAGTCTTGGGGACAGATTCTCTTTTCAAATCACCTGCGTTTCATAGATGGAGACACTGAAGCACATTAAGGTCAAGTAATTTGCCCGAGATCCCGTGGCTAGAATGTCAGGGTCCCCAAACCAGCCCCAGGTTTGATGATCCCAGCACGACCCATAGACTTACATATCCGGTAGTTGTCCTCGTGGCCATGATGTATCACAGAGAAAGGACGCAAAGCCGAATCAGTGAAGGGGAAGGGTGCACGGGGAGAAGTTTGGAGAAAATCAGCCGCAAGCTTTCCAGAGTCCTCTCCCAGTGGAATCACATAAGCTTCCCTGTCTGCCAGGGAAGCTCCTCCGAGACTCAGTGCCAGGGTTTTCTTGGGGGCTGGCCACATGGGCACCTCTGCTTGGCGTGTGCCAAGATTCCAGGCTCCCAGAAGGAGGCGTTCAGCACAAACCACAGTGTTTGCACAGGCGGTTTGAAAACAGAGAGCCGCTTTATCAGAGAGTGATGGATCCCTCCCCAGATCCATGTTCAGCCTTGCAGCAGGGCTTTCAGAGGGTGGCAGTCCTGGGCTGGACATGTTACCTCTTGTCTGCATGGCTTGCTAGTGGTAGAACCAGGATTTGAACCCAGGCGGTTTTGCTCCAGAGCCTTCCTGTCAAACAGGGAGCCAGAGTCCTGCCGAGAAGATGAAGCTGAGCGTGGCCTTTGGCAAGTGGACGGTTTCGAGGGGGGCAGTACCTGCACCCAGGGCACAGTCCCGTTGGTCTGTGGGCTTCTGGCGGTGACGCCGTGTTTGGTTCACCCGCGTCCCCACCGAGTGTTACATTAGGTGGCACTCGGCAGGTGAATACCCCTGATTGAGCCGATTGTCCCCCATGACTGTATAATAACAAAAGGTGGGGTGTTCACTTAGCGGGCACTTACGAGCACCTCCTCCAGGCCCCCGGCTCCCCGCTGTGGGTGGAGACGAGCCACGCCCACACAGCCTTCAGGGGCAGGGACCAGGTGCCCCTGGGATGCAGCCCCACCTGCCCCTGGGCCACGGCAGGGAGCTCACTCTCCAGGGCGGAGACCAGGGTTAGGTACGTGGCAGCCCCACAGGGAAGATGTGGGCACGGCAGACTCTTGGCCTGGAAGGCCTGGCCTGAATCCCTGCCCCTTCGCTGACTGTGACCTCGGGCCTGGTGCTTACCTCGCTTTCTCCAGCTGTAAAATGGGGATAACAGCAGTATTCGCGTCACAGGAGTTGTCGAGGAAAATGGAGCACTCAGCACAGTGCCTCGAGTTTCGTAAGTTCTCGGTAAACGTCACCTGTTGTCATTGGTGTTATCATTACGTACGCATGAAACAACACAGCTATGCCAAGCGTTCTGTGATCACTGAGAAGGAATGTTTTGTATCAGGGTCTCACATGCAAAGGCCCCTGGGGGCCACATCGTGCTGTGGGTGTGTGTCAGGCTCAGTGTGAGATTTTGGGGAGCAAATGGAGTTGGGGGACAGCCTGGGGACCCACCACCCATCACCCCCATCCCCACCCTCTCGCCAAGACATTAAATGAAGAAAAGACCAAACAGTGCACCTGGTGATTGCACAGTTACGAGTGGATTTGCGAGCTTGTGACCCGACATACAGATTGTTTGTACTGTGGATAGCGACAGGAGAGAAAGTGCGAAGTGGGCCTGCGGGCGCTGGCAGGCCGCCAGGAGGAGGAGGAATCCAGTTGGGCCTTAAAAGTAAGATTCAGTTAAAGGTGGGGGAGGGGTATTTTGAAATACGCAGCTGAAGATGCGACTTCAAGGCTGAGCCGCGTTGACTGTTGCTCGGACACAAACCCGGGTCTGCGGGGTGAGATGTGCACCAGGACAGGCACAGCCCTCGGCAGTGGCAAAGCTGCCCTGGGCACCCGCAGAGGTCACGGAGTCGTACCAGGAAGGTGTGGCCGTGACAGACAGGCATCCGGCCAGCAAGGGTAGCAGCTCCGCTGACGTGTCCGTCACGCAGTCAAAAGTACAGGATAGACGTGGCGTTTCCACGGCGCAAGCTGGGATTCCGCAGTGCTCGCAAGTTGCCCGCCTTCTCCTTAATTTCCGGCACTTTCCTGAGGGTGAAACTGACACGTGTCAGCCAAGGAAAATGAGGCCCCAAGAAATTGCTTCCCATTTTGTCTCAAGAAGTGCTCCTTCGTTTTCTGGCTCCTGGATGAAGAGAGGTTTTTTTTGGATCTGGCTCTGTCACCCAGGCTGGAGTGCAGTGGTGTGATCACAGCTCACTGCAGCCTGCAACTCCCGGGTGCAAGTGATCCTCCTGCTCAGCCTCCTGAGTAGCTGGGACTACAGGAGCGTGCCACCTCGCCTGCGTGATTTTTTTTTTCTGGTAGAGAGAAGGTCTCACTATGTTGCTCAGGCTGGTCTGGAACTCCTGGCTTCAAGTGATCCTCCTGCCTCAGTTTCCCAGAGTGCTGGGATTCCAGGCATGAGCCACCGCGCCCGGACAGTAGAGTCTTTTTAAGAGGAAGAAAGAACCCCGCTGTGCTGAATATTGCATGCAGGCCTCAGATTGTGCTGGATGTGACCTCCAGTTTCCTGTGGTTATCACGTGTGCCCGTGAAAGGGCTGGGCGCTGTGCCAGGTGCCGGGAGAACAGGTCGTGGCGTTCTCCTGCTGGAATCTCCGGTCTAATCAGAGAGAGACATTTAAACCAATTGTTACGGCACCCCAATTCATTCAATTCCAGTAATAATCCTAGTAGGACTCTGAGGCGAATGTGATCGAATCATAGTCCCACCTGAAATATAAATTATAAAGCTAGATGGGAAGGTTTTGTAAATGAAGAGCAATGTGGGAGGATTTGCCCTAGCAGATATTAAACACATTATCAAGTGACATTAATGCAGTCTGCAACTGCTGTAAGAAAAGTGAGACCGATGTAACAAAAGAGAATTAACTACACACACATATATACATATATATATAATGCAATGGTGTTTTAAATCAGTCGGAGAAGAATATATTATACATGAATTTAAGGGCAACTGACTGGATCTTTTGGAACAAAAATAAAGGTGAATTTCTTAATCAGATTAAAATCTAAGTAGATAAAAACAATTTGTAAAAGTAAATATGGGCCAATATCATATGAGCTGAAGAAAACCATGGTTTTGAGTACATAAATATTTGGAAGCTTTACACTTAAATACAGCATTTAGAAAAATAAATAAGAAACTTGGGGAAATATTTCTAATAAACATACAAGACGAAAAAGTAACGTCTTTACCATATAAAGAGCATCTATTAATTTGTAAGAGGAATACCTCAACAGAGAGCTGTCTACCCCGTGAGAATTTCCCAGCACGGGGCTTTACGAGGTGCCCTTGGTGGCAAGGTCACGTGGCTTTGAGTTGAATTCAGGGCCGGGGTGTGCGGACAATCGCGTATTGTCACTTCTGCCTTCTCTGTGCCACGGCTTTTGCAGCCCACCAACCGCTGTCCTGATCTGGTTCGAGTCTGTTCTGGTGACTCCTCAGCCTCCAGTTCTGCCCCCTGCCCACTGCTAGCCCGTTGCCTACTCTGCAGCGATCTTCCTTGCAACACCAGCCGCCTGCCTTATACTCCCACGGTAGCGTCCATCAGAGTTGACGCCTGCCAACCACCTCCCCCTGCCGCTGGGCCCTTTGTTCTCCACGTTGCCCCGGTTTGCACATCCTCTTCTCCCCTCACCTGTGCTTTGGGCCACTCGTGGCCGTCTTGCAAGCCCTGCCCAACGTCTACACTCCGGGACTCCCCAGCCTGCCCGGGCGAGCTGGCTGCACACTTTGCTGGGCACCCATGGTGTTGGGACATCTGTTAACCCCTGGCACTCTGATGTTGAGATTACCCCTCCGGATGGCACTGAATACATTTTTGTTACCTCAGAATAGAATTTTTGCCTGGAAGAGACCTTAAAGGTTGTCTAGTTCCATTTTCTCATTTTAGAGTAAAAAACGCAGGAAACAAAGGTGAGGGGAGGGTGGAAGGGGGATGAGGGATCAAAACTTACCCGTTGGGTACGATGAACACTATTCTGGTGACAGGCACGTTAAAACCCTGACTTAAGCATTATACAAGGTGCCCACGTAAGAAAACATTAGCATGCCCTTAATATTTTGAAAAACAATAACAATAAAACTCAGGTCCTGAGAGTCTCTGGGAACTGGCCAAGGTCATTGCAGTCCAGAGTCATGCTGTGCCATGTGTCTGGTAAGCTTCGTGCACTAGATTGTTAAATTAGCAAAGATGCATTAGAAAGTGTGATTGTCCCTTCCTGTGGTTACTTCCGAGCTCTCGCTCTGGCCAGTATTGTCAGCTCGGAGGCCAAGAGTCTCTGTACAGTCAGGGGCTCCCCTCAGGGACTGTGGGGCAAGTGTCTGCAGCCACTGACCCCTCTGTTTCTTGGATCTGTAGCTCAAGGTAAAGAATTTCAATGGAATTATTCCTCAGATTTGTTCCAGGGAAAACATTCTGTATGATCTCCCATCTTGTCAAGCTTTTTCTGGGGGGAGGGGTTCTTGAGGAGGTTAATGGGTGGGATTTAACTTATGGCCATTGTGAGGCAACACCCCCTCCGCACAAGCTCCCCCTACATGCAGAAAAGTTGGAAGATAAAAACCATGACCTCATAATCCCACCACCACAGAGAACCATTGTTAACACGTTAGCTCTTGGCTTGCACAAGGCTATGAATATATTTATTACATAACTGAAGTCAAACGCTGTAAACAGTTCATCATGGTTTTGTAACTTGGTGTTGGATTCCAAGCATTTAAAGCATTCCTTCTGGAAAGCCTTTTTGTCTAGCATCGCGCTTCCCGAGTGCAGTGATAGGCTTCATCAAAGGCAATGCTCCAGCTAACGTGTGATTAAAGGGGTGGGAATGACTGATGATTGTGTTCCAGATGCCAGTGGGGAAGTCAGTGAGGACTCAGGTGGTCGGGAAGCTGGGACAACACCTCTTTTTCTTTGTTCTTAGACGATGAGGTTTAAGGTAAATTTGCTCCTTGGCGTCTATACTTGTTATGATGAGTGGATGATCAGTGGCCGCAACATTTTTAGGGGGATCTGAAAGGAGTGATTACCTTGGGCTGACTCTGGTGGCCTCAGCTGCTGCAGGTTCTGTACCCGTCACTGCAGTGGCGGGTCCCGCAGCACCCAGCCTCCCAAGCAGACACTGAGGGGCGTTTTTGGCTCCTGCTGTCTCGGACATCCTAGGCATCTGTCCTTCCACTCAATCCCTCTGTCCCACTGACTGTGTCTCCTAAATACCCTCTAGTCTGTGTCCTTCCCTCCGGCCTAGCAACAGTCACAGTAATAGTAGCTCAGATTTACCGACTGCGGTGTGCTGCAGCCCTACAAATTAGGCACCGTGTGTGTGTGTATGTGTGTGTGTGTGTATGTGCGCGTGTGTGTGTTGCGGGGGTAAAGTACACATAACACAAAATTTACTGTTGCTGACAGTCAGTACATTCGCAGTGTTGTGCAGCCATCACCACTGTCTCATCCCAGGACGTTTTCAGCACTGCGAAAGGACACTCGGTGCCCATGAGCAGTTATTGCCCGTTCCCTTCTCCCTGCAGCCCCTGGCAGCCACTGTTGCCCTCTGTATCTGTGGGTTTTTCAGATAGTGGGAATCGCACAATATGTGTCCTTTCATTGTGGCATCTATCGCTTAGCGTGATGTTTTCAATGTCCCTCCGTGTTGTAGCACGCAGCAGAACTTCATTCTTTTTAATGGCTGAATAGTATTCCATTGTATGGGTACAACATTTTGTTTCTGTCTTCATCGGGACATTTGGGTTTTTTTTTCCCACCACTTTTTGGCCGTTGTGAATAGAACGGCCGTGAGTGTTTGGGTACAGAGTTTTGTTTGAACACCCGTGTTTAATTCTTTTGGGTATGTGCTTAGAGGTGAAATTGCTGGGTTGTATAATAGTACTATTTTTAATTTACGTGAGGAACCTAGGCACTATGTTCAGCCTCATTTCTCAGATGAGGAAACTGTGGCTCAGAGGTAGGGAGACCCAGGGTCCCCAGTGTGGGAGGGCAGATCTGGGAGTCGCACCCCCACTAGGGGCAGAGTTCATGGTCCTCCCCAGTGTGTCCTGCCGCGTCCCGCAGCCCCGTGTCACACTTACCTTTTCCCCCTTGGCCATGGTGTCCAGGTTTGCCCTCCTTCAGGCAGAGGTCACACCGTAGCCCGAGTTGTCTCCTAAAACTCTGGTCCGCCAGCCCTGGGCCGTGGACCAGTCCGTGGCCTGGGGAACCAGGCTGCACAGCAGGTGAGCAGCGAGTGAGCGAAGCTTTGTCTGTACTCACAGCCGCTCCCCATCGCTCGCATCACCGCCTGGGCTCCACTCCTGTCAGATCAGTGGCAGCATTAGACTCTGCATCGTGGTGAGCTGTGTAATTATTTCATTGCATATTGCAATATAATAATAGAAATAAAGTGCACAATAAATGTAGTGTGCTTGAATTGTCCTGAAACCATCCCTGTCCCCGGTCTGTGGAAAAATTGTCTTTCATGAAACTGGTCCCTGGTGCCAAAAAGGTTGGGGACCGCTGTTTTAAAACACTGATCTGACCATACTTCTTCCTGGCCGAAAACTCTGTGGCGATTTCCCTCATGCCCTTAGGGTGACGTGGCAAATCCCTCACCTGCTCTCGAAGGCCCTCTGGGCTCTGGGCTGCTTCTCTTGCGCCTGCTGCAGGCCCTGCTCCTCCTGCCCCTTGCCTGGCTCGTTCTGCGGACCGTGAGCTCCTTGCAGCAGAGACTGGGTCTGGTTCCTCCTTACCCTCCAGCACCCAGCACAGGGCTCTGCTGCTCCAGTGTGTTAATGAGATGTCAGCAAAGATTAGCACCACATCTAGACTCTGCGTCAAACCTGGCAGCCTGTTGTGATGTAGCCACTCAAATTGAGTTTCAGGCAAACAGAATTATAGCAAACCTTGATTTCTACACGTGTGATATGGATGTAGGGATTCTGAGTTTAAGTGTTATTTGAAAGATTAGAAAGAGAATAAGGCCTGGCTGTGGGAAAAGTTCAATAAAGACATTGATGGTTGAGCACGGTTTGAAGGGATTATGAAGGCTTTTGGCCAGAGACTCAGGAATTCCAAAGTTCTGCCCTGCTACTCACTCACAAGAGGTGAGCAGCAACCCAGAGTGGGAATCAAAGTGTCAGCAGCGGCACAGCTCAGTGCAGGGCTCCTGCTAAAAGGCCAGGCTGGTGCCCAAACACCAAGGAGGCAGCCAGGACAGGAAGGCCACTAGCCCAGACTGTGGGTGAGAATCTCGGGTTCACGACTTACCCCCTTGTGACCTTGGGCCATTTCTTTAGCTTATTTCTATTTTGGCATTATAATTTGTAAAATGCAGATTAAAACAGTGTCCACCTCACAGTATTGTTGTGGGAACTAAATGGATTAATACGTGTAAAGCACTTGGAACCATCCCTGGCACTTGGTGTCTGCTCAGTACATGCTCGCTACCATGGTGGTGGTACTGCTGCTCCTGATGGTGACAGTGATGGTGATGGTGATACTGATGATGTTGCTAACGAGGGTGGTGATGGTGATGGTTGATAATGATGGTGGTGATGGTGATGGTGATGGTTGATAATGATGGTGGTGATTGTAACAATGGTGATGGTGATGTTGATGGTGTGATAATGATGGTGGTGATGGTGATACTGATGATGTTGCTAACGAGGGTGGTGATGGTGATGGTGTGATAATGATGGTGGTGATGGTGATGGTGATGGCTGATAATGATGGTGGTGATGGTGGTGGTGTTGATAATGATAGTGGTGATGGTGAGGATGAGAGTGATGGTGATACTGATGATGTTGCTAACAAGGGTGGTGATGGTGATGGTTGATAATGATGGTGGTGATGGTGATGGTCAGGAGGATGGTGATGGTGATGGTGATGGTTGATAATGATGGTGGTGATGGTGATGGTGATGGTGTTGATAAAGATGGTGGTGATGGTGAGGATGAGAGTGATGGTGATACTGATGATGTTGCTAACGAGGGTGGTGATGGTGATGGTTGATAATGATGGTGGTGATAGTAACAATGGTGATGGTGATGGTGATGGTGTTGATAATGATAGTGGTGATGGTGAGGATGAGAGTGATGATGATACTGATGATGTTGCTAACGAGGGTGGTGATGGTGATGGTTGATAATGATGGTGGTGATGGTGATGGTCAGGAGGATGGTGATGGTGATGTTGATGGTTGATAATGATGATAATGATAGTGGTGATGGTGACAATGGTGATGGGGATGTTGATGGTGTGATAATGAGGGTGGTGATAGTGATGGTGCCAATGATGGTGACCGTAAAGATGATGGGATGGTAGTGATTGTGTTGTGCCTCCTCCTTCCCATAAAACTATATATCGCAATCTTACTCTTCTTTAGCCATCGTCATGAAGGAAGAATGTTGAAGAGGAGGAGTAGAGGCAGCCCGTTGTGGGCAGGGAAGGCCTAGCATAATTTAGCAGCACAGATAAATGAAGAAAGTGAGAGTCATGAGTGGGCTTGCCCCAAGGAGGCAGGCTCTGCCTAGATTTGCTGATCACCTGGTGTCAGACAATAGGAGTTGTAGGAAGGGTGAGGACAACAGGATCTGCAGAGCTGGTGCTGGCTCCACCCTCCTCCTAGACCTAGGCGTCCGTTCCTGCAGCTGGGCCGCTGTGCCAGGCATCGAGCTCAGCCCTGCCACACTGGACGGCCCATGACGCCTCTCCTGCTCGGGCTCCCTCACTCGAGGAGAGTGAAGTGTTGAGATGTGGATTTAGAGAAGGGGGAGGTGGGAAGAAGAGAACTGAGGCAGCCCGACTCAGTTGTCCAATTCTACTTTGTGAAGTAGGAGGGAAGGAGGCAGGGGGAGAAAGGAAGAGAGAGTGCTCAAGCGTTCTGTCCCTGCCTTTTGCAGTAGAGTGGCCCGGGCCTCATGGGATTCTGTCCCAGTCTTTGTTTCTGGTTCTCATCAATCAGACAAACAACTTTTACCGTGGTGTGGAGATTGGGACCAAAAGAACCACACATCCCCCAGGACGGTAAGGAGTGTGCTCCAGTGGGGAGAACACCGGTGTTGGAGTCCAGCAGAGCTACCTCTGTTGTTTTTTATCTGTGGGCTGGGATCAATTATTTAATCTCTTTGCAATTCCGTGTATCTATGAGTAGAATGGGGACAGTACCCGCCCCACGGGACTACAGAAGGTTGAATGAGATGAAGTCTATAAGGCACTGTACTAGTGTCCTCAGGCCTTCCTGGGCCTACAGCTGCACCACTCCAATATCTGCCCCCACCTGCACCTGGCCGCCTTCTGTGTGTCTGCCGACCTCCCTCTCCTTACAGAGGCACCATGGTTGGTTTTAGGACTCACCCTAATCCAGTGTGACCTCATCTTAACTTGATTGCATCTACAAAGACCCGATTTCCAAATAAGGTCATATTCGTAGGTGCTGGGGGTTAGGAGTTCAACATATCTTTTGGGGGAGCACGATTTAGGTTGCTGCAGGTGCCTAGTCCAGAGATTGGCACATTGTGGGTGAGCAAAATTGTGAATTCCCTTTACCTCTCGGTCCCTCTTCCTGAAGCGGTAAAAACAAGTGGCTGCCTTCTTTGAGAGAGACAACTTGCGAGCAGACTGCTTGTCGTTAGCTCCTGTGTTCTCTTCAGAGACAAGATTGTTTTGTCTCTTTTCCATCGTAACCTCGCCACAGCGCTACCCATATTTACCCAGTTTACTGATTTTTTCTTGTCCGGCAGGTGCATAGTCAGGGCTCAGGGAGCCGCACACATGGAGAACTCGGATTTCGTTTTGGTGCTAATCAAAATTCAAGATTTAGGATCAGGAAGATGCTACAGTATGAAAACAGTCAGCTCCCTGGCAGGCTCTGATAACAGCCTCTGTGGACAGGCTGATTTACCGTGGGGTGTTATACGCGGAATCACACTTTGATTCAGGTTCCAGTAATCATCGGGACCAAAACTCCTGTTTCCGACCTGACTTACCTTTGACAGTCTGGGAGGTCAGGTTGGTCTGGTTGATCTGCCAAAAATAATTTAACCTTGATGACGGCTGCACTGTGGCCATGGGAACGAAGAACAGGCTAGTTGTCTTCTAGCTCCTAAACAGTACATTTGATAGTCCCACGGTCTTTAGCCATTTTGGATTAAATTTGTTGTCACAGGTTGGCTTTTCTGGACACAGATGCTGAGGCAGAGCTTGGGGTATAGTATGTTTCTTCCCAGCGTGCAGGAAAGAGTTAACACGTCCAACCCAAGACTGCTGTCCTCAGGAAGTCCTGCCTGTGAGATTGGACCTTGGCTGGCATCTGAGAACTTGGATTTCAGGAGGAGTCCCAGCTTCCCAAATCTGAGCAGAGCAGCTCACTGTGCCGGAACTGCTTTACAAACAACATAGTTCGTGTTGATTACTTGCTGTCCTTCTCGGGGTTTGGGATTTTGGTACATGCGGAGGGTGCCTAAGTGTTTAGCCCTAAGTAAAAACCCTGGACACTGAGTTCCTAATGAGCTTCCCTGGTCGACTGCATTTCACGTGAGTTGTCCCGGTTCCTTGCTGGGGGAATTAAGCACGTCTTAGGTGGCTCCCCTGGGAAGCTTGTGCCTGGTCTTCCTTGGGCTTTATCCCATTCATCTCTTCCCGTTGCTGATTTTGCTTTGTATCGTTTTGCTGTGGTGAGTCCTAGCTGTGAGTAGGACTATGTGCGGAGTCTTGTGAGTCCTCCTAGTGAATCCCCGAGCCTGCAGGTGGCCTTGGGGACCCTTGGCACAGTCAGTGGCCCTCTAGGAAAGGAAGAAGGGGGAAGCAGGATTGCACGGAGGAGGGAGTCGAGGTGTGATCCGGGCTGACGGAGCCTCAGCCAGCCTGGGGGGTAGCTCTGGGGCAAGTGCTGCCTTGCTGGCAAAAGCTGGCATCATGCCCCTGCAAACTCTGCCACCCCATGGAGGCTGTTTTGGGAGGGCGTGACCTCAGGCGAGCTGGCTTTCTGCAGCTGGTTCAGACCTTGAGGTCAGAGTCTGTCGCCTGACCACACGGCCCTTGGTCAGGCCCCAAGTCCTTCTTTCTTTTCTTTTTTTTTTTTAATCCAGTTAATGTTTATATTCCTGGTTGCACATAAATAAAAATTTTATGTAAACTTTTGTTTTCAATACATAATATTTTAGGAAAAAAATATATTTTTTTATTTCAGCTTATTATGGGGGTACAAAAGTTCAGATTATATATATATATTGCCCATGCCCCCCCATCCCCCCAAGTCAAAGCTTCAAGCATGTCCATTCCCCAGGAGGTGCGCAACGCACTCATCATGTAGGTATACACCCATCCCCTCCTCCCACCCCCCCACCTCTGTCCGATACCCAATTGATGTTATTCCCAAATGTGCATTTAGGTGATGATCAGGGAAACCAATTTGCTGGTGAGTACATGTGGTGCTTATTTTTCCATTCTTGGGATACTTCACTTAATAGAATGGGTTCCAACTCTCTCCAGGAGAACAAAAGAGATTCTGTATCACCATTATTTCTTATAGCTGAGTAATACTCCATGGTATACATATACCACATTTTACTAATCCACTCATGAATTGATGGGCATTTGGGTTGTTTCCACATCTTTGCAATTGTGAATTGTGCTGCTGTAAACATTCGGGTGTAGGTATCTTTGTCATAGAATGACTTTTGTTCTTTTGGGTAGATGCCCAATAATGGGATTGCTGGATCAAATGGTAGGTCTACTTGTATCTGTTAAAGGTATCTCCATATTGCTTTCCACAGGGGTTGCACTAGTTTGCAGTCCCACCAGCAGTGCATGAGTGTTCCTGTCTCTCCGCATCCACGCCAATATGTATTGTTTTGGGACTTTTTGATAAAGGCCATTCTCACTGGAGTTAAGTGATATCTCATTGTGGTTTTGATTTGCATTTCCCTGATGATTAGAGATGTTGAGCATTTTTTCATATGTTTGTTAGCCATTCTTCTCTCTTCTTTTGAAAAATTTCTATTCATGTCCAAGTCCTTTTTTCAAGGAGGATCTGTGTGGTCCTCATCTACCAAACTTGACTTAAAATTTTTATGATATTTTGTCTCCTACCCTACAAGTAATACATGCCCATTGTAGAGATCTTAGAAAACAAAGAAATATTAAAAAGATGAGAAATCTCATCAAGTAATCACATTCAAACAAAATTCTGGAGAATTTTCTTCTTAGTTTACACATGTATGTGAATGCATCCCTATTATTTTTATTTTAGTGAAATTGAAATTATACTGTGTATATAGTTCTGTATCTTTTCTACAAAGTTACATTAGGGTATGAACCTTTTTTTTTTTTTTTTTTTTTTTTGTTGAGACAGAGTCTCACTTTGTTGCCCAGGCTAGAGTGAGTGCCATGGCGTCAGTTTAGCTCACAGCAACCTCAGACTCCTCGGCTTAAGCGATCCTACTGCCTCAGCCTCCCGAGTAGCTGGGACTACAGGCATGCGCCACTATGCCCGGCTAATTTTTTTTCTATATAGATTTTTAGTTGTCCATATAATGTCTTTCTATTTTTAGTAGAGACGGGGTCTCGCTCAGGCTGGTCTCGAACTCCTGACCTTGAGCAATCCACCCGCCTCGGCCTCCCAGAGTGCTAGGATTACAGGCGTGAGCCACCGCGCCCGGCCTGAACCTTTTTTATATCATTAAAAATTCAATTTGAATTAAAAATTCAAAATCTTTTAAATAGTTAGGTGTTTAGTACTACAGGGGAGAGGGGGAGAACTTAAAAGCACCCAGAAGGCAAAAACAGATCCTTCTAGAACGTCCTCAGGTACACTTATGTCACGAGGCAGAGTGGGACCATCAGCATTCTGAGGTAAAGAGATTTTGGACCTTGAGTTCTGTACTCAGCCAAGCTGTCGATCAAAGTGGGGGCAAAGTCACATTTTCAGACATGTAAGAAAAGAACATCTTTTCTGAACAAATTTACTTCAGAATAAATAAATACTGAGGGTCCTCCATTAAAAAGAAGAAATGTGATCCAAGAAGTACAGCTTTTCCTCGGTCAGTGATCTCTGAGGACGTACGCTAGAGGCAGGGAGGGAAGCCGTGCGCAGACCGAGGACGTCGCCGGTCCCCGTCGAATCGGGAAGTCAGAGAACACTGGGAATTGTGACTGCAAGGAAAAACGAATTTGACCTTCTGTAACAGAGAGTAGCGTTAAGGCTATGGGCATATACCAGGAAGGAAAAAGAAAGGCAGTGAGAAACCTCAGGAAGAGCAACAAGTTACAAGAGGAAATGTTTGTCCAAACTGAAGCGAACTAAAAATTCAGCAGGATTGTAGATCATTGCTGGAGTCCGAGGAAGAGGCTTGCGTGAGGAGCGTACTCCCTTGAGGACCGGAAATTCAGTGACACAGGATCACATGCTATTGCTGTATTCCGCAGTGACTAGTGTTTGCCTAATCGTAATAATGATGTTGTCTTTTTTAATTTTTTGCTTTTGAATTAACCTATAAACATCACAAAAACTGAATGGCGATTTCAGAACAAGATACATATGTTACACAGCGAATAAATGCTGGGAGGCAGGAGTGGGGAAGGAGGGGTGGAGGCCAGCGTGGCGCACTGATCTCACCATTTTTCTCAGAAGACAAGAAATGGCCTCTAAACTCGATGCAATGAACATCGAGGTTTAATTACTTCATTTAAAGTTACGAGAGTGTTGAGGGAAGGGGAGTGTGCGATGGCTTCTCCCTCTGGCCTCTGCAAAGTTCTGCCCCCGACTCTGAGAACCTGTCACAGATTGCTAGTGCTGCCTTGGGACAGTCACATGCCAGATGTGGAAACTGAACCTGCCTAATTGCCTGTGATGAGCCGCGCCTGGGGCTGGGTGGCCCTGCCGTGTGTGAGCTCCTTGAAACCCAGGTCAGAGGGACCACGAGGGCCTCGAGGCAGCCAGCCTGTGGCCCGGCGCCGGCTCGGGCGGGGGCAGGCAGGTTGGTCCCCTGACTCCCGGCTTGTTCTCTCTGGCTCTCAGTCGTCTGCGTGACTCGGGGACGGGAAGCGTGACCACCCAGGCACCCACTGCCTTGTCTGTGCCCGCAGGTTCTGCCGCACCACGGCGTCCACGCAGCAGGGTTCGTGGCCGCCCTCCTCTCCTCCCTCGTGCTGACCTGGCTCGGGCTCTTCCTCGCGGCGCGGTGTCGCTGTCTGAGGGGAGGCGCGCTCCCCAGGCAGCGGGTGAGTCTCCGTCCCCCAGGGCAGCTGGGCCGGGGGGACATGCGAGGTAGATGTGCACCCCCGGCACAGGGGGTCTCGCCTCTGGGGCTCTGCCGGCACCCCAGGAGCTGTGGGCAGATACTCGTGCCCAGGCCCAGCTTGGATTTGCACGTCCTGGGATGTGTCCCCACCCTTGGCCATTTGTGAAAGCTCCCTGGGGATTCTAACCAGCCACCAGGCGTGAGAACCCCGCAGTCTAGCCCCCGCCTGTGTGGACAGCTTTGTATTTCTGCAGAGCGGCTCTGGGGGAAGCCCAGACCCCTGTGCCTGGCTTATGAAGGCCCCAGCACTGGCTTCCACCCCCTTCCTGACACCTCCCACTTCACACCCCAGCCTCCTGCCACGCCAGGTGACTCGTTTTCCCTATGAGTGTGAACTCTCCGTGCTCACTCACACCCATGTGCCTTCCCAGCCCTCTCTTCACTCCTCACTTAGGACACTTCCTACCCACCCTTTAAGCTGCAACCTGGCATCGCCTCTCCCTGGAAGTCATTGCAGGCCACCTTCTCTGGGCCCACACGTGACTCCACCCAGCACTTGTCACGATCCGTCAGGCCTGACTGTGAACTCCCCGATCCCAGCATCCCTGTCTTAGTCTGGGCTGCCACAGAAGCACCTCCTAAGACCAGGATTCAGCTGCAAGTAGTTTATATGGGAAGTGACCCCAGGGAGGCCCGGGAGTGGTGGGGGGGTGAGGCAGGAAGGGACAGCAGTGGGCAGAGGGGGAGGTCTCACCAGGACCACATGGGCCCGGAGCTCTGGAGACAGCCCTGAACTAGCCGTGGAGTCATCACACCCGTGGCGTGAAGGGGCTGGGATCCCTTTGGTTACTGGCTGAGGACAAGGAGGAGGGTGACATTATGTCCCTGGCGTGGCATCTGGAGGCCAGCAGCCTCCTTCAGGGAGGGCGCATGGGTGTTAGCTGGTGGGCACTGCGGTGGTGAGGGCAAGGGGACATGGCAGAGCACAAGGGCGCAATAGGCGCTGCTGTGACTCAGTGTCGCCCAGAGGCCCAACACCTCGAAAGGAACATCTGTCATCTTCCTCCCTCACCTTATTTATATAGAGAAAAACTGAGGTCCGTGAAGTTAAACAACTTGCTTAGAGTGGCCAGGCATAGGCTGGGGTCCGGCTTCCTGGGACTCCCTCTCTCTGGAGCCTGAAGTCCTGCCGCAGCCTGGGTGAGGGGCCATCGTTCATTTTGTTCCGGTCTCCTGCAGGCGAGGAGTGTCGTTGGAAATGAGGTCGGCCCACAAGCTCCTTAACAGGCAAAAGTGGGAGAAGAAAAACGGCCCATCTAATCAGACCTTGTACTTATTCCCTGAAAGCTGTTATCAATCAGAAGAACAAAACGACCCTGCTGCTCTGATGGGAGAGCAGGATTCATTTCCCAGAGATTAAGGCAGATCGTTACAACTGCGCAGAGGGAAGCAGAGTGTGAATTTGATTTAAGTTCTGAAGAGCCGGGCAGTATTTTTTTCCTGGCTTCCCAGAATGAACGTTTCACGTTTTTTTTCATTTTTTGCCGGCGTGGTGCCCAGTAAGACAACGTGCTGCGAACCGGAAGGCAGCTTCAGAGCCGGATCGGGGTCAGACCCCAGCCTGCTCTTTGGGAGCTGCGTGCCCGGCGGCAACGCTACTGCGCACCTCTCCGAGCCCCCGTCTCCTCCTTCGTGGAGTGGGGACACTGGCACTTATTTTGTCGTTATGACAGTTTCACAGTACAGTATGTAAAAAGCACCCAGAACAATAACCTGGCAATGGGACAGCAATTCTTAAATGTTAGCTGCAGCTATCACCCGCTTCTGCAGAGTTAATGATATTGCGGAACAAAACAGATATATCCTCTATCCAATCAGAGATATTGGATAGATATTGGGCATGATTATCTCAAATGTCACTTCCAGCTCATGGTCCAGCTCACTATCTGATTAGCAACCAGCCAGATCCACGATGCTGAGGTCCACCACGCCTGGGAGTGTTCCCCTACCTGATGATGATGATCGTGGCGATTAAGATAGTGAAATATTTTGATAGGTCTTTACAGGTTGAAAAGGCCTGTATTCATCCATTGCTTCATTTTATCCACACAATACCCCTGTGCAGAGCTACTGGAATTGTGAACCCATTTCTTTGGCGAGAAAATGGAGGCTCAGGGAAGTGCACTGGTTCTTCTGAGTTCATCTGCTCCCCTGTGGTGGGGCCGGTCAGGTTCCCTGACTGTGGCTCCCCTGCCTCGCCTCCTGCCCTCCTGGCACGTGGCCTTCACAAGAACGCACGCTGAGTTGTTGTTTCTGCGATTTTCCTGCAGGTCAGGCATCACGAGAGCAAGGCCGAACCCTTGCTGTTCACCTCGGCGGATGGCGTGAACGAGGACCTTTCCCTTAACGACCAGATGGTGGACATCCTATCTTCCGAGGACTTGGGGAGCATGCTGCAAGCCTTGGAAGAGTAAGAATTCTCAATCCCATTCCCTTTCCATGGATGTGACCGTGTTTCAACTACCATGGCGTGAGAACAAGCACTGAGTGCATCTCACGCATGCGTTCAGTCACGTGTTCATCTGTCCCCGAGTGGTCATAGCAGAACAGCCACTGTGCATCGCACACAAGGCTTGGCATCTAGGAAAAGAGATGTGTGGTAAGACATCCTTCCTGCTTGAAGGCAGTCTGATCTAGCCGGGAAGAGAGACAGGTAAACAGAAGTGACTGTGAAGTTTGGTGAGCGCCATGCTAAGGGGGAAGACCGGGGCTGGCTGAGCACAGAAGAGGAAGTAATTACTGCTGAGAGGTAATCAGAAATGCTTCCTAGAGGAGGTGACATTTAACTCATTTGTGAAGCTTGTGGAGGAGCTTTCCCAGGGGATTGATCAAGGAAAGGCTTTCAGACGGGAGGGAAGAAAGGGCAGGTGCAAAGGTGAGAAAGGAGCGTGACACGTTTGGTGAAGGGTGAGTAGCTGAGTGTGGCGAGGTATGAATTGGGTGTCGAACGTGGGAAATGGAGAAGCAGCAGCTGGAGAGAGGCCAGACCGTGTGATGTGGCTGTTTGCTGAGTTGATTTCATTTATTTAACGAACACTGATGTTGTGCTGCCTACGTGCAATAGAACATGGTGCCAGAGGCCATTTAAAACTTTACAAAACTAGCGCATGTGATCCCCTTAACAACCCTGTGAAGTATTAGCAGGTATTGTTCCTACCACTTTGTGGATGAGGCCTTGAGAGAGGTTAAGTAACGCGCCTAGTGGCACACGCTGGTAAGTGGCAGAGTGAGGTTTCAAAGCAGGCCGTCTGCTCCAGCGTCCAAGCTCTTAATCGGGGTGCTCCATTGCCCGAGATTTCTGCAGGTCAGGCACGGGGCGGGGGGCACAGTCTGATGATTGACCATCGTCAGTGTGGCCTTTTCTTCTTCCCTTTCAACAGATATTTACAGATGACGTCTTTATATATATATTTTTTTCAGTTTCCAGTTGTCTGCCAAAGTCTCAATCTTATCTTTATTTAGTCTCAAACACATTAAGCGTAATTATTTTACAGTCTCTGTATGAAAACTTCATCTGTACCCCCATCCTGTGTCTTTTATCTGTTGTTCCTTGTAGTTTTTTATCTTATTTTCTTGTCTCCTCGTGTACCTGGATATTTTTGATTATGTACCAGACATTGTATTTGAAAACCGAAAGATAGTTTGAGGACTAGGGTGATGTTATCTTCTTTCAAGCAGCTAGGATTGTAATTATGGATTACTTTAATACAATCAGAGGTTGATATCATTCAAAGCTGATCTTCATTTCTTCCAGATCAGATTCTTACTTGGTTATATCTGATTATTTTTATTTTTAGCTTCTTTGCTTTCTTGTTAGACTGCTGATTATTAGTAAGGAGGCCACACGGAAAGCCCTCACGTTGGATTCCATTTATAGGAAAACTTTCTGGTTCTGGACTCGAGATGCATAGCTCACCGCCCACCAGGGAAGAATTTCTATGGATTTGGAGTCATCATGATGCTGATAAACTACAGTGCCTTATTTTTGTGTATAATACCCTATGTTTATATTTGTGTCATTTAAAAATGTGCAGTCTCTTCCACACACCCTATTCAATTTGGTCCTCACAGCAGTGCTCTTTGGTAATGCATCTTATTCCCAGTGTTTGATGGTTGAGGAATCTGAGGCTCAGCCAGGTGTTAAGAGGATTATTCATAGTCACACCTCTGGTGAGTGAGGAACAGGACTTCAGCTTGCTCACCATTTAGTCTCGGGCACATTGTGTCTTACAAAAACTCCCTGAGCCTCAGCTTCCTCATCTCTCAAATGGGGAGACCATAACCCAGCAGCAAAACATCCTCACGGCGACAGTGGCCCCTGAGCCTGCGCAGATTAGCAGACACTGAAGAGACTTCATCTGTTCGGGACGATTAGCACTTCCTTGGGTCTCTCTCAGGCGCTGGAGACAGTGCTGAACGTGGGAATGCTGGAAGCAAAATTGAGCAGCTGCCTGATCCCGTCTCCCTGGATCCAGGGTACAGTGTCCTGTGGTGCATAGAGGGGGATCCCAGAGGGAACCTGGAACGGCTCGGCCTTGTCCTTTTCGGGAGTGACTGCTTACTGGCCCGAGAGAAAGCTCGGTTGTGCCTGAGTCATGCTCTTTGTGAGCTCAGTGAGTGTGCTCGGTGGAGAGGGACTGTCTTCCTGCTTGAAAGGGTGCTCCTTCCTCCGAGCAGCTTATGAAGAGCCAGGCCTGGAGCCTTGCAAGGGCAGGGCTGAGTGAGAATCAGGCCTCGTTCACCCATTTCTGGGTGCTTGGTTAATTAGGCTTTGTGCGGCCATTCAGATGCAATGCTTCATTTAGCTTACTTCCCTGATCAGAATGCCAAGGATGACAAATTAAAATTTGCGCCCCCGTCTGAGGGTGGGAGGTGGTGGACAGGCAGTGGGGAGAGACCCATAAATGTCACCTGTTATATTAAGTGGTATGAGCCGGTAGTTATCAAAGCGTTTTCTAGCTGAAAGTTTTCTTGCAGAGCATGAAGATGAAAAGCAGAGTGAAATGATTCTGTTTGTGTAACCAACACCTGGATATTTAATTTGCAAGCACGTGGTAGTCTATAACCTTCCAACCAGAGTAATTGGTCTTTGTTTTTGATTCAAAAAGTGGTGGAGTCTAAGAGGCCCAGGCTTCCTTCATTCTTACATTGTATGAAATTATAAACAGCTGCTAAAATTTGCTGGTCCTAGTACTTGAATGAAACAGGGATATTGATGTTTACAAAGATTTCATTCTCGTACATCACTCAGTAGCTCTGGCATTTTATGTTTCTTTCTTCTTGGAGCCTGTCTTATTTTGCCTGAAGAGCATTTAATTTGATTATCAAGCGTGGCCTGGGAGTGCTCAGCCTGGGGGCCAAGTTCATGCCTCTCTTCCTCTCTGCCAGCTGCCCACCCTCCCTCCTCATCCCAGCGTTCCACATTTATTGAACGCTGCTTCTGTTTTCGGCATTGTGGTTGGACAATAGTTTTAGGAACCCGGTCTTTTTTTTTTTTTTTAATCCTATCATTGTCAATTACTTTTCCATCTTGATGTATAGTCAAGCTTAGGAGCTCCCAGAAAGAAAATGTCACTCAGAATGCCAGGGGCTTAGTATGCATGGAAATCTGTGATTCTCTCCACTAAAAATAACATTTTTCTCGAGCAAATCGTTTATCCTGTTTGTATTTCTTACGTGAGGTTTAGCTGGGGTTCTAAATATGCCATTAGGTGACTTGACTGTCACCTCCTTTTAAGACCCCTCAGAGCCATCACTTTGCGGTCTCTTGGATTTGTTTTTGATGAAGAGCATTTCCTTGGCTTGCTCGCTAATTTACAGGCTGCCTCTTTCGGGGCGGATTTGAGGAAGGAATGTTTTCTTCAATTTTTTCAGGCCCCGGACCGTGGCGATGGTGGAGGCAGCTCAGCCCCGCACGGCTGGGACTGGAGAAGGAGGGGCGGGCGGGGAGGGCTGGTCCCGGAGCTCCTGGGGCACCTCCCGGCTGGGATCTCACTTAATTCTCACAGCAACTCCACACGGTAGACCAGGAAGGTGAGGCTCAGAAAGGTTTATTGGTTTTTGCCTAGGGTCACACAGGTAGTAATGGATTTGGCCCAGGCTTGAGTGTGTTTAAATCCACTATTCTATTGACAGAATAGCTTTTTTAAAAGACTGAGCTTAGATTTCCCAGAGAGGCAAAGAAAATAAGGGAAAAAAAAAAAAAAAAAGCCCAGGCCTGTGTGTTTCTTCTGTTAGAAGAAGCTTTTCACTCTCTCTAGCTGCTACCGACATTGCCTCTAAACAGTCACCAAATTGTGTTTTGTACAAAGTAAATGTTCAGTAGTATTTATTGAGTTGAGCGTGTCAATGTGTACTGAGTAGTTTCTCTGTGCCAACCACATGGTATATTTTTATAACTTCATCCTTTTCATTCTTTACGAACATGCTGCAGAGACGTGATTTTGTTCCGCGTCTCTAAGAACCTGAAGCCCAGAGAAATTAAACAGCTCGCCCAAGGCTCTTCTGTTCATTCGTTCTTTCATTGGGTTGCTCATTCATGCGCGAGGTACTTTTAGAAAAGTAATAAATTGAGTGATTATTCCAGCAGGTTCTTTCTGAGGGCCATTCTGTGCCGAGCACCGTGGCAGCCCGGGCTGGACGCTGGCGAGCAAGAGTCTTGGTTCCTGTCCTCGCGGAGTGCAGGCGGCACAGTGTGAGCAGGTGCACTTCGGCTGCAGCTCTGCGCTGTGGCAGGAGCCACCGAGGAGCACGGTGCTGTGCTGAGGGTCCTCGGGGAGGCCCCTCTAGGGATGGTCGTGAAGCTGAGAGCTGGTGACGGACGCTGTTGTATTCTGTGTCACTGACCTAGGCAGCAAGTTCTGTCCTGCTCACCAATTTGTCCCCAGTGCCTCAAACTGTGCCTGGCACATAGTAGGTGCCACCACACAGTGCTAGGCTTAATGGAAAGTCACCAGCAGATAAACTTGGAGGCAATAAGTTACTTTGGTAGCAAAGATTAGGAGAAGGTGCAGCTTCCCTCAAACCCGATGACAACACAGCATGTTCCCAGATGTGACGTGGTCTCACAGGCTGCCTGGGTTCCTCCAAGGGTGTCTCGCAGAGCAAGATCTGCTGGGAGGAAATGTGGGACAGGAGCTGGGGCTTCATCCATCGCAGACGGAAGGCAGGGGGTCTGCACAGGTGCAGGCAGGTGTGTGGATGGGCAGTGGGGACATAGGACCCACCTGTCTGAGGCTTCTCAACGAACTGCGAGGTGAGGACGTCAGGGGAGCAAGGGTAGGCGTGCAGAGAGGTATGGAGCAGTCTTGACAGAGTGGGGAACTAGCTTTCCAGAGAAACCCAGAAGCATTTCCGGGCAGCGTGGAGTGCCCGCGTGAGGCTGGTGGCCTCGTGCCTGGATGAGGGGCTTCCTCCCCTGCTGGTCCAGGTGGAGGTGCAGAGGCTGCTGATGCCGGGCGTAGAGCCCAGTGGTTAGAGTTTGGGCTGAGCAGCCAGGCGCTGGGTTGGAGTCCCAGCTCTGCCACTGGCCACACTGGTGACTCCTGTTGCCTTTTCTGTAAAACAGGGATACAGCGCTGGCCTCATCCAGGTGCAGGACCAGAGCTGGCCCAGAGGGCGTTTCCAAGTGAGTGGGAGAGGGCAGGGAGTTAATAGTATTTTTAATAGTTTTCTGTGGCTACTTTAACAAATTCCCACAACCTTGGTGGCTTAAAACAACAGAAACTTGTTTTCTCACAGTTCTGTGGTCTAGATGTCCAAGATCAGGTTCATCAGGCTGCGGTCAAGGCGTGGGCGGGGCCGCGCTCCCTCTGGGTGCTCGCGGGCGTCGCTGCTCCACTGGCCGCGCCAGTCCCCGCCTCCACGCCTCTCTTACTGCAGATGCCGAATCTCCTTCTGCCTCCCCGTTAGAAAGACTCGCGACTGGACTTAGGGCCCACCGGATAATCCAGCGTGACCTCCCCACTTAACCCATCTGCAAAGGCCTTTTCCGTATGGGGCCACGTGTGCGGGCACCAGGAGCTGGGGCCTGGGAGCCTGTGAGTGGAGTGGTCACAAACTCCAAGAGGATGAGGAAGGAAGTGGGGACTTGAGGGGCCTCAAGAAGAAGTGAAAGGAGGCACCAGTGGGTTGACAGGCTCAATGAGTGTGTCACAGATGGTTTCTGGAATGTTCCTGGGGATTCTCTTCAGACAGGGGCGAGCTGGAAGTGGCCACCTCTCCATTAACAGCCATGGGTCCATGGCTCACACCGAGTCTTCTGGCTCTGAGGCTGGGGCGCCCTCCGGTGCGTCCTGGCTGCCGGCGGGCCATGGCGGAGGTTCGCCTCGGGTTACGGGAGACTGGAGAAGAGAGTGGGGGGTCCAGGTGCAAGGGGGCAGCGCTGCTCCGTGATGGGACAGCAGCTCGCCCACTGCCCTCCACTGTCCTGGGTCTGAATGGGACCAAAGTGATTCCTTACCCTTGGCTGGTGTCCGGAGATACTCACGAAATGGAATGGTTTCACTTTGTGCCCTGTACTAAGATATTCCAGTGGAGATTCTTGTGGGGTGGTGGGGGGTTGTGCAAGGCCCCTCTCTCTCCCTCCCAGGTCCCAACCTATTTTGAAACTCTGTCTTTCCTTCTTTCCCCATTTCCCTGCTTTCCTCTTCCTTCCCTGCCTCCCTCCCTTCCTCCCCCACTTCCTCCCTCCCCTCCTTTTTCTTCCTTTAACTTTTCTTCCAGTGTGGATTAAGCATGTAGCACACACAGGTGCCGTGAAGTGCAGTAGGGACTTCAACAAGAGCTGTGCAGGTGGTTTGTGACGCTCAGGTTGCATGTCTGTTTCCCTGTGTCCTGCCGTAGCACAGGTCTGGTGGCCCAGGCTGGAGAGCAGTGGCACAATTATAGCTCACTGAGGCTCCTGCCTCAGCCTCCCATAGTGCTGGGATTATAGGCGTGAGCCCCTGTGCCTGGCCAGAAAGCATCTTTGTGGTAGGTCTTGAAGGGCCGTTAAAACATTGTCAGGAAGTGCGTGGGGGCATTCTCAGCAGGGGGACTGACGTGAGAGGAGCAACTTCAGGAGGCTGGACACACAGGTGGCATCAGGGAAGAGGCCTTAGTCTCGGAATGAGCGTCCTGTCCTCATAGACCCTCAGGTCCCTCCTCTGAGGCAGATAGCCCGTGGCTGGGTCACTCCTGCCTTTCTGGAAGCATCCATTTCAGAGTCCCCTGGAGCACCAAATAGCCAGCACACGTCCCTTGCTGCAGAAGCTGGTGGCGCGGACAGCAGCCCTGTCTTTAGCCTGTTCCTGCTTCTGAGCTCCCCGCGAGGCGGTGGGTGCCCGGGCGGAACTGACAAGCTGCAGCGGGGTTTTGTGGGGTATGAGAAGGGGTCTCTGAAGAGTGGAGCAGAGGGCACAGCTCCCTGGTTACCACGGCAACTCTCGCTGTCGTCTTCCCAGCAAGGTGAGGCTTTCTTGCAGAGATCTGTGCGTGACAGACACCTTCCATCGTTTCGGTGAGAGTCTACTGAGCTCCCCTCGGGCCGGGTCCTGGGGAGGAAGCCAGGAAAAGCAAGGAGCCCACGCCGCCCACCGTCTGCGGGGAGACGGCGCAGGCCAGAGAAGTCCGGTGCGGTAACACAGCAGGGCAGTGGGCATTGCTGTGGCAGCACCCGCCCCGCCGTCGCGCCCCTGCCAGTGCCCTGATTAACGTCTGGTCCACTTAGCCTTTGTGGGATGACACGGTGTCCTCTCTGGCGTAGTATCTCACCTGCCGCACACTCCTTTAAGACCATGAAGTTCATTTGTCCTCTGGGTGTCCTTGGAAACAAAAGGAATGACCCCCACTGTTGGGAGTGTCCAGGGGGCTAATAAAGGGGTCCCATCTCCCCCCACCTGAGCTCTGAGACAGCTGGGAAATATTTAATAAGACACAGCTCAGGCATGCCTTCCCACGCGACCCCTCCCACCGGACCGTCCCCCATCGCTAGGATCACTCACTGCAGGGGGCCGCCTTCCTCTGCGGGCATGGCGAGCTGTGGCGCGCACCGCAGTTAGGCCGACTGCGGGAACTCCTGCTCGCAGCCGCTGGTTGCTGGTCCGCTCGTGCAGGGCACCTTCCCCCAGTCGGGGGTCAGTTCTGCTTGCAGAGCTGCTGCACGTGGGGAGCGCAAGGAGAGGGGACGAGCGCACGGCCCCTCCGCAGCCCTGGGCCGTTGCTGTTAGTCCACGCCAACCGGGTCGACACCAGTCACAAACAGGACGTCATGCGTGCTGGTGGGGGTAGGGCTAACTGTGCTGGGGGTCTTTTCTAGCAGACTTTTGGGATCCTTCCCTGGGGTGCCACGCTGCCTTGGTCCCCACTGTTGGTCTGGCACCAGCCCACAGACAGCAGCCAAAAGACAGGTTGCCAAAAGCACCCCAGAGACTCATTCTGTCCTGGTGAAGGGACATGCGTAGTCTCTGACTCTGATAACACCAGTGTTTTCTTTTTTCTTTCTGTCTCTTTAAATACGCAATTAATTTTTGAGCAGTAAGTAATGAACATTGCAAAGAATTAGAACACCACAAAGGCCATCCCATGAAATCACGTTTTCCTCTCATCCCCCTTGGCTTGTCACCCCCAAAGACGATCTATTACCGAGGCCCGTTACCCTTTGGAGATTGTCTGTGGCTTTATATACACACACTTTTCTTAAACACAGAATGATAGCCTACCTTACACAGTGTTTTGCTCCCTTTTTCCCACTTTACAACTACCTTAGTGACTGTTTATCTGGTGAATACGTGGCAGAGCCAGAGTTGGCAGTTGAAATTGGATTCAGCCTATGTGACAAAACTTGATTTTGTGGGTGGCGTTTTGTGGTGTTCTAATTCTTATCAATATTTACAGAGCTACTTTGCTTTTTTAAGTGGCTGCCTGATATTCCGATAGTATGAATGATTACTGAATGTTTTGAGAATTTAATGTGCATAAGACTGTTTAATTCTAAAAGCAACCTCTGAGCTAAGTGCTGTTTACAGATGAGGAAGCTAAAGTGTGGAGAGTGGAAGTCACTTGCCCAAGGTCACAAGAGAACAGGTGTGCGCCCAGGCAGTCTGAGTCCGGAGCTCACACCCGTAACCACTGTGCTCCACAGCCTCCTGCCGCAAGGCTCAGAGCGTCGTTTAACCACCAGCGCCCACCCCTCAAGCTCCAGCCCTGTTGATGGGGACGTGTTTGTCCCCAGCGGCTTGCTGTCTGGGACAACGCCGTGGTGCGCGTCCCCGCACATCTTCACGCACGTGTGCTAGGTTATCTGCAGCACGAGTTCTTCCAAGTGGCATTGCCGCATTAATGTGTATTTTGGGGACAGATGTTGTCATATAGGCTGAACCAAGTTAGAGTCCGCAGAGCGTGAGAGCCCCTCGTAGTCAGAGGGGCTGTTGACTTTGTTACCTGCGTCAGGCTGCTAGGACTCAGTGGCACCTGCCTGGAACTCTAATCTGCACTTTGCTTGAGGGGCACGAGGTTGCTCGTCTTTCCTGTGTTAGAGGCTCTTAATGTTTCCTTGTCTGGTAAGCAGAGGAGTCGGCCTTGGCTTGGTGCTGGACAGCTTGAGTGTAATTCCACGTCGCCAACTCTCGGCTCTGCCACTTAATCACCGGATAACCTTGAGCACATTCCGGGATGTCCCTGTGCCTCGGTGTCCCCATCTGAACAGGGGCCAGTGATGGTGCCGCCCCATGGGGTGAGGCCTCAATGATTGTACATCGCTCGTAGCTGAGAAGGGTGCCTGGCTCATGGCAAGGGTGTGCCTCTTTCCCTTCATTTAGCTCTGGGCTCTGCTCTGCCCACTGAGCCCCACAGTTTTGTTCTTGGGCTCATCTGTAAGGATTTTGCAGAAGTGGGCAGCAGCTGCCCAGTGACTCCTGGTGTCTTGTTCACAGCTCTGCCTGAGCCCGTCATGGGGCTACTCAGCGTCCAGCAGGTGGGGGCTGGAAATACACTCGGAAGCCCAAACGGGCAGGGCCCTGGCCCCGGAGCTTACAGTCTGGGGGAGGAGTTGGCTGTCAATCAGGGAATGACATGGCAAGGCCTGTAGCGACACACGCTGATGAGCTCCGTGGAGGAAGTGAGCTTGGTGCCCTGGGAACCTCTTCTAGGGCTCCCTTTTGCAGAGAGATTCGAAGGCTGGAGGTTAGGTGTGTGGTCAGTCACGGGGGAGCGGGGGACAGCCAGGGACATTGTGTTACCTATCCGGGGTTGTTGGTCTGTGGCTGGTGAGAAGCTGTGGCAGGAGGGTGGAGGGGGGTTGGCCAGACTGTGGGGCCTGGACCACTGGGGTGGGCATTGGACTCTGATTCTGGTCTGTCAGCCTTGGAAGAGGGGAGATGAGATTTACTTCTTAAGTCTTTGCTTTGCTGTTTTTTGTTGTGGTTTTTTTTTTTGTAAACACAAGACTGTCCAAGACATTGAGTTGATGCTGAGGTGCACAGACCTCTCTGGAGAGATATTCCTTCCTGATCACGGTGGTCTGACTCGGGGCGGATTGCATCCCGAGATCCCAGAGTTGCCGCTGGATTTTGGTGCAGGGGAGCCAGCTCTAGTCCGTGTGCTGTCAGGCAGGGTGGTGAGATGGGTGATGATGCAGGCGTGAGCTGAGAAGAGACAGTCAGGGCTGCCGCTGCCCCTTCCCAGCCCTTGTGAAGCCAGTGTCCCTGAGCATCGCCTGCGTCCGGGGCCATTTGCCGGGCGCATGATGCGGAGATGGGTCCGGAGTGGTCCACCTCTTGCAGAAACACAGCTCTTGGGAGAAGATAGGCTCCTGGGCAGCTTCAGCAAGCTGGGTGTGGGGTACAGGGGGAGCAGACAGAATGCTGCAGGGAGGGCTCCAGCTCTGCCTGAGGAGACCAGGGGGGGCTTCACCAGGAAGATGAGGGCTCTGCCAGGCCACGGGGAGGAGGAGGGAAGGTGTCAGACTCCCTGATCCATGAGGCCATGTGGATTTAGGCTTCAGGCTTTATCCATATCCTAGACACTTAACCAAGCACCGCCAGCTGCCAAGCACTGTTCCAAAATTCAGGGATACAGCAGGGGCCAAAACGAAGCCCTGAGCTCATCAAGCTGTCTGTCGTTGAAGGGCAGAAATGCAGAGAAGACATCAGGAGGTGACAGGTGGATGTAGAACAGTCAAGCAGGGGCTGGGAGCTGCTGTGTTAAGAGGGTGACTGGGTGGCACTGGAGCAGGCAGAGTGCAGGAGGGAGCTGAGACGGGGCCGCCTGCTACCTGCGGGAGGGGAAGGGTGGAGAGGGACAAACCCAAAGCCTTGGCTCCACGGGGGCTCCCTTTGGGGCGTGAGTGGAGGCCCTTCCCCTTTTTAGAAGCCTGCAGATGGGGAATGAAGACTGTCCCTAATAGTCCCCCAAGTTTTCTTCTTCAAGCTGCTGGGCCTGATGGTGGAGTCTGTCCTCTGCAGGGTGTGGCAGGAGGCAGCAAACACAGATCATCCTCTAGGGGCTGTGAGCAGGTCAGCTTTTGACCCTCGGAGGTTCTGAAAGAGGCAAAATGGGGCGTTAGTTAATTTAACTTTGAGGTCAAGATGTACACTAAGCTGAAACTTCACTCTCTTCCCTAATTTCTCATTTCACATTGAGCCAAATGACAAGGCTCACCAGAGTGTCCACAGAACCCCCCAAACAATAGTATGTAAAGAATGCCCCAGAGTGGAGGGATGCGCCCCATCATGGCTGAATTAACAGCGAAAATCAGCATCCAGGGTGGATGTGCTCCCGTTGAAGGCCTGTGGTGCTCAGGGCTTCTCTCCCCATGTCCCCCACTCGCTACTCTGCTCTGCTGTAGCCAGAGGGGCCGACGTGGCACGGGGCGGGGTGGGGGCCTCTGAGCCTCTGGACGTGACTCCAAGCCCGCCAGTCAAGCTTGCCTCCCCGGGGGGCGGGGTCCAGCTCCGGGCACAGTGCGGGATCTGGGAACAAGCAGATCCCCAGCCACACCAGCCGTCACGCCCTCAGCCCCAGCTTGTCCTGCTCTGCCCACCAAGGACTGGAGGGGACGCTTGGGCACACGGAAGAGGGCAGGCGGGCAGAGTCTCGGGAACTCCCTACCAAGTTTGAAACCCAAGGCTGTGAGTGCAGCAGAGAGACATCGCCCGTGAGAGGCCCGCTCTGGCAGTGTGGGCTCGGAACCTGGGGGCGTTCACGTGTGTGCCCTACTTCTTCTGCCAAAGAGGGGCTTCCCAGAGTCCCCTGTCTCCTTGCAAATGGCATCTCTGTGGCAGGGCGTCCCTGGGCTCTGGTCTGAGGCCAGCCCCTCGCCCCTTCTCTGCTGTGCCAGCCTCTTGTTTCCGGTCCCTGCCTGAGCTCCGAGTTCTTGGCGTCTCTGTGCTGGAGAGTGGGGCAGGGAGGGGGGGCCTGTTTCTCCCTGGCACGGTTGTGGAGGCCAGGTCTGCGTTTTGCTTATTTAAAAGACTATTTATTTATTTTTATTTCAGCGTATTATGGGGGTACAAATGTTTAGGTTACATATATTGCCTTTGCCCCACTGGATTTTTTAGTGCAGTTCTAGATTTACAGAAAACTTGAGAAGGTAATTCAGAGAGTTCCCACATGCCCCACCCGGTGTCCACTGCTATTCCCAGCCCCCACTAGCATTCGACCTTTGTTACGGCCGGCGAGCCAGTACCGGGACATTATTATGTGAGCTACAGTTCCTACTTTGTTCAGATTTCCTTACTTTTTACCTAGTGCCTTTGTTCTCTCCAAGGGAAAAGACTTTACCGGGCCTTCACCCCTTTTATGGGAAATAGCGTTTTCCCAGGTCCTCAGCTAATAGCTAACTTTGAGTATAAAGTGAGTTTCACCTTCCTGGGAAAATAGAATCTTGATGCTGCAAAGGATCTTAAAGGTCATCTGGCCTAATTCTCAGCCAGTGCAGAAATATTCTTCCTGGCATGCCTAATAGAAGGCCACCCCGTCTCTGCTTGTACAGCCTTTGATGAGGAGGACTGTAGTCCTTCAAGGGTGCTGATGCGGGTTGAATTATGTATCACCAAGAAGATCTGGTGAAATCCTAAGCCCTGGTAGCAGTGAATGGGACATTGTTTGGCAGTAGAGTCTTTGCAGGTGTGATCCAGCTAAGGGGAGTTGGTTAGGGTTGGCCTTACTCCAATGTAACTGGTGTCTTCAGAAGAAGAGGGGACTTCGGACACAGACACACAGGAAGAATTCCATGTGAAGATGGGGCAGCAATTGAAATGAGGCAGCCACAGCTAAGGAACACCAAGGATTGCTGGAATCCACTAGAGGCTGGGAGAAAAGCCGGGAACGGATTATTCCTCAGAGCCCTCAGAAGGGACCAGCCCTTCTGACACCTTGATTTTGGATTTCTGGCTTCCAGATTTGTGAGAGAATAAATTTCTATTGTTTTAAGCCATCCGTTTGGTAATACTTTGCTACACCAGCCTTAGAAAACTAATACAGCGCCCTAAGCCATACCTCTGAAGAAGAACCTGAGAATTCTTTGGTAAAACCCTAATCCCCACCATGGACTGTGAAGCTCTGTGTCATCTGCCCAAGGCTGCTTAGCCTGGATTTTAGATATTTTGTGTTCACTTGATCACAATCACCAGATACCTGTAAGGTTGTTGTGGAGAAGATAGTGGAACATGGGACTGTGATGGAAATTTTAGGGAGGTGAATGTTAGTTAATTATGAAGAAGACCTTTCTAACTATCTGAGCTCTCCTATACTGGAAAAGCATACCTGGAGAGGCAGTTAGCTTCTCATTACTGTGGATGTGCACAGCAAAGGCTGGGAGACTACCTAGCAGGGAATCCATCTAGCCGCTCACCCATTTTGCCCATCTATCCATTAATTCATACACCCATCCATCCACCATCCACACATTCACCCATCTATCCACCCACCCATCTATATATCCATTTATTCATCTGTCCACCCATCCATTCATCTACCCATCTACCTATCCACTCATCTATACACCCACCCATCCATACATCCATCTATCCATCTATCCAGTATCCATCCCTCCATCCATCCATTCATCTCCCTATCCATTCACACCCACCTATCCATCCACCCACCCATCCATCCATCATTCATCCTTCCGCCCATCCATCCACACACCCATTCACCCTCCATCCTTCTTATGCACCCACCCACTCATTCATCCACCTACCCATCTGTCTGCCCATCTGTACACCCACTCATCAGTTCATCCATTTATCCATCCATCTATCCATCCATCTACCCACCCAGCTATCTTTTTACCCTTACCTCCTTCCCTGCGTCCTTTCTTCCTTCCTCCACCCATCCATCCATGTGTTTGTTTTGTTTTCCCTGAGTCTTCGTTTCTTTTCTATAAAGAATGATATCAAGGAAGACTATGACAGACATGACAACAGCAGCAATGAGAAGAACACTTTCCAGCATCTGTTTTGTGCCAGGCACTGGACTCAGTGCTTTGTGCATGCTGTTTTGAGGCAGTAGGGCAGAGGGTAGAGCAAGGACTCTGTAGTCCCATGTCATGGGTTCAAATCCCAACTCTGCCATTTAGTAGTTATGTGACTTTCAACAAGGCATTTTAATTTTTCTGTGCCTCAGTTTCTTCACCTCTAAAAAAGAAGTTAATCATCTACCTCAGCAGTCCCCAACGCTTGGGGCCTCGGACCAGTGCCGTAGACCGGCCTGTTGGGGGCAGGGCCTGTGTGGCGGGAGGTGGGCGGCGGGCAGGCGGGCCAGCTGGTGAGCGAGGCTTCCCTTGTGGCCGCTCCCCATCACTGGCATCACCACGTAGGCTCCACCTCTTGCACAGGATTCTCACAGGAGCGTGAACCCTACTGTGGACTGCACAAGTGGGGGATCTAGGCTGCGCTCCTTGCGAGAGTCTGGTGCCTGATGATCTGGGCTGGAGCTGGGTTGCAGGTGCTGGGGAGCGGCCGCAAGTGCAGATTGTCGTTGGCAGAGAGGTTTGCACTGTGAATGGTGTCATCTGGGGCCATCACCCCCCTCCCCCCACCCCCGTCTGTGGAAGGCTTGTTTTGCATGTAGCCCTTCCTGGTGCCAAAAAGGTTGGGGACCACTGACCTACCTGATAAGATTGTTGTATTAAATAGCTTACTGTATGTAAAGCTATTACAACAAAGCCTGATCATATGATCACTATTATTAATCATCTCGGTGACCCTAATTTGGTGTGGGTGATAATATTCTCACTTAACCAACAGGGAAACTAGGCTCAGAGATGTTACTGACTCGCCTGAGCTCACTCGGTTCTTAGGCAGTGAAGCTGAAATTAGAAGTCGTGTTGATAGGACTCCCAGGTCCATGTTTCCGGATGCCGTGAAACACCAGCTCCGGGAAACGTGGTTGGTGTGTGCGTAGAAGGGACCTGTGGAAGCGCAGGGAGGATTTGAAGCCGAGAGAGGAAGTCTGGCTTCTTCTTGCCTGTTCAGAGCTGACTGTCCTGCCGGGGGCTGGCCCGTAAGTGGAGGGGGCCCTGATGTGGAAACCGCAGGAAGGGAGGAGCTGGGGCATCTGTCCACATCTGTACTCCCTTTAGGGGGAGCGCAAGGCCTGGAGAGGGGAGGCCCAATCTGACTTCTAAACCTAGAAATCTTTAAGAGGAAAAACGTCAGTGAGGAAAGGTGCAAATTGCTGGCCTCTTGTACCCTACAGTCGAAGTTTATACCAAACTAAAACGTGATGCTTTATCACGAGTCTTACTGATATTTCACTCATACATGGTGACAGTTTTTACTGATTTAACTTATGATGACAAGTTGGACAGTGAAGATACTCAGGATGTATTTTCCACCCAAACTTTTGTAGTCCATGCCCTCAAATCGACAGCATATAAACATGATTTCAGGTCCCAGGACAGAATCTTGCAGTATTATGAGCCCATCGAAATTAGCTTCTGAGGAGGAAAATTCCAGTTTCGATAAGAGTGCATTGGTTTGGGGGTCTGTTATGTGTACACCAGCTACCTTAAAGATGCCAGCTTAATATTGTAAAAACTGGCCATGGCTATTTAGTTTTCCTTCTGACTTAATTATCTTTCATGTTGATTAATGAGTCCTCTTTTACATTCAGAACACTTACTGCCTTGTATATCAAATTCTATCCTATTTGGTTCTGACCCCTTGCTTGCCATTTGGTGAGCACTTGATTAATTTTATATGAAATAAATAAGAAAAAGGTTACTAATGTTATTCTCTCTCTTTTTTCATCATCAGTAGCTAATCAAAGTATTAATCAGTGCTTAGATAGTTTAAGCAGTACTGTTTCTCTTAGAAAGATGTGCGCATGGGCCGGGCTCTGCATAAGTTGGAATGGCTTGCATTTATTAAGTGCTTCCTAGGTGCTGAACATGGTTCTAAACTCCTGTGTGAAGTTGGTCACTTACAAGAGGACTATCACTTGTACAGTTTGTATACATAGCAAAATGGGTCCAAGCATATATTGACACTTTCGTGACCTGAAAAAAAATGAATGTTCGCTGGGAAAGCAGTGGGTGAATCCTGCAAACTTTGCCAAGCTATCGAAGTTGCTGGAAGTAGTTCTGTTTAAGAATCAGAGCTCTGCATATGTAACTCAGAATGTCTCTATTTTGTGGAGTCATTAGGGAACTTTGGGGAATGGAAAAATATGTGTATTTCATTGTTGTCTGAATAATTTAAAATGCCATGGGGGCAATGGAAATTTACCTCTTCTCCAGTCGACCCAATCTTGTATGTAAATGATGAATTCTTAATATTTATTTTCCTCTCCTGCAGGTATTTGGGAAATTAACAGATGCAAGTTAGTTTTATTAGCAGTGTGTTATTTTAATCAATTTAAAAGGACATTTTTGGTTTTTGTTTTGTGGTGTTGGAACACCCCGACAGTTTTCATCATTGCCACTTTTGACAGTTTATTCATAGTGAGTAATGTTAAAACTGTTACAACAGAAAGTGCCTATGGGATTGTCTTTCCTGTCGTCCCAGGCAACTGGAGAGGGTGAGCCGGGGGCACTGACCCTGTTTTAGTAGCCTGTCCTCTGGGAGAGTGAGGAAACTGCAGTTATTTCTAAATGCCGGACTATGCTCTGCGTTTCATATTTCTTATCTCCTTTAAGCCTGAACCGCAGTCTAGGAGGGCGGCCCTCATTATGCTTGTGTGAGGAAACTAAGTCCTGTACTCGTGTCCCTCAGCTGGTAAGTGGTTTGACAGCAAAGCGCTGATAAAGCACCTGTAAAGCACCTGCAGTTCCCCTCACGAGCGACACGTTTTCTTGTATAACTTAATAAATTAGCCAATGAATGATGGATGGAGTAGTCAGGTGAAGGTGTATTGGTTCCTATTCAGCTGAAACAAATGACCACAGACTGGATGGCTTAAAGCAACACAAATATCTTATAGGTCTGGAGGTCAAAATCCAAAATGGGTCTCATTTGGCAATAATCAAGACATCAGCTCTAGATAGATCAGTAGGGTGATAGCTAGAAAATTCATTCTAATTTTTCAAACGTAAAGACAAATATTTAAGGTGATGGATATCCCAATTACCCAGATTTGATCTTTATGCATTATATGAATGTATTAAATTGTCACGTGTACTCTGAAAATATGTGTATCTATTAGGCATCAATTAAAACAGCGTCAGCTGTAGGGGAAACCCAGTTCTTGCCTTTCCCAGCTTCTTGAGGCTGCCGACATTCACCAGCTCAGGACCCTTCCTCCGTCCTCAAAGCTGCTGTCATCACACCTGGCTCCACTTCCTTCGTCACGCGCCTTCTCTGACTCCTCTTGCAGTCTGACAGACCCTTGCTCTGGAGCTCTCCAGCTCAAGTCAGCTGACGAGCTACCTTAATTCCCCCTGGCCGTGAAACCCAATGTGTTCACAGATTCTGGGGGGATTAGAATGTGGACGTCTTGGGGGGCATTATTCTGCCTACAAAATAAGGCTTCATTAAAGTTGTGAAATCTACAGGGTGTCCCAAAAGTCTCCATACAAAGGAAAAATTTTGTAATGAATATTTTGTAAATATTAGCTACAATTTCCCGTTTTCCCTATGTATGGCGACTTTGGGGACACCCTGTACTTTGTCTGTCTCAGAGTAGAGAAGAAGTACTTTTGTTTTTTGAACTTGCACAACATTGTTTAGTTCATTTGACATTTAACCATGCACACACTGCCTTGAAGCACCTCTTGTGTTTCTTTTTTGCTTTGTAACCTGCAAAGCTTGCACAGGCATAAGTTTGATAAGTCTTTGTTGAGAAAATGAAAGAAGTGCGTGGAATGAGCTGTTTAAAACTAGACTAATTGGGTTGTGTCCAAAGGACACAAGTGCCATTTTGATCTAAGATGGCAAAATTTTTCCATGAAAAAGAATGACTACAGTGGATCCAAACCCACCAAATATATAAAAATCTGCAATTTCATAGGGGTACCATGCAGAGGCAGGGGGCGCTCCAGGTTCAGCTAAACGTTTAGACTGAAGAGACTCCTACAGGCCACACCTGGCCCCATCTGCTCTGAAGGTTTGAGGGCTGCGACACAGCTTGCTGTGAGGACAGTGTTAGGTACTCTTCTCCTGTGGGTGTCTTCATCACAGGTCACAATGCAGTGTTTTTTCTTCCCAGGTGACAGAGCTCTGGTGCAAGGAGATGTAGTCTACACCAGACAGATGTAGGAATCTTCCTGGCTTACAGCTTCCAAGCCCACAGGTGCCAATATCTCTTGTAACAACTCACAGGCATTGCTTGCAAGGGACATGCCCAGTTCCGAGAGTTACCTCCCTTAGGGAAGTGCAAAGTATGGCATCCCTAGTAGGCATTTATGGTTTATTTATAAGTCTCTGCTGTCCACATATAGTTTGCCAATCAGGCATCATTTTTACCATAAGCCATATTGCCTGGTAACATATTTGATGATCTTCCTCTCATGAGGTTTCTGGGTAAGAATTAACCAAAGCTCAGATTCTCAGGGAGTTGAGAAAAGTTTTGTTAACCTTCTGCCCTCATACTAAAACAAAACAAAACAAGCCAATAAACGAACCAATCCAAACTCATTTGTTACCATTAGAGGTTGCTATGATACCAACTCTTTAATTAGAAAACTGATAAAATACAAAGGAAAGAATCAAACATCTCTCCTATTTATGCACTTTATGTCAGAATATCTGATTTTTTGATGACAGTTTTTATTTTTGAAGAATCTCAGCTTAAAAAATGCAGAAGATATGATAAAAAATGTACATTTTTTAAACACCAATGAAATCATGTATTCGGGTAACAATTAGAAATGGGTGCTGTAAGGGTTAGGTGAAAGGTTGGTAGGAAACATTGTGATACAGGGATCATGTTGGTGCCACTTGAGCTTATGAGTCCATCTTAGCATTTCCCCATAGTACGAACCCGCAGGAAGCACAGAGGACCATTTATGCAGCTACTGTGGAGAACTGTGTAGATGCCCTTCAGAAAACTAAAAACAGAACTACCCTGTGATCCAGCAATTCCACTACTGGGTTTATGTCCAAAAGAAAGGAAATCAAAAAGATATCTACACTCCCATGGTTATTGTAGCAATCTTCACAATGGCCAAAACATGGAATCAATCTAAGTACCCATGCACAGATGAGTAGATAAAGTGCTATATATATATATACATAATGACGTATCATTAGCCATAAAAAAGAGTGAAACCCTGTCATTTGCAGCAACATGGATGGAACTGGAGGCTACGTTCGGTGAAATAAGCCAAGCACAGAAAGACAAATACTGCATGTTCTCACTCATACGTGGGTGCTAAAAACGTGGATCTCATGAAGGTGGAGTAGATTGGTGGTAACCAGAGGCCAGGAAGGGGAGGAGGAAGGGAGAATGAAGGGGAAAAAAGGCATATAAATGTATTTATTACCACTGAACTGTACATTTAAAAGCAGTGAAGATGGTAAATTGTATATTTTATTTCAATTAAAAAAACTCAAAAAAATTGGAAAACAAATTGACTAATCAAGACCTTAGATCTAATTACTAGTGTACAGGAAATACAGGAAGGAGGTAGAGAGAGGGACAGTGACATTTTGCGGAAGCCATCAGCCAAGTCCAGAACGTGGGACGTTCTGCAGGATGCATGGCCTGGTTTCTCCAACAAATCCATGCCACGGAAGAAAAAATGGAAGGCCAGGACGTTATAGGTTAAAGTGAACTTAGCTGACATCATGGTATTTTGTTTGGTTCTTGAATTAAACTTTTAGGTGTAAAAAGACATTTTTGAGACACTTGAGGTAGTTTGAGTATTGGTTTTATTTTAAATATTTTAAATACACTAATGGCAGTATAGGGAGTCAGACTGTACCACCAGCCTCTTAGGGTCCCAGGCTGGGCATGAGAATTAAATTGACATAAGATAGATTCAAGGAGAAAAGCAGGTGAGTTTAACATACGATTTATGTGACACCAGAGTTCTTGCGAGGAAATGAAGACCCAGAAAAGCAGTTAGAGTTGAACAGTTATATACCGAACCGGACAAACAATAGCAAGTTGTGAGAAAGCAGCTAAATTATGTGGTAAGGCTCCTGCAAGGTAATTATCTTAACAAGGTCTGTTTGTACAGAATTCTCTTGGTCTCAGTTTCCCTTCCTCGGTGATGAGAATGTTGGTTTCCTCCTAGTATAGCAAAGGCATCTTTTGCGTGGGAATTTTGTCCGTCTGCTTTTAAGAAACAGCGTGAAGGTCAGAGTGATCTTCTTATACCTGCTGGCTGGTTGATTGGTTTTTGCCTTTAACTTAAAAGAGTCAGTATGCCAGAATAGCACATTTGGGGGGTAGTATATTTTGCCACTCTTCAGCGGCAAGATTAGGTAAAATAGACACATGTATACATGTAAATAGATTGGTAGGTAGCTAGACACGTACACGTCTATCTGTCTCTCTGCTTACCTATCTAGCTCCTTGGCAGTTAAAGATGCATGCTGACGTGTTGACAGGTGAAATGCCAAATCTGAGATTTTCTTGAAAACGCTCAAATGCACATTAAAGGCAGTAGATAAAAGCAAGAGTGATAAATATTGACAATTTTTGAAGCTGGGTCATGTGGGAGTCGTGCTTGAAAATTTTACAATAGTTTTCTTAAAACACATATTTTTATAATCACCTGCCATTTTTTTTTCCTGTCGAATTGTCAAGGATTTTTTGACATTGTAGAGGGTGGGGTATCAAGTAAGGATCTGAATGTATCGCTGGGGAACTCTTCTGGAAAGCAATTTGGCAGGATGTCCCAAGAGGTTTAAAAATGTTGCTGACATTTGACCCAGTGATTCCTTTGTGGGAAACTGTACTGAGAAAATGACTGTGAGCATCAAGAGCTCTGCAGAAAGCTGAGCTTTCAGCAGTTTCAGGGTTATTTTGGATTTTGAAATTTGCAAGTAACCCTAATGTGCAACAACAGAATAGTTAATTCAATGATGGTGCATGACATGGTGAAATATTTTGAAAACATTATAAAGGATGTGTTTAGTTTTTAAATACCACTGGAAGATGCTGGTAGCAATGTCAATTGAAAAAAAGGGGATAAAATTGTACTTGTATCTATGAAAGTAGTTTGTATTTATGGAAAAAATATACATAGAAAAACTTGGAAGAAAATATAACAAAATAATGCCTGCATTGGTTTTTTCTTTTCTTTGGTTTTTTTTTTGAGACAGGGTCTTGCTCTATCACCCAGGCTGGAGTGCAGTAGCTCATAACTCACCTCAAACTTTTGGTGTCAGCCTCCTGAGTAGCTGGGACTACAGGCACGTGCCACCACTCCCAGCTAATTTTTAAATATTTTTGTAGAGATGGGGCCTTACTATGTTGCTCAGGCTGGTCTCGAACTTCTGGCCCCAAGCCATCCTCCCACCTGGGCCTCTCAGAGTGCTGGGATTATAGCTTGAGCCACTGGGCCTCATTGAATGACCAGCTCACAGTGAATGAAGTCTTTTTCTATTTGTCTTTATTTTCCATATTTTCTATCATGAACATAATTTTTCCCTGTGTATCTTTTTCCAGCTTTATAGAGGGATAAGTAATATACCATAAAATGTCACCCATTTTAAGAGTGCAGTGTGATGTGTCACTAAGTGTATACAGTTGTGCAGCCACCACCGCAATCAAGTTTCAGAACACTGTGACCCTGTGAAGTATCTCATAAATATTTTTCAAGAAGACTTTATTTTTAGAGCAGATTTAAATGTACAGAAGACTTGAGAAGACAAGGCAGAGTTCTCATATATCGTACACCCAGTTTCCCCTGTCATTAACTTCTGTTAGTATCTTACATTTCTTACAATTAACAAACCAATATGGATACATCGTTATTAACTAAAGTCCAGGCTTTATTCAGATTTCTGTAGTTCATAATCTAACGTCCTTTTTCTGCTCTGGGATCCCATCTAGGATAGGATGGGATTTAGTTATCATTAGATTGAGTTGTCATGTCCATAAATTGATTTTTAATTGGAAAAAAAGTAAAACAAACTTTATTTTTAAATTGTTCAAATATATTAGCTATCCATTTTTTTTTACGTTGGTCTCCTTGTTACTGTTGACTTGTCACTTGTTGACAGAGACCATGTCTTATATTAGTTATAGTCCTCATTGTTCAAACCTTACAGATTTATTAAATAAGGATATGCTAATTTAGTGACTGGCCTTCAATCACTGCATGGAGCAGAAGGCAGGGAGGAAAAAAAGAGAGGGAGGACAAAAAGGGAAGGAGGAAAAAAGGAAGAAAGCAAGGCCATACCTACAAATAATTTTAAACCCCTGAGCTTTGAGGAAACTTTGTTTTCTGTTGCAATTCCGTGTAATGAAATTCTTTTGACTTCTGTGTTTCCCAGGTTGGAGATTGCAACCCTGAATCGAGCAGATGCAGACCTGGAGGCCTGTCGAGCCCAAATCAGCAAGGATATCATTGCTCTTCTACTGAAAAATCTCACCAGCAGTGGCCACCTCTCACCCCAGGTGGAGAGGAGGATGGGTGCTGTTTTCAAAAAGCAGTTTCTGTTGCTGGAAAATGAAATACAAGAGGAGTATGATCGGAAGATGGTGGCATTGATGGCTGAATGTGACCTCGAAACAAGAAAGAAGACAGAAAACCAGTACCAGAGGGAGATGGTGGCCATAGAGGAAGCAGAAGAGTTGCTGAAGCGTGCTAGTGAAAGGGTAAGGCAGCTCTGAAAGGCAAGTGCGCCTTCCTCGCCTCTCCCCTTCCTCTCAGGGCTTTGTCATTTATCCATCCACCCGCCTGTCCATCATCCATCCACCCGCCTGCCCATCCATCCACCCGCCTGTCCATCCCTCCACCTGCCTGTCCATCCATCCACCCACCTGCCCATCCATCCACCCATCACCCATCCGACCATCCATCTCCCCATCCATCCATCCACCCGCCTGTCTATCCATCCACCCGCCTGTCCATCCATCCACCCGCCTGCCCATCCATCCACCTGTCCATCCATCCGCCCGCCTGCCCATCCATCCATCTGTCATGCATCCAACCATCCGTCTCCCCATCCATCCATCCACCCGCCTGTCCATCTATCCACCCACCTGCCCATCCATCCACCTGTCCATCCATCCACCCGCCTGCCCATCCATCCACCCGTCACCCATCTGACCATCTGTCTTCCCATCCATCCATCCACCCACTTGTCCATCCATCCACCCGCCTGCCCATCTGTCCAGCCGCCTGCCCATCCATCCATCCGTGACACCATCCATCTCCCCATTCAACTATCCATCTCCCCATCCATCCACCCACCCACCCCTCCATCCAGATTGATTTAAAAAGCATTTATTGGGTACTTATTGTCTCTCAGGCACTGGGCTAGGCAGGGAAGGTACAGAGAACAATGAGACATGGTTCTTGCATTCAAGAATTTAAAGTCTATGAAAGATATAAAAAATGAGACATCATTCAGCTATGTTATAATAGAGATATGTTTACAGTGTCAGGAGAGGTCAGAGCGAGAGTAGAAAGGCTTCATTCATGGCTGAGCTGTCCGCGGAGGGCCTTACAGAGGGCTGTGATATCAGAGTGCATGTGTCCCCTCGGGAAGAGTGCATTGAATAGACTCTTCAGTGATTCAGCCCCTAAAGGACCCTATTGTCTCTCTTTTTCTCTTCTTTCCTAAATTTATCATTTTTGTCCTGTAAAAATAATACGTGTTCAATAAGGGAGGCTTAGAACATATTCAGAGGTGGTGGTCAGCCAATGAGCACCCCTGAGCCTGTTCCTACCTTGGGATAGCCCCCTAGTTGAGAATTGGTTTTACATTTTTAAAGGTTGTAAAAAACAAACAAACAAAAACCAAAGAATATGTGACAAAGACCTAAGGTGGCCTACAAAGTCTAAAATATTTATCTGGCCCTTTACAGAAAAGTGTGCTGATTCCAGTGCCAAAGCCTAAAAGGAAAAGCCCTGAAAAACAACTAGTGAAGCCCATTTCACCACTCGGTGGCAGAGGGGCGTCATTCGGCCGGTTCCCGAGTTCCTGCTGTGTGCTGGCCCTGCGCGCAGGTGTGCGCAGCTTCCCCCTGGCCCTCAGATTCCGGGGTACACCTCGGCCTTTTGCTGTATATGTCTTTTTATGAATAAGGCGTATGCAGTTCGTGTAATTGCATATCTTGCTTATTTTTATTTACATCACAGCATAAGCATTTTCTGGTTTTATTAAATACTCCTGACAAATATGGTGTGTAATAACAGCTCCTTCTTAGCATCCACTGTGGGTCAGGCATTGTGCTAAGCACATTATGTGGAGCCGATAAATGTTCACACCAACTCAGTGAGGTAGGACTGAGAGGTTCCCATTGTACAGGTGAGGGAACTGAGATGCAGAGAAGTTCACCTGCCCGAGGACGGCAGGTGGGGCCCAGACGCTCCCAGGGGGCGTGCCGTGACTGCGGGGCCACACTGCCCCCTCTGCCCCTCTAGCAGTCGCAGGTTGCAGCCCTTGTGGGTACCACGTGAACCCATCCTATCCTTTGGGGCATCTCAAATGTTTCCAATGCTTTTGCTGCCAAAAGACTGCCCGGGGCAATGCTTTTCTATGCAGAGGCGTGAAGGACGCATGGCTCTGCAGCCCTCCCCGGGCCTCCCAACTCGCCCTCCCCAGGGCTTTTCTGCAGCCGCTCCCCCGCCTCCCCCCCACAGCTGCTGGCTGGCGTCAGTGAGCAGGCATCATCGCTGTGAATCTCCTAGGTCACTCTGTCCAGAGACAGGTTGCCTTGTTTGAGCCAATCTGCTTCCAAAAATAGTATCTGAGCTATAAAAGCTAATAGAACTAGCTCCCCTCCAGTCTGTGCAAGCCACTCCATTTTATAGGACTCTAGACTGCATCATAATCATCTGTAATATATCGTAGTCATCTTGAGATAAAATACATGAAAATATTTTGCATGTATTATTCCATCAAGAATTAGTTTTTAAAAAGAAAAGCAAGATGAGCAGTATCAGCTTTTTTGAGTGAAGTCAGGAATTCCAGTGCAGTCATCCCTCAGAACCCGCAGGGGATTGGCTCTAGGACTCCTCCCCCGCTCCTTGGATACCAAAAATATGCAGGTGCTCAAGTTCCTGAAATAAAATTTGTAGTATTTGCATATAACCTACACACATCCTTCTGTGTACGTTAAATCATCTCTAGATTGCTTAAAATACCTAACACAATGTAAATGCTATGTAAATAATTGTTGTACTGTTTTGTTTAAGGAATAATGACAAGAAAAAAAGTATGTACATGTTTAGTACAGACGCAACCATCCATTTGTTTCCCAAATATTTGTGATCCTTGGATGTCGAATCCACAGATGTGGAGCCCACGGATACGGAGAGCTGACTGGCATCAGCGTAGAGATGGGATTTGTCCGTATTCAGACACCTGTGTAATTCCCTGCCATTTCCCAGCGTTTCTCCGTCGTGAGGCCCCAGGGAGAGCAGTGAGGGTATAGACACAAAGAGCGGGTTGCTTGGGGTTGGAGCCTCACTGTGTTCTTCTGGAAGTCACATTGCTCAGTCACCCTGGTCTAGTTCCACAACCTTAAAATAGGGAGGATAATGGTGCCTGCTTAGAGGGCTGTTGCAAGAATAAGTGGATGCTTGTGTAGTACTGCAGTCACTGCCTGGCACAGTGTCAGCCCTGTGGGAGCACTAACCGCGGTAATCCAATGTTATCTTTAACGGAGCCCGTGGTGTAGAATATGTGCAATTCTTCTACCTGGAGGTGGGAAAACTGAGGTCCAGAGGGCAAGTGCCTTGCGACCCAGCTCCCTGCAACCAATCGCTGGCACTTCAAGGCTGTGTCCTCCCTCTGTGCCCAGCCATTTCCCAGCTACTTGAAGAAGAGGAGGCCAGGCCGAATCCTGCTCTGTACTGCCTGAGGCTTCATAACCCCTTTGTGAATCTTTGTCTTAAAGGAAAAGATTCCTTAAGTGCAAGAAGTCTTACATTTTAACCATTTCTGGAATTTATTTTTATAAAGCAGTTTTACAATTTGCCTGTCTTGCTAAATTGAGTAGAGGGAGTATAATTTAGTACAATCATAATTTCCTGAGCATGATCTCACGTTTTTGATGGTGCAGAGTCAACACTGTGCATAGCAGTTACTCCCGACAGCCTGCCAAGCCTTATGCTTCTCAAACTGGAATTCAGGTACCCTCCCCTAAGTTCTGGGTCCCCAACTCCCTCCATGGGACAAGTTGCTTTTCTAGGTGTTTGGAGCCAGAGTGTACACATGCGTTATTTCCCCTGAAAAGTCCCTTTTAATTGGAAAGTTCACTAGGGAGTTGGAGGTGAGTGAATGTACATTTGTTGACAATATTTAAAATATAAAACTTACTGTATAAAAAAAGCCAAATTTCCAGCTTCACTTAAAAAATGGGAAGCTTTGGCCATGTTAGACCCATATTCCTGCATATCCTTTGGTGGACTGAATAGTGGCTGCCCGCAGGCAGGGATTACCCTATGCTTTGCCACAGTCCCCAGTACTCCCTAGTGCCTCCCACACCAGGCCACCTCACTTGTTTCCATGCATGACCGTCCCTGCTTGGCAGGCCTGGGGGTGGGCATCCCCTGCCTTGCGGCTGAGTTTTCCCATCTGTGCCACAGGAGGTTGAACTGGTTTAGGGGTTGAACATATTTCTGCAAGTGTCTGAACTCCCCTTAGGAAAAAAGTGGGCAGAGGGGTCCCATCTAAATTTATTTGAGAGGGTGTTTCACAATGGCACAAATATATCATTTCCTCATACCTTATTCTTCAGCAGAGACATAATTCTAAACAAGGACAGAAAATTTTATTTTAGGATGTGTGTGTGTGTGTATGTGCTTTTTGTCTTAGCTGTGAGAAGCTAAATAGATTTTACCCCATTTTTCATTTCTATTAGTTAAAATAAATTGAGGTTTGGGACTTGTCAGATTCTATACTGTCAAAAAGGAAGGTCACTTTGATGGAGGAACCGACCTCACTGGGCACCAGCTAGTCACTCATGGCAGAATGCCTCTGCAGTGCCCACAGTCAGGGTCCTGTCACCCTCATGGTTGCTGGTGAATTGCATTCTTTGATTTAGATCAAGTCAGCTGTGAATACCATTTCTCTGCACTAGAGTGACTCAGAAGGTCTAATCCAATCCTTTTTTTATTAATCAGCTTTTCAAAAATGCTGAGTTGTTATTTGGTGGCACAGGCAAACCATGGACATTGGGATGGGTCCTGGCTGGGCCGGGGGAGGCACAGGGACGTCCCTCACGTCTAGCCCTGTGGCCGCTGCTCTTCTTATCCACGGGCTTTGCTGTGAGCACCTGTGGACAGGGGCTGTCATGTGTTGGCCATTAGATTTCTTGGGGGGGCTCTAAATAAATAATCCTTCCTTTTTCTGGCCCAGATTCTAAAAGAATTGAAAAGTACGTGAAAGGCGCTGGAAAGACAGAAAAAGACAAAGATGAGCCTGTCACCTCCATGGGCTTTTGGTGGCAATGGGAAGGGAGGTGAGCAGGGCTGTGACTTGGGAAACGGGGGAGCTGCGGACACCGTTTACTGAGCCCAGGGAACTCAGGGCGGTTATAGAACGTCCCATCTTCCTTAGCCTGGAGGAGCTGCGGCCCTTCCTGTCTGCTTCACAGCCCGACTGCCTGCCAGGCGCGGCCAGGCGCGGTCCCACGCCCTCCCGCCTCTCATGGCCAGGGCTGCCGGCCATCTGGGATGGCTGTGCCCCGCCTCCTGTCTGTGAGCACCTTGCCCGGCCCTGCTCCACCAGCGTGCTGCGCTGTCCACCCCCTGTGTGGTTTCAGAGCTTGGGGCCTGAAGATTTGCTTTCAGCACCTTTCCTTCCCTCCTGAGCCCCGGGGGGAATTTGGGAAAGGCCCTTAACTTCTCTGAGCTTGTGTTTCTTGCCCTGGAAAGTGGAGGGTGTTGGTTTTCTGTTGGTGGTAACAGGTCACCAACATTTAGTGACCTCTTATCTCAGTTCCTGTGGTCAGGCGTCGGGGCACAGCGTCACTGGGACCTCTGCTCTGGGTGTCACCAGCTTGCAATGAAGGTCTCAGCTGGGCCCTGTCCTCCTCTGGCGCTGGGGGTCCTGACCAAGCTGCACGGGCTGTCTGCAGCTTTCACGTCCTTGTGGGTGTAGGTCTGAGTCTCTCAGCTCCTAGAAGCTTCCTCTCTCCACGGACAGTTAAAAACATGGCCGTTTGTTTCTTTGAGGCCAGCAGGAGTGGGTCTGCCTCTTCAGGAAGAGCCCAGTCCCTCTTTGAAGGACTCACTGATGAAGTCAGGCCCACCGGGATGGGCTCCGTTTGTTTACCTCAAAGGCAACTGATTAGGGACCTTAGTTACACCAAGACACCCTCACCTTGGCCGTAAACCTCATCACAGGAGTGATTATCCCATCACAATTAAATTTACATTCACACTCAAAGGACAGGAGTTTACAGGACATGTATACCAGGGGCTGGGAATCTTGGGGTCACTTCTAGAATTCTGCTGCCCGCACGGAGTTTAGAGCAGCGGGGTGGGATGGGGCGTGGCTGAGTCAGGAGCTCAGTAGAGGCGAGTTTCCGTCCTTTCCTCAAACAGGGCCACGTGATACGCAGGCGTCCACGTGGCCGTTTCTTAACTCTCCTTCTGCCTGTCTTTTACCCAGAGGATATCCACTCGGCCTGATTGCTGGCATTTTTCTCTTCAATGAAGAGAGAATGAAAGATAATGGCAATTATCTTGTGGGCCTAACAGCAGGAGCCTCTGATGTTTAAGATTTCCATTCAGGCCATTCTCAGGCAGTTGGATTTGCATATTTCCACCCCTCTGAATTTTCTGCTCTGGGATTGTTCTGGGAAACATTAAGATAACAGGGAGGCCAGGTTGTAACAGCATATGCTGTGGCTCAGGAGCTTCTCATACTCAGGTTAGGACTGTGTGTGTGTGCGTGTGTGTGCATGCACACGTGCATATGTGTATGTGTTCTATGTGAACGTGGGTGTGTGCATCTGTGTGCACACGTGTGCACTGTATGTTGCTGCGTGCATGTGCATATACTGTGTGGGTGCACATGTACTTGTGCCTTGTGTATGTGCATGTGGTGTTTGTGCATGAATGTACATGTGTGCATGCACACATTGCCTGTGCGTGCACACATGTATATGCATGAGTGTACACACTGCATGTGTGTGCAGTGTCCAACACGCACATACATGTTGCACGTGTGTGCATTTGCATGTGTACATTGCATATGTGTGCACACCGTGTGCATGTACATATTATTGTGCATGTGTGTGCATGCACATGTATGTGTGCATGTCCACATTATGTGTGTGCACATGTGCACATATACATTGCATTTCGTGCATGTGTGCATACGTGTTCAGCATGTTAGTCTCTCATATGCTGCCTCTTCTCTCCACAGTCCGCTACAGAGTGCAACAACCTTCTGCGGACCCTCCACGGCCTGGAGCAGGAGCACCTGAGGAAGTCTCTCGCTTTGCAACAAGAGGAAGACTTCGCCAAGGCTCATAGACAGCTGGCTGTTTTCCAGAGAAACGAACTGCATAGCATCTTTTTTACCCAGATAAAAAGTGCTATTTTCAAAGGGGAATTGAAGCCAGAGGCAGCTAAAATGTTGCTGCAGAATTATTCTAAAATACAGGTAATACCTCAAGTTAGGCTTACTGTGATGGGAGAGTAGTTTTCCTAAATTGTTTCAGTAAATTTCTCCTCTCTCTCAGGGTTAAGTCCTGTCTCTCCTTTTGTGCCATGTACCTGTTAGCTAACTTTCTCTTCCTTGTACCTCCTGGTGTGTGAGTGAGTTTCCAGTAAGCAGAGCAGATGGTGGCTTGTCAAACAGGCTGTGAACTCAGGCTGGCCCATTCTACCAGTCACCTGCTGTGCGAGCTTGAGCAAGTTACCTCACTTCTCTGAGCCTTAGTTTCCTCACCTGTAAGATGGGCACAAAAGAGTACCCACACTCACAGGGGCGTGATGCAGATTTAATGAGCTGATTTATGTAAAGTTAGTGCTTGGCATAACATATAACGTGTTTAATGTATATAGCAGTAAAAAAAATGTATGCATATGTGTGTGTATTGATGTGCATGTAGGGTTTAGTATCTGTGTCTAGATATGTCTGGATGAATTCGTGTGTTTTTGCGTGTAAGCTTGAGTGTGAATGTTATTAATCCAGATTGAATAATCTCTTAGGTGATAGTGAAAATAGTTTATCTGAGACTGTCAGCTTTTCTGTGGAATTTCTTAGGAGGCCTGCGCGAAGTGTTAGTATTTTACAAGCACAGGGACATGCACACACGCACACATGTGCAGAGTGACATCACTGGTTTGCAAGAATGCACTTCTTTGTTTGTCTCCGGCGTTATCACGGGTGCTGACAGCTTGCCCCAGCTGAGGGTAAGGGTAATTTCAACAAACTCTTACTTTACTTTGTGGAATTTCTGTTTTGACTGTGAATAAAATATTTGAGAAGTGCAGATGTCATTCATTAGACAGGCTGTCTCTCCTGGTCTATGAGCCAGTCTCTGTTTATCAGCAGCAAGGCACCTTTGGATGGTGCTGGAGGATTTGGGGCATCGTCTGGCACACTCGAGTCTGTAGGGGTTGGTTTGCTCCTCGGTGCAGTGTCGTGTTCATTTTACGAATGTAAACCTGTGGTTCTTGAGCAGTGTGTTTTTCTGATGTAGCAGTCACTCTGCTATTTCAGTTTTATCTTTAGAAGTGAAAATCATTCCAGAAAGTTGGCTTGATGGTTAAATTTTCCTCTTTGAAATTCCCTACTTGCACTAGTGTAGGTTCCACACACAGCAGAACGAGCTGCATCCACCCAGGGTGAATCGAGGCTTGCAGCCAGCCTCTGTTACCATCACTGCCAAAGCAGGGGTGCAAGACGACATGGGATGAGGAGGAGGTGTGAGCCTGGGTGCCCCCCTGCGCCTGTGAGCAGGCCCTCCGAGTCGAGGCCACGCGACTCAGCATTCACCTAACCACTGACAGAGACAAAGCCTGCCCCTGCCTCTCCTTTGGGGACGTGCGGCCAGCACCGGCCCAGTACATGAGGGCTGAGACTATCAGGGCCAACCCAGAAGGAAACCAAGTAATTGTCGCCAGCCTCTCGGGAAGAGAGAGCCACTCTCAGAAGGCCCCGGGACATAGAGAGCGAGCTAGCCTCTCCATTGCGATCTAGGTTTTTTCCACTAAGACTGTAAGGAAAGGACATAACGTAGGAATTCTGTTGTGTTCCTAGGCGTTCAGACTCCATGGCATGACTTAGTGTTAACAGACTCACATCACCTGGCACACACGGCCCCAGTGCTGTGGAGAACAGGGACACAGCTGCCACGTCCGTGTTGTAGGGATTCTGTCACCAGTAATTCTCAGGGCAATGCTAGGCCGCGTCTGACTGACCGTCCAGCTTTCACTGTCTGGATGGCGCTAGTTCTCAGTGCTGAGAGCTGGAGGTGTTACAGCTTTTACGTGGAAAGGACGGTGTCCCTGGTGCCATATGTTTCTTGTTGAACAAAGCGTTGGTCCCCTTGGTAACCCATCATATGGACGGTATTTCCACCAACGGGTAAAAAGGCAACAAAGCCAATCCCTGGGATGACGCTACGGCTGCTGCTGGGCTCACTGCTGTCCACTGGTTAGAGCTGGATTTTTGAAGGCAGCCTATGAAGATGTCAGAGCACAGGCCCTGTGCTTAAGTTAGGTTGCTGGGTTCAAATCCCTGCTCAGCCATTTGTCAGTTGTGTGATGTGGACCCAGTTTCTTCATCTGTGAAATGGGAGTAATAATATTCTCTCCTTAGGTTCAGTTAGATGAGGCATGAAACACTTCTGGCCCAGTGCTAGGTGCAGAGAAAACTCCCGATGTAAGCTAGTTGTTATTACTCTCCTGTGTTTGGTTGGGTTTTGTTCATTTTGTGGATTTGTGCATACACCTGTGTGGTCTCCTCTGAGTGTAGAACTCCTGGGGCTTGGGGCTGATGGCTGGCTTGCGTCGGAGCTTCGGCTCACCCTGTCCTGGTGCCCAGCACTTGCAGGAGCTCCACAGCGGGAGTGTGTGCATGGCCGGAGGATGACGGGGTGAAATTTATGTTCCATTTCCCAGGGCAGTAAAGATGCTCTGACAGCCTTTTAGTGTCTAGGTGTAGGCTACACTTCTCAAAGCCCTCATTTCTTATTTGTATATAACTTTCTCATAAACCTTTGTTATGGGCAGGGAGGTTAAAGGTGTTAAGCCCAGTGTTTCTTTTCCTGTGTATATTCTTCTGAAAGGAAAAGTAATATTTTAAGTATCTAGAAAGATTTTTCTCTAAACTTTAACTAGGCATATTGTCTCAATTTTTTTTCAAACAGGATAATATAGAAGAGTTAATGGACTTTTTCCAGGCCAGTAAGAGGTATCATCTAAGTAAAAGGTTTGGCCACAGAGAGTACCTGGTGCAGAACCTGCAGTCCTCAGAGACCCGTGTGCAAGGCCTCCTGAGCACTGCTGCGGCTCAGCTGACCCACCTCATCCAGAAACACGAGAGGTAAAACCCGGGGCTGCTCCACGGACGCGCTGTCTCTGTCTTCTGCTGCTATAGCAGGATACCACAGGCTGGGCACTTCATCAGTAGAAGAGGTTTATTTGGCTCACAGTTCTGCAGGCTGGAAGTCCAAGGTTGGGTGAGGGCCTCCTTGCTGCGTCAGGACGTGGCCGAGGGTGCTGCGTGGGAGGAAGCGAGTGTGTGAGACAGAAAGGGGCCGACTCCTGTAACGACAAACCCACTCCCATGAGAACGTGCTTGAGAGTGCAGCCCTCACGACCCCATCACCTGCTATAGGTCCCACCTCTTCACGCCCTCCCAGTGGCACTTAAATTTCAACGCGAGTTTTGGGGGAACGTTCAAAGCATCACACAAACAAACTGCCCAAATGTTCTTCACTGAAGACCAAGTAACTCTGCTCATTCATCCTATGTGTTATTTCTTACTTCTTTCTTTTTGTTTTTTTTAAATTCTTTATTTTTAATTATTATGGGTACATAAGACTTGTATGTATTTATAGGATATATGTGATGTTTTGATATAGACAGACAATGCGGATTAATCAAATCAGGGTAATTAGGGTGTCCATCACCTCAGGCATTTATCGTTTCTTTGTGTTAGGAACATTCCAAGTCCACTCTTTTAGTTATTTTAAAGTGTACCCTAACTTATTGTTGATAATAGTCACTTTGTTGTGCTATCAAATATTGCTCAATCTATCTACTATATTTCTGTACCCATTAACCATCCCCACTTTACTCCTCCCTCCCCGCTACCCTTCCCAGTCTCTGGCAACCCTCCTTCTCTGTCTCCATGAGCTCAGTTGTTTTTAGTATTTAGCTCCCACCTGTGAGTGAGAATGTGCAAGATTTGTCTTTCTGTGCTTGGCTTATTTCACTTAACATAATGTTCTCCAGTTCCATCCATGTTGTTGCAAATGGCAAGATTTCATTCCTCTTTGTGGCTCTGTAATATTCCATTGTGCATATGTACCACAATGTCTTTATCCGTTCATCGACTGATGGACACTTGGGTTGATTCCAAATCTTGGCTATTGTGAACAGTGCTGCAGTAAACGTGGGAGTGCAGGGATCACTTCTATAGAACGAATTCCCATCATTTGGATATCATACGTGGCAGTGGGATTGCTGGGTCATAGGGTGGTTCTATTTTCAGTTTTTCGAGGAACCTCCATACCGTTCTCCATGGTGGTTGCACTAATTTATATTCCCTCCAACAATGTACAAGGGTTTCCCTTTCTCCACATCTTCACCAGCATTCATTATTGCCTGTCTCATGGATAAAAACCATTTTACCGGGGTGAAATGATGTCTTATTGTAGTTTTGATTTGCATTTCTCTGATGACTAATGATGTTGAGCATTTTTTGATGTATGTGTTGACCATTTGTATGTCTTCTTCTTTTGAGAAATGTCTATTGAGATCCTTTGCCCATTTTTAATCACATTATTTGACTTTTTCCTGTAGAGTTGTTGAAGCTCCTTATATATTCTAGTCATTGATCCCTTGTCAGATGGGTAGTGTGAAAATATTTTCTCCCATTCTGTGGGTTATCTCTTCGCTTTGTTGATTGTTTCCTTTGCTGTACAGGAGCATTTTAGCTTAATATGATCCCATTTGTCCAATTTTGCTTTGGTTGCCTGTGCTTTGGGGCTACTACCCAAGAAATCATTGCCTAGACCAGTGTCCTAAAGCATTTCCTGAGTGTTTTCTTTTAGTAGTTTCATAGTTTCAGGTCTTAGTTTTAAGTCTTTAACCCATTTTGATTTGATTTTTGTATATGGAAAGAGATAAGGTTCTAGTTTCATTCTTCTGCATATGGACATCCAGTTTTCCCAGCACCATTTATTGAAGAGATTGTTCTTTCCCCCCTATATGTTCTTGGCAACTTTGTTGAAAATAAGTTCACTTTTTTGTGTGGATTTATTTCTGAGTTCTTTATTCTGTTCCATTGGTCTATGTGTCTGTTTTTATGCCAGTACCATGCTGTTTTGCATACTATAGCTCTGAAGTATAATTTGAAGTCAGATGATGTGATTCCTCCAGTTTTGTTCCTTTTGCTTTAGGCTATTTGGGGTCTTTTGTGGTTCCATATAAATTTTAGGATTCTTTTTTCTATTTCTGTGAAGAATGTCATTGGTCTTTTGATGGGGATTGCACTGAATCTGTAGATCGCTTTGGGTGATATGGACATTTTAACAATACTGATTCAATAAGCATGGAATATCTTTCCATTTTTGTGTGTCCTCTTCATTTTATTTCATCAATGTTTTATAGTTTTCGTTATAGAGGTCTTTCACTTCTTTGGTGAAGTTTATTCCTAGGTATTTTATTTTATTTGTAGCTATTGTAAATGGGATTGCTTTCTTGTTTTCTGTTTTGGATTGTTTATAGTTGGCATACAGAAATGCTACTGATTTTTGTATATTGATTTTGTGTCCTACTTTATTGAATTTGTTTATCAGTTCTAATAGTTTTGTGGTGAAATCTTTAGGTTTCTCTAGATAGAAGATTGTATCATCTGCAAAGAAGGATAATTTGACTTCTTTCTTTCTAATTTGGATGCCTTTATTTCTGTCTCTTTCCTGATTGCTCTACCTAGAACTTCCTGTACTATGTTGAATACCAGTGGTGAGAGTGGGTATCTTTGTCTTGTTCCAGATCTTAGAGGAAAGGCTTTCAGTTTTTCCCCATTCAGTATGATACTTGCTGTGTGAGTCCATATAACTTTTATCATGTTGAGGTAACTTCCTTCTATGCCCAGGTTTTTGAGAGTTTTTATCATGAAGAGACGTTGAATTTTATCAAATTCTTTTTCGGCATCAATTGAAATGATCACATGGTTTTTGTTCTTTGTTCTGTTGATACGATGTATCACATTGATTGATTTGTGTATGTTAAACCATACTTGCATCTCTGGGATGAATCCCACTTGATCATGATGAGTAACCTTTTTAATGAGTTGTTCGATTAGGTTTGCTTGTATTTTCTTGAGGATTTTTGCATCTGTGTTCATCAGAAATATTGGTCTATAGTTTTATTTTTTATTTTTTTTATTTTTTTGTTGTCGTGTCTTTGTCTTGTTTTGGTATTAGGGTAATACAGGCCTTGCAGAATGAGTTTGGGAATATTCCCTCCTCCTCAATTTTTTGGAATAGTTTAAGTAGGATTGATATTAATTCTTCTTTGAATGCTTGGTACAATTCTGCAGTGAAGGCATCAGATTCTGGGATTTTCTTTGAAGGGAGACCTTTTATTTTTGCTTCTATCTTATTGTTATTGGTTTATTCAGGTTTTGGCTTTCTTCCTGGTTCAATCTCGATAAGTTATAGATTTCTAGATATTTATCCCTTTCTTCTAGGTTTTCCAATTTGTTGGCATATAGTTGCTCATACTAGTCCCTAATGTTCCTTTGAATTTCTGTAGTACTGTTTGTAATGTCTCCTTTTTCATCTCTGATTTTATTTATTTGGATCTTCTCTCTTTTTTTCTTAGTCTGGCTAAAGATGTGTCAAGTTTGTTTATCTTTTCAAAAAACCAAGTTTTTGTTTCATTGATCTTTTGGATTTTTGTTATTGTTGTTTCAGTTTCATTTATTTCTGCTCTAATCTTTATTATTTCTTTTCTTCTGATTTTGGGTTTGATTTGTTCTTGTTTTTCTAGTTCTTTGAGATGCATCATTAGGTTGTTTATTTGAAGCTTTTCTACTTTCCTGAGGTAGGCATTTTATTACTATAAACTTTTCTTTTCTTATGGCTTTTGCTATATTCCATAGGTTTTGATATGTTATGTTTTCATTTTCATTTGTTTCATGAAATTTTTCAGTTTGCTTCTTAATCTCTTCATTGACCCACTGGTCATTCAGGACCATATTGTTTAATTTCTGTGTTTCTGTAGTTCCTAATGTTCTTCCTGTTATTGATTTCTAGTTTTATTCCATTTTGGTCAGAGAAAATACTTGATATGATTTCAATTTTTTAAAAAATTTTTGATACTTGGTTTTTGACCTCACATATGGTCTATCCTTGAGAATTATCCATGGGCTGAGGAGAAGAACGTGCATTCTGCAGCTGTTGAATGAAGCGTTCTATTAATATCTATTAGGTCCACTTGGTCTGTAGTGCAGATTTTTTTTTTTTTTTTTTTTTTTGAGACAGAGTCTCACTCTGTTGCCCAGGCTAGAGTGAGTGCCATGGCATCAGCCTAGCTCACAGCAACCTCAAACTCCTGAGCTCAAGGGATCCTCCTGTCTCAGCCTCCCGAGTAGCTGGGACTATAGGCATGTGCCACCATGCCCGGCTAATTTTTTCTATATTTTTTTAGCTGTCTATATAATTTCTTTCTATTTTTAGTAGAGATGGGGTCTCGCTTTTGCTCAGGCTGGTCTCGAACTCCTGAGCTCAAACGATCCACCCACCTCGGCCTCCCAGAGTGCTAGGATTACAGGCGTGAGCCACCGCGCCCGGCCTATAGTGCACATTAAATCTAATATTTCTTTGTTGATTTTCTGTCTAGATGACCTGTCCAGTACTGAAAGTGGGGTGTTGAGGTCTCCAACGATTATTGTATGGGGTCTATCTCTATCTTTAGCTCTGATAATACTTGCTTTAGATAATCTGGGTGCTCCAGTGTTGGGTGCTTATATATTTAGAATTGTTATATCCTCTTGCTGAATTGGCCCTTTTATCATTATATTATGACCTTCTTTGTCTCTTTTTACAAGTTTTGTCTTGAAATCTATTTTATCTGATAGACGTATCGCTACTCCTGCTCTTTTTTGGTTTCCATTTGCATGGAATATCTTTTTCTTTCCCTTTATTTTCAGTCTATGTGTATATTTATAGGTGAAGTTGATTTCTTATAGACAACATATAGTTTGGTATTTTTTTAATCTATGCATCCACTTTGTGTCTTTTGATTAGAGAGTTTAGTCCATTCACATTAAATGTTGTTATTGATATGTAAGACTTGCTGCTGCCATGTTGTTATTTAATTTCTGGTTGTTTTATGGTCCTCTCTTTCTTTCTTTCTTCTTGTCTTTCTTTGTTAAAAATGATTTTCTCTGGTAGTGTGTTTTAATTTCTTGATTTTTATTTTTTGTGTATCTATTGTAGGTTTTTTGACTTGAGGCTACCACGAAGCTTGTAATAAACATTTTATAACCAATTATTTTAAACATATTACAGCTCTTCTTACAAACAAACAAATAAGCAAAAAGAAATCTAAAAGAAATTCTACACTTTAACTCCTTCCCCCCATTGCTTTTTAACTTTTCGTTGTTTCCATCCATATCTTTTTATGCTGTCTCTCAGAAAGTTGTTGTAGTTGTTTGTGATAAGTTTGCCTTTTAGTCTTCCTACTCAAGATACAAGCGATTTATACAGCGCAATTATATTAATACAATAGAGTATTCTGTATTCGTGTGCTGTTATCAGTGAGTTTTATACCTTCAGATGATTTCTTATTGTTCATGAACTTCCATCTCTTTCAAATTGAAGAACTTGTTAGCATTTCTTACAGGACAGGTCTGGTTTTGATGAGATATCTTTGTCTGGAAAAGTCTTTATTTCTCCTCCATGTCTGAAGAATATTTTTGCAGGGTGTAATAATATTCTAGGGTTAAGGCTTTTTTCCTTTAGCACTTTGAATATGTCATGCCACTATCCTGGCCTATAAGTTGTCACTGAGAAGTCTGCTGCCAGATGTATTGGAGCTCCTTTATGTGTTTTTTTTTTTTTCTTTTTTCTTGGGTCCCTTGGGACCTTTTCTTTATCCATGAGCCTGATTATTAAATACCTTGAGGTAATCTTGTTTGGGTTATATCTGCTTGGTGTTTTATGACCTACTTGTACCAGAATATTGATATCTTTCTCTAGGTTTGGAAACTTCTCCCTTATTTCTTTGAATAACCTTTCTACCTCAGTCTCTTTATCCTCTTAGACTTGCCCTTTTGAGGCTATTTTTGAGGTCTGGTAGGTATACTTCCTTCTTTTTTTCTTTTTCTCTTCTGACTGTGTGCTATGAAATAGCCTGTCGTCAAGCTCACTAATTCTTTCTTCTGCTCGGTCAGTCCTGCTGTTGAAAGACTGATGCTTCAGTTTGCCAGTTCATTTTTTCAGCTCCAGAATTTCTGCTTCATTTGTTCTTATTCTTTCAATGTCTTTGTTAAATTTCTCTGATAGGCTTCTGAATTCCTTCTCTGTGTTGTCTTGAAGTTCAGTGAGCTTCTTCAGGACAGCTATTTTGAATTCTTTTTCTGAAAGGTCACATGTCTCCATCACTCTGGGATTGGTCACTGGTACCTTATGTAGTTCATTTGGTGAGGTCTGTATTCCTGGATATCCTTGATGTTTATGGATGTTCGTCAATATCTGGGTGTTGAAGAGTGGGTATTTATTTCTGTCTTTGCAGTCTGGGCTTGTTTGAATCTATCCTTCTTGAGAAGGCTTTCCAGCTATCAAAGAGAATTGAGTATTGTGGTCTAGGTCTTTGGTCACTGCGGCCATATCAGCACTGGGGGTGCCCCAAGCCCAGTAATGCTGTGATTCTTGCAGACTCCTGGTGGTAACACCTTCGTGTACTTGGGTAAGATAAGGGAGAATTCCCTGGCTTACCATGCAAAGTCCCTCACTGTCTTCCCTCACTGTCTGTGGTGGGCTGCTGTGACGTGGGCACTCCCTCGTGGCCACCAGTGCCAGGTCACACCTGAAGCCAGCGAGTCTCACCCAAAGCCTGTGGTGACTGTTGCCTGGCTACCTGTGATGTTTATTCAGAGCCCAAGGACTCCATGGTCAGCAGGTGGTGAATCCTGCCAGGACTGGCTCCTTCCATTCAGGGCAGCGTGTTGCCTTCTGGCCCAGGGTGGGTCTAAAACTGCCATCCAGGAACTAAGGCTGGGACTCAGGCCTCAGAAGTCGGCTTGGTACTTTATTTTACTGTAGCTGAGCTGGTACCGAGATGCAAAGCAAAGTTCTCTGAACTCTTCCCTTTCCTTTCCCCAAATGGAAGAAGACTCCCTGAGCTGCACTGCCTAGAGTTGGGGGAGGGGTGACACAGGCACTGGATTGGCCACTGCTGCTGGTGTCTCCCTGGGTCACGTGCACCCCAAGTCCACTGGCTCCAAACCACAGGGATTGCCCAGGGACTGCAGCCTTTGTGGCCTGACTGCCTTGGAATTTGGTCCAGGCCCCGGGCCATTTTTCATCTGCCGGTGGCGGGGCTAGCCGGAACTTGGGTTTCCCTCTGGCCGGCTGGTCTAAATGCCCTCTGTGGTTGCCAGCAGAACTGTGGCCTGTGCTGTGTCCCCCTGTCTGGCGACACTGCGGGGATGGGGAAGGGCGGCATAGGCAGCGCAAGGCTGTCTTTGCTGCCCTCCTCAGTGCTCTTTCCTTCATATAGTGTCAAAACCAGTACTGTGATCCCTCACCTGATTTTTGGTTCTTCTGAAGGTGCTTCGTTGCATGGATAGTTGTTGAATTTGGTGTTCGTGCGGAGGGACGATTGCTGGAAGCTTCTATTCTGCCATCTTGTTCTGCCCCCTTTTCCCTTACTTATCTCTTAAGAAGAATTCTCTAGTTGTAAAAATCCTTTGCATTATAGAATTTTAGGCACATACACAACAGTCAAGATAATCATATAATAAACCCTGCTGTGTGCCCATCTTTCGGCGTCAGCAGGTGTTAACTCACAGCCAACCTTGATGTTATAGTGCCCATCCTGGACAACTGTGAAGCAAATCCCCATCAACACTTTCTGGAGAAATCCATGATGGGGCGTGCGTGGACCGTGTGATGGAAGAGCCCACTTCTCTGAGTTTGAGCATACTGCTGGCTCTAGCACTCAGCTTTGGCATTAGGTATAAATCCAGAGATGCTTGTCATGGGTTCTGGATGGTTTATCTCGGCAGCATCTGGGTGCCATGTGGTCAGATAAATGGTGGCATTGCAGAGTTCTCATCCGTGCAGTCCCTCGGCGGTCCATAGCATTCCCTGCAACTCTGCTTTCAGGCGGCTTAATCGCAAACGATGAAATGTATTCTCGTTGGATTATGAGAAGCTCTAAAAAGAATGGGGACATGACTATAAAGTTGGCTTTTTGGCTCTCTTACAGCAACAATTCGTGGTTTTATGAATTGGTTTTACTACTTAGGTAATTTTTTCAGGGCTGTGTTCCTCTCCTGCCCTGTTTAATAAGGATTCCCTAAGGTGCAAATTATGCAAACACTTCCCACCTAAAGATGCTAATAAATGTAGCACTGCTGTTTACTTGAGCTTCCTGATTAATTTCCGCTTAGGTGAGAGAAATAGTTTCCTGCCTTCAATTGAAGTACCTAAGAGCTGGTTGTAAGCAGATACAGGGAAGAATATTTTACCTCTTATTTTTTAATTCTCTTTGAAAAGACTGGCACAGATGTATATTTCTAAAACGTGTATCTACTATTCATTCCTTCAAGAAGCCTCCCTTGAGAGCTGACCCTGTGCCAAGCTGGGGACCCAGCCCAGGGATGCGCACAGACTAGGAACAGTAGGATGGTAGCAGAGTGTACTTGTCAGGGTTCTCCCAAGAAACGGAACTATCTGGAAGGTATCCAACCATTATTAATAGAATGTTACATTAACAATGGCTGGATGCTTCCTGGATAGCCCTCAAATATACACATATATTTTACATACATATATATATATATATAGAGAGAGAGAGATTGATTATAGGAATTGGGTCACACAATCATGGAGGCTGAGAAGTCCCACTGTCTGCTGTTTGCAAGACAGAGCCCCAGGGAATCAGGAGTTGTAACTCAGTCCAAGTCTGAAGGCCTGAGGACCGGGAGAGCAGATAGTGTACATCTCAGTCCCGGCCAGGAGAAGATGAAATGAGATATCCCACCTTAAGCTGTGAGCCAGAACAAAAGGGACAGACTCCTCCTTCCTCTGGCTGTTTGGTCTCTTCGAGACCTCAGCGTGTTGGGTGACGCCCCCACACTGGGGGGACCATCTGCTCTGCTGATCTCACCTGGAAACACCATCACAGACGTACCTGGAAATAACGTTTCACCTGGGCCAGTCAGGTTGACGCACACAGTTAGCCATGACACAGAGTGTTCCCTGCAGTCACCTCCTAGGCTTTGTTTGTGCTGCTCCTGACAGCAGGAGTTTTAATCCACCATCTCCCCTTGGGAGATTCTATCTGTACCACAGTGTTCCTGCGAATGTTAGTTTCTCCCAGAACTCTTGCCAATTTCCGCCATAACAGATGATCTCTCTCCCGTGTTGAGCTTTCTCTGCCCATCTCTAATGACACTGACCTTACTCTGCTGGTATTTTATGAATATCTCAGCTGCCCATTCTCCTAATCCTTCTGGAGGGTAAAGATTTTTCTGATTCACACCAAACTAATGTGGAGATAAATGTTCAGCCACAACAGCAGTCAAGCTACAGCTAGTTTGGAGGGTTCATTAACTAGCTTGCCATCTTTTCCATCTAGAGCGGGGTACCTGGATGAAGATCAAATGGAAATGCTACTGGAGCGGGCTCAGACAGAAGTCTTTTCTATAAAACAGAAGTTGGACAATGACTTAAAGCAGGAAAAGAAAAAGCTCCACCAAAAGTTAATAATTAAGCGAAGACGAGAGTTGCTGCAAAAGGTACATGAGGCATTGTGCCATTTGTCCTTTGCATGACCATTTCTGAGCACCCACTGAGTGCCAGGTACTGTGCCAGGTGTTGCCAGCAGCATGCTCAAAAGGGCTACTGTGCAGACATCGTGATGTGCCATCTGTAGTTGATTGGTAGTGACTGCTGTGTCAAGTAGGATTTTCCAAGTCCTATCCCGCCTGCGCACAGCAGAAGGTCGTGGTAGATTACTCATGTCTGCACAGACAAAGCAACAAGAGTGCTGGTTTGAGTGACTGCTGATGACAGATACTAACATTTACTGAGTGTTTTCTTAGCACTGCGCTAAGTGTGTTATATAAGAGATCTTGTTCAATCCCTACATTAACCCTATGAGGGAGATACTGTTTTTTCTATTTTCTTTTAAATGAAGACACTGAGACTTAGAGTGTTTAATTAATGTGGTCAAGGCCAAATACTGAGTGAGGGGCACACATGGCCTGTGTGTGGGAGCGCTCAGAGCACAATGAGGCATGCCGAGAGGGGAGGGCGGGGGCCACAGTGGACCTGTCTAGGCGTCGGTGCCAAGCCAGTGAGGGTGTGGTGTGCAAGGCTGAGGGGGTTACCCTTCACCCAAAGATGGTGGGGAACACTGAAGGGTTTTCAGGCAGAGAGAGACAGAGAGAGAGAGAGAGACAAGATTCATGATTCTGGAAGCTCGCATTGGTTGGAGTTGGAGGAACCTGGGAACACAAAGCCCCTGGGAGGCTGTGGCCTTTGGCCAGGTGAGAGCTGATGAGGGCCTAAACCGGCAGCACAGAGCACAGGTAGTCAGGACAGACTGAGAGGGTATATGGCACGTGCCAGGTGACACCTGGGTGGTGGGCTGGTGGGCTGGCACTGTTTGGGGGGAGCAGAGGGGATGTAGAATAACTTTTAAATGTGATCAATGGAAACTCTGCCTTCTATTATATTACCAAGTGTGGGCCCAACAGATAACCACGCCCCTGACCTTGGCCACTGAAATATATCACATCCAGAGCAACACCCCATTCACCTCTGAGCCACTGGGTAAGGAGTCAAAAACCACATGTCTCCGATGTCTGGCCTAGTCCAACGTTCGTATCTAGAAGGATGGATGCACTCCAGATCTTACAAGAGATTGTGGAAGGCTTCTGTGAATATTATTTCTTGTAGCTACTTTTGTTAAATACCATGAGTTGCCCACGATTAGAATATAGCTCCATGAAGGGAAAAATTTATGTATCCCCAGTGTTGAGGACACTACCTGACACACAGTAGGTGCTAAATAAGTATATTTATAGAGTGAATGAATTGACACTCTGGTGACCAGGACCCGTGAACAAAAGGAAGAGCATGTCACCTTCTCTCAGGTAGGACTGAGACTCTGTGACCTGCTCTTGTAAACACCGCTGTAACGGACATCTTTGTGCACGGCAGTTCTTCCCCACCGTAGGGCCTTTATGCCCACTGTCCTTTCTCCCAGGAGTGTTCTTTCCCGATTTCTTCCTTAAAGGTCCTTTGGTGACCTCCTCATTTAAGTTGTCTCTCAATGATCTCAGGGTATTTTTCCCCTTAAAATATCACAATTTGCAGATACTGTGTGCCTGGCACATAGTAATACTAATAGCAGATATGTATTGGTGTGAACTCTACACCAGGTACTTTTCTAAGAGCTACACATGTATGAAGCAACTCACCCGACACTCACAATTATTATCCCCATTTTACAGATTAGGAAGTGGAGGCACAGAGAGGTAAGGCACTGCTTTGGGTCACTCAGCTTGTGAATGGAGGAGCCAGGATTAGAACCTGGGTAGTGTGCCTCCTGGGCTTTGCCTGCTCAATAAATATGTGTTCAATGAATGCTGAAGACATGAAGTTTTCACTGTCTTTTATTTTCTTAAAACTAATTTTCTAAATGTGAGGTGGTTGGGGGAAAGGCCACAAACATTGTGTGCCTCTGCAACGGATTTCCAAAGCGTTTTCCCAAAGGGCTGTACCCACCGCGCCCTAGCCCCCTGAATTTTCCCCTTTGACATTCCCGCCAGCACAAGGAGCAGCGCAAGGAGCAGCTGTCCATCGGCGACGCCTTCCGGGCGGCGGAGGACGTTGGCGGGTACCTGCAGCGGTGGCGGAGCGTGATGGCAGAGCACAGCGCCGCCCTGGAGGAGCTGCAGGAGCGTCTGGACCAGGCTGCCCTGGACGACCTCAGGGCCCTGACCCTCTCGCTGTCCGAGAAGGCCACCGAGGAGCTGCGGCGCCTGCAGAGCTCGGCGATGACCCAGGAGCTGCTCAAGCGCAGCGTGCCCTGGCTCTTCCTGCAGCAGATCCTGGAGGAGCACAACCGGGAGATGGCCGCCCGGGCCGAGCAGCTGGAGGGCGAGGAGCGGGACAGGGACCGGGAGGGCGTCCAGAGCGTGAGGCAGAGGCTGAAGGACGACGCTCTGGAGGCCTCGGTGGAGGAGCAGGCGGAAGTGCGACGCTGGGAGCGCTCGGTCTTTACGTGCGTGAGGCTGCGGTCCGATCCCCTCCCCCGCCCGTGAGGGAGGGATTCCCGCCCTGTGCTTCCGGGGGGGCGGGGTGGGGGGGACGGGGACGGCCTAGCACAGGTCACCCGGCCCTGGACGAGGAGATCAATGGCATTTCTTGATCACATAAACTCCAGCAGGAGGACCCTGTGTGCCAGGCAGGGCCACACGAGGGTTGAGCAGAGCACAGAACCAGGGCTGTGGGAGACGGGCTTGGTACTAACAGGAGGCCACCAGGGAGCTCAGACCTGCTCCTCGGGGCTGAGCCGGAGCTGTGCGGGTCTCCCTGATGAGCAGTGCAGTTCCGGGAGGGGACCTTCCCCGGGAGCGGTGTGGGGAGGGAACTTGCGGTTAGGCCGGGCGGGCCCTCCTGGCTTCGCCAAATGCCAAGGCCACTGCTGATATTGGACCTTCGTTTTGGTTCTTCCACCGCGTGGCACAGTCTTTCCACCTGGCCCTTTCATCCATTGGTTCATTAATTGGGCTATTTGTTTTTATTATTAACTCAAAAACCATGTAATGACTTCTACTTCTTCTTTTTTTTTTTTTTTTTTTTTTTTTTTGGTGGGAGGAAGCTTTAAGATTTTATTTTAGTTTGCAATTTCCCCCTTTGGGCCAAGATCTGCCAGAGGCAGCATCTATGGCCAAACCCTTATTTTGCCCCATCTGTTGCCAGGGTGGTGTGGTCACCTGCCCTGGGTCTATGCAGTCCCTCGGTGGGACTCTAGTGGCCAAGAGGACAGAAGAGCCGAAAGGGGGCTCACAGCCAGTTAAATATTTCAGGCCAAACAGGACTGGAGGTGGACAGGCGCTCATCAACACTTTAAAACCTTCTAGGTGACGTAAGAGTAAAATCCAAAATGCCAAAGACAAGGCTACAAAACTAACTTATCTGTAAGTGTTGAGCTACTGTGTGCTTGGGTCTAGTGGTAGACTCGTAGCAAACATAAACATTGCCAACATGTAAGCTAGGGGAATTTAGAGACCTTTATTGTGTCGTAATATTTTAGTCTCTTTAGTAATCTATACTAAAGTGGCTGATAAATTACTCATTACATCTCCTTTTATACAAACCCATAACTGAGAACAATTATACTCAGGAAGTTCTAAGTCTATAGGAAGCAGGAAAAAACAATTTATGATTGGGATGGCTATCTACAGCATGAGGCCTGAAAAAGCAAAGTATCTCAGTTAGTATTCCATTAGGCTTCTGTGTGCTCCTCCTTGATCTGGAGGATCTAAACTAATTCCATCCCTTGGATCGGCCCGTACAATCTCACACGCCCCCTTTTCTGCGACAGCCCCTGGGCCTGACTTCTACTTCTGAGTAGGAGAAAGTGGACCGCAGCTAACTAACATTCCCCCTGCAGTAACTGGAAAATGATGGATAAACTGCACAAATAGATTTTCAGGACATGGGGAGCTGTGGCAACGAGGACAAGCTGGAGTCGGATTCCAGAGAGGCCAGCGTCCTGCAGTCCTTTCCCTCCCTGCACCATGTGCCCTTTCTTTTGTGCAGCTGAGATTTGGCTTGGCCCGAGCATCCAGCTTTAGTGGTGCCATAGAGACCAACAGAGCTGTCCGTAGCTGTTTGGGGCTGGCACATAAGATTGGAGACTGGAGGAGCCTCAAACACAGGCAGCGTGGGTTGAGACACAGGCAGTGTAGACCAAAGGGACCTGGGTTTAAATCCCAGGACCACCACCTACTGCTGAGTGTGGGTAAGTCACTTAACCTCCCTGGGTCTCATCTCTCTTGCCTGTAAAATGAGGACCACAATAATGAAATCTTTTCAGCGTATGATACTAGCAAGTGGGTTAAATGTGAAGACAATATTTGTATAAGAGTCTGGGCCTTCTCGGACCCTTTGATGGACAGCAGGTGGTGGAGCATTGGTCTGCAGTCCCCTCCTCCCTTGGGAGAAGTTGTCTCCCAGGTCTTACTGGCCTCAGTGACTTCATGCCCCTTCCCACATGGTTTTTTGTCCCTGGGGACGGACTTGTTGCCAGGAGAGTGGGTCCCCAGGTGTCTGCAGAGAGAGAGATCTTATCTTGGTTTGCATGAGTGACCTCGGCCTCCTTCCCCTCTGTCTCCATTGTGATTCTGGCCTCATTTGTTTAGTCTTCGTTAGTTTTTCTTTTCTTGACAGAGAAAACAAGATGCTGTCTTCTCTAAGCCTGTAAAAATCAAATCTTTAAATGCTATTTTTTATTCCCATGAATTATTCTCAACAGTATTTATTCTGCTCAAATTCTCTTTATATGTTCAAACTGGCTTTGGATTCTTCTTAGTGTGTGAATTAGATTTGGCTTTGCTTTTGCCAGATGGGTCATTTTCTCCAACTTCATTTGGATCCATTTTGCAGGGAGTATTAATAAAGTCGCCACTGATTAAGCCATTTAACAGGAAAAAGACCTCTCACTTGGCTATCAGAAGCCTCTATGATTTTTCTAAGGGTTAAAAGGGTCAGCTCTGTACACGATGTGAGTCTGCTTACATACTTTGCTTATTTAAGATTCTATTTAAAAGGTTGCAGCCTTTATTTCTGAGGCATTATGTAAAATGGCATTGCACATTTTGGAACATTTTTATAAGCTTCCCAATTTCCAGCAAGATGGGGTTGCTGTAAAACCGGTCAGCTAAAGTAGGAATTAATGAGGGATATTTTGCCAGGGAATGTGTGTCTTGGAGACTTCTTTCCTAAGATCCTGCCTTGATTTCAGACTCCTTCAGGGCAAAGATTCTGCCTCCTGCACTTCTGTATTCTCTTGGTGCTTGTGTAACAGGGGATTGAGCTGAGACTACTGAGGACTGATCTGGTTAGAAGGTAGGGCACGGATAACACTTAGATGCACTTCAGAGCGGCTTTGCCTTGGGTTGCGCGCAAACGGGGAAGGTGCCAGCGAGTGGCTGCGGTTTCTGGACCCACAGAACCAGGAACCCAGGACGGGGGTGTCACATGATTTCAGACTGTTTTCGATGGAGGGTCCATGTCATCCCTGAAGGTCCCATTGTGCCTCCATGAGAGAACTTTCCAGCTGGCCTGCAGCCCCTGTCCCGCATTGAGACTTGGGTGCACCAAGCCTGACCCTGGCCAACCTGATAGGTGTTCTGCAGATATTTCCAAACTTAAAGCAGCCATAAAGCACATTTTATGCCACCACTGTTGGCAGAACGTGGCCAGAATAACCAGATGCACCCATGTTTGTCACAGAGACTTTGTTGAATGAGTGAGTGAGCAGACGCACACTGCCCAGAACAGGAAGAAAGAGAAAAGACCAGTCCCTGAACTGTCCCTTCCCGGGCCAGAGGGGGATTCTGTCCAGAAGCTCCCTGCGGACCCCCGTGTGGCCTCTCATGGCCAGGACTGGCCCTGCACGGCCGTGAGAGTGAGCATGTGGCCGTTCTCCCTTTAGAGGGGGCAGGGGCCCTGCAAGAAAGCGAGAGGGAGAGCTCCTCCCTGCGTCCGTGATGTGAGGGCCAGGTTGGGCTAAGGATGGGCAGGGAGGCAGGGAAGCGTATTTGCTGCTTAGTGTTTCCGTAACAGAGGACCACAGACTGGCTGGCTTAAAACAGAAGGCATTTGTTCTCTCACGGCTTTGGAGGCCGGAATTCCAAGATCGGGATGTGGGTAGTGCCACGCTCCCTCCGAAGGTCCCAGGGCAGGATCTGTCCCGTGCCTTCTGTTAGTTTCTGGTGTTGCTGGCAGTCCTTGGTGTTCACTGGCCTACAGACGTGTCGCTCCATCTCTGTCTCCGTCCTCAGATGGCCTTCTGCCTGCGTATTTGTCTCTCTTCTCCTGTTCTTATAAGGACACCAGTCAGATTAGATTAAGGGCCCACTCTACTCCCAAGTAACCTCGTCTTAACTTCTTAACTACGTTTGCAAAAACCCTGTGTCCAAGTAAAGTGACATTCGCAGGTACCATGGGTTAGGACTTGAACATATCTTTTCGGGAACACAATTCAACCAGTCACAGTAAACCACTCAGTGTGGTTTCCAGCACGGAATAGGTTTCCACTAAGTGATCGTGTCAATTATCATCTTTTAGAACCAAGTGCAGGAGACCCCCTTCGTCCTGAGCCCCTGATCTGAGCTGAGCATCTGTCCTCTGTGCCACAGGTCCCTATGTATGGTGTGCCACTGGCCAGTGGACAATGCTTTGTTTTCACGTCTGTCTCTAAAGCAAGACCAGGTTATCCTCAAGGTCACGATTGTTGGAAGAGATACCCTCCCAGGTTCGCCTCATTCGACTGTAACTTTCAGCTCCAGTATGACATCATGTCCAACACAACACACATCAGTGCTCAAGAAATGCTTGTGGGATGAATGCGTGGCTGAGGCGCTGGCGCTGCGTTCTCTGGACGTAGATTTGACTGATGACCTTTGAACCCCCGGCCACGCCACCCCAGCCCCGCACTGCACTGTCTCTGGGTAAGAGCACATTGCTGTCCTTCCCTCCCAGGAAGCTCTGCTCCGTGGCCCTGTCCGTGTCCGAAGAGGAGCTGCTCAGGTTGCAGCAGGAAGTCCATGGCTGCTTCGCTCAGATGGACAGGAGCCTGGCCCTCCCCAGAATCCGGGCCCGGGTCCTGCTGCAGCGATTCCAGACGGCTTGGCGAGAGGCGGAGTGCCGGAAACTGGACCAGGCCCTGGCTGCCCCCGAGCTGCAGGTAGGATGGACGTCTCGGTGCCCCCCACCGCCCCGTCGGGCCTGAGGCAGATTTTGCAGTTCTGTGAGCTGCAGAAACTTCTGTCGGCCTGCGGAGCCCTGGAGGCTGCGTGGACTCGCCGGTGACCACCCTCTTGCCCATGTTTTCTCCGACCCCTCTCTCCGACAGTCCAAGGTGAGAAAGCCACGGTCCAAGAGTAAAAGCAAGGTAGACCTTTGGAAGAAGTCCACTGAAGATAAAATCCACCTCTGCGAGGAACAGGCCCCTGAAGACCTGGTTGAGAAGGTCAGTACGTCAGCCTCATCCGTTTGTCCCTGCGCGGGGCGGGAGCTGACATTTGCAGGCCCACGGAGTCCCCCGTCTCCACCCGGGCACTCGGGCACAAACGTGTGGTCCTGGAAGAGGTCCCCGCCCTCCCCCGGGCCTTTCCACCTGGCCTTCCCCCTGGCACCATCCTCCTCCCCGCCTGGGCTCTCCCGGCATCCTTTGGGCCTCATGTTAGGCGCTGCCTTTGCTGGTTGTGGCGGCCGCCACGTTTGCACCTGGCTCTCCTGGGCTCCTGCACCTTTTGTTCCACTCCCATCTCCTGCTTGTCTTGCGCACCCTCCCCTGTGCTCCCACGGGCGCACGGGCCCCTCCTCCAGCCCCGTGTCATCTGCTGTGCTCCGGCACACTCCCTGCAGTCCCCTGGGCTGCTCTACTCTGTGTTCTTCCCTCTTCCTGGAATTTCCTTTCCTCTTTCTTTGCCTGGGTACATAACTTTTGTCCTTGCTGTCCTAAGGTGTTGCCTCCGTCCTTGGGTGTCCCCTCTTCCAAGAAGCCGTCCCTGAGCACCTAGGTCTTCCCACTTGTCCCACCCATGCCCAGCTCCCTTGCTTATGGCACAGTTATCACGTGGTTCATTCGTTTCCTAAGTATGAATATTTGGGGGAGGCAACAATGTCCCAGGCACCATGTTAACGAGCTCTGGGGTTGCAGCAGTGACTGAGACTGTCCTGGTCCCCAGGAGCGCACATTCTAGCTGGGGGAGGTGGACGGTAAACTTAAATGCTAGACTGCGCTCTGCGCTGTTGGGGAAAGCAAGGCGGCGGTGTGGCGCCAGGCGGGGTAGGCGGCCGTGGGGTCGACTGTGGCAAGAGAGGAGGAGGGGTCTCTCTGCGGAGGTGACATTTAAGAGTGGACACCGTGTGACCGCTGCCTGGTGCCCACCTGTGTCCCCAGCACCCCGCAAAGGGTAGGCTCCCAGGAGGAGCACGCTCACGTGATGGGTCTATCAAACCATGCTGCACAGCTGCTGTTCTTGTTCCTACCTTCTAGCTCCTTTGTCTAGTTTTTCTGTGCGTTTTATTTTTATGTTAGTGCAAGTGTATGTCTCAGAACACAGACGTGTGCTCTGGCAAAGAGCCACAGAGACTGCTCCGGGCAAGGTCGGTGGCTCCTGTCAGGTTCATCCCTGTTGCTGCTGTTTCAGGAACCCAGGAAGCCGCACCCCGTTTCCCCCGGGCTCCGATGGAATGGAAAGATAAAACAAAGACAAGGCAGATAGAGGCAAAATGTCACCTTTTGGCTAATCTAGAAGACATAAATTAGCATGAGTGCGGTGGGCTTGCTAAACCACCTAGGGGTTAAGCAGACTTGTCACCCAGTCCCAGGCATCTCCAGGGGGCCATGGGGGCGAGTGTGCCCTGGAGGCAGAGCAGAAGCCGAGCTGCAGGGCGGGCCAGTCGGGGAGGCGGGGAGGCTGGGGCCTGGCCCTGGCCCTGTGGGAGAGGGCGGCGTGTGGGGCGGACGTTGCCTGTGATCCTCTATGAGGCAAAACCCGCCAGAGCGGGTCTGCTCTGGCCCAGAGGGTGGCTGTCCCGGCCGTGCCATGCAGGAGGCCCGGGAAGAGGCTGCTTTCCTGGAGTGCCGGCCACAGCCAGGGGATGGCGGGCAGCCCGTGGAGGGAGGTTCTCAAGGGCCAGTTTGAGGAAGACGAGGGTGGTCTCACCGGCACCATCGCAGGAGGAGAGTCACGGGATGAGTGTGTGCGTGAGACGGTCACGCAGAAGTGGCCGACCGAGGAGAAATGCGGCACAGGTGGCGCGGCTCCCACCCAGCTGCCGCAGCTGGGCCCGGGCATCCTCCTGGACCCCTCCCTGGCCCCCGCCGCGGCTCCCTGCTGTGTCTCCTGACCGGCCACCCGTCTCCTCCTCATGTCTCCGGCCGTGCCTGGCCCCGTGTCTTGCACGCACACTCAGCAGACTCCTGGCTCCGACCCAGTCGGTCCTCGGTGTGGCCGGGAGCGGCCTCTTCCCGCAGCCGAGACCCAGCCTGTTACGGACACCTGGCCGGGGACCCGTCTCCTTCTTTGCCCAAACATTTTAATAGAAGGAACCAAGCACATCACTGCCTATAATTTTTTTCCCTTTCTTTTCTTTCTTTCTTTTTTTTTTAAGCATGGGCAGTTGTTTCTCTCAGTGGCAAATATAAAATATCAATTTTTTCCCTTTTTTTTCCTTTCCTTTTGTTCTATTAATATTTGGGATTTTTGTTTTATTTAGAAATTATCAAGCTTTGTATCTCTCATTACCTCTTTTATTTTTTGAGACAGGGTCTTGCTCTGTCACGTAGGCTGGAGTGTGGTGGCCTAATCATAGCTCACTGCAGCCCCTGTCTCCTGAGCTTGAGTGGTCCTGCCAACTCAGCCTCCCAAGTACCTAGGACCACAGGCGCACCACCACACGTGGCTAATTCCTTTCTAAATTTTTTGTAGAGACAGGGTCTCACTATGTTTCCCAGGCTGGTCTTGAACTCCTGGCCTCAAGTGATCCTCCTGCCTCAGCCTCTTAAGTGGTGGGGTTACAGGCATGAGCCATCGCACCCAGACCACTCATCTTTTCTTAGTTTCTTTCAATATTGCTTAGTTTCCAATTCCAATCCTCTGAGTATTATTACTAAAAATATCTCAACCTTGTCTCTTTGTTTGTTATCCCTGGTCCTTTAGAAACTGATTATACCCCAAGGCCTCTGCCTTTGTCACGATGTGTAAAATAGGGTTCTGTTCATAATTAACCAGGCTTATGAGATAATCAGTATTAATATGACATAGCAACATTAAAAGCAAAACCGTTTATCTAATTCCAATCAGATACCAGGCATCTTGAAGATGCTTTCCCTGAGCATTAGTCTCCAGGCTGCCACAGGGCTGCAAGCGTGGCATGGCGAGGTCCCCTGCAGGCTCCCGGAGGTTAGTTCCCAGCCCAGGGTCACCACCAGCGTGGATGCAGCCCAGGCTGCCTCGGCCCCTGAGCAATGTCTCCCACTTCACACTGGTGTCCTGTCCCGTGGAATTGGCTGGAGGTACCGATGGGTTGTCGGTAGGCAGACAAGGCAGACAAGGAGAAGAGGCAGATGAAATAGGTGAAGACAGCCTTCCCTGGGTATCCTTGTGTGCTGGGTCACCTCATCTGGTTGACACATGAGGGGCAATGTCACCAGAGGGCTGTGCAATGTGTCCAGGGCCATCCAGCCAACAGGTCGTGACCCTCAAAGCCATGTCCATCTAGATGGAAATCCTGGATCCTCCCAGGCCACCCATCCTGTCTACTTGCCACACATTCGTAGACACCTAGGGAATTTCCGCAAAAGCACAAGGTAAAAAAAAGAAAAGAAAGTGAGAAGGAGAGAGACGTAACACAGTGACCGAGATGAGCAAGGTACAAGAATAAAGACCAGCTAAACTTGGCAGGGGAGCCCAGCGGCCACTCCACGTGGTGAGCGGAGGCCCCAAGTAAGGGCGGTGCGAGGGAGCTGGGGGTCTGTGGTTCCCCGGGCCAGTCCCAGCACTGGGGCAGACCTTTATCCTGCAACATGGCCCCATGCACAAGCCGGAGCTTCCCCCTGGCCCTGGGCAGAAGACGTGGCCACCTGCTCCAACACTGGCAGAAGAACTCGGCGTTGCTGCTCCCCAAGGCATTTTCAAGGGTGATTTAGATTTCACTTTTGTCCTGTGCACTGATTTGAGAACTGATTTCCCTTCATGAGAGGTAGTGGCATTTTAATAAAAATAGTACCTACCTCCTTTGTTTGCTTTTGAGTGCCTGTGGCATTTCAGACACCTTGCTAAACATTATCTATGTGTGCGTGTATATGTATGTGCATATCCTGTGGGTATATATATGTGTGTGTGCATATATATGAGCCATCCATATGTGAGCTGTGTGAGTACCTGTACATACGTCCACATATGTGCTAGTGCTGTTTATTGAATGCTGAGTGCTTTCTCTGTCCCTTGCACAGCCTATCAGAGAAGACCCACTGTCATCACTATGTTAGAAGGAATTTAAGGCACAGGGAGGTCAAGTAACTCCAGGGTCACGACTGGTCATCAGAAACGACAACTGCCAACATGTATTAAACACTTCAGCTTGTCAGGTACTGTTCTAAGCAGTTAGAAGTATTAGATTATGTAATAATGAGAGTAACCCTATGCGGGACTTCTGCTTCTGACCAGGACAGAATAAAAAGGATTGGAATTACCTAAAACAAAACAAGACAAAAGAACAAAATACATGAACAATGGTTTTCTGGACGCTGAACAGCAGTCAAAAGTGATCCCCTAAGTGCACATATAGTAATAACATTCATTGGGTGTCAGGCAGACGGGACGGCGGAGGAGGGGATGGGTATATACACACCTAATGGGTGCGGTGCGCACCGTCGGGGGATGGACATGCTTGAAGCTCTGACTTGGGTGGAGCAAGGGCAATATACATAACCTAAACCTTTGTTCCCCCATAATATGCTGAAACAAAAAAAATGAAAAATGAAAAAGAAGTGATCCCCCAAAATGGGAAACAAACGAGTTGAGCCTCATGATCCCCCCAGCTTGCTGCCCTGAGAGAGTTTCCAAGCTGAGGGGCAGCAAGAAGGACCAGGCAGAGCCTGCTGGACACCCTGAGTGGAGGACACAAAGCTAAGAGTTTGGAGAAGCTAAGTCAGCTACATTCCATGGGAGAGATTACCAGAAAAGAAAGGGCTGCAGAGAGACAACTCTAGAGATGCCTGTTGGGTCCCCCCAAGTATTCAGGTGAGACCTGCTTAGCACACGCATGTGATGAAGTCACCCACAGCCCGCGGAAGGACCAGAAGGTTTAGAGGGAAGAGTACTTAGTACTCATACAGGGCTGGGGAGAGTGACAGTTCCTCCAGCCAGACTGGAAAGCTTCCTAATTCAGAGGGTGTCAGATATAGTTCTCAAAAAGGTTTTTGTCTCAGTAGCAGGAATGATGAGCCCTAAGCTAAACTCTGCTCTGGTTTCACCTAAAAGAACTTAAAAACTGGACCAGAAAAGATCAACCTGTTTCTAAAACTTCACTGCATCCCAGAGTGAAGCTCAAGAATCATTATAGAAATACAGCAATATCCAGGACCCAACAAGGTAAAATTTACAATATCTGTAGTCCAGTTAAAAATTACCAGGCATGAAACAAACAGGAAAATATAGTTCCTGTTGAGGAGAAAATATCAATCAATTGAAACCAAACCAGAAACGACAAAGATGTTAGAATTAGCAGAGAATGGCATTAAAACAGTCATTATAACTGTGCCCTATATATTCAAAAAAGTTTAAATAGAGATATGGAAGATATAAAAAGACACACATATATGTGTGTATATATACACATACATATGTATCAGCCATAATTTCTTCTCTAGAAGTTTGATTTGGGTATATATGCGTGTGTGTCTATATGTGGAAATTAATAGCAGATTAGATATTGTAGAAACAAAGATTAGTTAACTTGAAGACATAGCAATAAAAATGATCTAAAATGAGAAAAAAAAAAAAATGAACAGAGCACCAGTGAGCTATGGGACAACTTCAAGTGGCCTAATAGATGGGTGATTGATTTCCAGAAGGAGGACAGAACATTAGAAGAATTAATTGCTGAAATTTTGCCAAATTTGATGACAACTATAAACTTGCAAATTGAAGAAGCTCAGGGAATCCCAAACATAAGAAACTTGGAGAAAACTATTACAAGGTACATCATAATCAAATTGCTCCAAACCAGTGATAAGAGAAAATTTTAAAAACAACCAAAGGAAAAAGGTATGTTATATACATTACAAAACAAGGACCAGGCTGACAGCAGACCGCTCATTTTAAACAGTGCATGTAAGAGGACGATGGAGCAATGTCTTCGAAGTTCTGGGGTGGAAAACTGTTACCTGGAGTTGCATATCCAGAAAAAATGTTTTTCAAGAATGAAGGCAAAATATACTTTTTCAGACATGTGGTGATGAAATCTTTCAGCAGTGTGAGTAGACTTACATGGCAAGAAATGTTAAAGGAGGAAGGGTTTCCGTACCAGATGGAAGTTTAGAACTGCACAAAGAAATGAGCACTGGGAATGGTAGCTACGTGAGTAAATATGTAAGATTCTATTTTTATTTTTAAAAGTCTTTTTTAAATTGATTGATCATACATCCAATGAAATATTTTTCATCCATAAAAAGGAATGAAGTTCTGACATATGTAACAAGTGGATGACATTTTGAAAACATGCGACTAGGCCAGACACAGGTGTTCACACATTCTGTGATTCTATTTATATGAAATATTTGGAATAAGTAAAACCACAGAGACAGAAAGAAGATTGACTGTTGCCATGAAGTGGGGAATAATTGCTTAATGGGTGGGGGGTTTTCTTTTGGGGTGATGAGAATATTCTGGAACTAAAGAGAGGTGGTGGCTCCTCAGCACTAAATGTCACTTAATTGTTGACTTGAAAGTTAATTTTATGTGTATTTCATGTCAATACAAAAAGTTTTAAAGATTGACTTGTTTCAACAAAAATAATAAAGTAGTATGAAGTTTGTAATGTGTATCAAATTAAAACGTGTGACAGAAATAACACAAAGACCGGGAAGGGAGAAATGGAATGAACCATGGCAAGGTTCTTGTACTCCACGTGGAGTGACACAGTGTAACTTGAAGGTAGCCTGTGTCAGAGATCTATACTGTAAACCTAATGCCACCACTAAAATAACAAAACAGTTTAATAAACCCACAAAGAAGAATGGAAGCATAAGAAATATTCACCTCAGAAGAAGATGATAAAAGATGAATCTCAAAATAATTATGCTGCATGAAAACAGCCAGGTAAAAGCGGTGCATACTGTGTGGTTCCGTTTTTAAAAAATCTCTAGGAAATTCAGACTAACCGATGGTGACGGAGAGCAGACCGGTGGTTGCGGAGGGGTGAGGAATCTCGCGGTGCCGGGTGTTTGCTGTTCTGACTGTGCTGGTGGGACCGGGTGGAGCCGCGCCAGAGAGCATCACACTGTGCGCTTGCACTGCGCACAGGTTTTGTACGGCGATTACACCCCAGTAAGCTGTCGTGTTGAGGCGGCACTGTGATGCCACTTTACAGGTGAAGAACTGTAGGCATGGAGGGCTTACTGACTTGCCCGAGGCTGCCAGTTTGCAAATGTCAGAGTTGGAATTCACATCCTGGACATCTGGTGTGGCACCTATGCCCTGCGTCACTGTACCTGCCCCCACCCCCAATTTAGGAGTTCTTTCAAGGTCACGGCCATGTCCAGTCCCTCTCTGCCTCTTCTTTATCCTTCCTCACCCCCTAGGTAGGCCACACATTCCTTCATTTTATATGCAGTTGGTGCTCATTAAATATTTTTTGCATTAATGGACAAAGGTGTAAATGTATTTTCTCTTTGTAAATTTACAGTGGAAAAGTAACTATGGGAAGAAGGGGGTTTGCTGGGAGACAGTTCAGGTCTATAAAGCACTTTAGAGCCTCAGCCTCTGCGAGTCCCTGTGTGGAAGCAATCTCGGGGTCCCCCTGCGACAGGGCATTGCCCAGCAGGGAAGGACGCTGCGCCAGCTGCAGGAGCTGAGCACACTCCTGGGCTGACTTGACTGTGCTCCTTGCAGAAGGCCCGGCCCGTAATCTGCAGTTACCATGGAAACCAACCAATAGACCGGTGGCTTGTCACCTGGTTCTCCAAATTAGGGAAAGGTTGAGGTCTAGTTTGTGAGAACAAAATGTGTTCCCTTTTGAGCCTGGACTGTGAAAACGAGCCTGTCTGTCTTCCAGGGGAGCTGCGTCTCCCTGCCATGACTCCGGGCGCTGCCTCTGGCCCCCGGCGTGTGCGGGCTTCTCTGCAAAGCAGATATGCAGGAGCCCACAGCCTGCATCTCTGCCGAACTGTGTTCCCTGTGCCGTCCTGCGCTGTGCCCCAGGGCCTGTTGTAGGCACCGCGTCTCCAAGAAGCCTTTGTGTGGCCTTTGTGTGGCCATCCCCTAGCCCCCAGCCTCCCCCTCCTCAGAGCCCCGACTGCCTCTTGACTGCCTCAGTGTTTCCTGAAGCACAAATCACAGAGGTGAAATCTGAGCTTTTCCAGCCAAGACTTGGATTCTTCTGAGGGACACAGGACAAGTGCAAGAGGCTGTACAGCCACGGCAGGTGTTATGGTCTGAGACGTGAGAAATGACCACCTAAAGACCGAATTGAGCCAAATCAGGAGTCTGTATTAGCTGGCCAGCGACTCCCCTCTGCACCGCCCAAAGGCGGCACGGAGAGCAGCAGGGAGCCTTTGAAACAGAAAGTTTTTATACTGTAAGTTTGTGGGTGGACAATTACTAAGACAGAGCAAGCACGTGTATAAAAAGCCTTGAGTAAGCATGATATCATTGTCTTATCTTTGGTGTAACAGGATCTGGGCAGTTTGGGCTCTGGGCCATATCTTGTTCATGCAAAACGTGGGGGCTGTAATCATTTTATGTAGAACATGGGTGTTGTCGTCACTTAGGAATTTCTGTGTTGGGGGTACTATCTTGAGTAAGCGGGAGCAAGCAGGTTTACAGAAGCAGAATGGCAGATTAATGATTTTTCGGTGAGAAACTCACACTGTAACACAGGACATGCCCCATCACCCCCCGCCAGCTTCTGCTGCATGTGAACGTCTTTCCTGACGCCGACTACTTTGAAACATCTAAATACAAACATAAGGATATTAAAAATAGGTTATATAACATAATATAAAATTCCACAAACTTTTTTTCAGTTTTTTTTATTGCGGTAAAATTAAAATATACATCACATAAAATTTTCCATTGTAACCATTTTTAAGTGTACAGTCCGGTGGCGTTAAGGACATTCATACTGTTGCGAAACTGTCACCACCATCCATCTCCAGAACTTCCCTGTCTTGCGAAGCTGAGACTCGGTCGCCCTTTAACTATAGCTTCCTGTCCCCTTTCTGCCCAGTCCCCGGCACCCGCCATTCTACTTTCTGTCTCTAAGATTTTGATCGCTCCAAGTCCCTCACAGAAGTGGAGTCCTGCAGAATTTGTCCTTTGGTGACTGGCTTATTTCCCATAGTATAATGTCCTCCAGCTTCATCCGCGTAGCATGTGCCAGAATTGCCCTTGTTTTTAAGGCAGATAATACTCGGTGGGATGGACATGCCACATTTTGTTCAGCCGTGCATCCCTAATGGACGCTTGGGTAGCTTTCGTCTGTGGGCTCTTTTGAGTAAAATTCTAGAAACTTTTAAAGATGCAGATACAACAAAAGACTTCAAAGAGATATCATGTTTGTGCCAGCTACTTTTTGACTTGTGCTTTAGCTGCAGGGGCAGGGGAGTGACCTGCCCTCAGGGTCAGGTCGTGAGGTCGAGAGGGCGTAGGCGGCAGGGTGCCCGCGGCAGTGTTCCTGTGGAAGGCGTTAGAGGCAGTGGTAGCGGAGAAGAAGCTTACAGGGAATGAAACGAGCTGCTTCGTTGAGTGAATGAACAGAGCGAATGGGTCACCCATCTAGAACCTACCAAGCCCCTTGGGTGCTGGGCCCTGCCCTGCCCTAGGGCACTAGTGGCCTAGTGAGTGCTGGCCTGGGGGTGAGAGAATCGCAGAGCGGAGAGGGTGCTTCCGAGGGGCCTGGTTGGGAACTAGAGACCCCGTGGACAGATTCCAGGAAGACGAGGATGGGAGGGCGTTTCCATCATTGCAAATGGTGTGAGCCACGACCCAGAGCATGGCGTGCAGGGCACAGGTGAGACCAGGAATGACGGGGTGCCAGGGGTGGTGTGGTGGGGGAGCAGGAGAGCAGGACAGACCTGTCCAGAGGGACCTCGCTGGGCTCGGGGTGGGAAGGGCCTCGGAGCCCGTGCTAAGAAGCTGGAGCTTCCATCCTCTGGGACATGAGGAGCCTCTGAAGGGTTTTAAGCAGGATGGTGACGGGCTTGGATTGACCTTTGAGCTGATGGATGTGGGTTGGAGGACAGCTCGACTCTGAGAGCCCCTTGGAGGCTTCATAAGCAGGGACGCCCTATCGTCAGTTGCTGCCTGCGGGTTCCCAGTGCTGCCTCACCGGAACCTCGGGGATGCTCCTCAGAACCCTGAATCTGTGAACCCTAAAAAAGCTGCTCGCTGTCCCGCTCCACCCACTCCCTGCTCTCTGGTTTGGGGCTTGTCTCCTCCCAGGTTCGCGGCGAGTTGCTGCGGGAGAGAGTGCAGCGGCTGGAGGCCCAGGAAGGCCGCTTCGCCGAGGCGCTTGTGGCTCTGCAGTTCCAGAAGGCGGCCCGGGTGACTGAGACACTGTCGGCCTACACCGCCCTGCTCAGCATCCAGGACCTGCTCCTGGAGGAGCTGAGTGTGTCGGAGACGCTGACCAAGTCGGCCTGCGCCCAGATCCTGGAGTCGCATAGCCCCGTGAGTGCTGGCGTGGGGGGCGGGGGGCGTGGGGGGCGGAGCTGGCCACTGCCATCCCTTGGTCCTTTCTGGTACGGCCTCTGTGTCTCCCACCGTGGAATGGGCTGCGGTCCCCAGACCTGCCTGTGCTTCAGGGGTTGGGTGGGGATTAAGCGAGGTGACTTATCTGAGAGCACTTTTGCACTCTCAACCTAGACAGCTCTGTTGCATTGCCTCTGAGAAGCATCCCCTTTGCATTTTAACATCTCGGGAGCGGGGACGCGGCTTCCAGTCAAGGGCGTGTGTCCTGGCTTCGTGGGCAGCGTCGTTTCCTTCCTGGTGCTGTGCACGCCAACAGCGTCTCTCTCAATCACTGCATCCTGAATGCAACCATACGTTGGATTATTTATTGCTTTCATATATGTTACTATTTTTATAATTCTAATTATTCCCATTATTCCTACATGCTACATTCTTTTAAGGTGTGAGAGGTATATCCATAAAACAAAAGATGTGGTAACAAGTATTTTGAGTACCTAGTTTAGTCCTTTATGTGTAGATTTTAGAATTTAATTTATCATCAGCTATTATCATAATTACTTACAGTGAGGAAAAAGGACCTCACTTTCACTGAGTCCCTAGTATGGTGAACGGACATGCTCTCGTTTGAGCATTAATAATTCTTTAATTAGACTTCTCAAGATTATCATTTAAGCATGATTAATAATAAGTTGCAATTTTATGTTGCTTTACAATTATGCTCTTTGTCATTCATTATGTTGATTAATTACTGAGCCCTGCTGTGAAGTAGGTGCTGTTATTATGCTCAATTCTCGGGTAAAGAAACAGATTTGGGCAGGTGGCAGGCCAAGTTCTTTGTGAAGACCACGTAGCTGATCAGTGCAAGGACATTGAATCTATTTCTGACTTCCACCCGCTGTGTCATGTTCGTGGGCTGCACCAGCGGGGTGTGCCAAGGGGGTTCCCATACTTTCTTTGAAAAGCAACAAGTAATAGTAGATGCTGAAGAGTCCAAAACTGTGTTTTGGACAAACACTATGTATCCTGCATTGTGACAACGATTTGGGGGATAGAAAGGAAGTAGAGGCGTTATAGATATTCCAACACAGAACATGCAGACATTGGACAAAGAAAAATGAGCCTTCTTTTAAATGCTTTGTGAATTCACAAGAGAATGTGGAAAATCTCTAAGACATATCCCAGAATAAGCTGAACTCAGAAGTAGAGGAAAGCAAACTGAGGAGCTAGTTTCCTCACGGAGCAGAGCCTAAACGCTGCAACGCAGGGAGGTGGGGATTCGCTCTGGGCGAACAGGAGACGAGCCCTGAGGTGGAACTCCCAGTGAGGGGCGGGCGAGAATCCCCCTGCTGGCAAAACCTGTCTCCACACCTGCTCCAGGTGCGCAGGAAAGTCTCCCTGGGTGGGTTTTTTTAAAATCCTTTTTGCAGTCTGATGAGGAAGAATCCTTATGAGTTTTTAATCAAAGCCTTCCACTAACATGGAGAATGTGTCCAATGTATTTTGGCAGTTCGGTCAGGAAACCTACACGGTGATAAATTAAATTCAAATGGTTCCAGGTTGGCCACCTGTCCGGGAGCAAAGACACATCCTCTCCTGAGAAAAATATTCTCAGGGGGCCCCTCGGGATTTCCACAGGTTAAGGTCAGCCAAATCTGAGCTCCCAATTGAAGAAAAAAGTCACTGAACACATAAAAAAGCAAGCCAAGATGACCTATATACAGGAGAAACAAACAAGCAAAAAAACACACATTAAGATCCCTGAAGAATTTAGGTTTCTGAATTATAAGCATAGAATATAAAATAATGATTTTTGAAATTATTGATAATACAAAAGTGATTTTAAAATTTCATTTACCTAAAGTATATAGTGATTCTAAACTTGCATATACTTAATAAAAGACTCAAAATAACAAAAAGAAAAATTGATAGCACAGGGAGAAATTGATAAATATATCACAATAATGGGAAATTTCAGCACAGTTCTTTCAGTGGTTGATTGGTTGATCAGATGAAACCCAAGAAAGGATATAGATGAACTGAGTAACCCATTTAACAAACTGGTTTTAATGTACATATGCAGAACGTCCCTGCTGATTGTTAATGAACATATATTGTTCTTCAGCACTCGTTGAAACAGTTAAAAATAACTATGCCATGTCATTGTGACCACCTTTTGACAACGGGCAAATCAATTTAATTCAGTTAAAAAAAGGTAATTACAAAACGTCCATACTTTGGACTTTGGAAATTTTAAAACATACTTCCGAATAATTCATGAAAGAAATCATAATGAAAATTTAAAGACACATAGAACAGAAAAATAATGTAACTGTAACATATCAAAATGTGTGAAATTCAGCTGAAGCTGTTTTTAGAGGGAAATTGATGCCTCAAACATACTAGAAAAGAAGAAAAGCTCACTATTAAGATCATATTAAAAGGATGGAAACAACAATAAATGCACCTGTAGAAAGTAAAGGAAAGAACACAGCATAAAGAAACAAAACTACCATAGAGAGAATCGATACAGCAAAATATACAAATCCCTGGCAAGACCAACCATTAAAAAAAATAAAGGACAAGTAAATAATATCAAGAGTATAAAGAGCAGCATAACTATAGGTGAAGTAGACTTTTTAAAAATGAGAGAATGCTATTAACAACTTTATATAGATGAATTTGAAAACTGATATGAAATGGAAATTTTTAAGAAAAATATAAATCACCACAATTGACTCAAGTAAGAAAAAAAGTCTGTATCATTCTATTACCATGAAAAAATTTGATTTAGTAGTTAAGAATCTTCCAACATATATACAATAAAAAAGATATATACAAAGAAAACTGAGTCCCAATAGTTTTACAGGTGAGCTTCACCAAACTTTAAGGTAGTTTGCCAATCTCATATGTAAATTATTCATGGTATCAGAAAAATAGGAAATATTCCTCATTTTATGATGCTCTGATAACTTTGACACCAAAACCAGACACGAATAGTGCAAAAAAGAACAAGTATGGTTCAGTCTTACTTGTGAACATAAATGTACAATTTGTAAACAAAATATTGTTAATATAATCCAGTCATCTATAAAAATTTTTAAGACATTATGGCCAGGTTGAGTTTATCCCAGGAATATAGGTTGGTTTAACATTAGAACACCCATTTACAAAATTTACCTGATTCACAGATCAAGTTGGGAGGGGGATTTATGTGATACTTTCAGTATATACAGTATAAGTCTTTTATTGGACACCCATTTAAGATAAAACTCCCTAGCAAATTAATGATAGGAGGAAACGTCAACAGAGCACTTTCCCACAACGCACAGCAAGTATCACACTTGGAGGTGGCCGGCTCGGAGGTGGCCGGCACGAAGGTGGCCGGCACGGAGGTGGGCTGCGGCCCGCATTCCAGTGGGAGGGAAGGGAAGAGATTTATTGAGTCAGGGGTGGAGACAGGTGCTAGGGGCCTCTGGCTTTCAGTTCACGATTCATCTGCTCAGCCCAAGTGCTTGAGAAACACCGTCAGTTCAGCCCTAAAGCACTGTGTGGTGCTGTTGCCTTGAGACCACCCTGATTTTTGTTAGTAATCGGGGGGTACAGCACTTACATTTCCATTTTCTCTTAAAGCTCTTTTGGGTGCCATCAATTCTTCCTATCTCTAGTTTGTTTAGAACAAAAGAGTTAATGTGTTCTGAATTGGAAATGACTGATAATAGATCAGATGACATTGTATTACTAAATTGGTGGTAAGGCAATGGATATAGTGCATTTTTTTCCTTCAGCTTGCACTGGGAGGGAAGACAAGCCTGTTGTTTTGCTCCAGATATTAGACTTTCATTTTGTAATTTGCTCATTCTGTGTAAACCGATTTCCCATTGTGAATGGGCTTGTAAGCTGGTAAACCTTCAGGAAAATCAAAAAAGCATGAAATAAAATGTTTTGGAAGAAATGACTCCTAAGAAAACTATATCAAGTGTAGCTCGTTCGATGAAAGATTTAGACTCATTTTGTAAAACTAGAACACATGCAAGCCTTAACTGGCTCAGAGGGCCGGTGGCAGTGATGGGAAACTGGAGCAGGGTGGACTTACTCTCGGCAGGCAGCGTGGCCCCAGACCAGCGTGCCCACTGGGTTTGCATGTCAGTTTAAATTGCTGTGTACCCACTTTCCGAACCTGCCCTGGGCGTCTCCCTCTGCTCTTCCCTCAGCATCACCTGTTGATTCTGCTGGAGTTTTCCTACTTCCAACTTCTGCTGCCCAACCTCACTGCTCTGACTTTCTAGGCCTGAAATACAAAAATAACATTAATATTTGGCAACATCCATTGAGCTCTCATTAAGTCCAAGGCACAGGGTTAAGTGTTTAAACTTTATGTCCACCCCATGACATTTGTATACCCATTCTACAGATGAAGGAGCTGAGGCTTAGGCGGGTTCAGTCATTTCACCAAGGTCCCGCAGCTGGAAAGCAGACTTTAAACCTTCCCTCCACAGCCCATTCTCCTGCCCTCACATCCCCTCTGCCCACCTCCCTTCTCCCTGCTCCAGCCCCTCTCCACCCTGCCACCAAGGGATGTCTCTGAAAAGTAAAAGTGATGCTACGAAGCCCCGTCCCCAGCTCTGCACTGTAGAATCCCACCATTCACCACTCCCTTCCTAGGACCCTGCATTTTGGTCCCTGGACTGCTTGCTGTCCCCCGAGTGCTTGAGACACATTTAGGCATCTGTTCCTTTGAAGGTTCTCTGCCTAAAGCGCTTCTGCCACACCTCTTTGCAAATGTCAGTGCATATTCTAAGACAGGCTTGAATGTTGCCTCCTCTTTGAAGCCATCCATGATTCCCTCCAGCAGAGTTGCTCTCTCCCAGCTCTCTGTTCCCATTACCCTCCATCCTGAAGCAGGTGATGGCCTTTCCCGTCACTGTGACTGTGTTTACACAACTGTCTGCGTCACTAGACTGTGAGTTCTCAGAGTCCAGGGGCCACGTCTCATTCATCCCTGAATCCCTTGTGCCCCCCAAAAGGCTTGGAACTCTGTCTGTCTGTCTATCCATCCATCCATCCATCTGTCTGTCTTTCTGGCATCCATCCTTCCATCCATTCACCTGTCATCATCTGTCGGCTCGTTCATCCCACACACACTGTGCCGCGCTCCCTAGACGCAGGAGAGCCGAGGTCCCTCCTGACCGTCTCGCACAGCTCTGTGATTTCAGATGCACTTCAGACTCTGTGCCTGTTTCCTTATGTACAAAATGGGAAAATAATATATTCTACCTTGCATTATTTTGTGAAGATTAAATAAACTAATTCATGTACAAATACTCTGAATGAAATTTGGCACAGTAGAGGCATTTGGTAAATGCTAGCTGCCGCCACCACCACCACCATCATCACTTCCTCCGTCAGCCAAGCCCTGTGCTCACTGCTGGGGAGAAAGGAAACAAGTCAGCTACCGCATGAGTCCCTGCCCTCAGCATTGAAAATCTAGTGAGGAAAGCAAGCATTAAAGAAGACAATTCCAGAACTGAGTTTTGAATTCCAGATGTGCTAAATGGCAGGCAGATGTCGGGGTGTTGCAGGGCTTCGGGGACAGGACCGAAGCTCTGGGCAAATTTGCCATCGGCAGATTATAAACTGGAACATACTTCCATGTTCGTTTTTTTTCTTTTCTTTTCTTTGCCTTCATTCCTTTCCCTCCCTTCCTTCCCTCCTTCCTCTCTCTCTTTTATTTATTTATTTATTTATTTCATCTTATATCTTTCTTATATCTTTCCTTCCTTCGTTCCTTCCTCCTCTCTCTCTCTCTTTCTTTATTTTATCTTATATCTTTATCTTGTATCTTTCTTATTTCCTTCCTTCCTTCCTTCCCTCTTTCCTTCCTTCCTTCCTTGTTCCTCTCTTCTTCTCTTTCTCTCTTTGTTTTTCTTTCCCTACAGGGTCTCACTCTGTCACCCAGGCTGGAGTGCAGTGGTGCGATCACAGCTCACTGCAGCCTTGAACTCCTGGGCTCAAGCGATCCTCCCACCTCAGCCTCCCGAGTAGCTGGGACTACAGGTGTGCACCATCATGCCCAGCTAATTTTTATTATTTTTTGTAGAGATGGGGTCTTGCCATATTGTCCAGATTTGAACTCCTGGCCTCAAGTGAAACTCCTGCCTTGGGCTCCCAAAATGCTAGGATTACAGGCGTGAGCCACCATGCCTGGCCCTCCACTTTATTTTCTGTTCCTAAGTAGGGCTCACCTGGTACTTGAAAAGCCACTCTTTGTGCCCCATTGCTTCTCTGGTGACAGTGACAGGTCTGGGTTAGAGCCTTCCTTTCCATATGGTGGGCTGGGGTGGCATGTCGGCAGAAGTCTGGTCTCCAACCCAGGCTCCTGGCCATGCTGGCATCTTGACAGAACATGCTGTTGGAAACTGTGTCGGGTTATGTTTCCGTGTGGGATGCCGTGACTAGAGGGATGGTCACAGTTACCAAGCTCAGCATGCCAGGAGCCCTGCTCAGGAGCTTTCAAAGACTTCACACGGCCCTGGGGACAACACCAAGTGCTCAGCTTATCTATAAGGCTCTCCATGCCACAGCCTCAGTTTATCTCTGCAGCTGTTATTTCTGTCTTGTTCTCAAGTTGCGTTTCTGAGTCTTTGGCTTTGGGACCCTTTTGGGAGTTTGATGTAAGCTTTGGCCCCTCTGCAGAAAGACAGACCATTTGCCACATATTTTAGGAGGATCAAGGACCACTATCCCCTGATGAAATCCTTCCCAGGCCTCTTAGGACTAAACCCCACCCCCACCCTTCACCCCTACTTACAGCACTGGCCAGTCTGGTGAATAATGGGTTAAATGTGCCTGCATTCTCCAAGGCCTGGAGCCCTCCTGCCTACCTCCCTCACCCACCTAAGCAGGCTGCGGACAGTCCCTTGTGCTGAGATTATCTACTTCTGATGGCCTAAGAATGCAAATTTCTTCTTTTTGGCCAGCAAGAGGCAGTGTAGCCTAGTGGTTAAGAACACGATCCTGGAGCCAGCTGGCCTGGCCTCATGTTTTGACTCTGCCACTTAAAAGTTGTATCACCTGGCAAATTACTTTAACTCTCTCTGCTCTGATTTCCTCATCTACAACACAAGGAACTGAGAGCATGTGTTCTGAAGGGTGTTACAGGGATTGAGCCGGATTAACACACGTAAGCACACAGGACGGCGCCATGGCACTAGCGTGGCCTTCACCATGGCAGGTGCGTGCAGGTCCTCCACGGTGTGCGGTGGCAGCTGTCAGCTGCCAAGCACACCGCACACAGGTGCACACAGGAAGGAGGAGGCGCAGCCCCGCCCTCAGGGAGCCCACACTCTAGCAGGAGGGTGCGGGCCGCGACTTCAGGCCACTGGGGGAGTGGGCACGTACGGGGGGTGGTGGGTGGGCACGTGAGGGCAGGGTGTCTGCATCTTCCAGGGTCTTAGGGAGCCCTTCACTAAGGAGATTCTCCTTAAGCCAGGGCGTGAAAGAAGACTCGGGACTGGTCAGGCAAACAGGGAGAGACTCTGCAGGTGCAGGGAACAGCATGTGCAAAGACACGCAGGTGTGAGAGACTGGTGCAGTCACATGGCACCACGTGGCACAGCTGGATGGAGGAGCCTGGTAAGACCCGGTCGTGACAGGCTTGCAGAGCCCGTCCTGCAGCCCACTGGCCTGGCAGCAGGACTCACCGCCTGCCCCTCCTTGTGCAGGAGCTGCAGGAGCTGGAGAGGAAGCTGGAGGCCCAGCTGGCGCAGCAGGAGGCGGCCCAGCAGCAGCAGGCCCTGGCGAGCTGGCAGCAGTGGGTGGCCGACGGGCCCGGGCTTCTGAACGAGCCTGGGGAGGTGGATTCCGAAGGGCAGGTTGCCAGCGTCCTGCGGCAGGCCCTGAGCAGGGCCCAGAAGTTCCTGGAGCAGCACCAGCAGAGGTAGGCCGAGCGCCCTGTGGCGTTGCGCGTCGTCGGTCCCCTGCGGGCCTCTCCAGGTCAGCCCGACCTCGCCCGCCCGCCCCACCCTCCTGCCTGCCAGTCACTGAAGTGCTCGGCCGCAAGCTGCTAGCTTTGTGGGTCCCGCTGCTGCCCTGCCACCCTTCTGCATTGTCTCTTTCAGTTTAATATCATGGAAGTTCACTAAGCAATATTTTTAAACTTTTCATTTCTGAATAATTATAGATTCAGAAGAAGTTGCAAAGATAGTAGGAAAGGTCACATGTCCCCTGCACCAGCGTCCCCCAGTTGGTGCCATCGTACGTAATCATGGTCCCGTATCCAAACCAGGGGCCGACACTGGTGCAAAACAATGGGCTCGACCGCAGGCCTTTTCCCAGCTCTACCGTGAACACGGGTGTTGGCACCCTGCCTTATAAAATTGTAAAACGGACAGAACCCCAGTCTTCCTGTTTGTTCTTTGCATTCTTTTCCACTGAACTTTAGGCAGTTAGCCATGGCTGTGGCATTAAGAACTCTTAGAGAAACATAATTTTTAGTAACTTCATAATTTTCCACCATGAATATAATATTGATATGGAAGGGAGAGCATGTAGATGCTATACACAGTGTGATTAATTTTTTAAAACACACCCAAATTAATTAGAAGGAAATAGAGCAAATTGTAATGGATGTGATTTCTGGGTGGGGGGATTATAGGAGATTTTAATTTATTTGATTATGCTTTTCTGTGTGAGCACGACATCAAAGCGCCATTCAGCTCCACCGAATCTGTGTGGTCGAGGGAGCTGCTCAGAGGCGTTGGCTCAGGTCAGCCTGAGACTTTAGGACGCGCAGCGTTCACGCGCTCCCCGCAGGAGATCCTGAGACTTTAGGACACGCAGCGTTCACGCTCTCCCCGCTGGAGATCCTGAGACTTTAGGACACGCAGCGTTCACGCTCTCCCCGCTGGAGATCCTGAGACTTTAGGACACGCAGCGTTCACGCTCTCCCCGCTGGAGATCCTGAGACTGTAGGACGCGCAGCGTTCACGCTCTCCCCGCAGGAGATCCTGAGACTGTAGGACGCGCAGCGTTCACGCTCTCCCCGCTGGAGATCCTGAGACTTTAAGACGTGCAGCGTTCACGCTCTCCCCACAGGAGATCCTGAGACTGTAGGACACGCAGCGTTCACGCCCTCCCCGCAGGAGATCCTGAGACTGTAGGACACGCAGCGTTCACGCTCTCCCCACAGGAGATCCTGAGACTTTAAGACGTGCAGCGTTCACGCTCTCCCCGCAGGAGATCCTGAGAATTTAGGACGTGCAGAGTTCACGCTCTCCCCGCAGGAGATCCTGAGACTTTAGGACACGCAGCGTTCACGCTCTCCCCGCAGGAGATCCTGAGACTGTAGGACACGCAGCGTTCACGCTCTCCCCGCAGGAGATCCTGAGACTGTAGGACGCGCAGCGTTCACGCTCTCCCCGCAGGAGATCCTGAGACTGTAGGACGCGCAGCGTTCACGCTCTCCCCGCAGGAGATCCTGAGACTTTAAGACGTGCAGCGTTCACGCCCTCCCCGCAGGAGATCCTGAGACTGTAGGACACGCAGCGTTCACGCTCTCCCCGCAGGAGATCCTGAGACTTTAGGACACGCAGCGTTCACGCTCTCCCCGCAGGAGATCCTGAGACTTTAGGACACGCAGCGTTCACGCTCTCCCCGCTGGAGATCCTGAGAATTTAGGACACGCAGCGTTCACGCTCTCCCCGCAGGAGATCCTGAGACTGTAGGACACGCAGCGTTCACGCTCTCCCCGCAGGAGATCCTGAGACTTTAGGACACGCAGCGTTCACGCTCTCCCCGCAGGAGATCCTGAGACTGTAGGACACGCAGCGTTCACGCTCTCCCCGCAGGAGATCCTGAGACTTTAGGACACGCAGCGTTCACGCTCTCCCCGCAGGAGATCCTGAGACTGTAGGACACGCAGCGTTCACGCTCTCCCCGCAGGAGATCCTGAGACTGTAGGACACGCAGCGTTCACGCTCTCCCCGCAGGAGATCCTGAGACTTTAGGACACGCAGCGTTCACGCCCTCCCCGCAGGAGATCCTGAGACTGTAGGACACGCAGCGTTCACGCTCTCCCCGCAGGAGATCCTGAGACTGTAGGACACGCAGCGTTCACGCTCTCCCCGCAGGAGATCCTGAGACTGTAGGACGCGCAGCGTTCACGCTCTCCCCAAAGGAGATCCTGAGACTGTAGGACGCGCAGCGTTCACGCACTCCCCAAAGGAGATCCTGAGACTGTAGGACGCGCAGCGTTCACGCACTCCCCGCTGGAGATCCTGAGACTATAGGACACGCAGCGTTCACGCCCTCCCCGCAGGAGATCCTGAGACTATAGGACACGCAGCGTTCACGCCCTCCCCGCAGGAGATCCTGAGACTTTAGGACGCGCAGCGTTCACGCACTCCCCGCAGGAGATCCTGAGACTGTAGGACACGCAGCGTTCACGCTCTCCCCGCAGGAGATCCTGAGACTGTAGGACACGCAGCGTTCACACCCTCCCCGCAGGAGATCCTGAGACTTTAGGACACGCAGCGTTCACGCACTCCCCGCAGGAGATCCTGAGACTGTAGGACGCGCAGCGTTCACACCCTCCCCGCAGGAGATCCTGAGACTTTAGGACACGCAGCGTTCACGCACTCCCCGCAGGAGATCCTGAGACTTTAAGACGTGCAGCGTTCACGCTCTCCCCGCAGGAGATCCTGAGACTTTAGGACACGCAGCGTTCACGCTCTCCCCGCAGGAGATCCTGAGACTTTAGGACACGCAGCGTTCACGCTCTCCCCGCAGGAGATCCTGAGACTTTAGGACACGCAGCGTTCACGCTCTCCCCGCAGGAGATCCTGAGACTGTAGGACACGCAGCGTTCACGCTCTCCCCGCAGGAGATCCTGAGACTTTAGGACACGCAGCGTTCACGCACTCCCCGCAGGAGATCCTGAGACTGTAGGACACGCAGCGTTCACGCTCTCCCCGCAGGAGATCCTGAGACTTTAGGACACGCAGCGTTCACGCTCTCCCCGCAGGAGATCCTGAGACTTTAGGACACGCAGCGTTCACGCACTCCCCGCAGGAGATCCTGAGACTGTAGGACACGCAGCGTTCACGCTCTCCCCGCAGGAGATCCTGAGACTTTAGGACACGCAGCGTTCACGCACTCCCCGCAGGAGATCCTGAGACTGTAGGACACGCAGCGTTCACGCTCTCCCTGCTGGAGATCCTGAGACTGTAGGACGCGCAGCGTTCACGCTCTCCCCGCAGGAGATCCTGAGACTGTAGGACACGCAGCGTTCACACTCTCCCCGCAGGAGATCCTGAGACTGTAGGACACGCAGCGTTCACGCTCTCCCCGCAGGAGATCCTGAGACTGTAGGACACGCAGCGTTCACGCTCTCCCCGCAGGAGATCCTGAGACTGTAGGACACGCAGCGTTCACGCTCTCCCCGCAGGAGATCCTGAGACTGTAGGACACGCAGCGTTCACGCCCTCCCCGCAGGAGATCCTGAGACTGTAGGACACGCAGCGTTCACGCCCTCCCCGCAGGAGATCCTGAGACTGTAGGACACGCAGCGTTCACGCCCTCCCCGCAGGAGATCCTGAGACTTTAGGACGCGCAGCGTTCACGCTCTCCCCGCAGGAGATCCTGAGACTGTAGGACACGCAGCGTTCACGCCCTCCCCGCAGGAGATCCTGAGACTGTAGGACACGCAGCGTTCACGCCCTCCCCGCTGGAGATCCTGAGACTGTAGGACACGCAGCGTTCACGCTCTCCCCGCAGGAGATCCTGAGACTGTAGGACACGCAGCGTTCACGCCCTCCCCGCTGGAGATCCTGAGACTGTAGGACACGCAGCGTTCACGCTCTCCCCGCAGGAGATCCTGAGAGTGTAGGACACGCAGCGTTCACGCTCTCCCCGCAGGAGATCCTGAGACTGTAGGACACGCAGCGTTCACGCCCTCCCCGCAGGAGATCCTGAGACTGTAGGACACACAGCGTTCACGCTCTCCCCGCAGGAGATCCTGAGACTGTAGGACACGCAGCGTTCACGCACTCCCCGCAGGAGATCCTGAGACTGTAGGACACGCAGCGTTCACGCTCTCCCCGCTGGAGATCCTGAGACTTTAGGACGCGCAGCGTTCATGCTCTCCCCGCAGGAGATCCTGAGACTGTAGGACACGCAGCGTTCACGCACTCCCCGCTGGAGATCCTGAGACTGTAGGACACGCAGCGTTCACGCCCTCCCCGCAGGAGATCCTGAGACTTTAGGACACGCAGCGTTCACGCTCTCCCCGCAGGAGATCCTGAGACTGTAGGACACGCAGCGTTCACGCACTCCCCGCTGGAGATCCTGAGACTATAGGACACGCAGCGTTCACGCCCTCCCCGCAGGAGATCCTGAGACTATAGGACACGCAGCGTTCACGCCCTCCCCGCAGGAGATCCTGAGACTTTAGGACGCGCAGCGTTCACACCCTCCCCGCAGGAGATCCTGAGACTTTAGGACACGCAGCGTTCACGCTCTCCCCGCAGGAGATCCTGAGACTGTAGGACACGCAGCGTTCACGCTCTCCCCGCAGGAGATCCTGAGACTGTAGGACACGCAGCGTTCACGCTCTCCCCGCAGGAGATCCTGAGACTGTAGGACACGCAGCGTTCACGCTCTCCCCGCAGGAGATCCTGAGACTTTAGGACACGCAGCGTTCACGCTCTCCCCGCAGGAGATCCTGAGACTTTAGGACACGCAGCGTTCACGCTCTCCCCGCAGGAGATCCTGAGACTGTAGGACACGCAGCGTTCACGCTCTCCCCGCAGGAGATCCTGAGACTGTAGGACACGCAGCGTTCACGCCCTCCCCGCAGGAGATCCTGAGACTGTAGGACACGCAGCGTTCACGCTCTCCCCGCAGGAGATCCTGAGACTGTAGGACACGCAGCGTTCACGCACTCCCCGCAGGAGATCCTGAGACTGTAGGACACGCAGCGTTCACGCTCTCCCCGCAGGAGATCCTGAGACTGTAGGACACGCAGCGTTCACGCTCTCCCCGCAGGAGATCCTGAGACTATAGGACACGCAGCGTTCACGCTCTCCCCGCAGGAGATCCTGAGACTTTAGGACGCGCAGCGTTCACACCCTCCCCGCAGGAGATCCTGAGACTTTAGGACACGCAGCGTTCACGCTCTCCCCGCAGGAGATCCTGAGACTTTAGGACACGCAGCGTTCACGCTCTCCCCGCAGGAGATCCTGAGACTGTAGGACACGCAGCGTTCACGCTCTCCCCGCAGGAGATCCTGAGACTGTAGGACACGCAGCGTTCACGCTCTCCCCGCAGGAGATCCTGAGACTTTAGGACACGCAGCGTTCACGCTCTCCCCGCAGGAGATCCTGAGACTTTAGGACACGCAGCGTTCACTCTCTCCCCGCAGGAGATCCTGAGACTTTAGGACACGCAGCGTTCACGCTCTCCCCGCAGGAGATCCTGAGACTGTAGGACACGCAGCGTTCACGCTCTCCCCGCAGGAGATCCTGAGACTTTAGGACACGCAGCGTTCACGCTCTCCCCGCAGGAGATCCTGAGACTTTAGGACACGCAGCGTTCACGCACTCCCCGCAGGAGATCCTGAGACTGTAGGACACGCAGCGTTCACGCTCTCCCCGCAGGAGATCCTGAGACTTTAGGACACGCAGCGTTCACGCTCTCCCCGCAGGAGATCCTGAGACTTTAGGACACGCAGCGTTCACGCACTCCCCGCAGGAGATCCTGAGACTGTAGGACACGCAGCGTTCACGCTCTCCCCGCAGGAGATCCTGAGACTTTAGGACACGCAGCGTTCACGCACTCCCCGCAGGAGATCCTGAGACTGTAGGACACGCAGCGTTCACGCTCTCCCTGCTGGAGATCCTGAGACTGTAGGACGCGCAGCGTTCACGCACTCCCCGCAGGAGATCCTGAGACTGTAGGACACGCAGCGTTCACGCTCTCCCCGCAGGAGATCCTGAGACTGTAGGACACGCAGCGTTCACGCTCTCCCCGCTGGAGATCCTGAGACTTTAGGACACGCAGCGTTCACGCTCTCCCCGCAGGAGATCCTGAGACTTTAGGACACGCAGCGTTCACGCACTCCCCGCAGGAGATCCTGAGACTGTAGGACACGCAGCGTTCACGCTCTCCCCGCAGGAGATCCTGAGACTTTAGGACACGCAGCGTTCACGCACTCCCCGCAGGAGATCCTGAGACTGTAGGACGCGCAGCGTTCACGCTCTCCCCGCAGGAGATCCTGAGACTTTAGGACACGCAGCGTTCACGCACTCCCCGCAGGAGATCCTGAGACTTTAGGACACGCAGCGTTCACGCACTCCCCGCAGGAGATCCTGAGACTGTAGGACGCGCAGCGTTCACGCTCTCCCCGCAGGAGATCCTGAGACTTTAGGACACGCAGCGTTCACGCTCTCCCCGCAGGAGATCCTGAGACTTTAGGACACGCAGCGTTCACGCACTCCCCGCAGGAGATCCTGAGACTGTAGGACGCGCAGCGTTCACGCACTCCCCGCAGGAGATCCTGAGACTTTAGGACACGCAGCGTTCACGCTCTCCCCGCAGGAGATCCTGAGACTTTAGGACACGCAGCGTTCACGCACTCCCCGCAGGAGATCCTGAGACTGTAGGACACGCAGCGTTCACGCTCTCCCCGCAGGAGATCCTGAGACTTTAGGACACGCAGCGTTCACGCACTCCCCGCAGGAGATCCTGAGACTGTAGGACACGCAGCGTTCACGCTCTCCCCGCAGGAGATCCTGAGACTGTAGGACGCGCAGCGTTCACGCTCTCCCCGCAGGAGATCCTGAGACTTTAGGACACGCAGCGTTCACGCTCTCCCCGCAGGAGATCCTGAGACTTTAGGACACGCAGCGTTCACGCACTCCCCGCAGGAGATCCTGAGACTGTAGGACGCGCAGCGTTCACGCACTCCCCGCAGGAGATCCTGAGACTTTAGGACACGCAGCGTTCACGCTCTCCCCGCAGGAGATCCTGAGACTTTAGGACACGCAGCGTTCACGCACTCCCCGCAGGAGATCCTGAGACTGTAGGACACGCAGCGTTCACGCTCTCCCCGCAGGAGATCCTGAGACTTTAGGACACGCAGCGTTCACGCACTCCCCGCAGGAGATCCTGAGACTGTAGGACACGCAGCGTTCACGCTCTCCCCGCAGGAGATCCTGAGACTGTAGGACGCGCAGCGTTCACGCTCTCCCCGCAGGAGATCCTGAGACTTTAGGACACGCAGCGTTCACGCTCTCCCCGCAGGAGATCCTGAGACTTTAGGACACGCAGCGTTCACGCACTCCCCGCAGGAGATCCTGAGACTGTAGGACACGCAGCGTTCACGCTCTCCCCGCAGGAGATCCTGAGACTGTAGGACACGCAGCGTTCACGCTCTCCCCGCAGGAGATCCTGAGACTGTAGGACACGCAGCGTTCACGCTCTCCCCGCAGGAGATCCTGAGACTGTAGGACACGCAGCGTTCACGCTCTCCCCGCAGGAGATCCTGAGACTTTAGGACACGCAGCGTTCACGCTCTCCCCAAAGGAGATCCTGAGACTGTAGGACACGCAGCGTTCACGCTCTCCCCGCAGGAGATCCTGAGACTGTAGGACACACAGCGTTCACGCTCTCCCCGCAGGAGATCCTGAGACTTTAGGACACGCAGCGTTCACGCTCTCCCCGCAGGAGATCGCTCCCGGTCAAGCTTTTGATTTGAGTCATGCCTGCAGAAGGCTGGGTTATGTTAGCCCACAAGAACATGAGGCAGATCCATGACGCCAACTTTCACTGGCTAAGGGGTGGGTCAAGAAGACCCCCTTGTGTGGAAGTCAGGAAGCCTCATGTTTTCAAAAAGGTGACACCCAGTCTTGTGGTCGGAGCCAGGACCACTCTGGCAAAAGGGTGTGGGGCTGCTTTGCCCCCAGGGCGTATGGCGGATGTGGCCCTTAGCACTTGGCCTTCTGGGTCATGGCCGTGAAGACTGACACAGGGTCTTCACAGGAAGATCAGAGACCACCCTGCAAAGGCACAGGACGTCTTCTCCAGCGCCCACGGAGTCCGCACTCCGCAGCGCTCCTTCCCAGGGAGCCTTCTGTGGGGCGTTGTCTGTGGAGTCTAGGCCGGGAGGGGAAAGCAAAGCTCTCTGCCACCTCTCTGTGCAGATGTCTGTGTTTCACATTATGCGGCTTAGATGTGAGGTTCTTTGTTATTTAAAGAACTAGGTGATCTCCTAGTAGCTGGGCTCACGCAGATGTTGTTTTCGCTGCAGCGTGAGAGCGGAGCGGCAGAGCAGTGCCGTGCTGGAGGACGTGCTGGAGAACTCGGAGACGGACACCTTCGTGACCCTGTGCAGCCAGGTGAGGAGACACCGGCACGTCACTTCACCTCCTCCTCAGAGCCCACATTTCCTCGCCTACAGTGTGGGCTGATGAAGCCACCTCGGGCACTGCGGGGCAGATTCATGTAAAGCCCGAGACAGGGCCCAGCACGCAGAGGACACCCGGTCGGGGCTGACGGCGGCAGCCACGGCAGCATCACGACTGCAGCAGCTGGTGTCCCTGCTGCGGTTTGACAGGCACCCTTCTCCCTCTTCTCAGTCTCCAAGTTTCATATGCAAAGAGCAGCTTCCACCAGGAGCAAAGTTGGTACGAGAACAACGAGTTTGCCAGAGCAACAAGTTTGCGCCCCATGTGCCAACCCCCTGAGCTGACACTGGCTGGCCTGTCCAGTCCCCAGCCCGGGTGCAGCACTCACCCCACTCCCGAGACAGCCCTGGGCCGTGTGCCGAGAGCCCTGGGCAGAGGCGTGGACCTGGCGGCTGCTAGTCGTGTTTCCTATGCATCCTCCGTGGGCCTCCTGTGCGTCTGGGTGTCTAAGTACCTGACACGTGACTTAGCATGGTGGATTATGCAAATTGCAAGCCTCTGGAAGTAGGTGCTCACCGGCTCGGTGACATCAGCGTCACATTCTGTGGGTTTTTCCACAGTTCCTTCTCGCAGTTCTAGCTGCCAGGACTGTGTCAGAGTGGGAAGGGGACAGGTAGAACAACAGCCACTTGCCTGTCCATTTGTCAAGGAAGCAAATGCCCCCAAGCCCTGCAGCAGACTCTACTCCATCCCAGGAGAACTGGCCCGTGGAGCCCACCGGCTGCGAGGGAAGCTGCACTCGCCCCCAGCCTGGGAAGGGAGTCGGCGGGGGGAGGGGTAGGAACACACTGAAGGTGTCCAGCGGCTGAGTCGGCCATGGCTGGCCACAGGCACACGCAGCTTCCCGAGTGGGTTGGTTTCCTGTTGCTGCTGTAACCGAAGACCACTGTCTTCTAGTTCCGTAGGTCAGAAATCCAACAGGCTAAAATCAAGGTGTTGGCAGTTTGCATCCTTCGGGGAGCTGTAGGGGGAGAATCTATTTCCTGCTCACTCAGGTGATTGGCAGGATTTGCCTCACTGCGGTTGCAGGACTGAGGTCCCCATTTTCTTGCTGGCTGTCAACCAAGGGACGTTCCCGGCTTCCAGAGGTGCCGGCATTCCCTGCTCGTGGCTCGTTTTCTTCACCTGCAACAGCTGCGACTCTGCGTCTCTGTGGCCCAAGTTCTCCCGGGTTCTATCTCTCTGCCCTCCCACAGCAGGAGGGGTCTCTGATTTTCAGGACCCAAATGATGGTTACGTTGGACCCACCTGGAAAAGCTAGGATAACCCCCCGATCTCAAGTTCCCTAATCTGACTCCCATCTGCAAAGTCCCTTTAAGGTGACATATTCACCGGGCCTGGGACTGGGCATGGACACTTCGTAGGGGGCAAAGGTTAGCCCAGGAGGCGTCAGTGGCAGTGAGGAAATATCTCTAAAGCAGCTTCATAGATATTTACAGCAGAGAGCACCTGCCCGTGGCGGGGGGCAGGGAGCACCTGTCCATGGGGGGGCAGGCAGGGTGCACCTGCCCGTGAGGGTGTGAGCACCGGCCTGTCAGGGGGCGGGCAGGGAGCACCTGCCCGTGGGGGGAGGGGGGCAGGGAGCACCTGTCCATGGGGGGGCAGGCAGGGTGCACCTGCCCGTGAGGGTGTGAGCACCGGCCCGTGAGGGGGCGGGCAGGGAGCACCTGCCCGTGGGGGGAGGGGGGCAGGGAGCACCTGTCCATGGGGGGGCAGGCAGGGTGCACCTGCCCGTGAGGGTGTGAGCACCTGCCCGTGGCAGGGGGCAGGGAGCACCTGCCCGTGGGGGGGGGCAGGGAGCACCTGTCCATGGAGGGGCAGGCAGGGTGCACCTGCCCGTGAGGGTGTGAGCACCGGCCCGTGAGGGGGCGGGCAGAGCACCTGCCGCTCACACTCTTGCTGCTGGGCGGGTTCTGCCATCGCCCCTTTAGAGACAGGTCCCAGGGAGGCGACATTCTTGCCCAGGTTCACACTGAGGAGCTTGACAGAGCTAGGATGGGGGCCCAAGTTCTCCCTATTCTGCACCTGTCACAGAAATACACGGGCTCCGAACAGGCTGAGGGGGCTGGTATTTTCTGAACACCTGCGGTGCCCTGAGTATCCTAGGCACGTATAGCTGTTATCCATTTAGTCCTTGCAGAAAGCTGGGAAATGGGGAATGTTATCCCCGTTTCTCGGATAAAGGGACCAAGGCACCCAGAGAGGTGGTGCGGGCACGGGGTCTCGCAGCTGCTCGTGGGGGGCTCGGGATTCAGCCAGGGCTTGACGGCTACACAGGCCCAGCTCGTCCTGCTCGGTGTCCCGGCGGAGTGTAGAGCCGGTGACAGCCCCTACCTGTGTCTCTGGGCCACAGAGCCATCTCCCAGGCTCAACTTTGACTTTTCCCCCTTTCTTCTTTGTTACTTTGAGGCTTTCCAGAAACCCAGTGTCACGTGTGTAACTTCACCCAAGTTCGTTTCTAGATCGTGGGCTCATTTAAACTATGAACTCTGCGTCTCCATCTGTTTGTGCTGCCCTGCAAAATACCTAAGGCTGGGTAATTTATGAAGAGTAGAAATTCCTCTTCTCACAGTGCTGGGGTTGGGCAGTCCAAGACCGAGCACCTGCAGATCCAGTGTCTGGTGAGGGCTGCGCTCTGCTTCCAAGGTGGTGCCTTGTTGCTGCATCCTAGGGAGGGAGGACACTGTGTCCCCGTGTGGCAGGAGGGATGGAAGGGCAAAGGGCTTAGCTAGCTCCCCCAGGCCCTTTTGTGAGACACTAATCCCATCCTTGAGGGCAGAGCCCCATGGCCTGATCATCCCCAGGAGGCCCCTGGGCTGTTGCATGTGGGGTCAAGTTTCAGCGTGAATTTTGGAGGGACACAGACAGTCAGATGTATGGATGGGTCCCCTGACCATGCCCTGGAAGAGCAAGGCTGAGCTTTAGGGACTCAAATGGCCAAGGGACGCTCTGGGCCTTTCTGCCTCACCATCTCCCCTGTGTCTTTGCGCACTAACACGCCTTCTGCTCGCAGAGGGCGACATGCCGCTGCAGCCTGAGTTTACGGCCTTCCAGCATCCAAGTCCAGGCGTGGCTGTGCCCAGTGCTTCTGTCTCTGCCTCTCCCAGCTTTGCTACGTGAAGTCCCAGGGAGGGCTCGGCGGGCGGCCAGGCATGCCCACCCTGTCCCTGGAGCAGTGGTCGTGACTCGTGTCTTCTCAGCGCAGAACATTTCCATGCCCGGCTCGTTCTGTCCTCACAACCCCCTTTGCCGCAGGTGTCACTGTGACCCTCGCTTTGCAGATGAGGAAACTGAAGCGTGGAGAGAAGTGAGGACGTGGCCCAGGGCCTCGGTCTGTGCCGTGGGGAGAGTCTATACTTTCTTTAACTTGTTATTCTGAAACCATTTTCGACTCACAGGGAGCTGCAAAGCTGGCGTGCAGAGTGGCAGCGCCCGCGTGCGTCAGCCGGGTTCCCGGCGGTTGCTGCCGTGCAGCCCTAAACCGGGCAGCTGGCGTCAATCTGAAGCGTGTGTGTGGTTCTACGTCACTTTGTCCCACGTGGATTGGTGTGAGCAGCACCATCACCACTGCCAAGACACAGAGCTAGGCCACCACACAAACCCTCCCTGTGCTGCCCCTTCTGGTCACACTCGCCTCTGCCGTCCCCTCTCCAGCTCTAACTCTTGTCACGTCTGGGTTGTTACGTGCATGGGATCCTCCGGCACGTGACCTTTGGAGAGTGGCTGCCTCCGCCTAGCCTAGGGCCCTCGAGGTCCGTCCTGTGTTTGCTTTTGGTGGCCGAGTGGTTTTCCACGCGAGGATTGCAGCAATGTCTTTAATGGCCCCCTGGTCTAGGGACACCTCAGTTGTTTCCAGAGCCTGACTGTCCCCCAAAGCCGCATGGCCTCCGGGAATGGGGGCAGAAGGAGAAAGGTTGCACCGCGAGTGGCCCTGCTGCAGGGCCGGCCTTTGCTGCTGTGATCTGGGCGCTGCCCAGGGACTGCAGAGGCGGCGCAAGGGGTGGATGGAGCCTTTGGAAATGTCGTGGGGAGCCGAGGTTGCTGACCACACGGACGCTTCTGACAGCTCTGCAAGTTCAGGAACATGTTTTCCAGATGGAGCTACTAAAATATTAATCACCCCAGGACAAAATGTCCTAAGACTGTAATAAATTAAAAAATTGTTGTTCATCAAGTTCAGGAGCAGCGAGGGTCTGAGCTCCCTCCTCTGTTTCCTGTAGGAGCTGAGGCTGGCGTCTTACCTCTCGAGGATGACGATGGTGCCCGCGGCCACGCTGCGCCGGCTCCTGAGTGTGGTGCTGCCCACGGCCTCGCAGTCCCAGCTGCTGGCCCTGCTGGAGTCGGTCAGCGAGAAGCCTCCGGACCACGCTGCCGAGAACGAGGGCAGCGTGGAGCAGGCCGACGCGGGCAGGAGGAGGTGAGAGCGTGGAGGGGCCGCCCGTGGGGGACAAGGGGCCTGACCCGCAGGGAACCCGCCGGGGAAGAAGCAGGCTCACGTGCCTCCCCAGCACCGCCTCCCTGTCCAGGGGGTCGCTGTGAATCCCTGAAGTCATGAGAGGACCAGGTTTTTTGTCCATACTTTCTAACTTTGTCACAATTTATTTTTCAAGTACAATCTTAACAAAGTAAGTTTCCCCAGGGCCATAAATAGGTCATACGCACCCATTAAAGAAAATGTAAAAATGCATAAAACGAAAAAAATATCCATGGTTCTACACCTGGGGAAAAATGTTAGCATTTTGTTACATTTCTTCCACCAGAATGTTTTTTTGTTTGTTTGTTTGTGGAGACAGTCTCGCTCTGTTGCCCAGGCTAGAGTGCCGTGGCGTCAGCCTAGCTCACAGCAACCTCAAACTCCTGGGCTCAAGGGATCCTCCTGCCTCAGCCTCCCGAGTAGCTGGGAATACAGGCATGCGCCAACATGCCCAGCTAATTTTTTCTATATATTTTTAGTTGTCCAGCTAATTTCTTTCTATTTTTAGTCGAGACGGGGTCTTGCTCTTGCTCAGGCTGGTCTTGAACTCCTGAGCTCAAACGATTTGCCCGCCTCGGCCTCCCAGAGTGCTAGGATTACAGGCGTGAGCCTCCATGCCCGGCCCAGAGTGTGTTTTTATGCTGAGTTTTGTGAGTGTATTGTGTGTGTGGTGTTGGTGTGTGTGCAGGGGGCATGCGTGTATTTGTGTGTTGGTGTGCAAATGTGTGGGTGTTGTGTATGTAGCCGGGCATATTTCTGTGTGTGAGTGTGTAGTGAGCATGCAGTGTATGTAGCCTGACACTCGACTTTGTGGAACCTTATAGCAGAAGCAGGTTTGCTTATCTAGTACGTTTCAGCTCTCATCCATGTGCAGACATCTTCCTGTATAATTCTTATCCCATTACTTAGACTGTATTTCCTGTTCTTTTTATTAACTTAAAATTCATACTTCCCACTGTTACTGGGAACCCTTAATAGATATTATTTGCAACAGCTCCCAGTACTGCACAGAGGGGTACACTCTAGTGTATGTATTCTACAGTGGCCAGAACCGTTACGCAGGTACTGGACATTCAGTTGGGGGCCATTTTTCCCTCAATTATGGATAACTCTGCATAGGTGCTTTCATTATGTTCAGGTGTGCGTTGGGTTGGTAAAGGCTCTTCATCAGGAAAGGCAGGAAGCTGGGTGTGGAGTGAGGCGGGTTTGAGAACGGTGGCAGTGCCACCGAGAATGGGGCAGCCTGGGGACAAGGCAGCGAGGAGCCATGGCCAGATTGAGTGCTGAGCACCAAGCCGTGGTGCCACAGCCAGGCCCCAGCCGGGACCGGAGGAGGCCAGATGGGCGTCGGGGAGCAGTGAGCCTTGGAACAGCCCGATTCTGTGGACATTGTCATTCCCCAGGAAGGGGCAGTGTCTCTTCGTCGGAGCTGTAGAGGGGTCTCTTGACTCAAAAAGCAAGCAGCATTGTCACGGGTGAACAGAGGAGGGCTGGGCTGGGGGTGGGGAGGGAAAAAGGAAATAGCTGTAGGGGGACAGAAGGTGGGGGGTGGGGGGGTGGAAGGGCCTTCAACTGCCCAGTCAGATAGTGGGATGTGAGCTGTCAGAAGGTGGGCGTGGTCGGAGGGCTGGGTGTGGGCGTGGCCAGGGGGTTGAGCATAGGCGTGGTCAGAAGGCTGGGTGTGCTGGCGTGGGTGAGCTCAGAGACCTGCATTTCACAGACTGATTTTTTCCAGTCCACCTACTGCCTGGGAGGACATGCAATGGCAAGTATTCAAGGTGACCCTGGAGTGGGTGGCCTCACAGGGAGGTCACCTCTGCCTGAGGGTCACCCATGAGGACCTTGTTTGGGGGCTACCACTTCAGCCAGTTGAGTCTGAGGGGTGGGCAGGCTGAGCTGGGACAAGGCCAGAGGACTCAGGGTAGCTGTCCCCATGGGCGTGACCATGCTCATCCTTTGCCAGCCTCATGGCCAAGCAGACTGATGACTTCTGGAGTCCCAGGCCACGTGCCCTGGTCTCTGAGGGCAGGGCAGTCACTACGGCTGTGTGCCAAGCTCCTGGTGCCTGGTCATCAGGTCAGTTAAGCATCTGGGTTTCAAGCAATGCAAACTGAGTAACCTCTGCACGGGCAGGGGGTACCAAGGGGCACATCGAGTCCGGGGAAGAGCCCCAGCAAGGTGGGGCCAGGGCGGCAGGGCCGTCCTCTCTGGGCGCTGCCATCAGAGGACCATCCTTCTCTGCTCAGGAGGTAACTCCTGGGAGACAGCCTGCCTCGCCCAGGGTGAAGGCGGTTCCGTCTCCACCACCGGCTGTGCGGGTGTGCACTGCCCAGGCAGAGCAGGGAGCTTGCCAAGGCAGGACTCTCAGTTCTGGGCTGTCCCTTACTGTTGTGACTTGCACCCTTCTAATCTCCCTGCAGCACTCCCAAGGACCCTCTCCTTCAGTTTAGGACCAAGCCCCTTCATGTGGCCTCAGCGCTCCCTGCCTAAGGCTTAGCCCACCTTCCAGATTTCCTCTGTGCTTTCTCAGCTTCTCTATTCGTATATTCGTAAAATACTACACTGTAGACAGCCTTCCTCCGTCCAACTGATGTCATTTGCCACCCGTCCCTGATGCCCTGGACTGTGGACCCCTTGAGGGCAGAGGCTGCATCTTGCCCAGGCCCAAGAAGATGCGTGGTCTGTGCAGAGAATGGGTAAAAGAACAAACGGTGAACACCTCTCGCACTCTCGGTCACGTGGAGGGATTGCTAATCCCTGGACGATGCTGTTCCTTCTGAAATCATGAGCTCTCCCTCTTGCCTTCAGGAAACACCAGGACTGGTGGCAAGCCTTGGACAGCAAGCTGCGCGGAGATCTGGTGAGCAGAGGATTAGAAAGGATGCTCTGGGCGCGCAAGAGGAAGGAGAGGTAATGCCAGGCACCTGCCCAGGCGGCGGGGGGGGGGGGGAGCCACGCTGCCTGCCCGCCACGGGGAAGGGGAGGGTTGCTTCCCGCAGACAGCAGTTCTTCCCTGCGCGCTGCGCTCTTTCTCCAGTGGGCTTGGTTTAGAAGCTGAGATAAGCCTGTAGCTAGCAGTGGAAGGATGTTCTCTAAACATTGATTAGCATCTTAATTACTGTATTTATTTTGGCTAATGGCTATTTTGAATGGTTATAATTAGAAGAAGAATTCCTTATGGCTGCTCAGACTTTCCTGTTCGCAAAACCCTTCCATGTCTTGTTGCACTGCGCCTTCCAGAAAGCAGACAGGATCAAACGGAAGCGGAGGGAGGTCAGACTCAAGGCCCCAGGCCTGCTGCCGTAAACAGTGGCCGTGGGGCTCAGGTCCCTCTGATTCCCTCTGTATTTCCCCAAACTCCCGGGCTTGTGCTCTTTGCACTCCCCAACTCTGCTGTCTTTTGACCGTGGTCATTGCACACCTGAGAACAGAGGGAAGGAAGGGGCATAGTGGTTTTGAGGGCTACAAACCGTGGCCAAGTGTCTCCTATGATTCCCACGAGAGAAGATTTAGAAAAAGAAGCATCATGAGGTAGATTCATAAGCAGTTAAAAGGTGATGTCCACGGTGTGCTCTGGAAATAGTGGCTGTCCACGGGACACGGGAGGTGTCTGCCTGAGCCCTGCTCCTCCCACCATTTCTCAGAGCCAAGCCGAAGGCGCTGAGACCAAGCTTCATGGATTGCCCACGACGAAAGGCGTGGAGCCTTTTACTTGGCTGATGTCGCAGTGTGGTCCCGGGGAAGTTAGATCGGGTATTGACTAAGGGAAGCACCTTCAAGCTTAGGTGAAGAAAACCGAACGCAGCTGTGTAACTGCAGAGTGTCCTGCAAGGGGCACTGCTAGGCTGTGCCTGTAGAAGTGGATGGGTCTGGATCTAGGGCCGCGGTGGTCCCGTTGTCCTGGCTCATTGTGCTAGCTGTCACTCTGCCTGGAAGCACCGGGCACCTACTGTGGCAGGAGGAGACACTAGATCAGAGAGAGCTGGGCTCAAATCCTCGCTCAGAGCCACCAGCTGCAAGGGCAGCAGTTAGTGGTGACAGCTGTGGAGCTGAATCTGCCACGTCCCTTCAGGGAGGGCCAGCAAGCCTGCCAGTGACGTCCAACGGGTAGTCCCAGTGACGTGGCCTTGTCCTGTGCTACTTGGGCAGGGAGAGAGCCCCGCGGCTGGATGGGGCTCTCCGTGGTAGTCACAGCCATTACCAAGAGCAGCCAGGGATTCCAGGGAGGAGCCACCCCTGGCCAGCATCCCAGGAGTCCTTTCCTGGGACGTTCCCAAGCTCGCTACGTATGTCAAACACATTTCGCCCAACCTAACTTGATTTCTAACCAGGTTTCACCAACCTGCTTTTAGTGTAAGACCCACGGGGCAGACTCATAAATGTTTACCAGTTGGCTGGTGGGGAGAGGGGCGGGAGTTCTGATCTATAGCATTTGCCGATTTCTACAGTGTAAATACTCCTGCTGTGGCTAATTTCTAACAACCTGATGACAACGGGCTTGCAAAGCTCCTGAAAACTTAGCAGCCGCGAGCCGGCAGGAGTAGACTGCAGCACGCTGCTGCCACGGGCTTAGCCAACTGCACGGCAATCTGGTGACCAAAGGGGAAATAACTTCTCTTTAAAACGGTGCTTGGTTGGGGACTTCAGGCCCAGAGAGGGATTTTCCTGGAAAACCATCAGAACACTCAAGAGAGTCAGTTGCCAAAAATGTTGAATTTGATCTTGTGTTCTTTCTTTAGCATATTAAAGAAGACATGTCTCCCCCTCAGAGAGAGGATGATATTCTCTGGAAAAGGACGCTGGCCACAGCTGTCACTGGAGCCCCTTGGCGAACTGGCCCCTGTACCTCTTGTAGGGGCAGAAACGACTCATGTATTAAACACAGGCGAAAAGCTCTTTATCTTCAGAAATCGGAAGGAGCCGGAGATCTCACTGCACATTCCTCCCAGGAAAAAGAAGAACTTTCTAAATGCCAAAAAGGCCACTAGGGCCTCGGGCATGGACTAGCCCCAGGGAAAGTTCCGCGGGAGCATCTGAAGACAGAAAGATTTATTTTCGCTGGCCCATAGTGTCTGTGTGTTTGTGGTGTACAGGTTGCAGATACGAACTGCACATGCAGAAGGCGCAGCCACCCCGACACAGCTGACTTTCAGGGACTCACCGAATCTGGTCTCGTGAATTTCCGGGTGGCCCACTCTGTTCCACATCACGGGGACGTGGACACTCATTCCTTCCACTCCCACCTTACTGAGGCCCTGGAGGGGACCCTCCGCCCTCGATTCCCATCTTGCGGTCGGGCTGCATGGTACATGGGCTGTACGTGTCGAAGGCAGGTTCTCCGTTCTTACTTTTTGTATTTATTGCATATTCCATTTTTATTAAGGGGACTCTTAAAAATAAATATATGTTACACAAAGCTCTTCATGCTGGAACCCACTTTTGTTTTACTTAGTAAGAACCATTTGTTTTTAGTTACTTCTTGTGTTTTGGCACAACACACATGTGGCGTTCAGCAGCGAGATTTGCCCTCTGTCACTCCAGTTGCCAAGAAATGCTCCCGCCCCTGGGGTGATTTTTCCCGTTGTGCCAATGAGGATGTTCAGTGGTTTAAAAAGCCGAAGTGATGTTTGCAAGATCATGAAGCTGTTATAATGAGCAGTGAAATCAGGATTCACACCTGACAGCACCACAGCCCTGTCCCTCCTTCTGGCCCTGGCCAGTGCACACGTGGCCGCCCTCACGCCTTGGCCGGCAGACACACTGCACCGAGTCCCAGGTTCGCCAACTGCGGGATGTCCCCGCCCTTTCCGCCCCTGCAGCAGCGGGCGGGCCAGTGATGTCTCACTGGGCTGGGCCACATCACCCTGTGGGCGTTTCTGAGCCAGGCAGAGTTCAGCTGCGATGGGTCTTTCCGGAGGGGAGGAAATCGTTAGGGAGTCCTGTCACCAGGGACGGGGAGAAAAGGGACTGAGGGCTGCTGCTAAACCCGCTTCTCAGTGATCCCTCACGCCCCACCCAGGTGGGTGTCCCTACTCCCATCTTGCAGCCGGTGAAGCTGACACTCGGAGAGCTTAAGGGATTTGCCTGCAGTCACACCAATCACACCACCTGCACGGGGAACCCTGGTCTCTAACTCTAACACGCTTACCTGCCGTGGACGCCCATTTCCACTGGCAACCCGAAGACCACGTCTCCTTTGCAGTTCCCGTCAGCAGGCACCGAGTATCACGCTGGGACCTCGGCGAGCCGATGGCTTCCTCGGGGCAGCTGTGCACCGTCACAATGAGCTGGCCCTCGGCCACACTGCGCACTAGCGGGTGCTCAGGAGTCAGCAGCTGGAGCACAGAGGAGAGTCGATGTGGCCAGTTTTCCCATCAGAAAGCCCAGTGGGCCCTTCTGGTTGTTAATTTAATTATTGTTAGTATTATGGGTACATAACAGTACAACTGCCTTTATAGGGCACAAGTGATGTTTTGATACAGGCACACAATGTGAATTAATCAAATCAGAGTGATGGGGGTATCCATGACCTCAGGCATTTATCATTTCTCTGTGTTAGGAACATTCCAGTTCCACTCTTTTAGTTACTTTAAAGTATACCCTGACTTGGTGTTGAATACAGTCACTTTGTTGTGCTATCAAATATTGTTCATTCTATCTACATATCTAAATATATTTTTGTACACATTACCCACCCCCACTCTATCCCTGCTCCCCGCTACCCTTCCCAGCCTCTGGTAACTGTCATTCTGTCAACTGTCAGACTGTCTGTCTCCATGAGATTAACTGTTTTAATATTTAACTCACACATATGAGTGAGAACGTGCAAGATTTGTCTTTCTGTGCTTGGCTTATTTCACTTCACATAATGTTCTCCAGTTCCATCTGTGTTGATGTAAATGGCAGGATTTCATTCTTTTTGTGGCTATATAATATTCTGTTGTGTATATGAACCACAATTTCTTTATCCATTCATCTGTTGGTGGACACTTAGGTTGATTCCAAATCGTGGCTATAGTGAATAGTGCTGCAATAACCGTGGGAGTCCAGATATCTTTACAATACACTGATTTCTCCTCCTTTGGATGTTATACCCAGCAGTGAGATCACTGGATCATAGGGTAGCTCTATTTTCAGTTTTCTGAGGAAACTCCATGCGTTCTCCGTAGTGGTTACACTAATTTACATTCCCACCAACAATTTACGAAAGCTTCCTCTTTCTCCACGTCCTAACCAGCAATCATTATCGCCTGTCTTTTGGATAAAAGCCATTTTAACTGGGGAGAGGTGATATCTCATTGTAGTTTTGATTTGCATTTCTCTGATGAATAATGATATTGAACATTTTTTCATGTTATCATGTTGGCCATTTGTATGTCTTCTTTTAAGAAATGTCTATTCACATCCTTTGCCCATTTTTAATCAGGTTATTTGATTTTTTCCTATTAGTTGTTGGAGCTTCTTATATATTCTAATTATTAATCCCTAGTTTGCAGGTGTTTTCTCCCATTCTGTGGGTTGTCTCTTCCCTTTGTTAATTGTTTCCTTTGCTGTGCAGAAGGTTTTTAGCTTGATGTGGCCCCTTTGTCCAATTTTGCTTGGTTGCCTGTGCTTTGGGGTATTACCCAGGAAGTCCTTGCCCAAATCAATGTCCTGAGGCATTTCCCCAATGTTTTCTTTTACAGTTTCGTAGTCTCAGGTCTCAGATTCAAGTCTTTAATACATTTTTATTTGATTTTTATATATGGCAAGTGATAAGGATCTAGTTTCATTTTTCTTCATATGGACATCCAGCTTTCCCAGCATGGTTTGTTGAAGAGACTGTCCTTTCCCCACTGCATGTTCTTGGCACCTTTGTCAAGAAGATAAGTTCACTGTAGATGTATGGATTTATTTCTGGGTTCTCTCTCCTGTCCCATGGGTCTATGTGTCTGTTTTTATGCCAGTACCATGCTGTTTTGTTTACTACAGCTCTGCGATATAATTTGAAGTCAGATAATGTGATTCCTCCAGTTTTGTTCGTTTGCTCAGGATAGCTTTGTCTATTCTGGGTCTTTTGTGGTTCCATGTAAATTTCAGGACTCTTTTTTCTATTTCTGTGAAGAATGTCATTGGTATTTTGATGGAGATGGCACTGAATCTGTAGATCACTTTGAGTAGTACGGGCATTTTAACAATATTGATTCTTCCAATCCACAGCATGGAATATCTTTCCATTTTTGTGTGTCCTCTTCATTTTCTTTCATCAGTGTTTTATAGTTTGCATTATAGAGGTCTCTTACTTCTTTGGTTCAGTTTATTCCTAGGTATTTTATTTTATTTGTAGCTATTGTAAATGGGATCACTTTCTTGGTTTCTTTTTCAGATTGTTTACAGTTGGCATGTAGAAATGCTATTGATTTTTGTATATTGATGTTGTATCCTGCAGCTTTACTGAATTTGTTGATTAGTTCTAATTGTTTTTTGTGTAGTCTTTAGCTTTCTCTAGATACAAGACCATATTAGTGTGCAAACAAGGATAATTGAACTTCTTCCTTTCCAGTTTGGATGCCCTTTATTTCCATCTCCTATCTGATTGTGCTAGCTATTACTTCTGATACTATGTTGAATAACAGTGTTGAGAGTGGGCATCCTTGTCTTGTTCCAGATCTTAGAGGAAAGGCTTTCAGCTCTTCTCCATTCAGTAGCTGTGGGTCTGTCATACATGGCTTTCATCGTGTTGAGGTAAGTTCCTTCTATGCCCAGTTTTTTGAGTTTTTATCATGAAGGGATGTTGAGTTTTATTGAATACATTTTCAGCATCAATTGAAATGATCACATGGTTTTTGTCCTTCGTTTTGTTGATATGATGTATCACTTTGATTTGTGAATGTTGAACCATCCTTGCATCCCTGCAATGAATCCCACTTGATCATGATGAATAATCTTTTTAATGTATTGGTGAATTTGGTTTGCTAGTATTTTGTTGAGGAGTTTTGCATCTATATTCATTAGAGATATTGGCATATAGTTTTCTTTTGAGGTACATCTTCATTGGAAGGCTGACTGAATAGGGTAAGTAGGATTGGTATTAATTCTTCTTTGAATGCTCAGTAGAATTCAGCAGTGAAGCCATCGGGTCCTGGGCTTTTCTTTGATGGGAGACTTTTTATCATTTCTTCTCTCTAGTTATTTGTTATTGATTTCTTCAGGTTTTGGATTTCTCCCTGGTTCAGTCTTGGTAGCTGTATGTGTCTGGGAGTTTATCCATTTCTTCAAGGTTTTCCAAGTTATTGGTGTATAGTTGCCCATAGTAGTCTCTAATGAGCAGTATCAGTTGTAATGTCTCCTTGTTCATCTCTGATTTTATTTATTTGGGTCTTCTGTCTTTTTTTCCTTAATTAGTCTGGCTGAAGGTATGTAAATTTTGTTTATCTTTTCAAAAAACCAATTTTTCATTTCGTTGATCTTTTGTAATTTTTTTTATTTAAATGACATCTATTTCTTCGCTGATCTTTATTATTTTTTTCTACTGATTTTTAGTTTGTTTTGCTTTTGTTCTGAGCCTCATTTTCTTCATCAATAAAATGATGATGAGAATCCTTTGTTGTAAGGAGTAGATGCAACCAGATCTGTAAAATGCTTGGTGGGGTAGGCTCACCATATCTGTGCCCTCTGCCCCTCAAAGGTGACCGTCTGCCCTTCTGATCATTTGCTGCTTCTACAGGGCTCTGCTAGAATTATGCATGGGTGAAAGTAGATTGCACATAAGGATTTCAAAAAAAGCTCAGAATTATAGGCTGAAGGCTGATTGAAGAGGCTATCTGCAACAACAGGAGGTGCCCACACTGCTCAAAATCCAGCATTTTAACCTAATGGTAACTCCCGGTGTTAATAGACAGGGAAAGACTAACTACTGATTTACCTTTTATAAACTCAAAACACCAAGATGTGCTGCAGGAAGCCTGTCTTTCTAGAATCAGATAGATTGGGTCTAAATACTGGCTCTACAACTTTTGAGCAAGTCATTTTACCACTCTTAACTTCAGCCTCTTCATCTGTAAAACAAGGGTCCTAATACCTTCTATAGAGTAGGGATGTAGCAAAGAGTGAAGATACTGGATATTTTGTCTATGGTGCGACAAAATGTTGGTGTGCAATAAAGGTAGCTTCTGTTTCTATTGTATTTTAATGTATTCACAAAATCAAACTATGCTGTTCCTTCCATTCCTGTTGCCACTCTGGGTGAAGGCGGTTTTCTCGAAGGGCGGCATCTGCTGCAGTACATGGAGGCCTGCTCATGAGAGAGAAGCTCCGGGAAGCGTGAATAGAAAGCATTTGAGTTCAAGTTTAGGCTCTATTACTTACAGGATGGGGAGGTTAAAATTGCTAAGCCTCTCTGAAGCTATGCATTCTGTCTTCCAAGAGTTTGGTGTAGTTGCGTTGACAGCCACAAAAATAAATGATTGTTAAGTTCAAGCGATAAAACAGACGTGTGAAAATTCTGCTGTGGCAATTCAGGTATGAGATCAAACTTGGCAGGGGATATTTGGGACAGCTTTATGTTTGTGGCCCCTAAGTCTTCACCCTGGACTTCTTCGGAGGCCCTTATCACTTACGTCTGCAGCTTGCCAGACACCTCTGGATGCCTCATAGCTGCCTCAGCCTCAGCATGGCCCATGCTGATGGCATCAGCTTCTCCTATAAAGCCCATTCCAGTATGGCTGTGCCCTCCCTGAGTGGGCAGCTCCAAGCCAGAAACCAGTCAGCCACCCTAGCCATGTCTAGCCGGACTGTGACCCAGCCAACACAGGCACATTTTCTCAGGACCTCTCAAGGCCACGTGCTCCGGGCCGGTCACACACATTGACTCTTTCAATTATATACAGAGTTTGGGTTTCTTTCCATTAACAAGGAAAGGGAGTGAGGAGATCAATTCTGCTATTGCCCTGTGTCATTGCTACTCTGGTCTCCTTTGCCAACAGCAACAGCAACTGCGGCAACAAAAGCAGACATTTCTCCAAGGAATGCGATTCGTTTTCCTGGAGAGTGGTATCGGAAACCAAGGTCTGAGCACTGGATGTGCTTGTGGCTACTGGGGTGTCGTGGCTTCTAGGCCCCCCTGGCTGACAGAGCGAGAAAATATCTGTGTGCATACTAACCCGTACACATGCACATATCCATAGATGTTCCATAGGTAACCATCTGTGTCTATATTGAGCTAAATATGAATTTACCCTGGTGTTCCCAACTCTAGCCAGATCATTCTGGCCTCCTCTCCTTGCTCCTCTAAAACCTCCCCTCCAGTAGGGAGAAACCTGGCTCCACTTCTGCTGTTCATTTTCTCAATTGTTCGATTCCATTGTGCCCAGGCAGCGGGGTCAGAACGGACAGCCCGTACCCCTGAGGGAAACAGCTCTGTCAAGTAACGTACGGAGCTTAGGCACAGTTTCCTTTGCATTTCGTTCTGAAGACTTCACTCATTTCCAAAGTGACTTAGGTCAGCATCTTTTTCCTCCAACCCCTTGCATGAAGTTGATTCTTACATTTGAAATACAGTTAGATTGTTTTGTCACATTCTGCATTTCTTCCTGGAATCTCCTGGATTTCTTAAATTTTTTAAAATTTGCATATGATAAGGTCCATTTTTGTGCTATAAATACTATAGTGTTAATGAATACATAGTGCCACGTGTCCACAATTACAGTATCATACACCATAGTTTCACTACGCTAAAAAACTTCCTGTGTTCCACCCATTCACTCTTTGCCTCCGCTCTCTGGACCCCTGGCAATCACTGAGCATTCTACTTTTTCTATAATTTTGCCTTTTCTAGAATGTCTTATGATTGGAATCATACAATATGTAGCCTTTTTAGACTGGCGTTTTTCACTCAGCAATATGCATTTAACATTCACCCATGTCTTTTTTGTGGCTGGAAATTCATTTTTTTCAATTGTGGTACAATATTCACAGTTTATCTGGTCACCTATTGAAGAACATCCTGGTTACTTCCAGTTTTTGACGATGATAAATAAATCTGCTATAAACATGCATGAACAGGTTTTTGTATGGTCCCAAAACAATGGCTACATTGCAGGGTAAGATTATGTTTAACTTTGTAAGAAACTGCCAGACAGTCCTGTGAAGTGGCCAGTTTTGTGTTCCTGCCAACACTGTATGAGTTTTCCATTGCTTGTGTGTGAATTTGTGCCACTCTGATAGGTGTGCGATGGAGTCACCTTTTGATTTGCGATCTGCGATGACAAATGATGTTGAGTATTTTTCATGTAGTTATTTCCTATCTGCGTATCTTTTTTGTTCAGATCTTTTACCCATATTTTCACTGGATTGTTCAATTTCTTATGGATTTTTAAGTTTTGGCATATTTTGAATACAAGCTCTTTATCAGATATGTATTTTTAAAATATTTTTTCCCAGTCCATGGCTTTTCCTTCCATTCTTTTTACAGTGTCTTTTGTAGAGCAGACTTATTAAATTTGAGTAAAATCCAACTTATCATTTTTTTCTTTCATGGTTTCTGATTTTGTTTTTGTATCTAAAACTCACCAGCACAGCCCATGTTACCTGCATTTTCTCCTCTGTTAGCTTCTAGTTTTATAGTTTTGCATTTTACATTTAGGTCTGCGAATCTGTTGTGATTTCATTTTTGTGAAAGGCATAAAGTCTGTATCTAGGTTTGGGGGATTTGTTTTTGTTTTTGTTTTTCTTTTTTGGCATATGGTTGTCCATTGTTCCCAGGACCATTTGTTGAAAGAACTACTCTTTTTCATTGAATTGCCTTTGCTCCTTTGTCAAAGATCAGTCGACTGTATGTTGTGGGTCTACTTCTGGGCTGGCCATGCTGTTCCAGTGGTCTAGGTGCCTGTCCCTTCACCTGTACCACACTGTCTTGAGTAGTGTAGCTTTATAGTAAGTCTTGAAATTAGGTAGTGTGACTTCTCCAGTTTTGTTCTTTGGTGTTTTGTTGGCTATTCTAGGCCTTTTGCCATTCCATGAATACAAACTTTGGTATCAATTTGTCAATATCTACAAAATAGCTTGTAGGGATTTTGACTGATAATCTACATAGATTCTATAGATCAAATTGGGAAGAATCGACATCTTCACAATATGGAGTTTTCCAATCCATGTATATTGTAAGGCTGGTGGCAGGCACCCCTCCCTTCCCTAATGAAAAAAGAAGTCCCTCCTATCCCTCAATACCCGCCCCAAAGCTGAAACAAAGAAATTCCTCACTCCTCCTGGCCGAAGAAGCTCCCATCCCCCAGTCCTAAGAACCTATATAAACCCACTCAGACTTCTGGGTGGGGCGGCTTCTCTGGGTCCCGTGGGTCCCGTGAGGCTCGCCCAGGTCCCTCTCTCAGGGACTCGTTACCCCCACCCAGGAGCGCCCCAATAAAGCCTCTTTACTTATCCCTTTCAACTCTGCTCGTCTTTCTTTCTCTGGCGCCGGCTACTTCAAAGAAACCTTACATATATGAATACACTCCATTTGTTTAGATCTTGTGACCAAAAATAAAATCCTAAGCCCCCCATCCAGTTGAACAGACCCCCTTCTTGGCCAGGGGGACCCCATAGAAACCTTAAAACTGAGTTCCTGGCCATGATGGGATGGGAGGTCAGACACGCCTCATTACACCCCCTCCCTCATCAACCACCATTAGGCTTTTTTCCCTAAGGGTTAAAGAGAACCAGCCTTTGGAGAGATTCGCCCCACCACTGATTTCAGTCGCCCGCCTCTTGCTGCTCTTCCCTTTTGTGGTTTCGGCGCAATAACTGAGCAGCATTTCTCCCTGACAAGAGGCCACACCGGCCACAGAGGGGTTCTGACCAGTCTACTTGGGATGTGCAGTGAGGGCTTGCATGTCCTCTGCCTCACCTTTTGACATCAGGGGGCCAAGAACTCCACCCACGGGTCATGCTAAGGCTGCCATTTTCTGAACATGGACCCCATGAAACTGCATGATTCTCAGTTGCACATGTGCGTGTTTCTCCTTTCACAAATATGCATGACTCCTCCTATAGCTTGTTCAGTATGCATATTGCGCTGCCCTGCTCAGCATAAACTCCTGCTCCTGTTGTGCCTCCCTTGCAGTGCATTCTCTCGGCTTCTACCGGAGGCTACTGCTTCCCAGCCTGTCAGATGGCTGCCCTACAGGTTGCAGTCCTCTCCAAACTTATGGACCCCATCATTTTCTTCAGTTGACAATATACTTGGAGTCCATTCATCAGTTTTATAGTTTCCTGCATTTATATCTGTACATATTTTGTTAGATTTATACCTAATTATTTCAATATTTTGGTAGTATTGTAAATTGTGTTTTTTAAAAATTTTCAAATTCCAGTTATTTCATTGCTGGTATATAGGAAAGCAATAGGCTTTTGTATTAACCTTATATCCTACAACCTGGATGTACTCACTAATTAGTTTTAGGGTTTTTTGTTTGTTTGTTCATTTTTAGTCAATTCTTTGAAATGTTCTACACAGACAATTATGTCATCTGGGAATAAACACAGTTTTATTGGTCCTTTCCAATCTGTATATGTTTTACTTCCTCTTCTTATCTAATTACACTAACTAGGACTTCCTGTATGATGATGTTGAATAGAAGTGGGAAGAGAGGACATTTTTGCCTTATTCATGATCTGAAAGGGAAAGCATCGAATTTCTCTCTATTTAAGTATGAGATGAACTATAAGTTTTTTGCGTAAGTATTCTTTATCAAGTTGAGGGAGTTCTTTTCTATTTATAATATGCTGAAAGATTTTATCATGAATGTATATTGAATTTCATCAAATACTTTTTTTGTATCAATCGATATGATTGTATGATTTTTCTTTACCCTGTTGATTTGCTGTATTAAGTGATTTCAGAATGTGGAATGAGACTTGCATACCTGGAATAAATCCCACTTGGCCGTGCTGTATAATTATTTTCATAGATTGTTGGATTTGATCGGCTAACCTATTGTTCAGGATTTTTTCATTTATGTTCACGAGAGTTCTAGGTCTGTAGTTTTCCTCTCTTGTTTTTGGTATTAGAGTAATACGGTCCTGATAAGATGAGTTAGAAAATGTTCTTTCTGCTTCTATTTTCTAGAAGAGATTAAGGAAAATTGGTATCATTTCTTCCATAAAAGTTTGGTAAAATTCACCAGTAAAATGATCTCAGTCTGGTGCTTTCTTTTCTTGAAAGATTACTAATTATTGATTAAATTTCTTTAATATATGTAGGCCTATTTAGTTTATCTCCTTCATTTTTTGTGAATTTTTGTATTTTGTGTCTTCTACGGGATTTGTCCATTTCACCTAAGTTATCAAAATTTTGGGCCTAGAGTTGTTCGTAGTATTCCTTTGTGACCCTTTACACATCCATGGGGTCAGTAGTGATGCCTGCTCTTTCATTTCTGGTATTGGTAGTTTGCATATTCTCTTTTTTCTTTGTTAGTCTGGCTAGATGTTTGTCAATTATATCAATCTTTTCAGAGAACCAGGTTTTAGTTTCATAAAATTTTCTCTATTGTTTTTTCATCATCATTGATTTTTGCTGTAATTTTTTAATCATTTTTTTCCTGATTACTTTAGCCTTAAATGGCATTTCTTTCTTTAATATCCTAAGGTGGAAGTTTAGATTATTGATTTTAGATCCTTCTTCTTTTCTGCTATATGCATTTAATAGTATAAGTTTTCCTTTAAGCATTACTTTTACTGTATTCCACAAATTGTAATGTTTTATTTTTATTTTCATTTGATTCAAAATATTTTTACACACCTCTTGAGACCTCTTCTTTGCTCCATGTGTTATTTAGAAGTGTGTTGTTTAATCTTCATATATTACGGGATAGTCTACTTATTTTTCTGTTACTGATTTCTAGTTTAATTCTCTGGTGACCTGAGAACATACTTTATATGAGTTGTATTCTTTTAAATTTGTTGTTACATTCTATAAGCCAGAATGGGGTCTATCTTGGTGAATGTTCCGAGCAAACTTGAGAAGAATGTGTGTTCTGCAGTTGAATAGAGTCTCTGTAACTGTCTATTAGATCCAGTTGGTGGATAGTGCTGGTTAGGTCAACGATAGCCTTGTTGATTTCCTGCCTGCTTGATCTATCAATTACTGAAAGAGGGGTGTTGAGATCTCCAACTATTGTAGTGACTTTGTCTATTTTTCCTTGCAATTCTATCATATTTTGCCTCGTATGTGGTGATGAATTGATCCCTTTACCATGTGTACTCTCCGCTTTATCCTGGTTAAATTTCCTTGTTCTGAGGTCTGTTTTGTCTGAAGGTGATATAGCTTATCCCAGTTCTCTGTTCATTAGTGTTAGCGTGGCATATCATTCTCCATCCCTTTACTTTTAACCCATCTCAGTCTTTATAATGAAAGCAGGTTTCTCGTGGACAACATATATTTGGATCTTTTTTTTTTTTTTTTGAGTCCTCTCTGACAATCTCTGTCCTCGTTGATGTTTTTCGTTCATTCACCTTTTAAGTGCTTATTGCTAAAGCTGTATTAACATCTGCCACGTTTGCAACTATTTTCCTTTCATGGATCTTTCCTTTCTCTCCTTCCCCTCCCTCTTTATGCCTCTTCTTGTTTTCATCAGTTTCTCTTATTTCATTTAATCTTCTCTCTTTACATACACTTACACTTAAAATTATTTTGTTGGCTCTACTAGAGTTTCAGGCATACATTTTAAGCTAATCTAAATCCACCTTCAGATGACATTATACTGCTTCACATGTCGTCCAAGTAACTTGGAGTATTCCCACTTTCCGCCCATCTTGAGTGAGATGGGTGTCATTCATTGTACTCGTTCATAAGCTGTAATGGCCCAGTGGATCACTACTGGTGCTTTGAACTGTTCTTTTAGATCACTAAGAGAAATAAAATTAAAACATTTTATTTTACATTCATTTTTTCCTTCTCCAGTGCTCTTCATTTCGTTACGTAGATCTGAGTTTCTGAGGTATATTGTTCTCCTTTTCCCTGAAGAACTTTTCTCTCTCCCTCTTCCTTCCTTCCTTTCTTCCTTCCTTCCTTCCTCCCTCCCTTCCTTCTTTTCTTTTCTTTTCTTTTCTTTCTTTTCTTTCTTCCTTTCTTTCTCCCTTCCCTTCCCTTCCCTTTCCTGCCTGCCTTCCTTTCCTTTCCTTTCTTTCTTTCTTTCTACATTTCTTGCTGGACATAGCTGCTTGGAAATTAATTTCTCCGGTGTTTGTTTATCTGAGAAAGTCTTTACTTCTCCTTCACTGTCGAAAGAGAATTTCACTAGATATAGAATTCTAGGTTAGTGGGTTTTGTTTTGTTCTTTCTTTTCACACTTCAAATATTTCACTTCATTCATTTTATGCTGGCGTGGTTTCTGATGAGAAGTCCACCATAATTCTTGTCCTTGTTCATCTATAGGTTGGTATCCTCCCCCCTTTCCCTGGGCTTCTTTCAAGCGTCTCTCTTTGACTTTGATTTTCTTCAGTTTGAATATGATATGCCTTTATGCAAATTTATCTTGCTTGGTGTTCTGTGAGCACCACGAGTCTGTGCTTTGGTATCTGTCATTAATATTGGAAATTCTTAGCCATTATTACTCCAAACATTTCTGCTGCTCCATTCTTCCATGTGTGGTATTCCAGTTATGTGTCTATCATACCTTTTGTAATTGCCCACATTTCTGGGATGTTCTGTTTTATTTTTCGTTCTCTTTTCTCTTCACATTTCAGTCTGGGAAGTTGCTATTTACATATCTTCAAGCTCACTGATACTTCCCTCGTCTGTGACCAGGCTACTGATGAGCCCATGAAAGGCACTCTTCATTTCTTTTACGCTGTTTTTGATTTCTGACATCTCCCTTGGATCCTGACTTAGAATTCCCATCTCTCTGCTTATATTACCCATCTGTGCTTGCATGTTGCCCACTTTTTCCATTATAGGCCTTAGCACATTAATCATAATTATTTTAGAGCCTCTGTTTAATAAAGTTCCCAAATCTGCGCCACACCTGAGTCAGGTTCTGACGCTTTCTCTTCAGATTGTGTGTTTTTTCTTGCTTTGCAGTATCGTGCCTTGATTGTTTTTGTAGAAATCCAGATATGATGTATCAGGTAATAAGAACTGAGGTAAACAGGCCTTTAGTGTGAAGTTTTATATTAATCGGATTAGGGATTGGGCTGTGTTTAGTGTTTCCTGCAGCTGTAGGTGCCAGAGGACTGAAATGGCTCAGGTATCTTTGTTTTCTGCCTCACCTTCCGTCCCTGGCCTTCCCTGAGAGCTCTTCCTTGGGTGGACTCCGTGCCAGCTGGAGCCCACGGTGACCTGCTGCAGCTCTGCCGGTGTGGTAAGGTGTAGGAGAGCAGCGCTCTGCAAGGTTAACATTAATCCCGCCTTTCAGTGGGCCTGTGTCTCCGGGCTGTGACCTTCACGAGCGTTTCTCAGCTTCCCCCTCCCTTAAGTGAGACAGGAAGGACACAGGGGCTGGCGCCAGGGACATGCCTTCCCTCCAGGTGGGCAAGGTCTGTGAACGTGCAGAATGTGCTGGCCTTATTTCACGGGGGTTGCTTCCCACTCTTCCTGCCAGAGCCACAAGGGGACCTCTGTGGCTCGTCACTGTGAGACTCTGGGGCGGGGGACTTCCTGCAGGAAAAGCCTACGGACGTGTGAGAGACCCCCTGAGACTGCAGCCCCCTGGAGTTTCTCCCTGACTTCCTTTAACATTTCTCACAGGACAGGTGACACGAGTCCGCTGTCAGCCCTCAGCGATTCATCAGAATGCTGATTTAGGGTTAGAGCTTATGGCTCCGCAGCTCCCCTTCCAGGTAAGCCCGTCTCAGCCGTGACTCTGCAGGGCCTGGCTGTCCAGATTTGGAGCCATAGTTTGCCTCGCAACCTCGGTTCTCTGACGGGTCCAAGAAAAACCATTGATTTTCGCTTTGTTCAGTTTTTCCTCATTATGCAAACGGGAGCAACAACTTCCCAGCTCCTTTACACATCAGAGCTGAGGCTGGGACTGCTCCGACTCCTTTTTCATTCGTTTCTCTTGTCATCATGTTTCTATTTTCTCCTTCAATTTGACATATAGTGGTACAGAATAGTTGTAATGTCCTCATCTGTGAATTCTTTCATTTATGTCACTTCTGGGTCAGTTGCTGTTGATTAACTTTTGTCATGAGTACGGGCCGTATTTTCCTACTTCTTTTCATGCCAGATGATTTTTGACTGGAGGCCATACATTAGGGCTTTGCTGGATTCTTTTTTTTTTTTTTTATTCATCTTGTTATGGGGGATACAGAATTGCAGGTTACATACGTTGCTCCTGTACCGCCTTTCCCCCCAAGTCAGAGCTCCAGGCATGTCTGTTCCCCAGGTCGTGCGCGTTGCACCCATCGTGTAGGTATCTATCCCTCCCTTCCCCACCCCCCCTTCCCGAGTCAGCACCTTCAAGTGTTACCACTCCCCAAACGGTGCGCAATGCACTCATTGTGTAGGCATACACCCATCCCCTCCCCCACCCCCCACCTCAGTCTGATATCGATTGGTGTCGTTCCCAGATTTGTATTTAGGTGATGATCAGGGAAACCAATTTTCTGGTGAGTACATGTGATGCTTATTTTTCCATTCTTGGGATACTTAACTTAATATAATGGGTTCCAACTCTCTCCAGGAGAACTATAGAGATGTCGTATCTTCATTATTCCTTATAGCTGAGTAATATTCCATGGTATACATATACCACAGCTTACTAATCCAATCATGTATTGATGGGAACTTGGGTTGTTTCCACACCTTTGCTATTGTGAATTGTGCTGCTATAAACATTCGGGTACATGTGTCTTTGTTACAGAATGACCTTTTTTTCCTTTGGGTATATGCCCAGTAATGGGATTGCTGGGTCAAATGGCAGGTCTACTTGAATCTGTTTAAGATACCTCCATAATGCTTTCCACAGGGGTTGCACTAGTTTGCAGTCCCACCAGCAGTGTATTAGTGTTCCTGTCTCTCCACACCCACGCCAACATGTGTTGTTTTGGGTTTTTTTGATAAAGGCCATTCTCATTGGAGTTAAGTGATATCTCATTGTAGTTTTGATTTGCATTTCTCTGATGATTAGGGATGTTGAGCATTTTTTCATATGTTTGTTAGCCATTCTTATATCTTCTTTCGAGAAGTTTCTATTCATGTCCTTTGCCCACTTTTTGATAGGGTTGCTTGATTTTTTCTTGCTGATTTTCCTGAGTTCTAAATAGATTCTTGTTATCAGTCCTTTATCTGATGTGTAGTATGCAAAAATTTTTTCCCATTCTGTAGGTGGTCTGTTTATTCTCTGGACTGTTTCTTTGGCTGTGCAGAAGCTTTTTAATTTAATCATGTCCCATTCATTTATTTTTGTTGCTGCTGTGATTGCCTTGGGGGTCTTCTTCATAAATTCTTTGCCTAGGCCAATGTCTGTAAGAGTCTTTCCTACATTTTCTTCTAGAATTCTGATTGTATCATGCCTAAGGTTTAGGTCTGTTATCCACCGTGATTTGATTTTTGTGAGGTGAAAGCTGTGGGTCCTGTTTCAGTCTTCTACAAGTGGCTAACCAATTCTCCCAGCACCATTTATTGAATAGGGATTCTTGTCCCCAGAGTATATTCTTTTCCGCTTTGTCAAAAATTAGGTGACTATATGAGAATGGTTCTATATTTGGATTTTCTGTTGTGTTCCACTGGTCTGTGTCCCTGCACTTGTGCCAATACCAGGCTGTTTTAAGAACCACGGCCTTGTAGTATAGTTTGAGGTCTGGCAAATTAATACCTCCTTTGTTTTTGTTGCTTATAATTGCTTTTGCTATACGGGGTCTTCTTTGATTCCATACAAAGTGTATAATTATTTTCTCTACGTCTGTAAAGAATGATGTTGGTAATTTCATAGGGATTGCATTGAATCTGTAGATCACTTTGGGTAGTATAGACATTTTAACAATGTTGATTCTTCCGATCCACGAGCATGGTATATTTTTCCATCTATTTGCAAGTTCTGCTATTTCTTTTCTCAGTGTTTCATAGTTTTCCTTATAGAGGTCCTTTACCTCTTTAGTTAGATATATACCTAGATATTTTATTTTCTTTGTTGCTATTTTGAAGGGTATTGAGTCTTTAATTTGGTTTTCCGATTGACTGTTATTGGCATATATAAATGCCTCTGATTTGTGTATGTTAATTTTGTAGCCTGAGACTTTGCTATATTCGTTAATCAATTCCAGGAGTCTCATGGTTGAATCCTGGGGGTTTTCCAGATATAACATCATATCATCAGCAAAAAGTGAGAGTTTGATCTCTTCCTTCCCTATTTGGACTCCCTTGATTCTGCTCTCTTGCCTGATAGCTCTCGCAAGGACTTCCAATACTATGTTGAAAAGTAATGGAGACAATGGGCAGCCCTGTCTGGTTCCAGTTCTAAGTGGGAGTGCTTTCAGTTTTTCCCCATTCAGTATGATGTTGGCTGTGGGTTTGTCATATATGGCTCGTATCATTTTTAGGTAGGTTCCATCAATGCCTATTTTGTTAAGTGTTTTTATCATAAAAGGGTGTTGAATTTTGTCAAATGCTTTTTCTGCATCTAATGAGAGTATCATATGGTTTTTGTTTTTGCTTCTATTTATGTGGTGAATTACATTTATAGATTTACGTGTGTTGAACCACCCCTGCATCTCTGGGATGAAGCCCACTTGGTCGTGGTGGATTACTTTTTTGATAAGTACTTGGCTTCGATTTGCTAGTATTTTATTGAAAATTTTTGCATCTATATTCATGAGGGAAATTGGTCTGTAGTTCTCTATTTCTGTTGCGTCCTTTCCAGGTTTTGGCATCAATGTTATATTGGCTTGGTAGAACATGTTGGGGAGAATTCCATCCTTCTCAATATTGGAGAATAGTTTATGTAGGATGGGCACCAGTTCTTCTTTGTATGTATGGTAAAATTCAGGTGTGAACCCATCTGGACCAGGGCTTTTCTTTTTGGGAAGGTTTTTTATTGCTGTTTCGATTTCAGTTCTTGATATTGGTCTGTTCAGGTACTCTATTTCTTCCTGGTTGAGCCTGGGAAGACTATGTGTTTCTAAAAATTTGTCCATTTCCTCCACATTCTCCAGTTTGTGTGCATAAAGATTTTTGTAGAATTCATAGATGATATCTTGTATCTCTGTAGCGTCGGTTGTGATTTCTCCTTTCATGTTCCTAATGGAGGTTATTAGAGATTTTAGTTTTGTGCTCTTGGTTAGTCTAGCCAGAGGTGTGTCTATTTTGTTTATCTTTTCAAAGAACCAACTTTTTGTTTTATTAATTTCCCTTATAGTTTCTTTGTTGTCCTTTTCATTTAATTCTGATTTGATCTTAGTAATTTCTCGCCTTCTGCTGAGTTTGGGATCGTTCTGTTCTTCTTTCTCCAGCTCTTTGAGTCTATTCGTTAGGTTGTCTATTTGCATGTTTTCTGTCTTTTTGATATAGGCATTTATGGATATGAATTTTCCTCTTAGGACTGCTTTAGCTGCATCCCATAGATTTTGATAAGTTGTATCTCCATTGTCATTTAATTCAAAGAAATTTTTGATTTCCATCTTGATTTCTTCTTTTATAGAATAATTATTCAGGAGAAAGTTATTTAGCTTCCATGACTTTGAGTAAGAGTGAGGGTTTCTGTTTGTGATCATTGTTACTTTTATTCCGCTGTGATCTGAGAAGATGCATGGTATAATTTCTATTTTTTGAATTTTTGAAGACATGATTTATGTCCTAGGACATGGTCAATCTTAGAAAATGTCCCGTGAGCTGATGAGAAGAATGTATATTCTGTGGACTTTGGGTAGAATGTCCTATAGATGTCAGCCATGCCCATTTGTTCTAGCATTCTATTTATGTCTTTGTTTATTTTCTGTTTAGAGGATCTGTCCTGTACTGTCAGTGGGGTGTTAAAGTCTCCAGCTATTACAGTATTGTTATCTATCATTTGGTTCAGATCTAGTAGGGTTTGCTTTATGAATCTAGGTGCACCTAGGTTGGGTGCATATATATTGAGCATAGTCATGGCTTCTTGATGAATTGTGCCTTTAATCAGTATGTAGTAGCCATCTTTGTCTTTTATTATTTTTGTTGGTTTGAAAGCTAAGTTATTGGAAATTAAGATTGCCACACCAGCTTTCTTTTGGTTACCATTTGCTTGAAATATCGATTTCCATCCTTTTATTTTCAGTCTAAATGCATCTTTGCAGGTTAGGTGAGTTTCTTGAAGACAGCAGATACTTGGGTTGTGTTTTTTTATCCATTGGGCCAGTCTATGTCTCTTGAGCAGGGAGTTCAAGCCATTCACATTTATTGAGAAAACTGATAAGTGAGACAGTTTTTTGTTCAGCTTGTTGGGTAGAACTTCATTGTGATGTTTTCTCTCCTGGGCCATTGTGGTATCTGGAATTTGATCTTTAGCTCTTGAGTAGTTTTACATTCATGGATCTTTCTTGTGCTGATCCGTGTGTAGTTCTCTTTTGAGTACTTCTTGGAGGGCTGGTCTTGTCTTGGTGAATTCCCTCAACCTTTGTTTATCTGAGAATGTCTTGATTTCTCCTTTGTATAGAAAACTTAGCTTAGCTGGGTACAAGATTCTAGACTGGGCATTATTCTGTTTCAGAAGTGTGAAAATGGGGCCCCAACCTCTTCTTGCTTGTAAGGTTTCAGCTGAGAAATCTGGCGTAATTCTGATGGGTTTTCCTTTGTAAGTTACTTGTTTCTTTCTCCTTACAGCTCGGAGAAGGGACTCTTTAGTGGATATTTTGGTCAGCCTGATGACTACGTGGCGTGGTGTTTTCCTATTTGCTATGAATCTCCCAGGGGTCCTTTGAGCTTCTTGAATCTGTATGTCTAGAGTATTGGCAAGGCCTGGAAAATTTTCCTCGATTATGTCTTCAAATAGCTTATCCAACCCTTGCTTATTATCTTCTTCACCCTCAGGAATGCCAATAACTCTCAAGTTAGGTTTCTTCACATAATCCCACATTTCTTGAAGATTCAGATCATTTCTCTTACTTTTTCGATCTACCTCTGTGACTGACTTATTTAGTTGGAAGGAGTTATCTTCAATTTCTGAGATTCTTTCCTCTGTTTGATCTACCCTGCTCTTGAGACTTTCCACAGTGTTTTGTAGCTCTCTGAGTGAATTCTTCACTTCTAGGAGTTCAGTTTGGTTTTTCTTCAATATTTCAATTTCTTTAGTGAATTTTTCCTCCAAATCTCCAAATCCTGTATTTTTTTTTGTGTTTTCCTTGTGTTGTTTATCCATTGATTCTTGTATATTATTCAGCTTGTTTATGATCCATAATTGGAATTCTTCCTGTGACATGTTGGTGTTTTGAGTCTGGTTTGTGTCAAATGGTTGGGAGCTGGTATTTCTCTTTGGGGATGAGCTTTCCATTTGATTCTTTGTGCTCTCCGTGTTTTTTCGCTGGGCCCTTCCCATCTGGATTTATCGTTGGATCTTTACTTATAGATTTAGTCTGGTTAACAGCACTCTTTGTGCTCTATTCTTAGGCTGTGAGGCAGTCTAGGTATGTTGCTTCTTTTGGCAAGAGGGGGAGACTGTTGTGTATTGTTTAGAGATTTTTCTGTTTCTGTTGGGGGACTGCTTCTGATGGGTCCAATCCTAGAGGATTGGAGTGATCCAAGACCGCTTTGGCAAGTTAGGACACTGTGTTGTGGTCTTTCAGAAGGCAGGCGGGGTCCACACTAATAGACCGAAATTCTCTTTGTTTGTTTGTTTGTTTCCCTTTGGTTCTTCCTCTATAGGGGAGGTTTCTGTCTCTATCTGCAGGCAAGATACTAGCTATGGGGAGAGGACGGTGACCTCGCTTGCTCAGCGCCCCAGTTGCTGTAGCTCCCACGGGCAAAAGTTTGCCTTGGCCCAATGTCCCCAGGGATCAGGTTCCACACTCTCGCTTCTGGAGAAGTATTCAGTGTTTACACATGGGCGGGGCCCCTATATACGGTCCGTGGACCAGGGGAGAGGGCCGTCCAGGGAGCCTCTTGGTACCCTATTGCTCCACAGTGACTTGGCTGTGGGCCCTAGAATGGCGATTGCGCGCCCGCAGATTGCCGGCACTGGGGATGACTGCTCAGGATCCGGTATGTACCAGAGCCAGGGACCTGGCCCGTTCCGAAGCTCACTGTGGGTCCCCTGTTAGAAGGCGAAAAGAGAGAAGAAAGAAAAAAAAAAAAGAAAAAAGAAAAGGAAAGAAAGAAAAGAAAGAGGAGAAAACGAAAGAGAAAAAAAAAAAGAAGAAAAAGAAAAAAAAAAGAAAAAAAGAAAAGAAACGCAAAAAGCCAAACCAAAAAACACCAAAAACGCCAAAAAAAATGAACAAAAACAAACTACATAGCATCTCACCACACCGCAAAGCAGAAAGGTACACAAATCTGAAGTATATAGTTCAGCGACTCAATGTTTTTTGTTTGTTTGTTTCTTTTACGCCTTAGCACAGCTCCGCCCCTTCACTTCCGCTCGGCTGGGTCCGGAGCGGCCATTAGATGTTTTTGTTTTTATGCCTTAGCGCAGCTCCGCCCCTTCACGCCCGCCCGGCTGGGTCCCGGGCGGTTTCGCAGTGGATTTCAAGATGGCGTCTGCGCGCCCGCACAGCTCCGAGGGTGGTGGGGATCCAACCTCCGCGCTCAAAAAGGCGCGGCAGCCAGAGGCCCAGAGGACAAAGGTGCCCGCCGAGGCTGTCCGGCTCGTGAGCCACCGGAAAAAAAAAGAAAAAGAAAAGAAAAGGAAAAAAAAAAAAAAAGACCAAAAAAAACAAAAACAAATACAAATACAAACAAACAAAACCCAGAAGAAATTTACCAAGAATAAAATATACAGTTCGGTGAGCCTATCCTTCTTGTTTTTTTTTTTTTTTTTTGCCTTAGCGCAGCTCTGCCCCTTCACCCCGAGCGCGGCCCCGGCATATCCCGCACTCCTGGCGTTGGTTCAGAGACCAGCGGAGGGCGCCGGGCAGAGAGAGCCGCTCGGCACTTTATGGCTCCCGAGCGGTTTCGCCCTCGCTTTCAAGATGGCGCCTGCAGAGCTCCGGGGCTGGAGGAGACCGGCTCCCCGGCAGGCAGAGACCGCCACTGCCCGGGGGCTGGCGAGCAAGGACGCGCACTGGGGGTCACCGGCTGGAGAACCGCCGAAAAAGGCAGCGCGGGCAGAAAGAGCCACTGGGCACTTTTTGGCTCCCGAGTGGTTTCGCCCTCGCTTTCAAGATGGCGCCTGCCGAACTCCGGGGCTGGAGGGGACTGGCTCCCCGGCAGGCAGAGACCGCCACTGCCCAGGGGCTGGCGAGCAAGGACGCGCACCAGGGAGTTACCGGCTGGAGAACCGCCGAAAAAGGCAGCACGGGGTACGACGTTATTTGCTGTCCGGGAATCTTTTGTGTTTTTCCGCCCTGATGCAGATCCGTCCCTCCTCGCCAAGCGCTGTCTCAGCTGAGATCCCCCAGGTTCTAAGGTAATTTCGCAAAAAAACCTCCTGTCTGCAATGCGCCACGTATCCCTCAGTGATTCTGCGCTGGCCTGGGTCAGGGCTCCATTCAATTGGGAGCGGAGGGCTAGCCGCTTTCCCGAGAGGCTGCACCCACCCCGGCTGGGGGCGGGTGTATCCGACCCGCGCTCCGCTGGCTAGTGTCTGTCCCGCGTTCCCAATTTTCGTTCACCTCAGATCTCACTCGCTCTGTTTGTCCCACGCTGATTCTCCGTGGATTCACACCACTGTTCCTGTGTGGGAGCGGTCTTCTAGCGTTGTGGCAGGTCCAGATCGATGCCTTCCTCCCCGGGAGCGCAGATCCAGGCCGTCACCACCACTCCGCCATCTTTCTTCTCTCCCCTGCTGGATTCTTTTAAACAGTTTTGGACTTTGTTCTGGTATGCTGTGAAGTCGGTAGTCAGTTGGGGTCAGGCTTTTTTGCAGCTTGAGGTATAATTTTTATACCTTAGAGTTCACCCATCCACATCAAAGGGCTCTAGCTGGTGTATCACACTCTGGAGGGAACATGAAATATTCCCAGGCCATTGTGAGTTTCAGGAATTATTTGGAATTACTTTCTTGGTGGTTCTTTTTCCTCCCTGACAGTTTCCTCTCATGTTTGCAAATATCATCCGTGAGACAAAGACTGAAGGGAACCTTCTGCAGATACCTGGCGTCCTTTCTCTCTCTCTCTCCTTCCCCGGCATTCCGTCTCCTACATCCCAGCTGCCTCGGTCTCCTGGAATTCCATTCTCTGTCTCCTTGACTCATGGAGACTGCTGGCCTCTGCGTGGGTTGTTTCCTATAATTTGGCCGGCTCTCTAGCTATTTCCATTGGGAATTAAACTCAGCCTCTGGTACTCTATCATCACCAGAAACCCTTCCATAGTATTTTGAAGCAAATCTCAAACATCATATAATTTCATCCATAAACATTTCAGTATGTATCTCCAAAAGATAAGGAATCCTTTTTTTTCTTTTAGCACAAACCAAGCCGATTATTAACTCTAAGAAAAACAAAAAGTTACCAAAAGAAGGAAAATTTGGTTCAAATGCGCTATATGGCTCAACTTTAAATAAAATTTATTAGTTATTAGTTATAATGTTGTAAATGTCAAATATTTACTTAAAATCATGCCTTAATTGCATCAGATAACTGAAAAGAGAAGAAGCATGTGTGTGTGTCTGTGTATGTATGTAACAGAGTTAAACTGTCATCTCCCATAGTAGAAGGTCAATATATAAAATGGATAATAAAATACCGAGAAGTTGCAATATGTTCCTTTAGAAACATAAATGTCAATATCATGAGAAACTGCTAAACAATTGAAAGTAGTTGCTTCTGGGAAAAAGAAATTAGAGGTAAGGAACAGCAAGTTGTCATAAAATTCATTCAATAATTTACCTTTAAGCTTTGTTCATGCGTTTTTATTAAAAACCTCAAAGGCCTTTGTATTTGGGATCAGGTAGTTCTGGGTTCATTGTGGGTTCTGTCACTTCCTGTGTGTTTGACCCCTTGCATGTAATGTAACCCCTCACAGCTTCATGTTCCCCATTTGTAAAGTGGAGACTGTGTTATTGACCGTGCATGCTGGCTGTGAAGATCAGAAAGATGAAATGTCCAACGTTAAGCACATCTGGAAAATTATAAGTGCTGGAAGGCTGGATGAAGAGAAGCCGTGTAGCAGAATGGGAGGTGCACACGTGGCATTGTCAAGGGGCAGCCCCGATGTCAGGCTCTGCATGGCCCCTCGGTCTAGCTGTGGGGTCCCGGAGGAGTTCCTCGACCTCTTTACTACTACTGATTGTATTTACCTGCAGAATGAGGATATGAGAGAGCACTCATCTCTGATTATTGTGAGGATTAAAATAGAAAGCAAACTCCTGTCAACGGAAAAAAAAAGCCAAACTCTGTAAAACAATTTTAAAGAGATTTATTCTGAGCCAAATTTGAGGATCACGACCCGGAGCCACGCCCAAGAGCCCTTGAGCAAGTGGACTCTCTGTGGCTGGGTTCCAGTTTGGTTTCATACATTTCAGGGAGACAGGGGTTACAGGTAAAGTCACAAATCAATACGCGGGAGGCATACATTGGTTTGGCCCGAAAAGGTGGGCATCTCGAAGTAGGGGGTGGCTTACAGGTTATAGGTGGGTTTAAGGATTCGTTGACTTGTAATTGGTTAGACATGAAGCTTTGTCTAAAGGCTTGGAATGTTTTAACATAGGAGCTGTTTATCAGAGATGAGCCACCTGACTTATATTTGTTGTGTAAACTGAGGGCCTGCGGGTTTGTCTTGCATACCCTTAGGCCTGGTAATGGGTTACAAAGGATGTCCCCAAGGAGGGAGGGGGGCATGATAAGGCGTGTCTGACCTCCTTCTTCCAGACGGGTAATTTAGTTTCAGGATATTCCTTTGGCCATGAGCGGGTCCATTTAGTCAGTTGTTGGGGTGGGGGGGGGGGGAAGGTGAGCCTTAAAATTTTATTTTAGTTCACACTCCCGTGTCTGGCACATACTAAGTGCATAATCAATGATGGCTGGTTGTATCATATTATTGAAGGAATTATATTGACATTTTAATAATATTACATAATATAAAAATTACATATTGGTTTTATTGTTGCTATTCAGTTTTTAAATTATGTTAATGAAAATTTAGTGATGTGAGAAACTTTAGTAATTATTGGTTAAAAAAAAGCAGGATTAAACAACAGTGCTTAGCCTTCAATCAATATCTATTCAATAAATGAATTAAGGAAGGAAGGAAAAAAGGAAGCAGCCTTGTTTGTTTTTTTTTTAAGTGAGTACATATAAATAAAACAAAGAACCTGAGGAAAGTAGAGCAAAATGTTGACATTGCCCCTGGGGGGTTGTTGCAAGTGATTTTCTTTGCTTCCTCCTTTGGGCTTTTCAGTAGGTTTCAGATTTGTTAAACAGGACCTCTATTGCCTTTGCAATCAGATAAGAGCACAATAACTTATATCTAAAATCAGAGGTTTGGAATAGAGAGAATGACTTTTCATATTTTATCTTGTAATGATTTTCCTAGTTTAGGGACATCTAAAACCCATTTCACATAGCAATAAGAAACCATAAAGCAACTCTTCTTACCACTCACTACATTCTTCTGCGATTGAGAACATTGGAATGATCCGCAGACACTCTCCTTACCAGGTAACTATTGAGTTCCACTGTATGTAAAAGAAAAATATAGTAGTGACTTAAATAAAACAGGTGTTTAATTTTCTTTCACATGACACACAACCCAGACATGGGCAGTCTGGGCTGGGAGAAGAGTTCCACATTGTCATCAATGCCATCTTTCTGCTCGGCCGTCCTAGGTGCCTGGCTTCCACCTCAAGCTTAACTTGTGGTCCCCAGATGGCTGCTGCAACTCAAATCATCACATCCTCATTCTAGGGCAAGAGAAGGAGAAAGGAAAAGAGCAATCTATACCAGCTATGGCTGTTCCCTTTAAAGAGCTTTTCTGGAAGCCCAGTTTGGTGATGTCTGCTTGCAGATCAGTGACCAGAACTGAGCCCTCGACCACCCTAGCTGCAAGGGAGGATGGGAAAGTCATTCTTAACAGGCATCCCCCAAATTGGGGTTCTCTAGTAAGACAGAAGGGGAGAAAGGGTTTGGGTGGGCAGCTTGACATCTCTGTGGAATCTCGTGTGGCCGGTGGGGTGGGGAGGAATGGGCCGGCTCTTCTTGCAGGGAGAGAAGCTTCTGTGCACCTCGACTTCTGCACAGAGCCTCACTTCCTCCTCGTGGCTCTGTCTTGTGAGTAACACAGAGTAATATCGGAACCGGACGATGCTATTCCAACCTTTATATGTGAGGAAGATTTATCTGAGGAAGGCTCAGATAAGTCACTCCCTTGGAGCTGCCCAGCTCAGCTAGTCCCAGAGCCAGGTGTCTACTCAGGTGTGTCTGGCTCTGAAGCCATGTTCTTTCTTAGACATCCTCCTGACATCGCTGGTCTGAAAGTTGAGTTGTTAGTTCATTTATTCTCTCAACCATTTCTATGTAACATTTGCTTCTGGGCATCTAGCGCATATTTAGTAAATATTTGTCTAATGAATGAATGAGTGAATGTCGCTTAGAGAGGTGCTCACTGTCTATGTGGGGACCTTGATCAGGGCCCACAGAGCCATCTACAGGTGTGGTGAAGCACCAAAGACAAAGCCCCTCTCTTTCAGGGAGTGCCCCAGGAAGGCATCTCAAAGGACCTGACGTTGCACCAAGCCCGGAGGTCTGAGCCTGGGCCAGGAAGGGCGTGCAGGCAGAAGGAACAGCGTGGCCTCAGGCAGGGGCGTGTGGGAGGGCTGTAGGGATTTTGGTGTGGTTGGGGAGATGGGGCGAGGGGGCTCCACAGCTGAAGGAGCCAGTGTGGGCAGGACTAGTCTGGGCGCTGGGCCCTCCCAGAGACTCTTGTCCTGTGGTGAGCAAGGTGAGGGGGTGAGTTCTGGTCCGTGGAGCCGGTCCTGGGCATCTGATGATGACCACTCCGCATATTCCCCACAGTATTTACAACCCCTCATCCCCCTCACTTGTTTAGTTCTCTGTGACTCTGTTTTTGGATTTTACAAAGTGAACATCCAACATGATATTGCAGAGAATTCTGCTGATTTATCCTGACATCCTGAATTACGCCAGTTTCCTCTTCCCTGTTGCGGATCTGGGAGAACTGACTTACCAAGGGCTTCCCACGGAGTCACCCTTGGCTCCCGGCTCGCCTGACTGACTGGGCTGCCCTTGTTTTGAAGGTTGATTAATAGGGGGTCCCCAAGCGTTCCTTAGAATTGCATCTCTTGTGGGTGTGCGGGTGCGTGTGAAGGAGAGTTGGAAGTTGATAATGAACTTGAGTTATTCCCAGAAACAGAAATGTAAACCTCCAATGGCTCCATGAAATCACGGGTTTATGTCAGGGGTGGGAACCTGTGACCTTAAGGCCACGTGTGGCTTTCTAGGTCCTCAAGAGCAGCCCTTTGACTGAATCTAAATTTTATAGAACAAATCCTTTTATTTTTCTTAATATATTTTGGTTCATATTTTATATTTTCATTTTATTTTTAAAATGAATGTATTTAAAATACCGAAGAATAAAATAAGTTTCAACAAAATAATCCTCCCAGGTTGTCCGGCACACTTAGAACATCAGTAGCCATAGGGGCTAAACTGACGGCTGCTACACTCAGGATTTAGTTCTAACTTCCCCAGCCTGACCAGCGCCACTACCACATGAGGCTGGTTGGTGAGAGTTTATGGGGGTCAAGTACACCAGTCTGTTGTCGGCTTGACAATGGTGCACTGTGTTTCTGTTTGCAGGGAAATTGTGAATATTTGCACAGCTTGACAGTATTTCTTAATTCTGTCTGCTTAACAGCCCATGATGTCAAAAAAGACCAAGAGAAGGCTGAAGGAAGAAAACAGATTTTTTTTTAATGAGGATTGGGAATTGCAATATTATCTTGTTTCTGCTAAAGAGAAGATGATTTGCTTGCTTTGTGATACTGCAATATCAACATTAAAGAAATTCAATGCTCATCAGCATTATAACACTCATAAGGACCACAAATATTTTAAATTAGGAGAGGCACAGAAGCTTGTATTGCAGACATTAAAAGATGAAAAGCAAAAGCGAAGACAATTATTTCAAGCAGCAATAAGACCAGAAAATAATGCCACTGAAGCGACTTATAAAGTAGCTTATATACTCGGGAAAAAGGGGGAAGAAGCAATTCAGTGATGTAGAAATTGTGAAAGCATGCATTGTCGAAGTTGTAGGATGCTTAGACCCTGATAACATTTCAAAGTACAAATTGCCTCTTTCAAGGGGAACCGTAACTGATTGGCAGCAGCATGAATTAGCCTTCAATTTAACAACTTCATACAATAATTCAAAAGGAAAATACATATCATTCAATCACTTTGGATGAATCTACTGATACTACTGACTTGGTGCAGGTTTTATACTTCATTCAGGTCATAACAGGGATTTTCTTTGCTACAAAGAGTTACTCACTTTGGGCACTTTTGCAAACAACATGGAGAACAGATATCCTCAACAACTTTCAAGATAAATGTCGTGAAGTTGGACTGAATTTGGTAAATTTAGTGAGTGTATGTATAGATGGTGCACTTTCCATGACAGGAAAACATGAAGGGTTTTTTGCACAGATAAAAAAAGTATTAACTGATCCAGATGCTCTCGTTTCTTTTCATTGTATCTTATATCAGCAAAATCTCTGTGCTAAAGTTACTATTTTAAATGACAATTTACAACAAGTTGTAAGTATTGTTAACTATATTGGTGCAAATGCAACAGGGCATTGTCAGTTTCATAACGTGCTAAAGTTGAACCATGAGGTACTCAGTGTGGATTTGCTGCATCATTCTAAAGTGTGTTGGCTATCGCTGGGACAGGTGTTAACTAACATTTTATCTCTGTGAGAACAGATAGTTAAATTTTATGAAGAACAGAATCAATAATGTGAATTATCGAAAAAGATTTTTATAGGAATGCAGCATTTCTGTGTGATATGTCAGACCAAAATGACTTGAATATTTCTTTGCAAAGTAAAACTAAGTCTACATGTGACATGTGGGAAAAATCCATGAATTTTGAAAAAAACTGTCTTTTTCAAAACACTTCTCCAAAAGGAAATATTAGATGAGCATTTTCCCCAGTTAGCAAAGGTCACTGATAATCAGAATGATATATGTGAATGATGTGAAGAATACTCAGCTGTTACAGACCTATTAATTGGAGAATACAATGAAAGGTTCGCTGACTTTGAGAATCATGACATCACACTCAAATTAGCATTTCAGCCTCACCTAGTTGATATCACCAAGGCACCTACAGGTGGAATTGATTGAGCTCTCAGTAGATGACATTTTAAAGTCATTGTTTGATGCCAAGAAAGATCCAATTAAAATACAGAAAAATGCAGTAGAATACTCACACCTTTGGCAATATGCCCGAAAAATGCTTTCTTGCTTTTCAACCACTTATTGCTGCAAATCTACATTCTCCTACCTGACCCAAATCAAGATGCCCAAATGACCTATACCCATCTAGAGGACCATCTGAAACTGCGGACCTCCATGCTGCAACCAAATATTCAAATGCTTTCCAACAAAAAGCGGACGACACAACAAAGTCATTAAAAGTTAGTTAACTTTAAAATTAACAAATAGTTTTCATTTTTGAAAATTATTAAGTATGTAGCAGTTAGAGTTTTACAAAATAATGTACATTTTAAGCACATCTATTTGAAGTTTCTTGAATGCAGCCTTATTTGATTACAAATAAATTAACGTGGCCTTTCAGCATGAAAGTTTCCCCACCCCTGGTTTATCTAATTCCTTTTGTAGTGGGTCCAACACTTGGCAACTTACAGATCCAGGTTGCAAAACCATAATACTCTCTTTTTCTATAACAACTTAATTTCCATTCCTAGCCAACATTTCCTCTACAAAAACGTCATCAAGTCATGGCCAGGTAAGCCCCATCAAATTCCGTGATTTCTTAGTCAATTTAGGTTTAAATAAGGTGATTTCACGGTTTCTCCTTTTCCTTTCTCCCACAGTCAGCAGTTCGGTTTCAGGTGGGGGTGGACTCTGCGGCACTACTTGTGGCCCACCTGCCCAGGCCCACCTGCCCAGCCCCACCTGCCCAGCCCCACCTGCCCAGCCCCACCTGCCCAGGCCCACCTGCCCAGGCCCACCTGCCCAGCCCTACCTGCCCAGCCCCACCTGCCCAGGCCCACCTGCCCAGGCCCACCTGCCCAGCCCCACCTGCCCAGCCCACCTGCCCAGCCCCACCTGCCCAGGCCCACCTGCCCAGCCCACCTGCCCAGCCCCCTCTCACGGCCCCTGCACCATCCCCACAGAGCTGCAGCCCCAGACAGGAAGCAGGTGCAAGTTCCCTCTCAGGTCCCCATCAATCTCACCTGGGCTTCTAATATGTCCCCCGTTACCCACACCCACCCCCGTGGTTTTGCCTGGAGAGGGGTTTGGTGTGGAACTCCCTCCAGAACATGCTGTCATCAGCATCTTCCCCTCCTCTTGAGTTAGAAAGCGAGTTTTTATTCATAATGTGTTTTTGTCAACTCCACTGTTTGTGGTATAATCTTTATACTGAGACCCCCCCCCAGATCCAACATGTGGGAAACACTTTGGATGCTCTAAGCTAACCTCTTGCAATTTAAAGCCCTGGGCTTCAAAATCGTATCCTCTGTGGATTTCAAGGGATTGTCTTGAAAGTCAGCAGCTGAGAATCTAACTCCGATCTCTGCTGTGGCATTCAGGTGGGAAGCCAGGTACGTGGGGTGCTGCTGCCTGTCTGGGGTGGGCGGTGATGCTGCAGGACACAGGAGTGGCTGGGAGAGCTCTTGCTTAGCTCAGGCTCTTACCCTGTTCCAGTCCAGGTCACCAAGAGTGTTTCTCGCAGTACCTGGTAGGGGCTCCAGAGGTGTTGGTTAAGTGAGTGGACGTCTGAAAAATGAGAACTTACCTGCAAGTTTGTCCCAGAAATAGCTGAGTTAGCTTAGATTGAGCACTGCAATCCTCCGAGCCTCTGTTTCCCCCTTTCTGAGTCAGTAAAATAAGGAATTCTGCCCTGCCTGCCTCACTTAAGCAACGTGAGGAAGGGGAGAGGGGTGGGACGAATTGTCTACATTGGGGGCAGAGAAAATCACTGGTTGCTGGTAGTGCTGAGGCCGGCGGTGGGCCCAGGAACACCAAGGAAGACCCTGGGAGGGTGGCTTGTTCCCAGGAGCCAGGCTATGGATACCCTGCCCCTTACACCATGCTGTGGCCCCTTTGCCCAGAAGGAAGCAGAGCCGACAACTCACTGTGTGGCCAGGGACCAACAGCGCATCATGTGTAATGACCCATTTATGCCTCACAACAACTCTACAAAGGAAGGACTATTTCCTAATAGTCTTTGGATAATTCATCCCCATTTTATAGATGGGGAAACTGAGGCATGATAGTTAAACACTGGACAGACGCATGGGCTTGTAGGTGATGGAGGCAGGCATACCTGCTTGTAGGTGATGGAGGCAGGCTGGGCAGCCTACCCCAGGAGCCTGCATCCTTGCCAGACGACAAGGTTGCATGGTTGGTCCCAGAGGGCTAAGTGTGTTGGTTCTTTTAAGAGGTCCCAAGAAAAGCTGTGGGCATTGGCAAATGAGGGTCCTTTACAGCAAGCTGAGATGCTAACCAGTAGCTGGCATTTTCCAGGAATGAGTCAGTGCTTGTTGAATTGACTTCAAAACAAGGAGTTACTGATGTTGCTTTTTCCAGGGCTTCAGTTTCTCATCTACAAACTGAATACAAGAATCTCTGCTCTTGTGTGTGGGGGCGTGTGTGTGCACACGCGCATGTGTGTATCAATTAAAGGCAATAATACAGGGGGCATGGGCAATATATATAACTCGAACTTTTGTACCCCCATAATAAGCTGAAATAAAAAATATATATTAAAAAAAGGCAATAACAAAGCCCGAGAGATTCCTGGGGGTAGCGAGTGTCCCTACACACCGGTTGTGGGCCAAAGCCCTAGCAGGGAAGAAAGGAAGTCACGTGTGCTGAGCATCTAAGAGAGGAACGACTTTCACTCTCTCAGGGGATCATATTTAACTCTCATGACCTTGTGAGCTAAACATTCGGCGTCAGCTCCCCTGGTACTGGTCTTTTTCCCAGTGGCTTGAAAAGTACCAGGGTACTCTCTGCTTCCAGGCCTTTGCACCTGATCTGCTCCTGCTTCCCGGAATGCCTCTCCTCCCTGCAACATGTGTGCACGCGCACACGCCATCCTTGTTCTTCCACCCAGCTAACTTGTTTAGGTCTTAACTTAAACGTCCCTTCCTTGGGGAGGCATCCTCTGACTCCAGACCAGCTCAGCCCTCTGCTTACGCTTGCACGGCCCTCCACGTCTCGTCTGAAACACTCCTCACCGTGGTAAATCATACACGTCAGTGCGCCTCACTGGCTGTCCTAGTCCACTCGGACTACTGCAATCGAGTCCCACGGACCGGGTGCCTGATAACCAACAGGTATTTATTTCTCACCATTTGGAGGCTGACGGTCTGAAATCAGAGTGGTCGGGTTCTGGCTAGGGCTGTCTTCCAGGTCGCAGACCGCTGACCTCTCCCTGTACCCTCGCCTGGCAGAAGGAGCTAGCTAACACTCTGACCTCCTCTTACCAGGGCACCGATCCCACCATGCGGGTCTCACCCTCACGATCTAATCATCTACCAAAAACCCCACCTCCTAATGCCATCACACTGGGATTAGGGTTTCACCGTAAGACTTGGGGGAACACAGACATCGAGTGCATTGCACCGCGCGTAAACTCAGTGGGGCAGGGGCTTTGTCTTCTCACTCCATCCCAGCACCTGGCGCAGGGCAAGGCACATACTATGATACCTGCTTGATGCATGTTTATTGAAAAAATGTGTGAATTACTAACCATCTATTTTTACACAAAAGGAAAACAAGGCTCAGAGAGTCACCACCTGGGACTCTGAGCTTACAGTGGCAAAGACAGCCACACGCCACAGAAAGACTTGTTTCAAAACACCATGGGGAGATTGAGAGCCTGAGAAGAAAGACGGGAAGTCACTCCTGCATTCCAGACAGGTACCGCGAGAAAGGAAGCCACATACTCTACAGAAGCTTGTTGTCAACCCTTCCAAATCACCTTCCTCCAGCACTCCACAGAGACCTGCCTGACCCTCTTCTTTTTTTTTTTTGAGACAGAGTCTCACTCTGTTGCCCAGGCTAGAGTGCCGTGGCGTCAGCCTCGCTCACAGCAACCTCAAACCCCTGGGCTCTAGCGATCCTCCTGCCTCAGCCTCCCGAGTAGCTGGGACTACAGGCATGTGTCACCATGCCTGGCTAATTTTTTCTATAGATATATTTTTTAGTTGTCCTGATAATTTCTTGCTATTTTTAGTAGAGACAGGGTGTCGCTCTTGCTCAGGCTGGTCTCGAACTCCTGACCTCAAACGATCCGCCCCCCTCGGCCTCCCAGAGTGCTAGGATTACAGGCGTGAGCCACCGCGCCCAGCCTGACCTCCTTCTTTGAAATAACTACTCCCTCCAGCTTCTCTCTTTCCCATCCCTTCTGCTTTTTCACCAAACGTCCATCGCCGTCCAACCTATCGACTGGGTGGGTGGTTTACTGTCTGCAGCCGGCGCTGGGGTGATGGGCTTGTTCACAGCTGTATCCCAAGTGCCTAGAACAGTCCCTGATACCTAGTAGGCGCTCAATAAATAGTTGTGGAATGAAAGAAAATGGGTGAATAAATGAATTTCCTTCTTTTTTACATATCCTGATTTGTCCCTTAGCAATCTGCATTCTTACAGAGCAGTTTTATTACTGCAGTCAGACTAACACTCTGCTGTCTGGAAAGGTCAGAAGCAGCTGGAAAAGCTAAAATTAAAATTTTAAGATTCATTAGCATGGATGAGTGTGCAGTGCTGGGGAACTCTCAGACCCTGGTTGGGGGGACTAAAATTTAAAGGGCTTCTCTGAGAGAAAGCTCTGCCTCCCCACAAGCCTGCCAGCAGCAAATGTTGTCCACGTTTTAGAATTTTGGTGATCTGAGAGGTGAGAAATAGTATATTAACACAGTCTTTTTTTAAAAAAAACTGCATTGAGGTAGAGTTGATGTATCATAAATTGCACATATTTAAGACGTACACGTTGGCGTGCGTAGAAAGGTGGACACAGCTGTGAGACCATCTCCACAGCTGAGACAGTGAACAGCTCCGTCCTCCACGAAGGTCTCTCTGTGGCTCCTGGGGGCCCCTCCCTCGTGCCCGGCAGCCGCGGGCCTGCTCCGTCACCGTCACTGCGGGTCAGTGTGCACTTTAAAGCATTTTATGTAAATGGAACCAAACAGGATATAATCTTTTTTGTTTGACTTGTTTCACTGAGTTTAATTATTTTGAGTTTCATTTATGTTGTTGCAAGTGTCAGCAGTTCATTCTTTTTATTGCAGAGCAGTGTAGACGTACCGTAAATTGTTCATGCACCCACCTATTGATGGAAACTTGGATTGTTCCAGGTGTGGACATGGCGAATCAAGCTGCGGCAGACACTTGTGTTTGTCTTTGTGTGAAAATGTGCGTCCGTCTCTCTGCATGTATATCTGTGAGTAGGATTGCTAGATCACGTGACAGGTGTGTAGTAACCATTATAAGCAGTTGCACCATTTTACAGTCCGCTTGGGGCGTATGAGCGTTAGGTTCCTCCGCATCCTCACCAACAATGAGCATGCTCAGCCCTTTAAATTTTAATCATTATGACAGGCAATTAGTGATTTCTCATTACAGTTTTAATTTGGATTTCATGTGTTTGTTTGTCAACCATACATCTTCTTTGGTGAAGCATCTGGTTAGATTTTTGGGGGCTGTTTTATTAGTTTTGAGTTTTGAGAGTTCATTATATATTCTGGATACAAATTCTTTATCAAATATGTAGTTTGGGAATATTTTCTCCCATTCTGCAGCTAGTCTTTTCATTCTTTCAATGGTATCTTTTGAAGAACAGAAACTCTTAATTTTGATGAAGTCCAATTTGTTAACTGTGTCCTTTATAGAGTTTGCTTTTCTGTGTACCTGAGAAATATTTATTCAACTCAAGGTCACAAAGGGCTTTTCCTGTGTTTCCCTCTAGAAGATTTATAGTTTTAGGCTTTACATTTACATCTATGATCCATTCTGAGGTTTGGTTTTTTTTGTAGTATATGGTGCAAGCTATGCATCAAAGTTCTTTCTTTGCATATGCAATTATTGCAGCGTTTTTTAAAAAGACTTCTTTTTCCATTGAATCGTTTTGTTGAAAATCAGTTATATGCATATGAATGAGTCTATTTCTGTATTCTCTATTCTGTTCAGTTGATCTAGTTGTTAAAATTTTGACACCAACAGCACAGTTTCTTGATTATTGTAGCTTTATGATGTCTTAACTCAGGTTAGATATACACATTTGTTCTTCTCTTACAAAGTAAGTTGTTTTGGTTAGTATAGGTCCTTTTCATCTCTATACACATTTTAGAATTACTTGTCAATTTTGACAAAAGACCTGCTGTGATTTTGATTCAGATAATGTTGAATCTATAGATCAGTTTAGGAAGAATGTACATCTTAACACTATTGAGTCTTCCAACCCACAAATAGAGGATAGCTCTCCTTTTTTTTAAGTCTTTTAAAATTTCTCTCATAAGTGTTTTAGTTTTCAGGGTACTTTTTTCAGATGTATCCATAAATATTTTCAATATTATTAACTATGCTGCTTTTAAAAATTTCAATTTTTTTTTATTGCTAATATACAGAAATACAATTGACTTTTGTATGTTTGCATGGATCCTGCAAACTTGCTAAACTCACTCATTAGTTTTAGTGGCTTTTTTGTAGATTCCACCAGGTTTTCTATTTAGATAATCATGATGCCTTTGAATAAAGACAATTTTACATTTTCCTTTCCAACCTGCATGCATTTTATTTCTTTTTCTTGCCTTACTGCACTGGCTAAAACCTCCAAGACAATGTTCAGTAGAAGTGGTGAGAGCAGATGTAATTGCCTAATTCCTGATTCAGTTGTTGATCATTAAGTATCATTAAGTATGAGATTAGCTCTAGGTTTTTCATGGATGCCCTTTATAATATGGAGGAAATTCCCTTCAATGCCTATTTTGTTAATAGTTTTAATCAGAAATGGATGTTGCCAGAAAAAAAGAAACGGTTGCTGGAAATGCTTTTTCTCTCCACCCCTCATCTATTGAGATGGTCATATGGTTTTTCTTTTTCATTCTTTTATAGGGTGAAGTTCATTGATTGATTTTAAGATATTAAATCAACTTTGCATTCTTGAGATAAACTCAACTTGATCATGATATATTACACTTTTTTGCAATACATTATAAGTTTCTATTCCCTTAAATTTTGTTAAGAACTTTTGGATCTAAGTTCATGAGGAATATTGATCCACGGTTTTCTCTTCTTGTAATATCTTTGTCTGGTTTTGGAATCAGGATATTGCTGGCCTCATAAATGAGTTGGAAAGAATATTCTCATTTCACTTTTCTGGAAGAGTGTGAGAAGAATTGTATTATTTCTTTCTTAAATATTTGTTCAAACTCACCAGTGAATTTTGGCACCTGGCATTTTCTTTTTTGGAAGGCTTGAACTGAAAGTTCAGTTTCTTTGAGTGTATGGATCTTATCTGTTTCTTCTTGAATAATCTTTGGTAGTTTATGTACTTCAAGAAATTTGTCCATTTGATCTAAGTTGTTTAATTTATCAGCATAAATAAGACATTATCTGATGATATTTTCTTATTATCCTTTTGATTTAGGATCAAATCGCCTAGGATCACCATCGCCTGTGGTGACGTCACTGCTCTACTTTCCGATATTGGTAATCTGTGTCCCTTCCTTCCTTTCTTCTTTCTGCCCTTCTTTCCTTCTCTCTTTTTCTTTCTTGATCAGCCTGGCTAGAGGTTCATCAACTGTATTGATCTTTTCAAAGAATTAGCTTATAGCTTCATTGACTTTCTTTACTGTTTTCCTGTTTTTTTAATTTCATTGATTTCTACTATTTGTTATTTCCTTTATTCAGCTTATTTCAGGTTGAATTTGTTCCCCTTTCTCTGGTTTTTTTAAGGTGGAATCTGAGGTTTTAGACCTGAGACCTCTCTTTTTTTCTAATATTGGCATTTAGTGCCATAAATTCCCTTCTAGTGAATGTGTTAGTGACACCAATTTATTTTCATTTTTATTTCTAGAGACAGGGTCTTGCTGTGTTGCCCAGGCTAGAGTGAAGTGGCTATTCACAGGCATGATCACAGTACTATGCAACCTAGAACTCCTGGCCTCAAACAGTCCTCCTGCCTCAGCCTACCAAGTAGCAGGAGCAATTTTGATAGTTTCAGTTCTGGGTTGAGTTCAGCTGATTTCTTTTCTTCTTCATTTTGCATCATATTTCCTACTTCTTTGCTTACCTGATGTTCCTTGACTGAAGGTCATTTTAGCTCATCAGGTGCTGGGTATTTTTGTATTCCTATAACCAACTATTCTTCAGCTTTGTTCTAGTATGAAGTTAAGAACTTGGAAATACTTTGATCCATTTGAGTCTGTTTCTTAAAATTTATTAGATGGGACCAGAGCAGTGTTTAGTCTATAGCTAATTATCCTCCACTATTTCTTTTATTTCAAAATATTGAGGGGGTAGAAATGTTTTTGGTTACACGGATGGCTTTTGTAATGCTTAAGTCCTGGCTATACATGAGCCTGTCACCCAAACAGTGTTCATTGTACCCAGTAGGTAGGTTTTTGCCCCTCCCCCCGCAACCCGGTTCATTTCCACTGCGTTTTACCTCCCTCTATGCACGTATGTGCTCATTGGCTAATTCCAGTTTAATAGCAAGTACTTGTTTGGTTTTGCATTCTTGTGATACTTCACTTAGGAGAATGGTCTCCAGGTCCATCCGGATTGTTGCTAAAGGTGTTAACTCATCTTTTTTATGGCTGAGTAGTCCTCCATGGTATACCGCATTTTGTTAATCCACTCATTGAACTGATGGGCACTTGGGGTGAGTCCACATCTTTGCAGTTGTGAATTGTGCTGCAATGAACATTCTCGTGCAGGTGTCTTTTATTGAGACAAGATCTTTATGAATCTTCTACCAAATGACTTCTGAATTGCAAGGTTTTCAAGTTCAGCTGGTGGAAAACAGCACTATTCCCAGCTTGATAGGAGCACCGAATATTGTCCCCCGGAATCCTTTTTGGTGATTCTTTCCCTGGCCTTAAGTAATGTCTCACGTGCACGTGCTGACGGTAGTCTGTGGAAAAGTCGAGGGGGGCAGATGTCTGTGCTCCGTGATCTCTGGCCACCCCCAAGTCCCCTGGGCTCTTCCTGGGTTCCCTTTCTTGCCGCAGTGCCCGGAAGGTCTCTCAAGGCAGAAAGTGGGGCAATTGTAGGCTCACCCCATCTTCCAGGCTCACTGTCCTTTGTTGCCTAATGTCCAATGTCTTTGGAAAACTAATTGTTTTGCATCTTTTGTCCACTTAAATAAAACTTCCAAAGGGGAGGATAAATCTGGTTCTTGTTAATACATCTTAGTCGAAAGTTTTAGAATAGTTTTAATTTACCTTTCTCAGATGACAAGGTTGTGCATCTTTTCATTCAATTAAGAATCTTTTTCTTTTCTGTGAATTGTCTATTCCTTTCTTAGCTCATTTTTCTCCAGGGTTTTTCTTACTCCTTTGCTTTTGGGAAACTCTATGCACATTTATATATTAGGGATAATTTTGTATTATGTATTGTGATTCAAATTCCACATATTTCCCCAGTGTATTGTTTGTCACTTTAATTTTTATGTTTTTTGGTCACAAAAGTGTTTTTAAATTTTTATGCAAAAATATTTTTCCTTATTGCTTCTAAATTATTAAATGTGCTTCTCAAAAAACTAACAACATCAGTAAGTACATTAGGTAGAAACCAAGCAATACAGATAAACTCTGTAAGCATCCCCTGGGCAAGGGGCACTAAGGTTCTGATATTAATATGATGGGTACACTGTCAATACCGATTTTTTAAGAGAATAATATCTTAGAAATATATTTGCATTGAATATATGCATATATCTGTGTTTGAAATTGATTGCTAACGTTGAATATGGTGAACCTTGGCATGTTGAATTCAATTGTTCATCCTTTCAAAGCTCTGGTTGTAGGGAAAGGGTCCAAGGAAAGACATTCCAAGCAAGGAACCCAAGCAGACAGACCAGCAGGTGGATGTGGCAGAGTCTAAACAGGCGTGGACAGGGAAAAGAGGTGCCACCATTTATTGAGCAACTACTTACTATGTGGTGACACTGCCGAAGAAAGGTGTGTAAGGGAAAGGCTATAGTGGATATTGGCATGTCTGTGGCTGCCTTGTCTTTGGAACACCCTTCCTGTATTTGAAAACTTTCTCTCCTTGTGATACCTGCTGTGGACTGAATGTGTGCGTCCCCAAATACCTGGGTTAAAGCCCTAGCCCCTAATGGAATGGCATTTGGAGGTGGGGCCTTTGGGAGGTAATTAGGTTTAGATGAGGTCCCAAGAGTGGGGCCCCCATGGTGGGATGAGACCCCTTACAGGAGACACGTGATCTCTCCCCACTCTCTCGTGTGCTCTCTCTCTCTCTCTCTCTCTCAGCGAGCGCACAACAAGGAAAGGCCGTCTGAGAACCTAGCCGGGAAAGAGACCCTCACCCAGCCAGGCCAGCACCCTGATCTCAGCCTTCCGGCCTCCAGAACTGTGAGAAATAACTGTTGTCTCAGCCACCCAGCCTGCGGTCATTTGTCACAGCCCAGGCTGACCGAGCTCATACCTGCCTCCCTAAAGGAGAAGCCAGTGACTCACTTCCTCAGCCTCCCTTGGGATGCAGGACAGGCTGGTGACTCGGGCTTCCTGATCAGACACACTCTAGAGATGCTCTGCTTTGGAGGAGAGGACGGGGTGGGGCAAGCACACTGGGAAGCGCAGTTTCTGGTCAGAATTACAGCGGAGGCTGCTTCCAGCGGGGGCTGCGGGCCAAGGTTCTGGTCCAGCGTGCGGGGCCGCACGGGGAGCCAAGACGTCTGTGCTCGAGGGAAACGGGGTCTGCATGGGAGGGGCCAGCAGGGGGACATGGACGCTGTGGCCACCAAAGCGATCCCCGGGCCTTCTGTGGGCATCTAACCCGAGGATCTTTAAACTGGTGCTGACGGCGCCTCTGACTGCTGCCTGTTACTTACGGCTTGTCAGCAAGGAGACACATTTGGAACAAGGAGCTGCGCAGCTGACAAAAAGAAGAGGGAGATGATAAATAAGAAACAATCCTGCTTGTTTTCCTAGGGCACAGACATGAGAGAAAATAAAACGGGTGTGTTCCCGCCGCCAACCATTTCCGTTGCTCATTCGGATGGGAAGCCGGCGGTGTCCTTGTGCCAGATGCTGTGCTAAGCAACAGATAACTGCGAGATGCAGGAGGAAAACCAGGGTATCAAGCTCTTCAGCCCGTGAGGATGTCAAAGCCAGGCAGACTCCACTTGGTGCAACTGCATCTGAAATAACCCTGTGCAGACACCGCCGAGGTGTTCGAAGTTACTGAACAAGAAGCCCAAACATGTTAATTTGATGAAATTAGCAGGAGGTTAATATCCACCACCCCCCTCCCAACAAGATCACACGTAGATCACAGGAAATTTGTTAGCACTGAGTGACAATACTCTGGGAGAAAATCCCCAGAAGTGATATTAACCCTTTAGCAATTGTCCCATTGCTATGAGGCAGGTTGTGCTGGACAATGCTTAAACTTTGAAGGTGATGCAAAAACTCCACCTTTCCATGGTGCTTCCCAGTGTTCAAAGTATGTTCATTCATTCACTCATTCACTCACGCACCCAACCAGTAGTTAATGGAGCATCTACTGAGGGCCAGGCGCCGTTCTAGAATCAGGGACCCCGCAGGGAACACCCGCTGCGAGTTCCCGCCCTTCACGGGGCTGACATTCCCATCGCACACTCTCACAGCCTCGCGCAGCAACTTTCTTAGATGAGTGTCCTTTTCCAGACCCACGAGGAGCCTAAAATACTTTTTTTAAACAAGAATTTTACTTATGAGGTGGTCAGATGCTCTAGGAACCCCAATCATCTGGAATTTGTGGGCCATCCAGGCATTGACAAACCCCAAAATCGTAGGCCAAAGGGTGCAGACTTGCAGTGATGTGGGGTGAGTAAGTCTGGAGATCCAACGTGCAGCAGGACTGCAGTTAAACGTACTGTATTGTATGCTGCAAATTTGCTAAGACCGTCGGTTTTAGGTGTTCTTCTCACACACGAAAGATAACTGTGACGAGACGGATATGTTACTTTGCTTGGCTGTAGTAATCATTTCACTATGTGTATCAAAACCTCGTGCTGTACATCTTAAATATAGACAATAATTAAATGAATAAATAAGCAAAAATGAACACCCCGGAGAGCTGAGGGGCGAGCACCCTGCACGGCCTCGCCACTGACTCCGGGGAGATGCGGGAATCCTCCCTGGCTCTGGGGGCCCCTCGAGGCACTGGCACAATGTCCTTTGTGAAATGCAGCGTCAGTGAATGCCCACCTGGAAACCGCTCAGGGTTTAAACCCCTCCTGTTTGGTGTTGGAAGCCTGCTGTCTGGCCAGTGCCTCCACGTGGTCAGGACTTACACTTTTATTCAATTGCATGAAATGGTAAGAAGTTGCTACCAACGATGGGCCTTAAAAGTGACATAACTTTAAATAAAATGGTTTAGGGCCATTTTTGTGAAGGGTTAATAAGTTCTTCCCATTTTTATACCATCAAGAGCATCCATGCATCATATATAAGTTCTGGGGCATATTTTTTAAAAATTCTATATCATTAAAACAGTATTTTTTTATTCAAAGAGGTAGGGTTGCATAAAAACTCAGCCAGCTGAGGACATCACTAAGTTTTAAGTTCCCAACTTATTTCATTTTACAAGCATTTATTGAGCACACACTACGTTTCTAGCACAGGGTTAAGTGAAGATGGTGTCTAAGATATTTTTCAGCCTGAAGGAGCTCACAGGCTAGCCAGGTTCCATCTTTCACAGCATATTGGCATGTGAATCAATAGTGAGCTACAGCAATTCACAGGTGGCTGAGATCACTGTGGGCTATAGAAATAAGGGAAGGCTTCTCTAGGAAGGTGAAACGTGAATTGCATTATATCATGAAGAATTTCTTGGTGTCTTGGAAGGAAAAATCAGTACTTCTTTCTTCATCTTCCAGTTTTGAGCTGGATCAGACATAGCAGTGAGACAGATGGAGACGAGAACACCAGCCGTGAGGGCCGAGCTGGTCCCTGTGCCTGGGGTGCATGGCCACGTGGGCTTCACTAGCTTAGCGCTGATCCAGGCAGACTCTGCCGGTCACAGGCGCAGGTCTCTAGGGGGAGGGGCGAGGGGAGCGGACCCCCCAGGGAGGAGGCAGAGGGCAGCTGCAGATGGCTCTGGCATCTCCCTCCACAGCAGCCACATCAACAGCAGCAGCACGACAGCATTCACAGTAGCAACGACAATGATGGCAATGACAACATCTCAGCAGTGTCCACACAAATGGCAACAACAGCAACATCAACAACAGCAGCAGGAACAGCATCAACAATAACAGTATGAGCAGCACTATCCCAGCACCACCAGCAGCAACACTGTCGTCAACAGCAACAGCCAGAGCGGCGGCAGCAATGCAGCAGTAACAAAAGCAGGTGCAACACCATGACAGCAATGACAACATACGGTGGCATTTGCACAGTGCTTCACACTCAGGTGTAGCAGTGACCATCTGTTATCTCATTTAACCCTCACAGGATCTGTCTAAAATAGTGGCATGCGGAGACGGTGGATGAAATTGTTAGGGAGGGAGCTCATACCAGAAAGGATTCTCGACTTGAAGATTAGGATAGGTTTGAAGCGTGAAGTTTATTTTGCTCTCCAAGAGAGGAAAGGGCTTGGCACGAAAGAAGGAAGACGTGCTGGCCCCGAGGATGAGGGGCTTGGGCTTGTATTGCTGCAGAATGGTAACGGGAAGCGGGATTTTTTCTTTTTTCCTGCCAGGCTGGCTTTATCAGACTTCTCGGAATGTGGTCTGCGAATGTGGCGGAGGCTTACCCTCCCTTTCTCTCTGCTCAGTACTTTTCAAGTGCAGTAAAACAAACTCTTAAAGACAGTAGGTTGAGCCACAGGTGGTTAAGCAAACAGGGGCATTGTGTGCAGTGATTTTTTCCCTTTTTAGAAATGCTAGCTGGCTTACTAACAATGCCGTCCTTTCAGAAATTATCCATGAGGTGTCTGTGACTCAGCAAGAAGAACTCAGCTGTCAAGGTGGACAGGTCTGGGTCCCAATCCTGGTTCCTTATTACCTGAGCAGCCTCAGGCAAGTTCTTCAGCCTCCTGCATTTCAATCTTTAATCTCTAAATGGGAAAAATAACGCGACTCCTAGATTTGCTGTGAGAACAAAGCGAGGCAGTGCCACGGGGCACTGGCACGTTCCCGTGGGGTCACCTGGGCAGGACGGCGTCCTGTCAAGCCAACTCAGGAACTGCTGGAGGATGAGCGCCTGTTCCGCCCACCCTCCCTCCTCTCTGGTGCTCTTCATCTTTCACCATCAGAAAAGCTCGGAAGGGTGGGAAAAGACACCCTTTTGTCTCCCAAGCTCGTCATCCACAGCTTTTCACAGATGCTCAGTTCTTTTTCCCAGGGAAGATCAAAAAGAAAATACACACACACACACACACCCTTCACAAATATCTTCAAGGCAGAGTCTCAAGAGACTACCTTCTAAGGGGAAGACAGACAGAACTGGACCTTTGCCACCTAGGAGCACACATTTATTCCCAAGAGAACTGGCACAAAGGCACAGCCTGGGGCTGGCTGTCCACCTGCCACTAAGTAAGGACACTCTTTCTTTAGGCTCTGGGTCTGAAGGCAATACGGTGCCTTTGAGAAACGGGGCACTGGGAATGGGCCACAGGGCATGAGCATCTATAGAGGATTGTTGCAGAAACGCCCCTACTTTGGCCGACAGAATTTGTCCATGAATGCAGGTACTCACCCCTCCTTCAGTGCCTGGCACATGGCAGGAATTCAATCAGTGGATCGATAGCTCTTCCTCCTCATTAGCTTCACCAAGGCAAGGACTGCATTGTTTGTTTCAACGCTGTATTCACAGTTACTACTTCCCTCTGCAGGGCAGACTGGCCTGCGCTGAGCATCAGTGCCCGTGAGTTACCGAGGAAGTGCTCCGAGAGGCACCGGTGAGGGGGTGGGGCAAAGCCCAGGCAAGGGAAGAGGCCCGGTGGGTGTGCGATCTCAGGTGACATCCCAGCTGCGTCCTGGTCCTGAGGGGTGTGCTGAAGCAGAGATGGCATCTCAGAGTTTGTGCTGCCCGAGGCAGAGGTGCTGGGCTTTTGTGTTCCCGCACTGGTCAGGTACTGGCTGTGAGCTGGAGGGTGGGAGGGGCGGGGGTGAGTTCTTAGGCTCTTCCAGTGCTCCAGGGAAGGCCCCAGTGCAGGGGCGAGCCCTTAGCAGCCAGGCACTCAGGGGCTGGGCTGCTCAGAGCTGGTAGAAGGGTCCAGAGCAGGTCTGGGCTGGCACCAACGGGGTCTGCTATGTTTTTCATTAATCCAACATTTGAGTGAGAGAGCAGTGAGAAGTATAGGCTTGCGCTGATTCTGTTCGTGTAAGTTCTGTGATCTGGGTAGAAAGTGACCTTCATTGTGCATTCTAGGTGAGTGAGCATCAGAGACTCACACTGGGATTTGGGCTCAAAGCCCCAGCTGGCCACGAAGCCGTCCAGCTCTGCCTCACTTCCAGGGTGTGCAGTCCCTGTGTGTGGAGGTGGCGCGGAGGGTAGCAGGCTAGTGTCCCCTGATCTCTGGCACAATTAGCTTTTATAATTATAGGCCGGGCATGGTGGCTCATGCCTGTAATCCCCATGCTTTTGGGAGGCTGAGATGGGAGGATTGCTTGAGGCCAAGAGTTTGAGACCAGTCTGAACAACAGAGCGAGACCTCATCTCTACAGAAAAAAAAAATTAAATTAGCTGGGTGTGGTGGCACACACCTGTGGTCCCAGCTACTCTGGAGGCTGAGGCAGGAGGACTGCTGGAGCCCAGGAGCGAGAGCTTTTATGATGATAACAGCAAAGCATGAAGTGAAAAAAAATCAACAGTCCTGTGAAGTGGCTAAAATATGCTATTCTGGCATATTGACTACTTAAGTTCAAAGCACTTGAAAAACAGAAGGTACGAGAGTATCACTCTGAACTTCGTGCTGTTTCTTAAAAAGAAGTTGAAATTCCCGTGTGAAAGATGCCATCCCACACTGGAGAAAAAGCAAGATTCTTATCATCAAAGATGAGAAGGTTGAGGCCAAAGGAATTCTGCACAAACAAGCCTTGCTGATGCTGGCTTGTCCTTCCAGGGGATCAGCAAGGGACTAAGGGACCAACTCACGAACGCAGGTGGCTGTGTGGGTTTCTGCCACGTGTGGGACTGCGTTTGGTCTCTCAGCCTCCCTCATAAAGGGGACAGTGGGATTTGCATCCGGGGAGGGGTTCTGTCCCCCACTAGGCTTGATGTCAGTCTGCACCGACTGGGACAGACAGACACGGTGGCAGCCCTTGTCCCTCATGTAAGCCCCACCAACACCTACAGTTAGGAGGCTTGTCTTTGTCAGGTGTAACTTTCCAACGTCAGTCTTGGATTTCACTCATTTTCCCACTAATACCCTTTCTCTGTTGCTTGGCTCTCGTTTACTTGTCAGATCTCCTTGGTCTCTTGTAATCTGTGCAATTTCTTGTTTTTTCCCTTATCTTTCATGATCTTGATACTTTTGCCGAGTGATGGCCAGGTGTTTTGCAGAATGTTCCTCAGGTGAGGTTTCTCCGATGTTTTCTCGTGGTTCGACCGAGGTTACGGATGTTTTGGAAGCACATGAGCATGCCCAAGTGGCCTTCCCGTCACATCGTGTGGGCGGGTACACTGGCGGTGTTACCTTTGATCACTCGGTGTGGGCAGTGTCTGCTGGGTCTCCCCCGCAACGCTCCTTGCTTTCCTTTTCCGTACTCCGTTTGCTGGACGTGAGTCTCCAGGCCAGCCCGCACGGTTCCGGTTCCGGGATAACTGCCGCGCTTTGCCGCGGTCCGTCCCCCTGGCTGCTCCCCGCTGGTGGACGGGCTGTGCCCTCGGCCCAGGTGGGCTGGTGAGTGCGTCCCGGTGCGAGACGCCGGGCACGCGGAGCAGGCAGTCTCCCTCTCCAGGTGATTAGTTTTCAGAATTAGAGACCCAGTGAGGGCACTTTTGCAACTCATCACGTCTAGAAAGCCACCCTGTGGGAGGAGAGAATGTTCCCCTCTGTGGGCTCCAGCTCCTTCCTGTGTGAAAATGGATTAATGATCCTGACCTTGCAGAAATCTGAGGCCCAAATGAGACAAACCAAGAGGAGGACTTGGCCCAGGGCCTGGCACGGGGTTGGCTCTTAGTAAATGCCAGTTCCCCTTTACCTAAGCTCTGCTCACGTCACCCTACAAATGACAGTCACCACACAGCACAAATGACTATGGGCTAATTGTTTTCTCGGAGTGGGATTTTAAGGCGCGTAGTGAGAAAACACGGAGTTCCCGTCTCTGCTGTCTTCTGTTTCTTCTTTGGTCAGTAAGAGCCAGGAGAGTCTGTGTGGGGACCATTGTTTACGGAACCTTAACGTTTTCTCCCAAATCCAGTGAAGTCCCAGTGTCCCTTTGTTAACAGCTGCGTGCTTGGCCAAAATCAGTTTCCCCTCCCCCTTCCCAACAGAAGTTCAATTTTGGCCAAGTGCATCTCTGACTCCCACATCCCACAGACACGGCAAGCTCGCCGCCTGCTTCAGAGAGTGGATTGCTGGTGGCCTAAACCAACCACAGCAGTCCCAGTCCCAGGCCAGCAGCTGGTGCTGGACAGGCGCGTGACCCAGCTCTGACCAACACGTCATGAGGGAGAACCTGGGGCCTTCTGGCAAAAGCTCGTCTTCTTTGAGAGAGCCGTGGGAAGGCCGCGCCCTCCTGCCTGCCCAGAATGCTCTTGTGCCTGTGCACGACTGTGGCAGCCACCTAGTAACCACATGGGCTGTCAGCCTGCAGACAATGCCAGCACACCACGGATGCCACTGCGGCAGGGTGGACAAACGTGGGACCCCGTGGATGTCACCCTGCAGACCATTCTGTGCCAGGAATTTCCCTCCCCTGGACTCGTTGTTAAGAGGGACAACAGTGTTCTCCTGGAAGGCAGCTGGAGCTGGGTTCCCCATTGCTTATAGCAGAAAGCTAACAAGTACGCTGGGCCTTTAGAAAAATCTCCTTGCGAACAAGCAACATTTTCAGAATACTCCACCAGACTCTTACTAAGATAGATCTCTTCTCCACATGGCTAATGCTTTTATCTGGGAGCTAAAGTATGTGCGTGTGTGTGTATGTGTGTGTGTGTGTGTATGTGTGTGTGTAGGGGCAGGATATGGGTGGGGCGGGGGAACATCCTGTCACTAGGAAGAGAAGCAGATGGGAGAAAAATCTCAACCCAAAGCATCTGGAGATGTTACTGCTTTTACAAGAGGGAGGGAGGAGGAGAGAAGATATTTTCACTGGGTGTATATCGCCAGCCGGGTGATAGGGGCTCGAAATACAAGGTTTATTTAATCTGCATGATGGTTCTGTAAGGTATTATGACTGGAGCTCGGAGATTTCAAGTGACTTGCCCAAGGTAACACAGCCAGGTCACTCTGACTCTAACGTCCTGCCTCCAGTCCAATCCTCCTACAAGTCCTCCAGAAATATCCTAATTCATCTACTTTTCTACACCACCAGGGTTACCACCCTGAGACAAACCCCGATCCGTCCTGCTGGTATTCTCCCAGCTTCCTCCCTGTCCTCGTGTCCACCCATTGTCTATTACTGGCACAGTAGCCACCCATGTGCCCCAGCAGTTCAAGGGCATCTCATTGCACAGATCTAAACTCTTCCCTGCGATGTCCTGGGACTTCTGTGAAATGGTCCTGCTGGGCTCTGCAGCCTCATCTGTACTTGTCACTCCACCATCAAGCTCCAGCCACCATGGGGACAGTTCTCAGAAGGACCCAGGGAGATTCCTAACTCAGGGCCTCTGCCCATTTGGTCTTCTTTGCCTAGGATGCCCTTCCCAACCTGCTGGTCTTGACGGAGGTGGCGCCCTCCAAGTGTCCCTGCTATTGTGTAGGCCGATGGGCCAGTGCAAAGACCTTAGCAGAGCAGCACCCCGAGCCCTTCAAGATACAGGTGGGGTTCATTCTTCCAGAGGTTCAGACACCTCTGTACACTACCATTACATTTCTGTCATGACCTCGAAGAGTGATAACTTGGTGAGGGTGGGAAATTCTATGGAAAAGATGTCTAGAAGGTGAGTAAATACATCCTGGCTTATTTGATTTTGGTCTCTCTGAGAGAGTAGGGTTCCCTGACAGCTTAGTAATTGACAGAAAAGAGAATTTCTGCACATTTTCCTCTGCCAGGCATGTCTGCATCAACCCTTACCCATTTCTCCCACAGTGAAAGAGGAATTTCTCTTCTGATTGGCCAGAACTGGAGCCACTGATGGGCTCACTCTTACCGGTGGGTCAGGCTGCTACGATCAGTGGGTTTGCACCCTTGAGTTTGCTTCCTGGTCCTGGTTCACAGATGGTGCCTCTCGCCGTATCCTCATGTGGTGAAAGGCACAAGGGAGCTCTCTGGGGTCTCTGATAAGAGTATTAAATTCGTTATGACCCGGTCACCTCCCAGAGGCTCTGTTTCCCAGCAGTACCATCCTGGGAGTTAGAATTTCAATATATGAATTTTAGGGGGACACAAATATTCAGACCATAGCAGTGTGTGAAATGAATTCCTGTTTAAAAATGCCACTGAAGTCAGCACAGAAGGTGGTTGTACAAATAGATCTTTAGAATTAGGATGATGCAAGGATGGCGGTTTCTGTGCCTGGGAAAGGCTCACATATCAACTTGTCACTGCCCCTGCAGAGTGGAAAGAATCAGAGTGTGCGTGTACTGAGGGGGTAACCATGAAGTGGAGAGACATTTAGAGGAAATTCCATTAATTGTGTCTGTGAGCACCCAGGAAGAAGCAGCTACTTGTCCTTTGTGACAGTTAGTAATCAAACACGCGAGAGGCCGCATCCTGATTTTGTGCTCGGGGTTGGAAGAGGAAATGGGATAGGTAGCAAATGGAGCCACAGAAGAGGTACAGTGTATGGAACGAATCCTCAAAGTGGTAGGTGTTCGCTAAATGTGGCCCTTGTTGGGGGCCGAGGTGGGAGTGTCTGCAGCTTCTACATCCACTGAGAACCTGCCTGCAGGCAGCGCTGTGGACCACGCAACGTGGCAAGTGTTGTGGTGTGGGGAGTTAGCTACCCTCCCGCGAAGAGGTCTTTATCTCTTTGTTCTGATCAGGTCTCTAAGTTGACTACGCCAGTTTTCAGGGAGTTAGCTACACTCCCTGCAAAGAGGTTTTTTCTTCGGATCAGGTCTCTCAGGCAGGGGTCATCACAAAAGATGAAAAATATAGTAGGAAACAGAAATAAAAGATAAAGTAATGGCAATAATAATACACAGAGCCAAAGATATAGTTTATAAAATAAAAGTTTATGAAAATAGTTAAAGGAGGGTATCCGGATGGATATATTTTACCTGCATAAAATATATCCCCGACTGAAACTCCACACAGGTATTTTATAGGGTACATACAGGCTCCCCGTTGCCAAGGGCAATGGGATTTGCATACTAACAGGCAGCTTGCTTTAGGGTCAAAGTCTCCTAAAAGGCTACTACAGATCCTTTAACTAACTCTAACTAGGGGAACAATGAGTTATAAAATCGTCTTGGGGCAGACTTCTAAGTTTTATGATAAGGCTATTACTTTAGCAACAAACAGAGACATCTTGGCTCTGGTGATTGTGTTCTTGGAGACAGAGATGATCCCAGAAGTCAACATGGGCTGTGCTTTGTGTTAATTACTTTAACTGCATGGTTCTATGTTGAGCCTAAGAATACTGAATTATAGAAATGCCCCCTGTATTTCTGGAGACAAGATTTGATTTCAGAAGTCAAATAAGGCTTTGTCTTAAGGAAAAAATAAATGTGTTAGTTCAAAAGCTGCCTCGTCTCAGGAGGGCGTCTTGCTGGTCAGTAGAAGCTGCATCTCAAGGAGACAGCTGTAAACTGGGCCTTTGGTTCTCACCTGTTTTGAAAGACAAGGCAGGCCTCCCTTAGGACCAAAGGTTGCCGGTGCTGCTGACAGGTGGACCCCCGGAGATGAGAGCTAATCAGATAGATATGCTAATGCCCAAGCCGGGCCCAGATGGAATCATGAGGTTAAAGTAATTAACACAAAGCCCAGCCCATGTTGACTTCTGGGATCATCTCTGTCTCCAAGAACACAATCACCAGAGCCAAGATGTCTCTGTTTGTTACTAAAGTAATAGCCTTATCATAAAACTTAGAAGTCTGCCCCAAGACGATTTTATAACCCATTGTTCCCCTAGTTAGAGTTAGTTAAAGGATCTGTAGTAGCCTTTTAGGAGACTTTGACCCTAAAGCAATCTGCCTGTTAGTATGCAAATCCCATTGCCCTTGGCAACGGGGAAGCCTGTATGTACCCTATATAATACCTGTGTGGAGTTTCAGTCGGGGAGATATTTTATGCGGGTAAAATATTTCCATCTGGATACCCTCCTTTATCTATTTTCATAAACTTTTACTTTACAAACTATATCTTTGGCTCTGTGTATTATTATTGCCATTACTTTATCTTTTATTTCTGTTTCCTACTATATTTTTCATCCTTTGCAATGACCCCTGCCTGAGAGACCTGATCCGAAGAAAAAACCTCTTTGCTGGGAGCGTAGCTAACTCCCTGCAAACTGGCGTAGTCAACTTAGAGATCTGATCAGAACAAAGAGAAAAGGACCTCTTTGCCAGAGCGTAGCTAACTCCCCGCAGTTCTATCTGGGCCCGGCTTGGGCATTAGCATATCTATCTGATTAGCTCTCATCTCTGGGGGTCCACCTGTCAGCTCCGGAAACCTTTTGGTTCTAAGACAAAGGCCTGCCTTGTCTTTCAAAACAGGTGAGAACCAAAGGCCCAGTTTACAACTATCTCTTTGAAGTGCAGCTTCTACTGACCAGCAAGACGCCCTCCTGAGAGGAGGCAGCTTTTGAACTAACACATTTATTTTTTCTTTAAGGCAAAGCCTTATTTGACTTCTGAAATCAAATCTTGTCTCCACAAATACAGGGGGCATTTCTGTAACTCAGTATTCTTAGGCTCAACACTGTGGAAATCAACGTGCAGGATGCAGAGACACCGTGCGCAGGGCTGCTGGGGGGACCTGCCGGCACGGGGTGGAGAAAGGTGAGAAGAGAGTGAGTGTCAGTGACATGCCCAGGAGAGGTTACTGACAAGGCGCCACAGTTTAGGAACCTGGTGAGGGCCAATGGACCCGAGGTTCCTCTGTAAATTCTTCCCATGAAAACCCGCAAGGTTGAACCGCCAGCCTCTGAAAGTCACCGGCTTTTGCAGGTTAGCACGGCAAACGTGCACTTGCAATCTGCCCCCCTAGTGTCCCAGGTGTGCCTTCTAGGTCAGGGGTCTGCAACTTTTCTCTAAAGGGACGGATGGGAAATATTTTCAGCTTTGTGGGCCACAGGGTCTCAACACTGCACTTGTAGTGAGAAAACAATTGTAGACGATACAGCAACCAATAGATATGGCCGGTTTGGCCACAGGCTGAAGTTCTAGATCCTTGCTACTCACAGTGTGGCCCCTGGCCCGTATTGTCAGCATGTCCTGCGGTGCCTGAATTTCAAGCCCTATGGTAAATCCTAACACGATTCTTGCTTGGGCATCTATTGCTTTAATCAGATTATCTTTTCACCAGGGCTGGACTGGGAGTGAGGGCTTGGGAGAGTGGGAAGGGAGAACTCCTTTGGAACTTGACATTCACGGAGACATCGCTCTGAAGCAGGTGGTGGGGATGGAGCACCCCACTGGGGACAGCCCCTGGGAAAGCACTGGGACCCAGAGAGAAAAAAGCCCTGGGGTATTGCTCCGTAGATTAATATTGGTATACAGAGACAGAAATGATCTCAGGAGTTTGCAGGGCTTTGCCCTAAAGGAATATGTGTACGTGTTAGTTCAGGTATCAAAAGCTGCCTGGCCTCAGCAGGGCGTCTCACAGGTAAGTGGCAGCTGCTTTCTGAGGTGACGCTGCATCTCAAACCTGTGGTTTTTGCCTGTTTTGAACGATGACAAAGCAGGTTTGCATGGAGCCACGGGATGAGAGCGGATCAAAGAGTGCCCGACAGACAGACACCTGCGGCTAAAAGCAATTATCCTAAGGGACAGTTCCTGCTTCATTCCTGACTGCCTGTGTCCATCCACAATAACTAGATAAAGAAATATGGAGCCACTGTATTTCTGTTTAACTTTTCTGCTAAAATGATAGCTTTATCTTAGAACTTAGAAGTTTGTCCTAGAAAGATTTTGTAACCGTTTGCTCACGTAGATAGTTAATTAAGGGATTTATAGAAGCCTTTTGAGAGACTTTTAAACTAAAACGAACTTCCTGTTATTATGTAAATCTGTTACCCCTGGCAACCGATCACTGTGCCCATAAATACTGATGTGAAACTTCACTCGTAGCCTCACAGCTCACGGGAATGCTGGGGGGCTTCCCGAGCCCCCACCCCCTTTCATAAATCTATTATCTATAAAACTGTACTTTTGTCTCTGTGTATTCTTTTATTTCTATATTCTGCTGTTTCCTTGTCCTTTGTGATGACCCCTGCCTAAGGGACCCGATTTTTCGGTGGGAGCATAGCTAACTCCCTGCACTGGGAGGTGATGATAGAGTCAGAAAGGAGACAGGAGGGCTCCAGAAGGAAGCTGTCCCTATGCAGAGAGTTTTCTGTGTCTGGCTCACCTTTGTTTCATTCGATCGAATATTGTTTACTGCCCCTGTGAGCTGGGCCCGGGAGGATGGGGTGAGGGGACAGATATGAGCAGGACCCAGCCTCTGTGGGAGCCCAGGGGCAAGGATGGTGGCACACGGGCCAAAGAAACACTGTGGTGCCTTTGACAGCAATCAGAGTCACAGCGAGTGTGTGTGAGAGTCCGTGGAGGAGATTACACTTGGCTCGGGATGGAGCTGCCATGAGTCCCGGGAGACATCATGGAAGAGGAGGAATTGGCCTTGGAGAAATGGGTATTTTAACCTGTTTAGGTGGGAATTGAAAAGCATTTCCAATAGGATGGATGAAGGCGGGGCAGTGGAAAATCAAGAAGTCTGTATAAAAAAGAAAACACTGGTTCATGTGCGTGTGGTGTGTGTGTTTAAGCAGTAATTTGAGTATATTTTAAAGAATGTTTTTCTCTACGTAGAGACTTTTCTGTATTTTTCCCTAGGGAATGGATTGTTCCCTTGTAAGTTTCTGATACTGATAACAATGTAAAGTGTGATCGGGCTGGCTAAGTTTGAGTCTATCTGCGGGCAAGGTGAACACGTCATGGTATCCACACCACCACGGCAAGCCCCGTGTTTCTAATGGCACTTGAGTCTCTTCACTCTAGGAGGAACGTGGGCCATCCCACCCGGCCCTGAATTAAGAAAAAGTTGTAAGAATTAATGTCCAAGAAACGGTTTATTCTGAACAAGGAACGCTGACTTGAACAGAGCCAGCAAATCCAGTGTTTCTAGGGCTGCTTCCAGCTCCTGTCCCTAATTCGTGAACTCAGCCCAAGACATCTTAGGCGCTGCCAGGGTCACAGTGAGGAGCTGGCCCTCGAGCTGGCCCCCGTTATTTCCAGGAGGTGGGGACAGGACGGTGCTGCTGGGGAACTGGAGACTAAAGAGTGTGCAGTACAAGTGGACGTAGGTGGGCAACACGATCTAGAAATGGCCTCAGTTTAAAGGAGGGAAACAATGACTATTTCCTTTTTTAAATAAAAATATAACACCTCATTATACATTAAAATGTCCCTTAAGAAATAACAGATGACATTGGCAGCCCCAGGGATTGATGATTTATCAAGTAAAAAGTGAAAAATGGTAGTTGGATGAAAAAATACAAACACAACTGAACTTCAACAGGGTATACAGACATCAAAGACTTCAGGAAGAAAAAGTGAAAGAATCCTAAACGTGAGTTTTGTTTCCACAGAAAAGTGACCTGCCAAGTGACTGAAATAACGAAGTGTCTCCAAGCGCCGGTGACGACGATGCCTCAGACAGAAAGGCTGCCGTTTACGGCGTCGTCCCGTGCACTGGGTGCGCCGAGTACAGGGTGTCATCTAACCCTGTGACAGCCCTGCAAGGCTGGTTTCATTATTCCTGTCTGGAAACAAAACTGGGGAAAGTGACGCTCAGGGCGATCGTGCGCCTTGCTGAGGCCTCTGATTAGTAACCAGCAGGGCTGGACTCCGCCCGAGCCGATCCCAGCGTCTCAGCTTCACCCGCTGCACTGCCGTGGCGCCCAGCTCGAGGGCCAGCTGCTCCCTGAACACGTCAGGGAGTAGTTTGCTTTTTGTGGGAGCCCAATTTCCTCCCGGAACAAACTTTCTAAGCGCCCATGCTTCCTAGTTTGTAAATAGGGAGGCGCCCCGTCAATGCTGGTTGGGCACCTCTGCAAGGCGGCAGTAACGAGCTGATTCTACGCGCCCTTGCCAAGAGGGCAAACCTGGCAGGCTGGCAGACACGGAGAGCTCTGCTGCAGCGCGGGCTTTCAGGGGAGCGCTGAGGACACTCTGTAGAGTGGCCGATGACCAGTGTCCAGTCTGAATGGGCACCTGCATGCCATCCCAGCACTCGGGGCTGGTGGGGGTGGGGACAGTCTTCTGTGAACAAGGGGAGGAGTGAGCCCACAGCACCGAGACCTTAGGGACCAGGCTGGTCTGCACACTGCACCGTCTTAGAAGCCCAGAAAGACTAGTCTAGCAGAGAATGCAAACTGAGACACTTCAGGTTTTGCTCCAGGATTTGGAAGCGGTATTCTCACAGGAGGGGCAAACATATCAGACGTTTATTTCACCCTTGGGGCTGCATTTTCCAAAAGTACCCTCTAACAATCAAAAATGACCTAAACTGCAAAATCGTGATGGTCTACTTGCTTTGGAGGATGGGAGTGCAGTTCAAACATTAAGGTTGTATTCTGCATGTATAAATAATGTTATAAATACCAAAGGTTTTGCATGTCTGCTACCTAATTGGAGTCTCACAATCCTCTTGTGATTTGAGGTGGGGCAGAGATGTTTAACCCCTTTGGCAGATGCAGACAACTGAGGCACAGGGAGGGCGCGACTTGTCTGAGGTCACACGTTGAATCAGTCAGGGAGCTGGGACCAGAACCCAGGCTCCCCAGCTCCGAGTCCAAGGCTCGTTCTGCATCCGATGTTTTCAGGGGTGAGACAGGGGCAACTGGGCACAGAGAGGCGCTGGGCCTGCAGGGCAGAGCCTCGTGCAGTCCCCGCTGGGCAGCTGCAGGCAGGGGCTTAGCTGTTGCAGCCGTGGGAGCAGGTGTGGCCAGGGACGTTGTTGTTGTGCCCATCCTGGAGCTTGCCCTGGGCCTGGCCCCCAGCCTGGCCTTCCGTGTCTGAGAGCTGGCTGCCCTGCCCCTGCTGCCTCCGGAGCCTGCAGACAAACACAGACATGTCTGAGTCAGTCACGGGAGCAGGTTGCAGAGGCGTGTCCAGGAGACACGCTGGCCGGGCAGGGCAACTGGGGAGCCTTCGGCCCAAACCGTCTGTGCCCTGGAGCCAGACGGGCCAGGAGTCAAAGCCTGGCTCAGGTGCACTCAGGTGAGTTACTTAACACACAGAGTCTCAGTTTCTCTGTCTACAAAATATAGATAGTAATTCCTGCCTCATGGCTCCCTGTGCAGTTTACTTGGGATCGTGTATTTATGTTCACACAGTCAGAGGAGGTGGTGGGCCCAGGCGTCATTCATCCAGTACACGCGTGTTGGATGCCGACTAAAGTACCAGCACCATGCCTGGGCACAGGGGATGCTCCATAAGCAGAACACTCATGTTCTCTGTCCTCAAGGGGCTTACTGTCTAAAGGGGAGATAGGCACTAATCCAATAATCCCACAAATAAATATCCAAACGGTTAAATACAGACTTACAAAACATCCCATTGCAAACTGTGTTGAGAGCGTATGATTCTGAACATTGCATTTCCTAGTAGCTTACCACTTGGTCACCTTCCACATGTTGGAAGATATCAATATCCCTCCGTTTCTAATCTTGAAGTTCAGGTTCATTCACTATGCCACCGCTGTCCTTGCATGTGGATGGTGCAGGCAGGGAATGGGACTGGTGCATTTGAAGAGGCAGGGAAGCTTTAGAACAGTGAAGACCCCAACGCAAACCCTGGCTCTCGACACTGCCTACCGGGGTTATGTTGGTCAACATGCTTTATCTTCTTCTGGGCCTCAGTTCCCCTGTATTACACTGGAGCTCATACCATTCACTTTGCCGGAGGTGAAGGGGGTCAGAGAGGATGCGTGAAAAACATCCAGTGCAGGCTGGGAGCAATAACTACGACTAGTTCTACCTTGCCCTGAAAGACACAGGGTTGAGGCTGAATGTACCTGATTTTGCTTAGCATGTTTCTGTCAAACAAAGTGAGGGAGGAGATCTGAAATGAAAGGACACCAGTGGGTAAGGTGCAGGAGGAAGGAAAGCTCGCTGGAATAATGGCCAGGTCCTCTCTGGAGTGATGGCTCCTCCACTATGGCTCATGCTTAGGCAGAGCTATTTTAAGGAGTAGAATTAGCTGTTTCAGGTCTCCCCTTCTCTGGGGGAGGGCCACACGTGAAACACTGCCACCGTGAGTACTGGAAGCCTAGAGCAGGAACTAAATGAGGTGGGGGCGTGTCCTTGCAACTTACCACCAGGTTCAGTGTCAGCCAGGAGTCAGAATCAAGAAGGAAATACCCTTCTAGAGGCATCTGCCCATCCACCTGTAGGCCTGCAACGCTAGGATTCTAATCTAACTCTGGGGGACTCCACAGCCTGTGTTATTCCCACTACATCCGCACTCCCACCCCCCCGCCCACCCCCGCAGCCACTCACCATCCATTTGCCATCCACCCATCCATAAATGCATCTGCCCACCCACCCTTTTTCTATCCACGGATTCATCCATCCACTTATCCACTCGCCACTCGTCTACCCCATCTGTCTGTCCGCACATTCCCGTACGTTCATCCATCTACCCTCGCCCTCTGTCTACCACACCCACCTGTGTGAACACCTCTTACCTACCTGGCCGTTCACCACCCACACATTCACTGTTCGCTCATCCGCCCACCTACCCACCGCATCCATTCACCATCCCCCTCCACCATCCGTCCGTGCACCACCCATCCACCCGCTCGTCCACCCACTCACTGTCCACCCATCCACTGCTGCCACCCGGCCTCCCCCAGCCTTCCACTCCTCCTTTCCGCCAGCCTCATCTGTGTGCCAGGCTCACCATCGAAGGAGTCAGGGAGCGGGACAGGGAGCAAACAGTGGGCGCTCACTGTGGCGAAGTCTCTGTTGGAAGGAAGCAGTGTGGCGCAGCATTAAGGGTCTGGGCTTGGAGCCAGGCTATTGACTCTAACCCTGGTTCTGCCACTTACTAGTCATGTGACTTTGGGAGGCTGGATTCAAACCCAGGCCTGTCTCCAAGACCCCTGCCCTTCCCCACTGAATCTCATACCTTTCCATCTGACCTGGAAATAAGAGCATGGAATGATTTTTCCACAGTCCGAAGGAATTAGAAAGGCTCACACGGCTCAGACGGGAATCCCTGAAGCAAGAGAGAGCTATGAAACCATGACAGCTCTCGCTGAGAGCTCGCTTACAAGACTAGCCCACGGCCCAGTGATCTACGGCTTAGGAGGAAGTGGAAAAGGATCTCACATCTACTACTCCACGCGGCTCTGTTCTACTGATGCAAATCGGCCAGTTATCTCTGCAATGGAAGAACATTTAATTTCTCGGCCAACTTATCAAATTAATTGTCAGCTTTGTGACTAGAATTCCTGAACCCAACCGTGAGATGTCAGAGCAAGTCCTCCCTGACGAGAGCCTCAATCAATAGGAAACACGTTGAACTTTGTGATAAATAGGGCTGGTGGCATTTTTTTTAAAGGCAAAGCGTTACGTAGGAGTAAAATAAAATGGCTAGCAACCAAACTCACGTCAAATCAGCTACTGCACACGCAGGCTGGAGTCAGAGTAACGCGGCGCTGATGCCGGCGACCAGCCATGGGCGAGGCCTGGCCTCCGCCTCCTAAACTGGAGACGGCTTTCCCTGTGCACTGCGGTTTAGCGAAAACAAAACGTTGTAAAGTCCTTCCGCCCCTGTTCATATCGCTTCACTTGCTCTTGCCTCTCTTTCCTGACTTTGTAGAATTCCGGAGTGGCAGTGTGATGCAGTAGGAAGTCGCAGGCTTTGGAGTCCAGCAGAACCGGATCAGAATCCTAGATTTGCCATTTACTGGCCGAGTGGCCTGGGGAAACTGCTCAACGTAAAGCCTTTCTTTCCTTATCTGTGACACGGGGACAATGACACATCCTTAAAGGGCAGGATGAATGAATGTGTGTCATCTGCCGGCTCTGTGGGGGCACGTTGCGAAGGGCAGCTATCTTCGTGATGCCGACTGCAGTGTGGACGTGCTCGCGTTTCACAGACGGGGAAACTGAGGTTCAGTACAGCTAACTTCCTGCCATCGCTCTAGTGAGCATCTCCTGACGAGGAGCCCCTTGCGTGGCTAGCTCTGCAGGCCTCGTCCTGGGGTCAGGGACGTCTGAGGGTCAGGACCTGAAGTGGGTGAACAGGACAAGAGGCCAAGGGGGAGGAAACCCAGCCCCAGGAGTCACAGGGGTGTCCAGAGAGGTCCACGGGCTCTGGAAGACCAGGGCACGGACCTGGCAGCTGGAACCTGGTCTCCTGTCTGGGATGGGTCTCTCCTCCACTGGGCAAGGGCCACTGCATGCCATCTGTGGCTTCGCAGCCCTCAGCACTGTGACCAGCCTGGGCCAGCTACATAGTGTGACTGGCTGGATGGGTAGGCGCATGGGGAATAAATGGCCCAGCCTGGCTTTTACCCCTCATTAGCAGGGTGTGTACACAGGTTGGCAGGCTCTGCCTCAACCTCCTGAGGGGAAAGGAGGCTAGCTATAACTAAATGGAGTAACAGCGTGTCCTAGCGGGACAAAAATTGGATTGCTATTTGCAGAACTGGAGAGCTGGCAGCCTGGATGCATGCTGATTTGCATGAGTTAACATGCACAGAGCTTTTGTCCTTGTGGCTGAAGGAGTTGGCATAGGTTGTTTATTATTTTGTGTGCGTGTGTGTGTGTGTGTGTATGTGTGTGTTGATTTAAAAAATGGAGACAAGCCAAGTGTAGTGGCTCGTGCCTGTAATCCTAGCACTCTGGGAGGCCAAGGTGGGAGGATTGCTTGAGGCCAGGAGTTTGAGACCAGCCTGAGCAAGAGCAAGACCCCATCTCTGCAAAAAATAGAAAAATTAGCTTGGTGTGGTGACGCACACCTAAAGTCCCAGCTACTTGGGAGGCTGAGGCAAGAGGATCACTTGAGCCCAGGAGTTTGAGGTTTCAGTGAGCTGTGATAGTGCCACTGCCCTGTAGCCCGGGCGACAGAGTGAGACCTTGTCTCAAAACAAACAAACAAATAATGGACACAAGATAATGTTTGACACAGCGCTTTATCGAATGGCACTATATTGGTCTGATAATTTTGCATATAATTAATGTTACTAGCAAACACTTGTGTAGTGCTGACTGTACCACGGGGGCTATTAATACTTAACAAGTGTATCATTTGTCCTTACAATGATCCTATGAAGCAGTTATTAATACCTCCCTTTACCAATGATGACACTGAGGCACTAGTGTGAGCTCTAAGGTCACAAAGCTAGCAAGGATCAGGATTCGAACCCAGGCAGTCTGGCTGCAGAGTCTGCACTCTGAGCCGCTTGTGTGTACTGCCTCCACAGTTAAACACACACATGCACAGACCAGAAAGCAAAAAAAAAAACAGAGTTGAAATTACCAGGAAGTTTTGGAAGGACACACACCAAATTGAATAACGGTTGTCCGGCTGGGGATACAGGGTGAACGCTGAAGAGGGAAAAAGCCAAACGTGATCTGGTGCATTGTCACGCACGGCAAGAATCCCTTCTCTAGAATCCTCGCAGAGACCCCGTCAGTCTCACCAAACCCTGCTTCCACCTCCCCAGACAGCCCACGCCATCTGGGAACAGCTCAAATCCTTAGCCGGGATCAGAAAGAGCAGGGTGTCAGGCCTGGGCACTGGTCCCAACTCCCTCCCTGCACTGTCACCTCGGGTGTTCACTGCTCAGATCAAGGCAGCTCCCTTCATGGACGGCTGCTGGCGGATGTCCCCACACCTTCATCTCCTCCAGCCCCCAGGTGGCAACACCTCGGCTTCGGCAAAGCCCCCGGTACTTCACCAGCCTCTGTGGTGTCCCTACAACCCACCCCATGTCAACAGTCCTCTGTGAATGGATTCTCCTTTGAGTGTTTCCTCTGGGACTCTGACTGATACAGCTTTCCAGTCTCCCGTGAGATTTCTCTTTCTTAAGCAAAAACTCTGTATAACCGGCTGTACTTTCAAACCTCATCACTTATTGGGAAGATCACTTTGTGTGCAATTCTTATCTCATAAATTCAATAATAGCCTTTGGCCAGAGGCATTAGGATTCTGTTTTATCTGCTGTTGCCTGAAGCAAAACATATTTGAGGAAGTTTTGGGATGAAGTCCACCAAACCATGGGTGTGATACAGCAAAATGCCTGCATTCTCTCCCATCGTCCCCTCTCCCTCCCCGGGTCCCTTGCCAGGGAGATCGGCCCTGGCGGAAGCTGGAGGGTGGTGACTCGGGCTTCCAAGCAACGGCAGCTGGTGTGTGTTGGGTGTCTCCTTATTCAACACCTTTCGTTCAGTACCCACGTCCGTGACCATGCCATTCCAAGGGCAAGAAAGGGACGTGAAAGGGATGCGCAACTGGTAGTGGGTTGCACGGCTTCTCAGAGGGGAGCCCAGATTCAGATGTGGGACCCTGCTCTTCCCTTCTTCCCAGCTAAGTTCTCCTTTCCACCACACCTTCCTGGGCAGGTTTCTGTCTGGATTCGGAGGGGAGGCTCAGCTCTTCTGTCTCAGCTGGCTCACGGGTGGGGAGGACAGGAAGGACCTGCCCTGGGGCATATGGGTGGATGGTCACTGAGGGTGCTCACCATGAGTGCTGGTGGGCACCTGCTCCTGACCAGGGCAGGGCCATTCCCCCTGGCTCTCCTGTGGTTGGGTGGGGCTGTGGGACTGGGACTGGTCCTGACCGGGGGTGCGGGCAGAGGTGCTGGTGCTACCATCAGGCCGGAGGATTTAACTGGCAGTGCCAGCCTCTCCAGAGGTGTCTTTCCCTGTCACCATCATTGCAATGTTCCAGATGTTGACTAGGTGAGGAGGAGGAGGAGGACATGGGAGCAGCACTCCCAGCAAACCTGCCGTGGACACAGAGTGAACAAAAAACAAACTTTGTTGTTGGAAGCCACTGAAATTGGGGGTTTCTCCATGGTTACAGTGCAGAGAGGGGACCTGGAGGTCTAGGTGCTGGTCTGTGGGTGAGTAATGAACTCAGTCCCATTCTGAGCCAGAGTTCCCACTGGGACACCCTCATGGCTCTAGACAGGAAATGAGCTCTTTGATGGTCAAGGGGCCAGAGTTAATGGTCCACTTTGGGGCCACTACCTCCATGGCTGGGCCTCGGGCCCTCCCTGTAAGTCCTCCCCCCCAACCCATCTCTGTTACCGAGTTCCACCTGCCCAGAGGAGCGGGGAGGAGACAGGTGTGAAGCACGGGAGGAGACTGCCTTTTCTTTGATACCTTGCCCAGCTCCCAACACCCGTTGTGCTCTAGTCTCTCCTCTCCTGGGCTCCATTAGCCCTACACTATTGTCTTTGTTTCCAAGTGGAGTAGACTGCCATTATTTTGTCTTCCTAACATAGTCCTCTGCCTGTGGCCAGATTTGATTGGTTCAGGGAATGGCACCTGACCCTTGCTGGGCCAATCAGAGCCATTTCCTGAGATACTTGAATTTGAGATCAGAACAACTTTCTCCTTTTGCCTTTCTTCAGCTGCCTGTTTCTTGGGTTTGGTGGTGGAGCTGGGAGACTGTGGTGCTCTTGACAGTCATGTCCTCCCCTGCGTGGGAAGAGCGGGGAGGAGGAAGGCGTGAGCAACGGTAAGCGTCCCGGCCTGGGCCCCAGTTACCTTCCTATAGCTGTTTGGGTCTTCTACTAAGTTCCCATTTCATCTAAATGGTTTGATTTTTTTGTTTCCATCCCTTGCAGCCATAGAAGTCTCTCAGAATCCGCGATTTATGCTTGTGTCTGTCTCTCTAACCTCCTAAATCCACAACTTTTCTAGGCTGAGCAATGGGACCAGTTAAGATACATGCTTATCTTAACCCAGAGCTTCGTAATATACAAAGTACTTTTGCTTATGTCTTATGTTCATATGTAATGCAATTGCAAAAACAATTCTTTATTTTTTTCACCAGACTTCACAGAACTCTTTCCCCTCACTGTCTCATTGGTGGCTCAGAGCCCATGGGAAGGCAGAACCGCTATATCTCTTTTTATTCTGATTTTGTGCCTGCAGTATTAGGTTTGGAGACTTTGTGTCTCATTTGGCCAAGGCCACACAGCCAACGAGCGGCAGAACCAGAGCTGAATGCAGATCTGGCTGCTGGTATGACCCTCTTTCTAGCTCTTCTCAGCAAACCCCAGGATCCCTGGCTTTGCACACACTATTTCAGTGAATACCTCTTATTCCTCTGTTTGTGCTGTGCTTGAGGCTTAAAGTATTTCTTCCCATAGGATCTTTTCAGATAAAAATTCTAATATCTTGTCCTCCAATGCTTAATGGTTGCTAAAAGCTCTGCAAGTTTTTTGCTCACGACAAGAGATACTATCTTTTTGGAATTCTTTGCACAGATTTTCCTTCCCACTGACTCTCACCATCTGTTGTCAGTTTGATGCATCAATCAAACTAATGGTGATGGCATGCCCCAGATGCTCAAGGCAGCGTGTGGCAGGCTGCTGTGATCTGGAGTCCTGGGTTTGATTTCAAGCTCAGCCGGCCGAGCAGTCTTGGGCAAGACATTCCACCTTTCTGAGCTTCAAACTTCTGTCTGTGAGATGGGGGTGATGGTACATCTTTGCCTGCAGGGAGAACTTCCAACTAGGTTTAAATGTGCCGAGGACTGTGCAAGAGCTCCAGCAGCTGTCCCAACGTCACCCAGGAAGTATAAGGCACTTCACAGCGGCAGATATATCTCTATTAAGTGTGTGTATGGGCACGTGCATGCATGTAAAATCTCTACTCATTTATTTTGATAAATACATATCAAATATACAAATATATATAAATTACTGTGATTTTAATTTATTTTACATTATTTATTTGCAAAATAATTTTCCTGATAATAATAGACATGCTTAAAATTTTGGTTGAAATCTGGGAGATGTCGAGTTCAGTGGTGAGACAGCACTGCCCACCAGGGACCCTTCATATGTCCCTGGAAGATCTCTTTGTTCCCGTAGGCTGCCTAGCAAATTTCCACAAAGTGTGTGGCTCCAAACAACAGAAATTTATTCTGTCACAGTTCTGGAGACCAAAGAGACAGAAACCAAGGCTCAGCAGGGCCACGCTCTGTCCAAAGGCTGTGGGGGAAAGTTCTTCCTGGCCCCATCCGGCTGCTGGGGTGGCTGGAAACCCTCTCTGTCTTCTGGGTTGTGGCAGCGTTTCTCCAGTCTCTCCCTGCATCTGTACGTGGCCTTTGTCCCTGTGTGTCACTGCATTTAGGGCCCACCCTAATATAGTATGCCCTCATCATGACCCGATTACTTCTGCAAAGACCCTATTTCCAACTAAAGTCACATTTGTAGGTACTGGGGGTTAGTATATCAACATATCCTTTTCAGGGACACAATTCACCTCACAACAGAAGGCTCTCAGGCAGAGAATCTAAAGCTTCTTCACAAGAATCTAGGATGTAAAAAACAGCTAGATTAAGCAGTGGAAATCAACATCAGGGTGTAAGGCTGGTGGCGGGCATCCCTCCCCTCCCTAATGGAAAAAGAAGAAGCCCCTCCTATTCCTCAATACCTGCCCTAAAGTTGAAACAAAGAAATTCCTTGGTCGCACTCCGTGGGTCCCGTGAGGCTCGCCCGGGGTCCCTCTCTTGGGACTCATTACCCTCACCCAAGAGCTCCCCAATAAAGCCTCTTTACTTAGCCCTTTCAACTCTGCTCCTCTTTCTTTCTCTGGCACCGGCCACTCCAAAAAACTTTACATTTGGTGCCGAAACCCGGGAGGGTGCTTTGACTTTCGGCTGCACCGCCCGTCCCGTGGACTCTGGTCTTAAAACCTTACACAGGGGTCTATCTGTAAGAGAAGTTAGCGGTTGCCCTTAAGTGTGTATTTCAGAATATTTTACTGTTTGTTTCCATATTTTACACATATTCCCAACAGTAGTAATAAAAATGTTCATTTTACTTGGATCTTTTAATTAAAGCTTTTATATTTATAAAAAATTAAAAGTGGGAGTCAGAGTAGGAAAGTGAGAAAGACTATGGGATTGAGAACCCCCAGACCTATGTGGAATCCCAACTCTAAGTGAAACATTAAATACTTTACTAGTGACCGCAGGTGAATGACTCGTTCGTGCTTGATGTCTGTACTGACAAAGCGAGGTGTGGTGAGGGATCGTAGATCAAACGTGAATGAATACAGTGCACCCAGCACAGTGCATGGCATGTAACAGCTTTTTAATGTACTCAAAAAATGATAGTATTTTCCATGTCTTTTTATTTCTATTTATTTGTTTATTTCCCATGTCTTTTATTAGCTGAGATTAATTTGTCAGGATCAGTAACCTTCTTAAACCAGATTGCAATTTCCTTTAATGGAGAGCTGAGTGAAATTGACACAGAGCCCTGATTCCTGTGCAATTTCTTGGTTCCGAGTTTCCACGGAACTTTTAAGATACCGCAATCTAAGCGGCCTTTTAGGCTACCTTCATCTCTGGCGGAACTTCCTCCCGCTGTGTCAGGTCACTGCGCTGATTTTCCCTGGCCACTGGAAAGGCATTCGCCCGGCTCTGCGTATCTTGGTTCCCAGAAAGCCTGGCCCTGCCCTGCTCAGTCTTTGCCTGCCCTCCCCCTGCAGGGAGCGAATCCTCTACGCTGCTGAGATTCAGAGACGCCATTTAAGTCAGATTATGTTTTTATCAGTTTTGCTGACTGCACCGAGAATAGAAATCCTACTGATAGAATCTCGAGGAGAAGGGAATGCTGCCCCAGGGCCCAGCACGCAGAAGGTGGCCTTGACTGCGAGCTGCCTCTACTCCTCCTGCTCACCCATAGAGTAAGGTTTGGACCGCAGTGTTTAACTCAAAGACTGGAGAGAATCTAAATGTGCTGGCCTTGATTTTGGAAGTTTGCTGCTGCCTAGAAACGCGGCTTGGGGGAAGGGGCTGAGCGTGAAGGGTTTTCCCCACTTTTTGAGCTTCAAAATACAGGGAATGACCCTTCCTCTTTTTGCTGGTGGGGCTGTTGGAGAGATAAGAGGGATGTCAAGGCAGCCTGCAAATGGCGCAGACCTCGGTAACACCGAGCCCAGCCCCTGATGACACAGATGAGAAACCGGAGGCTCAGAGAAGCTGGGGACCCACCAGGACCGCAGCACCATGAGCAGTGAGACCAGATTCCCAAGTCTGAGGTGAGTCGCACCCCTCAGGCCCTGTTGGCTCCGCCCCCAGGGGCTTCGGGCCATGCTGCAGGGTCCCTGTCATACTGCTGGGGTCCCCCCAGGCCAGAGTCCTCCAGGGAGGCCACCTGGGCAGATGAAGTCAGCAAACTTTATGTTTTGATTATTTACCTCACCATGGCCTTGGTCTGGGCACCCTCAGTCCCCAGCTGAGAGTGGCCATGGTTTGCTGCGTGGCGTGGTCTAAGGAGGGATAAGGAGGAAAATTGTGGTCTCATTAATTCGTACGATCTTGCACCTGACATGTCTGGGCTCACCAGCACATGGTGTCCACAGGGAGAGCGGCAATTCCTTGTCTAACATTTAACGTGCATGGCGAGAGGCCATTTTGTAGTCTGACTTAGTGCCTGGGCTCTGGAGCCAGACCAGCTCCACGGAACCATGGCTCTGCCATCTCTTAGCTGTGTGCCCTCCATCTCCTCCAGCTTGTACCTCCTCACTTGTAAGATGGGGGAATAAGAGTAACTAGCTCACAGGACGGATGTATAAACTAGGTGGTGCAGGTGGTACCCAACAGAAGTGAGCTCTCAGGACCACTCCATGCCATGCCAGCCACTGTGCCCTGGATGCAATGCAGAGAGACCTCAAAGCCATCGCTTGTGGAAAGCGACCCTTCCTGTATGTCTTAAAGCTCATTCCAGCAGGTGTGAGCTCCATGGAAGCATGGGCCTTGCTTCCCTGGCATCCCCCGTACCTGACCCCGGGGAGAAGCTGAATAAACATCTGCCCAGCACCAGGATGAAGGCACGCACGGCAGAGAGCGCCTGGGATCTGGGGCTTGGAAGATCACAGCTCAAGTCCTTTGTACTCCAATCCGGAGCTGCAAGACCTTGAACATATTAACGAAATGTCCCTTAGGAAAATGTGGTAAGGAAGCAGGACAGCAGTGGCTCTTAACTGGGGCTGATTTTGCCTGCCAGGGAACTTATGGCAATGTCTGGAGACATTTTTAGCTGTCACACTACACAGGTAAGACTGGTATCTAGTGGGTAGGGCAGGGATCCTACACGCACAGGATGGCCACGCAGCCAAGAAGAGATGTCAGCAGTCACCAAATGTCAATAGTGCCAAGGTTGAGAAACCCTAGACTAAAGGAACACCACGCAGAACCATAAAACCATATATAAATGTTGGTCCTTATTAATAGTATTATAAAGTGAAAGACATGCAGTGTTTCATTTTTAAAATGTAGTATTTTCAAGGGCCCCAAAGGTGGCTTTAACGTGATTTTAAATCTGTTTTTGTTGTTTCAAGAGATGACAAGGATGGAAAATGCAGCTCCTTAAACTGCTTTCTCACCAGAAGTTTCTTATTTTTCAAAACCTTGTCAAATGCTATTGAAAAGACCTCTTGGAGAAATCATTCCTGCTCAGATCTTCGGCCACAAATAGGAGGACGAGCCCAACAGTGTGTCTCTCAAACTAATGGAAGCCTCAGCTGCCACGGCCTTCACAGCCCCAAGTAACCCCGGAAGCAGACACTCCACCTGGCTCTGTGGCCTTTTGCCAGCTGAGACCATTAGCCAATAATAAACTGCATTTCCAGAAAATTAGGCAGTGCTAATTTTAATTTTGTTCTCTGTTTAGAAATGAACGTCCAAAAAGGCTAGAGCCTGGGCTCCCCGCCGTGCCCACAGCAACCCCGGGTGCGTGTCCGTCCCGGCACACGCTGCACTGTTGGGTGATCGTCCTGAGGACACGGGCCCAGACCGGGATTACAGCTTATCATTCAAATGATGGGATGAAATGTCCTGCCCACGTCCTCTCTGTGTCTCTGCTCTCACCCGCCGCTTCATGCAGATGGCGGCTTCTTCTTCAGGGAGATTGCAGGGCCCCCCTCTCTGCCCAGGAGCCTTTCCTAGTTAAGGAAGCATCCTTGAGCCCTGCAAGGGGCAGTCAGCTGTGCAGGGGAGTTAAGGCCCCCGGAGCATCCTTCAGCCAGTTGCAGATGATCCCCCGGGTAGGGGAGACAGGGCGGGAGGGTTTGCGGATGGGCAGCCCTGTGACTCGGAGCCCATGGGAGGAGCCGTCAGAGCACGCTAGCCTCCCGCACACGTCTCGCACTATCGAGCATCAGAGCGGCTTGCGGGACGTGCTGCAGTGCAGACCCCCAGGCCCCCCTCTCAGCTTCTGCTTCGGAACGCACGGATTAGGGAGCTGCTTTAGCTTCCTAGGGTGGCCACAGCAAAGCACCACCAACCGGGTAGCTTAAAACAACAGAAACGTATTCTCTCATAGTCCTAGGGGCTAGAGTCTGAGATCTAGGTGAGGCAAGATTGGTTCCTTCTGAGGGCTCTGGGGGAGAGTCCGTTCCAGTCCTCCCTCCCGGCTCCCCGGTGGCCAGCAGTCCTGGGTGTTCTGCGACTTGTGGCCACATCACTCCAGTCTCTGCCTCTGTCTGTGCATGGCTTTCGCCCGGTGCCCATGACTCTTCTCCTCTTACAGGACACCAGTCAAGGTAGATTTAGGCCCCCCTGTCTAGTAGGACCTCTTCTGAACTCACTACACTGCAACAACCCCATTTCCAAATCGGGTCACATTATGAGTACTGGGGTTAGGACTTCAGCATAACTTTTGGGGGCACAGTGCAACCCACAGCAGGTGCAGCAACTCTAAATGCTCCCCGGCCCCCAGGCGATTTTGACATGTGCCCGTGGACCATGGCACTCCCATGCGACTCGTCTTTGCAGCCCACGCTGTGCAGAAGAGGCCTACACTCCCTGCACACGGGCAGGAGCAGCCCGTGCAGGCCTCGGGCAGTCTGTGCACACCGAAGGGGGCAGAACTGCCGGAGCAGGGCGTGGTCTGGGTGAAGCAGGACCAGCCGGCCGGCCGGCCCCCGCTCACCTCATTGCTGTTGTGGGGAGGGAGGTACTCGATTCAATCTTGTAGCTCGAGTGCCAACACAGCAGGTGCCTCGAAGGAAGAAGGAGGAAAAGTAGGGCCCACTTTTTCTTAGTTTAAAGGAAAAATGCTTGGTCTCGGGCAGATTATGCATTGTGAATCATCTTCTCCTGGGCAGTTTTACTGCTGAGAAACCGTGGCAGGGAGGGCTGTGGGTGGACAAAACATGGCTCTCGCCCGAGCAGGGGTGGGGTGGGTGTGACGCTCAGGCATCTTGGGGGACACATCAAGCCCTCCCACCCGGACACCTTTCAGTGGTGGCTGAGCCTGCACACCCGCTCTGATGGGCAGCCGAGGGGGCACCCGGTGAGCCGGGAGGGTGGGGGGGAATGAAGGAGCAGGAACCGCAGCTCAGGCTGAGGTGGACGCTCCCCCGTGGCCACAATCTCTCATGCCTGGGGCTTCAGCATATGCTGTTCCCTGACTCCGTGCCTGGAACACAAGACTTCCGTGCTCTTTCTCCATTTTGCCGACTCCTATAAATTACGCCAGCCTCATTTATAATCCATGACCACAAACCTCAAAGGGGTCCGTCCATAGCCTCACTGGGCGATCCTACCACGTTTCCCTAATCAATTCACATTTCCACGTGAGAAAGAAAACATCTAACTGGCTGAAGCTACTATATAGTTAGGTTTCTGCTAAAAGCAGCCAGATACAACCCCCAAATGACACAAGGAAGTATGGCTCATTCTCATTTTCTTTTGAAAAGAAACAGTTTGGATTCTTTAGACTCCATACTGAAGCAAGTTCTGGCACAGAGCAGATAGGAAGCGCGACCACTGTCTGCTCGAGCTCGCGTGGCTCCGCCTTTCCCGGGCTCACGCCTGCCAGCAGCTGCCCCCAGAGGACCCCAGGGCCCGGGCACAGGCAGATGACAGCTGCCAGGGCCTGCGGTCACTGCTGGGCTCTGAGCTGAAGTTCCTGGGTCTGGGTTTCCAAGGCTGGGGGAGGGGCCGTGAGCCTCCAAGCAGGGGGCACTGCAGGGAGACTGGGATGAGCCCGAGTCTCATGGCTGCTGTTGCGGTGGCCGGACCAAGGGGACGCGATGCCCAGTGGCTGAGGCTGGCTGCCCAGGCCTGGCGTGAGTCGGGGCTGACCTGGGCACCCGCCAGCCCTCAACTGTAGCCACCCAGGATCCATGACAGGCTGTTCCAGGCTGCTTCCGTCTCCCCAGCACCCACTGGGAATGGGGCCCTGCCTTGCCCATGCCCAGCCCGTGGCTAGAACCCAAACACCCCTCCCTGCCCCGCCCTTCACCTCCCTCCAGGCTCTGGTGCATCAAGCTTCTTCACCAGCTGCAGGGCCCTGGCCTGCCACGCTGTCTCCTTCCTCTGTGCATTGTCCCCACTCTGGGAGCAGTATGCTTTTCTCCTTCAGGGCCCCCAGGACTAGGCCAGGCATGGAGGCTTCCCTGAGCACCTGGGCTGAGCCAGGTGCCTGCTGTGAAAGTCATCTCCCAGGGCTGCCACTGATATAGCACACATCCCCTGTGCTGTTGTCATCTGCTGACAGCCAAGCGCAGTTGAACATCGGTGGCTGCACAAGGCCCAGCCTGGTATGTGCCCACCTGACCCTGCTGGCAGGTGAGAAGCACCTCTGGTTTGTCTCGGCCAGCCCGAGGCCTGGTTCAGCTGGTCCAATGGGGCTGATCCGCAGCCTCTGCTCGAGCCCCCTGCTCTGACACATCAGCCACGGCTGATGAGCCCCTAGATGTTCAGGTCGGCAGGGACCAAACCTGTGTCATCTGCTTCCTTGGCTGACCAGCCCTGTGAGGGCTGTCCCGCGGCCAGGGCACACCCCAGCGGAGCACCCCCAGACTCTGCGACGCATTTCCTACCCTGTGCGGCTGCCCAGCCCGCCTGACCTGAGTCGATAGCCACAGCGGTCATCGTTTCCCGTGCTGAGCACTCCTACCATGCCGGGGCCTGTGCCAACAGCCTCACTTAATTCTCACGGCCCCACACCGCAAGGACACCACTGCCACTCTGCCTGAGGCGGAGCAGAAGGCTCCGTGGGGTTCAGCACCTTGACTCGGGTCACTCCGGCAGCGGCAGAGCCAGGGCCTGGCCCCCAGGCAGTGTCGCTCCAGGGCTCCTGCTCTTAAGCACTGGGAGCTGCCTCTCCACACGGGCGTCCCTGGCCCCAGGAGCACCCCGAGGCCCAGGGAGGTGGAGTCAGTGTCACGGGGCAGAGGCAGGATCAGGACGCAGCTCGAAGTCCAAGTCCAGGAGCTCCATGCCCTGCAGGACCCTGTGTCCCAGCCCACCAACACCTGCCCCTCCATCACCAGGGCCGTCTTCGTCAGAGGGTCGGGGCCCCTGGCTTGTTTTGGACGGGCTCTGCCCAGGGGGCGCTAGCTGGAGGACTTACTTCTCTCTGTTGAATACGATGAACTCCTTCCGTACGGTCTCCAAACACTGCTGCAGGTGGCCGTTCTGTCAAAGAGCACAGAGAAGGGACTAAACGACAGAGCACAGTCTGGACAGACAGGGCAGACTGACCTAGATGGGACCTCGGACACCTGGGACAAGCTACGTGTCTGGCCCTGATTGCCTGGGTGGCTGCATCCAAGGGGAGCCTGGCAGACAAAGCTGATTTTCTCAAGTTTAAACCATTAAATCCAACTTAAAGGTCAGGTTAGAATGGAGGGAGGGTTGAAAATCATCAGATTGGTTTCCTGATCATTCCTTAGGCTCGCTTAAGAGGCACGACGAGGGCCGGGCGCGGTGGCTCACGCCTGTAATCCTAGCACTCTGGGAGGCTGAGGCGGGTGGATCGCTCGAGGTCAGGAGTTCGAGACCAGCCTGAGCAAGAGCGAGACCCCATCTCTACTAAAAAAACAGAAAGAAATTATCTGGCCAACTAAAATATATATAGAAAAAATTAGCTGGGCATGGTGGCGCATGCCTGTAGTCCCAGCTACTCGGGAGGCTGAGGCAGGAGGATCGCTTGAGCCCAGGAGTCTGAGGTTGCTGTGAGCTAGGCTGACGCCACGGCACTCACTCTAGCCCGGGCAACAAAGCGAGACTCTGTCTCAAAAAAAAAAAAGGAGGCACGACGAGAAATTCATGCCAGCTGCTTGACTTTTAATATATTTTTATAGAGGAAGGGGCTGTCATGCTGTGTGTTCCCCCAAAAGACATGCTGAGCCCTAACCCATAGTCTGCACAAATGTGACCTTTTTGGAAATAGAACCTTTGCAAATGAAATCAAGTTCAGATGAGGCCATAGTGAATTAGGGTGACTGGTGTCCGTACATGGAGGCCAGGAGAGGGCACAGAGACACAGAGAGAAGCAGGCCATGTGGCAGTGGAGAGAGAGACTGGAGTGAGACATTAATAGCTGCAAGCCAAGCGGTGCCAAGCATGCGGCCACCCCAGGAGACAGCAAGGAGGGCCCCTCCCCCATGGCCTTCCTGGAGCGCATGGCTCTGTCGATACCTTGATTTCAGACTTCCAGCCTCTAGAATTGTGAAAGAATGAATTTTGGTTGTTCTCAGCTGCCCAGTTTGTGGTGTTTGCTATGGCACCCCCAGGAAACCAACACGGTGGTCCCTGAAGGCAAAATGCCCCGAGCCACCAAGGTCACAACACAGCAGAAATGTGTTTCCAAAGGGGCCGAATACCCTGTGCAGCAGTTGTCGTTCAGTGTCGTTTCTCCTCCTCTTCCTCAGAGCTACACGAGCCCCCTGCCTGAGAAACAGTGCTACCAGGAAGCGTAAGGGTGTGACGCCCGACCTGAGGCAGTTCTCCCACAGTTTTGTACTGAAAAAGGCTGACTGTTTGATGCTGGCATTTTATTTACTGCCAAACCAGGTAATTGGAAAGGAGAAGTGAAATGGGCCCTTCTGGTGGCAGAGTAGCCTTGCTCGGTCGTTTCCGTGGGAGGGGAACACTGCCCCCCTCCGGGGACTGCCCCTGGGACGTGCTCACCAGAGGACAGCTGTCCTTCGTGCCATCCTTGGACCTGTTCTTTGCCAACCTCTTCTTCTTTTTGTGAAGTGGCTTGGATTCTAGAATCATTTCTTCAAGTTCAAATGTGGGATCACAATTCAATCTCCCTTTCTAAAGGGAAGCAGAAAAGAAACCATGGTTTGTCCGTGTCCCCCCAGCAGTGAATTTTCTCTCCATTCATTCATCCAGTCAATCAGTCACGCATTCGACAAACGATGATTGCTACTGTGGGATACGTCAGTTACATCTTTTCTTTCTGATGATGAAAGCAGCACATTCCCACTGCGTGCACCACTGATCCGCACATCCCACCCTGGGGTGAGCCCACCCTGTTAACCTAAGTCTCCTTCCTATGCACGCTTTTCACATGAAGGTGAGTTCAGCTTTCCAATCGGATTTTTTTCACTTGGTATTTTATTACATACACATTCTTGTACCATTACTATCTTTTTTATAAATCATTCTAAATAACCTAAGAAAACCATTTCTGGTCAAATCTGCCCGACTCCCTGTCCTGGTGCCCTGTTCCAGGAGGTCAGGAGGAATTTTCGTCTCCCTGCCTTCCTAGACTTGGGCCCCAGGTCCCTGGGCGGCACTTTCAGTCCTGAGCCCTAGCCCTGGTGACAGCCAGGACCCCAGTCCCTGCAGTGGTTGTGACATCAACAGCTCTGGAGTCGTTCTACTTCTGCAGCTTTCTGACCTCGGACAAGTTTCGTGACTTCCTTGGGACTCAGTTCGCGACCTGTAAGGTTTGCATAACCTCCTTTACAGGGAATTACTAATATAATATCTGCAAAGTATTTCAAGCAGGGCCAGGCGGGAAGCAAGTCCTGTCTGCACGGGCTGTCTCTGTGCCTGGTGGACCAGGGCCTGCTGTGACTGGGCCAAGAAGGGGAGAGGCTGGGGGGCTCAGGGCCAGGCAGCCCCACCCTGTACCCGTGTGACTCTGGGAGAGACACACCCGCGCAACCGACAGGCTCAGCTTCCTCTTAGTGCACAGTGCAGCCTCCCAGAGACTGCCAAGGGAAGGCTTAGCTGAGATAGTGTCTGCCAAGGGTCTGGAACAGCAGCTGCCTGGCCCGTGGAAACCTTCACTAACTGGCCATTCCCTGCCGCTCCGCAGCCCCCCGCCTCCCGTGGGTCTGCTGGCCTTGAATCCAACTCACAAGGGGGGTCCTGCTGCCTGCAGACGAACTTGCCTTGGCCAGGCTGCCTGACCTGCTTGGTATCAGCAGGCACCCTGGTCGCGGCCCGGGCAGGAGGAAGACACGCTTTGCAGACGGAAGAGGGGCAGCGCTGTCTTCCCACCTGCCGGCAAGTCACTAAACCTCTGCGGGCCTCTATTCCTACAGCTGCAAGAGGAGGGTAAGGAGGATGATGTGAGAAAGTGCTGGAAAGTCCTCAGCCCAGCCCAGCCACACAGGAGGTGCCCAATAATGTTCCTGCTGTTGTCGTGTCATTTGTGAGTGGATGGAGTGGCGTCCTAGGTCCTTTGCACCTTAGTTTCTCAGTCCTAGAGGCAGCGCCCCCACCTTTCTGTTGGGACCTGATGGGATCCCTCCCTGGGTCTCCTGGTGCCATGGCCCTGCCCTCCCGGGCCCGGTGCTGGGCTCCTGGAGACGTTTTTGGTTGTCACAACCCAGGCAGTGCCACTGGCAGCTCAGGGGCGGAGTGTCGATGCTGCTGAACATCCCACAGGGCACAGTCAGCTCCGCCCGGAAGACTGATCCCTCGCTGAGGGCCGAGCCACGGCCGAGCCTCGCTGCACGTGGCCGTAAGTGCCCCGACAGCTGGCACCACGACTGTGTGCCTCGCTGCGGGTTCCCTCACGCCCAGCACAGTGCTGGCAGCGGTGGGTGCTCAGCGAACACAGAAGGAGTGACAGTGGTGACAAGGAAGCCTGTGTTTTACCTGTAACTGACTTTCACTGGCCAATGAGATCCGGTGGAAAAGGGGCTGAGAGACTGAGACTCCAGGACTGAAGCTGTCCTGCCCTCCAGGGTTGAGCCATCACCCCTGCGGCTGCCCCTGCTGTCCCTGCTGTCCCCAAGGCACACCTGTCCACCCACACGCACATGGACACACTCCCGCAGACACACATAGGGGCACACACGCAGAGACACACACGCAGACACACATTGGCACACACAGCTGCACAAACACACAGACACACACACAGACACACACAAATGCTCACACAGACACACACAGACACAGACAAACACGCAGGCACACATAGAGAGACACACAGGCACACAGGCACACAGACACACACAGACACACACACATGCTCACACAGACACACACAGACACAGACAAACACGCAGGCACACAGACACACACAGACACACATGCACACAGAGCTCGCACGTGGCCAGGGAAGCCCACTCGCTCTCACAGTGGGAGGCAGGAGGCGCCACCTGAGCAGCCCTCTATGCTGAGCCTGCTGGGCACATGTCCCCACGGCCCGTTTCTCGTGACAGTGGGCAGGGTGGCGAGGAGGAGGGGCCGTCTGAGCCCACGCGGGTGACAAGGAAGGCCTCCCACAGGGCAGAGTCCTTAAGCACAAGCCGATCTGGGCAGGTGGAGGGGCCAGGGGGTGGGGACAGGCATGTCGAGGCCTGGAAGACGGGGCAGCCTGTCTGGGGCCGGCCTGGGGGGAGGGGAGGCAGCGTGCTGAGGGTGCAGCAGGCGCGGCCTCCAAGGACCACCGGGCTGGCTCCCAGGCAGGGACACGCTGTCTGCGCGACACTGGACACGGAAAGCCTGGTGCCAGCCCAGCTCTGCTGCCGGAGCACTCGGCACAGAGCCCTGCCCAGGCCGCGGGAGACCCGAGCTCGGAAACGTGCGCCCGCGGCAGCCGCTCCGTGGAAATGGAACCGGGAGCCCTGGATTCTGGGGAACCTGATTTGTGGAAACATTACTTTTGTACCAAAGTGAGTGACAGAAAGGAATCTTTAAGATAATCTGACAGGAAACACCTCCCTGGGGTGTCTGAGGCTCCCCGGAAACCAGCCTGGTGGCCCTAACAAGTCTCTTCTGCATTCTGGGCCTGAGTCCCCCCTACTCAGACAACAGGGGTTGGAGTAGGGAGCAAGGAAGACCAGCTTTTGTGGCCGCTTTTAGGCTCACAGCACCACCAGGCAGGGCAACTGTCACACAACCCACTGTCACAGATGGGCCAGGGGAGGCCTGAGCTGCAGGGTGAGCTCTGCAAGGACACAGAGGTGGCTGGGCTGGAACATCACCCATTTGTCACTATTCCTCTCTCTGAGAGAGACTCAGGTCGTGGCAGGAAGGGGCCACAGGTGGCTTCCGTGCAGGCCCCAGCTCCCAGCATTCCTCTCCCGGAGGTCAGGAGCCTCCTGTCTGCTCCCTGTTCCTGGCCTTTGTAGCTCCTTCTCCACCTCCAGCCAGAGCCTCCCCCCGGGTCCCCACAAAAAATGCGAATCCAACACTTGCACTTCCCTGCCTCGAACACCCCAGTTTTCAGGAGACAAAACCTAAATAAAACCTTTACTACGGCCACCGAAGCCTTCCTGGCGTGACATGCACCCCCCAACCTCATTCCTATTATTTCTGTCTGGTTTATTCCGTACTAGCGGTAAAGCCTCCACGCTGCCTGTGAAGCCCAGGCTTTGTGCTGCCTCCAGGTGTGCGGTCTTGGTGATCCCTTGGCCGGGGGGGTTCGGTGTCCAGCCCTGCACGCCCGGCCCTTCACTTCGTGCAGATCTCTGCCAACTCTCCCGGAAAGAGGCCCCTGCCCCCTCACCTCCCACCCCGTCTCCCTTCTGCTGAGCTTGTTCTACACGTGCTGACTGCCCTGGCTGGGGCGCTTATTGCCTGTCCTCCTCCACGAGGCGGGCAGCTCTCCCCAGTGCCTGGGCCTGTGTGCACAGGAGGCAGGACTCAGTGGAAGACGAGGTTCAGCACCTCCAAAGGAACCACCGCAGGAAGAGAAGCTGCACAGCTGGGGCCTTGGCAATCAGCCCCAAGTCCACCCTGACTCCCAGCAAGATGTGAGCCCTTTGGTGCTCAAGTGGCCATGGCCAGCAGAGGGCTCACTGGCCAGCAGCTGGGGCCATGCTTTGCACCAAGGTGGGGACCCTGCAGAGGGGTGGCAGGACACCTGCCAGGACTTCCACTCACATTGGGCACAAAGCCGGGCATCAGCGTCTTCTCAAACACAGCGTCCCAGTTCATGTCGGCCAAGTAGGGCACACTCTGCAAGTCATGGAGGCTGGACAGGCGGCTCTCGGGGTCCTTGGTCAGGAGCTGCAGTCAGAGGACAAACGTGATTCCTTTAACTGGGCACCTTCCAAGGTCACCGGATACTCTGGAGGAGGGAGTCTCAGGACATTTAAGGAAACTGGGCTCTTCATGCACCATTAATGTCGTGCCCTGTCTGGGTCGCTGTTGCTGGAAGCACCGTCTGCACCCATCTCCTTGCAGCCAGGGAGGGACTGAGGGCTCAGGCCTTTCTGCAAGGTCGTCCGCAAATGGACTGTGGAGTGGGACCAGCGGTTCAGGCCCCGTGTTCCCTTCTGGGACTAGAGCCCTGCACCGGGCTGCCTGTCACTGATGTCTGCAAAGGTTTCCGGTTAAAAATGAAAAGCACTGGCCACATCATCTTAGGACTTCCAACTGGGTAATGGGAGGTATCAAATTGTAATAAAATCTATCCCTGCACAGCTATGAGGTGACCTCAGTGACCTAATGGGGTGGACTCATTTGTAGACAAGGGGACAATTTTTAGCTTCTCCTCAAATTGAGTTTCTGCCTAAAAGGAGTGATGCAGTATAAAAACAGCCAACGAATATTACCTGGCATCCAAACGGGGCCTCCAGCGTTTCAGAACACTGTAGTTTAGCAGGTGTCAAGAGTATGGGGCTAAAAATGCAAGGATGGAGGCCCGAGCCCTGGGACTGCACTCAGCAGTCGTGTGACCCTGGGTGCGCTGCACGCTCTGCACCGGCTGCCTCCTGTGAAAGCAGGAAGAACGGCAGCTCTCCCACTTCCAGCCCGGGGGCAGGACGGGCCCAGGGGGATTGGCAGGGCCTGGCACGTGCTAAGCAAGGGCGCAGGCAGCTTCTGCAGGTGGAGCTGGAAGTCAGAGCCTGCGCCTAGTTCACTCTCAGCTGTTCCTGCAGAAATCTCCCAGCTACACCCAGTCAGTGGGCTGGAGTCACACCACCCCAGGGACACCTGGTGGGGATCACACCCGCTGGCTGTTGAGGCCATTCTGCAGGGGCTGCCCCAAGACAGTGGGTGCCAGTTTGAACAGACTCCAAGTCAATGCCATATGGGGGTCACTGCGTGCGGCAGCTATTCTGAAAGCGTGCTGATGCCCACGCCCGGGCCAGATTCTGAGTCACTGGGTGGGCTGGAGGTGCCAATGTCAGCAGTATGTTAGGCTTCCAGATGATTCTAACAAGCACTCAGGGTTAAGAACCACTGGGGTCTGGGGTGGCGCCTGGAAAGGTGCCTTTCTACCAGGTTCCCACGTGGCACTCGGCTGCTGGTCCTGGGCCCACACTCTGAGAACCACCGCTTTATTCTAACAGCAACAGTTCCTGTGAGAAGTCAGGAGATGCCCGATATCTCAAAGCTCAGTGGGTTAAAAGACCATTTGTAGCAAAGATTTCTAAAATCCATATGCATTAAGTGTTTCTATTTATTGGGATCCCGCAGCCGAGTGACAAGAGCCGGGAGGCTTGCTGCCACAGGCTCAGTGGTCTGAGGCTTGCTGATCTGCGTGCACTGCCGAGACAGTCCTCATTCCGCGGCAGCAGAGCTCATCTGACTTTACTGCTTCCAGCCCTGCTGTGCCAGCTGTTTTCTGCCCCCTCCTCTGCTGGTATGCCTGTGTCCACACCAGCGGACTGCAGCCCTCGGCGGCAGGCTGGTGGCTCCCACCCCTACCTTCTTCAGCAGGGCCACCATCCCCCTGCACCACGCGGACGAGTAGTGGACGCGCTCCACCTTGAACATGTTGAGGATCTCATCGATGGGCGTGGCTGAGTGGATTTCATACGGCCTCTGCAACCAAAGGACAACAGCCAGAGTCAGAGAGAGGGCCACCAGGAAGCCACTATCCATAGGAATTGAGATTGTGTAGTTACAAGGGGCGATTTATTCTTCCCCTTTACGTAAGAGTGGGTGCTCCTCTTTCATGGCAGGGCGGGTGGCTCAGACCCATGTGCCCACAGGAACCAGGCCTGGGGGGCAGTGCAGGACCCGGCAGGTGGGTGCTGCTGCCATGGACACAGGAGGGTGGGTGGCTCACCAAGGCCATACAGCCGGTAAGAGGCAGAGGCAGGATTCACTCACAGCAGCCTCACCCCAGAGTCCCTGCTCTGGTCACAGGATGGAGGGTTGACTCTTGCCACCTAACGGGCACCCAGGGACAACTCCAGTCACAGACCCCCCGCTGCTGGGCTGCTGGGGGGCCTCAGCCCCACTTGGTCTGTCTGGGCTGAACTGGCTCCTAGAGTGGGCAGGGCGGGGACGGCCGGTGTCTGGCTGTGGCTGGGCTGAGTGAGGAGAGGTCGCTGGGCTTCTCCCCCTGCTGTCCTCACCTGCCATCCCCTCCCTTCAGTGAGGACACGGAAGCTCTGCCCTCCCCCAGTTTTCGAACTTGGTAGAGTGTGAAGCCTCCTAACTGTGTTTTTTCGGCATTGCCAGTGGCGATTTCTTGCTTCTAAGCACTTCTCAAGCTCAAAGCCTTTCTTTTTTTCTTTTTATTTATTTCAGCATATTACGGGGGTACAAATGTTTAGGTTACACGTATTGCCCTTGCCCCACCCGAGTCAGAGCTTCAAGCGTGTCCATCCCCCAGACAGTGCGCACCACACCCATTATGTGTGTACAAACCCCTGCCCTCCCCCTCATCTGCCCGACGCACGATGAATGTTACTGCTATACGTGCACTTCAGTGTTGATCACTTAATACCAATTTGATGGTGAGTACCCTGGTGCTTATTTTTCCATTCCTGGGATACTTCTCTTCGTAGGACGGGTTCCAGCTCCACCCAGGACAATATAAGAGGTGTTTCTTGACTGTGACCCTGGGGAGGAGCTCAGAGAGCGTCTGAGCCTCAGCTCTCCCCTCCCTTCCCCACCCCGCCTCCCACTGAAGGCACAGCTCTCTCGGAGCCCCCTCACCCTCCACCTGGCCACCTGGCTCTGTGGTCCGAGACGCTGCCAGGTCTGCAACATGGTCAGATGTGTCGGGACTAGAAAAGCAGTCATTTCCCCGGCACACGCGGTGCAGCAACTGCGCTGGCCCTGGACAGTGCCGAGGGATGAATTCATGATCAATCCATGTGATCTTGGCTGTCTAGTACGGACTTCCCTCGTTAATACTCAGCAGTAAAATTGTTGCTGTCGGTCTCCTCCACGAAACTGGGGCTCCCTGAAGGGGGGATTTTATCATGCTCATCTCTGTGTCCCCAGGCCCTGAGCAGTGTCTGCCATTGAGCAGGTCCCAGAGCACGGTGACAATGGACGCATCAGTCCACCCACAGGTGTGGACTGGACAGTCACCGTGAGCCAGACACCGTGCTGGGACCCCGTGGCATTTAAGGCACTGGCTCCAACCTCATGGAACTTGAGTTCCCACAGGGCTGCTGCGGATAGAGGGTGCCAGTCCGAAGGGGCGAGGGGTCCTGAGCTCTGGGTGGGCTACAGTTCCCTAGGATGAAGGAGCACCTTTAGTGTCAGCAAACCAGGCCCCTGGAGAAGACCTCTGCCCGCACTGTGTGCCTGAGCTGCTTCTGATGCGCCACCCGGAAAGGGGCCTTTCTCCGACCAGCCGCCTCCCCCCGCCTCCCCTATCTGTTAATTACACGGGAAACTGTTCATTTCACCCTGCAATACAGGGAACAAAACCAAAACCTCTGGGCTCTCTTGAAGGGCTAATGAACTTGATTCACTAACAGTCTTTAAATATTTCTTCCAACACTTTTTTCCTCTGGTGGGAAGGGGTGCGCTTCCAGGACTGGGCATTTAAACATTTCCACCTAAAGGTGCTGCCTGCTGCCGCATTCGCGGGACCCCTTTGCCCTCACCAGTAAGAACGACCAACACCAGGAATGACTAAGACCCAACCGTAAGAGTGCTCCCTATGTGACACAAAGCTCACAGAATCTGTATGAGCTGGTGACTATTGACACAGGAGACAAAACAGAGGCACGGCACCCTGGAACTGGGCACTGAGGGTAGAGGCCAGAGTGGTTCACCGAGGACCACTCCCATTACAGGCGGAATTGTGTCCCCCGAAATGCATATGCTGAAGTCCCAACCCCCCAGGACCTGACTTGATATAGGGTGTTCACAGACAGAATCAAACCAGCATGAGGTCGTGGAAGGAGGCCCAATCCAACCTGCCTGGTGTCCCTATAGCAAGTGGAAGGTCTATACGAAGGGGGCGTTAAGGCACAGAGCAATGCACACGCAGCGGAAGAGCGTGAAGACACAGGAGGAAGACGCCCGCCGCCGCCCGGAGAAAGGCCGGGTGCAGGTCCCTCGCGCACAGGCTCAGGAGGAACCAACCCTGCCAACTCCTTGATCGCAGACTTCCGCCCTCCAGAACTGCGGGAGGACACATTTCTCTTGTTTGGCCACCCGTGTGTGGAACCGCAGCCACCCTTGTCGTCGTATGCAGAGCCTGATTGGAGGCGTCTGACGCCTGCTTTTGTCTCCGCAGATGGGCGCTGGAGTGCGCAGGGCAGACGCGGTCCCTCCCGCACCGCGCTCGCCACCTGAGAGCAGGCAGCAGTACAGAGTCCTGGTGGAATGGGCACTGGGCAGGAACCGACAGGAGCACCTGGCGCACGTGGGGGAAGGGCGCGCTCTAGAATCTCCACCGGCGCGGGTGGCAGGAGACCAGGGCTCGGGACCACCACCCGCAGATGGACCGGGCCAAGAGCTCGGGTTCCGACTCTTTAGGGTGGCTGCTTCCCACCTCTTTGCCTTTTATATAATAATAAATGATTCCGCTCACCCTAGGTGCCCCTTCCCGTGGAAACCCAGTTGCTGGAGCTGTGGGGACCCTGGGAGATGATGACTGTCACCTCCTCCCTCAGTCTGAAGGTCAGGAGCGGAGGTTTGGGGATGGAAAGAGACTTCCCCAGCATCCAGATAGACCCGGGTTCTCATTCCCTGCTCTTTCTGCCATGTCACCAGAGCCTGAGAACCCAAGCACCAACTAGAGAACCAGCCGGAAACGAATGTAACGACCTCTCTGATTTACATGTCATTCTCTATTTCCTTCTTGGTCACCGCAAGGCACTCATCAGTTCTGCTTTCCCCTCGGACTCCCAGTGCGCTACGTGCTCTCTCCAATCTCTGCAAATCTCCCCCTTCCCGAGGGAGCCCGACCACTCACAGCAACAGCGATGGTCACAGCGGGAACGGTGGCTGCAGCACGCTGGGCCCCACCAGGAGGTGACTCAGAAACAGTCCGACGCGCTGACTGCAATGAGCTCAGCCTCAGGCTCCAGGCTCAGCCCCACCTGTCTGGGCGGTTGCAGAGAAACCCAGGTCCCTTGGCAACGTGACCGGCAGGTATTAAGATCAGAACCGTGGCTGCCGGTGGTGAAGGACTCTGCTGATGCTAGTGCTCACTCGCCGGCCCTAGGCTGTGTGGACGCAGAACAGCAGGTGGTGTCTGTGAGGTGACCTCGTGTACTGCTGGTGAGAGTGACGGTGGCAGCAGGACACTGGACACACTCACCATGCAGGGCGGTGCATCTCCACTCCAGGAAACTCAGTTTACCAAAAAATGCCAGTTTACTAAGAAATAGAGAGAAGACAGAGGAAAAGAATTGCCGCAGACCTGTTATTTTAACCGTTGAAGCTGAGCCGGGCCTTGGAGACTACCTAAGCCAATGTATTTTCCCCAAATCCTTTTACTTAAAATCCCAAACACGGAGCAGATGAAAGTGAAGAACCATTCCGCAGGCGATTTAAACCTCTAAGGCTTGAAGAAACATTTTCCCCCTCCGGACCTGTCGAGTCATTTCGGCAGGGCTCTGAAGTCCAGAAACACAGCCTGAAACCACTGAACCTTCAAGAAGGTCCTTCCCCCACCCTTGAATGGAGGCCAAGGGGCTCTGACTCCTGGCACGGTGCTCTGTCTGCTTTACTAAGGGACAAGAAGTCAGCACTCACCCCAAGGAGCCTCCCGTCTTTGTTAGGCTGACACACCATCGCTTCTCTTTCTCCAGCCAGAGCCCCCCACCTGCGTACCCCCAGTTCTCAGTGCCGCCCTCCAACTGGGAGCCCCGGACACCCCTGCTCCCTGGCCTCTCTGCACCCTCAAGCTCCCTGTCCACACATCCCCGAAGAGAGGCGCTGCCTGGGTCAAAGGCCGGCACGTGGCTGGTGGGCCTGCAGCGAGGGTCAAGCCCTCCGGGCACCAGAGAGTGGGCTTTCAGGGCCCCGCCCCCCATATTGAGACCCCCCCCCCCCCCCGTGCAGCGCAATGGGCCAACAGCCTTGCACGCGGGGTCTCACTCAGTGGCCTTGCTTACTCTACGGCGGTGGTTCTCAGCCAGGGACAGTAAGTGTGTCCCCGGGGGGTACCTGGCAGTGTTTGGAGACACGTTTGGTTGTCATAACCGGGTGGGGGTTTCTGCTGGGCATTGGTGGGTCGAGGCCAGCGGTGCTGCTGGACCCCCCACCATGCAGAGGGTCGTCCCACACCACCAAGAATCACCTGGCCCCAAGTGTCCACAGTGCTGAGGCTGAGAAGCCTGGTGCTACGGGCCTGTGCGGCTATTCCCACCAGACAGGCTCACCATAGATCATTCAGAGACTGTGCCGCAAAGCCAGGATGTGAACCCAGACATATGTCATGCCACAGATCACACATCCACTGTGCCGCCACGTCCCTGCTTAAACACCATGGATGGCACCACACCGTCCACAGAGAACGGCCAAATGCCCCAGCTGGCCTCCGGGTCCTTTACAGACTGTCCCCTGACTACCTTCTGACAGGTGGCTGGGCCAAACTATCTGCAGAAGCGGGCTTAGCCCCCCTTCCTCCTCTGTGCTCACACCATTCCCTCCAGACACGCATCTATGACCCAGCAGAAATGCCGCCTCCCTCAGAAACTCTCCCCTGCTCCCCTACACCTAAGCCATCAGAACGCTACCTGCATCTACCTGTCTTGTGGCATCTTCGCCCTCTGCATGCCTCCGGTGTACCCCTGTGTCCCGGCCGCACTTTCTCACTTAGTCCCACAGTGACCGCAGGTGGGCTAACGCTCCTTCTATGAACGAGGAAGCCAGTGCTCGGACGACGCAGCGATTTAGCCCAAATCACAGCACCGAGAAGCACGGGGAGTGGTGGGGACCCATCTCTGCTCGCAGAGCCCGCGAGCCTTCCTCGCTGGCAGCAGCAGGACGCGAGCCAGCCTCTGCCCTCGCAGCCAGTCTTGGTGACTGGAGGTGCTGACTTGGGAAGGACGCAGGCTTGCTCGCCGGCCCTCCCCCAGCAGGGGTCCCCCGGCAGGGGTCCCGGGGCAGGGGAAGGAAGCTGACCCACCGTTCGTCAGCAGTCATGTGCTAGGTGATTTACATCATCGGAATCATTTAATTCTCAAAGCAACCCTGTTGGGTAAATAGAATTATTAATTGTTTTTTGTTAATGCCAAAGGATTCTGAGCACTGAGTCTGTTTAAAAGCCTCACTTAAGATCCCAGATGGGGCACCTGTGGAGTCAGCGTTTGAGCCTGTGACAGTCCTCTAAGATTCTTTTTGTCTGTTATGAGGAGGCAGCTTTTGGTTGAGTAAGGGGAGAAAATTTCAGCCATTAGAGCTGTCCAAAAATGAAACAGATTCTTTCTGGCGGTAAGGAGCTCCCTGGATCCTGAGGGCAGCCAACGAACAGGTGGGTGATCACCTGTCAGCCTTCCAGGTGGGGTGGGACAATGGCTGGGTGGAGGTGGAGGATGGGTGTCTCTTCTCTGTGGGAGTTGTCCTCATGGCTGTCCCCGTCGTGTTCTCGTTGGAGGGTGTGGTCCTTGTGCCAGGGTGGCTGAGGCACCGGGCTCTAAAGGGGATGCTGGTGGGCGGCACCTGCTTGGGCCCTTTTCTCTCTCGCGGCAGGGCTGCGGGGGAAGAGCTCAGATTCCGGTCTGGGATCAGAGAGAAGCTGGAGCCTGTTCGTGTCCCTTGTCCAGGCTGCAGGCTGCATCCAAACTCACAGGGCCTCAAGCCTGCCAGTGACTCTGACCCAGTCCCCCTGCTCTCCTTGCAGAGTGCCTGGCTCCTCGTGGGGACAAATGGCTGTTCTCAGGCCACGTCTAAAGTACTCCTGGGTCTCTGGCCAACAAACCGTATTAATACCTTCGACTTCCCACTGCCCATCGCTTTGAAAGCTTCCCGACTCTCAGATCCTAGAACGCAGCCTGGGAAACCCCCATTAGGACTTTCTCTCATCTTGCGGAAGGAAGGAGCCCCCTGGACGCTGCCAGGGGCGCTGTCACTGGTGTGACTGAGGAATTGCAAGCAGGAAGGATGACGCCTAAATTTACATAGTCCATGGGTAAGTGTGAGTGTGTAGTGCTTTTGACTACATCATTTGTTTCTACTGTGAAAAGTAGAGAATAAACTATGTGTATCAACCTGTTACCCTTTGAGTCAAAGATTAAGCCAGGAAACAATATCTGGGAGAAAGATTTACAGGTCTTCTCTCACTCCATCATGTTGTGCTCACGCCCAAGACTCTGACCCCACTATTCACCTCTCCCCGTTCTGTTGAAAGTGGCATCGGGGCCTTTAAGCAGAAAACTCGGAAGAATTAAAAGTGAAACGGGTTATTTGTGGTGCGGCAGGGCCCACTCCATCCTTGGGGCTCTGCCGAGCCATCATCTGCGACTGCGCTGGCCGTGAGGAATGGCGGCCAGTGCTCTCTCTGTTGCGGGCGTCCAGTCACGCCAGGGCAGCCGCTCGCCACGGTCATTCGTAGGAGTGAGCACGAAAGACGAACAGCCTCTGGCAGACGCCTGTGCACTCCGGTTGGCACAGCGTCATGGCCCACATCGTCCTTTGAGCATGTGCCAAACCCACCCGGCAGAAACAAGCAAACCTGTGGGACATTCATCCTCTGTATTCAGTGCCTACGAAAGCGAACAAGTTCATATTTTCTTTGCATTCTAAAAACACTGCATATAGTAATTATGTTTATGATCAATTCAGGAGAAATTATTGAGATCAAGAGCAGAAAATAGTTGCTTGAACTACGGGGTAATAAATCATACCTATTTGCATTCACATAGTGCTTACGATTTACACCTGCTCTCACCTTTCCTTCATTCATGCATTCATTCAACACCCATTATCCCCGTGCACGGGGACCCCCACAATGAATAAGACCCTCACAATGAATAAAGCACTGTGGGCCCTTAGGCACCTTCTTTGGGCATGAATATGCATGTATGCAAATGACCATGAAACAACAGCGAAATTGCAGCCAGTGGGAGGAGCTTGCTTTCTGCCGGCTCTGTGTTAGGCACTGGAGCTATCAAGACACAAAGTTAACAGTGTCTTCCACAGTGCACTGCCCCAGCTGCGTGCCCTGCCCACTCCGCCCAGCCTGGCACAATTTGAGCCCCCCGGTGCATGACCCCTCATGCTCACCGCGTAGGCACACGCCTTACCCAGCCCCGCAGGAGCTCGTAGGCCGTGACACCCAGGGACCACCAGTCGACTGGGTAAGAGTACCCAGGGCCTCCGTCCACGTACACCTGGAACACTTCTGGGGCTGCCAACGACAGGACAAAGAGAACATCATTGGGTGCCACAGCTTATGCAGCCACAACCCCTTAGAGAGGGTCACCAGGATATGAGCCCAGCTTTTATGGACAGTGAGACCTGTACTTGTCCCACTGTGCCACGTGACTCATGCCTCAGTGAGCCAGGAGCTGAGAACAAGCCGCCGGCATCACAGGGAGCCCCCACGCGGCCCCCAGGGCAGAGTACAGACGGTGCCCTCCGGGCGCGGTGGGAGGGGTCTCCTTCGGGCCAGTGAGGGAAAGCCCCCTGGGGAGGTGGATTTGAAGGAGCAGGAATCCCAGTCTGCTGCGAGAACGGGTGGGGCGCACTCAGAGCGAAGAGGAGGAACTGAGCCCCCAAGAGGTTGAGAACCTTGATAAGTGCCACCCTGCTTGTGTCACCAATACCCAGGCCAGGCGTCCCAACAGCCAGGACGCTCAGAACTCTTCGAGCCTGGTGCCTATCGCAGGGACGATTTCATCTTAGCATAGGCGGAGTCTAACAGGAAACACCCAGAGGAGGAAAGTCTGCAGAGGCAGAAGGCAAACTGGAGGTTGCCGGGGGCTGGGGCTGCGAGGCAGGTAACCCACGTGCTCATTCACAGCTTTCCTCTGGGGGTGAAGGCAACGTTCTGGAACCAGGTAGAGGTGTGGCTGCACAACACTGTGAGCGTTCTAAATGCCACTGAATCATTCCCTTTGAAATGGTTAATTTTGGGTTATGTGAATTATACCTTAGTAGAAAAAAATGTGAAGAATGGAGGCCTGAGGCCGGTGGACCCGTGTTCTTCAGAGCCCTGCATTTGTCCTGGGGGCCCCGACCCTGCCCGCTGTCTGAGGGACTGAGCGGGGGGTTAACCTCCTGGCCTTGCCCCCACCTCGCTAGGCCAGGAGTGCATCGTAAGGCCCAATTGTTCACATTGGCTTCCAGGAAAATTTTGTGAAATGTTGATTATTTTCTAGCAAATTAATTTGCAGGCATAATTCCATTTTACAGTTGTCAGAGCAGCCCAAATCTGTCTCGGGAGCCGCAACATGTTGTGATCATAAGCTGTCTCGATTCAGTTTCCCAACTGTCATTCACTCGGCGTGAGACGGGGAGGGCCGATCGGGCAGGAGAGGGGACACACGGCTCGGGCTGCTGAGTCTGCAGCTTCACACGTGGATCCGCCCAGAGGCCGCGTTCCCGCCGCCCTCCAGCGACCCTCTCCGCGTGGGTCGCATTTCACTCTGCACTGGCACCCCGGGCTCTCCTTTCCTCTTCCCAGCAGCCTCGGGGGGACATGGTGTCACGCGACACATTTACAGATGGGGGGTCCAGAGAGGGCCAGCTACGTGAAGGAAGTCACACAGCCAGGAAGTCACACAACACTGACACGCCTTACACATCGGCTGAATTCCTGTTTGAAATAAGGTTTGTGTCAATGTTGCTTTTAGTATAAAAACATACTCAGCGCCACGCAGGGGCAAGACGCAACTAGGATTTGAGGAACTGTCCCCAGGGTTTTTGGCCCTTGAGAAGAAACCGCCTTGGTATGTCGGGGACCAGGAAGACCGCCAGTGAAGTTGGGGTCACTTGCTGGTAACAGGCCACTTACCTGCTCCTTGTAGATTGTGACACAACCCTGGTTCACTTGCAGGGCTGTCCGTGAGGGAACACGCGGCAAGAGCTTCGCAGGCTGCGCTGCCACAGCAAGTGTCCGGACATTAGGCCTTGTTAGCAGGAGTCCAGCTGTCCCTCAACCTCCTCTTGCTCAGTCACGCGTAGCCACCCCGCCATCCCCCTAGTCACCCAAACCAGTAACCTGGGGACCGTCCTCAACTCCATCCTCCTCAGCCTCATGAACTGTCATCTCTGAACCTCGTGGGTTTTGTATTTGCAGCATCTTTTTGTCTCCCCCTTCCTATCTGTCCTAGATCAACCCGACTCCAACGCGGGTGCTCGCACTTGTGCATTAAGCGCCTGGTGAGCACGTTCACCGATTTCCTGGTATGTGCCGGGCGCTGAGCCGGGCTGTTCCGGATCCCACCACCGGGCCCGGAGCTGAGCTGGAACCACGGGGACTTCCTTCCTTATGCCACAGACTGTGCGCCTGGCCTGCTTCCCTCTGTCCCAAGGGTTCTGGGAGACAAGTCACGCCGTGTTTGTCCACGGTCCACGCGTCCCCACGGTGGGACACACCCATGATGGCAGGCGTGGCTGTGCGTGCAGAGGGCTCCCCATAGACCCTCGTCAGGCCGCGCGGCCCAGACCCCATTTGGAACTCAGGGGAGAAGCAGAAGCTGAGTGACTTGCTGCTCTCCTGGCTGCTGTGACCCATCAAGTGGCAAATGTCTGCAGTCCTAGAGAAGGTGACATTCCCTCCTCCCCCACCCACTTGGGGCTGACAGGACATAGACAACATTTATGTCGCAGTCCCTACGCCACCACTGTGACGGCTTTGGTGGCTCAGAATTGCGGTGCCTGGACCTGAGAGACCCGCACAGGTTTGGAGCTGGAGCCAAGGTGACGTCCTTTCACACGGGAGATGAGCGACAGCAGCCGCCACCTGTCAGGGGCTGTGTGAAGGATTCGACGTGTATTTCCTCTTTAATCCTCCCAGCCACATACAGAGATAAGTGCTGTGACGATGTCCGTTTTTCAGATGAGGAAGCAGAGTCTTGAAGGCGTGTCGGGGGCTGAATCACGAAACCCCATAAAAGATTTGTCTAAGTCTTAAGCCCTGGTGCTGTGAATGGGGCCCTGTGTGGAAAAGGGTCTTGGCAGATGTAACCAAGTTAAGAATCTCAAGATAAAACCAACCCGGATTTAGACTGGGCCCTAAACCCAGGGACCGATGTATTCATAAGGAAAAGGAGGAAGAGCGAGGCAGCGGAGATGCCGTGCGCAGACGCAGGCAGACTGCAGCAAGGCAGCCACAAGCCAAGGAAGGCCGGGGGCTGCCAGAAGCCGGGAGGGGCAGGAAGGACCCTCTGTCACAGCCCTTCGAAGGAGTGTGGCCCCGCCGACACCTCGATATTGGACTCCCAGCCTCCAGAATTGTGAGAAAATGAACTTCTGTCGTTTCAAGCCACCCAGTTTGCAGTAATTTGTTTTGCAGCCACAAGACATGAACACAAGGGCTAAGGAACTCGCCAAGGTCACCCAGCCGGCACCACAGCGCAGGGATTGGCAGCTGTTTGCTGACCCCGAGGTCCTTTCTCCTATACGAGGTGATCGGTGCCCTCTGTCCTTCCCTCCCAGGGCCCGGTGCTCAGGCAAGTACACAGAAGGCACCTAATAAATGTGTGTCAATTGGCTCTTTCACCCCGATGCTGTCGGGCTAGGCCAGCTCCTTGGTGTCCGACTCAGAGGAAGAAACAGCTCACGGCCTCTCGGGACGTCAGCGTGGCGGAGGTGAGGGCTCCCTCAGGAACCCTGTCATCCCCTCCTTGTTAGAGCCGGCCACCAGGCTCGAGGAGGAAGAGTGGCTTTCCTCGGCCACCACGTACTGACTCTGGGGTCAAGACTGGAACTCTCGGTCCTGACTCCCAGGTCACAGTGATAGTCACCTGTCAATCCTAGATAATTCTGCCGCCTGATGGCACTTGTACCCACCCTTCCTCTTTGTGCGCACACTGCCGGTGCGACGCCTGGGCTCCGCTCCACGTCCCCTGCGGTGGGCTCCCAACCCAGCCTCAGGTCCCAGCCCCTCTTTCTCCGATCTGTCCTCCTTGCTGAGGGGGGCGTCGGCCTTCCCACACTCAGACTGTGGCATTCCCTGCTACAGACCTTCCCGGCGTGATGGCTGTTTCACACACTGCTCCTTGCAACGCACTGGCCCAGTGCCAGGCTGGCAGGTGCAGGAGAAGAAATGATTCGGAGATCCACCAGGCCTGAGGAGTGATAAGGCTAACCACTCTGTTCTTCCCTGTGGGACTTCTCAGAGCCTTTCGTGTGCCAATGCCCTCCTGGGACTCCCCAAGGGGCCTGACTCAGCAGCAGGCATGGCTTGGAAATGTATTGACTTGATCCTGAAATGTTTTCTCTGTGTCGTTTTTGGTGGAATGCTACAGGGCACCAGGGCTGGGGACCCGCCTGGCCTAGAGGGTGAGTCTGAATTCTGCGGCCCAGCACTCAGGCCCCTCCAGCACCTGCCGGGCGGCCTCCCAAGCTGCCCAGTGCCTCTGCGCTTGCCCACGGCCACCCCTGGTCCCGCCTGCTCATGCTACGTCTGTGCTGCTCCTGACACGCTCTGCGTGTCCCTCTCTCCTCATTCCCCAGGCTGTCTCACAAAAGATGCAGCTCCAGGTTCCCTGCCCCAGGGACCTGCCGTGAGCCATTTACTCCTCAGAATCTCTCTCTGCCGTTATTATTTCCTTAAATTCCCTCCTCTCCATGCTAGATTCGGGGCTACCTCTCTGCCTGCACCCTCTTTTCCTCTCCTGCTGCGGTTTTGCTTATGTGTCTGCCTCTTCTCTCTAGACTCTAAGCACCTTGAGGGAAGGGACTGTCGTGTTCTCCCTGGTGCCTCATGCCTTGCCTAGTACCAAGAAGACCTGTAAGAAAAGTTTGTTGATTGACTAAATGAATGAACGATCATATTAATAATAAAAATAGCACACATGCGTATGGCCCTTGCTATGTATCAAGCACTGTTCTAAGCTGCTAATAAAAATAGCTAATCCTTAAGAAGAATCTGCTATGTGCCAAGTCTTGTGTTAAGAGCTTAACAGTATTAACTCATCTTCTGAGTTATGGAATCTGAGCCAGCCTCTCTCGATTCTCACCAAGGAAGATCCCAGCTGCTCTGGGCCAACACCACTGAGGCCAAGACGGATCCCTGGGGCACAGTGTGATGAGGCAGCCCCAAGGGGAGAGTCCTGGCTTGCTAGGACAGTAAGTGACAAACCGAGCAGATAATCAGAGTAGGCTATGGAGGTGTCCAACAGGTTGTCCAGAGTCCAAGGTCTGGGTGCACCTGCGTGGGTTATGGTTGAATGAAGTTCTGCAAGGCCTTCCAGAAAAAAAGAAAAAACCTAAAACCTCTTCTAATCCCTGGTGGGGGAACTAGCAGCCCCGGATTTATTTTGTCAGCTGTTGGAAATGCCACCTGTAGCCATCACCGTCATGTACATAGCATTTGTGTGGGGCTTCATCAAGCACAAAGATTCCGGCATATGTCACCCCTTCCGTCCTTGAAGCACGCAGGGCCACCGAGGAAGAGACTGAGGCCCACGGAGGCTACGGGACACATTCGGGCCATGAGACAGTGCGCGCAAGAGCCTAGACCGGAGCACCTTTCTCACGCTTCATCAATAGAACTGCTCCATTATGATTATGAGCAGCATCCTTATTGGCAACACCAATAGCTACATCATTAACGCGGCCATTTACTGGGCACCAGCAATGCGCCAGCAGTTCTTCAGGATTCTCTACGTATGTCATTCACTCCTGAGAAAAGCTAGTGTTGACGGAGCACTGCCAGACGCCAGGCACTGTGCCGAGTGCCACCTGCACTGCGTCGCTTCAAGGTGAGTGCTATTACTGCCTCCGTTTCAGGAGAGGGGCTTGGGGAGAGTACGTGCCACGCCCAGGGGGACACGGCCACCGAGGCTCACAACCTTACTGCAGCCCAGGCCTGCTCCCTCCTCCAGAGTCAACCAGAGTGACGATCAGAACCTGGCTCTGTCTCCTTTAAAGCCCACACGATTTCCACCAAATTCTGCTATCTTTATGTATGTGCTGAAAATAAAAATCATATATCATAATATATATACACACAAAAAAAATAAACTATGTTTTATATTCCAAAATCTCTCCGTGGTCAATGTGTTAAGTCTACTAATTTAATTGGAAACCAAATCAAGAGCATTTATGAAGATCCAGGAACTTCATGTTTGAGGAAATGAGGGTTTCAACATAACCCAAAAGAAAAAAAAAGTGGGTTCACCATTAGCATGCATATAAATGATGAATAAAAGTGATTTAAAATCCCGTGGAAACTGGCTCTTGAATCACATTCCCTGACGGTGCCTGTTTTCCTCCCTGCTGCCTGCCGAGGGCTGTCGCCGTGCCGGCTGCATGTTGCCGCTCTGGGGGTTCTCGTGGGCCTGTGAATCCACTGGGTGGACACCAGGCACCGCGGAACCCTCGCTGCCCCCAGCGTGGCCCAGTGGCGTAGCAAGATCAGCCTCGCCTCCCGCTAGCCATCTCTGCCGGCAGCTGAGCACTTCTGCCTATGCAGGTTTGACATGGAAAGTGGGTTTGGATTCCAAAGAGCAGCAGGGCATCACATAATTGGCCTTCCAGGAATGCAAGAACATGGGGCATCACATGACAGAGCCTGCCTTTCTTCCCATCAGAAACGTAAATGTGCTTTTGGTGGGATTTGCCCCCTACACTAACCACACAGAGTTTACTTCCTTATTAGACTAAAAATATGAAAAACATACAATAACCCCCCAAGTTGTAATTATGAGCTTGCTGCTTTAGCTCCATGACTGTTGCTGAGGCTTCGATAGCTTCAGTGGAGCGCGAAATGCTACTCAGCATCCAGTCCAGGAGCTGGCGGGCGTCCAGGATTTGTTTCTACAGGTGAGGGCTCCCTTCTTGGCTGGGAACAGAGAGTGCCCACAATTCAGCCTGGAAGGAACCTTCAGGGGACATTCCTTCTTTCCCAGATTTCATAGATAAGGAAGCCAAGTCCTAGTGGAGGGGTTACAGGATGTCTGGCCAGCCGGGACTAGAACCCAGGTCTCCTGCTCATGGATGCTTTCTTCAAGGCAAGACCAAGACCTGCCGCAGGACGGCCTGAACTGTGCACCTGGACATCTCTACCTAAAGGTCCACGGGCGCTACTCAGCCTGTCCAAACCCAACTCCTGCCTTTCAAATGGCCCCTTCTCCTGGGTTCTCAATTGCAGCCAATGGTTTGCTCAGTTGCACAGTTAGAAACCTGGGAGGCATCTTGGACTGTATTCCTCTTTCGGCCTCTGTTTCTGATCATTCCATTGGTCCCCAAGACTCATCATTTTTCCTTTCCAGAAACTTCCCCTCTGTGCTCTACTCTGGTCCTTTTTCATCTCTGTCTGGTCTCGGGCCAGGTCCCTCCCCCCACCTGCCTGCCTCCAGCCTGGTTTCTTTAACCCCACCTCCACCTGCCCTGTCGGACCTCCCTAGGTCAGCCGGATCGATGGAACGTCGACATGTAGAGGCGGCAACTGCCCAGCCTGCGGCTGAACCCCAGTGCCCATGTTTAGTGGCACAAGGGCTGGGGTGAGCCGCTGAGCCTTTTATTTGTGCCTCAGTTTCCTCATCCATAAAAGGAATAACAATAGCTGCTATATAATGTCACTGTGAAGAGAAAGTGGAGTTGTGTGTATATTTTTATTGAGCATATAGTAAGTGCTCAATAAATGTGGTCTAATATTATCATTGTTGTGTTATTATTCACATGTTTAAATCACTTGCTTAAAATCATTCCAAGTTTTCCTATTTACTGTAGAATAAAGTTCAAACTCCTTGGCATAAAAACTTCCTAAAGATTCACCCCAATTGACCTCATAGCCTCATATTAAGCCACTGTCCTCATTGCACTCATGTAAAAACCTCAAAGAATAGGACACACTCTATTTTTAATCTTCTATCACTTGCCTAATAACCTTTACCCTGTTTTTCATACTCATGAACTCCTATTTATACTTCAAGACCCAGACGAAATTTCACTCCTCCGTGGACTATTCATCAAGTCCCTTGCTGTTCCTCTGTTTCTCTCTTTCACCCTGTCCTTGCCAAGCACATCGATCTACACTCTGAATTCTCACCAAACCCTTGCTCATTCCTCCCTTGCAGCACTGCTTTAGCATGCTGTATTTTATTAATCATTCATGGTATACATGCCCCCCTTCCTCACTGGGTGGTGACTCTCTGCAGGTGGGAACACGACTAAGCCAGACTCAGATCCTCAGGGATTAGCATGGGGCTGGTCTCGAAGTAGGTGCTCACAGTGGCAAAGAAGTTGAAGTCACAAAGTCCTGGCTTCACGTCTCAATAGTTACTCCGCTTGTTATTTGTCATTGGGCAGGCATTTAACCTCTGAGTAAGTCTCATGTTCTGTGGCGTAATAATAACTCCTACATCATATATGTGATAACATATGTGTTGTATTTAGTTCAGGGACAGACACAAAGCAAGTTCTCAACAGATGTGCGCTAGTTTTTATGAGATCAATTCATTATGGAACAGGCAATGACATGCATGCATGAGCGAAAGCCAAGGTCCATGTTGTGCACGGTCCCCGGATGGTTTGAAAGCCCCGTCACAATCCTCTGGACAAGGCTGTGGGAAGTGGAGACGAGCAGCAAGCACGTCCGGACCCTCTGGATCTCTTGGGGGTAATTTATATTCCCTTGGCTCTTGGCCAGATGAACCCCGGTGCCACACACTTTGGTATTGTTTGAGATAACACGAAGCCACCACATCAGTCTGATATTTTCTAGTTTTGAGGGGATGCTAGTAGCATTAATAGCAATGGAAAACTCATTCCATTGCCGTATGTAAGAAACTGCTCGGCTGTTGGCCCTGTCAGGATTTCATAGGCCTGCACCGGAAGAGGGAGAGCAGAGGAAGTTTAACTGGCTACCGAGCAAACCGGGAAGCTCTGATGAGAGCAGAAACAGATCACGTGGCCGTACCAGAAACCTACTTCACGCTCAGTGTGTAGGATTCCACTAATAAATTTTTTCTAGAAAGACTTTGCTGCGGTCACACTAGTTTTCCTTTGGTTCTTTCTATGGGCCAAGCTCCGTTCTGCCTCAGGGCCTTGGCAATTGCAGTTCCATCTCCCAGCAACGCTTTTCCTTCCCTTTTTGCTGAGCAATGCCTACTCATCCTTTAGGGCCCAGGTGGAAAGTTACCTTTGAACCCTCCGATCTAATTCATCTGCCCCATCATTATCTCTCTTTCCCATCATCATTCTTACAAAGATTTCAAACAATTCTGCTTTATTTAAAATGTAGGAATTGTAGTGTCACACCTAGTCTAGCAATAAGAAAAAGCTAGACAATCTTTAAAATCATAACTTTTCTTGAATCTGACTAGCTTGAAATCTAAAGAAATCCAGGGGCTTTCAAGAATAGATAGGGCTGTGAATATTGGCTTACCTTGGGGATGAAATGGGGGAAAAATAGGGCTGCTATGGAAGATGGTAAGATTTTAGCTAAAATTTGGAATCCCTCAAGAGAATGATACTATCTAAATGAACGTTTCTAACAGCATCAGATGCTATTTGGAAGTTCATCCAGGGTTTCCCACAGTGACCATGTAAAATGCACTGATTCTAACTCTGTCCACTAGTTAGAACGTCATTCTTCATGAAAACTTCCAAAAGTCTCTACTAAAACTAGAAAAAAATTAGCCAGGCAACTAAAAATAGAAAAAATTAGCCAGGCGTGGTGGTGCCTGTAGTCCCAGCTACTCAGGAGGCTGAGGCAGGAGGATCGCTTGAGCCCAGGAGTTTGAGGTTGCTGTGAGCTAGGCTGACGCCACGGCACTCTAGCCTGGGCAACAGAGTGAGACTCTGTCTCAAAAAAAAGTCAGGTTCAAAAAGCTATATCCAACAGACGTGATGGGAGGGGCAAGATGGCAGACGAGAAAAACCGCCAGCCAGAGTCTCTGCAAGAAGACAGATTTTTAGAACAAAGTGAAAAAAAATAAACAGGCGGACAAACATAGATCAGACGAGGGTCAGAAGGGAGAGTGCCCGAAACTACAGGAGACTCCACAGGAAGAGGCTGCGGAGAACTGGAAGGAGAAAGGCCCCCGAGAGGCTTGGAGACCAGCAACAAGGGTAGGTGGAGCAGCTACATTTCCCCTCCCTTGTGTTTTGGACTGTGGGTGGGCTCCTGAGCGGAGAGACCTGCCCACTCCAGCCCAGAGACGGCCACCGCCAGTGAGCTGTGAGCCTCTTGCGGACGGGGCACCAGGCTCCCAGCTCCCTCGGGGCACCTTCTGGTCCACAGACGTGAGCCCATCGGCAGGCGCCATATTGCTTCATTCTCCCCTCCCCTTTCCCTACTGGCAGCTGCCAAGAGAGACAATGTAGCCACCACTCGGAGGCATCTGCAGGGAATGGTACCTTTCGTTTTGGGGACCTACAGCAGACTGAGGAGTACTGAGATTGTGAACTCCCTACCCACCCAGCCTCCCAGGTGCTGCTTGCCTGGTGACTCCAGGAGAGCGGGGCAAATCCCGAGGCAGAGAGACATCAATCCAGCTTGGGCACCCCGTAGGTGACTGGAGACCAGCACTCCTCTCCCTGGAAGGGTCAAGGATTGATCTCCAGGGCCCAGGGGACAGGCCTGCAGACCAGATCCCGTACACCCAGGTTTCGCATTGCCCTGGGGCACAGAAGGGATATTTGTGAATGACCCTACTGAGTGTGTGTGCCTTCAGGGGCAGACCAGGGTGGCTGAGGGGCACCCCTCCTCTCACAGGAAGGCCGGGCTGCGATCCTGGGCAGGGAACCTCCTGGCCTGTGTGACAGCCAGGGAAGATCCACTGGCTTGAGGTCCTGCCTGCTGGCAGAGGCCTGGGAGAAACTGTGGAATAGCGGAGCGTGGAAAGGAGCAAGGCCGGCTCCAGACTACAGGTCTCGGACAGCCCCACCCCCCCACACAGACTTTCCTACTGAGAGGGACCACTCCAGCCCCTCCCTGGCAGCTTTGCCCAGAAGCAGAGAAAAGACCTTTGACCCCAGCTAACAGCATTTGTGGAGCTTGAGGGCAGGCTCACCCAACCCAGCTCTGCCCAGCCTCACTCCCCCACCTGGCCCCACTGAGGTGCAGAATAAGGACACACCTGGAAGTCCCAGGGCCACACCCACCACCGGAGGCACTAAAATGCCTCTCCAGAGGAATAAGAGCTGGTTACAAGACACAAAAACAACACTGCAGCCTGCTCCTCCCAGCAAACTCCACCTACTGACAGGGAGGTCATTCTGCACACCCTTTTACTGCATCTACTGACTCATCATAAAGGGTGTGGTCGAATCTCACCCACAAACACTACCTACTGGCTCAGAGACTAAACAGGGCATGTTATTATCGATATGAAAATCTAAAGGTAAGAAGCAACAGCTGATCCAGACGGGAAGGAATCAGTGAAAGAACTCTGGAAGTATGAAGAATCAAACGGAAAGCACACCCCCAAAGGGGGACACTGGCTCTCTAGCAATGGACATCAACCAGATTCAGAACACTAAAATGACAGAAGAAGAATTTCAAACATGGATTGTAAGAAAACTCAATGTTATGCAAGAAAAAATGGATAACCAACACAAAGAAACCACAAAAAAAAAAAAAAAAATCCAGGACTTCGAAGAAAAATTCACTAAAGAAATTGAAATATTAAAGAAAATCAAACTGAACTCCTGGAAATGAAGAATTTATTCAGGGAATTACAAAACACAGTGGAAAGCCTAAAGAGCAGGGTAGATCAAACAGAAGAGAGAATCTCAGACATCGAAGATAACACCTTGCAATTGAATAAGTCAGTCACAGAGCTAGATCAAAGAAATAAGAGAAAAAATAAGAGTATGCAGGAAATGTGGGAATATGTGAAGAAGCCTAACTTGAGTGTTATGGGCATTCCTGAGGGTGAACAAGATAATACTCAAGTGTTGGATAAGCTATTTGAAGATATAATTGAGGAAAATTTCCCAGGCCTTGCTAAAAATCTGGATATACAAGTACAAGAAGCCCAAAGGACCTCAGGGAGATTCATTGCAAATAGGAAGCCACCACGTCATACAGTCATCAGACTGACTAAAATATCCACTAAAGAGGCCCTTCTTTGAGCTGTAAGTTGAAAGAAACAAGTAACAAAGAAAGGAAAGCCCATCCAAATAATGCGAGATTTCTCAACTGAAACCTTACAAGCAAGAAGAGACTGGGGCCCCATTCTCACTCTTTTGAAACAGAATAATGCCCAGCCTAGAATCTTGTACCCTGCAAACCTAAGTTTCGTATACAAAGGAGAAATTAAGACATTCTCAGATAAACAAAGACTGAGGGAATTCACCAAGACAAGATCAGCCCTCCAAGAAATACTCAAAACAGAGTTGCACATGGACCAGCACAAGAAACACTCACAAATGTAAAACTACTCAAAAGCTAAAGATCAAAGGCCAGATACCACAATGGCTCAAGAGAGAAAACATAGCAATGAAGTTCTACCCAACAGGATGAACAGAAATCTGCTCCACCTATCAGTTCTCTCAATAAATGTGAATGGCTTGAACTCCCCACTGAAGAAACATAGGCTGTCCCAATGTATAAAAAAATACAAGCCAAGTATCTGCTGTCTCCAGGAAACTCATCTAACCTGCAAGGATGCATTTATACTGAAAATAAAGGGGTGGAAATCGATATTTCAAGCAATGGAAGCCAAAAGAAGGCTGGTGTGGCAGTTTTAATTTCAGATAACTTAGTTTTTAAATCAAGAAAAGTAATGAAAGACAAAGATGGTCACTATTTAATGGTGAAGGGTACAATTCAACAAGAAGACATAACTACACTTAATGTGTATGCACCCAACTTAGGTGCACCCAGATTCACAAAGCAAACCCTACTTGATCTAAATGAAATGATAAACAGCAACACCATAATAGCTGGAGACTTCAACACCCTGCTGACAGCACAGGACAGATCCTCCAAACAGAAAATAAACAAAGAATTAATGGACTTAAACTAAGCATTAGAACAAATGGGCCTGACTGACATTTACAGGACATTCTATCCAAAATCAACTGAATATACATTCTTCTCACCAGCTCATGGGACATTCTCTAAGATTGACCACATCCTAGGACACAAAGCATGTCTTAAAAAATTAAAAAAAAAAATAGAAATTTTACCATGCATCTTCTCAGATCACAGTGGAATAAAAGTAGAGATCAACCCTAACAGAAATTCTCATTTCTACTCAAAATCATGGAAGCTAAACAACCTTCTCCTGAATGATTATTTTATAAATGAGGAAATCAAGATGCAAATCAAAAGATTCTTTGAACTAAATGACAAAGGAGACACAAGTTATCAAAATCTGTGGGACACAGCTAAAGCAGTCCTGAGAGGAAAGTTTATTTCCATAAATGCCTATATCCAAAAGACAGAAAATTTACAAATAGACAACCTAATAGACTCAAAGAGCTGGAGAAAGAAGAAAAGACTGACCCCAAACCCAGCAGAAGGAGTGAAATTAATAAGATCAAATCAGAACTAAATGAAATGGACAACAGGAAAACTATATGGGAGATTAATAAAAAAGAGTTGGTTCTTTGAAAAGATAAACAAAATTGACACACCTTTGGCTAGACTAAGAGCAGAAAAGAAAAATCTCTAATAAGCTCCATCGGGAACATGAAAGGAGAAATTACAACTGATGCCACGGAGATACAAGATATCATCTATGAATTCTACAAAAACCTTTATGCACACAAACTGGAAAATGTGGAGGAAATGGACAAATTTTTAGAAACACACAGCCTCCTTAGGCTCAACCAGGAAGAAATAGAATTCCTGAACAGACCAATATGAAGAACTGAAATCAAAACAGCAATAAAAAACCTTCCCAAAAAGAAAAGCCCCAGACCAGATGGTTTCACACTGGAATTTTACCATACCTACAAAGAAGAACTGGTGCCTATCCTATAAAAGTTATTCCACAACATCGAGAAGGATGGAATCCTCCCCAACACATTTTATGAAGCCAACATAATCCTGATACCAAAACCAGAAAGGACGCACCAATAAAAGAAGGCTACAGACCAATATCCCTTATGAATATAGATGCAAAAGTTCTCAATAAAATCCTAGCAAATTGAATCCAGGTGCTTATCAAGAAAATAATCCATCACGACCAAGTGGGCTTCATCTCAGAGATGCAGGGATGATTCAATATACGCAAATCTATAAATGTAATTCACCACATAAATAGAAGCAAAAACAAAGACCACATGATCCTCTCAATAGACACAGAAAAAGCATTTGACAGAATTCAACACCCTTTTATGAAAAAAATGCTTAACAAAATAGGCATAGACCGGGCCTACCTAAAAATGGTACAAGCCATATATGACAAACCCACAGCCAATATCATACTCAATGGGGAAAAATTGAAAGCATTCCCACTTATAACTGGCACCAGTCAAGGTTGCCCATTGTCCCCACTGCTATTCAACATAGTGCTGGAAGTCCTTGCGAGAGCAATCAGGCAAAAGAGCAGAATCAAGGGTGTCCAAATGGGGACAGAAGAGATCAAACTCTCACTCTTTGCTGATGATATGATATCATATCTAGAAAACCCCAAGGATTCAACCAAGAGACTCCTGGAATTGATAAATTAATTCAGTAAAGTCTCAGGATACAAAATCAACACACACAAATCAGAAGCATTCATATATGCCAATCACAATCAAACTGAGAACCAAATCAAAGACTCAATACCCTTCACAATAGAAACAAAGAAAATAAAGTACCTAGGAATATATTTAACTAAGGAGGTAAAAGGCCTCTACAGGGAGAACTATGAAACACTGAGGAAGGAAATCCCAGAGCACGTAAACAGGTGGAAAACCATACCATGATTGTGGATCAGAAGAATCGACATTGTTAAAATGTCTATACTACCCAAAGTCATCTACAGATTCAATGCAATCCTTATTAAATTACCAACATCATTTTTCACAGATATAGAAAAAATAATTTTATGCTTTGTATGGAACCAGAGAAGACCCCGTTTAGCAAAAGCAATTTTAGACAATAAGAACAAAATGGGAGGTATTAATTTACCAGACTTCAAACTATACTACAAGGCTGTGGTTATGAAATCAGCTTGGTATTGGCACAAGAACAGGGACACAGACCAGTGGGACAGAACTGATAATCCAGATATAAAACCATCCTCATATAGCCATCTAATCTTTGACAAAGTAGACAAAAACATACACTGGGTAAAAGAATCCTTATTTAATAAATGGTGCTGGGAAAACTGGATAGACACATGTAGAAGACTGAAACAGGACACATACCTTTCACCTCTCACAAAAATCAAACCACGGTGGATAACAGACTTAAAGCTAAGGCATGAAACTATTAGAATTCTAGAAGAAAATGTGGGAAAAACTCTTATAGACATTGGCCTAAGCAAAGAATTTATGAGGAAGACCCCAAAGGCAAACACAGCGACAACAAAAATAAATAAATGGGATCTGATTAAATTAAAAAGCTTCTGTCGAGCCAAAGAAACTGTCATGAGAGCAAACAGACAACCTACAGAATGGGAAAAAATTTTCGCATGCTACACATCTGATAAAGGGCTCATAACTAGAATCTAGTTAGAATTCTGAAAATCAGCAAGAAAAAAAATCAAACAACCCTATAAAAACGTGTGCAAAGGACATGAATAGAAATTTTTTAAAAGAAGACAGAAGAATGGCCAACAAACATATGAAAAAATGCTCAACATCTCTAATCATCAGGGAAATGCTAATCAAAAGCACAATGAGGTACCACTTAACTCCAGTGAGAATGGCCTTTATCAAAAAGTCCCAAAACAATAAATTTTGGCATGGATGTGGAGAGACAGGAACACTCATACATTGCTGGTAGGACTGCAAACTAGTGCAACCTCTGTGGAAAACAATATAGAAATACTTTAAACAGATACAAGTAGACCTACCATTTGATCCAGCAATCCCATTATTGGGGCATCTACCCAAAAGAATAAAAGACATTCTATAAAAAAGACATCTGCACCCGAATGTTTATAGCAGCACAATTCACAATTGCAAAGATGTGGAAACAACCCAAGCGCCCATCAATACGTGAGTGGATTAATAAAATGTGGTATATGTATACCATGGAGTACTACTCAGCTATAACAAACAATGATGACATAGCACCTCTTGTATTTTCCTGGATTGAGCTGGAACCCATTCTACTAAGTGAAGTATCCCAAGAATGGAAAAATAAGCACCACATGTACTCACCATCACATTGGTTTCACTGATCATCACCTAAGAGCACATTTAGGAACAACATTAATCGGGTGTTGGTAGATGTCGGTGGGGGGGAGGGGATGGGTGTATACATACATAATGAGTGTGATCCGCACCGTCTAGGGGATGGACATGCTTGAAGCTCTGATTCGGGGTGGGGGCAAGGGCAATATATGTAACCTAAACTTTTGTAACCCCATAATATGCTGAAATTAAAAAAAAAACAAAAAAAACCCCAAAAAGCTTATATCCAATATGATTTGATTTATATGACTCTTTGGAGTAGGCAAAATCATAGGGGGAGAAAAATCCATCACTGATTGCCAGAAAAATCCATCACTGACTGGGAAGGAGGGAATTTTTTTGGAGAGGTGAAGTAACTGTTCTATATCTCTATGGTGGTGGTGTTTATAAGACTGTATTTGTCTGAATTCATAGAACTACACACTAAAAGAGTACGTTTTAAGTATGAAAGTTATTCATCAAAAATAAGCATCTCAAACTACATATTTATCAGTTTGGTGATTTTTAGTGACTGTCTTCTTCTCAAACACTCAAAGCAATGAGGGCAGGAATACTGTTTTATTCACAGATGCATTTCAGTTCGCAGAACACTACCTAGAACATAGAAGGTGCTCAATAAATCTCTGTCGAATGAATGAATGGCTCTCAGAAAAGATAACGGGGGCAGTGCAGCCTCGCTGCCCTGGGGCTGAATGCTGGCTCTACTATGCTTTCTGGGACATTTGTGGGCAGCAAACTTCACTTTCCTTAGTCCCTATCATTTCTGCGAGGAGTGCATGGGGTCACGTGGACGCCCCGTCACCTCCTGCGTGCTCACTGCGGCATCCCTGGGGAACAGCCCTGATCTCTGGCAGTCAGTGTTTCTGGAGTGTTCATCATGCTAAGCACTTTATGTGCATTACGTCTGGTAATGAGATTCACCCAAGTCCACGCAGCCCCTACGTGGAAGATACCCAGCTTGCTCCACACGGAAGCCCACACGTCACCTGGACCCATCGCTGGCGAGCCTGGCCCCTAATGCTTTCTTGCTACCTGTTCGTCTCTCCAAGGTCACCCATGAGGCTCTGATCCCAGAGTCCGATCACCACAGTCTCCAGCACCGAACCTTCCTCTGGTTCCCTAGGCTGTCACCACGGCACTCAAGACCCCCACGCCTTGGCCTGACCCATTTCTCCCTCCCCACCTCCTCTCGTTCTATAAGACGTAAAACAAGGGAACTGCTCTGTTGTCCGTGCACACAATGCTGTTTCACTCCTCTGTGTTTGCCCTGGCTGCTCCCTCTGCCTAAATGTCCTCTCCCTATTGTTACCGAACAGAGCATGCCCTTGAAGTGTAACTCAGATTGCCCCGTTCTCCAGGAGTCTGTCTCAAAACTGTCCAAAAGAGTTTATCTCCCTCTCTTCGTGCCAGCACCTGCCCCTTCCTGGTGCTAGGCTTCTGCCCCACCTCAGCGGGATCCGCACACAGCCACGTTCACCGCCTGTCTGCCCACCAGCTGCTGAGCTCCTGGGCACAGGCGGACTTCATTCGCCGCTGCAGCCCCAGTGCCTAACCCTGAGCCCTGCGGCTCCCAGACGCCCTGAAAATGTTTGCGGAACCAGCGCCCTGCTCTTCATTTCTCCTCAAATTAATACACTCTGAAGCCAGGGGTGGTTGCTGGAACATTTCTGACTTCTAATCTGGCACATTTTAGAAAGATTTTTTTCTCTCCAATTGTGAATTCCATCTGCTCTTTTAATTAATGAAAATTCAGTTCTATGCAAATGTTTCTTTCGGGATCATCCTTTGTGAGCCACCTTTGGGAGCTTACTCATCAGACCGTTCCCTGAATCTGTGTTTGGAACCTTCTGGGAACTTGTTATTGGATCTTTGAACTGAGTAGCTCAAGTGAATGAAATCAACGAACCTGCCACTTGGCATTAGGAATTTACAGCCCTGGGAACTGCGGGGTTTGACTTTGTCGAAAGAGCTCCCTTAACCCCATCTTCCGCTCTAAGCTCCCATGCCTGGCACGGTTCCCTTACAGTAATAGGTAACGGATGAAAATACATCTACTTGGAAAATCAGCTGTGTCCTCTACAGCGCGTAAACATCTCTGCTGCACATTTGTTCATTAATTCAGGCCCGAAACGTCTCTAATTAGAAAGACGCCAGAAACTCTGACTGTTACGTGTAGCTGGGACTGATTCTCGGTCTGAGAAATACGGCTTTATGGCACAGGAGCTCAGGGTCAGAAAGGCAGCTTGGCGTAGTGGTGAAAGCCTGGACTTCAGATCCAAATAGACTTGGCTTCGAACTCTGGCTCCTTCACACACCGGCTGTGTGACCCTGGGCAGCCTAACTAGCCTCTCTGGACCTCAGGTTTCTCATACATAAAAGAGACATCAAAACCTCTCACAAATCTGAGGATGAAATGTGAAGACAGGCATGTAGTAGGGTCCCCATCCGTGTCGGGTGTCTCGTCCCTTTTGAAGGTGGGGCTGCCGTGGAGCGTGGCCGGCTGGGTCACCGCTGCTCTGCTTTCTGAAGAGCCGGGCCAGAGCTGCCTGGGACGGCTGGGGCTCCGGGAGCGAGGCTGAGGGAGCCGTGTGCCCTCTCCGAGGCGGGCCCCAGCAGTCTGGCAGGCACGGCCTCAAGGACAGGGTGGATGGGGCAAAGCTGGCAGAAAACCGCCTTGAATTTCTCCAGTGGCCCAGGGTCTACATTCCCTGAGGTCAGTGTGCTTTTTGGGAACATTCTAAAGGCGGTTGGAACTGATTTACAGGATTACAGGGGAAGCTCCACCCTCAGGGGACGGCTCCCTCAGCTCCTCTCCGGGCGCCTGGGGAACACCTGGGTGGTCTGAGGCCCCGCAGACACCTCACGTCCAAACTCACCCCTCTGCCACCCCGCGAACCTGCTGCTCTTGCTGGGGCCCCACAGCAAACACCACGTGACCTACTCTGCTGTGCCATCCAGAGCCCTGGGGGGACCTGACCACCTCCTCTGGCCACTGTCCGTCCCCTGGGCCGCTGACTCCTGCCCATTCGGCCTCTCTCCTGCGTCCTACGGCAGTGACCTCCTTGGCCAGACTCGCCCCAGCTCTGGCTGCTGCTGAAAAGGGATTTAACAAAGGTTAAAAAGAAATGCCTTATTGGACTCTTTTTTCCAGCCTCTCAAGGGGACTATTTTCAAGTGAATAGACTCGCTTGTGTGTGTATCTGCTGGTATAAATATTTTTGCTAAAGGGTCATCCCTGTCACGGAGGCCAGGTTAGAAGTACTTCAGGGTTTGGTTTTTGGAGTCACGCTGACCTGGGTCTGACTGTCACCAATAACGTCAACTTAGCAAGTCACCCAACCTCTCCAAGCCCCAGTTCCCTTCACTCTAAATGGAGGTACAGAAATGTGTCTCCCTCGGCCTATGGCGGTGACTGAAGCTGTGGACGGGAGCACTTAGCTCAGTGCCTGACCCGGACCCACCACCGGAAGCAGCTTGTCTGGTGTTTTTACCTTCACAGGGGTTTACTGCCAAGCCTCATTTATTTAATTCATTGAATAAGTTAAAATTAATGCCATAAATAGTGGATTCTGGGGAGACGATGGCATACATTTGAATGTCCACAAATCTGCACAGAAAAACAGAGAAAATAGATAGCTAAACCAAAAGCCCATGGATGCCTTTACTACAAAACTAAGTTGTCCCCTCCAAATGCAAGTGACTGGGAAAAAAGACACACCAGTGACAAGACCTCCGCAACAGTGATTTCTATCCAGGAAGAAACAGAAGCAACAAAGCAGCATGTTGTGGACAAGAGCACAAAGATCTCCAAAACAGCTGGCAGCTATTCACCAGGAAGCACAGCTGACCTGTTTGAGAACAGGTGCTGAAACTGTGAGGCGTCTGTCTGACACAGCCGCAGGGAGCCAAGAGGCCCCTGACCAGCTCTGAAGGAGGCAGGGCGGGCTGGGACGTCAAAACCCTTCCATCGATTGGGCCACGGCTCCTGCCCGGAAAGAGCCCCAAAGAGTAGAACCAAAAGGGAGCAGGACAGGGCCCCACAGACAAAGGGAGGATCAGGTCCCCAGACGAGGGAGAGCGGAACCAGGAGCCTCAGAGAGCAAGCTGCCTTCGAGTTCCACGCTTCACCACAACAGCAGTGGAGAAAGGTCTGCTTGGTTAGGAGAGCTACCCCGAACCACACCGGCCTCTGAAAGTTCAGGAAAACAAATTTCACATAAAAGTGAGCAACATAAACGTATCAAAGTCAAATTCCATACAAAGGTGTTACAAGAAATAGGAGTATAAAGAGCAGAATAACACGAAGACAGTGAAAACACCCCAGAAAGATGTGCTAATAAAACAGATCGAAGCTGTAACCTACTGTTTCAAGAGTTAGAAGACACCATTGTGGGCTGTTTCCTGAATGGCCTCTCGTGAATCGAGCCTTCTGGAGGCCATGCCGAGGATGGTCCCCTCCTCCGTGGTGGCCGTGTGGCTTGCCTGGGCTGAATGAACATCAGGAAGTGTGATGCAGGCAGAATCTTGGTAAGCATAGGGGACTGGCTGTTCCATCTCGAAACCATGTGAAACTAGGGGCTCACTGTGGCCCCCTTGTGAAGGAAGCCCAAGCAGAGAGAGCGGCCTGTCCAACCCAGCTGTCCCAGCTGAGCCCAGCCCCCGGGGGGCTGCCAGCTGGAAGCAGCTGCGTCCGGGGGCCCAGCCCAAGTTGGCGGAAGAACCACCCCATCAACCCACAGAACTGTGGGAACCAGAGCACTGTTGCTGTTCTAGGCCACCAAGCTTCGACCTGGTTTCTTACACAGAAACTGACAAACAATACAGGCATTGAGAATTAATAAGGAATAAAGACATTAAGAACATTGTACAAGATGTAAAAGAACAACATAACTTAGAATAAAAATTTCAGAAATCAGGCTAGAGAGCTCAGGAAAGAATTACAAAGAGAAAATTGCTTCAGAAATGAAGACTTCACTAGAAAACACACAGAGAAAATACGCACAACGGATGATGCCTTGAGGGAAAGAAAGGCAGCGACGAGGACATTTTCAAAGAAGTGAAGGAAGAGGTGATAAAGATTTGAGAGAAAGTGACAAACGTTGAGGTTTGGCACAGAAGGTCCAACGTTCAGAAAACGGGCTCCTCAGCAAAGAATGGAAAGCCGGAGAGTAGACTGCGTACTGAAAATGATGACACGCCCACCAAAATTCCTGATGGAAAACCAGTTTGAAACACACCTTGACAGAGCCCTGGGTAACTGAGAACGTAGACCCAGAATGACCAACGCACGTTACATTCTGGCAACGCTACTGGACTTCAGTGGAAGGGAAAATACTTGTCTTATTTGCCCCGTCCCAAGCCTAAGCTGAGGCTTTCTGGCTGGGCAGGCGCCCTCTACAAAACCCAGGGAGGGAGCGTGTTCCCAGCAGGGGAGATGGTTTGGAAAAGGCCCGAGCTTCGCGGGAGCGTGGCACATACTGGGAGCCGGTGGACCCCGGCGTGTGAGAGGGTGGCAGCTGCAACAGGAGTGGGACGACTCTCAGGCACCGGGGCTGAGCACACCAAGAGGGCCTGGAGCACTCACCCATGTAGGGCTTGGTGCCAGCCATGGAGGAGGCCCGCTCTGCTCCTTCCACCACCGTCGCTATGTTGAAGTCTGTAATGTGAACGTGTCCTGTAAACACAGAAACAGAAACTCCAGTCAGCGAGCGCTGCAGGGAGCTGGGCTATTTAAAGCTGTGGTCTGCCGGGTGGGGTACAGGAAGCAAATATTTGAACTTCTACTTGTATTTTATCTGATACTTTTAACACGTCTATTTTGTGTGCATGTGTTAGAATGTGAATTCATTTGGTAGTACATGCATATTGTTTGTAAATAAGAAGATTTATATTGAGGGGCAGGATAAAACATCCTATGGATTAACAGTTTAGAGATATTGATGCGCAGAAGGAAAGCTCTGGTGCATAATTGAGACAGGTCGGTCCAGGCTCCCTCTGTCGGGAAAACGGTGGGTGGGCTGTGGCTGGGAGAGGGGTGGGCAAAGAGGGTTCTCTTGGCCAGAGGATACTGCCTATTCTGCGGCTTGTCTGCTATTGGCAGAGGGACCCTTAGTACTGTACTGGACGAATTTAGTAGGAAGGGGGCTGGAAGGTTGAGACCACCTACCATCCGGCCTGAAGTGATGGCAGCAGCTGGTACCCGGGTAGGCTGGGTGTAGCTACAATGTAGGTGTTCAAGAAACATGACAAGGAAGGAAGAGAGAAGGGGAAGAAGGAAGGAAGGGGGCAGAGGGAAGAGACACCTGAATGGTCAGTGCTTGCTCTCTGGGGAATTTGGTGCATAAAAGAGACCAGCTCTGGCAGCCATGATTAATAGATATAACTGCAATTACATTTCTATTTGTCTGTCATCGCATCGTGTATAGGCAGCTGATTATATTTTCATCAAATCTGAGAGTGGTATTTGGGGTGTGGAATGTAAATACATGGGCGGGTGGCATATGCAAAACTCACTTTGGGGGGACTTAGGGAGCACCTCCAAGATGTGGGCAGACTCCTTCTGGAGCAGGTGCACGGAGACCTGCTGAGAGGCCCATGGACTGCCCATGGGAGAGGCGTGCCCGACATGATCAGCCACGGTGGGCAAAAGAGCGCCAGCAGTTCCACTGAACAACCCTCATATCTCAGGCTCAGCAGCCAGCAGTGGTGTGTGAGCGAGCAGCTCGCCCGGGGCCCTGTGCGAGATCCACGTGAGACGCCGCAGTGAGGGGCTTAACGGTAATAATACTCTCAGGGTGCTTGTGGGCGAAGCTTAAGTCACCCGGCCAGCTCCTCGGTGTGCACAGTGTTCCCACCCAGGCACTGTTCCTGGGACATGCCCAACCCAACCTGCTTCAGCCTCCGGGGTGTCCTCAGGCCTCTCCCTGTGGCTGGAGTGGGTGTCCCCCACGGGGCCATCCGCAGTCCTGTCTGCAGAGAGGCAGTGTGGGCGAGTGGTTGGGCGCACACACTCTGAGTCAGACTGCCTCAGTTTGGGTCTCAGCTTTGCTGGGACTAGCTGCGAGACCTTGGGCAAGTAACTTAATCTCCTGGGCCTCAGTGTCCTCATCTATAAAATGGGGATGATGCTAATAAAATAGCCATCTCAGAGGGTTGTTGTAGGAGCCAGGGAGAGAATACACATGAAATGGTCAGAGTGACGCTAGCACACAGGACGTAGAAAAGCTTCTCGTAAGTGGTTGGCTGTTAGCATCATTATCCTGCCAGGGCGGGGCTCAAAGCCCATCTTCCCCGGTCGGGGCAACCCACCCCTTGCGCCTCCCGTTCCCTCATTTCTAACACTAACAGAGGGGCAAGTTCACGTTCCTGTGTGGCCGCGAGGCCTGTGAGGGGGGCGCACGTCTTCCTGGCTGCTGTGCCCCGCACCGCTCGGCTCCAGGTGTGGCGGCTCAGCCGTCATGGTGAGAGCATTCTGGAGCCTTCAGATACGGCTTTTATTTGGTTTTCTTTCACCTCCCCCTCTTTGAAAAGTTTAGTATTTGCATTATGAAAGTGACAAAGAGCACAGGACATGTTTCTCAGTTGCCCCGTTGCCTCTCCCCAGCCCCCCGGAATCACGGTTGGGCGGGCTCCTCCGTGGCTTCTCCTTTGCTTACGCAAACTTCTGCCAGGACTCGCTTGTTCTTACAGCGAAGAGATCACACTCCAGGGGTCATTCGAAAAGTTACTTTTGCATTAGCCGAGGACCATGGACATCTTTCCAAGTTAGTACACAGCGGTCTACTTATGAGATGCAAAATCCCTTCTCCTCCATTCTAAATCCAATTTTTCCTCAATTTATCTGGTGATAAGATTTTTTTTTTGATTTTACCATTTTTCTATTTTATTTGCATTTTGTAATAAAGAATGGAATTATTGGTGCAAGAGGCAATTTATGGATAATCTATGCTCCAAATAAAAGTAGATAAGTTGCTTGAAATCCTGTGATTTCTTCCCAGAGGTCCTCCTAAGAACTAGATGTACTTCCCAATTTTGAACTAAATGACCATCTCAATTTAAAAGGACTTGCCTCCAACTGAAGACAGTTGCTGGGAACCACCAGTGTTCCGACCTTGGACCTTTTCTCCATCCTTAAATCACAGGAAGTGTCAATTGGTCACTGTGCTCTCAGTGAAACTGAGAAGGTCAGGCCCTGATTTCCACATCTGTTGGAGTGCCTCATGCTCCTGGGGAGACGGTCCCTCTCGTTCACGTTCAAACCACCTCACCAGCCCGAGCCACAGGAGACGGAAGACAACGCAGGAACGCTGTATTTTTCATGTATTGGGTAGTATCCAAACTTGCTGAACTTTCAATAATTCTAATTGTTCGTCTGTAAATTATTTTGGGTTTTCTGTGTAGACAGTCATGTCCAGTCTGGATAAATGTTTTTGTCTTTCTAATCCTCATAACATTTATTTTTCTTGTCTGTTTTACTGGCTATGACTGAATAGTAGTAACAATAGCAGCATTCTTTTAGTTCCTGATTTTAAAGGGAATGTTTCTATGTTTTACAATGTTTGCTGTAGGATTTGGCAGTTAAAAAAAATCAAATTAAGGGAGCTCCATTCTATTTCTAGTTTTCTAAGAGATTTTTTCATCAATGGGTGATGCATTTTTTTTAAAATGATTTTTCCATCTTTTGAAATGATCAAATGGTTTCTCTACTTTTTTAAAGTTTTTTATTGATACATAATAGTTGTACATATTCAGGGAGTACATGCTATATTTTGATACAAGCATATAACATATAATGATCAAATCAGGGTACTTGGGACATGATTCACCTGAAACATTTATGATTGCTTTATGTTGAGAACATTTGAAAACTTCTAGCTATTCTGAAATATAATAAATTATTGTTAACTATAGTTGCCCTATTGCACTATTGAACATTAGAACTTTTTCCTTCTATTTAACAGAATTACCCCTTCACCAACACCTCTTCATTGCCCCTTCATTCCCACCACTCTTACCAATCTCTAGTAGCCACCATTCTATTCACTACCTCCTTGAGATCAATTTTTTTTAGGTCCCATATATGAGTGTGAAAATGCAATATTTGTCTTTCTGTGCCTGGTTTATTTTGCTTAAAATAATGTCCTCCGGATCCATCCATGTTTCTGCAAATGACAAAATTTCCTTCTTTTTTGTGGCTAAATAACATTCCATTGTGTACATACACCACATCTTTTTTATCCATTCGTCCCTTGATAAACACTTAAGCTAATTCCACATTTTAGCCATTGTGAATAGTGTTGCAATAAACACAGAAGTGCAAACATCTTCTGGTTACATTTTATGTCTTTGCCTCACCCAAGCTAGGTTTAGAGGGATGCCCTTCCCCTCTTAAATGCTCACCGTGTCTGTAACCATTAGTTGTGAGATTTTACCTGAAGTTTCTTTTGTTAGTTTTATTTATTCCATTTAAGGTAAATATTTATGTTTTTCTATAGAGATATTAATCTGCTTGATTACAAGGTGTTTGTTCCCCCAAACGCCTATGGGGTATTATATAATATACAGAATATATTATTTTAAACTATTATTACGTATTAGATATTAGACCCATTATTTTATATTATTATTGATATAATTACTTAATATAAATGTTTTTAAATCTGAAAAATTCTGAATTATGAAAACAGACCTGCCCCCACGGGTTTCCGATAAGAACTGTGGACCTGTGGTTGCAGAGTATTCCGTAGTGCAGCTGGACCACATTTTTTTCAACAATTCCCTAATATGGGTATTCAGGTTGTCTCCAGTCTTGTTTGCTTAATTGTTTGTCTTGTTATTATAGAATATATGACAACAAGCATTCTTGAACATGTATTTACATATTGGTACTTTCACTTTGACTGGATAAATGGATTGCTGGGTCCAAGGGTATGCACATTATGTTTCAAAAGGTTATGATTTATGGTCCTACAAATAGAATATGATGGTGTGTATTTCTCTGCACTTTACTAGCACCAGTTTTTTTCCCAACATTTTCATTTCTTTTCTTTTTCTCAAACAAACACTTTAGATCGCCCAAAGGCTGGCCCTTCCAATGGGGGCTACACATCTCTACTTTGGTGTGATGGACCCAAGGTTTCACTTCTGGCAATTTTAATGCCAGCACTAGTTGCTATTAGTGATTCTGTGTTTTGCACATCACATGGTGAGAGTGGTAGAATGGAGAACTAGTCTGCCCCATTGCCATGGGATCAGCCTCCTCCCCTGTGAATTCCCTCTCTGGAACCTTGGCCAGTTTTTAGTCAGAGCTCCTGTCTACAAGGTACACTTACCTTTTCTCTGCTGTATTTATTGCAAATCTTTTCTCCTAGCCTATTGTTTGTGTTTTGACTTTGTTTATAGTTCTTTTTGCCATGAAGAAGTTTTTTAAAAAGCAAACAATATGTCAATTTTATAGTTTTAAGTATTTTTAATAACTTTCCAGTTTTCAGAAGCCCATTTTATATCCCCTAGATTTTACATATTCTTTTATATATTCTTATAATTCTTATGTAATTTATCTCTTATATTTAAATCTTACAACTATCTGGAATAACGGTACAGTAAGGCCAACAGATCAGAAGACACTGCCATTGAAAAGACAGTTTGTTACTCACAGTTCCCAAGAGGAGGGGCCGGGTCGTGCCCCAGGGAAGGACCAGGGCAGGCCAGGAAATGTGGGCTGGAGCTTTTATTGCGGTTTCCATGGGAAGGAGTGGGCAAGGCAAGGCAGTCAGGCTTAGGATTGGGTAATCTGAACAATTTCAGTGGGCTCTGGGGTCAAGGGGCTGCCTCTAGTTGTCTGGTACCTGGGGTGATGAGGGCAGGTGGACAGTGGCCTCCAGCGTGAACTTCCCATGACAGCCTGGCTCTGGGTTGGTTGGTTGGTGTGAAAAGCCTGCCCGGGGGTGAGCTGTCTACCAGCGCTAGCATTGGCTGGCTCTGGGAAGGGCAGCCCCTCCGGCTCAGCAAGGCCCCAGAGGCCAAAGCCTCAGCATACAGAAAATATGAGATACGGGACGGGCGTGGTGGCTCACGCCTGTAATCCTAGCACTCTGGAAGGCCGAGGTGGGCGGATCGTTTGAGCTCAGGAGTTCGAGACCAGCCTGAGCAAGAGCGAGACCCCATCTCTACTAAAAAATAGAAAGAAATTATATGGACAGCTAAAAAATATATATATATAGAAAAAATTAGCCGGGCATGGTGGTGCATGCCTGTAGTCCCAGCTGCTCGGGAGGCTGAGACAGGAGGATCGCTTGAGCCCAGAGTTTGAGGTTGCTGTGAGCTAGGCTGACGCCACGGCACTCACTGTAGCCTGGGCAACAGAGTGAGACTCTGTTTCAAAAAAAAAAAAAAAAAATATGAGATACGGTTCACACAATGAGGACAACACATTCGCCAGGACAGTGTGGCCGCTGTTACCAGCTGCTGGAGACCCAGGAAGGGTCTGTGGTGCCCAGGGCCCCCATCCTAAGGCTGCGGCAATGACTGTGTTTTTCTGCAACGCCGTGCCCCAAACGCTCCCTCGACCTCACTCTCTCTTCAGGATCTACCACGGCCACCCCTTCCTCCAGGAAGCCCTCCCTCAACGCTCCTGGGCCTCAGCGACCTTCCGCTGCCCCACAGCCTCACCCTTGCGCTGTCCTGGCACTGACCCACTGGGTGGTCATCACCAGTTTATGTGTGGTTGGAACCCCTGGGAACCGTAAAATATCCCACTGCTCAGCACTAGGTCCTGTCGGATGAATCAAATGCACCTCTGTGACAGAGAGCCACCACCCCAGACCACGAGGTCCTTGAGCATAAGGACTCTGTGTCCTTTGGTCACCTGGCAAGTGCCTGGCCTATGGCAGTTCAGGGCGAGGACTACATCCTTCCTCCTCCTCATCTGGGGCCCTCAGTGGGGCACGAGGGCGAAATGCAGGCGCTTCCCTTCTGCCTCGGACGCTTCTTTCCTTGCCCACCTGTGGGGAGTCAGGCTCCCCTGTAGAAAGCACTGACCGCCCCTGCCCACTGTGCAAGCACCCCTTCCGCCTCCCTGTCTCCGGTCAGCGCCGCGGTGGGCGGTGGGGGACCCCAGTATGGCCCAGTGCTGCACCCACCCCTGGGCCACCCCTGCCACCGTGTGGCTTTGCAGTGCCCCTGCCCCCACCGCTTGGGTTGGCCGCCTGCCTTGCTCTGTCTGCTGTTACGGCGGAGGCAAACGCAGCGCGGGCAGAGGCCTGTGTGGCTTGAGGCTCTTGCTGCTGCCGCAGCTGTGAGCAGACTGGGCAGGAGGGCCGCAAGGGAAGAGCCCCAAGGAGCAGGGCTCAGGCGTCTGGTCGGCAGACGGCAGACGAGTGGGCCCAGCCAGCCCCAGCCCGCCTGGGTCTCAGGGGCACGGCCTGCCCCGCCCAGCCCACCCACATCGCCACAGGCCTGTGGGCTAACCGGAAGTTTCTTGCGTTCGCCACTAAAGTTATGTGGTTTCGTGACCCGGCTCTGGCGTCCGGACGGGAAGTGGACTCAACCCTCCCTCCCCATCCCTAGAGCCCACTGCCTGGTGCTCTTGGCCCAAACGCACTCAGTCCTTTGCCTGCTCCTAAGATGCTACATCTTCCTTCAACTCGGTCTCGCCTCCACGTATGGTCTCCTGCTTTCGCTGCCGACCGGGAACCCCACCTCTCCCCGCAGAATGACAGTGCCCTAAGACACAAAACCCACCCCAAAGGGTCAGAGAGCAAAGCGGACACTGGCGCGCAGAGAAGCCTGCGGGAGACACCGGGACTTTGTGTAACTAGCTAATCTTGAACACCATGAACAAAATACTAATGCATTTATTTAACCATGTTTGCATTTCATTGGAAACAGAGCTAACTAACCGCCTTGTTCTCTGAGAGAACACTGGATGCCATCAGGGACGGGACCCTCGAGACAGCAGCGCATCGTCACTGCTCTGTCGCACTGTGTCGTGACGCAGTTCACAGACAGCGCACATGGCCCCACGGACGCACCCCCGGGACCCACTGAGGAGCACACACCACCCTGCCCCTCTGTGGACAGTGCCTGTGTAATAGTAAAGGATTAGAAGGCGTAAGGTTAACAAGTAAAAACTCACAGAGTAAATGGCCGACATATTCCTCAGACAGACATTTCTCTCCACTCTCTGTGGCTTGGCCCCCACTGTGCCCGTGGCCTGTCACCCAGGCCTCTGCTCTGACCCTCACCAGGCCGTCAGGACCCCCGCACGGCACTGCCTCTGAGATGACACACGCCCATCCCCAACCGCAGGTCTCTGCCCCCCCAGCCCCTGGTCTCTCCCCGACCACACTGTGAGACCCCCAAGTGCCAAGAGACCACGTGTGCTGCCTTCCTCATCCTATTCCCAGAACCTGACACAAGGCAGGTGCTCAAGGAGTATTTGCTGAGAGATAAAAGTGAGGTGGCCACAGATTCAGGCTCTGCTAGAAAAACCAGTCAGCTTCTTTCATATCACAAAAGCAGGTGGGGAAAGGCCATGGGCCTAGACGCCTCTCTGTCCCTTCCCTCCTAGGATGGGAGACTTGTCTTTCATGAGAAAGTTCCCTGCTCCTTAATTTCTTGTCTGCACTACCTGAAAAGATGGGATCTCAGCAATTTACCTCTTAGTATGAAAGAGTGCATCCAACACTCCCTCTCGACACCTAGTGGAGACGCCCTGAAGGAGTGGGAGCTCGGGGGAGAAGGAGGCTGGGCGCAGGGGCACTTGGGAAGCGCGCGGCGTGCTGCAAGCCAGAAGGCAGGGTTGGGACAGTGCAAGCTGGCCACGTGAGGGGGCGGTGATGGACGGGGAGCTCAGAGGGTCAGGATGGGATCTGGAAGGAAAGTGGGAAGGGCAAGGGCTGAAGAGCAGCTGAAGCTGGGTGCAGAAAGGGAGCAGGAGGACAGACATCCAAGAGCACGGGAAGGAGGAAACCCGAGGAGGCTGCGTGCGAGCGGCCTGCCCACTTGTGTGCAGCAGCCTCGGGAGAGCGGTGGCCACAGGCCTGAGAACTGAGGGTGGACCATGGAGCCGGACAGGCCCTGAGGATCCTGCCCGGAGCCCAGCCCTCCACACCCCTGCGTCCTGGACAGCCTGCAGAACCTCCCCACCTCCACTCCCCCTGCTCCCACGATCTGACTGCCCTGATGGAGGACGAGCACGGGAAGAGGGTGTGCTAGCAACCCTGCTCACTGGCGTTCTGGTGCTACGATGGGTGGTGACCTTTGCGGTCTCACCTGAGGCCGTCACCACCCTGCAAGGTGGGTAGGTTACTCCTCTGCTCCTGCTGGGAGGGCCAGGGCTCAGAGGCACAGTCCCTTGCCCAAGGACACACAGCTGGCTGGGACACTCAGCTGAGGTCCACGTCAGAGGATCTTGACTTTTAGATACACATGGGGACCTCGGTTTTGCTTCCTCTTCAGCCCCCATTTGGAGCCCCGGCCCCATCCGGGGCCCCCGGCAGCTGGCGCCAGCGGCTGCTCTCCGGTCCAGGAGCGCAGTGGTTGCAGCATCGCTGCCCCCGAGTGCTGAGCCTGGTGTCAGCACGTGATGCAGAGGATCAGATGGGCTCACCCACTGCTCCTGGGCACAGGGATGCACGCTCTGAGGTAGGACACCCTGAGCCACACTGGCAGCTCATGGAAGGTTCTAGAGGGGCTGCGAGACAGAGCAATGACCTCAGCCTGCAGGGATGGGGTGGGTGGGGCGAGGGAGCTGTGTAGAAGAGGTGATTTGTCCCTGTGTGCTTCAGCAGCACCCAGAAAAATCGCTACCCGCTCACTCCAGCCCAGCCCCCGAAAGGCCCTGAGGGACAAGACCCTGAAGCAACACCAGGGAATTTAGTTTTTAATGCTGCAAGGCTGTTGTTGGCATCAACTGCAATTGATTGTCAAGGCCACTGAGCATTCTTGGGCTATGCCCTAGACTCATGGTCCTTAAACTTGGCTGGGCATCTCATCCCTGGATGCTGACCCCAAAGACAGAGGCCCCGGCTCACTGAAGCAGGTGGAGTCTGGTGAGGCCAAGGTCGGAGGGCCGTTGACATGGGGCCTCCCACTCAGAGTGTGGGCCGTGGACCAGCAGCGCGGACCATGTGGGAGCCGTTAGAAATGCACCATCTTAGCTCCCAAGTCAAACCTACTGCATCAGCTCAGGAAGATACTCAGGGATCCACGTGTCCCTGAAAGAAATCTGGAGAAGCCAGACGTAGCCCTGGTTCAAAGTTCATTGACAAGGAGGAGGAAGGATGTGATCAACCCTAAAACGCAAATCACCCAGAGCCCCCAACTTCCCAGTGCCTCAAACTTTCTGCTGCAAGCGTCCACATAAAAGATGCGTGCACACTTACCGTGCTCGTCCAGCAGCACGTTGTCCGGTTTGATGTCTCTGCAAAAGAAAACAGAGAAGCTGGCAACGTGATTCCCGAGCCCAGGGACGGGCACACCCACAACACACACGCAGGACATGCTGGCCACACCCAGGTGCTCACGGCTCCCCAGCCTGCGGGCTCAGGCAGGAGGACAGTAATTAGCGTGGTCATGGAGCGCCTGTGTTCTTCCTCTTCTCCTTCCTGGAACGGCAGGTAAGTTGTTTGAATGTATTTTCTTTCCTGAACATGCTTAACTGTTGGCCTCTCAACTCTGACTATGATGGGCGCACGTGGAGGCATCGCCCCCCCCCACCCCCCCCCCCGGCCGCCAGGCAGTCCAGCCCTCCCGGCAGGGCTCCGTGGGGGTGTTAGGGCGGCCACTGAGCACAGCTTGTCTGTTTCAGGGACAGGCAAACGTAGCCCTGGGCCAAATCCAGCCCTAGGCCTGTTTGTGTGTAGTCTGTGAGCTGAGACTCACTTTTACATCTTTAAAGGGTTAGAAAAGCAAAACAACACATACACAGAGACACACAAACACAAACAAAAAGGAATATATTCATACAACAAAGACTAATGTGGTCCTCCCAGCCTGAAGTATTTATTATCTGGCCCTTTATGGAGAAAGTTTGCTGACTTCTTTTTAGGGTAACACAGTGAACCACATGCAGCAAAATCTGGGCCAGGGAGTTTCTGGAAAGTTCTGCTGTACATCGCCATCATAGCAAAGTGCCTCCCAGTTCCAAGCGGTGCATTTTCAAGGCTGGGGCTTTGATTTCTTCCCCTCTGCATGCCTGTCCCTAGCACAGTGCAGCACCACTGAGCGCAGAACGGAGCAAGGAAGGTGCGGGCAGGCCAGCGGCAGCCCCCATGGACTTGCTATCAGCACGCACACAGGCGCCGAGGCTCTGCATTAGAAACCCAGATTTACAAAGGCGTAGGCTTTCACTTGTTTATAATGTCACATCTACTGAGACTAATGATAGCTTTCTTCAAAATAAAGAGCAATTGCTCCTGAGTTTGTCAAATGTTAATGCTACCTGAAAACACCGTGGTTATCTGTAACAACGCAATGCAATATCTATGGGTTTGAGGATGCAAGAAACACTCATCCAAATATTTAAATTTTTATTTTCATCGTGACTTTTCAAACCCGTGAGTGTTGACAAGCAGTAAGTAAGGAGGCCTCTGTTGCCAAGGTCACGAAACACCCACTGTGAGCAGAGAGAGGTGCTTAGGGGTGATGAACTTGAGAACCTACGGAACTAAAATAAAAGGCGGAAGACCCGGAGTCGGGTGTTTGTGGATGAAGTCAGCAGACACTGCGTTCCCGCCCAGGGCAGCTCCCAGCAGGGCCTCTCAAGAGAAGGTGAAGAAAGGGGAACAACATGTGTCAGGGATGGAAACACAGCAGCACTCATTAAGGCCCCCTTAAGGCATCACTAGGACTGGGATGACGCCCTGCGGGGTGTGGGGGAGAGAGAGGAGGTGGCCGTGGCCCAGGGCCACAGACTGAGACAGAACTAGAGCCAAGACACAGGCAGGGGGGTGAGGGTGGTCTGGTGTACTGGGTTGGACACCGTCTTCCCAAAATTCATGTCCACCCAGAACCTCAGAATGAGACTGACTTGGAAATGTCGCCTTTGCAGATGTAATTAGTTAAGGATCTAAGTCATCCTGAGTTTAGGCTGGGCCCTGGATCCAGTGACTCAAGTCTTCACGGGAGAAAGGAGGCGGAGATTGGGACACCCAGAGATGCGCGGTGAGAGAAGGTGCCACGGGAAGACGGAAGCGGAGGGATGCGGCCACAGCCAAGGGACGCCGGGAGCCACCGAGAGCTGGGACAGGCCAGGAACGAGTCTCCCCTGGACCCCCCAGAGGGAGCTCAGCCCTGACTATACTTCCATTTTGGACTTCTGGCCACAAGTATGAGAGAATAAATTTTGCTGTTTTAAGCCACCAGTTTCGTGGTCGTTTGCTGTGGCAGCCACAGGAGGCTAATACGGTGGGCACAGAGCAAGCAGAGCTGGCGGAGGAGGACGGCAAATCCCAGGCGTAGCTGAGGTCCCGCTGACCACAGCACGGCCATGGACAAGCCCCTTGTCTGTCCAAGCCTCAGGCTCCACGTCAGAAAGGCCCTTCTCACAGCACCTCGTACCTTGAGAACAGAACGGCGGCACAGATGTGGCCGGCTTGGTCACTAGACCCCACAGCTGCAAGAAAAGGGGCTGTCCAGCCCGGGAGCCAGACCGCCTGGGCGCCAACTCCAGCCGCTCTCCGACCCCCTGCGCAGTCCCTGTCTGCGCTTGTCTCCCTGCTGTGCAGGTTAAATAGCTGACACATAACACACACTCCTTCTGTGCCAACTCTTAGCCCGGAGCAGAATCTCCACCATTTATGGGGTGTCCCCTCTGTGGTCACGTAGTGAACAAATCAGACCCGCCCAGCCAAACGGAGCCTGCATTCTAGAGGACAGGCCGGCCAGAAAGCACACAAATAAATGGCGTGACTGCAAGTTGGGACAAGTGCTCTGTCAACCGAAGAATGAGGGGGGTCATATATTCGGAAAGAGAGCTTTCTTTCCCACAGAGGGTTCAGCAGGCGGCCGTCTCCCAGGCTGGGCAGCACAGCCCTGGGCAGAAGCCAAGAGCAAGCACTGCCAGGGGACGGAAAAGGGAACAGGAGTCGATGCTGAGTGGGGTGGCCGACTATGTATATTCACTGAGCTACAGAAGGAGTCATGGGTCCTTCTGAAAGGAGAAACATGCAAATGCACAATTGAGCTTCATGTCCCTTCATAGATCACATGTAGAAAAAATGTTGGCATTAGCGTGATCTGAGGGTGGAGTTTTTGACCCTCTGACATCCAAAGGTGAAGCAGAAGGAACACTGGTCAGCTGTACCAAAACTGCAAGAGGGAAGGGCATTCACAAGGTGGGCTGCGACCGGCCGCAGAGCAAGTCTCCCCAAAGGCCGGCTCTGTGTGGCCCTAAGGAAGAAGCCCCATGGAAGGTGGCAAGTGAGGGGCATAAAGAGGCGTGTCCGCGAACTCTCAACCTCTCATGGCTGAGATTTCAGTTTTTAAGGTTTCTCTGGGGTCTCCTTGGTCCAAGGAGGGATTTGTTCAGTCAGCTGGGGAGCTTAGGATTTTATTTTTATTTTTCAGCTTGAAGAAAGCAAACCAGGCTCTAGAAAAAGGGGACCTGCATTTGGCAGGTGGTCAGGAAGGCCTCTCAGAACAGGTGACACTAGGTTGACCTCTGAAAGCAAGAGAGAGCCAGCTGCACCACCCAGGGAGCAAGCTCCCATTTTGCAGATGAGGAGGAAGAGGCTGAGAGAACAGTGACCGGACCTGGGAGGTACTTCTAGCCCACGGAACCTGGCAAAGGTGATGGCGTCGCTCCCTTGTCACATGGCAAGGCTGCCCGGGTGCCGTTCCCACAGCTGTGTTGTTGCCTAAGACGCTGTCCCAGCAGACTAGGGCAAGAGCCCAAGGTGCACGCTGCCAAGTGTCAGCAGGCCACACGGCAGGGAAATGCAGGTGTCCCCAGGAGTGACAGTGGCCTCCAGCAGACAGGTAGCAAGAAAATGGGGACCTCAGTCCTGCAGCCACAAGAACTCAATTCTGCCAACCACCACGAGAGCTTGGGGACGGCCCCGAGTTCAAGACAGCGACGCAGCTCTGTGGGCGCCGGGTTGCAGCTTTGGGAGACCCTAAGCAGAGGACCCAGGCAAGCTTGCCTCGCCTCCTGCCCCGTGGGAAGCGAGAGAAAATAAACGCCAGTTGCTTTAAGTTGTTCAATTCGTGGTAATTAGCGACACTAGCTGTAACTTGGGCCACTTACTCTGAGCCTCGTCTTCCTCATCTGGGAGGTGGGGACAACGGCAGCTCTCACTGCTGCGGTGAGTGTCTGGCCAGATGGCACTTGCACAGTGCCCAGTGCCGCCCCCAGGCCGCAGGGAGTGCCGAGACAGATAACGGAGGCGACACTGTCCCCGCCCCTTTCAAGGGAGCGAGGGAGCGCAGGTCTCTCACATGGCACCGTCTGGGCAGGTCCCGCAGGGCCGTGTGGAGGAGACGGAGAGCCAGAATCCCTTGGGATTAAATACAAATAGCATTTTGTGGGAGAAGCATCTTGTCAGTGCCTGCAGTTCGCTGGTTTCAGGACCATTTCCTCCAGCTCTATTTTTCACATTGATCATATCTCGGTTCTAGAGCGTCGTCCTGCTGGAAACGGGCTCGAGCGTTTGGAAAGGGCACTGGGAGCCCTGTGTGCACGGGAGAGGCCGCGACAATGTTTTCTGAGCACAGGCCCCTAATTTCAGAGCTGGGCGAAACGGCACTTTGATGGAAAGTATGCATGCGAGGCTATAAACCTCGTCCTGCTCTGGAATTATTCCATGGCCCTCCAATAAAACAAGCACAGAATGTCAGCTGGGCTATTTCAAAAAGCAGAGCAGAAATGGCTCTGGCCCGGCGGAGCCCGTGCACAGCCGGCACAGGGGGCCGGGAGGACACTTCTGCCCGCGTCCCTCAGCAGGGGTGTCTTAGTATTCGATGCCGGCGATCTTACACAGCAATGAAGAAAAATCAAAACCTGAAGGCAAAAGAGCCAGGCTTGGGAAGTGCAAATCTGTGGCTCTTCCACCGCTAGTGGAGGGAACACACAGCCCATGCGTCTGGGAGGGAGGGTGGCGGAAGTGCTGCTGTCCTCTCTTGAACTCGGGGCCGTCCCCAAGCTCTCGTGGGTGTTGGCAGAATTGAGTTCTTGTGGCTGCAGGACTGAGGTCCCCATTTTCTTGCTGCCTGTCTGCTGGAGGTCACTGTCACTCCTGGGGACCCCTGCATTTCCCTGCCGTGTGGCCTGCTGACACATGGCAGCGCGCAGGTGGCAGAGACTGAGTTCCAATCCCGAGTCTGCCTCTCGCTGGCCGTGTAGAGGTGAGCGCCCTGCCCTCTGTGAGCCTCAGTTTCCTCAGCTGTAAGCTGGGCGACAGTATCCTCTCCACGTGGCTACAGTGGGGACTGGGCGAGACGGTTCTTATGAGAACACACTAACAACAGAGGGAGCAAAGACCGTTCAGTACCAAGGCTGCGTCAGCAGAACAGACACTGGGGAAGGCTGGCCACAGGCATTTACCGGGGCCGGGGGTGACTGGGAGGTTCACCTTGGCAGCTGACCTCAGCTGAGTGGGACTTTGCACCCTCCCGGCAGCAAGCCCAAGTGGGCCAGGGCGAGAAGGAACTGGCTTCTCAGGTTTTGGCCTCTCTCCCACATTGGCACGGATTGCTCTTCTAGAAACTGTGTCACAAGGAAGAAACCGCACCCCGACACCACTCTTTAAACATGGCGTCCTTCTCGGCCCCATCTCCTGCCTTCTGTGGAGGCAGCCCAGGTACACGCCACAGCCCCCGGCACCGTGCCCCACGTCCACAGCAGCACTGAGACTGTCCCCAGCTGGCCCGGGCGGGGGCGATGGGACACGTTCCGTGGACTCGGCAATGTGCACTGTGGCGATTCGGTACCAGGTGCCTCGAGAGAAGCCCTTCGTGTGTCACTTCATTTGATGCTGACACAGCTCTTAGAGGCAAGCATTGCTGCTCCTGTGCCAATGATGAAGAAAGAACTATTTACAGACGGTCCCCTTGCGATTGTCACAGGTCAGACGTTAGCAGAGTAAGACCTAGGCTCAAGTCAGTGTACAGACCAATGTTCTCTGCCTGTGGCTGGGAACTAAAAAAGAAAAAAGAACTAGGGTTCCCAGAATTCTAAAGTAGGCAGTAATAATTTGAGGAACACACTCGTGACAAATATCTAATTTGATTTTTTAAAATTATGTTATTCACATTTCAGGATACTTTTCATTTATTACAACACCCACATGCAAAGTTACATTCTCTCTCTCTCTTTTTTTTAATATGACTCAAGTGGCTTTCCACAGCATAAATCTGACCCTGTCCCTCCCCTACCTACAACCCCTCAATGGCTTGCTGGTGCCAGGCTCTGGGATTCTGTGTCCCAGTATAATCTCAGAAATGAAAAGTGAACGCGGAGACGTGGTTGTCAACTTTTAAATCTGACAACTAAGGTCATTAAAGCTAACTACTGAGCACGGCCACCTTATGCAAATGACAAAAGGGGAAACTGAGGGAGCCATTTCAACCCAGAAGAGTCACAAGGACACAGATTTAGACTGAAGCAGAGTTGACACATGCCCAGGCCCGTCTGTGGACAAGTGTTCAGAAGGCACTGTCCCAATGGCCAGGGTCGGGTGTCCTCACGGTGTTTCCTGATCTGGCCAGTCAGCCTGGCCCTGTCCCTGCGGCCCAGCCCTAGCAGATGCCCGGTGCTCCGGCACCTCAGGCTCTCCCTAGCCTTCTCCCTCGAGGACAAGCCCTTCTCCCTGCTGACACCCTGACTGGGGTTTTAGGACCCAGCTCAGGTGCAATCTCTCCGGGAATACTGCAGTGGTTGAAGAGTATGTCCACAACATTCACGTGTACCTAGTACCTTTGAATGGGACGTTATTTAGCAATAGCGTCTTTGCCAGACAAGCGTGTCCATTTGTGCCAGCAAATGGTGTCCTTGCTAGCAGACTGTGACTTTGCCAGTGAGGTAGTTTGGTTTTGCACCTAAGTTAAGATGAGGTTGCCCTACAGTAGTGAGCCCCAAATCCAGTGCCTGGTGTCCTTCTAAGAGGACAGGAAAAGACAAACACACACAGAGAAGGCCTGGTGAGCACAGAGGCAGAGTTCGGAGTGACACAGCCACAGGCCGCGGAGCACCAAGGATTGCCTGGGACCCCCGGGGCCGGGAGAGAGGCCAGGGACTTCCCTTCCCTCAGAGCCGCCAGAGGAACCAAACCTCGATTTCAGACTTCTGGCCTGGGGGAGGGGCAGACACTGTCCTCCAACTTTGAAAGTCCTCCCTGCTCTGGGACCTTGACGTTGCCCCGACAAACGGCGCAGGAAGTGCCAATGTGAACGGGGGAGTTTTGCATCTTCTGTCGACGTGGCCTCTCTGCCCAAACTGCCACCGGGCTGGCAGCACCTGGACGGTGCTGGTCGGGGTCTGGCCGGCGGAGCTGACCCGTCCCAAGTGCTTACACTCTACCAGTGATTGGTCCGGGCACCCTGCGGGGGTCACTCACGTGATCTTCGTGATAGCCCGTGTTAGTGTCCCATGGCTGCCGTGACAAACTACCACAAACACGGTGACTTAAGTCAACACAGATTCACTCTCACAGTGCTGGAGGCCAGAAGTCCAAAATGAGTCTCGGGGGGCTGAAATCAAGGTCAGCAGGGCCGCATTCCTGCCTTCTGGGGGCTGCACGGGGAGCCTGTGCTTCGCCCTCTCGGCTTCTAGAGGCCGCTCAGGTGCCGTGACCTGGGCCCCTTCCTGGTGCCGCCGCAACGTTGCTTCCATGGTCACAGCTGCTGCGACTGCCTGCGTTGTGAGAGCTGCCCCGTGATGACGTCCAGGGTGGCCTCCCCTCGTGATCCTTAACCCGACTGTGTCTGCAAAGGCCTTTTGCCATGAGAGGTGACATAATCGCAGGTTTTGAGGATTAGGGTGTGGCGTCTTTGGAGGGAGCGTTATCCATCGCACCACGCAGCCCGCAGAGGTGGTGTCACGGACTGAATCGTGTTTTCCTCGGATTCTTATGCTGAAGTCCTGCCCCCACTGTGGCAGAACGTGACTGTCTTTGCAGACAGTGTCTTTCAATAGGTGATCAAGGTAAAAATGAGGACATCAGGGTGGGCTTGAGTCCAGTCTAACTGGCGTCCCTATAAGAAGAGATCAGGACACACGGAGGGGCGTGTGCAGAGGGACGACCTTACGAGCAGGCAGCAAGAGGCTGTCTGCAAGCCAGAGCGTGAGGCCTCCAAGACCAGCCCTGCCAGCACCTGCGTCTGGGGTTCCAGCCTCCAGAGCCGGGAGGACATGAGCTTCTGTTGGTTAAGCCACCCAGTTTGCAGTATTTTGTGTTGTAGCCCTAGCAGACGAACACAGGTAGATGGTCTTAGTACCCCTCTTGTACTGGACAATAAAATCAGGGCTGAGGGAGTTAAACATTCTCCTGAAGTCATAGAGTCTGTGCACAGGGGAGCAGGATACACCAGGCAGAGACCCAGGGCTTAATCTGAAGGCAGGGAAGCAAGTTTTCAAACGCACACAGAGTCTACTGAGGTCTCGTCTCTAACATCAAACCTCACGTTGCCACTCAAATCATTGTCTTCTTGCTTTATGTTTTTGGAGAGAATGAGCCTTTGGTTAAGCCATGCTCAGAGGCTGTTGATCTTTCTTTCATTCTGCAAAGAACACACATCAGTGTGGTTGACGTTGATTAATTCAGCTCAAAAGTTGTGTCACTCCAGGGGGTGGCCTGGATGTCAACTTGGTTACGAGAGCAAGTGCATTCAGCTAATTGTTCCCAAGCACATCTCGGGGAGATTTTAAAGCTTTCAGGATTCACAAACATGTTCAAGGATGTGCTTGGGTCCAATTAATCCCTTCGTGGATGGGTGAGCCCAGGCACAATGAGGGGTCATCGTCCCAAAGAGCTCAGGCTCCGCCAGTCCACACGGCCTGCACAGATCCACCCACTGCTTTCTTTCTTTCTAGCTGCTCTTAGCACACTGAGACGCAGCGGTTGGTCCACCAGACGGCGGATCCTCGAGGCCAGAGTGATCACCGCAGCACCGGGAAAGCAGCACGGGTGTGTGGGAGAGCAGGACGCTGGCCCCCAGGGACTGCGAGGCAGCCTCGGTGATGGGTGACGTGCTAAAGCCCTTCGCACGTGAACAATATTTCAAATCCTTGCTCTACTACTGTGAGGGTCTCAGTTTTCCTCATCTGTAAAATGGGGATAAATGAAGTGATGTATGTGAAGGACTCCCCTATTTCCTAGCACATAGTAGGTGCTCAGTAAGTGGTGGTCCCTTCTCCCACCCCTGCCTCACTTCCACTTAGCAGGGACTTCAGGAGGAACACGAAGTGGCAGAAAGGAAGATGGAGGAGCTGACCCCAAAATGGTTAAGACCGTTTCTCACATTTGTACAATCCTGCAGTTCACAAAGCCCCTATCCACGCTGAAATCCGTTTAATCCGCCTGCCAGCCCTAGGGAACCAGCGCTATCTTCTGTTTTGTGGATGAAGAAACTGCAGCCCAGAGAGGCGAAGCGACTTCCCCGTGGGCACAGGTAAAAAGTGGCTGAGGCACGATTTGAGCCCGGTTCCCCTGACGCCACCTGCTGCCTTTGCTTTGCACCCTCTGGGTGCGGCAGAGCCGCCTGACCAAGCCGCACGTGCCTGGACTGCACCGCGGCCCTCGCGTCTGCGCAGGTGCAGTTCCCCGTTCCTGGGGTGCTCTTCTCTGCCCCCAGCCTCCGCCGGGTCCACCCCGCCGCACCCATTAGCTCTTGGCTCGGTGTCTGTCCTGAGAGGCCCCGGGTGGCCCAGGTCGCCGTCCGCACCTTGGTCCTCCCCCACTGCACGGGCCCCCGGTGGCCACGTGGGTGTGTGTGTATTGTGTGACCGTCCCGCGGACGCCTCTTTCTCGGCAGGCTCTGCGTTCCACCGAGGCGGGGCCCACCCACTGCTCAGCCCTGCTTCAGTATCAAGTACACAGCAGATGTTCCAGAACCGCCGGTGGCCTCACTAAATCCATCAACTCGTCACGAGGCACTGGGGAGCGCCGGCCAGAACGCCGCCACATTTGAGTCCCAAGGTCCTGGACAGGCCCAGGCTTACGTACATGGCCACTTAGTGTCAGGTCCCGGCGTGGGGCCCGAGCAGGGGACCCGCACTGTCTGCTAGCACAGTTAATCATGAGGCAGCTTCCCCAAGGCCGTGGCCTGGCGCTCACCTGGCTTCACTCACTCTTGGCAGCGTGCAAATTGCCACGAGGATTCGGTCCTGCGTTTTTCTCCTGGAGGGGTCATCCGGGCGAGCTCTAAGTGGCCGGGCCCGCGGGCGCTGTCACTGCTCGTGAGCTTCCCACTTCTGGGACCGCTCGGACAACACCGCATCCTTAATCCAACTTTCTGAGGAAAACGCTGGAAGGAGCTCAAGTCCATGTCAAGGCCTAACCTTACTCTATCCACGCGATTCCTGCTGGAATCCACGCAGACGGGGCAGCGGGGGCCACGGCCACCAGCGGGAACCCGGCCGCTCCCCAGACACGGAGATCGGTGCTCAGACGGGTCACCCTTGACTGGCCAGTGAGCGCCTGCGCTGGGATTTGCATTGCAGTTCCCCGAGTGTCCTGAGCCTCTCTGCCCAGGGATTTTATCTGCACCATTGAGAAGGGGTTTGAGAGGCGGGAGAGACCTAAGGGATCACGGCGTTCTCTCTCCTTATGCAGACAAGGTGCTCGGAGATGTTCGACTACTTGGTCAAATTACAAACACGTCCATTTCAAAGCTGGGCTCAGGTCTGAGTCGATCTTACCCCACGTGCTCTTCTGACCCCCAAGAACGGACTGTTCCCTCTCCCACCCGTTCCTACAGCCACCTCCTTCTGGCCCCCATTCGCCACCCTGCACGGGCTCTGGATCTGCACCTAGGGGAGCCCCTCCAGGCACTCGGGGTGCACGTGTGGACGCCTGCCCTCTGCCAGGAAGGTCCTGGCGCTGAGGACACAGCGCTGAGCCAGCCGCCCTTGGGGAGCTTCCCCGGGACCCCACAGGGCAAAGCTCCCTCTAGCTGGGAGGCTGGCCAGCCGGAGACAGAGCTGTGATGCATTCCATGAGGGAACAGAGCGGGTGACAGAGGGTGCCATGTGGGAGAGATGGCTGGGAAGGGTCCCGGAGGACGGACAGAGGCAGGGGCTGTGGGCTGGGGGAGGAGGGCACTGGGCCCGTGGAGGGGCAGCAAGGGGGTGCGGGAACTGCGCACCTTCGCCCTAAGTGTTACGGAATGTCCCCGAGATCGTGGAGGAGGGAAAGGACACCACCTGATCACACAGCCCTGGTGAGTGGAGTCATGTTTATTTTAGGAGGTGAGACCGGAACCTAAGCGCGTTCACTGCCTTCCCAGGACGAGCCTGGCTTCTGGCCGAACGCCCTCCTCTGACGGACCCACCCACACTGGCAGGAGCGCGGGGCCCAGAACCCCCAGCAGAGCGCAACCCGCCCTCCCTCGCACTCGCAGCCTCAGCATCACCACCTGCCCTGGGACAGGGGACGGGTCTCACGCTGCCCTTTGTCCCAGTTACATTGGGCACAGGCTCTGTAACACACCTCGCCTGGCTCGTCCCCCTGCCTGGCACCCAGCCCTTCCGCGGTCCCCTCTGGAATTCATGCCCAGTGTTAGCCGCCCCATGCTGGGCATCCCCTCCCCTCCTTGTCCTAATCCAAACCTGGTCGTACTCCGAGGACAGTTCCTTATTGCCCCTCGGCCCAGCCTGGAGGAGGGAAGGGTCCCCTGGTCCTCAGTGCCCCATCCTGCCTTCCACCCAAACCCTGCCACCTGGGGACACTGGGCCCCTATGTCATGTGGTCTCCTTCCTTGCAGTCTCCTGTGGACAGCTAGGACAGTCCCACCATGCTCAAGGGGAGGATTCAGCTCCTGGCCACCGTGAAGACCTTGGTTCTCACTACACCGCAGGACTGGGCACCCGGCCCTCGGGTGCGTGACTCCTCCTCCCCCAAGGGTGGCTGCCACATCCTCTCACTCCCTGCCACAGCCGGCCCTTCCGGCCTCCCACGCTTCCCACTCTGGAACCACCCATAGCTCCTCCCGCTTTCTGCCCCTGCAGGTCTCCCGCCCTGCGGGCACCATGATCCAACCACCCTCGTCCGCCTCCTGGCTGTCCCTTCGGCCTGCCCTGGCTCTCGTCCAGCTCGCCCTCCGGAGCATCCCATGGGCCTCGTGCTCCCCGTACCCTCAGCTCCCTGCTCGTCTGCCCCGACGACAGGGCTGGAGAAGGAGACGTGCAACCGGCCAGCGGGCTTCCCTCCAGATCCCCACCCGGGTCCCTCATGCTCTCCCGCGCCACGCTCTCCTCGCCGTTCACTCCTGCTCTCCGGCGATGTTCTCCTCTCTCTGCAGCCCACAAGGTCTCGTTGTCTCTGTTTGTTCCTCTCTTACCCACACCCACACCCACCCCCGCAGCAAATCGTGTTTCCTCTACTGCAGAGCATGCCCTCTGCTGCCCCTGTGTCCGCCCTTTGCTCTCACGCTTGTCCCCTCCGTCCACTCACCCTTCTTGTGCCTCCCCTGTGCAGTGAGACTCAGGCCCTTGCAGAGGCCTCCTGGGCCCTGACGAGCTGGCCTGCCCCCCACCCCGCCCTCTGCCTGGCCACGTTGGCCCCCTCGCGGCCTCCACCTTGCTGTCCCTGTCTGGAAGGCCCACTCCCCAGGTGTGCCGGGACTGCCAGGACTGCACCCAGCTCCCTGCCTTTGTCCCTCTCTCCCCTCAGCCCCAGCGGACGCTTTGCTTGCTGACTTGTTCCTTGTCTCTCTGCCCAGCAGGATGCAAACCCATGGCAGCGGGGACTTCCCTCCACCTGCTGCGTCACCACCACCTGCAACAGCGTCTGCCGCAGAAGCACACTTAGTAAACAGCTGTGTGGACAGCTGAGCGGACGAGTCACACTCAGCGTTGAGGCCCGGGACTCAGGCCCGCCCTGTCTCCGCCAACGCCGCTGCTTCTGCGTTTTCGCAGTTGGTCCACGTCTAGCGGCTTCGGAAACAAGGCCCTCACTGCCCGTGCAGTGCCCTGGAAGCCACAGCCCCTGACTCGTGGCAGGGCCTGGTGCCTGCGTTTTCCACCAGCCCTGGTGGGATTCCGATGCCTCCTGGGGGCTGAGGGCCTGCTGTGCTCCTGGAACAAGAGAGAGCCCCGAGTTTTCTCACGGCGGGAGCCGGGAGCCCTGGCTCGCTCAGGGAGGAGTTTTTGGGAATTCTTAGTCTGCAACCCCTGGCATGTAGGTGTAGCCTCATTAAAATGCCAGCTCCAGTGGCATTGATTCCTCCGGGCTCTGATTCCTCCGGGAACCAGCTGGAAAGACCACACTACAGCTGCGAGTCCCACGGGCTCCCTTGGAGCCTGGTGCCACCAGTGTGATGGGCGCATGGGGGAGGGGATCACCTGGACTCACAGCGTGAGTACCTGTGTGAGGGGTGGCAGGGCAGGGACAGCTCAGCTGGGAAGGAAATAAGCACCCCCGACAGGCATGTGTGTGCACACGCACAGACACAGACACGCAGACACAGGACACAGACACACAGACATACACAGACACAGGCACACACAGACACACATACAGACACATACATAGACACACAAGACACACAGACAGACACACAGACACACACAGACACAGACATAGACACACATGACACACACAGAGACAGACATACAGACACACACACAGACACACATACAGACAGACACACAAGACACACACAGAGACACGCAGACATACAGACACACACACACAGAAACACACACAGAAACACACATACGCAGAAACACACACGGCTGACGGCAGGGCCCCGGGAGGCACAACGGAAGGATTTCCTGTCCCTGTTCTTGCTAGGAATGTGGGCGCCTTGGTTTGATAGCAGAGTCGATGTGAAAATATTACAGAGAATTAGTATTTTAAGAGCTGCTATTTTTAGGGCAAATCTCTCTGTAAGCGTCACCCGAGGGGGCATGCTGCCAAAATTTGTAAAAGTCACAAAGTCCGAGACTGTCAGCACTGGAAGGGAACTTTATCTGAAATGAACTAGCTTTGGGTCACAAACCTCTCGGAGCCTCAGTCTCCCCATCTGTAATGCGGGATAATCACCGTGTCCGCCTCCAAGGGTGGTCGTGAGAATTCAGTGCACTGATGCATACAAAGGGATTAGCCCAGACTTGGCATAGGGTGAGGGCTTAATTAATACGCCAACCGTTTAAAAATGCATGATTTCTGAATAAGAAAACCTCGCCCGGGGAAGGGCACTGCCAGGCCCTGCAGACAGCAGCAGCGCTGAGGCCGGCAGGGGAAGCAGGGGTGTCTCGGCTGCAAGCTGCTGGGAATTTTGCTTCTTAGGGAGACCACAGAGGGGGACCGGGCACCCTTCTTGCCACCCAGGCGGAGGAGGACACAGGTGGGAAGGAAGGTGCCCAGGAGGCAGGAACGGGAGGGTTCTGCAGGGGACCCTGTGGCCATGTCGTCCGGCACCGCTCACGTGTGTAATTTCACTGTGTTCTCACGACAGCTGTGTGTGGAGGGTGTTATTCCCGTCTTACAGATAACGAGTCTTACGCCCAAAGAGCTGGAGTGACTTTTCCAGGGTCACCCAGTGGGATGGTTAATTTTATGTGCCACCTTGACTGGGCCATAGCACCCAGCTGTTTGCTCAAACATTATTCTGGATGTTTCAGAAGTGGGAGTATTTTGAGATGGGTTTAACATTTAAGTCAGCAGGCTTTGAGTAGAGCTGATTGTCTGCCACGATGTCCACTCAGCTGAAGGCCTTAGGAGAAGAAAGACTGGCCTCCTCTGGCCTTTGAACTTGACTTGTGGCATCAGCTCTTCCCTGGTCTCCAGCCCACAGATTTTGGACTTGTACTTCCACAATCCCATAATTCAATTCCTTAAAATTCTCCCTCTCTCTCATTCTTTCTCTCGTGCACACACACCCTGTTGGTTCTGTTTCCCTGGAGAATCCTGACTGCTCCACCCAACTGGTGAGTGCTGGAGGAGCCAGGGTTAGAGACCAGCCACCCCTTCCAGAACCCTGCCCATTACCTCGTTAGCAACGTCCCACAGACAAGGGGTGGCAGCCAGGTGTGGGCAGGCTTGGGCACAGCCACTTTCAGACAAATAATCTTATTGCAAACAGTCCACGTGCTATTTCCTGAAATCCACACCTCTGGGCAGGGCAGGGGAGAGGTACGCAGAGTCCTGTACAGGATGGCAGGAGGGGCACAGAGGACAAAGGTGGCCCGCCCCTCACATGTACGGGCCACACTTTCCCTGCCACACTGCACTGGCTGCGGCACACACGTGATTTCATTTAATCTAAAGCCCCGTAGGGGTGTGGGGACCATCACGGTGCTTGAGCTACAGACGAGAAGGCTGCCGCTGTCTTGGGGCACACGTGGCTGGGGACACCACAGGCACCTGCCCCTCCAGCAGCACCAGAGAGCCCCGCTCTCAGCCTGGCTCTGCCACTCGTTAGCAATGCAGCCTGGAGACCAAACTCCCTAAGCCTGGCTTCCTCGCCTGTCAAATGGGCACAGCAGTTCTTCCTACTGCTGGGATAGATGTAAGGATACTTCAGATAAAGGACCTGAGCTGTCAGCACAGTTCCTAGTGGCATCTTGGGAAGGCACCTGTTCCTTCCATTCACTCAGCAGCGTCCTCAGAGCTTACTGTGTGCCGGGCGCTGCTCTCTCCGCAGAACAGAGCGGACGGAACCCACGCACGTTCCCACGCTCGTGGCGATTACATCCCAGCAGAGAAAGGCAGGAATGACAAGAAAACAAATGATCCACATGGTCATTCAAGATGTGTCCTGGGTGACAGGACAGAGAGCTGAGAGCAGTGGGCGGGGCTCCTGGAGACTATGAAGGTGATGATAATGAGGATGACAAGGATGATGATGACGATGAGGATGGTGATGACAATGACACCAACAATGACTATGATGAGCTTTGGGACCTTCAGCAGGCTTCTGGAGACGACGATGAGGAGGAGGACAGGATGAGGATGGTGACATCACCCATGCCGACACCCTATTGGGCCATGAGCGGCTCCCTAGCCTTTCTGAGTCTCTCTCTCTTCCCCACACCGCGAGGATGCTAAGCTCCTTCTCGCCGGTCGTCGTAAGGAGTGCACGATTGGGGGCGACAGCCGGCTTAGCTACATGATTGGTGGGTCCTGTGCAAAAAGAACGTGTGGGGCCCCTTGTTCAGAGCTTTTTAGGAATGCCAAGATGGCGAGAGCAGAGCAGTAAATCAGGTGCCAGCCCTCTGTGTGCAGGGTCCTGTGCCACCGGCCACCCTGGGACAGGCACCCGCACGTTGTAGGTGCTGGTCCCGGGAGGGGGAATCGCTCTCCCTGCTTTGCACACAATAAAGAGCTTAGGGAGAAGTCACTGGTTTAAGGTGACACTGCTGAGGGGCTAGGACACGATTCTTGCCCAAATGACTTGATGAAATATCTGTTCACAAAATTAGATACAGCATCAGTAAAATTCCTGTACCTCTTCAGAGCAACACCCTTCTATTTCGTAGTACATTTCAAGTGCAGAAGCTTGGGCTTCTGCACCCCCTTGGGTAGCACTGGAGAGGTTCGGGAGGGGCCAGGAAGAGAGGGCCTGGGCTGGACGCATCGGGGCTGCACAGCCACAGGGCTGGGCTGCTCGGACGCGGCCTGTTCCGTTCCGTTTGCTCGTTTCTCTGCTCAGTGAAGAGATCATGGAAAAGCTCACAGCCAGCTGAGGACGGGTCAGGTCAGGAGTGGCTTCATCAGAATAACAAACATATTCAAATTATCCCTGAGAAGCAAGCACTGGGCTTGGCAGACACTAGATCAGGCAGCCTCCGAGTTTCATTGTGTCCTGTCTCCAGTGATGGTGGCTCCAGCGGTGACCCTGGCAGCAATAATACCGTCAGCCCTGGAGCTACTCTGAACTGTTCCCGGCGTTGAAGTCACCCCCACGCTGATCCTAAAGTGTTATCCCACGCACAAGGAGGAGAGCACTGCCGTAACCAACACCACAGACTGGGGGGCTTAAACAACAGACTTTCATCTCTCACAGTTCTGGAGACCAAAGTCCAAGATCAAGGTGTGGGCAGGGCAGGTTTCTCCCGAGGCCTCTCTCCTTGGCTTGCAGACGGCCGCCTTCTCCCCTGTCCTCACGTGGTCGTCCCGCTGTGGGTGTCTGCGTCCTAATCTCCTCTTCTTAGAAGGACACCAGGCAGATTGGATCAGGGCCACCCTAATGACCTCAGTTTAACTTCATCGCCCCTGCAAAGACCTGTCCCCATGTACAGTCACATTCTGAGGTGCTGGGGGCTCCGACATATAAATTTTGGGGAGCACAATTCAGCATGTAACACGGTCTCATGGGGTTGTGTGAAAAGACTCAAACCCTCTGGACCTCGGGGTGCCAGGGTTGGGGTGCTGCTGCCTCTGGACAAGTTACAGGGGGCAGAACAGGGAGCCCAGGAAGAGCCGGTTCCCTGAAGTCAAGGGAGAGAGCCGCAGTCAGCACAGAAACGAAGACGTGAGGACGTGGGCTGAGGACTGGGTACCAGGGGCCTGGTGAAAGTCCTGGGAGGAAAGGGGCCAGGGAGGGCAGCAGGGGCCATGCAGAGGCCAGTGCCACACATTTTGGAGGCCTGGGTTCGAATCCAGCCCTGCCCACGATCTCCTGAGGAATACAGTAGGTGCTCAATCATAGTTACGACCAACCTCATCATCACCACTGGCTGGCAAAGGCAGGGGAGGGAGCCTCGGTCGGGTTGAATTCTGGGATCTCTTTCCTTCCCTTGGTGCTCCCGCCTCCCTGACCGAAGTCGGCCCCCAGAGTCTCCTCGAGAGCTACCCAGTAGCTTGACCCCTGCCCAGGTCGTCCCCAGCCATCTCCTCAGGTCTCAGGGCAGCAGGGCAGAACTGTCACCCCTTTTGCAGATGAGGCCTCTCTTGCCAAGGGATGGCAGCCACGTGCCAGGGTGCCAGTCAGGGGTGCAAGAGGTAGCAGTGACTCTGGGCCCACGGGAAGGGGGTCCATGAAACACTCCCTGTCATGACCCCATCTGCTGGGCCAGGGTTTCTCAAAGAAGTTTCCGCCAACCAACTGCTGGTGTGCTGGCAAAAAGGCAGGGCCCAGGGCTCCAAGCCAGACACAGGACCTCAGAAATCTTTGGGAACTTGGCTGCTGGTCTGTCTTGTTGAAACAAGCTTCCGAGGGACTGATCTGCGGCCTCAAGTTCGAGAGCCATCGAGGTGGCCTCTGGTCTCATCCCCGCCCATCAAGTCCCTCCTCTCTGAAGCCCGTCTCTCACAAAGTGGCCGCCGTCACCCGTGGGTGCCACTGGACAGGACCCTGATGGGCACTCAGGCAGATGGGGAGACAGCTATTCCTTTTCCAGTCCTTTTTAATTTCCCTGATTACAGCAAGAAGAACGTTTTTTTGACTTGTTATGTCTTTAACATCTCTGTAACATTTGCTAATTCCTGCGCCCTCTTTTAATACAAAGAGAAAATAGGACTGAGCTCATACCCTTGGTAGGCACCCAGTCTAACCAGGATTTGATATTTCTATTTTGTTTTTATTTATTTTTCTTTATGGTTACCTTCTATGTAAAGCAAGCAATATTGTTTTGCCATTTAAGATACTGATATAAAGTCCTCCTTTAAAAATAAATGTATTAAGTGAAAGAAAAAGAATTAACCAAAAATAATAATAATAATAATAATAAGGAGGCCTTCATAGGTGGTGTGATGGGACAAATACCACTATTATGAAGGCATTTCCTGGATCTGACGCCAGGAACCATTCCTCTAAGTCACCGGTCAGCTTGGAACACAGGGTGAGACGCTAACCCCTGTGAAGGTGAGTCCTTAGTGTTTGACCCCTTTTGTTGCTATTTTTAATTTGAGCCTCTTTGCTATGCCTAAATTTAAAAATGTGAATTTTTAACAGTGAAGTTTTAGGCATTGGGCTAGATATGTTTGAATTTGAGGGTATTTCTAGATGGGTCACGCCACATCATATAAAGCCCAATGACCCCCTAGAATCAAGACTCATTTGGCCATAGCTAGAGCATCTGAGTCCTCTGGAAGCACAGGGGCTGCAGAGGCCCTCTTAGCTGGGAGGGCTCGGGGCGGTGGAGGGGACGTCCAGGAGCTCAGAACCAGCTGGAAGCAGGGAGGAGCCGGGGCCTGGGCTGCAGGGACCATCCGGGGGAGCAGCAGGTGGGTGTGGTGGGGGGTGACGGGGAGCAGCCCCAGAGAGGGGGCAGGAAGAATTGGCCCAGGAGTCCAGGCTTTTCCCTGAGACCTAAGCCGCCCCCCACTAGAGACTTTCTAACCAAGTGGTGAGTGGGGCATTTAGCATTTGGAAAAGGCCCCTGGGCCCCTGTGGAGGATGGGGCTGGGGTGGAGGGTAGGGAGACCTTGGGAGGGTCCCTAAGCTGGCAGATAAGTGAGCACAGAGGGAATGGGGGTGAGAACAGACACCCGGGGTGTATGGAAAGGGTGGGGGATGCCGACTCTGACCAACAACCAGAAAAGGGGTGTCAGAGCCTGGGGGCTCCTCTTCCTTCAGGCTCATTTCCCTCAGCCTGACGCTGACAAATGGCCCTGTTGGTGACGGTTCCCAGGGATCCCTGTGCCCTTATGGAGGAGCGAGGAGGGGATACTCTCTAAGTGTCAGCCTTTCTAGGACAAGGCGGGGCCCTGGCTTGCGGATGTGATGATTAGTTTTATGTGTCCGCTGGGCTAAGCCACTGTGCCCAGATATGTGGTCAGACGTCATCCTGGATGTTTCTGCGAGGGTGTCTTGAATGCGATTTCCATCTACGCTGGGGGACTTTGAGTGAGGCAGCTTGTCTTTCATGCTGTGGTGGGCCTCATCCAATCGGCCGAAGGTCTGAACAGAAAAAAAGCCTGACCTCCCCCGGCAAGAGGGAATCTTGCCAGCTGCTTCTGTTCCTCTGGAGAGCACTAAGTGGTATAGTTTGAATGTTTTGGCCCCCATCCCTCCCCAAACTCATGTTAAAATCTAATTGTCATGAAAACGGTAACAGTATTAAGAGGCGGGACCTTTAAGAGGTGATTAGGCCATGAGCGTTCTGCCCTCATGATGGGTTGATGCCATTGTCATGGGAGTGGGTTCCCTAGGAAAGGAGTTCAGCACCCCCCTTCTCTCTCGCCCTCTCTTTATGAGGCAGCAGGAAGGCCCTTGGCAGGTTCCAGGCCCTCGATCTTGAACTTCCAGCCTCCAGGACTGTGAGCCAACGCACTCCTGTTCCTCACAGGTGAGCCTCACAGGTGGGTTCCGTCGCGGTGGTGCAGAGGGACGAAGGCACTGACACACAGAGATGCGAGTGCAGCTGGGATGCGCCTTGGCCTGAGGGACTTGGGGCTGCTGGAGGACTGGGGAACTCCTGGGAGTCTGGCGTGAGTGTCCGCCACCGCCCTCCACCTCTGGCAGCTCCTGCTCTGCCCGCCTTGCCGGGTGTGCCTGGCCGATCCTCGCGCCCTCCGTCTGTTCTTCTCGTCTCTTTCCTCGGGTCCCCAAGCGTGGGGATTCGTGCCAAGGTTGGGCCCGCCCTCCACTTTCCTTCTTTCTGCCTGACTGCCTTGGAACTGGGACGTTGGCTTTTTCCTGCCTCCAGACTGAAACATCGCTCCCCCTGTGTCTGGAGCCTGCCCGCTGCCGTAGGGAGCCACACGGCTGGGGCCGACGCTGGCTCAGGCTGCAGCCTCGGGACTTGCCGGCGTCCACAGCACCCGAGCCAGTTCCTCGCGATGATGGTTCTCTCTGCACCAGCATCCTGCTGGCTCCGTTTCTCCGCAGAGCCCTCACGCGGAGGGGCAAGCTGCAGCCACAAGTGCTCAGAAGCTTGAGCATCTTTTTGCTCCTCTGCTTTCTGGGTGACTCCTACTTAGGGTCAAATCACAGTTTCAAAGTTTTCTCCCCTGCAGGAAGCTTTTCCTGGTTTTACCAGCCAACCTCACAGCAGTCCAACCATGTCGTCCACTTGCTGTGAAGGAATGCTTGGCACATAGCCGGTCTCAGCCGGTCTCTGGCGACCTCAGACGAGTGGAAACAGGATGTGGCATCCGGGCGTAGCCCTGTGTGCTGCGGGGCTGCTTCCCTGTGCTGAACCCAGCCTTGGCCTTTGTCGGGCTCATGCCAGGAAACTCAGCTGTCAGGCTCCGTAGCATGCAATCCCTTGCGCAAGTTAGTCTGAATCAAGAAAGAAATACGGATGTGTGGCAGAGAGGAACGGCTGGGAATATTAGTCTGACAGAACCCCCTTCTGCGGAGGCCACGGGCATAAATCGTGCAGTTGCAGTTATGACTGTAACGATAGAGATGAGTGGAAATGTTATTAAATAGTCCACTGGTCCCGAAAAGATGGGAGCAGAGTTGTCATCTTCTTCTTTTTAAACATTTTGAAATTTTTGGTTTAGGATAGGATGAAATGTTAGATTACTGGCACTTTCCTTAATAGGATGGCAACAACGAATAACTCAGGCGATGTCTCAGATATAAACGTGTGCTAAGGGGAGTGAGACATAGGAGTCCGGAGCTACCTGAGCCCTCAGGGCTCCTGCAGAAAGAATGCCAGCCCCATGGGGGCGCTGTCAGCAAATTCAGCCAGTCCATCCACAGCGCGGCGGGACAGAAGTGGCAGGAGACGAGGGAGAACCAGGCCGTGGCACGACTGGAAAAGTGCTGCTCCTGCCTCACTCGTGGGTCAGAAATTCACCAGGATCTGCGCCTGACCCGCTGCTTCCCCACGTGTCCCATTCTGTTGCTGGCTGCGCACGTTCCCGATCCTTTGTCTTTGTTTTCTCAAATGGAAGGCCTTCTGCCCGCTGGTGTGCACCTCTCTTCCACGGGGTGGGCCAGCTGGTGGCTACTTGCGTAGAGTTTTCCTCTTCCATACCGTCCTCTGTGTCTGCTTGCCTGTCTGCAGGAGACATTCTGGCCCGTTTCCAGGGCTGGCGAGAAGTGGCTTGTGCCCAGGGGACCCCTCTGTGGTCATCTGTGTGTGCTCTGCACAGAGGTGTTTTCACCTTCACAGGGTATTGCCGTGGGACACTGGGGACACCGACCCTCCCTGCCCCAAGTGCCGTAGGCCAGAACCTTGTGAAGGTCACATGAGGTAATGTGTTTGAAAACATTTATATCCACTCTATTCCAAATGGTTTGTAAAGTGGTTTATGCTACACATACATTAATCCTTACATTGTACAGTCAATAACAATGATGATGATGTGAAGGAAATGGAATACAAGTCCTGTCCAAACTGTACCACTAGCTTATACAGTACTTTTGTATGGATTAGAAAAAGTCTCCTCTCTAGACAGAGGTCAGCAAACTATGTTCCGGAGCTCAGATCTTGGTTTTGTAAATAAAGTTTTATTAGAATGCTGTCTCTCTCATTCGCTGAGGCATGGTTTATTATGTCTGCTTTCATGCTACAGTGGCAGAGTTGAGTAATTGCAACGCAGTCCCTGTGATCCCCAAGCCTGAAATATTTACTCTCTGGCCCTTTAGGTCAAATGTTCGCACAGCGTGCAGACCAAGCCAGGGGTTGTTTCAGCCTGTCCCTTGCAGCTGGCCGGGTCTTGTGCTATCTTCCCAATAGCCTGTGCGGCATGGAAGTCAACAATCAGGCTCAAGAGTGACAAGACTCTCTCCTTGATCGAACTTCAGCTGGCTCCTGAGCCCTCTTTTGGACTAGATCTCTCTTTTGAGCCCTGTTTTCAGTCTGCCAAACCCAGTTTTATCAAGACGCCTGCTAAGTCGGTGTAGCGAGAATCCCCCACCTTCGATGTGTGACTGTCCCCGCTGTCAGATCCCATTCCTCCTTCCCTACGTCTGATGTCTAGATCCTGGGCCTGCTTTTAGCAGGAATCCTGGCAAGTCATGTTTGTAAGCATCCCCTACCCTTGATGTCTCTTCTCAGTCATTTTCTGTCCACCCACCCTCCTTCTGCTCGTTGGCCATAAACCCCTGATGTCTTCGCTGTTTCCAAGTTCAGCCCGATCTCTCTCCGCTATTGTGATAGTCTTGACACCATCACTATAGTCCTGAATAAAGTCTCCTCACCATTTTAGCAGTGTCAGAATAATTGTTTTTAACAAGAGGTGAAAACCTTGCCTGAGGTCCCATGGCCAGGACGTGGCGGTGAAGTCCAGAGACTTAGCTCCGTCACCTGCCTCTCTGGGAGGAATTCAAGCTCAGAAGCTCTTTGACATGTGGACTTGCTTGAATAAAAGATTGTTCCTCCCCACCGACGCATAAGCAAACCTGTGGCGCGCTCTCTGCATCACCATCGTCACCCAGTGCTGTTGTTAGTCACTTCAGGATTTAACCCTCTCCCAAGAGTTTCCAACGAGTCTGTTCCCTTATTTGTCCGTCATTCACAAATGCAGTGCACCGCCACCGTGGCGGGTACGGAGGGAGCCAGTGAGAATGCCGCGGTGAACAAGAAGACATCTGCGAGGACCTTTCAGCCGGTGAACTGCTGAATACGATTCAGCGTGATGTGCTCTTTCATAGCTGCAGGGACAATTAACCTTGGCCCACATCTGGAAACTGCACCTAACAGGGTCATAACTGAGATCTTCAGGTTTCCTGAGAACTGACCACCAGGCTCATGGTGTGGACCCACCCCGTGCTGGCACAGTTGGTCTGATCACCACAGCCATCCCCCGCCCCAACCTTCATACAAAAAGACCAGGAGAGTGGAGGAGCATAAACCTGCCCTGCCTGTGAGGATGGGAAGAGATGTCCCCCACCTTCTGAAGCCAAGAGAGGGGCTTAAGAGTCCCACAGGTAGATACCAGAGCTGCCTGCAAGAACTGACGAATGGCATTCTGTCCCCTGGTGCGCGTCTGTGTAGGCAGTGAGCCTGCGTAGCCCGGGCAGTGGGCCCTCTGCTAATCTGGAAAGTGGAAGAAGGAATGAGAATGAGAGATGCTGACATATTAGCAAGAATCAGGGTTGGCCCCTAGATAATTGGGGCTTAACTAAAGAAGGAAGTTTATTTCTCTCCCATGTAGAAATCTAGGCGGCCAATCCAGAGCTGGCGCAGCAGCTGGGCACCAGGCTCACTCTGCCATCCTTAGGGTGTGGTTCTCCATCCCCTCGGGTGGGAGCTCTAGGAATCACATCTCTATCCTAGCAGGAAGATGGAAGAAGGGTGGAAGAAGAGGTGAAGAGAAAGCGTCAGCCGGGTCTTAGGGAGGTTCCTGGAAGTTGCCCTGCAATATTTCTGCTCACATCCCGTGGGCCAGGACCCAGGCACATGGTCACAGCCAATGCAAGGGAGGCAGGCGGTGTGGTGTTTACTCTGGTCGGCCGCACACCCACAAGCCCAGGTGCAATTCCAATACCACGGACCGTGGGAATAACAGCGGCTGGAGTACAGCTGCTGTCTTTGCCACAGCAGGGAGGTGGAAGAGGACAGTGGGGGGGCCACTCCTCCCTGCCCCAGCATCTGGCACTAGGAGGATGCATGAGTTTCCCGTGCAGCGTATGAAACCACCTGGCTGGTTTCACCGTCCACTGGCAAGGGGACGCCAGCCGTGAGTTTTGGGGGTGCTTTCCTGAGGACAAGAACTAAAGGAGGGTCTGTTCTGGAATTCCCATGTCAGGGAGTCCCTGCCAGATCTCCTAAGAACTCAGTCATGGCTTATGAGAGACAAGGCCATTGGCCACCAACACTGCCTGGGTTCACCTCCTGTTTGACCTTGGGCATGGTGCTGTGCCTCTCTGTGCCTGCGTGTCCTCATTCATAATTGGGAGTCATGTCATGCCTAAGTCATGCGGAGACTGTGGGGAGCAGTGAGTTACTGAATGCAGAGCCCCTGGAGCCAGACCTAGCAAATGCTGAGCTGCCGTCATTATTAGGACACCTCCAAGCAGAGGGCACTGATGGCCCGTCAGCCAAGAGCGAAAGGACTAACATGGAAAGTTGTGTAAGTTTCTCTCTCCTTTTGATGCAACACATCAAAGAAGCAAAAACCTAGAAGAGGGAGGAATTGGGGACGGGTATCACAGAGGCAGACCCTGCCCCCTACACTCACATTTTAAGGTGAGAGAGAGGGAGAGGAGGTGGCAGGAATGAAGCCCCCTCTCCACCTCAGGTTCCCGAAGCCACACCTGGACAGTGGCGGGGGAGGGCAGAGGTCAGAATCTCATGTGATACATTGGGCTTGTAATTATCAAAGTTTCCTGGGATTGATGGAATCCACCCACAATGGGATCTGGTATTCAATAGAGAAAGGACACTCACCATGGCACAAAAGGGCAAGGATGAAAGAAAAACAAAAACCATTTTATTTAAATAGCCCAACAGCAGAGATCCACAACAAACTGGCTATGCTCACATTTCTCTTTTTCAAAGTTGGCTTGTACTCAGCCACGTTTGGCAGCCCGCGTGTGGCTCCACTGTGTTTGCACCAACAAGCCAGGGGGAGCCTCAGCGTGGAGGCAGCAGACGCTGCCGGCCCCCAGCCCAGTGCCCTGTGCCCTGAGCCTGTGCTCTGGCCAGCAGCCGACCCGGTGACCCCCAGCCTCCACTGAAGTGGGGTCAGGGAAAGGCCACCGACTACAGCCTCTTGAGGCTGTTGGCCGCAGGGTTGGACAGCTCCAAATGCTTCTTTACACGATAGAGTCCACCCAGCCCCCAGCACATTCACCCTTTTGTTCCAGTGTTGCCTTCTGGGACCGCGCATATACGAGGCCTGTCGGAAAGTATCCGGCCATGTAACCATTCCTGTTACTGTAATATTAACAACGGCTGGATACTCTCCGGACAGGCCCCGCAAGCTTCTTTCCTCTTCCACTGCACACAGGCAAGAGCAAACTCAAAGTCTTATAAAAAGCCTGCATGTTACATTTCTAGTTTAGCTTAGTTCTGGGGGCGGTCGGGGGGGATGTGAGTTATTCCAGGAGATAAGGGTGTTTTTCTTTTTTTCTTCTGAAATCAAAATCTTAACGTGGAGAAGGGACACTAGAGTCGGCAGATGTGAGTTCCAACTCCGCCACCAGGCACTATCCCCATAATCTTCCTCCAGCTACTTAACCTCCCTGGGCCTCCACGCTCACAGCTGCAGACAGACCGGTGACTGTGAGGGTTAAGTGCGGTGGCGCAGGTAACGCATCTCGTGGAGCCCTGTGACGAGTTAGGCACGCCATAGGTGGCAGCTGTCATTGGGGCCACTATTGATACTCTTTACTCAGATTCACTTTCCCAACTTGATGCTCAAGGAATTTGGCATCAACTTCAACAAAGACAAGGTCAGGATTTGGACCCAAGTCCGAAATGCCAATTGCTTCCACTCAATGCAAAGTATTACAAAGAGGCCACCAAGAAGCCAAGTATATGCACTGCCATTTGAGTCACCACTTGGGCCAGGTGGCTGGGCCACTTGTGCCTCTTGTCCCCCATGGTGGGACTGCTGTGCACGTTTTCTCTGCACACATGTTGCCCCAGCACCGCCAAGCACCCAGCGGCTGCTCCTAGTCATCTTGCTCCCTGTCCACCGTCAGCCAGGGTGGGGCGCGTCCTCACCTTTGCTTTAAGATGAAGACGGTGACCGTCCAAGAGATTAATAGGCTTGTTCTTGTGACTCAGAGATAAGTGGCGGAGCCAAGCTCTAAACTCAGTTTTACTTAATATTTCACTCTGTTTTAATTTATCTGACTTGTTGAACATTTGGGGAAGGTAAGAGGAGGGAGGGGTCAAATGGACCTGTGACAGAACATACCAGAATCCAGCTCGCCCGTCCTTTCTCTCTGTGACCCCGGTGGCAGATCTGAGGCTGTCACCCCCAGGCCCAGTGTTAGGGATGAGAACTGGATGGAGGCTCGGGGGACCGAAGCCGCCTTCCCCAGAGAGCACAGCCAGGAGGCAGAAGGTCAGGGACTCCATCTCCGGAGCCGGACCCTCTGGTCACCGACTCTCACTCTCTTTCCAGGACGGGTCGGTCCAGGCTCTGCGGGATGCAGGCTCCAGGCAGGTGTCCCGCACGCAGAAATGGAGGGTGCGGTCTGCGCAAGCGTGAGTCGCCCGTCACTCTCCCTGCACACCTGGACACACCTGAGGGGGAGCGTGGGCTCAGTCCCCAAACCAAGTCTTCTCACTCCCCGCGCCCTCAGAGCTCTGCAGCAGCGCACCTGGGCAGCACGCAGACCCCGCGCCCGCTTCCTCCTCCCCCGCAACTCCCCATTCAGTCCCTCTTGAAAACCGAGTAAGATCGACATCGAAGGCAAGCCCCCAGGTTAACTGCTCAATGCTCCACGGGCAAATGTGTGTGAAAATGTTCAGAATGCCGCCTGCTTCCGCCCTCAGTGGAATTCTCTGTTTTTATGCAATCGGTGAGGTTGAAGGTTTTCAAATGTGACAGTTTCTTTTCCGGCCCAGCCTCTAGTGTCACTGCTAGAAAACAGTGTTACTTGACAGGCAGCTTTTAAAGAATGAGGGATGAACGGTGAGGACGTTTACGGAATTCCTAGATAAGGATGAAAATAGGTTATATTCAGAGTTTCATTCAGAGAAATCTTAGAGGTTCTTATTGCTCAATTCACTCACTTCCTCTGGATATATCTAGACGCTACTTTGTGCCAGGCACCGTGTTAAGCACCAAAGAGAGCAAGATGCATAGAACAGCTTAAACACATAAACCCAGGGCCCAGTGGAGGAAGCAGACAGGTACATGAGTCATTGCTGGTACAGAAATGCGCAAAAGCTCAGTGCAAACATAGAAGAGGGAGGATATCAAATATTGTTAGGAGACTGTGGGGAGGCTCCCAGGGGAGGTAAGTTTTTTTTTCCCCAGCAAGAGTTGCTAGAAGTGGGACGTTCAGGCCAAGAGACCACTGTGAACACACGAAGGCCCCCAGGTTTACGTGTGGGTGGTGGCTGGAGTGGCATGTTTTTCTACATAGCATGGTTTCCTGCCCTCTTCTTCCTGTTCCTTTGGGGGACCCCTTCCCCACTGAATATGGCTGTCCCTGGGGCTCGGCCTACCAAAGGCGGGGTACATGGTTCAAAGTGGCTAAAATATAATATTCCATCCCTTTGGCTACAGAGCTCTGCAAAGCAAGATATCTCTCTCTCTCTCTCTCTCTCTCAACAGGGCCACGGCATTTGGACTTTGTCCTGAGGGTAATGAAGAGTAAGTGGATGCTTTTTAAAAAGCAAAGTGACGTGGTTTGATTTTGTTTCAGAAACACATCTCCAGCAGGAGATGGGTCAGCATACCTCTTATCCGTTAGTTTATGTAAATACTGACAGAGCCTCAACTTACCCAGTGGAGATAGAGGGGAAGGGTGCACATTTTGAAGCCACTAATTTCATCTGAAAATCCCACGAGGCAGTTTTCCTCCTTAATAACTCAGTTTATTTAATTAGCAATGAAAATTGAATTCTTCTGTGGTAAATAATGGGTAAACACTTCAAACGAACATCTATCACACAGCAAAACCCCCGTCAGTAACAGAACATGTGTCACAATTAATAAGCCCATCAATTAATAAAAGAAACAAACAAGTAGTCATGGTAGGGAGGCTCGTGCGTGGTTTCCTCCCCCGGAATTCTCGGCTGGCTAGAGCAGCTCTGCTCCGGCTGCTTTCACTCTTCCTAGCCCCGGCCTGGAAGTCACTCTCTCTTGGCCTAAAAGCCTCAGCCTTTCACCATCCTGATAATTTCTAAAAGCAGCAGTGCCAGGCTTGGCAAGCGAGCCAAGGCCATGGACCTGGCACCAAGTCGGGAGTCTGCCCTTAATGTCCAAAATCTGCCTGGAACCCACAGGAGACACATCCGCAAGGCCACTGAGTCTGAGTCGCACACCAGTGGCAGGGCCTGGTGCCAACCCTGGCTAACTCTGTGCCCTTGGCAAGCCAGTCTCTGGACCGCTGCTTTTTCCATCTATGAAATAAGCAGAATCATAACACATAGCCCAAGCTAAGGAAGAGTTGCATAAATGAGACAAAATGATGCATGACCCTTGAAAGTTAAAATTCCAACTATCAAAACATCTGTATAAAAGATGTATACTCTTATTATGGCCATTCCATGCCCATCCTTCAGACATTTCTGATAGGTACTGTGTCACACATCAGGGCTATATCGGTGATGAGAAAATGGTTCTGAGCTTTTAGGGACAGAAACCTAGCGGGAGAGCTGTGATCACGGAAGACCACAGGAGTGTAGTTGCTGTGGTTGTGGAAGTCTGTACGAGGCGCTTTGGCAGAGAGGGCAAAACAGCAAGGTATCCAACATGCTTCCCTCTGAAGTCACAGCAGCTGTCAGGGAGGGGACAATACTTGAGTTGGGAGTGACATCATAGCAACAATGCTTTAAAGGAATCGCCCAGGCGGTGTGGAGGTCGGATTGTTGGAAGCCTAAAGTACAACATTAGTATAACCAGGGACAAGAAGGCGATGCCCGTCCTGTGCCTGACAGTGATGCACCTGTTTCCTGCCCTTCTCTCTGTCCAGAGAACAGCGCTCCGCAGCGCCCTCGTCTTCTGGTTTCCAGGTGCATTTGCTGTACGGGAGGCACAGGTGGAAGACTGGCCAGAGGGAGCTGGGCTGCCAGGGCATCCCCTCCTTCTTTGGAGAGTGTCTCTCGCAGGGCTGCCTCTCCTCCACCGCTGTTGTCCCAGCCTTTGTCACACAGGGTCTGCCTCTGTGGAGCTGCCCAGCACTCACTGAGTAGGTGCTCTGCGGGCATAGGTTCCACTGCAGGGGCCTGGCTGCAGGGTCACACCTCTCTACTCCCCAGCTCTGGGCTACGTGGCAGCTTCCTGCCGCTGCCCCACCCTCCCCTCGTTTGCTCAACACAGGAAAATGCACCCGTGTCATGAATTTCCTGGACAATGTTCCCCTGTTTGGAAGACGCAGGGTGGTTTCTGTCTTCTGCCTGCATCTTGAGTGAGAGATGGTGATGGATTGAGGCCCAGGATGAACCTCAGTGGATGTAGAATGAGAGAGAGCAAGAACTGGGGACACTAACAGTTTGCAAAGAGATCATGAGTGCACAAGGACCGAAATGTATCCATTCAACACCTGGGGCTTAGTGGACTAGATATGATTTGTGCCTTCATATCTGCAGTTCTAAACTCAAGTCACGAAATACAAGGAAATTTCTTCTTTCAGCACCAAGGAGAGTTCCTCCCCTGTAATAAACCATTTTTATTGCTTAACAAAAACAACCTCACACAGTGTTCTACATATATTGATGATGACGTGGTCTCTCACACATTAAGGAAAGCTGTTTACTACAGCACAGAGAAATCTGGCTTCTGCATCAAAACATTTATAATCTGAATTCCCTTACATAGTGGTGAAAAAAAGGAAGCAATCTCAATTGGTGAGTGCCAAAGGTTAATTCTAATGGTTAGCATCCTCCAAATTGCAAGGCTTATTTTGACTTCTCATTTTATATAGGTATCACGTGACGTTAACATTTGCAGGCATCTTTTAATGGGCCGTGCTGACCCAACACTCTCCCCTCTTGCAACCCTGCTGGGTGTGGAGGCTGGACGTCTGTCTCCAGAGCACACCGGTGCATCCCATGGCCTAAGTAATAAAGTCTGAATTCTTTAGTCTGGCAGTTTAAGCTCTTCATTATAGAACTCTAACCCAGATAGGTCTTCAAAACATTTAGGGGGCCTGGCATCTGGCTCACGCCTATAACCTCAACACCCTGGAGGCCGAGGCAGGAGAGGTGAGAGGATCGTGTGAAGCCAGGAGCTTGAGATCAGCCTGGGCAACATAGCAAGATCCTGTCTGTACAAAATTTTTTTTAAAAATTAAAAGTAGAATCACTGTATGATCCAGCAATTCCACTTCTGAGTATATACTCAAAATAGTTAAAAGCAGGGTCTCGAAGAGATATTTGTACACCCAAGTTTATAACAATATTCACGATGGCCAAAAGGTGGAAGCAACCACAATATCCATCAGCATTTAAATGGATAAACAAAATGTGGTATAGCCCGACAGTGGAATGCTATTCAGCCTTAAAAAGGAAGGAAATTCGGACACATGCTGCAACGTGGATGAACCTTGAGGACATTATGCTAAGCCAGTCACAAAAAGACAAATATAGTATAATTCTACTTATATGGAGTACCCAGCACAGTGAACTCCACGGGACCAGAAGGTAGAATGTGGCTGCCAGGGTGAATGAGGAGCCGTGGCTTAGTGGGTACAGGATTCCAGTTTCACAAGATGAAGAGCTCTGGAGATGAGACGCAGAGCATTGTGAATGCACTTAACACTCAACTGCTGCGTGCTTCAGCTGGTAAAGATGGTGAGTTTTATGTTTGGTACATTTTACCACAATTACAAAACCCCCAAATTCTAGCCCAGCTTCCCAACTTCATTCTCTACCCAGCTACAAACCCATCAAACATAGCCTGGGCCTCTTGCATCAGAAATGCCCCCGCCCCATACGAACTCCCGGTGTCAGAAAATGACTAGCGCCTCCCAGCAGGGCACACACCCAGCCAGCTCCACCAAGGGTTGCTCGGTCTCCCCTGGCAGCCCCTCCCCGCGCGTCCACAGTGACACTGCCCCTGACACAGGGCCTGGCTCTCAGGGCACTCGGTGCTCTCTTCCTGGGTGCAGCATGCGAGCATGTCTGATCTTGTCCCCACTGGATGTGGAGGGCTTTGAAGGTTGGCATGGTTCTGCCTCACTTCTGTCATCCCAGAATGTCGCGTTCGATCTGGCACCTCACAATGGAATTTTTCAAATAGACAGGTGTTAACTTTGAGTCTTTCTTCCCAGGCAACTGAACTGCAGTTGGTTTGGCCAAAAGAGCTACGGGGGCAGGTTAGCTGAGCTTCCAATCAAATGTTCCTCTGATGTTTGGCAAGAGCTTTGCCTTCCCTTCACCTGCAGGGATGTGGGCTCCTGCCTGCAGTCCGTCCTCCACTGCAGTCAGAATGACCGTGTGAGAAGCAGCCGGTGTGCACCTCTGTTGAAAGCGTAGATCGAATCATGTCACTCCTCTGCTGAAAACCCCGCGCTAGCTTCCCACTCTCTCAGGACAAAAGCAGAGGCTGATAGACTCCTATCACCCTGTGTCTCACCTCTCCCCCGGCCAGGCCTGCTGCAACCCTCCCATGGTCCATGCTGCTCCCAGCTGTTCCAGAGACACACCAAGCATACTCCCACCTTGGAACCTCCATGCCTCTGCCTGGAAACGTTGCCCCAGGTGGCCACATCTTGTCCCCTCACTTTCCCCAGCTCCCTGCTCACACATCGCTGTATTACAGAGGTCTTTCTTTGCTCTAAGTAAAATAGCAACAAGCCAGACACCTGCCTGTGGTCGTCCTGTGTTGCTACGGCATTTCCCAGCCCTCGTCACCGCCTGGCGTATCATACATGCGGCCTTTTTTGTCTGCCGCCCACCACTAGGGCACATGTACGGACAAGGCCGAAACTGATCAGTCCTTCACTGCTGCAGGCGTAGCCTGGCACGATGCAGGCACTTGGTAAGTCACTGCCGTGTGGATGGACAGACGGATGGTGAGTGGATGGACACATGAACGCCTCAGCTTTCCCAGGACTTGCACAGGCTATGCGGTCAGCACAAGAAAGACAATGTCGAGTCCCATGGTTAGTAGCACCAACTGCAAATATGGAATATCTACACCATCTTCCTGTTTTGTATCCTCACCTCAACCCGCATCTGACTTTAAGGAATTATTGCAACACTCCTCACGGCAGTTGCTACAACATAAAGCCCACATTTAATGACCTTGCTCTCAAGGCCCTGCACAGGAAGACGTGCAGCAAGCCCCAGCGGCACATTCGCCGGTCGACGGATTTGCCAACCCCTTCCTTGTGTTAATTCCTTCTCCTGGAAAAATGCTCTTCACCATCTGCACCCGCCCAAATCCTCTTCGGACTTCAGAGCCCAGCTCCTCCGTGGGCCCAGGCAGAGCAGAAAGCACATGTGGCATCTCGCTTCTTGGAGCTCTCAGAGCACTTTGTCCCTACTGATCTCTCTTATCATCCACATTGCTCCTAGCCCTGGGTTTTCCTCACTTTCCAAAAGGAGGGGTGCTGAGCTGGATTGCAGCGAGACCGAGATACGTGCGTGTGTGTGCACGTGCGTGTCCTGGCACATGGAGCCCAGATACAGTAATTAGTAATTGTTAGTAACAGCGGCCCCCTCCCACAAGGATCAAGGCTCCTCAAAGGTAGAGTTTTTTGGTCCTAACGTCTTTGCCTTAAAGCCCAGGCTCTGAAACTTCCCTGTGACTGTGTATTGAGTGACTGAATTAATGAATGAAAGATCCCACTTGGGCATGGAGTCACATGCAGGGAGAGCACGGGAGTCTGGCTTTAATCTTGGTGTCCTCACCGCATGCTGACATTTCCGAAAATGCTGACCTGCCTCCATATTCATCATCTTGCTTTTGAACGTCGTCTGTAAAATAGTTTCTCCTTCGTTAGATCCTTCTGGAGATTTGTTTTCTGCTTTCTTATCCTGCTCTTTGATTTTATTCCAGTTTCTTTGATGTTGAGACCTAGGTCCCTATTTCAAAATTTGTTACCTAACGTGAACACTCTCTGCCCAGTTGTGGGTGCAATTTATACCCGGGAGATGGAACAATCCCTTTAAGGAGTAAATTGGATTCTCTCGTATCTCACTTTTCTGCCATCACAAAGCCATACATTATCCAATGCTAGCCTGTACGGAACAAAGCTCTGTGCCTGGAAATAACAAAGTTACCCCTCACATTGAATTGGAATCTTCCTCCGAAATGACTTCTGTGTGTCTTCAAATATTTCCCATCGGAATATTCCTTTCTAGTTGATGGGACCCCCTTCCCCAGGGTAATGACAAAGGACTGTGTAGCCTGGTGAGAATCAGCAATGGATTTTGGCACAGTGGAGGCAGGAGGGTGTTGGGGAAACATCCAGGGTACAAAAATAGGTTACACCAGTTTTATCCTCTATTTATCAATCATTATTATTTTATTATTAATCTTATTGGGGGCTTAGTATGTGCTAGGCAAAATAGTGCTGTGAGTTCTACATGGATCATTCCATTCCATTCTCATGTAGCCCATTTCAGAGATGACAAAACTGAGGCACAACAAGATTAACTTTCCTGAGCTTCCACAGCTGGCTTAAGTGGTGGCTCCAGCACTGCAGCCAGGTTGATCCAGCTAAAGCTCCCACGTGATAGGCACCTTCTCTTCAGGGAGACAGGTCATCGTGCTTTGATTTTCTTCATTAAGGGGATGACAGGCTCATTAAAGGAAATTTAAAAATAGAACAAAGAAGAAAAGGGACATTACATGGAATTTCCCTGCAGCATTGGGAAACTGCTTCTCCGTCTTTTTCATTTGATAAGAAGACATTTCCTGGCACAGTCACACAATTTTATAAGCTATGATTGTCTCTCAAGATTGTAAAAATAACCCTTTTCAATATTGCAAGATTTTCAGAGTAAGCATTACATATGGATGTACCATAGTCTCTTAAAAGGATGTATACGGTTTACTAAGCCAATTCCTTTCCTTTAGGTTATTTCAAAATTATTGGTTATCATAAATAACGCTATGGTAAATAACTCCATGCAGAGACTTTGCATGCAGGCTTTGCCTCGAGCGAATGCTTGAGGCCCAAGAAATCGAAAGGAGCCTTTAGACTGGAGCCTTGCGGTACGTTCCAGGAAGTGAAATTAGTGGGCCAAAGTGTATGAATATTTAAATAGTACTTGATTCTTATCTCCAAATGTCTTTCCAAAAGGGTTGCAACAATTTCTACTGCCACTGGCAAATATACATTCGGACTGCCCACGGAACACTTTTCTAGACTGCTTTGTCTTAGGAAATGTCCCCTTCCTCCAAAAGACAGGATCCAATCTGCATGTTATTGTCTTCCGAAAGCCTGGTTGCTCCTTAATGCCAAATTGTATCCTTGCTTCTTTGTGTCACATATTAGCACTTTGGGCACACGCTGACCCAGCACCTCCCAAACCAGCTGAGATTGTCCTCACACACCTGTCTTTCTAGGCCAGCTGTGAGCACTGTGGCAGACACACAGCAGGTGCTCAATGCATATGTATGGGGTGTCTGGGTTTTGAAGAAAGGGACCGTGTCCGTATGTATCGTGGTTTCTGTTGCACTGTCTGGCACACAGTAGGTGCTGATTACTGACTGGCTGGCTGAATGTGAACCCACCATTTGTTCAATTCAGAGCTTGCCAGGGCAGAAATAGTTCACTGCTTGGGCAAATCCTTTTGATTTCTTGGGCCTCAAGCATTCACTCAAGGTATATATACATTTATTAAACACTTGCTGTGTGCCAGGACCTGTAATAGGTAACTAGGAAATAGAGATAACCCCGAAAGCATCTTCTGAAGGAGGCCGTAGTGCGTGGATGTGACAGGCCATGGGGGAGCTCTCACTAAGGCAAGAGTGGGGCTCACATGGGTGTTCCAAGGAGGGGACCACCCAGCTCTCCTTGGAGCGGTCAGGGAGTCCTCACCAAGCGGCTGTCCTGGAGTTGGAAAGTGACCGCAATGGGTTGAATCGCATCCCCCCAAATCTAAGTCCAAGTCCTAATCCTGGCATCTGTGAACGTGACCTTATTTGGACACAGGATATTTGAAGATGTCATTAAATTAAGTATCTTGAAATGAGATCGTCCTGGCTTTAGGGTGGGCCCTAAATCCAATAGCTGGCGTTGTTAAAGGCAAAGAGACATTTGAGAGGGAAGACAGGGCCGGCAGGTGCACGTGAAGGTGGAGGGAGGGATTGGAATGCCAGCAACCACCAGGAGAAGCTGCCAGAAGGCAGGGAAGGAGTCTCCCCCGGGGCCTTCAGAGAGAAGGTGGCCCTGCCGACACCCGAGCCGCGGGGCTGCGAGAGGAGGAGCTTCTCCTGCTTTAAGCCATCAGGTTGACAGCAATTTGTGTCAGCGGCCACAGGCAACTGATGTGATGGTGCAGAGAACCTAACGCCAGTTCCCGACAGCCTTCCTTTCCTCCCTGCTCCTCAGCCCTCTGCTCGGCGTGGACTGGGGCCCCTCTCTGCACGGCCGGGTCCCTGTGTGTGGGTGGCAGCGCACGGGTGGGGTCTCTCTCACCTGTCTCTCCCTTCCTTGCGGGCAGAGGTAACGCGACCTCCTCCCTGATCGCTTTCTCTCACGGTGCAGCCCTGTTCAGGGGTGTGGCTGACCCTGGCACAGCCGGGGTGTGCGTCCGCTCAGGATTTGCCAAGGGCTGACCGTTCCCATGGCCTGACTCTCCCGGGGCATCCTCCGGGGCACTGAGGCGTGAGATGCTTGGCTCGAGCCTCTGGTCTGGAGGTGCGGAGTCCTAACCAGCTGGGCAGTGTGGGGCTCCCTGTCCTCCAGCTCTGCCCCTAGAAATGTCTTTATGGAGGTTTGGGGCCCACGCCCAGCTATAAATGCACTGGGGGGTCTGTAGGGGTTTCTCTCGGGGGAGTTGTGAGGTTGCGTGTGGTCTGGGGCAGGATTCAGGTATCGTATCCCCCTTAAAGCAGTGACTCTCCGCCAGAGGTGACATGGCTCTCCAGGGCCCATTTGGTGATGTCTGGAGACATTTTTGATTGTCACCCCTTGGGGGAAGGGGTGGGAGTTCTTTGGGCGTCAAGTGGGAAGGAGCCACAGGTCAGCCCAGTCCCCATGACAAGGAATTATCTGGTCCAAAATGTGAGTGGCGTTGAGGTTGAGGGACTCTGCTGATGCCTTCAGGCCCCCGCTGTGGGTGCTGACGGATGGGCACAGCTAGCCAGGCGGAGGGGGCAGCACAGCATTCCCTAGAGGCCTCCGTGCGGAGGGAGAGCAGAGCGGGAGGGCAGCACAGCGCGGAGGGAGAGCAGCGGGTCCGCAGCAGTGGAGCGCTGGGGCTCGTGGGTAGAGCCAGACGAGGGGCAGCTGGCACATGGGGTCCTCGGATACTATGACAATGACAGCAGGGACCACTGCCACAGAGACGCACGTGCATTGAGCACCTGCTGAGTTTAACCCTGCAGTGCACATCATTCCAGTTTGTTCCCTGCACATCCCTGCAAGGCACAGTATTAGTTCCCTGTTGCTGCTGTAACACATTACTACAAGCTCAGTGGATTAAAATAACGAAATTTATTATCCTGCAGTTCTAGAGGTCCGAAGTCCAACATGGAAAGCCAAGGTGGCGGCAGGGTGCGTTCCTTGGGGGGCTCTCGGGAAGACTGTTTCCCAGCTTTACAGGCTCTGGAGGCGCCTGTCTGCCAGCCCGCAACCCCTCCTGCTGCCATCAGAGCCAGCAGCGGCAGGCCAAGGGTTGAGTCCTTCTCACACTGCATCACTGTGACCCCTCGTCTGCCTCCTTCTACTTGGATAATCTGGGATCATCTCTCCATCTCAAGGGTAGCAGGGGAGCAACCTGAATTCCATCTGTACCCGAATGCCCCTTTGCCACATAACGTAGCATAGTCCCAGCTCCCAGGGATCCGGATGTGGAAATCTCGGGGGCACTATTTTTCTATTCACCATAGGTACCTTTTTTTTTTTTTTTGCAAATGGATATATATGTATTATTTTAATGAGTCTTAATTCAAAATTGCATACTATAGGAAATGGAAATAGTTACACATTTTATACCAGTAAACATCTCATGTGATCTCTATTTTTTTTTTTTTTTTTAGTGCGATGTGCACTGTCTAGGGAATGGACACACTTGAAGCTCAAACTCGGGGGGATGGGGAGGCATGGGCAATATATATAACCTGAACTTTTGTACCCCATAATGAGCTGAAAAATAAAATAAAATTTAAAAAAAAGAGAAATACATAGGTACCATTTTTATCTGCAGAAAATAAACCAGAGTTTCAGAGAGAATAGATGATGCGCCTGAACTCGCAACAAGGGAGCTAGGCTGTCTGCAGCCAAATCCAGGAGCCAGGCTGCCCTTGGCTGAACCCAGGCTCTTACCCACAGAGCCTCCCAGCTCCCCAGGATAGACGAGCTGTACTTGGTTAGCACTTTCTGCAGTGCCTCACACTTCATCCCACTCAATCCCGCAACAGCTCTGTGGGAGGTGATCGCTTCTCCTTGTTAGTAGAGCAGCAAAATTGAGTCCGAGCAGTGATGGACTGACCCGGGGTCTCTGGGCTGGAACGTGATGTTAAAGCTCTCCGCACTGCTCCCTACAGCCATGAGTGGTGAGGCCAGGACCCTGTCCTGTTGTCAGTTACAAAATCTGGGTCTTGTCCTCTCCACAGTCTCCCTCCCTGTATCCCACCACTTTGGGGGGCTGGGTCAGAGGTCCGGGTTTGTTTGTTTACCAACTCTGCTGCTCAACAGAAGGAACCCAGACTGGGACCCAGAGAGGGCAGGATACTGCCCAAGACCCAACTAAAATCTGGAATCTTCCATTTTTTTCCTTACACTACATGAGTGATGAACCTTTGCTAAGAGAACATGGGACTGGCAGCCTGATCACATCGGCCTCTTGGTGTAATCCCGGTCCCCACAGCTGGGACACCCTTGACTCCCCTGGAGGGTGGTATTGGCCAGTGGGAACCATTAGCCCAGCCTCATTCTGCAATCAGTTTCCTGGGAAAGACACACAGAGGATTTTGCCAAATTATCAAGAATCAAGATAGTTTGTCTTTCCAGAATTCAGGGGTACAAAAAGGAGGGAGTGGGTCTACACACAAAAATGACAACCACACACACACAAGCATCCCACGTAAGGACACAAATGCCATTCTCATCAGTCCACGCAACCTCAACTGGAGACTGGCACTGTTTCCACAAGATAGCAAGCACTTCACCTGGGAACGTGAGGAGCTTCAGGGAGGGAGGAGACTCAATAGTGTCTCCTAAACAATATTTAGGAATATATTTAACTAAGGAGGTGAAAGACCTCTACAGGGAGAACTACAAAACACTGAGGAAGGAAATAGCAGAGGACCCGAACAGGTGGAAACCATACCATGCATTCTATAAAAAAGATATCTGCACTCAAATGTTTACAGCAGCAGAATTCACAATTGCAAAGATGTGCAATCAATCCAAGTGCCCATCAATATATAAATGGATTAATAAAATGTGGTATATGTATACCATGGAGTTCTACTCAGCCACAAAAACAATGGTGATCTAGTGTCTCTTGTATTATCCTGTATAGAGCTAGTACCCATTCTACTAAGTGAAGTATCCCAAGAATGGAAAAACAAGCACCACATGTACTCACCAGCAAATTGGTATTAACTGATCAACACTTAAGTGCACATATAGTAGTAACATTCATCGGGTGTCGGGCATGTCGGGGAGGGGATGGGTATATACACACCTACTGGGTGCGGTGCACACCGTCTGGGGGATGGACATGCTTGAAGCTCTGACTCAGGTGGGGCAAAGGCAATATATGTAACCTAAACATTTGTACCCCCGTAATATGCTGAAATAGGCGGTACATGGGCAATGGATGTAACCTAAACATTTGTACCCCTGTAATATGCTGAAATAAAAAAAATAAAAAAATATTTTTATTTGCATGCACAAGAAGAAACAAAAGGGTTTCACTTTTGCATGAGAGTGATCTGTGTGATTTTTCCTTCACAAAAGCTGGGGTAGTGGACAGATTCTACGGGTAACTGTTGTTAGAGAACTTGACTCCCATGGACTATGGTATATGACAGTGGGAGCTGGACCCTCAAGCTGGGTGACTGGTGGTAGCCACTTCCTGTTTGTCCTTGTGCGAGTTATTTGGCCTCCATGAGCCCCAGTGGCCTCACCTGTAAAATGGGGCTAATAACTAGGTGAAGTCGCACCCACAAAACCTGAAACAGAGCCTGGCGCGTGCAAAATGCTCAGCAAATGCTGGCTGCCGTGACGGTCCGGATCTCACACACATTTTGATTTGTTTTCTAATTTCCCGCTACCCGTTTCAAGTAGGGTGACTGCCCTACTCTGTCTAATCGCCGACTGCACATAAATACGAACAGAGCCTGGGTCCAGTCCTGCCCTGGCAGGACTCCCCTTCTCACCTTATTCCCACCGAAAGATAGAAAATGTTATAAAACTTTGTGTGTATGCACGTGCATATACTTTTATAGTGCTCTTTATTTACCTTTTTATGTGTTAACATTTTAAAATTAAATTATCTGTGGGGAACATGAGTGGGGAATTTAAAGAGAAAGTTTGAAGCATTTACTTTAAATCTATGAAAATGTTCAAAAATACGGGAAAATTGTCACTTACTTTTCACTTACACTTTTTTGAATCTTTCGAACTTTATAACACGTACACATATTGTCTATTTAAAAATAAGATCTGAGCTTAAATCCAGTTACACTGTCATAGCAAAAAAGGATTTATTTTTTAATTTTCTTACTGAATTTAATAAAGTGATAAAAAGATAAGATTAATAAAAATTAGCATTTGTGTACTTATCTTTCAGACAATTTTGTAGAGAAATGGGAATTGTCTTTGAAAGATTGCATAGATAATGCTGGTTGAACTAAATAAAAGTGCTTGCCAGTATTTCAGGATTAGTCTGGTATTACTCCTAATGATTAAGAGACAAAAAGTTACTCCCCACAAAAAAAGGAAGAAAACCCAGGTAAGATTCATAATTCATTTTAATGATAAAGCAAGATACATAAATATTTGACTCGTTAAGCAGATATTTTCCCAGGGCTGAATACTCTCAATAAACAACTCCGAGGCAAAGCCTTTCCTGTACGTGGTGGCAAGATTCATGCATTGGAAAAGAAGATCGTGAATGTGTTGAAGCAAGGTCGTCGGCACGGAGACTGTCAGTCAACCAGCCTGTGATGCAAATTCAGAGTCAAGAGCAAAAGTCAATGCACCACAGATCATCAAGATGCACCAGAAGACACCACCCAAAGGGTTTGGGCGTCTTCAGACCACAGTTTGATGTGGGTAAACCCACTGGTGAAAATTTACACCAAAGCAGCCTGAAAATGTGGCACCAACCCAACTTTGATTAGCATGTAGATCCCTGCTCTGATCAAAACAGTGAACAAATGGTTGCTGTGTATAACTTCATATTTATGTGACTCTGGATTGGATTTTAAAAAGCCAGAGAGAGGGGAGAATTACCAGAGCCTTGCACCTTCACGCAGGGCATGAATTCTCTTCAAATCAGCGCATATTCCCCAAATTGACAGGTGCAATGCAACAGCGCTTGCCTGCTGACCAAGGAGACTCTGAGCAGCCTTCCTTGTTCATCTTCTTTATTTCCTGGTGACTGGTAGCTTAAGGCACTACCTTAGGTAGTAAAGGAACCCCGCCTACCTAATGGGGTGGCATGCAAAACTTGGAGAAATTTTTAACATCAAACATAAGACTTCAGAGGAATTTCCTGCTTGTGATCTGCTACTTTGGGCCCTCCCACGAACTTTTAAGGACGTAGCTCCTCAGATACCAAGGAATATTTGGGCAGAAAAGTTATAGGAAGTAGTGCAGGAGATGGATTTTGACTGATGGAGTGTGAATGTATATCTTCAACTAATGTCAAGTAAGGCCTGCCGTTTCTTTCTTCATTACTTCTTCACTGATTCAACAAACGGTTACGGAGCACTTCCTACGTGCCAGGCGCTGTCAGGTGCTCAGGACATGAAGATGAGCAAGACGGAGACGCTGCTGCCCTCAGGGAACTGACAGATGAGGCAGGTTCATTCTCCCGCTGCCCAGAAACAAGCTAGCGAATACGTCATCACCAGCTGGGATCACGTGCCAGGAAGGCGCTGGAGGGCTTTGGAGAGAATGGGGCTGAGGAATGCAGTGGGAACCCAGCTTCGACAAAATGTGGTCAGGGACAGCCTCGAAGAAGTGGAGTCCTTGTCCCTGTTCTGGCTCTATGAATTAACCAGATGTGACTTTGGACGGGACACAACCTTAGTTTTTCTTTTGCATCTGGGAAGGCAGCAAGGTGTAGCAGAAAGAGCATTTGACTACAAGTCAGACTCCAGGTTAGAGCCCCAGCTCCACGGCTTAGTAGCTGTGTGACCCGGGGTTAGAGGATCCCCCCAGAAATGTCGGTTGCCCCCTCCACACCACTGGAACAGGGCCTTCCTCAGGGGGCTGTGAGCAGTTGACGTGATCCGTATGTGCTTGTCGGGATGTCAATATGCATACGGACATTCTGTAAACAGTTCAGTGCAGTTGGAACAACAAGGGAGCTGTGTGCTCAGTGGCCATGAGCCTGGGATCCCGGGTCCGAATGCCTTGCTTTGGCGCCAGGGCCCCGTGACCTGCCAGCTGTGTGTCCTGGGGCGTATCACCCAATCTCTCTACAACACTGGGCTTCATTGTAACACCTAGATCACTTCATTGCTGTGAGGATTAAGTGAAATACTTTGGTGTGTGCATGTGTGTATTCACCGTGTGTATGTGCATCTATAAATAATACATGTACATGGATACACCAAATGTAAATACACACATATGTATATGGTTTAAAGTAGTGTCAATACATACAAGTCTAACAAACTTGCTTAGTTGTTGTTATTATTCATTTAATTTTGTATAACCCATCCCTTGTGGATATCTAGTTCAGTAATCCTGCCCAGGATGAAGAACCCTCTTGGGAAGCACTCCCAGGGCCTCCAGGGAGATCATTTTCTATGACAAACTGGACCATGTCACTCCCAAGTTTCAACCCATCAGTCGGGGGCACACAGAGGGCTGGTTAGGACACGCTCCCTCCCACCCTCGCACCCAGTCTTCTCCCCCCAGGCCTCTCCGGGTCCGGTGCTTCTGCCCAGTGCCTTCCGCATGCCTCTACTCCAGCAAATTCCCATTTGTCCTGCAAACCACAGACCAACCGGGCCATGCCAGCTCCATGCCCTTGCCCAGCCCCCACCTTGGGCTGGGCGGGGTGCTCCTCCCTGAGCTCCTGCAGGCTGCTTTGTGGCTCTGTCACGGTCCTCATCCTGGGGCGCAATCGCTTGGTCCCCAGAAAGGGTGCCTTTCTGCCTGGAAAGCTGCTCAGACGCACGGCAGAGTCTTACGCATGATTTTCCTCCCAGGGGCTGGTCCGCTGCTTGGCCCCGACGGTTGTTGACAGAATGAAGAGCCAATTCAAATGCTATGAGATGCAAGTCTCCTAACTGCTTTAAAACAATTTTTTTTGGACCCACTATCAAACTCACCAGGTTATACTCTAAAATACCTTTTATTTTCTAGAGATCTATAACACCATCCTTGAAGGATAGAGATTTGTCACCTCTGAGTGTATAGGAAAGATTGAACATCTGATTTCAAAATCAGCTTCCCCAGACAAAGTAAGAGCCAGGAATCTAAAGGAAGATGTTTATGAACATCTTCTCATGAAATTTGCATAACAGCCCAGTGAAGTAGGTGTCATCAGGCCCATTTTACAGATTGGGAAACTGAGGTGCAAAAGTTAATAGATGGAGTTAAGTAACTTGCCTAAGTCCACCAAGGGGGAAGGCAAATATCCTTGGCAATCTGACCCAGGCTTGCACTTGTGGACTAATTCTTCCACTTCCAAGTGTGGCTACTTTGAAACAAGCAACATTCATCTTCAGTATAAAATATGGCATTGAAAGTTTCTGGTACATAGGCCATGGGGATGTATAAATCCAGCTGTTGTATTAATGCAAAATTGTACACCATCACCGTATGTCCTGACACATAGCTGTGTACAGACACAATTTCAAACCTGCACACATATACACATTGAAAAGGGGATTTATGAACCATATGGAAGGGGAAAAGTCTGATTCGAATCTCTGCCAATTCTGTGATTTTGGAATTGGTAGGTAGCTTAACTGTAGCATCCAGGGCTCTCCGGAGAAACAGAAGCACTGGGATATATAGAGATATATAAAGGAGACTTGTTACGGCAATTGGCTCATGTGGTTACGGAGTCTGAGAAGTTCCACGACCCGCCAGCAGCGAGCTGGAGAACAGGACAGCCAGTGGTGTCGTCACTTTGAGCCTGAGAACCGGGGGGCTGTGGGCTAAGTCCTGGTATGGGTCTACAAGCCCAGGAACCAGGAACAATGACATCTGGGCGTGGGGGAAGATGGACGTCTCAGCTCAAGCAGAAAGAGTGCATTCTCCCTTCCTCGCCTCGTCCCTCAGCTCAGGCCCCTGACAGCCTGGATGAGCCACCACGGGGAGACACCATCTGCTCTGCTCAGCGCAGCTACCCGAACGCTGGTCTCTCCTGGAACCACCCTCAGCAGACACACCTAGCGACCACGTTTCACCAGCTACCTGGGCATCCCTTTGCCCAGTCAAGTTGACACATAAAAGGAACTGTCACACCTTTACTTAGTGGACTTTAAAAACATTTCCCTAAATTGCTGGATAGTTCCTTTTCTCTGAGGTAGACGGGCCGTCTACGAGCGGATGACCTCCACCAGAGAAGTATCTTTGAGAGAGTGACTTAAAAACTTACTGAAATCTAGTGAAATTGTTCCAGCCAGCCATGCTGTAATCCAACAGCTCAATTTCTGCCTTGTCCATTCCCGGCTCAGCTGCGGAAAGTCGTCATCTACCTCACCAACGTCCACGCGACTTAGTGTCTAGGGAGTCCGGCAAACGGATCATCTGTTGCACCCTCGTGCAGGAGGGCTACAGCAATTCATGAGCGGCACGAGTGTAACCCACGGTGAAGAAACCCCTTTCTGCACCTTCGGAGAAGCCCAGCCATTCAGCCGAGGCGCTTCCCTACCCAACGCAGCAGGGTGCTCGCGGAACCGGCGCCTGCGTTCAAAGCCAGTGAGTGGCTGAGCGGGTAAACAGTTGCACACACACTGAACCGTCCTTTTACTACTGTCCTCCTCCTCCTCCCTTGTCACTACATTGTGCTTGTTATTTGTGTCACAGTTATACATGAAAATAGCCAATGAGCTAAGCAGCTGTGCAAGTTTTGTTGCAACAATCCTGCTCCCTCTCTCCCCCTCATCCTTCTCCACCCACTCTCCTTCAGGCTACAATTTTGGCGTCTCACCCCTCATCTCTGAACGGTAGATCTCCATGACTCCTTCCCTTTTTAATTCCAGGCTCTCTGTGCCGGCTTCCTGCTATGGAAGACGAGGGTCTAGCAGTCTTTCCTCTCCCAGGCGCCGGGAGACCCCTTCCTCCCTCCCACTCCCGCATTTTCCCGATGGAGTACTACTGACTTTTTGATTCGTTCACTTTGCAGGGTTTAGGTGGTTATGACGAGGTATTACACAGAGAGATGACCCATGTAGTGAGCCTTACTACGCACAGAAGATGTCCTATACAACATTTTACTCCCCAGAATTAATGTCTTTTCCGTTGAGTTTTCTTTTTTTGAACTTCTCATTAATTCAACTTCAGATGCTTTACCAACTAAAGCATCTTCTCTCCAGGCAGCCAGATGCATCAGGAATTCTATCAGTTCACTCTTCCTAAAGAGATATCTCCCAGGGTCTTCTGACCTGCTGCAAACAGAAGTGGGCATGGTCTACACTGGGGGACAACTGACATCCCTTCAGTGTCAGCCTGCAGATTTCCTGGGCCTGTCCACTTTGTGGGAGCTCCAGCTTCCCGTGTTCCATTTCTTTCTCCTCCCTGACTTATTCCTTCATTTCCCTTCCATCTCATTTTCCTAATACTTGAGAAAAGATATATGGGAGGTACATTTTTTGAGCCCTGGAACTTGCGGAAATGTACACTCCCACACTTGATTGATTAGCATGTCTGCACTGCCTCCTAGCATTTGAGAAATTCAAAACTATTCTGATTCTTCAGCCTATATGACCTGTTGCTCTTCTCTGAAAGCTCATCAGATCTAAAATTTGTTTTGATCTGTGTCTATTTCCAGTCATTGCTCTGCACTCTTGGTAGGTTTCAATCTGTAAACTTACAGATTTCAGATCTGTGAGATTTTCTTTAATTATTTCATCAATGATTTCTTCCTCCATGTTTTCTCTCTTCTCTTTCGGATGGTGAAATCTCTGGACTGGCCCTCTAATTTTCTTACTTTTTTTCTCATATTTTCCTTTTGTCTTTTTACTCTACTTTGTAAGAGAGTATAGAGACCCGGTCCTCCAGCATATCTTTTGGGATTTTTATTTCTGCTTTTATACCTTTAATTTATAAAGCTCCATTGTTTGTTCTCTGAATTATAAAAAACGCTGTTTCTTGTTTTACAGTTACAAAAGTCTTCTTATCTGTCTGAAAATACTGATCATAGTTATTTTGATGTTTTCAGAGTCTCTGTTTATTCCAAACACCATTTTTTTCCATTTGATTGTTTAGATCTTGATGTTCGTGTTAGATTTCCCAGGATGTCTGATAATCTTATGTTGGTAACTTGACTGGGAGCTAACAATGAATGATGCTTGTTGACTATGAACTACACTCCAGCGTGTCCTGGGCAACCTCTGATGTCACAATCTCCACAATCTCTTTTCTCTTGGCTCAGTCACAACACCATTGAAATCACTTGAGTGTCCTGCCTGGAGGGTGAAAACACCAAGGCACCATTGTCTGATCCCAGCCGGGGTGGGAGGGTGCTATTTCAGCATTTGGTATGTGTACATTTAGATAATCTTGCCATTTTTGGTGCAGTATCCCAATGCAAGCAGGCTTGATGTTCTTCAGCCCAGACACTCTCTATTTTACCCTCCTTAGGGGACTAACCTCAGTCTTTCTGGGTGAGGAAGGGGCAGCCCTCTAGCTCTGCAGAGTAGGTAAACGGCTCTGGGGTTCTTAAGAAGTTTTCAACCACTTCACTGTATTTTAGCCTCTTTTTTCACCACCCTCCCCCATTCCATAGGTACCAGGTGCTGCCGGCTCCTGAGCCTTTGGGGGATTCTTTAGCATCTGTCAGTTCTTAACTCTCCCCAGTGGCCACTTGAGACTCAGTTTCTGGTATCCTAAGCTGTTAACCACTCTACACCTTCTTTCCAACCCCCTCAATGTTTTGCTGCAGTCTCTATGCAGTTTTCCTTGTCCTCATACATTTATCATTTTTCAGACACTCCTTCCTGTCATTAAACAGAGTTTTAGAAGGGAGAAAATGTGTGTGTGTGTGCACGTGCACGCTTAACCTGTCATCTTCGAAGTTCAAGTCCTTGTCTTTTCCAAATCTTCTAAAAGTATTTAAGTTGGAAGATCAGCCAAGCACAGCGCAAGGCCACAGGTGAACAAATCTGGTGCCCTCACACCAGCTGCCTCTGTGGGGGTCAGACTGTTAGTGATGCCAGCACTTTCCAAAGCCTCTCACTGGGCTCCTGCTTCTGCTCCACACTCACTCTGCTCACTGGGAGGGACGTGGTGCTGCTGTGCGCAGGAAGGGGAGAAGAAGGTCCCTGGGGAGGCAGCAGAGACTCAACACTTCTACACAAAGCCCAGAGCCAGCACCGAGGCTTCCCAAAAGAAAGAAGTCTTCCACAAGTCACAGAAACGAGAAGGTGTTCTGCTCTATGCTATCCCGTGCACTGCCACTTCTAAACAACGTCAGGGACAGAACACTCTCCCACTGCCGCAGACTGCTCCTGACACCCTACCCACGTACACCACCACCCTAGGCACGCCACCGGCACCCGGTTACCTGTGGATGATGTGGTACCTCTGCAGATACTCCAGGGCCAGCGCCAGCTCGCAGATGTAGAGCTTCACGGCCCCTTCTGTGAAATGCACGTTCTGCTGCAGGTGGTAGCGCAGGTCGCCCCCCAGGAGCAGGTCCACCACCATGAACATGTCCTCCTCGTCCTGGAAGGAGTACCTACAAGCACAGAGAGGCAGCAAAGGTTAGGGACAGACGTCCTCGAGACCAAAGCTCCTAGTTTACGGAAGAGCAAACTGAGACTTGGAGAGAGGCGCGGATGTTGCCTGAGTCACGGTGATATGAGAGTGGGGGGAAGGGGCAAGAGGCTTTTGATTCCCAGACTCCCCCCAAACTGTTGGGGTTTCCTGATTCCCTGAACAGCAAAGGCAAGCAGGAGTACCCAGCATCACCCCCCAGGTGCCGGCAGACAGATGACACTTTAACCAGTACTGGACTCGGACACGTTACTTCAACCGTTTCTAGTAGATGCTTTTATTAGACGTTGTCAGGATTTGTAGGAGCTAGTCTCCAGAGATTCATCCCCCTCCCCCAAACCCCCTCGGTTTCCTGTCTGTGCATGCTGTTCTGCACATAGGACTTGTTTCTGCTGTCCTTGAATACAGTAATGTTCTGAGACATCCAAATCCAGGTCTTAAGGGAAGCAGTAGTCTATAATTCTTGCCTCTTGGAACTTGGCCAGATTCCAAGCCACATGGAGAGGCCATAAGAAAGAAAACCAGGGCTCTCTGATCAACAGCCCCTGGCAGGCAACGTGTGACAGCTAGCACCAATGGCCAGCCATGAGAGTGAGCCTCCCTGGGCGCCTGGATCTTCCACTGTAGCCTGGGATACCACGTGGAGCAGAAGAATTGCCCAGCTGAGCCCAGTTACCATACAGAACATGACATGATATTAATAAAATGGTGAGTTTTTTAAGTCACTAAATTTTAGGGTGGTGTTTTATTTTGTTTCCAAAGCAATATAAAACTGATACAGTATTAAATTCATTTCTTAAAAATGCATTTGGGCTTCCTAAGGACTGAAGAGAATCTCATATAGAATCTCAGAATGTTGTTCATCAGTTGTAGAATAATGTCGCATTATCAAATGTTGTTAAGCTCCTTACAGAGTCATGGAATGTAGTAGCAAAACCTTGTAATCACAGAATTTCAGAACGTGATCGTGGAAGCTTAGACCTGTGTCTTGGATCCTTGCATGCTGGACCTGGATCAGCCTATTCCCCTCACTTGACAGAACATGAAACTGAGGCCCCGAGAGGAAGGGACTCGGTGGGTCAGTGTCAGGGCAGGGCAAGAACCCAGATCCAGGACTCTCACTCCCTCTCATGCCCTGACGACCACACACTGCTGGGATGTTGCTGTAATGCACACGCTGTGTTTCTGCAATCTGGGCGTGCAGCCCCGGGAGGGAGCCTCATGCACGATTTGGTCCCAGGAGAGGTGACAGAATCACATGCTTACAGGATGGGGAACTCCAGCCCCATATGACAGAGACTGGGGTCCAGGAGAGAGGAAATGGCTGGCCAGAACTCGCACCCTCCTTGTGTATCTTACCCACTGCTTATAATTGTTCAGAATTGAAGCAAGGAATAGGGGAGCCTTTTATTGTGCCCCTAGAATCATGAATTTACCAGACAATCACAGAACACCTCTCTTGTGACAGGCATCGGGCTGTGTGCTGGGGACACAGGGACAAAGAAACTGTCCTCACCCTGAAGGAGCACACCGGTTCCTAGGGGACCCAAGCTGACAGTCACAGACAATACAGGGGCTGATACTCTAGGAGTCTTTTTGGGTGCAGCGGGCGTGGGGAGGGTGGGAGGCAGGGCTCCAGCAGGTGGGGGTGGGTGGGAAGAACGGGGACAGTCTTTGTGGATGAGGGGTTTCCTGGGTCAGGAACACACAGCGGGGCTGTGACTCAGATGGGGACAGCATGACCCAAGGCTGGCTCAGGGCCCCTGGAGGCCCACTTTGGGAGTCACCATCCTGATGTGGCTGGGCAAGAGCAAAGTAGGATACAGTCCTGGGCCTTCATGGGAAAGGGGGACAGGAACACCCTACAGGATAGAACGATGGGTCTCCTGCTGGAGACATACAGCAAGTGCTGCAAGAGCAGAGGAGACGGACTAAAGCTGCATTTCCCAGGCACCTCCAGGCCGAGGGGCTCTCCTTCCTTTCCAAGCGAAGCCACCAGGAGTATCCAGGTGTGGCCCATAGCCTCATTTGCTGCCCAGACTTCCCCAATATTTCCAAGTAATGGGGCAAAGGGAATCATTTGCAGAAATATCAGTGAGAAAATTTTTGCCCAGAAATTTTTATTTTTTTAATTCTATTGTGTCAAGACGTTTGAAATATACAGAAAAGTATGCTTTGATTTCTATTCTGTTCCATTGATCTCTTTGCCTATCACTAAGCTAACATCATTCAGTCACTCAGCAAACACTTACTGAGTGCCCCCAGGTGCTGTGCTTGGCCCACGGGGCAGGAGCAATGGTGGAGGCGAGGCCCTTCCTTTTATGGGCCCTAGATTCTCATGGAGGACAAAAGCTGGGGAGACATGAAGCCACGAGGAGGAGACTGGCTGGGGAGGTGGGGCTAATGTAGGAAGGTGCCCTGGGAGCCCCTCTGAGCAGAGGTCGCTTGAGCTGAGCCAGTCGCAGGAAGACCAAGGCAGTGGGGAGAGAACATCCTTTGTGAGTGCAAGGCTCTAAGACAGGACAAAGCTGGGAGGGGCTGACAGTGCCGCCAGAGCAGAGCCGGTGAGACCACCAAGGCCTGAGCTGGGGCCCCTGCAGCCCGGGGAGGAGACTGGATTCTGTTTCCAGGAGGATGGAAAGTCAGCTGAGAGTTAGGCTAGGCAGTGGCCTGGCTACTTCCTCTTTATGAAGATCTCTCTGGATACAGCGTGGAAAATGGGTCTGAGAAGGACTCTGGGCGCAAACCAGTGGGATTCCCTGGAGGGCTGGATGTGGGAGGTGAGGCGCCATGGATGTCCCTCTGGCGCTGGGAGTCCCAGGCTCTGTGGGAGGCTCAGGGCCAGCACTTCCTGCTCCCCATCTCCAGTGCCTTAGCCATGGCCCACCCAAGGGTGTGACCCAGGCCAGCTTTCTCCCCTCTTGTCCCAGGCTGACTTTAGAGCATGCTTGGCCGGAAGGAGGTGGGTGGGGGCTTGCTCGGTGGCCTAGGGACCTCTGGAGCGCACCAGCTCCTCCTTAGATCTGTTTCAGGGAAAGTGTAATCTCAGTCTGACATGCGGTCTCTGCCCCAGTCGCGCACTGCAGGGACAGCTCCGGGTCAACAAAAAGGTTATAAAACAAAGCTTCCTTAGGGGCCTCCTGAGCGGGAGGTACTGACCTTTTTCACACGCGATTGTTTCCAGTTGGCCCGTGTGGTTGGCATGTCTGGGCCCATGCAAGAACCAGCCTGAAAACTCTCCTTTGACTTTTGTTGGAATTATATTCAATTTACAGATTAATTTAAAGAGAATTAACATTTTTATAATGTTGGACATTTTCAACCATGAACATGGAATATCTATTTATTCTGATCTTCTTTTATGATTACCAATACAGTTTTTCAATTCTTTGCTTCACAGCCCAGCATATACATGTTTTTATTCCAAGATTTTGCAAGTAGTTTTTATTGCTGTTGTAAATACAATCCTTTTCGAGAAAGCTTACTGCCCGGTCCTCTCGAGGGTGAAGAGCACTCCACAATCGCACACGTTCGCCTCGTACCTGGAAGCCTGGCTGGTCTCTCAGTCCCAGTTCTTTTTTTTTTTTTTTTTTTTTTTTGAGACAGAGTCTCACTCTGTTGCCCAGGCTAGAGTGAGTGCCGTGGCGTCAGCCTAGCTCACAGCAACCTCAAACTCCTGAGCTCAAGCGATCCTCCTGTCTCAGCCTCCCGAGTAGCTGGGACTACAGGCATGTGCCACCATGCCCGGCTAATTTTTTCTATATATATTTTTAGCTGTCCATATAATTTCTTTCTATTTTTAGTAGAGGTGGGGTCTCGCTCTTGCTCAGGCTGGTCTCGAACTCCTGAGCTCAAACGATCCGCCCACCTCGGCCTCCCAGAGTGCTAGGATTACAGGCGTGAGCCACCGCGCCCGGCCGAGTCCCAGTTCTAATGCTTTTCCCACTGATGCGCCGGGGTTTGCTTATCACATGAAAATTTCTGTATCTTCTACAAAACAACCGCTATCTTTTAAATATTCCAATCCTTATCCTCTTATTTTTTCGTCTTGTTTTACTTCACTGTCTGGGGCCTCCAGTGAAAGGCTGATCAGGAAGGGTGATGGTGGAATTTCTACCTTGAACTGAACTTAACTGTTTCCCCATTAAGTAAACTGTTTGCTGCCTTTGAAGGAGATCATTTATTCTGTTAAGAAAGTTGCTTTCTGTATTGCTGAGAACTTTTATCATGAGCAGGTGTAGAGGTTTTTTCTTTAATGTTAAACTGTTTTTGCATTTCTAGACTGAACCCTACTTATTGATAAACACACACATGCACACACACATAGACCCGTGTATTTTACTGGACGCAAGTTGCCAATATTTTGTTTAGGATTTTTGCATCTGCTGCTCTGAGTAACACCAGCCCTTACAGTCCTGTCTGCCATGGTCCTGACCCAGGTTGGTATCATGTGGTACTGGCCTGGTGGGGTGAAGTGGTCAGCTGTTCCTCTCTGGTCTGTACGGGGGAAGGGTTTACAGGGGCGTCACTTGCAGAAAGGCTGGTCTCACAGGCCCTCTGTCCCTTACTCGTGATCCACGCGGGATTCTCCTTCCTCACTTGGTGTGTTCCTGTTGGTGCCATCAGATGATCCATGTGCTTCACCCTCAACCAAAAGACGAGCAAATACATGCCCCAGGCTGGCCAGGAAGTACAGGCAGACCTCATTGCATTGTGCCTCACAGAGGTCGTGTGTTTTGCAAATTGGAGGTTTATGACACTGCGTCAAGCAAGTCTCCCAGCGCCGTTTCTCCAACCGCGTGTGCTCACTTTGTGTCTCTGTGTCACATTTTGGTAGTTCTCCCAATATTTCAAACTTTTTCATTGTTATTATATCTGTTATGGTGGTCTGTGATCACTAATATTTGATGCTGTTATACAATAGTAATTGTTGAGACACCACGAACCACATCCATGTAAGACGGCAAACTTAACGGATATATGTTGTGCGCTTTCTGACTGCTCCACGAATCGGTCATTCCCCACCTCTCTTACTTTTCTGGGACCTCCCTATTCCCTGAGACACAACAATATTGAATTAATAACCCTACAGTGGCCTTTAAGTGTTCAAGTAAAAGAAAGAGTCACACATTTCTCACTGTAAATCAAAAGCTAGAAATGATTAAGCTTAGTGAGGAAGGCATATCGAAACCTGAGACAAGCTGAAAGTTAGGCCTCTTCACCAAATAGCCAAGTTTTCAATGCAAAGGAAGAGTTCTTAAAGGAAATTGAAAGTGCTACTCCAGTGAACAAACAAATAATAAGAAAGTAGAGCACCTTATTGCTGACGTGGAGAGAGTTGGAGTGGTCAGGATAGACCATCAAATCAGCCCCAACATTCCCTTAAGCCAGAGTCTAATCCAGAGCAGGCCCCAACTCTCTTCAATTCTGTGCAGGCTGAGAGAGGGGAGGAAGCTGCAGAAGAGAAGTTGGAAGCCAGCAGAGGTTGTTTCATGAGGTTGAAGAAAAGAAGCCTTCCCTATAACATACAAGTGCAAGGTGAAGCAGCAAGTGCTGATGGAGAAGCCGCAGCAAGTTACCCAGAAGATCCAGCTAAGATCATTGATGAAGGTGGTTTCACTAAACAACAGATTTTCAGTGTAGAGGAAACAACCTTCTATTGAAAGATGATGCCATCCAGGCCTTTCATAGCTAGAGAGGAGAAGTCAGTGCCTGGCTTCCAAGCTTCAAAGGACAGGCTGACTCTCTTGTTAGGCAATAATGCAGCTGGTGACTTTAAGTTGAAGCCAGTGCTCATTTATCATTCCAAAAATCCTAGGGCTCCTAAGAATTATGCTAAAGCTACTCTGCCTGTGCTCTATAAATGAAACATCAAAGCCTGGATTATAAAATATCTGTTTACGGCATGCATTGCTGAATATTTTAAGCCCACTGTTGATACCTACTGTTCAGAAAAAAGATCTCTTTGAAAAGATTACTGCTTATTGACAATACACCTGGTCATCCAAGAGCTCTGATGGAGGCGTACAAGATTAATGTTAACACAATGCCCATGAATTAAGGAGTAGTATCAACTTTCAAGTCTTACTTTTTAAGAAATAAACCTTGTAAGGCTACAGCTTCCATAGTCTATGGAAATCCAATGATGGATCTTGGACAAATAAATTGAAAATCTGGAAAGGGATTTACCACTCTAGATTCCATTAAGAACATTCCTGATTCATGGGCGGAGGTCAAAAGACCAACATTAACAGGGGGTTGGAAGAAGTTGATTCCAACCCTCATGGGTGACTTTGGGAGGTGTAAGACTTCAGTGCAGGAAGTCACTGCAGATGTGGTGGAAACAGTGAGAGAACTAGAATCAGAAGTGGAGCCTGAGGATGTGCCTGAATTGCTGCATCTCATGATGAAACTTTCACTGATCAGGAGCTGCTCTCATGGATAAGCCAAGAAAGTTGTTTCTTGAGACAGAATCTACTCCTGGCGAACAAAGGATTTAGAATATGACATAAACTTAGTTGGTAAAGCAACAGCAGGGTTTGAGAGGATTAACTTCAGTTTTGAAAGTTTTTCTGTGGGGAAAATGTTTATCAAACAGCATTGCATGCTGCAGAGAAATCTTTTGTGAAAGGAAGAGTCCACCAATGTGGCAAATATAATTTTTGCCCAATTATAAGAAGTTGCCACAGCCACCCCAACCCTCAGCAACCGCCACCCTGGTCAGTCAGCACCAGCAATATGGAGCGAAGACCCTCCACCGGCAAAAAGGTTATGACTTGCTGAAGGCTCAGATAAGTGTTGGTATTTTTTAGCAATAAAGTATTTTTAAATTAAGGTATATACATTGTTTTTTAGACATAATGCTATTGTACACTTAACAGACTACAGTACAGTGTAAACATAACCTTTATAATCTATGCACTGAGAAACCAAAAAATTTGTGTGACTTGCTTTATTGTGACATTAGCTTTATTGTGGTGGCCTGGAACCACCCTGCACGATTTCCCAGGTATTCCTGTACACATAATGTCTTTCGGTCACTAGTGTTGGTTCAGGGATGACCATGTGCTCCATCAGGACTATTTGAAGTGCTCCCTGGGATTGGAACATAGATGATGAAAGAAAAGCTCCTTCCTCTGGTTTTCTAGGCTAGAGGCTGTGACTAAGAGACAGCCCAAGGCCCCGGTGCCCCAAAGCTGAGTAAGACCTGTCTGTAGAGTGAAGCTGCAGACGGGCAGGCCAGCCTGAGAGCTAAATACAGAGAGAGGTGCTGCTGGGGGTGCTGGTCCCACATGGCCAGAAGGAAGAGCCATCCGCGGACTTCATATGTGTTCATACATGGGCGATGACTACGTGGTTTTGACTTAGCTACTTTACATTGTGTTTCTATGATTGGAACTGAAATAGTTGTCTGATACATCTTTTCATGTATCTGTTACTGAATAAAAGGGTTTAGATGTCCAAAAAGAAAGCACAGGAATCAAATATAATATGCCTCCTACAGATGCTCAATTTGTATTCTAAAAGTTGATGGACTATTGAAACATTACATTAATAACCAGTGAGTTCTGCACAATCAAGTCACAGCTAAACTGTCAAAGGGTATCTCATTCAATATTCTGTCAGAATTCTTTGGAGGAGTAACATGAATTTTCAGAGGGAAACTTGGATACTGGAATGAATTCTAAAAAGGAAAACCCAAATGCAAAGAGAATACTTTACGCAGTAATTCAGATTGTGATTTTCTTGCTGCAGATCCACACCTTGCCCTGAGCCATGGACCCTACATTCCCAAGGAGACTCAACGTTATTACTGCAGAACAGACAATGACCTTTCGTTCATCTCTCTGCAGTTTTGTGCTATTCCACAGCTTTATACCATTGTCCCTTTGGTGTCTTCTTGTCCTAGAATTATAATTGCTTTCTCATAATAGTGCCGCACATTGTCATGGAAATGATGGAGATGACACACAAGGAGCTGAGGCTCTATCGCAGCAACCCCGACGGAGGGAGAAATCTGGATAATTGGGCTCCTTGCAAGAGCAAAGGCTGCTGTGGGCTGCGAAGGCGTAAATCACGATGAATGCAATGTCCATGTTTGTTTTTTTAAGATTTATTAATTTCCTACTTTGTTCCAAAAAGGATTCCAGTGGCTTTATAAAATTCATATAGCATAATAAAATTAAAAATAAGTAAGCCAAAGACCAAGTCAAAGGATAAAAAAGAAATCCAGGAAAATGGAAGCAGGCAAAAACACCCCAGTGACTGCCCACAGATCCCGTATGCTTGCCTGCAAGGGGCCCTCGGTGTGCCTTGAGCCTCCGGCACCGAGTGCGGAGAGAAACACGGTCGGCTTCATGGTTTAGTGTCATGAAATCCAATCAATTGTTGAGGAAAAGCATGATTTTTCCCCAGGTACTGAAACCAGACGGAAATTCCTCCTCCAGGTTCTTAGGATGCTGGTGCGCTGTAACGTGGTGAACGGCACATCTGCACAAAATGACTCTAAAACGATACCAAGTTTGAGCAGGGTTTTTGTGTGATGTCTCTCAAGGTAGACTGAAGGCATTAAAAGTCCAATTCTGTAAAAGTGCTGCTAGATGGGGCAAAAGCAATGAGCTCTGTGTGTGCTGCTCATGGCTTAGCTTTCTTAATCCGGGGTAGATTTAGAGGGGAGCACACGGTGAGCGCTCCTCAGGGGCTGCCTTGCCAAGACGAGCGCGTGAACACACCAGCAGACACGCAGTGGCTTCCGCCGTGGGCTCGGGCCTGCGAGCAGCCAACGACCTAGCGGGAGACGAGGCAGACTGCTCACCTGGGTTTGGGATGTTCACCAGGGAGCCTGGGTTTGGATGGCGTGTGCCACGGCACATCGCTGCACGTACCCACGCGCCCGCTCACGCTCTGCACGATCACTCGCCACAGTCCGCAGTCCTGGGGCACCGCCTCGCTCCCCTGGTCTGCCACTTACTTCTCGGCTCAGAGCAGGGTTCCCAGCTGGGAGCAATTCTGCTCCCCAGAGGACACTGAACGATAGTGGAGACAATTATGGTTGTCACAACTGGGAGGGGTGCTGCTGTCATCTGTGAGTAGGGGTCAGGGACGCTGCTAAACATCCTACAACACAGGACAGCCCTACCACAAAGAATTATCCAGCCCCTAATACCCGCAGTGCCAAGGCTGAGAAACTTTCTTTAGGAAGCCTTCCCGAGCCCTGGAAGACTGAGCTGGGTGACCCACTGGTCCCCTCTGATGACAACAGTTAGCACCGGCATGGTGTGTGTTCTGGGCACCGTTCCAAGTACTTTACTTGTATGATCTCATTTAATGCTCCCGGCAACCCTTGAAGGCAGGCATCACTATGAACCATCTCTGACAGCTTAGGACCTCGAGAGTCAGAGAGATTACGTTACATATCCAGGATGACACAGCTAGGAAATGGCAGGGCTGGGAGTTGAACCAAGACGCCCATCCCCAGAACCCAGAATCTGTGCTCGGCGCCCTGGTCACACCTTCCTCACAGCGTCCCGAGCCTCTCTCTCCTGGTCTCTTCTCCTCACCGGCCAGTGGACTCTGAGCACAGGGACCTGGCCTTTCCAGTAGGGTCCCTCTGCATCGAACATGCCGCCAGGAGCATCGCGCATGCTCAGGAGTGAACGGGCCGCAAGCACCCAAAGCAGCCGTGTTCTGTGTGGCACACCGGTCGGCCACTCGTGCCCACCACAACCGTGGGGCGCGGTGCAGAGGAGAAGGTGGGTGGAGAGCTGGTGGGGAAGGAGGGTCCTGGGCTCTGCCTGCTGTTTCAGTCGCTGCCTACAGGAAGCTCCTCTTTCTCTGGCCTCCTCTTGTAACATAGGCCAGGAACTCCCCTTCACCTAAGAATGACGCCCTGGACTCTCCACAGCCCCTCCCTGCCCCCAGGGAGCAGAGCTGCCCTATCTGACCGGAAAGTCCAGAAGGAGGGGCAGCTGTGCTCCCTTCCCCCCACTCTGGGACCACCCGCAGCTGCCCGCCATCTGCTCCCTGCCGCGGCCAGAGCCTGGCCGGTGGAGCGGGGGCCTGCAGGTGAACACCACTTCCATTTCGGGCTGAAGTGTCAGCAAGCCCTTGGGGATGCCGACGGGGCTCGCCGTAGGACCGTGTCAGCAATGAGGTGGACACTTCCACCTCCATTTGCCAGACTCCTGTCTTTCATGATAATCGTTCCAAACTCTAGAAGGAAGAGGGGTTCTCTTCATAGACCCCCTGATCATCCCTCACACTTATCCCACTTAACCACATGAGCATCATCACCCTCCATTGCCCAACAGAGGAAACCAAGGCCAAGAGAGGTTGACTGGCCCAAGGTCACCAGGTCAGGTTTCTTCTTGGAAGTTGCACTCTGTGCAGAATCACCAGCCTTGGAGGCCTGCACACCAAGGGTCAGCCTGCACACCAAAGGGTCACCCTGCACACCAAAGGGTCACCCTGCACACCAAGGGTGAGCCTACACAAGAAAGGGTGAGCCTGCACTCCAAGGGTCAGCCTGCACACCGCACACCAAGGGTCAGCCTGCCACCAAGGGTCAGCCTGCGCACCAAGGGCCAGCCTGCACACCAAGGGTCAGCCTGCACACGGCACACCAAGGGTCACCCTACACACCAAGGGTCAGCCTGCACACCAAGGGCCAGCCGGCGCACCAAGGGCCAGCCTGCACACCAAGGGCCAGCCTGCACACCAAGGGTCAGCCTGCACACCAAGGACCAGCCTGCACACCAAGGGTGAGCCTGCACACCAAGGGTCAGCCTGCACTCCAAGAGTCGGCTTGCACACCAAGGGTGAGCCTGCACACGAAAGGGTAAGCCTGCACTCCAAGGGTCAGCCTGCGCACCAAGGGTCAGCCTGCGCACCAAGGGCCAGCCTGGACACCAAGGGTCAGCCTGCACACCAAGGGTGAGCCTGCGCACCAAGGGCCAGCCGGCGCACCAAGGGCCAGCCTGCACACCAAGGGCCAGCCTGCACACCAAGGGTGAGCCTGCACACCAGAGGGTGAGCCTGCACACCAAGGGTCGGCCTGCACTCCAAGGGTCGGCCTGTACTCCAAGGGTCGGCCTGCACACCAAGGGTGAGCCTGCACTCCAAGGGTCGGCCTGCACTCCAAGGGTCGGCCTGCACTCCAAGGGTCGGCCTGCACACCAAAGGGTGAGCCTGCACACCAAGGGTCAGCCTGCACACCAAGGGTCGGCTTGCACTCCAAGGGTCAGGCTGCACACCAAGGGTCAGCCTGCACACCACACACCAAGGGTGAGCCTGCACACCAAGGGTGAGCCTGCACACCGCACACCAAGGGTCAGCCTGCACACAAAGGGTCAGCCTGCACACCGCACACCAAGGGTCAGCCTGTACACCAAGGATGAGCCTGCACACCGCACACCAAGGGTCAGTCTGTACACCAAGGGTCAGCCTGCACACCGCACACCAAGGGTCAGCCTGTACACCAAGGGTCAGACTGCACACCGCACACCAAGGGTCAGCCTGCACACCAAGGGCCAGCCTGCACACCGCACACCAAGGGTCAGCCTGTACACCAAGGGTCAGCCTGTACACCAAGGGTCAGCCTGCACACCGCACATCAAGGGTCAGCCTGCACACCAAGGGTCAGCCTGCACACCGCACACCAAGGGTCAGCCTGCACACCAAGGGTCAGCCTGCACTCCAAGGGTCAGCCTGCACTCCAAGGATCAGCCTGCACACCAAGGGTCAGCCTGCACACCAAGGGTGAGCCTGCACTCCAAGGGTCAGCCTTCACTCCAAGGGTCGGCCTGCACTCCAAGGGTCGGCCTACACTCCAAGGGTCGGCCTGCACTCCAAAGGTCGACCTGCACACCAAGGGTCGGCCTGCACACCAAGGGTCAGCCTGCACACCAAAGGGTGAGCCTGCACACCAAGGGTCAGCCTGCACACCAAAGGGTGAGCCTGCACTCCAAGGGTCAGCCTGCACACCAAGGGTCGGCTTGCACTCCAAGGGTCAGCCTGCACACCAAGGGTCAGCCTGGACACTACATACCAAGGGTCAGCCTGCACACCAAGGGTCAGCCTGCACACCAAGGGTGAGCCTGCACACCGTACACCAAGGGTCAGCCTGTACACCAAGGGTCAGCCTGTACACCAAGGGTCAGCCTGCACTCCAAGGGTCGGCTTGCACTCCAAGGGTCAGCCTGCACACCAAGGGTCAGCCTGCACACCAAGGGTGAGCCTGCACACCGCACACCAAGGGTCAGCCTGTACACCAAGGGTCAGCCTGCACACCGCACACCAAGGGTCAGCCTGCACACCAAGGGTCAGCCTGCACACCAAAGGGTGAGCCTGCACACCAAGGGTCAGCCTGCACACCAAAGGGTGAGCCTGCAGACCAAGAGTGAGCCTGCACACCAAAGGGTCAGCCTGTACTCCAAGGGTCGGCTTGCACTCCAAGGGTCAGCCTGCACACCAAGGGTCAGCCTGCACACCAAAGGGTGAGCCTGCACACCAAGGGTCAGCCTGCACACCAAAGGGTGAGCCTGCAGACCAAGAGTGAGCCTGCACACCAAAGGGTCAGCCTGTACTCCAAGGGTCGGCTTGCACTCCAAGGGTCAGCCTGCACACCAAGGGTCAGCCTGCACACCGCACACCAAGGGTCAGCCTGCACAGTACACACCAAGGGTCAGCCTGCACACCAAGGGTCAGCCTGCACACCACACACCAAGGGTCAGCCTGCACACCAAGGGTCAGCCTGCACACCAAGGGTCAGCCTGCACACCAAGGGTCAGCCTGCACACCGCACACCAAGGGTCAGCCTTCACACCAAGGGTCAGCCTGCACACCAAGGGTCAGCCTGCACACCGCACACCAAGGGTCGGCCTGCACACCAAGGGTCAGCCTGCACACCGCACAGGAAATGCGGCTGAGCACACACGAGAGGGCTGCAAGTCCTCAGGGAAGGCAGAGTCAGAGCACGCTGGTCCGGCTCCCCCTACTGGGTGAGTGACTGCACCGCCAGCCCCCCTGCCCGGCCGGTGGCCGACAGCAGGCCCTGGGCAAACTGTGCTGTCGCCAGCGTAGGGGAGGCGTGGAAAGGAAAAGGCAGCTTCTGCGGGAAACTCTAAACCTTTCTCAGTCTTCCAGCAGGACATTGCCCCTGGAATCACTTGAAACTGCTTTCTCCACCTTTCCCTCCTGAGGCAAAAGTCACTGAGGGCCCAGAGACTAGACTGTGGGATTCGGGAAGCTCCCGCACCTGGGACAAGCTAGTGTCTTCGACGCTCATCTCTGGTGGCTTCACTGTGGCCCCTGCAGGGGCAGAGAGCTGAGTGTCTCCTCTGAGGAGCACGGGATGGAGAGGAGGGCTCGCCCCCATGCTCACCTCCAGTAACTCCCAGAGATCTCACGCCGGCAAGAGAAGGGCTACCAGCAGCCCGAACACCGCGGAAATCCCACGGTGGCGTGCCGGGCTGGGCTTTCTGTCCGCGCTCGCCGTACAAGTGAAAGGAGCTTACCAGACCTGCATCGTGCTTGGCCCATGTGTCTTTAATAACATTCACAATGATAAGCTTTTTTTGTTTGTTTTATAAATTTGACTTGAGCCACAAGGGTCCACACACAATGTTCGTCACACCAGACTGATTCTCACCCCTGCCTCCTTCCCAGGAAGCCGAATGGAGCTGGCTAGCGTCCGTCTGCCTCCTGGAGGCCAAAGTGACAGGGACAGACTCCCGAATGCTACCCAGGGCTCCCAGACCAAGGCAGGTCAGGGGTGAGGCAAGGCGAGCGGCAAGTCCGCGCCCCCGCCCCGCAGCACGGCGGCTCTGCGGACTGGGAAGTGCCGTCTATCTGCAGAAACGCGGACTGTGGCTCTTGTGGCTTAATGATTTTATTTATTTTAATTTATATCCTTCATGCGTCTAAAGAATTTGTGGTGGCTGACGGAGGACAAGTAAGACTGCTGGAGGAGACAGGAATAACATGGAACGAAGGGCGGGCAGATGGACCATCAGGGGACAAACAGGGTGTGAGCAGGCACCGGCAGCTCCAGCTCCCGAGCAGTGCAAGACAGCAGGGGCGACGCGCGGACAGCCCCGCTCTCCCGTCTGAGCAAGTGAGAAGCAGCCAAACTGCAGCAGCAAACTGCTCCCCTGGGGCTGAATTCTGAGAGAAGCGTATACCTCGCATTCTTTTACTAGGAGCGTGGGATGTAAGGACGGGAAGGGAAGATATCGCTCACACATGCCAAGCTTCCCATGCAGCAGGCATGCTCCTCGGTGCCTTGCCAGTACCACTGACCGAGGCTCCTGCCTGCGTGAGCTCACTCATTGGAGACCTCGATTAATCTTCCAACACTTTGAGGCAGGCATTATCACGTCCATTTTAGAGGGGACAGCACTGCGGTTCAGAGAAGCTGAGTAACTTGCCCAGTGTCACACTCAGCTTTTCTCCAATCCCCTCTCCTCTGAAATCCTTTTGCCAACTTTCTCCTTGACCCTTCCCTTCAGCCGCAAGGGCCACACCCTCCTGAGCCCAGGGAGAGGCGCTTCCGGCTGCTCTCCTTCGTGTAGGACTCAGGCGTCTTGCGCTGGGCCTCACCAACTTGCTCCTGCAAAGCAGCCATTCTGTTTGAACACACTAACCAAGAGCCTATTTCCCATTATTTTAGATGAGAAAAACTACCCATCAACTCAAGTTTCTTGACCAATTTCTTAAAATACAGTGTAAACACAATAAGATAGGTGAGAGATCCACATGTTAGTATGCACAATGCCTTAGACATTCTGTCCTCATGACCAAACACCAACTACTGTTAACAATGCTTATGTTTTTGCAGTAACGCGGTCCTTCTTCCCCTCAGCAGTGTCTATGATTCCCATCCCCTTTGGCAATAGACACTTCGAGTGATTTTTCAAACTGACTACACTTGATTCTGACATTTCACTAGTTATATTTGACATGTAACTTGAGACTTGCTCTGATATCACCTTGTTAAAAACGTTGTTTTAAGCTTTAGGACTGTAAATATAGTTTTTTTCCCATGTAAACAGACAGCTGAAAAAGAATTGATAGATGCACATAGGGTCAAGCCATGTGACACTGACAATTTCACCCAGCTTTATTTAACTATGGAAATGACAGTGTCATATGGCTCAAACTAACACAGTCCATGAAGGTTTGGTAATAAGATTCAAGAGCAACATTGGACCAGGAAAATGTTAATTCAGGAGGCATTCTGTAGGGTGAGTATGGCTGAGTGCGTGTTGAGCACCTATGTGCCAGGCCCCACTGTGGGCGGGAAGCATCCACCAGTCACATGTGGCCCCTACGCAAGGTACTGACCGTACTCCAGGAGGGGAAGGAGAGGGCAGTGTAGAAACACACAGGAGAGGGACCTCCCAAAACAAAGGGGAGGGAAGCTGAAGGAGCAAGAGCCATCGGGTGGAGTGGAAACTCGAATTGGCTCACTCAAAGTCTGTTCCACCCTCCTGCTGGGGTGACTTCCTGCAACTGCAAAGGCTGAGAAGCTTGTTCCCCAGACTCCCTTGCAGCTAGCACTCCTGCATGCTGTAGCTTCCTCGTGGCATGCACGCACTGGAGACTCAGTTACATGAGGACACTGGCAAATCTGAGGTCTCATTCTGGGATCCTGCTTCCCAACTGAGGCAGAAGCAGCCGCCCCCTCTGGTCTCTCCCTATGGCTTTGGGCAGAACTCTTAGGTTCATCCCAGGCTCTGTTCCTCCGTTCTCCAAGGGTTCTGGTAACACATTTAATGCCCTGTAACAGATCCCTTTCTTCTGAACTAACTAGAGTGTGTTCTCTTCCCTGAAGCTGAGCCCTGGCTGATACACCAAGCACAGAGCAGAGAGAAGGGAGAACTAAGAAACAGCATCATGAAGGCTCAGAGGAGAGGCGAGCACCGGTTCAGGCTCAGGCAGCTGGGGTGAGGGTGGGAGTGGGGTAAGAGGGCAGGGAGGAGAAGACCCCCACCAAGGACTTTGTAAGCCACGATAAAAAGTTTGGACTTTATCCTCACACAAGGGGGAGCTACTGAGGAGTCTGAAACAGGAAACAGGCCTAGTCAGATTTGGGTTTTGGAATAGCTGCTCTGTTGGCAAGGTAGCCGAAATCCGGAGGACCTTTGTTTCAAGCAGGAAAGCAGCGAAGGCACCACTGCCGTCACTGATAAGCGTGGCAAACCCTAACACAAAGCCCTACCGAAGTGCACAGGCTCCAGAGGCAGACTCCTAGGTCCTGGGTCCCAGTGTCCTCGTCAATAATCAATCAATGATCATGGTGGTGTTTACCTCCTAGGCTTGCAAGAGTTTAATGGCTTAGTAAGAGTACAGGGCTCAGAACAGTGACTGGCACATAATAAGTGCTTAAAAATTATTTGCGATTTGCAGTATCATCAAGAGCCATCCCTTGACTCTGTCCTGCCTCCCCCTTCTGCTCTGGTCTCCTGAAGGACCTGGGGTTTGTCCAATGTGCTGAGTTCTCTCTCGTGCCGCTGGACCTTTCTTCATGCTATTCCTGTATCTGAAAGTGCCCGCCCTGGGCTTCTGCACCTAGTCCACGCACCTTCAAGTCACTCCAGTGACTTCCCAATACATCAGAAGTACATTCGGGATCCCTTAACCTGGCCCACAAAGCCCTGCAGGGTCTGGCCGCAGGCCTTTCCAACCTTTATCTGCTCCTGACTTTGCTTCCTCTATTTTTTGTGTGTGTGGCTTTTATTTTTTTTCTGTTCTAGTCTTGGGATCTTCGTACTTGCTGGTCTCTTTGTCCGCGATTCTCACCCTCCTCCATCTTCCCTCTTGCCCTCTCCTCTGTCGAGGCCTTTGCTCCTGGGACGTCCCCGGACACGCCCTGCTGCTCGCGTGTTCTCCGAAGCAGCGCCCCTTCCGCCAGCCTGCGCCTCCCCTCGGCCATTTGGGGCTGTTCTTTATAACGTTTATCCCTATCTGAAATACTCTAACTTACCCATTTGACTGTGTGCTGTCTGCCCCTGCCCCACCCACACGTGCACACACATGCACATGCACACACGTGTGTGCATGCACCCACACTCGTGCACACACATGCACACGTACCCACACATGCACACACACACACACACACGCATATGCATGCACACACATACAATGCACACACGCACCCACACGTGTGCACACACCCACACATGTGCACACATGCACACACATACACACACACACACAGGTACCCCCACACACCCACACATGCGCACACACATGCACCCACATGTATACGCACACAACACGCACGTGCACACACACACACACACACACACACGCATGCGCACACATGCAAGCCCCCCGAGAGCCAAGATGTGATCTCCACCAGTGGTTCTCAAACTTGTGCGTACGTCGGCAGCTTCTGGGGGGCTCATGAAAACACAAACTGCCGCCCTCCCCAGGAGTTTCTGACTCAGTAGTTCCGGGATAAGACCTCGAATGTGGCATTTCTAACAGGTCTCCAGGAAATGCCGACGCTGCTGGTGGGCGTCACCGTGAGAGGTGCTCGTCCACATTCATAGTTCTATCCTCAGCACTTAGATGGCGGCACGGTAGGTCATCAACCGATTTTTAAGTCAATTTTTAAGCCTTAACTCTTTGTTATCTTTTAGGGCCCAAATCAAGTATTGCCTTCTCCAAGAAGCCTCCCTGACTAGAACAGGAGGTCGTTGCAGATGGCGCCCACCTGACACCTCTGGAATCTTCCAGCGTCCACTCGGGCCTGGTCCGGGGCAGGAATGTTCACTGAGTGTTGCTTCAGTAGATGGGCCTGATGTCATCTTTAACTATTTTTTCAAGTTTTGTTTATATTTTTCCATTTTTAATTATATATGCAAGAATACAGAAAGTAGAAAAATTGACACACTTATCTTCTCCATCAAAATTAAACAGACATTGCATTTTGCTCCACTGACATCAGCCCTCTTATGCTCATTTACCCCACAATGGGTAGACTTAGCCAAGGGGATTCCTCTTCGTTCAGGTCTGACACAGCCTACACGCAACTGTAGTGGCCAGGGCCCTAGATTCAGAGTTCACCAACCTATTATGGCACCTGGGCCTGGGGGTGCATGTTCACTCTCTGTAGCAGGGTTGAATGTTGCTTGCCCACAGAATCGGAATCTGTGACACGGAGGTTTGGGCCCAGGGACCACGATACAGGTGCAGCTCAGGAACCTCCACCAATAGGGCTCAGTAGCAACGTGGGTCACAGGAGATGATGCATCATGTTGTAATGGTTCTTGGCCCTGGGATGGTGTGGCTTAGCGGTACCTGAGACTCAGTGAAGCCAGGTGCAGCAGCAGTCCTATCCCAGAATGGCAAAGCACAGCTTTCATTTGGCCCCTGGGAGGTGGGGGAGGAAACAGTACAGTGATGACTCCACTCTCTAGAGAGAAGAGTGTTTTAGCAGCTCGGATTCTAGGGGTATAGCCCAGCTCCAGGAACGCAGGGAACTGGAGCTGTCTGGCCTGTAGGGCGGGTATCTCAGCTCAGGCCTGGGGGATATGACTGTTCTGGACATCCAAGGCACCATTTCTCTTGCACGCAGGGCACTGCCTCAGTTTAGGTACCCAAATGACTTGAGTGGCCAACGTACTATTTTCCCAGGAGACGGGGCACTGCTTCAGTTCTGGCCCGAGGGAGCAGGGAGAGAGGTAGGTAGGTGAAGAAGCTCCACCCCCACTTTGCTCCACAGGGAAGGGTTTATCAGCTGCTCATAGCTCAGCTTGGAAATGTCTGGCCACTGGGCTGGGGTGGCATAGTGGTGGCTTGGCCTCAAGGAGCCATGGCCATAGTTCTGGTTCCAAGATGGCATGGTACAATAGCCATGGAGACCACAAGACATGGGCACGGTGTTAGCTCCTTCTCTGGAAGCAACACAGCTGTGTGGACTCCAATAAGCTGTCTTGGCTGGGTTTACTGCCTATGAGGACTGCAGGGGGCCCCACTGGTGACGTCTGTATGTGTCCAAAGTGTTGAGGGAGGTTGCTGGGCCCTACTGCTCACCTCTTCCCCACAGGAAGAAGTTCCTCCCATCGATTCCCAGAGGACCCCAGTAGTTGGGGGGGGGGGGCAGTGAAGGCCCGGCATTTCCTTCCTTCTTCTGTGTGGCCATCCTGAGTTTCTGTTTTTACCAGTGTTTCTCTGAATCCCCTGATGTATGCTGGTGCTCTCCCTCAGTTACTTTCATTAAAACACGGCTGTCTGTTCATTGTCCTGGCTATCTTTGTGAGGGAGACGAGTGCTGGGGACTTCTAGTCAGCTATCTTGCTGATGTCTCCACTCTCTGTTCTTGTTTTATCTCTTTGAGATAAGAACTAAATGATTAGAGAACTTTCCTTTTTTTCTAATGAAAGCATTTACTGCTATAAATTTCCTTCTCATCTCTGTTTTAGCTGCATCCTACAAATTATGATATGCTCTATTTTCATTTTTATTTCCTTACATGTATTTTTTAATTTCTTTTGAGACTTCTTTTCTGACCCATGGATTATTAAGAAGTTTGTTTAATTTCCAAGGATTTAGATATTTTCCTGTTGTCTTTCTGGTATTGATTTCAAGTTTGAGTCATTATAATCAGAACACACACTCTATTATGATTTCAGTTTTTTTAAAAAATTTTCAGTGTTTGTCGATGACCCAGGAATTGGTATAACTTTATGAATGTTCTGTGGACACATGAAAAGTATGTATATTCTGCTGTTATTAGGCTAAGTGTTCTATAAATTTCAATTAGGTTCTGTTGGTTGAGGACATTGTTCAGTTCTCTTATGTTTTTGCTGACTTTTGGTTTAGAAATTTTATTAGTTGCTAAGAGTTGGTGTTAGAGTCTCCAATTATAATTGTGGATTTTTCTATTTCTCTTTTCAGCACTATCAATTTTTGTATCTTGTATTTTGTAGTTCTGATGTTTGATTCATTTTAAACTCATTATTATTTGACTCATTTTTTTTTTTTTTTTTTTTTTTGAGACAGGGTCTAGCTCTGTCACCCAGGCTAGAGTGCAGTTGCATCATCACAGCTCACTGCAGCCTCAAACTCCTGGGCTCCGGCTATCCTCTTGCCTCACCGTCTCAAGTCACTGGGACTACAGAAGTGCTCCACTACGCCTGGATAATTTTTTACACTTTTTGTAGAGATAGGGTCTCGCTCTTGCTCAGGCTGGTCTTGAACTCCTGATTTCAAGCACTCCTCCTGCCTTGGTCTCCCAAAGTGCTAGGATTACAGGCGTGAGCCACTGTGCCCAGCCTATTTGACTCATTTTTAATTTGATGTTATACTATATCATATTACCATATATAAATAAACCAGTTTATTCATGTATGTCCTACTGAGATAAGTAGTTGTTTTTAACTTTTCCTCTGTTATAAGCAATGTTGCCGTGAGGGTCTTCAATCTTTGTGCTTACATACATGCACAAGCTAATTTATTAAACAAATATTCACTGAGTACCACCTATGTGATAGTCACTGATTTAGGAGTTTGGACACATTATCAGGCAAAAGAAATCATGTCCCTGCCTCCATGATGCCTGAAGTGAACAAGGGACTTGGCACAGTGGGCACGTAGGAGAATGTAAGTCATGCTGATTATGAGAATGAGTGACTGTATAAATGAAGTTAACTTTCTGATGTTAAGCATATTGAGTGATTAACATGTACCACATCCTTACTCCTATATGCCTTACAATAACTCCGGAGGAATGCACAAATATATCTATTGTACTAAGGAAGAAACTGACGCATCTGAAGAGTGTAGCTTACTTAAAGTCATACACTTGATTTATTTTTTAAAAGAGGTGGAAGGGTATCTTAATGGCAAATGGACAATCTTTTCAGTAAATGATTCTGTGTTAATTGGATATCCGTAAGGGGAAAAATAAACTTTGACACAAAATACACATAATAAGCAGGCAATATCAGATGGATTGTAGATCTAAATGTGCAATGTAAAACAATAAAACTTCTAGAAAAAGCTCAGGAGAAGATCTTAACTTTAAGGTAGATAAAGATTTCTAAACAGGATATTGAAAGCACTAATCATAGGAATATGTTAATATGTTAGACTTGATTAAAATTAGGAATGTCAGTTCTCAAAACACACACAGAACATAAAGCAAATGAGGGAAAATGTTAAGAATCTGGAGATATGTTTAAAGCATATATAATTCTTTGTAATAGTTTTGAAATTTTTGTAACTTTGAAATTATATCAAAATTAAGTTGTCAAACACACATGTACACACACAGATAGACACATACACAATTAAGTTGTCAAAACACACATGTACACACACACACACACACACACACACTCAGACACATAACACATAGATGTTGGTATCCCCAAGGTGCCAGTAAGAAAATGACTCAAAAATATAGTAAAAGAAACAACAAAAGAATCAAAATGCTAACTAGAAAATGTTTGTATTACACAAAGGAGAGCAGTAATGGAGAAATAGAGGTGAAAAATATAAGACACCTAGAAAAATAGCAAAGTTGCATACATAAATGCTAAACTTAGTAGCAATTACATTAATGTAAATGGGCTAAACATTCCAATTAAAGGGAAAAGATTAACAGAATGGATAAAATAAAACGTGATCCAATTCTATGCTGTTTACTGGAGACATACTTTAGATTAAAAGGAATAGACTTAAAGTAAAAAAATGGGAAAATATAATGCATGCAAACAGTAACCAAATGAGAGCTGGAGTGACAATATTATTATCAGAAAAAATAGATTTTAGGATAAAAATTGTTACTAGAGACAAAGAAAGACATTTGATAAAAATGTCACTCAATCAGGAAAATATAACAATTATAGACATATTTGCACCTAACAACAGAGTCCTAAAATACATAAAGCAAAAACTGATAATTTGAAGAAAGAAATATGTGAACAGTGATAGTTGGAGACTACAGTAGCCCACTTTCAATAATGAATAGAAACATTAGGAAGAAAATAAACAAGAAAATAGAAGAATTGAGTTACACTAGAATTAAAAAAAAAAACCTAACAGATGTCTATCAAACAACCAACAATAGCAGAATACACGTTCATCTCAAACACATATGAACCATTCTCTAGGATAAAAATTATGTTAGGCCACAAAACAAATCTTGATAAATTTAAAATGACTGAAATCATACAGAGTGTGTTCTCTGATGAAAAAAAAGGAAAATAGAAATCAATAACAAAAAGAAATTTTAGAAATTCACAAATGTATGAAAATTTAACAACACACTTCTAAATAACCAGTGGGTCAATGAAGAAATAACAAGGAAAATTAGAAAACATTTTGAGATGCATGAACAAAAATCCAGCATATAAAAATTTGTGAGATACAGCTTAAGCAGTGCTTAGTGATAAACACCTTAAGAAACTAGAAAAAGAAAAAGAAACAAAACCCAAACAAACAGAAGGAAATAATAAAGATAAGAGCAGAAATTAATGAAATATAGAATAGACAAATAGTAAAAAAAAATTGAAAGGTTGAAAAAATTAAAATTCTTTAGCTAGACTGACCAAGAAAAAGAGAAAGCAAATTCAAATTATTAAATTCAAAATGAAATAGGAAACATTACTACCAACTTTATAGAGATAAAAAGATTATAAGAGAATAAAATACAGAATTTTATGTCAACAAATTATATAACTAGATGAAATGGACAAATTAATATAAATATGTAAACTAACAAATGCATTCAAGAAGAAATGGAAAATCTGAATAGGGTTTTAGTAAGTGAAAAGATTGAATTAGTAATACAAAATAATAAATTTTTTTTTTTTTTTTTTTTTTTTTTTTTTTTTTTTTTTTTTTGAGACAGAGTCTCACTTTGTTGCCCAGGCTAGAGTGAGTGCCGTGGCGTCAGCTTAGCTCACAGCAACCTCAGACTCCGCGGCTTAAGCGATCCTACTGCCTCAGCCTCCCGAGTAGCTGGGACTACAGGCATGCGCCACCATGCCCAGCTAATTTTTTTTTTCTATATAGATTTTTAGTTGTCCATATAATGTCTTTCTATTTTTAGTAGAGACGGGGTCTCGCTCAGGCTGGTCTCGAACTTCTGACCTTGAGCAATCCACCCGCCTCGGCCTCCCAGAGTGCTAGGATTACAGGCGTGAGCCAACAAAATAATAAATTTAAAGCTACCCACAAAGTAAAGCCCAGACCCAGGCAGCTTTACTGATTAACTGTATCAAATATTTAAAGAATTAACAACAAACTTTTGCAAACTCTTCCAAAGAATAGGAGAAAATACTTTGTCAAGTCATTCTAGGAAGCAAGTATTACCCTGATACCAAAACAAAAGACATCATAAGAAAGGAAAACTACAGACCAATATCCTTCATAAATACAGACACAAAAATCCTCAACAATATACTGGGAGCAGGATCCAGCAGCATATAAAAGAATATTACTTCATAACCAAATAGGATTTTATGCCAGGTATGCAAGGTTGATTTAACATATGAAAATCAATGTAAAATATGATATTAATAGAATAAAAGACAAAACCTATGTGATCATTTCAATATATGCAGAAGAAACATTTGAGAACATTCAACACCCTTCCCTGATAAAAATATTCAACAACCTAGGAATAGAAAGAGGCTTCCTCAATTTAATAAAGGGCATCCTCAAAAATACCCCACAACCAAATCAGACTTAATGGGCAAATACTGAATGTGTTCTCTTTAAGATCAGGAACAAAACAAGGATATCAGCTCAAACAACTTCTATTCAACACTGTACTGGAATCTCTAGTCAAGGCAATTAGGAAAGAAAAAGAAATAAAAGTTACCTAGATTAGAGAGGAAGTAAAACTATTTTTGTGCCAATACCATGCTGTTTTGATTACTATAGCCTTGTAGTATAGTTTGAAGTCTGGTAATGTGATGTTCCAGATTTGTTCGTTTTGCTTAAGATTGCTTTGGCTATTCAGGCTCTTTTCTGGTTCAAAATGAAGTGTTGAATTATTTTTTCTAGATCTGTGGAATACAAGGTTGGTATTTTGATGGGGATTGCATTGAATCTGTAAATTACTTTGGGAAGTATGGACGTTTTAACAATGTTGATTCTACTGATCCAAGAGCATGATATGTTTTCCCATTTGTTTGTATCATCAGTAATTTCTCTCCTCAGTGTTTCATAGTTGTCTTTGTAAAGATCTTTCACCTCCTGGGTTAAGTATATTCCTAGGCATTTTATTGTCTTTGCAGCTATTGAAAATGGTATTAAGTCTTTGATTTGGCCCTCAGCTTGACTGTTATTGGTGTATGGGAATGCTACTGATTTATGTATGTTGATTTTGTAACTTGAGACTTTGCTAAATTTATTTATCAATTCCAGGAGTCTCTTGGTGGAATCTTTGGGGTTTTCTAGAAATAAGATAATATTGTCAGCGAAAAGTGATAGTTTGATCTCCTTTTTCCTGATTTGGATACCCTTAATTTCTTTCTCTTGCCTGATGGCTCTGGCTGGGACTTCCAGGACTATGTTGAATAGAAGTGGTGACAGTGGGCATCCTTGTCTTGTTGCAGTTCTTAGGGGGAATGCTTTCAACTTTTCCCCATTCAGTATGATGCTGGATGTGGGTTTGTCATATATCTTTTATAATTTTGAGATTAGTTCATTCTATGCCAAGTTTGTTGAGGGTTTTTATTATGAAAGCGTGCTGAATTTTGTCAATGCTTTTTCTGCATTTATTGAAATGATCATATGATCTTTGTTTTTGCTTCTATTTATGCGGTGAGTCACATTTATCGATTTATGTACATTGAGCCATATTTGCATCACTGGGATGAAGCTCACTTGATCACAGTGGATTACTTTTTTGATGTGCTATTGAATTCAGTTTGCTAGTATTTCCTTGAGGACTTTTGCCTCTACACTCATAAATGATATTGGTCTGTAGTTTTCTTTTTTTGTTGTATCCTTTCCTGGCTTTGGTATCAAGGTGATACTGACTTCTTGATGTTATGGAATAATTTCTGCAGTATGGGTACCAACTCTTCTTTATAGGTCTGATAAAATTCAGCTTTGGATTCATCTGGTCCTGGGCTTCTTTTGGTTGGAATATTTTTTATTAGTGCTTCAATATCATTGCTTGTTATCGGTCTGTTCAAGAGTTCTATTTCTTCCTGATTGAGTCTTGGAGTTTGTGTGTTTCCAGGAATTTGTCCATTTCCTCTATGTTTTTGAGTTTATGTTCATAGAGATTTTCATAGTATTCACAGATGATATTTTGTATTTCTGTGGTATCAGTTGTAATATATCCCTTTTCATTTCTGATTGAGCTTATTTTGGTCCTTTCTCTTCTGTTCCTGGGTAACCTAGTAAGAGGTCTATCAAAGACCAATGGAACAGAACAGAAAACCCAGACATAAAACCATCCACATACAGCCAACTGATCTTTGACAAAGCAGATAACACTATACCTTGGGGAAAAGAAGTTCTGTTCAATAAATAATGCTGGGACAACAGGATGGCCACAAGCAGAAGAATGAAACAGGATTTGTATCTCTCACAACTGAACAAAATTATTTCAAGATGGATAAAAGACTTAAATGTAAGGCACGAAACCATAATAACTGTAGGAGAAAATGTTGAAAAAATTCGTCTAGAAATCAGCCTAGGCAAAGAATTTTGAAGAAGACCCCAGTGGCAATCACAGCAACAACAAAAATAAATAAATAAATAAATAAATGGGACTTGATTAAATTAAAAAGATTCTGCACAGCCAAGGAAATAATCAACAGAGCACATAGACAACCTATAGAATGGGAGAAAACATCATCAAGCTATACATCCAATAAAGGACTAACCAAAATCTACAAAGAACTCAAGCAAATTAGCAAGGAAAAGATCAAGCAACCCCATTAAAAAGTGGGCAAAAGACATGAACAGAAGCTTTTCAAACGAAGATAGACAAATGGAAAATAAACATATGAAAAAATGTTCAACATCCCTAATTATCAGGGAAATGAAAATTAAAACCACAGTGGATATCACCTTACCCCAGTCAGAATGGCCTTTATTAAAATGTCCAAACACAATGGATGCTGTCATGGATGAAGAGAGAAAGTAACGCTTACACACTGTTGGTGGGACTGCAAATTAGTACAACTTCTATGGAAACCAGTATGGAGAGTCCTCAAAGTACTAAAAGTAGATCTACCATTTGATCAAGCAATCACACTACTGGGTATCTACTCAAAGGAAAGGAAGACTTTTCATCAAAAGGACACCTGCACTTGAATGCTTATTGCAGCACAATTCACAACTGCAAAGATGTGGAATCAGCCCAAATGTCCATCAAGTCATGAGTGGATTAACAAAATGTAGTATATGTATACCTGGGAATACTAGTCAGCCATGAAGAAGGAGGACTTCCTGCCTTTTGTAGCAATATGGGTGGAACTGATACCATTATCCTAAGTGAAGTATCTCAAGAATGGAAGAAAAATACCACATGTACTTGCTATTAAATTAGAACTAGCTAATGAGCACACATGTGCACAAAGGGAAGTGTAACTCAATGGCAATCAATTGGGGGGAAAAGGAGGAAGAGATGGGTGAAAACCTACCTAATGGGTACAATGAACACTATCTGTGTGACTGGCATACTTATAGCCCGGACTCAAGCATTACAAAAGTGATCCTTGTAACCAAAAACATTTGTACCTGTGTAATAGTTTGAAATTAAAAAAAAAAAAAAAAAAAGGAAGGAAGTAAAACTATGTAACCAGAAGATATTTGCACTTCAGTGTCTATTACAGCAGTATTCACAATGGCTAAAATATGGAATCAGCTTAAAGGTTTATCAAGGGACGAATGGATAAAAATGATGTGGTGTATGTACACAATGGAATATTATTTAGCCATGAAAAAGAAGGAAATTTTTTCATTTGCAGAAACATGGATAGATCTGGAGGATATTATTTTAAGTGCAATTAGCCAGGCACAGAAAGACAAATATTTCATTTTCACACTCATATATGGGATCTAAAAAAAATTGATCTCAAGGAAGTAGTGAATAGAATGGTGGCTACTAGAGATTGGTGAGGATGGTGGGAAGGGGTAATGAAGAGATGTTGGTGAAGGGATAATTCTGTTTAATAGAAGGAAGAAGCTCTGATGTTCAGTGGTACAATGGGGCAACTGTATTTGACAATAATTTATTGTATTTCAGAATAGCCAGAAGTTTTCAAATGCTCCCAACATAAAGTAATGATGAATGTTTCAGGTGAATCGTGTCCCAGTTACCCTGATTTGATCATTGTAGGTTGTGTGCTTGTATCAAGATGTAACATGTCCTCCATGAATATGTACAATTATTACGTATCAATAAATAAATTAAAAAAACCCAAACTATCTCTATTCACAAATTACCTGATTTTTATATAATTTTTTAAATCTACAAAAAACTATTAGAACTAATAAGTGAGTTTAGCAAGGTTCCAAGAAACAGAATCAATATACAGAAAAAAATACGTTTGTACACATTAGAAATGAATAATCTGAAAATGAAATTCAGAAAACATTTCCATTCAAAATAGCATAAAAAGATTAAAACTCTTAAGAATAAATTGCACAAAAGAATTACAAGATGTTTACAGTGAAAGTTACAAAACACTATTGAAAGAAATGAAGTAAGATATAAATATATGGAAATATTCATGGATTGAAATATTAAATATTAAGAAGGCAACACTCCCTAAGTTGATTGATCTATAGATTCAACACAATTGTCAAAATTTCAGTTGCAAATTTTGCCAAAATTGGAAGCTGATGTTAAAATTCATATGGAAATACAAGAGATACATGATACCCCAAATAATCTTTAAAAAGAATAACAAAGTTTCAAACTTATTACAATGCTACAGTAACCAAGACAGTGTGGTATTTGCATGAGGACAGAACAGAATTGAGAGTCTAAAAGCAAACGCCTACATTTATGATCAATTGATTTTGACCACAGTGCTAAGATAAATCAACAGGGGAAAGAATATAGTCATGTGCTGCATAACAACATTTTAGTCAACAATGGACTGCACATACAATGGTCATCCCACAAGATTATGATAGAGCTAAAAGATTACTATCATATGGTGTTTGTCAAGTCTACAGCAGTGTACGGTGACGTCCTGGGCCTTCACATTCACACCTCACTCACTTACCCAGAGCAACCTCCAGTCTGGCAGCCTCCATTCATGGCAAGTACTGTATATAGGTGTACTATTTTTTAATCTTTTATACCATACTTTCATTGTACCTTCTATGTTTAGATACACAAATAATTTTGTGTTGCAATTGCCCACAGTATTTAGTACAGTACCACGTTGCACATGTTTGCAGTGTAGGAGCAATAAGCTATACTATAGAGCCCAGGTGTGTAGTAGGCTACTATACCATCTAGGTTTGTGTACGTACACTCTGTGATGTTTGAATAATGATGAAACGGCCCAATGATGCATTACTCAGAATGTACCCCATCGTTAAGCAATGGCATGACTGTAGTTTTTTCAACAAATGGTGCTGAACAACTGAATATTCACTTGCAAAAGAGTGAAGCTGAACCCTTACCTGACATTGCACAGAATAACTCAAGGTAAATCATACACCTAAATGTAAAGCTAAAACTTTATTACTTCCAGAAAAAAACATAGGTGTAGGTCTTCATAATCTTGGGTCAGGCAATAGTTTCTTGGATAAAACAGCAAAAGCACAAACAAGAGAAGAAAAAAATAAATTGATTGTCACCTAAGTTAAAAACTTTTGTGCTTCAATGCACACTATCAAGAAAGTGAAAAGACAACCCACAGAATGGGAGAAATCATTTGCAAATTATATATCTGATAAGCAATGTTTATACAGAATTCAATTAAAAAAAACCTCTTACAACTCAACAATAAAAAGACAAATAACCCAATTGAAAAAATAGGCAAATAATTTGAACAGACATTTCTCCAAAGGAGATATACAAATAGCCAATAAGTACACGAAAATATGTTCAGCATCATTAATCATTAGGGACATTTAAAACAAAACCACAATAAGATACCACTTAATACCCACGCAGATGACAAAAATGAAAAAAAGACAGACAACACCACCAGTTGACGTATGATTTGGAGAAGCTTCCTACATTGCTGCTGGAAATGTATAGTGGTTTAGTCACTGTGAAAAACAGTCTGGCAGTTCTTCAAGATGTTAAACAAAGAGTTATTGTACCTCACTTCTACTCCTAGATATGTACCCAGGAGAGCTGAAGGCATGTCCACACAAAAACTTGGACATGAATGTTTCCAGCAGGCAAATGACAAAGTATTGTATATACATACAATGGAAGATTATTTGACCATAAAAAGGAATTGAATTACTGATACATGCTATCACATGGGTGAATCTTGAAAACATTATGATAAATGAAAGAAATAGGTCATAATAGGTTGTATATTGTATGATTCAATACTTATGAAATAGGCAAATCTATAGAGACAAACAGTAGATTAGTGGTTTCCGGGGCTGGCAGGTGCAGGAAATAAGGGGTGAGTGCTAATGGATATCAGATTCCTTTTAGGGGAGATGTAAATGTTCTAAAATTAGATAGTGGTAATTGTTTCACAACTCTGTGAACATATTAAAAACCAACAAATTGTACATTTTAAAAGGGTGAATTTTATGTTGTGTGAGTTTATATCTCAATAAAACCATTCCTCCTGCAAAGCAATATGCACACAATGTTTTGTATACCATTCACATAAAAAGGGAGTTTTGTAAAGAGGGGGAAATAACATATGTATCACTTATATGTACATAAACTATCCCTGGAAGTAAATTCACAAAACTTATAACTGATTTGGGCAACAACACCACTAGATGGCCTGTTTTCAAGAACAGGAGAGACTTTTCGGTATGTACACATTTGTACCTTTTGAATTGTGAACCGTGTAAATACACCTATTATGTTCATCTATTTAAACCAAAAATATGGGCAAGAGACTTGAAGAGGTTCTTTAAAAAAAAAAACTGATGTACAATTGGCCAATAAATATTAATGTATAAAATGATTAAACACAAGAGAAATGCAAATTAAAATGAAAATGTGATACCTCCTCACACCCAACAAAATACCTTTAAAAATGACACTATTAAGAGTTTCTGAGGATGTAGATCAACCCTGACTCTCATTCACTGTTGACTGGAATTAACTTGGTACAAACACTTTGGGACACTATTTGGCAGCACCTACTAAAGCTAAACATACACATGCCCAGTGACCCAGAATTTTCACTCCTTGGCATGTATGTGCTCAACAAAAATGTGCACCTCTATTTACCTACATAAATGCACAAAAATGTTCATAGCTAAATTATTTTTATAAAAGTCAACAAAAATAGGACTGAGAAACAGTTCTGTATTTTAATCCCAATAGATAAAAGTCCATTAACAGAAGAAAGCATAAGTAAGTAGTGGTATAATTATACACTGGAACTAGTGCTAAACTAGTGCTATGTACAACAAAATGAAATAAAAGAAGCCAGACGGAGTCACTACATGATTTCATTTGTAGAAAATTAAAAAATGAACAAAACTAATATTTGACATTAAAAGACACCACAGTGGGTGTCTTTGAGGATGAGAATAATGGCTAGAAGGGCTCAAAGGACTTTGAGGTGCTGGCCATCTGCATGGAGAATATTAGTGTGTGCACACGTGAAAATCAAGGTGTACATTCAGTGATCTGTGAACGTCTTCATAGTTCTTATACTTTTATAAAATTTATATTACATTATCTGCTTCCCCACATCTTATAGATCATTTGATGTTATTGGGCATCCTTGTTTTGTTGCTGATTAGTTGGGTGTGGAATGGTTCTCAATGTAATTTTAATTTGCATTTCTTAGATTAGAGTGTGTTAGTATGCTGGGGCTGTCCTAACAAAATGGCAGAGACTAGGTGGCTCAAACAACAGAAACTTATATCCTCACAGTTTGGGAGGCTAGAAGTGAGAGATCAATGTTTTGGCGGGGTTGGTTCTAGTCTTAAGACCTCTCTCTTTGGCCTGTAGATGGCCGTTTTCCCCCTGTGACATCCTATGGTCTTCCCTCTGTGTACATGTGTCCAAATGTCCTCTTATTATAAAAACACAAGTCACATTGGATTAAGGCCCACCCTAGCAACCTCACCTTAACTTAATTACTTCTTTAAAGACTCTATTTCTAAATATAGTCATATTTGGAGGTAGTGGGGGTTAAGGCTTTAACATATGAGTTTTGGGGAGAACACAACTCAGAGTGAGGCTGACATCTATTTACGTGCAGAATTTTATTTCGTGTAGACTTTTACTTCTACCCATTAGCTTGAATTTGTTAAGTGTGTATTTCTTTCTGTCCATTTGATCTGTCTACTAATGAGAGAGGTAAGTTAAACATCTATCACCAAATATTAGATTTATTTTTCTTGTAATTCTAGCAATTTTTGCTTCATAGAGTTTTCAGTTGTATAAGAGCAACACACAAATTCAGAAATGTGAATTGTTCTTATTATGCTGTAGTTATTTTCAGTGTCCTGAAAAATGCTTTCGGTGATGTCATCAGTTTTGTACTGGACTCTTTTCCTGGTTTACCTTTTGCTATTTCAGTACGTTCAGTCTTTCACTATCTTCATGTATTCTCTTGTGACTCTTGTAAATAAGCTATATGTAGATTTTTAAATATCCATACTGAGTTTGGGCATTCTTTAGTAAGTTCATGAGGTTTGCCTGTTTATATCTATTGTGGTGACACATATATTTTGGCTTATTTTTATCATTTATTTATTTACTTTTTGTTTTTGAAGTTTTTATTCTATTTTTTTAAAGTTTTTTTTATTGTTTATTTCAGCATATTATGAGGATACAAATGTTTAGGTTATGTATATTGCCCTTACCCCACCCGAGTCAAAGCTTCAAGTGTGTCCATCCCCCAGATGGTGAGCACCACACTCATTATGTGTCCATATACCTATACTCTCCTCTCAATCCCACCTGCCTGACACCCGATGAATGTTATTGCTATATGTGCACTTAAGTGTTGATCAGTTAAAACCAATTTGATGGTGAGTACATGTGGTGCTTGTTTTTCCATTCTTGGGATACTTCACTTAGTGGAATGGGCTCCAGCTCTATCCAGGATAATACAAGAGGTGCTAGATCACCATTGTTTTTTTGTGGCTGAGTAGAACTCCATGGTATACATATACTACATTTTATTAATCCACTCATGTATTGATGGACACTTGGGCTGTTTCCACGTCTTTGCAATTGTGAATTACGCAGCTATAAGCATTCAAGTGCAGACGTCTTTTTTAAAGAACGTCTTTTGCTCTTTTAGGTAGATATCCAGTAATGGGATTGCTGGATCAAATGGTAGTTCTACTTATAGCTCTTTGAAGTATCTCCATATTGCTTTCCACAGAGGTTGTATTAGTTTACAGTCCCACCAGTAGTGTATGAGTGTTGCTATCTCTCCGCATCCATGCCAACATTTATTGTTTTGGGACTTTTTGATAAAAGCCATTCTCACTGGAGATAAGTGACATCTCATTGTGGTTTTGATTTGCATTTCCCTGATGATTAGAGATGTTGAGCGTTTTTTCATATATTTGTTAGCCATTAGTATATCTTTGAAAATTTTATGTTCATGTCCTTTGCCCACTTTTTTATAGGGTTGTTTGATTTTTTCTTGCTGATTTTCCTGAATTCTATATAGAGTATAGTTATCAGCCCTGTATGGGATGTGTAACATGTGAATATTTTCTCCCATTCTGTAGGTTTTCTGTTTGCTCTCATGATAGTTTCTTTGGCTGTGCAGAAGCTTTTTAATTTGATCAGGTCCCATTTATTTATTTATTTTTTGCTGCTGTGATTGCCTTTGGGGTCTTCTTCATAATTTTTTTGCTTAGGCCAATGTCTATAAGAGTTTTTCCAACATTTTCTTCTAGAATTCTTATAGTTTCACGCCTTAGGTTTAAGTCTGTTATCCACTGTGAGTTATTTCTATAAATGTAATTCACCACATAAATAGAAGCAAAAATAAAGACCATATGATCCTTTCAATAGACGCAGAAATAGCATTTGACAAAATTTAACACCCTTTTATTATAAGAACACTTAACAAAATAGGCATAGACAGGACTTACCTAAAAATGATCCAAGCCATGTATGACAAACCCATAGACAACATCATACTGAATAGGGAAAAATTGAAAGCATTCTCGCTTAGAACTAGAACCAGAGAAGGTTGCCCACTGTCACTGCTTCTATTCAACATAGTGCTGGAAGTCCTAGCCAGAGCAATCAGACAAGAAAAGGAAATCAAGGGCATCCAAATGGGGGCAGAAAAGGTCAAACTATCTCTCTTTGCTGGTGATATGATCTTATATCTAGAAAACCCAAAGATTCTTCCATGAGACTACTGGAATTGATAAACAAATTCAGCAAAGTCTCAGGTTACAAAAACAATGTACAGAAATCAGTAGCATTCCTATACACCAACAACAGTCAAACTGAGAACAAAATCAAAGACTCAATACCTTTAACATTAGCAACAAAGAAAATAAAATACCTAGGAATATATTTAACTAAGGAGGTAAAAGACCTCTACAGGGAGAACTACCAAACACTGAGAAAGGAAATAGCAGAGGACGTAAACATGGTATGGTGGAAAACCATACCATGCTCATGGGTCGGCAGAATCAACATTGTTAAAATGTCTATACTACTCAAAGTGATCTACAGATTCAATGCAACCCCTATTAAAATACCAATATCATTTTTCACAGATATAGAAAAAATAATTTTATGCTTTGTATGGAACCAGAGAAGACCCTGTATAGCAAAAGCAATCTTAAGCAAAAAGAACAAATTGAAAGGCATCAATTTACCAGACTTCAAGCTATACTACAAGGATATAGTAACTAAAACAGCATGGTACTGGCACAAGAACAGAGACATAGACCAATGGAACAGAACTGAGCACCCAGATATAAAACCACCCTCAAATAGCTATCTAATCTTTGACAAAGCAGACAAAAACATACACTGGGGAAAAAAATCCTTATTCAATAAATGGTGCCGGGAAAACTGTATAGCCACATGTAGAAGACTGAAACAGGATCTTCACCTTTCACCTCTCACAAAATATTTTTATCATTTTATATACCATTGACCCTGAACAACATGAAGATTAGGGGTACCAACTCCCTATATAGTTGAAAATCCACATATAACTTTTGACTCCCCCAAAACTTAACTATTAACAGTTTTCTATTGACTTGAAGCCTCACCAATAATACAAACCACTGATTGACACAGATTTTGAATGTTATCTGTATTATATACCATATTCTTATAGTAAAGTAAGTTAGAGAAAAGAAAACATTATAAAGATATCATAAGGAAGAGGAAATACATTTGCAGTACTGTACCATAGGTATCAATATGGTAGGTTTAAATCATCTGTTTACAAGATGAATTGTCTGTCTGAAATGATGGGCAACTGCAGCTGCAGACCTCAATCTACGGTATATATCAAGCAATTCAAAGTTTTCTTGTAACGTCATGACTTTTCTCTGCTTCTTGGTAGCACTTCCACCATCTCTAGTAGTACTTTGTGTGGTCCGTGATTTTATTCAAGGTTTACAGTAGCGAACTAAACCCAGTTAAAAAATATGCAAGAACTGCAAGAGATCACTTTTTACTGTGATACACATAAATTTATTGGAAAGACAAACTGCTCACACAGAGGTTAGTGTCACACAGTGTTTTAAGCCCATACTTGCAACACTTGAGCTGACTACAATAGTAATGGGAGATAGCTACAAAATAATTACAGTAATATAGTATACACTACAGTTAATTTTATGCAGTTATGATTTAATACTGAATTTTTACATGTGTTTATATTTCTCTTGACATCAAATGGTACCATGTACCATCTGTGTTTGTGTAAGTTTTGATAAATTTTTATCTTTTTATAACAGATTTATGTTTATTTTGTGGTAGTAGACAATAAGACTAGATCTATATATATATTTTCTTTATTCATTGTGTATCTAACTTTTCCTTAACTTTTTGATATTTCTAGGATACATGGTTTGTCTGCAAGTTTTTTCAAATTGTCACAAATCTCCAAAAAAGTTTTCCAATACATTATCGAAAAAAATGCACATATATGTGGACCTGTGCAGTTTAATCCTGTGTTGCTCAAGGATCAACTGCAGTACTTTCTGTCATGCTTTTTCTCCCTTTTTGTTTTTATATACTCTTTCAACTTCATTGGTTGAGTTTCTTTATTTCCCCTTTATTTCTAAACTTTGAATGCTTATATTTAAATTACAACACCCTACTTTACTTAACAAGCCATTAAATTAAATATTTCTATTTTCTTTTTGAATAACATGTAAAAACTTTTGAGTAGTTTTACTGTAATTACTTCTTTCTCCAGATTCTTTATATTATTGTTGCCTAAGTTTTTTTAACCTAGTTTTTAGAATTAAAGTTTACTTTTATCTTAATCTTATTCAATTTACTTGTTGCTCTGATGGTTTTCTGTAATGATATGCTTTGAATCCTTTCTTTCTATGTTTTGTGCAACTACTATAGGTTTTTCTTTTGAAGTCACCATAACATATAAGATATATTATCCTTAGAATAGGCTACTTTAAACTGATAACTTCCCTTTAATTACATATAAAAACTCTACACTTTCACTCCCTTCCCCTCTCCTTTTATGATTTTGATGTCAAAAATTACATTTGTTTTGTAATTTGTAACTTTTAACAATTTATTGTAGCTACAGTTGTTTTTAATAATTTCATCTTTTAGCCCTCCTAGTAGGGGTAAAATTGCTTTACACTCCAACCTTGCCATGTCAGAGAGTCCTGAGTGTGACTATGAATTACTAACAACATTGAGTTTTTACTTTCATATGTTTTTTGTTATTAGTTAGTAGCCTTTCATTTCAGTTTAAAGAGCTCTTTTTAGCAATTCCTATACACCAAGCCTACTGGCAATAAACTGCCTTAGCTTTTGCTTGTCTGGGAAAGCTTTTATTTCTCTATCATTTCTGAAGAAAAGCTTTGATGGGTAAAGTATTCTTGGTTGGCACTTTTTATTTCTTCTGCAGCTTGAATATATCATTTCACTTTCTCCTGACTTATAGGGTTTCTGCTGAGAAATCTGCTGAAAGCCATATTGGGGCTCCTTCAATGTGATATGGTTCTTATCTCTTGCTGCTTTCAGTATTCTTCCTTTGCCTTTGATTTCTGATAACTTGATATGAGGTATCTTGGTGAACTCCTCTTTGGGTTGAATTGGATTGGCAGCCTCTGAGTTTCTTATACCTGGAAGTTGTGGTGTTTCCCCAAATTTGGGAAATTTTCATCCATAATTTCCTTAAATATTCTTTCTAGGCCTTTTTTCTCTTTCAGAAACTCCTATCATGTGAAGGTTAATTTGCTTAACAGTGACTCATAATTCCTGTAGGCCTTCATCATTCTTTTTTCTTTTTGCTTCTGTGATTGGATAATATACACAATGGAATATGCTTCAGCCTTTAAAAAGGGAGGGGAACCTGTCATTTGTAGCAACACGGATGAATCTGGAGGACATTATGCTAACTGAAATAAGCCAGGCACAGAAAGACAAATACTGTCTAGTCTCACTTATATGTGATTATAAGAGACTGGGAGTGTTGAGAGAGGAAATGGGCAGTTTTTGATCACAGTATACAAAGTTTCAGATAGGAGGAACAAGTTTTGAGACTTATTGCACAGCAGGGTACTATAGTTAATAATAATGTATTGTATACAGTAGTCCCCTCTTATTCATAGTTTTGCTTTCTATGGTTTCAGTTACCCACAGTCAACTGTGGTCTGCAACATTAAGTGGAAAATTCCAGTAACAAATAATTCTTAAGTTTTAAATTGTGTAACATTTTGGCTCGCATGGTGAAATCTCATGTCATTCTGCTCTGCCCTGTCTGGGATGTGAATCATCCCTTTGTCCCACATATCCATGCTGTATGTGCTTCCCACCCATTCGTCATTGGTATTGTCATGGTGGTCATCCAGTGTCACCTGAAGCAGATGATCCTCCTTCTGTATTTTCAGAAGGTCAATAGTAGCCTAACACCACATCACGATGCCTGTTTCAGTCACCTCACTTCACCTCACCATGTAGGCACTGTACCATCTCACGTCATCACAAGAAGGGTGAGTATAGCACAAGAAGATATTTTGAGAGAAGACCACATTCACATAACTTTTATTGCAGTAGACTGCTATGGCTGTTCTACTTTATTAGTTATTATTGTTAATCTTTTACTGTGCCTAATTTATGAATTAAACTATCGTAGGTATGGATGTGGAACCCACAGGTAAGGAGGGCCAATTGTACTATGCCATTTGATATAAGGGACTTGAACATCCATGGATTTTGGTAACCAATCTCCCACAGAGATAGAGGGATAATTGTATGTGTAGGAAAACACATAGTATTAATATAAATAGGGTTTGGCACTGGTTGCAGTTTCAGGAGTCTGCTGGGGGTCTTGGAATGTATCTCCCATGGGTAAGGAGGGACTATTGTATTTCAAAATACCTAAGGGAGTAAATTCAAATGTCTCATCATAAAAATGATAGGTAAGTGGGGTGATGGATATGTTAGTTAGCTTGATTTGGTCACTCCACATTGTATGCATATATCAAAACATCACATTGTCCCTGTAATTGTGTACAATTATGATTTGTCAATCAAAAAATGCTTACTAATAAATTTAAAATAAATTTAAAAATTTCAGACAAAACAGAAAAAATATGTAATACATGTATTTGTGATTCATAAACAATAAAAGTATTAATATTAATAAAGGTGTAGCCACTACCCAACTTAAGAAGCAGAACATGTCCAATACAGCCAAGCCTTGTGCACCTTGCCTCAATTATATTTGTCCATCTCCCAGATGGACATACTATTCTGAATTTTCTGAATTTTGTATTTATTCGTGTCTTGCATTTTTATGGCATTAATACATATACCTAAAATGTTTTGCTGGGTTTAGCATAGTTTAAAATTTATATCATGGTATTATTATGCCTCAATGTTCCTCTGTGATGACATAGGTACTATAGACTCAGGCCCAGTACTTACGAAGTATACTCCTGGGTTTTCAAACTCACATGCAAAACTTTTTTTCTTACCAGACCCATCAGAGATTTGCTTGCTGTCTCTTGTGCTGATGGACGACAGATCTTTTTGTCCTGGTCGACTCTTGAATGAAGGCACCATCTTCTGAAGGTCCCAGTTCATGTGGAGGTCTCAGTTCATACTCTTGTATCACATGGTGCCAAGATCGCATCACCTACTCCACATGGGTGCTGAACCCCAAGTCCCAACATAACTGAGACCAGATCCTCCGCCTGTCCCCAGGACAGCTGCAGCGTCAGCTCACACCTTTAATGCTCTGGTTTTCAGAGTCCCTCTTCCTTCCTGGTGCACGAAGATTTTCCTTTCTGAATTCAAGCTCAGTTCTGTACTTAAAATAATTTTTAAAATGTATTTTGTCCTCAGTATTTTTACTGAGAGGCTTTTCACGTCATATACCAACCCATCACCTTGCCAGAGGTAGGAAGAGCCTGTGTCATTTCCTCCCCACCTGCTACCCCTGGGGCCCATCTTTAGTCACCTGAGTAACCTTGTCACTCACCAGCAGTGATAGGTATTGCAAATGTGGCTTCTGGATCCATCACTCTCATTTAGGCAGCCTCACGGTGGCTATGTGGCCTCAGAGTGTCACACTGACCATTAAAAACAGTTCCATTCCTAGGTCACTCGTTTATTCATGGAACAAATGATTAATGAACACCTGCTGAGTGACAGGCCAGGTTTACGGTGGCCATATAGTCCTAGGGATGGTCAAAGAAATGTTTTAGAGGAACAGATTACATGTTGCCAGTAACATATAATTTTAAAAATCTGTATCAGTCAATGAAACCATTTCAAACATGAAAGAAAAAAAATTTAAAGGCTCGTTAGTAATTTGGCAATCTGAGCACTACAGAGACAATATAAGGATGAACCACAGAGCTATAAACTATGAGGTGCAGCTCTTTCTATCATCTTTTAATTTTTTTTTTGAGTGAATAAAACGTATCCTATTAATTTTCACATCACAGCAGGGTAGGCAGGTGAAAAGAGATTTTATCCACATATTATTATACAAATGGAGACAATGAGTCCGAGAGTACATTCATAAGCAAACAAAGAATCAGACACTTCAACTTCTCAGTCTCTGTTTTAGCTGATTCACTGGAACCCCATTAAAATTGCTACTGTCTGACTGCAATGTTCTAAAGCTTCTAAGGCAATTTAAGAAGAACGAATTGGCTGGGGGGGAAAAAAAACTTGAGAAAACTTTCCTGTTCTGGAAATGACCTGTTCTCTAGTAGACTCTCCACTGTCCTCTACTGAAAATAAAACGTGAGCTATGCACTTGCACAAATAATGATTCAAATGAAGCAGACACTTCATTTGAATCCAGGGGAAGTTGAAGCCAATCCTAGAGTGTGCACAATCTTTATAAAACACAAAATTGAGCATGCTTGTTATGCCTTATCTCTAAGACAAACAAACAAAAATGTCCCAAACAAACCAACCTGTTGATTTTCAAATGCCCCACATTTATTATGAGGATTTGGAGTTATGCAGAACAAATTCTATAAGGGAAAAGTTCGCCTGGTGAAATCCATGCTTGCTCCCAGGTCTGGCGTTCATATTGGGTGGGAACTAGTCCAAACGAGTGGCAAGCTAACAAGTATTTGCAGAGTGTCCTCTACATGACTGAGTTAATGAGGAAACCCTAAAGGCTCTGGTCTCGCTGTCAGACAGTTCAGTGCTGAGGAAAAAACAAGGGCTGAGTGTTGGGAGAAGCAGAGGTTGAAACCGCACTCAGCGTTTGCCAGCTGTCTCTCTCTGGGCAAGCACGTCCTGTTTCTGAGCCGGACTTCCCCTCTTGGTGACGTGATTATTGCAAAAATAACAGCAAATCCCAGGGTTGGTATGAAAATCCCATGAGAAGATGCATGTGGTGGCAGTTTGTATAACACATAAATCATTATTAAAAAATAGACACATTTACTATTAAAATAATAAAGAAAAAAAGAATGCCTGTGTTTAAAGTCTTTAAGCTTTCTTTTTGGCAAAGAAGCTGCTACACAACATGTAACAACCATTTCATTTGAGTTCCTTCGGGATTTGACATAAGAGACGCTGGACATATCAAATATTCTATCTTGAAATCACAGCCCCAAGAAGTGTCTGGAATGGAACCTTTGCATGACACAAGTGATGTACTGAGAGAGGGCCCCTCGCTGAACTCCCCAAAGTAGGATGCATTTTAACAGGCCTATATAATTTTTAAAAGGCATAAAAGCTTGGCTAAAATATTAAAATGTCTCTTAAAATGTGGGCTGCCATGTTCTCACTTTGTTCTTTGATGAAAAGAGATGACTTGGGGTTTCTACAACGGATGATAGGTGTGGTCTGCTGGGGTGTCTGGGGTGACTGACAGACGCGAGGCTGCAAAATCAGTCCTGTTTAAATTGCTCCAGACAGATTTTTCACGAGGCTCCCCTCAACTTCTCACACGGGGCCCTGCCTTCTTTTCTAGTCCTCCCTCTGCACCCCTCCCTCCATGACCCAGGGGCCCCTGCCGTACTCGTTGTGGGCCATGCTCATGGTGGTTCTGCTCAAAATGGGACCCCCACAACTGCTTTGACTCAGCTGTCAGGCCCAGTCCATTCCTTCATCTGTTCTTCCAAGGGTTTCAAAGCACCCACAGCACATCGGATGCTGCGCAAATTGGTGGGGACACAATGACCACAGCCACAGAGACATCAGAGCCAAGATCTGGAGTGTGAACGTGGCTTGGCAAGCAAAGGATTCGTGGGGCTTCAGAGGGACGGTGGAGGGGAAAACCGCCCCCCAAGGGGTGCTCCTCCTCTGACAAGGCTTCTTGTCACTCTCCTCCCCAGGCTGGGTTAGAGAGTGCCCAGATATAGACCATAGCAAAAAGATATTTGCATAAAAATTGATTAGTGGCTGTTTTAAATAAAATGAACACAGCAGACTCTTGAAATCATGACTGGAAAACAATGACCTACCGTGAAATATGATCTGACAAATGGGAACAAACTCTATTCATCCTATCTCTTTGTGACAAGGCCAGACAGGGTGTGACTAAGTTGAATCTACATCATCACTTAATATCATATAATTGGTTTATTGTTTATCCGAATATTGTTTGCCCCGCTCTGCCCCTGACCATTAGGAGGTCAGCTTCATGAGGGCAGGGGCCTTGCCAAATCAGTTGACCATATGTTTGTGGGTCTGTTTTTTAATTATGTTCCATTCCATTGATCTATTTGTGTATCTTTGCACCAGCACTACCCTGTGTATTTATAAGTCTTGAAATTAAATGACATTAGTTTTGTAACTATATTCATACTTTAAAAGTTATTTTGCCTATTCTAGGTCCTTTGCATTTCCACACATTTTAGAATCAGTTTGTCAATTTCTACATAAAACCTTGCTGGGATTTTAATTGAGATTGTGTGTAATCTATGGATCAATTTGAAGATAATTGACAGCTTAACAATATTAAGTCTTAAGATCATGAACAAGGTATGTATTAATATCTCCATTTACTTAAGTCTTCTCTCTTTTCTCTCAATGTTTTGTGGTATTCAGTGTACCAGTCTTTTTACAGGTTTATCCAGATCTATCCCTAAGTATTTCATATTTTTATGGTATTATAAATGGTATTTAAAATTCAATTTCTGATTATGTGTTACTAGTATACAGAAATACAATTGATTTTTATATACTGATATTGTCTGCAACCCTGATAAAAATCACTTATTAGTTTTATTATCTCTTTGGTAGATTCTATCAGATTTTCTATAAATGACATAAGCATGTCATTTGCAAATAAAAGGATTTTTATTTATCCTTTCCAATCTGAATGCTTTTTCCCTTTCTTGCCTTACTGAAATAGTTAGGACTTCCAACATAATGTTTAATAGAAGTGAGAGTGGACATTTGTTCCAGATCTTAGGGAGAAAGCATTCAACTGTTTTCCATTAGGTTTGATGATCTCTGTAGATGCCCTTTATTGGGTGGAGGAGGTTTCCTTCTTTTCCAAATTTGTTGTTGAGAGTTTTTTTTTTTTTTTTTTTTTGGCCAGGAATGGGTGTTGGATTTTATCAAATGTTTCTTCTGTGTCTATAGAGATAATCACATGATTTTTCTTTTTCAGTTTGTATATATGGTGAATTACATTGATTGCTTTTCAAATGTTTAACCAACCTTGAATTACTGCTATAAATCTCCCTTGGAAATCATGCATTATCATTTTTTATATATTGTTTAATTTGATTTTCTAAATCTTATAAAGAATTTTTGCATTTATGTTCCTGAGGGATATAGATCTTCAGTTTTCTTCTAATGTCTCTGTCTGGTTTTCATATCAGGGTAATGTTAGACTCATAGAATGAACTGGGCAATACACTCCGAACGGCTCTGTCTTCAAGTTCACTAATCATGCTTTCTGTAAGGTCTAATCTGCTATGAATCCCATGCAGTGTATTTTTCAACACAAACATTGCAGTTGTAAGCTCTAGAGATTTTATTTAGGTGTTGGTTTTACTATCTTCTATGTCTCTACTTAACTTTTTGAACATGTAGAATATAGTTAAAATAACCATCTTAATGTCCTTATCTGCTAATTCTAACATCCTGCCCATTTAAATTGATTGATGTATTACCTCACTATGCCTCATATTTTCCTGCTTATATGCATGCTAAACTTTGTGAATTTTACATTTTTATATTCCTATAAATAACCTTGAGCTTTATTTTGAAGTGCAGTTAGTTTAGCTGGAAATAGTTTGATCCTTGTAAGTCTTGCTTTTTGTTTGACAGGACTGCCGGAGTAGCACTTAGTCTAAAGCTTAGTATTTCCTGCTCCTGAGACCCCCCTGAGTACTCTACCCAGTGCCCCTTCAATCCTGAGGTTTTCCATGCTGGCTGGTGCGCACAGGCACCTTTCTCAGCCCCGTTTGAATGCCATTTACATCGAATCCTTTTGGATGGTCTTTTCTCTAGCCACGTGTAGTTTTCTTCCCACACATCCACTGGTCGGCACTCACCTGAATGCTCGAGGGAGTCCCTCTTCCTATCTCTAGATCTTTCTCTCTGTGCATGCTCTCCTCTCTTGCACTCTGTCCTGTAGTCACCTTGGTCTTCCCAGACCCTCCATCTGTCTCTTCTGCTCAGGGAGACCTCTGGGCTCTTCCTTGGTTCCTTCTCCCTGTGGCAGAGCCTGGAAACTCTCAACTCAGAAACGTGGGGTAATCATAAAGCTCTCCTCCCTCAGGGTCACTGTCTTCTGTCGCCTGATGTCCAGTGCCTTCCAAACAACAGTTGCATTTATTTTTCCCCTTACTTTGTTTGTTTGAGGCAGGAGGGTAAACCTAGTCCCTAGCCTGCTTTATTGTATCTTGACCAGAAGCACCAGCCCCTAGCCTGTTTCTGATACGGAGAAGATTTTCATAAGCAATGCTTATGGAACCGACAAATGTAGCCTGTGCAGGTGCAGAAATGTACAGTGATCAGGACAGAAAGGCCTCTGTATTTGTGGAGCTTACAGACCGGTGGGGAATGGTAGCCAACCAGCATAAAGCAAAACATAAAGCCAACCAACATAAAGCATATACATGGCGCATATATATGTGCATGTGTGTATATATGTATATGCATGTGTGCCATATATATATATAAATATCTATGTATGGTAACTTCAGATAGTGCTGGGTAAATAAGGGTGATATGACAGTGGCTGGAAGGGAGTGGGGTAAACAGCTGGACAGCCTGATCTTTTGTACCCCCATAATGAGCTGAAAAATAAACAAAAAATTTAAAAAAAAGAAAAAAAAAAGAAATGTGTCTCTGATGAGGAGAGCTTTGAGCCGCATGATGAGGATGAAGCAGCTGTGCAAAGGTCCTCGCGAAGGGCAGTTCAGCCAGACAGATCTGCAAATATGAACGTCCTGGGTGGGGGTGAGCTGCACGCACTTGCAGTACGGAATGAGGCCAGAGCAGCCGGCAGGTAGTGAGAGAGACAGGGACCAGATCAGCCTGAACCTTACAAGTCAGGAAAAAAAACGCATGCAGTGGAATGTGGTAGAACTGTGCTCAAGCACACCAAGAAATAGCAAAAGCAAAACTTTCTTTACATTCATTCCTCTAAAATGATGCACGGCACATCTCAGGGAAATTGGCTTACCTTTCCTTGCCACTGCAGAGCGTTTGCCGCCCACAGGCTGTTGGCAAGCAGAATGGAATTGCTCCTAAGCCAACTGTTATCCTGTAACTGTTTTTGCACCTCATCCAAAGCAACTGCCCAACAGCATGCCCTGAGCGTTGCTGGCGAGACATCCTCAGAATCTTAACCATCTTCATCACTCTCCATCCCCAAAAGGGAGGCGGCCGAGCTGTACGCTGTTGGGCAGCTGCCATATTTCCCTCCCTAGACGGTGGAGCCGAGGAACGGATGAAGTATTCAGGACTCTCTTTTCATTAGAAAATGTGGTGCAGCCCGTGTCTTTTTAGAGTGGGTTGCCGTTTACAATAATAAGCAGGACCATTTTTCAGTTTCCTTCCCCCGCACGCTGGTGTAATTTGTTCTCTCCCCACACTTGGGCTGGGAGGCTGGATGAGACATCAGGAGACTTTTGCATAACCGGCATATATGAATAAACTTGATTTCTGTCCCAGCTGTGTGACTTACTCTCTGCGTGACCTTGGACGAGTCATTTAATCTACTCAGATTTCGTTTCTTTTCCTGAGACATGAGAATGCTCTCACCATCTCACACTCCCCTAGGGAAGCTGTTATTAACCACGTTGATGATACGGGAGTCTTTCCCCACTCAGATACGAGGCTTAGGTACACACAAACCTAAGAGAATTAGGTGTTCAGCTGAGAAACCCTGGGAAACCCAGGAAGGGGAAGGGCAAGAATCAAGGTCACAGATTGTAATAAATATTTTTCTTCTTATTCAATTTTAAAAGTATAAAAACTGTACTGAATTTAAGAGCATATCAACTGCATTGCACCCATCCTGACTCAGTTATAATGGATACGGGACAATTCTTTCTTATTAGCTCATTGTTCACTGGGAATCTTTCAGGTCTTCCTTACAATTTCGACGAGATGATTGAACATGTGGTTTCTTTTGTGAAAACAATACACATTTTTAGTACTAAGTCCTCCATCCAAGCATTCCATGCCATCCTGGTTTCATGGTTCAGAAACCCAACTCCTGGGTCCCATCTTGGTCCATAGACCCCAAAGAGCTGGGTGTTTGAGAGGGGGAGCCCTGTGGTTAGTGTTTATTTAACCTGTGCTGCAGTGCACAAAACTATGTAAAAGTATATGATCAACGTTCAGGCAAAAGATGCTGGAGGTTGAAAAGGGATTACAAGTAAAGTAACTTTAGAGTTGGCCAAGCACTTTGATCCTCTTGCTGTCATTGCACTTTGCACAGTTGCTGTAACTCATTCCCAGTTACATCGACTGTGCAAAGTGAAGGAATCTGGACCTCAGAGAGGTCAGGGGAATTGCTAACGGTCACAGAGATGAAGGGCAGGGACTCACACCCAGATTTCCAGCCCACACTCAGTGCTCCTTCAAGCAAGTCAATCTTCAGGCTTTTGCTTTGTGTTCCCTGGCGACTGCAACAGAGTTTCTTATCTCATTTCTTCACCTTTTCCCAGAGTTCACACCACTTCTCAATCGAGTCCCATCTGTGAATTTAATTAACCAGCTGCTATCGTGAGATCTTCCAGATCATTAATTAAGACCTTCTTTGAAACAAGACCTAACCCTTTTGCCCTCAGCCATCCTCTGGAGATGTTCATGCAGCTCTGAGGAGAGCTGCTTATTTTAATCTGACATTATATGCTCCGTTTGCAGAACAAGTTTTATAACTGCACTATCTCAAAAACTCCAGGGACAGATTTCTCCAGGGACAGATTGCGAGCCAGCTCTGAATTTGGTGTGTCAAAATCCAAACACAAGAACTTGCCTCCAAGTGCTGTTGTTGTTACTGTAATTGGGTAATTAGAAAAATTATTGATAAAACTCACTGTAGCATCTTTGGGTTAAATCCTAAACTTACTAATGTATTTGATTGTTAGGAAACTATATATATATATATATATATATATACACACACACATATATACACATATATATATATATATGAGGAGACTAAAAATATCTGTATATCATCCCTTGTCATGCTAGAAACAAACATCTAGAAAGTTACCTTAAAGAACTGAATCAAAATAAGGGAAAATGTTTGTGTACAAAGATGCTCATTATTTTACATATTACTGTAATAAATACTGGACCTAATTGATTCTATTATCTAACAATAGGAGAATGAGTAAATACATTTTGTTACATCCATATTATGCTGCCATTAAAATCAATGCTATGCTATTACGAGGAAAACACCTTTAATATATCAAGTGGAAAATAAAGAGGATAAAAAAATTAAAGTCTATAATAGTTGCATTACATGAAAATAGGCCAAAGACTGAAATGACCAGAGGCGGGGGGGAAAAAACAGTCAATTTGGGGTTACAAGACTATGGAAAGGTTTATTTGCATGTTTAACTTTAAGTTAATATATTGCAACAAATAAAAGTAAGACTGCTGTAACTCAAAGTATTGTAGAGACGTCTGGCTGTTGAGGTGCGATTCAGGACGTCTGCGCTAGCAGTTCTCCACAGCAAACGTGCCGGTGCCTGTCCGTGACCGGGGCCCCCACCCTTCCAGCAGCTGTGAGGTACTTGCAACTGCCAGTGCTCTCATATCTGTGTCCGAGAACATTTCTCTGGACCTGCAGAAGGCCACGTGTGCAGCAGGTTGGAAGGACCAAAGCCTGGACACGGCCCTGGGAGCAGCCTTCAGCTACTCGCAGGAGTTGTGGAAACACTCAGGCTTTCCTACCTCTCAGGTGGAGCAATTCTGAGGTGGGTGTTTTGCACCACTGCCCAGATTCTAACAAAGGACCAAAGAAATTCACCACAGAAAGGAAATGTTTTCTAACACTTAGGACTGGAACAACTGATTATCTAGATGGGACCCAGAAAAGTATGAGTTACTACCTCACACCATATGTACAAGATAATTTGAGGTAGATAATAGATCTATGAGTTAAATATATTTTTTAGAAGGAACACAGAGGACTGACTATCTTTGTGATCGGGGCAGGTAAAAATTCTTAGGAGATAGGAAGCAATGAACATAGAGAATGAAAATTGCAGTTGATCCAAGTTAAAGTCCTACTCATGATGACATCAAGACACTATTAATAAAACGAAAAGTGATCCACAGACTGAGATAAGATATTCACAGAATATATCCCTGACAAAGAACTTTTATTAAGAATACGTAAAGGATTTCTATAACTCAATAATTTTACAAAAACAATTTTAGAAATAGGCAAAAGATTTGGACAAAGGGTGATCTATAAATATTAATACTAATAAATAGATTAAAAGTGCCCAACATCACTAGTCTTCAGATAAAAAAATTAAAACCACAAAGAAATACCAACACACACTGCCTTGAATGGCTATGATTAAGGAAAACTGACAATATCAAATGTTGATAAGGATGTGGAGCAGCTAGAACTCTAGTAAAATTTTATGAAGTTAGCTGTGTAAAATTTTATAACTTTGGAAAACTCTGTCAGTTTCTTTTAAAGTTTAACAAATGCCTACTCTGTAACCCAACAATTCTACTCCTAAGTATTTACCCAAGAGAATGGAAGCATATGTTCACAAAAAGACTTATATAAGAATGTTAACAGTAGCCTTATTCATAATAGCTCCAAACAGGAAACAGCCCAAATGTCTATCAATAAGAGAATGAATTATCAAATTGTGGCATTTTAATACAGCAGAATACTACACAGTAAAAAGGAGTAAATTGCTGCTACATGCAGTGATATGCCTGAATCTTGAAAACATTATGTTGTGTGAAAAAAGCCAGGCACAGTCTTTCTATTCGTATGAGATTCTGAAATAGGCAAAACTAATCCATGGTCATAAAAATAAGCACAGTGGTTTCCTGGAGGGCAATAATGGGGAATGACAAAGAAAGTACATAAAAGAAATTTGGGGTGGAGGGTTGATAGAAATGTTCTATGGATTGATAAGAGTGTGGGTTACATGGATACTTCTGCCAAAACAACTTACAGCAGGTCCTCGAATAATGTTTCCTTCACTGACGTTTTGTTATAATGCTGATGGGACAAAAAGAAGGTGGATTTTTTTATATGTTGTTTCACTTAAAATCACAGTTTCCAAGAACCTATTGACAATGTTAAGTGAGAACTTACTGGGTAAGTGTCCTTATATCCTTATACTTAAAAAATACGGTTAATACTTAACCATATATTGTTGCTGGCTCTTCACATCTGAGTGAGTGCATGCTACCATTTTTAACGGCTGTTTAGAATTCCATACCAGAAGCTATGTCTTTATTTAACCAAACTTTTCCTGGGTCATTTACAATTGTTTTAAGTTATTTTTAATGGGTCACAACTGTTAAAAGTGTTTAACTTGGTCTCGGAGGAGGAGGAGCTTCCACGCAGATGTGAGAGGCGAAAGGAAGAGAAGATCTCAGACTCAAAGGCAGGGAGGAGGCCTCGGGCATTTGGGAACGCAAGTCACTCTGTGAGGCTGACGCAGGATGTGTGTGCAGTGAAAAAGGCGGGACAGCAGAAGTGAGTATGGTGAAAACATGCAGGGCCATAATGGCCAATCTAAGGATTTGCACTTGATCCTGAAAGCTGGGGGGAGCACATCAAAGGTTTGAATCAGTGCAGTGACACCAGTGGATTTCTTTGTAGCAAGGCCACTCCTTCCTTCCTGACCATGTTGCTGTTTTATGCATTAAAACCCTGAGTATCTAATTTTATCTGTTCAGGAAACATCTCCCACTCAAGACCATAGGAACTGAATATAAACCAGGGGCAGCCAATAATTCCTTTCATTGAGCCTGTGGATATCTTGGCTCTTTGAATAGCTACCCTTTAGGGCTTGGCATAGCTTTCTGGTTCTCCCCTGTTGGTCTAAGCACTGGCTTCTGGACAGACTGCGTGGCTCAGTGATGTGTTGCTTGTTTGGTTTGACACTCTCTGGTTTAGGGGGCAAGAGCTGGCAGTAAGAAACAGATGGATAGGATGGGAGTCTGGGGGGCCAAGGTGATATGGGGGTGAATATTCTCCCACTCCAAGTGTATGGACATTCTTAATAAAAGATAACCAAAAAATCTAAGTAACCCACTCAAGCTCAAGAGTAAGAAAGTTAAAGAAGGCAAGTGACAGAAACCAAATAAGGTCTTAAGTCAGAGAGGCAAGTGGGAGAAGAAGCAAAAAGGCTCACAGAGGCTTAGTGGTAGGGAGGAGTGAACCCACAGGGGTAAAGGAGACAGGGTGGTGGGCCCCAGACAAGGGGGAAAGGGAAGCGAGAGCTCCATGAAGCAGAAAGCCCTGCAGGGCTGCACGATCAGTGGAAAATGTTGACATCTCTCCACACACCCAGGGAAGTACAGGAAAACCTTGCCATCCACTCTGGAAATAGTGGGAAAGTTATCTGACATCAGAACTGCAAGTCTGCACCAAATGTAATTGGAAGGGAAAATTTATACCATCTATTTTGTAGAAATACAACAAAAAACAAGTTTCAAAGGAGTGAAAACTCTGAGAACCCAGTAGAATAAAAGGTGAAACACTTCTACAACGTAAGGGACACCGGGAAAATCTGCCAAAGATGATTCAAAAACTTCAGGCACAGTTGAACAATTTTAATTATTCCAATCCATTAACATGAGATGTCTTTCCATCTGTTTGTTTCTTCTTCACTTTCTTTCATCAACATCCCATGGTTTTCAGTGTACAGATCTTTTACCTCCTTAGTGAATTTATTCTTTTTTATACTATTTTAAATGGGATTATCTTCTTAATTTTCTTGTAGAGTTCACTGTTAGTGCACAGAAATACAACTGATTTTTGTATGCTGATTTTGTATCCTGCAAAATTACTGAATTCATTTAAGAGTTCCAACAGCTTTTTGGTGGAGTCTTTACAATTTTCTGTATATAAGATGATGTCATTTATAAACAGAGACAAATTAACTTCTTCTTTTTTAGTTTGTATGCCCTTTATTTGTTTCTAAAACATTTTATAGGTGCATAATAGTTGTATATATTTATGAGGTACCTGTGACATTTTGACGCAAGCATGCAATGTGTAATGATCAAATGGCAGTAAGTGGGGTGGATATCCATCATCTCAAACATTTGTCATTTCTTTGTGTTGGGAACATTCCAAATTCACTCCTCTAGTTATCTCAAAATATGCAATAAATTATTAATTCTATTGTGCTACCAAACACCAGATCTTATTCCTACTACCTAACTGTACTTTTGTACCCATTAACCAACCCCTTTTTATCCCCCCTCTTCACCACCCTTCTAAGCCTCTGGTGACCATCATGCTACTCTCTATTGCCATGGGATTATGTTTTAGCTCCCACATATGAGTGAGAACATGAATCATTGTCTTTCTGTGCCCAGCTTAATTCATGTAACATAATGTCCTCCAGTTCCATCTCTGTTGTTGCAAATGACAGGATTCCACTGTTTTTTTATGGCTGAGTAATAGTCATTGTGTATATGCACCACATTTTCTATATCCATTGGATATGGTTTGGATGTTTGGCCCCTCTGAATCTCATCCTGAAATTCAGTTTCCAGTGTTGGATATGGGGCCTGATGGGAAGTGTTTGGGTCATGGGGAAGATCCCTCATGAATGGCTTGGTGACCTCCCTGTTGAGTGTTCACTTTACTAGCTCATGCCAGCGCTGGTTGTTTAAAAGACCCTGGACCCACCTCATATTTCCCTTGCTCCTTCTCTTGCCATGTGACACTCCTGCTCCCCCTTCACCTTCCATCTAGATTGGAAGCCCCTCGAAGCCCTCACTAGAAGCAGAAGCTGGAGCAATGCTTCTTGTACAGTCTTCAGAACAGTGAGCCAAATAAACCTCTTTTCTTTATAAATTATCCAGCCTCAGGTATTCCTTTGCAGCAACACAAAACAGACTAACACACCATTCATCCATCAATGGACACTTAGGTTGATTCTACACTTTGGCTACTGTGCATAGTGCTGCAATAAACATGGGAATGTAGATATCTCTTTGATAAACTAGCTTCCTTTCTTTTGGGCATACACCCAGCAGTGGGATTGCTGGATCATATGGTAGTTCTACTTTGAGTCTTTTGAAGGACCTCCATACTGTTTTCCATAGTGGCTGTACTAATACAGTATATCAGTGTTCCCCCTTTCTAGGCAGCCTTGCCAACATCTGCTATTTTTTTTTTCTTTTTGATAAAAGTTATTTGAACTGGGAGAGATGATATCTTATTGTGGTTTGATTAGTAATGCTGAGCATTTTTATATACCTGTTGGCCATCTGTATGTCTTCTTTTGAGAAATATCTATTCACCTCATTTGCCCATGTTTCAATCAGATTATTATTATTTGTTTGCTATTGAGTTCTTTATATTAATATACTCTGGTTATTAATCCCTTGTCAGTTGAATAGTCTGCAAATATTTTCTCCCATTATGCAAGTTGTCTCTTCACTTTGTTATTTAGGTTTTTAGTTATATAAGGTTTTTAGTTTGATGTGATCCCATTTGTCCATATTTGCTTTGGTTGCCTATGCTTTGGAGGTCTTATTCAAGAAATCTTTGCCCAGATAAATGTCCTAAAGCATTTTTCCAATGTTTTCTTCTAGTAGTTTCATAGTTTCAGGTCTTACATTTAGGTCTTTAATCCATTTTAAGTTGATTTTTATGTACGGTGAGAGAGAGGGGTCTAATTTCATTCTTCTGCATATGGACATAACCAGTTTTTCCAGCACCATTTGTTGAAAAGACTATCCTTTCCCCAATATATGTTTTTGGCATCTTTGTCAAAAATAAGTTGACCATAAGTGCATGGATTTACTTCTCTCTCTGTATTCTGTTCTATTGGTCTATGTGTCTACTTATATGCCAATACCATGCTGTTTTGTTTACTACAACTTTGTAGTATAATTTGAAGTCAGGTAATGTGATGCCTTCAACTTTGTTCTTTTTGTTTAGGATGCTTTGGCTCTTCTGGGACTTTTGTGTTTCTGTATAAATTTTAGGATTATTTTTTCTAGTTCTGTGAAGAATGTCATTGGTATTTTGATAAGGATTGCATTGAATCTGTAGATTGCTTTAGGTACTATGGACATTTTAACAATATTGATTCTTCCAATCCATGAACATGGGATAGCTTTTCTTTTTTTTTTTTTTTTCCTCTTCAATTCTTTTACCAGTGTTTTATAGATTTCATTGTGGAAATCTTTCACTTTTTTGGTTAAATTCATTCATATATATATTTTTTTGTAGCTATTATAAATAGGATTGCTTTCTTGGTTTATTTTCAGATTGTTATCTGAAAATTTATAAATTTTTCCTTTCAACTAAATTTGATGCAGTATTGCAGTTTTGATGTCAGTCAGGTAACTTTCCCACCATTCTGTGAGTGGATGGCAAGGTTTTCTTGTACTTCTTTGGGTGTATGAGAAGGATGTTGAGTATATTTTCCACAGATCATGCTGTTGGCATATAGAAGTGATTTTTGTATGTTGATTTTCTTTCCTGAAATTTTGCTGAATTTGTTTAACAGTTCTAAAAGTTTTGGGGTGGAGTCTTTAGGTTTTTCTAAATATAATATCTTATCATCTACAAACAAGGATAATTTGACTTCTTCCTTTCCAATTTGGATGCCTTTTATTTCTTTCTCTTATTTAATTGCTGTGGCTAGGACTTTCAGTACTACATTGAATAACAGTGGTGAAAGCTGGCATCTTTGTCTTTTTCCAGATCTTAGAGGAAAGGCTTTCGGTTTTTCCACATTTAGTATGATACTATCTGTGGGTTTCTTGTATATAGCCTTTATTGTGTTCAGGTATGTTTCTTCTATACCCAGTTTGAAGAGAGTTTTTACCATGAATGTATGTTGAGTTTTATTGAATGTTTTGGTATCCATTGATATAATCATATCATTTTTGTCTGTTGTTTTGTTGATGTGATATATTGTGTTCATTGATTTGCCTACATTGAACCACTTTTGAATCTCTATGATGAATCCCACTTGATCATGATGAATGATATTTTTAATATATTGTTGAATTTGGTTTGCTAGTATTTAGTTGAAGATTTTTTGCATCTATATTCATCAGAGATATTGGCCTATAGTTGTTGTTTCTGTCTTTGTCTGCTTTTGGTGTCAGAGTAATGCTGACCTCATAAAATGCATTTAGAAGTATTCCCTCCTCTTTATTGGAATATTTTGAGTAGGATTGGTATTATTTCTTCTTTAAAATGTTTGGTGGAATTCAAACAGTGAAGCCATCAGGTCCTGGGCTTTTCTTTGATCAGAGACTTTTTATTGCTGCTTCTATCTTGTTATTTGTTATTCTGGTTTTCTATTTCTTCATGGTTCAGTCTTAGTAGGTTGTATGTGTCTAGGAATTTGTTCCCATTTCTTCTAGGTTTTCCAGTTTATTAGCATATAGTTGCTGATATAGTCACCAATGATCCTTTGACTTTCTATGGTATTGGTTGTAATGTCTCCCTTTTCATCTCTGATTTTATTTATTTGGGTCTTCTCTCTTTTTTTCTTAGTCTGGCTAAAGATTTGTCAATTTTGTTTATATTATATTTTTAAAAAACAACTTTTAGTTTTGGTGATCTTTTGTATTTTTTGTCTTAATTTCATTTATTTCTGCTCTGATCTTTATTATTTATTTTTCTCTAATAATTTTGGTGTTGGTTTGCTCTTGAATTTCTATTTCTTTAAGGAAAATCAAGCATATTCAAAGTGCTGGAGAAAAACAATTTCAATCCAGAATACTGTATCCTGCAAAGTTATCTTTCAAACAGAAAGTAGAAATAAAGACTTTTCCAAACAAAAGCTGAGAGAATTCATCAAATCAGACCTGTCTTACAAGAAAAGATAAATGAATTTCTTCAATCTGAAAGAAAAGGATGCTAATGTGCATTAGAAAATCATCTAAAGGTATAATACTCACTGGTAAAAGTAAGTACACAGACAAATATAGAATACTCTAATACTATAATTGCAGTGTGTAAACCACTCACATATTTAGTATGAAGACTAAAAGACAAACATCAAAAATAGTAACTAAAACAATTTGTTAAGAGATATACAATATAAAAAGATATAAATAGAGAAAAGAAAAAGTAAAAAAGAGGGGTTGATGCAGTTAAATTGTAGAGTTTTTTAGTTTTCTCTTTTTACCCCTTTTCTTTGTGATCAGAGTTAAGTTTTCATCAGTTTAAAATAATTGGTTACAATATTTTTGTAAGCCTTATGCTAAACACAAAGCAAAAACCTATAATTGACACACAAAATAAAAAGCAAGAAATTAAAACATAATACCAGAGAAAATCACTTACAAAGGAAATAAGGAAGAAAGAAAAAAAAAAAAAGGAAGAGAAGACTAGCAAAACAACCAGAAAACAAATAATAAAATGGCAATAGTAAGTCCTTAGCTATCAATAGTAGCACTGAGTGCAAATGGACTAAATTTTCTAATTAAAAGACATAGAGTGGCAGAATGGATAAAAAAAGAGCCAAATATATGTGGCCTACAAGAAACTCACTTCACTTATAAATACACACATAAACTGAAAATGAAGGGATGGAAAAAGATATTCCACAGAAATGGAAACCAAAAAAAAGAGTAGGGTAACTATACCTAAATCATATAAAATAGAGTTCAAGGCAAAAACTATAAAGAGAGTCATAGAAGGTCATTATATAATGATAAAAGCATCAATTCAGCAAGAGGATATAACAATTGTAGATATATATGTGCCCAACACTGGAACACCCAGATATAGAAAGCAAATATTATCAGAGGTGAAGAGAGAGATAGACCCCCAAATACAATAATATATGGGGACTACAACACCCCACTTTCAGCACTGGACAGTTTAGCTAAACAGAAAATCAACAAAGAATCATCAGACTTAATCTGAATCACAGACCAAATGGACCTAATAGACATTTACAGAACATTTCATCCAACAGCTATAGAATACACATTTTTCTCATCAGCACATGAAACATTTTCCAGAATAGACCGTATGTTATGCCACAAAACAAATTTCAAACAACTAAAAAAAAATCGAAGAAACAATATCGAGTCTTTTCTGACCACAATGGAATAAAACTAGAAATCAATAAATAAGAGAAACTCTGGAAATTATACAAATAACATGGCAATTAAACAACATGTGTCTGAATGACCATTGGGTCAATGAAGAAATTAAGAAGGAAATTTAAAAATTTATTAAAACAAATGAAAGTGGAAACACAATATATGAAAACCTAGGGGATACAGTAAAATCAGTACTAAGAGAGAATTTTATAGCAATAAATACCTATATTGAAAAAGTAAAATAACTTTAAATAAACATTCTTTGTCCTGCCTAACTGCTCTGGCTAGCACCTCCAGTACTATGTCGAGTGAAAGTGGCAAAAGTTAGTAACCTGTCTCATTTCTGATCTTAGAGGAAAAGCCTTCAACTTTTCCCTATTATGATGTTAGCTGTGGGCTTATCATATGTGGTCTTTATTATGTTGAGCTACATTCCTTCTGTACCTAATTTGTTGATAGTTTTTATCATGAACGTATGTTGACTTTTGTCAAATGCTTTTTCTGCATCTACTGACATGATTTTTACCTTTGTTAATGTGATGTATCACATTTATAGATTTGCATATGTTGAAACATCCTTATATCCCAGGAATAAATCCCAGTTGATCATGGTGTGTGATGCTCTTAATGTGCTGTTGAACTTGGTCTGCTAGTTTTCTGTTGAGGATTTTTATAACTATGTTCATCTGCATCTCCATGTTCATCACAGCATTATTCATAATAGCCAAGGTTTGGAAACAACCTAAGCATTCTTGACAGAGGAATGAATAAAAAAAATTGTGATATATAAATGTAAATACACATGTAAATATATAGAGAGAATATTAATTATTCATTAAGAAAAGGAAATCCTGCACTTGCAATGACATGGGTCAAGCTGGAGGACATTATGCTAAGTGAAATAAGCTAGACACAGACACAGAAAGATAAATACTATATTTAGCTGTGTAGTACTGTGTTACTTCACTTGTATATGGAATCTAAAATGTCTAACTCATAGAAGCTGAGAGAGTGGTGCCCGGGGCTGAGGGTGAGGTGGGAGGGGTGAGGAGATGTTGGTCAAAGGGCAAACACTTCCAGTTATAAGATGAACAGGTTTTGGGGATCTAATGTAGAGAAGGGGTGGTGATGGGTGTGTGAATGACTTTCATTGCAGTAATCACTACACAATGTGTATGTTTATGAAATCATGTGGTACACCTTGGCTATATATAATCTTTAACGATCAATTAAATATTTTATTTTTTTTTTTATTTTTTTTTTTATTAAATATTTTAAAGTTTAAAAAACTTCAACTACACATCAGATTTTAGAAATTAGCATCTCAACAAATAGAGATAAAGGGAACAATCTAAAAGGGATCTGAAGATAAGTATTAATATTTTCAAAATATTTAAAGAAATATAAGAAAGGATGGAAGCCCCATGTCAAAAATAGAAGATCTTAAGGAAAAAAACAGTAAATTTGAAAGATAATGAAACTGCCCAAACTATGTGTTGACTATTCTTCTTAGTGAGAAAAACGCCTCAAGCCCTGCCTTCAGGAGGCCTCCATTCAGGAGGAGGAAACCACAAATAAGCAAATATAGAAAATGAATCCTGCAGCAATCAACGCCACCTGATTGCACCAGGCCAGTGGACATGAACATGGGCAAAATACACAACTAACAAAGTAACACACTGACCCACCATGAAGGAAAGAGGCAAGAAAGTTTGGTGACGTGGGTACCACACAGAACACTGAAGTAGTAGGAGTAAAAGAAAAGTGTTTATCTCGCAATAATTTCATTAAGACTAAGAAAGAGCTGAGATACGATCGCACCTTCTTAAGTGAAGCTCCCAAAGCTCAGTTCTTGATCCCCAAAGCTCCTACATTTCTCAAATTCAAATAGCTGTTTCTCAATACATCAGAGAATCTTCTCCAGAAATTACATTTCTATCATTCTATGAATGCAGCAACTTTTACTGGAAAGTTTTACTGAAATCTAGATTGACATGAATTTCTAAGGACTAAAACAGAAACATCCCACGTGCCATTAGCCCAGTTTTTCCCCAATAGTAACATTTTGCAAAACTATAGTAAAATATAATATTACAACCTGACACTGGCATTGATACAATCCACCCATCTTATTCATATTTCCCCAGCTTTATTATATTAATATGTTTGTGTATTTAGTTCCGTACAATTTATCACATGTGTGGGTTCCTGTATCCACCACCACAGTTCCATTACCACGAGGAGCGCGGTGTTGTCCTTTATAGCCATACCCACCTCTGCCTCACTGCCTGCTCCAAACAGTCGCCCTTCTCTAGCCCTCTGCAGCAATTAAGCTGTTTCCCTCTTTCCAAACATTGGTTATTTAAAAAATGTCAAATAAGTGGGATCACATAGTATAGTATGGTTTGGGATTGGCTTTTTTTGCTCAGTGTAATTCTTTGGGTATTTATTCACGTTGTTGTGTGTATATATTGATAGTTTATTCCTTTCGAGTGCTGAGTAATGATCCCTGGCATACATGGACAACAGTTTATTGGACCACTTGCTTGTTGAAGGGTGCATGGGCTGTTTCCAACATTTGTCTGTTACCAACAAAGCTGTTATAAACACTTGCACACAGGTTCTGTGTGAACACAACTTTTCATTTCTCTTGGGTGAATGCCAGAGAGTACAAGTGCTGGTCATTTGGTAGTTGCATGTTTAGTTTTATAAGAAACTGCAATACTGTGAAAGTGTTTTACTGAGAGGATGTACAATTTTACATTCCCACCATCAATGTATGAATGATCCGGTTTCTACACATTCTCACCAGGTTTGGTGGTGTCACAATTTTTTGATTTTAGCCATTCTGAGAAATGTACAGTGATTTATCACTGTGGCTTTAATCTGCACTTCCCTCGTGGTTAGTGATGCTAACCACCTTTGCACAGGCCTGTCTGCCATCTGTGCATCCTCTGCAGTGAAATGACTGTACATGGTTTTTGCCCATTTTCTAATTGAATTGTGTGTGTGCGTTTCAATACTGTTTTTTTTTTAACCTATTCTGGATACATTTTACATTTCAGTTCATGATCCATTTTGAGTTATTTTTTATAACAGATATGAGGTTTAGTTTCTTTCTGTTTTGTTTTTGTCTATTTGTTGAAAAGGCTGTCCTTCCATTGAAATGCTTTTGAGCCTTTGCCTAAAATCAAGGGAGCATATTTGTGATTCTATTTCTGGGAGTTCCATTCTATTTCATTGATCTATATTTCCAGTCCTCTGCCAATACCACACTGTTTTGATTACTATAGCTATAGAGTAGGTCTTATTAGGTAGAATGATTCCTTCACCTTATTTCTTCTTTGTCAAGATTGTTTTAGCTAATTAGTAACTGTACCTTTCCATATAAATTTTAAAGTAGGTTTGTCTATGTCAATTAGAAAAAACCTTGCTAAGAGTATGATAGGAATTTCTTCAATTTTTTTTTTGAGTGAGGGTCTCACTTTGTAGCCTGGGGTACAGTGCAGTGGCATCATCATAGCCCACTACAACCTCAAACTCTTGGGCTCAAGCAATCGTCCTGCCTCAGCCTCTCGAGTAGCTGGGACTACAGGCACATGCCACCATGCCAAGCTAATTTTTCTATTTTTTTGTAGAGACAGAGTCTCACTATGTAGCTCAGCCTGGTCTCGAACTCCTGCCCTCAAGCGATCCTGCAGCCCTGGCCTCCCAAAATTCTAGGATTACAGGCATGAGCCATCACAACTGGCCAGGAATTGCTTTAAATCTTTAAATTAATTTGGGGAGAATTGATATATTTACTATGCTGAGTTGATCAATGCATGAAGATGGTGTGTCTTTCCATTTACTTAGGTTTTCTTTGATTTCTTTCTTCAGCATTTGTGAATTTCAGTATACAGAGCCTATAAGTGTTTTGTTATGTGTATACCTATTTCATTATATTTGGGGTGATTGTAAGTGATACTGTGTTTTTAACTTTCGTTTCTACATGTTCATTGTTAGTATATATAGATGCGATTGATTTTTGTATATTGCTCTTGTATCCTACAAAATTCCAAAGTTCTAGGAATTTTTCTGTATAAATTATTTTAGGATTCCTGTGCAGAAAATCATGTCATCAGAAAATAGAATATTTTTATTTCTCCCTTTCGAATATCTATTCTTTTCTTTTTTCTTTTCTTGCCTTAATACACTGACTAGAACTTCTAACACTGTATTGAATAAAAATGGTGAGAAAGTGTATTCTTGCCCTGTTCCCAATCTCAGGGAAAAGCTTTCAGTCTTTCATTACTAAGTATGATGTTAACTTTTGGTGTTTTGTAGATGCACACTTTATGAAGTTGAGTAGTTTCTCTCTATCCCTAACTTGTTGAGAGATTTTATTGTGAATGAGTATGGGATTTTTATCAATTTTTTTTCTACAGCAAATGATGTGATCATACAATTATTTTAGATTGTTGCTATGGTAGATTACATTGATTAATTTTTCTTTTCTTTTTTTTTATTTTTACTTTTTCTTTGTTTTTCAGCTCATTAAGGGGGTACAAAAGATCAGGCTATATACATTGCCCATGCCTCCCCATCCCCCCGAGTCTGAGCTTCAATTGTGTCCATTTCCTAGACAGTGCACATCGCACTCATCATGTAGGTGTGCACTCCTCCCCTCCCCCACCCCATCCCCCCCAGTCAGAACTTCAATCGTGTCCATTCCCCAGGCAGTGCGCATCGCACTCATCAAGTAGGTATACACCCATCCCTTCCACCCAGCCCCGACCTCTGTCCGATACCCAATTGGTGTTAATCCCAAATGTGCACTCAGGGAAACCAGTTTGCTGGTGAGTACATGTGGTGCTTATTTTTCCATTCTTGGGATACTTCACTTAATAGATTAATTTTTAAATGCTCAAACTTACATATCTGGAAAAAATACCATTTGGTCATGGTGGATGACTCTTCTTACACATTGCTGGATTAAGCTTGATAATATTTTGTTGTGGACTTTTGAGTCTACATCTATGAGAGGTATTGGTCTGTAGTTTTCTTTTTGTGTACTGCCTTTGTCTGGTTTTGTTATCAGAGTAATACTGGATTAATAAGATGAGTTGGAAGGTGTTCTACCCTCTCCTATTTTTCTGAAACAGATTGTATTATTCTTCTATAATGTTTGGTGGAATTCTCCAGTGGGAGGCTCTCTGTGCCTGGAGATTTGTTTTTAAGAAATATAAAATTACAAATTAAGTTTCTTTAATGGTAATAGGACTATTCAGATTATATATATCATCTTAGTTGAGTTTGGGTATTTTGTGGTTTTCAAGGAATTGTTGCATTTCCTCTATGGTTTTGAACTTATGAATGTGAGGTTCTTAGTATTCCCTTATTATCTTCTTAAGGGCTGCAAGATCTGTAGTGACAGCCCCTGTTTTAACCCTGATATTGATGATTTGTGTGTTCCCTTTTTATCTTTGTCAGTCTTGTTAGGAGTTTTTCAATTTTATTGATTATTTCAAAGAACAAGCTTATTGTTTTATTGCTATTCTCTACTATTTTCCTATTTTCAATGTCCTTGATTTCTGATTTTATCTCTATTATTTCCCTCCTTCTGTTTGCTTTAAGTTTAGAATGCATTTGTTTTTCTAATTTCATGACCTAGGAACTTAGATTATTAATTTGATATCATTCCTTATTGCTAACGTAAACATCAAATGCTATAAATTTACCTCTCAGTATTGCTTTAGTTGTTCCCCACATATTTGATATAATGTATTTTTATTTCCATTCAGCTAAATGTATTTAAATTTTTTTCTTTATGTCCTCCTAATTGATCCATGAACTATATTAGGAGTTTGCTATTTAATTTGCAAGTGTTGGAGATTTTCCTTTTATTTTTCTGTTATTGATTTCTGGTTTGATTCCATTATGGTCAGAAAGAACATGCTGAATGATTTTAATTCTTCTCTATTTGTTAAGGATTATTTTATTGCCCTGGATATAATTGAGCTTGGTGAATTTTCCATGGGGACTTGGAAAAAAGTGTATTCAACTGTTATTGGATTGTGGTGTGTTCCATATATAACATTCAGATTCTGTGGGTTGATCGCATTATTTAGATCTTCTGTGTTCTTGCCAATTATCTCAGAAGGGAATTCTTTTGTGAGAGGAGTATTGAAGTATCCAACTATAATTATGGATTTGTCAGTTTCTCCATTTAGCTCTACCAGTTTTTGCTTTGTATGTTTTGAGACTCTGTTGTTTGATGTATACACATTTAAGATCATCATGTATTCCTGCTGGATTGATTCTTTTAAAATTATGTAATATTTCTCCTTGAATCTAGTCATTTTCTTTGTTTTGAAGTTGACTTTATCAAATGTTATACAGCTATCCCTACTTTTAAAATTAATGTTTGTATAGTATTTCTTATTCCATCGTTTTACTTTTAACCAACCTATGTTGTTGAATTTGAAGTTTCTTATAAACAGCATATAGTTGGGTTGTATTTTTCATCCACTCTATCATTCTTTTCCTTTTGGTTGGTGTATTTCAACTATTTACATTTAAGGTAATTATTAGTATGCTAGTGCTGTAGTCTGCATTTTTATTATTTGTTTTGTGTTTGCTTCCTCTGATTCTTGTTCCTCTGTTTCTATTTTGTTGCTTATCTGTGGGTTTCTTGAACATCATTTTAAGATTCTATCTTGATTTATATTTATGGCTTTTGTGAGTTTATCTCCCTATATAGTTTCTTGGTGGTTGCTTTAGGTATTACAGTATATATATATAATTTTTCTTGGTCTACTGGTATAATCCAGTGAAGGGTGGAAACCTCAGTTTTTCGTTTAGGTCCTCTTACCTTCCCCACTTTTAATATTAATTAGTGTCTTGAATATTAGGAGGTGTTATGACTTTTGTTTCAATCATCAAATATAATTTATAAAACTCCCAAAGTATAGGACAGTCTCTTATATGTACCTCTATTTTTGCTCTTTCTGTTATTCCTTCTTCCTTCCTGGTGCTCAAAGATATTTTTGTTTGGAGAACTTCTTAAACCATTTTTTAAGGATAGGCCTGCTAATTAACAAATTCTTTTGGTTTTCTTTCATGTGAGAATATCTTCATTTCCCTTTCTTTCCCAAAGGATAGTTTCACCAGATACAAAATTGTTGGTTGATAGTTCTTTCCTTTCTGCACTTAAAAATGTTATGCCATTTCCTTCCGGCCTCCATGCTTTCTGATGAGAAATCTGTTGACATTTTAATTGGTGTTCCCCTATAGGTAATGTATTATTTCTCTCTCACTGGTTTCAAGATTTTTTCTTTGTCTGTAGTTTTCAGAAGGTTAATTATGATGTGACTTGATATGGGTTTCATTGAGTTTATACCATTTGGGGTTTGCTCAGATTCTTGAATCATATGTTTATGTCTTCTATTAAATTTTGAGAAAATTCAGCCATTATTTTTTCAAATACTCTTTCAGGCTCTCTCCCCCTTTCTTATTTCCTTCTGATATTCTAATAACACAAATATTCCTGAAGTCCTATTCATTTTTCTTCAGTCTGCTCTCTTTGTATTGTTCAGATGGGGTGAATTCTATTGCCTTGTGCTCAAGGTTATTGATTCTACCCTCTGTCACCTGTACTCCACTATTGAGCCCATCTAGTGACTGTAATTTGTGTCACTGTATTTTAAGTTCTATAATTTCCTTTTGGCTCTTTTTTATAATATCTATTTCTTAGTTGAGACTTTCTCTTTTTTTATTTGTTTCAAGTGAATTTGTAATTGATTGTTAAAACATCTTTATGAGGGCTGCTTTAAAATCCCTGTCAGATAATGCTGACATATGATTCATCTCACTGTTTGTATCAGTTGATTGTCTTTCTCATTCAAGTTATAATTTTCCTGGCTGTTGATATGACAGGTGATTTTCTATTGTATCCTGGACACCTTGTCTGTTATATTAGGAGACTGGAATCCTAATAAATCCAGAATAAATCTTTAATGTGGGAGACAATCACCCCTGTTTAGGTTTAGTGTGCAGCTCCTCGTCTTCTTTTGCAGGCTATGGGCCCAGTGGATGTTTTCAGAGCCTTTGCAGTGTTATCTTGGTCTGCCTGGTTTATGTGATGTTGCTTGGGCTTTCACTAGCCCCTCATGGTGCTGATTGAGGGCACAGAAGGGGTTTCCACAGGTCAGATGCTGAGTGTCTCTGGGTGGGGAGGGGAGTCTCAGGCCCATAGGATCAAAGAGGCTTCTCAGTCATCCTTTTAGTGACGAGGTCCCTGCTGCTACTCCTGCCCTCATCTCCTAGTGGGATCAAGTAGTCCAAGGTCCATGGGGATGAAGAGGTTTCCATGACACTTGTAGCAGGACTTTGCTTCCCTGGGGGGACAGAGAGCAATGCCTGGTCCAGGCCACTTGTTATGGTGTGAAGACCCTACTGGTTGCTCCCAGTTTTCCCTCTGCTCTGGGTCGGGGAGGGGGATCTCCGGCCCACAGGGACAAAGAGGCTTCCTGGATCAGGCCACATATTTTGTTCTCTCCTGCCTCTTCCTTCTGGCCACTTCAGTATTATCTGTCCTCCAGGGATGGGTCACAAGCCCTGCAGGATGGGCAGCACCTCTCTTGTTTACTTACTGTTAGTGGGGCTCGTGAGTGAGGATTGATCCCTCTGGTAAGTTCTGCTAGGATGACCTGGTGTTTTCAGCAGGACTGTTCAGCCCAGGAAAGGACTGGGCCTCCCTGTGCTGCCTTCCAGTTCCAGGTTGGAGGTCAGGAGGGCTGAGTCTAGGTCACTGTGTTCTGTTGGCTGGGGCATATCAGACATTCTACTGCTGCGTTTTTCTTCAGTTCTGGCTCCCAAACAAGTCTCCCTTCTTCTTACCAATTTTCAGAGATCTCCTTTTGTTGTCCCCAGCATTATTTTGAAGAATTATAGTTATAATTAGTGGGGAGGAACAAGGAGAGACAGTCTACTTCATCCTGCCTAGACCAGAAGTCTTGATTTTTACACTTATGTATTTCTTCTTGTGTATTTACACTCATAGCAGCTTTACTTGTAATATCCCCAAATTGGAAACTACTTAAATCATTTCTATGAGGAATAATTGTGACATGTTCACATGTGGGATATTACATAGCAATAAAAATGAACAATTACAACCACAAGGAGAAATACAAGTATATCTTCCCAACATAATGTTGAACAAAAGAAACCAGAGGTAGAAAAGAACATACTGTGTGATTCCATTTCATGTAAAGTGAAAAAGTGGACAGAAGTAATCTGTGCTGTTAGAAGTCAGGCCAGTGGTGACTGGGGGAAGGACCAACAAGTGTAGGGGCACAAGAAGGGTTCCACGTTGCTGGCAACATTCTGCTCATGACCTGGTGCTGGCTACATGAATGTGTTTCATTAATCAAGCTGTATATTTGTGCCAGATGTACTTCTCTATATATATAGCTTATACTTCTGTGATGATTAATTTTATGTATCAACTTGACTGGGCTATGACGTACCCCGATATTTGGCCGAACAATATCCTGGGTGTGTCTGTGAGAGGCCTTTTGGATGAGATCAACATTTAAATCAATAGTCTGAGTAAAGCAGGTTGTCCTCCCTAGTGAGGACAGACCTCATCCAATCAGGTTGAAGGCATGAATAGAACAAAAGTGCTGGCTTTCCCCGAGCAAGAGCGAATTCCTCTTACCTGATTGCCTTTGAACTTGAACTGAGTTATCAGCTCTTCCTGAGTCTCCAGCCTTCTGTCCTTCCAGCTAGAGCTGCACCTGCAGCTCTCTGGTCCTCAGGCCCTCAGCTCAGACTAGCGCTAATCTGCTGGCTTCCGCTGGGCCTCCACCTTGCCAACTAACCCTGCTGATCTTGCGACTCACCAGCCTCCATAATTATGCGAGCCAATTCCTTATGATAAATCACATGTGTACATATATATTTGTATGTATATATGTGTGTATATATATAAACACACACACATATATATAAATAAATGATCTCCTATTGATTACATTTCTCTGGAGAACCCCAACTAATACAACTTCCACAAAAACATTTTGACAAATATGCATTTTCCTGGGATTCCGCAGGTTTCGATAGACATATCAGCTAGCATTGAGCTGGAGGAGCAGCTCTGGCTAGGAAACAGCATTTGGGAGCCATTTCGGACTTTGTTTAGCCCTTTAGTCTCAATGTCTTCAGGAGTAAAGCTGATGTCGATTCAAGCAGACCTCCTGAGCGCCTGCTGTGTGCCAGACACTGTGCTGGGTGCTTTGGACTCTGCCAGGCCCCATGACATCCCTGCCAAGAAGATACCGCCAGTTCTCATGACTCATGATAGTTTTGTTCCATAAACCCATCACGAACACTGAATTAAAGATTACCCGGCCATTGCTCCTAATGGAAACACGATCTTCGGTTCCGTGATGTGACCCCCGGTCACATTTTTGTCAACCGATCAATACACAACCTTTTTTGATGTGCTTAAAGACACATTATTTAATATATGTTGTTACTTCATTAACATTGAACTCATGGCCAATAGCACTAGAACTCGTGCCTGAACACAACTTAACTAACACACATTTTCTCTATAAGGCATATCATAGCCTTCCAGCTGGGAATGTGTGTGTTGGACAACTCGGACTTTTTGCCACTCCATGCATGTCTGCAAATGACTGCCAAACTGCCCCTAGTGTTGATCCTCAGGTGACAAATAAATTTTAGTGAGTAGGTAAATTCACAAATATAGAATGCATAAATAATGAGGATCAGCCGTATTTTTATCTGTACTCTGCAGATGCAAAAACCAGGGCTCAAAGAGGCTATGTCATCATCCAGCTAGTAAGTGGCAGGGGTGCCTTTCCACAATACAAGCCCAGTTCACCACTTTCCCCCAGACTTTTCCTGGCTCTTCCTGGGCTGGGTAACCCCCGGGGCACAGGTCCAGCACAAGAACAGTTCCAAGGACAATAGGGATGGTGATCACAGCTCACATTGACTGAGCACGTACTATGCTAAATGCTTTCTATGCACCGACATTTAATCTTTACAACCACCTTTATTAATCAGTTACATGTGCTAATGTTATCACTGTAAATATGCACAGAGTGGGTAAGTGATGTGGCCAATGTCACCTAGCTTGTAAGAATAAGATCCAGGATCCAAGTGTCAGCAGCTTAAGTACGTCCTTGGCAGGCGCACTCCACACATATCCTGGTACGTGACCCTAACCTCTACAGCAACACAGCATGCTGTGGGCAAATTACCTACTTGTCTTTCTGCTTTCTCCAAAAGACTGTGAGTTGCTAAAGACAAAAGCCATGTCTTATTCCTCCCTGTGTCCCCAGGGTCTAGCCCAGATGCTGACATGTAGCAGGTGCTCAGCAAATGATTCACAGGCAAATAAATGAAGCAGAACACAGGCACCTCTGTCTCTCCTGGTGCCCAGCACAGGGCCTGGCACACAGTTGTTGCTAGTAAGTGTTTGCTCAAGAAGAAAGTGATCAACGCTTTTTAAGAGCAGGGTCATTTTTCAGCAAGAGAGAGAAGACTCTACGTTCTCAGATTGCACCCGCCTCCCCAGGCCCAGGCAGGCGATGGGGCCTGCTCCTCCTCTGAGCTACAGCCAGATGCATCCTGGCTCCGAGAGAGTCCAGTTCATTAGACCCGTGTCTGCCAGTAGAGAGAGTGGACAAACATGGGAGGAAATTGTTAGCAGCAAAGAGGACGGGAAGGAGGGACGGGGAGGGCAGGAAACCAGCAATTTGTTAGAGGCAATGAAATGGAGCGAGTTACGCCTCCTGCTAAATTACCATATGTGCTAATTGCATATGCACCAGTAGTTGTTGGCTGCTGCTCATTTACATTTGATTATTATATTTGCAGTTTTTAATTGCATTTGAATATTGCTGCTGCTAGTACTGTCAAGATCGTCATTGGCGGTCAGCAGTCCTCAGCGCTGCCTCTGCTAATGAAACGCAGATCTGTTGCCACGGCCTTCGTTTTATCCAGAGAATGATGGCAATGGTAGTGATGATAATAGTAATGACAATAATAATCACGACTACCATTCTGAGTGGCCACTGCTTTTAGGGAGCTGTCCTAGGTGCTAGTTCACAGGAAATAGTGCAGAATTTGAAGTTTAATAGAATTGGGGTTCATTCCTAGCTCAGTTTTTTACTACAGTGTGTTTTTAGGCAAGTTATTCAACCTCTCTGATCCTCAGTTTTTTACGTGTAAAAACGGATAGTTTGCAGAACTGTTGGGCAGGTTAACAACAATAGGTTAAGGAGTCTGACGCGTGGCAGGGGCTTAATGAGTGATGCCTGTTACTACTCTCCTTTGCCCAGAAACCCCCTATGTCTCCACTGCCCCTGACCTTGCTCAGGGCCTTACCCTCTCTCACCTGGACTGGTGCAATAGCTTCCTAACTGGTCTCTCTGCCTCCTTCCCTCCCTCTCAGCTGATACATAGCCTGTTTTGCTAACATGCAAATCTGGGTGCATGTCTTTTCCATGTTCAAAGACTTTTGATGGCTCTCTGCAGCCTCAGGACAAGTCCTAAGCCTCATCATTGGTGCACAAAGCCTCCATGAGCAGGGCCAGGCTATGGTCACGGATGGTGATGTGCTGATGCCCTTGTAGGGCTGCAGGCTCGTCCCCCAGCTGCTGGGTGTCGATGGCAGACAGCCCTCAGCTCTCAGCCATGTTAGAATTGCCTTGCTAAACAGAGCTGCCTCGGCCAAGGTACCCCCTTTTATGGGCAGCCCACAGCGACTGGCTGGTCAGCGTGGGTGTATAAAGTCCTGGCCCCTTCACCCCAACTCAGGATCACTCTGAAGAGCTGTCCAGCTTCAGAGCACCCCATGGGGTCATCTGAGGCTTCGCTGAGACTGCATCAAGGCCACTGCTCCCTCTGCTCAACTCTGCCTCCCTCTCCCTGCCGATGTTGGTCCCCAGGGCACTCCCTGATTAGCTCCCCAAACCTCCTTCTTGCTACTTTCTCACCTCAGTGTCTGCTCCTAAGAAACCAACTTACCACACAGCTCCAGATTGGTCCCCAACTCTCCTGACACGTGCCAGATGTCTGTCCTTCCCGAATATGCCATTTACGTCCCAGCCCCCTGCCTTTACTCACGCTCCTCTCCCTTCCCAGAAGGCCCTGTCAAACTTCACAGCCTAGAGAGCTCGTCCTCCTCTAGCAGGGCTCAGAGCAAACGCTGCTTCCTCCGGACGCCTCCCCTGATCATTCCGGGCAGAGTTAAGGGCCAGGTCCTCGTGTGTGTCGCTCTGAGCACTGATGGCTGCACTGCAGTCTCCTGTTGAGCTGTCTGCTCTCCACACCAGATGTGCGCTCCTCCTGGCCACACCTCGAGCACCTCAGCACCCAGTGGGGGTCCGGTACACTGCAGAAACTTAGCAAATTTCTGTTTAATGCATGAAATCCAGCCCTGCCCAGGGCTCATGACACTTGGCAAGCTTGTTGCTAATTTGCACCATTAGGGAAACTGAGAGGGTGAAGCATTTGGCAGCTAGCTCCCTTTTCCACTTAATCTAGACTTGAAGAACGTTTTATGAAGCTGCACATCTTAGGATGCTTGGATGTGTGTGCATGTGCACACACGTGTGTATGTTTGTACATGGTTTCCACGTGTTTTCCCTGGGAGGACGAGAGCATAAGAGGCTGGTCAGTGTGACTTCATCCCCCAACTGTACCCCTGGCTTTGCACATTGGGCTGCTCTGTGTGGCACCGTCTCGCCCCATCCCTGTCCTGCCATGCCCCCAGGTCTGGCTCAGACAGCGTCTTCTCCAGTAGCCCTCCCTGACCTCTGTGAGCAGGATTAGAGACGCCAAGCTCTGTGCTGCAAGGCCCTCCCGAGTACACGCCCTTCTGTTCTGCATTGAAACAGGCTGGCGCGTCTCTGTCTGAGTGTATCTTCCTGAAGGCAGAAGCGCAGCCTCCAGCCCTCTTCCCAGCATGTGGCTCACTGCCCGGCTCTAAAGGTGGAAGGAATGAGGGAGGAGACGGGTTTTGGAAATTATAATGAAAGTGATGCGTATTGAGCATTTACCTGCTCTGTACCTGGCAGTGTTCTGAGAGCTTCACGAGTGTTCACTCATTAAGTCCTCACATAATCGTATGAGACAGTCCTGCCACTCTCTCTGCCTCGTGAAGACAGAATGAGGAAACCGAGGTCCAGAGATGTTGGGTAGCTTGAGATCCACAGATTTCAGTGGCCTGATGCCGGGGCCTGGGCTCCAACCACAGAACTGCCTGCCTCTGCTGCACCCTGTGGCCAGCCAATCGGTGAACATACGCTTCCTGAGCACCTACTGTGTGGCAAGCACGGCTCCAGGTGCCAAGAACATTTTGGAGAAGAAACAGATACAAAAATTTCTGTCCCCATGGAACGTGCTCTCTAAATGACCTAGATAGTCGATAAAATGGTAAGCATAAAAGTAAATATATCAGGTGTTGATCGGTGCCATAAAAAAAATACAGAAGATATGTGGGTAGATTTTTGAGGCTTGCAATTTTAGATGAGGTGGCCAGGGAAGGTTTTCTTGAGAAGGTGTCACTGAGTGAAGACCTGGAGGAGAAAGGGAGGTTGCCCTGTAGATATCTGGGACAAGAGATTCTAGGAAGAAGGTGCAGCAAGTGCCGAGGCCCTGAGGCAGGTGCCTGAGGACAGAGGCTGGCAAGCCGGGAAGTGAGCAAGGCAGATGAGGTTAGAGGGGTGACAGGCGGCAGGTCACATGGGGCCACGTAGACCACTGGTGGGAATTTGGCTTTACCACTGAGTGGGATGGGAGTTTGGGTGGGCTGAGAAAAGAGGAGTGAAATGACCTGGCTGGGGCTTGACCATGACCCCTCGCAGCTGCACTGTGGATGCACTAACGGGCAAGGGCAGAACCGGGCTAACCAGGCAAGAGGCTGCCCCAGCCACTCAGAGAGAGGATGGAGATTCAGACCAGGGTAGAAGCTGGGGACGTGGTGAGAAGTGGCTGGATTCTGGGTACACCAAAGAGAGAGACAACAAGGTTTCCTCACGGATTAGGTGTGGGTGGCAGAGAGAGACACAAGGACCACTGATGTTTGGGGCACACAGAGGAGAATGGAGCTGCCGCGCGTGACGCCGGGGTGCCTTTGGGAGGAGCAGTCCTGGGAGAGGTCAAGCTCAGCTCTACGCATGGAAGTTTAAGACAGGAAGGCAGGGAGCAGGTCCTGCAAGCCCAGAGAGGCCGCGGGACCTAATAAAGTGAACACACGCCAGCGACAGTTGAGAGCGGGGTGCGTGTCAGGCACTGGTCGAACTATGTCGGTACATTTGATCAAATAATCCTCTCACAACCGATGAGGTATGAGCTATTATTATCGCAATGTGCTGAGGGGAAACTGAGACTTGGGAAGGTTCCATAATCACATGGTGGGTAAGTGACAGAGCCAGGCCTTGAACCCAGGCACTGTCCACCCTGCGCTCTCAACTCTGACACTGTGTCACCTCTCAGTGTCATCACAATTTTTGTCTTTGTTCTCTGACTTGATCCTCGCAACACCAGTAACCAGCAGTTACACAGCACCTGACTGTGCTCTAAGCGCCGTCCTGTGTGTTTCCGCTCTGTATCCTCGGTGAGCACAGAGAGGTGAAGTAACTGAGCAAAGTCACACAGCCAATGACAGAGGAGCTGGGACTTGAACTCAGGAGATCTGACCACAGCCCACACTCTTCCCCATGACATTGCTTAAATGAGGTGGGAGCCACTGCGGTGTCTGAGCAGCAGAGGGCCATGACGTGAGGCCAAAGGGTCTCCCTGGCTGCTGTGCGGAGAAGAGACTGCAGGAGCCCAGGGGCGGAAGCAAGGAGACCCGCAGGGCTGATGGCGGTATCTGGAGAACATGGTTATGGCGGAGCAGGGAGGAGCTGCCGTGTTCTGGACAGTGCTCTGCATTCATTCACCCATCTGTTCATTTGCTGGGCGTCTGCTCCTTGCTAGGTGGGGCCAAGGCAGGCCCAATCCCCATCCGCACAGCTCCACCTCACCAGGAAGGGAGACAAGAAACACACATTCCAGGGTCCAAGGAGCCTGATCCGTGTGCCCAGAGCCAGCTCGGCGAGCACCAGGCTGCAGGGACACAGGCAGAGTCAGGCACTCAGGTCAGACGGGAGGCGGGGGAGGCCTTCCTAGGGCACAGGACGTCTGACTGTGGCCTTGAAGCTTGCCAGCAGTGGGGGACCATTCAGACAGGCAGGACAGCTGGTGCTGAAACCTGGCTGAGCGTTCAGAGACCAGGTGACACTCTGAGTCTGCAGCAGAGGACACGCTGGGGAATGCAATGGGGCAGGGGGAGGCTGGGGCCAGGGAGAGTTCTCTGAAGAACGCTCAGTGTGGGCGTGTGCCCCTCCAAGTACCGAGCTCCTCCCAGCTCCGTGCCCCCAGCCCCCATGGCCCGGACCACCTCAGGCCCGTCCTGGGAGCCCCAGCTCGGACACCCTGTCAGTAGTTTTCAGTCTATGATGAAACTTGCTGTCAACTAAATTCCACACGCATCTATGAAAGACGGCCTCTGGCTTAAAAGACATTAAACTTATGAGGTGAAATGAATTCCATGTGATGATGAGAGGCCCGGGTCACTGCATGGTCTGGGAAGGCCACGTCCTCTCTCTGGCTCTGTATCTGCGTCTCTAACGTGGAGATCTCAGGAGACCAAACGTCACCTCCGGAGGTCAAGTCCTACAACTTCCTGCAGCTCCTCTCAGAGTAACGACAACAAAGTGACCATTCACATTCAACAGAGCCCGAGGGGCAGCCGTGTCTTCTGCATGGCCTGTGCTCTGTGTATTGTACTCCTTTCGACAACACTCTAGGAGACACAAATTGCCCAAGAGACATAAGTGTGTATGTTCACCTGGACAAGAATGTTCACAGAAGCTTTATTCAGACCAGGCCCAAAACATATGCAACCCAACTGTTCATCCGCAGGAGAACGAATAAATAAATTACAGAATTTCCACATAGCAGAATAGTATACAACAGTGAAAAAGAATAAACTTATGATATAAAATAGTATATTAATGACATTATGAATCTCAAAGACATTATGTTGAGTGAAAGAAGCCAAGGATAAAAGAATATTCTGTCATTCCATTCATGTTAAGAAGAAAGGGCCACACAAAATGTCTAGTGACAGCGACTGGAATGGCAGTAGCCTCTTGGAGGGACATTGACTAGGAAGGGGCATGAAGGAACCTCTGCTAATGTTCCATATCTTGATTTGGATGGTTGTCACTGAAGTGCATGACATGTAAAAAATGTGCTGAGTTGTACAGTTAAGACTAATTCACGTTGCTGTATGTGTGTTACCTCAATAAAAAATAAAATTTAAGAAACCTATGAGGTGAACATGAATTAGCAGAAGAAGAAAATCAGATGGTTGTGATGATCTCAAAATAACACAAAAGCTTTGCAGATGCAAGCTATAAATCTTGTCTTTTATACACCAAACCCTATTAGTTTTCCTACGTACAATTACAACTTGATACATAGGACACAGACCTGTCCTCCTCTTCCCCCAGATCCTGAACAGGCAGGCAGGATTCCTTTGCTATGTGCCCTCAGAGGAGCATGTTCATTTTCTTCAGAGCATTCGTCTCAGTTTAAAGCAACACCATTATGCTGATTATTCAATTAGTGTCAGTCTGCCACACTGGGCTATGAGATCTAGGTTGGTGTCTGATTTTAAACTTTGTAGAATTCCCAATATCTAGCTAAGTGCCTAATGTGCAGGGGGAGATCAATAAATATTTTTTTTAGTGAATGATGGCAACTAGTAATAAGCTAAATGAAAGGTTTGTTGAGGATAACTCAAAAGAAAAACCAAGATGATAACATCCATTTTATTTCATGAGTCTCATTCTTTACTTTTATTTTTTACAACCTCACAAAATGTTGTCAAATAACGTAGCACCTGTGAGGTCAGAAAATAAGACCTGGCTCCAGTCAAGTCCACTAAACCCATTCAGTTTACATTCTGGGTACAGTTAAATTAAGCTAGAACTTAATAAGAGAAAACCAGACAATGCCCAAATGTTTGGAGATTTTAAAATATACTGCTCAAAAATGAGTAACAGTGGAAATTATCTCAAGATAATTTGAGCTGAATGATAATGAAAATATGACATATTAAAACTTGTATATTCGCTTGAAGTTCTGACTTGGGGGGATGGGGGTGGGGGGATGGGGGTGGGTGGAGGGGATGGGTGCATACCTACGTGATGAGTGCAATGTGCACTGTCTGTGGAATGGACACGCTTGAAGCTCAGACTGGGGGGATGGGGGGGCATGGGCAATATATATAACCTGAACTTTTGTACCCCCATAATAAGCTGAAATAAAAAAAAGAGGAAAAAGAAAGAATGAGAAAAGATTAAAGATAAAAAAAAAAAACTTGTATATTGAAATAAAGCAATGCTGAGAAGAAAATTATAGCCTCAAGTGCAATATTAGAAAAGGAAAAAAAATGCTGAAAATCAATGATGCATGTATACATCTAAAGAAATTAGGAAAAGAACATTAAAAACTACAAGTTAGAAAATAATTTTTAAAGGGCACAAGGAATAAAATAAAAACAAATGTACAATACAGAAAACCAATAAATCCAAAAGTTAGTTCTTGGAAACCACTACCAAAATTAACATATGAAGAAATAGAAAATCTGAGTAGTCCTATAACTATGAAAAAAAATCCAAACATTTTGCTAGGTTCTGGGGATTTCAGATGAAAAAGCCACCATGCTTGCCCAAGAGAAGCACTCAGTCTCAAACAAACGTCTGGTTGGAGCCCGAGTTGGTGTTGTGCAGCTTTATTCAGACACAGTTGGAAGGAGATCACTGTAGGCAGAGGGAGCAACACAAGCTCTCCCCAGGAAGCAGTGGAGCACGTGGGGGAACCTGCGCTGCTGGGGGCTTCCCAGGGCCTCCCTGGAGGCACCACTGGAAAGAGTTGAGGCCAGATTGTGTAGAGCCTGGTAAGTTCAAATGAAGAGTCTGCAATTATTGTGGTAGATGTCGGGGAGGCCAAGGAGCAGATCAAGGATAAGCCTTTAGGAAGACTAAGGTGACAGTAGTGGCAGAAGGATTCGAAAAGACAAATCGTTAAAGGAATGGAGACACGGTGCTCAGTGAGTGGGTTACCACAGCCGCCCTGGGGAAACAGCAGGAAAGGAATTCACACGACTCAGCTCCTGCTGAATGCCGGGCAGCATGCCAAGGACTTTATTTATCATTCACTGCATGTAGCTCTCATGCTGACTCTATGTTACTGCCTCCAGTTTGCAGACAGGGAAACCAAAGCATGGAATAAACAGATTAGACAGGTTGGAAGTGGTACTACCGGGATTTGTATACAGGTGTGACTCCAAACAGCCCAGGGTCTTTCTCCTTACTCTCTTCTCCTCTCCTAAAAGTGGGTGTGTGACAATGACAGGGTAGGGTTGAGGGGATGGGTAAGTGTAATAGAGTGGTCAGGCTGGGGAGAGACTGACTAAATGGCAAGTGACAAAGGAGGAGGACACAGAGATGAAGAAGACCTGCAGATGGGGCCAGTCTTCCTCTACCTGCCTGGATCCATTTTCTGGGACGATGTACAGCAGCACAGGCAACTGTTACCATGGACACAGATGATGGCCCGGCCTCTTTTGGTGGGAGCAACTAATGGGACATTGTGCCCATGAGCTTCAGTTTTATTTTCTGTAAAATGGGAATACTAAAACTGATCTCACAGTGATCCTGTAAGAATGGGGGATTCATTGATCCACGTGTCTGGCACAGTCCTGGCACAGGGTGGATGCCCACCGGTGCTATTATGGTCAATAATGACAGATATCCATCAAGCATGTATGTGTGGGGACAGGGGTAAGAGCAGTGGCTCTGAGCATAGAAGAGATATCTCATCATAGAAACTATGCTATTCTTATTCTGTTCCTAGATGCTCTTCAACTGAGATGTCTGAGGAGAGGGTGCTGCAGCCTGAGCTGGGATTTCTCCAAAGACTCCTTGGAGATCCCCAGGTTGGAGAAGTTTGAGAAATGTGAACTTAATAACATTAACCTTAAACATATCCATTTACAACTCCTACCTTCTCAAGTTGTCTTCATGGACATTGTATAACCTGCCGAGAAGCAGCAAGGACAGGACTGTCATCCAGGGTGAAGAAACTGGTGCCCAGATGGGGACTGACATGTTATCAAATGTCACCAAACAAATTACTGAAAGAGCCAAACCGAGAACCAGGTCTTCAGACCCTAGGAAACAGGGCCTGTACCCTACCTCTGTGCTTGATATCTAGATCAACGAAGAGTGAAATCATGCTGAAAAAGATTGTTTTAGTAAACATTAAATCTGTATTTTACAATGAGTTTTATGCTGCCTTGGGTTTTTGCTAACCCCTGCAGGTGCCCATTAAATTAAGAAATGAAGGAAGGAAGAAGAGAAGAAAAAAGAGAAGGCAGGCAGGCAGCAGAGCACATGTTGTAATTCATTCATTCATTTATAAATTCAACAAACTTTTTGACCCTTATTTGCTATGTGACCTATATAGATTAACCCCACTCTGAGCCCCATTCTATACATCTGTTATATTTTCATAATACCAACCAACAGAGAGAATTCTTTTGAGAACAATGAAGGTAATTTGGGAATAATGAAGGTAGAAACCTTCTGTAGACCACAAAATTCAGTAAAAATGCATGCCTGTAACAGCAGCAACAATAGCAGGAGAGAGAGCAGTGGTGGCAGCATATTACAAAAGTACTGGTATAGAAAGACATGGTATTTTTATATCCATATTTCGGAAAACCTCTAAAATAAGTCACTGAAGAGTAGCACAGCAATACTACTCATTGCATAAAAGGACTAACATGAGCAGCAAAATTGACCAGCAGTTTTGCAATAGTGGCCCTATGTTTAGAAAGCAAAAGCAAAAATACAAGTGTCTCTTTCATGTTTAGCAAAATAAGGAACATCTACCATAAGACACCGGGTACATTATGTCTCCAGGATCCTTTCTTTGTCACATGTGAGCTCCAGAAAGGCATCACAGATGCCCTTGGGGTGTGACTAAAGCTGAAAGCATCGGGCATTTGCCCTCCTGAATTTGTTCATGTAGAAAGCAAGATGCACTACAGAAAGCACAGGGCTTGGAGACACCAACACCTGAGTCTGAGTTCCAGCTCGTTCACTCACTGGCCGTGTTACACTGAACGGGGTAATTGATGTCACTCTAAGCCTCATTTTCTCATCTATAAGGACCTGAATTTTCAGTAATATGGCATACTGCATATCCTGAGATGACCCACTACATCATCCTACAAATACTGTGAAAAAGCACATTCATATCTGAGGTTTCCAACAATGAGGAGAGAATTGAGAATAAGAAAGGTAAATTGCAGCTAATCCATGGCCACCCTGGGCATATTTGTTGATCTCAGAAAAAAAGAGGCGTGTGTTTCAATCAGCCTAAAAGGATTAGCCAAGGCCCTTGGACTAGGCAAGAAAAAAAGCTGCAACCAACCGAGACCCCATAAATCCAAGCTTCTTTTAAGGCTACATTCTCAGTGATAGGGTGGTATAGTAAAAAGAAATAAAAGAACAAAAGGAGACACAAAAGAAAAATATCCTCATTGGCCAGGGTTTTGGGTGGAGGGAAAAAGGCTTCTCTAAGAATTTATAACCACAAACCTACCTACCATCCTACAGTTTGGCATTCAAATGTAGTCCACCTGCATGATCTTGGAACCCCCAAATTTAAGAATTCACTTAAAATTGCCTTAAGTTGTTTACATTGTAGGCACTGGTCAGAACCAATGGAAAATATCTTTTGTAGAGACAAATGTCAAAGAAAATTATAATGCAACTTACAGAAGTTTTTGTAGAAGAAATTAATGGGACATAGGGGAATAATCCTCAAATCTTTTTATGACACTAGTATCATTTTTATGCTAAAACTCAGATGAGGGCAGTCTCCTTTGTAAGTATAGTTAACAAAAAAATCCTTGACCTGGAAATCACAAACAGCAGTGCACAGAAAAATAATACATCAGGAATAAGTTGGGATTGCCCCAGATATGCAGAAATGGTTTAATATAAAAAAATCCACCAATACAATATACCACCTTAGCAGAATAAAGGACAAAAAACTATGTTATAGTTTTAATAGATGCAAGAAAAATATTTGAAATTCAACACTCATTCATAACAATAATCTACACACCAGAAATTAACCTGATAAAGTATATCTTCCAAAACCCCACAGTAATAAGCATATTAGAAGACTCCCCTTTTAAGATTGGGACCAAGACATTGTACCAAAGATCTCAGTCAAGGAAATGAGAAAGAAAAGTGAAAACCATAAAGCCTATCAAGAAAGAAACAAAACCACTATTATTTATAGATGATATGATTGTGAACCTAGAAAAACCTGGAGAATCTAATATAAATTATTAGAATTTTTCTGCAGATAAGATCAGTAAAGAAAAATAAATTGAATTCCAGTTACCAACAACAAACAGAATACACAGTTTTAAAAAGAGGCAAAAGTATAAGGTACTTAGGATTAAATTCCATAACTGATGCACAATTATTTGCGGAGAAAATTGCAACACTTGGATGAAAGGCACTACAAAGACCTAAATAAATGGAAAGAAATGACATGTTCATGGACTCAATGACATAAAAATGTCAGGTCTCCCCAAATTAATCTGTAAATTAAATGCTTTTCCTGTTAAAACTCAATAGTTTTAATGTAACTTGACAAATAGATTCTAAAGGCTGTATGGAAGAACAAAGAGTGAAGATACCCAAGATAAATTTTGAAGAACAGATGGAAAGACTTACCAGAACCTAAAACTTATTATAAAGCTAAAACCAGTGAGAGAGTGAGATACTGATAAAGGACAAATAGATCAGAGAAGCAGATTAGAGAGCTCAGATACAGACTCAAGCAAACATAGAAACATGACAAATGGCAGAAGTGGCATTTGCAGATCAGTGAAGAAAGACACAACGAAAGCACAATTATCAAAAGAGAAGGTTGATAAACTTGACTATATTGAAACTAAAACTTCTGTGTATCTAAAGGTACCATAAGAGTGAAAAGATATGCCACAGACTTGAAGAACATATTTGCAATGTATCTAATCGATAACAGATTAATATCCAGGTTCCATAAAGAAGCCACATGTTAATTTAGAAAAGCAATGGTCAAGAAAAATTTTAAAAGATTAAAATGGGTAAATCACAAAAGAGTAAACCTAAATGGCAACTAAGCATACCAAAAATTTTAAGGAGGTTGCTCTACCACGTAGGATACAGACAGTCACAAATGACTTCTCTCAACCCAACAACGACAACAAAAAATCCAGAAACACTGTAACATCAGAGTTTTTCTAAATGCATCAGAGAGAGATGATGTGTAAAGAAACACATGTGAACTAAATTCCAGCAAGTGATGATCCATTCACAAGAGAGGAAAACAACAGCCGTGCACATCCCTGGCAGAATACCAGGACAAGCAGGAATCCATCACAGATTGGAGTAGGGAGAAACTAGCTAAAGCTTTAATGAACTTATGACATCAGTGTGTGAGCTGGTAAAAAAGATTAGAATTCTAAGGAGTACCAGCCACAGAGCAAGACTGCACCCACCCACCAACTCTTTCCCTGAGGTTTTGTCAAAGGCTCAGGGAATAGCAGAAGATGAGGGCTGGGAGGTATTTCCTCCGTGAGTCACACACAGCCTTCCCCAAGTTCACTGTAGTTGCTCTCTGAAAATGGCAGGTCAGGAGAGCTGAGATAGATAAATCCTACACATGTTGAACTTTAGCTGCCAAGGGCTGGGCCTGGGGCAATAGAACTGGGAGAAACTTCTCTGAGACATTCAGGCTGGAGGACTATCTCCCCAGGCCTGGGGGGTAGGACTTCAGGACAAAGAGAATCCACAAAGCTAGTAGCCAGGCTATTCAGCAAAAAGAGAACTCTCTCAGGGTCCAGGAAGCTAGCAACTCAGCTGTAAAACAGAATTTCCAGAATCTCACCAGTGCTCAATCTCCAAGCACAACAAAAGGGAAAATTCTTATTTCACACTCAATTCATTTGAAGCTAGGTGTGAATTAAGTCAAATTAAAGCTGCGGTCTAGCTTAACTAGAAACCATAATAATTTAATCTCCAATGCTAGTGACCTGACACAAGAGGCAGCATGCTTTTTTCTGGATGTAAATATTACTTACTCTAATATCTACTGTTATTTTATACAAAATTCCCAGAATACAATGGAAATTACAAAACACACACAAAACCCTAAAATATTCATGGCTGAGGAAATAGTCTGTAGCCATAAATACCAATAGTGCCCAGAAGTTGGATTCATCAGAGATGCACTTTAAAATAATTATGATAATAGTACTAAATTATCTAGTAGAAAAGATAGTTAACATGTGTGAAAGGATGGGAAATTTCAACAGAGCTATGAAATCATAAAAAGAGAATAAATGGAAATATTAGACATAAATCATAAAATATTAGAAATAAAGCCCAAATTAGATGGGCTTACGAGTAGACTTGATTATGTACAGGAAAGAATCAGCTGATTTTGAGACAAGGCAATAAAAAAGTATCCAACAAAAATACACACACACACACACACACACACACACGAAAAAATAAAAGCAGAGACTTCAAGATTAGAGGGACAAAATAAACTGGTTTAACGTATATGTACTAAGGGACTCAGAAGAAGAGGAGAAGGATAACAGTACAGAAGAACTATTTGAAGAGATAATGAATAAAAAATTCCATAAATGCCAACAAAGGCAAATACAAAGAAATCATATCTAGGTATATAAAAGTCAAATATCTCAAAGCCAAAGAGAAGGAGAAAATATACAGTGTGGGGAGCAGGAGGAGTGGGGGAGGGGGAGAGAGAAGAGAGAAGAAGGAGGGAGAGAAAACAATTAGATAGTTTAACAGTTATATGAATGACAACTGACTTCTCACTAAGAGCAATGCAGGCCAGAAAACATTAGAGCAAAGTTTTAATGTACTGAAAGGAGTATACAGCAACTGAAACTATAGTCAGTGAAAATATCATTTATAAATAAAGGTGAAAGAAAAACATTCCCAGACAAAAGCTAAGAGAATTAATCTCCAGCAGATCTGTATATAGGAAATGCTAAAAAATATAAATTAAAAGAAGGATGCCAGGAAATGGTACCTGATGAAAGACCAATCTACAAGAAGGAATGAACAGCATCAAAAAGAATAATATATGGGTAGATATAGAATATTTTAGTATAATATACATGTAAAGTTTTAAAGTTATTAACTATTTAAAAATGAAATAATGGAACTTAGAGTATATATGGAAACATACTATCAGATAGTTTATCATACACAAATCAGTAAACATGATTCACCACATAAACAGAAGCAAAAACAAAGACCACATGATCATCTCAATAGGTACAGAAAAAGCATTCGATAAAATCCAGCACCCTTTCATGATAAAAACCCTCAATTAGGTGCAAAAGGAAATGTCTCAAAATTATAAAAGCCATATATGGCAAACACACAGCCAGCATCATACTGAAAAGGGAAAAGTTGAAAGCATTTTCCCTAAGAACTGGAGCAAGACAAAGGTGCCCTCTGTCACCACTTCTATTCAGCATAGTCCTGGAAGTCCCAGATCATTCTGAATTAGGGTGGGCCCTAATTCCAAGAAGTGTTTTTATAAAAGACAAAAGAAGAAGAGGAGGAGGATAAGCAGAAAGTCCCCTAAAGATGGAGGCAGAGATTGAAGTGACACAGCCACAAGCCAAAGAATTCCTAGAGCCACCTGCCAGGACCTGGAGAAGGCCGGGAAGGACCCACCCTAGAGCACTCTGCCTGAGCACAACACACTGACACCTTGACTTCAGACTTCCGGCCTCCCCAGCTGTGAGAAAATAAATACCTGTTGTTTTAAGACTTTTGCTTTGTGGTAATTGTTTACAGCTGCCCTAGGAAATGGATACAACTTTTTATGCCTCTTATGTTTTTACAAAGACTCACATAATTGTAGAATGTGAGCTTGAAAGCAGCCTTGGATATTTTTAAGTCAAACTCTCTCATTTTCAAATAATAAAATTAAGACACGGGGGGCGGGGGGGGGGGGAAGAGAAGCCCCCTATGATTCAGATACGGGTATTCTGATTCTCTTTCCATTTAACCCATCCAAGTCAATGCTGAAAAATAGTACTCAGGTGGGACAAAGGGAAGAGTCCTTGACCCTTCTCCAGAAAGCTCACCGCCAATCTCCAGCACCATCACACACACCACCTGGCGGTAGAGACACCCAACACAGACAGCACTGCCACCCCGAGCTGGCTACTTTGGTGTTGCGTACTCTTGGTGAGGATGTGCCGGCCGCCTGCTTCTCCCTGGGCACACGCCACCCTCGGTGATCCGTTCTCATTAAACCTCACGTTCTTTTCCTGCACACATTTCCTTTTTTTCTTTTTAATAAGTCCTTTCCCTCATCCTAGATATGTTGTGTTCATATTTCTGATCGGGCCTCAGAGAAAACATCTGCAGGCTCTTCATTTGCCAACAATTAAATCCAGCTGGGCCCGGAGACCTCCTTGAAGAAGCTGGGTTTCTTTCTTATTAATCCCTTGAGTATGAAAACTCTTCGCAATAATAGATGAAATGAAAGCAGGACATTAATAATGAACATCTGCAGAGTGTTTTCCTGTTCACTGAGCATTTTCATATCCAAGTCCTCATCTGATGCTCCCAGCCACCCCCACCCCTGGGCAGCTGTCACTCACAGTGTCCCGCTCGGCAGAGCGGTGGGAATCCGGCATGAGTGGGGCTGGCTCCCCCTCCTCCCGTCACAGAGAGGGGCTCCGGGGTGGGCACATGACCAAGCCTGGCTGGAGGACCCTCTTGCAGGGGTGTAGAATTTAGCCTCCCTGACGTCTGAATCCCAGAGGCTTCAGACAGGCTTTTTCCTCCTTGGTTATATATCCCCCTTCTCCTCCCACAGCCCAGGTTCACCACAGAGCTTCCGGTGCCACCCAGCCAGTGGCAAAGGGTGGAAGAACAGCGGTGCTGGCATGGCTGCTTGGGCAAACTGTTTGACAGCATCTATTCACACTCGGCAGGAGCACACCTATCACCCAAAATTCTACATCTGGGTTTAAACCCAACAGAAATGTGTACACGTTTGCACCAAAAGACTTGTACTAAAATGTTCCTAGCACTCATAGTAGTAGCCCCAAACTGGAAATAACTCAAAAGCGTATCAACAGTAGAATGGATAAATACACTGTGGTTTAGTCACGTGATGGAGTACTGTATGGCAGCTTCCCCGACAGTCTGGATGAATCTCACAAGGCTGAGCAAAGGGAGCCGGACACAAAGACCCTCGTCACTTTGTTCTGGGAGCCGGGCACGGTGCTGTGTGTGCCTTGTGTAGCTCTCATGCCCGCTGCACGGCTGCACGATACCAAGTGCAACGGCAGGCAGAGACAGTCCGTGCCGTCCAAGTCAGGACAGCAGCTGCCTTCGGAGGACAGGGAGTGGAAGGGGCTTCTGGGGTGGGGGGGGCGGGGCGGGGCATGTGTTCTGTTTCTTGTTCCCTCTGAGATAAAGAACCAGCAGGCCATGCTCGATAAGGAGTCATAAGACCCGAACCAAGGTCTCTGATAAAACAAAAGGTGATTGAGAAGCCAGCCAAAAACAGCTAGGACCAAGATGGCCACAAAAAGATGACCTCAGGTTACCCTCACTGCTCTTTATATACTAGTTGTAGGGCATCAGCACACTGAAAGGAACCCCCGCCAGCGCCATGACAGTTTCCAAATGCCATGGCAACTCCCAGAAGTTTAAACCCTATATGGTTTAAAAAGACGAGGGACCCTGGGTTCCAGGAACTCTGCATCCCTTTCCCAGAAATTTTATGAATAATCTTCCCTCCACTTAACATAAAATTAAATGGAGGGTATAAAATAAGGCCCTGGAAACTCACCAAGGGCTGACCCCGCTCTGTTGCTCTGAGACGGCCACTGCTCTGCCTGTGGAGCAAGCCTTCCTTCTGCTTCTTTGTTGCTTCAGTAAACTTGCTTTACGCTGTCAGCTCGCTCTTGGATTCTTTCCTGTGTAAAGCCAAGAACCCACCTGGCCTTAAGGCTGCACCCCGGTTTTGGGGTCCACTTTCTTGTATCACTTCTTATGCATGGATGTGTTCATGTTTTGAAAATTGTTTTCAAACAATTGTTTGAAAAATTTATCACAAGAGCACTTTTCTGCATATATTTAATTTTTTTAAGGTAAGCAGCTTTTTAAAAAGGACAGAGGCTATGAGTCGTCAGTCAGGGAAAGGGGGGTCTCGGAGGGGACGCATGACTGTAGGTCTCCACGCAGCTAAGGCAGTGCCAGGTGGAAGGCCTGGGGGTCAGCAGAGTGAGGCTGGAACCCGAGGAGAGTGACGGGAAAGCAAATTGCAGCTCAGTGTTGGGTGAGCTTGTGAGAATTGCGACCTTCCCACTGCAAACTTGGCCCCCCGGAAGGGCAGCTCTGCAAGGAACGCACCGTGGAGACGCACCAGCAGCGTCCCCAGGGCCTCCGCAGCCAGCCACCCCCATCCAGGCTGCTTCCTGGCGGTTGCAGACCTGGTCCTCCTGGAGTCTAATGCCCTCCCACCCCCTCTTGCGGTCTCCCCGTCGGAGGCTCAGTTCTCCCTGCTTGCTTTGAAGAGCTGGTGTGCGACAGGGACTTGCGGCTGCCTCCCCAAAGACCGTCTCCTATCCTCTGTGTCTGGCAGTGTGTCTGTCCTCACTTCTGCAGACTCACTTTCAGGAGGAGAAAGTTACACACAGGACCCGATGTTGTATCAGCCTCGTTAAGAATCTGAAGTGCTATTGGGTTCAAAGATTCAAACCGAAGTCTTTATTTTTAGCAAAATGAGACCGGAACAGACTATGCTGAGCAGACTCTTGTCCATGATGACAAATACTTTAGCAAACTGTGGTATAACTTGGATTTACTAAAGCAGGATGTGAACTTCTCCAGGGTAGGAAAATTTCTGATGTATTTGGCTAAGGTATAACCTTCTGTTTATCTGAAATTCTCCAGTAAAGTTGCTGGGTTGTGTGAGACGTGCAATCTAGAATGATCTGTGTACCCTGTACTGTTCTAAGTGCTTGCCACATATTGACTCGTTTCATCTTCACCAACGCAGCAGGAGGGTCACACCAGTGTCATTCCCTTTCCAGCACGGGGAGGTTAGGTACATCACCCCGGGCTCCCAGGAAGTGGGGAGCTGGGGCTGGAAATCAGGCGTGCAGGCTCCCGCGGGCACGCGCGTGCCCACCGCACAGACTGCCCAGCACCTGCCGCATGCTAAGCCCTGCGCACGGCACTTTGCATAACGGCCGTGGGCAGCGGCGGCACAACACTCACTTCACAGATGAGAAACCTGAAGTTCGCAGAAATTGAACTTCTCGTCCAAGATGACCCACTAGTAAAGGATGGAGCCGCATCCACTGCACGTCCAATTCCATGCGTTTCCCGCTCGGGCACGAGAGCGTGTGAGAAATGGAATGTCCTGGCTTATTTAAATTCATAGCGAACACCACTGTAGTGTGTAAAATTTTCTGGCGCTGTGCTTGGTTTATGGAAAGTTCTCAGGGCACTTCTTTCCTTTCTAATCATGTGTTGTTAACACTCATTCTTTTGTTTCAACCCATGGGTTGAAAGTATTTCCAAAGCATTTCAAACTCTTTGGGGATAAAGATTTCTTGGAAATTGTATCACAGCGGGGAGACCCAACTCAACCATTTATGCTTTGTGTGCCCTTGGGCACGAAATACAACTTTTCTGTTCCAGGGATTTTCCCATGTAAAGATGGTAACATCCTCCCTGTCTCTCTCATGTGGATTGTTGTGGTGCCGACACCAAAGCCCAGGTAAATGTGCTTTGAAAAAACAAAGGATACAGCCTGCAAGAGTGAGAAGAATCATTCCATCCCATATCTATTTTTTTCACTTATAATACAGAAATAAAATGGAAAGAGTTTATAAGCCCGTAAGGTTATTTTTATGAGCTTTGGTTGGCACTAATTCAATCAACATATGTTTATGGAGCCCCTTCTCTGGGCCACACACTGAGCCGGGAGCAGAGCAGTGACCAAGAGAGGTAAGTCCCCATCTTCATCGAGGGGAACTAACCTTGTCTGGGCCAGTGCCTGTAAAAGATGTGGGGCTGAAAACGCTGCCGCTCTGCAGAGCTCTGCCGTACGTGCCAGGCAAGGTGCCATGTGCACTCTGTACATGTTAGCTCATTTCAGACGAAGTTTCATCACGCCCATTTGCAGATGAGGAACACAGGAGACTTCTCCGGAAGCTGGCTAGCAGCAGCGCAGGTTCAAAAGAGCAAGCACTGGTTGTGCTACACAATTCCAACCCCACTTTCTCCCCACGTGTGACTTACATTTATGAATGAACCAGGTCAAGAACCTGGCTAATAGTCCAGACCGGAACCAACCTCACCAGATGCCATGCAGGCAGCCAGGACAGGGCAGACTGAGCCGGCATCAGGGCAGATCCAGGTCAGGGCAAGAGGTTGTCGAAGGGTGGGTTAGGAGGGCAAGACACAAATAGGTCAGGTCCGGAGGCGGAGGAGGCTTGTCCACACTCTGGGCATCTCCTCATTCCCAAGTATTACTCCTCCGCCCTCTTAACCAGCCCCTCCTCCCTCGGAGCCCCCACCAGCTGGCTGCACCGTCTGCAATCCCTTCTTGTCTCCGCCACTGACCAACCTCCGTTTTGTACCTGTGGACCTGAGCCTGGTCTCGGCTTCCCTCCCTCTCCCAAATCCCTCCTCCAGCGTGGGTGATCCCAGCCCCCATGTGCACGCTGGGTTACTTGCTGCCTTAGCGACAGCGATAGCTTCGCTCCACTCATCCACTCCACTCATCCACTCCCTTGGCTGCAGTCTGGAATTCACCATCCGCTATGATTGCTCCATTATTGAAATGTGAAATTTGAGCTTCCCCGCTCTGACCACAGCTCCTATCCTGTCTCCCTCACTTCTTCCCTCCCACCTCATTCAGACTGCCAGCCCTTCCAGCCCTCTGCTGTGCCTCAGTACACCAGCTCCCTCCTCACTCTGCAGACTCTCCTCCTTGGCTGCGAGCCTTTGGTCCACCCTGTCGACAGTCCTCTTGCTCATACCTGCCTTTCCTGCCACACTGCCACCAAAGTCCTCAGCTTAGTCAATCCCATGACGCTGGCTGGGGACACCTGGACGTTAACAGCGCCGGAGAGCACCATGCAACCTTTTGTTAGTGCAAAGCGGTGGTCCCCAGCCTGATTCGAAATCTTAGCTCGGCCGTACTCCTGTCCATTCTCCACACTGCTACTCCAGACTTACGCAAGTCCTGTGAGCCTCCAGTACTATTTACTCAAGGTCATGTCATGGCAGCGACAAAATTGATGCATCACATTATGTCCTCCCAGGTTTTTTAATGAAAGGACTATTTACAAAGACGTGGGCAGAGTGTGGGCAACCACAAGTGATAACACGGAGGGAGCATGCTTACCGGAAGCCAGAGACAGAGCGGGCTGTGTGGAGTAAGCTGCAGGGACCTTCGGGTGCAGGGAGTTGGGGAATCAGTGCCCCACCTCACTCTCTCCCCACCTTCCAGCCTCCTGCTGGTGCCCCCGTCGGCTTGACCTACGAAGAAGGAGGTATAAATGGAGCCCACTGGTGCAGGGCACAGGGCGGCAAGGAGGCAGGTGGACAGTCGACCTGCAGGGCTGGAGGGAAGCCACCCAGCACACAGGCCATCCCTGCCTGGCAGCCAGCACATGGAAATGCTCTCACGCATGGCGCTGGCACCCACCGCGCACACCACCCTCCGTGTCCTCCCCGCCAGGCCCAGTGAAGAGGTGCAGCACATCCCACATCAGCGCTCTTGGGCTGCAATCCTTGGACAGGACATTTGGGTAGAATTTACGGAGGCCTTTCACTTAGAAATTAGTGAAAATGAAGACGTATTTTTTTCACATCCAACTGAAATTAACATGTCCTTCAATTATGAAGGCAACAAACCACAGTCTCGTTAGCAGTGTCTCTGATTCTGGCAAGAGTTGAAAGTGCTCGGCTTGGCACCGTGGCTCACGCCAGTAATCCCAGCACTCTGGGAGGGCAAGGAGGGAGGATCGCTTGAGGCCGGGAGTTGGAGACCAGCCTGAGCAACATAGCGAGATCCAGTCTCTACAAGAAATAGCAAAAACTTAGCCGGGGGTGGTGTGTGCCTATAGTCCCAACTACTTGGCAGGCTGAGGCAGGAGGATCACTTGAGCCCAGGAGTTTGAGGCTGCAGTGAGCTGCAATGACGCCACTGCACTCTACCCCAGGCAATAGAGTGAGACCCTGTCTCAAAAAAAAAAAAAAAAAAAAAAAGAGTTGAAAGTCCAGATAATTTCATATCACATTATAATTATTATACATATCTCTAAACATGTTATCACTATTTTGCCATGCTTTTAGAGCTTCTTATTTAATACATTAATAAAAGTCCATATATTATTAAATCACCAATTTTTTTTAAACCTTTCAATAACATTATCTCCATATACTGTTACTGATTTCCTCTGTAATTCTTTGCATTCTATTCTATGCAATTAAAAGCATTATTCTGAGAAGGATCCATAGGCTTCGCTGGACCATCAGAATGTGGACTGGGCCTAGGTTCAGTGAGGGAAGGGCTGTGTCTCTATTCGTGACCACTCACCCCAAGCAACCAGTGCAGGACCCGGCACATGGCAGGTGCAGTTAATATTTGTTAAATGAATGAATGAATGAATGAGTTTCTACCACCCTCTTTACAGGCGCCTTTTTCCTTTGTATTTTTGTCCCCACCCCCCCCCCCAGCCCCCATTGGCTCTTTTGTCTTCAACGTATGATTCTGCTAATCCTTCCCCTCTCAGACAATATCCCCTGTTGTCCTGGAACCTCTTGGGGATATTGATTTCTCTCTCATCAGTTCTTCACAGTTACGTTTTTTACAGTGTTGTTTACACTTGCTTCCTCTCCATCAGTCCTCAGCCCTTGGTACTGTTTGCTCTTTTCCACCCAAACTATTCCATTGAGAACTACACTTTGTAGGGTCGAGTCTATGCGTTCATTAGGCGAATCCATGCTTATCGAGTGTCTGCGGTGCAGGGGGCGGGGCAGACAGAGCGTGGAGGAAGACACTTCCCAGCTTTTCCCTCTTGGAGCTCCAGGAAGGCAGACGTCAGACAGGGAACAGCAGGTGTGATGAGGATGTGAAAGGAAGGCACTAGATCCTTGTGAGGGTGACGAGGGAGCTCCTCGCACCTGCTGGGGACCTCACCCAATAAATTTTTCACTTGAAATCCTGAAGTCTTCCTTATACTCAATCAGAAACACAAAAACTACACTTTGTCATCTTGTTTTATGATAATATTTATATAATAATTTCAAAATAATTTATAGAAAATAAAAATATAAAATTTTACCTAGAACCATTGCTATTTTATAATTTAATAATAGTTTACTTTAAAATAAATGAACATTTATTTACAGTATATTTTTCTTATATTTAAGGATAGGTCATTAGCTTTGGAAACTCTAGAAGATGCGCCCCCTCAGTCCATAGCTGTATCACCTATGTCTAAAGATGCTGAACAAGGTGAAACAGACATATCAGCTAATTCTGACTTTGGAATGGAGGAAGCTACTCCAAAGAAACTGGTCATAAAACAAACAAAACTACTTTCTTTCCTCCAGCTTCATAGATATTAATAATTTATCTCTTTGTGTTTTGTGCAACAGAGCATTTTAGAATAATGCTGTGGTACTAGTTAAGTTGTGGCATCATTTTGAGACCAATTATTCAGAGTTTAAAGACGAAAAAGTAAATACAGGCATACCTTATTTACCGTGCTTCGATTTATTGTGCTATGTAGTTACTGTGTTTTTCACAAATTGAAGGTTGGTGGCAACTCTTCATTGAGCAAGTCTATCGGCACCATTTTTCCAACAGCATATGTTTGCTTTGCTAGCATTTTTTCTAGCAACAAAGTATTTTTACTCAGGTATGTGCATGGTTTTTTTAGACAAAATGCTGTTGCACACTTACACTACAGCACAGTGTAAGCACAGCTTTTGTGTGCGCTGGGAAACCAAGACATCCATGTGACTCGCTTAGTGCGATATTCACTCTGCTGCAGTGGTCTGCAGCCGACTGTGCAGTGTCTCCCAGGCATCCCTGGATATTAAACATAGACAAAACAAGTTCTTTAAGTGCCAAAATAAAACCTGTTTATTACAGCTTTTCAAACTATAAATGAGAAAGCCACCGAAGCCCGTCATAGGGTAAGTTATCCCATCACACTGTCTGGGGAGGCACAGTGGGTGGCCTGGCTGGGGAAGCCACACGTGGGCGCCACACTGGGCACAGAGCCAGCAACAGGAATCACAGCACAGCCAGTTTCCAATGCTACAGTCGCCCTTGGAGTGAAAGATTTAGTTGAAAACATGAAGACTGAGTCAACTGAGTTGAACTGCACTTTTTTCTTACAGACGGACGGATCTATAGAAGTGGCTGAACTTGCAGTCTTGCTCGTATTTGTCTGGCATCAGCACTCACCAATCATCAGAGAAGACCTTTCGTGTGAACATCTTGCAACAAACACAGTGGTGGTGAAATATTCAAAGTGCTGAGTGACTTTTGGATCTTGGAATGAGTTATAAAATAAATGTTCTCTCTGACAGCATGAACTCAATAATGGGCAAAACTGCTGGCGCCTTTGCCCCAATTAAAACATTGGCAACAAACTGCACAGTAGTTATTGTATTTCTCACTGCCACAAACTCATAAATAAAAGCCAGTTTCACTTGAGCATGACATTGATGAAGTAGGAAAAATATATTAACTGTGCTAAATTTTCATCCTTGAGTATGCTTTTTAACACTCTGTGTGACAAACTAGGAAGTACATAAGTAGCACTTCTCTCCAGGAAAAAAAAAAAAAAAACTTTTGATATTAAGCTGTAAGTGGAACTAGACAACTTTTGTCATGGTATGTCATTCCTACTCCAAAGGATGACTGACCTATAAACCTGAAGATGAATAAAGGAAGGAAAACGTTTGAATGCTTTTGTTCCCAATAAAATTTGGGTTTTCAAGTGACAACTAGACTTTTAGAAAACTCGCGTTTGTCACATGAATGAGCTTTCCAATACTTAAAGACTTTTCTGATGAGTTTGGTGGATTAATAAATGTAGTTTAAAAATATTGTAAAATGGAAGATGCCAACACTTGGAAGGTCTAAATAAATCAATGACTATTTTCCAAATTACCAGTGTAACCATGCATGGATAAAAGGACGACTTAAATTTGCAGACAGACTAAAGGATTTTAATCTAAGACAGAATGAAATGTTCATTGAGAAGAGCTCAGACGCCATATTGCAACTCATCTTTAAGGAGCGGCCACTTGCTGCATTTTGAGACGTAGCAAAGAATGTGCACAATGATCTGAAAATAAGCTATTAAAATATTTCACTTCTCCAGCTACATGTCTGTCAGAAGTTGAGTTTTCTTCATGTACTTCAATCAAAACATAACATTGCAACAGACTGGATGAAGAAGGAGATTGCAGATATAAGAATACTGCTCTCAATAAAAACAGATATTAAAGAGATTTGCGAGAATGTAAAACAATGGCACTTCTGCATTATATTTTTGTTTTAGAAAAAATAAGTATTTTTCATAAAAATGCTATTTATGTTAACATGTAGGGGATTTACTGTTGTTACAATAGTCCCCTTATCTGCAGGGGACACGTTTCAAAACCTCCAGTGGAGCCTGAAACTGTGGATAGTACCAAATCCTATACAGACGATGTATTTTCCTATACATACATACCTAAGGTAAAGTTTAATTTATAAATTAGGACCAGGAAGAGATTGACAACTTCTCTTGGGCATATATTTGGCTTCCCTTTGGCACATCCGAAATGCCAGCATCACTCTGGTGCTTTGGGGCCATTGTTAGGTAAAATGAGGGAGACCTGAACACAAGTACTACAGTACCAAGACAGGCGATCTGAAAACCAAGGCTGCTCCTCAGGGACTGACCGGCAGGTCGCACAGACGGCGCGAAGTGTTCGACAAAGGGAGATTCGCACCCGGGTGGAATGGACCAGGCTGAGGTGAGATTCCAACATGTTATTCCAATGGTGTGCAATTTAAAACTTATGAATTGCTTATTTCTGGAATTTTTCATTTAATATTTTCAGACTGTGGTTGACGGTAGGTAACTGAAACCGTGAAAAAGAAAACTGCAGATAAGGGGGCTACTGTACTCGAGTCCTGGATGTCTGTGAGTGGGGATTCTAAAGTGATTGGATATTGAAATAAATGCAACGTGGAGAAGAGAAAAGGGCACACCTCGAATCCTCGCTTGGGTGAGGCAAAGTCATAAAATGTAACCAAAATGCTTGTACCCTCATAGTAACCTGAAATAAAAGAAATAAAAATACATAAATAAAAAAACTTTAAGGAAATAATGGAGTCTATGCAAAAAATAACAACTTTTTATAGCTCTAGTCAACATATTAGCTTCAAAACATAAAAGAGTGTCATTTGAAATTTGGTTTGCTCACATGTGATGCTGTCTTCATATTTATAAGCTGAGTTCATTCCTTCAGAAGTTAAAATGTCCTTATTTAATTGATTTTTAAAATGGAATGTTTTGTAACAGTCTTACAGTTGTAACACAAATTGCTGAGCATATGCTTGGGTTTTGTCAGATTCTTAGGAGGAGATAAACTTTGAAAACAGAAGTCTTGAAAAAACTGACAGTATTGAGAAGGAAAAATGGAGGAAAGCATTCTGGAACTCCCTGCTTGCCACTGCTGAGCAGAGCTCCCAAGCACATGTTCAGAAAGTTGCTAAGAAAAAGGCCAAACTATTTGCTTTTCCACGGGAAATGGAAAATGTGCTTGGCCTGGAATGAGAGGGGTGAGAGGCACTCTTGGTCCTTCCTTGAGGCTTTCCCGCCACCAGGACGGCAGCCTCTCCTCGGTAACGTGGACAGAACTTCACACACAGGACGAGGCCCGGAGAGAGCTGACTAGACGCCGCAGAGACGGCTTCGAAGCCCAGCCGGCCTCGGGTGTCGCATCTGCAGCCCCCGGAGTGCAGCACGGCGCGGACGGGCCGACCGCAGGCCGCCGCAACACCGAGAGTGAGAGCTGACGCGGGGAGACCGCTGCGCTTTAAAATGCATTTATAAGTAAACATTTTTTAATTTCTAGGTTTTTATTTCTAAAATTGTGTATATTGGTAGATACAACCCACATACACAGAATCTCTGTGAGGTCCTCAATAATTTTTAAGGGTATGAGAGGTCCTGGGACCAAACATTTTGAGAACCACTGCTCCAAAATGTCTATTTTGTGCCCCCATAGATGGCCATGGGCACCTGAAATAGTGATTGCTAAAATCTCACTTTTTTGGAAATATAATAGATAACAATTCTTGAATGCTAGTATGTGCCCAGCATTGTAATAAAGTGCTTTGTAAGCTTTGTTGTATTTAATTCTCACAGCTCTGTGATAAAAGTTTTATTGATTATCATGTCCAATCTTTGTTCTGATTCCCCAGCGGCAGGCCTGAGATTTGTCTGGTGGTATTTACTAGTATGGGCTCTTTGGAAACCACCAGAGAAGTGGGCCCAGAAAGGACAAGAGGGCAGGGAAAGACCAAGCACTTTCACTTCACCAAGTGGAGCCCCAAAGGAGACTCTGGGGACAGTGAGTCACTTCTCGGAGGATCGCTGATGGGGCCACAGGGAGCTTGAGGATTTACACACCTGCACCCAAGTGTCTCCAGGAGGATACGGCTTCCCAGGAAATTCCAGCTCTGTGCATCAGGCAAAGAAGATTCTAGCAGGCTGGGGGCAGCCCTCCAGAAAAGACAGGCAGCCACTGGCAAGCTGGGGAAAAAGGGCACTGGGGGCTGAAAGGAGGAGCCTCGTTGCCTGGTCACCTTTCAAAGGCTCCACCTCCCCTTCTTAGTCCTACCACATGGGCAACACCTGAGTTTCAGTGGGGACACATTCAAACCACAGTGTTCCACCCCTGGGCCCCCAGAATCCATGTCCTTCTCACATACAAAATGTACTCATTCCATCTCAATAGCCCTCAGACTCTTAATCCATTCCACCATCAACTTCAAAAGTCTAGAGTCTTAACTAGATATCATCTAAATTAGATACGGGTGACCCCAAAGTCGCAATTTACGCTGAAGCAAATTCTCCTCTAGTCCATGAAATCAAAAGTCGTGTGTTTCCACAATAGAGTGGCAGGACAGGTGTAGACAACCCCAGCCCAAAAGGAAGAAAAAGGAAAGAAAAAAGGAGTAACAGGTCCCAAGTAAGTCCAAAACCCAACAGGGAAAACAACATTAAATCCTGAGGCTGGAGAATAATCTCCTTTGACTCCAGGCCTCCCCTTCTGCACACACTGGGGCAGGGATTGGGTCCCCAAGGCTCGAGAGGACTCCACCGCATCTCTGCTGGGCACAGCTTTGCTCTCAGAGGCTGGAGTTGGGTGCCTGCGGCTGCCCCAGGCTGCCATGCCATGCTAGCGGCTGTACAGGTCTGGGGTTTCAGGGAAGGCCCTGCCATCGTGATTCCACCAGGCATTGCCCTAGGGGGGCTGCAGAAGACCTCTGCCTGGGTCCCAGGATTCTCAGAGACATCCCTTGAAACCTAGGGTCGAGGAAGTCGTGCTTCCACAGCGTCTTCACTCTGCACAGCTGCAGAATTAGCAACATGTGGATGCTGCCAGGGCTTACCACTTGCACCTTCTGGAGCAGCTGTCCAAAATGCACCTGGGCCTGCTTGAGCCACAGCGGGGGTGGCCACGGAGTGCTGCACCAGAATGTGGGGAGCAGAGACTTGAGATGGCCCTGAGCTCTGAGGCCCCAAGTGTCCCTGAGTCCCTTCCTCAAAGCCACTCTGCCCTCAAGGGCCTGGCACTCTGGGTGTATGATGGGCATGGCAGCCCCAGAGATCTCTGAAATGCCCTCAGTGTCATTCTTCTATCATGTCTGCAAATAGACCTGGCTCCCTTCTGTGCATGCTAATCTCCTTATCAAGAGATCACTGGGCCACACCTTTCGTTTTCTCTCCTAACCATGCTTTTTTAATCCTTTATAGGGCCGGGCTGAGAATTTTCCAAATCTGTAAGTTCTGTTTTCCTTTTGATTATACATTCTGTCATTAAATTGTGCTCTCTTTCTGCATTTTACTATAAGCAATTAAGAGAAGCCATGCAGCACCCTGAACACTTTTTTGCTTAGACATTTCTTCCAACAAATAGAGTCCATCACTCTTAAGTTGTACTTTCCACAAAGTCCCAGGGCACAGGCACAATTCAGCCAAGTTCTTTGCCACTTTGTAACAAAGACGGCCTTTCCTTCAGTTTTCAATATGATACGAGGAATAAGATATTCCTCATTTCAGTTTAAAACTTCATCAGAATGACCTTTAGTCTTATTTCTACCAACATTCTGGTCATGACCACTTAGGTAGTCACCAAGAAGACCTTGGCTTCTCTGAAGCTCTTCTATGCTCCTGAGCCCTCACCAGAATCACCCTTAATTGTTCAATTCATGGCACTGTAGGCTTTTTCCAGTATTTACTTCAAAACTGTTCCAACCTCTACCCATTATCCCGTTTGAAAACCACTTCCACATTTTTAGGTATTTGGTACAGTAACACCCCACTCCTGGTACCAATCACTATCTTCATCTTTTTGTGCTGCTCTATCAAAATACCAGAGCTGGGGCAGTTTATAAACAATAGAAATTTATTGTATTATAGTTTTGGAGGCTGGGAAGTCCAAGATCAAGGGAGCAGCAGGTTCAGTTGTCTGGTGAGGGCTGCTCTCTGCTCCTGAGATGGCACCTTGATGCTGCCTCCTCCAGAGGAGAGGAACGTTGTGCCTTCATGTAGCAGAAGGCAGAAGGTGGAGGGGCAAGACAGTCAATGGACGAAGCCTCTTTTGTAAGAGCCTTAATCCCATTCCTGCAAGAGGAGCCCTCATGGCCCACATCTCTCAAAGGCCCTACTTCTTAGTTCCATCACATTCACAACAGCTGGATTTTGGAGGGGACACACTGAAAACACAGCAGGAATCCAAGCAGGTACGAGCATGGGCACAGAGCACTGACAGCATCTGCTATATCCCCATTTCACAGTTGAGGTAAGTTATTTCCCTCCAACCCAAATTTGTCTTCCCTGAGAAGTCAGATTATTTATTATCTGTATCATCCAGCCCCGCAAACAATACCATCCTCCCAAGCCTTAAACACAGGTATTATCTAAGACTTCATCTCTTCTTTGATCTTTTATAGGAATTTGGCTACCAACCCATGTCAATTTTATTTCCTTGACATCTCAGGAATGCATGCCAATTAAAAATGCTGGATGCATCGTTTTGCTGTAAAATTGGGGAGAAGAATACAGCTTACTCACCTGGTGAAAATAGGGATGCCACCTATTTCCTGCTTCCAACAGTGGATGTGGAAACTTCCACATTAAAAGAGTTGAGTCTATAGAACAGATCTTTCACCCACCGGCCTGGGGAAGGAAGGAAGCAACAAAGAGAAAGACATCACCTGCTTCCAGGCAGGCAGGACGTGTCTGAGGAAGAGAGAAAGCCAGGCACGCTCGAGGGAGCACTCACATTCAATATGACAGTTCTCTGAAGGATGCCTAAGTGATGTGAGACATTCAATCACTCAGAAATCCAATAGGGCTATGAGAGGTAGGAAGAGATGGTAGCAGCTCCTTTCCCAATAAGCTCCTTAAAGAATCGAATTTTCAGTAGAAATTCTCATTTGGGAAATTGGTAAAGAAGAGAGGGAGGCAATGGTGCTCCCTATACTGTCTGTCCCCAGTGCCACCACCTTAGTTGATCACTGCCACAGCGACCTCACTGACCTCCCTGCCTCTGATCTTCCTGCCCCCATTCAGTTACGCACTCCCCTGGGGACGCAGCTGAGGCAGGCATCATTTCATGGCCCCTCCCTACTTAAAACCCTTCTGTGCCTCCTCATTGTCTTCAGGATGAAATCTAACTTCCAGCGTTCTTGGCCATCTGCTCCCTGCCTTTCCAGCCTCAACTCTAGTCATTTGACCTTTTGCACTTTATGTTTTTGTTACTGCAAGCTGTTTATGTATGAATGCCTTCTCCCTACCTCTCTCTCACCTGGAAACCTGTCGTTCACCTCTCAGTATTCAGCTCAAAGGTCACCTTTACCAGAAAGGCTTATCTGACCTCTTCAGGTTGACCTACGTGTCCCCTTTCTGTACTCTGTATCTTAGCACTCATCACACTGTCCTGGGATTTCTTGCCAGTCATCACAGAAGAACTGTGAGCTCACTGAAAGACCTGCCCTCCCAGTCTTTATACTCCGAGGAGTGCCGGGCACAAAGTCAGAATTTGCTGGATGGCTGAATGGGTGAAAGTGGAGTGAACACTCCAGAACCATGGATGGCTCCGAGGCGTGATTCTGCTCTGCTGGTTTCTGTGTGTACTGGGGTTAATACATCTTCTCTTTGGGACTCTCAGCTGGTAAGGATCCCTCAAATCCTTTACACTGGCGCTGTGGCGCTACCCTTGAGACTCAATCCTTTAGCTGACTCTACAGCCAAAATATACCTAAACATATGAGCTTTCCATTTCTTTGTTACCAGCCTAACCCAAGACACGATTATCTTTCCTGGGCCACCACCAAAGCTTCCTGAACAGGCTGCTTGCTTTCACACCTCCATCTGTCTTCCACAGAGCAGTCAGACTGATCTTGTAAAAACACAAATCAGCTTGGTGGATTAAAGACCGACACCAAACTCTTTGCCACTATTCCCAGCAAGAGGCAGCGTCTGTTCCCCTCCCTCTGCATCTGGCTGGTCCTCGGCCTGCGTCAACCAACACAGTGCAGAAGAAGCGTCTCTGTGCGGCTCCCAGAACTGGGTCTTGAATCAGCTGTATAGAGTTAAGCAGTTTCCAGAGCCCTGAAAGGCTGGTAATGATACATCACACAGGAAAAAAAATAGCGACATAATGACAAAAACAACAACAGCTTTTAAGAATTGTTAGAAGTCCTGAGGCTTTCTTCTATGTATAATTTCCATTATGTCTCCAAATCCTGTGATGTTGGGACTAGAATCCATATTTTTCACATGGGAAGACTGTATCTCTGGGAGACAATTTTCTCAGTAACCCGAGAGCCAGCATTCAAATCCAGGCCTCACCGATACTGACGCTCTCATTCCTTCCACCCCCCGCCCTTCCTGAATGAGAAATCCTCAACTCTTCCTTCCCTTCTATTTGAGAACTATGACAAATGCTCTTCCCCAAGTCTAGACATCAGACTTAAGAGACTGAAAGACAAGTCCGATTGTTGATAAGATCTTATTTTCTCCAAATTATTAAAACAATAAGTCAGATGGCTCTTGGATGCCACATTGCATGACTGTGATTTTTGTCCTGCCCTGAGAAACTCCCTGTTCGTACAAGGGCCAAATCCTGTAATTGAAACCATATGTTAACCAATGCCCTAAACACACTTGCACACTCCCTCCTTCCAAATCTCACTGTTCTTCCAAACATGCTAATGAGGTAAAAAGAGCCTGGCATTCCGGCATCACTTCAATAACAGCAAAATCTGTGGCCAACGTCAGTTTTCTAAACGTTCCTCCCCTACTGCCTCCTTCACATTTGCTGCTTCTCAGCCCTCGGTTCTCATAAAATGTGCAGTGACCTCCCGGCAAGGAAGAATCAGAAATATTTCAGTTCTATAGGTCAGTGGCACTTTTATGAACTTTAAATTATATCAGTCAATCATAATCTTGCCTCTAAGTCTGAAATAATGCAAAATTATGCCTCCTCTAAATCAATTTAATCTGTAATTTAAATGATGCACTGTGTAAGAGGGCCGGAGCCCCGTGCTATCCCCAAGGCAATGCGCAATCAGCCTCAAGGAAGCTGAGCATTGGCAGTTCACACTACTACAAAGTTAGGTTTTGCTGAGCCTAAGCTATTTATTTACTGTGTCCCTGGCAGGCGCACACACACACACACACACACACACACCGGTGCCCCAGAATGCTGCAGCGTTCCACACGCTCCCACACACACACACACACACACCACCCACCAGCAGCTAGTATTTATCGAGCACTCACTATGCACAAGGCAAAGAGCACTTGGGCGCCACATGCACTCACACACTTACAATGTTAGGCACTGGAAATAGAGCCCAATAGGACTTTATTTTACAAATTAACAAATCTGTTCCTATCACACCCACCCCACCTGGTTAAAAACCCAGCTGGGTTTTAATGGCTTCCTGTTAACCTTAGGATGCGAACTAAACTGCTTATGCAAGTTCAGAAAGTACCTCCAACCCCTTCAGCTCCCCGTCCTTTCTGCACGCACCGCGCTGGCGTCTCCCCTGTCTCCTTGGACGGTGCTGGGCGCCTGCCCCCTGCCGTGCCCTCGTCCACACTGTGTTCACGCCAGGGCTTTTCTCCTGCCCCATTCTCCTCGTGCCAGGCTCAAACTCCCGTCTATTTGTCAGCTTTCTGCAAAGAGGCCTCCCTGACTCCGACCCTAAGGCAGATGAGGTCTGCTACTTTCCATTCTCACAGTTTCTTAGCCTTTTTGTCATAACAAACACTTCACTTTGTTGTTTATATTTCCAATCAATCCCACTGGGCCGTAAGCTCTGGGAGGGTAAGTGTTGTGTCTGCTGTGTGCATCGCTGTGTCCTGGGCACCCACCGCGATGCCTAGCACTGGATAAAGGATGCCCCTTGTCCTTAACAACAGCACTCAAAGTGTGGTCCCCGGACCAGCCACCCCACAGATGCCCCACCCCTTCCCACGTGCTGTTACAGTCCGTCTATCAACAGGAAAAGACCTATGTAACTAAGTGTCTAGAGGGACAAAATCTCTGATTTCTCCCAAGATAAACATGCTCTCTTGCTTCCTCTTAAAACTTAACACTTCATTCATTCCTCTTTCACAATAAAAACATCAATTTGGAGCATTGGACAATATGCGCCAAAATATGTTAAGGAAAGATGAAAATTCAAATCTGTATGGACAGTCTCTTCCGAACCTGTGAAAGTAAGCAAAACACTAAAAGAAAATGCCAAAGAAATTGAGACAGAGACAGTCTTTCAACCATGGGATCGTGAGTTATTTTTAATTTCTTCTTAAGTTTCTTGTGTTGTTAGCAAGTTGTAATAATTAAGACAGTGCGCCTGTGGTGCAGGGTTGGACACACAGACCACAGCAACAAGACAGGCGGCCCAGCAACAAGCCCGCAGGTAGAAGGAAATGGTGCATGGCGCTGCAGGGCGCCTGGACCACGAGCCGCTGTGGCCAACAGCGCTGGAACAACGAGTTCTCTACAAGAAACAGAGTGAGACTGGCCTAAATATCAGCACATGCAAAAATTAGCACCTCATGTCAGACACAGAAATCTCTTGAATATAGGAATCAAGTGTGAAAAGCCAAGCTTCAAATTGTTAGAAGAAAATATAGGGAAATATCATAATGACCTTGAGATTGGAAAGGATTTTTCAAAGCAGGCATAAAATATATTAACTCTAAAAGAAAAAGATTGGTAATTTAATCCCATTAAAATTTTTCTTTAATCAAGAAGTGTAAATACAAGCTACAGATTGCAAGAAGATATTCAACATATATAAATCTCCCCGTAAATCTATAACATAAGCAAAAAGACAAATAACCTTGTTACAAGTGAGCAAACAGCATGGATGTAGATGGGAGGGTTGCCACCTGGAACAGGGACAAGGAGGCTTCTCTGAGAAGGGAACATTTGTCACTGCAAAGGGGCAGGCTTCTGTTAACCGGGAGGAGGCTCGATCCAGGTGTGTGTTAGAAGCCCACTGCACAAGGACACCCAAGCCACAGTCGCCAGCAACCTCTTTATCAGTCTCCATCTGCCTCACTTCTGAGTTTTGTTCTCAGTTGGTCAAAGGTGGGGCAGGTAAAGGGAGGATGGAGTGTTATTTATTAGGCTCAGACCCCAACAGAAAGGAATTCAGATTTCATTCTGGGTGGTTTTGGACAAGTCGGACATAATGTGACTTAAGCTGTTTTGAAGTCCAGCCCGGCGGCTGTATGGAGAATAGACAGTAGGTGACAAGGAGGTAAACAAACAATCATTAGTCGGCTTCTGCCATAACCCAGGACAGGGCTGATGGTCACTTGGTGGCAGGAGTGAAAGAATCAAGCCGTCAGAGCCAACAAGATTTGCCAGTGTACTGAATAGGGGTGATGGGGAAGGGCGGAATGGAGAAGGAATCAAAAGAAATAATGGATATAAAGTGTCTTCAAGGTAGCAGTGTTAATTCACAACAGCTCCTTAAGATCATACATTATAAATATACATATATATATATATCTTTAAGTGAATTCACGCTGCTCAGGTTTTATCTGAGTTGGAGAGCAGAGGATGCATAGACTATAACTTGTAGAGATAAAACAAGAAAGTGCGAAGACACAGAATACTTGCGTTTAAAAGAACAGTGCCAACCTTCTCTGCCAGGGTCATAGAAAATGGGTCTGCTCTCACTCGCCAAGATCCCTTGCAGGCTGACTCATCACGTATGAACGTGTTATTCTCACAGCCAGCAGCCCCGACCTTGTGCAAATATGACATTTATGTCCAAGTTGAATGTGCATAAATGTCATCCTACCCTCTCCAACACAGCAACTTCCAATTACATCATGTGTTAAGGGACAATGGCAAATGTGGGAGCAATTGCCTGGTGGCCTTTGCTAAGATAACAGAACTGGAGCGTTTGGATGAGATCGCAGGATGAGGAGGGCATCCTGACTTCACGGGGTGCCAGCTAACGCTGACAAAGCAGACAGTGGCGGCTTCAGCAGGGGGACCGTGGTGAGGACCAGGGTTCACCCGTATCTGCATGGCCCACATCGTCACCGTAGTGCAGAAAATCTCGAGTTGTGTCTTGAAAGCTCTTAATTCTACTGACAGGAAGGCCACAGGCTGCAGGGAACAAGCATTTGTTTCGTGAAGTGTCACATCTGAGTGTTACTTGGACAAATAAACCTCAGTGCCTGGGTCTGATTCCTGTCTGTCCCTCGGTAGCTGTGTCATGTTGGACGTGGTTTTCTGCATCCTGTGCCTCAGTTTCCCTACCTGTTAAATGTCGATAATAATCACATCTACTTGCCTACTAATTGTGAGGATTAAAAATGATGGCCTGTTTAAAACACCTGAACAGTCTCTGACGCATAATACATGCTCAATAAAGATTAGCGAGTAGCAGTATCATTGAATGAAATCACCTATGTCGTGCTTTGTTATAGTACCTGGCACACAGTAGGGGCTAAAAAATCATTTGTTGCATGAGTGTTCAATGAAGTATCATTATCCTCTTCAGTTTTCATTGGTAAAAATTAACTCCCCGGGTGGTCATGAACATGAAATATTATGGCAAATGCCCAATCAGTGACAGTTCATAAAATGAACTGTACAAGCCCCATTCACTGAAGAAGAAACAAAATCAGAGAGACTTGTCACTTGATCATTTTAGAGCTTGTGTGATTCACAGTTTAAAATGCAAGTTTGCTTACTTTTCAAACGAGCAAACTTGCATTTTAAACTGTGAAGCAAGACGGTCTGTTTGTGTTTCTGTTTGTTTTTTCTTCCTGGGAATGGCTTATGCCTCATGGGGTCATTGCGCAGGGTGAGTTTAACACAGGAGAGAAGGCTGGCGTGGATGCTCCGTGTTTGACAATATCCCAGTAGCCTATTCCTGAAACAAACGAACAATGTGCCCGCCAGGGATTCACACCAGGGATTCTGTCTCCCTCCCTGTCTGCCCTGACAGAGTCCCAGATGCCAAAGCGCCCATGGGCTCCTTCTCCTCCCCAGTCCTCGGGGGACCTCCTGGGATTCTGGCCGTCACGGGAGGGGCTAGGGTGACTCTTCTGGTCATCCTTTGTTAACAGGACTACCTCTTGTGGCTGCCAATGCAGATTTTTCTCCCCATATGGCAGCTGAACACCCCTGTCCCACCCCCACAATTACAAATCTTTTCTGTTAGCCTTGGACCAGGAAGGCCTTATCTTCTCAGTTTCTTACAACATACCAGGGGAGAGTTCCGAGGAGTAATGAATATTTGCAGAAAATGAAGTCAGTGGACAAATAAGTTTGTTCTAAAACTTACTTTACCTTGCCAACCTTTGGACGGAATATGCTTTTGCAGGCTATGGTGTAAGTGTTCCAAGGAATATATTAAATGCCCATTTATCTGCTTTTGAAAGCCTGCCAATGCCTACTGTAGGGCAGGGTACATGAAACCGACTTCACTCCTGGTCCCTGCCTTCCTGGAGTTTCAAGTCTAATAAGGGAATGACTGACCAGGAAATAAGCGCACAAGTAGAATTCATAATATACCCCATCGTAGGGCACAAGAACACAACAGTTCAGGTTTGTTTTGGGCGAGTGCAGGGTAAGAAAAGTCTTCGTGGTAAAGGAGGTATTTGTGAAGGACTGGCTACGGTGTGCACGTGCAGAGACGGAAGCAGGAAAACAGACAGCACAGACAGGGCAAGACGGGGGCACACAGGGCCCAGGTTGTGGCACATGGCCAAGGGGAGGGGACACACGGAAGGTGAGGTGGGGAAGGTGTGCACAGCAGATCAGAGGCGTCTGGGAGAAAACCTGGGGGAGGAGGAGGAGGAGGAGGAGGAAGAGGAGAGAGGATGCATAGCACACCCAGGCTGCAGTTGTCTTTGACATTATGCCTTAGTAATAAGATGCTAATTTCAAGTAAATGGCTGCTCCATTGCATATGTGCTGAGCTGTGGGTGTGTGTTTGACATTTTAACTTTCCAGTGGAAGCTCTTCAGTGATGCACAATTTAAGCCTTCCAGAAATTGTGCTGTTACATCCAAATCAAGCAGTTGGCCTCTAAAAATCCACATATTTGACCTACATTCCTGTGTCAGCAACGTGAAACCTATTGCCCTTGGAAATTCACGTTTATCTGACCTAAATTCCTGTGCATGCAGCACCCTGCCCTGAGAGACGCCTCGGCAGAGGGGTCGGTCTGGGCTTTGGAAGCAGACAGCTGCGGGGCCACGTCCTGATTCTGTTTCTTTTCAACGTTGCAACTTCTGACCAGGTTGTTAACGTATACAAACTATTTCCTCACATGTCCAGTGGGGGTAAGATAAACGCATCCTAGGCACCGGCATTCTATAATAATTAGGAGAGAGAACGTAGGTGAGGGGTCTAGCACAGAGACTAGCACACAGTGGGTGCTCACCACAGACAGCAGCTACTATGATGATCATCATCAATCCGGTTCAGTTTAACAAACAGCTATGAACAGAGTAACTCAGGGAATTATGTGTCGTGGAGCTCGTTCTCTAAAAAGTCACATACACAACAGACAGAAGACAAGACTTGTAAACTGGTCCCTGCTTCCACGGAATGCAGGGGAGGGCGGGGACAGCACGGTCCCTCCTGCTGCTCCCCCATTCACTGCCTTCAGGACCTTGGCTATTGTCACATTTGAGAAATGCAAACTCTGCTTCCCAGGGCGCATGGTCCCCCCATCTCTCTCCCCTCCCCCCACCTGCTGTTAACGTCTTCGGTCCCTGCCCCAACCTCTGCACTTGCAGAAGTGCCCGGGGCAGCTGGGACCCAGAGTCCAGAGAGAGTGCTGTGAAGGAGGAGGGGGTGCCCAGCTGGGTGGGACTTTGAAAATCAAACAAAGGAATTTAGACTTCTTCCTGAGGCAGTTGGGAGCCCTGTGAATCTCACAGCAGGGAGGAAGTGGTTTCCAAAGAATGGAGTTTAATGAAGGTTGCTTGTGAGGCATTATGATCATTTATCTGACAGAACCAAGCAATCCTGTTCACCAGATGGGCTTGGCTGGGGAAAATCAAGCGAGGATCAGGATCTCTCATCTTTCCCTACCCACCATGGGGTGATCAGTAAATTTTTAAGTGGATCCTCCCTGCTTCCCCACTCAGGGTTTCTGAGAGGCCTTGAGACCACCTACCTCGCTGACCAGCACGAGGGTCCCAAGCCAGGGCTTCAGCGGGGAGCCCTCGGGGGCACCGTGCACAGAGCTCCTGCTGTGAAGCCAGAGCCACCCTGCCAGTGCTTCCAGCTGAGTGGCTCTGATACAACCTCACTCAGCCTTGCTGGGACTCTGTTTTCTCCCCTGAAACTGAAGTAAGTGGGAAAACTCATGACTGGTGTGAAGATCAAATGTCACAACAGCTGCAAAGTGTTGTGTATGCAGTAAGAGCTCAACAAATCATACATGAGACTTGGTTTTCGTCCAGAGCACAGACCGTGGTTTGTTCTTATTTATCACTCTAGCACCAGTGTTTGGTGATGGCTCATCCTACTCAGCAACATCTACCGTCCTTCCTTTCTAGGCACGTGGTAGAAATTCACCTTCTGATCCTCTGTGCTGCGCAGAGCCCTGTAACAACCATTGCCAGTTGTGAGCAGAAATGTGTGTGTGCCACTCCTGGGCTGAGCTCTCTTTCCCGCCAGCCCTGACATGCACAGGGCTCCAGGGGCACCCTCAGCCTTTGCCCCTGCGTCACCCAGGGAGCAGGGCCCTCTGCCAGCCTGGGCGAGACGTTCTGCAGAGGGAAGAGACCTTTGTCGTGTCAGCCACGCAGAGCTGGAGGCTGTCTGCTACCGCAGCCAGCTTACCCATTCTGATTGACACGGCAGTGCCTGTAACATAACGCGCCCAGAACATGCGTTCTTGCTGCATAAATGTAGAGAAGGAAGTACGGGACGGGGGAGACAAAGAAAAGGAAGGAAAGTAAGTGTCCAGAAAAGAGACAACAAATATATGACACAGGTCATATGACTCCTTCTTTGCCCTCCCAGGGCAGGCAGCAAAATTGGATCACTGTCTTCTCTCCTGAAGGGGACCTGCCTCTTCTCAGACGTGGCTTCAGACTTTCAAAATAATGCAGCCACTACCAACCATTTCCCATTGAGAAGAAAAAATAAAAGCCTATCTTCCCTCCCTGGCCTACTGCCACCAGCCTGCTCTGGAACAAGGCGGCGGGCAGGCGTCCCAGGACAGGAACGGTCTGGAAGGCCACAGGTCCTCAGGGAGTTGGAGAAGACGGGGAGAGGGTGGGGTCCAGGGCTGCCCCTGAGGGGAGTCAGGACAGCTGATTGGGCAAAGCCTGAACGTCCAGTGGGAGGCAGACAGTCTGGCCTCTGTGGGGCCGTACGTCTCTGCCACGCTACTCGGCTCCGCCACCATAGCACGGAGGCAGCCGTGCACACTGCATAAACGAAGGCGCCTAGCTATGTTCCAACAAGACTCCAGTCAGGGAAACGGGAGGCACACCAGACTGGCCGTGACCCTCAGTTTGCCGACCCCACCAAAACTAGCAAAACAGGGAGGCTCCCGCAGCAGTTCAGAATGGGTTGTGTCTGGACTGGCACTGTGGCCTGGGTCGCAGCCGGACAGGGCGGGAAGAATGAGGGAAAGAGATCAAGGAGGAAAGAGTAGGAGAGCTCGTGGAAGCAGCAGGGAAGACAGCCAAGGAGCAGATGGTGGCGCTCTGGGCCCCACCCCCAGCCCCTGGGCATGTCCTCTCCCAGACCCAGGGTCAGGCTCCTTCTTGGACGTGTGTCTGTCCTCGTGGGTGCGGAGTGGGTCTGGCGGATGCTGTCTCTTTCCAGCAGAGACAGATCTGGATTGATGGAAATGTTCTGCAGATGGGCCTTTTCACGTCCCCCGCACAGCTGCTCCCACTCTGCCCGTGTGTGCGTGACGCACCGCTCATATTCTCGATTACCGAGGCCTCCATTCACCAGCCCCCCACCTGCCGGGAGCCCCTCGCCAGGCCCCCGGGCACTCCTGAGACAGAGCTACTGCTGCTGGGAGAAGACACGCCTCTGCTGTCAGCTCGAGACCGGAGAGTGCTGTGATCTCTCCAAGCAGCAGCCGCCGTAAACTACTGACCACGTATCATTTCCCAGGAGCGTGGCGGCTCTGTGGACGAACAGCAAAAGCAGGGGATGCTTAAAGTTCAATATTTAGGATATTCCTAAATATCCTAAATAGTAGGATATTCCTGCAAATACACTCACATGGGAAGCCACTGCCTGCCCTGTTGCTAGAACTGCCCTTCTGCGGAGGGAAAATAGGGAGTCAAAGGGAAGGTTCCTGCTAATCACCGTAAGGGAAGAAAGTTGTAGCTTCCATTGGATTGTGAGGGTTGTTTGTGCTTTTTGTCTCTCTGCTGGGCATGACGACGTAGGAAGATATTTGACCACAACCCGTAACTACCTCCCTCTCACTGTCACAGGCTACAGCAGGAAACAGCAAAGGGGACGCTCCAAGCCAAATCTGCTGGCTCAGCACCACAGAGCTCTTCGGTCCAGCCCGGCTGGAAGGTCTTCACCCGGCGTTGACTGAACCGGGCTGGGCCGCCTGGTGCTGAGACTACCCCCTCTGACCGTGGTGGACATGGCCCAAGTGGCCTGAAGGAAAGCCTCTTCCATTCCTTTGCCCTGGGGTCCCACCCTGACCTTGTGTTCCAGTATTTTCTGAAGGAGAGAGCAAAGGGATGAGAGTCAGTGAGAGAGAATTCCTCCAAGGCAGGGTTTCTCCCTAAGGCCCCGAGTAGAGAACGTGGGCACTGCCCAGTTCCAGGCGGCCTTCCCGGCTCAAGTTGTCCTACACATGCGTGCACACACGCACACACACACACAAATCCTGGTCTACCACGGTCCCTGCTGTCACTTCTCTACTCCCTGTCACCTCCACCCCTCCACCCACATCTCTGAAATTACAGCTGGACCCAGACCACCCCGAGCGCAGGGGGTCGCTTCTCCTCCGTGTCTCTGCGCGCTCTGACCCTCGCCTTGTCTTTGCAGAGCAGGAAGGAGGGGAGGTGTATTAGTAAGGGTCCGCAGAGAAACAGAACCAGTAAAAGATTCATAGACATAAGAGGAGATTTATTGTAGGAACTGGCTCTCAGGATCATGGAGTCCAAGAAGTCCCACCATTTGCAAGCCAGTGACTGGGAAAGCCGCGGTGAATTCAGTCGGAGTCCCAGGAGCTCCAGTGCCCAGGGGCAGGAGAATGTGGCTATCCCTGCTCAGATTTGCAGGGAAAAGGCGCTCTTCCTCCTTCTTTTGTTCTACTGGGCCCTCAAGGGACTAGACGTGCCTGTCTGCCACGTTGGTGAGGGTGACCTGCTTTACTTTACCCAGCCTTCTGATTCAAATGCTGACCTCTTCTGGAAACACCCTCATAGACACACCCAGAAATAATGTTTTACCAGCTACCTAGGCATCCCTTAGCCCAGCCAAGTGACTCTTAGAATCAGCCATGATAGGAGGCGAAGAGAGAGGAGGCTTGAGAACCCTCCTGCTACCCCCTCCAGAGGTTGGTCCGTAGAGGAGGACGGAGAGCCAGAGCCCAGACTAAACAGTGCCCAAGAACCAGGAGACTCGGGTTCTTGTCCCGTCACTACCACTTGTGTGTTCTGTGACCTCAGACAAAGCTTCCCATCTTTACCCCAGTGCGGTCCCAGCGCAGAGCATGTGTTCCGTGAATGAATGATGGAGGTCTCACTAGTTATTATCTAGGACTCCAGCCAGCTCTGGAGTCCTACGATTCTACTAGGTTTGTGGCCTTTCAAATACACGATTTTCTCAGTTGGGTCCTTCTCAATGCAGACTCTGAGAAGATGAGGGCTCATCCACAAGTGACTCTTTAAGGAGTGCTCCCAGGAGACCAGCAGGGGAAAGAAGCTATGGCGTGGTGTCAGGCAAGTCCGAGCCTCAGCCTGACCGACAGGGTGCTCCGGAGAGCACATCATGACATTGCACCTCCATGCAAAAGAGCTGGGCTTTCACAGTCCTGGCCCACCGGTCACTGGCAGGCTGCCGGGGCAGGGGTAGGCGGGCAGGCGTGTGAACTCCCAGGCATTGTGGGTGTGCCACAAGTTGCCATAGCAACTGCAGGATGCAAGGGTGGTCCCTGAAAAAGGTGTGGGTAGTTCCCTTGGAGGCGACGCACACAGGATGGAAGGACTGCTCTGAAGGGATCTGGGTGGAGAACCAACAGATTCGGCTTGGAAACATGAAAATCAGAAATGGAAGCGTGGAACTTCTAGGCTGCAGTGAATGATGACTACCTCTTATGTGCCAGGTGGTATGGAGGCACTGAGGATATAATAGTGAGAGCAAAGGAACTTGTTCCTGTCCTCACTGAACTTCCCGTGAGAAACAGCACTGATCAAAGGGCTGGCCCAGCCTTGTGAGGTCACAGCAGCACTTGTGACAGGGGAGACACGAGTGTGCGGGGAGAACGCTGGAGGGGCAGGCGGGGAAGGGGGCGATGAGCCGCCCTTCGAGAGGAGAGACACGTGTTAAGGGCCACAGCTGCCATGGGTGGGGGAGGGGAAAGAGCTGCATTCCAGGCAGAGGGAACAGAATGTGCAAATTGCTTATGAAGTGAATTAACGAGCAGATGAATGAGTGAATGAGTGAATGTCACAAACAAAAATTCCAGTAATTTAATCAGTCAGGAAGAAAAATCACCAAAGGATACTCTAAAGAGATGGATTTGGGTAAGACAGGATGGCGGGGTGGCCCTTTGTGGAGCACCTTGTCCTAAGTAGGGTACACTTTATATATCATAGTTTTATTTACGTATCACCGCAACAAGAAATACTTCCCTCTTTTCAGAGAAGAATGAAACTGAAGCCAGAGAGGCTGGCTAACTTGCCCAAGGCCACACAGCTGCCAAGTGCAAGGGCTAGGACTCCAGTTCGGGTTCCCCATTCGCCAACGCCCCAGCCTCTCTGCGATTCCACATGGTGCGATCTGCTTCCTAAATCAAAGTATTGGTGACCACAGGGCACATTCTAAGCTGAGGTAGTGAATAAGCCGGTTCCGTCAACACCCATCTACTTCCAGGATGAACGTCTATAGTTCCATGTCGCCTCAGGTCCCTCGAGGGGACTCCTGAAATGACAGACACGGGAGGAGATGTTACCCATCAGCCCTGGGGCTGACGTGCAGGTAGCGTCCCTTGCTGACCCCTGCACTTCAGGGACTGGGAGCCCCACAGGTAGAAATAGCTCCGTGTGCTCTGCCCGTCAGCTTGGGCAGTGCCAGAGGACGGGCAGCTACAAGGCCTTTCCCCAAGAGTGCCCTGGGCAGGAGCACTCCGCTTCCTTCCTTGCCCCTCCTCCTTTGGGAGTGGGGTACAATAACTGGGGAGTGTAACTGGTACCCCAATCACTGAGCTGTGTGTGGACATGGAAAGGAACCTTTTCTGAAGCAAGAGGCTGTGCTGGAAGCTTCCATGGCTGTGGCTACACTGAGGCAGCCCTGCCCCTCCCACCCACCAGGCCCCACAGAAACCCGCAGGGCTGAGACCTCCCAGGGTTAGTTACAGGGACAAGGACACCGGCGTCTCCGTGGGCAACGCTGCCTTTCGGTTCAGGGAGCGCTGGCCCTCCCCCCTCCAGAACATTGCTGAGAACAGTCTCTCCTTCCCGTTCACTCACACCCCCCTGAAAGGGGCGGGGAGACCCACACAGTTGAAGGGAGCCTGATGTCCATTTGCTGAGCCGTGTTTTACTAGTGGGTGGCATCACTCGATAAAAAAGCAAGCCGCGCTGCATTTTCCTGCCAGCCATTCCTTCATTTCCAGGGTCCGGAGGAGAGGCCTGGCCTCCGCTGCCTGCGCCCACTCAGTGGTGCCACTTGTGTGCTGAGGGCTCAGTGGCTCAGGAGTTACAACCCTGGATCCCCTCGGACTCACCGGGGAGCCCTGCAGTTACCTGCGCTCTGGCCGCAGATCAATGGAAGCCGGAGGGATGGGGCCCCAGCGCCCGGAGTTCGCGAAGCCGCCCCATTGACGTGCAGCTCGGGGCAGTCAGAGCTGCTGAGGGGCGGTTTGGGCGAATACATTCGGGGTCTACTTGTCTCACTTTTGCCTATTTCTGTAGCGACACCTGAGCTCCCGGATCCTACAACTAGACTTGAGCTAGAGGAAGAAGTTTCCATTTTGGCCTTGAGCCTAAGCCAAGTTTTCCAAACCTGTTTTTGGCAGAACAGTGCAGTGAGGTGTGGGGGGTTTGCCAATGTATCAATAAAGCCATTCTCTCCCATCTGCTGTGGGACCCCCATGGGCCTGTGCGCCGTCCTGACCCTGGAGGACAAGGGCAGCGTGTGGGAGGCATGGGTGTCACACTCCCTGGCAAACAATGCCACTTTAAAAGTAGAATCGTTGATTTCAGTATATTTTGGCCCCTTCCACAAGTGACTTTAGGTGACTTACAACATAAACATAGAAAACAAATTGATGATAAAAATAGAAACAGAGTTTGGGCCAAGGAATTATAATGTCAAGTGGAAAGCAAGGCAACGAAAGAGAAGGGGAGAGGAACACATGTATACCGAGATTCTTCAACGTGCTGAGAGCCATCAGGCATTTAATAACATGTTTTAAATCTAAGAACTAGATATCATTCCCATTTTACAGATGATGAAACTGAGGCTCAGTAGATGTCCAAAGTCTTGCAACTGGTGACCTGAGATTCACATTCGGGCCAGCCTGTCTTCAGGGTCTCTGTCCCTAACGGCACCATGTGTCCTAGAGGTGGTTTAGCTCGGGGCTTTCTTTCAACCAGAGGGAAGAGGATGACGCAGCCAGACACACAAGTATTCATTATCAGCAAGGAGGAAGCACTCCAGTTCCCCAGGAAAAGTAATTTTTTTCCCCAAGCACTCAATTCAAGAAAGGCATCTCTCAAATGGAAGTGGGGAAGGCTTAACAGAGGAGCAGTGGGCAGGGTTTTGTGGCATAAATAAGAGCTCACCAGGTGGGCAGAGTGGGAGAAAATTCAGGAAAATGGAACAGCACATACAAAGACCTGGACAACTGTAGGAAAACATCTGGTGTTGGAAGCTACGAGCAGGCCAGGATTTGTGGAGCACACAGTGGGGTGGACTATTTTAATAACGTTTTAAAGCTTAGTCAAGTTGGAAAGCCAAAGAGAAGTGAACAGAAAACTTAATTTAAAGAGGTGGGATAAAATCTTATTAAGGTGGCTCCGCTGATTTGGAACATGCAGAAATTCAGAGAGGAAAAGGAAGTCTCTGCAGAGCTGACTTATAATGCAAGCAAGATTGGAGGCAGCAGTTCAAAACCACACAAAATACCAACAGGTTTTTCAATATTCAGGAGTACTTGGTCACATAGCAACAAAGATATGCTAATGACAAGCACTTAACATATTCATTAAAATAGGTCCCTGCGGTACTTTTCCTGTCTACACCTTATTAGTCTTTCTACTTTCTGCACGATGCTGATGCACGTCGCTCTGCCTCACTTGCCTTGCTTCTGTACAAATAACCACCTTGCATCCTTAATTAAAATGATACTCATCTCATGCTCTGCCTTTAGCTGGACTTGTGGTTGAGAAGGGCAGCCTCGGCCACCAATCTCCTTTATAATGTCCCGCAAAGGGTCTCTGTAAGGCCCAGGATTCCCGCGAGATGAATATCCAGACACAAAACCTGGGACTGACTCACGGCTCATCAGAAATCTCATTACTCCCAGTGCAGACCTGGAGGGTGTGGACAAAGTGGAAATTGTCAGAGTGGGTTAGGCTGATTTTCCCTTTCACTGCGCCTCACACAGAAGCGCATAATCAGGAGGGAAAGGCAGGATCAGCCACCTCTGTATAAACACTGTGCACGGCTGGGATTTTAAACCAGCCTGACACCGAGATCTGCCATTGTGTCTCTCAAACAGCCAGTGCCAACTAAATGCGAAGTGAGGACGGGCTGTCTGGGCGGCACGGGCCAAGCCCCCGGGCCTTTGTGCCCGTCAGCCCCTGTGCTTGGTGCCCCCTCCCTCCTCTCTTCTGCCTTTTGAACCCCTGCCTCTTCAGGACAGAGCATGACAGGGTGACCCCACGGCCACCAAGATTAAATTGGACCACGTGGCTGAATATGCTGGGTCTGTTTCTGCCCTCCACTCCTGCCAGACAGACCCTGCCCCAGGGCTGAAGCTTAAGAGCCTCCTCCCACTTGCACTTCAGGGCCCAAGTCAAATATGCATTCCTTCAGAAAGTATTTATTGAACACGTGGCCAACAATCCGAAGAAAAGTATCTGTACTATTGGGAATCAAAGGCATGTGCATTAAAACAACTAGAAGGTACCATCTCCCCCCATCACATTAGCAAATTAGCTGGCGAGAAGGTGGTGAAGGAGGCGTTCCCACAGATTGCTTGTCCAGTGGTATAAATTCTGAAATGTGTCTTCAATGTATGTTTCAAGACTTTCAGATCCAGTGTGTTGACTGACTCCTAGGGAATTACATTCTCAGCAACTAATCAGGGATGCAAAGTTTGACAATAATTATAGCTAACTTTGAGAATCATCCATTGTTGGGCACCAGCCCCTCCCTTTACAAGCTGGTTGACCTCACGCTGTTAGTTTGAAATGAACCGTTAAAAGAGTATTTACACCACAAAAATCAGCAAATGCTACAAATCAGGGCCTGTTCCTCCCCTAGCCCGGCCCCACCCCAGAAGAGCTGGTTGTTGAACGTTTACCAGCACATCATTGCTTCTAATCCCAACACTGCCTCATGTTAGCTATGTGTCTTGCACAAATAACTTAACCCACGAGTCCTCAGATTCTCCACTGTAAACTGGAGATAATAGCAGCCACCTTGCAAGATAGTTCTGAGGATTAATCATGATAAAATACGAAGAGAGCTGTGCACCACAGGTGATCATTAGATGGTGCTGTTACTGCTATTATTGCATAGGTGTGGGATGAACTTAACAAATCCCATGGACCAAAGAGAGTTCTAGTTTCAGAAAGACATGTGGGAAAACATGAGGAGCAGTTAGAAAACTGGGTACAAGAAGGTGTCATGCTGCAGCAGCAGAGCACCCCAAAGAGCCCACAGGTCTGAAGAGTCCTGGCTCTTCCACATGACCTTGGCAAATCCCACGGCCCCCTGATAGACTGTGGGATCCTCCATTCACCTGCAGGAACTGCTTGGCACAGCAGAGCCAACGTCTTCCCTGGGCCCTGTCTCTGCACAGCCTGTCCTCTGGCTCCTCATGCAGCCCTCTGCGTGGCTCGGTGCCGGCCCACTGAGTGTCAGGGTGCAGCTGAGCACAGCCTGTGACCCACACTCACAGCCCCAACCCATGCCACTTGCAAAGAAAATGTTGGAGATCTGGCATCTTTAAAGCACACGATGAAGTTACCATGACGCTACGAATGCTGGAATTGTAAGGACAAGACAGCATCACCTCTTACCCCTTTTATTGCGGAAGTCGCCATGGTGATGGGAGCATCCCAGGAGACTGAAGAAGACCTTACTGACTGGACTCGGGAAGACTCCCAGGAGCACCCTCCATCTCTGTGTGTCGGGGATGGCCCAGGACATCATTTGCTCCCCAGGGGATGGTGGATGTTTGAGATCTCTATAATTAGTTAACTTTCCCCAGGACCCCAAAGCACCATGACTACTCAAGTTGGAGGGAAGAGAGCAGAGAAGCATAGGCACCTGTCAGGTAGCGTCTGTCCGCTCTCACCTGTAAGCTCTGGAAAGACAGGGTGGTTCTGCCACCAGGGTCGAGTACAGCACCTGGCACGTTGGAGGCCCTTAACAGCACCTGGTGAATGAATCTACTGAACATCAGATCATGGGGAGACAGATGAGTAAGGCCTGGTTCTCTTCCCCAAGCAGCTCGCTGCCAGCGGAGGAAGCGGACACATCAGCAGATGAATGCAACAGAGCCTCCTTGTACCATAGCAGGGTCCAGGAGAAGGCACCACCAGGCGCGGGTGGTGGCATGAGGTGGTGGCATGCACCCCGAGGAGGCACGAGGCAGGAGGTGACAGCTGGACTAGCATTCCAAGAGGGCAGGAGCCACACTGCGTCTCTTATCTCTGTACTCTTAGAAATTAGGACGGTGCCCGGTACCCAAGAAGAGCCCAGTAAACATCTGCTTCATGAACAGATTCCCGTGGGAGGATGAGCAGAAGTTCTCACAGTGAGCACAGAAGAGACCGTGCTCCAGGAAGACGGCACAGCAAGTGCCTGGCTCGCAGAGATGAGAGCAGCAAGATGCATTACGGATACCACGAATCAGTGGTTCCACGGACGGAACAAAATCGGGTCCAAAGACAGCAGCAGGCGTGGGTGTCAGGCGTGAGACTGGACGTGGCGTTAGAGTCCAGGTCATGGGAAAACACTTGTTCTGTGTGCATTGCAGAGCCACCGTGCTGCTTTCCGCAGAGGAGTAGCAGGCGCAGATTTACACTTTGATGAGATCTGCCCTGTGGAGGGCAGGCTGGGGATGGGCAGCTGTGGCGGACGTTGAAATGCCAGTCAGGAGGCTGTGACAGCGGTCAAGGCCAGCGATGGGGACATTGATGGGAGTGACGCTGCTCGGCCGCTGGCAATTGTTCATCAAGGGCTTGTTCCTTTGCCAAAGGCTCCCCTGGGGGTTTCCAGCCTCTGTCCTCCTCCAATTTCTTTCCCTGCCCTCCTGCTTCAGCCAGAGCAGCTCTGCCTTTAAATACTTATGTAGTTTTATTTTAATGAAAAATCTCAATGCTTAAAATTTAGCCACTGATCTAAGTGGTTCTTTCTTGGCTTAGAATGGCATGTAAACAGCTGTGCATTGACTCATTCCATTGCCACTCAAAGAAGGTTCTAGAAACCTACACCTGCTCTGAGAGCTATTTAAATGGACTCTAGGTATCTTTCTCATCCTATCCTGCCAGGCATGCTCACAGTTTTTTAGGTATTAGAGGACATAATTCTATTGCACATTTAATAGACTAGAGTATAGGCTGGGCATGGTGGCACATGCCTGTAGTCACAGCTACTCAGAAGGCTGAGGCAGGAAGATCACTTGAGCCCAGGACTTTGAGGTTGCTGTGAGCCACAATGACATCAGTGCACTCTAGCCCAGGCGACAGAGCGAGACTCTGTCTCAAAAAAAAAAAAAAAGACTATCGTATAATATAAACAACTTTAATATGCATTTAGAAATCAAAAAATGTGTTTGACTTGCATTATTGCAATATTTGCTTTACTGCTGTGGTCTGGAACTGAACCTGTGGCATCTCCGAGGTGGGCCTGTAATGCCAATACCAATGCAGACCCTTTATGGGGTGGTTACCAATGTCCAAGACCGTGTGGGTGCCTGTTATGTATCACCCTGCTTAATCCGTAGAACAACACTACGACATCCTTACCCTTTTGTTCCCATTTTACAAATAAGCAGCCTGAGATGCACGAGGGCAAATCAGCTTCTCTCAAGGCCTCCGCAGTAGTCAGCTCAGGCTGACATACAGAGAATCAGACAGGCGGCCTTAAACAACAGAACTTTACTTCTCACAGTTCTGGAGGCTGAAAGTCCGTGGTGAGGGTGCCGGCACAGTGGGGTTCTGGTGAGGGCTCTCTTCCTGCCTTGCAGACGGCAACCTTCTTGCTGTGAGCTCTTTCTTTCTCTCTTCCTCTTCTTACAAGGCCACAGTCCTATAAGATTAGCATGCCACCCTTATGACTTCATTTAGCTGTAATTACCTCTTAAAGTCCCTATCTCCAGTTGCATTGGGAGGTAGGGCTCCAACATGTGAATCTGGAGCTGGGGGACACAATTTGGTCATAGCAGCCTCTTAGCTGGCCAGACGCAGAGCTGGGATTAGAACCCAGGAAGTCAGACCTTCAACTCCCCACCCCACCAGGGCTCCCAATAACAAGCCTCCCTCACTCTCTGGGATGTGATTTTTCTTTCTCTTTCTCCTCTGCCTTGGTTGTCTTAAGCCCAAGAGAGTTAAACAGCTTTTCATTAGAACAGGTGAAAATATTGCACTTGACAATTCAACTCGGATCACCACAGGCTTGGGAGCACAAATCATTCATTCTTTAGAGGCAAAATTGTCATGAAAGCTAATCAATGCAGGGCCTTAGCCTGTGCCAGTTACAGAGCATGTCAGCAAAAAAGAATAATGAGAAGGTGTGCAGTCAGGATTTCCAAGGCTACAATAATTCACCCTCCATGTAATGAGATGAAACGCTGACATATAATTAATATAAAGTGGTGGTGTCCTTTTGAACCCTACAGATGGTGCACCCCAGCAGGTGAGAGAAGCAGCCAAACAGAAGCCCGGGTGGGGGAGGGATATAGCAGGGAGGGTGGGCTGCAGCAGGCTCAGCAGGGAAGGGCCAGGCCCCATCACAGCAGCTGTGGGAGAGGGGGGACAAGTGTGGGCCACGAAGCCAGACAGCCTGGTTTCTAGCCCCATGTCCTCCACTTACTAGTGGCATGACTCAGTTGCCCCATCTGTGAAATGGGACCAATAATAGTAAGATAACAGCAGGAAATTAATGAGGCTGTTAGGAGCATCAGAGAAATTCAGAGAGACACATATAAAGTATCCAGTAAATGTCAGAGGTCATTTCCTGATAAGAACTGAAAACATCAGGGCACGGCAGGATGGTCTTGAGTCTGAATCGAGAGTCACCGGGCAATGAGCTGCCTGGAGCCCTGCTTTCCCTTCCTGAGACACGGGCAGAGTTGACACGAAGACTCCTGGACAAGGATGTAGTGTGGGGGTAGCAGGTACCGACCATGCGGCTAGAACAGACTCCACCCGTCTGCTTCTGGAAACAGCTCTGAATGTCCCCCTGGAGAGCCCTTTCCCCCACTCTCTGCTCATGAGACACAGTGGGGCAACCTCCTGCCCCTCCTCCACTGTGCCAGGGATGGGCACGTGACCCGTGACCTTCAGCCTCTGGGGGCTGTTCAGCTAGTAGGAGAAACTAGATCTACCAGGGGTCAACATGAGTTATGGCTCTGAAAATAAAGCTAATACAGGGAAAGAAGGGGAAACAGAGGGAGAGACCAAAGTCAGCTCTAACTCTACAGTTTTTAGTTATAAAAGCCAAAAAAATTCCCTTTTGTGCTTAAGCAAATGTGTTTCTCTTCCCTATAACTAAGTAAATCCTGACCCATACAGTATATAAAGTGCTCGGCACTGACCAAGGAATGATGGCCTTTCTCTTTTAACCTGTAGCTTGAAGGACCATTATTTATCTCTGTCTATCTACCTATTAATGTCACTATCTATCTATAATCTAGCATCTATATCAAATCCATCATTTGTCTATCATTTATGTATCTATAATCTACTCACCTTTTCATCCATTATCATACATATACATACGTACATATATAACCTCTTAAAGTGAACAAAATTTTTATTTACAGAAAATATACTTTCATATATTTTCTTTTCAGTTAATTCTTGAAACAGTCACAAATATGGCATTATTATGTCCATTAACAAGTGAGAAATTGAGGCTCAAAGAGTTTGGGAAGTGACTACAAAATGCAGCAATAGATTCATTCCCTTCTTGTTTACGATGGAAATATAATGCCAATAGAAGCCAACACTTGCACAGAATTTTCTTATTTACAGCCCTTTCATGTAACCAACAGGTATTTGCCATTAATCTGTTGGTATCTTAGAGAACATGAACAGAGCATCAAAAAACAGTGCCCAACAAGTGGATGCTCCAACATAATCTTTCTCCTTTAACAAACAAACCCAGTTATGCACCTGATCCTGCTGGTCCACTCTAAGGAGACTCTTCTGAACCTATTTAGGCTCAGAGATATTCATCTAAGTAGTATTTACATTGTCAAAATAATTAGAAACAGCCCCAAGTAACCTATAAGACAGGATAAGGGTTTGATGGTTTATGTACTTTGCCAAAGTGGACTATTATGTAGCCATTAAAAATGATAGACAAAGAGTTTGCAATAATAAGGAGACAGGGCCCCTTACCACACTATTAATTTGAAAAAGCAGAAGACAAAATCATTGTGCCTGGTTTTTATATCAATAACACATACAGTCATATGTCATTAATATAAAAAATGTAAGAAAAGGAGTACAAAAAGAACTAAAATGTAATCTGGGCATGATTTGATTCTGGACAATTGATGCTTTCTTATGTATTTTATTTTCTATATTTTCCGATGAACATATGTTGCTTTTCCAATTAGAAATTTACTTTTTAAAAATTGTCTTGCATAGCAATCTAAACACAAAGGGGTGTATTTCTCCCAAACAACTGAAGTGTTTTCCTCTGCAGTCCCCACCCCCGGGGTGCAGACCAGCACTGGTCCACGGCCTGTTAGGAACCGGGCCACACAGCGGGAGGTGAGCAGCGGGCGAGTGAGTGAGGCTTCATCTGTATTTACAGCCACCCCCCAACTCCCCTCCCGCATCCATGGAAAAATTGTCTTCCATAGAACTGGTGCCTGGTGCCAAAAAGGTTGGGGACCGCTGGTTGAGATCACTGCCCAGAGACATGAAAAACTTTCAGCTGTTACTCAGACTGGGATGTACGACATCCAGTTTGCTTTTTCCCATGGAAATGCCTGAGTCTGTGCATCTGCCACACACACCTTGATTTTCTCCAACAGGACAATCGTATTCCTCCTGTTCCCCTATCACCCAGTGTTCACAGTGCTTCTAAGTATGAAGAGACAGGATCAGAGTGACAGGAAGGAACCTGGGCAAAGACGGACGTCCCCCGCCAGGGTCGCTGCTGTCACTCTCAAGATAAACAGTCAGCTGAGCTGCTGAATGGAACAGTTGAAATTTGTTTCCTAAAGTGGCCTATCCTCTCCCCTTCAACAAAATCCAGCTGAGGACACATTGGCAAGTGCCTCCAGTGTGTCTGGCACTGTGTTAGGCCCCAGAAACAGAGACCTGAGTTCCAAGCAGCAAGTGATTTCCTAGTGAGGACAGATGAGTAACCTGATAATCTGGGTTCACTGTGGTAAAGGCTGCTTGGGTCAAGTGCGTGGCGCGGCAGAGATCGTGAGGTGCACTCACCAGGCCAGCAAAGGCTCCTGGCCCCAGGGCTTCCCAAGCCGGGTGCCCGGAATGCACAGGAGCTGGTGAGGGGACACTGGTGCTAGTGGAGACGGGAGAGTGTCAGGAAGAGGAGATGCCACGTGCAAGGGGACAGAGGCAGGGGTGTTCTAGGGTGCAAATTTAAAGTGGAGTAATAGCCAAGGATGGAAAGGAGAGAAAGTTCTGGCACATGAGTCACGGCAGGCCTCGTGGGCTGCATTCAGAACTCAGAATTTAGCGTGTCCATGCTGGGCAGCTATCTTGAGTGGAATAAAACATGGGTCCCAAGTGGCCCTTCTTGCCATCAGCTCTGTGGGTGCGATTTTCCAAAACGCTGAACTCCTTTAGCAGGCTCTATTTGGCATTCTCCTAAAACATTCCACACAGCTTCTCAAATATACAAAACCCTCTCTTCTGAATCCATTTCAACTCTGATTCATCAGATAAGAGCACGGAATTAAAATGAAGCACATCCTTGAAGATTCATCAGAAAATGTACTCTACGACACACTTAAGAATATCTGAACCCAGAAAATGTCATTCCTTTCCCTTTGCAGCACAGATGATTCCTCCCAGCACTTGGCTGCACACTGGGGGGCCACGGGAGTCTCGAACAGACGCACTCACCACAGGTTGACCAGGAAGGGGTGCTCCAGCCCCTGCATGATCTGCAGTTCCCTGAAGACGTTCCGCACTTCATCCCTCTCGATGCACTTCTGCTTGTTCATGTACTTCATTGCATACATCTTCTTAGTGTCTCGCTTCTGCACGATGCACACCTGAGCGACAGCAAAGGGGAGAACATTCAGGCCAGCAATTAAAAAGGAAGGAGAAGAAAAGTCAATCCCCCGCCGATCTCTAGTCCTGGACTCAAGTCTCTGTTCTGAAAACTTGCTAGCAAAGCAGCTCTGGCTGAGTTAGCGCCACAACCTCTACATCTGTGAAATGGAGAACTGGGCCAAATTCATCCGCTCACTAAATACTTACACTAGGACTGGCCACATCCTGAGTGTGGAAAAGGAGCTGCAGACGCATGAGATGGGAGGAGCAGCCCTGCCCACAGGCTCACAGGTGAGGAGCCAGCAAGATGCACCAGAGACCAGGCCCCTGAGGGTGTGCGATGCAGTGTGCCACAGACCCCCTCTGCCCACTGAATGTCCTCCCCCTTCCCACTTCAGCACACACCTGCCTGACCTCCAGCCACCAGCCGGGTGTCACTTTGCCTGAGGCCTCCTCTTACAGGTAGCCCCCTTTACTGCCCATACAGCAGAGCAGCAGAGCCAGGGAATTAGTGTCCACAGGAGCGGCGCTTGGCCCATGATGGATAGAAACGGGGTGTCAGTACCCCAGCCCTGCCCGGTGGGTGGCATAGGTCTGAGGCTGCAGCTCCACGCTGGCTCCCAGAGGGTGGCTACGTGGGGCTGGATGGCACACCCTTCCCGCTGTCTTCCTTCCTATCCTTCCCCGACTCACTTCCCCACTCACGTGCTTGTGTTTTCTTTACCTCTCCAGGTCCCTGTGCTCAAACCCTGGCGTTGGAGCCTGCTTTTGGGGAAACCCAGGCTCAGGCACACGGCCTCTGGGGGAGCGCGGAGAGGTTGTAACAGTGGGGACAGCAGTCTACTGAGCACTTTACTGCAGGCCGGGCACTGAGCAAATCATCTCCTTCGTTATCTCACTTCATCCCTGCAAGAACTTTCTGCATAAAGTGCAAGGAGGCTATAGCCCTGAGTCCTAATTAACTTGCCCAGAGTTCAAGGAGCCGCTACGGGGCAGGCAGGCAGGACTCGGCGCGCATGGGTCCGACTTCTGAGCGACTCTCTTACCGGGGGCAGCAGGGTGGGGGGTGGGGGGAAATGGCTTTCCCCGGGAATCCGGGAATCCGTGCCAGAGGGAGCAACCTTCCCGCCCTAAAGGATGGGCAGACAAGACGGCAAGGCCAGAGGACGAGGCTTCTGGGGGAGGGAACGTCACGAAAGAGGACACGAGCCTGAGAAGGCGCCGTGAGTAGTACGATATGGTGGGAAAAAGTCACCACGGCTGACCTGCGCCGTGTGACGTGGACAGTCGACAAGGATTGCATGATCCATTTGTCCCAACAGTCCCTCGGGCTGCCATAACAAAGTGTCACAAGTTGGGTGAGTGGCTTAAACAGCAAACGTGCCACCTCACAGTCCTGGAGGCTGGAATCCAATCGCGGCGTCAGCAGGGCCACGCTCCCTCTGATGGCCCTGGGGAGGTCCCGCTGCCCTTTCTGGCCTCGGTGGCTGCCAGCAGTGCCTGGTTCTTCGCGGCCTGCAGCTGTAGCACTTCAGTCCCTGCCTCCACTGCCGCGTGGCCTCCTCCCCGTGTCTGTGTCATTGATTCAAATTTTCACCTTATAAGGACACCGTTTACCGTGGATTCAGGGCCCACCTGACTCCAGCATGACCTCATCTTATCTAATTACATCTGTGATGACCCTACTTCCAAATGAGGTCACATTCTGAGGTTCCAGGAGGCTGTGGATCTGCTGGTGGTGGAGGGGGAGACACTGTTCAACCTAGGGCAGCCACTGTTACTACCTTGTACAGATAGAGGACAGCAAGGCCCAGGAAGCTTCCAGGCCTTTCTCAGGGCTCTCAAGCCTCAAACCCAGGCCCTGTGCCTCTCAGCTGTCACTTTTCCCCCACAACGTGGAGTCCTTGAAAAAGAGACACGTTGGAACAATCCAGCAATGAGGCAGTGGGCCCGGTTTTGTCCTGACGTCACAGGTGCTCCTCTGTTGGAAACTGGACCCCTCTCAGCTCCGTCACGCTGTGAACTACGCAAGGCGGATCCGGGCTGTGGGGAAGAGCCTGGATTCTGACTCCGGCTCTGCTCTTGCTGCAGTCCGGGCCTGAGTCTCAGCACCTGTCTGAGCTGCGTCAGCAAAGCTACCTGCACCCCTGGCGTGAAACTAACGAGATCGAGGAGGCAGGAGTGCCTGGAAATACCAGGGGTGGGGGGACAATAAATGTCATCTGAATCTCAATGTATTAAATAATGCACTTTTCAAAACCGCCACCAAGATGTTTTTCTACACAGTGAAATCAATAGCATGAGGCTGACGGCCCGTGGAACTTCCATTCCCAGTGAACTTGAAAATACAAAATGTGCAGAGGCAAAGGTGCGATGGCCAAGGGTAGCTTGGGGAACCGGCTTTGTGGGAGTCTGAGCAGAGAGTCTGGAGCCCTGGGCACAGGCCCCGAGCCCCACGTCTGAAGGCAGACATGCCCTGGGAGGATAATGCCACTCATTAGAGTTTCTCAGCTCTCTCGCTTCTCATTTGCCTGCTCGGAAGGGACGCTCAGCGGGCACTGCCTCTGGGGCGGGCCCGTGGCAGCCACAGCAGCACCTGGGAAAGCCCGGGCTGGGCCGAGAGCGCGCACCGTCCCCGGGGCCTCGTCTGTTCCGATAAAGACATCCCCGGCTCTCCTGGGCTTGGACAGACAAAGGTGCTGAGGGATGGCTCTCACCTCAGCTCAGGGACAGTTTAGGAATTATTATACAAGAGATGCTCCAAAATCAAATTAGAATTCTGGCCTTCAAAGTAGAGCTAATGATTTCAATAGAGCTTGGAAGTTTGACTTTTCTTTTCTTTCTTTTTTTTTTTTTGTGTGTCCATTCTTTTTTTTTCTTTTTTTATTTATTTTTTTTAATTTCAGCTTATGATGGGGGTACAAAAGTTCAGGTTATATATATTGCCCATCCCCCCCATCCCCCCGAGTCAGAGCTTCAAGCGTGTCCATTCCCCAGACAGTGCACATCGCACTCATCATGTAGGTATGCACCCATCCCCTCCCCCACCCCCCTTAAGAACAAGAAGGCGGTCGGCACAGGATGTCGGATATAGCTTGGAAGTTTAGATTTATAAGTAAAAGAAGAGAGACCAAGGGACAGGGGTCTTGGTCAGCTCAATGCGGGGCCCTGAGTGTGGCTGGGGTCCCTTGATCATCTGGGCCTGGGCTCCCTCCTCGGTAAACTGAGGGCTGGGCCCCAGTGCTCTCTAAGGCATCTCAGAAACACCGTTTCTCAGGGACACGTGCTAAGAAGGCTGGACCCAGGGTCAGGCGAGCTGAGCGCTGATCCCGGCCCTCTTGTAGACTCTGGGGACTGCTCTGCACAAAACCCTGTGCTCCAGTGCACTGAATGGAGAGAAGCGTCTGCCAGGAAGTCAGAAACAGAGTTTGAGCTCAGGGGCCACTCTGACGAGGACTTAAACTCCAGCTCTTTGCTGTGTGATCATGGGCAAGTCACTCACCCTCTCTGAGCCTCGGTCTGCTCATCAGTGCTCCTGCTGTTCACCATGTGAGCACACAGTGAGAAGTCAGCAGTCTGCCACCTGGCAGAGGCCCACACCAGAACCCAACCATGCTGGCACCTTGATCTGGGACTTGCAGCCTCCAGAACAGTGATCAATAAATATTTGCTGTATAAGCCACCCAGTCTGTGGCATTTTTGTTATAGCAGCTGAACGTACTAACGCAGTGCCCTTATTTGGACAAGGGTCTTTGCAATTGTAATTAAGTTAAGGGTCTCAAGGTGAGATCATCCTGGATTAGAGTGGACCCTAAATCAAATGACAAGCGTCCTCAGAAGAGAAGAGAAGGGGGAAGACACGAGGAGAAGGCCATGTGGTGACTGATGCAGAGACGGGAGGGTCGCAGCCGCAGAGCAAGCAGCACCAAGGCCGCCTGCACCCACCAGACGCGTAATGAGAGGCTCGGGGTGGATCCGCCTGCAGAGTCTCTAGAAGGAATCCACCCTGCCCACGCCTGGGTTTTAGACTTCTGGCCTCCAGAACTGTAAGGTAATAGATTTCTGTTGTTTGAAGCCACCCAGTTTGCGCTAATTTGTTACAGGATTCCCTGGGAAACCAGTGCAGTCCAGAACCATGCCCTGCGGCGCCCCCCTATGGCTGAGCAGCTCGGCCAAGTGCCCGACGGTCCTGACTCTGCTCCACTGCGGAGTGGGTCTGCAGTCAGGGCTCCACGGCTTGGGGTGGAAAGAGCCCGGCAGAGCATGTGGCCCACGCAGGGGACCGCTACACACGGGCTGGCGGAGTGATGGGCGCACTGACGCTTTGAACCCGCCCCTGCGCCCCTGGCGAAGTGTCCTCTCTGAGTCCCTGCAACTGCAGTGATTTCTGGATTTTAGAGTTTAGTGCTTGAAATTTCAGTGACAGGAAGAATTCACTGCAGTAGCTTCCTAACTGGCCACCCCCACCTCTACTGTGATCTCTGCAAATGTCTTTCTGCCTGGTAGAAACCTCTGGAAAAGCAAAGACTTAAAGCCTGCAGGGGTGTTCTTTTGCCTTCAAAAAAAGTTGAAGGTCAGTATCCTGGCATTGAAAGCCCTCCATGCCTATGTCACCCCAAATACACGCATGTGCACGCGTGCACACATCCCCCCGCTTTGCTACGACTACCTCAAACTCTTTAGAATTTCTCTGAAGAATTTCTCCGCCAACCCCCTCCTGCCCTTGTCACCTCCTCCCCTGCCCCAGTGCTCCCCAGTCTGGCCCTCCCAGCCTGGCCAGCTCCGTCTCTGCCTGGGCTTTTCTTCTTCAGGGAGTTTCCCTTGGAAGCTGCTCCCCCGGGCGGCCAGAGGCCCCGTGTCTATGCTATGCGCACTGCATTGTCAACCCCGGACATTCTCTCACAGGCAGACCCCAGGCACCCTGAAGGCAGAGGTCATGCCTACCCGGTTCCCTGTTCAGGGGTTCATCCGTGTGAACTTGTCACCTTCTCTCCTGACCCCCAGACTAGTCCATTTCACATCCTGTGCTTGGACCGTCCTGCCTGCGGCCTTCCCCATCTTACTCCTTGCTGGGAACACCACCTCCTGGCCTCACGGTTTCCCTGGCCCTGACCTCCAAGGCCGAGTCCCCGAAGGAGCTGAATCTCATTCTCGACTGGGTCTGCCATGTCCCACGTGGCCCCCAGCAGGTCAGCGGGCCTCGGTGCCTCCACAGGTACAGCGTGGGAGGACAGGCTTTGCTACTCCCCACCGGAAATCCATGGCAACCATGTGATTGAGGGAATCTGCCGAAGTAGCATTTTGGCCTCCTGAGCTCCCGACAGGTGTTCTAGAGGGAAGCTGAGCACTTGTCACCAATGGCCGACTCTGCCCAGGACCTGGGCGCCTCCAGAATGGAAGAGCCAGGTCTCAAGGGACACCAGGGCTCCTTAGCAGGGTGGCTCAGGGCCCTTCTCCAGAGGAAATCACAGTTACTGAGGTGAAAACAAGCAATGTGGCCAAAGCCACCCAAGCTGCTAACAGGCAAGCACCCAATTAGCATTCCTCATCAGTCTAATTCAGTTAGGGCCTGATGTCATCATTATTAACGACAACCGAGTGGGACAAATACATAAGCGCCAGCTAGCGTGGATTTCAGTTGATTTGCTGTAAGAAAGGCGTGTGTCAAGCACCCCGAGCATCAGAAACTCGGGAACGGATCCCAAGTCAGCAGAGAAGGCGGCAGAGATCCTACAACTCGCTGCGCCCGGTGGGCACAGTCCTGACTTGCCCGGCTATTCAAGGCACTAGCACGTCAGTTCTGCAGCACACCCGAAGGTCCCGGGACGGCCCTGGAAACTCGTGCTTTTACAATACGCCCCGGGGAAGGCCATTGTGTAGCCAAGGTTGAGAATGACTTTGCTGGAATCTTCAAAAAGGTCCTTCTTGGCTGCATCTTCCCCGTGACCTTTAGGATCGGGACCCAAATCCCTGGTTGGCAACTCAGGCGACTCAGGCTCTGGAAGGACAGATGACCACAGTGCAGAGAGGCCAGAGCTGTGCTGGGACCCTGGGCTGTGAGGGTGCAAAGGCTCGAGCTGCCTCTACAGGGTGAGCCTGCACCGCTCCCAACCCTCCAGCCCGCGGGGCAGCTGCGCTCGGACCCACTGTCCACTGGCCTCGGGGCTGATCCTCCTCCGCGCCTGCCCCTCACCCCCAGCTTGACTGGCCTTAGCAAATAATGAATAAACAGCGACATTAAAGGACAGCGTTTATGCTTGTAGGAGGAAGAGTCCGAAAAACAACCAATTTAGGGAAAGAAAGAAAGAAAATCAGAATGAAATGTAGTCACCAAAGAGAGTGCTCATGCTGGCTGCTATTGCTCAGTCAGCTGAAGGAAGCCTGTCCTTGGTGGATGACGCTTTTAACCACTCAGGACGCACCCTCCCCTTCCTCTCCTATAACAGGACAGTCTTCCTCAGGGAGGCAAGGTGATCTGCTCTACACACACCTGCAGCCAGGGTGGCCACGGTTCTAGCCAGGGACATGTTAGTCTGCTGGAAGTTCCTAGAAAAAGTCTTGCCTTCTGCGTAAAGGGGAATAGCTATAGGTGGTATTATCTTTCTCTTTCCATCCTTCTTGTCCTCCCCATCCCGAACATGGATGTAATGTCTTGAGCTACAGCAGCCCCTTGTGACCACGAGGCCCGGAGAATCTCAGAGGTGCTGAACCTGATGTCATGGGGCCTCCTCCCTTCAGATTTCTTGGTATGTGAGAAAAATGAATGCTTCTTTGTTCAAGGCACCATAAGGCAGGTTTTCTGTTCCTCGATACTGACTGAGTACATCTCAACTGAAACACAAACTCTAGGATGACTTTTCACCGAATATAAAACCCACATGGGCTGTGATAAATGGTGGCCTCACTGAGGGGTCAAAATTTGATCTCAAGAAAAATACTTATTTGGATGAATATTTCACTCAATAAACATTTATTAAGTGCCTGCCATGGGCCTAGTACCATGCTAGCCTTGAAGATCTTGCACTCCCCTAGGAACCCAAAAGTTAATGGGATAATCAGGTAATACACAAGGGGAAAAGGCAAAGTCCCCACTGTGGATCCTCAGGCCCCAGGTGGCCTGAGCCCAATTGCCCTCCCACTCCCCACACCGGCCTCTGTGCCACCCTTGTGACTGTCATGCTTTTCCCAGGCGTCCACAGGTCTTGGGTCCTGGCCAAGGAGGGCTCGGGAGGCCATTCTATTAATGCCACTGTTCACACCCACACACTGATCCCCTCTGGAGTCACTACAAGAAATTGCATGTGGGGGCTCAAGGGCCCCAGGACCACCCCTGATGCCTTGAACACCTCAGTGTCCTCTGGGGTGAAGGGAGGTTGGACGCACTCTGCAGATGTGGAAAGGCCTGGGAATGCAGGTCTGCTGCACAGAACGAGACGTCGCTAGAACATACCGAGCAATGCAGATGAGCAACGGAGTCCGCCCAGCTGGTCATTAAGGAAGCACTGGCTCCGCTGATGCCTGGAAGCCATTCGTGAGCGAGCCTGCAGCTCCGAGACGGCCAGCTCTCAAGAAAGTGATCCCCAGGGGCTGGACAACTCCTCCCAAGTATGCCTCAAGCCAAATGCAAACTAATTGATATGAAATGAATAAATATTTCATTAAAAAGAAATGGGTTCCATCCTTCATAAAATGCATGAACAACGAAGGCTACTAGTAAATGCATCATATTCAAGAATTCTAAAAATGATTCTGACAAAAGAAAACAGCTAAGTCGAGGCTCAGAGAAGTTAAGAAACTTCTCTGAGAGTCACATAGTTGGATCAGAATTCCAACTCAGCTGAGGCAAACTTGAGAGTCAAAGCCATTGAACTATTATACTACAAGCTAATTAACTCATACAGTTTCCTAAAAAGAGCAGTCACATGTTCTGAGACCCCACTTATGGCAGACACAGTGCTGGGCATTGGATATACATCGGCTGCAATTTGTCCCATTGCTGCCTCTGTTCCTGCCTCAGGAACTCTGCATCTGCTGCTCCTTTTGTCTGCAATGTCCTTTCCCCATTGACTTCTCAGCAGTAGGACTTAAGTCAAATATGTTTGCTCAGAGAGGCCTCCCCTGTCACCATGCCCCCCCGCCGTCACCCTGGCCCCCAGTGAAGCAGTCCCAACTTCCCAGGTCACTGCGCCACCAGTTTTCTGCAGAGCAGCTGTCACCAATGGAAATCATCATGCTTATTTACCGTTTGTGTGTGTGTCTGTCTCTCCTACCAAACTGTCAGCTCTGTGGCCTGAGAGACCTCGTTCAGCCAGTTCACACCCACACGGCCACCTGGGCCTAATGTCAGGATGGAGCCAGTTGTCCATAAACATCTACGACCCAACTCAAAATCCTGCAGTGTGTCCTACCGTGCTACTGTTATCCTGGAGACCCAGTAACTTAAAAGATCAAAAATATTCTAAAAGAATAAATTTTTAAGGCAAAAAAACCCCGATAAGCCAAATGTTTCCAAACATTCAAACTTACAAACATACATGCAAAATCTAATCCCTGCTTAATTCCCAAATGGGTTTGTTGCAGTCTGGGCGCTAAATTGGTTAGTCCGCTATTAATCAAATATTTTTTTTCCCACTCTGAAGTCACATGCAGCTGTGAAAGCCTGGGATGAGGCTTTCCTCGTTCTCGTGTGGAATGAGACAGCTAATAACATGCTCGGTGGGGAAACGATCATCATGGCATAATGAGGCAGTGTTGAGTCTGGAATTATCATTTGTGCCACTCTTGCTCAATTTTATCTAGAATCTTCCTTTGAGGGACACAAAGAGCGATTATCATACAACTCTGTGCCATTTTCTGCCATTTTATGTGCAGGCTGCCTCTGGCTGTTCCATGAATTTTAATTAACTCCGTGTTTATCTTGCTCTGACGCTGCAGCTCTTTAAGCAGAGGGCCCACGTGCCAATCCAAGAGAGACGCTTTGGAAGCAAACTCCTCAGAGTTCTCCCAAAGGTGTCCTCCTCCTTCCCTTGAAGATAATTAAGCCCTGTTGACTTCAGAGTTAACTCAGAGTGGAACCCTGCACCCTGGACTCCCTTCCGCTGGCTCAGCCATCGGGGCAGCCGAGAGCCGTGGAGCGTGCAGAGGGAGGGCTGAGCAGGGAGCGTGGGGATGGAGAGGAGCGTGCACACAGGGCAGCGGGGAACGCGCCCCGGCCCAACCCTGAGGCCGTCAGTGCAAACCACCTGCCTGGATCTTATCTATTGACTGGTTCTTTGAAAGTTCCTCGTCATTTACATATATTTCTTTCTATTACATTCATTCATTTATATTATGTGTATGGTATAGGTATCATAGATACACATGTGTGTATACATACTATAGATACACGTGTGTTTACATACTATAGATACACATGTGTGTATATATACACACTGCTTAGTGGGTGCATGTGTATATATGTATATACATATGCATATATGTGTGTATACCTGTATATACTGCTCAGTGTGCATATGTATATGTGTATACATGTATGTGAATGTGTTTGTATGTGTAGTATGTGTTTTGTGTGGTGCATATATGTATGTGTACACATATATACACTGTTCAGTGGGTGTACATGTTATGTATAGAGACATATATGTGTATATGTATATACAGATGTGTGTATATATAGCTTAGTGGGTATGTATATGTTTGTACACATATATGTGTGTGTGTGCACATATATATAAGTATATCCATAGCATATGTTATGCATATGTGTGTGTATATATATAAACTGCTTGGTGGGTGTGTGTGTGTGTATATATATATATATATATATATACACGTGTGTGTGTGTGTGTGTGTGTGTGAGAACAACAGGGAAACATTGCTGCCCTCAAAGAGCTTATGCTCTGATTTATGAGGCCCTCAGCCAAGAGGAGAGATGGACAAACACATAATGGAATCGCTGTAGTTAGTTACAGGTGCTATGAAGAAAAGAGAAGAAAAAGGAAAGGAGATATGAAAAGCTTGGGGTGAAGTCACATGGTGTGGGCCTTCAGGGAAGGTCCCAGGAGGGGACATCTGAGCAGAGCCCTGCACACCTCGAGGGAGCCGGGCAAGAGCGGGGGAAGGGTGAGCAAGGTGGAGGGAACAGCGAGTGTGCGGGTGCTGAGTGAGGGGTAAGTTCAGAGTGGTGGAGAGACCAAAGGAAGGGCCGGAGTGCAATGAGCAGGAACACAGGGCAGAGGTGAAGTCAGAAAGACAGGCCTAAGCCGGTCGCACGGCCTGGCAGGTGGCACAGAGAGACTGGCGCATACTCTGAGTGGAGGGAGGCAGCAACCAGGCAGCTCACGGATGCTCTACGCACATGCCTGGCTGCTGTCTGGACCGAGGCTTGCTTTCTTCTCTCCCCCGCCCCCATCCACTCACTGAGCCAGCATTTACTGAGCCTTCACCACGTGCCCAGCCCTGAGCTAGTGCCGACAGGACCAGGCAGATGGTCGCGACCCAGTCCCAGCCCCCCAGGAGTCTCACAGTCAGATGGGGAAGGCAGATGAGTGACCTGAAAACCATCCGTGGCCCAGCCGTGTGCGAGAGGTGGTGGAGGCAACAATGAGCATAGACACAGGAAGGGTCTCAGCCTCTGAGCCTTCTCCCCTGACATGTCCCGCCATGTGCATTCCCAGATCTTTCTAGAAGCCTTAGCCATGCTGTCTTCAAGAAGACATGGAAAACAATTGAAAAATGCCAACTGCATGCCAGGTGCTGTGCTAGGGGCTGCATGTCATTTGTCCCCTTATTTTCTTATGAAAACTTTAAGTCCATTCTAGTCACTTTTCTTTCTCAGGAGAGGAAAGGGAGGGCTGCGGGTGCTACATGGTTGGTCCAAGTTCACTCGACTAGAAGCAGCAGGCTCAGACTTGGAGCCCAGCCCTTCCCCCTGCAAAGCCTGCACTCTTCCATGCTCTGCTGCTTCCAAAACCAAACGTCCAATGTTGTTGGACACTGGAGGACATTCTGCACCTGTCCCCTGGTTTACAGCTGACGTGCACATGACTAAAGTTGGTTTCAGCCTGACTTCTGTATCTGGGAGGGACCTGTGGAAATGAAACAGGTTGTGTGTGGTGGTGGGTTCTCCCCAGACCTCCAGTTTATCATCTGTAAAAATGGGCATGATAATGCCGCGTACAAGGGAGATGGTGGGTGTCCAGTTCCCAGGACAGCAATTGTTAGTTTCTGATGAGTCAGGACTCGTTATGTTGTAAATATTGGAAGCCCAACAAGATCTCACATAAGCAGACAAGGATATTGTTCCCTTAGCGGGTAAGTACAGGGGATATCTCACGGGACCGGAAGACGAACAAGACAGCAGCACTGTTGTGTCTACCCATGTGCCCCCCACTCGCCTCCACACACCCCAGGCTTCCCGTGAACACCTGCGACTCAGCGGGAGGCCTCTTTCTGCCCTGCACTGGGCAAGCCAAAAGTGCGGGAGAGGTAATGATGCGTGTGGTGGGCCTCCTCCAACGATGAACGAGTGCCACGCATCCCTGCGTCGGCTTCTCTAGGCTGCAGCGCCCCGAAGCCATGCTCTGCACTGTCCCCGAGACGTCCCCCACAGAACCCAGCTCCAGGTGCCCACAGTGGTGAGGGGCGGCCTTTACGGGCCGCCTTCCTTTCTCTGTCTTGCTCCCCCTCTCTTACACGTGATTCCTGGGATCACCTCCTGATAAACAGCTGGCACTCAATTCCTTCTCTCAGAATCAGCTTCTGGAGGAACAAACACAACTAAGACAGTCATCAGCACAGCCAGGGCCGGGGTGAGGCCAGTGAGGTGCCAAGGTGCAAAATTTAAGGAAGCGTGCACCAAGCCTGCACTTACAAAATTTAAGGAAGCAAGATGCTCGTAAAATCAACGCAAGTGCCTCACCTTAATCCTGAACCTCACCAACAGGCCGCCACCTCCCCAGCCACCCCTTAAATCTGTTTCTGTGTGCTGAGGAGAATGGCCAACAGCAAACGCAGACCTGTTTCCTCACAGGACATGATGCACAAGGGGAAGAGGACACGTCTTTCACCTCTGATTCCGTGAAGGGATTCTGAATGTTGGCCTTGGGTCCATATCCACTCCTTGGCGCCGTGCTGTGTCTGGCTGTGCCGCATCACAGGCCCATCTCAGCGGGTGAGCGGGGGCCACCGCCACAGACAGTCACTCTGGGCCCACATGGAGTGGGGGGGGCGGTTTCCTCCAAAGGAAAGGGATGTTATTATGACAATAAAGCTGGACAGTTAAACGTAGTAGCCCCCACTGTCTACTATGGGTCTCCATTCCCTTTCCATTCCACAGACGATAATACTAAGCTTCAGAGTAATTTGCTTTCCCAGGTATCCACAACTAATACATATCAGAGTCATCCTGACTCCAAAATCTAAAGTACTTCTACTGGATATACAGAAATTAACATGTTTGGCCTCGACTGTCCCAGAATTTAGTCATAAAAAATGATTATTAAAAATGCCAGTAAATTTTTGCTAAAATCAAAGGATCACCTGCAGCTGTTTACTTTGGTGCTACACTGGGAGACATGAAATTAAAATGAGATTTCTGTGAATTCACATGTACTCTTTCCTGATAACCAAGGCTATTGTCATAGTTTAAGAATGAAATGTCTTTCTTGAACATTCTTAATAAATGCTGGATCTAACATGCCAAAGGCAGAAAGCAAAGCCAAAATAGTCATTTCATGTTAGCAGGGTGGTTTTCTTCATCTTATACAAGCACACCTCCACCTTAAGACTAATAGTAGCCATGCAGACTTCACCAGCATTTACCAGGAATGGCAGGGATTATTTGGTATTTTGACCAGAACAAAGCTATATTCTATTCCCTTAAAGTAAGCTCACTTCATCCTGAATACTGGACATTTGTGTACATTCTACATGAATTTGCATGTCATCAGGATATTGCTACAACCCACAAGCAACTTAAAAATAGACACTCTAGAAAGCTTGGATTTTCAAAAGATCCATTAAACCACAGCTATAAGACATTTATGCCTGAGACTACAGGTTCTGAGAGCCAAGCCAGCAGCCAAATACTATCACAGGTAGAGGCAGAAAAAGTAGACAAAATATGCAAGGAATGATGACAGGCTATAACCAATTTAAAAATCTTGAGGCCACATGTTCACAGATTTGGTAGTATGTCATGAAAGGGTGCAAAAAAGGTTTAGAACCAAAACCCTCAAAGATGTGAGAGTAAAAGTGATATGCTTCTATGTAATGCCAACTCTGTGGTAATTTAAGACATGCTTCAATTTTCCTTAAGCCAGACAATCCCAACATTAGGATGAGAAACAACATAAATGATAGGTTTAACAGGATTTTTCATTTTGGTGTGGTACTTTAAATTCAGCCACTGTCCATGAGACTATGGGCAAGCCTCCTTACTTCACTGGGCCACAACTCCTCTTTGAAAAATCCAGAGAAGGAGAGCCTCAAATGTGTACATAACCTCTGCCCAAATCTCTTGCTGACTCCTAAAGATCAGATATATGGAGCAGACTAAAAGCAGTCCAGTTAAGAAGAAAAATAAGTGGACTGAGGTTTGTGTGCCTGCCTGAGACACAGAGTATGTGGTGTAAGTCCAGCTAAGTTAACTTCTTGTTAAAAATATGTTTTCCAAGAAATACATTAGGATCCAAAGTTTCTGCAACATAATATTCAAAATGTCCAGGATGCAACCCAAAACTACTTAACATAAAGAACCAGGAAAATGTGACCCATTCTCAATAGAACAGATAGTTAATGGAGGTGAATCTTAAGATGTCCCAGATGTTAGAATTAGCATAAAGGACAAGCAGTTATTATGGCTATGCTACATGATATAAAGGATAATATGGTTGAAATAGATGAAAAGATAGGAAATTTAAGGAAAGAGACATAATCTATTTTTAAAAAATTAAAAATTTCCACCTAGGCATATCACAGCTAAACTTCTAAAAGTCAAAGATTAAGGGAAATTTTTTAAAGGAGTAACACATTACATACCAGATAATAATGAGTCAAAGTTTGATGACTTCTCATCAGAAATTATGGAAGTCAGGTGACAATGGAACAAAATCTTTAAGGTAATGAAGGAAAAACAAAAAGCAAAAAACAACCTGTCAACCTAAAAGTCTGTGTCCAGCAAAAATGTTCTTCAAGAAAGAAGGTGATATAAATACATTTCAGCTAAAATAAAATAAAGGGAATAAATTAACTAGAGATCTGCACCATATAAAATACTAAAGTAAATCCCTTAGGCTGAATGGAAATGATACCAGATATGGGTCAATATCAAAAACTATTTTCCTCTTAATTTTTTAAAACAAATAAAATATATATATATGATTTATATTTTCAGAAGCTGTAATACATTTGACAACTATAGTAAAGGCTGGTAGGGTGGTAAATGAACCTCTACAGTTGCCAAGTTTCTATATTTTATGTAAAGTATAAAATGTTAATTCTTAGCACACTATGAAATAAACTAAGGATGTATATTATAATCCCTAGAGCAACAATTTAAAAACATAATACAAGCAAGTATAGTTATAATATAAAGTCAATAGATAAATTTGAAGGGAATTCTAAATATTCAATTAATCCAAAACAGTACAGTAAAGAAGAAACAGAAGAACAAAAAAACAGACAGGGAAGAAGAAAATAAATAAAATAATGGTAGACCTAAATAAAATCATATCAAAAAATTACATTAATTGTGAATGGACTAAACAATCCAACTAAAAGGCAGAGAGTGTCCGAATGGATTTTTTTTTTTTGAAAAGCAAGACCTGCCTATATACTGTCCTTAAGAGATTTATGTTAAATGTAAAAACACAGATAGAATGAAAGTAAATGCATAGGAAAATATATGCCATGAAAAAAGCATAAATAAGGTAGAATGGCTATATTAATCTCAGAGAAAATAAGCTTCCAAATAAAGAGTATTAGCAGAGAAAGAGAAGGACATTTCATAATGATAATAGAGCCAATTCATTATGAGGCCATAACAATCATAAATGTGTATGCATTTAAGAAAAGACCTCAAAATATAAGGAGCAAACATTCATAGGCTTAAAGGAAGAAGAAGAAATTCCACAATGATAGTTGGATATTTCATACAATCACCTCAGAAATTTATAACACAACTAAATTTTAAAAATAAGCAAAGACATAAAAGATCTGAATAACATTATTAACCACCTTGACTTATCTGGTATGTATTGAATCTTACACCTGACAACTTTGAAATATACAGTCTTTTCAAGCAGGTATAGTATGTTTACTAAGATAGACCATAAACTGGGCATAAAATGACTCTCAATAATTATAAATGGATTGAAATCATAGCATGTTCTTGAAACACAATGGAAAAAATCAGAATCAATAACAATAAAGCATTTAGAAAAACACCAAATATTTGGAAATTAAATTCCACGTGCCTAAATAATTCATGAGTCAAAGAAGAAGTCACAAGTGAAATTAGAAAATATTACAAACTAGACAATAATCAAAATATAATATTTCAAATTGTGTGAAGTGTAGCTAAAGCAGTACTTACAGGGAAACTTAAAGCTTAAAATGCTTATATTAGAAAAAAGAAATGTCTATAATCAATGATCTAAATTTCCACCTTGAAAACCTAAGATTATAAACTGACCAAGAAAATAAGAGAAAGAAGACAAATTAGTCACATTGGAAATGAAAGAGGAATTATCACTGCAGATGCTACAGAAATCAAAAGGATCATGTGAGAATATCATGAATTATTTTACACCAAAAAATTTGCCAACATAGAGAAAATTGATAAGTTCCTTGAAAAATAATAACTTACTAACATTCATGTAAAAACCCCCAGAAAATCTGAGCAAATTTTCTTAAACAGTTGCTTTTGTAGTCAAAAGTCTTACCAGAAGGAAATCTCAATACCCAGGTGATTTCATTTGTAAACCTATCAAACATTTAAAGAAGTAACACCAACCTTACATGAACTTTTTCAGAAAGAGGAAACAAACGAAAAGGAAAATATCCCAACTCATTTTAAGAGACTAGCATAACCCTAAAAACAAATGTGACAAAGATATTACAAAAAAAATACGAAATTACAGATTAACATTCCTTAACAACATAGATGTAAACTTCTCTAATAAGATGTTAGCAGATGAGGGGAAAAAGATGGTGGAGTGGAGGTAACCTCCTGGATTCCTGCTCCCAGAGAGTGAGGCATAGATCTCAGTCTGCTACATATGAGTGGGTCACTGCCCCGCAAGAACAGCATTGTGAATTGACGGAGAATCAGCATGGGACACAAAAAGCAGGAAAAAGAAAAGGTGAACAAGAGGTAAGATAGCGAAAATCTGGAGAGTGCAAGACAAACAACAGAGAGTAGAGCGTAGGACGGCTGTGCCCGCCTCGCCAGCAAGTGAAGTGGGATCAGTCCCACAGGAGAGCGTCTTGCTTCCCCACTGGCCTCCACACCCACTCAGACAGGGATCTGCCTGAAGTCGGTTCCTCCTCCCATGCAAGAGACGTGGGCTCTGTGGAGAAGACATTAGCGGGAAGCACCTTGAACTTCCCGAGCTCTATGCCAGGACTACACTGGGCAGGGGAGGGACTGGTCTGGGCTACTGCTGGAGGCAGTTAGGAGACAGGTAACTTGCCTTTACCACTCAGCGGGCCCAGATCAACGGAGGTGAACACTAATTAGGGGACTCTAACCTGGAAACCGCCTCAGGCTACTAGGCCCGCTCAAGGTGGGTCAGAAAGAGCGAGAGCTCTTGCTGAACAGGCGTGAGATTGTGGGAGGGTGACATAAAAGAGATAAGAGGACATCCTGATGAGACAGCCCCCCGACCCAGCACCTGCCAACCCCTGAACTGTCACCCCCAGTGCTAGCACTCTGCAGGTGGGCAGTCACCATTTTCGGGGTCCACAACCCAGCCACTGCGGTGTGATATGGTGTCAGGCAGCTCCCTTTCCCCAGCCCAGGGACTCTCGTGACAGGCTCCGCCCTTACACGACCTGCAGTCAACTAGCCGGACCCATTTTGATGTGTGAACTCTGAGTGCTTCCCCAGTCATGAGAGACTAGCACCCAGGTCTTGCAGGTGCTGGGGCAGGGGAGGCTATTGCCCATGGGACCTGCAGCTGCTGGGGCGCTGGGCAGACTGTGGCACCACTCCCTCCCCCTAGCCAGCATCTTTCGTGCCAAAAGTGGTAGGTGCCACCTCTAGAGGTAGGGAGAGACAAGAAAAACCACTCTCTCTCTGCAACTAGCATGAATCCACGGGGCCCTGGCACAGGTTAAAAGCTGACAGCTCAATGACTTTACTGATCAGACTGGATTTGATTATCTGGTCGGATCAAAATCCTGGGGCTGGACTACTCTCGCCGGTTGGCTGCCAAGAGTGGGATCCGCGGCCAGGTAACAAAAACCCTGGCAAGAGGCCAAAACAGGCTCCCCCAAGTAATCCCTCCCACCTGGAGCAGTCCCCCAACTGTGGCAGAAGAACCCTGAACAGTACATAAGCGACTCCCGCTAGTGACAGAGGAAGCAAGCATAGAAGAGCACACATGCAATCTGCCTTGCCCCTACAGCATCTATTGGAACAGAGCCTGCACAGAGCATGTTACTTTCCAAATGAAAACTGAAATGTGGTAATCAACCATTGATCTAGATGGGAAGGGCTCAGGGAAATAACTCTGGAAGTATGAAGAATCAAACAGAAAACACACCCCGGAAGAGGAACACCAGCTCTCTAGCAATGGACATTACCCAAATTCAGAACACTAAAATGATAGAAGAATTTCAAACATCGATCATAAGAAAACGATATGCAAGAAAAAAATGGATAACCAACACACACACACACAAAAAAAACACACACAAAAAAATCCAGCACTTGGAAGAAAAATTCACTGAAGAAATCAAAATATTAAAGAAAAATCAAACCGAACTCCTGGAAATGAAGAATTTATTCAAGGAACTACAAAACACAGTGGAAAGCCTCAACAACAGGGTAGATCAAACAGAAGAAAAAACTTCAGAGGTTCAAGATAACACTTTTCAATTAAATAAGTCACTAACAGAGATAGAGCAAAGAAATAAGAGAAAAGACTAAAGTCTGAAAAAAATGTGGGATTATGTGAAGAAGCCTAACATAAGAGTTATGGGCATTCCTAAGTGTGAAGAAGATAATACACAAGGGTTGGATAAGCTATTTGAAGATATAATTGAGGAAAATTTCCCAGGCCTTGCTAAAAATCTAGATATACAGGTACAAGAAGCCCAAAGGACCCCTGAGAGATTCATTGAAAACAGGAAGATACCATGTCATGCAGTCATCAGACTGACCAAAACATCCACTAAAGAGGCCCTTCTTCAAGCTGTAACGTGAAAGAAGTAACATACAAAGGAAAGCCCATCCACACCAGATTTCTCAACTGAAGCCTTACAAGCAAGAAGAGACTGGGGCCCCATTCTCACTCTTTTGAAACAGAATAATGCCCAGCCTAGAATCTTGGACCCTGCAAACCTAAGTTTTGTATACAAAGGAGAAATTAAGACATTCTCAGATAAACAAAGACTGAGGGAATTCACCAAGACAAGACCAGCCCTCCAAAAAATACTCAAAACAGAATTGCACATGGACCAGCACAAGAAACACTCACAAATGTAAAACTACTCAAAAGCTAAAGATCAAAGGCCAGATACCACAATGGCTCAAGAGAGAAAACATAGCAATGAAGTTCTACCCAACAGGATGAACAGAAATCTGCTCCACCTATCAGTTCTCTCAATAAATGTGAATGGTTTGAACTCCCCACTGAAGAAACATAGGCTGACCCAATGTATAAAAAAATACAAGCCAAGTCTGCTGTCTCCAGGAAACTCATCTAACCTGCAAGGATGCATTTATACTGAAAATAAAGGTGTGGAAATCGATATTTCAAGCAAACGGAAGCCAAAAGAAGGCTGGCGTGGTGGTTTTAACTTAGTTTTTGAATCAACAAAAGTAATGAAAGACAAAGATGGTCACTATATAATGGTGAAGGGTACAATTCAACAAAAAGACATAATTATACTTAATATGTATGCACCCAACTTAGGTGCACCCAGATTCATAAAGCAAACCCTACTTGATCTAAACCAAATGATAAACAGCAACACCATAATAGCCCGAGAATTAAACACCCCACTGACAGCACAGGAAAGATCCTCCAAACAGAAAATAAACAAAGAAATAATGGATTTAAACAGAATGCTAGAACAAATGGGTCTGACTGACATTTACAGGACATCCTACCCCAAAACCACTGAATATACGTTCTTCTCATCAGCTCATGGGACATTCTCTAAGATTGACCATATCCTAGAACACAAAGCTTGTCTTAAAAAATTAAAAAAAAAATAGAAATTATACCATGCATCTTCTCAGATCATAGTGGAATAAAAGTAGAAATCAACCCTAACAGAAATTCTCAGTTCTACTCAAAGTCATGGAAGCTAAACAACCTTCTCTTGAACGATTATTTTATAAATGAGAAAATCAAGATGCAAATCAAAAGATTCTTTGAACTAAATGACAAAGGAGACACAAGTTATCAAAATCTGTGGGACACAGCTAAAGCAGTCCTGAGAGGAAAGTTTATTTCCATAAATGCCTATATCCAAAAGACAGAAAACTTACAAATAGACAACCTAATGAATAGACTCAAAGAGCTGGAGAAAGAAGAACAGACAGACCCCAAAACCAGCAGAAGGAGTGAAATTAATAAGATGAAATCAGAACTAAATGAAATGGACAACAGGAAAACTATACAGGAGATTAATTTAAAAAATTGGTTCTTTGAAAAGATAAACAAAATTGATACACCTTTGGCTAGACTAATTAAGAGCAGAAAAGAAAAATCTCTAATAAACTCTATCAGGGACATGAAAGGAGAAATTACAACTGATGCCACGGAGTTACAAGATATCATCTATGAATTCTACAAAAACCTTTATGCACACAAACTGGAAAATTTGGAGGAAATAGACAAATTTTTAGAAACACACAACCTCCTTAGGCTCAACCAGGAAGAAATAGAATTCCTGAACAGACCAATATCAAGAATTGAAATCAAAACAGCTATAAAAAACCTTCCCAAAAAGAAAAGTCCCGGACCAGATGGTTTCACACCTGAATTTTACCACACCTACAACGAACTGGTGCCTATCCTATAAAAGTTATTCCACAACATTGAGAAGTACAGAATCCTCCCCAACACATTTTATGAAGCCAACATAACCCTGATACCAAAATCAGCAAAGGACACAACAAAAAAAGAAAACTACAGGCCAATTTCCCTTATGAATATAGATGCAAAAATTCTCAACAAAATCCTAACAAATCGAATCCAGGTGCTTATCAAGAAAATAATCCATCACCACCAAGTGGGCTGCATCTCAGAGATGCAGGTATGGTTCAACATACGCACATCTATAAATGTAATTCACCAAATAAATAGAAGCAAAAACAAAGACCATATGATCCTCTCAATAGATGCAGAAATGCGTTTGACAAAATTCAGCACCCTTTTCTGATAAGAACACTTAACAAAATAGCCATAGATGGGGCCTACCTAAAAATCATACATGCCATATATGACAAATCCACAGCCAACATCGTACTCAATTAGGAAAAATTGAAATCATTCCCACTTAGAGCTGGAACCAGACAAGGTTGCCCACTTTCCCCACTGCTATTCAGCATAGTGCTAGAAGTCCTTGTGAGAGCAATCAAGCAGAATAAAGCATGTCCAAATGGGGACAGAAGAGATCAAACTCTCACTCTTTGCTGATGATATGCTATTATATCTAGAAAATCCCAAGGATTCAACCAAGAGAGTCCTGGAATTGATAAATTAATTCAGTAAAGTCTCAGAATACAAAATCAATACACAGAAATCAGAGGCATTCATATACGCCAATACCAGTCAAATGGAGAACCAAATTAAGGACTCAATACCCTTCACAATAGCAACAAAGAAAATAAAATACCTAGGAATATATTCAACTAAGGAGGTAAAAGATCTCTACAGGGAGAACTATGAAACACTGAGGAAAGAAATAGCAGAGCATGTAAACAGGTGGAAAACCATACTATGCTCATGGATTGGGACAATCAACATTGTTAAAATGTCTATACTACCCAAGTCATCTACAAATTCAATGCAATCCCTATTAAATTACCAACATCATTTTTCACAGATATAGAAAAAATAATTTTACGCTTTGTATGGAACCAGAGAAGACCCTCTTTAGCAAAAGCAATTTTAGACAATAAGAACAAAATGGGAGGTATTAATTTACCAGACTTCAAACTATACTACAAGGCTGTGGTTATGAAATCAGTTTGGTATTGGCACAAGGACAGGGACACAGACGAGTGGAACAGAACTGATAATCCAGATATAAAATCATCCTCATATAGCCATCTAATCTTTGACAAAGTAGACAAAAACATACACTTGGGAAAAGAATCCTTATTCAATAAATGGTGCTGGGAAAACTGGATAGCCACATGTAGAAGACTGAAACAGGATCTGCCCCTTTAATCTCTCACAAAAATCAAATCACGGTGGATAACAGACTTAAACTTAAGGTGTGAAACTTAGAGTTCTAGAAGAAAATGTGGGGAAAACTCTTATAGACATTGGCCTAAGCAAAGAATTTATGAAGAAGATCCCAAAGGCAAACACAGCAACAACAAAAATAAATAAATGGGATCTAATTAAATTAAAAAGCTTCTGAACAGCCAAAGAAACTGTCACCAGAGCAAACAGACAACGTACAGAATGGGAAAAACTTTTCACATGTTACACATCCGATAAAGGGCTGATAACTAGAATCTAGTTAGAACTCAGGAAAATCAGCAAGAAAAAAATTAAACGACCCTATCAAAAAGTGGGCAAAGCACAGGAATAGAAACTTTTCAAAAGAAGAAAGAAGAATGGCCAGGAAACATGAAAAAATGCTCAACATCTCTAATCATCAGGGAAATGCAAATCAAAACCACAATGAGATATCACTTATCTCCAGTGAGAATGGCCTTTATCAAAAAAGTCCCAAAACAATAAATGTTGGCGAGGATGCAGAGAGACAGGAACACTCATACACTGCTGATGGGACTGCAAACTAGTGAAATCTCTGTGGAAAGCAATGCAGAGATACCTTAAACAGATACAGGTAGACCTACCATTTGATCCAGCAATCCCATTATTCGTCATCTACCCAAAAGAACAAAAGACATTCTATAAAAAAGACATCTGCACTAGAATGTTTATAGCAGCACAATTCACAATTACAAAGATGTGGAAACAACCCAAGTGCCCATCAATACATGAGTGGATTAATAAAATGTGGTATATGTATACCATGGAGTACTACTCAGCTATAAGAAACAATGGTGATATAGCACCTCTTGCATTTTCCTGGACAGAGCTGGAACCCATTCTACTAAGTGAAGTATCCTAAGAATGGGAAAATAAGCACCACATGTACTCACCATTAAGTTGGTTTCACTGATCATCACCTAAGAGCAAATTTAGGAATAACATTAATCGGGTGTCAGGCAGATGTTGGGGGAGGAGGGGATGGGTGTACACATACGTAATGAATGCAACGTGCACCATCTAGGGATGGACATGCTTGAAGCTCTGATTCAGAGAGGGATGGTGGGGCAAGGGCAATTTATGTAACCTAAACTCCTATACCCCCATAATATGCTGAAATAAAAAAAAATTCCTATGAGAAAAAAAGATGTTAGCAAATCAAATTCAACAATATATGAAAAGGATAAAACTTTACATCCAACTAGGATTTATCTCCATAATGTGTGGTTGGTTTAAAGTTTGGAAATCAATCAATGTAATTCATCATAGTAAGAAAATAAGGGGAAAAACAGTATGATCATTTTAATAGATGCAGAAAAAAACATTTGATGGAATTTAACAACGAGACATGATAGTCATTTCCAGCAAACTAGGATTAGAAAACAATTGCTCAATTTGATAAAGGGTATCTCAGAAAAATTTAGAGATAATCACATCCTCAATGCTGAAATAGTAAATGCTTTTTTCCCCCTAAAATTAAGAACAAAGCAAAGATGCTTACTCTTGTGACTTCTCCCCAACATTGTACTGGAGGTTTTAGCCACTGTAATAGAAGATTTAAAAAGCATAAAGACAGGAGAAATAGGTAAAACTATTCTGTTAGCTGATGGCATAATTATTGCCATAGAAAATCTCCAAGAAACTACAAAACAACTATTACAACTAATTATTTAATAAGCAAGGTTTCAGGATATAAGATTAAGATATAAAAATCAATTGTATTTTTATATCTAGCAACAAACAATTAAAAACTAAATTAAAAATAATTTAATTTCATTACAACAGTGTCAAGAAAAAAACCTCAGAAAATATGTAGGAGAAACATTAATACAAAAAAGAGGCCAAAGCCCCTATCCTAAAAACAATAAAACATTCGTAAAATAAATTTTTAAATACACAGTAAATATAGATATAAGCAATAATAGAGAGATTTACCATGTTTGTGGATTAGAGAACTAACTACTTTTAGGATGTCAATTATTTCCAAATTGATATACAGATTTAATGTAATACCAATTATAATTTCATCAGTTTTTTGTATAAATTGATAAGTGAAATATCTATGAAAATCCAATGACCTACAGTATCCCAAACAATCTTGAAATGTAATAAATTTGAAGGATTTATATTACCTGACCTCAAGACTTATTAGAAACATGCAGTAATTAAGATAGTCTGGTATTTGCATAAATATTTACAAGTGCATCAAATGAACAGAATAAAGAGCCCAGATGAAGACTTCCCATTTATAAAAGTCATCTGAGTTTTCACATGGACACCAAAGCAATCTGATCAACAAAGAAAAGCCTTTTCAAGAAGTACATATCCATATGTGGGGAAAAATGAATCTTGACCCTACCTCCCAACATACAAGAAAACTAATTCAAGATGAAACAGAGAACTAAACCTATCTATAAACCAAAGCTATAAAACTTTTAGAAAGGAAACATAAGAAAATAGCTTTGTGACTTCAGTACGTTTTCTTAAGCCAAGTTTTCATATGCAAGTTACACAAAACAAGGCCTCTAAAAAGAAAAACACTCAACAAATTAGACTTTACCAAAATTTAAAACTTCCACGCATCAAAACATACCACTAATAAAATGAATATCCAAATTAGTCTGGTTGAAATTCACATATCTGATAAAGCACTGGTATTTAGATATATATGTCCCACAATTCAGTGATAAAAAAAGATAAAGGCTTATTTTTTTTAAAATGCAAAAAGTTTTAAACAGGCAGTTCACAGAAGAAGACATAACTGGCCATTAAGCACATGAAAAAAATATTTATTGTCATGAGTCATCAGAGAAACATGAGATAAAACCACACTGAGATACTACAAAACACTCATCAGAACCAGCTAAAATTAAAAATATTGATAGCACCATGTTGGCAAGGATATAAAACAATGAAACTCTTAGTAGGAGAAAAAAATGTAAGTTTTATATTAAACTAAATCATATCTATTCTATGATCCAGTAGTTCCTAGATATTCACCCAAAAGAAATGAAATCATATGTCCACAAAAAAACGACTTCCTCACAAATTTTCGTAGCAAGTTTATACAAAATAGTCAAACCTAGAAACAGTCCTAGAGTTTATCATGATGAAAATGGATTAACAAACTGTGATATATTAATAGAACGGAATGCTATTCATCAGTAAGAAGGGAAAAATATGCAGCAACATGGATGAATCCCAAAAACATTATGCAGAAAAAATATTATGCAAAATGAAAAACATTATGAAGCTTTAAAGAAAAGAGAACTTACTGTAATGACTCCATTTTATATTAAATTTTAGAGCAGGCAAATCTAATCTATACTGAATACAGTGGCAGCATTAGGAATAGATTTTGACTGGAAAGGGTGAAGAGGGGACTTTTGAATGGTGGTGATACTCTATACTTTGATACGGGGTTAGGTTACCCAGGTGCATGCATTTCTTAAAACTAAGCAAATATAAACGAGATTTGTGCATTTTGGTGTGTACATTTTGCATCAAAAGAAAAGCTATAGGCAAATTGCTATGCTTACATATTTAGGGGGAAGTGTACAGATATTTTCAATTTACTATGAAATGTATTAAAAAATAAGATGAATTGATGGATGGGTAAAAGAATAGGTATTTCATAAAATAAGTTTGGTAACGTGTTAATTATATTAATAGCATGTAAGTGGTAGACATGGGTGTTTATCGTAAAATTTTTCCATCTTCAGTGTATGTTTAAAAATTTTAGTACTAAAGTGATAGAAAAAAAATCATATGAGCATCCAGTCAACCCTGCCCTCTACAGCAAGGGCATCAGAGCTTCTTTTTTAATTTCAAAATATTAAGGGCATACAAATATTTTTGTTACATGGATAGTTTTTATAATGCTTTAGTCAGAGCTATAAATGTGCCCATCACCCAAATAGTGTTCATTGTACCTTTTAGGTAAGTTTTTACCTCTCCCCTCCTCTCCCTCCCTCCTGCTCAATTTCCAATGGCTTTTATTTCTCCCTGTGCCTACTGATTAGTTTCAAATTATTAAAGAGTACATGTGGTGTTTGTTTTTCCATTCTTGAGATACTTCATTTAGGATAGTCGTCTCCAGTTCCATCCAGATTGTTGCAAAAGGTATTAATTCATCATTTTATGGCTGAGTAGTACTCCCTGGCATATATATGCCACATTTTGTTAACCCACTCATGAATTGATTTTTGCAGTTGTGAATTGTGCTGTGATAAACATTCTAGTGCAGGTGTCTTTTTGATAAAATGACTTATATTCCTTTGGGTAGAAACCCAGTAGTGGGATTGCGGAACCGAATGATAGGTCTACTTTTAGTTCTTTGAGAAATCTCCATATTGTTTTACATAGAGGTTGTACTAATTTGCAGTCCCACCAGCAGTGCATATGTGTTCCTTTCTCTCTGCATCTATTATTTTTGGCCTTTTTAATAATAATCATTCTGACAGGGGTAAGGTGCTATCTCATTGTGGTTTTAATTTGCATTTCCCTGATGATTAGTGATGTTGAGCATTTTTTTCATATGTTGGTTGGCCATTTGTCTATCTTCTTTTGAAAAGCTCCCGTTCATGTCTTTTGCCCACTTTTTAATGGGGTTATTTGTTTTTATCTTGCTGATTGGTTTGAGTTCTCTGTAGATTCTGGATATTAGCCCTTTATTGGATATATAATTTGCAAATATTTTCTCCCATTCTGTTGGTTGTCTACTTGCTCTCTTGATTATTTACTTTGCTATGAAGAAGCTTTTAAATTTAATCAAGTCCCATTTATTTATCTTTGTTGTTCCTGTCATAAATTCTTTGTCTAGGCTTATATCTAGAAGAGCTTTTCCTACATTTCCTTCTAAAATTTTTATGGTTTCCTGCCTTACATTTAAGTCTTTTATCCATCTTGAATTAATTTTTTGTAAGTGGGGAGAGATGGGGTCCTATTTCATTCTTCTGCATGTGTCTATCCAATTTTCCCGGCACCATTTATTGAATAAACCTTCTTTTCCCCAGTGTATGTTGTTGACTGCTTTGTTGAAGATCAATTGGTTGTAGGCAGGTGGTTTTATACCTTGATTCTCTGTTTTTGTTCCATTGGTCTATGTCTCTATTTGTACCAATACCATGCTGTTTTGGTTACTATAGCCTTGTAGTATAATTTGAAGTCTGGTAATGTGATTCCTTCATATTTGTTCTTTTTGCTTAAGATTGCTTTGGCTATTCAGGCTCTTTTTTGGTTCCAAACGAGGCATAGAATTATTTTTTCTAGATCTGTGAAATATGACATTGTAAACTCAGAACCTAGGATAGGGCCCAGAGCAAATATCCTCTCCATATGTTGGATGGATGAATGGATGGATGGAGAAATGAGTGCCTGAGAGAATGAACAAATGAACCTTAGGTTGATTTTATATCAACTCCATACAAACTGTCAATAACAGGACAAGATACAGACTTAGAGGAAAGTACAGTGACAAGGCCCTGTTGAGCCAAGAGCTATACAGTTTCTAGGAAGAATGAGTGTCATGCAAGATCATGAGCTGGCCAGGCCTTGTACCACCATTTATCAACAGTGACAGATGTCACATGGTGCAAGGTTCTGGGAACGTAAGTGTACACAACAACCCTGTCGTCCCAGGGCCACATTTGTGTCCAGATACTCCTCCAAGCAAGACCTCTTCATGTCACACACTTTCAAAAAGCACATTCAGTTAAAGTCTCCCTTCCTCACTCCCTGCTGCCCAGGGGAAAAAGAATCTTAAACAGTGAGAGAATCAACTTGTCCTGATACCAGCTTGGACTCTGTGTTAGGCATTCCACTATACCATCTCATTTACTTCTCATGATAGCCCTATGCAGAAGTCATCAGTATGCCCATTTTACAGATGAAGAAACAGAGGCTCAAAGCTAGGCTCATAGTGTCTGCAGACAGCACTTGAACCCTTGTTTGGCTGGTTCTCAAAGTGATTGTCCTCAGTGCCATGCCATGCTGCCTTGTGCTCTCGTAATACTTGTTGAGCTGACTTCCCAGTGGTGACCATCGCAAGGGAAATTCGTGTTTACCCAAAGGTATTGTGTAAGGATGAGACACTGCTTATACACACTGACTAATCAGTCATTCCTCTGGGAAGTGCTCTAAAGCAGAGCCTGAGCCAGCTGGGTGGGGAGAGTGGTAGAGATACAGATGGAGAACTTGATTCAAGAGGGAAAAGGCCATTGGCACCAGAGCACCTTGGCTGGTGGGGGCGAACGTAGGTGTGCAGAAGGCAAGCTATTCATTTGAGGTACTTTTTTAGAAGGGCCCTAATGGAAGAAGAGGCCAGCATGGACTATGGAAGGTCAGAGACAGAAGCAAGAAGAAGCTTTGCTATGACCTGCCTTCTGGAGAAAAAGATAAGATCAGAAGGCGGTGGGAGCACCTGGGCCCACCTATGGGAGGGTGGTGGGAGGGCTGCAGAGCTCCCCTGTGCAGCCTGAGGCCACTGGAGCTCTGAGAATTCTGGGAGCTTCGTCCTGGCGTTACTTGGCACTTCTTAGACTTAGGAAGTTCAAGTGAGAAGGGAAAGAGGAGGCCCAGAGTCTGGGCCCTCATGCCAGCCAGGTGGAGGCTGGAATGCAAAGGGGCAGTGTGTGAGTGCCAAGCAGAGTGGACAGCAGGCCGAGAGGAGGGGCCTGGAGGAAGGTGGTGGAGGAGGACCAGCTGCAGGTGCATCTCCAAACCAGCTCTGAGATCCATTGATCGGTCTGCAGGACCACACGGCTCCTCTCATCACACGGTGAAAACTTCAACAACTCTGATCCTACAGTGCAGGCCTGGAGAACTGAGTACCCTTCCTCTTCCAGATCTGCCCAGAAGTAGGAGCAGGAAGAAGTGGGGGGCTGGCACGGTGGGTGGGCTCCAGAATAAATGCAGGCATCGGAGGTTTCACCTGAATTTGCAAAGTGGCACCTGCCAGATCTGAAACACTATTTGTGAATAATCATTTGCAGAGAGTCAGATTGGATTCCAAGAGCCCCGAGGGAAAAACAGTAAACATGTCTGAAACAGTTTCCTGTGCATGTGGCCTCTTTCCTCTTCAGTTTTTCAAGTAACTTCTTCCCAGGCCCCCTGCTTCCCTCCTCAGCTGGAGCTCACACATGCTCTTACGGTGCTGCTATTGCACCAGGTACTCGTCAGGGTTCTCCAGGGAAGCAAAGCCAATGGGAAGTGTATGAATGGATGAACGGATAGATAAATCAGTCGGTCGATTGATCGATAGACAGATACATAGAGACAGATTTATTTTAAAGAATTAGTTCATATAATAGTGGGATCTGGCAATTCTAACTTTTGTAGGGCAAACTGGTAGGCTGGAAATCCAGGGAAGAGTTGATTCTGCAACTCAAGTCCAAAGGCAACAGGGAGACAGAATTCTTTCTTCATCGGGGGGGTCAGTCCTTTTCTCTCAAGGTCTTCAGCTGTTTGGATGAGACCTGCCCTCATCATGAAAGGTCACCTTTACTCAAGTCCACTGATGTACGTGTTAATTGCATCTTAAAAATATCCTCACAGTGACCAAATATATGGTTATTGTGGCCCAGCCCAGTTGACACATAAAATTAACCATCACACATTGTGTAATAATTTACTGTTTTTTATGCTTGCTTTCTAAACACGATTTCTGCTTTTAAAAAGCCTCAAGTCTTGTTAGGAAGTCAGTGGCCAAGGCAGCACATGGCCCTGCTCAGCGGCCCAGGGAAAGTCTGTTCATTTATCAAGTGACCCAATTCACTTGATGATATAAATGACCAACACTTTTAAATGTGCATATTGTGGTTCTCAGACAGGAGATTCTGAAAAGGCAGGAAGCTCTCTGCTACCCCAGGGTGCCTACAGCCAAATCTGCATTGTGTGGAGAAGAAAAATTGAAGTTGAGAATTCAGTGTCAACTCAGTAACATTCTGCTCAGTAAATAAATTCCAAACACATCATGTTCAGAAAGGCTTCTGTGAGAAGGTCCATCATAAACCATACGAGCAAAAGAAAAGCAGAAATCATCAGAAAATACTCCCCATGGAAAAGGTGATTTTTCCCAGGAATAGAGTTGGCGGTTGAACATACTGATCCATATAATCATCTGCCCCATCGGACCATGAGTTCCCGGTCAGCCAGGACCCGTCTTACTCACCTTTGCTTCCCAGGCAGCGAGCCCAAAGATGGTTAGTTTACTGGACATCCCCAAGGGCACTTTTCTGTCCCGTGCAAGCTATTCTCCTGCCCTTCTCTACTAGAAGACAGACCTCCCAACTACAGGCTGAAAATTGAAGATACTTATTTTCCCAGCATCCTCAGCAGCTAAGGCAGTCATGTGACTAATTATAGCCAATGAAATGGAAGGAGACTGGGCAGATTCTGGAAGGGATGTTCTACTTTGACAAAGTCACAAAAGTGAGTAGCAGTTGTGTGAGGAACTTGGCAACCCTTAACACCATTAGGTCAGAACCCGGAGGAGAAAGATCTCATCCCACAGAGTGGGGCAGGGGGGTGGGTGGAAAGAGTACAGATCTGTGATAACATCAGAGAGTCGATCTGCTATTGCAGAGTCCCCTACCCATGAACTACTTGATTTGGTGACACCCTCGACATATATCCCAACTCTGACTCTCTCACTGCTCCCAGCACTGCCGCCCTGATCCAAGCCACAGGCCCTCTCGTCTCCAGCCTCCCTGCTTTTCTGCCTGGGCCCCAGGCTGCTCCCAACACGGCAGCCGAAGGGCCGTCCAGACTTCTGCAAACACATCATGCTCCTCCTCCGCTCAGAACTCCCCAGGGCCTTCCTTCCCTTCCCACTCTGAGGAATGGCCAAAGTCGCTACCACAGCTGACGAAGTCCTCTGTGGTCTGGTCCTTGCAGACTTCGCTGACCCTGTCTTCCCCCAGCCCCACTGTCTGCAGGCTCCTCAGAAACGCCGAGCACACTCCCTTCCGTGGCGTTTGCACTTGCGGTTCCCTCTGCCTGGGACTGTCTGTCTTCCTCCTTCACTGCCTTTGGGTCTCTGCTCGTCTTGTCTCACGCCACCTTATCATTGACAGCGCTGTCCAGTACAACCGTCCGTGGTGATGGAAACTTTCTATAATAATCTGAGCTGTCCAAGGTGGTGGCACTGGCCGCACGTGGCTACTGAGCACTCCTGGTGTGGCCAGTACAACCAAGGAGCTGAATTGTTGCCATTTCATTTCACGTTAACTAATTGAAATTTACATATCCACATGTGGTTGGTGGCTACTCTACTGACAACTGAGCTCCATAAAACAGCAGCGTCGGCCACTCTCCAGAGAACCCCGTTTCCCCCTTACCTTATTGTATTTTTAGCACACTCATCCTCATCTAATGTTCCATGAACGTGCACACTTGTTTGTCATCTCTCTCGTTTCTAAATGGAAGCCCCACGAGAAAAGGCACTCGGGTCTGCTTTGGTTACTACTGATCAAGAGACTCTAAAGTAGTGCCTTCTACAGAGCTTGCACTGGATTAGTATTCAGAGATTGGCTTAATCAAAGTAGAGAGGTTGTTTGAGGTGATCCAACTTCTTAGGTCAAATGTCTCAGTTTAACTCCATGAGTTTTTCAAGGGTCTAATCAAGAGTGTGGGCTGCACTAGCAGGTGCGTGGTCAGCCTCTGGTTCAAATCCCAGTCTTGGCACCTCCTGCATGGGCAAACTATTCCATCGTTCTGAGCTACCGAGACTGAGTTTTGCATCTAAGATTTTCCATTTGTAAAGTGGAAATAATAATAGCTCTGTAAAAACATTAGAGGAGATCTGGCAGTCAGTAGGTACTCAAAACAATTCTTGCCAAAGGAAATTTCTGAGTCGGAACATACTGGGGCTTAGTTGGGCGAACCTTTTTATTTTCTAAAAACTCCTGCCTTCTTCTCATAGTTTTCTATAGCCTTTTACCAAAAACAGTCAAGGATCACAAATATGAACCTTCCAAAACAGCAAATGCCTCTGTTGCTGAAAAGAGCTGCTTTTCTGATAAGTTTGTTGGTTGTTTTTCCACTTTCCTCATTTAGATTTTCAAGGAAGAAATGGCATTAGCAATCTTGAAATAATTACCATGGTAATTCACCTAAACCAGGGCTGCTCTGGTAATTTAATTTTCAGAATAAAATTACACCAGATCCAAAGGAAACGATTCAGACTTCCTTTCATGTTCCAAATTTGTCAAATGGAAATCTTTCTGGCAAGCAGGAAGTTCCCAGGGCCCAGCAACCAACACAAAAGCAGACACACAAATATACACATCTACTTAAGCCCAGGGGTCTCAACTTTTATATTTTGTTCGTGAATATTTTAAAAATTCATCATTCTTACCTTTCCGAAACTCCCTTTGCCAATGGCCCGCAGAATCTGGAAATGGTCAAAGTTGACTGCAAAAGAAAAAAAGAAAAAGAAAACAAGTCAAATTTGCCAAACTTGTGCTGCTTCCTGAACACCCTTACCTGTGTGCCCGCCGGGTGTTCCAGCCCTGGTCTGCACTGCACTTGCCGTCGTCGCTCTCCACCCCAGTGGGCCCACGGGGTCCTGTCGCTCTCCACCCCAGTGGGCCCACGGGGTCCTGTCGGCACCGTCCATTCTCCAGCACGCACACTGCCCTGTCTCCCGCCTTCCCGCCACACCACACTTCCCGATGGGGCTCCCCGTTCCTGCTCTTCCTGCTTCCTCCCTCTCCACCCCACTCTGTCTGGCTTCCCCGCCCCTCCCTACACCAAGGCAGGTCAACAATGTCCCGCCGTGCCACCCCCCCAGGGGACACCTTCCTGTCCTCCTTCTGCGTGACTACTCCCTGCTTTTCGAAATACTCGCTGGGCTTCCGTGGCGGTGTGCCCTCTCGGTTCTCCCCCCAACCCTTCAGCTCCTTTTGCACACTCAGCCTGGTCCTCCCAGGAGTCAAGTCTCTCATGCCCTGTCCTACAACTGCTCTCTTCCTGCGGGCTCCGGTGGCATCGGTCACCATCTAACTGCCCATGAGTCTCCAAGGTATCTCCAGCCTCGGGGCTGTATATACCAAGGCCTACCCCACAGCTCCTCGTGGAGGTTCCAAAGCCACCTCGAACTTGACAGATACAAAGCAGGGCCTGGGATGAGTGGCATCAACATCCATCGACTGCTCACGCTCAAGCCTGGGGCTCCTCCCGGACTCCTTTCCCTGCCAACCCCACATCCAGTCCTTCATCACATTAGGTCCACTCTGCCCCTTCATCGTCCCTCACCTCACTCCTGTGGCCACCCCTCTGCTCTAGTCCACCATCTTCTGTCACCTGAACCACTACAGTGGCCTCCCAATGTCCTCTCAGGCTGGGATACGTGTGACTAGAAGGGTGGCCTTGCGCGTCCTCTGCTTACTCCCCTCCAGTGCCCCCTCCACTGCTCTCAGTGGAAAGTGCAACCCCCTTCCCGGGGAGCAAGGCCCCTGCCACTCACTCTGCCTCCCTCCCCCACCCTACCGCTGAGCACCAGGACAGCAGCCGCTCCCAGGCCTTCAGGGCTCTCCTCCAGGCCCTGCCCGTCCTCTGCGTCACCCAACGCGAGAAGGTTGCCCTTGCCCTCCAGACTGAGTCCTGCTCCCTATGACAGCTCTCATGGCCCTGAGGACTGTTCTCCAACATGCATCGTTCTGCATAATTTTACATGCATTTGTATATTTCATTAGGTTCACTTTCCTTACCAGACTCTAAGCTCCCTGAGGTCAAGGGCCATGTTTATTGTTTGCTATTGCACCTTTTGCACTCAGCGCAGTGTTTGATACAGTTAGTATCCAATGAATACTCATTAGCTGAAGGAACGATTGAATGAACTCATCTCCGTATTGAGCCAAACACAACTCCTGGTACATAATAGTGTTCGGTAAATATTTTTGAATTAGATTGAATTACAGCCAGTTTCCAATAACTAGGAAAGACATGTTATTTACAAAAGATGAAGTGAATTGATTACCACATAATGGAGGCAAGGATGTGGGGAAGCAAATGCATACAATCCGTTCCTTGTGTATTAAACTTATGCAACGAAGGATAATTACGCTGAGTTGTGTCCCTGCCAAGCCAAAGTCAGAATCCTGCATGCTATCGAGTGCTAACGTGCTTGGAATAGTGAGACGGGGTTAATGGCTAACTTAGCAAAATCTTGTTTCTTTGACTTAGATTTGTTTCCTCTCAGAACAAGTTTCCAGGAAAAGAAATTCCATATTTTCACCTCTCACCCTCTCACCAGAGGGCAAGGGCGAGGAAAAAGCAATGAACCTGGACGGCAGCTTGTTGTGTAGCCAGCAGTGGGCCCGGAATTGCGCGCGTCCTGTCAGTAAGACCCTGGGGTCCCCTGAGGCAGGTAGCACTGCCGGGCACTCGCCACCTGCCCTCGAGTCAGGAATCACTGTTTCCCTACTGCATGCGGCCCTGGCCCTGGGCTGCTGTTTCCCGTGCCTGGAAGGCGGTTCCTCCAACACTCCTGATCAGGAGAAGACGCATTGGCCTTTGATGTGCAGCTCCAGGGCTCGCTCTCCCGTGAAGCTTTTCCACCCACTCCCCAATCCCCGCTAAGCGCTCTCTCCTTAGCGCCATCTCTGAACCTTCTGCAGGTGCCTAGAAGTTTAGGAGAACATGCCCTGGAGCCAGACCGCTTAGGGCCACAATCCAGCTCCACCACGGTCTTTGTCCTTGGACACATCTCTTAGCCTCTGTGTGCCTCAGTTACCCCATCTGGAAGAGGGGGGAAGTGGAGCCCACCTTCCATAAAGAGCTCAGAACAGTGCCTGGCACACTCTCAAAAATTGCCACCTATTGGTATCGGGGGTGAGGGGTGACCATCTCCCTCTATTCTGGCTTCTTGTAGGAGGGATATTGCCATAAATGCCTGTGGCCTCTTGCCCCATCCAAGGTGGTGTGGGCTGTCCCAGGGGTGTGCTGGAAAAGGGCTGGCACAGGAGGCTGGCCCTGCCTCTCTCTGAGGTCTGTCGGTCTTCAGGGAGGAGGCCTCTCCTCTGTCCCTTCTGGCCAGAGGCTTTTCAGGACCAGCTGCCACGTGGAAGGTGTGTGGGGTCCAGACTTGTCTTTGACCAGATGGGTAAGTCTAGCCCATCCTGGGCTTCCGCACGAGGGAGCCAGGGCGCTGCCCTCCTGAGCACCATTCCCCCACCCCAGCTACTTGGTTCTCCACCTACCGCCTCCTCTGTCTTGTCTCCTAAGCAGAAGGGCGTGACAATTACGGAGCAAACCGTCAAAGGCCAGAAACTATTGTTATTTTAATGATTAGTGTTATAATGTTGTAAACATTCCCACTCATCCATATCATCCACATTCCCTGCAAAAATGTGGGTTCCTTGGGGGAGACTAATATAACTTATAGGGCAAAAGGTACTTAACGAATGCTTATTTGCTTATTGGACTAGATTGTATTTAAATGACTTTGAGTGTGTGGCTTGTGTTTCTTATTTATTTGGCATCTCCCTTGGACAGGGTACACTGATACTTACATAACAGTGCCTAAAAGAATACACTTTGAATAAAGTTAACAAGTGGTTGATAAATCAATTGAAATGGCTTCAGTTAATGAGAATGCCTGGCCAAAGATGGGTCCTAGAATCACATTGTCACATGGGGTTGTTTGCCCAGAGCAAGAGGAGTTGGCTGGGGGGTGTGGGAGGGTCCAAGAGTGGCTTCTTAGGGTGACCAGCTTGTCCTGGTTTGCCTGGGACCTTCCTGGTTTTAGCACAAAAAGTCCTATGTCCCTGAAAACCTCCCCAGTCTGGGGAAAACCAGGACAGTGGGTCACGCTTGGTTTCTAGATCATGAACCTGTCCCACCTGCAGAAGACACAAGCGCTGCCAGAGCCGGCAGGGTGCGTGGGTGGGTGGAGAGGCACATTCTTATCAGCAGTGTCTTTCTGGACCACCAGACACTTAGAGTTGTGAATGGTGACACCAAAGGCAGGGCCGAGGAGCGACTGACAGTGGCCTCACTGAAAAACGGGGGAACAGTGACATCTGCCTTGAGAGCTGTCATAAAGACAGTGACATGACACAAGGAGGGGGGCATTATTTCTCACCAAATAACTGTGTTATTTTCTCAGCCAGGCTCAACTCTCCCTTCTTTCTCGATAACAAACCCCAGCTCTGTTTGGGGTGAGTGTGGCCAGCGCCAGGTAAGAAATCACAATTTTCCCATCCTTAGTAAAATCATAATTGATCAAAGCCAAACGTTTTTCAAATCACCTGGAGCCTTGTTAAGACAGATGGGTGGGCCCCACCTCCTGAGTTTCGTCACAAGTCCCAGGTGGTGCTGACGGTTCAGCGACTACACTTTGAGTCCACTGAACTACTCAGTCTGCACAACTGTGTTCCCCATTCTCCCACCCACTTCTGCAGCCAGCAGGGACCTTGTGACCCAGGCCTAGTCAATGAGATCCAAGCAGAGGACTGATAGGGTATTTCTGAGGAAAGCAGTGTTTCCTGATGAAAAGGGACAGATAAAGCCGGAGTGGCCCTTCAACCCTCCCCTTTCTTCCTGCCTGGAATGTGAACATGCTGTTGGAGCTGCAGCAGCTGTCTTGTGACTATGAAGCAACAAACACAACCAAGAAGCCAAGACAGGTGCAGAGACGCCACTCCCTGTTGTGAGCCTCTGAAGCCATGCCAGCAGCCACCTACCTTGGGACAAACTGCGTTAGCAAAAAGGACAAAACAGTCTTATTTGTTCAGTGGGTCAGGTTGGCTATGACTAGAAACCAGAAACTTTCTTTTCTGATATGCAAAGCCAGGCACATTGTAGGGGCTTAGTAAATTCTGTCTATTTTATCGCTGGATTTCCAGCCCCAATGTGATTTTACTGAGAGGCAAAAGAACAAGAGTTGTTTGGGGCAACTACATAGGGGCCAGGCTGCCTGGATCTGACTTTGGGGAAGTTGCCCAACCTCTCTGTGCCACAGCCTCCTCTCCTATGTGCCAGGAATAACAAAATACCTACCTCACAGGGCTGCTGCAAATGTTAGGGTGTGAGCTAGCGCATGCCGGTTTTGAAAAAAATTTCTCCAGATAAACATTAGGATAGATAGAAGAAAAAGTTTTATTTTACTTTTCCAGATGAAAAAGGGCCAACATGGAAGTGAAAAGGGGGAGATAATGCTGTCAGAGAGAACCAGGCACTCAGGATTATTTTTAGGGTTATAAAGGGGGTGAAGAAGGTTTATGGCTGTAGCCAAAATAACAGGGTACTGTGAACCGCTGTTTCTGCTTCTTTCTCTTTTCTTGGTGGCAGACAGATAACAGAAGCAGCTGCCTTTCCTTTGGAGACGGACTTACCACTTGATTATGATCTTGTCGTTGATTCTGCCCTTGAGATATAGTTTCCATCAGGAACCGAGGCCTGGAGTTTGTACCTCCGACCCCACTGTCTGGTTCAGGAACTCCCGTGGGCCGAATAAAGTACATTCTAAAAGGCAGTTTCTGGCCAACTAAAGAGAAAGATTTATATTTTCCTTCTTTCTGCTTGACTCTTTCGGATGTTGTGAAAACACCCCCAGGGTGCCTGTCAGCTGGAGGGCAGGAGAGAGAGAGCACAAGGTTGTGATTGACTTTGGCCCTCACTGTGGGTCCAATAATTTTTCTGTTATCTCACTAGCAAGCAAGGCCATCCTTTCAGCAAAGAGTTTATAAAGTATTTAGAACAGTGCCAGGCATGAACTAATAGCCACAAGTATTAGGTATTACCATCAGTATTATTCTGAATGAGTGACTGTTCCCCATTTTTCACCCGTGTGATACAGCGCTGGTCTGATTACATCATGACGGGGGGTCCGTGGGTGATCCAGCCGGAAGTGTGTCCGTGCCAATTAGCTGCTGATGGTGACTGATCACACGGGGCAAATCTGGCTGCTCTACCTCGCGTGCCCGTAGGATCTTTCTCGTTTCCATGGGACCAGTCACTTCCAATGAATTTCATGGCACTTCTTCAACACTGCAATATTCATGAAGCAGTTTATTCAGAGAGCCAAGTGTGAATTTTCAAGACAGCTTCTTACTCTTTCAAATGATCTCTAACGGAAAGGAACCCACAGTCCACATCCTGTACAAACGCACGCATGTAAGCATCGTGCACATCTGGGCTGGGAGGGAGCCACACCCTGCCCTGCCTGGCCGCCCCGCTCCCGCTGCCCCGCATGTTGGCAAGTGCTGCAGGAGGCGTGGGAGACAGGGGGAATCTCAGGAGGCCCTGGGCTGGGGATGGAGTAGGGAATGTCCTCCTCCTCTAAGGGAGTCATGGAGACTTCCGAGCTGAGAAAATGCTGCCGGACTTACAGAGAACAGTGGAGCTCACACAGCTCCCGACAAGACAGTGAAACCCTTTGCTCGTTTGGACATCTGACGAACTTAGAACAGCCAAGGGTTTCAGGACATTTTCTGTCGGAGAGCAAAGTAATGCAATCAGGGGAACTGGGTTTGATTTTGCAAGCTGATGGGGTAGGGGACGGCTGCCCAGCCTACAGACTGAGAGGGTAAAGACCCTTTGGTAGGACCCGGGCAGGAGAGAGCTACTTCCTTGAGTGGGTGATGCGGGACATTTACCTCACTTCTCTTCTCCACTCCTGTAAAATACCATCTCAGGTGTGCTGTGAAAATTAAATAAGGTTAGACATGGAAAAGCTAAAAGGCCTGGGCAGAGCCCAGCACACTACCACCACTAAAACGGTAGCTGGGTGGTGGGTGGCCATGGCGACACAGGCGAAGCGACCGGGGAGGACGAGGGGCCGGCGATGATGGTGGCCATAACCATGACGGGCGTGCTCTGAGCCGCGCCCCTCCCCAGATTTATGTGCTGAATCTCCCCTCAGTACCTCACAGTGTGACTGTATTTGAAGACGTGGCCTTTCAGGAGATAATTACGATTAAATGGGCCAAAAATTTGAGGCCCTGATGCAATCTCCCTGGTGTCCTCATAGGAAGAGGAGATTGGGGCGCAGACACCCACAGCAGGATGACCACGTGAGGACACGGGGAGAGGCGCCGTCTGCAGGCCAAGGAGAGAGGCCCCGGGAGGAGCCTGCCCTGCCGACGCTGGATCGCGGCCTGCAGCCTGCACAGCCGTGGGAAGTGCGTGTCCACCGTGCCAGCTGCCCCTGCCGTGGGCTTCGCTGTGGAGCCTTACGGCGAACACAGTAGCACTGCTGGCGTGGATGCTGAGAGTGACAAGCACAGGTCGGGTGTCACCAGGACCCTGGGACATGGAGGGAAAACTTCACCTTCCACCATCGTTCACGCTGGCCACAGTGAGGCTCCGAGGAAGACGAGGCCAGGAACAGAGCAGTTGTAGGGCGTGCGGGGCCAGATGGGCGAGGTCACATGCCCAGACTAGAGCCAGGCACCGGGGGAAGAAGCAGAGAGGACCCGAGAGACTCACAGAAAAGTGATGAGCAGCCCCACCACCCACGGCCGGGGAGGGAGGGCGGGGCGGTGACTTTGGCCCCTCAGCCAGGGGGACTGATGAGACGTGGGGACCACAGGGGAAAGACAGGCACCCGCGGCACAAGGTGGTAAGTTTGGTTTGGGGCCTCTTGAGCTTGAGATCACCATGGTGACAAGGAAGGAGGGCCCAGCAGTGACGGACAGGGTGCAGGAGCTGGGCCTTGGGCTCAACTGCCACAGGGGGACGGATAAGCCACCGGATCGGGTGGCGCATGCGGAGAGTCGAGGCGGGGTAAGGGCTGACCTGGCAGGACACCGACAGTGGCGGGCAGGCAGAGAAGGAACCCGGGAGGAGAAGGGCGCTCAGAGAGTGGGAGGGGACCGACCATGGGACAGGGGACAGTGCAGCAAGGGAGGGCCCAGCAAGTGCAACACCAGGCCTGGCCGGCACCGTGCCCCAGTGGGAGCCACCCCCAGGCAGTGGCAATGGTGGGCTGAGCGAATGGGTGGGTGGGTAAATGGGGGACACAGAGAACACGTGGCCCCCTCCCACGGGTCTGTGGAGGTGGATCCCTTCTCCTGCCGCCTCCCCCACTGGCTGTGAGATCTGCACGGACGGGCCCGGCTGTGTCCTCCCCAGCCTTCCTGGCCCCTCCGCGGTGGCTGCTGCCAAGTGGTATCCGGGACAGCTCTCCTGAACGGGGTGGCTGCCTCTGCCCGGCACTGGGGGCAGCGGCCTTCTTGGCTCTTGCGGTGGGACCGAGCACAGACTTTGGTGCCAGGAGGCCCCATTCCAGCCCCAGCCCCTCCACCCGCTGTGACTGGGGCTTTGTGTCCATGTCTGCAACATGGGAACAATAGTATCACTTACACAGAAGTGGCCGTGAAAATTCAAGATGATGTACAAAAACACGCCGACAGTGCACTGCCTGGCAGGTTGGACCTGCTCAGAAGGTGGCGCTCGCCATCGTCCTCTGCGCTGGTGTCACTGGCGTCATCGTTATCATGACTGCTGGTTGGTGCCGTTACCATTAATATTATTACAGCGTCCTGACTGCACACACAGATCTGAGGTCGGCTCTTCCCCTTACTAGTTCTGTGACCTGCGTCCCATCCCGTCATAGGGGGATCCCAGGAACAGCCACGTGACAGGGTAGTTGCAGGATCAAATTCTGTAATGTATGTAAAGTGTCAGAACAGGCCTGGCACCAGCTCCCGGTCATCAGCTGTGCAGTTGTGATCTGTCACGAACAAACAGGAAATCTCAAAAATTCCCACGACTTCACACATCATCTCTAAAGTCACATTCATTCGTTCCACAAGTGTCTGTCTGGGCAGCAGCCGCCCTTGTCCCAGGGAGATACGTCCCAAGACCCTAAAAGCATCTTCTCGTACCGTGTTCTCCTTTCTTCTTGTGATGACGTGGAAACGCCGACGCGATGAGATGAGCGCGGTGGTGACAGGCCTTGTGACGCATCGTCAGGCTACTGTCAACCTTCCGACGCTACAGCAGAAGGAAGCTCACCTGCTTCAGTGACCTGGATCATCGAGCCTTGACGATGTCGATGTCTGGGCGTCAGGCCAATGATGCCAGTGACCACCAGGCAGGCAGCGCCTACCGCGTGGGAGGTTCACGGCCCGGGCAGGCTGAGGAGGGACGGCACGAGATGTCATCACGCTACTCAGGACATCACACAATGTGAACTTATGAATTGTTCATTTCTGAAATTTTCCATTTAATACTTTCGGGCCGCAGTTGACTGAGGTTAACTGAAACTGAGGAAAACGAAACCATGGATTGGGGGGCTACCGTATTCAAGTCCTGGATGTCTACGCGAAGGGATTATAAAATGATTACATATTGCAATAAATGCACAAGGAGGGGAGAAAAGTTTTTATAACTTCAAGGAAAAAAGGAGTCTATGCAAAAAAACAAAAAAATTAGCAACTTTTGTGACTCTAGTCAGCACACTAGCTTCAGAACACAAAAGCATGTCATTTGAAATTCTGTTTGCTCACCTGTGATGCCCCTTCCTCATATTTATGAGCTGAGTGCCTTCCTTCAGAACTGAAAATGTCCCTACTTAATCAATTTTAAAAGCAGAAGAAAAAAAGTGGAACGTTTTACAATAGTCGTTAACACCAATCTCTGAACATACACCTGGGGTCTGTCAGACGCCTGGAAGGAGACCGGTCCTGAGAGCAGAGGTCTGAAGAAACAAACAGTGTTGAGAGGGAAGGTGGAATGAAGCCCCTACAGTTCCCTGCATCCCGCTGTCGAGCAGAGCGCCCAACACCCATTTTCAGGAAGTCGCTAAGAAAAAGACCAAACTATTTCCTTCTTTTCCATGTGGAAACGGGAAACATTCTGGGCTGGTACTAAAGTGCTTCTGTCGCCCCAGGGTGAGAGGTGCTCTCGTTCCCTCCTCGAGGCTTTCCAGCCACCAGGACAGCAGCTTCTCCTTCCAATGTGACAAAGTTTCACACACATGACAAGGCACAGAAAGCACTGACCAGACTCGGTGCAAATGACACCAAACCGCCAGCCCGCTGCACCTGCCAGCCGCCGGGAGTGCTGCAGCGTGTCCTTCCAGGAGAAGGCGAAGACTGCTTCTGGTTGAAAACCACCTTACTGTTCCACGCAAAGCACAGACACACGTAGATTACATACACAGAAAGACAGTGTGCCTGTGGCATCAAAATGTCATGGCAGGTGGCGGGTCGGGGAGACAACTTGGAAGATAAAATGTCTAAAAAGGCTCCCGGAGGTGGGGGTAGTGATGGAAGAAAGGTGAGAAGCGCGGTCTGCAGGGCACAGGCTGGCACGGGGAGGGGGAAACCACAATGCTCAGTGTTCTGCTGCCCTTTGGCCGAACGTCTGTAAAAGCCACACTGGCTACTCATGAACAAGGGCTTGGTGTGACAGAGAGCCCACTGTGTCGGACACAGAGCAGGTGCTCAGGAAGGAGCAGTACCCAGGGAAGACCAGGCCCCCAGTCCCCCCTGGAATTTACCTTCTAACCAGGAAGACACAGAAAAGTAAGCAAAGAAGAAGGACAGTTGTGAGCCGTGGCATAGAGGAGGTAAAAGTAGTGGTGGAATTGTCCAGAGAAGCCACCCAGGGGAAGTGTCCCCACACAGGTGGCCAGGGCAGGCCTCTCTGAGAAAATGGCTTTTGGAACAAGACCTAGAGGGAGAGAACCCCAGCCATGCCTGAACGAGAAGCGCATCCATGCTCAGCACACGGGAAGCACATGCGAAGCCCAGGGCAGGAGTTTGGTATTTCTGAGACTCTAATGAAAAGCGTGTGTGTGTCTACATTACCACCGATACCACAGAAATACAAGGGATCCTAACAGACTCCCATGAACAGTTACATGGATAACCTCAAAAACACGGACAAATTCCTAGAAACATACAGCCCACCAAGAGAATCATAAAAGATTTAAAAACCTGAACAGATCCATAATGAGGAGATTAAATCAGTAACTAAAAAATCGAAACAGAACAAAAAACCTCCCAACAAAGAAAAGCCCAGGATCCAATGTCTTCAATAGTGAATTCTACCAAACATTTAAAGATGAATTAGTACCATCCTTCTGAAACTCTTCCAAAAAATTGAAGATAATACTTCCAAACTCATTTTAGGAGTCCGGCATTACCCTGACATCAAAGCCAGGCAAGGACACTACAAGAAAATAAAATTAAAGGCCAATATCCTTGAGGAACACAGATGCATGAATCCTCAACAGAACACTAGAAAACCAAAGTCAAAACACCACAGCAAAAAGATCAAACCTCATGATCAAGTGGGATTCATCCCTGGGTGCAAGTATGGCTCAACATGTACAAATCAGTAAATGTGATACACCACATTAACAGAATGAAGAATTAAAATTATGTGTACAATCATCTCAACAGATGAAGAACAAGCGTTTGATAAAATTCAATATTTTTTCATTATAAAAACTTCCAACAAATTAGGTGCAGAAGGAACGTGCCTGCACATGATAAAGGCCATATGTGACAAGCCCACAGCTGACGTCTCAATGGTGAAAGGCTGAAGCCTTTTCGCTAAGATCAGAACCAGACAAGGATGCCCACTCTCACCACTGCTACTCAACATAGTCCTAAGGTCACAGCTGGAGCAATTAGACAAGAAAAAGAAATAAAAGGCATCCAAATCGGGAAAGAAGAAGTTAAATCGTCTCTGTTTGCAGACATCTGTCTTATATAGAGAAAATACTAAAGACTCCACCAAACTGTTAAAACTAATAAATAAATTAAGTAAACTTGCAGAATATAAAACCAACATACAAAAATCAATTGTGTTTCTATACAATAACAAGATACTATCCAAAAAAAAAGAAGTTAAAAAAAATCCCATTTACAACAACATCAAAAAGAATAAAATACTTAGGAATAAATGTAACCAAGGAAGGGAAAGATTTCAACACTGAAAACTATAAGACATTTGCAACAACATGAATGAACCTGGAGGACATTATGTTAATTAAAATAAACCAAACACAGAAAGGCAAATGCCCTTGATCTTACTTACATGTGTAATCTTTAAAACAGTTGAAGTCAAAGAAGCAGAGAGCAGAACGGTGGTTACCAGGGCTGGAGGAGAAGGCTGTGGGGAGGGTGGGAATGGTCCAAGAGATTTATTGTACATTAAAATGACTACAATTAATAACAATATATTGCAGACTTAAAAATTGCTAAAAGAGTAGCTATTAAGTGTTCTGTCCTCCAAAAAAATAAGTTTTTGAGGTGATGGATATGTTAATTAGCTTGAGTTAGCCATTCCATAAGGTATACATTTTTGAAAAGATCATGTTGTACACCATAAATATATAAAATTTTTGTCAATTTAAAAAATAAAATAAAATGTGACTGGGCACAGTGGCTCATGCCTGTAATCCCAGCACTTTTGGAGGCTGAGGCAGGAGGATCGCTTGAGACTAAGAATTCCAGATCAGCCTGGGCAACAGCAAGACCCTGTGTCTATAAAAAATAAAACAAATTATCCAAATGTGGTGGTGCCTGTAGTCCCAGCTACGTGGGAGGCTGAGGCAGGAGGATCGCTTGAGCCCAGGAGGTGGAGGCTGCAGTGAGCTACAATGACGCCACTGCACTCTAGCCCAGGAAACAGAGAGAGATCCTGTCTTAAACTAAGAATAATAATAATAATGATAAAATAAAATGTAATGTAAAACAAAGACAACAAATTATTAAAAATTTCAAGCTAGTGACAGAGCATTGAGCCAAGAGTGAGGCCTTCCTAGCACAGAGCCTGTGCGACTGCCCCGTCACAGGCCCATGAAGCTGGCCTTGCTTGCAGGGAACGTAGGACAACATCCCGTGTGTGTGTGTGTGTGTGTGTGTGTGTGTGTAAAACATGTGAGTGAGTGTGTAGAGCAGCTGATGAGTTTGCAGTGTTTAACCGAGCCAATAAATACTCAAATCAGAAACCACATTACTATAATTTGGATACACTCACCCTCTCCAGTCTGAGGGTCTGACCCACCTGCTTAGTGAAAGAAAGGAAACCTGGGGACAGAGAATTAAGATTACTAGAAGTCCTGCCACGTATCAGAAGATTTACATTCTTACAAAAACCCGGTGAGGTTGTCATTACGCCTAATTTTACAGTTCAGATGACTGAAGCTCAGAAAGGTTAATTAATGCTATCAGTTTCTTAGAGATAACACCTCATGCTTGTATAGGGCTTTCTGGTTCAGAAAGCATTTTCACCTTTATTTGACCTTCATGGCAGCCCTGGGAGCGGGGAAGAGCAGAGATGCTCTGCCATGATTTAATGAGGATTGAAGTGACTTGGCCAAGTTCCTGACAACTCACCCAGTGGCATCCCTTGGGGGACTCCCTGGGCTCAGGGCTGGGAGTCCTTGTGCTTCTCCTCAGCACAGGCTGGTTTCCCTGCATAGATTTGCAAAATGGATACCTGCTCAGGTTGTACTTTTCACGTTGGCCCCGAGGAAGCACAAACCCGTGTGGCAGCTTTTAAGGTACACATTTCACTCTTCACCTCAGCACAAAGGTTTTTCTCCTTTGTCTTTGTGCACGTGTTCGTCTGTGCTGTCTGTCTGGTTCAGACCTGTTAGACTTCAAGTGCCTGTTGAGCCAACTTGAACCTTCCTGGAATAAGGTAGGAAGGCAGATTTTCAAGTGTTTGTTTCCTGGACCTACTCTGATCCTTTTCAGGGCAGGAGCTTTTGGGAAGCGAAAAATATCTCTGCTTTTTCCCCTCCCAGGGCTGCCATGAGGGTCAAATAAAGGTAAAAATGCTTTCTGAACAAGAAACAACTATGCAAGCATGAGACATTATTACTTCAAAGAAATTGTATTAACCTTTCTGAGCTTCAGTTGTCTTAACTGTAAAATTGGGCATAATAACCTTAACTATAAAATTGGGCTTTTATGATGTAGGGATTAGAACTGGGTTTGCAAATGCCCATCAATACATGATTGGATTAGTAAGCTGTGGTATATGTATGCCATGGAATATTACTCAGCTATAAGAAATAACGAAGATACGACATCTCTATGGTTCTCCTGGAGAGAGTTGGAACCCATTATATTAAGTGAAGTATCCCAAGAATGGAAAAACAAGCATCACATGTACTCACCAGAAAATTGGTTTCCCTGATCATCACCTAAATACAAATCTGGGAACGACACCAATTGGACATCAGACTGAGGTGGGGGGTGGGGGAGGGGATGGGGGTATGCCTACACAATGAGTGCATTGCGCACCGTTTGGGGAGTGGTAACACTTGAAGGTGCTGACTCGGGAAGGGGGGGTGGGGAAGGAAGGGATATATACCTCATGATGGGTGCAACGCGCACGACCTGGGGAACAGACACGCCTGGAGCTCTGACTTGGGGGGAAAGGCGGTACAGGAGCAACATATGTAACCTGCAATTCTGTATCCCCCATAACAAGATAAAATAAAAAAAAAATAATAATAATAATAAAAAAAAAAAAAAAAAAGAACTGGGTTTGGGCCCAATCCACTGTGCACAAATCACCACGTGAGGCCCTCGGGGCACCCAGAGAGTCCCAGAGAGTAGGACACGGGACTCTCTCCCATCTAGAGAGTCACAATCACGTTTGGAAGATAAACAACACAGAAGAGTCAACCAAAAATGCAGGATGGCTTGAGATATGACACCCACTGAGAATTGCTCAAATCTGTTTGCTTCCAACCAAATGAAGTCTTAATTTCACCATTACCTTTGCAAACAGATGATGGAATCTCAAGAAGTGTCCCCGGGGACTCTCAGCAGGCAAGGTGTCCTGCAGCCCACAGCCTCACAAAGTTGTCTGACGTCGTCTCTCCCTGACTTGGTTCCTCATGTGGGGTTGGCGTGTGGGGACAGCCTGGGGCTGCAGAGTGAGGCTCCCCTGTGACATGCAGCATGCCACCACCCTGGGAAATAACGAGCCTGCACTGCTCCCAGTTAGAGAACTCCATGTCTCCCATGCAGCCACCTGGCAGGGGGAATGGCATGTTCTGGAGGGGACGTACTTCTTGGATACGAACGTCTCTCCTTTTAGTGGAAGATGGGAAGGCGTTATTTGAAGAGATTTGAACTGAACAAAGTAAGTTCTATGTCTCCACTCAAGACTCCTTTTAAGAGAAAATCTGGCATTTAATAAAAGCACTCTCAGGGAAAGTGCCAGAAAGACATTTTACTCATCCACTCAGCGTATTTACTAGGAGCTCCTTCCTTGTCGTTGTCGGTGCTACGCTCTGGGGACACCAGAAGACAGACAGACAGACATCATCTGTGTCTTTGGGGAGTCTAAAATCTCACCAGAATCCTGACACTACACAGGAACTTGTCCTGAAATTTGGAGGAGAGGTGCTGAGTGCCATCAAAGATGTGTCATGGGAAGAAATGTGTCTGGGGCCAGGAAGGCCCCGGTGAGGAAGTGAACTCTGTATGAGAACAGAGGGACGTGGAGGGGTGGGCAGGGTCGGCAGGATGGGCAGGAGGATGGAACTGGGAGAACAGGGAAGATTATTCCAAGCAGAAGGGACAGCAGGTCCAAAGACACCGAGATGGGGGAGGGTGACATGTTCAGGTGGGACAGGTCCCCGGAGAGAACGGGGCAGTGGCGAGACGACGCTGCAGAGGCAGCCCATGCTGGGCCACGGGGTGTGGATAAAGATGTTCCTTGTCCTGAGGCAATGGGAGCCCCGTGGCGTTTTGAGTGGTAAGAGGAAATGTGTGTGCATGTGTGTGTGTATTAAAGGGGTAGAGTGATACGATCCGTTTTTCCATTTAACAAGATAGCTCATCAATCAGTGTGGCTAGGCTATGCCGTGTAACAAACAAACCCAGGATCTTAACGGCTTACGAGAAATCGTTATTTTTCCCTTGTACTACGCGTCCACACGGGTCAGCCAGCCACTCTGCTTACTGCACTCAGAGCCTGAGTCTGCTTGGGCTGCTATAACAAAATAGCACAGAATGAGGGGCTTATACACAACAGACAGTTACTGCTCACCGTCTGCAGGCTGGAAGTCCAAGATCAAGGCACCAGCAGACATGGTGTCTGGTGAGGGCAGCCATCTTCTTGCTGTGTCCGCACAGGGTGGAGGGGTGACGGGTCTCTCTCACAAGGGCACTAATCCCATCCATGAGGGCTCCACCCTCATGACCTCATGACTTCATGACCTCATCCCAAAGGCACCACCTCCTAATACCATCACACTGGGGATGAGGTTTTAACACATGAATTTGGGAGGGACACAAACGTCCAGACGCCAGCACTCAGGGACCCAGGCTGAAAGAAGTGATATTTCACTTCTTTGGTTATTGCTGAGCACTCCCTTCAAGAAGTAGCACCTTAATCTGTTTTGTTCTCTCCCTTACCGGCTCCAGGCACAGTGCAGGCATTCAGTAATGTCTGCTGAACAAACCAATCTTGCTGACTTCGGTTGTCACACTCACCTGCCCACCCCCAGGGCAAGCCAAGCTCTTCTCTTCCCTACTCCTGGCCTGTTCCCCAGCTTTCTGTGAACCCACCATGGCTCATTTTCCCCATCTCAGCTTAGATCCCTCCTCCACAAAGCAGCTTTCTTGAACCACCTTCTTGACGGTTACTTTTACATCAACTTGACTGGGATAATGGAGCGCCCAGATGCTTCGCCAAACATTATTCTGGGTGTGTCTCAGAAGGTGTTCGGGATGAGACTAACATTTGAACTGGTAGGGTGAGTAAAGCAGATTCCTCACCCCATGAGGGTGGAACTCACCCGACAGCTGAAGGCCTGAAAAGTCCGACCTTCCCACGCATAAGAGGAGACTGCTGCCTCACTCCCGGGACACCGAGGCCTTTGGACTCAGCTCTGAAGCCTCAGCTCGCCTCAAGTGTTGGCCCACAGGCCCGCAGCCTGGAGCCACACCGCTGGCTCCGCTGGCTCTGCAGTGTGCTGACTAGACCTTGGGACTGCCCAGCCTCCACAAAGCAGGACTCAAGTCCTCGTAATAAATCTGTCTGTCTCTATCTATCCCCTGTCGGTTCTGTTTCTCTGGCGAAGCCCGCCAATGCAACCTGCAGCACACACTTGGTGCCCGCCCGTCTCCCCTCCGTCCTTACTGCTCAGACCACACTCCACAAGCACCTGCATCGCTTTGCCATAGGGCTTTCTCTGCCCTGCACAGCAGGTGGAAAATGCCCAGAGTTTCAGGCACTCTGGGAGCAGCTCTCGCCCCGTGACTGGAGGCGTAGGTGGGTCAATATGCCAAGTCTCTTCCATGGAGGCTGGGATGATTCTGGGCGCGTTCTACACTGCTTGCCAAAGTCCGCAGGCGCCCACAGTAGTACTTGCATGATAATACGTCCTTTACCGGCTGCTTTCCCTTCTCCGGCTCCCTTCTCCTCCCTACCTATGTTTCCTGGGACCACATCTCAAATAAACCCCTTGCATGTGGATCCTTGTCTCCGCATCTGCTTCCAGAGAAGCCCAGACTGAGACATCCCCGTCAAGGAGGTCCATGCACATCACCTCCTGGCACAGCGCCCTGTGTGCTGCCTAGCATATCTCATATTCCCTAATTATTTATGCATTCATTTATTAGCTCGCCGTCCATCCGTCTGGGACAAGGGCACCCGTCTATCTCTGTGTCCTTTGTGTCTAGCATGAAATGGTGGTTCAGTAAATATCTGCTGAGTGAATGAGCGAGTGAGTAGCTAGCCCCGGACTTTTGCCTTCCCCCTCCCCACGTCAGCTTCCTCGTTAGGAAAACGAGGCAGTTGTGCCCGGCACGTGGAAGGTTGCTTCTGGCTCGTACATCCCGAGATTCTGAAATGTCAGAGCTCTCAGGATGATAAAGCACATAGCTTTTTTGCCGGACAAGGCTCTGGATAAGAATGTGGCTTCAGCCTGCATTAATTGGACAAGCAAGCTGGGGAGACCAGGGCAATTAGGAGGGAGGAGAGAGGGAGAGGCAGAAATCCTCCTCGGCGGTGATCTTTGGCACGCCAGTAACGGAGTGCAGCCGTGTGCAGCTCCAGCCTCGGGAATGTTTGCATATAAATTGCCTTTTAAGGTTTCCATTCTTCAAGACTATAATGAGTGCAGCAGACTTAAACATAACTATTCTTTCCTAATGATTGTTTTAGCCACTCTCTGTTTTTCCTCCCGATTTCTACTTGTGATTCTAGGAGGTGGAAAATGAACCAACTTCGTGGAGACGGCAGACCCACAACACTGGCAGATTTCAGGTTTTCAGGTGCTCGTGGAACCCAAGACATGCAAAGCTGTGGAATGTCACATGAGCTTGAAATCTCCCACTCTGCACATCACTTGACCACCTAACAACGGAACGGGAAGAAAATCTAACAGTCCTCTATCTAACAGGAAGCTGAATCTGCAACTAACTATACTGCCCACAAATTCATCTCTAGGTCCTGGTGGCCTCAGTGGCAAACTCTTCCACTTACGTATGAAAGAACACCAAAATTGAGTAAATGCTTCTAGAAAACAGAAAAGGAGAACATTTCCCAGCACGTTTCATGAGATTACAAAAACCTTGATACCAAACCATGAGAGTAACACTTTGGAAAACTATTTAACTGTGCGAACCAAGGCTGGTCATTCACGTGGACCTAGCAATTCACTCCAAAGCCCACATCCAAAAAATTGCAGGTACATCCAAAAACGTGTGTAAGACATATTCAAGACTTACTCTGGCCTCGAACTGGAAACCCAAATCCCGTCATCAGCAAAATGGATAGACCGCAGCATGTTAAAACACTGTAATACAATGTACCAGCAAGAATAAACAACCTACAACTACCTGAAACAGTGTAGGTGACACTTGGAAATGTCATAATGTTGAATAAAAACATCACATACAGAAGACATAGCACAGGGTTGCATTTATATAAAGTTCCAAACCTAGAAGACACTCAGTGATGGCTACGAAGTCAGGGCAGTGATTATCTTTGGGAGGGGTGACTAGAAGGCATCAGGGAGGGGGCTTCTTGGGGTCTGGCAGTGTTGCATTTATTGCCATCAGCAGTGGTTGTACAGGTGTGCTCACCCTGCGAAGACTACATCAAGCCGCGTATTAATAATTTGTGCAATCATTTCTGTGTTTGTTATGCTTCAGTAAAAATTTATATAAAAATAAGACTTCAATTTATTAAAATACATGGAATTTACAAAAAACAATGAGTTCACATGAACCTCAATTTAAAAAAAGGAGAGAGAAACAAAATTCATTGGATGACACTGAAATTTGCAAAGACATCAACTCCTTTGAAACTGGATGAATAAAAGTAAAGACTTAAGCATTTATTCTGCCCTTCTGGAATGAATTTTATTTCAGGGTAACCAAACAGCAGAGGATGAGGTAGAGTTCTTTCTCGAACTAAACAAACAAGGAATAACAGAATTAAATTTTACCATTTTGCAATTCTTCAGTTAATAACCACTTCTGGCAACGGTCGTTGATGGGTGGTAAAAATTAGTAGGTGGAAGGGTGATGAGGGGTCTTCCCCTCACAAGATTAACCCCGAGATCAATCTTAGCATCACTGAAGATGATGCAACCCAGGACTGGACACAGTGCCTCGCACCAAAGTGAGGAATTCATGCCAAAAATTATTCCATTTAAATCTAATCCACACTTTATATATAAGTTAGGATCAACAGGACACGTAAGGGCCAGGGGATAAAATTAAGTGACATTACAAGACAGCGATAATAAAATCTAGCACATGAAGCATTTTTTTAGGACACCTGATCTCTTTCAAAAGTATATATTGTGGAAAAGTAACTTTTAAAGAGAAACTATTATAGATTAAAAGAGACAATGAAAATTAAGAGACAGCAGCTAAGAAACAGAGAATGAATGAATTTGATTCCAATTGCTCAAAAATCATCCATAAAAGGCTTGTTTTGGCTGTGGAGGGAATCTGAACATGGGCTGAATGATACGACGTAACTACTGTTAACTTCATTAACGTGATAGAGTCCTGTGTCTTACACCTATGCAAAAATCCATTCCAAGTCGGTTATACACCTGAGTATGAATGGTAAAACTATGAGTTTTCTAGAGGAAAACTGGTATTAATAATATAGTAAACTTCCTTAATGTGGTAATAGTTAACAGTCAAAAATTTTAAACAAAGATCATTTCTAAGGTTAAAACTTCTGAAGTATTTCCATCGAAGTCAGGAATCAGACAAGGACGCTGGAGCTACTCATCAATTCCACCTACTGCAAAAAAGGGGAAAAGAATATGAAAGTGGGAGGCTTTTGCCACGCGGGACACCTTCACGATCTTAGAGTAAGCAAAGCAATCATCAAGGAAAAGACGAAGAAATTAGATTAAATTGAAGAATATCTGTCCACCAAAACATCAGTAAGAAAGTAAAAATGCAGAACATAGAAGATATTCCTATCACGGAGTTAAGAACTCTGTGGCAGAGGTTATACCCAGAGTACACAGAGAACTCTTATTAGTCAAAGAAAAAAATCAACAGAAAAAATTTGCAAAGAGATTTGAACAGGAAAGAGGATATCTCACAGCAAATAATCACATAAAAAGGTATTTGACATAATTAATGATGGGAAATGTAAATCAAAATGGCAATGAAATATCACTGTACACCTACTAGTTTAGCTGAAATTAAAATGACAGACCACAATTGTCAGTGACCATGTGGCGCAAACGGACTCCTCTTCCGCCATGGGTGCAAATGTAAATTAATGCATCTGCTTTGGAAACTGAGCATAGGCATATCCGACGACCTAGGAATTTCACTCTTACGCATATTCCCAAATAATGAGGCTGTTCTGTTATCAAATGTGTATTGAGATCAGAATAGAAAATATAATTTACTATAGCCACACAATGGAACATAACAGCAGTGAAAATAATCAAAGTAAAGCCACATGCAACAACATGGAAGGGTATTGCAGACAATGTTGAGGAAATGAAGCCAGACACAAAGTAATATATATTCTATTTATAGAAGGTTCAAAAACTGGCCCCAAACTAATCTATGGTGCAAGAATTCGTGACAAGAATTCCCTCTGAGGACAGAGTGGGGAGGCATGAGGGGGTTCCTGGGTTATCGTTAATGTTCTATTCCTTGATTGGCTACTGACGATGTGCATACATTCATTTTCTGAAAATACATCAAGCTTTATCCTTGTGCACTTTCATGTATGTAACATTTTAGTTAAAAAGTTAAAATTAATACCCATTCAGAATGCTTTATAAAACCCTCAGCAAATTGGAAATAAGTGAGCTTCCTTAACCTAGTTAATGGTTAACCATCAAAACCCTACAACAAACATCATTCTTAATATTAAAACTTTAGAAACATTTCCACTGAAGTCAGGAATAAGGCAAAGATGCCCTCTATTAACAATGCTAATGTTGGGGCTCAGAAACTGACACCCCAAACCAGGGCGTTTTGACATGCTCAACTGCAGAAGCCTTGAGGTTTTTCTGGCCTCCCCCAGCCGCCAGCTCCTGAAACACAGGGTGGAGCTACTCTCTGAAGTTCCTTATCTGCTTAAAGTCCGGACCGACCAAGGAAGAGAACAGTGACCTCTGGCTCCTTCCCTGAGTTTTCATTAAGGAAGAAAGCAAGATTAAAATCGGCCAACACACCCAGACAGACTCTTGGCACAAAGCACTGTCCACGCTGCAGGCCCGACAGGCTTAGCCCCAGACCACTGCACGTTCTCTGAGCCCACTGAATTCTTCCTAGTAATCATTTATTGCCCCCAACAGAATTCCTCTTCTCCCCTGTCCCCGCTTCCCATAACCTGTTCTGCTAGGATCCAAGCCCTCCTGGTGGGGTTGGGTTTCCATTCTGAAGGCCCCTGTGCATACATGTTAAATCAGTTTGTATGGCGTTTCTCCTGCTGATCAATCTGCCTCATGTCAGTGATTTTCAGTGAACTTCCAGGGGCCAAGGGCTGTGGCCCCTACACTGCTCAACAACTCAACGTATTGGGAAAAATGGGCAAGGTGTGAATGGCCAATATCCTTTGCCACGTGCCGTATCTGAGCAGACAATAAATATTTCAAAAGAGGCGCAAACACACTAGTATTAGGAAATTCAATTTAAAACGTGTATAGTAAGATGCCATTTCATACTCATCACGCTAACAAAAAATTTAAAGTCCGATAATACCAAGCGTAGGCTGGGCGTGACAAACAGGAACCATGGGAAAGCAGGTGGAGTGCAAATCACTGCTCTGGGCATGATCTGTCACTGTCTGGTAAATTCTGAGATGTGCAAACTCCATGGCCCAGCAATTCCACCGCTGCTCACGCGTGTCCTGCGGCGTGTGCGCTGTGCACAGGGCAATCCAGACAAGAGCACTGCCATCCGTCACCAGGGAGGGAACGGCTCGGCAAGTCATGGCACAACCACAGGCAGCATGTAGAGCATTTACACTAAATGAACTGCACCCCATATATAAACATTAAAGATAATGGTGCGTGAGGAGAACAAGATCCAGGATGATCGCATTTCACTCTGGCAGAGTTTAAAAATAGGACATATTACTCTGAGGTACACATTAGAAAAAAGGAACAAAACCCACCTTGGAAATGTTCAAGGCAAACTGCGGGGAGGGAGAGGATTGGGACGTGGCAGGCAAGGGACTTTACCCGTGTCTGCAGTGTTTCATTCCCTAAGCCTGGGGGCAGGGTACACTGGTGTGGTTTATATTATTTTTATACTTGTGCATGTATTTGACACATTTCATTTACAAACTCTTTAACAGAAGAGTGATCTTACTCATGGATCCTCAAATTCATGAAGGACTCTAGACACAGCCCTTGCAAATGCCAAGGGTCAGTTCTAGCTGGTCACACGTGAGATCTCACCATTTACCCGAGACGGCAACGGCACACGGATCGTTTCTCTTCCTGTGAGTCGGTCGAAACAGCCAGCCGTGGATGCTGGCTTAGAACGGTGCTCACGGCCTGCGGCAGCGGAAAGCAGCAACGTGAAATGGTTAAGGCACGTGCACAGCAGCTGCGCTTCCTAGAACCCCGGATCCGTGGCTCACGTGTTTGCTCCTTCCCCTGAAGCTGCTCCAGCAGCAACACCTGGCTTGGACAGCTGCCGTTTTCACCTTTCTCCTTCAGAGCAAGCTTTCGGAGCTTTTTCTCTTCTTTGTCACACCAAGACGCTGATTTCTTGGAGCCCCACTAAGTGACGGGGCTGGAATGGAGCTCAGAGAGGGGAACCTAACGCATATTTGAGGATGAGGGGGCACGGCAGCCCCAGATCAGCTTGCTAGGGCTGCCCTAACAAAGGAGCATGACCTCGGTGGCTCAAACAACAGAAACTCACTGTCTCACAGTTCTGGAAGCCAGAAGTTCAAGATCAAGGTGTGGGAAGAGTGCTCTGGGAGAGTCTGCCTACGACTGCCCCTGGCCTTGGGTGCCTCAGTGGCGATCCTTGGCTTGTAGAAGCATCACCCGATCTCTGCCTTCATCTTTATATGATGCACTCCCTGCGTGCGGGGTTGTCTCCAAATTTGCACTTTTTATAAGGACACTAGATATATTGAATTAGAGCTCACCTTCTGACCTCATTTTAACCTGATCACTACATATAGCCACATTCTGAGGTGCGGGAGGGTAGGACTACAACATATGAATTCTGGGGGGACACAATTCAACCCATAACAAAATGCCTCCCTACACCCCTAACCGAACTGGAGACCTTCCTCTGGGCCTGCAGAGCAGGGAGCCTGTCTGCATCCCAAAATAGCAGGCCTCTGAGCTCCAAGTGGGGGGGACTGTTTCTCATTCACCAGGAAACTCCCCAAATCTAGTTTAGAGCCTGAAGCCGTTTTGTAGAGAACATGTAAATTATTTGTCAAATGAACAAATGAATTTAAAAAATGCCTTTGGATCCTCTGTCATTTTTTGTGCATGTTCCTTTCTCCTTTGCTGGTCAACAGCATACCCTGGCGTGCCCGCCTCTCCTACCTGCCCATCGTACCTGGAACTTCCCCTCCGTGCGGGAGAGATGCTAACTAACACTGATAACTATTAACACATCTACCCAGTTCTCTCTGTGCCAGGGACCCAGCTGTGCATTCTGTGTGAGACAGCTCACCTAATCCTCATGACAACTTCGCCAGGTTGTCTCTACAACAAACTGCACTTGACAGATGAGGAAACTGAGGCACAGTAATGTCACAGAGCTGTGAGGTGGTTATATCAGGGAAGGGCAGGGAACGTCTGCCTTGTTCACCCCTTACCTCTGAGCTGAGATCAGTGCCTGGCCCAGAGTTAAATAGCACGACCATACACTTTATTGTTGAACCAGGACACTTCTGAGAATAAAAGAGGACACCAGCTGGAGGGGACACTCGAAAAATAGGACGGTCCTGGGCAAACCAGCATGTAAGGTCAGTTTATCAATAAATATCTGCTGAATGTATGAGCTTAGGCATGTCTTACTGGAGGCCTGGATTTTTAGCCACCACAGGGTATTGAGAAAGGCACATTTGCAAAACTGGATTTTACTTACGGGATGCATTTGCTTAAAAAGCATGCTCCTAAATGTAATCTACAATAATTCACATCGGGCAGCAATTTTGGTTGCAGTTTTATCATCACACAGCCTGTTATTCAGCCCCAGAGGGTAGAAATGCAAATTAAAGAAATGCTTTGAATTTAAAAAAAAAAAAAACAAAAAAAAAAACCTCTTTCAGAAGCCTACATCATTATAGTCTGTAATTGGGGTACAAGATGGGATAAAATTTCTATTGTATCAGAGATAACAAAGGAATAATTTCTATCATTCCATTCTTGAAAAAAATAACAGTTTCCAATGAACTTTCGTATCAATGATGGCCTTAATTACTCGCCCCCTTTTTGTGAGCCAAATGCCTTTTCTTTGGGCATTGACAAAAGAGGGAATTTTAGTTTTTCTTTCTTTTTCTTCTTCTCTTTCTCCTACTTCTTCTTCCCTCCTTTCCTCCTTTCTCATTTCCCTCCCTCCCTCTCCTTCAGAGAGAGAATCGCAGGACAGAAGTTCCTGATTCAGTGCACCCGATCACACACTGCAGAACCGTGCAGACCCTTCTGGGAAGCTATGGCGTGTGCCCCAAATTTTCCTGCAGTGACAGCATCTCCGGGTTGAAAGCAATCTTGTGCTCCTGCACCAGTGCTCTGACAAGGCTGCCTCTCTCGCCAGTGGCCACCTTCCCTCCGTCTGAGCCTCCCGTGGCCCAGGGACAGGAGCCCGTCCCCGCTCCAGGGGATGCTCCCTGCAGCCGTGTGATCTGCGGCGTGGTGTCAAGAGCCCAGGATTGCTGAATACACTGGCTTTGCCACTTCTCAGCTGTGTGGCCTTGGCAAGTCACTCAACCTCTATGCCTCATGTCACAGGCTACAAAGGGAGACTCTCTGATTTCTATTTAACCTATTCCATGCTAAAAAATAAAAATAAAAAAATAAAAAAAAACTGAAATAGACATAAACTTTTAAAATCTGAACATTTCACATAAAGATACAGATTCCTGGCTTCTTCAGAAACTAATCATCTGGCCACTACCTGACATAGGTTCCTGCAGGATGACAGTTTGCTGGAGCTGGGTGGGACAGCCCCCTCCTGCAAACGTGGGAGATCACAAGTGGAAGGGGTCTCCTCTCATTCCTGTGGCTGCTGTCCCCAGAGGGCAGCTGAGCTGGGGGTCACCACATGCGTGTCTTTAGGATGAACTCATCCTGTTTACCAACTGTGTTTCCGGGCTATTCCCTTTGCCTAGAATGTTCTCCCAACCAACTTTACTCTTTGAAATCCTACTCATCCTACAAGGCCAAGTTCACAGACCACCTCCACCTTTCTTTATCCCACCCAATTTGAAGCAATCTTCCTCCTCTTGCCTTCTGTAATTCCCAGGCATAGTCTTGCCAGGCCACTTTTCATGAGCAGCCTTTTACTCCACCCATGCACACACACATCTGTGTATGTGTGCACACGTGCACACACACACACAAGCACACACACCAGACTGTAGAAGTCTTGAGGGTAGAGGCCTTAATTCATCTGTGTTCCTTAGTTTAGCACCATCTCTCTATGGTGCACAGAATAAGGCCCCCAAAGATGCCCATATTCTATTTCCTGGAACCTGAAAATGTTACACTACATGGCAAAGGAGAATTGAGGTTACAGATGGAATTGAGGTTGCCAATCAGCCGACCTTGAGATGGGAGGTTATGCCGGATCATCTGCATGGGCCCAATGTAATCACAAAGGTCTGAGTCAGAGTGACGGGACATGCGAAGGACTCGATTGAAGGCCATTGCTGGCTTTGAAGATAGAAGGAGGCCACGAGCCAAGGAGTGTGGGCAGCCTCTCGAGGCTAGAAAAGGCAAGGAGTGGATTCTCCACCAGAGCCTCTAGGAGCAGCTAGCCCTGCTGACACCTTGATATTGGCTTGGTGAGACCCATTGTAGACTTCCAACCTCCAGAAGTGCAAGAAAATAAATTTGTGTTGTTTTAAGCCACTGGGTGATGGCAATGTGTTATGACAGCAATAGGAAACTAATACACCCTCTTTCCCACCGCAGGTGTTCAACATATCCTGTAGGTGCTGAATCTATATCTTCTTTCCCTGGGTCCCACAGTCACGTCAGAGCAAGGCTGTGCTGTACGTCACCCCACACTGTTGAGTTACTGGGGCACACAACTGCACCCCTGATAAGAAACCAGCTTGTAAAAGGGGGAAGAGCTGGAAAATAGGAAGAGGGCACAGACTTTGGCATCAGAAGATGGAGGTTAAAACCCTAGTCCACCACCTAGAGATGGGGACCTTCAGTGAGTTATTTCACTTTGAGAAGTCTCAATTTCCTTGTCTGAAAAGTGGGGCTACAGTGCCTCCCTACAGAATTATTGTGAGAAATAACTGGTATGTACACTCTAAGCATGTGGTCAAGAAATTTACTTCAAATGCTTAGCACGTGCACACACACACACCTCACATATGATAAAACTCCTAGGGTGGCATTTCTACCCTCTCTCTGCTGCTGATAGTGGGTTTTGTAACCAGGGAAATGGCTCTGGTTCTCAGCCAAGAAATATTGGGGTGATTAGCCCCAGGGTATACTTGTTCCCAGGGTCCTCCTGTTACATAAATAATACACGTAGATCCTAACTCCCTGTTTCCTCTGCTGCACTGGTGTAAACATAACTCTCTCTGCTGAAAATCACTGACTTTAACACTCATATTTTCACCGCTTTTCATACCACAGCCTTTGCAATGCACCTTTTCAGGTCCTCTCATCAAGAGGAGGAGTTTATTTCTGCACTCCTTGCATCTGGGCTAACTTGGAGACTTGATTTGGCCAATAAAATGTTAATGGGAATGATGTCATATCAGTTCCAAGCACAGGCGTCAAGAGGATTTGCACTATTACACCCTATTTCTTGGAACTCTGCCCCCGTCTATGACCAAGCACAAGCTAGCCAGTTAGTAGATGACAGGAGCAGAAATGACCCATCTTAGCCAGGGCCATCCTAGATGAGTAAATACCCAGCTGACCCACCAGCTGACTGCAAACCCCTCTGAGATGATGTAAGCCCAGCCCACGTTACCAGAACTATAGACATAAGCAATGTCAAAAGTTTATTGTTTTAAGCCACTAGGTTTGGGGTGATTTGTTATGCAGCAATAGCTAACTGATACCTGCCGCTCCTTACTTAGCAACTGGAGAAATATCTGAATCACATAGCAGCATGACCACTGAGTGAGTGATCAGGGTCCCATTTTGAGTGTTAATCTTTAAAGCCTTCAGAAACTATAAAAGTGACTCCTCTGAAAATAATCTGATTGGAGTCACACAAGGTAGAGCCTAAGATTCACATGTCACTTCATGAAAAAAGCCCTAGGTCCTGAGCTCCCCTTCTTGGCTACACTCCAGTGCCCAGAAGCCAGAGCATCAAGGACAACAGGTGAGAAACGAGAGGCTTGGTAAGACCTTAAGAATCTGCCAAAGAACAAGAAGGAGCTCTTTCTTTGCTGATGTGTAGACATTGCTGTCGAAACAGCATCCTTCTAGAAGAAGCTAGTATGTCCTCTTCAGCAAGAGAAGAGTCACACTGATTCATTTATATTTCACAAACTGTTAGCAAAGAGTGAAAGTAATTATGAGCAATAATAAGAAGTTGTATTTGTATCATTTTTAAGACATAGGCATTTGAGGTATATCATTCATTCATTCAACAAACATTAATGAAGCATGTCCTCATCGACTGGAGGCAGAAATCAGGCAGGCCGCCCTAGTCAATGAATAACAGTTTTTATGTTCCCTTTTCTATCCCATGATAAAAGTGCCATGGGCAAGAAATTCAATTTGAATAAATGAGATTTCACATTCATAAAGCAACAGCCAGGACAAGAAGAAGAAACAAAATCTTTGGAATTGGACTCGTTGGGGTTCAAATTCCAGCTCTGCCACTTATGAGCTGGGTAAGTTTCTTATTTTTTCAGCTTCAATTTCTTCTTCTGTAGAGTGGGAATAAAAACAGCTACTCGGGACACCATGATGACCGAGTGCATTTCCACATGGAGTGCCTGGCACTTAGAGGAGCTCCAAAAATGTCAGCGCTGTCCCCCTCTACGAATGGCCAGCGCCATGGAAATCAGGCTTAGCTGCTCCGAGTGTTAATATTTGCTCCGGTCTCTCTGTGCACCGGCAGCCACCCAGGCTCTCTGTGTGAAGCACAGAAGTGCCCATCTGCAAAGGGAAGTGGGGGCCTCTGAACACGAGTGACGGACACGAATGCCCCTCCCCTTCTCCCCCAGGCTCAGGTAGGACTCAGGGTGTTCCTGACTTGCTCCAGCAGGTGCCAAAAATGCCGAGTTCCTAAAAATTACCAAACAAAAAACACCACTGAGGCTTACAGACTGACCAAAGGCACACTTCAAACTCCAAGTGAAAATCTGAAAGCAAAGCGCCCGTCCAGCAGATGCAGGGTGCCCGGAGGGCATCCAGTTGAGCAGGACGTGCACTGTGACTGTGGGACTGTTTCTCTTTGCTGTCAAAGGGCCATCTGGAGTGAGGGAACCTGGAGATCAGTTTTCTTGGCTTCCGTGGCACTAGCCGCAGTGGAGGGGCAGGAATTCTGATCCACTGCTGGCTCTGCAAGAGGGACAAACAGCTCACCACGCTGGGAGAGGAGAGGATGTTTTGTCATCTTTCTAACAGGAAAGGGCAGAAAATCTGAAGTGCTAAGACAGCACTCTCTTTACACCTCACCCTAGCTGTCTGAAAATTCTAAAAGGATACTTTAGGGTAGACTCAAATTTATAGCTTTCCTACAAAGACGTTTTAAACAATTATTTTTACTATGTTACACAACATGCTTGTTGTAGAAAATATTTCTTTACATAGAAAATATAGAAAAGTCACAGAAGAAAATGAAAGTCATTCAGAATTCTGCCACCCCTTGAGATCACCAGTGTAATTGCCAGCATTAATTTTTTTCAGTTTATATGGAACCTGCTTTTCACTTAAATCTGGAATATCTCCCATTGAAATTACCAACAAACGTTACTTAGAATGATTAATAACATTTCATCATATTATGGTCCCAAATGACGTAACCATTCTAGTGACATTGGACACTGAGACCCATTATTATGGGCCATGCTGCCACAAAGGCTTCTAGTTGACAATTGAAGGGCCACGTGAGCAGTGACAATGTCTCTTTTACTCACTATTTGCCCCAAACCAAGGACAGTACCTGGAACCTAATAGGGGTCAATACATATTGTTTTAATAAACAAACCCTGTTACATTTTTAGAACAGAATTTTTATTAATTGACTGCCACCCTGGAAAAAAATTTTTTCCTTGGGGCCACAATGTTTTATTATGAAAATAGAATAAAAACTTTGAAAACAAAACAATCCTTTCTAATTTAATGAAAACTGTGTTATCTTTAATTGTTTTCCATGTGTGAGTTATATACAACATGAAAAACAGTTCTCACAACTCCCAAGGCGCAGAGACGTGTGAGTTACCTGTGCTCCATGCGGCCCCGGGCTCAAAGCTGCCATGAGTTAAATACAACTCACATGGCAGTTAATGTATTAGTATTTTGAAGCCATGCCACCTTGAGCGTAGCATTACGCCACAGTCTAAAGCTCCAGCCTGAAGTCCAGGGTCTGCATGATCTCTTCCCCGCCTGCCCTTCATCACCTCTGCCTGGACCCCGACTATGCAAATGTCCTGGTGAAGACATCCCTGGCCCTCATTCCTGCAGCCCTCCCCTCCCAGGCGGAGCTGTTGCTGCCCCTGCATTCAGCCCCACAGGAGCACCTGCTCTCAGTGCCATCAGACCCACCTATGTCTGTCTCACCTGCCAGACAGTGAGCTCTGCCAGGGAGAGCCGGGGTCTCACCTCTGTCTGTACCCAGTGCCCAGCTCAGGGGCTGGCAGCGAGTTGATGTGCAAGAAACGCAGGCTGGATGACCCACTTACTGGCAGGACTTGCCTTAAGATTGCACCGTTGATTCGGACAAACTCGGGGGCAGAAAATGAACACAGTTGACCCTTGAACAGCATGGGGGTTAGGGGCACCAACTCCCCATCCAGTCAAAAGTCCACATACCACTTTTGGCTCCCCAAAACCTTAACTACTAACAGCCTACTGTTGACCAGAGCCTTACAATGACATAAGCCATCGATGAACACATATTTTATAGGTCATATGTATTATACACTGTACTTTTACAATGAAGTAAGCTAGAGAAAAGAAAACGTTATTAAGAAAATCATTAGGAAGAGAATGCCATTCGCGAAGCGGCAGTGGGTCATCCCAGAGGCCTGCGTGCTCACCGTCTCCTGCTGGGCAGGCTGCGCCGGAGGGAGGCGAGGGCGGGTCTCACCGTCTCAGGTGGCGGAGGCAGAAGGGGCGGAGAGGGGGGAAGGGAGACAGGAGAGGCAGGCACACTCGGTGTCCCTTTACAGAAATACATCAGCATTTCTGTCTTCTTTTTTTTTTTTTTTTTGCTTTTTCATTTCTCTAAAGATGTTTCTCTGGGGTACCAATCCTTCTTCCACTGCTTGCTTTAGCTTCAGTGCCTGAATCATAGAAGGGTCCAGGTCATAAAAGAAGCCCAAAGCAGTGCTGAGTAGTCAGCGCCCTCCTGCAGACTGTCCAATGCGAGTTTGCTCCCTGGCACTGCGTCTGCCACCTCTTGCTAGAGCCTCACCGTCCGGCACTGCTTCCGAAGCCCGCGTCTCCATCCGGTCGTCTTCTGTTCATTCGTCTGGTGTGGCGTCCGTTACCTCTTGAATTTCTCCAAGACCCGTATCTTGAAACCCTTCAGTTTCCACTGTTTTTTCCATATGCATAATTTCTTTCATTATTCCCTTGATTGCCTCTGTTGTAGACCCCGTAAAGTCATGCCCAACATCCAGACACAGTTTTCTCCAGCAGAAATTATTTCAGCCTTGATGGCTCTCATAGCTTTTTCTATAAAAGTAATGGCATCTTCAACGGTGTAATCCTTCCAGATTTTCATGATGTTCTCTTTATAGGAGTTCTCTTTCATAGCACTGACAATCCTTTCCATGGTGTGCCCATGTGTAAGGAGCCGTAAAGATCCTCTACCTCCCTAGATCTAGAGGCTGAATTAGAGACGCTGTGTTCGGGGAAAGTAGTCGAATTCATTCAACACCTTTGGAGTTGACCTCATGAGGTTCCAGGTGGCCCAGGGCATTGTCCAACATCAAAAGAACTTTAAAAGTCAGTCCCTCACTAGAGAGGCGTTAATGCTTCTTGACATCAGGGACAAAGCACCAATGGAACCAACTCAGGCAAAGTGTTTGCGTTGTCCAGGCCTTCTTGTACAACCAAAGGCTGGCAGCTAGTGTTTTCTTTTCTTTTCAAGGCTCAGATTAGCAGCTCTATAGAAAAGCAAAGTCCTCATCATAAACCCTACTACGTTTGCATAAAGCAATAGAGTTGGCGTATCCCTTCCTGCCTTAAATGCTGGTGCTCACTTCTCTGACTTACTAATAAATGTCCTCTATGGAATTTTTTTCCAGAATAGGGCATTAGTTATGACTTAATACTGCATCTTTACATTTTTTTACTTTTCTCTCAACTTTGAAGGACACCATGTATAGTCTGTAAGTGTTTGTGTGTCTGTGAGTTTTAATACATTTTAACATTTTAAAATAGGTATGTGTGTTTGATGGTAGTAAATGATAAAATAAATTAGTATCTACATATATTTTATGAATTCATGACATACCTTTTTCTTAATTTATCAATATTTCTAAGCTATGTGGCTTATCTGTTTTTTTAAATTGTTGCAACTCTCCAAAAAAATTTTCAACATATTTATTTTTAAAATCTGCATATAAGTGTACCTGCACATTCCAAATCTGTGTTGTTCAAGGGTCAGTTGTGTATGGCTTTTGTTGATGCTCATTTTTTCCTTTGTTCTCTCTTTATTATTTTTTACAATATTTTTACTGGGATATAATTCACATAATATAAATTCATCATTTTAAAGTGTACAAGTCACTAGATTTGAGTATCTTCACAATACTGTGCAACCATACCTCTATCTAATTCCAGAACATTTCCATCACTCCAACAAGAATCCTTGTACCCGTTAACAGTCATTACCAATTCCACCCCCTTCTTCATCCCTGGGCAAACATTAATCTAATTTCTGTTTCTATGGATTTTTTTATTCTAGGCAGTTCGTATAAATGAAATCATACAATATCTGGCCTTTTCTGATAGACTTCTTTCTCTTAGCATAATGTTTTCAAAGTTCATCCATGTTACAGCATGTATTAGTACTTCATTTTTTCATGGCTCAATAACATTCTATTTATGGATAATCCACATTTGTTTATATATTCATCAGTTAATGGACATTTAGGCTGTTCCTACTTTTTGGCTATTTTTGTGTGAACACGTGTTTTCAGTTCTCTTCACTATATATCCAGGAGTAGAATTTCTAGATCATATTGTAATTTTACCTTTAATTTTTTGAGAAACTGTCAAACTGTTTCCACAACACCTGCACCATTTTTTTTTTTTTTTTTTGCACTGGAATAATATGTTTTTTCCCTTGGCAAAAAGTCAAGTGCTACATTTTTAAAAACAGAAAATTTCAAACAATCAAATGCATTTCATTACACATCACAGAAGAGGGTCTGGCAACAGTACAAGACATCCTACTTAAGATTTTTTTTAAATATACAAGTCAGTTTAAAATGATAGAAGTTCTGTGAGAACTATGAAATCTACAGCTTGTAGTTTAATAATAGAAAAAAGTTAAGAAAATTAAAAGAGCGATAGCATCCACCTTTGGCTTAATTCCCTGTTTGTTTATAGCGCCTATTTCTCTAGGTTCAAAGATGAGAATTCTTGAACCTTCGGCGCATGCTGGGTACCACCAACTAGGGTGGACTCACTGTGTCCCCTCCCCAGACGCCCCCACCGTGAAGAGGACATTCTTTTCCCCAATTTCCCACTGACACTCAGAGAAGAGAAGGAATACCTGCACCATTTACATCCTCACTAGCAATTTATAAAATTCCAATTTCTTCACATTTCTGCCAACATCTGTTATTCTCTTTATTATCATTATTATTACATTCTAGTATGAAGTGATAGATCATTGTGGTTTTGATTTGCATTTCCCCAATGCTAATAATGTTGAGCATCTTTTCATGTGCTCATTGATTATTTATATATCTCCTTGGAGAAATGTCTATTCAAATCCTTTTCCCATTCTAAAATTGTGTTACTTGTCTTTTTATTATTGAATTACAAGAGTTCTTCATTGAGGTGGGGGGTGGGGGGAGGGGATGGGTGTTTGCCTACACAATGAGTGCATTGCACACCGTTTGGGGAATGGTCACGCTTGAAGGTGCTGACTCAGGGAGGGGGGGTGGGGAGGGGAGGGATATATACCTACATGATGGGTGCAATGCGCACTGTCTGGGGGACGGACACGCCTGGAGCTCTGACTTGGGGGCACAGGCGGGACATGAGCAACGTATGTAACCTGAAATTCTGTATCCCCCATAATAATAAGATGAAATAAAAAAAATAAAATAAAAAGAGTTCTTAATATATTCTGTATAGTAGGTTCTTAACAAATGTGTGATTTGTAAATAGTTTCTCCCATTCTATGGGTTGTCTTTACACTTTCCTGATACAGCCCTTTGATGCACAAAAGTGTTGAATTTTGATGAAATCTAATTTATATCTATTTTTTTGGTTATTTGTGTTTTTCAAATCATCGATAAGAAACAGTTGCCCAATTGAAGGTCTGGTGATGGTATCAGTGTAATTCTGGCCTCAGAATAAGCTAGGAAGTGTTTCCTCCTCTTATATTTTTCAAAGCATTTGAGAAGTACTAGTGTTAATTTTTTAAATGTTTGTAGAATTCATCAGTGAAACCACCAGTGAAATCCCTGCATTTTCCCTTTGCTGCAAGTTTGATGATTGCTATCAAAACCTCAACTTGTGATAAGTCTATCTAGATTTTTTATTTGTTCTTAAGTCAGTTTGGGTAGTTTCTGTAGTTCTAGGCATCTGTCCATTGATCTAGGTTATCTAACTTATTGGCATGCGATTACTCATAATGTTCCCTTATAACCCTTTTTATTTCTGTAAAGTGTAGTAATGTTCCCACTTTCACTCCTAATTCTAGTATTGAGTTTTCTCTCAGTCAGTCTAGCTAGAGGCTTGACAATTTTGTTGATCTTTTCAAAGAACAATCTTTTGGCTTTTCTTTGTTTTGTCTGTTTTTTTTTTTTTTTTTTTTTTTTTTTTTTTGAGATGGGCTCTCACGCCGTCGCTGGGCTAGAGTGCCGTGGCTCAGCCTAGCTCACAGCAACCTCAAACTCCTGGGCTCCAGCGATCCTCCTGCCTCAGCCTCCTGAGTGGCTGGGACTATAGGCATGAGCCACCATACCAGACTAATTTTTCTATTTTTTGTAGAGATGGGGTTAGCTCAGGCTGGTCTCAGACTCCTGACCTCAAGAGATCCTTCCACCTCAACCTCTCAGAGCGCTGGGATTACAGGCATGAGCCACTGTGACCAGTCCATTCTTGTTTTTTTATTCCTTTTTATTTTTTTTATTTCAAAATATTACAGGAGTACAAATGTTACATGGATCACTTTTGTAATGTTTGAGTCCTGGCTATAAGTCTTCCCATCACCCAAATAGTGTTCATTGTACCTGTTAGGTAGGTTTTTGTCCCTCCCCTCCACCCCTCGCCCCTGCTTGACTTCCACTGAGTTTTATTTCCCTCTGTGCACATGTGTGCTCATCAGTTAGTTCCAATTTAATAGTGAGTACATGTGGTGTTTGTTTTTCCATTCTTGAGATATTTCACTTAGGAAAATGGTCTCCAGGTCTATCCAGATTGTTGCTAAAGGTATTAATTCATCTTTTTATGGCTGAGTACTCCTCCATGGTATACCACATTTTGTTAATCCACTCATGAACTGATGGGCACTTGGGTTGATTCCACATCTTTGCAATTGTGAATTGTGCTGCAATAAACATTCAAGTGCAGGTGTCTTTTTGATAGAAAGACTTCTTTTCCTTTGGGTAGAAACTCAATAGTGGAATTGCTGGATCAAATGGTAGGTCTACTTTTAGTTCTTTGAGGAATCTCCATACTGTATTCCATATAGGTTATACTAATTTGCAGTCCCACCAACGATGTATAGTGTTACTTTCTCTCTGCATCCATGCCAGCCTCTATAGTTTTGGGATTTTTTAATAAACATTCTAACAGGGAAAGGTGGTATTTCATTGTGGTTTTAATTTGCATTTCCCTGATGATTAGTGATGTTGAGCATTTTTTCATATGTTTATTGGCCATTTGTCTTTCTTCTTTTGAGAAGCTTCTGTTCATGTCTTTTGCCCACTTTTTAATGTGGTTATGTTCTTCTCCTTGCTGATTTGTTTAAGTTCTTTGTAAATTCTGGATATTAGCCCTTTACTGGATGTATAACTTGTGAAAATTTTCTCCCATTCTGTAGGTTGTCTATTTACTGTGTTAATTATTTGCCTAGCTGTGCAGAAGCTTTTTGGTGTAATCAAATCCCATTGATTAATTTTTGTCACTGCCATGATTGCCATTGGGGTCTTAGTCATAAATTCTTTGTCCAGGTCGATATCTGGAATGGTTTTTCCTACATTTTCCTCTGAAATTCTTATGGTTTCATGTCTTACATTTAAGTCTTTTATCTATCTTGAATTAATTTTTCTGAGTGGTTGAGAGGTAGGAGTCTTGTTTCCTTCTGCATGTGGCTATCCAATTTTCTTAGTAACATTAATTGAATAGGGCTTCTTTTCCCCAGTGTATGTTGTTGTCCAGTTTGTCAAATATCAGTTGGTTGTATGTAGATGGTTTTATATCTGGGTTCTCTGTTCTGTTCTATTGGTCTATGTCTCTATTTTTGTACCAATACCATGCTGATTTGGTAACTATAGCCTTGTAGTATACTTTGAATCTGGTAATGTGATGTCTCCAGATTTGTTTTTTTTTGCTTAGGATTTCTTTGGCTATTTGGGCTCTTTTCTGATTCCAAATGAAGCATAGAATTATTTTTTCTAGATCTGTGAAGTATGTCATTGGTAATTTGATGGGTATTGCATTAAATTTGTAAATCACTTTGAGTAGTGTGGACATTTTAACAATGTTGATTCTACTATCTATGGGCATGGTATGTTTTTTCATTTGTTTGTATCCTCTGTGATTTCTTTCCTCAGAGTTTCATAGTTCTCCTTGTAGAGACAATTCACCTCTTTGGTTATGCATATTCCTAGGTATTTTACTTTGTTTATAGATATTATGAATGGTATTGAGTCTTTGATTTGACTCTCGGCTTGACTGATATTGGTATATAGAAAAGCTGTTGATTTATGGACACCAATTTTGTATCCTGAGACTTTGCTGAATTTATTTATCAATTCCAAGAGACTCTTGGTGGAATCTCTGGGGGTTTTTAGATACAAGAACATATCATCAGCAAAGAGTGATAGTTTGACCTCCTCTTTACCAATTTGGATATCCTTTACTTATTTCTGTTGCCTGATTGCCCTGCCTAAAACTTCCAGCACTATGTTGAATAGAAGTGATGACAGTGGGCATCCTCATCTTGTTCCAGCTCTGAGGGGGAATGCTTTCAACTTTTCTCCATTCAGTATGATGTTGGCTGTGGGTTTGCCATATATGCCTTTTGTAATTTTGAGGTATGTTCCTTCTCTGCCTAGTTTGTTGAGGGTTTTTGTCATGAAAGGGTGCTGGATTTTGTTGAATGCTTTTTCTGCATTTACTGAGATCACCATATGGTCTTTGTTTTTGCTTTTGATTATGTGGTGAATCACATTTATTGATTTATGTATGTTGAACCATCCTTATATCCCTGGGATGAAGCCCACTTGGTCCTGGTGGATTATTTTTTTTTATGTGCTGTTGAATTCAGTTTGCTAGTATTTTATTGAGGATTTTTGCATCTATGTTCATAAGGGATATTGGTCTGTAGTTTTCTATTTCATTGTGTTCTTTCCTGGCTTTGATATTAAGGTGATACTGACTTCATAGAATGAGCTGGGGAGGATTCCCTCCTTCTCAATATTATGGAATAATTTCTGTATTGTGGGTACCACATCTTCTTTGTAGGTCTGATAGAATTCAGCTATGAATCCATCTGGTCCAGGGCTTTTTGTTGTTGTTGGGAGGTTTTTTATTACATTTTGATCTCACTGCTTTTATTGGTCTGTTTAGGATTTCTATTTCTTCCTGGTTGAGTCTTGGGAGGTTGTGTGTTTCCAGGGATTTGTCCGTTTCATCTATGTTCTCTAGTTTATATACATAGAGATTTATGTAGTATTCACAGATGATGTTTTCTATTTCTGCAGTATCACTTGTAATGTCTCCTTTTTCTTTTCTGATTGAGCTTATCTGTGTTCTTTCTCTTCTGTTCTGGATTAATCTGTCAAGAAGTCTGTTGATTTTGTTTATCTTTTCAAAGAGCCAACTTTTTGTTTAGTTGATCCCTTGTATTATTTTTTTTTTCTAATTCATTAGTTCTTCTCTGACCTTTGTTGTTTCTTTTCTTCTGTTGGCTTTGGGTTTGGTTTGTCCTTCCTTTTCTAGTTCCCTGAGGTGTGACATTAGGTTGTTAATTTGTGATCTTTCTGATGTAGGCATTTAGGGCTATGAATTTTCCCCTGAGGAATGCTTTTGCTATGTCCTATGGATTTTGATAGCAGTGTCCCCTTTGTCATTCAGTTCAAAGCATTTCTTGATTTCCATCTTAATTTCATTCTTGACCCAGTAATTGTTCAGCAGCAGATTGTTTAATTTCCAAGACTTTGTGTAGGTTTGAGTGTCTTTTTTGTGATTGATTTCTAGTTTTATTCCACTGTGGTCTGAGAAGGTACATGGTATGATTTTGATTGTTTTAAATTTGTGGAGACCTGATTTTGTGGCCTAAGATATGATCAATCATGGACAATGTCCCATGTGCTGCTGAGAAGAATGTGTATTCTGTAGTTTTTTGGTAAAATGTTCTGTAAAAGTCTGTTTGGTCCATTTAATTTACAGTTTGGTTTAAGTCCATTGTTTATTTATTTATTTTCTGCTTTGATGATTTGTTGAGCTCTGACAGTGGGGTATTGAGGTCCCTGGCAATTACGATGGTGCTATTTGCTTCTTTGCTTAGCTCTAGTAAAGTTTGCTTTGTGTATCCGGGAGCTCCTGTGTTGGGCGCATATATATTTAGGATTGTTGTTTCTTGTTGAATTTCTCCCTTTACCATAATATAATGACCCCTTTTTTCTTTCTTTACTTTTATTGGCCTAAAGTCACTTTTATCTGATATAAGAATGGCTACACCTGTTCTCTTTGGATTTCCATTTGTGTGGAAAATTTTTTCCCTCCTTCCATGTTGAGTCTGTGTGCATCTCTGTGGTTTAGATGTGCTTCCTGGAGAAAGCAGATACTTGGGTTGTGTTTTGTCATCCATTCAGGCAGCCTATGTCTTTCTAAGGGAGCACTCAATCCGTTAACATTAATTGATAGCATTGATATGTGGGATGTTAATCTGTTCATCCTATTGGATAGTCCCTTATTGCTTTGTTTTACCCCTTGTTCTATTGTTTCGTAAGAGTTGTAAATTTGGGGATTTTTTTCTAGATGATTTTACACTGGTGGTTATCTGTTGTGCTGATTTGTGTATAATGCTGTGTATCATACCCCCCATTCTTTTTTTTTAATGTAGGCATTTAGCTATAAATTTCTCAGTAAGCACTGTTCTCACAGCATCCCATAAGTTTCGATATGCTGTATTTTTATTTTTTTCACCTCAAACTATTTTCTAATTTTGGTTATTTAGGACTACGTTATTTAATTTTTACATATTTGTGAATTTTCCAACTTTCCTTCTATTATTGATTTTTAATTTTATTCTATTGAGGTCACAGATGTATTTTGCGTAATTTAAATATTTCTAAACTTATTTAGACTATTTTATGGCCAAACATACGGTCCACATGGGCACTTGAGAAGAATGTGTATTTTACATTGTTTGGGGTACTGTTCTATACATGTCTATTAGGTCTAATTGGTTTATAGTGTTGTTCAAGTCTTCAATTTCCTTGCTAATCTTCTGTCTAGTTGTTCTTTTCACTACTAAAAGTAGAGTATTGAAGTCTCCAACTATTATTGTTCGTTGGTCTATTTCTGTCTTTATTCCTGTTAGTTTTTGCTTCATATATCTGGGCATTCTCTTGTTAGATATGTAAATATTTGTAGTTGTTATGTCTTCTTGATGGATTGACTTTTTATCATTATATAATGTCCTTATTTTTCCCAAATAATAGTTTTTGTCTTAAAATCTATTATAATGTTTGGTATTAGTCTAGCCACTCAACCTCTCTTTTGTTTATTTGCATGGATTATCTTTTCCTATTTTTTTTACTTTCAACCTACTTGTGTCTTGGAATTTAAAATGCATCTCTTGTGGACAGTTGGACCATGTTTTTTATGCAGTCTGCCAATATAAGCCCTTTAACTGGAGAGCTTAATCCATTTATATTTAATGTAATTGCTGATAAGGAAGAACTTCTGTCATTTATTTACTTTCTCTATGTGTTATGCCTTTTTTATTCCTCAGTTCCTCTGTTATTTCCTTCTTTTGTTAAATATATTTTCTAGTGTACCATTTTAGTTCTTTTCTCATCTCTCTGAATTTTGCTATTTCCTTAGTGGTTGCCCTGGGGATTATAATTAGCATCTTTATTTATAATAATCCAGTACAGATTAATACTAACTTAATTTCAAATATAAATCTTTGGTGCAATATATCTCCATTTGTTCCCTTTATGCTATTATTACCAAAAATTACAGCTTTATCCAATATGTATCCATCAACATAGATTCATAATAACTATACAGGTTTTTTGATACATATGAATAAAAAGAATTACAAACAAAAATACATTTATTCTGTCTCTTATATTTATTTATGTATTTACCTATACTGGTGTTATTTCTTCATGGAGATGTGAGTTACTCTATATTATCCCTACAGTTCATTTCTGAAGGACTCTGTTTAACGTCTGTGGAAGGGTAGGTCTGCTAGTTTTGTTTATCCGAGGATGTCTTAATTTCTCTTAAAAATAGTCTTTCCAGATACAGAATTCTTGATTGATAGTTTTGTTTTTTTTTTTAGAACTTTGAATATTTCATCTCACTGCCTCTGGCCTTCATGGTTTCTGATGAGAAACCAGCTGTTAATCTTATGGTACATGACTAGTCACTTCTCTCTTGCTGCTTTCAAAATTCTCTGTGTTTAACTTTGACATTTTGATTAATCTAGGTGTAGATCCTTTGAGTTGATCTTACTAGAGGTTCACTGAGCTTCTTGAATATGTATATTAATGTTTTTCATCAAATTTAGAATGTTTTGACCATATCTTCAACATATTTGACATATCTTCTTTGACATATTTCAAATATTCCTTCTGCCCCCTTTTATTTCCTCTCTCCTTCTGGGGTTTCCATTATGTGGTTGCTACACTTGATGGCACCTCACAGGTCTCTGAGACCTGTTTTAATTTCATTGTTTTTTCCTTTCTCTTCCTCAGACTGGATAATCTAAATTCACCAAGATTATCTTCCCTTGGTGATTCTTTCTTGTTCCTGCTCAGATATGCTGTTGCGCCCCTCTAGCAAATTTTTCATTTCAGTTATTGTACTTTTCCACTCCAGAACTTCTATTTGGTTCCTTTTTATAATTTCTATTTATCTATTGCTATTCTCTATTTGGTGAGACATGGTTCTCATACTTTCCTTTAGTTCTTTAGGTTTGGTTTTCTTTATTTCTTTGAACATATTTAAAATGTCCAGTTTAAAGTTCTTGCCTAGAATGTCTAATCTCTTGGCTTCCTCAGGGACAGTTTCTATTGCTTTTTTTTCCTATGTATTGTCTATGCATTTTATTTCTATGCTATGCTTATTTCTTTGTGATCTTAGTAATTCTTTGTTGGAAATTGGACATTTTGAATACTATGATTTGGCAACTCTGGAAATCGGATTATTTCCTCTTCCTAAGATTTGCTGTTGTTGTTGTTTGTTATTTGTTTGTTTGTTTGTTTAGTGACTTTGTTTAGTAATTGTTTGTTTGTTTAGTGACTTTTCTGAACTAGTTCTATAAAGTCTATTCTTTGTTATGTGTGGACACTGAATTCTCTATCCCACTAGTTTAATGGTCATCTAATAACTGGGAAGAGATTTACTTACACTCCTGGAACCAAAAAAAAAAAAAAAAAATCTAGTCTTTGCAGAAGGGTTTTGTATGTGTGTTGGAGTATACCTTCAACACTGAGACAGAAGTTGACAGCTCTACTTAGCCTTCACTTCCTACTGGCACAAACCCTCAAGGTTAGCCAGAGATGAGAGTTTATGGCTTTCTCAAGTCTTTCTTGAGTATGTGTACAGTCTTGGGCATGCATATGGTCCTATAGCTCCCCAAGAATAGGCAGGAGCTTTTGATACCCTATTCCCCTAAGCATCTCATTCCCCAGCCTCTCTTCTAGAGTTTTTTAGTTTATGGATTGCACCAACTATTATCTATCACTTCCTGCAGCAGTGACTGAAACATATTCCTGTAAATTTTTTTTATAAATGTCTCTTTCTTCTCCCAGGTAGCAATGGGCAAGTTCCAAGTCAGGTGAAGTAAAGATAAGAGTTTCCAACCAGTCTTCTTCCAGGAAGCCAACATACATTCAAAATAATTACAATTCTGTATGAAGAAGGTCTGTTCTGCTCTCTCTGGCACAAGGAATGTGAACAGTTACTTTCAAAGCTATTGATGTGCTAGGAAGTGAGGAATGAGACTGGGCAAGTGAGACATCACAAGGCTCACTGTTCCTGATGAGGCTCAGCTGCTTGTCTTGAATAACTGCCCCCTTGGCATGTCCAAGCCTTTAGTTAATTTCCACAGTTAAAAAAAGTTATTTCTGGCATAGTTTATCAATTTTTTCATTGCTTTTATGGAAGGGTAGAATTTCAGAGTTCCTTACTTTGCCATTTTTGCTATTGTCCTGTTGGTGTGTGTTTGGAACATGGTGGAAAGCGCACTTGAACTTTACAGTGTGCTTCTGTAGAACCATCCAGAGCCTCTAATGTGTATTCTCCAGAACACCAGGTCCATGGAAGATGACTGGTATAGCACCCCACGGTGAAATGCTTGTGACATGTTCCTTAAATAAAGGTAAACCTGTTTCCTTGTTGCATGATTTCTCTTTAATATCCTATCAAATCTATGCAACTTCAAGAGGGGGACAAAGCATAGAAATAATCAGATCGGATAACTTGTGGGCTAGACATTTTATATTTATTATCTCATTTGTTATTCATACCATCAAACAACATATTTTCCATTTTGTACATAAGGAAACAGAGGCATAGAAAGTTTAAGTAAATTTTCCCGGCTAGTAATTGGCAGAGTCAGGAATCTAATCAAAGTAGCTTCCAGCCCATGCCCTAAGCCAGTACAGCATACTGCAGGACTTCCTTAACTTAATTTGATCACAGAAACATTTGTTCACAGAGAAACTAGGAAATGAATGTCACTCAGAGTATATTCTGGAAAATGCTGAGCTAAAGCACAGTTAATGACTGGGGAACTGATTTGTGCTTTTCTCAACACTTTTACTGTCATAAATCATGCCACAGGCCCTTGCTACAACATTAAATATGATTGAAGAGCGGCACACAGAGTCCTTCAACCTATAGATTACCAATACATAGGAGCTTCTGCATTTTAGTGTCTCCTCTGGTGTAGGCATTAAAGGCTGTCTTTAAAAAAATATTCTTCCTTGATACAGGGTTTAACATCATAATTTTAATTTATGAAACTGTAGAAGAACGAAGTGTACTAAGTCCATCTTAAAAATTTGCTTTCCTTGATTTTTTACAGAAGTTACTTTTTCCAACAAAGAAAGTAATTTTTTCTCAGTATAGAAAAATTTGAAAAGAAAACAAAAATATGAAAAGGAATAAAAAATAAAAACCTTAACACCTTCCAACCAGAGCCAGTTTCTGTCATCATATCTCTTTCCAGCATTTTGAGGCTCTTATTTTCTTTTCATCCTCAGAATCCAGCCATAAATATAATTTTTATTATAATTTTTTCATACCATTGAAAACTCTTCATAAAAATCATGTTTTCATTCCTTAAAAATATTCCATTAGCTAAGGAAACAATCAACAGAGCAAATAGACAACCTACAGAATGGGAGAAAATTTTCACAAGTTATACAGCTGATAAAGGGCTACTATCTAGAATCTACAAAGAACTCAAGAAAAATAGCAAGCAAATAAATAAATAATCTTATTAAAAAGTGGACAAAAGACATAAACAGAAGTTTTTCAAAATAAAATAGACAAATGGCCAATAAACATATGAAAAAATGCTAAACGTCACTAATCATCAGGGAAATGCAAATTAAAACCACAATGAGATATCACCTTTCCCCTGTTAGAATGGCTTTTATTAAAAAGTCAAAAACAATAGCTGCAGAGAGAAAGGGACACTTATACACTGTTGGTGGGACTGCAAATTAGTACAACCTCTATGGAAAACAGTACAGAGATTCTCCAAAGAACTAAAAGTAGACCTATCATTCAATCCAGCAATCCCATTACTGGGTATCTACTCAAAGGAAAAAAGTCTTTCTATCAAAAAGACACCTGCACTTGAATGTTTATTGCAGCACAATTCACAATTGCAAGTATGTAGAATCAACCCAAGTGCTCATCAGTCCATGAGTGGATTAATAAAATGTGGCATATGTATACCATGGAGTACTACTCAACCATAAAAAAGATGAATTAGTATCTTTTGAAATGATCTGGATGGAACTGGAGACCATTCTCCTAAGTGAAGTATCTCAAGAATGGAAAAACAAACACCACATGTACTCACCATTAAACTAGAACTAACTGATGAGCACACATGTGCACAGAGGGAAGTAAAACTCAGTGGAAATCAAGCAGAGGGGAGGGAGGAGGAAGGAAGAGGCAAAAACTTATCTAATGGGTACCATGACCACTATTTGGGTGATGGGCATGCATAGCCATGACCCAAGCATTACAAAAGTTATCTATGTAACCAAAAATATTTGCACCCCCTTAATATTTTGAAATAAAAAATTCCATCATAAGGAAGTGTCACAATTTACTGCGTCTTTCCACTTAGGTTTACTATTTTGGTTGTTAACCATATTTCACTATTGTAAAGAATGATGTGATAAACATCTCTTGTTGATACACAAAGTGCTATTATCTCTCTTTAATACAGAGTTGGTACAGGCAGCCAGCACACAGTGAAAACACACACACACACACACACACACACACACACAGAGAGAGATGCCAGTTGACAAGGGTACATGTGCCAGCCACTTCTCCAACACAGAGAAATGCAGTCAAAATAAAGTGAAAAAGTTATAGAGAGGTTTGAGGAAATATTGAAAAAAAAATCAGACATTCACCAAAGTAAATTATATATAAAATATGAAACATCCAAGAGAACTACAAGGATCTAAACACAGAGGTTGAAGGGATAGTTATTACTGAAAAGCACAGTCTTGCAGAGAGAAACAGGCATAGAAAGTATAATAAGTCAGGTAACAGAAGAGGGATACTTTATATCCAAGGAAGCAAAAGAGATGGTATCTGTTCCTTTGCTATTTAAATAGAGAGGAATAAACAGTGGTCCAATTATTATTTATGGATGTAGTGAACGCTTGGGATAATTCTAGTCCTCCATAGTTTAAATAGTAGTGATGTCCGTTTCCATTTTTTAAAGCATGAAATGAATTTTATTGAGGAAGGACAAGACAGATTTATAGAGCAGGAGCAAGCTATAGGTTTACAGAGTAAGAGCAAGATCCATGAGCCACAGAATGGCAAACGGACCTCTCTGTTATAACAAAAGGGCCCATTTCCATTTATTGAGCATGTACTATTTGCCAGTCTCTGTGTAGGGGGCCATATGAATTCCATCTCATTTAACCCTTAAAACAAACTGGATATAATTATAAACAATTGAAGAATGCAGAAAATTAGGCTCAAAAGTTGAATACCTTGCCCAAGGTCTTTCAGCAACAAGTGACTGAACCAGAACTGAAAATACAACTCAGTCAAGAGCCTGTTTCCTTTCGCAATATCAAGGGGCCATTCTTCAAGACAGTACACAGATGGAAATGAAAACATCTCACAAAGCACTTGAAGCAAAGAGAATACAAATTTCTAAGTGCATTTTGAAATGGAACTACTTATTGAAGCTGAATTTTAGCCACCCCCACATCTCTCCAAAGAGAATCTTAAAGTTGAAAGAATGTTAGAGCCTTAAAACAGCTCATAAACTTTTTCTACTTTAGAAAATCTAGTTCAAGAAAATTATCTAAAAAATAAGGACAGTGATATGCACTAGGTTGTTCATCACAACATTATATGGCAAATAAAATGGAAACAACACAATGAAGCAACAATAAAAACTAAGTAAAATAAAGTAAGCTCATTTAATGTAATATTTTAGAATCACTAAAAATTTTATGTAAAAATTGTTATTACATAGAAAATACACATCAATCATAATGGAAACTTGAAAAGTTGAATGTGAAACCGTACTGCATAATGAACACATTTTATTATTTTTATTTTTAAAATGTGTTCATTATGCAGTACGGTTTCACATTCGTGGAAACCACCTAAGTGTCCATCAATCCATGAGTGGATTAATAAAATACGGTATATGTATACAATGGAATACTAGTCAATTATAAAAAACTATGGTGATCCAGCACCTCTTATATTTTCCTGGATAGAGCTTGAGCCCATCCTCCGAAGTGAGGTATCACAAGAATGGAAGAATAGGCACCACATGTACTCACCATCAAATTGGCACTAACTGATCAACACTAAGGTATTCACACAGTAGCAATATTCTTCAGGGATTGGGGGGTTAGGGTGGGTAAATTCACAACTAAGGGATGCGGTGAGCATTGCAGGGGGGAAAGGGCATGCCTCAATCATGGTTTGGGCGTGGCAAAGTCATAACATGTAACCAAAATGTGTGTACCCCCTTAATATCCTGAAATTAAAAAATATACTTATGCATAAAAGAAAAAAATGCTAAGAAATAAAGCAAAATTTAACATTGGTTTCTACTCAAAGTTAGGATCACAGTAGTATTTTTCTTTGTGATTTTTGGAGTTTTTCTGATTTTTTTTACTATTAACATGTACTATCTTTATGACAAAAAAAAATTTAATGGGGATTCCAAACCCAAACAAAAAACACAAAAGATCTAGGTAGACAATGCACTGGAAAAAAAAATACACATGTATTCATTCATTGTCAAATACTTAGAGGTACCACTCCATTTCCAGCAGGCAATTGACACTGAGAATATAGGGGTGAATCAAATAGACAAAACCATATCAGAGCTTCTTCCTCAATGAAATCAGGACAATAATGAACAAAAGGCAGAAGTTTAACAGAGATAGAAATAATAATTTTTTAAAAACACAGAAATTCTGTAATTGAAGAATATAATGAAATGAAAAATGCAACAGACAACATCAACAGATGACTTTATCACACAGAAGAAAGATTCTTAAAGACAGAAAAGAGGTCTTTAAAACTATCCATTCAAAGGAGAAAAAAGAATGAAAAGGAATAAAGAAATTCTACAGGATTTATGGAACACTATCAAGAAAATTCATATAAGTACTATGAGAGTACCAAAAGGAGAAGAGAGAGAGAGAAAGGGGAGGAAGGCTCATTTAAAGAAGTAATGGCTGAAAACTTCCCAAATATGGGGAGAAATACAGCTTAAAGGTCCCAAATTATTGAACCCAAACAAGACTTTACCCAGACACATTACAATCAAACTATCAAAAATCAAAGACAAAGAGAGAATTTTGAAAGCAGCAAGAGAAAAGATACTATACACAGGGAACTCCATAAGACAAGAAGCAGATTTCTCAGCAGAAACTTTCTAGGCCAGGAGACAGTGAGATGAGAAAGTGCTAAAGGAAAAAAAAAAAAAAACTGCCAACCAAGAAACAAAGATAGTCTTCAGAAATGAATGAAAGACAAATACTTTCCCAAACAAACAAAAGCTAAGAGAGTTCATCCCTACCAGACTTACCTGTTTTAAAAGAAATACTAAAGGACATTCTCTAATCTGAAAGAAAAGGATGCTACTTAGTAACATGAAAACATGAAAGTATAAAACTCACTGGTAAATGTAAGTACACAGTCAAATTCAGAATACTCTGGTACTGCAATGGTGGTGTATAAAAAACACATATCTTTAGAGTGAAGGTTAAAGGACAAAACTACTAAAAAATAATACAAGATACAATAATTTTAATGGATACACAATATAAAAATATGTAAATTGTGACATCAAAAACAAAATGGACAAGGAAAGAGTAGAGTTTTCATATGCAATCAAAGTTAAGTTTTTACCAGCTTAAAATAGACTGTTATAACTATAAGATGATTTATGCAAGCCTCATGATAACTAAAAAAGCAAAAACCTATAATTGATACACTAAAGATAAGGGGAAAGGAATCTAAAACAAGCTACTACAGAAAGTCATCAAATCACACAGGAAGAAAGAGAGGAATAAAGGAACAAAGGAAATGCAAAACAGCAAGAAAACAATTAACAAAATGGAAATAGTAAATCCTTATCTAGCGACAATTTCTTTAAATATAAATAGATTAAATTCTCCAATCAAAAGACATCAAGTGGCTGAATGAATTAAAAAGTATACCCAACTATGTGCTGCCTACAAGAGACTCAATTCAGCTTTAAATATAGGCTTCGCAAATATGGGGAGAGATACAGCAAACTAAAATGGAAACACAACAAAACATACGTGATGCGGCAAAAGCAGTTCTAAGAGTGAAATCTATAGCAATCAATGTCTGCATTAAGAAAAAAGAAAGACCTCAAATAAACAGCCCAACCTCAAGGAAGTAGAAAATGAAGATGTGGAAAAAGATATTCCATGAAAATGGGAACAAAAATAGAGTGGGGGAGCTATACTTATAATGGACAAAAAAAATGATAAATTAAAATTTTTACCATGAGATGAAGAAGGCCATTATATAATGATAAAGGGGTTAATTCATCAAGAAGATATAACAATTGTGAATATATCTGTGCCCAACATTGGTGCACTTAAATATATAAAGCATATATTAACATATCTGAAGAAAAAAATGAGAGCATTATAATAATAATTGGGGACTTCAGTATCCCACTTTCAAATAATAGATAAATCAACCAGACAGAAAATCAGTATGGAAGCTATGAATAAATTACCCTTTAGACCAAATGGATCTAACACACATTTACAGAACATTCCCTTCAACAGCAGAAAAATACACATTCTTTTCAAGCACACATCCAACACTCTCTAGGACAGAGGATACAGGAGTCCACAGAACAAGTCTTAACAAATTTAAGAAGACAAATCATATCAAATATCTTTTCTGACTACAATGCTATGAAACTAGAAATAAAAAACAGAAGGAAAACTGGAAAATTAACAAATACGTGGAAATGAACACACTCCTAAACAACCAATGGGTCAAAGAAGAAATCAAAAAGCATGTAAAAAATATCGGAGGCAAAGTGAAGTGGAAACACAACAAAACATATGGGATGCGATAAGAGCAGTTCTAAGAGGGAAATCTATAGCAATCAATGCCTGCATTAAGAAAAAAGAAAGATCTCAAATAAACAACCTAACCTCAAAGAACCAGAAAATCAAGAACAAACCCAGCCCAAAGGTAGCAGAAGAAAGAAAATAAACATGAGAGCAGAAGTCAATAAAATAGAGACTAGAAAAATAATAGAAAATATCAAGAAAACTAAAAGTTGTTTTTTTAAAAGATTTTTTTTTATTTAGTCTATTTTTTTCTTTTTTTTTTTATTTCAGCTTATTATGGGGGTACAAAAGTTCAGATTATATACGTTGCCCATGTACCGCCTATCCCCCTGTCAGAGCTCCAAGCATGCCCATTCCCCAGACAGTGTGCACTGCACTCATCATGTAGGTATACACCCATCCCCTCCTCCTACCCCCGCCTCCCCAAGTCAGCATCTTCAAGCACGACCATTCCCCAGACAGTGCGCAACACACTGGTCATGCAGGCATACACCCCCCCCCACCCCCCACCTCAGTCTGATATCCAATTGGTATCATTCCCAATGTGCTTTTAGGTGATGATCAGGGAAACCAGTTTTCTGGTGAGTACATGTGATGCTTGTTTTTCCATTCTTGGGATACTTCACTTAATATAATGGGTTCCAACTCGCTCCAGGAGAACCATAGAGATGTCGTATCTCCGTTATTTCTTTTTTTTTTTTTTTTTTTTTTTTTTGAGACAGAGTCTCACTCTGTTGCCCAGGCTAGAGTGAGTGCCGTGGCATCAGCCTAGCTCACAGCAACCTCAAACTCCTGAGCTCAAGCGATCCTCCTGTCTCAGCCTCCCGAGTAGCTGGGACTACAGGCATGCGCCACCATGCCCGGCTAATTTTTTCTATATATATTTTTAGCTGTCCATATAATTTCTTTCTATTTTTAGTAGAGGTGGGGTCTCGCTCTTGCTCAGGCTGGTCTCGAACTCCTGAGCTCAAACGATCCGCCCACCTCGGCCTCCCAGAGTGCTAGGATTACAGGCGTGAGCCACCACGCCCGGCCCGTTATTTCTTATAGCTGAGTAATACTCCATGGTATACATATACCACAATTTATTAATCCATTCATGAATTGATGGGCATTTGGGTTGTTTCCACATCTTTGTGATTGTGAATTGTGCTGCTATAAACATTCGGGTACAGGTGTCTTTGTCATAGAATGACCTTTGTTACTTTGGGTAAACGCCCAATAATGGGATTGCTGTATCGAATGGTAGGTCTATTTGAATCTGTTTAAGGTATCTCCATAATGCTTTCCACAGGGGTTGCACTAGTTTGCAGTCCCACCAGCAGTGTATGAGTGTTCCTGTCTCTCCGCATCCACGCCAACATGTGTTGTTTTGGGACTTTTTGATAATGGCCATTCTCACTGTTAGCTAGGCTAAAAGAAAAAAAGAGAGACAGTCCAACAAAATCAAAAATGAAAGAGGAGATGTTACAACAGATACCACAGAAATACAAAGGCTCCTAAGGGACTACCACAAGCAATTATATGCCAACAAATTGGATAAGTTCAAAGAAATGAATAAATTCCTAGAAACATACTCATCATTTTTATTCAACTTAGTCCTGGAGGTCTTAGCTAGATCAATTAGACGAGAAAAAGAAATAAAAGGCATGCAAATTGAAAAGAAAGAAGCTAAATTGTCTCTGTTTACAGATTACATCATCTTATATATAGAAAGCCCTAAAGACTCCACCAAAAAACTGTTACAACTAATAAATGAATTCATTAAATTTGTAGGACACCAAATCAACATATAAAAATGTTGTATTTCTATACATTAACAACAAACTATCTGAAAAGGAAATTAAAAATAATACCATTTAAAATAATATCAAAAAGATTAAAATACATAGGAATAAATTTAGCCAAAGAGGTAAAAGATCTGCACACTGAAAACTAGAAAACATTGATAAAAGAAATCTAAGAAGACACAAAGCAATGGAAAGATATTCCATGCTTATGGATTAGAAGAATCAATATTGTTAAAATGTTCATACTACTCAAAGCTATCTACAGATTCAATCATATTAAAATTCTGATAGCATTTTTCACAAAAATAGAAAAAAAATCCTAAAATTCATAGGAAACCACAAAAGACCCTGAGTAGCTAAGGCAATCTTGAGCAAGAAGGACAAAGCTGGAGGCATTTCACTTCCTGATTTCAAATTATACTACAATAATATAGTAATCAAAACACTATAGCACTGGTGTCAAAACGGAACATTGACCAATGGCACAAAATAAAGCCCAGAAATAAACTCCAAATGGAGTCCAGAAATAGGGTCAACTAATATTTGATAAAGGTGTCATGAATACACAATGAGGAAAGGATAGTCTTTTCAATAAATGGTGTTGGAAAACTGGATATTCACATGCAGAATGAAAACAGACCTTTATTTCACACCACACACAAAAACCAACTCAAAACGGACTACAAATTGAAACATAAGACCTGAAACCATAAAATTCCTAGAAGAAAACACAGGGGAAGAGCTTCTTGGCATTGGTCTCAGCAATGATTTTTTTGGATATGACACCGAAAACACAAGTAACAAAAGCAAAAATAAACAAGTGGGAGTACATCAAACTAAAAAGCTTCTATACAGCAGAGGAGACAATCAACAAAAAACACTATAGCCCTGGTGTAAAAACAGATACATTGACCAATGGCACAAAATAAAGCCCAGAAATAAACCCAAAATGGAGTCCAGAAATATGGTCAACTAATATTTGACAAAGGTGTCATGAATACACAACCCCAGGGAGTGGGGAAATATATTTGCAAGCCCCATACATCTGATAAGAGGTCAATATTAAAGATATATAAGTAACTCATACAGGTCAATAGTAATAAAAAACAAATAACTCAATTAAAAAAATGGGCTAAGGACTTTAACAGACATTTTTCCAAGGAAGACATACAAATGGCCAACAGGTATATGAAAAAATGCTCAACACTGGTGATCATCAGAGAAATGCAAATTAAAACCACAATGAGATACTACCTCACACCTGTCAGAATGTCTGTTACTAAGAAGACAAAAGACAACAAGTGCTGGCAAAGATGTGGAAAAAAGGAAACCCTTGCATGCTGTTGGTGGGAACATAAATTAGTACAGAAATTATGGAAAATGGTAGAGGGATTCCTCAAAAAATTGAAAATAGCACTATCTTTTGATCCAGTAGCCCCATCTGTGGGTATATGCATCCAAAGGACAGGAGCCCAGCGTGCTGAAAACACGTCTCCACCCCGTGGCCACTGCAGCGTCACTCACAGCAGCCAAGGGGTGGGAACAGTCTCTGTGCCTGCTGCCGGCGGCATGAAGGAGAATGTAGCATGTGTATACATGATACATAGTTTTCAGCCTTAAATATTATTCAGCCTTCTAAAAAAAAGAAGGAAATCCTGTCATTTGCTACAACATAAATGAACCTGAAAGACATCAGGCTAAGTGCAGGAAGCCAGACAAAGACAGACAGACACTGCACGAGCTCACTTACATGTGGAATCCAAAAAAGTCCAACTCATAGAAACAGATAGTGAAATGGTGGTGATCAGGGACTGGGGCGGGAGAAGTGGGGAAGGTTCGGTTAAAGGGTACAAACTTTCCGATGTAAGATGGAAAAAGTTCTGGAGACCTAATGGAACAGCATGGTGAGTAGAGTTAATAACAATGTATTGCAAGCCTCAAGTTTACCAAGAGACTAGATCTCAAGTTTTCTCATCGCACGCACACAAAAAGACAACTGTGTGAGGCGATGGGTACGTTAATTACCTCGACTACAGTAATCATTTCACTATGTATATCAAAACATCACATGTGCACCTTAAATATACACAATTTTTATTTGTTAATCATGTCAATAAAGCTGGAAAGAATCTCTGTCTAATGGTAGCCTAATTTTAGTGGCGTTATAAACAACAATTAAAATAAATAAGTAAAACATATATTAGCTGAATAGTGATAAGGGTGTGGCGAAACGTTGGGAGGGGTGAAAAGTTGAGGCAGGAAGGCCAGGGAAGGCCTCACTGACAAAATGACATTTCAGGAAAGACCTAAAGAGAGCGGGCAAGCCAGTCGTGCAGGTGTCTGGGAGAACGGGGCAGATGCACCAGCAAGCGCAAATGTGAAACTGTTAGGGATTCCCCAGGGCCCGGAGACCCCCTGCTGTTAACAGGGAAACCGGACTTCCTGCCTTCCCAGCAGCCTCCTTGCTAAGCATTGCCCAGAACTTGAGCTGCCAGGTGTCTTAGCCCAGGAAATAAGCAACAGGTATTTCGAGCATCCTAGCTTGGGCGGAAGGGAGAGGAGAAGAGGTCTTGGAAAGACAGCTGGGGCGGTGCACCTGCAGGAAAGCCAAGGACCAGGGGACCAGGGAGAGGCTTCACCTCGAGTGCCCGCTCTGGTCATTGCAGAGAAGCTGCCTAGAAGAGTCGCAAGGGTTCCGAAGCTGATCTGAATTCAGTGGCTGTCTGCCCTCATAGCCAGCTGGGGAAACCACGGTAGGCAGCAGCGACATCTTAGTGCCTGGGGTGGGGGATAAGGAAGCGCTGACAAGCAGGTTGGACTGTAAAAGGAAGTGCCGAGGTGCAACAGAGAGAAGGACAAGGTAATGAGACACAATATTTTTGCTACTCTGTCTCTGTCATTGGTAAGTTGACATGGAGCAGATCATACTAAATGTAACATGCAGGCTCATTTATTCATTTAATAAACATTATGTAAGGACTACTCTGTGCCACGCACTGTTCTAGTTCCTGAGTGCACAGAGAGAAACGTGGCAGACAAAGGCCCTGCTCACATCGCGCTTACGGTTCAGGGATGCAGCCCATAAATTCTGGAGTCCTCCCGCACGAGAGCGCAGTCTGCCTGAGGCTATCACTACGGAGGATGACACCTGAGCTAAGGAAGCACCCCTTTCTCTCTTCTCCTTGACCTTCTTTCCCTGGCAATCTAGCTTTCTCATAATAATTCAAAGAAAGAAAAATCACTGCCTGGTAAAATTTTACAATGAAGGAATAAAGATTTCCCTTTTGACCCAGACTTAGTAACAAAAAAGGTCCAAGTACCCTATGATACCAGTATCTCCTCCCATAATTGTGGCCACCATAACCGTGGCAAAGATTTACACATGCAGAGTTTATCATCATTACATTTTGCAACCTGTAATTACCATATGCACAGTTCACCAGCTTAAAATTTGACATCTTTTTAGCATGTTTTCCTCAGCATTAGCTGAAAAGATGCAAAATGCAAACTGTGTCAGTATAGATCAGCCTTGTGAATATGCAGTATTTACTAGTCAATGAAAAAAACAAGAGAAAAGTGCTTGTCAGCAACAGAGAGTAACAAATTGTGACTCAGAAGACATTTAAAAATGCCCCTATGCTTTGGCCCAGTAATTCTACTCTGGAGAATTGACAACTGTAATAAAATAATCCTGAATGCAGGGTAAAAATTTTATAAGCAAAGATGGTCAATTTGGCATCATTTATGAGAAAAAAAGAAATTGGAATAAGCTAAATGCAAAATAGGGTACAAATTTTTAAAATTATAGTACATCCTTATGATGGAATAATAGGCAATTGTTAAAATGTAACATTTATCTATTACTCTTGTAGACTGGATTATTGGTCCCAATTCTTCACTCCCCTATAGTTGTACTCTACATCCATATGGATGCCATGGCCTCTTGGTCAGCAGAGTATATTCACTTTGGGGTCTCCTGATATGTGATTTTCTTCAGCCAATGGGATGGTAACAGACATGATACGAGCAGAAACGTGAACTGTGCCTATACGGTTAGGCTCTTCTTCTTGCACCTCTACTGTTGCCACGAGAAGGACTCAGTCCATGTTTCTTCTGCATCTCCAGCCTGGGCTGCAGTCCCACGGATGCACAAGCAAGAAATAAATGCTTATTGTTGTATGCCCCTGCGTGCTGGGTTGCTATGTTATGCAGCAAAAACTGACTGATACAATTAGGGAAATGTGTGGCTACATGGCCCCTGCACTTGGAAGGTAGAGACAGAGTCATAAATATTTATTAAAGGAACAGGAGAATGTTTATGTGACATTGTTGAGTGAAAAGCAGACTAAAAATTGTATTTGCAGTGTAAACAAAAGAAGACCTGTGCTTGAAAAGAGAACACTAAGAAATCCATCAAAATGATGATCATTGACAAAATTTTCAAGTTTCCTAAATTTCTCAATTTTTTTAATAAGCATTTATTAGCAATATAAACAATTAAAATACTGTGCCATAACTGAATCTGGATAACATTCAATTTATCCAAAGATAAACTAAACCTTTTTTTTTTTTTTTTTTTTTTTTTTGAGACAGAGTCTCACTCGGTTGCCCAGGCTAGAGTGAGTGCCGTGGCGTCAGCCTAGCTCACAGCAACCTCAAACTCCTGAGCTCAAGGGATCCTCCTGTCTCAGCCTCCCGAGTAGCTGGGACTACAGGCATGCACCACCATGCCCGGCTAATTTTTTCTATATATATTTTTAGCTGTCCATATAATTTCTTTCTATTTTTAGTAGAGATGGGGTCTCGCTCTTGCTCAGGCTGGTCTCGAACTCCTGAGCTCAAACGATCCGCCCACCTCGGCCTCCCAGAGTGCTAGGATTACAGGCGTGAGCCACCGCGCCCGGCCAGATAAACTAAACTTAAAAGGAGGAGGAAATAAAATTGGTTACAAGACAAACACAAAGGTTAATAGCTGAAATAAATTAAAAGCCTATTTATTTATTTATTGAGAGAGGGACTCACTCTGTTGGCCAGGCTACTAGAGTAGTACAATGGTGTCATCATAGCTCACTGCAACCTCAAACTCCTGGGCTCAAGCAATCCTCTTGACTCAGCCTCCTGAGTACCTGGGACTACAGGCAAGTTCCACGACACCCGGCTAATTTTGCTATTTTTTGTAGAGACGGGTCTCACTCTTTCTCAAGCTGGTCTCAAACTCCTGACCTCAAGTGATCTCCCACTTCAGCCTCCCAAAGTGCTAGGATTGCAGGCGTGAGCCACTGTGCCTGACCTAAAAGTGCACTTAGACATATTTTTTAAAAATCAAAACCACAGCATAAAAAAATGGGCAAACATTAAAAAGGCAATTTTCACAAAGGACATATAAAAAAGTGAATAAATTCACATTGTCCAGGAATTAACATCAGGAATGTTTAATGAAACTTTAAAGTTTCATTTCAAATCCACTAAATTAAGAAAACAAATTCAACAATGCTAACACTTTCTGAAGAGAAGTTATGGTAGAATTATTATACTTGTGCTGTGCTTGGTGGCAACAAAACTGAAGACAGATGTTTGGAATGTCAATGTCTGACGAGTTATAAATTATAAAGACACTCCCTTTGTTCCAATAATCACATTGTTGGCAATTAATACTAAAGAAATAAAAGGACACAAAAATTAATTTTAGTGCCCCCAACTGTGCATACAACTCTCCTCAAACGCTTGGCTGACTCCTGAAATGGGCACTAGTGGGATGAGACTCCAAGGCACCCAGTGAAACAACAGGTGAAAGACTGAAAGAGCAGAGCAGAGATTTCAGCAGCTTCCCTAGTGTTGGAGTCATAGAGTCTGGAGTTCAAATTAAGCCCAGTAAGTGCCAAGTCCCAGTAAGAGTAAGTACCAAGTAAGAGTAAGTACCAAGCAAAGCCTGTACTCCAGAATGAAAAGCAAAATCAAAATAGATCCATCCTAACAAAGCCTGAAACCAAAGATCTAAAGATTAAAATAAACTTTCAGTAATTTAATTTCCTAGTGGAACAAAATTCAACTTTCTTCAGAGAAAGACAACCAACTGGAAATCCTACAACTGAAGAATACAACATCTGAACTTAAAAGTTCATTGGATTAAATTGTGTAGTATTCACAAAAACATTCTGAAATAATAATGCTAGCTAATATTTATTGTGTCAGACATGTGTTTAGTGCTTTATGCCTGCCATCTTCTACAATGTACCATCTACAATGTCTAGCATACAAAGAAAATTACTAGATATGTGAACAAACAGAAGACTGCTCCACAGTAAAGAAAACAAAATCTGTAGAAACAAACCCAACATGATTAAGATGTTGAAATTGGCATAATTGTTAAAGAGCTTATAGGAAAAGTAAATAAATATAGTGGCAAAGAAACAGAAGGCATTTCAGGATAGCTAGGAAAATTTGAAAAAGAAACAAATGAAAGCCCTAGAACTAAAAACATATAACTTAAATTTTAAAATTCATTGAATGGAAAGAACAGACTGAATAATGCAGAAGACAGGGTTTGTGAACTTGAAGACAGAGCAATAGAAATGTTTCCAAACTGAAGCAAAGCAAGACAATATATTTAACACACAGATACATACACACACACACACACACACACACACACACAAATGAATAGAATCTCCAATAACCTGTGGAATGCTATCAATCGGCCTGAAATACATGTTACTGGAGTGGAAGAAGGAGCAAGGGGAGAGAGAGAAAGGGAGAGGTGAAAGGAGAGAAGATAAAGAGAATATGGCAGAAAATAGAAAAAAATATTGGCCCCAAATTTTCCAAATTTGATTTAAAACATCCATCCACAGTCTAAAAACGCTCTGCAAAGAATAAAAGTGAAGAAAACCACACCTTTACACATCACAGGCAAACTGATAAAAGTCAAAGGCAAAGAAAAACCCTCAAAACTTCCAGGGATAAAAAAACACATTACATACAGAAGAACAATTATTTGAATGATAACCAAAAAGTCAAGAAGATAATGGAATTATATCTTTAATGTGCTAACAAATATTTGTCAACTTATTATTCTAAGTCCAATGAAAATACCTTTTAAAAATGAAAGTGAAATAAAGATATTTTAATTGAATAAAAGCTGAAATGATTTGTTTTTAGCAAGCCTGCATTATCAGAAAGAGTAAAGGACGTTTTTCCGGCTGAAGGGAAAATGGTATATGATAGAACTTTGAATCTACAGGAAGTAATTAAGAGCACTGGAAATATATGTGGGTAAATATAAAACTTTTTCTTTTCCTAAAAACAACTGATATTTAAAGGAAAAAATAATAGCCACATACCATAGATTTTGTATCACATATAGAAATAAAAAATATAACAAAATAGGATGAAAAATTACGGAATGGAATTACACTGTTGTAAATTTCTTTCATTACATACGTAGTAGGATAACAATGCAAGTTAGACTGTGATAAGTTAAGGATGTATATTGTAATCCCTATAGCAGCCACTTAACACATACAAAGAGATGTAGCTAAAAAGCCAATAGTTGAGACAGAATGAAAAACAAAAATTATTAGACTAAAAAAATATAAAAAGGAGAAAAGGAGGAGCAAAGAACAAGTAGAGGAAACAGGTAGAAAACATATAGCAGGTGGTAGAATTAAACCCAGCAACATCAATAGTTGTACTAAACACAAATGAACTAAATACTGTAATTAAAAGGCAGGGTTTTTCAGGCAAAATACAAAAAGAAGATCCAACTATATGCTGTTTAAAGCGATATTTAAATTCATAGATACAACTGAATTAAAAAGGTGCTGTGACCATATTTATAGCAGTCATGTAGAATTCAAAAAAAAACTAGTGTTTCTAGAGATAAGGGTCAATTCAAGAAGACATAATAATCCTAAATGTGCTTATAACTATTAACATAATGTGAAAATATATAATCACTGAATCACTGCCAAAACTAAAGAGAACAGAAAAATTCACAATCATACATAAAGATGTTAACACTCCTCTCTTGGTAATTAACTTTTTAAAAAGCAACAAAACTCCCTAGGGGACATAGGAGACTTAAACACTCCCAAGTGACATTTATAGAACACTATACCAATAACTACAGGACTCAAAGTGTACACGGCATGTTTACCAACGTAGATCAAATGCTGAATCATAAGCCTCAATAAATTCCAAAGGATTGAAAATAAACAGAATTGGGAGTGGGGGCCCGAGACAAATGACAGAGGTCAGTCTTTTTGGATTCCTGCTCCAGATTTCTCAGTGTCTTGGTATTGAAATGGTAGGGGCAAAAGGTGAGAGTACAGGGACAGGACCCAGAAGAGCTCAGGTAAGGGGGTATGCGCAATGTGCAAAGCAGAGAAAAGTCAAGGATGACCCTGAAGCGTCATCCTGACCAACTCGAAGAACTTGCTACTTGCTGAAGTAAGGAGGACTGGAGCAGGGGCAGATTTGGGAATGGGGAGAGGAGCAAGAATGCAATTAGGGGACACAGAATATGAAGTTTTTACTAGATAGCCAGGTAAAAACGTGGGATTGCCAGTTAAGAAGTTCAGTCTGCAGGGTACAGGTTGAGCCTGCAAACAAACGACAACAACAAGGAGGGTGGTCAGCATATTATGACGTTTTTTTGTTTTGTTTTTTTTTTAGAAGCATTACATTGTATTTATGAAGGAAACTAAAGTTTCTGGGAATTAAGTCCAGTTTCGTTTCAATACACTGTTTATATGCACATATGGAAATCTCACTCATCAAGTGTGGGGCAGGTGGGAGGTGGGAGGAGGGGTTATGTATATTCACACTAGTGATTTTTTAAACACATATTTCTTTCACCTCATCTCAAATTAACACCCAGGTTGAGAACCTTTTCCCTGTAGTCTTCAGCCATAAATTTACAATGGAATCTAGCTCCGTATTCCCATTAATTAAAACCGGATAAATGCATGCAGAGAGATGGGTTGAGGTATCTCCACAAGGGTAACCCAGAGGCACAGGCCAACAAACAAACCAAACTGCCAGCCTGAAGACCAGGGCCTGATTTTGTGTTTTATTTACTGGCTCAGAAAGAAAAATAATCATAAATTGTAGTTTTGTTTCTCTCCCTACCCATCACATCACAGAAATTAAAAGAATTGGTAAACGAGTTCTGAAAGATTTATAACCACAGTTTAACACCATGATGCCTCAGAAAGATCAGAAACATTGGTTATTTTCTGGAAGAAATAAAATGCCAATGCAAATCATTTTCAAATGCAAATCCGAAGCAAGCATAATTCTGGGTAACGCTTGAAAGGTGTGTTCTACTAAGCCCCTTTGATTCTCGGAGAAGATTGATGGCGTAATTATACTCTGGAGAGGAGCGTTAAGAAACTGTGTTGAACTTATTAAATATGACATGCAGCGACTTTTCGATTTTGTTGGAAAAGTGTGTTTAAAAATAATTACATTTTAAATGGAATTTATAAATATCTTAGACCACTTAAGTGAACGGTAGAGAATTCTGCTGCAGCACACTTTTGTTGAGTTTGATAAGCTCTATTGCCTGTAAGTGGGGACTCACTGGCATCTTCTGCAGGATCAAGGGGCCGGAAGATTTCTAAAGCATCTGTAGGTGTCTTTGTGCTCGCACGTACATCGGTGTATAGTGACTAAAAGGACCGTAGACATATATGCAAACATATCCAACAGTATGTGCATTAACGACCCTCCTCCCTTCCTTGTGATTAAAATGTCTTCCTGGCCACCAATTCCTTCCCCTGACAGCCCGTCCTTTAGTCTGCAGCTAGCATGATCATTCTAACATGAAAACCTGGTCACCTCGCACCCCAGATTAAAACCGCTAGTATTTCCTGGCTTCTGCAAACAGCCGGCTTCCTGGGAGTGTCATCTGCCTATTCCTAGAGAGCCCTGAGCTCAGAGACGCTAGGGGCTGGGCTTAGTGCTCTGCTGTTGCTCTTTGACCTTGGGACTTTTGCTTTGGGAGCAAATACAATGGCGCATGCGCAGGAGCAGAGGCGCACGTGGTCACTGTGCTGTCGCCATCCTCTGTCACATGCTTTTGCGGTGCTCTGGGAGCACAGCCGTCTGCCGACCCATGATGTGTGGAGGTTCAGCAAGACGCCAAGACAGTGCCAGGTGAGCGGGTTCCACACACAGCCGAGTAAGCCGGGACACTGCGTGTTCCGTTCCAGCCAGGACCGACTTGCTTCACACGCGGAAAGGAGGAGGCAGCGCGGTCCCGACAGCCCGGCCCCTCCTGGAACCCGGCGCGGTCCCGAGCGCCTGTCTCTCCTGGAACCCTGCGCGGTCCCGAGTGCCCGGCCCGCCTGGAACCCGGCGCGGTCCCGACCGCCTGCCCCTGCCTGGAACCCGGCGCGGTCCCGAGCGCCTGGCCCCTCCTGGAAACCTGCGCGGTCCCGAGCGCCTGGCCCGCCTGGAACCCGGCGCGGTCCCGAGCGCCTGGCCCCTCCTGGAAACCTGCGCGGTCCCGAGCGCCTGGCCCCTCCTGGAACCCGGCGCGGTCCCGAGCGCCCGGCCCTCCTGGAACCCGGCGCGGTGCAGAGCGCCTGGCCCCTCCTGGAACCCTGCGCGGTCCCGAGCGCCTGTCTCTCCTGGAACCCTGCGCGGTCCCGAGTGCCCGGCCCGCCTGGAACCCGGCGCGGTCCCGACCGCCTGCCCCTGCCTGGAACCCGGCGCGGTCCCGAGCGCCCGGCCCTCCTGGAACCCGGCGCGGTCCCGATCGCCTGGCCCGCCTGGAACCCAGCGCGGTCCCGAGCGCCCGGCCCGCCTGGAACCCGGCCCAAGCCCCGCACTCCAGCCGCAGCCTCCGTGGTGGCCGCCGGGACAGTAAGCGGAAACCAGGCCCCCCGACACCTCCATCGGCGTGATCTGCGTCAGCGCCACCGACGCCAGGCGAGGACGGTCTCCCAGGCCGGTCCCGCCCGAGCCGGAGCCAGGCCAGGCCGCCGCCACCTGCGGAATGAGGAAGCGGCCGACAGAGCCTTGAGGGCAGAGTCCGTGGGACAGGATGCTCCCAGGAGAGCGGACATGACAAAGAACCTCCTACGGCAGGGATTGAGAATCAGCCGCAGGAGGTCACAGCCACCTTCTTCTGCTGAACAGGCGGCAGCCCCTCCTTGGCTTCTCTGCATGCTCTGTGCCGCCGAGCCTTGAGCGGGCACCGTCGGCAGTGCTGCACACTGCGCGAGGAAGCTGCTGACCTGCGGCTACTACCTCATCCCGTCCTCACCATGGCCGTGTCAGAGGCCACCCCATTCTCCAGACGAAGAACATTATGTAGTTGGCCCAAGGTGACACAGCCAATACTTAGGAAAAGGTAGATTTGAACCCAGACTTGTGTAACTCCAAAAGTTATGCTTTTAACCTCCATGTAATGACCTTCAGTCACAAAATTACAAGAAACCTTATATAGCTCTTATTACTGCCAGACTGTGTAAGCATTTTCATATATTAACTCAATTTACTACTCACATCAGCTTATGAAGTAAGTACCACTTAACCCCCATTTTACAGATGAGGAGACTGAGGGTCAGAGAAGTGAAGAAACTTAACTTGGGATCACTCAGCTAGTGAGTAGCAAAGCCAGTATTTGACTCCAGGCAGTCTGGCTCCAGGGTCTGTGCCTTTAACCACTGTGCCATGTAAGGGGCATCCCCGCTGGAAGATTCCGTGATGGACCAGAGCAGAAGTCCTGGTACATTCCAGGTACACATAAGCCCAAGGCCTATAGCCACCTCCGAGTTAGGCTGGAAGGTGGAGTGTGGTTTTAGAGAACTGCTTAAAAGAACCTCATGCTGCAGCTCCAATGTCGGGAGGAAAGCATGGTGCTCACACTCCTTCAAAAACCTGCTGTTCCTTTGAACTAACACATCAACGCCTAAGCCAGGCATGCCCTGCAGACCTCTGCACAGCTCCACCCCTGCATCCGTACAACTGTCATCCAGCACTACGGCCCCGTCATTCATTCATTGACAAATCCATTCCAAAATTACCCACAGAACACGTCACAAACTCAGGATCTACAAAAGGTGAACAATATCATTGATGACTGTAGTTAATAATAAGGTACTGTGTACTTGAAATTTGCCAAGAGAGTAGACTTTGTGTTCTCACCACACACACACACACACACACACACACACACACGCTGTAAGGTGAGGAATATGTTAATTAGAAAAAACTCTTACCACACTGAATATCATTGTTTTGCATACATCTTACTTAATCTGTACTTTATCTTACTTCCTATTTACAGAGGTTGCAATCCATTTCCAATTTAAAACAGAGATATAAAGTTACCCTGTAAAAAGTTCTATTAAAGTAATAGTCAAGATAGAGAAAGGTATTAAATAATAGTACAGGTTACACAGCTATGGTAAAAAATAATTCTGCAGGTGGGATGCAAATTACCGTGTCTTGGAAAAGGCTGACATGGTAAAAAGCTTTTCAGTTATACAGAAGTAAGTGAGATCAAGCACCACAATTTTATCACCTAAGACTACTTAGTTAACCTCTTGGAACTCCAATATCCCCAGGTATAAAATGGAGTTAACAATACTTCTCCTCCACTGTTACTCTGAAGACCAGATAACAGTGGGCATGAACAATGTTTGGCCCATGATAGTAGATGTTTATTAAATACAATTTTGTTTTCCTCTTCACCAGCCTTTCTCCTTCAGATACTGGGCCTGTGACTTTTCAAAGGTTACAGAATGATTTTTCTTTGTCTTTTCTGGCAAACATTCAAGGATAAGAGGCTATGATGACAGACACTTTCTAAAGCAGTGGCACCTACCGCACTAGACACCACGAGAGTCACAGGGCCTGTCCTCACGGAGTCTACAGTCTTACAGGGGAGAAGGACGTTAACAAAACATTCACAAGAATAAATGCAGAATGACAACTGTGACAAATGAAATGAAGGAGCATGTGGTAACTTGAGGGGGGGTTCCTGGGGGACTTGACCCAGTCTAGGAACCAGGTAGGGCACCTTGAGGAGGAATGAGTGGGAGATGACTAAGCCAAACAGGGTAGTGTGAAAACAGCATTGCAGGCAGAGAGAACATGTGGTAAGGCCCTGGGGCAGGAGTAATCTTTCAAGAAACTCAAAGAATGGTCCTGCGGTTGAAGAGTGTAATAATAACATTGATCATAAGAGGAAGAAAATGGCTAACTATGTTGCAATGTTCCAGAGATTGGGCTAAGGACATTAAGTGCACTAATTTAACTTATACAGTGGATAACACAAATGAGATGAGATGGGAGAGGTGGGAAGCTTTTAGGCCATACAGGGCCTTGAAGACCATCTTACAGATTCTGATCTTTGTCCTAAGACAAAGAAAGCCATTGAAAAATGTTAAGCAAGGAACTGACATGAACATATTTGTGATGTAAACCTATTTTCTGGCTCCTGGGTAGAAGATATTCTGAAAGTGCACAAGAGAGTACAGGGAGACCAGCCAGGAAGCTCCATGGAAGTCCAAATGAGACCTGATGTTTACACTGAGGTGGTGGTGTGGCTGCAAAGATAGGGCACATTTGAAAGATATTTAGGAGATAAAATCGACACATCCAGGTGCCTAATTGGATTTGTGGGGAAGAGGGAGATGGACTTGTCAAGGAAAACTGGAGATATTTTGGCTTCTGCAACTGGATAGATAATGACGCTATACATTAAATTGGGGAAACTCTGGAAGAAAATGAGTTTGGTGAAATCATGTTGAATTTGAGATAGTAATGCTTTTGAGATATCCGAGAGGAACTATAAATAGGAAACCAGAAGTTTGGAAACCAAATGAAAAACCTGAATTAAGGTAATAAATTATTGAGTCCCTGCCATATAGGAATGTGTAGCAGTTATTAATTTGCTGTCTCTCAGCTCCAAATCAAATTTGTGATACTGGAGCTGGACCCTGTAGACATTTCTCCTTTTCCGGCTGGCTTCATGTTAGGCATTCCCAGTAGAGGGCGCAGGAGAGACACTGCAAGAGCAGAGTAGGGGAAGAAGGCACTTCCTTCTTCACACCTGCTGTGTTCCAACTGGCATCCAGCAGCTTGATGTGCAGGGGGCCTAGTAGCCCTCACCTCACTGGCACTCATGGATCAGGTGCAGCCAGTACCTCCAGCAAGTGTCTCTGCCACCCAGTGGGCTGCCTGTTCTGGCACAGTGCCTTCTCCAAAGTGATCTGAATCGTAGCCTTGGTGTGTGTGAGGGGGTGGGGGGGTGGCCTTCTTGTAAGTTTCTGAGTTATTTTCTTTGTTCACTCTCCCTCAGCCCTAGATGGAGTAGCTGTTTTGCTGGAGTTGTTACTTCTCTACCTCCTGGAGTCCTTTTTGACTCCATTTAGTAGTTAACCTTTCCACTGATTGATAGTTTATATTACATTTCCCCTTTTTGAAAACTAGCGTGGTTTCTGGCTCCTGACTGAACTCTGGCTGGTACGTAATGGTTGAACACGCAGAGCTTGACAAGATCACCTAGGGAGATAGCGCGGAGAGTAGGTAAGAGGTCCAACTGCTCAGTCTTGAGAAACTCCAAGCTCTATTGCAAGTGTGAGGAAGCCAGCCTTGCAAAGGAGATGGAGTGGGAACAGCCAGAAAAGTAGGGGGAAACCAAGAAATGTGTAATGTTATAGAAACTAAGAGATAATACTGCTTCAGTAAATAATAAACATAAGTCTTAAGGTGGAGTGGGTTTTCTTATACACAAAAATATAAACCACAGGGATAGGTTGATAAGTATGACTGCATTAAAATGAAGACATTTATGATGTCAATAGAGATTTTTTAAAAAAAGGACTTAAAAAGTGAAATCACAAAACATGAGAAAATATTTGAAAAACACATAACTGACAAAGAAGTGTCATCACAAATATATAAATAACTACAAAGCAACCAAAAAAGACAGAATTCTAATAGAAAAATTAACAAAGCTATGAACAGACACTTCATAAAAGCAAAACCATAACTGGGAAATAAATATAGAAAGAAACTTCAAACTTATTAGTGAAGAAATGCAATTTAAAACAACAATGAAATATTATTTTCTGCTCATTTAATTGGCAAATATGAAAAAACTCAGTAACACTTCATATTGGCAAGGAAATAAAGGGATGCTGTCTCACATGGTGTCTACTAGGCACGTGTGGCTTTTGAGCACCTTAAATGCAGTCAGCCCAAATTAAGACGTGCTGTACGAGAGGCATACACACTCAATTTCAAAGACTCAGTGTGAACAAAATAAGTAAAATATCCCATTAATAATTTTGATATTGATTACACATTGAAACAATAATATTTAGGGTACATTTGATTAAATAAAATGTATCATTAAAATCAAGTTCACCTATTTCTACTTTTATGATGTCACTACTAGGAAATTTGAAATTATATATATGGCTCACGTTTGTCAACTAAATCATATTTGTTTAGAACAGTGCTGATGTAGAGCAATGGGAATGCCTGTGCATGGCTTGTCAGAGTGTAAGCTGATACAACCACTTTGGAAAACAATTTTCTGTTATCTTATAAAGGTGGACATGTTCCTACTCTACGGAACACAGATACTGATTCTTTATCTCTTGAGGCATTTAAATCCCTTCCCTCAAGACTCAGCTTAAATCCTGCCTCCATCCTAACACTCACTCACTCCAGCTCGTATTGTGGTAAAGCCATCTCCCCTCTCCCTTTTTGCTGTCCTGCAGATCAGGAATTCTATCTCTCCCAGAAAACAACGGGAAAAGCTTCTTTCTCAATGGGAAGAAGAGAGCTATCCCAAGTAAGGGGTGGGGAACCTGTGGCCTTCTAGGTCCTTAAGTGTGGCCTTTGACTGAATCCAAATTTTACAGAACAAATCCTTTTATTTTTATTAATACATTTTTGTTCATCTTTTACATTTTCATTTTATTTTTAAAATGAACATATTTAAAATACCAAAAAACAAAATAAGTTCCAAAGAAATAATCCTCCCAGATTGACCGGCACAATAAACCATACAGGCTAAACTGACCGCTGCTACACTCAGGATTTAGTTCTAACTTCCCTCGTCTGACTGGCGCCACTACCGCACGAAGCTGGCTGACAAGAATTTATGGGGGTCAAATACACCAGTCTGTTATCAGCTTTTGACAATGGTGCACTGTGTTTCTGTTTGAAGTGGAATTTGTGAATAGGTGCTCAGCTCAACTGTATTTTTAAATTCTGTCTGCTTAACAGCTCATGATGTCAAGGAAGACCAAGAGAAGGCAAGGAAGAAAACAGATATTTTAATGAGGATTGGGAATTGCAATACTATCTTGTTTCTGCTAAAGAGAAGATGATTTGCTTGCTTTGTGGTACTGCAATATCAACATTAAAGAAATTCCATGCTCATCAGCATTATAACACTCATAAGGACCACAAATATTTTAAATTAGAGGGAGAGATGTGAAAGGTTGTACTGCAGAAATTAAAAGATGAAAAGCAAAAGCAAAGATAATTCTTTCAAGCAGCAATAAGACCTGGAAATAATGCCACTGAAGCAACTTATAAAGTAGCTTAGATACTAGGGAAAAAAAGGGAAGCCATTCAGTGATGTAGAAATTGTGAAACAATGCATTGTCAAAGTTGTAGGATGCTTAGACCCTGATAACGTTTCAAAGTACAAACAATTGCCACTTCCAAGGAGAACCACTGGCAGCATGAATTAACCTTCAACCTATCAGAACAAACTTCATGCAATATTTCCAAAAGAAAATATATGTTATTCAATCACTTTGGATGAATCAACTGATACTACTGACTTGGCACAGGTTTTATACTTTGTTCAGATCATAACAGGTATTTTCTTTTCCACAAAGAGTTACTCCCTTTGGGCACTCTTGTGAACAGAACAAGGGGAATAGATATGTTCAACAACTTTCAAGATAAATGTCATGAAGTTAGACTAAATTTGGTAAATACTGAGTGAACGTACAGATGGTGCACCTTCTATGACAGGAAAACATGAAGGGTTTATTGCACAGGATAAAAAAAAGTATTAACAGATCCAGATGCTCTCATTTCTTTTCATTTATCTTGCATTAGCAAAATCTGTGTGCTAAAGGTACTATTTCAAGTGACACTTTGCAACAAGTTATAAGTATTGTTAACTATATTTGTGCAAATGCAACACGGCATCATCACATGCTAAAGTTGAATATGAGGTATTCAGTGTGGATTTGCCCTCATTCTAAAGTTCATTGGCTATTGCTGGGACAGGTGTTAGCCAAATTTATCTCTGTGAGAACAAACAGTTAAATCTTATGAAGAACAGAATCAGCAATGTGAATTATTAAAAGAAAGAATGCAGCTTTTCTGTGTGATATGTCAAATCAAAATGACTTGAATACTTCTTTGCAAAGATAAACTAAGTCTATATATGATATGTGGCAAAAAATTCAAGCATTTCAAAAACAGCTATCTTTTTTCAAAACACTTATTCTTCAAAAGGAAATTTCGGATGAACATTTTCCCCAGTTAACAAAGGTCATTGATGAGCAGGATGATATATGTGAATCATTTGAAGAATACTCAGCTGTTACAGACCTATTAATTGGAGAATACAATGAAAGGTTCACTGACTTGGAGAATCTTGTCATCACACTCAAATTAGCATTTTAGCCTCACCTAGGTGATATCACCAAGGCACCTAAAGAACTACAGATGGAATTGATTGAGCTCTCAGTAAAGGAAATATTAAAGTCATTGGTTGATGGTAAGATCCAATTGAAATATGGAAAAATGCAGTAGACTACCCAAGCCTTTGGCAACATGCCCGAAAAATGTTTTCTTGCTTTTCAACCTCTCATTGTTGGAAATCTATTATACATTCCCCTACCTAACCCAAATCAAGACTGATGATACTCATCTGGAGGATCAACTGAAACTGCAGACCTCCATGCTGCAACCAAATATTCAAATGCTTTCCAACAAAAAGCAGACAAAACAAGCTCATTAAAAGGTCAGTTAACTTTAAAATTAACAAATAGTTTTCATTTTTTGAAGTTATGAAGTACATAGTAGTTAGATTTTTACAAAATAATGTACATTTTTAAAGTACATCTAATGGAAGTTTCTTGAATGTGGCCTTATTTCAGCTAAATTAATACAGCCTTCCAACAAGAAAAAGTTCCCCACCCCTGTCCAAAGTCATGATATGCAAGAGTCTGATATCCGTGAATCATTATGGGTTGTCCATCTCTCTTTAGGAATTTCCATGAGTTATCTGTGCACCATGATTGGGAGTGACCAAGCTGCTGGCAGCACAGAGTCCAGCTGCAGATCTAATTCTCTGCCCAAGCAAGTCTCAAGGGACAGGAGCAGGAAGGCCATTCTGATCTCAAGTCTAAGGAACAGTCTCCAATCCAACTTTACTAGAAATAAATCTGAAATTCCTGTGTTTTCTTCTTAATAGCTTCAGAACCCAGAGGAATGCAAGAAATTGGCCCTCAATAAGTGATTGCTTTCATCTTTGATTCAGCAAAGAGCTGCTACGTGTCCTCATGTGTAGATACATGAAGCAGTGACTGCTGCTCTTTGGTACTCCATAGTCTAGTGCAGAAGATGGACATGGAATCAGTCAAACGAGGTAAGTGTCCCAACCCGTGTTCCAAGAACACAGTGACAATGGATGCTGGAGTGGATGGTTTTTGTTTGTTTTCACCTACCTGCCCAGCATCCACTTGCCCTTCCTCTGTTGGTACTCCAGTATCCTCGGGAAGACTCTTCACATACACCCTCAGTCCAAATGCCTCACCTGGAGCCGGCTCCACCCCTTGAATCCAAGGGTGGTCATGTGATCCAGCCTGGCCAATTAGAGCCTTTTCTCTCCCTGCTCACAGCTGTGGGCTCAAGAACAGCCCAAGACGCAGTCAGAATCAATCAGAATAGCTCCAGCTGGCACCTTATTTGCAACTAGGGTGAGAAGATCCTCTCTTTTCCAGACTAGAGTTGAGAAGCTGAGAACATGCAGGTGGTGGGAGCCCCACGAGGAGAGAGCCTGCCCGAGGTCACACAGAGGATAGCAGAGAATCCAAGAAGGAAGATTCCCAATATTATTTGGGAACCTGTTTCCAGCTGCACCTGATGAGGTTGACACATTCATTCGTTCATTCACTCAAAATTTATCAGCCATCTATTATGTTCCAGGTGTAGTTTTAGGCCTTGAGGATACAGACGTGAATAAGTCATGCAAAATCCCTACTTTTGAGGAGCCTGTAACACCTTAGGAGGAGACAAACAATCATATAAAATCCCTGCTTTTAAGATGCTTTCAACTGAATAGGAGAAGACATAACTAAGAAAATAAGTAAAATTAATAGTATGCTAGTGATAATTGCCATGAAGAAAAATGAAGCAAGGAAGGGGGTTGGGAGTGACATTTTAAGCTGGATGGTCAGTGAAGGTCTCATGAGACAGTAACATTTTCATGGAGACCTGAAGGAGGTGAGGGTGGGCCATGGGGGAGATGCCTCAGGCCAGAGGAGCAGCTGCCAGGGCTAAGGTGTGAGGGTGCCCGGCATGTCTGAGAAGCAGGAGGGAGGCAAGTGGGCTGGGAGTGAGGGAGGCATGTGTGGTCCCAGAGGGTAGGGCCTGACGGGCATCTGTAAGGACTTCAGCTTTGAGTCTCTCAACGATGTGAGTTGCACCTGCAGCTGGAGGGAGGGGGTGGGGTGGCGGACTGAGCAGAGGACTGACATGGTCCTTCGCACATTTTAACAGGATCATTCTGGCTGCTGCCCTGAGGTGACACTGAAGTGGGGTAAGGGCAGACAGTTAAAGAGGCTGTTGTAATAATCTAAGCGAGAGTTGTGAACATCGCTTTGCTTGGACCAGGTGTTAGTGACGGAGAAGGTGAGAAATGGCCAGAGCCAACTGATTCCCTAAAAAGCATTTTGTGTTGCTTTTCCTTCATTTGCAGCTGGAGGAGGCTCAGCTAACATGCCCTATTGCACCTAATTTCAGATCCCAGCCACAGTAAAAACACCATTATTTTAGGTACCACGAAGAAGAAAGAAATTCTGCCAATTAACCTGTGACATGGTTCTCACTTGACTTCCATGTTAGCGTGAACAGCTATGACCACCTGCACACAATAAGTTAAACTTTTGCCATAAGAATGTGGTCATGGCACAATTATGCAATGGCAAATTTTCAGCTGTAGTTTAGCATTTAAGTACTTAGAAATCAGACTTATTCTGGTCAGGTAGGTGTTTGCATCTTCTACCACCCGACAACGATTGTTTGGAAAGCCATGTTTGTTCACTGGACCATATCGCTCCCTGCTTAAAATCCTTCAGTGACTCCGGAATGCATGTAAGATCAAGTCCAGGCACCTTAACATGGTCACTGGGCCTTTAAGACCAGCCTGGCATTCAGGGTTCATCTCTTGCGCCTTGCAGCCTCATACCTCACACGTATTACTAGGAGTACTAAGTTCCTTAGTCCCCCTAAATGAGCCATGGTTACTCTTCACGATCTGCCTTTGCACATTCTCTTCCCTCCCTCTGAAATGTCTCCCCCCTCCAACCCACCACTTCTTCTCCTGCCATTTCTGCAAAATTCAAGTCTAAAAGGGAGTCTTCTCAGATCCCTCCTCCCTGCTCCCAGGGTGAGGGGCTCTTCTCTGGGATACCCCAGTCCCCTGAACTCACCCACATCAGGGCCCGTAAACACTCTGCACTGTCCAGGTGCTGTGCATGTTCTGGAGCTCCTTCAGGGAGCTTTGCCTTCACCTTCCTCACATTCCTGGTGCCCAGCACAGGGTGGGCACAGAAAATATGGTCCATAAATGCCTATGAAATAAATGAACCTGTTGGTGGCAAATAACATTGTTTTGCCTGCATAAGGAAATGAGAAATGTGCTGGCAAAATCAAACAAGTTAATGTGTCACTGGGCTACAAGCCGGTAACACGAGGAAAGCCTTAACCTTGCATTTCAACAAGCACCGAAACGGGCAGTTAACCTTAGGCCCCATCTGCTTTCGGAATGAGATAACTATTTTGCCAATAAATATTTTAAAGCACATTTTCTGGGATAAAGGATAGAAACAGTTGTCAATATAAGGGTGAAGAATTTCCTCTGAAAATAAAAGGGAAAGATGCTAAGAAAATTACCAAAAGCATGACCTTTGACCCAAGCTAGAACCACAGCCCCCTAAAATTGGTGTTCAAACTATTACCGGGACACACAAGAGCCTGTTAAACTTCCTTGCCTACCTCTCCTCTGTCCACAGCTGACTCCTCACCTGCCTGTGCTCCATACCAAAGACCAGGAAGAGCTGGGCCCCCCAGTGTCCCCAGAGCCCTGCACTGGCCCTTCTCAGCGCTTATCAAGGATGGCCATTCAGTGCCACCAGAGTGGGAACTCCTTTAAGGAAGGATGGCGTGGGCCTGACGCAGCAGGTGCCCACTTAACTGTACATTCACTGTTCCCATCCATCCTCTCGAGAAGGGCCGTCCAGGCGGCATCTGAGTAGCACCCACAGCCTTGGGAGTTCTAGAAACGGATCTGTGCACACAGGCCCATGACCTGGGTGACGATGGCAGCTTGCAAGGCAGACTGCCCAGCCTCAGGGCCAGCTCTGCTTCTTACTGGCTGTGGCTAGGACAGATCTCGTTCTTCAGCTGTAAAGCGGGAACAACAAAAGGACCTACCTCATGGGGTGCGAAGAGGATTGAAGGAACACATAGCACAGTGTGTGTGTTGCACGTAGTGCCCAGAATGTCTTAGCTCTTATTTGGGGCACAGTGGGGACTGGAGAGTGGGGACAGAGTCAGCACCACTGGAAACCAGCTTTTAGAGGCAGGTAACAGATAACCCACACTATTTGTGCAGCTCTGCACAGCTTGTATGTATAAGGCACTTTCCACATGAATTACTACTGGTTAAGCTTCAAACAACCCCATAAGGTAATAGTGGTATTGTAATTCTTATCTCATGGGAGAGGGAACTGAGGTTTCAGAAAGTTGCCCACTGACACACAGCGCTGGAAATAGGGTTCTGCTAGTCCAAATACCGAGCTCTACCCAACTGGGCAAGGACCTCCGGCCCTGGAGTTTAGGTGAGGCTGCACAGCCTACGCCACTCCTCCGCCAGGGAGGCTGCCACGAGCCGCGCGCCCTCCTCGGAACCATGGAGTTTAGCCAGGAAAAGTTTCCCTAGGCCGTCGTCCTGGGTAAGTAAGGAGAGATGCACCCAACCTACCCTGCACGAACCTGAATGCGTCGTGGAGACACACACACACACTGCAATCCGCCCACCCAGGCCACCACCTTGCTCCTCCTTCCACACCCCCAGTGAAAGCTCTGGGTTCAACTCTCCTCTCGGAATCCGCCCCGGCCCCTAAAGGGCACCCGACACAGAGCAGTTGCCACGGTAAAAGCCCCACGCCTGGCACGGGGTCGGGACTCCGCCGGAGCTCAGCTCGGCGACGCGGCTGTGCCTGGGTCCCCGCGGGTGGCAGCATGCAGCACACAGCAGGCGCTCAGCAGAGGACGGTGGAAGGAGGGGTGCCCGGCCCGTGCCCGAGCGGGGAGCGGCGGCGCCCTCGCCCCTTACCTTCCTCATTCTCGTCAAACGCGGGGAGCTTGTGGGAGTGGTTCCCGCCCATATTCCGCCTCGGCCGCGGCTGCTACATGCCCGGCCGCCGGCGCGGGCGCGGGCGCGGGTGCGGTTGCGGGGAGCGCCCCCAGCCCGGGCCGTAGCCGCGCCGAGCGGGGCGGGGACGGCGCCCCTCCTCCCGGGTGACCCCCGGCTGCGCTCGCCCGACGCCGCACCTCGTCGAGCCGGTGCCCGCCCGGGAACCGGAGCTCCGCGCCCGGGCCAGCGTGCCGCGCGCCTCGCTGGCTGCAGCGGGCGGGAGCGGGAGGCGGCGCGGGAGGAGGGGGAAGGGGGGAAGGGGGCGGGCGACGGCCGCACGAGGGGACGCGGCGGGCGGGCGCAGCCCCGGGGGCGGCCGGGCTGGGCGGAGGGGGGGACCGTGGGCCACCGCTCGGCCACACGCTCTGCGCTGAGCGAGGGACCCGCCCCGAGGAGCCGTGACGGCCCGGGGAGCGGGCGGGTTGTGAGCACCAGCTGCGGGCGCGGGGCTCAGCGCCTAAGGAGCAGCCTCCCACCCCCCACCCCCAACAGCTGGAAATCATCGCCCCATCTCAGAAAGCGGTGTCCTGAGGTCCCCAGGGGCAGGAGCCCCTCGCTCCGTCGTCAGTCGGCCCTGGCTGCGCAGGGAGCCCAGGACGCACCTTGGCCCTATTTGCCTGTTCGACCGGGACGGGGCAGCGGGGTGTCTACCGGTTCTTCAACAGACGCTTTTCCTCTTAGTATTTTCTAAATGTTTGATGAATGAAAGTCAACCCTTTAGGGCTTAATCTGACCCCTTCATTGTACTTGGAGAAACTGAGGCCCAAGAGAGCAGTGGTTTGCCCAAAACTGTTCTCCCTGGGAATGGCAGGGCGTGGGCCTCGGGATTCCCCCAAACTGTGCGGCACCAGCGTCCGCTTTAGGGGCTTGGTCCGCCGTCGGTCCCCGGGCTCCTGCGGGGAGCTGGGGAGCCGAGTGGGCGATGCGCGCCGGGGGTGCGGCGTGCAGCACTCACTCGGGAGTGGGGCGAGCGTGGCCTCCGCGCGCTCCCCCAGGGCCCGGCACCGAGCCGCGCAGCTCTGCCGCCCCGCTCGCCAGGCTGCGGGGAATCCGTGGCCACATCCTGCCATCTGCTGGGCGCCTGGAACCTCTGCCTGCGCTTGGGTGGCAAGCAGCTCTTCCTGAGTCTCCCCGTCCTATCTCGCCCACACCCGTCCCCTACCTGTCTCTTTCTCTCCATCTCTCTCTCCCTTCTTCTTTCTTTCTCTTGGGGAGTGGGCAGGGATCCCTGTCTAACACACGCGCACACCTCCCAGCGGCGGTGGGAAAAGCTGAGAAGATTGGAGCCAGGCCCATCCAGCATGGCCCAACTCATGCTTATGGCCCAAACTACCTAATTTCCAGAGCTGGCTCTACCATTACCGGCCATGTGTGCCACCTTGGAGCTCTCACCTGGGAAACGCGGCAGCTGGTATGAACTCCCCAGGCTTGCTGTGAGGACTGCATCAGGTAATATTTGTAAAAGCAGACAACAGAGTCTGGCATGTAATAAATGATCAATAAATATTACTTGCATTTCATTGTGCCTGCAAGCATCAGTCGGGTGCCAGTCTACACCAGGCAATGTGCTGGACACAGGACAAAGGAGACACAGCCCCAGCATCAGGGACAGAATGAAGGTGGACAGGCACGGGCTCTGGGCCCATCCTGGCCTCATGTCCTTCATCTTAAAATGAGGCTAATAATAGTACCTTCCCTCTCTAAGTTGTTGAGAAATAAATGAATTGGTGTTGGTGCCCGGATCATAGTAGACACAACATACGTGTTAGCTGCGATCCTCAGCAACGAGCTGTTATGTAAATTTACTGTTTGCTCACAATTCTTCCTTCTCTCCCTGTCCTTTCCATGGTGTATGGGAAGAAGTTAACAGTACACCAGTACTGAGTGAGGCCATAAGAGACATTGTTTCATCTCCCTTGTGCTTCTGCTGTCCCCTGAACAGAGCTGGCCCTGGGTAGCCTCTGTTCCCAGAATGAGAGGAGCAGCTGCAGGCCTACAAGCAAGAAAAATGTGTGCTCTTCTAAGCCACTGAGATTTAGGGGGTTGTTTGTTTTGCAGCAGTATCACAGAAATAGCTGACTTTTATATATATATATATGAGATATGATATGATCTGTGATATACACATGAGATATATATGATATCTATCTCATATATATATGAACTTAACAGGCACACATGCCAACAAAGGCTGTGACTGTGATATGTGCGGTGGGAGCATCCAGGGGGCTTGGGAACAGAGGAGGCATTTGCAGCAACCCTGAGAGCTCTGAATCATGAACATCTGTTCCTTCCCTTTTTGCCTTTGCTCAACAGGCATTTTCTGAACACTTATTCAGGGCCAGGCCCTGAGCTAGGCGCTGGGGCCACAGAGGTGGGTAAGACAGGCTCTGCTTTCATGGAGTTTGAAGCTTAGTTTAGTTCGGAATGGCTTTGATGGGGGTAGCAGTAGGGGTGAGCCCAGCCTCTGAGGGCAGAGTGGCAGCACCTGAACCACACTCAGCGTCAAAGGCGGCATCCCCGAGGGAGGGCAAAGAGGGACCAGCAGGCAGGGAAGAGGAAAGGGGCGGCCTGTGCAAAGCCCCCAGGCTGAGGGAGAAGGACACTTTGCAGAAGCTGAGAGAAGCTCCCGTCACTGGACTCAGTGTTGGGGTGCAGAAGGGTCGGTAACAGCATGCCCACATGTGAGAGCTTTCTGCACGCCCCGCTCTGTGCTGACGCTTCATGGGATATGTGGACCCAGCAACCCCACTCGCCCTCTCCCCATTTACAGAGAATGGGCCAGGCCCTGGGGTTGCAGGTGCTTTTCGTGGGTCACCCCTTTTATCTTCACAACAACCCTGACGAGTAAGGGTGTCGCCATCCCTGCACCAAGGTAGATGGAGGCACCAAGAGGCTAAGCCACAGTCAAATGGCTGAGGTGAGCATGGACCTATGATTTAAATCCAGAAATTAAACAGAGATATCAAATATGAAAGAAAGGATATGTGTAATAATTCAAAACAGAATAGTGGCTATTTCGGGGGTTGTGAAATTCAGATTATTTTTATCTTCTTTTTAAGTGATTTCTCATTATTTTACATGTTATTTTAGTAATCACTAAAAACAATGATAAGCATTTTTAGTTTGAAAAAATATCTTACAAACACTAAAATACATACACCTGATTGTGTAAGACATGTTTCACAGTTTATCGCTACAATTGATGTATGGAGTGTTGGTAGGATAGTCCCCATTTTATTTATTTGTGTTCATGTTATTTCATTTATTTGTTTATTTATTTTGAGACACAGTCTCGCCCTGTTGCCCTGGGTAGAGTGCAGTGGCATCATCACAGCTCACTGCAACCTCAAACTCCTGGGCTCAAGGGATCCTCCTGCCTCGGCCTCCCAGAGTGCTAGGATTACAGGTGTGAGCCACCGCACCCAGCCAATAGTCCCCATTTTACAGATGGAAAAAGGGAGTCTTAGAAGTCAAATGGCTTGTTCCTAATGCCACAATTATTGCATTTGTTTCCTAGGGCTGATGTCACACGTTACCACAAACTTGACAGCTTAAAATAATAAAAAATTATTTTCTCCCTGTTCTGGAGGTCAGAAGTCAAAGTCAAGGTGCCTGCAGGGTTGGTTACTTCTGGGGCCCTGAGGGAGGGTTGGTCTCCTTGGGTTGTGGCTGCAGAACTCCAGGTTCTGCCACCATCTTCACGTGGCCATTTCTGTCTCCTTGTGTCATTTCCTCCTCTGTCTCTTATAAAGACGTGTACTGGATTTAGAACCCACCTGGATATTGCAGGACGATCTCCTTAAATACCTGCAAAGATCTTTTTTCCAAACGAGGTCACATTTACAGATTCCAGGGGTTAGGACTTGGACACGTCTTATTGGGGGGCACCATTCAACCCCTCACAGCTACCCGCTAGCAAAACTGTCTCCAGCCCACGCACTGACCCACCTCGCACTGCGCCCTGACTTCTCCCCGCTTCCTGCTACAGATGAGCCTCCCAGGTGGCCAGGGCTGGGTGCCCCCAGGGTCTTGCTCAGTACCCAGCACAGAGTTGCTGCTCCACAAATATTTGTTGACAAAATAACTGAAAGAGGATGGTTTCAGATGTGCTGACATGGAGACTCTGATGAACCCTGGTCTGGGTGATTAGATCCGTCCCCGTTCACACCACTCAGGCCTCTGGGCTTCAAGCAGGGTGATCAGGGAAGCCCGATGGAGCCACCAGAGGAGAACGGAAGGTAGCAGGGTGGTGGCGTTGCTGATGGCGGGGAGGAAGGAACAGCAGGCAGAGGAAACAGCCAGCACGAAAACCAAGGCAGGAGCACACCTGGCTTGTCCAGGAACTGCAAGGGTTGCGGGGCTGGGGAGCATGAGGCAGGAGTGAAGCAGAGAGGCATGGAGCTCCCGGGCAGGCCGAGCCTGGCAGGTGGCTTTGAAGACTTGAGGCTTTCTTCTGAATCCAGTGGGGACACATCAGAGGGTTTGAACAGAAACGTGATGTGACTGACACCTTTTAAAAGGACCCTCCTGCTCTGTTGAGAACAGACTGAAGCAAGGCTAAGGCACGGGCAGGAGCGCCCCTGTGTGGCTACTGTAGTCGTCCAGGCAAGAGACGCAGTGGTGGCCGGTCCATGGGAGCACAGGTAGTAGTGAGAAGCCATCGGTCCAGGACATTTTTGGATGGAGTTAGAGCGAATGGGATTTCCTGGTGGATTGGTTGAAGGAGGAAAGAAAAAGAGGAATGGAAGATGGCTCAGAGCTTTTGGCTTGAACAACCGGAAGGATGGAGACGGGGACGGCTGAGGGTGGGCCAGGAGCCCTGAGTTTTGGTGTGGTGGGGCAGGGGAGGACAGCGGCGATCAGGAGGCCCGTGTGGGACATGTTCAATTTAAGGGTCTGTTGTAAGTGTGCAGCATCCATCCCTTGCACAGTGTCTGGGGTTTAGGGGAGAAGTTGAAGCTGGAAATTTAAACTTGGGAGTCCAGAGCATGGAGGATGTGTGAGGCCTGAGATTGGAGGAGAGAATCTTGGAGATGCAAGTACCTAACCCAGGACCTTCATCCGAAAGTTTGCAGAGCTTGAGGCGCAGAGCAGGAAAGACTGCACCGAAAGGAGAGGCTGCCTGCGGGGTGGCTGTGGGGATCGAAGGCGCTGATCCCTAGGAAAAGTGCAGAACACCAGCACCAACACGTGGTCATCGCTGGCCGTGAGGACAGCACAAGCAGTAGAATTGATAAAAGATGGGGGTGATGTCTGGACTGTTTCTGGCAAAAGACATCCTCACTGTCATTTCTTCCTTTGGCCGACATGGCTTGAGCTTGTATTATGAGCCAGGTGTGGGGCTGGCAGCCCCAAGGAGAGAGATAAATAAACATGTGCACCACCTCCTTGATAGAAGGCTGCTCGGTGTCATGGGAGCAGAGAAGGAGCTGTGTAATTCTTCTCTGTGTCTAATCATATATGATGTCATCGTTTGTTGCAAGGACTGCATGAATGCATAGCTCTAGATTTATGAGAGATAGAAATAAAGCTATAATACATAGTAAATATGCTTGAAAGCTAAGAACAAGTATGTATTTTCATTCCAAATAGAGGATTTGGTTTTTAACTGTTCCTACTTAGAAGTCTAGAAAATATCCACAGAAAGAAATGTTCCACGTGCTGTTGGGACAAACCGAGACAAAGGAGACTCAGTGGGCATTTGGAGTCCGAAGCCTGCTGCCCAGAGAAGACAGGCGAGAACCCCATTCCCCTGCTGGTGCCTGGGCAAAGATGTTTTTTGTCCGGGGCACGAGGTCACACATTTAAATTGGCCACCCTAAGCTGGGCTCCCCGCCGCAGCAAGACTCATTTTTAATGAGTAAGTCTCCAGCTATGCACAGGGGTGGATGACAAGGTGGGTCTGCAGCTCTCCCACCTTGGGGCTCCTTAGCAGACAGCTGAGGGTGCAGGACTCTGGGAACCCCAGTATGCCCGCTCGTGGCGGAAGGAGTTGGCCATGTAACACTGACGCAATCTGGATGTGAGTTGAATAAAGTTTTTAGTTTTTAGTTTTGTCATTTAATTCCATTTTCCATGGACATTTTGAAGTCTCCTCATATGTACTATCATCATATACAATTAAAAAAACTAACAACAAGAAAAGCTGCACCAGTGTTTGTCAGATAACTCCCTTCCTTCCCTCCTTCCCTCCTTCCCTCCCTCCTTCCCTCCTTCCTTCCTTCCCTCCCTCCCTCCCTCCTTCCTTCCTTTCTTTTTCTTCATTTTTGGACTAAGTCAGTCAGAAATGGTGTTGGCATAAATAAAACAGGGACCAGAAAAATAATCCAGACCACTGCCTTTGTTTTATGCAGGTGGCTAAAGCCCAGGGAAGTGCAGGGGCTTATATAATGTATATAAACAAAGACAGAGTTGGTTCTAGAACTGGGGTTTCCACTGTTAGATCAACACCACATTATTAAAGGAAAAAATTTTAAGGGAAATCACCAAGCTCTAAATAGCTGTATACTAAAGTTTAGGACCATTTGTAATACAAATATTTCCAGAACTGAAAGAAAAAAAAATCAAGTTTTAATAAGCACCACTGGAGAATTAATCTGTCCCCCCAAGTTGAAAGATCAATGACTCTCCCAACAACATACCTTTAAAGCATAAAGTGGACGCTTCTCATATGAGGATCCAATTGGATTTTTTTAACCATATCAGGATAACTCTCAGTCATATATTCTGTCCCAGAATAGATCTATCAAAATGGAAACCAGTGGGTAGGCGCAGAGCAAGTTCAAAGCATTTCACTGACCAAAGGAAGTAAACAAATTCTTCAAAGAAAGGAGATTCCTTTAAAACCTTTGTATGTGGAAGAAATGAGGATGGATGAATTATCTGGAAGTAAGCACCTTCCTTTTCTACATCCTGCACAATGTTGGGTGCCACCCAGTCTCCTAAAGGGAGAGTGGCTGAACTTGGTGTCAGCTGTGTTCCAGCCGAAGCCAGCTCCAGGTCTCGCCCTCCTGCCTGGCTCACACACTGGTGAAGTTCTGTAAGGTCTTCTAACTATGCAAAAATAAAATAAAAACCATCTACTTCTCTGCACCGAGTCTGCTTAGCTTTCCTGGAAGGGTGACTGTGGGGATACCATGGAAGTTACTGAGGGGTTCTATGAAACTGACAAGGGATTGCGCACATGATTCTGTGTTACTTTTCAAATCCCAAATGTAGGTACAGAAATATGAACTGGAATTCTTTTCCTGTCTTAAATTTACATGAGCGGAGTCTTGTGACTACTATTCCTTTGCTGAGAACACGATCAAGTGGTTGCCATACTTGTGTTTGTAGCTATAAACCCCAAGGGCTGTGGCATTTAACTTTATGTAAGCGGCTGATGTGATTCCCGGAGCAGGGTGTCTCTGTGCCAAGCCATCATTTAGAGTCTGCTATATCAGATTTTGTTATCGTTTGTGTTAAGCCTATTTTATTTAAAACTTGAGTCTGGTTTGCTTAGAGTAAATACCGTCTGCTTGTACTCTATTTCAATATGTTCTGTTTGGCAGCATTGTACGTTGTAAAGAAAAAAAAAATGATAAAGGCTGTTTCCTGGCACAGCAAGCTGAGAAATAGTTTGCACGTCCAGTTGTGTTGTTGAAAATCATCACACTCAGCAAATTATCCCTAGTGATTAAAAAATGATAATTTCAAGATAAACCTTTTTATTAAGTCTTTGTGTGTGTGTGTATGTGTGTGTTCGTGAGTGCTCACTCAAAATAAGGGCCCATGAATTGCTGCTAATGTGGTGTGTCTGCATTTCTTGGCATTATAAAACTTCCCTAGAGGCATTTTCGTAGCTGAGAACTTGGTAGCCCAGCAACTCTGCGCTTCTTGTTCTTACATTCAAACAATTTGCATAGCAGCTCCACGGTGACCTCAGATTGAGTGTTTGCGGGGAATTCTAGCTGGAATGTGAACCAGGCTGGGCAGCAGCAAGGCTCCGCAGCTGCCACACGCAGCACCCGTGCGACGTGCTCCACTGTGCCCTGGCTGGGTTTGTGGGGATCCTTAGGGACTTAAGGGGGCCGTCATGGACACTCTGAAACTGAACTTGAACTGTGTGTGTGTTGTGTACGTGCACGTACTTGAATATTTTTACGGGAAAACAGTCAAAATCTTTCACAGTTCCTTGAAAGGCTCCATGAACCTACCTTGCCCCCTGAAGTGAAGGACTCAGAAGCACTGATGTAAATAGCCCAGGTCAGGGAGAAGAGATTCTTCCCTTGGAAGACAGGAGCCACACGTAGCAGAAGTAATAATAATGATCTAAAAGACACTGTATACAGCACGTGCTGCATAACAACGCTTCCATCCAGGAGGGACTGCATGTAGGACAGTGGTCCCATTAGATTATAATACTGTATTTTTCCTGTCCCTTTTCTATGTTCACATATGTTTAGAGACACAAATACTTCCCACGGTGTCACAGTTGCCTACAGTATTCAGTACAGTAACCTGCTGTCCGGTCTGTGGCCCGGGAGCCACAGGCCGTACCTGCAGCCTAGGTGTGGAGCAGGCCTTACCATCTAGGTTTGTGTGAGTGCCCTCTGCCATGCTTAAACAATGACAGAATCACCTAATGGTGCATTTCTCAGAATGGACCCCTGCTCTTGACCAATGCGTGACTGTACTGAGGTGGCCTAGGAAGCAGGGGACAGGACTTAAAAGTTCTGCCACTGCCTCATGTGACCTCAGATAAGTTGCTTCCCCTCTCTGGGCCTCAGTTTTCCAATCCGCAAATGGAAAAAATGGAGGAGTTGAGCTGTATGGCAGAGTCTCCTCCATGTTCCAAGGTATCTATGTGCCCCTCTGTCTTCTTACAAACAACACACACACACACACACACACACACACACACACAGTCTTAGCTCAGCACTTGGCCACCCAGCTGAAGACTACATTTCCCAGCTTCCTTTGCAGGCAGGAGTGGCCATGTGACTAAGTTCCCACCAATAGGTTGTAAAGTGATGTGCACACAGAGGGTGCTCCCCTCCCCCTCCTGTAGGCTGTGCTGCCTACAGGACCAGGAGAGCCAGCTTCAGCCCGGCCAGAGAGGACAGCACCCTAGGGAGTAACAGCAATCAGACAGAAGCAGCTGTGGTCCAGGACACACACAAGGAGCAGAATGCCCTACCTGGCTTGGACCACCCACCTGCCTCTGGGTGGACTCTTTAGAAAGAATAATAGATTGTCTTGGTTATGATACTCCACAGCCATGCGCCATATCGTGACGTTTCGGTCCACACATACAACAGTGATCCCATAAGATGAAAATGGAGCTGAAAAATTCCTATTGCCTTGCAAAGCGACAGCTATCATAACATCATAGTGCAACACATTACTTGTGTGTCCATGGTGATGTGGTGTAAACACACCTACTGCATTGCCAGTGGTAAAACAGTCTAGCACACGAAATTGTGTACAGTATATAATACTTGATAATGATAATAAACAACTATGTTACTGGTTTATGTATTATAGTTTTTATTGTTATTTTAGAGTGTACTCCTACTTATGAAAAAAATGTGACCTGTGAAACAGCCTCAGGCAGGTGCTTCGGGGGGTCCAGGGCCATCGTTACCACAGGGGGCAGCAGCTGCACGCCTGTCACTGCCCCTGAGGCCCTTCCAGTGGGACAAGACTTGGAGGTGGAAGACGGTGACACTGAGGATCCTGACCCCGTGTAGGCCTAGGCTAATGTGTATGTTTGTGTCTTGTGTTTTTAGCAAAAAGGTTTATAAGGTAAAAGAAAATTTTAATAGAAAAAAACTAATAGAATAATGACATAAAGAAAGAAAATATTTTGTACAGCTGTACAATGTGTTTGTGTTTTAAGCTGTCTTATTACAAGAGTCAAAAAGTTAAAAAAAATGGAAAAGTTTATAAATTTAAAAAGTTACAGTAAGCTAAGCTTTGTATTTTAAAAACTAAATCTAGTGTAGCGTCAGTGTGCAGGGTTGTAAAGTCTACAGCAGGGCACAGTCATGTCCTAGGCCTGCACGTCACTCACCACTCGCTGACTCACCCAGGGAAACGTCCAGTCCCGCAAGCTCCATTCAAGGTAAGTGCCCTACAAGGGTGCACCACTGCTTGTCTTTTGCACTGTGTTTGAGTGTCCCTTTCCTCGCTTGGACACACAGATACGTGCCAGGGTGTCGCAGTTGCCGCAGTGTTCCGTGCAGTGCGTGCTGCACAGGCCCGTAGGCCAGGAGCCATAGGCTGTCCCACAGAGCCCGGGTGTGCAGTAGGCTGTCCCACCCAGCTTTGTGTCGGTGCAATCTACGCTGCCCACACAGGAAATCGCCTAACGACGCATTTCTCGGAACATGTCCCCATCGTTCAGTGATGTGTGGCTGTAGCTTTAATCTGCAGATTCCTGTGGTTCAGCAGCGTCGTCCACACCTAAACTCACACAGACAGGTGAGACCACAGCTGTCAGCACCATCCTCCTCACACCCAGAGCAACACAGGCAGACACACGACACATGTCCAGCAAACTGAAGGAACAAGTGAGCAAATGAACCACTGAATGGCTGCAATGGGCACGTCGGAATACTGGGGATGATCCAAGAACCACCTTGGACATGGATGAGGTCATGTCTAAATATTCTTCCAATTCTAAAATTCTGCCATTTTCTTTCTCAGAACTGGGAGTCACTTGAGAAAACGGAGTTGGCTGGCCTTGTCTTAGCCGAGTGTCTTCCAAAGAGAGGACGGAGGGTGGGATGGTCTTAGAGGGAGCGAAAAGGTGTCACAAACACCCACCTATTACATGCCAGGCACCAGTGGGCACAGAAATGAATAGCAGGTCCCGATGCCAACGACACTCACAAACGAAGAAAACAGTAAAAAGGGTAAATAAAAGCGTGCTGTCGCTGAGTGGAAACTGAAACAGGCTGAAGCACAGTGACATTTCAATCTTTCAGTCTCCCCAGAGCTGCTCTCTAGGGAAGAACTTTAACAGGGCTGGGAGTGCTTGGTTTGCTTTGGAGCAGTTCATCTCTCAGAGCCTTCTCAGACTCCCCCAGGCATCCTCAGTCCACATCCGCTTCCTGTGTTTGCAAGCAGTGGACACTCACTGGCAATGGACCAGGGATTCCGCATGGTCAGGCGTCCAGCCAGGGAATCAGAGGAGCGGGTTGTGATCTGAAGCCCGCACTGGCTGTTGGACATGCATTCATTTATTCAGTGCTTCAACTTGAACAAGTCACTTCCTTTCTTTCTTCATTTGTAAAACAGGGATAATTTTTCCTATCTCACAGCGTTATGGTGAACTTTGATTCAATGTACCCAACAGGGTGCCTGCCGCCTACAAAGGGCTCAGTAAATATAAATTGATGCTGATTTGGTAGCAGGAGAAATATTGTTTTAGCCTGGGAGTTCTCAACAGGGGTGATCTCCCACCCAGGGGACACTTGGCAATGTCTGGGAACGTTTTTGGTTGCCGTGACTGGGGCGGCAGACTCGGGCAGTGGAGCAGTGCTGCTGGCATCTAGTGCTCAGAGACAGGGACGTGGCTCAGCAGCCCGCAGCGCCCAGGACAGCCGCCCACAGCAAAGGAAATGTCCCTCCCCAAAGGCCAGCAGGGTCAGTGCTGAGAAACCCTATTCTAGCCCCTCAGAGGTGCCAATTTCAACATGATACACTCAAACGCTTGACAGAGATCTGTTGTGTGCAATTTTAAATGCCACCCTTGCCTTAGTATTTCATATATAATTATAAAACAGTATTTCTGTGATTGTCAATTGGATTTTTGGAAGTTTTTGCCTCAAAATAACAGCATATTTAGTTCCTTCCATCCATATACGAATTGTTGCTGGGAGAACCTAATCCTAATTTCTCAGGTCTACTTGATTACTCATCAAGAAACATCACCAGGTTCCAGTATGGCCTGCAATTGTGGAGTTCATTGTCTGACTTCAGAGACACCTGGGCCCAATTTGCACAATCAGAACCCAAAGGGGCTGCTATGTTGAGCAGTGAGATGAGGATGAGGATGATTTCCGGTGTAAATTGTGATGATTGCAGCACTAGTTTTTCAGCCGATATTCATTGAGCACCTACTACATGTCAGGGCTGCGCTAAGTGCTGGATACTCAGCGGGGAATAAAACGGATACAGCCCCTTTGCTTATTGCACCCCGTAGCTTCCAGATGGCTTTGGCATCTGCCATTGCACTGTCTGTACACAAACTGAGATGCGCGGGAATGGTATTCATTACAGGTGAAATGTTGCACTTTTTGAAAACATATATGAAGAATCATTTAAAAAAATATTTTACAATTACTTTAATTTGCATTTCTGATGAAAATACATTCTCATTTCGTAGACTTTGAATACAAGTATTTAAAAGAGTGTTTGGCTCGCTGAAGATGAGCGTGCATCTCTGCTGGGAACGCCTGTTGCCACTTCGCTGCCTCGGGGACTCCCCGGCCCCAGGTTCATCTCAGCCAGCTCCTTCTCCGGAAGGCAGCCCCAGCAGACCCCCAACACTGCCAAGTGCGGAGTGCTTCCTCTGCCCCGACAGACTTTGGGCATCCATGGTTAGGTGCATGTACGTGGGGGGCCACCCACACTGCTGGGGACTAGGCATTGTTGAACAGGTCGCCTCCTTTCACCACCCCCGTCCCAGCCACTCACGGTGGCGCGAGGGCCAGTCCGTGCTCCACACGGACCAACAACATCACACTGAGGTTATCATTGCTTGGTGATAAAGACGGGATTCATCTCCATACATTTTCTAGCTCATCTATCTAAAAACTAGTTCTGTAGCAGTAAGAGTCGCAGTGGCTGCTTTAAAACGTCTCTGCTGCACAAATGAATAAGCAACTACATGAAAGCCCAAAGCTCCATGAGGGTGAAACGGAATCAGGCGCCGCAGAACAGAGCGTGCCGTCTGCGTGCCCAGCCTGGAAACCTGTGCAGTCCGCTTCCCCCTTTCTTCTGTGTTTCGAAATCTTTCCGTGGTTGAGTTTTATAGTGTGTTCAGGGCCTTCCATCTCCCGCGCAGCAGTGAGTTTAGCTCAATCCACAAACCACCTTTAGAAAGTCTGTGATAAGTTAACGCAGCCCGTGCGAGTTTCCACGCATCGGGATGCTCCACGAGCAGACGAAGACGGTTCAGAGACTGCGCACACCACAGAGGACATGGGCCTTTGCAGCTGTAGGCCGGCCCCTCGGCTACGACCGAGTAACTCCAGCACGTGCTGTCACCTCTTCCGGCCTCAGAGTTTCAGAAAAGCCCCAGGTTTCATGCTCGTCTGTCAGGGTGGTTGCAAAGAGAAAGCGCGCTGGACAGCAGCTGCCCCACTCAAGAACATTCCTGCCCCGCTGCCTGCCTCGTGCTGTGCTGAGATCGAGCCGCTCTCAGAAACTGTGGCCTCCTCATGAAGGGAAAAAAGGAACCATTCAAATAAAAATTAAAAAAAATAAGAGCTCACACTTAACACAGCTTCTCGTGCCAGCACCGTGGAAAGGCTGAGCCAGTTTCCGAAATGCCTTCGGCCCAGGGTTTCCGTTCCTCTCGCCCCTTCCTGCCCCGGGTGTGTGTGTTGGCTGCGGGCTTCCCAAGAGGACACAGACCAAAGCGCTCCAAATGCTTCCCCAGGGAGGAAGCCTTAACTTCCAGGAGCTGGGTCCACGGGAACCTGGAGGGACAAGGAGGGTTTCCAGGGTCCGGCCCAGCTGGGGAAACGCTTGTTTGTGGTGACTGTGCCTCAGCCGTGGATGCCAAGTCGCCCTCCACGTTGGGAGTGGAAAGGCAATGAAAGGCATCATTCGTTCACTCACTCTGCCAGGGTCCTCTTCCTCCCACAAGGCCCCCCGTCCTGGGCTGGCATGCACAGCCCCCGGCCCTGGCCCTCGTGGTCCAGCGTGCGTGCATGTGCTTGCTGGCCGGGAGCTGCTGATGGGGCTGGGACTGACATAGCAAATGCTTGTGGACCCCCGTGCTCACCCTGCAGCAGGCGCTGGTTTCAGGACCTCGTTCACAGTGACCACTCGACACTCTCTCAGCCCTGAGTGGAAGGTAAAACTGTCATCTCCATTTTACAGACAAAGAAATAAAGTCACACTGCCAGGAAGTGACAGAGCTGGCCCGTGAGCCCAGACAGTTTGGCTCTCTGGTTGAGTTTAAACCTTTAAATCAAACTGGGCCTCTGAAAACAGAACGGCGGCTGCTGGAGGGGGCAGAGAGCGCGTGTTTAACGGGGACAGAGTTTCAGCTTGGGAAGATGGGAAAGTTCTGGAGAGGAATGGTGGTGATGGTTTTACAACAATGTGAAAGTACTTAATGCCACTGAACTGTAAAACTGGTTAAAATGATAAATTTTATGTTATGCATATTTTATCACAGTAAAAGTTTTTTCATAGGTACCTGGGAATATAGTATAGCTCTAGAAATGGATCGTCTTTCATTATAACAGAAATCATTGAAGATGGAAACCGAAGTTTGGGGGTTGGTTTGTTTGGGGGAATGTTTGTAGCTCAGGAGGCTACTGGTCTCAGATTCTACTTAAAAAAACCTATACCTGGTTGCATATGCATGATACGGATACAACAAACCTTTGTTCAGCTAAATCAGTTCTGTTAATTTGTTGGAAAGAATCTGTTAAGTGAGTCCTTCGGCATCCTATAAACAAAACAAGGGTAAAAAAATAATCTCTTTAAATGCAATCTCTAATAGAAGGTGGTATCTGCTACCAGTGGGGGGTTTCTAAGCACCCTGGAGGCACAGGTCTGGGAGGGGAAACTAGCCTAAGTGAGGACCCCCCCGCCCCCTGCCCGAAACGGGAGCTGCTGAAATCCTCACCACCAGCCCAGTGGGGGCCCGAGGCCCTGGGGTCACCTTCTAGACACCACAGGCCTGCTACGTGGTGGCACCAGTGGCAGCCTGACCTGGCCATGAGCCCATGCTTCTGGCCACTGCACCTGCACCTTTATGTGTCCCCGGGAAGGAGGACCCAGCGTTCCAATCACCGGCCCTTTAAAAGCAGCAAATCATCACATCCAGAATGGAGAACAGACCCAAAGCCTCACTGCAAACAAAGTTGCCCCTCATTTTCCAAGGAAAGTGCAGATCAAACACAGGGTAGGACTTGCCCAGGGTCACACAGCGTGATAGTTAATTTCATGTGTCAACTTGACTGGGTCATGGTACCCAGATATTTGGTCAAACATTATTCAAAGTGTTTCTGTGAAGGCAGTTTTAGATGAGATTAACATTTAAATGAGTGGGTTTTGAGTAAAGCATATTATAGTCCATAATGTGGATGGGCCTCGTCTAATCAGCTGAAGGCCCAGAAAAAGACTGGGGCCCACTAAGAATGAGAGAATCCTACCTCCAGGCGGCCTTCGGAGTAGACCTGCAGCTCTCATCCATCCTCCGTCCATCTATCCATCTAACCACAGACACTCACCCACATTCCATTGGTTCTGTTTCTCTGGAGAACCTAATGCACCAGCTTGTGGCATCTGTGTAAATTACATCTTTCCTCTTGCTTTCTGTTTACCCTCAATGAATATATATTGAGTCCCTTGTCTTCAGTAGCAGGATAGTGTCATGGTTAGAGACACAGATTGAGCCCGGCTGTCTGGGTTTGTACCTGGGCTCCACTGTTAATTGCGTGACCCTGAGCAAGGTCTCACCCTCTGGTTCCTCTTCTGTCAGGAGGGGCTGTGATAATACCATCACCTACCTGGTAGGGGTTTTATGAGGATTGCTTTGATTAAAGTGTCTAATGCCCTAAGAAAAGACTTTGAGTTAATCAAAAGGGAGATTATCCAGGTAATCCTAACCCAATCACACGAACCCTTTAAAACCAGAAAGTTTTTGCAGGCTGGTGCCAGATGAGGAAGTCAGAGAGACTCCGGGTGTGAAAAAGATTCAACCTACTGCTGTTGGCTTGACAGTGGAGGGAGGCACAGGAGAAGGGATGCTGGTGGCTGGTAGAAGCAGGTAGTGGTCCCTTGCTGGCCACCAGCCAGGAAAGGGAACCTCAGACCTATAGACCTCACGTATCCAACTCACCGGTATCCACATCAGCTACTGTTTCCTGGTACCCAAACCATCACGGTAGGATGGATGTGGCAGCCTAGCAGGAAAGGTTCATCAATTTCACAGTGTTGCCAGATGCCGACCTTACATCTTCATAGAGCACCCACCAGTCTCCACGCTGGGCTTGGGGGATTCCGAGATGATCAGCGTAGCTCCTGCCATCAAGAAATCTCAAATCTGAAAAAGAAATGGACAAACCCTTGGAAGGCAGTTATGGGGAATATGGCACGTACATTGCTAGCTTGAAAAATCATCATCAAATAATAATGTATCAGTCAGCATATTTATTTTCTAATTAGAGGCTGTATAACAAATCACCACAAACTTGAATACTTAAAAACAATGCTGATTTATTAGCTGGCAGCTCTGGAGACCAACATGTGGGTGGAATCAGCTGGGTCCTCTGCTCTGGCTCTCGGCAAGGCCCAAATCAAAGGTGTCTCTGGCCTGGGCCCATATCTGGGAGCTCGGCGGGGGAACTGCTTCCAGGGTCAGATTGTTAACAGAGCTCAGTTGCTCACAGCTGTAGGTCTGAGGTCCTAACTCCTCACTGGTGGCCAGCCAGGGACCGCTAGCTGCTTCTAGCTGCCACCAGCATTCCTCCTCCTATGTCTCCCTCCACGACCAAGCCAGCAACAGAAGGCTGAATCTTTTTCACACCTGGAATCTCTCTGACTCCTCATCTGGCACCAGCCTGCAAAACTCTTCAGCTTTTAAAGGGTTCATGTGATCGGGTCAGAATCACCTGTATTATCTCTCTTTCAACTAACTTGATGTCAATTGATTAGTACCTTTTACTATGACTGCAAGATCCCTGTTGCCCTGTAACTAACACAATCGCAGGAGGGATATCTCATCCTATCCACAGGCTCCACCCACACTCAGGAGATCAGTTCCACAGGGATCATGGGGGGGGGGTCACCACAGAATTGTGTCTCCCAGGGTCAGGATGGGCTAGGTTATGCTGCAGTAACACACAACCCCTTGTCCACACCACAGGTTGGCTGGGGCATTGCTCAGGGTCTTCTCCCACTCAGCTGAGGCTGATAGAGCAGCCACTGTCTCCGACTTGATGGTCCCCTGGTAGAGAGAAAGCAACAGCATGAAAGAGCGTGTAGGAAAGATGCTCAGGCTCTTAAGGCTTCTGCCTAGAAGTAAAACCCATCACCGCCCTTACGAGGCACTGTATAAAATAACCCACAGGGCTGCAGGTGACTTCCATGGGACAGGGAAGCTCAATCCTGGCCCGAGTCCAGGAGAGAGAGGACTGAATATTTGCTGACCAGCACTGAGGATTGGCACTAATTAGGAATTATCAGAAAGAAAGTAACTGCTATGAGCTCCAGCTCAGGGCCAGGCACTCTGCTGGGTGCAGCATTGGTCAGACTCTTTCATTTGCAAGTGACAGAGTGAAAGGTCACTGAAACCAGCTCAGGCCAAAGGAACTCTGCATTAGCTCTATGGCTAGAAATGGCCCTGGGGCAGCTGACAGAGTCAGAGGAAGAGTTGCAGGGTGGACTCGGTCTCGGGTCTGGCTGCAGCCGGGTCAGATTCTCCTCCTCCACCCACTTCCCAGCCGCCCTGCACCTCCTGCCCTTGCTGCTCCCCCTGCAGAGAGGCCCAGCTCAAGGCAGGAGACTTAGCATCAGTGGAATGAAAGGGCAGCTCGGGTCCCGTGCCCGCCTATTAAGCCCAGGGAAGGATCTGGTTGGTCTATCCTAGGCCAGGTGTCCTCGCCATTCCCACAGCAGGAGGTGAGAACAGGCCCAAGATGGAGTGCAGGAACCGGGCCTGCTACCAGAAAGAAAGAAAGCAAAGCCACAGTCACTCCAGCTGTTTCATGTTTATTTCATCTTCTCAAAAACTCTGCAATAAATGTTATAAGCCCCACACATGAGGGAGACGTGTACCGGTGCATAGCAAGTGAGATCTAAGCTGAAGTCTGTGTCACTCCAAAGCCAAGCTGGGACTCTCCTTGAAAAAACTTCTTCTGAGTCCTTTCTGCATAAACAGGCTCAGGGGGGACATTCGGGACAGAGCTCCTCCCAAACGTGTTTCCCATGAGAGCTTGAATCTGCTCTTGGGGGGCTTATTTATGGAGGGATCTTTGTTCTGAAACACGGACTCTTTTCATAATCCCTGCCCAAAAGCAAAGCCCAGCCTTGGTGTTTGTCTTCATTCCTTCACTCTCGACAGTACGGGCCAACATTCCACTTGGGTTTGCCAAGAGCAAAAGTAACAAACTGAAAAACACAAGCTATAAACAGGAGGAGATGTACTGCTTTTCACCAAAGGCATACCAATGTCAACAGCAGCACTGGCGACCACACGCTGGCTGGACGCTCCACCTACGCCCCCGCCCGATACCTCCTGGCTGTCACTGCTGGGTCAGGGCAGTCCAGACGGCACTGGCTTCTGGCTTCTGACCTCAAATGCAGGAGGGAGTGGGGAGACCCGCAGGCGGCCCCTTTGCTAGCATTGACGTCTCAGTGCCAGGCTCTGACACTGGCACTCAGACTCCTCGTGTGGCCAGGGCGATGTCCTCTATAGAATGGAAGCCACCATGGCCTCTCCCAGTCGCTGGCGGCAACAGCTGTTGGCTGAAGGTTGGGTGACAGAGGAGATCTGAGAGCGGCCATTTCAGCCTTGGCTGCCGTCATACGTGGGCCCAGGACGGGAACACGAGGAGCAGGCAGGAGAGGTACTAATCTATGTTCCAGCCAAGTCTCGAGAGGCCAAAGCCAACTGGGAGTTCCTGTTCCTTATGGTCAGCTCGGGACGTCCCATAGACCCTCAGGGCTAAGAACCAAGACAATTTTCCTGGTCTCCTTCGTCACTTACTGAAATACACCCATCTGAACAGTCGGAAAGAAAGGGTTACATGCACTTTTCCCAGAAATGCTAAAAAAAAAAAAAAAAAAAAGGAAAAAACAAAAGTCCCAGACCCTTAAAATACTAGGTCACAAAACAAGAAACACAGGAATTAAGCCACAGGCCGCTGAGATCTGGTATTTGCCAGAGGGGTTTTCACTCCGTGTGCGTCTGCAGCTGCGATAGGCCTGTGCTGGGGGCTTGTGGCAGCCTGGAAGGGGGCCTTAGAGAGGCCTCGGCCACGGGACGTGACGTCCCCTGGGCCATCATGCTGTGTCGGAGGACGACGAGCGCAGTGCACGTTGTGGTGACCTCTCAGCCTCCACTGCACCTACCCCCACCCAGGGTGTCCCAGCTCCATGGCCAATATGGGCTAAATTGGACCATGCCGACACGTGTGATCATGTCTGCCTTGCTACAGTTTGGGGCGGATACCTCTGTTGGGCCAGTCCCGTAGTTTCAGTTTGGGTTTTCCCAAAAGCAGACTCTGAGGCGAGAATCTGAGTGCAAACGGCTTATTTGGGAGTGAAGATAGAAGTGGGGAGCGAGACAGGGACAGGCAGCGCCAAGAACTCCATCAGGCACTGTCAGGCCGGTTCCCACAGGGCCTGGGCTGCATCCCCCTGGGGAACTGTGGGCGGCTCTGCAGAACCCCCTCAGAGTCACCCCACCAGCAGGCAAAGGAGTCGGAGTATCTGCACAGACGAGTCAGGAGCCCGCTGAGCGGAGAGAGCGGGGCGGCAGGTGTCCCAGCAGCCAGGTTAAAGCCACAGGAAACACAGAGCCAGGTCTCTGACGAGGCCTGCAGTGCGCAGAGGAAGAGGCTACACTGCAGGAAGCCCCCCGCTCCACCGTGCCGCCCCCACCTGGGGCCTGGCACACCATGGGGATGGTCGGGGGTCAGCACAGACATGGGGTGGGTCGTCTCACTGTGGAGAGAGCCCAAACAGAAGGGGGAGGGGAGAGGAGGAGGGAGGATTGGAGAGACAGACGGTGCTGGGTCCCGAGTCAGAGGTGGGGAAGTGCCTTCAAGGCCCCCATGTGGAGAGGACACGCCCAAGGCCTCAGGCCCAGGAATGAAGGTGCCTGGCAAAGTGAAAGGTCCGGCCAGCCCGGGTGCTCCAGAGACTGCCCGGCAAGCTCCGGCTGTGCCCGGTCCGGGCTGGGTAGGGCAGCTCCCCTGACCCGTGGGCCTGTCGAGTAAAGCCTTGGTCGCCGTTATGGTCTGGCCTGAAAGATCACAGGGAGGTTTGTAAGCAGGAGCCAGACACCTCCCAACTTCTGCCAGTCATCGCTTGAGGGCTGCTCCCGGGGCGTGAAGAGTCCCGCACTTCTGCCTGTGGGCAAAGCAGGCACCTATGGCCAAGGGAGGGCCGGAGGCAGAAAGCCAGTGTGGCAGGCAAAGTCCAGCCGCCTGTCCCGAGAGCCTGCAGTGCGAGGCTCAGGACGCTCTGCAGTGGTCGCGGGGGAGGAGCTGCCCTCTGGACAGGGACAAGCATGTGTCCTGGCCCCACAGGGACCCAGCTTAGGGATGGAGCTGATGGTTCATGTGACACATTGGGCTGAATTAAAGGAGCAGAGCCAGTAGCGGACACATATTAAGAGATTTACTGCCAGGGATTGGCCTACACGATTGTGGAGATGGCCAAGGACGTTTGGCATCGTAGGGCAGCTGCTAGGAAGGGAAGGCTGGAATTCTCCGGAACAGGCCAAAACTGCTCCACGGGCAGAATTTCATCATCCTCAGGGAAGCCTCAGCTCTGTTCTCGAGACTTTCCAGCTGATAGAATCAGACCCACCCAGAATATCTGAAATAATCTCCCTTACTTAGAGTCAACTGAATACGGACTCTAATCACATCTACAAACACTGTCACTGTAATATCTGAATAACAGGGACTGTGGCTAGTCAAGATGATACACCAAAAGACTGTTATCACATGGAATCGATGGAGAGAAAGATAATTTCTTGCTGACTTCATTGACTTCCTAGATCCAACCATTCCTGAACGCCATACTACCTCTGTATTTTCAAATTTCACTTTCTAGAAAATCCAGTCTTCGGTATCTGGCGGGGAGTTAGCTACGCTCCCAGCAAAGGATCAGGTCACTTAGGCAGGGGTTGTCGCAAAGGATGAAAAAATAGTAGAAAACAAAAATAAAACAGTACACAGACGCAAAAATATAGTTTATAAAGAATAGATTTATGAATATAGAGAAACCGAGGGTGCCTGGGGGACCCCAAAATATTCCCGTGAATTTTGGAACCAAGACTGAAGTTTTACATCAGTATTTATGGGTACAGTGATCGGTTGCCAGGGGTAACAGATTTACATAATAACAGGTGGTTCATTTTAGGTTCAAAGTCTCCCAAAAGGCTTCTATAGGTCCCTTAATTAACTGTATGTGAACAAATGGTTACAAAATCTTTTTAGGACAAACTTCTAAGTTTTAAGATAAAACTATCACTTTAGCAAAACAGAGACATAGTGGCTCCATATTTTATCTAGTTATTGTGTATTGAGACAGATTCTTCAGAAGTCAAGCAAGAGCTGTCCCTTGGGCTAATTGCTCTAGCCACAGGTGTCTGTCTCCTGGGCGGGCACTTCTTTGATCAGCTCCCCATCCCGTGGCTCCATGCAAACCTGCTTTGTCATTCAAAGCAGGCGAGAACCACAGGCCTGAGACTGCAGCCTCACCTTGGAAAGCAGCTGCTACTGACCATTGAGACGCCTTCCTGAGGCGAGGAAGCTTTTGATATGCAAACTAACACGTTCACATATTCCTTCAGGGCAAAGCCCTGCAAAACTCCTGAGATCATTTCTGTCTCTAATATTATACGGGGCATTTCCATAAATCAGTATTTCTTAGGCACAGCAGTGTCTCATGCTAGGTTTTCTGTAACATGCAACTGACACAGGAAAGACCCAAAACAAGGAGGTGACAGTCTCATCTGACCAGACCCCCTAAGGAGGGCTGCATTTCAGTCTGAGTCCCACGTAGTGTGAGACACAATGACACACAACAGGGTGGGTGAGGCGGGGGTCACTCCCACTTAGTAAGGAGTCGTGTACCGAGTACCTGTGCTGCGCTGGACCTGGGCTCTGTGCTGCAAACACAAAGACAAAGGACACCTTCTCTGCCTGTGGCAGACAGACAAGCAAGTAGACAATGGCCGGAGTGGACAACGCTGTGGTAGAGCAGAAGAGAGCACAGGGGTCCTGGGAGCCCATCTGTTGAGCCCAAGCAATATTGATTTATAGAAATGCCCCATATATTTTTAGAGACAGAAATGATTTAAGGAGTCTTGCAAGGCTTTGCCCTAAAGGAAAATGTAAACGTGTTAGTTCGCCTATCAAAAGCTTCCTCGCCTCAGGAAGGCCGTCTCAATGGTCAGTAGCAGCTGCTTTCCAAGGTGAGGCTGCAGTCTCAGGCCTGTGGTTTTCACCTGCTTTGAAAGACAAAGCAGGTCTTGCCTAGAGCCACGGGATGGGGAGCTGATCAACAAAGACAGGCCCCGGAGATGATTGGATTCTGCAAAGATGCCCCATGGACCCTCAATATGAAGATCCATAAGCCTCCTTGCAGGCTCTGATCTCATCTGATTTACCCAGTAACTGCACACCGTGTCCTGGGTGGAACAAGGTCGGCTCTCCCAGCAACACATTGATCTCAACTTCAGACAGGCAGACAGCTCCCGTTTTCCAGCACAGCGATGTCTCCTTGATCCAAATGGTGCAGGGACTTGTGTGGCACATGGGCTTGTTTTCCTTTCCTGTCCTGCATCCAAAGCCCATTTGATGAACACATCCAGGAGCCCGAGAGCATTTCAAAGCAGACCTGGAGCTCCTGGCTGAGGCCAGCTAGTCTGCCAGGGACGCCTGTGCGTCCACCACCAGGGATGGAGTGCAGACTCCTTCATCAAGAAGGAAAACACATCTGTGCTTCTGCTTGCTACGTCCAAGCACACAGAGTTCTGCCCTGCCTGGGAGGTTCCTGACACGCAGTCCCTAGGTCGTCTTGCTAAGGTGTTTAGAGAACACACTCTTAGCTACAAAACAGGAAGGTGCAGCTTGGGGTCCGTGCCCAGGGCTTTTAACACCAGAAACTAGATAAATAAAATCCAGGACTGGAAGGGACCTCAGACATTGCCCAGGATGATGCTACCCTGTTTACAGACAGGGAATGGGCACCAGGGTCAGGAAGGAATTTCTCGTGGCAAACACAGTGGGGACGGGCTGGAGCCGGATTTCAGGCTGTGGCTGATCCTCAGTTCTGCCCATGTCCAGGACACCATGCTTGGGTTTACTCTTCCCTACAGGCTTCATCTTTGGCTATTTTGTTCTGGGAATGTGCAACTTGCTTGGGCCCCTCCGCTGCCCTCCTGTGGCAGGAGGTACGGAGACAGGCAGGTCCAGACACGGAGTAGAGCTCCGATGCCCTCCCAGCTCCATATCCCCAGGGACTCAGTTTCCCCACCTGGGAAATGGAAATAACCCCATTTCCTTCATTGGCTGTCTGTGAGGCTCACGGCATTTGCGACAGCGGCTGGCCTAGTGGCTGCTGGTGTATGAGTAATGCTCAGTGTTCAGGAAGAATCTTCCCTTCTGACAGCTCCTCCTCCCTGCTTGTTCCCTGATCTTGCGCAGCTCAAGTACCCAAGCTCATCCCTAACGGCAAGAGTCCCGCTCCCCACCCATTCCACGCCGTGGGTGGGTGGACGGAAGGAGGGCAGGGTACGGAGTCCATCTAGACCTGTGCCCTTCCAGCTTGGCGACCTCCTGCAAGTTGCTGGAACTCCCCGAGCCTCAGTCTTCCCACCTGGGAAATGCGACTGTTTTCTGCAGCACCTACCTCTCAGGGACCCTTGCAGGACTTAACAGGGACAGTAATATTCGCTCAGACTGCTTGGAAAGTCATGATGTGCCTGGCATGAGCTTTGCTAGGTCATGCAGTGTCTCACTGAGCGCTCATCGCGGTGTTCTGACTTAGGTACTCTTATCCCCATTTCACGTTGAAGCAGGCTCAGGAAACACTTAAAGTCCCCCATGGTCAAGGCCAGAATGAGCGGCCTTGCTTTGCCCCCAGCGCATCAAGGTGGAGAGCCTGCCCCTTCACCTGGTGCTCTCAGGAGGGCAGCCCTGAAAGAGATGCGCGTGTGGGGAACCAAGCCTTCCTGAGGGTCCGCTCTCCGGGGCATGCTGCATCTCCAGGGGGAGGAGCTGGGCGGGTGCTCACACGACCCCACCCACGGCTGCAGCTGAGTCCTGTCCTCCAGCCCAGAGACATACAGGGGCTCAGAGGGCGAGTGACCGCCCTGCTCCAGGCTCCCCTGCCTGGTTAGCGGCTAATGGACGCTGGCTCAGCGTCCCAGCATCACTGCTCCCCGCTGGGCTCGCCCGAGGGATGGTGCTCAGCCCCGCGTCTCGTCCCTTTCGCTCCCCCAGTTCCGCTCCACGAGATCGGCCAGGTTGACAAACCGCCCCCCTTCCCCTGGGCCCTGCCCGCCCACCCCTCGCCCTGCGGCTCTGCCTTCCCAGTGCCCTCCCACCCTCTCCCCTGCAGGAAAAGCCCCTGCGGAGACAAACGCTGCTCACGGAAATGCGGGGGCGGCAGGGTCACCCGCTCCCCTCCCCGAGGCGCCCCTCCTCCCCGCACAGTGGGCAGGGACAGTGTCTGGCCCAGGTGGCGCTGGCATCGTCCCTCCCACCGCGCCGGCCTGGGCCCCACAGGAAACGGGGCGTGGAGCCGCCGGGGACCACCCCCAGCCGCCGCTTAAAGGGGCGCGGCGGGGCTGCGCGGCGCCTGCACCCTGAGGACGGCCTGGGCGCGCGCGAGGATGGCCTGGGCGAGCGCGAGGACGGCCTGGGCGCGCGCGAGGATGGCCTGGCCGCTGCCGCTGCTGCTGCTGCTGCTGGCCGGGCCCCCCGCGCGGCCCGCGCCGCCGACCTGCTACTCCAGGATGCTGTCCCTGAGCCGGGAAGTCACTGGCGACTTCCAGAGCCTGCAGGCAGCGCAGCCCCGGGTAAGTGCCCCGCCCGCCCGAACGCGGGGTGCAAGCGCAGACCCAGTTCTCAAAAACCTGCCTTGAGAACCAGAAAAGAAGAAGAAGGAAAAAAAGGCTTTTTCCTTTCTAGTAAATGTTAATGTCAAGGGAATTTGTGTCTTACTCGTCTCCTGTTAAATACGATACCAATGGTTTGCTTTCCTTTTAAATATAAGGAAAAGTAATCAAAGACATCACAATTTGTGTAACTTGCCAGCAAATGTCAGCGGATATATTGTGAAATGTAAAAAAAGCAAATGGAAAAAAAAAAAAAAAAAACAGCTTCCCCCAGAGTCTAGAACTTCAGAGTTAAGGAGGGCCAAAGAATTAAGCTTATTTATTTCCCTTATTAGCCTTCATTAGCCTGGTGATGAGGGTGGCTCAGGGAACTGGCCTCCACCCCTCACCTGCAAATTCCTCTGTATCTCAGCTTCCTTATCTGTAAACAGGGATGACAGTAGCACCCTCTTCCGGTAGGGTGGCTTTGAGGATCAAAGGCCCGAGTGCCAGCACAGCTGCAGAGCCGAGCCTGCACCAGGGACTCGGCAGATACTACTGCTGTTGGCACCCTTGTGAGAGGAAGGCCCAGGGACTCAGAGGGAAGCTGCAGAGGGGCCGTCCCAGACGCCAGGCTGGATTCTCTGACTGCTTGTCTGTAGAAACAAAATGCAGTAAACATCACGCAAAGCTTTAAAAGTGTCTCTTAACTGCTTGCAAATGCTCCAAAGGAAACATAATGTTTCTCAGATGGTAGGGTTTACAATATCCTAACACCTTCTTTATATTTGCTTTTTAAAGGTTAAATAACATGTTTTCTTTCTAATTATAAAAGTAATTACTTTGTAGAATGGTTGGAAAACGTACAGAGGACAAAGAAGAAAATAAATATTGCTTGTAATTCTACCACCTAGAGGTAACTGTTGCTATAACATTCTGTAAGATAGTATGTTAGCTTTCTGTCTACACATAGGTACTCAACTACATACGTGTGTGTATGTGTGTGTAAGCAAAATTTGGATCAAACAGCACAAACACTTTTGCAATTTACTTTTTAATGACATCTTTAAATGACATTCTTTTTTAACAACATTTTGTTGTATAGTTGCACCACAAGTTATCACATATATATGCACTTTTATATTACCATTAATATATTGTATACTATACATTACCATGCCTGTATTACAATTATAGAACTGCTAAGAACTAATATATACAATTACACATAATATATACTTATTTACATATAGTATGTAATATCCATAACTCTATAGAGTTATAGAACTATTATAGAACTAGTTATGGAACTGTTTTATGTATGTGCATATATACTGTACATATACGGTTTTATATTACTATATTATACATTACTATTTCTATATTACAATTATAGAACTTTAATATGTATACATATTTGTATATGTGGTGTGTATGTGTGCGTGTGTGTATAAAACAATTCCCTAATTCATGGTAAATACCATAAAGGTGCGATCTAAAAGTCGAATTCGGGAATAGCTCATTTTTGGTGGAACGTGACACCGGGCACAAGAACGTACTGTGCAGATCGTAGCATCGAGAAGGCCCTGGAATCCGGCTGGTCCGGCTGTCGGAAGGGCCGGCAGGGAGCCTTCTGGATCCAAGTGTGTCCCTGCAGGCATCCCAACAGCCCGTATCCCTTTCCCCAGGATCCGTGTGTGAGATACCTGCCCAGGCTGTACCTGGATATACACGTAAGAGGGCTGTGCCTGATGGGGGTCGGGGGTGGGGGGGCCTGGCATGGGGGTGGGAGAGACCCCATGCAGCCCAGCTACCGACTTCTCTCATGAGCGCCCTCCCCACTGCCCACTCCCAGAATTACTGCGTGCTGGCCAAGCTGCGGGACTTTGTGGCCTCACCCCAGTGCTGGAGAATGGCCCAGGTCGATGCCTTGAAGGACAAAGTGCGGAAGCTGTACACCATCATGAACTTGTACTGCAGGAGAGTAAGTAGCCACCGTTGAGATTCCTTTTCCTCTTGCTATCAGCCAAGGCTTTCTGAGCTCTTCAGAGAGGAGGGTTGGGAGGAGAGAGGAAGGAGGAAGAGGAGCAGAAATGTTGAGGGGTGCTTCCAGCTCACAAAGCCCTTCCCAGCCACGGTGGCCTTGTCAAGAGATGGGGTTCAGAACACGGCCCCATGCCCCCACGAGCTGCACACTGAGGCGGGTGTGGGCCCCGGACAACCATACAGGCAGAGTCTGCCGGGAGCCAGCTGGGGCAGGTCAGAAGAGATGCTCTGAAGAGGGCGGGGGCGGTATCCTCTGTGACAGCATTCTGGTGGGAGAGGGGAAAGGGACAGAAAATCAGCAGCCGTTGATGTGGAAAGGAGAGAGATCCTGGGGCACAACTCAGCCTCAGACAGCCCTGAGCTTGCGCCTCCGTCTCCCGCCTTCCCAGATGGGAACATCCGTCTCAGTCTGTTTTCTGCTGCTGTAACACAACACCACAGACTGGGTAATTTATTTAAAAGAAGGAGAAGTTGTTTATTTAGCTCCTGGTTCTGGAGGCTGGGAAGTCTGAGCTGGCGCCGGCGTCTGGGGAGAGCCGCCTGGCCGCGTCACAGCACGGCAGAGGCATCACATGGGGAGCGGCAAGAGCAAGAGAGCCAGAGAGCACTGGCCTTGTGTCAGGGCCACCCCGCAGTCAGAACCACTCCAGTGAGAGCGACGTTCGTGCACTCGGAGGAGCAGAGACCTCAGTAATCCATTAATCCGCTCACGGAGGCAGCTCCTGCCTTCATTCGAGAAGGCAGAGGGACTCAGTCTCCAGCATGTGCGCCCTGGTGGACACACCCAAACCACAGCAGTGCCCTGGCACTCCTCTGTGGCGGTCTCCGTGCTCCTGAACAGGGGACATGGTAGTGCCCGTCTCATGAGATCACTGGAGAACCGTGCTGATGATTACACTGTACTACTGCCTTGATCCTAAGAAGTCTGGCAGGGTGACAAAATATAGAATTCCTAGCACCATGCCTGGCCCAGGGCAAGTCCCTCCGGAAACTCTAATAGTTAGATATTAAGTTATAATTTATTTGTTCAGGTAGCAAAGCTTTGCTAGACATTTCCTCGCCATGCCCAGTCTCCGCTCCTGCCTCTCCCCCTTGGTCTGTGGGGGAGAGAGAGGAAGGTACTAAAGTTGCGGCACATTCTGGTGCGTGGTGGCGCTGAGTCTGGGGTGCGTGAAGGTGACAGCTGGCGCTGCTCTTCACGGTGTCCCCAATGCCCGGCCCAGAGATGTCACTCAGCAGTGAAGGTTCCTTCATTCATTCACTTCTTTACCCGTTCGTCTGTCTGTCCATCTGCTCAGCCAATGTATGAGTGGACCCCGTAAATAATACTAGTAATAAAACATGAGATCCTACGGGACTGTGAAGAAAGTGACCCACTGTCCTTGGGAGACTAAGGGATGGGAGGTCTTCACACAAAGGGGAACAACTGGGTGGCCCTGGAGGATGACCGAGAGTCCTGTGGTTGTGTGTGGGAGCCACGGCCACCTCTGGTAACCTCCCTGCTCACTGCACGTCTTTCCCAGGACTTGGTGTTCCTGTCAGACGACTGCCATGCCTTGGAATACCCAATGCCGGTGACCACGGCCCTGCCAGATCGTCAGAGCTAAGGCCACCAGACCAGAGAAGGATAAGAGGACAAGTCCCATCAGCTGCCCAGACACAATGAGCTGAAGGCCCCCCGCCCCCATCTCTGTGTTGCTGTAGCATCTGACACTGTCACGCGTCTGTCCGCCTTCTGGAACGCAGGGCTGGGCTCCCGCCCAGGCCGCCCCTGCGAGCGTGGAGTTGGACGCCTCGCGTCTCGGTCCCTCGCGTGATGTCTTGCCGGGCGGCTGGATACACAAGCATGTCAGTTTAGTCACTAAAAAGAAAAGGGCTAACCAGCTTCTCTTTTATAAACAACTAGCTTGAGAACAAACAAAATAGTGTGTTTTTGTTACTAGTGTAATTGAGTGATGGCACCATTTTTCTTTCTTGATAAGAACCTGCTTAGCTTACCCTTGCTAAGCTATTATCCCTTCTCCCAACAAAGTTTCCTCACTTTCTTCCATTTAAAAAAAAATTCGTGCTTTTAAGATATATCTGCAAGGTTTATATGTAGTGCTGACAGGAACCACTCTTTCATTGAAAGGTGATGAAAATCAAATAAAGAATATCTTCACAGCAAGACACGTGTGTCCTGCTATGTCTGTCTGACACGGTTTGGGGGGATTATTTCCCACTTCTGAAAGCTTCTGCTCTAAGCTGACGCATCTTTCTCCTGCCTGTCAAGCTCAGGTGTGTCTGGGTTTGCTTCATCCACCTGCGTGAATGTCTGCTCCTCACGTGTTGGAGATGCTCTGATTTATGCTGGGGACAGACTGTGCCTTTGGGGAGCAGACGGCATCATACCGAAGGCAGCGCTGTGCCCTGCCCTTTCGTGCGTGTCAGTCCCTTGACGCCACACTGCAGACCCGAGCTGGGCATCCTAGGAGGCTCAGGCTCACACAGGCCACGTAACTTGCCTGCAGCTACTGGGGTGGAAAAGCCTGGATTGAACCCAAACCTGTGTCACCCCGAAGCCCACACTGTCCCGGTGCACCACGCTGGCTTCCTGCTGGTGAAACATGCTTGTTTAATTAATTGATGAACTCAACGATAAAATTTCAGTTAAGTAACTGCATTGTTGAAAAATATCTCAAATGTCGATTTGCTACATTCCACATGTTATATTGGGGTCCTTCTTGTTGCTTTTCCTCCCTTCTGTACACCCCAGCCAGGCCGTTCCCCCTTGATCTTGGATGCCTCTGACTTCTCAGATGATTCATGAGAATGATATATTGAGTTTTCATTTTCTATTTAGAAGCACAGGTCCACAGAGTCACTTTATTAGCTTCACTGTAACAAGGTACCACAAACTGGGGGGCTTGAGAGAAGAGAAATGTATTGTCTCACAGTTCTGGAGGCCAGAAGTTGTGACATCCAGACATGAGCAGGGCCGTACTCGCGCCGAAGGCTTAAACCGGGATTCTTCCTTCTCTCTTCCCAGCCTTCGGTGCTGGCTGCCCCCTTGGCGTTCTTCTGCTTTTAGACACGTTGCTAAGTTCACAGAAATTGTTCTGCCCCCATCAATGCATGGTGTTTTCCATGTGTCTGTGTCCAAAATTCTCTCTTCTTATAAGGACACCAGTTACTGGATTAGGGCCCCTCTTCTAATCTAATATGATCTCATCCTAATTTGGTACCATCTGCAAAAATCCTCTCTCCAAACACGGTCACTCAACATATCTTTTTGGGAGACACAATTTAACCCACAACAATTACTTTTTAAAGAAACAGCCCCTTCTCAGAGGAAAACTGTGCAACAGACTGTCTTTTTTTTACCACCCTCACCATCTACCACTTGCTGGCAGATGCTAAACATGGAGGCGTGGTGCCCGGCACACGGCACACGCTAGCCCACTGCGCTTCACAGTGACATTGTGGGACAGGAGTTGGCAACGCTGATTTACGGTGGAGGAAACACTCCGGTTCAAAGGTTAAGTGACTTCCCCAGACAGCTAATAAGTGGTGCCAAAGGGATTCCAGACAAAGGGACGCGGGCCAGAGTCATGTCATGGCTCTGCTGACCCTTTGTTATTTCTAGGTTGTAGAAGCAAACCAGTGAAGACAAGGGCTCATTTAGGCGTTGTGGACATTAACTTGTTCATTTCTTCAATATTTTTGAATGTACTATGAACTTGACAACTACAGAGATGAAAAGTGAAGAATTTCTCCTCTTGGGTCACCAAGGGAGACATTTGCAAAATGTAGGAGGGAGCAGAGGAAAGAGAAAATAATTCTGAGATTGGGGCGGAAAGATTTCTTAGAGGAATGGGATTCGAACAAGGACTTGCAGCATGACCGGGAAGGTGACCGGCGGAAAGCAGTGGAGGCAGAGGACGTGGAGATGTCTAGTCGGGCCAACGGTCCCAACACTGGTGTCTGGTGGGGAGGTCAGGAGGTGGAGCTGCAAATGTCGTGGGATCAGAACGTAAATGACTTTGATTATGTAAAGCCAGTAAGAGTGTTCCTGTCCTGTCACTAGTTGTATGACCAGGGCCACAAAGAGGAGAATCCCTTTCTAGGTAAAAAGATTGGAACCCAATGGTTGGAAGCTGTCAATTCCTCAAGGGGTCTCCTTGCTTTGCACTACAAAATAACAGAATGAGGACCTGCCGCTCCCGCTGCGGACTAGCCCGTTGGCAAGCCGGAAGTTTGAGCACCAGCCTGGACTTCTCCTCCGGCTTCCCCTATAGCCACCTGGTCAGACTGTCTTCTCCATACCTCTCCAGTCCTCCACTGGCTCTTTTCTGCCTCGACATTAGTTCAGAATGTGAACTAAAAATAAGATCCCAAGCCCTCTGCTAACTGCATGGACCCGTCTCGGCCAAGGGGACGTCATTTTAGCCTTCAGCTCCCCTGGGTCTGGGGCTTGCGGACAGCAGCTTGTGGGGCAACTCAGCCTCCAGCGTCTCAGCTCCACGAGCCAGTTCCTCGTGGCACCCCACACGCATGCACAGAGCCCTGACTCACGAGGTGAACCTGTGCCCTTCTCTCTGTACCCCTTGCTGATATACCGGTCAAGGTCCCCGTGACCCCTTGCCCGCACACTGTGGCTGCCCCCTTGCTGGGCTCTGGCCTTCACTCTGGCCCCTTTGCCCCCAGTTTCCTCACAGCAGCCAGAATAATCTCTCTTGTTTCATCAGTTAGATCATGTTCTTCCCTATTGAGAGACTCTCTACAGCTTCCACTTTGTTGTGTGTTTTTTTTGTTTTTTTTTTTTTTGAGACAGAGTCTCGCTTTGTTGCCCGGGCTAGAGTGAGTGCCGTGGCGTCAGCCTAGCTCACAGCAACCTCAGACTCCTCGGCTTAAGGGATCCTCCTGCCTCAGCCTCCCGAGTAGCTGGGACTACAGGCATGCGCCACCGTGCCCGGCTAATTGTTTCTATATATATTTTGGTTCACCAGATCATTTCTTTCTATTGTTAGTAGAGACGGGGTCTCACTCTTGCTCAGGCTGGTCTCGAACTCCTGACCTTGAGTGATTCATCCTCCTCGGCCTCCCAGAGTGCTAGGATTACAGGCGTGAGCCACCGCGCCCGGCCCAGCTTCCCACTTTGAATGAAATTTGAGCCTCTCTCCTTGACCTACGGAGTCCTCATTTACTACCACTGTTAATCTCATAAGCATCCTCTACCACTGAAGTATCGGAGCATATGTTTCATGGCTCGTTTATTTGTTCATTTGCTGTCTCTCCCACTAGACTGTGTGCTACAGGAAGGCAGGAACCATATCGTTTTGTTTCAGCACTTAGCAGTGTGCCTGACACCTAGTAGATGCTCCGTAAGTTTATCTGGGACATTTCTAGATACTGGATACTGCTTACTGGGAGGATCAAGAAAAGTCACCAGTTTGGATCTTACAACTTCCAGGTGGCCCAGGCCCCTTCTCTCCTCATGAAATACATGCAGTTTGCACACACCAAGGCACACATAGCCTCAGAGGCCCAGTTCATGTGTTTTCAGGAACTGCTGACTTTTGCTGGTCTGGCTAACTTCACTCTGTGCGTGCGCACACACACACGCACACACACACACACATGAATTCACGATTTGTGGGCATTCAGTCTCCCAGTGCTTTGAGCTCTCCTGTAAAACGCGGCTGTCTGGCTGTCTGGACGGTAGCCAGTAGCAGAGACCAGAACAAAGCCCTCATCTTCCCTTCCTGGGTCCATCTAAAGGCTTAGTTGTCAGTTCAGGCTGTCTAGGAGCACTTTGACTGCTGAAATCAGCATTGCACCTTCGCACCCAGGGGCGATTTAAACCAAGTGAGAATTATTAGGCGAAAGTCCCCACCATTCAAGCCTAGCTGATTCGCAGAAGTGCTAAAAATGCAAAATCGCCTTCTGCATTTGCAGAATGTTCAGGTCTGTAGATTGTCAGATCAAGGACACACAGGATGGAGGAAGGGACTGTCCTGACATCAATTAAGAGTTAAAGGAGAAGAAGAAAAGAATAGAAAATAGAGCAAAAATATGTGGAAAACGGTTGAGTTAGCAGTCATAACTTAGATTTAAGTTCCTTCATGGTGAAGGCATCCCAGAGATTATTTGGACACCTCATATACATTTCTAAAATGATTGCAATCAAATTCCTGAAACGCAGTTCTACTTATTTTTTCAATAGTTTTCTGGCTGCCCCACGAAGACAAGAACGTTGCTCCAGAATCACTGCTTCTTAATTCACTTGGTCTTGATCTCAGTTCTGCAGCATCAGCCCCGCCCCAGTTGCCTCCCGGTCAGAAGACGGGTCCAGGTTGCTGGCACTGTCTCAGCACTCGGTGCCCCTCCTCCGCCTGGGCGGCTGTGCACACGCTGCGTTTGGAAATCGTTCAGCTCTAGAGGGGAAGGGTCTGAAGTTGTACTCTAACATTGTCCACTGACACTTCGAGGTCCTCTGTATTTATTGATGACAACATCTTAAGTATGTGGAAAACTGTGCAATTTACAAGATATTTTCACATCTATTTTTCCTTTTATTAGCTTTAGTTCTTATACTAATTTGGAGAATGCGGGGGGGGGGGTAGGATTGTTTATTTCTATTTGTAGATTTAAAAGTGAAGCTTCAATTAAATATCTTTTTATACCTACAAACATGCTTAAAGTTTTCAAATCTGACAATAGCAGATGTCATGAGGACACAAGGTAACCAGGACACTGACATCCTGCTAGTGGTGTGGCTACTTGGAAAAGGGTCTGGCATTACCTGGTAAATTTAAAGATGTGCATATCCTATGACCCAGCAAATTTTAACCCTAAAATATACCCTAGAGGAATTCTTTTACATATGCACCGGCAAATATGTCTAAGGATGTTCGTGGCCCGATGTTTACAATAGCAAATGACCAGAAAGAACCCAAATACCTGTCACTGATAGAATAGAGGAATAAATTGTTGTAGAGTCACGCAATGATAATGATAATTAATATCTTACAATAACATGTAATAGCGTGACTGAATAACATGACTGAATCTCGTAAATTATTAACATTAATTAAAATAAATATTAATACATAATATTAATGAAGAATTAATTAATACATAATGTTAAGGAAGAAAATACAAGTAGCAGAAGAGGATATACAGAATGATTCCACTTCTATAAAGAACTAAACCAGGTACAGAATAAAATATAGATTTGGGGGATGGAAACATATGGGATGAAACTTTAAAGAAGTTCAAGAGCATGGTTAGTACAAAATTCAGGACGGAATCCACCTGAGAAGCAGAGGAAGAGGATAGGATTGAGAGGATCAATGCAGGATTATAAAATTAATAGTGATACTTTATTCCTAAACTGAGTGATAGGTAGCCACTGGGTCATTGTTCTGTCATTTACATAAATTAATATATGCATATAATTATGTAGCTAATATTTAATAATAAAAATAAAAAGGAGTGGCATTCATGTAGAGCATCAAAAATTAATAGGAAAATTCAGTTTAAAAACTAATCCCATTTAGTTTTTACAAGCAAAATCTTTGAGGTACTTGGAAATAAATATAAGAAAATATGTGCACAAAACTTCATGGCGATAATTATAAAACTTTATTAAAGGCCATAAAAAATGTCCCATATAAATAAAGAGATAAGCCATGTTTATTAATCTCAAATTAACATCAATTCTGTGTACCCAGTGAACATCCCAAGAAGATAGACCTTGATACGCGGAGGCTAAAATTTATAGAAAAATCTAAAAGGTCAATAGGTTTTGTAAAAGAAGAATGGAAGAGAAAGAGATTTTCCTGCAAGGTATCAGGACTTGGCACAAAGTTACAGAGATGAATAATCAGGGCACTGATGCCACGAAAAGAACCGAGGAAACAGAACAGAGGTACCAGAAACAGATCCACAGAAATGTGGTGAGTTGCTGAGAACACATGACAAGTCAGTGGGAAAATAATAGATAATACAATAAATGGTGCTATGGTGATAGGCTATCCACTTAAAAAAATAAAAAATTGATATCTTCCTCACACCATACACAGAAATAAAATTCGAGAGGGATATGGCAGTTAACAAGGAAAGCAGTATTTCATGTCTAGAAGCTTCTCATGACAGAATATCTTTGTGTTATTAGCATAAGGAAAAAATTCTTAAGCAAGATCCAAAGAGTGTACCCACTAAAGAAAAATGTTGAAAAATGCAGTATAAAAAAACAGTTTACAAAAAAAAACTTTTAAAAGACACAAGACGCAAAGCTAAAGGAACCCCCCAGAGATTGGAAAGATAATGTGTTAACTGACAACTGTTTTTATCCAAATTGCCTATAAACCAATGAAGAGATAGAAAAATGGATAGGATGTGGACTGCGTTTTCCTTTAAACCTGTTTTCCTGGGCACAGTTCTCAACTTTGGCTTAATAAACCTCCACTGACTGGGGTTTTTTGCCTCAGTCATTTAATTTTCTTTATCCGTGTCTCCATCAGTGGACATTAGGTTGATTCCATAACTTGGCGATTGTGAATAGCGCTGTAATAAACATGGGAGTGCAAATATCTCTTTGACACACTGATTTCCTGTCCTTTGGATGTGTACCCAGTGATGGGACTGCTGGATCATATGGTGGTTCTATTTTTAATGTTTTGAGGAACTCCATACTGTTTTCCGTAATGACTGTACCAATTTACATTCCCACTGACAGTGCGCAATGTCACCAGCACTTGCTATCTTTCATCTTTTTATAACAGCCATTCTAACAAGTGTAAAGTGATATCTCATTGTGGTTTTGATTCGCATTTGATGAGTGATGCTGAGCATTTTTTCACATACTTTTTGGCCATTTGTCTGTCTGCTTTTAAAAAATGTCAGTTCAAGTCCTTTGCCCATTTCTTAATCAGGTTATTTGTTTTCTTCCCTGGGTTCCTTATATATTCTGGGCAGTAACACCTTGTCATATGCACGGCTTGCAAATATTCTCTCGCGTTCTGTGGGCTATGTCCTCACTCTACCAGTGTGTCCTTGCGGTGCAGGAGTCGCTAGTTTGATGCAATCCTGTCTGTCTGCTTTTGCTTTTAGTGCCTGTGCGTTTGGGGTCATATCCAAAATATCAATGCCCAGACAATGTCATGGAGTTTTCCACCTGTGTTTTCTTCTAGTAGTTTTACAGTTTCAGGTCCTGATGTAAATTCTTTAGAGAGCAATTTCATGATATTTGAGAAAGCTATTTCATTTCTGGGAATATATTTTAGGGAAACTCTCACAAGGAGAGGAGAATAAGGTTGTTCATCCTAGTATTGGCTATAATTAAAAAAAAGAAAAAAATATTCTAAAAGTCTATCAGAAAAGTGAATAAATTCTGATAGAGTCATCTGTGAAATACTATACAGCAGTTCAAATGAATGAATTAGATGCCCAAAATTCAATGTGCATTGCTCTCAAAAACTATTGTCCAGTAAGAAAACCAGTTGCAAAAGTATATGTCCCTTACAATAGCTGCATATTTTTAAGACATTTTAAAACTTCACAGAAGCGCAGGCAAATGGACTGGAGCACCTCTCATTCAGGGTAATTCTGAAGAGTGGGAGGAGGAGAAGTTTCTAGGAGGGAAACTTAAGAAGATTTCAACTTCCTCAGTAACTTTGATTTTTTAAAAACATCAGCATATATGACAAAATGTTGACACATACTGCATCTGAGTGGTGAGCACACAGAGTGACAGTTCTATTCACTGGAATAACCGAAAGCAACTTCCAGTTAATGGTGTAACTATTCGATGGTTTCCTGTTTGGTTTTTCCACTTCTCTAACACCAAGTACCATATCCTCCTACAAAGGGCACAACTGAATGAACTTCCGCATCCTTTAACACAAAGCCAGAGAGAGCGTTCGAGGGAGAGTGATACTCAGAGAGGTTCAGGAATTTGCTAAGGGGAGCCCAGCCTCGAGGTGGTGGGATTGGCACTGGCGCCCGCCTGAGCCCCAGCTCTTTGCGTGTGTGGAGGAATGCCCCACTAGGACTCCTCTGGAGGACTTTGAAGGATGAGCACGTGCCTGCAGGAGTTCAAGGGGCAGGGCTGGAGCCTGGACAATTGTTCAGAGGCTTGGAGAGGTCGAGAGAGACCGGTGGGAGCCACACAGCTGCTCAGATATGGAACCTCTCAAGCCTGAGTGCGCCCTCCCCGTCCCTGCTCCCCACTCTCTGCAGGGTGCGCTGGGACGACAGCAGCCACCCAGCCCCATTCCTCTGTGCTGGCACTCACCACTGGGCCACAGCAGGGGTCTCACCGGATCTACCAGAAGGTACCAGAAGAGACTCTCCTCACCTCACTGCCTGAACCCTCACTGTGCCTATTAACTGCAGCAGACGAGAATGCCAGCCTGGCAACCCTGCCTGCTCCCCGAGAAAAGGGAAACAGTGAGGGCCGAAGGGTCCTAGGCCAGAAATGACTCCCTGGCGTCCTTGCTCCCTTTCCACTCCTGCAAATCCTCTGGCTCTCTGTTCCTGGCCGTTCCGCATACAGTTTCCCCGTGTGCTCCTTTCGTGTCGGAGTCATGTGTGAGAGTTCCCTGCTCTAGACCACAGGCTCCACGGGACATTCCACCCCTTCCTCTTCCCGTCCCTCCCCCTTCATAAATCTGTATTTCTAGACCAACCCCTCTGGGTCCCACCCCCGTGTGGCCGGGCTTCTCCAAGACTCTGCCTCTTAGACTTCCCCAGCACCTCTCCCCTCCTTCCCGTCCACACCCTCTGCTCTGCGCAAGTTCACACTCTCCAAAAACATATTTAATAAGGAAAAAAAAAAGTGTTCTTTTTATTAAAACTAGGAAGACAATGAAGGAATCATTCCTGTAAAATTAGGCAAATACAGCAACTTGTTTTCTGCAAGGCATGATGTCATAGTTAAGACACTCATCTAGCAAAGAAAACTCGTTTGTATGCACAGTTTCGAGGCTATAAAATGTACCTGAAGCCCTGGTACTGTGGTGACAAGTTGAAAACCCTATTCTGAGGAGAATCGCTGCAGAGGGCTACAGGTCACCAGGGAGAGGACGCCCCTGACCCCTGAGACGTCGCTCAGCTCCTGGCCGGTTTTTCCAGGTCTGTCCCTACCCGGCTCTCTCCATGGGCCCCTCTGGTATCGTGAGCAGTGATGAGCCCTGTTTCCTTCTTATCGGTGGGTGTCACAGACCGCCTGAAATCACTGATAAGCTTCCCTCGCGCCAGCCTGGCCTCTCCGGGCTGCAGCCTGGCGTCGGGGTGGAGCGGCAGATGCCGTAAAGCCACGCTGGGCTCCGAGAGGCCTTGGTGCAAGGGATTTATGGTCTCTGCTTATCTCTGGCCACAGGTGGTGCTTCCTCCAGGAGAACTGGCCCCAGGAATACGTGTCCCCTTCAGAGCGGTCGTGGCCGAGAGATCCCTCGGAAGCAGCAGCAACCCATCTCTCCCGGCCAGCCTCACACCTGTGGGTGGCCCCCTCCTTGCTGCAGCTCTGTTTTCCCTCTAATGCGCTACGGTTTGCAGGCACAGGCAGGAATGATGGCCGGCGTCACATTTTGTGTTTCAAAACAACCCTGAGATGCATTCAGAACGCAGCAGATTTCTCTCATCCCAAGGATGACAGCAGGGAGCCCGAGGAAGGTGAGTGAGCCACCTGAGACCACAGTGGTCTGGCCGAGCCGGGCTTCGGACCAGCTCCTCTGGCTCCAGGTGGCCTGAGGCTCTTCCCACCAGCAGCCTCGGACTCTCAGCTGCAGAATAACCCTCCTCTTGCAAGCCTCCTTGTTTTTAAGTACTGTTTTACAAAATTCTCTTGTGTCCCGCATTTTGGGAGTGCACTGGTTAAATACTACCCCTCCTAGGCTGGGGCGGGGCAGGCACAGAGTGAGGTTGGGGCTACTTCATGGGATCCCACAGGAAGTGTCTGCCTGCTCAGCCGCTACACAGTAGGGTTTGTTCTGACCTTGAAGTCAACCCAAGCTGCTGCTATGCCTCTGGTCAGGAAGCCCAAAGAGGACAACCCCTCGACCATGCCCACGGGGCACCGGGTGGCAAGCAGACAACAGGGCACACGTCTGGCCCTGCGAAGCCTGGGGAAGGCCTCCGTGGGCACATGCGGAGGGGCGTGGCAGTGGGGGACTGCAATCTTCCTCATGCGGCGGATGAACCACAGGCACAGGAGAGTCCCCCACAATCACCAGCAAGAGGCCTGGCAGTGGGGAGACTTCCTGGAAGAGAGGGCCTGAGACGCTGGAGTTGCCAGACAAAGGAGGGACAGGAAAGACTGGGGGAGCGTGGTGTGGCAGCACAGAGCATTCGGGACGCTGTCCAGTGGTTTACTGCAGGGCACAGGACAGCACCAGGTCAAGAGGGTGCACTCTGCAGCCAGCATGCCTGGGTTTAAATCCTAATTCTGTCTCTTCTAAGCATCTGTTGGCCTCAGTTTCCACATCGGTAAAATGGGCTGATAATACCTACTGAATAGAGTTGTGGGAAGAGTCTTGTGATTTATTGCCTGGAAAGGGCTTAGAAAAGAGGCTGGCACACATCACCAACCGAGGACCCATCCGTGGGAGCAACTGCCCCTGCCGGGGCACATCCCGCAGCAGGGAGGCCAGGCGGGAGGCAAGGGGCGGGGCCAGGACGGGTGCCTGTAGGGTCTGCGTGGTCTCTCAGGAACGGGGTCAGGGAAAACCGGGGAAAACAGGTCGGAGAAGACTGAAAGCTTGGCCCGGACTTGCCGACCACCAACAGGGAAGGTGAAGCCGGGAAGCTGGCAGCGCAGAGAAGAGAAGCCTGGCCAAATGTAATTAATTATAAACAGATTGACACATGCAAATGAGGCTCTCCGCTAGCAAATATTTATGCAGGGATTTTTTTAAAACAAAGCATTAATGTGAGCTTTCTCTGCACATTTCTAAAGCGAGGATTCTCAAAGGTCAAGTACGTAGATGCTTAAAAGTCAATTCGCGCTCCTTGACGCCACCCAGCCCTGAGGCCGAACTGCCCGTACAGTTCCTGCTCCCCAGTGTCCACGGAACAGGCCAGGATCTGCCCAAGCTGCTCCCTCTGGGCCCCCACCCCCACCCCGACCGGCCCGGCAGAGCCCCCCGCCGAGCCAGAGGGACCTTCTCAGGACACTGCCCTGAGCTCAGCTCCACCCCGCACCCTCCAGGGCCGCCCCGCACTGACGCAGGCCCCGGGTCCGCAGCACGAGGCCCCAGCGACCTCGGCGAGGCCCCCGCTGCTCTCAGGCGTAGGAGGGGCCGGGAGGGGACCAAGCTGTGGCCTTGACGTCCCGCCCCGCCTCCCTCCGAGCCTCTGGCCGGGGTGGGCCGGGGCTGGCGGGGGGGTGCTCGTCAGTGGTGTCCCCCTCCCTACTCTGGGCGGCCCGGAGTGACCTGACGACGTGTCCTGCGCTGACCCCAGGCACGGCGGGACGTCGCGCGGAGGGAGAATCTCCGCTGCCGCCCAGCGGCCGCGGGTCAGAATGCGCCGCGGCCCCCCAACCCCGGGCCGAAGGCCGCTTTTGTGCGCGGGTCCCCGCAGGGTGCCAGGACCCCAGGTGCTCGTGAGGGCACCGCATCCGCCAGACGTGCCGGCCCCTGGGAGGTTCGGACCTGGAGGGGCCAGGTGTGTGCACTATCTCGGTATCACACTTAGACCCTTTTAGCCATGTGACCTAACCTGTGTCTCCACTGCATCCTTAAAACTAGGCTAAAAACAATGACCTCCCAGCTTCAGCTGGTCCCCGTAACTACCTACCTCCCAAATCCAGTTCCTGCTCCTCATACCCACTGCTCCCACCCTGGACCAAGGCTCCAGCGTGTCGCCTGGTCTCCCCGCTCTGGCCCTTGCGCCACGCAGGTCCCTTCTGCACGGCTGCAGGAGCGCTGTGCTGAATGCCGGTGCAGCCCGCCCCCGGCCCTCTGCTGGCGGCCTCCGGTGACTTCCCACAGCACTGGGAATGAAAGCCGAAGCCCCAGCTGTAGCCCCCAAGATCCTGCAGGGTCTGGGCCAGCTCCTCTGGGACCTCAGGGCCCACCCAGCTCCCCAGCCCTCCCAGTCCTGGAACACACCGGCCTTCCCCAGGAACCTCTGCCGGCAGGTGGGTCTCCCCTGGCCCCTCACCTGCAGGTCTTCCCTCCATGTCGTCTCCCCCGCCCTTCTGTCACACGCTGCAGCCCTCAGGCCCACCCGCATTCCCCTTTCCCCTCTGGCCTTCTCCTGCGCTCCACTACTGCTCTTAATATTATAGTATATATTTATTTATTCATTTCATCCATGGCTGCCTCCTCCCACCAGAACGTCAGCTCCGCAGGGACAGGGACTTCTGTCTGTTTTGCCCCCTCTGCCCCCCCAGCATCTATCATGGAACATAACTTGTTGCAGGTGTTCAATAAATATTTGCTGAATCAACAAACAAATGCATAAATGAACAGGGTTTGGATTAGTATCAAATGAGTTAATCCTGGGCAGGGCACATGTTGGCTGCTAGTATTGCTACTCTTAGCTCACAGAGAATGCGAAAGACTAAGAGATGGGTGTTCTGCCCTCCCTGGGGCACAGAAGTGCCCAAGCTCAGCAAGCCTCCCGAGAGCAGGGGATGTAGAAACTGAGTTTTGAAATAAACAGGAGTTTGCCCAGATGAAGTGGGTGTCCAGGCACAGGAAGCAGCAAGTGCAGAAGTCACAGAAGGGGTCATATCAGGTGCCCAGGGAATAGCAGGTAGCCAGGGGCCTGGTACCAAGGGGCTGGGGGTCCAGGGACCCAAGAGAGAAACGGAAGAGGAGGGCAGCTGGGCCACTTGGCAGAGGGCTCTCAGCGCTGCACTGGGAGCTCGGGCCTTACCCTATAGGCCACAGGGGCCAAGGAAGACCTGGAAGCAGCGGAGGGGAGTGGCCAGGCTTGTGTTCTAGAAAGGCCAGTCTAACTGCTGTGTGGAGGCTGGAGGGTCCAGACAGGGCTGGAGGCAGGGCAGGCAGGCTGCTGTACTAGTCCAGGCCAACAGGGGGCTGGCGAGGAGGTGGCGGGTGGGGATGGGAAGCCCACGGACCAGATCTGTCAGCAAAGGGGCAGTGGAGTGAAGATAATGATTCCTGGATCATATACAGTTGTGAACGGAAAGAGTGTGATAGAAGCTACTCCCGTGTCCCTAAATCACTTTTTTTCTGCATCATTTCCCCATGACTTTTTGGATCATTAGTCACTGATATGATTTCATACCATAGAAAACTTGTTTTATTCCTACTTAAAACATAGTAATCCATAGGCCTTTTCCAATATCACTGTAAATGCATTGGATGGTACTGCCATAAAAGCTAGCACCACCATGGGCTACATCAATAGGAGTAGAGTGGCCAGAATAAAGGAGGTGATAGCCACTGAATGCAGTTAGAGGCACCTGTCTCAGCATATACCCCACCCAGACAGAACATTGACATACTATGTGCCAAAAAGGGGAACCCCCTCCCAACATACCCCCAGTATAATAGTCAGCCACTAGGAGGGTCCCAGGAAGTATGTGGGGGTGTTTATCCTAAAAAGAAGAAGAATCAGAGTGAATAAAATACAAAAGAGCTCTGTAGCTGTGTGCTTCACCTCCGTTTGGGGGTTGGGGGTGATTATTAGCTTTGCTCTGGTTGGTGCCAAAATATAGAATTAAGAACACACATGGCAGTTGCAGGGAACAGAGCCTGACTCTCTGTGAAGGACTTTCTGCCTGGCATGGGGGTGAGCTCCCCATCCCGGGAGTGGTCAAGAAGAGGCAAGATGTTACCTCTTGGAAGAAACTAGAAGGCGTTTCTGCATTTGAGGTTGAACAAGGTGACCCTGAGGTGTCCTCCCAAAACTGCAGAGGCACAATCTGTAACTCAAATGACCTGTGAAAGGCAGCCCTGAGTGGCACTTGAGCAGTACCGGGTAGCATCCGCCCGCCTGGATCCACACTCTGCATCGGGAGAGACCGAAACCCTTAGAGCCGCAGGGCTGAGGAGCCTGCGTGCCCCTCCCGTCTACAGACCGTAGAACAGGGTCGGAGCACTGTGTGGACCCCCACAGACCCTCACAGCTTGTCCCTGCCCCCCCAGGGCTAGAACCTGCCTCCCTGACACTCAGGCCTCTGCTCACTTTGCTTCTCTGGCTCCCACTTCAGATTTTGTGAATGGTCAGGTTATTTCCTGTTGTCTACAAGAAGGAAATAGGCATGTTGGGGGGGGATGTGGGCTGTTTGCATTTAAACAAGATGTTTTTCTCACCATGTCCAAGCTGGGAGGGGACAGAAGCTGGTCTTCGTTACAGTCAGCCTGCAGATGCCAGGCCCACCTTCATCCCTAGTCACTGGCACTTCATCCCCTGATCCTTGGCACATGCACCCCCTGCCCCATTTCTTTAGGCCCCGCCCCCGGCTCTCCTGCCCCCGACTAAGGTCAGTCTGCATGCACGCCATGGAGCGCGGAGATGCGCTTCGGCGCAGCGACTCAGGGCTGGACAGCCAGTGCTCCAGGGTCCCACGGGCACCTTTTGCATGACGGGGGGCAAGCTAGTGGCGGGGACCAACCCATGATCGGCCAGACTTGACTCCCAAATCCAGCCCTGTCCTGACCTGGTGCAGGGCGTCTCAGCCTCAGCACTGTGGACGTTTTGGGCTGGTTGATCCTTTGGGGCTGGGACTGTCCTGGGCATGCGAGGGTGTGACCACCCAGGCATCACAACCGAAAATGTCTCCATACATTGCCAAACTGGGGGCAAAATCAAGCCCCACTCCGGAAGATCTGAGATGCAGGCAACAGCATCTTCCCTCTTTGTCTTGTTCCCAAAATATTCTCATGAGGTTCTGGTGCAGAAAAGAAAAATTCTAAACTTTTAAATTGGACTGTGTGGACATGAAAGGTTGGGCACAGGCCCCGGCTTGCCCCTGTCGGGGGTGGTTCACACATGGCAGTCACAACACGGATATCACCTTGCTGGCACCTAGAGGCATTGAGTGTGCCCTCCCTAATTCAATCCAATCCTCTCCTCTCATGGAGAAAGAAAGTACAGCCCAGAGAGGTTAAGCAACCAGCCTGAAGTCACACAGCGGGCTTGGTCATCCAACTCCCTGCCCAGGGCTCTTTCATGGCCCCACAGCAAACCCAGATCCAGAACACACCAGCCAGGAGGCTGAAATCTGGGGAAGACAAAAATTCCCCTTTTGACAGGAACTAAAGACACAGGCAGAGCCTCATTTTCATGTTACAATGCTGTGAAAATGTGCGAAGCAAAATGTTGTAAAAACACTGGCTGGGGCCGGGGCAGTGGAATGAGCAAATACCGCTTACCACGTGAGCTGGTTAATAAAAGGAAGAGCCCAGAGTTGTTTGTTGCGATTATAAGGGCCATTTTTTCCCCCTATAAAAAAGAGTAATTTTCGTTTACAGGGGCCCCGGGCAATTTTCCATCTAATTTGATGTTTTATAATGTCTGCAAAGCCACACAACCTTAGTAGGCTGTGGGGGCCGCAGACATTTTATTTTCAAATTTTCAAGGTTATTGGTTCATCAAGAGCAAGGGAGAGTGCGGCTGGGTTTTCATGGTCCTGGCGAGGAGGGGGCGGCTGATGGTCTGGGTGGCTGGAAATGAATTTGCTGTGACGCCCCCAGCCCCCAGTTGAGCACCCTTCCCACCTCCAGCAGCACCCCGAGCACCAGGCCAGAAAGGTGGGGGCGGGGCCACCACCCCCGGGCGAGGAAGCCAGGGCCCCCAGCCCCCCTCCCTGCAGAGCGCCCCGCTGCGCTGCACCGCTGACCTGCCCCGCACCCACCGCCCGCCTGGCTCTCCTGTTAGGCTTTTGTATACGTTTCCCACTGAATCACCACAGCAGCCTGTGTGGTGGGCACTGGTATCACCCCTCATGGCAGATGAGGAATGTGGGCCTGGAGAATTAGCGCCTGGATTGAGCCCACCGGAGCAGGCGGCAGGAGGTCTGAACCTGACCACTCTGTCTACACTGGGGCAGAACGCGCCGACCACCATCATCACACAGCTGCGGTCAGCACCTGTGGTGGGCCCTGGGTTGTGCCCAGCGGGGTGGGGCACAGATGGGCAAGGTCCCCACCCTCGGTGCTCACCAGAGACTCGAGACAGCACATGCGGGGCCTCAGTTTCCTTCCCATAACGTGCGCATGACAGCGTCTATGTCACTGGAAGGTCACGCAGCTTCAGTGAGACAACACCACTGGGGAAAAGAATTCTCGGGCGATGTGGCCCATGGCAGGGTCTCGACAACAGGGCCTTGCTCCCTTCCGGCCCAGACCGCAAGATGCAGGAGGGATTGCGGGTGTGAGGACTAGAGACAGAGGGTGCGAAGAGACAGCGTGAGAACTAAGGCAGCGGGAGGGAGAAGCACAGGCTTAGTCGGGAGAACACGGGGAGAGTAAACATGACCGACCTCAGGCTGGTGCCTTCAGTGCGTAGAGCCACTCAGCTTTCCAACAAGCACAGCAGGGACTGTCATTTCTACTGTGCACATAACCCTCTGCTGCAGAGACTGGGGTGTGGGCGTGTGCCACCGCCCAGGAGGTACCACGGCAGGGTCCCCAGCCCAGCCTGGGGTGAGAGGGCCAACTGGCAGCTCCCAGCTGTGGGGACAGAACCATCTCTGTGGTCGATAACACAGACTTGGGAGAAAGCAGAGCAGGGCCACATTCAGTGAAAAGCTTTTTGTCTCCCTTGATACCTGTTCTTACAGAAATCGGGACACATTCAGAGAAGGTTAAAGCCACCTGAATCTCAACCCACAGACACAGTTGCATACACTTCCAAATGTTCATGCCAAATGGGATCCTAATGCATATTACACATCGCAAGGTTTTTTTTAATTCAGTCATGATGATGGACAACTTTCCATGTCAGTTAATATCCTTTTTCTTTTTTTAAGATGAGCAACTCAGCGGTATGATCAGTGACCATAGCTCACTGCAGCCTTGAACGCCTGCACTTAAGGGATCCTCCCACCTCAGCCTCTTGAGTGGCTGGGATGACAGGTGTGCACCACCATGCCTGGCTCCAATATTCTCGTACAGCACTTGGAATGACGACAGGGTATTCCAAGGAATGGCCATTGCAGAACGTTGTCTACCCACCCCCTACACTGGAGCCCCACCTCCCGTTTCTCTTTCCTGGGTTTCATGTTTCAGTTACCTGAGGTCAATCAAGGTCCAAAAATATGTGAGTACGGCACAGTAAGATATATGGAGAGAGACCACATTCACTTAACTTCATTGTAGTATATTGTTATAATTGTTTTATTTTATTGTTAGTTATTGTTGTTACTCTCTTACTGTGCCTAATTTATAAATTATACTTTATCATAGGTATGTATGTATAGGCAAAATCAGGTTATTCAGGGTTCGGTACTATTGGTGGTTTCAGGCATCCACTGGGGTCTTAGAACGTATCCCCTGCAGAGAAAAAGAATAAGTTGGACACAGGTTGCTTTGATATTTTGTGCTGATTATAAGGCTGGGTTGGACACCCTCATAAGTAAGGCTCATGTTTTCATTTGCAAGAACCCTTTCAATGTAAGCAGCATGGCAGGGAGGGCCAGAAAGACCTCGACTTCCAAGAAATCAGAACCATTCGCCATGTCCTACATGGAGCAATGCGGTACCCGTGGGTTTGAACCGCTCTCGGCCACTCGACGGGTGCACGACCCCATGAGTCTCAGTTTCCTGGTCTGTGAAGTGGGGGTGTCCATACTCCTCCCTCCACTGGTTTTGATTAAGCTTGATAATAGCTTGGATCTCTTTCCAGAGCTCCCTGCAGAAAACCTAACTGCCAGGCCCGGCCACCAGCCAGTGGCCCTCCTGGCAGAAGAACAAAGGGATGAGAAGGACAGTATGGACCAAGCCCTCAAGGCCAGACAGGGAAGACAGAGGGCTTGGGAAAGGGAAGAGCCGTGGGCAGAAGGGCTGGTGGCACTGCCTCCTAGGGCGCAGAAGATGTGGAACTGCCTCGCTCATTACAACAGGGGGATGGAGGCTCCGACCGCAAGGGCGTGGGCAGAGTCTGGCCGGGGCTGTCGCCCGCACGTTGCCTCTGTCCTGGACCCGGCAGTTCCACCGCGCTGAGACGGCTGCTCTGTGTGTGCCCCACCCCAGCTGCCTGGAGGGCCCGGAGGACAAGGACCACACCTCGGTCACCTCTCTACGCCCCAAGTGCCTCGCACGGGCCTGGCGCAGAGTTGACAGCAGTGAACGAGCACGTGAGGGAAGGAGCAATGAGCAAGTGACCCGGGAGGGTTCAAGGCAGCTCAGTCAGGGGCACTGAGGCAGCACAAGGAGACACCACGGACAGACAGTTCCCCCTCTGGTCGTCAGAGACTGGGGGGAATTGGCGGGATGTTGTCTCGGTTCCTCCTCTGTGGCTGACTCATTCTGTGTCCCCAACAAGTCGCTGGACCTCTCTGCCATCCAGTTTCCTGGGGGCACACGGGGAGGATGAAAGGCGGTGCCAGGACTGACGAAGATGAGGCGTGTGGCATTTGCCGTATGTGACTGGACGAGCAAGGAGACGGCGAGGTGGACGCTGAGCGCCCGGCGTCGACAGGAGAGCGATGAACAGGAAACCCGTGTGTTTTCCGGTACCGGGGTTTGTCGTAATCACGAATAGTGAGACACAAAGGAGTGGCTGTCGTGAGTGAGACGTTTGTATCTCACAGATCTGCAGCAACAGGAGGCACAGGCCCCGCAGGGCCACGCGGGAGCAGCAGGGTGGGCAGGAGGCAGAGGGGGCGGGGAACATGACAGAGGCAGGGTGGGCCGGCTGAGGACTGGGTGGCTCCAATCACTGCAGCAGGCTCTGGGACGTAGGGCTGTCCCTCATTAGCTGGTGCCTGGTCCTGGGATGATTAGGGGAACGGTGGGGCTGTTCCCCCTCTACGTCTGAGAGCCCCAGAGAGGAGGTTGGGCTGTGGGCTCTGGAGTGTTGGTCTGTACCTGAAAGGCGCACTCACAGGACTGGTCCACTATCTCTAGAAATTGGCTAACCTGGGCAGGGCAGACCTCCAAGGTCTGCAAGGTCCCGGATGTCAAAGCATCGGAATGCAGAAAATAAAAGACCGTGCTAATACACCACAGGGCCCAGTGCAAAAATGGGGCTCTGGCATCAGCTGAGTTGAAATCCCAGCCATGTAGCTTACTAGCTGTGTGGGGTTTAGCAAGTCACTTAGCTGTTCTGCGTCTCTGTTCCATCAGCTGTAAAATAAGGATGACAGCAGCTACCACTAGTGGCATGTTACGAGTGGCTGTCCAGGCATCTGCCTGGCGCACCGCTTAAAAGGGCATGAAACCATCACTGGCACAAGTCGGAAACCCATCTCCGGTTAGTGCAGGTCTGTGCACATGGTAGCCCACAGGGCTGGCAAAATGGGAGCTTGAGCGCTGTCCACCCATGTGGGCACTGCCTGGAGTGAAAATTAAACCAGCCGTTCCCCGGCCGACCGGCCCCTGCTGTGCGTTTTGGTGCCAGGCTCTGCAAGCTGCGTCCACTTGGCTCCAGCCAGCGAGAGGGAATGTGAAGTTGCAAATCCAGCCGGCTGAGAGTCAGAAACAGAATGAGGTATTATGTAGCCTGCTTACCCCAGATGAGGGCTTTATTTTATTATCTACATTTTAGACCCTTTAATATGCCTCCCAAGATGCTGTCTGGTTTGGAAAATCACCCATAATAAATGCACATAATAAATCTCTTATTTTGAACATAGAGAGGCATGCAATTTTTATTAATAAAAATAAGTTCCTCTCTGCACCCCACCAAATAAGCATTCAGCAAGTTTCTGAAGAGAATCTGTTGAAGAGATGCCAGCCAGTCGGCTGGCCAGAGCAACTAGCCTGTCTTAGTTTGGCCCTTCTGCTCACAGGGGAATGGAAGGGTGTTCCGGAAGGTGCCAGCATCTGCTCCCTGCCCAACTCTGAACTGAACCCAGGGGTGGGGGGAGAGGCAATGCCCAGGTGTGTAAGGTAGCAAGGAGAAGTGACTGATTCCACAACCGCACAGCAACATGGTGGAGAGTAAGACTCACACAGGGCTGAGAAGGAAGAAAGAGAGAGGGAAGGACAGAAGGAAGGAAGGAGGGAGGGACAGAGGGAGGAGGGAAGGAAGGAAAGAAGGAAATAAAAGAGAAAAGGAGGAAAGAAGAGAAGGAAGGAAGGGAGAAAATGAGATATATGACCCAATACAAACCTGATACATCTTACAAAAATTAAAAGTATATCCACACAAATAGCAACACACATTTTGTAATAAAATGATACTCGTCAAAACCACAGAATGGTTGCCTGCGGGAGGAATGGGGGTAGAGCACAGAGCTGAAAGGGGAGAAATCCATGGAAAGAAAGGCCTTCCCCGGCCTGGTGGAGATGAGATGCAGGAAATGAGGGTAGGATCACCCAACCCTCTGCATGTCAGGTCCAATAAGAAAAAAGACAGAAAGAAAAACACAGGTGCATGTGCGCGCGCATACACACACACACACACACACACACACACACAAATCCTACCCTAAAACTGGCATTTTCTCAGATACTCCAATGAGCCACGCTTGCTCCCTGTCCAGCTTTAGGCATGCTGTTCCCTCTGCCTGAAATGCTGTTCCCCACCCCTTCAACTGCTCAGCTTTGCCTCATCTGTCAGATCTCTGCTCCCCTTCCCTGTCCTTCCCCCACCTGCCTCACCCGTCAGCTTGGGCTGCCATGACCGAATACCAGAGACTGGGAGGCTTAAACAACAAAAGTTCCTTTTCTCACAGCTCCACAGGCTAGAAGTCCAAGTTAAGGGTGCAGCAGGGTTGGTTCCTGAGGCCTCTCCTCCTGGCTGACGACGGCTGCCTTCTCACGGCAGCCGCAGGTGGCCTATTCTGTGTGCGCCTCACGGGAAGGAGAGCTCCCGTGTCCCCTCCTCTTCCTACAGGGACAGCACCCCCGTCCGATTAGGGCCCCAGCCTCGCGACATCATTTAGCCTTAGCTACCTCTCATGGCAGTCACATTCTGAGTCACATTCTGGGGCTGGGGGCTCATGAATTTGGGGGGTACAGCTCAGCATATCCCACCCGTCCTGGCCCTGCTTGCTCCCTGCTAGAATTTATTGTGCGCTCACGCGTATCCAAGCCCGTCCTCTGGGCGCAGACGCCGGGACTTACTCACCTTCGACCGTCATCCTAACCTGCTCAAACTCCTGCCCCCTCCTCACCAAAAAAGCCACAGGCCCCCGTGACCTTCCAGTTGGCAAATGCAAAGGCCCCTCCCAGCCTGAGTCCCCAGGGCCTCTCAGTGGGGCCTGCATTGCTCAGCGTCCCTGTCTCTGCCCCCTGCAGGGAACCAGCCCCGAGCTGTCACCCGCCCACCACCGCGCTTGTCCTTGGTGTTCTTGTCTCAGCTCCCCAGGGGACGGTGCTCACGCTGTTCCCCAGGGATGCCGGGACGAGTGCAGAGGCCCAGGTGTGAGAGCTCCAGAGATCTGCAGGAGGCAGATCTGGACACAAGAAGGTGAGGGGTGGGACATATGTGGAGGACGCTGCCACCGTGTCCACTCATGAGTCTGTTCCTACCGGGAAACAGATACTCAAACTGTGTAACTGAGAAGACTTGAAAGCAAAGATTGGTCCTCAAGGTGTGGAGGAGGTTTGGGTGACCAATGGGCCTGCGCAGAGCCCCTCCGAGGCCTGAGAGGGAGCGGGAACGGAGGCGGGAGCCCGGGGCCCTGGGAACGGAGGCGGGATCCGGGGCCCTGGGAACGGAGGCGGGAGCCCGGGGCCCCAGGGAACGGAGGCGGGAGCCCGGGGCCCCAGGGAACGGAGGCGGGAGCCTGCGGCCGGGCAGCAGACAGGAGCTGGTCGCTGGTCGGCTGCAGTGGAGGGCGGCAGCCAGCCTTCTGCCACCACAACTACTGTGTGTGTCATCGTTACTTAGGTATGATAAGGCCAACAGATCAGGAAAGGACTGCCACCAAAAAGATCACTTGTCACTCACAGTTCCCAGAAGGAGGGGTGCACCATGCTGGGGAGGCCCCCTGGGAGCACCAGGGTCAGCCAGAAGACAGAGGCAGGGACTGTGGCCTTTGTTGTGTTTTCTGTGGGGGAACAAGCGAGGCAGGGTGGGCAGGCTTAGGATTGCCGGTTTAATCACTGCAGCCACTCTGGGGCACAGAGAGGCCCCTATTGTCTGGTGGCTGGCCCTGGGGTGGTCAGGGCAGGTGGCTGTGGCCAGAGTGTGAGAGCCCCGTAGAGGAGGTGGGCGGGGCCGGGTTCTGGGCTGGCTGGTTTTCATTTGCAAAGCTCACTCCTGAGCTTGCCCTTCACCACCCCCAGACTGGCCGGCCCTGAGGGGCGGTCCCGCAGAGTGAGCAGGGCCTCACGTCAAAGTCTCAGAACATGGTGATATAAGACATGGTTCATGCAGGCACAGAGAGAGAGCCACCCTCTCTCTCCCAACATGCAGATCTCCTGCTGGAAGGCAGAGGGCCCGGGGTGGGGGTGGCTGGGGCCATCAGACCACCCATCCCAAAGTGGGGCTGGAAATGGCCCTGAAGAGGGGGCAAGGACCCTTAGGTCCTAACCTATGCTTGTGTGCAGCTGAGGTTCTTTACTCACTTTCGCCAATAAATGCTTGTCGAGTGGACGATGCAAACAGTCCAGGGAGCTCCAAGAGGGCTCGCTGAAGCCCTTCCTGAGCTGTGTTTTGGGGGATGCATGGGCATTTTCCAGGGAATGCCACACAAACAGAAGAGCCTAAGCACCGTGCTGGAGATTGACACAGTATGTTTGGCAAGCTGCAAGCTTTGCAATAGTTCTGGATTGTGAAATTTCGGAGGGGGTTTGGGGGATGGCTGGCGCATTCCAGATGCTCTGGGAGTGTCTCTGTCTCGGTGGTCATTTCATTCTCCTTTCTGGGCCTCGTCTGCAAAGCCATGCATGCAGGGGTGGAAAGTGCTTCCAAGGGGGCTGGGCCAGACTACATGCTTGGGAAGTGGTGGTCACTGCCATTATGACTAACAACGGCACCTAGCTTGCTTCCCAGGCTCCGGGAGGCCTCAAACACGACGGACACATAAGGGGTCCTTTGCAAACCGAAAGACCAACACGACCTCAGGCAGAAACAAGGACGTGGGGCTCAGGGAACTCTCTTTTGTGGATGTCAGGACAGGGGAGCCAGCCCAGGGGACAGGCCCAATGGCTCTGGCGCTCTGGGACGGGGACGATAGCTGGCCCGTTCATCGATCAAATGAACCAGTGGGATGAGGGACGATGCCAGGGTCCGTTTCCCATCTGCGATCAGCCTTGACTCCAAGCCATACTCCACACCCAGTTTTCTGGAAAAGGGAAAAATAGCTCTCGGGGGCCAAATAATACAATACCCTTGGATGCCCCCGGCTGTGTGAGACCGTCTGAGAGGCCTTTATCACTGTGCACAGTGCACGGCGGCTGCCAAAGTCAGACCTAACCCCTTCCCAGGAAATTCTTGGCTCTGCTTGTGAGCAGCCGTCTGGTGGAATTAATTTCAGCCTATATGATGCTAACGCCGTGCAAACAGAGACATATAAAACAGTCCTCCCAAGGCTTTGCATGGCCATAAATACTGAACCACGCTTAACTTATGCACGCTGCAAGGCTGCCCTTCTGCAGGAAAGCATAAAGCCATCCCTTGTGGGGCAGGAGCGGCAAGCGGCTCCGGGTGCCCCCAGGCCTCACGAAGGGAGCTCATTCCCCCTTCTCAGCTTCCTTCATCTTTCTGCTTGGACTGTGGTTTTCCAGACAACCAGGCCCTCACCTGTATCAGTGGGACAGCCAAGGGGTGGGGGACCTGCAAGGGCTGTGGAGCCAGGGTAGAACCGTGTCCTCACTTCCAGGGCAACTCCTGGGGAAAGGGACCCCGGCGGGTAGGGGCCCTGCATGCTGGAGTCACAGTGTTATAGTCTGTCAGTGCCGGGAAGAAACTTTGAGATCATCCAGGTCAACCCTACAAGTGAAGAGATTTAAAGTGGTGCAGCCAAGGTCACAAAACACGCTCCTCAAGCACTTGGACCTTGACATCAGATGTGAGCGACAAGGTCAAAGATTTGGAGTCACATGTCCCGGTTAGAACCCAGGCTCTGGCAGTGCCTTGCTTTCTCACCTTAAGCAAGTTATTTCAACTCTGTGCGTTAGCTTCGTTGCTCCTCAAATACATGCGCCGTGGGAATTCTGGGAGGATTGGAGGAGATGGTGTCTGTTCCGCATAACCACGGTGCCCAGCAGAGGCAGAACACCCCATCGTGGCAGCTACTGTCCGTATGGCCCTGAGTAAAGGTGGACCTTAGTGTCAGTCTTTTTCAAGCAGAGGCAAGGACTTAGGCGTAAGTGGTCTGTTGGGGAAGATGATCCCAGTGAGGAGGAATAAGGGAGCGAGGTGAGGGAGACAGGGCAGGAGGAAAGAAAATAACATGCGCTGTGTGATTATCTTTGTTGGTTCAAGCTAGAACAAAATACCATAAACCCGGCGGCTTGTAAACCACAGAAATTTATTTCCCACGGTTATGAAAGCTGGTAAGTCCAAGACCAAGGCACTAGGAGGTTCAGTGTCTGGTGAAGCCCTGCGCTCTGGTTCACAGGGGAGGCCCTTCTTGCTGCATCCTCGCGTGGCGGAAGGGGCAAGGCAGCTCTCTGGGGCCTCGTGTACCCCAGTCGTGACCTAATCGTCTCCCAAAGACCCCAGCCTCTGATAATCATAGTGGCGATTAGGCTCCAACACTTGGATTTCGGTGAGACGCTAACACTCACACCACAGCAGTGATCACAAATGCTGCCGTGGGCTTTATGAGGAATGTTGTAGGACATAAAAGAGACCTAAATAAATGAAGCAATAGAACGTGTAAGCTACAGGCAGACCCGAAGTGGAATTATATTCAGTTAGGGTCTGATCAGGGAAGGAGAAACCACTCTGGGAACTTCAGATAGGAAGAGGTGTGATGTAGAAATCAGAGGTGGTCACGGTCTTTGGAAAACCGAGGGAGCAAAGCCCAGGAGGGGACCGTCAGGAATTCTGCAAGTTCACAGAGGACCACAGGGAGGGTGCCTGGGCCCTGGTGCTTCTCAGGCAGATGCTCAAAGCTGCCGTCAAAACTCCACACCTGTGCTCTGTGTGCGCACAGAGGCCTCCAGAGAAGAAATACTCCTTCTCTTCCTTCCTGCAACCTCATACGGGTGCCTCACGTCTGTGGACTCTAGCTGGGCCCCAGGGGAAGGGGATTTGGGAAATGCTGTTTGTGAGCTTTGCAATCCCGTGGGGGAGGGAAGGGCTTAGGGTGGTGAGGCCGGTCCTGAGAATGAACACACATTGGGCACTGTCATAGAGGTTGATCCCTCCCCGCCCCCAGATTTATCTACAAATGCAATGAGATGCCAATTAAAACCTCAAGAATTATAAGACTCATAAGATGAATAATGATCTGAGGCTAGCCAACACATGGTTGAAGAAAAAGGAGACAGAGGAACCGGGAAGGAGGCAGGGTACAGCGGTGGGGGGTCCCCAGGGCTCCCCCGCCCCCGTGTGGCGGTCCTCTAGGAGGGCTCACAGGACTTGCACAGTTGCTCTCACAGCTGTACTGTATTGCAGCACAGGACACAAAGCCAAATCGGAAAAGGGAGCACGCACAGGGCAGAGTCCAGAGGAGACCAGGTGCCAGCTTCGAAGGGTCCTGTCCCAGTGGAGCCACATGGGACTCGCTGGATTCTTCTGGCAATGCGTTATGGCAGCGCATCTTCCAGGGAAGGCCGTCTGAGACTCGTCATCTGAGGATTTTAGTGGGGGCTGGTCACGCAGGCTCCCTCCACCTGACATGTTCCAAATCCCAGACTCCCAGAAGAAAAGCAGGTGGTCACCATGAGCCCATTGATTTACAGATGGTTTAGACACAGTGGGCCACTCCTACCAGTTCTCAGAACTGTGACAACCATCCTAACATATGAGCTTGCAGACCTCAGCCCAGGGCCAACCTTGCAAGCAGGACTTTTGGAGGAGGGTGGGCGCAGGCCTGCTCTTTTCTGCACAAAGGGAACAGGCCGTGCCAGCTAGAAAAACTTATTAATAACACTGTATTAATGACAGTGTAGTGTTGGCCCAGGGACCAGACACTGGTTCATAAATAAGAATAGAGAATGCCAGAGGTAGAGCCTCTCACTCCCATATATAGGTACAAAGTTAGCGTTACAAATCTCTGGAGAAAGTAGTATTTAAGAAATGGTTTTGTGACAATCAGGAAGCCTTATGAAGATAAATAAAATTAGATCCCTTTCTTATTGCATTTATAAAAAATATATTCCTTCTCGACAAAGGACTATAATATGAAAAATAAAAAAATTTTTTTAAATAAAATATAAATTTAATGAAGGATATCTTAAAGTGAAAAACATAAAAATGGGGAAAAGTTCATGATACTGAATTTGGCGATGATTTAGAGGATATTACCTGAAAAGTACAAACCACAAAAGAAAAACAGGTAAGTTGTACTTCATCTAAATCTAAAACTTTTGTGCACAAAGAACACTATCAACAGAGTGAAAAGGTAGCCCATGGAATGGGAGGGAAATTTGCAAATTATATACTTGATAAGGGATTGATATCCACAATAAAGAACTCCTACAACTCAGAAACAAGAACAACAACAACAAAATCAAACAGCACAATTCAAAAATGCACAAAGGACTTGAATAGACATTTCTGCAAAGAAGATATATAAATGGCCAGTAAACACATGAAAAGCTGCTCAACATCACTTATCATTAGGAAAATGCAAATCAAAACCACAGTGAGATACCACTGCACACCGATTAAGATGGCTATCAGAAAAAAAAAAAAACAAACAGAAATAACAAGTGTTGGTGAGAATGTGGACAAATTGGAATCCTTGTACATTACTCATAAGAACGTAAACAGGTCCCGCCACTGTAGAAAACACAATAACAACTGCTCAAAAAAATTAAAAATATGATCCAGCAATTCCACTTCCAGGTGCCTCCCTAAAAGACGAGGAAGCAGGGACGTGAGCCGGCGTCTGTGCGTCCATGTCCACTGCACATTATTCCCGTGGCTAAAAGGGTGGAAGCAGCTCAACTGGCCATGGACGCATGAACAGATAAGCAAAATGTGGTGCACGCGCACGCACACTCTGAAAGATTATTCCGCCTAAAAGAAACGAAATTTTGGTATATGCTCCAACATGAATGAACTATGACAACATCATGCTAAGTGAAATAAACCAGTCACAAAAGAACGAATATTATATAATTCCACTTGTATGAGATCCCAGCACTTCAATTCATAGAGACAGAAAGTAGAATGGTGGTTGCCAGAGGGTGGAGAAAGGAAGGATGGGGAGTTAGTGTTTAATGTGGACAGAGTTTCAGTTGGAAGATGAAAAAAGTTCTGGAGAGGGCTGGTGGTGACGGTGGCACAGCAGTGTGAATGTACTTAATGCCACTCAACTACAGACTTTAAAATGTTTACAATGGTAAATTTTATGTGATGTGTATTTCGTAACAATTGAAAAACACAAGAGACACAAATCACAAACATATGAATATGTGTGACTACCTACAAATTTAATGCCTCTATGACAAAAAGCATGACAAAAATTTAGAAGAAAGACCCATCCTGAGAGAAGATATTAGCAACCTTTAAAATAGGTGAAAAATGAAAATGGATTTAAAACAGTAAGAAAACGGCAAACAATGTAATAGAAAATGAATGGACAAAATATGCAAGAGCAATTCACAGAACAGAAAAGCAAGCGGTCTATAAACAAATAGGAAGATGCTCATTCTCACTAGAAATCACGAAAGTGCAAGATCACACAGCGATGGCGCCATATCACTGTCACCAGACAGGCAATGTAAGTCTGCCGACACTGGCTCTGACGGGCCATGGTAGGTGGGAGCTTCACACAGTGCCAGGGGAGTGGCTGGTACAGCCACTCCAGAGCAATTGAGCAATATTTAGTGACATGGAAAATGCACATGGCTTGGAGAACATACTTGCAATGTACATAAGTGACAAAGGATTTGTACCACATATATGTCAAGATCTCTTCATCAGTACCCACAAAGCCATCTGACGACTGTCATAGCCACTCTCTGATTCCTCATGAAGCCTAAAGGCACCAAAAAGAAAACCAAGAAGTCCCTCTGCCTCGAGCTGGATGGACTTTTAAGGTGGGAGGAGACAGAACATGTGGTTAGAAAGAGGTCAGGTTGTGTTTCAGTGATGGCTTTCCAATATCTTGTTACAGTATTGGAAATAATTAAAGGATAGATGATAGTGCTTTAGTCCATTTGAGCTGCTATAACAAAATACCTGAGACTGGGTAATTTATAAACAGTAGAAATTAATTCTCACAGTTCTGGAGGCTGGGAAGTCCAAGATCAAGGTGCCGCAGGTTGGTGGATGTCTGTTGAGGGCCTGTCTGTTCCCCATTTCCAAGAGGGCACCTCGTTGCTGCATCCTCACATGGCGGAAAAGGTGGAAGGGGATGAGCCCACTCCCTCTAACCCTTTTATAAGGGCTTTTGTAATATTGGGAAATATATATTTGGTTTTGATCTTGTCCCAGTATCCTGGCATACAACTCCTAAAATCCTTGGACTCTTCACAGTAAATGTCTTTTTGTATGCTAATGAGTTGACTGTTGGCCAGCAGCCCCCAGGTAGCTTCGGGATGGGGGATGGTCACAAAGACCAAGGGAGGATTGGAGTGTGGGGTCTTTCAGGCCTCCCCTCAACCTCTGAGGAAGGGAGAGGGGAGGAAGGTTAAACCGATCACCAATGGCCAATGATTTAATCAGGCATGCCTAGTAATGAAGCTTCCTTAAAAACCCTCCAAAACAGGGTTGGGAACCTTTTGGGATAGCTGAACCCATGGAGGTTCCTGGAGGGTGGTACACCCTGGGAGGACATGGGAGCTCTGCGTCCCTTCCCCGTACCTCCCCCATGCATCTCTTCATCTGTATCCTTTGTAACATCCTTTATAACAAACCGGTAAATGTAAGTAGGTGTTTCCCTGAGATCTATGAGCTGCTCTAGCAAATTAATCAAGCCTAAGGAGCGGGTGACGGGATCCCCAATTTTTATCCAGTTGGTCAGAAGCTGAGTGAAATACCCTGAGCTTGCGATTGGCATGGGAAGTGGGGGCAATCTTGTGGGACTGACCCCTTGCCCATGGGATCTGACACTGTCTCCAGGAGGACTCCAGCTGGTGTCTGCTCCAGAACTGACTGCTTGCTTGATGTATGCAGGGGGTGGGGGGAGCCCACACACATCTGGTGTCAGAAGTGTGTTGTGAGAGTATATTAAAAACTGAGTTTGTTTATTCCTGGATTCAGAGAGCCTTAATCCCATCCACGAAGACTCCACCCTCATGACTTAATCACAGCCTAAAAGTCTCACCTCTTAATTCTATCACATGGGAGATTAAATTTCTTTTTTATTTGGAGTTGTTTGGTTTGTTTTTTATTTCAAAATGTTACAGGGGTACAAGTGTTTTTGGTTACATGAATCTCTTTTGTAATGCTTGAGTCAGGGTTATAAGTGTGCCCACCACCCACGTAGTGTTCATTGTACCAGTTTGGTAGGTTTTCACCCATCCCCTCCTCCCCTCTCCCGCCCACTTGATTTCCACTGAGTTTTACTTCCCTCTGTGCACATGAGTGCTCATTGGTTAGTTCCAATTTAACAATGAGTACATGTGTGTTTATGTTTCCACTCTTTAGATACTTTACTTAGGAGAATGGTCTCCAGTTCCATCCAAATTGTTGCAAAAGGCATTAATTTATCCTTGTTTATGGCTGAGTAGTACTCCATGGTATATATATACCATATTTTCTTAATCCAATCACGAGTTGATGGACACTTGGGTTGATTCCACATCTTTGCAATGGTAAATTGTGCTGTCATAAACATTGCAGCTGTCTTTTTGATAAAGTGACTTCATTTCCTTTGGGTAGATATGCAGTAGTGGTATTGCTAGATCGAGTGGTAGGTCTACTTTTAGTTCTTTGAGTAATCTCAATATTATATTCCATAGAGGTTGTACTCATTTGCGGTCCCACCAATAGTGTATAAGTGTTCTTTTCTCTCTGCATCCATGCCAGCATCTATTGTTTTTGTACTTTTTAATAAAATCCATTCTAACAGGGATAAGGTGATATTGTGGTTTTAGTTTGCATTTCCCTGATGATTAGTGACATTGAGCATTTTTTAATATGTTCATTGGAAATTTGTCTATCTTCTTTCGAAAAGCTTGTGTCCATGTCTTTTGCCCACTTCTTAATGGGATTATTTGTTTATTTCCTTGCTGATTTGCTTGAGTTCTTTATAGATTCTGGTTATTAGCCCTTTATTGTATGTATAGCTTGTGAATATTTTTTCCCATTCTGTAGGTTGTCTATTCGCTCTGTTGATTATTTCCTTGGCTGTGCAAAAGCTTTTTAATTTAATCAAGTCCCATTTACTTATTTTTGTTGTTGTTGTAATTGCCATTGGGGTCTTAGTCATAAATTCTCTGCCTAGGCCCATATCTAGAAGAGTTTTTCCTACATTTTCTTCTAGAACTCTTATGGTTTCCTGCGTTACATTTAAGTCTTTTATCCACCTTGAATTAATTGTTGTGAGTGGTGAGAGGTGTGGATCCTGTTTCAGTCTTCTGCATGTGGCTATCCAATTCTCTCAGCACCATTTATTGAATAGGGTTTCTTTTCCCCAGTGTATGTTGTTGTCTGCTTTGTCAAAGATCAGTTGGCTGTATGTGGATGGCTTTATATCTGGGTTCTCTGTTCTGTTCCATTCGTCTATATCTCTATTTTTGTGCCAATACCATGTTGTTTTGGTTACCATAGCCTTGTAGTATAGTTTGAAGTCTGGTAATGTGATGTCTACATTAGAGATTAAGTTTTGACATATAAATTTTGGGGGAAACATTCAGACCTAGATAGATAGATAGATAGATAGAGATAGGCAGACAGATAAATAGATAGAAAGAATGAGTAAGTAAACAAGTGGGCCAATAATCAGAATTTGTTGTAAAACAAGCATTATAAATACTTTAGTTCTGTATACTAATAAAAGAAGTAAGAAAGGAAAGGAGAGGGAGAGAGGGAGGGAGGCAGGGAGAAAAATGCACATCCTCTCCGTCCTTGGTCTATATGCTAGAAAAACTTTTGCACAAGACAACACAAATAAAGATGTTCATGACAGCATATTTATAATGTCAAAGAATTGAAAGTGACATATACACCCATCAACAGGGAAATGGAAAGATCAGTGGTAGTGTTCTAATATGTATATGACTGAATACTGCACAAAAGTTAAAATATTAGCCAGATCTGTTTGGGTCAGCAAGGTTAGAGAGCAAGAACAAGGCCAAGTAGGAAAAAGACAAATTGTACAAAGATATGTACAGCAAGAAGCCATTTCTGTAAAATCAGAAGCCCAGAAAACAGTATTATATGTAGTATTCCTTATGAATGCATGCACACCTGTAACAATATGACAGCCTGGGGGAGAAGGTTACCCTCATATTCAGAAAATAGTCATCTCTGGGACTGTACAGAGAGAATGGCCCCAGAGAAGGGTAGAGATGGGACCCTAACCATATCTGTAGCATTTAATACCTTTTGAAAATAAAAATCTGCGCAAAAAGGACAAAATTTTAGCATTTGAAAATTCTAGTTGTGGAGCATGTGTGTTTGTAATGTTGCTTGCAGTACTTTTTAGTGTTTAAAAGTTTTTTATTAAAAACCAAAAAATAAAAAAAATGAAAAGGAAAGGTGTAGCCTCCGTAGCGTCCAGGCCCCTTCTCTTGAACAGATCACAGCCACCTTCGTCAGTCCCGGTATGGAGCCTGAGGCCCGACAAAGGAAAACCAAGAGGCGCCTCTAGGTCCAGCGAACGTCAACTTGGGCGTGTTCGCCTCCCCTCTCTGGCCCTCAGATTCCTCATCTCTAATCGGGCAGCAGAAGGGGGACTGCGGAGAGGGCAAGTGGGGTGGACTCTGGTATGGGTCCTTCTGGCGGTCAGCAGTGTCGTGCTGGCTGCTTGTCTCCTGTCCCCTGCACTTGCCAAATATGAAGAGAAAAACCAGCTGGCGTAGTAAACACTCTTCCTCCGTGACCTTCCTGTCTCCACTTGGAGGTCAAGCCCCAGGACTTCTTAAATATAAGCTGCCCAGTGGAGAACAAACAGTGAGGGATAAATCTCAGGCTGCACATTTAAAACTTGAGCCTCAGAGAGTGACTTGCCAAGAGTCACAAAGCATGAGATCTGGAGGAATTGGAATGAGTCTTCCGGATGGTCCCTGCTCTACCTTTAGCACGGACTCTGTTAACCGCGTTATGCTCATTCGCGAATCTTCTCCCCAAGCTCATTCGTCTTCCAAACAACCTCGCCTAGAAACCCCACCCCAGGTCAGTGGGCACGCTCTGAGCCAAAGGCCACAGGCTGAGACTCGTGTTCCTGACTCACGCTGACAAGGCTCCCAGCGCAGGGTCTGGCCCGAGTTCCCGTGAGTCACTAAAGCGCGGTCCAAGGTTGAAACTTGGAGGGCAGTATTCTGAAGTGTCTCATCAGAAAGTGCCCTGCAGGGACGGCTCAGGTTGAAACTGAATCAAACACAAATGGCCTTTGTGCCACTATGTCCCTTTTGCACATATTTAGGTAGGCTGGACTTTACCAAACAGAGTTTCCCTTAGTTTTCACAGGAATATTGTCAAATGCATATCATGAATCTGCATTCTTCAGATGTGGGAACTGAGAGGGAAGGTCACGGCCACGTTCTTACAACTAGGGATGTGCAGAACTGGGCCTGGAACTCAGCATTTCAGGTTCCAGAGGTTGCCTTTGGAGGTGTGGGGGCAGGGACTGATTGGGAAGGCTGGGGGGGAGGATTAGGGGACAATGTTCGCACTTTCAACTCTTTGACTGGAACTCTCCTCAGCTCAGTGGCCCCTTGCATAGTTTGCAAGATCTGCTTTCCAGATAACAGAGTGTTCTGCCGCCCTTTCCTCCAGCCCCCCACAGCGTGCTCCTCCTTTCCTTTCCAGTCTCGCCCAGCAGCACCCTTAGCACCTACATTCCTACTAACAGTGCACTCATGACGAGTTATTCCCTAAGACACTGCAGGTTTCTCTACTGTGCTCCCTACTGGGTCCCAGCTCCTCACAGCAAAGTTGTTAACGTCCGCATTTCTGCCACCAGTGTGTTCAGCACAATTTAGGCCTTTCCTATCATGCTCCCCAAAATTCTTCCCAACCCTGACCATTGCCCAACTCCAAAGCCATTTCCACATCTTTAGTATTTCTTACAGCAGCACCCCACTTGTGGTACCAAATGTGTATTATACTTTTCCTATTGCTGCTGTCACAAATTGCTATGATATTAGTGGCTTAAACAACATAAATTTATTATCTTATGGTTGAGGAGGCCAGAAGTCTAAATGGGTCTCACTGGGCTAAAATCAAGGTGTTGGCAGGACTTCACTCCCAGAGGCTGTAGGGGAGAATCCTTTTATTGCCTTTTCTGGCTTCTAGAGACTGCCCACATCTCGTGGTTCATGGTTCTATTTCTCTGTCTTCAAAGTCAGTAATATTGGCCCGAGTCTTTCTCATAACACCATCTCTCTGATTCTACCATGTCTGCCTCCCTCTTTTGCTTTGAAGCATCTTTGTGATTATTCACAGCCCCACTGAGATAATCCAAGATGATCTCCTCCTTTTAAGTTCAACTGATTAACAACTTGAGTTCCACCTGCAACCTGAATTCTCTTTTGCCATGCAACACGGCATATCCAGAGGATCTGGGAATTAGGCTGTGGAAATCCTTAGCGGTCCATGCTCCTGCCTACCACACCCAGCCTGGAGAGAATTTGCAGGAGGTGGCAGGGAAAGTGGCTGGTCTACATGAGCAGAAGGGATTCAGCTGAGAGTCCACAAGGCTAAAGCAGCTAGAGTTCACAAAGAACAGTACAAAGGAGGTACGAGAAAATGTCGGGAATGTCAAAAAACAAAAAACAAAAACTACCTGAGGCCAGGGGAAGAACCACTAGAAAAGGATTAGAGGGAAAAATCCCTGGGGCTCACTCAAATCCAAGAAGAGTTCCTCTTCCCACCAGCCCAGTGGAAAATCTTACTATTTGTGGAACAGCAGGTAGAATATTCAGAAAGCTTTTGCTTCAGTAGTGGGGAGAAATTTGCCCTAGAATAAGTGATGTTCTGGTCCTACCTAACAAAGCTTAAAAGAAATACCTCTCCCCACCCCCCAATTAAACTGTTTTCAAGTAACTTACCTGTATCCCAAAGGAAAGCACAATAATATTTGTAGAAATAAAAAAATATCCAGCACCCAACAAGGTAAAATTCATCATGTCTGGCATCAAATAAAAAATTACCAGATGTTCAAAGAAGCAGGAAAATATAATACATAATGAGGAGAAAGATAAATCGATAGAAACAGATCCAGAAATGACATGGATAATAGAATTAGTAGACAAGGACATCAAAATAATTATTACAACTGTATTTCATATATTTTAAAATCTAGACAAAAGATTGAGCATATTAAAGAAGCAACACAAAAGATATTAAAAAGACCCAAACTGAACTTCTAGAGATTAAAACCACAATGTCTAAGATGAAAATTGCACTGCATGGGATTAAGGATGGATTTGATATTATAAAAGAAATAATTAATGAAAATTAAAATACAACAGAAACTATTCAAATATACAAAAAGAGAGAGAAAAGACCAAAAAAAAGAAAGAAAGAAAAAAAACACCACAGATGTGTAATTGAAACCACGAAACAGAGGAGAGAGAAGTATGGGAAGAAAAAATATTTGAAGAAATAATAGCCAAAAATTTTCAAAGTTGGTTAAAACTATAAACTCACAGATCCAAGAAGCTCAGCACAGCCCAAGCACAAAAAAAAACCTGAAGAAAATAACACTAAGAAATATCATAAATTTATATGCTTAAAATCAGTGATAAAGACCAAACGTTAAAAGCAACCAGAGGAAAGAAAGTACGTCACATACAGGGGAAACATGGTAAAGATGACAGGCAGACTGATAGTCAGAAATAATAAAACCACAAGACAATGCAAAAACATCTTTAGAGTACAAAAAAACCAAAACAAAACAAAAAAAAACTGTCAACCTAGAATTCTATACCCAGCAAAAATATCTTTTGAAAAATGAAGGCAAAATAGAAACATTTTAAACATACAAAAGCTGAAAGAATCCATCAACAGCAGACCTCCTTGAAAATAAATGTTAAAGGAAGTCCACTGGACAAAAGGAAACTAATACCAGATAAGTCTGGATCTACACAAAGGAATGAAGAGCACTAGAAATTATAACTAATTATAATTATAACTATAGTGGCTTGTGTCTGTAATCCCAGCCCTTTGGGAGGTGGAGACAGGAAGACCGCTTAAGGCCAGGAGTTTGAGACCAGCCTGAGTAACATAGTAAGACATCATCTCTACAAAACATTGGCCAGGTGTGGTGGCACAGGCCAATAGTCCCAGCCACTCAGGAGCTGCATGAGTTCCACTGCACTCCAGTGCAAGGCCCTGTCCCAAAATAAAAACAAAGCACATGGGAACAATCCAGATGTCCAGCAACAGGTGAACGGAGGAGCAAACTACATCCAGCCACACGAAGGAATGGACTCAGCAATGAAGAGAAAGGAACTAGCGACGAACGTGTCAGTACAGATGAAAAGCAACATGCTCGTGCTGAAGGAAAGGAGCCAGACAGAAATGGATACACACCATATGATTCCATTTACACAAAATTCTAGGAGATGCAAAGTAATCCATAGTGACAGAAAGAACAGGGTGGTCTGGGGACGAGAGGGAACGAGGAGGAGGAGGGAGCAGCAGAAGGAGGGATTTGGAAGGAGTAAACATGGGTGACAGATCTGTTCGCTATCTTGATGGTTTCATGAGTGTCTACATTTGTCAAAACTTAGCAAATTGTACACTCTATATGCTGCTTATTGTATGTCGATTATACTCAATAAAGTGGTTTAAAAAATCTTGTCCCGTGGAACTTTCATTCTAGTGACACTCAAAATAGCACAAATGAAGGAGTCAACCCAAATCCAAACACATGGGCTCTATCGTCACATGACACCTTGTATAATTACTTGCTTATGTGGCTTTTCCTTCTCCAATAAGATGTGAGATTTCAGAGGACCGGGACTCAGTCCACTTTCATTGATGACATGTAACAAGATGAAGAAAAGCTCACTCTATTGGAACCAAGTTCCTCCAAGAAAGACAGTCACGCTTGCTGGACAAATGGCTCCCTGAGCCTGGCTGGGGTCAGGGACTCCCTGAAAGGCACTGGAGAGAACCACTGGCTCCAGGACTCAGAGACCTGGGGAAGCCGCATGTGACAAGTTGGGGGCAGGCACCGGGTAGCCAGAGGGTGGGTGTACCTCAGGCCTCCTCCCTGCCATTGCCCCCTCCACCCCCTAGTTTTCCGTCTCTGCTGCAAGGCTGTGGAATGCCTGGGCCTGCGGATTTCTTTTTCTGGAGTGGACTTGGTGAAGAAACAGCTGTGTGCGTCAGATTGACGTGGTAGAATAAATGAGGACGTAACAGACTCTGGGGGAGATTTGGGGTTTCCTCAGACCATGGGACGGGAGTCTGAGGCACTCCTCCCTGGGTGTCAGTGCGAGGACGTGCCCGTAGGGAAGCGAGCGTCAGCATGGCTGAACGGCTTGGAGATTCCCAAGGTTACAGTGTGAACAAGCCGAGGCTCTTGCTCTCACCACCTCTGCAACTTTCTCTCCAAAGCTCTGTGCCCACAGAGAGAAATCATTACATTCTTTTCTTCATGGTGAAGCATGAACATTGGAAAGAAAAATAACAGAATAATAGCAAGCTCCTCCCCCATCCCAATTAGCTGCAGAGAGAAGCTGGCTTTTCCAGGGGCTGGTGCGTGCCCCGTGGCCTCCTGGAATCCTGGGGTGAATGGCTCCAGATTTGGGGGACGGCCCCCTAGGTGGAGATATAGGAGTCTGGGGGAGAACCAGCCAAATAATCAGGGCATTCACATGCAGGGCTTTGTTTGCTGTTTCAGTGCAAATTAGCAATTAGCAAGGACTGGCGCTGGGCCACCCCTCCTTGCAAGGCCAACTGGCAGCGCGTGTCATTTGGTTCTTGGCTGGGGATCCACACGCTGGGTGGCAGGGAGCAGGCCGTGTTGAGGCTGGACCAGAAGCATCGCGGGCCTCCACCTCGCTGACTGCTCTACCTCCTGGGCATGGTGCTGAGGGACCCCTGCTGTCATAGCAAGCTTTCTCCTCCTGCAAGGAAGTAGGGTACCAAGCAGCGCAGGACAGGGCTCGGAAGCCTCGGTTCCACCACTGCACTCAATGGAAGGAAATAAAGGAAGAGTGAGTGCATTGCATAAGCTCAACTACCTAGGGAGGGCTGGAGCCGGGACCCAAATTCTTCTGCTCCCTAATTTAAGACACTTTTCGGAAACCAGAGGTTCTCAAACTTGAGTGAGCCTTAGCATGGCCCTGGAGGACTCGTGGGAGCACAGATTACCGGCCTCGCCCTAGAGTTTCCAATGTGTTTGCATTTCTACCAAGTGCCTGGTGATGCTGATGCCGGTGGTCCTGGGACCACACTTTGAGAATCACCACCCAAAAACATGTCTTATAAGGTAACGAGAGAGAACACTCCTTCCCTTACTCATACTCAGAATAATGGTGGGGTGTGAGCAAAGCCCAGCAGGAAGAATGGGGAACTAGGCAAATCATTTGATTGGCATCAGAAAGCAAGAGAAATAGGGGTTCAGATGGATGATCTACTTCACCAAACAAGAAAGTTATATGAACATGGAAGTTTGGCAGATAATTCATGGGGCCTGTGTAGAAAGCTGGAGAAACTGGGATTTTAGCAAAATAAATGATTTGCTGATGATCTCTTTGGAATATATGCAAAGAAACCAACCTCACAGGAGATCACAGAATGGCCCTGCAGCCAGGGCAAGGCACATCTTCCTTTCCGGGCTGCCCTGACTTGGTATCAACACATCTAAAGCTTAAAGATTTCCAACCTCCTGCTGGCTCCCCCATCCCCCCAGGGCCCAAGGAACTGTCCAGGTGAGCCACAAACCCTTTGCTTTTCCTGGAGACAGTTGCCCAGACCTAAAGTTGCCGGATTTAGCAAATAAAAATACAAGGTGCCCAGTTAAATTTGAATTTCAGATAAACAACAAGTAATTATTTGGTCTAAGTCAGGAGTGGGGAAGCTGCATTCTTAAGGCCAATTGTGGCCTTCTGGGTCCTCAAGTGCGGTCTTTTGACTGGATCTAAATTTTACAGAACAAATCCTTCTATTTTTATTAATACATTTTGGTTCCTCTTTTATATTTTCATTTTATTTTTAAAATGAATGTATTTAAAATACCAAAGAATAAATTAAGTTTCAACAAAATAACCCTCCCAGATTTACTGGCACACTTAGAACATTAGGAAGCCCATAAAGGCTAAGTTGACGGCTGCTACACTCAGGATTTAGTTCTAACTTCCCGCCCCTGACCAGCGCCACTACTGCATGAGGCTGGTTGGCGAGAGTTTATGGGGGTCGAATACACCAGTCTGTTGTTAGCTTTTGACAACGGTGCCCTGTGTTTCTGTTTGCAGGGAAATTTTTGAATAGTTGCACAGCTCAACAGTATGGTTAATTCTGTCTGCATAACAGCCCATCATGTCAAAGAAGACCAAGAGAACACTGAAGGAAGAAAACAGATTTTTTTTTTTTTTTTAATGAGGATTGGGAATATTACCTTGTTTCTACTAAAGAGAAGATGATTTGCTTGCTTTGTGACACTGCAATATCAACATTAAAGAAATTCAATGCTCATCAGCATTATAACACTCAAAAGGACTACAAATATTTTAAATTAGAGGGAGAGGTGCGAAAGGTTGAATTGCAGAAATTAAAAGATGAAAAGCAAAAACAAAGACAATTATTTCAAGCAGCAATAAGACTTGGAAATAATGCCACTGAAGCAACTTATAAAGTAGCTTCTATACTCAGAAAAAAAAGAAAGGCATTCAGTGATGTAGAAACTGTGAAATAATGCATTGTTAAAGTTGTAGGATGCTTAGACCCTGATAACATTTCAAGTATTATACAAACAACTGCCTCTTTCAAGAAGAACCATTGGCAGCATGAATTAACCTTCAACCTAACAGAACAAACTTCATGCAATACTTCAAAAGGAAAATATATATTATTTAATCACTTTGGATGAATCAACTGATACTAATGACTCAGCACAGGTTTTATACTTTATTCGAGTCATAAGAGAATATTTTCTTTGCTACAAAGAGTTACTCCCTTTGGACACTCTTATAAACAAAACACTGGGAATAGATATCTTCAACATCTTTCAAGATAAATGTGGTGAAGTTAGACTGAATTTGGTAAATTTAGTGAATGTATGTACAGATGGTGCACCTTCCATGACAGGAAAACATGAAGGGTTTATTGCACAGATAAAAAGAAAAGTATTAACTGATCCAGACACTTTCATTTCTTTTCATTGTATCTTACATCAGCAAAATCTCTGTGCTACAGCTACTATTTTAAGTGGCACTTTTCAACAAGTTACAAGTATTGTTAACTATATTGGTGCAAATGCAACATGGTATCCTCAGTTTTGTAACGTGCTAAAGTTGAACCATGAGGTATTCAGTGTGGATTTGCCGCATCATTCTAAAGTGTGTTGGCTATCGCAGGGGCAGGTGTTAGCAAAAATTTTATCTCCATGACAACAGATAGTTAAATCGTATGAAGAACAAAATCAGCAATGTGAATTATTGAAAGAAGATTTATATAGGAATGCAGCATTCCTCTGTGATATCGTGTCAAATCAAAATGACTTGAATATTTCTTTGCAAGGTAAAACTAAGCCTATATATGATATGTGGCCAAAAATCCAAGCATTTCAGAAAAGGTTATCTTTTTTCAAAACACTTCTTTTTCAAAAGGAAATTTCGGATGAACATTTTCCTCAGTTAACAGAAGTCCTTGATGAGCAGCGTGACATATGCAAATCATTTAAAAAATAGCAGCTGTTATAGACCTATTAATTGGAGAATACAATGAAAGGTACACTGACTCTCAGAATCATGACATCACACTAAAATTAGCATTTTAGCCTCACCTAGTTGATATCACCAAGGCACCTAAAGAACTACAGATTGAATTGATTGAACTCTCAGTAGATGACATTTTAAAGTCATTGTTTGATGCTAAGAACCATCCAATTGAAATATGGAAAAATGCAGTAGAATACCCATGCCTTTGGCAACGTAGCCAAAAAAACACTGTCTTGCCTTTCAACCACTTATTGCCGTGAATCTACATTCTCCTACCTAACCCAAATCAAGATGCCCCTAAGGTCACAAATGACTGACATACCCATCTAGAGGATCAACTGAAACTGCGGACCTCCATGCTGTAACCAAATATTCAAATACTTTCCAATAAAAAGCAGATACAACAAAATCATTAAAATGTTAATTAACTTTAAAATTAACAAATATTTTCATTTTTGAAATTATTAAGTACACAGTAGTTAGATTTTTACAAAATAATGTACATTTTTAAGTACATCTAATTGAAGTTTCATGAATGTGACCTTATTTGATTACAGCTAAATTAATGCGGCCTTCCAACATGAAAAGTTTCTCCACCCTGGTCTAAGTATTCCCAGATAATGCATGGAGCACAGACTAAGCCCTTTCCTCTGGCAAGGGGTACCCATCTCCCCTACCCATCTCCAGCCCATTTCTGCTGACCTGCATCGGACCCACAGACCAGCCTTGCCCACCTCTGTGGAGGGGATACTCCAGATCAAAGTATTTCTTCCATCAAAGTGTAAAGAACCATGTCTGGCCCAAGGGTGGTACTCAGTGAATAGCAGCTCTCCTGTCTTCTGTGTGTACAAACGTCCTCCCATTTAGTTCACATGTCATCTTGCCAGATTATCATAACTCCATTTTACAGATGAGGAAACCAAGGTTCACAGCCAGCAAAGGATGGAGCAAGGTTTAAAAAACACCCACTCTTACTCCAAAGCCAGTCTCGCTGTACTGCAGCCAACACCACATTTCTGCACGGCTGTCATTGTTCCCATGGATTGGCACAGGTGTGTGTGGGTTAGGCTCAGCCAGGCTCTCCCCAGACTCCCTTGCATGGAGGCAGTCTTGGCCTTAGCCTGTTCCGTGTGTGAGATCTCGGTGTTTCACATGAGGAGAGTAACTCAGGGAAGTGGTAGATATTACAGCGAAGGGAACATAGACTTAGGTGTCAGCCAGACCAGGCCTTCCATCCTCGCTCGGTCACCCCCTGGCTGTGTGACCTTTGACAGGTGTCTTAACCTCTCTGAGTTTCAATTTGCTAACCTGAAAAATGGGACCAACCATGTCCATCATTCCTGCTTTCGGGCTGCTGGAGACTGAAACAGAATAGTTGGCAGCAAATCGTTTTGCAGATTGAAAGGAGCTATCATGGGGACGTCAGGGTTCCCAGTGAGCCCTGGGGTCTCAGGGCATGGGTCAGAGCTAAAGGTCCCTGAAGAGGCTGGCCCGAGGTGCTGAGCCTGAGACTGAGGTTTTCCAGGTCTCACAGTGGCTCTATCAACCCATGACAGCAAAATGCCTCTCCTGAGACGTTTTCGCATGATGTCTTTTAGTCATCGTTTAAAGAGTGTTGCAACTCTGTCTTTTTAATTTACTTGAATGAGCTCATCTCATCTAAGGTGCTACTTCTTGTCAGGGCCACCAGCCATGCTGGTTTGCCAGGGCTAAAGAGCTTCCTGGGACACAAAACTTTCAGTTTTGTAACTGGGACAATTCCAGGAAAACCGAGACAAGTTGATCTCCCTAGTCACTGTCGTTTTTATCATCATTATTAAACCCCTTATATTTGGAATCCTTTTACTCTTTCCATCTCCTTCTATTGCATTTCTTGTCCCCTGCCATCACTTCCTGTTCCCAGCAATTGTCCTTACTGGTAAGCACTGCTTATTTGGATCCTCACACTGTCCCCAGGAGATACACACTGCAGTTCCTGGGGGCTCCTCCCTCCCCCTGCAGGTGTCCTTGAGGGATCTGCATTTTCGCCACCTCTCAGCTCCTGGAGGTGGCCAGATCCCCAAGCTGTTCCCAGGCATGAATGACAACCAAGACAGAGGGAAACTTTTGGGGAAAGAGAAACATCTGGGTCCCTTCACCCCCTTCCACAATGAGGGTTTAATGTAGGCAAGATTGTGACTCCCTTCTACGAACCAAGTGCCAACGACAGCCTTCCAAGGTGGGGTCCAAATTCCCCAGGTGCACCTCCCTGGAGCCAGAGGAGCAGAACAGGCGTGTTCAGCCTGAGCACAGAACCTACCGCAACTCGGCGGGGTAATTAAAAGCATGAGGATGCCTAACGCAGCTCTCCAGCCATGGCGGGGCATGAATTAGACGTGCTGCTTTGTTGCTTTGTTTGCTCATTAATTCAATCCAGACATTGGGTTTTGAGGAAATATAATGTTCTCGGTGCTCCGAGAGGGACCACAGAGGTTGGAAAATGGGCTCTCAGAACTAGAAGCCTCTTATCCTGGAAATGGAGCCAATGGAAGTCCGGAAGAAATGGAGAGAGCTAGAGCTGGGTTAGAATCCGGGCCATGCCTCTTAGCCAGGCTGTGCGTTAGGCAAGGCTCCTGGCCTTTTCCTGCTCCGGGAAAGGGACTTGGGTGGTACCTAACTCATGGAGCTGTGACATGGAGAGGGAAGCTTAGACACGTGCAAAGTGCCAAGCAAAACCGCAGGCACACGAAGGTGTTCGGAAACGGCGCACGGCTTGCAGTAGTAATGGGGACTGTGGCCTGACCATGCAGAGTGTCTGCGTCCCTGTGTCAACGATGTTTGCAAGCAAAATCCAAAATCAAATATTTAAATGTGTTTATGTGATGGGCTCAGAAGTGATTTTTAAATTATTTTAATATTTCGTCTAGCCCCGTTGACCTGCTGAGACATCCAAGAAGCTCTGGTCTTAACGTTACTAAGAACAACAATAATGATCGTGCAGGAGTGTTTAGGACTCTCCAGGCACCGTGGCACGCACAGTGCAGGTACCACCCGCCCCAGTGGATCCTCCCAGAGGGACGCAGGAAATGTCAGAGGTAGGGAACATTTCTGTCCCTACATTTAAGGTGAGGGAATTAAAGCACAGAGACACTGAACGCCTTGCGCAAGGCTATGCTGGTGAAGGTGGGATTTGAACCCAGGCAGTCTGTCTCATGGTCCACATCCTAAACCATGCTGGTCCGAATACAGGGCTCTAGGCCACGCCGCACGCCACGTTGTGTGTGTGCTGGGAGTCCTTGTTTCTACGTGCAGGGACTAATGCCAGACGAGTTTGTTCCAACGCAGCAGTGACGTTTTCATTCCTGAGATAGGAAGATGCACAAAAAGGGTGCATGGAGTTTTACGGGTTTTACAATAAGAATTTCATCAGCATGAAATAGTGAGCAGATGTTATGTTGCTGAATTTAACTATTCCACTCACCATCCTTCTTCCAGATCACCATTCTCCTGACCAAACCGGAGTCTTCAGTTGAGGGGTGCTAGATAGCAGTTGGGTAGAGGGAAGAATCGTTCTCATCCCAAAGGGAAAACGGGAGAACTTGCAAGAAAGAAGCACAGAGTGGGGAAATCAACAAGGAGCCTGGCAGTCGGGTTACCCGGGTTCGGAGCTGCTCTGCCACACAGGGCCTGGGGCGGGAAGTAAGTTGCTTCAGCTGCCTGTGCCGGCCAGCGAGCCTCAGCACCCGCAGCGAGTCGCCCGCGGCCCTGGGGGCCGCAAGCGCAAGACCCAGGTGTCGGCAGGGTCGGCTCCTCCTGAGGCTGCGTGGGAAGGGCCGGTTCCAGGTCTCTCTCCGGCCCCCCACAGCCGTCTCCTCCTGCGTCTTCCTTCTGCACTGCCTCTGTGTCCAAGGTGCCTTTGTAGGAGGATCTCATTTGTGTTGGATTAGAGCCACTCTAATGACCTCATTTCACCTGAATTACCTCTTTAAAGGCCCCGTCTCCAAACACTCTCACAGTCTGAGGTCCGGGGGGGCTTCGGCATATGAAGGGGGGGGACACATCTCAGCCTGTAACACTCACCAAGTCCCGGCCTTCTGATCTGCACCATGAGACTATTATATTTATTCCTCCTTCCCTTATTTGGTTAAAAATCCCTTTTGGGTCCTCCCCCAGACTTCATATTTTTCCGCCAGTCAACCAACTTTTGTCCATCTCGTGCCAGGCCCCGGACCCCGTGCTAGGCTCGGGCAGAGCTCAGAGGGTGCCTTCAGGCAAGTGTGGGACTCAGACTGTGAGCAGATGCTCAGATGGAAGCAGGTTCTGCATGCGGGGGCAGCTCAGGGAACCACTTTTCTGCGGGGTCAAGGGGGTCTTCACAGAGCCCCTGACCTGGGCATGAAGGCAGGAATAGGCGTTCACTCACTAGGGAGAGATCGGGCCAGGGGCAGGGATCGGGGCATTGTGGGCACAGGGCCCCAGCCAGCTAAAGCCTGCAGTGAAAAACGGCTGTTGTTTGGCCTGCCAGGGCGAGCCGGGCCCCGCAGGATGTCCAACCTGCTGCCATCTCTTTCAGCTGGGCTTCCAGCTGCCACCCCACCCTGCCACGGGCGCAGCCCCTGCCTCTGCAGCTCCTCGGCTCTTTTGCCCACACTGGCTCTGGGGAGGGAGCTCGCAGGCCAAGGCCAGCGGGCAGTTGGCCCGTGGAACACTCGCTTGGGTCTGACGTTTCCACGCACAGATGCACACGTGTATGAGGACATGTGTGTGAGAGACACAGAGAGAGAGAGAAAGTGCTTTCATCCAGAGGAAGCCAAGGCTCTCTGTGATCTTCAGAGCCTGGGAATAAACCTTAATTAGCAGCCGGGTCTGTTCAGTTCACCTCTCTGAGTCTCAGGGTTCCCCATTAGCAAAATGGGGGGACAAGACCTAAAGCCTAATTAACAGAGTTAACTCGTGCAAAGTGCTTAAATGTGCACCTTGAATGTTCAAATAACACTCATGGGCCATTTTGATTTTTAGCACTATTGTCTCATAGATTTGTTGTTTCAGCTAAATGAGGCAAATGCCAGGAATACCACAGCTGTTCGATGGGCGATAGATATTAATGTCAGGAAGAAATGCTCAGATCCAAAAAATCTGGCTTGATGTCCCCAGACAGAGCTGAAGTCTCCCTTTCATTGGCCTCCAAGCCAGAAGGTACACGGTCAGAATAGTGAGAACCTCAACCAACATCTGTAGAGCACCTTCTCTTTGTGTTGTTCTAAGTTCTAGATTACTTAATTTAATCTCCATAATATGAGTAGATGGGTCATTTAACTACGCATTAAATGTAACATCCATTCTATTGTCCCCCTTTTAAAGAGGAGGAAGCTGAGGCACAGAGAGGCTGAGTGATTTGTCCAAGATCACACAGCAGGTGAGTGGTGAAGCCAGATGCATTGTAGAGCTCTGGCCCTGAGCTCTCTCTTAGGAGGCGGGGCTGGTCCTTAGACGGAATCAGCTTAACCCAGCCATTCGCGCCAACAGGCAGAAAGGACTGGCTGCCAGGACCATCTGAGGGCCCACACCCCTGTGACAGAAGTGTGTTCTCAGCCCCAGCTGCCCACAGCCTGCCAAACAGACGGTCACGTCACAGGGGCTGGTTCCCTCACACATGGAGTCAACCAACCGCAAACAACCATCGCGAATCCCCTTCCTGTTTTGGCAGCTTGGCGGTCCACCTAGGAGGTCACTTAGCAAGTCCTCCTTTGCCAACCTGGCTGCTTCCGGAGCTCAGTCGGGCTTTTAATAAGGGTCCTGCAGGATGAAGTCACTCCCAGAGAAAGTGGCACAGGCGGATGGTTGAAAGGTTCAGAGTTTAAATGTGCTAAGTGTTCACAGGCCTCCTTGGCCTCCAGGGTGCTGAGGCCCCAGCCTTCAGCAGCTGCTCAGCATTGCTCTGACAGACGGGCAATAGATGGCTTTTGTGGCCGCCACTCACTGTAAGAAGCTGGCAGCGCCCCACCCCCACTCTACACCCCCTACCCCAGATTGGCTGAGTGCACGTGTGTGTGAGAGAGAGAGAGAGAGAGAGAGACAGAGAACTTTCTGGCAAACTCAAGTTCTGCCACGAACTAGACGAGTGACCCCAAAAAGTCACTCACATTTTGGGAGCTTAGTTTTCTCATCTGGAAAATGAGGGGTCTGGACAATATCAGTATTTTCAAACCCAAAAGAATCCTAGAAATTTCTGAATATGCTTGGCCAAATTTAAAATCCTAGGATTGATAAAAAGTGAATTCCATTCCAGAAAGCATCGCCATGGTCAGAATTAACAGTCACCGAGCCCGGCAGGGTGCAGGACGTCACCCTGGGAGCTGGGGCGCTGAGAGGTGCCACATCACTGTGCTCCATGCCCAACTGTTAGCGTCTTCACGGAAGTTTCAGTCAACTGACAATGCAATCAAATCACAAGTGTTTAATGCCATTGTGGCCCAGGGAAAAAGCCAGAAACAGCCTAAGCTCGTCTCTGAGTTCAAACCCCAGTCTCTCTCGGCTCAGAGCCCCACCTACAAATCGTGGATACGGACGCCGCCCTCAGAGCTCCTGAGAACTGAAGGAATTGACGTTTGGAAACGCCGGGCACATTCGTAGTCGTCAATAACATGCCAATTTCTCTCTTCTGAGATCATCAAGGTTTAGGGACACTCACGGAGAGTGAAGACAAGAACTTTGGGGTTAAAGAATTGTTTTCCTTGGCTGGGGAGAAAAGACAACACTAGTGTGGCTTTCCGCGTGTGTGAGGGGCTGTTGAAGAAAACGTCTGCGGTGGATCTGGAGGGCTGAGTGACACTCTTCAGATCAGGCAAACGCCGCTTCCCAGGTGCCCCTCCCCTAAATATTCTTCTAGAGCTCCCCTTTGGAAACTAATCTTAGAACCAGAGAAATGTGTTTCAAATTCATCACTGTTGCTGGCAATTCATTCGTTCACTCGGCAAACACTCACTGAAGTGAGTGCTATGCCTTAGTGTTTGTGAAACTGCTGAGAACCGAAACTGTGACCACGACGGTGCCGTCTGCCCTCTGCGTCCACGCGGAATCCGCGGGATCTGGGCATCCTCGGATGTGGGTGTCCCCGGGGATCCTGGAGCCAGTCCCCGTGGACGCAGAGGGCAGACTGTATTCCTGTTGTTGCCATTTTGTCGTTGATGCTGTGGCTGTTGCTTTCGTTATTGCTGAGAATGTTATCCCTGTTCTAAAGCATTCAATACATTGGGTTTGATTATTTTTAAAGTCGAAAGCTGTCTGGAGCCAAACGTAGCAACTCGGAAACTGACGAAGGGAGCAACAGCAGGGAGACTTCCCGGTGCTCCTCACAAACTCATTTATGTTACCCTGGCAACACCCCTGTGAAAAAGGAATTATTTTTCCTATTATACAAATGAGAAAGACAGGGCTCAGAGAGAGCAAGGGTCTCTTTGGAGGTCGCACGGTGAGCAAGTGGCTGCGCTGTCCCCTGATGCAGTAACCTGGCCGATGACCTCACGACCACCCAAGGGTTCATTAATAGCCCAATTCCTTACCCCTCCCAGTGGCCATATTGTCATGTGATTTTTTAAAATTTCTTCCCCCAAAATAAGGCCACTTCCCCACAATTTGACTTTGGGTTCAGCCGTGTGGCTTGGTCGAGGGAAGGCTGGTAGGTTGACATGGCCAGTGGCTGGGACGAGTTTGGACAGCGTGGGGTCTGTGCCTGGTCAGGACCTGGTTCCTGCCAGGGGCTGAGAGGCGTGTGGAGCCCAGATGCCCGGGGAGCGTGCTGAGAGCGGGGTGCCACCAGCCGCCGGCCAGCGGACCTGCGAGCTCGGGAAGTGCTCGTGGCTGTGAGCTGCGGAGACGCCGGGCCTGCTCTCTGTGCAGCACTGTCGTGGCAACATGTATCATCTTATCATGCTTTTAGGCCACAGTGACAGCTACAGTAGGGACAAGCTCACCTCAACATGAGGTTGAGTACCCCCAGGGCGTACCCAGTGGCTAAGACGCCAGATAAATGAGGCATGTGTTCTTGGAGCATCTATCTTCCTAGAGAAGTCATTCAAAGCATTACTTCTATGCTGAAAGTAGACTTGGTTATAATATACAGCAAGATGCAAGGTCTACAGGAATGAAGATAAAATATTGGACTTATAATTACATTGTAAACTTTCTTCCCGGAACCCCCAAGACTGCCTGGCTCTTTGGCAGAAGTACTTCCGTGGAACAATGAAGCACTGGTCTAAATGTGGACCAGGAAGCACTGGGAGGAAGCCATAGTGTTTTTCAGCTGCAAGACTGTAAGCAAGTCACCAGCCTCCGGGAGCCTCTGTCTTCTCCTCCGTGAGAATGGCCCAAGCTCCAGCCTAGGGGTGTGAGGAAAATCACAGAGCATAAGGGAATTTATGCTGCAAGTATAAAGTATGGATAACGTTTATGGCCTAATAAATAAATAACAATAACAACAACAACAAGTTTCTGTTTGGCACAAACATGCCTCCCCACCTTCCTGTAGCAAAACTCTGCTTAGAGACCCCAAGCAGTAAGTTCTGTCTCCTAGAATTCAAGAGGGACCTCTGAAATCACGGCGTGCCCTTGCCAAGCCCCTGACGATGGACTCCACACTGGCGCTACTCTTATTTATCATCCAGGGGTGTTTACAGGGGCTGGTGGGGTTCGAGGCACTGTCAGAACCTACAGGCAGACACGCTCTCTTCCCTGCAAATAAACGAAGCCTTGAAATATTATATTTTTTATTGGTGCCATGGGCTTTCTAAAAAATAGCATGCCTTGCACAATGTTTTCCTTTCCTTGCTTAAATGCTCTCATCCTGAGCAGGAGAGAACAGTGCATGGAAGAATTTGAAGGCAGAGGGATCAAGTCGGGATTTTCAGAGGTCCCTGGACCCTGTAGTGTCTCTAAGCTCCGCGGGTTCTGGAATCAGAACCTGGCTGCCCAAACACGACGGCCCAGGGGCTTCCACCTGCCCTCCCCACCTCCACCAGCTGCCCACCCAGCCCCACTGGTTGTATATCTCAATGCCCCCACGGGCCCCTCCCCCAGCCCTGCAGCCCCCCAGGCCCAGCCTCAGTGCCCCATTGCCCCATTGCCCCTGGCCTTGCATTTGCACCACGGCCTCGTTGCCAGTTCCCTCCCATCCAGCCTCCCCTGAGACAGAGTCCTCCTCCTGAACCCTCCTCCTGAACCCAGTATCTCACGGCGTCTTCAGTGCTCTCCCGTTGTCAGTGGGCAGAAGTCCAACGTCCTTAGTTTAGAAGACAAAGACCGTTGCAGTCTGGCTCCAACTTCCCTACTCAGCCTCATCCTCACCCGTCAATCCCTGGCACAAGACCCGTCAGCCGGGCCAATGTGACCACAATTCCCGTGCTGCGAGGCCTTCTCCTGCCTCTGGTGAGGCCTCTGTGTCTACCTCCCCGCCTGGGAGACTCCCACTCAGCCTGAGTCCAATACGATCATCTTGGGGAAAGTGTTCACTCATCGGCAAAAGTGTGCCAAGGCTCTGGGCCCCACGCTGGCTTTAATGTTCTGCTGTCGCTGTCCTGAAATTCTGAAGGATGCTGTCTTTTAACTTGTGTTTCGTAAGTGAAGTCCCGTGGAGCAAGTGGGCAGAAGAGACACATGCAGCGTGTGCACACGCTGTTTCCGGCCACCCATTCCCACGGAGCACCCAGAAGGCCCCGGATTTCTGACCGATCCACAAAGCACTGGAGTTCAGCCAGACCCAAAGCTGCAAGGCAAAACCACGTGGCCTCGGGGACCAGGCGGCAGAGGCTCCAACAGGCCCCAGAGGCCACACTTTTTGTTACAATCGGCACTTGGATCAAATGCAGAAAAATGGCAATGGTGCTCTAAGAGCCACGAGTGACTGAGGAGCCCTACCAGCCCCTGCCTCGCTCACGTGGCCTCCCTGAGTTAGCCGGCCACTGACTGAAAACGATGCCATCAAAGAAAGACAGGGAAGCCACCGCTCCTTTCCCTCAGTCCTGCTCGTCAGGAACGTGCAGGGAGAGAGCAGTGGCAGAATGTGCACGTGTCGAGAGGTAAAATAGAAAGAGCTGAGGTCGTCTCATGCCGCGATTCCACGGTTCTGGTAAGCGCGGAGCTCGTGCGCCTGGGCCAGCCAGGGACCCAACAGCAACACGCATTCCCAAGATTCTGCAGGAGGTCGATGCTCTTGTATCCACATTTAAAATTGGCATCACACAATTTAAAGATAAAAGATACAATTCATGCTAATCACATGGAGTCTTTATTTACTTAGATTGCTATTTAATAGTAAATTTAAAGAACACCATGGCAGGGCAAGAGAGAAACCACAAAAGAAAGGATGATTTATGTTTTAATAGCTTTGAAAGCATTTTTCTCCATTTATTGAACAAAGGCCCCCCATTTCCATTTTGCACCCCAGCTTGCCTCACCTGGGGAGACAGACCCCACTGGGAGGCATCCTCTGCGCTCTGGGTCCTGAGCGAGGACAGAGACGAGACGGACAGTGACAGCCACAGACCGGTGAGCTCACAGCGCAGTGTCCACCCCTCCTTCCGGCACGTGGCTCACCGCACGGGCACTGAGCAGCCCTCCTGCCCCCGGGACTGTGGGCCCTCCTTGGCGGCTGGGCCCTGGCGCCAGGGAGTCCTCGGTGAGCGTCTGTGAAGGACCAGGTGGCCTTTGACTTGACACCTTCTCTTTGTTCGCATGATTCATTGATTCTTATCCAGTGGACGCTTCGTTCTAGGGATGCTTGTTTTGAATTGAATGTCTTTTTGCCATTCCTTTTACAATGCACACACTGAACTTGCTTTTGATTAAGGGAGTGAGGACAGGAAGATTAACAAAAAGTGAGATGTGCCCGGGCCCTCCTGCCAGGAGGTTTGTGGGGGTCACTATTTTACAGACAGAGACACTGAGACCCACGGAGGTTAGGTGGTTATCCCAAGACAGCAGCGGGGCCAGGGTCCCACCGCAGGCAGTCCTGCTGCAGGGCCTGTGGCTACTGTGCCAGGCACGGCGCTGGGACTGAGGGAGAGATGCAGTGACGAGCAAAAGCAGATCTGCGTCCTGCCATCCAGGTCATCACCGGCTCCTGGAGGGGAGATGTCAATCAAACAGTCACAGTGAAGATAAGGGCGCTGGGGGCAAGACTCGCGGCTAGGAGAAGCCACTGCAAGGCGCCTACTCGGGGCTCCGTGTGGGGCAGGGTTTCCTAGGGAAGTCGCACGCACGCTAAGGTTGGAAGGACAAGCAGGACATGTCCAGGTAAAGTCAGGGGGTTGGAATAGAAATAGGGCTGCTAAGACACCCGGTTAAATTTGAATTTCAGATGCATGACAAATAATGTTTCGCATAACTATTATGTTGCATGAGACACGCTTATCCTAAAACATTACTCGTTGTCTATCTGATATTCAAATTAACTGCACCTCCTCCTGTTTTTGTTTGGTGGTTAGTTTTATTTACTAATAGTCTGAGTATCTGGCATCCGGAGGTGGGAAGGGCATCCAGGACAGAGGAAGCAGCATATGCAAAGTGATGGTTACAGGAAGAAGCTCGAGGTAAGTAAGAAAATGCAGGAAGACCAGTGCGATGGGCACACAAGGCCTCAGTTTCCTTGTCTGTGAAATGGGAGCGGTAATAGCACCTATCTCATAGGACTGTGTATGTGTGAAGTGTTTAGCATACAGCCGGTGCATAGTCAGTGCTCGATACAGGTTAGACGCCATCATGCCTTCTCTTTCTCCACCATCATCTTCCCCTCTCTTTTTCTACAGCCTCCAACCAGTTCTAGATCCTTCCAGACCCTCGCAATTGCCTCCTAACTGCCTGCATTTAGGAAAAGAGTGGTCAGACTCTCATCAACATTCTGAACAAAGAAGCCCTTGGGAGTTGAAGATCTTGTCTGGTGTCAAATTAAGCTATTGAACATCTCCATGCTAGTATAAACATTTTATATACTATTGATAAAATAACCAGCATGCTTACTGGAAGACAAGGACTCAGGAGCGAGAACGGCTGCCACAGAGAAGCCACATGTTGCTAGAGTACGACGTCTATTACTGCGGCAGGGGCCCAAGGCAGACTCCCACTTCTCCCTTCGCTGTGCAGGCCGGCCCGGCGGCCCTTCGGCACCCGGGACCCAAGCTTCTCCAGCCTGCTGTCCTGCCACCTCTGCGATGTCCTTTTACAGTCCGCCTCTGACAATTCCGCCATCCGAGACCTCTGCAGGTCTATTGCCACCGCCTGTTATTTCTGCTAGTTACTCCTTATGGGTCCTTGTTTGCTTGTTTGTGTGAGTTAAACGAATGAATAAGGAGCCACCTGCAACGAGTTTGTATTCCAGCCAGCAGGAAGGGAAGAAATGGCTGGAGAGGCAACAACCTCTCCCTGTAAGGGCACAACTCAGAGCTCACACCCTTTGGCCAAAACTGTGACAGAGAGCCACAGCCAGCTGTGAAAAATGCTGCAAAATGTACTCTTGGGGGATGGCCGCGTGCTCAGCCAAAACGTCAGGCTTCTATTACCATAGAAAGAGAGGAGAGAGGGCATCAGAATACACCAGCAGTCTGCCAGCAGCTGAGGCGCAACAGCCACTGAAAATAGACTCAGCTGACACATCCTCCCATCTGGGCTCTGTTCTGCTACAAGGAATGAGGATACAGGGGCCCTGGCACCAGGGGGACTGGAAAGACAGGGATGCTGGGAGTAGCAAAACATAGCAACAAATCTTAGGATAATTAGGACAAGCAGCTAAATGTGATGTTTAATGCCGGGCACAAAGAAAGAGCAAGTTTTCCACTCCAGTTGCTCATAAATTCAAAACAGCTTCAAGGAAGAAGAAACAGCTTAAAAAATTTCTGTGAGTAGAAATATGGTCACAGACTATATTAATAGATTGTATTATACATAATACAGATTACATTAGATATTGTCTATGTCTACATCTATCTATCTATTATACACACACACACACACACACACACACACATATATATACATATAGAGAGAGAGAGAGAGAGAGAGAGAGAGCGCTCAGCTTAGCTTAGCCCTGGAAGAACATCAGAGTCAGATTATGTCACATAACAAGGGACAAGAGTTGATGTTAATGAGAAAAGTTACTACATTGTACTTACGTATTTGTAGTTCTCTTAAAATTGGTCCTTATTTTATGTCTGTGTTTACGTCTGCCAATTACTGAGCAGTTGAATATTTGTGTTGCTCTCTAAATGAAAGCAGCCCCCTGTGTGAGCTCCCCTCTCATTCACTCCCTGGAGCTTTAGCGACGCCCGCTGCCCCCAGGCCCGGCTCCCGGCCAGGGCAGGGTGGGCTCCGGCTTCTCCCCCGGGTGCATGCGCACCACTGCTGGAAGGGTGGGACCACTGGACATGCCTGCCACTTCACAGCAGGACCACAGGGCCAAAGGCATTCTAGAACCTCCCTCCAGTGCGTATAAACAGTAAGGTGCTCCTGTAGAGGTGGGCTGGTGGAAAAAACACAGACTTCAGAGAAAGGCAGTCCTGGGTTCGAATTCTTGCTCGCCAGCTCCCCTGTGCATGGCCTTGGGTAAAGGAGCTTTTCCTGACACGCGAAGCTCTCACACGGCAGAGGGCAGCAGCTGGCATGGTGCGGAGATGAAGGCAACAGTCCTGGGGACAAGGTGGACCTGGCTGTATCTGGGCTCTGACTACTCTAGGGTGACCATCCTGGTTTGCTCAGAACTGAAGGTTTCCAGAGATGCAAAGACTTCAGCCTAAAACCAGGACAGCCCCAGGCCAACCAGGGCAGTTGGTCACCCTACTCCCAGGCCAACCAGGGCAGTTGGTCACCCTACTCCCAGGCCAACCAGGACAGTTGGTCACCCTACTCCCAGGCATGTGCTCCCTGGCAAGTCACTCGCCCTCTCTGAACCTCAATTGCTTTGCATACAAACATGGACATGGCAATGTCCACCTTGCAGGAGAGCTATAGGGAACAGAAAAAGTGCCCTTTGCAGAGTAGCCGTCATCATTATTAATATTACTAACTTCTCCCCTCACTGCCTGTGCTCCTATCTTACAATGGCCAATGCCCTAAATTTACCAGGAAGGTCTGCACAGCCCCTCCAGGCCACTATAGAGCAGCCAACATGAAGGGCTTTCTCCCTGGTGCATCGTTTCTGCAGGGAGGGGTCCGGGAAGCCCCCAGCTCCAGGGTCCCCACCTTTCCGGGCCTGAGTGAGCACAGACGAGGCCTTGGGTCAGTTATAAACCTTCCCTCCAGCCCAAGACCACGTGGCCTTTTCATGATGACCACTGCTTGGCTCTGAGGCTCTGAGACAGCCCCAAGCACTACCCTGTCCACCCTCACCCTGACTGCACTGAAGAGTCGTTGCTAAAATTAATTACCAAGGGGGCGAAGAAAAGGCCAGATACATGCTGGTGTTTCTTTGTCCAAGAAAGAAAACTTGCCATTCCTTCCAAGTAAAATTGCTTCACAGCCCAGTGATCTCATCTGGCCCCCAGGCCTCAGAGGGAGCTAAAATGCTCAGGGCACAGCCCAGTGCAGCGCTCAGAGAAGGTGTGAATTTGCAAGAGTGTGGAAGCTCCGTCCCCTTCCGGGCGCCCTCCCAAATGGCTGCCTCCCTCCCTCCCGTGGGCAGGCTGCCTGCAAATCTGAGACTTTGGTGGAGACCAAGAAGGTGGTACTAAAGGGAAAATGCCAGAGCTTTCTTTTTTAAAACATTTTTTCTTGAAGAAGGAAACACGTGGAAACTGACTCTGAGGGAAGCTTATCTGGAGCTAAACTCGTGCTGTGGTTCCCTCCTGAGGAAAGTCGTAGAGGAGGAGATGTCAGACTGGGCCCGTCTTTCGGAAGTTACCAGAACGTTGCCTCTGCCCTGGCTGAGGCCACCTGGGCCGTGACGAGGTAACTGCCACAGTCCCAGGAGTGACTCCAGGCATGGAAACAGTCTGTTATTGGGGTATCTTTGAGTAACTTAAAAAAATTAATCCGGAAGAGTCTCAGATATTCATAAGCATTTTGGCGTCTTGCCACCTTAGGAGCACGTAGACGCTTTCGTGAGCCCCCCTCCCTGTGGGTCTCTCAGTAGTGAGTGGACCAGAAAGACAACCCAAGCCCGTGCCCCAGCCAGTCACAGGCGAGTGGCCTGGGACCACCATGACAGTTCTGGCTCCACCAAGACCCCAGCCCCGCAGCTGGGCTAGACTCGGCCTCCCTTGCAGCCCATGGCCGCAGGAGAAAGATGACGCTGGAACAAACCAAAGGGTTGATTCGTGGGCCACCGTCCAGGCACTGTGCTAAGAACTGGTGGTGCCGCACGCTGCCCTCACAGCAGTGGCTGCCAGCACCTGCCCGTACCCCTCAGCCTGCCCTGGAGGTCCCGGCACACCTGAGCCCTCCTGCGTCTCTGCCTGAGGCGTCTCTGGTCACAGAGGGAGGGCGAGTTCTGGGGCTTTTACCCCCGGGGTCCTGGCCCCAGCGGCGACCTCGAGGCATGTGCACACGCGCCCTCCGGGGCCGAGCCCTGCTCGTCTGTCTGTCTGACGCCCCTTCCCGCCCTGTCTCTCCCCTCTCCTTCCCCGTGCTTCCCGGGTCGCCACCCAGCTGAATCCATCCTCTGCCTTGGGGGAACCTGACCTCATTACTCGGCAGCCTTAGTAATGTCCCCGTTTCACGGATGGGGTGGCCAGGTTTGGGGGCCTCCTCGACGGCAAAGCTGACAATGGCGGTGGAGCTGAAGGCAGGGCTGAGCCGTTCCTGCCTTCTTTCCACGTCGGGCCACGTCGGGACACGTCGGGACACGTCGGGACAACTCGCCCCACCTTAACTGCTCCTCCTTCTGGCAGCATGAATTGATGAGGGACTCACTGCAGCGTAGGGCTGCCGTTGTCACTGCTAGGTGGCTGTGACAAGGAAGTACCATGTCCCGCACATGACTCAACCAGCCCTCCCAGAGTATAACCTCCTTCCCGCCCCTTGTTTCCTCTGAGCCTCAGCCCACCCTGTGAGACGGGGGAGGGCCTCTCTCCTGCGATTCTGCCCACGGGACACAGGCCTTGGGAGGTCGCGTGACTTCCCAAAGGCTGCGCAGCTAGGAAGTGGCAGAACTGGAAGGAACTGGAGTGCCAGTCCCCGTCTATATCGTGATTGGCCTGAGGCTCCAGCCCACAGCTCTCTACGTGGCACTGGCGGGAGAGCCCGTAGCTATAGGAAATCAGTCCTGGAGGAAATTCTACCACCCGTTCCACAGTGATGAGTGACTTTCATAAACATCAGCTGGTTCTGGAGAAGGAGTCTCTTGTTTAGGGTCCTCCTGCAACCAGCTACATCAGAAGGACACAGCCCAGCCTCCAGGGAGCCAGGCCAGGTTGGATTCCATAGCATGCTTGAAAATTTGGGAGGCCCCAGCTGCTGGGGTGGCCAAGGAGACACAGGGGTAGAGACAGAGCCTTGGATGCCTCCTGAGCTGGCACCCTCGGCTGCATCCTTTGGGAAGAAGCTTACACCGAATCTGATGGGACCTCCCGTCACCAAAGGGGCTGTTAAGGCAGGAAATGGGATACACAGGCTTCCAGGAGCCGGCAGCGCCCTGGAAGTCAGCAGGTCCAAGGCTCTTACTCATGGAGCAGGGAAACCAGAGCCCAGAGAGGGCGAGTGACTCACCCAGGGTCCACCCCTCCATGGAACAGAGAGAGCCAGGGCTCAGCCGCATGAGTCCCGGCTCCCCCCCACTGCCTTTTCCCCACTCACCATTTTACATCTAGTAGGAAAATCGTTATTTCTCATGTTTGAGCCCATTCTGTCTTCATGGTGTCCCTGTGAAAATGGTAGAAAGGGACTATTGCTCTGTTTCCTAAGAGAGGAAACTGAAGCCGCAGTCACTTTGCTATAGTCACCGAGGGGCCATTAGCACCTGCTAGCCATGAAGGATCCTGGGACAACTGGAGGACAATGGAGAGGAGGGAACGAGGCTGGCCGGAGCAGGGGCCCCGCATCCACGCTGGCCTGGGCCGGAGGCTCCAGCTGTCTGACTCACAAGGATCTGTCTCCCCAGACAAACAGGCTGCTCAGCGGGAAGGCTCTTGGGGCTCAGCCTTCTGCCCACTTCTGTGAGTCTGATCTTTGGGCTATCTTTGACTAACTTAAAACAAGGAGTCCAGAAGGATCTCAGATGTTTGCACGCATTCAGGGGTCTCACCACCTCCCACACACCGGCCCCCTCACCCTGCACCTGCCCGCACACACACACGCAGCATGGAGCTCACGGAGAAAAGTGCCAAAAGATCTCATCAGCTAAAACAACACGGTCACTTTCTCAGGCCTCCTCCCAACCCCAGCTCTCATCTCCCACCGTGACGACCTACATAATAGACTGGAGCAGGAGGCCACAGTCAACGTCCTCTGACAGTCCAGGGTTTCCGGCCGGCGACTGAGCAGGGCTCGATTTGGGCCTTCTCAAAGCCCCGGGGAAAGCGAGGTCTGACAAGGTCTGGGTGAAAAATTCAGGGGGTGGAAGGTGGAAGATTGGCTCTCCTAGTAGCCAGGCCAGCGTCTCCCCACCTTTTGTTGGTCCATTTCGTCTTTGGAGCAGCCCGCCTGGTGGCCCTCTGCAGTGCGGGAGCTCACAGCCCGGGAGGAGGCCAGGGGCCCACACAGAGCCACAGGCCGGGGCTCTAGGGGGCACAGAGCAGGGTGCAGCCGAGGCTGCCTGGGAGGCAGGGGAGGCCAGGGAAGGCTTCACAGAGGAGGTGACGTGAGCTGAGGACTGTCGCTCAGGCGTGTGGATGGGCGACCACAGGCTCATCCTGCCGTCTCCCGCCGCAGAGGAAGAAGAGGTGCGGCCAGGCGGGGGAGGCAGGGAAGGATGCCGAAGGCCTGGAGAACAGTCAGCAGAGGCACGGGGCCTCGTGCTTGTCCTAGTACCAGAACCTGGGATGTCCTGGGACTCTAAAGCCTAGACTATTGGGGAAAGTTTGGTAAGAGAGGAACCACAAGAAGTTGGATGTCCTCAAACTGTGGCCAGTGTGAATGGGGTGGCCGAGGGGGAGGGCAGAGAAAGGAAAAAGCGACACAGGAGAGACTGAGGCGCCAAGGACAGCCAAGGTGTGCCGGGCAGCTCGGATGTGCCAGCACCTCTCTCGGCACTCTCCACGCACGCTCTCACCCAGGCCTCCCGGGACCCGATGGCGGGACACTGGGGCTTGGAGAAGCCTGGGAGCGCACCGGGATCTCGCAGCTGGGAGCTGGCGTCCCAGAGTCTGCCACCTGGAGAGGGACCCAGCGCCCTGCAGGCCCTCACCTCCGCCGACCCTTCAGCCCACTTCAGCCTGGCCCTGAACGAACACATTCCTCACTTGCTTCCCCAACTCATCAGCATCTGACACAGCAGCGGCCGAGAAAGGCCCAGAGGATCTGCTGTGCTCTGCTGGTGACGCCAGCTTCTTAATGTCACCCAGCTGTGCAGAGAGAGGTTGGCCGGGGACCTGGCCTGGGCAGCCGAGTCACCATGATTCAGATGGGCTGGACAGGAGCAAGTGAGTCACGGGCCTGCAGCAGCCAAGCAGGCTGGGCCGTGGGCTGCACGCGGGCACGGGAGCGCGCTGTCAGGAAGCTGCTGCGCCAGGCACCCGCTGCCTGTGACGTCGCTCCCACTTGCTTGGGCACTGGGCCTTTCTGCCTCTGAGAGCTTCCCACCCGGGGTGTGCTGAGCGTGTCGTCTCTGGACAGCTCCGAGCGGCAGCCGGCAGGCACAACCGTGTGAATTCAAGGTTGCTCCCGAGGAAGTGAAGTTGGGCAAAGCTGCCCTTGGATCCCAAAGGTCGTTCATTCCCCGAGAACTCTCACCAGGGCCTGGCCACCACAGCCATCCCCCCTTATGTGATGGGTGACAGATAACCCCCAAGGCACTCAGCTGAAGGGGTGCGTCTGAGCCCCACCCACCAGCCCACACCCCCGCAGCCTTCCCTTTGCCCGCACCAGCTCGCCACCCTGGGACGCTGCCCACTCCACTCAGAGTGGGCCCCCTCAGTCCCCGTGTCTTCCTGCACACAGGGAAACAGGTGGGGAGGCCCCAGGGGAGAAAAGGGAAAATAATCCCAGTCCAGACGTCAGACCCAAGACGGCCCCTGCTGGGCCCCAAAGAGCCGCTGTGGAGATCCGTGCTCCAGGGCATGGACCTGACCCGGGGCTGTGTCGCCTGCTGGGCACAGAGACCCAGGGAAGCCCAGGGTGGGGTCAGAGGGGGCACTGAGGGTCCAGAACACCTGAGAACAGAGAAGCTGATGCTTCGCTAAGTCTCAAGGGGCAAGAGGAGTTTGCTGTACCGGGGTGGGGTGCGGGCAGGGCATATGCAGAGGCAGTGGGCTGGGGCAGCAGCCGGGAGGGCTCTGTTGTGCAGGTGAGGACAGGGGCATCTAGATTCCACGACGGGCAGGGGTGGTGGCCCTAGGCACAGGGCACTGGCCCTTGCACAGTCTCAGCAGCAACGCACAAGGGACTTCTGCAGCACCGGCCGCCAAGGCAGGAGGAAGGCACACTAGGTGGTGGGCCCAAGCGGGGAGGTGTGACCCGCTGCAGACACAGATCCCAGTAGCACCTGGAGAGGCCCTTCGCGCGGTCCCCGCCTCTCTTCTCCCTGTCTCTGTTCGCAGGGGTGCATGTGGGGTCTCCTGGGTGCTGGGCCCAAGGGTGACTCATGACCCAGACAGGCCGACCACACCCTTCCCTCCGCAGGATTTACCAGACAGGAGCAAGAGACAGAGACCCTTTCGAGTCTCAGAGCTCCGGGGCTGTGTCTCCCCAGTTAACTGTAGTAGAAGAAAACAGCCATGGTGTGCAAAGAAAATCAGATGAGCAGGTGGAGAGAGACGCCCCGCGTTTCCCGCTGTGCTGTGCCAGCAGCCCCGCTCCGCTCGCCCACAGGCGAGGACTCGAGCCAGCAGATGTTCCTCTTGCACCTACGCTGGCTTGGCTTCTGGAACCCGCAACCAAAGATACGATCTAACACACAACAGTCAGCCACGATCCAGTCCTCAAGGGATGTGACATCGTTGGCCTACCCAGGCACAACCCCAGCACAGCACAGACCTCACGTGTTTGTCGTTTCCTCTGCCCTTCTCAGGCCCTAGAGAGACGCTGAGCAGGCAGAGCTGGCCCACTGGAGGTCCAGGGAAGCATTTGTTAACAAATCTGGGTTCTGTGGCCCACGTCGACCCAGTGTAGCAGGGGGCAGTGCCCGAGCGTCACGGTTCAGTTTGGAGTAGGTGAGCGGCCGGAGGGTGCGGTGTGGCTGACAGCTGAGTGGAGATGGCACCTGGGGGGACAGGTGAGGACAGGACAGGTGAGGGGCAGGGACCCACCCTGCAGGAGCCAAACAGCATTAGGCATTCCTTCATATCACAGATATTTGGGGGCACCTGTGATACGCCATAGGCACTGTCCTAGGAGCAGCGGACACAGTGCTGAGCCAGCCAGGTTCGGTCCCTGCCCTGCAAAGTCTGCGTTAGGTAGAGGGGCAGGCCATGCAAAACAGGCAAGTCTGCCATCATGTCATGAAGTGACAAGGGCTCGGAGGACAAAAGGAGCTGCATGGGACGCGGGTGTTTGATGGCGGCCCAGGGCAGACCCCTCAGTGGCCTGACTGTCCAGGGACCCCAGAACCTGCCATATGGAAAAAGCCCCATCTCCCTGCCCTCTCCCTGCACGAGTGTGCACGACAGACTCAGCCGGTGTTCCCCCTTGAACCTGGAAATGAGGAAAGGGCGAGTTTCTGGAGCCGAGCGGGAAAATCCAAGCCTTGGACAAGGAACGCAGGAAGATCCTGGAACAAAGTGGGAGGCGGTGCCAGAACAGGCAGAAGATTCCAGACTGGAGCTCGAATAATGGACGGCTGGGTTGACAGGGTAGGCTGAGGATGGGTAGTGCCCAGCGTCCCCCTCGAGGGCCGGCAGGGGAGGCGGCATCGGGAAGCACCCAAGTGTGAGCTGAGCTTCTCTGGGCGTCTGGGTGCAGCCCCCTCTGTCCCTGTCCTTCAGCCAGTCCAGCCAATCTGGGGACATCTAAAACCTGAAATTGGTGACCCTTCCCCACAACTGGTGGGCCCAGTGATGGGGAGACACCTGCCGTGAAATCCTGGCAGGACACCCAACCCACGGGAGCCAAACCCAGCTCAGCCCCAGACCCCGCTGCCAGCCCCTTGGCAAATCACTGCCGAGCCCTCCTCCTTGGTCAGTTCTTGCCCTGGTGGGGCTGCCCCGGAGCTCAGAGGGACACTGGCTATAGGAGTCCTTTGAGGGATGTAATAGCAGGACCAAGGGGAGGGATCATCGTTGCTAAACACGGGGCCCAGGGGCTGCCCGGCTTTCTCCTCCACGGCCCGCCTGGGAGCCGCTGACCCTGAAATGAAACCTGAGTCTCTGATGGGGACTCAGAGAAGGGTGGGATCTGCAGGGGTCTGTGTTCCCCTGTCACAGGCCAAACAGGCCCAGATCTGGTTGGGATCTGGGGTATCACTGCAGTATGCAATGTCCCCATGAAAGGGCAGCGTGTCCCTTGAGGGAACACCCCCCAGGGCTGCAGGGACCTGTGGCGAGAGGACCCACATGCCAGTCCTGACTCTGGGGACCCTGGCACAGTCACTTCTCCCTGGTTCTGCCTTCCCACCTTTTCTCAGAACACATGTCAAACTCCAAAGGATGACGAGGGTTTGGCTGTGAGGCGACCAGAGCACAGTGGTCTGGTGTCAACAGGCCGGCACTGGGCCTCTCTGTGCCAGGCAGAACACAGGCCCTGCGGAACAAGAGCCTCCCACTTTCTCAAAAGAAACCAGAAATGCAGATTTTTATGTGATGGCTCCAACTTTCCAATGTGGACAACGAAGCCTCTTTTTTCCTAGAAAACACCAAGCAGCCATATCTTTTGGGGGCTATCCCAGAGGCTGTGTCACTCAGGGCCCATGGACCCTGCCTTCCAGCGGGGTGGGAGGGGGGAGCGAGGAAGACAGAGAGGGAGGGACTTCTGACGGCCAGCTTGCAAACTCAAATGCTCCTGGGGCCGTCCCCTGCTGCAGCGCTCCCTGGCCTCCAGTACCTGCAGGCCCAAAGGAGGTGGTGGCTTCTTCTGCCAGGAAGTTCTCCATCCCTTCCTGGTTTCCTTCACCCTGTCCACAGCTCTGTAAATAGTACCTTCCTTAAAATTTGCCTCCATGGGCCTCTTGGGTGAGATTTTGTTGCCTTGGGAACCCTGGCTACATTCAATGTTGTATTTGTTACAAAGTCTTGCAGGTGCCGGAGGAGGGAGAGAATGGTCTGGATGCAAATCCCGGCTCTTCCCCCTGCCATGTCCCATAGTCTTGCTCTGCCTCAGTGCCCTCACCTGTAACTCAGAGGGCTGATGGACGGGGTTATGCAGGATAAAGTCACCAGCACCCAGCCAGGGAGGCTGAGCAAACTGGCTTGCTTCCAAGGCCGAATTCAAACAACAGGAGCATTTGTAAAACAATGGCATTTTCTGGACATGAATGGCCAGCCATCTTCAGACAGTGCGACTGCCCATTTCCGAGCAAGGCCTTGGCCTCCGTGCCCCTCTTTCTGTTCCACCTGCACCCCCCTCCCATGGAGATCCCTCTGTTTGACGGGCAGGCTTGAGAGGCTGAGAGGCGGAAGGATGGGAGAGGAGCACAGGATTGGTTTTCTGGAGGCCCAGGGTCAAATCCCAGCCTGGCCACTCTCTGTGTTTGTGGACAAGTCTCTGTCCCTCTCTGGGCTGTGTCCACATCTGCACAAGAGGAGCTCACCCTGGAGTCCCCAGCATCCCATTCCAGGGGTCCGTGGTGAGTCCTACCTCTGCAAACCAAACAAACTTTCTTCTGCATACTCTGTGTGACACTTATCTTAATTAAGCATAAAAATTAGGAAATTCCAAGCTAAGCTTTCCTGAATTGTGTGGGTAGAAGAAATGTTTAAATCTCCCTTTTTGGCTGAGTCTTTGCAAGACAAGCGTTTCCAAATGTTTGGCCCAGTCCATCCCCCGGCACCCCGCCATGGCCTGTCCTCGGGAGGAAGGCTCCAAAGATAAGCAAGAGGGCCGGGCCTGGGCCAATTGGGGAGCTGCATGGCTGACCACAGATGACCCATTGGCTGGGTCTACCCAACACCTGGATGACTGACTGTTATTCTGGACATCCTTTGTGCCAGATGTGTCTGGCAGCCGCCCACAGTCAATCAGGAGGTTTGGGTTTGGAAAACCAGAGAGCTGCAAACAAAGGCAAGGGTGAGAAGTGTGAGGCCTGGTTAGAAAATATTGAAATGCATCCTGGTTGCATCCAGAGAAAAGAACATGCTGTTCCGTGGGTTCCCAGGGACTAGGGGGAAGTGGGAAAGTCGGCCCGGGTATCCAACTGGACAGGTCGTGGCCGCCATTTTGTAAGGTGAGGAAAGCCTTCGGCTCTTGCCTTCCCCAGACCTGTTCACCTGGGACGGTGCAGGGCAAGACCATGGCTTTGGAATCAAAATGACCCGAGTTTGGAACCCGGGTTTGCTGCTCATTAGTTGAATAAGTGGGACAAGTTATTTGGTCCTCTCGTCCCCACTGGAAACAGAGAGTATCACACTTACCTTGCAGGGTTGGCCTGAGGACTCAAACAGACCAGTCTGGGTGGCGACATAAGTGGACAGGTGAGCACATGCCTGGCAACAGGAGACTGAACTCCAGGGACCACCCCCTGAGAGCGGCAGCAACTCAGCTGAGAAGGCGGCAAAGTACTGATAGGGCAGCGTCTAGAGACTTAGAGTCTGCCCATTCTTCTAAACACTCTAAGTTCTATTACCCTGAAAAGAGGGGTAGAGTCTGCCCATTCTTCTAAACACTCTAAGTTCTATTACCCTGAAAAGAGGGGTTACGATTTTCCGCGCTGGCGCGATGCCGCTGGCCTGCGTTCAGGGACGTGGTAAGAAACTGCCCACTGCGGTTACGGGCCGGTGTGGGTGAGGACGTTGCTCCTGTTTCACACAGTGTCATCTCTGAGGACCGCAGGGGAGGCTCTCTCAGCCTGAGTGCCGGAGATAGCTGTGTGGCTCTCAGCCCAGTGTGGGCTTCCAAGCAGCTGGCTTAGCGTTGCCTTGCAGACACTGGCCAGCACCGGCCTGACCCCAGGTCCCCTGGCGCTAGAGAGCTCAGCGCTGAACCTATGTCCCACCTCTGCCGAGTCTCCTGACCTCACTGTTCAAATTTTGTGGACCGATTTCAGTTGCCTTCAATTTTTCCCACCCTATTTTTTTTCTCAGCTTCGTTTTTTAATCAAGTTGGATTGTGAATATTTGTAAGTCACCTTGTATCTTCTGAGGACAAAGATGGAGATGGATTGTTACATGACAAATAGGGAGAAGGAGAAACCAACACGGAGTGTGTCACAGGTAGGTGGCACCTAGCGTGTGCTCAGACAAACACTGGTCCCTGTCTCTTAGTGTGGGCGGCTGTAGCAAAGTACTGCAGGCTGGCTGGCGTAGGGACAGCAAGCACTTGTTGCTCACAGCTCTAGAGGCTGCAAGGCCGAGATCAGGGCGTGGCAAGGCCAGGTTTCGGTAGGGCCCTCGTCTGAGCTGCAGACCGCCAGCTTCTCCTCGCAGCCTCACATGGTGGAAAGAGAGCTCGCTGGCTCTCGGGCCTCTTCCTTGAAGGGCATCGATCCCAAACCTGGGGCTTCACCTCCCAAAGGCCACACCTCGTAATACCATCACCTTGGGGGTTAGGATTTCAGCGTACGGATTTGAGGGGGCTGCAAACACTCAGCTCTAACACTGTCCTCTTCTGTACAATGCAGCCCCCTGACACTAGCAGCTGAGGCCTAGAAATAGTTTTTCTTCTGTAGACTGAGGACCTGGTTTGTCTTTAGGGGTGTCCTGCTCATGTCCATTGAATCATGGTTTCCTGGTGTCACCTGGTGTCACCCTGAGCCATTGTGGTGCATGTGGTGTTAGCTCTGACATTGTCCCAGTCCTGCCTCCCTTCTTTCGGTAACGTCTGGTCCATCGTAAAGCATCCATGAGCTTCTGTCGGGCCGCCTGTTCTCTGTCTGGCCTTACTCTGTACTGAGTGGGGGTGAGCGGGAGCTCCCCGGGGGAGAGAAGCTTTGCACCCACTAGAGGCTGGGCCTCACCGGGGTGTGAACCTCCTTTCTGTGGAGTCCTGGGGAGAGTGTAGCAGAATCTGCTATGCGATTCTGGGAGACTTATGTAAACTCCCAGCCTGTCTCCTCCTCCCCGCTGGAGGTGGGGAAGAGTCAGGGGTGTTGGGATGCACAGCAGAGGCACACTTTGGTAAATACTTATTGAGCACCTACTAGGTGCCGGGGCCCTGTGGACCCAGCAGTGAGCAAGACAGGCCCAGCTCTTGCCCTCATGCAGCTCACACACAAAGTGGGGGGACCGGCATTAAATCAACGTATAACCTAGAAAACCGACTGTGTGAGCGCAAGGCAGAGAACCAGAGTGGGCGGGAGAAATCGTGACTGTGGGGGGCGGTTTGGGGAAGAGAAGGTTCCGGGGGCGGGGGTGGGAGGTGGGGACTAGACAGAAGCGTGAAGACGAGGTCCAGGCTACGAAAAGAGAAGTCGCCGAGGAGGAGGAGCCCACAGCCAGGGCGAGGGGGGCCCGCTGGGCCGGACGTCAAGGTCCGCCGTGTTCTGTCCCCTTGAGAGGGGACAGCACAGTCAGGGGCCCGGTTTGGCTTGGAGAGTGGAAAACGTCAGTGACATCCTGCAGTGATCTGCAGCTGCACGCAGTGACGCGACCAGGAGACAGCTTCTTGGACACGCCGCCCTGCTCTGCTCCAAACAGAACTTCAGAAAACCTGCCTACTGTGCGCGGAGCCCACATCTTGCCCCATGCTGCCAGACAGCTGTCAGCCGGGACGGAACCAAAGGTTTCCACTACCCAAAACAGCCAGCCCCTTTCTCAAGTGGAGGAAAAAGCAAACAGTGATTTAAATCCAGAGGGGGATGGAGGCATGGGAAACCATTGTGTGACCACCTGGCCCTCGCGCCTTCACAGAAAGGGAAATGCACTTAGGTGGCGAAGTTTAAAAGCCTGGACATATTCCCATCTGCGACTCCAAAACACCAGAGCACAGTTCAAGAACATCATAAGCCACGATCGCAGGTATTTCCTCTGAGCAGAGGGAGAAGCAGGCATTTAAGATCAAGCGATGACACCTACATGAACACACAGACGTCCACGGTGAGGTCACTCTGGCGGAAGGTGCCGGGCCTAGCTTCTCTCTCTGGCTCTGCCACTTACCAGCTCTGTGGCCTTCACTTCTCTGGGAACAGTGAGACACACACACACACACAGGGCTGCTGTGTGGATTATCTGAGTCCAAACCATTTGAGAGTGCTTTGTAAACTGTAAAGTGCTGAGGTGGTGAAAGTGCTTTTAGGAGGCTAGGAACAGCTCTCCAGTCAAAGCACTTTTATTAGCCAAGCTCAATTCCTCTTTCAGCTTCTCTCTTATTTTCCTGCTCTTCATTTGACTAGTTTCACTTCATTTTAAGATTTCTGGGACAAAAATCAAAGGTGCCAATGAAGATGCTGCCTTTAAAAGACAAGAGGACCAAGTAATACTCACCGAAGATAAATGGTGACAGACGATAGATGCTGCAGCTGCCCAGACAGCCCCCCCTCAGGCGGGCCGCCCCCCTCCCCCGCTGCCCCCTTCTCTCGAGAACTGCCTCTGCCTTGTGGGATATATTGGAGGGGCTACGCCCTGTCCCAGCGCTGGCTGGGGTCTGCCTGTAGCCAATTTCTGACTAACTTGTATATACAAAGTTTTGTCCACCTTGTCTCAAAATGATACAGTCTGCAGCTCCCCACAGGATGGGGCTAAGGCCAGACTTCAGCTGAGCCCACCTCTTTGCCAAGCTGCCTCCCTGCCCTGGTCTCATCTGCAAGTGTTCCTCGGTGTCTCCATTGCACAAGTGTTCCCAGCTCGGGCCCTTGTCCCAGGGAGCCTAATCCTGGCACATTTGGGACCAGGAGCAGCCCTAGGACATAGACCCTAAGGACAGGAATCTGGAAGTGCATCCCTCGTCAGCCAGAGGGCAGCGAGGACCCCAGCACTGGTGGCAGGGGAGGTTCCCAGATGCCGTAGCAGTGCACTTGCTAAGAATTTCGCCTGTATTCACTGGGGCAATACGAGGTGAAGGGGGACTTCATTCGCCTGTGCAGTGTCTCTGAAGTTCGAGAGGTGCTGCGGGCTGAATGGTTGTACCTGTCCAGGCTCAGATGTCGAAGCCCTGATCCCCAGTGTGACGCTGTTGGTGGTGTGGAGGCTTTGGGAGATAGTTAGGGTTAGATGAGGTCAGGAGGACAGGGCCTTCGTGGTGGGATTAACACTCTCATAAAAAGAGACATGAGAGAGATAGTCTCTCTGCCATGTGAGGGTACAGCAAGAAGGCGTCCTGCAAACCAGGACGAGAGCCCTCACCAGGAGCCAAATCAGCAGGCACCTTGATCTTGGACTTCCTAGCCTCCATAACTGTGAAAAATAAATTTATGTTGTTTAAGCCACCCAGTCTATGGTATTTTTGTTACAGCAGGCTGAGCTATGACAAGAGGTAGAGAGAAACAGTAACTGTTAATATAAGGTCTGTGGAACTGGGTGGCTGTTTTTAAGCACCATGGATGAATGGGAGGGAGGAAGACCACAGGCTAAGATTGATCCATCACCAATTAAAAGCCAAGTGTGAGGATCAGAAGATCCCTTCGGCAGAGTTTCAGAGACTTTCGTCTCTGCAGCTGGAGGTCACAGAACCAGAGACCAGGCACAACTTAATTGGAAGGTGGCAGAACTTCAGGAAAGGTGGAATCCTCGCCCTAGATGGGCCTCCTATGCCTAAGTCAGGGCAGCGATAACAACAGAGCAGAATCTTGAGTCTTGGACCAAAAATACTGGAAAAGATGTAGCTGAGAACTTTGAAATGCCCTTGAGCCATCTGGCCCTGCAGAGGGACCAGCCCCCTTGTTGGAAGGACATGGAGGTCACTGCTTGAAGACTCTTCAGGGACCTCTGGTGACGTGGACGCCTGAGAGACAACACTTGTCCTCCTCAGAATCATCCTCACTTCCCCTTCGAGCCGTCAGACTAATAATTAGACTCAAATCTCAGCAAGACCCAACTAAAGAAGTGGTGAATCTTCTAAGGGAGGGAAGGGATATGTCCCCAAAAGTTTTCAGGACTGGCTAACTTACACCAGCAGGAAGTTGAGCATCTTCTGGGAGCCTTCCCTGGCGGCGCTGGACCAAGGAGGTGGGATCCAAGGCTGCGGAAGGAGTTTTATTGCTGTGGGGGCTCTCTTCCTTTTTACAGGACTCAATATCTTGGCAAGGGACGCAGGAGATGGTTCTAATAGGCTGTTTCTAGAAGCTCATAAAAAGTGATAGACCGATTATAGAAGTGGAGATGCCAGAACTGTGATTCCGGAAGGAGGGGTCAAGAAACTAAGAGAAGTGGGCATGAACACCCCCCGGCTGGCTGTGTTCTCCAGGTGTGTAAAAATGCTACTGATTTCTGTATGTTGATTTTGTATCCTGCAATTTTACTGAACTCATTTATCAGTTCTAACAGTTTTTTGGTGAAGTCTTCAGGTTTTTCTAAACATAAGATTATGTCATCTGCAAACAAGGCTAATATGACTTCTCCTTCAATTTGGATGCCCTTCATTTCTTTGACTTGCCTAATGGCTCTGGCCAGGACTTCCAGTACTATGTTGAATAAAAGTGGTGGAAATGAGTATCCTTGTCTTGTTTCAGATCTTAGAGGAAAGGCATTCAATTTTTCCCCGTTCAGTATGATGTTAGTTGTGGATTTGTCATAAATGGCCTTTATTATTTTGAAGTATACCTAGTTCAACGTCATAAAGGGATGTTGAATTTTATCAAATGCTTTCTCAGCATCTATTGAAATGACCATATGGGTTTTGTTCTTGGTTTTTTTAATGTGAGGTATCACTTTCATTGATTTGCATATGCTGAACCATCCTTACATCCCTGGTATGAATCCCACTTGATCATGGTGAATGATCTTTTTAGCGTATGGTTGAATTTGGTTTGCTAATATTTTGTCAAGGATTTTTTGCATCTCATCTGAGATATTGGCCTATGGTTTTCTTTTTTGTGTGTGTCTTTGTTTAGTTTTGGTATCAGGGTTATTCTAGTCTCATAGAATACATTGGAAAGTATTCCCTCCTCTTTAATTTTTTTTTTGAAGAGTTTGTGTAGAATTGGCATTATTTCTTCTTTAAATGCTTGTTAGAATTAATCAGTGAAGCCTTCAGGTTCTGGGTTTTTCTTTGATGGAAGACTTTTTTTTTTTTTTTTTTTTTGACAGAGTCTCACTCTGTTGCCCGGGGTAGAGTGCCATGGCGTCAGCCTAGCTCACAGCAACCTCAAACTCCTGGGCTTAAGTAATCCTTCTGCCTCAGCCTCCTGAGTAGCTGGGACTACAGGCATGAGCCACCATGCCCGGCTAATTTTTTTTTTCTATATATATTTTTAGCTGTCCAAATCATTTCTTTCTATTTTTAGTAGAGACGGGGTCTCACTCTTGCTCAGGCTGGTCTCAAATTCCTGACCTCGAGCAATCCTCCCGCCTCGGCCTCCCAGAGTGCTAGGATTACAGGTGTGAGCCACTGTGCCCGGCCGATGGGAGACTTTTTAATATGGCTTTGATCTCATTACTCATTACTGGTTTGTTGAGGTTTTCTATTTCTTCATGGTTTGATCTTGGTAGGTTGTGTGTGGCCAGGAATGTATCCATTTCTTCTAGGTTTTCCAATTTGTTGGCATATAATTGTTTGTAACAGTCTCTAATGGTTTTTTGTATTTCTGTGGTCTCAGTTGTCATGTCTACTTTCCTGTTTCTGATTTTATTTATTTAGGTCTTCTCTCCGTTATATTTAGTTAGCCTAGCTAAAGGTTTGTCAATTTTGTTTATCTTTTCAAAGAACCAACTTTGTAGTTCTTTTGATCTTCCATATTGTTTTTTTAGTCTCAATTTCATTTATTTCTGCTCTGATCTCTGTTACTTCTCTTCTTCTGCTAATTTTGGGTTTCATTCATTTCTGCTTTTCTAGTTTCTTGAAGTGTATCATTAAGTTGTTTATTTGAAGTCTTTCTACTTTTTTGATATAGAAATTCATTGCTATAAATTTCTTAGTACTGCTTTTTCTGTATCCCATAGATTTTGATATGTTGTATTTTCATTTTCATTGTTTCAAGAATTTTTAAATTTCCTTCTTAATTTCCTCATTGACTCATTGTTGCTCAGGACCATGTTGTTTAATTTCCATGTATTTGCATATTTCTGAGGTTCCTCTTATGATTGATTTCTAATTTTATTCCATTGTGGTCAGAAAAAAATACTTGATATGATTTCTACTTCTTTGAATTTGTTGAGACTTGTTTTGTGGCCCAAGATATGGTCTATTCTGGAGACTGTTCCATGTGCTGATGTAAAAAAATGTGCATTCGGTAACAGTTGGGTGAAATTTTCTGTAAATGTCAGTTAGGTCTGTTTGTGGAACAGGATAGGTAACCCAGATATAAAACCATGGATTTATAGCAACTCATTCGACAAAGGTGCCAAGAACATACAATGGGGAAAAGACAGTCTCTCCAATAAATGGTGCTGGGAAAACTGGATATCCATATGCAGAAGAATGAAACTTAGACCCCAATCTCTCACCATATGCAAAAAATCAAGTCAAAGTGGATTAAGGACTTAAACCTAAAACCTGAAACTACTAGAAGAAAACATTGGAGAAACACTCCAGGAGATTGATCTGGGCAAAAATTTTTCCTATAAGACCTCAAAAGAACATGCAGTCAAAGCAAAAATAGACAAATGGGGTTATATCAAGCTAAAAAGATTCTTCACAGCAAAGGAAATAATCAACTAAATGTAGAGACAACTCACAGAATGAGAGAAAATATTTGCAAACCATCCATCTGACAATGGATTAATAACCAGAATATATAAGGAGCTCAAACAACTCACTATCAAAAAAACAAATAATCCAGTTAGAAATGGGCAAAAGATCTGAAGAGACATTTCTCAAAAGAAGACATAAGATGGCCAACCGGTATAAAAAAAATGCTTAGCACTACTAATCATCAGAGAAATGCAAATAAGAACCACAATGAAATATCATCTTGGCCCAGTTAAAATGGCTTTTATTAAAAAGACAGGGAATCATAGATGCTGGCAAGGATGTGGAGGAAGAAGAACATTTGTACACTGTTTGTGAAATGTAAATTAGTACAGCCACTATGAAAAACTTTATGGAGGTTCCTCAAAAAACTAAAAATAGAACTACCATGTGATCCAGCAATTCCACTTCTGGGTATGTATTCAAAAGAAAGAAAATCAATAAATCAAAGAGATATCAGCACTTCCGTGTTTATTGGAGCACTATTCTCAACAGCAAAAATATGTAATCAACATAAGTGCCCATTAACGGATGAATGGATAAAGAAAATGTGGCACATATACACCGTGGAATATTATTCAGCCATAAAAAAGAATGAGATCCTGTCATTTGTAGCAACATAGAAGGAACTGGAGGTCATTATGTTAACTGATAATCCAAGCACAGAAAGACAAATATTGCATGTTCTCATTCACACGTGGGAGCTTAAAAAATGGGTCTCATGAAGCTAGAAAGTAGATTGGTGGTTACCAGAGACTGGAAAGGGCAGGGGAGAAAGAGGAGTGAAGAGAGGTTGATTTATGAGTACAAATATACAATTTGATAGCAGAAATAAGACCTAGTGTTTGATAGATCAGTAGGGTGACTATAGTTTACAATAATCTATTACATATTTCCAAATAGCTAGAAGAAAATAATTTGGATGTTTCTAGCATAAAGCAAAGACAAATATTTAAGGTAACAGGTATCCCGATTATACTGATTTAGTCTTTGCAAATATGAATGTATTAAATTACGTACCCCCAAAATATGTACATCTGTATGTATCAATTTAAAAACTTTAAAAAAATAAATGAGAAGACATCTGATGCCAGCAGCCCCAATGGAAAGTCATAATCCCTTGCCCATTTTTAAGAATGAATTCTCTAGAATATACTGATTAAAAAGAGCCCAGTTCCCATGAGGAAAGACCATGGAACACTGGAGGGCAAATAAAAATGATTCCCTGAGATCTTCCCCAAAAGAGCCTCTGGACTTTTTTTTTTTTTTTTTTTTTCCTTTTTTGGCTAATTATATACCAGGGAAAGGAAATGAGAACTATTGGATACCTGGTCCAAGTTGACACCGAAAAGTAACTATTGTTACTACATTCTAGGAAAATCCTTGAAACAGTGCCTGCTCTCGGCCAAGATAGTAAATCAAAATCAATTTCACATACATGGAGATTAGTACCAACCTAAAAGACTTAAAGAATAAACAGATGGTTGTCCCTATCACATCCCCATTTATTTCACCAGCCTGGCCTCTGCATGGATCATGGCAGACAACAGTGAATTGCCACAAATTTAATAAATTTGGGGCCATTTGAATGGCCCCACTTGCAGCTGCTCTGCCAGACAATGTATCTTTACTAGAGCAGATTTAGCAGAGCGTCTGATGTGTGCTGTGTGGCTATTGATGTGCAGAATACTTTGTTGTTTGTATGCATCAGGGAAAGGAATCAGAAACAGCATGCGTTCGCACGGGGTGTGCAACAGTATGCATGGGCAGCTTTTCCACGCGGAGGTTCATTCTCCCACTGACTGTCACAACACTGGCTAAAGAAACCTGGACCACCCGGACACATCTCAGAACATCACACTAGCCCCCATATTGATAACATCATGTTCAATGGACCGGATTCCTTGTTAACATGCATGAGCTCCAAAGGGTGGGAACTGCCGTACAGGTGAAGTTTTGAGAAAAGGTTCAGTGGTCTAGGGTATGCTGGGACATCCCCTCAAAGTAAAGGACAAGTTGTTGTATTTCCATGTGGCACCTTTTCCTAATTTACATGAAGGCACATTTGAACTCAGGTAGCCGTATGTGCCCACCTCCCCAAGCCCCACTGCACGGCAGCCACGTGATGTGATAAAGACTGAGCCAAGTGAAGAATTCCCACCACCTCCCAGCCACACTTACTGGTTGTAGGTGGCCAAGTGACCCGAGTTAGTCCAATCATGATAAGGCTTGGGGCTCCTGCCTGGTGGCTAAGGGAAGAGTAGCCTTTTCTCTCCTCTGGCTGTGGGGGGGAAAGCACATAGCTCCGGGAGCCCCTAGCAGCCCCCTGGCTTCCCTGGAGGAAGCTACCCTGAGGACAAGCCCGACAAGAGACACCCAGAGACTGGCAGAGCCAAGGGAATCACAAAGAAACCAAACTTCCATCTGATGGAATGTGAACTCTGGACTGAATGACCCTGAAGTCATCTCTCCCTCTGAGCTTTCCCAGTGATTGAGCCAATACATGCTATACTTTCAGGCTAACTCACGGTGAGCTTTCCGATGTTTGCAACCTATTGAGTTTTAATTTCTACAAGACCTTGTCAGCACCAAGTTGTCACCAAGAAAAGCACAAATCTGACTCCAATCCGTCGACCAGCAATGTCAACCTCTTCTAAAGGACATTCTGAAGGAGAGTAAAGGGGAGATTGCTGCACAAACAGAATAAGGTACGCTCTTTGCTCATCTGTCTCCAAAGTCCAGTGACAATTGCCATTCTCTCCTCCTCTCTCTCCTCCCCTTCCCAGTCCCCCAGCCACCAATCAGCCCTCCTCGCCCCCTCCTTTCCTCGTCCCCTCCACCCCTCCCCTGGTCAGCTGAGCAAGCAGGAACGAGTGAAAACCCTACGTGGGGCAGACAGGAGGGTGTGAACGCCTGGATGTGAGGTTTCTTCTTGGTCTGAGCCCTGCTCTGGGTACAAAAGATCCTTATCGGGTCAAGAGCACCTTTTCTATTTATTTATTTATTTATTTATTTTTGAGACAGAGTCTCACTCTGTTGCCCGGGCTAGAGTGAGTGCCGTGGCGTCAGTCTAGCTCACAGCAACCTCAAACTCCTGGACTCAAGCGATCCTACTGCCTCAGCCTCCCGAGTAGCTGGGACTACAGGCATGCGCCACCATGCCCGGCTAATTTTTTGTATATATATATTTTAGTTGTCCATATAATTTCTTTCTATTTTTAGTAGAGATGGGGTCTCACTCTTGCTCAGGCTGGTCTCGAACTCCTGAGCTCAAATGATCCGCCCACCTCGGCCTCCCAGAGTGCTAGGATTACAGGCGTGAGCCACCACGCCCGGCCAAGAGCACCTTTTCAAAACTCACCACTTACTTTAGGAAAAAGCGTGAAAATCCTTATCAAGATGAAAGGTAAGTGTTGGCAAGGATGTGCAGGAAAAAAAACCATGTACACTGTTGGCAGGAAGGTAAATTATCACAGCCATTATGAGAAACCGTAAGGAGGTTCCTCAAAAGACTAAAAACAGAATTATCGTATGATCCAGCCATCCCACTACTGGGTATGTGTCCAGAGGAAACGAAATTGGTGTGGCCTCCCACCATTTACTGCAGCTCTAGTCATGGGAGCCAAGGTATGGAAGGGACCTAAGGGTCTAAAAAGTAATCACTGGATAAAGAAAACGCGGCAGAGGTACTCAATGGAAGACCATTCAGCCTTCGAAAAAAAGGAGATCCTGTCATTTGTGACAACGTGGATGAACCTGGAGGACATTATGCTAACGTGAAATAAGCCAGACACAGAAGGACAAATACCGCCTGGTCTCATTGATACGTCAGATCTAAAAACGTTAAACTCACAGAAGTAGAGAGTAGAACCACGGCTATCAGAGGCCGGGGGCAGGGGATGGAGAAGAGGGAGATGTTGGTCAAAAAAGTACAAAGTTTCAATTAGGTGGGAGGAACAGTTTCAGTCTCTATGCGCAGCAAATTACTACAGTTAGTAATAATGTATTGTATATTTCGTAATTGCTAAAAGAGTAGATTTTAAACTTTCTCACCATAAAAAATGATAAATAGGTGAGGTGCCGAATATGTTAATTAGCTTGATTTACTCTTTCTACGATATATACGCGTATTAAAATGTCACATTGTACACCATAAATATATGTGATTATTATCTGTCAATTCAATAAATACTTTTCTAAATTGAAAAAAGAAACAAAAAGGGTGAAGAGGAAATAACTCTTCTTTGATCTTCGCCTGTCGTGGCCATCTGCAAGAATCTGGTCTTCAGCCATGCCGCCTGCTAAGCTCGAGGCAGAGATGAATGGCCATGTGCAGGAGCTCAAGGGTTCTGTGGCTCCAGACACCGAGAATCAGGTGACCACCACGATCCCCGGGGACGCAGAGGGCCGGTGCGCGGGCTCTGGAGGCGAGTGGCTTGGATTCAACCTGGCTCTGTCACTCCTTAGCTGTGTGACCCTGGGTAAGTGATACCATAAATCTGGACCTTAGCGTCCTTGCCTGTGAAGTCGGGACAATGATAATCCCCATCCTACTGACGCGAGTGTTCACAAGCTAATGCACCTAGACTGCTTGGAGCACAGTTCCTGGCACGCCGTGGGTCCTTGGGCCATGTTAACTGTGAGTCATAAAGTCTCTGGTCTGTGGCTTTTGGGTGGTGACTCGGCTGCTGGGTGGGGAACAAGGTGGCCCCACCAGCTAGTATTAAGAAGAGATCTGAAGCTGGTGTACGTTCTACCACTGTCCTAGTTTTGGTGGCCTCCAAAGCAGAGACTGAGGCAGGGCTGGGGGTTAGGCCGCTTGTTTGGGAGATATCACAGAGCAGGGAGGAGGCAGGAGGGGGTCAGGCCTCAGGAGACCTCCGGAGACGCCGGCAGAGGCCTCTAGACTGTACTGAACCGTGGCCCCCACTGCAAAATTCACGTCCACCCAGAGCCTCAGAATATGAACTTACTTGGCAGTAGGGTCTTTGTAGATGTAATTAAAGATGAAGTCGCACTGCATTGGGGTGGGCCCTAGATCCAATGACTACTGTCCTTGCGGGAAGGCCACGTGAGAGCACAGAGAGAAGAAAGCCGTGTGGTGACAGAGGCGGAGATCGGAGTGACACATCCACAGCCACGAAGTAGCAAGGCCCCTGATGTGGCTGTGGGGATCACCACCCTCCAAGCCTCCTGCAGGCCCCCTCTGCCAGGAGCAGCAGCCCCTTCCTCTGCAGACTGTCCTTCCCCTCCTCCAGGGGTCCCCACGGGCTCGAATCCTGGTCCCCATCCCCCTGGCCAAAGGGCAGGGCCCTGAGGTAAACATGGGACCCAAGCTTAGCCAGTTAGAGTCCTTGCCTGAGACTTCATATGGAGTCACCTCAAGAGAAAATCTCTCTCTTTGCTTTCTGCCCAGTTCAGCCAGAGCTGGCAGTGGCCTCCGGCTCTGCTCTTCCCTCCTGCCTGGGGGAGGCTCAGCAACACAGGGAGAGAAAAGGGCCAGGGCATAGAGCAGTGGTCCCCCACTTTTTTGGCGCCAGTATCATGGATGACAATCTTTCCATGGATGGTGCAGGGGAGGCGGAGCTCAGGCAGTGATGCGAGCGATGGGGAGCGGCTATAAATACAGATGAAGCTTCACTTGCTCACCGCTCACCTCCTGCCCCCACCGAGCAGCCCAACAATTTTTCCGTGGACAGGGGCGGGGGGGAGGAGGGTGGGAGAATGGAGCTCAGGCAGTGATGCATGACTCAGTTCCTAACAGGCCACGGACCAGGACCAGGCTGCAGCCCAGGGCTTGGGGACCGCAGGCCTAGAGAAATGCAGCAGAGAGAGAGATGTTGCCCAATCACGTCTGAGGTCAGCTCCACTCCTGTCATTCCCAGCCTCGTGTCGGCCCCTGTCTCATGTAAGCAGCTGGTGTTAGGTTTCAGACCCTTAAAACAGAAAATGTCCAGATGAATTTTTAAAATGTGGATGTAGTGGGTTGAACGGTGGTCTCCAAGAGGTATGTCCACCCAGAATCTCAGAATGTGAACTTATTTGGAACAGAGTCTTTGCAGATGTGATTAAGGAAAGCGCCTCGAGATGAGACCATGCTGGATTAGAGCGGGCTCTACAGCCAGTGACAAGTTCTCGTAAGAGACAGAAAAGGAGAAGACACATAGAGCGATACAGAGACAGGGGAGGCCACGTGGGATGGAGGCAGACACTGGGGTGACGCAGCCACAATCCAAGAACACCTGGCGCCACTAGGAGCCGGAAGAGGCAGGAAGGATCCTCCCCCAAAGCCGTCAGAGGGAGGGCAGCCCGCTGGCACCTTAATTTCAGGTGAAAGGGAGGATGGCAGAAGGAGGAAGGCTTTGGTGGGTTGGCCCACCGCCTCTGATGGCCCCCTGGGGCCCTCCCATCCCCCCCTCAGACCCTCTTGGCCTCACCTGTCTCTGGTCTCAGCCCGGGCTGTGGCAGGCAGGTCTGCACGGGCTCTGCCCGGCTCCCGGCAGCAGCGACCTCGGTCAACACGGCCCGGGACCCCGCAGGAAGCCTACCTGTGCCAGGCACATGCTCTTCCAGAAACGTGAGGAATTAACAGCAAATGGGCTCACCTTTAGCCAACAGGGTTGACAGCCATTGAAATTGCTCTGCTCTCTCTCACTTGAGTGATTGCTGTGAGATGATTCTCGTGGAACAACTGGAGGAGGTCAGGTAAGCAGTCACCTGCTGGGGCCAGTGCGTCCCTCCAGCCAACTGTGCGTGCTGCCCCGACACCTCACCCGGGACCACACCCCCCGGTCAAGCCCTCCCGCAGCAGCCTTCGTCGGGGGCTCTGCTTCCTGGGAATCCAGGCTCAGACAGGATCCGCCTGTGGTTCTAGAGCAGGGGCCATTCCATCCGTCCCTCACCGTGCTCACGCCATGCTCTCCACAGCCGAAAGCAGCGGATCCCGACGAGGCTGTTGTGACAGGCCACCTCGAATACTGTGACTTCAAAAGGAAGCAGTGTCCCTGCTGTAGAGTCTGGGTGGATGGTCGGGAAGCAGGGCAGCTTCATCTCATTCTCTGCTGTCACCACGACCCGTGTCAAATCCTGCTCCTGTCACAGTCCTGTTGGCAGGAAGATGGAATGAGGGGAGGGCTCCTTTTAAGGGCTCTGCTCTCACCCCTTCAACCAAAATTTGGTCACGTGGTCGCCCTTGCTGCAAGTAAAGTTAAGAAAAATGGTTTTAGCTGGATGCCCATGTCCCAGCCGTAAGTGGGGGGTTTCATGATCAAAGGGAACAAGGCAGGATGGACACTGGGAGACAAGAGCCTCCTCTGCTGCCCACCAAACCGCTTCCTGGCTTCTATAACTACAGACACCCTGCATTAAGAAACAGAGCAAGCACTTGATGGGAACACAGTGAGCATGAGCGACGTTGACAGAGGGCCTCCTGAGAGCCGACTCATTTGCACTCAGGACCAAGTGGAAGCCTCAGAGCAGTCCTGTGAGGCCGGTGCTCTATCATACCCATTTCACAGATGAGGAAACCAAGGCTCGGAATGCTAAGTAATTTTCTCAAGGCCAGGAAGTACCATAGTTGGAATGTGATCCAAAGCACAGTCTCCTGAGCCAATGTCCTTGATCCCTGCATCACACTGCCACCCTAGAGCCACAGAATTCCTGCTTCTACCTCTTACCCTCTCTGGGTCTCCATGGCAGACAGACCCTGGGGTGGCCCTGTGAGCTGATAGTCATACTCTCGTGTCCCCTCCCCTTGCATGTGGGCAGGGCCTATGATTTGTGACAGGGCATGCACAATTACATTAGAAAAGACTGTCACCTCTGCCTTGCTGGGTGTGAAGAAGCAAGCGGCCTGTTTTAAGCTGTCCAGCGAGAGGGCCGCGTGGCCGTGGACCGAGGGCAGCTCCAGCCTCCATCAGCCTGCAAGGAACTGCCAAACCCATGAGCACGGAAGGAGATCGTCTCCCCAGGCAAACCTCAGATGAGACCCCAGCCCCAGGCACTTCGACTGCAGCTTTGTGACACCCTGGAGCACAGGACCCAGCCACGCTGTGCCCAGACCCTGGACACACCGAACTTATAAGATAACAAACGTGAGTTTGTTTCAGCTGCTAGGTTTGTGGTGACACTGTATTGCAGTCATATGTTGCTAATACAGTCTCAGTTCCTCCTCTGAAAATGGGCAAAATCCATCACCTTTCAGATGTCTGCGCAGCAGGAAGCCCATCTCCTGTACCCGGATGCACTCATTTTCCACTGATGCTAAAACGGAATACCACAACCTTAGTGGTTTAAAACAACACCAGTTTATTCACTCGTAGTCTGGAGGTCAGAATTCTGAAATCAGTCTCACTGGGCTGGCGTCAAGGCATTAGCAGGGCTGGTTCCTCTGCAGGCTCCAGGGAAGAGTCTTTCTCTTGTCTCCGAAGCTTCCAGAGGCTGCCTGCTTCCCCCCGCCCGGGGAGCCTCCCTTCATCTTCAAAGCCAGAGTGTGGCACCTTCCATTCTCTGTTTTCGTCATCGCATCACTTTTCTGACTCTGACTCTTCCATCTCCATGTTGTAAAAACCCTTATGACTACACTGGCCCAGCCCAGAGTGTCCAGGTCAGTTAGCACATACTCTTCTAAGGTGCTAAGTTGGGGACATTGTTACACCGCAGGGGGAAGCTGACACTGTCTGAGCTAGGGTTCTCCAGAGAGACGGAAGCGAGAGGATTCTCGGAGATGGTTACGAGGGGGTTATTCTGGGAACCGGCTTCAGCACTTACACGGCCAGGACCACCCCTCCAGGGAAGCTGACAGTGTCACTTCCAGGAAATCTGGGACTCAAAAGGCTCAAGAATCAGGAGCTCTGATGTCCAAGGGCAGGAGAGGGTGGACGGTCCCGCTCCGGAAGAGAAAATGACTTTTGTTCCACCTGGGCCCTCGGGGATTGGCTGATGCCTGCCCACGCTGGTGAGAGCAGAGCTTCCTCGCTCAGCCAACTAGCCCGGTGCTAATCTCCCCCAGAAACACCCTCACAGACACACCCAGAAATGCTTCCCCAGCTGTCTGGGTATCCCTTAACCCAGTCAGTTGACACATGAAATTAACCATCACTCGATCTCAAGACCCTTAACTTAATCACACGTGCACATTCCCTTTGCATGTAAGGTGACATATTCACAAATTCTGGGGACTAGGACAGGGACATCTGTGGGGGATATTATTCAGCCTCTTACATCACAGTGCGTTAGGAACGCGACCAATGCTAGCTTAACAAGATTTTCATATGAGTTTGTTTATTTATCTGTTCTAGAGAACTTACTATATGCCTGGCGTAATTCTGGTCATTGCAAATAAATTTACAGTTTCTGCTCTCTAGGGGGTGAGAGAAGAAACATCTGAGCAGTTGCAAAGGAAAAATCGAAAGTTAATATATTAGTTTCCTGCTGCTCCTGGAACATATTGCTATGAACTGAGTGGCTTAAAACAACACAGATGTATGTCCTTACCATTCTGTAGGTCAGACGTCCGGGCACGGGTCTGAAATCAAGGAGCCAGTGGGCCGCTATGCTTCTCCCTGGGAAGCTTCCTCGCCTTTTCTGGCTTCTAAAGGCCACCTGCATTTCTTCCTCCTCCATCTTCAGAACCAGCAACTTTCAGCTAAAAGCTTCTCAGGCTGTCATCTGCCTGGTTTTCTCGCTCCTGCCTCCTCTGCCATTTACAAGGACACCTGTGATTATACCAGGCCACTGAGATAGCCCACGATGCTCTCCCCATCTCAAGGACAGCTGGTGGGCAAACTTCATTCCATCTTCCACCCTCACTTCCCGGGCCCTGAGCCTGATGCACTCCCAGGTCCTGGGGATGAGGATACAGACATCTTTGGGGGCCACTACTCTGCCTGCCATAGTAAGCCACGCCCAGTGCTAGCATTTTAAAAGTATCATCTTATTAAAAGTATCATCTCAAAAGTATCAACAACCAAATAAAGTAAGTACTATTATAATCTCTATTTTACAGGTGGGAAGATGGGGTAGAGTGGCTTATGTAATTTCCCGAAGCCACATCGCTGGAAGTAGTAGTGCTGGAAACCAGAAGGTGTGGGTCTGAAGCCCACTCGGTAGACACTGCACCATGGGCCTCATAGGCAATGCCTGCCCCGTGCCAGGACTGTGCTGTTTTAAAACTATAAGAAGCTGCCAATTTCCCTAATATAAAGAAACCCTTAATTTTCAAGTTTGCAACAAAGAATCTCCTTCAAGAGATGAAACAGGCCTTCGCAGTCCCAATTTCTATACTTCGTGGGCCCCATGCTACTAGCTGCTGCCGCCATGACACCTCTGTGGTCTGAGGGAGGTTGGGTGGAGTGGCGGTCTCCTTAGACACCCTTGCAAAGCTAGATTAAGGACCAACAGCTGAGCACATCCCTGAAACCAGCCTCTGAGAGGGACTAAATCATCCCTGGGATAATAAGATGAAGGGAATTATATCTAGCAAAACTTCCCTCAAGGGCAATATGGCTGGAAAGAATTCTGCAAAGGGCCCTGTGGGTTGAAAAATAAAACCCCCCAAAACAGCCTTGACAATCAACAGATGGTTGATCTGATCTAAGTAAGGAAGGCTCAATTAATTGCAGAAGTTTTGTTTTACTCTGTGAATGGTGCAAATTTGGGCCAGAGCGGAATTGCTCTGACAGCAAAGGAGATGTTGAAGCAGCCACTAGGGAGCCTGCTTCCCGACACCTGCCACCCTCCCCAGCATGATATGAAGTAAACATTTAGAGAACATTGGTTTGAAGGTACATTATCAGGGCTCCCACACATTTTCACTCTCTCTACAGACATCTTCCCTTTCACACCCTGTAGCACAATTGAGATGTGACTAAAAGTTTCTGTCAAGAATTTTTCCCTAGGCTTGGTGTGGTGGCTCACGCCTATAATCCTAACATTCTGGGAGGCTGAGGCAGGTGGCTTTCTTGAGGCCAAGAGTTCAAGACCAGCCTGAGCAAGAGTGAGACCCCATCTCTACAAAAAATAGAAAAATTAGTTGAATGTGGTGACTCGAGCCTGTAGTCCTAGCTACTCAGGAGGCTGAGGCAGGAGGATCACTTGAGCCCAGGAGTCTGAGGTTGCAGTGAGTTAGGCTGATACCTGGGTTTTGAGACAGGGTCTCACTCTGTCACCCAGGCTAGAGTGCCACGGCATCAGCCTAGCTCACAGCAACCTCAGACTCCTGGGCTCAAGCAATCCTCCTGCCTCAGCCTCCTGAGTAGCTGGGATTACAGGCATGTGCCACCATGCCCTGCTAATTTTTTTAATATACTTTTAGTTGTCCAGCTAATTTCTTTATATTTTTAGTAGAGACAGGATCTCACTCTTGCTCAGGCTGGTCTCCATCTCCTGACCTTGAGTGATTCATCCTCCTCGGCCTCCCAGAGTGCTAGGATTGCAGGTGTGAGCCACTGCGCCTGGCTGAGATTTTTTTTCTTAAAGGCCAAAAGATTTCAAAAGGGAAATAAATATGGAAACAAATGTAAATGACATCGTCTCAGCAGGCTACGCCTTCCTGGCTTCTGCCCTGCCCCATTCATCTCCTTAGCACCTACTGCTGGGAAGGCCACCCTGCCAGACACACCTGCGCCTGATGGACGCTAACCTGAAGAGGTGCGGGAGGCCCTTCTCCCGCAGCTCAGGGCCCACCCTCCGAGATTCAGCCTCCTAGCTAAGAACACAGCTCTGCTCCATTTGACTGACACCAGACGGGCCCTTTAGAGTGACTGGGCAGTGGGAGCCCAGCGGCCCCTACAGGAAACACAGTCTTCACCAAGCCCCTCGTTCATGGACGACATACACACACACACACACACACACACACACACGCACAGCCACACACGGACACATAGAACCCAGGGCCGCTGCTCACAGTGACTCAGTGAAGGAAGCACCGTTAGCACTTTTCACAGAGCAGGAAACTGAGGCTCAGGGGATGACGCAATTTCTCCAATGCACGCCGTAAGTAGCAAGGGCACCGTTGCGGGAAGCTTTTTCAGACTGCAGAAACCGCACTGCCTGCCTAAGATAAAGGGAAAAAATAAGTGTGCGCAACCATTGGGCCTCACTGGCCCACGCTCTTTGCCTGGCACCGCTTGATATTCAAATGCAGAGAATTTCCACGCTGGAGAACCAAAAGCCCAGAGATTTTCCCTAGAAGGCCTCGGAGCTTGATTTCTCACAAATGGCCCCAAGGATGGAAAAAGTCTCCCAGATTGGGACTGGCAGGAGAGCGGGGCCCATTTTGTCTTATTTTCTTCTCTCCTTTCCTGGCACTGGTAGGCTCAGCTTGTGCCAATGGAAAATTCCCAAGTGCCAAGCAGTTCTCAGATAATCTGCACGCAAAACAAAGCCGCAAAAATGCCTTTCAGCTAAAATGGCTCATGAGGGGTTAAGGCGGGGCTCCAGCCAAAACATATATTTTTTCAGATTCCTGACATCTTTTTCATGTTGATCAGGGGGTTTGTACCCAGCCTCAGCCTGTGACGGCTTCAGTCCGTCACTGAGACCAGCACTGGGTCATACTAGAGGGCCCCAAGCCCAGATAGTCTGACCTCTTCCAGGCCTGGGCTTGGAAATGCCCCGTGGGAAGGAACAGGACTGCGGGGAGGGCCAGGGAAGAGGGGTCCGTGCTGGCTCAGACTCGGGGAGGGCAGACAGACGGACAGAGGCGATTTGGAGAGAGTAAGAAAGGAAGGGTGGGGGAGAAGGAGAGAGACTGATTGGCAGAGGGTCCCTGTGTATACACTAAGAGACAGAGTCTCGTATATGGTGCTGGGAGATCAAGATCAAGGCACCAGCACGGCCGCGTTCTGGTCCCTCTTCCAGGGTGCAGAGGGCTGACTGCTCCTTGTGTCCTCACATGGTAGAAAGAGGACAAACCAGCTCCCTGGTCTCTTCCCATGAGGGCACTAATCCCTCTTTAGGTTCAGCCCTCATGACCTAATCACCTCCCAAAGGCTCCGCCTCCAAATACCACCACATTAGGGGTTAGATTTCAACCTGTGAATTTGGGCAGACACAAACACATGGCCCGTAGTACCACTTTAAATCTGTGTGACCTTTGCTGAGATATTTCACCCTCCCAGCCTTGGCTTTCTGGCTTTCTCCCTTGTCTGGGGCGGTGGGCGGGGCCCTGCAGCCAGTGGAGTGGTCCCGTGTCTGAGCCTGACGCACGCCTGGGGCTCAGCGTGAGCTGCTGCTTGCATGGTTTCTCTCCATCCTCAACGGCAAGGGACACCTTGCCCCCAGCCCTGCTCCCCGCGTGGGGCCCAGCATGCAGGAGGCACAAAGAGAATTTCTTTTGTGTTGAAGTTCATCTTCTTCTGTCTCACTCTTTATCCTGGGGCTCTATGGGCTGACCTATGAGGGATTTAGTCACATTGCATCAGCCCATGAATTAGCAAACACTTGCAGGCCTCAGAGAAATACACCCAAAGAAAATGGAAGCAAGAGTCTGGAGCCGACTGATAAACACCTAGCTCAGGTACGGATTCCAGCTCCACCACACGCTAGCTGCACCATGTCAGCAAGTCACCTGCCTTCCTGGGGCCTGTTTCTCAATCACAGGGCTGGGTCCCTAAGGACCCTTCCGCCCTGCCACTCCCAGAGGTCTCCCCGTTTCAAGAGCAGGCCAAGAGACTTCCTCCTCTCTTCTGGACATCCGGGGCCAATGCTGATTTCACAGCTGTGATTCTTTACTGGGACGGTGTCACCTGAGCCACTCACAGATGTGGTGCTTGAGCACCCATCTCAAGAGAGATGTGGCCCTGAGACGAGGGCCAGGTGGTTTCCACAGACGTGCTGCAAGGAAAGCCACAGGACCTGCAAGAAATGAGACAAGTCTGGAGTGGAAACATTGACCCACAGCTGCTGTCCTGGGTCACCAGAAGCCAGGCCACATGTCAACAGGGTCCCAGTTGGTCATGCATGGGCGAGTCCTAAGATGGTCTAAGCTGATGCTTTCTTTTAAAACTTTTCTCAGGGGTACATATTAGTTTCCCAAGACTGCTGTGACAAATTACCCACAAGCGTGGTGTCTTTAAACAACACGAATTTATTCTCTCATGATTCCAAAGGCCAGAACCCCCAAATCAAGGTGTTGGCAGGGCCACACTCCCTCCTAAGGCTCTAGGGACGGTTCCTTCCTTGTCTCTTCTAGCTCCTGGTGGCTGTGGCCTTCCTGCGCTTGTGACCACATCACTCCAATCTCTGCCTCCATGGTCACATTGCCTCCCCGTCCCCACCGTGTGTCTCCTATAAGGACACTTGTCATTAGATTTAGGGCCCACCCAGATAATTCAGGACTATCTCCTCATCTCAAGATCCTTAATCACACCTGCAAAGACCTTTATTCCAAATAAGCCCATTCACAGGTGACAGGGATTAGCACACGGACTTACCTTCAGAGGAGGCCACCATTCAACCCACTCCAGAGCATATTTGAACTTTTGACTATTTTTGTACTTTACGTGATGAAATTGGACTAGAATGCACTCTCCTGTGATGCCTCCATTTTTTAAGATGAGGAAACTAGGGTCCTAAAAGGAAACTTGACTTGGGCCCAGTCACATGGCTAAGGAGCTGTGGAGGTTTCAGATGACGCATGTGTCCCTCCACAGGGAATGGTCAAATACAATTTGGTACGTGTCATCGTGGAATAGTGTGCAGATGTTGGAAGGAATGAGGGTGATCTGCATGGGCTGATGTAGACTGACATCTAAAACCTATGGGTAAATTAGAAAAGGAAGCTGCGAAATACTATTTGCAGCCTGATTGTGTGACGTTATACTCATGCCTGTGTGTGTTTATGTGGACACAGGCCTTGGGGACTGCACGGTTCCAGGTCAGAGGGCAGGCTCCAGAGACAGATCTGGCCCTGCCCACTCCTCTCCACTCAGCAAAATACTGACTTGGAACAAATTACTTAGCCTTGCAAAGTTTCTCTTTCTTTACCTACAGTATGGGGAAAACATACTGCCTGGCTCCTGGGTTGTTACGAGACAGTGGCTGCAAAGTACCTGATCGACTGAGTGATGGACAGTCATTATTATCTCCATTGTCGTCAGTAGCTTTTATTATTTAAATGTTCCCAAAAAAAGGTCTCTACTTCCACATAAACATTGCAGAGTAAGTGAACACATTTATTTCCACTTCCTCCAAATAGTCCACTAAAATGACAGCAAAGGAATAACAAAAGGCATTAATCTACAAGGGCAGGGCTGGGCATGGTGGCTCACCCTGCAATCCCAGCACTTTGGGAGGCTGAGGTGGGAGGATCACTTGAGGCCAAGAGTTTGAGACCAACCTGGGCAACATAGCAAGATCTTGTTCTACAAAAAGATAATTTAAAACATTAGCCAGGCATGGTGGCACACACCTATAGTCCCAGCTACTTGGGAGGCTGAGGTGGGAGGATTGCTTGAACCCAAGAATTTGAGGTTGCAGTGAGCTATGGTGATGCCGCTGCATTCTACCCTGGGCGATAGAGCGAGACCCTGTCTCAAAATAAATAAATAAATAAATAAATCTACAAGGGCAAAGAGAACAAGAAAATTGAGAGATGTCAATAGCATGTTGGAGGACAGTAAGTGGATGGACAGGTCTACTGGACTTGGCAGGGCAGACTCAAGGGAAATCCCAGCCTTTGGGGGGAATGTTTGCAAGTAAGCCGTTCATGCCCAGAGCCAGAGAATAGAGCCCAGGAGTGAGTGGCCCGGGGCCTCTGAGACAGAGCAAGAGATGAGTGGGGAGCACAGGCCAGTGCAGACACCCGCATCACAGGCAGCCAAGCTGTGCCCTCACTGCCTTCTCCTGAGAAGAAACCAGAGGGATCCATCCTCTCTAGGGAAACCCACTGGCTTACAGGCAAGGCCCTGCAGAAACTGTCATGTGGGCTGCCCTGACGACATGGACGGGTCCTTGCTCTATTGCTTTACTGCCTGACCAGGTAACCCACCTGCCCACAGGCCCAGCCCATGCCCACAGAGCTCTTGTTCAACATTTTTGGGCAAAGATCGACAGTCATTTGGAGAATATCTCTTGACATAACGGAGGAAGTCAAAAGACAAAAAGAGAAAGAAAGGAGCTTGGTGAAAAGAGAGATGACGTGGCAAGCAGAAGAAACTGTTTTAAAAATGTATAGTTTCAAGCCACAGAGAAATAAAATGTTGCATCTGTAAAATAAGAACAGGATGCCATACTACAGGGGACGTTCAGAGAATAGGGACGAGCTCTTAACTATTACAAATATGGGAGCAGAAATGAAAGCATCCAGGAAATGAATAAAAGATAAAAATAGAGGAAATCCCCTAGAATAGAACATAGGAGAGGAGATATTTTAAAAGATTTTTAAAAATTGAAGGATAAATCTGAGCAGCCTAACATACAAATAAAAGGATATAATAGGACTTCTGAAAGGAGAAATGATCAAATGAGCAATTTGGGGTATAGGTCAAGTATCCCTTATCCAAAATGCTGGGCACCAGAAGTGTTTCCAATTTTGGATTTTTTTCAGATTTTGGAATATTTGCATATATGTAGATATCTCCGGGATGGGACCTGAATCTAAACATGAAATCCACTTATGTTTCATACGCACTTTATGCCTCTAGGTAATTTTATAGAATATTTTTAATAATTTTGTGCATGCTGTAGTTTGTGAACATTGACCCATCAGAAAGCAAAGGTGTCTCTCAGTCACCCATGGGGGCAATCTATGTTTGTCCCGCATCACCATCATTCCTGACTCTGAATTTACTTGCTGCTTATCCATGCGTAAGTACTTGGCAGTAAAAGATAGGACATAGCGTTAATACAGGGAAGAAATAATGTGTTCACAGTAACTAAGCAGACAGTAGCATCACCAGAACACCTGTGTCAACTGTTAGATGACAGCAGCAACAAGCCATGGCAGGCTGCAGTCTGCACCCGAGACGCCGTGTTTGGGTGAAAAGGTTACAGGACACTGCACTTTAGTTTTGTAGGTGAGAAGACACATCAGAAGCAGCTGAGGGACCATACAGTGGGTCCTTTGAGGATGAGGAGGCACTCTGCCAGATGGCTTTTCTAAACGTTTCCTCCAGAGTCATGTACCCCATGAACAACAGTTTTTGTCTTAGAAGTCTCTTCGATTGTGTAAACTGACACGGTTTCTTGTTCTGCTATGAATGCGCACTGCTCCAGTCCTTCAATAAGCCCATCACACACTTTCACCACGTCGTCTACAGGCACCTCTGCAGGGTTAACGTCACCTTCATCATCACGATTATCATCATGATCTCGATTCAGAACCATTTTACCTCTTTCACCATTGGTCAGTGAAGGAACACCTGGAGCCTCATTACTGATGTTAAAAACTTCGATATCCACCTTTTCCAGCTAACTAATGAACTCTTAAGGTATGTTTTTTGCATATATAAGGAGTGAGACTTTTTTGTTTCATTTGACATATGGAATCCTTCAAAGCCACCATCTTGTTCATCATCATCAGGGACCGTAGTTGAAGGCCAGAGGTGGTTCCAGGCATGCACAATTGTGTCTTTAGTCACTGTGCTCCAAGCATGGGCAACAGCACCTATGGTATCCTTCACGCTAAACTTCTTTTGAAAACCTTCCACATCCACACCTCTGCTCACTGTTGCTAGCAGGCTGTTCAAAAAAGCATTTTTATATTTACTCCTTATTGATCTAAGGATACTCTGGTCACATGGCTAAATCAATGAAGTCACACTTGGGGGAAAGCCCATGGCATAAGCATTATTTTTTATGAGAATTTCAGCTGGAGGATGAGCAGAACAGTTGTCAAGGAATAACAAAATCTAGCAGTTGTCATCCAGTCCGGCTTCTCTGCAGTGGGCCTGAGCCGTTTGTACCAAATGTTTGTGAAATCAATCAGAAAAGATGTCCCTGGTGATCCATAACTTTTTGTTAGCTTAATAATGTACTGGTAAGAAATTCACACTTTGAAAACACTGAAGACACAAGCTTTTGCCTCTCACAGCAAGTTTATGTCTATGCATGCCTGCTGCGTTAGCACATCCCAGCACTGATACTGCCCTCGGCATCCTTAATTCCTGCAGGGGCTGTCTAGTCAGCTCTAGTCAATGTCTTTCTGGGGCAATAACGCCAAAGCAGTGATGTTTCATCAGCATTGTAGGCTGGTTCTGTCATCAGATTTTTATGATCAATGACCTTGGCAAAGCCGTCAATGAATTTCTTCATTGCTTCATCGTCAGCAGAAGTTTCATCAGCACAAATCTCTAAAAACTCAATGCTACGTCTTTTCTTAAATTTCTGCAACCTGTCTGTTGAATATTCACGGTTCCCTTCAATGCTCTGGCTATTGTGACAGATGGTTGCTTGTTTCACGGTCAGCATTCCATCAAGTGGCATGAGTTCCTGGGGAGGCTGACCATCCACTCTTTTTTTTTAAATTTTTTTATTTCAGCATATTACGGGGGTACAAATGTTTAGGTTACATCTATTGCCCTTGCCCCACCCAAGTCAGAGCTTCAAGCGGGTCCATCCCCCAGACGGTTCCCACTGCACCCATTGGGTGTGTACATACCCATCCCCTCCCCCCTCCATCTGCCTGACACCCGATGACTGTTATTACTGTATGTGCACTTAAGTGTTGATCAGTTAAAATCAATTTGATGGTGAGTACATGTGGTGCTTGTTTTTCCATTCTTTGGGATACTTCACTTAGTAGAATGGGTTCTGCTCTATCCAGAATAATACAAGAGGTGCTATATCACCATTGTTTTTTGTGGCTGAGTAGAACTCCACGCTATACATATACCACATTTTATTGATCCACTCCTGTAAAGTGAAAGAAGCAGGTAACCTACAGAGGAAAGCCCATCAGAATAACGGCAGACTTCTCAACTGAGACCTTACAAGCAACAAGAGACTGGGGTCCCATTCTCACTCTTCCCAAACGGAATAATGCCCAGCCTAGAATCTTGTGCCCTGCAAAACTAAGTTTTGTATACGAAGGAGAAATAAAGACCTTCTCAGACAAGCAAAGACTGAGGGAATTCATCAAGACAAGACCTGCCCTCCAGGAAGTACTCAGACAGTGTTAGACACAGATCAGCACAATAAGTACTCACCAATGTAAAATCATCCAAAAGCTAAAGGTCAAAGGTGAGATACCACAATGGCTCAATAGAGAAAACAAAGCAACAAAGTTCAACTCAACAGGATGAACAGAAATCTGCCCTACTTATCAATTCTTCCAATAAATGTGAATGGTTTGAACTGCCCACTCTTTCAATACACAGTCGAGATTGTCATTTTTAGTTTTATGTAGTATTTTTCTATGTTTCATTAACTTCTTTCTGTCTATTGCTTTCTCAAAGAACTTCAACAGTGTATCCTTCTGTTTCTTCGAGGCATACATGTGGCCATTCCAACACCATGCTCTTCTGAAAGATGTTTCATACTCACACCACCATCCAGTTTCTCTAACAGCTTGACTTTCTGTCCTATAGATAAACAAAAATGCTTCCTCTTTTTCTTATCACTGTTACCCAAGTCCCTTACCCACACAGCACAGAATAAGCAAAGAAACAAGCGAGTAATGCACGTGGGTCTTGGCCCCACGTGAGGCATCATGGGGAACCTGCCGTTGGCATGTCTGGCCTGCACCTGTGCCATCTTTGTTACCCTTTGTGGGTGTGCTTTCGTGGGAGAATCTGGGTGTGTGCAGAAAAGATATATCACAGCTGAAGTGGTCCCCCCCCACCTTGGGGACACTAAATAGTGTGTTATGCACCTACATTTTGACTGTGACATGACACATGACGTCAGGTGTGGAGTTTTCCACTTGTGACATCATGTTGGCACTCAAAAAAAATTCAGATTTTGGAGCATTTCAGATTTTCAGATCAGAGATGCTCAACCTGTACCTTCTTACAACTGAAGGCCACAGGTTTCCAGATTGAAAGGATTCACCTGGGCCCAGCACAAACAATAAAAGAAGAATCACACCAAGGTACATGATGATGAAAGTCCCAAGCCACAAGGATAAGAAAAATATCCCAAAAACCTACAGAGAAAGAAAACAAGAATCAGAATGACATCAGACATCTCATAGCTGGAAGCAGTATCATAGAGAAATGGTTCTAAGGTTGGAGGAGGTACAATTCTACACTCAAACTATTATTGAGATGTAAAAGTAGAATGAAGACAGTCTCAGACATGTAAAATTTTGAAAATTTTACCTTCCACGAAGCCTGTCTCAGGAAGCTACTGAAAGCGATGCTCCACCAAGACAGGAAATAACTGAGCGAAAGGAAGGCGTGGAACCCAGGAAACCAGAGACCCACGCTGGGGAGGGCAGAACGGGCCTCTCAGGTGATGGAGAGCAGGAAATTCAAGGCCGACAGCTGTGTGATGGCCTAGAGGTTGGTGTTCTCAGGGAGAAATGACTCCAAAACGGGGAAAATGGAACTGGAAGATTCCCTGGCATGGGCAAATTTGCCCAGAATAGTTCTTCATTTCCAAAAGAGTGAAGAGTTGAATTAAAATGACAGGCACATAGGAAACCAAATAAAACATAAAGGCAATTATCAAGTTCAAGAAAAAAAGTTAAATAAGACAAGAATGAAAATAGAGTTAACATATTATGTGGCATGACTGTGGACATTATTTTTGTGATCATAATAGTAAACCCAGAGTACTGATGTAACAAAAGAAAGATACTCTAATTAGAATGATGAGAGCACATTGGGGGAAGCAGTGTGAGAATTAATCTTCATCTTTGTATTAACAGTAGGAAGTCAACTGATAATATTTTATACTAAAAATATCAAGTATTATCAACATAGAGATGCTATTTAGAAAGAGGTAAGAAAATGCCAGAAGAAATAAGAAAAAGCTGAAAATGCTTGCATCTGGGGAAAAGAATTGGGATGGTCAGGGCCGGGTGGGGGCCGGGGCGGGTTGGGGGGAGCTGCAGTTTTTCATTATAAGCCTTTTAGAACCATTTGACCTTTAAAACTATGTAAGACTTCTTTAATAAAAAATCAAAATTAGTTTTACAAACAACTTGCAAAAACTAACAACCTCTAGGGAGAAGAGCAGAAATATGCTGTATACACTCATGTATTTTGCAGTGGGAATGTATTTAAGTATGGCTTATATTAAAACAAAAACTAATTTTTAATGGTTAAAAACAAAGGATGCCAGATTTGAAGCCAGGACTCTGACTGTCTGTGGGGACAGGGCTATCACCTGAGGACGGGGCAGGGGGACCAGGCGAGAACTTAGACCAACAGAGAGAGAAGGTGGTGGGAATTCCCAGTGGGGAGAAGAAAAGACATGGAATATTTGGCTCCAAACAAGAAACCCACACAGAGATTTTGGTTTGAAGCTTTGGAAAACATTTGTTTTCGTTCCTCGTAAAAAATGGATGACGAATAGAATTATTTGAAATGAGATTTTAACAAGAAAAAAACTCATCACATTTCACGAGCATTCTCCTACCAGTCCCTTATGAACAGGCCCAAGAACTGATTTTAAGGGTTTCTGTTTCTTTATGATCTCCAGTGAAAGTCATCAACACCAGGAAAGGGTTCAGAGTTTGTTTGTTGGTTGCTCTTTTTTTGGTTAACATTCTTTCTTGTAAGTGTTTTACTTTATTTATATTTTTGCAACCACTTTCCATAGTGCCTTCAGAGTTTATTTATGTGTTACAAAGGCACTTACGCAAGCAAGCTTAGGTCCCCCTGTGTGAGTGGATTGAAAAAGCCTGAGCTTTAAGGACACACAGAACTTAATTTGAATTCCAGGTACTGGTTCATTAACTGATCTTGAGCAGCTGACTCATCCATCCTGGGCTCTGGATTCCCTGAAACACAGGGACAAGACACTCATCTCTTCAGGCTGTTGATGTGAACATTAAGGATGAGGGATGAAGAAACTAGTAGGTGCTCAGCAAATAGACCTTACTCTTCCCATCCCCCATCCTCTTATACAGGAAAGCAGACAAAAGCAGACGCTATTGACTGGCATGACTCTTACCCTCACTGTAGCCAAGTCAAATTTCCTCCGTTCGCCTGCATTTTGAACACTTCTCAGAAATCCTCATCCATAATTATCTCACCGACATCAAGGCTGACAGTGCCTGGGTCCTCTAAGAGCCTTAGAGTTTCGTGACAGTGCTCTGACCTAGGATTACTGACTCTCTATTGTATCTTTAGGGTCATCCAAGCAGTGACATTTTAAAAATCTGGCAGTTCCAGCCTGAGCAAGAGCAAGACCCCGTCTCTACTAAAAATAGAAATAAATTATATGGACAACTAAAATATATATAGAAAAAATTAGCCGGGCATGGTGGCGCATGCCTGTAGTCCCAGCTACTCGGGAGGCTGAGGCAGGAGGATCGCTTGAGCCCAGGAGTTTGAGGTTGCTGTGAGCTAGGCTGACGCCACGGCACTCACTCTAGCCCGGGCAACAAAGTGAGACTCTGTCAAAAAAAAAATAAAAAAAATAAAAATAAATAAAAATAAAAATCTGGGCCGGGCGCGGTGGCTCACGCCTGTAATCCTAGCACTCTGGGAGGCCGAGGTGGGTGGATCGTTTGAGCTCAGAAGTTCGAGACCAGCCTGAGCAAGAGCGAGACCCCATCTCTACTAAAAATAGAAAGAAATTATATGGACAGCTAAAAATATATGTAGAAAAAATTAGCCGGGCATGGTGGCGCATGCCTGTAGTCCCAGCTACTCGGGAGGCTGAGACAGGAGGATCGCTTGAGCTCAGGAGTTTGAGGTTGCTGTGAGCTAGGCTAATGCCACGGCACTCACTCTAGCCTGGGCAACAGAGTGAGACTCTGTCTCAAAAAAAAAAAAAAATTAAAAAAATTAAAAAAAAATAAAATAAAATAAAAATCTGGCAGTTGTGACACAGAAGGCAGATCAGATCCAAGGAAAGGCAGTGCAGTGTGCAAATATGATTAGAATATATTGCTGGCCCAGGAATCCAAATGCTCCAGTCTAATTCCAGCCCATTCCTGGCTGTGCAACCTCAGGCAAGTCCCCCAGCCTTTCTGGGCCGGGTTTCCTCCTCTGGCCAAGAGGAGTCGCCGTGCAGCGCTGCCTTGCCAGCCTCACTGACTGGTGGTGAGGGTCTACAGCTAGAGAGCAGTTTTGGGCTCTACCTATGAGTCTTTCCTGCCGGTGTTTCCCACTCTCTGCTTTGCTCCCACCCTGGCGGGTGTTGGGTGGGGCTGGGAGGGCAGGAAAGATCAGATGCCTCAAGGCTTTTGGCTTCTGCGTCCCAGGAGCCCGGCAATAACAGCAAGGGCTCCCTGGGGCAGGGCAAAATCTCCGCGCTATTCTAAGCATCAACTCTAAGTCTCACGCATCGACTCATTTGTTCCTCATAGCAACCCTGTGAGGCAAGAACTATTTTAACCCCTGTTATCCGGAAGAAAAGACCAATCGCTTAGAGAGGTCAAGAAACATGCCCAAGGTCACACAGCCGGTCAGGGATGGGCCAGGATTTGAATACAAGCTTCCTGGCTCGGAGCCCCCAGACCCAGCCAATTCCTGTGTTCATACTTCCTCTTACATCATAAAACTTAAGCCCTTAGAACAATCTTGAAAATGTTTCCAAATAGAAAGAAAATATGGGGAACTGCAGATCCACACAAACCATCTTGGAGCAGAGGGGACGTGGTGTGAAGATTCTGACTCCTTGGCTCATCGTGGGGTTTGAATTAGAAAATAAATGTCCCGGCTTATTAAAGTCTTTGAACAATGGGACTCTCCTTCCACCCTTGGCCAGGTAGCTCCGTCCACCTGAGCCCATCCCTCCTTTGAATCCGGAGGTGTCCTGCCCCTGCTCTGAGAGGCACGTAGCACGACATGAGTGTGACAGGCAGAGCTGCATGGAAACGAGGGCCGGCTCCTCCCCTCTTACCACTCTCCCATGAATCCGGGTTCCAGAGACTGCCAGGGCCAGCCATCAAGGGGACTTCTCAGCACCCACCTTCCTGCCTCCTGGGCCTCCCCTGGTTCCCTAGCGCCTCTGCAGAGAAATGCTGGCAGTAAGGAGAGGCCCCAGAGCCGGGCCCAGTGCTGAGCAGCCCCACCCAGGGGCTCCCCCAAGACCTTTGGGGCCTGGAGCTGCTCCCAGAACCTCTCCAAGCCTTGGGCTCCTCTTGTGCAGACTGAGGCCAATAATCCTTCATTTACTTAAAAAATATCGAAGTCCTACTGTGTGCTGGGCACTGTTCCAGGTGCTGGGGAGAGCAGGAAGGTACAGAGACAAAGCCACTGCCTGCCTGGAGCTGAGAGTATGGTGAGGGAGAGATAGAATAAACATGCACACAAGCATGTCCTCTGACGCCATGCAGTGGCCGTATGGACAAAAGCAAAGCACAGTGAGGAGTGACCACAGCACAATTTTAGACGAGGGGGACAGGAAAGACTTCTCCAAAACACTAGAGCAGGCACCCGAGATGAGGAGAAAGGGAGAGAGAGAAACGGTTACAGACAGCCAAAGGGCATCATCCCTGGCGAGGAAAACGGCAGGTGCAAAGGCCCTTCGGCAGGGTGTGTGCAGCGAGCGGGAGAGACGGCCAGAAGGCCAGGGGAGTTTCCACGGCCTGAGCGATTGGAGAAGTCCCTGGGGCAGGGGAGGCCCGGACCGCAGGGACTTGTGTGCCAGGGTAAGCACTGAGGGAAGGGGACATTTAGCAAAAGGCGTGGGAGGGAGAGGGAGATAACTCACACACTCTCAGAAGTCAACCAGACACAGGTTCAAGCCACAGCTTTTGTATTTAACAGCTATGTGACCTCAGAAAAGGTCCCTAACCCTGTGGTCCCCAACCCCCAGTCCATGGACCAGTACCAGTCTGAGCCCTGCTAGGGACCTGGCCACAGAGCTCCACCACTGCCTCCTCCCACAGAAAAATTGTCTTCCAGGAAACTTAGGAAGGGGACAGGGCGCACAGCAGGAGGTGAGCTGCACCTCCCCCTACCCTCACCCCCATCCCCACCCCTGCCGTGGTCTGTGGAAAGACTGGGAAAAATCGTCTTCCATGAAACCAGTTCCTGGTGCCAAAAAGGTTGGGGATGGCTGCCCCAAGCTTTCTGGGCCTCTGTTTCCCCATCTATAAGATGAGTCCTTAAGAAGCTGCCATGATCAGCTCCCTCGGCGTGACCCGCCTTCCCTGAGCTTCCATTTCCCCTCTCTGAGTTTGACTTTCCTTCTCATAAAAGAGGGACGAAGACGCCTCCACGTGCAGCGAGGGCCTCGTGCTCAGACCGCAGTGCGCGTTAGGCTCTCAGCCGTGTTACTCACTACGATGATTTCATGTGCATTCGTGTTGTCTTCCATGCGTATGTCTCCCCCAGACTCCAGGCTCCATAAGGGCAGAGATCTGTCCTTTGTCCCTCTTCCCAAGGCGGACCCCAGCACTAGCCCAGATCCTGGCACATAGTTGGTACTCAAGAAATAGTTGGTGCTCTTTACAGGTAGGCTAAATGCTCAGTGAATAGATGAACAGATACACAGACAGATTAGATGTTTCCAGAGGCAGTGAGCACCCCATTCCAGGAAACATACGAGGAAGCATAAGAGCACTGGTCAGTTTCATTCATTCAGTCAACAAACATCGCTTGGCTGCCCACGACGTGCCAGCCCCCCGGAATGCGCTGGGATCACAGCAATGAGGGAAACTGGCGACGCCCCTGCTTACACGGCACGGGGCAAAAAGAGACAGGAAACCAATGGCAACGTCTGTCTGGTTCATTCTGGGCATGAGAAGTGCTCAGGGGAAAAAGGAAGGCAGGCAGGGAGCTCCCGAGGGACCCTGTGTGATCTCAGAAGAGGAGTAAGTGAAGAGGTGCTTGAATGATTCTCTTCTCTGGGAAAAATATTCAAGGTGGGGGATTCCAGAATCCCTTCCAGCTACAAGACGCCCTCCTCCCTTGACGGCTTCAGCAGGAACGGGGAGGGGGCCCCTCTCTGGGAATTGGTGAAGCAAGAGGCTAAAATTGGACAAGGCCCCCGAGCTGTTCTGTTCCACCTCCCTCTGTGACACTGGGACCATCACCGACCCTCTCGGCCTCAGTTTTTCCTGCTGACCCCTCAGATGTGCCCCCAGGGCAGTCTACATGACCCACCAGCTCTCGGATTCCAGGCTGGGACTCCCAGAGGCCCCGCTGCAGACCTGTCAGCACCGAGGAGGCAGCGGTCCCCACTGGCACGCGGCCAAGAGCGTCTCCTTGTAAAGCTGGGGTCCGAGAGCAAGGGGGGTGTCCTATTTTATGAAGACGTGTTTATTAGCTGAGAGGTTGCTCTTGCCTGCTCCCAGCCCTCCGGTGGCCCAGCCCTACTGACTGGGTCAAGTCACCCAGTACACGGGACAGGTCCAGCTACATAACTTGTGGGCTCTAGTACAAAATGAACATGCAGAGCCCCTGGTACACAGAGCAGGGGAAGTGCTGCTAAAGGCGCTCTCGCATTAGCCCTTTCCTTTCTTCGTGGTCTCCCTCTCGACCTGTCTGGGGCTTTTTACTTGCTACGTAATGTCACACTCCCTGTGCACTCAGGGATATTCCAGGTGGGTGCAGACCCTCACAGGCACCTGGGGGTCCCAAACAGAAACTTGGCATGAGAGCACATGGCTCTCACTCCTGGCTCCCTTCCCCTGACAAATCTGACCGGGGTGGTGAAGTGAGTCAGGCATCTAACTCCTCTTCCCTTGGGCCACTGCCCTAAACCATGGCAGACAGGTGGCCCCAAGAGCACTGCAATCTCTGTGCTAGGATGTGCTAGGTACTGGGATCTGGAGTGGGCCAGAGGCCTACCCTCAACAAGTTGCCCACCAAACATGGGTCACTGCCAGTCCAGAGCAAGGACAGCCACTGCCCACCATGCTCACCTGGAGACGCTATGGGGTGTGGGTGTGCAGCCCGATTCCCCGCAAGGCACCCTGGGCCTCCACTAGGAGGAACGCAGCAGCAGTCGCTAGGAGGGATGGGGAGAGGGAGGCTGGGCAGGGCCTGGGCCACCAGGGAGTGGGGAGCAGGCAGCCAGAACTGTCGCAGGGAGGCATCAGAGGCAGGTCCAAGTCCCCAGCACATGCTCCACTGTCCCATCAGGTGTCACTTACAGCACATATATTCAAAGAGGAAATCACCAAGAACTTCAAGATGGTCACTGCAGCATTAAACCCCAAGCATGGAGCCCTTCTGAGTGTACTGGTCACACTTCCGTGAAGACAGCCCAGCACGGGGAGAAAGAAATCAGGGTGGGCCTGCAGCTCACCAGGCAGGGGCTGGGGTTTCATTCAGTGAAACTCTTTCGGAGACCCCATTCAGTGCTGGTGAGCCTGGCCAGGATCATGCTGGACCCGCCTGGCTTCGAGGGACACCAGGAGCAGGTCACTCCCCCAACATGGAACCAAGGACCCAAGTATCTTGAGAATCCCACCCAGGAGGGGCAGAGTTTACACAGGAAAATAAAGACCTCCTGAGATGAAGGCGCACCTTCAAATACAGATCCTCAGGAGCCGACGCTCCCCCCCCCCCAGGGAGCCTCTCTCTCAGGGCAGTGACGCATCTCCGTGTGCTCCATGCTCCGGAACCTTCCTTACATCCCGTCCAAACCACCTGCCCTGTCCTCCTCATTGTGCTGGTGGGAGGCAGGCGCAGATGTAAGCCCTCCCCTGGAGCCGGTTCATCCGGAGCCCGCTGGCTGTCCTGGAAGGGCGGCCTGCGTTTCCACCAGCTACTCCCCTCCCCCACAGCGTGACCCTGGGAAGGCCACAGAGCCTCTGTCCCCTGGTTTGCGAAGTGAGCACGGTGAGTGCCTGCCCCTGTTGCCTGCCAGATGATGATCAGAGGGGACAAGGTCTGTGAATTCATTTTAAAAGCAGAGATGCCCTTTATCGAGACAAATCATGCTAGTGTCCTCTGCGGGCTGGAGGACGCCACAGCCTCACAATCCTGCCCACGGGCTTACTGGGGGCACTGCCTTCGCTACCCCTTGGCCTGGACTTGCTCTCTTCTGTTTAGATGTGCCCCGTCAGGGAACCCTCACCCCAGTCGCTATCTCACCCCTCTTTCATATACTGCCTGGCTTGGTAGCATTATTTTTCCGTTCACTTTTAGTGTTGGCAGTTTCCACTCTGATCCTGAGTGCTGGGGACAGGGACTCTGTCTCCACACAGCGTAGTCCTCAGTGTCTGCTGCAGAGGGTGAAAATTAGCTAAATGAACCAGAGTGCCAGGACCCGTACTGGCTACTTTACCCCTTTTAACATAAAACATTATAGTAAACACATTAAAATGAAATGAGAGAAAGCAGAGAGAATAAGGGGAAAAGAAATACGGGGAGGAGAAGGAAGAGCAAGAAGAGGCCCTTTGAGGGGTCCTCCCGTCTGTCCCTGCGCACCCCCCCAGCTGCCACAGGGTCCAGGGCTCCCCTTCTGGCGATCAAGTCCACAGGGCAGGCACAGCTCTGGGCACCAGCCTCCTGGGGTGCACGTGCCCCAACTCCCACCCACCAACCCGTGGAGTTTACTGAGCAGGTGGTCCGCTGGCCTGGCTCCGCGGACCCCCGCCCCCAAGCTGGCCCAGAGCAGTCGGATTTCCCACGGGCAGGAGCCCCCTCTCCAATGAGCAATGAGCGCCTGAGGAGGAGCAGGAGTGCTGGAGGCTGGCGGTGGCGCCTCCTTGTGTCCCTGCCGGAGTCACTGCGAGGGGAAGTTTCCAGGTCAGCCCTCACCTCTCAGCGCCCCCCTGGGAGACCCCCAGGGCGGCAGGGAAAGCTGGGGATCTGAGTAGGGAGTCCAGGGTCCCCCAAGGCTCACCCAGAAACTGCTTGGTGACCTTGGACTCCTCGCTGGCCGTCTCTGGTCCACAGCTGACCGGTCTGTGAAGGGAATGAAGGCAGTGCAGCCCTTCAGAGGCGTGGTGAGGATGGAGGGGGACCCCTGCAAGGCGCCTGCAGGGGATCTGGCTCGGAGTAAGCACTCACTGGGGGCAGGAGGTGCTTTATGCCCCCACGCAGGGCCATGCTGGGCGCTGGCATAAAAAATCTAACAGCCACAGCCTGCAGGAAGAGAGGAGATTGACAGGCGTACTCCAGCAAGAACTGAAATGTGAATAAAATCCTGGGTTGTGGGGGTGGAGGTGGCCCAGGCGAGGCGCTGATTGCAAGAGCAGGGAAGACTCTGACACGTGTGCTCTCTGTTAAATAACACCCACAAAGCAGAATGGAGACAATTATTCAGATAATTGAGGCGGGGATGCCTTCCTCTCTGGATATTTCATTCTTTCTCCCCACGTGCCAATCCTGCACTGGCACAGCCCTGAGAGTACATATCTCCTTAAATTTTATTCCTGGGACAACTCATTTCCCTTCCTGGGTTTGGAATTTGATGTAGCTGAGACCTTGGACAAGAACCTTCACTTTCCTGAGAAGCAGCATGCTCATATGTGCAATAGGATGATAATGAGGCTACCTGTGTCACCTAGCTCTTGCGAGAGTAAAATGCACGGTGCACATCGAGCATTTGGCACAGGGTCTGGCATCCGTACCTGTCAATCAGTACATGACAGTCCCCTTCCTTCACTAGCGTCCAGGCCTCAGTTTCCTAGGCTGCGAGATGGGCGCTGGGCAGAGCCAGGGGAACAACTGAGTTCTGGGAGCAGAGCCCACACAGCTGGCGCACAGCTGCGCTGCCACAGGAGCTGCGCAGAGTGTCAGAGGGAGGGGAAACCAGAGGAGTGGGAAGCTGGTGTGTCTGCGTTGGACTCGGCCCGGAAGCTGAGACTCAGCTGGCCCCTGGGCTGGCGCAGCCAAGTTCTGGGGACTCCAGGGCTGAAGCTGGGAGCCTGGGCGCTGGGCCTTGAATCTGGTGAGCTCCAGAGGGAAGAGAAACAACCGTGGGTCCCAGGGGCCACTGCACTCTTGAGAGGCAGTGAACTTTCTTGCAGAATCCCCTCCGATCTGCGGTGGAGCCGCAGGAAAGGAGGGGATCACCAAGCATAAGGCCCCTCTCAGGTGACCACCTGGTCGAAGTGGTCATCACTTACTCTCTAACTGGGGATCGCAGCCGCTCCTACCCCTCCCCATCTTTCTCCTCTCCTTGGCCTCCTGGAGCTTGACAAAACGCAAAGCGAGGCTGTAGGCCGCCTGCTCCAAAGCCACAAAAGGCCGGTTCCAGCCTGTCCGCCATGTTCCCCTTAGGGCCTTTGCGCTCGCTGGCCGCCCTGTGGGACGGCTCTCCAGACTTCCCGCTCCTCCCACCCTTCAGGCCTCAGCTGACAAGCCGCCTCCTCAGAGGCGCACCTTGACCTCCTCCAGGAAAATCAGCTGCGATGATTGTGCTATCAGCGTCCTGCTACTGTCCCCCTGGGAAGCATTCAACTCTATCTGAAATGCGTATTTGTTAGTGTGCTGGTCTTGTTCAACACCACTGAATGAATTAATGACAGAACACTAGTGATTTGGCACTAGACTAAAATCCAGGATCCCAGCTCTGCCTAGATTTTCTGCCTGCCCTTGGCCAAATCACACAATTACTTTGAGCCTCAGTTTCTTATCTGTAAAGGAGGACATTGGCCCATCAATGACAAGGGAGCATCTCTCCTGACGTGTCCAAAACAGTTTCTCCAAGTCTGGCGTGGGTTTAGGGCTACACTTGGCACCTAGAGAGAGGCAAATGAGGTCAACCTGGAGGGGAGCCAGAGGGAGATCCTGCCAAGTACAGAAACGGGCTACGGCTTGGGGGTTAATACTTCCTGGTCGCCCTGTCGGCTTTTGGATGCAAGCTGGAGGCAGCAAGCAGAGGTTGACAGGAAATACAGACGGGATCTTAGGCACCTGTGTGACTTTGCGCAAGTCACATACCCTCTCTGTGCCTTGGGTTCCTCACTTGAACGAGTTAACAAGAGTGCCTGCTTCATAGGGAGAAGACTAATAAAAGAAGTGCCTTAATTCTAGGTTCACCGTGGTACACAGAAACCGGTCTTTCCTCCTTCCTGATGCCACCCAAGGCCAAGAACACCCCTCTATTCGACCCCACTCATCCCTCGGTCTTCAGGGATGTCCCCCACACACAGCGTTGGAAGGTTGGAACACATGGACTTCCAAGTGCAGCGCGGGTCTGAGAAGGCGGCCAGCAAAGAGTGTGCAGGTCACCACCCTGTCCCTGTGCTCTGCGCTCCCCAGTTCTCAACCACGTGCTCCTATTGGAGTCACCCACAGCTTCCTCCGCACCAGCGTGGACGTGGTCCCATTCCAAGGGACAGGAAACAGGTTTAGAGAGGCCAGGTGGGTAAAGCTATGCTTTGCCCTCACTAGCTGTGTGGTCTTGCCTGAGTCATTCGTCGGCTCTCTATGCCTCGGTTTCCTCATCTATGAAGTGGGAATAACGATGCTGCTGCCCACCTGGTAGTGAGGATCTGTTGGCATAATCCTCGAGGAAAATTTAGGAAGATGCTGGCACATGCAAGGGTTCAATACGTGTCAGCTGCAGTCACACCAGGAGGAAGAGCCGTGACGGCACCACCACCACCAAACTGGGAACACAGGTAATGTAACAGGCTGCGAGAACCTTTTCCCTTTTGCTCTCTCAAACCCTTCCAGGGCCCATTTACCGTGCCCATTTAACAGAGAGGAAATCTCAGAAAGCCGGAAAGGTAGGGGGTCTTGTCCAAGGTCTCAGGCTGGCCCCCAAACAGTCGCTTCTAGTCAGCGTGGCCATGACCCCAGCCACCTGCTGCGATGGTGGCGGGAGGCTCACCAAAGAGAAAACAGTATCTTTTTAAAAGTCAGAAAGGCAGAGACCCAAAATGCCAGAGTCCAGCCCACTCTTGGGGCAGCTCATCTGAGCCGGGACAAAGAGGCAGGGCGCCAGGCTGGTGAGGCAGGGAAGCCGGTCTGAAAAGAGGCGCCTTTGAGGTCTGGAGGATCCTCCTCCAGCTCTGCAAACACCGCAAACTCCTCCTGCAGCGTCCTGCGCGCCCACACGCACTGTCTGGCACTTGGATCGCAGCCCGGTCCATCAAACTTGCACCCGACTGGGGGTGGGAGACCCGGTAGAAGGCAACCCCTGAGGTCTCACTGCCACGGTCTCCTTGTAAAGGCCGCCTACCCGGGTCTGCAGCCCGGCCCGGCTCAGAGGCAAGGGCGGGGCCCTCCTTCTCTCTGCCCCTAATCAGGCCCCAAATTGGGGGCAGACCTTTGAATTCGCTTTTAACTACCCCCCAAAGGCAGATGTCTATTACACTCCCACCGCAGTGCGCTAGACCCTGTGAACCTGGCTTTAAGGGCAGATTCCAAAGCCTTGGAGAGGCGCTTAACTTTTAGGGCACCATCCAGAGGGGGTAAACCTGAATTTGGGCCCCACGTCTGAGGGTCATTGGCCAGGCCCAACTCTTTTGGAGTCTCCGGGGAGGTACAAACACGGTCCTTCCCCCTTTGATATTTGTCTCTTTTAAGTACAGTACTCATAACCAACGTTTATTACTGGCACTGCCAAGCATCTCACAGGGCATTTCATTTTATTCCGTTAACAATAGGGTAAATTATTAGGACAATTCCTCATCTTGTATATGGGAAAACTGAGGCTCAGAGGAGTTAAATAACTTGCCCAAGGTCACACAGTAAGTATCAAAATCAGGATTAATACGGGATGATCTTACTGCAGACAGGCGACCCGACACCCCCTAACTGGTCGTCTGCTGGCTGTTTCTTGAAGCGCTGCCTTCTGTATCCCGGGGATGCGGAATGAACATTCCAGATTTTGTGCTTGGGTTCCACCCCAGGGTGTCAGGTCTGATTCCTGGGGCAAAACATTCCGAGACCCTCCACCAAGGCCGGAGAAGGCGAGTGTGCAGGACGAGGTGGGGGCAGAGTAGGGTCCCCAGGAAGAGAGAGGAGAGCTGAAGTCACTTTGCTGCTCTTGGAAGGCCACAGCGTCCTCTCAGGCGATTCTCAGGCCTTCCAGTAAAAGCTCTGCATGTGTGGGAGCCAGACACCCCCCCGCCCCCGCACGTACAGGCTGGTGTCCTCCGTGCCTCAAAGCTCCGGGTGCACTCTGAGCTGCGCCTCTCACTTCCTCAGTTGAGCTCCAGGGCCAGGGCAGAGTCTCCGCGTGGCTTTGCTCCGCCTTTTCCCGGAATCTCTGCGTCTGAAAGTCTCAACGTACATCATTATCTCTCCCCAGTATGTCTGTCTCTGGGTCTCCCTTTTCTCCCCCCCGCTCCCGCTCCCAATATTATGCGTGTCTTTCTGTCATTGCCACCAGTACTCCTGTAAGGACGTTAGAGGGTGGCCATGAGTGTGTTCGGCCATATAAAATAGGGCTGCCTATGTTGGGATGTGTGTTGATTGTGGGATTGGGGTGTGTGTTGGTTGTGTGTGTATAGTGTGTGTAGCATATGTTGGTTGAGTGTGGTTGGGTGTCTGTATTGGTATGTATTGGTTGTATGTGTATGTGTGTTGTTTGCGTATTTGTTGCCCTTGCGTTTATGTGTTGGGTGTGGTTGGTGATGTGTGCCGATTTTGTTTGTGTGTGCGGTGTGTGTCCGTTGCGGTGTATGTTGGTGTGTGGGGTTGATGGTGTGTGATGGTTGTGTGCGCGTGCACTCGAGACCTTCTGTGTCCCGGAGGTGGCCGAGTCCAGCGTCAGGCACCCAGGACTGCACTGAGCAGGCGCTGCGGAGCAGGGCTGCGGGCCCGCGGGCCGCGGGAGGGCGCTGCGGAGAGGCGGACGGGTGTGAAGGCAGAGCACTCCCAGGCCCGGCGAGGGGTGGTTTGCGCCGCGGGAGGGGAGCGTTCGAGGGGGTGGAAGTTTCGCAAGTCTGGGGTGGGGCTTCGGGGTGCTCTGGAGAGCGGGCACTGGCGGTGGTAGCTGGGGGCAGGTGCTTTCCCCGGCGTCCGGGCTTGGGGGACTGTCCCGCTGTGCGGCGACGCAAGCTGCTGGGAGGGCGGGATCGAGCCGGGGAGGCCGCGCGGCCCTGGGGGCACGGCCAGGCCGGCGCCAGTCGCCGAGTTAAAAGGCAAGCCGCGGCCTCTCCTTGCCGCTTCCTATTGCGCCCCCCGAGGGCTCCAGGCGAGGCGCAGGCCTGGACCTGGGCTGGGCTCACCTCGGGGCCTGGGGGCACTAAGGGGGGTGCGGCCGTAGGATTCGCACTCGTGGCCCCCGCCTCCCCAGCAACTATCTTCCTTCGGCCTCCTGCTCGATTTAGGGTCAGCCCCGGGGTCAGCGATCCGAGAAGCTAGCCCTGAAACAAGGCGCCTTTGGCTCCAACTCTCCAGCCCGCCCCCCCCTCCCCGGGTCCCCGACCGCCCGGGCCCTGCCGACTTACACCTAAAGCGCCAGGCGCCCCAAGTCCCCTGCCGCAGCGTAACCTTATTCCTATCCCGGTTTCCGCGCCACGGACCGCTTCGGTCTCGCCAGCATGGTCCAAGGCTGAGTTTGCAGACTGAGGTTTCCGTCTTCACCCAGCAAAACGAAAACGCTTTCACAGCGCGCAGGGCCATTGAGAAGCCCCTCTCATTCCTCAAGGGACTGTGCTTGCTTACGGTCAGAGCTCAGAGGAGCTTAATTCAGAACTGGGGCCCGGACCCCCAGCGGCGCGTTTTCCGGCGATACGTGGAAGAGCCGTTCAGGGACTAGGGGACCCTCAACTAGAGAAAGATGCGCAGTGCCGGGAAAGCGCGGAGCCCCTAGCGAAATCCGTGTTGGAATCCCTGCTCTGTGCTTTAACGGTGTGACTTTGGGAAACCAACATCTCTCTGCGCTCTAGAAATCTCGTAGGTGGGTTGGGCACGGAGCAGGCGGCGCGCTAGAGAACTCCCCGCACACGGTAGGCTCTAGGTAAATGCAGGTTCCTTTTCCATCACTTCCTCCCGGCGCGGTAGGTGGCGGCTCCTCGTGATCTATACGGCGTTTCTTGCCAGAGAAGGAAATTCGTCCGTAAAGGACCAGGCCCGGGGAAGCCTCTGCCCACTCCGCCCTCCCTCGCTTGATAACCAAGGAACCGAGTTCGAAGGACTGGGGTGGATGAGAAGCAGTGCCCGGAGCGCCGCCGCGAATTCCGGCCGGACTGGGCTGAATGTAGCTCAGTGTCCACCCCAAACCGGCACGCCACTCTGATCCAGCACCTCAACATTTATTGAGTACCTTCTGTGTGCGCGCCCTGTCGAGGGAGGGATTCGGAACAAAAAGGGGTAAACAACGGGCTAGACTTCGAGAAACAAAAATGGGGAAACGAAAGGGCCCAGAAGTGGAAGGAAACCCCGACCCAAGGCGGGCAGCCAGAGGCGCGGGCGCGCGCGGGCCGGGGTCGCAGGGCAGCGGGCCCCTTTCACCCCGACAGAGGCTCAGCGAGTGGGGGCGGGGAGGCGTGCCCGCCTCGCCTGCAGCTACAGCCTCGCTGGAGCCGCGCCGCGTCTGCAGAGCGCGAGCCGTTGCTCATTACGGCAATTATGTTGCTCTAAATTTGCCTCGACCCTAAATTGCCAAACTCCAAGGAGCCAGGAGGCCGGGGAGCCGGGGCGAGGAGACACCCGATCCCGCCCCGCCCCACCATTCCTCTATCACGGACGCGCAGAAAGGACTCCAGTGCTGCGGGCGCTCCAGGAGCCACGAAAACGCTAAGCCACTGGGTGTTCCCTGGGAGCCCTCCCGCGCGGGGGCTCGCTGACACTTCCTCAAAATCCCGGGATGGAGGGCGAGGATTCCCAGACCCATTTCGCAGATGAGAAAACTGAGGTACAGAAAGATGGCGTGATCTCTGTACCTCAAGGTCAAGCAGTCAGTAAGTGGCAGGCTTGAACAGCATTGAACCACATAAGATTGTCTGATCTCGAGTTCAATACTATGCCCACGACAGGAAAGTCGCTAGTGATGTTCCAGGAAGGAACTCGGAAGGTTTGTGGGAGCCAGGTGTCCTGCGCGCCGTCCCCGCGGGTTGCTTAATTTATAGAGAAAGAAAAAAAAAAAAAAGTGGCGAAGAACCTGACCCCTCAAGCGCCTTTAGAGGGCCGCATGGGCGTAGGAGACTGAGACCTTTTTAAGCGTAACTCCCCTCTTTTGGGGACGAAGAGGCGCAGACCTCTTGGGGCGATCCTTTTAGACGCCCCGAGGCCAAGACGTACAGCACCGGGCTTTCCCTGGACCCCCGGTGCGGCAGAGCTGCACTCCACCGCAAGCTTTCCTTTCTTTCAGGGAGAGGGCTTGTGACAAGTTCAGACTACAGCCCCAAGCAGGGGAGACAAAACTTTCGTCGAAACTACCGAGGCTGGAGCACCCGAGGCCCAGATTATCCGGGAACTTGCCCGGCGCCAGCCTGCCAGGTGCGTCCGCAGGGCTGTGAGCGCGCTTAGGCTGCCGCGGCCGACCCGGGTCCCTGGGGCTACAAACCGCGCACTCTGTTTTCAGGGTCTCCACTTACGGAGACGTTCACCCCTCCCCAAGGCCAGGTACTTCGGTTTCTATCAACCTTTGGTCTACTAGCTTCCCTTCTTAATGGCTTGCCGCAAAGGCTGCCTGGGGTCGCACTGGTAGAGTTTGGAGGCACCGGCCACCGCCCGACGGAGGCTGCGGGAGGGGGTGAGCAGGTCTGGTGAGAATTAAGCCGCGACCCCCAACACGAAAGAGAACAGAGCGGTGCCTGGAACTTAATAGGCTTTATTTATTACAGGGTCATTTTCTGCCTTCAGTGTCCTTACAGAATTCCCCCGAAGGCTAAACTTGGTGCTTGTGGGAATTTATTCTCCTGGAAGCTTGGGCTTCACCTACTACATGAAAGAAAAAACAAGTTTGTGAAGGTTCGGAAGCAGGGCCCCGAAAAGGACTTGCCAAGGCGAGAGTGTATGATCGCCCTGGGTTTTCTGTAAAGTTTGATTTTTGTTTTGTTTTTAGCGGTCATAATAGGGGCTGTGAAGTCATTCACATTCTGGCAACTCAAAATTGGTTGCACAAACTTTGTCTACAATGGCAGTGACTTAGAGAAGCAAAGCAATCGCTTCCATGCCCTACCTGGCCTCCTGTGGGAAAAACAGGTTTGCAGAGGTGGGAATTGTCTCCATTAGCTGTCTACAGTCATCAAACCATTTGGGCGATTTGCTTTGTTTTCACAGACAGGTTTAAAGGAGAGAAAAAAGCAAGAGTTGGTTATGGGTCGCCTGAGCAAGTGTCGATTTCAGCTTAAAGTGAATTGGAAAATTGAGCCTAATTATCCTGGGTAATTGCTTCAATTCTCCACTTGACTTTGCTAATGCAGATCTGTCTGGTGTGTTAAAAAAGACACCCCCTCTGTCCCTGCATATCCTGTTGTCATCATTGAAAGTTGCTAGTGTAAAACTACCGTCAAACTGAAAAAGCAATTGTATATGTGGAGATGGCAAGAAGTAAAATTTAAATAAAAAACTAAATCAGTAAAGAGTTTTTGTAGCTTAAAATTAATTTATTTAACAAATATAGCTATAATATAAATGATGATAAAATTTCAAATATACAGTATATTACATAGTACACACAATCCCTTCCAACGGGATGCTTGAGGCCACGAAAATGTACTGTTAAATAGAAAGAGATTTTTTTTTTTTTTATTTTGCAATTCTTTTTCTGGTACTGGTAAGAGAGAGGTCCCTTCAACCTACCTTTGCAATGCATCTGTGTATCCCCTGCCCCCCAAAGCAAATGTTTTGCTGTTGAACTTCTCCTAAGTTTTCCAATGGAAGGAGCTGAGGTCCATCTCCCCTGGCTTGCTCTTCTCTTTCTCCAAAACTGTTCTCATTTCCAGGATCATCAAACACTAATTTCTCTGACTTTTGCACCTGGTGTCAGGACAGCAGCTATACAGGAGACGTGGCCTCTTGTCCTGTTCAACCACTAATTCTGCTGGGGACCCTGGATACATCTCTTAGCCTCTCTGGCCTCAGTTTCCCCATCCTTAACTCAAGGGTGTAGATCTAGATTCTAGAAGAGTGCTAAGGGACCCTTCCAGCCACTTTTTGGAAGGGGATCGGACTTCAAAGAGTGAACTCAGGGAGCAACCAAGGCAAAAACCGGTGCGAGGGCCAAAGGGAAGGCGCCGGCGGTGCTGCGCAGCGGAGCACGTCGGGACACAGCTCCTGCTGCTTTCAGAAGACCAGAGCTGCAGGGATTGGCTGCCCCCACAGGTGGGCGACCCTGGGACCCTCTATGTCAGGTGGTACATGCTGTAGCCTACATGGGCCGTGTAGAGTCCCACGGGCGCCACCGGCAGCGCGGCGCGCTGGAAGGGGCCAGAGGCACCGTAGAGTGAGGCACCCGCCGCAGCCGCTACAGCTGCCGGGCCGCCGAGAGGGAAGGAGAGGCCGAAGGCAGCTGGTGGCAGCATAGGCTTGGCGGCCATCTTCAGCTTCTCCAGCTCTGCCTCCTGTAGTCTCTTTGCCTTGGCACGGCGGTTCTGGAACCAGATCTTCACCTGCGTCTCGGTGAGGCTGAGTGAGCTGGAGAACTCGGCGCGCTCGGCGATGGACAAGTACTGCTTCTGGCGGAACTTGCGCTCCAGCGCCAGCAGCTGCGCGGTGGTGAAGGGCGTCCGCGGCTTACGGTTGGTCTTGTGCTTGCGCAGTGTGCAAGCTGGAGGGCTCAGCCGCCCTAAGGGGCCGAGAGAGAAAGAGACACGAGGCTGAGAGAGGCGGTGGAGCATAACCAGCCAATGAAGTAGTAATAATAGCCAATAACTACCAGATATTGATTGTTGCCAAGTGCCTCGGTGCCAATCATTGTGTGAGGACCTTAGAGAACATTTTCTCCAATTCCCACCGCAACCCCGCAGGGAAGAATTTCTTGTCTACTTTTTGCAAATGAGTAAATTAAGAGTCCAGGAGAAACTTACCCATATTCAAGGCCCCATGCCCATGCTCAAGGCCCAAACACAACTGGGAAGAGGTGGAACCTCCCTGACACCCACACGGACAATTAGGAAGGCCTTTCATGGCAGGCCTCCTCCCACAGCCACATACACAGGGAAGGTGTATGTTAACACAGATGCTGAAACTGCAGAAAGAGGCCCTGCGCCCAGCTCATGAGCACGTGTAGTTTTATGCATTGGCCTAACATCTGTGCACACCAAGTGCTCAGTGCTAGGCTATGCCGCAGTTGTGTGGCATAGAGTCCAGAACTCTACATGTGACGGGTCTCTTTCCCCTGGGACAGCCCATTCCTAAGGGGGTTCTAGGGTCAGTCCCCAGTAGACCAGAGGTGGAGCAACAGGAACATCATGGAGGTTGCACTGTGACCAATTCTCCTAATTATATAAAATGCCATTTTGAGCGAGAGAGAAGGGGCTCGTTCATTCTAACAGGACTTTTTGTTCCGATTGTCTCAATTGTTCCTTGGACCTCTCCCACCCCTGGCACCTTGACCCTCTGGCCACACTCAAACGAGTATGTGTGTTGGGGCAGTGCGCTATTGCGGCTCCTCAGCCTGTGGCTGGGTCCCTGGAAACCAAGCGTGCCCAGCTGTCTTTTTCTTCTGGCTTCAATATTAGCCTCAAGGCTGGGTAATAAGCAAGCAGGGAGGTGGAGGGCTAGCGCAGGTCAGGGATTGGGCCAGCTGGGCGCCGAGGCCAGATTAAAAAGTGAAACAAATTATTCCCAGGGCAACAGGCTTTGATGGGAGTCCTGGGACTCAAGGCCCTAACCAAATTCCCGAGTCTCGGAAAGGACACTTTGCCTGTGCAGCAGCTTAACAGAGTGAATTCAAGCCAAGGCTGTTTCACCATGCGGGTTTTGCCTAACTATATATGTCCCCCACCCTGCACTTTTTTAAAAAAGAAAAACCTTTGGGCGCTCAGACCACCAGGATGTGAGTCAAACGAAATCTCATGTTAACATCCCCCTTCTCCCTGCGCGAGGCCAATTCGAGTCCGGGAAGCAGTTGGCCCCCGACTTGCTTTGCGTCTGGCCTCCCGAAGGGCGGACGCCGAGAGAAACGTCACTATTTTGAACAGCGACTGCCCAGCGCGGGGCCGCCTTCTCCGGCCATTAGGCCCAGGGAGGGACCGGCCTTTCAAAGACGTTTAATCCCCAGATAAAAATCATACCTCAGCATCACGCCATTGAATTCGGGCTGCTATTATGCAGCACAAAATAATCGGAGGAAACGAGGAAAACTTGGGAATTTCCCGTGCTCCTGAAATATCTCCGAGCCTGTTCACTGGGCAGAGAAGCCAGGGGGCCACGAAGCCTTGGAACTACCCCCAAAAGTGCCTTTGGCGGCTGGATTCCACTTCAGTGGGCCCAGTCTGAGATGCATGGTAGCTTCCGACAGGATTAGAGGGGGCGCCTTCCCCTAATTTACTTGGTGCCCCGCCCCCTCCACGGGAACCTGAGTGTCCCCTCCCGCTAAATCATCCATCCGCCCAAAGCACCATCTGCCTCTAACTTCAAGAGGGGGCAGGAGGTGGAGTTTTGTAAGAACTTTGGAACCTCCTGGCAAGTAGATACTTTAAATTACGTGGGGTTGGGCGGGGTGGGGTGGGGGACACCAGGCTTCTACGAGAAAGTGAAACTCCGAGCAATGGGAAGATGTCCACACTGCTCGCACCCATCTATTGGGGTAAGGGTGATGTAACAGGGTTTAGGATCAGATGAGGGAACATGGACTCCCGGGGTCGTTTGGTGGGGTCAGGAGGAGAGGGTGCCCAGACACCGGTGTCCTACAAGTTAACTCCCAACCCCAGCGTCATCCGGCCAAGGCGAAGAGGCCTGGAACCCTCTTCCTGGGTGGGAGTAGGGAGAGGATCCAGTTGGCCTCCCCGCCAACAGAGCCCTAGCACCGGCTCCAGGTACCGGCTGCAGGTACGCAGACGCCCGAGACAAGTAGGCGCCGGCGCGCGGCCTGGCCCCCTCCCTTGGCGCCTGGGTTCTGGCTACTCACTGGCCGGGGGCGGGGAGAAGCGGGGGCTCTGCATCCACGGGGTCCTCTCGGGCTTCTCGGGGCTCTCGGCTTTGATGAGTGCGTCTTCTGGTAGCTTGAGGAGTCCTCCCACCGAGAAATGGCCGAGCGGCCGCGGCGAAGAGGGCGCGTCTGGGGCGCCCAGCGACCCGGGCCGGACGCCCAGGGGCTGCGCCGAACCGCCCGCCGCCTGCGCGCCCTCCGAGGCCGCCAGGGCACTCTCCTTGGCCCCTGGCTTCCTGTGGTCGGCCATGAGCGCCTCCACGCTGAAGGGCAGGAGCGAAGGGGACCCTTTGGGCTTGGCCCCCTCCTCATCTGCGCCCATGGTGGCCGCCGTAGCCGCGGCGGCGCTGGGGGCCTGGCCCGCGCCTCCCCCCGCCGGCTTCCCGAAGGCAGAGTCCTCCACTTTGACACCGAGTGGCAAAGAAGTCATGTCAGCAGCCGGGGCCATGCAGAGCTGGGCGCCCTCTCCAGCCACAGCACGGGCCAGCCGCCGGGCATGGGCTTCGGGCGGGTTGGGAGCGTGGCCGGCCTCAGGGAGCGCCCGGGGCCCTGGCCCGGCGGACCCTCGCGCGCTCGCCCCCCGCCCCTCCCCAGAAGGCCAGCTCGAGCGCGCTGGGCCTGGCTCCGCGCCCCGCCGCCGCGCAGGCCGAGTTCCCGGGAGCACCCGCCGGCTCCGGGTCCGTCGGCCGCTCCCCAGAGAACTTGCTAATAAGGCGAGGCCAGCGGGGCTGCGGCCAATCAGCGCGCGAGGGGGCGGGCCCGGAGCGATCCATTGGGCCGCGCTCCTGGGGACTTGCCGGGAGGCGCGCGGGGCCTGCGGGCGCGCAGGGCAGGGTCCGGCCAGGGGAGGACAGGCGAGGGGAGGGGGTACCCAGGATACTTTCATGGGCTCTAAAGCCCTGGCGGCCTCTCCGTCTGGGTCCCCGTGGGTCTCTGTCTTTCTGTGATCCTGGGGACTTTCCCAAGTCCTGGTTCCTTCTCTTCTGCCCTCCTCTCTCCTCCCCTTCCCTTGCAGCCCCTCTTTCCCACTCCTTTTTTCTGCCCCTTTCCTTGTTTCCCTCCTCTACCGCTTCTTTCACCTTTTTCTGTAGTCCATTGCTGTGTTTCTCTCTGTCCCCCTCTGCAAATCAGACCCCCCTTCCTCTAAGACAATAGTTTGAGTTGAGATCAGTTCTTATATATTCCTTGTGTACATTAAAAGGTACGCATGGCTAGTTATACTAAGTTGAAGACATAATATTAGTTTCTTTCTAAAATCACCTTCAATTTATTCCTCTGTTTCCATCTTCAAAACTTTACCTCCGGGTAAAAGTTGGCTTTTGTCTCTAAGAGCTGGACTAAAAAATTTGCCGAAAGAAGCCACGTTTCTGTGGTGCTAAGGGTATGAGAATACGTAATATTATCTGGAATCTAGGATCGGTTTTCATATACGATGTATATTTTTCATGCTCTAAACCTCTCTCCGGAGGGTCACACCACCTATACCGGTGACCAGTTGGGGAGAGGAGATGCTGGATCCTTTTGATATAGAACTCACTGAAATAAAACCAACAGAAATGGCAACAAAACACCGGTCTGGCCTTACTATGACCTCAGCCCGTCCGCGGAAACAATAACACGTCCCTATCTCTGAGTCGCTGATCCTGGAGGGGAGAGGCACATTTGGGGGAGGGGACCCAGGAAAAGAATACGGTTTCTGGTGGTGGATCCTCGGTTCTGGGCTTTTATTTTGCCAATTTCAGAGGAAGCGTGATTTTATTTTTGCAGGTAAAAAACCAGAAAAATTAGTTGGGGTAGAGGGAGATGCAACATCTATGCAAACCGTGTCCGGGTTCGGCCGTTTTCTGCGCCGTCTTTACCGCCTCTTATCCCGGGGGCCCCGGCCAGCGGCTCTCGGGGAGCTAGCGGAGGTGACTGGCAGCTCACCGGGATAGGCCATTCTAATCTCCAGGAAACATGGGGCTGCCGTGGCCATTTAGGGGTAATTATCCGAGTGCAGAGGGACAGCGGATCCTCTCGCCTTTTTACTGGGCGCAATAAAAGCTGTAGATTAGGGGCGTCCAGATTAAGGAAAATGAATTGCTAGAGCAGGAACTTTATTACCCGGACCACGTCCGAGGTCTGGCGGCAGGGGTCCGGCTGCGCACGCCTGAGCTATGGGTAGCTTCGCATCTGTCCACAGGCCCCTGAGATATGTTAAGGCCTTTGGGAAGGTTCGGGAATACTCGCTTCTGTGACATTTATGTCTGCCCTCCAGGTTCTTAGGAACCCAAGACCGCAACTCAGACACTGGGCAGGGCTTGGGGCCTCTAGCTCGGTGGGGCCGGCTGGACGCGCGGTGCACCGGGGATGAGACTGTACGACCCAATTGTAAAGCTGAACGAACTGGGGAGCCACAAGGCTGTAGGCCAAACACCTTGCTAGCAGCCCAGCTGGGACCGCGAATTTCTATTGCTCGCATTTCTAATTAAATTCTCGCCAGAACAACCCCCTCCGCAGCCCAGCCAGAATCTCACTCCGGTTAAAGGGCGATAGGAAACAAAGGACCATCCGCTTTTTTAGGTCAACATTTTTAAATCGAGTAATGTGTCTTTCGGACGAATCTTGGCTTTGTTCCACCCTCGTCCCCATCTCCAAATGTTTGGCTCCCAGATCGCTTTAAGAATCTGCTACAGCTAAGAACTTTCTCCCTAGAAAAATGCACATCAGCAAAAACACATTACACGCAACTGTGCAATTTCAGGGGCTCTGGACCCACTTGGACTCTGCCAGTCAAGAAGCCTGCTTCACTGTTGAGCTGGGGCTCGAACCCGAGCGCGGAGCCTCACGGAGCAAAGGAGGCTCGTGCGGGGTTCACGGCTGTAGCGGGCGAGGAGCGCAGCGAGGCCTGGACTCGGGCTGGGGGCCCGGGCGGCCTGAGAAGGGCCGCATCGCTAATTGCGGGGATAAACAATCTGTCACGATCCCTCAGCGCGCCTAATAGGCAGACGAGGATGTTGTTTTTAGGCGCCAGCGGCGGCCGGATCAAAGGCTGCAGCCGGCGCATGGGCCCTTGAAGTCGCGCCCCCCCCAACCCCCGCCTCCAGGGATCAAACCGCGTGGGCCCGCAGCCCCTGCCCTGCTGCCCGCCCCTCGGCTGCCAGAGCCGGGTCCTGAATCCCACCGCGTCTTCTTTTCTGGTTCGGTCTGTGTTCCTGTCTGCTCCTGCCCTGCGCAGCGGGTTAACCGCGTGCAGACGTTGCAAGGCGAGCAGAGTGCGTCTGCAGAGGGCGAGCAGTTCAGGCTGGATTCGGTGTCAGAGTAGCGAGGGGCTCTCCCACTGGTCCGCCACTGGGCTGCGAGGGAAAGGTGCCCGCGGACTCGGAGAAGCGAGTTCGAGAAAGGAAAGAAAATGTCTGTCTCCTCCCGGGCGTGCTGTTCTTACCCCGGGAGGAAGGGCACGAGTTTGGGGGCAGTGAGAGGGAGCACGCTCTGCGTTCGTTTTTGTGTGGGCCTTTACAGATTTCCTGGCTCCTGGGTTCAGAGAGCTGTCAGGCCCGGGCTGCGCCTGTTATCTCGCCGCCAGCACTAACCTCGAGGCGCTTCTGCCCAGGCGTTTCTCCGCGCGCCGCTGCAGCCGAGAAAGCCGGGCTGTAATTCATGCCTGGCAAGGGCAGGGCTGGCCCGCTACAGATAAAGCTCTGCGCTGGCGCTCCGCTTCCATCCTCGCCGACTTCCCTCCCCTCCCCCCTCGCTCCATCTCCCCTCTTCTCCTGCATCCTAAAACATTCCCTGCCCCTCAACAAAGCGCCTCTGAATTTCAGATCCTAAAGATGGATTGTCCTTCGTCCACTTTCTGGGCAAATAGACTGGTGGTGGGTTTGGGTTTTTTCCCCATATGCCTATTTTACCGGGGTGTGCGGTGGTGGGGGAAGGGTGGTGCTGTGGCTAGATATCACCCCCAAACATTAATTTTTAGAGGGACCCCGTCTTAAAGGTGGTTGTCACTATCTGGGTGTTGTCGCAGGGATTGGAAGGGCGGGCTGGCCCCTCACTTCAGCATTGGTTGTCCTCTCGGTCCGGTTTTTGTTTACCTCCTCCCCCATTTTCTAATGCATTTTGTGGCCTGGGCCCAGGAATCCCGCGTGCATTTTTGAAAATGTTCTGCTCAGTGGGATCCCCCGGCAATTAGCGAGCCCCAAACAGTCCTCTTTAACAGAATGAATGTGCTATGAAAACCGATTACCCGGAACGATTTATTTTGGTGGGAATTCACCAATCGCCAGGAGGGCGGCAGAGGGGGAGAGAGAGGAGGTATTTTGTGCCGGGAGGGGTTGAGGGTCGACAGGCAAACAGCAAGCGCCGGCCCGGGGTCTCCGAATCTCTGGAAGGGCCCTCCTGGACTCTGCCATCTCCACTCTTTTGGTCTCTGTCGCCAGGAAGAGAGGGGCTGGGAGACAGGTTTGGGAAACTAGAGTCACTAATTCTGGGAGGACTTCACAGCTTTCCCGAGAACCCCGGGGAGTCCTCGGCTACTGGCTGAAGACCCGCAGCACAGACTCGGAGCAAAACGCTTCCTGCCTTCCTGGGACCTGGGCAGAACTTGTGCCTTTTAAGAGTTTTGGTGCCCTTTTTTTAAAAGGCGAAGTCAAACACTATTTGTAAAAAGTGTTTTCTCCTTCTTGCTAATTCCTCTGCTAAGTGGGCCCAGCCTGTGCGCGGGCGCGCCAGGGAGAAATTGACAAGCCCCACTCCCAGGCTTCTTACCCCTTCCCTCCCTCCCCCTGCTGGCTTCTCCCTGCCGCCCAGGCCTGGGCTTCCTTGTGCCTTTAAATTCGGAAGGGGGGTCGGGAGGGGGGGGCAGGGTCCACGGGGGAACGAGAGCCCCCCTTTCAAATGGCCCAAGTTAATGTGATCGCGACATGAGGGTGCACTTGGGGAAGATGAAAGCGGTGGCCGGCCGGCTCCTCCTAGAGCTCTATAATTATAGATAATATATCCCATTTCAAAGCAATTAGACCAATCAGGCGTAACGAACCACTTTGCTGCCGACGAATAACAAAGGCGTACGGTTATTTAAGCCTGGAGATGTCAGGCAGACCCGAGGCTCCAGGGTCTTCCATGCCGCTCTGCCCACCCCCGGCGGAGGAAGGCTCGCCCTTCTCCCCCGGGTTCTGCCCAGCCCGCAGCGGCCCCGTCTCAGTTCCGGTAAGGGGCAGGAAGGAATGCCGGGAGAGAACTGCCATAGTGAACTGGGTGGCAGACCTCTTGTCAGACGTTTCACAAACTTTATCTGATTTAATCCTCTCTACTCTAGGAGATAGGTGTTATTATCCGCTTTTGTTTTCTAGGCGAAAGAACAGAATCAGAGAGGTTAAGTGTCTTGCTCAGGGTCACACAGCTAGTTAGCAGTCGCGCCAGGATCTGGACGCAGGTGGGTCTGAAACTCTGAAATTCCCTCCTTCCACTTCCGGGAGCAGCCTCTCTCGAAGCGCTTGCGAAAGACGAAATGGGTTAAAATAGAGCGGATGCTTGCAGCATTTGGTGGAACCGCCTCCCATCCAGGAAATGGGTCTTCATCCCGTTCTTACTACCCTACTCTCCTGCTCCTCCCCTCCCGCCCACCACCTACTTGACAGCCGGAACACTGTTGAGTTTTTCCATAAATTTATCAAATGTGGAGGACCTCGGGTCTCTTTGAGAAAAAAACAAACCCAGGCTGTGAACCGAAGGCCAAGGGCCAATTTTTCTGAGTCTTGGTTTGTTGGCTTTAAACCGGGCGAAGAAAGGCAGGAACTGTGAGTGAGCAAGAGCCACAGGAAGGCAGAGCTGTCCTGCAAGGGCAGCAAGCTGGAGAGCTGGGGAAGGTCCTTCGTGGAGACAGGGACGCTGAGAACCAAAGATCCTCCGTCCGAAATATTGAATGAAATAGGAGGCGAGTTAGGGATGCCAAAAAAGGCCCGAGCTGAGACTGGAAAAGAGGGGACTTGAGGGGAACCCAGGGAGAGACTGTCCCTCGGAAAGGCAGCTGGTGGGGTGGCTGAGCTGGGGGCCACCCCTTCCTAACCAGGCGGCCCCACGGACTGGAGAGGGATAGGGAGCCAGCGCCTGGGGAGGGGAGAGCGGGGCTGCCCCTGGTCCCCTCTCACTGAGACTACCCCCCCCACACACACACCCTCTTCTTTCTTTAGGACTCTGTCACTCCCAGCTTTGGACATTCGTTCCTTGTATCCTCCTGTCTGTCTGACTCTGCGTCTCTGTCTGTGAGGCGGTTCTCGGTCTCAGTGCTTCTCTCTTGGTCTCCAGGTGGATCTCGCAGCTGCTGCCCTGCTGTGTCCTTCTCTTCTCTTCCTTAGGTGCCTCCTTCCCTCTCTGCCTTTCATTTGCTTTCTTTCGAAGTCTCTCCCCCCTCTCCTCCCCCTCCCCCTCTCCCTCCCCCTTCCGTAATTATGTCGGAATCTGCCCTCAAGTTACACCGAAGCTATTGCAAGTTCCTTCTGGAGGCAGTTTGCAATTCCTGGAGCAGCGGCGCACCTTCAGCACCTTCCGCTGCGGCAGTGAGCGCCCGCCCCACCCTGGTCCCTGCTGCTCCAAGCTCGTAACTTCTCCTTTGGGCCCTTTCCCCACATCTGGGGATCTGCAGAATGTATTACTACCTTCCCCCAGGGCCCTCCTGAGGACTGAAAAGGATGTGGCAAAGGCCGAAGTGGGGGGGTGGGGTGGGCAGAGCTAGGAGATGCCACCTTAGAGACCTTCACCCCTACTACCTGGAACCTGAATGGAAGTGGCGTTTGAATGCAGAGCGTCCCGGGGAGGGAGGAAGGAGGGTGGAAACCACCGGAGCCGAGGGGCACAGCAAGCAGAGCAGTGGGCAGTTGGGAAGAAGAGGCAGTTGGGCCAGCACAGGACACCTAGGCTGGACGCCAGCCAGTTCCCTCCCAGCAGCTCATTTCCCTCTTAAGGGCTTAGAAATCAATGACCTCCTGCCACCCGGAGTCTCCACGCTCTTGGCTAACCCTTCAGACCTCAGGCCAAGGGAAGGCTGCACCCCGGCCTACACCCTATCCCCTGCTCCCCTGCCCCCCTGCCTCTGCCATCCTTGGGGCTGGCTAAGTGACAAGCAGGGGTGCTCACCAAGTGAAACGACCGAGGAATGTTCACCCTAGGGTGGAGCGGGGGTCCCGAGGAGACAGTGGCGGGGAAGCCTCCAGCATGCACCCATGCTCAGTCAGTGCTGAGGATGAAGGCAGGAAGGGGGGAGCCCGTGGAGTTTGCCTTTCACACGAAAATCAACAGTGATTTTCCGTGGGAAAGTTGGGGAGGTGGAGAATCAATGACCCAGCATCACTCAGTGAGACTCTGGACAAGTCCCTTCCCTCCCTCAGTCTCCCTTTCCCAGCCACAGTCTGTTGCTGGCCACAGCCCCCCCCCCCCCCGCCGCCCCGCACTCCCCCCCCCACCCACCACCAACTTGGGCTTGCTTGGGGAAAGGGCAGCCCCCAGCCTGGGTGTGGGGTGCTGTGTGACCCTTCTTCTTGCATGTTTGTGCGCCCAGGTCAGCCACAGCCACAGAAGCTGCTGAGACCAAGCAGAGGGATTGGTGAGGGGAGGGGGAGGAATGTTGACCCTGAAGCCCCCACAGGCTTTCGTTTGGGCCCATAAGAAAACTCCACAGCTGCAAGAGACTAGAAAGTTGGTGCAACACCCATGTTCCATAGGTGAGGAAACCCCGAGGCCCAAAGAGGACCCATTTCCCCAGGTCTCTGAGCCAGAAACTGGCAGAACTGGTCCTAAATTCAGGTTGTCTGATCCCAATCCAGTGCTCACCTTTCCTCATCCCCAGAATGGTCAAGGAACCTGAGCCATCCTCCTAAGCCGTGCCACCTGTGACCAGTGGCTTGCTCCTTTGCCAACTCCATGTCCACTTGTTAGGAATGGGGACGCAAAAGACTCTATGGTGTGGGGCTCCCTGGAGCACTCGCCCTGGTAGGTGGGGAGGGCAGCTGTTCTGCCTTCTCAGCGAGGGCAGGGTGGGGAGCACGCCGGGCGCTCCGTGCTTGGAGCTGGTAGGGGGGCTGGAGGGAACCGGCTTTGACTGAGCACCTACTACGTACTAGGTACTTGAAATGCACCACCACAGTTAATTCTCACAACGGTCCCCGAGGTGAGCACCCCACTTTGCAGATGAAGGAAAGGACACTCCAAGAGTTGCAGCAGAGTCCAGGTGCTCTGGCCTGGGCTGGAACCAGGGCTGGAACCAGCCACTGCCGCTGTGCAGGTTCAGCCACGGCGTGTGCGCTGGAGGGTCCCTGGCTCCGGCCTTGCAGCCTCGGCATAGGGTGAACGGGCCGGGCCGTGAGCGTTGCAAATGCCGCAGGCTTTGTTTCTGTTTCTCCCAGCACCGCGAGCGGGCCTGGTGCTGGAAGGTCGGGGCCGTTGGAACTGTCCCAGTCCCTCCCTCCGGTCCCGAATGAGCCCAAACCCGAGCGCGGCAGACGGGGCGGGGCCGCGACTCCTCGCCAAGCCCCGCCCTCGCCCCGCCCCGCCCCCGGGCTCCACCTGGACCTGGGCCAGACGCTGCATCCTTGTAATGTGGACGAGCCGAGCCCCGCTGTGTCTTCCTTCCTGCACCTGTGCGAGGAGGATCTGAGTCTGAGGAGACTGGAACTGGGGAGCCGAATACCAGGATGGGGTATAATATTTCCCGTTAATAACAGTTAACACGTTTAACCAATTATTCTATTGCCGAGCACTGTTCTGAGCTCTTAGCATGTCATTTAATCTTGATGGCAACTCTATTTTACCCCTAGTGTATACATGGGGAAACTGGAGTTAGTTTGTACGAGCAAAAGCAAATATTAAAACTGTTCTGAGATGCCTCTGGCACCCCCACGTGATTTCCAGCAAGCTTCACTGCATGGCTGGCGCTTGGGAGGCTCCAGCTGTGGCCTCCCCCACCGGGAAAGGCAGAGAAAGTTGCAGCCGGATGCCCAGCTTCAATCCCCATGCAGGGCCAGCAGCGGTTCTCCAGAGCCTGTGTGTGACCCCAAGACAAGTACAGAGCCTGGCATAAAGAGGGAAGATCAGAGGGGAGGTGACTGCCAGGCAACGTCACTAGTCCACCTGGGCTCTAACCAAGAACACTCTCTCCTGGGCCTGCTGCCCTGGGTTGGGGTTAGGGCTGGAGGGCAGAGCCGTGGAGTCAAGGATAAGGACAGTCCATGGAATGTTGGTGATATATTTCTTGAATGACATTTTAAAAAGAAAGCTGAAGTCACATCCCTTGGCTGCTTGTTCTGCTGTTTAAATCGCCTTTGAACTTGGGTTGTAGCTACCCCTTCCTCCAAGGGGAAGCTGAGGCCCAGAGAGGCCGTTCAGAAAGGCGAGTGTGGCCTCCAAGTCCAGTGGCTGTCTCCACCAAGCTGGCCTGCCCCCACTCCTGCGTGCTGTGCTCCCTGGGCTGCTTGTGTCCCCGAGTGTGTCCAGAGACAGGCTGTGGGGCGTGGGAGTGGGCTGGGGGGACACCGGGACCATGTGGTGGTGGAGTATCCAGAGGCCCCCCTTTCTGGGAGTGCTGAGGTTCCTTCCCTGGGTTTTCTGGCAGAGGAGAGAGAATTATTCTCCTGACAGTCTCCTCCTCAACTTTTCCCTGCAGGACGCCTCCTGGGACTAGGGTGCTCCCATCCCCCTTTGGCTTCTCCTGTCTCAGCCAGGGCTGCAGGATCACCCCACCTGATGGGGATCATTGCATCCCTGGGGAGACCCCCTATCTGATCAAACAGTGGGTTCCTTGTTGCAGTCCAATTAAGCGAAAGTAGATCCTGCCTTATCAGGTTTGGGCTGTAGTCCTGGGGTGGTCCCCTCAGCAGCCAGAGGGTCCCTGTCTGTTTGATTTCCCTGCTCAGGCACACTTGTTTAAACAGACCCTCAGGGTCCTCAGTAACCTGACCTAGCCCCAAGCATGTTTGCCAGGTAAGGGTGGCTGTGAGCACAGAGGTGAGAAAGGTGGCATGGGGAAGGAGCAGGAAGAAGCCACTCTTGGAACACAGAGGATATTCCAGAGTTTGCTCTGTGAGTTCAAATCCTGGCTCCACCCTTTCATCTTTGTGGCCTCCAACAAGTTACCGACCTTCTCTGGGCCTTGGTTTCTCATTATATTGGGGATTAAATTAATAAGAACACCTCTGAAGTTCTGGAAGCTGTGCCAGCACAGCCCAAGGGCTCAGCGATCTGACAGTCTGGATACCCAGTGAGTCATTTCTGCCGTCCCAGCACCCCTGAGAGGTGGGCAGACTGCTGGTTCACAGGTGAGAAAGGCAGGCTCCAGAAAGGCAAAGCGACTTAGATGGGCCAATGTCTGGAGACGGAATCCTAACCCCGCCTCCCGGCCCCATGTCGGTGTCTTTCCACCGGCCACACCCTGTGGAAGGCTCCTAGCTTGGGGTCATCTGCCCAGCACAGGGAGGACACGGCATAGTGCATCTGGGGCTGTGGCTTAGCAATCCCCTCCGTACCCCAGTCCCAAAGTCGTGACCAGGGCCTGCAGGCCTCTACAGGGTCCGTTCTGCTTCTTCCACGTTTCCCAGCATTGTCTCCCATTCCTTCCAACTCCACCGCTGGCTTAATCTGACAGTCACACTGGGCGCCTTGCAATTGACCAAACATGCCCAGTATACCTCTGCCTCAGGACGCCAGCCCTGGCTGTTCCTCTGCCTGGCATGCCCTTCCTCAGATACTCCCATGGTCCCTCACTTCCTTCAGAGTCTCTGCTTGGAGGTTGGCTCCTCAGAGAAGGCTTCCTGCCCACCTTCTCTAAAACATAGACACCCTGCTACCACCCCACAATCATTTCTGAAATTCTGCTTTATTTGCCTTAGAGGGAGCATTACTCCCCAGCATTTCATTGTTATCAGCTTACTTATTTCTTATCTGTCTGTCTCCACTAGAACTTCAGCCCCGTAATGGCAGGTGCTTTGTTTTGCTCCTGGGGAAACAGCGCGTAGCCCTTATCGTAGAGCCCAGCACATAGCAGCTGCCCAATAAATACTTCTGAACGACTGAATAAATCGCTCTCAGACTCACTGTGACTTTAGGAACATTACCGAAACTCTCTATGGCTGTTTTCTCATCCATAAAATGGGCCTAATAAGTCTATTCACCTTATGCTGTTGTGAGGAGCAAACCAGGTAAAGCATGTGAGGTGCTGGCACAATGCCCAGCACTGAGAAAGCCGCCAGGAAAAGGTTTTCCTGACTAAAAGGGGTCAGTGGACTTTCCAGAAGATTCCTGTTATCAAGTGGAGTGATGCAACAGGAACAGCCTTGCTTCCAGGTTTTTATAGCACACCCCAGAAGATAAAGCCACTTCCAATCCCATGTTTTATCTGAGCCTTTAGATGACTCTCTGGTTAGGTCTTTTTGCAAGTGGAATGACAAAGCCCAGAGAGGTCAAAACACTTCCCTGGAGGTGACACAGCTAGGGAGCTCTTTCACATTCCCGAGAGAGCTCTCTCCATCTGCTCTAAATCCCTATCCAGGGCCTGACAGCTTGGACCTTGCCATGCTGCCATCTTAGGCAGGTCCAAATAGGGTGGCTTCTTTGCAGGGACAGCTGCCAGGCAGTTTCCCTCAGCAGGACGCTGGGCTAAGGGTGGCGCTGGAGGGGTGGGCCTGGAGGAAGTGTCAGTGTTTGGACATGGCTGGTGGAGGATAAGCCGGTCCAGAGGGAAGGAACAGCAAGGGCAAAGGCAGGGAGGCGGGAAGGTTTGGGGAGTGCAGGGTGGGAGGGGACCCCCGGGCTCTGGCAGCGCACCCTGCCTTCTGGCATTTCCAGCTACTCTGAGCTTTGGGTCCAAGGAGAGCATGAGGCAGCTTTGGTTTCCCCAGCAATAACAGTTGCTCCGGCTGCCCTCCCCAGCCCTCACTGTCCTGCTTACAGCCCTTCCAGAAACAGAGGTAGGCCCGGCACGCCCCTCCCACTGCACAGGCAGAAGTAGCACTTGGACTGTGGCAGTGCAGAAAGGAAATCCCGCCCGGGCCGGCAGCGACTGCTGTAGCCTTTGGTTGCCTGTGGGGTGTGTTGTGGAGTTTCCGTCTTGAAAGGCAAGTTTGGAAGAAGGATTTCGGCTGCCATTGAGACTTTAGCCTCACAACACAGAGAAGGGCAGTGAGGACAGAAGGCAGAGAAGGGACGCTGGCTCTGTGTGAGCACTTTCCTTATCTTATTGAGTGTGCCGACTACCCTGGCACTATGAACCCTTTCAACAGGCGACAAAACCGAGACTCGAGAGGCCGTGGTCCATGGCGAGCAGCTTAGTGAATGGTGTTTGCTTCTCACATGGGAGACATACGGAGAAAATTAATGGCATCATAGTCACCACCATGAGCTTGCCCAACACATACTACAGGCTGGCCCTTCTAAAACGTTACCCAGCTAGTCCTCCCAGCCATGTGGGGTTTGCGCTGTGGTCTCCATTTGGCAGGTGGGGACAATGACGGGAGCGACTATTAACTTGCCCAAGGTCATTCTCCTACTGGAGGGCCAGGGAGGACTTCAGCCTCTGAAAGAGTCTCCTCAGAGAGGAAGCTGCCACTTTGCCAGGAAGGCTGGGAGGCTCCTGAAACCAGCGTGAAAGGAAACACGTTTTTCGTTTTCGTTGCCTTTCTTCCCAGGCAGAAAAAGCCCCAGGATTGCCCCCTCCCCACATGTGCAAGGACATCAAAGGTGGGGCAGAACTGTTCTGGAATCCCAAGCCAGCCAGGTCGCTGCTAGGGAGGGAGCCCAGATGAAAGGGAGAGAGGGAGGAAAAGGAGCGGGAAGGAGGAAATGAGGGCGCATCAAAGCCGCCCTCTCTCTGCCCCGCCCTGGCTGGCTGCAGGGTGGGGGCCGGGGTGGGCCAGGCCCTCAAAGAGGAGCCTTCAAGGAACTCCGCCAACTTCTAGGGAACTTGGGGCCCTGAGACAGGAGATTTGGGGCTTTCCAGTGCGAACTTAAAAAATCAGTGCCTGTAATAACGCCATGGCATAAAATATCTCGCCAGTGCTCCTCACTGACCAGGGGCCGTCCACTCCTCAGCCAACCTGCACGGTCGGCGTCGGGCCCGTATCCCTGGGAGAATGGTCAAGTGACTTGCCGAAGGCCATTCAACAAAGTGGCACCCCCACTGCACGTCAGGGTCTGTGTGAGTCCGGGCACATGGGACTTTGAATGGACGCTGTCCTATTAGGAGGTGTGTTTGTTTCCTACGGTGGCCATAACAAAGCACCACGAATCAGATGTCTTAAAACAACAGAAATGTGTCTTCCCACAGTCTAGAGGCCAGAAGCCTGAAACCAAGGTGTTGGCAGGGCCATGCCGCTCTGGGAAGACGCCTTGCCTGCCTCTCCTGGCTTCAGTGGTTGCCTGCGAGCCTTGGTTTCCCCTGGCTTGCAGCAGCATCACTCCGATCTCTGCCTCTGCCTCCCGTGGTGCCCTGTGTGTGTCTTCACATCACCCTCCCCGTGTGTGTCTGGGTCCAAATTCTGTCTTCTCCTAAGGACACCAGTCACATTGGATTAAGGGCCCATCCTCCTCCAATGTGACCTTGTTGCAATTGATTACTTCTGTGAAGACCCCACTTCCAAATAGGGTCACATTCACTGGTAGTAGGGGTTAGGACACCAGCGTATCTTTTTTTTTGGGAGGGGACACAATTCAAGCCATAACAGGACATATGTGTCTCCTCTTCCGCTCACAGGGAGCTCCGCAATGCTGCCGACACGCGGCTCCGAGAGCAGCCGGCTCAGAGCAGAATGATGGTAATCACCACCCCCAGGCCCTCAGGCCCTTTGGACGGCACAACACATGCACCTCCTTGTGCAAAGACCTCATCTGATTTTGTGTTTTAGCTGGACGGGCATGATTACCTCCATTTTACAGGTGAGGAAGTTGAGTTTAGAAAGGTTCAGTAGCAAAGCTTAAATCTGAAATGGTATCTGTCTGACTCCAAAACCAGCCACCATCACCTCCCTGACCAGGGCTTGGGGTAGGCAGGCAAGGGTTAAGGCTGCGGCGAGGCAGGTGGGTGTCCGGGCTCTGCTGACTCACTGAGGGCAGTGCCACCACGCCCACCCCATCCGTTGCCCGGGAGCTGATTAAGATGTCACAGAAGATTATGCTGTCAGGTGCAAGAATCACGCTCCAGGAGGGGTGACGGCCGGGCTGGGAGGGAGGTTACCCTGGCAACGGAAATGGGACATCCATGTAGAGCAGTGTCATAGCCTGGTGAGAGGGGCTTGGGGTTCAGGGTCACCTGTCCCAGATACAAAATCTGGCCCCTGGGCTCTGCAGCTAGGGGACCTTGGGTGAAACTGCTCACCTTTCTGAACTGGTTCATCATCTACAAGTGGGGGAGAATAATTCCATCTCTGTGTGGCTCAAATGGGATGGCCCAAGAAATCCGCCATGTCCGCAAGCCTCTGCCGGGTAGTGGTCCCCAGGGAACCCCAGGCAGGCATTAGCTTCAGAGCTGAGGCTCAGGCGTGGGCAGGCCTGCCAAGGGGTGGCAGAGAAATGGTGCCAAGCCACTTCTCTGCCAAGCGCAGGGGCCGCTGAGGTCGCAGGCTCACCTGGCGCTGAGGACCCTGGCAGCAGCCTTTTTCATGCCAACAAGGGAGCAGCTCTTCTAAACTTTCTCTCAAATAGTGCGGACCACAGCGCGTGTTCACTGTCTGTTCATTTGCCACTTTCCCAATCCAGCCCCGAACCCTCTCTTCAGTTCCCGAAACCCAGCATTCTGCCGAATAAAGGCTTAAATGCATGAAAGGATGAATGAAGGTGTTCCCCAAACTCCCTCTCTGCTCCTCAGAACCAACTTCTCCTGTCTTTGAGGCAGAAATAGTCCTTCAGTCCTTCTTCTCTGCAAAGCTACCCCTTCCCTGTGCCCTTATTCCCCATGCTCTCGTTTCCCCAAGTCCTGGCTTCACTCACCCACCTTTCTGTGCCCCCACCTGTTTACCCACCTGTCCACCCGTCCAGGCAGCACCCGTCACATCTCCGAGCCATGTCCCACGCTGGGTCTGCAGGGTCACGCCAGACTGGGCCCCTGACCCTCACGAGACCTCTCCCAGTCTTGCAGGGGTGAAGGAGGTGAGCCCACCGTGGGTACACAGAGCAGGAGCAGCCCGTCTGAGGGCAGAAGACACTGCAGAGAAAGAAGTGGTGTCTGTGTGGGAGTCAGGGGAGGCCCCTGTGGGGGAAGAGGAGAATGCGGGCACCAGGTGAGCAGGGAGGCAATTGGGAAGCACCTCACTTGCCCACGGCCCCACCATGGGCTGATGCCTCCTCCCCTTTGCAAGCTTTCACGTAGGTTCAGAGAGGTCAAGTAACTTCCTCCAAGTCACGCAGCTCATAAGTGGCAAAGCTGATTTGAGAGGCTCAAATGTCAGTTCAGAAGAGCCTTCCTGACCACCTCTGTGTGTCTCAGCCTGTTTTTTGTCACTCCAGTCCTGTCTGTGTCTGTTGTCTCTCTCCCCTGCTGGAGGGCCAGCTCCACGTGGACGGGGCCTGGCTTGCCGCTGCTGTGTCTCTAGCACCTGGAGTGCAGTAGGTGCCCAGAGACACCTTTCCTGAGATGCTGTGGATGCACCCATCCCTGGTTCTGGGCCAGGGGACTGTCACCTGGTCCCCAATCCCATTTTTGCTCCTGGTACCCCTCCCCTCGAGGGTCTGCTCTGCCCTCACCGCTCAGCCCCCTTTGCCCGTCTTTGAGGTGGGAGAGGCTGACGTGCAGGCGCGGCACCTCCGGGCCAGGGCTGGCATCCCTGCCGCGCATTTCCGATCATCTTAGGAGCTGCGCACCTTGCAAGCAGATAATTGAAAAGATTACCCCGAGATGAGACTCGTGGGAGGTTGATTTACTGTGCGTCATCCCTACTTCAGCATTTTTATTAGAAATTGAAGAATGACCTCCCAACGTGAGGCTGCGTTTAACCTCCCCCGGCCCTGCACGCCCGCGCTGCTCCCGGCATCTGCAGTCACTGAGCTTTGGACGTGACCCGTGACAGCAGCCGCAGCAGCCACGAGCCGTTCTCACCCCAGAGACGGAGCCCTCCCCTTCTCCTTCTCTCCTCCGCCCTCCCTCCCTTCATTTCTCACTCCCCTGTCCCACCCTCCTCTCCGTTCTTGGGGGGCGTGTTGAGGGGAGTTAAGAGCAGGCTCTGGGGCTAGGCTGTCTAGTCAGGGGGCCACAGAGGGGGATGTGCCTGCAGTGCCGTGAAGATTACACCTTGCAGCCTTGGCCATCCTCTCGGGTCCAGCTCAAAGCTCCCCCTCCATGAGGCCCTCCTGATTCAGCTCCTTCCCACCTGGAAGTGCTGGTTCCCATGTTTCCAGACGGCTCGGTAGGTGCCTCTGTGTGTAGCACCCTGCCCTGCCCGCCTGGCACTGGAGTGGCTGTGTTCACGCTCAGTCTGTCCCGTCTCCTCAGGGCAGAGGCTCGTGGTCTGTGGGACAGGATGGCAGGCACTGGAGGGGTGGCAGGTAATGTGTTGCAGGCCAGTGGGAAGATCAGCTGGGGACTGGCGCCGTAATCTGAGGGCAGTTGCTACACAGCTGAGCACAGTGTTTACCAGCTGTGTGGCTTTGGGCAAATCACTTGACCTCTCTGAACCTGTCCTTCATCCTTCCGACTGTGGTGATGATAACAGCCCCCTTCCTGGACCAACAGGCTTGGGATCACCTGCCAGCTGTGACAAATGCAAACCTGCAGGCCCCACCCCTGGCCTGCTGAATCAGGACCCCATGGGTCCAGCAATCTGTGCTCCAGCAAGCAAGGTTACGGCGCGAGCCGAGGCTGCAATCCCCGCCTGAGAGCACGGCTGAGCGCACGGCAGGAGCCGGTGTGGGTGGAGCACACCCGATTCCGGGGTCCCTTTCTCTCCACGACGATGCTGAGGCCACTAGTACGTTCTGCTGGGGAAGACGCCGGCCAGTAGAAAGTGTGCTCTGCGGCCACGGGGCGGGGCCAGCAGCATCGGGCTGTCAAGTCAACAGAATGCTCCCGACCGTCCCCAGCATGTCCGGGGCTCGTGGAAGGAAACGCAGCCCCATGGGAGGGGCCCTGGGGGGAGTCATGTAGTTGGTGATCTGCCCCCTCCACGTCCGATTCAGTTCACTTCTGCCCACTGGATCTCCTTCCCTCGGAGAGAGGGCCAGGCCGCGCTTCCTGCCCTCGCAGGGCTGGGCCGGGAGCTGTGCAATCAGCGGACACCAGGCGCCTGGGGTGAGGGGAGGGAAGGACTGTCTCTGAGTCCCCACGGTGGACTAGAGACACAGGGAGAAGGCCACGTGACGACGGAGGCAGAGGTTGGAGTGGTGCGGCCACAAGCCAAGGAACACCAAGAATTGCCGGCAGCCACCAGAAGCCAGGAGAGAGGCATGGCATGACCCTCCTCCCCTAGAGCCTCAGGGAGATCATGGCCTGGCCGACACCTTGATTTTGGACTTCTGGCCTCCAGGGCTAGGAAAGAATAATTCTCTGTTGTTTAAAGATACCTAGTTCATGGTACTTTGTTATGTCGTCCCTAGGAAACTCACGTAGATGTTGTTTCAGCCCTTCAAGGATCACCATAAGTAGGGTATATTATTCCCCATTACACAGATGAGAAGACCAAGGCTCAGGAAGATTAAGTGCCTTCGCCATGGTCACTCAGCACCAAGGGGTCACCAGGATCGCAAACCGGACATGTTTGCATCCAAACAGTGCACGTTCCAGGGGTGATTGTGGCCAGTAGTCTCCTAAGATCCTGACACTATCTTCCTCCTCATCTTCACCCCTTCCTGCTTCCCAGGGTACTTCTCAAGGGGTGCTTTTGCACTTCAGCATCCTCTCAGGTTGTATAACCTGAAAAAGCCATCCTTAGACCGGAATAGTTCCAGTCCTTCACACGGCTCAACCTCTTGCTGCTCAGACTGGGGTTCCCAAGGTAGCAATAGCGTCTCCTGGCAATTGGCTGGGAGCGGTTAGAATCCCAAGGTTCTCCCAGATCTCCTGAAACAGAGTGGACATTTTAACACCGTCCCCAAGTGGCCTGCGTGCTCCCTGGAGTCTAAGAAGCAAAGGCTGCAGAGTCATGGGACAACCGTGGTCCCCTTGGTGTTGGGGCCAGCCCAGCCTACGGCTCAGGAAGGGCAGTGGGGGGCAAGGTCAGGATGAAGGGTTCTGTCTTCTCCAAGTGAAGTCCTGGTTTGACTCTGGCTCTGCCACTCTGGCTGTGTGACTTCAGGTCAGTTTCTCAACCTCTCTGAGTCACACGTCCACATTGACAGGTAAGAGAACCAAGCTCCTTCACAGTGTAGCTAGGAACACTCAGTGGCTTCACTCAGGTGACAGCTGAGTGCCCCATGTGGCCTTCACAGAGGAGCGGTTGAGCTGGAGAAGTTCCTGGGACCCGCAGGGAGGTGTCCTCAAGTCCCCCACCCCCACCTCACAGACATCCTCCTTCCCTGTGTCCAGGGAGGCGCCCCGAGGCCTGGGTGCCACGTGCCCAGCCAAGGGTGGGGGTGCCGTCCGGCCCTCGCCTCTGTGCTCCGCAGCTTCACTGCCCATCCCACCTTGCCCATGTGCTTCCCCTCAGTCTGGTCTCCACCCTCTGGGCCTCTCCTCCTTCCCTGCCTTTGCTTCCCGGGCCCCTGTCTCCTGTCCGTCCCCCACCCTCTCTCAGGAGACACACGGCTGGGCTGGCGCTGGGGTGGTGGCCTGGGGTGAGGCCTGTGGCTCCCGCCTCCTTGCAGGTGTGGCCGGAGCCTGGCGGCCCACTGCTTCCTGACGCCTTTTGCCCCGTCCTAAAGAGCACCAGGCCATTGCATTTGCCGACAGGATGGCGCCATGCGCAGCTGCCTGTCCACCTCAGCTCTCTGCCCTTCGCTCCCCATCCCGCCTCTCTCTGTGTCCGTCTGTCTCCAAGTCGCTCCCTCCTCGCTCGCCTTGGAGAGGGAATTTAATTCCAGCCTCCTCCCGATGGTGGCCGGCGTTTGGGCAACGAAGCTCAGCCGCGCCGAGTGAGAAGCTTTGTTTCCCTCCTGAGGACAGAGGCTGGGGTGTCCCCTGCAGCCCCCCAAACGGGCAGCCTGTGGTGCCCTTTCCCAGCCCCAGGGTGGAGGAGGGAGGGAGGGAGGGAGGGAGGACGGTGGGATCCAGGCTGGTCTCAGAGGCCAGGGTGGCCCTGACCTGGGCTTCGGGGCTGCGCTTCCTCTCCCTGGGCCTCTCATCTGCAGCCACAGTCCCGGGCTCGGGAAGGAGGGAGTGGAGACGGCCGCCCTGAGGCAATGTGGCCCCCGGGACAGCTGCCCATGAAAGCCTGTTCCTGATCCCTGCTCCGGCTCCACGGAGACAGAGATGCAGCTGGGGCGGCTCAGTCTGGCCTCTCTCATCAGCCGGCGCTTGTCCCTCTCCGTCCCTGCCCCAGAGACCGCCTTGCTCCCACTCAGCCCCCGTGCGAAGGCCTTCTCCCGCAGAGCCTCACGCAGCTCTGAGGCTCAGTGAGCCGGGGGTAGGGTCTCCGAGACGGGGTCAGTTCACCTGGTTAAAAGGCTTGACTAAGGAATAGAGGAAAAGAGGTGCAGTGTCTCTCGCCCCGGCTCCAGGCCTCAAAATGAATGTTTTCACTCTGATCCCAAGTCAATCAGCCCCGATCTTGGTTTGCAACCTGCCATCCTATTGTTGGATGCCCTCCTCCTTAGCACACGCTCACACCCACGACAGGCATGCACAGACACACACAGTCACACGCACGGGCATACACAACTCACTCGCATGCTCAGGCACACACAGCCATGCGCTCACATAGCTACTGAGGCACCCTCTCACGCTCTCACACAGCCGCACACTCGCATTCATTCACTCGAGTGCACACGCTCACAAACACCACATACCTACAAAAACGTGAGACACACTCATGCGCACTCACATACGCATATATACGGCATTTCCCTGGCTACATACAAACACACAACTTACACACACGGACACACGGAGAGTTTCCCTGGCTCTGACTGAGTGCATAACAGACTTCCAAGATTGCTAACGCTGTGGGGAGCCTCAGAGGCCCCCTGGCCCAGGGATGCCACGCTCTCTTGCCCCAGGGGCGGGTTGACATGGGCCGGGTGGGACTCTGCAGACTGGAACAAGACTGGGGAAGGAGACAGCCAACTCTCAGTGCAGCCGTTGGGTGGTGTAGGAGTCCTGACCTGGGCTCACCCATCCTGCTGATGTGTTAAGAGAAGCTGGAGACCTGAATTTTTATTAGAAATACCCCAATTTTAAAATGATGGTGATTAATTCAACTAACAGCAATAGCAATGGCTCTTCCAGCTATATCTTTCCTTGGGGCAGCTAATTTAGGACCCCTTAGTAGGGCCAGTGTGCCCATTTCATAGGTAGGGAAACTGAGATTCAGAAAGGAAAGTGCCTTTTCCAGGTTGCTCAGGAAAATATTGACACAATGAGGGATAGAGCAAAGATCTTTTGGGGTTTCTCAACAATTTGAATCTGGTAAGTCTAGATTATTCACCAAATAAATAGAGAAAGTTTATAGAAGCAGTTGCCTTAACAATGGCTCAAATGTCACTTACCCTAACTGTTCCATCTCAATGAGCTCCCTGCACTTGGCACCCCATCTCTTCTTATCCCGCAAACTTGTCTTAGTTTCTTCATAGCAGTTCTTGTGATCGTAGGTGATCTTCATTTGCCAGCAGTTTACTTTTTGTGGCAGGCAATAGCACTGTTCTCTCTGCAGCTAGTCAGGGAATGGGAGGATAGCCATTCCTTGTCCCTTCTGGGTGGATTCAGCCATGTGACTGTGAGCAGAAGTAACTCATGTCACTTGCAGGTGAAAGATTTAATAGCTGCTGTGAAATCCTCCAGAACACAGGCGTGGTGACCAGCAATGTTTGAGAGGCAGCTACTGCAGCAGTCTGGTCCTCAAGTGACGAGCAGAGGCCCCCAGTGATCCTAGGTAGATGTGCAGCATGAGCAAGAAATAAATTTTTGTTGCTTTAAGTATAGATATTGATGGGCTCTTTGTTACTGCAGCATAACCTATCCTATCCTGACAGATACAGTTTTTAAAAAAAAAATTAAAGACAATAATTTTTGGTTCCCAGCAAAATTGAAAAGAAGGTGCAGAACTATCCCATATGCCCCCTGGACCCGCATGTCATGGCCTCCCCCATCAACATCCCCCCCCAGAGTGGTACATTTGTTATAATCAAGGAACCTACACTGACGCGTCATTGTCATTCAAAGTCCTTGCTTTACATGCGAGTTCACTCTTGGTGTTGTACATTCTATGGGTTTGGGGAAATATATAATGACATGTACCCACCACTGTAGTATCATACAGAGTATTTTCACTGCCCCTCTCACCCCTGGAGCCTTTCATCTCTTTACTGTCTCCATAGTTTTGCCTTTTCTAGAAGGTCATACAGTTAGGATCGTATGGTGTGGACTATTCAGACTGGCTTCTTTCACTTAATAATGTGTATTTAGGTTTCCTCCATGTCTTTTCATGGCTTGATAGCTTACTTGTTTTAATGCTAAGTAATATTCCATTGCCTGGATGTTTCACAGTTTATTTATCCATTCATTTACTGAAGGACATCTTGGTTGCTTCTAAGTTTTAGCAATTATGAATACAGTTGCTATAAACATCTGTTTGAGGGGTTTTGAGTGGACACAAATTTTCAACTCCACCTTCATTGCTGGGTTATGTGGTAAGAGTATGTCCAGGTCACTGCCAAACTTCTTTGGCAAAGACTGTCCATTTTGCATTCCTACCAACAATGAACAAGAGTTCCCGTGGCTCTTCAACCTCACTGGCATCTGGTGTTGTCCATGTTGTGAATTTTGGCCATTCTGATAGATAAATGGTGGTTTCTTATTGTTCTGATTTACATTTCCATGATGACGTTATGATGTGCAGCATCTTTCATATGCTTATTTGCTGTCTGTGTATCTTCTTTGGGGAGATGTCTGTTAAGGCCTTTGGACCATTTTTTAATCAGGTGGTTTATTTTCTTATTGTTGAGTTTTACGAGTTCTTTGTATTTTTGGATAACAGTTTTTATCAGATGTGTCTCTTACAAATATTTTCTCCGAGCCTGTGGTTAGTCTTTTCATTGCCTTAACTATCCCTTGCAGAGCAGAAATTTTTTGCTTTAATGAGGTCCAATTTATTAATTCTTTCTTTTATGGATCATGCCTTTGGTGTTATATCTAAAAAGTCATCACCAAACCCAAGGCCATCTAGGTTTTCTCCTAAGTTATCTCCTAGGAGTTTTATAGTTTTGTGTTTTATAATATATTTAGGTCTGTTACACATTTTGAGTTAACTTTTGTGAAGTCTTTCTCTAGATTCATCTTTTTTTTTTTAAGTGTGGATGACCAGTTGTTCCAGCACCAGTTGTTGAAAAGACTATCTTTTCTGTGTAATATTGCTTTTGCTCCTTTGTCAAAGATCAGTTGGCTGTATTTATGGGGGTCTATTTCTGGACTCACTTTTCTGTTCAATTGATCTGTTTGTTCATTCTTTCACCGATACTACCCCGTCTTGATTACTGCAGCTTTGTAGCAATCTTGACGCTCAGTAGTGTCAGTGCTTCAACTTTGTTCTTCTCTTTCAACATTGCATTGGCTATTCTGAGTCTTTTGTCTCTCCATAGAAACTTTAGAATCAATTTGCCAATATCTACGAAAAAAATTCCTGGGACTTTGATTGAGGATGAATGGAATCTACAGATTTAGTTGGGAAGAACCGACACTTTGACATTATTGCATTTTTATCCAGGAACATGGGATATCTCTCCATTTATTTAGTTCTTCTTTGATGTCTTTCATCAAAGTTTTATAGTTTTTCTCATAAGGATTTTGTATATGTTTTGTTAGATTTATACCTAATATGTCATTTCTGGAGATGCAAATGTAAATGGTTTTATGTTTTCAATTTTGAATTCCACTTGTTTGTTGCTGGTATGGAAGAAAGTGATTGACTTTTGTGTATTAATTAACCTTGTATTCTGCAACCTTGCTTATTAGTTCCAGGAGGTATTTTTGTTTGTTTGTTTGGTTTTGGTTTTGGTTTTCTTTTTGTGGACTAACACATACTGTAAATGCCCATTTCCCACTCCTGCAACACGGGGAGAGACTGTGCCTATTTGTTAACTATTGTTTATTAGCACAACAGATTTGGTTTAGGCACTTAGGAAATGCTGGATGTTTAGTAAACATTTAATAAACATTGGTTGAATGACCAGATGCATAAACTAGTGTAGCGACTAACAGCACAGCCTTTCAAAACAAGACAGACTTAGCTTGGAAACCCAGCTCTGCAGTGAAACTTTGAGCAAGTGACAACTTGTCCGAGCCTCACTTTTGTCTTCTGTAAAAGGAGGACACTGTGAGACCTCACACGGACGTCACATGAATATATTGAGATCATTCTCAATGTATTCTCAGCACTGTGCCTGGGCTGGGTAAATGCTCATAAACAGGAGTGACAGTCTCATTAACGTAATTAATCTGATTGATTTAGCCCAGGGAGGTAGTTCTCAGAATCTCTCCGGGTGCATGTTCCAGTGCCCACTCCAAGGCCCCAATCCGAGAGAGTCTAATTCAGTACATCTGGCCCAGAGCCCTTTGATATGCATTTTGAACAAGACTCCTGAGTGATTCTGCAAGGGCTGGGCTTTGAGAAAGCTGGCCTAAGTTTTCATTGAGAAGACTGAAGGCTTGGTCTGACTACATTTAGTTTGGCATCTGACAAGGCCTCATAATTTCCTCATGTTAGTAACACTGAAAGCAGACAGTTTCAAGCACTTCTCATTCACCAAGCTCTCTGCTGAAGTGGCTAACAAGCCTCAGCTCATAGCAACCCAAGAGAAAGGTATTACCATCCCCAATTTACAGATGAAGAAACTGAGGCTCAGTGAGGGAAGGGAATTGCCCAGACACACCCAGCTAGGAAGGGACAGAGCCTCTCTGGGCAGCTTAGCCCTGAGTACTGTGGCCTAGTGAATGTCCCAGCCTGTAAACGTCACTGATGCAGATGAGGAGGGTCTCGTGTAAAATTCTGCAGGGATCCCCAAAGATTCTGACTGCTAGGAGGGGCTTATCAAGATGAAATAGGGTGCAATACAGTTTAAACACTGATATTTACCTTAAAAAAAAGGTTTACTTAAATATAATCAAATACAATAAAACATATATTTAAAGTGTACAATTTCTTAAATTTTGACAAATGTGAGCACCCATGAAACCTTCGACATAACCCAAATCATGGACATGATGTTTTCTGTATCTGCTCCTGTGGCAAATGCAACCGACTGGTGGTTTAAACAACAGAAATTTATTTTCTCGCAGTATGGAGGCCAGGAGTCCAAGGTCGAGATGCCAGCAGGGTTGGTTCCTGGGGAAGGCCCTCTTCTTGGCTGGCACACAGGTGCCAGCCTGCCTCGCTGTGTGCCCACATGGCCTGTACTCGAGTGCTCTCTCTTTCTCTTCTGATAGGGACACCAGTCCTGTGGGATTAGGACCCCGGCCTTCTGACTTCATTTAACCCTAATTACCTCCACAAAGCCCCTATCTCTAAATACAGTCACATTGAGGGTTGGGTCCTCAACATATGAATTTTGGGGAGACACAAGTCATTTCGTAGCAATATTTAACTTTCAATACTTAATTGCTTATCTAAGTATGGATAGAAATTTTTGCCCATAAAAGTTTATTGTGGAATTACTATCATAGTGAAAAATCAAAACCATGTAAGTGCCTATCCATGGGCTAAAGGAAATTATGGAGCCTCTGTGTAGTAAATTGTGAAGTAAAATCTCTGTGTAGTAAAATCTGCCTTTAGAACACTACCTGACAGTAAGTGCTTAATAAAACAGTTAAAAAAAAACTATGCTTGTGAAGAGTTTCTAATGCTGTGGAGAAATGCTGAAGACATGGTATTGAGTGAAAAAAAGCAGTATTTAAAATGGCATTAGAAACCTAATTCTAACCACTTATACAGCAAATATAAACACAGAGGAAAGACTAGAAAATATAACTATTTTAACAAAGGTTGTCCTACAGTGATGGGATTATATAATAATAGAAAGTATACTTGTCATTTTAAATACATTTCTTTAGTTTCTTGGTTCTCTAAAATGAACACATGCTCCTTTTATAATGAGGGAAACACATTTTTGCAAACAGGCAGCAGCGTTGGAAAACTCAGTCACACAGGAGTGAGAGAAGAGGCCCCCGGCTGGTCAGAGGTTCATGACAACTACCACAACTAATTAGAAGAATAAGACAGATGTGGGTTTGAATCACAGATTCAAATACATGTGTAATGTTGGGGCAGTTCAGTTAGACTTCTCTGGGCCTCAGTTTCTACATCTGTAAAATGGGTGCTGTGATGAGTATGTTTGGGAGCACGCTTTGAGATTTAATCCAGTGTAGTTTTGTCCTTACGTTTCCTGTCTCCATCTTCCCTGCTTTCTGTCTTTCATCTTTTGTCTGCTCTTTATATTACTGAGCATTTCTCTCATTTATCCAATCAGTATTTACCAACACACTTTGTTCCGGGCTCAGACTAGCTCCTGAGGTTGCAGAGATAAATCAGACATTTTCCTTTAGCCCCTGAGGAGGAGGAAGGGTCCACAGTGAGCCAGGACAGCCCAGGACTCTTGGGGCCAACCACTTCTCCTCGTCAGGGCGCCGGGAACACTCGCCGCCAGGGAGACCCCAGGGAAAATGAGGTGGGGGCCACAGAGCCCTCTCCTGGCGAGATCCGTCTTGCTTCCACCCAGGGAGCTGGGCATGCTGCAGACGAGCGCACTGAGGCTGGGGTGGGGCGGGGGGTGGGGGGGCGGCTCTGGAAAGGGCAGACGTCTGATCTGGGTCTGGAAGGCTAACAGGGGCTTCATTACCTGGGAAAATGCGGGAAGAGGGAACAGCATTTTCAAAGGCCTGGGGTCTGGGCCTGCATCGTGTGCAGTGAAACTAACTCTGGATGGAGGGGAACAGAGGACACGAGGGCAGCACTTGGGGACGGCTAGAGTCGGGGGGCCTAGAGATAGGGGCAGGAGCCACTTCCCTAAGTGCTTTGCTGATGGGACTGAACGACCAGTTCTTTAGCCCAAAGGCCATGGGGAGCCACGAGATTGTCTCAGGCAGAGACACCCAGGCTCAGGGACAGGCCGGGCTGGGAGACAGAAAGGAAGCTGTCACAGGGAGGCAGTGTGGGTGGGGGAGGCGAGCTCCGGCAGAGGCAGAGAAGGAAGGACTGGCAAGGCCTGGTGATGAGCTGGCGCAGGCGCAGAGATGGTGGCCGCCCAGCTCCTAGGGGAGCCACTGGACGAGGGTGGCCCCCTGTAAGCCAGGAAAAGGTAGAGGAGGGAGAGAGGAAGGAGTGGGAGGGGTCGATTTCCTCCTCGGGGGTGGGACTCAGCCTGGTGAGGTGGGAGCCTCTTCTCTGTGCCCTCGGGCGACCTTCGCTGCCCTTCAGAGGTCCTGCCAGGCTTAATAAAGGCCTGTGATGTGTGGAGACCATCAATTACGGAGATGAGTTTATTTTGAAGTCCAAGATAGGAATGGCTGTGTCTCAACCAGGTATGTGTTTACACCTCCAGGCCAGTGAGGCCAGAAGTAAACATTTTGTCTCGGTCTCAGAACGGAGCCCTGGGTCCTGGGGAGGAGACCACACATTTCTGGGGCTCCTACCGTGGGCCAGGCAGTGCTGAGCACCCGGATGAATGCTAGGGGGACTCGGTCCCGGAGACCCGCGCTGTCGGAGTGGGGGTGGAGGGCGACAGGGGCAGCCGTGACAGGCCGGTGGCCAGTGTTGAGACGGAGGGGAGGCTCCCCAGAGGGCTGGCGTCCTGCTGAGGGCTGGAAGGGGTCCGTCCGCCGCACCGGTGTGAGCAGGAGCCCGTGAGGAGCTGTGTGTGCGGGTGTCCCCTGGCTGCTGGAACTCACAGCCACAGACAGCGAGGCTTAGCACAGCAAAAATGGTTGCCTCCCTTCACAGTTCCGGAGCCTGGATGTCCAAAACCGAGGTGTGGGCAGGGCCGCTCTCCCTCTGAAGGATCTCGGGAAGGGCCCTGACTCGCCTCTTCCAGGGCTGGTGGATGCGGACGCGTCGCTCCCTCTCCACCCTCGTCTTCACGTGGCCGTCTTGTCCCTGCATGTCTGTGTCGTTTCCTCGTAAGGACACCAGTCATCCAGCATGGCCTCACCTGGATTACATCTGCAGAGACCCTATTGCCAAATAGGGTCACACTCACAGGCTCTGGGTGGACCTGAGGGTGGCGGTGGGGGCAGCACACTGTGGACAGCCGGTGTGACAGAGACTCGCGTCAGGTGGGGACGGCGTGCTGCAGTGCAGCGGGCGGGCACCAGTCTCGATCCCCGGGCCTCTGTAGGCATCGGCCTCATCCTTGCTGACGTGTCTACAGCCCCCTGATGCCCTACACACTTATTCCTCAGTGGCAATTAAGATGGAAAACGTGGTGCGGCCAGAGGCAGCTTTTTCCCTGCTGTCTGGGAAGGTTTTTCTTCTTCCTACAGAGGATCTGTCTCCGAGAGACCATGAGGCCCCTGCTCTCACTCCAGGAGAGACCCCCTGGCTCTGTCGTGCTGGGCCTGGTCCTCGCAGTCCCAGACTGTCTTGGGTTCCCTGAGCACAGGGGATGTGTGGTCACTCGTGACACGGGGCTCCTAAGATCAGCGTCTCCCTCGGGAGGCTTGGAGGCCTGTGCGTTTCTTTCTTACCTTCCGGGTGCCAAGCCCTGTGCTCAGCACTTCAAATTCATATGTGGTTTGAAGTCTGCCACCACGGCGTGCCCCGCAGACGTGGTTCTCCCCATTTCATAGAGGGGGATGCTGAAGCTTGCCAAGCTCTTCAGCCAGTAGGCCTGGCAAGGGTTAATTTTCTGCACCAACTATTCTAGGCTGGGGTACCTGCTTGTTTAGGCGAACACTGGACTAGCTGCTGCGGTGAAGATACGTTGTAGATGAGATCAACATTTAGGATGAGGGATTTTGAGTGAAGCAGAATGCCCTCCATAATGTGGGCTGGCCACATCCAGTCAGCTGAGGGCCTAAGGATAGAGACTGACCTTTTGCCAGGCGTGTGGGGCACACCTGCAGTCCCAGCTACTCGGGAGGCTGAGGCAGGAGGATCGCTTGAGCCCAGGAGTTGGAGGTTGCAGTGAGCTGTGATGACATTGCTGCATTCCAGCCTGGAGGACAGAGACAGATCCTGTCTCTAAAAAGAAAGAAAGAAAGAAAAAAAAAAAAAGGAATAGAGACTGGGGTTTCCCCAAAATGAAGGAGCTTCAAGATTGCAACCTGGACAGACTGCCTGGGTCTCCAGCTTGCAGATTTTGGCCTGGAGACTTCGACATCAACTCTTCCTGAATCGCAGCCTGCCAGCCTGCTTCACGGAGTTCAGACTTGCCAGCCCTCACGGGCGCATGAGCCGAGTCCTCAAAATCTCCTTCTCTTTCCAGGCTGCAGATTTTGATAAATAGATGGATGGATGGATGGATGGATGGATGGAAAAAGAGAGGGGGTGAGGGAAAGTGAGATAGGTGAGTGGATACATACACACATACACAGGCGAGGGGTGAGTGGATGGACGGGGAGAGGGAGGGGGGTGGATGAGCAGATAGATAAGGAGACGCATACATAGGTGAGTGCGTGAGTGGACGGACGGTTAGGTAGGCAAGTGAGTGGGTAGATAGACAGACAGACAGGTAGATAGACAGGTGGATAGACACATAATCTCCCATCGGTTCTGTTTCTCTGCAGAACCCTGACCAACTCAAACAGCCAAGGCAGTGATTGGGACGCAGGGCTGTCTGACACCAGGCTTCTGTCACAGCCCCACCCCCACGCGGCCCTCCGAGTGAGACAAGGTGGGCACACGGGTTGTCTGAGTGCCCGCCGTGCTCGGGGAGGCTGCCTGGGAGCTGATCAGACAGGCAGAGCTCAGGGCCCAGCAGCCTCACTGAGGCAGCAGTGGCGTTTAACCAGCCCTGGCCACTCCTGCTCCCTGCCTAGGCGGGACCCGCCACTCCCTGTCCCAGCTGGCCTGCTCTTGCCCACAGAGTAGGCACGGAATCAACTCAATGGGCTGCTTAGTTGATCTGTGCCTTGCCCTGATATTTAGAATTAGCCCTTCCACCCACTGTATATTTTATTTCCTGCCCAGACATCATTTTATTGTGGTAAAATATACATAACCTAAAATTTACCATTTTAACCATTTTATGTGTACCATTCAGTGGCATTAAGTACATTCACATTATTGTGTAACATCACTACCATCCATCTCCAGAACTTTCTTACATTTTCCCTGTGGAAACTCTGTCCCCATTAAATATTAACTTCCTGTCTTTGCCCCTCCAGCTCCTAGCACCCCCATTCCATTTTCCCTCTCTATGAATTCGAGTGCTCTAGGCACCCGTCGCAAGTGGAATCACACAAACGTGTTCTTTCAGGCCTAGCTTGTGTCACTCAGCATAATGTCCTCTCGGTTCATCCATGTTGTAGCATGTGCCATGGTTTCCTTTGTAAGGCTCATGATATCCAGGCGTGTGTGTGTGTGTGTGTGTGTGTGCGCGCGCATGTGTTACATTTTACTTATCCATTCCTGTCCACGGACACTTGGGCTGTTTCCACCCTTTGGTTGTTGTGAATAATGAGCACAAGCATACACACATCTGTTTGAGCCCCTGCTTGGAATTCCCTGGGTGTATCCAGAAGTGAGATTTCTGGGTCACATGTTAATTCTATGCTCAACTGTCTGTGGCACTTTCATACTGTTTTCCACAGTGCCTGCACCAGTTCCCATTCCTTCCTGAGCACACAGTTTTGCAACTTATCCACACCCTTGCCAACGACACCAGTTGCCTTCTGTTCTTTTGAGAGTGGCCATCCTGACACGCGAGGTGCTGTTCCGTGTGGTTTTGCCGCACTGGGAAGGGAACCATGTTTTATTTCCCCGCATGCCCAGTCCTGGCACGATACCACACAGAGTAGGAACCCAACAACAGTGTCCTGAATGGATGAGTGAGTTGAGCGATTTTCGGATGAACTCAGGAATCCGACCTCAGCTAAGAGTGCTCTGCCGGATCGAATGCATCTGTCCTCTGCAGCTCACACAGCTCCAGGCTGGAGGAGCAAACGGCATCTCCTTCCATCCCTGGAGGCCTGGAGGAGCCCTGGGGGTGGGGGGTAGGCGGGAGCGGCTGGTGGCCAGCTCCTACGGTCAGCCAGCGCAGTACTCTAACGAAGGCGCTGATTCAGGGAGGGTTTTTCCCCTCCCTGTTGTAATTTTTTTTCCCAATGGACCCATAATTTCAGCAGCATTTCATGACATATGGCAGGCTGTGTGTGCACACATGTACATGTGTGTGATGTGTTTGCCATTCCCCGTAGCAGCTCACAGTGGAAAGCTCCCGGTCTTTGGATTAAGACAGGCCGGGATGAAACTTGCAGCAATGAGACTGGGTCGCGGCGCGCGTCCTGGACGAGGCATCCGACCTCCGAGAGCCCTGGGTTCCTGCTGTGTGGATTACGGCACCAGAAACTTCCTCGTCTGATAGTGGAGTACACTGAATCTTAATAAATGTTTATTAACTACGTTAGTGCTTTGCATCTGTTGATTTGAGTTGAGTGCTGTTATCTCCATTTTGCAGATGAAGAAACTGAGGCTCGAGAGGACAGGTGACTGGCCCAAAGTCATGAAGCTAGAGCCTGGCAGAGCTGGACTTTGTACCCCGATGGTTCGGTCCCAGAGCCTGCACACTTGAGCTCCTTGTGGACCTTGGGACAGGAGCCCCAGAGCTTCACAGCACACCTGTGCGGTGGCAGTGGTTATGATCCATGGTTAACATGCGTGTCTGAGACGCAAGAGAGGTCGAGTGACTTTGCTCAAGGTTACACGGCTGGTGGGGGATTCAACACAGGTCCCTTGGATGCAAGGCCTGAGCTCTTGGCACTGTGCAAGGGCCGAGACAGTGAACAATAAACTGGCCATTATTCGGAAATGTCACCCCCGTTGCTCTTCCATCACCTTTAAGAAAACGTTGCTGCACTAACTGCATGGGCTGCTGGCTTCCCGGCTGCTCTCCCAGGTTCTACCTTCACCAAGGTCTCCGCGTTTGGGGGCAGTGGGGGCCCGCGGGCTGAGGTGCTTATGTGCAGAGGGCCCTCTGCTAAGCGTCCTCGGTGGGATTAGCCCCGCTCTGGGCTGGCACGCCTGGAGCCTTCCACAGCCAACAGCCGGCGGCCCTCCCTTGCCGCCTCCACCCTCTGGGGCAGTTGCCACAGCAACCACCTGGGCATCTCAAAGGCGTCGCCTTCCATAATCTGTGCGTCTGATCTCCGGCGGGCCAGTAATGAAGGGACAGTTTGCTAGTGCCCACACAAACACGGGAACTCGAGCTGCCTAGAGCACGCCATCTAAGAGGTCAGCTAGCTCAGCCTGCCGACAGCCAAGCAAACTATGAAGACATTTGTTGTTCAGCTTCCTCTGAAATCAATGTTTGTAGGGCCAGGCTTTTTTATAGGTTTTTTGTTTTTTGTTTTTTGTTTTGTGAGAAAAAAACAATGTCTCAGAACGTGATCACATGCATTTTTCTCCCTTTGCTCAGCCCACAGCTAGGGCAAGAGGAAGACAGTGTCTGGCAACTGACACAGCAGGTGGCGCCGGCACAGACCCTCTGGGCTGCAGAGCTGTCTCCTGGGCATCACTCTCGCAGGGACACTCTGGCTCCGAGAGGAAGTCGTGGCCCATGGGCAGATGAGGAGAAAGGAGACAGAGCAGTTCAGGGACACACCCAGCGTCGCACAGCTAATAAAGGATAGAGTGTGGATTTGAATCCCACCAAGGCTTTCTAGAAAACTCCTGAGTTCTTCCCACTCCCGCATGCCGGGTGCCTTGCTCCAAGGTATCTAAGCAACCTGATGCATTTCACCCCAAATTCACAGTAGTGGTAGGAGAGGGAGTAGGCGTCCTAGATTTTTCCACGTCTTTTTAAAAATTAACCTGACAATTTGGGGGAGTGTAGGGGAGAAGGAATTATAAGAGCACCCACAAAAACAAAACTCAGAGAGCTGCTGTTGGTTCTATATTTCTTCTTCTTAGCGCGTAGGCCCCTTTATCAGGGTATCGGGGCTCTGGGGGAGAAAGGAAGTTTCCAGGTTCCAGCAATTCTGCATGCTGGGTGGCCTCTAGGCCCTCCTAGCCAGGGGTCCCTCCGTCAGTCCTTGGCTTCACTTTTGGGCCCCGTACTACTTGGGTTGCTGGGTTCTAGCCCCAGCTCTGGCACTCACCAACTGTGTGACTTTGGGCAAGCTGCCAAGCTCCTCAGTTTTCTCATCTGCAAAATGGGGTTTGGTCCCCATAGCTTTTCTCATAGGGCAGGTCTTGTGTGGGGAAAGAAGTACCCGTCGAACATTAAACGTGTTTAGTTCTTGGCAGTGCCGTGCGATGAAGAAAGAACCCTGGGCCGGGGCCAGAAGTTCTGAGTTCTGAGTCTGTCGTCTGAACGACTCATATTCCCTCCCTGGGCCTCTGCTTGTCCACTGCAAAGCAGGATGACAGTCTTTGGCAGTGACAGCGGCAGCTGTGCGTTCATTCGTTGGTTTGTTTATTTGTCAGGTGTTTATCCTGAGCTGGGCTCTGCAGCCCGGGCTGTTCATTTTAGGCCTCCAATTCTTAGAACTCCAGGAGCATGTACCCATTCTACAGGAGAGGAAAGTGAGGCTGGCCTGGCTGACTAGTCTCCTGCTGGGGCTGTGGTGAAAAGCAAGATGCCTCTCGCCAAAGTGCACTGCAAACAGCAACATTTGTCAAAAACAGATTCACTGGTGCTTTAACTGTCCTCTCCTGTCCCCCCGCCCCACCCCCCCCCTCTACTTCAGGGTGCTCCTCGGCCTGCCAAATTAGATGCCACAGGACACAGACTTCGCAACTCCGGACAAACAGAGCCAGCATCCGGGGGTAGGGATCCTGGCCCTGCCTGGCAGCCGGCGGTGGAGCGGTGGCGGTGGCGGCGCCCCATCCCCTGGGAGCTGCTGTCTGCAGGAGCCCGGTCCCCAACTGTCCCCCAGGGTCAGATCCATCACGCCGCCGCTACACTCCATCAGGCGCGCTCAGCCGGAGGGTCAAGCGGCCGCCGCCGCCGCCGGGTGCTGGGAGCCCATCACGGCTATATTTAATTTAATTAAGGCTGTCAGCACTATTGATTTTGGCAGTTTCAATTACTAGCCTGTTATGGTTTCTGGATCAACTGATCTGTGACGGGTCCTATCAGCAAAGACACACATGGAGGAGAGGGCCCTCCATCTCCTTTAAAACCTGACACACGCTGCCTCCGGCCGTAAGTTATTGCTTTTATCCGGCCCTGCTCCCCTTCCCTTCCTCATAATTAATTTCTCATTAGACAGCTCTTTATTGTTTAATTTGTGCAGTTTATAATCAAATTGGGCACATTAATTGTCGTTGAATTTAAGGCTAATGAAAAATAAAGGTTCTCAATAACTTACTCTCCCATTACTCCCGACAAGATAAAATAAAGCGCTCCGAGAAGTGTCAGCTTTTTAAATTATAAATTAGGTTTTTTAAAGAGCAGGGGCATTTAAGGAGCAGTTATCACGCATTTAGTAATTATAAATCCTATGCTGCAAAACAATTATTAAGATATAATTATGCTGCTTTACTTTTGGGCAGTCTCCGCAGTGGGTAAGGGCTTGATTCGTCATTGCGGGTGGGGTGGGGGCGTCTGTTGGGGGTGGGGAGGAAAAGACCAGCAGGGAGCCACGTCCGCAAACCTGGGAGACGGGGAGGTGTCGCTGCTTATGACTGACACTGTCTGATCTGGGCGTGCTGAACAGAGTGCCCACTCCTGGGCTTGGCGCTCTGCCCTTTAGAGCTTTCAAAGGCTGCCCGAGGCCCATCTGTGTGCCCGGCCTGTGCTGAGTGCGGGAGACACAGCGACCAGGCAGACGTGGGGCAGACACACGGGTACACGGGCACACGGGGCACAGGTCAGCAGGGTGCTAATGCAGGAATGGCCAGGCCCACCACTGGGGTGACCAGACCCACCCGTGGCCTGACCAGACCCACCCATGGGGTGGCCAGGCCCACCAGTGAGGTGACCAGACCCACCCACGTGGTGACCAGGCCCACCAGGGAGGGACCAGATCCGCCTGTGGGGAAGGTCAGGTCCCTCCCTCACACTCCACTGTCGGTGGTACTTGGACCCATTGCTGCAAGTGGCCAGATCTACTTGTGGGAGCAGCCACATGAGTCTCCCGAGGCGGTGACAGCTGAGAGGTGAAGGTCTGCAGTGGCTGGAGAGTGGGGAGGGCACTGCAGGCAGAGGTCCCAGTGTGAGCAAGGCCTGGATCAGTCCACATGGCCGTTCCCTTGGGGGCAGAGAAAGCAACTGGTACGGGGTGGAGGGTACAGAGCCATGAGGCCACCACGGAAGGCCTGAGGCTCAGGGGATGTGGGTGGGTGCTAGAAGACATGGCCATCTGGTGATTAATGACCAATACCCACAAGGGCCCTGGGAGAACCCACACAGCTGAGCACCTACTATGTGCCATCCACTCTGCTAAGCCCTACAATGTTATATAATTCACCCACATTCCTGAAGAGTATGTTCCTCATTTTGCAGAAGAAGGAAACTGAAGCTTATAGAGGTCAAAGTAAGATTTAAACCTAGGCTTCCATCACACTCTACCGTTGTGCACCCCCTGCTCCATGCGTACCTACTGTGTGCAGGGATCTCTGCCAGGGATTGCAGGAGAAACAGGCGAGCCAGACCAGGTCCAGCTTTCAGAGTGATCTGCAGCAGCCAGGCATGGCCGTGGGAATCCAAGAGAATGAACACCAAGAGACAGGAGTGACACATCCAGGGTGGCCTAAACATAGCACTAAGGAACCTACTTGGGCCAACTCTGCTGCTGGATTTATGTTGTGTACACATAAAGTCACACCTTCATTTGCTCAGCACCACTGGGCCAGTGCCAGGCCCCCTGACCAGAGGTGAGCAGCAAAAGGGAGGAGGCTGACGTTCCACAGGCAAAGCAGACTTTAATGGAAGAGATTCCAGAAAGGCTGCCAGGGTCCCTGGGGAAGAGGTTGGCAATAGCCTCTCTGGGCAGTGACATTTAAGCTGCAACACCAGGGATCAGAAGGAGGCTCGAAGAGCAGTCCAAAGCAGGAGCTGGTTTACAGCCCCAACCATCCCAGGGCTACGCCCCCGCCCCCGGCGATTCCGGGACACTTGGCCCACCCAGACGGCCTCAGGCACACTCTCGCCCTGCTAGGGCTCAGTTGCTGCATGTGCAACAGTGAGAGTGTCTGGCTACTCTAGATGACCCGTCGTGTCCATGGTCATGTGGGTGAGGCCTTCAGGGACCCTGAGTGTCCCCACCTCCCCAGCTTTAACCCTGCCCTCCTGGGACTGCCATACATAGACATATAAAAGTCACCATCTCCAAAGTGGAAAGGGCTGTCCCTCGGCAGCCTCTCTGTTGCCAGGAGAGGGGGCAACGGTGCGATGCTCAGACCAGGGTGCTCCACCTCCGCACCGGGGCTGACAGGTGAGCATCGCCCACTCCCTGCCTGTTTCCTCTTCCCAAGCAGGCCTGGAGGCAGGGGCTCTTGCTCCCCTTTTATAGATGGGGAAACCGAGCTCGGGGTCAGCAAGGGTGGGAAGGCGGCTCTGTCCAGCCGGCCCTTATGAGACTGTCTCACAGCTCAGGGGCCCAACAAGAGGTCTGGAGAGAATGGTTAGTTTTTAATAATTATTTGCCTGGCACACCCAATTTCCAGGCACCTTCTCTGCCCTCAGGAGACTGAAGCGCAGAACCCGAGCACCACATGCTGGATTCGAATCTCCCGGGCACGCTCAGTCAGCAAAGCTATCGAACACACAGAAATTACTCGTTGTGACTTTTTTTGTTTTTAAAGGATAATGAGCTATTTTATTTGTTTAAAATGTCTAGATGATTAAGGCTTGTACAAAAATTATTTTTTTTCCTCCTGGAATTGTTTAGATCACTGCTTCATTGTCCATGTCAAACTGTGTATAGCCAACTTGGGCTTCTCTGCAGAGTAACCAATTTCTATCTTTTTATGACAGTTTTTTAGGTATGTACAGTAAAACAAGGGCTTCTTAATTTAAAACTGTGACATTGGCCTTCAACACCCTCTAGTTTGTCATCCTGAATTCCTTGCTTACCTCCCTGTGCGCGTCTTTCAAGTGCTTTCCTAGTCGTATCGAAGCTGTTATCATGAAAACACCTCGTAAAAGGCATCTAAACCCAGTCTGACTTTGCTAGGTATTTTTTGTCTACCAAGGGTATTTGCAAAGAAACTGATCAAATTTTGTGGAATAGAAGGCTTTGTCCTGGATAAAGAGTTTTAGGGATACAATAAACACCAAGGCAATGTTTTCAGTTGGCAGAAAATCTTTGCCATGATCCTGAAGTTCCACCATCTAGGCAGTGGCCTACTTTATTTAGATTTGAAACTAGCCTTAGTCATAGTTTCAGCTGCCTGTCTCCACAACACCTTCCCCAGATCATGGCCTGGTTTATCTAGATGCACTTAACTAGTTCTCCAGGGCTTTAAAAAAAAAAAAAGCCAGACATGGAGTTTTAGTGTTGTTAAGTGTAGGACCTCTTTGCTACATACGAAGTGTCCTGGATTCTGAGCCAGGAGAGCTGACTTCCAGCTGATCTCAGTTTAACCAGGAACTTATGTGACCCCAGGCAAGTCACTTATTGTCTAGGGTCTCAGGTTCACTGATTTATAAAATATAGTTGGATGAAATAATAATTAGATAGGTCCTAAGTCCCCTTCCAATACTTATGAACTTCCCTGAGTATGTCTTTCTCTCTTTCCCTCCCTCCCTCCTTCCCTCCCTTCCCTCGTTCCTTCATTTTTTTTCTTTCTTGCAATATGAACACTTAAGATAGGATCTACTCTTTTATCCAGTCCCTGATCTTATCCTTGACAGTGCTCATCTCTCTCTGGCCCTCTCCATAGTGAGAAGAGAAAGTGTCCGGTCCCAGGGTGGGACTCCAGGGACTCGCTCCCTACGGCACGAAAGCTGATCCCCTTCCCAGGGAGGAAAACCCTTTGGCTAATCTCAGACCTGTATGGGGACCACGTGGTTTCCAAAGTGGTTTCCCATCTACTATCTGCTGAGAACAAAATGGATCCAAGTTAACACATTCTCATGGAGCACCTACTGTGTGCCAGGAGTTTGTGAACAAAAGAGTCAAGGTCCCATTCTCAGGAGATCACAGGTTTTGGGGGACAGAGAGCAAACAGGCACGTGGAGAAATCATGATTAGACAGTGACAAACAGCAGGCAGGGGACATTTGGGTGATGTGATGAGAGCTGGTGCTGGTGGGGGAGGGCTGGGGAGGGGGGTCTCCTTGGAGAAGAGCACAGCCTTTGAAGCCAACCACCAGTGTGGCCTCAAGCAAACTATTCAACCTTTCTGTGCCTCAGTTTCCTCATTTGGAAAATGTGGATGGCCATCATGCACACTGTCCTAGAGTTGTCCAGAGGGTTGAAAGAAGAGCACTTGAAGCACCGGGGACAGTGGCCTGCACCGGGGGAGTGTTGGCTGTTGTCCCTGTGACTGTAGGGTGGTGGGGGAGGCCCTTCTTGGGAGAAGCATGTGAGCTCCCTTGGGCTGCGTATGGGGGTGACAGGGAGGCAAGAATGGAAGCAAAGAGACAGAGAAGGGGTTGACTGCCGAGTCTGGGTAGTCGCTGGTGGCGGCTTGGACCAGAGAGGCGCTGGGAAGGACGGTGGTGTGAGCTTTGCAGGAAGATCGGGCAGGACTTGTGGAGGAAGGAGGCAGTGCAGGGTGGGCTCAAGGACACCCCTGAGCTGTGGGCCTGAGGAAACAAGATCAGGATGGAGGGCCCAGGGAGGAACAAGTCTGGGGAGAAACTGTTCAGTTTTAGACGTGTTGGACTGGAGATGCCCATGGGACGTCCCGGAGGAGATGTCGAGGAAGTGGCTGAGGACGTGAGTCTGCGGCTCAGGAGAGGCGCTTGGGCTGCAGACACAGACAAGCAAGAGAACGCGGAGACGAGGAGAGGAGAGACGAGGAGAGGTCTGCGGTGGGCCTCAGGGCACCCCAACACGGGCAGGTGTGGCCAAGTGCAGAGGGAGGCCCTGATCGCTGACCAAGAGGACGGGCGGATCAGGAAGCCCCTTGCGGGCCAGGCATTTATCCCTTTGTTTCGGGATTATGAGGCCGCCCAGGATTCCTGGGTGAGGGTCCCTGGAGAATGGGAGGCTCCCAGGGGGTTGGGGAAGCAATTTACCAACTAGCACAAAAGTATTCGAACAGTTAACCAGAATAATTGTACCAGTGTCCACTCAGTGTCACCGCACGTCAAGACCCCTTGGCAGGGCGACCCAGGCTCCCCCCAGGTTCCTCACATCCCTCTCCCAGCTGGGACATGGCTTGGCTGCCAACTGGCCACTGCTTCCAGCCCCTGCATTTTCATTAAAATCCTGGGCATTTCCCCAGGGCTCAAAGGCGTCCCGATTAATTACAGGCGAATGTTGGCTCTCCCCCCGGAAGAGCCGCCCCGGCCTGGCTCCGTCCCCTGTGATTTTATTAAAATCCACCTTGCCAGCCAGGGGCCCGAGATTTATGGCCACGGCTAATAGGCTGCCTCCCCAGGAGACATAAATCTGGGGCCTGCCCGGGAGCCGCTCGCTGCTAAGAGGCCGGTTAATTGTTCCACCTAGAGGGCTCCACGGAGGAATGTTCAATTAGGCCTCTCAGAAAATTTGGAGCATTAAATAAGGGGAACGGGGATTTGGGCACCATTATTTTCTGAGTGAGAAACAGCCCTTTCTCCTCCCCCGGCCTGTTTCGGGCCCCCACCCCCCAGGCCTCCACTAGCTTTTTGGAGAGCAGGAGGAATTCTCGAGGGTCATGGAGCAGCTCTTCGTGGACAGCTGGATACGAGACAAGACCAGGATTTATCATCCTGCAAAAGCTCTTGAAACTTCCTCACCCAAAGTCAACCACAGACTCGCCGCCATGTCCTTGAGTGAGTCGCTTCTGCTCCCAGAACCTCTGTTTCCCTGTCTGTACGTGGGGTCAGCGCAGTGTCCCCGTCCGCCTCACAGCCGTGCTACGGGACGGGACGCACTCACTTGTCCTTCGACAACTGTTCAGCGAGGGGTAGGCCTCCTGTCTCAGTCGTCCAGGCTGCTGTGACAAAGTGCCATCAACGGGTGGCTTAAGCGACAGAACTGTCTTTCTCAGAGTCCTGGGACCTGGGAAGTGAGGGTCGCGGCCTGGCAGCTTTTGCTGTCTGGCGAGGGCTGGCCCCCTGGTCCACAGTGCTCACCTTCTTGCTGCAGCCTCACACGGCAGCAGGAGGAGGGAGCTCTCTGGGGTCTCGTTTATAGAGGCACAATCCCATCCATAAGGGCTCCACGCTCATGACCTGGTCACCCCCTAAAGGACCCACCTCCAAACACCACCACATTGAGGATTAGGATTTCAACACATGAATTTGGGGGCGGGGTGCAAACATTCAGTCTGTAGCACCTCCCATGTGCCAGGAAATGTGGTAGATCTGGGGCCAGGGGGATAAGACAAGGTTCCTGTCTTCAAAGAGCTCGGTGTCAAGAGAGGGCAAACAAAGGGATCCGTAAGTGCTATGATAGAGGCAAAGGGAATGTGGGCACCCAACGGAGAGGCCTAACCCACCTGGACGGTGGCACCAGTCTGGGAGGACTTCCTGGAAGAGGCAACCGGAGTTATAGTAATATTATTTTTGTCGTGCCTGTGTATGGCTGAGCTCCATGGCACCACCCCAGCATTTCCCCTCATGACATTTCTTTCTCAGAGGGTCACTTTATGAGCACACATGGGGTATACTTTGCTTTCACAAATCAACCACCATAGGCACCGAGCCCACTGTTCTAGATTAGGAACCTGGGCCTCAGAGAGGTTGAGTAACAGGCTCATGGCCACACAGCTGGCAAGTGGTGGAGCAGATTGTGAGACGGGCTGACAGCTCTGCAGGGGAGGTAGTCAGACAGGGCCTCCAAGAACGCCTGGCAGTGGTGGCCAGAGGCCCCAGATCCCGTTCTCGGCTGGGTCCCACCTGTGGGAGAGGCCTTTCTCGGAGTCGCCGTTTCTGGAGACCTGAATCCTGGCGAGGCCTTCCTTCATTCTACACCTCTTTGCCTGAGCCCAGCTGTCCACAGGCAGTGAGCTTGGTCTGACCTCCCAGGCCACGCAGTCTTGGTCAGTGGCAAGAGGACCCCAGTGTCCCCCATTGAGCTCACAGGCCCCCTGCTCTCCCCCCTCCAGGGTGATGGCCCTGTCCTCTGGCTTCTTGGAGCCTGGCCCCCAAGCGGGGCTGGGGCTGAGGCTGAGCTCCAGATTGATCCCCTTATAAATGCCTCCCACCCTCACAGTCTCGGGATTAAACCCTCCCCGTATCGTCAACCTGCAAACACCGTCTCTTTCCCATCGGAGCCTGACTGGGAACACCAAGTAAGGCGTCCATGGGAAATGCCTGCTAGGCTTAGGCTCAAATCGTGGGGATACCAATTCCAACCCCCCTGGGTCAGTTAGCTGTGAACTCTTCGCTGATTTGATCTGTAGTATTTTTCCTGCTCTCACCTAATACATCAACAAGAGCCTCATTCTCAAAACCCAACGATTCACTTCTTAATAGAAACAAATTGCAGAGTGGAGGACACAAGGTGTGGAGCCAGACGGGCCTGGGCTGCGTCCTGGTGACCTTGCCTCCCTCTCTGTGCCTGTCGCTGCCTCAGTTTCCTCATCTGTCATCAGGAATAAAACACCCAGCCTGGAAACATTGTCCCTGGGATCCGAGGTGCAAGGTGGCGGGAGAACAGAGGGGATTACCATCACGCTTTGCGTTTTTATTTTTAACCTGCGTGAAATTCTGGAAACCATTGGCTGCCAAGAAATGCTAAGCTGTAGTTTCTGTTCCACGGGGAAACGGGTTTATTTTAAGTGGGAATTGCATGGTGTGCAACTTATTTATTTGGGAAACATGGGTAGTTCCCAGGCAGCCCCAGCCACCGGATCTCTCCTTGGCACTGCCTCCTGGTATGCACCAACGGTCTGTTCGCAGTTAAGGCTCTTTCCAGAATCCAGGAGCAGACTGTTCTCACCCACGTTAGGGCTGCTCAGCCTGGGTTTGCACAGCCTGCCCTGAACGCAGCTCCCTACAAGGATAATAACATTTCACACCAGAAGAGCCGTGGCTGCGGGGCTCAAGAGCACGGAGACACAGCAGCAGCCGGTCCTCACAGCAAGCCTGCAGTGGGTGACAGGGTTCAGGAGGGAGACGCTCCGCAGTGCTGTCGGGTCCTGCTTCCCTCAGTCCTCCACACTCGCCACTAAAATCTTGGTGCATGAATCACAGAATCTGTTTCCCAGGGAACCAGATCTGTGACAAGCCCTGTGAGTAGCTATCCCCATTTCAGAGATGAGAAAACTGAGCCGCGGAAGATGGGAAAACTCACTTGAGGCTCCGAAGCAGGTGCGTAGCAGAGCTGGGATTCGAACTGCATGTTACAGAGTCAGAGGAGCCCCTGACGGTGTTGATGAAGTCTACCTGGTGGACCAGAGACCTCTGGAAGGGGTGGCATTTGAGCTTTCAATGTTTGCCCCCTGGAAAGCAGGGGAGTGGGAAGGAGGGTATTTCTGGCCAATGGAGCCGCTCAGTAGAAGCTGCAGTTCTATTTCCTCCCTTCTGTGACCACCAATTGCCCCCAGAGTGGCCTGTCCCCTCTCTCCACCCCTACCTGCCCAGAGCCAGGCAGCTTATATCGACGCATCAGCCAGGGCCTCCCGTGCTCCACGTTCCTTCCCAAGACCACCAGGGCCCCAGCCACCAGCTCCCAGGAGAGCGATTGAAACAGGGGAGCAGGTACTCGCAAACTCACTGAGAAGGCTGAAGAGGGGTGGCAGCTGAACCTCCTGGAGTGACCGGCCAGGGTGGCCGCTGTGGCTTTCTCCCTCAGGAGGCTGGGGAATCAGAGGGCCACCGCTTTGACTGTGTGCTCGAGATCACGTGGCACTGGGCAGATGGAAAATTTTATAGGGAGATGTGGGGGTGGTCCCGTGGGCATATGTATCCAAGTAAAACATCATCAGGCACTCACTTTTTGCACTGTATGTAGCAGGTTGCACCTCATTTGAAAAGAACCACAGCTACAGCTGCCATCGGGGATCAGCAAAGGAACTCAGGAGGTCATTGCTGAAACTGCTTCTTGACCCCCATGAAGATGGAGAACGACTCTGGAGCACAGACTCCAGCAAAAAGCAGCCACAGCAGTGGCAAGAGGGCCCGCCTTGCTTCTGCCCGGCTCCAGCTGCCGCTGTTTGGTGGAACCTGATTTGTCGTGGAGCCAGAGCTGCAGGGACATCCGGGAAACGTAGTTGTTGGCTTTCCAGCCCCTGTGGTTCAGGAAGGCAGCGAGTGGGGTTCTGAGGGCCGGTCCGCCGCAGGGACCCTTCCTCGTCTGCCTCGTCTGCTCCGTAGCCCATCAGCATCCATTTCCTTCCATATTTACGGGTATTGGCCTCTTCCCACCAGGACGTCGGCGCTGCCTCACAGCCCCCGCGCCTGCGCAGGGCTTGGCTGATAGCAGGTGCTCAAACATATTTGCCGAGTGGATCAATGACGTCTCCTTAAACCACTGCAGCTGATCCCTCTGCCCCCAGCCTCTTGCTCGTCGACCCTGCACATTGCTACCAGAGACCCTTCCCCCCGATAAAGCCGACTGCCTCTCTCCCTTTCTTAAAATCCGGCTATGGCTCCCAGGAGCCCAAGGATCAAGTCCAGACTTCCCTGCTGGCCTGATAAGCCCACGTCCCCCACTGCCAGGTTAGTGTTCCCCACCGACTCGCAGCGCCGAGCCGTACCCTGCCTCTCCGCGTATGCAGTTCCCTGGCTCGGACACCCTCTCACGCTCCACCAGGCAGATTCCTGCTCATCCTTCCAAGTCCAGTCCAAAGCTCCCACCCTGGCCGGGTCGTGGCTCTCTACTTGTCCCCTTCTCTTTCCTTGCCTGTCTCCTCTCCAGACAGCTCCTGGCAGCCAGCGACTGTGTCTTAGTCACCTCTGCAACCTCAAAACCCTTGCCTGGAACAGAATGGGCACACAGGAACTGCCCCGTGGGAGGCTGGGTGGACATGCAGGGCGAGTTCAAAGAGCAGCGAGTTGCCCAGTATAGCTCAGAACTTAGCACGTATTTGCACAGCGACTTCCTGACTTCATCCTCAGCTACACAACTGCGGTGCTACAGAGTAGTGTGGGGTGGGGTAGTTTTTCACTCCCATTTTATAGGCAAAGAAACTGAGGCCGGGAAAAGATTAGGCAACACACAGTGGCAAGTGGCAAAGCTGAGACCAGAGGCACAACCCCAGAGGCGGTGCTCCTGAGCTCAGCTTGCCCCGGGGCGGCATGAGGTGCTGCAATTAAGACTTCTGGAGAGGGGCCCTTTGATCCAAATTATATAGCCCCTGTCCTCTGGGGCAATTAACGCAGAGCCACCGGACGGCCTTTGCAGCTGGTGTGGCCGCGTGGGTGACAGAGGGGCATCATTATCTGGTGCCACGTTGCCTGCCCCGCCCAACCTCTGATGGAGGGCCCAGGCGGTGCCCAGCGCAGCTGGACAGGGCACAGATTTCTATGCTGGAGAGCTGAGGAGGCGTCTGTGCCCTGCAGGCTCTGAACCAGGGCCCCCAGAACCAGAGGGGAGCTTCCCCAGACCGCCCAGCTCCCGCCCTCACCCCTCCCACACTGGCTCGAGTCTCCCGTCCTCAAGAGCCCCCTCGGATCACCCTACTGCAATCTGTAGCACTCTCTGCCGCGTGCACCCCAATCCCCGTTACCAGCCTGACTCTCTGTTGTTCAGGATGCTTCCCTCGCACGGAGCCCGGAGTACGCAGACGCTCCAGAGATCCTTGCTGAGTGAGTGAGTGAATGAATGGACGCAGCTTCCGTGCACGCACACTCGAATGTGAGGAACTAGCAGTGTGACTGAGCGGGTCGCCTGGCTGCTCTCCAGGCCCCTGTGTGCCCCTCTGTGGGACAGGGAGAGGCCTCCCTGCCTTGCCCAGGGATTGTGAGACTCTCGGAGGTGACAGAGGTGGGCCCTTGCCATGTGGCCTGGCACTTAGCAGGGTCTCAAAACTTTTCTCTTTGCCCTTCAGATCTGGAAGTGCTCTCCCCTCGACTCCTGCAGAGGCACTTGCTAGTCATTTAATATAATGTCGTATCTCTGCGTGAGTGACTGCCCAAGGTAGGGCATCAGGGTTCCAGGTCGGTGCTGCTGCGTAGCGAACAGCTCAAACCTAGCGGTAAAAACATTTTATTCTATGTCATGATTTGGAGGTGAGGGACCGGGCTTCATCCGTGGGGTGTTGATGAGGTCGCTTAGTGACATTCAGCAGGCAGCTGGGCTGGGCTGATCTGGAGGGGGTGTGCAGACACACAAAGACGAGCTCAGGGTGGCGCCTTTCCATGTGTGTTCATTGTCCGAGTCCTGGCAGGTGCAGGTGGCAGAGGGAAGCAGAGACTCACCAGTGAATGGAGCACTCGTGTCGCCACCCCCAGCAAGCAGCCCTCTCTGTTCACCTCCCGCACTCGCCTGGGCAAACCCACGCATCCTCGTCTCTGCCCAAGGCAGAGCCGTCCGAGGCCATCTGACCTTCCCGACTGCAAACAACAGTCGGGAAACGTCCGCTGTCTTAGGTGGGGAATCCTGAGAAATGTCCCTGGGAGCTGACCCACACGCAGGGAACTTCCCGGGGGTGCTCGGGGCAGGCTCGCCGTGAGGGAGTGAGGGGAGCAGCTGGCCTGCAGACGCAGTCACAACCGAGCACCCCGGGGCTGTGGGGCTGGGGTAAGACTGCCATTGTCCCGAATCAAGACCAGGCTCCATACCCTGACCGTGACCAGCCCCTCGATGCAGGCCGCCCCGCTGAGGGGAGGGGCGTAGCCTTGGACAGCTTCCGGGAGGACTCGCTGTGTGGCGTCCGCAGGGAGATGAGGGCCTGGGTGGGATGAGCGGAGGGGTAGACGCAGGTCCCTGGAGCATCCAGCTCCCACTACCACTGCAAAGCAAACTGCAAAGTCTGCAAAGACGCATGCTTTCCTAGAAGCGGGTAAAGCGTTTGTATTAGCTTCCTATCACTGCTGTAACAATGACCACAAGCTTAGTGACTTAGACAACACACAGTTACGACCTTACAGTTCTGGAGGTAAGACGTCTGCAGTGGGTCCCAGGGGGGCAAAACTCAGAGTATGGGCCAGGCGGTGTTCCTTCTGGGGGAGGAGGGACTTGGCCCCTTCCTGCTTCCAGAGGCCCCGCATTCAGGGGGCTCACGGCCCTTCCTGCCATCCTCAAAGTTCATCCCTCCGACCTCTGGTTCCTGCATCACATCTACTTCCTATGACATTGGCCCTCGAGCCTGCTCCTTGTCAGGACCTTGTGACGACATGGCCTCACTCGGCCAGTGCGGAGCATCTCCCCATCTCCAGGTCCTCAGCTTCATCGCATCTGCAGAATCCCTTTGCCGTGGAAGGTGACATAGTCACGGGTTCCAAGGATTAGGACGGGTGACGTGGACAGCGTTCAGACCATTCTTCTACCTACCACCAAGTTTTTCAAGAATTTCTTCTGCCACAGCAAAACTTGGGCCAACTGAGGCTCTGGCGTAGTGAACTCAGTGAACGGGTGATAAAGAGCAAACCCATGGCGACAGCGCAGGAGCTCTCCAGGGGAACGCTTGGGCGCCCACAGCTTGGGAGAGGCCCTGGGAGCACTGAGGCATCCCTCAAACGCTGTCAAAAATGCTGCCCTCGTCCTGTGATTTGTCAGATCTCTGGAAGGGCCAACTCTCGTCTCGCCCTAGGAATCAGTCCCTAGTTTTAACAGGACTAGGTGTTGCGAAATCTGAACTAAACTGTTTCACAATTTTAACTTCCATTTACAAACTAAACCCTGAGCAGTCTCCCGCTGTCCTGCATTATTTATCGTGACTTTTTGGTGCCTTTCCCGGATCCCTGCATCAGCCATTGCGTGTGAACAGCGGCTGGTCCGAGTCTCCACGAGGCACAGGACGGGGCAGAGGAGGAGGGGCCGGTGCTGCTAGGAGGACGGGCTTGAGTCAGTCAGACTTCACAGGTGAGCTGTCCCTGAGGTGAGTCGCTGGCTTGGCCGGCAAAACAGAGAGTGTGCGTCAAGCAGGAGGGTCACGTAACCACAGAGCCATGAAACCACTTGGAAGGTCCTGGAAGCTTCTGGAACGCTAAGCTGTTCCAAAGGGGTGCAGCAATAACGGGAGGATGCTGGGAAAGAGAAGGAAGGAAGGGATACTACAAATCACGTGGGGGTGGGGGCAAGAACCACAGCGCCTCCCACAGAGAACCCACCTGAGACGTTAGGACTGTGAGCAGAATGGCAGCTGCTTGGGCTCCCTGGACAAGGAGCAGCGAGACACAGGAAGGAGAGGCAGCAAAGGGTCGTGGTGAGGAGTCAGGCCCCTGAGCCAGACTGCCTGGGCTCACATTCCAGGCTTGACCGCTTCCTAGCTATGTGACTTCGGGCAAGGTACCTCACCTCTCGGTGCCTACTTCCTCGTGTCTCAGGAGGTTGTTAAGAACATGCAGTGACTTAGCTCAGGCAAACCTCTAAGGCCAAGGCTGGGCATAGGAACAGCATCTAGACATCTGATCTTGTGGGTTCTCTTCTTAGAAACTCATTTTACTTTTGAATCATCTTCTTTTTGCTTGAAAGAATGTTATGTTTGGAACCTTCATATTCATTATTGCAGTTTCTCTTCCTTCCCTTTTAAAAAAGCCCAGCTTTATCAAGATATGATGGACATACAATAAACTGTATATATTTTAAGTGTACAATTTGATAAAACATTAGCATATGTATATGACCACAAATCTGTCATCACAATGAAGTTTATTAACATAAAAGCATCATCCGCTAAAGTTTCCTGCAGTATCTTTGTAATCCCTTCCTGCTCCCCTCGACCCTGCACCCCAGGCACCCACGGCTCTTCTGTTTGTTACTGAAAGATTTTCTGGAATTTTACGTAAATGGAATCATACAGTGTGTACCTTTGGCCTGGCCTTCTTTCACTCTGCATGATTAATTTGAGATCTGTCCGTGTTGCGCGTGCACCAGTGAGTGGTTCGTAACAGGTTTCTTGCTGAGAGGTGCTCCACTGTATAGCTCTGTCACAGTTTGTTTACTGCTCACCTGCTGGTGGACATTCTGATTGCGTCTGTAACACTTTAGGGCTATTGTAAATAAAGCTGCTGGGAACATCTGCGTATGGTTCTGTGTGCTTTCACCTCCCTTGACTAAATACCTGGTAGTACTATCTAGTGGGCTGGGTGCGCGTGTATCTCTTTGAGAAACTTCCGAACTATCTTCCAAAGAGACCATACCTTTTCGTGCTCCTGCCAGCAGTGCATGGGAGCTCCAGCCGCGCCACGTTATCACCGGCAAGGGTCGGGCAGTCTTTTTAATTTTAGTCATTCTAGTGGTGAGCGAGTAGTGGTCTCTCTTTGTGGTTTTAATTCCCTAACGGTCCATGATGCTGGGCATCTTTTAATATGAATATTTTCCGGCTGCATATCTTTGCGGAAGTGACTATTCAAATCTTTTGCCCGTTCAAAAAATCAGTTTGTTTGAGTTCTTATTAGTGAGCTGTAAGAATTCTCTTATATTCCAGACACAAGAGACACAAATTGGTTTGTGTTTTTTTGTTTTGGATATATGTTTCACAAACAACTTTGCTCAGTGTGTGGCTTGCGTTTTCATTTGTGTCTCTTTTGAAAAACAAAAATTTTAAATTTGGGTGAAATACAATGTGATCTTTTTCTTTCGTATTTAGAGGCTTCTGTATCCTATTTCAGAAATCTTTGCCAAACCCAAGATCACTATGATTTTCTCCTGTGCTTCCCTCTGGAAGTTTTATAGTTTTAGCTCTTACATTTTAGATTTACGATCTATTTCAAGTTACTTTTTGCATGTGCTTTGAGGTCAATGTCAGAGGTGTTTTCCTGCCCGTGACTATCCACTCGTTACAGCGACACTTGTTGGAAGATTATTCTTTCCTTATTGAATTGCCTTGGCACTTTGGCACAAGTTGAATGTTGGTCCTGGTTCCGGGTCAGATAGAGTCTGTCTCTCCCGCTGAATGCGACTATAAAACCTGGACAGACTGCATGAGTAGTTACATGGGGCTCGGAAAAGGAAACAGCAGAGGAGGACCGAGGAAACACCACTGAGCAAACAAGTCTACTGTTTTTCAAGTGCAGCTGGAAACCCAGAAGTGAGGGCTGTGGGGCTGCAGGAGAGGCCGCCTACCTGTGGCTCAGGGTGTGGAAAAGAGAGTCCAGCCCTCGGCGCGAGTGTGGCAATGCTCAGGGTGCCCCATTCTCTCACTGCCCCCACCCAGCTCCCAAGCAACCCTGGGCTGCGGTGGAAATACGAGCAGGGGGAAGCTGCGGGAGCCTAAACAGGAAGGGGGTCTTGCCTCCCCAGGGCTGAGACGGTGGTCCCCAGTGGGGGATCAACCCTCATGGCTTTTTGTCTCTCTCTGTCCTTCTGCCACTTGGCCCTGTGTGTGGGTGCAGTTGTGCAAATGTGAAGCAGAGCAGATTAATTGAAGCCCCAGTGTTCTTGCCAGAGGACTGAAAAGGGAAACCCCAGGAAATTGTAAAGTATTTGGGAAACCATGGAGAGAGAGGAATTTTGCAAAGTGACCTCATAAAGTTGTTTATGAACTCCTGGATTTATCCCTCAACTCCTGACCTGTGAGTGTGTGGGTCCTACCCTATTTAGTGTGCCCAAGACTTTGAGAACTGCAGGAAAAAATAGACTCCCACCCAAGTCCCTAGCTAATCAATACTAAACAATGGATGGAGCACCCGCCAATTGAACTGGGACAGGTCTAAATAGCATGACAAAGGCTCAATAGAAGCCGGGATGATTGATCTGAGACTCTTCTTCTTTTTCTAAAATGCTCATTTATTGCTATAAATTTCCCTCTGCTTTGACTGCATTTCATAAATTTTGGTAATTTTTGTTTTACTCTTTCAATCATTTCGAAATACTTTCTAATTTCCCCTTTGATCTCTTCTTTGACCTGCTGTTTTTTAGAAAAGTATATTAATTTTCAAATATCCTTATGCTATTGATTTCAACTTTAATTTCATTGTGATCAGAGAACATACTTTATGTGATCTGAATCCTTTTAAATTTATTGAGACTTGTTTTGTGACTCAAAATATGATCTATTTTGGTAAATAGTTCATGTGCACTTGAAAAAAATGTATATGTTGCTCTTGTTGGACAGAATCCTCTAGAAATATTAATTGGGTCAACTTGGGTGATAGGGTTGTTCAAGTCTTCTATGCCTTGGTGATTTTGCTCTATTTGTTTCATCAATTATTGAGAGAGGATGTTCAAATCTGTGACTATTGGTGCACTTGTCTATTTCTCCTTTCAATTCTATCAGTTTTTGCTACAGGTATTTTAAAGCTCAACTAATATGATGATAAACATCTAGGATTGTTCCATCCTCCCGATGAATGCCCTCTTTATCATTTAAAAATTATCCCCTTTATCCCTGGTAATATTTTTTGCTCTGAAATCTACTTTGTCTGATAATATAGCCACTCCAGCTTTCTTTTGATTAGTGGTAAAATGGGTTTTTCCATTCTTTTAGACAGAAATAATTTGTATACAATCATGCACTGCATGACAACATTTTAGTCAACAGACCAATATGTGTCTGTGGTCTCATAAGATTATAATAATGTATTTTTCTATGTTTACATATGTTTAGATATATATATACTTAACATTGTATTGCAATTGCCTACAGTATTCAGTACAGTAACATGCTGTACAGGTTTGTAGCCTAGAAGAAATAAGATATACCATATAGGCTAGGTGTGCAGTAGGCTGTGCTGTCTAGGTTTGTGTAAGTATATTCTACAATGTTCGCATAATGATGTAATCATATAACAACACATTTCTCAAAATGTATCTCCATCGTTAGGCAACGTATGACTGTATTTATGTTTACAGTGGGTTTCATGTAGGCAACACACAGTTGGATTTTGCTTTTTATCCATTCTGACAATTTCTGCTTTTTAATTGGAGTGTTTAGATCATTTACATTTAATGTAATTATTTAAATGGTTGAATTTAAATCTGCCATTTCACCAGTTGTTTTTTAATTGTCTCATTTGTTTTTAATCTTCATTTCCCTCTTTTTTCCATTTTTAAAGTTTATTTATTTATTTATTTATTTCTATTTTGATGACTCCATTGTAGTTCTTTCGTTGGCTTTTTAGTTATAACTCCTTGTTTTGTTTCACAGAGGTGCTTTAGGGATGATAAGCATACATTTTCAACTTGTCACAGTTTACCTTCAATTGATAATATACCACTTCACATTGTAGCGTAAGAATCACTCTCATCCAGGCCTTTGTATTGTTGTTGTACACTCAACTTCTATAGTTTATAAAGCATGCATAATTCTGTTTTAATTTAAATTGTCTATTTTGTTTTAAAGTGGTCAAAAACAAGGGGGAAAAAACCCTTTACATACCCACATACTGACCATTTATGCTGCTCTTTTTTCCTTTGTATAGATCCAGGCTTCCATCCAATACCTTTTTCCTTCACCTGAATAACTTCCTTTCATATTTCTTGTAGCTCTGTTATGCTGCTTTGAATTTCTCTATCTACTTTTCACCTTTCCTTTTTTTATTTCACCTTTCTTTGTAAAAAAATTTTCACTGGGTATAAAATTTTCATTGACAGTTTTTTCTTTCTTCTAGTTCTTTAAAGATTCCACTGCACTTCTTTCTGGCTTGTGCTGTCTCCAGTGAGAAATCTGCTGTCATTGTTATTGTTTTCTGCACATGATACCTTCTTTTACAGACTACTTTTAAGATTTTCTCTTTATCAATGCTTTCAAGCAATGTAGTTATGATGTGCCTTGCTGGGATTTCTTCATATTGTTTGTACTTGGGTTCACTGGGCATCCTGGTTTAGGTTTTTGTTTAAGTTTTCATCAAATTAGGGAAATTTTTACCTATTAATTCATCCAACATTGTTTCTATTCTTCCCTGTCTCTCTTTTCTTTTCTGGACTACAACTATACATATATTAGCAGACTGAAAGTTGTACCACCACTCACTGATTGCTCTGTTCAATTTTTCCTATCTTTTTCTCCCTTAGTGCTTCAGTTTTGAATAGTTTCTATTACTAGGTCTCTAAGTTCTCTAATCCTTTTCTCTCTACAGTTTTTAATTGGCATTAATCTCATAAACTGTTTTGTTTTGTTTAAATCTCAGGTAGTGTAGTTTTCATTTCTAGAAGTTTGATTTAGGTTCTTTTTATATCTTCCATGTCTCGACTCAACGTGTTCAATCTTTACTTCCTTGGACATAGACATATGGTGACAATGACTGTTTAGGGTGCTTGTCTCAATGCTATCACGTGTCATTTTTAGTTCTGTCTCTATGGATTGATTTCATTATCATGGATCTTATTTTACTGCTTCTTTTCATGCCTGGTAATTTTTTATACCATATATTATGATTTTTATTTTCGTGTGTACTAGATATTTTTATGTTTTGTAAGTATTCTGGAGCTTTTTCCTGAAACACAGTTAAGTAACATGGAAAACATTTGTTCCTTTTGAGGCTTATTTTTAATCTTTAGTCTAGGGCCAATTTTACCCACTTTTGAGGCCATAAATCCCTTTCTGAGCACTCTACCTAATATCCTTCTAACTATAAGGTTTTCCACTCTGGCTGGTGAAAACCCTATTTCTGGCCTGTTTGAGCTCTAGGGATTGTTCGAGGAGGCTGCCTTCCTGCATGCGTGTGCTGCTCAGTACTTGGAGGAACACCCAAGAGGAGCCCTTCGCAGATCTGTCTGTGCTAGTGTCACCTCTCTGGGATTCTGCATGAACTTTAGCCACCTCGTTCTCCCTGTACTCCCAATCTCACCTCCTCAGCTCATGGGGACTTTCAAGTTCTGCCTGGATTCCACCTCTCCTGTGGTTTGAATTGGTCCCCCAAAAATCATGCGCTAGAAACTTAACCTTCAGTGCAACAGTGTTGGGAGGTGTTTGGGTCATGAGGGCTCCACCCTTACGAATGGATTAATGCTGATTATAAAAAGGCTGGAGGCTGAGAGCTGGATCTCTTGCTCTCTCTCTGGCCGTCTCTTGCCCTTCTGTCTTCTGCTATCGGATGACACAGCACGAAGTCCCTCGCCAGATGTAGCCTCCCCGCTCTTAGACTTCCCAGCCTCCAGAACTGTAAGAAATAAATCTCTGTTCTTAGTGACTTACCTATTCTCAGGTATTCTGTTAACAGCACAAAATGGACTAGACAGCCTCCCTACGCTGTTCTAGGGAAACGGTCTCCAGGCAACAGGCTGGGGCAGTTGCAGCCTTGTCCATTGTTTTCTCTTTCTCAAGGGTTTCGGTCCTGCACTGCCTCATGTCCAGTATCTGAAAACTACTTTGTCTCATGTTTTTGTCTTGGTTTTTTATTTGTTTCAGAGGGAGACTAAATCTGGTCCCTGTTACTACTTCTTTGCAAGAAGTGAAAATATTCTTACAACATTTTAAGGTAGGTTTTCCCTCCCCTTTAACAGACTGTGAAACTGAGGTGCAGAGGTGTTGTAGGATTTCCCGTGGTCACCCAGCTGCGACATGGAAGCTCTGTGTCTGTAAACCAGACCCGGGCCTTGGAGCCCTGTGTTGTTTCCCATGCCCCCATGCTGCTAACCCTGAGAAACTGACGGGGCGTGGGCATGAGGATCCAAAGTTAAGCTACTAGGATTGTTGCTGCCAGGTCTTCACCTGCACTACAGGTACTCAGGCCAATGGATTGATCCCACTGAAAATTTAAGAAATGCTACGGACTCTCTTCCCTGAAAATTACATGCATATATTGCTCATTTTGCATACAATTTTAGGAACTCTTTGAGGCCACCGTGGCAGAGACAGCTGGTAGTCTATTCAATATCCAGGTCCTTCTTTTTCTCTCTACGAGTGCTCCAATTTTGTTGGGAGGCAGCAATGTACCAGTGCAAACCCAGTGTCTGAGCCTGTCTTGCAGTCTGCAGTGACCAATAGAGTGCACGGGGGAGAGCTTTCCAGCAAAGGGAATGGGTCAACTGGCATGCACGTTTTTGCCCCTCACATTTACCCCTTCTTCCTGCTCAGAAAGACGTCCTGATGGTGGGGGTGGAGGAGGGGCTGTCCCGCAACCAAGAGGACAAGAACTGCAGCTGTGGATGGTGGCGCTGAGCAGAGGAGTCGTCTTATTGCCCGAGGAGCCCTGGACCCTGGACTGACTATTTCCATAATTCTTGTGCCAGACGAAAGTGAGTCCTCTTTGTCTCATTTTACACCCTGCTAGGTGGCCACGTCTTACTGAACCCCCCAGGGAGAGCGATGACTTCGTCTCCTTCATGTTTCACTCCTTTGCTGCTCGATAATTTTCATGCAAACACAGGGCCAGAAACGTGATGAGAACTGAGAACGCTGTAAATGAAAATGACAGAAAGTGCGGCTGGAAAGTGTAAGACAACACATTAACACCCATCGACAGCAGAACAGGCAGAAGCTGCTCACCTGGGTCCTAGCCAGAGCCAGGCCCTGAGGGAATGGGACGCAGGAGAGGGGAGTTGGGACATGGGGCAGTGAACCCGGGACAGAGCTCTAGATTCTCTGCCTGCTCTGCCTGCCTCTCTCTGAACCTGTGTTTCCATCAGCATAAACGGACGAATCTCCATATCAACCTTGACTTTCTGCTTGGCTTGGAGATGATGAGTTCAATGGCTCGTTATTGATTTACCCTCTCCCTATAAAGCCATGTGGAAATTTTAAGGCAGGGCCTACATAGCAAGGGGCATTTAAACTTGACCTGCAGGTCAGCCTTGTCTACTGTTGCTGATTAGGGACCATTTCCTGCACAGGGAGCACCGCAAGCTCTCCTGCCGGACGGGCCGCGGTGTGTTCGTATGCGTGGCCGTGCTCCAGGCCCAGGGCGAGGGGAGCTTGGCCGGCTGAGGAGCTCCATTCAGTGTGTGCTGCCGGATGGACGAGCCGGCTCCGTGTCCTGTCCCTCAGCCTCCAGGTACCCTGCTATGACACAGGGATGACGGCAGTACCTTCCTGAGAGGAATTAGCATAATGAAAGGAGATAAAGAGGATCAAAAGTGTTCTTGATGCCAAGCCTTTGGCACAGCGCCTGGAGCACAGGGGCTTTGAGCGATGATGATCATTCCGATGCCGTGTGCCCCGCGCCGTGCTGGGGGATGCGGCGCAAGTTGGGAATCAACGCAGCGCGGCCGCGAGCTCAGTGCCTGACATTCCCGACTGTCTTTCAAACTCTTAAAGCTTATCAGGAAGATCTTTCTATTTCATCTCATTTCATTTTTCATAATACCTCTGCCAACTAGGATTTTATTATTTCCATTCCATTCTTTAATAGTTGAGGAAATTGGCTGAGAGAGGGAAAGACACTTGTCCACAGTCACGCAGCTGGTTAGTTGCCGGGCCAGGTCTGTGTGGCTTTCACACAAGCTGATCCTTGCCTTTAGTGACTTACTCTGTCCATGTAGCATGAGAAGAGCCGCCTAAACAATATGCAGCCCAACCTCTAGACCATGCTACTATGTAATGAGCAATGTGTGAATGTTCTACAATGCAGATTAAAGTAGTTTAGGAAGTCTCACTGTTGGGAGGAGGAGGAAGAGGAGGAGGAGGAGGAGGAGGAGGAGGAGGAGGAGGAGGAGAAAGGTATTCTAGGCAGAGGATCTGCATGAACAAAGTCACAGAGACAGATTTAGCTGAGGGTGTGAAAGAGCTATTGCCAGAGATGAGACTGGTTAGTTAAGAAGCACCCAGATATTACAGGTCCTAGAAGGATGAACTTATAAAAGTTTATAAGAGTTTTGCTTAGTCTACTAGTTCCTCTCACCAGAAGAAGCCACTGGAAATTCTGCGCATAAGAGCAATGTGATGAGTAGAGAGGGTTTGCAGGAAATTCACCTGGCAGTGTAGTCAGGATGGACCACATGGGAAAAGAAGTAGGTAGCTGGGATCCTGGAGCAGGGATGGGCAAACAAAAGAAGCAGATCAAACTGAAATGATGGAACAGGGATGATGGATGATGGATAAACTAGGAGTTTATAAAGGGTGAACAAATCAGGGAGCCTGAGACGGTCTTTGCATGATATATTGGAGAGCTTTCCTTGAAGCCTAAAGATTAGGGCAGCAATCTTAGAAGGAACAGTGTGGTGTGGTGCCTAAGAGAAGGCTGGGAAGTGGGACAGTCATGGAGTGGATGCTGAGTCTCCTTGTTACCAGCCATGTGAACTTGATCAAATCTCTGGGGGCTTTAATTTCCCCATCTATAAATTAGAAGAGATAGTTATAGTTCTTATCTCAAAGGGAATGAGGGAATTCAAAAAGAGTATGAAGCTAACACTGCACCAGAACACACAGTGTAAGCACTCAGTGATGATAGTCACTGTTACCACCACCACCACCTCCACCATCATTACCATCATTATCGCCACCACCATCATCACCATCACCACCATCACCACCATCACCACCACCATCACCACCACCGTCACCATCACTGTCACCACCATCACCACCACCGTCACCATCACTGTCACCACCACCATCACCACCATCACCACCACCATCACCACCACCGTCACCATCATCACCACCATCACCAACACCACCACCACCATCACCATCACCACCACCGTCACCATCACTGTCACCACCATCACCAACACCACCACCACCATCACCATCATCACCACCATTGCCACCATCATCACCATCACCATCACCATCAGCACCATCACCAACATCATCACCATCACTGTCACCACCATCCCACCATCACCACCACCACCATCACCACCACCACAATCACCACCACCGTCATCACCATCACCGTCATCACCATCACTGTCACCACCATCACCATCACCACCATCACCACCACCGTCATCACCATCACTGTCACCACCATCACCACCACCATCACCAGCACCATCACCACCACCACCACCATCACCACCATCACCACCACCATCACCACCACCGTCACCATCACTGTCACCACCATCACCACCACCGTCACCATCACTGTCACCACCATCACCACCACCATCACCATCACTGTCACCACCACCATCACCACCATCACCACCACCATCACCACCACCGTCACCATCACTGTCACCACCATCACCAACACCACCACCACCATCACCATCATCACCACCATTGCCACCATCATCACCACCATCACCACCACTACCATCACCATCACCATCACCATCACCATCAGCACCATCACCAACATCATCACCATCACTGTCACCACCATCCCACCATCACCACCACCACAATCACCAACATCCCCATCACCACCACCACCACCACCATCACAACCACCGCCACCACTACCATCACCACCATCATCACCATCACTGTCAGCACCATCACCATCATCATCACCATCACCATCATCATCATTGCCGTCATCACAGCCACCATCACCACCACCACAACCACCACCATCATCATCACTGCTGCCACCGTCATCACCATCACCACCACCATTGCTATCACCATCATCATCACCACCATCATCATTACCACTATCACCACTATCACATTGCAGAATCCCAGACTGTCAGGGTTGGAAGAGCCGATGGAGGTTTCCTAGTCAAAAAAATTCTCATTTTACAAAAGGAGAAACTGAGACCCAGAGACTTGCCCAAACTTATACAGTGAGTTAATGCCAGAGTTGGAACTAGAACCAGGGACTCCTAGCCCCTGCTCCAGTGTTCTTGCCCCTGACACCAGATCATAAGAGAAATATACTTATAGCAACATACATTCATCACAAGACTCAGGGAATGGAAAGAGATTGGACAATTCTTCCAAGTGATCCCATCTCTTTCACTTCCTTGTTGCATGTTCCCATCGTCAGTCATGCACTGTTTTCAGACCTTCAGCTGGTATCCAGAGTGAGTGTGTTTCTAAAAAACTGATTTTTTTTAGTAGAAAAAAAATTTTTTTAATGAAACTAAGAAAAAGACAGAGGTGGAGCCATTTTTCAAGGAAACCTCCCCAAGCAGGGATTCAGAAGCTGGAGTTCTAACACACGGACACAGAGCTAAAGCAGTGGTGATTCCTACGGAAAATTCTGCCATGGATGCTCAAAATTCTGACGTGCTCCCAAAGAACTCCAACGGAATTCCTGAACAGTGTGTATGGAATTTTTGCAGAGCATCCTCATGGAATATTTTATAAGCTCTCCCAGAAGTCCTGCTGCACTTCCTGGGGCTGCTTCCAGAATTTTCGTGTCAGCTGTGCCTCTTTCTCATAGAACTTTTTCGCAAGTCTAATGGAAGAGCTGTGGAATTCTCAATGAATTTTCATGAAAACCTCTCAGGGTTGCCTTGTGATCCTCGAATAACTATCACAGAGATAGCATGGAATTCTGATGTGCAATTCTTATTGGAACAGTCCCTCAACTGTCATGGCATTCTTAACTAACACTCACGGCATGCTAATGAAATTCCAATGGTGTGTTCACAGAACATGCATTAAATTATCATGGAAACCACAGAAAAGACTCCAACAAATCTTGCAGAATTTCCAGGGGACAAAAACTAACGAGTCTCTAAACTATCAAGGATAAGACCCGTCCAGGCCTCGTGGTCACTTTGTCAAAGGATGCTTGCAACAGGCGTCTGCCGAATGTGGTGGCGGAGCAGGCAGCGGGCCTGTCTCGAGCTGCAACTTCTGACTTGAGCAACAGGAAAGAGGCAGGTCGCACCAATACAAAACGAGGGATTTTCTCATCAAATATTTTCCCATCCCAGTCCATTCTGTCACACGCCAAAGGCAGCTCCAGCAGCAGTTGAACGGATCGTCTCCGTAAAGTCCTTTATGTTATTAATCAATTCCCAGCCCCTTCCCTTGGAGCCTCAGGCTAGCCGTGGATGTTCTCCAAATCATTAATTAAGCCAGAGTCAATTAAGAGACGTCGATGCTGGCACATAATGGGTGCCATCTACTGATGCAGCATAATTCTTTTCAGGCTGGAACACACAGACGTGCAGGCCCCGATTTTCATTGAACTCCCCCCAGAGCCTGCTGCTACAGGACAATGCACTGGGTTTTGCAAGTCAGCGTCCACAGAAACTGGATCCCAAGGAGCTCAGCATGGGGACAGCGCTGTCACACAAAGGAGAGACCCAGGGAGGTCAGGGAGGCAGCCAGGCAATACTACCCGGCCTTCAGCACACAGGCATCTGCCAACGCCTGGCCCACTCCAAGCCTGCCTGGCTCTGTCCCAAGCTCTGGGCCTGGGAGCTGAGGCCCCATGGGCCAGTTAATGTGGCCAGCACAAGCGCCCTTGGCCTTCATGCCTGGTTTGCTGAGTGGCCCTGGATGTGCATTTGGAGCCCTGTGAGATCTTCCCCACTCTTAGCTTGTTCCTGAGGACTCGGCTCATGACAGCTGCTCCCCAGGGAAGTTCAGGCTAAGTTCTGTGCCTGCTGTATGCCTTCATGGCCCCTGGCACACATCACGACTCACACTCATGGAGTGAGGATGAATCATTTAGGGCCTGGGTTTCTGGCAGGGCAGAGACTCTGCCTCTTACTGCCAATTCTGCAGTGCTGGCACACATGCGGGTACGATAGATGTTTGTTGAATGAATGAATGATAACAATCCCAACAATGCCATGATAATCATAATAACAGCAGCTAACATTCATGGAGCACGTTCCATGCTCCGTGCACAGCACTAATCTAAGTCTTTCCGTGCGTTAAATGCCCTTGGTGAGAGAATGAACACAGATGGAATGTACTCATACGGGATGCTTATGATCATGAGCAGATATTTACTGAGTGCTTACTTACTATGTGCAGGGCACCACCCTTGGCACTTTTTTTCTTTTTGCCATTCAAGGTCAAAGTTGCTGGATCAGTGTCTTCTCAGCCTGCTGGGGCAGCCTGTGGCCCTGAAATCAACGGGACCCAGGTCAGTATCAGTGATAGTCCCAAACACCAGCGCAGTTCCCTGCCTTGCTCATGCTTTCATTTACATCACATTGGCCTCACTGGGCCCTGGGTCACCGCAAGCCCGGGAAGGCCGGAAAGGCAGTTTCATCTTTGCAGGCTCCGCGGTGGGGAGTGGGCAGGAGAGAAGCGGCGCCACTTGGGGAGCCCCCGGCCGGGGGCTGCCACGACCCTGGGAGGTGGTGAGAGCACGAGCCCGGCCTTGGAGGCAGCGGGGATGCTGCTCAGCCTCTCTGAGCCAGGAAGGAAGAGATGCCAACCGCACCGACCTTCGGATCTGGAGGCACAGACTCCCTGCAGGCGGCTCTGCAGTGTATGCTTCTTAGGTGCTTAGTGGTTGTTACCACGCCCACAGGCCACCTGGACTTAATTTCCATAATAATTCCTCTTTCTACGGCCTCAACTTTTAAACACTTTAGTCTTACCCCAAGCAATAATGTCAATGAAATCACAGTTTGGGTGTGTGTGGCAAAGACTAATATCTCTTCCACGATCATAATCGTTCTCCCCTTCTTCCCTATGGAAGAACCCACGATTTCTTTGCTGGCCACGGGGCTGGCTGGAATAAAGACTTCCTGTCCTGGCTTCTCTTGAGACTGAGTGCGGCTTTATAACTTGTCCTGACCAATGGCATGTAAGTGTGAGTTAAAAAAGAGGACTGTATCTTTCTCCTTTTCTGGTCTCCTTCCTGCTGTCTGGAATGTGGGCACAATGGCTGGAGCTGCAGCAGGCAGGTTAGAGCATGAGGGGACCTTCAGGATGGAAGCCCTGCACAGCAGAGCAACAAGGCAGAAGGAGATGGGGTCTTGATCTTGTGGCATGCCACTCCAGGCCCCAACTTGCATCAAACGAGAAATAAAATTCTTTCGTGCTGAAGCCACTGGTTTTTGTTGTGGTTTGCTTTCTAAATATTGTTTTATTGTTTGCAGTGAAGCCTCTTCCTAATGCACTAGAAATATTTTTCTAACATGTATTAAAATAAATGCGAAAGTAGCTGGGCATGGTGGCTCACACCTGTGATCCCAGCATTTTGGGAGGAGTTCGAGGTTGTAATGAGCTACGGTCTGGCCACTGCACTCCAGCCTGGGCAATAGAGCGAGATCTTGTCTCTGAAAAAAAGTTAAAGAAATAAAATAAATGCAAAAGTATTAACATTTTAAAAGGTTCATTCATGTACCACCGACGTCACACAGGTTTCCCCCAGCAGAATGCTAGCTTAGGAATCTCTGATATCATGTGTCTTAGTCTGTCTAGGCTGCTATAAGAAAATAACATAGAGACTGGGCGGCTTAGACAGCAAACATTTATTTCCCATAATTCTGGAGGCTGCAAAGTCCTAGATCAGGGAACCGGCAAATTTGGTGTCTGACGAGGGCCCTCTTCCTGGCAGTGAGCAGGCTGTCCTCTTGCTACGTCCTCACCTCGCAGAGAGAGGGCTTTCGTGTCTCTTCCTGTGTCTATAAGGGCAAAATATATCATGGGGACCCCACATCCGTGACTTCATCTAACCTTAACTGCCTCCCCTTGGCCCTACCTCCAAATGCCATCGCATTGGGGATTAGGGTGTCAACACGCATATCTGGAGGGGACACACACATTCAGTCCACAGCATGGTGCAAGTGAAAAAATCCTTGAAAATGGTAAAGTGGTCTACAAATCTCCGGTCGGCTCATTCTTGGTGCCCTGGGTCCTGTCCAGTCTCCAGCACATAGAAGGTGCCAGGTCATGCTTTTCTGGATGGTGGGGACAAAAGAAAGGAAACAAAGGTGCATGAAAATGCAAAGTGTGACCCCGCAGCACCCCGCTTCCTCCCAGGAATGCCAGCACTCTCCATCTCCACGTTCTGACGTGACAACAATCTCAGAATCGACACTCAAAGTGCTACTTAAGGTGTTATGCCCCAAAGCCACAGTCATGGGCTCCAGTCGCAGGCTCTGTTGGTCCCCTGTGGATAGGGTAGTTGGTTCAACTAAATCAAAGCGTCCTACTCAATTCTTCAAATATTTGCTGGTCACTCATGCTTGGCACCAGGCTCCTTGCGCTGGAGGAGATCACAGTCTGGCTGGGGCGGGCGTGGCCCTGAGAAAACCAGGACTAGAGGCGTGAGAACACACACCCGTGCTCGGAGCGCAGTCTTCACCTGGCCTCGGGCGACAGGGATTCCCGTGTCCGGGTTTATTTGGCAGGCGATCTTGGAAAGCACAGCTCTTAACCTCTCCGTGGCCTAGTTCCCTGCCTACACAGCTGGCATAGCAATGGCTCCCGCTCCCCTCAGGGTGCTGTGGGTTATTAATCATCGGTGCTGCAGCAGCTCCCGAGAGCCAGCTGTGCACGTCCCTCCCAGCTCCCTGCCGGTGAGCTCACACTGGTTGCTTGAGACCAGCCATGGCAAGAAGTGACAGTATTTACACCATGGAAATTGGCAAATGCTACAGAGCGGGGGTTCTGCCCCCAGGAACCGGCTGTCGAGCGTTCACCGGCAGCCACTGATTACCACGCGTCATGCACACGGGACGGCGCCTGGCACGGGCTCCGCACGCCCGGGCAGAGCGATTACCGCGGGGCAGTGAGGGGCGCAGGGAGCCCAGCCTGGGGCACCGAGGACACGTTCAGTCCCAGCGGCCGTCTCCTACTCCAAGCTGTGGTTACATGCCTCCGTCCTCCTTGAACTTCAGAGCCCCTGCTGGCCTGGAGGGCACAACCAGAGAGCAAGACGACCCTGCCCTGTGCAAAACTAGGTCGATCCTTCGCTGTCGGCCCAACGCTGTCCAACAGAACCAGTTTCCACTCCAAGCTCCAAGCAGACGGCAGCTTTCTGTTCCTGCCTTCGCTGGCCAGTACAGTCACTACTTGCCAGTTCTGCGACCTTGAACAAGTCACTTGACCTTTCTGTGCCTCAGTTTCCTCACCTGTAGAAGTGGCGTCAGCAAAGTGCCTGACATGTAGCAAGCGGTCAGGAAAGTTTACTGCTATGAAGGTGACACGTTGCTAACACCCACAGTCCGGGACAGCCAGGCCTGTGCTGCCGGTGACAGTTCAGCTCCACGCACAGCTGCTCACAGCAGAATCCGAGGAGGCCTTGGCACCCATGTGCAGAGTGCAGGCGGGAGGTGCCCGGAGTGCTGGAGAGCAGCCGAGGCGGCAGCGCAGGCCATGTGCGAGGGGGGAGCCTCGGCCCTGCACACGCCACCGCCACCTGCCCTGACGCGTCCCCCCACACTCGGGCTGCCTCCGCCCTGACCACTTCAGCCCGTGTCAGCTGAGAGCCGGCAGCCCCAAATAACTCCCCTCGTCCCAGCGGGAGCTTCAGAAGTCAGTGGCTCGGACAATTGCACTTTCTTTTCTCTTTCCAAAGAGGGATCAGCCTTGGGGGCCCTTTGAAAGGGCTGTGACTACATCTTCATTTGTTGGTAATGGGATTAGCACGCTGAGGCCCAGGCTCCCTGCGGCAGGGGGTGGGCAGGCCTGCCCCTGACGGTCTGAAGACGGGGACAGGAGCTCCAGGCTGCCCACTGCCAGGCTCTGGACACTGCGGGGGAGGCGGCACCCAGACTCGGACGCAGGGACCGGAAAATGGAATTAGCCCCGTCCCAGTGCACAGAGGGCGGCTGCCTCGCCCAGCCCTGACTCGCCAGCGCATCGAGGGGCCCTCTCTGGAAATAATACCTCATAAACTGGAGGTCGTGTGTGTGTCGTGGGGGTGGCGTGGGGTCTTTTTGTGCCTTCAGCCCCCAAATATCCCCTCCCGAGGGACTCAGACAGGTGAAGTCACCAGGTTTGGGTCTCCTGGCAGCCAATTCCAGCTCTCTGCAAACCTCCTGTGTGCCAGGCCCAGGGACACTTATGGGGACGTAACCTGGCCGGCCTGGCACCGAGAACTCTGCACGTGTCACTCACACGGTTCTCAGCACACTCCTCCCCAGGTGACAAGGAGGGACGGGTGCCTGGGCTGGCTAATGCCCGGAACGTGTGCTCTACACCTCACCGGGGCCGCCTCAGGCCCAGTTTAACACCTGGGAACACATTTTGTGTTTACCTTGATATTTTTCTTGAAATTTCATCTCTTTTAAACATTTTAACGTATTATTTTTCCAACTTTTTATTTTGAAAATGTTCAAACCCACTGAAAAGTCGCATGAACAACACAGTGAATGCCCGTGTGCCCTTCACGCAGGGGCCAGAGGCACCAGGCTCAGCATTTGTATCTGCTCTTTTCTCTCCCTCGTACCTGCCCCGTCACCCCACGCCCTCGGCGTCTGTGTGCACACATGCGTGCGTGTATTTCCATGTATGTGTGTAGACTGCGCAGTGGGCCCTCCTTGCCTGCAGGGGATGTGTTCCAAGACTCCCAGTGGATGCCTGAAACCTCACGTAGTACCGAGCCCTACATACACTATTTAATATGTTTTTCCCTACATACGCATACCTAGGATACAGTTTAGTTTATAAAGTAGGCACACAAGAGGTTAACTACAATAATTAATAATAATAGAACAATGATAACAATTCACCGTCATAGAAGTTAGTGAATGTGCTCTCTCAAAATACCTTCTTGTATGGTACCCACCCTCCTTGTGACGATGTGAGATGACACTGCCCACGCGAGGAGACGAAGCAAGGTGAATGACAGGCATTGTGACGTCGCACCAGGCTATCGACCTTCTGAAGATCCGCCAGGAGGATCATCTGGATATTGAGCCACGACAAAGTCCACGGCTGGATGCCGGGAGCCGACCGTGGCGGTGACACACCGTGGGCAGCGTCCACGCTGCGGGTCTGCTGGACAAGGAGATGGTTCACGTCCCAGGCAGGACGGTGTGGGGCAGTGCAAGATTTCATCACGATACTTAGAGCATCTTGAAATTTAAAACTTATAAATTGTCTATTTCTGGAATTTTCCACTTAACGGTTTTGGACCACTGTTGACTGAGGCTAACCAAAACCACAGAAGCGAAGCTTTGCAGTAAGAGGGGACTCCTGTGTGTACGTGTGCGTGTGTGTGTGTGTGTGTGTGTGTGCGCATATATATATATTTTGTGTGAACCATTTGCAAGCATCATCACACTTATCTCCTAAATATTTCAGCGCGCACCTTCTAGAACAAGGAATTCTCTCACATAACTGCAATAATGATCATCGCACGCAGGAAATTTAACATTGATTCAATTCTATTATCTAATTCTTAATCCGCGTTCGAATTCCCCGCCCCCCGCCCTGCAATTAACCCAATAATGTCCTTTGGAGCTTTTTTCCTTTGTGAATCCGGGACATGATCAAGTATTGCTCACTGCACTTACTGACCGTTTCCCCGAGACGTGATCCGAAGAGCCAAAAGCAACTGAACGAGGTGCTCTCTCTCGTCGCGTGGGTGCAGAAGGCCGTGTCAGCGCACCAGGGAAAACTAGCACTCGCTCGTGTATGGCGCCTTCCAGAAACCCTGCCCTCTGACATTGCCTCAAAAAACCAGCACAAAGGTAGATAACGTCCAGTGCCTGTCCTTGGGGAGTCACACTGGCTTTGGTCTCTTCGCTTATCAGGGGTGTGGCCAGACTCTTCCAGCTCTGTCTGGGCTTCTGCCAGGCGCGTTGGTGGGCACAGGCCCTTTCCCTTCCCCTCACCATCCGAACCCTGGTTTTGTTCAGAGCAGCAGTGAGCCCGTCCCTGTGGGACAGCCACGATGACCTGGGCCAGCTGTGGCCCTTCCACCAGCCTTCGCGGGATGCCTGTTCTCCAGCCTCTCCTGCAGCCGGGTTGAGCGTGTGGCCAATCTAACCAGCAAGGCTGAAGGAGAAGTCTTCTGAGACATCTGCCTGTGGGTGCCTTTTTCCTTTGTGGGTATAAGGAGAAGGTGCTGCAGGAAATGCTCCACCCCTCCTTCCTTCCTTCTTCCTGCCTCTGAAGGTTGTGATGCCTGGAGCTGTAGCAGCCATTCATGACCATAAAGCAACAACCATTAGGACAAAAGCCAACTGGTTGAAGACGACAGAAGAGAAAGATAGAATAGCCTGGTTCCGCGATGCCAGCGGTGGGCTGCTGCTCCAGTCCTGCTCCTCCCAGGTCTCCCTGTGGGTGAGAAGTGCATGTCTATGTTGCTGAAGCCACTGTTGAAAGCGCTCCCGATTCACTCAGCTTCTAAGGAACTTCCAAACGTAGTGGAAAGTATAAGGCCCATGGTGCCACACACAGCTGGGTTCAAATATAAGAGGCAACCTCTAGTTAGGTGTATGATTTCTGGGTCCAAATGTCTCAGCTACCAAAAAACAAAAAAAATTTTGAATACCCCCAAAATTCCAGGAAATGCTGTAAGTCTGGAAAGACATACTCACATCCCTATGTCCATTCAATGCTCATTCAACAAGTATTTGCTGAGCATCTACTGTGCACTGTTCATTCAATTAATGTTTAATGAGCATCTAGTATGTTCTAAGGACTGTTTTAAGTGCTGCAGATGTCTCCATGAAGGAGACAAAGTCCTTCTTCTCATAAACTTACATTATAAAGTTTCCTTCTAGTTTCAGTTTCGTACCAGTGACATTGATGAGCAGATGTGATTATTTCCACTTTCCCCGATGTGGACACTGAGGCTCTCAGGAGTTGGGACTCTGCCCCCATGGCAGCCCGGCCTGGGCGTGATGGTGCCAGAGTCCAGCCCTGGCCTGGGTAGCCACAGAGCTGTGCTTGCTGCTCTTTGGGGGTCGAGCACATGAAACATTAGTGAATCACAGCGACTCTGCCCCTGTGAAACGCTCTGGAGGAAGGACAATGTCATTTCTAACTCCTTTTGGAAATGTGTTTTTGATTTTAATCCCATTTTATCAGATACATAAACTGGATTATCCGGAGAACGGCCCGGCGGGGTGGTGCATTATCAGCCAATAATCTTTGCTTTCAACTTATCAGACTTTGGGAATTGCCCTACCGAGAGCCCCGGCCCGCCCGGGACACACCCTTCTGTTTCTTTTTATTATCCTTTCTCTTTTTAGCTATTCAAACAGCCTTAGACACCCAAGTGTAGGCTTTCTCTCCCCAGTAAGGGGAGAGCAGGAGAGAATTCCACTTTGTAGAACGTCTGCTAATGCGGTGGGCACAACACCACCTACCTCATTTGATCCTCAGGCCCACCCTGGGGAGAAGGTGTCATTCAGCCCGTTCTGCAGATGCAGACTCTGAGGCTTGAGACCCACGGTGCTCAAGGTCGCACAGCCGTCACTGCAGGGCCAGACCCTTCTTGGCACGGCTGCGTGCACAGAAACGGTGTCTGTGTCACTGCTGAGCCCCCTCGGTTCGGAGTCTGGGGCCTAAGAAATATTTGAAACATGCTGCCTAGGGCCCCTCGCCACCTCGGGGCGGATGAGGCTGTGACTCTCTGACTTGCTTGCCTTAGTCTGAGAGGGCGTTAGGGTGCGGGGAGGGGGCAGGGGAGGAAGAGGGAAGGGAACGTGCGTTTGAGAAAAGACGCAAAGCCCGGGCTTCCGGCTGCCGCCGGGCTGCACCCCCGAGTCCCTGCAGGTTGCCGTCACACACGCTAACCAAGCTTGGTGGCCTTTCCCAACACAACATGAGGTGGACAGAGCACACAGGGTTAGCACTGAGTGAGCCGGAAGCTCCTGGGTAAACCCCTTCTCTTTCCTGGGCCTCAGTTTCCCCATCTGTACAATGAGGGCAGTTACACTCCTAGGCTCGGTCTTCTCCCAGTCTGAACGTGCTTCCCAGAGCTCAGACTGCTGGACATTTTTCTAGGCACTAGAACATAAAAATTCAAAAGTCTAGCTTAAGACACCTTCTCAACCATTTGCAATGAGGAGGTAACAGCAAACCACTAGAAATTAAACTAGTCGATGTACAGATGATACTAAAACTATTACTTCCATGGTACGTACCAGGCATTTCATCCGCCCCATTTGACAGATGGGCAAACGGAGGCACAGAAAGGACGGACTTGCCTGGGCTGCCGCAGCCGCCAGGTGGTGGAGCCTGACTCTCGACGGTGCTCCTGAGCAGCACACTGTGACTCCTCCAGCGTGGTCCCGCTGTGTGCTGGACGTGGGGCCAGGATTGCACACAGACTATTCCTCGGTCGTCTCTCCAGACAGGGCGACATTGTATCATCTCTATTTTTAAAGAAAGTAGCTAATATTTACACAGCAAGCAAAATAGCTGAGCTTGAACCAGGGTCTCCACTGCGAGCTCCGTAGTCAGATCTCTAAAGGTGTCACTAAGCAGGCCGGCTTGGGTGGGAATCTCTGCTCTCCCACACAGCTCTGAGACAGCAGGAAAGCTGCCAGACCTCTCTGATCCTGTTTTCCCATCCTGGCATCCCCCTCCCAAGGCTGTACATCGTGCAGTTCTTTTAGATTTGTTTCCAGGAATAATAGAGAAACTCTCCTGAATTATTATTATTATTCCTGGGGAGGCCGAGTGCCGAGGGGCGCAGGGAGTAGCACTCTGGCTCCAGGCATCTTCCCGTCCAGCTCCTGGGCTCCCAGCCCCTGCAGCGAGCAGAGCTGGGCCTGGGCGCCTCCGTGCAGGGCAGAGTGGTCACGGACAGCCTGCGGGGGTTTGAGGGCAAGAAGTCTCCTGAGTCCCGGACCAAATGCTTGTCCCCCTGCCACCCTGCAGGGTGTGTGGAATGCCACTGTGGTGCCCAGCACCTCCCAACCCAGAGCACTCGGAGAGGACTAACGCTGGAAGTCGTAGGGTTACCAACAAGAACATCCACTTTCGTTTATGGAGGGCTTCTCGCACTTGGCTCGTACAGTGTTATGCTTTGAGGTAGGAGGGATTCTTTCTATTTTACGGGTGGGCAAACAGGCCCCGACAGCCCATTTCCATATACTATAGTGGGGCTAGGAGGGAGGTCATTGGTCACCCCATCTTTAGCCCACTGCCGGCCCTCCCAAACTGGATGGCAGTGGCTGGTCACTGCGCCAGGGCTGTGAACCCGAAGCCCTGGACTCCCGGAGAGCAGGACCCTGTCTGATCTGTGTTCATAGCCCGGGGCACAGGCTTGGCCCACAGTAGGAGCTCCCTGGTGTGTGTTGCATGCATGAATGAGGAGTGCATGGATGAGCGCCCCGCCCTCCTGCGGTGGTGAGTGGCCAGCTGCTCGCCGAGCCCACCGGCTCGGCCCCCTGGGCACTCAGCGGGGCTGCATCTCCCAGGCTCCCTTGCAGTTCCGGCCAAGGGAATACGGGAGGCATCACGTGCACACTTTCCAAGGTTGGTCCACGATCCTTCGGTGCCATCCTCCACTCTTTCTTTCCCCCATTGTCTAGCCAAATGCAGAGGTTCCATCGAAGAATTTGGAGACTCGGGGGACGGTGGAACCACAGACGGAAGGTGCCTCAGTGCCTGAGTCACGCCTGGAGGAAGGCTGCTGGCAGTCGCCAGCGCCGAGCTGCTACCTGGCCCGGAATACACTCTCATGGCATCAAGGGCTGAGATGAGGAGGCTGTGTGCCACAGCATTAGGCCACCATCGCTAACATAGGAGTTTGAAGAGAAAGCTGCTCCAGTTGGCAAGGACCTTGGATGTCACAGCGATGAAGTTTCCACCCAGTGCAGGGATCCCTTTACAACATCCCCACATGCAGTACTTTCAACCTGACTTGCACACCCACGGTGATGAGGAGCTCACCCCATCGCTGGGCAGACCTGGCTGCAGGAAGGGACTTCCTCGCCGTGAGCCCTGCCTGCTTGGACTTTTCCCTCTGATCTGCCTGTTAGCCCCGCACAGAGCCAGTGGCTCTTCCTTCTTACACATGGTTGGGGTAGAGCCCAGGGCCTCCAGGGTGACTTCTTATCCCTTCGTTCAACCTGCCAGGCCCTCCCCAGGCCACGCCCTGCCGTACGTCCGCGATTTCCCTTGGAACACGGCTTGTATATCCTGCTCCATTTTTATCAATTCTTGCAGATGTGAGAGATCCAATTCTCTTCACCTCTGTCCCTGGCATTGGCCACAGTGGGAGAAAACGCCACAGTAAACAGCATTTCCCACCCACCAGCTGTGCAGCATTTAGCGTCCTGTGTGCGTTTCGTCCTCACGACAGTCTTTTCACTCCCATTTTGCAGAAGGGGAAACTGAGGTCAGAGAGGTGACATGACTTGCCCAGAGAACCATAACCCCTGGCAGCAGGGGTCCACATCTGGGTATGTCTGACACCAGGCAGCGGGGAGTGGCCCTGGCCCTTCGGGGCTACAGACGAAGGACTGAGCGGAAGAACTCCGGCCTCCACAGGGTGGCGGGGGCTCGCCTCCCAGGAGCAGCTGCCCAAGTCGTCCACTGTGGTTAGCCTGGCCACATCCCTGGAGGGTGACGACGTGTCCCTGGGCATGTGGGAACTCGGGGTTACAGGAGGAGCGGCCAAGATCCGAACTGCGGCTGTCCCTGTGTCCGAATCGGTTGAGGGAAGCAGGAGTCTGGCAGGGCCAATTGCTGGCAGACCTCTGCTAACTGGAAAGTTGCTAACACATGTCCTTAATCCGACCGGCCAGCCGCTTGCCAGGCGCTGAGACACAGGACCTGCTCCGAGGGCCCGCCGACAGCAGGACCCCGGCGCGCTGGGACTGCATGCCAGGCGCTGACACACCTGGTTTTGCTTCATCCTCACGACAGGCAAGAGAGGTGGATCAGGCTGTACCTCCTTTCCGGATGAGGAAACTGAGGCTCAGAAAAGTGAAGTCACTGGTGTCCACAGCCAGAAGGTGGGAGAAGTGGGATTTGTTCACACGCGGGCAAAGCCGGGTCTCAGTCCCGTGCTCACACCGTGCGTGCTCTCCAGCCCTCTGGTCGGGACACATCGTAAACACTGTCTTCCCTCTTCCCCGCACCTCACGCCTCCCTCGCCGCACAGCCGGGGAGGGCCCTGCAAGGGCAAAGACCGACTCACCCATCTGCTCCCCGCTGGCCTGCAGCAGAGCTCTGGCAGTGGAGGTGAATGAGACCCAGGCGCTGGATACAGGGCGGGTGGGAGGGGGAGAAGCACTGGGGAACACGGTGGGGGGGTGGGGATGAAGCAGGAAGAGTAAAATGGTGAGGATACGGAGAAGACAACGAGAAGCAAGCCTGGAGGGAGACGGCTGCAGTAACAGCAAGAGATATGAGAGAAGGGCCTTCAGCAAAGGGAGGTTCTCGTCTCACCAGGAGAACAGACGGAGCCCCCAGGAAAGCAGGGAACCATCTCAGCGGGTAGTGAGCTCACTGTCTCTGGAGATATGCAAGCAGGGCTGCATGAACCTGGGTCTGGGAAGTCCTAGGGAGGGTTCGTACATCTGGGCATGGCTGCACAGGCCTCTCCTACCCGAGAGACCGAGGCTCCGATCAGATATTCATTTCCCTCTGCTACACAAGCACATTTAGGGAGCTCAGCTCACATCTCTCGTGTGCTCTGAATGGAGGTAGAAAGTCGCAGAATCACAGGCTCAAAGCTGCTCTCCTGAGCTGTAGGTGCTCTGTCTTTGACCCTGCTGTCTCAAACCCAGACTGAGGCGAGCTGTGACCTTCATAAAGGCTGCTTGGCACCACCAGGGGGTCAGGTCTAACTTCCTCCACCCTCATCCAGAGCCCACCATGGCTGAGCTGTCGCCCTGCAGCCCCTCTCCCTCCACACCTGTGGATGAGCTCCACACACAACGGGGCTCAGCCCCAGCCGGTCCTCCCCTGCTCTCACTGTCTCTGCTCAGCGTCACACTCAGCGTGCCTCTGGAAGCACCACGAGGCCGGGGCTTCCTCGCAGGGACTGTGTATGACGCAGCGCAGAGCAGACCCTCCAAGTCCCCTTGGTGGCCTAACTGAGCCACACACTTCCCAACTCAGGGCCTCCCCTTAGGCTGCTCCCTCACTCCAGAATGCCCTTCCCTGTCCTTTTATAGACAGCTGAACCCTCCTCCATGCAACACCCGGACTTGGGCTGGAGAGAGAAGTTACAATAATAGTAACAGTTCACATCATCAAGGGCTTTTCTATGTGCCCTTTGTTCCTCACAGCAGCCTTAGGTGGTAGGTGCATCATTATCCCAATTTCATGGGCAGGGAAACTGAGGCAGAGAGGTTAAGTGGCAGGTGGGCAGATGCGTACAGGCTTCTGGAGCCATACTCCACACTGTAGGCTGTGGGTGCTGAGGACAAGGTCGCCCAAATGCACAGAGGAGGATGGCAGCTGGGGAGTTTCCCTCCCCCGTCCCCTGGTTCCTCCTGGGATCAGAGCTCCTTGGGGTCCTTCTCAGGGCCTGGCAGGATGTCTGGCACATAGTAGGTGCACAGAGAAAGGCTTGGTAATGAATCGGTTCCCTTCAGACGGAACTTTACTAGACTCTGCTTCAAATTACCCACCAGTGTGAAGCATCTTGAATTTTGTGTGGCTTCCTTGCCCCGCTGAATCAAGCAGGGTATCAGGGGCTACTTTGTGGTCACTTGTGAATCAGGGATGGAACATACGTGCTGTCACCCAAACCCTCTGCCAGTGCCGCAAGACCCTCCCCGGGTGTCGAGAGAGCACACCTGGTGCAGTGGCAGAGGCCCGGGACTGGGGGCTTAGGTTGCACTTTCTCACTGGGTGTCACAGGCTGCTGCCCCCGGGAGTGGGCCCTGAGGCCGGCTCGGGTGCAGGGTGCTCCTTAGGGAGTGTTCTCGGCTCTACGCTGGTGCAGTGGGCAGGGAGGAAGCAGGTTGAGCAGAGGGAGCCATAGAACTGCGACACGGGTCCCCTCAGGGCTCTGTGGCTGGGATGACCTTTCGGTGCTGTCCTGAGCTGGGCTGAGGGACCAGGCCTTGAGAACCCGCTGGTCAGGCCCTGGATGGGGTTTAACCTGGAAAGGGGCGTGGCCTTGGATGACTCTGTTTGGCCTAAACCCGGTCCGGGTTTCTTCCGCCAAGGAAATCCCCAGAGAGGGTGGACAGCTGAGGTCCGTCTTACAGCGGCCGGGATCGGGGAACTGCGTCACCAGCACGCAGCACCACCTGGGCCAGGCTGCCCACCTGAGCTGCAAGGTGCCAAAGCAGCAGTTCTCAGACTTCGTCTCAGGACACTTGGCACTCTTAAAAATTATTGAGGATCCCAAAGAGCTTTTGTTTATGTTCTAAATCTACCAATAATTAGAAATGGAAACTGAAAATGTTTTTAAAAGTTTATTAATTCATTTTAAAATAATAAACTTTTTACACGTGAACATAAATAACATTTTAATTAAAAAAAATCGGTGTCATAGATTTCTGAAAATTTCTTTACCATCTGGTTCGACAGAAGACCCCTGAATTCTTACGTCTGCCTCTGCAGTCTGTTGCGAGAGGTTATTTGGCTGAAGTGTGTGAAGTAAATCTGGCCTCACAGACAGGTAGTTTGATCCAGGAGGAGTATTTGAATGGGCTTTTCAGATGATTTCTTGATATTACACAAAACTCGACGAGTGGTAGCACAAACAGTTGCAATGTGGAATCTGAGAACATACTGATGAACATTTCGTTCTTTGTTACATTAAAATCCACCGGTCCGTCTTGCGCTTCGCGTGGATCTTTTACCTACATGTGATTCTGAAACATCACACGTTCCTCATTGGAAACTGTTGGTTCACTGACTTAGATCTTCCAAATGCTGACACATTTAATTTCACAACATCAAAAGAAATCACTCATTAGCATCAAAAACAAAGTCTTTAAGTGTTGGGAAGCAGGGTCACCATGATGGATACAAGTTTTCCAAAATTCTCAATTTTGGCAAAAGCTCAAATCTCTTTGGCAATAAATAGTGGTTCACCCTGAAGCAACAGGCTCGTTTCATTCACTTTCCGAAAACGCCCGCTAAAACCACAGTCTGAATAGCCACGGCTACCTGGCCGTCGCTCTTCCAGATAGCAGCAGTGCCCCGGAGAGAGCCGCGCGTCCCGTCCGCACGCAAACCGCCGCGCACCGCTGCGCTCCCGTCCGCGGCAGACGTCCGCGGCAATCTGCAGACCTCCCGCTTTGTCACACGGAGTATTCAGAAGACGTGGACTCAAGAGTTGAGATTTAATAAAAAATTGTTGAATATTTTTGCTCCATCCAGGACAACGTACTAAACCTTTGCCGTGAGAGCATAATGGTGAACGACACGACTATGCAGTATAGTTGGGGGCCAGTCCTGCCGTTCTGGTTAGGCCGCAGCAGTTCTGCCCACTACCGGCTTTCCGTCATCAGTGATATGTCCACAGAGTGACACACAACTTAGTATTAGTCGTATTAGTCTGAGTACTAATATCAGGATACTACAGTAATATTACTATGAACATAGATTTTACCTTGAAGACCTCAGGGCACCCCCAGGAGTCCCTGGGCCAGTCTTTGAGAGCCACTGATATTCAAAAAAAAAAAAAAAAAAAAAAAAAGGAATGGAATTGGAAGTCAGACCTGAGCTGGAATCACAGACCATGCCAGCTGTGAGGTATCGAACCATGTGCTTAACCTCTCTGAACCTCGGTTTCCTCATTCATAAAATGAGGATTATGTTACCTGCCTCACAGAGCAGTCTGGAGACTCAAATGACATGATAGCTATGAAAGCCCCCAGCACATGGCAGGTGCCTCATAAGTACACCTTCCCCTCTGTTAGGGACTTAACTGTGTCCCTCCCCCTAATTCATATGTGGAAGCCCCAACCCCCAGTGTGACCATATTTGGGGATACGGCCTTTATGGAGGTAATAAAGGTTAAGTGATGTCGTAAGGGGGGGACCCTGCTCCAATAGAATTGACGCCCTTGTAAGAAGAGGAGAAGACACCAAAGATCAATCTCTCTCTTTCTCTGTCTCCCCACCCCATCCCTCCCCAGCCACAAGCGCACAGAGGAAAGGCCATGCAAGGACACAGCGAGAAGACGGCCGTCCACAAGCCAGGAGGAGAGCCCCTCACTGCACACAAATTGACCAGCATCCTGATCTCGGACTTCCCAGCCCCCAGAACTGTGAAACAATGAATTGTCATTGCTTAAGCTACCGAGTCTGTGATATTCTGTCACGGCATCCCAAACAGATGAAAACACCCACCCCCAATACTCTTCTCCTCCCAGGGACATTGTGTTGTTGGTTTGTAAGGTTTGAGAGGCCTTTGTTAAGAGCTGGGGACGAGCAGATACTATTAGTGTTAGAAACTCTGTTCCCAGGCAGCCCTTGGGCAAAGCTCCCAGCCTCAGGGATCGTGCCTTTCAGGGAATTTCTGATGAGAACTTTCCAAGATGCCAGTGGAAAATCCTGATGCTGGATACTTAAGAACCATATTGGGAAGAAAGTAATTTTCTACAACAATAAACAGTGGAAAGAATACCAGAATGGTAGCTTTAACTACCATAAGCCAGAGAAAATCAGCTTCAAGTCCTAAGCCATCATGCAGACTCACCAAGACAGATCTGTCACATGAAAACATCAGAAGCTCATCTGATGGTGGTGATGATGATGGTGATGGTGGTGATGGTGGTGGTGATGGTGATGCTGATGGTGGTGATGGTGGTGGTGATGGTGATAGTGATGATGGCGGTGATGGTGGTGGTGATGATGGTGATGGTGATGGTGGTGATGTTGATGGTGGTGATGGTGGTGGTGATGGTGATAGTGATGATGGCGGTGATGGTGATGGCGGTGATGGTGATGGCGGTAGTGATGATGGTGATGGTGATGGTGATGATGGTGATGGTGGTGGTGATGGTGATGGTGATGGTGATGGTGATGTTGATGGTGGTGTTGATGGTGGTGGTGATGGTGGTGCTGGTGATGCTTCCACTGCCAATGACAATGATAATGATAGCAATGAAAAGGATAATGCTGATGCTAATTGTGACAATAGTGGAAATTATGGCAACAGTGATTATGGTAACTACAGTAATGATGATGATGATGATGATGATGGTAAAGATAATGGGCAATACAAAACCACTATTTTTTGAGCATCATATGCAAAGAAATTTGCTAAGTGCTTTAACGAGTGTGTCATCTCATGTAATGACAAGTGATACTTTAAAAGTAGGTATTAATATATTATGCCCATTTTACAGGTAAGGAAACCAAGCCCAGAGAGGCTGAGTAACTTGCCTAAGGGCATGTAGCTGGTGCGTGGCTGAGATGTATTCTTTTCATCTATCCCAATAGTAATTTTTTTCTTTTCTCTCCTTTTCTTTTCCTTATTTTGTTATTATAGCTATTCCTAGGCTGACAACAGACTGAGATCAGGGTTGGGGTTGCAGGAAACGGAAGCTGATGAACTTGCTCAAGGTCACACAGCTTGTAAGTGGCCAAGCCATGATTGTGTCCTCCTAAGCTCTGTGTGGCTTGAGGAGCTTTGGACTGACGTGCAGGCTTCTTGGCGGTACATGCCTCCCAGTTCGACTTCCAGAGTTCAGGGGACTCCAGGGCCTCCTCCCAGGTGACCAGGAGAGGGAAGCAGGTTGATCGGCCCTGCAGGCAGACACTAAGCAAGGTGTTTGCCCCTCCCACCACTTTCAGTTTAGCTCCTGCCATCCCCTCCACGCACCCCAAACAGTCCAAAGCCTACTTTTTTCGACGATCTCAGCCCAAGGCTCACTACAGCCTCCTCAGGTGGGGCCAACTTGCCATGGTTGTTCCCAGGAAGCTGAGAGAATTTCCCAGGCTGGACGATCGGCTGAGGGTTCAGGGAAGGGGGACAGAGGCCCCCACAGCACCGTCACACCGGCTGGAGGGACAGGCGTTCCCACCACGGACTGAGGCTGGGGCAGGGTAAAGCTCCTGCCCGAGGTTTCACAACAAGAGAACGGAGGAGCCTGGGTCCGATGCCCTCCCCGTCACACGGCCCTTTCCCACTACTTGCCCTGCTGTTCTTGGCATTGGAGAGGTTTGACTTTCTGGGCAGCAGGCCTGGGAGACAGAGAGCAGGCGAGGAAGCCTCCACCCCCAAACTACACACACATGGGAAGGCAGGTGGGCCGGGAACTGGGGAACTGGCCCAGGCTCTGGGAATCAGGGAAGGGGAGTTACCAGGCCTTTGTGACTGATGGAAATTGGTGCTCAGAGAGGTTAAGTGACTTGGCAAGATCACACAGCTACTCAGTGGCCACAGGTGCAAGAGTCTAACTGCTGTTTGTGTTGGTTCATCTAGCTGTCTCAGCAGCCCGGCAAGATGGGTTGTCACTGTCACTGAGGCCTAGAGAGCTCCAGCAACACGCTAGGAAGTGGGGAGCTGGGGTTGGATCCCAGGTGACCTGGCCCTCGGGACTGGGCCCTTCTCTTTACTCACCTGTCCCTTCCGTGATCAGTCCTGTGGCCCCTTCTTGTTGTGCTGGGCCCATTTTCTCTTCTCCAGCAACCAGGTCCATTTTTTAATGGGGATACTGAGGCACAGGAAGGTTAAGCAAAGGTCATCTCACTGGTGAGAGGCAGGGCTAGGATTTGAACCCAGGCCATCTAGCCTTGGGGCCACATTCCTAACTACCAGGCCACACTGCCTCCTGCACTTCCCACGACACAGGGAATACAAACCAGACTGCTCAGCACGGCTTCCCAGCTGCACACTCTGCCCCATGCCTGCCTCTCTGGCCTGGCTCTCTGCCACACTCTCTGCTTCTGCCCCAGGGCCTTTGCACTTGCTGTTTCCTCTGCCTGGAAGTGACGGCCACAGTGCCAGGAACCTGCAAGCTACTATTTCATGTAATTCTCCCAACAACCCTTTGGGGAACATGATTCTTCCCATTTTATAGCTGAGAAAACTGAGGCTTAGAGAGGTTCAGTCCCCCTGCTCAGAGATGAAAGTGATGGAGCCAGAATCCGGACTAGGTCTATGGACTGGGTGGCCTTCAGGCTTTCTGTGAGGCAGATTGCCCCCAATATGCCCAGCTCCTGAGGTTGCACGGCTCCTTTCTGCAGAAAAGGGAAGTCCAGCCACTTCTCCAGGTTGGAAATTGCTTCTTCATGTTGTTTTTCTGAAACGGAATTTGCCTGAAAGGGCCACCCCTCAGAAGAGACCCCCCCTACCCCCAGGACAGGGGGAAACTTGGCTCCCTCTTGCTGATACTAAGCCTGCTGCAGTCTGGATGACCAACGCCTGCCAGCGCTGTGGCCTCCGCTCCGGCCAGCCTCGGGCTGCCGAGGGGAGGGGCTCACCCTGAGCAGGGCCGTGCCCAGGACGGCTTGCTGGCATTTAAGCCCCTGAAGACGGCAGGTCGTTACCCCTGGAAGAGGCCTCCCTCTGCTCAGAGTGACGCAAGCATCAGCGGCCCCTTTCGGGGAAGCGGCGGCCCTGTCTTCCACGCACAGAGCCTGGCCACAGAGGCCACCAGAGCCTGCAGCAGCCGGGCAGAGCGGAGCCACCGGTGGCGACGAGGGCTCAGGCTCCAAACCCCGGCTTTGCCAACAAATACCTTTATCTCCCTCTGCTTGGGTTTCCAATTTTTAAAATGGGGCAATAGTGAGAGAGTACTCAGAGTGTGTGAGGGTGATCCGAGGTGACACACATAAAGACTCAGAGCATATAGTAAGTGCTCAGCAAAATTAGCCCTTCCCATTTCAAAGGTTAAAAAGCATCCCAGAACCCCACAGGATGTCAGCCAACAAATAGCTTTGACTAGTCTAGAATCTAGCAATGGAGAAAACACAGACGTCTGAAAGCTGTGAAGCTGGTTTTTAACTTTTTACGTTGAAATAATTTCAAACTTTCAGAGAACTTTGAGAATGGTACCCTTCAGCCAGATTTGATGTTTAGGGCTTTTATCACATTTGCATTGTCATTTCCTCATATACATGTAACTTTCTGGAATGATCTGAGAGTAAGCGGGAGGCATCTGGCCCCTTTCCCCCAGACCCTGTGGCAGACTGTCTGCGAAGATGGCCACCACCAGTGCCTCCCACCTTTTTCACACGTGCCATTAAGACGTGGCATCTACTTCCCACCCCTTGAAGCTGGGGGAAGCTGATGACTTGCTTTGACCAATAGCACGTGGCAGAAGTGGTGTTGGTGCCAGTTCCCAGGCTGGTCTTAGGAGACCTGGCAGCTTTTGTTTGCCCCTCCTGAGATCCAGCCACCATGTAAAGAAGCTCAGACTGGTCTACTGGATGGGAGAGATCACATGGAGAGCGGGAGGCCCAGGCAGCCCCCCACTGAAGGCAGCCCCAGGAAAACTCCAGCGGACACCGCATAAGCAGAAGAGCAGCCCAGCTGAGCCCTGCCAGCCCACAAGATTGTGAGAAGTGAGAAATCAGTAGTGCACATTGTGCTGAGCAGGGTGGCTCACACCTGTAATCCCAGCACTTTGGGAGGCCAAGGTGGGAGGATGGCTTGAGTCCAGGAGTTCGAGACCTCATCTCTACAAAAAATTGGCCAGACATGGTGGCATGTACCTGTAATCCCAGCTGGTCAGGAAACTGAGGCAGGAGGATCACTTGAGCCCAGGAGTTGGAGGCTGCAGTGAGCTACCTTCGTGCCACTGCACTCCAGCCTGGGTGGCAGAGTGAGACCCAGTCAAGAAGAAGAAGGAGAAATAATCATTGCTGTTTTAAGCCACTACGTAACATTTGGGGTGATAAGAGGTAACAGATGACCGACACAGTCCCTGAGTACTTCTGCACCTTATATAACCTCAATGTGGCTATCAAAGGCAGGAAATTGTAAATTTCACATTGGCACCATATTATTATCTAATCTACAGTCTTAAATTTCACCAGTTGTCCCAATAATGCCCTTTACAGCATTTTTCCCCCCAGTCTAGGACCCTTTCAGACCACTTTGGTTCTGCTGGCTGGGAGTTACCCACACACGACTGAACGCGGTAGGGCCGTCACGTGGCAACACGCTGCCGATCTGAGCAGCTCGCAACGCTCAGATGAGGTGGGCATTTGCCACCCAGCGCCCAGGGCCCTCCAGCTCTTTGAGGGTCCACAGCCCTTGGCTGGAAACGCTTGGTGAAGCAGAGAGAACTCGCTTTTCAGGCTCACAGACTGAGCTGATTTTTTAGTCACCCCAACATATTCTGTGGCCCTGCAATGGCACCCCACTTCCTAGAGCCCCAGTTTCCCACCTGCAAAAATAACCACATTCATGTGATCATCTGCGTGGGCTGCTCAGGAAGAGTGTGGCGGGGGACAGGTGCTCAGGCAGGGGGTTTCGTCCATCCTTTCCTGCCAATGTCAGTTTCATGGTGAGCTACATACGTGTTGGCCTAAGAAAGGCTCCGTACCCACAAGACGGAAAAACCAACATTCGGTATTGAAGAAAGCTGCACATTCCAGGGACCACATGGGTTTCCCTGTCTAAAATCACGTTGCAAGCCCAGCAATTACGCACCCCACCCTCCCCAGAAACACTGACTGACCAAAGTACAATTTCATTAGTGGTTTTAGCGACATACTCAGGGCAAAGTGGCTAACGCGAACTTTCCCAGCACATAGACTTACGAATGGAGCTTCTCTTGGAATTGAGATTTAGCAGTGGATGTGGTCAGCCCCCCTACTTTACCCCCAGATTTCCGCCCATAAATCCACTTTGGGATTCGGCCCCTCCATTTGTTCATCTCCTGCCCGGCGCCCTGGTAGAATTTACTAGGAATTCACAGACCACCCACCACCCATCAGGGGCTGGGCAGGGAGGGGGTGGGGGGTAATTCCAGAGTCAGCCACTGTGAGCTGGGCCTTGAGTGGACACTGCCCTGTCCTGGCATCACTAGTGATCACCAGGGATGGACCATCCCTTGGGCATGAAGTAGGGTGCCTCCAAATGCTGTCTCCCGGCCCGCCAAGCGCAGGAAAGCACCTGTGAGGAAGGGCGGGCTCTAGCCCTGGCATAACTCCTCGCAGCCCAGGTGTTCCTCAAAAAGTAACTCACCCTCCCCACCACCCCTGCTCCACAGTGCGGCATCGGGCTCAGAGCGCTGTGAGGCCTCACCCAGAGCCAGACTCTCACTATGGGGCCTTCGCGCGTGGGCTCTGGGGCCAGAGACCCCGCCTGAGTGCAAACCCCGGCTCCACCCTGCCCTGATGGCCTTGGGCTATCTGTGTTACCATTCAGGGCCTCAGTTTCCCCATCCGTACATGGCACCAACAAGGATGGCTGTGCAACAGGGCTGCTGGAGAACCAAAGGGCTCTAACAGGGCCCACCTTTCATCCTCAGGCAACACAATGCATGCACGTGATTCAAAAGTCTTGGAGACGTAAGAAACATGGTTTTATTTTTATTGAGGTAAAACTCACATAGCATCGAATTACCCATTCTAGAGTGTACACCTCAGTGGCAGGTAGTACAGTCACAGGTTGTGCAGCCGTCACCACTGTTTAGTCCCAAAACGTCTCCACCACCCAAAAGGGCAGCCCCACACCTATTATCCAGCCACTCCCCAAGCTCCCTCTCCGCAGCCCCTGGCAACCCCGCCAGCCTGCTGCCCCTGCGACTCGGGACAGTCCCTGCAGACGGGTCGGGCAGCGTCTGCTCCTTCCATTAGCACGGCGTCTCGCGGGCCCTCCCGCACCGAGGAGGGGATCGGGCTGCTTTCTTTTTACATCTAAATGACATTCCACCACCTTAATACAGCACATTTTGTTTGTCCAGTCGGCATTGAGGGCCACTGATTTGCTTCCATCTCTTGGTGACTGTGAATGACGCTGCCATGAACACTCACGTACGAGGTGTTTTTTTTTTTTTTTTTGAGACAGAATCTCGCTTTGTTGCCCAGGCTAGAGTGAGTGCCGTGGCATCAGCCTAGCTCACAGCAACCTCAAACTCCTGGGCTCAAGCGATCCTCCTGCCTCAGCCTCCCGAGTAGCTGGGACTACAGGCATGCGCCACCAAGCCCAGCTAATTTTTTCTATATATATTTTAGTTGGTCAGATAATTTCTTTCTATTTTTAGTAGAGACGGGGGTCTTGCTCTTGCTCAGGCTGGTCTCGAACTCCTGACCTCGAGCGATCCACCCGCCTCGGCCTCCCAGGGTGCTAGGATTACAGGTGTGAGCCACCGCGCCTGGCCTACGTACGAGGTTTTGTGTGAACATCTCCCCCTTGTCCTTTCTCTCGGGTACACACCTAGAGTGAAATTGCTGAGCCACGTGGCAATTCTATATTTAACTGTTTTGGAAATCGCCGAACTGTTTTTACCGTGGGTGCACCATTTTACACTCCCACCAGCACGCAAGGGTTCTGATTTCCCCACATCCTCACCAACACTTATTTTCCATTTTTTGGTTTAGCCATCCTAGCGGGTGTGAATGGGTGAGAACATGGCTTTTAAACGAAACTAAGAAGTTTTTTTTTTTGTTTTTTTTTTAACACGAGCATCAACCCCACAGCCTTGACCCTCTGGGAGCTCAAGAAGGAGACTCAAAGACGACTCTGGCCAAGATTTCCCCTCTCTGGGCCTCAGTTTCTCCCTCTGTAACATGACCTGGTTGGTCTGGATTAGGGCGTCTCAGATGAGCGCTGTGGAAACCGCAGCGAGACGAGAACTGAGACACTTTGCCACCGAAATGGAGCAGCGTAGACCCTTTCTCGAGTCCCAGGGAGGGGCTCGCCTCCATCTGGAGTCTTTGTCCCTGGTACACAGAACCTCACACAGTCGCAAGGGATCTGGCCCTGGTGATGGACTCAGCTCTTGGGGCTGCCGTGTCAGTGTCCTGGGACAGAGCCCCTGGCCTCCCCAGCCACCAGAAAGCTCTTGAACCAGGTCGGAAACATAGCAGGGCCCCTCCTTGCTGGCATTCTAGGTCCCCAGCCCATCCTCACAGCCCCGAGTGGGCCCCAGAGACCCCAAAGGCCGTGCAGAGCATTCAAGCCCTCCCTATTCCTCAGAGAAAAGGTTTCCATGCCAACTGCTTATCCATTTCTGACTGCCAGGCTTCGCTCACGCACCCTCTGCCAGAATACCTTCCTCTTGCTTCTTCACTCATCCAGCTCCCACGGTCCTGGGAAGACTCCACTCGGTACCGCTTCCTCCAGGAAGCCTTCTCTGATGCCCCACCTGGATTTAATAGCGCCTCCCCCATTCCCCTTCCATCATAGCACTCTTTACCCTGTTTCAAGAACTTTCCGTTTAACCAGCCTCCTCCACTGGGCTGTGAGTTCCTTGGGCAGGAACTTTGGGCTCCATCTCAGGGTCCCTAGGACTCCTCAAAGCCATGTCTGGGATAAAGTGGAGTCTGGCCTGCCAAAAGGCTGCAAGGAATCTTCCTCTGGGAGCCGGCTCTTCCCTTGGTGGTCTTGGTGGAGAGTTAATCGTGGTGTCTGACCCCATTTGGTCGCGAGCTGGGCACGTGACCCAAGCGGGGCCTGCTGAGAATTTCAGGCATGGCACAGTGATGCCAGGCAGGACGAGAGCTGATACCAACTTGTTCCAACCTCCTCTTGCTTCCTGCTACCTAGAAGCCCAGAGCTACCCCATTTCCTGTCTTCCTGCAGACTGATGGGCCAACGTCTCTTGATTTTTGTGAGCTACCCCAAACCTTAGAAATCACTGCTGTTTGTTGCATAAGGTTTGCCAGAGTCCATCCGTGCTGCTTTTCTCCACAAAGGCCGGCAGGTAGAGCGTGTCCGTGACTTTAATACATGCGCAGATCGGTGCGTCTTGAGCGGGAGACGGCCGACCAGATGGGGAGGACCAGGCTGAAAGGCGCAGCCAGCAGGGGGACAGGCCCGGGCAAAGATCCCTGGCGGTCCACCCGCGCTGGGAGGAGGGCGGGAGGAGGCCCAGCTGCAGAGCTGTTTTCGGTCACCTTGGCCTCCCTTCCTTTGTGCTCATTGTGGTTTACACAAAAGAGAGAAGATGTCCAAACCTACATGGAGCTTGAGGGCGTGGAAGTGGGGAAAGAAGGGGGCTGGGAAATGAGCCTTTAAACGATGCTCTTCTTCCCAAGGCATCGATGGAGAACTTGGGGTGCAGGGTGGGGCCCCAGAGCAAGCTGAGTGAGGTGCCTGCTGAGGAACCGAAGGTCTGACTGAGCCAACAGCACGCTGCATCAGAGAGAATTGTCTTTCTTCAGTAAAAGTGGACGATCTCGTCCTTAAGTGTTTCAAAAGGTGGGCTCCAGATGGACTAAAGGCCTAGATATAAATGTTAAAATAATAAAGCCAATCAAAGAAAACATGGAAAGATGTCTTTATGCACAAGGAAGGAATGATTCTACTCCAAAAGACCCTAAAGGCCAAGACAAAAGGGGGAAAAATGACAGATTTAACTGCATCACAGTTAGCGATTCCCATTTATGAAGGGCACCACAGACAGAGAACACGCAGGACTGCATTTGCAAAGACTGAGATTGACAAGTGGTTATTGCTTAGAATATATACGGAACCCTTTACCAAACAATAAGAAAACGATTGACAAACTGGTAGGAAAATAGACAAAGGTTGTGAAAAGGCAGAAGAGAGGTCTAAATGGTCAACCAGGATAATGAGATGTTCAAACTCATCAGTAAACAGGAATGGTAGCTTTTAAAGCAAGGCGCTGATTTAGCCTTGTCTGAGAAAGGCAAATGCACACAAGCGGATGAAGCCATGCTGGTGGGAAGGGCTTGCAGAGCTGGGCACTGTGGATGGACAGTCCTTCTGGAGGGGTGCTGGCCAGCTCAGGAGAAGTTGGGCCTGGGGACACCCCTCATCCCTGAGATTCCTCTCGGGCATGTGGAGGTATGGATGCCGGGGGAGTGGTCATGTAGGTTACTAGAGGGGCAGGACACAGATGCCAAAGTCATTAGTCATTAGTCATGAGAGCAGGGAACCGGGGACATCCTGACGCCCACCCCTCACTAGGGAACACTAGCAGGCAAGGCAGGGAGCTCCATGGGGTACGACAGGAAGCAGGGGAACAAAGATGCCAGGCCCATAGTAAGTGCTCAATAAACATTAGTTATCAGCTCATGCAACTATGGCATCCCCAGCAAGGCAAGGCTTGTGCACAGGAAACCACTTGCCCTCGCTCCTCTGGGATCACCTGACCCCCAGGCAGTATCCCCGGGACCTCGTGGGCACCCAGTTCGCTATGCATTTACCCTTTTGCAGTTGCCTTCAGTCTCCCTCCTGGGTGTGTTGGAAACTGCACTTACCGCCACCATTCCCAACAAAGTCCTTTCACAGGAAACGCAGCAGGTCTAATCCTGAGGTCAGAGTGGCCCTCTGCAGCAGCTGTTCCTTCCGGCCCACCTCCTCAGCCCCCTCCCATTGTTGGGACTCTGATTAGCCCGGGTATTGGGTGACCCTTGCTCTTCTTCCCCTGCCTTGCAAGGGTTAATCAGCCTTCCTGCAGGGGCAGGGCAGCTCGGAAGGAGGTGGTGGGGCAGCCTGGCGGCAGGCGGCTTTCATTACTTTGATGGGATACATGTGCTCGGCTTTATCTCCGGCCTTTCTCCGTAATTCAGCGCTTGAACGTCTCAGCTGTCGGCTGATCTGCAGACAATTGCTCGGGGTAATACTATCCGGAAAAAGCTGATAAAACGCAGATGTGACGAGGCCTCTGAAATTTGTGGTTTGCTAAGTGGTTTGCTGCGATGCTTGCCCCTGGCCAGGGTGGCTTCCCTTGGAGCTGGGAACCAAGGGGGTGGGAGTTGCATTTTTTTTAAGTGAAAGGTTGAATACAGGAAGTAACTGTAGAATTTTTTTCTGTAATTAGGATGATCGGTAAATAGAAAGTGGAGGGGGATGGGACTTCACCTAGGACTTGGGAAGCTCACGCCCCCTCTGCTTCCGCCCTAACCAGCCTCCCTGGGCATCTCCAGAAATGGGGCACCTGGGTGTCCTCTGTGCAGCTTGGAGCGAGTGTAGTGCGGGGGACCCTGGGAGGGAGCCACTCACGGCTGTGGGACCTTGGGCAAGTCACCCAGCCTCTCTCTTGCTCAGCTGACTGGACTGAAAGACCAAATTTCTGACAACCTCAGGGACTGGGCTGCACCTAGCAGGATGCCTGGCACACAGTAGGTGCTCAATGAATAATGCAGCGGTTTCCTCGTCCTTCCTTTCATTCACTTAGGTTCCCAAATGACCCCAGAGAGTGAAGTGACGTGACCTTGACGTGAAGAGATGGATGCCAGTTGGGCGGTAGGCAAGAGGCCAGGCTGTTAGTCTCAAAAATCATGACTTTCCAGGCCAAAATCACTGGGCGGGACTCTTTGAGGAAACAACAGTGACTGGGTCTTTCTTCCTGGGCCAAAGGAAGGCGTAGAGCGGAGCTCCTCCACCTTCCTGTGTGTCCAGGCCCCCGGGCATCCTGTGGAAATGCAGATTCCCACGTGGGAGGGCCGAGGTGCCCGAGACTGCATTTCCCGTGAGGTCCCAGGGATGCTGACGCTGCCAGAGAAGCGAAGCCGGGACCTGAGGCGTCGGGCTAGAGAAGGCTGTGGACACATCCAGTCCCCGCCTTCTCAGCCCCAGAAGGACTCTGCTGACCAGAGAGGGCAGGCGGTGTGCTGGTGTTGCCCAGCACGTCAGGGGCAGAGCCAGGCTGCGAGAGTGACCTCCACGCATGGCTTGGTGCCTTGGCCACAAGGGCTCTGATGACAGGCCTTCCTTAGCTGGCCAAGAACTGTTTTCAGAGTGGCGGGTGGGTCGCCATGGAAGCTCCCTAAAGACAGCACGCTTCATTGTGCCCTTCCCAAATTGCTTTTGTGACAAAGGAAAAGGTACATGAATTGGCACCGTTCCATGTTGCCCCTGAGGCCATGTCACACGGTTCTCGGAACAGCAATGGGCCATTTGTGGATCTCATGCCCGACCCATGTGCAAACATTGTCAAGTAGATGAAAAGCCCGGAAAGAAAGCTTGCGATAGCATGGCACGGGTTTGGGGGCCACTTCAGCCCCCTTTTGCTTTCGTGCTCACGTGACAAAGGCCAGCACGTGGAGCTGCTCCTGTGGCCTTTACTTTTCTTCCATGAAAATAGCCCTGCGAGGTGAGCTGGTCACTCCCATTTCCAGGTGAGGGAAACTGAGGCCCAGAATGGTTCAGTCACTTGTTGGTGGAATCACAGCTGGGGGTCAAACCCAAATGTGTTCAGGACTAACCGGCTCCAAAGGCCACACAGCTGCGCCCGTGCCACGCTGCCTCTGGACCCACAAACGGGGCACGCAGGCAGTCAGCTCCAAACTTTAGGGCAGGCCCGGGTTTTCCCTTGAAAAGGCCATTCTGCAATTAGAGGGTCCATTTGCAGTTCTTGCCTTTCAGAGAAAGAGGGCGTCTCTCCCCTGCTGGGCTGTGGGCAGAGCTGGCAGCAATTTTCCCACAATGTGTAAATTAGTCAATCTCCGAGTCTCTAAACGGCCTTTGAAGCGCCCTTAATGAAGCACTCCATTAGGGCTTAGTGATGGCTGCCCTGCATTGCTGGCCCGAGTGCCTTTTGATGTCTTGGGGCCACGGGCTGGAGGCTCAACTTATCTAAACGCCCGGCAGGGCAGGCGCTAAAAAAAAAAAAAAAAAAAAAAAGGCAAAAAGCTCCCTTAGAGAAGTTGAAAAATTTTTAATGAAAAAAGTAGTCCGGGCCTGACTGATGTTGGCACTTCAAAGCCAGTGTAGACTAAATTGCTGTAGACTGCTTAATTCAAAAGTGCTCCCGAGCGGGTGACAGCCCAATGGTGACAAAATACAATTGGCAACAGGAGACGGGCAAGATCAAAGGCTGGCTATTGTAATAGTTTTGTTCCATGAAGAATTGCTTATTGTCGGGAGTTTTTAAGCCTTTTTTTTTCCTTCTTTTTTTTTTTCCTGTGGCTCCAGCGCCATCCCGGGACTCCTGGTTCAGAATCCGTGCACATAAATACTTGTAATTACATCCTCCTGATAATACAGTGCAGCTTGCAGAGGCCGCGGCTGCCTGCCGGTCTCGCCTGAGGGCCAGGAGCTGTGCGGTGGGTTGGGCTGTAAAACCCGTTTCTGGGTTTTGTCAGAAAAGACCCTGCAAAGCACCAGAGGGCACGTTGGAGCTGGGACCCCCTCGTCACCTTGGGGACTATTTTAGGGTTTGCTTCAGATTACACTGCTGCCTGCGAGGCCCTTGAGGGGTGGTGGGGGGTCCTGACTCCCCTGATGACTATACCTGGCTTCTAGCCTCAGTTTCCCCAGTCATCACCTGGGGCTCACACACACAGCACCGGTATTTCCTGGGCTCCGACAGGAAAACACCTTGCAGGGTCGTGCCAGCGACCGCCAGGAGAAAGCCAGCGTTAAAGCACATGTGACCTGGAAACCGCCCCGCCCCTCTGTCTGGCGGGGTCTACTTCCAGGCTCTGCGGCTCACCTGGCTTCTCCCGGGAACACGGAACCCAGAATGAGACATTCTGGTGAGTTGCTTAGAAACTTCCACGTGGAGGGAGGGAACAGGTGAAAGGAAAGCTTGTCCCAGGCCTGGGATTCTGTCCTCGCCTCCCACAGCCTGACTCCACCCACTCACTCTACCTCCCAGAACCTCAGTTTCCTTCCCTGTGAAATGGGAACAACACTCCCTGCCCTGCCAGACCTCATGACTTTTCCTGCCTCGATGCAAGCCTCCGACAAGGGAAAGGACAAAAACACTTTACAAATGGCCAGAAAGCCACAAACATCCCCAAGCAGTCCACGCGATTTTGTGACCCAAGTGGGAGGAGGCTCGGTTGTTTGGGGCTGGGTCGAGGGCCGGGGTGATGGGGGACCAGGAAGGAGCTGGAATGCTCTGGCTCCCTCCATTGCTGCAAATATTAGTCACCAGGAAGCTGCCCCATGAAGCCCGCTAGGCTGAGTATCATTTACTCGTCTTGAATTAATTAGGAAGACTCGTATGGGGGCAATTAGAGCCCTGGGGCTGATGACATCTCGTCTCGCTGCGATGGAGTTTGCTGCTGCACCCCCTCTGCCCCTCCTGCGTGCCCCCAGATATCGGCAGGTTTGGTTTCTTCCCAAAGCATCTCACATATATTATAGGGCTGGATTGGTGGTTCTACAGACACGGGGGGCGGAGGGGAGGGACAGACAGCCCCGGGAGGGACGAGCTGACAGTCACGTTGACAGGCCTCTGTTCACGCTGATGCCACGTCTTGGGTCCCTCTTTACCTTCCTTTTGACCCAACTTCTCCTGCCTTCCCCACCCCCACGAACATTTCTGTCTGTCCCTTGTTTTAAAATTCCATTGGCACCAAGCATTCTAATTTCCCAACCATCGCAAGCAAACACTCTAGGGTGGCACTGTTCTAAAGCCAACCTTCTAGAGAGTTCTGTCCCAACTTTCTAAGGGTGCCGTCCAAATGTCCACAGGCCATGAGAGGCCCACAGCGACCCCAGACCCGCCTGTTCACCATAATCACGCACAAGTATGCAAAACCCAGCTGAGCAATTATGAATAATTAAATCAATTAGAGACAGTCTAGCACCAGGGATTATGGCATTCGGGTGTGGGCCTCTGTAATATTTTAACAGTAAATGCAAGAGCCCCAGAGAGGCCTGGCGGGGAGAAGGGAACAAAAGCGTGTCCACATGCCAAGCCATGTTGCTTGGTGACCCTCCTCCACAGTTTCGGCGGCCTTCCCAAGGAAAACAATGGTCATGAAATGCCAAGAAAATATTTTGGAGGCAAGTATCAAAGCTTCAAAATGAGTTAATTAAAAACGGATAAAACATGAGTCTCCTAAAGTATGTTGAGGAAATTCAGGGCTCGAAATTTGACAGAAGGAAAAGGTTTTCCAGCGTGAAGCAGAACTTGAAAGTGGGAGAGCTGGGACACTGGGCTGTTTTCTTCCAAAACCAGACTCTTCCAGCTTCTTCACACCAGGAGGGGAACTCAGGGCAGGCCTCAGAAGGCACGGACAGCCGGCCGAGGCCGCGGACGCCGGCCAGGCGACCCTCCCAGGCTGTTTCAGGAGTGGGCGATGTAGAAGCCTGTTCTGGACGTGGGCAGGCGGGTACCAGCGGAGCAGTTCCAAAAGGAGCAACTGCGCATCAAGGCATTTGGAGGGCAAAAGCTTGACTCCGTTTATACTTGCTCAGCACTTAGTAAGCACTCAGTGAATACTCAACAAATGAGGGACTGAGAGAATTCGCACTGTTGTGACTCAGTGCCCTAGAAAGGGACCGACTGTTCCAGATGAACCACGGGGGTCCAGAAGGGACAACGTGCCGTCACGTGTCTTCTTAGGGAGACGGGACTCATCTCGGCCACCCAGCCAGTTTGAAGGCAACTGTCAGAGGTGCCGGCTTCCCAGATGCCACCGTCCCAGGGGCCTGGAAATGGTTGAGATTTCACTGCTTGATCGTGGCCGCTTAGAGGATTCTAGGAATAGGATGGGTTTCATGAAAGCAAGTAACATAACCGATTTTCTGTTTTCTCAGTGTCTGGGCCAAAGGCATAAATATGGCCTAATTTAGCCCAGCAGAGAGAGTTGAATCGAGCCCTTCCAGTGACAAAGGAGAAATGTCCCTTTTGAGTGACAATTTGTCCAGATCCCTTGACCAGGGCACATAGGCTATGCGAGTAGAGAGCAGGGACGCCGAGCATCGTCCTACCAGGCCACGCCAGCCCTGTTCTGACGAGCGCGAGAGCAAGTCCGGCTCCCACACTGTGCTCTACTCTTCCGAGGCACCACTGAACGTCTTGCCTTTGCTGTTTCTGTCGGTCTGAGCTGAGACGTTAGACGTTAGCATTGCTGTGTTGCAGAGGAGGCTGCTGACACTCAGCGAGGCCGCGAAGCTGCTCCAGGCCCCACAGTCACAAGGGGCAGCCCGCGACTCGGCCCTGCAAGCACGCGTCTGCGGCCCCAGCTGCGTCCCGTGCTAGCGCGGCCAGCTAAGCAGATGTCCCCAGGGAAGTGCTTCCCCAGATGGATAAGCTCAGGGGCCTTGTGTGTGACTTTGTAGGGTCATTGGAGGGTTAACAATCATGCCCTGTGCATACCTGATTTTCCTAAGTCGCAATGATCTGGAAACATGACTTCCCCCAGCTCTGGCTCTCTGTGGGGCAGGGGACTCACGCCGTTACTGACCCTCACACGTCACTAGCTCCCCACCTCATCCCCCACTCAAGTAGTCCCCTGAGATGCCTGCCCCCTCGCCCTCGAAAGGGACCCTCCAGTACTGTTGAGAGCCTTCAGGGGACAGCTCAGGATCAAGTTCTCTTCCCCTAGACTGCCGAAGCCCGTTCTCCGACATCTGCCTGGCATCTTTGTGTCCCTGGGCGGCTCCCGTACACCCGCCAGGTCCCCAGGTGCCCAGGCGGACGGAGTGCGGTGGGAGTGGTAAGGACCGGGGGACCACACCCTCTCCGCCCTCTGGGTCACACTGTCACAGGATCCCCTGCCATCTGCCTGGGCCCCCATGGGCACAGGTGAAATGCTGCCATTTTTCTTTCTAGAGTCTGTCTTCTCTCTAGAACCACACGTGGGTCCCATCCAGGGGGTGGACTTGAGTGAGGCTGTCATCTGAATCCCAGGTCACTCTCTTTTAATGACTTGCCTTGGTTACTAGGTAGTTTTCTTCCAGCTGCCACCCATTCATAAGCAACTAATGTATACTAGCCCCTGTTTCCTAAGAGTGTGTTTTCGTTTAGCAGGTCCTCGCTGCTCAGTTGCAGATCTGGGGACCTTGCCCCACGAGCAGCCAGACGTGCCCAGAGACGTCCGCCTGTCAGCAGTGGACACCGCCTCAGCCTCCACGGAGGTCCTCCCTCCGGCCAGGACAGCCCTGGTTCCCACTAAACATGCCATTCGAAAGACACCCTTGTCCCATGCTCAGTGGAAGGCTGCTGAATGCAAGGGCTGGGTGGGACGAGCAGATTAGCTTTTGTCCAGGGGCCCCTCTGAGGACGGTAAGTGAGATCAAAGCACCCTTGGGGTCTGATGGTGGAAGCAGATCCACTGGATCCATTTAATCCAGCAGGTCCTCATGAAAGCCCCGGCAGAAGGGGGCACAGACAGCGCGTGCAGGGCGGCTCTCAGAAGGGCAGGCACCTGCGGGGGGCTGGAGCCGCCGGCGGGCTCTCTTCCGCCTTCTCACGGCAACAGGAGAATGAAAGGGGCCGGAAGGCGACCCCACGCTGGCCTCGGCCCCGAGGGGCAATGCTGCTTCCCTGCGCAGGTGGGAGTCACCGCCCTTCTGCCAGGGTCTTGCTAAGCCTTCCTGCCCGCCAGCAACCTGGTTACCAACTAACACCATAGACAACTGGGCAGGAAGGGGCTTAGATGAGGGGCATGGCAGTGAGAAGGGCAGGAGCATGCAAACCCAAACCTCGTCCATTTGCATTGTTGTCTCGGACTGGCCCTACACCGACCCCACACCCTGCAACCCCTCATCCATCCCGGGCTTGGACCGTCACGACCAGCTCATACGACGGCACAACCGGGCGCGCATCTGAGCTTGGGGCCTGTCGGGTCACTCCGAGCCTCAGCTTCCTCATCCATGAAATGGGGAACAACCCTAATGCCGGTCTGGCCATCTCACAGGACTGTGGGCAGGAGAAAACGAGATGACGGGCAGAAAATGAAGTGCAAACTGTGAAGTGCGTGTGCATCAAAGGCATCTCTGTGTTACGAGGAATCCCTGGGATCAGAGGACTTAAGGCAACAGATCCCTGCCTGGCTTCCCGAGGAGACGGTGAGGGGTGAGCAGCCCCCAGTCCCTGTTCTTCCAAACTCAGAGACCTTCCAGCTGTGCTTCCAAGAGCCGGGAGGGCCCAGGGTCACCTGTGGGGGCGTCGAGATTCCAGGATGGCAGAGCTTGGGCCCCACCAGCTCAGCTCTGTTCTTTGGGGCCTTAGAAATTGTGAGATTTCAGTGCGAGAATGTTCTAGCCCTTGACGGGGAGGTCTGAAAGCCACAGCGCAACACTGCACAGTGTCTGGTGGGCTTCCAGGGGCACAGACCCCTAACAGCCCCGGGCAGAGCTGTGGTAGAGGGGTCAGCAGGGGAAGAATCCAAACTCCTTGCTGAATAAAAAGGAAAAAGCAAACTCCGTGTCCCAGCATGTGGACCTCCTGAGGCTCCCTGGAGAGCCAGGCCCGGGGACAGAAACACACCTGGGTCGCTTTGCTCAGGTCTCCTGTCTCAGCCTCCCTCCCGGCTGGCACCACATTCCTACGTGATCTTGATCACATGATGTCCCCTCTCCGGGCCTCGGTTTCCCCATTTGCATCACGAGGGGTGGACTGTGATGGTTTGCAAGTGTCCTGTGAGTTCTGCCATCCTAATCCTCAGTTCGCCGAGGCCCTCTTCCTGCCTCCCCTTGTCACCCTCTGTGAGCCCTGCCTCTGTCTCCAGCACCCCCACCTCCGGCCAAAGCCCCCCCAAATCCAGACATCCCCTCCTCCCTGGAGAAGTTCCCCACAAGGCCACTGCAGAAAGCAGCAATTCGGACAGAAAGCAGCAATGTTTTAATTTACTCGATTAAATCACCATGTGGACAGAGGCTCTCAAAGGAATCTGCTCTACAGAACTTTCTGTTTAATAGAATTAGTTGAAACCAGATCAGCCAAGCCCCGTCCCTGCAGGCCATCTGCCCAGACAGGGAAGCGCTTCCCTGAGTGGGACCCCTGCCGCTGCGGGCCTCCTCCAAAGGGCCCGTCTGCTCCAGTGGGTTCAAAGTCCTCCCCTTTGGGGCAGCAGAGCTCACTCACAGGGCTGGGGCCATAATCAGATTCACATTCAGCCCCGCCTCCGGAGGACTCGTGCCAGAGTCGGGGACTACAGAGAGGAGATGCCAACATAGAGCCTTTTCATTCAGAAACAAAGTCTGTCAAGTCATCTGCCTGGGCTCTTCAAGAAAATTAGATAAACTAACATTTACTCAGCATTGTAGAGTCTCCCAAGAAGTTTTCCACGTGTTTTATTTAATCCTTGTGACAATCCTGCTCTTTCACGTCCTTTTGCAGATGAGGGTCAGAGAGGTTTACAAACTTGCCCAGGATCACACAGCTAGGAGCGAGGACCCCGGCAACTCAAACACAGCAGTGACAACACATGCCAAGCATGTTCGTCCGAGGCCAGGGAGGTGATGTTGTTTTTGTGCCTGGCATGTGGGGGCTGCTCTTGTACTTCCCTGCCCTTCTCCTGCGCACGGGAGCCCAGAGCTGCTCCTTCAAATCTTATCTTGACTCTACTAATTATTTGACTTTGGGGAAACCACTGAACTTCTCTGGGTCCCAGTTTTCTTATCTGCGGAATGGGAAGGGGCAACCATACCTCTCTCGGAGTCAAACGAGATGCGTGGGAAACTGTCTGGCACACTCTTGGGGCCACCCAAATTCTGCACACTGACCCCTCGCCATTCAGAGGGCACCTCGCCGACGGTGACACTCAAAGGTGAGGATGCACTGCGAAGAGCAGAGGTCAGTAAACTCGACCCAAAGGCCAAATCCCGCCTACTTATTTTTGTAAATAAAGTCATATCGGAACTCGGCCACACCCGCTAGTGTACATATTGTCTGTGCCTGTTTTCACCCTACAACAGCAGAGTTGGTAGTTAGGACAGAAACCAGAAACCGAACAGCCCAAGAAGCCTGAAATATTTACTGTCTGGCCCCTTACTTTCTGGCCCAGAAAAAATTTGCCAAGCCCTGATTTATCGGGTCGGACAGTGGGGCCCCCACCCCCACCCCAAAGCAGCTGGAGACAGGCAGGGGGAGGAGAGAGGAAGTTGCTCAGGAGCACTTTATTCTAACTGTTGATGAGCTTGTTTAACCTCTCGAGACCCTACTCCTTGATCCCGGAGACCAGATTGGGTCTTGCGTGTTTTGATGTAGTATTCCTGTTTAAAGAAGGAATTATTAATGTGCCCTGATTGGTCTGTCTTGGAGAGTTTTAAAGAAGGGGGGTGGAGTGGGGGTAAATCGTTCTGTTATCAACGGCCACTTTATAAGTCTGCGACTTCCACTATAGGGAGTGGCTGCTGTGTGGAATTGATACACTTGGAGATTTATAAGGTCAAATTTTATGAGCCTACAGATTCTCGTGGCGTATTACCACATCCTTATTACAAGCTCAGGCTGCTGTCCAGTTAACCAACGGAGCTAATATATTACTCCTTGCCTGCCTGGGCCACAGACTTGAAGGAAACTGCAAATAAAATACGGCCTCTGGGAATCCACCGTGTCCTGCTTTTTTCCGCACAAGTGACTTCGGTTGTTTTCTCCTCTCCCTCACCCGCAGATGGAATCAGAGGCTGCTGTTCAGTTGGTGCCCCCAGAATGAGCCCTTGGGAGCGGCCTGAGCCCCCCAAACTGATGTGGGGGCAGGAGGAGCAGACCCAGGTGGGACGCGTCTCCAACAGGAGGGCAGGGTCGCAGGGAGAGCGCAGCCCAGGAGGGACCCTGCGCCCTGCGTCCTGCTCACAGGGCCATGGTGCACAACCGCTGTTTGTCCTTGGCCTGAGGCTGTTTAAATGGAAAGGGGGAAGTCGGCCTGACCCAGGCTGTGCCAAGCTGCTTTGGGTATCTGTGGGTGTCTGTCCCCTCTGCTCCAGGCCCCTCAAGCCTTGCATCAGGGTGGGCCCGGCCGAGAGCAGGGTTCCGAGCCAGCTCTGGGGAGCAGAAGCAAGGACACAACCTGACCATTCCAGGTGGGGCTGCAGGGCCCTCCTGGCCAGGGCAGGGGTGGGAGAGCCTTCAGGTCCCACCCCCATAAACAGAGCAATGCCTAGAAGCAATTTCCAACCCTTCTCTGACATAGATCCTTTGTCCAAATCTGCTTGTTTGCCCTCCTTTTGAATAAGTGAACTGATCTATACACACTTGCACGCACACCCGGTTCTGGAGCCAAAGCTAATGTTGGAAATGGCTGGCTCAGATGGTGCCCTGGGAGTCCCTAGTCCCCACAGCACTGGGCCCTGTCGTCTCCCCACACTGTCCCCTGCCCACATCCCGCCCACCCCAGGTGCTGTAAGAACCCAGGCCCTGCACAATCCTGGGCTCTCTTGCGACACGGGCTGGCCAAGGTCCTGCCCGCTCTGCCCACACTTGCTGCATGACTGCGGCAAGTCACAGGCGCCCTCTCTGGGCCTCATTTCTACATCCCGGTGACAAAGGCTCATGTCTAGCAGCGATTCAACTATGCATACAATGAGTCTTAAATAATTTTGATTTCAGGAATCTACTTCTAGAAATCTATCTTACAGAAATAATCGGATATTTGGATAAAGAGTGGGAACAAAAGCATCCCCCATGGCGTTAATCTTATTAGAGGACTAGAAGTAACATAAACGTCTAACCACTGGGGACTAGTTAGATAACTAAGGGTTATCTAGTCAATGGAATGCTAAGCAGCAGTTCAATATTTACCTTTATTTTATAATGAATTTTTGATGACATGAGAAAGACACACTACAATGCTAGAGGGGCGCAGCCCCCGCCCGGCCCTCCAGCAGCCCACAGCCCGTGCGCCCTGGGGGTGTCAGCACGGCACCCGGGGTTCAGCCAGGAAGGCAGAGCTGCTGCGAGTCCCAGGGGAAGAGGAGATTCTGTGCAGGAATTAGCCTGCACACAGACGAGGCCCGGCTGGGAGAGCGGCTCAGGAAGAGCAGCCGAAGGACCCGGAAGATGTCACTCAGTGCCTCGCCACCCTGGCCAAGCACTGGCAGGGCTGGACAGGCCTCAGCTTGCAGGAACTTCCAAGCCGCAGCTTCTGGAGCAGGATGCAGACGGGGCACAGGACTGGGGAACCCGGCTCCTCTGGGAGCTGCTGCCTTCAAGGGCCCGCAGCCCGGCCTCTGGGCAGCAGGGCTATCACCTGGGACGACGAGCTGGCCGTAGAGAGCAGGACAGCAGGGCCAGCGGAGCCCACCATACACCTCCAAGTCTGTGGCCTCAGTTTTCCTTCCACCTGCCACATCTCCCTCGAGCTTCCCTCCTGGACAGGTCCAGCCCAGGACCCCAGAGCGAGGGAGACCTGGGAAATGCACTTCCCATCCACAGAGGGGAGCAATAGGGCCAAGCCGGCAACACACACTCCGGCACAGTCATCAGTCCACAGTTGAGACGGCTGATGCACAGAGAGGTTGCATGACTTACCCGAGGTCACACAGTAGGTCAGTGCAGCCTGACAAGGCCTGGGGCCCATTCACAGTGAGGTCTCCCTCCCTTCCATGAGCTTCACTGCCAGGCACTTAGCACCCAGCACCCCTGTCTTGGGGTAGCTTTATTTATTGTTAATCTTTGGCTCTTCCCCTCCATGCAGAGTGAGACTACTCGGTGGGGACGGGTGGAGAGGTGTTGGGGTGGGGGCAGGCAGCTGGCAGCTGTGCAGCCTTATCATGTGGCAGGCACTGTGCTAGGCACCTCACATACATGATAGAACTAACGTGTGTAAAAAGAAATGCTGGCGAGGCAGGAGCATTACACCCATCTCAGGGAATCCTCCCAACAGTCCCCAGGCAGGATGACGATGATCCCCTTCCTCTGGCAGAGCTAGTAGTGGCAGACAGGCTCCAGGGCACGCCAGAGCTCTCATTTAGTCCCCACGGCAGTGGAGGGCCCTAAGATTTACTATGCTGTCTGCCTTGTCCCCTTGATATCTGTGGCAGTAACAAACCAAGCCTTAAATCTTAAAGACACAAAGTCAGCCCAGCCTGGTGGCTCTCCAAGCAACCCTTTGGAGCTGTGACATGGGGACTCAGACAGTGAGCATCGGTGCATGGGCAACTCCAAGTGTCCACACTGCTGGGCCACCTGGGCTGAGGAAGAGCACAGCAGGTGGGTTGCAACTGGCCATGCCCACCCTGGCCAGAAGGGGTGTGGCTTGGGAAGGGCGTGGCTTTCTTCCACTCATGCTCCATTGGCCAGAACCAGTCATGTGGCCCCACAGGACCACACGGGGACTGGAACGCACGGGCTCCACGTTCAGCAGTGCCCCCTCATCTGCCTTTTGCTTTCGCTCTCAGTTACCTGCAGTCAATCTTGTTTTGAAAATATTAAATGGAAGGTTCCAGAAATAAACAATTCCATCCATCAGCTTTAAACTGCATGCTGTTCTGAGCAGTGTGATGAAATCTTGTACTATCCTGCCCAGGACCTGAATCACGGTATACAAGCATCTACACTACCCGTCATTGGTCACTCAGTAGCCACCTCTGTGATTAGCTCGGATGCTGTGACATCGCAGTGCTTGTGTTCAAGTCACCCTTATTTTACTTCTTAATGGCCCAAAGCACAAGAGTAGCGATGCCGGCAGTTTGGATGTGCCAAAGAGCCCCCACAGAGTGCTTCCTTCAAGTGAAAAGGTGGGAGTTCTTGACTTAGTAAGGAAAGAAAAAAGTTCTGTGCTGAGGTTGCTAAGATCTATGCTAAGAACAAATCTTCTATCTGTGAAACTGTAAGAAGGAAAAGAAATTTGTGCACAGTATATATATATATATATATATATATATATATACACACAGGGCTCAGTACTACGTGCGGCTTCAGGCATCCACTGGGGGCCTTGGAACATGTCCCCACGGATGCTGTGCTCTACTCACCGAGGAGAGGAGATGACTGCAACAGCCTGAATATTCAGTAAATATCTCATCCCAAACTTAGGACAAACTCACCTCTCCCCGCAAGGAAGAAAACCCCAGACTCACAGACCCCGCTGTTTCTGCTGCCTGGAGGCAGAGGCTCAGGAAATTCCCACCTAGGCCCAGAGACTCCCTCTCCTGCTCCTTCCTCCCTGGCAGAGCCAGGGTAGGTGTAGCTGCCTCCTCCTCCCCTGGCTGGAAAAGTTGCTCAAGTTTGAAGAAATGGTCTGGAAGCCAGGGCGACCTCCAGGACAGGGTGGACTCTGTGTCTGGGTGGTTGACGCCATGGGACATCCTTTGCCTCTCTTTGCTCCTATGCTCCATGTGGTCCTCCTGCTTCAGCTGGCCTCATGCAACAGAAGAGATGGGCCCAACTTTCCAGCTCCACGGAGCTCAGCCAGAGAGGCTCTGTTTCTGAGAACTTACGGGAAAAATGTCTTCACAGGTCTCTGTACCGGAAACAGTGGAGCATCCTTTGAGCAAATGCTTATTTTTGTCTTATAGACCCTATGAATCTTGCACCTGGTCATGTTTACCTCTTTGCTTTGGCCACAAGGAAGCACGGAGTCATCCCTTGCATTTTGGCTGTGGCAAGTACATACTACCTACGGTACACTTCCCTCGGTGTGTACCAAGCTAAGATCAGTCCCCTAAGAAGACTGATCTTAGCTTTGGTGCCATCTTACGTTCCTACCTCTATTTTCCTATTGCACCCAAATGCCCTTAATTTTGTTTCCTTTCTTATTGCATTAAGTATATCTTAAAACAATGTCTCAAATCCTTTTTTATGTGAGGCAGACCTCTAAAAATAATAGAACATAAATGACTCAATTAAACCCTCCTGTCCCAACATCCTGCTTCCCATTCCCATCCCCACCCCGCTCCTAAATGTTGCTCCAACAAACTTGCTAAAGAGATATGTCAGGTTTTGGAGCACTCAACATTCAGCCAGCCACACAGGGGATGGGGCCAGCAAGTAGCCACGGTGCAGGGCCACGGCTACAACCAGAGCCCTGGTAGTCATCCTGAGGGTATCTCCAGTTTTCGCCTTCGCCTTAAAATGACGCTAAGAGCTCTGGAAGAATTTCAGCCATTACCATTTTCCTCCCACCCTTCCCTTGTCATGGCCTTAGTAAGAGAAGATCACATCTTTTACAAAAAATGGCTCCATGCCAGTGTTCCCCACAGCTTCTGCCAACACTGCCCACCCCAGCCCAGGCAGCATCAGGGGCTGGCGGGAGCAGGGGGCGGTGCTCAGCCGGTGTCCTGACCACATAGCCACCATCAGAGGAGAGGCATCTGCGGCTCAGGAAAGTGGGCGTTTGCCTCTCTGGCCAAATTAGGAGTACCTGGGACACCTGTCCGGGACGTGCCCAGAGGCCTCCTTCCCAGTGACGGTCATGGGACTGTTAGAGACTAGAGTGTGCCATCAGCCACCCTTCCTGCCTACCAGGTAGGAGACACAAAAAGAATTGAGCCAACTCCTTGAGGTATGAACCCTGTGAACCAAAGTGCAAGACCCCCTAGTAACCTGGGTTGGAGGACAAGAGCTTTCATCTGAACCCTGAAGGGGCTATGGGCTCCGCTTCCTCCCTGGCACCTGGGTCTTATCCACATGTCACAGGCTAGGAAGCTGGAGAGACCTCCCTCTCCTCCTGGGTGGGAAGGCCCCAAGGGAGGCTTCCTTTCGGGAGACAGGAAGTGCACGATGAATTCACTCTGGCCGAGGACAGCCATTCTCAGAGAGCAACAAGCTCAGAGAGAGGTGGTGGGGCCTGCAACTTTCATGGTGTAAAAGCCCAGCCATGAGGCTAACCTTACCATAAGGGGTGGAGAGAAGAGAAAAAGTCTCTTCCCCACTGTCATGGGCTGAATTACGTCCACTCCAAAATTTATATGTTGAAGTCAGAATATGACCATATTTGAAGACAGAGCCCTGAAAGAGGTAGTTAAGTTAAAATGGGGTTATTAAGGTGGGTCCTAATCCAGTATGTCTGTTATTCTTATAAATATCCGTGATTAGAACACAGACAGACGCAGAGGGAAGACAGTGTGAGGACAGGGAGGAGGTGGCCGTCTACAAGCCAAGAAGAGAGGCCTCAAAAGAAACCCACCCTGCTGACACCTTGATTTCGGACTTCTAGCCTCCAGAATTATGAGAAAATAAATTTCTATTATTTAAGCCACCCAGTCTGTCATATTTTGTTTTGAAATCTCCAGCAAACTAATATACCCACTATCCCCTAAGCCCCTGGATGGGCTGCTTGAACTACCTTCTGTTAATGAGCCGAGGCAAGACTAGGGCAGGGGAGCAGGGCAGAGCGTTGATTTTCCACCTCTTCCCACACCCTTTGCAGGTCTTTTCACTGAAGAAACTGATTCTGCCTCTGTACTCCTAGGTTTGAGTCCGTCCACAAGCCTTGCTTTGGCTAAAGTGATGAGAGTGGATGTGACACGAGTACATGCTAGAAAAAGTGCTGATGTGTTTCTCCTCTGCTTCTGTTCTTCAGCCTCGGCCACGAGAGCGCATCCGGGCCAGCCTGCTGGAGGCTGGGCAGGGGGAGCAGCCCCGGCTGTAGACTGGAAGAACCGCTCAGCTGAGCCCAGCCTAAGTCACCGGCCCACTCAGGAGGAGGAAGTGCTCACCTGTTTTAAGCCACTGAGCGTTGGCATGGCTTGTTACACGGCATTATTATGGTGGTAAATAACTGAGTCCCTTTATCACAGCATTTCTGAGTGGGGCAGGACCCTAGTAAAACCTCAGCCAGTGATTTTTAAATTGCTTTTTACGAATTTTTCAGATGTTTGTTTCGTATTTCAAATTTTTAATACAATTCTAAACGCTTATAAATAATGAAATGAAAAATAACACATACTCAAATGGATGGAGAACCATATTTTAACACACTGGAGGCCACCACAAATCTGTTATAACTTGGACTGTTAGGCTAACTAGGTTTCATTCAGACCCAAGAAAAAGACAAAACAAATCTCTCCTTTCCTCTCTATTTAACCAATGGATTACCTGAGACAGCCAGACAAGCACTTAGGAACTATTACCATTTGCAACTATTTATCTTTGTGGATGAGAATTACTATATTTTCAATACCAGGAATCCAAACAAACTTCATAAGCCAGAAACAAATTAGCTTTGGGGGAAAAGAGACCACTTCTCAGACATAACTTCTTATTTTAAACACTTGTGTTCAAACCCAGTCCATTGGCCTCATTGTATGGCTTTATAAGTAAATGTTACTGTGGACTATTAATAATAAAACACCATTCATATAGTTTTTATTTACCAGAACTCTGTATAAGAACCTATTTATAATTTTTTAAAAGATTCCAGTTCTAAACCGGAAAAACTTTGAAAACAACAGGGGTGCCTCACTGGGCAAGAATGGCCAGCTCTCGTGGCCCCACCCTGAGCGGTCACTGTGCAGGAGGCGCCCGGGGGCGTTGCAGCCGTGCCGTGGACGCTGAGACCACCTCCAGGTGCAGCAGCCAGAGGCTGCAGCCAGCCCTGGGACGGGAGATCCAAGCAGCGGCAGCCGGAGCTGCCACAACTTGGGATAAGGGATTCGGGAAGAAAATCCCTTTGCTGTCTCCCAGGCATAATCAGGAGACCGACGTCTGCGACTGAAATTCAGAATGCAGCAGTGGGGTCCAGTAGAGCCCCAGAAGGTCAGTGCTGTGAGGCAGTCAGAGCACTCATCCATGCATCTATTCACCAGCCAATGTTTGCAGGTGGCCCACTCTGTGCCAGGCGCTGGGCTGGCGCTGGGAATTCACAACCTGGCCTGGTCCCTGTACAGCAGGGTGGAAGGGAGTGCAGGCTACTGCAGTTACCAGGGCAGGGTTTGAAACCCAGCCTCCCTTCCCTTGGCTGTGTGACCAGGGGTGAGTTGCTTAACCTTTCTGAGCCCTGACTTCTTATAGGTAACAGGAATAAATCGCATCTAGTGAAATGCCTGATGCTCCAGAGACACTCAGAGAGTAGCAATTCCCTTCCTCTTCCCCTTCTACTTTTTTTTTAAGCTTCCAATACCTGGAAAACTGTAAGTTCTGCATTTATGTTCACGTCAACTCACCCCTACCCCCTCATTTTAGCCGTAAAGTGATAAACACAGCTGTATTTGTTTCCTAGGGCCGCTATAACAAAACACCACAAACTGGGTGGCTTGAAACAATTGAAATTTATTCTCTCACAGTTCTGGCGGCCAAAAGTTTGAATGAAGGTTTCGGCAGAGAATTGCTGTCTCTGAAGGGTCTAGGGGAGCACCTTCCCCGCCACTTGTAGCTTCTGGTGGTTCCCGGCACTCCTTGGCTTGCGGCAGCCTCGCTGCAGCCCTGCCCCTGCCTTTCCATGGCCTTCCTCCAGCTGTGTCGCCACGCGGCCGCCTTTCGAAAACACCAGTCATTGGATTTAGCCGCCCCCAATCCTGCATGACGTCATCTTGACTAATCACATCTGCGAAGACCCTATTTCTAAATAGCCCCACATTCTGAGGCTCCAGGCGGACAGGACTCACCCAGGACAGTGGCCACATGTGCTGGGCACACGCGGTACGCCAGTGTGTGCTGAGCACCCGCAGGTCACTCCACACACTGCGCAGAGCACCTGGGGTGCAGCCTGGGACGCAGCCGCACCCATGTTCTTAGCATTTTTACCAGTCTACACTGCCAACCTGTAAGGTAGGGGCCATGACCACCTCCATCCTACAGAGAAGAAAACTGAGGCACAGAGAGGTCAAGTTACTTGTCCCAAGCCACACAGCCCACAAGTGGCTAAGGCAGCACTCAGTGTCATGCCATCTGGTGCCAAGTCCCCCCAAACACTACTCCCCACTGTCTCACAGGGCTGTGTTGAGGGCCAAGGTGGGCATTCTCTCGAAAAACTTCCCTTAGTCATTGCAATTCAGGGGTATCATCAACTGCAACCCCTCTCCCATTTCAGAGACAAGAAAAGTGAGGTCCAGGAAAGCAAAGTGACTTGCCTGTGTCAGCAGTGCTGTGACGTGGTCACCTCGGGTCTGTTCCCCAATAGGCTGTGTCCCCTCCCCTGTCCAGTGTCCTGCAGGGTGCTCCTCATGTCTCCAACACAAGCTGGGCGGCTTCCGCTCCTGCCGACACTCCAGACCCCGGACCCAGCGCAGGCTTTGTGGCTGCGGCTGCTCCAATCTGTTTTGTATTTAGTGCTGCAAATTATGCCAAGTACACCAACCCGGAGCAGTTTAAAATTCCTCTCCGCCTTGAGGACAGAGCTTGGGAAAAACCGTTTCCTCTGCTGTTTCCCTGCTGTGGTCATTGAAGACCACGATGACCAGGGCAGGCCAGCAGCCGGGGGAGGCCGGCAGGGCCTGCGCGGGCCTGGGCGCTGCGGGAAGCACCCTTCTCCCGCCTGCTCTCGGGCTGCTCCCTTTCTTAAAGGCCTCTGGCTGAGCCTAGACCATAACATGAACCCTGAGCTTGGCCCCGATGTAGCCAGGGAGGCAAGCTGCCCGCTTCCCACAGCCCCGCCCCCTCGGTCCTCAGTGGCAACCCCCACGCCACAGGAGCAAAGACAGGTTGTGGGGATCTGGGAGGCTCTAATCCGCCCCCCCCCCCCCCCCCCCCCGCCTCCGAGGCTATGGATGGGGCAGGTTTAAGAAGCCCCAGGTCTTTTCTGAGGTCAGAAGTCCTGGAGCCACAAGGCATGGACGTGTGGAGAATGTCCACAGGCCAAGCTCGGGACTCACAGACTCAAGGGCCCACAGGGCCTAGGCAGGAAACACACATGAACACAGTGGGTGGGTGTGAGGCAAGAGGGAGAGGCGGGGACTGCGGGGCACTGCAGAGCCCAGGCCTGTCTCCAGGGCAACCGTTCTCAGCAATGGTTCAGTGTTGCCAGGCAGGAATATGGGCCCAATATACCCAGAGTTTCTAATGTGTCAAGAGAAGCTGAAAATCTAGACCTTTTGGTGAAATTGTTCAATTTTTAAATATCAGTCACTAATTCAGACTCTTTGAAAAACACTGTGCAGTTTGACAAAATGCTTGTGGGGGCTATTTTACAGCCCTTGGGCCACCATTTTGAGACCAGTCAAGGCAGCACTGATTCCTGCTGCTCAGGCTCTTAGGAGTGGGGTGACGCTTGGTGAACTCACACACCCACACTGCACCGTGTTCTCCTGGTCTTGGATGTGCTCAGGTGTCTTCTCTTCCTGTCCACTTCATCCCACCTGGTGGCTCTGAGTATCGGCAGGAGCTCCCATCTCCAGACCTGCTCTCTCCCCTGAGGCCCAGGCTCAATTGTCCAACTTCCTGCTTGACAGCTTTATCTGGATGCCTACTAGCTCTCTCAGACTTAAGGTGTCCTCAGCCCAGTCACTGAGGCTCCCCATACCCCCAAACCTGCTATTCTCATTGTCTTCCCCATCTCAGTAAATGCTCTCTCTCTCCCAGAACACCCAGCTGTTCTGAGCCTCACTCAGCCAACCTCCACCCAGCAGATACATGATTGTTATTTTAAGTCACTGAGATTTGGGAGACAATTTGTTACGCAGTAATAGCTGGCCATACACATCTTGTTTGGTAGGCTCTTTCTTTCTGCCATAATCACTTCTCTTGCCACAATTTTCAACTCTTAAGGGGACGTATTGTTCAACATCAGGCAAAAGCAAGAGCACACTTTGAACTGTGCTATGGACAAGCACAAAACGGCTCACACTGGGAAGAATCTGCAAGGCCTCTTTTAGTGCCAACCTCATCTGAAATACACACTCCTTTTGTTGACATATGTATACGTGATTCTGATAGTCTATGGATTTTATTTGGAATGTAATTGGAGACTTTTCTTACTCATCATTTTATTTAGGAAAAATGTTATGTTTAGTTGTTTGGACATAAATGTAATTTTTTTCTTATGTAAACACTGGCCAAAAAAATGAAGTACTACAATTATATAGTCTATAAAATTCGGGTATTAAAAACCAAGAGGCATCCTCCTGGGAGAACATTAACCAGAGTGGTGGTCTCGGGGAGGGGGCCTGTATTTCCTCCATTTCAAGGCAGCATCACTCATAAGAGGATTTAGTAATAGCAAAACATTCCATGTGCATTCTGATTTGGGCATCTCGGATTCAGAAGCATTAAATAGGAACAGTGGGATTCCTATGCTTGAGGATGCACACACGTGCGCAGACATAGACGTGCACAAAGACACAGCATCTGTTCCACTTGAAATTCCCAGCTGATGCTGGACAGCAGTGTCTGGGGGACCCAATATGTCCTTCCAGAGCAGCTTGGGATCACTTTAGCTCAGATGAGAAAGCAGGTGTGGCCACACCACTTTCATCTGTGTTGAGCTCTGGATGGAAACACATCGAAGCTTCCTGCCAAACGCTTCCCTGGACTTTGGGCAGGGGGCTGGATTCACATGGGCTCTGCCGCGAGGAATGCAGCTGTCTCTGTGATGAGCCTGCAGAGGCCTCCAGGAGGCCCTCTAAACCCTCAAGAGCCTCCCCCCCACCGCCCCCCGCCTGCCACCATGCTTGAAATTCCACTGTCAAATTCTTTGATTTTTTTTTTTTTTTTAACTGGAAGAAACCTTAGAAATGATTTGTGTCAATCAGGGTTTAACCAGGAAAGTAGAAGCTGCTTTCAGACTCGACGAGGGAGCGAATGTGTGCAGTAACATACAGACCGCAGCAGCTGGAGACACCGGCACCCCAGGCTGCAGAGGCAAAGGGACACAGTGCGAAGAGAGCCGGGGCCACCGGGGGCTGTGCCACGGATGGCAGCTGAGCCATACAGGGGGGTGTGGCTGCTTCTAGTAGTGCAGCAAGGCAGAGGGAAGGGGGCATACCCTGTACCACCTCTCCTCCCTGAATCTTCCCTTGAGCTCCTTTCTGGAACCTTCCATTAATTGAACCCAGCTGGAATCCAGCTGACCTGGACTCTGGCAGCTGCAGCCTGTGGGAGTCAGCCCTGGAGATCCCGAGCAGAGCAGGGGAAAGGTGGGGACTGCATGAGACAGCCAACAGCCCCCAGGACTCTCTTCCACTGACCCAATCTATGTGTGTCCCGTGCGAGGCCACCAAGGCCCAGAAATGCTGAGGGTCACTCTCATTTAGGATCATTAACTTGTGACACTGCGACTTCCAGAGGGGCCAAGGACAGGACAGAATATATGCACAAGAAATAGTTGTAGGGAGGGGGAAAGGGTATGAAAGGTCGAATGGGTGAATGAATGGGATGGACGTAGAGTGTAGTCACATCCTCTCTGGGCTCCAGTGATCACAGCGGGGAAATATCAGTGATCACTGCCATTTACTGAGCTTAGCATTGTTCCAATTTTGTCTTTATATCTTTATTGAGGTATAACAGGAATAAGAAACTGCACGTATTTCAAGTGTACAGTTTGATACATCTGGACATATTCCTACACCTGTGAAATTATCACCACCACCGAGACAGTGGACAAGTCCATGACCCCTGCTTTCCTTGGCCTATTTGTTCTCTTTCCTTCCTGTCCTTCCCACCCCCACTCAGCCAAACACTGATCTGCTTTTTGCCTCTATACATCAGTATGCATTTTCTAGAATTCTGCATCAGTGGAATCATACATATACACTCTTTTAATCTGGTTTGTTTCATTTAGCATAGTTGTCTTAATCTGTTTTCTGATGCTTACAACATAATGCCTGAAGAAAAGGAATTTATTACAGTTACGGAGACTGAGACGTCCAATGACCAGGGGCTGCACCTTGTGAGACCCTTCCTGCTGGTGGGGACTCTCTGCAGAGTCCCGAAGCGGCTCAGGGTATCACATTGTGAGGGGTTGAGCTGGCACGCTCGGGTCTGTCTTCCTCCTCTTATAAAGCCACCAGTCCCACCCAAGGATCACCCATGAAGCCATTAATTCATGAATGGATTAATCCATTCATGTGGGCAGAGTCCTCATCACCCAATCTCTTCTTAATGCCCCACCTCTCAATACTGCCACATTGGGGATTAACTTTCAACATGAGTTTGGAGGGGACAAATATTCAAACCACACCAACAATGCTTTTGAGATTCATTCCAGTTGTTGTATGTATCAATGGTTCATTATGTCTTGGTGCTAAGCAGTATTCCATTATATGGATGTACCACACTTCATGCTTTCTCCTGCCGGTAGATATTTAGGCTGTTTCTAGTTTCTGACTATTACAAAGAAGGCTACTATGAATATTCCTGTGCAAGTCTTTGTGTGGACATATACCTGTATTTCTCTTGGATATACCTAGAAGTAGAATGAGTAAATAATATGGTAGTTGCATGTTAAACTTTTTCAACTGTTTTCCGGAGTTGCTGTGCCATTTCATGTTCCTACCAGCAGTGTATGAGAGTACCAGTCACTTTACATCCTTGCCAACACTTGGTATGGTCTGTCTTTTTAATTTTAGGCATCTAGTTGGTATGTAGAAGTATCTCATTGTAATTTTAATTTGCATTTCTTTAATGATTAATGCGGAGCATCTTTTAATATGCTTATTTTCCATCTGAATATTTTCTTTGGTGAAGTGTCTATTCAAATATTTTTCCCAATTTTAAGTTATTTTATTTTTGAATTTCAAGCATTCTTTATATATTGTGAATACAAGACCCTTACTAATCTGTGATTTACAAATATTTTCTCTTAATCTTTTCAATCTCTTAACAGTGTCTTTTGAAGAACAGAAGTTGTTAATTTTAATGAAGTACAATTCATCAATTTACTCTTTTATGTGCTGTGCTTTTGGTATTGTATCTAAGAAATCTTTGTCTAATCTAAATCAAGGCCACAAATATTTTCCATGATGTTTTCTTCTAGTACTTTTAGCATTTTTGGCTTACATTTAAGTCTATGATCCATTTCACATTAAGTTTTCTATAAGGTACAAGGTATAGATTGAGGCTCAGTTTTGCATCAGGATATCCAGCTTTTCCAGCACCATTTGGTGAGACTGAACTACCTTTACACCTTTGTTGAATATCAGTTGACCATATGTGGATAGTATGGGTAGGTCTGGGTCTCAGTCAGTTTGTGCTGCTAATATAAAATAACATAGACTGGGTAGCTTAAACAACAGATATTTATTTCCTGAATTTCCGGAGGCTGGGAATTATATGATCAAGGTGCCAGCAGAGTCAGTGACTTGTGAGGGCCCATGTCCTGGCTTATTTTAGCCACCTTCTCTCTGTGAACTCGCATGAACTTTGGTCGGTGCATGAACGTGGAGAAAGAGCTCTCTGTCTTCCTCTTCCTATGAGGGCATTAATCCCACCATGAGGACCCCACCCTCATGGCCTAATAGCTCAATTACTTCCTAAACACCCACCTCCAAATACCAGTATATTGGGGGTAATGGTGTCAACATATAAATTTGGGTGGAACACAAATTTTCAGCCTATAACAGTCTACTTCTGGACTTTATATTCTATATTAGTTTTGTTTGTTTTACCTATTTATCTATTTTTTTGCCAATAGCACACTGTCTTGTTACTGCATCTTTATGATATTCTTGAAATCAAGTAATATAGGTCCTTCAACTTTGTTTTTTCTTTAAAGTTTTTGGCTAGTCTAGATCCTTTGCAATTCCATATGAATTTTAGAATCAGCTGTCACCATCTACCAGAAATGCCTCCTGGAACTTTTGACTGGGACTGCGCTGAATCTATTAATCAATTTGGGGAAAACGGACATCTTGATAATATTGAGTGTTCCAGTCCACGAATACAGTATATCATTCCATTTGTTTGTGTCTTCTTCAGTTTCCCTTAACAATATTTTGTGTCTTTAAACATATAGATCTTAGACATCTTTTGTCAAAGTATCCCTAAAAAATGTCATATTTGTTTGCTATTTTATGTGGCATGGGTTGGAAAACTATGCCAACAGGCCAAATATGGCCCGCTGCTTGTTTTTGTAAATAAAGTTTTATTAGAACACAGCCACGCGTCCATTTATTAATATGATTCATAGCCTCTTTTGCCCTCAAACAGCAGAGTTGAGTAGCTGTGACAGAGACTGTATATAGGCCACAAGCCTAAATATTTTGATTTTCTGCCTTCTGATATTATTCTTTTATAATTTCAATTTTCAATTGTTTATTGCTAGTATGTAGAAATGCAATACACTGCTGAATATTCATCTTATAACCTGAAAACTTGCCAAACTCACTTGCTGGCTTTTATGTAGATTCCATAGAATTTTCTACATAGATGATCATGTTTTCTGAGAATAAAGACAGTTTTACTTCTTTTCCTTACTTTATTGTACTAGCTGAAGTCTATTCTACAATAAAAGTGGTGAGAATGGCCAACCTTGGCTTTTTCCTGATCTTCAGAGGAAAGCGTTCATTTGCTCTTTCTCCATTAAGTATGGTGTTAGCTGTTGGTTCTTTGTAGATGCACTTTTTCAAGCTGAGGATGTTTCTGTCTATTCCTAGTCGACTACTGAGATAATCTAAATGTTTTCCATGTATTAAACTATCCAATCACACCAACTTTAGGCAGGAACTAGTGTTATTGCCAACATCATACATACGAAGAAACTGAGGCACATAGAGTGCTAGAAACTTGCCCAAGGCCACATAGTGTTAAGGGGGGGAGCAGGGATTTTAATGGCCAATGAAACAGATGGCCAGGATGAGCTTACTTCCAGCGCTTGAATTCTAGCAGTTTGGATCAGTTCCAAAGGTGTTGGGCTGCAAGTAACAGAATACCCAATGTTGGTTTGAGCAGTAGGGAACCTTTAATTGTCTCCCATAACAAGCCTGGAGGGAGCAGTTTAGGGTTAACGTAGCAACTCAAAGCATCATAAAGAATCCAGGCTCTCTCAGTCTTTCTTCTCTGCCATTCTCAGCTTATTGACTTTTCATTCTCTTGCTTGTTGCCTCAGAGTTGCAAGGTGGCTGCTATAGGTCCAGACATCACACCTGAAGTTGAAGACTAGAAGCAAGTATGAGGGGAAGAGAGAGGTATTTGAGGCATGCCACTATTGCTTTCTTTCAAGGAGCAAAAAAACTTGTACTAAGTTTCTCCCAACAGATCTCTACTGTGTCTCATTGGCCAGCCCTGTTGAATAAATGACAGTAAATAAGTAATTAAACAAATATTCTACTAGGAAAACTATAGACAGGAGAGCAGTATCAGGTTTGCATCCAAGGTGAGTTTGAATCACTTTGAATGAGTCACTCAACAGCCTGAACCCAGTTTCCTCATCTGCAAAATGGACAGATGACATTTAACCTCACAAGCCCTTGTGAGGGCCAGATTTAGGAAATTATCATGAAAGTGATTTTTGAACTACAAAGTGCCTGAGGAATGTGAGTTATGATGGTTAATTTGTTAATGTCAATTCCTTAAAGACAAGGACCCTGTGTAACTTTTTTTACCACTGTATCCTGAACCCCAGAACAGTGTCTGGATCCTAAAGAAATGAATGAATAAATGATTGCATGATTATACAGATCAGTTATGTGTTTAATTAACTGAATTGCGGGTTGGCTTGCTTTTTTGTACCCACCTGTAAACTTCTCCAGAGAAGACACTGGGTTCCTTCTGCTCAAGGGTACCATCCACGCAGCCATTTAGCCCTAGGAGTTACCCTAGAGACCCTTCTGTGTCCTGAGGGAAGGGAGAGTGAGGAGCGGAGGTTTGGAGAGGGCACCAACGTTCCTTACCACACTGGCCGGTCCTCCAAGCCCCGCCTGAAATAATTGTTAAATAAATAAATCCCTGCTACTCCCCCCGGAGCGCTCTGGAAGGAGCCCACCCGAGGCCAACGGGCTCCTCCAGGGTGACTCTGGGGAATGCGGCCAGTCTCCTTCTAGGCCAGACCGGCCCCAGCACACCCTCCAGGCGTGGGAGAAGCTGCCCGGGGTCTTTGCTGGGCAGTGCCGGGGCATCCCAGCAAACACATTCAGCAGCGCTCTCTGCACACAAGCAACAGAAGCCGCCAGCCCGCTCGGGCACAAAGCGAAAGGCGCTGCCTCCCGGAGCCCCCAGCCAGAGCCGGGCCCCAGGGCCGACGGGCCAGGGGTTCCTCTCCGCCCCTCGTCTGTGTCCCCTCACCACCCCGCATCGTGAAACATCCACTCGGGACAGCAAAGACCCTCTGAAGCTTCCTGCGCTTCGCCTCTCGAAACAGAGGCCCGGGTTAACACCGACCCGGCAGGAGTGCAGGAAATCCTGGTGCAGGTCACCGGTTGGCCAGGCTTGGTCACGGGACACTCACAGACCAGGCCGGCAGAGGGGAGGAGTCACGTAGGAAAATATTTATTTTTGGAAACCAATGTGTTGGGAGGAAAGGAACATTCTGGAAGCAACTGGGTGCTACCCCGAAGGTGCCAGGAGCAGGTAGGGACCGGGCAGACAAAACCAAGGGTGGTTGCCATGGCTGTCCATCTACTATGTACCTTAATAATTTTAAAATAATAACATTCAATCATTTATCTATTGATATTCACTATTTTGCTGTCTCTAGTGCTGTCTCATGACAACTCCCTGAAGTTTTATTTTCCTCATTTTCTAGATGAAGGAATTGAGGCTGGGGCCAGGCAGCTTGCTCAGGGTTGCTCCAGACCGCAGCTCTCTCCTTGTCGCATGCTGGTGGCCTTGCTCTTCAGATGAAGAAATCAGGGTTGTGAGGATTAAACAACGTAGCCAAGGCCACACCTAGCAGCTGGCAGAGCTAGGATTGCAGCCCAAGCTCTGTCTGACCAAGTGTAGCCTCTATCCACAATTCCCATTTGCTTCCTGCTCCGTGTTCCTTTCATTACGGCCCCCAGTGGCTGAGCCACTCCAGAGATGGTTCAGGGGCCCTTGTTGAAAAAACAGGACAAAAGTGCCACGAAATGTACTGAAATATAAAACTTTTCCCATTCTTCAACAGTCTCTCTGGACTTGCCATAGTGTATTTTGATTTGTTACTTAATGGCATTCTAGGAGTTTCAAAAAGTTAAAATTGTATATTATTGGCATGAATTTTGCGGTTCGTCTTCATAGTGTGTGATGCCAGTTTTAGATGCACATGTAAGAGCAGCTAACTGGTAGTGAAATCACAGAAATCCCACATTCATATGGCAAGTCTCACGCGTGCGCATGCACCTCGTTCTTCCCAGAATGGTGGAAACACTGCACAAAACTAACTCAGGTGTTTTAATTCCACTTCCTGATACGCATGCGTCGTACCACCACTCTCTGCCTTCGGCTTGCAGAGGAGTAAGGACGCACTGAAAGGAAAAGAATCTGTTGGCTTCCCTATCTTCCTTTTTCTTTCTTTGTCATCATTGTCAGCGCAAGTACTTGACCCACACGGGAAGTAACACAAGAAAGCGCAGGACGGGTTGTTCCGGCTTCTTAGGACGCCACTGCCTTCTTTCTGCATGTGAAGCAGGCTCTGGTTGGAACAGAACGTGGAGCTTCTTGGGGGTGTTAGCCCCTCCCCTTGCGCAGTCATAGATGTCATATGTGTCCCTGAATTCCCACACGCGGCCCATCAGAATTCTGGGCGCCATTGTCCCATTGGACTTCACTTACAAAACGGAAGTTGAAAGGTAAAATCGGGAACTCGTGTCACCCAGGCTTGGTGACAGAAAGTGGTGCTTGGGGTTCCCCTCCTTGAATCCACCTCCCACAACTTCCCCTGGGGAAGTTTCTGGAATGTGATGAGGGGTTCAAATCCCAGCTTCCCACTTACTCACTGGGGGGTTTTGATCAATGATGCCCCCTCGATCTCAACTTTCTCATCTCTGAGACCGAGAGCAGCACTGCAAAGGCTTGTGGTGCAAATGAAGTGGGGCCCAGGACGCACTGAATGCTCTTACTCTATTATTCATCTGCACCCTGTCCCTAGAACTCAGGTTCTTTAAAGGCCAAGAGCATTTGTCCTTGCAGTTTCTGGACTTGGCATGGCTCTCTCTAACCTTGGGCGTGACATCTCAAGCAGGAGGCAGAATTCCCCACCCACTCTGGACTTTCCCACCCTCCTGAAGTCAGTGCGCCCACAGGACTCAAAGCAGATTCCAACTTCCTTCTTCACTTTCCACCCACCCCAGATAGAATTCCCTTCCTGCCCATCCCCCAGTGTCTGTCCTGGGTTGATTTGCTGTTTACAGCTCCTCCTCGTTTCTCTGTTTATGTTTGTCCTCCCCTCCCAGACCTCCAGCCCCCTCACCCTCCTACCCCAGCCCGGCTCTCCAGCCCCCACTAGTCCAGGCCCCTTAGGGCAAGTGCCAGTTTACTTTCACAAACCTTAAGAAAAGAAAAGAAAAAAAAAAAAACGGCAGCCACTAATGCCAAGACTCTCTGTGCAGCCCAGACACGGCACCGCAATCATCTGGGGATCCTCTGTGTAATCACAGGCTCTGCCAAGTCTCTGGTTTAAAGGGGAAAACATACTATGTAAATATACAATATGTCAGACTATTAGAAATTTTCAGTGTAGATTCCAAATTATTTGCAGCCCTGAAAAGAGACAGACAACCCTGGGTTGGTGCCCCTCCTCTGCTGCTTCCTGGCTTGGGCAAGCTGAGAGGCCCCTGTGGGCCTCTGTGTTCTCATCTGTGAAATGGGTGTATCTGATGGAGTTCTACGAGGACTAAATGATTTAAGATAAATGAACAGTGGAACCCAGCACCCAGGACCAGGAAAATACTGAGCACATATATTTTTACTCCCCTATTGAACAAAAGTGCCAAAAAAAAAAAAAGGAAAGGCGAAAAATGAACAAGCATTTACAAGCAGCCATGGGGCACCAGTAAAACCTGAAGGACAGTTATTTCAAGCAGGAGCATAGATGCTACTGGAAGGTCCATGGGGTTAGGGGGAGCCAGCTTCTGAGAATATAAGCAGCTCTGAAGGGGGAAAAGATAAATTAAATAAATGGTTTCTCTAATACTCGGCCATCTGGAGATTTGATAAAAGTATTGGGTTTCTCAAGGCGATCCACGAGTGCTCCCTGGGCGCCACCGCTGATGGCTTCAATATGACTCGCATGTGGAACCAGCATTACAAATGGGAAACAGCAGCTCGAGAGCTTGTTCCCTAATGGGGGCCTTTCATCACCCAGTTACCCTTAAGCGTCTCCCTTCCTATTGTAATTGGCCCTAAATGAAAAGCATTAGTCTCGTCAATAAAAACTAATGGTTCTACTTACTAAAGAAGAAGGGGGTGGGGACAAGAAGAGAAGTTTCTTTAAAAAGCAGGAAGGGACTGGCGTCACCTCCCTTCCGGAACTTCTGGGGTTTGATATTGGGGTGCCGAGGGCCACACTGGGGAAAGTGCCGCTGCCAGGAGGCAGCAGATAGGGTCTGCATTCTGGCTCTGCTGTGTCTGGCTGTGCGACACTCAGTGGTAGCTGTCCCTTTCTGGGCCTCCCTTGATCCTTGTCAGAACGGCTGTAATGAGGCCACGCTGGCCTGTTCACAGTAGGGCTGATGTCCAGGATAAAGGGGAAGCAGGACGTGAAAGGACTTTGCAGACTGTCAAGGGCTCGAGCCTGGGACCAGTCCTGGTGATTTTATCCTTCCTGGAGATGGGAGAAGCCCCCCAGGCGTTTTAAACTGTCTCCTGCTGGGATCCAAAGGGAAGCCCGTTCAGGGTCCCTGTGCTTCAGCAGCCTGTGGCTGCTCAGCCACAAGGAAGGGCTGTTTGGAACTGGGCTGAGAAGGCATTCTCCACTGGGGTGGCTTGCGGGAAAGCTATTTATTTGTTTGCTTAAGACTTTTCAGAAACGGTCTAATCCGCTCTTGGCCAGTGGCCATCTCCGGCCGTGGGCCCCGGTACACATGAGTGGGAAAGGTGAGTCCTCCGGTAAGCACAATTCTAAGGGCCGAGAGATGTGATGTTCAGGAACACTGGCATCTGAAACCCTCGCTTCAGACTTGTGAGGAGAACGGTGCAAGCTGTGGGAAAGAGCAGCCCGGGTGGAGAGGTAGGAAACTGCTTTACGAAGTTGCTGTGGCCAAACCCCCGGCCAGGAGCTGAGCAGCCGTCTGGGCCTGTGGTCCTGCCCCAGCCCTGCAGGTGCGGCCGGCCATCCCCATTTCACAGGTGAGGGAGCTGAAGCCATCCGGTCAAGGGAGCTGGGTAGAGGCGTACAGCAGCAAAGCAGGCGGCGGATTCAGGCTGGGTACACAGGAGGTGCTCCGTCCTTCCAAGTGGCTTCCTCGGGACACCAGGTAATGGGAAGGAGCCCCAGCTGGGCTGTGGAGCAGATGCTGTAGGTGTCACACCGATGTCCCTCGTCCTCACATGCCAGAGCACACACTGCTCATGTCCCAGCAAAAGGCTGGAGACTCACTCCTACTGGACCAGCTTGGGCATCCACTTAAACGGCTCACACGAGCCAGTTGCTGTCGGGACAAAGCGGTGCACTGACTGGCTAACACCTGAGTCCTGTGCTCCTCCCGGGCCAGTGAATGGTGGATTCCAGGGGCTCACCCGGCCAGGTACTGTGTCAGGGTAAAATGATGCATTGAGTGGCGTAGGCCTGGGTCATGTGATCCTCCTCAGGGCCTGGGAATGGTGGATTCTACTGGAAATCAATGCTTTCGTCCAAAAAGCAGAAATGATTGCTGAGAAGTCTTCCAGAAACTTCTAAAAAAAATTGGGGGTGGGGGGCTTCTAGAAACAGCACATCCCCATGGGAATGACTGAAATTAAAGACTGACGACACCAAACATTGACAAGGATATGGAGCAATAGGAACTCTTGTGTGCTGCTGACAGAAACCTAAAATGGTACAACTACTCCATCCGCAAAACATGATAAAGCAAAGTAGGCCTGTAGTTAGGAAAATGCTTGGCATTGTCTACTAAAGCTAAATGTACGCGACCCAGCAATCCAACTTCTGGGCATATTCCCAGCAGAAATCAGTGCTCACGTCCCCCCAGGACACATGTCCAAGGATGCACATGGCAGCTTCATGTCTAACAGCCCCGAAGTGGAGATGCCCGAAATACCCATCACGGTAGAATGGACAAATCCATCACATTGTGGGCTGTGCACACGAGAACGCGCACGCGGCAGCGAGTCGGGCAGACTGCGGCTGCGCACCAGCTCAGGTGAGCCTCCCGCGCAGCGAGGCGGGCAGACTGCGGCTGCGCACCAGCTCAGGTGAGCCTCCCATGCAGCGAGTCGGGCGGACTGCGGCTGCGCACCAGCTCAGGTGAGCCTCGATGGTAACATAGCAGTGGAGAAGACAGAGAGTATTTACTGTGACTCTATTTACACAAAGGTTGAAGGATAGGCTAAACTATTATAATATATAGGGGAAAAGCCCAAGTAGTGGATACCTTTTCAGTGGTACTGACTAGAAGGGAAGCCTAGCAAGAGGTACACGTTAGAGTACATGTTAGATCTTTATTGGTGTATTTACCCGGATGCATACACAGGTAAAAATTCACACAGCTGGGCTGTACACTTAACATTTTTGTACTTAATAAATGCATGTTATACCTCAATTTATTTTTTTATTTTATTTTTTTTATTTTATTTTATTTATTTATTTTTTTTTTGAGACAGAGGCTCACTCTGTTGCCCAGGCTAGAGTGAGTGCCGTGGCCTCAGCCTAGCTCACAGCAACCTCAAACTCCTGGGCTCAAGCAATCCTCCTGTCTCAGCCTCCCAAGTAGCTGGGACTACAGGCATGCACCACCAGGCCCGGCTAATTTTTTCTATATATATTTTTTTTTTTTTTTTAGCTGTCCATATAATTTCTTTCTATTTTTAGTAGAGATGGGGTCTCGCTTTTGCTCAGGCTGGTCTCGAACTCCTGAGCTCAAACGATCTGCCCACCTCGGCCTCCCAGAGTGCTAGGATTACAGGCGTGAGCCACCGCGCCCGGCCACCTCAATTTAAAATATTTTTAAATTCAACTATTTTTAGTGCCCCCTCCCCCCGCCAGAGCATCATATGTATTTCTGTGTATTGTCTTTTCTCTGGCTTTATTTTATCATTCCACTCTTATTTTCCCTTTTCCCTGATTTCTTAATCTTTTTATTTCTATCTCACCATATACCGTCTCTGTAAACTATCTCACACCCCTTGCAATGAGAGAAGTTAAGAATTTAAGGGAAAAAAGCTTGAACAGGAGTCTGCTTTTTTAACATAATATAAGTGATTCTCCTTTTATTGCCTTAGCTTCATTGCTTTTAGTCCTAAATCAAGATTTTTATCTATCTGCCAATTTGCAAATGGACCAATTTCTACCAATTGGCCTTAACATATACAAATCAGTCTCATAAATAAAAACAAAAGCTTTGCAGCCGACGCTGCTTGGTTTTGCGTCCGCAGGCCCTGCCTCACCGTGCTGTTCTGGCTGTAAAACAAGAAAGCTATCCTTTTCCTGCCCACAGCACGAGTCTTCATCTTTCCCTGGTTAAGTCCCAGGTGCTGACTGTCAAAAGCGGCCTCCGATTCAGTCTGCTGAGATTTCAGAGTAACTGGCTCGAGGCTGCAAGCAGAGACGCCTTCGGCAGACCCCACTGTAAATTCATGTTTCACCCTGGCCTGAGAATGCCAGAGCTGGAACCGCCCACCCCGCTAAGCCGGAGAGGGAGCCCCGTCCTCTAGGGCCGTGTGGACCCGCCACAGTGCAGGGGTAGGTGCAACTTCCAGCTCTGCAGGACCAGGGCACAGTGGATGCCGCCAAGGAGGGGTCTGGGCAGCCTCAGTCCGTCCCAGCTCCACTCCTGCCACACCAGGCGGCAGGGACGGCTTGGTGGCTCCGCGATCACCTGTGCGTCTTGCCCAAGCGGGTGAGCATGGGGTTGCATGGTTCTCCTGGGCACATGGCAGGGACTCAGCCAATGCTTGTCGAATGACTGAATGATAACACAGACCCCGTGGACCGTCGGATGTGGGAGGCGCAGGGGGATCGAACACGCAGCGGGTTGGTGGCTTGGGTGACTCCTCAGATGGTGGTGCCGTTCTCCAAGAGGAAGCTCCTAGGCAGGAGCAGGAGGGTGGGAGTCGGTTGTGGCAAATCTCGTGCTCCTGCCCGCAAAGCAGCACTGGCAGAGGGCGCGCCTGGGTCTCTGTGGTGCACTCGGAGCAGTCCTCATTTTTCCCTAAATAGGATGCTCCTCATGAGAATAAGGCACCTGTTGTTTCCAAGGGCAGGGTGCCAGCCTTGACCGCAGAAGAAATCATCTTTTCGTGGGGTCACCAAGGACAGACAGAGCAGTCCTGGAGAGAACGGTGGCAGAAGCAGGGGCCTCAGGCCTGCGGGGCTGGAGGGGAAGTGGAGGAGGAAGCTCAGAGTCCACTGGTACAGTTCATCACCCACTGAGCCCGGGAGGCTGAGCAGGAAGGAGCGCCAGTGCCCACCCAGGCCAAGGCCGATGCACATCTCCTAGCTGCAGCGATTGGGGCGGCCCGAGGCTGAGACCTGCGCTGTGCCATGAATCCCTGTTTGCAGAAAGAGGGGTGGAGTTTCGCACTAGGAGAGGAGCAGAGGGAACTGGCTCCCGGGCCAGGACAGCGCCATGAGGCAGCGGTGGGGTGGGGGTGCCCGTTCGGGAAGGCCCAAGTCCTGAGCAACACGAGGAAAACCCAAGTGAGAGCAGATACTGAGTGTCGGCCCTGTTGGGTTGTAATCCTCTGTGACGTGACCCTGGCCACAGCCAGAGCTCTGCACAAACCTAGGTGCACTGGGGGAGGCTCCTGGGGTCGGGAGGAGAAGTGGGTTCTACGACTGTCACAGAGGAGAGGGCCTGGCCCTGTGAGTGGACAGGGGGCAGGAGCTACAGAGTGGCCAGCAGCAGCTAGGAGCCACTCTAGAGATGGACGCTTCCAGAAAGGGCTGCGTGACTTGCAGCACCCTCAGCGTTTCCCATGTGCCAGATGGGCACCCCACACTCTGCTTATCCAAGCTCTTAATTCTCACAGTGACTCTACGAAGGACATTCTGTTATTACTGACAGCATCCCCCCTGCTCATGAGGTGCCAAGAGGTAAGAATCAACTGCCCAAAGTCTCACAGCTAGGAAATTACAGGGTCAGGATTGGACCTCAGGGTGGGCAGCAACCCGGACCCTGGCCCCCGTCACCTCTGTGGCAAGCCGTGCGCCCAGGCCCAGCGTGCACCGCTGCCCCAGGGATTGAGGGGAAGGATCCTGTGACCCCAGCCCCTTCCCCTGCCAGCTCAGAGCCCTTCACTGTGATTCTGACCTCCGCTAATTGAGGAATTCACGTGCCCATGGATTTTGTGATCTACTCAGCCAGTCACCAGAAGGACAAAAATTCCGTTGTGATGTCCTAAAATCTATATATTGTAACTATGAAAAATAAGAACTCTTCGAGTGAGTTCAGTGCTTTGCAATTTACAGACTTTGCACCCCCTGAATGCAGTCTGCTCCCCAGCACTGGGGCACAGATGTCAGTTCCTTTCAGATACGAGGAAGCCGAGCTCAGGGAGATTCAGTGACCTGCCCAGGACTGCACAGAGTGTGCGTTTCAGGCTGCCAGCTCACCAACATCTAACTCAAAGCCTAGGCAAGCATTAGCTCGTGAGATCAAGATTTTCTTATTTGGAGAAAAAATTACTTTAAAAGAATTTTTTAATGATGGGTAGGAAGCAGCTTTGTGATTTTAGTATGAGGAACCTACCCCAAACTGTAAGGTATTTCCTTTCCAAAACAGACTCGTAAGTGGTTTTGCGATGTCTGTATGATTCTCTGTGATGAGATGCACTGTGTGTGCCACTCAGGGGGCCTGCGGCACTGAGGGGCGACGGATAAAGTCCTTTCTCTGCCGCCAAGACGGGCCCTCTGAGAGAGGTCTAGGATTTGCTCCAAGTTACCACAAAGAAAGAGGAAACTTTCCCACCATCTTGTAATTGCAGATTGCTGGGTAACTGAGCCATGAAAAATGATCATACCATGTTCCTCCGCTGGCCTCAGAGAAGAAACCCTGAAAGCAAATTGTTGTGGTAGAGAAAATACTGTCTGCATGCCAAGGAGTTCTTGGGGGAGCAGGGACACTCCTGTGCGTCCTAAGAAAGCATCCACAGAATTCGTCCATTTCCAGGGGAGCCTCAGTGTAGGGCATAATCTCCTTTTCCAGGTTCTGATGCTTGCAGGATTTGTGACCATGGATATGTTGCCACAGTTCTCTGTGCCTCAGTTTACCCACATAAGATAGAAGCATTAAGACTCACCTCCTGGCATGGTTTGAGGATATGTAGCCGTAATAGAGGCATCTAACCCCGTCATGACGCATGGCAGGCACTTTGATAAAAATGTCACTTTCCAGATCTCCCAAAGCACACACCCCTGCCCCACAGCCCAGGGAACAGCCTAGCCTCCAGGAGAAGTAAGTGCTCCCAGAGTGTAAACGTGGGAGCTTGTTTAGAGATGTAAAACAAAACTCTGTTTCACCGTTCCGGCCTCAAACCTAAACTGCCTCCTGGGGAAAGCCAGAAGGAAAACAGTAAGAATCTGCAGCTCAAACTCTGTCACCTACAGCACGAGGGACACCAGCAAAGCTGCTGCTATTTCTGTGCATGCTGCCAGTGAGGGGAGCAAGTCGTCATCATTAATTCATAAGAGGCGACCTGTATGCTCTGTTTCACCAACTCTGGGCACAGTGGACACCCCTGTGCTTTTCTGGGGAATCCCTGGAGGATTTTTGTGCCCAACTAGCAGAAGCTCGTATCCCCTTCTTGAGGCCTCCTTTCTGCACACCTGAACCAACCTGCAGCAGTCTCATGGTTGTCTGAGATCCTCGGAGGCTTGCTCAGTCTAGAAGGGGCCATTCTTGCCTCTGAGGTCCGCTTGGAGAAGGGAGTCTGATCTGTCCACTGCTGTCATTGCCCCTCATGGCCTCAGGGTGTCACTGATGAAGATGGGCTCAGCACAGTTTGGCTCACCACCCTTGCCCCTGCTGCTGGCAGGCACCTGCTTATTGGGGCTACCGTGGCACCCCAATCTAGGCACCAACAATACAAGTCTTGCAGTTCACATTCCCGTGTTCCCTCGCTGAGCCACTGCTCCCTCAAACAGAACCACTTGCAAGGGTGACTGGGTCCAGAAAATTCTCAGAATAGGTCTCAACTTCTGCCCAAACCAGCCCCTTCCCTGAGAACACTCTGTAATGGTCAATTTTATGAGTCAGCTTGGCTGAGCCGTGGTGCCCAGATATTTGGTCAACCATTCTGGGAAGTTTCCATGAGGGTGCTTCTAGACGAGACCGATGTCTGAATTGGTGGACTGTGAGTCAAGCAGATTACCTCCAGAAAACGAGTGGGCCTCGTCCACTCCGTTAAAGGCCTGCATAGAACAAAACGCTGACCTCCCCGCCAAGCAGCAGGGACTCGTGCCAGCAGAAGCCCTTCAGACTCAGACTGCAACGTGGGCTCTTTCCTGCGTCTCCCGACTCCCAGCCCACCTGCAGGTTTTGAACTTGCCAGCCTCCATCATTGGGTGAGCCAATTCTTTAAAATAAATCACACACACACACACACACACTTCCTATTGGTTATATTTCTCCAGAGAACCCTGACTGATACACCCCCATCCTTGCACTGAGACCTTGCTCCAACTGTCCTGCTGCCAGACAAGCTGTCCTTTAGGACACTGATGCCTCTCCTGCTTGCAGACCTCAAGCAGGTGGCCTCAGTCTTTCCTGACAGTGGAATCTCAGAGAACGGACTCGATCTGGGTCGCTGGGCTTTGTATGCAAAGTGGCAACTTCCTCTCCATTGCCTGAAAAATGAGGCCCGTGTGCCTCATGCTTTAGGGACAAACTAAGAGACCCCTTAAGGGATTCTCTCCTGGACAAAGAGGGAGGATCTTCTCCAAGATGAATCCCACCGTTTCCTAAGGGCTGGAATCCCAGACCAGCTTTTAGAAACCTGAACAATCACAGACCACTGCACCAGTTATGGACCTACTAAATGCACCTTGCTTACATTTTCTCACCTGATTGAATTCTCTGTTCACCCTGGAAGGTGGGTGTTTTACATTCGCAATGAGAGCACTGAGCTGAATCCCTTCTCCATGGTCAGCTGGTCAGTGGCAAAGCTAATACTCCCCTTATAATTCATAAAAATGGTTTAATAAAGGTGTTATTGTTAATAGAAAAGCAAAATTGGGTTTGTGCCTTAATCCTTAGCTCATTTTAGCTATCTTGGGGCCAGACTACATTCCAAACTTTTAAAACCGTTTTGGATTGATCAGCCAAGAACAAAACAGCTTCTAGGGAGTATGCTTAGCAAAGTATGCTTAGCCAAGCTATTAACTTCCAGCAGAAGTCGACTATGATACTGAAATGAAAGTTTGATCATATCTATTATTTATCATATTGTTCCCCCATCATCTCTTTATGACAAATGGATGGAGGCCCACGAATTCTAATTGCCATGCTTCATCCAGATGGGAAAAAGTAATAGCTTTTTCTGTTCTGCCTCTCTTGTATTCGAATAAAGTTTATGGCGAAGTCAGAGTTTATTCCATCTGGTTGTTATGGGAAAGCAGAAAGTTCTGACTGTGTCCTGAATCTTTGGGATCAGTCTGCCGTGAGCCAGATATAGGACACTGGGAAGGTCCCTCATCTTTCTAGGTCTCAGTGAAAACAAGAGGCAGAACTAGACAGCTCTAAAGTCCCTTCCAAGTCTGGCAGTCTGTCAGCTGCTGGCTCTGCAAATGCCCCTGGGGGTTCCGTGAGGGGGAAAGGCTGCTCTGGAGAGACGGAAGCCCCGACACAGTCCACTGTCGGCAACACCTTCACAGTCAGCATTTACAAGGCCCAGATGCCACCCCTGGCTCTAACACCATTGGCTGGGAAATCCTGGACAACTCACTTCATATCTTGGCATTTCCTTATCTGCATTTTCCACATTGGTAAGGTAGAGGGGATAACACTGGACCAAAGCCTACCATAAAAAAATATGAAATAGCTTATTCTGAAAAGTTATAAAGCTGCAAGGCAGAGTGCTTCACCAAGAGAATCACTTGGAAACAAGGTTGGCTGAGCCCCCTCCTCCAAGTCCTTGACAACTGTGGAGTTTCTGTGCAAACACTGCCTTCCCCACACATGGACTGCAGACTGCTGGGGTGGGTCCTCTGCCGAGGGTCCTCAGCCACCCAAGGACTGCACAGTCTGTGTATCACCGATCCAAGAGGAGGGTCGCTTGATTAGCCAGAGAAGGACAGAATCGCCACTGGACAATTGTGCAAGGTCTCAAGCCTCTACGCTGGCGGCTGCTCCCCTTGCTTGCATCTGACACACATCTCGTGAAACCCCGGTGTCCATACTCCAGGATCATGGAGACTCGGGAAGGGCTAAAACTGGCAGATTCTTAAGATCCATTTTCCAGAGCAGTATGTATCCTTCAAAATGCCCACATCTTATAAGCTCCCAGAGAAAAGGAATGAAGGGAACAGGGAGAGCCAATACAGCCAGTTGGACAACACGGCCCTGGTCTTCCAAATAGCAGTCTCTGTGACAGAAGAGGGAGAAACCCAGCACAACACATGTGCCCAATTGTCCACAGCAGGGTCTTCTCTGAGTCCTGGAGGATGGACCTTGTTTGAAGGGCAGAAGGCTCATCTGTAAAACTGGGACAAAGAGTTGGGACACTCATCTAAAAGTGCATCTCTTTCCCTCCCTGTCTTCCCAGATATGGCCAAGGCAAACACTAGCTGGCTGTGGGCTACAGGGTCCTGCGGAAAAGTCTGTACTAGACTTGGATGTTTGTATAAACAGATTTGCAAAAATGAGGACTATTAGTCTGCACAAATGGCTGTCTCTACTGTTCTGTATACTGACTACCAATGAGAATTTTCATGTTAGAGCCCTTAGATTCTGCACAGATTAAAAGGAGGCAATGAAAGCCAAGTTATAGCAAAGACCCCAGGGGCTGACTCCCAAACATGATTTCCAGTTTCTGGCTTGAAAAACTGGGTAGACAGTGGTGTCACATGTAGGATACGGAGCCCTGGAGAAGGGGCAGTGGGCCAGGGATCGAGGGAGGAAGATATGAGTTCAGTTTGGGACTTTTTAAGTCTAACCATTCAGGCCCAATACCTAACAGACAATCAATCATTCAATGTTTCCTAAGCACGAGGTAGCAGTTGTAGACATGGAAGATTCCTTGACAATGCAATACCAGATGATATACTGGCAACCCAAGCCCCAGAATTTATATCACCCCCAGGTAGTAGGAAAACGAAAATCCAGAATTTGGGCCAGAAGTACTGGTCCCAAAGAAGCTATGTTTTAAAGCAGGAGTGACTACCTTAAATTGGCAAAAACACATTTACCCCCAACAAAGGAATAGGGACAGTCGTAAGACAATCTGAGTTCAGTGGGAAAAACATCTTATTGAACATATCACTCCAAGAGAAAGAAGAAAAGGGAAAGGAGGGAGAAAGCCTGGTGGGCTGAGACATTCACTCAAATATTGCCATGAAAATGCAAAAAAATCCCCTGCTTTCTCACGCCACAAAGGAATAAACTGAGAACATATGGAGGCGAAAGCACTTTGCAAATTCAAGAGTGCACCCTTCAATTGTAAAATATTATAATTTTTTAAAAAATAAATGTTTTATTTTGTAGTATAAGCTTGTAGACTTTCATATAAAGTGATTTAGCTATAAGATCATTGGCAGTGATCTCCAATTTTTAAAAATCTGGTTATCATTTAGTAAAACAAATTTGCACCATTAATCTATGTTGATTAATTTCTTTATAAATTCAATACATGTCCTACTATTATTGGCTTATATTCCAAGGCGCGATAAGCAACTTAGAGTAAAACTGAAAGCAAAACTTTGGATACAGTAAAAAGATCAGTGGTTGCCAGGGGTTGGGGACGGGGAGGGGGTGGGAGACATGATCAGGTGTCGCCCGGGGGATTTTTGGGGCAGTGAGACTATCCTGTGCGGTGCTATAATGGGGCATGCGTGCCATTATGCATTTGTCCAAACCTATGGAATGTACAACACAAAGAATAAGCCCTAATGTAAACTATGGCCTTTAAGTTAGAATACAGTAACAACATTGGCTCTCCTTAATTGTAACACATGTATACAGTAGTGCAGGATGTTAATAACAGGGGAAACTTTTAGGGTGGGAAGGGGGTGGTACGTGGGAGCTCTCTGTACTTTCTATTCAATTTTTCTAAAGACCTAAAACTGCTCTTAAAAACCAGCTTATTACTTTGAAAACTGTTTTGCTGACAAGTAATTTTGTTCAAGAACTTCACATTGTTTTAAAACATTTCCAGGCCCCTTAAAACTCTTTTTTTAGTAACCCCAGTTAAATGAATTTGACCATCTGGGTTCATCTTAAGGCAAAGCAGGCTGGTCTAATCCTTGTGAAAATCTATAGGCCAACTCCATTTTGACATTGTGAAAATCCGTTTCTTAGGATCCTTTCTATCCCAAAGTGAATTTGATATGCTTTCCTTCCATCGACGCGGGGAGTTATTCTAAGGGGTGGTCTCCCGGATCTTCTTGTTATTTCTGGAGTTTGAAATAAGCTCCATGTTGTTATGGAGCAGAGAAAGGTACATGAAAAGCCTAAAGGGCTTCACTTCATGTTCCAGAATTCACATATTTCAAAATCAATTATTCAGCTTTTGGTGGAGTCTTCAAAACATGTCCTCTAAGTCGTCACAGAGGCCCCTGCAGGGCGGGGCCAGGAATGCCCTTTGCTGTCCCGTGACAGCCACGTGCACCTTCACGGCTGGCGCGTCTGCCCGGGGCTGCATCAGCATTTTCTTGACGTGAGCTGTGCTCTGTCCTCTCCCTTTTTTCTCTTTTAATCGTCCCACAAACACTGTGAGCGAATACTAACCACAACCCTGCCACACCACGCCCTCCCCTGCCCCGTCCTGTCCACGGGGACCTCACAGGCACAGATATATCCAGACAACAGCAGTGACACGAGCCCGCAGGTCTCCGGGACTGTTCTTAGTACTTCCATGTATTATGTCACTTACTTGCCAAACAATCTCAAGAGGCGAATATTACGATTACCCCATTTGCTGGATGAGGAAAATGAGGCCAGAGATGCTAAGTAGCTCTTAGCTTTCAACATAAGCAGCAAGTATTCGTGGCGTGCCTGCTGTAAGCTTTGCACTGTGCTGGTAGAGGGGACAGGGCTCGGGCTTGGGGACAGGCAGACCTAGGCTCCAATCTTGGACCTTGGCCAGGGATGTGAACAGTGCCCATTGACTAGCTGCCTCCTACTCAATCATTAACGCACTTTCACTGAGAGCGGACTATGCGCGGAGCTTTCTAAAGGGTTGGGATGTGTCGGTCTGTGTTTACATTCTTGTGGAATGAAACAGAGAACACCCAGCAAACAATGTAAAGAAGTAAGTCCCGCATGACATCAGAGGTGTTGAGTGCTCCGAGCACGTGACCTGGTCAGGTGCACAGGGCCCCCTGCGCAGAAGGGCTCCCAGCTTGGTTTAATGCTTCCATCTTGAAATCTGAAATAATTTTTGAACAGGGGACTCCACGTTTTTGTTCTGTCCTGGGCCCTGCCCACTGTGGAACCTGTCCTGGCTCCAGGAGCTGAGAGAAATGACAGTGGTGTGAGCCCTGGGTGGGGCGCGGGGGACCGCTTGCAGCCAGGGCTGGCGGAGGCTCCCAGGGAAGGCTGCAGGGGGCCGCACTCACTCCCAGGCTGCTGCGACAAAGTGCCACAAACTTGGTGCCCTAAAACAGCAGAAATTCATTTTCTCACCATTCTGGAGGCCGGAAGTACAAACTCAAGACAGTAACAAGGTTGCGTCCTTCTGGAGGCTCTGTGGAAAATCTGTCCCCAGTGTCTCTCCCAGCTCTGGTGGCTGCCGTGGATCCTTGGTGTTCCTGTGCTCCCCAGTCTCTGCCTCCTTCCGCACATGCCGCCCTCCCTGTGTGTCTCTGTGTCCCTGTGCCTTCCCATGGCCTTCCAAGGACAGCACCCGACCTCGTTACTCCTGCAAAGACCCCGTTTCCAAGTGAAGTCACACTCACAGGCACTAGGGGTGAATACATCAACAGATCCTTTCAGGTGACACAATCCAGCTTACAACAGGGGGCGAGCCCGCGGCTGCCCAGGGAAGGGTGCTGGGGGCAGAGGGCACAGGCGGTGTGCAGCCCTGAGTGAGCGGCCACCGGGAGTGCATTTGAGGAGCGGAGTCCAGTGTGGCCGGAGCAGAGCGAGAGAGGGGAGCGGACGGGCAGGGGAGGCCGGGGCAGTGAGCTCAGACACGATCCCACTGAGAGGCAGCTGCTGTGATCCCCGGGCCACGGTGAGGAACGGGCTGAGGCCAGCTGAAGCAGCAGACACACTCTGTCGTGCACCCCGACGGGCCCGCGCTGGAGAGAGGGCTGCCGCCAGTCCACTCACCGAGGGGAGCTCAGGCCCCCAAACTGGAACCTCTGACCCAGGCTCTCCCTGTCCCTCACGGACCTGTGCGGGGCCTTCAGACCTGCTGGACCCTCACGCTTGTCAGGCGACAAGACCACACCAAGCCCCGCTGCTGCGGCCGTGCCCGAGGAGGGGAAGGAGAGAGGTGGACAGCTCTCCCGCAGCGAGCACGAGCCCGGCCGGGGTCACACTCTCCTCCAGCTCACACTCGACGGGGGCTCAGTGCGCAGACACAGCCAGGGTGGCGCTGGGTTCGGGTTCCCCTGGGTGGAGGCGCGCGTGGGCGATGGCTGAGGCAGCGGCTGAGGGAGGGGAGCAAGACGGAGGGGAGGAAGCCCACAGAGCGCACTGACGCGGGGCCACCGCTGTGCCCCCGGGCTCAGTCCTCCCGGGGACCCTCTGGGGAATAAGGCAGAACCTGCCAGGGACTTCGCAACAAGCCGAGAGGAAGCGAGGTGTTTACCCACTGGCTCCCGTCTTTCCCTAGAGGGCACCGCGCCCCGGGCACTGCCCGGCTGTCCTGCAAGTGGACAGGCAGGTGCTCGGGCAGAGAAATGGAGGCTTCTGGAATTGCCCACCACGGCCACAGGTGAGTTCACAGGAGCCCAGAGGTGGCACTAGTCATCGATGCCTGGCTGTTGGGCTTTGTGGAACGTGTGCTGAGTGAGGACAGACAGGGGCTGTCCCCCCAGCTATCCTTAGCCTGCCCACAGTCCCCACCTGGCACCCAGCTGGCATGAGCTGTCAGCTAGACCTGCTGCTCTCTGGACACACACTGGAAACCCATCCCCGAGTGCCAAATAATTAATGAGTCATTTGAGCCAACTGGTCGTACTTCCTGAATGCCTTACCTGTGTCAGGCACAGAAACACAGAGTGGGAGACCAGCGTGACGAGACCGCCGTGGGTAAGCACTGAGGCGGACCAGGGATGGGGGGACCCCCTGCCCACTAACGGTGCGCGAGACACGGGGGCGGGGCGGGGGAGCTGGGGAAAATTCCCAAAAAGAAAAAAGTCAAGCTGAACCCTGAAGGACGAACTGAGGTTCACCAGGAAGAGACACTAGAAAAAGGGACACGCGGTGGAGGAAACAGACACAAAGTCGTGGGGGCCTAAGGGTCCAATGACCCAGCCACGCTGCTCCGTCATCCCGCGTTAGTCACTCGTGGGAATATGTGCTTTTGTCTCCTAGTCTGGAATTCCACATGGCTAGGGCCACGGCTGTCTTGTCCCTCTGTCCCAGCACCAGAACACAAGGCCAGGGACACAATAAAAACTCCGTGCAGAGAGCCCAGGGCTGGGATGGATCTGGAAGAGGAATGGAGTGTCTGGCAGAGGTCAGTACCTTTCTGGGGCTGTAGACAGAGGATGCCTTTCCCACGCCCGAGGCGTTCCTGCACGCACGCTGGCCTGGCCTGGGGAGCGAATGCCGCCCGCACCCGCCCCCAGGGGTGGACAAACTGCCCCATGTCACGACGCCTCATTTGCTCATCTCAAATAGGGACGAAGATGGCAGAGCTCACCTGCCGGAGTGGACGCAGGGTCGCGTGTGGGGAAGCGCTCAGCACAGCTCCCAGCAGACTCTTCGTCCCGTGAACCGACAAGCAAAATAAGCCAGTCTGGAGCGAGACGAGGAAGCCAGTCTGCCGAGAGAAGCCATGGGCAGAGAGTGTGACCAGGGTTCTTACCTGAATGTTGTGGGTTCTTCAATAGCCTGCTGAAGCCTAGAGATTCTGTTCAGGAAAAAAAAAAAGTTAACATATAAAATAAAATCAAAAGGATTGCCAAGGAAAGCAATTATACTAAGATACAATTACCAAAATATTTTGAAAACACACTTGTAAGTAGTACTACCCATGCTGCTCTATCAACACACCAAAAGGCACTATCCGGCATCAGATGGAAGACCCTGGTTTTGGGTAGTGATCGGCACAAACAGCAATGACCACGTGATGTGAAGTAGCTGTGATTTCTCTTTGTGACAAATTCACAGCTATTGCTAACGCTGCTGTGGTCTGTTGTCTACATTCACAAATAGACAAAATGCTAAGTTTCAAGCTGAGATTAATAAAACTAAAGATATAATTTTTTCATTCAAGCTCAAGGGCCTCCTGAATTCTAGGCACAACCCTTGGGCATCTGTAGCTTCTAGGTTGAAGACCCCTGCTGACCTTATTCTGAGATAAGATATTCTTCCTGCCCTGCCCTTCCCCCATCATGGGACACCCTCCTCTTCCCCCATCATAGACGCCCTCCCCTTCCCGCATCATCCCAAGTCCCCCTTTGGTGCCTGAGGGAACCTGCAGGGTCTCTGTTGGTGGCAGTCAGAAGAACCTGGTTAAAAAGCTCTGTCTACACCCTACCCCTTGAAGGGTTGCAGGCAATTGCTAAGCATCAGCTTGCATCCTCCCTCCATCTCCTGAGTGTCAGGAGGGCCTCCTCCTGTGTCAGCCTGTGAGAACCCAGGACACCAGGGGCCCAGTCTAGCATTCATGAAGTCCTCCTGTGGGCCAGGCAATTCTATCAGCCTATTCAAATCTCAAATTTTGGCTTTATTGCTTCTATTGCATGTTTATTTTCTATTTTAGTAATTTCTACTCTTACCTTTATTATTCCTTCCTTTTACATTATCTGTGCTTATTTTTCTATCCTTTGACTGCAGTGGTCTAAATGTTTGTGTCCTCCCCAAGGCCCATGTGTTGAAATCCTAACCCCCAAGGCGATGGTGTTTGGAGGTGGGGCCTTGGGTGGGTGATCAGATCATGAGGGTGGGGCCCCCAGGATGGGATTAGTGCCCTTATAAAAGAGGCCCCAGAGGGCTCATTCAGTCCTCCCGCCACAGGAGGACACAGTGCAAAGGCACTGCCTATGGACCAGAAAGCAGGGCTTCACCAGGCACTGAACCTGCTGGCTCCTTGAGCTTGGACTTCCCAGCCTCCAGAACTGTGAGAAAGAAATTTCTGCTGTTGATAAGCCATGCAGGCTGTGGTGTTTTGCAATAGCAGCCCACACAAAGACAGCAACTTTCTTAGCTGAACACTGTTGCAGGATGGGCTCTCTCCCAACAGACTCTAAGACCGAGGTTTGGGTCCAAGAAGTGCCTTTGGGATCAGTCCCTGTGAGGGAGAGCCACTGCACGACGGGCAGAGGAGGAAGCTGAGCCGCAAGGCAGCCCCAGAAAGGCTTCTGCCAAGCCCAAAGGGCCAAGCCCTGCTGCTGAGATGCGCTCTGGGACAAGGGGTGCTCTGTGTTTTCTTACATTCGGTATTTGTGCATTTCTTGTCCATTAGTCACCAGCCAAACTAACGCCAGGGTTGTTCCCCACTCCCCTGAGATCCAGCTCATTCTGAGCCACCTCCCTGGCTAACTCACACACCAGCCAAGACTTCCCTGCCCAAAGTCCAGGACGGACTCTGCCCCGAGGTCTGCTGGAATTACCCAAACTGGACAATGCCTTGCCTTTCCCGCGGAAAGTCCAGCAAAGGCTCTGGCCTGGACCTCGCCCTCGCTCCTCCTGCTCTGCCTCCGACCAAGCCTGGCGCCTGCCCCTGCGGCCCCGCGCACAGGGTGCCCGACTCTCAGGACACGTAAGGAGTGAAAGTCTGCAATGGCATGGCCTCCCTGTGCTGGCTCTTGGTCACCTCCATGAAGTACAGTCCCACCGGTATGACTGAGTCAGGAGGCCAAACCTTTGTGCCCCTCCACCTAGCTATCAGATGTGGGTCCTCCGGGAGAAGAGGCTGTGGCCTGGGCAAGGGGCTGTCATCGGCCCAGGGCAATTTCCCAAAGGAGACCCCCGAGAGGTGTCGGCTACCGACATCCAGCAACTGAGGGATGAAGGCTTCCGGCTAGAAGGGGCAAATCCGGACGGCGCCATGGCTGTTGCAGGCACTTGCATTTCCAACCTTTCTTCTTTTCCAATATGTGCACTTAAGTCTAAAAATCTCACTCAAAGTATACCTTTAACTGCATCTCACATTTTTTGATATTCATTTGCATTGCTTGGATTTTCTAAATTTTTTTTATTTAAAATTTTTTTTGACATTTCAAAGTATAATTGCTCAGTTTCCTAAATGTGTGACCTTTCCAGTTATCTTTTTTCAGAGCTTTTTGCAGCCATTACCATAAATTACTCTGCCGGAGACTCTATAATAGGTTTTTGTTCCAGATTAAATTAACCAGAATATTTCTCCCTGTGCGTTCTGGATAATCATTACTCTGTTGCTCCACAAAGGAGCAGGACTTGTGGAGTCCGAAGGTCACTGAGGCTAAACGCTAATGTTCCTCTCTTCCCTCTGCAGAGCAGACCTAGGAAAATCCTCCAATAGTTCAAGGCCCCAGATGCCCTCTCGGTAAAATAGGGAAGGAAGCCTTGTGCCCCAGAGCAAGGATATCAATACATAATCTCTCAAGTGCCATTTCCACTTCAAGTCTGTGACTTCCTAGCAAGGAGGGCTATTGCCGAGTGAACACTTCCCGTGTGCCAGGCACCACCACCTGCCTTGTGTGCATAAAAGCAATCCTCGCAATAACACTATGGGGAAAATATTCTCATTAGCCCCCAACTTACAGACCGGGAATTGGCAGCACAGAGAGGGTGAGTAGCTTGCCCCAGGCTTGCAGACAAGAACTAGCAAAGCTGAGATTTGAACCTAAGAAATCTATCCTTAGAATCCACATCTTTGGCTACTACATCTGATTCCCTCCAGGCAAGCCAAAGATGTTGCAATTTATATTCAGAATTTTTATTTCTGGGGAAATTTGTATGGTGGCTCAAAAATATTATTTTCTTTTTCATCCTGTTTCCCATGAAGTTTGCTCCAAAGCAGTATTCCCTTCAGGCTCATTTAATCTGGCATCAAGGATTTTATTGGCCAAACATCCGTTTTATCAACATTTCATATTAGGAAAGTTCAGTTTAATTGCACTGGTTACATTTTCTCACAAAATCATTTTCACGGCAAAAGAACAAAAAAAATGCAGCTTAGCAGAACCACTGTGTTTGAAATCCGAAGGAGATAAAAGTCCCAGAGACAGTCTCTCTTATGAAGCGTTCTCCACCTTTCCCCCCGGAGTAGGGGCCACGGCAAGGCTCCCAGCAGGGTCCTTATCACAGTTCAGTTTAGAGTCTGGAGGGAACAGCAAGGGAGGTTCATTGACACTTCAGTCCTCGGAGTCCACGGAAACTGTGAAATCAGAAGCAAGTGGCTCAAGTTGCAGAATGCCAGAGCAGGCTAAGAATGCTCAGTTTAACCCTCATCAAGACATCGAGGCTCAGAGCAGCTGTGTCTTGTTCGACACCACCAATTAGCATCAGCTCCAAACTGGGTTGTCTGGGTTTTGCACAAGTAGTTTCCTCACCCCCTCAGTCCAAAGGAAAAGAAATCCAAAAATAAAATAAAGCAGGGTTTGAACTTGATTTTGTCTTCAACAAAGTGGTGGGACTAAATCTTAACAAGTTGCAGTTACCCCAAACCCATAAATAAAAGAATAAGGCGTTGGGGCAGCACATGCAGGAGAGGCCCGTGAACAGAGCAGTGCAGGAGTCTCCCCAGAGACATGGCAGAGCACCAGGAAAACTTCTAGAAGGCCCGAATTTCCAGAAAGGACAACTCACAATATTTAATGTAACCTTCAAATCTGCATTGGCAGATACATAAATGTTTCAAAAAGGCAGTGTGGCCATTCATTAGGAAGTTCTAGACGGCCTGTAATCCTAGCTCAAAGGAAATTAATGTTCTCTTAAACAATTCCAGGTTTCCTAGTCCAAGCCAGAGGTCTGCAGTGCTTGGAGAGATATTATTGGCTTATTAAAAATTATATGGAAAGAAGGCAGGAGGCCAAGTCTGATTGTCCTGGAAGATTGTGAGCAGTTCCCATCAGCCCTGGCACCAGAGCGGGGAAGGCCTTTCACACACTTCACAGGAGAAGCACTAGTGTGCACAGCAGATCGCTGTGAAGGAGAGGACGTGGGCTCGGCAGCAGCACGCGGGAGCGCCCAGGCCTCGGGTCTGGCAGTGCCGCTTCCCAGCAGGTGGCCTTGCGGAAGCCTTGTCACCCAGGCAAATCACCGGAGTCAATCAGTGGACACCGTGGTAGACAGAGCACTGAGACCCGGTCTAGAGCCCTTTGCTCCTTACCACGTGTTGTCCTTGGCCACGAACCCCATTGCAGCCAGCATTTCTTTACCTGGAAGGTGGGTATGATGATGTGAGCATCACAGAGCTGTCAGAAGTCAATAATTTCTGTGAATAAGGCATACAAAGCCTTGATCATTATTGATTACTATTACTATTGGCAGATTAGTAGTGTTATTGCCTAATCACCAACTTTGAACACACAAGAATATCCACATTCCAGGGCAAGAGGTGTGGTACATAGCCTGAGAGGGGTCAGAGTTTGAAAGTGTTGGAAACAGCAGAGTTTGGGTCTGATGAAGTAGGAAATATGGAGCCATTGAGGGCTTTTCACCAGCGGAATAGCACCGTGAATGGAGTACTTAAGAATGGTAGGTGACACAGGTCATGCCACCTGGGCCAGAGGACGAGAAAGACCAAAGCTGGTAGGTCAGTTCAGAGATGATTATGACAACGCAGGCAGAGAAGGGAGGGCATGGGCGGAAATCGCCAGACATCGAAGGAACCCGCTAAGGTAAAATACAGAGATACAAACAAATAAGGGGGAAAGCGACTTGGGGAAAACAGACCATGTAAGAAAGAGGAAAGATATTACATCCATGAAATAAGAAATGCCGCCATAGAAAAGGAATAATCAGGGAACACTGCCCCCACCCAAAAAAAAGTTGTCTTTGAATTTAAAACTATAATCACAGAAATGATGAAATTAAAGATTTGGGAGATAAATTTGAGAAAATATCCCAGAAACTAGAGGAAAATAGCAAACATAAGAAAATTAGATCTCTAAGAAGTTCAATATATGAATAATAAAAATTACCAAAGAGGAAACAAACCAAATGGGAGAGGAAATCTTCAAAGAAAGAAACTTCAGGAATAGTTTCCAGAACAGAAGGCATGAATTTCCAGACCAAAAGGTTCCATTTAGTGTCCAGAACAAGGACACAAGGAGACTCACTCTAAGGTGCGTCATCATAAAATTCTGGAACACTGGAGACAAAGAGAAGATTCTACAACTGTCCAGAGGAAAAGAATGTATCACAGGCCAAGAACCAGGATCAGGCATCTCCACCCTGTGGAGCAGTGGGGCGTTGCCTTTGTAGCTCGGAAGGAAAGTAACTTTGGACCTAGAATCCTACCCACAGGCAATTTAATATCAAGTGTCAGCCTAGAATATCTTCAGACATGCAAGGTCTTAAAAATTGTATCTGCCATCCGCTGTTTCCCAGAAAGCTACAACAGGATGTGCATTAAAAGAAAAAAAATACAAATAAAATAAAGGAAGAAACTGAGTAAGAGAAAGATGTGGCACGTAAGGAAACAGGCTCCCTGGCAGGGAGCGGCGGTGGCATCCCCAGGGCGGCGGCGAGGGGAGGGGCTCGAATGCAACTGCATAACCGAGGCTGGAGCAAGTCAGAAACCTCCGGGAGACGCTTCCTCTACAATGAAAATGTGTAGAATGTCTGACGCGTCTGAGCAGCATTTGCAGTCGTAACAACGTAAAGACAAACATTAAGCAAAACCAAAATCAGATGGAAGTGCTCTGGGAGGCTGGAGAGATGCAGTTTGATGGTGGGAGGGGATGAGGGTAAAAGAAAACTAAACCTTGATCTTTCATAGTGGGAATTCAAACAGAAAAATTAAGAAGTAGCAAACGTAAGCACATTATTTAATAATATGAAGGTTGGCTGGGCGTTGTGGCTCACGCCTGTAATCCTAGCACTCTGGGAGGCCGAGGCGGGTGGATTGTTTGAGCTCAGGAGTTCGAGACCAGCCTGAGTAAGAGTGAGACCCCCATCTCTACTAAAAATATAGAAAGAAATTAGCTGGACAACTAAAAATATATATATATACAAAATTAGCCGGGCATGGTGGCACATGCCTGTAGTCCCAGCTACTCGGGAGGCTGAGACAGGAGGATCGCTTGAGCCCAGGAGTTTGAGGTTGCTGTGAGCTTGGCTGATGCCACGGCACTCTAGCCTGGGCAACAGAGTGAGACTCTGTCTCAAATAATAACAATAATAATAATAATACTATGAAGGTCATCGCCAAAAGAACCAGTCCAAAGGGTCGAACGCTGTGAGCTGCGGGGCCAGGCCGGAAAGGAGGGAGAGCAGCCGGTTCCCGTAGCAAGCGCTGGAAGGTATCTGGCCTTTAAGTTGCGTACATGTAAAATGTTGATAAAAGTAACACTTAAAGAAGGAAAAGAATAAGGCTACATTTCACTAACTTGGAACGAACAAAAGAAATCTCATTCTCAGCTCAGATAAAAGCCCAGGAATAGAGACACAGCTTTTGGCCTCACAGCAAAGGGCCTCTGGCTCGGCATTGAACGTGGGCCTCCCGGCTGCAGCGTTGAGCCCCCCGTGATCAGGGCAAGTCCCGCGGATTGTCCGCGCCTCTGCTCCCTCCTTGGAGCCACACGGGGGGTCGGTGCCTGCGTGCTGTACCCAAGGTGCTCACATTACAAGGTCAGGATCCGCAGAGTCACATCAAGACGGAAGGGACCGACAGCTCTGTGCTCCACCGGCCCGGCAGGTGTGCGTTCCGGCCAGCAGTGGCACCTTTGAGCAGCAGGTGCTGAGTTCCAGGCTCCCCTCGCTGACAAGGCTTCTGCTGCCCGGGAAGGTCCTGCTGCGGCAGCGCCGCCTGGAGTTTCCCGAGCCCGTTCCCTGTCGGTCAGCAGAGCACCCCCAGGGTGTCTCCAGGAGCCCTTTCCACAGCGTGTCCAGGCCAGGGGGGTGCTCGGGTGGTCTCTGGCCGTGCGCCCTGTTACTTCTCTGCTTGACGTTCACCGCCCGCCCCCGACACCATGCCATAGCCGACCGTGCTAGAGGCATGTGGCTGTCAGTCCCAAGCATCCACAACGGTCTGCAGAGCAGACACCTGCGGGGGCCCGAAGCCCCTCACTGAGCAGCGTGTCCCTGACCCTGCGGTGCGGCGCACAGGAGTCTGGGCTGGGAAACAGAGACGCTCTCACTTTGAGGCAGTAAATACAGGCTGGAAAACTCTTTGTGACAACTCAAAACAGCACACCAACACCGCGCTTTGGATTATTTATGGAGAATCACAACGTCTTAAAAGCGGCAGAGAACGTAAGTGCTGTGATCTCTGGCCGGTCCTCTAAGAATTCATGCCAGACAGTCACACGGCCACTGCGGGAAGGAGGCTGTTGTGTGACACGTGTGCAGCCGGGAATCCGCTTTTAAACTGGGGCCCAGGAAGCGCTCAGCTTGTCATAAAGTGTGAACCCCGGTATTCCCTGGAAGAAAACAAACCTTGGCCCAGTGAAGGACGCCTCGTGTGCCCTGGGAGCAGCTGTGGCCTTCTGCGTGCGCGCAAGTGGCCACCATCCCAGAATCCTTCCCTCAGCCCGCGCCTTTCCCTTGTAAAATATCTTAGTACAATCCAATAAAATAAGTGAAAACTAAGAAAGCCTGAGTTTGACATTCAGGGGATGTAATGCAAGCGTAGCCAGTTGGACGACTTTCCTGGGAGTCAGAAGAATAACAGTTTTGCTCTTTGTTTTCTTTGTGAAACGCAAAATGAACACGCTGTGCGGGGAGGGCCGCGCCGACGTGTGCTCAGGGTATGGGTGGACTGCGAGGCCTGCCTTGCCTTGGGCTCCCTGCGTCTCCCGAGAAAACGCTCAAGACCAGATCTGCCGCCACGTGACTGTGTGAGAATCGCTTTCCAGCCTTGCCGAGAACTCACGTTCCCAGGCTCCCCCAGCCTGGATCTCAGCCTCAAACACCAGCCCCCACAGCTGGGTTTCCATCGCCTTCCGGGAGGGTCTCCTGAGCAGCCAGCTCAGCTCCTGTCCACATCTGGCACTGGAGGCCCCTGGGCTCCAGGAGGTTCTAGGCTAGGCCTGTCGGTGTGGTGGTCCGCGGGGCTCAGTCCCGGCTGGTGCTCACTGAACAAAGCAGAGTTCAAGCAAGAAAATAAAAATGACAAAGAGGGCTGGGATCCGTGTGGCTGGAAAGAGGAGCTCCAGCCTTCTCACGAGCTGGAGAAGTCCAGCAGTGGGCGGCTGTAGAAGTCCTTCATTCAGACCGGGCATGGCCTCTGCAGGGGCGTGGGCACACTGAGGGGCAGCGAAGGGCCCTGGCATGTCGCTAAGTGGGGGATAAGCGAGGCGGTTTGTGCTCAGGAGGAGTTTCCGCCCGGTGCCCTCACCCAACTGAAACAGCAGCGAGCAGCTTAGTGGTCTCCTTTCTGTTCAAGAGCTCCAGCCCACAGCAAAGCCATCCTAGACCACCGGCAGCTCCCTCCATGTCCCCGCTGTCTGCCTCACAACTCTGGCCTTTGCACGGGCTTCTCCTCTGCTTGGAATGTTCTCGTGTCCCCCGCCCCTGTCCTGCCATCCCCTCCACCCATCACCACCACCCCGCCACCCAGCACGCCTAGTGACTCACCCTTCCAGGGCTCATCTCCACAGGGGCTTAATGACTTCTCATCATTCTGCCCCTGTCCCTGGAGCCTGGCGCTGGTAAGTCAGAGCACGGCTGTGTGGCTGGTGCTGCCGGGCACAAGTGCCCGCTTCCCCCAGACGCTCAGTCCTCTGCGACTCTGCCCCGGGGCCTTCGTCGGCCCGCTGGGCAGATTCCCTACCCCTCATGGCGCTCTGTGCCCAGGAGGTGCCTCTGCTGTCTGGGCAGTCGAGTTTCCTTGTCCCCTGGCTTCCAGCTGGCTGCAGTCCACAGGAAGCATTGGTGAGAGCCGTGAGTGGAGGATGAGGAAGCCCTTTTCCTGCTGGGCCTCAGGTGGACAGAGCCTGGGCCCCCCCGTGGAAGGGTACAGCTCACGTTTCGTGGCCCTTCCCCAGAGCTGTGGGTACAGCTATCACAGGGTCCAGTCACCGCACCTGCCCTGGCCCTTTAAGCCAAGCGAGACTGTCTCCCCCATGGCTAGCCTCAGGGTGCTTCATCACATCTTGCTAATTTCCTCAGCCCCACTTTGAAAGCAGTCCCTACAACTGCTGTGTCTGAATGGGCCCTCTACTTCCTGGCAGGATCCTGACACAGGAATATGTAGCTTTGGAGAAGGAGGGCACTTTGGCACCTCTCCAATGGGACCCCAATATCAATTCTCCCTCCAGTCTGAGAGCTTTCAGCACTGCATGTCAGTTATACTTCAGTAAACCTATTGTAAAAGGCAGTAAATCGGGAAGTCTGGGGGCAACTTCTGCTTCCAGGCTTACAACACAGCCGTCTCCAAAAGCAGCAAAGGGCAAACACACACATCTGTTAAGATATGTAGGCTAAGCTGCTATAACCCAAGGTTCCCAAAACACAGTAGTTCAAACAAGATAGAAGTTTCTTGCTCTATCTCATGACAGTCCAGAGGAAAGCAGGCAGCCCAGGGCGGGCAAGGGTGTCTGCTCCACAAGGTCACTCAGGGTCCCAGGTTCCTTCTATCTTGTCCCCCGCGTACGTGATGGAAGTTGGCCCCTCGAAGCTAGCCTGGGCTGGGTGCATGACCACACTCCAGCCCGCAGCCAGGGTGAAGAGAGAGGCACTGAAGGGCGAGCAGGCTCCACCGAGCCTGCAGGTAACACTGCCACCCTCTTTCCCGCGGTGACAGCACGGTCACGTGGCCAAGCCTCACTGCAGGGGAAGCTGGGAAATGTCGTCTCTGGCTACTGAAGTCAGGACAGAACACAAGTCTCAGTAAACACTGATACTATTGCCACACACCCAGTACAGTGTATTGCTTCAAGAACGATCGTGGTTTTACCGTGGTGAGTGGTGTATTAGTCTCCTGAGGCTGCGATAACAAAGCACCATAGACCAGGCACGTTAAAGAACAGACATTTATCTTCTCACAGCCTGGAGGTGCTGGAGGGCTCTGTCTGAGGACTTCCAGGAACAATCTGTCCCAGACCTCTCTCCAGCTCCTGATGGCCTCAGGCATTCCTTGGCTTGTAGGTGGCCGTCTTCTCCCTGTGTCTTTATATTATCTGCTCTCTGTCTCTCCAAATGGCTTTTCTTTTTTTTTGAGGTAGGGTCTCACTATATTGCCCAGGCTGGCCTCAAACTCCTGGGCTCGAGTGATCCTTCCACCTCAGTCACTCAAGTAGCTGGGACTACAGGTGTATGCCACTGCTCACAGCGTGGCTTTTTTGTTTAAAAATAAGGACACCAGTCATGGGATTAGGACCCACCCTACTCTAGTATGAGCTCATCTTAACTAATTACGTCTGCAACAAACCTATTTCCAAATAAGGTCACATTCTGAGACACTGGGGGTTAGGATTTTAACATGGGAATTTTTGAGGGATACCATAAGTGGGAAAAGAACCGACTTTGAGGTCAGGAAACTTGACTTATGTCCCAGCCCTGCCACTGGCTGGCCATGGGGCCTTCGACAACCGTGCCAGGTCTGACCCCACTGACCCCGTTCCTTGCTGATGAAAGAACCACACGTTCTTCCCAGGGCCAAGGAGAGGGACAGGTGCAGTGACGTCTGCAGAAGCACCGAGCCCCGGTCAAGGGCTGCGAGGCCCTCGCCAGGCCACCCTCCACCCTCCTCTGATTGGAAGGTCAGCGCAGGGGAAGGCAGAGCTCCGGGCACTCGAGTACACTCTTTTTTGAATTAAATCTGGATTCTCCACACCATTCAAGTCAGAGGGGCCTCTTAGAGAGAAACTCTACCATAGGCAAAATACCTTCAATTCCCTCCAAGGGGGAAAAAAAATCCCTTTTGGTCCACAGATGGGTAATTGTATTCACTGTTTCCAAATGTCAAAATGCCAGCCTGGGCCAGCTTTCCGCTGAGATCAAACGGGCTCCCAGGGCCTCCTTTCTCCTGATGTGGATGAGCGTCTCGCCACGGCGGCGGAGGCCGATTGCTGCGCGGCTCCCGCGGCAGAGAGGCGCTCAGACACCCACCTTCCTGCAAGGGCAGACTCCGAGGAGTCACACCCGAGCCAGGGAAACTCTTCGAGCTACCAAAACGCACAGTCTATGTGCCTGACATTAAGAAATAAAAACTGGAACACATCGTGAGAGTAAGGCAAGCAAGATCGTCTAGTCCGCATTCCTGCCTTTGTGATTAAAGGCCAGACTGACTCTCACCGTGAATCAACCAAGTTGTTGGTTTTAGAAATTAAGTTAGTAGCTATTGTTGATAAGGGCGGGGGACCCTTATGTGCCCTCCTGGAGGACGTGGAAGTCGGTATGAACTTTCCAGAAGGAATCCTGGGAATGTGCTTAAACAGTGCCGTTATCCTAAGGAATCGGACAAGTCCACAAAGTCCGAGATGGTCATTCTGACTGTTTATAATAGTGACGGATGGAAACCACCCAAGTGTCCAAAGACAAATGACCTGCCACATGCCCCACTGGGCCCTCGGGTCTCGGCTCCAGTTCAGCTGCCGTGGGAAGGTGCCCCAGGCCCCCGCAGGCCCGGGACTCCTCTTCTGTTCCCCACACCCCGGCTGCAGCCGCTGCTTGTGCTGGGAGCCTTTGTGGGCATGTTTCTCTCAACTACGCCGGCTGTTGGCAAGCCACGGCCAGCCGCCACCTGTTTTTCACTGAAATGTGTGGGACACAGCCACACCCACTTCTGCGCATATTCTCTGTGGCAGCTTTCCTGAAGGCAGCCATACGACCCTAACACCTGCACCGTTTATTATCTGCTCCTTTAGAGAGAGGTTTGCCGAGCCCTGCTCTATGCCGTGAGTCCTTGGAAGAAATAAATAGTCCAATTTACTTCTGCACCCTGTGAAGCCTGTGTGGTGTCCCGCACACAGAGGTGCTTCGTAAACCTGCGTTGGGTTAAATAAGGAGCTTGAACCTCCAAACCGACAGCGGCTCTCACACTTGTGTGCATCAGAATCACCTTGGGCATTTGCGACAATGCGAGTTCCCATGCCAAACTCCCAAAAGTGTAATTTCAGAGTTTTGGTGTGAAACAAGGGAATATTTATTTATTAATTACACATTCCAAAGTGACTGTGATATTGACAGACCTTAGATGGGTCCTAGCGAGCGCTGCTGCTGACGACACGGAGAATGAGGTGCGCTCCAGTAGCACGGGGAGCCAGACACCCCGAAACCCTCCCGACATGCTGAAGGAAAATGTACGGAACTTAATTAAATGCAGAGCTAAGCTCATAAAGTCAAATAAGGGAAACTTCCAGGGCACAAAGAAGCAGGAACTGAAAACCAGAGCGATCCACGTGAGCTGCCCTGTGGCCACCTGGGTGGGGGCTGTGGGGAGCAAGGTTTGGGCACCGCAGAGGCCGAGGTATTAGGGGCTGGTGGCATCAGAAGACCGTAGCCACTGGCCCACAAGCTAGTCTCTCTCAACCACGTCGTCCTGTAGGGCTTCACGCTCGTAGCTGCACTGCATTCGTGTTAGTGTTAGCATTTATGTTCCCCACGTGGTTGAAGAACCTTGAAATTAACCTAAAAGGCCAGGCTGCTCTCATGAACAAGTATTTGATGACTGTTTTAGAAATTGCCCAGTGTTGGGTCAGGTGCCCAGAAGAAGCAAAACCAAATTCTCCTTGAAAATACATCCCTCTCCTCCAGCTGCAACTGTAGCCTCTGACAATGAGCTCACATGCCACAAAGACAAAACGGTGGGAGCGAGGTGGCAGATACAACCAGGCGCAGATAATAAAACTATCACATTCCACCATTTCTTACCATCTTCCCTGACACCACCTGATCCCAGCCGCCACCCCCTCTACCTGGGATCACTGCTTTTTGTCCTTATCCTGGCCACAGTGCACTGTCCGCCTTCGCCATCAGAGGAATCTTGCTAAAACGTGATCTGATCTGGCCCTTCCTCTGCTCAAACTCCTCCAGCGACTCCCCGTCTCCTGCAGAGTGAAAGCCGTGAGACCTCGCACGGTGCAGCTCCTCACTACCTTCTAGACCTGCATCCTCGACCCTGCTGCAGCCAGGTCCCGGTCTGTGGCCTGGTAGGGAACAGGCTGGCTGCACATCGCCGCCTGAGCCCCGCCCCACCCCCACCCACGACACCCATCCTCCCACCCCCGGTCCGTGGAAAGATTGTCTTCCATGAAACTGGTCCCTGGTACCAAGAGGGTTGGGGACCACTGTCCTCATTTTTCCGCTCCCACTCTTTCTCTCAGTCTGGGGCCCGGGGCATTCTGTGTTCCCCAGTCACAACAGGACTGTCCGTCTGTCCGTCCGTCCGTCCACCTGCCTACCTATCCATGTTTCACTCGCATCTTGTTTGTTGTCTGTCTTCTCCATTGTGTTGTAAGCGCAAGGCAGGAATCTTGTCTGTTTGTTCCTTTGTTCCTGGTGCCTAAAACAGTGCCTGGCATAGACTTGCTGCCCACGAATGTTGAATGGATGAATGAACGCATGGGGACAAAAGGCAGAATTTTAACAGAAGAATTTTAATAAAATTTTAACCTGACCACATTAAGGCTTTAGAAAAACCACTCTTCATGGCAAAACTGCAGCTTTGCTCACCTCCTGCCTGCGAGTGTTGATGTAGTTGCTACAGCTATATATGAGGCCAAGGGGCAGAAAAGGTTTTTTATCCCTATTTTGTAGATGAGGAAATGGAGGTTCTGAGATTTAATGCCTCACCCAACTTCCCCCAACTTCCCCCAACTGGTGGGCCTGAACCTGCGCCGCAAGATTCTCATTCTGGCTCCTGCTTTCTCTCTGCCAACTCCCCTACTTTCAGGTTTCAGTGTGAAACACCCCTGACACGGGAGGGAGTTGGGGCTGCAACCCTAAAATCAAGTGTTCCTTGAAGAGCAAGCCCAGGGATGAAATGTCATTTAATGAGGTGTCTCATTCAGGGTTATCTGTGCAGCTATTTCACCAGGAAGGGCGTGGCGAGGGAGGGCTACCTCTGGAGGGTCCGTGTTGATGTGCTTGGGGGAGGTGGAAAGCTCACCGTGGGCAGAAAACCCAAACTCCAGCCTGGCCACCCCTGCCCACCCTGGGTTCCTTTCATCATCAGCAAAGAAGCAGGAGCTCGGACTGCTGTGGCGCCACGTCCTCTCCGGCCCTAGCGCGTCGGAGGAGTTGACGGCGAGCTTCGGAGGCCAAAGTGCTGGCTCAATTTCCCTACTAAACATTTACTCATCACTGCTCAGTGCGTGAAATAAGCCTGAACACACGTCGCAGCCTCCCCAGTGACCCTAGTAACACGCCTAAAACCCAAAGCCCAGTGTCACAGAAGAATGCACTAAGTGACCCTCATTGTTTGACAGTCTCACCATTTCCTGACCTGATATGGAGTCAGGGCGGGAGACCTGGGTTCCAACCCTCGTACTAGCTGGGTGTCCCCCGGTGAGTGACTGTGCCTTCAATCTCCGTTCCCATGGCCGCAGGGGGGGTGACCACAGTCCCCACAGCATGGTGCTCCTCAGAGAGCTCGTGGGATTATCGCCATAAAGCACTGAGGACCCATTAGAGAAACTCGTCTCCATTAAATGAGCATCCTCAGACCTGAGAGGGAGGGAGAATGATCCGGGACTCACAACAGCTGTGATGGGAAGACCCCTGGCCGCTCACCCTCCGCTCCGAGTCAGATTCTGCCTTAGGCACTAGGGGACACGGTCCACTAGGACCATATTGCATTTGTGCTTTTGGCACAAGATATCTGGTTTCAACAGCACAGACTTGCAGAGAAATGAGCGGACAGTTTGCAGCACCCGTGTCCAGGGTCCAGGGGGCCATTGCCAGCCCCGCCATCCATCCAGATAAAGTGACAGACCCTGCTGGGAGGACACGGGTTGTGAATGGAGCTCCGTCCCGAGGACATCTCCGGAAGCGCGGGGGCTGCAGAGTCCCTGCCCACCACCCCGGCTCTCTTGCAAGCCCCTCTGCCCCCTGCCCCTGCATCACACCCACCCTCTGCTGCTTCCAGCACCACAGGGGCCCTGGCAAGGCTGTTCCCTCTGGTTGACTGCCCCCACCCTGCCCCAACCCCCACCCAGCAGGCTCAAGCTCCCCTCAAGCTGCAGGTGGATCTCGGTGTGACACTAATCTCCTGCAGGGCACCCCATGAGGTTAGCACCCCAGGTTGGCGCTCAGCCCCTGTGGGTGCTCCCTTGTGGTACCTATCACTCTGGCGACTCTTCAATTATGAGTGTAGTGCATTATTTGGTGCCTGTCACTCCCCTGAATGGTGACTTCTGAGATGGGAAGAGCCATCCACCGCTGTCCCCGTTCACTGCTCTATGGCCGGGCTTGGCATCTAGTAAGTTCCAAGTTGTCAAATGAATGAATGAGAGCATGAAAGGAGGGGAACCCACATTTCTGAGTTCCAGCTCCTCTCCCGCTTACCCTCAGGGAGGCAGAGCAGACTCATGGGACAAGAAAACGGCCCGAGGTCTCTCAACGAAGTGAGGGAGCCGGGAAACGATTCCACCATGACCCCAAACTCAGCACCCTCCACGACCCCTGCCGATGCATCCTCTGTGATCCAAATGACCCCCAAAGTCTCTGAAGCCCCTCGGACAGGGGTCCTCCGTGACAGCAGAGGATGGGCCCGCGGTGGGGATGGCGGCGCTGGCACATGGACACATTCCCGAGGCGTGCGCTCCCTTTCCTGCTCGGTGCTGTGTGGCTTTGAGAGGTCCGCGGTTTGCTGAGTGTGTCTTGACAGTTTCAGGTGTGGGGGCTGCACGCGCTTCCCCTGGCCCAGGAAGAGAGGCTGGGGGAGGCTGAGAGGGGCCGGGAGCACCAGACAGGCCGGGCACAGAGAGGTGACCTGCCGGGCTCTCCCCAGAGCAGACGAGGCTTGGCCGCGCCAGCGCCTCTGCCGGGCATGGGGAATGTGATGCGCTGTGGAGGCCTCCGCGCCAGCACAATGGCGTTCCGGGAGGCCGGCTGAAGGAAAACAAGATTACACAAATCCCCGGCTCATGGGCTCATCAGGGTAATGAGGCTTGATGCCTGCGACTCGGTGGTAAAAGAAATTAACTGTGGCCCAGAGCCCGCCGCCCATGGCAGAAGATGGGGCCTCTGATGCACTTTTGTCGCTGAGCTCTTAGCACACGGTCCCTGGCTGTGGCCTTGAGGGGGGCCCTCCTCCCCCCTGCACCCATACATCCATCAGATATTTATTGGGCAGTTGGTCCCACTTTCAATGCACCTTCTGCCTGTGACCGTGACAGGCAGCATGTAGTAGGTGTGACAATAATGATGACCACATTTGGGGTCCACCATGTGCCGTTCATGCGCACTGTACTGTAATTGAGGAGGTGGGGCTGTTAGTATCGCATTTCACAGACAAGGAAACAGAGGCGGGGGAGGGAGTAACTTCCCCAAGATGCAGAGCCAGGATGGGAGGGAGCCAGGCATGGGGATGGCAGTGGGAGCACGGAGAGCAGTGGCCAGGACAGCGTCACAGAGGAGGCCCTGGCTGAGCTCTTTGTCTTTCAGAGCCTCGTCCTCTCCTCTGTGAAGTGGGCGCAGGAAGCGCTGCCTCACAAGGTTGCCATGAGCAACGGACGCGGGAATTCCTGCAGAGTGGGGATCCCAGCGCGCGGTACAGAGTAGTGCAGAATGGTCTGAATTCACGGCCCGCGCGGTCCGACGGCTCGCAGAAGCAGGCAGGGCCCCAAGGTCAAGGTGCAATGAGGCCTGGTGGCTTTGGGGATCAGAAAGCCCTAGGATGGAATCTGGCTGATTGACGTTGGACACAACTACGCGCTCCTCCACAGTGAGGATCTAGCTATAGACCTCACTCGTTCTCTGATGCAAAGCCTGGGGCCTGGCACGGAGGACGGGTGAGTGGGTGGATGAATGGGTACTTGGATACTGGGATGCAGGTGTGGATGGATACACGGATGGATGGATGGATGGATGGGTGGGTGGATGGGTGGACAGAAATTCAGAACTCCAAGGAGCTCGTCAGCTCAATCTACCCTTCCTCTTCAAGTGACCGGAGGCCTGAAGTGGAAAAGCAACTTACTCAAGAGCACACAGTTAATTAGGCCCAAGACTGAAGGCTTCTGTCCCCTTTTACTGTGCCCCTCCTCCCTTTAAGTTTCCTAATATTATGTATCTCTTGCCTAATCTGATGCAGCGAGGCTAGATTATACCACCCATGGTCCCTGCCCCATGCTTGGGGACTTGGGGGTTGGGGAGGGAGGGAACACCTTCGAGTCTGGCCTGAGCTCTGCCTGGGGCTCCTCATTCAGTCTCATCTCCTCAATCCTCCAAAAGGTAGGAAGCTGGGTGTGGGACAGTCCTGCCCTCACCCGAACTCTAACGCTCTCTTACGCAGGCCGGATACTGGAAGACTTGAAGTCAGCAAGCTTGGGGTCTAGTCCTAATTCTGCCGCTAGCCGGTTGTGCAACTTAGGCAAAGTCGTTTGACCTCTCTGAGACCCCCGAATAATGTGGAAGGGCCATTCTGTCTTTTAGGTTTATGGTTGTTAGGGAGAGAAAACAAATCCCAGGCCAAAGTTTTCCAAAGCCATCCTGGGGGCCCAGCCTCCCCGACACAAGGGCAATTCGAAGGGAGATGCCCACACAGAGGGGAGGGGCAGGAGCCTCGATGCCCACCGGTGGCTTCCTCCCCTGCAGCGCTTCTGAGGGGGCCGAGGACGCCGCTCCACATGCTGGGCTGTGCCCTGTCGCAGGAGAGGCCATGGGGCCAAGATGCAATCCCACTGCGGCTCTTATTAAAACAGTATGAGAAATTGTCTACACACTGGCCCAGCCGCCAAACCCGCTGAGGCCTCCTGCAAGCTTGTCATTCCAGGAGCTGAGAAGAGAGAACCACACCGCCCCGCAGCGCAGGGAATCCTGCCAGCCCAGGCACTTCAAAGACGCTGATGTGCCCTTCTCCGGCAGCCACGGTGACTCCTGCAGCCTGGGCAGAGGGACCTGCTAGCCTGGAAGGGCTGCTTTGGGCTAAAGCAAGGAAGGCTGAGCTGGAGCTGAGTGTGCGAGGGAGCTGGGGATTGGGGGCCGCCCTGGGGCCAAGGTCTTGGCGGGCAGAGCAAGCCACTGGGTCGGCAGAATCCACCAATCCCTGTGGCTATTAGTCAGCCACCCCTGGGGGAGAGAGGGGCTGTCTCCGGATTCTGCTGTCATCTGCACAGCAGGACTGCAGAGTAGGTACCGTTGTCATCCCCGCCTTACACGTGAGAAGGTCGAGGCTCAGAGGATGAAGGTATTGCTGTCACATGCTCGGCTATCAAGAGGTGATGGTGGAATTGAAACCCAGGTCTGTCAACTCAAAGCCAGTGAGTCCTTTCCCCGGTCTGCACCGTTCTTGCTGCTGACAGCGGTAGGACCCCAAACGCCATTCAGTGACCCCACGGGGAAGGAATCCTTGCCCTTCCTGGGAACCCCGTCCTTCCCACCGTCGAGGTCAAGTAGGAAGGCCACAGATTGGCTGCACCAGAGGGAAGGTGGCCGCCTTTAAGACCAAGAGGCATTCTTGGGGCAGGCAGCGTCTCACAGCCTGAGATCACTGCAGACCGTTCTCAAACAAGCCCGTGAGCTCCTGTCTCTCTGGCTGCAAGGACTGGTTTGGCTGGGCACACTGAGCAAGTTGGAAACGCCCAGAAGTGACCACTCTAGGAGTGACCCTCAACCAGTGAGGGACGAGAGTTGGAGGTCCCTGGCCCCTCAGTGGGACAGCTCTGGGTGTGTCCTCACACTCCCCCAGGCTCCAGGGAATGGAGCCCGGTAGCCCACAGTGAAGACATACTCGTCTCCCTCCTGGACTCTCTTCCTCCCGCCTCACTTCCCTTCTCTTCCCTTTGCTTCCTGGGTTGTCACCAAATGAATTACTTGAACCAAATCCTTATCTTAGGATCTGCTTTGGGGGAACCACACTTAGACATCATCCTGTAGGCACTGTCCAAATAAACTCCAAAAAAAGGGGTACTCCAGGCCACACCTACATGGACAGCCTTAATTTAATTCTCACCTTCTGCCTGCAGGAATCCCTGCTGACACCCCGGCAGCCCCTCACCCACAAACCGGTAAGTAGAGACTGTGGCCACTGCAAAAGCTCACGCTGGTCAGAGCATGCCCACCCGCTGCCACTACCACAGAGCAAATTCTACGTTCCTAATCGTGCACACGTGCATCTCATTGGAAGGACCTAAGTCACACCCAGAACCTCAGCAGCAAGGGAGGGTAGGAAGTGCAGTTTCTTCCATGCCCTGGGAAACAGCAGGTGGCAGAGATCGGGGAGGGGCACACGTGGATGCAAAGTGCCTGCGGAACACGCAGGGCAATGGCACAGAGCGGGGGCTGGATTCGTTACCTATTGCTGTGGAACAAATTGCCCCAAAACTTAGTAGCTTGAAGCAACATTTATTATCTCATGGTTTGGGTGGGTCCAGAATCCAGGCACAGCTTGGCTGGGTGCTCCGCTTCTGACTGGATGCCATCAAGGTGTCAGCCCAGGGGCTGTGGTGTCATCCGAAAGCTCCAACGGGGAAGGACCCACTCAGGCAGCAGCTGTGGGCAGCCTTCAGTTCCTTGTGGCTGCTGACTGAGGCCTCGGTTCCTCGCTGGCTGTTGGCTGGAGGCTGCCTTGAGTTTCCTGCCACACACACCAGCTGGCTGCACCCAAGGGTGCAAGCCAAGAAGGCAACATGAAGAATCTGCTAGCAAGATGGAAACCACAGTCTTTTAGAAGCAAAGCACAGAAGTGACATCCCATATTTTTGCCATATTCCATGGTTAGAAGTGACTCACTGGGACCAGCCCACACTCAAGGAGAGGGGTTTACACAGCGGGTGACACCAGCAGGTGGAGATTATCGGGGCTGTTTTGGAAGCTGTCTACCTACAGCTTGTGCTAAGCAAACATTTGGTGAGCACCTGCAAGAGGCAAGAGGAAAGGGAGTCAGATGCTCCGGGGAGGCCCTCTGGCTGCCCACAGTCAGCTTCATATGGTCACGGTGTCCTGGTGGCGGCACCCGGCCAAGGACAGAGGTGGACCACATCACTGGGACCAATGCGTATGACAGGGGCAGATGAACCACGTGCCAAGTGCTCCTCTATAATAAGAAAAGCAACTTCCAAGGGGGCCAGAAGGTTGAATAAGTGAATGTCTTGGTGTATGTGTAATGGTCTCAATTTGACCTAATTTTGACCTCCTCTCTTAAAATTTCTATCTCACTTTGTCTCTTTTTCCATTTTATGGCATGAAAATACACATGGCAGAGAGTTGTGACCAAGAAGGTTCACTCATTTGGACACATTCACGTGCTTACTATCTCCCAGGCACTGTGCTAGGCAACAGGAATTCAGAGGCCAGTAAGACACAGCCCTCCATGTCAAGGTCTTTGCGGCCCCCGGGCGGAGGCCTGAGCACAGACAGGCAGGACTGAGTACGGGGAGGGTCTGAACTCCAACTTGGAGAGACAGAAAGGAAGTGATGCCTGAGGTGCGTCTCAGAGGTGGAGTAAGAATTTAGTCCCGAAGAGGGGGACAGGCATCCCAGGCAGAGGAGACAGCACGGGCAAAGGCAGGGGGCGAGGGACAGGGACGTGGATTTGGAGAAAGTAGGAATGTTCACATTGAGGTTAGGAAGGGAGCTGCATTTCTAGATGTTCTCCGGGCCGTCCTGAAACTTTTATGAAGAACGCAGTGTTTGGGGGGCACCTTGTTTTAGTCTTTGTTTAGCTGAAAACGAGAGCAGGCGCGGAGGTGGCCGTCCCTGGTGGACGCGGAGTGGGTGGGGCCCAGCCGCCCAGCGTGGAGGGCCAGCCCCTGCTTTCAGCGGCCAGGACACATGCTGCGTCTCAGCCGTCCCCTCGCAAGCGGGGTGGAGGGTATGGCATACTCACTCGCTGGATGAAATTGTTGGGGATTAATAAAGACGAGGGTCCCAGGCAAGGCAACCGGTGTTTGCAGAGCAGCTCTAATGCCGTAAGAATATTCTTGATAGGATGTGAAGAAAAGGGGAAAGGTATGAGGTTGCACACGTAGAGTTATGATCACACACACACACACACACACACACGGAAAAGAGCGGAAGGAACTTTGCCTAAAGGAAAACATCCAGGTGGTGGAATCACAGCTTTTTCTTTTTCTTTTTCTTTTTTCTTTTTTTCTTTTCTTTTTTTTTTTTTTGAGACAGAGTCTGGCTCTGTTGCCCAGGCTAGAGTGCCGTGGCGTCAGCCTAGCTCACAGCAACCTCAAACTCCTGGGCTCAAGCGATCCTCCTGCCTCAGCCTCCCGAGTAGCTGGGACTACAGGCATGCGCCACCACGCCCGGCTAATTTTTTCTATATATATTTTTAGTTGTCCAGATCATTTCTTTCTATTTTCTTAGCAGAGATGGGGTCTCGCTCTTGCTCAGGCTGGTCTTGAACATCTGACCTTGTGCGATCCTCCCGCTGTGCCCGGCCCAGCTTTTTCTTTTACAGATGATTTTTCAAATTTACTAAATTTTCGAGGAAGGGTATGTTATGCTTTGAAATCATAAAACAGAAATGTTTAGAAATAAAGAATAAACAGGAGGGGGATGGGAGGAAAAAGGATGAAAGCTGGAAAAGTGGAATGGAAAAGTATTTTGGAAAATAAGTCCATTTCCCCAAACATTTCACTGACCTCGTGCTGTGTGCCCAGCACAGCATGAGCAGAATAAGATAGGGTCATATTCTCCAAGGAACCTCAGGCTGAGAGTGGCCAAAAGGCAGCAGGCTGCCCTAGTGCCTGTAATACGTGCTAGAGCTAACAGGATCACAGAGGCTGTGGGAAAATGAAGGAAACTACTCAGTCCTGGAAAACCCAGGAAGGCTTCCTACAGGAGGCAACATTTGAGCTGGGTCTTGAACAAGCAGTAGGAGGTGGCTTCACCCAGCAAGGATGATGGGAGTCGGACAGACATCCAGAGGAGGTCAGCTTGTGAATTTTGCCAGGAGACAATTAGAAATAGTGTCTTTCCAACTGAGCCAGCTAACTAACGTGTGGTCCCAAACAGCAGCCTCCACGTTCTCATCTCTGCGGGTTATGAGGGTTAATTTTTAATAGCCTCATAATTCAATAGTGTCCTATTGTTTTTAAAAAGCCCCTGCACATTGTCTCATTTTATCTTCTGACAACTGTCTGACATGAATATCATTACAACCATCCTTTTATACATGATAAAATCGAAACTTAGAAAAGTGAAATGGGCGGGGGTGGGGAAGTGAAAGAGTTCGGAATCCGGAGTAGACTGTGTGGGTGCTGTCAGGGATGGAACTGTTTCCCGCAGGATTCATACGATGGAGCCCTAACCCTCAGTGGGGCTGTATTTGAAGACAGGGCTTTTAAGAGGTAATTGCAGTTAAATGAAGTCGTGAGGGCGGGGCCCTAATTCAATGGGGCTGGCGTCCTTGTAAGAAGAGGAGGAGACACCGGACGCGCATGCCCATAGGAAAGGCTGCAAGCCAAGGAGGGAGGCTTAGGAGAAACCAACCCTGCCAGCACCTTGATCTTGCACCTTCCAGCCTCTGGAACTGTGAGATAATAAATTTCTGTTGTTGAAGCTACCCAGCCTGTGGTATTTTGTTATGGCAGCCTGAGTAGACTAAAATAGGTTCCTTAACCTGCTCTACTACTATTAGCTGTGTGACCTTGGACAAGTTGCTTAACCTCTCTGTGCCTCTGTTGCCTCAACTACAAAACGAAGATAGGAATAGTAGTCTACTTGACAGGGCTGTTGTGAAGAGCATATTAGTTAATATATATAAAGCATTAGACACCCCTGGCACATAATAGGTAGTAATAAATAAGGATTATTTATTATTTTAGCAATCTGCCCGGGGTTGCACAACTGTCAATTTATGGAGTAAAAATTGAGACCCAATCCTGTGACAACCACTGCTCCCCACTGCCCACCCAGGCCTCCACCGAGGTGGGTGCAGACCCGTGGGCTGGTCAGTAGCCCCCAGAAGTGACCACCCTCCAGCAGCCCTCACACACGTCCTAGTCCCGAGAGACAGAAGCATGTGGGTGCGATGGCAGCTGATGAGTTCAAACCACCAAATGAGTGCTCGGGCAGCTGGACACACAGGCTCTCCGGCTCTCGTCCACCCACTCAGCAGACATCACGGACCACCTGCTGTGGGCCAGCCCTTGGGCATGACTGGCGAGCCGTGCAGACGCGACCCCTGCCCTCACGCAGCAGGGACTGACGAGGGACCTGTGCGTTAGCGTAAAGTCACGTAACCAGAGTGCTGCACGCAGAGGCGGCCGGGCTGCGGTCAGAAAGGCAGCTGTCATCCGGCTCCTCACAGTCCCCTCCTGCCCGCCCTTCACCTCCTGCCCTGTGAAAGCGCCAAGAGTCCTGTGACTTTTCTGCTCCCCTTTAGGCAAAAGAAAGTTCTACCATCACTGTCAGGCATAACCCTGGTCTCAATTCAGCATGGAATAGCCAATCCCAGGTAATAAACAAAACTCAGGACCCAATTTGAACTTGAGATTTCCCCTCTCCCAGCCCGGGCTGGCTGCAGATGTTGGCGGATGTCCTGCTCTCTGCATCTGACCAGTGTTTACAGCTGACCCTCCTTACGCTGCTGGCACAGGTCCCCGCAGCTGCCTCCAGCAACGGGCGGGCACCAGCGTGCCGTGCCAGCCTCAGGAGCTCGGAGCAAGCCCTCGGATGGTCCTCTGGGACCTTTTCTTAAACCGGTTTGGGATTTGTAGGTAGCATTCCCCAATCCCTATCCCCACGTGCCAACAACTTTCTCCAAAAATATCCTCCCATTTCCACTCTCTTGATCCTTTTAATGTCTTTGCCTTAGATTAGGGGTCCAAGAGCCGTATGATCTGTTCGTGGCTGTTTCCTGCCAAGATGTGCATCGCGGTGGGCTGTCTTGCAAATGCTATCGCTCTCCAATAAATCCTATCCTGGCACGTCAGACAGCACGTGTGACCACTGGGTCGCCATTTCATCCTCAATGCCTGCCGCAGTGCCTGGCACACAGCAGCTGCCCCCAAATTATTTTTTGAATGAGTGAATGAAAAACGTGATAACATAAATGTCTGGTTGGCCTGTTTATTTCTTTTCGTCAATGAATTCATTGGTATCTGCTCAGCATGCTTTCATTTCTCGAGATTTTGGTTAGAGGAAGGGCAAGGCATGACACCACCACATGGCTGGGCCACCCAAGAAAGGGAGTTTAAGAAGGGAAGGGGAACAGCATAGAAAGAGAGGGAACAGCATGCCCTTAGACTCAGAGTATGAGAGAATGAAGTAGTAAAATTGAAAAAAGAGGAATACAGTAGAGATCAAAAGAGCTACTTTTTACTGTCACTATGTATTGAACAATTACCTTGTGCCAAGCTGTGTTCTACATTCTTTATAGATGAGGAAAGTGAGACAGAGGGAGTTGAAGTAACTGGCCCAAAATATTAGAAACAACCGCCACATCCATCACGGGGGGATGGACAATGAATTGCCGCACAGCCCACAGTGGTGTGTGACAGTGCGCAGCAGGGCTGGGGCGAGGCGTCCTGCCATCGCCAGGGTGTGAGGTGGGAGAGCAACATGCAGGACGGAGGGGCCGAGGGAGGAGCAGAGCACACACGCACCTGGGCCGGTGTGCCGACAGCGCCCCTCCAGAAGGAAGCACGGGGAACTGGGAACATCGGGGCCTGCACGGAGAGGAGGGAGGAGGCTGGGGAGAGAGTCACAGGGAAAATGTTTATCGGATGTTTTCTTGGATCTTTTTGGATTTTGATTCCTGTGACTATGTTAGCTCTTCTCACAACATTGTTTAAGTTAAAAGAAGGGAATGGAAAATGTAAGGGCCCTTGTCCTTCTCTCGGGATTAACGGCAGAGCTGGGGGCTAAGGGCAGGGCTCACGTCACACAGCCCGGGCCCTGGGCCCTGGGCTCGCCTGCCTTCCGCTGCCATCCTGTCTGCTCTGTTCCTCAAGCAGGTGTAGGTCGCCACCCTTTCCTGTCACCTAGGCCATCTGACCTGGCCCCAGAGGTCCCTTCCAGCCAGAGCGTGCAGACAAGAGAGCCCCGATAGAAACCCCACAGAAAGGATGACTGCCCCTCTGCCTGCAACCATGAGCTGCCCCCAGGATGCTCCTTGCTCTTCGCGGAGCTGCAGCCCTCCACGCGTCTCCTCCTCCGAGGGCTCATAGGACCCACCCACCTCCCTGATGAGGAAGCCGGGATCTGGCCACAGAAGGGACTTGCTCAAGGACACGCAGCTCTTAAGGGGCAGGGCTGGTGCTATGACCTCATGTTGCCTGCGGTTATGGGCTGAATTCACAAACTGCGGTCTCAACCCACTACCTGCGAATGTGGCTGTGTTCGGAGACAGGGCCTGTGAAGAGATGATCATGGTAAAATTAAGTCACTGGGCTGGGCCCTGATCCAACCTGACCGGTGTCCCTATAAGGAGGGGAAATTAGGACACAGACGCACACAGAGGGACGACCATGTGAGGACACAGGCGATGACGGCCATCCGCAGGCCTCAGAAGAAACCAACCCTGACAACACCTTGACCTCCGACTTTGAGCTTCCAGAACTGCAAGAAAATACATTTCTGCTGTTTAAGCCCCAAGTCTGTGGTATGTTGTCATGGCATTCCGAGCAGACCGCTACCCTCCCTGCCCTGGGCACACGTCATCTCGTTTTATCCTCACAGCGAGCCCGTGGGGTGGACGTGCCTTTCCCATTCTGCAGGTGAGCCTCGTTGTCTCAGCCAGCGAAATGGTGGCTATCAAAAGAGACAATGAATAGAAATAAAAGGCAAGAAAAAGTGGAAGACCTTAAGGACACAAGGCGTGACGCTGTGTTCTACTGTCAGAGTAACCCCATCATCAGTGCACTTAGCTGGACATTAGCGTCGGGTGCTCAAGTCTGCAGGACTGTCTGCAGTGTCAGGGTGCTCAGCGCGTGCCGCGGCGCAGTCTCCCGGACTCCACGAAAGCGCAAAGAGCTTTAGACTCCAAAGACCACGCTGCATTCACAGTGCCTGCCCCAGCCACACCCTGCTCAGACAGTGCTGGGTAGTTTCACATCCACCAATTCTACAGAAATGTAGACACAAAAATATATATGTCATAACTATATATTACTTATAAATAATATATTTGTTAATGTAATAAATATATAAATGTATACAATGTTATCACCTCCATCCTGGATCCCTCTCCGAGGGTCATACTCCACCTGAGCACGGCAGTGCAATGTCGTGGAATTTTCTATGGCATTGGAGTCAAACAGACACAGGTACGAATCCAGGCTCTGGAAAGTTCTTAGCTTGGCCACCTTGAGCAAGTCACTGGTAAGTTTTCATATGAGTCCTACCGTGGGCTTCTACTTGCTCTCTATGCACTTCTGCCACCACCCTGAGAAGAGAGTCCCTAAGTAGTGGCTGTTCCTTCAGAGATAACCAAAAACAAGGACACAGTGGGCAGGGCCATCCCAGCCAAGCTCAGCTGGACTCACAGCTTGAAGCAGAACCGCCCGGCTGAGCCCAGCCTCAATACACTGCCCCAGATGACTTGTATCCCCATGAGAAATAAATGTTCATTGTTGACTGCCTCTGAATTTTGTGATTGCCTGTTACACAGCATTATCAGGCAATGGTTGATATCAGTGAGACAAAAAGGCAGTTGTGGGCTTTAAATTGGCAATCAGTTCTTCCTCGTATAGCTAATGGGAGGAAGAAAGGCCCTCTGTCTTTATAACTAAAACCATAGTAATAACTAAAGCAGCAACAATGAGAAGCCACATGGCATAGTGGCTAAAAAATCATAGAGTCTGAGTTCAAAGCTAAGTTTTATCATGCACTAGCTGAGTGACCTTGCCCAGGTCACTTAACCTCTCTGTCCCTCAGTTACTAATCCAGCTAATAATCACACCTAAATGACAGGACTGTGTGGGAACTGGATGAGCTCATAGATGAACGGCACTCAGACAGTATCTGGCACATATTGCTCACTGTTCCCGTGCGTTGAGCACCTACTGCACTCCAGGCTCCAGGCTGGGTGCCCTCCCTCTGTCGCTCTCAACAAACCTGTCAGCTCCATTGTACCCAGTAGCTCAGATAGCCTGATCCATCCAACTCTCTCCACCTATGGTTCTACCCCACAGGTAGAAATGCTAGAATGTTCTTCCTCCAGGGCACCTCCCTATCTTCTTCCAACCTCAGCTGTGTTGTCATATCTTCAGGGACATTTTCCTAACTTTCTACTGCCAGCCCCCTATGATGATACTCCACGACACCAGGCAGCTAGCTGTCCGCAGAGCTGCATCAACCAGGATAGGCTGGGCCACGCTGCAGCAACAAACGGGCCCCACATCTCATGGTCTCACAAAGTGTCACTTCTGCCTCATGCTGCATGTTCATCGGGGGTGCTGGGGGTGGGAGTGTGACGCATCAGAGTCACCCTGGGACCCAGGCCTAGCAAGGCTTCCTCTTGACACCTGCTTCCTCATTCACCACAGCAGTGACAGGGAGTGTGGTGTGTGAAGCCCACACATACTGAGATACACAGACCTCGTGCTTGCATTTCAATGGCCAGACCAGCCATGGCCAAGCCTAACCTCCCAGGGGGTGAAAAGTGCACCCCTACCGTGTGTGCAGCAAGGGATGAGGGGAGAGAACTCTGGAGAACAGTCCTAGTGACTGCCACGGCAGCACTTACCCCAGTTGTGAACGCACACGAGTTTGTGCCACTGTGATCAGCATCTACCTTCCCCCTCGGATCAGAGATCCCAGGAAGAGGCCCCATCTGGTTCTGCTCATCACTGCACCCCGGGGTCTGGCACACAGTAGGCACTCAATAAACATTTGTTTAGTACGTTATTGAAAACTGACTATTCCAGAGTCACCCGTGGTAAGATCCGAACTTGAACCCACATCTGTCTCCCAGGTCTCTCTACCACTGTTTACTTCCCTGCTCGGAAAGCTGCGAGCCGAGCTGGAGGTGGCGCCTGCTCCGCACTGCTGCGTTCTTTTGGTTTTTCATCCGGGCGTGTTTCAGGTGGGGACGGGGAGATTAACGCACGTCTCGGGGGGAATCTATTCACACATACAGGGTTGTTCCTCAAAGCCTGGCTTAGCTCAACCTCAGAAACTACGTCTGGGGGACAGGGAGGGACGGATCACGTTTTAACGAGACAAGGATGAAAGACAGGAAGGGGGCAGTGATCATTTTGGAATCTTTACCACCCAGGTGACATTTCGAGCCCGGATGACTTTTGAAGGACAGTCTTGGAACACTCCCTGGTTGTGCCACAGCGGACGCTGGTTGTGAAATGACACATGCCCAGTCAGACGACATGTGTTCCTTCCCCAGAAGGCTCTAGCATCGAGAAACCGAGTCAGCTGTCCAAGTTGCATATACAAGTAAAATAAGGAATCTGCACAAATATAACTTTCCCTGTTCTTAATTGTGGCTGGAAGTAATTTTGCCAGAATAAGTAGGCCCTGGATATGAGATACTTTTATGCAAAGTTGCCTCCACACAGCACGCTGTAATCCTCGGGTCTTGTGCGAGGGGTGCCGAGGCGCCCTCTGGTGTAGAACCTGAGAACTGCAAGCCCGCAGTCGTCACTGGTCAAACTCGTCCTCGCAGCATCTGGAGTAGAAGCTTCGCGACTGTGCTTCCTAGGACCTCTTTTTTATTGTCCACCACAGCATATCAGACTCAAAGCTGAATGGCTAAAAGATATTAACCACTGGATTTTTAAGGGTGTGGGAGAAGTGAGAAAAGATTGTCGCAAACTGAGTGTGGGGCTGACAACCACGGCCACAGTAATGAAGCCATGCTGATATTTTCAATAATTACAGCCTTTCCTAACTGCCACCCCGAGTGGATGGAAGAGCAGGAAGAATCTCTTGCTTTGAAGGAAGCGAGAAGACACACCCAGAAGGTGGCTGGAGTTGGAGTCGGGGTGGGGAGTGTTAATACAACGCAGACATTTTGGCTCCAGGAGACTTTCTCAGAATGAATAAATGCATTTTAAAGTGATCTGCGATTCATTTCACACCCGATTTTCAAAAGCCTGACTGAGGAGCGCACTCAGGTAGAGCATTTAAATGTAGCCTGGAAATTTCCTGCTTCTGAAAACATATCTCTGCAGACTTTACTGCCTGTGGCTCAGAAGTACCAGTATCAACACAGGCGGTTTTTAACCTCAAAGGCAAGGCAGCCCTGCACTTTTACAGGCCTCAGGCTTGAGGTCAATTTAAATCACAAGCCCCCAGGAAAACGCCCACGCCCGCCAGCGCCTGCTTGAACCCAGGCCGCTGGGAGGCCCCCTCCTGCCAACACCTTCTGCTGAGTGAGGCTTCCCAGCTCCCATGCCAGAGAAATCCTTGTCAAGCCAGAGCTGCTTTGTGTGGGGAGCAAGGCCAGACGCCTGGAAAGACTTACGACACAGATATGATCCCGGTCATAAGGAACCCAGAATTACCATTCTTGCTTATTTAAGAATATGAAAAGAGCAAGAAGAAAAGAGGGAATTTAAAAAAAAAAAAAAACCTAAAGAATAGGACATAGAAGAGTGACATTGAGAAAGTGAGGAGGAGAGAGAGGATGTTAAAATTACGACAATACATACGTGTATTCAAAAAGTCGCACGAGGCCACCATTTAGAACGCCCCACACGTGAGGACAGCTGCGGCACTGGCACCCATGGGAGGCTCTGCAACAGAACTCGGCTCCCCCAGAGAGGAAATGGCTGCTGAGGGCCTTTTGGAAAGTTCTGGAAACGTCCTCCTTAAGCTGACGCTTCCACATGGGATCGGGGGAGATGTGGACTCTGACCCATCTTGACTATCCTTCCTCTTTTCTCCAAATGTCATTTGAAAAGAGAAAATTTAAACTAAACTTTTTTTTGTCTTTTGATCAAAGGGCCCAAACGAATGGAAATAGCCCAGGAAAGCCCACCTACAAGAGAGTACCTAGGAAAGGAAGCAATACAAGGCGCTGAGCAGCATTTCTGAAATAAATACACATTATTTCCAACCTCCCGGTGCTCACAGGTGATGCTCATTGGTGATCAACGCCTGCTTCTTGGGAATGGGAGGAGTTAGCTGCGAACTCCCCGGAGCGGTGCGAGGCCGGAAGCCCTGTGCGCGGTACACACAGGGCTAGAGCTTCCCATGCTGAATCTTTCCCCACGTGGTGGCCTGTTTGGCTTGGTCCCCAGCTAAATGTTATGAAAGGGCTTCCCTCTCAAGTTCCTATTGGACTGATGCTAAAATTGTCCTCAAAGTAAACCGCTGGGGAAGTGGGGTGCTACTGCAAAAGATGGGGAGAGACACACCAGAGTGTGCGGGAATCCGGTCCCCTGCCTTAGAAGTCCTGTCTGAATCGAATTCCGAATCCAGTGGGTGGAGCACCACCCCTTCCGAAATCTGGAATTCTCTGCTTTTGTCAATGGGAACATTAACTCTGTAACAGTAAACCTTTCTCTTCATTTTGTTTTTAGCTGAGAAACTAATTTTTAAAAGATCAAAGTATTTGTTAAACCAGCTTTAGGACCTTCTTGTTATCTCTGACTTTATTTTGGATACCAATGAGATCTAATTCTAAAATGCTTTTTCTCTCACTATTTATTCTGTTTATTTGAGGTAGCCTCTTTTCTCATGTCTATTTTAGAGTGATTTTTAGGGAATTAATAGAGATATAAATATTATAATTGTTTCCTTTTTTTTTTTTAGAAACTCCCCCATACAATTTGCCTGTCATTTACACTTACATTAAAACAGAATATTTCTTTACAAACTCCAGGACAAAGTAAGAATGTAACAAAGTGTAAAATTAGCTGTAAATCATTGTAAATACCTCCTAATTCTCTTAGCTCCAGGCCCAAGATGCTATCTGCAAGGGGAGATATTTCAGAGCTCAGAAACTCCTCCTCTGAAAGGACCACAGGCAGCCACATCACCCACCCACCTGCTTAGGAAAGCACAAAGGCAGGGAGGCTCCTTGGTGACACTGGAACTCCATAACAACAACTGAAAGTATTTTCAGAACGTGATGCAAACTAGGAGTTGAGGGGAGGAAGGGAAGTTTAGTCTTCCTTGAAAAAATTCAAAGATTCAACAGAGAAATGTCAAAGGGGTGGGGGCCCAGGGTGAGGAGCAGAGAGTAATTTAGAAAGGTAATAAACTGTGACATTTCAGGTACCCCCAGAAGAATAAAGGGCAGAGAGAGAAAGATTCTCAGATGTCCTTATCTTTTTATTCTGCTCTGTTGTAAACAAATATGTGCGTAGCTCCAAGGAATAAGGATCTGGAAATGATAGAATGGATGGATGGATGGATGGATGGATGGGTGGGTGGATAGATGGATGGGTGGATGGATGGGTGGATGGATAGATGAATGAATGGATGGAAGGATGGGTGGGTGGGTGGATGGATGGATGGATGGGTGGATGGATGGGTGAGTGGATAGATGGGTGGATGGATGGATGGGTGAGTGGATGGATGGGTGGGTGGATGGATGGATGGGTGGATGGATGGGGTGATGGATGGATGAATGGATGGATGGATGGATGGAAGGATGGGTGGGTGGATGGATGGATGGGTGGATGGATGGATGGGTGAGTGGATAGATGGGTGGATGGATGGATGGGTGAGTGGATGGATGGATGGATGGAAGGATGGGTGAGTGGATGGATGGGTGGGTGGATGGATGGATGGGTGGATGGATGGGGTGATGGATGGATGAATGGATGGAAGGATGGGTGAGTGGATAGATGGGTGGATGGATGGATAGGTGAGTGGATGGATGGGTGGGTGGATGGATGAATGGGTGGATGGATGGGGTGATGGATGGATGAATGGATGGATGGATGGAAGGATGGGTGGGTGGATGGATGGGTGAGTGGATAGATGGGTGGATGGATGGATGGGTGGGTGGATGGATAGATGGATGGGTGGATGGATGGGGTGATGGATGGATGGATGGGCAGATGGATGGGGTGATGGATGGATGAATGGATGAATGGATGGGTGGGTGGATGAATGGATGGGTGGGTGGATGGATGGATGAATGGATGGGTGGGTGGGTGGATGGATGAATGGATGGGTGGATGAATGGATGGGTGAGTGGATAGATGGGTGGATGGATGGATGGAGTGATGGATGGATGGATGGATGGGTGGATGGATGGATGGATGGGTGGATAGATAGACAGGTGGGTGGATAATTGCACAAGTGAGTGGGTGGGTAGATGGGCAAACAGGTGGTTGAGTAATGGATAGATGGGTGGGTGGATGAAAGGAAGGGTGGGTGAGCAGATAGATGGATAGATGGATAGGTGAATGGATAGGTGGATGGAAGGAAGAAGAGCAGGTAGGTTGGTAGATTAGTGGATGGACAGATAAATATAATAAGCCTTTTCTTATTTTATATGTAATTTCATTACAGCATTCTCCCTTCAATAGTCACAGGTCTTTCATTTTTAAAATTGCTGTCTAGTGCAGAATATAGTAAAATAGGCACTCATATACCAACTGCTAGTGGGCAGTTAAATTAGTACAACTTTTCCAGATGGTAAAGCTTGTCAAGAATCTTTAAAAGGTTGGTGCACACACACGTACATAGCAGCATTATGTACAATAGCCAAAAGGTGGAAACAGACAAATGTCCACAGACAGATGAATGTGATACACACACACACACACACACACACACAGGAATATTATTCAGCCTCAAAAGGGAACACATGCTATAACATGGATGAATGCTGAGGACATTATGATAAGTGAAATACGTCATTCACAAAAAGATAAGTATTGATACTATATGATTCCACTTATATGCGGTCCCTAGAGTAGTCAAAATCAGAGACGAAAAGTAGAATGATGGTTGCCAGAGGCTGGGGGATGGGGGTGGGGAATTAGTGCTTAATAGGATAGTTTTGTAAGAGGGAAAAAGTTCTAGACACGGATGGTGTGATGTTGCACAGTAGTACGAGTGCACAGTGCCACTGAACTGTGCACTTAAAAACAGTTAAAATGGTAACTTTTGTTATGTACATTTCACCACAAGAAAAAGAAAAAGATTAGTGCTCTCTGACCCCTTGTAAAGTTACTTAAGGCCTCAGTCCCTAGGAAAGGTGTCAAAATGCGGACAAAGAGTTTTGCACAGTTATATGCATCACCTTATTGTTCACTGGAATTAATCTACACATCCAAAAATTTGGGACTGCTTAGGAAATTATGTAGCCATTAAAAATGAGATTTGTAAAATTATCATAAAGAAATGGGTAATATGTGAGGCCATTTTAAATCATAAAAACAGTACACAAAATTGTATATGCAAACTACTAATAAACTCATAAAGAAAAAAATAGTCTGTTGGAAAAAGACCAAAATATTACCTCCAGTCCTCTGAGTAGCATACTAGAATAATGGATAATAGCTTTTCAGCTTTTTATATTTTCATGTTCCCCCTAAATTTCCTACAGTATGCACATGTTCCTGTGATACTGGTGGGCGGAGTTGAGGTATCTGTTCAGGGAAACAAGGATCTGTTGTCTCCTTGAGCAAAGTCGTTTGCAAATGAAGCTGGTGGTGAGGGACCGTGGTCTGAATTGGCACTGGTGTGGGGTGCACAGAGAAACGCACTAGCTGCGACCAGAAAGGCAGCTTCCCACAGTCCCCGCAGAGAGTGGGAGACAGCGAGTGGAAGGTGAGGTGGGCGTGGGCGTGAAGCAGAGTGGAGAGTGGCTGTGAAGGGGCGCTGGGCGTGGCCAGCTTTTGCAGGCAGGTGCTCTCGGCACCTTCAGCGCAAGAGCTCACACAGATTCCTTCGTCCTGTGGTGAACAGGTGAGGATGGAGTTCTAAGGAAGGTCAAAGGAAAGGACTCGGAGAAGAGTCAGAGTTGGTTAAGAGCTTTTCAGAACTAAATATATTATTGAAATAAGCAATGGTCTGATTCTTTTCGCGCTGTAGATACTTTTTATTTCTGGGAACAGGGCAGAGAGCAGTTGTTCTGTGAAGTTTTCTTAAATGGGAGGATCAGACATAAACATTTGTGCCTTGAAAGCTGCCCATGAGTTATTATATTACCCATCCATTAGACAAGTGTTTATTGAGCACCTACTATGTCTGCAGTAGGGCACTAGGCTCTGGGGACATATCAGTGAACAAAACAGACAAAACCCCTGTCCTCATGGAGCTTGCATTTTAGTGGGAACAAATGACAGTAAAGGTAATAAACACGTCCAAAGGGAGCTGCACATTATTGTGTGCGTGGTGCCACCCTGGCGCTGGGCACCAGGAAACTCGAGCATCTGTGTGCTCAAGCTCCGCTACTTTTCCACACCTGCCTGCAGTGTCTTCACTGGACTCAAAGAGCAGCATTCAAATGACACAGAAAGAGCCTAATGCTTGGAACATTGCCCAAAGCCGAATCCAGTGTCCAACACATGGCACTGTGTAAATTCACACTGAATAAATCAATGTATCAAATGGTAAATGAGTGACTGCATCAATCGATCAGTTACTCAATGACAACGTTCACTTGGAAGGCAAAAGAATGAGGGTTCTAGAAAGAAAAGTGTACCAGGAAAGAGGGACTTGCCAGTACGAGCACCTACTGTGTGCCAGGCATTCCCTGTACATGTACGACACACATGCATGCATACAATGCAGAGCACATGGAGACACAGAAAGGTCCTGTGCCCTGCCACTGGCCCACAGCCATACCCAGGGGGCCGGGGCGCCCGTCCAGGTCTATCTGCTCCTTCCACCCCTTCCCCGGGTACCCTGTGAAATAAACCCCTCGGCTGCTAAGTTGCTTCCTTGCCCCAAATAATCAAACCCTGGAGAACTTCCCAGGAATGCAGACATGTTTGCAGCAGTGGTAACTAACTTTGGTAGCTAAAACTGGCCCTTTGTATGTCTTTATCTCACAAGTCAGAAGTCCCCTGTAATTGGGTTTGTTTATGGGTGTTCTGCCCAGTCCTACAAATTGCTGTCAATAGATTCCTGGGAGCTGACTGGGCTTAAATCTCATCTCAGAGGGAGCTGATAAGAGCAGCTTCAAGTCCTCTGGAGGGGCTGGAAGGTAACTGGAAGACTAACAGAGCCCTCCCCCCCCCATAAGGGGCCCTGCCCTCTCCCGGCCCAGGGGCAGCAGGCACTTGTGTTCTGAGACTGGCAGACGCTGTTCTGCACGCGAGAGCCCTGATGGCTGGCTAGCCAAGGTGCTGTTTGCAGGAGGACATAAATTAGGTTTGGAATTTTCAGGATAAACATCTTCAGGATTTATTCCTGCAGCTGCTGCCATGAGCGCTGGTTTCAGAGTAACCACAAGGCCCCAAGGAAATAGTCCTGCACATTTTTTCTGGAGCCAGGATGCTAGGAAAAGCCCACACGCCCCCTCCTCAAGGATCACCGAAAGGATGGAGACTTTTGCTCTGGCGCTGACCGCTCTGAGGAGGCGGGGCGCAGGAGGAATCCAAGCTTGGCGTTCTCCCCACCAAAATCCTTAGTAAGGGCTTTTTGCTCCACCAGCTTCCGCTTGAGGACTTAGCTCTAGCAATGCCTGGTGCAGAGCAAAGAGCAAGGGTCTGCCCGCTAGAGGTGGGCTTTGGAGCCACAGGGCACGTGGAACACGTTTCCTCGCCTCTCCGAGCCATGAGGTTTGCATCCGTAAAGCGGCCGCCTGATAACTGGGACAGCATCACGCTTGTGTTCGGTGTCTGTGTCAGTCCGCTCGGGCTGCCACGGTGAAGTCCCACAGGCTGGGGGCTCAAACAACAGAAACTGGTCATCTCACAACTCCAGAGGCCAGAAGTCTGAGATCAAGGTGTAGGCAGGACGGGCTCCTCCTGAGGCCTCCCTCCTTGGCTTGCGGACGGCCGCCTTCTCCCTGTGTCCTCATGCAGTCGTCCCTCAGTGCGTGTACCTGTCCTGATCTCTCCTGATAAGGACACCAGTCAGATTGGATTAGGACCCACTCTAAAGCCCTCACTTCACCGTAATTATCTTTGTAAAGACCCTATCTCCAAATATCACCACATTCGGAGGTGCTGGGGGGCTAGAACTTCAAAACACGAAATTTCAGGACACAATTCGGCCGGTAACAGTGCTCCAGCCAGTCTTCCTGAGCGGCTGCGCCCACCAGGTGCTCTAGAAGACTGATTTCCCTAGGAAAGGAAAAGACCCATGTTTCTTGCGCGCCTGCGATGCGGTGCTGTGCGTCAGACACTGCGTCCCGTGCATTGCGTAGCTTGTATGTGCGCATCCCTGGGATGGGGCGTGGCGGAGGGCTGTGCTGTCACGGGGCTTCCTCTCTGTCCAGTGGACTCAGAGCGGCGGGAGGAGCGTCTCCCTCCTCATGCCCCTCAGTCGACCCCCTGCAAGCAGATGAGGAGACTCCAGCTCCTCATTTACGGGAACCCCTTGGGCTGCAGCGCCCCCCGCAGGGCTCCTGCAGATGACTTCAGAAGGCCGTGAGCTGAAGGCTGTGGAATGATAAGGGTGACAGACACCCAGGCACTGAAGCAGCCCGGCAGGAGGATGTGGAGGCGTCCTCAATCAGGTCCCCGTGCACATCAGCTGAGGCCTGCACAGGCCCCCGACAGGCAGCTGAGCACAGACACCCCCGCCGGCGGCAGGAGCGGGGGCAGGACCCCGGCCCACCAGAATCCGGCTGTCAGGAGAAAGCGGGGAATCGGTAAGCTTACCACACACAAGCCCCTCCTCTGTGTCTGAACCTCAGCACCCAGACAAACATGTGCTGGCCACGGTCTTCAGCCAGGAGCCGCAAATCCTGCTGTGCGGCTCAGACAGGGCTCATAAGAGTGTTTGAGTCGGTGGCTGGTATGGGCCGCGTCCTGTGCCCCCAGATTCCCATGCTGTGGCCCCGACCCCCAGCACCTCAGAGTGTGACTGGATGTGGAGATGGGGCCTTTAAAGAGGAGATGAAATAAAAATAAGGTCATTGGGCTGGGCCCTAATCCTACAAGACCGGTGTCCTCACAAGAATAGGAGATTAGGACACAGACATGCGTGGAGGGACGACCACAGACACAGGGAGAAGGCGGCCGTCTGCAAGCCAAGGAGAGAGGCCTCAGAAGGAACCAGCCCTGCCAACACTTTGACCTCCGACTTCCAGCCCCCAGGACTATGGGACGATACATTTCTGTTGTTTAAGCCCCCAGTCTGTGACACATTTTATGGCAGCCTGAGCCAACTAATACAGTGGCTAATTTCTCTTGAAAAATTAGAATTTGTGGCCTCACGGGGCTCACATTCCCTTCTGGTGGATGCTGGCCATAGCTGTGCACCTTGGACAGGCCATTGTCCCCCGCCAGCCTCACTCACTGACCTTCATTTTCTGGCCCTTGTGGGCACTTGTGCCTGTAACCCCTGAATACAATACTGCTAATCCTGGCCACAACCCCTGGGACAGAGATTTTATTAAACATAGAAACCTTTCAGCTCCTGAGTGGTGAGGCTGAAGGCCACTTTTTCCTGCCTATCCAAGAGAGTTGTTATTATTGGTAATAATAATTTCTCTTATTGTTGCTATTAACTGAACACTTATCATATGTCAACCTGTGTTTAGTACTTTGTACAGATGGTCTTATTTAATCATAAAAACAACCTAATGAAGGGTTAATTTTATCCCTATTTCACATATAAGGAAACTGAAGCCCAGAGTCTCCCAGCTATGAAGTGGGAGAACAGTCATTCAAGGCCATTTCTGGGTGACTTTTCCACCATTTTCTCATTTACAAAGAAGAGGTTCCCATTTACAAAGAAGAGGTTCCCATTTACAAAGAAGAGGTGCCTTAGATCTAAGGAAATGGCCTAGGGGAGAGAAGAGACCCCAGGTCAGAGACAGCAATTCTCTATTTGACGAGGCTCTAACTCCACATTAATGTAGATGCCCACAAGGTACTCGCCATCCTGTGCCTCCATCTTCCAATGCATAAAATGGACACAACAATGGCCTCCAGTTTCCTCTTAGCTGTTGATTGGGAGGATCAAGTACCACTGGGTATTTCCAAAGGGAAAAGCTTACTAAGGAAGGGGAGGTTACTCTGCGGCCCCAAAACATGCAAAGAACATCAGGAAAAACTAACATATAAAAAGATAATCATGCAATTTTCAGGCCCTTCTTTTTCTACTTCAGAAACCAGGCTCCATCCTTCCTGGAGATCTCACCTGCTAGCCTCTATGCAAATATATGCAAACCCTGGCTGAAGGGGCGAGATGGGAGCAGACAGCCAGAGCCTGGGTATGACTCTGGTGTACCCCTCTTTGAACCTCAGCTTTCTCATGTGTAAAATGGGGTAATGACTCCTGCCTCACATCACTGGGAGAAGATTCCCTCTGATCCTGCAATCTCTGAAGCCCATTTGAGCCAAGATGCTATGGTTTTCTTGAATGTTGAAAGAGCCAACAAGGGAGGATCACTGGACAGATTGAAAGCCAAATGTCCCCTTGGGTGACCAGGTGCAAGACACAGCACCCATTCCTGGTGGAGGAACAGGGTTCACTTGAGGAATTGAGAGTGCCTTCCATCCCTTTCTAACAGGGAGAGTCACTTTTAGTGAGGCAGGACCACCTGTCTCATGCTCATTCAAAAGCCAGGATAAACTCTACTCCAGCCAACTTCCTAAAGCTCCTTGAACCTGCCACTGCTGTTTCACACCTCTTTGCCTTTACCCACAATACTAATGATGAGGACCACTCATCGTTAATTCATTATGTGCTCACTAGACTAAATCCCCATTTTGCCAATCAGGACACTGAGGCATAACAAGTTTAAGCAACCTGCCCAAGGTCACCCAGCTGGTCAGTGACAGAGCCAGCATTTGAACTCAGACACTCTGGCTCCAGTGCCTGCACCCTTGGGCTCTGGCTCTAGTGCCATCTTCTGCCTCATCTCCCTGGGGATCCTTTTAGCTCAAGCTCAAGTTTCACCTCCTCTCAGAAGTTTTTTTCTGGCCACCTTCTAACTATGGCGAAAGTTGAATCCGTACCTCTTTGTGCCACTTCTGTAGTACTCGTGCATCCCGGCATCTACCATGCACCAAGCACTTTACATACCTGATTGCTATCTACCCTCCAACAACCATAAGGAGAATCATTATTGTCCCCATCTAACAATGGGAGACTGAGGCTCAGGACATTAACATAACTTGACCAAGGCTGCAGTGCTAATCAGAGGAACAGCCAAGACTTAAACTCAGATCTGCCTGACTCCAAAGCCCTTGATTTTTTTTATTTTTACATGCTGCCTGCCCCTCCAACACAGTGGCCCCGGCACCCATCACACTGGGGCTAGAAGGAGTCAGCACTCGGATTTGGGAGCCAGATGCCCCTGGTAAAAGCACCAACTGGGGAGATGCTGAGTGACACTGATGTGGCCAGTCTGGCTTCATTCATTCATGCATACAGTCCATCAACAAATATTCGTTGAGTGTCTGTGATGGGCCAGACGCTGTTCTAGGCACTGGGAAAACAGCAGAGAACAAACTAGAAACCTTCCAGCCCTTGTGAAGCTTGTATCCTACTGGGCAGAGTGAGACAACAAAAAGGAAGTGGAAACTCTGTCAGCTGATCATGAGTTCTGTGAAGGAAAATAGAACCAGGAGGGTGATAGGTAAGGGGCAGGGCCACTGTTTCCCGTAAGGTGGTCAAGAAAGTTCTATCTGATCAGAGACTTAAAGGAAGTGAGGAACTGGAGGGAATGGAGAATTCCCGGCAGAGAACAGCGGTCCCAAAGGCAGCGGGAAGGACGCACTGGAAGATGGAGCCCGTGCAGCTGCTGAAGGCTGGAGAAGGGCGAGCAGGGCACTGAGCCCACACGAGGCGAAGCAGGTTTCCCTCACCAAGGGGCGTCGGGGGCCCTGGGCAGGCCGGTGGACCTGCTGAAGCCTCAGGGATGGGACAGTGCACCACGCTCCCAAGCCTGTCTGACCCCAGAACTCTGGGGGAGGAAAAGCATATCCTGGATAAACATTCCTCCAAAAACACACCAGAACCTCAGAAAAGAGGGCTTCCTGCAATTTCTGCAGGAGCTGTCTTCTGAGCTAGAAAGGAAGATGAGGCCTTAAACCCTTGAGCCGTGGTCCTGGGGAAAACAGACCAAATCCTCAGGTGAGCCCAGCTCCCGCTTTCCTGAGTGGCTGCCCTCTGAGACGGCAAGGTTGAAAAAAGGCCAGGTATAAACATGGGCAACTTAACCTCTCTGAGCTTAAAATTTTAGTACTCGCTTGAATGGATTTCTGTGAGGATTAAATGACTTAAATTTTGTGGCAAAATCGTCAGATAAATTATAAAGTGCTGAACAAATGTGAGTAATATTCCTACCTTAACAATGGCTTAGGATATGAACTTTCTCAAAATACATTTTCATGTCAACGAGGGCAAAACTGTAGTCAAATTAGTGACTTTAAGGATAAAAATATTGACCCTGAGAGCAATAATAATGCTTAAAAATAAAAATATCAAAAACAACAACAAACTACCCTTCATTTGCCACTCATCTGTGCCTGGCCTGTTTACATATATTGGATCTATTCCTGATGACCTTGAGGGGCAGACGGTAGCATTTTCATTTTCTAGATGGTGAAACCAAACCTCAGAGAGCTTAAGTAACCTGTCCAAAGACACAGAGCAGGCAGAGATGCCTCTGGGAAGGTTCATTCATTTAAGAAATATCTGCTTACTACTTTCTCTGTCCTACTCTCTGAGGTTTCAGAAGGGCCCTTCCCCACCTTCTATTGCCTGCAAACAGGTCACTGTAGTGAAATGAAACAAGGATACAGACATGCAATGCTTGGGGAGCAAATGCAGGCCTGGTGGAAAGGGAGGCTGCCTGGAAGAGGTGATGCCAGCACTGAGCTTTGAAAATGAGTAGGAAATAATTCAGAGAGAGAGGAAGAGGGACCTTCCCGAGTAAGGGAATGGCTGGAGCACCTACTTGCAAGGGAGAACGGCAGCCTAGGTGCTCGGGATCAAATCTCCGCTCTACCCTCAAGCGGACCCATTTCTGGTGACTGGACGGTGGGGATCCCATTGGAAAGTGGGCTCATTTCTTCTCATGGTCGTGCCTTGGACTGGAGAGAAGAGCAAGACCTCAACACAGGTTCTGGTTCTGGTCCTGCTACCCTTGAGCAATTTGACCTCAGAGGGGAAAAAAAATTATCCTTCTGTGCCTCAGTTTCCCCAGAGAGGGCATTGCTTTTGGACAGTGGTTCTTCAAGTACCCTCTCCAAACCAGCATCAGCATGACCTTCCAGCTTTTTAGAGACACGATTCTCAAGTCCCACCCCAGGCCTGTGGAATCAGACCCTCCAGGGAGGGCTCAGCAATCTGCATTAACAAGGCACCCCCCATTCTGATGCTCTGAAAAGCCTGAGAACCACTTGCTGTTTGCTCCCCCAAGCAGGTACCCTACCCTGTAGCATCAGCACCCCTGCGGAGTATTGGAAATGCGGAGTGTCAGGCCCCACTCTACTGAATCAGAATCCACACTTCACAGGGTCCCCAGAGGGCCTCGTTCATATCAACATTTGAAAAGGGCAGCCCTAGGGCTGGGTGACACCCGAATTCTGAGTGACACCTTGAAGCTGTAAAACTCTATCAGGAACTCTTGGGAAAATCACCCAACCTTTTATTTCTTTTTCTGGGAAAACTCCCAGGCGAGAGGGCAGCCTGTCGGCTCAATTAGGGCTGCCATACCCTTTGATGGTTTCCAACCTCCTGATAAGGCTGGGCCAGGGGGCTAGAGGCAGCCCTCTCCCGACAAGGGGAAAGTGCCTCCCTCTGGGAGGCAGGAAGTCAAGCAGGGCTCTTCTGCCAGCTCCGCCAAGGAATGTCCCCCTCGTGGAGCCTCTGGAATTGGGAAGAAATTCCTCCCAAATTCCACGGCCATCTCAAACCAGCGAGAAAACGTAAGAGCAGCCCAATGTGGTGCAGCCCGGCTCGAAATGAGTTCAAAACAATTACCAGCCAACATGTGTTTCCTATGAATGGTGCAAGTGTTAAAACGGATTTAATTTTCTTTTGTAAATAAAGAGGCCCATCCAGGCCAGCCTGTTTATCTCCCCGGGAGAGATGAAAGTGTTTCATCTGCCAGTAGCCTCTGCCCGCTGCGGAGGTGGGGGGCAGCTCTCTGGACCCCATGTGTTCTCTATCTTGTAATCCAAAGTCATCTTCCCCATGTGGAACTATTTGAGCACCATGAGGTCTTTTCTCGAAGTCTTAGTTATCTAAGATGGTACTCCTTTTTTTTTTTTCTTAAACATATTAGTGATTCATAAACAGTAAAATTAGTCTGCTAGGGCTGGTGGAGGTATTCATCCTGGTGGCGCCTGCTTTCCTGGGTTAGCAGTTAAAATAAATCATTGCTGTCACAATGGAATTCAGGCCGAAAAATCACCTGTAGGAATCCCCACCACCCCTCTCCACCTCCCCCAGCCCCCGCCCCGCCCCCCCAGCACCGAGGATCAAAGCTATCTTCCTCACTCCAGCTGAGGGAGAAAGGAGGGAGGAGGAGGAGGAGGCAGCACAGAAGGAAAACCCCAGAAGTTATACCGAGTCAGGAAATTAATGTCTCTGCTCTATTGTTGAAACTAGAAGCAGGAAAGTATGAAGCCAATTTATGATATTAGTGTTTCTAAAGCAAAATATGATTAACCACTTCATTATGTAAAGTTGTTTCCACTTAACCTCTTTGTGCTGGCATCTAGAACTTGGCTTTTTTTCTTTAACTGCAAATTTAATAAATTCCAACATGCCCAAACTTCCTGACTTCCACTGTCCACCGCTGGTATCTTTGGAAAGTTCGATAGTGGGAGATAACTCGCACAGGCTGCGCGGCTACCTTCGGCGCACGCCGCAATCCAGGATCGGGCAATAAGCTTTCATCCTTGGAGCACTTAAGTTAATTACATGGAGGCCGTGGAGGCCCCAGAGCTGGTTCTGCGCACAGGGCTCCCGAAGCCAAACATCATAGGATCCAGATGCAAAGCCTTGGCAACTTAAGCCCAACAAATTTCCTTTGTCAAGAGATGCAAACAGCAAAACACTGAAGTGTGGGCTACTTCAGTGAGTCGGCCTCCTTCTGGGGCGCGCAGCCCGCAGAGCCCAGGCCAGAAACCATCCCGACACCCCGGCGGCTGCACCTCGCTGCTTCCCAGGCAGACCCTGAGCTGTGTGATTGGGTTCGGGACGGGTTGCCGATGAAAATGCAGGGTTGCCTCCTTTAGTGAGACCCACAGCGTTCTGACAACTTGAGGAGAATGCACCCCAGGAGTGGGGATGTGGGGAGAATGGGGGGTTCCCCCTAAAAGACCCCACACACACACATGGCCAGCCTTCTTCCTAGACCTCTTCTCCTTCTCTCTGGCTCCTTCCAATCTGTCCCAGTTTAAATCATCCCTCCTCTTGGACCCTCCATGGATGCCCCTCAGGCACCATGTCTGAGCGTGTCTGTCCTCGTCTCTGTCCTCATTGTGCTCTGTGCACCCCACGCTTATCATTTGGCATCTTCACTGTAGAGCAACCTCCTTCCCTGGCCTCACGTTCCAGGTCCCCTTCGAGTGGCATCCGTGGCCCTCTCCTTCCCCCCTGCATTGCAGGGTGGCTTGGACTGGGTGGGTGGACCTGCCTGACTCTGCGTGGTGGCCCGAGGAAGCCCACTGGGGCAGCGCAAGGGAGACGCAGCTGCCCACACCAGCTTTCACACACAGCAAAGCTGACATTTTGACTGTGCCCGACTTCGGTGGATTTAGCACTCGGGGGGATTCAGAGGAGAGGGCTGTATTTAGTTACATCTTAGCGGGGATTGAATTGTGTCCCCTCAAAAGATATGTTCAAGTCCTAACCTGTGGTACCCGCAGATGTCACCTTACTTGGAAATAGGCCCTTTGCAGAGGTAAGCAAAGTAAAATGAGGTCATAGTGGATTAGGGTGGGCCCTAATCCAATGACTGGTGTCCTGACAAGAAGAGGGAAACTGGGACACAGAGACAGAGACACACAGGGAAGAAGGCCACGTGGAGACAGAGATGGGAGCGATGCAGCTACAAGCTAAGGATGGCTAGCAACCACCGGAAGCCGGAGAGGAGAGGGAGCGTCAGGAGTACGGCCCTGAAGACCCTGTTGTTGTTTCAAGCCACCCAGTTTGTGGTGCTTTGTGTAGCGGCCACGGAAGCTAAGGCACCTCCTAAACCCCCGCCATCAGCACCTGCTGTGACCCCCCAACTAGACTGTGAGCATTGCTGGGGAGAGAAAATAATGTCTGTTCCCCACCCAGCGCAAGGCTCATGGCTGACACCCCATAACAAAAGATCTATTAACAAGAAAAAAGTGCAACAATTTATTTAATATAAGTTTTACGTGACATGAGAGCTTTCAGAAGTGAAGACCCAAAGAAAAAGGAAAACCACGTATTTTTATGCTTGGGTTTGATAAAGAGGGGACATCGTGTGACTGGACAACAAGGGGCATGATCTAATGGTAACAAACTGGGGGTGGGGTGTAGCCACAGGACCAGACAAACTGGGTCTACTCTGTCGCCAACAAAAAGCCGAGTTATCTTGCAGGTATAGCAGAGCCGAGAATTACAAGTCTTGTAGCCTGGGCATGAGCAATAGGAAAAGCTTTGACCTCTAAAAACACCCAGAACCAGTGATTTTTCTCCTCAGAACCAAGAAGACCAGACGTCGCCAGAATCTTCAGAAGCGAGGAGCCCGCTGGCCTGGAAGACGGGAGCTGAAGTCTGCCTCAACACACCTTGCTGCAAATGGTCACATTTGAAGGCCTCTGATCAGACTCTGCCAAGCCAACAATCCTAGATCCCTCCCCTCGCCCTCTGAGCCCAGAACCCTGCCCCAGCCTCCAACCTGGGAGACAGACCGAGCCCACCTCCGGTCTCCTTGCCGCTTGGTCTCGCAGTAAAGCCTTTCTTTCCCCCAAAGCCGGGGCCGCAGCATTGGCTTCTGCGCACAACGGGCAGCGAGCCCGTGTTCTCGACTACAGGGGACTCAGCAACGCCTTGTAGAACTAGAAAATATTGTAAAGGGCTAACAGCCTATTTCAGCTTCTGTATCCATGGCTTGCTTGCTTGTTGCTTAGCTTGGCATAACAGGCTTCAGAAAAATTGAGAAAAACAAGGCCCCAGGGAGGAGACCGCAAGTTACTTCCCGATAGAGGACTAGGAGTCCTGGGGCTCCAACGGACCAATTAGATAAAAAGGGCAAGGCATGATCAGTGTGTGAACAGCTTGTGTGAGGCATGTGTTTCCCAATATCGCTTGTAAACCAGGGACCAGAGTCTTGTAAACAGCAGAGAGTATAAAAACTCACCTTGTACCACAAGGCGGGGTCCTTGTCTGTGGAGAGGCCACTGCATTGGTGCTCTGGGACTTGGACCCTAGCTCGAGCTAGCAAATAAACTCCTTTGCCTTTTGCAACCTTGGTTGTTGTGGCTTCCTTGCTCCACGGGCCGAGGGGAACCGGCTCTAACAGCCTGTGTGTTCAGCTTCCTCTTGGCATCTGTGTCTTCATTTCTTTCCTCTGCGTCTAGGGCAGGACACCTGTCACGTGAGTGTCTTATGACCTGCTTTCAGGGAGATGGGTTGGCGAAGTCTCGCATGGCCGGCTCTCACCCAGAGAGTACCCTTCCCGCTTCTGCTGTGTTCTCAGTTTCCAAGGTGACACACTTTGGGACGGCTGCACCGCAGCAGCATCATGGAGAGTGGGGACAATGTCTCCCAGAACTTTGCACTCACTCTCGGTCAAAAGTGAGTGGCCACCTCTAACACACTTTCAAGACCCAAGTCCAGGTAGAGCTCCCCTGTCCCCCACCCAGCCTGTCTCAGGGCCTCTTTGTGTCCTCCAGCCCCTCACATAGCATCTGTCATGATGTGCTGTCATTGTCACCTCTGGGCACCCAGCCCTTTGCCGGCCCACAATGCATGGGATGTGTGTTGAATGAACAAACGCCTCAACAAATAACAGTGCATCCCAATGCACCCCTAAACCCACACCCCATACAAAACTCAACTTCACCTCCAAGGTCATAGATAGCCCCCACACAGGAACAGAAATAGGAGAAAAAACCAACATGGCCTGCTGTCCCCTAAAAGAGCAAAAGTAAATGAAGAGGAAAATCCCCATGAATTCCCTAAGTTGGGCCCCCTTTAAGCCAGACATACAGTGTGAGCCTTTGCTCTTTGGTGTGTACGTGTAAGAAAAACATATTTTGTCTAGTTGTAGAACGTTTCCTCTTTCATGGGTTTCCAAAGCCACCCATCAGCCTGCGTTTTTACTGTTTGTTTTCCCTCGAGCGAATATTGTTGCTGGCAGAAGTGGAGACGCAGTTAACTCCCCGAAGGCAATTGGCTTGGGAGGACCAAGAGGGACCCACTGGAGAATGCCATAACATCAATTCTGGGAAGAAAGTTCCAGGTGCAGGTTGGTGTTTAGCTGATGGGAGGATATCACCAAGTCCTGAATCTAGCAAGAATCTTTCTAAAACTTAAACAGCCAATAACTTAATCTTTCCCCAGTGACCACAACCCACCCGAAAGGGAAAGTTGGAACTGACCTTGTTCTCTTGGGATAAAAGTCACACGTTTGCACTGAACTCGCTGAGCCTCAAATTTGCTGTTCTCTCATTCCTTCTGCCTGAAACTACAATCCTACCTGCCTTGGCCCTGACACCTTCCCCTCCTACTGGTCTCAGCTCAAATGTCACCTCCTCAGGAGGCCTTTGAGCCCCATTCCAGCTCAGCCCTCCTGCAGGCCCCATGTTGGTGGGTCCCCAAGTGAGGTGACTGGATCTGCCCTAGCCACACCACACCCCAGCACCCAGCACTGCACCTGGAACAGAGTGAGCGCTCAATATCCGGAAAGTTAAGCAACTTGGCTGTCTCCCTGGAGCCCCTGGCTTAGTGAGAGGCACACACAGACCTGAGAGCAGAGACCAAGTATCGCCAACCATTCGGTTTTGGCTGCTCTAAGAGAGTCCCAGAATAATAGTAGCTTAACAAGATAGAGGCTCATTTCTCTCTTATTGGGGATCAGGCTCCCTCTGTCTTCTTGATCTGCCCAATAGGAAACTTTCACCTCATGGCCCAAGATGGCTCCTTCAGCTCCTGCCCTCACATCTACCCTCCAGCCAGTGAGAAGAAAGGGGGCATAGGAAGGACATGCCCTGCAAGACATACACTTTGCTTCCGCTCTTGACCCATTGGCCAGAACTTGATCACATGGCCACACTTGGCTGCAAGGGAGTCTGGGAAAGTAGTCATTAGCTGGGCAATCACATGCCAGCTAAGAACTCCATCACCATAGAAGAAAGATAGAATGGGCGTGCGGGGACAGTGGGCCAGCCCTGCCCCCTCCAGGCATCCATCATCCTGAGTAACTAACTCTCACTATTCTCTCCTCATAAACATTTCTCTAGCCAGTCACCACATCCTTGCCCTTTGAATTTAACCTCCCAACGGATTGCTCTGGCCCTGCCTTCACTCCCTGGGTGGAATGCTGCAGTTTCTCCTCCCGCTCTGGTCCTGCCACGTGCCACGGCCACGCCCGCCCCCAACCCATCCTCCACATCTGAGAGTCCCTGTGATACAACCTCGTCGTGGGCGATTTGGAAATACCTATCAAAATTGCACATGCACATAGCCTTTGACCCAGCAGTTTTATTTCTGAGAGGGGGTCCTTCTGTGCTGTTTGTGTGCAAGCAAACCGCCGCTCTGCGCGCTGGTGGTGGCATTCACCGCAGTGCTGTTTGCGATAGGGAGTGACCGGAAACAACCCAGAGTCCACTCCCACGAGGCTGCGACTAAGCCCTGGCACACCTGCACACGGACCCACCTACTACTTTAAAGAAAAGAAAAGAAGCGTCCTGCATTCTGTTAGGAAAGGGTCTTCTCCGTACGCTGTTAGGAAGGAGAGTGGCGGTTGCCAGGGGCTTGGAAGCAGGAAAGGCAAGAGGGAGTGACTGCTCGTGGGAACATGAGGATTCTTTTGGAGGTGACAAAAGTATTTTAGAATTAGACAGTGGTCATGGTTGCACAAGTTCGTGAATATACTAAAAAAAACCACAGAACTATATACTTTAAGAGTGAATATTTCACTGTCCAGTGAAAAATCCAGGTGTAAAACGGCACATAATATTTTGGGTAAACAAGGAAAATAAGAATCTTCATTTGTAATTAATTGCTTCACGTGAGCTCTGAAGGGCGACACAGAAAACCAGCTGGGAGGCGAGTGGCAGAGGCCGCGGGAGTCGGAGACGTTTCACCCCTCGCATTTCGTGCCTGTGGGTTTGCGAGCTACGTGGTCGTAGTGTCGAGTCAAATGTTTTAACTTCAGCAATGAGCCATGCGGTGGCTCCCCACGGCCTCCAGGGTCCAGTCCACGCTCTCGCGGCCCCAGAACAGCCCGGTCTCTGTCCCGCATCCTGCACAACCCCTGTCCCCTCCCCACACGACCGCACTGTGTTATCATTCTCTGTCCCTTTGCTCCCCCCGTTTCTTCTAACCTGAATGCTCTTCCCCGAGCTGTCACCCCGAGGAGCCCCCAGGACGGCCACAGCTGCAAAGTGGGCGGCCCCTGGCTCGCCCTTCATGGGTCGGAAGCCAGGCTCTGCTGCTCCCTGGCGGGTGATCCCCGGCGACCACCTCCCTGAGCCTCATTTGTTCGTGTGCAAAACCACATATCAATTTAAAAAAATAGAAAAATAAAAAGAAAGTAATTGAGAAAGTCTTTTTAAAAAAATGGGGACAATGAATGCCACCCACCTCGTGTGAGAAGCAGTGTGTGCCCGGCACATGGCCAGGGCCCCGCAGTGGCGGGCCTTGCTGTTGGGTCCAACCGCAGCGGTAGAGAGAAGCAGGGAAGCGATGGGAAGAGCCTCTCCTCTGCCCTCTGTGTTTCTTGGGTCTGGACACACTAGACACTTGTCTTCTAACCTCCTTTCAGGTGAGGCGTGGCCAGGTGGAGGCTCCGGTTGCCACTTCCGGTTATCTTTCGGCTGGTGTGGAGGGCCCGGTTATCCGCCACCGCACAGCAAACCACCATAACTTGGTAGCCTAGAACGGCCTCTTTAAGTTGCTTATGCTTTTGTGCGCCGGGCAATTGGGAAGAGCCCGCTGGGTTGCTGTTTCTGCTCCATGTGGCCCCAGCTGGGAGACTGCGGCTGGAGGACCCACCTCCAGGACGCCTCCTCACCCCCATGTCTGCAGCCTCAGAGCCCCTGAAACCCCTCCCTCCTGGTGGCTTTTCCTCCGTCCAGGCTTTCTCATGACATGGCAGCTTCCAGGTAATCTGACTTCTTGCCAATAAGAGGCAGGAGATAGAAGTTGTTGCCGGCCAGTTAAGGGCCACACTTGGAGCTGGCACACAAGCAATTCCATTGTATTCTAAGTAGTCATAGGCTCTTCCCAGGCTCAAGAGCATGGAGAAACAGCCTCCACCTCTTGGTGGGGGATTGTCAAGGGTACCTTGCATAAGAGCTTGTGCGATGGGAGATACTGTTGTAACTACCTTTGGAAAAGCATAATCTGCCACACTGGGCAGCAGGCTTTAGGGGATTGTGGGAAAGCTTTGACTTTCCCAATGAAAGGCTCCAGGTGTTGCTGGTGCCGCACCATTTCCCCTTTCTTCCTTCCTTGAATAGGGATGTGATGGTCAGAGCTGCAGCAGCCATATTGCAGCCATGTGGAAAAGGCTAAGAGAAAAACAGGCATGGCAGCCCGACTCCCTGGAACTGCTAAATCAACACTAGTAATTACCTGCCTCCAGGTTTCTTGTTACATGAGAAAAATAAATCCGTTTATTCCAAACAGAATTCTAACTGATACAAGCAAGAATTTTGAAGTAAGACAGAATGAGTTTGAATCTCAGCCTTTTTAGGGGTGGGAATCTTTGCTTTCTCTACTTCAGTTTCTTCATCTATAAAGTGGGAGCAACAATACCCGCCTTCAGGACTCTCATGAGAACCACATGGGAGACACATGTGAAAATGCAGGCCCTGGACCCCTTCCATCATGCTATCCCACCATCTTAGCAGGTAACTTGCAGACTCAAAGTCATCTCAGGGTGCAAGAGGGCTGCGGAGTTCCAGACATCACATCTGCATTCCCAGCATCTGGAAGGAGGAAGGAAGGAATGGTAGATAGGGATGAGTCAGCTTCATTTAAGAATTCTTTCTAGAAGTCCCACTGACATTCCGCTTTCATGTCATCGGCCACATTTACTACAAAAGAACCCAGAAAATAGTTTTTTAGCTGGGCACTTTGCGGCCCTCAATTCATCGTGTCCTGTTACTAAGGAAAAGTGAGAGAAGAGATGTGGAACAGGCAACAGTCTCTGCCAAGTGCTGTGCATCGCCATGAGACTGTTTTATCCACCTTAACTTCCTCTCCCACTGCCTCCCGCCGCCCTGCAAGCTCCACTCCAGGCAGGCCTGTCCCCTCACTGTCCTGCCCGCCTTGTGCCGTCCCTTTCCTGCCTGGGTGGGCTTATCCCTTCCCTCCTGGGGGCCCCAGCGTCTCCTCTGCAAAAGAACTGGAGAGGCCTGCTCTGACTGAGCCCCCACAGCCCGCCAGCCAGCGGCAGTTCCCTGCTCCCTCTGCCCGCCCCACGCGGCCCCTTCCCCCGTGCTCAGCTTCACGCGCACGCACGGCTGGAGACTGGCCTCCATGGGAAACCAAAGTGCCGGCAGATGCTCTGCTCCCAGCCTGCCTTGCAACTAGGAGCCAGCCCTTCTACCAGGTCTGCTGACGGAGTCCTCGGTGAATGTTTTCCAGGGCCAGGGGAAGCGTCTGGAAAACATTTTCCTCCCTGAGGAAAGAAAGAGGTGCGTTCTCTGTCACCTGCTTCCCGTTGTACTGCTGTTGGGTGAGGAGGTGATGCCCAGAGTCAGGCAGCCACCTGGTGAAGGTCAAGAGAAAGTCGGAAGAAACCTAGAGAGGCCGAGCCAGGGCCTTAATGAGTTCGGGCGCTTGGACCAGTCAGCACCAGGGGCTGCGGCGTATGAGCACTCAATCACCCTGCCGCACGCATCTGACTCAGAGCGTCTTCACAAAGTCCGTGAGGTAGACAACACTATGACCCCCCTTCACAGATGAAGAAACTGAGGTTCAGTGAGTACCCAGGCTCACGTGGCCCACAAATAGGAGAGGTGAGACCCAAGTTAGCCAAACACCCAAGCTCAAGCTTTTAATCATTGAACAACTCCGGAAAATGGAAATTCAAAGACACAAATACATCAAGTGATAGGTCTGGCCACTGTCAACATGCAGACTGTAGTTATTGTCATTGTTAGTGCTGGCACACGGCTCCGTGGCGGGAGGAAGGTCAGACAGGGGCGGGTGCACTCCTGCGAAGCCTTCTGTCTTGGTCTGTCTCTGCTTCTGTCACCCAGCATCCGACACGGGGTAATTTACACAGAACGGAAATGTGTTTCTCACAGTTCTGGAGGCTGGAAGTCCAAAATCAAGGCACAGGCAGGTTCAGTGTCTGCTGAGAGCTGCTCTCTGCTTCCGAGATGGCACGTCGTTGCTGTGGCCCCCAGAGGGGACGAACGCTGTGTCGTACGTGCTGCAGGGAAAGGGAGGCAAAGGGGAGAATGCCGTGGAGCCTCTTTCATGAGGCACTGAGCCCATCCCGGGGGCGGAGCCCTCACGACCCAATCACCCCTGAAGGCCCCACCTCTTACTACAATCACAGTGGCCACTGAGTTTCAATATGTGACTTCGGGGGATACGTTCGGACCAAAGCATCTTCTAAGGCCAGATTACCACTCGGTTACTAAGACCCACACTGGTTTGCAGTTTCATTCCCTTCCCTAGACCCCCTGCCGTTGTGCCCACCCTGGACAGTTCAGCCTGCTCCTGTCACAACAAGCTCTTCCACGTGTCCCTACCTTCGCTCACCCTGACCCCACACTGCCTGCACTGCCCTGCCTTTTTTTTTTTGTTGTTTAATATGGAAACTCCTATGCATCCTTCAATTCCTAGGTCAAATGGCCCCCCTGTTAGTAGCCTCCCTTCACTCTCCCTCCCACTCCTGATATAAGCCTCCTGCTCCTACCGCCACCCCAGAGTGCCTGGAGAGGGCCTAAAATGTGAGTGCCTGTCAGGTCCAAATGTAGTTACTGCCAACCCCTGACTGTCCACCGGCTGAGACCCCTTTTCTGATTATAGAGGTGACAGCCCAGCATGAACCTGGGATGAGCCACCTCCCCAAGCAGTCTCACTAGTTGGGCCAAAGTGGAAGCCAGCCACCCTCCAAGCTGATCTGCTGGACAAGGGCCAGGGGCCCAAAGTCCCCCCCCATTATCACCCTGTCTTGGGCCCATGGATCCGCCCCCTCCTGTCAATCAGAGCTTACCGCTGCCTTGGAGCTGGGGTTCCAGAGGGAAGGATTAACTTAAAAACCAGTGAACACACCCAAACCTATATATGCTCATCTGCTTATGTAAAGACGGCACTGCGGTACTCAGGTGACCGGAGAGCCAGATACGGGGGGAGAGCAAGGCCGATCTTCACCTCACAGCAGACATCGAAATCCAGACAGCTTGCAGATCCAAGCGGGAAGGGTCAACGCAATGCTTTCGAGGAAGCATAGGAGAACATCCTCATGATCTCAGAGTATTTCCTAAACAGGACACAAAAGGGGCTAACTTTAAGGAAAAAAACCGATAAAATGGGATATACTAAAGTTAAGAACTCTACCTTTCCAAAACCAGCACTGAGAGTGTGTCGGCAGCCGACAGCATGGGAGAAGACATTCTCGATATACACACCCAACAAAGGAGTGGTGTGCAGAATATGTAAAGAACTCCCATAAGCAAATAAAAAAAAGATGAACAACCCAATTATTTAAATGGTCAAAAGACTTGAACAGTTACACAAAAGGGGATATGCAAATGGTCAGTAGACACGACAAGGCACTCAACTTTGTAGCAGTCATTAGGAACACGCGAATGAAACCACAGCCTGATGCCATCCCATCCCAGCAGCCCGGCCGAGACGAAAAGCAGGCACGATGCCAGCTGTGGGTGAGGATGCAGAATGAGCATCTCCCACAGCTGCTGCTGGACGTGGAAACAGCTGCAACCACTCTGAGGAGACGCGGGGAGACACCTGCCAAAGGCACATACTCCACGGCTCCGCAACGCCACGCCTTCGTGCGGTTGCCAGATAAAATACAACACACCCAGTCAAATTGAAATTTCAGATAAACAACGAATAATCTTTTTAGTGTAAGTATGTCCCAAGTTTAACTTGCTAAATCTGACAACCCTACTGTTAGTTCTATATCCAACATATATATGTCTGCTTGCCCAAAATTGTGTACTAGATAGAACATTCACAGGAGCAGTATTTGTACAGCCCCCACTAGCAAGCACCCAGATATCATCAACAGAGTGACGCAGGCGTCCACACAGTGGAATTCTACACGACAAGAAGAGTGAGTGATCTACAACTGCACAAAACAACATGGGGGGATAAATCTCACAAAACAACGTCCAGTGAAAGAAGCCGGACCTGGAAGAGAGCGTTCTGCACAACTCCATGGACACGACACAGAGAAGCGGGCAAAGCAAACCCCCGCAGCTGGAGGTGGGGACAGCGGCCGCCCTTTGGGGTGGCAGGGACACTGCCCGCCGGAGAGCCCGTGGGGAGCTCTGGAGTGGGTGTGTTCAGTTAGTGACGTTAGAACCGGTTCCCCTCGGCCCCAGGAACAGAGAGGCAGAGTCACCGAGGCTGCAAAAGGCAAAGGAGCTTATTGGCTAGCTCGAGCTAGGGTCCAAGGCCCAGAGCGCCAACGCAGTGGCCTCTCCACCAACCAGGACCCGAAGCTTTTCTACTTTTCAGTAGGTTCCACGCACTGGGCACACCATCCCCCTCCCTCCCTTAGTTCATTTGCTCCTTCAAAAGTGGCTGATCGTGTTGGCTCCTGATTGGTTGGCTCCAAGGTCATGTTGGCTTCTGATTGGTTGGTTCCAAGTCCGGGGACCTTTTAGTTGTTATCAGCGGTATTTCCGGGAAGGGGAGGACCCCAGTCGGAAACCGAAACTTAGGCCCATTCCGGGAGGTTCAGCCTGTCATGGAGTCACTCCTGCTCTCCTTCCTGTTCTACAGTGAAAAGTCAGCACACTGTACACTTCCGGTATGTGCACCTTTCGGTGTGTATATTTCAATTAAAAGGCTTTTTGTAAGTAAAAAAAGAACCCTGCTTGTACAACAGGCTCACAAGTCCTGAAAACTTAAGTTTGCACAAGGAGAAAGACATAAGGAAAGGACAATGAACCTTAGGGGCACCGAGGTTGTGGGCACAGGGCTTGTTCGATGTCCTTTCGACTCATTCATTCCCCTTAGCCTTTTCTGTACTTAAGTGACAAGGCTGGAAGGATGTGGGCAGTGAGCACCCGGGCACCCCCTTTCCCACCGCGGCCTGGGGCAAAGGACGCGGACGCTCGCTGAGCACGCTCAGTTTGACTGTCAGCGGCCGCATTGTCACACCACGGCGCAAAGCAATACAGTTTTATTAGCTCCATTTTACAGATGAGATGTGGAGGCTCAGGGAGAGAGAAAATAATTTGCCCACGTGCCGCGGCAGGTAAGTCTGTGGCTCGTGCCTCAGCGGGTGCTCCCCTGATCCAAACATCGCCCACCTCACGCTCTTCCGCTCTGTGCAAGGTGCGCAGGGAAGGGGACGGGAGACCTCGGGTCGCACAAGTCCACTCTCAGCTCACACCCATTCCGAGGATCCTCTAGGTGCTCCGCACCCAACAACAAATGTTTTTCATTCAGCAAATGTTTCTGGATTATCTTTCCAGGTGCTGTTTTAGGTGTGGCGCCTGCGAGGTGAGACCACGCCCTGCCCTCGAGGAGGCTGCCCGGCTGGAGGAGGTCGGCAGGAGACAGGAGCGGGTGGAACACAGAGGGGTGAGATGCGTGGGGCTCCGACTGCGGTGCCCAGAAGGCTCCTCTGACGCTGTTACTGGGAGCACCACGGGTCTCTGGGAGTGACGGACCATTCCAGGTAGCTAGGACAGCAGGTGTAAAGGCCCTGAGGCAAGAGCGGGTTCTCTGTGTTTGAGGAAGAACAAAGAAGTCGAGGGGGCCAAAGCAGAATGTCAGAGGCTGAGCACAGAGGGGCCGGGCCTAAACCCATCCCAGGCCGTGGCAGGGACGGTGCTGTATTCTAAGCCGATGAGAGCCACTGACATTGAGCACTGGAGTGAGGAGTGTTGGAAACTGACCCAGGGGACTGGATGCATTTCTTGAAGCTGCCCTGACAAATGACCACAAACTGGGTGGCTTCAAACAACCCACTCTGACTCCCTCACCTTTCTAGAAGCCAGCAGCCCAGCACTGAGGCAATGGCGGGGCTTGTCCCTTCTGGGGCTCTCGGGAGAGTTCATCCCAACCTCCTGGCTTCTGGTGACTTCCAGCAACCCTGGCATTCCCTGGCTTGTAGATGCATCAGTCCAATCTCAGCCTCTGTCTTCACATCCCTCTGTGTCCCTTCTCTTCTCGTAGAAGGACACTTTTCATTGGCTTGGGGCCCACCCAGGTAATCCAGAATGTTCTCATCTCAAGATCCTTCACTTAATTACATCTGCAAAGGCCCTTTTTCCAAATAAGTTTACCTTCACAGGTGTTCTTTGGGGACCACCCTTCAACCCACGGCACGGGGTGGCCAGAGGGAGCCCAGGGGGTGGGATCCTAGCACTTCGCTAAGGAGGAGGTACAGAGAATTAAGGAAGAGGGAGATGTTAGGGTGTCTGTCAGGTTGGGCTTAAGCAACTGAGTGGATCATAATGAAAACAAATCTTTATCCAATTCTATACCACAAAACTTACCTTTCTCCCCAAAAGCGATGACCTCAGTTCCAATTACCCCAGGGGCAAAGCCAACCTCTTCAAAGCCGGGTCTGGTTCTCTGCAGAGCTCCAGGAAATATGAGAATCTCTTCATGTGATTGCTAAGTAATTGCTTTTCAACTATAAAAGTAATTAAGAAATGGCACCAATTTCCCTAAGTGTAATGTAATTAAATCCACTGGCTTGGAAAATCATTTGTGATAAACTGAAACAGCAAAAGATTAAGTCGTGGGAATTAGGGAAATGTCTGACAGGACGGAGTGTTCCCAGCCTCTCCCCTGGTGGGCTTAGGACGCGTTGGCAGAGAAGGGGGCGCAGAGGATGGGGAGAGCAGGTGCCAGGGCGGGGTGTGGAAGCCTTACCTCGGGAGGTCCACGGCAGCTGGGACTCCGGTCAGGAAGGCGGCTAAGGAAGCAGGAAGGATGGTGGGGCTCAAGGAATGAGGCTGGACCATGAAGCCAGCAGGCGAAATCAGGTCAGGGTCGGCCAGGAAGTTGCAGACAGGTCAGGCGAGCAGTTCAAGACTAAGACTTGGCCAAAAGGCAGGGGTCGGAGGCCTGTTTTTAAATGGTTCTCGCTGCTTGTGCAGAGTCCGTTGTTTAAGGGAGCCTGGAATGCCAAGTAGACAGATTTCAGGCATATGCTGAAACTAGCCCCCCCCCCCCCCCCCCCCCCCGTTTGTGGGTGGGCGTGGCAGAGAAAGGGCTTTCGAGCCAGGCAGAGAGCTCAGGGTTTAAATCCTGACTCCCCTACTTTGGTATCTTGAGCCAGTTGCATAACCTTCCTGAGCCTCTGTTTCCTTTCCCTTAAAAAGGCAATCATCATTCCTAACAGGCGCGTGGCTGGAGAGGGTGCCTGTGGTGGACACAGGCCCGTGCAGACGTCCTCCTGGACTACTCGGATGGGCCGCCCCTGCTCCCTCCCTGCAACCTCCCTGAGGGGACTCCCCTCACACCTTGAGGCCCCTCTCTTTGCACTGGTTCCCTCCCCTTGAAGGAGGCTCCTGCTCTTTGAGCCTTGGTTTCCTCCAATATAAAAAGAAAAACAAAGTTCCTCTCTCATGGGGTGCAAGGAGAATTTAAAAAGCTAAAGCATGAAGTAGTGCTGAGAACTCAGCTGGCACAGAGCTCTGCTGGTCTGCAGGGGTGCTCAGCTGCTGTTACTGTATTATACCAAGAATTTAGAAAATAGCAACAAAAGAAGAAGTAAAAATCACCCTAAAAATCCCACCCAGCAGTAACTATTATTAACAATGGGAGAATAACCTTCTTGGCTTTTAATATTTAATAAATGCATGGAGCTAATTTTTTTTTAATTTTCAGGAGCTGATCATATACAAACTGAGAGAATCTGGGTTTTTTTTTTTTTTTTTGGTTTTGTCTTTTATTTTTTATTGAGATAAAATATACACATACAATTTACTATCTTTAACAGCTTTAAGTGTACAGTTCAGTGGTAATAAATACATTTACACTCTTTTCTTCCCTTCACCCGCCTCCCCTTCCCTCCTACCCTTCCTGGCCTCTGATAACCATATTCGACTCTCTGTCTTCATGTGATCCACTTTTTTGGCTCCCACATATGAGTGAGAACATGCTACGTCATATAACAATATACGAAGAGCACCTTTACATGTTATCACACTTTCTTGCGTGTCATCCTTTCAGTGGCTGCCAAGTCATCCGTGATATGAGCACACCATTGTTTAATCCATCAGCTATTCCATTGACCATCGGAAACTATAGGCTCCATACTTCCTTTCCAACCAATTCCCACCCTCAGCCCCCCAGTTCTGGCCCAAGTTTACCCCTCTCCAGTTCTGCCTACAGATCTTCATCAAGGTAAAATCTAGTTCCAAACACATCACTCTTGCACTCAAACACCTTCAGTGGCTCCCCAGTGCTAAGAGTTAAAATTGTATCTTCTTTCCCCAGCAGCCAAAGCTGTTTATAAAACGGTGTTCCAACCCTACTTAATTCCTACATCTCCTTGTCATACTCCACACACCACCTGAAAGACCCTTGTCACTCTTGCTGTCTCCAGAACTTATGAGGAACTTCTTCCCCCATATCTGCATATCTCAATCATATTCATCTTTCAAAACCCAACCCAAGTTCATTGTTTTCCTCAAAGTCCTCTCTGCTGCCCCATTATATCACTTAGGATCAGAGTCAACTGGGAGGAAATAAGACCCAATATCACTGTGACCCGAACAAGATAGAGGCTCATTCTCTCATGCATAAAAAATCATCAGAGATAGATACATAATCCAGGCGCTTATGTGGTAGCTCTCCAGTCACTGGGGACCCAGGCTGCTTCTGGCTTTCCTCTCTGCCATTCCTAGGGTGTACACTTATCCTCAGGGTCTAATGGGGTTGCCAGAGCTCTAGACATCACATCCACGTTCCCGCCTGAAGGTTTTTGAGTGAGATGGAAAGCAGAGTATATGCTCTGTTTTTCAGGCGGCTTCCCAGAAATACTGCACAAGACGTCTGCTTGCTCTCATTAGCCAGAACTTGTTCAGTTGGTCACCTGGCTCCAAAGAGGCTAGGGATTGTAGTGATGTGCCCATTACTAAGAAGGAACGGAGAGTGGACACTGGGAGAAATCCCAGCCCTCCACAACTAGAAATAACAGCGCCTTCTTCTCATGCATCTCACAAGCACCTCCCATAACACGGAGCTCTCACTCCAGGAGACAGTGGGGTAGAATGAAACACACAGGCTTTGGAGTCAGACAGACCCAGGTTTAGATCCTGGCTTAGTCACTTTCCAGCTGGATGACTTAGGAAAGTTACTTAAGCTCTCAATCTCTGTGTCTTAAAAATTAAAAGGGCAGTGGGGGCGGAAGGCAGCAGTTGGGAGAAGGTGCTAGAACAGAGTCTGTGTGTAGAGTACCAGGAAAGTGCCTAGTACAGGCCTGATAGACAGTCATTGTCATTCTCTTCTCCTTGGCGTTGTCACCCACATCCCTGTATTCTACCTGCAGCACTGAGTGTTCTGACGTCCGAGCACCCAGCATCTGGTAGGGCCGATCAGTAATATTCCCTGCGTTAAATTGAATCAAATTGGCCCCACCCTTCTCCTGGGCCTGGTCACCCCACCTGCGCCAGCGAGCTCATGGCCACTGGGATGCAGCGTGCGGTGCTGACTCCGCAGGTCTGCACGGGGCCCGGACACCTACATTTTTAATCTCTCCAGGATTGTGAATCACTGGATCGCTTGCCTAACGTCCCTCTACCTCTTATAAACTCTTAACAGTGCTGAGCACGCAGCAGGTGCTCAGTAAATGTTAGCTGTTATTACAGTGGTGGTTGGATTTACTGCACCTACCGTTGCTGAGTAACAAATGAACCCTAAAATGTAGAGGCATTGCACAACCATTTTATTACACTCATGGTCCTGTGGGTCAGGAGTCTGGGCGGGTTTGTCTGTTCCCCAACATCTGGGACTCGGCTGGGAGACTCAGCTGGTTGGGGGCTCCACAGCGGCTGGGGGTCATTCTCAGGTGTCTTCACTACCATGGTTGGCAGTTGATGCTGCCTGTCAGCTGGGCCCTCACCTGGGCTGTGGGTCGGAACACGTGGCCTGTCCGTGTGGGCTGGATTGGGCTCCCCGACAGCACGGTGGCAGGTCCAAGTGAGCACAAACCGAGGGAGCAAGGCAGACGTCCGCAGCATTTTATCAGCTAATCTCTCCTCGAAAGTCATAGTATGGCCTCTGCCACAGTCACGAGCCTGCCCAGGTTCAAAGGGAGGGAGTACAGACCCCGCCACTCTGTGGCAGGGCGTCGAAGCCACATTATAAGAAGAACCTGTGGAACAGGAGATACCATTGCAGCCATCTGCAGAAAATACTAGCTGCCACACATCATCGTAATAAGTAGCAGTAGGAGTCATCGTCATCGTCATCGTCATCGTCATGGTCTGTGACCACCCAGGCCAATACAACTCTGTGCTTTGGAGTCGAACAAATCCCAGATCTACCACTTCCCAGCCGGGTGACCTTGAATGAGACCCTTCTTACCTCTTCCCCTTTTGTTCTGAATTTGTGACAAGGGGGGAGACTTCTTCCCCCCCAGGGCTGTTATGAGTCTTAAAGTGAGAGAACGTACGGAAAGTTCCTAGGGCCTGGCGCCGGCACGCCTGGGGCTTCCTCTCGGCCCTGCATCCCAGGGCTGCATTAGAGCCGGCCCCGCCCGCAGGCCTTCTGCACCCCTGTGGGGCATTCGGTCAGGGTCAGGGCCCATGGGCGCGGGCAGCAGTGTGCGTCCAGGCATCTTCTTTAAAGGACCGTCACAGGCTCTGAAAATTCCTGGGATGGCCAGTCTTTGAAGTTACCGCAGCGGTCTGAATCTCGCCGGGCGTTCATTTCAACTTTCCCCTGAGAGTCCAGTGAGATGTTTGGTTGGTGATGTGGCCGGAAAGATCCACACGAGAGACGCGCAGTATCTTTCCCCCTGATTTCCCAGTCCTCCAAGGAAGGGCCGTGTTTGGTTTGAAAACAGAGAGTCTTATCATCACGCAGGGCCCGGACGAAATCTCTCCCCTAAAGCTGAGTAAACAGCTCCGGGCTCCACTCGCCCCCTGCTCCCAGCTCTTGAAACCCCTTATCTGGGTCCTGCCCGCCCTGCCCCCACCGCAGGCTGACCTGACACCCCTGCTCTGAGGCATATCCTGCTGCCCATAGGGCTGGGAGACCTGCACTCCGGGCGCCGGGCGCCGTCTCCTCCTGTAGGAAGAGGCAGCTGGGTTCCAGCCTCTTGCTGCTCTTTGCCTGGTCTGCTGGCCCGCAAGTGAGGCCTCACCAAACCGTGCCAGGGTTGGATGAGACGGTTTTATGGCAAGTGCTGGCACAGCCCCGCTCAGCTGAAGAGCGTATGGCAGAGTGGGATCCAGGGTTCGGCTTGGTTCAAAACCCGTACTGGCCACCACCATTACTGCTCACATGCTGGGTGACCTTGGGCAAGTTCATTAACCTCTCTGTTGCTCAGCCTCTTTCACTGTAAAGAAGTGATGAACAGATTGCTGCAGAGATTAATACAGTGCTTGTGTACTGTGCCTGACACATAGGCACTTAATAAATGGTAGTTACTTTTTGTTACTATTATTATTTTTATTACCATTATTAATTATTAATTCAGTACATTGTTCTATGAGGAATTTTTTAATTATTACTAGTATTACTATTATTAATTCAGTGCATTCCTCTAGGGCAAGAGCCAGGTCTTTAAATTCATTTATTCCGAACATTCCATGTATACACAATGATGCTACTTAATGTGTTTGTAGACGGAATCCTATAATTTTTAAAATTTGTTTCTGTTTTTTTTAACTGATATTTTTATGGAGATCATTGTGGATTCATGTGAAGTTGTAAGAAATAATGCAGAAAGACCCCTTGTATCGTTTGCTCGTGTGTGCCCATGGGGGCGCTGTACAGAGCTCTATCGTGACCAATATTGGCGCTGATTCAATATCCCAATCTTATTAAGATCTCCCCAGTTTTATTTGTACATTTGTGTGTGTATTAAATTCTATACAATTTCCTCATCTGTGCAGGGCTGTGTTTCCACCACCACAGTTAAGACGCTGAATGGTTCTAACACAAGAACCCCTTGTGCGGAATCTGATCTTTTGAAAGCTAGAAAGGCCTCTTGTTTGAGTTTATGAGTCAACACAGCACATAGTTTAAGAAGGGCCCAGAGATCTGCTGACCTGGGCTCAAATCCTTGCTCTACAGTTCACAACTGCGTGACCCCGGGCAGGGCCTCGGTTTCCTCATCTGTAAAATGGGAAAATAACAGCACGCACCCCCCAACAAAGTGTTGCATAAACTAAGCTGTTAGTGCAGCACTGAGACCAACATTCCGGAAGCTATAGTGAAGAGAGGCCTCAGGAGCAAAGATACTTGCCCAAGATCACACCCCAAGTTGGGGCCCCGCTGGACAGAGCCCAGGCAGACGACTGCAGTGAGCTTCTTGACCACGCAGGCCCGAGTGCAGCTCAGCGGTCAAGAAAGACAGGCCATGACCTTGGTAAGGACTGGTAGGGATTCAGTGACAAATACAGGTCGGGCAGCTGGCACACTAACAGCACAGGAAGTGTGTGGTTTTCGTTAATGTTGAGCCAGTTGCTATTACCAGTTAGTGGCTTGGTCTTAACTGATTTTTTTAAGTAAAATTATGGTAGGAGACCCTCTGGGCTAGGACAACAAGGGTGGCAGATGTGTCAAATTACAACAGAGTATAAGGGAATCGTGGAAGGTTATCACGGAATCTGAGTATGTTTTATTAGAACGCTAATAACCCACCAAACTACACACGACCTCAAACAACCCAGCCCTCCGGATCCGCTTGTGTTGTCAGCACAGGGCAGCATCTCAGCCCTCTCCACCAAGTCTCCTGCCTTCCGTGGCGGGATTAACTCACTCTCCAGCACCTTCCTTCCGTGGTGGGATTAACTCACTCTCCAGCACCAACAACTTCTGATCCTGTCCTTCGAGCCCACTGTTAAAATGTCTTTTTGAAACAAACACAGGTTACAATTTTCTTCTCTCTCTCTCTCTCTCTCTCTCTCTTTTCTTTTCCCCAAGATCAAAGGAGGCATTTGGGCCTTTAAGATAACATTCATTCGGAGAGAGATGGTAATATATAAGATTAATGAAAATTAACATAATCCCTCTGAGTAGAAGAGAGCCTTTGTTCAGTCGTTTGTCCTGCTGTTAATTATGCGTTAGGTGGTGATAAATGCCTTAAATCAAGCGATGCCTTGAAAACCATTTAAATGATTTTCACCTAATTAGGTTCCTTGCCTTGCTCTGAGCAGGGGATCCCTCCCCAGCCGCCACCCCTCCTTCGGATATGTCACGTGCCAGGCGGATGAGGGACCCGAGCTCCAGGAGGAATCTTTTCTGTCCCGGCTCTACCGACCCCAGTGGGCCCACTGTTGTGATTTATTTTTTCTGAGTTGCTTTGCAGCTCCAAGATCAAAAGAAAATTTATCAGTTTCTGTCTCTCTTCAGCCTATTCCAGCCAGACTTTGTGACAAGAGCCTATCAGCCTTAAAGTCGAGAAGGCCCCGCACGGAGAACAGACAGAGAGAGAGAAGGGCCCTGGTGAACTGTCACTGTCGGATTAGGCGGCGGAAATTGCTGTGTGGCACCCAGCCGGCCTTTGAAGGGGGCTGGGGTGGCAGCAGCTGGGAGGAGGGGAGAGCTGGTGTGTGCCTCTCAAAGGCTCAGGGGTCACAGATTCATAAAGGCCCCCGACTTTGCCTCTCCCTCTGAAGCTGAAATATCATCTCTGGTTTTAAAGAAATGGGTTAAAGGTGCACTGGCTATTCTGGAGGGAGGGGCTGGGATGGAGGGATGAGAAACAGCAAAACCTCCCAGAGAGCCCCAGTCCTCAGCCAGAGGCATTCCTGGGCCGGGGGTCCTGGTCACCACAGCGTAAGTTTGGGAAGTGAAGAAAGGAGCTTCGCGTCCAGCATTGAACTCCAGCATGTTCTGGCTCCAGCGTTTCTTGCCAGGAAACAGAGACATCTGCAGACAGCTCGTCCGGAGGCGAGGACACCGTCGCGGAGGGCTGGCCCCGCACAGTCGGTGCGGGGTGAGATGCTCCCCTCCACACTTCGCTCTCAGGCCCTTGGTCACCCTGGCCCTCGGTCGCCCAGGCCAAGCCCCGCCACACACACCTACAGAGTCCTGGTGTCTTTCTGTTCCCAACAGACTGCCAAATCACCAGGTCAAAAACCCTCTCTTGCGGGGTTTTAACCTCTTGCCACCCCCTCTGAAGCAAGAAGATACGAAAAGGAAAATGAAACAGAATTCCTACGAGACACCTCTTCTATGCTTAAAAGAAAAAGATCCAGTTCACACGTGAAGCTGGAATCTTTATTGGAGCTTTTCCCGCCTTTCATCCCAAGCATTTCATTCATTTACAATAGAGAGGTTTTCAGAAGCCCCCCGAAGTTGCAATTATTTGGACATTTTGGGAACGCGTCTGTTAATGATCTGTGATCCGGGGGACTTATTTGAATTAATTATTTTTTTAAAGGGCAGTTTGGTTTCCCATTAAGGGGCAGACCCTGAATGTCACAGCCTCTGCCTTTGTGGGAAATGAACTTTTTAGAGGTTCCAGATGACGCCTGGCACCAGAGCGGGCCAGCCAGAGAGGTCAGTTAGCCGGGATGGGTCCCCAGACCAGCCCCCATGTCACCGTGGCAGGAAGCGGTGCCCTCCCGAGTGAGGCATTTCAGAAATGCCTTTGAGACCCGAGGCCAGGCCAGGCCTCCCTGATCCCTCAGCAGGAGCTAGTGGGAGGCAGAGCCAGTCCCAGAGCCCCCAGAGCCAGAGGCTACTCCCCTAGTCCTGCTTCCCAGCCAAGTGCTCCGCCCTCCCTGAAGCCTTAGTCATTCTGCTCTTCCCAGCACTTTTTTCTGTTGTGGTGGTAATGTATACATAACATAGAACTTCCCTATCCAGAACTTTTCTCATCTTCCCAAACTGAAATTCTGTCCCTATTAAACACTAGCTCCCCATTCCCCCTCCCCCAGCCCCTGGCACCCCCCATACTATTCTCTGTCTCTATGGCTTTGCCCATTCTGGGGATGTCATACCGTGTTTGTCCTTTGGTGACTGGCTTATTTCACTTAGCGTGATGTCCTCAAGGTTCATCCACGTTGTAGCATGTGTCAGAATTTCCTTCCTTTTTAAGGCTGGATAATATTCCATTGTATGTATAGACAGACCACATGGTGCTCATCCATTTGTGGGACACTGAGCTGCTCCCACCTTTGGGCGAGTGTAGATGACGCTGCTGTGAACACGGTGAGCACACACCTGCGGGTTTGCTTTCGGTCCCCTTCGGTGCACAGCACAGGTGGAATTGCTGCAACATGGGATAATTCTAGTTTTAATTTCTTGAGGAAGCGCGGTATTGTTTTCCACCGTGACTACACCATTTGACATTTCCACCAGCAATGCACAAAGCTTCCAGTTTCTCTGATCCTCGTCAACGCTTGTTATTTTCTGGTTTTTTGATACTGCCCATCCTAATGAGTAGGAAGTGGTATCTCATTGTGATTTCCCTGATGATAGTGATGTTGAACATCTTTTCATGTACTTATTGGTCATTTGTATATTTTCTTTGGAAAAATGTCTATTCAAGTCCTTTGCCCATTTTTTAACTGGGTTGTTTATTTTTTTGTTGTTGACTTCTAGAAGTTCTTTATATATTCTGGATACTAGATCCTTCTCAGTTACATGATTTGCAAATATTTTCTTCCATTCTGGGGGCTGTCTTTTCACTCCATTGACAGTGTTTGATGTATGAAAGTTTTTCATTTTGATGTAGTCCAATTTATCTATTTTTTCTTTTGTTGCCTGTGCTCCTTAGTCACTCTTGCCTCAAAGTTTTTACCTGTTCTCTCATCTTGAAATACTCAACCTTCACCTATTAGCTGGACTAACTCCTATTTACCTTCAAGTCTCAATTTAAATGCCACCTTCTCCAGGAAGCCTTCTCTGATAGCCCCAGACTCCGATAGGTACCCTTCCTCTTGTGTTGCCATGGGGGAGGGGCTTTCCTCAATCACAGGACTTACCCTAGTGTTTTACAATTGTCTGTTTACATGTGTGTCCCTCCCACCAAGACACATATATGCCACTGAACTTGGAGTTCTTTGGGATAAGGGATTACATTTTCTAGTTCATTAACTAAGCACAGTGTTTGGCATATGGGAGCCTCTCGCGGTGTTGATGGAAATAAGCTAATTCTGTGGCTTCAGATATTTTTCGTTATGAAGACCTTCTATATAAAGTAGTTCACATAGCTTCACCTGATAGAAATTATAGTTTCACGTTTATGTTAATTGAGAGTATCTATAACAAAAACAGTGAGGTTTTAAAATAAATATGTTTCTACTTAGTACTCACAGCATCCACACTCACTCCATCCACAACAGGCCTAGGCTGGCATTGGAATCCTAAGACTCCCACAGATTGGGAACAACCACCTATTTTCCTATTTTATTAATGGAAAAATTCTTTTTTTCCTTTTCCTTTTCTTTTCTTTTTTTTTTTTTTGCCCCCCCACCCCATTAATGGAAAAATTAAGTGTCAAAAGTGGAAAGGGAATTGCCTCAGGGATTCCAGCAATGATATGTCCCGAAACACCAACTGCGAAGTCCTGCCCTGTTCTCTCCACAAGATAGCTAGCTTTGCTGGACTCTGGTCCAGACGTGAGATTTGAAAGCTGTGGGGGCTGTGGCATAGAAAGCGTGTGGCGCCACCAGTCACTTCTTTTCCTGGACACACCAGGCCCACACTTCCCAGCCTGGCTTGCAGTTAGGTGGAGAGTGTAGGTCTGAGTTACGGCCCATGGAATCTGGCAGGGCGAGGGTAAGCCACTCAGCCCTGGTCCTCACCAGGCCTCCTTGCTAAGCTCTGCCTTCCCCTTCCCTTCCAAGGTGAACTTGGCAGCCACGTGTTTACGATAATGATGTCCCAAGATGGAGGAAGCCGGGACCCCAAATTACCACTTGCAGGAGAGCACCGCCATGGGACACAAATGAGGAATAAACCTCCAGTGTGTCAAGTCCCTGAGGTTTCTGGTTAATTTGTCACCTTGGCACAGCCTAGCCTCTCCTGACTAATGCAGCTGCTCCGCAAACGAGTAATGTCTGCTAAGAAGGTGCCAGCAGGTGCCAGCCTCCCAGCCCAGTGCTCTTTGCAGCACACCACCTCCCTCGGCGTTAGCCAATCCGTACAATGGGCTGTGAAGGCTGCTGACACCGTCTCCTGTCCTCAAGCACTTCATAGTCCTAATGGGGGAGGCTGACAAGCAAAGCAAAGGCTCGGGCACAGGGACAGGAGTGAGCCAGAGTTCAGAGGTTACAGCGCAAGGGAAAGGCAAGTTCAAGTGACAAACCAGAAGGAGAAAAATCTGCCCAGATACTTGGGTTCTGGAGTCCCACATAGCTGGGTTGAATTCTTCCCTGAACCACCTGGCAACTCATGCCAAGTCCCTGGGCCTCAGTTTCCTCATTTGTAAAACAGGAAACTAATAATTACCAATGATACATATATAACACACCACTCTCTGTTTACTGGAAGAACTGAATGAGATGTGTACAGTTCTGGTCTTGAACTCCCGACCCCAAGTGATCCTCCCGCCCCGGCCTCCAGAGTGCTAGGATTACCAGCGTAAGCCACTGCGCCCGGCCGAGATGTGTACAGTTCTGTAAATTCTGAAGTTCTGTATATTAGTTTTGTAATTTTATGTCTCAGCTGCCTCCCAGCTCAGAGTGTGGGAACTAGAACCAAGTGTTAAGGAGCAAGAGAAGCTTTTCCCTCAGGAATGAAGAAAGCAAACTGTGCCCCACAGTTAAAAGTAGCTGTGATGGTCTCTATTTCATACAAAGAAACTCTGGCTCAGAAAGGTCCAATCACTCAGCCCTGATGACAGTTAATAAAGGAAGAAGCAGAGGTCCAAACCCAATGCTCCTGCTTCCAGGTGACAGGGATGAGGGGTCTCTGTGCATCCAACATTTCCCCCAATATATAGCTCAAAGGAAGCTCTTGGGGATGTTCGTTGAACCCCTTGGCCCTGGCTACCTTTGACTTCATCCCATTCCCTGCACTCCAGCATGTCCGCCTCCTTGCTCCTCCTCTAATATTCCAGGCACACGCCCACCGCAGGGCCTTTGCACTTGCTGTGCCCCCTGCCTGGAATGCTCTTCTCCCAGATGACCTCAGGGCTTGCCCTCTCACTTCATACCTGGCCCTGCTCAAATGTCATCTTCCGGAGAGGTGGACTTCCCTGTCTAAAAGACAAGCCCTCTCCCTGGCTCTGTGTGTTTGTCTTCATAGCTTTTATCACTATTGTGTGTATTAGAGTCATTGCAGTTTGGTTGACCTTCTGCTTCCTTTTCCTGCCATTTCAAAACAAGCACCTTCAGAAGAGAGATTTTTGGTCTCCTATATTCACTGCCATTTCCCTAACATACAAAACAGCACCCGACATGTGGCAGACATTCAGTGAACATTTTCCAAGAGAGTGAATAAATGAAATAACGACCAAATGAGCCAACTGAGAAAGGCTCTTGTCATGAGGCAGGTTCCGAGCTGCCTTCCCGGTGAGCAGTGAGGCAGAGAAGCTGAGCTGGCTCAGCTCGAGCTGGTCTCTGCTTGAAAGAAAACCGGCATTTCCTTCTCTCTGTGTGTGGTGAACGCATTGGGCCCCCTGGCAGACTCTGCCCCATTGCCTCTGGTTGGTGAGCTTGGGTTCTGGGTACAGTTGCTATCTTACACCCAACTGAGCTGCTTAATCTCCTGTCCCATAGCCTAAAAACAACTCCCCAAAGTGCCAAGAGGTCCCCTCTGTCAAAGAAACTAGGTAGGCATTATGTTTGGACTTGAGTACGCTAGAGGCATTATTTTACATTATCTGCAGCTTGAAAGGAGAAAAACTATTAGATGCAGGGCTCTGAGATTTTCTGAGAAGAGCTTAAACCATGGTGCAGCAATTGATTTGAGGCTGGTGAGTCTATTTGCAACATAAGTGAACAAGCTACATCTCCTACGAAAATACCTAGTACTTTAATGTGCAAATAACATATTTAATAGCTTGATGTGCAATGATATACATGCTTCGAGACTGATGGTGACATTCTAGAGAGATGTAGCAGGAATTCTGTATTTAACAGTGAATGAAAATCCAGAAGGAACTGGTAGTTACTATTTCTTCAGGAAGTTTCTGCCCCTCTCAGAAAATGTGGACAAAAGGCCTCTGTAAAATTCAGGGTGAACCGTCCCCTCCTGTCTGAGGAAAGCCCCTCTGCGCCCCGGGCTCCCGTGGCCATGGAATGTACACAGGCTCACCTTCCCAGCAAGACACTTGCAACTGCAAAGTGCTCATTGTGATCTCAGTCTTCTGTCCCAGGTGTACCCAGTTAAGTAGTGACTGCGTTTCTTTTCATTTTAACCAACGCTGAATCAAAGTATTGGGTCTCTACTTCCATTTCTGACTTTGAGAAGATCATTTCTATGAGTGCCGTTGAGTATAGGAGGTTGCTGCTTAAACTAAGCCAAGGGACAAGGCTCCATTAGCAATGGCACACTGATACAAACTTGTCCTCATAATCCCAACCCACCTGCGTTTCCGCAGGACTTGAACAGCAGCACAGAGCTCTCTCCTCCATTCCTGCATGGAACCTGCACACAACAAAGAGGTGAGCCAGAGAGGAGATACATGTGCTCATTTTGCAGTTATTAATTCAATTTGACTGGTGTTTACTGAGCACCTACTGTGTGCCATGTCCATGCCTCAAGGAGCCACAGGCTAGTCATAGGAAAGATACATACACGGACCCTGGCAACGTGATAGGAGAGAGAAGAGCTACCATTTGCTGAGCACTGTTCCAAGTCCTGCACGTGTGCCAGCCTGTTTTAATCCTCATGACAAACTGACAAGCTAGATCCTATTAGGACCATCTCCATCTGGCAGCTGAGGAAGGCGAAGTCACTTGAAGTCACTATTCAAATCCTGAAAGTCCATCCTGGAGCCCACACTCTTATCTACTCTGGTAATGCTTCTGACACAGGAAACTCTGCATGGCCTCTGAGATGGCAGCTCCCACAATCTCAGTGGGGAAGGAGCAGCCAGGAAGGCTTCCTGGAGGTGGGAGTCATGAGCTGAATTGTGTAGGTGGAGGAGAAGTCAGCCAAAGGAAGAAAGGTGCTCTGGGCTGAGGAAACAGTATATGCAATATCAGGGGGTCAAGCCACTTAGTGTGACCCCCATCTTAGTGTGACCTCTGCTGCTCAAGACAGAGGAAGGTGGCAGATGAGACATGGGCCTGCGTCCACTCGCCTGGGACCATTCTGGGCCACTTCATGTTCCTGGACCTCAATGTCCTCACTACTCAAAGGGAGTAGCTGCTGTACCTACTTCATAGGGACAGTGTGGGGATCAAATGATAAAACAGAGCAAAAGCAATTTTTAAACTCCATCTAAGCAATTTTTGCAAGTGGAAGAATGTTTGTTACCGTCTGCAGATTTCCACTTTTTGATACTTTCACAAAATATTGCCTTCTTGTACTCTAGGCAATGTTGGAATAAATTAATTTACTCAACAGACATTTGCTTCACTGCAGAAGGAAAGGGAAAAGGGGAAATCAATTCCATTTTCAATACCATCAAAAAAGAATAAAACGCCTGGGAACAACTTTAACCGAAGAAGTGCAACACTTGTGCACTGAAACTACAAAACATGGTTGACAGAAATGAAAGACAACCTAAATAAATAAAAAAGATAGTCAATGTTCATGGATTAGAAGACTTAATGTTCAGATGGCAATATTTGCCAGTTAATTAATGCCTATCAAAATCCCAACTGCCTTTTTTGCAGAAGTGGATACCAAAATTCATATGGAAATGTAAAGGACCCACCCAGACTAGCCAAAACAAACTTTAAGAACACAAAGAGAACTCACACTTGCCAATTTCAAAATTACTACAAAACTACAGTAATCAATATGAGGTATCTAGAGTAGTCAAATTCATAGAAACAGAAAGAAGAATGGTTGTTGCCAGGGGCTGGGGGAGTGAGGAATGCGGAGTTATTATTTAATGAACAGAGCATTTCTGTTTTGCAAGATGAAAAGAGTTTTGAAGATGAATGGTGGTGATGGCCACATAACATGTGACCGTACTTAATGCCACTGGACTGTACACGTAAAAATTGTTAAGAGGATAAGTTTTATGTTATATATATTCTACCACAATTTAAAACAAATAAATCAAAAAAAGAGAGAAAAAAACTATAGTAATCATGACTATAGGGTACTAATATGAGGATAGATATATAGATCAACAGAATAAAATTTCGAGTCCAGAAATGAATTCTTACATTTATGGTTAATTCATTTTCAACAAGGATGCCAAAACTATTCAATGGGGGAAAGAATGGTCTTTTCAACAAGTAGTGCTGGTGAAATCGTATATCCACATGTGAAAGAATGAATTTGGACCCCTACCTCACACCATAAACAAAAATTAACTCAAAAAAACAAAGACCTAAATGTAAGAGATAAAACTATAAAATTCTTAGAAGAAAACATGGGTATAAATCTTATGACTTGGCTTAGACAATGCTTTCTTAGATATGACACCTAAAACACTAGCAACCAAAGAAAAAAATAGCTGGGCTCAGTGGCTCATGCCCATAGTCCCAGCAACTCAGGAAGCTGAAGTGGGAGGATCACTTGAGGCCAGGAGTTTGAGACCAGCCTGGGCAACACAATGAGACCCCATCTCTAAAAAATAAGAAAAATTAGCCAATGGTGGTGGTATGTGCCTGTCGTCCCAGCTACTCAGGAGGCTGAGGCAGGAGGATCACGTGGGCCCAGGAGTTCAAGCCTGTAGTGAGCTACGATTGTGCTGCTATTCCCCAGCCTGAGTGACAGAGTGAGACTCCATCTCTAAACTAAAAAAAAAAAAAAAAAAGAAGAAGATAAATCGTACTTCCCCCAAATTTAAAACTTTTCTGCATCAAAGGATACTAACAAGAAAGTGAACAGACAACCCACAGAATGGGAGAAAATATTTGCAAATTATCTACTGATAAGGGTCTAGTATCCAGAGCACATAAAGAACTCTTACAACTCAACAATAAAAAACACTTTTTATTATATTTATATAATAATAGGCAAAGGATTTGATTAGACAGTTCTTCAAAAAGGATATGCAAGTGGATTGTGTAAATAAACACAAGAAAAGATGCTCAGCATCACGACTCATTAGGGAAATGCAAATCAAAACCATGACGCGATAACACTTCATACCCAGTGGGAGTGTGGCTGTAATCACCAAGACAGACACTAACAAGCACTGGTGAGGGTGTGGAGAAACTGGACTCCCATGCATTACTGCTGGGAACGTAAAATGGTGCAACTGCTTTGGAAAACCACTGGGCAGTTCCTCAAAAAGTTAAACATAAGAGTAACCATGTGACCCAGCCATTCCACTTCTAGGTCTATACCCAGGAAAACTGAAAGTGTGTGTTCATGCAAAAGCCTCTGTGTAAATATTCATAGCAGCATTATCCGTGATAGCCAAAAAGTGGAAGCAACCTAAACATCCGTCAATGGATGAAAAGGTAAATAAGACGTGATACAGCCATACAATGGAATATTACTCAGCCACAAACAGGAATGAAAATCTGACACTTGCTCCAACATGGATGAACCTTGAAAACATCCTGTGACATGAAAGAAGCCAGACACAAAGGAGCACGTATTGCCTGATTCCATTTATGCGGAATGTCCAGAGTAGGCGAATCTTCAGAGACAGAAGCCGATTAGTGTTTGCCGGGGCTGGGGGAGGGGGAATTGGGAGGGACTGCTAATAGACATGGGGACTCTGGGGGAGCGATGGAAATGTTCTGAATTACTGACGATGATAATACAGCGTGGTGAATAGACTAAAAACAACTGAATTGTACACTGTAAAATGGTGAATTTGTGTGTGTGAATTATATTGCAATGAAGTTTATTCTAAAAACGAATGTGGGAAATTGCAATACAGTGTGATTGGGGCGCTGGCAGGTCACTCAGGGGAAGAGCCAACTGAAGGGTAGAGCCAGCCAGAGGGCAGGGAAGCTTCCTGAAGCCGGTGACATCTGAGTTGCATTTTGAAGGATGAGTAGGAGTTTATCAGGCTGTGGGAACAACCTAAGCAGAGACATGTATGTTCCCAGACGTAGCTACTCAGCATGGCGGGGGAGGGTGGGGAGGGAGGGTGTGGCTAGAGCACCAGAGGGCAGGGAGGCCCACCAGAGGTCAGGGAGGCCCACCAGAGGTCAGGGAGGCCCACCAGAGGGCAGGGAGGCCCACCAGAGGGCAGGGAGGCCGGGGAAGGAGCTGTCCCACTACAGAGACCAGGGACACATCATCCAGCCCAGGCCTAACCTCTTGCTGGAAGCTTTTACACGCTTGTGATTTTTATTTAATTATTTGTATAACTCTGCAGTCAGGGGGTCTTTCTGCTAGACTGTCAGCTTCGGGAGAGCAGCCTGGGGTCTGTCTGTTCACCACCTTTGGCCCAGCAGCCAACCCAGTGCAGGTCGAGAGGGAGCCTGGCAAACTTTGGCTCCCTGTCGGCCTAGATGTTCTTTGGGCTCTCCTAGCCCCCAGTGGATCTGGGTGCCCGCACTGCAGGTCTGGCTTTGTTGGCGCATCATTAAGGCCGTTTGCTTCATGGAGGTGGACTCTCATTCCTAAGGCCTGACAGCACAGGGACTCTGCCGCAGGGAGCCAGCCCTGGACCCTCTCAGCACTTCCTAATATGCAGGCAGGAAGTGAAATTCTAATGGGATGCAAGAACAAGGCAGATGCAGAATTCTCTAAATCAAGCCACCGCCCCTCCGAGGTCAGGATCCCCTGTCCTCAGATTCTACAGCCACCTCCTGTTGAGCCACTCAGGGGGCGAAATATCCCTGACTTGTTCATGCAGAACATTTGCCTCCTAAGCAAACATCAATCAGGAAAAAACAGCCCAAAGTTAAGTACACTGACCTCAAGACAAACGTAAGGAAGCTGCTGTGTTTGGGTGCGTGGATGCTGCCTTTCAGAGGGAGGTAGGGAGGAGGCCCAGGAAGGTCCCTGCTTGCTGGATGCTTTGTCAAAGCCGCTGTTCATGCCCAGGACTGCTGGCTGGGGGCCTGGTGGGCTCACAGCTCAGGAAGCCCCCAGCCCCCACCCACGCACCGCAGGAGCAGGGCTGAGCTCGGCACAAGGAGCACCATCGCCTGCGTGGGCCGTTCCCTCTGCCCAGGAGTCTTCTGGGCCACCCGGTGCGGCCGGACGTTCAGGCCACCAGAATCTGGCCCTGCTCACTTAGTGACCAGCCCTCACTGAGCACAGGTCCCCCATGGGGACAGGGCCCACAGGGGAGCCAGGGCTGTGCTGTGCTGGGCTGGGGCCCGAGGGGAAGGGAGACTCAGACCGGAAGGGTTGGTTAGCATTGAGGGTGGTGTGGCTCCTCGGGTGCCGTTCCACCCCACGCAGACCCTGCCATGTACAAACAGCGACAGCTGCCACTTTCGTGTGTGTCACCATTGCACACCATGGCACATTCTTATGCCATTCTCCCACCAACCCTCTAAGGTTGGTGCTATTACTATTCCCACTTTTCATATAAAAAAACTAAGGCTAAGCAACTTGCACCAGGTACCACGTCCAGTAAGTGGATGAAGGGAGATTCCAACCCAGGTCTGTCTAATTCTACAGCCCCTTCCATCGACCACTAATGCTGCGCCGCCTGCAAGCACAAACCACGGTCCCGTGTGCCTGGGACTGACGGTCTGCCGGGCGCAGGACACTGTCAGTGCTAAGACGGGCAGCCCCAGGCACGCTGGGCTGAATAATAGCACACCGTCCTCCCTCCGCCCCCAAAGACGTCCCGTCCTAATCCCCAGAACCTAGGAATGGCAAAAGGGACTTTGCAGATGTGATTAGATCAAGAATCGTGAGCGGGGGATTATCCCGGATTGTCTGGGTGAGCCCAGTGTCATCACAAAGTCCCTCATAAGAGGGGGACGAGAGGGACAAAGTCAGGAGAAGGACATGTGACTCGGAGGTGGAGGTTGCAGTGATACAGTTGTGGCTTTGAAGATGGAGGAAGGAGCCCAGCCGGTCTCCAGAGGCTGGGAAGGTGAGGAACGGGTTCTCCCCGCGGCCTCCAGAAGGAACCGGCCCTGCCCACAGTGTGACTGTGGTCCAGTGAGACCCACATCAGACTTCAGACTCCCTGAACTGTAAGGTAATGAATTTATGCTGTTTTAAGCCAATAAGTTTGGGGTCCTCTGTTACAGCAGCCACAGGAAACTAAGCCAGACACCCCAGCTGCCTCTAGGCACTGGCCTTCCCACTCTGTTTTATTTCATTTTTCTAGGAGAAAGAGCAAAGGTTTGCATATGGTGTCAGAGCCTGGAAGACTCCTCACTCTCTCATACACTGTCCTCCGAACGCCTCTGGACAGCAAGTGTGGTACCTATTATTATGAAGACTGTTTACAGATGAAGAAACTCGGGGGGAGGAGATTAAGTGGGTGGGTAAACGCCACGTCCCTGGATCGCACAAGCCCCCAGTTCCCCATATACAGCTGGTCCAGCTCCGGTTCCAGAATTTCACCCCTGGGCCCCATCCTAGAGCCTGGGGTCCTTGTCCTCATGGACTGATCCTGCTCATTCATTCCTCCATTCACTTTTTCAGCAAACACTGAGCGAGCCACTTCTCGGTGCCAGAACAGCCCAGACACTGGGGACTCAAAGATGAGCACAATTACGTTTTGCCCACAAGAAGCTCATAATCTAAGAGGCCAATGGTCTCCAAGGGCGGGGGGAGGGGTGGAGGGAAATGCACTCCAGGGGACACGCAAGATGATGCACTGGGGTGTGGGAAATGTACAAGAACCTCTGCGTATGCTTATTTGTAGCTGATGGGTCGCAAGAGCCAGGAAAGCAAGCCACGCTGTATTGAATAAGAGTGTTGATGCTGGTCCCAGGAGCTCACTGTGTGTCTGATGGATTCACGTAAGCATCTGGCAGGAAGAATGAACACCCCGCACCCAGGCTGGGGATGTTGGGGGGATGATGGAGGCTCACCTACTAGCCTGCTCAGTGTTGTGTCCTCCTGAGGTGGGTGTGCAACTTTATATTATCTAGTTAGTTACATGGATGCTCAAGTGGACCCACAGCTGAACAAAATTCCTGCAAAGAGACCATGGATTGAAGACAATACTAAATATGGAAGCTAGAGAGGATGAGAAAACAGCAGATTTGATATTTCTCCTTCTCCAAGCATGAGCTTGTTGTGATCCCTTAGGTAAAAACATTGACAATCTGATCAGAAGCAATGGAAGTCAGAGAAAGAGAGAGAGAGAATTCATCAGGAAAAGGAGTTAAATATAGGTTCATACCCAATATCATTAACAGAAATCCTGTCCATAAATATCATTGTGCCTGGAGATATAAAATATTATATGAAGTAAGATATTTTTAAGCACCCAAAATATTATTAATAATTTTTGTTTTATTATAGTACTGTGAATGAATAAATTTTTAAAAATATGTTTTAGTATTTTTAAAAATTCTTTTTATAATTTCTATTTTGTGTAAGATTTATAACATTCATAATATATTAGCAGCTATGATATATATATATAATATAGAGATAAATGTATGGAGTGCATGCTAAATATCTTGATGGAGTAAACCATTCTTTAAATGGAACCAAGAGCAAAAGAGGATGAAAGGTATGTCGATAATGAAGCAGATAACAAGTTATAGGTCCCAGTTAAGCAATGCTAGCTATCTACTCTCTGTCTGTTCTTTTCTTCTTTACTAAGATAGCACTGATTTTTCTTTCTGGGTGTCAATGTGTCTGCTAAAATTCTGTATTCCCCAGCCTCTTTTGCTGTTAGACATTACCATATGGCACACTTGGTTTTCCATTACAATGCAACAAACCAACCCAAAACCTAGTGACTTAATATTTATTTTCTTTACAAATCTGAATGTGGGCAGGGCTCAGCAGGGATGGTTCATCTTGGCTCTACAATGGCATCAGCTGGAGCAGCTCAGCTGGGGCTGGAGGATCCATTTCCAAGACAGTTCACTCCTATGGCTGGCTGTGGGGTAGACAGTCTAGGGGCTTAAGTTCCTCTCCATATAGGTTTCTCCACAGGGTGACTTGGGGTTCCTCACAGTGTTGTGGGGAGGTTCTAAAAGCATAGATTCCAAGAGACAGACAATGGAAACTGTCACTTTCTTAAAGCCTGGACCTAGAAACTAGCATAGCATCACTTTTGCTGTATTCTGTTGGTCAAGTAGTCACAGAGCTCACCTATATTCAAGAGGAGAAGACATAAGCCTTACTCCTTAATGAAGGCAGTGGCCACCTTTAATCTACCATTACATGTAAATAGAGCTTGCCGGGGAGCCCTAGGAAAGCTTTCACATTCTTCTTTACTGTTGCTTCCTTGAGTCCTAGAACTCAAATGGGAGACGAGGGGTGGGACACCCATCTGGTAACCAGGAAGCAACTGTGTTAATGGTTGCCACATACTAAAGATGGTGGAGCAGAAAGACAGAGGGAGCCTGCATCTCTGGGAGCAGGAAGGAGCCACTATACTAGTCAGAACTGCCCATTTCTAGACTTCTTGTTATATGAAAAGGCATAGACTTGGTTAAGAACCTCTAGTGACATTTCTGTTTCATGCGGACAACCACAGTCCCTAACTCAGTGTGCAGTGTTCAAGGTGCACAAAGGAAAAAGGATGAAAGGACCTCATAGAGAAGTGGAGTTTGAGTCAAGTCTTGAAAGATGAGTAGAGACAAAAGATTTCCCATGGGCAAAGGCACAGAGGGGCACTCTCTCATTCTCACTGAATCACTGTGTGACACCCACCTTCAGGGACTCCGCACTTTTCTCGGGCCCCTGAGACTTAGAACCTGGACTTTGTCCGACTAAGTAAACCATCACCTTCTCCCACTCAATGCCCCCACGCCCACTGCTGCTGGGTTCACTCCCACCTCTTCGCCTCACCCCAAGCCTATTTTAGCAGCTATGTACTGGACAAGGAGTTGTTAGAAGGGATGGGGCAAGAATTGGGCACTGCTATGGTCTGAATGTGTGTGTCTCCCATTTCTGTGTTGAAATCCTAGCCCCCAAGGTGATGGTATCAGGAGGTGGGGGGGCTTTGGGGTGATTAGATCATGAGCAGGGAGCCTTCATGAACAAAATTAGTGCCCTTATGAAAGAGGTTCCAGAGAGCTGCCCTGTCCCTTTCGCCATGTGAGACCCAGCAAGAAGGTGCTGTCTACGAACCAGGAAGTAGGCCGTCACCAGGCACCAAATCTGTCAGCACCTTGATCTTAGACTTCTCAGCCTCCAGAACTGTGAGAAATAAATTTTTCTGGTTTATAAATGTACGGTATTTTCATTAGAGCAGCCCAAATAGACTAGAATAGTCACCTTCTAGGAGCCAGGCCCCAAGTTCTGTGCTTCATACTTGTTATCTCATTTATCCTTGCAACCACCTTGAGATAAGGACACTTGTCCCCACTTCACAGGGGCCAGGGAATGGAGGCTCAGAGAGATTAGCAACATATCAAGGCCACATAGCTAGGAATGGAAGCAGCTTGGCATGGAGTTCAGGTCTTCCCTGTCCTTTCAAAGCATGCTTTCGTTCCAGTCCCCCATTCTGCTTTCAGAAGCCTTGGTTCAACTTCCAGCAGAGACACCCCCACTCTATGTGGCTTAAATAAATTGATTTCACCTCCTTGAGCCTCAGTTTGTCCATCTCTAAGATGAGAGGGTTCTGAGGGCTAAATAGGAGCTCTCAAAGGAGACTTCTACCGTCAATATCCTTTGATCCTGTGCAAGCTCAGATAACATCAAGGTTTATAAAAACAAACCCTCACCAAACGAGCTTGGAATAAAATTCCAAAGCAACATAGAGGGGGGATAAGGGCTGTAAATCCACAGGATGCCAATTCCAAGTTGAATACAATTTACAAGAATATGGTTCAAATATCACAAGGTCAAAACAATTTTGATCTTTCCAGTATTTAGAAACATACCTCACTTCATAAACCTATCCAATCCACGCTAGGCCATATATATACAGGAGGGCCCATTTTAAAATGGCCCTATTTAATTTGATGTGGCTTTAAGTGAGGTCTGTTAGAAATGTGCTACTAATTTTGGACTTTTGTGTTTAGGGGGAAATGAGATTGAGGCTTAATCCAATTTTCTAACACCCGAAAACAGCTACAAGAAAAATAGGCATCAAGGAACAATGGCAACAGTTGCCTAGAAAAGGTTCAACGGCCACTAACTTGTCCTGCTGGAATGTTCCATACCAATAAAATGTTAGCCCCAAGCATGAGGGAAAGTCAAGCCATCAGCACAGCTCAAAATGCCGCAGGGAACTTCAGGAGTCAAGTTAGCTTTGCTTGTGCAGCTGTCCTCAAGATATTCTTTCTGGAAGACATTTCTGCTCTACCTGGCTGCAGGCAGGATTCTCAATATGTATTCACCTGATCTTAGAACTAGATGGCCAGTGATAGCAGCATTTGTCATTTGTCGTACAGCTCTCAAGGCAAATTCTTTGGGTTGCCTAAATGCCGCTTCCCCGCTCTTCCTAGGCCCTATCCCTCGGCACTCTGCTAAATCCAGGTAGGTCTGAGCTGAACGTGGTGGCCCCATCCTCCTTGTCACAGATTTGCTAAGAGGTAAGCGTGTGTGGCACGTGTGGCAGACTGTGTTTTCCAAGAGTGGTTGCACCAGTGTATATCCCACAAGACACATCTCCCATGGTGAAGTGGGGGTCTAGGTTGCCTCCCTTTGAATTTGGGTGGGCTTGTGTCTATGGAGGAAGAATTCGATGTGACTTCTAAAGCTAGGTCATCAAAGGTAATCCAGTTTCCACCTGGTTCTCTTGGGATACCTGTCCTCGGAACATAGCCACCATACTGCGCGGATGTCCAGGTGCCCATGGAGAGGAACACACAGAGAAGAACCAAGTCCTTGGCCCACAGCCCCAACTGAGCTCCCAGCCAAGAGCCAGCACCAACTTGTCAGCCATGCAAATGAGCTATCTTGAAACTAGACCCTCCAGCTCCCAACTGAGCCACCCAAGCTTATACGTGGAGCAAAATCAAGCTGTCCTTGTTGACCCCTAACCAAAGTGCAAATTTATAAGCAAAGTAAATGATTGCTGTGGTTATAAGTCACTAAATTTGGGATGACTTGTTATGACATAGCTATAGGTACTCAGAACAACATATGATCTGTTCCAGCAAATAAGAGGAAGACTGATAGGGCCCATCCTGGAAATATTTCTTTACTCTTCAGAAGAAATGTCCTTTCTTTGCCTCTAGACATAGGTATGTGAGAAGCTGATGTCTGGAGCCCCAGCAGCCGTCTTGCATCATGAGGTGAGCCAGTGAAAACACCAGGGGTGGCACAGAGGCAAAGTGGAGAGAACCCGGTCTGTGATAACGTGGGTGAGCTGCTGGATTAGCCAAGCAGGGGACATCACTACCTCCAGACTCCCTTTTATGTGAGACAGTAGTTAATTATTGGGTAAGCCAGTTGAGGAGGGGTATTCTCTTACTTGTAGCTAAATGCATCCTGATTCATGTAGTATGTACTTTATATCTTCTATTTATTTGTGACAACAGTCCTGAGATGTAAGTATTAATACCACCAATTTTTGGCTGAAGAAACAGGCTTAGTGAAGTTAAGTAGCTGCTCCAAGGTCATCTACCAGGATTGAGGGAGCCAGAATTCTCACCCAGGCGTGTCTGACTCCAAAGCCCGCGCTTCCCTGCCACTCACACACCCGTGTCATTGTCTAGTGGCACAGGCACTAACCTGGAAGTCAGCGTTCCCGGGTTGAATTCAGACGGTCCCCAGTCTCTGTGTGACTTTGAGAAATCACCTGAACTCTACGGGCCCCTGTTCCCTCATCTTTAAGCGTTGCAGGGCTGCTGAGAAGTTCAAGGGTCCCTTTCATTTGCTATGGCATGGACAGCATTCGCTCCCTTACAGAGATGTGCTTTCCCTCCCTCTGCCCCTGGGAACCAGCCTGGAGCGGTTCTGCTGTGCGGCTCCGGCTCCGGTCGCGAGAGCAGGAAGAGCGCGTGCCCTGGATGTCCTCGCCAGACAGGAAGGAGAGCAAAATGCAACCCATGTCGCTCTCTAAGAGGAGGGAGAAGGAGGTGGGACAGAGAAGGGACAGGCCCATGACCTTGAGGTCAAAGTATCTAAATAATGTTGGGAAAACTGGACATCAAGCGCATGATCTGCTTGCCCAGGCAGAGCCAGAGGAGGCTGCAGCCCTCGCGGAGAAGCCGCGCGTTGCGCTGGGTGCCACATCCCACGGCGCCGAGAGCGGCGGCGCGGCGTGGGCACAGGGCACGCCGAGATGGGGGCCGCGAGGAGGCGCTGCTCCGCCCCGTGTGCGGCGAGGACGCAGGTCCCAAAGGCCCTGGCGAGGAGAGGACCAGGGTGCAGGCAGGGTCCACGCGGGATAGACGGAGCCACAGAATGCAGAGACTTTGAGGGCACAAGTAAACGGCCAAGGCCCTTTGCACTGAGTGTCCGGATGAGGCCCAGAAGGCAGGGGGACCCAGCTGCCCCTCACAGGACCACACGCACAGGCCCAGGGACCAGGCCACACGAGCAGAGCCGAGAAGACCCAGGAGCAGCTGCTGCCCCGTGTCTGCCCCAGCTCCGCGGGTCGTGCAAGCCCTGCCCCCAAGCCCCGCTGCCCCCACTAACACAGGAAGAGAATCTGCAAGTGTGAGCACTTTCCTGCCAGAAACTTCCTTCAGCTGTGTCCAGTGACACACACCGCTCCCGTCTCGGCCACTCCCGGCAGCGCGGAAAACACAGATGCTCTGTTGTCTCTGTGCGTTTGAGGTGGAAATCTGTGACGCTGTTCCACTTATTCTTGCTGTACCTTATTATCTTCTTGTTTTTATTGTTCCATCTTATCTGTTCTGTCATCAAGCCCTCTGGCCAAAAGGACGACTCCTGTGAAAACCCATTTTTCAAAGAGTTCAAATGGAGGAGAGAAGTGCAGCCGAAGAACTGGATTTTCTCGCAAGCGTGCAGATACATCGGCATTTTAAGGAGGGGAATGGCGGAGGTTTGTGGTTTAGGGAAATCTGGAGGTGCAAGGTGAAGGCTCTGGGGAGAGGTCGAGATTTGAGGCACAGAAACTTATATGTGAAATGGTCCCCAGGACAGATGGCAAGGAGCCTGGACGCCGGCAGCAGCCCTGCGGGAAACAGCTAAGATATATTGCAACAGCAAGCCCTGCCTGCCCCTAGTGCTGACTTAGCAGCTGCTCTTGGGCAGGAACCATGCCCTCTCTGAACCTCAGTCTCCTCTTCTGTCCAATGGGGATAGTAATACCTATCCAGCAGAGATGTCAGGAGTGTTAAATGAGATCACAGCTAAAGCACACAGCACAATGTTTATCCCATTACAACTGTTATTTCCTGCCCCCAGCTACGTAAAGACTTGTTTTCAAACAGCAGTGGAGATGTCCAAGAGAGGTACACTTGTCTCTACTGCTGTTATGAAAACAAACAGAAAGCCTCTGTACTCCAGTTGGAGAAGAAATTACCTTTGAAGCAGCAAGTGGGGATCTGCAAGGCACAAGAGAATTTCATTACAAGTCTAGAAAAAGGCACTCAGAAAGAAAACCCTTCACACGAGGGGCCTTCCAACCAGACCCAGATGTGTCTTGAGAACAACGGGACTGAAGAATTAGGCCAGACCCAACATCACCAAACTAGTGCGTTTCTCTCCTTCCACCCAACCGTGAGAGGTCAGGCAGGCGCCTAACTTCTCAGGCCCTTGGTTTCCCCATTCCGAAAGGGGAAATGCCTTTCACGTTAGCGTGTTGCCGTGGGACCTAAGAAATCCTAGGCATGGAGTCCCCTGGGTGGCCTTGGGCAGGTGATTAATCATCTAAAGCCTCAGTTCTTCTCATCTGTTAAATGGGCATAGTACTTCCTTTCTGTCCTAAAAAGTTCATTTATTCTTCTAAGTCTGAAGAATAGAGCAAGTCTCTGCCAGGTGTCGGGCTCAGCTGGAGATGCCAGGTTTGCCACCAGAAACACAGACATCGCAGTTGCGGTCATGGAGTTTAAAATCTCAGGTCAAGTTCACCCGTGAGAACAGCGCAGACTCCACAGTGCAGAGACAGTTGGATGTTATGGGCAAAGAGGCTCTGGAGCATGGCTGCCCAGGTTGGAATTCTCATTCTACAACTAGCTGGCCAATTAACCTTTGGCAATTCATTTAACCTTTCTATGCCTCAACTTCCTCATCTGTACAATGGGGATAATTCTAGTTCATCAAACTGTGGTGAGAACTCGTGGAAGGCCCTTCAATAGTGACCTAAGTGTCCTCTCTCCCAGTCTGAGTTTCTAGTGTAAGGCCCCACACAACCTGGCCCTAGTCCCCTATCGTCTCATTCCCTGATCATTTCCAGCCATGTAGTCACCCAAAATCTAGTGACGCCAAGCTGTTTCAAGGATCCCCATTCCTGCTCAACTATTCCCTTCATTCAGATTATACATCGGTATCACATTCTACCTGGTGAAATCTCCCTCTTCCTTAAAGCCCCACTTAAGCATCACCTCCTCCAGGAAGGCCTCCCTGATTTCAAAGTCAATAGCTTCCCTCTCTCTTTCCATTCTACGGTTAGTGAAGGCAATCTGCAAATTTCTAGTGGGCACAATGTGAATCTTAGTCACCTCTGAACCTCCCTGGCCATTCCCAGGGCCAGGACATGTGGCTGCTCTGTCAGAGCTTAGAGAACAATGAACAGATGCAGTCATAAAATTTCTCATGGAAACATGGGCATGGGGAGTGTCTGTGAGGTGGGCAGGTGATTAGCTCCATGTTACAGATATTGGAGCTGAGGTTCTGTGAGGCTAAGATGTTTACAAATGCTGACGGTCGCGAAGTAGTGGAAGGACAAAGTCCTGGCACTCCTAGTGGTCAGCGCTGGAACAGCGGTATGCATGTCGGTGGGAGCCGCTCTGCGTCATTGCCCCTCAATCGAGCAGCTGTGACAGTTTGTAAATATCTTTCACTCCTTTTCCTTTTTTTTTTTATTTCAGCATATTATGAGGGTACAAAAGTTTAGGTTATGTATATTGCACATGCCTCCCCAACACCCTCCCACCCCCGAGTCAGAGCTTCAAGCATGTCCATTCCCCAGATGGTGCGCAGCGCACCCATTATGTAGGTATACACCCATCCCCTCCCCCACATCTGCCCGACACCTGATTAATGTTATTCCCAAATGTGCTCTTAGGTGACGATCAGTGAAACCAATTTGCTGGTGAGTACATGTGGTGCTTATTTTTCCATTCTTGGGATACTTCACTTAGTAGAATGGGTTCCAGCTCTGTCCAGGAAAATGCAAGAGGTGCTATGTCACCATTGTTTCTGATAGCTGAGTAGTACTCCATGGTATACATATACCACATTTTATTAATCCACTCATGGATTGATGGGCACTTGGGTTGTTTCCACATCTTTGTGATTGTGAATTGTGCTGCTATAAACATTCAGGTGCAGATGTCTTTTTTATAGAATGACTTTTGTTCTTTTGGGTAGATGCGCAATAATGGGATTGCTGGATCAAACGGTAGGTCTACTTGAATTTGTTTAAGGTATCTCCATATTGCTTTCCACAGAGGTTGCACTAGTTTGCAGTCCCACCAGCAGAGTATGAGTGTTCCTGTCTCTCTGCATCCACGCCAACATTTATTGTTTTGGGACTTTTTGATAAAGGCCATTCCCACTGGAGATAAGTGATATCTCATTGTGGTTTTGATTTGCATTTCCCTGATGATTAGAGATGCTGAGAATTTTTTCATATGTTTGTTGGCCATTTTTCTCTCTTCTTTTGAAAAACTTCTATTCATGTCCTTTGCCCACTTTTTGATAGGGTTGTTTGATTTTTTTTCTTGCTGATTTTCCTGAGTTCTAAATAGATTCTAGTTATCAATCCTTTATCGGATGTGTAGCATGTGAAAATTTTTTCCCATTCTGTAGGTTGTCTGTTTGCTCTCGTGACTGTTTCTTTGGCTGTGCAGAAGCTTTTAATTTAATCAGGTCCCATTTATTTATTTTTGTTGTTGCTGTGATTGCCTTAGGGGTCTTCTTCATAAATTCTTTGTCTAGGCCAATGTCTATAAGAGTCTTTCCCACATTTTCTTCTAGAATTCTAATAGTTTCACACCTAAGGTTTAAGTCTATTATCCACTGTGATTTGATTTTTATGAGAGGTGAAAGGTGTAGGTCCTGTTTCAGTCTTCTACGTGTGGCTATCCAGTTTTCCCAGCACTATTTATTGAATAAGGATTCTTTTCCCCAGAGTATGTTTTTGTCTGCTTTGTCAAAGATTAGATGGCTATATGAGGATGGTTTATATCTGGGTTTTCTGTTCTGTTCCACTGGTCTATGTCTCTGTACTTGTGCCAGTACCATGCAGTTTTAATAGCCACAGCCTTGTAGTATAGTTTGAAGTCCTTGAGAGAGCTATCAGGCAAGGGTGTCCAAATAGGGACAGAAGAGATCAAACTCTCACTCTTTGCTGATGATATGATGTTATATCTAGAAAACCCCAAGGATTCAACTAAGAGACTCCTGAAATTGATAAATGAATTTAGTAAAGTCTCAGGATACAAAATCAATACACACAAATCAGAGGCATTCATATATGCCAATAACAGTCAAACGGAGAACCAAATTAAGGACTCAATAACCTTCACAATAGCAACGAAGAAAATAAAATACCCAGGAATATATTTAACTAAGGAGGTAAAAGACCTCTACGGGGAGAACTGTGGAACACTGAGGAAGGAAATCCCAGAGCACGTAAACAGGTGGAAAACCATACCCTGCTCGTGGATCGGAAGAATCAACATTGTTAAAATGTCTAAACTACCCAAAGTGATCTACAGATTCAATGCAATCCCTATTAAATTACCAACATCATTTTTCACAGATATAGAAAAAATAATTTTACGCTTTGTATGGAACCAGAGAAGATCCCATTTAGCAAAAGCAATTTTAAGCAATAAGAACAAAATGGGAGGTATTAATTCACTCCTTTTTCTACGCACAAATAAAAATATAATACACACACAGAACTCTTCTTTTTAAACAATGGCATTGTATAGTTCATATTACTGGCCAACTTGGGGGGGGTTATTTGTTTGATTTTTGTTTGTTTTACTTAATAACATGTCAGGGAGAGCCCTCTAGATGGTTATAGAGAAATCTAATTGCTAAAAGATTAATATTCCCAAAATGTATGTATGATAACTTGTTCAACCTTTCCAGTCCCAATGGACTTGCAGATTTCTTCCAGGTTTTTGCCACCACAAACAGTGCAGCAATAAACATCCTGTTCCTATGTCTGCATGTTCTGGGGTTTTCATTTCTGTGGGATAGATTCCCAGAAGTGGGATTGCTGGGCCAAAGGGCATGTGTATTTCTGAAGGTTAATAGATACTTACAGATTACATTTTCAAGAGGTTTTGGCAATTCCTAAGGACCCAAACATGAAGTCCTGGTCCTGCAAATGCAATACGGTATCAGAAAGGACTTTCCTCCCTTCGGTAATCACAAAACCAGCCGGACGTCTGGAGAGGGGCCCTTCTCCTTTGAACCCAGATGGTCGGGTTTGCAGACAGTGTGGAGCATGCAGACGTTGAGGGGTCTCTGCCGAGTGGCCAGGGGCAGGTCACTCAACCTCACTGAGCCTGGGTCCTTGTCCACGGAAGGACCCAAACCCGGCCCAAATCACTTCGCAAGCACCTGGCTGGAGTGAGCAGACCCGGGAGGGCACGTGGCACCTTGGGCACCTGTTCCACCTGCTGGGACAGAAACCGCACCGACGTCGCTCATCTTCCTGACCACACTGCTCTGGGGGCTGCGGAGGCCCAGCGTGGGGCGGCTTCGGGCCACGTGGCGCTGGAAGGGCTGGGCAGGGGGCTGGGCTCAGCAGGTCTGTCCTTCCTTCCGCTCTGGCTGGGCACACCCTGCTCTTCCCACGAGGCCGGGCAGTGCGGCCCTTGTTGGGGCGCACTTGCTCTTCCCCCCTTTTCCCTCCCACCCACACCCACCGCACCCTTCCAAAGCCTGGGCTGTCATCCCATAGCCTCTCTCCTCCTGGTCACAGAGCTGGTGAGTCCATCTCTTCAGGGCAGCAAGATAATAATAATATTAATAATGATAATGATAATAACAGTGGCTAATGTCTGCTGAACATTTACCATGTGCCAGGCGCTGTGCTAGCTCTTAATGTGTATTAATTCGTCTACACCTCACATTAACCGGTGAGATCCCCTTTTGTGGGTGAGGAAACTGAGATTTGGCAGCTGGCTTGTGTCCTTTAGCTCCTGCTGTCTGGGTCAATCCCTGTGACTCTCATGAGCCCAGGACCTGCCTAGTGCAGGCGTCTGCGTGCCTGTGGGAAGAACCTGGGCTCGCCTACGTCCACCTGGGGAGGACAGACTGAAGCGGGGCCCAGCAGCCCAAGCAACCCAAGGGCCCAACGTGTCTGTCCCAGTCTGCCCTCCCTGGCTCCCAGATTCCAGACAGAGTCAGTTTGCTGGGCAGGTTCAGCCCCATCAGATGCCTGCCCCAAACCGTCCGTGCACGCGCGCCTGCTCACGGACGCTGCCGCCCGCCGGCGCCGCTGTGTGCGGGCACCGGGAGACGGGGCTGGGGTTAAGCCCGCGCCTGCCTCCAGCGAAGTCCAGAGCGGGAAGACAGTGCCACCACAATGCGAGCCCAGACAGACGCCCAGCCCGGCCCGGGAGCAGCCCGGGAAGACTTCCAAGGGAAGTGAGGTTCCAGGGAAGAGGCAGCAGGTTGGTTGCTCCTAGAGGAAGGCACAGCAAGAGCAAGGGCCGGGAACTTCCTCAGGAGAAGCCCGTTCCTAGTGGCCGGCCCAGCACTGGACGCGTGGCTGAGGCCCAAAGCCCCGAGCAGGTGCTGTGATTCCTCAGTGCCAGCCCCAGGCTCAGGGAGGGATGACGCTTTTCACTCCTTGAGCCTGGAATTAGAATTACAGTCACGGCTGCGCCTGACATCTGCTCAAACCAATTCGTTATCATTAGGAAATGAATCCCTAATGAATTTCTGCAGCCATTAAGTCTGATTTATAGTAATGGTGATCACCCTTGGAAGCACACGCTTTATCCCTTTAATTAATAAGCCCCACTTATCAGCAAGCCTAATGATCACGGGACAGAAAATGGAAGAAAGCCTCCGAACTCCAGCCCAGCTTCCCCGCCACACCTTTGGGGATGGGGAGAGAAGGGCCGGGTCCCCTGGAGAGGGCTTGGAGACCCCTGTCACCTGCCTGTGAGGGCCGGTACTGACCCTAACCCTCTACGTGAGCCTTCTGCGCCAGCCAGACAGCTGTGCTCCCACGTCCCAGGGCGCCGGCTGCCCCACGGGGCAGGCCCTTGTCTCTCTCTCTCGAGTCACCCCACAGCCTGCCTGGCCTCCCGCCTCCAGACTCACACTGCAGTCAGGGCTCCTGTCTGGATTCTAGCCGAGCTGAACAGGCTGCTCCCTGCTCTCATCCCCACAGGGGTGCATGTGTGCTCTCGGGACAAAGTCCCCGTCCCCATGCCCCTGCTTGTCCAAGAACCAGCCATCCCCACACGGCCAGCGTCCCTGCCCACAGCATTCCCCCTTCTCCCAGCCACCCGGGCCTGGCTCAAGTCTGCACCTCGTTGCGAAATGACCTTCCTCCCTTGGCCTCGTGCCCTGCTGCAGCGCTTCTCCTGTCCCTCTGCTTCCTCCCTAAGCAGCTTATGGGAAAGGGTCCGTCTGTGTATCTGGGCGGAGAGGCGGACAGTTGGACACACCAGCGAGTCACCCAGAACCTGATGTGAGATGGAGCCACCATCACATGTGTGAGGCACAGTGGGGACAGGGGCGGGGCACCAGCAGGTGCTTTTCAGATGATGGGACACCTGAGCTGGGTATCAAAGGTGAATGTTATGATATTAACGTGAATAATGGTGAATATCCACCATTATTAGGCATTCACTAGGTGCTGGGCACTTTAGAGTATCTCATGTAAGTGTCTCATCAATGCTGAGAGCTAAGTATTATTGCGCCCATTTTACAGGTGATAAGAACAAAGTCCAGAGAGATTAAATGCACCCAAGTTTATGCAGAGCCCAAGAGGGGCAGAGCTGGATCTTGGCCCCCGCATATCTGTCCCAGGGTACACACTTCCAGCAGTAAATACCACGTCTCACTGGTGTTAATGATGCCCTTTGTTCTAAAGCAGGACATGGTGAGGCTCTGCCTTCATCCTCACAGACACACAGATCAGCCGTATCAGGCGGCTCCCTGGGGCCACGACTGAGGCTGCTGCAGCCAGAAGCAACTGGCAGACACGCGTCTCCACCCACGAGAACAGCTGTTAGACTTCGTGTCTTGAAACACCTTGTCCCAGTTTGCTCTGGTTGCCATAAAATACCACAAACTTGGTGGCTCAAACAATAGGAATTTATTTTCTCATCATTCTGGAGGCTGGAAGTCCAAGGTCAGGGTGCCAGCATGGTCAGGTCCTAGTGAGGGATCTTTTCCTGGCCTGTAGGTGGTCACCTTCCCATTGTGTCTTCACACAGCATGGAGAGAGCGCAAGCTCTCTGGTGTCTCCCCTTGTAAGGGCACTAATCCCGTCACGAGGGCCCCACCCTCAGAACCTCATCTAAAACCTAACCACCTGCCGAGGTCCCACCTCCAAATACCATCACACTGGGGGTTAGAGCTTCAGCATATGAATTTGGGGGAGGCAGCCCAGCCCACAGCACACCTGAAGCCCGCTGGTGGCACCCGGGTGAGATCTGGCTTGCCTACAGGAAAACGCTGATAGGAGAGGGGTGGTGGAGCTGGATGAAGAAGCCATTTGTGGGATTCAAATCCCGACTCAGCCTCTTCTTCCAGCATGGTGGTGCTGGGGGGCCTCTCTGTGCCTCAGATTTTCCCATCTAGAAATGAGGATATCAACAGCGCCTGCCTCGAAGAGTCCTGGGGAGGACTGAATGAGATATTTGCAACAGTGCTTGGCCCATAAGAAGCATTTGGAGATGTTAGTTGATATTATATCAGCAGGAAAATCCTACCCTCAGCAAAAAGAAAAAAACAGGGAAAAAAACTCAGACTTGGGGGGCCTGAAGGGTGAAATGGGTACAAATAGATCTAATGAGAGAGGAAGGCAGCAGGCTGATTGGAATTTGAGATAATAACCTGCGTTTTTTTTCTCCCTATCCCTGTGATGAACCACCTGGTGACAGGTCCTGAAATTCTCAAGTTCCTGCTCCTTCTGGAAGCCCTGATTCAGGCCTTCCTCCGCACGTGCTTCAGGCAAGGCCCTGCCCAGCGCCCCGGCCTGCCCTCTGTGCCCTCCCCTCCACGCTGCAGGACCCAGCCGCACCCAACACACTCGCGCACACACACACACACTGTTTCCCTTCTCTACTTCACCAGCCCCAGCTCCAGTTCCCCACAAGGACACACCTCCAAGAAGCCTGCTTTGGCACCCCCAGACTGTGAGCAGCAGGTCCCCTGCCATGGGCTTCCGCAGCCCCAGTGCCAGCCCGTAGCCTTGAACTTACTGCACTGCACTGGCGCTCTGATTCGGCTGTCCAGGACGGTGGCTAGAAACACAAACTCAGAAACCCCACTGCCTGATTTGAACCGACTTCCTACTTTCTAGCTGCACTGTGGTGGGCAAATTTCTTTGAGTTCCTGTGCCCCATCCATAAATGGTGACATACACAGGGGCCTCTACACCGGGACCCTGTTAGGATGATGTGGGTTAATGTGCACACGACACTTAGAACAGTGCCCAGCATGCACCCCTGCGAGAGCGCATTGCTATTTACAAAACGCCAGCCCCGCTAACTTCGCCTGCACATCCGCACTGCCCAGCCTGGTGACTGGGACTCAGTAGGCGCTCAATAAATATTTGTTGAGCTGAATTCCCCCCACAAAATGGAAACAGAGCTTGGCTCACACAGAGAGCGATCACTCATATTACATATTAGGCAATTTTTCCAGAGTGCATCATGCCAAATATTGTACATTCTTTATTGCAGCGAGGGCGGTGATGTTCATTAAAGGGTAGCACAGTTTCATTAGAAACACTTATTTTGGGAATTTTATAACTCGGCCACAAAAATTTACTCCAGGCAAAATGCTAACTTTTGTCTGGAAGTAAATGGGTTTATTTTATAAATTTTTATGCATTTTCCACACATAAACAAATGGCCAGATAAACCGTTCTTTAAGGGAAGGGCTGCAAGAGGAAACCTTGATATCCTGGAGTATGAGACATAAAGACTGAAACCATGGGGGTGGCGTGGGGGGGAGCGTGTGGGCCGGGGGTTCTCCACGGGGACTCACGCGCCTCTTCCCTGAGCCTCCACGGTGTCTCTAATGACACCATGGCCACCGTTTTTGAGGGCTTCATCTGGCCAGCCGCTGTTCTGAGTGTTCTGTGTGTATTAACCGCTTCCTCAACTTACCTCTCCTTCTAAAGGATGGGTGCAGTGGGTTGAATAAGTAAGTGTCCCTCCAAGTTTATGTCCACTCGGACCTCAGAATGTGACCTTACTTGGAAATGTGTCTTGGTAGATGTAATCAAGGGAAGACGAAGTCACACTAGTCTAGGGTGGGGCCCATATCCAGTGGCTGGTGTCTTTATAAGAGAAAGGAGGAGGAGATTTGGACACAGGGACACACGGAGGGAAGAAGGCCAAGTGACAGCGGAGGCGGAGGCTGGAGAGCCGCAGCTACAAGCCAAAGGACGCCAAGGATGCCAGCAACCAAGGCCGCCGGGAGAGGCAGGGCAGAATCCTTCCCTGGAACACATCCCTGCTGATGTCTTGATTTTGGATTTCTGTCCCCCAGAGCTGTGGGAGAGTGAATTGCTGCTGTTTTAAGCCTTCCAGGTTGTAATTTGTTAGAGCAGCCACAGGGCACTAATTCAACAGGGAAACCAAGGCAAACCAGGGTCAGATGAGCTCCCTGGTTCCTCAGCCAGTCGGCAGTGCTGAGACTCACACACAGGCCGGGGGTCCAGGGCCCAGAGGCCTCTCCCCACTCCCCGCCCATCAGGGGGGAGAACAAAAGCAGACATTCGGACCTGCTCAGCAATGAACAATACTCTCTCAAACAACTTCATCTCCTCATATTTTCCTAAGGTCCTACAGTAACAAATAAAAAAAAGAAAAAAACACCAAAAAACCACAACAAAAAAATCCACTTGAGGACTTTTAATTCATACCACAGGCCTGTTTCTAACCACCCAACAGCTCCCCCTCACTCCTTTCTGCAGGTCCTTGCACACATGTAATATCAAGAAAACAAGGTCACAAGGCAAAGCTGGAACTCTGCCCTTTGTGCTCAGGCGTGTGAGTCTCGCTCCTTCCTTCCTGCACACCCAGCGGCAGGGCGTGTCCACGGAAGGACGGCCCAGCAACAAGAGACTCCTACGTAGCAATTTAAACAGTTGACATCAGCTCGTGATTATGAACAGGGAAAGAGATGCACCATACATGATAAGTGAAAATGCAGGTTACAAGATGGTATGTTTCGTGCACATCGCTCTTAATAGAAAAATAAACAAAAAGGGCATATATGGGTGTGGACGAGCACACAGGACAAAATGGGAAAAAGTTGGCACAATGTTAATAATGGTTAGGTTTGAAGACAATAAGGGTCATTTTTGCCCCTTTATGCTTATTGTCTGAGTCGTTTCCAAGGAATATGCATTTACTTTGTAATAAGAAAAAGTAACAGTTCTTTACATTCAGGGAGGGAGGGGAAGACTGCAAAAGCCAGCGTATGGCGTGTGACTTCTGCTTCTGCAAGATGGACACCAGGAACCTCCCCAGCTTGCGGCATGTCACCTAGCAGTGCCCCCGTGCAAGAAAAACTTCTCTTAAGAGTTTCAACGGCTCAGACTGGATCTGACTTCACCTCCCCCTTGGCTCCTGCACCTTCCAAAGTCAGCATCCTCTCCTATCTACAATGCAAATAAGTTCCTCGGAGTTAATCTGAACCTCCTGCCCTGATAAGCAACAGGAAAATGAAAAAAAAAAAAAAAAAATTTAAATATCTACTAAAATCCAGCTGAGCAAGTACTGGGGACTGAGCATGTACAGTTAAAGCCCATGAGAGGGGATTCTCGCTAAACTGCTGGAATGCTCCAGAAGGAGGAACAGTGTCAGGCAGTCACCCTTGCAGGGCAAGGAGACCCCGTGTGTGCCCAGTCAAGAAGGAGACTGTGCTGCCTTCCTGGGGCTGCTGCAACAAATGGTCACCTACTGGGGCTTGAAACAACAGACGTTCATTCTCTCGTGGTTCAGAAGGCCAGATGTCCGACCCCAGGATGTCCGAAGGGCCACACGGCCTCTAAAGGCTCCAGAGGAGAATCAGTTCCTGTCTCTCCCAGCTCCGGGCAGCTCCTGGCATTCCTTGGCTGTGGCTGCATCACTCCCATTGCTGTCTCTGTCCCCGCGTGACTGCCTCTCTCTGTACACCTGTGTCTCCTTCCATAAGGACACCACCACTGGCTGTGGGGCCCCACCGTATTCCAGGATGACCTCATCTGAATTACATCCGCCAAGACCCCATTCAGGTTCTGGGACACGAATTTTTAGGGTACACTATTTCACCCAGAGACATACCCAAGTTTCTGAGACCTTGGCTATTCTTGGCCCACGCTGAGATTGTCTATCCCAAATCCCACATCCTAACCGTGTCTGGTATCGGATCCAAGTGTCCCTCTGAGTAACTGCTTAATAACCATTTATTGAGCACGGCCATAGAAGAACCGAGTGGCATTGAGCTGAGACATCTGCCAGCCCATTTACTCACTCTGATGGCTAATTTTATGTGCCAACTTGGCTGGGCCCTGGATGCCCAGATAGCTGGTCAAACATGACCCCTGGGTGAGTGTGCGAGGGTGTCTTGGGTGAGACCAGCATTGGAGTCAGCAGCCTGAGGGAAGCAGGTCGCCCTCCCCAGTGTGGGGGGCCTCGTCCCGTCACTTAAAGGCCTGACTAGAGCAAAAGGCTGAGTACGGGAGAAGCCTTTCTCTCTGTCTGGCTGTCTTCTCTGGCCTTCGATCTGACTCAGACTGGAACTTACACCATGGGCTCTGCTGGCTCCCAGGCTTGGGATTCGGCCCGGACTACAGCACTGGCTCTCCTGGGTCAGGACCTCCCAATCCCACAGTCACACGTGAGCCGATGCCTTCCTTCATAGGAAAATATATAGGACATCATGTATGCTGGGACCACAGGATATGTAATACATAACAGAAGAGTCATATCCATTAGGATATGCATTGTGCATATGCCACTGGTGCTGTTTCTCTGGAGAAACCCGACTGATCACTCAGGCGTGAGGAAGACAGCCGTAGACTGCGGTCCCCAAGCCCCGGGCGCAGCCCCGTGCAGTCCGTGGCCTGCTGGGAAACGGGCTGCTCATCACCACCTGAGCTCCACCCCACCTCCCCCGCCCACGACACCCACTCCGTGGTCCGTGGAAAAACTGTCTTCCATGAAACTGGTTCCTGGTGCCAAAAAGTTGGGGAGCACTGCCATAGACTACTGCAAACAAATGCAAAAAACCTAAAAACCAAACCAAAACAAAACAAAAGAAAGGATCTAAAAGAGAAAAAAGTGGGGGACCTACAGACAATCTGGAAACAGCGAGTCTTGTTTACACATTTTTGGGGTAAACTGACCAGCTGGCTTCTCACAAGAAGTTGACCCCCGCCCACGTAGACAGATTGGGGGCGGCAGAAAACCAAGCCAGCTGTTTGCCGGATCCTCTGGACAGCCTTGGGTGTTTGGCTGCCGGCACAGGCGACAGGCAGGGCCGAATGGGGCCTCCTGCTCCTTGGTCTCCCCCTCCGCTGGGCCAGGGGAGCAGCACCCCTCCTGAATGAGCCTTCAGCTCCACCGCGTGCCAGGAGCTGGGAACAGTGTAGTGACAGCACAGCCCTCGGCTTCAGAACCGCACCCTCTAGTGTCTTGATGACTGTCACCTCAGTCAGCCAAAGCACTGAGTCTTGGCCCAAGTCGGACAGCGTCAGGTGGCAGAGTGGACAGCAGCACCCAGGACCTCCTGTCCTTGCGTAGCTCCTCTGGGGTGTGTGGCAGACACAGCCTGACCTTTGGCACCAGCCTGAGCTGGCTTTGAGCCCCAGTCATAGGAAGGCCCTGAGAAGTTTAGCGTGCACAGGTGACCAACTTATTCCACCTGGCCCAGGACGTTCCCAGTTTTGGCACTGAAGTCCTGTGTCCCGGGAAAGCTGTCAGTCCAGCCCACACATAGGAAGCTTATCACAGAGAGAGGGGATGCAATCAGGGTTGGGCAGCGGGAGAAGCTCAAGGACAAGGCAGGTGCAACCATGGCCTTGGGTGACCCTGGGGGCTGCTTCTGGAGCTGGGATGGCCCCTCAGCATTGTCCTTCTTTGAGCCATGCCAGCAGGGCCTGGACACCCTCCCCTTGCTCTGTCTGAAGCAGGCTGCCCTCGGAAGGGGTATGACCTTAGGGGAGGTGGCTATCTTCCTGCAAGGCACTGACCGTGAGCTGACAGCAGCCAGGGCCACAGGCCTTCACCAGGCAGGGAAGGGGTCTGGGCAGCTCATCGTGTCCATCCCGCTTTTACATATGAGCTGTGGATCTTGGGCAGGTCACCCAACCTCTCTGAGCCCAATTTCCTTAAATGAACATCATTTTATCATTTTATCTACTTCAAAGGGATGTGATCATGAGAAATCTAAAAAGTATAAGGAAAATGCTTGGAAGATCATAGGACTCGCAAATGGGGTCATTTCCCTTACCTCTGCCGGACTCTAGGACCTAAAGCGAGGACGCCAGTGAGCACGGTTGGACTCGTTTGCCACAGTGACGGCAACGGCAGCGCTGATCTTTCCGGGACCCTTACCTTGCACACCTGCACCATTCTATGCACTTTACCTAGAGCTCTTGCAACTCAACAACAAAAAGACAAAACCCAATTTAAAATGAGCAAAGGATGTGAATAGATGTTTCTCTGAAGAAGGTACACAAATGGCCAAGACACAGGAAAATATGTAACGTCCCCAGTCATCAGGGAAATGCAAATGAAAACCCACAGTGAAGTTCCACTTCACACCAACCAGGATGGCTATGACTTTTTAAACAACGGAAACTAACAAGTGCTGGCAAGGATGTGGAGAAATTGAAACCCTCCTTCGTTGCTGACAGCAAAGTGGATGGTGCGGCTGCTCTGGAAACCAGTTTGGTGGATCCTCAAAAAGCTGAACACTGAATTACTGTATGGCTCAGCAATTCCACTTCTAGCCGTACACACAAAAGAACTGAAAATAGGTGTTCAAACAAAAACTTGTATATGCATGTTTATAGCAGCACTGTTCACAATCGCCAAAAGACGGAAACAGCCCACGTGTCCATCAGCAGACGAATAGGTAAACAAAACGTGGTGCGCGAGGGCACTGGAGTACTACTCAGCCACACAAAGGAACAAAGCACTGCTGTGTGCTGCGACGCGGGTGAGTCTCGAACACACCGTGCTGAGAGAAAGAAGCGAGATGCAAAAGGTAACATCTGGCAGGATTCCATTTACATAAAATGTCCACAATGGACAAATCCATAGAAGAAGACAACAAATGAGTGGTTTCCCGGTGCCGGAGGAGAGAGGATGGGAGTGACTGCCTAAATGGTACAAAGTTTCTCTTGATAACAGAATGTGTTGGAACTGAATAGAGGTGGTGGTTGTATAACATTGTGAATGAATTGAATGCCACTGAATTGTATACTTTAAAATAGTTAATTTTACATTAAGTGAATTTTATCTTAATTAAAAAATAACAGGCAGCATTTGCAATGCCAGCTCTGATTTTGCACCCCCCCCCCCACACACACGCAGGGGTAGAGGCAAATTGGGGCTGTTTTGCATGGGGGAATGTTGGGAAGTCAGGAGTTAAACAATGATGAGAAAAGCACCTGGCTGAACCAAAGCCTCTTAGCCAAGGCCACCCAAGTGTGGTTGAACAGGCTGTGCACTGCACAACAGGAACCATTCAGCGGACTAAAATCCAGCTCATATCCTGTTCCCGAGCCATGTGCCCTGGGTAAGGGTGCATCAGCCCAGAGCTGTCTCCTTTTCCTAATTCTTACAGAAGTACCCTGCAAGCTGTGGCAGCCCTTCTTTTAGCAAGCCAACCTTCCCCAGCTCTGCCCCACCACCAGCCAATCAGAGAGGACTGGGGGAGCCTCCATCTGTGTACAGCCTGCGTTCTGAGCCCTGAGCCTCTCCCATTCCTCACTTCCAAAAATACCCTCACAGGCTTACCTAGAAATAATATTTGACCAAACATCTGGACCCCGCATGTTGACGCATAAAATTAACCATCATACCAGGACGGTTCTTGTCTCTCTTCCATAATTAATATTGAGACTCAGAGAGTGAACCCCCACCCCCATCACTCAACGCAAGCACACAGGTCACATGCTACCACTGCCTCCCAGGTACCAGCTATAAACGTGTGCAGTGAGAAACGATAGCCACTCCAGTGTGATGAGAACATGAAATGACATGATGTGCACAAGTGTCTGTCACTCCCTCACTCGCTCATTCACGCATTCCACAAGCATTTCTTGAGCATCTGCCTGCACCTTGCAGTGTGCTGGACACTGTGATAAACTAGAACTGTGTCCCTCAAAGTGGGATCTGGGGACCAGCAGCATCAGCATCACCTGGGTGCTTGTTAGAAATGCAGAATCCCAGAAACCCTGCCCCAGACCTCCTGAATTCGCATTTTGCCAGGATCCCCAGGTGATCCATTCACACAGCTAATTTCAAGAAGTGCTTCGTGAGGGAGGTGGTTCTCAGCCAGGGCTGCGCAGCAGAATCACCTGAGATGCTGTTAAAACTAGAGGTGCCAGCCTCTCTTCCTCCATCCCACTCTCAGATTCTGATTCAGTTTCTTGAACTGCCCGCCCAGGGATCCAGCTGTGCAGTTAGCATTGAGATCTTGCCTAGCTCCTGCCCTCTCAGCCTTCTGCCTGGTGGCAGACCTGGCTTTGAACTTGTATCACGAGAATCCCTAAACATAAGAAACAGGGGGGAAAAACTGCAAGAAATGAACCACAGGTTGTTCACCCAGAGCTTGGACTGTCAGCACAGACGCCGGGAAGATGGTTTGCATTTTACAAGTTTTTTCAGGTCATGGTGTAAGAGATGGAGTGGGTCAGGGTAAGGAAAGAGGGGTTAGGAGACTGTTGGAACAATCTGGGTGAGACTGATGGGGTCTGTTGGAGAAGAGACAACAGACCCCAGAAATGTTTAAGTGGTGACCCTCGCAGAGCCTGACATAGTGGAGGCAGAGAGAGGAGGGAACCATGACAATTATGACAGGTGACTGGGGTATCATTCCAGGGAGGGCAGAGGATAGTTGTCATGCAGACAGAGTTGGCACATGGACAAGTTGAGTTTGAGGGGCCTTTGGAACATCTGAGGGGTCAGGAGTCACAGGTAATGAGATAGGCAGGTCTGACCTTCAGCAAAGAGGTGAGGGATTGAGACGCACAGCTGGGAGCGTGAGGAAACGACCTCTCGAAGCATGGCAGCAGCAATCTTTCTATTGCGGATGTCGGGTGCCATGTTAGGCTACGCTCTGCAGGTGCACCGGTAGGGGTGAACTCTCACCCCTGTGTGGGCCACAGCGCATCTGGCTTCCTGGAGAAACAGCGTATTTCTCGATCAAAACCTTGGACCTGAGCAGGCATGCCCGAAGGGAAATCAGCAGACATCCTTTTTCTGTGGTCTGGAGTCTGGGAGGAAAGGGTGCCCTGGACAGATGCTTGCTGTTACGTGGTCACATGAAGTATGCACACGCCCATTGCCCGGGGACCCTCACCTGGGTGGAAACTCCAGAGAAACCCTCACTCAGGACCTAAAGGGACAAGACAGTCTTTGAAGCATCATTTATGGCAGGGGTGTTGGAGGTAATCTGGGTGACCAGCCATCGCTGGGAAGATGGATGAGAGAACACGGCAGACGCCCACCGTGGAGTGCACAGGTACCGAATGAACAACACGAGACACAGAACACGTTCTTTAGTGCAGTAACATTTATGAAAACTAAAAATCCACGAGCAGTGTAAGGTTTCTGGATGGTCGGCGCCAGAGAAAGAAAGATGAGCAGAGCTGAAAGGGTTAAGCAATGAGGATTTATTGGAGCGCTCCTGGGTGAGGGTAACAGGTCCCAAGGGAGGGGCCCGGGTGAGGTTCCCAGGTCCCGGGAGAAACCAGGGACTCAAGAATTCGCACCCCCAGGACTGAGGCAGGGGTTTTTATAGGGGGGAGTTGGGGAGGGCTTTTTCTGGGAACGGCGGCAGGTGCTATTTTCGGCCCAGTGTCTAGGTCACAGAAAGCAGGATGTGGTTGAGCCCGGGCTGGGGTGTTCAGCTAGCAATGACACGATGTAACTCTGAGGCAGGCTTCTGCCTACCACTGCAGAGAGTAATCTGCCTTTAGCAGAGCTTCTCTTATTTTATTGGGGAGGGGGTTCCACCACCAGCCTTACAAGCAGACCAAACAGCACCATGCACTTTATAAGTATGCGTCAAAATGCAAGGATACTCATCAAACATTTCAAAGCAATCTCCTATGGCAGTCCTGAGGGAGAAGGTACAAAAGAGAATTCAAGTATAGAATGGAGGTAAGAAGAGAATCAATGAATATAGCAAGAAAGAAGCCTCACATAGACCAAGGATGGAAGTATACCTCGAGTTGAGGAGTAAGATGAATTAATTCTTCACTTCTGATATCCAAAGATGAAACTAGAGAAGGGGTGGGGCCGTGCATGCTCTTGGCGAGCTAGTGCTTGACCTGTGGTTATGGGGGAAACCAAAAAGGAAAGGTCCATGAAAAGTCCCTGAAGTCCCAGGGACCCTCATGAAGTGGGACAGCCCTACCAATCCTCGAGAGTAAGTTGGCTCACATAGTAGCAGTGTCTAAGATGGTGACCAGCGATCCTCACCTCCCAGCGTTCATGCTATGTGTGGTCGTCACCATACTGAACCAGGGCTGCCCCTTTGTGACCAATCGGAAATGAAGGAAATGGAAATGTGTGACTTCTGAAGTTTGATTCAAGGTATTGCAGCTTCGGCAATGATTGCTGACTCTAGGGGAAGCCAACTGCCAAGCCACCGGGACTCAAGCCGTCCTGTGGAGAGGCCGGCATGCAGGCATAGGAGCTGAGGCCTCCAACCGACAGCCAGTAATAACTCAGCCATGTGAGCATGTCACCGTGGAAGTGGACCCTGCAGCCTTGGTCACACCTTCAGATGAGGCTGCAGCCCCAGTCGACACGTGAGTGCAGCAACAGGCAGGGTCTCCAGTGAGAAGCACCCACCCAAGGCCGTGCTGAGTACCTGACCCATGGGAACTGTGGGTAACATAAAGGATTATGTTATACGCTGTATTTGAGGTGGCCTGTCACACAGCAATGGACAATGCTTATGGCTCTCTCTGTGCATGCCAAAGCCAAGTGTTCACCTTCCCTGGTCTCACTGTGCTGTCCTCTTTGTGTGTCCCCTTGTATGTATGTAGCAACATACGAAGAAAGCTTCTTCCTGTCTCACGAGTGCTGTAGGAAAACCAAAGGGAAGGATTTTGTTCACTCTCAGTAAGTCAGACGTTTGCAAGAAAGCAGGTCCTTCCTGATGTGCCCCAGAGGAGGGAGGAGTTAGAAAGCAAGAATTTCAGAGAAAATACATCTCAGACAGGGACCCCATGGCCAGCTGTCCCCTCCCACCAGGAAATTCTCCTCTCAGCACTAACCTGGGAGATTCCTGGTTTTGTTTTATTCAGGGAGGTAGCACTGCCTCCCAGGTATCTCTGGCCTTACAGGGACAGAAGAAACCAGGTGGGCGGATGAACCCACCCGGGAAGACAGTGCTTCCAGCGAGCAGAAAGTTCCAGCTGAAGCTGGCGCCCCAGGGAACAGCAAGATCAAGGAATCCCTGGGGCCGGGGTGGGATGGAGGTCTCAGCAACAAAGGGAAAATAGTTTTAAAACAGAGCATTTTGTAACAGACAAACAAGAGGAATAGAATTGATTTACTCAAAAAAGACAAGTGTGGAGAAGACGGCCACCACTGCAGAGGTCCAGAGGAAGACGGAATCCTGCACGGGTCCCACAGATGTCCCGCCAGTCACGCTCAGTCCCTCTGCAGCTCCGCCGCAGCCCACCACTCGGCAGGTCCCTGCTTCACGAGAAGGCAGAGTCACTCCCCCGTTCTGTCTCTCGTCCTGGGGCAAGAGACATCTCTGGAAATTGCTGCATGCATGGTTTCAGCAGAAAGATGGGTTCTGTCTTCAGTCCCCATTTTCCCCTTCCCAGCTGACATTCCCTTTTGTCTCTGCCCACTTTGTCTTTGTGTGAACGCCGAGATTTCACCGAACATCCCCAAAAAGAAGGATTGCACGGCGACTCAGCTCACTGTGCTGAAATGTCCCCAAGGAAATGTACAATCATCTTCAGTGAGTAGAAGACAATGAGGAGGTGTCTTATTACATAATTGAGGAGACAATGTCCTTTATACTCAGTCTGGTTCACTTTTCACACTAAATTAATCTTAATAAGCATCTGCTTCGAGTAAAGGAAGTTTTGTGATAATTCAACCGTGACCTCTGTAGAAGTCCAAATGATTTCACTTTAGTCCCTCAGCCCCGAGTATCCTATTGAAATGGTCGTCTTTATTTCATGATCATCAACATGTTAACATGAGCTGATTAATCCCATCAACCTAACTACACAGATTGGACGCAGCCCAGGGCTACGACATCATTAGCTTTGGGACTGAGCGCACAGGATCGCGGGCTGGGCCGGTCAGCTGGGCCCACAGGTCATTCGATCCGGCATCCCTGTTTCTGAGAATTAAAAGCAGATTCTCCCTCTGGCTTGTACTCTGGCTCCAAGATCCAGGTACAATTGTCCCAACAATGGCCCCACCGGGACCACACGGTACCCGCTGAGCCTGCATCCCCACAGGAGCATTGGTGGCCAGACCCCCGAGCACTCGCCAGGACTTAGCAGCCAACACCCTGTGGGTCCCGGCGACCACCAAGATCTCTGCAGCCTCTCTCTGCCCTCCCCCGCTGGAGCACACCTCCCTCGCAGACCTGCCCCAGGCCGCCCACACTTCTTCCAGAGCAGGAGCCCAACAACCCAGACATTGGTGTCCCTGCCACTTGGCAACCATTCCCTCTCTCCACACTTCTGTATCCCAAGGATCTTTTAGGAAATTTCGCTTCCCATAAATATGCAGGCTAGGTGGGAAAGCCAGTCAAGGAATTCTACCATCTCTTAGCCCAGTGGGTCTCAAAATATGATTCCAAGGCCAGCAGGATTAGCATCACCTTGGATGATGCTAACCGTAAGAACTGCACATTCTCAGGCCCCTTCGCAAACCTGCTGAATCGGAAAGTCTGGGAGTGGGGCCCAGCAAGTGGCGGTTCAATAAGCCATCCCCCTGGTCCTGAGTAGGCCAGTGCCAGCAACAGGGACATGATCTAAGTGACTAGGTGGCCTCCGAGGTCAGGAGAATAATGGCTTCCAAAGATGTCCATGTCCCACTCCCAGGAACCTGCAAATACATTAGAATACGCGGCAAACGGGACTTTGCAGATGTGATCGTATGAAGGCTCTTGAGATGGGAGATTATCCTGGCTGCCTGCCAGGGCCCAGTGTCAGCTCAAGGCTTGCAACAAGAAGGCAGGAGGATTGGAGTCAGAGAGCTGTGAGGATGGCGGCAGAGGTCAGGGAGGAGAGAAGCTGCCACACTGCTGGCTTTGGAGAGGGAGGATGGAGCCAAGAGCCAAGGAGTGTGAGCAGCTTCTAGAAGGAAAACACAAGTAACAGATTCTCCCCTACAGCCTCCAGAAGGAACACAGCCCTGCAGACATCTTGATAAGGGTTAGGGTCAGGGTTAGGGTTCCCTAGCTCAGGGGAACTGACTTCAGACTTCCAACCCCCAGAACTGCAGGAGAAAGCATTTGTGTTGTTTCAAGTCACTGGTGTGTGGTAACTGGTTACATCAGCAACAGGAAACTCATACAGACACTTTCTCCCTCTCCTGGTCTTCAGTCTGGAGCAGAGGAGGCCACAAGGAAAACGGAGCCGGAGCCAACGGTGACCAGCATCAGCGTTGAGTTGCTTCTCTTGCCACCAGCCCACAGGCCCCAAGGCCCTGTCCTGGAGCCTGGTGCCTCAGCCTGTCCACCGGGCACCAGGAGCTGTGACACAGTCTTCTTAGGGCTTGCCCTTTGGCTCACGTTGGCCAGAGTTGGCGTGTGTTGCTGATAGCCAGAGGGCCTCACCTCTTGCCTCTAGAACTGCACATTTAAAAGACGATGGGAATAGGCAGTAGCTAATGCTGACTTCAGTGCTTCTAACGTGCCAGGCACCGCCTTTATCGATCTAATGAGGTGTCCGAGCTTTATCTATTTAATTCCACAGCAACCCACTAAAGTAGACAATATATGGTTCTGTAAGGGAAGAAAAATAATTTTTTCTTCAATCCTCATAAGTTCTTATTTGGAACAGACCCTTGTAACGAAAGACCGACTAACAAGAGAAAAACCAACGGAGGTTTAGTAGCATGTACATTTCATGCATGGGAGACACCTGGGGAATGAGCCACCTTGGAGAGATGGCTGTGAATTCCAGCTTACACAGCACCTTCCACAGAGAACAGCAAATGTTAAGGAAGTGACAAGACAAAGGAAAAGGACTTTGAGTCTCTAGGGGCGGCGCACCGGTGGGAGGCAAATTAACTGGCAGATAAAGGCTGGTTGGCAAAGCCAGAGCTGGCGCCACCTAAAAGGCAATAAGGGTAGGTGGCGATAAGGGTCTGAAGTCGTCTTCAGCGGTTACCCTTTGTTCCTCCTGGAGGGGTGGGAGCAGGACACCGTTTGTCCTTGTAACTCTCCGTCCTGCTTTTAGGCAGAGGGAGGGCAGAGGGCTTTCCCGCACCCACTGCTTCTTACTTGCCTTTGGCTCAGCAAGCTCGCAGGTGTTGGGTGGCATACCCTGGTCCCCTGTCCAGACAAGGAAACAGAGATGTTAAGGGCTTTGCTCAAGGTCACACAGCTCTCTCTGCTCACAGAGCGCAAAGACCACCCTGCAGTCGGAGCGGTTGGTGGTGTTTCTGGCTTGGTTGTTGGAGGCTGGGGGCCTTCGCGTACCACCTTCCTCCCCATAAGATGGGACCATGCTACTCAGGACAGGGAGGCATGAAATGAGATGCTATCGTGTGTGTGAAAGGGCTGGCAGAGAGGGGACTCCCAACGCGTGAGCAACCGCAGCCCAGCCAGCCCCTTGGCGGCCCCAGCCCCAGAAGGCTCGGGAAGCTTCCTGGCAACTTCAACCCGCGGTGAGAGCCCGCTCCTTTCATGAAAGCTGTTAGTTTTGTGGCCTTATTGTTTCGAACTCCATCCTAGAAACAGAAATGTTTTTTTCCTTAACATTTTAAGAACATTTCACTTTAATTTTTATTCTAAATTATGACTCAGATACGAAGACATGAGCTACTTTGGTCTTCCTTACATTTGGGATTTGAGGCTGGAAAACTGTGGTGTTAGTTGCAGAGACTTGGTCCAATTCTTTCAAGTTTTCTGTGCGCGCGTGCACACACACACACACCCCCCAGCTTCCAAAATGAAGCCAGGTGGGGGCATGGGAAAGTCAAGAGACCAAGCAAATCAGGTCTCCCCAGTGCAGCCCTGTCTCGCCGCCTCGGGCCCACGACCTGCCCTGCCCCTCAGGCCACCGGGGACCCACCGCACACACATGGCTTCGATTTCTCCTCCTCGGCCTGGCACAGAGATTTAAACACAAATATCCTGTAAGAGGAAATGAGTTGGTGCTAACTCCCTGACTCACAGATTTGCCCCCTTTTCTCTGATTTTAGCAGGGCGTGGAGGAGGCCCCCCAGGGGTAGGGAAGCGCACACTGGGTTTGGGGGCAGGAGACCTGAGTTCTTGTCCTCCGTCTGCCACCAGCTCACCACGTGATCACAGGCAAACCATCTACCCACTCTGGGCTCAGTCTTTATATCTAAGGAAGAGAAAAGTTATATATTGCACTTAGAGGAGATCCCAGTTAGAACCCCTGGGTTACTGCACCCCGTGGGCTATTCATTAACCACGTACTACGTAGGCACAGAAGCCACAGGTGTGAGGAAACACATCCTTCTAATGAGGAGCTCATCTGGGGCTCAGGGAGGCAGTGGGGGGTTGTCTCATCTTCGGCCTCAGTTTGGTCACTGACTGTAACCTTGGATAGCCCTTGTGTTCTGGGCTGCGCTGTGTCCCCCCAAAATCCATGTGCTGAAGCCCTGACCCCCAGTACCTCATAATGTGACTGTGTTTGGAGACAGGGTCCTTAAGGAGGTGATTAAGGTTCAGTGAGGTCCTGTGTAGGGCCCTGATCCAGTAGAACTGGTGCCCTTATAAGAAAAGAAAGAGACACCAGAGAACTCTCTCTCCACATGCACGCAGAGGAGAGGCCATGGGCGGTCTCAGCCAGGCAGGCAAACACGGCTTCCTGTCTTGGGCTGCCTCAGTTCCTCAGATCAGATCACTGGACTTGTTTGTTTGTTTTTGTCTCAAGGATGTTTCAGAAGTCTGACAAAAACACATGTGCAGGTAGACACTGTCTTTGCTTGCAGTTTCAGAGGCCTTCCCCGCCCACTAATGCACACCGTGAGAGGGTCCCTGGGCCCCCACTGGGCTCCGAACCTCCTCCAGTCTCAACACCTCCCCAGCCTGGTCACGCGCAAGACGCACTGCGCTGACACGGGACAAAAGGCTCCGCCTGTCTACTCTCACCTGGGAGCTTCCTTTCAGGGCAATTAGAACAAGTGCATGTCCTGAAAAATCAAATAACACTAGGGTGTTCTTTCCTTCATGGTCCAGACAAACCAGTAGCCTTTTCTCATCAGGGAAGAGAACCTGTATTGAGTTAGAAACTTTCTAAATGCAAAGTCCTATGCAAAACCTAATTCAGACTTTTGCTTCAAGATAAGTAGCTGGTATCAGACTAAGATAGTCATTGAGAACAACTATAAAAGCTGAAAAATTTCTTTAAAAGGGGCTGTTTGAAGACACCAAAATATATCCCAGGCAGACAGGACTTGAGGGATCAAGACCCCAGAGAAACACACTGAGGTCCCTGCTGTATCCCCTGCGGGTTTAACCCCTTGTGGTGGATGTCACAGTGTGCGTCAAAGGGGCCGCTGGAAGCCGTGATCTGGAGCGCAAGGCAGCGTCTTAGTAGGGTAAGAAGGATTGTGTAGTCCACTCAGGCTGCCATAACAAAGATCATAGACTGGCTGGCTTAATAACAAAGATTTCTCACAGTTTTGGAGGCTGGAATTTGAGATCAGGGTGCCAGCATGGCTGGGTACTGGTGAGGGTCCTCTTCAGGTTGCAGACCACCAACTTCCTCGTATGGTGAAAAGGGAGCTAGCTGGCTCTCTGGCCTCTTCTTATAAGGGCACCAATCCCATTCATGAGGGCCCCACCCTCATGCCCTAATCACCTCCCAAAGGTCCTATCTCTAAATACTATCATATTGGGATTAAGGTTTCAACATATAAATTGGGGGTGGAGGGAGCAAACATGACTCCATTGCATTCTCCAAACTCCCAAAATTCACGTCCTTCTCACGTGCAAAATACGTTCATTCCATCCCAAAAGCCCCCAAAGTTTGAGCACATCCCGGCATCTCTAAAGTCTAGAGTCCAAAATCTTATCTAAAGATACGAGTGAGATAGAGTCCAAAATCTTATCTAAATCAGATATGAGTGAAACTTAACATACAATTCATCCTAAGGTAAAATTCCTCTCCAGCTGTGAACCTGTGAAACCAAACAAGTTATGTACCTTCAAAATACAATAGCAGGACAGGCATAGGCCAGACATTCCCATTCCAAAAGGGAGAAATAGGAAGGAAGGAAGGGGTAACAAGTCCCAGGCCAGTTCAAAACCTAGCAATGCAAATCTCATGAGATCTTAAGGATGAAGATAATCCTCTTGCCTCAGTGTTTTCTCTCCTGCAGGCCCACTAGGGGAGCAGTCCTGCCTTCCAGACACAGTGGGGCAGAGCCGCTCCAGGACTGGTCTCTCCCTGCAGCTCTGCTGGGCAGGAGTCACACCCCCAGGGCTCTGCAGGGTGGCCATGTCCCCACAGCTTTGGGTGGAGCCACTCTCAAGGCAGTGATCCCCTTTCAAAATTGAGGAGGCAACCCTCATAATCTCTGTGTTGCCTTTGGGATCATTCTTTCCTTGTCTTTAAGAGTAGCACACATTCACAGCTGAGTGGCTCCATGGTCCCACTCTGTAAAATTCAAGAAGTCTAACAACCTTCCTTCACTTTGTCCCATCTCCTTCCCCTTTTGTTCAAACTGACAGTTTCCTGCTGGGGTGGCTGACCAAGTCCATGGCTCACACCCAACTAACCTCCTTATCAGAGGGTCACACAGTGACACCCTTAGTGCTCTTTTCCAAACATGCTTTCTCATTTTCTGCAAAATGAATAAACTGAGAATTTTTCAAATCCTTAAGTTCTACTTCCTTTTTGTTTCTCAATTCCATCTTCAAGTTGTTTCCCCCTTCTCACATTTTACTATAAGCACTCAGGAGGAAGCAAGCCACTCCAACACTTTGCTTAGAAATCTCCTCAGCTAAATGCCTAATTTCATTGTTCACAAGTTCTACCACCCACAAAATGCTAGAACAAAAAGGCGATTTAGCCAAGTTCTTTGTCACTTTATAATAAGGATTGCCTCCCCCCTCCGCCCGCCATTGTCTAATACACGTTCATTCCCATTGGAGACCGCATCAGAATGGCCTTTACCATCCAACAGTCTATAAATGATTATTTGTGCATTCTCTAAGAAGGTAGAGGCTTTCTCTGTAGCTGTCCTCTTTCCTATCTGAGCCTTCACCTTCAAAGTCTTTTCATGACAATCTTGACTCTAGCGTGTACCTCAAAACTCTTCCAGATCCACCCATTACCCAAAGCCACTTCCACGTTTTAAGGATTTGTTACGGCAGCAGCCCACTTTGGGATACCAGTTTTGGTCTTCATCATTTCAGGCTGCTACAACAGAATATCACAGACTGGGTGGCTCATAGACAACAGGAACGTATTTCTCACAGTTCTGGAAGATGGAAATCTTAGATCAGGGTACAAGGTGGTGGGGTTCTGATGTGGGCCCTCCTTTGGGCTGCAGACTGGAAAAGTTAGAGCTCAGGGATAGCAAGCAGCCATGACTGAGGGGACTAGATACCAGAGAGTGGGCAACCACAGAGAAGTGAGGACGACAGTCTGCACTCAACTTCTCCACAAGAAATATACTGCATCCTAAATATGTAACCACAGGGAGAGACTCAGAGAACCCTGCTAGAAAGAACTTCTAAGAGGCTAAAAGCCAAGTAGAGAATTTGGCAGTCTCAGGGGATTGGGGAAACAAAAATTGGAGTTCAGGGTAAATCAAGGGTGAGGGTTCCCAATAAACACCTCAGCCTTTCAGTCAAAACCCTACAAAGGCTAAGAACAAAAATCAATGCAAATAGCCCAGCTATGACTAGATAAAGATGATTTGGTCATACTCTCTCTGCCAGGAAGAAGAAAATTAAACGCTTTTTGAAAGAATATGATGCCACTCATAAGCTCTACAATTTTTCACATGTAATTTTCAGTATACAATACAAAAATTACCAGACAGGACACACAACATGATCAAATGTTAAAAATCTAGTGAAAAACAGAATAAAAACAGACTGCAGAGGAAACAGATACTGGGGTTTCCAGACATACACTTTAAAATAACTATGATTAATATGCCAAAAAATAGAGGAAATGATAAAAATTAGCAGAAACTGGCATCCATTTAAAAATAATCAATTAGAAATCCTAAAATTAAAAAAATATAATAGAAAGTAAAATTTCAGTTGTAGGTTTAGTATTTCTATCAAAAGAGAGTACAAGTGAACCAGAAAATAGGGGTATAAAAATATTCAGACTAAAGCAGAGAGAAAAAAGAATAAAAATATAGAATATTAGATGCATATGGGACCAGGTAGAAAATATGTAACAACATGTAATTTGAGTCTCAAGAATAGAAGAGAGAAAGACTGGAGCATTTGATGATTAATTTTGTGTGTCAGCTTGACTAGATTACGTGACACCTTGCTTAGTGCTGTGTTGTGAATGCTGTGTCACCTACAAAATTCGTATGTGGAAGCCTAACCCCCAAAGCAATGGTATTGGGTGAAGCCTGTGGGGGTGATTAAGTCGTGAAAGTAAAGCCCAGATATGGGGCAAGAGGGGAAGGAGGAGAGGAGGGTCTTGAAAGCTGTTAGTATCAAACATAAAGCTATAAAGTCAGACTCTTATCATAGCAAGTCGTAGCCAATACTGAAAACTAAAGACAAAGATAATCTTTAAAAGATACTTTATCTTCAAAAAAACCACAATAAGACTGATGACAGACTTCTCAACAGAAATGGTGGAAGCCAAACAATGGAATCTCATCTTTTAAGCAGCCAAGGAGAACTCAACACCCAGTGAAAATATCTTTTTTAAAGGGAAGGTTGGGAAGGACAGGGAATGGGGAAAGGGGAGAGATGTTGATCAAAGGGTACAAAGTTTTAGTTAGGCAGGAGGAATAGGTCTTAGTGATCTACTGCATAGAATGGTGATGATAATAGATAACAATGCACTGTATATTTCAAAATCGCTAGAAGAGTAGATTTTAAATATTCTCATCAAAAAATAATAAGTATGTGAGGTGACGGATTTGTTAGTTTGATTTCATCATCTCACAATGTGAACATGTATCACAATATCACATTGTACCCCATAAATATACACAACTTTTATTTGTCAATTAAAAATAAAATACAATGAGGTAAGAAAAAGATATTTTAGACAAACAGAAACTTTAAAAACTTGATGCCAGAAGACCAGCACTAAAAGAAATATTAAAGGAAATGATCCAAGACAGAAGCACAAAGAGATAAAAAGAAATGAGTAGTAATGGGAATGGTAAATATATGTGTAAATATAAGTAAATACTGACTAATGAAAACAAAAGAAACAATGTTCTCAGAGAATTAAAATATATGTAGTATTAAATACAGGATGACATAGCACAGAAGTCAGAAGGGGACAAACGGGCTTACTGTGTGTTAGCCCCTCGCTGTGTCCGGGAAAATAAGATCCAAAACTAAAGGAGGTGCAACAAGTCAAAGACAACTGTCCTACTCTCTGTGGGAACAGGCATAACCCCTGGATGCATAAGGAACAAGTCAGCAGAGTGGGGAAAATGGAAAATCTTCAAAAATTGTTTACTCATCAAAAAATTGTCAGATATTTAAAAAAGCAAAACCCAATTATATTGTGATTATAAAAAACATGTACCTTAAATATGAGGAATCTGAAAAACTAAAATTAAAAAAATAGGAAAAGCTGATGTAACTATATTAACATATATTTAATAGCAACATAATTATAACATATGCACAGTTATAACAACACATAGTTAATGACAATACATTAAGACAAAATTTGTTACTAGAGATGCTTTATAATTTAAAGAGTCATTAAACAAGATAATATAAAAATTTTAAATTTATATGCAGTGAAAAACAGCCCCAAAAACAACAAAAAAGAGCTGCTAGAGGAAAAGCGATATCATCAAATCTATGATCCTAGTGGAGATTTTAAGATACTTCTCTCAGTTATTAAAAGAAAAAGCAGACAGACACTCAGTAAAGACATAAAATATTTGAACAACATAATTAATGAACTTGAGCCATCAAAAATATAGAGAGCAGGGCTGGGTGCTGTGGCGTATGGCTGTAATCCTAGCCCTTTGGGAGGTAGAGGCAAGGGGATCACTTGAGGTCAGGAGTTTGAGACCAGCCTAAGCAAGAGCGAGACCCCGTCTTTACAAAAAATAGAAAAATCAGCTGGGCATGGTGGCACATGCCTGTAGTCCCAGCTACTTGGGAGGCTGAGGCAGGAGGATCGCATGAGCCCAGGAATTGGAGGTTGCAATGAGCTATGAGTACAGCGCTGCACTCTAGCTGGAGCAATAGAATGAGATTCTGTCTCAAAAAAAAAGAAGAAAAGAAAAGAAAAGAAGAAACAGAGCAACGCAAACAACTGCAGAGTACATATTCTTTTCAAGAGCACACAGAATGTTTACAAAAATAAACCACATACTGTGCCAAAAGCAAATCTCAACAAATTTGAAAAAATTATCATCATACAGATACATTTGCTGACCACAGTGAAATTAAGCTAGAAACCAATAACAATGCAACTAGGAAAATCCTAAATATTTATGTTTATATAAGTATTTATAGCAGCATTAATCATAATAGCCCAAAGTGGAAACAAACCACATGCCCCAGAACTGGATAAAAGCTAAACAAACGGTGGTACACCCATACAATGGAGTACGACACAGCAAGAAAGACCAAACGACTGCTCTGCACACCACATGGGGAGTCTCAGGCATCACGTGGAGTGAAGGAAGCCAAACACAAGCCAGAACATGCAGTATGGTTTTGTTTATTTACAATTAAAAGCAAGCAAAACGAATCTGCAACACAAGAAGTTCAAACAGTGGTTCCCTTTATTAGGGTATAATGGCAGGGGCAGATATGAAGGGGACTTTCAGGCATTGGTCATGGTTCATACCTTAATCTGAGCAGTGGTTTCAAGGGGATATTCATCATTTCACAGAAACTCTTGGAGCCTTGCTCTTAAGAGTTGTGCAAATTGCTATGTATGTGTTTTACTACAGAAAAAGTTTGCCAAAAAAAAGAAAGAAAGAAAGAAAAGTCATAGGCAGGTTAAAGTACAGACTTGGAGTCAGACAGCTTAAGCTGAAATTCCGGCTCATCCACTTATGACCTACGATTGGACTTATGACCTACCTTGGACTATGTAGCCTCTCTAACCTCAGTTTCCTCATTGGCAAAATGGGGATAATACTAGCACCTAAACTTAAGGGGTCGTTTTGAGGATTCATGAATTGATCCATAAAAAATATTAACCATGGTGCCAAATATATAGTAACACCTCAATAGATGTTACTCATTTATTTTATTATTTTGCAACCAGCCTAGAGGGCCACACAAGGTTGGGGTTAAAAGCAAGGACTTTACACTCTTGGCCATTTGTCCCAGAAAAAATGAAAACTTATGTTCACACAAACACCTGTACATGAATGTTTATGGCAGCGTTATTCACGATAGCCAGAAACTGGAAACTCGGACTTCCTGCCGTGGGTGAATGGCTAAGCAAATCCCTCCACACCGGGGGACACTCCTCGGTGATGAAAGGAACAAACTGCTGATATTAATATGCAACGACTCCAGTGAATCCAAAGGGAATTACGCCGAGTGAAAAAAGCCGATCCCACAAGCATATGCCCTGTGTGCTCTCATTTGTAGGACATTCTTTAAATGACAAAATTCTAAAGATGGAGAATAGATTTAGTGGTGACAAGGGTTAGGGATGTTGGCAGGAAGTAGAAGTGGTTATGAAAGAGCAACATGAGGGACCCTGTGGTGATGGAGCTGTTCTCTGCCTTGACTGCAATGGTGCGTACACGGACCTACATGTATGTTAGAATTGCATAGAACTAAATACACACTCATACAAGTAAACCTGCGGAAACCTGAGCAAGATGGCGGGATTGCGTCAGTGTCAACAACCTGGCTGTGATATTGCACTATAGCTTTGCAAGATGTTCCCATCAGGGAAAGCTGGATAAAGGGTGCATGAGAGATCTCTGTATTATTTCTTACAACTGTGCACGAGTCTACAATGACCTTGATGTCAGTCAGCCAAGGTCAGGTGATGTCCTGATGCCATCACTTACCAACTAAATGACCTTGGGCACGTAAACATCTCAAAGCCTCAGTTTCCCCATCGATGAAGTGAAGACATTTAGGGTTCCTGCTCCTCGGGGTAAAAATGAGAATGAAGTCACTGAGCATAGTGCCTGGACAACGTAAGTCCTTCACAAATGTCACCTGAAGGAAAATTACCCTGCTACAAATGAGAAGAGATGAAGTGAGTTCCCCCAGGTCATCCTAAAATGAGCCAGGATTCTGGTCCTGAAGCTGGGTTCTATTTGACCAGAGGGGAGAGGATCCAAAGTGAGAAATCTGTGTGTGTGTGTGTGTGTGTGTGTGTGTGTGTTGGGGGAGGGGAGAATGAGGAATGGGGAGGGGTGCATTAGGAGACAAAGGAGGAAGGGGTCAGAGAGCAGGCACCAAAAAAAAAAAATGCTAAGAAAATCAAAGGGCAGCTGGGAAACAATAGTTGAGGCGCTATTGTGCTCCTCCCAGACCCTTGCTGAGACTGAATGAATCCCCATCCGTGTGCTCCTCTCACACAGAGTGCCCGCAAGGGCCAGCTGGGCTCAAGGATGTGACAGCTGCTCTGGACAGCAAAAAGCGCTGCACAAATATTTGTTGATGATGAAGATGACGATGACGAAGACTTCTGTATCTGTTGGTTGAAAAGACCCCCTGGAATCATTTCACATTCTGTGTTGCCTAGTTAACCCAAATCTGGCAACTCATTTTTTTTTTTTTTGGTCACTTTCTTTATGCCCACTACCAGGGCTCAAGGTCGGTCCCTTCAGAGCCAAGAGTGACCTCAGAAGTCCTCTCAGTCCTTGCTACTCAAAGTCAGCAACTGCATCCACCGGGAGCTTGTTAGACACGCAGAGTCTCTGCCCCACCCAGACCTCCTGAGCCAGACTCTGCGTTCCAACAGGGTCCTCCAACGGGCTGTTTGAGAAGCTCTGCTCTAGTCCAGACTCCCGCTTTCCTGCTGAGGAAACAAAGCCTCCGTCCGAGTGGGTGAGGGTCTCACCGAGAGTCCAGCTGTGTTGTGCCGTAGCTGGAACCGGCACCCTGGCTGCTGGGCCCCCAGACAGCGAGCTGCCTTCAGTCAGAAGCCCTTGTCTAAAATGTGTTGAGGTGGAATGGGGCTGAGATTCCTAAGTAAGGAGGAAAGTTCTCCAACTGCTGTCCTAAAAGCTGTTGTCGTGGGAAAACTGCCCCTTGCTGACCTCATTCAGCTTGTGGTTTGGGTACAGGTAAAGAGAAAGTCCATCCAAATGCAGACATAAAATCTCTCCTCTTCCAGGGAAGGTTGTGCAGAAACATCATAGCAGTTGGGTTGCTCTTGCAATGACTCAGGCCTCTTTGTGTCTCAGTTTCCTCATCTGCAAAAGACAGTCCTCCCTGACAACTACATGTTGAACGCCTGCTATGTGCCAGGCCCCATGTCTGGTGTTCAGACATGTTACAATGGCACGAGATGTAGGAAAGCCACAGCAGTATCTGTTAAGGATGTGAGGAAAAGTGAGGGCAGCAGGGAAATCACACCTGGAAGAAAACACAGGGAATCCCAAGCATCCACTGGTGAAACATGCGTTTGATCCCATTTGCCAAAGTAGACCATTAGAGCCTTACCTTCCCACCATACGGAACTGGATGAAACCAAACTGCTTCCTCCATGAACCCACAGCAGTCCGAGAATGATAGTGCTGAAAGGAGCTTCAGATTGGAAATCTGCTGGTTCATTTTCATTTCCCAGAAGGGGAAACTAAGGGTCAGAGAGGGGCAGAAACGTCCTTGGGGACACACAGCATTCATAGCAGCACCGTATTATGGAATGAATGCTTGTGTTGCCCCAAAATTGATATGCTGAAGCCCTAACCCTTAAGGTGATAATATTTCCAGGTGAGGCCTTTGAAAGTAATTAGATTTGGATGAGGTCATGAGGGTAGGGTCCTTGTGATGGGATTACTACCTTTATAAGGGACCAGAGAGGGCTCTCCCCACCAGCCTTGTGAGGACACAGCAAGAAGTTCAGCTCTCTGAAAGCTAGGACGAGATCCCTTACCAGACATGGAATAGTGTACCTTTATCTTGGATTTTTAGCCTCCAGACTGTGAGAAAAAAATGTCTGTTGTCTAAGCCACCCAGACTATGGCATTTTGTTACAGCAGCCTGAACTAACTGGGACACGCCAGAGCTCCCACCTTTTCTCTGATACACTTGTATCTCACTCTGTCCGAGTTAGGCGGGTGATTGAGACAGGGTCACAATCACTCTGGGCTCTGGGGAAGCTCAAGCTTGGCAGGGGCTGAGATAAGGACAGTCTGCTCACTTGAAAGCCGGGACACTAGAAGGATGGGCGGTGGCCCCCCTGTGTGGACCTGACCATCCTAGGTCTGAGTACTGGAGGCAAAGTGTCTGGGTCTCCCAAGCTGGTGGGAGGGCTTTCCAACAAAAATGTTGGAGACCTGGAAAAGTCATTTTTGGCTCCAACAGGAGAAAAGCAAACTGCAAAGTCAAAACTAATAAATGTTTAATTAAATGTCTACAGAAGGTAGCACCGTGTCAACATCATTAAACTGCTAAATTAATTATTCCTAAAAATCTCATTACATGTGAAAATGATTTAGATTTTCTCACTTTGCAAGAATTTCCCAGTACACCCAATCATTCCTGTGAAATCACAGCCATTGTAAATTAGTGCCTTGTAGCCAAGTAAAAGCAAAATAAAAATTATAAAAAATCCTTTCAGAAATTATGTAATAAAAAGGCTACGTGTAATGTGTTCTTAAGAGTTTGCTATGATGAGGGCTACACGTTAGTAACTTGCGACCTTAACTCGCTCAGGGCTGGTGTCAGCCTAACCAGCCGGGGAACCTTGGGCAAGTCGTCTCTGAGCTTCAGTTTTTCCGCTTCTGAAATACCCAGGGGGTCCTTACCCCCAGCTGCGGGAGCTTGTGAGATCACAAGCCTCCCGTGCCAGGCAGAGAGGTGTGGGTAAGAGCTGGGCAGGGCCTCACTCGCTTGGGACGCAAAATTTAAGAGAGTGCCAAAAAACTCAATAACCAAGATAAATAATACTTTAATGTAATATTTTTTTTTAAAAAAATCGAAATAAGTTTTTTTTAAAACCGCAAGATGAACAAAATGCCAAAAATTAAAACAGGATGGGACTCGGAGGCCCTGCAGCCTGGCAGTATCACCTGTGCCTCGCTTCCTTCACCTGCGCAATGGGGCTAACCATCCCACGTGGGGTTACTGGGAAGAGAAAATGGGTTAATCGAAGCTAACGGTTTGGAAGAGTGCCTAGCACCCCAAAGGCACAAGGTGCAAGGAAAGTACTGTATTGCACTCAGAGGGGACGTCACACATTGTATGCACTGCAGGAAAAAACCAAGGTCACACTGTCAGAAACGAAATTGCGCCGGAGCCGGGGCGTGGCACAGGCGCGTTCCGGTTGCCCGTTGAAGAGGCCGTCCCCGCCCTCGGGGAGTCTCTTCGCGGATCGCGGGCGGCGGACCCGGCGCCGGGCGAGGGGAGTCAGGCTGTGCAGCCCCGGGTCCCCGCCGCGCGCCGGTCTCCACCTTTGTCCCCTCCGCGCCGCTGGCCGCGCGCTCCTCCCGGCGCCCTTTGTCTGCTCCGCGGCGTCGGGGCGGCGCTGGCGCTTGATCCCGCGGCCCGGCCCGCCCCCCATTAGGCGCGGCCGGACTTCAAAGCGTGCGCGGCCAGCCCCTCCGAAGGCGATCCCGGCGCGGACAGTCGGCTGGGCGGCCGGGCCGGACCGTGCGAGGGGCGCGGCTGCGGGGGCGCGGCCAACTTGTTCCTTGGGGGGTTGGGGGGGCTTCCCCAAAGGGGGCCAACAGTGAAACTCTTTCTGTCCGTTTCAGGCTCAGGCCGACTGCGTAATTAACTTCAGTTTTTTCGGAAGCGAAACAGCTCCTCCGCCCACCCTCACCTTGGCTCTTTCTGAGACCAAAGGAATCCTGAGGCGACAGGGAACAGTCACTCGCTGGGAGTGAATCTCGGGCCTGGCCGGATCGGCTCCGCTTCAGGGGGGAGTGTGTGTGTGTGTCTCGGAGGAACGTTCTCGAATAGAGAGTTGGTAGGAGGAAAAGCCCTGGGGTCCGAGCCCGCGCTCCAGAACTGCCCTTCCAGCCTCCTTTCCTCACCACCCCGACCTCCGGGGTCCTGGATCTCTCACATCAGCTCACACGGCTCCCTCCCCCCGGACGCCTGCCCGCCCAGGCTCTGCTCCGCTCCCTCCACTGGGAAGTCTGCTGCCTCCTTCAGTCCCTGCCTTGGTTAAGCTCAGGGTCTCGGGAGCCGCGCGTGGCCGGATGGACTCCCGGCTGGACCCCTTACCTGCCCTGTGAGCGAGGCAGGATGGGGGATCGGTACTGGGCTCGCAGTGTCTGCACCAGGTTCCCGAGATGCGAGATGCGGAGCCTCAGAGGAGAATTAGTGGGTGAAGGAGTGGACGAGGAAGTGCTCTCTGGGGAAGGCAGGAGGTGAGTGGAGGAAGCAGGTCAGGAAGGAAGAAGAGGCCAAGCACAGGCCTCCCTCAGGAGTGCCAGTGTCAGCTGCCAGGGGCACATGACACCTGCCTGGAGGCAGGGAACACGGGCTCTCCTGCTCTCCTGCCTGTCAGTCTTTGGCTACCACCCTGGGGAACGGGTAGGAGACACGCAGACTTCCAGGGACTGTTGGCTGTCACTGCCGGTGCAGAAGTGGCTCCAGTAGCCCAGGGTAGTCCCTGGAACAAGGCCACAGGTGTGTGTCAGGCTGCAGGTGTGAGTCATAGGAGTAGAGTGCCCAGGAGCTTGGGGGATGGGCACGCAGAGCCAATAAACTTGGTATCCAAGGTGTCTGGAGGGCCCTGGGCAGAGCACCAACAGTATCCACTGCAGCAGAGCACGGTGGGTGTGCCACATCTTGGTCCAGAAAACACTCTATTGCTCTTTTCATATGCAATATATGTCTGCCTCCCCCAGTAAACACCCAGCTCCTTGAGGGCAAGGAAAATGAGAAAAGATGCTGCCAGGGAATCAAGTACCATATTCTGTGCTTCCAGCAACGCTGGTCTTATAAATTTCAATAAATACTCATTGAACATCTTCCCTGCATCAGACACCAGGCCAGCAACGTGGGTTAGCATTGCTTGATCACTTATTGAAATCCCCCACTAGTCTGCAAGCTCTCTGAGGGAAGGAGGTGTACTCTCTTCTCCACTTTCATCCTCAGTGCTCGGAACAAGCTTTACCGTAGTAGGAGCTCAATAAATATTTGATGAATGAATGAATGACTTAGGGAGTTGGACTTCACAGCCTGGGAGGACAGGTGGCAACATGTTAAATAATTAAAAAGAAAAAGCTAAATGTGAAAACAGTAGCACAAAGAGAAAAATGATTAACTTGGGGTCAAGTTCAGAGTTCAAAGAAAGTTTCACAGAGTCAAAACCATTTGAAATGGTAGAGTTTACCAAGCCCAGAGAAAGCATTCCGAGTGGAAGAGACAGCTGTGCAAAAGCAAAGCGGTATGAAAGAAGCAAGTGGGTCCTTAGAATGGGGTCCTTTGAGCTCCAACATCACACAAGAACTCGGGGAAAATAAGTGATGTTATAACAATTTCATGGAGTATTGAAGAAACGAGTGATTTTCATTGTCTGCTCGGATTTCACTGTGGCCTTTGGAAAAGGCAGAGCCACAGTGAATTGATACATCCTTATAAAGTGGGGGGGGGGGGGCCTAAGCTGCCCCTGGGTAGGTGTGATACATGTTCTTCATTTTCAGTTGACAAGGTGGGACAGGTGGAGTAGGGACAGCATCCATCAAGGGTGGCTGGAGTGGCACGTCAGAACCTGCGGAGGCTTCCATGGAGGAGGGCTGCCAGCATGAGTGTTAGAGCCCTGGCTACGTGAAGAAGGTCTGCAGCAAAAGGGGTAGCTCAGTGCAGGGTGCTGGGTCCAGGGTGAGGAGGGTGACCCCACAGAGGTGTCAGAGGCCAGGCAGGGTGAGCAGTGTGAACAGGGTGTCGTTCAAGGAGAAGGCCTGGCATGGCTGTCAGAACCTCAATGGAGTGAGAGCAATATCCTTGAAAGGGAGGAAATGGCAATGAAGATGGAGGATTGTTTATATACAAGGGAATTGATCAGATAAAGGAGATTGATCAGATAAGCAAACATGTTAAAAATGAAGGAGAAAGATGTTTCGTTGTTTGGAGAACCAAATTACAAATATGGAAACAGCGAAATCTGGGAAGACTCCTGTGGGTTGGATTGCAATTAGAGGTATTGATAAGAACTTATACCAAAATAGGTATAGAAATAAATATGGATGGAAAACATGCATACACATATGTATGTGGGTATGTACGTATACACATATGTTCCTTAGCTGTGTCTACCGAGAGAACCTGAGGGCAGTGACACTCCAAAGGCAGTGAGCATACATCTTGCCCAGATTTTGGCTTCTAAATACCATTTTCAACCACAAGGAAGAAGGCACTCTTGGAGAAAATGGGCGATTCTGCGGCCGAGGCAGGGATGAGCCTAGAACATCTCGTGACCTGGAAAGTAATTGCCCAGAGAGTGACGGAAACCTGCCAGAAGAACACAGAAGCCGCATCCGGATGTCTCTGGAGCAACGTTAACATAAATAAATAACAAAGAGTTTTAAGTTATACGCTGCAGAATAAAATAGGAAACCAGGAGTCCATAGTGTTATAAGTCACTGAATAAATTAAAACTTGATGAGGAGCAAGATATTGATATAAAAATAATTAACTACAGAGGGAAAAACAGTAAAAATAGCAGCTTTACGGTGGAAGGGCCTGGCAGATGCTACCTTAACCAGGTGATCAGAGTGACTATCATCAGTGATGGGACAAACTGAATTCTTGTGCCTCTGATGGGACGCAATGAGGAGAACAGAGCATCATTTCTGTGATATTCTGCCAAAGATGCACATACTACATCTGAACACGATGAAATGTCAGGCAAATCCAGACTGAGGGACATTCTGTGCAATGACTGGCCTACAGTCTTCAAAAGGGTCGAGGCCGTGAAAATCGAGGGCAGACGGACCAAGGAGGCATTCAGTACGCAAGGAGTCTAAAGGGACTCGACCTCGGATGGCGATGTGTGATTCTACACTGGATCTTTTTGTTATACATAACATTATTGGGACAAAGGAACATGGTCTGAGGACCAGACGGTAGAAATGCATGTTGTGAACTTCATGATTTTTATGGCTGTTTTCCCTGTTTGTTGGAAATACACACTGCAGTCTCTGGGGGTGGCAGGCATTGCACTGGCAACTTTCAGATGATTCAGGAAAAAAAAATTCTTTGTAATATACTCGCAACTTTTCTGCAAATTTGAGATTAGATTAAATATGTGTGTGTGTGTGTGTGTGTGTGTGTAAAAATTGGAACATATTACTGTACTGCTCAGACCCTTAAGGCTTCCCTATTGCTTTTGGAATAAATACACGGAGTCCTGATCCTGATCCATGAGTCCTACATGACCTGGCCCATCTCCTGCCTGTGCCCTTGTGTCTGGCTATGTTTCAGCCACACTGGCCTGCTGGATGTTTCTGGAACATGCCCAGCACTCTCCTCCCTCTAGGCCTTTGCACTTGCTGTTCCCTTTGCTTGGAGCGTGGTCCTCCCAGATTTCCATGTGGTGCTCTCTGTTGAAATGTCCCCCATCAGAGAGGCCTTTGAAAATAGCTCCTCAGCCAGGCCAGTCACCTGTGTCCCTTTACCCGGGTTAACTTTCTTCATAGTGCTCTTCATGACTTGACACTTTAATATGGGTTTCCCCGTATACTGCCTGTTTCTTCACTAGAACATCAACTCCCTGCAGACAGGGACCTGTTATTCCCTCTACTCCAAGAGTGAGAGCACTAGGCAGCAGGCGAGGGCCTTCCCTCGGCACCACACAGCAAGGTGGACATACCTATGATTCCCATTTTGAAGGTGTGGAAGGTGAAGCTCAGAGAAGTAAAATGATTCACCCAAGGACACACAGCTAATACCCAGAGGAGTGGGATTTGAACTGTCAAAAAAAAAAAAAAAAAAAAAAACAGCGCTGGCAGAGGCTCCTGAAAGGTGGCAGGACAGATTTTATTTAGACTCCTACAGTGGGGGAGAGAGACTCCAGGAAAGATTGAGCTCCACCCCAGCTAAGACAAACAGGACTGGGGTTTTTAAAGGGAGAGCAGAGAGGAAACCAAGAGGGACTATGGGGAAGAGAAAAAGAAGGAAGGAAAAGGGCCTGGGGGCTTTGTGGAAAGGGAAATCTACAGAAGCGAGTAAAAGGAGAATTACTGAAAAGGACTTGGCGAGGGGGGTTGGTACGGTGCACATTTCCGGGTTTGGTAGCATTGTGTTTTCTTGAGCAGAGACTTAACTCTAGGACTGGGGTCACCTTCAGAGACATGGCCTGGTGCTGGTGGAGCGGGTGTTCCAGGGAGCACTTTTGCACTGCGTAGGAGTTCACAATTCACAGAACCCAAGCTTCCAAACTCTAGGACAAGTCCCAGGCAGGAGGATTTTGCAAATTATTTTTAAAAAGAAATCTCCGGGCAAAGGAGGAAGCTGTCGTCTATTTCTTTTGTGGCCCCTCCGTGACAGTGTGATCAGAGGCTGTCACAGATCCCTGCTGGGTGGTTGACAAGGTAGCAGTGCATAACTAGAAGCTTAACCGGAACATGCATGAGCTTGAAGCCAGACAGATGGAGTTCCAGTTTCAGCTCAGCCACTTACCGCGCTGGTAACACCGAGTGAGTGACTTAACTTTCCTGAGTTTCTAAATCGCAATAATAGTACCCACCTGGCACATCGCTCTGAGGCTTAGATAAACTAAAATGTGTAAAGTGCCTAGCACAGTGTGTGGTCACAGTCAGTACTCAGTAAGTGGGAAGATAAACCCGTTGCTGGCCGAGTTATGACACTGTCTGACCAAATCTAGGAACCAGAGCTTCCAAGGGGTGAAAAATCAGAGAAGGACCACACAGTCTCTGCTTGAAGCCTGGTGGGGGAGCCCCCAGAGAGGGAGCCCCCACTGACAGAGGCTAGATTCCAAAGCATCTTCTCTTTGATGTTGGTGCCCGTTCCATTAGTGTTTTGCACCCAGGATTTGTTCCCAGCTCCTGAGGACTGAGCCAAGGGACCGTGCTTCTCCCTCTCTGCTCAGGCCCCGCCTCCCTGACACACATGCCTTCTGGGAGACAGGCTTTCTCCTTTGGCCAAGGCAGCCGGTTCCACTGGGGTATGAGCTAGTCCACAGGCTGCTGGGTCAATGTTGGGAAACACAAAACCGTCTTGAAATGCGACTTTCCAGTTTTGATTTTGCCTGTTTATAAATGTATACTGTAAAAAAGATGCCATCGCCTCCAATCCAATCCCTTCCCTGGCATTTAATTACCTTTAGAGCATGAGCATCAACATCAGGAGGATGTTTTTTCTCAAGCCAAAGTGCAATTGGAAACATTTGATACCATTTTAGAAATTAAGGATGGGTAGGATGCAGAGGTTATAAAATAAGTACCTATCACTCTTTCCAATAATCCTTATGCCTAGCCAGGACATAAAGCTCCACCTTGCCATGTCCTGTCCAATTACCATCCATCCATTCAACAAGTATTTGTTAAGCACCTTCTCTGGGGCAGGCAATACTCTAGGTACTTGAGCCATTTATACATCAGTGGACACACAGATGATGATCTTGACATTGACACCCTGGCACAAGTGTTGCCCTCCTCCAGGTTCACCTTTCTTCTTGCTCTACCTGGTGTTTGGACTTATCCTTCAAAATTTAGTTCAAACCCACCACGTCTGGAAGGGTTTCCCAATGTACTCAGGGAAAGTTAATTATTGCTCTCTCTATGTTGTCATGAAACTTTGTTCATTTCCCTTTTATAGTACTTTATTATATTATCCTCTAAATTAATAGCCTTTATTTGGAGAGGGAAGTTTTAGGTTTCAGAAAAATTGAGTAGAAGGTACAGAAAGTTGCCATACACTCCCCGCCAGCCCCCCACCATATTATCATCTTGCATTAGTGTCGGACATTTGTTACAATTGATGAGTCAATATAGATACATTATTATTAAATAAATTCATAGATTACATTAGGGTTCACTCTTTGTATTGTACATTCTATGACTTTGACAAATATATAATGGCATGAATCCACCACTACAATATCATATGGAATAGTTTCACTGCCCTAAAAATCTTGTGTCCTACCTATTTATTCCTCCTTCCCTCCCCGAAGTCCCTGGTAACCACTGATTTTTTTACTGTCTCCACAGTTTTGCCTTTTCCAGAATGTCACATAGCAGGAATCAGATAGTATGTAGACTTTTTGGATTGACTTCTTTAACTTAGCAATATGCATTTAAGGTTCTGCCGTGTCTCTTCGTGGTTTTGATAGCTCATTTCTTTTTAAAGTGCTGAATAATATTCCATTGTACAGATGCACCAGTTTGTTTATCCATTCACCTACTGATAGACATCTTGGTGGCTTCTGTGTTTTGGTAGTTATGAATAAAGCTGCTATAAACATCTGTGTACAGGTTATTGTATAGTAAGTTTTCAAACTCCTTTGGATAAATACCAAGGAGAGTGCTTGCTGGATCATATGGTGAGAGTGTATTTAGTTTTGTAAGAAATTGTCAAACTGTTTTCCAAATTGGCTGTACCATTTTGCCTTCCCGCCAGCAGTGAATTAGAGCTCCATGTGCTACTTTTTATTTTATCTGTTAACTACTCTGTTCCCACCACCATCCACCCCTCAGATTGTGAGCTACCTGGGCACAATGGCCATGTGTTATTTATCACCGTATCCTCAGCATTTGGCACTGAAATGTTTATTGAATGAGTTATTTGTTGAGCTTAAATTTTTAAATTACAGAGCGATCCCTCAAAATGTAGGCTATAACTCTGGATGCTACTTCAGCAGTGGAGAGGGGACTTAAAAACATGGTGCTGTGGCCTATGGAAGACCCAATCTCTGTTCTATTGATATGGTATTATCTACGACATGTTGACATCAAGTTTAAGTAATGTTCAGAACTAGAGTCTAATCATAGCTTCCAAATAATTTATTCTTTATGTTCTCACTTTGTAACTTTGAATAATAAATTCTGCTAATAAACTATTAAATAATTGACCGCCTTGACCATGATAATGACAATTACCACCTCTCACCTGGAAACCAGGAAAGACTTCTGACACATCACAACCACAGCAGTCTTTTTGCAATCTACTGGGAAGAGAGACAACTGAATGGGCAAGGACAAGGAAGCTCACAAGGTGTAACAGAAGGATGGACTACAGACCATGGGTGCCCAAGGAACACTCCTCACCCAGGTTTGGATTGGGAAGGTATAATTAATTAGATTCTTGTTAAATAAATATTCACTTTTTCCTTCCCTCTCATGGGAAGAATAATCTTCCTTATTGGCCTTGGCCACATGACTTGCTGCGGCCAGTGGAACTTGGCCAGTCATGATGCAAGCAGAAGCTTTACATGTGCTCACAAGGTTCGGTCTTTTGTGCCTTCCTAATCCACCATGAAGACAGCATCCACTGGGTAGTTGATACTCCTTAGGTCAGGATCCTGGAATGAGAGACATCTATGCAGATCTGAACCCATATCCTGGACCAGAGCCACCTCAGCTGTCTTGCAGGCCTGCAAACAGGAAAGAAATGTTTATTGATATTTGAGGGTTGTTTGTCACACAGCATAATCAGCAATAGTGACTAGTGCAGAAAACTTCCTGGGGAATGAGGACCAATCAGAAACGTTATCCAGATGGATAAGGAGAGGTTAAGAGAAAACCTGGGTTAGTGCAGGGAGTTGTAAGTACTATGAATAATATTTACAACTGGCATGAGACCACTCGATAATTTGCCACTAATAAGAAGTAGATGAATGGAAAGGCAGACTTGAGCTGGGAGTGATCACTATGGTAATCACTGTTAGCGTCTAAACCACCTACTCCTTCCTGGCGATGGCTTGTTCCTGGTGTGCCGGTTATGATTATCCTGTTCCCAACTTGCCCAGCCTCTTCGCTGCTGGGTAGCCAGTGACCCAGTTCCAGCCCTAGAGACTTAAACAGAAATTTTCTCATGGATTTCTGGGAAAACTTTTTTTTTTCCTGATAAAAGATGTCAGATGAGATTAGAACAGTCTTTCCTTTTTCTCCTGGCTTGAACAGGGATACAATTGTTAGAGTTGTAACAGCCCTCCTGCATCCATGAAGGAATGGCCTGAAGAATTTCAGAGACTTTGGCCCTATCATCTTTGAGATGCTGAACCAATGCCTGCAACTACCTACTTCTGGACATCTTACTCTGTAAGGAAAATAACTCCTTTTCTGTTTAAACTACCATAAGGAGGGCTTTGTGTTGGGTATCATGTTCTGTATTAGCTAGCTTTTCTAACTAATACAATAGCTAACATTTACAAACACTACAAGCTTTCCACTGTGTTAAGCATTTTATAGCCATTATGCCATTTAACCTTTCTATTAATCCTATGAAAAAGTGGTATTATTGCCACATTAGAATTTTTTCCAGAGGTTGGATCTGCTAAGGGCTCTGCCGCTCCAGTTCTACCCAACTTCTGAGGTGCAAACCCTAGTCCAGCCATGCCTATCCCAATACAGTAAGCTGAAGTTTTACTCCACATGGGTATGGTCTGGGCAAAAAATAGCCTTGAGAAACAGAGATTTGAACCAAGGTCCTCCATCCCTTCCCGATAACCAAGGAGAAAGTTGTGATTTGGGGCTAGAGAAAGCGCTGAAGACCTTGGGGTTCTGGGGTTCCCACATTTTTGAGCTCAGTGAATCAAGTGGGTAACTGGGGTGAGCAGAAAGTTTGCTGAGGATTCTCTGAAGGTCTCGGGGTGCTGGCATTGGCCAGCCTCCTTCTCCAGAAGCTCCAACAGAGGAGATGGTCGGGTGACATATGGAAAGGTCTCTTTTGGAGTTTGCTGAATGATGCCATTTAAAACAAGCCTCCACTTACTCCTGATATTACAGTGCGATATTTCATCAATTCATTTAAGAAGCAAATACCCAGGGATAGTTATGAAGAGGGTGAAGATGACCAGTCCCTCACTCCTTCGTATGGATTAGTTTGCTTCAATTATCTTTGTAATACCTAGGCAAAAAGTGCTGAAAACCTAACCGTTTTGTTAGGGGATGTTGAATAAATGTTGCAGATGAATAAATTTGTGTATGAATGAGCCGTATTCATGGAAGAATGTTCAGAAACCTATGGGTGGGCTCCTCAGAGTTGCACCCAGGTGTGTGCATGCAAACACACACACACACACACACACACACACGCTTTAAAAGGGGATGCAGAGCTTTCTAGGTCTTCTTGGGTAACAGAAACAAGATTTAAAAGGTTTGAGAAGTTAAAACAAGGGGGCTAGTGTAACAAGACTAAGTTTAACAAGAGCAGGTGTTGGACTCTGAGCATTTGTCCGAAAGTGCCCCACACAGGGAGAGGATGAGGGAGGTGAGTCCTGACAGCTTCCATTGTGAAAACGCCTGTGTCCCATAGGTGGACAGCCTGCGCCTGTGCGTCAGGGCTAGAGCCTGGCTGCCAAGGGCATTAATGAGCTCCCGCGCTGCGTTAACAAGCTCAGTTTTCAGACGAGAGTCCTGATAGGTACAGGAGTCAGACCACACCTGAAGTCTGGGGCTCGATTCTGGAAAGAAACATGAGCAAACTGGTGACCAAATGAAAAGCCACGGGAGAAGGGACAGGGTGCAAAAGCAGGGCGGAAGAGGTAGCCGGCCCCAAAGGAGCTAGAATGCAGGGGTGCCTGGAGGGCAGGGGTGGTGTCCGCTTTGCCTCTGTATTCCCAGCGTCTGGGAGGTGTTTGAAGCTTTGTAAAGATTTGCTGAGTGAACAAATTGGGGCACCCCACAAATATTTAATACAAAGAGTTTTCCCATAAAGGAGTAAGTTCCTAACCCATGGGGGTATCTAAGTACAAAGCAGACAGCCCTTTGCTGGTGGTGTTCTAGAAGAGAGACCTAAGTGCCCAAGGAAGTCTTGGGAATAGAGGCTAAGTTCTGTGGAGTCTCACATATTTTATTCCATAAGGCTAGATATTAAAGCCCTTACCATGTCTATCTCTCAGACATCTATTTCTCTTTTATTGGTGATTTCCAAAGGGCAGGAAGGAAGGAAGGATGAACGGAAAGACAGAAGGAGGAAGGAAGAGGGGAGGGATGGAAGGAGGAGTGGCCGGTGCCAGGGTCGGGAGCCCCCTGAGGCTCTTTCCCCCTCTCCCCACCCCCACAGGGAGAGACCCCACCTTTTGTGAGTCCCTTCATCAAAGCATTCCTTGTGGCACATGGCAATTGTGTCTGTATGTCACATCCTCTCTTCCTGAGGCTGGGTCTGTCTGTTTGGTGCCACTTTGTCCCTAATACACAGTGCTTGGTCCACAGTTCCTGTTAGCACACATTTGTTGAATGAATGAATGAATGAATGAATGCTGCAGTCTTCAGACTGGGTTAGGACGTGCTCTAGGCTGGCAGGCATTTCACACAGTGTTCTCAGGCAGAGTTTGCATATGTTACCCCACTGGAGGGAAAAGGAAGCCAGACGGGGGAAAAAGACATTCTGGAGAAGTAAAACTACCCTTGTGGGTTTCAAAAATGTCTGGGATATTATGCCTGAAGCTGAAACGTCAGGTTGTATTTACTTTTTCTCTTCTATAAACAGCTTATATGTTTCCTAAAAGCAAAAAACAGACAACACAACCTCTTGTTACTTTTTGTGTGCCTTGTTTCCATGGGGGTTTTTTGTGTGTGTGATGAAATCATATGAGCATCAAATTCTGGGTCTCAATACTCTTGCTTTTATTTGCTTTGCTCTCCAAAGTTTAGACAAATTGTGCATTGATCTTGTGCCTTTTATGAGGGTTTAAATTAGCAAAAGTCCTGTAAGTACTTGAAGAAATTTTAATGAGAACAGGGCTAACCAATTCCCTATCATAGTTCCTGCAGCTAGGCACTCAGTAAATACTTAGAGAATGAATAAAATATTTACTGTCCACCTCAATAACAGATATCGATGAGCACATTATTAACATTACTAATTAATCCAGTGACACCCCACTGGTTAAGTGGGGATTCTGTTCTTCAAGACCAAGGAATAAGGGAAGGTACTAGGCAACGGTGGCAGCTGAATGCATCAGGATTCAAAACTGGTGCAGCCTGACTCCAAAGCCAGGCTCTCTCCATGTCACACGCGCCTCGGGGGAAGTGGCTGTGGCCTGTGTGAAGTTCACACTGGGCATCTTCTGCTCCCTGTCCAACCGCTTCTTCCCCTAGTTGTTCTTGGGTCCAGGTCTCTGGCCATCTTCTTCAAGAGCTTTTGAGAACAAGGTCAGATATATGTATTAAATGGATGGATGGATGGATAAAGAATGAGGTAGAGGCTGGAGGGGTGTTGGACAGTAACATCAGTGGATGGCCAGCTGGTTACACACACAGGCTCCTTCCCCTGCCTGTACCTACGGTACCAGCCTCATCATTTCAGTCTGGCCACACATCCTAGAAAAACAGATCAGCCTCTATCTCTTTCCTGCCAAGTCTTCCCCAGCTGTCTGCCCCACCGGGATGCTAAATGCCCTGAAGTCTTGAATGTGGAGCATACTTCTGTGCTGCAGTTTTTGCCCAGACCTCATTAATTCAGGAAGATGATACTTCAGCCAGTGGAAAGATATCAAATGCGTGCAAAAACTCCTTAATTGCGGGTTTCCCTTTGCTCCCTTAATAAATTTGGAAACTATTTTGTGTAAATTATATTCTTTGAATGGCACTATGGCATTTTCCTTCTCCATGAGCTGGAGCAGAGATGGGGCAGAGCAGGATGGAGGAAAACAACCGCGTGGTGAAAATGCTCCTTCCCAAGGAGACGGCCGTTGTAACTGCATTTGTTTTTCTGTGCTAAACCACAGTCCTCTGAGGGCTGCTGTGTGTACACAGGAGCTTCGAGGATGGGCAGGCAGCAGAATCATGGGGAGGTGGAAGTGAGTCCTTCTGTAGCAGAGGCTGGAGTGCAACAGGAATAACTGTAAAGGCAGGAGGTGGAAACCGAGTCTGGAGACTCCCAGGGAGGGACTGGGTGCATTTAATAAGGACGATGTGTGGGTGAGACAGTCAGCCAAGTGGACAAAGGGAGGAGATGCTGATGTGGCCAGCAAGGCGGAGCTGGAAGAGCAGCCCAGTGGGGCCAGGACCCCAAAGGAGAGACGGCCCCCTAAGCTCCATCTCCAAGTCACCTTGTCCCGGCCTCCGAGCCAGAGTCCCTGCAGCTCCTCTACGTTTCTACCTGGCTTACCCACAGACACTCTGGCCTGACTACTCTTCCAGAGAGGCCTTTAGACTTTGGAGCTGGGTCGTCTGGGTTCCACTCTTGCTCTGCTACTTACCAGCTGTGTGACCCTAACCTTTCTGTGCCTTGATTTTGCATATCAATAAAATGGGAATAAGAATACCTACCACACAGGACTGTGTCATTTATTCTCCCTCAAGCACTGGACACAGTGCCCGGCACCTGGCGAGTGCTGCGTGAGGATTGGCTATCATCATCGTCCCCTTCATCACCATCTTTTCCTATTCGCGACACCAGTCTCCCAAGCCAGAAATTTCAGATTATCTTCTGTGGGGAATGGATTTTCCACTACCTCCCATCCTCTGTTTCCTGGAACCTACACTCCCCAAGGCTAAGATAAAATACAAACTCAAGAGGAAAGCGGAGGCAGACGTAGCCTAGAGAAGGAGCTCGTGGAGCTTAAACTTGAAGCACAAATGAAAAGTCATTTGGTCATTGACCCAATCCACTCTGACGCCAGTACCTGGGGGGCAGAGCAGACTTCCCTGGCAGCCCTTGTCTGAGCAGCGGAAGCAAAGACAAATGACAACCCAAAGAGGGTAAGACCCCAGGGGACCTCCCAGGAGCTAAGTAGACCAAGGAGTTGGGGCAGGAAGAAGGGATGAAGAGAAGGAAGGTGTGAAGGGGGAGATCTCTGTGTGGACCAGAAGGGCAGCCCCAGAGGTGCCGAGGATCGCAGCGCTAAGGCTCCACGCTGGCCATGGGGCTGGGAAGGTGGCTGGTCCTAGGGCATCTGCTTGCACGTTGTTCTGAACTCTGCGAGGGATTTCCGGGAAAAGAGCAAGTCTGTTTGCTTATGGCAACTGTCACCCAGTCCTTTTGTAGTGGGAATCAAGTGCCACTAGTGGGATTTTTGTAGTGGGTCATCGGACCATGCCAGGACCGGGCGTGGTCACCAGCAGAACCTTGTGGGTGGGACGGGCGGCAGCCAACATGGGAAAGTCCTTTGATTACAATTAAGGACTTTGTAAATTAAATTATGGTAAATGAGACATTTTGGACAAAACAATTTGGGGTACATAGGGACATATTTGATATCTGCCAATATACAGCCTCTTTGTTAAAGCCTCTTACAAGTGATAGCTATTCAACTTTAAATCAATTTTAAAACAAAAACCTCACCCCAGCAGGGCTACTTTGGGGCGGGAGAAACCCCAGCTCTTCCCTATGATGCTCATGGTGACACCTTCCCGTTCGAGTTTGAACTTGCAGCTGCTGCCACTTGCCTGCCTTTCTTTTTTTTTTTTTTTTTTGAGACAGAGTCTCACTCTGTTGCCCAGGCTAGAGTGAGTGCCGTGGCGTCAGCCTAGCTCACAGCAACCTCAAACTCCTGAGCTCAAGGGATCCTCCTGTCTCAGCCTCCCGAGTAGCTGGGACTACAGGCATGTGCCACCATGCCCGGCTAGTTTTTTCTATATATATTTTTAGCTGTCTATATAATTTCTTTCTATTTTTAGTAGAGATGGGGTCTCGCTCTTGCTCAGGCTGGTCTCGAACTCCTGAGCTCAAACGATCCGCCCACCTCGGCCTCCCAGAGTGCTAGGATTACAGGCGTGAGCCACCGCACCCGGCCTCTTTTTTTTTTTTTTTTTTTTATTTTTATTTTTTGTTTGTTTTTCAGCTCATTATGGGGGTACAAAAGATCAGGCTATATACATTGCCCATGCCTCCCCATCCCCCCGAGTCTGAGCTTCAATTGTGTCCATTCCCCAGACAGTGCACATCACACTCATCATGTAGGTGTGCACCCCTCCCCTCCCCCCCCCCCAGTCAGAACTTCAAGCGTGTCCATTCCCCAGGCAGTGCGCATCGCACTCATCACGTAGGTATACCCCCATCCCTTCCACCCAGCCCTGACCTCTGTCTGATACCCAATTGGTGTTAATCCCAAATGTGCACTCTGGGAAACCAGTTTGCTGGTGAGTACATGTGGTGCTTATTTTTCCATTCTTGGGATACTTCACTTAATAGAATGGGTTCCAGCTCTCTCCAGGAGAACCAAAGAGATGCCATATCATCGTTATTTCTTATAGCTGAGTAATATTCCATGGTATACATATACCACATTGTGCTAATCCATTCATGAATCAATGGGCATTTGGGTTGTTTCCACATCTTTGCGATTGTGAATTGTGCTGCTATAAACATTCGGGTGCAGGTGTCTTTTTTATAGAATGACTTTTGTTCTTCTGGGTAGATGCCCAATAATGGGATTGCTGGATCGAATGGTAGGTCTACTTGAATCTGTTTAAGGTATCTCCACATTGCTTTCCACAGGGGCTGCACTAGTTTACAGTCCCACCAGCAGTGTATGAGTGTTCCTGTCTCTCCACACCCACGCCAACATGTATAGTTTTGGGACTTTTTGATAAAGGCCGTTCTCACTGGAGTTAAGTGATATCTCATTGTGGTTTTGATTTGCATTTCCCTGATGATTAGAGATGTTGAACACTTTTTCATATGTTTGTTAGCCATTTTTATATCTTCTTTTGAAAAATTTCTATTCATGTCCTTTGTCCACTTTTTGATAGGGTTGCTCGATTTTTTCTTACTGATTTTCCTGAGTTCTAAATAGATTCTTGTTATCAGTCCTTTATCTGATGTGTAGTATGCGAAAATTTTTTCCCATTCTGTAGGTTGTCTGTTTACTCTCGTAACTGTTTCTTTTTGCCTGCCTTTCTGATGTACAATTATGAAAACCAGTGTTTGGCTCAAAGGCTTCTGAAATCGTAAGCTAAAAACTTGGCTTTCCTGGGAGAACAGGCACAGCCGTGTGGTCGGTGCCTGTGTGTTGGTAATTCTGGAATTCTGCTGTGCTCCCTGCCTTGTGCCACAAAGCAAAGAACAGCGAAGACAAGTAATAACAAAGACCTAAAAATATATCAACAAAAATCAATGTGTTGTGAAGAAATTCCAAGCTTTATTAAATGCGCTTTTGGTGAAAGAAGCCCTACAGAGAATTTCTTAATAAATTTCAAAGAGGGGAGGTGTTTGGTCACTGAATAGCCTACAGAAGCAACTGTGGTATTTGCAAAATGTCCAACTGCAGATTGCCTGAGAAAATCACCCAGCTAGTACCTCAGTCATTTCTTATGACAGATCAAGGTCGTGGACAGTGGTGTGGGGTTGGCTGACACTCATGTCCTCGTGCTGGAAGATTCTGTTAGTGTCACGGACTCCCTGGCTTGGAGAGTTTGGGAGTGTAGCCATTCCTGCATGAAGCCAACACTTCCACACTTGAAGATCTGTAGCCAGAGAGACACTGTCTTTATTTCAAACACCTTGGTAACTCATTCCAAACTCCAACAACACCCACGTCCAGGAAATTCTTCTTAATGTTTAGCCTAAATCCCTCATGCTTCAATGTAAGCTCATTTCCTCTCATTCTGTCCAAAACAGAAATAGGGAACAGCTGCTCTCCATCGCTGGTTCACACACTTGAGGACCTTTACTTCATCCAACCCCTGAGTCTTCTCTCCTCCAGAATAAATATTCCAAATCCCAGGAACATTCTCTGAGACTTACCCAAATCACGTGGCCAATTACTTTCTGAGTGTTCCCTTTAATTCCAAGTACTGTCTCCGCCTTCATTCTTGAACAACACACGTCCGCTGGGTGATGTGGAGGCTGAAGGCAAACCAGGCCTCCTTCCAATACTTGAGGAAGATGCCTCACCACCTCCAGCTGCCCCAGCATCCCAGCCTGAAGTTTCATCTGCCTGCCATCATCCCCAACATCCTCACTGCTACAATGGCCAGATTTTTTATTACTAACTCTGTATTAGACACTGTGTTGTACACTTTCTATAGATCATCTCATTGAACACAACAACCCTGTTGGATATATTTTTATCCTTAATTCATAGATGAAGAAATAACTTCTAAAGATCCTGTTGCTAATAAGTGACTGGGATTTGAACCTACGGTTGTCTGACCCAGAGCCCAGGCCTTGCCACAGTGCCGGGCTAGGATCTCTTCCTGCTTCTTGGAGTCCCATCAAGACAAGGATAACGAAATGGTCAGAAACAGACCACCAGAGCAGCTCTGTGTCTGGAGTGCTGATCTTTTCCTTTCCCTGCAGAGTAGCTTTGTTATTTGCTATTTCATTCTTCAGAGGTGTCATTAAAGAAAAACAAACTCCATTATCACGCTTATGTTTAATTATAATTATCTCTGTAAACATTTGTCTCTTCATTACCCTTGACCTGCTCCAAGGTCAGAACTTTGGCATTGTTTTGATATTGTTAGCATCTAGCACAGGGCCACCTCGAGTAGACACCGGAAATGTGTTTAGAATATGACTCACCGACTGACCGAAGGGAGGGACTGGTGAATGAATGAATCACACACAAATCCACACTTATTTATTACTCCAATTCCCAAATTCAGAAGTAATTACAGATACATATGGATCTCTTTGCATAAATGCCGCTCTGCCCACACACCTACTGCCATTACAAAGCTGGTTTGGGGGCATTGAACAGTTGGCAGATGAAGAATCTAATCTCATTTTTCCCACTGACTTAATGTGTGATCTTGGAAAAGTCACTTGTTTTCTCCTCTGAAAAATGAGGGATGTTGGCCTGGATGATATTTAAGGCCCTTTCCAGTCCTAAATTTCCATAACTTTATGGCTATCTAGCTACCTTAATCAGACTTATCTAAATAATCACAAAAAACACAACTTCATGCTGGAGAAACACAGTCATAATAAACTAAGCAAAACCAAATGCCCTTCAATATCCTGTTGTGAACTATAAAATGTCCCTTAAAATCACATTTTCCCCTTGAAACAGGATGTAGGAAAAATATTTTCCTATTAAATCCTTTTAAAGTGCAAGGGAAAGCATTTATTCTGTGATTTGCTGTCCAATTCAATAAAAAGTAGAGGATTCAGCCATCTTAATTATGGAAGATACTGTAAAAAAGCAAAGGTGGTGGAAATTCAAGTTGGAAACCAAGATGCCATGCCAACAAAACAATGCACAGTCTTCTGGAGGGAGTTTCCAAGTGTGTACCGAGCAGTTTATTTCTGCCATTATGTTGGGGAAACCAGTAAATCAGTTTTTATGAGGTGATTTATGAAACTCCTGGGGTGGACGCAGTCAGCGCTGGGAAGAAGTTGCACCAACTTCCAAACCCAGGGTCGGGGTGGAGGGGGACTTGAACTTTGGTGACTGTTGATTACATTGTGGTGAGTTGAGTCCTTTAAGGTGGGTTAAGCAAACTGGGATAAGTACCTTAAGAGAGGTAGAAAGGGCTGGAAGATTTCAGAGGGACGTTGCCTTGTTCTTTGAATATCAGAAAGTCTCCCTAGGTTAAATCCTTTAAGGGCAGAGGTTCTACTTTCCTTATTTCTGTACATCCTCCAAGTGTTGCCAGAAGCAGGCCTATAAACATTGCTTGAGCAATGGAAAAGAATAGGTAGCTCTCTCTGCTAAATGATCACCCCCCCTTCTGCTGGAGCTACCTCCCTCTGGTAGGCAAAAGAGTGTCCTCCCAAAGATGTCCACGTCCTATCCTGAAACGTGCAGAGGTATGTTGCACGACAATGGGGAACTGAGGTTGTGGATGGAGCTACGGCTGTTGATCAGCTAGCCTTCAGAGAGGGAGATTATCCTGGACTGAGTGGGCCCAATGTAATGACAAGGGATATTAAATGTGGAGGAAAGAGGCAGAAGAGTCAGTGTCAGAGTGATGCTGTGTGAGCAGAACTCAACCTACCATTCCCGGCTTTGAGGAAGGAGGGTGGGGCTGTGGACCCAGGAATGCGGGCAGCCTCCGTAAGCCGCAGAATGGAGCACAGCCCTGCCAACTGCCTGATTTCAGCCCAGTGAACCCCTTGATGCTCATGCCTTCCCGTTCGAGTTTGAACTTGCAGCTGCTGCCACTTGCCTGCCTTTCTGACATACAATTATGAAAACTAGTGTTTGGCTCCAAGGCTTCGGAAATCGTCAGCTAAAAACTTGGCTTTCCTGGGAGAATAGGCACAGCCGCGTGGTCAGTGCCTGTGTGTTGGAACTTCTGGAGTGACCTCTGTAACTGCAGGATAACAAGTCTGCATTATTTTAAGCCACTAAGTTTGCGATAATTTGTCACAGTAGCAACATAAAACAGATATGCCCAAAGCCCCCAGCCACAGTGTAACCTGACAGCCATGCTGATGGGTGTGACTCTGGACACTGACGCACAGCTGACTGAACCAGGGCAGAAACTTGGGAGCTGAGGGGGGCTCGTGTTCAGCTATAGGAACAGAGAAAACTGATCGGAGGAGATAATAATTACATTGAGGAACAGAGGAGCAGAACGAGACAGAGCATTCCGGTAGTGCCCTGGCTTCTCGCTCCCCACTGAGGAAAAGCATGAGTCTGTAGAACACACTCCTCTCCCAGGTCACCGCCTCGCACTGGCTCAGGGCAAAGGCAAAGGCTCAGAACTGTTGCTAGACTGGCTTCAACCTGCCCAACAACCAGATGACTAAGACTTCCACGTGGGGATGTAAAGGGTACTTAGAGGGGAATCCCAATCCCTGCACACAGAAATCAGGAGTGGTTACTGGGTGTTTCTGCATTTTTCAGCCAGAGGCTCAGAGAGGTGAAGTAACATGTCCAAAGTCACACAGACAGTGAGTAGGGAAGTTGGCGTTCAAACCGAAGTCTTTCCATTTCTAAATCCCGTATTTTGGCTTTTGTTTCCTATTAGTCATCCTCTGCTAACTGTTGACTTCTGTTTTAACTAGAAAGAACTCAGAGATCTGATAAATGTCTCTATTAAAATACTCAAGGCTACTCAAAGCTTTGGACAATACTCACTGTCCAGAGAGGTGAAAAGTGAACGTTTGATACTGGTGAAGTAGGTCCAGGCCTCACGGTTTCTAGAGGCCTCCAGGCCAGATACAGTATGAGGGTTAACAGAGCAATAACTTCCCCTTTTTTCTTCCAAAGCCTTTTTTGTTCGCTATTGCTGCATCTGTGCAGTTGCAGGGGAGGGGACCCCAGCAGATAGCAGCCCTCAGGCCTCTGTCCTTGCCTGCTGGCTAGTCACAATTACCACTCCAGCTGGGACTCTGGGCTGCCAAGTGCCATTCTGCAGAGTCACAATAAAGGGGTGCTAATTGGGTAGTCTTCAGTTCAGGGTGGTCTTAATTCTGAGACATCACTGCTTTCTGAGCTGGGCTCTTGGATTGTGCCAAACTGTGTAAACATCAACCTTAGCACCCTGCCCTCAGGGGGCCCAGTACTCCTGAAGACTTGTAGCAGGAGACAATAGGAGTCTCCTGGGGGGTTAGAAGTAGTGGGGGGGAGGGGCGGCGGGGGGAGTCCCAAGGCCATTGCTGATGGCAGGAAACAACACAAACTGAGAACTAGCTAGTTAACCCTTGTGTCTCACCACACACACACACACACACACACACACACACCCTTGTCTTCCCACATGAAATCAACAAAAGGACATGGCTCAAGACAATGTTCTGAGTAAGTCAAGCTCCTCATGGTGATTGCCTGGGAAATGACTGGCAGAAGTTGAAACCACAGACAATGCCCTACCAACTTGGCTGTTTCTTACCCTGCCTCTTGGAATTTACTCACGTGGGCCAAGGATGACAAAAGAATCCTTGAGCACCTGCCACCTGTTTTGTCCCCATGCTGAGACTCTTACTGTCCAGTGGCTCCTTGTTCTCTTGGGATTGACTTGTTTCCTAACCGCCAGTTCTGGTGGCACCTTGCTGTTCGCTGATCCCAGGGCTGGTGTGGCTGCGTGGGCAAGCGTCCCCTTTCTCTCTCTCCACATATTGGGCCTGCTCGTAGTGGAGCGCCTCTCCAGATTGACAAGGACCACTTTTTGGACATAGACACTCCAGGTGCTACGAGTTGCTGCCAGAACCTCCAAACAAGCTCTCTCTCACATTCTGGTTTCGAATAGCTCCTTGACAGAGAAGTTGAAACAAGAGTGGAATATCTTTACCTTCTCTGAGTCATACATTGAGAGTGAAGCTTTTGCCACACGTTGGCCCACTGGACATCCTTTTCGTTGCAAATTTGACGAAAAAGAGCCCTTTTTGGTGTCCTTTTTGGCCAGATTCAGTTTGTCCTGGTCTCCAGACTTCCTCGTAGGACAGGGGGGCCTGGTTAGAGGTGACTCCTTAAGGATGGAGGATGAGGGGGAGATCAAAGAAGAGATGGGGAGTAAGAGAAGAGCGCTAGGCGAGGCGGCTGCAGGACTTGCTCAATCTCAAGAAAGATGCAGACCCCAGGCAGCGGAAGGCGGCTCACTGGGAGGGAAGAGAGCCCAGTGCCTCGGGACCAAGAGAGGAGCCAACTGAAGGAGGTAGGCCCAGAAAATGGAGAATAGGTAATGAAGGAAGGAACGGAGTTCGGGTGTGTACTAGTTTTCGATGGTTACAGTAACATGTGACCACAAACTCTGTGACTTCAAATAACAGAAATTTATTTCTCACAGTTCTGGAGGACAGAAATTTGAAATCAAGGCACCGGCAGGGCCACACTCCCTCCAGAAGCTGAGTAGAGAACGCTTCTGGCAGCTGTCAGCATCTCTGGGCTCATGGCTACATCTCTCCAGTATCTGCTTCTGTCTTCACATGGCCTTCCCTGTGTATCGCCTATAAGGATTCTTGCTGTTGGATTTAGGGCTCACTTGGATAATCCAAAACCACCTCTTTATCTCAGGGCCCTTAACTTAATTATATCTTTGAAGACCCTTTTTCCAAGTAAGGTCACATTCACAGGTTCTAGGAATCAGGATATAGATACACCTTTTGGGACATACCTTAATGCAAACAAGGCCAGGGCAAGGAGCTCAGGACCCAAGACGACAATCAGGTAAGAATGAGGAGGTGGCAGCTCCTCTTCTATGTGCTCTTTAGTGGGCGGTGGAGGGACAAAGGCAGCACCTCAAAGGCTGGACCACGATGATCTTACCTTTGCCCCCTTTTCTTCTGCACATCCCTTTCAAAGCTAAATTCATGGAAGAGCTCCCCAGAGAAACTCACCCTGATTTCTCTAGCTAGGTTCCGTCTTAGGAACAAAAGTTTCTTCTTTGAGCCTCTCATCCCTAGAGTCACGGTCCTTTCTACAGTCCCTGAGGAAAAAAAAAAGTTGTTTTCAATGGATTTCCTTAAGTCTACTTCCTAACATGAAGGTATCTGTTTTTGAAGGCCTTTCCTTGTGCATTATATGAATTCTACCATGGCACAGTCACAGTCTCCCAAAGTTTCTGTCACTCTGACATTGCCACCCAGGTCTTTTCCACTGGTTAGGTTTAGGCATAATATAGCCATTCCTTCCTCTCCATCCTTTACTCACTGATAAATAACACTGTAATGATGGTAAGTGAAGAATCTAATATTCTTGTTTTAGCAGATACCTGGACGCAAGTTGTATCAGTGAGGTCAGGCTAATTATGCTAGTTAACAAAATCTCACAAACCTCCATGGAGAAGAACAGTGAGGGTTGACTCTTCACTCCTAGCACATGTCCTTGGGGTGTGTTCCATGCAATCTTAACCCCAGGACCCAGGCTGATGGAACACTGGAACATTGTGGGTTGTCATGGCAGAGGGACAAGAGCAGGGTGGATCACATGTTAGCTCTTAAATTTGCTGCCCAGAAATTACATGTCAGTTTTCATTGGCTAAAAGGAATTATCTGGCCAAGTCAGTGGTCAATAGGTCAAGAAACTATAATCCTCTCCTGGGAAGAGGGACCCTGCATATGAGTGAACAATAAACACTACCTCAGAGGGCCTCCAGTTACTTTATTATTGTGGAGAGTCCATGACTCCATGGATCCAGAAAACCCTGGTTCCCCCAGCCCATGAGAATTCTCTTCCAGGCACTGGAAACCCTCCATATGGATAACGCCTGCTCATGCCATCTTTCCCCAGACAGTAGGGCTATAAAACCAACCCCTCCAAGGGACGTGACAATGACAAAATCTCAGTGCCTGACTACAACAGGGGTCTATTTCTCCCTCACAGCTCATGTCCATCATGGGTTGGGCATCTGGATGAGCAATTCACTCTCTTTTCGAGGGAGGCTGTATTTAATGACTTTTATGAAAGAGTCCCCAAATGATTCTGAACTGTCTACATCTGTCCTGCTTGTATGGGCATTGCTGTTGTACGCAGCTGTATTTGGAGATTCCAATACAATTGATCCTTGAACAATGTGGGGGTTAGGTGTGCTGATCCCCTGCGCAGTCAAAAATCCATGTATAACCTTTGACTCTCTAAAAACTTAATTACTAATAGCTTACTAGTGACTGGAAGCCTTACTGGTAACAGTTGACTAACACATATTTCGTATGTTATATGTATTATATGCTGTATTCTTATAATAAAGTGAGCCAGACAAATAAAATGTCAAGAAAATTATAAGGAAGAGAAACTGTATTTACTATTCATGAAGTGACAGATCATCAGAAAGGCCTTCATCCCTACTGTCTTCATGCTGAGCAGGCCGAGGAGGAGGATGAAGAGAAGGTGTTGCTCTGCTGTCTGTCTCACGGGTGGCAGGGGCAGAAGAAAATCTACAGAGAAGTGGCCCGATGCAGGTCAAACCTGTGCTGCTCATGGGTCAACTGTATATTTTTCAGAACAGTGTTTGGCCCAATGAAATGTTTGCTGAATGAATAAAGAAAACATAATTTGTGTACTACACCCAACTGGGCAGTTTGTAGTATCATCCCACGACATTTCTGTTCCTCGTTTCTATTCACATCCCCTCTTAGCTCTGCAGGGTTTCATATATTAGTCCACTGTCCTGAAATCACTTTGCTTTCTGAGATTAAAAGAGTAAAAACAAACAAAATAAAAAGACGCAATCCCATATCCCATGGTCTGTGGGAAGCCCAGTGGCTTCTTCAAGATCTTTGTGATTTTTCTAGGAATTCTATGTACTTGTGGCTTTAGACTGATTATTTTGAGCTCTTTGCCAACAATCTTCTTTGCTCTTGCAGATCCAGACAGAAAACTTAGATCTTTGTCCCTACCTACCTTTGTACCCCCCAAAAACCAACCAAAAAACCAGTGAGTGGTGCCTTGTGTTGGTGTGCCAGACACAAGGCACCACTCACTGAAGGTTTGGTGTAGCTTAGCCTCCTTCCCACGCACAAACTCTTCCCAAATTACTTAACTTCTACTTTCCTGGTCCTGGGTTTTGGCTTCCCCCCTCCCTTTCTCCTAATTCAACCCCCCTCACTTTATTATGCAAAGCATAATATTCCACCCCAGCCTTTACTTTTGCATAGCCAAAGACTCATTAATGTCTGGATAAAACAAAGGGTCATTTATGCAAGACAGAATCTTTGGCAAAGATTTTGTAATTTCTTTATTTTTCTTTCTCTTTCCCTCCGTAGGTGGAAGAAAGCTATATGGAAATTTATTTTCCTCATACAGGATGACATGGCTACAGTTTGGGTTTTAAATAATCTTTTCCTTCCTCCTTTCTGGTAAATATATACTTTCTTGACATCTAATTCTGATAAACTTTTTTAATATAGTGGTTCTCAAACTTTTGGTCTCAGAACCTCTTTGCACTTTTAAAAACAATTAACGGCCTAAACAATTTTTGTTATATGGGCTTTATCTATCTATATTTACCATATCTGAAATTAAAACAAAAACTTTTTGCATTTTTGCAAATCTCCTTAAAGTCTGGCTTAATAGAAGACAGCTGTTCTACGTTCAGTCTGTTGCAATTATCAGTCTCTGGAAAACTCAACCGTACACAACTCATGAGAAAATGAGAGTGAAAAGGCAAATAGCATCTTAGTATTATTATGATTTTTTTTATGTTGGTGACCATTAAAATCGCGGTTTTAATATACATTCTAGTGATGCATCCACTTTAAGAAAAAAACCCAAATTTGATGAAATTAATGAAATCCTGAACTAAAACTGAACCATGAACCAAAAATGCAGGAAAAAAACTCATTGGCTGACTTGCAGTCAATTTAAATAACCACGAAGCAAGATGGAACATTTAAAAACTATACATCAAGGATGAACAGAATCCAGCAGCTTTGGAGCTTTCACCTTTGTCTCCATCTGACAAATTCCTACCCATCCTTCAAATCTCTGCACAGATCTCTATGCTTCAAATCTCTATAGAGCCTCTTCCCTACCATAAAAAATAACGGTGGTGATAATAATATTAACAACCGTAACTAACATTTACTGGCCACTTACTAGGAGCCAAGCAAAACACTTTACAGGCGTCATCTAACGTTCACGATAAACTCCGAGTAAGGGGTTAGCTAGCTTCACTTTACAGAGAGGTGGCGTAGGTTGGAGAACAAAGGCCTCTGGCCTCTATCGCTGTGCCTCGCACACCCGCTCTGTCCTAGCACTTATTGCACCCAGATGGTCACCGTCCCCGTGCCTCTGTCCTGCTCAAGGTGACTCCTGGAAGTCAAAGGTCCAGAGTGGTACACCTCCGCGTCCCCCGCCACCACACCACCCCGGCTCAGCGAGTGAGGGGCCACGAGAAGGGAACGAGCCTTCCGGTTTCCCGATTCTCACGGCCCGGAGCCCACGCGCCCCAAACCAGCGCACGGGAGCGCGGGGAGTTCTCCGCGCGGCCAAGCCCGCCGAGTTTTGCTGGAGAAAGGGGCGCCCAGCGGGTCGCGCCGCGGGGTCCCAAATCTGCCACGCGCGCCGGCTGAGGCCGGAACCTTTCTTCTCGCGTCGCCGTTGCCGAGAGGAAGCGTGCGGAAGAGGAACAGTCCTCCAGGGGCCGGTTCACGCCGCTGTCGCCGGCTGCTGACGTGAGCTGGCCGGGTGTGGGGCTGCGGATACGGGTCGCTATGGCGGTGGACATCACGCTGCTGTTCCGGGCCAGCGTCAAGACCGTGAAGACGCGGAACAAGGCGCTGGGAGTGGCGGTGGGCGGCGGGGTCGACGGCAGCCGCGATGAGCTGTTCCGCCGGAGCCCCCGGCCCAAGGACGACTTCTCCAGCCGGGCCCGCGAAGTGGTGAGCTTGTTGCTATGGAAACGGCGGCGGGCTAGAGGGTGGGGGCGGGCCCGCGACCCCAAAGCGGACCCTGTTCCGTGAGCATTGAGTGAAGGAAGTGGTCCCAAGAGGGGGCAGGAGAGTTGACCTCGGAGAGCCGACAGCTGTCTTGGGAAAGGAACGGCCTTATTTTGAGGAAGGGGACGTTGGGGAACTCTAGGAAGCAGATTTTTCTAGGGGAGAGGGGAGGAGGCTCTCGGAAATCTCTTGTCTGCAAAGTTCACGGGCTATTTTGTGAGGTAAATGACTTCGCCGTCACTGCAGACTTGAATGCAGGGGAAACTTGCCCACAGTCCTTTGCTTTCTGTCGCAGCACTGACCACACTGCGTTTGCCTCTTCAGTTTACTTGTCTGCCACTCCTTCCCCCTAGTTGAGATCAAAGGCCACCTTCAGCTCAACTCTCCTTTCCTTTTGTCCCTGGCAATAAGTAGGACTCGGTACCTCTTGAGACTGGTTTAGGACAGTATTTCGCGAACACTGGGTGTTACAGTCATCTAAACTACTTTCTCCTCCTTGGACACAGCAGGCCTTTGTTATCTCCCTGAGAGTAGGAGCCTTTTCCTTAAGGGCAGGAACAGCCTTGGCTTCATCTCAGAATGCATTGCTCATAGCAATTGCATAGTGAATGTTTGTGGAATCAATGAATGAACAAATGGTTGTCTGTCTTCCCAGCTAAACAGGAAACTCCATAAAGGGAGAGATGTTTGTCTTGTTCCCTTTTGTATCCTTGGCACCAAGGGTCGACCTGGTTATCGTGGGGCCTAAAGCTTATGTAGTTCTGTCTGCCCTCTTTGAGAAATAGAAAATCACAAAAAAAGGTTCAGAGGTTTGGAAGGTGCAAGTGAGGGACCCTGAAAGCTTAAGTAAGCTTTGTTAATTTCACAGTAAATCCACCTCTGCTTGGCACACAATCCAATGCCTGGCACTGTGTAGACACTCAGATATTTTTCAGTGAATGTAGGTGTTCATGAATTAATGTGTGGCAGTTTGCAGAGGATGTTTGAGCATGAGAAGGGGGATTGGACCAGATAAATGCGTTCAGTTCATCAATAAACACCTATTCAGCACCTGTCTTCTGACCAGCACTGTGTTAGAGTAACACAATGCAAAAGTGGAGCAGACAGACATGCAAACAGATGAACAAGTACCATAAAGCCTTGCAGGTATGTAGGGCACAAAGGAGAATGTGATCAGTTCTACCTGAGGGTCAAGAAAGGCTTTATGAAGGTGATTATACTGGAAACATGTCTTGAAAGAGGATTATTTGGTTCCAGTGCAGACAAGATGGGGAAGGGCTTCTCAGGCTAAGAGAATATATGCATAAAGGTGTGGAGGTAGATAACTAACTGTCTGACAAGAGTTGGTTCAGTATCGGGTGGGGCAAAGGCAATATATGTAACCTAAACATTTGTACCCCTGTAATATGCAGAAATAAAAATAAATAAAATAAAATATAGTAAAAGAGTTCGTTCAATAAATATTTGAGTGTGACTGGAATGCGGAACACTGAGAAAACTTGGACTAGAGTGGCAGACAGGGAAGATCTCGCAGGGCCTTGTGTATCACCATTCAGAGTTTGAACTTTGCCTCTCAGGCCTTTAGATGTTATGTGGTAGAGAAAGCACCAGAGAAGGAGCCCTGCAGCTGTTAGCCATACCATGTTCTTAAGCAAGTTTTAGGACCTCAGTTTATTTACCTGTAAATGGTCCTCTCCCCTTTTTATTTTCTCAAACATAAGACTTTTTAAAAACTACATTGATCCTCCATATATAGCAGATCAAAGTGGGAGCTTCTCAGTTGAAATGAGAGAAAGGGAAACAGGACATTCTCCCTCCCAATACCTCTAGTTTGGCACAAGCAGTTCTTGAGGTTCCTTTTTTAGAATTGTGTGAAGATCACAGTTTTGGCTTTTGGAGGGCCCTTTCTAACTCTGAAATCACTGACTTCTTAAACGCTCTGCTAATTTTGAGTCCTGCTCAGGGATAGGGGATTTGGGAATGGTAGAGACAAGAAGCATAGTTGGGTTGGCAAGCCCTTTGGAGAGCCCTGTGATCACTTGAGCTTCTCCCAGGCTTTTGAGTTAATGAACCTCAGGGACAATAACAGTCCCTTGGGGTGCTGAGTTCCCTGTCACTGGAGGTAATTAAATAGAGGAATGACTGCTTGTCAGAGATGTATGAGAAGAACTTTGTGCATTTGTTGGGGGATGCAACTTCATGTCAGTTAAAGTTCCAATTCTCCTATTTAATGATGAGGGTAGGTGTGATGTGGGAAGACTTGGGGATTCTGTTAAGTAAGGACACCATCTGTGTTGTTTAGGTCCCCTGCCTCCCTTCATATAGGGAAAACATGGTTCTTTTGAGAAATTTTGATTTTATGTTGCAGTTGCTTTGTGTATTATATCCTGTCTTGCATCACTCCCCATTCCTTCTCTTGTGGAAAATTTAACTAGAGGAAGAGCTAGTGATAGGTGTCCCATGCTTTTACTATAATCAGATGTGTCAAAAGTCTGGCCATTACTTTGTTTGGCCTGGATTTCTTGTACATAAAAATCTAGTCAATACTAGAAGCACATATTCTAATTCAGGTTTAGCCCTGGTTGTCAGACCCAAGGAAATGTAGAAAGTTACAGTAATGTCTTTTGATAAGTTCCTTCCTGGAAGCATTTGCTGTCATTTCTAGGATGCATTTTACCTGGCTCAATTCCTATTCTTCCATTCCATTCCTCAAATATATGCCTGATACCAGATTTCTATCTCACTGAATTGCTGTAGAGGTTATATTAAGTGTAATAAAATTGTGTTGAAACTAGATCCCTGTCACTGGCCTAGTGTCTTCTGCATCATTCTTTTAAATATTTAACTTTTTTTTTTTTTTGAGACAGAGTCTTACTCTGTTACCCGGGCTAGAGTGCCGTGGCATCAGCCGAGCTCACAGCAACGTCAAAATCCTGGGCTCAAGCAATCCTCCTGCCTCAGCCTCCCTAGGAGCTGGGACTACAGGCATGCGCCACCATGCCTGGCTAATTTTTCTATATATATTTTTAGCTGTCCAAATCATTTCTTTCTATTTTTAGTAGAGACAGGGTCTCGCTCTTGCTCAGGCTGGTCTCGAACTCCTGAGCTCAAACAATCCGCCCGCCTCAGCCTCCCAGAGTGCTAGGACTATAGGTGTGAGACACCGCAACCGACCTAAATATTTAACTTTTATGCTCAATTTTGCTGAATTTATAATACATGTCTACCTGTCACTTTACAAATGGATGGTAATGACATTTTAGATTTTGGGGGGAGGAACTTATATTATTTGAGTAACTACAAATAATGATTAATATGCCACTTTGCAATGGAGCTTGATTAGTTAACTCATTTGAAGTGTGGGACTAATGAGGACCACGGGATTGGAAAGAGAACCAGGACTTGGATTCAAATTTGAGTTCTGCTACTTAGAAATGGGTGAGCTTGGGCAGGTCCTCTTACCTGAGTTTCATTTTCTATTTCTATGAAATGGACATGGTAATACCCTACTTAACTCACAAGCTAATTGTTAGGATCTTATGAGACATAAGTAACAATACTGATGATTATTGTTCCCCTTCACTACCTCTCCCCTTTCCCTGTAGGCCATTTAGACATATTTCTTCAGTGGCACCAAGCTATAGTCTCCAAACCACTTAGCTTGTACTTTCATTCCTTGCTTATAAAGGAGAGCCGAGTAAGTGCATGAGGGAATAAGTGGAAATCCTGTGCAGGTACAGGTGGCATCAATGGTGGAGCAGAAGTACTGCCTGCACTTATAAAAAACAGCAGCATTTCTGTGTCAAGGTGAAACTTTATCAGTGATGGCAAATATGTGGCAAGTATATAGCTGTTCCTCTCTCTTCCTTCCCTGTGACCATTGAAGCCAGTGCTGATTTCCTGTGGATCCCTGTGGCTCAGAATTCTTTGTAACATTGTACCCCAGGAGCCATTACCAATTGTTGGGCTTGACATTCAAGTTAAAATCTACTTGAGATCCTACCTGACATACAGTAAAAATAAAATATCTATACCTAAAGCAGAACCATGGATTTTTTTTTTTAAAGCACTTAAAAGGACCTTGAGTTCTTCTTGTTAATAGATGGGAAAATTAACACCCAAATAGATGAAATCACCTGCCCAAAGTCATAGCAGCTGAGGTCATAGGGCAGACCCAGAGGTAGAAGCCAGGTCCTTTGACCCAGTTTAATGCTGTTTGCCTCCCCCCCCCCCCAATGTCCTCCTATTATTTGTACATACTTATGGGATACACATGTAGTTTTGTTTCATGCATAGATTGTGTAGTGGTTAAGTCAGGGCTTTTAGGGTACCCATCACCCAAATAACATGTATAGTACCATTAGCTAATTTCTCATCTTCCACCCGCCTCCCACCCGCTCACCCTCCTGAGTCTCCATTGCGTATCATTCCACTCTTTACGTCCACGTGTACACATTTTTTAGCACCCATGTATGGGTGAGAACATGTGATGTTTGACTTTCTGTGCCTGGCTTGTCTCACTTAAGATAATGACCTCCAGTTCCACCCATGTTGCTGCAAAAGATACGATTTCATTCTCTTTTATGGCTGAATAGTATTCCATTATATATATATACACCACATTTTCTTTATCCATTCAGCCATTCATCCTATAATTTTTAAACCAAAAATTCTTCGGCTTTTGAATAGTGATGAGTTTCTTCTTCTTGAGTTTCTACTGAATTCAAACTGAACACTGAATGGAACTTGGGGCAGAAAGACTTGCATTTGAAAGCCTCTTGCTGTATGAACTTGAGCAAGCTACTTGATTTCAGTCCTTACATCTAAAATACAGTGAGTTATAGCAACTTATAAAGTTGTTAGGCAGATGAAATAAGAAAAGGGATACAGGTGTCTGCATGAGTCTGAATCCTTTTGCTTGCAAGTAATAGTAACCCAGTGTAAACTAACCTGAACAAAATGGGAATGTCTTAGCTTGTATAACTGGGTAATCCAGGGATAGAGCTTCTTTCTCTAGCTCTTTTCCATAAAACCCCAGGAAAGGACTCTAATTGATTCTGCTTGGATCCTGGGCTCATTCTTAGAGTAGTTGTTATGGCCAGAGGGATAAGGTTCTTCAGCCGGTCAGGTCTTATGTCCACCTCAAACTGTGGCCGACAGGTGGCTTGGATACTGTGGTTGCAGGCCCACCACAACCATGGAAAAGGGAGGGCTGTGTTTGGGAGTTAGGGAGTAAGGGATGTGGGACAGGCAAAACCAACAAAAATGTCCCTCACAGTGCCTGGGGCAGTGCCTGGCATGCCTTCACCTTACCTGCCTGATTGTCTTCAACTCTGTGGGGACTGAAAAACTAGAATTGTGGGAGTTTGTAATGACAGGCTTTGGGTGTGAGGACGGGACTGGAAATGCCTCATAGTGGCAGCTGTTCTCCTACTGATTTATAAAGGTTACAGAGGCCAGAGGAAGCTACCACGCAGGTAACCACGAGCCCTGTAAGCAGCTCAGCTGTGTGTCCAGGGGCAGCAAGAGCCAGTGAAGAGCACTGGGCAGGAAACCAGGAAGCCTGTGTTCTAGCGCAGGTTTGCCATTCAGTGGGTTGGCCACACAGTCTCTCTGGGCCTCACTTTCCACTTTAGCAAAACTGAGAGCCTAGACCAGATAACTGCAGAGATTTCTTATAAAACAAAGATGTTTTGATTCTAAGTAAGGTATAGTGATCTTGAATTATTGACAATTCTATTTTCAGATTAGGCATACAGAGGAGATTTTGTTCCTCTTTATCATGCATTACTTTTGTGAAAGCTAAACTCCATTCATTTATTTATTTTTTTTAAGGGATTGATGATTTTGAATTCCTGGCTGAAATCCAAAGTTCTTAGATTGCCCCAGAGCCAGAAGATGTGGTCTTGCTACCTCTCTGGCCTCACCTCCTCTCACTCTCCTATTGCTTACTATGCTCTAGCTACCCTGGCCTCTTCGATTTTCTCACACTCACTAGGCACGTTCCTGCTGTAGGGCCTTTGTGTTTGTTGTTCCTCTACCTGGAACACTTTCCTCCCAGATTCCTCATGGCTTGATCTCTCAGTTCCTTTAGGTCTCTGGTCAAATGTTGCCTCAGTGAGGCCTTCCTCGACTGCCCTGCATAAAGCAGCATCCTTTTTCTGTCCCTTACCCTGCTTTATTCTTTTCATTACCTAGCATATCATGTATCCTTTTATTTATTGTTTATCTACTGGCAGATATACTTCCTGCGAATGAAGGCTTTGTTTGGTCTGCACTGAATCTGTAGCTTCTGAAACTGCATCTACATGCCAATAAATAGTAGCCTTTATTTTATTTCTAAGATTCTGTTCCTCCCTCAAGGAGTTCATAGTCTACACAGGTAGTGCAAGAACTCAAGTGTGAGTGACAGCTGTATCTCTCTTAGCATTGATTCCCCAGGTCCTCCTTTATTTCCTCCTGAGAGGTAGTGTTGAACTTGTGTGCCAGTGTTGGGACCCAGAGGGTGAACTGGGACCACCTATATTATTATCCAGAGTAGCTGGAAATAGACTTTATCCAAAGATTGAGTATAATCATAGTTAAACAGGTGATTTCAGGTGAGGGAGCATGGTTCAAAGAGGCAGAGGTGCAATGGGTGAAAAAGTAGGAAAGACAGGAGACAGGTCCAAACAATACAGGAATAGGGTCAGGAAACAATGTAAGTTTAAGATACAGGCTGTCAACAGAGCATGAGTGTATTGAATCATGTAGATTTTTTTTTATTATAATATGGCCGAAACTTATTTGCAAATGAAATAAGGAGTAGTTTTGGTTAAAGCTGGGGGTGAGGGGGCTGGGAAGAGAGGTTCCTTAGCCAGCCTGTCCTACTACCAGCCGCTTCTCCTTGAGGAATCCTTAGGAACCAACTAGAGAACTCAGAGACACACAGTTTAAAAACCACTGCATTAATGCTCTCCAAGGCCTCTTTTAGCTTCGTGATGCTGTGTTTTTACGGATTGCAATAACCAAGTTGTATACTGTGAGCAGAACTGAGCACTGGAGACATTTCATAAGATTAATAGTGAACCCTTTCTGTGGACTGCACTTCTGAATTTTGCCCAGGACTTAGGAGGACTGCAGCTTTTGAAATTATATTTATTCAATAATTGATTTATTCCATCATCCAATAAGCATTGAACTTCTGTTGTGTGTCAGGCATTGTGAGGACATTAAAAACTAGGAGGCATATATCCCTGCTCTTTGAAAGTACAGAGAAAGAATAACTCAATCTCCTCGGGATTTAGGTGGGAACCTCAGTAGTATCCTCAGAGAGAAAGTGATCATCAAACTGGGCCTTGAAGGACAGAAACCATCCCACCAGACCTAGGAGGAGGGAAGATCACATCCCTCAAGGGGGAGAATGTGAGCAAAGGCAGTGGTACACAGCAGTAGAGTGACTGGGGGAGCAGAGGCAAGACTGGTGTGGCTGGAGCCCTTTTTTGGAGGAGGCCTGGGTGAGGGTGGTTTGGGAGATGAGGCTGTGCTGGAGTGGGTTAGAGCAGGGCCAAATCCAGCCCACTGCCTGTTTGTGTAAATAAAGTTTTATTGAAATGCCATCATGTTCGTTTGTTTACGTATAGACCAAGTATGCTTTCATTGTATGGTAGCAGAGTTATGACCTGCAAAGGCCTGCAAAACTTAAACTATTTACTGTCGGGTCCTTTAGAGAAAAAGTTTGCAAGCTCTTAGATTCGAGTATTGTCAGCAGTGCTGAGGAGCTTGGACTTTATGCTCTGGGCTATGCAGGCAGAGGCATGAAAGGATCATATCTGTGTTTTAAAATAATCAGTAGCAATTTTGGCGATGGGTTTGGAGTGTAGTGAGACTGGCATAGAGAGCTAGTCCGTGCAGGGATCCAGGTGAAAGCTGAGGAGCCAGTGACGGTAGGGTTGGACAAGACAGGGTAGATGAAGTAGGTATTTAGTGTTTAGTCAGTAGACTCAACAAACTTAGTATAAGTTAGTAACTAACTAGTGTGGTTAGAAAGAGGAAGAGGTAGAATAATTCCCAGCTTTCGGGTTGGAAAATTGTAGTAGATCACAATAACATAAGTCTTTCAGAGTTAGAGCAGGGTGCCACTTATTCATACCCTCTCCATTCTAAGCAGCAGACAGTGGGTCCAAGGAGCCAGTGGACACTGGAGTTTTATTAAGACAGCAAGTGGCGGGTAACTCCCCAGTAGCTGTGCTTCCTAATGAACCTGGATTGGAGATCATAGCTGGAACCCAGTGGGGTCCTTCAACTTTGCCATATTTAGCTATTGGGGAAAGTCGAGTACCAAATAGATACCTAGTACATATGTCCAGCCACCTGCGTGGAGATTCAAGCCTGCCTCACAAGTCCAGCCAACACCAGCTGGGCCTTTTGGTGGCAAGAAGTTCCAGGAGATAGAGACTCAGGAGGCCCGGTTTGATGCCAGGTTCTCTCCTGTTCTTCTCAGCTGTGCTTTCTGTGTTCTTGAAAGAAACTCATCTTGGTGCTAATGATCGTATCTCATGTTGCAGAAGCATGATTCTCCTCAGGGATAGCCAGTTGGTTTTCTCCTTCATTCTGAGAAGAATCTGGAATGTGTCAAAGAGTTCCCTCTTTCGTTACTTCCTAGTTAGCAGGTGACTAACAGTTCAGTATATCACCTAGGGTAGGGCTGCTGAAACAGGTCCCCTCAGTGTGACATTTTTAGTGAATTCTTCCTGTCCAGGGGCTAGTTTCATCTTGTAGGCTCAAAAACCAGATGTGTCTACATATTGAGGATAGAACCATCTGTCAGGGCAGGTATCAACCAAGCTCACATCAACTTGTCTTGTAAGTCAGAATACCAGTGTGTTCATTTATTTTGAGCACTGTAACTAATATGCAGGAGGATACAAATTTTGGAAAATCAATCATTTTTTGAGCTTCTGCTGTAGATCAGGAACTCTGTTAAGGACTTTATGTATCTGATCTTATTTAATTTTTCTCTTTTTTGGGGATAGAAATGTAATATTAAATGATTTTATAATATTGATTGTATTACGAATAACATGATTGTTGAATTCATGTAGACTTGATGTTTGAGAGTTCTTGTTATGTGGAAATCCATATGTGCTCCCTCTGGTGGGTAAAGTATCAATAAAGTCTACAAATGTTAATTATGGCTTAAGGTATGAAAACTTTTTATGTTTAAAACACATTAGGTTTAAAATTGGCTTAAAAGGAGGCCCCTTCAAAACTCCTCTAAAAGAAAGTGAATAAACTTTCTTTTAGTGAATGAAAGTATGATATGTCAAATGAACCCAACAACTCAGATATGAAAAGCTTGCAGCACAGTTTAAATTTTAAACTCAGTAATACTTTTTTCTTTCTGATTTTCAGATATTCAAAGTCTATAAATACTAAAGTTTGCCAACTTCTACTTATTACAGTGTAACATATGTCTGTTTGTCAAAATGTTCTTATCATGGAACTCACAAGCTATACTTAACCAAGAGAGTGAGTCTTTCTATTTCACAATGTTATAACATTTCTAATTTATAGTCAAATGATAAGAACACTGGTAACAGGAGCATTTGCCTTTTCTTGGGTGTCTTCTCCAGCAATAAATTTTATAGTTTAAGTAGAAGTGACATGCTGCAGAATATCTTAACTCAGAGAAATTGAGAAAGGAACTAAAAGGTGTAAGTTTTGAATTATGAATACTTTTAGATTTTGCCAATAATTTACTCTGTGATCTTGGTGAACTCACCTAAGCTCTCTGGATCTCACTTTTCTTATTTGCTTAATGAAAGATTTCGGCTAGATAATCTTTAAGGACCTTCTTAGTAGGATGGTTCTGTGATTCAGTACTCTTCTTTCTAAAATTCCCAGGATATATTTTTAAATGCTTTTTGCAATGATAACTGCCTACTGCTTTGTGACATTTCCCCCAAGTCCCTACATACTTGGAATTTTTTATCTAGATGAAAAAAATGAGGTTTTTTTTTTTTTCAAAGTTGGCATTTGGTATGTTTTCACAAATGTATTTGATTTAATAGTGATTATATACTCTTATAATGAACTATTAGCAGGGCACATTTTTGAAGTTGACTTTTAAAATCTGATTATCAAAGTAGTAAGTGTTCATTAAACAGAATAAAAAAGAAAATAGTTCACATTTAGTACTACTGGCCAGAAGTAACCATTATTATAACACAAAATGTTTAACTTTACAGACTTTTAAAAGTCCTATTAAAAACAGGACGTTTCTGAAATACTGTTATATAACCTCTCTCTCCGTACCCCCTTCTTACCTTTTTTACTTAATAATATACTTTGAACATTTTTCTATATCAGTACATTTTGCTCTTACCACCAGTTTATTTGGCTGCATATTTATTAAAAATAATATCACGTAATTGATTTACCTGAACCCCTATTGAAAGCTATTTAGGCTGCTTTCAGCTTATCACTATTTTAAACAGATAGTATATTTTTACCAAATTTGTTTCAAAGTTATCATAACCTCTTAAAAACACAAAAAACATAAATTGAGTTTGTTTTCTGTTCAATCTTTTCTCAAATATAAAAACTTAGATGTCCTAATATTGATAAAAGGAAGATTATTGCCAAATTATTTGAAAATATCAAATGTATTAGAACTTATTATTAGTGCTGGTTGAGTGAAAAAGGGGATGTAATTAGGGGCAGACTAGTCAGGAAAGCTTTTCCGTGGGAGCCGAGCCTTGAAGGACAAGTAAAATCGGATAGGTGGCAAGCATAAGCCCGGTGTGCCTTGGTGACGATAAGGAAACTGGCCTGACGAGGCCAGTGAGGGCTTCTTGGTCACTGGTGTGAAATAAGTTTGGGAGATGCTTTATATCCTGATAACAGAGGGCCTTGAGAGCCTTTGTACAAAATAAGTGGACAGACATCAATGGTGATTCTATTTCTAATGAATGACCATTAAAAATATAATCAAACATTTATAGTAGTAACAAAAAGCATTTCTATAATAGTAATAACCTTAAAAAGAAATGTAAATGACCCAGATGAAGAAAACTGCAAAATTTTCTAGACAGATATAGAAGATTTGAATAAATAGAAATATATATTATATACTTGGAAGGGAAGGAAAGGTATTGTAAGACATCTATTATTAGTAAATTTAATGCAATTCTGATCAAAATAGCAACAGACCTTTTTGAGAGGAAACTGAAAGTATTTCTGAAATTCACCTAGAAAAAAAGATGTGTGAAATTAGCTAATTAATTTTTCAAAAAAGAGTTGAAGGGTGAGTGTGTTGGAGTAGAAGGTACCATCCTTATCAGATACTAAAATATTTTAATATAATAATATATGCTTGTGTAATTGTTCAGCAAAACCTATCAGGCCACAGGTGTGTGTTTAAATTTTATCCATTCTAAAGGACACGTTGTATATGAGTAAGAAAAGGAAGGTTTATTCAGTGATGGTTTGAGGGATAATTGGTTAGCACTTTGGGGGAAAAAAAGGAATTTTTAGGTTTTATCTCTTACCATATACATAGTAAAGTAAATTTCTAGATGAACTAAAGATTTAATTGTGAGAGCAAACCTGAAGAAGGTGAAAATGAACGTTGACATACCTTCTAGAATTGGAAGGTCCTTCTGAGTTTAAAAGTTAGCAGCATCAGTCTTAATGGTAATAATGGTGATGATTTTGATGATAGTGGTGGCAGCTATCTCTGTGCTTTACACAGAGACACTACAGCATTATTCCCAGTGTGGAGAAATCACTAGGTAAATGTGGCATACTGAAGAGTAGGTCATGACATGAGAAGAATTATTTGTATTATCATGTTAGATTAAAAAGAAAAAAACTGCCAAAACCAGTTACAACTAAAACTATGTATACAAAACCAAAAATCTCTAGGCATGGAAATAATGACTAGAAGGGAATACACCAAAATGTTAACCATGACTATTTCTGGGTGATGGGACTATGGGTGATATATTAATATTTTTCTGCTTCTGTTATATTAGCCAGAATTTCTTTAATGAGCACATATTACTTTTGAAATGAAAAGCAAAACAGAACAAGTAAAACTCCTGACAGATGAGTTATTTGCTGTGGTAGGAAATGGAGAAGAATTAATAGCTTTTGATTAGAAAAATGTTATGAGTAAGCAGTATCTAATTATATATTAAATGTGCAATGGAGGGGACCCCTATTTAAAGGAAGTCTATGGTAAAACTTTTTATGAAGGGAGTAATTTTCCTGTAACTCAGCTGCATTTTCAGTCCATACTTTCTTAACCTGTACAAGAAAATCATCTTCAAATGTTGCATTGATGTCTTAGCTTTCTGGTTGTTGCTCTAAAAAATAGGTGATAATAATAGCTACCACTTGTTGAGCACCTACACTACCTGGCCTTGTGCTAAAAGCTTTATAATTTGTTTGACTATTCTTGCAGTTTAGGTCCCTTTACTCATGAAGAAACTGAGGTTCAAAAAGTTAAACCATCTCCCAAGATGATGTCCCTGGCACTGTGAGATAAGTGTAATGACAAATGTGTACCGCGTTCCTCGGGTTGCCTGCTGCCTCCCCAGGCTCCTGGGCACGCACAGGTGTGCCATGCGAGTGCCGTTGTAGGCTGTGGAGCTGCACTCCACTTGGCATTCCTCAGGCCAGGCCTCTGGGGATTTGCTCCTTGGTGTGTTGTCACATCATCCGCTGTTGTCTTTAGGAGCATACTTTGGTTTATAAATCACATATTTGAAGGTGCTTGACTAGCTTTTGGGGAAATACCAAACCAAACTTTCTTTTGCCACCAAACCAAGCATTTTTATCATCAATAATTATCTAATGACTATGCATTTCTTATAGATAATGTTGAGTCATGCCTTGGGGAAAAGGGAAAAAGGTTTGTAGTTTTAGTTAGTAAAATGATTGGAAAGGAGGGAGACCCAATTTACAGATTATAGAAACTGGAAAAATATAATTCCCTTCTTTCCTTGTTAGGACACTAGTTTTAAAATTCCTCTGTTCATTCAACAGTGAATCCCATGAAGGGCTCTGGAGCTGAGGTGGCACTTTAGAATTGCCTAGCTGAGCCAAAGGGCCAGGCCTTTTTGAAGACTATATTGGCCAGCCATTGGACATGGGCTTCTCCCAGGGAAGAACCCTGCGTTGGATGAGGCAGGCAGCTCCTTCTGCTTGAAAGACACTCAGCTGTGAGCCGTCAGCAGGCAGTTCTAGCAGTTGGGATAAGAGGGCCTCAGTCCCAAAGGTGCAGTTCTGCCACGCTACCTTTTAGGGTTGTGCAGATTGAGTAAGATGTTATAGTTAATGTGAAACTCCTGGCATTGTATCTGGTACCTTATAGATACTCATGAAATGACAACTACTTTATTACCACCTTAGATTTACTGGGTGTCAGTCTATGAGTAAGGAAGGCACTTAGATTGCTCTTTGGGATGGAATGATGAATGAGACTTTCATCCAGCTGTAAATCTGCTCACAATCTAGAAAGGGGCATTCAGTCAGTAAATATTTATTGAGCATCTACTATGGGCTATACACCAGTTTTTGACCCTGTCAAAAGAGAAAAGATAAGAGAGACAAAATCTGTGCTTTCATGGAGCTTATATTCTAACGGGAAACTTAGAGTAAACAAGGATATGTAAAAATGCTTGTGTCAAGTAGTGACAAGTAATCTAAGTAAACACATAAGTGTAAGACACATTCATAAGTAATTACAGAAACCTTCAAAAGAAGAACTTTGAAAATTCAGAGGATGGAGAGATTACTTCTGGGTGAGGTTGAAGGGAGACTTCACGGAAGAGGTGACCTTTAAATGGGCCTCTAAAGACCCATAGATTTTCCACAAGTGAAAATGCAGAGAGAGAGGCAGGCTAGGAACTCATGACAGAGGCTCCAAGGATGGGAAAGCATAGCACGGTAAAATCCACTGAGAAAAGCTCTACCTGGAGCAGTGTGAGAAGTAGATAAGGGGTGTGCTGTGTGTTACCCTTTGGCTCTTCTGGGCCCACTCTCTGTCCTTTCCACTCTGCTCTGGCCTCAGGGCCTGATCCTGAGGGACTGCATGGTGGGCTTTCCTGCCCTCTGGCTTCTGATCGTGTTCAGCTGATAGGAGCCTCCAGGAGGTGGGAGGGCTGTAAGAGAAGGTTGGTTTGGGAACTGGGTAGAGGCTTTGCATTCACAGCCTGTGACTCGGGTTAGGTGTTTGCCCACCAGCCCTAGAATTTTTCCCCTATGTATGTCCAAACACATCCTGTGAGTTAGGATGAGTTTAGCCAGTAGACTGGCACCAGCCAGCAGTCGATGGGGCTGCAATCCACTCAGGAGTGACCCTGAAAGACAGCAACAAAGGGAGGTCCTCCTCACGGCAAGAACTTGGGGCAGTTCCTCTCTGCCTTTTTATTTAAGGTGGTTTTTATATGAGGTTTTTTTTTCTCTCCCCTTCTTTCTAGCTCAGTATTACAGTGGGAAAAGTCAAGTATTTTAGGCTTAAACAGATTTTTCCCTTAGTGATGTGGCAGTTCATACTTTGCTTGTAAATATGACCTGAAAGATCAGAGGTGGTAAATGGCTCTGTGGCATGTTGACTGTAAATCTGAACTGAAATGGAATCTGTAAGCCATTATCAGATTCCGAATCAAGCTGCCTTGTGCTTCTCCAGTTTTTTCCCAGTGGAAATGTATGTTTTTATTCTGTCAATGAATAGTTTACATACCTAATATTAAAAGGGAATTACTTGATGTGAAAGAGACTAGTTAAATACTTCAACTCCAAGAGATTCCATTAAAGTAATAAGGAAATTACATTTAATTTTAAATAGTAGAAAGATTTTTTTTAATGTTATTGCTATTAAGCATTTATTACCCACACTCAACCCTTTTTTGCAAGTGAATTCCCAAAGTATAATTTATATTTATATAGGTAGAAAGGAAATATTCTTGCAAAATATGTAGTTTGATATCTTCTTCTTAACTGTGGAGAGAAGCATGCTTTCCCAAAGAATAGAATGTGATGGTTGATTGGAAACTTTCGGAGTTATAGGCTTTTAGCTCTACCTCTTGAAATAAGAAAATATATATAAATGGGTCCCCAGATGAAGGCGTGGGGGATACTTTATAGGCTTGATTGACTCCAGACACAGAGGCAGTGATTTGTAAGCAAGCAGTGACAAGAAGTTAAATCAAAATTAAATTAAGAGAAGGAAGAAAAAAGAAGAGCTACCAAGGAGAGGTGATGAATTTTCTGAAAGCTTCTAAATACTTAGCTATGGGGAAGTGACTGGAAATCTGTGATATATCTCACTTATGTCAAGAGATGAAATCTGGAAACATTTCAGTCCTAAAAAAGATCTTATTTCTTTGTTTTTTAGCAGTATTATGTATTTATTTTTTAGAGATAGGGTCTCACTGTGTTGCCCAGGCTAGTCTCAAACTCCTGGGCTCAAGCGATCCTCCCACCTCACCCTCCCTAGTAGCTGGGACTGCAGGCATGCACCACCATGCCTGGCTTCGGAAGTCTTTTTAATTACTCATTTAATTGGTATAATTCAATTACTACGGGCGTATTTGCTTCTATACTTTTCCGTTGACCCAACTGGTGATAAAATCAGTATCTCTCATGATGAATATGAAGTGATATTTTGGGAGAATTGGTTTTTCTGTTTACATTTTGACATTTTGTTGTTGTTCCAGCTTATATAAATAAAATTCTAGGAATCAGAGCTGACCAAACAGCTCCTGCTCACTGACTGCCATTTTTGCTGTTGTATCCCTTTTTCCTGGACTTCCCTATCCAGTTAATTATCAGGCCCAAGAAGATGGGTGCTCTGTTCCACTCCCCTTCAGCGTGGAGCATAGTTCAGCACATGGGCTTTGGAAATGACTCTTTCTCGTATAATCCATGGTGATCATATGGATTCACACCTTCACCATCTTGAGTCTGAGCTGACACAGTAACGTTCAGCCCTTAGTCTCCGTCTGAGCCAAAGCCACTATGCAGAAAATGTTGCTTTCATCAGTACTTTGGCTAAGAAGCAGTCAGTACTGCTCATTCCTCGTGAGATGGATTCTCAGTTATTTGGTTGGTGTTCAGAGGTCTTTACAAAGCTAGCCTACCCACTTTTCCAGTGTTACATCCCACCCTTCCCTGGGTCAAGCCACCAGCTTTTTTTTTTTTGAGACAGAGTCTCGCTCTGTTGCCCGGACTAGAGTGCCGTGGCATCAGCCTAGCTCACAGCAACCTCAAACTCCTGGCCTCAAGCAATCCTTCTGCCTCAGCCTCCTGAGTAGCTGAGACTACAGGCATGCACCACCATGCCAGGCTAATTTTTCTATATATATATTTTTAGTTGTCCATATAATTTCTTTCTATTTTTAGTAGAGACAGAGTCTTCCTCTTGCTCAGGCTGGTCTCGAACTCCTGACCTGAAGCGATCCTCCCACCTCAGCCTCCCAGAGTGCTAGGATTACAGGCATGAGCCACCGCGCCCGGCCTTAGCCACCAGCTTTAACCAAGCTGCCCTGTTAGCAATCTCCTCGGCTTGCTTGCCTTCTTTTTGGCTCCTGCTGTTTCTCTTGCCTAGGCTGCTTGCTCTCCTTCACTTTCTCAAATTCTGTTCATCTTCAAAGGCACATTCTAGCCTATACTTGTCTCCTGAATTCAAAGCATTTGCTGCCTGTATTAGTTTGTTAAGCAAGGAGCTAACTACCTGTGGCCTACGACACCCTTTGCATTATTGTTTTGTATTGTTATTTAATGATTACACTGTTGCTTCTTTCTAACTGCTGTTGTGTTGTCTCCCAAATGATACTGTGTACTTTGGGTCTTTCCTTTGGGTATGGGGGATGGAAAAGGAGAGAGTCGACTCTGTTTTGATGCTGCTTTGTATCTCCCACAGTGGGTCTTGTGTCTAGTTCTGCCATAGACAGGACAGACACCTCTCTTACTGGTCTTTGTGTTCCCAGTGTCTAGCATAGCACCTGGCTCGTAGCAAAGACTCGATACCTGGTATTTGAATAAATGTACAGAGGGCACTCCTCAAATATTTGTTCACTAGTTTGACCCCAGGCTAAAAGAATCAACATAGGTGATTTTCCATCTTCTCAAAGACATAAAAATCTATTTTTCCATCATTAATAGTTCTCCCTCAAGTGCTTCTCTTTTGCCTGCCTTCAGCTTCATACTGAAATTTAGATCAATTTCCTCTCATTCTGTTCCCTGTGAAATTGGAGAACAGCTGCTCAGTCACCTCCTTTTAAATAACCTTTCGACAAGTTAAATTGCCTCTAGGACTTGCTTTCTCCCGATTAAATTATCCCAAAGCCTTTTCTTTTTTCTCATAAAGTCCTTTTCAAAAGAATCATTCGTTATTTTTTTATTTCTTTTTCTAGCTCTTTATAAAACTTTATTCTTTTCATAAATATACCACAGGATACCCGTACGTGGGCCTGATTGATGCTGTCTGGAATGGAAGGCTTCTTTCCACATCTGGAATCCCATTCCCCTATTTGTGTTTTGGAGTATCCTGTTTGCTTTTTTTTTTTTTTTTTTTTTTAATTTCATATCCTGTCAGATTTAACTTGTGGTCCACTCTCACTCTCTCCCTGTTTGTTTCCTTTTGTTTCCTTTCCCTACGCATTTCTAAAAATGTGTAGCTTGATTTTCTTCCTACAAACACTAACTTGCTTGATCAGGAGTCTTATGGTTATAAGTTACAGAGAACTTAATTTAAGCAAATTAGCTTAAATGATCAAAGGACTATATTGATTTATATCACTAAAAGTCTAATGGTATGACTTAACCTCCTGCATGGCTAGACTCAGTGGACCAAACAATGTCACCAGAGAGCTGTAGCCTTGCAGACCTCACTTTCCCTCACTGCCCCATCCAGAGGAGGAGAGAGGCTCTTTCCTTGTAGTACACACCAAAAATCTTGGGATTCAGTCATTCTCACTGGCTCAAATTAAGACATATCCTTAAATCTACCCCTGTCTCCAGAGAAGGGATAGACTGCTTAGCTTGGTCCACTTGGTATTGGATGGAAGTGACACACTGCTCCAACTCCCACCCAATATGCCTGGCTGAGACTCAGGGAAGAATGGTTTCCGAAGGAAATTTGGGGAGCTGTTCCCAGAAGGAGGGGAGCAATGCATGTGGGTCGCCAACAAGAGATATATCTTGCAGTGAAAATTGTACCCCTTCACTCTGCTTTAGACAGATCCTTAACATCACTTTGAGCTGAGAGTATCTCTGAGGATGAATTCTTCATTCACTTATAATCACTCACAATTTATTGAGCATCCACTATATGCCAGGCGTGCAGCTAGGTATTGGGCATTGCTAACGTAAGTGAGACAATCTCTGAAATGAGAAACTCAGTCTAGTGAAAAGACAGACTTGTAGGCAAATAATTTAAGGATGCTGTAATAAGTGCTGTTATCAAAGTGGATAGGTGGCAGTAAAGAACTCAGTGGGAGGAGTTAAAGGGGGAGGGAATCACAGGAGAGGTGAATTTTGAACTGAGCCTTTAAGGATAAAAACAGATTCCCCTAGAATGGGAAAGGAATGGCATTATCCTGAAGGCCATGATAAACCATAAAAAGTTTTCAACAGGGCACTGACACGATCAGGTGTGTATCGATTCTGCTGGCCATTGGTGGGCTCAGTGGAGGTGAGGAAGGCTGGCAGCAAGGAGGCAGACCAGTTGCTCTTGCAGTAATCAGGTCTAGAAAGTCACAGGGAGGGCCTGAACTGAGCCAATGACCATAGGGATGGCGGATAGATTCAAGATATATCTGACAGGAACTGGAACTTGTCCAGGCTAGGAGATGAAAATCAGTGGTTATGATGACTTTGAGGTTTCAATTGTGGGTGACTAGGTGGGTGGTTAAGAAGAGTTCAGTTTTGTAGTTATTTGAGGTGCCTGCTAAACACTCAAGGGACACATGTTTACCAGGAGGTTGTAAATACAGAAATGGAAACGGACTGGAGGAAATGTTTCTAAGCCAGGGGTGTAGTCTGTGGAGATGTCAGAGTGTAAGTGTGGAGGTTGATGCCTTGGGGAAGGAGTGAGGTTGCCTGAGGGGCATTTCAGCTGGAAAGGAAAGGAGGCCTCCAGTAATTCCTGGGGAAGGACAGCATTTGAGAGGCTGGCAGAGGGTAAGAAGCCAGAAGAGGCACCTGTGGAGAAGTTAGGCCTGAGGGTCCCTCCAGGTAACACTTATTCTTACCTTGATAAAGGTAATGTCACCTAGGATGGTTTGTGACATGGTGGTTAAGAGGGTGAATTCCGGGCTCTACCACTTTCTGGTGGGTGATCTGTGGGCAAATTGCCTAACTTCATTTCCTCATCTGTGTAATAGGAATAAAGTAATACCTAATTTTGAAGGGTTCAAATGAGTAAAACATTTTGCAAGTTCTTGGCACATAAGTGCTATAATGTGTTTTGATAAATAAATACATAAATGAATAAATGCATGTCCCTGCTCAGCATTTATGCATTTCTGTCTCTCTGTGCTCAAACCTACTGGCCAGTTAATTGAAACCCACAATTAATTTATTTGGACTTAAATAATTTGCTCTTCTGAAAACTCTAGTGGTTTCAGTGCAGCAGTGCAAGTATCTGACTTCTGGAAGGTTGTCTAGATTATTTATTTGATTGTTTTTTTCTATTGACTATTAATTTTATCTCTGACTTTGTGATACGCTTTGTTTCATCTACACTTCACATATTTTTAAATTGTTCCTAATATTTCATAGCATACAGCTTTCTTTTCCTTTCTTTATTTACTTTCCTAGCCAGGTGTGGTAGTGCACACTTGTAGTCCAGCTACTTGGGAGGCTGAGGTGAGAGGTTCGCTTGAGCCCGGGAGTTCAAGGCTGCAGTGAGCTATGATTGTGCCACTGCCCTCCAGCCTGCTGACAGAGTGAGACCCTGTCTCAAATAAAATAAAATCAAATAATATATATAAAATTTACTTTCCCAGAATCATTCCTAAAGTTCTGGAATTCTCTGTAAGTTGTTCCCCTATGTTTCAGTCAGCTTCTGGCATGTTACTTTTAATCAGGCTACTTTCCTCATCCAACTGTAGAACTGGCAATATTTTCAACTCCTCTGCGTTATGGTCAGGAATATGAACTTGCTGTCTTTTCTTCCTCTTCTATTTTCCCAAGTAAATGTCTTGAACCACTGATTAGATCTGTGTGCCCACAAGAACATAAGCTGGCATGAAGCTTAAATCTGATTTTGAGGAGATTATTGTAGAGTCTATTATTCCATTAAATTTTTTTTTAGTCTAGATTAAAATAGAACAATATTCAAGATGTGAGTATGTTGCTGAATCTCTTAACACTTGTTGAACCAGACATCGTGTGTGTTCATTTTTAAATAACTGGGTGGGTCACTTTTTTATTTATTATGAACACAAACACTGATGCTAACAACTGACATGTGAAAGGAAAGCAGGCAAGAGTGATGAAAACCATTTAATGATTAGTGAGGAAACAAATATTGCTTAATGAAAATAAAAACCATGTCTAAAGGGCCTAATGCTGACTTTTGGAAATATAACCATGTTGTGGTCTTTTGTGTACCCTCTGTCCTGTACAGTAGATATTGTTTAAAATTGCTTGGGAACTGGAGCTTGCAATTGTGAGCCTGGAATGTCCTGCAGATAATTAAGTTGTGGTCAGGCTTTGGAAAAATAAAAAGTTCTCGAACTATGATTTTATAAACATGCTACAATAACATTTCTTTATATTTAACAGTTTCTTATAGAAAGTTGATACTCTCATGAGGCATTGATTAAAGGTAAAACATCAAGAAAGAAAAAATATTAAATTAAAACTTCACTTAGGATGTTGACAGTTGGCTTGTAATATTAAACAGATGTGTATGTTCCTGGGGATATTCTTCTTTCTGAACTGAATTGCTAAGTTGTATTTTTTTTTAATGACAACTACAAATTTTTGATCAGTTAATAATTTTAAGTACCCTTTCTACAATCTTCTTTATTCTAACTTAATCTGTAGTTTGAGCCCTCTCAATGATATAATGATTGGTGAAACCTTCGCTCCCTCTTCTAAAGTCTTTCATTTTCTTTCTTTCTTCTTCCCACCCCCACTTCTTAAAGCCTAACTGGGCTCTTCTGATTTCATGATGCATTCTTGGAAATTGATTCCTTGAAATAATTTTAGGATCACTGGGTGGAATTCTACCCTTGCAGATTTATGTCTGTAGTTTACTTCCATATAAGCTTCACTTTGGCATTTGAGCGCACAAATTGACCTACATTGTGGTATTGTGTTTGTGTGGTCAATTGTAAAGGCTTCATAATACATCTATATGGCCAGCCATGCAGATCAGCCTGTACCCCACGCTGTGAGGCCAAAGAAATGTCAGTGAGGGGACCTAAAGGAAACCAGGCCATGGAGTGAAAAGAGATTCAGTAAATTTTTCTTTTTGCTTACAAGAATTTTGCCATAGGCAGACCTTTGCATTCTAATGGGCGAATAACAGAGAGTCTAATAAGGGCGGTGGGGTGGGGTGGGATGAGGTAGAGGTGGGTGGGTGGACTTTGGTAAATGGACGAGAAGTCAGGTTGGATTTTGTAGGATGAGGTGAAAATATTTTGTGTCTTCAAAGATTCTTCAATTCTTTTTGCAAGACTAGATAAATTGTGCGTTGTTGTGTTTAAGCTGTTGAAATTTTTTTAGATTCTAAAGACCATTTCAATTTTAAGTCTGTGACATGTGGACATCTTATGTTTTCTGAAAGATATATTTCACTAGGCAGGAGTCATTGATTAACCTAAACGAAGTTTTGTTGCTTTGGGTAGATTTATTTATCTTGCAACTATGTATTGTTTGCACAGTCTTCTTTTGGGAATCAGTATTTTTTGCTCTGTAGATTCCATTCAGGAAGCTCTGATTTGGGGTCTTAAGTATATGGAAGGCATTTTCAATAAACACAAACAAAAGTGTGCTAGATGAATAGATATAACAACGTATTTTATCATACAAAACCATATTTAACCTTAAGAATAATGAATTCATTTTTAATGTGGCTATTTGTTCTTTATCATCTACTAGTATAAAAAGTTTCTTAGGTGTCCTATTTCTTAAAGTCTGATTTAGAAGCAAGAATATTTAAAGTAAATTCTTATTTGAAAGGATTTGATGAGTATACATTTCAAGTCTTCAACTTTTGTTTTCTCACTATTTTAGGATTACTCTTATTATTTTATATTTTGTGTGTGTGGAAGGAAGGAAAGCAAATTTCTGTGTACGATGTCTTAACAGATTTAATTGAATCACTACCATATTCTGGAAATTTGAGATGCTAATCAACAACACATCTTGCAAAGAATCGGGAACTTTGAGCTATGTAAAGATACCATGTAAATTCAGCATAATTTGTTACTCTAGAAAGAGCCATCCATTTTAACTTAAGAATTTGAAAAGCAGTAAATATACCTGTTCAAGTTTGTGTCAGCTTCTTTCTGGGCTTTATGTTATTTCATTCCAGTTCTATTCCGATGTTTTACCATGAAGGAGTGTTGCAAATATTTTAAATAGTTCCCTCTAACCAGAATTAGTAATTATGAACAGATTTAAGTAGAAAATACTGTTTCATTTTACCATTATTACTGCATCATAAGATAAATATTCTTTTATAGATATTTTGGCTTGGCTCACCGATCCTAATTTCAGTATTATGCCTGACTTAGCAATAAGCTGCTGTGATCAGCTACAGGGAATTGTATTAGGCAGGCTTTATTTTCTGTATCAGTGTGGTATTGCAGTTTCTTCCACCCACAAGTTAGAAAAGCATGTTTTTAGTATTGCCTTTCATTTTTATGGTTCAGTAATGCTACCATGGGGAAGGAAAAGTAGGAAGTTTTTCAGAGTAGATGATGATTCAACAGTTAGTTATACCATTTGAACTACTTTTGTGTTTTTAAAATTTCATTTGCTCATCCCTTTTTCTCTATATAGTGTTTAGATCTTCTCAACTGTTTTGCAGATAATGAATTTGGTTCTATTAGGGAGAAGGGAATATGTGCTCATTTTTGCCTCATGTTCGTTCTATTAACTATTCAGTTACTGACTTGGGAATGGAAGGCAATTATTGGTCCCTAGTGGTCTGAAATGGGAAATGCATCTCCTGAAAATTTCGATAGAACCTTCCATAAAACTTAACATTTGATTAGAAACAAAAATGTTAATAATTTTAGGTAGGTTGATTGGCTTATTTAAAGTGTTCTTTGAGCTACAGTTGAAGTTAATAATTTTCTTAATCTCATAAAAAACAGGCGAACTACATATAAAAATGTGGGTACTAGATTAGCACCTGTATTTCAAGTCACTTAGGAAATGGAGGAAAATCGTGTAAATGCTTGTGTGCTAAGTAGAGTGACAAAATTCTGTCAGGATTTTTCTCTTTGTCATCTTTTTGTCAGCTTTATCATGCTTAATTTTCAAGAAAATAATGTGTTTGTTACTGTGGTCACACCATGATTTAGCATTGGTTTATGTATGATATTTTATTGTCCCTGTCCTAGAAAATTATAGCAGTTTTATGAGGAGTGGTTTGTGGGTTCACACAACCCACTTGGAGTGCTATTTACTATAATTCTCTTCTAAAAGGACCATAAAGCATCATGTAAATTGTTTAAAAATGGAAAGACCTTTTTTGAGAGAGGCTAAGAAGAAATCTTTCTAGCCTTTCTTTTGTTTCTATAGTCATTTTCATGATTTTAAGCTCACAATTTATTTAGAGCATTAAGGTCATAAAGTACATGTGTGTATAAGTAAAGATATGAGCTACAGCTGGGCTAAAACTGGGTGTCGATGCAGATAATAAATGTCAAATTCATTATATTATAATCTTTTAAGACATGTTTTCTGTGACTTTGGAAATGAAACTAAAGAAATTAAGGAAGAAAGGAAAGCAAAGAGGGTGGGAAGGGGGGATGAGTAAGGAAGGAAGAAAGGAATTAATTTATAGCATATAAATCTTTAAAAAAAAAAACCTTATGCTCTCTTAAGTAGTTGTGGTGTGTTTATAATCTACATTAAGGGTTAATTTTTGGTAACCAGTCTTTTGAAACATTGAAATTCACAGATAGATTTACCTGAAGAAACTCCCCTCCCTTAGTAGTGTTACGATTTTGGTTGGCTTGTTGAGCTTAGTTTATGTACAACCACAGGAAGAAAGCACAGAACGGCACAATAACAAGGCCAAAGTTCTGTCACGGTTTCTATACAAATGCCTTATTTTGATATTATCTTGACTTTGTGCGTGAGCTCTATGGAGAGCAAGGACGGAAATTGTTAATAATTTTGTACAGCATTTACATGGTACTATGTGCTTTTAGTCACTTAATACAAGTATATCTTACGTTTAGCAAACATAAGAAAATCCATATATATGTGAAATATAAAATTGGGGCAGTTCGTTTTGCATAAAGATATAACATTTATAATGGACTTAATTTTAAAAACTACTTTCTTAGTACAAAACAGCATTTTATAGGAACACTTATAAAGGAAATGAGGATTGCTATATTCATGTAGATAGTGATATAAACATTTGTCTCTGCAAAATGTTCTACTCAGATTAGTGTGTTTTAAAAAACACAAGATTATTTGTGTGGTTTAGAAACTCCTTGGTTTTGTGACAAGAAGTTATAAGTAGATCACATTTTTACATCTTATAAAGAGCCAGTAAAATTGCTAAATTTTCTTGAACATGGCTGTAAATATTTTTCTGTTTTAAGTATAAATGCTTTCTACACGCATGTGTGATTTCATGAAGAATATCAACTTAGGTTTTATTATGTTACTATAAATTCCCCTTTTCCTTATGTGTGAAAACACGATACACACAAAAAACCAACTTTCTAAAATATAAAAACTTTTTGGAATTATTCCTTATTCTACGCTATTTTAATTTTTTTGGTATTGAGGTATAGTAAATAACTGAAGTGAATTTTGGGAATAGAAACTAAAGCTATAATTAGAAAGGAGATTTAAAAAAAAAATAGAAGCACCTAATGTCATGCTGTGGGTGGGAATGAGAGGAAGAATGTGCTGAGGATCCTGGCCACCCTGGCCTCCGCTAGTGCAGAACAGTTGTTCTCCGGGGGACTGTTTGATAGAGTTGGGGACTAAAGACTTTGACCACGTCTTTAGCCTGAGAACCACCTTTCTGTGGTTAAATATACTAAGCAAAGACGATTTGTATGTCATTTTAATGATGCTATTGAGTATGTCACAATTTTTCATAATTAAAAACTTTGTGAATAACATTATTGCATAGATTGTTTTAATATAGGAAGTTTGAAAATAGGATAGGTACTACACTGAAGGGACCAAATACTGAATTCTGCAAGTTAGGTATTATTTTCCACTATGAATGTAAATACATTGCTATATAATGACATCATCATTATTATAAAGTGTATAAATGCTGTGTTTAGCATTTTTCTTTTTTTAGATTGTGAAATAGTTCTACTTTTTTGTGTTAGTAGCCAAAATAATTTATAGTTATTAAATAAAAATGCATAGCATTTTAGCAAAGAATATGTTATAACGTTTTATGAATTATTCAGTTACAAGATATCTAAATTTATTTTGCTTACAACTTTATATCCAGAATGTTTCTGTTTTTCACTTAAATAATTTAGAAAATATTTTTCATGGACTAGATGACACTACATCATTTGTTATTACATAGGTAATTTTTTTCTTATGTGAAAATCTTCATCAATATTACCAATTCCTGTCGGAAAAGAGGTATAATTTTTCAATTTTTTCTCCCCAAACTGCAACTTCAGAAAATATGTAAGAGATGTAACAATTAACCTACATGCACATTTATAATACTAGAAAATGGGCAGCTAGTTACATTCAAAGACAGGATCTGATAGGCCCAAATTGCTTAAAACATCACAGTTATTGAAGATATACCCCAGGGAATTTGAGAAACCATTTAACAGATGAAAGTACATTTTGAAAAGTCTGACCTTACAGGCAATCATAAAATGAATCAAAACAGTGCTTTTTTCCCCCTGAAATGTACAGAGCCCATCTGTGTCTAATCCAGTAATTATAGACTGTGTTCAATTACCTTTTCAAACTTGGAGCAGACTGGAGACTAGGCAGTGAACAAACATAGGGTTTTGTCTAGACCTCAATTGACCACAGTCTAAAACTTGAATTTATATCTAATTTTATTTTTTGTTTCATTTGATAGTTCTTAAAGTATTCATTTTTGCTACTTGGTGTTTTCCCTTCTTAGATTTGAGATATGCCTTTTCTCATCACGAAAGCTTTTGTATCAGCTATAGTTTATGCTATAATCAGATGTTTGTTTTCTGAATACTTACTCTTGTCTGCAAATCGATAATTTGCACTGGAGAAAAGACTGCATGGGGGAGGGCGTGGATTTTACCAATGAGTAGTATTTTTTAAGGTAGCCTTTAAAGTGTTGCTGCTGACTATAAGTCTTTTTTTGTGTGTACCAGGAAAAAATAATTTATTTGCCTCTTAAACTTAGAAAGCTGTAGTTTAATTTTCAGATTTTCAGTGGTTTGTACACCTAATAAGATGTTTTTAAAAATACTTGTAGACTGCTGAAACAAACCTTTCTCTCTTTTGTCAAGTATGTCTTAGTTTTTTTCTCTTTACACATTTTTATTGCATTTGCTAATCAGATTGGTATCTATTATAAGATATTACTGCAGTGTATGGTACTCAAAATCCATTTCAAATCATTTCTCTTGGTAAAGTCAATTTATGATCTGATGAATCTTTGAATGATAATTACCATGAATTGCCATAGCCAGTTCAAAATATTTAAATTTTATCCAGGAACCTTGGAAATTCAAGTTTTTCTTAAAGCACAAAGCAAACAAAAGATTAACACAATTTTTAGAATCACTTATGCAATAGTCAAAACCTTTTTTTCCCTGATATTTAGTATTCACAGTCATTCACATTCTAATTAGTATTAGAAACAAATATTTTGAGGTATTTATTGAAAGTAATCATTGCATATTAAACCATGAATTTTTCTAGAAACTGTACAACCATTCCTATTATGTTATATTGTTTTTAAAAGTTGTATTCATTTAGGTCTCACCATCGTTTGGAAGTTTTAAGGACTCTATTGTTGGGGAGAAGCAGTTTTATTTGATTCCATGAATATACTTTCTGAGAATTATATGGGTAAAATGAAACTTAAAGAGGATTACAAGGCCGGGCGTGGTGGCTCATGCCTGTAATCCTACCACTCTGGGAGGCCGAGGCGGGTGGATCATTTGAGCTCAGGAGTTCAAGACCAGCCTAAGCAAGAGCGAGACCCCATCTCTTACTAAAAATAGAAAGAAATTATATGGACATCTAAAAATATATATAGAAAAATTAGCCGGGCATGGTAGTGCATGCCTGTAGTCCCAGCTACTCGAGAGGCTGAGGCAGGAGGATTGCTTGAGCCCAGGAGTTTGAGGTTGCTGTGAGCTAGGCTGACGCCATGGCACTGTAGCCCGGGCAACAAAGTGAGACTCTGTCTCAAAAAAAAAAAAAAAAAAAAAGAGGATTACAAGTACTTTATGTTGAATGTTTCCATGAGACATTTGCTCAAGAATACTTGGATAATATGATTTCCTTGCCTCCTTTCTGTCCCCATATTTTGTGAAACTATTATCATAATTAGTCTCCAATGGATGCTTCTTAGGATCTTCTTCCTAACTAGGAACTTGAGAGATCCTTTGGATCCTCTCTTATTCACCCCCTTGTCTAATCCATAGAAAGTGTTCTTGATTCTTTCTCCACCCTGTTTCACAGACCAGAGCTCCTTTCTTCTGATTCCTGCTTTCATTATCTAATGTGTGGGTACCGCCTTCCATGGTTTGAATTTTTACATTGGTTGATTAATCTGTTTATGCCACTTCCACTGGACTATAATCTCCTTCAGATCAAAGGCTAGAGGGGTGTTATGTACTCCCATTGTATTCCAGGGTCAAACACAGTGCCTAGCTTGTGGCAGGCACTTGCTCCTTATTGACTTAACAGAGACAAAGTAGCTCATCCATTACAGATTCTTAGTATTGAAAGATAGGAGTGAAGGACCCTTAAAAGTTAACAGAAATCTCATCTAAATAACACATAGCTCTCTCTTTTTCTTGCCATACCCAAATAACTAAAAGAGAGAACTTTATTTTTATTTCTCACTCTAAATTTTTAAAAATAGGAGCAATGATAGAGTAAATTTTATTCATGAGGTCTGTGAATAAAGAAGCTACATTATCTATTGTATTTGACAAATTGAAGCTACATTATGTATTGTATTTGACAAATCGATTGCTTAATTTATGACAACTTTTATGCAACTGCTTTTCCTGTTCCCAGTGAGATTGAGAAACACTATTCTGATTTGCATATCAATAAGTCTTGCTGATTCATAGAGAAGCCTTGCAGAAATATTCAATCAACAAACAGTATTGAGCACTTACTACTTTAAAAGTGTTGCTTGGTGCAGTGAAACCATCACATACAGGTCCTGGCCTTGTGGATTTTGAAGTCTGGGACTGGTCATCATGTCTCCTTTTAGGCCGGACTCTCTGCTGCAGTGGAAGGTGGAGTCTCATAGTTTTCTCTCCACTGTTGACTCTTAATGCATTTGTATGGTTCTCCCACCCCAGGCCCTCAATGTCTTTATCACACCCCTGCCCTGAGGTTAAAAGAGAAATAAATCATGTCATTTATATTAATAAAAGCAATGATGGAACATCATCTCATTTATAAGAAAAAATTGAAGTTAATGGTGTTTAATTGCAGTCAACTCATAAGTTGTTATTGCATTAGCAAGGAGGCATCCCAGACCTCTGGCTTTGCTGTGAAAATGGAGTGCTGGAGTACTTTTTACTTAGCATTAAGAATCTCACTGGTCATTCCTTTTTGTCAGGTGTCTGTTTAAAATGTAGGAATGTGATTTTGACTAACTTTGGGATTTTAGAGATTTTCAGTGTGCCACATTTAAGTTATCTACGTATGGGCTTTTAAAATATTGCTGTGCCTGTATGTTGCTTACTGGGGATTGTGGCTCCTAAAACCAACCATAACACCATGGGGTCCAAGAACAGAGCAGTGGGGGCCATGACCGGTAAACCCAAGCCCCCCATGAAGCAGATTGAGATGACTGTGCAGGCTGAAATCCTCCCCACTTTCCTTTACTTCTTCAAACATTTTCCTCCGTCCTTTGATTATGATTGGCTCTGAACTGGATAGAGGAGCGCTGCCTCTGGGATAAAGCTGTAATCAGGTGCTTGAGTCTGCTTTCTACTGCTCCTGGTTGGGAAACCCCTGTGAGTTCTAGCTGGCCTAAGGCAAAGCTGAGAGTTTAATATCCAGGTCAAAGCTCACCCTCTGTCTGATCTCCAGGGTCAAAGTACAGGTGCTGCTTTAATTAACATAGAACATAATTTCTGGGATTTGCCAAAGAGAGAACCAGGGAAGGATTTCCTGTGTACTACCTCCACTTAGTCTTTGCAAAGTTTTAAAAATTCTTAAATTAGATTGCTGCTTTCTCTAAATTCTGAATTGGATATATTCATGTCCATTTGATATGTATATTATCATATTCCTAGATTTTATTCTTGAGCCCAGTTGGAGAGTTTCAAGGCAAACATTTGGTTTTCTGTTAGCCCACAAATTGGGCAATGGTTATTCAATTATGGTCTTCGGTTGACTGAGGCAGAGTCTCGTGTTAAAAGTATATTTTATTAGTAGCCCACAAAGCATACCAACTGTCCTTTGTCGTATGTGACTGTGAGCAATATATGCTAATAATATTCCCAGATTTCATCTGTGGATTGCTTAAATGTGTCATCCAGAAGTTCACATTAAATTCATTAGTGAAAAGACCTCCAACCATAGATATGTACTCTGCCCCTTTATCCAAAAATTAATAGTGGTCTCCCAATGGACTCAAATGCTTCTCAGAGTACCTAACTCACAAACAGGCCTCAAATGTAAAAAACCAAATCCGGTTCAATATTATGAAGAACGGTTAATGTCTTGGCTATTTGCTGCATGTTGTGCCTTACCTTCTTCTTGTCCCCATATTGGAAGTATTGTCATTATTAACCTTTATTGAATGCTTCCTAGAATCTTCACAGAGGTGAAAGATTAACGTTCCTAACTAGGAACTTGAGAGACCCTTTGTGTCCTCTCTCATTAGTCAGTATTAAACGGTTGTGGATACTTATTATTCTTTGTCCCCAAACCACCCTTCTATCGGCAATAGCATTTTCCTCCTTTTGGAAACTAACCCTACCTCTGACTTCGACCAGGTGGTTTCAGCAGAAGCTGCTGTGTTTCCCTAACATCATCTACCCTATAGGTCACAGACCAAGGTTAGATACCAGACTCAAACAGGCCAATCAGCATCCTTCCCTAGGATTTTTTTTTAATTGGAATTAGGAAAAAGAGTCATTCTTTGTCCAGAGGCCTGAATTTCAACAAAGAAAACTCAGGAGCTGTTGGTGGCCAGTTTTCTTCGCTAAGCTGTAATGAGAGAATTAAAGCTAAACTTGCAGAGAAAATAAGGATTAGAAATTAAGGGAGTTCTAGAGGAGTTTTATTTTTATTTTATTTCTAAACAACGGAAGCTTATTCTCTTATATTTCTGGAAGCCAGGAGTTCAAAATCAAGGTGCCGGTTGTCAGGGCCATACTCCTCTGGAGGCTTTAGGGTACAATCCTGCCTTGACTCTTCCAGCTTCTGTTGGCTATGTAACTCCAATCTCTGCCTTCATGTGACCTTCCAAGAGGAGTTTTAAATATCTGGTTTCAGTTGTTTCAAAGGCCCAGCTGTATCTTTGCCCTCCCCATGTTTTGATCATTTAAGCCAGTGGCTCTCAACCGGGAGCTGTTTTGCCTCCAGGAGATATTTGCCAATGTTTGGAGACATTTCTGGTTGTCATAGCTAGGGGACTGCTACTGGCATCTAGTGGGTAGGGGCCAGGGATGCTGCAAAATATCTTCAAACGTACAGGACAGCTTTCCCTTAGACACCCTCCCAAATAATTATCTGGCCTAAAATGTCAATAGGGCTTAAGGTGATAAACTCTGAATTTTAACCCATCCTTCATATATTACCTTGGTGTCCATTCAAATACCTCCTCCCCCTTTTTTGGAAAGCTAGCTAGAATTTGTTTCTGTTCAAGAGGACCTTAACTAACCTAGGGGTACATACATAAACTAATTGTGAGTGTTGTTTGGTAATCGGTACATATGTGAGACTTTTCAGCTTATAACTGACGTAGTATACGGATATCCCATCACTTAGATTTAGAGGGACTTTTGGTTTGCCCACCATACAGGTTCAAATAGACATTTGTAGACTGTCTTGGGTAACTAAACAACACATATTCTAAACTTTTGAAGCAAAGGCTATTCATAAATTGCTACTAGGGTTGCGTCAAAATTATGCTGCCCTTCCTAAGACTTCTTGTAAGATCTACATTCAACTTGTATATCAGGGATGAAAACACCATTTTTAGGAATAACAATGATAAAAATCAAGTGTTCAACTACATGGAACAAAACAATATTCTTATTCAAGGCTTTGATAAAATGTTGCTGGCACAGGGAGCTGCCAGGTGTGCTGTAACGTGGGCTGGACAAGCAGAGCGTTTCTTTGAAACTGCCAGAATGCCTTGCACCTTTGATTCATCTCCCAACCCACATTCAAACCGTGGCATGGATTTCTGGATGGACAAATTGATGAAAAGAATGTTAGTCAATGACTTGGCAACGAGGATCTGAGACATTTAGCAGGGGCCTGCAGGTAATCACCTAGATTAAGAACCAGAGTTAAGATTATCCATATTTTGCACAAAATCTTTTATAGTTTTCTAACTTTATTTGACTAATTTTTTAAAAACTATGACTGGGGGTGATTTCTCAGTTTCTTTCCCCTGCCTTCCCTCATTGCTCTGGTTAAACTAGAGTTAAACTAGCAGAGTATTTTGTGAGGCCGAGTTTCTCTTTCTCTCTTTCCTTGGCATCCAGTTGACACATTGAAGACGCTCATTAAAATGTTTGTTCACAAAATGATGAGTGGTGATTTCCTCCAGCCCCATAACTCTATTAATAATATCCGTAGTCCAGTAACTGCCACATTTATATTTCCAGCTCAGACTTCTCTTTCAAACTCTACACTTAGAGACACCTGCAGATGTCTACCTACCTAACGTTTCTGCTTGGATGTCTGCTAGACACTCAGTCTACTTGCTGTTCGTCACAGGTGCTCGGTGCACACCTGCCTTAGGGACTTTGTACTCACTGTTCCCTCTTCTTGGAATGCTTTTCCCCAGATATCTGCCTGGCTAATTCTTACATCCCTTCCTTCAAACATTTTCTTACATGTCATCTTCTCAGTGAGGCTATCCTGACCACCCTATTGAAAATTAGAATTCACCTCTTTTTCCACACTCTACCTAGATTTCCCTTACCTTGCTCTACTTTTGCCTTTTTCCCCATAGCACTTACCACCATGTAGCATACTTTATTAACACACATATTATTGTTTATTACTATATGTTATTTTTAACATATTTCATGTATTTTCTGTTTATTATTTATCTAGAATCTGGTGAGATTGTAAGCAGAGTCATGATCATTCAGATTGGGGTCTTCTGACTGCAAGTTCAATTCAGTTTTTGTTACACACCATCTCCTTCTTGTTGACTTGAGAATAATTCTGACATTTTGGGATCTACCACCCCGATCTCCTTATGCTCTGGGCTGTCTTTGCATCAGAGTAACAAGCTATATATGTGAGTGTGTGTGTGTGTGTGTGTGTGTGTATGTGTATAAATAATTAAAGTGACATTTCTTTCTGTTTCTGACTGCAACACAAAAACTCCAAAATTTTCACCAAATTTTTGGGATGATCTCAAGTAAAATATAGGCTCTGTAGCATAAGTGGGAGGCAAGAAGATTCAGTCCAAAGAGGTAGGCTGTTATATTCCAGAGAACCAGAAGTGGGGAATATGGTGAGGCCCATATGACATACTGAAGACACAACAAACAGGCAAAAACCAAAAACAAAATAACAGTTGTTTTAAGATATGAGCCCCAAGTTGAAAGTCCTAAAAGCAGGTGCTTTTCACACGGGCACTTGTGTCTTATGCACCAGAGGGAGTGTCAGCATGATCCATTATTTAATGATTAAAAATTCTCCTGAGCGGTAATGGAAGGCCAGCTAGTATTTAAATAAAAACATCCTACATTTGGACTCAAAATACCTTTTACTTTTGTGTTAGGATGGCCAAGTCTTTTGTTCTGAGGTCAGGTCTTTGGCACAGTGGCTGGTAAGCACATGCTACCTATGGAATGCTGACTTTCTAGGCTGGAACATAAAGTGCTAGAAGACTCATTGTGCATCTTTTTAGTTAGCTTTTTAAAAAAATATTAATGTTATTTATAAATTAACATACAACAAAAGCAACCTTTTTTTTCAGGTACAGTTCTATGAGTTGAACATTTCGTGTACAGTAGTCTCCCCTTATCTGTGGTTTTGCTTTCCATGGTTTCAGTTACCTGTTGTTCAACTGTAGTTTGAATTTTATCATTCACATCACCACAAGAAGAAGGGTGAGTACAGTGTGATAAGATATTTTGAGAGAGAGAGAGATCACATTCATGTAACTTTTATTATAGTATATTGTTATGAGTTCTATTGTATTATTGTTGTTAATCTCTTACTGTGCCTAATTTATAAATTATACTTTATCATAGGTATGTATATGTATAGGAATCAACATAGTATATATAGGATTCAGTACTCTCTGTGGTTTCAGGCATCCACTGGGAGTCTTGGAATATATTCCCTGCTCTTAAGGGGAGAGACTACTTTGTGTGTGTGTGTATGTGTGTGTGTGTGTAACCATTCCACAATTAGGGTACAGAACAGTTCCATCGCCCACAACAAACTCCCTTGTGCTGTCCTTTTGTAGCTGTACCCTTCCCCTGACCTCACAAACTGTTTTCCATTGCTATAATTTTGTTTTAAGAATGTCATATAAATGGAATTATATAGTATGTAACCCTTTGGAACTGACGTCTTTTAGTCAGAATAATGCCTTTGAGATTCATTCATGATGTGTGTGTATCAGTAATTCCTGCCTTCTTTATTAGTAAGTGGTATTCCATTATATGAAGGTACTATGGTTATTAGTCACTGGTTGAAGGACATTTGGGTTGTGTCCAGTTTTTGGCTCTATTCATAAATAGAGCTGCTACAAATTTGTGTGTACAGGTTTTTGTGGAAGCATAAAATTTCATTTCTCTAATTAAAGTGACATTTCTTTCTGTTTCTGACTGCAACACAAAAACTCCAAAATTTTCACCAAATTTTTGGGATGATCTCAAGTAAAATATAGGCTCTGTAGCATAAGTGGGAGGCAAGAAGATTCAGTCCAAAGAGGTAGGCTGTTATATTCCAGAGAATATACCAGGGATATACTAGGGAAGATACCCAGGAGTAAGATTGTTAGGTTTTATGGTAAGGGTATGTTTAATGTTACAAGCAACTGCCTATATGTAAATGTTAATACCAGTATTACTCATAATGATTAAATAGTGAAAATAATCTGTGTCCATCAACTGATAAATGGATAAATAAAATGTATATCCCTACAATGAATATTATCTGACAGTAAAAAGAAATGAAGTACTAATACTTGTTATAATGTGGATAAACCTCGAAAACATGCTAAGTCAAAAAAGCCAGTCACATAGCACCACATATTGTATGATTCCATTTACAGACGGTCTCCAGCTTACACAGGTTCAAGGCACAACTTTGTAACTTTACAGTGCTGCGAAAATGATCTGCATTCACTAGAAACTGTACTTCAAATTTTGAATTTGATCTTTTCCCAGGTTAGTGTTACACAGTACAATGCTCCTGGTGCTGGGCATCAGCTCCCAGGCAGCCATATGATCACCGGGTAAACAACCTATACTCCATGATATACTGTGTTGCAAGCATTTTTTGGATATGATTTTGCCCAACTGTGGGCCAATATAAGTGTTCTGAGTACATTTAAGGTAGGCTAGGCTTAGTCTGCTGTATTAAATGCAGTTAGTGCATATTCAACTTATCATATTTTCAATTAACAATGGGTTTATTGGGACATAACCCCATTGTAAGTCAAGGAGCAGCTGTGCGTGAAATGTCCAGAATATGCAAATCCATAGAGTCACAAAGTAGATTGGTTGCCTAGTTCTGGGATGGTTGGAGGAAATGGGGACTGACTGCTAATAGGTATGGGGTTTTGGGGGTGATGAAAATGTTCTAAAATTGACTGGAATGATGATTACATAACTTGCAAATATACTAAAAAAAACCATGGAATTATACACTTTAGATGGTGAACTGTGTGCTTTGTGAATTAGATCTCAATAGGCTGTTGTTTAAAAATAAAAATTGCTAACTTGTTTTCCAAAGTGTACCATTTTGTATTCCCAACAGCAATGTTGGAGTTCTAGTTGCTCCACATCCTCACCAGTACTTTGTATTGTGAGTAATTTTTATTTTAGCTATTTTAATAGGTGATAAGTTAGTGTCATTGTTAACTAGCATTTCTCTAATAGCTGATGGTGTTGAACATCTGTGATATGCCTATTTGCCTTCTTTAGTGAAGTGTTTGTTCAAGTCTTTTGCCCATTTTTAATTGAGTTGTTCTTAGTTTTGAGTTGAGACTTCTTTATATATTCTGTATACAAGTCCTTTGTCACATGTGATTTGCAGATATTTCTTCTTAGTCTCCTATTTAGACTATCTTTTCATGCTCTTGAATTAAATACCTCTTGATGAGTTACAAGTTGTTTTCAGAGATTTATTATCTATTTACTCCTATATCCTAAGTGTCTAACAGTATCTGACACATAACAGATATTTATTTAGTCAATATTTAATGGATAGATGGATGAATTAATTAATTCTTCTTGCTGACTAGTAACATATTTTTTTTCTGAAAGATAACAAATATCAAAAGTAAACCTGATTTTGTCACTTCCCTGATTAAAACATTTCCTTCCAGTTATCTCTTTAGGAAAAATAAATAAATCTCTAATATCTAATAGATTATAAAACATGGTATGATATAGCAGATTCCTTGAACATTTTATGTTTTCCTCCTACTCCATAACCTTTATATATGCTATTCCCTCTGAAACACTTTTCCCTGTCCTCTTTGCTGGGCCAACTTATTTATTTATTTATTTATTTATTTATTTATTAGCTCAAACATCACTTCATTCGTGTCTTCTGTATCCTGGGATGTAAGAGTGAACAGGACAGAAGCAGTCCTTACCCTCTTGAGGTTAGCTTAGTGGCAAAAACTCTCCGGCCCCTCCCCCAGACTAGGTTGGACGCCTCTATTTGTGCTCTCATAGTATCCCTGTTTTTGCTTCATAAGACTTTATATGTAAATGCATGTTTAGTGTTTTTCTCCTTATCAAGACTGTAAACACATGACCTTTAAACATTTTTGTTCATGTATCCCCTAAAAGAATTTTGAAAAAACCAGTTAACTTCTCCCATATGTATTTCAAGCTGACATCTATTAATATAAATTTTAATCATAAGTTTAAATAGTTGCAAAGGATATAATCTCCAATGTACTACAAAACTTGACATTTTAAAGTGAAACTTAATTATTCTTTTATTTTTTTTTTTTTTTTTTTTTTTTTTTTTTTTTGAGACAGAGTCTCGCTTTGTTGCCCGGGCTAGAGTGAGTGCCGTGGCGTCAGTCTAGCTCACAGCAACCTCAAACTCCTGGGCTTAAGCGATCCTACTGCCTCAGCCTCCCGAGTAGCTGGGACTACAGGCATGTGCCACCATGCCCGGCTAATTTTTTGTATATATATATTTTAGTTGTCCATATAATTTCTTTCTATTTTTAGTAGAGACGGGGTCTCGCTCTTGCTCAGGCTGGTCTCGAACTCCTGACCTCGAGCGATCCACCCGCCTCGGCCTCCCAGAGTGCTAGGATTACAGGCGTGAGCCACCGCGCCCGGCCTTAATTATTCTTTTAAATGTATCCCATGGAATCTGAATACCATGTTTTATGTCCATCATCGTTTGTTGAAAAAAATCCTTGAAAAAACTTTATAGTCGTGAATTTTACAACCTTTCTTTTTCTCCTTGAACTCATATTTCCATTTCACTTTCCCAGCATAACCATCCTGTCTCTGTTTATGCTTGGAAATCTTTTATTGGTCATTCTAACGTACTTCTGTACAACAAAAATAGGTATGCAAGTTGAAATTTAATTTTTAAAAAATTTCCAGTGGTGACCATAAGATTCTAAGTGCTGTGTGTTGAGTTGTTCTGTGTCAGATTACCTTTGCAATTATTATTTGTGTACATGGATTAAAACAAAAAATACATTATTTTATCAGAAAACCCACTCAAAACAATAGAGAGGTTCATTTTTTTCCTATACAGGTTGTGTGCAAGTTGATGACTATTACCTTCTTCTAGAATGTGACATGGTTCGATACCAATTACATTCTTAGTTTTCATTTTCTATGGACGTAAGAGCTAAGAAAACTTGTTTACATAAATAAGTAGATAAGATAGGAAGTTTTGTTATACCACGGCCATTCCACTTAGTTCATAGAAATTCCTCCGAGTTACATGACAAAACTGTCATCAACATTTTATTTTAGTCATCTGTCAGATGACAACTCAGATCCTCTGTTAATTTTGTTGAATGGAAAAAATTGAGAGAGCCCCTGACTTGTGAAAGGATTTGTTGTCCAGTCGTTAGAATCACTCACTTTCTCAGCTTACTCAGGATTTCCAAGAGTCAGACATTGCAGCATAGGAATAGTCAGGTTTGGTGAGAGCTGTTTTTCTTCTCTGAAGTAGGGAAGGGAATTGAGTGGGGCGTGAAGAAAAGGGAACCAGGGAGGTGGGTCATGGCAGATTCTCATGCGTATCTGCTTTGGGAAGAGGATAGATGGAAGTTGAGGATCTAGACATCCATTCCCTTAGCATTTCGTGTGCCAGGAACACCTGAGCTTCCTCTTCCGGGGGCGGGAGGGGGTTCCCGTCCCTCCACTGTCCACTGTGTTGGCTGCTGCCGAAATCTACAACAGGGCAGAGAGCTGTGGGTTTGTTTTTTCAACCACAGTTTTCTCAGCTCAAGGCAACTAGTAAGAACACAATAAAGTTTTTTTCTTTATTGATATTGAATACAGGGAAAAATTTGTGTAAAATTTGACTCCAAATCTATGAACCTTTTCAGTTTCCTTTGAAAAGATATAAAAGGGAAAATGTTATTATTCTTGAATAGTCTTTTATGCTATGAAGTTAATTTTCAAGAACAAAAATATTCTTTTACAAGTAAAGTTTTTATTGACTCAGCAGCTTCTTGCTAACTTAATAATAATGGCCATTTTCCCTAAATTCTTTTTCTGTTTTCCCATTTACATTGTTTTAAGTAACTTTTATATTTTTCAAGTAATAAGGTTCTGCTCAAATTCTCAGCTAAAACAGTGCTAAGGGTATTTTTAGCACTTTTCATGCTAATCTTATTTTCACAAGATTAAAAAAAATAGTGTTGTCATGTGTTTTCTTTTTGCCTACAGTGCTTTTGAGGTATCTGGCAGATACTTTTAGGTATATATTACACCTAATAGAGGTCTTCGTGTGTGCACCAATAAGTAGGTTATATTGCTGGTAAGAAATATTGACTACAAATTGGCAGCTTCATCTTTCTGTTAATGTGCAGATTCTTAATGCTTAGGACTATCCTGGAGGTTTCTTTCTGCTGAAAATCGAATACAGACTTTAGATCGCCTTTTAAAGTGCTTCACTTCTCCAGGAAACCTTATCTTTAATATAGCATCTGGTTTTCTGTGAAGTCATAATTTTGAATCAGAATTTCCAGCTGTTTCATCTAGTTTTATGGAGCCTGAATTGAGAATCAAAAACTAGGCTATTTATTTAAACACCAGAAGTGAAATGTTATCTTTCTTTTTATAAAGCAGTATGGCAATTGTGTTTTAGTATTTCTAGTTTGCAGAGTTACTGTTCATGATCTGCTCCTGGAGAAACAAGATTGAATAACAGCTGAACAGCTGTAAGTAAATAGGTTCAGTTTTATTCTTCTCTTAGTGTCCTGTGAACCTAAACACTTGGTGTCTTCGCAGTGGAAGATAAGAGTCAGAAAATGCTAGAACTCGAACGGCCAGAGAGGTCCTTTATTCTGGCTCCCCTGATTCTCCAGATGAGGAAACGGAGGTCTTGTTTTGCCCTGTAGAGAGAAAGAGATCACTAACTTGAGGTGAAAGGATTGGGTTTAATTGTGTTAGGATAATCATGTTGTTTATTGTTTTAAAATGCAGTCATTCTAAACAGGCAGAGGGGGAGGTAGGATTGGCAGCTCTGTTGGTGAGTGTGGTTGCCAGCCTGGGAGGCTGGGAGCTGTGCTGTGAGGCACACAGGAAGCCATGTGGCAACATGTGTCAAGATTTTAAAATGTTTCCAACTTTTTACTTTGTAATTCCTCTTTTAAGACTTTATCTTTCCAGCTGTGTTTGACTATGTGAGGCCAAATAATAATAAAGACTTTATCTTGAGAAATCACAAAATCAGACAAAGATTTGATGTACAAAAGTACTCTGTTATGGTTTAGCAAAAAGATGTTCATTACAGCATAATTTGTTCTTGTGAAAGACCATAAGAAACAATCTAGCTGTCTAACAATAGAGAAATAGTTAAATTATGGTAAGTTTAAACAATGAGTTGTTACATAGCCATTAAAGGCAGTATTTTAGAAGAGTTTTTAATTACGCGAGGAAGTACTTATCATGGTGTTAAGTAAAATAAGTGGAATATAGAAAGCACATATAATATGGTTTCACTTATATGAAGGATATACAGTTGGCCCTCGGTATCTGTCAGGGATTGGCTCAGGACTCCTTGTGGATACCAAAGTCCACAGATACTCAAGTCCCTGATGTAAAATGGTGTAGAATTTGCACATAACCTACACATCCTCCCATAAATCATCTCTAAATCACTTATAATACCTAATACAATATAAATACTATGTAAATTGTCATACTATATTGTTTAGGGAATAATGTCAAGAAAAATGTCTGTACATGTTCAGTACAGATGCAACCATCCATATTTTTTTTTTTATAGTTTTCCATCTTAGGTTGGTGTATCCACAGGTACAGATGCGGAACCCATGGATGTGGAGGGCTGACTATATATGCATAAAATGGAAAGTAATACATCACAGTGATAAAAAGTTTATTTCGAGATGTTGTGAGCTGATTTTATTTCCTTTACATTTTGCATATTTCATAAACTTTCCACTAGAAGCAAAAAATAAGGTTATAAAAAAGAAATTTTAAATGGAATTAAAGAGGTAAATTTTTTCATAATACAAAATGATAGAAAATGCATTTTAAAATCCCATTGATAACGGGATCATAGATACATATTCTCTGATGCCTACGCTCACATAGTGAAACACAGCTGCCCCACCCCTACCCCCATGGTGATGATCCCCGTGTGGGGGACAGTGACCCACCTGGATGCTGAGCAGTGGGGTAGAATCCACCAGTAGCTGTTTTAATCAGCAGTCATTTTTTTTGGAAAAAAAAAATTTGAAAAGCCATTTTCCCCTTTTGAATGAACTTTTCCCTATTCTTTAATTTAGCAAACATTTTAGGGTACGTACTGGTTAGTTCCTCTGACTTGAAGGTAATATTCTGCCCATGATTGTTGAAATTTTCATAAATGCTTGCCCCAGAGTATTCTATTATATCGGTAACTTGACACAGTTCTTGTTCTCACTGTTTCTGGCTTAATAATTAAGTTGGGTTAGCTTTAAATAATGAATATCTCTTTGGAAGCCAGCAAGTGAATACTGATCAACCTGAAAATACTTTAATCAGTGTTGGGCTTGGTGGGATGCGTATTGCTGTTTCTGTGCAGTACAGCATGGTCAAGCAGCTGTGCCAGTTAAATGCTGTTTTTCGAAAAGGTAAGCTTTTCCAGAGCACAGGATGGTTTTCTTTGCTTTCAGAATTCTTTGAAAAATCTATGAGGTTTTTGAAATCCTCAATTCTACTTTATAATTTCAAATTAATAACTTCTTACTACTGTAATTTCATATGTTTTATACTACCCCTAAGGAAAAAAATGTATTTACTTACTTCAAATTTCTTATTGATTTCAGTTGGTCTCGTTCCACATTACAATTATGGCTTTCCATTCCACAAGGTATGACTTAGAGTTGTGTTTCAAATTTGAAATGGGTTGTGCATTAATAAAGCTACTGTTTTTAATTTGAAAGAAAAGATCCTTTAAGGGAAGTTTGTTAGGCACTGGGATAAATTTTTGAGATGTTTGTCTTATGTAAATTCATGCAGCCTCAAATTATTATTCCCCTGCTAAGAAGTGGCACTTTCAGCTTCTTCACTTGGCTTTTTGGCTTAGTTGTATATTTTGTTTCATATGCTATAACCAAGGAGTTGCAGAGCTTAGGTTATGCTGTCTAGGTGAATTTTCTGTCTTCTTGAAAAAATAATCCTAGACTCTATGAAATAGGTGATGCCTTAGAGGCCTTCAGAGAAGAAAATTCTGTAGTCTTCCCAGTGTTTAGCCTCTTTCACTGTCCACATTTCTCTCTGTCTCTCAGCCTCTGTCTCTGTCTCTGTCTCTGTCTCATGTCTAATAGGAAACTCAGATCTTTTTCTTAAAACTTAAACTGCTTTGCTATTTCCCTAATATTTTGGGCTATTAATTTATGCTTATATGGATATAATCCAACTTTTTACTATACTCCTTAAATATCCTGACTTGCCTGTATTAATAGCTGATGGTTTTGCTCTGACAATGATCTTGTATACTTGTAAATTGGTATCATGGAACTGTTTTCTTTGAAGAGATTATGAAGTGTTTGATTTTGGATTGGACCAATCATATAGATAGTACAATCACATGTACTTTTATATACCTATTCAACAAATATTTGTGGAATACCGACTGTGTGCCAGTCATTGTGCTAAGGATTAAAGAAAAAAACACAGATTAAGTGTTTTAAGGTATAGCAAGTCTAATAGGGAGACCTTTCTGATATATTGGCAGTAATATTATTTGGGGTTCATTATCATCATTGGTCTCATTATCTGGTACTATTTTACAAAGAAGTAGAAAAGTCACTGCAAATCTATTTGCTTCTTTTTGCTGGGAGTGCTTCCCTCCAGAGAAAAATTGTTCTAAAAACAAAAACTTCCAACTTTAGGGCAGACATACATAAATAAACTGTAAATTTCTGGTGAACAACAGTATGCACTGAGGTTCTGTGGAATAATTCCCCTTTTCTAGAAAAGAGTGATTAAGTTTGAGTTTCCTGATTAATATTGTTATTAAAGTCTTATGTGGTATTTTTTAGTAAGTAGGAAAACACAGCATTTACCCACTTATGGTCATTAGTAATCATACCTCTCTTTGACAGATACCATATACCTTTAGATGTTAGCACCTGTGAATACACTACCGCTGGCCAGAAGCATATTATTTTCTTACATTCTTGTGTCTTAGAAGATAAAGTTGATGTTAGTTTACCTCTGCAGGAACAGGACAAATTTGTTTTAGTTATAGTTGATATATCTTAGGAAGAACTGACAAGGTGATTCTGAGGACCAGTGAACACATGTTTTAATTGGCAGATCTTATAATTTGTATTCAAGACAGTGATAGCATGATAAGCAATGTAGACAGTAGTTAGGAGCAAAGATTGTGGAGCCAGATTAACTGAGTTTTAATCCAGTTCTGCTACTTACTAGCTAAGTGACATTGGGTATAGTACTTAACTTTTTTGAGCCTTGGCTTCGTCATGTGTAAAATAGGGGTAATGGGTGTAAAATAACAATGTGTAAAATCATAACAACCATATAAGGTCATTAATGAGAATGAAATGAGTTAATATTGGTAGGATAGTATAAGGCCGTGCCTAGTGCATAGTGTTAAATGAATGCTATTGAATGAGCAAATAAGTGTTTATCCATTGATGTTTTTGGTTTTAATCACAGAATAATGAAGTAACATGTTATAGTTCTCAGACCTGGTCAGTCAGTGCTTATTGAGTTGAATGATGACATTTTTTCTTCTCATCTCTCTCCACTGATGGTGCATTATAAACATTTTAGAAAACGGAAGTTTGTGCTCCTCATCGGCATATTGTCTGATAATCTTGGGAATTCAGCTTGAGCGTCTGAGAGTAAATCGGAGGTCAAGTCATCCTGAAGCCCTACCTAGGAGCCTTCTTGTGCAGAAACTGGGGTCTGGGGAGGTCATCTTGTCTTCACAGTTGCTCTGGCTCTGGAGCCTGAGGGGGAGTCCGGGCGATGTCCCCTCAAATCAGTGTCAGGGATTACCTGCTTGTACAGCCGATCTAGGGCCTAGATTCTGAGCCATCATCTTCAGAAATTGCTCTAGCTGAAATGCTGGTTTTGTGGAGTTCATTTCTGTGAAAAACACGCAGAAGCCGATCCTTACATTGTCTAAGCACTCTGGTTAAGTCCTCTTTAGATACAGGCTAGTTTATCGTGACATTATAAAAGGACCTTCTTTCTGCCTTCTGGAAAAGGCATGTAAGTCAATGCTTCCCACACATTTCCTCTAGCTATTTCAGGCATCTGTTCTTTTTTGCATCCTAAGTACTTAAGGCTCACAAGATTTTAGTCTCCTGCACGGCACCATGGCGTAACGTGACTGGTGGTAGTTTTTTTTTTTCTTCACAAACTCATGGTGCAACAGTTATTTAGCACGGAAAGGATTAAAGAGAAAATGTCAGTCTTTCTACCACAGTTGGATAGGGCAGCATCCTGAGTGAGGCTTGAGAATGACATGCAGAAGCTGCTGATTTAAAAAGAGCACAAATACCCCAGGCCTCAGCTTTTCCTCCCTAGTACTAAGGGTTGTGTAAGCATGGTGGGTGGCGTGGGAGGATGGATATTGGATCAGAAAGGGGCGCCAAGTGAGGAATCCAAGGGTGAGGCTGATGGGATACCAGAGGGGGTAGATGTAGGAGCCCTTGAAGGTGTAGACTCCGTAGGACCTGATGGTGGACTGGCTGTGGTGGTTCAGCAGGAGGCAGTGAGCAACTGTGAGGTGTGAGCCCGAGAAGACAGTGATGTTCTCATAACCAAGACACAGGAACTTTAGCCACGGGATCTTGCTGGGCCGTGTTTAGAGACGGGGTTATCAGGATGTAAGAAGAGGCTGTAGTGATTTTTGGAGGCTGATTCATTTTGCTGCTGAGGCCTCTCCTCTTTCTCTCACCTCAGCACTGGGGTTGCTACTTAGGAAATCAGTCAGTGTTCATCTCACGTAAGTGGTGGCCTTGGGGCAAGTCCCTCTGACTCTGTTTGTTCATTTTTAAGTGGAAAATCCTTGGCTTGGTCAGGTGGATCTGTTAAAAAAAATTAAAATGAAAAATATTAATGGAAAAATCTTATTATTTGCTTTAACTTTCTCTTAGGAATGTAAAGAATAAATGAAGAAAGAGAAATCTTGTTTTCGAAAGTGTATATGGCAAAGAGCTCTTGATGAAGATACATTATTTAAGGAAATGTAATTCAACTATAGGATAAAAAAAACTGCATTATCTGATAATCATAGATGTTCTCATTTACTTTCCCAATATTTCAGACATGAATAATTTTTAGAACCCTTAGTGTGACTATGGACAGATAGTACCATTGCTCTGCCATTCTATTTTGAACCCTCACATGCATTTTAACTTATTCCATTTCTTTTCACTAGGATACTGTAAGAACCTCCTTTAAAAAAAAAAAAAAAACAACTTAACTTTTAGGCCACCACGCCCGGCCTAAAAATGAATTTTATTATGTCATTTTCCTGTTTAAAAATGTGGTGTGGGGGCCGGCTGTGGTGGCTCACGCCTGTAATCCTAGCACCATGGGAGGCTGAGGCGAGAGGATCACTTGAGGCCAGGAGTTTGAGACCAGCCTGAGCAAGAGCAAGACACTACCTCTATTAAAAATAGAAAAATTAACCGGGCCTGGTGGTACCACCTGTCCCAGCTACTGGGAGGCTGAAGCAGGAGGATCGCTTGAGCCTAGGGGCTTGAGGTTACAGTGAGCTATGATGACACCAGAGCACTCTAGCCAGGGTGACAGAGCAAAACTCTGTCTCAAAAAAAAAAAAAAAAAAAAAAATAGAAAAAATTGGTCTGGGGATGAGGGGAGCTGGAGATGAACTAACATAAGATTATCCTTTTTATCTTTTCTTTTTTTTTGCATTTAACTGTACAATTTAAATATAAAAGAAAGAAAGAAAGAAGAAAAGCTGCTATCTTGTGTCACCATTTGTAAGAGAACATTTTAACACCATTGGCTTACAGAAATTGCTTCACTGGGCATGTGAGGCCTTTCAACATTGGCATAGTACTTACTGAGTATACCGTCACTTTTCTAGGCCCTTTCACTCTCACATACATGATGAGATATGTACTATTATCCCTCCCATTTTACAAATGGCAAAGATACCAAATAGCTCATGAATATCAGCCTGTATTAGATCCAGGCAGTCTGAGTCCAAAGTCCATGCTCAGCCACTTTCCTCTGCCACCTACATCAGTGGTTGTCAACCCTGGTTGTATATTAGAACAGTGGTCCCCAAACTCCGGTCCTGAGCTTTGCCTCTGCCCTGCATCCCCGCCATGGAAAAATTGTCTTCCATGAAACCATTGCCTGGTGCCAAAAAGCTTGGGGACCACTGTTTTAGAATCATCTGGGGAGCTTTTAGAGATGGGCGGGGGAGATAAAATAAATTTTACAGGGCCCTACATGAGATTAATCAAATGTTACCACTTCTCCTGCTTTCCTTGATTTCATGGCACATGTGGGGCTCCTGATGACCTTTGGCAATTAAAGACACACAGCTCTCTGGTGTAGCTCTGTAAGATGGGCGCCCCGAGACGGGAAGACTCTTCCTCCCTGTGCGCACCCTGCACTGTGCGCGGTGCAGTGTTTTACCCATGGTGTGGCGCTTGATTCAATAGATTGTTGTTATTTTGCATCAGGGACAAGCCCATGATGTGTGGGAAGAACATGGGTGGTCAACTGGACAGATCTAGGTTTGAATACTAATGCTAGCATGTCTGTGCCTCAGTTTTCTTACCTATAAAATGGGAGAAGTGATAATACTAGGGGACTGTTGTAAAGATTAAATGAGATTTGAAATATGGCATATGCTCTGTAATATAGTAGGTAATCAGAAATAAATGCTAAATCCTTTCCCTTGTAAATGAAGTACAGTATTCATAAGACTTGGAAATGAAAAATCACTTGAAAATACAACATTCAGTTTTCAGTAAAATGCAAGAAGCAGTGGAATTCTTGAGCTGGCCTGGACCCTAGGGATTAGGGAATGCAATCCCTTTGTTTTATAAGCAAGAATTGAAGCATAGAGAATGACTTGCCCAAGGGCATACTATGAGCCCAGATGTAGTCTTTATACAGAAACCCATTCTATACCATGTACAAATAGATGGTTAATAAATACCACTTACCACTGTGATTATTATTAGATTTTACTTCATAGCATTTGCATTCTCTGTCACCTCAGTGCACTCATGGATATGTTATTTAACCCTCAAAACAACTTTGCAGGCCACGATTACCTGACCCCCGTGTAAAGCTTTTGAGATAAAATCCTAAAGGATACCAGCATGGGATATGGGGTTAGGGAGTTTCAGGAAAAGAATATATATTTACCTCCTTGATTTTTCTTGCACAAGAGGGAAAAGAGTTAAAAACACTCAAACCATGTGTGGTTGAAAGCCCACAAACCTCTTTCCAGTTCTTTTGTTTCCTGTGAAAATGAGGCTTCTGTATCTTTCACAAGTTCTTGTATGTGTAAGGTCAGAAGCAGAGGGGAATGAAGATATTCCAACTATCCTTCTAATAGAACATTAACATTTTGTTTTTACTATCATATTGTAAAATTGTCCAAATGGCATTATGTTTTGAGATTATTTTTAAACCATTATTAACATTATTTTCTATTAATGCATTGGCATAGATTTTTAGATTTTGAGCATTATTGTTATAATTTGAATTAAAAGGGAAAATTTATTGACACATATTATGTATTATTTAATTTGAGGGCGAATTACTATGAAAGTGTGCAGCCTACAATGAAGACAAGATGCATCATTTGAATCAAAATTCTTGATTCCTGTCTCCCAACCCAACAAAAAAATGTTTGATTTTTTTTTTTTTTTTTTACCATAGAGGAATAGTTTTTAGGACTACCGAGTGAACATGCTGTGCTGTCAGTTAAATACAGTGGGAACTACCTTTTTTGTTTGTTTGTTTGTTTTGAGACAGAGTCTCTCTCTGTTGCCCCAGCTAGAGTGCAGTGGCATCATTATAGCTCACTGCAAGCCCCACCTCCTGGGCTCAAGTGATCCTCCTGCCTCAGTCTCCCAAGTAGCTGGGACTACAAGGAGTGTGCCACCATGCCTGGCTAATTTTTCTATTTTTAGTAGAGATGGGTTCTTGCTCTTGCTCTGGCTGATCTTGAACTCCTGAACCGGAGTGATCCTCCCGCCTTGGCCTCCCAGAGTGCTGGGATGACAGGCGTGAGTCACAGAACTACCTATTCTCACCCTTTACAGTTGCTCATCACTTCCTGTCCGGAATCCTGCAACTCATTTCATATACCAAGATGTCCTCATTCTCTTAGGCTTAGTGCATCTTTACTTTGCAGGACCGTGAAGCTAGCCATGGACAGTGCGGGGACGAAATGCCTGTGCTTTTCCCAAAAAGTGACATTGCTCAGAGAAGATGAAATGAACGCTTAACATTTTTAAAATTGCCCACTCTTGTGTGGAGAAACGCCTATTTTAGGTCTCTCCAAAGACTTTGATTGTCTGAAAGCAGAAATATTTGTAGTTTGGCCTTTACTTGGTGTTTACAATATGCTGTCTGAGCACTTTACAGATACTTAATATTTATTTTATGACACGATCAGCAATTTCTTTGTTCCTAAATATGAGAGTTTTTAAAAAATCAGGGAATCAGAATGTGGCTAACTTTTTAAATTATTTATTATGAAGAGAAAAGCCTGAAGCTACAAATTTTAAATCTCATGAAAGTTAATCAGATTTGGTAGTACACAGATTTCCTCAGATTCTGAATTTCCTAAGCCTTGAAAACTTCGACATTTTACAAATGTTTGAGGAGTTTGTCTTTACCATCCCTCAAATGCGCACATTCTTTCAGAGCACGGGGGAGGAGAGCGGCTAGGCAGAGCACGGTAGATTCTCCCAGACGTCCCCCTGGTTTCTAAGTCTGAAATACACTTCGTAGTCTTCTGGTGATAAGCACAGCTGAGAACATGTCTCCATTTTAGTGCATGTGAAATAGAAGGTGATAGTCATCATAAAATGAGATTGGATTTATGATGTGTTGATGGATCTTCATATTAAGACACAGTGAATGGTATTTTCGGTTTCCTAGTAAAAACAAAGTGAGTTCCACTGTGAGTGATTCTCCTAATTGTTATTGTTAAATTCTCTTCTTTGCCCTTTTTTTCTTGCTCAAGCTTAGATAATCTTCAAATACTGTTTGGATGCTGTGTGTTTCACTTTCTTTTCTTACGAAAAGTTTTCAGTGGATGTAGTCCCGGAGCAAATCTTTTCCAACAAAGTATTTAACTTTCTATGCATACAAATTCAAGAGTCAAATGTGTTTGATTAATTTATCACAACGAGTGCACCTTGAATTAAAACAATTCTACTCTGTGGAAAATTCTTTCTGTTCAAAAAAAGGTCCTTATTTCTGAAAACAGAGCTCTGATTTTAATTAAATAAAGAGCATTTTATGCAACTTTTCCCCAAAGCTTAAGATTAATTTCTATGGTTACTAGGGATATAAATTTCTAGATTGCTTTAAAACAAAGATTTTTGTTCAGAAGAAAGTTGACAGCTCCTTTTAAGAGAAGCTATTACTTAATTTTACTTTCCTAAGTTTAAACACATAAAAATATTTGTAATGATACCCCAAAGGCATCATAAAAATGTAAAATAATTGTACTCTAAAATATCTAAAATTACAGGAAATAGACCTCATTTTAGAAAATGAACTAGGATTCATGGCTGGGGAGCTGGGGTGTGACATACTTCAAAACCAGAATCTCTTGTCAGGAGACTTTTTCTTTAATGGTAAAAAAATTCTTTTCTGTTGTCAGTCATACAAACTCTATGTTCATTCTATTAGGAAATATTTCTTCTTAGTTTCATTACCTTTAACTCATATGGGTGCCCTAGATCCCCTTTGAGGACACAGTTCAGTCTCTAGAATTAGACAGCATCACTGGGCTTGTGGATTAACTATATTACAGATACTCTCCGGGCTGTTTTTAATGACTATTTTAAAAAATACATAGCCCAGTTTTCTAAGTAGCTTTGAACAAGGGCAGCATAAATAGTTTCCAGTGTTTTACTTACCCAAAGTATACTTCCTCTTTCAGTAGATAATGTTAACTGGTAAATTGTTACCAGGTTAAAGGTTTGTCATATTTTCATAAATGTAGTGTAAAATCTACAGTAGAGACACTTCAAGAAAAAAAATCCTCAACTTTTGTAGTAAATGAAATTAATACTTATCCTCTTTCTCACATTAGTATTATGGTACCATTTCTTTCACTGTTTGCATTTACTAAATTCCTAATTGGGCTTAATGTAGTAAAACATCCTCATTTTATTAGGAAAGGTGAAATTAGATTTATAAAATATTCAGACTGAAGTTTTGAAAGAATGGCATTTCATATGTAATATGAATGCTGTTGAGACTAGATGTGTTTGTAGTTTAAAACATGCCTGATCCTAGGAATGCTTTGCATTAAATGAGTTTATATTTTGAGAACAAAACAGGGGAAAAGAAGAAATCTACTTTTCCTCCTCTTTTTTTAAGAGACAAAAATTAAGTTGAATGCAGATATTCAAAGTGCTATAAGCTGAATGTTTGAACAACAAAAGTAAACATTGATTATTGCAAATGTGCATTTGGACAAATTTGCTTTCATCTTTCAAGCGAAACATTTCCCACAGTTTTTGTGGGTTTTTATTTAAGTTGGGAAAATTTGGAAGTTCGTGTGAAAGTATAAATAAGTTTGGGAAAATCATGATTAGAGTTTGATATAAACATATAAAAACAAATGGGAAACTCTATTAAAGTCAGATGTAACATGTAATAATGTTTTCTCTAAAAACTTATTTTCAAAAAGAACAGTGATTTACGTAGATATGGAACAAAGGCTTTGGCTGTAATTTAAAATAAAGGTTAAATGTGAATTCTTCAACATGGATGAGATTTTTTGTTTTTGTTTTTAAGATCTTTAGTGATTGTTATGGGAGTCTCCAAAATGCTCCTTTCCAATTATGGGCACAGAAATTATGTATGTATTCATAGATTTCATTTAAAAAACAAAACGCTTAGTTTCTAATAAAATTTAAACTATTTTTTTTAACAAAATAAGCATATATAGAGATTCTCTTTTTTGGAGAAAAAAATAGGAGGGAGAAAATTTTAGTTTGTTTTATTACTGAAACATACCACAATATAGAGTATAAATAAAGTTTTAAAACTTTAATCTGAAATTCGCTTTAAATCTCATTGTTGTAAGATTGACCTCACAATTGCAAATCGGCACTTTATATTCAGTTGCTTATACTCCAATTCTTGGGGAAATGTGTCTATTTTCTACTGTAGTAATACTTAAGTGTAGAAAGATATCGCTTTACCAGTTGTTACATATAGGCACTTTTGAAATAGTAGCCCAGCTAATACTGATCAGATACTGACTAGTATTGTAGAGCTTTCAGAGGATTTCTTGAACATTGTAAACTTTTCCTTTCCTTTGGTACACAACTATGTCTATCCCTTAAAAGTGTATGTATATTTGCTTGGGTTGTGGGGGAGTAGTGTTACATCTTGATGACAGTTTTTCTTACAAATTAATATGTGATTTTAAGTGAAATTCATTGCTGTGATAGGAAAGGAAATTTTTATGTGTGGTGTTTTAAATGGTTTATAATTAATGATCTGAAAAACTGTTAAAAGGGATTTAAATTGTGTATGCTGGTTTTACATTTAAAGCTCTCTGAATTCAAATACAGGACCTAAAATTTTTTGTGTCTAAGAAAAACAATAACTCTTAAAAGTAGAATGAAAAGATATAATTTGATTCTCAAAATCAAGATCTGTAATATACTGTTCAGGACCTAACCATTATTTTTCTAGTTGATTTTACACACAGATTTTTTTTTTTCCTAGCAAATGTTATATCATGAACTAATTCTTTTATGCTATTTTGAACACTTAAGTAACAATAAATTTTTATCAAACAGATCCTTATTTTGTAAAACTTAGTTGGAAATTTGCTATAGTTTCTTTAAATTCTAGAAACCACTGAGTTTTACATTTTAATTTTTTTCAGGCAAAGAGTATGTTAGAATGTTTTGTAACTTATTCCTTGAGATAACATTTTCTGGGGTTTTTTGCATGTGTACTGAAGTACTTTGACTTTTATGCCTAATTTATTCCAAAGAAGACCATAATGAGGGAAAGGAATCTATATTTTTGAAGACAGGGAGTGATGAAACAAGGCCCTGGATTTTGCTTGGAATTTGGACATCTGTATTATTGGTTGAGGCCAGCGTAGTCTGCATTTTATTCCCATTCACTCAGTTGAAAGATGACTTTGGAGGCAAGGCTGTGTATCTTGTTACCGAATCCTCTTTCTCCGAGCTTCATGATAAAATGAGCATTCCTTCCTTTGCTTTTGTTCTTACTAAAAGAGAAAAAATAAGTTTTAATAGAGTAAAAACACTTCTACTTTTGGGGTTTGGATGTTATCAAAGCAGTGTTCTCTGTTCAAAGTAAATTATTGGTATCTATCAAGCATTATAGAAGTTGAATGTATATTCTCACTTTGTGCCACTCAAAGTTGCGTTTGCTATTCTCTTTGCTGATGTGAAGCAGAAACTGAACAAGGTAACAGTTTTGATGGTGAGATTAGAGGTAGCCAGGCTGACTGTCTCCTGGCTTTTAGAGACCCTTATAAGCTCAGGGCCACCCCCGCCCCTTGTTTAGATATTACTTGCTCTTTTGAGTTTCAGATTACAGGAGCAATTGATCTGCATGACCTATCTTAAGAACCTTAACTTTGCAGTGGAAACTTAAACCAAATGTCTATCCTCAAGAGACAAATCATCTTAAAACCAGGCTGTTGTCATTTTGATGTACTGTACTGTTCTCTGAGGAACTGTGGGTGAAGAGCACCACCTAGTGGACGGGTCCTGCACTCGCTGCACTGAGTAGAAGAAGGTCTGTATTGGTGAAGCTCTTGCCTTAGGCTTGCACGGAAATGAGCACAGAAATTTTTATGTTGTTTCTCAAACATAATTTGAACCCAGGTCTAGAATTCCAGGAGAATGAGATTGAGAGCAGTCGTGATATTTCAGTTTTTTTTTTTTTTTTTTTTGAGACAGAGTCTCACTTTGTTGCCCAGGCTAGAGTGAGTGCCGTGGCGTCAGCCTAGCTCACAGCAACCTCAAACTCCTGGGCTGAAGCGATCCTCCTGCCTCAGCCTCCCGAGTAGCTGGGACTACAGGCATGCGCCACTATGCCCGGCTAATTTTTCTATATATATATTTTTAGTTGTCCATATAATTTCTTTCTATTTTTAGTAGAGACGGGATCTCGCTCTTGCTCAGGCTGGTCTCGAACTCCTGACCTTGAGCGATCCACCCGCCTCGGCCTCCCAGAGTGCTAGGATTACAGGCATGAGCCACCGCGCCCGGCCGTGATATTTCAGTTTTACCTGTGGTTTTCCTACTTCTGTAGGTGTTTGTGTTGGTCCTTGCCTTTTCCACAAACCTCTTTTCCTTATAGCTGATACTATAATTCATAGAAAACGATTTTTTTTTCATATTTTTAAGTGCTTTTGTTTAAACCTCAGTTCAATATTAAGAGATTACTTTAGATAGAACCTGTTTGCTGCCATAAACTTTATTTATACTGTACTGCTAATCGTTCACAAGGGGAGGAGTTGCTGCTGATCATAAACCGTAGGTCACAAATTGTTGGCTGCTTGTTATAGGGACTGTGTGCCTTTAGTGTATATGAAAATAGTTGCAAAAATTAGGTGATACAATTCCATATTTAAAAAAAAACTTTAACACTTCATAACTACCAGTTTTTAGGTATAGCTGTTCTTTAATGTTTATTTTAAAATGACAAATTCTTGATAAAATGTATCACTCATTCATTTGTTGAATGTTCCTAGATACTTGTTGAGCTAGGAACTATGCCAGGCTTTGGGGATCCAAAATGAACAAGACATAGCTCTTTGTGGACTTAAAGTTTTTTTTTAAATTCTTCACCACAAAAGGAAATGAACATATTCCTTGGATGTAGAATGCACAATGATGGAGTGTAAATGTGTTTATTTGCTTAGTATTTTTTGCCATGGATTAGAAGAATTTAAAAGACATTCATCAAATGCTTTTTAAGAGACTGATAAAATTGATGGGTTTGTTTTAATAAATTTGGTGTGTGTGAGATTGTAGAAGGCTGCCCTTTGGTTTGGTTCTTCAGCTCAAGTTTTATCCTTGGAGAGCTCCAAACACACACACACACACACACACACACACACGTATAGAGTGAAGAATTTAAGAGCACAGGTTCTGGAGTCTGTTTAGGGTACGGACCCTGGCTTTTCAACTTGCTGTATGATCTTGGACAAGTCTCCTCATTTGTTTTCTCATTTGTTGTGAGGATTAAAGGAGATAATCTATGCAACAGGCTTAACACAGTGCCTGACACATAGGAAACACTAAATATTCATTATGATTTATTATGATGATGATTTGGAGGTTTCTCTTCCATTTCGCCCCCATTCTGCATATTTGTAAGGCAGACTTATGGGTGGTTCTCATGGTATGTTCAGTCTTACCTTCACACCTGCAGGCCCCAGAGCCCCCCTTAGTGTGACTGGTTAGTGTGACCATGCAGACAAACTCCACCACTGATGGCCACCAGCTGTCTGCAGGTGCTGAGCTGGAAAGTTCTTCCTGAGGCAGATGATGTTTACAGAAAGGGTATTACCTCGTGTGTGTGTGTGTGTGTGTGTGTGTGTGTGTGTGTTGAACCACAGTTATGATCAGCGGTTCTTATCCTGAGCTCCAGTGAGCCAAGAGCCTCTGAAGCTTCAAATGATAGGCAGGTTTTTTTTTGCCTGTGCATATTTTCATTTTTTTTTTTTCCAGCTCATTATGGGGGTACAAAAGTTCAAGTTATATATATTGCCCATGCCTCCCCATCCCCCTAAGTCTGAGCTTCAAGTGTGTCCATTCCCTAGACAGTGCACATCGCACTCATCATGGAGGTATACACCCATCCCCTCCCCACATCCCCATCCCCCCCAGTCAGAACTTCAAGCGTGTCCATTCCCCAGGCAGTGCACATCGCACTCATCAAGTAGGTATACACCCATCCCTTCCCCCCAGCCCCCACCTCTGTCCGCTACCCAATTGGTGTTACTCAGCTATTAGAAATAATGGCGATATGGCATCTCTTTGGTTCTCCTGGAGAGAGTTGGAACCCATTCTATTAAGTGAAGTATCCCAAGAATGGAAAAGTAAGCACCACATGTACTCACCAGCAAACTAGTTTCCCTGAGTGCACATTCATTTGTTTTTTTTTAAGGAAGAGATCAGATTCATAGTTTTTGTCAGAGTCTCAAAGGCATCTGTACCCCATAAAAAGGTTAAGAACTATACTTTAGATGTTCATGACTCTTTCTGTAAGGCCACTTGAGAAACTAAAAATATGATTCCCTCCTAGAAAGTGAAACTCCAATATGAGTTTTACACTATTTATTTAAGATTCATGAATAATTTTAAGGATAGAGTTGAGATTTTAATTTGAGGAACTCAAACATGAGTGAAATGTTTTTTTCCTCTCATTCCTCTTATCAAAGCTCTGAAGAATTTCAAGAGCAAGGAAAAGTTAAGAGTACAGGCTCTAGAGTAGCCTTCCCTAATTTCAAATATAGGTCTACCACTTACTAGTGAGACCTTGAGCCAGTGACTCTGCTTCTCTCATCTGTAAAATGGGAATAATAATGGTACGTATCTCATAAGATTATAATGAGGATTAAATGGACCAATCTGTAGAAAGCTCTTAAAATTCTTTTTGGCATACAGTAAGTACTATATATTAATAAGTGTTTGCTATTATCACTTCTCAAAAACAATATATTCAAATTTGCTTATTATAATTGTAAAGGTAATTCTTTTATTGTCTGTTTTACCTATACCTTATTGACATGTGAACAATTACAAATATTTCATGACCAGACTTTCCAAAGTCCTGCGGCTGAATTGCTCTAAGTCAGATAACTTAATAAATGAGAATGCAGAGTACCTGGAGCCTTACAATGATGCTGGAAACTTTGGAAAGCATAAAAGAGAAGTGGAAAGAAACTGACAGGGTTTGATCATAGAATCTTTCCAGTTGATCAAACACCAAAAAATTATCTTGAAATTTCTGAGCTAGAAAGGACCTTGGGGATCTTCTCATCTGACCTTCACAGCATGCAGGCAAGTGAGGAATCGGGGCACAGAGCAGTGACTCTGAGGTCACCACGTGCCTGGAGCTGGCGTCCCTGTTCCTTGCCTGCATGCTGACTATCCGCTACTCCTTCTGTCTCCGACAGCGAAAGGGATATAGATTGCCCATGGAGTTCAAGTATGAGCAGTGGGCCCAGAATGTGTGTGGCGAATCAAAAGTCTGTTCCAGGGAGAGAGTATTGAGAAAAAGGAAGGCGTTGCAAGCAGCAGAAAAGCTAGGTGAGTGCGCTGGCGTGCAGGGTGGGGACAGGCTGCACAGCGCAGGCACGTCCTGCAGATGCCTGGCTGGTAGGAGGCTAAAGGTGTGCTTGGCAGGAAAAAACACCTGTTATCAGTGCCTTTTGTCTAGCCAGCCTGTGCAGGTGCTGGGGAGAGGGGGAAATGGGGCTTGTGAATCTGCTGGTCCCTTCATTGGTTTTGTTTCCCTAGGGCCCTTTCTAGTAACTGCCTAAGATTCTAGCGTTTAAGAATATGTATTTTCACTCTCATCATGTCTCCTGAACTTAAACCAGTCACTTCCCCTGATGCTCAACTGAAAAAACAGCAATCTATTCCAACACTGCAGGGGTCAGGTAGCTGCTTTGAACTTACTACAAGAGTCGGTAGGAATCCAGTGTGGCCTTTCTTAGGTGTCATTTGAATTGTGTGTGCTTTTCACCTTATGTGCTAAAGTTCAGCTTGCTTTAAGGTGCACCTTGTGGCCGGGCACGGTGACTCACGCCTGTAATCCTAGCACTCTGGGAGGCCAAGGCAGGAGGATTGCTTGAGCTCAGGAGTTCGAGACCAGCCTGAGCAAGAGTGAAACCCTGTCTCTACGATAAATAGAAAGAAATTAGCCAAACAACTAAAAATAGAAAAAATTAGCCGTGCACGGTGGCACATGCCTGAAGTCCCAGCTACCTGGGAGGCTGAGACAGGAGGATCGCTTGAGCCCAGGAGTTTGAGGTTGCTGTGAGCTAGGCTGACACCACAGCACTCTAGCCCAGGCAAGAGAGTGAGACTCTTGTCTCAAAAAAAAAAAAAAAAAAAAAAGTGCACTTTCCCTCATGGGTGAGAGCCAGACAGTGAAGAAGGGAAGGAAAAGAAAACTTAGAATGATTGAGCACCTACTATGTGCCAGATACAGTGTCAGATTCTTTACAGACATTTTCATTAACGACTTGTAGTCACCTTCAGTTATCATCGTCTCAAGTTTCTGCCCCAGAGATGAAGACTGAAAGAGGGGAAGTAACTGGCACAAGGCCGTGTCACTAGTAAGTGGCAGAGCTGGGATCTGAACCCAGGTCTGTTTGACTCTATAGTCCATCCTCTGCGGTGCCGAGACTGGGAAGAGCACAACACTGATGAGCGTTCACCACACACAGCCTCCAGACTCAACAGTGTTTGGACTGAATCTGGAAAGCAGTGTGGAGCCACGTCAGATCCTGGGAATGGAACTCCTTGTTCTGTTACCTCTCCTCCCTTCTTCACTGCTTCATTCCCTCCTTCCTTAATGTGCCTGGCCGATACTGGGTCTTACATATTTGTCAAGTGAACAATTGAAAGAAAGGTTTCCAAGCACACAGAAAGGAAAGCAGTGATGATTAACCAGCATAGATTCAGGAAGCCTAAACCATGTGCTCCCAGCCTCATTGTGTACTTTCGGATTGTGTTGCTAGGCAGGTAGGAGAGGAGAATATTTGATTCCAGAAGGCAGTAGTTAGCAGTTTCTTCATGAGACTTTTGTAGAGAAAACGTTTTTTAAAATAGAGTGTTGAGGCGTCATGACTAGTTGAGCTGGTTGTCCACCAACTATAGCTCTGTGCTTCTTTTCTCAGTCCTATTTTCACCACATTTTTTTTTAAATTCATGATGGTTTTTAGTTGTAGATGTCTTTAATGGCATAATGATTGGAATTACACGTAACAAGAGGCCAGGAAAAATATGACTATAGTGAAGACCTAGTTATCAGCGGCACTCACGGAAAAGACTCGGTCACGTGAAAGTAAGCATGCCCTTAGATGGCATAACTAGAAGCTCAGCGTCTGGAATAAGGGAGGCAGAGGTTCTGCTCTCTGCACTTCCTGCTGACACACAGAGTAGTAAGTCCATTCAGGGAACCACATTTGCTTTGTGAGGCCCCTGAACTGCTATATTCACTAGTAATAAGTATGGCCAGGAGCCACAGATGTATTCCACATAAAGAATTCTTGAGAGAATGGGAATGTTTAGCTCAGAGAAGAGAGAAGACTCAGGTGGGGGAACATAACAGCTGACCTCACTTCAGAGTAGCAAAGAACTTTGCTAGGTGAGGCCGGAGAAAGGCAGAGGATGCCCCACCATGCTGCTCTTCAGGCAAAGCAGGTGTCTTCCAGACTCTTGCTAGTCTCGGGAATTCAGGCCCAGAGATACTTACTTGCTTTATACCCTGGATGCCACCTAGGGTATGCTGGGGAAAGAGAAAGGTCAGATAAACTAGGAGTGGAGGAGTAGATAGAACTCTGGAGACAGAAGGAATGCATTGAGTAATGCCAAATAATTTGCAGTTTGGGGACCTAGAAGAATAGGACAGAAAATTTTTAATTAGATTAAAGGTATAAGAGAAAGTTGGGGGTGGGAGGAGTGAGGAGGAAGAGTTAGTGCATGATAGGCATTTGCTTCAGGTGTAAAAATCCTAGACCTGTTTTAAAATGGAAGTTGCATTGAGCTTAATGAGTAACTTAAGCTCCATATAGTGCTACTCAACTTTTGAAATTCAATCATGAGTTGTTTGGTTATGTCATTAACACTAAGGATCTACAATTTTATTTTTTTAATTTCTGAATTCCGTTAAAGAGGATGGGAGCATTATATTAGAAAGGAAGCAGTACTTTTCAGCTTGTTCTAAAGTCGATGGCTAATATCAGAAATTAGACTGCTAAATTCATTTATCTAGCGTTAATCACCCTTGTTCTCCTGTTTAACCAGCTCTGCTATCTGCTACTCTGCTACTTGAGACTCTATGAAGTTAAAAGGGCAGAACTAGAAAAATCAATCTCCTCTTGATATACGTGTTTTCTCTCTCTCTCTCTTAAAAAAACATATACTGAATTCTGGAAACTGTAGTCCAGTAAGATTGGTATTGGTTCTCAACAAAAATCCAGAACAGGTTATTTAGCTACTGATTACAATTTTCCTTAGATCAAGATGGTCTTATATATTTTTTTCTTCTGAGATTTTCAGACAGATGGGATAGAGTACCTTATCTATCCAACTAACATTTATCAGACACTTACAGCATGCCTCAAGGAAGGCTTTGTGCAGGGAAGGCAGGAAGTGAACCCAGAATGCCATATTTTAAAGCCTCCTTGGGTCCAGCACCTTTGAGTGGAAGGTGGCCAGTGGGAAAGCAGACATTCCAGGCTGCGAGGGGCAGGTGCCAAGTGCAGGGCAGAGGCTTGCTGAGGAAGGCTCTGCAGGCTGGCGTGCGCAGTGCGGGCAGGAAATGCAGGGAGGGGCTGGGGGGTGGGGGCCAGCTCCTGTGGCCAGTGGGTAACGGAGACTGGCTGACCAATTTCATTTGTGAGGTGAAAAAGAGGGAAGAGTCTAAAATGGCCGAGATTTTCTAACTTGAGGATTCCAGAGAGAGAGGATCAAGGCTTTCTCTTTGGGGCCATTGGGACAGGAGGGACTGGGAGTGAGCCAGAGAGTGAGTGTGAGTGGCTGAGTGAGGATGCTGTTGGGATGTGTTGCTTTTGAGGTGCCAGCGGCAAAAAGTGGCAGTGTCCAGGAGACAACTGTGTACACTCAGCAGGAACGCAGGAGAGAGGCAGGACGGGGTGAACATTTCACGTGGATAGTGAATAAAGCTGTGGATTGCAGTGAGAGGGCCTGGCAAGAATGAGTGGAGAAAAGAGCCATGGAAGGGCTGAACTTACCAGACATAAATTTCCGAGGTTAGCGAAGGCAGAGAGGGAATGAGCAAAGGCGAACAAAAGCTGTCAGAGGTTTCAGAAGGAACCTGGAGGGAGTGGTGTTCTGGAAGCCACAGGAGGCTAGCGCTTCAGGAGGAGACCGGGAAAGGGAGCTTGGTGAGGCCTGGAGAGGAGCGGGCCAGAGGCTCCCACAGTGACTGCCACCCTCCGCAGGAATTAGGGGGGAAGCTAGGAGATAGGCCCCGCCCATAGGACTGGCTTCCTAAACGATTGCTGAAAGACAAGAAAGCAAGAAAGGAACAGTTCATATACGTGTGGTCCCTTAGCAAACTTGCTGCTGTGGCCCAGAGCACAGTAGAATGCCAGTGTCTGTGGCAATGCCATGCTCTTTTGTGGGTACTAAGTCACTGGGAATTTTCTCCCCCAAGGGGACAGGACTCAGACAGCCCCCACTGTGACTTCAGGAGGGTCCATGCGCTCCAGAGCTGTGTTAGTTCTTAACTTTTAGCTCAGACTTAGTAATTGGTATTGATGCATTTTTCAATTCAGGCTGAAGGGAGTGGAGTCGGAATTTAGTTAGTGGGCTCTAAATTAAACTTGGAAACATGATCCTTGTGAAAAATCATTTTAGCTTATCAGTAGTTGGCAAACATTTATACAACAGTGGTTGTTCTGGCTGTGCCTTTGGCTGCATACTAAACTGAACAGCAAGCTATGTCCACTGATTGAATGAAAAAAATAATGATTTTGTGTTACAGGGAACTTTTTACAATATGCCAGAGGGACCTACTGGAGTCTCTTTAATCTTGAACAATGCTTGTTTCTTTCAGAGGCAAATTATGCAAATCGGTACTTAGTGTTTCATAATCAATCAGGTCTTTGTTGGAAGTGTTGAGTGCAGCCGAATAGAATTTCTGTCGTCCTGGGAAGGGAGGGGGTGTCACAAGTCAGACCTCTGCTGTGGTCGGCAAAGGACACTTGTCAACAGCTTTGAACTCTCCCTGCAGTTAAAGTGCAGTCGTTCTTTGAGAAGAATCCCACCATTTTGTACCAGGGTTTTGTTTTACAGTTTATCTTGCTTTTGATAATTTACAAAACACCCACGAAGGAGCAGCTAGCAAGGCTGTTCCGTGGGTGACACATTAAAAACAAAGCTGGGCCTGCCGCCTGGGATGGCAGCTGGCAGCCGTGGTCCGAGCGCCCTTTGTGTCTGAATCTGCCTAGAGTGCAGTATTTTAAAATCTTCCCAGTCTCATCCAAAGTGCACATGTATCTTTAAAAACAATGTCATTTCATCTTCAGCCTGCGTAGAATAGTGAACCTTTATTAGACCTTTGATTTCAGATCAAAAAGAAAGAACCAGAGAAATTTTAAAAGCCCTTGGGAAAAAAAATAGTGATATTTTTGAAAGAGGTCCTGTTATGACTACTGCTCTAATACTTGTGTTGCCATCTAGTGGATAGTAGGAAGTATATCGCTGCCTTACTATGGAGCTTATTTTACCCTATTTCTAATTCTTGAAGGAGGTAGAAAATCAATTCAATTTGGAGCATTAAATAATTATTGAGGAGCCACTTTGGGCTAGGGCCCTCAGGCATATGCCTGAGCAGCTTGTATCAGATAGACATGAAAACAATTCAAAACAAGACGGTGACGTCTGAAAGAAATATACATGCAAGAGGGGTCCTTAACCTGGCCTGGAAGCCTCAGAGAAGACTTTCAGGAGGTGAGACGCCTGAGCAGTCTCCTGAGCAGGGTGTGTCAGGAGAAGATGCTTCGGATTGGGAAGTGGATCTGGAGAAGGCAGTGAGGTCATGGGGAAGTTGATGTGCAGTTTTTTAGCCAAGGAATATATAGGAACATTCACCCTTTTTTTGTTGGTTTGTTTAAAAACATGTTTTGTCTGATTACAGAGATCATACATACTAATTATAGAAAATTTTTAAAGTGCAAAAGGTGTTAAGAAAGCGAAGTCTCCAAATCTTACTGCACAGACAACCGTCAGTATTTTCATGAGCAGTCTTTCAGACTCCTCGCTGTTTATGTGTGCAGCATTAGGTGTGCATTTCATATGTTCCACATAAATTGATCATGATGTACACGCTTTGAGCAACTTTGGTTTTGCCTCAGTTCTTCCCCATTCAACAATGTGTTTGTGGGAAAACTATCCGTGTCAGTAGTCCCTGGTGTTGAGTCCATGTCAACAGTATACATTCACCGATAGGACCAGATCTCACAGGTTGACATATTGGGATGTTTTTTTGTTGTTTGGTCTTTCCTAGCAAAATCTTTATATGTGCAAAGACAGGTAATATAAGAGACTCTTCTTATTCCTTGCCAAATGCATCTAATATAGGGACCACACTGCTATGTTTTATAATCAGTTTGCTTTCATGGTAGATGAGTTGTGTGGAGAATTTCAATGTCTTGGTGATTTGGTGAATTAGCCTTATTAAAATATAGCCAATTAAAAGTAAACTTGATTTATCTTTGCAGAAAGAAAGGGAGGAGTCGTATAAATGCTTGTAGTTCTGGAATGGAGTTAACTTGTTTGGTTAAGTATTAGCCTAGTGAAGCAGCGAGATCCTGACTGGTCCTGGAGTGTGGCTGTTGGACAGTCCCTTTCACCGGACCAGGTTAGATCTCAATATGTCCCATCTACACTTCTGGGAAATGCGAAACTTAATGTGCTCAGATGGGACAGCAAGGTCACCTTTGTGGGTACACTTGTAGGGGCTGTAGGCACACAAGTGCTTGGTTTGGGATACACCAGACAGTTTTCCATTTATTTTGAACCATTTATATGGAATGTGTTACCTTACTGTCTTCTCATCTGTAAAACTGGATAATAATGGTACTTACCCCAAAGAGTTGCTAGGAAAAGTAAGGGAGATAAACGGATGCATAGCATTTGGATCGGTACCATAGTATGCAGTATTCAATAAAAGTTGACTATTAACTTACGCTACTACTATTTTTTAAAAATAGTTTTTATCCCCCTCCCTTTGTAGTAAAGCCCAGGGAGATTAAGCAGCTTGTTCACAATTTCAGCTAGCAAAGGTTAAAAGTTTAGGGGAATTTATAAAATATACCTCTTTCTTCCCAGCCGAGTTTTGGAACTACCTGAAAGAAAAATACAGGAGTCAGAGCAAGGAAAAGCCAAGTGGAGAGCCTGGCTTTAGATTTATGGCCAAATATGGGTGGAGCATGGGTCAGAGTATGCCCTCTGCTGGCTGATGTGAAAAGAGGAGAGGACAGGGCAGTACGCTCATTCCCTTCTCCAAGTCATACATCAGGTAAGTCACTCCTCTCCCCTCTGAGAAGAATGAGTAAAGGTTGGGAGATAGGCCAGGAATATGAGTCAAGGCATAGGGGTGGGTGGTAAGGATTTCCTTCATAGGAAGTGGCCAAGCAGGGGTTAGAACTCAAGAATCGTGGCCAACTCCCTGGGTTTCTCAGCCATCTTCCTCTTGTCTGTGCTGGTTCACTCAAATCCCACACAGTCTTTTGCCCAGAGTTTCACCTCTGCCCTATACCCTATCCTAAGCTAAAGGGTGGATGGGGAGAAACTAATCCTAGACGCTGGTCTCATTACTTGTTCACACCATGTTTTGAGGTGGCTTGACGGTTGACACTCGGATGAGCTGGTGACCGTCACACTGCCAGTCCTGCCAACCATCCTCAGTCCCTGCTCATGTTTGTGGACCTTCCTGTCAATATTCCTCTGCCCTCACCAGTTCTGAGCCTCCCGTGTCATAGACACGGGGAACAGCAGCCAGCTTCAGAGCAGACACCATCAGTGAAAACATACCTTTCTTGCAGATCTTCCTGTATCTAGGGTAGTTAACAAACTTTTTTAAAATGAACATACACAAATACTCTCACGTGAAACCTAGCTTATATTTCTATGAAGAAAAACTCAAACGTGGTTAAGCCAACTATTAGTATTAATAGTTTATTAGTCTTTTGACAGTGTAGTATAGAATAAATAACATAGCCTTTGAGTCATACAGGTCTATGATCAGTCCCAGTTCTGCCACGTATTAGCCTGTGACCTTGCCTAGGCCTCAGTTTCCAAGTTTAAGTGTATTTGTGTAGGGGGAGAGGTGTTGTCCAATTCTGCGGTCTCTGACCCCTGGGCCAAGGACTGGTACAGGTCTGTGGCTTGTTAGGAACCAGGCCACACAGCAGGCGGTGAGTGGCGGGCAATCGAGCAAAGCTCCGTCTGTATTTACAGCCGCTCCTCATTGCTCGCATCACCACCCGACCGCCTCCTGTGGGATCAGCAGCAGCATTAGATTCTGGTAAGTGCAAAACCCTGCTGTCAACTGCGCATGCGAGGGATCTGGTTGCGGCTCCTTAGGAGACTCTGATGCCTGATGATCCGAGGTGGAGCTCAGGCGGTGATGCTAGCGCTGGGGAGCAGCTGCAAATACAGATTATCGTTAGTACAGAGGTTTGACTGCACAGTAAATGTAATGTGCTTGAATCATCCCGAAACCATCCCCTCCACCCTGATCCGTGGAAAAATTGTCTTCCATGAAACCAGTCCCTGGTGCAAAAAGGTTGGGGACCATTGGTCTAATTCATAGAATTGTTATGGGGGTAGAAGTAACAGAGCACATGTTAAGCAGTTGGGTACTGCCTGGCACACACGTGGCTGGTGCTTGGTAAGTACTGACGACTACTGGAGAAAATCAAGTGTGTAGTACATGGTTGAATATAGATATAATACAAGAAGAAGAGGACAGGTTGACAGTTGATATTGCTTACTTGGTTTGCTTTTCTCAGTTCCCAGGCATCCTCCTTGTGAGTTTAGTCCTGGAAAACTGTAATTGTGACCTGCCAGAAAGCTGTGTTTAACTTTGCTGGTTAAGAACTCAAGCCTCATAGTCACAGTGGTTGAGCTTAATGCAGGTCACCCCATGTGTTGCTGAGGAAATTACTTATCCTCTCTCTGACTCAGTTTTCTCATCTATAGAACAGACATGCTAATACTACATTCTAGGGGTTGCTGGGAGAAGTAGATGAGCCAATGCACATGTAGCTCTTGGAATTCTGCCTGGCTCAGAGTAAACTCTCAACCAAGTTTTTGTTGTTGGTTTTTTTTAAGCGGCATTGATCCTGTAAAATGGAATTTAAGCAGATTGCAAGTACTTAGAAATAAAGTAGCCGGAGATTGTTGGGATTTAGTTGTTGGTTTAAGTGTGAGTTATTACCAGTTTAATAGCAGAAAATCTGCTCTTAGAAGAAAGCACTAAATGGGAGGAGGGTTTTGGGTTTTTTTAAAGACAATGTCTCACTCTGGGCTAGAGTGCAGTGGTGTCATCACAGCAACCTCAAGCTCCGGGGCTCAAGTGATCCTCCTGCCTCAGCCTCCCGAGTAGCTGGGACTACAGGCACACATTACCACACCTGGCTAATTTTTCTAATTTTTTTGTAGAGACAGGGTCTCGCTCTTGCTCAGGCTGGTTTCAAACTCCTGGCCTCAAGCGATCCTCCTGCCTTGCCTCCCAAAGTGCTAGGATTATAGGTGTGAGCCACTGTGCCTGGCCGAGATTTTTAAAAATAACATTTTATTGGTTCATTTGACTGACTTCATTTGGTCATTGTCTCCCTTGCCTGGCACATTTCTAATAAACTAAGCTTGGTGTTTATTGTTAAAAAACAAAAAAAACCCCACATTTTTATTATGGAAAATTTTAAATATATATATACTAAATTATACAGAATAATGTAAGGTACCCCCATGTATGCACGTACCCATCCTCAACCATTATCAACTCATGACTAATCCTGTTTCATCTGTTCCCTCCCAACCCCTGTATTACTCTGAAGCAAATCCCAGGCATTTTATTAATGTAATTCATTTGTAAATTGTTCAGTATATATCTCTAAAAGATAAAGATTCTTTTAAAAAACATAATCATAATATATAATATCATTATCATGCCTAAGAAAATTCATTTTAATTCCTTAATATCATTAAGTATTAAGTGGGAAATTCTTTAAGCAGTAAAATAACAATAATATACAGTGGACATTAAAATGACTTTAATGTCAAATGAAACTAGAGAACGTACCCCTTAGTTTACCAGTACTGAGGGAGCCCGTGCCAGTTCAGCATAATTAGGGGTTCCAGTTCCAGCTCTGTTGGGAATGTCTCCTCTCAGAACTTTGATTTCTTTCCACTAAGAAAAATAACTATTTCACAGATTGTTGTCAGAATTAAATAAAATAACCCACTTACTAGCACAAAGAAGACATTAAATAAATATTGCATTCCCTTCCTTTTTTCCTTTTCTCTTTTGGCTACAGTTCAATTCTTGTTTTAAACTACAGTTTATGACAGAAATGTAAGATCCTCTATTTTTGTCCATACCCAGCCTCTCTGGCAGAGACATAATTAAGACAGTATGGCCGTGTGATCAAACCATACCTGGATGGTAGCAGCTCTTTTCCATGGCAGGCATCAGTCAGACGGCAGGTTATCCACTCTGTGGGGAACGGATGATCTTCTTGTGAAGCACATTAGGCTGCCCAGTCTCAGTAGATTTTGGTGATGCTGTGCCTTCTGAATGTACCTTACTGACTTTTCTAGGAGAACTATTTATTTGCACAAATAGCTGGCTTGTCCTTCTTCATTTTTCTATTCACTCAGTTACCTAAGTGCAGGATGTGTGATGCCTTTGATACCTTTTTGATCCAACTAGTACATCAGGGTTTATCAGATCTTGAAGCCTTTTCTGTTGGATTTCCTTTTCCCTCCTTTCTCCCTCCCACCCTCAATCACTTTAGCCCTTTCCAACATACAGGCACAGCTGAGATACAAAAATGAATAGGACAGAGATGCTGACTTCAAGGAACTTAACGGAAGTCTAGTGGGGGTCACAGATAAACACTTCTCATGTAATACAGAAAAAGCAAACAAGTATCTATAAAGTACTGAGGGCGTTTATAGATGATGTGAAGGCTTCATAGAGGAAGTGCCATTTAAGCAGAACCTGGGAGGACAAGCAGGGCTTCTTTGAGTGTATTAAAGGCTTTCCAGGCAGAGGAAGAGCAGTCACAAAGGTATGGAGCAGTGAGGATGGTGTGTCCCTTCTGCTGTCCAGGCCTGTGAGATGCCTCACAACATAGGTTTGACCCCGAAACCACTCCTCTTTGTAGCCCTTACGTCTTGTCGCCTACCTGGTCCCTCAGAGACTTCACCAGGAATCTCTTCCTTCCTCTCATGCCCTTTACCCTATACCCCTTCCCCGTACTTTCGGTGGGATCAAGACTATAAGAAATTAGAACTAGTTTTAGATCTTAAAGGGCAAATTCACTTATTTTACTCTCTTTTTTTAAATCAAACTTTATACTGGAATGGCCTTTCTCTTTTTAGAAGTGAGAGTCATTTGCATTCTCTGTTGGTATGTGCATATTCCTACTTTATCACATAAGTGACTCTTTAAAAATTAGCACTATATATATTATAGAAACATTAAAAATCCAAAGCATATGACTACTTAACGTCTCTAAAATTTTCAAAATGTGAGGGGCATGCCAGAATTGTATGAACTATAATATGCTGTCTTTGGCAGTTTATTCACAAAAATAAGACTAAGCCTGAGAGTAACAGATCAGAGCCTGGCTGAGAATCTTTATAAAGATGATGGTTAGTCATGTCACCTGACTGTTGCATCATTCTTCACAAAGATAATCTTACCATAAAATGTTATTGGGAGGCCGGGCGCGGTGGCTCACGCCTGTAATCCTAGCACTCTGGGAGGCCGAGGTGGGCGGATCGTTTGAGCTCAGGAGTTCGAGACCAGCCTGAGCAAGGGCGAGACCCCATCTCTACTAAAAATAGAAAGAAATTATATGGACAGCTAAAAATATATATATAGAAAAAATTAGCCGGGCATGGTGGTGCATGCCTGTAGTCCCAGCTACTCGGGAGGCTGAGACAGGAGGATCGCTTGAGCTCAGGAGTTTGAGGTTGCTGTGAGCCAGGCTGACGCCACGGCACTCACTCTAGCCTGGGCAACAGAGTGAGACTCTGTCTCAAAAAAAAAAAAAAAAAAAAAAAATGTTATCTGTCTCAAAAAAAAAAAAAAAGTATGCCGATTTAGATAAATCGTAGGAAGACCTATTGATTTTTTTTCATTGCTATAGGTTTGTTATTTTTTTTATTTTTTTTAGAAATTAATAGAAATTTCAGAACTCTCAAATGTCTAAAGAAATCTTATTATTCCTTTATTTTCATTCTTGGCATTTGAAATACGATTTTATACATTGTGCTTGTGTTAAGTATTGAGTTATTATACTGTTGTGTATTAAGTCAATAATTAACACCTCTTAATTTGTGAAGAATTCCATTTAATCCTGAACAGGCTTTACTCTGTTTTAATAAACTCATTTTATAGAAATTTGCCATTCATGTGAAGTTGGGATCACCTTTGTTAGACTTTAAGGAAAGTCTTGTAATTATGTTCTTGTGAGCTGCCTGAGGGGTCTGCTTGCTCTTGGCACTCAGCCCCAGGCCCATTCTACCCTTATAGAGACACCATGAGCTAAAATTGGGGGTAGGCAGCTGGATCTAGCCTGTGTAGATTCCCTTGGACTTTTAAAAACTTTTTATGGAAAACTTTATGACTCCTAAAAGAAACTGTTGTGGATATTAAGGCTCTTATAAGGAATATTAGTTTCTTATTGCTGCTGTAACAAATTACCACAAACCTGTGGCTTAAAGCAACACAGATTTATTATCTTACAGTTCTGTAAGTCAGGTGTCCAAAATGGGACTCCCTGGGCTTAAAATCAAGGTGTTGGCAGGTCTGTGTTCTTTTCTGGAGGCTCTAGGGGAGATCCATTAACTTGCCCTTCCCAGGTTCTGGAGGCTGCCCACATTCCTTGGCTCCCTTCCTCCACCGTCACATCCAGCCACGTTGGCCTGAGTCTTTCTCACACTGCGTCACCCGGACTCTCTCTTCTGTCTCCGCCCTCTACATTTAAGGACCTTTGTGATTACGTTGGGCCTACCTGAGTAACCTAGGATAATCTCCCTATTTTAAGGTCATCTGATCAGCAACCTTAATTCATCTGCTACGTTAATTCCCCCTTGCCATGTAACCTAACATATTCACAAGCTCCAGGAATTAGGAGTTGGATAGCTGGCAGGAGATGCAGAGGGGGGATGGGGCCAGGAAGGCATCATTCTGCCCACCACAGCAAGTGTAATCCTTCTGGGATTATTCAAGACCCACTATTTATTCAATATTTAATAAAAGTTGTGGGGCTCTGCTTTGCACCAGGAACTGTGTCTTTCCATGCTCTGGGAAAAGAGAGAGGACTCTCTACCCTCTAGGGGGTTGCAGTCTGGTGACGGGAAATCAGTCTGTGAACTAGTCCTTGTGGTCATCCAGAAGGAGCAGGTGCTAAAATAGATGCATGTGCAGCATTTTATGAGGGAATGGGATCTGGCTGTGGCTGAGAGTGTGGAATGGGTAAGAAGGAAAGGAGAATCTTGAATGAGAAGGAAGAATTTGACCTGGAGGGAATGGTGGGTAGGACATTACAGGACAAGGAGAACCATGAGTGTGCAGGTGACAGGAGGCCTTGGGACTTGGAGCCTGAAGCCTGGGGGGAGTGTGACAGGGCTTTTGGGGCTGAATTATGAAGCTCAAACTACAGCTTGAGTGTGTATTTGGAGGTTTGGACTTATTCCCATTGGTTAGGTCCTGCAATGACGCATTGGCTGCCCTTTTTCAAATCAGCCTGCAAAGCTGCCTCCTTTGGCTGCAGTGTATTTTAAAACCAGAATTCACCACTGCCAAACGTATTCCACCCATCCACTTCCTCTGCTTTAGTTGCTTATACTGTTTACATGTCCCCTAAGGGCAGCTGAGTCTGTGACCCCTGGTAGGCAAGGGTTGGGGTAAGGAGATGGAAACCATTGAAGGTTTTGAAACAGAAGAGTAACTTGATCAAATCTTGTATGTGATGCAATAAACACCTTGCTTGCACATCTTTTAAAATTTTTCTCGGCCGGGCGCGGTGGCTCACACCTGTAATCCTAGCACTCTGGGAGGCTGAGGTGGGAGGATCGCTCAAGGTCAGGAGTTAGAGACCAGCCTGAGCAAGAGCGAGACCCCGTCTCTACTAAAAATAGAAAGAAATTATCTGGACAACTAAAAATATATATATAGAAAAAAGTAGCCGGGCATGGTGGCGCATGCCTGTAGTCCCAGCTACTCGGGAGGCTGAGGCAGGAGGATCGCTTGAGCCCAGGAGTTTGAGGTTGCTGTGAGCTTGGCTGATGCCACGGCACTCTAGCCTGGGCAACAGAGTGAGACTATGTCTCAAAAAAAAAATTTTTTTTTTCCTCAACAGACTTAAAAGTCCATTTCATGATGTAGCTTAAGTGGAAAATAGGAACAAGAATGTGAGGAAGACAGCTGTGGTGTACTGGAAACATGCTGAATTTGGACTCAGACAGTCCTGAGCTTAAATCTGAGCTCATGTACTAAATATGTAACCTTAGACAGGGCACTTAGCTTCTACAAGGTTCACTTTCCCAAGCTGGTTACTGAGAACACTGATAATTCGTGCCCATGGCAGGGCTGTCAGGGAGAGAGAGAGAGAAAGAGACTGAGCATGTGAAAGTGCCTACCAGTGCCAGGGATATACGGGAGACTCTCAATTATCATTATATATTAAATAAATATATCATGGCCATACTTAATCTTTTTTCTTTTGTTTATGCTCTTAAAATGCCGTAGGGTGTTTTTCTGAACTGCATTTATAATAATAGTCCAGACTATGTGGGAAATTTAACTGAACCCTTACTGACCTACCTCCAGACAAACCTGAATGTTTCTTTGGTGATAAACACTATTTTGTGTTTGGGCAGGTACTCATTCCGCAATTGTTTATTGATCACCATTTGTGCTTCCTGTGCTTAGAACTGTAGGGAAAGCTGGACAGCCCCTCCTTGCGTAGTTCAAAATGCCACTGACAAAGAAGCATGTATATAAAAGTTAAGTCAAGGCCGGGCACGGTGTCTCCTACCTGTAATCCTAGCACTCTGGGAGGCCGAGGTGGGAGGATCACTTGAGCCTAGGAGTTCAAGACCAGCCTGAGCAAGAGCAAGACCTCGTCTCTACTAAAAATAGAAAAAATCAGCCAGGAGTGGTGGCACATGCCTATAGTCTCAGCTACTCGGGAGGCTGGGGCAGGAGGATCACATAAGCCCAGGAATTTGAGGTTGCAGTGAGCTAGGCTGACACCACTGCACTCTAGTTGGAGTGAGAGTGAGACTCTGTCTCAAAAAAAAAAAAAAAAAAAAATACAGTTAAGTCAGAGTACATGGCCATGAATAATTGAGTGCCAACTGGGTGGTATGCAGAAGTCCTTTTAAGTTTATAGCAAGAGTAAAAATCAGCTTGTGTTGGCCTTGACAGAAAAACTTTTATGAAGAGATGAAAGTTCAGCAGAGTTTTCAAGGCAGTGCCACGTGTTTGGAATGAGCACAAAGGGCTTGAGTAGGAAGCCAGGGGGAGCAGTGGTCAGGGGACAGGAGCAGGCCACTGCTAGTTAGGACTGCCTCCTCTGGAAGTACTTTTGTCCCTGTTAACTATGATCTGAGGTTTTATTCCTTCCTCTTTATTTTATTTTTTTATTTTTGAATCCCTAGCTTCATGCATGGTACTTAACACGTGGAAGGTGCTTTAGAGTAGGGTTTTATTGTGCTAGGAATGAGCCATCACAAGTACAGTGCTTTGTACCCGTGTCTTCAGATTCTTTGTGCTCATCCATGGATGCAGGCCGTAGGGAAGAGATGGGAATCTGCAGTGTGGGGATAATCAGTTGCTTCCTGAATATTTTTCTTTTTTTTAACTCTGCTGCTCTGCATGTGCCCTGTTTATAAAGCTGATGGCTTCAGCCTTAGACTCCATCCCCTAGACCATGTGGGAGAAGAAGGAATACTTGTCTGTAAAATTTTTGATGTAAGACACGTAAAGAAAGGAATTGACCTTATTGAGTCCATCCTGTGTAATTACCAGACATGCATTATCTCATTTAATCTCTAAGTTCCTTAGAGATCATCTATTCATAATGTTATAGATCAGGATAATCAGAGGTAGAAGGAGCCATCAATAACACCAAGGCCCAGCAATGTTAACAAGGTGGTAACTGTGCAAGAGTCTAAAATTAAGTTGCTCAGTTTGTAGCTTCAAAATCTTTCTGCAACCTGCGTTCCATTCTCTATTAATTTAAAATTCATTTCATGAGTATAACATATCTATCTATATAAACTGATTGCTTTTTTTTTAATTTTAGATATCTCACATTGGCAAACTGAGAGATTTTCTTCTGGAACACAGGAAAGATTATATTAATGCTTATAGGTAAGTGTACATTTTTTACCATGACTTTGGTGGCTATGTTCTGTTCCATGCCTATATTTCTTCTGAGCTTTTTGTCCTTACTTTTTACTTCATAACTTGGAGTTGTAATGGGGAAGATTAGTTTGGCAGTGGAAGAATACTCTGTGTCTTCAAAGTCATGACATCACAACAGCAATATCTTCTAGTTTGCTTGTACCTCTCTGTGTACCGTTATTTCCTATCAAATGAAGTTCACTCCATGAATACTTACTAGAGCAGTGTATGAAGTCAGGGACACGTATATTTGTATCACCTGAACTTGTGGAGGAATAAAGTTTTCATGGCTCTGCTAGCTATTTTTGCCCATATTTCATTGTCTCAGCCTGTGACACCAGTTTTGTTGTTGTGGTGATGTTCTCATGAGGATTTTTCAGTCCCCACCCTCATGTCACTAGATCACGTCTTCCTTGCCAATTCCCAGTCCTTAGTTCTGATGGCCATCTCCTTCTGTCCTTCTGGGCCTTTTGAAGCTTGCTAGAGACAGCCACAAGCCCACTTGGGCATGGCATGGCTTTCATTTCTTAGGGCGCCTTTTTTTTTTTTTTTTTTTTTGAGACAGAGTCTTACTCTGTGGCCCAGGTGAGTGCCATGGCGTCAGCCTAGCTCACAGCAACTTCAAACTCCTGGGCTCCAGTGATCCTCCTGCCTCAGCCTCCCAAGTAGCTGGGACTATAGGCATGTGCTACCATGCCCGGCTAATTTTTTCTATTTTTAGTAGACACAGGGTCTTGCTCTTGCTCAGGCTGGTCTCAAACTCCCAAGCTCAAGCGAACCTCCCACCTCGGCCTCCCAGAGTGCTAGGATTATAGGCATGAGCCTCTGTGCCTGGCCCTTTAGGGCACTTTTGATGAATCTTTTTATTCATCCCTTAATGTAACTCATGGGGACATTCCTCCTGGGAGCTAAGTCCAGTTTCTACTCAGTGTCAGGTGTGGCCCGGGTTCCTTCACTTGTGAAACTTTTCTCCTGGAGCTCATCTGCGACTTCCCAGTCACCAAATCCAGCGCCTTTTCCTCAAACCTGAATATATATGGAATCATATGGTGCACACTCCTGTGTGTCTGCCTTCTTTCACCAGACATCTTTTTGAGGTTTATCCATGTTTTTGTGTGTGCAGTAGTTTGTTCCTTTTTATTGCTTTATTATTTGTAATATTCCATTGTGTGAAATGACCACCATATGTTTATCCATTTATCGAATAGAGAATATTGGGTTGTTTCCAGTTTAGGGCTACCATGAATAAAGCTGCTATGAGTAGCATCTCTGCGAGTCTTTTTGTGGACATATGTGTTCATTTCCCTTGAATAAGTACCTAGAAGTGAAATTGCCAGGTCATACATATAGTAATAGGTGTGTGCCTAGCTTTAAACTAAACTGACAATCAATTTTCCGAAGCAGTTTTACTGTTTTATGCTCCTGCAGTTGCTCCACACCCTTGCCAGCATTTGGTGTTGCTAGCCTTTCATTTTAACCATGATAAGAAAGTGTGCAAGGGTATCTCACTGTGTTACACTCCCTAGTGACAATGCTGGTGAACATGCATGGCCTTCTCAGCTCTTCTTCTTTGCTCCAGCCTTTGCCCTGTTGATCACCATGAGTTTCTTGGAATTTCCTGCTCCCTTAACCTCCATTACAGCATCTCTTGGCTCCGCTCACACTCCTCATGTTGCCTCTGTGTCCTTCATCTACCCCGTAAGAACTCCAGTGTTGTGTTTGGGGCCCTTTTGTCTTATTCGTCTCGACTTTGCTTAGAAAAAAATTTCTGTCCATCATTACCTATCTACCCACTCCCTTCTCTGTCCATCTCAAAGGCCTCCTCCATGTTAGGTACTCTGATAAGCACTAATTAATATTTTGTCTTAATCAGTCCTCACAGCAGCCACATGTGGGAGACACTGCTATTAAGCCTGCGTGACAGTAGGAAATGGAGTGTAGAGATGAAGTGACCTGCTGAAGGCACAGCTGGTGAGCTGCTGAGCCAGGGCTCGACGATCTGACTGCGGAGTCCACGCCCTTCCCCACCACACTCTCCTACACATTGTCACAGTTCTCTCTCTCACCACTCTGCCAACAGTTCCTCAGTGCGTGCCATGAACTACAGGTGCCCTTAGTTCCCTGTTGCCACTGTCCTGCCTGCTCAGTGCATGCAAGCAGCACAGTCTCCACACACCGCTTCTGCCCACTCCTTCCTTCCCTGGAGAGTGTGTCATGCAGTCTTTGTCACTTGCCTGATCTCCTGGTTCTCAACTCCCTGCTCCTTGTTGCTCTCCTCCCCATCTGTCTTAAAGGCACAGCTGTCACCCTGTCCTTGTCACCCTGGTTGTGATCACCTGGTTCCCCTCCTCAGATCCCTTCTCTGACTGCAGGACGTGACCCATCCATACTTCCTAGATAAGCAAGACTTTTCACTGACTTCATCCACTCTTCCATCCTCTCTCGCCCTTCACGTGCCCTGTAGCTGCATTCAGAACAGACATTTGTTCCACCTCCAGGCCTCTAATCACACTGTCTGCTTGGCCTTTGCTCTTGACTCCAATCCGTACATGTCACATGTTCACATGTTCACATGCTTCCATTCTAAAAGTCCCGCTTCCCACCACCACCTTCTCACAGAGGCTGTCCTGGCCCCACCTTCCTGTCCAAAAGCGATCTCCCCTGCCTTTGAACTCTGACAGCTCCTTTTCTCTGCTTTTCTTTTGGTATTTCTCAGATGTGCCTGGTACAGTAGTTTGTCCGTAATCTCTTCCATCAAGTTTCTTGAAGTGAGAAACTATCTTACTCATCTCTGCATGTTTCACAGTGCCAAAGTTTGATCAGTTGATTCACTCATCAGTTCATTCATTCTGCAGACATCATTGAGTGCCTACCATGTGCTGCACACCATGCTAGGCGTGGAGTATAAAATAGTGAGCAAAGGCAAACATGGTTGTCCTTCATGGAGCTGTTAAAGGATTCATGCAAACAGGTAACACTGCAGATGTGACAGGTACGGCAGAAATAGAGTACAAGTAGCTTTTGAGGAATTCAGCCTTGTCAGGGAAAGTATCCTTGAAGAAGTGACACTTGAGCTGAGGTCTGAAGGAGTAGGAGTTACCCAGGTAAAAAAGGAAGGAAGAAAATTCAAATGCAGAAGGATTGAAAGTACCCTGCAGACAGTGTCTGCCCTATTGTGAAACATGCTGAGATGAAAAACACAGTTTCTCATTCATAAATATTTATCGAACAGGTGAAGGAATGATTTGAGTCATCTAAAATGCCATTCGGAAAGAGGTTTTGATTTTTAAAAAGAGAGAAAGCATTTTGACCAAAACTTCCAAAGTGGTTTCTGGAATAGCCTCCAGCTGTGCACAGACACAGGCACGTTGCAGTCCAGCTGTCTTGTCTGTGGTCGTCCCGCAGCTCCATTCACGCCTGGCTTTAAGGTGGCATTTTACTACGGGACTCGTCTTCAAAGGTATTATGTAAATAAGTGGAAAAGTTAGATTTGACAGAGATGAAATTAGGAGCATCTTTTTGGGATCTCATCTGTATAAAATAAGGGGTGCTTGTATTTCAGAAGCCTTCCTCTCACAAAGTTAATAATATAAAAGAAATCCTCAACTTTTTAAAGAACTTTGTCAATATATGCAAAAATGGAAATGGTTCACATAAATTATTCAACAGAGAAAAATAATTAAAACCCAGGTGAATCTGAATCCCTGATGCATTGTCTGCTTCTACTTAACGTGGGGGGAAGTTTTATACTTTTAAGTGTATTTCATTTGTATTATTCTGGAATATACTAAAATAATTGTTCTGATGCTTGGTACCAAGAAAACCGTACTTTTAAGTTCTCAGTTAAAATTATTGGTTAACACTAGATGGCAGTGTATATTTTATTTCTAAAGGCGTATATGCGTATCAAATACTAATTTGATAGGCCGTAAAAATGGAAGCTACCATGATTTTGGAAAAGTTTATAAAACTGATATAAACCTATCAATTTCCAGCTCCTTTCTGTGGTATCTGACAACTTTGGTTAAAGATGTGCTTATAGAGATCTTTCGTAGAAATCTGTTGTTAACATCCCTTTGCCTTGAAGAGGCATCCAGCAAGGCGAATGCTGTGAATGTTGGTTTGGTTCAAGCCATTCCTTATAAGCCATATGAATCCGAGAAAGCCATTTAATCTGTGAAACTTGGTGTCTGCCTCTAAGCCAGAGGTCAGCAAACTATAGCCTGTGGACCAAATCCAGCCTATTGCTTATTTTTGTATAGCCTGTTAGCTAAAAATTGCTTTACTTTTTAAATTTTTTTTTTTTTTTATTTTTTTGGAGACAGTGTCTCGCTCTGTTGCTCAGGCTGGCCTCAAACTCCTGGGCCCAAGCCATCTTCCTACCTCAGCCTCCTGAGTAGCTGGGCCTATAGGCACATGCCATGGCACCCAGATTTATATATTTTTAAGTGTACATTTAAATTTACATTTTTAAATGTTAGGGGAAAAAAGATTTATCACATGTGAAAATTATGTGATATTCAAATTTCAGTGTCCATAAGAAGTTTTATGGGCACACAGTCACACCTATTCATTTATATATTGCCTGTGGCTGCTCTTGTACCACAACAGCAGAGCTGAGTAGCCGTGACAGACTGTAAGGCCCACAAAGTCCGACATATTTATTATCTAGTCTTTTTCAGAAAAAGTTTACAGAGCCAACAACGGGAGTGATAATCACTCAGGAAGTAGTTTAGGGGTTTGAAGAAGACAATATAATTGAAATACAATGCAAAAAAACAATGCAATTGTATCAGGGTGCCCTTCTGTAACTTTGTAATAGTTTTAAGTTTTTGATTGTAATAGTGATATTAAGGCAGTTATCCTCAAACGGCGGAGCAAGGGTCCTGCGAACTGCTTTTCAGCATTCCCAGACTACTGCAGCACGGACTGCTGCCTCTCAGTACAGCAGGTGCAGGGCCTACACTTTCCCTTTCCCAGCCATGATGGCGGCAAATGCTGGGAGCAAGGACTAGAATCCATGGGGGCTAGTCCCAGCTCTGCCACTCACTAGCTGTGTGCCTCAAGCATCTCACTTATCCCCTCTTTGAGCATCAGGTAGAACTATGGCACCTGTTGCCAGCTATTCATTGCCAACTCCTATACTCTGAACTCTCCTCCTACCCTTGTTTTGGTCACTTTGAAAAAACATGGGCTTTGGCGTCAGTCACAGCTAAGTTCCAGTTCTGCCATGTATTAGTCATGTAAGTATGTACAACTCACTTAACCACTGTACTTGGTTTCTTTTGTATAAAATGTGGATGAAGTCCTCGTGAGGACTAAATGAGATGTGTGGGAGAGTTCCTGGCACATAGGAGTCCTTTGGTGAATTGAGCTGGAACCCAATTTGACCTGTGATGCAGTGGAAGGTGGTGGCGGGGGTGGTGGAAACAAAACCCACCTCTGTTTCCTGCCAGAGGGAGGTGGGAGGAATGGGGAGGGAGACAGACAGACTCAGGAAGCAGGAGTCGATCAACACGAAGACCGACATCTTGCCAGCTTTGTCATTGGTAAAATCTAGGTTGGCAGGCAGAGCACAAGTCTCCAGGCGGGTGCCCTTGCTGACACTCTGCTCCTGAATTAGACAGACTCATTCAGCCGTTAGTGCCACGGAACAGTCACAGTCCCTGGAGCACAGACAGCAGGGCAGGCCCCTGTGCAGCGTATGAGAGAGAAACAGAGCAGAACCTCTGCTGTCTGTAGGTAGGCACATCCCAAAGACAGGAGGGGGAGAGAGAGAGAGAAAGAGAGAAAGAAAGGAGTGTCGGCTAGATGCATGCCCCGTGCCTTCTGCCAGGATCCCGGAGGCAGGAGGTGTCACTCTGGGGAAGTAGGTTCACGTAGCAACATGGGGACTCGGGAACAAGCATCCCCCCATGCGCCACGTCTTCTCCAGATGGAGGAAGGCTGTGCGCATCGTCTCCCATCACGTAGTGCCTCTCAGAGGTGGTGGGCTCTTGCTCACAGCCTTTCTTTGTCACTCCTCCTCCCTCCCGATGCAGCGTGCTGGCCTCAGCCCACTTCTGGGAACATTTTATATGCAGCGTGATCATGGAATTGAAAGAATATGTGTAGAAATATTGCCTTCAGACCTCTGAGGCTTTGTTAGTTTGACATAATTAGGAAGCTGTAATTTTTTCCAGAATGTAGAGCTCAGACTTTATTGACCCATTTAATTTTTTTTAATAATGACATTTTACTGGAGCAGAACAACATGCAACCTAGATAGCCTCTGGCTAGATCTCTGAATGACTTTAATTAAAAATAATGTCTCTACTTCTGATAGATGTATCATTTCCGTAATGTCGCGGCAACAAAACAATACCACTTGGGAGAAAAACTTTCTTTGTTTTTATTGTTACTAACAGAATAACCATACTGTCAGTTTTCAATTCAGAAGGTTAATGTATACATATAATGTATCCTAAAGAAACATTACCTTTTAATTGAGTAATCAGTTTAATCAAATTAACCTTTAGACCTTTCCAATTTCACTGAGCTGAGTTTCCATTAAATCAAAATATAGAGTAGGAGGATGTTAATCTAATGCTCTTGGGATCAGTCATTTCTGGATCTGCTCTGTCTGCAGGACACACATTCACTTAGCAGTGAATACCTTTTCTGACTCACTCGTCCTGACCCCTTTGGCCTCTATTTCCCATGAGATGGTTTCTAGCAGGGATGAGCATAATATAATGCTCACCACTCTCGCTCCTCCCAGAAGCAGAGCCCTCACCTGCTGGGGAGTTGGGAGGAGGAACTGAGCTTGCACACCTGGCCCCTTTGTCTCATTTCTGGGTCTTCTGCCTCATTCTTGTAGTTACCATGTTAAGCAAAATGAGTTAACAGAACAAGATGCTAAGGAGTGCTGGGATAGACAAATACTTCCCTCTTACTCTTCAAGTTCCATTGAGGGAAAGAACGTCCATTCCCCAGGAGGCTGTGGGAGTCCTTCTTTTTCCAACTCTCCCCCAGAAAATGTGGAAGTGGGGTAGGGGAAGGGAAAGGGGCCACACCAAGGGAAGAGAGGGTGTTTGATGGTTGGGGCTAAGAGCCCCATGCCAAATGCATCCTTTTTCTCTTTTAGAGGGGCCTGTCGTCAGTATGGATGCATTCCCTGCTTATCTAAGCCCTGAGCTTTCTAGAGAAGGCTCTAGAAGGGGGATGCTTACCTGTCTTGGGGCTGGGGGTGTATAATTTCAGGGGGAACTTACTAGAGAGCACAATTGTAACTGTACAGTAAGCCACACTCTCCAGTGCAGGGTCATTCATTGATTCAGTTTATTCAAAAGTATTTGAGTATTGATTTATTGATTTATTAGCCTATTAAATGCTAGACATTGCTCTTGATGATGAGGATACAGCAGTGAACAGACAGGCAAAAGTCCTTGCCTTTGTGAAACTTAAATTTTTGAAGAGGGGAACAGACAAGAAATAAAATAAATAAGTAAAATATATAGAATGTTAGATTTGGGTGAGTATCTTTGTGGGGAGGGGAAGTGGGAAAGAGTAGAGGAAATGTCAGGCAGAGTGTAATTTTATAAAGGTGGGTGAGGGAAGGCCTTGTTAAGGGGGCAGCATTGAGTACACACCCTAAGAGAAGTAAGGGGTCAGTTTATGCAGATGTCTGGGGAAAGAAGGTTCCAGGAGGAGACAGCCAGCACAGGTAGAGGTCTGAGGTGGGAGTGTGCCTGGGTGTGTAAGGAACAGCAGGAAGCCAGAGTGCCTGGAGCAGGAGGGAGGAGCACAGGGGGAGAGGCGCTCAGAGAGATAGCCAGGCACCAGGTCTTACAGTTCCTGTTAAGGATCTTCTAGTTCTTGTAAGGCCCTTGGCTCTCACTCTTAGGTGGGAACCATGGGAAGGTCTTGTGCAGAGGATTAATGTGATCTGACTTGCTTAGGATCACTGTGGCTAGCGTGTTGGAATAGACTGCAGAGAGGCCAGGCAGAAGCAGCAGAGCAAGTAGGAGGCAACAGTTGCAGTCCAGGTAGAGATACTGCTGGCCTGGGCCAGAGGGGGAGCAGTGGCTGTGACAAGAAGAGGTCAGATTCTGCAAATATTTTGAAAGTAGGGTGAACAAGATTTGTTGATGGATTCCATGTGAGCTGAAAGAGAAAAGGAAGTTACGGATGACTCCAGGGTTTGGGGCCTGAGCAACTAGCAGGATTGGAATGACCGCCAGCACAGATGGGGACGGCTGCAGGAGGCACATATTTGAGGAGAGCTGTCAGGAGCTCAGTTTTGGACACATTTGCAATGCAGATTAATCTGAGTGGAGATGTTGAACAGGTAGGTAGATATGTATATCTCAAGTTCAAGGAGATGTCCAGTCTGTAAATATAAACCTGGGGCTTGTCAGTGTAAAGCAGATGGTTATAGCCATGAGACTAGATGAAGTTAGCAAGCGAGCAAGTGTAGATAGCAGAGAGACTCGGACACTGAGCCATGAACTGTCCGTCATAAAATGGTCAGGGTGCTCAGAGGGACCAACAGAAAGGCTGAAGACACCCAGCTGGTAAGGTGGCATCGTGCAGGACAGGGGAAGAAAACGAATCAAGGAGGGGAAATGATCAACTCCATCAAATCTAGGGACAGTGACTAAGGTGAGGACTGAGCCACTGTGGAGGTCATTGGTGACCTTGGCGAGCACTGACAGCAGTGGAGTGATGAGGATCAGTGCCTGTCTGGGCTCAGGAAAGAGCAGGACAAAGGAGACCAAAGTGAAAACGTTTCTTAGAGAAGTGTTACTGAAAAGGGGAGAAATTGAGCAGTAGCTGACAGGAGACATGGAATAGAATTGAGAGGTTTGGTTTCTTTTTTTAAATTGGGAGAAATGACACCAGGTTTTATGTAGTTAGGAAAGATCTAATAGGTGGGAATAATCGACATTAGTAACTAATAATAATACATATAGTGTTTACTATGTGCCAAGCACAATCTAAGCACTGTGCACACATATTCATTCATTTAAGGTGCAGGAAAGAGAAAGGAGAATGGCCAGGGCCAGTCTGGTGCCCAGGTAGCGGGAGTGGCTGTGCCTGGGAGATGGACAGTTCTTCCATAGAAGCAGGAGAGAAGGTGGAGTCTGTGTGCCCAGAGGTGGAGAAGTGGGGAGGTGAGAGCTTATCAGAGTTCTCAGAAAACAGGAAGTAACATGTTCACTGGCGCTGAAGATGGGGAAGGAGGTGTTGGCAGCTTGAGGAGAGTGGAGAAGACATGAAATGGTTGTCGGGAGAGGAGGAGAGCGAGTGCACACGACATGTGCATCATTACCAGGCACCGTCGGGTCACTTGAGATTGGTAATTGCGATAAAGCCGATGTTTTAATCTCCATCTGTATGATTCCCACGAGTTCCTAAACTCAGCTAAATAGAGAGCTGTTTGTTTTTGATTCTTGGTGTGCCACCAGCCTCCCTGGTCTCTCTGCCTCTGACTTCACATGGTTCTTCTCTCATTGCTTCTCACTCCTCAACTTCTCCCAGGGGCCAAACAGTGGCTCTTGGAAGATTAGGATGAAAACAGTCAGATAAATTAAGTGAGAACCAAGCAATCATACTTTTGAGACAATATATGAAAGCTGTCTGTTATTACAATTTTTAGACTGCACCAATTTTTTGCTTTCTTTTCTTTCTTTTTTTTTTTTTTAGAGACAGAGTCTTGCTCTGTTGTCGCCCAGGCTGGAGTACAGTGGCACAATCATAGCTCACTGCAACCTGGAACTCCTAGGCTCAAGTGATCCTCCGGCCTCAGCCTCCTGAGTAGCTGGGACTACAGGTGTGCCATCGTGCCCAATTTAATTCTTTACTTACTTTATTGGGCCATGGTGAGCATTTGGAACTATCCTCAGCCCAGCTCAGGTTTGTGGCCATTGTACTAAGTGTCACAGTGACTTTTTCCTTTGCCCTTAATAAATTGTAGAACTTCAGAAAGTGATCATTTTTAGTTTCTCAAGATTTTATCACAAAATAGTTCTAAGACCATTTGCCCTGGTTTCGTTTTTCAAAACAAAGTGTTGTTCATGGAACATTTGTCTTGAGAGCATTACTTCTTGTCTTTTTAAATTGCATTATAAAGACAAGTGTTAATAGTGATTTCTCTCTTTCATATTTCCAGTCCTTTGTACTCTTCCTTCTGTATTCTTTGTTTCTATTCATGCCTCTTGCTCACCCAGGCCAAGGTGCCAGGGTCTGATGATGCTTTGCCTCCAACACAAGGCTGTTCCTGATGGTTTTACGGCTCCTTCCCCTCTTTCCATTCCCCTGCCACCACCCAAGCTCTGCCATTGCCCCTTCTTAAATTTCAGCTCAAAAAAAATTTACCGAGCATCTACGTGTTACATGGTGCTGGGGAATGCAAAGGTGAACGAGCTGAGATGCTCTGCCTGATTTCAGTGCCCCAGGACCTGATCTTTCCTCCTCTGTTCCATGCAACAGGGTATGGCTGCCTATATCTCCATCCAGCTCAGCCTTTCTCTTGGCTCCAGAATAAAACTCCTTTGGCGCTGGAGGCCCGCGTAGACTCATGCCTTCCGCTTATGCTGTGCTATTCTTCAAACAGGCCCCTCCCGTTTCCATTGTTACTTACTCAGAGCATCTGCTCTTGCTCCCACAGCCACATCCTGCCTCTCAAGATTTAGTTCATAGATCACCTTCCTCCCAGTCAGCTATGGGAAGTAAGCCTCCCCTCTTCTGAACCCGCCTGCCTTGTAGGAAATTAGAGGTGCCCTAGGGTAGTGGAGAACAGCCTGGCCTCCAGAGCAGGCTGGCTTGGTTCACATCCCAGCTTTGCTCATTACTGGCTGTGTGGCCTTAGCAAGTTACTTAACCTCTCTGTGCCTGAGTTGTTTAATGTGTAAAATAGGTATCATAATATTACCTACCTCATAGAATTTTGAGAATTAAGTGGGTAAATATACATGAAACGCTTAGAACAGTGATTAGTGTTAATGCACAGAAAGTGTTATATAACAGGCCGGGCGCGGTGGCTCACGCCTGTAATCCTAGCACTCTGGGAGGCCGAGGCGGGTGGATCGCTCGAGGTCAGGAGTTCGAGACCAGCCTGAGCAAGAGTGAGACCCCGTCTCTACTAAAAATAGAAAGAAATTATATGGACAACTAAAATATATATACACAAAAAACTAGCCGGGCATGGTGGCACATGCCTGTAGTCCCAGCTACTTGGGAGGCTGAGGCAGTAGGATCGCTTAAGCCCAGGAGTTTGAGGTTGCTGTGAGCTAGGCTGACGCCACGGCACTCACTCTAGCCCGGGCAACAGAGTGAGACTCTGTCTCAAAAAAAAAAAAAAAAAAAAAAGAAAGTGTTATATAACTGTTAGCCTTTGTTTTATGATATATAAACATATACATAAGCCTTTGGTTGTCACCTACTGTGATATGACTTATTGAAACCAGGTCTGTATTTTGTTCATATCTGCAGCCCAGGCATTCACAGTTTAATGTGCATTGGACGGATGGATTGCACAGTGTGTGGGGGGCATATACAATGGACAAGGTACTGTGCTTTCCCATAGTACATGCCCAACATACATTATGAAATCAATCTGTTACTTTAGTATTTATACCAAAAATAAGATTGTAGTCTGTAAGTTTTGTCTATACCTTCTCAGTAACCTTTACCGCAGAATGTGAAACATTGTTACTCTCTTCTCTGTCCTCAGCAAGTATCTAGTTGTATATTGAATTAATAGAGGAATGTAATGTTTTGTCCTTTCTCAATATACTAATCAACTAAATAATAAAAATAAGTATTTCTGAACCAGTGAATAAACTTTACTACTCGGTTTTTTTTTCCTTTCACCCTGAAGTAAATTGACAAATCCAAACCTATACCTAACATAGCTTCTTTAATTGAATCTAATATTTAGATAAATTGAAATCTGTAATAAAAGTATTCTTCTGTATGTTATAAAAGAAATAAAAATAAAATTTGATAAATTTATATATGCATGTCCTATGAGGATTTTTTAAAATTATTTGCCAGATAGGTAACCTTTTCAAAAATGACTTTTTCAAATGCCCATTATATATCTCTTGCTGTTCTGAAAGTATCAGAGAAAAATAAGGCTTTGGACCCTTCTTCAGTTGCTCCATCTCATCTGTAGTCCCCTAAACTTTGCATGCCATCTTTGGCCCAGCGTTTTAAAATCTTTCCTTTCAGACCTCTGCCACTTTCCGTGTTCCATGCCTTGACGTGCGCGCACGTAAACCAGAAACTCATCCTGGGCTTCTCCTCATTTACCTGCCCACCTGGTCAGTCCGCTACCTATAGATGTCTCTCAGTCATGTTCCCTCCCTCCCCACAGGCACTGCCTTGGCCCAGGCTGTCTTCCTCTCTTCCTGGACTCTGACAGGGGTCTCTTAACTGTGGTTGAAGTCCCGTAGGGTCTAGTTCCATCTGCCCCCAGGCCACCCACCACAGAGAAACACAGGCAGAATGTGCATCCCCTGTTTAAAATCCTCTAGTTGCTGTCCCCGTTGACTACACCAGTGAGCCCCAACTTTTTACTGCCAGGACCTCATTCCAACTGATAATGAAATATCGGTATTTTGTATGATCATTATATTTTTGGAAAACCTATTGGTGTTGGAGAGACAGCTATCACAGGGTCAGCAACAATTTTAGATAAATGTGTATTTATCATAATACCATCCTGTGATATTATGAAACACATGTTTAGTCTTAGTCCAGTTTCCCGGCATACCACTCCTAAAATCCTTGGAGTGATGTCTTTTTTATGCTAAGGAGTTAGGGCTTCAGGATGGGGCTGGTCACTCCAAAGACCAGGCAGGATTAGAGGGCCAGGACTTTCAGCCCCACCCCTGACCTCCAAGGAGAAGAGAAGGGATGAAGGTTAAATTTGGTCACTAATGTCCAATGATGTAATCTGTCATGCCTAATAATGAAGCCTTCATAAAAACCTAGAAAGACAGTGTTTGAGGTGCTTCCAGGTAGCTGAATGTGTGGGGGTTCTGGAGGATGGTATGCCTGGAGAAGACATGGGAGCTCCACGCCCTTCCCTGTGTGTTGCTCTATGTTCTTCTTCATCCTTTATATATTATCCTATAATATCCTTCATAATAAACCGATAAATATAAGTGAGTTATATTTATGGAGTTCTGTGAGCCAGTCTAACACATTAATCAAACCTGAGGAGGAGGTCATGGGATCCCCGATTTTTTAGCCGGTTAGTCACAAGACAAGCACAACACCCTGGGGCTTGCAATTAGTGGCAGGGGAAGCGGGGACAGTCTTGTGGGAGCCCTCAGGCAGGTGGCCTCAGGATTGATTTGAATCAGAGGACACCCAGCGGGTGTCGGCTGCAGAACTGCTTGCTTATGTGGTGTGTGTGGGAAAATCCCGCACACTTGGTAGCAGAAGTCTTCAGTGTCCATTGCTGTGGAGTGAGAGTGAGGAAAAGCAGTTTGTGTTTTTTCCACTCAGACATCCACATTCATTTAAAACCCAGGGCGGACAGTGACCGCGTGTACATGACATGCTGCCCTCTTGAAGGACTCCAGTGAACCCCAGCGGCTGCAGCCAGGCTGCCCAGTGTGCATGGGACCAGCCTGTGACTCCTTTCCCCCTTCGCTCCCAGACGTCCCCTGGGGTGGACCACACATCATGGGGTCATTCTAACTATGACACACAGGTTAGGAATTTGTGCCTGTTCTTCTGCCACTGTCCTCTGTGTGGAGTGCCTTCCCCGCTGCCTGCCCAGCACCTTCCCTTTGCAAACTGACCACTCACCACTGTCAACTTCTGTACCAACAGCATTCACCCAGTTCCTTGTACTCCTGTCTCTGTGTCAGTCTCCCCTATAGTCAGTTCCCTCTGTGGGGATCAGAAATGAGCTTTATTCAACTATGAATCCCCAACCCTGGCCCTATGCCTGATATATAGGAAGGAGTTCAGTATATAAGTGAGTGAATGAATGAATGAATGAATGGTGAGGATAAAATAAGTAAATAAAATACACATAAAGGCGCTGAAAATTCCGTAGTATCTGACGTGTACTGGGTGCTCAGCTAATGTAAGTGTACCTGCTGTGTGCTCGGCACCATTTTAGGTACTGGGAAGCAGAAATGAACAAGACAAAGTCCCTACTTGCATAAAGTTTGCATTCTACTGGGAGGAGATAGATGTAAATATTTACTATCCAGAGAATAAATGCTATAAAGAAAAAGAAAGCAGGTTAAGGAATAGAGAGTAGCAGAGTATCAGTAGGATTTGGAGAGGCCCAGCTCCCCTATCACAAAGCAGGGAAGGGCAGCTTTGGAGCGGAGAGACAACGGCCTACTAACCAGCACAGGTGCTAGAAATCATCGGTGGGCAAGTGCTGGGGGCCGGGCAAGCCAGCGGTAGTCTAGGAAACCAGCCCTGAGTGGGCCCCTGGCAGAGGTGGAATGAAGAGGAAGAGTGGACATCTGCTGGGGGAGCAGTCCCGGCTGAGGCGGGAGTGTGCTCAGCTGGCTGGGGGGACAGCAAGGAGGCCAGTGTGGCAGGAGTGAGGTCATGGCAGGAAGCGAGGGGATGGGGGGAATGTGTGTGGGAGCGTGGAGGACCTTGCATTTTATTCTCAGTGAGAGTAGGTGGCCAGCCAGACTCGGGGGAGAAGATGGGATGGTTTGGGCCTGTGCGTCCTGTAAAGTCCCTGTCGCCTTGGTAGCATGTGATTCTCAAATCAAGATGAGCACGGTCGTAGAACTGTCCTATTTGGAGCAAGGTGCTATCTTACTGAAGGTGAACACCCTTACTAGCTCAGTCACTTTAGGGTTGTTTAACTTAGTATTAAGGGAAATGAAATTTGTTTCTAAAAGCTCTTTTATTGTAAGTTTTGAAGACTACTTGTCAACATTGAAAAATGGCAGCCTTGGCCGGGCGCGGTGGCTCACGCCTGTAATCCTAGCACTCTGGGAGGCCGAGGTGGGCGGATCGTTTGAGCTCAGGAGTTCGAGACCAGCCTGAGCAAGAGCGAGACCCCATCTCTACTAAAAATAGAAAGAAATTATATAGACAGCTAAATATATATATAGAAAAAATTAGCCGGGCATGGTGGCACATGCCTGTAATCCCAGCTACTCGGGAGGCTGAGACAGGAGGATTGCTTGAGCCCAGGAGTTTGAGGTTGCTGTGAGCTAGGCTGACGCCACGGCACTCTAGCCCGGGTGACAGAGTGAGACTCTGTCTCAAAAAAAAAAAAAAAAAAATGGCACCCTAAAACAGCTTCTTACATATATCTCAAGAGCTTGCAGATTGTGTCCCTGCATTATTCTCCTTGCAGCACCCAGGGTGAGCTTCTAGTGTAAGTCTAATTCAGTCAGTGTGTGGTGTGAGTCCAGCAGTAGCAGTCCCACTGTCCTCAAAGGCAGAGCCTATGTCCTTAATGAGCCTTGTGTGCCCAGCCCCTAACAGCACCTCCAGGCCCCTCCCTCTCTCCCTCTCTCTTCTCTTCTCTCTGTCTCCTTCTCTCTTATCTCTGGACCTGCTTCAGTTGTGTCTGGGCTTTCATATGTGTTGGTTCTGCTATCTAGATTGTTCTCCTGCCTCTTAGCTGGGCCAGTTCTTCCGAATCCTTCAAGCGTCAGCTTAAATGTCACTTTATCAGGGGAGTTTTTTCTTCCCTCCCCACCCACCCAAACTATATTATGTTGTCATTTGCTGCTGCCTCTTCCTTTTCTCTCCCTCTCTCTCTTTAGCCATATTGTGTCTGAATATGGGAGGATGACAGACACAGAACGAGACCAGATAGACCAAGATGCTCAGATATTCATGAGGACCTGTTCTGAAGCAATTCAACAACTAAGAACAGAAGGTAAAGTGCTCTGAAAGATGCAAACAGACAACCATGAATATATCCAGTAGTTAAACAAGAATCATATGGCACAACCAGTTAAAATTCGCTCTTATGTTCTTTAGAGTTAAGTTTTAAAACTTTAAAATTGTTCCTTTCCCGATCATAGTTTTAACCTAATCTGTTAGAAGTAATGAAAGGCCATTAGTCAAGTTAAACAATTGGGATGTTCAGAGGAGGGAGATGGAAAGAGCCTTTCCAAACAGAACCAAAAATTTACCAAGGGATCAGGGACAGAGAAGAAAAATTGTAAGTTCATGTGTGTATGTGTGTCTGTCTGTCTGCATTCTGTGTGGGGCGGGGACTAATAGCTTGTGGATAAGGGTGGAAGAGGATACTGAGCTTTCTACTTGTAGTATTAAAGTAAACTTTCATATCAAACCGCCATGGGTAGAAGGAAGGCTCTGGAGCCGTGACTGCTTAGGTATGTACCCTGCTCTGCATGTCCTAGCCATGTGGCCCTGGGCAGGTCACTTAAACTCCCTGGACCTCAGTTTCCTCATCTGTGAAATGCAGACAATTATAGGATGTATCTCGTAGGGTTGTCATGAGAGTTAAAGGAAATTCCTACAGCATGCTTAGAACCATGCCTGGTGGTTATTATCATCTTGCTTTCATTGACGCTCAGTTCTCCTTGAGACACTGGGATGGCTTCCCAAGTCTTGTCTCTTTGATTCTTCTCCAATTTGCTTAGGGAGATACAGAGTACATTAAATAGTATATAGAGCTCAAAGTTGTCAGATGGTATTGTGCTCGTGACACTGACTTTTGTTTGGAAAGCTTACATTAGAACCATGATGGACCACTTGGAGAGTCTGATGAAAGCTGTAGACATTCTTGCCAGAAATATGTACGCACATGCAAAATTGTATGTGCAATTTCACAGAGTCCCTGATCCCTCACATGAATCTCAGGTGACGCAGCCCTATGGTAAAGATATAAATCGTGCCCCCAGCTTTAGGGGCATATATGTTCGTTGAGATTCCTAGAAAATACACAAGAACATTAATAAAGCCAGCAATTAAATATGAAACTATGTGACCTTGGGCTACTTATTGCCTCTGAACCTTAGTTTCTGCATGTGTAAAACAGGCATAATCAGAACTGCTGTTTCGATTATTAGAAAGTACTAGCAGAGTGCCTACACATAGTTCGCAGAAGAAAGGCATCCTTGTGGCCAGGAGTCGTGGAAGGTTTCCTGGAGAAAGAGAGTTTGGCTTGTTGCCCAGGGGAGAGGACAGGGCCCTTCAAGCTGAAAAGCTGTGCAAGCTCAGGCAGGGAGGAGTGTGTGATTGCATTGTGATTTAAACATGTTTCTTGAAGGTCAGCTTGAGCCGTGGCTGCTGTTACTACAGATGGGGTCAGCACTCCAGAAGTGCTGCGTCAAATACTGTCCCTAAGTGCTGTAGTAAGCCGTAAAGTATTTGACTATAGTTTTCTATGGGTTTAATCTTTTACTCTTGTAAAGCCTAATAAATCTCACTCCTTTAAATCTCACTTGACATTGACTCATTTTATAGCTGTGTTTTTAAAAATACTTCCAATAAAGAAACTGTTCTAAGGAAGCTGATAAATTGTTAGCTTTAGAATAATTGCATAGAAGACCTCAATGCTGTCCTTTTCTGTTACAGCCCACAAGGAGATACATTCCCAGCAAGTGAAGGAGCACAGGACGGCTGTTTTGGATTTCATTGAAGATTACTTAAAAAGTATTTCATTTCTTCTTAAAGGTCAAATGTGGCATTTCACAATAGATGTGATACAGAATTTAGCTTTGCTAGCTGCAGATGATAGTACCTCATTATATTTAATGATACCTTTGCCTGTGAAGCCATTTTAAATGGTCTCTGTTCTGGTATTTTCCCCTGCAACAGGAGTGTGTAAACTGTACTCAGAACAAAGAGCCATCCGAGTTAAAAGAGTGGTGGATAAGAAAAGACTGTAAGTATTGCCTTCATTGATGTTTCTTAATTATAGTAATAGTAGTAATATCATAATAATGGCAACTAAAGTTTCCAGTACACTTAGCCTATGCAATGTACCATGCTTGAAATTTCTTCACAGAATGCCATAGCTGGTGCTTACGGAGCACTGCTTGTGCCAGGCACTGTGTGAGGCGGGTGCTGTTAACCCCCTCATTTTACAGCTGGGGAGGCTGAGGAACAGGTTTGATAACTCACACGAGGCCTCGCAGTCTGGAGGTAGCAGCGCTGGGATTTGAGCCTAGGCTGCTGGTCCAAAACAAGAGCACCTCTATGCTCGTGCCCATTTTGTTTCCTCATAACTGTGTGAGGCTGCTGTTTTACCTCTGTCTCTTCGCCCCTCCGCACCCTTCCTTATTTTCTCTGAAAGTATATTCCTGAGGGGAGGGCGAGGGCACAGCCACCATGCCCCCATGAGGCTTTGCTCATGTCACCAGTGGCATGTTACCTACCCTCCCACCGCCCCCCTACTCCGACAGAGACTTGCAAGCTGCCACGTGCTCTGGGTGTGCACTATACTCCAACCCCACCGCCCACTTCCAGCAGACAGGTGAGGACACTGGCACGCCAGCAGGTTAAATGACTCGCCCAAGACCACACAGCCAGGCAGCAGCAGAGCCAGACTTCAGTATTTCCCATGGCACCTGCCTCTTCGCCTGTCTTCCTTTTGGGGCTGCATGTGAGCTCCTAGAGCACAGGGACTGTTCACATGGTCGCTTCCCCTGCAGTGACCTGGAGAGTGAGTAAATCAGCTCATTTCATTCCCACAGCCACCCTATAAGGTAGGTACTGTTAATTTTCCCATTTTATAAGCAAGGAAACTAAGGCACAGAGAAATTAGGCAAGCTGCTCAGAGTCACACAGCTTGTAAGTGGCAGAGCCAGGATTCCAAAACAGGCTGTCTGGCCGCAGCGTCCGCGCTCTCAGACACTGTGCTGTGCCACTTGATTGTGCCGTTTCCCCTCTGAGCTTGCTACAGATCGCACTGATTTCGACATATTCTGGTTAAGTTGGCTAATGTTTCGTGTTTATACAGTAACACAGCCTGTCTCCAAGCTTCCTGTGAAAAGAGACTTTATCAAGTGCTTCTCTCAAACTTACCCTCAGTGCATTATATAGTAAATAGTAACTATTTGCTGGTAGACAACTTGACTGATCTACTTACCATCTGCCACAAACGCTTCTGTTTGTTGGCATTTATAATTTCAGACCTGTTTCACAGGTGTGTAGGAAAGAGATCACATAGCAGGCCTGAGACTGCTGTCTTTAAGAAGATCTGCTTGCAAGGTTAACCCTTGCCTGGCGTCTGAGAACTTCCATGTCAGGAGGGTTCATGCCATCCTAACTGACAAGAGCAGCTCTCTGTGCCTGAATTGTTTGTGCAAACAATGTAGTCCAATGCTGAAAACACTTGTAGTGAGTTAATAAATCATGACTTGTGCTATTATCTCAAATACCATTAAGCACTTACCCTGTGCCAGGCAGTATGTTAATTTATTTTATTTAATCCTCACAACCACCTTATTAATACATATTAGTATCCCATTGTATAAATGAGTAAATCAGGACTCAGCAAATTTGGGTTAGCTATACAGTGTCACAGCTGGGCTAAGACGTGAACCTCAGTGTAATGGGAGCAGATTTCTCCAGCAGTGGGATCGGTGTTGGCTGTAGAAAGAGAAATATCTAAGTGGGTTAGAGAGACAGAAATCAGTCCAGGCTCAGGGAGGAGTATGAGCTGAGTGTCTCAGACACAGTGGGACCAGTTTGCCCCGAGCAAGTCATGGAGGAGAAGGCAGAACTCTGATGACGTGTGATTTACCACCACAGTGGCTTGGTGGTCCCTGGGCCTCACACTCACGAGGGGAGAGAGATGCAAATTTCTGCTTCATTTAGGACACTCGAGGCTTTACAGGTACCCCAAGTAAAGGAAGAAGAGACTTTTGTTGCTACTTCCTTAGTTCCTGGTTCTCAGCGGAGGTTTTGACTATAATACAAATTTAGATCAGTCAAGTGGGAATTGTTCTAATTTAGACAGTGAAGCAGAGCCTGGTCTCCTGCCAGATAGCTGCCCTGTGCCAATTACTTGGAGCAGAAGGTCTCACGGGAAATAGCTGTGTGACCTTTCACAATGTAGTGCAGCTCTCTCCTTTTAGTGTTTTCCTCACCTTTGGGCAGAAGGCATCTGCCTAAAATGTCCATGCATTTTTTTCACTCCCTTTCTCCCCGTGTCTCAGAAAGGTTAAACATCACATGGCATTCAAGGCCCATAATGCGTGGACCACAGCCTTAGTTTCTTAGTGACTTATGCTCTGGCCGGGCCATACACGACTACTTTTTGTCCTAAAGAGGCTTTGCTCTTGGAAGCTCTTGTGCCTTAACCCTTGCTGCCTTCTCTGCCCAGAGTGCCTTTCACACACACTTGTTTCTCTTCTTCCCTCACCCCGCTCTTGCCTCGTTCATTTGGCAAAGTAAGTCTTGTTCCTCTTTCCAGCCCCAGTTAGCATGTTGCTTCTCTGTAAAGTCTCTTCCAGCTCCTGCAGGCAGCGTCAGGGGCTCTTCTCTTAGTGGGCTCCCCGCACATTGTTCATGGTCAAGTGTGACACACACATATTCTAATACAGCTGCTACTGGCTTAGTTGTCCCTCACACCACCCCGGCCCGTCATGTAGCACAGTGCCTGTCCCGTCTGTGGGAGCCGCTCAGGAAGGACTGTTGAATGAATGAACGGCAAGTTTCCTGAAGATAGTCTGACAGGAAGTGGAGTTTATTCACTGTCAGGTTGGATTGGTGAGTTCTTGTATTTGTTTTTGTGTTATTATGTTTTAGTTGGTGATGATGATTATTATTAAAAGTATTTCTTACAAATTGATTTGAGAAACCCAAGTGTTCATGTTTTATGGCATTTTTGTTACTATCATGTTTGTTTTGTTTTTGGTGAAAGAAAAACATTTGTTAGTTAAGGAGCAGCCTAATTGTTTACTTTAAATCTTTTAACAGTATAGGAAGAAAGATATTCTCTGCTGGATTTTATTTTCGTGGAATGATGATATCCTATTAATCTACCCCACTAAAGGGTTCTTATTCCAAACTGGGTAAAATGTTTTGTTCATTAAGCCAGAAATAGTCTAAGCTGGCCTTTCTGGATTTTTCCTACCATGACTATGTTTTATAAAAATGATAATACCCTCATTAAATGTAACTCTTTTCACCCATCTCATAGGCGTTTCACTATTTGAACACTGGCACCTGCTGCAAGTTGTCTTGAGCTGGATATGAGCGATGTTGATAAATATTATTGAGGTCTTTTTCCTGTAATAAGACTAGGAGTCCTTTGAAAGCAGGGACCACTGTATCTTTTTTTTTTTTTTTGACACAGGATCTTGCTCTGTCGCCCAAGCTAGAGTGCAGTGGCGTCATCGTAGCTCACTGCAACTTCAAACTCCTAGGCTCAAGCAATCTTCCTGCCTCAGCCTCTCTAGTAGCTAGGACTACAGGTGCACACCACCATGCCTGGCTTAATTTTCTATTTCTTTGTAGAGACAGGGTTTCACTCTTGCTCAGGCTGGTCTCGAACTCCTGGTCTCAAGCAATCCTCCCACCTCGGCTTCCCAAAGTGCTAGGATTATAGGCATGAGCTACCATGCCCAGCCCTCACTGCATCTTTTATCTCTCTGGTCCCAGTTCATTGTTCAGAGTCTGCCACAAAATAGGTGCTCAATTAATGGTTCTTGAATGAAGGAAAGAATGAACGAGGCACAGTTGCTTCCCCCTGGTTCATCAGCTCCACATAGGGAACACCTATACATTGGAAAGATTGTGGGCCAGTAACAGGTACACATGGGCACAAGTGGCCCTGGCATCACCAAAGGGTTGGAAATATGCCCTCTTATTCTCCTGACCACCTTAAAGCGCTAATATTTGGTTTATGATTTAAGTTGAAATAGCCATCAGATGGCCTTCTGGGTATATATACTCTAATTAAAAACCATCTGAATTAATCAGAAACATTTTCCCTTTCCAGAATGTGACCAGGTTGTATATCACGGGCTTCTTTCTTAGAGAAGAGGTTCAAGGTGGAATCTGGAAATCAGGAGTAACCTCTGATGCTCTTTCCCAAGGGCTCAGAGGATTTTCTTTCCGAAAGCGTAATAAACGAGACAGGAGGCCAGGGACAAATCCAACTAACAATATAAGGCCTTTCCCTCCAAATGGCTCTTTCTTACTTCTCTGGTGTGTGGGGGGCTGGGGGGTTGGTGACATCTGAGCCTGTTTCTACCCATGGCTAAGCTTGCTTTGAAGTCTGCTGGATTTGGTCCATTCCAACACATCACCTCGACTTGTACGTTGATGTTCTTAGAAGTAGAAACTATGGGCTATTTTTTTCTCTGTCTTGAAGGAGGGTGAGAAGAATAAAATTTATTAGTCTGAAAGATAATGGTTTCTTCTAACATTGGGTAGTTTACAAAACAACCAGATCGTAAGGCTGGGTGCCTTCATAGCACCTTCTGAGTCTATCAGTGTAGCTTGAAGTTTATTACCAGAATATTAGCCCATCCTATGGTAAATTCTAAAAGGTAATATAAGTGAGAATTTCCTAAGATATTCTGAGGAAATCCTGGTGATCTCAATAAGGTTTACTATGAAAACAGTCCATCAGTTTGAGAAACAGTGCTCAGCGTTCTCGGAGTCTTTCCATTGCCACTGTGCCTTGATCACGTCTTTCCAAGAGGGAGCAGGAGCCCTGTTCTCAGCCTTGCTGACCATGGAGCCCTTTCTCTTGAAACACCTGGCAGACACACTTGAGAAAATACTGCCTTAATCCCATGGCCAGGTATATGATCTTGAGTTAGTTATTACTTATTCCCTTACGTTGGTACAGAAGATCAAAATTTTGCTGCATTTTGTTTCTTCTCTTCCTGCTTTTTAAGAAAACATTGGTTTTCTTGTAACACATACTGTCGCCATACTTACTTGGTACTTGAAGAATGTACACTTACATTATCATGCATGATTCAGTTCTCTCACCCAACTAGATCGTAAGCTTGGTGAGGGTAGGATTGCATCTTTTACCTCTTTTTGCCCACAGCCCCTAACCCATTATCCTGCATGTAGTAAGAACTCAATAAATGTTGCCAATAATTAAGGATGATGATGATGATAAAGATGAGGGGAAAAATGATACAGTGTGATATTGGATCCATAGCAGTGGTTTTGTCTTACTCACTGGCTGGATCAGGGGTCTTGTTCATTGCCAAGAAAAGAGATGAGCAAACTGTTACCTGTGGGCCAAAGCCAGCCCTTGGCCTGTTTTTGTACAACCTTTGAGTAAGCATGGTTGTTATACTTGTAAAGATTTGTGTTAATTAAAAAAAAAGATAAAAGAAGAAGAATATGTGACAGAGACCATATATGGTCTACAAAGCCTAAAATGTTTAGCATCTGGGCCTTTACAGAAAAAGTGTTTGACCCCTGGCTTAGAACAGACTCCCTGAGGTTGAAGGACCACTTCTTTATTGTGTTTTTTTTACAGTCCATCATGGACTGATGTGTATTCTACCGTGCATGGCAAGTTCACAGCTTATGCCACAGGTAACTCGCCACAGTAGTCTGATAACATCTGAGCTGGTCTATGCCCTGTCCAGTCAGAGGAGACCATTGATGGCAATGTCAGATTGCTGTAAATGTTTCTAAATGCTTACTCTTCATTTTAGTTCTTACCTTGTAAGCAGACCAATAATAATAGACAGTATGTGGTCTGGTACCAGTGCATGGCCCATATTTTGAGTAGCTCTGGCTTAGAAAATCACTAGTATGTAGTAGATGCCCATTAAATATCTGTTGAATGAGTGACTGAGTAATAGTGAAGATGGTTTAATCAAGGTGGTGTGAGACATTGCCTGTTCTTTGCAGTATACAGTACTTGTGCCTGAGTGGATACCGTAGTCTGAAAGGCAGTTTTGAAATTATAGTACTTTGATATTATATATCAAAAATATCTTCTTTCTACCTAGAGCCGTTGTTGGGGGCATGAAAGAAGTATGGGCATACCTCAGAGGTGTTGCAGGTTTGGTTTCAGATACCACAATAAAGCAAATATCATAATAAAGTAAGTCACACAAATGTTTTGGTTTCCCAGTGCATGTATAGGCTGTGTTACACTATACTATAGTCTGTTAAGTGTGCAATAGCATTATGTCTATAAAAAACAAGGTGTATACCTTAATTAAAAAATATTTTATTGCTGAAAAATGCTAATAACCATCTAAGCCTTCAGTGAGTCATAATGTTTGCACTAGTGGAGGGTCTTGCTTCAGTGTTGATGGCTGCTGACAGATCAGGGTAGCAGCTGCTGAAGGTTGGGGTGGCTGCGGCAATTTCATAAAATAAGACAAAGTTTGCCACATCGATTGACTCTGCCTTTCACGGAAGAGTCCTGTGTAGCACGCAATGCTGTTTGATAGCATTTTACCCATAGTAGAACTTCTTTCAAACTTCAGTCCATCCTTTCAAACCTTGATGCTACTTTATCAACAAAATTTAAGTAATGGTCTAAACCTTTCTTGTCATTTCAATAATGTTCACAGGATCTTCACCAAAGTGAAGGAGGAAACTATGTCTCAGGAAACCACTTTCTTGGCTCATCCATAAGAAACGATTCCTCATCTGTTCAAGTTTTATCATGAGATTGCAGCAATTCAGTCCCATCTTCAGGTTCCGCTTCTAATTCTAATTCTCTTGCTATTTCTACCACAAATGCAGTTACTTCCTCCACTGAAGTCTTGAACCTGCCACCCCCAAGTTATTCATGAGGTTTGGAATCCACTTCTTCCAAATCCTTGTTAAGATTGATATTTTGACCTCCTCCCATGAATTGTGAATGTTCTTAATGGCATCTAGGGTGATGAATCTTTCCAGATAGTTTTAATTTACTTTGCCCAGATCCATCAGAGGAATTACTATCTATGGCAGCTATAGCCTTATGAAATATATTTCTTAAATAATAAAACTTGAAAGTCAAAATTACCCCTTGATCCATGGACTGCAGAATGAATGTTGTGTTAGCAGGCGTGAAAACATTAACCTCTTTGTAAGTCTAAATCAGAGCTCTTGGATAACCAGGTGCATCGTCCATGTGCAATAATATTTTGAAAAGAATCTTTTTCTGAGCAGTAAGTCTCAGTAATTAATCATGTTATAAATAGATGTTTTGTCATTCAGGCTTTTTTGTTCCATTTATAGAGCAGACAGATTAGATTTAGCGTCATTCTTAAGAGCCCTAGGATTTTTGGATGATAAATGGCATTGGCTTCAACTTGAAGACACCAGTTGCATTAGTCCCTAACAAGAGAGTCAGCCTGTCCTTTGAAGCTTGGAAACCAGGCATCGACTTCTCCTCTCTAGCTATGAAAGGCCTAGATGGCATCTTCTTCCTATATAAAGTTATTTGTCTCCATTGAAAAATTGTTGTTTAGTGTAGCCACCTTCACCAATGATCTTAGCTTGATCTTCTGGGTAACTTGCTGCAGCTTCTCCATCAGCACTTGCTGCTTCGCCTTGCACTTGTATGTTACAGAGACGGCTTCTTCTCTTAAACCCCATGAACCAACCTCTACTGGCTTCACAGTTCTCTTCTGCAGCTTCCTCCCCTCTCTCAGCCATCATAGAATTTGAAAAGAATTAGGGTCTTGCTCTGGATTAAGTTTTGGATTAAGGGAATGTTGTGGTTTGATCTTCTATCCAGACCACTAATACTTTCTCCATATCAGCAATAAGACTGTTTTGCTTTCTTATCATTTGTGTGCTCACTAGAATAACACTTGTAACTTCCTTCAAGAACTTTTTCTTTGGATTCACAATCTGGCTACCTGTTTGGTGTAAGAGGCCTAGTTTTCAGCCCATATCAGCTTTTGACATGCTTTCCTCAAGAAGTTTCATCATTTCTAGCTTTTGATTTAAAGTGAGAGAGGGTATGACTCTTCCCTTCACGTGAACACTAAAAGGCCATTATAGGGTTATTAATTGGCCTACTTTTAATACTGTTCTGTCTCAGGGACTAAGGCAGCCCGAGGAGGAGCATAACAGCTAGTCAGAGGAGGAGTCAGAACACATCCATTGTTTGATTAAGTTTGTTGTCTTATATGGTTGTGGTTCATGGTACCCCAAAACAAATAAAATAGTAACATCAAAAATCACTGATCATAGATCACCATAACAGATATAATAATAATAAAGTTGTAAATATTGCAAGAATTACCAAAGTGTGACACAGAGACACAAAGTGAGCACATGCTCTTGGAAAAATGGCACCAATGGATTTGTTCAGTGCAGGGTTGCCACAAATCTTCCATCTGTTTTTTGGGAGGAAAAAAGGGACACAGTATCTGGGAGGCAACAAAGCCAAGTGCAGTAAAACAAGGTGTGCTGTGTGAGAGCTGCACTTAACATCTTAAGTAGTCACTTCTGTCTGATATTTGCATAGGGCTTCATTTAAGGTTTGCAGAGACCTCCTACATATTTTCTTGTTTCAATACTAAAAAATCTGTCTCTCCTCCTCTTTTCCATCTCCTGTTCTTTTAAAATTTTAAATAGAATCCTGAGGATTTTCAAATAGGGACCTGGAAACAGATGTTGGCCAGGTAGAAACTGTGTTGATTGCAGTTCTGAAATGCTCAGCCTTCAGTTAGAGAAATGAGTTTAAATAAATCATGGGGCATAAACAGATCTTTTGATGACTTTTAAAAAATTGCTCTTTTTCCGATTGTCTTCAGCTAGTTAATTTGTAATTTCTCTGAGGATTTCAGTAGACATTCTGTGTATAATTAGTCTGTTTTTGTCACTTAAAAACAAAAACTCACTCAACTTTGTCTAAGCCTGCTGTACTGCAGTCTTGTAGTCATTTTAAATTGAAAGCTGGCACATTAACATAGTCTGGACACATAGGATGACAGACATTAAAGGAGCCCTTATTTAAAAGTCGACTGAGCCCTCTGCTTTCCTGAACAATTCAGTCCTGCAGCCATGAGGTGGGGTGGTGAGGAGGCGTCTGCAGTGGTGGGGGGCAGCGCTCTCACAGGGCCGCACCAGCGCCCAGCCCTGGGGGGAAGGGGGGTCCCCAGGGCAGGCAGAGTCCAGGCAAGGAGCGGGGCGGATCAGCATCAGGGAAGAGTCCTGGTGGAGATGGGGAGTGGGTTACATATATGGGAACTGAGCAGGTAGTAAATATAGAAGGATACTAGAAGCCAGGTTTCTCCCTATAGGAGAAGTGAAAGGTGAAAAGCCAGAATGAACCTTGTGGTCGTGCATTGGAATGAAAGATACTGGTGTGAAGTCATGGTTTTCAATTGCTAAGATCAACACAGCAATAAATATGGTTGTAAGTGTGTGTACGTGTATGTATGAACATGCATGCACTCACAAGCTCTGGCCACTGAGAAGGCCTGGAAGCAGTGACACCGCAATAGCAGTAAGCATCCTTCCACCAGGGTCTTGGCTCCTAGATACCAATTTCACCCCTGGAGACCCAGGCCTCTTGGAGAAATGGCTGATCTTAGGCTGCGGGAGGGAACATGTAAAATGAGCTTAGAACATCTGGTTATATCGCAAAGTAAAGAAGGGCTCTGATAATGATGGAGACATATCTAAAGGACACAGCAGTCAATTTGAAGGGACTTCTACTGGCCAAATTGGAGACAATCTGAGCATAAAAATAAATGATAGTAGCAGAATATATTCCATTGACTGAAACAGGACATTATGAGTTTAGATAGGAATAAATAAATGAATAAATTCAAAGTTTGAAGTACATACATAGTGTCAAAGCCCTCCCCCATACTTATTAATTACAAAGGGGAAAAGATAACTTTCCCGTGGGAGAGCCTGGCAGCCACCACCTCTGTCAAATGGGGAAAGAGAAATCACACACAACCCGATAGAATGCAACCAAAAAAGGGAAGCAGTATCGCTTTTGTGATTTCTGCCAAAGACGCATAACCTGAATCCAACGGTAAAGAAACATCAAACTCAACGTGAGAGACCTCTTGCAGAATAACTGGCACATTATTGTGTATCAGGCTATGAAGCTCAAGAAGACTGAACAATTGTTCCAGATGAAGGAGACTGAGGAAAAATAACAATTAGATACCATGTGTGATTCTGAACTGGATCTTATTGTTATGAAGGATGTTACTGAGATAACTGGTCAAAATAGAGTGGAATGTGAGAAAAAGATGGAAGTATTGTACAAATATAAATTTCCTGCTTTTGATGGTTATAATCTTGCCATGTCCAAGAATGCTCTTATTTTTAGGGAATAGAAAATATTTGAAGGTAAAGGGGATCAGGTTGGCAACTTGCTCTCCAATGGTTCAGGAAAAAAGGGTTCTTTGTACTACAGACTTGACTTTGCGTGATTGTTTCACAATAAAATAAATAAAAACCCACAAAATACCAGTTCACACTTACTAGACTAGCTAAATTAAAAATGGCAGATGTTGGGGAGGGTGTGGAGCAACTGGAACTCTCACACATGGCTAGTGGAAATATAAAATAATTCTGTCTTAGAAATAGCCAAATAATCCTCGCAGACTTATTTGAGCACAGAAGTCCTTTCCCATGGAACGTGATGGTTAGCATATACCCTACATGGAGCAGTTAAGAGTGAGGGGTCCAGAGCTGGATTCCCTGAGGTCATGTCCCAGCCCAGCCATTTGCTGACTATAATATGAACAGGGCAAGTTTTCTAACTTCTACATACCTCGTTTCCTTCTTTGTAAAAAGGTCTTTAATACTTGCATCTACCTTATGGGGATGCTTTGGAATTAAACAAATCTATCCATATAAAGTGCTTAGGAAAATGTCCAGTACATAAGCCCTCAATAAATGTTAGCTGCCACTAGTAATATCATCTAATATGTATTTACATTGTTCTTTTGATTATAGTCTCTCTGCCTAACAATATGGAATTTATCCTAGATGTTTTTAGCACTCTGTCTATAATTTTCGTAGTTACGTGGATTCTAGTAAAGCTGTTACAAGGCCTTCTTCATAACCAAATTTTTTCCTCTTATTAGCCATTTACTAGTATTTATAATGCATTAATTCATTCAACATATATTTTTTAAGCACTGAATGCCAGGCACTGATCCAGGATCTAGGGCTAAGCAACAAGCACAGCTCATAAAGCCAAAGACCCTTCTTACAGAATGTACGCTCAGTGGAGCAAAGCTAACAGTCGACAAATAATTAACAAGGTGTTAGAAACTGTGATAACTGTTGTGGGGAAAACAGGTAAAGAAGGAACGGGAGGGGCCTTTCTTGGATAGGAAAGTCAGAGAAGGCTTCTCTGAGTAGGTGAGATTGTGCCGAGCCCTGTAGGTGGACAAGGAGACATAGCATGGGAAGGAGCCCAGTGGGGAAAGAGGCAGGGGGATGTTTATTTAAGGACGTGTGCTTTCATAGTTACATTGTTGTAACATATTGCTTATGTATGTGTATGGGCATATATTATTGTGTGTGTGTGTATATATATTCAGTAGTACTTTTGCATTAGTGTAAACTACTGGATTAGTGTAAATCCGGTTTCCTGGATTTGATGAACATGCGACAGTCAGCTTTCACTGCCCGCGTGTTGCGTGGAGTGTCCAGTCAATCTGGGGGGGGTATGCAGCGTACTGACTGCACCCTCCCCGGTATGCTGGTCACTGTGCCCTGGCTGGGAATGCAGAGCAGGGTGCACAGTCTCTACCCTGCAGGCAGCAATGCCAGTACCTTGTAGTAAGTGCCCCGGCGTGTCCAGGGGGCCACTGGGCCCAGGGGCAGCAACTCTACTCCCTTGTAGAGAGGCACAGAGCGAAAGTGCAGGGTCACATTTGACTCCTTTCTGTTGTCAAAAAGGGATCCGTGTTATGGAAGTAAAGTAGTTGACTGCTGATTATTCATTTCTAGATCTAAGCTGGAACCGGAACCAAATACAAAAACAAGGGAATCCACATCTTCTGAGAAAGTGTCACAGAATCCTTCAAAAGATTCTGAAGAAAAACCTACCACTGAAGAATATCCAGGTATGAATTAAAATAAAAATACTGCCTTGAATTTCTTCCTTATGACGTGTTTGCAAGAATACAACGTAGGGAAAAAGGAACACAGTCCCAGGCATGTTGGGGTGTTTGTATTTGCGTAAAGCAAAGGAAGTGTAGGGAGGTGGCAGCCTTTTTTCTGTCACAGAGCTTAATGACTGCTGCAGAGGCAGGATGGGAGGATTCTCCAGTCACCTGGGAGCTGGCAGCGTCCAGAAGAAAGGGCCTGCTGGCGCTGTGCACAGGCTGCCTGGGGACTGGAGCCCCAGACTCAGGAGGAAATATCGGAGCTGCCTGCTCGAGTCCTCGAGTCCTCCTTGGCAGCAGTGCCCTGTGTCGTCAGCACTGCTCCCGTGTGGAGCCGCTAGGTCTGCTTCAAGGTGCGGTGTGCCATCTTAGTGGCCTTGCCCAGCCAGTCCAGCCAATGGGACAAAATGCAAGTCTGGGTTTATGTGCTTCCTGTCATCACGGATGCGAGATGGCCCATGACTTAGAACAGTTCCTGACACACAGTGGACGCTGAAGAAATACAGGGTCTCCATAAAGTCTGCACGTGCAGGGGAACTTGCATAACGTGGTCTTGGATGTCTTGGATGTGTTCTTTTATTTATGTTTGTGTTTTAGTTTTTCATTTTTCATTTTTCTTTAGAAACTTGCAAAGTATCTTAGACAAAATATATTTTGGCATAGGATGAGGTGGTTTAGTTCCAGGCAGAGAACAGTGTCTTGCCTGTCATACTCCTGTTTTAAAAAGCACTACATTTGTTATTTTTTTCATTGAGTTCGCAATGTTAAGCACCTCTGTGGTCACAACTGACCTCCTGTCCATTTCCGATGTTTAGGCCTTTGTCTTCAGCATTCCTGCCCAGCCAAGATGAAATCTTCTCGTACCCATTTGTAATTTGTTTCCTCACATCGATTTCCCCTAGCACTAGGATGGGTGTGATTGTTTGTGAATCTTTATCATCTTTTTTCTCAAGTGACGCGTGGTTCCTGCACTCAGGGAGCTCACAGTTGACGAGAAGGATAAGATGCCAGCCCCTGGCAGAAAGGAAGTAGTGCCCTAAGTGGGGGGCAGAGGTGAGAGGACAGAGTTCAGAGTTCAGGCAGAGTGTCAGGGCGACTTCAAGGGAGGCAGCACTGAGAAGGGAGTCTGCTCTAGACAGAGGGAACAGCACAAGCAAGTGCCCAGAGGCCAGAACGCAGGGAGATTGGAATGGAGTCAGGGAAGAGGACATCTGGGGGTTGGTGATGCAGAGGAAAGGGGCGGAGAAGGGGGATTAAGGTTGGAAAGGTGGGCCGGGGCCAGGGCACAGAAGTCCTTGAATGCCTGACCAAGGAGTCTGGACTTGGCTATGTTGGCACCGGGGCACTGGCAGTCTGGAGTGGTGAGCGCTGTGCTTCTAGCAGATTCTAACAACCAGTCAAGAAGGCTTCAGATGGCCACAGACTTGAGCATGTTGTAGAGCATGAGTTCTGCTAACAGAACTTTCTCATTCTAACTCAGAGTTAATCTGTGCTTGGTTCAGATATGAATAAGGTTTCTGTGTTTCTAATTTTGGTGTTTTCATCCTTAGTAAAATCAACAACAGTAAAAGCTTGTAGTGGGTACCATGGTGAGGACAAGTTGGAGCCATGAGCTCTTTGTGAAAAATAAGGCACTATACACACAAAACTATGTACTATTTCTGAGTTTCAGGAGTGAGCAGGGACTTGCGTATCTTTGTATGTGAATATGCTCAAATAAAGTCTATGAAGCTACATCAAAGCAATTAACTTCTAAGAGAGGAATAGGAGTGGGGAATGGTATATCACTTCCTGTATTTATTTATTTATATTCATATATACTTATATATATTTTTACAATGAAAATATTCATGTCTCTGCAGTCTTTAAAAGTAGAGGGAGGAGTGTAAGCATTTAAGTGTCTTGAAGTAAAACACTTTAAACTGGTTCTGAAGAATGTCCATTTCGTTTGCGGCCATTGCTGACATCAGAGCGATGTGGAAACTGTGCATAGGTCCCCCTCCCCATCACACACATGCACACACATGTGCATGCATAAAAGCAATTCAAGGCCTAAACATTGTGGAAGAATCACACTAGCAATGCCTGAATATTAGCGAATGGATAATCAAATATGGACAGCTGTAAGATTCTGTTCCATCTCATGTTTTTAATGTGCTTGCATCCTAATCCAACCTATTCTAAAGTGAACATTTGGTCTTCTATCTATCTCCAATATTTTTTTCAACAGAAAAGATTTCAGCCGAAGCACAACCTGAATTGGGAACCTGGGGAGAGGCCAAAGGTGAAGATGAATTATCCCCAGAAGAAATACAAATGGTAATGCTCTTTCTGCCTGATCATTTATTTCTGACTGGTTTCTGTAATATCATTTCCTTGAATAGGTGGTCATCCTAAATGCCCTTGATTTTTATACTGAGTTTTTAAAATTATAAATATATATTTTATATACACTTTCCTACTTGATTTCCTAATTCGTAGTATGCTTTTCACATGTTTTAAATTTAAGGTAGCATAATTAAAGAAGACACTGTCTTGGAATAATTTTACTAATAATAGATGTCTTTTCAACAGCAGTAAGATAGTCTCCTAGACTAAATGGATCTTTTATAATGGCCGCTATGGTGCTTTTTAAGTGTTTGAATAGCTAGTGTTACGGTAATGCGAAGACAGTGCAAGTCAGGACTGCAGAATCAAAAGAGTGAGTGACGCCTTTACTTATATTGCTGCCTTTTAGCGACCTGTCCCCTAGTTGCTGACTGCTATAGTTAATCATCTCTGGGTGTGTTTCAAAAGGAAACTGATAGGTTTGGCACGGGCTCCTGCCAGCGGGTGTCCAGTAGTGTGTGTGCAGCTCGTCTGGACGTGGGCGTGGTGGACGCCAGAGGGAGTACACCCCTGTGCCCGGGCAGGTGTTCCCCAGAGCTGCCCTGATGCAACACTGTCCTCTACCTAAGGGTGGAGAGCACGGCTCACACACCGCATGCCTTCCAGCGGCTGCACCTGGCAAATGACAGCATCTTAATTTGTGCAGCAGTTGACAGGTGACAGCCCTTTTTGGTACCCCTTTTCTCCATGATTTCTTCATAATCGCACTGAGAGGTGGTACGGCACTCCCATCTCCTTTTATTTATTTACTTATTTATTTATTTGCTTGCTCAGGGTAAAATCAGATCTCATCTCCTTTTAACACTGGCAAAAAAACAAGAAAAGATCTTGCCTAAAATCCCCTAATCAGTGGTAGAGCTGGAAGACAGTTTTTCCTCAGATGGCGGGGGATGTTTCGGGATGATTCAAGCGCGTTGCATTTACTGTGCAGTCAGACCTCTCTGCTAAGGGGAATCTATTTGCAGCCCCCCCCAGCGCTCGCATCACCGCCTCAGCTCCACCTCAGACCACCAGGCATCAGATTGTCGTAAGGAGCACAGCCTAGATCCCTCGCATGCGCGCTCCTCTGAGAGTCTGATGCCGCCAATGATCCCACAGGAGGTGGAGTGTGTGGCCTGGTTCCTAACCGGCCGCAGACTGGTACTGGTGCGGGGACTGGGGGTTGGGCACGGCCGCTCCAGAAGATACCCAGTGGAGCGGGCCGCGGCTCTGTAGGTGAGAGTGGGACCCCGCCTTTGCCCAGCCCTGAGCCTCTCACTGAGGCGTCTGTGGTGCTGATGACTGACCTGGAAAGCGCCTTCTCTCCCTACCGTCATGTCGTACAGGTCTCAGAGAGGCCTTCCCTGGCCACCCCACCTGAGCTGGCTCCCAGCCACTCTGTCCCATTATCCTGCTTTATTCCCTTACCCTCCACTAGAGCACAAACTCCATAAGAGCAGAATTTTTTTTTTTTTTTTTTTTTTTGAGACAGAGTCTCACTCTGTTGCCCGGGCTAGAGTGAGTGCCATGGCGTCAGCCTAGCTCACAGCAACCTCCAGCTCCTGGGCTCAAGCAATCCTCCTGCCTCAGCCTCCCGAGTAGCTGGGACTATAGATGCGAGTCACCACGCCCAGCTAATTTTTCTACTTTTAGTAGAGACGGGGTCTCGCTCTTGCTCAGGCTGGTCTCAAACTCCTGAGCTGAAGTGATCCTCCCGCCTCGGCCTCCCAGAGCGCTGGGATTACAGGCGTGAGCCACCACCCCAGCTTGAGAGCAGAATCTTGTCTTGCTTTCCCTGCCATATTCCCAGAGCCCAGAACAGTGTTTGGGAATTACTAGTTGAATGGATGAATGACTTTGAATTCAATAGGAAAGTTTAAGGTTGTTTTAAATGGTAAAGCAGGATCATGAATAGTAACTAGCAGAATGCTCTAGTGTTAAGTTAGTATTAGTATTACTACTTATACTTGTGAGTGTCTTCTGTATGCCAAGCCTTTTGTGTTACGCTATCTTGTTTAATCTTCATAACAATCGAGTGAAGTAGGAGTTGTCATGTTATGCAGTTAAAGAAAATGAGGCACAAAAACTCCAAAGCCCTGCCCAAGGTCAGGGAACCGGTAGAGCAGCTGAGCCAAGCTCTGTACCACAGGCCCTGGCTCCAAACCCTGTGCTTCTCTTGCTGTGTCATAGCTCACTTGCGTCCCCGGTTGACTCTGGTGCTCTAGGTGAGTGGAGCCTCACGGGGACAGCGTGGCAGACTGACCGGGCCAGCCTGCAAAGGAGTCGAAACAGCCACTCAGGCACACTGAAGTGTTGTCGCAAGCACAGGTGTGCAGGCTGGGAACCTGCAGGGCTGGCCAGGTCCACATGTGCCCTCGTGAGCATCGGCTGCCCAGGGCAGAGGACTGGCTTGGGATCCCCTTGCTCTCCACACTCACTGTTTCTCCTCCATGCCTGAAATAAAGGACTGAGGCAGGTTTCTCTTTCCTAAAAAGGCACGAAAAAGTGAAGACAAAAAACCCGGAAGCCAAGAGGTAGCACAGCCTAGTGGGAGGAATACAAGCCCTGCAGTTGTCCAGCTGGGACCCACACCCGGCCTCATCACTGTCACCTGTGCCCTCCCACTGCTCTAGGCTTCCATTTCCTCATCCGTGAAATGGCCACCTCACAGGTGGGACTAATGACAGAGTGAGCGCAGGAGATGCGTGCAACACAGTGCCACACACACGGTGCTTGTAAGATTGGCCTCCCCGCCTTTCCTCTAGAGGGTGACAGGTTATGAAAAAGAGGCAGGACGGCCTCTCTCTGTGCAGTAGAGACAGCGGTGCTCGGGCTCTGGGGTGGCATCTGCCCACACGCAGGGAAGTGCAGGGAGGCTGTGGCGTGCAGGTCACGCAGGGGGCAGCTGGAACTCGGCCGCATTTCACAGGCATTTCATACACGATACAGTTTCACACCCGCTTATCCCCTCTGAGTGGTTTCCCCTTGGAAACCATCACCTTAGAAATGTGAATTTGATTCCAGTGATGTGCTGTTAGCTGTGGCTTTCCTGGGACTTGCTTTGGGGGTGCTCCTTCGGACCCTATAGTATTTCTTTGGAATAATAAGCAGAGCTGTCTTTGTCCTTCATAGGCAGAAATAATTCTGAGCTAAGGAAGTAACTCAAACGCTTTAAAGTACGCTGTGAGGCCCCTGCCTTCCTCTCTAGCCTCTCTCGTGTTCCAGAACACACCCTCTGACTTTCATTCAGTGCTCACCAAACCCAGTGTGCATGGCATGGCGATGGCAGCAAGGGTTCCAGTCAGCCATTGCTGTCCAGTCCAGTCGAGTGACGGAGAGGGCCTTGGCCAGGGGCGCAATGAAGGCCATGTTGAGAGCTCTGTTGGGGGAAGTGGCCTGAGCTCTGGGGTCCGTTGGGGACAGGTGCGAGGGGGCAAGGAGCCTTGAGCTTTCTGACTTGGGTAATCAAGAGAGGGAGGTGGGCAGGCCAGGCCTGGGCAGGGGGTGATGAATTTCACTTTACACAGATGTGAGTGTGAGGTACCTGGGGGCCATTCACGGAAGGTGGCTGTGGGCATGGGGTCTAGGGGTTGGGCCAGAGACACGTGTGTAGGAGATGTCTTACGTCTGGTGTTTGAAGCATGGGCTTGGATGAGGTTCCCTAGAAACAACACATACAGGGGAGAAAAAAGGGGCGTGGACACCACTTTGGGGACACCCCACCACCCTGGAGGACACCCCACCGGAGGGCAGGCTGAGGCGGAAAAGTACAGTTGGATCATGTTCCCTTCTTATATCCAAATGATAACAAAAGTTTCTTAGAATCTCAGTTTTTTCATTAGTTTATACAAAATAATTTTATTAATGGAAATGATGAATTATGTTCCCCAAAATATTATAACATTGCCCCATTTCTTTGCTAGAGATAAAAATGTGTATAGCCCTGTCTCTTCATTAAGAAAGAATATGTTGGCCGGGCGTGGTGGCTCACGCCTGTAATCCTAGCACTCTGGGAGGCCGAGGCGGGTGGATCGCTCGAGGTCAGGAGTTCGAGACCAGCCTGAGCAAGAGCGAGACCCCGTCTCTACTAAAAATAGAAAGAAATTATATGGACAACTAAAAACATATATAGAAAAAATTAGCCGGGCATGGTGGCGCATGCCTGTAGTCCCAGCTACTCGGGAGGCTGAGGCAGTAGGATCGCTTAAGCCCAGGAGTTTGAGGTTGCTGTGAGCTAGGCTGATGCCACGGCACTCACTCTAGCCCAGGCAACAGAGCGAGACTCTGACTCAAAAAAAAAAAAAAAAAAGAAAAGAAAAAAAGAATATGTTTATATTTAAGGAGAATTTACCTTTCTGTGGTGGGCTTTTTTTAAATGCACTCCACCACTCCGCATAAAGGAACTAGCTAGAGTAAGAATAGAGTCAATTGCTTGTCCGAGGATTTTGCCTCTCCCCTGTAGGCACTGGTTAGCAGCAAAGGTGTTTTAACCTTTGTAGACGCGACTTACCGACCACGGAAGGTGGCCCAGAGGAAGGTGGCAGCAAGGATGTCCACGATGGCCTCAGGCTACAGTGCCACTAAGACATGGTGAAAGAACCTGAGCTTTGGGACTGGACAGAGTTGGCCATGATTCCTCTTCATACCACTTACTGTCTTAAGTTGTGGCGAGAAAATTAGCTTCATCGACTTCAGCTCGGTCAGAATCAATACCCTACAGCACTGTCGCAAGCAGGGGACGCAGCGTGTATGCAGAGCACAGGCAGAGGGCAGGGCACAGCAAGTGCTGGCTCTTCCCAGCAGAGAGATGCCGTGCGTGAGTCTCTGTGTCGCTGCACACCCTGCACACATGTGGCATGTCATTGAGCGACTGCAGGAGAAGAGTAAGTGTTCACAGAGTTAGCGTCTTCTTCCCGTAATGACTGGGGACGCGCCGTGCTTCCGTTTCATTCTGCTGGCCTGAGTCACCATCTAAAAACTCCCGTGACCACTCCCAGTAACACTGGCCATTTCAGCATCGTAGCATCAGTGACTGATGCAGTCAGAATCAGCAGAGCTTCCTAATAGTTACTGTGTCGCTGCCAGAGGTTTGGGCAGAAGGCCATAATGTTCAGCACTTTTATGACAGGCTGTTTAATGTTCCGTTAACTTCTTTCTTAATTGGGAATAATAGCTAAGTACCTATATCTTGTAGTCTGACTAACCCAAATCTTATTTAAAAGGCTTAACCCTGAACAAAGAGAAAGAAAAATACCACACTATTGGTTTTAAATTAGAAAGTACTGTGGCAAATTGTGGTCATAATTCATAATCACTGTTTTGGAATTTTTCCTCAGGGTAAAATAATGAATTAAGCCCCATAATGGCAATTTAATTCATTATTTCACCCAAAGGAACAGTTGTTACATATTCCAAAATTGTTTCAGGGTATTGTATGATTTGCACAATAAATTTTCATTTATAACTCATGATACAGGTATATTAATGCCTTTGAGTTAGCCATGTTTTGTGGTCGAACTGAGTAGAACCAAATTGTTTTCTGATGTTACATTGAGAAAATTCCACCTTTTCTAAGCAAAAAGTTCCTTTTATTTGCCTCATGTAAAGCCACCTACGTTTATTGATGTATTGTTTGGGATAATTTTTAAAGACATGAATGTGACTTCTGTTTCTTAAATCCACATGGAAGATGTCCCTGGCCCCGTCCCCTGAAATAGGCCCATGGAAGGCCCTGGTGGCCAGCTGGCAGGGCTTGCTTGCGGTCTGTGGCCAAGCACAGCTCACGCGTCGAGAACACAGGAGTTATTGATAGACTCTGAGCACCACATAGCAAGAGCTGCGTACAGACCCTGGGGAGGTTCCAGGTTCACAGGGGCACAGGTGGGGATCGAGGTGAGGGTCACAGCACAGGAGTGTGAAGGGGTGTGGCACAGAGACAGCACGTCTGGAAGAGCCCAGAATGGGCCCGAGCAGTGGGCCCCAGGGTTCCAGGGGCCAGATTGCTTTCTAGGACAATCCCACTGCGGGCTCCAGTTGGCTGTGCTTGGCTCTTTGCAATGCAAATGCTTCTCCTGGCCTTATTTTATACCCAAAGGCCTTTGTAGAGTGATTTTCTTTTAAAAACTATAATAAAAGGATTAGATTAGTAAGGATTTCTGTAACAGTATATTCACAATGTGGATTTGTATCCTTTAAACCAGACGAGAAACTGTTTAACAGGGCTTTATTGGAAAGTCTAACTGACTTCTAAATGGAATAAAGCAGTTAAATACTGATACTGCCTAACACACATGTAACACGCCGCTTGCGTCAAGTACCACACTGAGCACTTCAGCATATAATTTATGTAACCCCATGTGGGAGGGGTTGTTGCTGGCCCCATTTTACAGAGAGCTTAAGTTACTGGCCCAAGGTCACATAGCTCCCAAGTCCTAAGTCCCAGACTTTTTAACGTGATGCTGTGCCGCTGTGGCTGGATGTGGGGGCAGGGGGGGGTGGCGGGTGTTGTTGCTGGTCGGGCTGAAGGACAGCATTGTGCTTTGGTGAGAGACCTAAACAGTACAGAGCAGATGGCCCCGGGCGGGCAGCCCAGACAGAAGCTGGCTGCTGTCATGCTTGGAGGGCCCCACTTGCCCACCTTACCCATCGTCTAGGCCTGTCCTCTGCCTTTGCAGTCACTCACACGGATGGGTGAAGTATTTCTTGGATGGGGTTCAGGTTTGTCTTCACAGGCATACAGAGACCCCTGTCTGTTGTGCTGACTGTGGAGACCAGGCCTTTCATTCAGCACAGCACCTTTCAAAGTCCCTGTCTGTGTGGGGGGGTGACGCGGCCATGCAGAGGCAGACACAGTTGCTGCAGCTCAGCGAGCTCTGGACGAAGATGCTGCCCGTGCATTTCCCAGCGCCTGAGAGAGCGCAGTGGCGGGAGCCACAGCCGTCTTCTGGAATTTCAGACCTGAGAGGTAGAAGGGGCCTTCAAAGCATCGAGCCACTCCTTTTGCACATCCAGAATCTCCCAGAGATTAAATCACGATAATTAGCATTTATTGAGAGCTTACTGTGTGCTGTGCACTTTGGTAAACGACTTACATGTTTTAACTCAGGTGTTCCTTCTACCAACCCTACTACTTAAGTACTTTTATCTCCATTTTAGTGACAAAGACAAAGACAGATTAAGTTAAACGCCCAACATCATACTGCTTAGAAGGTGAAGGAGCTGGAAGCCCAGCCCTGGCTCTGCACCCTCAGCATCAGGCAGGAAGGATAAGAATCACCACATCTGTCCCTAAGAAATTGACAGGCCCCCTAGAAGCCAGTGACTGGCCCAGGGTCGCCCCAGGCTTCCCAGGAGGCCCCAGGAACTGGCTCCTATGTCCACCTGGCACAGCCACCACCTGGCCCTGCGTCCCGGCAGCAGATGAGAAGGCACGCAACAGGTTTGTCCTTTAGACAACACTGGAAGCCATCCCGACACCTGGTGCTAGTCAGTGTTGTCAGCGAGCTCGCTGTCACCTGCTCATCCTGGGCCCTGGCAGGACTTCACCCTTGTCAGGAGACAGGCCTGTTGTTTCGAACACTCCGTTAGAGCTCCCCAGCCATCAGCAGACCTCTCTTCAGCCCTTCTCACGTTTGATCCCACGAGGCACCTGTTTCTCTCTCTTCCTCTAGGGACTGGGTATTTGTTGGGTGGCATCAAGAACCCGTGGGGTAGAAGGAATTCAAAGCCAGAGTCGATCCCACTCCTGACCGCGTGAGGGCTGGCCTGGGGCCGTCAGCAGCCACTGCAGAGGGCCCCCGGCGCTGCACACCCGCCCGCAAACTAAGGAGGAAACAAAAACACCTTTGCTCCTAGGGAACATTCCAGTAATAAATCACCTCAGACCACCAGCTGATTTTATTTAGGAACAGTTTCAAAGCACAAAAGGACTGTGGATTTAAAAGGGCAAGGCCATATTTTGTCATTAGAAAAACTCAAAAAAAAATGCTCCTCCTTCTGAAGGAAGAAGATAGCAGGGGAAAAAAATGCTCCCCCTTCTCCCCACATAGCCCCCCAAGTAGTACCTGAATCAGTGTGAATTAGCACCTACATGTTGAAGTAATTACATGTTTTCCTTAAATATTGGACTAAGTAACTGCTGAGTTGACATTTAACAGAGCTGATACTTTCAAACTCAAAAGTGAAATATCGATTCTCTTAAATACCCTTGTTGATGCTGAATTTAAAGGGCCACAAGCAGTAGTACTGCGTCCGCAGCCAGCAAGGCAGCCGGCTGCGGTATGGGTCCCGGACGAGCATCTGTGCTGAGAGCTGGTGCCCTGGAGAGTGAGGCCTTGTGCCGGGCTCAGGGTCTGGAGGAGAGAGACGGAGAGGGACGGCCCCGCCCCCCACCCCCCACCCCCCAGGAGGGAGGACAGGCCCCTGGCAAGTGTGAGAAATGCCCAGATGGGCCTGAATACAGGGGAACTTTCACAAGGGCGAGGAAATAAGAGAAAGTGATCCAGTCTGCCCTGAGGTGTCGTTTCGCTAAGAAACTGCCTAGGCTGTGTTCTGAGGGACAGGCCGGGGTTCCCCAGCCAGGCAGAGCACCAGCCTGTGCAGGAGGAGTGAGGCGGGAGATGCGGCGTGGCCAGAGCCGCCCACCCGGTCTGGAGGCTGCGCTGGGGCAGGCCATCATGAGCAGTCTTACGTGACGGGCACTCGAGACCCTTGTGACCAAGGAGTGGAGCACAGGTTGGAGGCAGTGAGAGATGCGGGCGGAATGTGGGCAGTGGGGGCGAGAGCGGCGGCCACAAGAAGGGCGTGTGTGAGGAGCGCCAGTGTGGTGCGCGGGCGGTGCCCGGAGCCGGAGCCGTAAGAAGGCTGTGGGCAGGCCCTGCCCCCGGAGCAGTTTCTTCCCGGGGCAAGAGGAACAAGGTGGGGTGTTGCAGGATGCTGTACACGGGAAGTGCCAGCAGAGCCCATGGTGTCACGATTCCCATAACTATTTTTCCCTTTATTCTTGATTTCCTAAGTGGGTGATAAACCAGATATTCAACCAATTGCGAAGCCCCTGGAAGGCAAGGGCTTGCTTGTATATGTGCCCTGTACCCCCACAGTTTCTGGCACCGAGGGCCTCAAAATATCCATGGACTTGACGGCAGCTATAATAGATGTGAGAGAAAGAAAAAATAGAATTTTTTTTCAAAGTTGGGTTCCACAGGGTTCCCACCCTTAAGAAGCTCAGAGTCAGGCAGGGAGTTTGGGCCATGCACAATTTATTACAAGGCAGAAAATGATGACTCTCCTAGGATATTTTCAGAAAATGCAAGGCCAAGGATAGGAAAATGAGAAATAACTTGAACTCAGGGGCCAGGGTCTCATGGAGAGACTAGGCCTGTGGGACATGCAGGGTAAGAGAAGGGGGACACCCTGACTGTCTGTGCACTCAGGGACTTGAGTGGACACACTGGGACAGAGTTCTTGGGCTTGCAGCTGCGGCGACGAGATCCTCCCGGCCGCACTCCATGGTGTTTCAGAGGCGTCCGTCCTTGCCTGCAGCCGATTCAAGTTGGCAAGAATGGCTGGGAGAACAGCTTTCGGCTCTGCTGAGTTCACTTGGGTGTCCCTGGTGGCAGGGGGGCCATCCTCACTCAGCCTGAGCGCTGGGAGAAGCGACTCTGGCTCTGGAACCTCTGTCTCTGTAGAGCAGTGATGTGGCCCGAGAGCATGGCTAGGAAGTCTGAGGGTCCCAGGGCCAGCTCCGCAAAGCCACCAACGTCCCCCTTCCTGTCCAGACTCCCCAAACCACATCCTTCTCCCATTAAAACATAATGGAGGCGGCCGGGCACAGTGGCTTACACCTGTAATCCTAGCCCTCTGGGAGGCCGAGGCGGGCGGATCGTTTGAGCTCAGGAGTTCGAGACCAGCCTGAGCAAGAGCGAGACCCCCATCTCTACTAAAACTACAAAGAAATTATATGGACAACTAAAAATATACATAGAAAAAATTAGGCGGGCATGGTGGCGCATGCCTGTAGTCCCAGCTACTCGGGAGGCTGAGGCAGGAGGATCGCTTGAGCCCAGGAGTTTGAGGTTGCTGTGAGCTAGGCTGACACCACGGCACTCTAGCCCGGGCAACAAAGTGAGACTCTGTCTCAAAAAAAAAAGTAAAAAGTAGTGAAGGAGGCAGAGACAGGCCGTGAGGGGCCAGGAGACAGAGCGTGGGTAGATAACTGGGGCCGAGACGTAAGCTCTGCTGCTCTCACAGCTGCAGTCATTGAAGTCAGCCTGCGTCCTTTGAATGCAAATGAGCGAGATGGAAAAGTCAAGCCATAGGCAGCACAGCTGTTCTTTGGTGTTTATTCTTCCTAAAGCAGGGATATTTTTCACACCAATGCTCATGGTCTTCCAGCAATGCTGTGTTGTCCAGTGCTGGAAACGAGGGGCTTGGTAGTGATTCCTGGAGGGTAGATCAAAGTTTTCTTGCCAAGCTCTTGCCTAAGTTCAGTGTGATGTTATCTTGAACGTGTTTGTCTCCTCATCCTCACAGTTTGAACAAGAAAATCAGCGACTAATTGGCGAAATGAACAGCTTGTTTGATGAAGTAAGGTATGTATGTAGCTCCTTGTGAGCTGACAGCCTACTTTACAGCTTCTCCAGAAAGTAGGAACTTTATTTATTTACCGTGGTGCCTGGTATCCACACACAGCCCACCTGAGCCAGCTTGGTGCTGAACCCCACCGCCCTGGGCTTGCGGACCTTTGGGAGGTGACCGCCTGCCTGCGGCTGCAGGGCTCCCAGGGCCTCATGTCCCCAGAGGATCAATCAGTGATTGCCAATTACCTGGACACAGTTAACACCCCCGTTTGGGCTGCTTACATGTAATAAAAATGAAATGGGGGGCCCTGTGAAGGGAAGTGAAACCCCTTCCTGCAGACGGCTCCACTGGAGTCTGCCTTCTCCCTCATCCAACAGGGAGTCAGGAATGCAGAAGGCAAGGCCGTGGCCACACGTGTGCGACCGTTGGCCCCCCCCGGGGAAAGCACTCAGAGGCCTCAGGTTCTGTGGGAATGTATGGAGCATTCTGGAAATAAGGCCTGGGTCTTTGCAAAGCCTTGCTGCAGTGTGGGCATGTCCCCAAAACAGGTCCTGATGCTGCACCCACAGCCTGGAGACTTCTCCATGCAGGTGACAGCCCCCCGGGGGCTCTGGCGTTTTGCCCTCAGAGAGGAATATCTTGGCCCTCTCTCTGACCAGCCCAGCCCCACCTGGCTGTGCCTTCCCCAAGCCTGGACACGCGCTCCTTTTCTTTGGGCATCTCCTCCCTTCCCTCACCTCCACCGTGACGCCCCTGGAACCTCAGCTCGCTGCCCCAGCACGTTTAAGCTCCTGCCACTTCCTGTTGCTGGTTTGCACTAGAGCAGGACTTCAGCCTGTGCGAGCTTCTGTCCCCAGACATGTGCAAGTCCCCAGCCCACCCCCAGGGGTGAGCCATGCTGACCCTGACACAGGGAAGATGGCTCACTCAAGTGTTTCAAGTTGGACAGACACTCAGTTACGAAACCCAAAGGTGTTATTTTCAACCTGAATCAGAGTTTTTTCCTTGTGACGGGGATTTGGCTTAAGGGGTAAATACACTCTTTTCTTTAACCTGTTGAGCAGTAAGAGTCCGGTCATCAGGCATTCTGATGCTGTCTTTTGAATCCCACCACATCACTGTGGTTACTAGGCGAGGCATAGGACTTACTGGGGACTTTGTGTTTGCAACTGGGGCATGGCCGGGTGCTCCCTGATCCTCACGCGGTGACTCAGAATGCCAGGGGCGCTGTACACGCCCGCCTCTGGCAACTGAGGGCCCGCTTACGTGGTACAGCGTGTTTCCAAAAAGCCCAGTGCACTGGACCGAGCTGGGAGGCAGAAAAGCCAACCTAGTAAGTAGATCACCTTCGTCTGCCCACCTCCTCTTCCCCCACCCGCCATGGTGTGGCCCCTGCCCCTCTCCCGCCTTCACTTAGAAGAGATGATCTCTATAGAAACGTAATGTTCCAGTTAGATTACCAAGTACTAATAGTGAGTATGTAATCTACTGATTCTTCTTTTTACGAAGGCAAATTGAAGGGAAAGTGGTTGAAATTTCCAGACTCCAAGAGATATTCACGGAAAAGGTTTTGCAACAGGTAAAAAAAAAAAAAAAAGTAGTTTTGAGTTTTTACTTAAAGGGGGAATGTACTAAGAACTCAGGACATTTCTTCTGAAGGCATCTGATCTCTAACTGTGAGCAGAGCACTATGTTAGCAAGTGTGCATTTGCCAGGCTCCTCAGGGGAAACCCTCCCGGTACCCCAAAGCAGCCTTTGCACATACATGGTGGAGGGGGAGGTGGCCACCCTGTGTGGTAGAGCACACAGTGGCACCCGGGAGGACACCGCAGGCCTGGGATTCGGGGTGACCACGAGGCCCTCTGAGCTGCAGCCTCCCGCCTACGAGGTGGAGCGACTCTTGCAGGACTCTGGTTGGGCCCGGAGACGAGCTGCGGAGCCCAGCACGCTGTTCGGCGGGTGGCGGCTTTGCCGTCAGTAGTGTTACCAGAGCTCAGCTTTGGCCCTCTCAGAGTGCCGCGTCCATGCCACCTGGTGTACGGTGTCTTCATGGGAAACAGGCTCGTTCTCTTCTGTGAATTTTCATGTTATTTCTGCCTGCCTACAGTTCTGAAATTCTTCCAGCCAATAACTGGCAAAAATTTTAAAGACCTGAGAAATTTTCCCTTTTGTTTTCAGCACCCAAAGACTGTGGAAGGGTTTGAAAGACAAAATCATTTTTCTCCAGCATGTTCACGTGGGCTTCTTGGCTTAAGATACTTCACTCACAAAGCAGCTCTCCTAAACCACGCAGCCAGAGTAAAATCATTGTAAATGAGGCACATTCAGTCCAACAACAACTTGGAAATTCGGGCTCATAGGAGTTGTCCTTTTAAATAGCGCCTTAAAGGAATCCCTCACACATATGTGAGCTGAGCCTTAACTGAGAAGCCTGGTGGTTGGCGTGGTGTAGACTCTTCAGTCTGATGCGCATCAGTTCAGCCTCGTTACACAGAAAACAATTACGTCAGACGTCTCCTCTCAGAGCACAGACTTGGGTCCAGAGGTAGCAAATGCTCGGGGTCCAGGTGGAGTTAGACCTGGACTGCTGCTCCCGAACCCTGCTCCTATCTGTGAAGCAGGCCTCAAGTCACCCACCTTGTGGTCGGAGCCAGGAAGTTGAGTGAGTAGGAAGTTGCCTGACACACTCCTGGCCCGTGTCAGGCTCCTGACGCGTGCAGACTGCTGTTGACAGACACAGGCAGTGTCCTGCCGTATCAGTGCGACCAGTGGCCACGGCAAAGGGGATGTTGCCACAGTGTATCCTGCGTGCACTGAAGTGCACTAAAAGCAGACCTGTACCATTTCTAGGGTTCCTAGAGTCAGCCCCGCTACCGCGGAGGACCGGCTGCCGTTAGCTCGGTGGCTGAGGTTTGTAAGCAGCTGCTGCAGAGTCCTGGGACAAACCAGGCCGGGGGGGGGGGGGGGGTAGGAAAGAGCTGCTGGGGTCACTGCCCTGCCTCAGACCACCCCAGCGCTCGCCCTGGGAAGAGGTGTGCACAGCACAGGCCGGAGCCTTGCCCTGGCTTCTCCGGAGCGTCTGAGGCCTAAGGAGTGGGTATCTGTCTTGTCTTTCCCGCCAGTTTTGCGTAGTGGTTCATATCAGTTCTCTCATAGGGACGTTGGCAGTGGTCACTCAGCCCCTACTTTGAGATTCTCTAAAAAGATGTGATTACAGAACACAGCCATCCCAGTAATACTGATCTCTGGGAACCAGGTGGCCAAGGGTGGCTTTTGTCCCTGCAGTGTTGTATCAGTCGGGTCTCTCTAAAAACCCACGCTGTGTACGTTCTCCTCCCTGACCTGCCCGGCGGCCACAGGGTACATGCAGCGTACACAGCGTAGCTTCGCCTCGCCACTGCCAAAGCGAGGGAGAAACAGCCGTGCCTGCCGCTGCGGCTCTCGCCTGGGCCGCACTCCCGCAGGGGGGTGAGGGTCATCAGCCAGCGTCCCGTGTGCTAGGCCCGGAGCCCTTAAGAAGCTTTCCAAGGGTGTGGAGTAACACAGATGCTTATATTTTCTGCAAGCAAAAAGTCCTGTTTTTATTTTTTAATTTTGGCCTATTTTTTAGAGATGTAATGGTAAAACACAAAGCGCTGCTTTTGAAGCTAGCACGTGTGTTGAAGCTGGCTTCTGGGGACTTCGGAAAGAATCAGTGAGAGACTACAGGGAAAGCCCCAGGCATGCGGTGGCTGCCCCACAAACAGCAACTTTCAGGTTTCTGTCCTTGCCGCCAGGCCTGTGACACAGGAGAGATGGCAGGTGGAAGGAGTCCAGGCCCTGGGGTCTCATCCCAGTCCTGCCACTTAGTTGCTGCGTGACTTTGGGCAAGTTGGTAAACTTCTTTGAGCTTTAAGTTTCCCTTTTATTAAAAAAAGGGGTGAAACCTACTTCTCGGGGTGCTGTGCAGGTAAGCCCTGGCTCTCAGGAAGGGGCAGCTGCTGTTTGTCCCCTGATGCGTGCTGGGGTGGGGGAGGTGGCTGTGCAGGTTGACTGTCCCTAAGCTGGAAACCCGAGATCCTAAATGCTCTAAAATCTGAAACCTTTTGAGTTCCAATATGGCACTCAAAGGAAATGCTCACTGGAGCATTTTGGATTTCAGATTTGCAGATAAGGGGTTGTCAGCCTGTGTTTAGCGGACACTCTTTTCTTCAACAGGAGGCCGAGATTGACAGCATCCACCAGTTAGTGGTGGGGGCAACCGAGAACATCAAGGAGGGCAATGAGGACATCAGAGAGGTGGGTGCGCTCTGGGTGTCCGGGCGTTAGCGGTAGTGTCAGCCTCGCCAGCAGAGCTCACAGGGCCGGTCACACAGCTGAGGCCATGGGCAGGCCCAGCCGAGCCACATGTGTTCCTGAGACCCACTGGCCCCCACCTCCAGCTACTGCTGAGAGGCCAAGGCTCACCATGCTCCAGGGAGCAATTTGGGGGGGGGTGGGAGTACTCTTGGCAAGGGTCAGGCCAGCTCCCTAAATCCAGGGGTGGGCACCACTGGACAAGCTTGTTGGCCCCCACCCAGGGGCCAGAGACTGTCTGCTGTCTATGGCGGATACCACAGAGCCCCTCTGCTGAGTGGACTCTGTTTCCAGAGGTCAGTCCTCGGGGTCGAGTGACCACTGACATTGCATTACTAGAAAACACAAAGCCCAGGGCCATACTCTGCACTGAGACTTTAAGCCTGGGACAGAAGTGAGCGATTTCTGGAGTGTCGTGTGTCCTGGGAGAATTGTGTAGGACCTCCAAATTATGGCTAAACAGCAAGGGAAACACAACCCATCTGTCTTCTGATGGATTTTAAACCCACCATTGGGTTTTGCTTAATAATGAAGTCATCTATTCAATGTAAGTGTAGGATTGATCAACACACAGCCACAGCCTAGACTGGGAGAGGATGTGGTAAGAGTGGAGCATTTCGGGGCTTTTAAAACCAAAATCCTGTCGACGAAAACACCTGTGCTTCTGTCCCTGCCCAGGCCATTAAAAACAACGCTGGCTTCCGCGTGTGGATCCTCTTCTTCCTTGTGATGTGCTCCTTCTCCTTGCTCTTCCTCGACTGGTATGACAGCTAGCGTGGGGCACACCCACAGACTGCGCTCTCCTGCGTCTCCGGCGTTGGAGTGTCGTGGTGACCAGATTTTATCGCGGAGCCATTTGAGGAAGAGGGGTTGAGACAGACACGTGTACTCCCACGAAAGGGATGCCCGAACCAGTGCTGATGGCCTGAACACAAAAGCAGCGCACGGAGAGGGGAGAGGTCTGTGCAGACGGGATGGGGAGAGCTGGTTACCAGCTGCGCCTGGACTCGAGGCTGCCTGGGCAGGGCTTGCTCCAGGAGGAGCATCTCAGGGCTCAGAGGAAGTCACTGGCCTTCCCTGTCCCCACAGCCTCAGGGAAGAACATGGTTAATAATGTCTCTGCACAAATTATCACTTCTTTGTTTCCTTGTGGCTTCTTGTCTGCCTGAGTCAACCAGTACACAGACTCGTTGTATCACAGAAAAGAAAACTCACGTTTGCCTTGTTAATCTAATAAATACAACTGCAGCCATTTTGTGTATTGCCAGTGAGTCTAAGCTGAGAAAGTCAGTGGGCGCCCACCCACCTCATGTCAGGGAAGAAGTGCGGGGCCAGCGCCCGCCTCCCGGAGAGGGCAGCCCGCAGGGTGGGCAGGGGTGTGGAGGCCCAGTGTCCTGCCGCTGGGCCCACGGAGGTTTTGTTCAAAGAAAGAAGGGGACCTCAGAAGAATGGGCTGCTGCTCTCGTGCCCGCACACCTGAGCCCTCGGAAGTGTAAACAGGAACAGCTGTCTGTGACTGAAAGCTTGTGCGGCGGCACCCTGCTGTCCCGCCGCTGTGCGGGCATTTGCGCTGCTCCTGGCAAAACGTGTGCGTGTACAGACACAGGTGTCCTTGAGTGACACGTCAGAAGTTCCATGTGAACGAATTTACAGTCAGCAAAGCACGTGTCTACTAGAAAACACAAATGGGGTTTCCTGTGAACTGTGCTTACATGGGCTGCGCTTGTTTGTACTGAGATAGGCAGGGAAGGTTCTGGCACTGGTTTACTGCTCCCTAGGCATGTCCCACAGCTTAACCACGTCCTTCGTGGCACCTGCCTCTGTGATGCACATCCGCTGTGCTGAGGTCAAGGTAATAAACTCTATCTTATGTGTCGTGGAGCTGACCGTGATCACCAGGCTTGTTCACACCCAATCTGCACTACTTGTCATTTATTTCTGAGCTGCCGAAAAAACAGTGACACTTCTGACACGTCGGCCAGAAACAACACGTTCAAATAACATGGAAGAAACGCCTGGGAATGTCTTTTTTGTATTTAATCATCTCACACACTTAGTTTATCTAACTGGCAATTTTGTAAACATACACTTCAATGTCAAGATTCAACTGGAAACATAATTTTCGTACAGAGGTTGTGAACTGAAATGTCGTCGTGGCATTTGCACGCGCCGTCCGCCCGCCTTTCCTGCCTGCTCCTCCCCTCAAGGGAGTTAGCTCTGTTCCACACAGTAAAAATTAAAGTAGCCCTGGCTTACCTGCAATTACATTTTCACTTTCCCCTCCCAGCTCGTTTTTTGAAAACTAACTTGCTAACAAGGCTGCTGGTGCAAATTTATCCGTAACAGAAGTGAAGGGAAGGCCGGTGGGGCTCCTTTCCTACCGGGCACATCCCAGAGCAGACAGCCCCCTTACCGGGGGAGGAGGCAGTTCTGCAGCCTCGAGGCCCAGGGTCAGCCCTTGCCCAGCCCCCTCCCTCTCGTGCTCCACCACAGTCTGCACACTGGAGTGCCCCCCTGACCAACACGCCAGAGCCCAAGGGGACAGAGAGCCGTGTGGGGGCGCGGTAACACATCCACACCAAGCAGGCCTGTCGCAGGGTCTCCCACTCGGGAGTCAGCACCATTCACTGCAGTGCGCCTTGGCAGTCAGCACTGCTCCAGCCCATGGCAGACGGGGAGAAACATCAAGGGCCTCTTGCTCTTAGCAAAACAAGAGATCACCGTAGATACCGCTATGGAGTAAGGTTTGCAGACAGCAAGGTGGCTTAAAAAAATCAATTCCAGAAAATGCATTATTTATCGGAAGTCCAAACCCTTGGCATATCCAGTGTAAATTTATTTTTTGACAGCATCCAATAAATCCCAGTAAAGGAGCTAAATTAAGATCTTAACATGAAAAGTGGAGTCGGAGCTCTTTAGGCAATGCTGATATGCACTTCATTTTATGCCCATGGGTGGTCGGCAGCAAGTTTTATTTGCAAAGCAGCATTAGCAAACAGAAGCAATTGCACCGTAAATGAGTAACCTCTAAATTACCAGTGGTTATATTTAATGAAATGTCCCTCAAAGTCCCTTTGTTACCTTCAAGTGACACATTGTACGGAACTTGCCCATCCTGCTAAGCTGATTTCTCAGCTGCTTCAGTCTCCTGCTCGGACAGCTTCTCTTCTGACAGAACCGACATCCAGGGAGACACCGCGCGCGTGATGCTCTGCTTGGCCAGGTTGTAGTGGTTTATGACCGTGTAAAATTTCTCCCTGGCACTGGAGTCTTGCTCCGCATAGTAGCTCTCCAAGCCTTCTGGAATGCACTGGGTGTTCTGAAAGACAAGAAGCCATTGAGACCATGCATCGAAGCAGGAGGGATGCCTGTCTGTGTCTCCAGTTAACAAACAGCCAACAGATACTCCCTGAGCTCCTTCCCTGAGCTTGGAGCAACAAACACAGTGGTGTGCAAAAGCGTGGATCCTGCCCTCAGAGTGCACAGCCCAGGGGAAGCCTGGCCTCGACTAAACATTCACAGGATAGACTCTAACAGGTGCCATGGCAAACTGTGTCAAAGCGGGTGTCTGTAATAGGACAGGCCTTCACTAAAGCTCTTGCACTAGTTGTCATTTATTTTTAATCTACTAGAAAACAGTGACACTTCTGACATGTCCAGGAACAACCAATTCAAATGAGGACGGAAGGGAGGTGAGAAAGTCTTCTCTCGAGCCAGGTTCCCAGTGGCCTTAGGTGAGAGACAGGGAAGCACTCAAGGCAAAGGGACGATGAGTGGAGGAGTCTTGGGGCAGGACGACAAAATGACTGCAGGACTGAATGCAGGACCTGGAGCCCGAAGCAAGGGCTGGAAGACACAGGCGTCAGAGGGACCAGGCCTCAACACAGCCCTGAGGTCCTGGGAGGAGGCGTGACCCGCAGAGCACCAGAGGGCTGCTGCGGGGTCTCCAGAGGCGGGGGTCGGGGTTATGCTGGGAGCCACAAAACCTGGGGAGGCCACGGGCCCCTAAGATTGCATGTGAAATTCTGCTGGATGCGCTTTTTGATGGGAGACCAGTCCATGGCAGTCTTCAGCTTGTCAGGAATCTAGGACCCAAAAAAGGTTAAGATCCTGCACCCAGGCCTGGCTGCTTGTCCCCTGCCCCGCAGTCACGGCTGGTGCTGGCGGAGCACTAACAGGCACAGCAGTCAGCGTGCTCACACAGCTTGGAGACCCTGCTTGTCGGCCCCCCAGGAAGGTGTGCAGAGACTGCTAATGGTCTACCGTTTCCCTGGAGCTGAGCAGGGCATGTGTGCCCAGCTGAAGACTACGTTTCCCAGCCTGCCCTGTGGCAGGCGAGGCCGGTGCTAATTTCTGGCCGGTGGGATTCGGGTGGATATAACAGGAGCAGGTTCCGGACTGGGCCCTTAAGGGGGAGCTGCCTGGCCTCCACTTCCCATTCCTCCTTCTTGGCCAGCTCTGACCAGCAGAGGACGAAACGCTGGGGACTGGCTGGGGAACAAGAGACACGGAATCAGGACTCCAGGATGACTTCAGAGACCCTGCGCTGCCTTCCAGCCTGGACTCCAGTGTGAGAGTAATAAACCTGCCGTCCTGTCCAAGCCAAGTGACCAAAGCATTTCACTCAGGCCAACGGTCTCTTTATCAGATAGGAAAGTGAGACCGCAGTTGAGTCGGGAGTCTCTGGCCTTAGCCACCATCACAGCACCTGGGAAGTTTCAAAACTCCAGGCTCTCAGGCCCTCCCCCCTAAAAGTCCGAGCAGGTCTGTGCTGTAGTCATTGGTGTCGTGAAATATCTCCTGGTAAGTCTGAGGCTCAGCTCCCGAGTCCGGCAGCTCGCCCAGGGCCCCTTGCCGGTAAGTGGCAGAGTCCACAGTGCGCCAACCAACTCCTGGTCCTTAACGGCTTTGCAGCCCTGCTGCTGAACGTGTTTGGGTACCTTCCCCGTCCTGGGGAAAGCCACGGAAGCTTCCTTTGATGACTCAGCATCTTGGGGCACCTCAGGCCATCTCTGGGATGGTCCGTGGTGGCTGCTGTGCCAGTTGAGGGGCTGCTGGGAGACCCTCGGCCTGGCCCAGGGCACACCAGGGAATTGCTCCTCCTCCTCCTCCTCCCCCTCCCCCTCCTCCACCCTTGCCTGAGCTCAGGTTTTTCTCAATCTCTGAGAGCTAAAGGCAGGTGGCCCAGGCACCCCAGCGGAGGGCCTGCTCCTAGGTTGTCTGTGGGTCCCAGGCCCGTCTGCCTTTCCTGGCAGTGAGGCAGCGGGCTTCTTTCCTGCACCCACGCCCCCCACCGCCCCCCCAGCGTTCTCACGGTACCCAACAGTTTGTGAGATGCTTTTCCGGTACATTCTCTCACTGTGAGGTGAGTTCCATTAATCCCGTTTTATAGGTGGGGAGGTGAGACCCGAGAGATGAAGTTGCTGCCCAGGGTCACCACGGTGAGAACCACAGCTCCAGCCCGGGCCTGCAGCCGAGCCCCGCACCCCTCACACCGTGCCGCCTCCAGGGCCCCGATCCGACACTTCCCGCCCAACCCAGGGACCAGGGTGAGCGAAGGACGGCCTTGCAATGCGCTCCGCCCACGGGGCGATGGGGCAGAATTGTCCTTTTTCCAGAATCGACCCCTGGCAGTCTCCAGTTCAGCCGGCGCTCACCAAGTCCCTGCTCTGGCACACACGGACCTCAGGAGCGGACCCCAGCGTGTCCTGGCCTCCATCACCGACTGCGGGTTCCTCGGGTCCCCCCTTCAGTGCCCTCGAAGGCTCACTTTAGAGAGGGAGACTGAGCGCCCGGGGCTTAGACCTGCCCAGTACGAGTCCGAGCTGCAGCGGGGACCAGGGCTGAGGCCGCAACCTGCGCAGTGTCCTCTCTACCCAGCCCAGGGCGCCCTGCGCACTCTCGGGACCCAGGCTGCTCCGATGTGCAGATTCGTTCAGGGTTGCTGGCTGCTGCACGGTGTCCGCAGCAAAGGACGCGGCTGAGCAGGCAATTGGTTGAGAGAGAGAAGGGGATCTCGGTCACAGAAAAGCTTCCGTTTGAGCAGATTTAGAGGCCTGAGTGTAACTGGGGTGTCCGTTCTTTCTCTGAGCGAGCTGTCTCTCCACCTGGACGGTCCCTACACGGGTGCCTGTGTGCGTGTCTAGGAAAGGAGCACCGGGGTGAGGTTAGCAGGGGCTGCCTGTCGGCTTTACACTCAAGATGTCCCGGTTCCGTGCGAGGCACCAGGGCTTCCCAGACAGCATGACACGCCCAGGCCACGCGGCACTACTGAAACCACCCTGCTGTCCCCTGCCTCCTCCGTGGCCTCCACCTGGAAAACCCGAGCTTGTGCTGAGCCAGCACCAGGAAGCGCAGGCCTGTGTCGTCTCTGCAGACGGAGGCCGGGACCTGTCTGCTGTTGGCAGACCGCTGGGATGGCTCGTGGTCCGGCGCCCAGCACACACAGCGGCTCGGCTGTCACTCCTGGGGTCTGGGAAGACGGCGAGTGGTGGAGACGGGACGCGGGTTGGGGTGGCAGGGAGCACCCAGGACCTGGCCGAGGTCTGACAACAAGTGGGCCCCGGCCACACATCCACACGGCCCGTTCCCCATGGCGCAGGAGGTGCCCTGGGTGTTGTCCCCATGTGAGTCGCTGTAGCTCCGCCTCTCCTCCGAGGCCAGCGGCTCCACGGCCACCAGCTTAGTGAAGCTGTAAAGGGATCAGTCCCTGAGGCCAACCTGCCCCGTGGAGAACTGGTTCTCCTTCTTGCCAGCTCACTGAGCCCTGAAGTGGAGAAAGCGGAAGTATCTGAAAGCCCCCTGTGAGCACAGGACTCTGTTCAGAAGAGAAGTGACCGAGGAATGGAACGTGCTTGTCACTGACACTGTCGCTCGCGAGGCACTTCAGGAGTTGGCGCTGCAGAGCAGCTCAGCTTCGGAGCCAGGCCCACCGCGGCAGCTGAGCTCACCTGTGGGCCTTTCTGCACCTCGGCTCCCGCATCCCACACGGGCAGATGAGTCAGGCTGCTGGGCTGCTGTGAAGACGGAAGGCGCCGCAGGTGGCTCAGGGAAGAGGCCCGGATGTTGCACATCGGACAGAAAAGACAAGCCCACAAGGGCACCCCCTGATCACCAGCGTCTTGGTCTCAGCCCCACCTGGACGCTGGGAGGCCCCCGACCCTGCACAGCAAACGGGCACTCAGACTCCCACGACGTTCCTGGCCAGCTGAGCTCCGCCAGCCCCACTGCCGTCCCCTGCACACCCTCTCCGCCTGCTGCTCGCCACCCCTCGGCCACGGCGGGCCACACGCTACCGTCCCGCCCCAGTGCCCAGCACGGGGCCCCGCGAGACCGGATTCGGCCAACACCTGTGGAGCAGCGGCCCTGCTCTGGGCTGGCATCCGGAGACGGCTCAGAAGCATGGTGCCCAGCCCAGGGAGCAGGACAGGTGTGTCACCAGACGCTGTGCACACAACGTGACTGCAAGGAGACCGTGCTGGGAGGCCGTCCTGGGGCTGAGGGCGCAGGCACCGCAGGGCTCACGCAGGGCTCCCCCGGAGGGAGCGTGGAGCCCAGTGACACAGACGCACGGGCTCTGCCGAGGGAAGGAACACGGGACAGGGAAGGCTCCCTGAGCAGCTCCCGTCCAGCCCCAACTCAGCCCTTCCTCAGAGGGACTCAAACCCTGAGCCGCATGTCACCTGTGGACGTGCCTCGGGGAGCAGGGACCCAGCTGGGCCTGGATGTTGGGCTCGGGGAGGGTCCCAGACTTCTCAGGGCCTCAATCCCCGCCCCCCGCAGTGAAGCCAACAGGGCCTGCCGTGGGCCGCGCTGGCGAGTGCTTGTCACGTCTGAGTGCCACTGTGGAAAAACACTGGGGTGCGGGGCAGTTTCCACCATTATGTTTAAAACTTTTCAACGATACATAATGACTTCGTATTTTTTTTTTTAAAAAGCAGAGGTAGAAACTCAGTGTGTCCTCCCCAGCCCGAGTCTGCCTTTTAAATCCCTTCATGACACCCCTCAGCTTGGGACCACTCAGGGGTAGCCGGCAGGAGCAGTTGCCCAGCAAGGACCCTTCCGCCAGCCCCAGGCCGGAGCCGCCCGGCCGCCTGCCCTCGTGGCACCTGGCACCCAGCAGGCACAGTGGGACGAACCGAAGGGCGTGGCCTGGGGCGCTTCGGACAGCCTCGCTGTGCTCCACTGCCCCGCTAGGAAACGGTAGCTAGGAAACGGTACGACAGTCCCCTCCCAGGGGTTCTGGGCGCCGCCAGGAGCTCTTGGCCTGAAGCCCCTTGTAAGCCACGCAGAGACGCAGGGAAGAGGCAGGGAAAGGACGCAGGGGGAGCTCACGCCTCCCCTTCTCCAGCTTCAGCCAAGCGCAGCCGGGCACAGACCAGCAGCTCCCCGGCCCTCCCAGCCGCGTTCTCAGCAAGGACCCCCCCATTAAATACTAGTGGAAAATGCCCAGGTCCCATGAGACGCCACTCCGGTACGGCCTGTCGGGGACTCTAAGCCCCCGAGGCGGCTGTGCCCCAGACACCCGCGGGGCCTTTTCAACAGCGGACAGTGGAAGGACAGTGGCCCTTCCAACACTGCCACCGTCTGATCTGCAGCCCGGCTGGGGGCCAGGGTCACCTCCTAGGCCGTCACCCACCTGGACCAGGCCATCTAGCAGGACTCCTGCATGCAGGGAACTTGCCCCCGGCCCAGAGGGGCAGAGCCAGGAAGGCTGCCGGCCTGGTACTCGGGAGCAGTGGGTTTGGGTGGGGACATCTGGCCCCAGGTGGTTGTGCTCTGCACACCCCCGTTCCCACACAGGATACTGCTCCTGCGCGTGTCTCTGCTCCCTCTCCGTGACATCAGCCTCTCTGGCGTCACCACGCTAGACCAGGTCCTTCCCCTGTGCCCCTCCCCTGCCTCCCAGATCCAGTCAACCTCCCAGCCTGCTGCCACATCGGTCCCCATCCACCCCCAGCACTCTGACCTTCTCTCCCCGTCATCTCACTGTCCCGTCTCCCCCTTCCAATCTCCAGCCTCCCCAGGTGGCCCAAGGGACGGCATCACTTTCCCTCCCGCAGAGCCTTTGTGGCACTCAGGATGCCACAGGCTGGCCCCAAGCTGGCCCACCATGCACTGCCTCCCTGTCTCTACCTGCCGCATCTGCGCTCTCTGCTTCCGAGCTCCGCTGGGTCTGGGCCAGCCCTCCCCCCGCCCCCGCTCCCCTCCCCCCGCTCCCCTCCCCGAGCCCTCCGCCTCCACTTGGCTGCCTGGGACGTGTCCTCTCAGCCTCTGGACAGAATTAAGCTCTTCAGCCCCAGCCCCGGACAGGCACAGGGCTTGCTGAACGGCACCAGCACAGGGGTGTGGGCCGCCCTCTGCCAGGTGCCCTTCCCAGAGACCTGCAGACCCCCTCACTCACTCCCCCCCCCCGTGAGACTTTGTGCCAACACCAGCCACCCTTCTAGAAACGACAGCCCCTACACGCATGCCCACTCCCCTCGGCCTTCTTTTCTGTTCACGACTGACTTCGTGTCTCTGAGAATGCAAGGGAGTCTCATGGGGCCGGGGCTGGACCTGGTGGCCCTCGGCTGTGCTCCAGCACCAAGGACAGCAGTGGGCGCCTGGCACTCGGGAGGCACCAAGTAGGTGCCGGCCAGTGAAGGAAGGGCTGAGGCGCCAGGGCCCCGAAGGACAGCACGACACGGAAGGAGAAGGGACTGGGCGGGGAAACATGAATTCCAGCCTTTTCTGCTCTGTCCCTTCACATGGCGAAAGCAAAGCCCAAACCCAACCACCCAGCGACACTGACAAGCGGAGCTGGCGTGTGCGTGTGCTCAGCGCCGGAAACAGCTGGTTGCTCCTGGTTTATTTTAGTTAGTGCCAAACCTTGGAAATAACCATTTCACGTTGGCTCTGGAAAGTTCCGAACCAGATACCGAGTGCAGGGAATGGGAGTCCACAGCAAGGGCGTTATCTGTCAGGGCTGCGCAATGACACTTTGGTCAACGACAGGCGAAGGCACAGTGGTGATCCCATGACACATAGAGCTCCGTCACAACTGAGCTGAAACGTCCCTGTCACCGATGCCGTCATCACATGGAAATGCAACAGACCTACCGCTCTGCCACGTGTCACACAATTAGTTCCAGTGCACAATACTTGACAATGACAATACGTGACCACGTCGTCGGTCTATGTATTTACTATACTATACTTTTCATTGTTATGTTAGAGTGCACTCCTTGTGTTTGTGTAAAAATATCCGTAAAACGGCCCGGCAGGTGCTTCGGGGGGTCCAGGGCCATCGTTAGCACAGGGGGCGGCAGCTGCACGCCTGTCGCTGCCCCCGAGGCCCTTCCAGTGGGACAGGACGCGGAGGTGGAAGACGGTGACACTGAGGATCCTGACCCTGCGTAGGTAGGTCCAGGCTAATGTGTGTTTTTGTGTCTTAGTTTTTTAAAAAAGTTTTAAAAAGTAAAAAAATTTAAAAATAGAAAACGCTCATAGAATAAGGACATAAAGAAAGAAAATATTTTTGTACAGCTGTACAATGTGTTTGCGTTTTAAGCTAAGTGTTATTACCAAAGCGACAAGTTTTTAAGAATTAAAAAGTTTATGAAGTAGAAGAGTTACAGTTAGGGCTAACTTATTGCAGAGGGGAAATTTTTTATATAAATTGAGTGTGGCCTCGGCGTCCCGTGTCTCTGACGCGGCAACCGCGTCCCGCGAGCTCCGGCCACGGCCGTGCCCTACACAGTGCGCCACTGTGCGTTTTTACTGTCCTTTGTCGTGTCTAGAGTTGTTCAGACGCACAGACACTTGCCGTTGCATGACAGCTGTCTCCAGTCCGCACTCAGCAGAGTGACCTCAGCAGGTAGCTGAGGGCAACAGGCTGTGCCACACAGCCTTGGGGTGTCGTCCGCCCTGTGACGTCTGCACAGTGAAGCGAGCCCCTGGCAAGGCATCCCTCAGAATGTGTCCCCATCGCTAAGTGACAGTGACCATGCTTCCTGCAGGCTTCGTCCTCTGTCTCCGCGCCCCCTCCCTCCACCTCATCGCCCCTCCCTTTGCTTCTCTTTCTTGAATCCTGTTGTGCTGGGTGTGTCTGTGCCCCACGCGGGCGTTGGAGGCGGAGGCCTCTGTGAGCAAAGCGAGCACTTCCCCGAGCTAGACCCAGGGCCCCCCCCTCGGGGTGCTGCGGGGGTGGGGGCCGGCGCGCAGGCAGAGGCAGCGCTCCCAGCCCTGCTCCCAGACCCCGGTGTTGCCTGGGCAAGGGCTTCCCCCCGCTGAGCCTCGGCTTCCCCCAGCGTGTCCTGCCCTCTGTCTGTGGCCGACATGGTCCCTTCCCTCTCTCTCCCCTGAGCAAGGTGTCAGGAGGGAAACAGCACCTGGGCATGTCCCACGGCAGCCCCTGGCTGGGCCTGCCGTCCAACAGCGCCCTCCCCAGGCTGCCGAGGTCAGGGCCAGGGGTCCAGTCCGAGAGTTTCCTTCCAGTTGGTCCAACGGGGCCCTCTGCCTACCCGCCCTGCTCTCCAGGCAGGGCCTCCAGCAAGGATACTCCTGTCGCCATGCACAGAGCACAAGGACCCTGCTGCTCTAGGGCCTGTCCCTGGGCCAGCTGGGAGAGCCGGCGGAGTGGCCTGGCGTTCAGGGACAGAACAAGGAGGGGCAAAGCATCCCGGGGCCTCCAGGGAGATGGAGCTTTACCTTGAGGACGAACCCATCGGGGCAGGCGCGGTCATACTTGTACACCTTGTAGACGACCAGGAAGACGACACAGGTGAGGAAGGCCAGGGCGAAGAGGACCAGCACGGAGACCTGCAGGCAGAGCAGGGACGTCAGGGCGGCAGGAAAGGCAACCGGACGGACGTGCACGCCGCGCACCCGTGCCAGCATGTGCAGGCTGCCTCTGGACAAGCCACCAAGAACCTGGGCAGGGCAGCTGGGGACTGGAGGTCAGGGGATCACTTTTCACTGGGCAACTTTTTGTATCATTTTAATTTTTCACCATAGCCATGTTTCACCTTCATTTTAAACTGGTTATTGTTAGTGCTCCAGCCGCTCACAGAGCTCGGGCTGCAATGCGAGGGGGCCTCAGTCTTGCCCAGGGGCTCGCGGACCACTTGCACGCACACATGCTGGAACCCTGCTGGGGACTGAATCCTGTCCCCCTCGGAAAGATACGCTGACGTCCAGCCCCCAGGACCTGTGAGTGGGCCCTGATTTGGACACAGGGTCTCTGCAAATGTAATCGCGTTAAGATGAGGTCGTGAGGTGGGCCCTCGTCGAATCCAGGGACTCTGTGTCTTTATACAAAGGGGAAGTTTGGACACAGAGACCAACAGGCGTGCGGGGGGAAGGCCACGTGAAGAGGGAGGGTGGCACACACCACGCAACGCCACGGCTGGCCAGCCACCCCCAGAGACTAGGCGGGAGTCTTCCCCACGGGTTTCAGGGGAAAACCTTGCACACCTTGACTTTAGACTTCTGGTATCCAGAACTGTGGGACACATTTCTGTCGTGCGAGTCCCCGGCTGGGGCACTTTCTTGGGCAGCCCCAAAGACCAGGGCTACACGTGGGGGGCCGGGAGTGCTCCCCTCCGCTGAAGGTCTCCGTCTGCCATCATCCCTGTTCCTTCCCCAGCAGGCCAGCCTGTGTTCCTTCTCTCCTCCTTGCCCCTCAAAGCCCTGGCCAGCCCCCGTGCCTCCAGGAAGGCTCTGGAACATCCCAGCCTCTCTCTGGACGCCAATCACACATGTGGGCACTAAGTGACCCAGCATCTATTCTTTCCTAATTCAAGTTTAATAAGTCTGTCCCAGTTTGGAGGCTCATGAGCGTCTGCTCCCCCGACCCCATGAGATAATTAGGAATATTTGAGAACACAGGGTGAAATTACTGAGCCAGACATGTGTGTTTCCTTGAAGTACCTACTAGGCTTTCTCTACAATGACCCACCAGGACCATGAGCGTTGGGGGAGCCATGACCACCAGCGGCTCCACCTTTCAACCAGTTTGAAAATGCTGGGGTCAAAAAAGATGCATTAGCCATTCACCGCCTGGGACTAAGAGTCAGACAGCCCTGGGTTCAGGCCTGCTCGGCCACACACACGAGCCTGGAAGGGGCATGTGCCTCCCCGGCCCCCGGTTCCCTCTCGTCTGAGCAAGGGGTGCGGGGGGCACGCAGCAGACCCCGTGGCCGGCAGGCGGCAGGGCGCCGCGAGCCCTGTTCCCACACAGCGCCGACTCCCAGCAGGGAAGAAGCCTGGAGACTGTCCAGTGCAACACCTTTCTCTGCATGTGACGAAGGCCCAGCCACAAAAGGCAGCGCCCTCAAGTCGGCCGACAGGACAGCCAGGTGACCCCAGAGTAAGAGAAGCAGCGGCCATTCGCAGTGGCCCCAGCCTGGGTGCAAAACACCCCCACTGTGGCTGCCTGTGAGGGTCGTGGGAGCTTCGAAAGATCCCCAGGTCTGGGCCCACCCAGAGTAGCGACTGGAATATCGGGGGTGGGATCCAGACATCAGTGTTGTGGAAAACTGTCCGGATGCTGCTCATGTGCTGCCCACGCTGGAACTGGGGGGTCCACAGAGGCCCCCACGTCTGGGCAGGTTCTGCGGCCTGAGCACTACTGAGCCACCAAGCTAGATGCTACCGTCTCAGGACAAACTTGACTGTGCCTTCTGCCATCATCTGCACCACGGTAGGCAGTTGAAATGGATTCTGTGGACTCCTTAAGACAGCACCTGCCAGGTAGACCGCCACATTCTACAGACAGGGAAGCCGAGGCTCAGAGATAAATGACTGGCCCAGGGCAAGCTGGCTGTGGTTGGCTGAGTAATGGTCCCCAAGGATACCCAGGTCCTAATCCCTGGAACCTTCTGGGGTAAGGGACGTGGCAGGTGTGATCTAGCCAAGGGTCTTGAGGTGGGGAAACTGTCCCGGGTTGGCCAGGTGAGCCCTAGATGTCCTCCTAAGAGGGCGGCAGAGGGAGATTCTACCGCAGAGGAGATGACGTGAGCAGAGAGAAACCGGAAGATGCTACCCTGTAGGATCTGGAGGTGGAGAAAGGGGCCACAAGCCAAGGAATGCAGTTCTGGAAGACAGAAAAGGCTTCCACAAGAGCGTCCGCACAGAGCAGGGCACTGCGGACACCTTGACTTTGGCCCAGTGACGCTGGTTCAGGACCCCTGACTGCAGAACTGCGAGACGGCTGGATGCTGCGTTAAGCTGCCACGCTGTGCTCATTTGTTACAAAAGCCCCAAGAAACTTGTATATCTCCTTTCAAGTTCATCTCCCCACAAACGGGGCCGCAGAGCGCAGGGCTGTGTCACACATCTGGCACAAAGAAGATGCGTCCCGCATGTGCATGAGTGCGTGAGTGAGTGAATTGCAGACAACCCATCTCCCAACGAGCACTGACCGCCACCCCTGGCTCCTGGGGCCCCCCCGGAATAACGCCTCAGTCACACAGAGCAGGCGTTTAGTCTGCAGGAGCTGCTGGCTGTCTAGGTGAAGGCTTTGCTTAAATAAAGCCATTTCTTAAACAATCCACCTGGAAGGAGGTGAGACCCAGGGCAGCTCTTCCCTTCACTGCCCCAGGCCCAGAAAGCTGAGGTTGACAGACAGCGCCTGCCCCTCCACCGGGCCGGGGCGGGCCTGTGAGATGAGGGACGGGGCCAGGGAGAGCCCCGACAGGGAGGGGGGCATTTCCTTGGAAGCGAGGCCTTTGTTCCAGGGCCATGTCTCCGTCAGGCACAGCAGGCACAGTGCCTGGGCCTCCCACGCTTGCAGGAACCCATAAAAATGTTTTGATTTTAATTCTGTTTCAGAATTAGAAGGAAAAAATACTACAATGATAATGAATATGTAATAAGGACAGGCTGGACTGTATGCGACTTTGGACAAGACTGCCACAATTCTCTCCTTAATGAAGAAAGGGCCACGAAGGCCGAGTGCCCCAGGCCCAAAGGCCCTGCTTTTCTCCATCTCAGGGACCCCCACGTGGCCAGTGGACATTCGCCGGTGCTCTGGCCGTGGCTCCTGCGGAGGGTGCATCTCAGGAGTTGGCTGAGAAGCCTGTAGGGTTGTATGGTCCTGTGGCGTCACCCTGGCGTCACGTCTTCACCACACAGGGCGAGAAGGCAGAGCAGGCCCTGACCTTGCTTGGGAAGGCTGCTGAGAGGGGCGCCTGGTCCTCAAGGAGGAGGAGCCCATCAGGGCAGCAAGGGAACGGGGAGTCTAACAGGGAGCAGGGCTCTGTGCCAAAGGCCTGAGATGCCAAAAAACATGGGGTGCCAGGCCAGTGTGGCTGAAGCATCACATTCTGCAGAGACGGGCCACGGAGCGCACTAGAGCCTGGAGGTGGGGCAAGCCTGGTGCAGGGTTCTACCGTATTTGTGCCATTGACTGCTGGGACCCCCTCGTGAAGCCACAAATCCTCCTCAGAATGATGTTTTAAGTGCATAAAACACTACACGTAGGCTTGCAAAGAAAACTAATTATATTGAAATACTGTTATGAAAATGTTGCAAAAATATAAATTTGTGATGTAATAATATACACGTGTTTATTTATTAACACACTAAACAACAAAATCTTGTAAATACTGATTTCAAAGGACCAGTGAGTGTAAACACTACCCCAAGATCTTGGCAACCACTGCAGCATGATATGAAAAGGCCTGTGACCTGCGGGGCGACACAGGCGCAGGCACAGCAGCACCTGGCCCCTCTGCAGTTTACTGCCTGCGTTAAACAGCGAAGGAACTTGTACACTGAAAACTGGAAAACACTGCTGAAAGAAATTAAAGAAGACCTAAATAAAGGGAAAGATACCTGTGAACAAGGATTGGAAAACTTAAATAGTAATTATATTATATTAATATTAAGATGGGAATACTTCCCAAACACAATCTCTATCAAAATCTTAACAGACTTTTTATTTATTTATTTATTTATTTATTTTGCAGAAATGGAATTGCAAGGGACCCTGAAGAGCCAAAACAGTCTTGAAAACAGACTAAATTGGAGGACTCCTCTTCCCAATTTTAAAACTTAAAACTACAAAGCTACAGTAATCAGAATAGAGTGGTACTAGCATAAGAACAGACATATTAATCAATGGAATAGAACTGAGTCCAGAAATAAAATTATATGTCCATGGCCAACCGATTTTCAATAAGGGTACCAAGATCATTCATTCAATGGGACAAGAACAGTCTCTTCAATAAGTGTTGTTGGGACCATATGCAAAAAAATGGTGTTGGACCCTTACCTCACATGATATACAAAAAATAACTCAAAAAGGATCAAAGACCTAAATATAAAAGCTAAGCCATAAAACTCTTAGAAGAAAACACAGTGCAAAATCTTCATGACATTGGATTTGGCAACAGTGTCTTAGATATGACACCAAAAGCACAAGCAACAAAAGAAAAACTAAATGGTACTTCACCAAAATTTTAAATTTTTGTGCATCAACGAAACAATCCAGAAAGTGAAAAGAGAACCTACAGAATGGTAGAAAATATTTGCAAATCATATAAGGGCTTAGTATCCAAAATATGTAAGGAACTCAAACAACTCAACAACAAAAAGACAAACACCTAATTAAAAATGGGAAAGGACTTGAATAGATATCTCTCTAAAGAAGATATACAGGCCGGGCGCGGTGGCTCACGCCTGTAATCCTAGCACTCTGGGAGGCCGAGGTGGGCGGATCGTTTGAGCTCAGGAGTTCGAGACCAGCCTGAGCAAGAGCGAGACCCCATCTCTACTAAAAATAGAAAGAAATTATATGGACAGCTAAAAATATATATAGAAAAAATTAGCCGGGTATGGTGGCGCATGCCTGTAGTCCTAGCTACTCGGGAGGCTGAGACAGGAGGATCGCTTGAGCTCAGGAGTTTGAGGTTGCTGTGAGCTAGGCTGACGCCACGGCACTCACTCTAGCCTGGGCAACAGAGTGAGACTCTGTCTCAAAAAAAAAAAAAAAAAAAAAAAGAAGATATACAAATGGCCAACAGGCACATGAAAAGATGTTTAACATCACTAGCCATTAGGAAAATACAGGTCAAAACAACAATGAGATACCAGTTCACACCCACTAAGATGTCTATAATAAAAAAAATAATAACAAGAGTTGGTGAAAATTTGGAGAAATTGGAACCCTTGTACACTGCTGATGAGAATGTAAAATGGTGCAGCTCTATGGAAAACAGTTTGGCAATTCCACAATATGGTAAATATAAAATTACCACATGACCCAGCAATTCTACTCCTGGGGGTGTACCCAAAAGAATTTAAAACAGGTGTTCAAAAAAAAAACTTGTACATGAATGTTCACAGCAGCACTACTCATAATAGCCAAAATGTGGAAACAACACAAATGTCTATCAACCAATGAATGTATAAACAAAATGTAGTCTGGCCATACAATAGAATATTACTCAGCCATAAAAAGGAATGAAGTACTGACACATGCTACAACATATCAACACTAGGTGAAAGAAGCCAAGCACAAAAGGCCACATATGCTATCATTCCATTTGTAGGACATGTGTAGAATAGGTAAATCTACAGGGACAGAAAACAGATTCAAGGTTCCCAGGAGGTAGGGGAGGAAAGAGGGAATGAGAGTGACTGCTTAATGGGTATGGGGTCTTCTTTGGGGGAGATAAAAATGTCCTGGAACTAGGTAGTGATGATGGTTGGACAACATGGTCAATGTATTAAGTGGCACTGAATTGTACACTTTCAAATGGTTAAGTTTTGTATTTTGTATATTTTACAACAATTTTTTTAAAAACTGGTCCAGTGGCCTGGCATGGTGGCTCATGCCTGTAATCCCAGCACGCTGAGAGGCTGAGGCCAAGAGTTTGAGGCTGCATTGAGCTGTGATCATGCCACTGCACTCCAGCCTGGACGACACAGCAAGACCCTGTCTCTAAAACATAAAAACAAAAATATATTTTTTTTAAATGGGCCAGAGGAGGGAGGCAGGAGACAGGGTGTCAGACTACTGGGGGGGTCCTGACAAGAGATGGGGAGCCCAGGCCAGAGTCGCCCTGTGCGAGAGGGGAGAGGGATCTGAGGAGTGTTTTCTGGAAGCGAGCAGGAACAGACAAGCACAACAGGATACAGGCCTGGCCGGGTATATCATAAGGAGGGACCGTGTCTCCCGGATGCCCAGCACAGTCCTGGCTGATGGCCACGGCCTGGCATCCTGACTGCTTCGTCCATCCACTGCCACTCACAAAAGTGTCCCATTGGGGCCGTGAATTATATGGTCGCTGAGCTGCCCACAAACTGGTTCTCTGCCCGCTCACATGAGACAGGGTCAGCAAAATCCCATCTGACAGACAATACTTGAGCGGCATTTGGGTTCACTGTGCTCCCATCTGCTCTCCTGCCGGGGTCCTCCCGGGCCACTGCCCAGCTGGGAGGTGGCAATACCAGGATGCCTGCAGAGGGGAGAGTCACCCCCTAGCCCCCTGGCACTAAGGACAGCGTGTGGTGGGCTTTGCTGTGACAGATGGACGCGGCTCTAGTCCCACTTCCACCCCTCGTTAGCTGGCTGACCTTGGCCTGCTCCTTAGCTGCTCTGGCCTTAATTAGCCACCTACAAAATCAAGACAGTAAGGTCAGCCTTCAGAGACTCTAAGTGAGAGTGAAAGGAACGACGCTCGGGAAGCTCGGAGCTCAAGCGGGCGCTGGGTCGATGGCGCTGGGTGGCTCGGGTGGCTCTTCCTCGGCTCTCTCCCGCCTCCCAACCTCAAGGGGAGGGGAAAAGGAAATGAGCATTTCTGCTGAGTAATGCAGTAAAAAAAAAAATCTTGGAGAAAGAAGACAAATCTTGACATCTTAAAGCGTTTACAGCGCTAAATATTTTAGGTAACCCACACAAAAGTGCACACACAGACACACAGACTCCGAGATGACTCAGCCCACGTGGGATCCGATTCTGGGTGAAGCCCCCACTCTGCAGCTGGACCGGGAAGCGCAGACGCAGGCGCCAGAATCCGGCAGGACGCTCGGCACAGCTGAAGGTCACTGGGGGTGTCCGGACACAATTCTAGGGTCTCCAGCATCTCCCTGCGTGAAGACCCCCCCAGTGCCAAGGACACGGTATCACCATTCATAAATATTTAACAATCGAAACACACCAGATTACTGGAGACTGGAAAACAGACGGGCACAGGCAGCGCAAGGTCATTAAGATGTGAGAAGAAAATACAAACCACCCTCAGGAACATTTGTGACAGGCGGGATACAAAGAGACACCCCCACTGGAGTGTCAACTGCCAGCCGGAACGGCCACTCAGACGAGCCGGGTCTCTGCTTCGGAGACGTGCTCCCAGCTCTGTGCCGACCACGAGTGACGCTGGCGCGCAAGGCCAACCCGGGACCCCGCACGGCCCCGGGCAGCGCGGTGCCAGGCCACACCTTCCGCGCACGCGCAGAGAGGCTGTGCGGACCCCGGGTCTCAGCAGCTCTTCGTCATCGTGGCCACAAAGCACAGAGGGCGGGCATGAGCCCTGGTGGACCCTTCCTGTCACCGGCCTAACCGTGGTCCCTCCGCCTTGCGGGATGGGGAGGGCAGCGCGAAGACGCGGCCCCGCAGCTGACACGCCCCTGCACGGGGCAGCGGGAAAGCGCGGTGTAAGCGTGTTTAGGTTAGTTAATTTGAGAAGCGCCTCAGCCAGTGCTTATTCTCAGCATGGATACACCTCCAATTAATTAAACGACCGCCTTCCTCCCTGACACCACCCTCTCGGGAAGCCTAGGCCTTTGGCCGCCCTGCCCCGCAGAGCCCTCCAGAACCCTCTCCCAGTCAGCAGTCACCTAGCAACCAGCCTAGCAACCTCGCAGCCGGGAGATTAACCCGGAGTGGGAATCATGAAGTAACATCACAAAGACGGTTCCTTTCGAGGGTGCCATCCGAAGGCCGATGAGGATGAGGAGCTCCTGAACTACACAAACGAGACACAGAGGGGGACGGATTATTGACGTGTTGCTTCAACATCTGACAGGCGAGATTTCATTCCTGAGACTCACGCGCAGAGCTGGAAAGGACTAAGCTGACGGCTGGGCTAGGGCGCCTCTCGGAAGCTGTGCAGTCACCAACAGGACGAGGAAGACCCTGTCCCAACCACAGCTGTGACTGAGCCCTGGTGGGAGGGGTACGCACGGCCGGGAAGGGCACATCCTCGCCTGACCTTCCTCCGCACGCGCCCCCCAGCACAGCCCGCTCCGCACGCGCCCCCGACCAGTGGAGGCGTCCCACGGCAGCGGCGCGCCTCATGGTGCATGCACTCAAGGGCCAGACATAACTGGGCAGTAAAAGGCTGGAAGAACATTCCAGAAGAGCAAGCACTCGTAGCATTCTCAAAAGGCGCCAGCCCTTCTGATCCTTCCTGCACTGTGCTAGAATGCACCCCCACCCAGAAAGGGTGGAAACTCAGAGTACATTCGAATCCCCTGGAGAGCTTGTTAAAACGCATGTTCCCAGGGTCCAGGGTCCCTGTGTTAAAATCGAACTTGGGTGACTCTGACTCAGGTGGCCCCAGGCACTTGGGGAAACAGCACTTTCGAGGCTGCCCGTCACACACACACTTCACAGCAGGTGGGCCGGGAGCCGGTAAATCTCCTTCCCAAGGAGCCTCCGAGCAGGCAAAGGCAAGAGGCGCCCTCGGAATGCGGCTGTTCGTGGCAAGAGTGCGGCCTGTGGGTGTCCTGGGCGAGCTGGCCAGCTGAACTGGGGCGCCCACAGGCCACGGTGACGGGCTCCTGCAGCTGGGCTGCCCTGGCTCCCAGCCTGCCTCTGGCGTTTGCAGACGTGTGGCTTTGGGCAGGTCTCCTGCCTTAGTCTGAATCGGCAAATATCACCTGTCCAGGACTCACCCCCACGTGTGGCCCAGAGAGACAGCTTACGCCAGTGACCTTACTCAGCAAGCGAGGGACCCACAGGCAGACCCAGGAAAGCTGGCCAGGTCCCCCATTCGTGGGAGTCTGGCGGCACGATTAGTCATGCATTTTCTTATAGAGCTGTCACGGAGCGTGCACTGAGCACCAGAGAGGAAAAGCCACCACGGAGCTCTTATCGTAGCTGGCACAGAGCAGCCCATGAGTAAGCTCTGTCTGCACAAAGAGTCCCTGCACCTTCATTTTTGGCTGACATTCTTGGCTCAGGGGGTCACCGTGGCCTGGTTCCCTTCCCTGGGTCACCGACTCAGGTTGAGAGCCTTTGCTTCAAAGGGCCACCCCACTGGACCTCGCCAAGACACCTGCCACAGGCCTCATGCCCAAAGAGATGCATGGGCCATCCCAGACCCTCAGAAGAGGGCATCGTGGGGTCAGGGGGCTAGAGACCGGGCCTTACATGGAAGAAACGAGAAAAAGAGGGCTTACACGGGGCAGGGCTCCGGAGTACCCAAAGGCTGTGGGATGGGGAAGGAGGGTGTCGCATGCTCTGAGTGACTCAAGGCAGCAGATCGAGGGCCACAGGGTGGCAGTTCCTGGGAAGGGTTTTGAATTAGCAGAGGGAAAGGATTTGTAGGAGCAGAACAATCCAACAGGGGGTGGGTCACCCGTGGCTGAGACTCCTCGTGCAAACCTGCTCTCCAGGAGAGGCCAAAGGACCTCTGGTGCCACAGTGAAGAGCAGGCTCAAGCTCCCTGCCTCAGTTTCCCCTTGATTATAAAATGGAAATAGATAATAACGGTGCCTGTCTCGTGCGGTGTTCACAGAGATTCAAGGAGATAATAAGCACAACGGGCTGGCACGCTCCCTGACTCTCAGAGGCTGTGACTGCCTCGAGACAAAGGGCAGTGGACGCGCAGCCAGGGGGAGGCTGGTCACAACCGACGGGGACCCAGGAGGCTTCCCGGGGAGGTGCTGTCTGAGCCAGCCCTGCAAGGGGGAAGGGGTGTGAGGAGGTGTACACGGTGGGAGGCATGGCGGAAGGTGCTGGCTTTGCAACCAGCCCCCCGGGACCACTTGGACTCAACAGCCTCACCTGTTAAAGGGGCCAGTGACAGCCCCTTCAGGGTGGTCACGAATCACAGAGGAGGCCATGGAAACTAAGCACAGGCACACGCCCTGCAGGTCTGTGTGCAAGGCTAGGGAAATGGTGCATTCCAGGGCAACCATCTGCTGAGCAACTACTGTATACATTGCTCTCTCAGACAGCCAGAGGAGAGGCAAGACAGGACTGCCACCAGCAGCCAGTCTACAGGGACAGGCACAGGTGTCTGAGGTCTTCTGAGCCCTTGGGGTCTGGGTCCCAGCTGCAGCTGCCGAAAGCCCTGGTGACAAATATGCGTCATCCAAGCCTTAGAGAGACCTGGGGACCTGCTTCAGGTGATCGTGCAGGAAAAGCACAAATAGAGGATGCCACGGTGCTTTGGAAACTGCCAGAGGTGGGGGACAGAGCCTAGCACATGACACACACTCAACAGATAAAGGAATAGCCATTCCAGTACCACTCGGCTCCCTGCTCTGTGGGGGCCTGAAATGCCAGGGCTGCGGGAAGCAAAGGTCAGAGCAGGCGTGAGAAACCCGGACACATGCAGACATCCAGATGGTATCCAGCCATCAGAATGGAGGCCAGGGTGACCTTGAAATCGAGGTCACTCCTGCCTCAGCCGGGGGCAGCAGCCGATCTCAGGGCATGGACGGGGCAGGACAGGCCTGGCAGCAGACGAGGCACACGCTGACCCCACTGGCCAGAGTGGAAGAGAGGTGTTGACCTCGGGTCTGCCTGGGTCCGGGCCGTGAACCTCAAACACACGTGAACTGCTGAGCCAGCAGCCACCCAGAGCGCTCGGCACAGTGTCCTCACACAGCAGCAGAGACCACAGGCAGGGACTGCCCTGCGCCTCAGCCTCCCCTCTGCAAGACGGGCACTACGAATAGTCGCTACTCTCAGTAGGCAGGAGGTGGAGCGTTGCTAGGAGGATGAGATGAGCTGACACAAGTAAACCCCCCCAGACAGAGAAGACAACACGCTCGTGGGGGCCACGGCGCCAGGCAGGCCCTGAGAGGCAGTGTGGCGCCGCGGGAAGGAGCAGGGACCGCGGGTGAGACTATGCCCCACTTTGCCTGGCGCTCCACGGAGCCCTCACCCTCCCGCTCCACTCATCTGTTAACCAGGATGGTCCCCAGGCCACCTTCTGTAACTGACAAGGTTGTCACAAAGATCACACAGGACGCGCTGTGCCAAGGTGCTTTGGAAACTGCAGGGCATGGGGGGTGGGAGCCCCCGTGCACCGTGGCGTGAGCAAACTGCTCGCACATCCAAGTGGGGTGTGACCAGAGAGCCAGCCAGGGCCACTCTTCGAGGCCTGGAGACCCTCTCGTGTCTCTCAACTCGCCCCTTTAAACCTAGGCGAGGGCCACCATTTTATCTTCTTTCTAGTGTTTCCCAAAGGATGAGTTTCCAGAAGATGAATATCCAACTTGTTCCTCACCCAGCACCGCCTCAGAGGCCACCCCGCTGTGGGGGAAGGCTCCCCCCACCCGGGCCCGACCGGAGCCAGGGCCCTCTCAGCAGCCTTCCCGCGGTCCCCGCGGTCCCGTCAGCAGGGGACAGGCGGGGGGTGCACACAGGGCTCTGAGCCAGGCCACCTCTGGGTCCTGGCTCTGCCACGAGAGCTGTGACCCCTCTGCCTCCACTTCCCCCTCTGTAAGATGGGTTGTATGGTTCACCCCGACCCCCGACCCCGGGGAGCACTGTTTGGATGAGCTCACACAGGGAAAGGGCCCAGAAGCCTGTGCAGCAAGTAGCAAGCGCTGTGCGTTAACATTTCGTCATTGTCTGCTTCCTTCCTAGAACTGCTAGGTAAATATTTTAATGTTTGGTAAGTGTTTATAACCTTTGTCTAAAACAAAGGTTATGGGTGGGTTTTCCCTGTTATAGAAATAAGTAATAAGTGATCATTTTGGAAGATGAAAAGAAAAAAGAAATTTTAAAAAACCACATGGATAACATCTTGGTAAGTAGCCGGAAGCCGCCTGGTTTGTGCAGCTGGGACCAGCCCAGATGAACGGGTCACACCCTGTTTTCTGTAGGTCATCTCTGCAGCTCAGCAGACCCCTCCTGGGGGCAAAAGCAGCATCTCATCCCCCACTCCCACGGCCACTCACCTTAAACCTCTCGGTGACACCCTCAGTGATGCTGACGGTGAACTCAGCTATTTTGGGAGCACGTGCTTTCCCTTTCTTGCGGTCAGGTTCATATTCGGTCTTGGTTTTCACGACCACCTTTCCCAGGAAACAGAGAAGCAAAGGGTCAGTGGCACAGCCAGATGCATTAGGACACATCTGCCCCAAGAGGGGGTCCGAGAACTCTTATGTTCAAGGTCACCATTTCGCCAGGAAGTAATTCACAAAAGGAATGAGAACAGGTCCTACCTATTGGAGCTCTCCTCTTCCTGTGCCAGGACTTTTCAGAGAAATTACCCATTAATAATCCTGACAGCAGCCCCAGGAGGGAAATATAACCGAGGGGCAGAGAAGCTAAGCTCACTGGCCAAGGTCACACAGCTAATGGGTGGCAGGGCGGGAATTCATCGTGGCCTCTGACTCCTGACCCGGCAGAGCTCCCTCCACCCAGCAGGCTGCGGCCCGGGGAGTCGGAGACACACCTACTATGTTTTGGTCTTTATGTGCTGCCGTGGGCATAAGGACAGAAGCTCCGAGCACGCCGCCACATCCCTGCAGGACGTGGCTGAAGGAGCAGGCCAGCAGCCCATCAGGAAGGAGATCTGGAGTTGGCCTCCTCGTCTACACGCCCCGTCCTCTCTCCTCTGCCCCAGCAACTGCCCCCAAAGGGCCTCCTTGCCCTCACTCGCCCACCCCCACTGCCAGGTGGGAGCTGTTTTTCCAATATGGAAACCGACTCTCACCTCTGCTCTGCACAGACCCCAGGCCTGTGTCCCCACCAGCTCCACAAGGACCATGATGCCCCGTGTGGCCTCCTCCCTGGGACGCTCCTGGCCCTGGCCTCACTGGCACTGCCCCGTCACACCCTGTTGACAGGGACTGTTAACTTCTCTGTCCCCACTGGAGAGGGAGGTGTTCAGAGCAGTGTTGAGGAGTGACATAGCTCTGATCCCCAAACCCCACTCCCCAGAGCAAGTGCCAGGAGGGGCTGCTGGATGGGGAGGGCCAGCCACCCCCACTCGCTTCATCCCCAGTGAAGATGCCCCGCAGTGGGTGCGTGCAGTTTGGAGGGGACACCTGCTCTCTAAGGCAAAGAGAATCCAGACACTCAGATGGTTAGTCCCGGGCAGCAGCTTCAGGGAGCAGCAACGGGGGGAAGTGGCCCATGCCAGCTGTCACTGAAAAATGATCCCAGGAGCCAGAACCCTTGTAACCACACTCCTGGCCTCCATCCTTTCCACGCGCTTGCCCATGCTGGAGGACGGGTGCCCACTCTGCGAAGTGCCTGTGTCTTGAGGCAGTACTTGGGTGGCACTTTGCCATCCTCAGATCCCAGCTGTCCCCAACTAGCTGAATGAGCACACACTGGCCACCTGGAGCCACTTCAGTCGCTTACAAAACGGGGACAAGGCTATTTCCTCGGGCTACTGTGAGGATAAGGAAGCCTTGGAACCTTCAGCCCAGCGTGGGGACTTGGGCCATATTCTGTTGATCTGGGTTCTATCTGCATCTGTCACTAACTGGCTAGGTGGCCCTGGACAGGTCCCTTGAACTCTCTGTGCCTCCATGTCCACATCTGTATGCTGGGGGTCACGCTGGCAGTTGCCTCAGTGTTGTCAGCACATTAAAGGAATTTAAACCTGGAAAGCTCCTGGCTCAGAATAAACACGCACCCCCAAACATCAGGTGAGACCCCTGGTCCTGCTGCCAGCTCTGGGACCACCGCTGCTGGCGCCCCGTCCCCCCGCACCTCAACACTTGGTGCACATTCTCAGAATGGATTCTGTTTACACCCCCTCAGAAGCCATGCCACCTGGGACAGGTGACTTCGCCTCCCTGAACCCTGGCTGTTAGCAACACGCTGCTGTTGTTCAGGCTGAGACATCTTGTGTGAGAGACGTCTGGCTCCAAGCAGGGCGGAGGGAGGCACTGCCAGAAACTTCTGCATCCTGGAGGACTGTAACCTTCAGCCGAGTGACCTTGGGCATGGCCCGTAAACTCTCTGAGACTCAGTTTCCTTATCTGTGATCTCAGAAACCTTCTAGCCCAACCATCAGTCCCTGCTGGAATTCCCTTCTCTGGAACATCCTGCCGGATGGCCCCTTGGTTTGAATATTTCCAGGGACAGGACAACTCATTACCTTTGGGGGCTGCCTGGATTACCCCTGCTTGGCCAGAGTTTCATACCTGCCCAAATCCCTCCACCTTGCATAAACTCACAGTGCAGACGGTTCTGGAATGGAACAGACTGAGGGCGAAAGAGGAGGCTCAGGCCAAGCAGCGGGAATCACCTGACAGAGGTGCCACCTCCGGACACAGAATTCCTGGCACAGGCACCACGCTCCGCAGCTGAGAAGCTGAGGGGCCAAGGCAGGAGGGGGAGGTGGGGGCCGCCGGGCCAGGCTCGCCAACAGGACAAGTCTGATGCCTGGACAGGGAGGGTGCGCCTCGGGCAGCCCTGCCCCTTCTGCAAAGCCCAGACTGGACCGTAGTGCCCCAGAGGGACCCCATCGAGGCCTGGGGGGCATGGATGTGACCAGCTGAACCCCCTGTCTCTAAATGCTGTCAGCCTCTTCCCTCCCCTGCCTCCGCCCACCCAAAACACAGACAATAGAGTTGGGAGCTGAGCCAGCCTCTCAAGGGTCCACCCTGGGAATACAGGGCCCACCACAGGGGCTCCCCCCACACCCCCCTGCCCCTGGCCAGCAGCCACCCACTTGCCAGAGTGAACACAGAGCCTGACTCAGACCTCTTCACCAGGGACCAATGAGACAACAGACGTAAAAGCACTTTGGGCAATAAAGTGAGCTTGTTCGTGGCCAGGGTGGGTTTTAAGGCTTTTGAGCAACAAGAGGGTCAGAATGGATGCTGTGTTTGTGGTTTGAGATCTGAGTTTTACAGTACAATTGTCTAGACTTCCAAAGATGTATTTGCCTTTTTAAGTGTTAACTCGTGAAAATATTATTCTTAATGGATAGAAACTACTTGATTGGAAGCTGCAGTCAAGAAAAGATGAGATTCTTTAAATTCAGCAAAAAAAAAAAAAAAAAACCGCTTTGGGGAAGGCTGATGAATGGCTGGTCTCAGTCACACTAGTATTGAGCGAGCCCAGGCGCTTTATTTGGAGATTTCGCAGAAGGAACAAAGAAAAGGAGGCCGCGGAAGAGCCCACACCCTCCTGCACCCAGCGGTCCGGCAGGGGTGGGCAGAAAGGGCCGGGAGGACAACTGAGCCCGGAAGGAGGGCCCGTCTGGCCAAGGAGAGGGCTTGCAGCCTCCGTGGGGCAAACTGGGTGGAAATGCACCCCCCGGGGAGGCCCAAGGGCCAGCTACGCACCCCTGGGCTCACCCAGACCCAGAGCCCCTGGTGCCGCGGAGCAAGGGAGGAGCGGGCCGCTGGGGGGCCGGGCCACTCGTGGACAGGACTCCCACAAAAATCCAGAAGGGACCTTTCCCCACCGCGTTCCATTGTCAGGAAGAGGCCGTCATCTAGGGCAGGGGCCCCCAACGTCACCCGATCCAGAATCCCGCGCGGGCACCTTGTCCTCGCCCGGCTTCCTCCTGCTGCCCGAGCGCACCCCCACTTCGCGTCCCCAGCGCACGCGGCGCGTTTCTTTTGTTGCGGTTTCGGTCCAAGATTTAGGGGTGCGCACCCGGAGGGGCGGGGGCACGAGGGGCCCTTACCTTATCTGGGGGCGGGAACTGCAGTTGATTGACATCGAGGGGCGTCATCAGAGGAATGGTGTCGAAGCCATCCTCCAGCAGCGGCTGCTTGGCGCCCTTCTCCGCGAAATTGTTCCCCAACTTCACCATGGTTGCGGGGACCCGAGGCTGCAGCCTGCGGACGGAGGGCCGGGCGGGAGTCACCGGGAGCAGGACCCGGGCGGGGCGTTCGCAGGCGGGCTCCCCACTCCCTCCAGCGTCCCGAGCTAGTCTCCGCGGAGGGGTCGTGAGGACGTGGCGGTCACGGCCATGTGGGTGGGGGAGGAAGCTGAGGGTCTACAGACCAGACTGTCGTCGCCCGGGCGCAGGGGCGCTCCGCGGCTGGGGAAGGGGGCGCCGCCCCTGCACAGCCCGACTAGACGCGTCCGTCGTCCCCGGGCCGCTGCGCCCCGGTGACCCGCCCGTCCACCCCGTGCCCCTGCTCGGGGAGATGCGCATCCCCCAGGCCCGCTCCCCGGCGGGAAGGCCCCGGCCCCGCGCGGCTCGGCCGGCCGCACTCACCCGCGCCGGCGCCGGCAGGTCTGGCTGCGCGCTCCGAGCCTCCGCGCCGCCCGCTCCCGCTCGCAGCAATGGCGGAGGCGGCGCCGGGCGGGGCAGGGAGCCGGGCTGGGCGGCCGCCCCCTCCTCCCCGCGTGGCAGCCTCCCTCCCGCCGCCCCCGGGGGCTCCGCGCGCGGGGAAAGAGCGGGGGCGCCTCCGCCCTGCCGCAGCGGCCGCACAAAGGAGCGCGGGCCGGGGAGGGACCGGGGCGCAGGGGGACGGGAAAGGGGCCCTAGGGACTGAGCGACCCCCGAGGCGGAGTGGAGAGAGGTGCGGGCCCGCAGCCGCGCCGCGCCCACCTGGGTGGGGGTCCTCCAGGCGGCCTGGAGGCAGCGGGCGGCGGGGATCCAAGCTTGCCTCGGCGCGCGGCCGGGAGGGCGCGTCCCTGGTAGGGGGCACGCGTGGACAGGGAGGACGGAGCTCCTCGGGCTGCGAGGGCAGCGCTCTCCGAGAGCCGGGAGGGGCTGCCCCGGGGAGCGGGGCGTATTCAGGGCAAACAGGGCGCTCGGTGCGCCGCGCTGGGGCGCGGGTAGAGGTTTCTAGGGTCTGGTCCGAAGAGAGGGAGAGAGGCCCCCCACTGCGGCCGCCACCCAAGCACAGAGGGAATCGCTTGGGCGATACCGGGACCTGGAAAGGCGGCGGGGTCCTTCTAGCCTGACCTGCGCCCCTCACCCACCCCCTGAGCGCGGCCGCTGTCGTAGCTGCCCAGATGAGGGCCCGTTTTTCGGCCCTCCAAGCCGCCCTGCCTGCAGGACTCACCGGTGAAAGGCGTGTGGGAAGGAGGCGAGATGGGCGTGGGTCTGCGCCCAGAGGACGGCGGATGCTGCCCGCGCACCTGGGCCACACGCTGGGCACCGCCAGGGCAGAGGAGGCGTCCTCCGAAGTCGTTATTGTCACACCGTTTGCGCAGGTTTCCCCTTTGCACTGGCGAGGGTCTGAGGCCAAGCGTTTTCCATCAGCCAACTGAGAATCAGGAGAATCCGGGGAATGAACCGAGAAAGCCGAGCAGCCGCTGCAGAGCCTGAGCCAGCCCCAGGCCCACTCTAGGGATTTGCCATGAGTGCCCTGATTTTAAAATCCTCAGGAGGGCCAGCTCCTTTTGACAGGAGACTGAATAGCTCCTCTTAACTCGCCCAGCAGGGTCTAAGCTGCCTTTGGCAGCAGGTCAGCCTGGCGAGGGCCCAGGGTTGTGGCCACCCTGGGTAAGACCAGGAGGGCAGTTGTCTCAGGCTCTCGCCCCTGCCACAGGCCTTGGGGAACCACTGAAGCCACCTCTCTGGCACTTTGATACCTTCCTGCAGCAGGGAAGAAGAGTGGTTAGAAATCTGCCCAGGCACCAGTGTGCAGGTGACTTGCACAAGGGTCAGGAGAAAGAAACCCTGCAGGCTTAGGCAAGGGAATGGCTTTTTCCCATCTCAGACCCAAGCATTTTCTAGAACCCAACACACAGACACACACACACACACACACACACACACACACGGAGGAGCAATCTGGGGCCTCCCCCTGGAAGACTCCACCAACTGAGGAGGACAAAGGCAGGAGGACCCCGGCTGCGCGAGGCAGACAGTGGGCCGCCCAGTTTCTGCCTGCTCACTGGTTTGTGCTCCCTTGGGTTCTGACCGGTGCTGGCCGCTGGGATGCCGCTGTTTCCTTCTGTGTGGTTTACTTCCTCTGCTGATTATGTCTGGGCGCTGGGAAGGGCACGGGCAATGCAGAGTGCACCAGCACACTGCCTGCCCACAAGGAGCTTAGGGCCGAGGGAACTAAAACGGCAAGTCTCTGGGCCGAGCAGTGGGCCTGGGAGGGAAAGGCCACCTCTACTGCTAGTAGGGAGAGCACCAGGAGGCTGCGGGTGGAGTGTGTACCTCCCACACGGAGGCCTGAGAAAGGTGTGTGCAGGGAAGGCATGCCAGGTGGGGGAACAGAGCATGCAAATTGTATTAGCTTCCCGTCACTGCTAGAACAAGTAACCACAAACTAGGTGGCTTAAAACAAAAGAAATGTGTTCCCTCACAGTTCTGGGGGCCAGAAGTCCAAAATCAGGTGTTAGCAGGGCCTCACTCCCTCTAGAGGCTGTAGGGGAGAGCCTGTTCCTTCCCCTTCCACTTCTGGTGGCCCCGGGCATTCCTTGGCTCGTGGCTGCATCACTCTGATCTCTGCCCTCACACTACTCTAATTGCATCGTCTCTTTCTCTTCTCTGTGTGTCTCTGTGTCTCTTACGAGGACTCTCATCACTGGATTTAGAGCCTACTTGGATAATCCAGGATAAGGTCCCTTTCTCAAAATCTTTAACTTAATCACATTTTTGCCATATAAGATAACATCCACTGTTTCACCATGTAAGGTAACAGGTTCCCGGGATTAGGACATGGCCATGTCTTTTGGGGGCCACCATTCAGCTCCCTACAGGCATTAAGGCTGCCATGGCGTGATGATTCAGGGAACCCAAGTAATTGACAGGGGGCTGCAGAGATGAGGTTGAAGAGGCCACGGTCACATAAATGGGAAGGCTGAAGCTGTGACAATGGTTGTGGACACAAAGGTGTCAGGTATTTGCACAAATACAAATGTGCACAAAAAGTGAAATCATCAGGACTTGGTCTCCCCACTGGACCCGAGTTTCATCCTAACACCGACAGTTTGATTCCAAGTGTCACAAAGGATTTTTGACACGTATTCATTTTTCTAAATGACTCTTTTAGTGATACTTCCAGGGTTAGAGATCGCAGGGACAAACCCATCACTGCTTGGACAATTGGAGTAACTCCTTCCCTGACTCCCCTCCACAGGGCAGCCAGATGCTGCTTGGTGACACGCAAGGCCAACCCTGCCATTTCAAAGTCCAAGACTTTTAGCAACTTCTCTTGTCCCACTGGTCGAAGTCCAGACTGTCACAGCAAGAGGCAATGTGACACAGTGGCTAAGCCATGGCCTGATTTTTTTTTTTTTTTTTTTTTGAGACAGAGTCTTGCTCTGTCACCCAGGCTAGAGTGCATCACCATAGCTCACAGCAACCTCAAACTCCTGGGCTCAAGTGATCCTCCTGCCTCAGCCTCCCCAATAGCTGGGACTACAAGCACACACCTCCATGCTCAGCCAATTTTTCTATTTTTTTGTAGAGATAGGGTCTCACTCTTGCTCAGACTGGTCTCGATCTCCTGGCCTCCAGCGATCCTCCTGCCTCGGCCTCCCAGAGAGCTATCATGCCTGGTCCATGGCCTGATTTTGAATCCTCTGTCCCTCTTCTTGACTGTGTGACTTTGGGAAAATTGCTTAACCTTTCTGTGCCTCAGTTTTCCCATCTATGAAATGGAGATAATACCTTCATCATAGTGGTGTTATAAGACTCAAATGAGTTATTATTATATTTTTTTCAAAAACAGTGCCTGTTTTGGCTATTACTACTACTTTGACCTCTAATTCTGTACCCCTGGAGTCTCTATTCTTAGCAGCCTATACTGGAACCAGGGCAAGGTGATCAACATGTTTCATGGTTATATGGTTAATGCTCAGAGTGACAAAGGCGACTCTATTCCCCAGAGTCCAATGAGCCTCTTTGTAGCGCAGAGAAGTCCTGTGACTAGTCGCAGGTCCCAGAGTTCCCCGCAGAGGCAGGACAGGCTGCAGGCTCCAGTCAGGCTTCCCCACAAGCAGCCTAACACCTGGTACAGGTGAGTACCGCGAGGGGTGGGTGGCCACCCAGGGCCCTCGGCACATGGAGATCCGGTGGTAGCTGCAGGAATCAGCCAGACTTTTACAGCCGTGTGTCTGTAGCCGGCCATGTTGATCCAGGTGTGCTTCATCCAAATGTCGATTTTAAAACCTGAGATATGATTCACATGTCACAAATATCACCATTTTAGTGTACACTTCACAGTTTTTGGTATACTCACAAAGTTGTGCAACCATCACCACTAATTCCAGAACATTTCATCACCCCATAAAGAAACCCTGTACCCAAGAACAGTCACTCCCCACTCTCCCCTGCCCCAGCCCCCGCCAGCTCCTAATCTGCTCCCTGGGGATTTGTCTGTTCTATACTCATCCTCATTTCTGATGGTTGAGTTTCTCTGGTCTGCTTCTCAATTCACGGAGTCAACCGGCACACTGACATGGACCAGGGAGGGAAATTAGACTCCATCTTTCTGCACGTGGGAAAACCCATTTGCAATATGAAGAATCAGCCCATCTGGGTGGAGTCATCCCTGTCTCTCCCTGAGCCCCGTACTCTATCCAAACTCCCCGGTCCCCAAGCACCCACCTTTGTGAACGCTGTCTCCTTTGCCTGGAACGCCTTCCCCAGCCGCTTGTCCGTTCGGCAAACTCGTATTGATCGTCCAAAGCCCAGACCCGGTGTCGCCTGCTCTCTGAAGCCTGGCCTTTCTTTGTGCTTCTCTGTCCTGAAGTCCAGGTGCTTACATCTCTTTCTAGATCATGAGGAAATCCAGGCAGAACAACGTGATCCTTCATTTCTGTATCCTGCACATCTAAAACAGGGCCCATTATACCCTAAATAATCAAGAAATGTTTGTTCCATTGCATAGGCATCCACTTATTTTACACTCCCAATACATGCAGACATTTAAAGTGTAAAGCCAAGTTCAAGTGTGTAGTAAAAAAATTCATGGTCTAATTCACGCTGAAGGCAGGGTTGCCCATGACATCATTGTGACGTTCTTGCTCCTAGATTTAAGTGTACTGCAAAATGCTCATTTGTGGAAAACTCCAAACATTAATATTTAAAATACACGCTATATAAATGAAATCATAAACACAACCGCTAACGGTCTCCAGCGTCTTACTCCCCTCTGGACTTCCCGGCACTTGGACACACGAGGTGCTCAGTAAATGGATAAGGAATGGGAAGACCACATTTTTTTTTCTTTGCTTGTACTCATAGAAACCGAGTAAATACTATTATGGGACTCAAAGTCATTTGATGACCTGTCATATATTTAGACGGAACTGCGTGCCTGTGTTTTGTTTGGGGTTTTGGAGGAGGGTTGTTTGTAGTTGCTGACGCTTTGCCCTAGGGTGTTCATGAACCGCTCAGCAATTCATACCTTCTCCAAGTTATTTCTAAGATCCGTTTTTGCTTTGGCTGTGAAGCCCTTGCCCTTGGAGGAATGTGAGGGATTGCGAGTAATAACAAGGTGGCCAAAGGCTCTGCTGAGTGGCCCTCTATGGACCTCAGTTTCCTCGCATGTAAATTGACAGGAATGATCACATAGGTTTTCTTTCTTTGCCCCAAGATTTGATATGTAAGAAACGATCTTAAAAACGCTCCTCCCTTGGTTCTCATTTTTGGATTCAGGATCAGAGCGCTGCAGCAGGAGCGGCCCACGGATGTGGAGTCAGCAGAAGTTGACTTCTTTCCAGTTGGATCGTCACCTCCAAGATGCTGGTAGCTCCAGATTCCTGCTGCCTGGCTGTTTTCCTCTCTCACGACACAGGCTACTTTCCAATGTGCAAACCTGTCCAACCTGAAAATTAAGGCCATTAGAATAGGAAAATATTTAGGACAAGGAGCATTTCCCTGTCTAGCTAGAAGGAATCTGAAAGGACCTCCGGTGACTCTGACGTTTTCCATCAGGGAGGAGGGAGGGGGAGCAGGAGAAGCAGCCCCCCCACCACATAGGCCAGTCGGGAGGGAGCACGAGTGTACTACCAGGGAGCACCTCCAAGATCTCTCTTGAGGGGGCATCAAATTCAGAGCATAAAACTCTACGAAGTCCTCTGGGGGCAGGGCGTGGAGTGCAGATGGGGCGAAAAATTGTCTTTGGGTCAGGGGTTTTTCAGAGGTCGAGTAATCCCCTAGTTCCACACCCGCAGTTTACACCTGGGCCAGCAGGGAGTCGATGTGGTCACCACTCACTGGGCCACTCAGAAGAGCAGTGGAGCTGGGCGCAGTGGCTCTCGCACTACGGGAGGCTGAGGCGGGAAGACTGCTTGAGCCCAGGAGTTCGAGATTGCAGTGAGCTATGATCGGGCCACTACGCTCTATCTTGGGTGACAGAGTGAGATCCTGTCTCTAAAAAATAAATTATTTTTTTTTTAAAAAAGGGGGAAATGGAGCCTGTCCTGGATATGTGGCCTGTTCAGCTGCCCACAATGAGCAATGCTAGGCAGCTCTCAGACCAGGCCAGCCTCCTCCCACGGCCGCTCAGCCCCCTGCCCGGGCACCTGGCAACCCGGGTGCACCAGCGGTGCTGTGCGCCCCTCTGCCTCAGGCCTGCAGCCCCTGCCTCCGGGACAGAAGCTGACCCGGGCAGACTGTGGCCTCCGCCGTGGACTCCCATGCCCTCTGGCCAATTAGGCTCTGCTCCCCTGGCTGCTTCAGGCTGCCTCTGTCCCTTGAAGCGGTTCACTGCTCTTCCAAGGCAGCCTCTGCTCTTCCTGGACCCTGGCACACCCTCCCCCACTGCAAGCTCAGGCCCCAGACACCCCCTGAGCTCCTGCACGCTGGCCACGCCCTCGCAAACAACGCTTTGAAATAAACCTCCTCGCAGGACCCCATTTCAGCTGTCCCCTGTGACCTCCTGGCATCTTGACTGATACAAATGCCAGGGAGAACGTTTCTTGCTCCTAGAGCCCCAGGAGGGAAACCCTTCTCCGACCTCCTCCGGGGGAGAATTAGATGATGACGTGATGGAGTACTGTCCCCTCCGTTACCTTTTTGTTTTTAGCGTCACAAAAACTCTGAGCAGGTATCGTTACACCCATGTTACAGCTAAAGGAATAACAGTAACTGGTTGAAATGAGCATATTAATAATGATAGCTAATGCTCAGTGAAACCTGACAAGCACCAAAGTGCTTTCTAGCTGCTTCTCTCGGTCCCCTCACTCCACATTCTAGGGTGGTTCTCTTGTTCCACTTCTCAGGTGAGGCCCCCAAGGCGTGGGTGACATGTGTTTGTTAAGACGATGCTGGGGAGATGTTGGCAGAAGAGAGAAAACCAGACCCTTTAAGAACGCGGCGGAAGGGCCGAGTCCTGGGCAGAGGCAGCCCCGCACCCCCAGGCCTGGCGCCGCCCTCGCGCCAGCTGTCAGGAGGCCCGGCTGTGCTTCTGCTCCCCTCTTGACTCCAGTAAAGGGGGAAGGGGGACCCCCTAAACCTGAATGCCCCCTCTGGCCCTGAGTTTGTGCCAGTCCTCACTCCCCCTCCTCCCTGGCGAGAGAGTCATGCCAGCCCTGTGGCCTTGGCAGAGCACATCCTCCCACCTCGGTTTCCCCTTCCACGAAATGAGGGGCTTGGGCTAGAAGGATAACTTAATTCTCCTCCCACCCAGAAGTCCCTCTTTTATTTTGCTCACTGTCACCATGATAAGAAAGGCCCAGGCTAAATCAGAGCCAAAGTCAGTGAGGGCACATGGAGGTCTAGCACGAGGAATGAACTCCAAGGGCTGTAGAATTCCATGCAGCCGCCCCGCCCCGCCCCCGCCACGCTCACTGCACGGCCTCCCAGGGTGCCCAGTGCCTGCTGAGTCCCGGTTGCTGCCTTGTAGCACTAACTCGTATTAAATTATTTAGCCGGCAAATGATTATAAAAGCACTTTGCCAAAGTAAAGAACCACAGAAAGGCCAAATTCTAACAACAGTAATACCACCGTACGCTTGAATTAATTATTGAATTTTAAAAAGCCCGCAGATGGATGAATGCAATTCATTTCATGCCTTGTGGAGCCAAGGTCCCCGGGAGAGTGTCTGAAATTCACAGGCTCCCGGAGCGCGCTGGAGATTACACAGCGCTCGGCTGAACTGCCTTGCGGGCAGCCCGGCGATGGCCGAATGGGGCATTTCTGGCTGGAATGTCTCACTCTGGGGCTGAGGTTTTTGTGGTTGCAGCGCAGTGAAATTAGCATGCGGCCCCCTGGCCAACCCCGACCCACAGGCCCTGGGCTGTCCTGCGACCTGGCCGTGGTGTGATTTTTTTAACACCCATAATTTGTAACCTTTTCTCTCCTCTTTTCTCTGGCCCAGCTGGGGCATGGGGTGGGCTCCTCAGGTGAGGGTTTTCCAGAGATTGAATTTTGATCCCTCTAGCTCTAGCTTTTCTCATTTTGACCAGAGTCATTCTAAAATGCAAGGCACATTGTCCTGCCTTCCAAAACAGAGGACAGTGGAAAGAATTTAACCTCTTCCTGAAGAATCAGGTTAGCTTTAAGCATATCCACTTTCGAGCAGGGCCAGGTGCGAGAGGCTGGGGCTTCCCGCCCGCGCTCAGTGTCCCCAGGTTGCCGGGCTTGGGCAGTGCTCAGGTCTGCTTTCGTTGTGGCCACTGTCCCCGTCGGGGGCTGCAGCCACAACCCTCACTACTCACCCCCTTGCCCTTCCCAATTTGCTGCTTCTAATCTGCTGTGAGCAGAGGATCCAAATGGCCAAACTTACTAGCATGAGGTCTGAGAAAAGGAGTAGGGACGCTGCAGTGGGGGAATAGTGTGCCCTGCCAGACACCTGTCCACCTGGAACTGCCGAATGGGACCTTAGTTAGAAATAGGGTCTTTGTAGATATAAAAAGGCACAGGTCTGGGGGGAGATCATCCTGGAATCCAATAACTGGTGTCCTTATAAGAGGAACAAAGGGAAACACAGAGAAGGCCGCGTGACAAGAGAGGCAGAGACTGGAGTGCCGTGGCCACAACCCAGGAACGCCCGGCTTGCCGGAGCTGCCAGACACCAGGAAAGAGCCACAGCCGGAGCCTGCAGAGGGGGCGTGGCCCTGCTGCCACCTTGATTTTGGACTTCCAGCCTCCAGAACTGTAGGGCAACAGATTTCTCTGGTTTTAAGCCGCCCAGTTTATGGTAATTGACTACAATAGCCCTAGGAAACTAATATAGATGCTCTTTGATGTGTTATTTTACACTTTATGTTTTATATATTTCATATGTGGACATCACAGGCATTGTAGAGAGTTTTCAAAGTATTTTGCAAGTGTGAATTTCTGTGATTAAAGCTCAACAGAGTGAAGACAGGGGACCTGCTCAAAGCTGCCATCGGTACCTGTTGGCCTTCGTAGGACAAGGCAGGATTAGGGCTTGATGTCTGCTTGCCCAGACCCCTGTCTGTGACATAAGCTTCTCCCTTGAGTGGAGCACCTCTATTTTGGGTTTTAGGATCATAAAGATGCGTTTACAGCCAGGGTGGAGTCCAGGGCTGTGGGTCCCGGAGTCCTGGGACCAGCAGCACCGCCATACTAGGACCCGTTAGAGATGCAGGTTCTGACCCGAGCCCAGACCCGCTGCATCAGAAACCCTGTCTTCTCACAAGGCTTCTGGGTGTTCTGATGCACATCCTGTTTTAGAATCACTGGTTCTGGGTTTACAAACTGGGATTCTGCATGCCAGGCTATACTTTAGAAAATGCCTTTATTAGAAACATTTAAAAACCAGATTTCAAGCTGGGTGTTGTGGCACATGCTTGTAGTGCCAGCTACTCGGGATACTGAGGTGGGAGGATCGCTTGAGCCCAGGAGTTCAAGGTTACGGTGAGCTATGATGGAACCACTGCACTGTAGCCTGGGCAACAGAGTGAGATACTATCCCCGCCCCCCCAAAAAAAAAAAAAAAAAAAACACACCAAAAACACAGATTTCATAAAACATCCAGATTTCCTGCTTTCTTCTGAAAAATTAAGAGATCTGACAACAAAGACATTGTCATGTGGCAAAAATCAGTTGCACAAGGATAATGGCTGCCCACTTCCCACACCCTCTGTTCCCTCACCCCTGCCTCAGAGGGGTCTGGCTGCACTCACCTGGGGTACCTAATCTGCCTGGCCCTGTAGGCCCTTGGGTTTGAGACCCTAATCTAGTCCAATACCTCTTTTAACAGGCAGGGGACGCTGAGGAAGACGCAAGGCAATGAACAGCTTCCTGGGGCCCTGCAATGACACCATCTGCCGGCGATTCTGGCAGCTCGGAAGCCTTTGCAGGCGCTCGGCACAAGCACAAGAAGCTCACGGCGGGTCCCGCGCTGAGGAGCTCGGCTCTGGAATTGGGAACCTCTGGTGGGGCCACTGTCCAAGCAGGAGAAGGTGAGGGTGGAACAAGGCCAAGGCCATGGAGAAGGACAGGAGGAAGAGCTGCAAGTGAGGGTCAGAGGACAGCCGTGGAAAACGCCAGACAATAACAAGTGTGGACAAGGATACAGGAGATTGGAACTCACACACACACACACACACACACACACACACACACACGGTGTTGATGGGAAGGTAAGATGTGGCAGCCACTGCGGGAAACAGCATGGCAGTTCTTCAGAAAGTTGACATAGACTCACCCTACAAGCCAGCAATTAAGAGGATTAAAATATACATCCACAAAAATGTGTCCGTGAATATTTGTAACAGCATTTGTCATGGTAGCCAGAGGCGGAAAGAACCCGAATGCCCGCCCGCTGTCAGACGGATGGGCGAGTGCGGCCTGTCCGTGCGACGCAGTGTCACTCAGCCACGGAAAGGACGGGGGCACTGGCACCCACCGCAGCACAAACGAACCTTGAAACATCGGCTCAGTGCAAGAGGCCAGACACAGAAAGCCACATGTTGTGTGACTCTGTTTATATGAAATGTCCAGAAAAGGCAAATCCACAGGGACAAAAAACAGATCAGCGGTTGCCAGGAGCTGGGGGGGAGGTGACGGCTAATGGACGTGGGTTTCTTCTGGGGACAGTGAAAGTATCCTAGAATTAAATAGTGGTGGCAGTTGCACAACTCTGAATGCACTAAAAAACGAGTGACTTTGATACTTTGAAATGGTGACTGTTTTATGGCCTGTGAATTACTGTATTTCAGTATTTTAAACAGATGATGTGGGGGAAAAGGGTGGGGTGTGGGCAGTGGGGGAGGGCCAGTGACAAGGAGGGCAGGGCGAGGACGCCTCTGGGCCCTAGCACCCAGCCTGCCCTGGGCCGGGCCTGCACCGACAGCGGGGGGCGGGAGCGAGGCACCCTCACCTCATTCGCTGCATGTTGCCTGTAGGTAAACTGAGGCTCAGGAAGATCAAGGACTGGCTCAAGTTGCACAGCTGGGAAAAGGAGCTGGGGTTGGGTCGGTCTGTCTCCAGTTTCCCGTACCTGCTCCATCCTCTCGTCTGGCTTGGGAACTCTGGCAGGGCAGAAAGGGGGCTCATTCGTCCTCCCACCCCCAGGCCTGGCGTGGGGACTGTCCCCGCTCCCACTCCCCACCTGTTCCCTCAACTGCACCGAGGACACGAAATGTGTAGGACGTGGGGGGACGCGGGCTGCACTGCTCATTTTGTTCTCTGGGTCATCTCGACTTCCGAAGATTGTTTTTAAACCTCCAACAATGACCCTTAAATGTGAAATGAAAATGTTTTTCCAGCAAAAGATGCATCCGTCCGTGCGAAATGGGAGGCTGAGCTGTGAATGCTCAGGCTCGTGGTGCTCCCTGCTTTGCCCCATGTGGAAGGAGATGAGATTTATAAATGATACAGCTAATTGTATTTTTCTACAAGATTAATTTTATTGTCCCATTATCCACTCCTTCTGAATCCACTCAGGGGTGGATTATGTCTTAGCTTTCCTCTCTGGAGCTTTCATTAATAATTAGGTCACCTTTTAGCCAGGAGCCCTTGCATGCCTCAGGCCAAGGAAACTTCCAGTTGGAACGGAAACCCTCAGCCTGTCGCAGTGTTCTCCCTGCTGCTGTCTCCCTGTCAGGGAAGAAGTGGGCATGGCCACCATCCGCTGTCAGGAGTGAGAGAGTCTGTGTTTGGGGTTTACTAGGCTCCAGACACTGTGCTGGGAGCATTGTGTGTGTGTGAAACCTCACAGCACCGTCTGGAGGTCAGGACTGTCGGCCCATCACGCAGATGAGAAGGCTGAGTGTCACCTCTGCAGGACAGTAGAGCATGAAGTCCTCTAACCACCAATTTGAACAGTTTGCCCTATAGCCAATGCTGTCCCCACCCCATCGCGTGGGCAACTCTCACCCCAAGGTTTGGAGAATTAGAGGGTGGAGTTTCACTCTCTCTTGATCCTAAAGATAAAAGATGCGCCCTTCTAATAAGATGCATCCAACACATTGACTTTTGTTAGTTTCCTACTTTTTTTTGGTTGGTAGAAGATGGGGCAGGTGGTGGAGGAAAGGTTGGAGACCCCTGATTGAGCATCAGCTATGGGCCACACAACCTCTGTTTCTTATCTCTGGTCCTCACCATCATCCTAATGGGTAAGTCACATTTTCTTCTGTCTTCCAGGTAAAGTAACGCACGTGCTGGGGCCAGACACTGAGTGATTGGTTCATCCACTGCGACCCAGCAAGGCATGTTGAGCATTTAGGCTGTTTATGATTTTTCACAATGATGAGTAACCCTGTAATGAATATCTCTGGGCAGTTATTTGATAATAACTGTTGGTATAGGAATTCCCAGAAATGGAATCAGTGTACAAAGGGAATAATGCTTTTCAACAATTATCTCATAGAGAGGCTACAAAGCTAAATTTTTGGTTTTCCAGCCTCCCTTGCAGAGAGGGGTTCCAGGAGACCCCCATCCTGGCTGCTGGGCACTATTTGTAAGTCTTCTGGGGGTGCTTATGGCAAAGCTTTTGTTTTCTTCTTGAAGAGGGACATGCGTGTCCGGTGGCGTTCTTCATCTTTCTTCCTGCCTGAAATGCACAGCTGACGTTTGGAGCCACAGCTGCCTTCTGTTCGTGAAGCTACAAATCTGAGGGTGGAAACCAATCCTCAAAAGTGTGGTCGTCTTTGAGCTGACTGTGCTGTACCAACAACCAGACACTTCTTGCTCTGTGAGAAAAGTAAAGCTCTGTTTGCTTAAGCGTGTCAGGGCAGGATTTCTGTTCCTTGAAGCTGAGCACATTCCTGAGATGGCTCAGACAGGTGAAGTGTAGCAATCCCAAACCTCCATTCGCCCCTTCTTCTGCTGTAATAAACATTTCCTCCAGGTGCCTGTCTGCTCAGAATAAAAACCTCATTGTCCTGCCTCCCTTGCAGCTAGGTGTGGCCCTGTAGCTGGTTCTGACAGGAGGGAAGAGAACAGAAGTATGTGACCGCTTCTAGTGACCTTCTGAAAGGGCCGGTTGGTGCACACTCCTCACCCCTGTCTTCTTGTCCCTCCCCCTCCTGCTGCTTTGTGGGTAGCATCTTGGCCATGAGGGTAAGGGCCCACCTCGGACGGTGTGGCAGGGAGCGGGGAGGCACTGGGCCCCGAGGACTCAGGGGGACAGAGCCCCTCCCTCCACAGCCCTGGGCCACTCACTTCCAGACTTTGTATCCAACTCTCTTGCTTAAGTCACTGTTCGGGATTTTGTCACTCACAGTCAACCCTAATTCCAACTGTGTTAGTCTCCTATTGCTGCTGTAACAAATTGCCACAAACTGAGTGGCTTAAAATAACACAAGTGTCTTCTTTTACAGTTGTAGGGCTCAGAAGCCTGAAATCAGTTCCCCTGGGCTTAAGACAAGATGTTGGTACTGCTGGTTCCTTCTGGAGGGTCTGAGGGGAGAAGAATTTTCTTGTTTTTTCACCATCTAGTGGTCACCTGCATGCCTTACTTTGTGGCCCTCCCTCCATCTTCGACATGCACCCTCCAATTTCTGTTTCCCTCATCATGGTGTTCTTTCCTCCGCCGGTTTCTCCCGCCTCTGTCTCATAAGGACACGGTGATGACATCAGCCCCCACCCCCTGGCAATCCCGGATGGTCCCCCCAGCCCAAGAGCCTTGGCAGAACCGCATATGCAAAGGCCTCTTCCCATCTGAGGTGCTGTTCGTAGGATCTGGGTATTAGGGAGTAAACATATTTGGGGGGACATTGTTCAGAGCAACTCACTCTTATGAGCATGTTCGTGTCCTTCCCCCAAATTCACATGTTGAAGCCCTAACCCCCCAAGTGACTGTATTTGGAAACAGAACCTGCAAGGAAGTGATAAAGGTTAAATGAGGTCATCAGGATTGGGCCCGGATCTGCTAGGGCTGTGCCACTGTAAACAGGCAGAGACACCAGAGCTCACTCTCCCTGCCATGTGGGGACACCGTGGAGGTGGCCGTCCTCAAGCCAGGAAGAGCCCACACCAGAAGTGGATGCTGCCGGAGTGTGATCTGGGGCTTGCAGCCTCCAGAACTGTGAGAAAACACATTCCTGTTGTGTGGGCCACCCAGTCTGCAGTGCTGTGATCCGGCCGCCCTCACAAGCTAACACACTGGGCTTTTTTTCCCCAAACTATTAAGAGGGTACAGATGTTTTGTTACACGATTTGAGTCAGGGCTGTAAATGTGCCCATCACCTGAATAGTGTTCATGGTACCCGTGGGGTGGGTTTTTCCCCCTTCCCTCCTCCGCCCTCCCCCCTGCTTGATTTCCAAGGACTTTAACTTCCCTCTGTGCACTTTTGTGCCCGCTGGTTACTTCCAATTCATTAGAGAGCACGTGTGCTATTCGTTTTTCCATTCTTGAGATACTTCACTTAGGAGAATGGTCTCCAGTTCCATCCAAATTGTTGCAAAAGGCATTAATTCATCCTTTTTATGGCTGAGTACTCCTCCATGGTATACATACACCACATTTTGTTAATCCACTCATGAATTGATGGGCACTTGGATTGATTTCAGTTCTTTGCAATTGTAAATTGTGGTACAATGAACATTTGAGTGCGAGTGTCTTTTTGATAGAATGACTTCCAGAATAGAGAGCCTAGACATAAAACCATCTACCAATAGCCAACTGATCTTTGACAACACAGACAACAATGTACACTGGGGAAAAGAAGCCCTATTCAATAAGTGGTGCTGGGAAAACTGGATAGCCACGTGCAGAAGGATGAAACAGGACCCCTATCTCTTACGACTCACAAGAATTAATTCAAGATGGTTAAAAGACTTAAATGTAAGGCATGAAACCATAAGAACACTGGGTTTTTTAAATTACTAGTAGCTGTAATTTTGATAGAAATAGCACAGATTTTTATGTTTCCATGAGTTGGATGACTGCAATTATGCAGAAAATAGGACCCTGACTTGGAAGTCCATGGACTGCCATCACATACACCCCTGGGGGCGCTGGGAAGCATCATGGGAATCAGACAGGCCTGAGCTCAACCCCAGATGCACGATCCACTGACTTCCCAATGGTGAGCAGGTGTAGGGCCCTCGTCTTCTAACTCCTGAAGCCTAAAGTGCCCCAACATCATAACAAGGACTATGGGAGCTATAAAGCTCATAGGAGCAGTGGATGAAAACCAATATACGTATGATAACACCACAGTCACATTCACTGTGCCAAATGTTAGAACCAACACGATTCAACCCACAACATGTGCACTGTAAGCCAAGTGTCTAGACAGAACTCTCGATGTCCCCGCTTGTCCCTACTCCAACCCTGCCTGTGACCAAAATAGCAGATTATCTGGTCTCACTTCTGTGCCGACCTCCTTCTCATGTGCTCTCCTTGCATGGCCTGAGACAGGATCTAGGCAACTTGCCCCGTGCAGCTAAGGTTCCAGATGTGACTTGTATTCCATCAGTGTTAGGGGCTGCATTGTGTCCGTCCAAAATTCATATGTTGAAGTCGTAACCCCAGAAACTCAGAATGTATTTGGAGATAGGGTCTTTAAAGAGGTGATAAGGTAAAATGAGGTCATCAGGGTGGGCCCTAACCCAATATGACTGGAATCCTTATAAGAAGAGGAGATTAGGACAAAGAGACACAAAGAGGGACAATCATGTGAGGACACAGGGAGAAGCCTCAGGAGCAACCAACCCTGTTGACACCTCCACTTGGGACTTCTGGTCTCCAATACTGTGAGACAATAAATTTCTGTTATTTAAGCTGCCCGGTGTGTGGTTCTTTGCTGTGGCAGCCCAACCCTGTCGGCCAGTTGCACCTGCCGGAGACCTGGGTTTGGACTAAGTGGAGAAAGAGGCAACATCTCCTGAGGTCTTCGCTTTGCAGCGCAGTGTGTTCCCAGAGCCACCGGGTGGACAAGTGTCTTCCATCACCGTCTCCCAGGCTGTGGCTAGAGTGGTTTTACGGTGGCCCAGTTCAGCAGTGCTGTTCCTGAAGTCACTCCTGCTCCCTAGGCCGTTCAGACAATTGTGTCTGCTTCTGATTCCCTATTTTAAATCGCCCTCTGCCTGACCAAGCAGGAGCGAGTTGTCCTGCGCCTGAAAGCTAGTTGTGCCGCTCCTCGCCCTCTGCTCCACCCAGGCATGTCCAAGTCAAGACCTAAGAATCACCCTCGACTCCTCCATTCTCTCAGCTGTGGCCCAGCCAGCCCATCAGCAAGTCCTGTCACCTCTGCCTCCCAACACGGCCCATGCCAGCCACGCCTTGCCATGGTCGTCACTGCTTCCCAGCTGCCGATGGCCACCTGTGTGCACTCCAGCCCCTGCGGTCCATTCTCTGAATGCAGCCCGAGTGCTCTTTTTTCCTGTGATATAAAGCATGCCTTTGGTTTCTTTTAAAATTTATATACAAGAAAGTTCACTTTTCTAGGGGGTACCGTTCTCTGAGCTGTGTAACCACCATCACAATCAGAATACAGAGACAGCACCGTCAGCTCCAACAAGCCCCTCTCTTTGCCCCTTGTAGTTAAATCCTCTCTGTCCCCAACCCCTTGGCAACCGCAGGTCTGTCCAGTGCCCCGTGGCTTTGCTGCTCCAGGAGGTCATCTAAGTGGAAGCAGCGAGCGCATTCGCCACAGACTGTGCTTAAACAACAGACATGGGTTTTCTCACAGTTATGGCAGCTGGAAGCCCGAGATCAGGTTCTGGCCCATGTGGTTTCTGGTGAGGGCTCTCTTCCTGGCTTGCAGACGGCGCCTGCTCACCACGTCCTCACGGCAGCCAGTGGGGGAGGAGGATCGAGCTCTGTGGTGTCTGCCATTTTCCTTGGCAAAGTGTCTGTTAACATTGTGCCCATTTTTAAAATTGGGTTGCTTGGTTTTTTTTTTAATTTTTGAGAGTCCTTTTTACATTCTAGACACATATCCCTTGTAAGACGTGTGATTTGCAAATATTTTCTCCCAGTCTACAATTTGTTTTTTCATTTATGTAAAAGGATCTTTCAAGAGCAAAAGTTTTTAATTTTGATAAAGTTCAATTTCTCATTTGTTTATTGATTGCATTTGGTGTCATACCAGTGCTAGGATTACAGGCGTGAGCCACCGCGCTCAGCTGGTAAATATTAGTCTAGTAGTAACCCCTTCAAAGTGCACTTCGTCTGCCCCTGACATTTCTCTTTTCTCGGCATTCTCAGAATCTTCAACTGCTTTCACCTACCTTGTCTCTTCCTTGCTAACCTCTTACCTTCAACCCCCCCCAGCACCTGTGCCTGTTTGTTAATATCCCCTCCCAGTGTGGGTCCCGACTGACTCTGCATTTGGATTCTGCATGAGAGGTGTCCAAACACGGTGCTCTGGGGGTGCCTGGGAATCGCCACAGGTGAGGTTGCTCATGAACCCTCCAGACAAAGGAGCCTTGAGAAAGAGCACGGAGAACATTCCGGAAGGAGCAGGTCATTGGCACATCTGAGAGCGGCTAGGTGGGGCGTGCGCTGGAAGGTGAGGAGCTAATGCTGCCGAGGGAAGCGGAGCCCAAACCAGCTGTGGCGGCCGAATCACGGCCCCCAAGGGCATCCAGGTCCTAATGCTTGGGGCCTATGAACGCTACCTTAATGACAACAGGGACTTTGTAGCTGTGACTAAGTTAAGCATCTTTAGATGGAGAGTGTGTTCTAGGCTACCCAGGTGGGCCCTAAATGTGGTCACAGGTGTCCTTATAAGGGAGCTTTGACACAGAAAAAACGCCTATGTGACCACTGAAGCAAGATGCTTAGCTGCTGTCCTTGCGGATGGCAGAAGGGTCGCCACCACGTCACACAAGGAGGGCAGCTCCCAGAGCTGGAGCAGGCAGGAAATGGGGTCTCTCCCACCCTCCGGAAGGGGCACCACCCTGCCAACACCTTGATTTGGGCCCCATGAACTCGTCGCGGATCTCTGACCTCCAGAACTGCAAGACAATAAATTTCTCTTATTTTAAGCCACGGGGTCTGTGGTAACGTGTTCCGGCAGCCACCGGAAACCCACACCCCAGGCCAAGGAGTTTTCACTTTCTCCCAGCGAAGTTCTGAGCAGTGGTGTGTTTTAAACTGTGGTGTATTAATAGGAGATGTGAGGTGCAGTGAGGCCAACAGAGCAGGAGGCAAGTGCCACTGAAAGGCGGTTTGTTACTGGCAGTTCCCAAGAGAAGGAGGCAGCCGCGCCACGCCGGCCACCGCGCCACGCCGGCCACCGCAGGCTGGTCAGCAGGGGGAAGGCAGAGCTGCGGGCAGGAGCTCCCGTTACGGCCTCTGCCAGAAGGAATGGGAGAGGCAGGGCGGGGCGCTGTCTGGGGCCTGGCCCCGGGGTGACCGGGTAGGCGATATGGCCGGAGGGTGAGAACCCCGTAGAGGAGGTGGGTCGAGCGTGGACTCTGGAGCGGTTGGTCTGTAATTGAAAAGGGCGTCCGCCAGGAGGAGGATCCCCCTGAGGAGTGGGGCGGTGATGGGGGTGGCAGGAGGCCAGGCGCAGCGACTCAGGCACGTCACCAGGTTGCCCAGAACAAGGTCCATCCAGCACAGGTGTGGAGGGCAGATGCCAGAGCATCGCGACTACAGAAGCTACAAACACGGGGAACGCTGGGTGTGACGCATCCGGGCGTGTCCCAGCAGGAGCGGTGCCAGTGGGGTGCAGGAGGGACCCGCTGGTGGCTGAGCGGGCACAGGAGGCTCCGTATTCAGCGGGGCGTCCGTCACCCCTGCACCTCCTCTGGCCGGGAAAGCTCCTTTGCCCCCCCAGCACCTTCCAAAGCCACCTCTCCCCGCCCCCTGTGTCGCTGCTCACACTTTACTCTAGTGGGCACCCCCGGCCCATTTCCTTCCACGAGACCCCCCACCCACCCCTCGGGACCCCGTGCCAATGCCACTCTGCCCTCCGGGCAGTCGCCCCCAGCACCAGCTGAAGGGCTGTCCTGGCTCTAGCCGCCCACGCCCCGCGTGCCGCACGCTCAGGTCAGCGGTCGGCGCCAGCGCAGCCGCCAACATCCAGTCACTGCGACTTACCAAAATGGCAATTTAATAGGGTTCGACTTCGATCCTTCAGTTAATGCTTAAAATAATTGTACATGTTAGGTACTCTTTACAAGTGAGGAAACTGAAACTTAGAAGATTTGGGAATTCACGCAAAGTCAGGAAGCTCATGTGTTAGTTTCTTGCCATAACAAACACCTGTGGCAGGTAAGGAGGGCCACAACAAATGTATGGCCGCGTGGCAAATACCGCAACGGTCCCACAGTTCCAAAGGCCAGAAGTCAGAGTGTCAGCTGGGCCACCCGCCTCGAAGGCTCCGGGAGAGAATGGCTCCTCCCCTCCTCCGGCCTGCGGTGGCCGCGGCAGTCCTGGCGCCTTTGCTTTGTGGGCCTCACTCCAGTCTCTGCCTCCATCTTCACGTGGGCTTCTCCTCTTCTGGCCCAGGTCCCCCACTGCCTTTCTTGTGAAGACACTTGTCGCTGTATTTGGGACCCACCTGGATAACACAGGATTGTCTCATCTGAAGGTTCTCAACGGCACCATTTTTCCTTGGATTGAATAGCATCTGCAAAAGCCCTGTTGCCAATAAGGTGGCACCGACAGGTCCCAAGGATTAGGACGTGGACACATCTTTTTAGGGGCCACCATTGAACCCCCTACAGCTCATAGGGGGTGTCGTCGGGCTTTGAACCCAGGGTGTCAGATGTCTGTGCCCACACTCGGAGCCATAATGCTGGGGCTTGGGTAGAACGTGCTTTCACACCTCCTCCCCACCTGCCTTGCGCTGTGCTCCTGTAACACCCGCCAGGCGCCCGCGTGTGTGTGTGGACTTGGCCGTGGGCACATGCAAGACCCAGACCTCAAATCACCCAGCAGCCTCTCCCTCACTCTTCCAGGTATTTCTCCACACGTACACTAGACACCAGGAGATTTTTCTTACGTCTTTGATTTCTCTGCATAAAACAAGTCTAAAGATAAACATTCACTGCTTCCTATGAAAGGACTCTGACCAGCACCGTAGGAAGCTCGTGCTGATGGGGGCACGAATCTCGCTGGCAGAGCCCTGACCGGGCAGCTCCCACGCGCTGGCTCTTGCAGAGGACGCAACACCCGGGCTGGCTGATTCCTGACGTGGGCACTAGGCTTGTGAGGGGCGTGCATGTAACTGGCCCCATGAGCTAATTTCAATGACCTTTATATGTTTTTTTTTATAATCATCTCCCTCAACTAACTACTTGACATTTTGAGTTGTTTCCAGAAATGGATATTCAGCAAGACAAAAGAGCCGAGGTGCTGAAGACCCCTGGGCAGCCGCCAAGACTCACCATCCCCCACGACCTGCCCCCAAAGCACGTAGCCCCTGTTAGTTACACCACGACCTGCCCCAAGGCACGGCCCCTCCTTAAAAAGCCCATGGTCTCCGTTAGTGGGGAGACAGACTTGAGGCAGCTTCTCCCAACAAGGCATCTGTCATATTAAAAAATTCCTTTCTTCCTTGGCAATCCTCCTTGTCTCAATAATTGGATCTTTGTGTGATGAGCAGCTGGACCTGGATGGAAAGTACTCTGCGGTTTTGGCAACACGCACACAATCAGTGCGACCCAGGCAGAGGTGGTCACAGCAGGAGGAGGGAGAGATCCGAGGGAAACCACTCCCAGAGCAAGAACCAGCACCTCGTTTCCTCTTGACCTCGCCAAATCCCCTCAGTGCTCCTTTGCAAGAAGTATTCTTACTCCCATTTTAAGGAAGAAGAAAATGGTTCAGAGAGGCTAAGTCACTTGGCCAAGGCCACACAGCTGCAAATGGTGAAAGTGGGTTTGGAACACATGGCCCTGGACTCTTTATGCTGGCGGAGAGGAGGGGGTGGGCGGAGGCCTGGAAAGACTGTCGTGGAGAAGGTGACAACAGTACAGAGCTCCAATGTTCAAACTGCTCAGGTGTGCGGGGCTGGGCGTGCCGCCCACGTTTGAGATTAAGCGTCAAAGTCACAGGACATCCACACTCCTGGGGGATGATTTTGTTACCGAAAGCTTGGCACTTTTCCCCGAGGCCACTTCAGAAGAATGAGAACAAGTGGTTTGAGGAGAAGAGAGAGAAATGTATTAATTTGCCAGCAAATGAGGAGGTTGGCAAACTCCCGTCTTAAAGTGTCAACATCCTTGGCTGGGTGCAATGGCTCACGCCTATAATCCTAGCACTCTGGGAGGCCGAGGTGGGTGGATCGTTTGAGCTCAGGAGTTCGAGACCAGCCTGAGCAAGAGCAAGACCCTGTCTCTACTAAAAATACAAACAAATTAGCTGGACAACTAAAAATGTATAGAAAAAATTAGCTGGGCGTGGTGGCGCATGCCTGTAGTCCCAGCTACTCGGGAGGCTGAGGCAGAAGGATGGCTTGAGCCCAGGAGTTTGAGGTTGCTGTGAGCTAGGCTGACGCCACGGCACTCTAGCCTGGGTGACAGAGTGAGACTCTGTCTCAAAAAAAAAAAAAAAAAAAAAGTCAACGTCCTGCCTTTGAGCAGGAAGACAGAGTTTTTAGAGGGGAGGTTTTCAGCTTCAGGCTCTTGTTGTTCAGCTGCAGTTGATGGGTCTGATTCAGCCCGTCTTCAGCTAAGACAGTCTCCGCCCTCCACTGGTACGTTCCCTGCAGCCAGCTCCGGTGGCACAAAAGACCAGGGACAGTCCCCTGCCCCTCCTGACCCCTGGCCTGGGGCAGGGATGCAGGTCTTAATTCCCAGAAGGAGTGGGGGAGGTTTTAGAGAAACAGAAAACATTTTTACCCGTTTCCAGGCCATTCCCCCGTTACAGTTTTGCACAGTGGGTCGGCAGGCTGAGGCTGGGGTCTCTTCCCTGCTGCAAGCCCTGTGTTCCTGCAAGCAGGCTCTCCCCCTCCGCAGTATCCCACAGCGTTAACGCCTCACACACAATAAACTAGGGTCTTTAAACCACAAAATTGGCATTGGACTCTAGTCATGTGCAAAGGGCTCAGCTTCTGTGAGCTGTGAAACAAAGTGTCCTTGATTATGAATAACCAGGGGCGCTGGCAGATGGGGGGACGGTGGAAGGTCCCAACGCAGGGACAGCGAAGGTCCCGGGGAAGAAAGGTCGCCGGGTGCGGGGCAGTTCAGGAGGCAGTGACCTGCATGTTGGTTTATCTGGCAACACCGAGATAGCACTACCCTCGAGCACTTTACAAAGATTAGTTCCCTCAACCTGAAATAATTAAAAAGGGTCAGATTCCAATTTTAAAGAGTTTATTCAAGCGAAAAGCTGGGAATGGCCATTCTGGGAGAAATGGGGTAGTTCTCCAGCGTTACAGGCTAAATTCTTGCTTATGTAGGGAGAGGACAAAGAAATTGAACAAGATCACAGCATTCTCTATACAAGGCTGGTCTACAAACCACGACAAATTAATTACAGTTTGTTTCCTTTTCTGTGTGTTTTGTTTTCTTTTCTTTATAGCTGGTTTTCATTTCCTTTCCAATTTGAAAGAGTATATTTAACATTCCACCCAAGGCACTGTGATAGGCCCAAGGTCTGTGTGAGAAGGGTGAGAGAGGCTGATCCACACCAAAAATCAGTGGCAGGAGGGGGGGTCTTCCCTGGGACCCTTCACCATGTGCAGCATTTTACCAAACATACAGGTGAGGCAAAAGACTTAACTCAGTCAGAATCTTACAGCCGCCTCCCCATTGACTCAAGCTCCATAATTCACATTCCTTTAAGGCTCAAAATAATTCAGAGTTCCAACAGCTTAGATTTTGAATTACATTTGTGCACAACTCATTTAGTCCTCTAATACTCTATAAGGAAGAACAATTATCCCCATTTTACTGAGAAGAAACTGAGGCACACGAAGGTTATTTGGCCAAGGTTGTACAGCCAGTATGTGGCAGCAAGGGGACCCAGGTGGCCTGCTCCAGAGTTCCCGCTCTTACCCGGGGCTGAACTGGCTATTCATTTTGTGATTCTTTCATGGAGGCAGAATCACTCTGGGGCCCTTGAACTCTGGGTTAGGAGCTTGGCTTCCCCCACACGATGGGAGCCCCCAGACGTTGAAATGATGAAGTGATCGTAGCTGGCGTCTACTGACCTGGTCCTCGCACTAGGCATTGCCCTCCTCAGCAGTTCACATGCGCCCGTAAAGCCCAGCGCAGTCGGAGATAACATATGCAGCCGCGGTGGGAAGCAGTCTGGCAGTTTGGCAAAACATCAAGCATTAAGCATAGTGACCCCATGTGCCAGCAATTCTGCTCCTGGGTGTGCACAAGCAGGGACTCAAACAGACACCTGCACACTGCGTTCACAGCAGCACTACGCACAGTAGCCAGGAGGTGGAAGCAGCCCAGGTGTCCATCTGCAGATGGAGGGGTAAACAAAGGAAGGGAATTCTGACATGGCTACATCGACGCACCTTGAGGACATTCTGCTAAGTGAAATAAGCCAGTCGCAAAGGACACACAGCCCATGATTCCACTCATGTGAGGTACCTACAAGTCAAATGTGTAGAGACAGAAAGAAGATTAGGGTTAGAGGGGTCGGGGGAATCTTGGGGAGTTATTGCCTCATGCGCACAGAGTTTCTGTTTGGGGTAATACGAAAACTTTGGAAATAGATAGTGAAAGGCTGGTGGCGGGCACCCCTCCCCTCCCTAATGAAAAGAGAAGAAGCCCCTCCTATTCCTCAATACCCGCCCTAAATCTGAAACAAAGAAATTCCTCACTCTTCGAGCTGAAACCTTCCCTCCGGAGAAACTCCCGTCCCCCAGCCCTAAAAACATATATAAACCCACTCAGACTTCTGGGCAGGGTGACTTCTCTGGTCCACTCGAGGGTCCCGTGAAGCTTGCCTGGGTCCCTCTCTTGGGACTCGTTACCTTCACCCGGGAGTGTCCCAATAAAGCCTCTTTACTTATCCCTTTCGACTCTGCTCATCTTTCTTTCTCTGGGGCTGGCCAATCCAAAAAACCTTACATTTGGTGCCGAAACCCGGGAGAGGCGTTTGGCTGCGCCGGCCCGCTCTGGGGCCTTGGCTGTGCAACCCTCTTCCGCAAACTCTCACATTCCGGACCAGGACCTCCGCTGACTGCCTTCCAGTCCCTGATTGACAACCTCAGCCTGGGTGAGTCACCCCGTGTTATCCCAACCCGGATCCCCCACCAGGAGCCCCTGTTCCCTCTGGGAAGCTGTTCCCTGTCCGTTAAACCATGGGCCCACGTCGGAGGCTCCCCCGTTCCAGGGGTTGAGGCTACTAGAGGACACCTGAATTCCTCTCACCCCTTTCCGTGCCGGCACTCTAGTCTCGGGCGGAGACGTCCCCCCCCGACTTTTGCTGCCTCCGTAGCCAGGAACCTGTTCCTGGCTGTTTCCCATCCGGGTCGAGGCGACATGGGCAACCAAAATTCCCCGAGAGATGTCCCTGGGGTGTCTGCTGGCCGATCTGAAAGCCCTGGATTTAGACATCCGGCCCAAGCACCTCATTCTTTACTGCAATACTACCTAGCCAATGTATAAGTTGGACAATGGCTCCCAATGGCCTGAAAATGGGACTTCCGACTTCAATATTCTACAAGACCTTGATAACTTTTGTTGCAGGAATGACAAATGGTCGGAGATCCCATATGTCCAAGCCTTTTTCTGTTTGCGCTCCCGTCCTTCTCTCTGTCCAACCTGCCACCCGGCACAAGTCCTCCTTGCGCTGGATCCCCACCCTCCTCTGCCTCTTCTCCCTCTAACTCTCCACCGAGCATCTCTTCAGACACCCCTTCTGCTTTCTCTGATCCACCCGACTCCCTCAGCTCTCCCCCCACTCATCCTCCACCATACCTGGATGCACCCCCTCACCCTTCCAAGCCACCCAGCCACTCGCCGCCGACGTCTCCCATCAGCCATCACACTCGCTCCCACACAAACCCCTCAGACCAGCCCCTCCTCTGTCCATTACGGGAGGTGGCCGGCGCTGAAGGGGTTGTACACGTACATGTTCCCTTCCCCCTTCCTGACCTTTCCCAGACTGAAAAGTGCCCAGGTTCATTTTCTAATGACCCTACAGCCTACACCAAAGAGTTCTGTTACTTGACACAGGCATACGACCTTACCTGGTGTGACATTTTTGTTATACTGTCCTCTACCCTTGCTACTGATGAAAGGGAGCACGTCTGGGCAGCGGCTCAGAGACATCTTATGGACCGCTCTATGCCAGTCAGGACCGAGGCTGTCCCTCACAAAGAGCCGGAGTGGGAACACCAACTCCACACCCCGGCTGGCCAGGAGGGCAGGAAACGGCAGGACTGCATGTTGCAGTGTGTCCTTGCCGGCCTCCAGGCCGCCGCCCACCATGCTGTAAATTATGACAAACTCAGGGAAATCACTCAAAAGGCAGATAAAAACCCTGTAGCCTTTCTCAGCTGCCTTACAGATGCCCTTGTCCAATACACCCGCCTAGATCCTACCTCCCAAATGGGGACTACTGTCCTTACAACTCACTTTATTACTCAATCCTCCCCTGACACCAGAAAGAAACTCAAAAAGGCAGAGGAGGGCCCTCAGACCCCTATCCGAGACCTGGTGAATATGGCATTTAAAGTCTTTAATTCCCAAGACGAGCAGGCAGAGGCCCAAAAGGAGGCCTGTGTTTGCCAAAAGGCACACCTGCAGACCCAAGCCTTGTTTGCAGCCCTGCGGCCATCGGGACCCGCGAAGACATCGACCTTGTCTAAGGTGACCAGCCGCACTCCACCAGGCACCTGCTTCAAGTGCGGTAAGGAAGGCCACTGGGCCAAGAGGTGCCCGCAGCCACATCCACCCACCACGCCTTGCCCGGCATGTGGTCAGGATGAACACTGGAAAAGTGACTGCCCCTTGGGACAGAAGTCCGGAGGGTCAGTCCTTCCATCCCTAGACCTGCTGATGGCGATTTTGGGTCTGGCTGCCAAAGGCTGAAGAGGCCCCAACTCAATGACCCCGATCACCCTCACCAAGCCCAGGGTAACAATCAAGGTAGCGGGTAAGGCAGTGTCCTTTCTGGTTGACACGGGGCTACCTACTCTGTCCTGCCTTCCTTTTCAGTCCCTATTTATCCTTCCCAGGTGTCGGTCGTAGGTATTGACGGCAATCCCTCTCGACCCCCCACCACTGGTCCCCTAACCTGTCTAATAGATGACAGTCCCATCACCCATTCCTTCCTTATCATGCCCTCCTGTCCTGCTCCACTATTGGAAAGAGACTTACTAACCAAGCTGGGCACCACCCTCCACTTTTCCTCCAGAACTTCCGCCCTCCTTCTTCTCTCTCTCTCTCTCTCTCCAGATTCCTCAGCTCCGCCCACAGCCTCTCCCGCCTTACCAAGTCCTACATACCCCCTCCCACCAGAACTCGTAGACCCCCAGGTTTGGGACACCTCCACCCCAGTGGTGGCCACACACCACACCCCTGTCCTCATTCGACTCAAAGACCCCTCATCCTTCCCTTCCCGGCCACAGTTCCCTATTTCACCAACCCACTGCAGAGGTCTAAAACCCATTATAGAACGTCTTCTGTGCGAAAAACTTTTAATTCTGACTGACTCTCCCTATAACACACCCATTCTCCCAGTAAAGAAGCCAAATGGTTCCTACTGGCTAGTCCAGGACCTCAGACTCATTAACGAGGCAGTTGTCCCCATACACCCTGTGGTGCCTAATCCCTACACTTTACTCTCTCATATTCCGCCCTCCACTACCTACTTTTCTGTCTTGGACCTCAAAGACGCTTTCTTCACCATTCCTTTAGACCCAGCCAGCTACAATCTCTTTGCCTTTACGTGGGAAGATCCCAACACAAACATGTCTTGATAACTCACTTGGACTGTCCTGCCCCAGGGGTTCAGGGACAGCCCCCACCTCTTCGGTCAGGCTCTCGCCCAAGATCTTCTTCAATGCCCCTTACAGCCGAGTACTGTCCTCCAATATGTGGACGATTTATTACTCTGCAGCCCCTCATACTCTGACAGCCACACACACACTGCCTCTCTACTCAACTTCCTTGCCTCTAAGGGCTACTGGTTGTCCCCCTCCAAAGTTCAGCTGTCTAAGCCTACTGTCACTTACCTTGGACTTAGTCTCACTCCCACATCCCATCATCTCACTGTTGATCGCCAGCAGGCCCTTTGTGACCTCCAGCCTCCCACCACTGCTAAACAAATTCTGTCCTTCCTCGGGTTCATTGGTTTTTTCTGACACTGGATCCCCAACTTTTCTCTCCCTGCCAAACCCCTCTATGAGGCATCACATGATGCCTCCGCTGGCCCTCTGTTAAACCCTCAGGCTGTCTGCCGTGCATTCCTAAAACTTCTCAACTCTCTCCTACAAGCACCCCCTCTAAGACTCCCTCATCCGAAAAACCCTTTAACCTCTACATGGATGAGTGCCAGGGCCTGGCTCTCGGCATCCTCCCCCAACCTCTGGGACCTACTCTCATTTCCATCCCAGTAGCCTACTTATCCAAACAGCTGGACACCATGGTCCGTGACTGGCCACCCTGTCTCTGCGCCTTAGCCGTGGCCACTACTCTCACCAGGGAGGCCCTTCAACTCTCCCTGGGACAGGACTCACATGCCTCCTCCACCCTCCGTTTACAGGACTGTGATGTTTGTGCCTCTGTTAACCCTCAAGGGGGCCTCAACCCCCCTGTATCCGCCTATCAGATACGTGGTCTCCTCCCCAGACAAGACTGACAGGTCAATTTCACTCATATGCCACCTCACAGACATTTCAAACTCCTGTACAGCCAGCCTTTTCTCATTGACCATCATCTTCCAGCCCAGCCCCCAACTTTGGCCTCCTGTCTCCCATCTCTCTCTCTCTCTTCAGGCAACTTCATGCCCATGCAGACCGATATCTGCCTCAGCCGCCAGAACCGAACTCTAATGTCTCTAACACTGGTATACAGCCCGGCAACTCTGTATCATCATTTACCTAACCTTTCTCTTTGCCCCCTGTCTTTTACAGTTTCTCCAACATCACCTGCAGGAATTATCCAGAGTGGCAGTAAACCAGATACTTCTTCACCCCTACTCTCCCCTTCCAGTCACCCCTCCACCAGCCAACTCCGGCCCATAGCCCCCACTATGCCCCTCAAAAGCAGGAAATAGCCAGAAAGACCGTGGCACCCTATTATCACTAAAAGGCCGGAATGTAAGGCTGGGGGCAGGCACCCCTCCCCTCCCTAATGAAAAAAGAAGCCCCTCCTATTCCTCAATACCCGCCCTAAATCTGAAACAAAAAAATTCCTCACTCTTTGAGCTGAAACCTTCCCTCTGGAGAAACTCCCATCCCCCAGCCCTAAAAACATATATAAGCCCACTGAGACTTCTGGGCGGGCGACTTCTCTGGTCCACTCGTGGGTCCCGTGAAGCTCGCCCGGGTCCCTCTCTTGGGACTCATTACCCTCACCTGGGAGTGCTCCAATAAAGCCTCTTTACTTATCCCTTTCAACTCTGCCCGTCTTTCTCTGGCGCCGGCCACCCCAAAAAACCTTACAGACAGCGGTGATGATTACACAACATTGTGAATGAAATGCATGCTGATGAGTCAGACGCTTCAAATGGTTAAAATGACAACTTTTATGTTGTATATATTTTACCTCAATTCAAAACACCCAATGGAATAAAATCGATTGCTATCCCTATTTTATGGATGTGCACACACGGAGGCCCTGAAGGGTAACGTGCCCACGGCCACACAGCGCCCCACCTGCAGAGCACACCTGTCTCGGTTAGAAAGGTCTCTGCAGCTCCAAGTAGACCAGAGTGCTGGGAGAGTGCTGGGAGCAGATGGGCCAAGGCCATGAGGGGCAGGGAGCATGGGGACCAGGACATGGAGAGCTCAGTGTGGGACTGGGGGTGGCTGTATGTGTGTGGGGCGATGAACTTGGCTCTCCAGGAAGGACCCAATTTATACTCGGGGAAATTGTTCCTGGCAGAACGAGCTCTTACCCAAAAATCAGGGAGGGATATTTGTGGTTTTGCCTTCATCTGCTCAGATTGCCCATTTCTGAATCATAAAGGCTCGGGGGCGGGGGGAATAGAGACCACTGCAGGCCATTGCGACTTATTAACAATGTCACCTTTGACCTCACTAACACGGTGCTGCAGGCTGGGCGGCCATTTTTCCTAATTGTACGGAGAGACCCAGCGTCTTCCCACATTCCGCATATTCCTGAGGCCCTGGGACTGTCACCAAACAGTCACACCCTGTGTGGGTGAGGAGTGTCGGGATGTACAGGGCTTGGCCAGGGACCCTCTGAGGCCCTGGGAATGCCCATCTACCCTGGTCCTCCTGAGCCGTGACTGGCGGCCCACGTGTCTGTGTCGCTCCCAGCATCCTCCACCGTGGGGGAGGGTGACCGGCCACAGGCTGAGCTGTCTCCCGCGGCTTCCTAAAGAGCAGGCTCCTCCTCCTCCTCCACTGCACTCCTGTGTCACCTCTTCTGGAAACCCCACACGGGCCTACAGGGAGAGTTAGCTGCCCCCTTCTCCCTGTCGCTGTCTCTCTACTATGGTCACCTGGTGAGTGTGGGAACCACGCCAGTCACCTCTGGAACTTGTCAACCCTGGTACATGGCAGGTATAAAATCAATATTGATTGGAGTGAAATGGATTAAAATGAAACACCAAAGAGAACTGAAATTAATTGGAAGGAATTACAAGTACACTGGCTACAGGTGTATGTAATGAGTTGAAAGATGACCTCCAAAAAGAGAATTCCAAGTCCTAACCCCTGGAAACTGTGAATGTGACTTTATTTGGAATAAAAAAAGGTCCCTGCAGATGTAATTAAGTGGAAAATCTTGAGATGAGATCGTCCTGGATTATTCAAGTGGACCCTCAATCCAGTGACAGTGTCCTTTTTTTTTTTTTTTTTTTGAGACAGATTCTCACTCTGTTGCCCAGGCTAGAGTGAGTGCCGTGGCGTCAGCCTAGCTCACAGCAACCTCAAACTCCTGAGCTCAAGCGATCCTCCTGTCTCAGCCTCCCGAGTAGCTGGGACTACAGGCATGTGCCACCATGCCCGGCTAATTTTTTTTCTATATATATTTTTAGCTGTCCATATAATTTCTTTCTATTTTTAGTAGAGGTGGGGTCTCGCTCTTGCTCAGGCTGGTCTCGAACTCCTGAGCTCAAACGATCCGCCCACCTCGGCCTCCCAGAGTGCTAGGATTATAGGCGTGAGCCACCGCGCCCGGCCGACAGTGTCCTTATGAGACACACAGGACAGAGACAGAGCAGAAGGCCACGCGAAATGCAGGCAGAGATTGGAGTGATGCAGCTACAAGCCAAGAAATGCCTGGAGCTACCAGAGGTTGGAAGAGGCAAAGAAGGATTCTCATCTAGAGCCTTTGAAGGGAGTGTCAGCCTTAAATAATGAGCTTCAGAAAATATGATAAAGTCTAGAGGTTAATCGAGTCCAGAGCTTGAGGATGGCAACTCAGGAAAGCACGGTCTCCAAATGAATGGTGTCTGCATGTCCAAAGTGGAGAAGTTAAGGTTTCGATGATTTAGGCAGGGACAGAAGTTCCAGCAGGATCACAACTTTTACACACAAGACCAGGTGCACACATCACAGTGATGTGATTACAGACATTCCAAGGCCAATTCCTTTATCGCTATGTGTGGAGGAGCAATGATCTAAGGGGATCTTAGCACTGCTTGGTCTTCTTTATTAATAGAAGAAAAGAAGCAGAAGTTGCAGCTGTACGCCACAGGACTCAGGCTGCATGGCCACATTCCTCTCAAGGCTCAGGATAATTTAAAGTTCCAACAGCTTTAAGTTTCAATTATTTAATTTCACATTTCCCCCTTTTCATCAGGCTCTTTTGAAGAAAGCATCATAGATGAACTCAAATGGTTTTGGCTCCTTTTATGCTCAGGAACTTAGTCCTGCCTCGCTAGGAAGGCTCTTTGCTAGAGTGTCATGTCCCACGTTGTGGGGAGAGGGGTTGTCAGGCTATAAAGTTGGTGGGGTGCAGGCTGAATTTATGGCAACGTGAGGGAAGTGCCTTTGTGAACTGGGTCAGGCTACCTGGCTGCATTTTCAATTAATGCAATTCTTTAAACAACTATTCATTTCGTTTTTTCAGTTGTGCATGGACTTTACTGCAAACAGATGCCATAGCAGCAATGAAGTCAAAAACAGGACAAAACATAATAAATGACTATAATTCCTAGAATGAGTAACAGCTTTTGCCACCAAGTTCCCCAAGATCCAAACCAGCAGCTTAGCCAGTTGTTTAGAGGCAGCATTGGATCTGAAGGGTTATTTGGGTTTTCACATCAACCATTAATCTAGTGATGTTATCTGATTCATCTGGGATATAGACACAACACGAGGTTTTTATGGTAGTGCAGATTCCCCACCCCCCCGGGCTGTAGGGAGTATGTCCATGTCTAGATCCATGTGGTTCTGTAATACAGCCTTTCTCATAAGACAACTTCACTGTTTAATAATGAGACACACATGTAGCTATCATTTACCGCCTTTTTGTATAATTGTTTAGGGCCTCTATATTACAAATGATACCCTCCACGCCCAGTGGTGGTAGAAAGATGGAAGCTAAATGATCATACGAATGGAATACAGAATGACCCCCGCAAGACTGTGAATGAGGAAGAGGTGCAGGCTTTGAAAGGGTGTGAACTATTTGACCTTGTGCACAGGCATAACCCTGAGAGCACCATCCTAACCAGCCAGGGGATAGCTTGGTGCCACGCAGCCAAGACATTTCATTTGGAGCCAATAAATACCCGGTCGCTGGGCCCATGCAGTGGAACGCCAGTCTGTACTTTGTAACGTAAGGGTGTGGATGCACTCTTCCCTGCGTATCCATCCCATGCCTCCAGTGCGCTACCGGGCCATGTAGCACCCACATAGGGGTGAGCTGACTACGCCGGCCAAAGCAGGCAGCAAGCCGGGTAAAACCATCCCAGAACTGTGTTCTTATCTCTCAGTTGGGATAGTGCCAGTGTCAAAGCTAACGAACTGGTTTCTTTTACCATAAAGCTCTTCCCACCTTTTTGTAAAGTATAATGTTAACCAGTAACACACAATATCCTTAGTGTTAAGCACTGATGGCTGTTTTTAAAAAACACAGATATATTTCTGATATTCTGCCCTTGGCGAGGAGACACCCACCACGGCAGGCCAGATCCACCGGAAAAGGGGAGGCTGCAGACCCAGCACGTGTTTTCTCCAATCTATTGGCATTGCCTGAGCCCACTGCTAGAAGAGGTTTGCTTCGTGGGCAACGGCTGGTGATAGTAGCAATAAAACATGTGCCCCAGGGATAAAAAGAAAGAAATTTAGTGAGAACTTGCAAAGGAAAACCTTCCCCATCTATTAATGATTATTGATATTAAGCATTCATTTAGATACAGCTGGATCCCGTGTCTTGGGAAAGCTGACTGCCCGAGATGTTGTCATCTTCTCACCCTTTCTGGCTCTGGAGAATTCAATTTTAGATCACCAGTTTAAGATGAAGTCCAATTTGGTGAAGCAGCGTTCTTTAGATGGGTGATGAGTATCCTAGAAGTGATTCCTCTTAGCTTAGAAGTACATTTGGTTAGAAACACCTGATAATGTCCCTTCCACTTTGGTTGGAGAGAGTCCTTTAAAAGATGCCATTTCGCAGAAAGCCGAATACCACAGACGTGGCAATGACTGTACGAGCAGCAGTTGGAGAAGGCTTTCAAAAATATTGTTTTCCTTACACAATCATCTTGTCAGGGTCCAGTGGGTCAAATCATGTACAAAGGAAGATGGCAATCATTTGGTTAGAACTATGGGTTGGCCGGGCGCGGTGGCTCACGCCTGTAATCCTAGCACTCTGGGAGGCCGAGGCGGGTGGATCGCTCAAGGTCAGGAGTTCGAGACCAGCCTGAGCGAGACCCCGTCTCTACTAAAAATAGAAAGACATTATATGGACAACTAAAAATCTATATAGAAAAAATTAGCCGGGCATGGTGGCACATGCCTGTAGTCCCAGCTACTCGGGAGGCTGAGGCAGTAGGATCGCTTAAGCCGAGGAGTCTGAGGTTGCTGTGAGCTAAGCTGACGCCACGGCACTCACTCTAGCCTGGGCAACAAAGTGAGACTCTGTCTCAACAAAAAAAAAAAAAAAAAAAAAAAAAAAGAACTATGGGTAGACCATTTGGTCCATACCAGAGCCCAGTCTTGGAGGAGTACGTTCCCTCTTTTGTTTCCCAATTTTCTTGTTCTGTTTTTGGAGCTTTGAATTGAACTGATTCTATACCAAAATCAAGTGCTTCCTTAAAAGCTAAAATGAGTTAATTTTCTTGTAATGTTTAGGGCAGCCCTTTTGCTATACTCACTGCTGATTGATTTCCCTTGCTCTCTGTAGCGTCTCACTCTGAGTGACCTGGAATCCCATAACCGCTACCGATTTGGCGATAACATGACTTCCAGTAACACTGAAACGCAGCATCCACTGTTCATGGACTGACGGGAAGAAGTAAAAAGTCCTCTTTGTGACCATGGCATTCCGATGGGAGCTACGCAGGAAGTGTACTGCTCTCTGTGTAAGTATTAGCAGTTGCTCCTTTTGCCAATTGACAGGCTCTGGTTAATGCTGTTGATTCTGCTTGTCGAGCCGAGGTTGCTCCTGGAAGATAAGCACGTTCTCCTCTTCAGTCGAAGATGCCATGGCACAACCTGCATGACAAATTCCAGATTCATCTTTTAAGTAAGATCCATTTGTAAGCCAAATAACAGCAGCGTTCGTAAGGGGGCTTTCTCGAAGGTCTGTTCTCGGAAAGAGATGGTGGTCAATTAGGTTACGTGATCATGCAGTGTTTCATCTGAAGACCGGCAGAAGAGTGGCGGGACTTGGAGTATGACGTGTGCAGATTATCCTATGGGAGCAGACAGAGGAGCTTCGCGAGGAGCCAGTCTGCTAGCCGAGGAGTGTTGCGAGTGGAGCGGGTTTGGAAGCGCTTCCCCAGAACGTGGAGCGGAGGCAGCGAGGGGAGATTCACAGGCAGTAGCAGCTGCTGTTCTAGCGCACCATGGCAATCCTTTAGCCACAGGGCCCAGTTGCTAACCATAGTATCCTACAGGTCTGCTTTGATCTCCATGCTTTTGAGTCAGAACGCCTAAGGCTTTTCCCTGATTTTCATGAACAAACAATAAAAATGAACTATTATAATTTGGATGTCCTAATGCTGGGGAGTTTATAAGATTCTTTAATTTCTTCCAATGTCAACTGATTTTTCCTCTGTCCATTCCAGGGGATCTGCTTTATCTGGTTTTAAAAGAGCATATAAATTTGGGGTTTTTGTTGCCCAGGCTGGCAGGCAGTGGGGCAATCACAGTTTACTCCCCGAATTCCTGGGCTCGAGTGATCCTCCTGCCTCAGCCTCCTGAGTAGCTGGGACTACAGGCATGCATCACTGTGCCCAGCCAACTTTAAAAATTTTTTTTTTCATTTTTGTAGAGATGAGGTCTGGCTATGTTATCTAGGCTGGTCTTCCACTCCTGGCCTCAAGTGATCCTCCTCCCTCAGCCTCCCAAAGTGCTGGTATCACAGGCATGAGCCACCTTGCCTGGTCAAACGTTGGGTTTTTAAGAAGTTTGGAACCCAATTTCCACAGTATCCTGCCAACCTCAAAGATCCTCTTGGTTGTTTCTTAGTTATGAGGGTAGGGAAGGCCAATATTCCTTTGATTGTATGCGAGTTGATTTTAAAAAGGCATTCATTTCATATTGGTGACCTAAATATCTTACTTGTTTCTGACAGAACTGAAGTTTTTATTTTGAGACCTTGTGTCCCTTTGAAGCCAATTGCTGCGGTAAATACATTTCATCCTCTACGGAGGCTTGCTCATCCTCTGAGCAGAGAAGTAAATCGTCTATCTATGTGATGCGTCAGGGTGGATTTCTTAGGGAACTTGACATCCAAGACGGCTGCTTTTAATATTTGTGAAAAATAGATTGGGCTCTCAGTATGTCCCTGAGGTCCCTGTGTATTGTGTGTCTTCCCGAGTGATGGCAAAGAGAAACTGACTCTCTTTATCCTCAGGAATGTTAAAGAATGAACTAGCAGGTCCAGCACAGTACAGAACTCGCCTCCGGTTCGGATGACAGCCTACAGCGTGCAGGGGTTGGTATTAATACTACCAGATGTCGAGGGATGACTGTGTTATTATTAACTGTTCTGAGGGCCTCTGCAAAGCTCCACCTTATACCACTTGGTTTTCCTATGGGGAGGATGGAGTGTTACATGGGCTTGTAGAGGAATGATCAAGCCTCTTTTTACATATTCCAAAATTATAGGCCTCAACCCTTCCACGGCCTCTGATGTTAGATGGTATTGTTTGAAGTTTAGAAGAGGTTTTGATGAATCTATGTGGATTTTAATTGGCACAGCCAAGATAATTTTCCCAATATCAGCAGATAATTTTGACCATAATTGATCAGGTACTATTTTTCTCTTATTTATTTATTTATTTTTGAGACAGAGTCTCACTCTGTCACCCGGGCTACAGTGCCGTGGCGTCAGCCTAGCTCACAGCAACCTCAAACTCCTGGGCTCAAGGCGATCCTCCTGCCTCAGCCTCCCGAATAGCTGGGATTATAGGCATGCACCACCATGCCCGGCTAATTTTTTTTCTATATATTTTTAGTTGTCCAGCTAATTTTCTTTCTATTTTTAGTAGAGACAGGGTCTCACTCTTGCTCAGGCTGGTCTCAAACTCCTGAGCTCAAATGATCCACCGGCCTCGGCCTCCCAGAGTGCTAGGGATCAGGTACTATTTTTAACAGCTCTTGTAATTCTTTATTATTTAACAATTTAGTTTCCTTCATGGCAATATGAATTGCAATTTGTGAATTAAAAGGATCAGATTTTAAAAAAATTTTGACCCCAATAATTCTACTTCATCTTCTAATTCTAAATACATTTCCCTCTTTTGAGAGAGATGTGCATATCGTATAATTCTAAAACGTCTCTTCTAATCAAATGGCTGGGGGCTGAGGGAAGCAAGAGGAAAACAGATGCTCCCTGCAGAGGACACACCTGAAAAACTGTAGGTTGAGATTTCTAAACGGATATAGGAGTATTTGTTACACCCACTATATTGTCTTACTCTGAGGAGGGGGACCTTGTAATAGGTGGGATTTGTCACTGATGAGGCAGCACTGGTGTCACCAGGAGCTTGAGTTCATTCCTCGCTTAATGAACACTAAGGTGTCGGTGAGGAGAAAAGAGAACGTCCCCATGGTCCCCTCAGAGCCTCCCTGTTCTTGTTCCTTGGCCTGCTGTTGCTTTTTCCACTTTAGCTTTCCACAATCCCTTTTGAAATGTCCAGGCTTTTTGCAATAATTGCAAAGTGAGGCAGTGGGTTGGTTTGGGGACTTACTATGCTGTTTAGGGGTTACAAATCGGTTGCACAGTTGCTTTAGTTGTAAACTCATGGTCTGAGCTGCTCCTCCTCTCTGTTTAGCTTCCTCTCCTTTGCTTCCTTGGTGAGGGCGTGGGACGCTCGACTGGCAGGATCATCCTAGGGCATGATTCTGTGAGGTAGCCAATGCTTATAATTGCCAACTCTTTGTCTGCATATAAAGTTTGAGTTAAGGAGAGTATCATTTTGGTGATTAGCATAACTTTCTTCTGAGAGGCCTCAATAGCGTTTAAATGTTTTTTTCAAACCATTCGTAGTGTGGCATTACAGGCTCCTCAAGATTTGTTCAGCATCATTGTATTTTGTCCCACTCCGTTACTCTTTGGAAACTGAAGGATTGTCGTCTAGTAAAGATCTGGCGATGTCACGGGTCTGTTCACAATCTGCTTCAGAACATGTGTGGGAGTCCCCAGAGCACTTGTCCAGCGTCCCTTCATGCCCCACTCCTGGGCTTCACTGTCCGACACCAACATGTGAACCAAATGACATAAAGCGGAGCGTCCAAGGTCACAGGTTTGAATGTTTAATCTGAACCTCTAGCAAATCCAAGAGGGCCCTGAAGAGGATCCAGGAATTCTTTAATTCTTAAAAGTTCTGCTTTTGACCATGGTTGATAAACCAAGGCAGGTTGTCCTGTGCCTGACACAGGTGTTCCCAAAATGGGGCCAGAACACCAAGGGGAGGAGAAGGAAGGGCAGGTAAGTTGGGATGAGCAGTTTTGCCAAAGGAAAACAGGCAGCCCAAGGAGGGGAGAGATTTCAGCAGTCTGTTTCAATTCAGAAACTGTTGTAGACAAGCTTTTGTTTTCCTCTTGCAAAGAAATGACTTTGTCAGAACCTCTTTTAGAAGCTTCTAAGTACATTGAAAATAACTCTCCCAGTTATTTTATGTCAGAGCTGGCTTTTTCTAAGTGAGTATACAGATAAACCAGCTTAGGTATTTCAAAGGTAATCCATTTTGGCCACCGTAATTTGGGGTCTCCGTGAGTTACATGAGACCATTTTTCTAAATATTGGCATGAAGAGTTGCTGTAAGTATTAAACAAAATGCAGGTGGTGTTTCTAAAGGTGGATTTTTCCTTAAGGAGGAAGACTCTGTTTTAGAGGTACAATTGCCAGTCATTTAGCTTTTCCTTCCCGAAGAACCCGAAACATAGTGGGAAGTGTCTGAGACTGACATGCCGCTGGTGGAGTCGTTTCCTCCCTCTGTGCCTCTTGCTGATCCCAAGAAACGGGCACCGAGGCCCAGGGTGACGAGCGATTATGAGTGCCCGCCAGAGTGAGCAGGGCTTCCTGTGTGTTTCTCTCAGGGATTCCCTGGGAGAACATTCCACGGCCTGAGAGGTAAGATCTCAGTCGCCTGAGCCGAGGTGTCTTGCTCCTGGGAGGAAGGGGGTATCTTCGGGACTTACCTCATCCTCATAGAGCCTTTTATAATTTTGGTCATTCAAGAAGAAAGTTTAGATTTGTCAATTAAACAACCTGGCCAGTTTTTGTTTTTTTTTGTTTTTTTGTTTTTTTAATAAATAGAGACGGGGTCTCGCTCTTGCTCAGGCTGATCTCGAACTCCTGACCTCGAGCGATCCACCCGCCTTGGCCTCCCAGAGTGCTAGGATTACAGGCGTGAGCCACCGCGCCTGGCCTAGTTTTTAAAATTATAATTTTTTTTTTGTTTAAGCCACAAAGATTCACTTTCTCTTTTTAGAGAGAAACTGTTTTCTCCCTGACCAAAATTTTGAACAAGAGAAAAGGCTGAAAAACTCTAAGGAATAATTCCAAACAGAACCTTAACCTCAGAGAAAAGCGAAGACCACAAACCCAAGATCAGTAGACTCTCTGAGAATAAGAAACAAACCTCCTACCCTTCAGCAGAGCGTTAGGAGCGGAGCGCGTGTAGCCTGAGTGAAGTCTGACTCCTCAGCGGTGCCTGGGGGTCTCCCCGGGAGGGGCCTCACCAGAGATCCCCACTGACGCCAGCAAGGTCAGGGGAGCAAAGACGTTTGTGCCGGAACCAGGGCTCCAGCTGCTGGCAGAGTGACAGGGATCACTGGAGGTCCACTTCGGGTCCCTCTGTGATTGCCCGAATGTCAACCTTAAATCATGAGATTCAGAAAATGTGATGAAGTATAGAGTTTACTCGAGCACAAAGCTTGAGGGTGGCCCACCCAGGAAAGCACCAACTCCAGATGAATGTGTCAACATTTCCGAAGTGGAAAAGATATGGTTTCGATTAAATAGGCAGAGACAGAGAAGTTCCAAAAGGATTCAAGGATTACAACATTTTCCACAGAAGACCGGGTACATACACCACAGCAATTTGACTGGTTACAGATTGCTACATCCCAAGAAAGATTACTTTATTATTCCATGAGGAGGAACAATGATCTAAGGGAGTCTTATCTCTGGTTCTGCTTGGTCTTCTTTCTTTTTTTTTTTTTTTTTTGGTGGAAACAGGGTCTTGCTAGGTTGCTCAGGCTGGCCTTGAACTCCTGGCCTCTAGCAATCCTCCCACCTTGGCCTCCCAAAGTGCTGGGATTACAGGTGTGAGCCACCATACCCGGCCCTGGTCTTCTTAATTATGTATTATTTGTTTTATTTTGTTTTTAAAAGCATTTGCCACAGACGAAGAACAGGTTCCCTATCATAACAACAGGCCCTTCTTCATTATTAATGGGAAAAAAAGGCAGAAGTTGCAGCTGCGTGCCACGTAACTCAGGTTTCGTGGCCACATCCCACTCAAGGCTCGGGATAATTTAAAGTTCCAACAGCTCTAAGTTTGAATCACTTTAAGTTTGAATTATATAATTTCACAGGAGTTTGACCCTGCAAAATACTTGATTTCTGACTTCTGGCTTCCAAAACCGTGCAAGAATAAATTTCTGCTGTTTTAAGCCACCGGCTTTGTGATAATTTGTTATAGCAGCCACAGGACACTGATGCAGGTTTAGTAGAAAGAACACAACACGTTTGGATTCAGACAACACCAGATTTGCCTCTTGCTGTCGGGCCAGATTCCTTAGGCCCAATAGCCTCAGTTTCCCCATGTATTGAACGGGGATCCTAATTCCTACCACTGACAGCCATTCCAATGAGCAAATTCATGTGGAATGTGGTCAGCCACAAGTAATCATGCTCAAAAAATGACCAGTGGGCCTTTATTATAGGCTGGCTCTGTGCTGGGCTCTAGGAGCACAAGGTGAGGAAGGGACTGTCCCTGCATTTCATGAATTCACTGCCTGGAAGAAACAGGCTGCTAAACAAATCGTTACAGCTGAGAAATAAAAATAATATCCTAAACCCCGCCCAACTGCCTTGGGGTCCTCTTTTGGCCAAGGGGACTCCAGAGAAGCCTTGAACGCTGAGTGCCAGCCGTGACGGGCAGAGCGTGGACACGCCTCCTTACCTCCCCTGCCTCGCTAACCGCCGTCAGGCTCTCCCTGCTGAGAGCTGGGCAGAAGCAGCCCCGTGGAAGCTGCGCGCCACTGCTGGTCCACACGATGGCTGGGCAGCTTTTCCTCCTGAGAAGAAACTGCTGAGCAGGGACCGGCTCTGGCCAGTTTACAGAGGCTGAACACAAGATGCCTCAGTGTCCTCTGTTCTCCAGTCTGAAGCATAGAACCTAATTCTATTAATTATACATTCAAATGTTAAGTCTCCACCCCAAAGTGAACGTGAGACACATGAAACACATATGTTTACTTACTGCGTATACATGCATCTCCCCCTCATGAATATTCATATCTCCCCCTGTAACCTGTTATATACGTATACTTGGCCAACCTGTTCAGCTTAAATTCCCGTCTCATTGCTCCCTCCCTCCAAGTGTCTGGACCTTCAGTTTCTGCCACAGGTTCTACTTCCCAGCCTGCTGAGAGGCCAGCCTGCAGGCTGCCCCTGTACAATGAATAAAGCTTTCTTTTCCAAATTTATGAACCTTCTGATTCTTCAGTTGACCTGGTGTATGCAGGTGAGCCCTGGGATGGGGGATAAAACATTATTCAAGGCCTGGTGCAGTGGCTCACGCCTGTCATCCCAGCACTCTGGGAGGCCAAGGTGGGAGGATTGCTTAAGCTCAGGAGTTCAAGACCAACCTGAGCAAGACTGAGACCCCATCTCTACTAAAAATAGAAAAATTAGCCAGGCATGGTGGTGTGCACCTATAGCCCCAGCTACACCGGAGGTTGAGGAAGGAGGATCACTTGAGCCCAGGAGTTGGAGGTTGCAGTGAGCTATGATGACATCATTGCACTCTACCCAAGGTGACAGAGTAAGACTGTCTCAACAGAAAAAGAAAAAAAAGGAAACAACATTATTTGAGCAGAGGAGAGAACCTCCAGCTCACTTGGGGGCAATCAGAGCAAGGCTCACAGAGTAGGTGGCAACTGAATTGCGTTTTGAAGGATGCCTAACAGTTTTCTAGGAGGAAATGAGAAGGAAGTGGATTTGGGGCAGAGAGAGAGCATGTGGCTGGGGAAAGTGGGAGGCAGGGGAGAGGGATCGTAAACTGGCTGGGAAAGGGCCTCGCCTTCTAATCTGGGCTTGGATTTATTCTGCCATCAATGGGAGCTATTGAAAGTTTTGTGGCATGGGAGTGAGCTGATTGGGTTTGTCTGTTGGAAAGCTCACTCTGCCTGCAGTGCGGGGGATGGAGCCGGGGGGCAGGGGACAGGAGAGCACTGGGAGGTGTGTGTGCATGGGGGCGCTTGGGGTCCTGTCCTGAAATGCTCCAAAATCTCATTTCTTTTCAAGTGCTCCTTGTCTTGGGGTGTAATTTCTAGGCTGTGACCTCCCACCCCACAGGATCTGTAAAGAATAAGGCTATTTTTTCTTTCTACTCACACACTCAACTGTCAATGGAAAAGAACCCAAAATCTGTAAAATAATTTTAAAAGATTTATTCTGAGCTGAATATGTGTGACCATGGCCCAGAGAGCCACACCCAAGAAGCTTTAAGCAAGTGGTCTTGTCATGGTTGGGTTATAGCTGGGTTGTGTACATTTCAGGGAGACAGGAATCACACAAAAAGTCATAAAGCAGTACACTGAAGGCACACATTGGTCTGGCCAAAAAAGGCAGGACATCCTGAAGCAGGGGATTATAGGCTATAGGTGGGTTTAAAGAGTCTTTGATTTGCAATTGGTTAAAGAAATGAAACTTTCTCTAAAGTTTTGGAACATTTTAAGTTAAGATAAGGAAGTCTGTTAATCAGAGCCAAGCCACTGGACATATATGAAGACTCAAGTGATCTGTGGAATAAATTGGTGGCCTGACTTCCCCCACTTCAGACCCCCAATAAAAATTCCCATTTTGTGACCTGTGTCTCTGACTGACTGGCTATGAATAGGGGTTCCCACAATTCCCCTCTTTGGGTTCAATAATTTGCTAGGATGGCTCACAGAACTTAGGGAAACACTTTAGTACATTTACCAATTTATTATAAAAAACATTATTGCAAAGGATACAGTTGAACAGCCAGATGAAGTGATGGATAGGGGCTTGAGGGGGTGAGGAACCCCACATCCTGTCTGGGTACCCCACCCTTCTGGTACCTGCCTGTGCTCCACACCCTGGACGCTCCTCAAACCTCAAATCTGGTGGTTCAAGAGTTTTTGCAGAGCTTAATCTCCACCCTCCCTTCCCAGAGGCCAGTTCCTGCTCTGATTCCTGGCCACCAGCCCCCTCCCGGTCTCTGTGGCCCCTAAGCCGTCTCATTAGCATAAACTGGGGTGGGGCTGGGAGGGGCTTGTTATGAATAACAAAAGACACTCTCCTCACTCAGGAAATTCCGTGAGTTTTAGGTGCTCTGTGATAGAGAACAGGAGCAAAGACCAAGTACACATATTTAGTATTGTAGGAGCCAAGGCAAAGGTGCCCCTCGGCACACTGAAGGTCTCTGGAGAGGAATTAACAAACGCAGGCGAAGCAGAGGGAGAAGCAGATGCATTCGCGCGCACAGCTCGGCCTCCCGGAGAGGCCCAGAGGCTTCTGTGCCTTCTTCCCAGGGAAGGGCAGATGTGGCAAATGTGGCAATTTGGAGGGTAGCAGATGACTTTTAGGAGGAGTGAATGGACCCAGGAGGCAGTCACTATTTTGGTAATGACTCTCTGGAAATTGAATGGGACCAGGGAACAGATAATGGTTTGGGACAAAGCTTGCTGGGGCTCTAGGTGTGGTGTTTCATGTTCAGTCTCTTCTCTGGTTAAGGAAATTTCACAGAAGGGGTCCAAAGTGAGAAAAGAAACATGCCCCAGAGCGTCTGAGCTCTGTGAGGTCTGGGGCCAGAGAGACAAGAGCGTGGGACTCAAGTCATGCGCCACCCCCACACCCAGGCTTGGGACAAGTGTTTAGAGTCCTGTTGCTCCTGACTAGCTGGCTCACCTGTTAGCTTCCTGTCCCCGGAATCTGTGATACAAGCAACAATGGAGAACCAGTCATTAGTTCCTGTTATTTTAATGTAAATTGTAGGTAAACAACTCAGGAACTGCCTCTTCTTTCCTTGAAAAATCCACTTGTAACTGCTGCTAACAGGGTGTATATTCAGGGCGACTTGATCCTATGCTCCCAGGTTGCCATCCTCAAGCTTGGTGCCAAGCTTGGCCCAAATAAACTCTCTACTTACATTAACTCTGCCTCAGCTTCTTTCTCGTAGGTCGACAAAGGCAACTGTGTTCCTCTCCGGGGGTCCAGTTTCCAGGTAGACACAGGAGCTTCAGAGAACAGGCCCCCTCCTGTGCCTCGGGAGGGGCTCAGAGGGGCTGGCGCGGCCACACACCATATTTAGGGGTATCATTTGTTGAGCCCCAATAATATCATCCCACATGGCTCCACATCTGTCCCAGAGAGAATCCCTTGTCATACTTGAGTTTTTTCTCTTTTCTGGGGAGATGTAACACCCCTTGATGAGTTTCGTCATCATGAGTACCTCAAGTCCTTTTTTTCTGCACAATTTTATACACATTTGTGGTCTCACTGGATATACAATTTTGTATCCTTTTTCACTTAGCATAAGCATTCTTCTAAGTTAGTACAAACTCAACATTTTTCTATCAAGCCGATATGCTGTTGTTTATTTAGTCAATTCCTTATGGTTACACATTTAAACTATTTCTAATTTGTTCCTGCCACTATTTTTTTTAATGTTGTAATAACATCTTTGTACAGAAATTCTGACCACATCTCTGATTATTTCCTTCGGAGAGATTTTTAGAAGTAGAATCATGGCATCAAATGGATTGAATCTTTTGGCAGCCCTTGGGAACCATTAACAAATTACTAACCAAAAACGGGCCACAAGCAATGTAGGAAAGAGACTGTTTCGACACTCACATTTCCAGCTTTGAGGATTACCAAAAAAAAAAAAAAAAAAAAAAAAAAAAAAAACTCTCACTAATTTGAAGAGCAAGAAATGGATCCTGTATGAGTATGCATGTGTTTGATCACCAAGAGTGGAGACATTTCCAGGCCTGTGAACCGGTAACATTTCCTCCTGTGGGTCTCCCCTGTTCATACTCTCTGCTTCTGACCTTCTGAAAGTACAGCAACAGCTTGGGAGCCGCTGAAGAGGGGAAAAGCCCCGGCATGGAAATTCGAGAAAGGACAATGAACCAACCAAGAGCAAAAGTCCTTGTTTTGTCAGGATGGCACAGTTCAGCTGGCCCAGCACACCGCAGAGTGCCACCACAGTGGGGACCGCCGCGGACCCGCCCGGTCTTTCTTGTCTCCTTGTTCTGTGCTGAGCGCAGAAGGGAGTTTGTGCTGGATGTAAGGCTGGTGGCAGGCACCCCTCCCTTCCCTAATGAAAAAAAGAGGCGGCTCCTCCTGTCCCTCAATACCCGCCCCAAAGCTGAAACAAAGAAATTCCTCACTCCTTGCACCGACATCTCCTGGCCAAAGAAACTCCCATCCCCTAGCCCTAAGAACCTACATAAACCCACTCAGACTTCTGGGCAGTGCAGCTTCTCTGGGTCCCGTGGGTCCCGTGAGGCTCGCCTGGGTCCCTCTCTCAGGGACTCGTTACCCCCACCCGGGAGTGCCCCAATAAAGCCTCTTTACTTATCCCTTTCAACTCTGCTCGTCTTTCTTTCTCTGGCGCTGGCTACTTCAAAAAAACCTTACACTGGAAAGCACGGTGTCCACCTGGAATAATTCATGTCTACCTGGAACCTGAAGAATCTGATCGTGTTTGGAATAGTGTCATTGCAGATCCTGTGGGGGTGGGGGAAACTCGCCCTTGCCCGCCAAAGTTCGCTGCAAGATCAACTCACAATTAAGGCAGAGTAATGAAGGGAAGAGGTTTATCCACCAAGCACACAGGGAGAGTCACAGAGTGATCGCCAGTATCCCCGTGGGATCCAGATATTTTCATACCTGTCTTAGAGGGGAGGCGGAGAGGAAGAGTACAGGTAATTCTGTTTAGGGGCAACAAATGGTTGGTAGGGAGGATGAATAAATACTTGGGTGAATGAATGGGTGGGGAAAACAAATTGACTTGTAAATTAACCTGAGAGACAGGTACCATGTTTAAAATGATTTGAGCCAGGTCTGGCTGCATTCTTGGTTTCTTTTCCTGCGATGTAGTGAGATAACGGGGAGGGGAAAGAAAGCTGATTGGTTGTTCCTTTGATGGGTCTGTCTGGTTATGCAGGTAGCGGGAAAGCCTCCTCCTGGGGCCTGTTGATCTCTAAGGGCCTTAATTCAAAATGCCAAGAAGTCATATTCTGGGGTGAAATTTCTGAGCTCCTTCAATATCATTAGTTGAGAGGAGGTCCTGCTGGGTTAGGGTAGACCCTGAATCCAATGTGACGGGGTCCTTAAGAGCAGAGACACAGCCACAGGCATAGGGAGGATGCCGGTGTGACGATGGAGGCAGACCACGGCGTGATGCCGCTGCGGCCAAGGAGAGCCAGGAGCCCCCATAAGCTGGACAAGAGGGGGAGGGTCTGTTGTCCAAACCCAGGCGTTTCAGTCTAGTTCCAGCTGCTTATGAAGATCCAATTATTGAGACAAGGACGATGGCCAAGGAAGAAAGGAATTTTTAATATGACAGATGCCTTGTTGGGAGAACAGGAGAAGCTGCCTCAGATCTGGTTCTCCCCGCCTAACGGAGACCGTGGGCTTCTAAAGCAGGGGCCGTGCCTTGGGGCAGCCGCAGTGTAACCAACTAGGGGCTGTGTGCACGGGGGGGGGGGGGGGGGGGGGCGGTGGTTGTGGGGGATCCAGAGCCTTGGGGTCAAGAAGTCCGCCATGGTGCCTTCAGAATCTTGGCTCCTTTGTCTTGCATGTCATGGTGTCTTCCCCACCATGTCTGGGAAGCAACTCAAAAGGTCAAGTAGTTGGTTTAGGGAGAGGATTATAAAAAAACATATAGGGGTCATTAAAATTTATCCGTAGAGCTGGTTACAGGTCCTCCTTGCAACAGTGGGAAGGAGGCTTAACACAACTAGCTCCCTTTGCTTCTGCTCCCTGCGGTGATATCCTTTATGTTAACAGATTCTGCTTCGCTGTGCAAGTAGGCTAGAAAAAAAGATGATCGCCATCCCATTCCCAAAACTAACTCCCGGGACTGTGAGGAAAGTGTGCACACAGGGAACAATATTGTTAAAGATTCACAGGAACTTTGTCACCTGACCTCCTCATCATCCCGGTCAGTTACTGACCAAGAGCAGAGACGTTTTACAACCTCCTCAGACCCTCACCAACACCCAGGTGTCTGTGGTCCTCGGTTACCTCTGACATCGCCCTTAACATAAAAAGGGGCCTTATCCTAGCACTCTGGGAGGCCAAGAAGGGTGGATTGTTTGACCTCAGGAGTTTGAGAACAGCCTGAGCCAAGAGCAAGACCCTGTCTCTACCAAAAAAAATAGAAAGAAATTAGCTGGACAACTAAAAATATATAGAAAAAATGAGCCGGGCATGGTGCATGCCTGTAGTCCCAGCTACTCGGGAGGCTGAGGCAGGAGGATCGCTTAAGCCCAGCAGTTAGAGGTTGCTGTGAGCTAGGCTGACGCCACGGCACTCACTCTAGCCCGGGCAACAGAGTGAGACGCTGTCTAAAAAAAAAAAAAAAAAAAAAAAAAAGAGGCCTTAAGTTTGACAAGGAAGACCCCCATCTATTACCTGGCGCATTAGCCACCTGAGACCCCACCCCTCGGACCACCCAAACTAATAAAAGTGGGAAAAATTGGGTAGATGGGGCTCAGAATTTGGTGGCAACACCCCTCTGAGCCCGCTGACAAATAAACCCTGATTCTCCGACTCTCCGTGTGCCGCTCCGTTTGTCCTCGGGACCGCCCGCTGTAACACTTGCTGTAACAAGTTCACACTAACTTAGGAAGGTTCTTTAGGACATTAGTCTGCCACTCTCCAGGGGACAACATGGGAACCCCTTGTGGGCCTCCTGAACTTCCTCTGACCCCCATTCTGTCACCTTGACCTGGTCAGAGGCCAGGGCATTGTTCTGAGCCTTGAGACATCATCCTGACCACTTGTTACTGGCTCTGGGAAGGGCCGAGTCTCTGGCTGGCTCCCAGGCCACCTTCCTGAGTCTCCTACATTCCTGCGCTGATGAGGGGAGGGGTCCCTGACTGCGTGGCGAGATTTGGAGCCCTGCTTCTCTTGACTTTGTTTGTACAGTTGGGAGGTTTGTTTGAAGAGCTTGGGTTCCCTAATTGCATCCCCTGGGGCGTCTGCGGGAAACGCATCAAGTAGTGATCAGAGAGCCTTGATCCACAGACCCACAGATCCACAGCAGATGGAGGCCTCTGCTGGGTGTGTTGGCTGGGACCCTGGCTTTGCCTTCCTGGAGGTTGAGTTCCAGAGGCTGGCTTGCTCGTGACCAAGGCTGACACAAACAGGGAGGAGGGAGGGGGAGAGAAGTGGTCCCTAGCAGAAGGGGGCATTGAAGTAGGGCCTGCCATTGGCTCCTCCCCACCTTCCAACCACCTCCGGAGCAAGTTCGTTCCTTGTCTTAACCACTTTCTGCCTGAAATAACTAGAGAGGTTTCTGTTTTCCTGAGGGACCGTGAAGGGTCTCCGATGTGATATGCACCCAATAAATACCTGTCCTCTTGGCTTCGCTGCCCTTGTAAGAGTTTTGCTGCCATCCTGAAGAGGGCCCGTGCTTCCCCTCGGGCACCCAGCAAAGGTGCCCTTCCTTCAAGCTCCACCTTGAATACCACCTTTTCCAGAAGCCTGTTGACAGCTCATGGTGGTCATTCATTCATTCTGTCACTCAATGGGTATTTATGCATCGTCTACTCTGCACCAGAAAAAAAGTCAGACACTCCTTAGCACTCATCAATTCCATCCTATTCCAACTGACATTGTTAATTTTACTTGAGCCTGTGCTCCTGGGAAAGAGTGAAGATTAAGAAATCCCCCACCCCTTCGTGTTCCAGAAAATGGCTCGCTGCAAAGAACCGACCTTTCCCAGAGGGCTTAGGCCAGACCCACAGAGAGCCTCTTGCTTGCCTGGTGCACGGCCAGATGCAGGCGCTCCAAAGTCCCATCCTTTGCCTCCTCAGAGACTAGCTGAGCTGTTTGTCCCCACTGATACGTCCATTGGGCTCTGAACTTTGGCCTACCCTCAGCCTGGGCAGGACAGGGCCTTCCTGATGGCCCCTCTCCGGGCTGCTTGGCTGACCGCAGGGAGGGTGTTCCCACCTGCTGTCTGAGCGCCCCTCCTTCACCCACCATCCACTCTGCACCAGGGTCGGTCCAGCCTGCTCTGCTTCTGCCTGGGCTTTCAGGAGCCTGCAGGCCTCCTGCTCTGAGCCTTCTCCCCAGCGGTCCCTTCCCTCCTCTTGCAACAATCCCTTCCAATAAAGTCTCTCCTTACCTGAGTCCAAATTTGTTTTTTATATGTGCTTGTTTCTCTTTTTCTTAAAATTGTGGTTAAAAAAAACATAACGCCAAGTTAACCATCTTAACCACGTTTAAGTGTACAGTTCAGTATATTCACAATGTTGTGCAACCATCACCACCGGCCCTCTCCAGAGCTTTTCCATCTTCCCACACTGAAACCCTGCACCCATTAAACACCAACTCTCCAAGCCCCCTCCTGCAGGCCCTGGCACCCACCATTCTACTCTCTGTCTCTATAAATGTGACTCCTCTAGGGACCTCGTATAAGTGGAATCATACAATATTTATCTTTTCGTGACTGACTTATTTCACTTAGCATCCTGTCCTCAAGGTTCATCCATGTGGCAGCACGTGTCAGAATTTCCTCCCCTTTCGAGGCTGGATAACATTCCCTGGCAGGTCTGCACCAGTTCCGTGACCCATCGTCTGCCAGCAGACACCGTGGCTGCTGCCACCTCCTAGCTACTGTGAAGAATGCGGCTACGAACGCGGACGTGCTTGAGACCCTGCTGGTAGGGTGGGAGCCTGTACGTGGGAGGAGAAAGAATTCTGGACTCAAAGATTAGGGTAGAAAGAAGTAAAAATGTATTTTACTTTCTCGGGGAGAGGGGAGAGGGGAGAGGGGAAGGGAGAAAGAGAGAGAGAAGGGAAATGGTCCAGCACCCGAAAGTCAGACAAGGGGAAGTGCTGGCCGTGAGCAGAAGGAGTTTGGGATTTTTTTGAGGAAAAAGGGGGAAAAAAGAAAAATGTATTGTGGCAGACGGATAGCAGGAAAAACAGCTGTGGAGCTGCTGCATCTGGTTTTCCTCTTTTTCCTTCACCTAGAGGTGGTCTAATCTGTGGTCTGCCCGGACAAGGAGGATTCACACTTTCTGTTTGCTCAGCTCTTTTCAAATGCCGTGAAAACTCTCCAAGGGCGGTTAATTTTCAGAGACAGAGAGTTAAGATCCCTGCGGTTAACCTAGAGACAGCGAGTTAGATAGCTTATTTTTCTCTACTAGATAGTTTATTAGCAAGACCGTCCTTTCACCTGCTTTCAGAAGCGGGATTGTTGGTGTCAATGGAAAAGAACTGACACTCTGTAAAATAATTTAAAGAGATTTATTCTGAGCTGAATATGTGTGACCATGGCCCAGAGAGCCACACCCAAGAAGCCTTGAGCGAGTGGTCCCACCACGGTTGGGTTACAGTGTGGCTTTATACATTTCAGGGAGACAGGAACTACACATAACATCATAAACCAATACATGGAAGGCGTACATCAGTTTGGCCTGAAAAGGTAGGACATCTCAAAGTGGGGAATTACAGGTTACAGGTGGGTTTAAAGATTCTTTGATTTGCACTTGGTTCAAGAAATGAAGCTTCATCTAAAGGCTTGGAACATTTTAAGATAAGGATGTCTGTTAATCCGAGACAAACCACCAGACATATATGAAGAATCAAGTGACTCGTTAAGTAAATTGCTGGCCTGCAGGTGTGGTTTAACCTTTGCTTTACTTGGCCTTAGGCCTGTTAACGATTTTGTAGCTTATTGTTACAAAGTGTAAGAACCGGTTTCCCTCAGTCCCAGGAACAGATAGGCAGAGTCACCAAGGCTGCAACAGACAAAGGAGTTTATTTTCTAGCCCAGGCTAGGGTCCAAGGCTCAGAGCACCAGCGCAGTGGTCTCTCCACGAGCTGGACCTCGCCCTGGGGCGGAAACAAAGCTTTTATACTTATCAATAGGTTACATGTATCGGGCACACCCCCCCCATCCCCCTTTTAGTTCATTTGTTCCCTCAAAAGTGGCCGATAGCTTTGGCTCCTGATTGGCCAGTTTCCAAGCCAGGGCCCTCAGTTGTTACCAGCGGCATTCCGGGGAGGGGGAGGGCCTGCGTTGGGAAAACCAAAACTTAGGCCTTTCCTAAGAGGTCCAGTCTGTCATGGAGTTACTCCTGTTTTCCTTCCTGCTCTACAAAAGAATAATTCCGTGAGGGACAGGGCAAAGCTAGGCGTGTCTGATCTCCCTGTTCCTTATGGCCAGCAACTCAGCTTTAAGGTTTTTTTGGGGGTCCCCTTGGCCAAGAGGGGGGTCCATTGAGTCGGCTAGGGAGGCTTAAGATTTTATTATGGTTCACACTGGTTCAATTTCTAATTTTTAATTTTAATTTTTTAAATTAATTTTTACTTAAAAAAACTTTTTAAGGAACACCATCTTCCACAGTGGCTGTGCCATTTGACATTCCCACCAGCGGTGCTCAAGTGTCCTGATTTTTCCACATTTTTGCTAACACTGTTATTTTCCAGTTTTGGGGGGGGGTTATGATAGTTGCCACTGTAATGGGTGTGACATCAGATTTGCTTTTTATTTGACAAAATCAATAAGTATTTCTGAGCACTTACCACGTGCAAAGCCCCAGAGGATGCCCAGGGCAGGCGGGGTGAGAGGTGAGCGTGCTGCCCTCCACTGCGAGCACAGAAAACGCCCCCTTCTCTGGGTCTCTGCCTGAGACCTCCTGGGGCCCAGAGGGCATCTTCCCACAAGTGGGTGAGTGAGCAAGGGATGGTGCCATGAGCTTGGCTCTTGGTGTAAGAACCAAGGTCTGGAGGCCCATAAAAGGAACAGTGGCATTCTAGAACATTCCCTCCTGAAGGAGCCTTTGAGGTTATTTAGTCCAGGGATGTCAAAGATCTTCCTCTTGGTGCAGCTGGTCTAGTTAAAAATGGCTGTCAGCAGCACAGCGGTAAGGAGGGTCGTGAAGCCAACCTGCCATGGAAGAACCAGGTCACCAGGAGTGCAGGTCAAGGGGAGCAGAAATGTCTTCTGTGAAGGAGAAAAGCAAGGCCCAGGGAGGGTGCGGGCTCTCCTCAAGACCGCAGAGCAGGAAGGGGCAGAACACAAGTCCCTCGTGAGCCTCTTCTCAGCCAAACGGGAAAGTGAGCCCAGAGCACAGGAGTGGCGTCTCCCTGCTTTGTGGCTGTCCTTGCCGGCCACATCTGCCAACACTGGGGATGGTTTCTGCAGCACACGCCTGGGGAACAGGGCTAGCCCTGGCCCTGTGGTTTGGCTGGAGCCCACAGCCCATGGCTTCCCTTATCAGCTATTTCAGTGGGATGAAAACCAACACTAGCCACTGAAAGAGGTTTGTAAAATCTTAAAACCACAGGCTGAAGGGAAACCTAGATATTAATAGTTTCTAGTCTACTGATTTCCAAAGTGATGATTTCATGGGGAAAAAATTCTGTGGTTAATAAAAAATAAGAAAAAATTCAAAACAAGAAAAATGAAAAATAACATTTATTTTTAAGCACTGCCTGGGTGTCAGGCACTGTGTTAGTCACCCTGGCTCTGTCAGTACTGTTGAGGTGGCCAGCTTAGCCTGTATGAAATCCTGAGATTCCAATAACAAATTCCTTTCTTTGCTTTGGCCACCAGGAATCTCATGACCAAAGGTGGAACTCACATGTGTTAATTGGCAGGGTTATATGTGTATTCGTTTGCTGGGGTTGCCCTGATAAACTACCACAAACTGAGGGCCTTAAACAACAGAAATCGACATTCTCACAGTGCTGGAGGCCAGAAGTCTGAGATTAAGATAGGGCACTGGGGAAGGGTCCTCTTCTCCAGGAATCTCTCCTAGCTTCTTGGCTTGTGGTAGCAGGACTCCAGTCCTCACATGGTGTTCTTTCTCTGCATATCTGTGCCCAAATTTCCCCTTTTTATAAGGACATCAATCATATTGGATTAGGTGTCCATCCTATTCCAGTGTGAACCTCATCTTAACTTGACTAATTATATCTGAAAGATCCTATTTTCAAATAAGGACACATTCAAAGGTACTGGGAGTTGAGGCTTAACATGAATTTTTGTGGGACATGGCCACTTCTTGCTGCGGCCTCACATGGCCTTTTCTTGGGATGTGCACATGGAGAGAGCAAGCTGGCTCCTAGTGTCTCTTCTTATAAGGGCACTAATCCTATTGGATCTTGGTCTCACCCTTATGACCTCATTTAACCTTAGTTACTTCCTTAAGGACCTATCTCCAAATACAGCCATACTGGGCATTAGGGTTTCACCATATGAATTTTGGGGAACACAAGCATTCGGCCCATGACAACCAGTAACAGTAAGGTGTGCATTGCTGTATAGCAACCATACCCCTGGTTGTATTCACCACATGCCACTGGTTTCCCTTTGTCCCAGGCTCCTTAAACATCCCAAGATATTTGTATTTCTATAGTCTTCTTGGAGCAAGGCAGGTCTTTATAAACAACAAAATAGTGACACTGTCCTGAGCTGATGTATAGAAGCCCGAATGACAGGAACCCCATGACTGATTGTTTATTTCTGGTAATCTCTTCTGTCCCAGAGGTTGTTGGTTTCACTGCTCTCCTTGGAGTCCCAGGGGGTCTCCTGGAGCCCCCTGAGGGCCCAAGGCTGGCGGGGGGATGAAGGGATGAAGGCCAGGCACACAGGGTGCTGGGCCCCCAGGCCTCTGCCAACCAGCGTGTCTTGATTTTTTCTGCTCTGTGGATCGGGCTTCCAATAGAACAAGTCCTGGGTACAAGTCTCGCAGCTGAGATTGTCTGAAAACTCTGCAGCTCAACCAAAACCACCAAGTCAGCCAGCAGGAAGAAGTGTCTCTCCCCAAAGCTGACACTCCATCCTCCATCTCCCCCTACAGTCAGTGGTCAGGCAGTCCACGGCAAAGGGCCCCGTAAAATCACTTGGTAACTTGAGAATCTGAAATACCGTAAGTGGTGATCAGATTTGTCTGTCCTGGGCCTCACTGATTTGGACTCTAGGATCTGAGAATTACAGGCAGCTTCATTCACCGGGTGGCTCAGTGTCCACTGCTGGCCCCGAGCAGCAGGGGCCCTGGTGCTGCTGCCCTGCGGGTGCTGAAATGAGAGCCCACTGGGCAGGGTGGGCTCATCAAAGTGTGCAGAGTCACGACGGGCCAGGAGCTGGTGGAGGGTATGGTAACTCCCGGGCCTGCAGCTGGTGGGGACAAGACGCAGCCACACCAGGGTCCTCAGGCTCTGAGCACACTGAGAGGCCCCAAAGAGAGATCTCCCTGCTGCAGACACGAGCAGGTGCCAGCAGGGGCCCAGGGACCCTGACTCCTGCCAGCGTGGAGAAGCCACAGGTCCCCATTGCCCGATTCCACATTAGGGGGACCGCCAAGGGGGGTGGTGCTGAGCGAGTGAGCACTTTCCTGAGGGACTCACGTCACACCCCCATGCTTGCAACTGCATCATTTTATTTATTTTTCTGTACTTCCTTGTCTCAGAACTAAGAAAGTAGAGTTATCTGCAGACCCAGGTATAGTGTGGATTACACGTTAGGACCTGGCTACATTGCACTGGAGGCCTTCAAACATGAGTAACCTAATTACTTTGCCAGGGCTGCTCTAACAAAGTGCCATAGGCACAGTGGCTCAGAAACAGGAATTTATGCTCCCGGAGCTGCGGAGGCTGCAAGTCTGAGATCGGGGTGTCTCGGGGTTGGTTTCTTCTGAGGGCTGTGAGGGAGAATCTGTGCCAGGCCCCTGTCCCCGCCTGGTGCTTTGCTGGCCCTCCTTGGTCCCCTTGGCTTGGGGAAGCAACACTCCATCTCCGCCTGCATGTTTGCATGACTTTCTCCCTGTGTGCACGTCTCTGTCCAAATTTCCCTGTTTTATAAGGACACCTGTCACATTAGGGGCCCACCCTACTCCAGCATGACCTCGTCTTAACTAATTACACCTGCAATGACCCGATTTCCAAATAAGGTCCCGTTCTGAGGCGTGGGGGTTAGGACTTCAACATACGGATTTTGGGGGGTATAATTCAACCTACAACAGTAACTACTATTTGCTTGGATTTTAGGTAAAATTATTGCTGGTCATTTTAACACAATAATAACTAAATTATATTGTTTAATACACACTCCACCTCCCGTTCAACAATATCATATCTACTGAGTGCCTGTTATGTGCCAAACACTGCTCTAGGCTTGGAGGGGACAGTGAACAAAAGGGGTGAAAGTCCCAGTTCTCTTGGCAGACAAGAGAGAACAATGACAAAGGCCTATGACAACTGCACCTTTACCCCCTACCCAGCTGTGTTCTGGCCTTTTATGGGTCATTTCCTCTAATCCTCATAGCAGCCCCATGCGGTGGGCACGGCTATTACCATCCCATTTTACAGAGGAGAAAACTGAGTCACATGCTCAAAGTCACTGTCTCAGTCCATTTGTGTTGCTATAAAGGAAACACCCATGGCTGGGTAGTTTATAATGGAAAGAGGTTTGTTTGGCTCCTGGTTCTGCAGGCTGTACATGAAGTATGGTGCCAGCATCTGCTTGTAGGGAGGGCTTCAGGAAGCTTCCACTCATAGTACGAGGTGGAGGGGACCAGGTGTCTCAAGGGGAGAGGAAGGAAGTGAGAGAGAGACAGAGAAGGGAGGAGGTGTTGGGCTCGGCTTAACAATAAGTTCTCGCAGGAACTAATAGAACAAGCGCTCACTCATTACCATGAGGACCAAATCTTTCGCGAGGGCTCTGCCCCCATGGCCCAAACACCGCCCACTGGGCTCCCCTCCCACACTGGGGATCTAATTTCAACTTGAGATTTGGAGGAGACAGACATCCAAACTGTGTCAGTCACAGCTGGGTTACTCTGCGCTGTTCCTCTCCTCACACTGGGTGCTGGTCAACAAATATTTGACCTCAGTTTACATGGATTGCTTATGGTGGCTGTATTTTCCAACAAAAATCAGGGCCCACAGCATGAACATGTTTCCGGTGGCAGCTGAACTGCCCTGGCGGCCCCAGCGAGATGCCACAGACCGGGGGGTGTGAACGTGTTTCCTCACAGCTCTGGAGGCTGGAAGGAAGTCTGCGACAAGGTGCGGCAGGGCTGATTCTCGGGGAGGCCCTCCCGGCCTGCAGACGGCCCCACCTCCTTGCTGTGCGCTCACCTGCTCTTTCTGCCAGGGGGGGACGAGAGGAGCGGGGAGGGCAGGGGGAGAACCTGGGGTCTCTTCCTTTTTCTTCAAGGACATCAGTCCTGTGGAATCAGGGCCCACGGGATGGCCTCATTTAACCTTACTTCCTTGAAGGCCCTATCTCCAACACAGCCACCTGGCGCTCAGAGCTTTAACACACCATATGAATGTGGGGGGGTGGGGAGAACACCTCCAGTCCACAGCACCCACCGCCCAGTTCCAGAACTTTTCATCACCCCAAACAGAAATCCTTTAAGCAGTCACTCCCCATTCCTCTCTCCCCAGCCCCCACAACCTCTAGTCTTCTTTCTGTCCCTGTGGATGTGCCTGTTCTGGACACCTAAGTGTGATCACACAGTATGTGGCCTTGTGTGTCTGGCGTCTTTCACCGAGCATCACGTTTGCAAGGGTCACCCCTGCTTAGAGCTATTTTTTAAACCCATTTTACAGACAGTCATGGAGGCCCGGAACCCTGGGAGCTGGCCGGGCGGGGAGAGCTGCTGAGCGCAGCCCATGTTGACAGCTGGGGGTGGGGCCTAGGCCGGGCTGTCCTGGGCCATCTCCAGTGGGAACACGAGGGCCCAGGCCACAGTCAGCACTCCACAGGTTGGAAAACCAGTAAGCAAGTGACTTCCCTTCTTAGGACACATTCCTGCAAACTGGGGCGGAAGAAAATGCCACCTCACCAACAGGCCTCCTGGGGTGGGGTGTCCAGGGGGCGCCGGGCCTGAACGGCTTTGTCGTCTGCAGAGGGCGGCGAGGACAGCCCGGACCAGCGCTGCAGCCGCGGAGGCCGCCCGGGCCGCGTCGCGCCTGTGTTACGGCGCCATCTGGTGGCCGGACGGAAACCCGCAGGAAGCAGCCCGCTGTCCCTTCGCAGGTAACCTCACGCCGGGCGGAAGCGACATGGGAGCACCACACGGGTTCAGTGTTGGTGTCAACACACATTTTTTTCCCCTTTTGTTTTTTTGCTGAAACCTTCAGTCCAAGATTTTTTGACAAGGGAAGATGTTTGTGACAATTTTCTGTGTGAAAAGACAGATTCCACAACAGTATGTACAGTATGAGCCACTAAACAAAATGTTCAAGTGTCTACATGTATTTGTGTCGGGCTGTAGAGGAAAAGGCTGGAGGGAAATAAACCAAGGTGTCCACAGTGTCCCGCCACGCGGACGGCGGAGGGGACTAAGCCAGAGGCGCCAGCCAAGCACCCCCTGCTGTCGGCAGCCTCTCCAGGGGGTACAGTCAGTTTTCCTTTTTACTTATTTGTATCTTTTGATAAGAAAAAAAGAAGTTAAAATAAAGGGGAAGGTAGGTGAGACACTCCAGGAGAAGGGCGTTATGAGTTTCATGAGTTATCACAGCAGCGGGTTGTTCTAGCAAAACCCGTCACCCCTGCGTTCCACTGCGGGCTGGGTCTGACCCTGGGTTTGGGCTTTGCCACCAAGTCACCCTGGATATTGGGGCCCAACTCTGCCACTTCTGGGCTGGGTGGCGTTTGGTAAGTTCCTTGACCTCTCGGGGAGTCACTGTCCCCCTCTGCCCAGGCAGGCGATCACAGGATCTGGGTTCGCAGGAAGTTTAAATGAGCAGGCACCTGAGCACTTGCCACTGTGGCTGGCATCCCACACACACGATGTCTTTGCTCTCGTCATTCCTGGGCAAGTCACCTCTCGTCTGAGGCCATCTGTACAGGGAGGGATTTGGACTAGATCAGATCCTTCGAGTTCTGTCCTTGTACCCCCTGCCTCAGAATCATCAGAAAACTCGTTAAATGCAGATTCCTAGGTCTTGCCCCTGGCCTTCAGAATCAGCACTTCCAAACACCTGCGTCATTAACAAGCTAGCTGAGCTCACAGAAAGGTGAAGCCACAAAACCAGGATATGATTTGTAAGGTCCCTTTCTGCTCCGACATTCTAAGATGCTGGGGTTTCTGATGGCCTGCCAGCCTCTTGGCCTCTCCCTCCGACTTGGCAATGGAAGCCAGTTCTTGACCCTGAAAGGTTCCACAGAAACCTAGTCATGGGCTTTTCTCAGAGAATGGAAATCCCACAGCCATCGCACAGTCATTGAAGACCAGTGAGAAGGGGTGTTTGCCACGTGGTCAGTTAGCGATGGAGCCACAAACACAATCCGGCGTCCAGAGTCTGGGATCTGTGCACGCGTGCACACACACACACACACACACGCACACACAAAGTAATTCTTGCTGCGGATGGTCGGGCTGTACGGCACGAAGGCAAGGCCTGGTCCACCGTGGGGGAATTTGCTGTCTAAGTACCACTGATGCACATCCAAGCCTCTTCGCCCCCTCTGAGTTCTTCCTTATTTAGGGTAAGGCTTTGGGGGCCGAGTGACAAGGAGAGAAAAGGAAGAGAAAGGAAATAAGAATGAAAAAAGCTTGGGTTTTAATGTTTTCCCCTAAAGCTTTATTCTATCATACAAGAACAAGTTATTGTCCTCATCAAGCAGATTTATCGAAAATAGTTACCTGGGCCAACTCAAGTCATGCTCTTTGTACCTCGGCAAACCCAACGCCTGGTGTGTGGGAGGTTCCCAAGAGTTTCCTGATGGGAGTGAGACAGCTCTTCGGGTCTGCGGTCTGAGCGACTGGGAGGCCGGGCTTGCCGTTGACGGAGGCGGCGGAGAGCAGAAGGAAGAGGGCTGGGAGGCGACGAGGAGCTTGGTCTCGAGAGCTCTCGTCTGTGATGTCTGTTGGACAGTGAGGGTGCTGGTAGCCCCTGAAACAGGATTCTGGAGTTCCGGGGAGGACAGACACGTGCTTGGGAGTCATGGGGTTGTTAGACATGAGATGGCCGGCAAGTGAGCAAGGCCAGAGAGGACGCCCAGGGCCTGTGCTGAGGGCACCCCTACTTTAGAATGTGGGCTGTGGGGGACAGCATGAGACTGAGCAGCTGGTGAGTGAGGGTGCAACTTGGAACCATCCTCTTGGTTCTTGTTTCGAGAAGGAAAGAGGGACCACCTCGCTGCTGAGGTGTGAAATCCTGCCTAGGAGTTGACTTAGATGGGGACTGGGAACTGATCGCTGGATGTGGCAGTGGAGAGGTCATCGGTGACCTGGGCAGAAAGTATTCCAGTGCAGTAATGGGACAAAAGTCAGATGGCCAGGGTTCAAGAGAAAAGAAAATTTGGGCTCAATCCAGGAGGCCCGATATTTTGAGTAAAAGGTATCCAGAACATTCCCTAGGTGAAATATGTAGTGGGTCAGACAGTGGCAAGAAGTGCTGCTGGGACAGAGCCAGCCCGGCTGGGAAGTTGAGGGTGTGGGCGGCTGCCGTGTCGTGGGGGTGCAGAGTCCGCAGGCGCAGACGCAGGGAGGTGGTAGGGGCACAGGGGTGTGAGGAACGGCTCCTTCCTGTTTGCTTCCACCTCCTGGGAGAAATAGGAAGCAAGACCATGAGTGCGAGGGTGGGGTGACCTGGGGAGGCTTGAGACGGGTGACAGTGTGACACAGCTGTCCAGGACAGCACGTAATCTCCATCAAGGAGGGAACACTCAGGACGAGGGCTCAGGAGAGTCACTGGAGAAATCAGAGAATGGCTCCTCGCCCCCCCCCCCCCCGCCCTTCCCGCCCCGGCCTGGCTCAGCTCCCCGCGTGCAGGCTCAGACGGCAGAGCTGGGTTCCCCAGGAGGTTTGGGAGCCCAGGGCATAGCCTAAGTATCCATAGCAACAGCCGAGGGGCTCAAGGGACTGCAGGAGCTGGATGCTGAGGAGCTACCAGGGTCAGGTGAGGGAGGAGCTGGAAGAGGCAGCAGGAAGAACAGCGAGGTTAACCTTCAGGTGAGACTCTTAGGCCCCAAGTTTCCCCTCGCGGGCACGCCCTACACAAGGGTCATTAGCTACGCCCTTCCTGTGGGTCGCTAGCCCATGTGAAGCTCAAGTCCATCCACGTGTATTACGGGGATAACAGATGCTTGCTGCAGCAGCCTGGTGGGGCCAGGGGGCAGCTGATGGCTGGAAACCAGGAAGTGCACCTGAATTGGACCTCAGGCCTGACACCCTGTTCTGCAACTGTGCCGGTTTTCTAACAAAATCTTTACCACTCACTAGCTTCTCCCATTGGGTATACATATTCCTGACTTAGAGCCACTAATGAGCACATTCAAGGGTGCTTTCAGATACTCCAGTCCTCTGTGCAAGCAGTGCTATAGGCAGATAATCTGTGTCATGCCACACAGGTAGCTACATCCTCACACCCTCGACCTTACCTTGACATTCTAGCGACCGTGCTATGGGCATGTCCAGTTCTCTCACGGAGGCTGTAAGGTCTGTTGGGAAGAAACACATGTTTAGGAAGCTCTGCCGAGGGCCAGACCCTGGGCAGGTGTTTTCAAGTGGATGATCAGATCATTGGAGCCTTACAAAAATGCTACAAGATATTCATCTCAGACTGTAGAAAAGAAAACAGAGAAGACCCTGAGAGGTTGAGTAGCTCTCCCATGACCTGGCCCATAAGTGGAGCCAGGACCAGCCTGCCCTGACTGCTCTGAAGCGCACGGCACCAGGAGCGCAGAAGACTGACGCGGCGCTTACCCTTGCAGGACGAGTCCTCCTTGGCATTTATTTTTATACCTCTATCATCTTTAGATTCATAAAAATGCTGGAGGAAACACAATATTATATAGAAAATCAAGTTTCATTTATTCAAATTAAATTATAGTATGAGTTTCATATACAAATAAAATCTGTGTAAATATTTAAAAATACAAGATGCTACAAGTATCTTGTAAAAATGCAAAAATATTTGTATTATTATACATATATAATTCCTTTAACATGACCCAAATGTACAGTAGTTGACACAAAGTGTCGCACTCTCATGCTGGCTAAAGTGAACGAGATAGCCTTTCCAAGCCTTTGGCTTCTGCGCCGCAAGCCCTCCACCCCGGCACCTGCTCCGCGGTGAGCAGCGGGCCTTTCGTCCCAACCCTGAGCTCCAGATGCTTCAAATTATCAACCACCTTCAGAAGGGAAATTATCCAAATATTCTCTGGCTAGTGAGAAGGGACCAGTCACAGGGAAAATGGTTCTCTCCCGTAGCCTGAGACCAGTCCGCCAAACTGAGAAAAAGACCCTGCTGACAGATGCTGGCCTAGACATCACTGGTCCAACTCATTTTCATTCTGCAGCGTCTTCATCGCTAGCCCCCAGAGAGTCATGCTGGAGAAGAACTGTCCCTCCGAGTTCCTGTATGCTGTGGAAGGCGCACGACCGCCCAGGGGGTCACTGCAGTGGTTGTCCAAGGCAGCCAGAGACGAGCGAACCATGGACATGCCGTCTGGCTGCAGCGGCCCGGCGCTGGCTGAGGTGTCCACGTCTGCGAACGCGTCCGCCTGGTGCTGCGTCTGCTGCAGCTGGGGCTTGGCCAGTTTACCAGGGTCCAAGCCTAGTTTCTCCTGGTCACCAACCGCATGAGGTTCAATCATGGACTGTAACTTACAATAGGGGCTGGCAGAGTGGCTATCAAATTCTGTCACAGAATTTTCCACTGGGTTGACGGGGACTTTAACTGACACTGGCATCAACGTCACGGACGTGTCCTGGGAAAAAGAGTCTGAGCTCTGAGATCTCTCGAGGTCGGAGGCCTCAATGGCTCGACTGAACCCCGGGCCCGCGGCGCCAGCCCGACAGTGCACCTTCGTGTGCCGCCGCAGCACGGCGGAGCGGGTGAAGCACTTGCTGCAGACGTCACACGCGTACGGCTTCTCGCCAGTGTGAGTGCGGAGGTGCCTGCGCAGGTCACCTGATCCCCCAAAGCATTTTCCTGGAAAAAGAAAAAAGGATGGTTTTAGCAGTGGCCATTCTGGAAGGATTTCCTCTGCCCCCTCCTAAGATACTGAGATACTCTGATTTAAGGAGAGCTAGCAGTCCGACGGCACCTGCTCATTCTGGGAGGCTTTCCGTCCTGCGGGGTGCACGTCCCCAGCTGAGGGCGGCCTTCGGGTTCTGATATCTCAGCGCGAGTCTTCTAGACTCTCGCCATGTCTCCCCGCACAGGGCACCATGCTGGGTAAGCCGGGTGGCCTGTTCCTGCCAGGTCGGCGTAGGGAAACCCCAGCTCTCCTTGTCAGTTTCATAAATCGAACACAGCCAGTCTATACTTTAGAAACATCTTTTCCAAAGGTATTTATGCATTCAGCTTTTTTTTTTTTTTGGTATGATTAATTCTTTTTTTATTCTTATTTCAGCATATTATGGGGGCACAAAAGTTTAGGTATATTGCCCTTGTCCCCTCTTCCCCCCCCAGTCAGAGCTTCAAACGTGTCCATCCCCTAGACAGTACCTATCGCACTCATTATGTAGGTATACACCCTCCCCCTCCCCCACCCCCCACATCTGTCTGACACCCGATCAGTGTTATTCCTAATTGTGCTCTTAGGTGATGAGCAGTGAAACCAGTTTGCTGGTGAGTACATGTGGTGCTTATTTTTCCATTCTTGGGAAACTTCACTTAGTAGAATGGCTTCCAGCTCTACCCAGGAGAACATAAGAGACTCTATATCACCAGTATTTCTTATAGCTGAGTAATACTCCATAGAATACATATACCACATTTTATTAATCCACTCATGTATTGATGGGCACTTGGGTTGTTTCCAGATCTTCGCAATTGTGAATTGTGCTGCTATAAACATTCGGGTGTGGATATCTTTGTCATAGAATGTCTTTTGTTCTTTTGGGTAGATGCCCAATAGATGGCTGGATCAAATTGTAGGTCTACTTGTATCTGTTTAAGGAATCTCCATATTGCTTTCCACAGAGGTTGCACTAGTTTGCAGTCCCACCAGCAGTGTATGAGTGTTCCTGTCTCTTCGCACCCACGCCAACATTTGTTATTATGGGACTTTTTGATAAAGGCCATTCTCACTGGAGTTAAGTGATATCTCATTGTGGTTTTGATTTGTATTTCCCTGATGATTAGAGATGTTGAGCATTTTTTCACATGTTTGTTGGCCATTCTTCTCTCTTCTTTTGAAAAATTTCTGTTTATGTCCTTTGCCCACTTTTTGATAGGGTTGTTTGATTTTTTTCTTGCTGATTTTCCTGAGTTCTAAATAGATTCTAGTTATCAGTCCTTTATCGGATGTGTAGCATGCAAAAATTTTTTTCCCATTCTGTAGGTTGTCTATTTACTCTTGTGACAGTTTCTTTGGCTGTGCAGAAGCTTTTTAATTTAATCAGGTCCCATTTATTTATTTTTGTTGTTGCTGTGATTGCCTTTGGGGTCTTCTTCATAAATTCTTTGCCTAGGCCAATGTCTGTAAGAGACTTTCCCACATTTTCTTCTAGTAGAATTTAACAAAATTGTACGCATACACCTCCTTTTTTACACATACACCTTTGTACGCATACATCTTTCTTTTTTTCTGTGAATATGATAAAGGTAAGTGATCTAGTTCCGCAATTAGAACAGGAAAGGTGAGAAGCGACAGCTCGAAACATAACGTTAAAGAGTTCATAGTGTAGATACAAAGGACCACCTGAGAATAACTCCATGACTTCCATGGATACACACCTGGAACCTGTCAACTATGCACATGTCCCTACATGTGAAGTCTCAGCTATCTGGCCCCACTCAAGCAATTGATGGGCTATTTTTTTTTTTTAAAAGCCTTTAAACAATTAAATTAGACATGGTATGCAAGCATTAAACTTTGGGCACTTATTCCATATAAAACAACACAGCAACAACACACCACAGTAACCTTGGCCTCTGTGTTTTCATGTCTACATTTTGCCCACAATGTCAGGCTCGGTATTCTTCACTGAACACTACCGTGACGGCATTTTTACCATTTCCTTTGTTGTCTTTGTAATGTGCCCTTTACTTAAATATGCGGTATCTTGGGGATTCGAGCTTCATAACTGTTCTTTTATTGCTACACATTCTGGCTGCTTCCAACTAATTGTACTATACATGATGTATAACATAGCTCAACTAACATCTTCAGGCATGAAGTTTTTGTCTTTCTTTTCATTGCTTCTTTAGGATAAATTCTCCATGGTAGAATTATTGGGCAAGGCAGGACGACCATTTTTAGGGTCCTTAATACATATAAGTTTTAGTCATGGTAGCATCCCCACAAGGGGAGAAGAGTATGGGAGGTGTCTTTCCTTTATCCCTTAAGTCGAGGGAGGAGCTTGGCTTGACTTGCGTCCCAGCCACGAGGAGGGCAGAGTGCAGGGGCGCCCGCCTCCTGCAGGGCACATCCAGCAGGACACAGGGGGGCCAGTGCTCCCCGTACAGGACAAGGGGCACCTTGGACTGCTCCAAATCAGGCGAGAGAGAGTCTCCCTGGAGCAAAATGCCACAAAATCCAGGGCTAGAGGGAAGAAAAGAGCTGGCGGGAAACGCATGCCTGCATCTTGGAAGATGCAATGAGGTGCTTAGGGGAAGAGAAGGGAAGGCTGTCTTGAGAACTCTGAAGTGCCGGAGAGAGCGAGCAGCTTTAAACACTGAAAAGCTCAGCATGTGTAGGTGTTGTAAAATTGAACCTGTCTACATCCTCGAGCAAATGAAAACACTTATCCATGTGAGCACTGTATGTGAATGTCCACAACAGCTACAAAGGACCCCATGTTGTATGAGTTCATTCATGTATCTCCAGAACAGGCAAGTCCAGAGACAGAAAGTAGATCAGTGGCCGCCAGGGTCTGGCAGGTGGGGATGGGGGGTGACTGCTAATGGGTGTGAGGTTTCTTTTTGCGGGTGATAAAAATGTTCTAAAATTAGATTGTGGCGAGAATTACCCAGCTTTGTGAAGATACCAAAAATCAGTGAATTGACAACTTTAAATTGGTAAATTTTATGGTATGGGAATATTGTCTCAAAGTGTTAAAGAAATTGAACCTGTCACATAAGAACACTCCTGCTCTATTTCCCCTCTGTGCCCCTGAAGCTGCTCCTGTCAGGGTCAGAAGCCATGGTCAGAAGCCATGGTTAGCGAGCTGGGGAGAGGGTGGAGGAGAAGGTCCTGCCTGGCCCCCTTCGCCATGGGAGGACGGGGGTGGGGAGAAAATCTGACTTTAAATCAGGTTCACAGCTGTGCTAATTCCTTGGTACTGACACTAAATTAGCGCTTAGAGACTATGTTCATGATTTAAAGTGATGAAATTTTACTTTCTAAGAGTAATCAGAACGATTATGGTGGAGTTGCCTAAATCTGTCTCCAGGAGAGTTGTATACAATTTAAATGGAGAGACAAAAACAAAGTTGCCTTCTGGTCCTATCCAGAAGTCCTGCCTGGTTGAAGACACCAATGACAGAACGAGCCACTCTGAACCGTGTCCTCCTCCAGGCTTTTCACAGCCGGACCTGGAGCACTTCCCGCTTGTTCTAAACAGATGGCCACAGAAATCCCCTCTGCTCATGGCTGTGCTCACGACTCGGTGGGCGTCACTGTGTCCTTGCCACAGGCACACCCACCGCCCTCCTTAGAGGCCTCGCACGTGCAGACCCTGGCTCCGTCACTGCTACCACGGGGGACGGGTCACCTGGCCCCGAGTCGCCATCCCCCGGCCCGTCTGTGCGGCACGTGCCCTGAAGCCAAGGGCTGCCAGCTGGCCGCTCGCCTTCCCTGATGCCCGTGAAAATGACCTTTGCTCCACAGACGCCTGATCCCCAGAGACCCACCCTCCTGACCCCAATATGTGCTCCTAAAGCTCTGGTGGGACAAACCGTCCTGCAGCCCCCACACCGCGATCGTCCATGCGGAGGCTGCCACCCATCCTGCTCTCCTGTCATTTGCCAACTGCCCACCCCCCTGCCATCTGGACCATGAGCACTTGGTGCCTGAGACTGTGTCACAGTCATCTTTGTATCTGGAGCATCTAGGACGGTTTCTGATACCTCCACGTGAGGCAGTGAATGCCCGACACGTGAGCGCAGGACTAGCTGAGAGGCAGTAAAGAAACAGCATTACTCTCACTTCACCAGGACAAAACAAACGACTCATCCCAGGCACTGGATCAGCCAATGAAGGAGCGGGGCAAGGCCCTCCCCACACCACGGTGACTAGGTGACAGCCAGAAACTTACCACAGGCAGAACAGCTATAAGGCCGCTCACCCGTGTGCCGCACTCTATGTTTTACTAACTTCCTTTGCATATTAAAAGACTTTCCACATTCATCACAGGTGAAGACTTTATCAGCCGTGTGTGTCTTTTTGTGCTCCTTCAAATTACTGAAGTTACTAAACCCTAGAGAGACCAGAACAGGTATTAGGCTGAAAGACAGAACATTTTAATCAGAAATCTCCAAGAAAAAAAAGAGGAAAACACTCAGCTGTACCTCGGCCACAGATGTCACACAAGTGTGGTTTTTCTCCTGAGTGAATAATAATGTGACGTTGGACGTCGCCAGAGGCTGCAAACCTGGAATGTAATTTGAAAATTCAATTCAGAACCTTTCTGCATTACTGTGATCTTTATAACTGCAAGTCACTGAGGAGGAGATGATCTGCTCCCAATATGGCTTCAGAATGGAATCAGAAGGGGCCTGATTTCATCTGGAATGTACATTTAAACAACCCTTTCCCTTCTCCTTTTTAAGAAAAGTAAAAGATGATGCAAGTGTCTTGTTTTTAAAACATTTTTTCTACTGGTTTCATTAAACTCTCTTCCTCAGTTTTATACAGCACAAGACCAGACATTATATGGTCTAGCATTACCTTAGGGGCTGTAAGAGGGAAAAAAGTCTGTCTCATTAGCTCAGAGGCCAGTGAGGCCCTTCCACCCTCGCAGTCCTGCCAGCGCACCTGCGGGCCTGGGGGAGACCCCGGCGTGGCGGTGCCAGCCCAAGGAGGACCCCTGGAGAGCCCAGAGTGGCTTCTGCCCTGGTCCTGGCAGGCACAGCCCTCACTCTTTTCACTATAAGGTGAAGTGCAAGTAGCAGCTCAGAGTGCCGAGGGCTGAGATGTGTGGCCATAAAGGTTCTTAGAAAATCCTCACCCTCCCCTGCCCTGAGTATCCCCAGAGAACAGGTTCTTCTCTGGCCTACCTGAGTCAAAACAGAAACTCATGCATGTGAGTCTTACACTGAGAAACCAAGGGACCCAGGTGAAGACAGGGAACTAGCATTCACCGAGCGGCTGCTGTGCGCCAGGTGACAGGACAGGTGCTGAACAGACAGCACCGCTTCACTGCTCCACACCCTCACCCGGCAGGCACTTCCACCCCCATTTTCCAGATGGGAAACCAAGTTTGGAGAGGGTCACTGACTTGACTCAGATAGCATTTCCAACCCAGGCCCTCAGATGGGGAGATCTCTGTTCTTCCCTTTCCACCACACTTGACAGAATAGCACGTTATGTTCTCAGGAACGTGTGGAACACACACCTGACTGTAAATGCATGCCTTATTCTTAAATGGAATTCAGAAGGCTGATTTGAAACACTGTGCAGAACCAGACCTTCAGGGGCCGACAGTGAAGTGACACCCTCTGAGGCAGCAGGAGGTCTATGCTACCAGGCATCTGAAATGAGCAGGTGATACCTGGGCCCTGAACTTGGCTTTCAGTGTTCATGTAGCTACAGCAGAAAGGGAGACACGTTAGGCTCTTTAGCTTTTACTTATTATTTTTTATTTTCTTTTTTTTTTTTTTTTTTTTGAGACAGAGTCTCACTCTGTTGCCCAGGCTAGAGTGAGTGCCGTGGCGTCAGCCTGGCTCACAGCAACCTCAAACTCCTGAGCTCAAGTGATCCTCCTGTCTCAGCCTCCCGAGTAGCTGGGACTACAGGCATGCGCCACCATGCCCGGCTAATTTTTTCTATATATATTTTTAGCTGTCCGTATAATTTCTTTCTGTTTTTAGTAGAGATGGGGTCTCGCTCTTGCTCAGGCTGGTCTCGAACTCCTGAGCTCAAACGATCCGCCCACCTCGGCCTCCCAGAGTGCTAGGATTACAGGCGTGAGCCACCGCGCCCGGCCTATTTTTTATTTTCTATCACCAGCAGAGACAACTGTTTTCCCGAAACTGAATCGAGAGTCGCTTCGTCCTCTACTGTTCTCACAGCAGGTGCTGCAGACTTTAGTAGAGGACGGTGACTTCGAATTGTCCCCATGCCCATCTCCTCCCCCGGGACTCTTCAGTATGAACCTGTCAGAGGCAGAGACTGTACTGTTTATGTTCCCATCACAGCACTTGGCATGCAGCAGGTGTCTAATACATGGTGAATGAATGAATGATTACACGACTGAATATAAACACTGTGTAGCCAGGGCGCACACAGCTTCACGGCTGGTGTAGTCTTGGCTGACGCCTGCTGTTCCAGCACAAGCATCAGACGACAGAGTCATAGATGCCCAGGAGATCAGCCTGGGGGCGGGAAGGAGTGCTGACACGCCGGCCTGTGCCCCGGGACACGCGCCCCTCATCTACAGTACACTGCGGAGAAGGCGCAGACTGCCACATATTCCATTCCATCTCGAGAATCAGCTTCTTATTGCCCAGTCAAAATCCTACCCCCATCAAGGCTTAGCTCCACCCTCCTGCAGCTGAAATCTCACAGCCCATTATGGATCCACGGCTCGTGGCACCTTCTGCCACCTTCTCTCCTGAAGTCTAGTCACTCAGGCTGCAAGTCCCATTTCCCCTATCGGGCAGTCATCTCCTTGGGGGCATTAATTTAGTTTTGGAGACATTTTTGAAATGAATGAAATTTAGAATAAAATAATTTTGTTTCATGTAAAACCTCATTTCCTTCCCAAGACCCCTGTCCTAGATTTTCTTTCTCTTAATTAACTTTTCTTTTTATTATTCTCTCGTGCGTCACATGAAAAGCCAGAGGGTTTGAATTTACCTGTGTTCCGTTGTGGCAGAGTGAGCCCATGTGTGGCTCACACACAAGCCACAGACGCAGAGAACACCGACTGCCACAGACACTCAGCCTACGAGTGGCCCTGACACATGAGAGAACAAGCCCAGCACTCACCTCTTTCCACAGATTTCACAGATGTACGGTTTTTCACCAGAATGCCGACGTAAGTGAGTCTGCAAGTTACCTGCCTGCAAAAAGAGGAAAAGAAAAAACACACCAATAATGAAAGGGTTTTTTTTTAAGTTATCTAAATTCAAAAGGAAAACTGACAAATTTAGCCAGGTTCCAATCCAGCCTCCAAATGAAGGCTAGATACACACAATTGAAAAGCAGCCATGTGCAAGGAGATCAAGTAAAGGCAAATTCTAACTCTGCCCAGCGAGCTGCTGAACAGGGGATGTGTCTTCATCCTGTCCTCCACCTGAGCCCCCGCTGTGTCCTGGCTCAAGTGTGCACTTTGTGTTGCTTCCCTCTTAGATGGGACCCCTCGGAAGCTGCTCTGGTGGTCTCCAGCCTGTATTTTAAACAGACCTTTATGTATTATATTTGGACCGTCTCTATATAACATCATCTGGAAAAAAAAAACAACACTTGTATGTGCTTATTTCAGTATTGTTTCTTTCCAAAAAAACATGCTTTTGTTCATAAAGAAGGGAAGACACTTCCAAAAAGTATTTCCTCTGGCAGTGCAGTTGGTTCTGCCGGACAGGTTTGTCATTTTTACCTCTGTGCAAAAATGCAAACCAGGAGACTCACAGCAGCCATTTGGTTGCAGGGCCTTTGTGTTCCTGGTTCCTGAAAATACCAGGGCTTTGCAAAGAATAACAATGAAACAGAGATCATCAAATAGATTTCCAGGTACTAATCAACAGGCAATCAATACTAAATTAACTAAAGTACAGTGGAATTAAAACTGCAAATGCCTCAGATGTTAAAAAAGCTACTTGCGAATGTTTTAAATTATGATTTGGAAACCAAATCTTCCATTGCTGTAATTTAATAGTCTCAACCTGTCATTTCCCACATTTAATTTTTTATAGTGTTTTGTTGCAAACAAACAAACAAACAAACAAACAAAAAACTCAACATGAATTGAACTAACATACCCAGAGGTAATAACGTGTAGGCATATGCACAAGATAAGCCAAAACCGAGAATGAACACTATTCAACCAACATAACAAATTTGGTTTTTTAAATTTGCAAACTATATTTTAAATAAAATACAAAGATAGTTCATGGTTATAGGTTTGAAGGTGAGTTGGATGTCTACTTGTGAGTGAAAACTCACAAGTATAAAAAATGTTGCCTGTGGATTCTGTAACACTGAAGATTCATCATGTCTATCAGACTCTGGGAAACAGAATTAGATATTACATTTAAGAATATGATAAATATGGCTTAGAAAAACTCGTTTATTTTCAATAATCAAAGAGAAAGAATTTGGCAAAACTGTGGAAAATGTCCAGATTTTAATAGAATGACTATTAACAATAAAACAACAAACTCAACAGTACACATTTGTTGAAATTCCAATTAAGCCTTTACATGCATTATTAAATTACCATTGGGAGTTGGTATTATCTTTTCTTGATGAAAAATTGAGATTCAGATAAATAAAGTAGTTGCCTCAGTTACAATGTTGGGGCAGAAACTAGTATTGGTTTGTGTGGGTTTACTAGTGGGGAAACCTGAGGCTGTGCAACTTTCTATGAACAAACTAGCATGTTTTGGATACTCAGCATGACAGAGGGTCACTTTACCCTGCAGGAAACAGCTCGCTGGAGAGTTAAGATAATGCAGCACTAACTGTTTTAAATCAGTCACTTCCAAATTTCAGAAAGCTGATCAGTCATACAATAATCTGAATAGCACCATCTACTCAACTGTTAAATTAGATCTCTACTGTTTGAAGTTATTTTGTAAACTATTTATTATAACTGAAATGCATTCTGAGTCAATTCTTAGCAATGCTGCATTTTTTGTGATCATGGTATCTTCCCTGCCAGGTAAGTATATGAATGTTGCATTTTTCTTTTAAAAATGGCATAACAATTACTTGTTTTCAAAGCAAATATAATCAAATGGTTTTCCACTTAACATTATAATGAGTGGTAGTAAAAGACTTTAAAAAGTTTCTTTACCTATTTCATACTGGAAATATATAATGAAAATAATCTTTCCCCCAGATAAAGGACTATATACTAGTTTGATAAATAGTATAAAAGTAAATTAAATAAAACTAATGGAATGATTCAGATAAAAATCCAACAGTACATTTATATAATTTACACCAGATTACAGAGCAAACTTGGGCCCAGATTATTAGCGCTTTAGTCAGTGTTTTTATTTTTGGTCAACTTTTGATATACTCTAGTACTAATTATATCCTAAGTGCACAGACCACATCTTAGAAATCATCTAAATATATATATGGTTGCATCCATAAAAACTCTAGCAAGTGGTAATTATGATACGATAGCTACCATTTGTTAAGAGCTTACTATATACATGAAGCTCTTTGCTAAGTGGTTGCAAAGAGTATTTAACTCATCATCACAATGTCTTATGAAACAGTTTTATTCACATTTTACAGAGAAGTCAACAGAGGCTCCGGGACTGGGAGGTAAGTAACTGGCCTCGGGTCATAAAACTGGGATTGAACACACTAATTCAGGTTTGTCTGGCGACTCCAAAGTTTGTATTGTTACACCTGTGCTGAAGATATTAGCAATAAAGAAATTTCTATTCCTTCCAAGTCAACACCATTTTAAATTAAAATGGAGTTATCAGAATTTTTGACAGAAAAACTCTGCTCTAGAGAAGAATTAACATCAGGGTTGAATTATTTTTACAATAAACTCCTTCTGATACGTCCTTGAACATCTGTATTTAAACACGAACAAAATCAGCATCTACCCCTATCATGAGCACTCTTAATGGCAGCTGAGTGTTTATACATAAAACAAGTCAGGGAATCCCAAAACTTCAGAGATAAAAGGGATTTCAGATCTTAAGTCATCTAGCTCAGGAGTGTCAAGACTTTAGAATTTTGCAAAGTAGTAAAATTTAAAACAAAATCTAAGGATTAACATAGAGATATGACCTAACCAATGATCATTATATTGATAAAATGAAATTTAATACCAAAAGTGTGAAAAATATCCCCTCAGAGCTGAAAATTTAATAGGTTAGGGAAAGCTCATTCAAGTGTCCTTATTTTTGCCTTTTCACCACGGATGGGTGACACTGTCACCTCTGCACACCAGCACCCTGGGAACGCCACATTGGTGCTGCTGCCTACGTAAGGCACTGGCACCCCCAGACGTGGGCAGACACCCCGCGAGCCGGCGCTGCAGGGAGAGCACTGCCTCTCACAGCCCATCTCTGTGCCAGCTGCCCAGCGTTTCTGTCTGCCTCCATGAAGAGACAAGACAACTCTGCTCCTCTCCCCAAAGACGGCTAACCATGCCGTGTTTCCTTTCCCCTATTTCTCTGGTGACAGGCACTCCAGACCTGTCACTATCTTGGTTTTTCTGGGGATGCGCTGCAAACAGTCCAAGTCCCATGCCACGCAGGACACACAGCCCTGAGTGCGACTCAGTCACACTCTGCAGTATGGCATGACTCTTACGTGCCAGGTCTGGACACACACAGTGTCCAGAGTTGCATTAACAGATGTAGCTTCTGTTGTCACAGTCTAAGACAATGCTAATGCTGGCTTTCTTATGCTGATGTGCATACTGCTTGCTGACTCATTATGAATGCTGACACTAAATTATCAGTAAGTAGGACGGAAGAGTAATTCTTGCTCGTAAAGGTTTTTACGTGGGAGCATTCCAGGCCATTGTAATTGCAAACATCTATTCCAGTTCATCGCAAGAATGTTTGGCTTACGGTGAAGGTGAAGGACAGGCTAGCAGGCATCATGTACTGAGCACCCTTATGCAAACAATCTGACTGCTCTCTTGCCCTGCAGTACCAGAGACTCCAGGCTTATCCAGTGCCTGCATTCACCTGAGCAATCTCTCAAGCACTTCATGCCCTTACACCGCCCCAAACACACCTTTCAGGTAGAAATGACCACCCTCTCTTCTTTACCCACATTGTTCCCATACATATTGTCACAGCACTTCTGACGTTTTCAATGTACTTTATCATTTACACATTTTTCTTCCCCTAAATAATAAACTCCTCAAGGCCATATTCATTTTTGTCCCCCTTCTCAGCACATGCCAGAGCTCATGGACACTGTAGGCTTGCCATAAACACCTGTTGAAGTTTTTAAAACAGTTCCTTGTTCACCAAAATTTAATAACTTCACTGTGAAAATAAAGCAGCAATATAAACTCTATGGTCATAAAAACCTAACAATAAATCAGATACCAACATAGGAAAAAAAAAAAGATTTCTATAACAAACAAAGCTACCCTTGGAAATCTAGGAGGGTAAGTGCAGGTCAAGGTCCAAAGCAGTGGTTCTCAACCTTGGCCACACAGCAAAATTGCTGTATTTTAAAAAATACCCATACTTGAGCCCCACGGCAGACCACGGAATCAGAATCTCTGTGGTGGGCGGCAGGCATCAGTGCTAGGAGAGGAGGGTGGGGGTAGACTGCAGGATGCTTGAATGTCTGGTTTTACTTTATTTACTTGGTTAGCAATGGAGCGTCCAGAAGGGTTCTGAGCATGAGAATGACAGACCTTAAATTGTTAACATTTAAATGTACACAGGGTTCCTATGTCTATTTTTTCATTTAATCTTCTATGTAATCCCATGAAGCAGTATTATCCCTATTTTAAGAATTAGAAATACGAACCGGCCAGGCACAGGGGCTCCTGCCTGTAATCCTAGCACTTTGGGAGGCTGAGGTGGGAGGATTTCTTGAGGCTAGGAGTTTGAGACCAGCCCGAGCAAGAGAGAGACCAGTATACGCAACAAATAGAAAAATTAGCTCAGCGTGGTGGAGAGTGCCTGTAGTCCCGGCTCCCAGCTACTCCCAGCTACTCAGGAGAGGCTGAGGAAGGGGGGTCACTTAAGCCCAGGAATTAGAGGTTGCAGTGAGCTATGATCGTGTCACTGCACTCCAGTCTGTCTCAAACCAAACAAAAAACCCCCAAAACACCCCCAACAAAACAACAACAACAACAACAAAAAAAAAAGATTGAGAAAAACGAGGCCCGGAGAAGTTGTGATTGCTATCAATGGTCATTAATCCAGGTCTTACGCTTTTCCCACTGTACCAAAGCTGCTAAGATGAAATGGGGGTAAGGCGGTGGGGGAAAGGGAGGTGCCCCAGGAAGACTGACATACAGTCGTGAGGAAGGAGGAGGCGGGAGAAGGGTGATGGCAGCAGGGAATGATGATGTCTCCTGGGTCCTTACTATGTGCCAGGCACTGTTCTAAGTGTTCTCTTATTAACCCACTTATTTCTCACACACTCTACTGGGGTAAGTCATCTTATTTATTCTTGTTTTACAGATAAGGAAACTGAAGGGCCAAGAGCTTAGGCCAAGGTCAGAGCAGTAAGCCCTGACAGGCAGGGTTCAATTCCGGAATGACGGGCTCCAGAGGCCAAGCTCTGGGCCAGGCTGGAAGGAGGAAGCAGGGCCTGCGTGAGAATGCCGGCCGGAGGGCGGGGCAGTGGGCTCAGCTCACCAGCTACTTACTGAGCATTTCCTGGCCGCCAGGCATTCTCCTGCGCAGTTAGTGTGACAAGACCCTGGCCCAGAGAAACTGACTGTCCTTCCGTGACCGATACTGTGAAGACCATGACCGATAATACGAAGGAGGAAAGTCAGGACTTGGTGAATCCTGGCAGGCGGGAGTCGCGGGTGGGAGGGTGCAGAGCGATTAAGATGGCAGCTGTGGGTGTATGGGAAATGGAACTGACACCCTCCACGGATGAAGGGAGACCGGAGAGCTGGCTCTGGGGGAACGCGTGAAAAGCTGGCACTCGCTGCACTTGCTGCTGCCAAGCTCTGCAGGGCCTCCCTCCCAGCTTCTGATGCCACCTTCGCAGCCAGACAGCACTTGCCCACACTGCTACTAAAGGGTCTAACGTGCCACGTGTAAGACGGTTGTGGCCCTGACTTGCTCTGCAGAACTGTGCCCTCACGCCCTGGGAGCTGGGAGCAGCTTCCTTCTTATTTACCTCTGGAAGCCCAGTGCCCTGCACACGGTGACGAACAGTTACCTTCTGTTTCACAGAGGAAAGTAGGTTCCCACAAGCCATGCGACATTTTCTGTAAAATGTTAAGTCTCTAGGTTTCTTTGTGTGTAGCCCCTGGCATGGTGCCGGCCCATGGGAGGCCATGATAAACGTCTGCTGACGAGAGAATTAATACGTGTCCAAAAGATCTTAAGGGAAGTCAGCTAAAAGGTAGCAGTAAAACCAGGGAGTAAAACTTGCTTGGTCTTTTTTCTAACATCTAAAATCTACAGTCTCAACAAGAATAAGGCTACTGGTCTTGCCCCAGCCCAGCATCACCTGCGCCTCCAGGGAAACCACGCCCAGTGTGCTTTACTGTGAACTGCATTCCCAAAAGGGAAGACATAATCTAGGACCGGACCCATCCTTGGTGAGGAAACGAAGAAGGTATTATAAGCATTCGCACACATAAAAAATGCTATTTTTCCCCAATGAACTACAAATTTGTTTTCTGGAAAATGATTTTCTCCAAATTTAGTCTGAAGTCTTCAAGTTACAGATATTATCAGAGGCTTCTCTCACAAGTACAAAAGTATGTCTTATTTGCAATAAAAATAAACACTGGATTTCAGGTTTCCAATTATTAACAATAAATAAGAGTATTCCCACCTGAGAGAAATGTTTCCCACAAATGTTACATTCAAAAGGTTTCTCACCTAAAACAAAACAAAACAACAATTTGAAAAATCATTACCAATATTTGCAAATTTTTTTAAGATGTCTAAATGATCTCCTGTGTCCTACTTTTCATACAGAGCACTACACTCTTTATCCTAGCAGCAGGAAATGAGGAAGCTCTACTTCCTTATAGTGACCCCTCACCCTTAGGTGTTATGCAGAGAAGACAAAAGTGAAATCTTTATTTTCCTCTAAAAAATTAAATTGTTCTCCAAATATAAACCTATGTTAAAATCAAATATATTTATTTGCATCCAAAGCAGACCTAGGTTTTGGATAGTCTTTTCCTTCAGGTGAAAACCGAATGTGAGTTTTCTTGTTGAACAGCGTCAACTTTGTTCTCCTGTTCTTCAGCCTGACTCTCACTGATTTCTAACAGAGAGCAGACCATTCATTCACGCCACACAAGGTGTGAACAAGGGAGAGTGCCACACAGAATGGGACCTCCTGAAACACACGTGACAGGAGGTGACAGGGAAGAGCTCCTCTCTACTGCCGTCCTGTGCGGGTTTAAACAAGCTCCCAGGAGAAAATGAGGCTTCACCCTGGGAGATGTGCGCCTCTGCTGACTTCTCAGCCACCTCTGATTTCAGTAACTGATTGCACTTGGGCATGGAATAGACTGTAGAAAATGGTACCTTACTACAGAGAAACAACCGCTGTTCTAAATGTGGTCTATAGAAGATGATCTGTTTAAAAGTACACTTCAGGTACTACCTTTAACATGGGTTAAACCCCAACAGACTGTGAACACTAAGAACCTTCCATATTCCCCACCAAATCAAATGGTTTCAGTAAGATCCTCTTTAAAAAATGACAATGTTTTCCCTTCCCACGGGGGCTTGCTACCTTGAAGAAACCAGCTTGCCTGCTTTCCAGGCTCTAGGATATTTTTATTTTATCCTGAAAATGTCTAATGGCTTCCTCAACCCTGAATAAGTATAATCATACTACTTCTGTATTCTGGGACTGCATTTATGTCTGAAATTATTGAGATAATAGATAAGGATATGTTAAAACCTCCATAAGAGATATAAGAGTTTGAAAAGAGAGAGAGGTCACCAGCACTAAGATGCATAAGTGACCAAGGTCAATGACCGGAATCCAGTGGGTCTCAGACTTTTTGGTCTCAGGACCCCTTCACACTCTTAAAATTGAGGCTCTGAAGAGCTCTTGTTTATGTGGGCTATATCTACTGATATATGCCATATCAGAAATGAAAAATGATTTTGAAACACATGAATATACTTCACAGGCTACCAGGGTGACATTACACACCATGTACCCTCTGGCAGACTCACTGCACACTGATGAGAGCAGGAAAGGCACGTAGCATCTTATACTATTTTGAAAAGTTTTGGCCTCATAGACCCCTGAAACGCTTTCCCAGACCCCACTTTAAGAATTGCTGCCCTTCTCAGTAGAGTATTATGTCCCAGTAAGCATCTCTGCCACATGACTGTATCTGTCATTCAAAGATGTTCTCTCAGAATAAACAATTTAATTTTGGTTTCCTTTAAACCTAAACAGGTAAGTTTCTCAAATAAAAAATTACAATCTTCATTAGGCTGTAGGAAATTTAGGCAAACAGAATGATCTAAATTAAGTTTTTTACAGGCAAAACTGAATCTGTGATACTGCCTTCATATGGAGTAATTTGAACTACAGTAATAACAGTACCCTATATTCAAATGCACTATAATTTATAAAAGACTTTCACAAATATTAATGAAGTCTCCCGACAATACAGTGAAGTAGTAAACACCTAGGCCAACTGGGAATCTAGAGTAATAGCAGAAGGTCACATCAATAAACACAACTACACAATCACCTTAGGAGCAACTACTGTGGAAGCACCCTGTTGCACATTGCTTCTCGTGCCTGTAATTGTCGTTAATTTGTAACGTGTTATTAAAGACATCACATTTAATTATAGGATGAAAAGTAATATATACATATTTTATAACATAATACGTATGTGTTGTATAATACCTTAAAAAAACTTTTGGGAAAGAGGTGGAGGGATGAGTTAAGATATAATAATAAAACTTTGAAAATTCAATGTTTAAATGAATTTTCATTTGAAATATCAAATGGTTAAAGCTGATTCTTATTCAAAAGTTTACCTCCTGCCTCACAAATCACACTTTTACAAATCCGATATTCATATTACTTCTGAGAGAACTTTTAGGATTATTCAAACTAAATTTAGTCTGAAGTAACCTACATTATGCTTTCAAAAAATAAGCTTAACCTAATTCTAAAAAGACAACTAAATATAGCTTATCTGTTTTAGAATTAATCTGAAATTCTGAGTGCATCAAAATAACTTCTATACCTCCTTAGAGATGGACACTTTACCACACAAAAACATAACTGAAAGAAAAAGTATGCCAACTTTTTAAAGTGGTTCCTTAAAACCATCTGTAGAACTTTAAGTTACATGCATCATCAAAAAGATAAAATAAAGTATCTAACATCCCTTGATTTTTGTTTAAAAATAGCAATGACTCCATCAAACAATAGCAAAACTTCTTACAAAAACAAGAACAGGCAGTGGTGTTTGAACAACTGTATTTCCCTTTTGCCTGCAGGTACTGAATCAGTGTACCTGTATGAGACCGTTTGTGAAGCTCCAAATTGCTTGGGTGTTTAAAGGGCTTCCCACACAATTCACACGCATATTGTCTCTGTGACTGAAGTGTCTGGCACTGGTCTTCCAGTGCTGCAGGGTCCTCAGGTCTCTCCATTTCACTAATGCAATTAAAATTCCCACAGCTTGTGAGTTCTTCGCTTTCCTTTTCGGCAGTATGTTGGCTGCTAGCTTTCTCTGTGGTCTTTTCACCAGCGGATTCCACCCTCTTTGTTAAGCCATCATCCAACTTGGGTTCTGATGTTTGCGCTGCTGATTTCTGTGACTTTAGGAAATTTAGTTTCTTCAGGTGAATGGCCTTTTTGAGCCTCATCTGTTTGGTAGGTTGTGGATACATGTTGTCTGATTCCGGGTCTGGGGCAGAGTCACTCAAAGGCGGGGCCAGGAAGTTGGAAGGCAAGCGCTCCGAAGACTCCAGGATGCACTGGGAACGGCCGGCAGCACACGGCCGGGTTTCTTCTGCACCAAGGTCTGTGGCGGAACTCAAAGTCAAAGGCTGCTCCACAACTCGCTCGTGACTGGGACAAGCAGCGTCCTTATAGTACTGCTTACTGTAAAAGTTTCTGAGTTTGTGATAGTAATTTGGCTGTTTGAAAGGCAGTTCTGCACAGCTGCCATCTAAAGTGTCAGGGGCTTGTTTGGCTATGTCACTTGTGGAATGATGAAGATTAACTAATGGTGGAGCATGAGAATTTGATTCACCTAAAACTTTATTATGCTGGACATCTGCAGAACACTCTTGCAGTAAATGAGAAGGGTAGTTTTCATTCACAACACAAGTAGCATCAGGGGTGACAGTGCTTTGCAGGGAGAATGTACTATTACAAGGCATGCCAGGAGGCTGTTCTACAGTAGCTGATTTTAAAAACGTGTGGCACAGATTCAGGACATTTTGAACTTGCAAACACTGTGCTGTGTCCAGCATTACTTGTATATTGTCCTGGTTGAGATCTAAATGAGAAGTGTACATGAAGTCCAGGATCTGCCCTATGCCGCTGACATTTTTAATATCCAAGTGAAAAACATCATTCTTCTGGCTTGAAGAATTCTGAAAGAGGCTCCTGATAAGAGAAAGGATATCTGTTTACAGTGTTAACAATTCATACATTCTGCTAGCTTTTTCTTACAAATAACACTCATACATTAATATTAAAAAATACTATCCTCCTATGAATGCCAAGACTTTTAACATAAGTATGTTTTAATCCTTTAAAACAGTTTGGTGAGTCATCCATTTAAGCAATTCAGATGAATTAAATCAGTGTGTTGAGTATTCAACCTTCAAAATAGATCTCAAGGTAAATTTTTGAAATATACTCATTAAATTTATAAATTAAAAAATTACATATTGGGGGTGGTAGGGCAAGGGCAATATACATAACCTAAACTTTTGTACCCCCACAATATGCTGAAGTAATAAAAAAAAATTACATATAGTAATGTAGCTGATAAAGCACAAATCAAGAAGATTTGAAGGTAATTCCCAATATGATCTACTTAACATGTGTAAGATTACTTTAAATATTTTTTCAAATTATCCTTATGTATTATATACTAACAGAGTATAGAAACTAAAGGATACACGTTTTTCAGTATTTCATATTTAGTTTGACAAACGATATATTTTGGGCTGTAAGCCATATACACAAGTATTTTCATATCTAATGCCTTAAAAACTTCTAAAAATAATAATAAATCAACCCTTAGTATACTTCCACTTTGTAATCAATGATTTATTTGGCTGTTAGGTTTTTCTACAACCCAATGGTCCATAAACCAACAGTGAGAAAAACCCTAAGAGTTAACAGAGAAAACAAAGCACTATAAAACTCAGGCACTTTATGCTGGGTACAAGGCAAAAATGAATTAGTATGGTATATAAAATAATAAAGTGAGGTAGGCAAGTTGTCTGACAAGCTTGTTGAAGACATTTTGTCAAATACAGTCCTGTTTTCCCCAAACAGCTTTCAGTTCTGTTCTTATTTAAACTCAACAGGCAATGTATCACAATAAGGAAACCTAATTGCACTGGAAGACAGAAGAAACAGGCAGTCCCAACGCCCAGTTTGGGACCATTTTGCACAGGGACAAAGCCTGCTACCGACCACAATGAGCTGACTCATTATGATATGTGATGCACTACATACAATAACTGAGACTTAATTTGATGATTCAGCACTATCAAGGAAAGAGTAAATCATGTTCCATATATTGTTTACTGGAGTGGTAAGATGGTATGCATCTTGGAAACAAAAAGTACTTAAAGAAAAAAAAAAGACTGTGGTACTTAAAGAGCGATAAATCTGTTAACCAGAGAATTAACTTACATAGAATACCTAGCTCTAATAATGTTAAATAAGTTGAAACACAACTGCTTGGTATTATCCAGTATTTATAAATCTTTCATATAAGCCAAAATTGTAAGGTTTTCATAGAATATTCAAATAGAAACAAAAACTAAAACTACTTTAACTAAAAGGAAAAAACAACAACAACAACATATAGAATGCTTTCCTGTATCTGATTTTTTATCACAGAAAAATTCTGGCCAGAAATTTAATCCCTCAAATATTTTACTATAGACATACGCCACAACACTTGGCTAATTTTTTTTTTTTTTTTTTTTTTGTAGAGACAGTGTCTAGCTATGCTGCTCAGGCTAGTCTTGAACTCCTGGCCTTAAACAATCCTCCCACCTCGGCCTCCCAAAGTGCTAAGATTACAGGCATGAGCCACTGCACCCAGCCACAATAATTTTATCTTGAAAGGATGAGAAATATATAGAGAGAAATATACATACACACACATATATATATATATAAGACTGACATTAACTAATTAGAATTATTAAAATGAAAGACAAAGCGCCGAAATACTTTCAATCATCCCAAATTCATTTTAGTTAAGAGCCTCTTTTCCTTTCAGGTTACTCTCAACACAAAAGCAAAAATAAAAATAAAATTTTTAAAAGTCCACAAAACCCAATGTGTTATAAATGATAAAAATAGTGAAGTCCAAGGAAAAAAACAAAATGTGGCCAAAATACTTCCATACCAGATGATCTTTCCCCCCTACAGTTAGAAGAATGAAGTCTAAAATACATACCTAAAATACTGGCTGAACGCCGCCAGAACATTTTTATGTGCTTTGAAGCAGACTCCTTTCACCACCAACATACAGTCACAAAGTAGGCCCTGAATACGCTGCTCGTGCAGTTGCTGGAGGAGATGGCAGCTGTGGGTGGCAACAGGGTCCATGCTAACCCAGTCAAGAGACCTACAGCAAAGAATGCAGATAAAACAGATGTTCTTAATGACATCGAAAACCTACTGACTAATCTGTGCTTCACTGTCGTAATTCTCCATCAGAGTTGGTTTCTCTCACGCACCCACACACAGCCCTCTGTTTCTGAAGCATCTAGACAAGTGCTGTTCACCAGAACTGTCTGCCATGATGGAAATGTTCTTTATCTGCACTGCTCAAAACAACAGGCATTAGCCACAACATGTGGTCACTGAGCACCTGATATGTGGCTGAGGCACTGAAGTTTTAATTTAATTTACATGTAAATAGCCACCATATTTGACAGTGCAAACCTACAATATGACTCATTAGCTACGACTTTGGGCAAATGGCTTCTCTGTGTCCTACTTCTTCCCCCTATGCAAGTGTCCTGTAAATGTTATCTATGAGGATCGCCTGGGGAGCCTGTTAAAAATGCAGATTCCTGGGTACCACCCCAGAGTTCTGTTCTGTCAGTTGAGGGTGGGGCCTGGGTATCTGCATCAAAAGCATCCGGGTGGGGCCGGGCGCGATGGCTCACGCCTGTAATCCTAGCACTCTGGGAGGCTGAGGCGGGTGGATCGCTTGAGGTCAGAGTTTGAGACCAGCCTGAGCAAGAGCGAGACCCCGTCTCTACTAAAAATAGAAAGAAATTATCTGGCCAACTAAAATATATATAGAAAAAATTAGCCGGGCATGGTGGCACATGCCTGTAGTCCCAGCTACTCGGGAGGCTGAGGCAGTAGGCTCGCTTAAGCCCAGGAGTTTGAGGTTGCTGTGAGCTAGGCTGATGCCATGGCACTCACTCTAGCCAGGGCAACAAAGCGACACTCTGTCTCAAAAACAACAACAACAACAACAACAAAAAAGCATCCGGTGATTCTGGAGCAGGTGGACTATGGACCTCCGCCTTGCGCTCTGCCCCAGAAGCCTTTGGTTCTATTAATACTTCCTGTCCTAGGAATACTTTACTCACACTGACCCTCCCACCTTCCAGCTCAAGGCTCAGCTGAGCTGTCACCTACTTTCCTGCCATTCTTAAACACAGTCTCTCCTCCCCACTGCTCCCTCCCAAATCTGACTGGTCGTTCCTGTGATCTCACAGTACCCCAAACATACTTCTTTTTTTTTTTGAGACAGAGTCTCACTCTGTTGCCCGGGCTAGAGTGCTGCGGCGTCAGCCTAGCTCACAGCAACCTCCAACTCCTGGGCTTAAACGATCCTCCTGCCTCAGCCTCCCAAGTAGCTGGGACTACAGGCATGCACCACTATGCCCGGCTAATTTTTTGTATATATATATTTTAGTTGTCCATATAATTTCTTCCTATTTTTAGTAGAGACGGGGGTCTCGCTCTTGCTCAGGCTGGTCTCGAACTCCTGACCTTGAGGGATCCACCCGCCTCAGCCTCCCAGAGTGCTAGGATTACAGGCGTGAGCCACCGCGCCCGGCCCCAAACATACTTCTGTAAGATGACTTATCACAGTGTTCCGTTATTGGTGTCTCCAATTGTGCTGTACTGTATTACTCATCTTTATCTGGCACACAGCAGATACTCAACCATTAAAATTCATGCTGGCTAACCTCTGTGGGCCATTAATCCTGGTTAGTAATATTTTAATTTATGTCTTTTGGCTCCTTCCCTCTCCATTCCCCACAGGGCTACTCTCAATCTTTCCCACTCTCTTCATTCGCACCACATCTGTCTCCCTCACCCATAAAAATGATGGTGACTTTGACTTCACTAAGAAGGTTAGGCCCAAGTACAACTTGCTATATATAACCTGAGTGCCTTTCACCTCTCAGCTCCTCATTCCCTCAGCTTCCCAGGTTGAAAAGGGCCTCCTCCTTTCCATAGCAAACGTCCCTTGCTGCCTCCCCTAGGACCCTGTTGCATCAGTGAAGCTTTCATTGCTTCACTCGGTCCTCTGCTCGCTCACTGGTTCCTACAAACACAATCATCCCATGTTGAAAACAAAGCAAAACAGGATAACAACATACGTTTACTCATCACAGGCCTCTCTTTCACACTTCTCAAAATAGCAATCTACACTCCCCACTTTCTCACGACTCCATTTTCACCCTGCAACCTTGCTGCCATTTTCTACGCTGAAACAGACTTTCCCACAACGCCTTTGCTCAATCTTCAACCATCCTGACTAGCTTTCCTGCAATGCACAGTAGGACAGTCTGCCAACCCCCACCCTGAAATTCCTCCTCCTTCGCAACTCTTCTGGTTCTTACCCTGCATCCCCGACCTGTTCCACCCCTATGCTGTACCTCCTCCCTGTCAGCCCTGCGAACGTCTATGTTCCTTAAGATGCAGCACCTTAGTCCTCTCTTCTGCTTGACATCACTTTTATTCTTGGCTTTTGCCTGTTCTAAATGGACAACTCCTACTATTAATAAATTTGAAGCTTTAGCTTCAGCCACCAGTTCCAAATCTCCACCTCTCTGCTAAACATCTTTAATGGCACGCCCCCCTCAACTTAGAATCTCTGAACTTCATCCCCCATCAACTCACCCCTCATACTTATACCTTGTTCCCCATCTCTATGGAAAGTTTAGTTTCTGATATGTAGAGTCTAGGGTATTGGCATGAATCCTGGTTTGAGATCAGGGTGGGATTCAGAGAATACTGGGACTAGAAGTGATGTCACCTACAAAGAGCAACACCGAAGCACTAGGATGGATAATATTGCCCCCAAAAGGAATATAGAAAGAGAGGCATTATGATAGGTGGTAGGCATTGTTCCCAGTGCTGAATCCTCAAGGCCACTGCACAGCCAAATGAGTAAGTAATCAGTTACCTACCCCTGCCCCACTGGTTGGCTGAAAAGGCTTCTAGGGTTTTTACTATTATCAGCTATCATTTACTGACTATAGATCTGTGCTAAGCATATTATATCCATTAACTCAAACAATTCTACAAGAACCCAATTACCACCATTTACAAGAGAAGAAATTGAGAAATGAGGAGTTTAAGTAATTTGACCAAGACCATAAAACTGGTACATGCCAAAGGCAGGATTTGAATCCTGGTTCCTAAACCCTGGAGTCCACGCTCTTATGCTATGCTATTTCCCAGGGGGAAAGAGTTATCAAAACAAAACACAAAACCCATTTCCAAAGACTTAATGTTAAGATGCAGCAAATATTCTGAATATACATTAGATATTTTCTAGCTCTACAGAAACGATAAAGGAAAAATTCTTTGGAATGACCCCCAGAGTTATGATGATACACAGTTATGAGCTGCTTCACAATTTGCTTTTACGATAAAAATTATACCTATTCCAAATTATTTTGTATAGTTCTCTAAATTAATTCACGATGCCAACCCTGTACCCCCTCCATAAGGTTATAAAAAGTTCTGAGGCCAGGCGCGGTGGCTCACGCCTGTAATCCTAGCACTCTGGGAGGCCGAGGTGGGCGGATCGTTTGAGCTCAGGAGTTCGAGACCAGCCTGAGCAAGAGCGAGACCCCATCTCTACTAAAAATAGAAAGAAATTATATGAACAGCTAAAAATATATATAGAAAAAATTAGCCGGGCATGGTGGTGCATGCCTGTAGTCCCAGCTACTCGGGAGGCTGAGACAGGAGGATCGCTTGAGCTCAGGAGTTTGAAGTTGCTGTGAGCTAGGCTGACGCCACGGCACTCACTCTAGCCTGGGCAACAGAGTGAGACTCTGTCTCAAAAAAAAAAAAAAAAAAAAGTTCTGGAAAAAGAATTTGTATCTTATATTTCTTATGTGTCCTGTAAATAACAACTATAAATAATAATGTATTCTGTACCTAATAATGGTAAGAATGACAAATATTTGTTTCCTATATGCCAGGTATTATTTAATCCCTTCATTTTTATTAACTCATTTAATCCCCATAATAAATGTAAAATAGATAATATTATCATCCACATTTTACAGATGAGAACAACGAGGAACCTGGTGGATTAAAGATGGCCACAAATTCTTTGACATTCCTCCCATGGGGTGGTGGGGTCTAGGTCTCCTCCCCTTGAATCTCAGGCTCTGTCTTAATCAGCAGAACACGGTGAAAGGCAGGCCACAAAGCCATGCTCATTTCTGGGCCCAGGCCTTAGGAGTTGACAGCTTCCACATCCCATCTTTTGGAACACCAGCTCTGGGAGGCTCGAGCCACCCGTAAGATGCCCAGCTGGAGAGTACCCACGGAGAGGCTGAAGGGCACAGATGGGCGCAGTCTTCCAGCCACTCCTTCCCAGGGAAGCCATCCTGAACTCTTCAGGGTGGCCCCTCCTCTAGCTGAATGCCATTGAGTGATCCCAGTTGACACCATGTGGAACCAAAGAATTGCCCAGTTGATACCTACCTGAATTCCTGACCCACAAAATTGTGAGATAAAATAAAATAGTTTTTAAGTCACTAAGTTTGGGGGTAGTTTGTCACATAACAATAGATAACCTGACCATGTACAGAGAGGCTGGTCACCCAGCTGGTAAGTACTATAATAGGTAAGCAATAAGGGGCAGAGTTGGGATTCAAACCCAGGGAATCTGACTCCACAGCCCACACTCACAGCCACTACTCTGAATTATATGCAACAGATCAAAGGCCTCCCTGTGATCTGATTAGTTGCCTTTCCAGTCTGCCTATGCCTGATTGTCCAGGTAACTCCACAGACAGGCACCACAGAACACAGGAAAAAATACCAAGGAAAAGCTTAGACCAGTATGAATGAAGACGTGCTTCTAAAGTGAACAAGAGCCAGGATGGAATTTTAACCTGTAGAGAAGACTCCTTGAGCAAAGAACTTTCTGTTCGGTGAGGGATTCTCCCAACTGGTCAAATAACACTGGATAGAATTTGTGGTACCTTTTTTTTAGTGGGTTCATTAATAGATTACTTCTCCAAGGGTCCACAGTTCATATACCTCAATACCAAGCTTGACTTAAAAGGATCCTACAGAAGCTTTGCCCACCATACTTTTCAAATGGCTTATTCCCAGCCCTTCACCACCAAAGACAAAAGCACTGGTTTCAAGCAAACAAATCTGGAGTCTTGTCTTAGCTTTATACTGACTCTATCATGCTAGGAAGGCCAATTCAGTTAAACAGATATTGTGTGCTCAGTATGTGTAAGATATTGCTGTGAGGATGGAATGCTGATAAAAATGAACAACATTATGTTCCCTGCCCTCCAAAGGCTCTGTGTCTCAGTTTTCTATCATTCACTTAACTTTAATGCCAGGCACTGAGAATACAGTGGTGAACAACTCAGATACCGCCAAACATGCCTTCATGAAGCATCAGTCTAGTGAGAAAAAACAAGTACAGCACTGTACTAGAGTTATTCAATAGAGGAAGTAGAAATTAATTTGGAGAGGAAGTAAGGGGAAAACTTCCTGGAACAAGAGACAACTATGCTGAAACCTGAAGGATAAGTTTGCCAGACACAGAATGAAAAGAGGGCTCACCCTGTTTGAGTTTTCAGGTGGAGCAAATGAAAAAAACCAACCAAACAAAAAAAACAACGTAAGAAGGTATAAACAAGGCTGAGGTACATATACGTACCTTGCACAAACTAAACAGATCACCTTGAGCACCCTGCTTTTAAACCTCTTGACCATTCTGTCACTTCTCTTGGAAAATATTTCCCTCCTTGTCCAGTCTAGTGAATTCCTTCTGAATTGTATTATAGACTGAATTGTATGTATTCCCCCAGTACCTCAGATTGTGACTGTATTTAGAAATCAGGCCTTTAAGAGGTAGTTCAAATGAGGCCATTAGGGTGGGCCCCAATCCAATCTGACTGATAAGGAAATTTGGAAACAAAGAAAGACACCGGAGATGGGAGAGCACAGGTGAAAGACCATGGGAGGACGCACATAGAAGGTGGCCGGTGGCCATCTGCAAGCCAAGCAGAGGCCTCAGAAGGAACCAAACCCGAGGACACCCTGATCTCAGATTTCTAACCTCCAGAACTGTGAGAAAATAGATTTCTGTTGTTTCAGTCACCCTGTATTTTGCTATGGCAGCCCTAGCAAAATGATACACCTTCTACTTCAGACCCAACCATGCTCACTTCCAGGGTGAAACCTTCCTTATCACCCACATACCCCCATCCTAGGGTTAATGTACTCACAGCACGGTCTATACCCCACTCCACTTTCGTGCACTCATTTAGGCAACAAGCACTTAGTGCCAACCACTGTATGCCAGACCCTGTCTTGACGGCTGAGAACAGCTAACGTTTACTGAGCACTTTACCTGCACCAACTCATGAAATCCTACAAAGTCCCGGCGAAGTAGGTCCTGCTATTATACCCGTTTTACAGGTGCGGGGCTAAGGCCCAGAGAGATCATACCGTAACGAGACCTAACTAGGCTATGTGCTCTGTAGTCTTAAGCACTACTCTCAACTACTGTGTGATAGAGGGAAACAGGAACTAGGAGATGGGCAGCCCAGGGCGGAAGAGGAGCAGGTGGGCTTCCCGCGGGCAAAGCCTGGAGATGAGAGGAGGCCAAGCGAGGACGCGGGTGGGTTTTCCAGGCCGAGGGAGCTGCACGGGGCAGAAGGCCCAGTTCCCAGGCCCAGGACCTGTCCTTTTGTGTCTCACTCAGCGTCCCCGCCGCTGTCGGACGCACAGGAGATGCTCGCTGACTCGCACAGGGGCCGCCAGCTTTCCGTTTACCTTCCCGAGCCCCTTCAAGATGCGCAGGTGGCGGGGGTCCACGCCCCGCCGGGCCACCCTCGGGCACCCAGCTTCCTCTCCGGGGCGCTCCCACCCGCGAGGGCCCCGCACACCCTCGCGAGGCCCTCCTTCCGGCCCGCCAGCCACTTTACCCTCGGAGGCCGCTCTCCGCTCCACCGCCTTCTCTTCCCCTGTAGCCGGTGGCCTCAGAGCCGCACGCCGGGCTCCGCCGGCAGCGGAACCATCCGACAACGCCCCCTCGGCTTGTTGGGACCGCCCCCGGCTTCCGGTGGCGTCACTTCCGCTTGGGAGGTGTGGCCGTGGCACGCAGGCGCGCTGGGCGGTTCGGAAGTGAATTCTGTGCCGCGAAGCTCGGAAGTAGGTGGAGGCAACGCTGGGCGGGCGGCGGCGGCGGCTCCACGTGCTCCCCGCAGGCCGGTTGAAACCGTTGGCGGGCGCTGGCTGAGAGGTGAGGAGCGGTGGCCCAGAAGTCCGACCCTAGGAGGCTGGAGCTCAGAGAGTGAGGAGGGAGGGACGGAGGGGCTGGTGCCTGGTTTCCTCCGTTAGACCCTCTGGCTTACGCAGAGGGAGGAGGAAAGCCATTCCGATCCTGTCCGTGCTTTGGGCAGTGGCAGGACTCCTGGACGTAGGGTGACCATTTCGTCCTTGTTTTAAAATGAAAACCCCGCGTCCCAGGACCCCCTCTCGGGGCTGGCCAAACCAGGACGGTTGGTCGCCGCCGGACTGGCCTTTCAGGCGTGCAGCATGATGGGGACGGGGCTCTTCTCGGAGTCTTGGGGCGCTCGGTCCCTAAGGAGGAGGCCTTAGGGCGTAATGGTGGAGAGCACGGACATAGGACCAGAATATAACTGCGTATGAATCTGGCTTGCCACTAACTGGATGTGTGACCTCGTGCAAGTTATTTAACCTCTTTGTGCCTCAGTTTCCTCATCTGTCAAAAGGGAATAATGTAGAACCTAACTCCGAGGACTGATGAGGATTGCATGAGTAGATACGTGTTAACCACCCTTGAGAGGGCTTGGTACATAGTAGGTGCTCAATAAATGTCAGTATTTTCTGCAGCACCTTTCTCTGAGGAGAGAGGGAGGGGAGTGAGATAGGATGTGTGAGTATTTGCAAGCCTGACTTTCCTGCAGAGAGGGTCCCCTTGGGACTTGTTCGCACTTTGCTCCAGGCTCCCAGTGTCTAGTATAGTTCCTGATGCATGGTAGTTATTCCAGTGAAGAGTTGCTGTTTAAAACAAGGCCCGTGATGTAGTGGGTGGGGTGGGGGAGACTGGAACTGAGAGACGAGAGAAGTGGATTAACTTCTCTAAACCTCAGTTTGTTCATCTCTTCAGTGGAGTTAGGTACACCTACTTCCTAGGACTTTTGCATGGACCAAGGGGGAGAGGTCCTCTGTGTGAATGCACATTGTAACCCTTGTCACCCCTACGTTCAATAAAATAAATAATACAAGAATATAGAGAGAAGAAGATAAAAACAACAGAAAAACTACAGATTCCAATCCCAGAACCAAACCTAAGGGTATGTTATCAGGGAACAGGGTGGTAGTCACTGGTGGGGTGAGGAGCCAGAGGAGGCTACAGTGAATGTATTAGGTTGGTGCAAAAGTAATTGTGGTTTTGACTGTGAATTTTAAATCATTATAACTAGGCTCAAACACATCTTTGTTTATCAAAATAGTAACCATTACAATCAAAACATTTGTGCCAATGAGAAATAAGTTTGTTTATTCCTGTAGCGAAAAAATGTGTGCTTTGGGATTCCATGAACTCTTGGAAAGCATTTTCTGCATCCTGCTGGTTGTGGAAGCGTTTTCCCTGCAAAAAGTTGTCGGGATGCTTGAAGACGTGGTAGTCGGATGGCGAGAGGTCAGGTGATGAATATGGCGGATGAGGCAAAACTTCTAGCCCAATTCGTTCAACTTTTGAAGCATTGATTGTGCGACCTGCAGATGGGCGTTGTCGTGGAGAAGAATTGGGCCCTTTCTGGTGACCAGTGTTGGCTGCCTGTGTTGCAGTTTCCGGTGCATCTCATCATCGATTTGCTGAGCAGACTTCCAGGTGTAATGGTTTCTCCGGGATTCAGAAAGCCGTAGTGGATCAGAACGGCAGCAGACCAGCAAACAGTGACCATGACCTTTTTGTGCTGCAAGCTTGGTTTTGGGAAGTGCTTTGGAGCTTCTTGGTCCAGCCACTGAGCTGGCCGTCACCGGTTGTGGTATAAAATCCACTTTTCATCGCATGTCACAATTCGATCGAGAAACAGTTTGTTGTAGTTGCGTACAATAAGGGAAGATGACACTTCAAAATGGTGACTTTTTTGATTTTTGATCAGCTCATGAGGCACCCACTTATTGAGCTTTTTCACCTTTCCAATTTGCTTTAAATGCCAAATGACCATAGAATGGTTGACGTTGAGTTCTTCGGCAACTTCTTGTGTAGTTGTAAGAGGATCAGCTTCCATGATTGCTCTCAATTGGTCGTTGTCAACTTCCGATGGCCGACCACTGCATTCGTCATCTTCAAGCCTCTTATCTCCTTTGCAAAACTTCTTGCACCACCACTGCGCTGTACGTTCATTAGCAGTTCCTGGGCCAAATGCATTGTGGATGTTGCGAGTTGTCTCTACTGCTTTACGACCCATTTTGAACTGGAAAAAGAAAATCACTCAAATTTGCTTTTTTTCTAACATGATTTTCATAGTGTAAAATAAATGTAAAATAGATTGCAGGTGATAAATAGCAAAAAAACCTGAGCATTAAAATGATGTATAACGTAATCATATTTATTTCTTTATTTATTGTTCAGGATTTTTTTTATTTCAGCATATTACGGGAGTACAAATGTTTAGTTTATATATATATTGCCTTTGCCCCACCTGAATCAGAGCTTCAAGCGTGTCCATCCCCCAGATGGTGTGCTGTGCATATATTTGGTGTAAATATATGCATCCTCTCCCCCCTCCCACCTGCCCAACACTCGATGAATGTTACTACCATTTGTGCACATAAGTGTTGATCAGTTAATACCAATTTGATGGTCAGTACGTATGGTACTTGTTTTTCCATTCTTGTGAGACTTCACTTACTAGAATAGGCTCCAGCTCTATCCAGGATAATATAAGAGATGCTAAATCACCATTTTTGGTGGCTGAGTAGAATTCTATGGTATACATATACCACATTTTATTAATCTGCTCATGTATTGATGGGCATTTGGGTTGTTTCCACATCTTTGCAATTGTGAATTGTACTGCTATAAACATTCTAGTGCAGATGTCTTTTTTATGGAATGTCTTCTTTTCCTTTGGGTAGATGCCCAGTAATGGGATTGCTGGATCAAATGGTAGTTATGCTTGTAGTTCTCTGAGGTATCTCCGTATTACTTTCCACAGAGGTTATACTAGTTTGCAGTCCCACCAGCAGTATATGAGTGTTCCTATCTCTCCCCATCCATGCCAACATTTATTGTTTTGGGACTTTTTGATAAAAGCCATTCTCACTGGGGTTAAGTGATATCTCATTGTGGTTTTGATTTGCATTTCCCTGATGATTAGAGATGTTGAGCATTTTTTCATATGTTTGTTGGCCATTAGTCTGTCTTCTTCTGAAAAGTTTCTGTTCATGTCCTTTGCCCACTTTTTAATGGGGTTGTTTGGTTTTTTTCCTGCTAATTTTTCTGAGTTCTGTATAGAATCTAGTTATCAGCTCTTTCTCAGATGTGTAGCATGCGAATATTTTCTCCCATTTTGTAGGTTGTCTGTTCTCATGATAGTTTCCTTGGCTGTGCAGAAGCTTTTTAATTTGATCAGGTCCCATTTATTTATTTTTGTTGTTGCTGTGATTGCCTTTGGAGTCTTCTTAAATTCTTCCCATAAGCCAATGTCTGTAAGAGTTTTTCCAGTATTTTCTTCTAGAATTCTTATAGTTTCATGCCTTAGGTTTAAGTCTGTTATCCACCATGAGTTGATTTTTGTGAGAGGTACAGATGGCTGTTTCAGTCTTCTACATGTGGCTATCCAATTTTCCCAGCACCATTTATTGAATAAGGATTCTTTTCTCCAGTGTGTGTTTTTGCATAGACGGGGCTTACCTGAAAATGATAAAAGCCATATGTGAGAAACCCACACTTAACATCATACTGAATGGGGAAAAATTGAAAGCATTCCAGCTTAGAACTGAAACCAGACAAGGTTGCTCTTTACCACCACTTCTCTTCAACACAGTGCTGGAAGGCCTAGCATTGATTTTGTAACCTAGTCTCAGGTTACAAAATCAATGTACACAAATCAGTAGCATTCCTATATGGAAACAGCAGTCAAACTGAGAACCAAATCAAAGACTCAGTACCCTTCACAATAGCAATGAAGAAAATAAGACACCTAGGAATATATTTAACTAAGGAGGTGAAAGACCTCTACAGGTAGAACTATGAAACACTGAGGAAGGAAATAGCAGAGGAGGTAAACAGATGGAAAACCATACCATGCTGATGTGTCAGCGGAATCAATATTGTTAAAATGTCTATACTACCCAAAGTGATCTACAGATTCAATGCAATCCCCATTAAAATGCCAACATCATTTTTTGCAGATGTAGAAAAAATAATTCTATGCTTTCTATGGAACCAGAGAAGACTCTGTATAGCAAAAGCAATCTTAAGCAAAAAGAACAAATTGAGAGGCATCAGTTTACCAGACTTCAAGCTATACTACAAGACTATAGTAACTAAACCAGCATGGTACTGGCACAAGAACAGAGACATAGACCAATGGAACAGAACTGAGAACCCAGATATAAAACCATCCTCATATAGCCATCTAATCTTTGACAAAGCAGACAAAAACATACACTGGGGAAAAGAATCCTTATTCAATAAATGGTACTGGGAAATGATGCTGGGAAAATTGGATAGCCACATGTAGAAGACTGAAACAGGATCCGCACCTCTCACAAAAATCAACTCACAGTGGTTAACAGACTTAAACCTAAGGCATGAAACTATAAGAACTCTAGAAGAAAGAAAATGTTGGAAAAACTCTTACAGACATTGGCCTATGCAAAGAATTTATGAAGAAGACCTCAAAGACAATCACAGCACCAACAAAAATAAATAAATGGGACCTGATCAAATTCAAAAGCTGCATAGTCAAGGAAACTATCAACGAGAGCAAACAGATAACCTACAGAATGGGAGAAAATATTCGCATCCTACACATCCGGTAAAGGGCTCATAACCACATTTATTTAAGAATGTATTTCGATATCAAACGGCAAATTTCAAAAATGCTAAAAGTGCAATTGCTTTTGCACTAACCTAATATGAAGGTAGATGTGTGGATTAAGGACCATATTTAAAGGAGCATGAGTTTGGAAGGGGACTGGGTATAGCATTGTTGTGCAAATTAATAGCTCACTGGGAAACCTTTCTACTGTTGGGAAAGGATGAAGCTTTCACATCTTGGTATCTTATTTAACTTTTCACACAGTGCTTTGAGATAGATATTAGACCCATTTTATAGATAAACAGATGCTGGGAAGTTAAGGTGCCTTGAGGTCATTTAGTTTTTAATGATTTTTTGTGGCATTAGCAGATGCAGGCTCCAGCTCAGGTCCTCTACCCCTGAGTCCAGGCCCAGTCCAACAAAACCTGGCGACCGTCTTGTTAAGGGAAGACTAAGGTGTCTGGCCCCTTACTGCCTGACCACTGGTTGCTGCCCAGCACCTGACAGCCTCTCCTGTGACATGGGTGGTCTCCTTGCCCAGTATGGGGTGGCCTTAGAATTAAGACTTAGGATTCTATGGAAGGTCATCTGTTAGAGCCTTTACTTTTTTTTCTCTTTGGATGAGGATCTCAAGGTCCCAGATGCCAAATAATGGCCAGGCAAGTGGCAAGGACACTGCAGTTCAAGATGGAGGCAGGGCAGGACTTGGGCTTGTCATCTGGCCTTTCAGGCCACCTCTGCCACTTCCTGTGACTTCAGGAAGATATCTTAACCTCTTGAGCCTCGGTTTTCTCCTGCAGACAGTGGTGGCATGGTCATGGCTGTTCTGGAGGTGTTAGTTGCAGTTGTGATCATACATGTGGAATGGCTTTTAGAGAGCCAGTGGTCATGGGTTCTTTCGTTGAGGCCCTTGTTGTCTTTTTCTTGGGTATGACATGTGCTGAGAGCTCAGTAAATTGACCATACAGATAGAGGAATAGATAGCCAGGAGCACACACGGAGGACCTGGTCTGCCGTGAGTGAGAGCACCCAGGTGTATCTGGGTAGCATAGTACCTGACACACACTTAGGATTCAGTAAATGTCTGCTGAAATGAGTTAAAGTGACTCACCTGGGGTGAGAACTGGAGCATGCTCTCACCAGTCCAGGAACACTGCTTTCCACTTGCCTTCTCTTTTAATACGCCCACACATCTAGAAGGAAAAGTGGGTAGAATCTCTGTGGCTGTATTGGGACCTGCTTTGGGCAGTGAGGGAAGGAAAAGAGGACTGTTATTTAGGTCCAGCCCTATAAAAAAAAAATGCTGTCTTTTTACACTTAGGGCTAAAAATTGGAAATCTGTCACTTCTGAACCTGGTGGATAGGGTATCCTCAAAGTCTTAATGTAGTTTTAAGCTTTCGTAACTTCAGAAGCATAAAGGTTGCAAATTTACGGAAAACATCATTTGAAGTTTAATTATTTACATTTCTTCCACGTTTATCTAGTCTTGTGGAATTTGAATAATATGGTTTTGCTTTTTTGTTTTAGGCAATGTTTGCTATCTTCAGTTAGAGGGCCTGAATTTCCACAGGATGTCTTTTTGTAAGTTTGTAGCATTTACACTTATGAAATTATTAAGCCTACTCTAAGACTTGGGACACCCTGTCTGCTGTGCAGTTAAGCTGGTTTTGAAGGTCTTGATGGTTTTGAGCTTTTCTTTGCAACTTAAATGGAAGGTATTTTCCCAGGGGACTGGGTTGGGTGTGAGGCATAATCAAGGTGACTCTTGGGCAGGTGCTGGGGTGTCCTGGGCTCTAAATAAGGGAGAGGTAAGCTTCTTACAGATTTTATCTCATTAGACAAGCAGGTGGACATGCTGTTGTGATTTCATGTCAAATGGAAAATTCTGGAGGAAGGCAGGAAGAGACTGAGCTCTGACTTCCTGTGCAATCCACACATTCTGCCTTGAAAAATAAAGACCAAATGAAAATGGTTAGAAATATTTTTCAGAGGGACATGTGACCAAATTCCAATCCTCTCCTGAACTGATGATTAATTAGACTATGACTAATCTCCAGAGGGGTAGCATGTTTGGGACAGATATTCAGAGCATCTTTTTGTCGACATCACTGGCTGCTTTCAGTCCATGTATTTTTTAAGTCCTCACCTTCCACAACAAGCTGTCCAGTGGGGAGTCTCCCCATTGGATCACAGGGCTTGCTAAAACCTTTCTCCCCTCTTCCGTCAAGAAACAGAATAGTCCTCAGCAACAAAGGTTGGAAAGCTCTGAGCCATATCTGCATCTCAGGAGGTGTTTTTCATTGTTGTATCTCATCATGAAAGTACTTTAAAGTCTTTTCAACAGATAATTTGGCTTATCGAAGCTGCTTCTACCTTGTACATACAATGGCAGTCCATTTCTTGGTGACTAATTAATGATTTACTCTTGTACTTGCAGGGAAGTACACCTCCAGACTACTTGATAATGTGATACTGGCTCTTGTTCCAACCTTTGTTCTCCCGTATGAGGCAGAATGGCTGCTCCTCTTGCCTGACATATACTGAACATCCATCTGCTTCATGCAGACTGGTGAACTTTGAGGGAGCTGGGTCATGGGAGACTGTATCACACATCATTACAATAATCAGATGAGATGACAGTTTGCAGCGCATCCCAGGGTAGTCATCTTTGCTTTCCTGAGGATTCAATGCTAGGCTGTAGCTGACCACATGCCTTCCCTTACCAGCTTACCCTGATGGTAAGTTAGTACCATCAGGAGGGCACCTGGGATCCGGGGCCAGGGGCCCGAAGTTTATACATAGCATAGAAAGTGAACTGGTGTCTGACAGCCTTCCACAGGACAAGAGGCCTCCACAAGAGACCGGCTGGGCCTTTTTAAACCCTGGAGTTACAGCCAGGACGTACATGTCCATTCAAGGCTGCATGGACACGAACAGCTCTGGTCCTTGCTTAGGTGTGACCTCACCAGCAGTGATCTGGAGCATGTTGGTGGAGGAGAGGTGGTGATCTCATGCATGAGAATTCTCTATGAACCAAGGGTAGATGATGTGTGCCAAAAGATTCTTCAGTGAAGTCTTGGGTAAACAGCTCTCTGTTTTTGCTGTGAAACTTATTTATGATGTAAAACAACAGTGCTCTTTTAGAATCTAGTGATTAAAAAATTATATAAGCATGGAAAGTTACGACTTCTTTAACACTTTTAGATGAATTTGTGTTGTGTTGAGCACAATGGTAGTATTTTCATGAGATTTTTAAATGGTGGTTTTGTGTATGTGCAGACACACTTCACGTTGGGGCAGAGCCAGGGATACCTGGGTTTGTGAAATCCTCCCGTAATTCAGCACCCAGCAGTTGGGACACCTCGATGTGGTTCCATTTCTCTAATTGATCTGACAAGAAACCACATAAAGGAGATCCCTGTCCAGTAAGGCTGAGGGGCATATCCTCATATTCAACACCTGTGGATATGTAGTAATGTCGGTATGTTTTTAGTGCTTACAGAAATTGTGTCTATAGAATTGCCTCTTCTCCACTTTCTCAATTTCCCTCAATTTTCCTCTGGCTATATTCTTATTAGATTTGGGGACCTGGAATAGTTTGAGTATAATCTAAATTGCAATGCCTTCTAAATGCTTCATTTTATATATTTATATATGTATGTATATAGAGAGAGCTTAAAGTTATTAGGGGAAGTAAAATGTGTCACTTAATGGCCCCAAAGCTCTTCATCTTCCAATCTACCAGATTTAAATCCTGGTTCTGTTACTTGGGCAAGTTACTTAATGTTCTGTGCCTCAATTACCTCCTGTAAATTTTGAACAGTAGCGATTTTTCTTTCCTAGGGCTATGATGTGGATTAGATAAGTTAATACAGGTAAAGCTCTGAGGATAGTACCTAGCATATGGTAAGCATGCATTCCCCAAGTGTTAGCTGTTGTTATTGTTAATGATAATTATATGGGTGGTAGTTATGTAGATTGCTAATCAACTTTGATTCTGTTATTTTCATGTGAAATTATGGTTGAAAAGTTAGCTATATGAATCATTTATTGGCAAAGTTTCAGTATACAATGATAATTTTTTTTTTTATAGAGAAGACTTAAAACCTATCTTGGATAGAGACTATTTAACCATTTAGCTGAAAATGGTATTTTTTACATGCAATGCATGTGGTGAATCAGTGAAGAAAATACAAGTGGAAAAGCACGTGTCTGTTTGCAGAAACTGTGAATGCCTTTCTTGCATTGACTGCGGTAGAGATTTCTGGTAAGCTCCATGTAATTCATATAGATCCATAATAAAAGTCCAGATCAGTTTTGGAAGCCCTGGCCCCATAAAACTTGGAAAAATGAGGCAAATTTGAAGAAAGAAATTAAGAAAATGAACTTGTAGAGTCCATTGATTAAAATAGGTATGATTCTTTGAAAAGTACCTTAAAGAAAGACTTGCTTTTTAAGGAAGTTTTTGCCAGGCATGGTAGGTCATGCCTGTATTCTCAGCACTTTGAGAGGGCAAGGCAGGAGGATTGCTGGAGGCCAGGAGTTTGGGACCAGCCTGGGCAACATAGTGAGACCTTGTGTCTACACAAAATGCAAAAATTTAGCCAGGCACAGTGACGTGCACCTGTAGTCCCAGCTACTCGGGAGGCTGAAGCAGGAGGATTGCTTGAACCCAGGCGTCTGAGGTGGCAGTGAGCTATGATGACGACACGGCACTCCAGCCTGGGTGACAGAGTGAGATCCTGTCTGGAAAAGAAAAGAAGTTTTCAAGAGAAGGAGGAATTATGGTGATGAGAGGGTTTGATCAGTCAGTGGCACTGGTTGCTGTGTTCTTGCCACTGTTATCAGGCCCAGGGAAGGAGCCACATGGAGAGAGGCTCCAGGGGCTTTGGGGTTGGTTGTATTAGACCAGGGTATCATGTGCCCATCACACTGAAGAGATGGACTCAGAAACCAGAACATAGATTTATGGATTCACAGGGGAAGATGACTGGTAGCAGAGGAGACCAGGTCCTCCCTGGAAAATGGGAGGTGCTGGCGGAAGTGATGTTCCTCCTGGCCCCACACGTGTGTCGGGAGGCACTTGCACAGGGGAGGCCTCTGTGCAGGTGGATGATGAGTGGGGAGGCGAGGGGCGGAGCCCGATGTGCTCAGACACTGCTTCTCGAGGTGGGTCATTTGCAGAGGGCTCCCCTCTTCAGTTTGGGTTGATTCCCCTTTAGCTTCAGGGGGTTCAGGTGAAAAGCTGGCTTATGGCTGCATTTGTCCCAGTGTCCTCTGTGGTATTTAGATGGTATTTGCTTATAGTCCATTGTAATTCATTCTAGAGCAATGATTTTTTGGGGCGAAACTGCTAAACTCTGTTCAGACCCAATCTTTTTTCTTTTTTTTTTTTTTTTTTCTTTTGAGACAGAGTCTCGCTTTGTTGCCCTGGCTAGAGTGAGTGCCGTGGCGTCAGCCTAGCTCACAGCAACCTCAAACTCCTGGGCTCAAACGATCCTCCTGCCTCAGCCTCCCGAATAGCTGGGACTACAGGCATGGGCCACCATGCCCGGCTAATTTTTTTTCTATATATTTTTTTAGTTGTCCAGCTAACTTTCTTTCTATTTTTAGTAGAGACAGGGTCTCTCTCTTGCTCAGGCTGCTCTCAAACTCCTGAGCTCAAACGATCCACCCGCCTCGGCCTCCCAGAGTGCTAGGATTACAGGCGTGAGCCACTGCGCCCGACCAAGACCCAATCTTAAGAGGAAGCTTGATATATAAAATAGGTAAAAATTGGGTGGTTTTAATTAGGGGACTTGTCTCCGATCTTGTCCCCAACATTTCCCTGAGGAACCCTACAGAGCTTTAAAAAGATCACTTAAGAGAGAATCGAGTTTTCTTTTTTTGTAGGACTCTGAGACTCAGAACTTTCAGTGACCTGATACTGCCATTTTATACCACCTTATAATTTATAACAACAACTGATATTTTTGAGACAGAGTCTCACTCTGTCACCTGGGCTAGAGTGCAGTGGCATCATAGCTCACTGTAACCTCAAACTCCTAGGCTCAAGCAAGCCTCTTGCCCCAGCCTCCTGATTAGCTGGGACTACAGGTGATGCCTGGTTAATTTTTTCTGTTTTTAGTAGAGATGGGGTCTCACTCTTGCTCAGGCTGGTCTGGAACTCCTGGTCTCAAGCATTCCTCCTGCCTTGGCCTCCCAAAGTGCAAGGATTATAGGTGTGAGCCACTGTGCCCAGCCTAGAACTGATTATTGATGGCCTACTATATTTCCAGGAACTCAGATTTTTGTAATTTAAGATAAAACTACCCTATTGCAGAGAATTTTATTTTCTTTTTTACTCAGTTTATATATACTTGTGACTAAAAAAAAAGAAATACTGCCTATCTGTTTGGTCTAAGATGTTTGTATATAAAAATGGGTGAAAAATTATAGTGGGTCTTGTATTGAAGAGTTTGGAAGCAGGGAGGTGTGGTTATGACCAGGAGGTCATAAAGACGGCGAGCGAAGTAGGTGGGTGCTTGTGCCATGGACATACTGAAAAAATACAGTGTGGACCACAGGAGGTAGGAGCAGCATGCTGGCACTAGTCAGGGCCTGCAGCCTGGGTGTCAGTCTAATGGTGGAATTTTTGATCACTTTAAAGGGGCGATGACTATAAAAACCATGTGAAATGCATAAGTGAAGATCAGAAGTATGGCGGCAAAGGCTATGAAGGTAAAACCCACAAAGGCGATATTAAACAGCAGGCGTGGATTCAGGTAACGTCTTTCTAATTCATGGAGTAGCTTCATCTGACACCTTCCTCTTTCTTTGGAAGCCCAAGAGACTGAGTAAATGTTATCCCTGCAGACAAGTCCTGGAAACATCATGTCCTAGAATAGACTGAGGTTGAACCAAACCACTTGAATAAGAGTTCTTTATTTTTCTGTTAGTATCATTGCAGTACGTTGTGTCTGCAATCCATGTATTTTGCAGATTTCTTGCAAAAATACTTTAGAATTCTCACTAGGTTTCCCCCAGCTATGAAACTGAGTGGAAGCTTTCTAATCTTTCTGTACGTTTAGTGATAATGCGACTTTTAAAACTCAAACTATGTTAATCTGTCATGTCTGTCAGTCATCAGAATTAGGCAAAATAAAGACACTTTCATTAATATAAAAGTACATGTTTTCACTTTGGTTAAGTAGAAAATTTATTGGCAAAAGCATTGAAATCCCTAATTCACTGAGAAGCGTAACTTGTGAAATGTTACCATGTACAGAATAGATAGCAGCAGGAGGGACTCAGAAAGGAAGGCAGGAGAGTGAAAAGACAGATGTCATATATGTGGAAAAATGTCCATAAAACCACCAATAAAAATAAAGTTATTCCATTTGATGAAAGTTTTCAATGTGAGTTTTCTGATGCTGACTATGTTGAGTAGCGTACTGATTGAGCATACTCCTAGGCAGGCAAGTCTTCTGTTCACGAAGGACTTACAAAGTCTGCCCAGTGCAGATGGAGAAGCTATTGAAACCTTGGCTAAGATGTTTAGGCTGGTGACCATCAGCCACACTTTTGGGCACTCCATCTGTAATCCTTTGAGAACCAGATTACATTCCTAGGCCCTGAGTTTGAGGAACCTGGGTCTATGAGTTCTACCTCTGCTTTCGTCACAGCCGCAGGAAATCCTCTAAAGCAGAAGTCAGCAAACAACGGCCCATGGCCAGAGGCGGCACACTGCCTCTTTATCAGTAAAGTTTTATTGAAACACAGCCACGTCCATTTGTTCATCTGTTGCCTTTGGCTGCTTTAGTGCTATAAGGGTGTCATTGAGTAGTTGTGACAGATACCTGCAAAGCCTAAATATTTATTCTCTGGCCCTTTACAGACAAGGTTTGCTGACCTTTGCTGTAAAACTCTCAGGCATCGTCAGCCCTGCTACTGTGTTACAAATCAAGAACTAACTTGTGGTTCTGCCCCGTCCGCTGGTGGCCGGCGGCTGATTCCTCTGTGCTAAACGGGCTGCTCTGGGACCCTTCTGACTGACGTGCATTTGGGATTTTGTTCTTTCCCTGAAATCCTTAAAACCCACTTTTTAACAAATAGAGTTAAAGAATCTTGTCAGAAGGGATCCCTGTTCTCCAAAAGCTTTTTATTAGTAGGTTGGGTATTTTGAAGTCATTAGTATTATAAAGAGCTCAGAATATTGATCCCCAGAGGGACCCTTTCTCCTTTCACAATAAGACTGGACTGTTTCAGACTTTGTCTCACTTCTTCCTTCTAGCATCTCCCCCACACTTGCAGAAACTTGCTCCCTTAAAAGTTCTGCTGGATTTCACCTGCTGGATTCCTCCCTTGGGGCTGGCTCCTCAAACCTCACCTGTGTCATTTCTGACACTCTGATCCTGCTGCTCTCTTTTTTTTTTTGTTAATTTTTATAGCTTTATCATTTTAATAAAAAATAGGTGTGCATTAATTTTTAAAAAACACTCAAGTAATACAGAAAAAACACAGAGAAGAAAGTAACACACGAGAGCAAAACTAGTCAGCTAGAACAGACCGGTGTGAATGTTAGCCGAGCACCTCAGGTGTCTCCGGGCTTCCAGCCAGACTGTGGATAGCAGATTGGGAAGAACATTTAGCATCTCACACGGGTCGCAGTGTTTTCCTCTAAACCTTGTCGCCAGTGCCCTGTTCTTCCCTGACACTGCTGGCTGCTCCAGCGAGTGCTGGGCCTCATTCTTTCCCTGTTGACGTTTGTCTTGTTTTCTTGGTGTACGTTTTCCTGCCTGGGTGCCTGAAGCCACTTCCTTATCCTTAGTATCCTGCATCGTTTTTTCTGGTCTGTTTATACGTGGATTCCTAACGGCAGGGACATTTTCCTCCATTATGTTTGTTTAGCTCCTAATGTTGGCTCATTGGTGACCTCCTTCCTGTCTACCGATGTCTCCCAACTTTAATAATTCTTTCTTTCCTCTGCCTTCACTGGGATTGCCAGATGCGTTTTCTCTAGGTCTCTAATTAGATTTTCATCTCTGTCCTGTTCTTATTTCAGATTTATTTATTAGATCTTAATGTCATTATCTTATTCTCAGTTTATGCCCTAGTCCCTATAATGCCCACTTTTATCTGATTCTTTTGATCACATTTGGTTTGTTTATATTCTCTTCTTCAGTTTGTTTTTTCTTTTTACTGTGGTTAAAGTATACACAACATAAAATTTACCCTTTTAACCATTTCAAAGCATACAATTAAGTATATTCACATTGTTCTACAGCCACCCCTAGCATCCATTTCCAGAACTTTTCTATCTCTCCAAACTGGAACTCTGTCCCCATTAAATGCTAACTCCCCAATCTCCCTCCCCAGCCCCTAGTAACCGCAGTCTACTTTCTGTCTCTATGAATTTGACTACTCTGGGTATCCCATATAAGTGAAATCATACAGTATTTATCCTTTTGTGGCTAGCTTATTTACCTTAACATAATATCTTTACCATAACAGTATCTTCAAGGCGCATCTGTGTTGTAGCATGTGTCAGAATTGCCTTCCTTTTAAGGCTGAAAAAATAATCCATTGTATAGATAGAATATATTTTGTTTATTTCTCTCTCAATGGACACTTCTTACTCTTGCCTGTTGTGAAAAATGCTGCTGTGAACATGAGTGTACAAATATCTCTTTAAATCCCTGCTTTCAATTCTTTTGGATATATACCCAGCAGTGGAATTGCTGGATCGTATGGTAATTCTATTTTTAATGTTTTGAGGAACCTCTGTACTATTTTCTGTAGCAGCTGCAGCATTCCCACCAGCAATGCACAAGGGTTCCAATGCCTCCACATCCTTGCCAACGCTTGTTATTTTCTAATTTTTTAAGGGTAGCCATCCTAATGGGTGCAAAGTGGTATCTCATTGTGGCTTTTGTTTGCATTTCCCTAATGATTACTGATGTTGAACATCTTTTCATGTATTTATTGGCTATTTGTATATTTTCTTTGAAGAAATATCTATTTAAGTCCTTTGCCCATGTTGTAATCAGCTTGTTTGTTTTTTTGTTGTTGAGTTGTAGGAGTTCTTTATATTTTGAATATTAGCCCTTTATCGTATATGATTTGCAAATATTTTCTCCCATTCTGTGGGTTGCCTTTTCACTGTTGATAGTGTCCTTTTTTTTGTTTCATTTTTGATACAGAGTCTTATCCAGGCTAGGGTGCACTGGCATCATCGTAACCTTGAACTCTTGGGCTCAAGCAATCCTCACCACGCCTCAGCTTCCTGAGTAGCTTGGACTACAGGCATGCGCCACCATGCCTGGCTAATTCTTGTATTTTTTGTAGAGACAGAGTCTCACTATGTTGCTCAGGCTGGTCTTGAATTCCTTCCCTTAAGCAGTCCTCCCATCTTGGCCTCCCAAAGTGCTAGGATTACAGGCATGAGCTGCCATACCTGGCCCTTTGATGCACAAAAGTTTTTTAATTTTGATGTAATCCAGTTCATTTTTTAATTTTATTGCCTGTGCTCTTCATGTCATATCCAAGAAATTATTGCCAAGTCCAACGTCTTGAAGCTTTTCCTCTATACTTTCTTCTAAAGGTTTATAGTTTTGCTCTTAAGTTTAGATCTCTGATCCATTTTGAGTTAGTTTTTATATATGGCATTAGGTAAGGGTCCAAGTTCATTATTTTGCATATGGATATCCAGTTTTGTCAGCACCAGTTGTTGAAAACTGTCCTTTCTCCCATTGAATGGTCATGGCACCGTTGTTGAAAATCATTTGACCGTGTATGTAAGGGTTTCTTTCTGGAGTCTCTGTTCCATTAGTTTGTATGTTTATCTCTATTCCAATACCACACTGTTTTGATTACTGTAGTATTGTAGTAAGCATGAGACTTCCAACTTTATTCTTTTTCAAGATTGTTCTGGCTATTTTGGTGTTCTTTGAGATTCCATGTGAATTTTAGGATTCACATGGAATTCTGTCTCCACTAGAAAGAAGGAGTTGCATGTGGATTTAGTGTCCATGAATACTGGGCATTCTCACCTACCTCAACACTGTAACAGTAAGAGGCTGCCCATGGCCCCCTTATGCCTATCTAGAGGAATAGCTTGTTACTGTGTGTGGGGGGAAAACACACACACACACACACACACATATATAAAATATATGTATATAAACTGGATTTTGATAGGAATTGCATTGAATTGTGCTTTGTGTAGTATTAACATTTTAATGATATTAAGTCTTCCAGTCCATGTACACGGGATGTCTTTTCATTTATTTGTGTCTACTTTCATTTATTTTAGCAATATATTTTGCTTTTCAGTATATAAGTCTCTGCCTCTTTGGTTAGGTTTATTCCTGCCAAATTCCGTTTATTTTGATGATGTTGCAAATGGAATTATTTTCTTAATTTCCTTTTCGGGTTCATTTTAGTGTATGGAAATGCAACTTGATTTTTGAGTGTTGATCTTATATCCTGAAACTTTGCTGAACTAATTTATTAGTTCTAACAGTTTTAGGGTGGAATCTTTAGGGTTTTCTATGCGTAAGACCACATTGGCTGGGCACTATGGCTCATGCCTGTAATCCCAGCACTTTGGGAGGCCAAGGTCGGAGAATCAGTTGAAGCCAGGAGTTCAAGACCAACCTGGGCAACATAGCAAGACCCCTGCCCCCCCCACTTTTTTTTTTTTTTTTTTGAGACAGAATTTCATTCTGTTGCCTGGGCTAGAGTGCTGTGGCATCAGCCTAGTCATAGCAACCTCAAACTCCTGGGCTCAAGCAATCCTCCTACCTTAGCCTCCCGAGTAGCTAGGGTTACAGGCACTTGCTACAACGAACGCCCAGCTAATTTTTTGTTTCTATTTTTAGTTGCCTGGCTAATTTTTTCTGTTTTTAGTAGAGATGGGGTCCCGCTCTTACTCAGGCTGGTCTTGAACTCCTGACCTCAAGCGATCCTCCCACCTCAGACTCCCAGAGTGCTAGGATTACAGGCGTGAGGCATTGCGCCCAGCAGCAAGACCCCTTTTCTACAAAAAATATTTAGAAATTACTGGGGCGTGGTGGATTTGAGTCCCAGCTATTTGGGAGGCTGAGGTGAGAGAATTGCTTGAGCTCAGGAGCTCCAGGCTACAGCGAGCTTTGATCATGCTACTGCCCTCTAGCCTGGGCAACAGAGAGAAACCCTGGCTTTTAAAAATGAAGAAAAGACTACATTGTCTGTGAACAAGGATAATTTTACTTTGTCCTTCCAATTAGGCTATGCCTTTTATTTCTTTCTTGCCTAAATGCGCTGGCTAGAATGCCAGTACTACGTTAAATAGAAGTTAATCTATATATTTTTAAGCATCGCATAAATGCAGAATATAGGTTTAAAATGTGAACCCTTTAGCTACAGCAAGGACTTTTTAGTTTGGCTTTCATGAAATTCATGTGTCAATTGTTTTTGTTTTTATCTTTTTTGTAGAAAATTAATGAATTAATAAAGAGACCGAATGTCAGCCCCAAAGTGAGAGAACTCTTAGAACAAATTGGTGCTTTTGACAATGTTCCCAGGAAAAAGGCAAAATTTCAGGTATGGGTTGGATTCACTTCCCTGTATGGAGGAGCTGTGTGGCCAGTGACTGAGCTTGTGTGTACTCGTCAAAATGGGATAAATTACAGGGGCAGGGAAAAGCCTACCTAATGAGTACATTGGTCACTATTTGGCTGATGGGCACATTTATAGCCCTGACTCAAGCATTACAAAAACTATCCATGTAACAAAAACATTTGTACCCCCTTAATATTTTGAAATAAAACAAATAAAAAAAAAATGGGATAAATGGTTGTTTTTTTTTGTTTTGTTTTTTTTATAGAATTGGATGAAGAACAGTTTAAAAGTTCATAATGAATCCATTCTGGAGCAGGTGTGGAATATCTTTTCTGAAGCTTCCAGTGGTGTAAGTTCTATCTAATTTTAGATTTGCAGTGTGGCGAAAATTCATAGTACTGAAATGGGAATGTCTTATTCTTGGAGGTCGAGACAGCCTTCTTTTTCAGAGAGCCTCTTTGTGCCTCCGTTTATGAGAAGGAATGAACTGAGTGCACAGCGGAGAAGGTTTCCTTATTGTGCAGAGACATATTTAATCCCAATGTTTGGTAATGGTGCCAGCTAACATGTAACGATTTGCTTAGACATCAGGCAGTGGCATGCTTTGGTGAAAACGGGAGCTTTGGATTTCTGACAGCCCTGGTTCGAGTCCCTGCTGTGCTGTTTGCCTCACATTTGATCTTGGGCATGTTATTCACCTTCTGAGCCTCAGTTTCCTTAACTAAAAAAATGTGGATAGTAAATGAATATTACTATACTTACTAAAGGCCACGCACAGTGGCTCACGCCTGTAATCCTAGCACTTTGGGAGGCCAAAGCAGGAGGATCACTTGAGGCCAAGAGTTCAAGACCAGCCTGAGCAACATAGTGAGATTCCATCTCTACAAAAAATAGCCGGGTGTGGTGGTGCAAGGCTGTAGTCCCACATACTCAGGAGACTGAGCCAAGACGATTGCTTGAGCTCAGGAGTTTGAGGTTGTAGTAAGCTATGATGACACCACTGTACTCTAGCCTGGGCGACAGAGGAGACCCTGTCTCAAACAAAAATAAAATTAAAAAAATAAAAACTTACTGAGTGTCTAATCTGTGCCAGTCCCCGAACAAAAAATCTAAAGTATCTCAGGTGGCGATGGTGGTGTTATGAAGAAAAAACAGGGTAAGGACATAGTGATGAGGTGTTCTTAAGATAAGGGGTTAGGGGGCCATGGGCGGCCTCTTAATCTTGTAGTGTTAAGGTAGATGAGGATGCCCCAGTATTCAGTGGGCACTCAGTTCTCATACAACTCCTTCCTTCTGCTGGAGGGAGCATTCCTTTGATTAATTAAATTAGCTGCCTGTTAGTCAATGGTTTGATAGTGAGAGGTCCTAAATGTGGAATATACATGCAGAAAGTCTTAGTTTGATATCATTTAGCCATATTGTTGATTACATTGTTAATTTAAAATTTTTTTCCCCCATTCAGTTGTACTTTGCTTCCATTTGGAGCTTTATCCTATTTGGAGACACATATCAGTAGTTTCAAAAAACAAAGTTCTGACTGGTCTTTTATTCTAGTCAAATTATCAAGGGTTGATTTGCTTTGTGCAGAGAGAATCATTTTGGCAGCAAATTGAGATCAAAATGAAACTTTATCTTGGCAGTATATCATTTGTGTCTTTCAGAATATACAGATTGGGCCTTTGAAACCTTATAACCAACCACTTAATTGGGATTTATGTGGCACCTATTTTTTAAAGGTTATTTATTTTAACTAAGAAACAAAGGTGTGAAATTGCTTAATTCAACTGCAGGGTTTAAAAAAATCATATTTTCCAGTTTCCCTTTTGAAAGAACATATTAAAATATCTTAAACATACTAAAATTAAATGATCAGTCAACAGCCCATGGTAAATTCCTTTGCCTTTGCTCTGTGACCCTCCCGGCATGTCCCTGGTTTTGTCTGCAAAGCGAAAGGTCCTGAGGTTTTCTCTGTCCACACATCAGTGTCTGTCCTGTAACTGCTCACCAGGCTCAGGCTGGGTGCTTTTCTGTCCTTCTCAACCCCATCTCAGCTAGCCTGGTCACTGTGGATCCAGCCATCATTAGGCCAAAGTCCTGCCTGCATGGAGCTATCCTCTAACAGGGGAGACAGGCAGCCACGTATATGTGTCACAGAGTAACATCTGGTCCTGATAAGTGCTGTGAGGAGGCAGAAGGCAGTGGAGAGGCTGAGACTAAGAGAGGAGGCTCTGGCAGGCAAGTCAGTCCAGGTGTCGAGGAGAGCATGGAATGAAGGGGGAAGAAGATGGGGAAGAATATATTGAGCAGCTGCTGGATGGATGAGCATGTGCATCCTCCCTCCCTCCCTCCCTCCCTCCCTCCCCCCTCCCCCCTCCCCCAGCCCCCACCAGTGGCCAAGGAATTGGTTTGGGCATAGAGGCAAAGTGGTAGCTGGAGACTTGGTCTAGATTGGGTAGCAGGGAAGCTAAGGTCTCAGGCATTCAGTGGTCGTAATAATATTTTACTAGAAGATACCAACAGAATTGTAGAGTAGATGTAAAGTTTCTTTGTCCTAGTCTTCCTCCTGAATCTATTTCTGAATTCATCCATGAGCCTTGATGGCTCAGTGTCTCTGAACCACAGCTACTGAGAAAACGTCAACTATTTAGTTCAATATCTGTTTCCTAACGCTGCTCTTCCAACTAGAGATTGAGCATTAAGGTGTGAAGTCTTGGACTCTAGCGAAAGCCCGTCCTCCTTTATTTGGTCCAGTTTTAGGGATAATAGTTCCCCTTTGCTACCTACAGTCTCCCAGAGGAGGAAGACCGTAGGTCGCTTGCCCTCTCCTCTGGCTGGCAGTTAACAGAGCTGGAACTTGCACCCAGGCCTGCAGGTGCGTCAGCCTGCTGGTTTCTGGCACCCGCAGCAGCCCTGGAGCTGCTGCCGCTGGCCTGCTCCCTTCCTCCCAGAGGCAGTGGTGTTCTTGGAGCAGTGCGGGATGTTGCTCCAGGTCATCGCTTGAGGTAAGGTAATGTAGCCAACGGAAAGCTGGTCTTCGTCCAGTGCGTGAAGTTTGGTTCTCTGTGGTTCCTTACTCACAGTCCTTTCCACTATATCCAGGCGTCCCTGGACCATCCCCTGAGGACAACTATCTAATATGAATAATGATGATAATAACAGTTCCTTTGTCTAATATTAATACTTGATAATTCACAAAACTTCGCATGCATTGGGCTGGTTTATTGAGCATCGACCGTGCTGGGCACCTACGTGTCTTCTCCCGTCTTCTCCGTCCATCCTGGTATAGGGAGGTATTGCCACCTCTCATTTCACAGATGAGGAAACAGGTTCAGAGCAGATGAATAACCTGCCCTGGGTCGCCTGACTAATTAACAGAGCTGGAACTTGAACCCAGGTCTGCAGACACGTGAACCCAATGGTTTCTCCATACCTAAGTGCTTTTCTCTTCTTTCATGCAAAAGAGAAGTGAACAGTGAGCCAGAATGAACGGTCTGGCTCAGGTCACATAATTATTCTTCCTTTTCCCCGTGGATTGAAAAATGTCTGTTCAGTGCAGAGGGCTGTGGGCTGGGGGAGTTGTTCCCATTCTGCATATTACTGCTTCAGTTTAGCTGTGGGGGGTGGGGGGCCCACAGTTATAAAATGGTAAGTGATAAAACCATTTTTCTTCAACAGTTTATTTAGTCATTACATGCGATGATGTGAACACCTGTGCTCACACATTTAGAGTGAGTGTTTGTGTGTTTCTTTTGCTTGGTAATAAGGAGCCAGTCAGGAAGGGACAAGAGCCACAGGCGCACAACCAGGTGACAAATCCCTGTGCAGAGACCTCCAGAGCGAATGATGCCAGGGAGGAGCGAGCAGAGGCAAAGAAGAACAGAAGGGAAAGGAAGGAAGAGCGGCAGAAGAATCGGAAAAAAGAAAAGAAAGAACTAAAATTAGAAAACTCAAAGAGTCAGAACCCTAAGAAGCGCAGAAAGGGACAGGAGGCTGACCTTGAGGCTGCTGGGGAGGAGGCCCCCGAGGCCGGTGGCTCTGCAGGGATGGAGAGCAGGAAGAAGAGGCGCAAAGGCCAGCCTGCGGAGGAGCGGCAGTGGGGACACGGAGCCGGGGGGCCGGGGCAGGGCGCCGGCCAGGAAGAGACGGGGAAAAGGAAGCGGAAGCTCTCAGAAGGTAAGCAGCTAGCTTGTGCTCTAGGATTCATTAAAGAATGTTAAAGCTGTGAATTTGGGTTATATGCAACCTGTTAGACTTTGTGTTTGAAGCAGGCATGGGTAAGAGCGTGAGCTTTGGGGTTAGGCCAGCCTGGGCTCAGTCCGGGTGGGTGACCTTGCCCTCAGCCCCCCAGTGCCCCCTCTCCAGCCCAGCGTGACAGGTTGCTCGGAGAGTCAGTAGGGTGAGGTGTGGAGTGTGCCTGGCATGAGTAAGGTCTCATTGGATGGTAGCTGCTAGCATAAATGCAAGATCTTTTACTTTTTAATGTTTCTAAATACTTAGTTGAAACAAATTCTAAGAAGAAAATGATGAAGATCCCAGGACATCCTGAGGGTGGAGAACTGGAAGACCATGTGGCTCCTGCAAAAGGTATCATTTCCATCATTTGAAAAGCAAATGTAGGGTTTTGTAGGTTGGGGCAGGGGCCAAGAGATGCCCCCTTCTGGGGAAGGAGGAGGTGAACTGGGCACTTCCGGCACGGTCTTACCCTCCAGAGGCATGTGTAAGGATGTGAAAGCAAAATCAGTTCTCAAGGATGTGTGGGTCATTCCAATAGGGCTTCTGTCCCTCTGTCTTTAAGGAAAACCGTAAGGCAATCTGGACTAGAAATATATATTGTCTTTGGAATTTAGAAGAAACCCAGTATGGCTTTCTGAGACCCTGCCCCCTTTTCCCCTTCCCAATTCTCTTGTCCCTGCCTCTCATTATTCCCCTAGAAGTACCCTCAAGTCCACCCAGACTGGGCTGTTCGCTTCCCCATCTCTGGGTCTCTTCCTGGTGTCTCCTTGCTTGTGACTCCATGACCACCCGCTCTTCTTCAACCACAGTGTGTGCTTGTCGGAATCCAATCCCTGGCCATCGGGGTTCCTTTTAAATGCTGCTGCTTCCACAAAACTGCTCCCGCCTCCCTGGACCTGAAGCATCCCTCCAACTGGGAGGTGGCAAGTCCTCACCTCTGTCCTCCTGCCTCCCCACCCTGGGGTGCTGCCAGTCCAGAACAGGCCTCAGGACCCAAACGGGGATCACAGCTTCGTCTGCAGAAGTTCTTAACTGTCAGGGCTGGGTTCCATCTCTTAGCTTAAAACCCCCCTCCCAACTGTGTATACAGTAGTCCCCCCACGTGCAGTTTTTAGGACCCTTGGTCCTAAAATACTAAATGGAAAATTCCGGAAGTGAGCTATGCCTGAGTTTTAAATTGCACACCATTCTGAACAGTGTGATGGATGCTCTCGCTGTCCTGCTCTGCTCCTTCGTCATAAGAAGGGTGAGGACAGTGCAGTATCGTATGTGAGAGAGAAAGAGCACATTCAGGTGACTTGCTGCAATAGATTGTTAGAGCCGGTCCAGTTTGTTATTCTCGTTGATCTCCTACTGTGCCTCATTTGTACATTAAGCTTTATCATAGGTGTCCCTGTTGAGTTAAATGTTTTCTTTTGAGATGTTGTAGCTTCATATGCACTTGTAAGAAGTAATGGAGACTTACGTCCCCTCTGGTGTCCAGGTGTCCTTTGCCTCGTTTCCCCCGAGGGGACACTTTGCAGAACTGCAGAGCAAGGCCTTGGCCAGGACGCGTGTTGGCCACACCCACTTCCTCTCACCCCCAGCCCCTCCTTAACCTCTCACTATCTATCACTAACCTGGCCTCCACTTCTGTAATTTCCAGAATGTTCTGTAAATGGATTCCACGGCATGTGGCCTTTTGAGACTGGCTGTTTCCACTCAGCATTAGTCTGTGGAGGTTCCTCGGGGTTGCCGCGCCTGTCGGGAATCCTGTCCTTTTCGTCAGTAGGGCGTGGCCCTGGTGCAGAGTCCTGCGCTTCTCTGAGCAGTCACCTGCTGACCAACATCTGGGTGGTTTCCAGTTTCTGGTTATTGTGAATAAAGCTGCAGTAAACATTTATGTACAGGCTTTTTTTGTGAACATACGTCAGTTTTCCTGGAATAAATGTCCAGGAGTGCAATGGTGTGTCATATGGCAATCGCGTGTTGTTTCATTTTTAAGAAACTGCCAGCCTTTTCAAGAGTGGCAATGCTATTTTATGTTCCCACCAGGAACGTGTGCGTGATCCAGCTTCTCCACATCCTGGCCAACGCTGGCTGTTGTCACTATTTTGTGTATTCTTTTTCCATCCTGCTAGGTGTGTAGTAATAGCTCATTGTGGTTTCAGTTTGTAAGTCTCTAATGGCTAATGATGTTGCACATCTTTTTGTGTGTGTATTTGCTGTCTATATATCTCTTCATTGAAATGTCCCTGTTTTTTTGCCCATTTTCTAATTGCATTGTTTCGGGTTTTTTTCCCTTTGTTTATTTGTGTTTATTGTTTTTTACGGTTGAAATTTGAGAGTTCTTTAAGTATTCTAGCTATTAGTCCTTTGTGGGATATGGGGTTTGTGAATTTTTTCCCAATCTATAGCTTGTCTTTTCGTCTTCTTCTTTTTTTTTTTTTTTTTTTTTTTAAGGACGTGGTCTCATACTTACCTGGCAGGGGAGATACCATGATCACGAAGGTGGTTCTCCCAGGGCAGGGCTTAGCCACTGCACTCCAGATGTGCTGACCCCTGCGATTTCCCCAAAGGTGGGAAACTGGACTACATAATTTGTGGTAGTGGGAGACTGTGTTCACGCTCTCCCTTGGGGTAAAAAAAAGACATGTTCTCGCTCTGTCGCCCTGGCTAGAGTGCAGTGGCATCATCATAGCCCCCAGCAACCTCAATCTCCTGGGCTCAAGCGATCCTCCTGCCTCAGCCTCCTGAGTAGCTGGGACTATAAGTACACGCCGTCACATCTGGCTGATGTTTTTATAGAGAAGGAAGTCTGGCTATGTTGCTCAGGCTGGTTTTCATCCTCTTAACAGTCTTTTGTAGAGGAAATGTTTTTCATTTCAATGAAGTTCAGCTTATCAATTTTTTCTTTTATGAATTGTGCTAAGAACTCTTGACGTAGCCCTAAATCCCAAAGATTTTTTGTTTTCTAAATTAGTTTTTTGGATAGAGCTTTTTTACAAATAAAAGTGTTATATATTTAAGGTGTGCGACTTAATGTTTTACTGTATGTATACATTGCAAAATAGTCACCATATTCAAGCTAATTAACACATCTATCACACATTGAGTATTTGTGTATGGTGAGAACACTTAAGGCACACCTCTTAGCAAATTTCAAGTATACTCTAAATGCTTTTTAGTTGTACATTTAAGTCCATGGTCCATTTTGAGTATGTTTTATGTAAGGTGTAAGATCTTACTTAAACTTTCCGCTTTAGCTGCCTTTCTCTCACATGACTTTGGGGCATGTAGGGGCATCGCCTTGTTACTGGCAGGTAGGGACAGAAGCTTAGGCCTCCACTGGGCCTCCATGGGCCCTGGAGGATGGATACTCCTTGTTCTGCCAAGCAGAGCTCCCCATGTGGGTCCAGTGTGGATGAAAGCCCAGAATTCCTACCTGGCTTTTGCTGGCATTGGGTGAGGGTGGAGCCACGGTTTTTTCTGTTTGGCTGGAGTTGAGTGGTTGTTGTGTAAAATGTTTCCGTCTTGCTAGGCTGCCCCTTTCCTGGTCCATTGCCAAGAGAGAGCAGGCAATGGGGCTTTCTGGTCTGTGCCTGTCGGTGCTCCAGGGTGCTAGATTCATCAGCTCCAAATCTGGGGTACAGGAGGCAAAAAGCTCACCTCCCACCGCTCTGCAGCCCGAGCTCCCAGCCAGTCTCTACTCTTTCAGTGTCGTCTTGTGTTTGTTGTATATATAATTTCAGGGTTCTTAGTTGCACTTAGCAGGAGGAACGGGGGAAAGTATGTCTACACCATCTTCTCAGGAGTGGAAGTCCCCTAGATGAGTATTTTTAGTCCCTCATATAATAATTTGTGGTTGTCCTCACTCTTGTTCAAGGTTAAGCTCCTTTTGCTGGTGTTTGTCTTCCAGACTGTGTTTGACAGCCCCATGATCTTGGTGGATGCTCAGTAAATTTTAACAACTTTGTTTTTCTACAAGCATTTGTAGAGATGATGGTGCTTGTTTGTGATGCTTATTTAACGTGCTCACTCTGAGAACGAGCACTTCGAAGAGAAGTAAGTGCTTCTAGGCCACTGTGATTAGACAAAGCAAGTGACTGCTCCGTGGTGCCAGGGTGCCCGGTTCACTGGAGTTTCCCAGGAAGCAAATAGATATTGCAGAAATAGATACTGCAGAAATTGCCTTCTGGTAACTGTCTAACATATTATTCTTTATGTTGTAGGTAAATTCAACTGGAAGGGAACTATTAAAGCAATTCTAAAACAGGCCCCAGACAATGAAATAGCAATCAAAAAGCTAAGGAAAAAGGTATGGTGTATGAACACATCCAGGCGTATAATAGCTGGGGAGAATTTATTTTAAAATGTACAATTGGGCCGGGCGTGGTGGCTCACGCCTGTAATCCTAGCACTCTGGGAGGCCGAGGTGGGCGGATCGTTTGAGCTCAGGAGTTCGAGACCAGCCTGAGCAAGAGCGAGACCCCATCTCTACTAAAAATAGAAAGAAATTATATGGACAGCTAAAAATATATATAGAAAAAAATTAGCCGGGCATGGTGGTGCATGCCTGTAGTCCCAGCTACTCGGGAGGCTGAGACAGGAGGATCGCTTGAGCTCAGGAGTTTGAGGTTGCTGTGAGCCAGGCTGACGCCACGGCACTCACTCTAGCCTGGGCAACAAAGTGAGACTCTGTCTCAAAAAAATAAATAAATAAATAAAAAAATAAAATGTACAATTGTTATATACATATTTTTAACCTAAACTACTGTAAGTGTGAGTGTGTGTCAGTGGTCCGTGGGGGGGAACTGGGCCAGAACCTGTCACACAGCCACAGCCGGGCCTAGATTTGGGGCTTGTTTATAACTTTGAAGACAGGCTCCATTTATTTAATTTTTATTATGTTTGAAAATTATTGTTTGAGATATTTTGCTCTCTTTTGCTTATTGTAGAGCAATGGTTTCTCTTTTCTTTAACTTTGTATCTGTGTATGATACACGCACGGCCACGTGCTCATAGCGTGAGTTTTCACAAGCAGAGCACACCTGTGGAACCAGCACACGCGTTTCTTTTATCTTTCGCTGTTGGCCTACTTTCTGGGCTAAGGAAAGAACATCTGAAGGTAAATTTCAATGATAAACACACCCATTTGATGTTTGTTTTTCTCTGTGAAGGTTTTAGCTCAGTATTACACGGTGACAAGTGAACATCACAGATCCAAAGATGAACTCCTAGTCATCTTTAACAAGAAAATCAGCAAGAACCCCACCTTTAAGTTATTAAAGGACAAAGTCAAGCTTTTGAAATGAACATTTCTGTATTTAAAAAGTGAATCCATTCTACTGACTTCTTCCTTTCACTGCTGTTTATAAAATGTGTAGTGAATTATAATAACTCAGACTGTGCTTTCTGAAGCTGTTATTTTTAAGTTAAGGAAAAAGTATATTTTTGGTAGAAATTTTATGAAAAAATAAAATATATTCTTATCCAAAATTCTGAATTTGTGGTGGCAAAAATTAATGTACTTTAAAATTTATTTGTGGAAACTTTAAAAATGCAGTGGCAAAAAATGGCAAGTCAAAAAGTAATTCTTCTATTGGCCGGGCACGGTGGCTCATGCCTGTAATTCCAGCACTTTGGGAGTCGGAGGTGGGAGGATCACTTGAAGCGAGGAGGTTGAGACCCGGGTAACATAGTGAGACCCCGTCTCTACAAAAAATATGAAAAATTAGCCGGCATGGTTGCGTTCACAAGTAGTCCCAGCTCCTCAGGAGGCTCGTTCAGGAGCCCCACTGGAGCCCGGCTGGTACTGGGCAGCAGAGCAAGATCCTGTGTGTGTTTGTTTGTTTGTTTGTTTTCTGGTCAGCAGACTAGAAGGAAATGTTTGTTTGGCTTTTAAAGTAATTCCTTTTTTGATCAGACTAAAAAGTATTCATTTTAACCACATAATTTCTACACATTTTTGATTAGAGATTTTTTTGTACATTTGTTTTTTGTGTTGTTAAAATGTGTATGTAAATTGTAGTATTTGGTCCAGGCATTGCTGTGACAAGTCTTTTATATGTGCTGATCCTTAGCCAGAAGTTACCCTCGCCAGAGGAGGCTTCTCTGTAGCAGGCCACACTGTGCCCTCTACCTTCAGCCAAAGACAGGTCTCTTGGGGACTAGACTCGGGAGTGTAGTCTGTGGCCAGACGCAGGAGGTGCAGGAAAATAGCTCATTGGAGACCAAGCCTGTTAACTAGCTGTGTGGCCGCTCCGGGCTCGGAAGTGGTGTTCTGAGTCCTGCTGGTTGCCATGGAGGGAGCCTGTGCCGCCTCCTGGTGGTCAAGTAGGTTTTGCCAAGTCCCTTAAAAGAGGCAGAAAGGTCTGTGGTATAGTAATCAGGGAATACCTCATCCTGCAGATGAAAGCAAGGCTGGGACGGAGAACAGGTGTTAGGATTAGAGGGGGAGGAGGGGGCCAAAGGGGGACAGAGACCCTGTCTGAGCTTCTGAGTGCCCCTAGGAAGGCAACGGGCCAGCTTCTTTCTGGGATTTGCCAGCCAAGCCAAGCAGCACCTGTGCTCAGTTCTGGTTTGGGGACGCGCCACTGTAATGTGGGGAATTGAGGGGCACCGTGTTGAAATGAACAGGACATCATAGGCTTTAGAATCAGGCCTGGAGTCAGGTCCTGGCTTTGTCCCTTATCAGTTAACCTCTCTGAACCTCTCTTTTCTCATCTGGACAATGGAGATAGCAGAGGGTGTGAGTGAATGAACTAGTTCCTTTAAAGTACACAGCACTGTCCCTAAACCCATGTCACTACCATTATCGTTATCAATAACCCTCTCTGAGCCACGAGGAGCGGTAGACAGTCTGGAAAGCAGAAGGAAAAGTGGGAAAGGGAAGCTTGACCCAGACCACATACCTAATCAGGGACAAGACCGGAACTCAGCTGTGACTCTGTGTCCAGGACGTCCTCCTGCTCTGGCACTCCAGGGGCGGCGCTGTGGTCCACCATCCACCGGGGCATGGCGGGGAGATGCAAAGCCACCCGTGAGAGTCACACAAGGATGTACGAGTGCCATAGCAGTTGAGAAGTTGTGATTTTTATTTTTCTGCCAAAACTGCCTGTGTCTAGGTTTACTGTGATACCTTTGAGGCAAAGTTTGCCAACTGTGACAAAATCAAAAGGTATCCTTAACTCTGTGGGTGAGTCCTCATTTTTGTCATCCTCGCCAGCCGTTACCCAGGGTTCTCAGGAGTCAGAACTTCTGGGCAGCCCAGTGCAGAAATGGGGCTGGCCGTGCTGCCCAGGATCCCAGCAGGCGTCCGTCCCTGGGGCTGAGGACGTGGGCTCTCAGTTCCCCCGAACGCTGCAAGGACGAAGCAAGGCCAGGGCCGGTGTCTAACGGTCCATGCTACGGAAGGGTCTCTTCATCGGACACTGCAGTTGGTGGCAGCAAGGCTAACCGTGTGTGCGGCTGCCCTGGGGGTCTGCCTGCGAAGCGTGGTCCGTGGGTCATGCCCAAGGCCCTTACACAGAGACCACCCTTCTCGGTGTTGGCAGTTGCCTGCCTGATGAACTCTTAAACAGGCATGATACTGAAGCTCCGGGGACTTTGGAAACCGATGTAATGATGTTCCCGTAAAGCTTTACAGTTTTATTATGTCTAAGTTGAGCATAAGCTTGAATCCTACCATGTTCTGCCTGTCTTCCGGCTGGTCTGGGGTCTGGCAGTCAGGTACCCCCAGACCTGCCAGGGGTGCATTTTGACACACCGTGGTTGTCCTGATGTCTTATTTTCTGGGGTATGCCTGGCATCTGTCAACCACGTGTCCTGGCCGTTTTTCGTGATGCGCTTGCAAGCAGGATTTGAGAGCAGATGGGCTCTGCCCAACTCCAGGAGATTAAGGTGTGCGACTGCTGCACACTGGGCCTCCTTAACGCTGGGCACGGCGGGCACCTGGCCCTCCTGTGAGGAAGCAGGCTCAGGCCGAGTGGGAAGCCAGGCACTGAGCCAGGGCTGCCTTTCCCCTGTGCCCGGCTGCACAGCCAGACCCAGGCCCATGCAGAGCTCAAACGAATGCTAACAGTTGGTGGCAGAGCAGCCCTCATGTGGAGAAAACTTAAATATTGCAAAATCACTCATTTTCCCTTGGTGAAATATGATGCCCCTCTGGGGAACCAAGGCTGTTCCAGAGCCCTGTTCCTAGTTCTGTTTAAACCCACCTCACATGGTGGGCTAGACCAATGAAAATGAAAGTCGAGATTAATAATCAGCATTTTTGCTGGTCTGCAGATTTTTGTGAATGTCTGAAAAGCGCTCATATCCTTCTAAGCATCTCATTTTTCTTTCAAAGTTAAAACAAGCTGACCAGGTCCTATTAAACGATTTACTTTGGGAACCTCACTGGCCTGTATTTGCCTCCCTCTTCCAGAATACATCGCTAGGAATGAAGAAAGCAGCAGTCTTTGGTATAGATTCCTATATTTTAGACAGCACTTTTGCAGTTGAATAGGGGAAGTTTTATCCAATTCATCTCCATTGAAAGCTGACCCCCTGGCTGGGGTTATCCTTTTTTGTCTTAATGATGAGCTTGGACTCCACCATAAAGCAGATAATTGTACGCTGTTGACTTTTACCTGGGTGTGGAACCATGACATTGTAGCACGCTTAAAATTGTAACTCTTTCCCTTGGGGAAGGAAATTGGAGATAAATTATTATCCTCATCTAAGATAAAAGGCACATTCTATACCTTTACCAGTTATTCCTTTTCCAATTAAGCTTTAAAAAAATGGCTAAAATAGGCCTTCCAAATTTCTTTTCTGCTTAGTAAGCCAAGGGGAGCGTATCATGGCTCTCATTTACTAGACACAGAAAGTGTTACTTTATAGTGATTCCTGAATTACATGTGGGCAAGAGGTTGGTTGTAGTATAGTTAACCCCTGTTCTTGTTCCAGTAAACTGGATTTTGGCAAAAGAGTTGGTACATAGGAGAAATCTCACCCCTGTCAATTCCGGAAGAGGAACTGCTGATGGTAAACGTGGTGGAATGTCGCATGTAAAGAGACTCCACTGGAAAGTTGTATGTGTGCACGGAGTTTTGCTTTTCCCACAGACATACTTAGACCCGAATCCTCTAGTACCCTCCCCGCCGGCAATTCTGCACTGAACCCTTTTGTCATTGAGACGCTTCTAATTCACAAGGACTAAAAAGTCATTCCAGATGGCCTGCCCTGGGCCGAGCTCTGTGCCAGGCGCTGTGTCCCAGAGGTCTCCAGGGAGGGGAGACAACATTGGGGCGGACACAGGAAAAGGTCATGAGGGTGTGCTGGGTATAACGTGGGCCCAGGAGGGACAGGGTAGTTCTGCCTGGGGTGCGGACAGAGGGTACTAGGTTACTAAAGACCCCTTGGATTGATTCTTGAAAGGTGGTTATTTATTACCTGCTTGATGCATCAAGGTATCTTTTTCATATTCCTGCCACTTCTCTTCCTCTCACCCTGACTCCCACGTGGCCACAGAATGAGGGATATGTTCTAAGCAGAGGTCATGTGCCAGAATTAGATTTGAGGTTGAATCTGAACTTTGTGTCTAACTAGCCAAGGCCTGCCCCTGCTTAGGCAGGTTATTTAGCTTCTCTGAACCTCAAGGTTCTTTCCTGTTGCACTGACTTCCTCAGGTAGATAGAGTGAAGTTAAAACACTATACCCAAAGGGCCTGGCACACAGTCAGTATCTGCAAACATCTCCTCTTAAAGTACGTGAAGCACACAGACTGTGCCATGTCGACCACTGACTGTGGGAAGCGCTGGCCCAAGCTCTGACATCTGCTTTTCCCACACGAAGCTCTCGGGATGCCCAGGCTGCGGCAGAGAAGAACCAAGGTGGCCACACCATGCATTAGGGCAACACATTTAAATGAAGAAATCCACGTCAATTTTGAGGTCACTTTCTAGCTTACAGTTAATGTTTAACCATTTTTTAGGACAAAGACACAGTCCTGGCCGGGCATGGTGGCTCACGCCTGTAATCCTAGCTCTCTGGGAGGCTGAGGCGGGTGGATCGTTTGAGCTCAGGAGTGCGAGACCAGCCTGAGCAAGAGTGAGACCCCGTCTCTACTAAAAAAATAGAAAGAAATTAGCTGGACAACTAAAAAAAAAAAATGTATGTATATATATATATATATATATAATTAGCCAAGCATGGTGGCACATGCCTGTAGTCCCAGCTACTTGGGAGGCTGAGGCAGGAGGATCACTTGAGCTCAGGAGTTTGAGGTTGCTGTGAGCTAGGCTGATGCCAGGGCACTCACTCTAGCCTGGGCAACAGAGTGAGACTCTGTCTCAAAAAGAAAAAAAAAAAAAAAGACACAGTCCTACAACTGCCAAACCACCTTATACAAGTTGATATTTTCGTGTAAACTTTTTCTATTGCAGTATGACATACATACAGAAATGTATGAAAACGTTAAGTACTGCTCACTGAGTTTCGAAAAGTGCACATACCTGTGTCACTAAGTCAAACAAACAGACTACTTAGCCCAAGGGTACCCATATCCGTACTCCTTTCCGCATGGATTGGTTTTGCCTGGTTTTCACCTTGACGTCAATGGAATTGCACGGCATGCACCCACTTGTGTCTGGCTTTGACTCAGCATTCCATGAGATTCACCCCTGTTGCTTCGTGGCAGGAGCTTATGTTTGCTTTGCTGCTGCACGGCATTTCCCCCTTCTGCTGTTGATGAGGTGACCGGCTGTTTCCAGGGCGACTGGTTTCTGACGACACTGACGACATCGTCTCCTGGTGCGTATACTTTCTCATCACTGCCGAGCGCATGCCCAGGAGTGGCAGCGCTGAGTCACAGGGCATGTTTCGGCTTTAATAGACATGGCCAAACAGTTTCTACTAGTTTATACTGCCGCCCTCCGTGGTACATGAGTTTACTTTGCCCCAAAATGTACTAAAACTTACTATTTCTTAAATTTCCATGCCTGTGTCTATCTCCTCAAAATAGCTGCTATTCAGTGCTGTCAAGCAAAATCGCTGAGGGTTACACTAGATTATAAAACTGTGGAAAATGATGTCTGCAAGTTTTCACGGCAGATTTCAATCTTGGGTGATGTTAAAAATGAAACAGAAGAGCAGTTCCCTCCAGCTTAAAGAATGGCATCTGCTTACCACTGTCCTCTTCACATTTAAAGAAAGTCAAGATCTCGCTTAGTTCACTTGTCATTAGATTTAACAGCTTCTGTAATTTGGGGTTGGACCCTACTTCTAACCGTCCGTCTTGGTTATAAGACGGAGAATTTCTGAGAAAAAATTGGTATGCACTGATGAAAAGAGAAGTTTCTTTGTTTTCTTTTGAGTGCAAATGCTACTTTAGTTTTTTTGTTGTTGTTATGGGATCTAGGGAAGCTTCAATTTATTCCCTTTGACAGGAGTGATTAAACTGCCCCTTTGGTACTTTAAATTGTAATTACTGAGTAAATACATATGTTTGTCAGAGTTTAAAGGTCAGACGTCGCTCAGGAGGTCAGGCCTCTGTCTGGCCACAGAGAGGCTATTGTGAGCTGCTGAAATACTGCTCTGTTGTTCTCCTCCGTCCCAGTAACCTCAGGCCGGCTCCTGTGGGAGGCCTGTGGTCGTCCATATATTAGATTTCCCCATTGTAGATCAAAGGTAGGTAAAGATTCGGTTCTATTGAGGAGTTTCTAACAGCATTGCTTTGGGGATTTGGCATCAGGTCTGAATCCGGATACTAATAGTAATGTCATGGGATACGCCCGCTTGGACTGATTTTATGTGGAACAGGGAGGTATTATACATACAGCTAAACTTGAAACGGCAGTCTTTCTCTCATTCAGCTTTCAGAAAAAGGTTAAGGTCATAGAATTTCTCAATTTTAAGGTGTCGCTGCATAAAATTTCTTAAGCCTCTTGGCACTTGCTGCTACACGACTCTAGTTTCAATGCTATGAGAGTTGGCGTATACTTTTATAGTGTTTGGCTATTTTTTGCTTATTATCCAGGTTTCATGATGTTCCACAAAAGCACCTGCACTCTACTGTTTGAATGAGTTTGAGAATTGTGGGTCTGGAAGGAGAGACAGTAGTTGCAAAAAGAAAATTGTAATGACAGCGGCCACTGTATGCCAAGGGCTGTCTGTGCCAGGCGCTGTCAGCCCCTGAACACCAGTTCTCTTCCCGGCACGTCACAGCGCTGTCGCTGGGTTCGGGATGAGCTCGCTGTTCCCCTCGCAGCCGGGCCCTGCCTGCTGCTGCCGATCGTGAAAGGCTGGTGTTTTCTCCTCCTTGTTTTGTCTTCTTAAACTTGAGGGCCAGCAGGCACCCCCGGGAGTTGTGACTATGGTATTGGGGTGATGTCCAAGGCGAGGTTACAGAGTCCAGCTGGCCGTGCGTGGAGATCCACTCTCCGGTGCCAGCCTTGTGACACGTTGGTTTTTCTAAGGTTGGCCGGGGGATTTCCCATAAGGAAATGGACTCTTCAAAATATGTGTGTTTGCACATTAATGTTTGTGATTTTCAGTATATCTCGATGAGCAGGTGTTGAGCCTCTCAAGGGAATGACATATAGATTTTTTTGATTTTTTTTTTTTTTTTTGAGACAAAGTCTGGCTTTGTCACCCATGCTGGAGTGCAGTGGCATGATCGGAGCTCACTACAGCCTGGAACTCTTGGGCTCAAGCAATCCTCCTGCCTTGGCCTCCCAAAGTGGTAGGATTACAGGTGTGAGCCAGCAGGCCCAGCCCGTGACATGCAGATTCTTACTGGCATAAGAGCAATTCTCAGTTTGCATATACCTGACTGCATTTCCATACTGTTGTCTTCTGGCATGCCTGAAGCCCTCAAGCTAGAGATAGCAAATAGATTTTATCCAACCTATCAACTCTAGTTAATTACTAGTGGTTTTCTGGTGCTCTTCAGGATTTGGGGCCTTTAACCTGGCTCTTTGGAAGGGACAGAAATGCTGTGATCAATTAGCAATGTCTGCCATGGGCATGGATGGCAAGGGGCACCCAGATCACCACGTATTTCCTTCCTGGCTCCTAATCTGGTGAAGATGGCCCAGCACCACGGAGCCAGCACTTGGCAAGCATGACTTCTCGCTGACTTCTCCATAGCTCGTGTCCTGAGATGCTTTCAGACGTGAGAGGCATTCAGCACCGCAGCTGAGAGCTTGGGTTCAAATCCTAGCTCCACCACCTTTCTAGCCTTGGGACTGTGGAGCAAAGACCTGAGTGATGACAGACTTTACACTGTGACAAACTAGGTATTTCCTCAGTCATTACAATTAAACTACCATAGGGCCAGTTTACTCACTTAGGGAATAAATGAAAGCTTTAGATCCCATGATAACAGAGCTTTGGGCCTCAGTTTCCTCATGTGTGACACATAAATCGTAACAGGAACGGCCTCATCTGGTTGCTGTGAGGACTGAATGGGCAGCGCAGGGATGGCGCTCGGAGAACGAAGGCCGTGGTCTTCGCCACCGTCGGCCTCTGTCCACGGCTTCCTGACCTCCTCCTCCTGGCGTGGCCGCCTGCCCGACCCCTCTGGGCAGTGCTGCTGGGACCTGCTGCTGCTCTTCTGGCAGTGACCTGGAGCTAGTCCTGGGCTGCCTCTTCCCACTGCCTAGATTCCATAATGATAATAGTAATAATAATGATAATCAACGTAATAATAATAATAATTCCCTTTTATGGAGTACTTCCTACATGCTAGGCACAGTGCTAAGCCCTTTAGATGTATCATCAAACCTTCCAAAAACACTAGAAGGGTGATGTTATCATACGCACTTCATAGATGAGTGAGTGCAGAGAGCTTAAGGGACTGTCCCTAGGCCACACCATAAGTAGCAGAATCAGGATCGATTTGAACTCAGATGTCTCAGACATTTTAGAATTTTTCTCTTGGCCAATATTTTCCCATTTTCCTTTGGTTAGGACCCCTCCTCATTTCTCCCTGCCCTTTCTTAGCTCTGATGATTAGAGCATCATTATAAAGACATTCCAAGTAGAGCTTTTTTAAAAAATGTCCAGGCTAGGGATTTCCAAGTGGTTTCCACAGTGGGTCATGTCATCAGACAGCACTTTTCATGGTTTTATGGATGATAACATGAGGTATAGTCATTATTTTAAAATATGGGGTTTTTTTGAAAGGGAAAAATGGGTTTGTTTTTATTTGATCACTTGCACACCAGTGACAGGCCAAGTTCTAGGCACTGAATGACAAGACTGGGGCCAACAGCCTGGAGGATTCTGGCATCTGGAGGGGCACTTAGACAGGACACACCTCCATTCTCTTCCAGGTTTGCCAGCCTGGTAGTGGCTTTCAACTTTAATGGCAGCAATTTAATAAAAGAAATTGTCCTCCCACAGAACCTGATGGCCCCAGGTGTTGCTCTCACATTGGCTGCACAGCCAGAAATTTCAGGTCCTGCCCACCCGGCCTCTCACCCAGGCCAGCTCCCTCCTACCCACCTTCTCTTCTTTCTACTGTCGGAATGGTCCTTTTCCTTGCCCCAGTCTTTTGGTTGAGACCAACATCTCTCTTCCACCTGACACACGGACAGCCAGAGGAAGCTTCTCCAGCCTTCTCCCCGGCACCCTGTTCCAGGAAACAACACCCAGCCTGTTCTTAGGGGTTCACTGGGGGCTGCTTTCTGCTCGTGCAGCGACGTCTGTTGGGCTCGTGCTGATGGCCCTTCTGTGAGAATGCTCTCCACCTCACTGCTTCAACGGTGCGCATCCAGAGACAACTCCAGGCAAAGCAACGTGGGCACTGAAACGGTCAAGGCCAAAGGCAGATAGATGCAGGCACACCATCTGTGACAGACACACAGTGTCCTCACAGCTGAGTCTTGCTTGTGTTCCTTGAGCTGTCCTGGGTGTCACCTCACTCAGGCTTGAATGAAATCCTATTTTTCCATCAATCTTATGAAATAATTCAGAGGAATCCCAGTAAGTTTCCTTTTAAAAAATCATGTATGTATTTTATGATGCTAATGATTATTATGGTTGTCATTATTGTTATTTTGCTTAGTATGGTTAAAGTTGTTTTCAGTTGTGGGTAAAAGAACCTCTCCCAGTACAGCCAGTTGAGCAACAAATGGGGAAGGAATAACTAGGTTCATTCGAAGAGGGTTCAAGTGATATTTACTATGTTCTATGTCCCCTAAGTCAGCGGTCCCCAACCTCTTTGGCAACAGGGACCGTTTTCATGGAAGACAATTTTTCCACAGACCGGTGGGTGTGGGGGAGGGATGGTTTCAGGAGGATTCAAGTGCATTACATTTACTGTGCACTTTATTTCTGTTATTACTACATTGTAATACATAACGAAATAATTCCACAACTCACCACAGGTTGGGGCCCCGGCCTAAGTGGTACACACGAACACTGAGCACGTTACACACAGCGCACTTTTCCCCTTAGACCCTGTGGGGCAAGGCTGTTCAAACTCTTTTCATCACAGCCTATGAGAAGTTAAAAAACAAAACAAAACATAGGTAGGAACATGATCCAGCTTAAAAGATAAATAATAAACTAGAAAAAAGTATACTTTGAACATATCTGATTTTCAGAGATATTCTTGATCTATCAAAACAAGCAAAAATGAAAATCCCAAAAGGAAAAAAGGATATACACACAGCCAATTAACACGTGAAAAAAAATCTGTTAACAATGAAAAGCAAATTAAAATATCAGACTCCCCCACCCCAACTATTAATTGGGAAATATTTATCAAAATGATACAGCCCCTGGTTGGTGAAAAAGTTGAAGATGGCTTCTGCTGCCCACTGCTGGTGGGAATGTGAAGTACAGTTGACTGCAACAACACGGGTTTCCACACAAGCGTCCACTCATACAAAGGCCACCTCTGCCACCAGAAACAGCAAGACCAACCCTCTCTCTTCCTCTTCCTCCAGCTCACTCAGTGTGAAGACAATGAGGATGAAGACCTTTATGATGATCCACTTCCATTTAATGAATAGTAAATATATTTTCTCTTCCTTACGATTTTATTATTTTTTTCTTTAGCTTACTTTATTGTAAGAATACAGTATATAATACATATAACATACAAAATATGTATTAACTGATTGCTTATGTTATTGATAAGGCTTGTGGCCAACAGTGGGCCATTAACAAATTTGGGGGGAGTCAAAAGTTATATGAGGATTTCAACTATGCAAGGGGGTGATGCCGCTAACCCTCAAGTTGATCGAGGGTCAACTGTAGCACAGTAAACCCTTTCTGGAGCTTGTCTGAAAATATTGGTCAAAAGCCTTTAAAATGTTCATATCTTTGACATAGCAATCCCAATGCTATGGCTTTTTATTAGGGAAATAATCAGAGCTATGTAAAAAAAGGAACAAATCCATTGCATTTTAATACAATGAGTGGGAGAATCTTTTTTTTTTTTTTTTGAGACAGCGTCTCACTGTGTTGGCCAGGCTACTAGAGTGCAGTGGCATCATCATAGCTCACTGCAACCTCAAGCTCCTGAGTTCAAGCGATCCTCCTGCCTCAGCCTCCCGAGTAGCTGGGACTAGAGGTGTGCACCACCACGCCTGGCTAATTTTTCTATTTTTTGTAGAGATAGGGTTTTGCTCGTGCTCAGGCTGGTCTCGAACTCCTGGCCTCAAGTGATCCTCCTGCCTTGGCCTCCTAAAGTTCTGGAATTACAGGTGTGAGCCACTCTGCCTGGCCAAGAATCTTCTTTTTTTTTTTTCAATTAGCTTTCTTCTTGGAATGAAAGGCAGTATTCAAAGTGACATATATTGGCATTTACTGAGTACTTTCCACATCCAGATGTTTTTCTAATAGTTTTACATGTATTAACTCATTTGTGGAAGCACTTACAGAACAGCTGGGGACCAAGAAGGTGGCTACATGGCACAATGACAGGCCTACACTGGTCTGGTCTCGGGGTTGCAAGTAACAGGAAACAACTCATATTTTAAAAAAGGAAAATTAAAGGATCTGTGCAGTCTTAGCAATGGATAATAACAATAGCTAAGATTTATTGAGAGCTTTCTATAGGCCAGGCACTGTTCTAAGCACTTTGCATGTATTAATACTTTTAATCTTTACCCAATACTGTGAGGTAAGTACTATTCTTACCCTAATTTTGCAAGTGAGGAAACTAAGGCAAAGAGAGGGTAAGAAGCTTGCCCAAAGCTGAAACAGCCAGTGATGACAGCCAGCCAGGCTGCTGGCTCCAGAGTTCAGGTTCTTAACCGGGTTAGTTGGGGTCTGGCTGCATCCAGGAGTTGGTGCAATGCTACCAAGACCCTCTTAGCTTGCCTCTCAGAGCTTTCTTCCTAGGTGGGCTCCCCTATGTGTTTTCAGAATGGCAGCCCCAAACCCACATTGACCTCACAGCTCACCATTGCAAAGCAACAGAGAAGATCTTCCCAATGGCCCCAGCTTAAGCCCGAGAACTGAGAGGTCTGTTTTAGGTAAATGTGCCCTCCCCCAGGACAGGGTTAGCATCCTGAGAACTGAGGAGGATCTCTCCGGAAAGGGGGAAAAGTGGTTTCTCAGAGGAAGGAATGCTAGGCAGACACATGTACGTCTGAATGAAGACCAATTAGCTGTGATTAAGGACTGAAGAATGGGTAAGGGAGTTCCTGCTATGTGCGTGGTGTTTGCAAGGCACTGGGGAGCCACTAAGACATGGTTGTTTTCCCCCAGTCAACTGAGGAAAGCACAAAAGAAAAATCGCAATAAAGCTTGATAATTCTTGGAAGAGAAACATGAACAAATAGTGCTGGAGCCTAAGGACAAAGGAATACTGGTCAAGAGTTGAGCAGGTGCCAGATCTTGAAGGCCTGGGAACTAAGGGGTAGTGAATAGTTAACTACCACTGTCTCAATGCATACTGTATATGCCAGGCACTAAGCTAAACATCTGTATACATCTATCTTCACTCTGGTATCTGCTGTTTCAGATGAGGAAACTGATACTTAGAACAGTGAAATAACTTTCCCAAGGACCCACAGTGATGGAGCCAGGATTCAGTAGTCTATATAAACACCTTGCTGCTAAGGGGAGGGCAACAAAGGTCACAGTCAAATTCATTTTTTCCCTATAAATAATCCACATTGAAAACGAAAATTTCTTCACTTGTAGCAATCTGATATCATATATCTATAATTAAGACACCACAGTACACACTGAAGAACTTATTTAATGAACCCCAGCAATGAAGATGTGGTCATTAAAAACTGAAATTTTTCCAACCTGCTTTTAAGTATCATCAGCCTGGTGTACAAGTAGTGCCATTTAAAATATCAGAGAAAAAAAATGCTGGAAGGATTTCAGATCCAAATAAATACAAAGGCCCTGAAACCACCAAAGGGGAAACCTGATCCAACCTGAACATACTACACATGGAAACCCCGGAATTGCTGCAATGCTCTTGGGACTATTCAGTTACAAGGAGACCCTGCACTGACCCATTTTTGAGGACACAATCAACAGAAGACTGTATTTGCTGAGACAAACTCACTTCCTGTTCATACGGCTTCTTACCCGGTATGAGAGAGAAGGAGGGAGGGCAAAGAGCCCAGTTGGCTTCGAAGAAATGAATCTCAGTTCTTTGGGAGTCTGTAAAGAAAAAGGAAAAAAAAAAAAACAGGAAAAAGGAGGCATTGTTTATAGAAAAGCTATATGATCCACCCAGCTGTTAAATTCTTTGCTCCAAAGGGGGTAGAAAGGCTGAAGAAATGGCAGAAATAAATCAGTAGAAACTTGACACTGTTCTTGAATGCTTTTTTACATTCCTTTTACAAATACCCATGACATATAGAAGATTTTAAAGAGTGTCTACTAATTCAAATTTTACTTCCTGTGTGGTTTTCTGGGCTACACTGCCCTCCATTCAACCCACCAGAAACTATTCTCCCTGTTTCCCCAGACACCCCAGCAGAATAAACTGTACTTTATCAGGTACTCCCGTAGCCCCATGTACGGTGTTTCTATTACGGTACCGTGTTGAAGCCGCCCTCTCCACTAGATTCTTACCTAGCTCTGTCCTCATTTTACTGCATGTAGCAGCTCAGAAAATGTTTCTTGGCTGAATTAATGAAACGCTTCCGTACACCTAAAAAAACTGCACTGTCTTGTATTATGGTCTGTGGTCATCTTGGGACTAGAAGCGCCTAAAGTGCAACACCACTGTCTAGTATGGTGCTTAACAGTTCCCAGCAAATAGTAGGTGCTCAATAAACGTTTGAGTGGGTAAGCACAACATCTGTCAGCACGTGTCTAGGTAGGGAAGAGGTGGGAAAGTAATAAACAGGATTATTGATGGAAGAAAAGCTGTGAAGTAGCGACACATGGTTTATGAGCGTGAGCGGTGGGCAACGGCAGTTTGCGAGGAAAGTAATTTAGTTCTCATGGTCCAGGCTGGGGCAGTCTTTCATAAGTGGCAAGAAGGGGGCTCACATGAACCACATGCGGATGCTCCTCACTTAACCTCACAACAAATCTCGACACAGGTATAATCGCTGCTATGCAGAAGAGGAAACGCCCGACCGGTTTATTTCCACGCCCAAGGGCCCCCAAACAGTCAGTGACCCGCCCCGGTGTCCTGTCCAGAGGTCCTTTTCTCCTCCTGGGGCTGCCAACCCTTCTGAGTCTGGCTGGACGACTCTTGAAAAGCGGGAGTAGCAACGAAGCTGGAGGCTGAGAGCCGAAGGCTGGATGTAGAGTATTTCTTATGCTTTGGCACGGGGAGCCTGGGAAGGCTCTGGAAGCTGAGCAGTTCAGGGCCGCGCATCCCTGCCCTGCACGCATGCAGCGGCAGCAGTAATCCTGGGCCTGCTGGGCTTCCGTAGCTCGGAATAAACTTGGGAAACTTTCGACCGCGAAAGTTCAGTATTTTAAAATTTAAACCACGCTTGCGGATTCGAGTGCGGAATCTACAGCGCCAACTCCACCCTAGCTCCTGGCCTACAAAAACCGCGAACGCAACTGTAGTCTCCACCCCCGCCGCCAGGAGACCCCGCCCCCGGAGCCGACGCCGGAAGCGCCGTGGGTTGGACGTCACTTCCGTCGCGTTTCGGGGCGGTGTCGAGATGGACGCTTCACGGGCCCGGGAGCAGCTCCGGAGGCGATTCCTGCTCCCGCCGGACGCCGAGTGCCCCCTGGATGGCGAGGGCGACGCCAGGCCGGGTGAGGCGCTCTCCCGGGTGTACTCCGAGCTGCGCCGTGGCCCCCGGAGGCGAGGCGCCCGGAAACGGCTGCCCTCACGGGCCTCCCGCAGCCCCAGCCCAGTCCGGAGGAACCGAGTTTTCGTTGTTCAAGTCTTACCGAGTAGTTGTGCAAGTCGGACATTTAATGTCATGAAAGATCCTTAGAGATCTTGTAGTTCTGCGCATCTTCATCTCAGCTGCGCTTCGGGATTCCTTGGAGAGCTGGTTTAAACACTAATTTGGAAATGTCCATTAAAATTAAATATATTGACTGGGTCCAATGTTTAAGAATTTGGCCAGGCGCGATGGCTCACGCCTGTAATCCTTGCACTTTGGGAGGCCGAGGCGGGAGGATCGCTTGAGGCTGGGAGTTGGAGACCAGCCTGAGCAACAGCCAGACCTCCTCTCTACAAAAAAAAAAAAAAGAAAAGAAAAGAAAAATTAGCTGGGCGTGTTGGTGCACACCTGTAGTCCCATCTACTCCCAAGGCTGAGGCTGGAGGATCGCTTCAACCCAGGAGTTCCAGGTTGCAGTGAGCTTTGATGAGGCCACTATATTCCAGCCTGGGTGACAGTGAGACCCTGTCTCAAAAAAAAAACAAAAAACAAAAAAAAAAAAACGGAAAAACCCGTAATTTTACCACAGTACACAAAGACGTGTGCATAGTGTTTCACCTCAGGATTGTCTGTAATAGCGAATGACTGGAAATATCTAATTGCCTGTCAGCAGAAAACTGGTTAAATAAACTTGGCTATATCTATATACGACAACCCGGACAGACTTTTAGGTACCAGTAGGGATGATTGCCAAAGGGAGGCTCGGGACAATGTATGGTATGCCAGCATTTGAGTACATAAGCATAACCTGTGTGGTATGTGTTCACCTGTGGATGCTTACAATATGGAAGAATTCCGTAGAAATTGAAAGTGGTGGTTGCTTCTGGACATTGAAACTGGGGTTAAAGATGGAAGGGAGATATTTTAGATCTTCTGATTCTGAATGTTGTAAACAAAATAAACAAACACAAATAAATCAACAAAATGAACACAAATCATCAGGGCATGCTGATTTACAAATTTTGAGGATATCTGCCAGAATCTACATTATGAACAAGCTTAGCTCCCCAGGGTTTCTGGTGGTCATCTAAAGGCCCAGAACCCCGGATGTAGACCAGTGGTTCTCGCATGAACTTAGCATGTCAGAATCACCTGGAGAACTTGTTAGAAACCACCCATCTCACCCAACCCCTGTCCACCTGCTCTCTCAGGTTGGGTCCCAGATGGAAGAAATAACTTGTCTGTCACCTGTCTAGACAGTGCTGTGCTGGGAGTAGAGCTCTAGAGTGCCCTTTCCACTTTTGAGCTGCCTCAAAAGGTTATGTTTGTTTAAAATAACTAACCTATTTAGTTATAAAAAATGTTCGTGAAAGAGCACAAGTCCATTTCATGCTCTAACGTTTGCCTTTGGCATTTTTATTAATTAACAGGGCTAATTATTTTCCTAGAAGACATATGAAACAATATTAAAATTCCTACACTTACAGGTGGCATAATCATTTCTGAAAGACTAAGAAAATGTAAATTTGATTTCACAATTCATTTAGAGGCAATAAGTTGACTATATTGAACATTTTATAGTGGGCATCTACTATTTCTGTAAACATAAACCTATCTTGGTGGTTTTACAGAAGGATTTGGTGCTATAAAGGGAGAGACTCACTCTAGGAAATGATTTTATTTGGCTTAAAACAAGTGTAATTTTTCCTCACAAAATTATGGTAACTAAATACGTTGAAATCTCACTTCTTCGCAGAAACCTCTACAGCTGTTGAGAAAAAGCAGAAAGCTCTTCCAAGACTTAATATCCATTCTGGATTCTGGATTTTGGCATCTATTGCTGTGACCTATTATGTTGATTTCTTTAAAATCCTTAAAGAAAACTTTCACACTAGTAGGTAAGAAAACTTTATTGCTTTATAAGTTAAACTCTTATTTTTCATTTTATGTTCTGTCAGTTGAATTCTTCAAACCCTTAGTAAGCACCTACTCTCTGCCAGCACCTCCCATGTTGGAGGTGCTGGTGATTCACAGATGAATGAAAGACATTGGTCAAAGGGTACAAATTTTCAGTTACAAGATGAATAGGGATGGGCATGGTGTCTCATGCCTATAATCCCAGCACTTTGGGAAGCAAAGGTGGGAGGATCATTTGATGCCAGGAGTTTGAGACCAGCCTGAGCAACATTAGCGAGACCCTGTGTCCACAAAATTTTTTTAAAAATTAACTGGGCATGGTAGTACACACCTGCAGTTCTAGCTATTTGGGAGGCTGAAGCAGGAGGATTGCTTAAGCCCAGAAGTTTGAGGCTGCTGTGACCTGTGATCATGCCACTGCACTCCAGCCTGGGTGACAGAGTGAGACCCTGTCTCTTTAAAAAAAAAAAAAAAAAAAAAAAGATGAATAAGTCTTGGTGAATCTAATATACATCATGGTGACTATAGCTAATAATGCTGTATTGTACACTTGAAATTTGCTAAGAGAGTATATCTTAAGTGTCTTTGATACACATACACACACAAACTCACATGCACAAAACCAGTGGTATCTATGTGAGCTGATGGATGTGTTAATTGATTGTGATAGTCATTTCATAATGTAGACTTATATGAAGTCATCGCATTGTACACCTTGAATATATACAATTTTAACTTGTCAATTATACGTCAGTCAAGTCGGAAAAAACAAGACAAGAGTGTGTGTGCTCTGGGAATGCACAGCAGAGTGGATGAGAACTGAAAATTTCACCGTGCCTTTTCAGCAGAGATGTGTCGTAGGATGAGGAAGGTAGTGAATTTAAGAAGGACTCGATCTATTTGGAACACAGTGGAGGGAGGAAGACTGACCGAGGTCTTTTTGAAGACGAAGTGCAGAGGACTGGGGAGGGAGTGGGATTGGTGGCCGGTGGCCCATGAGAATCGGGCCCCAGGGTTTGTTTCAGAGAGTAGTTACAGTACGCATGGTGACTACAGGGTGTGACTGAATTAGATGAGGTAAAAGTCACCGGGGGAGGAGTCAGAGCTTTGTGGCCAGGCCGATGTAAAATAGTTCCTCATTCACAGGGACTGAGATGTCTTCAGTGTGATCTCTGGAGTTGACCTGGAAAAGGTTGTGAATCCTGTCCCTGTGTCCTCACTGCACGTTGGACAATCATGTGGAGACCCCCAGAAAATTGACAAAAGGAGGGATGTTGGTGAGCGTCAGAGCTGGCGTGGAGAGGACTGGTTTGCTTGGGGTCAAGAGTAGTAATTTGGAAGTGCCAGAGGGGGTAGCAAGAGGCAGATGGGACTGTGGTCCTGTGGTGTCATGGCAAGACACACAGTTTCTCCTCGAGGCCTTTGGGAGGAGCAGTGACTTCTGGTGGGGGGATACTGAGGCACTGGAGCGAGCGAGCAGTCAGGGCAAAGTAGGCCGAGGGTGTTTATTTAAACGGTCGAGGGTAGAAAGCTTGCCCTCTCCTTTCTGATTTCTATAAGTAGGGACTGTCCCTAAACACTCCCGTCTTCTGCCCTTTCGTCTCACTCACTCCTCCCCTGGGAGGTGGTGTGATTTATCTGAGTGTGAGATGAAGCACTGGACGTACGTAGCTCAGCGCCTTCTCCCTTTGGGAGTGAGCTGCCCGTAGCAAGCACAGATTCTGGTCTGCTTTGCTGTGCTGTCATTTTTTGGGGCAGCTCCAACAGGAGAAGGTCTCTAGGTGTCACTGTGACCTGGAACCCAGTGGCTAAGTCTGTCTGTTTCTGGGTTTCAGTGTTAGGAAGCACTCTGTCACCACTTCCCACAGCTGTGTCAGTAATAGAGCTGACATTTGCTCTTCATCAGTGTGACTCCTTCGTTTCTCTCAGGCGGGCTGGGAAGAGAGGGGATGGGTCCTTCACACAGACAGCTTCACCGTCTGCTTTTCCCTCATTCATCAAGTATTTTGTGAGAGCCTGAGATGTGTTTGGCTGTGGGTGCCAGTGATAAGTAGGTACATTTCCAGCCTTCCGACAGCTCCTTCTAGACCGCAGCAGACCAGCTACCAGGCCTTGCCGTGCGTGCTCTGTAAGCAAAGGCGCAGGCTGTTACGAGAGAACCCAGGAGGGGTACCTAGTCCAGTTCAGCCTCAGGAGTGGAGACGTTTTTGTGGTTTAAGAAGACGCAGGAGAACTTCTCTATTTGTGTCCTATACTAGGTATTCTCAGTAGTTTAAAGAAATGGCAGGGTAAGAAATGATCTCCTGTATAAGATGTTTGGGGCGGCTGCGGTAGGAAGTGGAGTGCCCAGGACCACACAGCTGTCATGCGGCAGAGACGAAGTGCAGGGATACTAGGGAAGGAGTGGGAATATTGGCTGGTGGCCCATGAGAATGGGGCCCCAGGGAGAAGGGGTACAGAGGGAAATGCAATTACAGTCACAGGTGCTGGGGCTAGGGCTGTGGGGGGTGGGAAGGAAGTAGAATCATAGGCCTATCCTCAAAAAAGTGTCGTCTTAGAGGAAAAAAACATAATTGCATACTCAAAGGCCAATTTGTATTCTTGGTGAGGGACTCATTAAGTGGGGGGTAGTTTGAGCAGCTGTGGAACGAGAAGGGTGCACAGAAGGAAATGCAGGCTTTCTGCTTTTTGAAAACAGCTTATTTTTCTGGTACCTGAGTAATTTGTTTTTTCTCTGCTTTAGCCTCAGTTCAGAAGCTTGAGGCATTAGGATTCTTTCAATCTGTGCAAGGCTGGAGGAGGACGCCTCAAGCGCACCAAGTCGGAGAGGAACAAAAAGGCATTGTCCTTTGGGGGAGGGTAGGAGACATTCTGAAAATGGGAAGATTTCATTTAGATATCTTTCATGAGAGAGAATTTGAATTAACTATCTTCCAAATTGATTTTCAGTATTCCAAGAAATTCTGCTTAACTTGGAGAAGTTAATGGTACCTGATGAGAATGTTCTTTATTACTCTCACACTCAGAAACAACCAGAAAGCTGCTATCTTTCCTGTATTTTTAAAGAAAATGCATAGCTGTAGCCAGGGTTCTTTCTTTGTTTTTTTTGGACAGAGTCTCACTTTGTTGCCTGGGCTGGAGTGCAGTGGTATCAGCCTAGCTCACAGCAACCTCCAACTCCTGGGCTCAAGCAATCCTTCTGCCTCAGTCTCCCAAGTAGCTGGGACAATAGGCGCGAGTCACCACGCCCAGCTAATTTTTCTATTTTTAGTAGAGACGGGGTCTTGCTGTTGCTCAGGCTGGTCTTGAACCCCTGAGCTCAAGCCATCCTCCCACCTCGGCCTTATAGAGTGCTAGGATTACAGGCATGAGCCCCTGCGCCCAGCCCAGGGTTCTTTCTTGGTTAACTGGTTTGTGAAAGTATTATTCAAAGTCTTACTCTTTAATCGTTTGATGAGCTGTGTGTCATCTTTTCTCACCCCCATCTCCCATAGATAGAGGCTTTCTGCAAGCTGTTACTGTAATTGCATTTCCTTCTGTACCCCTTCTTCAGTTGATATTCTTCTTAGAAGTTGATGTTTAAGCTGTTAATGAAATGTTTAAGATATCTGCTGATTTGCTAAGGGTTTTATAAGTAACCTCTATGTTATTTTCATCTCCACAGTTGGTTTCTCTTTGGAAGTGCCTTGTTGCTTGTCAGTTTACTGATTGCATTTTACTGCATAGTGTATCTGGAATGGTATCGTGGGATTGGGGAATATGATGTCAAGTATCCAATGTTGATACCCATTACAACTGCTACGTTTATTGCAGCAGGAATTTGGTAAGTTAACTTTGAAATGACTAATAGGAATGAAAAACACATTTTCTTTTTTTATCAAGTAATGATGTACATGGTCCAAAATCTGAAAGAGAAAAAAGGTGTAACAGGAAAAAGAGTCTCATAGTCATTCCTATTCTCTGGTTCACTTTTTATTATCATCTCTTTATTTATGTACCTAGTTATTTAAAGCACAAATGTTGACATTGTATACATATTGTGCATTTTGCTTTTTAAATCTTTCCAGTGTGATGTACCATACATATAGAAAGGTAGAAGAAAACTAAAATGTACAGCTGAATGAATTCTCACAAAATGAGCATTGATGTACACTGCACCCAGGTCAAGAAAGACAACCAGGCCAGTACCCTGGTGACCCCTTCATACCCCTTCCGTCACTACACCTTCCTGCCTGCCACAGGGAGATACTGTCCTGACCTTTATGGTAATTACTTGCTTTTGTGTCCCTTAAATACACTATTTTTTTAACTTTATAGAAATGGATTCATATAGTGTGTATTCTTTTGCATTTGGTTGCTATGTGCAACATGATGTATGATTCATCCATATTGTTGCCCGTAACAGTTATTTGATTTCATTGTTATTTAGCATTCCATTGTGTAACTGAATCCCAGTTTATCTGTTCCACTGTTGATTGTGTTTGGGTTGTTTCCAATTTGAGGTTATCATTAACATGAAGGTTGCTATTAAGAACATTCTTGTACATGGTCTGTTGTAGTACATGTGTACACGTTTCTGTTGGATATTTGTATATATATGTGTGTGTGGGTATGTATATGTATACACACACACACACACACACACACGAGTTGAAATTGTTGGGTTGTAGGGTGTATGTATCTCCAACTAAAGTAAATAGTGCCAAACTAATTTCCAGAGTGGTTGTTCATCTTTTTTTTTCCTTTTCTTTTTCAATGGAACCTATATTTAGAATTCTTTCAAAATGGTACATAGAGATGTTTCTCATTATTTTAAACAGTTACATAAATTTCACAACATGGACATACCAACAAGTTCCCTGTTGTTGGAATTAGTTATTTTTATACTCAATGCCACAATGAATATCTTTCTGCATAATTTAATAGGTACACAATGAAAAAACCAGTTTTTTCTATTTATAAAAGTAATATTGCTCACTAAAGAAAAATCTGTAAATTACAGAAAAATACAAAGGAAACATGTTCGATGATCCTGTCAATCAGAAAAAACTACTCTTCACATACTGTGTTTATTAGCTTTTCAGTTTTTTCTTTATTTAAGTTAATTAAATGTTGACTTTGGAAATATAACACACCTGTGTACATATTCAGTTTAAATGTATGCTTTCTGTGACTTATTTTCTGTAGTTGAAGTTCAAGGATATTTGACATTGTGATGTGGTTTTTGTTAATCCTTCAGTGAAGTGAGTATACAGATGTGTTATTTTACTTTTTCCCATAAGGCTAAGATCACCCCAGAAATGTTAATTTTTTAGACCAGTAGGATTATAGGTATTTAAAATTCATACTTGTCAAAATATTATATATTAAAACCAATAACTATCTGAAAAACTTAGTTAATTAATTGACTATAGTCTGTGTGCTTAGGGGCCAGGTGAGAAAGACAGAGACAGTGTCTCCCTCCTTGTCACTTACACTAGAACTTGGAGGAAACTAAGAGCAGCTGACAGATAAGGAAACTGAGGCTGACAGAAGTAAAAGTTAACATACTAAATCATCCCTCTTCTGTGCTTACAACTTCAGTCATTAAAAATCATTTGCACTTAGAAAGTGTTTTATTTTTTACTTTAGTGACAGGAATAATTTATTTCTCAATGAAAGATTTAATAGCTTATAAACAATTACTTTTTTCATTCTGTTTTTAAGAGAAATACTTTTGTCTTTTTTTACCATGATAGTTTAGTATGTGAGATCATAAAAGCAGGTATAGCCATTTAAATTCATATTTTATTACAGACAGTAACTTTAAGAGACTTAAGCTTCTATTAAGCTGTGTCAGCTTCCACTAGAAAACCTTTAGTGATTCCAGTTCCAAGTACTTTTTAAAGAAATTGTGACAGTTCCATGAGTATATCCAGACTGTTTCTTTCCAACTGGCTAAATCACACATGTGAGAAATACACTGTATATGGAAAGTTGCTGCTTGGATGAATTTCCCCAAATTGAGTTCTTTAAATCTAGATTCTAGAATATTTGATATATTACAGTTATAGTTGTCAACTGTTTGTTTTTTGTTCTTTTCAGCTTCAACATTGCTTTATGGCATGTGTGGTCATTTTTCACTCCATTGCTGTTGTTTACCCAATTTATGGGGGTTGTAATGTTTATCTCACTCCTTGGATGATCTGAAGGTAAGAGATCAGGAATGGTATTTCTCATAGTGAACTTTTTGGAAAATATCTTTCATGATGATTTTCAGTGGACACAGCTGTAACAGGTGACTTGTAAATTATTTTAGTCATGTTTATACCAGAGTTCATCCATTGCGCTCTGAGATAAAAGGGACTGAGACCTCTGTCTTTTGTAAAATTTACTGACTACTTGCTAGAGATGGCAACCTGCCTTTCAAAGACCTCATAAAGACAGGATTTGTACCTTCCAGCATGGTTAAAATCACACATTAGACCATTTTGTATTGAAGTCAGCATCCATCAGTTTATATCCAGTGACTCTTGGCTAGATTTTTCTTAAGGAATGGGAACACAGGAAGGATGGGCAATTTTACCTAATTGGGGGAAAAAAATCTGCCATCTTCTAACTGTCCTGGCTACCTCATAACAATTTGATGGATGACACATCAACTTTTTTTTGGTATTATTTATAGAATTTCTGCCTCCCCACAGACCACCCCCGCCTTGGGCCTGCTGCCGTTACGCAAGTGTGTATTGAGAATACTCACTCTGTGTACTTAGGGGCAAGATGAAAAAGAGAAAGGTAGTCCCTCCCTTCATGTCACTTACATCAGAACTTGGAGGAAATTGACTTTATACAGCAGTTTACAGATATGGAAACTGAGGCCCGGAGAAGTTAAAGTTAATACACTAAACTATTAGGAAATTAATGAAAACTGACATTTCAGCTGACAAACAGCATGTGTTCCCTGTGGGGTTTTAAAGGACAGTCACTATAACCGTGTAAAGAAGAAATGGACATAATCTCGTTGTTGCCAGTCTGAGAAGAGTTGCTGGCAGCTCTGTGCCCATGCTGATGCCTGCAGTGCCCTTCCTGCACCGCGCTGCCTGGGGCCACCGGGCTCTCAGTGGACGCTCTGTCCCTGTGAGCATGTGTCGCCACCAGCAGCTCTGAGCATTTTCTCATCTGACCCTCTCACCCACTCCTCCCCTTCTGATGTTGTTAAATCTCTTTTGGCTGTTCAGTTTTGCATTTTTACAGATGTTTGAGAGCTTTTGACTTACTGCTGACATGAATTTATAATTGGCAGTAGACAGCCAGATGGTGGTGTAGGTCACAGATGGATTGAACTGTGCTTTTTAATGTTAAATTCAGTAGCTTAAGATAGAATGTTTTACTTGAGACATAAGTGCTGTTTTTCTTTCAGATTTAAGGACACATAATTTTTTTCTTTTTTTTCTTTTTTTTTTTTTAGAGATGGTACACTTGCTGTGTTGCCCAGGCTGGCCTTGAACTCGTTCCTCAGCCTCCCGAATAGCTGGGACCACAGGCGCGTGCCAGTGTGCCTAGCTGGACGTGTAAATTTAAAGTGAATGATTAAACATCTGCCTGGCCGAAAGCATCACAGATAGATAATGGAAAAGCTGCAATGCATTTTTACACCTAGGAAGTGAGGGGTTTCCTGGGAAAAAATGTGACTTTGTAGATCTGTTGTTGAAATCAGAATAAATTATAATTCATTTGGATATTCTTAAACTCAAATGATTATTGAAGTTTTCAGAAGTCTGTGTTACATAGAAATAACTATTTTGCGACATTAATCTGTTTGACTCTTTGGGGAAGGTAGTGGTTTCCTTATAGATAATGCACTCCCAATATGCTAAATAAATTGTTCACTCTTCCATATAAGCGGTAGCAGTTCATTGTTTCGGATGACTGAATATGTGGAAAGGAATTATGTTGTGACATGCCTTTAACCCAGCTTCAGTAATTACTATGTATCTCATTTGTATAGCAGTCCTGTTGGGTGAGCGGACCAAATGAAAGTATTTTATGTTTTCCCATCACTTTATATTTTATCATCAGGTAAATTATTGATTTTTTTTAGCATTGTCTAACATCAACTTTTAATCATTTTTATGTGTGCATAATTTTTTCTGTACCATTTAAATAAAATATTTTTATAACTTTCTTGTGGGTTTTGTTCATACAAACTTTGGAATAGCTTCCGTTTGTAGCTGTTAGCACTTTGAGTTAACTATAGAAATAATAAGGGCTACTCTGCTCTTCCGAGACCTCGTAACGACAGTATTTCCACTTTCAAATGCAAACACGTTCACATTAAATCCAAATATCATAGAACTTGCCTTATGTTGATTCTTTTCTCTGTAAAGTGACTTCTAGAAATGACCTGATTTAGTCACCACTTGTGTCTAGTTCAGATCACAGCCTGACACTTACTGGCCACAATTTCAGAGTATAATGCAAATATTTCAAAATATGAAAAAAAGGCAAAATCCAAAACATTTTTGGTCCCAATCACTTTGAAGAAGGGATACTTAATCTTTTTTCAACTGTGAGATGGGAATGATATCTGTCTTGTAGGTTATGGATAATAGTAATGTTTATGAAACACCTATTACAGTGCTTGGTACATAGTAGGTCCTCATTCACTAAATGGTAACAGAGGGAGAGAAAGAAATCAGAATCTGGGATCAGGAATATCACATCAGGTGGCGATGTTTATGCAGGGAAAAGTCAGGCATGATGAGAAAGCAGAATGCAGCCCAGTTTGTGCGCACTTGGATGTGAAGGTGTGTACGTTTTCTTTAAAGTAGGGAGCAAGATCCAGCAGAGGCCAGCGTCAGGGAGCCCTTCAGTGACGTGAGGTCCAGTGCAACCTTAAGGCCGCACACCCTGCGAGGTGGAGCACTTGGTTCAGACCCATGGGTGGGAACTTGGCTTGGGGCCGAAGGAGGGTGCCCCAGTGCCAGCTCTCACACATTTTATATCTGGTTTTTTTGTTTGTTTGTTTGTTTGAGACGGAGTCTCACCCTGTTGCCCTGGGTAGAGTGCAGTGATGTCTTCATGGCTCACAGCAACCTCAAACGCCTGGGCTCAAGCGATCCTCTGACTCAGCCCCCTGAGTAGCTGGGACTACAGGTGTGCGCCACGACACCCCGCCAATTTTTCTGTTTTGGGAAGAGACAGGGTCTTGCTCTTGCTCAGGCTGGTCTTGAGCTCCTGACCTCAAGCGATCCTCCCATTTTGGCCTCACAGAGTGCTAGCATTACAGGCATGAGCCACCACACTGGGCCTCTATTTTTTTTCTTGAAGAGTATTTTTACAACTTGGATAGAAATCTAAGGCTGGGATTTTCTGTTTAATACCATTTGTTAAGACCCAGTTAGCTGAGAGCCAATAACTTCAGCCAAGCAAGATGATGTGAAGATTATCCTGTTACTTAGGAAGAGACATTTTAATAAATTTGTTTAAGCAGGATCATGACTAATCTCTGTTCCTGTTAAACAGCTGCTAATGCAAGGTGCTTATGTGTCTTTTCCTTTATTATAACTGTTAAACAAAAACAGCATCAAACAGTCTTGTTACTGCTTCCAAACAAGCTGGTAGGAGGAGCACCTAAGCATGTAAAGTAATGAATAACTACATTGACAGCCGTAGATCTTTATCATGAAAGTCAGGGAAATGATAGAAACAAGTGCGTGTTCTGACTTTGACAGTCAGTGTCAAGACCAGGTTTTCAGCCTGTGTCGGTAGCATACCACTTGCCGAGGCCCAGTGCTCAGAGCTTCTGATTCAGTGGGTGGGTGAGGCTATCCAGATTGCTGGAAGAACTCTTCAAGCAATTCTCACTCAGCCTGGCTCCAGATCTGTCCTACTGCTCTAGCCAGTTTGGGTAGAGACCTCTGCGTAGAAGCTAGGATGTTATTAATAGGATTTGCAGGGAACACAGAGATAACTGAATCTAACTTAGTTCACTAGGGTGAAAACCAGATTGGGACTCCCCCCAAATCTGGGGAGACCTAGCGTGGGAGGCGATGGACTTTCTAGGGGACTTTAAACAGGATTTAAAGGGGACTTTAAACAGGATTTAAAGTTCCTGGCTGTATTTGGTTTTATGCAACAAAAAATGGTCTCTGGCTACAGTTTAGCCAAAGAGAAATGCATTGGACAGGAATCGAAGGAAACACTGAAGAACCACGTCTTGCAAAGGATAGGGGCTAGGAGTGTAGGTAATAGGAGTAATGGGACATGACTTCTCACCATCCTAAGGAAGGAGCGCCATGTCAAAGAATTTTTGGGCCATGTTTTAAAATTGTCACAGTTTGATCTCTGGCCATAAGTTGTCTATATCCTCCCACATACACAAGTCATCTGCCAGGAATCCCTGCAAAGTCTCATCCCATTACGGCCCAGGCTTGAGGTCCAGGATCTCATCATCTAACTCTATGCCAGGTGCAGATGAGGTTCCTCAGGCATAGGGTCCTTTTCGTCTGAGCACCTTTAAAGGCCAGTTGCCTGTCACTCTCCCTCCAGTCACCCAGTGGTGGGAGAGACAGGGTAGCTGCCATTGACAGTGTCAAAAAGTGTCAAGTCATGCACTCAGTGGTCCATAGCAATTCTGAAATTCAATGGGCCCATGCCCCCCAGTATCGCTTCCTAAAAATGTGTTAAAGCTCTTGGCTCCACCCTCTGGGTTCTATATCACCCTCTGAGTCTTTTTTTTTTTTTTTTGATAAGAAAACTGAGTTTGGAATTGAGGAGCCTTTCAGCCTACTTCCTACTCATAAAAGGTTTGTGGTCCAGAGGGCTCTTTCCATGTTGTACTGTCTCTGTCCTTTTACATCTGAGCTAGTGGTGCTTCTACCAGAACAATTCACAAGGAGTGCAAGCTGGAAGACTTGCTGAGCACTTCCCCGTGATGGAGCTGCAGAGTGGACACAGCTAAAGAGTAGGCAGAGCAGGGAAGGTCGAATTCTCAGTCTAGGAAAATCTACACCAAAATCAGGGAAGGATCGTGGCCTTGAGAATTGGAATGCGCGTGTTTTGTTAAATGCACTTAAGAACGTTGTACTCCTAGATGTTTCAGAACCCTCTGGGCATGTAGAATGGGGCCACTCCCCCTTAAGGGAAGACAGACCCGCCTTCCTTGCTTGAAGACTATGCAGAGGTCTCGGAAGAGATAGGAACCCTACAAAGCAATGTTTACCCTCGTCAGCATTTGTCCCCATAATCCCTCCTGGCTACCCAACCAATACCCTGGGTCAAATATTAGTGTCACCTTGCTGGGGATGTGCTGGCCTGCTAAGTAAAAAGAGGGATTATATGGCAAAAGTGCTCAGGACCTGTCTAATGAACTGATAAGAATCAGGAGAGTGCCTGGGAATGGATCCTGGAGGTGCTGGATACAGGCAGAATATCAAGTTTGTCAAAACTCTCTGCTGACAAAGAGTTTAACACCCTGACAAGGGCTTCAGGAGCTGGTTCAAGTGCACTGCTGTCACGGCCCCTGGAGGCTTGGAGAAAGCAATGGCCCACATCAAACTAGAGACGCCAGGATTGCCACGACACACGGGAGGAAGGGATTGGCAGGCTCAGGGAGTGGCCTGCTTAATGGGTCTGTCTAGTGCATGAGAATGGAAACCTCTCAGACCACCAGGCTCTTTAGAAGGGCCCCAGGACTCCATTTGTCAAGGAAATAAGAAACGTGGGAACAGTAGGGCCAAGCGGTTCAGCTGGTGGACAGTATGGGAATGCCGCTGCAGAACGGGGCTCTCTCTCAGGAACCGAATGACCTGGTACCACCATAGCGGGGCTATCCCGGCTCTGCCCCTGCCAGACAGAGCTAACAGGACGCTGGCACGGTCTTTCCTCGGGGCGGGTCAGCCTTTTTGTTATGTGCCACAGTCTAGATCTAGATTGTCTTGACATTATACACAACATCGCACTGGCCCGCCACACTGGTGAAGTTGTGTAATTGGGTCTGATGAACAGGAAGTAGCATGTATTTTAGACGCCATACGTGTAAATGTGTGTGTGCGTGTGGATGTGTATATGTATGTAAACACACAGTTGACCCTTGAACAACAGGGATATTCGGGCCATCGACACCCCCACCCCATGCAGTTGAAAATCTTCACGTGTAAATTTTGACTCCCCCAAAACTTCACTACTAACAGCCTACTAGTGAGTAGAAGCCTTACCAATAACATACATAGTAAATTAACATATTTTGTATGTTACATGTGTATTCTTACCATAAAGTAAGCTAAAGAAAAGAAAATGTTATTAAGACAATCATAAAGCAGAGAAAATACATTTACAGTGCTGCACTGTATTTATCGGCACTTTTACATCATCTGCTTACAAGACGAATCGTCCGTCTGAAATGGCAGGCAACCGTGGCTGCAGACCTCAGTCTATGGTACCTATCAAGCAATTCAGCTTGTTCTTGTAATGTCATGACTTTGCTGCCTAGGAGCACTTCCAGCATCATAGTGGCACTTTGTATGGGTCCATGGTGTTATTCAAGGTTTATGGTATTGCACTAAACATGATGAAAAATACACGAAAATTAAGAGATCACTTTTTACTTTGATATGCAACTTACTGGAGAGATGAACTCATGCAGAAATGATTAGCATCACAGGACATTTTAAGTGGACACTTAAAACACTTAATCTCACTGCAATAGCAACAGGAGGTGGCTACGAAATTATTAAATTTACCACAATACAGTATGTCCTACAGTTAATTTTATGCAATTATGATTTAATACTGCACCTTTATGCATATTTATATTTTTCTTGACTGCGAATAGTGCCATTTACATTGTGTATGTGTAAGTTTTGCTACATTTTAACATTGTATTAGGTCATTAAATATGAAATGTCTGATTTCAAATCAAAAGTTTAGTTTATTGTATCTCAAACAAGAAGCAGTATAATTAATCAAAGTGTGTACCTAAACAGTCGACACAGTTTTGCCATCTTTACGGTAGCTTGTTTATGCCGGCAGCAAAGAATTCTGGAGAGCAAGTGGCAATGAAATCACAAAAGGCATTTTCCACAGCTTGTTGAGAATTGAATATTTTTCCTTGCAAGAAGTGGTCCAAAGCCTGGAAGAAATCATAGTCAGTTGGTGTAAGGTCTGGTGAATATGGTGGATGACAGAGAGTTTCCAAGTCCAGCTTCTGTAGTTTGAGCAGCGTTGTTTGTGACATGTGGTCTTGCAAGAGGATTGGCCTGTCTCTATGGACCAATCTCAGCTGCTTCATCGCAAGCATCCTCATCATTTCATCCAGTTGGTTGCAGTAGACATCTGCCATAATCGATTAACCAGGTTTCATGAAGCTGTAGTGGATACCAGCACTGGACCACCACACAGACACCATTAGCTTTTCTTAATGAATATTTGGTTTTGGACTGTGTTTCGGCACCTAATTTTTATCCAACCACTGTGCTGAATGCTTGCGATTATCAAAAAGAATCCATTTTTCATCACACATAATAACAATACGGTGTGGAAATAGTTCACCTTTATGTTGTGACGGCAAAGAAAGGCAAGCTTCGAGACGATTTCTTTTCTGACGCTCATTTAATTCATGCAGTACCCATCTATCCTGCTTCTTTACCTTGCCCATTTGTTTCAAATGGTCCAATATCATTGGAATAGTAACGTCAAACCCTGCTGCAAATTCACGTGCAGGTTGAGATGGATTCGCTTCCACTACAGCTTTCAGCTCATCATTATCCACCTTAGTCTTAGGGTGTCCATGTGACTCATTTTCAAGATTAAAATCACCAGAATGGAACTTCTCAAGCCATTGGCGTACTATGCGTTCATTAGCCACATCCTTCCTAAACACTTGGTGGATATTTTGAGCTGTCTGTGCTGCATTGATTCCACGACAGAACTCATATTTGAAAATAACACAAATTTTTGACTTATCCATGGTTTCACAAAAATTGCTCTAAAAAAAAATTTGAAAGATAATCACAAGCCAAACCATGCATTTGAAAAACTGAGGATGTACCTTCACAATAAAAATTTTAAAAAGTGTCAAAGTGAAATGTCAGTGATATCAACTGAAATGTAAGACATTTCATTCTTAATAACCTAATAGATTTGTGTATAGTTTATGGTAATAGCTGGGCGTGGTGGTGCGTACCTGTAGTCCTAGCTACTCAGGAGGCTGAGGTGGGAGGACCGATTGAGGCCAGGAGTTTGAAGCTATAGTGTGCTCTAATCAAGCCCGTGAATAGCTACTGTATGCCAGCCTGGGCAACGTAGTGAGACCCCATCCTGAGAAAAAAAAGGTGGTAAATGATAAAATCGACTAGTATCTGCATACATTTTATGCACTTGTGACATACCTAACTTTTTCCTAATTTTTCTTTATTTCTAGGCCATTTGGTTCATCTGTGAGTTTTTCAAATTATCAGAAATCACCAAAAATTTTTCAAATATACTTATTGAAAAAATCCTTTTATAAGTGGATTCATGCCATTTAAACCCACATGGTTTATTCAAGGGTCGATCGTGTGTGTGTGTGTGTGTGTGTGTGTGTAAATATATAGTGTATATATGTATGGGTGTATGTATGTATACACACATACACAAAGGGTGGGAGATAACCCCTATACAAATTCAGGAGTCTCAGTGATCTGGAGCGTGTTGAGATATTACCTCCAAGGTAGAAGACAAGATGCTGCTCCCGGTACTGGTTACCATTTAAAAGGAGGCACAATGCTTACGGGAATTTTTAGAGGTTGGAGGCAACATGAGCTTCCCATCATGAACTGGACATTATCTGATCCACCAAACCATAAAGTTGAGCATGCGCAGCAACAACACATTGTCAAGTAGATGGCATATAAGACATTGAACTTGAGCAGGTTTGGAAACCATAAGTAAGTTGCACATCCAGGTGACTCAGATTCCTTGGGGACCAACTCTTTTGGTTGATAATGTTTGGCTGAAAAAAAAGAAAAAAGAGACCAACTCCCGCTCATTGCTTTCTTTCCTCAAGCCATACTAGTGGTCCCATGGGAGCTGCTCACAACTGAGGAGAGAGCTCAGGTTGTCTACGGGTGCTTCTGCACCACATGACAGCATCAACCCAAAGAAGACAGCTGCAGCATTACAGCCCCACCCAGCGGTGGCCCCGAAGGACGGTGGTGAAGGAAAATCCTCCCAGTGAGCAGAATGGTGAGTGGTACATTTGGTTGTCTACTCTGTCCTGATTAAGAGACATCCAGAATACAAATCTACACTGTCTCATGGATGGTTGCTAACAGGATAACAGTTTGGCTAGGTGGTCAGTGACTTGAAAAGAAAAGGATTGGAAGATTGGTGACCAGGAGAATTGGGGAAGAGGGATGTGGCTAGATCTCTGTAATGGGTACAGCGCTCTCAGAATGAATGTAGAGATTTGCATCTCACATGACTGCTCACCAACGGGCCTCCGCTGCAGAGCAGGTGGGCAGCATGGCATGTTCTGTGGGTGTCTGTCAGCCTTTTCCCCAGCCATCCAGTGCTTGCTTGATGCGCCCTTGTACAGGGTGCATGGTGGCAGGGACGGAGACTGTGCACAGGGTCAGCACAGAAGTCCTCTGGCCAAGGCTCAGCTTGCTGGTAAGTGCTGGTGCAGAATTTGCTGCAATGGTTTTAAAAGAGGGCCCTGAATTGTTTGACATGCCTCTCACTGACAGGGAACTCTTTAGCTCCTTCCCTTGAATCTGGGTGGGCCTCACGGTGCTGGCAGACTCAGTGTCTGGCGAAAACCCATTCCTCATACATGGTGCCTTGTCACTGTGTCTCCACAGAGTAGAAGTGGTGAGGGATCTCTCTGGGATGTCTTTTATGAGGGCACTAATCCCACCCATGATATCTCCACTCTCTGATCTAATCACCTCCCAAGGCCCCATCTCCTAATACCATCACCTATCTGATTAGGATTCAACATATGAATTTTTTTTTTTTTTTTTCTTTTTTTTTTGAGGCATGGTCTCACTCTATCGCCTGGGCTAGAATGCAGTGGTGTCATCATAACTCACAGCAACCTCAAACTCCTGGGCTCAAGTGATCCTGCTGCCTCAGCTTTGTAGTAGCTGGGATTACAAGTGTTCACCACCATGCCCGGCTAATTTTTCTACTTTTTGTAGAGAGGGGGATCTCACTCTTGCTCAGGCTGGTCTCCAACTCCTTGCTTCAAGCAATCCTCCTGCCTTGCACCCCTGCCCTCAAAGTGCTGGGATTACAGGTGTGAGCCACCATGCCCGGACTCAATATATGAATTTGTCAGGGACACAAACATTCAGACCATAGCATCAAGTCTTTCTAGCTAAATCTTCCCAGCTAAGATCCTAGACATTGTAGAGCAGAGAAAAAGCAACTTCCAAATACTGACCCACAGGGCCCAGGAGCACAATAAAATGATTGTTGTTATGTACCACTAAGTTGGGTAGTTTATTATCCTGTGGAGGAACATATGGCAACAGCGGAGACCAACATTGAGCTGCCCATACAGCACCTTTCCCTGGGGACACTTGCCTGGAGGAAGTTTGATTGTATGAGCCGCCTTCCATCATGGAGGGAGTAGAGATTTGTCCTCCCTGGATTAAACACAAATTCTGGAGTTGTATTTTCCTTCCCTTCCCCATCTGTATGTTTGTGGAGCGTCCTATCACTGCCATGATATTCTGCACAGCATTGCTTCTGATCAAGGGATTTAATTCCCAGTAAAAGAAGTGACCACGAAATCAACCCAGAGCCAACGTCTAGTGTTTTCCAAAGGGTCTATGTAGAAAAGTTGACATTAGTGGAAAAAGTGGCTAAATGTAAATAAAGTCTATAGTTTAGTTAATAGTATTGTATCAATGTTAATTTCTTAGTTTTGAGAAATGTATCAGTGCATAAGATGTTCGGGGAAGCTGAGTGAAGGGGTGACGGGAATGCTCTATACTATCTTTGCAACTCTTCTATAAATGTAACATTATTTCAAAAGAAAAAGAGACTTTTTATGAGGGGTCTTTAAAAAGTTCATGGAAAATTCATATCGTGAGAAACCTATACATGGATTTTAATTTTTTTCCGCCAAAATAAACTCATGTAATACTAACTTGTTATAACGTGTCTGAGCCAGATCTAGTGTGAGGCACTAGGAAGGATAAAACAGCAGTTTGAAAAGAGCCCCTGTCAGAGCAACATGCATTCTTCTAAAATTGAAGCAAGAACAAACACCAATTTATGGTGAAGTTTGGTTGGAAGAATGGTGAAATCATTGATGATTATGAAGAGTTTACGGGGAAGAGGCCCCCTCAAAATCAGCAGTTTACAGATGGGGAACTCCTTTCATGAAGGGACGAGGCAATGTTGAAGATGAAGCCCACTGCAGCAGACCATCTGCATCAATTTGCAAGGAAAAAGTAAACCTTGTGCCTGCCCTGATTACGAGGACCGATGATTAACAGCAGAAACAATAGCCAACACCACAGACGTCTCAGTTGGTTCAGTTTACATAATTCTTACTGAAAAATTAAAGTTGAGCAAACTTTCCACTCGATGGGTGCCTAAACTGTTGCTCCCAGATCAGCTGCAGACAAGAGCAGAGCTTTCAATGGAAATTGTATTTTATTTATTTATTTTTTTTTTATTTTAATTTTTAATTTTTTTTTAAAGACAAGAGTCTTGCTCTGTGGCTCAGACTGGAGTGCAATGGCATCATCATAACTCACTGAAGCCTCCAACTCCTGGGTTCAAGTGATCCTTCTGTCTCAGCCTCCCAAGTAGCTGGGACTACAGGTGCACGACACAGTGCCCAGCTAAATTTTAAAAATATTTTGTAGCAATGAGAGTCTCACCATGTTGCCCAGGTTGGTCTCACACTCCTGGGCTCGAGTGATCCTCCTACCTCTGCCTCCCAAAGTGCTGGTATTATCGGTGTGAACCACTGTGCCCAGCCACGATGGAAATTTTAAACAAGTGGGATCCAGATTGTGAGGCATTTCTTTGAAGAACTGTAGCAGGAGACGTAACCTGGCTTTTCTAGTACCATCCTGAGGAAAAGCCACAATCAAAGCAGTGGCTACCAAGGGGTGGGTGTGGCCAGTCAAAGCTTGAGTGGACCAGTCAAGAGCAAAGGTCACGGCAACGGTTTTGAGGATGCTCAAGGCATTTTTCTTGTTGGCTTTGGAGGGCTAAAGAATGATAACATCTGCTTATTATGTGACTGTTTTGAGAAAATTTAGCCAAAACTTTAGCAGAAAAGCACCTGGGAGAGCTTCACCAGAGCTTCCTCCACAGCCACAACATTGCTCTCATCAAACAAGGACAGTGCTGAGAGGCTGCAGTGGGAAAACTTGCAGTCCTGATCTGGCTCCTCTGGCAGCTTCTTGTTTCCCGATCTTAAAAAATCTAAAAAAGGCACCCACTTTTCTTCAATTAATAATGTAAAAAACCCGAATTGACCTGGCTAAATTCCCAGGACTCTCAGCTCTTTACGGGTGGACTAAATGGCTGGTGTCATTGCTCACAATAGTGTCTTGAACTTGATGGAGCTTATGTTCAGAAACAAAGTTTATATTTTTTATTTTTATCTTTTCATTCCATTTTTCCTTGAACATTTTGAAGTCTCCTCATACATTGTGAAATGGCTTGATTGAGCTAATTAACATATGTGCTATTTCATGTACTTATTTTTTTGTGGTGCAAACTCTTAAAATCTACTCTCTTAGCAATTGTCCATAATACTATATACTTCTTGGTCAGTAATGCCTACGCAAAAAAAAAAAAAAAAAAAAAAAAAGAGGCCATGTGCGGTAGCTCACACCTGTAATCTCAGCACTTTGGGAGGCCAATGCAAATTGTTGACAGAAGATTTCTATAGAAAATGAAACATTTCTGTGTGATATCGTGTCAAACCAAAATGACTTGAATATTTCTTTGCAAGGTAAAGCTAAGTGTGTATATATATGTATATATATATGATATGTGGCAAAAAATCCAAGCATTTTGCAAAAAGCTATCTTTTTTCAAAACACTTCTTGAAAAGGAAATATTGATGAACATTTTCCCCAGTTAGCAAAGTTCATTGATGAGCAGGATGATATATCTGAATCATTTGAAGAATACTCAGCTGTTACAGACCTATTAATTGGAGAATACAATGAAAGCTTCACTGACTTTGAGAATCAGGACATCACACTCAAATTAGTATTTCAGCCTCATCTATTTGATATCACCAACACACTCTAAGAACTACAGATGGAATTGATTGAGCTCTCAATAGATGACATTTTAAAGTCACTGTTTGATGTTAAGAAAGATCCAATTGAAATATAGAAAAATGCAGAACACCCAGGTCTTTGGCAACATGCCTGAAAAATGCTTTGTTGCTTGTCAACCACTTTTTGCTGCGAAACTACTACCTAACCCAAATCAAGATGCCATTAAGGTCACAAATGACTGATGTGCATCTAGAGGATCAGCTGAAACTGTGGATCTCCATGCTGCAACCAAATATTCAAATGCTTTCCAACAAAAAGCAGACACAACAAAGTCATTAAAAGGTTAGTTAACTTTAATATCTAATTGAAGTTTATTGAATGCAGCCTTATTTGATCACAGCTAAATTAATGCAGCCTTTCAGCATGTAAAGGTTACCCAGCTCTGCTTTAATCTTTCTCTGTGGGTGTCCAGAGACTCATACTTCATTGCTTATTTAAAAGAATCGAGGCAGCCCAGAGGCAGGAGTCCCACCTGATTTTCAGACGGGGATTGAGTGTCAGTCATGTTTGTACTCCACAAGTTCAGGTGCCGTTAGCAGCAGGAACAGATACATTTAAAACTTGCTGTGGCTTAGCACAGTGAAATTTATTTCTCTCTCGTGTAAAGTCCAGCTTCCTTGGGGGGAATCTGCTTCCCAGGTCACTGGGAGACTTAGGCTGACAGGCTGTGCCATCTTCAGCATGAGGCTCCAAAGTTGCTCTGGGTGTTGGTGTCACATCCAGCTGGTAGGCGGAGGGGAGGAGGTGGAGGATGGCATAGGAGGTTTTTGTGGTCTGAGCCGAGCAGTGTGCACACATCTCTCTTACCCACACTCCACTGGTCAGAACTTACTCACCTGGCCCCACTAGATGCAAGGGGCGCCAGGAATGAGAGCTCCTGGCTGGGCAGCCATTTCGCAGCACTAGCTCTGCATGATGGGAGGGAGCACAGGTTTGGTGGACAGCTGGTTGCCTCTGCCACACGGCCTCGGCTCAGTGCCCGGCACACAGTTGGTGCTCAGTGAATAGCAAAGTCCATTAAGTACGTGGTGTGCAGCAGGCACTTCCTAAGTGCTTTGTAGCTATCAACTTATTCTATTCTCATAGGAACTTGTAAGAGTGAGTATTTATTTTTAATTATTAATTTTTTTTGTACAGACAGGGTCTTGCTCTGTTGCCCAAGTTAAAGTGCAGTAGTGTGTTCAATGCAGCCTTGAACTCCTGGGCTCAAGGGATCCTCCCACCTCAGCCTCCCAAGTAGCTGGGACTACAGGCATGTGCCACTATGCCCGGCTGATTTTAAAATTTTTTTGTAGAGACAGGGTCTTGTTACGTTACCCAAGCTGGTCTTGAACTCCTGGCTTCAAGTGATCCTCTTGTCTCAGCCTCCCAAATTGTTTGGATTACAGGAATGAGCCTCCACACCTGACCAAGAATGGGTATTGTATTTTTTTTAATTAAAAAAATTTTTAATTATTATGGGTACATAATTTAAGAGCTTCATTTTACAGATGAGGAGATTGAGGCACAGAGAGGCCCAGTAACTTGTCTAGGGTCACACAGCAGTAAGTGATGAAGCCTGGATTCAAACCCTGTAGCCCACCTAACCACCACTTGATATTGTAGTGTCCTGCAAAACCATGTTGAATTGTGCTGATTTATGAAAAAGAGATAATGGATAGGAATGTATTTTGTAAAGATGTAAAGTGAAATAAAGGCATAGGGGGTTTTGATGAGGACCTGGGACATTTATGGGGCCCCTGCCATCTGCCAGGCACTAGGCTCTCTCTCATCCAGGTTCCCATGGCACTTGGCACAGACTGTGGGTTTCATCTTGTTGTCCTCAGGCCTGTCACAGTACCTGGCACGCAGGAGGTGCTCAGTATACATTTATCAATGGATTTTTAAAAAGCACATGCTGGGTGCTAGAGAGAAGAATGAACCAGACACAGCTGTGTCTTTAGGGAGCTCAGAACTGGAAAGGCAGTTATAAAAACGGTGACTGTGATGGGTGAGAAACAAGAGTGATGGAGAGGTAGACAGGTCTACCTGGAAGCACATGAATAGGCAGGGCAAAGAGAGCCTTCTCATTTTAGCCATCCATCCATCCACTCATCCAACACTTATTTTTTTTTTTTTTTTTTGTTGAGACAGAGTCTCACTTTGTTGCCCAGGCTAGAGTGAGTGCCGTGGCGTCAGCTTAGCTCACAGCAACCTCAAACTCCTGGGCTTAAGCGATCCTACTGCCTCAGCCTCCCGAGGAGCTGGGACTACAGGCATGCGCCACTATGCCCGGCTAATTTTTTCTATATAGATTTTTAGGTGTCCATATAATGACTTTCTATTTTTAGTAGAGACGGGGTCTCGCTCAGGCTGGTCTCGAACTCCTGACCTTGAGCAATCCACCCGCCTCGGCCTCCCAGAGTGCTAGGATTACAGGCGTGAGCCACCGCGCCCGGCCATCCAACACTTATTTACTTAGCACCTACTATGTGCTGGGTACCACTGTTCTGCATGCTGGAGATATAGCCATGGACAAGCTGGACAGTGTCCTCGTAGAGCTTTTGTTACAGTGGGAGAGACAGGCCACAGACATTGGCACATTGCAGGCGAGGTGGGCTGAAGGGGGAAACCGAGCCAGGTGAGGGGAGACCGCGCTGCAGGAAGCTGTGTCACTGAGTCAGTCCTCACCCTCCTCTGATGAAGAGACACAGGCCTCCCTTGCCCCGTGGTGCACCCAACCCATTTGCCCATTCATTATTTTATCAGCTTCCCTACTGAGCATCCACTCTGGCTTGGCTCTGGGCACACTCAGCGGGGGGCGTGTTCCCTGATTACAACCCGCCTTGTGATCATGTGCATTTCTTTGCACAGGCTGGATCCTCCCTCTGGACTGCCCTCCTCCACCCTGCCCCATCCCCCCTGACCAGCTGCCTCTGCGGGCCTTTCCCTCTCCCAGAACCTCGCAGTCTTCCTGCAGACCAGGGCTCCTCCCAGGCTGGCTCCGGGCAGCCCTGCTGGAGGGGGGGCTGCTTACTCTGTCCACCCCCCTCCCCAAGCTCTGAGACGGTGAGGACTGGGTCTCGGTTCATGCTCTGCGGCTTCCCAGGGAGCACTCACTACATACTTGTCCCCTGAGCCTTTCTCCTCCTGAAGTCAGCTCCGACAGAGCAGAGTCTTCCAGAGCTGAATCCCCAGAGCCTAGAACAGAGCCTGGCAAACGGTCCAGTGTAAGATAAATATATGTTGCTCAAACGAATGAACGAATGAATTTATAGAACAAATGAAGGCAAAGCAAGGTCCCCACGTTGATGCCTCCCCGGCCCAGGGCTCCCCTGTCCCCCCTTTACCACCCAGGACGGGCTACTGCAGTTTGCTGGCCGAGTGCAAAACGAAAGCGTGGGGCCCCTTGTTGGAAAATTGAGAATTTCAAAACGGCAACAGTAGAAGATTAAAGCAAGAGGGAGAGAGTGTCTGCCGGGTGCCCAGCCCTGTGCGAGCACGGGGGCTCGCCCAGGAGGCCGCCAGGAGGCTCGCACGCCCCAAGGCTCGCTCCCAACTCCTCGCTGCGACCCGCCGCTGGGGTCCGGCCCCTCGTCTCAGGCGCGCCCCACCTCGGACGCTCTTTTGCGAAGCTTCCCGGGTCTCCTCCCAGCCCCGCGGGAGCGGCCCCTCCTGGGAGGCGACGGGCGCCCGGCGGGCCCCCAGGGCTTCGGAAGGGAAGCCGGGCGGTCGGAGGCTGGGAGAGGCGCCCGGGCCCCCGCGGCTCCGGGGCAGACCCCTGGGCAACCCCCCTCAACCCCGCTGGTTCAGGAGCAGCTCCCCACTCCCCTGCGGGAGGGTGAGGGATGGTGGTTTTTCTTGAAAAGTGACTCAGGTCTTCTGCGTCTGGGCATCTCGCAGCCCACACACAGAGAAACCCACAGAAAGACGGCCCCTCCCCCTATGCATAGATCTGGGGGCCCGCGCTTCCCCACCCCTGCCCAGACACACCCGAAGACAGATGGCCAGACAAAGAGCGTGACCTGAACGGAGAAGACACAGCGCAGAAAGAGGCAGGGACAGACAGACTCAGACGCGCACACCGACTCATGCAGGCTCCCCGGACCTCTGGGTCCCTGTCGCGGAGCCTCGGGAACAGCCCAGAGCAGTCCCGGGCGCTCGGCTCGGCCTCAGCCCCTCCCCCGCGCCCACCTTCTAGGGCTGGCTTGCGGAGACCCCCTCATTTCCAGCCCCCGCAACCCCGGGAGTCACCTCTCGCCATCCAGCGTTTCCGGGGCGCCGGGGGGCGGGGGTGGGGTGGGGAGCAGGGGCTGGGTCTGCGGGCGTCGCAGCAGGGCAGAGGGCTGCGGGCTGCGGGCGGCGGGCGGGGGCCAGGCGCGCTGGCGGCTGTGCGGGAGGACGCGCGGGCGGCCGCGGGATCGGGATCCGGGAGCCGTCCCGCGTGGGTCCCGTAGTGGGCAGAGGGCTGCCCCTGGCGTTGTCAAGTGAGGGGAAGTGGGCAGGGGGCGGCGGGGAGCGCATAGAAACCCGAGTCCTCGGGAGTTGGGGGGGAAGTGGGCCGGGGTGGCACCTTGACTGAGGGCAAAGGGGCACGGGGCGAGGAGAGGCGTCGGAGGGTGAGGTGAGTAGGGGTGGGGGCCGGTTGGCAGAGGGCATCGGGGCAAGGACAGGAGGCAGGGGTAGCAGGCGGGGCCGGCGGCAGCCACCCCCGGAACGAGACGGCAAGATGCCCGAGGGCTTGGGGGCGCCCGGCTTGCCCAGGGCAGCTGCAAGCGCCTTGGACGCGGGCTCGTCGGGGCCTGCGGCCTGCCCGCGGCCCCAGCTCGCGGCTCCGGGGTCCCCGCAATCCGCGGAGTCCCCGCGGCCCCCAGGGTCGCGGGCCCCTCGACGGGCCGCTGTCCGAGCCACCTTCCCGCAGAAGCTGGCCGAGGCGCTCAGCAGCCAGTACGGGCTGAACGTGTTCGTGGCGGGGCTGCTGCTGCTGCTGGCCTGGGCCGTGCACGCGTCGGGCGTGGGCAAGAGCGACCTGCTGAGCCTCCTGAGCGCGCTCATGCTGCTGCAGCTGCTCTGGATGCTGTGGTACGTGCGCCGCAGCCGCGCGCACCGCCGCCTCATCCGCCTCAAGGACACGCACGCGGGCGCGCGCTGGCTGCGCGGTGAGTCCGGAGGCTGGGCAGCTGCCGCTGTGCCCTGTCCGCCTTTTCCGCTTTGTCTTTCTTCTCTCGTCCTTCTCAAGCCCGGGCCTCACAGCGGCCGCTCTCTGCCTCCATATCCCATCAGCAGAGCGACGGCGACACGGATTCTTCAGTCTGTCCCTGGCTTGAAGCCATGCAGCGCTTCCACTGACCCCACGATGGGGGCCACGCTCCCTTGCCTTGGCACCCAAGGCGCTCTAAGATCTGGCCCCAGATGGCTTCTTTCGTTTTATCGCTTCCTTTACCCTTATCCTGTGGCCCAGTCCTTCTCAAAGATCTTCAGTTCCCGCCACAGTATTTCATGCTTCCTTGCCTTTGCATATTCTGTTCCCTCCTCCTGGAATGTCTTTTCCACCCTCCCACCTGCCCTCCTGCTTTCCAGGACTGAGGTCAGGCCTCACCCCACCCTTCCTTTCCCGACTCCCTACCCTTTTCCCCACCCTTGGTGGTTCTGACTACACCCCTCTACCCCTCACTGTGCCCCGCTCTTATTGACACATCTGTCCCTCCACCCCACTGGGGGAGTCTGGGGTGCTTGTCTCTTAGTCCTGGAGCCACCTCAGGGCCTGGCATGGGGAAAGTGCTTGGGCAAGGTACCGGATCTCCCCTCCCACCCTGAACCTTAGTTTTCACATCTGTAGAATGGGATCACACACTGGATGGGGTCCGGTGACTGCCAGAATCCCTAGTTCTCCTTCTTTCCATGACCCTGGCAGGAAATGCTCTCATTGCCCCGGGCCACCTCTGCTCTCTCTGTGAAGCTCTTTTGGTCCTTGTCAATCTCTGCCTTGTGTTCTGGCTGTTTGGATATGAGCCTTACTATCCAGATGAGATTCTAGGTTTCTTAGATAGGGATTGTATCTAGTTCATCTTGGCTTTGGGAAAATTTGAGACCATCCCAGGGTGGCCCAAATTCCTGTTCTGGAAATGGTTGTTTTAGAGAGGTTCATGGTTTTGTGACTCTCCATAAAGGCAGTGAATACAGTGTTATTTAAAGAAACAAACAAGGCACAATATGTTATTTTACAATATTGACTTGCACAGACTAAAATCTGTGACACACACGGGCCTTGTCCCTATGCTGTCCTGTAGTGGAAGCATCCTTTCTTTGTCCCTCCCTCCCTTCCTTCTCCTCCATCGTTTCTTCCTTCCTTCCTTTCTTACCTCCCTCCTCTCTACTTACCTGTTCCTTCATTTCCTTGCCTCCCTACCTGCTTTCTCCTCCTTCTCCCCCTCTTTCCCTTTCTCTCTTCCTCCCTCTCCCTTCTTTCCTGTTTCTCCCTCCTTTGCTCCTTTTCTTCCTCTCCCCTCCCCTCATCCTTCCTTCCTCTCTCCTTTCTTACTTCCTTCTTCTATTCCTCTCTCCCCCATTCCTCCTCCCTCTTTCTCTTGGCTTTCTTTCTTTTCTTTTTAGGCCATAGTTATAGTATCTTCTCTCTTTTTCTTCCATCCTCTGTACCCTGTTCTTCGTTCTTCTCTCTCTCCCTCCTTTCAGGATGGGAGCCTGAGTCCATGGGTGAACACATATGCCATTTCCCAAGACTGGGAAGCCAGAGGGAGGAACAGGGTGGGCGTGCAGAAGCAAGGTTCTCTCGTGGACAAGTTACATTTGAGACGTTTTTTGGACACCAAATAGAGAGGATATAATGAGGCAAGATGGAGAGAACACGTCACGTAGTAGGTGTTTGGTAAACGGTGGCCATTTAGACACTGGGTGAGTTGTCTCATAATAATAGAACCATTTGGTATGTGGACCATGGGAAGAGTGTTGGCTCTGGAAGCCATGGCTTGAGGTCTCAGCTCTAGCACCTGAACCTTTCTGAGTCCCAGTTTCCTCATCAGTAAGATAAGAATCCCAGCCGCCTCTCGGGGAGGAGCTGGGAGATGCTGAGAGAAAGCAGTTTGCAAAGTACTGGCCATTCCTGCAGAGGAGCTGTGGGTTCATCAAAGAAGCAAGAGTCTAATTAGGAATGTCAGGAGGCCGTGGTGCCAAGGGGAAGTGCCTTCAGCCCCAGCAGCACTGAGGTTTCCCCTGAAAGCGCAGGTGGAAAGACAGGTTTGATGGAGGAACTTTGTTCTGCCCTGGCGCTGGTGACAGAGTCTTAGATCAACAAGCAGAAGGCAATTCCCTCAGGAAAGGGAGTGGTGATCTCCAAGACTCATCCTGGGAACATTAGGAGAAAGTCTTGCTTAACTGCATGCATTTTCTTACGTATGTTTTTGGATGATATTTCTGGTCTAATGGAAACATAAACATAATGTCAGGATTTAAGCATCAAAAAGAGAATGTGGCTGCCAAAAAATCAGATGCAGGTTTGGGATTCATTGGAAGGAAGTTAGACTGCGTGCGGAGTACCTGGTCCTTCCTGAGCATCTCATGGGTCTGTATAGGAGATTGGCTGCAAGAGGTCTCAAACTCCTGGCCTCTAGTGATCCTCCCGCCTCGGCCTTCCAGAGTGCTAGGATTACAGGCGTGAGCCACCACGCCCGGCCTTGTGGCTGCAGGAGAATGAAAAGATGTTCCATCCAGGAGAGGGAAAGACGCAGAGGTCACAGGGTAGAACATGCTGCTGCTGCCTTGCACCTGTCAACTCTGGGTCATCCTTTGGCATTCAGCAAGCAAGAGTCACTTCTGGGAAGCCTTTCCTGATACTTTCAGACCAGGGGCAGCCTCCAGGTTGTATGTTCTGGTAGAACCCTGCTCATTTTCTTTCCAGGGCTAATCAAGCTGGAAGTTGTGTTATTCAGTTACTGTTTATTGGGCTAATGAACTCCTGTGTGAATGTGCTTACCATTGTATCCTGTGCCTAACGGGCAGCAAGTGCCATTCAGTATCTGCTGAATAATTGAATGGATGGATGGATGGATGAATGAGCGAATGAAACTCCAGGGAAGAGGATGACGATTCTGGGAGGTCAATTGCCATCCAGTATAAGGAAGACTATTTGAGTGTAAGCATCAGCTAGTGATGGAAAGACACACTCTGAGAGATGCTAAGCCTCCCAGCCCTAGGCATGTCCAGGTGGGGGCCAGATGGCCACCAGTCATGATGTACTGGGAAGCATCTTTGCTTGAGATGGAGATGTAGACTAAATCTGTGGAAACTTTCACCTCTGAGAACCTATGGCTCAAGATTCTAGATTCCTAGGAGGGACCTGGGTGCCTGACATAGGGGAGAGGTCCCTCTGCCAACACTGGGTGAGTACCCTAGGCAGTTTTGGGATTATTCTCGAGTAATGTGGCTAGTATACTTTCTAATTGGTTCTAATTTATTACGTTTTTCTTTGTGGTTGAGTGATGAGATGATGATAATAATCACATCCCACTTATAGAATTTTCTAGGTGTGGGACACTGTTGTAGGTGATTTCTATGTAAAACTCATTTAATCTCCTGAACACCCATATGAGATAGGCAGCATTATTATCATCCACATTTTATAGCAAAGAGACTGAAGCACACACAGGTCAGTTAAGTTATTGCCCAAGGTCGTCAACTAATAAATGGTAAAAGACGGGATTTGAAGCTAGGCAGCTGGCCTCCGCTGGTATTCTATGTTCTACTGTCTTTAGAGCATGATTTTTATCAACGTTCCATGGACATCCAAAATGGTATACTATTTTTTTTGAGGCATGCGAAGTTTTATATGTATGTAAAAGAAAATTTGTTGATTGTGTGATTCAGTTCCTCTATGTCTTTACTTACATTTTGCCTACTTGATCTGTCTAGTTCTGAAGCTTCGCATTCTATTTTTTAAAGAGTAGCAGTTAAATACATAAAGAAAAAACTATTTTATTTGGTCACACGTGTGACTGTCGTATCTTCCTCATATATTATGTCTTTTATTATATGGAATGTTAAAGGTGGAATGTTAAGGTCATTACATTAACTTTAAATTCCATATGGTCTGATATTACTATTGCTATTTCTATTTTCTTTTGTTTCCATTGCCTGGTTCCTTTTTGTCCACCTCCTCTATTTTCAACCTTTATTACTTAGTTAAAAGTATGATTTGTGTAAAGAGCATATAGGTAGGTTTTATTTTTAATTCAATCTTCCCATCCTTCTTACCAGTTAATGGGAGGATTTAGATCATCCTAATTTACTGTAATGATTTATATACTTGATTTTGTTTCCATTTTTCTTTATAATAATTATAATGATATATTTTAAATTACTACCCCTTCATTTTCCTCTTATGCATATTTGCCTTTTTTGAACATTTGGAAGATTTAGTGTGCTTTTCTATTTAATTAATGGCTATCTTCCCTTCCCTTGCTCTCATAATCAAATGCATATTGTTTCATTCTTATCTGAAAACAAAATACCAAATGTGTCCCACAGCAAGACACATGTTTCGCTCCAAGATGCTCTGTTACTGCCACTTTCCCTCTACCTAATGAGATGACACCTCCAGTGTGTATTTGCTTCCCTTTTCCTCTCCTGTCTTCCCCCACCTCTTTTCCCATCTCTTTATCACGAGGACTTTGAAAGGTTTTTCTTTTCTGTTCCCCACACAATCCTTCTCCAACTTATATGTTTTGTAGAGATAGTTTCATATTTAGTAGAATTCCCCCTTAAAATGTTTATTCTGTATGACAGGTCTTTATAGAGCATGTAAATTGTACATTCCTAGGCAGTTTATCTTCTTCCATTTGGATTTCATTTCTCATCTTCTTTTCTTTCCTATTAATCTAATTATCTATCTACTTGACTGTCCACCCACCCATTCACCCATCCACCCACGTATCTATCCATCCACCCACCCATCCATACACCCATCCACCCATCCATCCACCCAACCACACACTCATCTACCTACCCACCCATTCATCCACCCGTCTCCCCACCCGTCTCCCCACCCATCTACCCATCCTCCCACCCATCTACCCATCCATCTCCCACCCATCTACCCCCCGTCCACCAACCATCCACCCACCCATCCATTCATCCATCCACCTACCCATCCTGCCATCCACCCACCCATTTACCCACCCATCCATCCAGCCAGCCACCCATCCATCTATCCATCCACCCATCCATCCATCCCTTATACCCCCACAAATCCTCCAATCTTTTGCAAAGTTGATTACTCACTATTATTTCTTCTTCCCTTCATTTTGAGGTCTCTCTTCCAGTTCGATGGTTGTTTGGTTAAAACCCTTTGTCAGACAATTTATGTGAATAATATTTTTCTCACCCTCAGGTCTCTGTTCCACAGTCCCCTCCTTTCCTGGTCATCCACCTTCAACCTCAATCCCCTGCCCTGCTTTACTTTTCTTCATGCACTTAGCACTTCCTGACATTCTTTATATGTTTATTATTTGTTTGTTTATTTTGTCTCCCCTATTAGAATGTTAAACTTCCCAAGGGCAGATGCCCTCTTTTATTGATCTTTATATCCACAGTGCCTGGGACAGTGGCCTGGGATAGTTGGTGCTCAACAAATAGTTGTTGAATGAAATACATTTTGCATATTTTCAAATGTCTTTTTGCCTTTTGCCTAGATGAGTGGGTGGCATCCCAGCTGGGAATAAGGTGTTTGAGCTGCAGCCTTTTCCTTGAAGTGGACTCTTCCTCTGTATTGTGGTTTCCAATGCTGCATAGAAGAAGTCTGGTCTGGTGCCACCTCGTCCCTCTAATGTTTTGTGCACACCCCAATTTATGCAATATTATACTTGCGTATTTTTGTTTCTCCAGCCATCTTATTTCTTTATCTTTGAGCCCCTGGGACAATGCCTCATGTATAATAGGAGTCCCCATAATATTTGTTGCATAAATAACTGGGTGAATGAATCCTTGGATAGATGGATAAATGAAGGAGGGAAAGACTTCGAGAGTGTGAGAAAATATATGACATATTTATTACAGAATGCTTGAAATGTCAACCACAGAGATCTAGACCAGTGGTTCTCAAAGTAGGGTCCCCAGACCTACCGCATCAGCCCCACCTGGGAACTTGTTTGAGATGCAGATTTGGGGCCTGCACCCAGACCCATTGACTCAGAAGCTCTGGGGGTGGAGCCCAGCAATTTGTGTTTTAATAGCCCTCCATGTTCAATTTTGAGAACCACCGCTGTAGACTATCCTTATCCTCTGTGTGGGATTACTGAGGCCAGGAGCAGGGAAATGACTTGTAGGAGCTCACAGGTTCCTGGGCACAGCTGGGACTGGGCATAGCTAGGACTAGTGTCCAGGTCCCCAGGGCTCCAGGCCTGTGCTCTTGCCACCCAACCAGGCTGCCTCACCTCATCTTGCTATTTCTTTTTGTAATCAAAACCAAGCATGCATTAGTGAAGCCATTTCAAAGCACTGGGATCGAATCTCCACTCTTACAAAGTTTCTGATTTCACTGGGGTTTTTCCAGGGTTTAAAAAAATGTGACTTAGAATTGTTTCTATAAGACTTCGAGCAATGGAAACGAGCCAGGCGATTGCATTACTTTTCACTGGAGGCTTCTCAGGCTGGGGCTGTAATGTCAGAGCTCACTGTCACGGCTCATCCCGCCTCTCTGCTCAGGGCCTTGACACGCATCACACGGGCTCCCGTTGCCTCCTGTTTGTGGAAGAGAATGTGTGGGCGGTGGTCTGTGTTGGCCCGGGAGAGGGATGAGAACTTTGACATAGATCAGGACCCCATGGTCACTGCGTTTTCCTCACTGATGCCTTCATTTGTCACCAAGAGTCTTTTTAGTGTATTTTGTGTATTCCTTTAGAGTCTTTTCTTATGCATTTTTTTTTTGTTGGTTTGTTTTTATTTTTTGGTCAAAACCGTGTTCATTATACCATCGAAGGTTGCCTCCTGTCTTCACTTCCTCACACGGGTCCTTTCCAGGCCACTGCCACGAACCTCCTACCCCTCATTTTTTAAAAAACGAACTTTCTATTTTAGAAAAGTTTTAGATTTACAGAAAAGTTGCAAGGGTCGTGCAGAGAGTTCCTGTATGCCTGTGTAATTTGCACCCTCTGCACCCTTATTCTTTAGAGAGCAGGATTTTAGCGTGAGAGAGCTGAGATTTCTGAGCAGAACAGTAACACTCTTCGATTGATCGTTTTTAGAAAAATTTCAAGAGGCCTTCTGTTGATTCAACCAAACTTTATAGAATGTATGTCATTTGTAAAACTCTGGGACATGCATGGGGTAGGTACAGTGATGAACACGACACAATGCCCGCATTCTAGTTTCAGCTAATCAGCCCAATAGTAGAATTTACTTTATTAATATATTTTTAATTGTGGTAAAATATACATAACATAAAATTTACCAACTTACCCATTTTTAAGTGTACAGTTCAGTAGTGTTAAGTACATATACATTGTTGTGCAACCAATCTCCAGAACATTTTCATCTTGCAAAATTGAAACTCAGCGCCCATTAAATACTAACTCCCCACCCCCTCCCCCAACCCCTGGCATCCTCCAGTCCACTTTCTGTCTCTATCTTAAGATACCTCATATAAGTGAAATCCTACAGTATTGTCCTTTTGTGATAGGTTTATTTCACTTAGCATAATGTCCTTATGGTACGTCCATGTTGTATCATGTGTCAGAATTTCTTTCCTTTTTAAGGCTGAATAATATTCCATTATGACTGAGTCGCCTACTGCTGAAAATACAACAACAACAACAAAAGAATAATATTCGATTGTATGTCCACACCACATTTTGTTCATTCATCTGTTGGTGGACACCGGGTCCACCATTTAGCCATTGGTAACAGTGCTGCTATGAATATGGGAAGCAAATAATGCTCCATGTTCCTGCTTTCAATTTTTTCAGGTATATGCCCAGAAGTGGAATTGCTGGACCATATAATAATACTTTTAATTTTGGGGGGACCCTCCATATTTTTTTTGATAGTGGCTGTACCATTTTCCATTCCCATTGACAGTGCACAAGGGTTGCAATTTCTCTATGTGTTCACCAACACTTGTTATTTTCTGTTTTTTTCTTTTTGTTTTTTTGATATTAGCCTCCTAATGAGTATGAGACAGTATCTCATAGTTTAGATTTGCATTTGCCTAATGATTAGTGATGAACATCTTCTCATGTACGTTTTGGCCATTTTATATCTTCTTTGGAGAAAAGTTTATTCAAGTTATTTGCCCATTTTTTAATTAGTTTTTTTTTTGTTGTTGACTTGTAGGAGTTCTTTATATATTGTAGATATTAATGAATTATCAGATATATAATTTGAAAATGTTTTCTCCCATTATGTAGGTTGTCTTTTCACTCTCTTGGTAGTGTTCTGAGATGCACAAAATTTTTTCATTTTGATGTAGTTCAGTTGATCTATTTTAACTTTTGTTGCTCATGTTTTTGGTGTCACGGCCAAGAAATCATTGCCAAATCCAATGCCATGAAGCTTTACCCCTATGTTTTCTTCTAAGAGCTTTATACTTTTAGCTTTTATATTTGGTCTTTGATCCATTTTGAGTAAATTTTTGTACGTGGTGTAATGTAAGGATCCAACTTCATTCTTTAGCATGTGGATATCCAGTTTTCCCTATACCACTTGTTGAAAAGACTACCCTTTTCCCATTGAATGGTCTTGACACGCTTGTCAAAAATCATGTGACCATATATGTGAAGGTTTAAAAAATAATATAATTTATAGGAACACTCATACGCTGTTGGCGGGACTGCAAACTATACAACCTCTGTGGAAACTAGCATGGAGATACCTCAAAGAACTAAAAGTAGAACTACTATTTGATCCAGCAATCCCACTACTGGGCATTTACCCAAAGGGAAAAAAGATATTCTATGAAAAAGACATCTGCGCTCAAATGTTTACAGCAGCACAATTCACAATTGCAAAGATGTGGAAACAACCCAAGTGCCCATCAATACATGAGTGAATTAACAAAATGTGGTATATATGTACCATGGAGTACTACTCAGCCATAAAAAAAAAGAACTACCTATTATGTTATCCTGGATGGAGCTAGAGCCCATTCTTCTAAGTGAAGTATCCCAAGAATGGAGAAACAAGGACCACATGTACTCACCATCAAATCGGTCCTAATTGATCAACACTAATGTGCACAAATGGGAAGTAGCATTCACAGGGTGTTGGGCAGGTGGGAGGGGAGGAGGGGATGGGTAAATCCACACCTAACAGACGTGGTGAGTGCTGTCTGGGGGATGGGCATGCTCGTCAGCGGTGCAAAGGCAATTTATGTAACCAAAGCATTTGTACCCCCATAATACTCTGAAATTAAGAAAAATAAGAAAAGATGAGAACTGACAGTTAACACAAAAGGCAATGTAAGTGGCTTAATAAACATTTTTAAATCTTTAAAAAAATAATAATATATTTTGAAATAACATCAGTGCATATTAACATGTGGATGTGTGTGTTTCTACCTCCCCGCCCCCCAAGTTTAGGTAGTATCACATTGTTTGCCGTCATTACCGTCATCCTGGGAGGCCTTAAAGTTGGATACTTTGTTGGATTTTCAAAATGTTTATCGGCCACCGAAGGAGTCTTCCCTGTCACACACGCGGTGCATACTCTGCTGCAGGTAAGCTACTGTTGTCTATTTGCACTGTCTTGGTTCCTGTTACGTGGTTCCCAGGGCATATAAAAACCCGTAGCGTCAAAACATCCAGCAAGCGGGGCCGGCGCGAGCAGCTGCAGACTGCCCAGCAGTCCCCGGGGAACTGGCTGTCCCTCTCTACGGCTCAGTTCTCCCTCCACCTCCACTGCAGAATGGGACTCTGCGTCCCTTCGGCAACCTCTGTGAGGACGCTGGGAGGCAGGACATAGGATGATAAAGACTCTGGCTTGGAAATTCTGCCAAGCCCGAGTCTACCAGAGAAGGCTTGGAGGAATTTCTTTTTGTTGGTGTGTAACAGCTTTATTGAGATAGAGTTCCCGTGCCACGTGAATCGCCCACTTACAGTACACAGTCCAGTGGTTTAGACTGTCCGTGGGGTTGCCCAACTATTGCCACAATCAATTTTAGAACATTTTTATCACTCCCCAAAAGAAACCTCATGCCATCGCAGGATCATAGAAAGACTTTTTGTTTGCCCACTTGTGGATTAAAATCTTTTAGAAATGTATAAAGTTGTTTTCTCCAGCGATGGTGAACTTGGTGTGGATTGGTGAACTAAAAAGTAAAGATTTGATCGCTAGAATTTAACAGTATAGCTTAGAGTCAGAAAAATCTCATGGGTAAAAAGAATCCTGGGTGGGCTTCCAGTGTAGCATCCGTCCTTGGCAGGAACCCCTGGTAGTGGCTGTCAGAGTCAGGGGGGGATCCCCGTTGCTCTAATGACAACAGGGATAACCAACATTTCTGTGGCATGTTGGAGCACGCAAAGCACTTTTCACTCATCTCTTCATGCAGTCCTTCCGGTGGCTCCACAAGAACAGGTGTTGGATTGTCATTCTCTTTTTTCTTCTTTTGTATTCTGTGGATTGAGGTCGACTACATGACGTTCTGATATCCTACACATAGTGAAGTGATTGCTACAGTCAAGCAAATTCACATACCTGTCATCAGATCACATAGCAGTTACCTTTATTTTTTGTTTGTTGGTTGGTTTTTTGTGGTAAGAGCCCCTAGAATCTACTCTCTTAGCAAACTCCCCGTGTACAAGACAGTGGTAACCGCGGTCTCGTGCGTGCACTAGCTTGCCAACTGTCCGTCCTGCGTTCCTGCAACTGTGTGCGCTTTGACTGGCGTCTTCCCATTTCATCTCCTCCAGCCACCATTCTACTCTTTGTTTCTATGTATTTGATTTTAAAAAACTTTTTTGGATTCCACATACAAGTGAGATCACGTAATATTTTTCTTTCTGTGTCTGGCTCATTTCACTCAGCGTAATGTCCTCTAGCTGTACCCCTGTTGCAGATGGCAGGGTCTACCCTCATTTTTTTCTAAGGAAAAAGTTGGAGCTCACAGAAGACAAGTGACTCTCTCAAAGTTGAGGCTGAGACACAATGATTATTTTCCTCCTGACAAGTCACCCTGGAAGATCATGGGCTTGCTCTAGTGATACTGTCATTGCTCAGAATGTTTTTGGGTTTCCAGTTTGAGGATGCCCTTAGACACAGTTTTCCACCTTCATAAAGCCAATGATGCCATTTTTAAAACTCTGTCTTTTATCTAAAGTGATCTTCAGTTTGTATACCCAATTGACTTACCAGATGGCTCCAGATGACCTTAGAATGTTTCTCAAGGTCAAAGACATTCTCCCGCGGTGAAGCTGTCCGAGAGGACGTGCCAAATGAGCCCGGAAGCACGTTGGCTCAGTGGCAGCATGGTGGGATAGGTTGAGGGCTTGCTGGCGGATGGCTGAATTTGAAGGGGCTGCCTTGCATTTGAAAGTTGTTATGGGCTGAATTGTGTCTCCCTCAAATGCTTATGCTTTCACCCTGGTCCTCAGTACCTCGGAATGTGACTGTATTTGGAGGTAGGGCCCTTTGGACATGATTGAGGTTAAATAAGGTCATCAGGGTGGCACTAATTCAATCTGGTGTTCTTATAAGAAGAGGAGATTAGGACACAGACACTCACAGAGGGACGACCATGTGAGGACAGGGAAGGATGCAGCTGTCTACAAGCCAAGGAGAGAGACCTCAGAAAGAACCAATCCTGAAGACACCTGATCTTGGACTCGCAGCCTCCGGAACCTTGAGAGATGGGTTTTTGTTACTGAAGCTGCCAGTCTGTGGTCCTGTGTTATGGCAGCCCGAGCTGCCTAGTCGAGAGTTATCCGGCCACTCATTCCAGGGGAGCCAAGTCCCATGATGTTAGAGCCGATGGCAATGGCAGTGACAACGTGGTGAGGCCACGTTAGTGAGGCCAGAAAGAACTGTGATCATTCATTCACACACTCGTTTACTCATCCCACCCATCTTTAAGTACTAGGCAAACACTGTTCTCGCTATTGTGGCACGAGAGTGTCATATGCAGTGTCGGCACAAAAGCAGGTGGTGACAATGCTAGGCTCGGAGTGACAAGGGTTTGGCAGCTTGGGGTGAGGGGTGGCCTCGACCAGGGAAGTGCCCCACGGTGGGCTGTGCACGAGGGAGCAGCACAGGGTCAGAGGCCACTGGAAGAAGCGTCCGTGGGACGTGCGGTCTTTGTGCACCGTGGGGAGGGGAGGCAGGGTGGGGGGTGTAAGCTGGACCCACGGTTTGGTGTGGGGCTTGTGAGCTTGGACTCTGTCAGACTGCCTGGCTCTGGCTCTGACCAGCAGTGTGACCTCCAGGAAATTACTCAACTTCTCTGAGCCTCCTGCGGACAGTCACAGTACCTACTTCATGGGTTTGCTGTGGGGACTAAAGGTGCTGGTGTCTGGATAGCACTTTGCACAGGGCTGGCTTGCAGCAAGCGCTACGTCACGACTAACTGCCCCCTAGGAGCTTGGGCTCCACCTTGAGGGTGATGGGGAGCCACTGAAGGCTTGAGGTAGATGAGTGACCTGGACAGAGGTGAATTTTCAAAATATCACTCTTATTTGGTGGATTGGAGAGCTCTGTCTTCCTAATTTAAGGCTTTTTTATTGGCTGGTCAATCAATTAATCATTCTATACCTTTCGGACACTTACTACTACATGCTTTTGCTACATTAGATGACTGGAGAATGAAAAAATTAGTTTTAAAAAACAAAACAGTGCTTCAGGTTCTGTTCTAAAAAATAGAATATTTCTTTATGTATTCTAAAATTGTGGTAATTATGCGAAAGCTGCAGATACCAGGATGAAATGATTTTTGTTTGACCCAGACAGAAGAGGGCTGGGAAGGTCTGAGGAGACCTATGCTTACACTTCTGAGACAACAGTTTCCAAGGACTTGCTAGAACCCTTCATGCCCGTACTGCTTTGATAAGGCGCGTCACCAGACATCGGTCAGCACTGCAGTAATTCAGAGATGTTTTCAGAACACTTGCCCAGTAAGGACATTTCCACCGATGAATTGACAACAGCACTAGTTTTGAACCTCTAGAACCAATGAGTGAAATGAAAGACCAGCCCAAATCAATTTTCTTCTTTATTTAAAGCACTCAACATTTGATTTCTGGCCATGGTGCAGAGTAACCATTCAGTGGATATTTCTTGGATGAACCTGACATATGTTATATAAGCCAGTTACAGGCTTTGTGACAAGCATGCTACTACCCCCACACCCTTCCCACAACAGACATCCTCAATCAATCGCAGCACTGTTTTCTGCTGAACGGTGAGGCCTTCACCTGCTTTACAGCACAGTGCTCTTGGATTGCTGTCCCCACTGGCAAGTGGTACTGCCACCTGAGATGGGATGGGAGCTCACTGATGTCCCCAGCATTTTCCTAGACCTTTTCTTTGAGTTTTATAGCTTCTCAGGTTTGCAAATATAACGATCATTTTCCCACTGACATATTTTTCTTTTCTTTCTTTATTTCCATCTAGGTATATTTTCTTTGGGGGCATGCAAAGGATATTATCCAGTCTTTCAAAACACTAGAAAGGTAAAAATTGTGGGTGATTTCTTTATATGTTGAATTTATCATTTCATTTAGAACAAACAAAACTCATTCCTGCCAGCTTGCTTGGGTGATAAAAACTGAGACCAACTGTCCACTCAGTTCTGACAGCAAAGCCCTCACTCTCTGCCTTCTGTCCCTTCCCGGGGACTGCCCTGGAAGAAGTAGGGTTTGAATTTTGATTTTGACTCTGCATCTTAGACACTTCCCCTCTAGGACCTCTGGTCTCCTCATCTGAAAAATGGAGACAAAGGGAAGACAACACAATTTCTTTTTTAAGCCTCAGAAGGGCCGGGTCGAGACATTCTCCTCAAAACAAAAGTCAGATTAACAAGAGAAAAGCCAGCAGAAGTTTATTGGAACATGCTGCACCCGTCACATGGGAGAGGCCTCAGTTCAAAAGCATCTCTCTCAAGGCAGCAGTTTAAAGAGTATTTGAGCAAGGAGCCACACACCCTGTAATGACAAGACAAGGCAAGTTTGCTCTCAGATTCCCCATCCCTGCTAGAGCCAGTTTCTGAGCTGATAAGAGCCCAGGGCTGTCCCCAGCGAGAAGGGTAGAGGAGGAGGACAGGCAGTGAGAGAATGCTGTCCTGCCGTCAGGCAAGCGTGGCACAGGCAGAGGAATATTCTGGTTTCCTCCAGAGACAGTAACGCAGCTGCCTCTGAGGACCAGATGAGGTAGTTGATGACAGCGTCACAGAGCAGGCCCTCAGGAAGTGCCAGGTCTGTCACTATCTGTCCCCTGTGCTCTCAGGTGACTGTGAGGCTTAAAGGAGAGAATCCCTGGGATAACAGGGTGAGCGACCTAAATGCAAGGTGCTGGTGTCCGTGAGACAGCGCTATGCGCACACACAGATAGTCAGCGTTTGTATAGAGGGGCCCTTGTCATGCAAACTCTCAGAGAGGAACAGAAAACTCCCCAGCACCACTTAAAATGACAACTGACATTTAAAAGGTGAATTTATGTATGATCGCTGGATGGAACTGTTTCAATTGACCATTGAAATAGAAACAAATTTCAGCAACTTCATTAGGCAAAAAGGGTCAACGTCAGCCAGCATTTGGACACCTTTTGAGGCCCTACTGTGTGCAGGGCTTGCTGTCAGGCTGGGGATATGCAGTGATGATAACCCAGGTATCCTCAGCTGTGTGAGTGGCGTCCTGCAGGTGGCACTGGGCAGCCTGTGTCATCCTTGGCAGTGACCTTTTACCCCAGTCCTAGTAAAACCAGAAGCCCTGCTGTTGGCTCGAGGGGAGCAAGGGAGGGGCCAGAAGTGTGTGCTAATGCTGCTCCCTGCAGGGGAGGGCAATGGACAAATGACGACCCAAAAAAATAACTTTAATTGTCCCTTAGAGCTGGACAAAGACGTCCACGTTCATCCATCATCCCATTCAATTCACACACGGGCTCTTGTCATTAAATAGACGGGCAGCAGGCTCCAGCAGGGTGGGACCTGCCCCAGGTTGCCAGAGTGCCAGTGTGAGGCCCGACACTCCCACCCCTGGCTGTCCCCTTTTGGGGCTGGGGCGTGAGGAGTGTGCCTGGGCCAGCCTGCTCTCCCGCCAGCCCTGGGGCGGGCCCCGCTGCAGCTCGCAGATCACGATGCTGGTTTTGTCCCAGCCATGGGTTTCATCTACTCCGAAAGGTTATTCTTTAGAAACTGGACTTTTTTTCCTGATAAACTTGGGAGGCTCCAGTAGATTCAGGACTCCCCATGATGACTCTTATGAACGGGATGTTCATTCCTCTCCTGCCCCATTCATATGATGAAGCCCTGACCTCCAGAGGAGTCCTGGAGGCGAGGCCTTGGAGAATCGGTTGGGTTTAGATAGGGCATGAGAGTGGGGCCCCCAGGGCAGGATTAGTACTCTTATAAGACTTGGAAGAGACACCGGAGATCTCTCTCTCTCTCTCTCTCTCTCTCTCAAAGAGAAGATGTTGGCTCAAAGCCCGAGGCCAGGACGCAGCAAGGCTGGCGTCGGGGAGGACCCTCCTCCTGGCTGCAGATGGCGCCTTCGAGCGAGCGCGAGCTCGGGTGTCTCCTCTTTTTCATGAAGTTACCAGCCCCACTGGGTCAGAGCCCCACCCTTCTGACCTCATTTAACCTTAATTACCTCCCTAAAGGCCCTGTCTCCAAATACAGTCACACTGGGGATTAGAGTTTCAACATGTGGATTCGGAGCAGGGAGTGGGGACGTAATTCTGTCCCTAACACCAACTGTTAGATATTTAATTTGTCTGAAAGTGTTTGTTCTTATAAGTAGTACTGTGGTGAACATCTTCAGTCAAAAATATTTTTGAACATCTTTAATTATTTTCTTGGGTTAGATTCCTAGAAATAGAATTGTTGGGCATGAAGGGCAAGATATTGTCAAGAAATGCGGGCTGAGCAGATTGTCCCCAGAGCTCCCACTGAATCATATTAACTCTCGCATAACAAGCACTTCCTTTTCCATGCTACTTACGAGGCTCTCTCGCACAGTGGCCCTGTCAGTTGGCAACAATAGGTATGATCATGACTCTCACTTAGCGGATGAGGAAACTGAGGCAAATGAAGCAAACGCCCAGGGCCAGGCAGCCTTTGTGGGACCTCAATGCTGATGGTGACTGTGGCGGCTGCCAGCTGGTTGGGCTGGGTAAAGTCCCCCTCTGTGCTCGGCCACGAATTTAATCAAAGCCTCAGGACGTGTGGGTCCCTGTCCCTCCAGGCACACGAGCGTGTGGCCGGGCTGCCCAGGTCAGCAGCCGCCAGCCGCAGGGGGCTTCTGAGCCCGTGGGGTGTGGCCGGAGCAAACTGACGTGTGCTGTGTCAAGTGAACCCCCAGATCTTGGAGATTAGAATGAAAACAGAATGTAAAATATCTCAATAATAATTATTTTGATATTACTACATGTTGACATGATAACATATTGGATGATTTGGTTTGACAAAATATTATTAAGATTATTTTCACCTATTTCTTTTTATGGTTTTAAAAATGTAACTACTAGAAAATTTAAAATTACACAGTCGGCTCCCATCTGTGTCCTGCATTCTCTCTTATGGGACAGCTCTCTCTAGGCTGTGTACCCGACGTTCGCCACCAGGACCTTGCATCTCAGGGGACCCAGTGGGACGGGGCCTAGGCTTGCCTCGGCCTTGCTTGTTGAGTGATTGGAGATGAGTCTCTCGCTGCTCTGGGCCTCTTTCTAAAACTAGAGACTGAACGGTTTGAACCAGATGAGGATTTAGTTTCATTTATCTTGTTTTGTTTCTAGGGCAAAGTGTTCAAGATTTTTGTATTTCTTACTACCTTTAGATTTTAGATTGAGACTTTTCTAGAAAAAATCAGAAGATTTAGCAATCCCAAAAGAGCGTGGTAACAAGGGTGAGAGCTGAGCCAAGGTTGCGCCCTGTAGGTGGGGGCTGGGCCCTCCATTTGCCACAGTCCCCACTGCTCCCTAGTGTCCGCTAGACCTGCTTTATTCATTGACATTTCCTGCCAGGCCCTGAAGGCTTCTGAACTTGCCACCCCTGGACTTACTGTTTTCTTCTGATCTTTTGAGCCACCATTCCACCATGCCACACTTTCAGTACATACAGACCATTTCTCATCTGAGAATTTCTCTTGCTGGTTTGAGTCCTCTTCTTGTCCCGGAGGCAAGGTTTAGAGGGTCAGGGGTTCTAAAAGTAGAGCTGGAAACGTGAATTGAGATCAGAAATGGCTCATAGAAGCCTCACCTGTGTTGTGGTCTTGGGTGACTGGATCCGGGTGTGGGAAAGGCAGTGGGGCATGGGGAAGTGACACCTCCCTTAGCTGGGGGACAGGAGGCTGCCAGCTCACAGAGAGCTTGCACGGCAGGGCGGTTGCAGCTGTGGGTGGCATCGCCTACCTCTTCGAGTTCCCTGGGCCTGGGACAGGACAATGCCGTTGGGACCAGGAAAAAGGAGAGAAGAAAGGGGAGCTGTGTACATTATGAGTAAAAGAAAAGCCAGCCAGTCAGAGGCAAAGGACATTGTCTGCGTTTGTCAAAGGCTCTATAGGACGCCGCCCAGATGCCCCGGGGAAGGCTGGCGTGACCTATGGCAACTGGGCAACACGGGGCAAACACCTGCCTCACACGGCCCTGGGATTCCGTTTCTTTCTCCAGCTGTGCCTGCACATCGTGCAGCTGCCAAAGGAAGTCAGGGTTCAAATGAGGCAGGTCTTGCCCACAGTTGCTCACGGGGGCCCCAGCAGGGTCAGCTGGGGTGAAAACTCGGAGCAGAGGCAGGGTCAGGGTCGATGACACAGACGCATCATTTTTCCCGTAGGCAGGCCACGGACAGGTGGTCCCTTCGTTGGAAGGGAGGGAGCACGCTTCCTCGGGGCCTCTGCTCTCCAACTCAGGGGTGATGGGTCCCACGGAAAGTTTTAACGAATGCCTCTCCCAAATCACCAGTGTTTGCTGCACCTGCTCCGTGCAAGGCACACTGCCAAGTGCCCTGAAACTACCACAGCCTGCCAGCATGGGAACACTTGGAGCAGGCAGTGACCATGTGGAAACCGCATTCCCCACGGACCTCTCCTCTGCTACCCAGAGTGCAGTGTCCACCTCCCACTTTGTCCCCTTTTCCACCTTCTGCTGTAGGAGACTGTGGTGAAGAGTCAAGAACAGGATGCGAGTCAGAACAGAATAGCGCTGCTGCTCACTGACTCTTCAAACCCCAGTGTGGCTGCTTTCTCCATGTGTGACCGTGAACTAATTCCTGAACCTGAGACTCCAGCAGCTCAACAGTGGTGTCTCAGAGCAGGCGCTTTCTAGGTTTCCACTATGCCATCCTCAGTGGGTGGGGGCTCCAGCCCATGTTGGTGGCCTCATGGTCATAAGACAGCTGCCACAACTCCAGCCTTCATGTCTACATTCAAGGTTGGAAAAAAAAGGGAAAAGAACCATAGAAGACCTTTCTCATTCTTATCTCTTTCATCAAGAAAGCAAAAGCTTTTCAGTAATGCCCAGCAGACTCCACTTCACATGCCACTGGCCAGAATGACCAGGCCTAGCTGCAGAGGAGTCTCTGTGTCTTTAGAGCAGGTGGTAAGGCAGAGCGGGTGTATCATGATGCTTGGATTGGCCAACTAATAGTAAGGGTGTACCCGCTCTTCACATTTCCAGTGTCCTCTTTCATCTTTCCCCCATTGTTCTCTCTTTCTTCTTCCCTTCTGGAAAAAGGGTTTGGGGCATGGTGGGGTTGGCCACCTGCTTTTAGTAAATTTTCATCCCTGTAGCCCTGCTTCCAAGACCCAGTTTCTTTGATGTCCCGTAGACAATGAGTAGAGTACTGGCAAGTTCAAGATTAAGGCGGAATGCCAAGACTCTGTGGTTTTGGAAGATCCCATGGCACTGTCCCTCCCAGGCAGACAGGGGACCCTCCCAGAGCCTGAGCTGCCAACGGGGTGTGTGTGTATGTGTGTGTTTGTGTGTGTGTGTGTGTCTGTGTGTGTCTCACACCATGGGGCTTGGAACTTTCCCAGAGTCACTCAAGAACTGAGTCCTTGTCTTTGTTAGGTTTGGGGTGATCCACTCGGTGTTCACCAACCTGCTTCTGTGGGCCAATGGAGTCCTGAATGAGTCAAAACATCAGCTTAACGAGCACAAGGAACGACTCATCACTCTGGGCTTTGGGAACATAACAACAGGTGAGTGGTGAGGAAGGTGAGTGGCCCTTCCACCATGTCGGACCACCATGGAGACCTGCAGGGACCCGGATGTTCACAGACGGGGCGCAAGGTCTGAAGCACTGCAGGTCCACTGAACTCGGCATGGGCCAGACCGTCCCCGGTTGTTGAAACTCTTACAAAACCTCCCCTAGTCTCTCCTCCTGCCTCATTAGTGTGTGCTGAGCATAATTGCAGGTTTCCTCCACACTTCAGGGACTTGTACCCAGGGGCTGTCTTTTCAATGGCCATCCTCATGGTCCAGTTTGCTGCAGAAATACGTCTTTGTTTTCAATGTTGAAAGATCGGTGGCCGTTTCTGTTTGTGTTTTTGATTAAATCTCTATTGCCCGTTCTATTAAAAGTATGGCTTTAAAAAATTCATAGAAGTCAGATGGTAGGTTGTGGCCAATTGGTTGTGACTTATTTGAAGTTTTTATTGAACTGTACATGGCCTGTAAATTTGGCCTGTCTTATTCCCGCCGTTCCTATCTGAGAGCCTGTAGTGCTCATCTTTATATCTGTTTTTCCAAAATTCTTTGGCATTTATGATATAGTGCTTCTATATTGGAACATTCAGTTCGAGGGGAGTGTGGGGTAGAGGAAAGTGCAACGTGCTGGGAAGTGGGTGTCCCAAGTTTGTTCCTGTCACATACTAGCTGTGTGCCCTTCGGAAGCTGTTCAACCTCTCTGAGCCTCCCTTTTCTCATTTGTGAATCGAGGGGGCCTGAGCCTTGTACTTGCAAAGGTCCTTTCCACCTTTAATGTGCTACAGTCTATGCTCGCTGTGCAACCCTGGGCTGCCCTGTAGAGCGGCTTCGAACCCGGTTCCTCCTCAGTGGGGTGGAGACAATGAAATCAGGGCCACGTGCTGTATTTCCTCACCGTCCCCACTAGCAGCCCATGCTTGGGAAGGTCTTTCTCACTCTTTGGGCCTCATCTCCTCCTCGCTCTCAGTATCAGTAACAGCAATGACAACAATGACAAAAGCAAGCTTTTGTTAAGCATTTGCTGAGTGCCCGACACTGTCCTCGGCAGCTTCCATGGGCTCATTTAGCGCTTGCCCCCATATTCTGAGGTAGGCACTACTAACCTCATTATGTGGATGAAACCATCAATCCACAGAGAAGTTAAGTAACTAGCCCACAGTCACACAGTGACCATGTGGTTGTGCCAGGATTTGAATCCCAGCAATCTGGCTCCAAGGCCCTCTGTGAAAGGAAGGTTTGGTTAATTCACTAAAAAAGGACTCCATCAGCTCTAATGTTCTGTTAATCCGAACTTTTCTCCTGATTTCTCCTACACAATACTGTATTGAGTTACAGCAGGTGGGGAAATTTCTTAAAAATTGCAAATTGCATAGTGTTCTGCCAAAGTGAGGGTCATTAGTGTTACTGTAAAGGTTTTCCATCTGATTTATTAGTTTATATATATCATAAGTTAAAACAATGACCAAGTATAAAGGAAAAATCCACAATAATACCTACCCAGAAATACAGTAAATGCCATTAACATTTGGCTATTTCTTTGTAGTGTACAATTTACTTACTTATAGTTGATTTTATACTGTATATATTCAATCTGTTTTTGATTGCAGACGTCAATAATAGATTTTACATTGCAACACAAATATACACATACCTGTGTGTATATGTATATATCATGAAATAATACTTAATCTTACTATATCCAAGACAGTCTCAAATTTTTATTGTATTCAATTCCATTCCATTCTAACTTATTGTATTCCATTGCAAATTTATTCTGTTAAAACAATGTTGGTTGCTACCCTTTAAACTGATTTGATAACCTGGTACTGGGTTGTGAACTGCACTTAAAAAAATACTAGACATGTAATTTGTTCTTACTTTTTTCCATTTTCATTCAACATAAATACTTTCCTATATCATTAAAATATATCTTAATTATAATTTTTTAATGCCTACTTACTATTCCATTGTATGGATGTATTAAAATTCACTTAATTTCTAAATTATTAGACACTGAGGTGTTTTTCTCTCCTTCCTCACTCCCCCTCTCACACACACACGCACACACACTCACACAATTTTACCTAACTTGTTTTTTTTTTTGAGACAGAGTCTCACTCTGTTGCCCAGGCTAGTGTGTCGTAGCATCAGCCTCGCTCACAGCAACCTCAAACTCCTGGGCTCAAGCGATCCTACTGCCTCAGCCTCCCGAGTAGCTGGGACTACAGGCGCCACCAAGCCCGGCTAATTTTGTTCATTTTTTTGGTAGAGACGGGGTCTTGCTCTTGCTCAGGCTGGTCTCAAACTCCTGGGCTCAAGCGATCCCCCTGCCTCGGCCTCCCAGAGTGCTAGGATTATGTCGTGAGCCACCATGCCCAGCCCCCCACAAAGTATTTTAAAAATAAGTTTAAAAATCACAGATATAAATCATATTCATAGAGAAAATTTAGAAAATACAGGGAAGGAAGACCTACAATGGAAGAAAATCTAGAAGAAAATAAAAATCATCTGTCAATTTTCTGCTCAGAGATAACCATTGTTAACGTTTATGTCCTTCCAGATTTTTTTCTGTGTCTGTCTATATATTAATATATCTATTATCTACATATCCCTTTTTTAATAAAAATGGAGTCATAGTCTTTATCCTCTTTAGCAATCTGCCAAATAAATATGATTTATGTGATGAATGCCCTTTTGGGGATATTCATGCCTATCAATTTAGCCATGACACTAAACATGGTAATAAGCCATGAAATAAAGCTAGTATTCGGGTGGGAAGACCCACACACGAATCCACAGTGGAAACACTTCTCTGTGCTTTTCCGTTTCCCCCACTGCACGTGCTAACCACCCTCCTGTGATCTCCTGCCCCCCAGCCTTAGATGACCACACCCCACAGTGCAACTGCAGCCCCCCGCCTCTCTGCGCGGCCATCTCCCATGGGATCTACTACCTGTACCCCTTCAACATAGAGTATCAGATCCTGGCCTCCACGATGCTCTACGTCTTGTGGAAAAACATCGGGCGCAAGGTTGACGACCATCAGCACCAGAAAATGCAGTTCAAGTCCAGCGGGGTCATGGTGGGCGCGGCCCTGGGCCTGACTGCGCTGGCCGCCACCATCGGGGTGGTCGTGGTGTACCTGATTCGGATCGGGCGCTCCAAAACCAAGAGCGAATCGGCACTCATCATGTTCTACCTGTACGCCATCATCCTGCTGATGTTCATGGGGGCTGCAGGGCTGGTCGGAATCCGGATCTACAGGATGGACGAGAAATCACTAGATGAGTCCAAAAACCCGGCCCGCAAACTGGACTCTGACATCTTGGTGGGCACTGCCTCGGGCTCCTGGCTCATCTCCTGGGGCTCTATCTTGGCCATCCTCTGTGCTGAGGACCACCCCCCCTACACCTGGTACAACCTGCCGTACTCCATCCTGGTGATTGTGGAGAAATACATCCAGAACCTCTTCATCATTGAGTCTATCCACCGAGAGCCCGAGAAGCTCTCCGAGGACATCCGGACTCTTCGGGTGGTCACAGTCTGCAATGGCAATACTGTGCCCCTCGCTTCGTCCTGCCTCAAAGCCGGAGGTGTGGCTGGAGATGTGCCTCCCCAGGGCGCTGACATGCCAGGCGCAGCCAATGGGAATACGTGTCTGAGAGGAGGCTCTGGAAAGGAAGAAGAGGAGAGTGGCTGGGGAGGGACCCCGAGCCCAGCCTCCTGTCCCCGCTTCTTGCAGGGCAACGCCAAAAGAAGAGTCTTGAGAAATATTGCAGCCTTTTTGTTCCTCTGCAATATCTCGGTAATCTGTATCAAGTTATTGGTATTATTTTCAAATCAATTAATCTATTTTCCTTGCCCTTTTCACATAAGGAATGGAGGCAGCTTGTGATAAAAATACTTTAAGTATCAGGTTAGAAAATGAGCCTGGAAAGTAGACCTACATGCTACAAATTCACCTACGAAGCCCTTCTGTGTCCCGGGGCTGGGCTGGGCACTCAATATTAAAGGTGTGAAGACTCAGTGTCTTTCCTCAAGAAGGTCACAGTATGGTGGAGGAGGGGGTCAAGGAGACTGTAGGATGCATGCTGAGACAGGGTATGTGCCAGGTGTCATAGCAGCAGGGATCCAGAGGGACTTCAGTGGTAGGGAGTACTTGAGGTGAGGCTCAGTATAAATCAAGAGTCCTTTAGGCTGTAATAGAAAATTTGGTCAGAAGTGTCTTCAGTCTTAATGACATCTAATTATCTCACAAGAATTCCAGAGACTGGCTGCTTGGTGGTGGCCTGGCAGCTGCACCATGTCATCAGGTACCCAAGCACTGTTCACCCTTCCACTTGGTCATGCTTGGTGTGGTGCTTGTTGCCACATGGTCGCAAGATGGCTGCAGCAGCACCAGGCATCACATCCGGGTTTGAGACAGGAAGTAGAGGGGCACCCCTAGCTGCAAGGGAGGCTGGGGACATGGATGGTTTGCTTTCCAGCCTCTGTGGTGGAAGGCAGTAAGGGAGAAGAAGGTGTATACTCAGTCACTCACCCAATGTTGTCTGCATCAGCAAGGAATGATTGGAAGTTCACCAGGTGGTCAAGGCAGGGAAAAGCATTTTGGGCAGAGGGAACACCATGTGTGACCATGGCATATTTTGGAGCGCCACGTAGTTTAGCATGAATTCCACACGTGTTGAGCAGAACAGCAGAGGGGCAAGAGGAGAGAGTGCTGGTTAGAGGGGCTCTGGCTTGAGCAGGCTTCAGAGCCTGGCTGGAGTCTGTTCTTTGTGTTGAGGGCAAGAGAGGACCCTCTCAGATCTGTGTTTTGGAACGACACCCCTGGCAGCAGTGTGCAGGAAGGGTGGAGAGAGCGCCAGAAGCAGGATTCTGGAACAGAGGCCCAGGCTGGAAGGGATGGAGCTTGAGCAGGGGCAGGTGCTGAGGGCATGGAGAGCAGAAAAAGGAACAAAGAGCATCGTGTGCTGTTGGGAATTTGCTGGAGACACACAGAGGAAGGACGGCAGGGCGTGTTGAAAAGGGACAAGCAGACTTTGGCACCACACAGGCCTCTGCAGGGACCGTGGCTGGTGGGAATGCCCCATCCACGGAGGTGCCTGCCCGTCATTCAGGGTGAAGTCTGCTCTGCCACCGCCTCCATGTGACCAGGTGTCCTCCTGTTACACCGTTAGCTCGGAGGGCTTTGAGCTTCCTCCCCCTAATTTCAGTTGGCACATGCCCAGGGGCTGCAACTTTGCATATTTCCCTAAAGCCACAAAATTAGGAGGGTCCCTCTGAAGCCAGAACAGCCATGCGTCCCACAAGCAAATCTGATTCCTTCCCTCCTTTTTTCTCCTTTTCCCTCCCTCCTTCCATTCCTTAAAATGCATCCACTGAGTACCTGTGGGGGGTCAGGCCCAGCTGTGAGTGAAGAGGAGGGTGCAGCAGTGACCAAGGTCTCTGGTCTGCCTCCTATGTCCCCTACAAATCAGGCAACAGAATGAAACCAACCACGTGTCATGCCGAGAAGTGGAGGAGTGTGTGGGAGACAGCGCTGGGGCCGATGGACCTGCTCAGAGGGAAGGGCTCTGTGAAGTGGCAGCATCAGGCAGGGAGGGGCTGGCCACGCGTGTCCCGGGCAGAGGAGGTGGGAGTGAGCTGGTCTGGTCTGAGGAAGAGGAAGAAGGGCTATGTGGCTGGGGTGAATGGTGAGAAAGAAAGAGGGGGGGTCAGGAATCTGCTAACAGAGGGCTTTATAATCCCACAGGGGACAGTGGATTCTATTTGAAATGTTCTAGGAAAACTCTGGGGTTTAATCAGGGGAGAGACATGATCCGGTGTCCGTAAGAGGCTAGACTGGCAGCTGCGTAAGGAATATCCTATGGGGCAGGTGTGGGCTGGGAGACCAGGTAGGAAGCCACCGTGATGGCCTGGGTGAGAGAGGGCCGCCCAGACAGGGGAGACGGAGAGACGGGAGGGGCTGAAGCTATTGCTGTGGAGGTGCATGGTCGAGGTGGGGGAGGGACTGGTGGCAGGGACAATGTTCCTGACAGTGAGAAGGAAACAGGCCCAACACCTGGCACCTTGATCGAGCGCCTGAGAGGAGGCTGTTGCTGCTCAGATGGGGAAATGGGGAAGGTGGGCTGAGTTTGAGATGTGCTTTAGACAGGCAAGTTGCCAGTGGAAAACAGGAGCTTGGAATTCTTGAAGCTAGTCCAGGCTGGGGATTCAGATTGGGAAATCACAGGCCTGTAGCTGGTGTTTACCACGAGGGACTTGGTGAGAGCTCCGGGGTCCTGTATGTAGAGAAGAGAAGGGGACCCAGGGATGAGCCCTGGTGCCAGCCAGCCTTAAGAGGTTGAGCAAGGGATGAGACAGCAAAGGAGACAGGGAAGAACTGGCAGAAGTGACGGAGGACAGCCCCCGAGAGTCACGGCAGCCGGTGAGCACAGTGGAGTAGGGATGCAGTCGTCCCGGGACTCGAGGGGTATCTGTTTCAGGCCTCCAGGGGAAATGCACGGATGCTCAAGTCCTTTATGTAAAATGGGGTAGTATTTGCATATAACTACACACATCCTCCCACATGCTTGGAACCATCTGTAGGTTACTTATGACACCTAACACAGTAACTGCTGTGTAAACAGTTGTTGCACTGTACTGTCTAGGAAATAATGACAAGAAACAATAGTCTGTACATGTTCAGTAGAGACACAACCATCCGCTTTATTTTTGGAATATCTTCGATCCATGGTTGATTGATTCCAAAGATGCCCCCAGATGCAGAGGACCGGCTACAGGGAGTGTCCTGTATGGAGATGTTAATGAAGGCCATGCGTATCAGTTAGCTATTGCTGTGTAAGAACTTACCACAAAACTTAGCAACTTAAAACAACATACATTTATTATTTCATAGTTTCTCTGAGTCACAGATCCACGTACAGTTTAGCCGAGTGTCTCTGCTCAGGGTTGTTCCCTGGCTGCAGACTGCGGAGAGTTAGCTACACTCCCAGCAAAAGTTCGGGTCCCTCAGACAGGGGTCGTTGCAAAGGATGGAAAAATAGTAGGAAACAGAAATAAAAATAATGCACAGAGCCAAAGATATAGTTTATAAAGTAAAGATTTATGAAGATAGATAAAGCAGGGTGCCTGGAAGGTTATATCTCTTCCTGCGGAAAGGCAACCCAGACTGAAGTTTTACACAGATACTTATAGCACACGTACAGGTTTTCGGTTGCCAAGGGTAATGGGATTTACATAATAATAGGTAGCTTGGTTTAGGGTCAAAGTCTTCTAAAAGGCTACTACAGATCCTTCAACTAACTCTATCTAGGTGAACAAAGGGTTATAAAATCTTCTTAGGGCAAACTTCTAAGTTTTATGATAAGGCTATTACTTTAGCAAAAACAGAGACATCGTGGCTCTGGTTATTGTGTATTAGAACAGAGATTTCAGAAGTCAACATGAGCTGTGCCTTATGCTATTTACTTTAACCGCACGGTTCCATCTGGGCCGGCTCGGGCGGCGTATCTTATGATCAGCTCTCATCTCCAGGGCCTGTCTTTGTTGATCAGCTCCCCATCCCGTGGCTCTAGGCAAGACCTGCTTTGTCTTTCAAAGCAGGTGAGAGCCACAGGCCTGGACTGCAGCGTCACCTTGGAAAGCAGCTGCTACTGACCATTGAGACGCCCTCCTGAGGCGAGGAAGCTTTTGATAGGCGAACTAACATGTTCACATTTTCCTTTAGGGCAAAGCCTTGCAAGACTCCTTAAATCATTTCTGTCTCTAAAAATATATGGGGCATTTCTATAAATCAATATTTCTTAGGCTCAACAGCAGACTGTTGGCAGGGGCTGCAGGCCTTCCAAGGCTTGACTTTGAAAGAAGGGGATCTGTTTCCAGACTCACTCCCATGGTTGTGGGCAGGATTCAGCTGAGGGTTGTTGGACTGAGGGTCTGAGTTTCTGTGGACTGTTGGCTGAGACCTCCCTCTGCTCTCTGCCGTGTGGTCTCTCTGTAGGGTGATTTGTCACATGGCCGTTGGCCTCCTCTCTTGCGAGAGAGGACGAGCAGGATGGACACCAGATCTTTTGTACCTAATCGCAGAAGAGACTCCCCATGACTTTTGCCATATCTTGTGTGTTTGAAGCAAATCACCAGGTTCAGCCCAACTCAAGGGGAGGGGACTCCACAAGGGAGTGACTCGAGGAGTTGGGGACCCTGGAGGGACATCCTAGAGGCTGTCAGCCATGGTGTGGCAGTGGAGAAAGCTGCAGAAGTGGCAGCCTGAGGGAGAAGTGGGCCCAGGACTAGTCCCCGAGGAGCCTGACAATTTAAGGGGTGGCAGAAGGGGAGGGATCTGGGACAGAGAAGAGGCCGAGAAGGGACCAGTGTGCAAGTCCCAGGAGCAACACAAGTATAATAATAGACTTAGTTTTCATTCTAGCTCTCTCCTACAGGTACTAGTATTCCATCTTACAGATGAGAAAACTGAGGCTCAGTGAGGGTGGTAGGGATGGAGAGAATTGAATGGGTTCAGAAAGCATTCATTCAGGACAGATTGCAAGGATGGGTGGGTGAGGAAGAGAGAAGGTCCATGGCAGGCTCAGGGATTTGATGGTTTCCATACAGATGAGAAATGCTGTGCAGAGTGTCCTTGTCACTTGGACAGGTGTGACTCAGTTTCTATTAGTCCAGGTCAGTGGTGCCTGGGATTTGAGTCGGGCCTCCTAGATGGCTTGGAAGCTGCTCACTGTGACAGGCCATTTTCTCTTCTCTTGCAGCTTTGGATACCTCCCGCCTTTGGCTGTCGCCCCGAGTATGACAACGGATTGGAGGAAATTGTCTTTGGCTTTGAACCTTGGATAATTGTGGTCAACCTGGCCATGCCCTTTTCTATTTTCTACCGAATGCATGCAGCTGCCTCCCTCTTTGAGGTCTATTGTAAGATATAATCTGGGTCCACAAGAGACTGAGGAATGAGTGAACGACAGAGTTCACTGGAGCCACCCGGGAAAGGCCAGGTTGGGCAAATATTGCTCGACAAATATGAGAAGGGCTGCGCTTTGTCTGCAGAGATGGTGTCTCCTGCGGGCTGGAGTTGCTGTCACCCTTGATAAATGTGAGCACATTAGATCCGAGTCCAGGAGGTGAAAGCTGCTCTTGGTTAGCTCATTCTAATCAAACCCAGATGATTTTATCGTGTTGTAAATGAGCTGCTCTGTTTTAGAAGAGTGTGATTCTAGGTTTGTAAAAAGATTTATACAGTTTGTTTTGCATAAAAATCATTTTCTGTTTATAATGTATTGTGTGAGTCCATACACTTTCCTGACCATCAACCCAGTAATCACTCTTAAATTTTACCCTTCTCGGAGCTGGTGACCGTGGGTATGATCACAGTTAGCTTATATTATAGTTTCTGATAGGCTCAATTTCTGAACAAAGTTACTTTTCTCGTAAGGATGGAAATTTATATATAGATCAATATGAAGACATATTTCTCACCTGAAATTTTGGCATGTTTTTGTGATCATTTTGAAGTAGTTTTAGAAATAAATTTTATTCACTCTCCCACTATAAATACATACACATTTATTATAGAAAGCTTGGATATTTCAGAAAAGTAGAGAAAAAAATCACCCGTGACACCATTGTTAAATTAACCATTACTTTTTAAGACCTTGGTATATTTGTTTTGACTGTGTTGATGCATAGAGTTCTTTTTATTGTCATTACTGTACCTGCTGGCGATGATGAAACATGTGCAATTTTGTATCCAGATTTTTACCCACTTAACAATATGGCATAAACGTTTCCCCTATATTGTTGTAAACTCTTTATAAACATCATTTTAATGCTGTATTATAGCCTATCAAGTGAATGTACCATAATTAACTTAGTTTCCTATTATTGGTTTTAGAGTGTTTATAACTTTTTGCTTTTATAAGTGACTCTACAAAAATCAACTATATTTGTAAAGCATTTCTTATATTTAGCATTGCTTCTTTAAGATATATAATTAAAATTAGGAATCCTAGTCCAAAGGTTATAAACATTTTAAATATTTTAAAGGTGCCTAAGGAATACTGATATTTGGGAGGCCTTTGTATATGTTTTTCCATACCTATTTTAAAATCATAATAAAATCAGTTTACTTACTGTAAATACTAATGTGAATATCTTTTCATATCAACAGCACAGGCAATGGGACATTAGGAAACCAAGTTATTTTTACATGACTAAAATGCTTTATGTTTATTTTAGAAAAAATGCAAAAAAGGCATATATACTAGAAACAAAGGAAAACATCATCTATAATACCTTCCACCTAGAGCAGCAGTCCCCAACCTTTTTAGCACCAGAGACTGGTTTCATGGAAGACAATTTTTCCACGGACATTTTTCCAGGGATGGTTTCGGGGTGATTCAAGCTCATTACATGCATTGTGTAGTCAGACCTCTCTGCTAGTGATAATCTGTATTTGCAGCCGCTCCCCAGCACTAGCATCACCGCCTCAGCTCCACCTCAGATCATCAGGCATTAGACTCTCATAAGGAGCTGCAACCTAGATCCCTCGCATGCACAGTTTACAGCAGGGTTCATGCTCTTCTAAGAATCTAATGCCACTGCTGATCTGACAGGAGGCGGAGCTTATTCGGTGATGCGAATAATGGAGAGCAGCTGTAAATACAGATAAAGCTTCACTCACCTCCTGCTGTGTGGCCCAGTTCCTAACAGGCCATAGACTGGTACCGGTCCATGGCCCAGGTGTTGGGGACCGCAGGTCTAGAGCAGCCGTTCTCAGTCTGGGGGTCTTGTTTCCCTAGGGAACATTTGGCAACGTCTGCAGACAGTTTTGATTGTTACCACTGGGGGGTGCTTCTGGCACCTGGTGGGCAGAGCCCAGGGACGCTGCTGAGCATCCTGCCACGTGCAGGACAGCCCCCACCCTGAAGAATCGTCTGGCCCAGAATGTCAGCAGTGATGAGGTTGAGAAACTGACCTAGAATTGATTTTTGGTACCTATTAGTACACACACACAAACACACGCAAATGGGATTATTTTTATATATATTGAATTTGTATGTAACTTGCTTTTTTTCTCTTAATACACCAGAGTTTGCTTCTTACCTATTTTTGGGTTCCCGTGGCCTTGATTAGTTAGGAATCATCTGGAGAACTGGTTAAGATTCCTGCCCTCCAGCAGGAAGTTCATGTTCAGTCTGTCTGAGTGGGACCCAGAAATCTGCATTTTATAAGCATGTCAGGCGATGCCAAGTCCCTCTGAGAAGCAGCTCCTTGGGAGTCCATGGTCCTCAAGTTAAGACTCCTGAACAATGTTCCTTGACATTGTGTATTTGTGTATTTGTTTGCAGTATGATTTTGGGTGTCTTTAAAGTATATTCCATGGAGGGATATAACATTCCTTGTTTAGTCAAACCGTGATGTTGGACATTTAGGGACGTTTAGGTGGTTTCTTCTTTTTGGTGAGATTATAAACAATACCATGGTGAGCATCTTCATAACTGAGTCTTTGAGCTCATTGACAAATTGCCCTCTGGAGTGATTTATGTTGACTTAGCAACAACTGAGCAGGAATGCTGGTTTCTCCATTTGGATCGGCATTAATTTTACCCTCTGTTCTGAGCACATCAGTACAGCCCTGGGGGCTCTGCCTGTGGGCTTTGGGCTCTGTCAAGGAGATGAAGGGAACCATGAGAACGCTGGGCAATTGATCTAGGCTGTGGTGGTGTTAGGGTGGACAAAGGGCACTGTCAGAGCTTGGAAAAGCCAGCAAGTCTGGTTGGGCCCAGAGCTTTCAAGGAGTGACCTTAAGATGAAGTGTCTCAGCCCAACAGGCAGAGCCCCGCCCCCCACAGGTGTCAGGTAGCTTTCACCCACAGGTTAATGAGCATCCTGACTCAGTCGGCGTAGGTAGCAAGGAAAATTTATGATCTTAATGCCAAGGTAATTCTCAGAAGAGTAGCGAGAGCATACATTAAATGGGTGTCAAGATCTTGGGGCTCTAATAAGGGAAATAGAAATTAAAATAGTAATGAGTTACCACTTCCCATTTATCAGATAGGCGAGGGTTGGCAAGATGTGGAAGAAGGGGACTCCCAAATACTGCTGGTGGGAAGGCAAATCGGTAAAACCAGACTGGAGAACAGTTGGCAGTATCCACTAGGGCTGGGGTGCACTTTCCTTAAGACCTGGGAATTCCATTCCTCGGTGTGTGCTCCAGAGACAATCTCACACATGTTCACTGTGTTCAGGAATGTTCACTGCAGCATTGCTTGACATTCATTGGGAAAAATGGAAACAACCCTAAATGTCTGTCAATTAGGAGTACACATACATGGGCTATGGACTATTCCGACAATGGAATATTTCTCAGGAGTGAAAAGTGAATGGACCAGAACTTACGTACCAACATGGATAGTTCCCAAAACAACATTGCACTGAAGAATTAAGTAGCACAGAGGTATAATTGATGTGATGATATTAACATGCCTAGCAGCAGGCGAAATAGCCCCTGATGTTATTTGGGGGTGCAGCCATGTGTAGTAAGATTATAAACACGTGTGAAGAAAGAAGGAATGCCAAGCCCAGTGCAGTGGGAAGGGGCAGGGCTTGGAGACCGACCGTCTGAGTGCACGCTGTGTCTGTGATGTCCCTTAAGCAAAGAGACTGGTGTAGAGGTATTCATGATATCTTCCTCTGCACTTAAAAAAAAATATACATGAACCATTTCGTAGTAAAACCATTTGAAAGAAAGAAAAAAAGAAAGCCAGTGTAAGGAAGACGAACTTTGGCAAAGCCACCAGAGAAGGTAAATTTCCAAAATTCACCCATCATTGTTGAGAGGTGAGTGTCAAATCCTGTGGTTTTCTGGTCCTTGGCAGGTAGACCACTGGGGTGGAAGGTTCAATGGGAATAGCTGTTAAGATCACCTGATTCACTCCCCCATGGGTGACCCTGTGTTCATTAGGAAACCTGACACTGATTTGCTTGCCCATGTAGCTCTTCACTGCGGGGACCATGCCCTAGACACATACATTCTGAGGACAATCTCTTACTGTGATGGACTGAATGTTTGTGTCCCCCACCAAAGGCATATGTTCAAGCCCTAATCCCAATGTGATGGTATTTGGAGGTGGAGCCTTTGGGAGACAGTTAGATCAAGACAATGGGGCCCTCATCAACGGGACTGGTGCCCCTGTAAGAAGGGGCCAGCGAACTTGCACGCTGCCTTTCCACCACGTGAGGATACAGTGAGAAGTTGGAAGTCTGCAACCCAGAAGTGGGCCCTTACCAGAACCTGACCATACTGGCACCCCAATATTGGCTTTCCAGCCTCCAGAACTGTGAGAAATAAATATCTGTTGCTGACACCCAGCTTGTGGTGTTCTGTTGTAGCAGTCTGAGCTACGCAACAGTCACTTACCCGCTGAAACCTTACACAGGAGGAGCCTGTGCGTTTGCTAGATTGAGCTCATCCCTGGGCCTGGGACACTGGGATTTGAACTCGTGTGTTTGGGGAGCCATGGCTCTTGGTGAGGCAGAGAGGAAGGGCGCGTGCCGTGGCACTGGATGTCTAGGGTGACAACGGGCTCCCGTGGCACCTGGGTGTGCATTAGAAAAAGCACTCCTTCCACCAGGCATTCTCCAAAGTGTTGAACCCACCCCACCAGCATTCCCCAGCTGCCCCTGCCTGGGGCAAACTAGACCCCTTGGTCTCCCCATCACCACCATCAGTTGTGAAATCCAGTGGGAGTGGTATTGGCTACCACCCTCCACGCAGTTGCACGACCCTCGCAGCTAAGAAGGCGCTTCAGCATCCATCTCTGTCTCCGTCTGCGTCTGTGAGATCCCAGCTCAGCGTCGACCCGGTTAGGTAAGCATTGCTGCTTTGTCTGGATGGAGGACGGGACCGTTTGATCACAACTACACAGGGAAGACGTTGTAGCATTTGGACAGTTATGCCAAAATGCCATTTTAAAAAATGCCATTGCCTTTTTCTTTCTGTTAGCCATATCATCTTAAAAAGAAAGTCAACTCAGTAAAAATATCCGTCAAACCGTTGCCCTGGGATACGTGTACAGAACAATCAAGTCGGCTGACAGAATAGCCTGCTTTTCACCCAGTTATAAAATGCTCGGCTTTGCTTAAACCGCGAAGGAAAGCTGCGAGGCACGTCTGGTTCTCCACCAGCAGGGGGCGCCAGCCTCACCTGCGCTTCAAGGGCAAACCTGAGCCGGCACCTGGTAGGTGGGCAGGAGCCTCAAGGGTAGCAAATGGAGGGGCGGTGAGGGCTGGGGAGGGCTCTGAGGTCTCGTAGGGAAGCTAACAACTTGCCACACTTTCGGCAAGAATGTTCCCTACACCTGAGCCCAGCAGTCCCCACTGCCTGCGGGGCATTCTGGTCCCTATCAAGTGGCTCTGGGGGAACGTGGGGGTTTCGAGGTGTTCCTATGGTAGGAGAGTCCCCAGCATACGGGGGTTGGGGGTGGCATTGAGTCTGGGGGTGTTGGGGCAGCTGCCCCGGAGGGCACTTTTGTTGGGTGTGATGGGGACCCTCAGGGGACCGTGGGGAGGGACAGGAGAAGTATGGCTGCGCTGTTTTAACCTGCGAAAGGGAGGCTAGTTCTGGTAGGGTGTTTCAGCACTGGTAATGTTGGTATCAATAACACACCAGTCACCATAACAATGATAGTAATGCTAACTGGTGAGAAAAAGCAAATCAGAGCAAGTCACCTGCTAAAAGCCCTTCAATGGCTTCCCATTGCTGTTAGTAGAAAGTACAAACTCCTACCCGTGGTCTAGCAGGACCTTAGGGATCGTCTTCACCTTCCCCTGCTGTGCTCCGCAGGCTCCCGGGCACCCTCCCCTGCACTCCTGCACGCGCTGCTCTCTGGGGCGCCCCCATAGCTCCAGGCTGTGGTAGGGGGTGGGGCAGGGCTGGGGACCCTGCGGGCGCTCGCACTGTCAGGCTTCCTTCTGCGGTTTTTGGCGGAGACGCTGCCTGCTTCCAGCACGCGCGTCCGGCCTCCATCCGCCTTCGAGGCACAGGACGGCGCTGTGAGCCCGGCCCGCGGCGCCGCGATTCCCACCCACGCGCTCAGACCGGCTTGTGAGGACACAGTGGGACCCGCCTCTGCTCCAGCCACGCGTGGGTTCTGTTCTCCTCGGACGGGGGACAGCCACAGCCAATTTCTTCTCCCTGTTGGAGAATGGCGTTCTAACCGCCTTTCTGATTGAGAGCAGCCGCCGCTGCCCGCGTACTTCTGGCAGGTGTCCCTGGAACGCCCGTTTGGGGTGGTTGGTCTAAGCCGAGCGCCTTTGACGTCGAGGGCTAAGCCCACTCCCCTGCTGCGGAGATCGGAGATCGGTACAGAGGTGGGCGCGTGGGCAGGGCCAGGCCAGGCATCAGTTACCTGCGGCTTGTGAGCTAAGAATGGAGCAGACGTTTTTTGGAGAGTTGTAAAAGACACACACACACACACACACACACACACACACACTCTACTCTGCAGAGACCACACATGGCCTGCCAAGACTAAAATAGCTACTTTCTGGCCCTTTACAGCAAACATTTGCTGACCCCTGGTCTTAACACTGCCAGGCAGGGGCCCCTGCTAGTGGCTCTGGAAGGATTTTGACCCGGAAATGAAAAGAGGTGAGGAGGAGACCTAGCCTCCTTCCTGCCTTGACAGGGGTTGTGAAAGGAAGTCAAACTTGGAGCTGTGGCAGCCAGTTTGTGACCATGAAGCAACCAGCCCAAGAATGAAAAGCCACCCTTTGAGGGAGGGGACAGGAGACTGGAGCCTCAATGACATTTGGGAGCCTCTGTGTGACCCTGGAGCCGCCTTCCTCTGGACTCCTTGTTATGAGAGATAATGAAGTGTTGTCATTGTTTAGGCTGGGGGTGGGCAACCCTTTTCTGTAAAGGGCCAGAGAGAAAATATTTTAGGCCTTGTGGGGCCATAAGATCTCCATTGCCATTGTAGCTTGAAAGCAACCATAGACAGCCAGTAAATGAATGGGTATGGCTGTGTACCAATAAAACTTTATTTATAAAAACAGGTGGTGGGCTGGATTTGGCCCCAGGGGGAGTGGGCAGAGTTTGCTGATCCCTTGATGTGTATTGGATTTTGTTGTGACTTGCAGCTGACCTACCCTAACTAGTACTCCCTGAAGTCTGCCGTAGCTCGGCAGCGCCCGTGAGTTCTAACCTGCGGTGGGGGTGAGGCCTGAGAGTGGGCAGGGTCTGCAGCACGGCAGTGGAGGGAGGAGCACATGAAGTCCCAGCCACTGATCTGTCCTTTCTACAGTCCTGGTCCTGCTTTCCTGCCGTTTCTTGGAGTATCTTCTCAGTGTGGGGCTAACCACCGCCACGTGGAAGCATCGCTTTAGCAAGATGCTCTCACCATTTCTGGGTGCCTTTGCTTCCCCTCAACACTGCACATAGGCCTTCAGCCACCCCACTTGTCTGGGGAGGGGGCCCTAAGCAGGGCTAAGCCACACAGAGCAACAGGGCTCGGGGAGGGCAGATGTGTCCCCAGGGTCACATGGCAGAAGTGTGGTGGGGGGATTGGGGGAGTGTTTGCTTTCCCTGGCTGGGCTTGTTCCCCCAAAGTGGAGCCTCTCCGACAGCCTAAATGTGATACAACGACATGATGATCATTCAGACCATCGGCTGTGGATGAACCTCGGGTGAACTGCAGAAATGCACGAGGGCCCTGTCCCCTGAGCTAGAATCTGGCTGCTCCTTGGTCTCTGAGCTGGACCCTGAGCGGAGGCCAGATTCCAGGCAGAGGAAGCTCTGGAAGGGGCTCCGATTCCACCGTGTGCAGGTGTGAATGGGCTTTCCTTGGCAGGTACGGTGCAGGAAGAGGGATGAGGCTTTGAGGCCAGGTCTCTGAGGCAAGTTACCTTCAGCCCCCTGCACCTTGCTTTCTCCTCTGCAAGACAGTGGCAATAAGGGACTGACCTCAAGGGTCATTGAGAGAAATGAGCTGATGCACACAGAAAGCTTACTATGGTCACGTGTGTGGTTTTGGGTCTCTGCCTGCAGGGATCGATGCTGAGTGTAGACCAGATGTTTCTCTGCTCACACTGCTGACGCCTCTCCAAGACTCTCAGATCTCAGGTTCTGTGCGCCCAGAGCGGCCCAGAGCGCCTGCGAAAAGGTGGATAATGCCCCTCAAAGGTATCCAGGTCTTAACCCCAGAACCTGTGAATGGGACCGAGGTAAAAGGGACTTTGTGGATGAGATTAGGTCAAAGACCTGGAGATGGGGAGATTACCCCGGATTATCCGTGGGGGCCCAATGTAATCACAAGTGCCCTTTAGATGAAGAGGGAGGCAGAGGCCATTTGGCTGCAGAAGAGAAGGTGATGTGACCACAGAGGCAGAGACTGGAGTGACACGGCCACAGCCTAGGAATGCTACCAACCACCAGAGAGAGGCGAAGAGTGGATTCGCCTCTAGGGCCTCTGCTGACGGCTCAGCTGTGGTCTGGTCAGACTGGCTTTGGACTTCTGACCCAGTGCTGTAAGAGACTACACTGTGCTGTGCTAGGCCACCAGGCTTGTGGCCTGCGTTAGAGCAGCCACGGGAAGCCCTGAGAGCCCCTTTGCACTAGTTTTCATGCCTCGAACAAAAGCAGAAAATGTAGCAAATGAGAGCTAGGATCGTGGTTTCAGTCTGCCCAGGACAAAGTGGGGTGAGCTGGGCACTGAACAAGTCCCTCTGTGTCTCCGGCTCCCATCTGCAGAGTGAGGGTGGCTGCCGGGGCAGGTCTGTCTTGGATGACACCCTCCCTCCAAGGTGGCTCCACTCTTGTCCCCTCTCAGGATTGTTTGCAGGCTCCTCACCCCTTCTTGGGCATTTAGAGTTTTCAGGAAGCCCCCCCCCCCCCCCCCCCCGGTGCCTCTTGACTGACTTCTCTCTTTGCTCTCCTTGGTGGTTTAGTTCATGGCCAAGGGCACACCTGCCGTCTGGAGGGTGCTGGTTCCTGGATTCACATTTCAACCTGACCTCTCAGCTCTGGGATGGTTATTCTCAATGTGTCCAAACCTAAACTCAAGGCTTCCCACCCGTCTGGCCCATTTTCCCTCCGTGTTCCCAGCGCCACGGATGGTCCAGCCCCCGTCTGCTACACAAGCCAGAGGCTGTCTTTGCACTGCCCTTACCCTTGTCCGGACTCAGAACACAATACCCCAAAGTGCGGCGCCTTGGCCTGCTGAGTACTTTGAGCTGAAGGACACCGGGAGAGCCTCAGAAGCAAAGTCTATCTTCTGTCCTCCCACCCTCCTGCCTCCCACCCGCCTTCTCCCCCAGAGCAAGTCACAGGAACCAGAACTCCTTCCCCCCAAGTCAGCTCGGAGAAACTAGAACCCCTCGCCCCCAAAGCAAGCCATGAAACCTGGAAAGGTCACGCTCTCCCTTCTCCTTTGAAGCCCCTCACTCCAGAGGGTCCTGCCCTATACCCGGGAGGAAGGGACACTGCAGGGAGGCCAAGAAGAACCCGAGCAGACAGGCCTTCTGGGCTCTCCTCGGCCCATTCTGTCAGAGCAGAGTCTCTGCGCGATCACAGCTCCACACGGCTGTCCCTTCCTCAAACCCAGGCACGGAAACTGACAGTTCTCCCTGGGTCTTTGGGTCTTTGTTTCTGAAGACTCCCCTGACACACAAAACTGACTACGTAGATTCGTTATGCTTTTCTCTTGCTAACCTGTCTTTTGTTATAGGAGTGTCAGCCGTGACCCTTATGATGGGTGAGGAAAGGGATCCCGCAGTGGCACCCCTACAGCCCCAGCCTCAATCAGCAGCCACACCTGCCACCTTCTGTCCCCACATCGCTTGCTTGGTTCCACCCGTCTCTCCCACCTTCACCCCCGCCACCCTGCGCCAAGCACCATCATCTCCTCACTCACTTCTCCACCTCACCCCTTGCCCCTTGCTGTGGCTGGAGTGGCATTTGAGGAAGGCAAATATGCTCATGTCCTCCCCTGCTTGGCATCCCCAGGGTCTCACCAGGTCCCTCTTGCCCACCTCTCCAGTCCATCTTGGGTCCCTTTCCTTGTGTTTCCCTCTTCTTCCATAACCCATCACGTGGACCAGCCCCATTCGTTCCTCGAATGTGTCATGCTCCCTCCTGCCCCAGGGCCTTTGCACTTGCGGCTTCCTCTTCTGTTCATCTGGTTAAGTCCTACTCATCCTTCAGATCTCCACTCAAACAAGTGGCTCAGGGAAGTCTCCCCTCACTCCCAGATCAGGCCTGGTGTCCCGGTCAGGAGCTCCCACAACGCCGTGGGGCTTTCTCTCCTTGCACCTGGCGGACCTTTCTCCATACAGTCACGTGCAGGCTGTCTGACTAGTGGTCAGGGAGGGGCAGGGTCTGTTTTGTTCCCCACTGTATCCCAAGTGCCTGGAGAAGAGGAACACAACAACTGTCCTCGAGTGAGCTAATAAATGAATGGACACTTGAAGAGCTTTGAGACAAAAATGGGGAACTGGGAGACAGTTTCAAGGCCACAGAAAACTTAGTAAAAATACCCCCTTTATTTGTTTGCTTTTGGAAAAGCTCAAATCAACTTGGTGAGGTCATCTTTTCCTGGCAGCCTGTCCTGCTTGAGCTCTGCAGGGGCGTCTGTCGGGGTGGAGAGCTGCACCGGGGGCCGGGGCTGCGCCCAGAGCACGGACCGTGAGCTCTGGGGTGGCGGCTGCGTCTGCATCTCCACCGCCCCACGCTCAGCATGGGTTCGCCAGTGGGTGCTCAGCAATTATTTTTATCCCTCTCTCCTTTATCTGGACCAGTAAACATTAATTATGAAACACACTGCCCATTTCCTGTCCATGACAAATTCCTTTGCTTGCTAAGAAAATCCTGATTTTGCTTGGGGAAGCAAAGTGCCCAGTCTCAGGTGATGACTCATGGTTGACGGTTGGTTTAAGCCAGGCCTGGCTATTCTGTTACCTTTTGCCTGATACTTGGAACAGTTTGCTGCCTGCCATGTCAGTTGGGGCTGCCCTGCTGTCCACTCCCGGCTAATGAGACATAAGGAGAAGTCTGTTGACTCCTCCTAAGAAGAGACACATCAAGAAAAGCCCGCTTGACATAGCTTCCCGCATCTTATTCCTGGAGCCTGAACTTGGTTATGATGGCTGGAGCTGTAACAGCCATCCCGTGCCCATGAGGCACCAGGGGCACAAAGCTGCAACATGGAGAAAGGTGGAGCATTTAGTTGAAAAGATGAAGGAAATCTGGGGTTTCAGCTGTTGAGGCTCTTTGCACCAGCCCTGCCCTGCTCCTTCTTAATTCCTGTTAGTTAGTTAAACGTCATTATTGCATAAGCCACAAGGAGTCAGGCTCATTGTCATTCACAGCTGAAAGCATTTCTTTAATTTTGAAATAATTACAACCTCACAGAAGAGTTGTAAGACAAAGAACTTTCATATACCCTTCATCCATATTCACCAATTGTTATTTGCCACATTTACTTAATCTGTATCATATTAATCTTTCCCTGAACCATTTGACATTCAGCTGCACTCATCTTTTCCTTTCCCTTGAACATTTCAGAATGTATTCTCTAAGTACAAGGAGAGTCTAGTGCTCCAATTAGAAAATTTAAGATTAATAGCATACAATTGTCTAATATGCAGTGCACATTAAAATTTTAACAACAGTCCTGATAATGTCCTTTAAAACAGCCTTCCCCTGATCAGCTGTCATGCCTCTTCAGTGTCCTTTAGTTCGGAACAGTTCCTCTGCCTTTGTCTGTCTGTTGTGACATCGACACTTATGAGGAGTTCGAGAGTGGCGGAAGGCCCCCATCTGGGCTTGCCTGGGGCCTCCTCAGAGGGCAGGAGCACCACCTACGTGCCGCTGCGTCCTGGGTCCAGCACAGCAGCGGGCGCTTGGCATTTGGGTGTCGTTGACTTTGCTCACCCCACTCAGGGAGGACCTGCCGGTTCCGCAGGTAAAGTCACCACTCCTCTTTGTCATTAAGAAATCACGTGAATGGAGGTGGGTGCTTTGAGACCATATCCTGTCCCTCTCCAGACTTTCATATAGTGATGATTCTTGCTCAAATTGGTTATTACTACCATGGTCACAAAATGTGATTTTTCCGACTCTGCTATTCCTTCTCTATTTATTCATTAGCATTCTGCTGTAAGGAAGACACCTTCCTTCTTCCCTCTCACTTTCCTTTTTTTCTTTCCTTCCTTCCTTTTTCTTTCTTACTGTTGCTATGGATTCATATTTTATTTAATAAACTATAATCCCCCACTATTATTATTAATGCTGATGTTCTCATTGTCCCAGATTTGGCAAGTGGGAACCCCTTCAAGTTGACTGCTGTGTCCTTTCGACACATCCCCGTCATTCTTTGAGCACTTTCTTGTTTTCCGGCACCACACGACGCTCCAGGCTCATCTCGCACTTCCCTGCCCCAGCCCTGGCAGCAGCCACTTCGCCAAGGGGCTCTGGGCCCTTCGAGTGAAGGATGGTGTTTACAAGGATGCCTTGTAGATACTGAACCACACTCAGTCAGAAGCCACGAGAAACGGAGCAACATCTCTCAAACACGTGGTGTCAAGCTAGGTGATGCCAGGCTGAGCTGCAGAGAGAAATGACCCCAAATCCCAGTGGCCGTGCAAAAAGAGCATACTCCTTACTCACGTGAAGTCTGACACACATCAGTGGGGGCTTCGTACGTGCTTTGACAAGGACAGCTGCCGCATTCTGCCCACCGTCCTGCCTTCCAGAGCTCAGCCAGTGTCCAGCACAACTGCCAAAGAGTGTGGGAAGCTCGGAGAGCCTGTGGATAGACGGTGAGCCCTCGTCACCTCTGTCATGATGTATTCATCTATGTGACAAATGTCGGCTGGGTTCCTCCCAGTCAGGCTGACTCCAAGAGGCCAAGACCTTGGAGCAGTTTTCAGCCGGGGAGAAAGGCGAGTGAAGGGAGCGGTCAGATCACCCGCGTCAGCAGGCCGGCAGCTGTGCCCGGGCGGGCGCTGCTCGAGCACGGACGGTGGCTGCCGCGCTGGAGTCCCGGGAGCCCTCAGTGAGGCTGTGCCCCGGTGCAGGTCTGAAGGCGAGTGGGGATTGTCCCCCTTCAGAAAAGAGTGGGAAGGACATTGCAGGCAGGGGAGCAAGTGCAAGAGCACAAGGCCTGAGCACTAGGCAGGGGGAGGCAGCCAAGGGGGTTTCTGCTGGGGAAGGCCAGGCTAGACAGGGGAATTGTGACAGGCTTGGAATTGAGGGGCTAATTTTATTAATTGGGTTAATCATAAGGGCTATGGAGAAGCCTGGGAAGCATGAAGGCGCCCAGGCGGTGGTTTGAGAGGACCGTCCTGGTGGCAGAGTACGGGATGGCTGGGCAGGGGTGGAGGTGGGGGACATTGACACACAGAGACCTGCTGGAAGGCTCTGGCAGCCTTGCAGGCAAAAGCAGCGAGGACCTGACGCAGGGGTAGCAGGGGCTGGAGAGAAGGGTCCCCTTCTATTGGAATAACAAAGCAGTAAGGGCTTCCACTTGTGAACCGTGCGGGTACCGTATCGACTCAATTCTTCCCGGCCTTCCCGCGTTGCCACGCTGCCCTGTGGACACAGCACATTTCTTGCTGCTCCCACGACCGGCTTCGGTCAGAGGTGCACGAGCAGAGTTAACACACGCCCTGTCCGACCAGCTCTAAGTGACCATGGGGTTGGGTGGCCCTGTTGGCTGTCACCCTGCACCACGAGAGGAGCAAGCTCCAGGGAGCTACTGGCCCGGAATGAGAGACGAGGAGAAAACAGAACCCGCCCCACAGTCTGAGTGAAAGCTCCCCAGCAGACTGCAGAGTGTTAGCAAGAAATAAATGTTTGCTGTTTAAGCTGCTGAGACCCGAGGCTACTTGTTAGCAGCGTGACAAAGCTCTACCATGGTGGAGACCTGCCATTTCCTAAGTATAGCATCTCATTTATAACGTCTCATTATCCCTCCTCTGCGCTGGAAGGATTCGTGCTACCATTTGAGAGATGAGGCAAGTGAGTTTCAGAGAGGTTAAGCCACTTGCTCAAGATTCCGGAGCGAGCAAGTCGGAGAAGGATTTGAACCCAGGACTGCCCCTTATGCCCTTCCGTGTCCCTCTGTCTACACAATACTGCTGCACAAAGGTGCCAGACTTCTGGGATTACTCCTGAACTGGGGAGAGGGAGGACCAGGGACTGAAGAGGAGGCTTTAGGGCCACCGCTGGGGGCCCGTGCCCTGGGCCCGAGGTGATGCGGCTGCACCATCCCCACCCTACATCTGTGCCCACTGGGCAGAGGGGAGCACATGTGCAGGGCTGGTGGCTGGGGGATCGGGTGGTCCTGCAGCCATGGGAGGAAGCTTTTCTTGATGTAAAACACAGGTGAGTCTTTGGTGCCGGCAGAGGCAGGAATAGAAGCAGCAGCACCGTCCTGCCTGTTTTCCTGTTGGTCTTGCCATTTGTGTCAGTGGAGCAAATCTGATTTAGAATATACCTTCAGAAAAAGGAGGGTCAATAAGTTTAAATCGAAGAATATTTGCAGACTGGATTAGGAAAACTCCCCTTGTGCTAAAATTCTCTTAGTACAATTTTGCACTATTATCCCCCGAGATCAGGGCTTTGGCTGGGATAAAATAAGGAAGTTCATCAGCCGCTTAGTTGGTTAGAGTCTGTGCTGAGTCCGTGTTCTAAGGCTCACGTGACGGCATGTCCTGGTTTTCAATTGTTTTTATCTCTGCCCAACTCTTTGTGGGAAGGGGCCTGGGTGAGAGAGGGCAACCAGCACTGGTGTGAAACCATCATCCCCACCAGACTAGCAGCCCGCAGGGCCCTCCCCAGGAAAGACCAGAGAGTGCCACGGACACCTAGCTGCACGTGTACTTTGTGTCCATAAGATCTTATTAATACAGAGAAAACCCAGTTTCCAAAAATAATGAGAAACACAGTCTTTTGGATAACAGGGAAAACCTTTAGGGTTCTGAAAGTTTATCCTTTCGTACACATGAAGCTTCCTGCCTCTGAGCCTTTGCACATGCTGTTCCCTCTGTTAGGGGTGCCCTGCCACCCACATGCTGGTGAATTCTGATTCACTTCCAGCCCGAGTGTCTTCCCTCCTGGACGGCCCTTCCCTGTGCTGCCCCCCCAACAGTCAGTCAGCCACCTGTTCTCATGTCACCACCAAGCATTGTTTATTCCTTGTGCTAGGCAGGGCTTTGTCAGTTGAAGGTGACAACGGAAACTGCACTTAGACATGTTTTAGCAAAAGGGCGATTTAACAGATTTTGTGACTGCAAAGGCCAGTGTATGACTGGATTTAGAGGTTCGCGGATGTCATTCTCTCTCTCCCCCTCCCCAACCCTCCCCTTTCTCTCCTTCTCCTTTTCCTTCTCTTTCCTCTTTCTCTTCCTCTCCTTCTCCTTTTCTTTTTCCTACATTTCTCCTCTCTCTCTCTCTCTCTCTCTCTCTCCCTATTTTGCACTATTTGCGCTATTCTTTGTACAAAACTTATTCCTCCTACTGCAAAGGAAAATGACCACCTGGAAACCATGGTTGCTGCATCCCAGCTGAGCCACCCCAGCAGAAAGAGACCCACCCTCTCCCCCAGCATCCGTCTACCCACCCAGGTGAGAACTCCATCCGACCCTTGCTCGGACACGTTTCCACACCTCAGTCGATCACCGAGGCCAGGACATTCAGCATGATGACTGGCACTTCTGGGGTCATGGGCCCTCCCTGTAGCTAAGGACAGACTGGTCTGGAATGTCCATGCCAGCTCACTCACATGGCTGACCGTTGACGCTGGCTGTCCTCTGGGAGCTCAGCTGTGTTCTGGACCACGGAACCTCCCCATGGCCTCCCCATGTGATTTATGCTTCTCACAGCAGGGTGGGTGGGACCCAATGGGGAGACTCCCAAGAGCAAGGGTTCCAGGAGACCAAAGTGGAAGCTGCAAGCCCTCTCCTGACCGAGCCTTGACAGTCATCAGCGCCAGGTCCACTGCATTCTATAACTTGTGGGGGGCCAGCCCAGGTTCACTGTGGGAGGGGACCTGGAGGCCAGGAGGGGTGGTTCCATGGCAGGCTGTCTTTGGAGACTAGCTAGCACATGGCCTTTTCCATCTGTAGCTATGCTTCTAGACCACATGGCTTCCAAGGCCACTGTGGCAGCAGGAGAAAGAGCTCAAGGTCCTGCCGGATGTTTCTAAGGTTCAGATCTGTGGTTCACATCACTTCCATACACATTCTATTAGCCAGAATCTGGCTCCATAGCCTCCACCTGTCAGCAACGGAGTGCAGCAAATGGAGGGGAGGGCATAGCCATTTGCTGGGGGTGTCTCTGCCACAGGAGCAAGGAAAAGCAGGTGGAAAGGAAGCTGAGACTGATGCACAAGTGGGAGTGTTGGTGAAGAATGTTCTGAGTGTTTCAGAGACATCAGGTGCATCCAAAAGCACAATGAAGGTGATGAACAGGTGACAGGGGAGAAGCTTAAGAGAAGGTTGCTTTCCCGGGGCTCGGCTTCAGTGAGGTTTGTTCCCTGGGTCTGGGTGCTGCGCTGGGCTCCTTCTCACCACTGACCCACACCCTCGGTGCTCCACTATAGCTCCACCATTTATGAAGACATTTTCTTGCCACTTGGTAAGTAGCCATTGTCCTAAGTCGCCTGAGTGACCTCTGCTACCTTGGACATCCCAACCTCCCCATAACCAACAATTAAAGGGTTAATGCTGGCACGGGAAGGGTGCTCTGGAACTCTGCAGTGCTACAGGGTGACATGCAGCACTTGCTGTGATTGGTTGGGGTCCATGCTATATTTATTAGAGTTTTTTGAATCTCAGCCTTGATACCTGTCTCTTCATACAAAGGGTCAGAGTTTGGAGAGGGGACCTGGAGATGCTCCACCATAGCGTCCCTTTTTCCTGTCATCTTGGAAGCCTCTAAGCTCTTATTGCTGGGGCTTAAAGACTGTGGTTTTGGAGATGTGAGTGCTCTTGGCTATTATCCAGTTTGTGGGATTTTGACCCCAGGCATCTGGAACTTAGAAAAAATTCTTCTGTCCTTACCCTACACTGGAGCTCACCTGCGGCTCCATCTCACACTTGTTCCTCCCTTGGCCACTGTGCTACAGCCATGCCACCTTTCCTTTGAATAAGCTCACTCTGCCCCAGGACCTTTGCACTGACTGGTTTTCCTCTTCTAGAACGATATACTCCCAATATTTGCCTGACTAAATCCTTCTTACCTTTTTGATTGCAAAGACCTTCCTTGACCACTCATTTGCAAGCAATTTGCCCCCAGCCTAGCAACTCTCTGTTTCACTATTGTGTCTGATTTTCGTAGCACACTTCCCACTATATAACATTACCTTATTTTTGAAATTGTTTATTTGTCTCCCCTCTAGAATATAAGCCCGAGAAGGACAAGGAATATATCATATCCCCTCCTCATATCCCCAAGGCCTAGAACAGGGTCTGGGAGACAGTCGCAGCTGAGCTCCCTGCTTGAATGGCAATTTTTTGTGCTAAATTAGGAAAAGAAAGCCCTCTACTGATATACTTTACCGTCCTTTGCTGGAAGTGTTTCATAATCATTGTACAAACCTACCCTCCCTGTGGCTTCTACACCCTGAGGGCCCCTGCCTCCGCCCCATCGGTACTTGCTTGTTGAATGAATGAATGAATGGATGGATGGATGGAATTCAGAGGACAGGAGTTCTGAAAACGAATGTAAAACTGTGTGGTGAGTGTGTGTGTGCCTTTCTTGGTTGATTGGATCATCCACCCACTGATTTCACAGTGTTGGGCACGGAATCCCGTCATTACTAATAAAGATCATCAAGGACCCACTCATCGCGCTGGCTTGGGGCATTCACACATGGATAAGATGCACGCTCTTGATTCAAGAAGCTGTGAGTCTAGAGGGTTAGGTGGTCATGTGAGTGGATGGGACAATGCAGGGTCACAGTGGCTGCAACAGAAGCCAGCCCAGGGCGCTCCTGGAGCAGAGGACACCTGTGCTGTCCAGAATAGTCAAGAAGGCTGTCAGAAGAGGTGATTGAGTTAGAGTCAAAAGGAGGGAAAGGCTCTAACATTGTTCAGTGCTCTTTACAATTTACAGAGCCACGATCCTCATGGCTCAGTCTCCAAGCAGTGTTACGTTCAATAGTGAAAGATAATTTCCAAACTCAAAGTCTTTAGTTGCGTTTCCTAAGCTCTGTGAAGGCAACAGGGAATCCCTCTCCAACACTGCCGCCATCTCCTTTCCGCTCCCGTCCAGACAGTCCCCTCTCTCTTTCACACTCTCCTCCCCGGAAACTCCACCCACTTTGCAGTCCCTTTCCCCACCTCACCCCTCTGCTTCTTACTGTGAAGACAAACACAATCGCTTCCTTCTGGGGCCATTCCTTCCTCCCCCAGGTCCAATAACGTACCCACTCTGTGACTCTCCTGCACAAAAGCCGGGGGAGACTTGTCCTTGGAGAGCAGCCAGGGCAAGGAACTGCACATGTGCACCCCGAGGAAGAAGGGAGGCTCAGAACACTCAGGCATTAATTATTTTGGCCTCACTACACTTACTTTTTAAACTACTATTATTAACCCATTTTCCAGAGGAGGACATTGAAGCTTGGAGAGATCAAGTAACCTGCCCAAGATCCCACAGCTAGAAAGTTCCTGTTCTTGCTGCCATTTTAGCCTTCCCTGTGATTTCAACCCAAAGAGAAACTTCTCCTGAGAAGCCTCTGCCAAACACCTTGTCTTGGCCAACCCCTCCATCACACACTTCCATGAGGCTGTGTACTTTCCTTCACAGCACTTGTCACAGTCGCGCTTGTACATTTCTTTGGATGATTACAGGGCTAACGTCTATCTCTGACATTAAACTGCAAGTTCTTAGAGGGAAGGGACCCACAGGCAGATGCACACTGTTGTATTTCCAGTGAGTAAAACAACATCTGAGACATGGCAGGTGCCTGATAAATAATTGCTGAATAAAAGAATGAGGTGAACAACTGGACTTCAAATCCCTGTCTCCAAAAATCCAAGTTCTTTTCTGACATCATGAGCTGGTGTTCTCCACAAGGGGGGGATGGCACGAAGGTCATTCCAGGTTGAGGAATTATCATGTGACCCATTTGGGGAATTACAGCAAGTGTTCTTTTCTGGCGATGGTGGTGGTAGCTTGAATCCGGGCTACAGGTGGAGGTGTGGCAGGAGCAGCGTGTGTGTGTGTGTGTGTGTGTGTGTGACGTGATCATAGGCACATTTAAGAGAGACCACTCTGCCTGCTGTTGAGTGTGGGGAGGACAGAGGATCAGGGCAGAGCTGGTTGGCTAGGATAATTCCACCAGGTTGGAGAGGACACAGTCCAGGACAGGGATATCAGCAGCGAGAAAAGAGAGACAGGAGGTATTACTCTCCAGTTTCAGGTGTAGGCACCTGGGCAGAGGGTCTTGCCATCTCCAGCAGCAGAAAGCACTGAACGGGAAGAGAGGCTGTTCGGAGACTGAGCAGCCTAGATCTCAGAAGCTGGGACACTTGCCGGTGTTGGTCCAGGCGACAGGTGGGGCCAGGGTGGAGGGTGCAGGTGGGGTTAGGTGGAGAGAGAGAGTAGGGAGGGGATGAGAAAGTCCAGCCCCTGTTTCTAGACCTCACCACACTGTAGGTGTCTGGGCCAGTAGGTTGCAGATGGAACTGTGGAACCTACTCCTGTCTCATCAATTTCTCTCCCAGGTGCCTTCAGCTGAGCTTAACAGCAGCAGAGGCACTGGAGTGGTCACGAATGCAACGTGTGGCTGGGGAGGTGTGCTAAGAGGTCGGAACACTGTTCTCCATCCCCACTGTCTCCATCATTCGTTTTCTTTTTCTTTTTCCCAGTATGGGCTTTGGGGTACCCATTCAAGTCTGTTTCCTCTTCTGTTAAACACTGAGATATTTATTTATCCACCCCTTCGAAGGTTACAAAAGAGACTGTGAAAGTGCCCTGCAAGGAGGAAGCTTCCAACTCTCTGGGGGGCTCTCTTCCTCCCGCCTTAAAAATCGCTCAAGAATCGGGGGTTGTGCTGGGGGAAAGGACAGTCTACTTGGAGGCCAAGTTAAGCCCCAGTGTCGGGATGGGCGTTGAGGGAGGGGCTTGGGAGGACGGTGTAAGGTGGGCGACACTGTCTACTGCGCACCTCTTCCTAGATGGCTTCTCAGAATGCCAATACAGCCCAGAGCAGAAGGAATTATTACCCCACGCGGAGACTGAGAAGCCAAGGCCCGGGAAAGTTATGTAGGGCGCGCAAGGTCTCAGGAATAAAGTCGGGACGGAACTCGGGTCTCTGGGGAATCCAAGGCAGCGTCTTTAGCCGTGTAAGGGCTTGGTCCCCGGCTAGAAGCCGGTGCTCTTCGCCATCCCTACCCCACCTCTTTGTTCCCCAAATGCGGCCAGGTTTAGGGCTCCAGGGCTGGGCTAAGCATCTTTTCGTCTTCTCGGGCGAATTTTCCCCGGCCCGGGGCTGGGGTCTGGCCCTAGCGCGCCTCTCAAACCTGAAGGTTCGCTCTGGACTCCTGCGGCCGGAGCGCGGCGAGCGAGGGCGCCCATGCGCGGCGGGGCGGGACGCCAGCGAGCAGAGCGCCGAGACCTGGGGGGCGGGACGCGGGACCCGGGGAGGCGAGGGACAGCCGCAGCGCAGCACTGCTTCGATGTCCCCGCCCCCTCGGTGGCGGCGCATTCTCCCCTTCTCCAGCTGCGAACCAGACACAGCCGCTACCTGGCGCGCTGTGGGTTCCCGGGAACAGTCCTGGCCGCCCACTGGCACCAGCCGTCTCCTGTCCCCAGCGCCGGGACTCGAGGGATGCAACCCGGCCACCGGCCCTGAGGCTGTTGAGCAGGCGAGAGGAGTCCCTTTGGGCTCCGGAGACCCGCGCTGCGCACGGTGAGCGCCCCCTGGGCTCCAGGGTCCCCTGGCTAACGGGGCGCACCCCTGGGGTGCCCGATGGGGCAGCCCGGGGGTGTAGGTTTGAAGTTGGGACGGCGCGCAGCCCCCCCTGCAGCCAAGCCCGACATGCTGCCACCGGGGTGCAACGGCACCGCGTCCCTGGGACGGTTGGGGCTGCAGCGGCAGCTGGCGCAGGGGCACGCCATGGGAGGATCGGCAGGGGCGCTGCCGCTGGGGCCCACACAGGTGATCACCGCCAGCCTCCTGACCCTGCTCATCGTCTGGACCCTGCTGGGCAACGTGCTGGTGTGCGCGGCCATTGTGCGCAGCTGCCACCTGCGCGCCAAGATGACCAACATCTTCATCGTGTCTCTGGCCGTGTCCGACCTCTTCGTGGCACTGCTGGTCATGCCCTGGAAGGCGGTCGCCGAGGTGGCAGGTTACTGGCCCTTTGGGGCGTTCTGCGAGGTTTGGGTGGCCTTCGACATCATGTGCTCCACTGCCTCTATCCTGAACCTGTGCGTCATCAGCGTGGACCGCTACTGGGCTATCTCCAGGCCCTTCCGCTACGAGCGCAAGATGACCCAGCGTGTTTCCTTGGTCATGGTTGGCCTCGCTTGGACCTTGTCCATCCTCATCTCCTTCATTCCAGTCCAGCTCAACTGGCACAGGGACAATGCAGGCTCCTGGGGTGGGGTGGACCTGTCATCCAGCCCGGCCAACAGGACGCCCTGGGAGGACGCCGGGAAGCTGGAGGTGAGGGCGGAGAGCTGTGACTCCAGCCTGAACCGCACTTACGCCGTCTCCTCCTCTCTCATCAGCTTCTACATCCCGGTGGCCATCATGATCGTGACCTACACGCGCGTCTACCGCATTGCCCAGGTGCAGATCCGTAGGATTTCGTCTCTGGAGAGGGCTGTGGAGCGCATGCAGAGCTGTCGCAGCCGCGCTGCCTGTGCGCCCGACACCAGCCTGCGAGCTTCCGTCAGGAAGGAGACCAAGGTCCTCAAGACCCTGTCGGTGATCATGGGCGTCTTCGTGTGCTGCTGGCTGCCCTTCTTCATCCTAAACTGCATGGTCCCTTTCTGCAGCGGACACCATGAGGGCCCGCGGGCCGGCTTCCCGTGCGTCAGCGAGACGACCTTCGACGTCTTCGTCTGGTTCGGCTGGGCCAACTCCTCGCTCAACCCTATCATCTATGCCTTCAACGCTGACTTCCGGAAGGTGTTTGCCCAGCTGCTGGGGTGCAGCCACCTCTGCTCCCGCACCCCAGTGGAGACAGTGAACATCAGCAATGAGCTCGTCTCATACAACCAAGACACCGTCTTCCACAAGGAGGTCGCAGCTGCCTACGTCCACGTGATCCCCAACGCGGTGACCCCCAGGATCAGCGAGATGGACAACGAGGAAGAGGAGGAGGGCCCTTTCGATCGAATGTGCCAGATCTCTCAGACTTCCCCAGATGGCGACCCTGCTGCAGAATCTGTCTGGGAGCTGGACTGTGAGAGGGAGATTTCATTAAGCAAAATAACTGCTTTCACCCCAAATGGAGTCCATTAAACTGCATAGGAAATGCCCTCATGGCTCTACACAACTGCACAGACATTTGCAAGCATGCGCACACACAAATGCACACATTTCCCATGCTGCTCAGTTTATCATGTCTCTGTGTCATGTTATCGTGTCTCTGTGCAGTGGCCCTTGTGCTTAGAAACCTCACCCCATTGATTTGTAGTTGAAAAAATTGGCAGAGGCAGTTGGAATAACTCAGTCAAATATACCCCAACCTGGCAGTGGCAGACCAGTGATCCTATTGGGGAGGAGAGAGTGGTGCTTGGCCCTGTCTCTTTTTAGAAAAGTAATACTTGGTCTTTAAATAATATATTTTCCCCTCCCCTCTTAAACAACAGCTTGTTTGGTGGCCTATCTGTGTTTAAGTTGGTTTTTAAACAACAGCTTCAGTGTGTGTGCTGGTGATGGGTGGGGGCGTGGCTTTCCTGTGTCTTGCTTCCTGGTGGCTCTGTGCTTATGCAGTTTCTTCTTTCTGTGCAGGTGAGTGTACTTGCTGTAGCTGAAGAAGCCTTCCTGGTTTGTTCTGATGTCTAATAAACAAAAATTATGTGTACTGTGGGGTGATTACCTTTGCTTTGCCAGATTGGATTTCAGTATCTGCTTATGGAGAAACCAGTGTGCTTCCTTAAAATGCAGGGAAGATTTTCACTGGGTCTGGAAGCATGTGTTTATTTTCTTTACAGTTAATGGCCTTAAAGGTACAGACAGGGAAAAGGACCTTAAAGAGTTTCTGATTTCTCAGGTTTCTTTTCTGTGCTGAGAGCCGGCATCAGTGCCATGGCATTAAATACAGAGCTGTCAAGCCCAGATTTTTTTTTTTTTTCCTCATTTGGAATCTTTTTTTTTTTTTTTTCTTTGAGACAGAGTCTCACTCTGTTGCCCAGGCTAGAGTGAGTGCCGTGGCGTCAGCCTAGCTCACAGCAACCTCAAACTCCTGAGCTCAAGGGATCCTCCTGTCTCAGCCTCCCAAGTAACTGGGACTACAGGCATGTGCCACCATGCCCGGCTAATTTTTTCTATATATATATTTTTAGCTGTCTATATAATTTCTTTCTATTTTTAGTAGAGATGGGGTCTCGCTCTTGCTCAGGCTGGTCTCGAACTCCTGAGCTCAAACGATCCACCCACCTCGGCCTCCCAGAGTGCTAGGATTACAGGCGTGAGCCACCGCGCCCGGCCCTCATTTGGAATCTTTTAAAAATAACATAAGACAACTTTCCTGATTCCTAGACAGATGATAACAGTTCATTGAAAAGATCATCTAGAATAATAGCTCGATCTTTTCCATCTCAAATCTAGAGTATGTTTTAGAATGAAATGGCTTTTGAGAAACTGTTTTCTGAAGAGCTTTGAAATGTGTGGGTCAATATGCTTTTTAAAAGAAATCATATTTTTAAATGGGTGCTTTCATTTGTGGACAACAGCAAATAGAGACATGCTTTTTAACTAAAATGTAGATGTCACAGATGACATTGAATTTGGATATGAATGAAATTGGGAAATCTGTAGGTTGAGGTGTACAACAAAAGGCACAACGAACTCCAATCTTTTGTTTTTTTCCTCTGTGCAATGTGCACGGTGAAGGGGAGTGTTTTATTCCAGAACCATTCTGGTTGAGAGCAAATTATTACCATTGGATCTAAATGTGAGCACTGTTAATGGAAGAAAATGAAATGTGAGTATGTACTTTCTTTCAAGACCTTGCTTTGAAGCAGTCTTATCAAGGACAGTTCAATCAATTTTGGTCCCTTTAAGGATAATTTTATTGCTGGTCTTCTGCACAATCATATCTTGTTCACTGCAAAATGTGCAGTGCTTGGCACATAACACTTAATAAATATTTGTTGAATGAATATTTCTGGGATGGTGACATTGAAAGCAAATCCTTTCTGGTACATCAATTTTTACATATAATTTCATCGAACTGATACTGGAATGTGAGGTCTGTGTTTAGTTTTTGACCTCTTGTGAATCGCTAGCTCAGTGAAACTTTGGGTAGCACACTGCTCTAGGATTCAGGAGATAGCTGTGTGACCTTGAGTGAATCAACCGACCTCTCTGGGCCTCACTCTCTGTCTGCATCTGTAAACTGAAAGACTTACACTAGGTCACTGTTTGCCAAATTGTGCTTTGTGATGTAGATATTAATACACAGGGTCTATGGTGAAATAAATTCAGTAAACCCAGGTTCAATACCTATCTCTCTACAGGGCTTCTTAGAGCTTTTTCTGTGCATTATGAATTCCCAAAGTTGGGGAGAATTCTGCATCATTTGTCAATGTCTTTGACCTTGTGAATCCTTGTTTGGTGGAATTCCTATTACTGTCTCTCTGGAGTCCGCAGTTACAGGGAACACAGTTTGAGAAATGTGAATCTAACTGATTTGGACATCTCAAAAATACAGCTGTTTTGTTCTAAAGAACAGGTTGTGATAAGCAAAATCTTTTGTAGTAATGCTGTTCTGCGCCCCCGTTTATGTAAGTTCTGTGTTATGGAAAATGAATTATTTGAGGACTTTGGAATTCCCTTCTGTAAAATATTGCTCACCATTCAATAATTATGAATAATTATGTACACCTACTGTGTGCTAGGCACTGTCCTAGACACTGGGAACACGGTCATCAATCCGATTCTCTGCTGTCTTAGAACTCACGTGTTAGAGGGGGACAGACAGGCCAATAAGCACTCCTGGGCGCTGCTGTGCTGCATCATACTGTACATACAGACTGTAGCAGTGACTGTCGGGCAGCGATAATCTGTGATGCAAAATAAAAACAGAGCGAGTAGAGTGGTGAAGCTGCTTTTTATTTAGGGCGGTCAGGGAGGCCTCTCTGAAGAGGCACGATGGTGGAGAGAGAGCTGGATGAAGTAAGCGTTGGAATGATGCTAATGTCCAGGAGGAAGCGTGATCCAGCCACGGGGCATGGCAAGCGCACAGGCCTGGAAACGAGGCTGTGCTGGGTGCACTCGGGAATTGTGCTGGCAGGCTGGGAAAGAGGAGCGTGACGGGGTTACTGTTAACGACAGTGATCGCGGTCACTACAGGCTGTGCAGAGAACTGGCCTGGCTGGGTGTGACACAGGCACTAATTCCTTTTGACACTCACCACCTCTGATTACTCTCGCTTTACAGATGAGGAGATGAAGGCATTAGCAGGCAGGATAACTAGCCCCTGGTCACGCAGCTCATGAGTGGCAGAGCTTGACTTGAACCCAGGCAGCCTGGCCATGGGGTCTGTGATCCTAACTGCCCTTCGATGGTGAGACAAGCTGCCAGGACCTCCGCAGTGAGCACGTGCACTAATGCACAGATTGGGACACTGAGTTCGTTTGGTGACTAAGTGGTTAATTGATTCCCATCCCCCATCTATGTGTCAGCAGACTGTCATGTGCGCCTGCTCTGCGGATAGTTTGTGTTTGAGGGGACCACAGAACAGTGGACAACACGGCCCTTGCATGGATGGGCCAAGTGCTTTCTTGGATTCTTATTTGATCCTCACGTTAACTTCACATATTATTATATTAGTTGCCCATTTTACACATGAGGACACTGAGGCACAGAGGACCTTGAGGACAAGGTTAAGTTGCTTGTCCAAGGTCATGTGACAAGTAAGTGGTGGAACCAGGGCTCACAGTGGTTCTCAATTGGGGGCAATTTTATGTACCCTGTCCCCACCTTGCCCCCCAGGGACATTTGGTGATGTCTGGAGATGTTTTTAGCTGTCACAACTGGGTGTGGGTGGGTAGAGGGAAGGGTGTTGCTAAGCATCCTATGGTGCACAGGACAACCCCCACCACAGAGCATTTTCTGGCCGCAAATGGCCGTATTGTGGCAGTTGTCCTGACCAAGGCTGATGGGTCTTGGTCACCCGTAAAGCCACCCTGCCCAGGACTTGAAGCTGCACAGCCCCGAGTTTGAATTTTAGCCCCACCGTTTATTAATTGTCTGAATTTGGGCACCTCTCTGAGCTCCAGCTTTGTTGTCTGAGCAATGGGCACATCAGCCCCTCAGGGCATGTCCAACACAGAGTTGATATTTGTGTCGTTCCTTTCCTTTTCATTTAGAGATGTCTGGCTTGATATATTTTAAGAGGACGTTGAGGTTCTTAGCTTGGGTAGAACTGCATTGCTCTAGCAGCCAGGGGCCGTGGGAGCTGAGGTTGGTCTGTCCCGCCCACTACCGCTTCTCAGGCTAGAACAGGCTCTGGCAAAGAGTCAGAGCTCAACAAATGTCACTTGTCTCTGTCCACCTTGGTCTCTCTCTCTCACACACACAGACACAGAGTCCTGGGTGCTGTAATCGAGTGAGTCACTCACCAGTTTGCACAGTGGGTGCTGGGGCCGCGCTGCCCATCAGTGGGCGGTGGGCCCTCCGCCTTACATCTGTGACTGGAACTGGTCTGGGAGCTGAGCAGTCCTGCACAGCTGAAAGTCCCACAAGAAGTGCTGTCATCCCGTAACACAACTGAATGCTGTTTTACAACTAACCAAGTGGTTGTTCACAAACACTGGGGGAGACAGTTGAGATGGGGAGGGGTCCAGGGTCCCTGAGTCACCCAGCCAGAGAGACCCAGACTGAATTTGAAGGTGGCTTTGACTCCTGTGCCCTCGTCACCACCTTTCTACTTGCCTAGCCTCACCCTAGTCCTGGCTTTGCTTGGTGACAGGAACAACCTGTCTGTTCCCCACTCTGGGGAAGTTCTGTGACCAGTTGGTAAGACAGGACATAGCAACGGAAAGAAATACGTTGTCCCCAGGGAACAGCAGGGGCCCTGCAGGCATTTCCCCCTCTAGAAGTTCTCCCCATGTGGCCTCTCCAGCTTGGTAGCTCCACAGTAGCCGGACTTCTTGCACAGCAGCTCAGGGCTCCAAAGCACGTGCTCCAGAACTTTCTTGTTCTGGCAGATGCCGCATCTCCTTATGACCAAGCCTCAGCGAGCCATACACGTTCGTTAGAAGCATCGCTAAGGCCAGACCACATGCAAGGGGAGGGGAATAGACTTCACCTCTTGATGGGAGGAGTGTCAAAGAATTTGCACAAGAGATGTTTTACATTTTATGTTTTATTTTTAAAAAAAGTATTCTGACATAATTTCAGACTTACAGAAACCTTGCAAAGTAGTGTAAAGAATTTCTAAATACCATCACCCAGCTTCCCCAGACATCAGCATTTTACCATATTACGTGCCTTGCTCCTCTCTCTCTCTCTCTCTTTTCAGAACCATCTAAGATGTGCTACCCATGTAGCCTTGGAGACCATGGCGCACATCTCCTAAGAACATGGCATTCTCTTACGAAATCCACAGACCTTATTCAGACTTCCGATCATGTCCTTTATAACAAAACGACCCAAGACTGTGTGTTGCGTTCAGCTGTCCTGTCTTTCTGTTCTCCTGTCATCCGAAATAGTTCCTGCCTCTTTGCCTTTCAAGTCATCGAGCTTTGGGAAGAGTACTGGGTCAGTCACTTGGCAGAGTGTCCTTCAGTGTCAGTTTGTCCGGGGGTTGGATTCTGTCATGCGCGGTGGGCAGGAGCACCACAAAAGCCATGCTGAGTTCCTCTTCAGCGTCATAGCAGGGGGCAGGCGCTGTTAACTCGTCCCGTTACTAGTGATGTTAACTTTGCTCACGGGGCTATGGTGGTGTCCACTGTAAAGTTACTATTTTACCCTTTGTAAGTCGTAAGTATCCTTTGGATAAATACTTTGAGACTATGAAAATATGCTATTATTTCTCAAACTTTCACCCATTGTTTTTAGCATCTATTAGTGACCCTTCCCTGAATCAATTATTATTGTGGTTGCCAAATGGTGTTTTTTTTTTTTAAAGCCATCATCTTTCTAAATGTACTATGGGCTTTCTGTTGTAAGGAAGAGCATTTATTTCCATTCTGCCCCAGGTGCTTTGTAGCCCTTTTCCGTTTCATCCTTAAGTTAACCTGGATGAAAAAATCCAGGTTCAGAGATATGCAGGGTGAGTGCCAGGGGCAGGATGATTCGAAAGCCCGTGTTCATTTCTCCATTCCAGGATGCAAAACCGGGGACATTTTCTGTGTTTCTAAAGTCAGCGGTAGAATGACTAACACTGTTGCTAAAAAGTTTGCATAAAATGAGTCATTATTAGTGTCCCTAAACTCAGCTACCTGCTGTTGCTAACGCCCGATGGCGCCCCAGCCACACACAGCACCAGGGCACTTCTGCACACCCACCACACAAGCACACAGACGCCCACACAACACACACGGCACAAGCTGCATTTTAGGCACACGAGCATACATATGTGCACATAAGCACGCACCAGCACACGTGTCTTCACAAACAACTACCTCCGCCCTCCTTTTCTAAGGAAAAATCCTTTAAGATAGTCCATACCTAAATAGATAAATATTCAACAAGGTTTTCTAGCCTGAACTGAAATGGCCACTATCATTTTTATTCTTTAGCAATTTCCCATGTAATTTAAGCAAATTTGAAATCTGGCTGGAGACTTCACAAATCATTTTTGTCTACTTCCTTTATGATGTAGGTGCAGAAATTGAGGCCCACAGAGGTTGAGGGGTTTGTCCAAGTGCTGCAGCCCCGTGGTGTGAACCAGAATCCAGGTCTCCCAACTCCAGTGCATGCTCTGTCTGTGGTGCTGTGCCCCTTCGGCGGGGGGCGCTCTCGGTCCTTGGAATCCACTTCCAAAGGCGAGCACGAGTGCAAAAAAGTTCATGCCCTGTTGCTCTCTCCGTGCAAAAGTGGTTACGACGTTTATACTTTTCTCACAATATGCCCTGTTAAGATGGAACGTTGCTGAGTTGTTTGTGGATTAAATACAGACGTGCAGGGATTAATTTTCTGTTGAAAGAGGTGTAGACAACGCTAATTTACAGCTGACTAATGTTAGCTCTTAGGAGGGGACAAAACAGCATTTCAGAGGCCTGTTTTTGTTTGTTTTTGGTATTTCATAACAGAGAACAGCCTTTCTGTGCAAAGTGGCAGGAAGTCATTTTCAAAGAAGATGTTAAAATGGATTGAAAACAAACCCAAAGGCACCGGGCCTTTGTCACTGACGGCTCCTCCTGCAGGGCGAGAGGCTGTCAGAAGGAAATCAATAATTTAAGCAACTTTCTGTCCCTGTCCCCTGCCATGCTGGTAAAATGATTTAGACATTTCAGACAACAAAGGATGATCATCAGGCCCAGAGGCAAGGGGCTTGGGTTCGAGTCCCAGTTGTGTGATTTTAAGTAAATGACTCAATGTGTCTGAGTTTGGTCCCCTAATCTCTAGCAATGAAAACCATCATGTTTACCTCACAAGATCATTATTCATGTAAAAAAAAAAAAAAAGGCTCATTTACTAGAATTTAGCCCACACCGGATGCACTTTAGGGCTGGTGCAGAGTGATCACACTGATTCTTCACAGCAGCTCCGAGAGAGGCTTGTTCCTTCCCATCGTACAGCTCAAGGTGCTGAAGTTCAGAGAGCTCAGGCTCCTTGCTCAAGGTCACACAGCTAAGTGACAAGGTGGGGATTCAAACCCACGCCTGTCTGGCTCGACACTATCTCACGTTGTAAGAATGTGGTGATGGCAAATTGTAAAACAAAACAAAATAAAATCCAGAAGCTCTGCAGATGCACTGACTGTCTTCTCTACGCCCCGGTGCCATGCATGGTCTCAGAATTAAAGATGGGTTAGCGTCATGGTCTCTGCTTCCATGAACCTGCCATTGTGCTCTGCTGAGCCCTCAACGGCTTGAGAGGAGCGCAAGCCTGGTGGTGGCCGTGAGGGGTCTGATACTTTTGATTCTGCTTTGGACTGATGCTTAAGGGGCGTTGGGCCATCCAGTGGGTACACGCGGTGAGGAGTAGAGCAGAGGCCTGGGTGTAGGACCGATCCTGCCAAAGATACCAGCCAACACGGACTGACTGCTGAATCTCTGCTGGGCACTGTGCCCAGGGTTTCCACGTATTAACTCCTTCAGCCCTACAATGACGCAGCGGCATGGCTTCTGCCATTACCCCTGCTGTACAGGGCAGCGAGGGAACGTGCTTCTCAAGCACATGTAGGTGACAGCTAAACCTCAAGGAGGGCCCTTCTTGAAAGTCATCCCAGGGTTTTCCTCTTTGGTGACTTACGATCAGTCTTGTTCCCAAAGCCCCCATGTTCCCTCTATTTTGAGTCACTCAGTCTCGTAAGAGCCCCTGGTGCCTTTATTTCGCTTCATTTGAATTCTTCTGGATTCAGTGCGTGTCGGCCTTTGCTGACCAACAGGAGGGACTGAAGCCCTAGTTCTCAATGCAAAAGGCAGCAGGAAAGGACGTACCACACGATAAGGGATGTGGTGGCCTGGTCAGGGCACAGGGCTCCCAGCCCCGAGTCCTGTCCCCTGCATGGGTCAAGGGCATTTTTACACTCTCTGTCCCTAAAGGACCTCAGGGGGAACCAAAGAGCACCCTGAGCAGAGGGTCATGGTAATGGGGATTTTGGGGTGCTTGCTACGTGCAAAGGCTCTGTGCTAAACATTTCATAACATTAACTCATTTAATGTTCCCAACAAATTCAGGAAGTAGGTACAAGTAATACTACCACTTTATAGGTGACACAGTTGAGGAATAGAGAGGTTCAGTGACTTGCCCAAGGTCACACAGATCTGAGATTCTGACCCAGGCAGTAAGACTCCAGAGCCCACCCTTTCCACTCGCTCCCAGCCTCTCCTGGCCCATGGCTCGTGCTCCTCTGGCCTGAGTCCTGGCGCCAACGAAGGTCCTCAGATATCCCATCCAGAGATGTCAATCCTTGTCTTCTCTTGAACAGCCTCACAAACATCAGCAATCATTTGAGGCTACTGAGAGCATTTTTCACACCATAACGTTGTGAACCCAAAGCTGTTCCCCCGGCCACCCCATCTCCACAGTCCTCTCTGTCTCCAATAAGCCTGGTCTGTGGTTCTAATGAACACAGGGGCCTGGTCACTTGGATGCAGGAAGTGAAGAGAATAACGTTGCCTTGGCCCTAACCTGTTGAGTAAGGTTATGTACGTACTGCTGTGAGAGTTGTTAGATCAGATACTTCATATAATGCACTTAGAATAATACCTGGCACACTGCTAGTATTCAATTCACTTTGTAGAATGTAGTTGTCAGGCTTTGTTGTGATAATGCTGCATTAAAAAAATCCCCAGATCTCAATCAATGCTAACGACAGCAAACATTTCCTTCTCACATTCACAGTGCAGCGGTGGCTCTCCAGGGCCCTATGGGCTTGGCTGGATTCAGATGGGCCTGGATCTAGGTGCTGACTGGGGTTCATATTTGCTTCACTTGGCTTTCATTAGAGGATCAAGGAAGTAGCAGCGGCTGTCTGAAGCATGCTCATCTCATGTCAGAGGAGGATCGCGTGAGACCATGTCAACCATGCAGGGACATTTAATGTCTCTGCTTGGATGTGGTCTTCACTGGCACTCACATCCCATTGGCCAAAGCAGGTTCCATGGCCAAGCCAATGGCCGGGGCAGGGGGAAGTACACCACTTCCATGGAAGGGAGGGCAGAGCAAACGTTTTCTAAATAATAATGTGATACTATAGTCTACCACAGTTTCATCAGACATTTCTTGAGTGCTTGATAGCTGTCCGGAAGTGCTCCAAGAACCAGAGATTCCGAGGTGAATCAGGTAGCATCTCTGCCGTCAAGGGCACCCTCACTGCACAGTGTGTTCGCTGCAAGGGCAGAGTTGCCCCAGGACAACTTAACCCCTCCAGGGGGCCAGCGAGAACTATTTTAATTCTCAAAATCTCCCCATAAGGCAGCTTCTCATGCAAGGAAACTGAGACTCAGGGAGGTTTAGTAATTTTCTTTTACTCTCACAGCTTAAAAAAATGAACCTAGAACCCAGCCCTGGTGTGATTGTCCCAAGGTTCTGCTCTCAGTGTGACCACTCTGGACTCAAGTACGTAGGCAGCGACAGCGGAATCGAGATGGAGACTGACTGAAACTCCCGCGTCTTGGCAGGAGCCAGTGTCTGGTCCCACGTCCGTATGTGTGCAAGCCTAGAACTGCACGGCCAGACCAGCAACTGCAACCGTCAAGAGTCAAGTGTCCCTGCTGATCCAGGGAGTCACCCACCGCTGCTGTCTGCACTGCCCTGGGATGCCCAGTCCAAGCCCAAGTCAAATGTCCCCTCCTGAAAAACTTCCCCAATTCCCTAGCCACGAGTTTCTGCCTGAGCTGCCTCTCCATAGCACAGGACACTTTCCTTAAGGTGTTTTCGCCATTGTTTACAATCTTTCTGTATGTATCTTAGACAATCACTGCTCTCAGAAAGCCCGCATTTATCCTCCTCTTTCCACCTCCACAGCCCCCAGAGTCCGCCTAGCGCATGGCAGCCCCAGGGGCTAGAGGAAGTGTGTGGGGTGAACGAATGAGGCCGCTGCAAAGGCAGCAGATGAGATTTACTTTTATTTCGATTCCCTGTCTGGTTCTTTGGAGGGATTTTAGCCAGGGCAGGTCTGGTGCAATGACGCAGCAGGGCATCCAGGGGACGCAGGCACAGAGGGAGGTAATCGGCATTCTGTGCAGACCCAATAAACACTGGCTGTAGACGGCCACTGCCCTTTGTCTTCTGGGAAGTGCCGGGAGGCTCCCATGTTCCTGTGTTTCATTGGCTGGCTCTAGTCGTTAACCCAAATACTCAGCTGTGCAAAGCGCTTAGCCCAGAGAGAGCGCGGAGAGACGCGGAGCGACCAGTTCCTGCGGGGCCTTCCAGGCCCTGCAGCTCCGGGTGTCCCTGGGAGGGGCCGCGGCCTCTGCCCTGCAGACACCCCGAGCCCTGGCTGTGGCTGCCCCCCCGCCAGGCCCAGGCCTAGAAGCAGCGCGAACGTCTCTGCCAACCCCACTTCGGGGCCTGATGACAGCGGCGGACTCCGCCGGCCGCCTGGTCTGGCCCAGCCCTGCCCGGCCAAGGCGAAGCCCCCTCCCGGACTCCGGGTGTGGCGGGCGAGGGACTGAGAAGGCCGGTCTGGGGACGCGAGCTCGGGCACCTCGTGGGCCATGGAGGGGCACAGACCCTGGTCTTGCTGTGACCACAGACCCTGGTCTTGCTGGGACCACGCTGTCCCAGCTGGGCGAGCCCTGCTTGGTCCTGACAACAATGGGCAAAGGCCTTAACGGGCCTGGAAGGGGAGCGGAGCCCGGGATGACGCGGGTGGAACGGTTAGCGGGCCATCGGGCGGCTGGTCTTGGTTCTGCCACCAGACGGAAGAAAAAAACATGCCACATTTGGAAATGCCCACCACCTCTGGGAAGATTTGCTGGCCACTTATAGAAGGCCTGTGTATATATATGAAAAAGCTGCTCTCAACTTCCGCCCCCCATCTTTCAAAAGAAAACGTTTGCTACCTCTAACCCTTCTAGATGTAAAGAGGTTGCCGACGTATGATAGAGTTAGAAAATAACACATCTTGTAAATACCCATTTGTTAAAAAAAAAAAAAAATCACAAGACACAAATGTCTTCTGGAAATGACTTTTGAAGTGGAATTGTTAGACCACCTCTGGAAACGACGCTTGTCCACGTTTGTTCAGCGGGTTAGAGGACATGTAGGGAAGACCTTCAGAAGGAAGAGAAGATTCTGTGCCAGACTGGTCATATTTAGAGGACATTTTCATATTATAAGCATTGTTTTGTGTGTGCATTTTATTCCTCATTAGTGTATATATAGTTCACAAAACTAAGTACTTTTTTGAAATATCCAGTCTTTCTAGATGTTCTGAAGTGGCTGATACATGTTAAGAGTAGAAGTAGTAATACCCTTTGTGAACACCTTTTTGTTAAAGTTCATGTGAAATTTTTTGGGGCAATGGGCCAACCGCCCCTTGGGTAGCACACTGTGTTTGTGCGGGGCTCGGGGGGGGGGGGGGGGAGGAGCTCTAGGCCAGGCGCCTACAGTGAGGCACGATTGCCCATAGTGCCCGGTCTGCGTATTGTGTCTTACCTGTGTATATCGTGTACGTAAAGGACAAACAGGTCCTAATTTACATCTAGTCTTTCTCGATGTTAAAAGAGGTTGCCAGTGTATGACAAAAGTAGAATTAGTGAACTAATATATTTCGTATATTTTTGTTTTTAAATCCGTAGGGAAGATTGTCTTCTGAAAATTTGAGCATCATAGCCCACTGGGTTGGTGGAGGAGGGAAAGGTTCTAGGCCAGAATGTTCATATTTCTAAGACACTTTCAAATTATAACTGTTACCTGTGTGCAGTTTATTCAAAACTTCTGTGTATATAGTAGACAAATTAAATCCTTACCTGAAACATCTAGTCTACCTAGATGTTTAGAAGTGCCCGACGTATGTTAATGTAGAGGTAGTAAACTATCACTTTGTAAATATCTTTTTGCTAAAATTCACAGGAAATACTGTCATTTGGAAATAGAATTGTTAAACCACCTCTGTGAGCAGTATAGTACCATCTATACTCCTTCAATGGTTTGGAGGAGGTGGGAGGGAAGGAATTGGCAAAAGGTAATATGCTAGTGTGTTCATACTCAGACATTATCAGATATCAGTTTTCTTATGTTTTGTGCATTTTGTTTTGCTGTGTGTATATAATGTATATAATGGACAAGTGAGTCCTAATTTTGCAATATCTAGTCTCTAGATGTTAAAGAGGTTGCCAGTGTATAGCAAAGTACTTAGTAAAATTAGCACATTTTGTACACTTTGTGTTGAAATTCCTAGGAAAGCTTGTCCTCTGTAAATGACTTTTGGATATGAATTTGTTCAACCATTCCTAAGCACTGCAGATGCCTGTACTTGTCCACTGGATATAAGGCAGAGAGAAGGACATGAGGAGGGAATGGTTCAAGGCCAAAATGGTCACATTTAGACGATACTTCAGATTATAACCATTGCTATGTGTGTGCAATTTTATTTAACAGAGCTGTGTACATAGTGGACAAGTTCTTATATGAAATAGCTAGTCTTTCTAGATATTTAGAAGTGCTTGATGTATTTAAAAGTAGAGGTAGTAAAATAACACTTTGTAAATAGCTTTTCAAAACTGATGGGACGGGGCGGGGGGAGGGGCTGGGGGTATGCCTACATGATGAGTGCAGTGCGCACCGTCTGGGGAATGGACACGCTTGAAGTTCTGACTCGGGGGGATGGGCGGGACACGGGCAGTGTATGTGGCCTGAACTTTTGTGCCCCTATGATGATAAGCTGAAATAAAAAAAAATTAATATTAAAATGAAAAAAAAAAACTGATGGGAAATACTGTGTATGGAAGTGGAATTGTTAAACCATCTCTGTGAACAGTATACTCTCTGCACTTGTTCACTAGGTTGAGGGAGGTGGGAGGGAAGAAATTGCAAAAAGCGTTTTGCTTGTGCAGACTAGAGAATTTCAGCTTATCCATTGCCCTGTATGTTATGTGCATTTCATCTAACTTTGCTGTATTGTATATATTGTACATATACTGAACAAGTGAGTCCCAATTTTATAATATCTAGTCACCAGATATTTAAGAGGTTGCCAATGTATGACAAAACTAGAGTTAGTAGGATAACATTTTGTACACTTTGTGTTAAAATTCATAGAAAGGCTGTCTTCTGAAAAGGCCTTCTAGAAGTGAAATGATGGCATCACATCTGAGCGGCACATGTTCCTGTATCCACTGGGTTGCTGGTGGAAAGGAGGTGGCCGGTGAGGCCTGGCAGGAGTGGGCTTGGCTCTGAGCAGCCAGATGGCCTTTCCGCTCAAACAGAAACGCCACCGACCACCGGGAGCCCAGGCTCCCGTCTCTCCTGTGTGTTGTGGCCGAGAGAAGGGAGCACAATGGTTTGGGGAGAGGAGGGAGAGTTGGGGAGAGAGAAAGCAGGCAGCCAAGCACGTTCTCAACAGCTCTTCAGCCGGCCCGTGTGGCTCATGACGGCCCTCTCACGGCCTCTCTTGCGGTAAGTCCTGTAACCTCAGCGAACCCCGGTGTCCTCACTGGTTTGGTGTGACACGAATACCTACACTGGCAGGTTGTCGTGAGGATTAGAGATACTGCCTCTTAGGAACTCAGCAGAGTCCTCAACAAATGATAGATATTGCTGTCGCTGCTGATGGTGTTAACTTACACCAACGGCACAACCTTGCCCTCTCCACCCTCACCAAGTTTTTTGTCCATGTGGCACATTGTGAAGCCCGGTCCCCCCATCTAGACTCATGGGAAACGGATCATTGTGCTATTCTTGCATTACTGTTCTCTGGCCACCCCATCTAAAGTCACAGCCCAGTCACCTCCTAGCACATCACCATGTCCTAATGATTTCTGTTGCACTCATCACCATTTTGTTTTTTGGTGGCCTATTTATTTATTTGATTACTTATTTCCCATCCGTCTCCACTCGAATGCCAGCTTCATCATGGAAAGCTGCAAACATTCTGTCTTCTCTCCCACCTTCTCTCCCACACGTGCACCGTGGCCCAGCACACGGCAGGGTTGCAGTCAGCATTCTGGGAATGAGTGGCTTGTATTTAATGAGTGGTAAGGAGCCACTTTATGGGTTACTGTTGAGTCATTTTTCTAAGCCTTATTTTCGTCCGAGATAAAGTGGGAACAACAGAGCCCAAAGACAGACACAGCGTGAGCTTGAGCATCTCCAGCCAGGCCTCAGGAGACTCCTTAAGGGATAAGATTTTGGCAAATTCACCATGGTATGGCCTTCAGCCTTCAAGATGAAATTTTCTTAGGGTCTGAGAATTAGTTGGACTGAGGGGGTGATACGTACCTACTAGTCTCACAAGAGACTGTATATAAGCCAGGCATGATAACTTACTAATTGTTGCTATGAAAAATAGAATTATTAGGAAAAAACCAATGTTCAAATTTGTTTGATTGGTTTGCTGGAAGCCAAATTATATCGAGAGGGCTGCCAGGGCATTAAGGAATGAGAAGTAGGGATGTGAGTTAACTGATGTAAATATTTGCCATTTCTGGCACCTGGCTTGGAGAGTTTTGCGCTCACTTCCAAAGTGGAGGGAGATCAGACAGGTTGGGCCTATAGGTTGGGGTGTCCTTGTCCTTGAGGGGCCAATGGGCGATGCCCTCTGACACTCTGAACTTTACCTTTGGGTTCTCACACCTCATCATCCCCTTATGACCAACAGAGCCGCCTTGGACTGTGCTAGCTTTAGCTTTGTCTCCTGAACTCACTTTCCACCCTCTTCTGGTTTGCTGGGGATTCTCTCCCTGAGTCCAGGTGGCTCTGAGAGAGTTGCCAGTTACATTACCCTGTTCCTTGCCCTCTCCCCTGCCTGCTACTTCTGGGCTGAGCACATGGCCAGGCTGGCCAACCAGAGCAACTAACCCTCCCAGGCCCCTGCGATGGGCTCAGGGACACCCACGGGACCTGAGCAGGGCCACTCTGAGTCTGCATGAGGTTGAAATCGGGATGTCGGGGCGGTAGGCTGTTTGCAAAGCTGGCCGCAGGAACTCCTGTCATCTGCATGCCCCTTTGCAATGTGGCTTGGGTGCCTCTCAGCAAGAGCTGAGTCTATTCTCCCCCTTGAATTTGGACTGGCCCCACAACGTGCTTGGACCAGCTGAAGAGATGGGGGAGTTCTGAGTCTCAGCCTTGGGAGGCCTTGCAGATTCTGCGGTTCTGTTCTTGCCCTCTTAGAACATCACTGCCTGGCGAGCAAGCCAGGCTGGGGCCTCTTGGACGTGAAAACACTTCATGAAGAGAGAGAACATGGGGCGGGGAGCGAGAGACTATCCCAGTGCTTCTAGCCATCCCAGCTGAAGCCCCTGGCATGGGACTGAAGCCATTTGAGGCCAGTCACTCCCAGCCAACACCACAACCACAAATGCCTGGTGGAATCCAGGCGACACCACATGGATCCAAAGAACGGCCCTGTTGTTCTTTGTCTCGTCCAAATTGCTGATCCACAGAGTTGTGAGGAAAAAGATGGTTGTTTTTTTCAAGCCACTAAGTTTTGGGGGTATTTTGCTCCTCAGCAATACATGACTAATACATTGGGAGAGAGAAGTTTTTCCCCACTGAGGTGGCCACGGTGAGAAGACGTGGGCCGGGCCACTGGAGGCTGCCATCTTGAGAGACCGTCTGAAGCCTGAAACCAAGTGGTGACAAGGATGAGCAGAGGGTAGGAGAGACAGGCTGGAACTCTGCACAACGTTATTTGAGGCCCTCACTCCAGCCAAGACACGAGCTCTCTAGGTATCACCCTTACTAGACTTCCTAGTTATGCTAATGAAAAACTCCCTTCTTTTATTTTTTAAGCCACTGTGAGTCAAGATTTGTCACAGGCAACTGAAAGAGTCCTAAGTGATAAACACTTAACTTGGCTGAGTGTGTTATTATGTGCAATTAGATTTCAGCCAAATTTTCCTGGTCTGGTGACTTCCAGTATCTTTAAAGTTAGTACTTACATCTCTCAACAATCCCTGATTTCTAATTATCTTATTCACAAATTAGTGTATTCATTCAGCAGCACTTCATTTAGCACTCACTGTGTGCAAGGAGCTGTGGTCACTGCTGGAGAGTTAGGGAGTATGACATGTCCAGTGTCCCCATCCTCCACTCCAAGTTATTTAATTAGAATTGTGTTAAGTTCCAAGAAGGAAAGGAAATGGGCATTATGAGAATGTGCACATCCCCGCAGTCTGTGAAAACCAAAGGGAATCGTGTGCGTGAACATAGTTAACGTAGTTCCAGCACAAACATGTCTGTTTATCTTGTCATTCATGGCTTGAAACTATAATCCCCTTTCTGAAGTACCTGCTCCCAACATTAAAAATATCTTTCTTTAGATGTCCTTTCTGCATCTGGATCTTACATAGAATGCAACGTTCTCAATTTTCCAAATTAAGTGAGTAGCTGAGAAGTGCCGCATTGTTAAGACTGCTCTAAATCCAAGGGGCACATAGTCTGGAAGGTTCGGGCTGCCACACACTTCTGAAATACTGCCTCTGTCCTTGCCACCCACACTTCCTGCTGAGAACCCAAGTTCTTTTTTTCTTCCTTTGCCTGTATTACTTCCAAGCTGTAGTTCTTGGCTGAGACAAACCTCAGTCCCCAAATGCTCTGATTTAATGAGAGGAAATTTACTTGGCTTAATGTACAAATTTGTCAGGGGAAGTGATTTTGATGAGGATAATTGCATCCACATCTTAGTGTAAATTACAGCAAATGTCTGAAACCGTGAGCAGCTGCCGGGTCCCTGTCACTCAATGTGCCCTCTGTTGTTTGGGGTTCATAAGCAGCTGGTGACTGTCCAGGGGAGGCACGGTGAGAAGAGGGCTGACAGCCCGGAGTTCCACCGTCTACTCAGGTAATCAGCAGTATCAGAACTGGGTGTTCTCTGCCTAGACCCATGTTCAGCCGTAGATGGAAGACGTGGGGCCGGCTTGGTCCCAGGAAGTTTTAGGAAGTGGTGTTGGCGCGACACTCATGGTTTTTCAGAATCTGGACCCAAACCATCCACCAGCCTCATCCCCCACCCTTACCCTCATAGCCACCAAGCTTGTCCATACCAAGTTTGCTGTTCTCTGAATATGCCACTTACTCGCACATTCCCGTGTCTTCAGCCCTTCACCTTGAATTCCTCCTCCCCTCTTCTCAGTTTGACGAAATCCTCATATGATACACAGCCCACACGCTGCCACTCGGAAATGCCTGTCCTGACCAGCCCAGGCCACGCTCACTCCTTTCTCAGGCTCCCATCACACGCTCTTCACTTGCTCGGTGGATGCGTAGTGGGCACCACCGAGGTGCTGGGAGCGTGCCGTCCTGAGACCACTCCCGTGCAGCGAAGGCTCTCACAGTCCAGCGGGGGGAATGGGACAGTGGAAAAATTCACAACGACCCTAAAGCAGTGATAAATTTATCCACAAAGGTTTTGTGGAAGTCAAAAGGAAAGAACTATCTCAGGCTGGGGTGTCACCAAAGAGTCCCAGCAGCAGGAGCGCCAGAGCATGGTCCTCAGGGATGGAGAGAAGCTGTCCAAATGAAGAGGAAGAGAAGGGCATTCTATACAGAGGGGACACTAGGCTTGTGCTGGTGATTAGTGGTTTGTCGTCACCATTTTCTCATTCTCTTGAAGGTATATGTTTGTTTCAGCTATTTTTGTACTCCTATGACCTAGCCCAGGCATGTAGTAGGTGCTCAACAAATGTTTGGGGGAGATGCATGCATGGGCCATTAATCCAGAGTGTGTTAATTCCACTGCTGTTTGGAGTCTGGACTCAAAGCAGACTAGACTGGTGACTGTAGTTAACAATGCTGCCTTGTGTACTTGAAATCTGCTAAAAGGGTAGATTATCAGATCATAAAAAGAAAAGGCTAATATGTGGGTATGTCAATTAGCTTGAGTGTGGGGATCATTTCATAATGTATAACTTATATCAAAATATCAAGTTGTACACCTTAAATGAATACAATTTTTCTTTTTCTTTCTTTCTTTTTTTTTTTAATTTCAGCTCATTATGGGGGTACAAAAGTTCAGGTTATATATATTGCCCATGCCCGCCCATCCCCCCGAGTCTGAGCTTCAAGCGTGTCCATTCCCTAGGCAGTGCACATCGCACTCATCATGTAGGTATGCACCCATCCCCTCCCCCCACCCCCATCCCCCCCAGTCAGAACTTCAGTCGTGACCATTCCCCAGGCAGTGCGCATCGCACTCATCAAGTAGGTATACACCCATCCCTTCCACCCAGCCCCCACCTCTGTCTGATACCCAATTGGTGTTATTCCCAAATGTGCACTCAAGGAAACCAGTTTGCTCGTGAGTACATGTGGTGCTTATTTTCCCATTCTTGAGATACTTCACTTAATATAATGGGTTCCAACTCTCTCCAGGAGAACCAAAGAGATGCCATATCGCCATTATTTCTAATAGCTGAGTAGTATTCCATGGTATACATATACCACATTTTGCTAATCCATTCATGAATTGATGGGCATTTGGGTTGTTTCCATATCTTTGCAATTGTGAATTTTGCTGCTCGAATGTAAACATTCGAGTGCAGGTGTCTTTTTTATAGAATGACTTTTGTTCTTCTGGGTAGATGCCCAATAATGGGATTGCTGGATCGAATAGTAGGTCTACTTGAATCTGTTTAAGGTATCACTCATATACTGCTGGTGGGACTGTAAACTAGTGCAACCCCTGTGGAAAGCAATGTGGAGATACCTTAAACAATTTTTATTTTTCAATTACAATTCAATTACTTCAATGTAGCTGAAAAAATCGCAAAATCTGGATGATTTTTGTCCTATTTTTATAAGTTTTCTGTAAGTATGAAGTATTTCAAAGTAAAAAGGTAAAAGCAATTTAAAAAACAGTGATACATGCACACATTTTAGTGACTTAAAACAACACAAATTTATTATCTTCCAGTTCTGGAGGTCAGAAATCCTAAACTCAAGGTGTTGTCTGGGCTCCACTTCTTCTGGAGTCTTTAGGGGTGAATAAGTTTCCTTTCCCTTTCCAGCTTCTAGAGGAAGCCTGCAATCCTAGTCTCATGACCCCTTCCCCGTCTCCAAGGTCAGCAGTATGATATCTTCAAATCTCTCTCTCACCTCCCCACCCCCACCATAAGGATGCTCATGATTACACTGAGTTTGCTCAGATAACACATTTTAGTTTCCTCAAGTAAATATCCTTAACTTGACCACATCAGCAACGTCCCATTTGCCACGTAAGTTACATACTCACAGGTTTGGGGGGTTAGGCCCTGGATGTCTCTAGGGAGCCCTTACTCCGCCTACCCTACCACCCATTCATGCATTTATTCGTGCAGACAATACTTATTGTGCACCTTCTATGCGCTGGGAACTGTGTTGGCTGCATACAGTGGAGAGTCAGACAGAACCCCTGCCCCCTTCATTTTTCTAGATAAGCACCAGCTGACCCTGCCCAGAGCCGATGAACATCCGCAATGACATGAGTGGAATGTTTCATGCACCACACACACACTCAGTCACTTACATGATCACATTTGCACAAGTGTCCTTGTCACTGTAAATGTTTAGGGTAGAATATCCACCTTGTGTCCTTTTTCTAAATGGGTGAGCCTTCATTATAAGGAAACACTCCTAACTCTCAGTGTCATTAAACGATAAGAAGCAGGGAGATTTTTGTCCCACCAAATCTCTGCTTCTTGATAATCTCAGCTCTGTGGCCTCCCTGGAAGCCATGGGTGACTGGGTGACTCCAGTCTGCATTGCAGTCAATCCCTGCTGCCAGAATCCAAGCCCGGCCAGTCGCTGACTTCGCCTCTCCCTCTCTGCTTGCTGGTGCTTGGCAGGGCAGTTGTATCATTTTCTTGCATTGACCAGTGAGCACCTGGGTGGGCACTATTGTGAGTGACTGTCTTCCAGTGCTTTGTTACTTGCAAACTTTCCCAAACCGTAGGGCCAGCTGAGGTTGAGGATTATAGGTTCACTTGTCACCTCATTGTCAGAGGCTTAGTGAGTGTCTTGAGTTCCCTTTATTGTCTGCACTGCAGAGATGGATGCGGGACCATGGGTGATGCTGGTTGGACTGAGCAGGTGGCCTCTGCAAGACTTGCATTGCCACTTGACACTGTGTGTGGCCAGCAGTTATCTGGCCTTCTTTTATCTCTCCCTGGGGCAAGGGACTTCCTCCACCCTTCCTACTCACTCCGCCCCCAAAGGGGGAAGGACTAATTTCCTGGCTCAAGTTCCTTGACTGAGTAAAGTATATGGGTTTAAAGTTATGAGTATTGTCAAAGAAAAATTGCTCTGGAAAGATAAACAGGCAAGGAAAACTTTATTTTAAGCTATACCAAGGGTGAGGGGCTTCTCACTAACCTGGCTTAGCAGGATTCTTGCTATAACTGGGGTTGGCAGGCCAAGGCCTAGCGCAGAAGATGCTCAGAGGAGCCCCACCAGAGTTTGGTCAAGGAGGGAGTCCTTGTCACTGTCACTGTTTCGTCTTTGTCCTAGGAACTGGCTTGCCACAGGATCTAGATCCCCTCTGTTCCTGCATCCAGGGTTGGCCTGGCCCCTGTGTTTGGGGGTGTGGGGCGTGGAGGCTGGTGAAAGCCTGCAGGTGTGGGTGGATACATTCAGCTCAGGGGTTCAATGTTAGGAAATATGCCTAAGATGTTTTTTCCAGTGTGGCTTCAGTAGATGAGAGAGGTGACATTTTGATCACTGCCCCAGAGGCTGTTGCTGTTTTTCATTCCCACCAGCCACGTATGGGAGTTCCCACTCTTCCACATCCTTGCCAGCCTCGGTATTGCAAGAATTTTCTATTTTAGCCATTACAATAGGTTTGTTGGGGTTATCTCACTGTGATTTTAATTTTCACTTCCCAAGCAACTAATCATGAATCAACCTTTCTACAAGCTTATTTGCCATTTCTGTGTATTCTTGGGTGAAGTGCCTGTTCATAGCTTTTGCCCAGTTTTTGAGTTGTGGGGGTGTATATATATTTATAATTTAAGAGATGGGGTCTACATTCTCTTGCCCAAGTGGGAGTGTAGTGGCATGGGCATAATTCACTGCAGCCTGGCAGCCTTTAGCTCTTGGGCTCAAGTGATCTCTCACTTCAGCCTCTTGAGAAGCTGAGATTATGGGTGAGAGCCACGTGCCCAGTTGAGTTATTTGTTTTCTTATTGTTGAGTTTTGAACGTTCTTTATGTATTTTGGTTACAGGTTCTTTGTTGGGTATGTGATGTGAACATATGTTCTCCCAGCTGGTAGCCTGTCTTTTCATTCTTTTCATAGTATCTTCCAAAGGGCAAGGTTTTAAATTTTGATGACATACAATTTATCAAATTTTCTTTTATGGATAGTGTTTTAGTATTGTATCTAAAAATTCTTTGCCTAAATTAACAAGATTTTCTTCTAAGTTTTTTCCAAAAGTTTTATAATTTTATGTATTACATTTAGATCTATGATCCATTTTGAATTCATTTTTTTATTTGAAGTTTATTTTATTTTATTTTATTTTTTTATTTCAGCTCATTATGGGGGTACAAAAGTTCAGGTTATATATATTGCCCATGCCCCCCCATCCCCCCGAGTCTGAGCTTCAAGCGTGTCCATTCCCTAGACAGTGCACATCGCACTCATCATGTAGGTGTGCACCCATCCCCTCCCCCCACCCCATCCCCCCCAGTCAGAACTTCAAGCGTGTCCATGAGTGCAATGCTCACTGTCAGAATTCATTTTTAAGGAGTGAGATATATTTGCAGTTTATTTTCTTGTGCCATTTATTTCAGAAGCATCATAGAAAAGATTATGCCTAGGCCGGGCGCGGTGGCTCACGCCTGTAATCCTAGCACTCTGGGAGGCCGAGGTGGGCGGATCGTTTGAGCTCAGGAGTTCGAGACCAGCCTGAGCAAGAGCGAGACCCCACCTCTACTAAAAATAGAAAGAAATTATATGGACAGCTAAAAATATATATAGAAAAAATTAGCCGGGCATGGTGGCGCATGCCTGTAGTCCCAGCTACTCGGGAGGCTGAGACAGGAGGATCGCTTGAGCTCAGGAGTTTGAGGTTGCTGTGAGCTAGGCTGACGCCACGGCACTCACTCTAGCCTGGGCAACAGAGTGAGACTCTGTGTCAAAAAAAAAAAAAAAAAAAAAAAAAAAAAAAGATTATGCCTTTGCATTTTGTCAAAATTCAATTCATCTTTTTTGCATGGGTCTATTTCTGGACTCTCTATTTTGTTCCATTGATCTATATGTCTATACATTCACCAATACCACAGTGTCCTGATTACTATGGCATTATAGTATATCTTAAAATCATGTATTAAAAGTTTTAGTTCTCTTTGTTCTTTGTTTAAAAAATTATTTTGGCTATTCTAGTTCCTTTGCCATTCCGTATACATTTTAGAATCAGCTTGTTGATTTCTACAAAATTTCTTGTGGGATTTTGATTGAGATTGTGTTAAATTTATACATAAATTTAAAGAGATTGACCTTTTAACAATAAAGTCATTCATTCAATGAACACAGTATACCTCTCCATTTATCGGTATTCTTTGAATTATTTCGTCAGTGTTCTGAGTTTTTAGCAGACAACTAAAGAACATGCATATGTTTTGTTAGCTATTTAATCAAGTAGTTCTTATTTTTGGAACAATTATAAATAGCAAAGTTTTTTTATGTTTCAGTTTGGAGTTGTTCATTGATACTGCAGAAAAATACAATGACTGTCTCTGTAGTGATCTTGTACACTGTGACCTTGTCAAGTTAACCTTTTGGTTCTAGGAGCTTTTTTGTAGATTCTTTGGGGTTTTATACATAGACAATAGTATTGTCTGGGCATAGAGGCAGTTTTATGTTTTCCTGTTCAATCTGTATATCTTTTATTTATTTTTCTTGTCTTGTTGCATTGGCTTGAACTTCCAGTATGATGATGGATAGAGGTGGTGAGAGAAAATATCCTTATTTTGTTCCTGATCTTAGGGAAAAAGCATTTAGTCTTGCACCACTAAGTATTATGTTAGCTATATATGTTTTAGATGTTCTTTTTCAGGTTAAGAAAGTTTCTTTCTATTCCTAGTTTGGTGAGTGTTTTTAACATATGTGGATTTTGTCATGTGTCCCCATATCTAATGATATGATAATATGTTTTTTTCCTTTAGACAGTTAATATGAGGGATTAAATTGATTGGTTTTGGCATGTTGAACCAGCCTTGCATTTTTCTGCTTGGTTGTGGTGTGTTATCCTTTTTATATTGTTGATTTAATTTGCTAATATTTTGATGAGAAATTTTGTGCCTGTGTTCATGAAGGATATTGGTCTGCAGTTTTATATCCTTGTATTGTTTTTGTCTGATTTTGTTTTCAGGTTTCATAAAATGAGTTAGGAAGTGTTTCCTCCTTTTGTATTTTCTGGAAGAGATTATGTAGAATTAGTATGATTTTTTTTTCCTTCAGTGTTTGGTAGAATTTTCCAGTGAAACCATTTGGACCTTGAATTTCCTTTATTGGAAAGTTTTAGCCATGAATTCAGTTTATTTAAATGTATATGGGACTATTTATGTTATCTATTTTTTTCTTGAGTGACTTTTAGTAGTGTCTTTAAAAAATGTGTCCATTTCATTTAAGTTATTGAATTTATGGGAAGAGTTATTAATAGTATTTTCTTATTACCCTTCTAATGTGTGTAGGGTCTGTAGAAATATCACCTCTTTCATTACTGTTCTTGGTAATTTGTGTCCCTTCTCTCTCTCCCCCTCTCTCCCTCCCTCCCTTCTTCTTCCTTTCTCTCTCTTACTCTCTTTCTCCTCCTCTCTCCCTCTCTCCAACTCTTCTTTTTCTCTCCTTCCTCTTTTGGTTGGCCTAGATAGAGGTTTATCAATTTTATTGATCTTTTCAAAGAATCAACCTTCGGTTTTATTGATTTTCTTATTGTTTTCTGTATCTTATTTCATTTATTTCTATTCTTATCTTTATTATTTTCTTTCTTGTGCTTGTTTGCTTTTTGTTTAGTTTTCTCTTCTTTTTCTAGTTTCTTAAGGTCAAAGCTTAGATTGCTTATTTGAGAGCTTTCTAGAATTTGGAGCATGTAACACTATAAAATTTCCTGTAAACACTGCTTTCCCTGCATCCACAAAATTTGGTCTATTGTATTTTCATTTTCATTCAGTTCGAAGTATTTTATTATTTCCTCTGAGATGTCCTTTTTGGTTCTTGGGTCATTTAGAAGTATGTTTTAAATTTCCAAAATTTGGGAATTTTCCAGATATCTTTCTGTCATTGATTTCTTTTTTTTCTTTTAATTTCAGAATATTATGGGGGTATAAACATTTTGGTTACATATGATGCTTTTGCCTCACCCAAGCCAGGGCTGCAAGCATGCCCTTCCCCCATACAGGGCACACAGCATCCATTAGTTGTGAGTTTATTCCCCCCCCCCCACCCCCACATGACTGGTACCCAGTGAATATTACTTCCGTGTGAGCATCTTAGTGTTGATCAATTAGTACCAATTTGATGGCGAGTACATGTGGTGCTTGTTTTTCCATTCTTGTGATACCTCACTTTGAAGGATGGGCTCTAGCTCTATCCAGGATAATACAAGAGGTGCTAGTTCACCATTGTTTTTGTGGCTGAGTAGAACTCCATGGTATACATATACCACATTTTATTAATCCACTCATGTATTGATGGGCACTTGGGTTGTTTCCACATCTTTGCAATTGTGAATTGTGCTGCCATAAACATTCAAGTGCAGTTGTCTTTATTATAGAATGTTTTTTTTTTCTTTGGGTAAATGCCTAGTAGTGGGATCGCTGGATCAAATGGTATTTTTATTTTTAGCTCTTTGAGGTATCTCCAAATTACTTTCCACAGGGGTTGAACTAATTTACAGTCCCACCAGCAGTGTAAGAGTGTTCGTATCTCTCCACATCCATGCTAGCATTTATTGTTTTGGGACTTTTTGATAATGACCATTCTCAATGGAGTTAGGCGATATCTCATTGTGGTTTTCATTTGCATTTCCCTAATGATTAGAGATGTTGAGCACTTTTTTATGTCTGCTGGCCATTTTACTGTTTTCTTTGAAAAGTTTCTATTCATGTCCATTGCCCGTTTATTGATGGGGTTGCTTGATTTTTTTCTTGTTAATTTTCTTAAATTCTATGTAAATTCTTGTTATCAGCCCTTTGTTGGATGTGTAGAAAGAAAATATTTTCTCCCATTCTGTAGGTTGTCTTTTCGCTCTAATGATAGTTTCCTTGTCTGTTCAGAAGCTTTTTAATTTGATCAGGTCCCATTTATTTATTTTTGTTGCTGCTGTGATTGCTTTGGGGGTCTTCTTGATAAATTCTTTGCCTAGGCCAATGTCTATAAGAATTTTCCCAACATTTTTTTCTAGAATTCTTAAGGTTTCACACCTTAGGTTTAAGTCTGTTATCCATCATGAGTTGATTTTTGTGAGAAGTGAGAGGCAGGGATCCAGTTTCAATCTTCTGCATGTGGTTATCCAGTTTTCCCAACACCATTTATTGGAAAGGGATTCTTTTCCCCAGTGTATATTTTTTGTCTGCTTTGCCAATGATTAGATGACAATATGAGCACTTCAAGTTTTACTACAAGGCTATAGTAACCAAAACATCATTGTATTGGCACAAGAACAGAGGTATAGACCTTTGGAAGAGGACTGAGAACCCAGATATAAAACCATCCTAATATTGTCATCTGTCATTGATTTCTGTATGGTCACAGAAAATACTTTTTATAGTTTCCATCCTTTTAAATTTGTTGAAGTTTGTTTCAAGCAGCATATGATCTATTTTGTTGAATGTTCCAAATGTGCTTAAAAACAATATATATTTTCCTGTTGATTCATGAAGTGTTCTACAGATGTCAACTAGGGCAAATTATTTGATAGTATTGTTTGGGTCGTCTATATTTTTGCTATTTTTTACTTGCTCTATTGATTACTAAGAAAGGAACATTGAAGTGTCCAAGTATAATTGTGTACTCATCTAGTTTTCCCTTCTGCTCTATCTGCTTTAGCTTCATGTATTTTGAAACTTGCTTTGAGTTATATGCACATTTAGAATTTTTATGTATTTTTGGTGAATCAGCCAATTTATAACTACATAATTTCCTTCTTTTTCATGGGTAATTCCTCTTGGTCCAAAGTCTACTTTTTCTACTATTAATGTAACCATGCCAGCTTTCTTTTGATTCATGTTTACATGCTATATCTTTTCTCACTCTTTTACTTTCAATCTACCTATATCATTATACTTAATGTGGGCTTCTTGTAAACAGCATATAGATGGGTCTTTAAAAAATTCAAGCTGGATTGACAGTTCTTTCTTTCAGCATTTTAAAAAATAATGAAATATAGTTTCAGTCTCTTCTGGCCTATATGGTTTCTGATGAAAAATCTGCAGTTGCCCAGATCATTTCCTCTATATGTAATGTGTTGATTTTCTGTGGCTCCTTTCAAGATTTTTTCCTTCATATTTGATTTTCATCAGTTTAATTTCAATGTGTCTGGGAACGGTTTTATTTGAATTTATCCTCTTTAGGGTTCACTGACCTTCCTGAATCTATAAATTTATGTGTTTCACCAAATTTGGGAAGTTTCAATTATTATCTCTTTAAATATTCTTTCCTCCCTCCCTCTACATTTTTTTTCCCTCCAGGTCACCTCTTCCTGTCACTCTGGACAGGGACAGAAGAGAGATTTCTCTTGGAGCTTTTTCTGTTGATGCCCATTGTGCAGTTTTGGAAATTGGTCTGTCCTGGAGTATAAGCCAGGAGACATGGGAGGGGAAAAATGCAGAAAAGTTTATTCACCGCTGTTATTAACTGGTTCTTTGAGTTTTTATTTCCCTTATCAATTTGTCTGCTATAATTTATATTTCAGAGTCCTCATACATTTGCATCATGGTTCTGTCCAGGGTTTTGCGTTATAATCAATGAGAGAAATAAGACGGAATGTGCTTACTTCATCAAGCCAGAGCCAGAAGCCAGAAGAGTTACTTTTCTTCAGTGAGGCTGAAAAGATGAAATGTCAGTCTCTGTGGCTTGGAGATGAGGGAATAGGCCTATTAATTTGACTAGAGATTCTTTTAGGGTCTGTGAATGGACACAGGGAGCTGTAAAGGGTTAGTGCCTTTCAGTAAAGCACTAGGGCCTGTGTAGCAAAGCTTGTGGGAATGTCTGTCTCTCTGACTCACCACTCATTATGTCTTTATATCTTAAAAACCATTTGTACATGAACAATTCACTTCAGTGAATATTAGACTATTAAAAGGCTTTGGAATTGAGATAATGCATTTGATTTAATACAAAGTGGAAAAAGTAGAAGATAAGAGACAAGATGATTATAATTGTGTTTTCTGTATTCTGTGATTGCAACTGGGTAAATAATAGGCCAAAAATTGCCAGAGTTATATAAATATTAAAATGATAGTGTTAGGAAGCATGAAGCATATGAGATTACGGATGTTTTATTATTTCATTTTTCAAAAATTCCCTTAATGTGACTGCTATGGTTGGAATGTCCCCTCCAAAATTCATGTTGAAACTCCAATGTGGCAGTATTGAGAGGTGGGGTCTTTAAGAGGTAGTTGAATCATGAGGGCTCTGCCCTCATGAATAGATTAATCATTCATAGATTAATGGGCTAAAGAATTCATGAGTTATCATGGGAGAGGGACTGGTGGCTTCATATGAAGAGGAAGAGAGACCTGAGCTAGCATGTTCAGCCCTGTCGCCATGGGATGCCCTGCGACACCTTGGGACTCTGCAGAGAGTCCCCACCAGCAAGAAGGCTCTGACCAGATGTGCCCCTCAACCTTGGACTTCTCAGCCTCCATAATGGTAAGAAATAAGTTCCTTTTCTTCACAAATTACCCAGTTGCAGATATTCTGTTATAAACTACAGAAAATGAACCAAGACAGTGGCTTTTCAAATGTAATAATATGTAAGAATAATTCCTGGCCTGTTGCCCGATAGTCATAGTTTTCCCTGTTCTATTTCTGTCACTTGTTTGGGAAGGCTTTCCTGATTCCCGTCTCTCACCCTAACTGCTCCTGCTGTGTGTTCCTATGTCACTGTTTCCTCCCACCCCAGCACTGATGGCACCTCACTGTCAATGCTTCGATTTTCCATCTTCTCTGGCAGATATGGGCTTGTCTGCAGGCAATGGCAGTGTATTTCCTGCTTATTGATATACCTTTAGTCCCTGGCTAGTGCCTGCTCCATGGTAGGTATCTAGTAAATATTTATGGATTAAATATTGAAGTCTCCAAGTGAAATAGAACATGAAAAAGCTAAGATTTCTATTTTATACTTTATTTGGCTCTTTTGTTCTCAGGTACTTTTTGTACCCACACATCTCTTTCTCTCCATATTGACAAACACTGTCCACATTCTCCAGCCAAACCAAAGCTGGATGTCATGGTGCACCGAGTTGGCAATTTACCAAAGGAGAGGCCCAGTGATGAAAGAATATTCAGCAGGAAAGGAAAATCAGGACTCAGGTTTGGGTTAAGGCTGCCTTTGTCAAGAATGATTAGAGAAAACTCAAGGGATTACAGCTGAAAAGACTCCAGTGGTGTTGCTAGGCCCAGAGTCGTTCCTCTCTGGCCCCACTTGACATACTAAATTCAAACACACCAGTGCCAATTCAAGTGCATTTTCATTGACTTATGGGCACTTTGAATGTATTTCATTTTGGAGGCAAGTATAGGGAATCACCCAAATCATAGGCCATGCATTACAATGGCAGGCTGCACATTGCTCCAACTGAAACAACTCTAGCGTGTAAGATTAGAAGAGATCTTAAACATATCTATTCCAAACGCCTTCCTCCAAAACTGACACTTAGATTTCCATAGCCACAGTCAGGACGAGTAATCACTCAGCCTTTGCGTGAGCACTTTAAGTGACGGTGCATTCCCCGTCTTTCAAGGAAGCTCATTCCATTTTCAGATAAAGCTCTTGTAGACTTGGCAAACAGGAGGTACATGTGCTGACTCTCGCGTTCCCACACTGTGGCAGACACCCAACTAATCCCAGTGGTTTTTCCCACCAAGACTAGGTGGAGCTTCAGAATCATTCTCAATATTTTTTTTCATTTGGATAGAGTTCAGTTTGCAGTCCCTGCCCCAGTTATTGGAAGGTTATTTCTTCTATCCGCTTCTCCAGGCCTTGCACACATTGGCCTTCTGCATGGCCTCTGTGAGCACACATGAGTCTAATAGCCTGAGTCGAGCATAGCTTCAGCCCTGGAAGTCCTGAGCCCATTCCTTGGACACAGCCTGGGAAAGGCAAACCTGCAGGATATGTGGGTTGGTATTGGGCTCTCCTAAGCCTAGATCTACAGGAAGAGCCAAAGATTGTTAACAGGCATTTGTGAGGTGGTATGAAGAGTCTTGCCACTGGATTCTGAAAGCCAACATCTAGGACCAAGCCAAGGGTCCCCAAGGCCTCAGGATCCAGGCCGAGGGCAGAACACAGCTGCTCATGGCTGAACCTCAGTCTGTGACTTCCAGTCCATTGAGTCCCCTATCAGAGCAGATTAGTTTTCTTTGAGAAAGCATTCAATACTCTTCTCAATTTCACTTTGAAACCACGAAGAAGGCAGGTCACCAGTTGACACAGAAGAATGTTGGGTCTACAGAAATGTAGGGTGATACTTTCCAGCTTCCAGAAGAGTCTGAGAGATTCAGCTGTGAACAAAGCCAAAATGGTTGTGATATTAGATTAACACAAGTTTACTGTTAAATACTTAATAATATAAGACTTGCATGGCTTCAATCAGTTGAAGCCTTCCAAAAATGGGGAAATCTTTGGTTTCCTGAAATGATGATATCCTCCATTTAGATGATCTTGTTTTGGACATAATTGTCCAATGTGGAGGAAGAATCCGGTTCAGTCCTTCCATTCATCTTATCGTCAGTGACTGCTGGGGCAATGTTTTCCTCTGGTGGGTATGCTTTGTTCCTTTTGGCAAATGCTTGGCTGATTTCTGCATGGGTTCTGTTTTTGGTCTCAGGCAGGACAAAATACAAGTTGACAGCACCAGTGATACAAATCGTGGCAAAGACTAGGAAACAGTAGGTGTCCAGACTTTTCTGTGGAAAGGCAAAGACAGAAAAACATCAAATAGACCATCAATTTCACAGACCATGGCTGTAAAACCATCTCTGAACAGAATTTTTTTATAACTCCCCATTCGTGTGTCAATTCTCCAGGATAAAGCAACACATGTGTGATGCTGGCTCTACAAGGCAAGTGTAGTCTACATGAGACATTCTCACATGAAGCTTGAATAAGTCAGCTTCGAATCCTGGTGAAGATAAGGAAATGGCAGTCTTTATTATTATTATTACTGCAAATTAGGCACTTAAAATTAACCATCATGAAAGCAAAATGTAATACCTGTTGAGTATTATCTTAAGTATGTATTTACCATTAGCCACATTCTCTCCCCACTTCCACTACGCACATGAGACAAGTGTGACACCAAAAGGGAAGACAGATACCCCAGTTCATTAGAAAAATATGAGCATGGACTGGGCCAAGATAACACCACTTTTTCTAATATGCAAAAGATTGAACTCACTAATCGACACTCTGATACAACCTTGCACAAATAAGAGGGACTAGAAAAAAGAGAACTGTTGAATGCACTCAGTCTGTTTTATGTATCCTGGTTGATGCTTGGGCTAGAATAACACTGCTGACTGTGCTAGACTTTGAGCTCCTCAGTGATTCGGTTGCCTCTGTAGCTCTTGTGCCTCACGTAGTGCCTGGCTTGTAGGTGGTGCTCAGTAAATGTTTATTGAATAAAAGACTTTCTGGGTTCTAGCTGTCAGGGCTGGGACTCTTTCATGCAACAAATACCTATTGATCCAAAGATAAGGTGACCCTGTCTTTGAATGATACTCTCCAAGAAGCAGTATCTGGATTTTAGACGATTCCATTCTGTTCTTTAATTTGACATTTATTTTTCGAGTATAGCATAGTGCTTAAGAGCTGGATCTCTGGATCACATCCCAGATCCACCACTTACTAAATCTGAAACTCTTTGTGTCTCAATTTCCACAGTTGTAAAATAAGGAAGACAGTGGTACACATAGAGGGTTGTTATAAGTGAGACAGTCCCTTTAGAGCACTGCATGCAGTGAGTGCTCCACGCCCAGGGTTGATTAGGACTGAGGTGTGTGTCTTCTACTTGTCAGCAAAGACTTCATGAGCAGAATGGAGGAGCAGGGAGAATATGGACTCTGTCGTTAGTCTCGTGGGATTCAAATCCTAGCTCCGTTACTCACCTGCTGTGTCAACACTTAAGAAGTGCCATTTAAGACAGAACTTCAGTTCACTGAGCATCAGCCTCCTCATCTGTAACGCAGTGATGAATACCCACGTATGGTTTTGAAGATGAAATGAGATCTATCCGATTTTGCACTCAACACCCTCTGCTCCCACCCTTGCATGCGAGTGGGCATCTGAATTACTGAGTCCGAAGCAGAGCCTCTAAACCTGCACCTACTGCGGCCTTCCTTATCTCCAGTGGTGGCAGCTCCATCCTTCTGTTTGCTTAGGCCACCACAACACTCAGAGGCCAGCTGAGCTCCTCTTCATCTCTGCACCCACATCTGCTCCAGCAGGAAATCATGTGGGCTCTACCTTGAAAGATATTCTGAATCAGAGCACTTGTCCCCACTTCTATTGCTGCCATTTGGGTGCAAGCCCCCATCACTTCTTGCTGGGGTTATTGCAATAACTTGTCAACTGATTTCCATGCTTCTCACCTTGTCCCCTGAGGATTATTCTCAAGAGACAAACCAGGGTGATCCTTTAAACACGGGATAGAACTTGTTGCTCTTCTGCTCAAAACCCACCATGACTTTCTAAGTCACCCCGAGTAAAGCCACAAAGGCCTTACCATGGCCTCTAAGGCTGCTGACCACATGGCCCCCTTACTTTCCTGATCTCGTGCTCCTCACTTTCTCTGCCAGCTACACTGCTGTCATGATTTTCCCCTAATATCATGCCTCAGGGTCTGTGCATGTGCGGTTCCCTCTTCCTGGGAGACTCCTCTTTTAGACATCTGTGTGGCCTCTTTCTCATTCCCCTTCATTTTGGCGTAAAGGTCACTTTCTCAGAGAGGTTGTCTCTGACTCCCCTTTTTAAAAGATCCCCCCCAGCCCTGCTTCATTGCTCCTCAAAACACTCACTGCTAACTCTGTAGTTACCTGTGTCAACTCCCCCCAGCAGGAGGTTAGCAATCTGAGAGCAGGAGCTCTCATTACTCTTGTATTCCCAGAGCCTGGAAAGTATCTGATGCATAGCAGATGCTCAATAAATGCTACTGAATGCACGAGTGGACTGAGGCTCAGAGGGGCTCCCTGCTGACTGGGACGCATGGTGCTGACTGGGACCTCTCTGAGCTGTCACCTGCTCAAGCTTCCTTTCCCAAGACAACCGATGTGTGTCACTTGGAGGGGGAATAAAAACAAACAAACCCAAAACTCAAATCCTCAGGCTCCTCCAAGCCCAGAGATTCAAACAAAACATCAGGGCCAGAGCTAGACAAGGAGGATGGGATAATATGGACACAGGGAGCAAAACGGGTTTGGGGCTGTCCTCAGGCCTCCCTGGCTAGGATCCGGAACAGCTGAGGGATGCTTGCTGGTATCTGCTGGAAATGTGCCACCTCTCACCTGTAGGAGGGTCCTGGAGCCCTGCTTCCCAGGTGCTCCGAGAGAACACTGCAGGCTCCCTGTGACCTTTCATCGCCCCCACCCCGACACACACCCCAGTGAGGAGTCATGAGAGACTGTGGAAAGAGCGGCTTTGGCGTGAGTCTGGCTCTACCATTTTTTATCCCTCTGTGGCCTTGGACGTGTTTCAGAACCTCTCTAATCCCCAATTATGTGACCTGGAACCTCAGCCTGGAAGTCTGTCTAGCCCAGGGGCTGGCAAACTTTTCTGGAAAGGGTCGTATGGTCTCTGCCAGGATCACTGGACTCTGCTCTTGCGGTGCGAAAGCAACCGCAGATGATGATGCATGAATGTGAGTGGCTGTGTTCCAATAAAACTTTATTTACATAAATAAGCAGTAGGTCAGAGTTTGTCCACCTCTGTCCAGTCCAGGGGCCATTGCCCTTTGCTTACCTAGTGTCCCTCATACTCCTGGCATCTTTCCAGTCTGTTCAACAAATGGCGTCCAAAGGGGTCTTTCAAAAACATTCCTTGATCATTCCAGTCCTCTGCTTAGGGCCATTTAATCACCTCCCATTGCTCTGGGTTTAAGGCCATCTTCCTGACCTTCCCTGAAGGCTGGGCGAGGTCTCCTCCTCCCTGTTTCCTCCATGGTCCTGGTTCCCTGCTTCACTCCACGCCCACCTTCTTCCTGCAGACGCAGGGCCTCTGCACCTGCTGTTCCCTCTTTCTCAACTCTTCACCTTGTCAACTCCTACTCATCCTTCTTATCTCTGCCCTTGTTCTCCAGGCAGCCTGCCCTGCACCCAGACCAGCCCCCTCTACCATAAACTTTCCAGTTCTGTTTGCTTGCCTCGAGCGTGGTCAGCACACAGGCGTGTGAGAGCTTGGCCACGGGCGGTCTCCAGCCAGACTGTGTCCTCCGCGAGGGCAGCAGGGATTCCGTCCAGCTTTGTGCATCGCTGAGCCCTGGTGCCCAGCACAGTCTGTGGGTGCTCAGTGGGTATCTACGCAACAAGCGAATCAGTCTATCGTCAAGGTTCCCTGTGCTATGGGCTGAATCAGGCCATTCCCCGCCCCCATTTCATGTATTGAAACCCTAACCCTAGTGTGACTGGCTTTGGAGACAGGGCTTTTTGGAGGGAATTAAGGGTAAATGAAGTCATAAGGTTGAGGTCCTAATCCTATGTGATCGGTGGCCTAATGAGAAGAGGAAGAGAACACTCTCTTGTCATGAGCACACGCCAGAGGAAGGCCACGTGAGCCACAGAGGGAAGACGGCCGTCCGCAAGCCAGGAAGAGAGCCCGCGCCAGAACCCAGCCCTGCCGGCTCCTCAGTCACGGACTTCCAGCCTCCAGGACTGTGAGAAGATAAACTTCTGAGGTTTAAGCCGCTCAGTCTGTGGTGTTCTGTTATGGTGGCCTGAGCTGACTAACACACCTGTAGCCCTGGCATTCCATCATCTTATGACTATAAATAATTACAAGTCTTCATCCTCTGCTTTGAAATAAAGGATATAAAATTGAAATGAGCAAATTCAAATATTTTAAGTGTTATTGGGAATGGATAAGTCGAGAAGAAAGGATATTTTAAATGACTAATCTTTACAGTAGACACAAACCTAGGATCGTGCTTTTCTTCTGTGGACACAGCTGGCCGTTGGCCTGCGGTGGGGGCTTCCCACTCCGACTGACATTGGTGCTGAGCCGCGTTTGTCGAGGACGCTGCACCAGACACCGCGCTAAGTCCTCTGTGCTCAAGGCTGTGAAACAGCTTGTCCAGGGGCCCCCATGTGGTTGGCGTTAGACGCAGCTGGAATCCAGAGTCTGTGTTCTCAGCTGCTTTGCAAACTGGCTCCTGTGGCCATGTCTTGGAGACCTGGCACGCCCGGTTATTTACACACACCTCTAGGGTAGAGCTAGCTGACGATGGGTGGTAAAATTCCAGAATCTTCTGAAAGTCTCTGAATTGCCCTCCTCTCTTACATGAAAGCTGGTTTGGCTAGTACAGATTTCTAATTTCAAAATCTTTTCCTCTCGAAATTTAGAAGGCGGCTATCCTTACTCTCTAGGTAGAGTCTTGCCCAGGGGAAATACGATGTCCTCTGATTGTCATTTCTTTTCAGGTTATCTGATTTTTCTCTACAGAACCTTTAGGGTTTTCTTTTTAATACCAGTGTTCTTAAATTCCACATCATTATGTCTAGGACGGTACCCTTTGCACTCAATTTGCCTAGCATGAGGTGGGCCCACTCCTACTGAGGACTTGTCTTTCTGCAGGTCTGGGACGTTCTCTTTGGTTATTTCTCTGGTCATTCCAGGTGACGTGCCCTAACCATCCTCTGCCCTCCCCACCCGGGCGACTTCCATCTTTCTCAGAGGCTCTGTGCTGCCTGTACCTCGGGCCAGGTTCCCTCCATGAGTTTATCTCACCTCTCTGTCATTCAGAGGTGTCCTCAAAATTTTGGGTACACCCAGGGGACCCCCTTCTTGTGTTCTAGCATGTTTGGGTCTATTTAGGATTTGGAATGGTTGTCTTAGTCAGCTCAGGCCTCCATAACAAAATCCCATAGGCTGGGCGGCTTGAACAGCAGGCATTGATTTTCTCAGAGTTCTGGAGGCTGGGGATCCAGGATCCAGATGCCAGGTCAGTTCCCTGGTGAGGGCCACCTCCTGGCTTCCATGGCTGCTTCTCACTAGGTTCTTATATGGGAGAGAGAACTCTGGTCTTTCCTCTTCTTATAAGGATACGAATTCCATCACAAGGGCTCCACTCTCATGACCTCACCTAAATCTCATTACCTTCCGAATCTTCCCCTCCAAATACCATCACATGGGGAGTTAGGGCTTCATCATATGAATTTTGGGGGAACAGAAACCTTCAATCCATAGCCACAAGGAAGCAGGCTGGTGTGCTCAGCCCTCATTCCACAGGCCCTCTGAGCCCCGAGGGACAGGTGTTGCAGAGGCTGCAGGAGTTTTGTGCCTCCAGCTGACGGAGGAAGAAACTAGAGTGGTAAGATCAGTGATACTGAACATCCCCCAAAGGCCACCTGCCTCTCTGGGAACCTGATGTAAAACGACAGCTCTCCTTTCCATGAAGAGAAAGAAGTTCATACACATGACATTTTCACACTGTTTCCGGCAAGGGGGTGTTCCACAGTCATGTTGAAACCCATTGGCGGGCCGGCTGGTGTGCACAGGCGCAGGTTCTGAGGCCAGGCTGAGACTGCAAGTTCCACGATGGAGGATCCATGTCACTTGCGCTCCATTGCACCTCCAGCTCTAGAAGGCACCTGACTCATTGTAAACGTTTTCTTAATAAAAGTATGTTGAATGAATGGATATGAATGGATAAATGAATAAAACCAGAGGACTTTCGTGGAGATGCATGAAGGTACGAGAAGGTGGTGCAAGTTAGAGTTTCATGATGTGACAAAAATGTAATTCTTCTGTTTAGTTTCCACTCCCTCCCATTCCAAGCTGGAACATGGGCTCATTGGTGACTCATGCTAAGTTCTTGGATGAGTCAGTACTTGGATTGCCCCTTAATAATTGATGGGAAGTCAGATTCCCTATGCTGTCATGGCTCGTAACTCCAATTCTGCAAAGACCTTTACAAGAGGCCCACTCTGAGCAGGGCAGACCCAAAACATTAGGGTGCCTGTGGGGAAGCTGGAAGGGAGCCGAGCTGTTGACGGGAACTTACATCTCTGGTGTACCACGTTCCTAAGTCACTGTCACGTGTGCACTTAAGCCCTTGTCGGAGCTGCCCAGGAACCTGTGAAGTAGACATATCCCTGTGGATGCCTGCTGGCATTTCAGCTCAGTATGACTTGCTGGAAGCCATAGTTAGCAGCCCTGCCCACATATCCCTTCCCCCACCCTCCAGGTCCCCGCAAGCTGCTCTACCATCTGCTCTCAAACATGCCCTGCCGTCGTCCCGCCATCTAGGATGGACACCTGGGAATCTCCTTGGACTACTCCCTTTCTGCCTGTCTTTGCTACTAAGCCCTCATGACTTTACCTTGAAATATCTTTTTTTAACATACAGTTTTTTATCAAGGTAGAATTTACATCCAGTAACGTGCTCAGATCTCAATGGCACAGTTCAGTGAGCTTGGACAAAAGCACACAGCTATGCAACCAACACCTCTATCAACGTTTAGGACATTTCTACCACTCCTTGTGCCATTTTCCAGTCAATTGCTCCCCTTCCCCCGACACACTGTTCTGGCTTCTATCCCCTGGTTTTATACAGCTTTTGAACTTGTCCACTTGGAGAGTGAGCAGTTGTCCCTAATCTAGTCCCCACTAGGCAACCAAAGAGGTCCTTTAAAAGCACAACATGGATTATGTTTTAAGATAATGCAGTGGCTTCCCAGAGTCCTTTGGAAAAACCTCAAATCCCCGTCATGCCCTCAAAACCTTGGAGGACCTGGCCTCGGCCTCCCTGCCCTGCCTGCCCCTTGCTCCCCACCCAGGTAATTGCTGCGACTCTCTGTGTCCCTTGGAGGCTGCGTTGCCTGCTCAGGCTCTGGCAGGGTGCGCCCTTCTCTCTGGCAGGCATCCCCCAATCCCCCATTCACTGGCTCAGCCTCAGCCCTGCACTGGCCAGTCCAGTTAGCACCCCTGCCCTGGTCCCATTTTACCTCCCATAGACCCAAACTACCCCGGTCTCGATGAGACTCATGTCTGTTCTTTCCCGGAATCCAAGGCGGGGACCATGGCCCTGCTGGTCACTGCTCTGCCTCCAGGCCCAGCATGAGGAGCAGGACTGCGTGAGAGATTCCCTTGCCTCCTTTCAGACCCAAGCAGTGTCGTCATCTGGACCACCCCAAGGATGGAGGCGGCAGCTTCATTTGCTTTTGGAACCCACAGTCCTGGACAGGCATCAACCCCCACCCCCCACTTTGCAGAGGCATTTGGGATATGACCCAGTATTTTTCAGGTTGAAAAGAATAATTTTCTCCCTTTCAGGTTTTATTGAACTCAGACAGAACTTTACAACTCCAGTGGAATCAAGCAGGCGCACATTTGCATGCAACTTTCTCCAACCCAGAAAACACTGATGCTGACTTCAGAGTCTGAGTTGTTCTCGGGCTTCAACACCAACGGCCAAGCGACACTGCTGTGGCCACGGCAAAGGCCCGGAGGAAAAGGCAGCCTGTGGCTGAGGACAGAGAAGCAGAGAGTGACCGCAAACTCCCCACGGGCCAAGGTTCCCCGCACCCCACCCCATGTTCTAGAACATTTTGCAGGAAGGGGGCAGGGTGGATAGGAGAGGAGGGGAGGGGGTGTAACATTTTGGGGTGACCAGGTGAAAACTCAGAGCGACTCGCCCCCATGGCCTGGTTAGTAAGGGGCGGGGCTGCGCCCTTGCCGGGAACTGTTCCTTCCTGTCTGCGCGCTCGTGTCTCCTCTTCCCGCGAGACCGGGGACGGGCGGCGGGAAACAGCTTCCACAGCACGGATGGTGACGCCAGCAGCCACTGCGCATGTCCATGTGCAGACCCCACGCAGCACCTGGCTGCATCTCTAATTCCTGAGAGCCCCGTTGCAAAATTGGGGCAATTCTCTTGTTTTATAAACAAGAAAACCGTGGCTCAGAGAGCAATTGAAGTCAGAGAACGTTTGACTCACCCTGCCTGTCCCCAGCTGCTGAGTGGCATAGCCGGGATTCAGGGTCCAGCCACCTGCCCTAAAAGACTGTGCAGTTTCTTCTTGTGTCTCTCTGTGTCCTTTAGCAGCACTTACGCTGTGTGGGGCCTGTCCCGGCGTCATCAGCACTGCCCAGAGGCACAGACAGGGGTATGAGTGCAAGTAGCTTGTCCAGGAGGCTAAATAAGCTCACCCGTAGGGGTGTGAGACGTCGACAGGGTAAGCGACCAACTGTCCGGGGTTGCCCTGGACTGAGCCGTTTTCTGGATATGGGGCTTTCAGGGATAGTTCTGGGCAAACTCGGACAAGTTGGTCACCCTAGAAAGGGAAGGTAATATGGGTTGAATTACATCCTCCCAAAAGATACATTGAAGTCCCGTGAATGTGACCTCATTTGGAAATAGAATCTTCACTGATGGAATCAAGTTAAGATGACATGTCGGATGATGGTGGGCCTTAAATCTAATCACTGATACCCCTATAAAGACACACACACACACACACAGAGCATGTGACAGTGGAGGCGGAGACTGCAGTCACGCAGCCATAAGCCAAGGACTGCTGAAAGCCACCGGGACCTCAGGAAAGGGCAGGGAGCAGGTCCTTCCCTAGAGTCTTCAGAAGAAACCAACCTTGCCAACACCTTGATTTTGTACTTCCGGCCTCCGGGCTGTGAGAGAGTAAATGTCTGTTGTTTTGAGCCACAAAGTTTGTGGTACTTTGTTACAGCCGCCCCGGGGAACTAACACGGAAGGGAAGGCATCCACATGGGACCTCTGGGAGACCGGGTCCCTCGCATGTGTGAGGAGTGGTCTTCGTCCTCCAACCCCACTGGCCACTTCTGCCTGCTCTTGCCACGGGCTGGGAGTAGCTCTCCCACCCACGCAGGGGTGGCCAGGGCTCACAGGGGGGCTCCCAGAGCGAGCGCGGGGAAAGGAGGGTGAGGGGACAGGGCTCCTACACGCTCACAACCGCAGCAGCCTCCTTTCTCCCTTGGCGATGAGAGGGTTAAGGGCTTCTCATTTTACAGACGAGGAAAATGAGGCTGGGTGAGGTTAAGCAGCTGGCCCAGGCCCTCTGCTAACCAGTGGGATATGACACAGGTGTGATCTGTGCTGTTGTCCACACCCCTCTTGGCCCAGATATTTTATTCTGAGGAAGTTCAGGCTCCTTGGGGGCTCTGTTTGAGGGCTGAAATGCATTTTCCTCTGACACATTTTGGAAAGAGTGAAATGATCAAGGTGTGTAAGCAGTTTCACTTGGTGGCTATTATGGGCTGAACTGTGTCTCCCCCAAATTCACAGGTTGGTTCTAATCCCAGCGCCTCAGAATGCAATTGTATCTGGAGACAGGGCCTTGAAAGAGGTGATTAAGGTAAAATGAGGTCATGTGGGTGGGCCCCTAATCCCATACAGTGCCCTTATAAGAAGAGGTTGGGACACACGAGCAGAGGGACGACCACGTGACGATGGGGGAGACGGCTGTCTACAAGCCAAGGGGGAGGCCCCGGCACAAAACCAAACCTACTGACACCTTGGTTTTAGACTCCTGCCTCTACAATTGTGAGAAAATAAATTTCTCTTGCTTCAGCCACCCCGTCTGTGGAGCTTTGTTACGGCAGGCTGAGCAGACTAACGCAGTGGTTCTTGGTTCTGGCTGAGATGCTCTCAGAAGGGCTGTGGAGTACAAGCGTTCAGTTGTGGCATCTACAGCAAGCAGAAGATGCTCCATGGGTGGGTCTGGGTGAGGCAGGGCTGTGGGACTCAGGGCTTGTCACAGCCCCATTTCTCTAACATATTGGTTGTTGCCAACAGCAGCCCCCCGAGTCCAGCCCCCTGACTCTGCAAGCTCCCCTTCAAAAAGGAAACCAACCATCACTGCCTGACTGACGTTTCACAAAATACCAAATGCAGACACCTGACCAGTGTCTCTGGAAGTACGTCCAGCAGGGACATTCCTGCTCTGATTAAGACCATCGACAGCCACACCTGCAATGTTTCCTGAACGGTCCCTGGGAAGTCAGACATCTGGGAGACGCCTCACCACTCAGGAGCTCTTTCCAGAGCGGATTTGTTTTAAAAAATGCCTATGGGCCTAAGAAAAGTCTCATAATATGAAATGCCAGGTGAGAAAAGCAGAAATAAAGTAAAAAATTGATTCCAGTTTTTATAAATATAAAAAAATATGTTTGGAAGAAAGGAAGAACACATAGCATCATGAATCCATTAACATGGTGGATTTTTTTCTTTATATTGTTGTGGTTTATACAGTGAGGCTGAATCATTTATGATTGGAATTCCCTCATAACGGTATAGGAAAAAAGGAAGTAGGAAGAGGAGGAGGAGGAAGAGAAGGGGGAAGGAGACAGAGGGTGTTCCCAGGGACTGTCCCCCTACAGAGAACTGGCCCTTCTGTTCCAGCCTCTCAAAGGGATGCACTCAGACATCCTCAAATAGTAGCTGAGTGAATAAAACCTACCAAGGCTGTGTTAGGATTCACGAGAAAATATACGTAAAACATCGGGTATGGGGCTTGGCACAGAAAGACACTCAATGAAACATTCATATCGTTAGCACAATGTCATGTGGGTGTTACTGTAGTGTGCCAAGGCACGCGGTGGGGGTGGCAGGTGCAGCTTCAGTCTCCAGCTGTCCAGCCCACAGCAGAGAAGCCCAGTCTCTTCCTGTGTTATTAATGTATTGGGCTTGACTCATTCAGTGGTCCCCTCTCCCCCACTCTCTTTTGCACCCACCCCATTCCACTCTAATCCCAAGAGCACAGGGTTGAGTTAATCATGCTCTCATCTCTTGACATACTGTCACTGCTGGACTGTCCAAAGGTCCTCTCTTATTTGGATTTATTTTTCTCCTTTCTCTCCCCAGTCCCCAGCCTCCCTCCTTTAGCCCTACAATGGTCTTCCTTTAACACCAGACAAGCTCAAATTTAAATGTTTGATAAATGCCCTTGAATCAACCTATTCTTTATCTATCTATTCAACTTAGTGCTGGAAGTCCTGGCCAGAGCAATCAGACAAGAGAAGGAAATCAAGGGCATCCAAATGGGGGCAGAAGAGGTCAAACTATCGCTCTTTGATGATGATTTGATCTTATATCTAGAAAATCCCAAAGATTCTGCCATGAGCCTACTGAAATTGATAAACAAATTCAGCAAAGTCTCAGGTTACAAAATCAGTGTACAGAAATCAGTAGCATTCCTATATGCCAATAACAATCAAACTGAGAACAAAATCAAAGACTCAATACCCTTCACAAGAGCAACAAAGAAAATAAAATACCTAGGAATATATTTAACTAAGGTGGTAAAAGACCTCTACAGGGAGAACTGCAAAACACTAAGGAAGGAAATAGCAGAGGACATAAACAGGTGGAAAATCATACCATGCTCATGGGTCAGCAGAATCAACATTGTTAAAATGTCTATACTACCCAATGTGATCTACAGATTCAATGCAATCCCTATTAAATTACCAATATCATTTTTTACAGATCTAGAAAAAATAATTCTAACCTTTGTCTGAAACCAGAGAAGACTCCATATAGCCAAAGCAATCTTAAGCAAAAAGAACAAATTGAGAGGCATCAGTTTACCAGACTTCAAGCTATGCTACAAGGCTACAGTAACTAAAACAGCATGGTACTGGCACAAGAACAGAGACATAAACCAATGGAACAGAAGTGAGCACCCAGATATAAAACCATCCTCATATAGCCATCTAATCTTTGACAAAGCACACAAAAACATACACTGGGGAAAAGAGTCCTTATTCAATAAATAGTGCTGGGAAAATTCAATAGCCACATGTAGAAGACTGAAATAGGATCTGCACCTCTAACCTCTTACAAAAATCAATTCACGGTGGATAACAGGCTTAAACCTAATGTATGAAACTATAAGAATTCTAGAAGAAAATGTTGGAAAAACTCTTATGGACATTGGCCTAGGCAAAGAATTTATGATTAAGACCCCAAAGGCAATCACATCAACAACAAAAATAAATAAATGGGACCTGATCAAACAGACAACCTACAGAATGGGAGAAAACATTTGCATGTTACACATTCGATAAAGGGCTGATAACTAGAATCTATATAGAACTCAGGAAAATCAGCAAGAAAAAATCAAACAATCCTATCAAAAAGTGGGCGAAGGATAGGAACAGAAACTTTTCAAAAGAAGATAGACTAATAGCCAACACACATATGGAAAAATGCTCAAAATCTCAAATCATCAGGGAAATGCAAATCAAAACCACAATGAGATATCACTTAACTCCAGTGAGAATGGCTTTTATCAAAAAGTCCCAAAACAATAAATGTTGGCATGGATGTGGAAAGACAGGAACACTCATACACTGCTGGTGGGACTGCAAACTAGTGCAACCCCTGTGGAAAGTAATATGGAGATACCTCAAAGAGATACAAGTAGACCTACCATTTGATCCAGCAATCGCACTACTGGGCATCTACCCAAAAGAACAAAAGACATTCTGTAAAAAGGACATCTGCACTCGAATGTTTACAGCAGCACAATTCACAACTGCAAAGATGTGGAAACAATTCAAGTGCCCATCACTACATGAGTGGATTAATAAAATATGGTATATGTATACCATGGAGTACTACTCAGCTATAAGAAACAATGGTGATCTAGCACCTCTTGTATTATCTTGGATAGAGCTGGAGCCCATTCTAAGTGAAGTATCCCAAGAATGGAAAAACAAGCACCACATGTACTCACCATCAAATTGGTTTTAACTGATCAACACTTAAGTGCACATATAGCAGCAATAACATTCATTGGGTGTCAGGCATGTCAGGAGTGGGGAGGAGAGGATGGGTATATACACACCTAATGAGTGCGGTGTGCACCATCTGGGGGATGGACATGCTTGGATCTCTGATTCGGGTGGGGCAAGGGTAATATACGTAACCTAAACATTTGTACCCCTGTAATATGCTGAAATTTAAAAAAAATTTAAGAAAATGAACATTTTGGGTGGGGTCACCTGCTGACTCCTTACTGTCCTTGTTTTATAGGTGAGGGTAAGCGACTTGGACTCAAGCCTTGGTTCTGTCATTTCCCAGCAGGGTGACCTTGCAAGTCACTGCATCTCTCTGTCACAGGCAGCAACAAAGGCATGACCTCCTAGCATTGACGGAGAGGAGTATTGCCTGGCACACAGCAAGTGCTCAATAAACACTGGCATTAAAGTGGCATATTTGTGGGGTTAACTCCCAGGCTGGCAGGAAATGAGATGGCATTCTTGGTCTGGAGTTATAGTGAGGTCTTTCACCCCGCCCTTCCCCAAGTCACTGGGAAGATAGGGGCCTACTCCGCAGACATGAAGGTTGGTGGTGGGCCCTGTGGGTGCTCTGGAATTTCTCCCTGTGATTTGTAAAGCTGGGGAGATCAGTGTGGATAGAGTAGCAGCTTGAAGTTAATTTTCCCCACAACAGTGAATATTTTACTGACCTCTGGCTCTGCCGACTTTGAATGAAACTGGAGAAAGCCATCTGACATTTTAAGCCAATTGAAAAGACAACTTGTTATGTTCTGACGGCAGCTGGGCAAAGGTGCCCCGAGGATGGGTGTACCGAGTGCGTGTGGAACCTTCTCTAATTCCATGGCCCTGGAGCCCCCTGTGGTGCTCATGTTTCAGAGACAGGGTGGTTGTTGCTAAAAGGTAAAGATGTTTGGAAGTTCTGTGAGTGCAGGAGCTACGTCTGACACCAACTGTTGACTTGGGGTGCCCAGGTCTCCTCCCTGAGCCTCAGCTTCCTCTTCTGTGAAACGGCAAGGATGAGAAACTCCAGCTCAGGGACGTGCGAGGGTGGCACGGGCACAGGCAGCCATGCACAGGGGACCTGGCACGGAGTAACTGCTCTGTAACTGTGAGTGCAGGAGCAGCCATCACGCAGGCTTGCTGTGGAGTGGCTGGGGCTTGGTGTCCTGGGGGACACTGACCTTCCGTTCACCAAGCTGGCAGCACAATCTCTGGGATGTGTTGGGCTCGGCACTAGTAAATTAGCAGGCAGACTGTGACCCAAGTCTCCAGAACAGCTGGTGGGGGAGGAGGACAGGGTTGAAATGACTCTTGAGAATATGTGGTGGGTTCTTTCTCAGAGGTATCTGATGGCTTCTCACCTTCTCCGGGTAATATCATCAGATCATAGCACCTGGCATCATGGGCAGCAGGGAGCCCTAGAGGGCATTTGAGCAGGGACGCTTCACCCTCCTCCTTCAAAGGCTTCTGGGGCCCCTACTCTGTGAAGAATCTTTGCAAAGCCCTTGTCTTTTGTGTTCTTGCCCCCAGATAACTTTGATCTCCTTTTCTACCTCTCCTGTCTTCCTTGCTCATTCTGTTCCAGCCATCCCGGAGCTGTTCCTTACACAAGACGAGCGTGGCCCTACCTCAGGGCCCTTGCACTTGCTGTTCCTCTGGTCTGGATTTTGCTATTCCCAGACTACTCTGCTCCCTCACTTCATTCAGGTCTCTGCTCAAGTGTCACCTCCTTCCAGAGGCCCCCCCCCCATCTAAAATAGCATGACTTCCTCTATCACTTCCTTGTTCAGCTCCAGGACCACGGAACACAGGCTGTTCCTGCCCTGTCCTCATTGCCTAAAACAGTGCCTGGTACACAGCAGGAGCTCAACAAATATGTGTTGGGTTAATGAGTGAGTCAATGAATAGATTCTTTATCTGCACAGAAAAAAACTTGTATCCAATTCCTGAGCATGGAGGCATTTTCCTAACCATCAATGACACTGCTGGGACAATGCCCCTGTTAGCTGTGGTTATGACGACCACAGTGCGGATGTGAAATGCATGGCAGGTGTCGTGTACATTGGAACTATCAGATGGAATTTGTCTAACACAGTGGTTAGCACATTGAAAACATGATAAATAGATTGTAGGTTTGAGATTCTAACCTAGGATTCCTTGCATACCCTCAGCGATGGACAGCCCACTCCCTCTGAGGCAGCCCATTGCATTTAGGGGCAGCTCTAAAAAGCCACAGGAGGGAGAAAGAGGAAGGGTTTTGGCCAAAGCACGGTTTCTTCCTTCCTTAGCATAAGAGCCTGAGTTTCCAGTAGAGAGAGAGATAAACCTCTGCTCCATGACTCACCCCTCTGTGGGCTGCAGAATCAAAGGGAATCCCATGGGCAAGGCACTCCTGGTCTGTCATACCTGAATGAACGGGAAGAGGAGCCCGACAGCAAGATTGGAGAGCCAGTTGACGGTGCCTGCAGCGACGAAGGCAGCTGGCTGCTGTGACTGCTGGAAGAACTCACCGGTCAAGATGAATGGAATGCCGCCGGCAACGTGAGAGCCAGGACGCGGAGTTAGTCACCTGGGAGGGCCATGCCTCCAACATCCATCTCCATCTGCCACACTTTAGAGCCCCCCGCACAGCAGGGAAGGCTCTCTTGGCAGGAGCCAGCCCTGCCTGTTTGAATGGCAGCTTTAGGAATAGGTGCTGGGGTTGGGCAACCCTTAGCCCTTCAGCCCTAAATGTATACGATGCACTTCTCTGACCTGGCCCAGCCAAACGGGAGCCTCAGCATCCTCTTGGCTCTCCAAATGCCCTCGGAATCAAGCTGTGACCCATCACAAATTGCATACTATAGGTATCAATTTGATATGTAAGGCAACTGACATTTACTGAATGTATTGTGTTAGGAATGCTTATAATTTAATCTTCAGAACATCTGCAATGCCCCTGGATGAGAACCTGCCTGGCCCACGGCTACCCGGCTCCTGAGTAGCAGAGTCGGAACTCAGGCCTGGGGCTCCGGCTTCCAAATCTCAAGTTTTTTCTGCTAATCCTTGCTTGAGAGAGGACAGGAGCCCCTGCCCGACTTGCTACCTTTTGTCCCCCCCGCCTTAACTGCCCTTGAGTGGCTGTGTAGCAGGCCCCACAGCTGAGTGTCGCTCAGTGGCGACATCCTTGGCATGGGGGTGGGATAGTTCTTTATCTGTCCGGTGCAACTGCAGGGTGCTTATCACCCTTTGCCTTCTGGTGCCAAGAGTGCCCCAGTCACCGTGGCAACCCAAACTACCTGCACACGTTTCCCGCTGCACGCCTGGCAGAAAGTCCCTGAGGCCAGCACCCTCCCCTTCCCCGTGTCCTGCTGGGTGAGATGGGGGTTGTGCTCTGTGCCCAGACCCAGCACCTGGGGCTCAGCACGGTGGCCGCGGTGCTGTTTCACTGCCGTCTCCAAGTGGAGTCACCGCTCTGTCAGTTAGATCCGTGCTCCGGAGCTTGCTGGGAGTGGGGGAGAAAACTAGGCTGGAGGGAGACAACAAACACAAGGTGGAAATCGCTAGGCTGGGGCCATTCATTCTGTCAGCATTTAATTGTTATTTACTGGGCTGGGGCTGGTCCAACAGTGGTGGCTGAGAGTAAGGACATTTCTGCCTTCACGGGACTCCGTCTGGCAGGGAGGAAAGGCAGCTTGCTCACTGAAGAGGAACCGAGCGAGCGCGCGAGTGCAGAAGCGACACACAGAGGGCAGCGGGGTCTGCCCGGGAAGGGCTCCCATGGGGGGTGCGTGGTGGGACGTAGCTGCCACAGGACACATGGCGGGACGTAGCTGCCACAGGACATGCAGTCCAAGCAGCTCTGGGCAGACCATGCCAGTGCGGGCGCTGGCGGGCACAGGCCCTGCGGGCGGAAGGGTGGGTCTAGGTCTACTGCAGGGGCCAGTCTGTCTCATCACCTGAAAGAGGCCGAGGGGACTGGAAGGAGGCGGCAAAGGTGAACGGGGCCCAACAAAGCAGCCTCTCCTAGGTCAAGGAGAGGGGTCTCAACTGGTGAAAACACTGAGGGCTTCTGTGCAGGGCTTGAGGTGGTTAACTGGCATTTCAGAGAGGCCACTGCTGTTGGGAGAAAGGCCTGGAGGGTGTTCGAGTGGACGTAGGGGACGCAGGTGCAGTCCAGGGAGGAGGCGATGGTTGTGTAGCAGGGCTCAGACCCTGCCAGCAGGGATGGGAGGAAGGAGCCGAATTTGGAGACACCCCACCCCATGGAAGCAAAGCTTTCCATGAGAGCACTGTATTCATCATCAAGTTGACCCAACCAAGCAAGCCAGGGTCACGGAACCACAAAGCCAGGACCAACTCAAGCCTGTCTCTCTCCAGAGCTTTCACGGTTGTCACCCTACTCTGCCACCAGCAGGCTTTGGACTCCAGCAAATCAACCATGGCTCATATTTGTCTTTCTGTGTTTGGTTTATTTCACTTAACATAATGTTCCAGTTCCGTTCATGTTGTTGCAAATGGCAGGATTTTGTCCTTTTTTGTCACTATACAATATTCCATTGTGTATATGTACCACAATTTCTTTGTCCATTCATCTGTTGATGGGCACTTATGGATAGAACTGGAGCACATCATGTTAAGTGAAATAAGCCAAGCACAGAAAGACAAATCTTGCATGTTCTCACCCAAATCTGGAAGCTAAATATTAAAACAAGTGATCTCATGGAGACAGGGAGTAGAATCATGGTTACCAGAGGCTGGGAATGGTAGAGGGGAAGGAGGATAAAGTGGGGATGATTAACAGGTGCAAAAATGAAGTTAGATATTTAGATAGAATGAACAATATTTGATAGCACAACAAAGTGACTATAACCAACAATAAGTTATGGTACACTTTAAAGTAACTAAAAGAGTGGAATTAGAATGTTCCTAACGCAAAGAAATGATAAATGCCTGAGGTGATGATACCCCGATCACTCTGATTTGATTAATTCACTCTGTATGCCCGTAACAAAACATCACATGTGTCCTATAAAGACATACAACTACTATGTACTCATAGTAATTAAAAATAAATGTTTTTTAGAAATGGCTCAGAATGGACCATCCGTTACTTCCCCCTAGAATGTGAGCCCCAGAGGAGGCGCTGTCTCCTGGCTCCGTGACAGACAGTAGACGCTCCATCTATACTTACTTACATAGATGCTCGAGATCTGATTTTGACAGGATTTGATATGCTGTTTACTACAAAGAAAGTGAATGCTGTATCTTAAAGGTCTGATATTTATGGGTGGAACTGGAGAACACTGGTGAGTGAAATGTGTGAGAACGGTGGTTACACATTGCAATGTAATAAAACCAGCCTTCGGGGCTGTAGAGCGCAGAATATTTCATTGTCAGAAAGTGTTTGTGTCACACACAGCCCCCGGGAACCTTACAGCATGTCCTAGAGGGGTCAGTTCACAGCTGTTCTGAAGCGGAACGGGGTGGGAGCTGCTGCTCCACTTTCCCTGACATCCCTGTGGCGTTTCGGAAGCACCTGGGGATAACTCAGCACTTGCAGCGTTGGCACGTTGACCTGTGGCGCCTCAGCTTACAGCACAGCGAGCACCGACAGACCCGCCTCCCTGCACGTCTGCTTGTCTCTCCAGGGCTGGGGACGCGACTTGCTTATTGGTTCTGACTCTGCTCCTAGCACAGTGCTGAGCACATGCTCTGCTGTCTTCACGGTAGGATCTGAACGTTCTCCCAAATCCTGGAATTCATTTGTCTCTCTTTACTGAAGGCATGGGTGGCCTGATTTCCCAAGAGTGTCTCAGGGTCTACCTCTTCAGGTTCAGGAAAAAAGGAGACAGAATGGGGTTAGATACGCAAACAAAATGGATTTCTGGAAGCCCCTTTATTTTTGTTTTGTTTTTAAAAATGAAAATCGTTTTATAATTTTTCTTGATTATCATGAATAATATTTGCTCATTTAAAACAAAGAAAGCATATAACATGACAACATGGAAAAGTATAAAAAGGAAACAAAAACCACCCCTAAACCTTCCACCCAGAGATGACCTCCATCTGTATTTGGTACTTGGCACTGACATTGAATGCTCTGTGAAGTAGGTTGGGGTTAGTTGGTTATTCCTCGTTTAGGTGATTGGCTTTTTCTACCTAGAGGCCCGAGGAACTCTTAGGCTTGAAATTCATTAACTTAACTATGACATTATTTGGTGCTGATCTTCCCATAACAATTTTTCATAGAACATAGCATGTCCCTTTGAACTGCATCATTCTTTACAGATTTAGAAAAAATAATTCTATGTTTCATCTGGAACCAGAAAAGACCTTGTATAGCCAAAGAAATTCTAAGCAAAAAGAATAAATTGGGAGGCATCAGCCTGCCAGACTTCAAACTTTACTACAAGGCTACAGTAACCAAAACAGCATGGTACTGGCACAAGAACCGAGATATAGACCTTTGGAATAGGACGGAGAGCCCAGACATAAAACCATCCTCCTATTGTCATCTAATCTTTGACAAAGCAGACAAAAGTATACCTTGGGGAAAAGAACTCTATTCAGTAAATGGTGCTGGGTAAACTGGATATACACGTGCAGAAGATTGAAACTGGATCCCCACCTCTCACCTCTCCCAGAAATCAACTCACGATGGATAACAGACTTAAACCTCAGGTGTGAAACCTTAAGAATTCTGAAAGAAAATGTTGGTAAGGCTCTTTTAGACATAAGCCTAGGCAAATAATTTATGAAGACCCCCAAAGCAATCAAGGAACAAAAATAAACAAATGGGACCTGATCAAATTAAAAAGCTTCTGCACAGACAAGGAAACTATCATTCGAGTGAATAGACAACCTATAGAATGGGAGAAAATATTTGCTTTCTACACATCCAATAAAGGGCTGATAACAAGAAACTACACAGAACTTAAGGAAATCAACAAGAAAAAAAAATCAACCAACCCCATCAATAAATGGGCAAAAGACAGGAACAGAAACTTTTCAAAAGAAGACAGAATAATGGCCAGCAAACATATAAAAAAGTGCTCAATATCTCTAATCATTAGGGAAATGCAAATCAAAACCACAATGAGATATCACTTAATTCCAGTGAGAATGGCCCTTAACAAAAAGTCCCAAAACAACAAATGCTGGCGTGGATGTGGAGCGATTGGAACACTCTTACACTGCTGGTGGGACTGCAAATTAGTACAACACCTGTGGAAAGTAATTTGGAGACACCTCAAAGAGCTAAAAATAGAAATCCTATTTGATCCAAGGAATCCCACTGCTAGGCATCCATCCAAAGGAAAAAAAGATATTCTATAATAAAGACATATGCATGTGAATGTTTACAGCAGCACAATTCACAACTGCAAAGATGTGGAAACAACCCAAGTGCCCATCAATACATGAGTGGATTAATAAAATGTGGTATATGTGTACCATGGAGTTCTACTCAGCCACAAAAGACAATGGTGATCTAGCACCTCTTGTATTATCCTGGATAGAGCTGGAACCCATTCTACTAAGTGAAGTACCCCAAGAATGGAAAAACAAGCACCACACGTACTCACCATCAAATTGGTATTAACTGATCAACACTTAAGTGCACATATAGCAATAACATTCATTGGGTGTCAGGCAGATGGGAGGGGGAAGGAAGGGATGGGTATACACACAGTTAATGGGTGCGGTGTGCACTGTCTGGGGGATGTACATGCTTGAAATTCTGACTCTGGTGGAGCAAGTAGGGTGTTAAAACAGAAGCTTCACTTGGACTTGAAACCAAGGAACCACAGAGGTGGGAATCCTGCTGCCAGGCCGCCAGGCACGGTATGGACAAGAAACACCAACGAGGACCTTTTCTTAGCTCGTGAACCCTTCACCTGCTTTGAGATTAGAAGTGGGGGAGAGAGTGGAGAAGCAGGGGCGTTTCTGTGCGGACATGGGGGTGGCTATGCAGAGCTGTGAGCCTTTCCCCCATCCCGAGACGGGGGTGCTAGGGGACCCCACTCGATCCAAGGCTGTGAAAGGAGCTCACATGGGCCCCCTGATTGCTGGGTGTGTGTCCCCCGCAGGCGAGGACACCATGGACAGGACTCTGCCTGGGAAAGAGATGGGCTGGTGACCCACTGCTCACGAGGACCTAGGGGTCAGCAGAATTGTCCCGAGGCCTGATGGATTGTCCTGTGCAGGAGAAGCTCCCCACTGACTCAACTTCAAGGTTGCATGTTGAGCCCTTTCTATGAACTGGTGGAGCAGGTCTGCGTGTCCCCCTCACACACCTGTCTCCCCCTCACACACCTGTGTCCCCTACCTGATGCTGCCCAGACACGTGCAATCACGTCCATCCCAGAATATGCTTTGCACGGTCACAGCTCCATGACTTTGTGCCAGTTCCTCCACCAGCCCTGCCTTTCCCCTCCATCAGCCTTGGGGCTGAAAGACCCCCTGATCCCCCAGGACAGCCCCAAGTTGTCCTCTGAGCCCTCTGCTGTGCTCCCACTGGAGCAAGCAGCCTGTTCAGGTGGGCGTTGGTCAAGTTCTCCCCACGCAGAGTGCCACTCACCCCCTCTCTGACGGGGCCACACCCAGGGCAGGAGCTCTAATCTCAGAACTGCCGGGCAGCGCAGGCTGGTGCGCTGGCCGACCACCGCACAGAGCAGGCAGCTGTTCCTATAATCTCCCCTGGACACAAGGCTGGTGATGCAATTAGAAGCCAGGTGACCTGATCATGACCAACTCCTGCCTGGCTGGAAAGCTCTTGACTTTAAAACATCCAGCTAACCAGGGCTTCTTCCCCCAAAGTGCTTACTGCCCTGATGGGGAAACGCAATCCACACACACATTCCCCTTGGATACCTGCAACTCCGTAAAATGCCATAAACCAAACAAGAAAGCCTCCCAGCTCCCGGTGGCCACCCAACGAGCAGCTGGTATGTAAAGCGGGAAGTCCGCTGTCTGCGGAGCTGGCAGCCAGCTCTGGTGTCTCCCTCCTGTCACACCCCAGGTGTCCCCATTCCGTGGGGTTTACTGAGTGCTCAGTAGCCCCAGGGCAGGACTTTTCTCCCCAGCATTCTGTGACTGATGCTGAAGATTTGGGTACAGAATGTTTATTTTTTTCCAAGTTTAAACACTGAGGCAACAGCAGTCAGCTCATGGCCTCCTGGTGTTTGCTGAACATTTTGAGTAGAGGCGAGACTCCCAGGGGGACAACAGCCCTGTGTCTCCAGGAACATTCCCCAGACGGATGGGTTCTGATTCTCTGTGGGGTCAAAGTTGCTGATAAAAAAAGAAAAAAAAAAAAAGGAATGTTTTCCTATACTAAAGAGTTTGTTTCCAGCTCTTCAAATTCCGAAGGAGAAATGGGCTCCCTGGTGGTTTATATTTTAGTGTTTATTTAACCGACAAGTGAAGACAATGAAAATAATTAATTATGCGTATTGACAAAGCCTGTCAGCACTGGCCATGTCACCTGCCTCCCGCAGCAACGCGCGGGGGGAGCGGCGCGAGTGGGGGTCCCGCGTTCCCAGGGGGGAGTGGGAGGCTGAGCGGCAGGAGGGACGGGCGTGGTTTTGAGCCTCAGGTCTCAGTCTCAGCTCCCGTCTCACCCGGCTTGCAGAATGGACTCGGACATGCAGATCTGGCCAAACCCAGCAGTCGCTTCCCACCGGCTTCAGGACAATTCTAAACGTTAGGGCCTTCTGTGTCCTGCCTTCCGCCTACCTGTGCAGTCCTGTCAGCTGCTGGCCCCGCCAGGCGCCCAGCCTCGCGCCCGGCCTCGGGCTCCTGTGCTCCTCCGCCATCCTCGCACTTGCTGCTCATCTTCCCAGACCAGCACCAAGTATTTTCTCCTCCCGAACTCTCGCCTGACACACCCAGGCAGACCGCACCACTTGGCGATACATCAAGTATTGCTCTTATTCGATTCACACTAATCGTGGGAGTATATATGAGGACATATACTTCTCTCTATAATGAGAGCCCATAATTGTCATCTCTTGCTAATTCTATGGTCATAACTTCTGGGGAGATGAGCGAATAGCCACAGTTCTAGGCAGCCCCTCCTCTGAGAGGCAAACTCTCTTCTTTCACTCCTTAATTCTTGGGCAGCCTTGTGACTTGTTTTGGCTGAGAGAATGGAACGCAAGTGACATGGAGTTCCAAGCCTGGACCTCAGACAATTTTGCACATTTCCTGTTCTTCTCTTGCAACTTTGCTACCATCACGTAAACAATCCCAGACTAGCCTGCTGGAGGGTGACAGACATGTGGCCAAGTCACCCTTCTCAATGCCAGACCAATGAGTGAGGCCACCTTACACTAGCTGGTGCCCGGCCAACCTGCCAGCCTGATGCAGACGGAGGGTGTCTAGTGGAGATCCCAGTGTCTGGTCCAGAAGAGCAGATCTGCCATGTCGACCCGGACACCTGGGAGCAAAATAATAACTGGCTGTTGTTTAATCCGCTAGGTTTTGGGGTTATTTGTTAACAGTGGTAGCTAACTGATACAAATTCCTCAGTGAGCTCCCTGAATTCACTCTTAACAGGCCGCTCCCATCTTCCACATGTTACTTCCAATGTACTCCTTCCCCAGTAGACATTTTAAACACGGGTCTGCTAATGCTACATTCCAGCTGAAAACTCTTTAGTGGCTGCCCACTTCCATGAGGACAAAGTCTAATGGTTTCAGCCTGTGAGGCCCACGATGACATGGCCATGGCTTTCCCTGCATCCTGACCTCCGAGCCCCTTTACTCCAGAACTGCTCTCCGCTTGGATTCTCAGGTTTTTCAGTGCACATCGCTGACATCTGTCCGTTACTCTGATGTTCCTCCTTTTCCTGTCAGCTGGCCAGCTCCAGGACCATTGTTACCACAAATGGCACTTTCGCTCATTAGAAAATGTGCCCCTTCCTCAAATAAAACACTTCCCATATTGGTATATCACTGTATAAAGGGAACAATCACACCCTGTGGCCCAGCTTGGCCTTGCCAGGGAGGTTCTCCAGATGCCCAAGCAGGTGGCAGAGGCCTTGGGAGTGCACGTACACACCCTGCTGTGGTCCGCTCACCTCAGCCATGCGCAGGGCACACCCATGCTCCCTGCCATCCCCCAAAGGAGGGCACCAATGCCACATTTGGAACCATGCAGAGCATGGGAGTCAGATCCCTGCGGGTGGGATAGAAAGGAACCTCAGGGCACACTGCACACTGGCTTGCACACGTGTGTACGTGCATGTGTGTGTGGACGAGTGTGTGGGGGACATGCATTCATAACTGTGTGCGTGACTGTGTTTGCCTGGGGGTTGATGTAGAGACAGCACAGCCCTGTTGTGTCAGAACCTGGCCAGGGGATCTCAAACCTCTACTTTGGTGCCCATGTTCTCATATGTCGGTAACTAAGATAGGGATGATGCGTCTTTAGCACACCTCCTTGTGCAGTGCACACCCTGAGAACCTGTACTTGGTGGCATCGCTTGCTCTGACTCAACATGCAGGTGTTAGTCAAACTTTTATCTCCTCTAGGTAACCTGACATCCACTCACCCAGCTACGCATCCCCTCTGTGCTTCCATGGTACCTAGGACCTGCCTTTACCTTAGTAGCCTGTTGTAGACCTGAAGAACTCAGGCTACGGAGTCAGACTGATATGAACTGGAATCCTGGCTCACTGCTGTGTGACTTAGGTATAGCTCTTAACCTCTCTGAGCCTCAACTTCCCCTATCCATTTCTATCCTCCTGGATAGAGCCAGTGGCTACCTCTTCCTTTTCTTTACTTGAAAGCTGGACTCCCAGATCCTGGTTGGGACCTTTCTTACACCTCTTTGTGGTCCTAGGGCTGAAGGCACTAACTATGGAGTTACTGACTTAACCTGTATCGGCCCTGGCAATTGCCCCATGAAATGACGTCAGAGTGGAGGTCCGATATGGGGCACCCAACAAAGCCACTGGCAAGAGCATGTCACATTGTTGAATTTGCAGGTTCAGTTCTCAGAACCTCAAAATAGTTTTTGATAAAAGCAGAAATGAATCTCCACCTTGCATTCCCAACAGGGCAAAAACTGGTTCTTGGCGAGTGGCGGCAAGAAACCTCAAACATCACAGTGGTTTGTGGAACTGCGAAGCTCAGCCTGCCTCGCAGAATCTTATTTCTCAGTGTTTCTTTTCTCGTTAGGGAGAAATTAACTTTAATGAAAATTAGTTTAGCCCTGGGGGTGGTGGCAGCTTCTCACTGTTGCTAGTCCCTGGGGGCTTCCATCTCCTCTGCCAGTTCCCTATCCCTGCTTGTAAGAAAACCATTCATAAAAAAAAAAAAAAGAAAGAAAGAAAGAAAGAAAAGAAGAAAACCTTTTATGCAACTACCTTAAAATCCTCGCTGACTGTACCTCTTGTTTCCTGCTGGACCCAGACCAAATTTCAAATCTATATAATAGTTTGGAGTTACAGGGTTGTTTTAGACAGCTCATCTCGTAAGTCGTTTCCCTAAAATCCTGTGTGGTAACGGGTGGAGGCTGGATCTTTGTTTCTAGGTGGGGACTGCTGAGAGTCATACTAGTAATGCTGCAGTTAAATCTCACCTTCTGTATAAGTTGATTTTAGAGAGATTGCTGTGTCCTCAGCAATGACTGCTATATTTTTTTATCTGGGTTTGTGAGACATTCCATTTAATTTTCATTAAACAAGTTTTCCAAACTTATGACTACACACTGATTTGGTGTTAGGATATGTCTCTTAATTTATAGCTCTAAGTATTTTAATATGTATATACCTATTTCTTCAATGCAATAATTTCTGCTTGGTCGGGAAAGTTAGAAATTCATTTGTCATTCTGCTTTGCACACAATTTCCTGGCTTCTGAGTGGGAATGAGTCGGCTAATTGACTCCCACCTAGGCTCTGGGCTATTTAGTGCAGTTGGGTGGAGGCCACGGCCGGGGATAGGGATCTTTCTCTCATTTATTCACTTGTTCATTCATTCAACGAGCAGAAATGTCCTGGTGCCCACACCTGCCTAGGCACCGTGCTAGGACTTCAGATCAGTTGGCTCATGATTTGGTGACTAGTTTTTTTTTTTTTTTTTTTTTAATTTTTATGTATTTTTTTGAGACAGAGTCTTGATCTGTTGCCTGGGCTAAAGTGCCATGTTGTCGGCCTAGCTCACAGCAACCTCAAACTCCTGGGCTCAAGCGATCCTCTTGCCTCAGCCTCCCGAGTAGCTGGGACTAGAGCTGTGCACCACCATGCCTGGCTAATTTTTTTCTATTTTTAGTAGAGACGGTGTCTCACTCTTGCTCAGGCTGGTCTAGAACTCCTGACCTCAAGGAATCCTCCCGCCTTGGCCTCCCAGAGTGTTAGGATTACAGGCGTGAGCCACCGCGCTCGGCAGGCGACTAGTTTAATCTGCCTGCAGGGCCTGGCCTCCTGCCCCGACCCCTGGCCTGGCAGCTAAGGCCTTGCTGTCTGCTGACCCAGCTCCTTCCCTCATCTATAAAGTGGGGATATGATTAGTTTGGGGAGGAAGAGATCAATAGCTGATCTATAAGCCATGGCATATCTGCTGGGACAGAGAGAGAGAGAGAGAGGAACCAAAGAGCAAAATGACCTTGTCCATTCTCCACGTAAACTTGCCAATCCGACCTCGTGATGGTATTTACCAGCAGAAAGATAAGGGAGAGTCCGCATGTGTACAGTGCCCTTAGTGGGACACACCTGCCTGCGTACACTGGCCTGTGTAGCTATGGGGACAGCCTGCTGGAAAGTGTCAGCGCCAGCTACGTAACGAGCCCAGTATGGAATGAGGCAAACAGCTGCTTTCGAGGAAGCGATGGGCTGGGTGTCCTTTCTAGAGCCCTGGTGTGTTAAGTCTGGACCATGGCGAACCCTAATGAGGTGAGGAAGAACTGGGGCGCTGTCCTGATGGCTTCACACTTCACCTGTGTTTTGTGATGACCTGTATCCTGTGATTAGTAGAAGTTTGATTCTGGATAAGATCTCAGGTTTTTGTGATTTTAATTTGGCAATCTGACTCTGTGTTATCTGATATTCACGCATATTTTTGTGAAAATTAAAGCACTTAAAACAGGGTCTGGCACATAGTAAGGGCTTACTAAATGTTAGCTATTGTCAGAAACGTTAGTTATTATCAGTGCTCACAGAAGCACACATCTTCCCTTCCCAGCCCTTTCCTCAGTTATTTCATTTACTCCTTCACAAGCATTTTTTTTTTTTTTTTTTTTTTGAGACAGAGTCTCACTCTGTTGCCCAGGCTAGAGTGAGTGCCGTGGCATCAGCCTAGCTCACAGCAACCTCAAACTCCTGAGCTCAAGCGATCCTACTGCCTCAGCCTCCCGAGTAGCTGGGACTACAGGCATGTGCCACCATGCCCGGCTAATTTTTTCTATATATATTTTTAGCTGTCCATATAATTTCTTTCTATTTTTAGTAGAGATGGGGTCTCGCTCTTGCTCAGGCTGGTCTCGAACTCCTGAGCTCAAACGATCCGCCCACCTCGGCCTCCCAGAGTGCTAGGATTACAGGCGTGAGCCACCGCGCCCGGCCCTTCACAAGCATTTATGGGGCCCTCACCATGTCCTTGGCACAGGGCGAGGTTCTCAGGATAAGAGCGTGAACCCCACACAAGGTCATGTCATGGCACTGATTTTCTAGCTGGCGGGGGACACACTCTAAACACAGGCGGTGGCCGAGAGGCCACACAGGGCCCACTGCCTGCTCCTGTGAGCACAGTCCTCCTGGAGCACGGTGCGTTGTCACCGTCTATGGCTGTGCTCACACACCCACGGTAGAGGCGAGGAGTTGCGACAGCGTGTGTGTGGCCTGCACAGCAAAAAATACTTATACCTGGATCTTTATAGAAAAAATCTTCCCAACTCTGCATTAAACAAATGAGTATGCAAGAAATAGATGAGCCAGAGAGCAGTGCTGTGAAGGATGATGCGACAGAGGGTGTGTGTGTGTGTGTGTGTGTGTATGTGTATGCATGTGTATTCGTGTGTATGTGCATATGGTATAAGTGTATGTGTGTATATGTGTATGGATATACATGTGTATGTGTGTATGGATATATATGTGCACCTGTGTCTGTATGTGTATGTGTGAATGGGTGTGTATATGTGTGTATGTGTCTGTGTATGCATATGTATACGTGTGTATGTGTATATAGTATATGTATATGCATGTATATGTATATGGGTGTATGTATATGCATGTGTATGTATATAGTATACATGTATGTGTATATTGTGTATATGTATATGTGTGTATGGATATATATGTACACGTGTGTCTGTATGTGTGTGTATGTGTGAATGGGTGTGTATATGTGTGTGTGTGTTGATTTTAGATTAGGTGGTCAGGAGAGGCCTCACTGAGCAGGTGACATCTCAGAGGGGACCTCCGCATCAGTGGCAGCCCCGTGAAAGCAGAGATTGCCTCTGCCGGGTTTGCTCCCCGTGTCCCAGGCTAGCACAGGGCCATGGCTGGGTGCCTCGGGGCGCTGGTGCGATGCTGCCCCTCGAGCTGGTGATGCTGACACCCTGTGGGACTAAACACACTCACCCCGGCACATCCACTGCTCTTTGCAACACGTGCTGCTTGTTCAGCCTCCTGCTGACTCACTGCCCTGCCTGGGGGGTGGCTTTTTCCTGCGCCATCCTGAGCCTGCGCCCAGCACGGTGTGCGTGTGTGCGCAGTGCCCTCCGCACTCGTTCACGGCCCACTCTGCCATCTCACTGCAGCGCCCTGGTACCTGGATGGGGACAAATGCTTGTCTTTCACAAACGTGATGGAACCTGGGATGTGACAGCCCAGGGGAACCAGCAATGCAAAGGGAGAGACAGAAGTTTGGTCCACTTGTTCTGATAGCAACTCAGTGTTGTTTCCGACAGAGAAACTGGAAACAGAGACGCGCCAGGAACATCGTCCCAGGGAGAGGGTGCGTGGCCATGTCAGGCCCGCCCTGGGCGCACCTCCTCAGTCCTGCTTCAGCCCTGGTGGTAGCCCTTGCTGGATGCAGACACAGGGCCGGGGCCCTCAGTCTCATTCCACCCTCACCACTCTACAGGTGAGGAAACTGAGGCCCATTAAGAGGAGAGATCTTTCCCACTGACCCATGGCTAGGAAATGGCAGAGCTGGGGCCAGAAGCGAGTGCTGGGTAAACTAAGGCTCTGACTCCTCCAGGCTTCACGTTCACACTGCTGCTATGTACGGTGGCAGTCAGGGGCCTGGGCCTGGGCATCAGGCAGCTCCGTCACCTCCTCACTCATGCAGGTCCTCTCCTGTCTCTGCCCTCTCTCGACCTGTCCTGAGCCTTAAATAAGCTCCCACACATCAAGTTTGCCTCCCATCTGTGCCTTCTGTAGAACTGTCACAAGGCTTAAATGAGTTCACATAAGTCAAGTTCTTAGCCAAGTGTAGCACAAAATCAATGATCAATAAACCTCAGACATCACCACTGTCATTATACCTGTCACACTGGCCTGCAGCTGCTCCACAGGCACAGAATGGAACTCGATAATCTTCGATTCGTGTCTGGCTCACAGCTGTCCCGAGTGGGAGCTGTCACTGCTCTGCTGCTCCTGTTGCCGTCCACTCATCTCTGGGTGAGCACATGACCTGTCATCGCGGGAGGGAGTGACGCAGGCAGCTGCACTTAACTAGGGCCCGAGGGGAGGTGGGTACTTCTCTCCCCCTGCCAGGGTTTGCTTCTTTCTGGGCTCTGGGCTCCCCGTCTGTACAAGGAGAGCCCCCGACCTGGGGGTGCCAGGAGCCCCTGGGTGGGGTGGTGAGGAAAAGGGCACCTTACCTGGCCCGCTGCAGAAGGAGCCGATGATGGCCAGAATGCACAGGATGCTCAGGTAGGGGACCCAGAGTGCATGGTCCTGCAAGAGAACAGGGACACGGGCAGGTGAGGAGGCAGTGGTGTGTCCAGAGGGCTGGGGTTTACCACCCCAGCTCCTCCTCACCCATCTTCCTGACCTTGGACAGGCCACTTTATGTCCCTGGACCCCAGTTTCAGCATCTATAGCACAGGAACAATGCTAACCCCTCAATCATTCCATCTACTGATTTTACAGACATGTTGTGAAGAGGTTAGCATAGTCCCAGCATATGGGCAGTGGTGAATAAATGAATAATTCTCACTGATCAAATGCTTAGTTTCAAGCAGGCAATATGAGAAGTTTTTGCAGGCATTATCACATTTAAATTTTTTTTCTTAGTTATCAGCATTATTACATAAAGCACCATATTGCACCCCTGCCATCCTACAAGGTATGACATGAGTTAATTCATTTCATGGAATGTGTCTGGAGGGACCGTCACTCATCTAGGGGGTGGCTGGGTGCTGGATGCAGAAGGGTATTTGGGGATTGCTCCTGCTCTAGCAGGCTGGATGGCTGAGTGTTAGAACATGGTGTCACCAGTTCTGAGACATGGTGAGCATGTGCGGAGGTTCTGGGGCTGCCCCAAGAGGGGCCACCTGGCCCTGTCTGGAGAGGTGCAGGGAAGGGAAGAGACTGTGCTCACCTCTGCAGGCTGAGCTGGAGCCAGCCCAGTGGGAAATGAAAGGAAAGGCTTCCAGCAGAGGGCTCGGCATGGACCAGGGCACAGAGGCGTGAGAGGGCTGCTGCAGGGTGAGCTGGAACAGTTCAGAGTGGAGGGCAGGGGGGCCAGGGGAGAGCAACAGGGAGCTCCTGCCCCTGTCTGTGCCAAAGCCCATCAGCTCTTGCTTCAGGAGTTCTCAGGGCTGAGCAGAGCTTTGTGGGCCCCTGTGGACTGCGAGGCTCACTTTTGTACCAGGCCATGCACCCTCCCCTCCACCCAGCTGATGGTCTGAACATCTTCTGGCCACGCCCGGGGAGGTGGGAATGCAGGTGTGAGACAGGAGTGACCCTCACCCTTCACAACTCACTGTCTGTTGAGAGAGAGAGGGACGAGGCAACAGTGAGCATTAGTGCTCTGTGATAAGTGATCTCACAGGCTCCCCATGGGGTGTATGGGAACACAGAAGAGGGCACCTCCCCGAACTTACAAGCAAGGAAGACTTCCTGGAGGAAGAGGTATCTAAGAGTATCTGCGGCTTCCTAAGTCAGGGAAGCAAGAAGCTAGATGGGCAAAGGAGGGCCCTTGGAGAGGAAAGAGCCAGGCACCGCGGGGAGCTGCCGGGGGCAGGGTGTGGGGTACTGGGGCAGACAAGGGCAGGCCAGGGAGGGAAGAGCTCTGAAACCTTGTGAAGCAAGGTCAGAGGGCATCTCCAGGGTCTGCACAGCCCTGTCAAACGTCCGACACAAGTTGCAGAAGGCAGTGTCCTGGACATTACCCTGCTGGCATTCTCAGAACCTTGGAGGTCCAAGGGGACCGCAAAGCCACCCTGCTCAGGACAGCCTCGGGCCTGGCCGTGGGGGAAGATCATGTCTGCTAGCACGGGGTCCCTGAGGGAGATGGTCCTGCCCCCTGCCCGTCAGCAAGCCGCCAGCACCCCTCTTTGAAGGAAATGCTCTTATCCATCACACGCCGCCATGCTAATGTTGCCTTTTTCTAGAAATGTCCGGGGCATTAAGACAGCTGGCAGATGGTCAGCACATGCGACTGTCATTTTTAAGGTTCATTTTTTTAAAAATGCAGAGATTGGTTGACTGCTGTCCCCGTGCTTCCTGCGTCCCACAGGGTCGAGACCCGTTTGAGACACGGAGGGAGCGCTCCGCCAGTGCAGCCGCCCTGGGCAGCGCGGGGGGCAGAGCCCCAGGGTCCTGGGGTCTAATCCCAGCCCTGCTATTGTCTAGCTGTGTCACCTGGGCAGTGCGGGGGCCAGAGCCCCAGGGTCCTGGGGTCTAATCCCAGCCCTGCTATTGTCTAGCTGTGTCACCTGGGCAGTGCAGGGGCCAGAGCCCCAGGGTCCTGGGGTCTAATCTCAGCGCTGCTATTGTCTAGCTGCGTCACCACGGGCAGCTTATCGGTATATATTCATGCCTCAGTTTCCTCATCTCCATAAAAGGAAAAAATGCCAATTTCATAAGGCCGAGGCATCTCGCTGTCCTCCTACGCAGCACACACTCGCTGAGCACTGGCTCCCAGGGCTCCCAGGGCCTTTCTTGTCTAATCCTCACAGCACCCTGGACATAAGGACGACTGTCTCATTTCAGAGATGGGACCCTGAAGGAAGCTGAGAGGGTGACTTGTCAAAAGTTTCATGCCATAAGGAAAAGCCAGACTGAAACAGGCAGCCTGGCTCTAGAGCCCCTGCTGGCGAGCACCAGGCAACGACAGGACCATTGGGAAAGTGCCCAGCGCCTGTGGGGATGCGAGTGCGGGGAGCGTCTTAGGGTCCTCTAGTGCAGGTGCCTCTACTCCACAGGTGAGGAAACTGAGGCTCAGAGCGGGGACGCATCTCGACCATCACACAGCTCACCAGCGGCAGTGACAGGGCCCGAAGTCAGGGCACTCATCCCCCAGTCCAAGGACCCATCTCCAAACCCTCTTCCCCGAGGGCTTGCAGCAGCCATGTCTTGAGGACACAGCCTGCAGCTTCAGAGCCGAGACGCCCCCTGGGTGGGCTGTACCGTCAGGGTGTCTGCACAGTACGACCCTACACACCAAAGCCCCCACAGTGGTGAAGCCAGGGGCCAGCTCTGTGCTCACTGCTCTCAAGGTGTGACAGGCACATCCTCTTACCTGCAGTGTCAGCGTGATGGTGAGGGCCCCAAAGAAGAGGGCCATCAGCCCGAAGCCACCAATGAGGAGGGGTCTCCATCCCAGGCGCTCAATGACCAAGCCCTAGTCCAGGGTAAAAGAGAGAGAGAGAAAGAGCGAGAGCTGTTATTCCACTTCTAGCAGAAAGTGGAGGGGAAGGTGGCACTGGGAACTGGCAATGCGGTCGTGGGTCAAGGCTGGCTTTGACCCTGAGCCAGCCAGGCCACTTTCCCCACGGCCACAGCCGGAGGAGCAACGCTGTCTACGAGAAAGAAGAAAGGGAGCAGAGGACGCGCCAATGCCTGGGCACCGGCTGTGTTTGCGCACCCGCCTTTCCTCCTCACCTCCGTCAGGGCGGCCTCTGCTAGGGTGTCTGGAAGGAGGAACTGGGTGGATGCGGTCAACCCAGCCCTCCCTCCGCCTTCAGAGCCAGCCTGCCACAGGACGCCGCTCCTCCACCTCCAGGTTGTGGGTTTTATAGGGGCAGATACGCCAGGTGGAGCCCAGGGGTGGGGGTGGGTGCATGAGGATCCCTGTTTCCCTCCCTGCCTGTGTCCAGGGCTCAGTCTCATTGTGGGCTGTGATGCCTGGAGGCTCACCTGGTGCAGCCCCTGAAACTGCATCCTCCAACCCAGCTTCTCGCAGCCTCGGGCTGTCACCGACCTCCCTCTGCCGCCCCTGCGTCCACCTCACAGCTGGGTAGGGACAGCTCTTCATCAAGCCCCTTTACATGCCAATGGCCTGGAGTAATCGTGATTGCAGCCAAGTGTCAGAGACAGGCATGCACGGGTCTATATCCCAGCACTGCCACTTTCCAGACGTGTGGACTGTGGCAAATGACTTCACTTCCCAAAGCTCCAGGGCCTTATCTGTGACAGGAGGAACAAAATTCCCTCTGGCAAGGGTGTCTGGAGGGGCAGGCAGGTTAAAGAGGAGACTGCACGCAACACAGGCACTCTGACTGTGTCAGGTGCACCCCGCCCCACCATTCCACAAAGAGAACACTGAGGACCAGAGAGGTGAAGTCACTCAGCAGATGTCACACAGTCAGCAGGTGGAGAGGGCCAGACATTGCACCCAGGGTGTCTGAATCAAAATCCACGGTTTTTCCCAGTTGTGTGATTAGGCTTCCTGGAGGACGCAACAGCAGCCAGAGACACAGGGAGCTTCTCAGGCAGAGGGATCAGCGGGAGCAAAAGCATGGAGGCTGGAGGGGCCCCATCAAAAGGGCCATCTGGCTTGAACAAGGGGAGCAGTGGTTCTGCCAAGGGCCACGAAGCCCGTGCACGCCTCCCGCCTGCCAGCTTCAGGTGCTGGCTCAAGTGCAAGATGCGGAGATGAACAGTTGCAATCCTGACCCAAAGTCTCAGGCTCTCTCTACAAAGGAGTCCTCCCTCCTGCAGGGACTCCAGGGCCCTCTGCCTTCTCCTCTTTCCTCATACCCTGTTCTGCAGAGGGTGGGTGCTGGGGAGCCGTCTGGGCAAACGGGCATTCTCTCCTGATCTGAGTGTGGGCTGCCATCCCCCTTGGTGGAGCTGGCACCGAGGGGTGAGGAGCAGCTGCTGTCTTAAGGACACAGCCTGCAGGCCAGCTGTACCTGCCATGTGTTGCTGCCTGGGGCCGCAGACCTCCCAGCCACCTGGGCACAGGTGCTGAGGGGCCGGGGGACTCTGGTGCAGAAAGTCAGGGGCCTGGAAGGAAAACATACCTGTCTGATGACTACGCATCTCAGGCAGCAGCCAAGACTCCTGGTTGGAAAGGCTTTTTTCCCACTGCCTGAGCAGGAGGGGCAGCCCCAAGCCTCTGAGCCTGGCCCCCTGGAACCTGACCCAACAGAGCAGAGCGCAGGTGGCATCCGGAGGCACGTGGGGCTGAAGAAGGGCGGGCTGGGGTCACGGCCTGGTGATAACACCATCCTTGCAGGGCAGCTGTGGGATCAGAGGGAAGAAACCCCAGTGCCTGAAATAGACCCACGAATGGCAGAGGTTCCCAATAAATGGCAGAAGACATATTAGTCATGTCAACCAAGGAGTGGCCTGGGGTCTGGTGCCAGTTCCTGCCTCTAGCAAGTCAGTTGACCTTCTCTGTGTTAATTTCTTTTCTTTTCTGATGATGATACAGTTAGTCTAGGTAGCAGTAGCTGATAATCATTTCCTGAGCACCTACTATGTGCCAGGCACTATATGAAGCACTTTTCATGGCTCAACTCATTTAATCCCCACAATAACTTTATAGAGTAGGTTCTGTAATTTGCCCCATTTTACAGGTAAAAAAACTGAGGCACAGAGACTTTGGGACTCCAAGGTCACCAGGCTGGTAAGTGGCAAAGCTGGGATCAATTACAAAGTCTTTTCTGGTTCTTGAGACATTAAATTTTCCTGGACATTAAACTAGAAACAGACAAAGCCACTGTGCCACAGAGATGCCCAGCTCCCGAACACAAAGAAGACTCAGAGTGACTCGCTGGCCCCTCTCACTCGCGGTACCCTGACTGTCTTTCCTCACTGGGCCAGGTGCTGCGTCTGCGATTGCCGGGACCGACAGGAATACCCAGCAAGTGTTGAGCTGTGTGTGCTGAGGGAGCGAAGGTCTGTCCTTGTAGGGCAAGCAGCGCGAGCCTCGTTTTGTGGAGGAGGATGGTGAGTTAAGGGACAGTGGTGGGCTAAAGGACAGTGAGTTCACTTGGGGGAGGTGGGGAGGGAGGTCAGGCCCAGCGAGAGCCATGGAGGAAGAGAGACAGACAGAGAGACAGAGAACGAGAGAGCAGGGGAGGCAGGGAAGGAGGGAGAGAAGGAAAGGCCTGCACTGAAGCCATCCCCCCGCCACCCCAGGCCCTCATGAGCCAGGTCCCATGAAAGGGGACACACTGATGGTGCCGCCAGGACCAGAGCAACATGGACAAGGGAGCTGGGTCCCAGTGACAGGAGGGACCCCTGTAAGGTGAGGGGAGCAGGGCAGGGACATTGAGCGAGCATCAGAGGCCAGAGAGGTTATGCTGCCTCAGTGCACACGTTACTCCCAGTGATCTGGGCCCAGAGGCCCAGAGGCCCAGAGATGTTACAGGGTTTATCCAAAGTCACACAGAGCTAGTTATCCAGAGAGGAGGGAGTGGGATCGCTGCTCTTTCACACCAAGGCGTGGCTGTAAGGTGTCCACACTCCTGGGCTCAGTCACTTTCCTTCTGGGTATTTTTCCTAAGGAAATAGATACCTGGTCAAAGATTCATGGACAAAGATCTTCATTGGTGTGTTATTTGTACTAATGAGGAAATAGAAATAATCTAGAAGTCCACCAACAATTGACTTGGTTAATAAATATTGAAACATTTAGATGATGAATATGTAGAAATTAACAATTTTTTTTAGAGATAGGGTCTTACCCTGTTGCCAAGGCTGGAGTGCAGCGTCCGGTCACAGCTCACTGCAACCACCAATGCCTGGGCTCAAGCGATCCTCCTGCCTCGGCCTCCCAAGTAGCTGAGACTTGCAGGCATGTGCCATCTCTCCTGGATAATTAATTTTTTTTTTTTTTTTTTTTTGGAGACAGGGTCTTGCTATGTTGCCCAGGCTGGTCTTGAACCCCTGGGCTCAAGAAATCCTCCTGCCTTGGCCTCCCAAAGTGCTGGGATTACGGGCATGAGCCACCACATCTGGCCAACATCTTTTAAAAGGATTTTTAAGTAGCACGGAAAAATTCCCAGGGTACAATTTTAAGTAAAAAGAGCAGGACATAAAATTGTATCTACTTATATATGCAGTTACATAAATCACAATTATGTTGCACTAACACATCCTGGAAAAATATATGCAGAAATAGGTTATAATGGCTAACTCTGGCTGGGGGAATATACAGTTATTATTTTACTTGTTTATTTTTCAGTTTCCCAAGTTTTATACATGAGATTTTTCATTAAAAAAAAAAACAACTAAAAAATAGAGTTAGCTAATGTGTAGGAATGCAAATCTCTGTCCTGAGTCATGAGTCTTCATTTTCCCCTAGCACCAAATATTTCCAATACTCATACTGGCAAATTTTCATAACCATGTAAAATGTATCTTTGCTACAATCTAAGGATGCTGTAGCCATTTTTGTAGCTAACAGGGCAGAAACCAAAGTTAAGTGGGCACTAAAAATGAAGGCTGCTCAAAACTGGAACACGTGGAAAGTTTGTCTCGTAAGCGTCTTAGAGGAGTTGGGACAGAGCCCCTCAGGACAGGGTGCTGCAAGGGCCATAGAAATTACCGTGGATGAGCATCGGTCACTGGGAGACACTGTCACACTGACATCAGCATGTGTTACATTATCACACTGAGATTAATGTGTTACATTGTTACCCCAAGATCAGCATGTATATATTGTCACACTGAGATTAACATGTGTTATATGGAGATTAATATGTTTCATTGTTTTACTGAGATTAACATGTGTCACATTGAGATCAACATGTGTTATTCATATATTGTTACACTGAGATCAACATGTGTTATGTTGCTACACTGAGATGAACGTGTTATATTGTTACACTGAGATTAATATATCTGCTACATTGTTATACTGAGAATTAATATGTGTTACTCTGAGATTGGCATGTATTACATTGTCACACGGAAATAATATGTATTGGTTACTGACTTCAGTGTTTTGAGGGTTTTTTTTTTTTTAACATTTCTTCAAGTGCAACACCCCCAACTTCAGTGTTGGTGTGCCCCAAACACGAACCGGTTGAGAACCATTATCTTACACCAACACTCAAGTGCTTTGGGGCAGGGGGTGAGGTGGGAAGAATCTGGTTTGGTTTTGTTTCTCTAAAGTGTCTGGATAAACGAGTAATCTGAGCCAATGTAAAGCTGGAAACATTCTCCCTGGTTTGGAAACGATCTCTAAAGATGGGCTAGCAAGGAAACAGCTTTGAAAGAGAAGGAATGAAAACAACTCTCCCAGTCCTAGCACGAAACACCCTCAGTCTGCATCAGGGCTCAGTTCTTCCTCCTTTAAGTCTCATTAAAGTGCAGCCTGTCAGAAGGGATTAGAGTGAACGTGGCATTTCCACTCAATACTGAAATCTTTAGTGGAGACATTAACTCAAGATGAACAGCAGCCTGAAGTTTACTGAGGCCCGCTGGGGACTGACTGTCAGAGACTGCAGCTGCTCCCAAGACCCCCTCTGGGGACTCCTGGGCCACAGGGTCATTCACCCACCCAGCAGCCAGTGCCCCGCACAGCGCTGGGACCTTTGGTGGAATAATAATGAGATCCGTTTTCTTCTGGTTAGGATTTTAAAAATCAACTTTATTGAAGTATAGTTTTCTTTTACTAAAACATGCCCATTTTAATTGTACCATTTGATATATTTAGACAAATTTATATACCCTATAACTACAACTACAGTTAAGATACTGAACATTTCTATCACTTCAAAAAATTCCCTTGCTTCCCTTCCCCTAGCCCCAGGCAACCATTGGTCTGTTTTCCAGGATTAGGGTTAGATTTGTCATTTCTAGAGTTTCATATTGCTCATTATAGTACTTTTGAGATTGATCCATGTTTTTGTGTATATCAACTGTCCCTTTTTATGGCTGAGCAGAATTCCATTGCATGGATACACCACAATTTGTCTCTCCATTCTCCTGCTGTTGGACATTGGGTTGTTTCCAGCTTTTGGCTCTGATGAATGAAGCTGTTATGAACATTGGTGTCTGAGTCTCTGTGTAGACAGGCACTTTGATTTCTCTTGGGTAAATACTTATGAGTGCGATGGCTGCACTGTGTGGGTAAAAACTTTCAAAGAAACTGCCAAAATGTTCTCCACAGTGGTTGTCCCATTTCAAGTTCCCACCAGTGGTGAAGGAGAATTCTAGTTGCTCCCTATCCTTGGCAACACTTGGTATTATCATCCAATTAAATTTTCTCATCCTTATGGTGAATAATGTTATCTAATTGTGGGTTTTAATTTTAATTTCCCTGATGCTCAATGATGTTGAGCATCTTTTCACATGTTTTTCGACCTTTTGGATGTCTTCCTTGGTAAAGCTCTGTTCAGATATTTTGCTCCCTTTCCAGTGGGTAGTTGGTATTCTTGAAGTCTAAGGTTCTTTATTTGTTCTGAATTCAAGTCTCCTGTCTGATGTGTGTTTTCTATGTACGTCCTACCTCTGTGACTTACCTTTTCACTACCTTAACAATGTCTTTTAGGCCGGGCGCGGTGGCTCACGCCTGTAATCCTAGCACTCTGGGAGGCCGAGGCGGGTGGATCGCTCGAGGTCAGGAGTTCGAGACCAGCCTGAGCAAGAGTGAGACCCCCGTCTCTACTAAAAATAGAAAGAAATTATATGGACAACTAAAATATATATATACAAAAAATTAGCCGGGCATGGTGGTGCATGCCTGTAGTCCCAGCTACTCGGGAGGCTGAGGCAGGAGGATCGCTTGAGCTCAGGAGTTTGAGGTTGCTGTGAGCTAGACTGACGCCACGGCACTCACTCTAGCCTGGGCAACAGAGTGAGACTCTGTCTCAAAAAAAACAAAACAAAACAAAAAAACAATGTCTTTTAAACAGCCACATTTTAAAGTTTTGATGAAATCCAATGTATCATTTAAAAAATGGTTTATGATTTTGTATCCCATCTTGTAAAACTTCCTCCAGTGTCTCTTCTAGAAGTTTTGTCATTTTAGCTTTTATATTTAGATACATGGTCCATTTTGAGTTAATTTTTTGTATGGTATAATAGGGTTTCCATTCATTTTTTTCCCACATGAATATCTGGTTTTTTATAGCACAACTTGTTGAAAGACTATCCATTCTCCTTTGAATTACTTTGGCAACTTTTATTTTCTGAACGCTATGCTGTTCATTAACCTGTGTGGCTGTCCCCGACCAACACCCTGCGGCTCAATTACTGTGCAGTGAGCGCCGTGACAGCACTTGCTACGCGCCAGGGTTCCAGCTGCTTTAATATATCAATAATTTAATCCTGACAACACTTCCATGCAAATAGGGTCTTTATTTTTGGGTAATCAAGTTAAAATAACATCATTAGGATGGGCCCTGATCCATGATAACTGGTATCCTTCTAAAAGAGAAAATTCGGACACAGAGGCAGACATGCACACAGGATGCACATAGACATGCACACAGGATGCACATAGACATGCACACAGGATGCACATAGACATGCACACAGATATGCACATAGACATGCACACAGGATGCACATAGACATGCACACAGATATGCACATAGACATGCACACAGGATGCACATAGACATGCACACAGGATGCACATAGACATGCACACAGATATGCACATAGACATGCACACAGGATGCACATAGACATGCACACAGGATGCACATAGACATGCACACAGGATGCACATAGACATGCACACAGGATGCACATACACATACACACAGATATGCACATAGACATGCACACAGGATGCACATAGACATGCACACAGGATGCACATAGACATGCACACAGGATGCACATAGACATGCACACAGAATGCACATAGACATACACACAGATATGCACATAGACATGCACACAGGATGCACATAGACATGCACACAGGATGCACATAGACATACACACAGATATGCACATAGACATGCACACAGGATGCACATAGACATGCACACAGGATGCACATAGACATGCACACAGGATGCACATAGACATGCACACAGGATGCACATACACATACACACAGGATGCACATAGACATGCACACAGGATGCACATAGACATGCACACAGGATGCACATAGACATGCACACAGAATGCACATAGACATACACACAGATATGCACATAGACATGCACACAGGATGCACATAGACATACACACAGATATGCACATAGACATGCACACAGGATGCACATAGACATGCACACAGGATGCACATAGACATGCACACAGAATGCCATGTGAAGAGAAACAGAGATTGGGCTCATGTTTCTACAAACCAAGGAGCACCAAAGATGGCCAGCAAATCCCCAGAAGTTAGGAGAGAGGAATGGAACATTCTCCCTCACAGCCTCAGAAGAAATTAGTCTTGCTGCCACTTTGACCTCAGTCTTCTGGCCTCCAGAACTGTGGGACAATACATTTCTGTTGTTGAGGCCCTCAGTTTGTGGTGTGTTCTTACAGCAGCCACGGCAAATGAGCGCAGGGAACTAATGTCTGAGGGAGTTCAGGGCTTGCTGTTTTGTCTGCTAAACGATGAAAAATGAAGGAAAGTATTCCCCAAAAATGGTACAACTATTACATATCAATACAAATTTTTATAACTACATGATGAGTGCAATGCACACTGTCTGGGGAATGGACACGCTTGAAGTTCCGACTCGGGGGGATGGGCGGGACACGGGCAGTGCATGTGGCCTGAACTTTTGTGCCCCCATGATGATAAGCTGAAATAAAAAAAAAAAAAAAAAAAAAGGAAGGGCTGGAGGAAAGGAAAATGTAGCCTAAAGTTTCATTTATTTAAAAGTTAGCTTAATCAAAGCTTCCAAGTTTGACAATGTGGTTTTTACATTTATTACTTTATATGTTATTTTTATATCAATGTTTGCCTATATTATATTCTATGTTTACATATCTCTGTATAAACCGCATGCAGTACTCAGGGCTTGGCAGGAGTTCCTGACTTTCTCAGGAACCAGAGTCCTGCAAGAGTTCATCCCTGTGCAAGGGTGAGGCTTTTGACATAGAAGATGCTCCGTTCTCTCTGGCCAACTCCATGCTGGGCCTTTTACTGATTCTGCTACTGAGCACAAGCTCAGTCCTTGCCTGGCTTGACTTACACTTGTGGGCACGTGGGTCATGTGGACTGACTGCACAGGGGCCCTGGAGCCTCCAGGGAAGAAGCCGGATCTGTGGGAGCTCCACCTCCTTCAGGGCGTCCTATGGGACTACTCCCTGCACAGATCCCAGCCATAGGCAAAGAGCTCCCTCTTTGGTTTGCCAGTGTGACTTCCTGAAACAGCTTTAGTTGAGCCTTACTTCATTAAGCAACTCTGTCCCCATGCTTGTCCTGGCCTAGTGGAGCTCAGGAAGATCAAGGACTGCAGAGTTGCAATATGGTGGCTCCTAAGGCCATCTCTTTAAATCTGCTGCATCACACACGCACAAACACACACACATTTAAATTTACATTTTACATTTGAAAAGAACTCTAGGAGGTTTTCCCTAATAGCACCGGCCAAGGCAGTGGGGACCACTGGGAATATACAAAAGAAATCAAAATGCTGGGGTGAGATGTGGCCCAGTTTAGGGCTAGCACCCAGGCATCCCAAAGGCTGTTGTTCCCCAATGCCAACACTTTGAGGGGTGGGGGGAGAAGTCCCTGAGGAGCCCTTGCCACCCCAGCAATTGGTGACTCTCTAGGCAGACACTGGACTACCGTCAAAGTTTTAGCTACAAAAGGACGGGAGGAAGGAACAAGAACAGTGTGCTCACTGACGCAGCTCTGCGGGCAGAGGAGAGAAGGCCAAGGTAGATGGCAAGAAAAGAAACTTCATGTTCCAGTATCACTTTTAGCTGCTAGTAATTCTGTTTTAAACATGCAAGCGTTAATCTTCACTTTCACAAATCTCTCTCTGAAAAGACGCTGAGGCCCTGGGAAGCTGTGGCCATCTGCAAGTGAGTGGAGTTGTAAAATCCATGTTCCGAGGACAGTGTCAGAAATAAGTTTCCACTGGGGAGAGGCTCTTGCTAAAAGTGAAGGATAGTTTGTTGAAATGTAAACTTTGAAAATTTTACTTAAAAAAGTTTTGCAAATTTAAAAATGTCTACTTAAAAGATGAATGTGTGTAAGAGAGATCTGTGTATCTGTTTGGGCCAAAGACTTGAGAAATGAAAAAAGTTATCTTTTAAATAATTATCATTGTAGGGTGGTCCGTGATCTCTAACTATAATAAGTTAAAATGGTCTTGAGATATTTCAAACAAAGTACGAAGTCAGACTGGGCTTGGGGCTAGCTGGGATGGACGGAAGGCCGGGGGCAGACACGCTTTGACAGTTTCCCCTCTTGGGTCACTTTACAACCTTGGCTTGCGCCCATAGCTTCTGCAAGTGTCTAAATGGCGCGTACCTGCCATCCTCTTGCACCTCCCAAAACAGGAAAAGATGGTTCTTAAGAGGGTTATGGGCATAAACTTAAATTTTTCTCAAATTTGGGCAAATGGGAAAAAAATTAGTTCTTAAAGAAAAGGAGCAGAGAAAGAGGCCCTGGCTATCCAGGCGACTCAGGAGTCAGTGCTCTCTGTCAGAAGCAACGCTGGCTCCTGGAGAGAGGGTGGGGGCAGGGGGCAGTGGGTGGGCGCAGGCCTCACTTGTCACTCGGAGCTGACACAAGGAACGCAGCGTGCTGTCTCCGTCCCACCCCGGGAGCTGTCCCCACTTCCCTTTGATGGGGGAGCTGGTGGGGCCAGCTGGAGCAGGGGAGCCAAAGGACATGATCTGAGAGGCGGAGGCAATCAGGAGACATTGGGTGGGAAATATGGAATCACGAGCACATCCCAGGAGTCAGAGGGTGGCTGCAGGGAGTGGACTTGTGGTTATGCCCCTGGCCAAGCTCGGAAATAGACCCCCTGACTGCAAGGCATCACTCAGAGCCGGGGTGGGCGGGAGTGGGGGCTGCAGGCGGGTGGGCTCATCTGCTGCCCGCGGCGCTGCGGCTCCGACTCTGCTTCTGCGTCTGCCCCGGCCCCAGGCCAGTGAGGATGAGCCCGCAGGCCCAGGACAGCGCCCTGTCTCTCTGTGCACTTCCCGCTCAGGCAGCAAGTCCCATCAGGGTCCCGGAGCAAGACTTTCTCAAGTCTGCAGGGAGCCTGGCAGCCGCTCCTGCCCCAGGGAGTTCGAGGTGGCCGAGGTGGCAGAGGGAGGTGGCCGAGGTGGCCTTGGCCGAGGCAGAAACCTGGCTTTGCTTTTCCTTGAGCAGCCCCTCCCGCTGCTACACAAACCGCGGGCGGGCCTCCGTGTCAGGGGGTGTGGAGAGCAGTTTCTTCCTGCCACAGAACCATTGTTTATCAGTGGAAAAGAGACGTCTTTTGAAGGGATTCACTGAACCCAGCCATTCTGATGCCAGTTTTAGAGCACATTTCAGTCTGACGATTCCTGGGGAAAACCAGCCTCGCTCCAAGCCTCCTGACAACCCCGCGTTTCTGCCTTCGCCACCCGGTGCCTTGGTCTATTTTACCTGCGGCAGCCAGAGGGATCCATTTAAAACATGACCTGGCACGCTGCTTCCCACACCGCCGGCCACTGAGAAGTTTATTTACAGCAAAGAAAGCAATCGACAGGGTGAAGAGGTGACCCACAGGCGGGGAAAAATGCTGCCAAGCCGCACCTGCGTCCCTCCAGCCCCGTGGGCTCCCTGCGCTCCCGCAACCAGGCAGACGCGTTCCTGCGCCAGTCGCAGCCTGCCCTGGACACCCCGTTCTCCTCCAGATCCTCTCTGTGTCCCGCTCTGTGTCCCGGAGGGGCACTCGTAGGACCAAGTCAACAGGCTCCCTGCCATCTGACCCCCAGGCGGTTCCAGTGGAAATCAGTGATGGGGGGCAGAAATCGGAAGGTGGAAGGAGAAGAATGAGGCCCCCTTTCCACAGGGACACTTTGGCTGGCTCTGTCCTTCTGCCAGAGGCCGCAGTTCCCAATAGGTGACCTACCACCCTACATACCCTCCCTACCCTTGAGTTAATCTGCCTTCAAATCACTCACATTCGCTGTGCCCCCCTTTCCTGCTGGTCTTTCTTCCAGCAGCTCCCTCTGCCTGGAATGCTCTTCCTAAACAGCTGGGCCTCGCCGTGAGCCTGGCTGCAGTATCTAACAGAGCTCCTCCTCTCTAGGGCAGGGACCTCCGTCCGCTGCGTCCACTGCTGTGCCCCACACACCTGGACCCACGCCTGGCACAGAGCAGGGACCCAGCAAAGCACTCGATGAACATTGAAGGAATAAACACCCTGGCCGCAGTCTCATCTTCCATCGTTCTAGAGGCAGCGGGGCATCTTCAGCATTTTCCACGTTTGGTTCTCTTCAGGAATATTAATAATCAATGATAACTGCATTAGGTGGCTCTGGCTGCCGTAACAAAGCATCACAAACTGAGTGGCTTCAAGAGGAGACATGTGTCGTCTCACAGTTCTGGATGCAGGGTCTGAGATCCAGGCGCCAGCAGGGCCACACTCCCTCGGAAGGATCCAGGCCGCTCTCCTGGCTTCTGGGATTTCTTGCTCTCGGACAACGTGACTGCAGGATTCACACGGTGTTCTTGCTGCTGTGTGTCTGTGTCCTAATTTCCCCTTTCTGTGAGCACAGTCATATTGGATTAGGGCCACCCTATTCTAGTGTAACCTCGTCTTAGCTTAACTAATTACAACTACAATGACCTTATTTCCAAATCATGTCACATTCTGAGGTACTGGGGATTTCAATACACAAATTTTGGGGAGACAATTCAATCCGTAACAATAATGAACATTTATTGAGTATCTGCTGTATGCTGAGCACCGTGAATTACTGTGTAATTCTCATGACAATGCCTGCTGAGGGTAGGTCTCCCTTAGAGAAAAGTGAGGATCAGAGAGGTTAAGTAATTGGCGCAAGGTCACCCAGTTGGCAGGTGCAGGGCCGGGAGACCACAGGGCCCAAACGCCCCCCATCCTTCTTTGTCTCCTCTACACCTTCCCCTTGCACAGGTGTCTGTCTGCTGCCCTGGGATTCAGCAGGGGACTGTCAAGCCGTTGCTTCTGAAATTGTGGGGTTTGCTGGGAAGCAGGGATGACTGTAGGTAGCAGAAACCAGTGAGGATTCTTTTTTTATTATTATTATTATGTCAACCCTGACCATTATGAAAACTTACTGCAATGAATAAGAATGACTTATTGTGAATTCTGAGCCCTGATTTGCAAAAGCACGGAGTCTGTGCCTCTGGACAGGGCGAGCCACCCACAGAGCCCCCATCCCCCGTGGCAGCGGGTGCTAAGCCTCAGTGGGCCAAAGGAGACTCATCGGCAGTTCGCCCGTCAGAGAGTTAATGCTGCGCCAAGAAAATCAGTTCAGAAAACCAGCTGTTTCTGCGAGCTGAGCTGACAATTATTTATAGCTGCCCGAGCTGATGAGGGATGCCCTCAGCCAAATTTAACTGCAGATCAAATGAGCAAAAACGTCTTTCCCCTCTCAATTTTATTAGGACCCCAGAGCCATTTTAGTAGACTGTCAAAATCTCATAAGAAGAATGAAAAAAAAAAAAAATGGAAAGCCCTTCTTGACAGGCAATTACTTCAAAGGGTTGGATGAACTAGTGTATACATATTTGGAAACAAGGAAATAAAAACTTGGGAAAGGGCAAGGGATTCACCGAATAATGGCTCTCTGCCAGGAATAGGGGAGTGGCCTTCACACACTTTGAGTGCTGTTTTGGTGACAGTTCTGTAAGGCACTGCGTTACTTTCTTAGTGCTGCTGTGACAAATTATCACACACTCAGTGGCTTAAAACAATACAAATGTATTATCTTATAGTTTTGGAGAACAGACGTCTAAAAAGGTTCCATAGTGTAAGGAGGACAGTGTCAGGAGGGCTGTGCTCCTCTGGAGGCTCCCGGGAGAGTCTGCTTCCTCGCCTTTCCCAGCTTCCAGAGGCACCTGCATTCCTTGGCCTGTGGCCCCTTCCCCATCTGCAAGACCAGCAATGGCATCAGTCCTGCCTCTGCTTCTGTCGTCACAACCCCTTCTCTCTTTCACTTCTCGGGACCTGTGGTGACATTAAGCCCACCTGGGTCATCCAGGGTTGTCTTTCCGTCTCAGACTAATCACACCTGCAAAGTCCCTTTTTTGCCAAGTAGGGTTACATGTTCACGGCTTCCAGGAAGTAGGACATGGGCATCTTGGGGAGCCATTGTTTTGTCTACGAGCGGGCATGGTTATGTCCATTTTACAGATTAGCAAATAAATTCAGAGACATTGGGAAAGGTTCCCAAGACCACTCAGCTGGTACGTGCACAATCAGGATTTGAATTCAGAGTTGCCTGGTCCTAAAGCCAAAGCACTTTCTCCCCAGGATCCATCCCACACTCCCAGCCTCATGCTCTGCATGCTGAATTTAATCTCATGGTTTTCCAGGGTTTAGGGTAAATCCTACAATTTTAAAGACTGTTTCCTATGTACTATTCTGCATCTGTTCTTGCATCTCCAGCTCTTTTGGAAAATAAAAGGGGAACAGGCTACCCAATGCACTTCTCTTCCCTTCACCTAATTCCTACTGGGCCTTCAGCTCTTGGCTTCCTGGTCCCCTCCTCCAGGAAGCCCTCCTGGAGTCCCTCAGAGGAGAGCTTATCTCAGTATTGCATGTGGTAATTGTCTGTTTCCAGGTCTGTCTTTCTCTCTAGATCATGTCAAGTTCACCCGGGACCACTGGCATTCTGTGGGTGCACCTTAGGTGTCTGTGGAATGGATGAATGCGTGAACGAATGACTCTACCACCAGAGCTATGAAGCCATCCGTCCCTGCTCAGGGCCTGCATCTGTGCTTCTTCACCTCTCATGAGCAAGACATCATTCCACCTTGGAGCAAATGGTGAGCTCCTGCAGGCAGGCACCGTGGCAGTGGCCCTCTGTAAGCCCCGCACAGGGTCAACAGCCTGACCATGGGAGAAGCTGCCATTGCCCAGATGACTGAGACCACCATGGTCCGTGCTTATAGGCAACGGCAGGAGCACACTGCAGAGGCAGTGACTCCAAGTGCTGGTTTTAGAAAGGTCCCCTCATTCTCTCGCAGGAGGGCGAAGTCATCTACCCTCCTGTCTTGGATCAGGGCTTCCAAGGAATACGTCACCAAATATACAAGGGCTGTCCGGAAAGCATCCGGCCACGTAACTGCTCTCTCTGTATTAACAATGGCTGGGTACTTTCCAGACAGCCCTCAAATTCAGCTTTTAGTGAAGATGATCTGCCAGCCAGAGAGTGGGGACCAGAAGGAGTGGCTTCTGGAGTCAGGTAGATGGAGGGTGGAAGTGTCCCCACTCCCTCCATGTGCTCCTCATTCAAGTGAGGGCAATGACTGGACCGTTAGGAGTGATGTGAGCATTCATGAGATCCCACATGGAGCACTTCAGGGTCTTGGGGGACTGTGGGGTCCCATGACGTCATCTCTCCTCATTCTTTCGGGTCTGACTTAACTGACCGTGTGACCTGGATCAGTCCCTCCTTTGGGTGTTAATTGCCTCAATTGTCAAAAGATGGCAAGAGTCCCTGAGAAATTCTGATATCTGTGAGGAAGTTCATCACAGCCTTATTTAAAATGACAAATTTGGGGAAGCTACCTAAATTGGACAAGAATAATTAACACTGAGTGCACATCATTTGCCAGATGGTCCTTGAATTGCTTAATGTATATTCATTTGTTTAATCCTCAGCCCAACCCTATGAGGCAGAGACAATACCCTTTGGAAATGGGGAAACTGAGTCACAAGATGTTGAATTACTTACTTGGGGCCACACAGCTGAAAAAGACACAGAGCTGGGGCCAGAAACCAGGCAGTCGGGCTCTGCCATCCTGATGCTGAGCACCGACGCGCAACACCCCACCCCGCAGGCAACGGGTAGGGAAGTTACCATACAGCAAAATTTTGGAGAATGATACAGCTTTTGCCAATAGTGTTAACTCCGACGGGGTGACGATCTGCATACTTTTCTGTGTATATAGTATACTTCAATTAAAAAATACTTAAACAATAAATAATAATATGGAAAATCATTCTGACATAATATTATGTGAACGTTTTTGCTTATTTTTAAGGTCACTGTATTATACCAATTGACTGGAATGTCATTTTTCCTCTTATTTGCCTTGCAAACGCCTACATGTTTGGGGCGATGAGAAGACGGCTAATGGTTTTGTAACATTTAAAAGTCATAACAAAAGATTTGAGACGCACACAAACTCTCTACTCTGAACTCCCAGGGACAATACGCTCCTCCTTCACAGGGCGCTCATATTGAATCCCCTGTAACTAGGTGCAAGTTCCAAGGAGGGAGCTATTTATTGAAAGGAAGACAACAGGGAATAAACTATAGAAAGGAATTTTCTCTAGATGGCTAAAACATCAGTGAAGAACAGCAGAATGAACTCCCAAGGTCCAGACCCCTCCGGGTGACAAAGGGCATGCTCCCTCAGGGCCGTGCCGGGATGCTGCCTGGGGTCCCCACGGTGCTGTCCCATCCGCTGCGGTGGTCTCAGGAGTAACCCGGGGTTCACTTACAGAGAAGACGGCAGGCAGAGTCTCGATGCCCCCGTACTCAAGGTGATGTATGGGATCTTTTCGGGGGGGATCCCAGCCTTTCCAAAGATGCTGTTGGTGTGGAACCAAATCCACAATGCAGGAAAGAAACAGAGGGAGAAAGGTCAGTGGAAGGTCTTAATCTATTTTCTAGATTAGATTCGAGTATAAGGTAGTCTCAGCCTTGCTGCCAAATCCAGAGTCACAAGTGAAGCTATTAAAACACGTGGTGCGGCTGCCCAGTCTTCGCCCTTCTCTCACCTGTCCCTTCTCGTGACTAGCAGGACGCCGGCACTGCTGCGGGTGGCAGAGCCAGGGTTCGAGCCCAGGTCATCCCAAACCCTCCTGTGGCCTCTGCTGCCTCTGGGCGAGATGGGCCCGGGAGGGCGTCCCGTCCTGTGGAGCGGGGTGGGGGTACAGGAGCAGAGGGCGTTGCGGGCAAGGCTAGCAGGGGCTGCTGCAAAGTCAACCAGACCTTCTCCACTGAGGGAGGGGCTTTGTGCTTCACGACAACGCCTGCAAGTCCAGACCTTCTCGGCAGAGGGGCCTCATCCAAACCCCCAAGCAAACGTCACCCCTCCTTCTTATCAGACCTTGCTGTAACCCGGTGGTGGAGGCGGAGGAAGGAGCTGCCACCCCTGGCCTGGCTCCGTGGGCCCAGCCATGCCCAGGCGCAGCTGCACGCCTGACGCTTCACACAGCGGGAGCCCAGATCGCTCACTGGCTGTCTCCAGGGCTGGCCAGGCTTGAAGTGCAGCCCCTGTGTGGCTGAATTCCCAAGGCACAGCAACTGGAAATCTAAGGTCCCCTTTCTTAGGACTGCCATCCTTTGGACAGGAAGGAGGCACTGGGCTGGACAGAAGGGGCTGGACTCCCAGCAATTGCTATGAGGCCAGAACCTGGACGTGGTTCTCAAACACCCCGGCCTGTCTCTGCATCCTTAAAGCGCATCTGAGCATTAAGTTGGATGCTGTCTAGATGCCCAACACCTGGTCAGTGCTCAGTAAAGGGCAGCTCCCTTCTCTGCCCTCTGCGCTCTTTTGTCATGAAAATCCAGAAAGGTACAAAGTACTCGAATTTTAAGATGGCCTGAAAATGCTCACTTTTAAAAGCTTTTCTATGAGTGCTGGATCCCCCAGTCTCACTCCTCATCTTACAAGTAAAGATGTAAATTCACACCGACCCCGCCCTTAGCCAACTGAGATCACCTTTCTGGTCTGGTCTCCTCTGGACTCTGACGTCTGAGTGACCAAGGCTCAGAGGTGTGGAGTGTCAGAGCCAGGGCCACACGGCTGGGGAGTTGGAGGATGTGGGCTGGGAGCTGGGCCACTCCAGTGGTCTCAGGGCAGGGCTCTTTCAACAAGGTGACAGCTGAGATCGTGGAGCAAGAGCACCACCTCTGTGGCTGGCCCGTGCTGAGCTTCACCTATCTTCACAGCTGCTTTACAGCTGGGGAAACCGAGGCACAGGCAGTTATGGCAACTTGTCCAAAGTCCCGTAACTTGAAAGCCCGATGCTGCAGGTTGCACGCAGGAGGTTGACCCCAGGACCTGAGCACGGTGGTGAGGCGGCCGCGGGGAGGGTCTCTGCTCAGCCTTCTCTCCACTCCCGGGACATAGCAAATTGTTTCAGCCAGATGGTCTCAGTTATCAGGGTAGCAGAACATTTTGAATTCTTCTAATTGGAGGTAGGAAGTGATTTCAGAAGAATCTTTTCAAAACAAAAGCTATTGATAAATGCTTCTGAAATTGATTCGAAGTTTTATACAAAACATGATCTGGGCTCCAGAGCGCCCAGTGATGGTCTGACAAACCAGATGGACCTTCGTGTGGTTCCAGGCGGGGAAAGCGGGAGAGCACCAGGTTTTGCTACAAACGTATCTAAGGCTTTCTTGCCTCCTCCTTCCCTCCCTCCCTCTCTCTGTCCCCCTCTCCTCGCGCCCTGGCCTCCCTTCCCACTCAGTTGTTTGTGGAGGGATGTCTGGGACACAGTGGGGCACAGCACAGGTCCCCACCAGCCCTGGAGACCTTCTAGTCCAGCAGGGAAGCCAGGGCTTGCGCAATTGGGCAAGTAAGCGGTGAGAGGAAACAGCAGGAACTCCACCGTGCTTGGGCGCCCTGCAAGCGGTGCACCTGGGCAGCAGTCTGGTGCCTCTGAGCACGCAGCACGATGTCGCTAGGCCTGTGTGGCCCCCCGTGGCCCGCGCTCTGAGCCTCTCTGTTCTTATCTTACATCCATTTCTAACAAGCTCGGGTGTCTTGTTCCCCAGCCAAGACCACGTGTCAGAAGCAGTAACTTTTGAAACTGTGTGGCATCAGAGAGAAGAAACAGTGCTAGGAAGAGTCCCGCTGATCGCAGCGAGTTGGGGGAGGCTCGTGCTGAGCAGCTGCATCTGTGAGACGTTCTCCACGCCCAGCTTCATACAATCCCCACAGCGGTGGTGGGAACGGAGCGTGCTCATCCCCATTTCTCACAGCAGGAAACTGAGGCCCAGGGAGGCACTGTGATTGGCTCTCTGTGTTCAAGAAGGAAGGAATCCAGAGGAAGGCAGTACGACTCAGGGTAGATGAGAGTACCACCTTCCCCCTTGGCATTCCAGAAGATTCAGGAAGGTTCAAGAAAACTAAAGCTTCCCTGTATTGGGTTTGACAGTTGGTTAAGTGTTCGGCCCAAAGACTCCCTGTCTCCTGTTCCCACTTTCTCCCCTTTTTCTTCCCCAAATGTTCAGGTCCCGACCTCGTGGCGTGGGTGGCTCTGGCTGCTGGGGCTAAGGGATGATGACATGCAGCCTCCGTCCTCTAGGATGGAGACTCATTAATGACTCACCAGGGTGAGGGGAGCCGCGGTGGCTGTCCCAGCAAAGGGGACCAGGTGACAGCCCTGAAGGAAGAGGCTCCCTCACTTTGGCAGGAGACTGTCACTCACCCCAAAGCCTGGTTTTCATGCAGAGGACAAACTGCTCAGGAGGAAGGCAGCTGCCTGAAATAAGTAATTTTAGGTGACAGGTCTAATTTTAGAGAAGGGAATTTGAAACCTATTGTGAGAGGCAGGAGGAAAAAAAAACAATCCGACACCGAAAAGGAATTGAGGAATAAATAAATAAAGTCAGTTCAATCTGACTTTCACTGATTTCTAAAGTCCGTGAAAGTCACTTGTCGGCTCTTCGTGTAAATGCTCTGAGCAGTGTCTGGAGCCATTTTTGGTGACGGGGCAGGTGCTGCTACGGGCGGGCATGTGGTGGGGAGAGGCCAGGGCTGTGGCCGAGTGTCCCACAGGGCAGCCCCCGCACGGTGGATTTTCCAGTTCAAATTGTGGACAGTTCTGAGGCTGAGAGACGCTGGTCCGGAGCGCCCGGTGGCTGTCCAGGGAGGGCACCTGGGACCAGGAAGGGTGCCTGTTCAGCGCAGGGGCCCCCGCGGGACCTTGGGCGAGTCCTGACCCTCTGCCACCCACAGTTTCTTCATCTATAAAACGGGGATGATACCACCTACCGTGTCGGACTGTTTGGGGCTGGGAGGTGACGCCCAGAGGGCACCTGGCAGTGTCTGAGAGTGTTTCAAATGACAGAACATGTCTCCCAGATACTACCTGGTCAAGCTAAGGTGCAGTTAGGGATCGATGCCGGCTCTCCTTGGTCTCACGGATTTGGATTACATGGCAGCAGGTGTCACGGAGAGCCTGGGCCTCAGCACAGGACAGTCGGGCTGTGCTGCTGGCATTTGTCACTAGCCAGTGTGGGTCCCTTTGGATGTAAAACAGAAGAAGTAAGACTTGTCTTGGTGGTTGCCAAGGGATCACCTAGGGACACAGCCTGAGTGACATGCATGGGGATGTTCTGAGGGGGACCTTGGGGCCAGACAGCCGGGGCTCAAATCCCCTTTCTACTATGCCCTGCTGTGTGACCTTGGAAAAGTGTCTCAACGTCTCTGTGCCTAACAGTGGGTCTTAACTCACAAGGCAGCCATGAGGACAGCTCCTGGCCCACACTGAGTGCTGAATATTAATACATGTATACTTCATTAATGTTACCACGGCTGAGTGGATTGAGGCCATGTGGGGAAGTGGTCGGTCCATGTTACTGCAGGTTTGAGGACCCACTGAGATGGGAAGAAAGGCCTCCGACTCCTGGTGCAGAGCTCTGCTCTCTGTCCAGCAAAGCATGCCTAGCTGGAAGTATATTCCTGAGACGAGGCAGCTTTTGAACTAACACATTTATTTTTTCCTTAAGGCAAAGCCTTATTTGACTTCTGAAATCAAATCTTGTCTCCAGAAATACAGGGGTCATTTCTAGAACTCAGTATTCTTAGGCTCAACACACCCTAGCAGAACTTATAAAGTTATATAGGATATGCAAATGGAAACATTATGTCTCAGTGGAAGAGAGAGTTCTGTTTAGAAATGTCATGATTCTCTATCTAAATGCTTCATTAAATACAGATTCCATATTCGGTCTTTAAGACGCCAAGTGTTGGCTTTAAGAAAGGACGCATTCTCCCTCTCTACTCTCTGAGAACAAGGGAGCGGACTGAGACCATCTGCTGCGACCTCGGTCTTGTCGAGAGGAAGCAGCAGGACTTGCCCAGGGTCCCTCTGCATGTTTCAGTGGAGGTGCTGAGCTAGGCTCCTTCTCATGTGCTGACTCTAACGGGACTGAGGAAAAAGGTTAAAACAAGTAAGTAGCAGGATGATCTCATTTCATCTCAGCATCTCTGAAAATAGAATCCAGAGTTGCTGAAATGAGGCAGAACACTGTGGTTGCAGCTTCCTATGCTGCCATTTCCCCCTCACTGCCTCTCACATCACCTCCCCTAGACAGTTCAAACCACCCTGCCCACCCTGGGGCTCAGGCTCCCTCGGTCTACATGCAGAGCTCTCCTCTCGGGGGCTTTGCAAGGGCCCTGGCAGCCACCCCTTCTCCCTCCCTCTGGGCTCTGCGACACTCCCCCCGAGGTACATGAGGTCCTCAGAGACAGTTTAGATGCTTTGGTGCAAGAATCTCCTCTACACTCCCCTGCCAAGTGGTTGGGTAGCCTGTTTGCACACCTCCATGGATGGGGAACTCACCACCCCTGGTGGAAACCTACTCCATTTCCCAGAAGCAGCAACTCTCTGGATATCGATTTAGAGTTGGCCTCCCAATGTCTCACATCAGGAATTCCATCTCCTGGAGCCCTCAGCAGGGAAGACGCTGCTGTATCCACCACAGCTGCTGGGGAACCTCACGGAGAGACCTCCTCAGGCCTCCCTGCACATGTCAGCGCAGACCTCAAGACATTTTTTATTTAAAGCCTTGAGGTTTTCTCAAACCCAATTTGTGAGCTGAAGATAGCCCAGCCAAAAGTACTTTTATCTAAATCATGACTTCCTAATACCCAATTTTTAAAAGAAATATGGCTTCAAAGTATTTCTAAAACAAATAATTATATGATAAGCAGCATTTATTGAGGGATATCTCTGTGCTAGTGGCTGAACACTTTTCGAGGATGATCCCTTTTCATGTTACATCATCCCATTTCACAGATGAGGAAACTGAGGATCAGGCAGCTACATGGCTTCTCAATGGCAGAGAGTTTGTGGAGATGACTGAGCTGGGACCTGAACCTGGGTGTCCAGGACCCAAACCCTGCCCCGCCCTGCCCCCTCCGGTTCTTCCATTTGTGCAGGGACACCTGGCTGGGGCCCGGCACTCACCGCATCGAGGCCACAGAGCTGGTGGCAGGCCATGTTGATGATCACGGTGATGACATGCCAGCGGACGAACGGAGCCCTCGGCAGCTCAAGGACGGACACCAGGCGCGTGTTCCTCTGCACACGGCTCTCAGCCAGGACCTCCTCCACCTCCCGGGAGACATCTGCTTTGCCCGAGAATGTCTGGAAGGCTGCAAACAGGGACAAGTGTGGACTTTCCACGGGGATTAGTATGTTCACCGTGCCCAGCGCTGAGCACCGCAGGAACGGTTCCCACCGCCTGGACCCATACCTTGCTGTGGGGCAGAGTCCAGAGGCCTTGTTCAAAAATGGGAACACAGAGGCCCAGAGACATGCAGTGACTTGCCCAAGGCCACCCAATGGGCTGGGAGAAAAGCCAGGACAGAAGCCCGGTCTCCTGATTGCCCCACAGCAAAGCAGATCATGCCCAGGGTTCAAATCTGTCTTTTCCACGGGGAGGTTGTGCCCTGTCCATCTTTTGTCATCATTCCTGCCTCCCACAGCTGTTATACTAAACTGCACGATGTCACACGCATTGAACCCTGGCTCAGAGCGCCCCACACTGGCAGTGCTCTTCCGACCGTGCTCACTGCGAGCCGCCCTCCTCGACGCAGGTGTCTGGAGAGCGGGCGGATCGTCACTGAGCTAGGATGTCCCCGACTCAACTCTGTCATCCAAAGGAAGGTTGAACTCAATGGCCTGTAAGGCTCTTTCCACATGACCCTCTGCAATACAGAAACCTAGAGGGGAAATAGTGCCAAAGAACGAATCTTCCCAGGACTCAAACTCGCCCTTTCCATGTTGAGTGCTGTGAATTTTCAGCTGCAGAGAACCTGTCATTTTTTTTTATTTCAGCATATTATGGGGGTACAAATGTTTAGGGTGTGTATATTGCTCTTGCCCCCTCCACCCGCCGAGTCAGAGCTTCAAGCGTGTCCTGCCCCCAGACATGTTCATCGCACTCATTATACCTGTCATTTTTTACCAAGACCTTAATTGTGTAAACCTCCACTCACATATGCTCAAAAGTGGGCCAATTAGACCCCTGAGATGGTAATGATCGGATCCTGGGGTACGCTTTTAGACACAGATTTAAATATTCTGTGCACTGATATTCTTCCTCCTACCGGGAAAGGTGGGTGTCGTGATGGCTCCTGGGGACAGTCCATTCCAGACACAGCAGGCAGCGTCCTTAAAAACACTGCTCTGCACCACAGGGTGTGCACAAATGCTCTCCTTAAGCAGGCGGAGAAAAAGCTATTAAACTTGCTCCAGATTCTCTAAGAAGCAAGCACAGGAAGGCTTTGGAGTGTTATTTCCAGCAGGGCACTGAAAACTGCTTCACAATGTCTTTTGTGAGCTGTGACTTAATGCTTCCCCGGCACTTACTGAAGGTGAGTGAGAAGAGTGGCGGGATGAGTGACGCTTCTATGTCGTGCGCTGAACGCTACGGTGTTTCTAATATCTCCTTAAAGTCAAAAATGCAACATCCATGTGATAAAATAATTCTAGACTTTTGGGCCAGGAAAACATTTCTCTTCTCCCTGACAAACATATTTTCCATTATAAAATAAGGATAACTTTATAACCTGTTTTTTTCCCCTTTTAACTTGGCTGCCAGGAAGCTCTTAGCCAAATGCAATGCTCAGCCTTTAGCAGAATTTCTTGGAACAAAAGTACGTCTTCTTCCTTTTAAAATTTATGATTGTCTTTTAAAGCATCAATTTATCTTTCCTGCTGTATATATGTTCGAAAAATAATTTCTACCTGTCCGACTCCCCTTCTTCTTACAAGGTTCTCGTGGCTGGGTGAGGAAGACACGGAGATGTGCCACTCAGACCGCATTCAGGAAAGGACTTGCTGTCAGCTACAAGGAGTGCTTAGCTGACAGCCTATAGCTCTTGGCTCTGTGAGGGTCCCCCTCAACTTCGAAGGCCAGGTGGTGCTGTCCTCAGAGTGGCCCCAGCCCGTGACTGAGCCAGGTGGTGGAACAAGGGCCCATTTCTGCGCAATGGGGGACTCTCGCAATGCACAAGCATTGCTCCACAGCTCCTCACTGGGCTTGCAGAGACTTAGCCAGGGACGCTGTGGCCTAACAGGCCTAACAGCTCCTCCTCCCCAAAGCTGTGGTCCTTGTCACTTCCCAGATGTCACTCCCTAACAAAACACCTGCACTCCTAACTCATTCTCAGATCTGCTTCCTGGAGGACGCCGCCTGCCGCAGAGTTACTGAGAGGGCCTCCCACCCCCTTCAGCCCTCCCTCCCCTCCTTCCTCAGCACAGGACAGGCCTGCAGGAGGCTGTCCAAGTGAGCTGCCCTTCTGTGTCCCCAATTGCCAAATAAGTCTGTCCCCACAACTCTTGCTCTATCTGTGATGACTCCTAACAGTGGCTCTGTCTGGGGTCCTTCCTAGCCCACATGGACCCTCTCTGGCCAAAGGTTCACAATTATCCTTCTGAAACTAGCAAACAGGCACCGCTGAGCTGGCGTCCTGAGGAGCACCAGGGAGGGGGTGTCTCAGCCTGTCCAGGGAGCTGAGAGACAGAAAGTCACCCCCCACATCCCGGCACTAGGGAAAAGCAAGAGACATCAATCAGCACATTTGGCTCTTTCCTCAATCTGGAATGTTCTCTTGACCTTTCTGTACCTGGCTACCCTCCTCATTCTTCCAGCCTCAGCTCAGACACCATGTCCTCCAGGAAGCCTTCCCTGATTTCCCCCTGGCTGGAAGGCATGGGAGGAGCAGGCCAAGGAGTGCCTCGAGCACTTGCAGGGAGATGAAGTTCCTGCCCACAGGGTCATTAGGAGTGGGGGATGGGGTGGGGAGCCCAATATTTCTGAGAGCCCAGAAGGTGCCAGGCATGGGGCTTAGAGACAGGCATATGGCGATTAAAAAAAAAAAAAAAAAAAAAAAACAACCCAGATTTCCCCTGTGCCCTGGGCTAGCCTCATTTCTCTCCCCACAGGGAACGCAGACAGAGCCCGTTGCTCAGACTTGCCGTGTGTGTTCCCAGCATCGCTGTAGCAGGTGCTGCGAGCCGCCCGCCTCTCTCCTGTGCCCAGCACCTGCGCCGCTCTGGACGCGCCTCTCCCTGGACATGGGTGTGCGCTCAGCCCCCAGCAGTCAACGCACCAGGAGTGGCCCTCGGCTAACGACAAAGCACAAGCTCACAAAGGAACACCCCACTCATGCACAGACACCCTGAGCATGTTCTACACTGTCCCCCAGAGGCGCCTGGGGACCTGCTCTTTGATGGCTTCAGTCCCTCCTCTGCTGCGCTGTTCCACTTCCCAGCTAGGGATGTGGTGCTTCCCGGGGTCACCTCTCGGATAAACTATCCACCTCAAAACCTTGACTCAGGCTTTGGGGGCACCCGATGGCAATCACAAAGTCACCTGAACTAGATGCCTGTGGTCACACAACCCGGATGCTGCCTTTTCCATGTGACTTTGTCTGATCTAGTCTCGGAGCCACCTTCCTGCTCCCGAGAGTCCACGTGCTCCTCTCCGCCCAAGCCCAGGCCTGTCTTAGTTGTGGCCTCAGCATCTCCCCGCTGGGCTCGTTGTCCCAGGCTCCATCCAGGCCACTCTGCTGCACACAAGTCTGTGCTGTCCCAGCCCTGCCGGCAGGACCCAGTCCAAATCCCCATCCGCCGGCAGAGCCTCCGCCTCCCTCCCTGCTTCCCTGGAGCCTCCCCGCCCTCCTCCTGGCTGCTGCCCTGGAGAAGGCGCCGCCCACGCACCGTATCTTGCCTCTGTGCGCTGCACATGCTGTTTCTTCTGCCCAGAACACCCTGCCACTTTGTCGCCTGCCTGGAACATTCCTTTCTGAGGACCTACTCAGCAAGCACATCTTCTGGAAGCCTTTTTTGTCCCCAACACGGTTAATCATAGTCACTCTCTCCTCTGGGCGCCTCTGCACCTGCATCTGTCTCTCTTAGGGCACTTGCGCTGTTGGCTGGGACGCCCTGTCTACACGCCTGCCGTGCCCACCGCTGCGGGTGCCCCCTGAGCAGGGGCCATGGAAGGGGACGCTGTGGTGCTGTGGGAAGGGCCGGGAGCCAGAGTGATGCGGGCTCCACACCCAGTCCTGCCCCTCCTGTGTGGCCTGGGACTAGTCACCTGTTCCCTGTACACCACGCTTGCTCTTCCACGGAACAGAAACCATAAAATCTACTGTAGGCTTGTTTGGGGGAATAAAATCAATGCTTGTGAAGTGTTGGCACCAACGTGGTGTTCAACAGACAATTATTGCTAGGATTAGTTTGCTTCTTCTCTGCAGAGCCTGATGTGGAGTGTGCACTCAGCCGACGCACTCTGGAGGAAAGAGTGAAAACTGAGGCTCAGGCCGGAGGGAAGGAGGGGAACCTGTTACAAACACAGGAGTGGGGGCTGCAGCCGAGGAAATGAGAACAGAGAAAAAACATGCTGAGTGAGTGTCAATGGAATTGAACCAGTAGGGGAGCCGGTATCTGCTTGGCCTCCTCCCTCCTGTTCCCAGCGTGGTGCTTTCCCAGTGGCGGGCTCCCCGCTGTCCTCAGGCACATGCAGAGCACAGCGGCAGTGACAGACACCTATGCATTTGGGGTCAGCCCAGCATGGGCTGCAGGGATGAGACGGAGCTTGCTGGCCTCACGGGGGTGTCAGAGAGCCATGCTGCTGGCACAGGCTCCACCCTGGCCTGGGGACACTTGCCGAGTGTGGTGGCCCTGCAGGTGTTCACCTGCCAGGAGCTCTCTTCCCTCAAGTCTGCCCATGGCACTGGGGTGGGGGCTGCATTTTGCGGGGCAGGAAGAGGGCGAGGGGCTTCCTGTCTGCAGCTCCCTTTGGTAAATTTGAATGCCCTCTTTTCGCTGGAGGCCAGACTCCTGCAGTCAAGTGGAGACTTGGCTTTGAATCTCCTCTGCTTCAGCCTCGACGCTGGCCCCTGACTGCAGTCTGGGGGTGTGGGGGAAACGGTTCAGCTTTGCCAGGTCCCACTGATCGACTGACAGTTGAGTTTCAGGCACCCAGGTTGATCATGAACTCCAGCGAGTTCTCAGAAGCACCCACTCCTTGGGGAAAAGCACGAATCCGTTAAAGAGAGTCTCTGAGCTAACTGAGTCACTGCTCCATTCAGAGCGGCCTCTCAGCGTCTGTGTGCTAAGCACCTGCTACGTCCCAGGCACTGCACTCGCAACGCGCGGGAAGGCTCAGTTCAGACAGATGAAGGGTGGGGAGTGGTCCCTCTTCCTAGAACCTCCAGTGTTTGCTGCCCAGAGGCACAGGTGTGGACATCTGGGGAGTTCCATACCTGCTCACCCACTGCCGTGCCCTCGGCCTGGTCGCAGTGGGCAGTTTGGGGAAGTGGAAGGGGGAGGGAAACAGCCACCGTGATTGTGGACTTCTGGCCTCTGGAGCTGTGAGGGAATCGGGTTCTCTTGCTCTAAGCCACCAGTCGGGGCTTCTTTGTTATGGCAGCAACTACACTTTGTCACCTCCTGTAGCATTCTGTCACCTTCCGAGAGAGCAAAGCACAGAACAACTTGGAGGCTTCTTCCTTCTTGTGACCCAGAGGGGCTCCATGACAAGGCAGGCAAAGAGTGTCACGTGGAGCACAGGGTGACGGCCTTTGCAATCGTGCCCCAGACCTGCCTGAGCTTGTTCTCTTTTGCCCAGTGCTCCCAAAAATAGGTTTCATCAAAGCATTTATTTTCAACCACTGTTGGGATTTAAGAGGAGAGAGTCACTGGGTTTCTAACATAGGTCCAGTGTCTGTTTCTTACCCACAGCAGTAGGAGCCAAAGCAGGGCTTTGGTAGTATTTCATTTAAATTGAATTAACCCTGACAAATGTACCGGTGGCTTATAAAGAATCCCAAAAAGATGGGTGCAGTGGAGCACACCTGCGGTCCCAGTTACTTGGAAGGATGAGGAGGGAGGATCACTTGAGCCCAGGAGTTTGAGGTCAGCCTGGGCAATATAGCAAGACTCCAAAAAAAAAAAAAAAAAAAGAAAGAAAGGAAAGAAAAAAGGATTTCCCCAAAGCAGCCACAGATTAAAGGTAAAAGTAACAGTGGCAGCACAGAGAACGGACAAGCAAACCTGGGGCTGCCACTTCGCTCCTGGTACGAGCCCATGTCCAGCCCCCATGGCCATTGCCAGTGTGCTATCAGCGAGATTTTAACATTTAAGCATAATTACTCTATCTCTTCAAGGTGAAGGTGACATTTTGACAGGAGTGAGAAAGCAGCAACTTTTCAAAGGAAATCCTTCTATGCAAAGAGATGTTTGGAAATGTTTCCATCGCCATGTGGTTTGGTAGCCCAAGTTATGTACACAGGTTACCAACAAAAACTCTCACGTCTGTGCATTAAAAAAGAAAAACTTGCAAGCAGTTTTAAAAAGATTCCTGTTTTAAAATACTCCAAATGAAGACTTGCAGTAGGTTTTGCTCAATGACGACTGTTAAAATATAGAAAGGCAACATCCTCTGCTAATCTTGCAGGAACGAGTGGTTGGCACCAGGGAAGGGGCAGCGCGCTGGCTGCAGCCCCACCTCCCCGCGCTGCGCTCCCAGTGGCTGGAACTGCAGGCTGAGCATCCGCTGCACTGGGTTCAGCCAGGCCCGTTGCCGCCTGCCATCCGGACCTCCGTCGTTTGTGAGGTTCATTTCCGAAGTGTCAACACTGAAATAAGATTTGCTGACACTTGCTGAGGGTTGCTCTACCCTGGTCACTGTTCCACATGCTTCATGTGCCTTTACTCATTTAATTCTCAGGTATTAGTAACTAGCCTCTGAAGTGGACATGGTTAGTATTCCCATTTCGCAGGTGAGAAGACGGGAGGAGCTTGCCCAGGGGCAGGGGCATTGGGTGCCCTGAAAGCAGAGCCTGAGACAAGGACTGGGTGTGGGGGCGGGAGAGGGAGGCGGCCGGGGGCACATCTTCGGCAGCCGTCTGTGGGCAAACGGCATCAGTTCTGCTGGACTTCCGAGCAGTGCGTGCAGTGTCTCCCAGAATTGTCCCCTGGGGAGGCTGGGGCGTTCGTCTGGCGGCCTCCGCGTCCAAGGGCATCGGCTCCCTGCACGTCCATCTGTCCATATGCACTGCAGACGGCTGAGTGACATCCCAGGTGTGGAGAGACATGAGCTGTGCTACAGGTGGGGACACGTCAGCCCACATCTGGGCCTGCATGGACTGTCTACCACAGCCAGGCTGAAATCAGAGTGGGCTGGGGGAGGACAAGATGGTGACCCCAGAGGGGGCCACTGCCATCATCCAGTGGGCAAATGGGGAGCTGGGATTAGAACCCAGGATACAGCTCCGAAAGCCTCACTTTCCCAGTGTTCACTGGCTCCTTGGGAACTGTCTCAGTCAGCTCCAGCTGCTAGAACAAAATACCACAGAGGGAGCCAGCACAGTGGCTCATGCCTATAATCCTAGCACTTCAGGAGGCTGAGGCAGGAGGATCGCTTGAGGCCAGGAGTTTGAGGTCAGCCTGGGCAACATAATGAGACCTTATCTCTACAAAAGAATTGTTTTTAATTCCACAGATGGGGTGACTGAGACAACAGGCATCCGCTTTCCACAGTTCTGAGGCTGCAAGCTCCAGGTCAGGGTGTCAGCGGAGTCAGCTCCTGGGGAGGGCGCTTCCTGGGTGAGGACAGCTGCCGCCATCTCGCTTCTCTTGAGGCACGACCCTCGTGATCTCAGCTAACCCTAATCACCTCCCAAAGTCACCACCTCCAAATACCATCACACTGGGGGCTATGGCTTCAACACAGACATTCGGGGTGGGGGTGGGGACATAAACAGTCAGACCGTGACAGGAACTCAGAACCAGAGCCTTCGGAGCTTTGAAACGCTGCCTCCCTCCCTCCCTGCCTCCCATCCGCCTTTCCTCCCCTCACTCGCGGTTTCAGTTTGTATCTCGGTTCCCAGAGGAGACCACACACGTCCTCTGCCGCACTCACCGTCCCGTCGCCCGTCACGCACCAGAGCGAGGCAACGCCCGTGTTGTGAGTTCGGCACCGCTCTCGTTACACGGGAAGCACAGAGAAGCGTTTCTGCATGTCACTCTTGCCTTCTTTCCTGCCCTGGCCCACCAGGAACTGATTCCCCTCTCCCCAGGCTTCAGGTGAAGGCCTGGAACCTGCCTCCAGAGCAGGGAGACCACTCGAAGGGGCAGGACACCGCCCAAGGCGAGGTGTCAGGGGTCGGCCGCCATCACCTCACAGCCCTGTCAGCCCAGGCTCGCGGCAGACACGGTGACCCAGAGGCTGACCTTCCTCGGGACCTGGCGAGCGGGTGCTCAGACCCCGTGGATAAAGGGGAGCGCGCTCCCTTTGTGTTTGCTCAGGTCTGGTCTGGAGAGGGGATCTTCCGAGAGGACGAGCCTGGAGGTGGTGGGGTTGGACTTGCTTCACTTGGCCCTGAGGTCAGGACAAGGACCCCGGCAGGAGCTGTGGTGTGTCAGATGTCGGCTTGCCGTAAGGAAGAATGCCTGACATGGGTCCAAGGAGGGATGGGTTTTGTGAGCAGTGAGTTCCCCGTCCCTGGAGGTGTACAAGAGGGACTTGATAACCACAAGGAGGAGATGCTATGGAAGGAATCTGGGCATTGGACAGGAAAATGGACAACAGGGTCTCTAAACCAGCCCAGGACCCAGAGGGGTGCAGGCTGTGTGTGTGTCTGGGAGGAGGTGGGCAATGGCACCCCTGGGTTTTAACCAGCTGCCCCTGGAGGGAGAGGAAATGGCCTTAGAAACCCGCAGTCTCTGAGCCCATTTCAAAAAGACATGAGCGGGTGGAAGATAACCCTCCCAGAGGAGTTCACTCCCAGGACTCCCTTGTCATCTAACAAAAGCCCATCCAAGGCCTCTCCTCCTGGTGCACACTCCCCACCCTCCCCCTTGAACTTGAAAGTAAGAGGCCTTCCGTTGGTTCACGCCGCGTCCATATTCCTGGCCATGTTCTGATTCCAGAGAACTTGAAAAAGGAAAGAACATGTGTGTTTCCCAACTAGAAAGAAAGCCCTCCGGGCGGCACGGTTGGCTCCTGGGCTGGGAGAGGAGCCATCACGTAATCAGGTCTGCACCAGTTACAGACGCGCCTGTCTTCAAAAGGAGCCCAGACACACCGATCAGGGCAGAAGAGGCGAACGTTTATTGTGCACCTACTATGTGCCAGGCTCTGCGGTAGGTGTCTTACGGACTTACTATAATTCCTACCATAGCCCTTCAGTGTGTGTGGCTTGGTCCCTGGAGCTTCAGGGAGGTTAGGAAACATGTCAGAGATCACCCAGGTAAGCAGAGAGGGAGTCAATGCTCCAACCTGTCTGCTCTTCCTTTCCACACACCTCACAAAAACGATGGAAAGTAACCACAGAATCGGAAGGCAAAGGAGCCAAATTCAGTTTGCTTCAGTGACCCAGCAGATTTTGAGAGCTCGTTGTGTGCCAGGGGAGAGGGTGCCAAGGCCCAGGGTGTGGAGAGAAGAGCAAGCATGGCGTCTGCTCTGAGAGGGTCTCTGGTGCGTGACAGACATGACACACTGCCTCACCGAGGGGGTGGCGCTCAGTTCAGGGGCTGCAGGAGCCTCACAGAGGAACTAACGAAATTAGCCCTCTTATTGCCATTTAACAGTTGGGGAAACTGAGGCTCAAAGGAAGTCCCATAGGTTAGCCAGCATTTCTGCTCCTGTGTCCTCAAGGTCCTTGTGTGACCTGGGAAGTCCCTTGCCAGTTAAACCCCCGTCTCTCTTCTGTAAGGAATTAAAGTTAGTCTCAACACGAACAAGACTGACCAACATTTATGGAGGGCTGCGCTGTGCCTGGTGGGGACTTGTGAGACTTAGCTGAGATGGAGTGTAAGGTAACAAGCCTGGGGATTGTCCCCAGTGAGTGACAGCTGTGGGAGGCAGCAACAGTGGAAGTACTTGTTAAAAACAAACAAACAAACAACAACCAAAAAGGACATCTTCCCTGCCCGGTGTCTGCCCAGAGGGTTTAGGGTCAGCTGTCTAATCATGGATGGATCACCACCCTGTCTCCCCTCAGCTAGTTCATGCCAACTTGTCTGCTTGCCCCAGCTCAGCTGCCACCTTCTCCAGGAAGCCCTCCCTGCTCCTCCCTTTGTAGCTCCTGGAATAGGGACATTCTGTGCTCGTCTGTGGGGACACCTGTAGGGCTTCCTCACTGACCGGCTGCTTTCGGACCTGTGTGGTTTTGCTTCATAGTTTATGCCCAGGGCTTAGCACAGTGCCTGGTACACAGTAGAAACTCAGTAAATATGTGGGTGTTGAGCTCTAGAAGGTTCTTCACAGCTCAGACTCTTGTAGCCGCTCCCAGGCTGTGACTTCAGCTCTACTGAGGGTCCACGTAAGAAAGGAAATCACAGAAAAATATCTTCTTAACTTTAATTCAAGACTGTCTATTATGAGACCCAGGACACCCATAGAGGATTTGTTGTAATATTAGTTTGGGGCAAAAGAAATTGCAGTTTTAACATTGTTGAAACTTGCCGTTTGATATTGGAATACATTCTTCAATAAATGTTGTTATGTTATACATCATTTTAGTGCACATTTCTCATTTTATGTTTTTTTGCTGATGACTTTTTACTTGCTGTTTATTTTATATTTATTTTAGACTATGGAAATGATGTTAGACAAAAAGCAAATGAGAGCGATTTTCTTATTCAAGTTCAAAATGGGTCATAAAGCAGCAGAGACAACTGGCAACATCCACAACGCATTTGGCCCAGGAGCTGCTAACGAACGTACAGTGCAGTGGTGGTTCAAGACGTTTTGCAAAGGAGACAAGAGCCTTCAAGATGAGGAGCACAGTGGCGGCCATTGGAAGTTGACAATGAGAGCCGATTGAGAGCCATCATCGAAGTTGATCGTCTCACAACTACCAGAGAAAATGCCAAAGAACTCAACGTCGACCATTCTATGGTCATTGGTATTTGAAGCAAACTGGAAAGGTGAAAAAGTTCGATAAGTTGGTGCCTCGTGAGCTGACTGAAAATCAAAAAAAATGTCGTTTTGAATTGCTGTCTTCTCTCATGGTAGGCAACAACAACAAACCATTTCTCCATCAGATTGTGATGTGTGACAAAAAGTGGATTTTATAGGACAACCTGCGATGGCCAACTCAGTGCTTGGACCGAGAAGCAGCTCCAAAGCATGTCCCAAAGCCAAACTTGTACCACAAAAAGGTCATGGTCACTGTTTGCTGGTCTGCTGCCAGTCGGACCCACTACAGCTTTCTGAATCCCAGCAAAACCACTACATCTGAGAAGTCTGCTCAGCAAATCGATGAGATGCACCAGAAACTGCAGCACCTGCAGCTGGCATCAGTCACCAGAAAGGGCTCAATTCTTCTCCACGACAACACCCGACTGCACGTCGCAGAACCAACACTTCAAAAGTTGAATGAATTGGGCTATCAACTTTTGCCTCATCTGCCATATTCACCTGACCTCTCTCCAACCGACTACCACTTCTTCAAGCATCTCGACAAATTTTTGCAGGGAAAATGCTTCCAGCAGGATGCAGAAAGTGCTTTTCAAGAGTTTGTTGAATCCCTACACTAAGCGTTTTTTTCTTTGAAGATTTATGATGCACTTATTCAATCCAATAGCTGTCAGCCGTTCCACCCCTTTGACCTTACACATTCTATTACAATGAGTTTTGCAGTTTTGCACATTTTTTTAAATGTCACTAACTGTTAGGGAATTTTACTTGAATTCTGAATACATATGTTTATATTAAAAAGGATATTATTTGTGTTAAAAAGGAAATTAGCATTGCAGTACATTTTCCTAACACTGCACAAATAAGACATTTAATTTTTCAGTAGAAATTGCCCTGCATATGCTTTATTGATTTGCTATTGAAAGAATCGATTTTTTTTAATGTGCAGTGTTGTATCATTTCTTCATATGCTAGAGTTGGGACTAGGGCTTCAATTTCACTTCTTAAAAATAGCATCATATATTTGATATGCCCAGACTGCATACAATTTTAAGCAGAATACAACTATTGTAAAGCTAATGTGAAAATATCACTAAAATGAATTTTTTCCAGCAAAAAAAAAAAAAAAAAAAAAAAGAGTTTGTTGAATCCCAAAGCACAGATTTTTATGCTAAAGGAATAAATAAACTTATTTCTCATTGGCAAAAAGTGTGTTGATTGTAATGGTTCCTATTTTGATTAATAAAGATGTGCTTGAGCCTAGTTATAATGATTTAAAATTCATGGTCCAAAACTGCAATTACTTTTGCACCAACCTAAATAAATGGTTTTAAGAATTGTGAGCACGTAAACAGTTTCTACTGATAAATTGGTCTGTTTCTCAAAAAGAGAAAGTCTATGAAGGAACCAGATCCTTCTCTTGCCCTGCCTGCCAGGAAGCTCAGAGAGTAATTTAGTGCCTCCTCCCATAGGAAATAATAGAAACAGTTCTTTCAACCTAGCCAATTTCTATAAACAATTATAAGCCCTTTATGTGAATTAAATCATTTAATTGTTCAAAACAATCTATGAGATTGGTGCCACAGACAGGGGAACCAAGCTAAAGACCACACATAGCTAGAAAATGGAAATTCAGGGGCAGGAATCCAAGCAATTTGGCTCAGACAAACCTCCACAGTGTGCTGCTCTCGGTAGCTGTGTTGAACCTGACAGAGATTCTTTCTTCTCTTCCAGGGCCCTGAGTTTAATCTATAACATGCACACACACACATGCACACATATACGCAAATATACACATATCTGCATACACACACATACATACCATATACACATATATACAGATCTGTATACATATGCATACATGCCATATACACACATATGCACACATATACATGTCTGCATACACACATACATACCATATACAGACATACACATATCTGCATACACACATACATAGCATATACACACATACACAGACATACACATATCTGCATACACACACATACATACCATATACACACACATACAAATACACACATGCCTGCTTTGTCAGCTGCCTCATTTTTTTCCTGGATATCTATAAGGCAGAAGATGAGGTCACTAGTACTTATGAAAAAGAGGGAAAAGAGGCCTTTAATGTGTGGCTTGGACGAGGTCATTTGACCTTTAACTTCTAGTGTTGTCATCTCTAAGATAAGAACCACCCATGTCCAGGTGCCCTCCCAGCTTTGGGGCGCCCTCCCATATGCTAAGTGTCAGGGACTGTAAGAGTAACTGCCACGCTTGCTCCAAAAAACTATTAACATAGGAGCAAAAAGCTAAGAGGTCTAACCTGACTAGCAGGTTAGACCCAAACTGCAGCCACCATCAAATGGGTCACCATCAATGGGTCAGCATCGCCAAGCTGCAGGGTTCTGAGCGGCCGGCCCTCCCCTGGACTTGGCCCAAAGCCCCTGCTCCTTTGGGGGTGGGGAGGGGTGATGACAAGCACAGTGGGTCATGGGCCAAGAGAAAGGGCTCAGTCCCAGCTCAGCCAGTGACCTGCCCAGTGGCCTCACACGAGGTCTCAGCTGTCTGGGTCTCAGCGCGGTTTTACGGCATTGCGCTGGCATTGGCTCCATCCTAACTTCCCACACCTCGAGGAAGCTCCTCCTCTAGGCTGAGCTCAGCTGTGCTCCTCCAGGCAAGTTCCGTTTACAGCAAACTGTTCTGCTTTGGGGACCACACCGGGTATATCTCTGATTCTGTGGCTTTATAGAGCAAGGCTTTGATGTCAAATGAGTTTGGGTTTAAGAACTGTTCCTACCACTTACTGAGTGACATTGCCAGGTTGTGCAATCCCCCAAACCTCTATCGTCTCGCCTGTCAAGGAGGGGTAAGAACACAAAGGTCTTAGAGTTGGCACCTCAGGGCCTTGGCACGGACAGGCCACTCTCCTCCCTTCTCTCATGCCACTGCACAGAGGAGGATGCCCTCCACCTGTGTTTTGAGGTGGCTTTATTGGTTTGTTCATTCATTGGACACACATTTATTAAGCACCTATTATATACCAAAAGATAGCTCTCTCAGTGAGCCCTCTCTCAGTTCCTACTGCTTGGGATTTGGCTTTCTGGAAAGGGCAGCCTTCGTACAGCTCTCTGTCCGTCTCCACATCTGACTAAAACGGCTTTGAACTGGAACCTTCATAGCATAAAGAGCCTACGTCTTCACTGAGCACTTTGTGAACAGTTCGCGGCCTTCCCTGCCACCTGGGCAGTGACTGCACGGAGACTTGGAATGGGGATCACTGCACACACGTGACTTGATTTGACTTGCAAAGTGCCCGCCCTGAGGAAGACCTCTGGGGTACAGAGACAGAAACTATCAAGGCAGGAACATCAGAAGGTCCCCAGCAATTATCTGGTAGAAATGGCTGATCTGCATAATAAAGCTCCTTCTCTTTGTCTGTCTGTCCGTCTGTCTGAATCTCTCTCTGCCTTTTTCTGCTCTGGCTGAAATTGCTCCGTGTTCCCACAGCAAGTCAGTCTCTATCTGATCGCTCTAAACACCACCAAGCCCGTGCTGCGGAGCTTTAGAAAGCAGCATGCTGCCGTGGACTGAGGACGGGCTTTGGTGCTCGGTGTACTTCGGTTTTCTTCATTCATCCAACAAGTATTTAGTAAGCACCTACTGTGTGTCGAGGACTGCTCTAGGTGCTGGGGTTTGAACAATAAGCAAGACAGGAAAAGTCCCTGCCCTCATGGAGCCTTTCGTTCTAAGGAAAGAAAGTGACACTAAACAAGTCAACTTATAAACATGTCATTTCAGGACATGACGAGTGCTAAGGAGAATAATAAATCAGAGCAAGTGACGGTGAGACAAGGGGACACTGCTCGAGCTATTGCAGCTGGGGGAGACGTTCTTGAGAAGATGCCATTTCAGCAGAGACCGAGGGAGGCGAGGGCGGTGCGGCTGAGCAGCTGTCCGGGAGGAGCCTTCCAGGCCGCAGGAGCCGTTTCAGTGGAGACGAAATTTGCACCTCGCTGTTTACCACCCGTGCCAGTCTTGCCCACTGGGACAGGCCCACAACCACCCCTTTTGATCCTCCAACATCACTGGGGCTGGGAGCCCACAAACTGCATTTCCTGACTCCTGCGCCAGCTGAGAGGGGTTAGAGCCCACCCGTGGCAGGCGCTGGTGCAAGACTGGAGGCCGGAGGAATGAAGAACACCTTCTGCTTCTAGTCACAGCTCCCCCGCCACCAGTGGTGGGGGCTCCAGCACCATCAGTGACAAAGCCATCAGCCAAATGAGCGCCAGCAGCTCCAGCATCTGCCCAGCAGTGTCAGTGAGGGGGGAGCTCGCTGTGTCCGACACCTCCCGCACTCCCAGCCCCGCGGGCACCTCTGCAACCCCTCCCTGCGCTCCGTGCCTCTCAGTTTGAAATGTTATATCCATTGTCCTGGGTGGAACGTTGACCGATGCATGAGCTCTGTGACCTTGGCATAGCCCTTCTGAGCTTTAGTCCTTACCTGCAAAATAAGTAGAAACTTTGTAGGCTTTCCCTTTTTTCATTGTGAGGACTAAGGTAATAGATGCAGTACCGAGCTCCATTAGTTTCCTACTGGTGCCACAACAAATACTAAAATTTAGTGGCTTAAAATAATGCAAATTTCTCTTCTTACACTTCTGGAGGTGAGAATATGAAATGGGTCTCACTGCATCGAAGCCGAGGAGTCGGCAGGGCTGTTTTCCTTCTGGAGACTCCAAGGGAGGAGAGCTGGTTTCCTTGCCTTTTCTAGCCCCTGTGACCGGCCTGAACTCCTGGCTCGTGGTCCTTTCCCCTGTCTTCAAAGCCAGTAGCGCTGCGCATGTCGCCCCGAGGCTGCCGCCTGTCTGGGTCTCTTCCTGCCTCCCTTTCTGCTTGTAGGAATCCTGTGACTGCATCAGGCCCACCCTGATACCCAGGAAAATCTCCCCATCTCAAAGTCAGCCAATGAGTCACCTCTGCAAAATCCCAGGGCTCCTGGGAAGCTTTGAGACTCACCGTCCTGGGCTCCCCTGCATTTTGCTCACAAGGATGCCAGGTCCCCAAACAAGGAAAAGCCTGGAAGGAATCCTGTTTACAGCCTGACTCCTGTCTGCCCCGGGCTTCCCCAAAGCACAGCCAGTGCTCTGAGCTCCTGGCCCTGCCTGCGTCTCCCCAAGTGATTCCTGCGTCTCAGGCTCCAGGCCACCCCTCCACCTTCAGGACGTCGCTCAGGCATCACCTCGTCCAGGAAACCTTGCTTTCCACCTCCGTCCTGACCGAACCCCAGTAGGAAGGTAGGTCAACATGGAAGCCACCACCCCAGGAATGGGGCAGCACCTAAACCTAATTGCCTAGGTAGGGGAGGCCCAACCTTCACCCGCCAACCAGCAACACAGGGTGAATAGGAGAACTGCACCTGGATCTGCCGAGGATGGGTCTTATCCAACAGACACCCGAGTATGATTCAAGGTCACCAAAAAGAACAAATCCAGAAAACGTACAAGTTTCTATGCTTAAAGCCCTTCCAGCGGCTCTTCCCTGGCATTAGAGACCCTCACACCAGCCGCAAGGAGCTGCCCCTCCCACACTTGATATCTTGTTGTCTGTTTCTGTCTCTCCTATCTCACCCTCTGCGGGGCTCGTCTCACTCTCTGTCCCCTCCCCAGTGTCCAGCGCAGGGTCTGGCTGGGCGGCCAAGAGGGGCACCCACCGGGGCGGGGCCGTTCACCACTGACAGGCTGTACCCGTAGAGGAAGGACAAGCCGAAGGCACCTACCAGCGAGGCCACAAGGAGGCAGCAGGACCAGTCCTGGGGAGGGAGGAGGAGCACGTCATAGCTGCCACTCGGAGTGTCCCTTTGGCTGGGGGAGCCCCCCACCCCGCAGGGAGAAGTCCTTGCCAGGGGCCGGGCGAGGGAAAGGTAGCGGGTCGGGGCCTGGCAGGCAGGGTTCCATGCTGGTCTGTGGGCAAAGGAGGGGTGCCCTCGGGTACCGCAGCCACACCCTTGCCTTCCTGCCCCGGCCACATGGGCATCCCTGACACGCAGACCTAGCATCTTCAGCAGCCACAAAAAACTATCATTTTAGCTGAATGTGGCTGGTGTTTGACCCATACAGGAGCAAAAGGCAAAGCCAGACTCTGTTGCAGGAGGTGGCAGGAGCAGCAGCGGCAGCAGCAGACACTCACCACGCACCAGCCGCCAGGTGTGCTCTGAGCACTTTCTGCGCACTATCTCACGGAGTCCCTAGACCAGTGCAGTTTTATCCTATTTTGCAGGCTGAGGAAGGCAGGATGCTGCTGCTGGGAGGGGGCCAGGGCCCAGGCCTGGCTCCAGCACTCACAAAGTCTCTGCCGCACCACACTGCCTTGCCCTTCACCTGGGTGCGGTGCCCAGGGGCCTGAGACTGCTGACAGCCAGGTGCACACACTCTGGCTGCACGTGCTCACACATGCACTCACAGGCACACACTGTTCCAGGCCGAGGCACCAATCTGCAGGCTGGTCCAAGCCTCAGGACAAGGACTTGCAGACAGTGAGACCCAGGGCTTGGCATGGAGAGCAAGGCATCTGCCTCCATGGTCCTGCCCCACAGCCCCATCCAAGGATGGCCACTGCCAGGACAGGGCCACCGGGCAGAAGCAGCTGGGCCCCTTGGCACAGGCTGACCAGCTGACACAAGCCAGGGGCAGCAGTGGCCTGCCATCCTAGGCTGGCCAGGGGAATGTGGGCCAAATGGAGGGAAAACAGGTGTTCTGGAAGGTTCTTTCTCTGCCATCATTTGACATATTGTGTGTATGTGTGTGTGCGTGTGTGTGTGTGTGTGTTTTCTTGGTGCCAGGCCCTGACAAAGCCCCAGGGATTCGGCAGTGAACAAGGCAGATGAGGTCCAAAGTTCAGGGACCTGAATAAGTCAAATCCTGTTTGGAAGAGGAAGCAGGTCCCCAGTAGCCAACTGGGGTCCCCTGCTCTGTCCACCTCGTTCACCTCCTCTAGCTGGGCTCAGTTCTAGACGGCTCTACCACTCAGCTGTGGGAGGCTGAGCAAGTTACTTGACTTTGCTGGGTCTCAGCTTGCCCACCTGTGAAACGGGATCTTAATAATGGCCCTGGCTGCATCAGTGGTCGATGTACTCCTGGGTGTGGCCACGTAGTATGCGGTTCGTGAGGCCAGGTAAGGTGCTTACTCTCTGCTTCTGAAAGGACAGCCTGGCTAGCGATATAAGAGAAAGAATATCAATAAAAAAACAAATTATCTAACTCATGGTTTCCCAGTGAGGGCTGAGATCAATCACGTCAGCTGTCTTTCTCTCACCCTCTTGCTGTCCCTGACAGGCACCCCGTGGGGCTCGGTTTTCACAACATCTAAAAAGAGCCAAGCAGACAGAAAGGAAATGGAAATTTTTCTTTTACAATCCCTAAACCTAGTGACTAAAAACTGCCTTTTAGAATCTGCTTTTACAGCCTTGAAGAGTTCCTGAATGTGTCTCTCTCCTTCTAAGAAGAAAAAATAAACTTCATACTTTTATAGCCTAATCTCTGTGTAAGAAATCTTTCTCCTCCCCTGCCATGAGCACCTACTGAGTTTTCTACCCGTACAGTTTCTCTCTCTCCACTCTCTTCTTTTTTTTAGAGACAGGGTCTCGCTCTGTTGCCCGGGCTAGAGTGCCGTGGCGTCAGCCTAGCTCACAGCAACCTCAAACTCCCGGGCTCAAGCAATCCTCCTGCCTCAGCCTCCTGAGTAGCTGGGACTACAGGCATGTGCAACCATGCTCAGCTAATTTTTTCTATATATTTTTAGATGTCCAGCTAATTTCTTTCTATTTTTTTAGTAGAGACGGGGTCTCACTCTTGCTCAGGCTGGTCTCGAACTCCTGACCTCAAACAGTCCACCTGCCTCAGCCTCCCAGAGTGCTAGCATTACAGGTGTGAGCCACCGCGCCTGCTGATCCAGCCCAAATCGACACGCTGAGGTCTCAGCACTGCAGCTGCCCGACGTCCTCCCTCGTAGAGACACTCTCCTGTCTGAGACCCGTTGCCAACACCTCCTCCTCTGAAGGGCCCCCCGCAGGCTCCACGTTCTTGTTTTTATATTTCTCTCTTTGATTCGACCTTGTCTCACCACCAGCTCTGCCACTCACAACTGTGTAGCCTTTGGCTGGTTACGTCACCACTCTGTGACTTGGTTTCTTCATCTTTAAAATGGGGATACTAATAGAACCCACCTCATAGGCTGTCATGCCCCAAAAACGAGTTATTAATAGAACAGGTGAGGTCCTGTGTCAGCAGCTGAGGCCAGACAGCGGGCACTGAGCCTGCTGCGAGGACGTGCCCGGCTGATGCGGTGACGGGAGGGCCCGGCGCCAGGTTTCTAGGCCACGGGAACAGACGCTGCCAAGTGAAGTGTGAGACTGATTTTTTCCTGCAGTACGTGGAGCTTGAGCTGAGTGGGATTCACTGACAGAGCAGAATCACATTCCAGACGAAGCACCCGTCCTCCATCACCTTTGTCTTTAAACTCATCCTCTGGGGCTCAGCTCTGATGCCACTTCCCTGAGCCACCAGGCTGTGCTGGGCATCTCCTCTGGGCCCCTGGCCCCCCTCACTCCCAGCGCCAACACCTGAGAGGTGGCAGACTCTCCCCGTGTCTGCAGCCAGCACCAGAGCTCTTTGTGTGAGGGCCCGGCCCCAGCCCTGCCCCGGAGCCCTGCCCATGCGGTCTGCCTGTGCCCGCCACCTCCTCCCGCCAGCCCCAGGGCAGAGGGTGCCCACCGACTGACCATGCTGCTGCCTGTGCCATGCCCTGGGGAGGGGACGGAGAGGGACAGCACAGAGCGAGTGCAGGGCAGTTCTCCACCGTGGCCTGGTCCACATGCTCAGCCAGGCTGCCAGAGGCGCTGTCAGCCCAGCTTGGAGAGCGGGAGCAGCTCGCCAAAGTCTCGGCCCAGGGCCCCTCGGCCACACAGCTGCAGGCTGGGGTTGAGTGCTGCCATGTGACTGCCACCCAAGCCTGGACTCCCTGCAGCCCTCCAGCCACACAGAAGGAAGCAGGTTTCCATGTTTACCTTTCTTCTCTTCCCACCTGGCACCCCAGTCCTCAGGTGGTGACACTCGGGTGACGCCCTTCCTGGCCCAAGAGGCCCAGGGCAACTGGTGTCACACGTGAGGAGCTAAGCACGGTTCCCTGGGATCCATGTTTTGTTTCCCCTCCACGGGCCCTGCTGGCCTAGCTCACGGCTTGGCCCAGGGCCCCCCCCACATCCCCCCTCCGCTCTGTCCAGACATCCCGTGAATAAGGAGGCAGAGTCCACGGGGAAGGGGGCGGGGCGTCCAAACAGGAAATGTAGCAATCTGGTCCTGCCCAAATAGGAAATAGGGCAACATTTCTTTTCCCTCCTCCCGAGTCATTACAGCACTGGGAGGGTCCGGGATCTCCTCTTTGACATCTTCTTATTGTTCTTTCCTAAGAAAGCCAGTGTTCCTAGAGAGAGTGACTGGCAGGAACCCAGGGCCTCTCCCTAATGATTGGGACAATGGAGAGGTGGCTGACTTTGCCTCAGAAGCCTGGGTAGGGTTCCATCCCCAGTTCCTTCACTTTTTAGCTGTGTGTCCTCAGGCAAGTCACTTGACTTCTCTGAGCTACCACTTTTGCCAGAGCACAGTGATCCTCCCCCTGCCCTGCTGGTCCTGCAGAGTTACCCTGAGGCTCAAATTCAAAACACGCAGCTGCCCTGCGGCCTGGAGCAAAGACAGAGGCTGCGGGTGTGGAAGGAAATGAACTCACCTCTTGGTCCTTGCCCTGTCCTGCTCATCCAGCCCTGGCTGAGGGAGCATCTCCTGTGGGCCAGCCCCAGGCTGGCTCGGGGACAGCACTGAGCAGACAAAGACCTCAGGCACACCGGCACATCATAATTACTTTGCTGCAAGGCTGATTTGCCCCAGATGTCAGAGACGCACCCCTAGTCATGGCCAGGACAGTTGCCTGGGCCAATTGCTCGCAGAGGCAGAGAACGGTCTTGGAGGCTGGGCCACGGACAAAGGCAGCTTGGTGAGTGCAGAATGCCCAGGAAGCAACGCAGGACTCGAATCCCACAACAAAGAGACAGAGAAGCTGGGTTTCATGGAAAGCACACATTAACATACGACGGCTGGAGTGCTGTAGATGTGCTGGGAGCCCGAGTGTCAAATGCACCTGAAAACATCCAGCCCCAGCCCCGATACACGGCAGTGGGAACATGGCTGCTTAAAGCAGATGGGGAACCAAAAGCGGAAACTGATCCTCAGTGGCCAGGCCAGGGATGTACAAGCCCATGAACCATGCAGTGCATTAGTCACTGTGCGTGTTAATCAGTCAGGGACGCCTCAGGAGCTCTGGCTATTTCTTTTGTTGGTTTCCAGCCACGTGGCCTGCTTTCCTCGCCGAGCTGCAGGTCTGGAGCGGCTCCTGGCACGCAAACCCTCAGTTACAGTCTGGCGTGCAAAGAGGGGGGTTCCCAGAACAGCACGGAGGAGGCAGCGCACCCATCTCTGCTGGGTCCCTGAGACCTTCCCGAGGAGGTAGCTCCTGAGCGGACTGTTACCGGGTGGACAGGCCAGGGAAGAGCACAGGCCAAGGAGGGGGCAGGGCAGGAGGGGTGGAGCCAAGGCCTGCAGGCAGGGCTGTCTGGTGTGTGTGGTGGGCCAGCGAGTAGGAGGGGACCCGAGGAGGGGCAGGGACAGCCACATCCCTGAGCGCTGAGGGCTCCTCTGTCTTCCCCCACCCCCGCGCCATCCTGATGGGGATATTCATCATCTCATTTCCTCCTCCTCCTCACCCCAGAGCAATGACTTCTTTCTATGCACCCTCGGTTTCATTTGTAACGGGTCTCGCCAGATTTTGCTAACACTCAAATTGGATCAGGTGACCCCTCCCCCTACTTTAAATTGTTCCTTGGTTCCCCTTTGGGATTGAAACCTCAAATGGCACCACAGATCAGGCAGTCAACGCGAAGGCTCAACTACAGCTGGGCACACAAGTAGGCGGGAGGGTGGCCTGTCCCTCCGTGAACCAGATGGCACCTAACCAGGGGTCCCATCAGCCAGCACACCCTCCTCGCCCTCCTCTCACATGCACGTCTACACTGCATGTCTACACTGCTTTCCCACATGCACTCACGTCCACCATGTCACCCAGTCCTCCTCTCAGCCTCGGAGGAGTTGCTAGTCCTGCATCCTGGGGGAGAACCCGAGTGCCAGGACAGTGTGGAGTAGCCCACCTCCAAATCCACGCAGCCGGTGGCCCTGGGCCCGAAGCAGCTCCTGAGAAAACTGACTCCCATCACGGACGTGGTCATACTACAAACATTCCCGGGCGTCTGGGGCCTGCCGCTCAGACACTCGCTTATTCCTCCGCTCACACCCTGCTAGTGACACCGGGGATCCTGTCCACTTGGTTCTCCTGGACCTGCTCGGGCCCTTCCTTCCAACTCCCCAGGACTCCGCTCACCCTTCAGTGCCCAGCTCCTCCCAGCTCCTCCCCGGTGCCCACGCCTGCCGCCTGCTCTACGTGCTGCTGCTCGTGGAGTGGGGGGGGGGAACCCCTCAGCACAGCAGCCTCTCGCGGGCAGGGGCTGCGTGTCTTGATGGGCTGAGTGGTGTCCCCTGCAGATTTGTATGTTGAAGTCCTCACCCCTAGGACCTCAGAGTGGGACTGGATGTGGAGACAGGGTCTTTACCGAGGTAATTAAGGTACAATGAGGTCATACGGGTGGGTCCCTGATCCAACCGACAGGTGTCCTTATCAGAAGAGGAGATCAGGACAGAGACACACACAGATGACACAGGGAGAGGGCGGCCTCAGAAGGCACCACCCCTGCTGACTCTGATCCTGGACTTCTGGCCTCCAGGACTGTAAGACAACCAGTTTCTACGGTTTAAGCCACCCAGTCTATGGCACTTTGTCATGACAGCCCTGGCAAACTCACACAGTGCCCCAGGCCTCTTTGTCTCCTAAGGCCTTCCTCCTGCCTGGCTCAGGGAAGAGGTCCAATTCCAGACACTTCTAGAACTGAACTTAAACTGTCCTCTAGATAACTTACTAAGGCTAAAACTCTAGCTTAGACAAGGTGAAAAGTCTCTGACAGGGAAGGGTTGGGCAGAGAGGGAGCTTTCTGTCGAGTGCCATTTAAGCAGAATGTGTGAAGTGACCACGTCCTGCCTTCATGACACCAAATACCTGGACAGTAGGTCCTTGACTCCCCGCAGTACCTAGAAAAGATGCAGTGTCCCCCTAGAGGAGTTGCTGTCTATTTGACGTGATTCTTCCACATCCCTGGGTGACCCGAGGCAGGTGGCTTCACCTCCCTAAACTGCTGCACATCTGTGTGGGGACAGTGGTGTTCAGCCTCCTTGCTCACACGGCCCTGGCAGCTTGGCTAGTGGATTCGTGTTGACCTCCGTCCTGCCAAACGCAGGCTTGTTGCAAACATGAGCGCGTCTTCTTCCGTGTCGCGGTTGGCTCCATGTGCGTCCCAGGAGACAGGGCAGAGCTGGGTCAAGTTGGGACTGGCTGCCCCTGGTGCCAGCCACATACCCTTGGGCAAATGGCTCAGCCCACTCTCACCTATAAGATGGGAATAGTGACGCCTTCACCACAGTATAACCAATAGAACCAAATGAGAGGCCTGTTTAAAGGTCTGGCGCAGAGTGGGTGCTCTCTGGCTGCTGGTTCGTGAATCCAGTTTAAAGAGAGGGCCTGAGGAGTCCCAGGAAAGGAGAGGGTTGTTCTAGCTGCTGACGACTTCCTGGAGGAAGGGCCAGGGGACTAAGCCTCGTGGTGGAGTGGGGGATGGGCTTCGTGTATCCTTAAGGAGAATGACATAATCATAATTAGCATCAGTGTCCCCTTGTGGAGAAATGACTTTTGGAATGGGGACCCTGCTGGAGTCCAGGAAGTCACCAGCAGGTCAGCACCGTCGATATCGTCCACACTCTCCGCAGTTCACAGGGCTCTGCCCGGTGCGGGTTTCCATTGCTGCTTCCTCTTCTCTCTGTGCTGCCTCCCCTGAGCCCCCACGGGCTGCGTCCCCTGGGAGGAGGGGGGGAAAGGATGAGGAGGGACTGTCCCAGGGTCACCGGAATACCCGTATAAGGGAGAGAGAAAGAAACCAGGACTTACTGATTTCTTTATTACTGAATTGCTTTCTTTGTTTTCTGCTGGGTCCTTTTCACTGAGCTTCATGGTTTATTTTTCAGATTTTGGACTTTTGTTATTGCTGTTTCTAAGAAAGAGCAAAAAGGAAGAAGCCATGGGACACTTGCTGTCACAGATGGGCAGGTCAGAGGAGGTGGCCCCAAACAGCCTTTGAAAGCTTTGCTGCGAGGGCCCTGGCAAGGACACCAGGAGGGGACACAGCAGCATCCTCAGTCGGACCCCAGGAGACCTGGGCTCCTCCTGCTCTTCTCTGGCCTCAGTTTCCCCATTTTTGAAATGCAGGGTTGGACTACATCTATGTTTCTTACACTTGCCTTATAGCCTATTAAATACAGGCCACTCCCCAGAATAGTCTCATTCAGACGAAATTCTTACCATGGGGCACGTTTTGGAAACACTAGACTGTCTCCAAGATGTGAATGTAAAATCAGTGCAAATCAAATAAAATGTTAATCTTAACCTGCCAAATAGGAAACAATTACCAAAATCGTACCCTGAATCAGTGGCATGACACAAGTAGAAAATTATACAGCTTTTCTGGAATTTAGAAATATGTTCCTAGAGCCATAAAAATATTTATGCCCTTTGGCTCAACTTCTCCATTTATAAAAATTTATCCTAAAGTAGTAATAAAAATGTGCGCAAAGATTAAAGTTCAAGATGATCATTGTAGCATTTTTCATGTCAGAAAAGTGCTACTTACAATAGGAAAAAATATCTAACAGGGAAATGTTAATAAATTATAGTACATTCATATGATGGAAATTTATGTAGTCATATTATGGTATATGAGAACATTTGATGCCAGGGGGCCATGCTCATAATAAATTCTTATTTGACCAAAAAAAAAGAGGAAGATGTATAAATAAATAAACATTATTCAATAGTAAAAATAGATGTACTTATTAATAGATTCACAACTATTAAACAATATATGTACTTAAACTATATTAGTGTGTGTTTTTGCTTAAAATAAATTTAAAACATAATATGAGAGCAGAGAACGGATGCATATTCATGGGCATAGACAATAGACTGGCAGGAAACAGAACAAAACATTCAAAGCAGTTACTACTTGGCCGGGGTATTTCATCCAATTTTTATCTTAGTCTTTGTTTTTCTACAGTTTTTCAAAGTTCTACACACAAAAAAAAAAAAAAAAATTCTATGACTGGACAAAGTTTTTTAAATTGTTTTAAATTAAAAAAAATTTTTTTTAAAGAACGAAGCATTTACGATCTCGGGTAGCCAAGTGTAGTTAAAACAATGCTTTAATGTTCTGCTTCTTGGGGCAGAAAATACCATTCTGGAAGAATGTGCATTTCTTATAGGATGATGGGCTCTGAGCCACTGATCTAGGTCCAGAAGTCACTTCACCTGGCCAGACTAGAGTGTTGGTTGTGAGCAACATTCGGCACTGAGGGGCCGGCCACACCTGTCTCATCCCAGCGCACACCCGGGGGACGCTCCAGCCCCCTGGACCTCTGCTTTCCTGGGCCATGTGCACTGCAGTCTGCTCTGCCGCTGCTTAGGCTGCGCCCTTGGCCCAGTGCCTTCCTCCTTTCTCTGCCTCACCTTTGAGGCTCACCTCCTTGGTCCATTTGCTCCTTCTAGAAATCTGGATCACGCCTGTGTGTTCCGTGGCACGTTCCACGAGCCCAGCAGGAACCAGCATGCTGGGCTGACTGTGCCTGTGTCTGTGTCCTCGCCAATGACTGCTCCCTCCTTGTGATGCCCACTGTGTGTGTCAACTTGTCTGGGCTACAGTGCTCAGCTGTTTCACCAAACATCTGGAGAACAGTCTGGCTGCTGCTGGGAAGGCATTCTTTAGATACAAGTGACGTTTGCACCCAGCTGACTTTAAGTAAAGCAGACAGCCTCCGTAAGGTGGGTCGGCCCTTCCCAGTCAGTTAAAGGTCTTAAGAGAAAAGGCTGAGGTCCCCTGAAGAGGAAGGAATTTGCCGCAGACTGTAGCATAGAAATTCTGTCTGAGTTTCCTGCCTTTGGCCCAAGACTGCAAGCAACACCCACCCTGTGAGAACGTCCAGCCTGCTCGCTTGCCCTGGGGGTGTTGGGCTTGCCAGCCCTCACAATCACATCAGCTGATTTCTTAAAAGAAACCTGGATAGACAGACAGACAGACAGATGGGGGGTATATCTCCTACTAGTGCTGTTTCTCTAGAGAACCATGACTGACACTCTCCTGCACTCCTCGTGCTCGGGGGCCCTAAATGCTTCATCTGCACCACAGCCTGACCGCCTGGCCAGAGAGGTGCAGGGTGACAGGATGGGGCGGGAGGGTGGAAGTGGAGGGAAGGGAGGAGACAGAATGGGCTCATGGGTTGGGACGAAGATATCCAGAATCAGGGTGTTCATGGTCACCAAAATGCCCAACTCTAGGGACTCACTGTCATCCTAGTTATGTAGATGTTGTCACTGCATAACTCCAGGAACTGCCATCCATGCAGGTGACATCGTAAATATTGCTCTGGAATTACACAACATGGTGGCCCTACAGGTACCTACGGATAAAGACAGTCTCCAAATGATTAAGTGAGACTCAGGATTTGAAAAGACATGAGCCATTGCAATCAGAGACTTGGGTTCCCCTCCTGGCTTTGCCACTGACCCACCTGTAAGTCTGTTCCCTTATCAATCTGTTGAAGATAGGCATCCTTCTCTCACAACCTGATTGGTAAATGAAGGATACTATACATAAAAGGCCCTGGGAGATGCCTGGCAAACCCTTGGTGTCTAATTAATGACAGCTATCATGCATGAAGCTGGAGAAGACTCAGAGAATAATAGATTTGGGAGCGGGAGGAAATAAAGAAGTCTGTTTAGGGAGTGCTGACCTTGAGATGTGTGGGGACATCAAATCGTAAATATCACTTGGGCCATTGGACATAAGAGTGGTGCTCAAGAAGCGTCTGGAATGCAGATAAATTACATGGTCAGTAATGCCATGGGACTAGGTAAGCTCACCTAGGGAGAGAAAGTAGGAAGAGAAGATGCCTGAGGAACTCCAACCTGGAAAGAGAAGACAGAGGATGGTAAGTGAGAGTGAGGTGTTCGGAATGGCAGGACAAGAGCTTTGAGAAGATGGGAGGGGTTGGCTGTGCTGGCCACAGTCCCAGGTCAAGCAGGAGGAATAATAAGTGTCCACGGCATGTGGCCACGTGGAGGCCGTCAGTAACCATAACAAGGGTGACAGGAGGGGAGAGGGTGACGAGAGGCCGGAGCGTCCGGAGAAGAGCCTTGTGCGGACAAGCCGTCACGCAACACTGACGGTGAGTGGGAGCAGGAGAGGGCAGGCGGTGGGGCATGGGGTCAAAGGTACAGTGAGGAGTGCAGGTCTGAAGGGTGGACGATGGGGACTCCTGTCCAATGGTGTGACGTTCTAATGGCACCGGTAGCCTGTTCAGTGTGCCCATGTGAATCGTGAGGCAGAGCTGAGAACTGAAGGGGAAAGAAGGCGGCTGATGGTGGCAGGAGTGAGGAGCCGTGGACTCATCACTGAGGAACCTGGGGAGCTGCCCGGTCAGGCTGCGGGTGGCGTCAGGGTCTATCTGTGGCTCAGTGGTGGAGAAAGCAGGTGGGAGGAGGTGGGGGCATCCAAGCTGCCACCGGGGGTTAGATTGGAAAACAGCCGAGAGAAGATGTGCTCCACACATGGCTTTTGTTGGGAACCACGTGGAAATCAAGGTCAGAGCAGATGAACAATCGAACAATCGCGAATGTGGAGGCGGGAGTGAGTCCAGACCGGGGGAGGAGGGGGGAGGGCAGTGAGCACAGCAGTGACGGTGTGTGCTCAGGATTCCCATGGGACGTGACTGGGGCAGGGGACCTGGGCATGGGGTGGGGGACAGTGCGCTCAGCAGACCCTAAACAATGAAGCCTCTGTGCTGAGCAGAGGAGGCTGAGGGTGGGGAGAGACCTGCGAATTCTTCCCGGAAAACATGCTGAAACAGAGAACGTTGGGGGCACCAGGAGGATGTGGGTGGTCGATTGTCCTTTCCAGGTCACTGCCAACTCCAAGCTTCTCCTACTCCCCCACCAGCAAGGAAAAGTCAATACTCACCCCACCCAGGGCAGCTGTAGGCAGTGCATCGCTCCATGGAAGTTTGGAGCAGCCGGCTGATTGTGAGGGTTCATTGTCTCCATTCTACAGCTGAGGGTGCTGAAGGTCGAGAGGTTACGCCCCTGCCCGCAGCACCTTGTCTGGGTGGGGAGAGTTGAGGTTTACTGTGAGACCCCCCACTCTCTCCCTTCCTTTCCCCCAACCCCAGTTCATGCTGCTCTGTGGGACAGGTCCCCACCAGGAGGGGACAAGCCCACCAGAGCAAGGTCAGGGATATTTCTTTTTTGGGCAGCCCAGCATCCAGATGGACTTCTCATTTTGGAGGACCCCCAATTTGAGGGTCATGTGTCCTCTCATCTTCCCAAGGATTTCCCTCCAGCCATGACCCTGTTTCTCTCTTTTTTTTTTTTTTTTTTTTTGAGACAGAGTCTCACTCTGCCTGGGCTAGAGTGCTGCGGTATCAGCCTAGCTCACAGCAACCTCCAACTCCTGGGCTCAAGCAATCCTCCTGCCTCAGCCTCCTGAGTAGCTGGGACTACAGGCATGTGCCACCATGTCCAGCTCATTTTTTCTATATATTTTTAGATGTCCAGCTAATTTCTTTCTATTTTTTTTAGTAGAGACGGGGTCTCGCTCTTGCTCAGGCTGGTCTCGAACTCCTGACCTCAAACAATCCACCCGCCTCGGCCTCCCAGAGTGCTAGGATTATAGGCGTGAGCCACCGCACCCGGCCCGTTTCTCTTGAGCATTATCAACATCTCCCTCTCTGTTGGATCCTTCCAGGCTATGTACAAAAATGTCTTAGTAGCACCCATTAAAAAACAAACAAACAAAAAAAAAACTAAGAGGTATTGGCAAGGATGTGGAGAAATTGGAACACTTGTACATTGCAGTGGGGGTGTGACCTGGTTTAGCCACTGTGGGAAATAGCTTGGTGGTTCCTCAAAAAGTAAGCATAAAATTACCGTAGGACCCAGAAATTCTACCACTAGGCATATACCCCAAAGAATCGAAAACAGGTGTTCAGAAAAAACTTGTGCACAAATGTTCATAGCAGCAATAGTCACAACGACCAAAAGGTGGAAGGAAACAGCCCAAATGTCTCCATGGATGAATGGATAAGCAAAGTGTGGTCCATCCACACAGGGGAATATTACTCAGCCATGAAAAGGAGTGGAGTACTGATCCACACCACAACATGGATGAGCCTTGGGCACACTATGTAAGTAAGTGAAAGCAGCCAGACACAAAAAGCCACATTTTGTATTTCAGACTCTGCATTTGGGGTGACCCACTGGACGTCAGCTGGACCCACGGACAGGTCTAAGAACGGATCCAAGAAGCATTGAGACCCCTTACCCAGGAAATCTCCCAACTGAGAAGATAATCTCTGCTTCCCAACCCTATGAGTTCATCCCCCACCGATCAGCAGAGCCAATTCCCTAGCCCTTTGTCCCCCAAACCACTAAAAAAAAAACCTTAGCCCCCAAATCCTCGGGGGCATATGTAACAGAGGGAATGGCCTGGAAAAAAATGGCAAAAATATTTTCTGTCTCTTTAAAACTTCCCTCACTCTTTTTGGAAACTGTGGCCTGGCCTGCATCCCTGCCTTGGGCAGGTGGTCTGGAGGGCTAGGGGAGGAGGGGCAGGGGAATGTCTTTTGTTCTTTGTGTCCCACCACTGCAGACCACCGGCTGCCTCCCGGATGAGCCCAGGTGGGCGGAGATCACAGGCTTTGTCTTCAGCAGAGACAGGAGTTTAGAATCATTAACAGCAATAGCCTAGAACTGAGGGCCCTCCCTTGAAAAGCTCTGTATTTCTGCTTATGTGCAGGAAAATTTGGATTTTGAGATGAGAGCCTACCATTTTTCTCTTTTGCTGGAAAAGTAATAAACTCCGCTTTCCTCCTCAAACCATTTGTTCTCATTCTTCTGCTGTGGCCTCAAGGGCAAGTGCTGAGCTTTTGGTAACAGACTGGTTTGAGAAATCACTCCCATCTCCTCATCTGGCATCTTGCAAAACAGAACTCTTTCTTTGTGGCAACCCCTGCTGTCTCAGTCTATGGCCTTCGCTGGGTGGTGGGCAAGGGGCCCAGGTGGGCAGTAACGTGCCCAAGTGGCTCTTTTGAGCTGTTGCGTTCAGGGTGCCCACAGGGCCAGGCAATTTTGCCGTGGGTCAGTCCTGATATACATTTGACAACTTGGGTAGAAAAACAATTGAGAATCAGTGTTTAAAGGAAAAAAGAGGGTGATGCGAGAAAGCAGGAGGTGGGCAGTGAGGCGAGTGGTGGCCTTGCGAAGTTCTGCTTGGTGCCCAGTAAATCCACATCAGATAAAATGAACTTTCACAAGAGCAGGTAGAGGAAATAATCAATGTTGTGATCTCAGGGTGGGCACAAGAGTGGTCGCAGCTCCTCCTTGCTTTGCATCTGTGGAGATGAACTTGTAATGGACATTTGAGCGTTCATTCAGGCTACAGCCTTGAGGTCGTAATTAACATGCTGTCATTTTGTAGGAGCCATACATCTTGAAGGGGTTTTTTTTAGATCTGAAATAAGAAATATTTTAACCCAAAATACATTTCTTTGCCATATTTTGAGATTGCTGTGGGCAAACAGGAATGTGCTATACAGCTGTCTAGGTGGGAGGCTGGGGGGAGATGGGCAGTTGTAGAGAATCTCTGTGAAATCCAGCCAGGCCCTGCCAATTTGACCTGGGACTGGTCTGCAGAGAGTCTGGGGCCCTTAAAGATCTGAATAAAACATGTCCCTGAGAGACTTAGCATGAGGTTTATCTGCATAACGAGACCACATTGCCAGCCAGGCTTCCCTTCTCCTTCCCACACCCAGTTCAAAGAGAAAAATCCTGTTTAGCCATTTCTAAGCCTCTTTATTTCTTAACAGAGGACCCCTGTACCTCACTGGGGAGAAGACAGCTGTGCTGTGTGGCTCAGTTCTCCCTTTTGGCATAGTGAATTTTGAGGTGTCCTGAGATTTTTATTTTTCCTTTACAGGATTAATAATAATGTGTGGACATAATACCCAACACCTAGAAGAGACTTGTAAATTGTAGATATATTTAACATCTACAAGTTGAAGGAGTTCAGGAAATTTCACCCCAAAATATGACTCCTTGGTATAAAGAATATTTTGGGCTCTCCTTCTATCTACATAAAGGGGACAGACCCATCAAAAGGACAACTGACTTCCCTTCCCCTCCCTGCCATCTCAGCATATTGCAGGAAAAGCAGTCGAGGATGCAACCAGCCCTGGTCCAACTACTTTAAACCCAGTACCTGTCTCGCAGGTTAATTTCCAAGTCAGTCTGTTTCCCCACCCATTCATTCTCCAACTTGCCTATTCATCCTCCCTAGACAGAATCACTCATATTCCTGATCCTCCTGCCTTCTAAAATGAGGTATATAAACCTCTGGCCCCCACTGGGGTATGGAGTAGTTACTCTGTGATTCTCCTCGTGGGCACAGTAAATAAATCTCTTTCTCTTGTTAATCTTCCTTATTGTGAGTTGATCTTTCAGCAAACCTTCTGGGGTGAGGGGAAGTTTCCCCTCACCCCCACAGGGCCCAAGCAAGTCCCAATAACTTCGTTGTTCCCAGGAGACCAAGCACATGGTTAAGATGTCAGCAGAAAGGGGCCGGTCAGCCTGGGTATGGTTTAGATCTGGAAAGGCACCTGCAAACCACTTGGCTGAATGGAGCCCTGTAGGGAAAGAACCACAGACAACATCTACTTTGAGTGGGCCAAGGGTGGAGCACAGAGAACAGGGGAACAGGGAAGATAGGAGGTATCAGATGCATCGTGGTCTAATGAGGGAGACAGACCCATAAGCAGCAAGGCGTTGTTGCCAAGGTAAAGGTGACAATGACAACTCTAACAGCAGTGAGCCCTGTTGAGCGCCTGGCGCTAGCTGTGGGTGTGTATTCATCCAGTTCCACAGCGACCGCAGGTAGGCACTACTGTTAGTCACATTCACAGATGAGCAACTGAGGCATAGTGTGGTTGGTAGTTTGTCCAGGACCACACAATGAAGGAGCAGCTGAGCTGGGGGTTGAGGGCATGGGTGTGTCCAAGCAATTCCAGGAAGGCTTCCTGGAGGAGGTGATGCATAAGCACAGAATAGGAAAGGGCAATCCTGCTGGGATGTGGCTTGGCAAATTGGAGGCTGCTTGAATAGGCAGACATTTGCAAGGCTATGGGGAGACCCCAAGTCTGACTTCTTTTCCCCTACCACGTTGCAGCGCCTCATCACCAATGACCTCCAGCAGGCCACCCTTCCCCCTTCAGGCTCCAGGGGTGCTGTACCTTCTTGGTTCTCCTCCTGCCTCACTGGCCACCTGCCAAATTCTCCTTCAGGATTCCTCCTCCTCCTCCTCCTCCTTTCCCTCCTCCCCCTCCTCGACCTCTTCTCTCTGCAATCACTTCCCAGGCAGCTCATCCAGCCTGTTGCCCTGATCCCACCTGTGTGCTGATGACACCATGGTTACATCCCAGCCCAGACCTGTATCAATGGAAAAGAAGCCAAACTCTGTAAAATAATTTTAAAGAGATTTACTCCGAGCCAAATTTGAGGACCATGACCCGGAGCCACGCCCCAGAACCATTGAGCAAGTGGTCTCGGTGTGGCTGCGTTGCAGTTTGGTTTTATACACTTCAGGGAGACAGGGGTTACAGGTAAAGTCGTAAATCAATATGTGGGAGACATGCATTGGTTTGGCCCGAAAGGATGGGCCATCTCGAAGTGGGGGGCTTACAGGTTATAGGTGAGTTTAAAGATTCTTTGACTTGTAATTGGGACATGAAGCTTTGTCTAAAGGCTTGGAATGTTTTAACATAGTTGCTGTTTATCAGAGATGAGCCACCGGACATATACTTGTATAAATTGAGGACCTGCAGGTTTGTCTTGCACACCCTTAGGCCTGTCAATGGGTTACAAAGGATGTCCCCAAGAAGGGAGGGGGGCATGATGAGGCATGTCTGACCTCCCTCCTCCTGGCAGGCAATTTAGTTTTTAGGGTATTCCTTTGGCCAAGAGGGGGTCCATTCAGTCAGCAGGGGGGAGGGGGGTGAGCCTTAAGATTTTATTTTAGTTGACACCTGTATGCCACCTTCCTAAAAGGAAACTTGGACTGAATGTGACCCAGTGAGGTTGATGAAGCAGCTCAGTCAGGTCCTGGCGGAGCTGTGTGTCCGGCCAGAGCAGTCGCTGGGAGGGTGCTGAGCAGCTCACCTCCAACTCAGCCTGTCCCCAGCTCCCTGCAAACCTGCACCTCTGCATCCACCTTCTACCCAGTGGCCACACCCTCTGATGGCTCCTAGCCCTGAGGGTCACGTGCACTCCTGCCTCCTGCCGCTTCTGCTTGCAGTTCTCCCGCCAGCAGCACCTTCCCCTGACGTGCAGGGCCCGGTCCCCTCTGACCCCCGTCGCTCTCCAGATCTCCTGCCCTGACTTGCTATATAGTTGATAATAGTGCATTGTATCTAGCAGAATTGCTAAGAGTAGATTTTACATGTTATCACCACAAAAAAATAAGTATGTGAAGTGATGGATATGTTAATTAGCTTGATGTAATCATTCCACATTGTATAAATATATCAAAATCATCATATTGTACCCATAGTATTAACATATACAATTGATATTCATCAATCAAAAATACATAAATGAATAAATAAAATATTCTGTATGAGATTACAATGATGGATACACATAATTATGCATTTGTCCAAACCCATAGAATGTGCAACACCAAGCAAGAACCTTAATCTACACAACGACCTTTGCATAATTAGGATGTGTCGATGTGGGTTCATTGACTGTATATTGTAACAAATGCACCACTCTCGTGGGGGGTGTTGATAATGGGGAGGCCATTTGTGTGGGGGAGGGGCAGGAGGGATGTGGGAAATCGCTGTTCCTTCCTCTCAATTTTTCCGTGAACCTGAAACTGCACTAAAAACAAAAACATGGTCATCCACAAACAACCAAAAGCCATCCTGGCTTCCGTGTTTTGAGAACCCCTGGACGCTAAGGCCTTTCCCATCTTTTTGGTCTGAGTCTAGGAAACGGCAGAATCCTTCCTACTGAGCCCCTAGAGTATGCACTCAACTCTACCAGGCCATTTCACACGTATGACCAACCCTCAGCACGAGGTCATTGGCATCCCCATTTTACAGATTTGGAAACCAAGGGTGAGAGGATCCCAAAGCTGACTCTTCTAAAACTAGAAAGTTGGTTGCAGAGAACTCAACCCCAGCTGCACAACTCTACTTTCTACCGCGTCAGCAGGTGAGCAGTGAGTGGCCCTGCCTCCCAGCAGCAGGGTGGGCTGAGCAGCTGGGACTCCATTTGTAGCCAGTGTGTAACATCAGCCAGGCGGAGGCTTTCCAAAGGACTGCACATAGCTCTGCAGACAGTCTGGTTTTACAACTCTCATTCACGTTAACTCCCTCTCAGTTCTTCAAGATTAGATAAAAAGGAATAAAGTTTCACCACTATCAGAGAAGCCTTTAATCGGCATTATAAAGATTAGATTTTTCATTATTCAGTTGTTTGCATGGCAAATAGGATAACCCATGACCTTTAGCCTAATTGCATGTAAGCTGTGCACAGTTTGAAAATAGGCTGCATTATTTACTGATCCAATCTAATTAGCTTCACACTTCCAGACCAGCTTTAGATCAATGAGATGCGTTGTGTGTTCTCCAGCACGAGTAAGGAGACCTTCTGCCCAAGACGGCTCTGTTTACAGGTTGACACTTGCAGGGGTTTCCAGAGCAGCATCTTAACGGGCACAGTAGGACGATAGAGGAGATTCCCCCAAATTTATTTTATTTTTAAAGAGAACACAGTGAATGTTTCTGGTTATGAAATTCTAAAAGGTCAGTCCTAGCAAGGAAGGGACCAGAGAAATCATGTTGCAGAACTCTGTTGTTTTAGAAATCAGGAAACAGAAACCTCCGAGTGAAGTGGCTGATTGGCAGAGCTGGAGCAGGCGTCTGGGATCCCTGGCCAATTCCATGCTGGGCTCTGCGCATGGGGGATGCTGAGGTGACGGGGCGAGGCGGGGTGCTGGCAGGAGGCGCGCGGCCGTGCTGCTTGGCGCTCACCCATTCATGCATTCACTTGCTCACTCACGGATCCCTTCATCTGTTCATCCGGTGGTGTGCACCCAGCTCCTGCTCTGTGTCGGGCACGGCCTATTCTAGGCATTACGGACCCGGAGCTGACAAGGCAGAGAAAGTCCCTGCCCTCCTGGCCTTTACACACAAGTGGGGCGACAGACACTAAACAACTGCATACTTAAATCGATGTTTGGTATGATTATGGCAAACTCTAGAAAGTGGTGTAAGGTGGTAGGAGAGGCGACACCAGGAAATTCTAGCCTAATTAGACAAGTGACAATTGCCTGGGCATGTTTGGATGTGGGCTGGGGGTGGGCTGGCAGGAGCTTGTGTTCGAGGGTTTGGGAGACCAGTGTGGCCGGAGCCCACAGTCATGGAGCCCACAGCCTGCCTTGTGGACAAGTTTAGCGATGTGGGATTATAGCCTGGGAGCAGAAACACTGATGGTTTCTAAATTTGAGCAGGGGCTTGGGGGATGCTCAGGATAGTTTTTTACGAAGGTCTTTCTGGCAGCCACAGGGAGTTGGGCTGTCAGGGCTGGGGAGGGAGCTGACAACGTGGCAACAGGAGACCTGATTTGGTCCGTGTGAGGAATGCTGGAGGCTGAGACCAGGGTGAGGCTACTGTCAGGGAAGTAGCTGGCAAGGTGGCCCCAAGGACCACAGGAGATGCACCGGGCTGAGTCCTTCGCACACACAGTGCCTGGCCATGGTCGACACAAGACCATGTAGCTGCTGTCATTACCCCACCTGTGCCACCCTCAGACCCTCAGACCACACTGGACAGGTGAGCACTACCCTCTTTCAAAACTCTCCAGGCTGCACCTTGAAGGAGGCGTGTGCGGCAGGCAGCATGTGGACTTTGGCTTCAGGGATGTGGCGAGGTTGAAGTTCTGATGACTTAGCTGTGACCGTGGGCACATTGTATAACCAAGCTGAGCCACGATTCCTTTTTTCATAAGGAGTTATTTGAATCTCTCCTTGCAGGCCGAGTGCAGCAATGAAATAAGATGCCGTGACGTCAGCGGAGCTGTCCGCTAAATCTTAGTCCTCCGCCTCAGGCCGCGGGCAGCGCACGCCCCTCCCCAGCCCTTCCCATGCTGAGGAGTCTCTGACTGTCTAACTCAGCTCCCTCCTTTTGTCCTGAGCTCCACGGAAATAAACTTTCTGCTCTCGGTGTCCTATCATGACTTACCTGAGTCCATTATGTCGGGTTATGTTACTGGAGAGAGCAAAGATTGTCTTGCAACAGATGGGATCAGCGTTTTCCTGTTCCTGTTGTCCCACCCTGTCGACCCACCCCATGCTCCCACCTCCCTTCTCCCCCAGAGACTCGCTGTCCCCCCGGACCACGTCCTTCCTACTCAGACTGCTTCCCAGCACACCCACCTCTTGCAACTTAGCCTCAGTCCTGCCTTTTACCAGAAATCTTTGATATCTACCAAAAAATCTTGTGGATAAGGGACTGTGTTTTATAAATGGAGAAACTAAGCTTAAAATCCTTGATATCCATAATCAGGTCCAAATCCTGCAGCACATACACAACAGCCTTCACCACTTGGACTCACTGTCTTTTTCAAGTTTATATTAAGCAAGAAGTAGCAGGGGGAACACTATCAATTAATCGCACTACTTTTCCTATTGGGCCCAGATACAGCCTCAGAATCCTTCTCAACACAGCACTACAAGGTTCAGTGGAAGCCAGGGGTCCGGGCTGCCCAGGGAGGTGCCACTGGCTTGCCCTCGATGCTGACGCGATCCTGCTATGGGAGCACACCTGAGCTCCACGCCTCCGCCCGTTCCCTCTTCTCCACCTGTCCCTGCCGCCTCATCCAAATGCTGCCTCGTTCATGAATTCATCCAACACAGCCGGGCAAAACGAATTATTCCTCCCTTCTACCCTGGGACTCTGTGGCTGAGGCTGGCGGCTGTCAAGAGAGTCAGGAAGGAACTCAAAAGGGCAAGCCAGAGAGACCACGGTCAGAGCCCCTGGTTGGGCATGTTATGTGCCTTGGTCCTCACTGCACTTGTCTTCGTTCCAGGGGCAGTGGAACCTGAAGGCCAGGCTTCCTGAGCTCTCATCCTGCCTCCTCCACCATTCGCTGTGACTCGAGGCAGGTTCCTTTCCCTCACAGGGCTGCTGTTTCCTCATCAGTGAATAGGTCTGGAGACAATGATGCCAGCCTCATTGTGGGAACTGAAGGTACACAGCACCTAGAACAGCATCTGGCACCCACAGTGCTTAATCATAGGTGGGAGAACCAAGGCTCAGAGAGGTGAAGCTACTAGCCCAAGGTCACACAGCAAGAAAGAGGCAGAGTGACATCCAAGCTGAGCTCCCTGTGCTGCACTGGCCCTTGAGGCGTGTTGGAGGCTGCTGTCCTTCACGCGACAGGTTTTCTTTGCACCTGGGCGTGGGGTCAGGACACACAATAGAAAAGCTCCAGTGTTGCTGCTGACCGTAGACCCAAAGGGACCCAGGCTCTCGGATGAGCAACAACACCAGCCGTCAAGTGCAAGACCTTCTGCCCTCTCTGCTTTCTGCCACGCTGGCCCACTCCCTGCAGAACACCGCTGGCCTGCAGATTTCTGGGTTCAAGGCCCAGTGGCACTGAGAGTGGACGTGCTGACTTGCATCTTTGGCACCAGGCTGGGCTCCTTCTGCTGTGTCACCAATTTCCCTGTCTTTGTGCCCTCTGGCCCTGTGCACTGGCTCCACTGACAACAGACACAGTGCAAAGTCCTCCTTTCCTCAATGACACCCTCGGCCCCGTGCCAGGCCCTTTGCCTACCTCACCCTGGGAAGGTGCGGTGCGGTGCGCAGGAGGTCCACCTGGGCCAGCCCGCAGGGGGCCCGGCTCCCCGCTTGTCGCCGGCTGCGCGGCCCTGGGCCTTCGCTGAGCTGCTCAGAACTCCAGCTCCTGCCTCTCCGGCCTGGCACTGCAGCGGCCGACCCCACCTCGCGGCTGGCCGCGGGGACGCATGCGTGGTCGACCCCAGAGAGTGGTAAAGCATTGCTCGGAGCGTGTCTGTGAGGGTGCTTCCGGAGGAGACTGGCGTGTGGGTCCGTGGACCAAGTGGGGAGCATCGGCCCCCAGGTAGGCAGGCACCACCCAATCAGCTGGGGCCCGGATTAAAAAAAAAAAAAAAAAAAAGCAGAAAAAAGACGATTTCCTCTCTCTCCCTCCTGGAGCTGGGCCACTCTTCTCCTGCCCTTGGACGTCAGGACTCCAGGCTCTCCGGCCTCGGGCCAGGACTTGCCCCAGCAGCCCCCTGACCCTGGGGTCTCAGGTCTTTGGCCTCAGACTGAGACTCACACTTTCAGCTTCCCTGGTTCTGAGGCTTCTGGACTTGGACTGAACCACGATCCCAGCATCCCCAGGCATGCAGACGGCCTGTCACGGTACTTCATGCCTCCGTAATCGAGGGACCCAGTTCCGCTAGCAAGTCCCCTCTCTTCTATCTGTCTGCACATCTACTGGTTCTGCCCCTCTGGACAACCCTTGCCCATACCCTCGGGAAGGCTGGCCCCACCACTTCGGGTTTGGGTTCCACCACTTGCAAATTGTGCAACCCTGTCTACGTTTCCTCAAACCTGAGTCTTTGTTTTCTCATCTGTAAAACTGAAAAAAAAAAAAAATACCTAACTCACAGACTTTGGGTCAATATTAAAAGAGATGACATACGAAAACGTCTTATGCCAATGCTGAAAGCAGATAACACAAAGTAAACATCAATCGCTCAGTATGTTCTTCACTCTTGGTAACGCTGTTACTATGTTGCTATTTAGCATTCACTCTACACACACAATTCCACATGGGAGTTTCAATCTCCATTTACACTTGGTTGTGCTACTTTTTCCAGGTTACATTCCAGCGTACTTGCTCTCATCAGCAGCATCGTATTTAATGGTAGGTGATCACATTTCATTTAAACAGTTGGTCACATAGATTGTGTCTCTTTTGTCAGTGCTACAAACACCTTGGCAATAAGCACATATGGGCAAATGCGTGCCCATCTCCAACATTTGGATTCCTTTCTTAGCATAGATTTCAAAAAACAGAATTACTGTGTCAAAAGGCAATCCATAGAAACAGCATGTGGTGCACACTTTTAAGTCCCTTGATATGTATTGATGTTTTGTGCTCCAAAACGGTTACATAGATTTCCACCCTGGGAAGTACACGGGCAGCACGTGGCTAGCGCTCTTCCTCGGCTTGTTAAGGACCAACCTGAGCCTCCGACTGTTAGTTCTTTGCACTGTCATGTCCTCTCTTGTTTGGGACACTGCTTGTCTTTGAGTCATTCGTTCACCTGTTCATTCATTCAATGCTTAATTCTCAACCCTCACCTTGCTCAGCCTTCTTTCTTTCTTTCTAACAGCTTTGTTCAGGTATGATTTACACACGGTAAAATGCACTCATTTTAAGTGTACCATTCAGTGGTTTTTAAGTATATTTATAGAGTGTGCAACCATGAACACAATCTAGTTTTGGAATATTGCCATCATCCCCAAAATAAACTTCGGGTCCACCTGCAGTCACTACTGCTTCCCAGCCCCTGGCAAGCACTAACCTATGTTCTGTCTCTATAGATTTTAGATTTGCCTTTTCTGCACATTTCATAAAAATGGGATCATACAGTACACGTGACATTTTGTCTGGTTTCTTTCCCTTAGCATCACTTGTTTCACCTTCATCCTGTTGTATCAGCCTTCTTCTGGGTATCAGCCTTCCTCATCTGGCCTCTATGGTGCTGGGCTCTGTTTCCTCCCCTTCCCCGGTCACTCCTGCTCCCAGAGCTGAGACCAGGGTGAGGCAAGTGAGGCATTTGCCTTGGGAGCAACATTTAAGGAAGTACTGAGAACTCAGTCCTCAAAGGTAAATAATATCTACTGCAATATTTTAAAACATCAAAACAAATGTCAACTTTTTAAATAAAGTCAGGACCCAATGGGGTGGGGATGAGGAGGAAGTGAGCTAGGTGAGTCTCTCAAGTGTGGGGTCAGATCCTGGGACGAGATTTTCCACGCCGTCCTATCTGAGAAAGAGCGCTCTGCACTCTTCGGCCTCTTTCCCTGCTTTAATTTTTCTTCCTAAGACTTACAGCACGTGCCCATCCCTTACATGTTTTTTCATTTGTGGAGTGTATGTGAGAGGTGGTATCTTATAAAAAATGAGGCCAGATGAGTGGGTGTGGCCAAGCCAAGGAGAAAATCCTTCCTCTGTCATGTGGATTCTTCCCTTGGAATAGATTTTTCAAAATTCAAGGCATAAGAACCAAGTGCAATACACAAGGTTTTACACAATGGTGGGGAGGATGTCTGCTTCCCGAGCTGGGAAGCCTGGCCTTTGTTCTTAGGCATGAGGGCTTTTAGGCAAAGGAGGACTGAGGCCCCCATTACTATCAAACACCCCCTTGCAGCACCGGGGAGAGAAGGGAACACCCTAGAGCAGGGTGGACAAACATATTCTGTAAAGGGCCAGATGGCTAACACTCTCACCTTTGCTAGCCTTACAGTCTCTGTGCTCTGACAACTATGCTATTGTTGCATGGAAAGAGCCATGGACAACGTGTAAATGGATAAGCATGATTGTGTTCTAATAAAACTTTATTTATAAAAATACGCAGTAGGCCAATTTGAACTGTGGGTCAAAGTTTGCTGCCCCCTGCCCTAGAGTGTTAACGTCAGCTCAATGAACCTCTGATTAATACTTACTGCAGAAGTTGCCCAGAATGTCCTTTAGAACAGTTTTTAGTGGAACTGCTTTACTAAGAACCTTTTGCAGACAGTTTACGTGCTACACACGCTTGACAGTGCCCAGCAGAGCACCCTCATGCATGCAGTTGACAGTGTTTTGGAAAATGGGTGCATGGATGAGAGTGAGGAGTGACTGACTGTCCAACAGGGATAAACAGCAGATGACATAAGGTAGAAAGTGAAGGGCAAGAGGAAACTGGGAGGTGTGCAAAGGTCATTTCCCACAAAACTCTTTTTCCACAAAGACAATTCCATCTCTCCCTCCTCCATTTCCTCCTCCTCTGTCTCTATCTCCATAGCACCTTCAAATAAGCCCTACTGCTTGTGCTGGGTAACACCTGGACAACTTGTCCTCATCCTCCCACCTCCTTCCTTCTCTTGGATACCCACATCCAGGGACCCTATCTCAGGAGATGTCCCTAACTTGGTCCTCTCCATCCCAGCTGCCATCCTCCTGGTCCAGGCCCTTTTCCTCTCCCACCTGGACATCCGCCTGCCAACTGTCCTCCCTCTCCCCACTCTGTACCCTCTAATCCAATTCTCTATAGCATATCCGGACTCTGTTAGGTCCAGAGCCCAGAGAGACATATGGAGCCCCGTGTGTAGCAAAATGCTGTTTATTCTGAGCATCTGGGTGCAGGTGGTGGAGGCCAAAGAGCGTCCACCCTGAAGGAGGGGAGAGCCTTGGGTTTTACGGAGGGTTCTCCGGGGGCAGTGAGCACCTGGGCCAGAACAGCCACTGCAATAAATTTTTTTTTTCAACAACCAATTTCTGGGACCCTTGGGTCAGTCTCATCCTGTAGAGATAAGGGGAGAGGTAGTTCTGTCCTTTTGGTGGGGGATAAGAATGCTCGACTGTCTGTTAGGTTTACAACCTCCGGGGACTCTCCAGACCCCTGCGGCTATCCTTTCACAAACCTCAGTTTTCCATTAACCGTATTCCGTCCCATACATACTTTTCCAGTTCCCACCTGGAACAAACCTAACAGGCTCATCTTTCTCAAGGCGAACAGTATCATGGCTTTTCTGCTCAAAAGCCCTAGATGGCTCCCGCTTGCTTTTAGATTAAGCCTCAAAGAAAGAAAGAAGAAAGGACGGAGGGAGGGAGGGAGGGAGGGGAAGCGCAGCATCTGCGGGTGCTTGTTGTGCGGCAGCATCGTTCCTGCCAGCTGGTTCTCTGCACCCACCTGTGCTGATATGCGACCTGCAGACACCACGGGCTCCCAGCACGGAGCGCATGGCTTTCCCCACATGCTTGCCCTTCCCCTGTCACTGCCTTGGCCCTTGGCGTCCCCCCAGTCAGGGATGCCTTTTGCCTGCTTGCATCACCTGACCAATTCCTAGGATTTGCCTCCAGTCTGGAGTTTCCTATGCAGCCTTTGGGGCAGCTTCCTGCGGAGAGTTCACATTCCCCTCTGGAGTCCAGAATGTTTAATTTCAGTGCCTGGTGCCAGGCTGAGCCAGCAGGAACAGTGGGGATAAATGGCAATCAGCTTCCCTTTGTGAGAGCTGATACTGACCGGGATTTAATTGTAATTGCTTGAGTGACTCTTCAAAATTAATCACTGCGTAATGGGAAACCAAGACACTGAAAGGGAAACCACCCAGCACTGTGCCTTAGGCAGCTGGTTTCCAGGTTACCGCTCACGCCCTGCAGAGAAAGCCGACCTCTGACCACCTTTCCGCACAAGCACTTTCTGCATGTTTTCTCCTTGACTCCCGTGATGCAGCAGTACTGCCGTGCCCATTTTGTAGATGAGCAGACAGGATTAAGAGAGGTCAAATACCTTGCCTGAGGTCACACAGCCAGGAATTGGGAATGAAGTTTGGGAGTCCCCATGACCTTGGTCTTTTCCCAGGATAGGCTGCCCACCAGACGTAGGAGAAAGCGCAGTGCGGTCTCTGCGCTCCCTCTCCATCAGCCCCACAGCAACTGCAGAGCCACACTGCCCTTCTGGAGGTTAGAAGATGTGATTTGTAAGAGCTGAGGAGCCGAGCCGAGGGTGGACATTGGAGGTCTCCCATACAGCCACTTGCTGTCGGCTTTCTGACCTGTTAAAGAATCTTGTGTTGGAAGAATCTGGAGAAGGAACACGTGGTCTATAGCATCAGAAATCCTGGGGTTGGTTGCACTGTGCTTGTTAGGAGGCTTCCGAGAGCATTTTAAGCAATAGGCTTCTTGCATGACATGCAGAATCCCGTGTCTGCTGGCCTCAGTGTTATGGTTCAGAACGTGAGAAAATGAACACTTGGAGGCCGAATTGAGCCAAATTAGTGAGTCTTTATTAGCTGGCCAGCGACTACCCTCTGCACCGCCAAAGGCGGGGGCACAGAGAGCAGCGCTCAACCAGAAAAGAGGAAGGGTTTTTATACTATTCTACATCGGGGTCTTACGTGACTCTGAGTACACAAGGTGGAGTCAGTTTTGCAATAAATTCCATTACCAGGGGCCCTGGGACCAGCCCCAGACCACCTGTTTTGATTACACTCCATACACAAGCGAGTTCACAGAAGCAGATAGCATCAGTTAAGTCAAGGCACATTTCTCAAGCATGCTAAAATTTAACTATACACACCTAGTGATTTTAAACAATCAATTACAAGTTAGTCACTTTATTTTTTCCTGTTTTCCATGTATATTTTCCCAGCTCATGAATCACACAGCAGCAGTGAGCCTGTCCACAAGGTGGCTTCACTGTGGCTCATAGAGCTGTAGTGATTACTGTGCCTCATCACACTCGGCACAGACAACTCTCGGCTCTGCATCTCCCTTCCAGCAGTGAAACAGACTTCAAGTTGTCCTGCCTTTGTGGCCGGAGTGGGAGAGAGCTGAACTTCCTCCTCCAAGCAGCACTTACAGGGTGTCTTCTCAACTGCACGGCATCTTGGACCCAGGTTTTCAAACCAGGCCCTTTTCTCCATGTGTTGGACAATTGAAGGACTGCCAATTGTTTCTCCCTTTGGGGATGTCAGCCCCTTGAAGTCACTGCTCCTCACCGTGGCTATTGGTGGTTGACTTTTTTATGCCAAGGCAAAAATCAACAAACCCAGTGGTTATGGCCCTAGTTTTTGGTGAAACACCAAAAACTGCTGGAGGTTTTTATTAGAACCGAAAACCAGACTAATTGTTCCAAACACAGGAATTAGCCTTTCCTTTCTTGCTTCCCAAGGAGGCCAAAAAGGAGAAAGAGACCGTGCAAAGAGAACGGTTATGCAGGCCGAGTAAGGAAAGCAAGGCAGCCCCAGGCCCGCAGAATTTGCAGCTGTCTGGATAATTTGAGTAAAATCCATTAGTGACGTGTCGTTTTCCTTTTGCCAAGAACAGAGTCTTCCCTTCAAAACACCTGCAGAAACATAAGTGGAATGAATAGGCACTGTGGTTTGTAGTAGTTATATCCATTTTATTCAGTAGGTGCAGCCAGAGAACTTGGTAAACAAACCAAAGATTATAAACCACTCTTTTAAAAAGTCAGAAAGGAAATAAGAAAAATGTTCACAGCATTTTTCAGGAATATGTTTGGTTTTGCTTCCCTCTAAATTTTCAAGGTTTTTTCCTAATTTTTTTATTTGTTTTTCTAATAATGAAAGTGTTATTTTAAAGTGAAAATTAAACTTTATTTTAAAATAAAGTGCTTACAATGATTTGCAGCTTTCAAACAGCCATCTAATTTTATGCAAAGTAGCTTACACTCTACTTTGCTCAACAATCCTTTTGAAACCATGCTGATAGCTTTATTTGGCAAGACATGTTCAGGTATGTTTTGCTAGTACATAATCTTAAATATTTAAAAGTACCAAAAAATTGGATAAACTGGAAGAAATTAAGAAATTTGTAGAAACATACAACCTACCAAGACTGAATAAGGAAGCGATAGGAAATCTGAGCAGATCTATAACTAGTGAGGAGATTGAAACTATAATCAAACACTTCCCAACAAAGAAAGGCCCAGGCCCACATGGAATTGAAATGTTCCTAACACAAAGAAATGATAAACACCTGAGGTCATGGATACTCCAATTACCATGATTTGATTAATTCACATTGTATGCCTGTATCAAAACATTACATGTTACCTATAGAGATATACAACTATTTACATACCCATAATAATTAAAAATTAAAAATTTTTTTAAAAATAGGCAAAGGACTTAAATAGACATTTCTCCAAAGAAGATACACAAATGGTCAATACGCACATGAAAAGATGCTCAACATCACTAATTATTAGGGAAATGCAAACCAAAACAACAGTATGTCATCACCTCATCCACCAGGATGACCGCAACCAAAAGAACAGAAAATAGTAAGTGTTGGCAAGGATGTTGAGAAGTTCAAACCCTTGTGCACTGTTGGTGGAAATGCAAAATGTGCAGCCATTGTGGAAAACAACATGGAAGTTTCTCAAAAATTTTAATTATCATATGACCCAGCAACCCCACTTCTGGGTATCTATGTAAATGTATTCAAAGTAGGATGTGAAAGAGAGAGTTGCATGCCCATGCTCATCACAGCACTATCCACAATAGCCAAGAGGTGGAAGCCACTCAGATGTCCACCAGCCCATGAATGGATAAAGAAAATGTGGTATATACATACAGTGGAATATTTGTCAGCCTTAAAAGAGAAGAAAATCCTATCACATGGTACAACATAGATGAACTTCGAGGACATCATGCTAAGCACAATAAGTCAGCCACAAAAGGACAACTGCTATAGGATTCACCCCATATGAAGTGTCTACTGTAGTCAAAATCATAGAAAGAGAGAGTAGAAAGGTGGTTAACAAAGGCTGGGGAAAGCGGAAGGGCAAGTAGTGTCTAGTGGGCATAGAGCTTCAAGGTTGCAAGAGGAAAACATTCTGGAGATCTGTGGCACCACAATGTGAATATACTCAACACTACTGAACTATACAAATGGTTACAATGATTAATTTTAATGCTATGTGTTTTTATCATAATAAAAAAGAGTGGAAAACATGAACATACCTTTTTATGAGATATAAAAAGACAAACTCTACGAAGACTTTTGAATATCACAAAGTCTAAGTAAGGAGGTTTGAATGAAGCAATCTGGCTGTCAATGCTGCAACATTTTTGTCTCAATCATAACACATTCTGTGCTGCTGGCTCCAGGAACGGTACTTGATTTATGACTCGGAAGACTCTTGAGCTTGTGACTTCTGCAATCATTTGTCTTTGGAACTATTTCAAATAGAGACATGCTGACACCTCAGAATCTTCTAGTTCAAAGTGACTCAACCTTGAGCCTGCCTCTTGATCTCCCCCTGGATCACCTGCTATTCCTAGACAAACTAGAGACTGTTAATAGACACCCATCAAGTATGGGAAGCAATAACTTGCTACGCTTTTTTTCTTCTAGAAATATCTTTTCATACATCATCTTATTTAATTTCCACAGCAACAGTTTAAAATTTATGCCTTTTATGGGTTGAACTGTGTCTCCTTAAAAAGATATGTTGAGGCTCTGAACCCCTGTACCTGTGAATAGGGCCTTATTTGGAAGTGGGACCTTCACAGAGCTGATCAAGGTAAGACAAGGTCATTAGGATGGACCCTAGTCCAGTATGACTGGTGTCCTTATAAAAATAAGAGACAGGGGTACACAGGGAGAGCCATGTGACGACAGAGGAAGTGACCAGTGCCATGCAGCTGTAAGCCAAGGGTGCCAAGGATCTGTGGGTTTCACCAGAAGCTGGTAGAAGGAAGGATGGTCTATACAGAGGGCACATGGCCCTGGATTTTAGACTTCCAGCCTCAAGAACTGTAAGAGAATAAATTTCTGTCGTTTTAAGCCACCTGGTTTGTGGTACCGTCATGGCAGCCCCTGCAACTTAACCCAACACTGTTTCTGCTTGGTCTATGGCTTAAGAGCCACTGGGCATGTTGGCTTCTCCCAAGCCCACCAGCCCTCCCTGTTCTCATCTAAGTCAGGTCCAGGATTTTAACTTAATATCCCCCTGATGTCCTAAACTCTTCTGACCCCCTTCTTTCTTCACAGATTTCAGGCAGGACCCTAAGCCTGGGTGGCCCTAATGCTCCTCTTTTCTCTTCTGCTTTATAGGCCAGCACAAGGGATGGATTCTGTGCTGGTTCATTTTATGCCTAGATGTTTGGTCAAACACTATTCTGGGCATGTCATGAGGGTGTTTGGGGATGAGACTAGCATTTGAGTCAGTATGTTAGGGCTGGTGGAGGGTAAACAGGTGGCAAGGAAATGGCTAAGGATGGAGAGCAGGAGCTGAACTGCAGCTAGGAACTGTTCCCTACTGGGAACATACATTGTAAAAAGTTCCTAGTAACCTTTCACTGACCTAGAGCTCATTACCATCTAATTAGCATAACATGGTTGGAGTCTTGTGAAGATTTTGGGGGATGACACATGTGCAGAAATGGAAATTGTTATATAACCTACCCTGTTAGGTAACCTGTTGTATAACACCAATCTGTCAATCATCCCCAAAGTTAGGAAATGACAACCAATCCTGCCAGGGGAGAGGCGGGACAAATTAGTGAGCTTATAAAAGGCAGCTGTGCTCGGCCTCCATTGTCTTTCTCCATTGGTGGACACTGACCTGTTCCACTCTCTCTGGAATGTGTTTTCACTTTGTGTAACTTCCTTCTTCACTTTCATCTTTCTTTTATGTGATAAACTGTATAAAATTGCCCTGTATCTGTGATCACTCTGTCATCAGCTCGACTTGGTACCAGCACTCATTCTTGACACTGGGACCCGGGGACCGGGGGCATCCACACAGATGAACCTGACCAGCAGACTGAGTGAAGCAGAGCCCCTCCCCAGTGTAGATGGGCCTTGCCCAGCTTGACTAGAACAAAATAAGAGGGAATCCTTCCTGCCTGACTGCTTTTGAGCTGGATCATTTTTTTTTTATTTGTTTGTTTGGACTCAAACTGAAACAACAGCCCTCCCTGGATGCAGAGCCTGCTGGTCTTCAGGTGGGAACTATGCCGTTGGCTCTCTTGGGTCTCCACCTTGCTGACTGCTCTGACTGCAGAGCTTGGGACTTGGCCCCCATAATTTCATAGCCAATCCTTTGTAATAAATCCATCTGTCTCCTATTGGAGCTGTTTCTCTAGAGAACACTGGCTCCTACAGATCCCATCATGACACACTGTTGCCACACTCAGAGGGGTGACTAGTACGTCTCTCAATCTCTCTCCAAAAAGTGTATTTGGAGCCTCCTTTGTTTTCCTTAATCCCCTAACCTCCCCATGAACCCCTTGTTCTCAGCAGTTGACAGTAGTGAATGCTATTGGTACCCTACCTACAGCCCCTCTGACATTCCAGGTCCCCTGTCCCTGGCTGCTATGGTTTGTCTCTCATCTCAGCCGCTCTGTTTTCGGTAGAACTTCCCGCAGCCAACAGGAGCACCTTGCCAGGCAGGCTACTAACCGCAGACTCAGCCAATGACTATCTGATCCAAGGGTGTCAATGACAGGTCCCTTGCCTCAAGGTGGAATAGCAAGCAGATGAGTAGAGACTCTTTCACTTAATATCCCAAAGACCTTGTGGCCATTTACTCAAGCAACCATACACTGGGGGAAAAGTAGTAATAGTCACATGTGACAGGGGCCTTGGATACAGGGTCTGGGTTGATGCAAAACATCATCCTGGCTTCCATGTTACCACAGGCCATATGGGAGTCAGGTAACAAATAGGGCTCTGGCCCAGGTGTGTCTCAAGGTGGGTGCAATGAGTCCACAAACCCACCCTGTGGTCATTCTCTGGGTCCTAAACATGTGTAGGAAGGACATGCAGCCATTGGAAAGACCCTCACTCTGGTTCCCTGACCTGCAGAGTGAGAGTTATTATAGTAGGAAAGACCAGCTGTGGCCCTAGAACTTGAGCCTCCTGCCAAGATAGTGAATGAGAAACAGTATTAGGTTCCAGAGCAGAGGTCAGTGTCACCGTAGAGTCTTGAAGCACCCAGGAGTGGTGGTGCCTGTCGTGTCCCATTTGATCCACCAGTCTGACCCTACAAAAATTGTATGCATCATAGCAGAAGACCCTGGAATTTATTTATTTTTAATGACTTTTATTTTATTTTTATTTCAAAATATAATATTAATATTAAGGGGGTAAAAATTTTTTTGGTTACATGAGTTGCTTTTGTAATGCTTGATTCACAGCTATAGATGTGCCCATCACACAAATAGTGTTTGTTGTACTCATTAGGTAGGTTTTTGCTCCTCCCCTCCTCCCCACTTCCCCCATTTGATCTCTACTGAGTTTTATTTCCCTCTGTGCACATGTGTGCTCATCAGTTAGCTCCAGTTTAATAGTGAGTACATGTGGTGTTTGTTTTTCCATTCTTGAGATACTTCACTTAGCAGAATGGTCTCCAGTTCCATCCAAATTGTTGGAAAAGACATTAATTCACCCTTTTATGGCTGAGTAATACTCCATGATATACATACACCACATTTTATTAATCCATTCATAAATTGATGGGCACTTGGGGTGATTCCACATCTTTGCAATTGTGAATTGTGCTGCAATAAACATTTGAGTGGAGGCATCTTTTTGGTAAAAAGACTTATTTTCCTTTGGGTACATACTCAGTAGTGGGATTACTGGATTGAATGGTAGGTCTACGTCTAGTTCTTTGAGGAATGTCCATGCTATTTTCCATAGAGGTTGTATTAATTTGCAGTCCCACCAACAGTGTGTAAGCATTTCTTTCTCTCTGCATCCATGCCAGCATCTATTGTTTTTGGACTTTTTAATAAAAGACATTCTATAAAAACTGGGATAAGGTGATATCTCATTGTGGTTTTAATTTGCATTTACCTGATGGTTAGTGATTCTGAACATTTTTATATGTTTATTGGCATCCCAAATACCTCAGGGGATAGTCCCACTAGCTTTCCTGGTTTAGCTGGAAACCTCCATGTCACCCTTGATTCCTTCTGCTTTTTTTTTAACCTCATCAGCCCATTGCTAGCCCCTACTGATTCTAGACCCAAGCTGCATCTTAGCTCTGCCTCTTCTCACTTAGCTGCCACTCCCAGCCCAGCCCTCCTCGCCCTCCCTCAGATCATCCCTCAGGGCTTCCCACTGCACTAGGAAGACAATCTGCACCTTTACCATGTCCGCCCCTTTATGCCCGGCCAGGCATCTTAGTGCCTGTCACTCTTTACAGCCATTCTGTCTGCTCCCTAGGTGTGCAGCTGCCCACCCCAGGATAACGCAAGCTCTGTGCCAGCCGCGACCGTGGACCGTGTGTCTGTCCTGCTCACCGCTGTATCCCCAACAGCCAGCATGGCATCCAGCTCATAAAACGTGCTTAATAAAAGCTTGAAGACTTAGGACTAAAAGCATAATTAAAGGATGGTTGAAATATTACCAGAGTGGGGGGAGGAGAAGAAGGAGGGGAAGGGAGAGGGATCGGCGTCTACTTTGGTGAGTAGACGGCAGTGGGGCACGAAGAGCGCGAAGGCCAGGCGGGTGAACTCTGCTCTGGGCCTAGAGCCAGCAGCAGGGTTTAGAACCGAGTCAGCACACCTTGCGAGTAGGAGTCCGGCTGCTGAGACGTAGAGATCTTCAGGGGGCGAAGCCCCGGCCTAGGCCGCGGAGATGTCCAGCTGCGGCGCTTGCACTTGCGGCGCGGCGGCCGCCCGGCTCATCACCTCCTCGCTCGCCTCCGCGCAGAGAGGTATTTCTTGCGGCCGCATTCATATACCGGTTTTAGGAAGGCTTGGGACCTTTGAAACCCAGATTCTGCGAAGAGCTCCTCTTAGAACCTTTACAGAAACACCAGCATACTTTGCCTCAAAAGATGGGATGAGTAAAGATGGCTCTGGTGATGGAAATAAGAAATCAGTGAGTGAGGGAAGCAGTAAGAAATCAGGCTCTGGGAATTCTGGGAAAGGTGGGAACCAACTGCGCTGTCCTAAATGCGGTGACTTGTGCACACATGTAGAGACCTTCGTATCATCCACCCGTTTTGTCAAGTGTGAAAAATGTCATCATTTTTTTGTTGTGCTATCTGAAGCAGACTCAAAGAAAAGCATAATTAAAGAACCCGAATCAGCAGCAGAAGCTGTAAAATTGGCATTCCAACAGAAACCACCTCCTCCCCCCAAGAAGATTTACAACTACCTCGACAAGTATGTCGTTGGCCAGTCGTTCACTAAGAAGGTGCTTTCAGTTGCTGTGTACAATCATTATAAGAGAATATATAATAATATCCCAGCTAATCTGAGACAGCAAGCAGAAGTTGAGAAGCAGACATCATTAACACCTAGAGAATTAGAAATAAGAAGACGGGAGGATGAGTACAGATTTACAAAATTGCTTCAGATTGCTGGAATTAGCCCACATGGTAATGCTTTAGGAGCATCAATGCAGCAACAGGTAAATCAACAAATACCTCAGGAAAAACGAGGAGGTGAAGTATTGGATTCTTCTCACGATGACATAAAACTTGAAAAAAGTAATATTTTGCTGCTTGGACCAACTGGGTCAGGTAAAACCCTGCTGGCACAAACTTTAGCTAAATGCCTTGATGTCCCTTTTGCTATCTGTGACTGTACAACTCTGACTCAGGCTGGATACGTAGGTGAAGATATTGAATCTGTGATTGCCAAACTGCTCCAAGATGCCAATTATAATGTAGAAAAGGCACAACAAGGAATTGTCTTTCTGGATGAAGTAGATAAGATTGGCAGTGTGCCAGGCATTCATCAGTTGCGGGATGTAGGTGGAGAAGGCGTTCAGCAAGGTCTACTAAAACTACTAGAAGGCACAATAGTCAATGTTCCAGAAAAGAATTCCTGAAAGCTACGTGGAGAAACAGTACAAGTTGATACAACAAACATCCTGTTTGTTGCATCTGGTGCTTTCAATGGCTTAGACAGAATCATAAGCAGGAGGAAAAATGAAAAGTACCTTGGATTTGGAACACCTTCTAATCTGGGAAAAGGCAGAAGGGCTGCAGCTGCTGCAGACCTTGCTAATCGAAGTGGAGAGTCAAATACTCACCAAGACATTGAAGAAAAAGATCGGTTATTACGTCACGTGGAAGCCAGAGATCTCATTGAATTTGGCATGATTCCTGAGTTTGTGGGACGGTTGCCTGTGGTAGTTCCTTTGCATAGCCTAGATGAGAAAACACTTGTACAAATACTGACTGAGCCACGTAATGCTGTTATTCCTCAGTACCAGGCCTTATTCAGCATGGATAAGTGTGAACTGAATGTTACTGAGGATGCTTTGAAAGCTATAGCCAGATTGGCACTAGAACGAAAAACAGGTGCACGAGGCCTTCGGTCCATAATGGAAAAGCTGTTACTAGAACCAATGTTTGAAGTCCCTAATTCTGATATTGTTTGTGTGGAGGTTGACAAAGAAGTAGTAGAAGGAAAAAAGGAACCAGGATATGTTCGGGCTCCAACAAAAGAATCCTCCGAAGAGGAATATGACTCTGGCGTTGAAGAAGAAGGATGGCCTCGCCAGGCAGATGCTGCGAACAGCTAAACTGTCAGAGTCCTGTCCTGTATATAAAGCTTTTCCTTCTTTTGTTTAGGATCATAACTGTCTCTACAGTCTGATATTAAAGGCATTGGATCTATCTTGGCTATCGTACATGGTCAGAGAAGCCTTTAGGATAAGAATCAGATCATGTATATTATTGTAACATCACATTGATTTATACAGAGGACATTATGTGGACTTTAATGATACAATGTTTAGAGATAAATGTACATTATTTTGGTTCAGTTTTTAAAAAATATGCTTTAACAAAATTCTTAGGAATTCTTTTAAGCAATGCAGGTATTGCAATAACTGTGGATTTTACAATAATGTTACTCTACAAATGGGAAAATAAATTCTTTAAAATTAAAAAAAAAAAAAAGAAATATTACCAGAGCACGTTCTTGTGCAAACTGAGATCTGGACAGTACCAGCCACTGCCCTGGGAATCTAGCACTTCATCCTGTTATGGTCTGAGACGTGAGAAATGACCACCTACAGACTGAATTGAGACAAATCAGGAGTCTTTATTAGCTGGCCAGCGACTACACTCTGCACCGCCAAAGGCGGCAGCACAGAGAGCAGCATTGAACTTTTGAAGCAGAAAGCTTTTATTGTGAGTGAAAAATCATTGGGGCAGAGCAAGCATGAGTCCAGGCACAAAAAGCAGCATGACATCACTGTCATGTCCTGGTGCAACAGGACCTGGGCAGTTTAGGGCTTGGTCACGCAGAACATGGGTGCTGCATTCCCACACTTGGGGCACTGTCTTTAGCAAGCAGTTTTACAGAAGCGAGATAGCAGGTTAATGATTTTTCAGCACGAAACTCACATTATGACATTATAGAAATAGCTTTGACAATGTTAAAATTTCAGCCTTTAACATTATATGGCCAAAAGTTATAACAGTCAGTAGTCTTGAAGCTTTTGGCCTTTAACATTCTCCACTGGTTTTTAGGAGAAATCAAATCATTGATTCTTTGTTATAAGTTTTAAGTTTTGGAAAGATAGAGTTGAACTATTGTGTATCTTATCAAGATCCTGAAATATTTTTTAAACCTATAACTCATAACATTTTTTAAATAGCCTTTTATCTTTTTGGTTTTAGTGGGTACATTATTTTGTAATTTAAAAATATTTGCTTTATATATGTACTTTATATCTCTTTTTTAGTGCCCACAGCACTGCCAAATAAATTAATATATACTGTTAAAAATGATTTTACAAACAATTTATTCTAACCTTTTTTTGGCTATCTGTACCATCCTGCCCCCACCCCCCATATAAATGTCTTAAGTAAATAAAGTGTTTAGCTTATGTCCAGGGATTTATCTTTTAAGTATGGAGTGGAATTTTGTGCTATAACAGTGTTATTTATTGTCTTAGTAAGCACCTAAGTGTAGTTTACAGGCTGATGGTGGTGGTGGGGGGGGGTGCCTTTGTAAGTTTAAAGCAAGCAATTAGGAGGAACCAGAGGAGTCTTTGGAAAGTCTTATCTTTAGCAGGTCTTCGGTTGGCTGGATAATCTGTTTTTCTGGGAGCTGATCTGAAGATGCCTTTTTAATCTGGGTGTGATGGATCCAGTGGCGCTTTCCGGCAACCTTTATGGCTGTTGGCATGGTGAAGGTTACTGGCAGGGGTCCAGTCCAGCTTGCCTCCAAGGTAGCGGGGTGGAGTTTCTTTATCTAGACGAGATCTCTGGGTTGCACCTGAAATGAAGCCTTTTTTGGGGGGAAGATCAATTAGTCCAGGATGAGCGGCCTTTACGAGGTCTCGGGTCTGCTGGACACCAGACTGCAAGGCCTGCAATGACTTAAGAAGAGAGTAGTTATTTAACTCTACTACCCTGTCCTCCCCCAGCTTGGGGATAAGCAGGGGCGGTCCGCCGAACATGATTTTACATGGGGTTAAGCCTTTAACATAAGGAGTGCATCTAGCCCTTAGCAGAGCAAAGGGGAGGAGGCTTACCCAGTCTGTGCCAATCTCTAGCTTTAACTTGTTTAATTTTTTTTTAAAGTTCTATTTATCCTTTTCATTTGTCCTGAACTCTGAGGCTTATAAGCACAGTTTAATTTTTAATTAATCTTTAATGTCTTAGTTAAAAACTGAGTCATTTGGGCAACGAACGCCGGGCCATTGTTGGACCCCCGTGCAAGTGGGAGGCCAAATCGGGGAACAATCTCAGTAACTAGTTTTTTACAGCTATTTGTGCTGTCTCTGACTTTGTAGGAAAAGCTTCTGCCCATCCAGAGAAAGCATCAATGAATATAAGCAATTACCAGTATCCGTACTTGCCTGTATTTATTCGAGCACAGACGTGGCACCTTGCTGAAGCTTGACGGGCTTGGTGGTATAGCTGAGGAATATCCGACCTCTTGAATCAGTTCTAGTCTTTACGGATTTTTGTATTTTAACTTCTTTTTCTGTGTAGTTTGGAGAGTTTGGCAAGAGCTGTTTTGGCAGAGCAGGGAAAGTTAGGAGAGGCCCCACTGGTTTTTGCGCGACTTTTCTTGCTGTCACATCCATGAAAACATCGCCTCTCATCACTGCAGAATCAGTCCTCGCTCTTGGTAAAATGCCCCCTGTACATATGTCACTGTAAAGGCTCTCTCCTGCCTTAGGGCCTGGGTCAGGGCTATGAGTTCAGCCTTTTGGGCTGAGGTTGTATGTCCAAGAGCCTGTGCCCAGGTAACCCGGTCAGCAGTCATGACAGCCGCCCCTGCATACCTGACTCCCTTTGAGATGTGGCAGGATTGAGGGAGGCTGTTTTCAGGAAGCAAATCTGGGGGGGGTGTCTAGCAACAGCACCTGATATTGGGTTATGCGGGAGTTTGAAAGCCACCTCTCAGGGGGACCTTTTAGCGAGGCTTCTATTGAGCGGAGTGTGGGGCTATAGCATGCAAGTCCTGCCTCAAGGTTAGTTTAGGGGCTTTTTGACCAGGATGGCAGTTGCGGCGATGGCTCGCAGGCAGTTTGGCCAACCTGACATCACAGGGTCTAGCCTTTTAGATAAGTAAGCCACTGGTCTTTTCCAGGGTCTCAGCGTCTGGGCTAATACCTCCTTTACTATGCCCCGGTTCTCAGCAACATGTAATTGGAAAGGCTTAGTTAGGTTAGGCAAAGCCAATGCAGGAGCGTTTGTGAGGGCTTGGGAGTCTCAGAAGCCTGGGTTTCAGTTTCAGTCCAAACTAGAGTTTCTTTTTTTCAGAAAGGGGGCCCTTCAGCTTGTTGGAGAATGGAGTATGTTGCTCCTGTATCCACCTAAAACTCTAAAGTTTGTCGCCAACATTTAAAGTTATCTTGGCCTCCCAGGGGCTTATTGGGATGGAGCCTCAGCCCCATCAGTCTGTGTCTTCCATAAGGACTGGCATGGGCTTGGTTTCCTCATGCTTTTTGTGGGCACACTCATTCTTCCAGTGACCATGTTCTTTGCAATAGGCACACTGGTCACAGCTTAAGCCGGGCTTTTTTTTTTTTTTTTTTGTATCCCTATCTGGTCTTTTAGGCTCCTTGCCTCTCTCAGTTTTATATTTTTCCTGTTTTATCATAGCAGATAGGACAATTTTGGCCATCCCCTTAGACGGTGCAGTCTCAGGGTCCTCTCTGTTGTAGATCTTCTGGGCAATTTTTACTAGTTCAGATAGCATTTTATCCTCAAATCTCTCTAATCTTTGCAGCTTTTTTCTAATATCTGGGGCTGACTGGGTAGCAAATGCAATCTTAATGGCACATTTATTTTTTGGTGCCTCTGGGTCTATGGGAGTATACAGGTGGTAAGCTTTAAAGAAGCATTCTAAGAATGCCGCCAGGGGCTTATTAGGTCCCTGTATGGTTTTGCTTACCTTAGACAAATTATTCGGCTTTTTAGCCACAGCCTGTATGTTTCCTAGCAGAGTCTGGCGATACTGATTGAGAGCCTCCTTACCTCGTTCCTCATTTGGCTCCCAGTCTGGGCGCGTGGCGGGGAAGACAAACTCTACTCGGGCTGGGTGGATTGTGGGTTGCCCATCTGGGCCAGGAATGGTTTTGAAACCGCCTCCCTCCTCATCCACTCGCGCTTTTCAGAAGTGAAGAGGGTTTGGAGGAGAGGCTGGCAGTCCTCCCAAGTTGACTGGTGAGTATAAAAGACAGTCTCCAGGAGAGAAATTAGTCCCTGAGGCTTCTCATAAAAAGAGGGGTTTTGGTTTTTTCATTTATACAAGTCACTGGTTGAGAAGGGGACATAGACCATGAATGGAGGGTGGTCAGGTCCCGGTAACTTGGACACTGCCCTCCGGGGGCCATCCAACACCAAATGTGGGCCACTCTCATTATACAATTTTTGTAAGTCAAAGGTGTTAACTGAAAAGCCATAAGGCCTGGCCCAATGTTGAAAGTCCTGGAAAGTTTTCAAGAAGCAGTTAAGAGGAGAGCAAGTAACACAGGACTGAGATTGGCCCATGATGAAAAGCTTAAATATTATAAGATTCAGGCAATGGTCAAAATGGGGAGCAACACCACAATCAGAGAAGGAAACCTATTGCAGTCCAGTATACAACCACTAATCACAGCCTTCTCCCAGGCCCCCAATCCTCTGGACCCACCGAGTAAAGCCTGATACCCAGCAATAGAGTCAACCCAAACAGACCAATGGCAGTGTAAGAAGCTGACTCAGTCATTCAGTTCAAGGGGACCTGAGTAGTCTGTCTCAAAGACAATTTTTATACACAGTCTACATTTATTAAGCACCTATGCCGGCGACGAAACACAGAGACACAGACTTGTTTTACAGGGTAGGGTGTCTCAAGCTCCATGGCCTTTCAGCCGTGGAGCTGTGACACTCTTACTCACTCACACCACACATGGACATAAAGGACAGAGGACAGGACAAGACAATTGGCCAATGATGACAGCGCGCATAAATTGAACTCCCTACTGTTGCTGCTGCCCTGGATGGGCCCAAGATGGTGGTGGTGGCATAGGCCGTCTACTCCTCTCTTGATTTTGATAATAAGGGCCTTGGACCTGCCGACACCAAGGGCAGTCAGGGAGCTGCCAATTTGGCTTGACCGGTGCAGTCGAATTAATTTGGCGCCTTGTTGATTTCACAGTCGACTCTTTGAATCTCATTCAAAAAGAAAACCAGAAATTTCAGCCGCCTGAAAAGATCTGAAGACCACACACAGAGAAAGGCATGGACAGAGAGGGGGGAAACGGAGAGGGAGAGGGAGAGAGGGAGACGGGCAGAGAAAGCAAGCAGCGAGCAGCTGGGCGGAGGTGGAGGCCCGGTTCTACCACCCCGGACGGCCTCAGGAAAAAGACAGATAGGAAACTGACAATCACGGATCCCAATGATAAGCGCACATCTTTCTTTAAAGTTCGAAACTATAACCTAGGACCCAGATGGCAGGTAAAACCGAAATGGAATTGAAGCTGAAAGAAATGAAAATAGAAGAAGAGTAATCCAAAAGAAAATACTCAGGAATCTGACCAGGACTCGCAAGTCCTAGGTGATGTCTCATGTTCCAGGACTCGCCCAAGGAAAAGGGAAAACAGGATCAGATCCTGACAGTAAGTTCCAGGTGACGTCTCACCTCTTGGAACCCACCTGAGGAGTGAAGCTGTGTCCAGCCAATCTCCTGAGGTGCCAGACAGCTCCAGAGCCAGAAACAGACCAGAAAAGAACTCACCAGTGAACAGAACCAGAAGACTCATCCAGAAGAATTTGCAGTTTTGAAGGTGTCAGGGGCCGGAGCATTGTCAAGCCTCTGCCTGGGGCTGAGGATTGTCTCTCAGAGGCCTCCCCTGGGCAAGACACTCGACTCCGCGGCGGTCTCCAGGCACCGGTGGTCGCCAAGTGCCCTATATAGGGAAGAATCTCTCTGGGGCCTCCAAATGTTATGGTCTGAGATGCGAGAAACGACCACCTAAAGACCGAATTGAGCCAAATTAGGAGTCCGCATTAGCTGGCCAGCGCCTACCCTCTGCACCGCCAAAGGCGGCAGCACAGAGAGCGCCTTGAGCCTTTGAAGCAGAAAGCTTTTATCGTGAGTGAAAAATCACTGGGGCAGAGCCAGCATGAGTCCAGGCACGAAAAGCAGCATTACATCACTCTCACGTCCTGGTGCAACAGGACCTGGGCAGTTTAGGGCTTGGTCACGCAGAACATGGGTGCTGCCTTCCCACATTTGGGGCACTGTCTTTAGCAAGCAGTTTTACAGAAGCGAGATAGCAGGTTAATGATTTTTCAGCACGAAACTCACATTATGACATTATAGAAATAGCTTTGACAATGTTAAAATTTCAGCCTTTAACATTATATGGCCAAAAGTTATAACAGTCAGTAGTCTTGAAGCTTTTGACCCTTAACACACCCCACATTTCCTAAACAGTGGGTTAGGGAGTTAAACACTGTTAGAAGTGCAGTGCCAGAGGGCAGAGGAAGGAGAGGAAAGTAGACCAGTGAGGCACTCGTGTCCAGGTGACCTTTTTGCCAGGGTCTGCTCAAAGGCATTGTCTTGAAATTATTGGCAGAGAGAGCACTTTCATTCTGGCAATTGGGCAGGGCTGAGAAAGGAGTCACCAGCTGGGAAATGACGTCCTGACTTCCGGCTTGCAAGTCATTCGCTCAGAAGCCTGGAGGAGCAGGGGAAACTCACCCTGTGAGCCCCAGGTGGTTCCTGTGGGGTACCCCTTTCCAGCAACCTGTTATTAAGGAGGTGCCTCTCGTCCAGACCAACTTCCCCTGACGATGCTTCATGGTCACTCACCACACCTTTTTTGGTTTTTGGATGTAAGTGCTCATGTGTACACATGGAAGACCAGCTACTGCCTGGTGGGGGTTGGGGAGAAGGTCTCAAGGGCTCCAGAGCAGCATGGTTGGATTTACAAGGTCAAGTTGTTGGTCTTCCATGTCTGCTGGAGGCATGCCTTTGCTGGAAAATACAGTGCATTCCTCTGCTTTGATTTCAGTGGTGGAAAAAGGCAGGAAAATAGAGACACAAGGAAAGAAAATGTTAGAGTCTTAGCTTCTTTTATCTTGCATGGGGTCTGTATTCAACTGGTCTCTTTCATCTGGCATGATTGTCTTCCTATTCCAACTATTAAAATTTCATTTAAGGAGCCATTGTTGTCTTCTGAGGGTCCAGTAAAAGGAAGAAGAGTATTTATTAATATTTAATTGAAATATTAATTAAAAATAATTGTATAGACTGAAATTCATGTGGAAAACTTTACAAATTGGACATCACCAGTTTTGCTTCCTGTTTTTGTAAAGAACAAACAATGAGACAAAGGTGAATAGTTGTCTGTGATCACAAGGGGTGCTTGGCCAAAGGCCAGCTGAATTCAGACCCCTGCATTCTTGGACCTTCAAAAGAAAAGAGGTTGGGGTTTTTCAGCACCTGCTGTATGCTAGGCCCTGGGCGAGGCGCTAGCCTGAGCTCATGTCACTCTGCAAGGGCACCATCGAGAGTCCATGTTTGGGCAAGGAAAGCTTGGATCATGTGCCAGGATCACACAGAAAGGACCCAGGAGAGGCAAGATTTGAACTTGATCTGTCCAGTTCCCAAGCCTGGGGCCGCCCTTTCCCCCCACGCACATATCCAGGATCTTCATCCTTGCTCTGGCTGTTGAGGCCCCGGACAAATTTCCATGTCAGTCTGCAGCTCACCTTGTCTCCCTTGCCAGGGCCCAGGGTCTCCGCCCACCTTCTTCTTTTCCTTTCCTCTTACAGTGTAGTCATGCCCACCCCCACCCCCCCGTCTGGCGCAGCAGAGCTGAAGGTGTGGACAGCAGTCAACGTACCTGTTGGCCAGGCAGGTGGACTCCCTTGAAGATGCAGCATTTGTTGTTTCAACATCCCAACTTGACCACGCGTTTACAACGTGAAGTGCTAATCCAACTCAAATTCTTGGTGCTCCCCCAGCAGCCTCCTCCCTGGTCTTTCTGGGCCCTCAGAATTCCAGCTGCAAAGAACCCGGAAGACAATTTGTCTTCTTGGCTTGCCACCTTCTGTGCAAAGTGTGGCAGCAACAGCACAGGAGCTTCAAGGGAACAGTATCTTAGCAGCTTCTGACTGTTTTCAGGTAGAAAAAGACAGCTGCTTGGAATTCCTTTTGCCAAGTGGCACTGACTTCATTTCCGATTCATTCCTGCTGCTTGTCCCATGCCCACCCCAGGCTCTGTCCCTGAGAAGGCAGATGGGCATGGCCCAGCTTGGGCTGTGATGTCCTGGACTCTCAGCAGAGGAGCTGTCACCTGTTAGGTCCGGAGCTGAGAGAGACACACAAAGCCTCATGCATAGCAAAATGCTGTTTATTTTGAGCATCTGGGTTCAGATGGGTGGAGGACGAAAAAGCATCCACCCCAGGAAAAGGAGAGCGGTGGGTTTTACAGAGGGTTTTTCCTGGGGGAGTAGGTAAGTAGGCCAGAACAGCCGCTTATAATAAATTCTTTTTCAAACAACTAGCTCCTAGGATGCCTGCCCCACCCACACCCCGCCTTCAGCTCCAGTGTCATCCTCATCAGGAGAGAGAGGGAAGGATAAACTTCATCTCTACCGGGGGGAAACGAATGCAAGCTCCCCTTTTGCATTCCATTCCTTTATCTCCCTAGGGGTCTGGCAAAGACTACGTGCCTAATATTCCAGACTGTTTATATACACACATGCGTGTGTGTGTGTGTGTGTGTGTGTATATATACATATATATGTAATACCAAGAGTACATGGGAGGGTAGGATTAGGGGCATTGAATCTGCTCTTGCTTCATGCTGGCTGGGGGGCAGCGTTTTATGGCGTGAAAGTTTGGGGTACTGGTTGATAATGGGGAAAGGTCTGTCTCAAGAAGATTTCTCCAATGGATTTATTGGTGATAGCCTGGACTCTGTTTTGAATAAAATGCAATAAAAATTGTAATATACAGGGACCAAAAAGGAGGGCAAGCAGGGTTACTACTGGAGGTCCTAAGAAGGGTAAGCACCAGGTCATTTTGGGGAGGACAGACTGGAGAGAGTTCCAAATCGGGTCTGCTATATCTTTCTCTGATAATTTTTTTTAGCCATTCTGCATTTTCTAAGATTCTCTGAGTTCTTTCTTCTACCTGTCTGTTGGTGTTTACATAAAAGCAACAAGAGGTGTTTTCAACTGCACAAACTTCTCCTTCTGAAGCTCACAGATAATCAAGGCTATTCTGTTATCCATTACCATGTTTGCTAATTAACTGAGGGAAGCTGATAAGAGTTTAAACTTTTCTCCTGTGTCCTGCACTACTGTGGCCATGGTAGCCATGATTTTTTTTTTGCTGTGAGTGCATTGTAGGTTGTTCCTCCCGCCAATCCTGCTAAGCCCAGAAGGGCCATTATTCCCACCACTATGAGACCTGCTGCGCACTTTTGACGGTGTAATTGGTGAGAGTGAGCGGATGTTATGGATTTTGGGAGTAGGACAGAAATATCCTTTCTGGAGGATAAAACATAACCTACTGTCCAGATTCCCTTTGCTTTTAAGGGGTCAATGCTTTGTAAAGCAACTCCCTTTTTTTTGACTCCCCCCAGAAACATAAGACTGGATGGCAAGCAGAGTAATCCCCTCCCAGTTGTATTGCCTTTTAGGGAAGGTTGATCAAGCCAATTAATGACTGTCCTGTGTGTGACCCAGCAGGACGCAGCCCAGACAGTTACTTTGAAGAGGCCTTGAGATTTGTTATACATTTGTATGGTTAGACTTCGTACAATGTCCTCTTGGAGGGGTTCGTTACAAGCATGAGTACCAGGCTTTGGAGAAATAGAGCAGTTTTCTATACCTGGACCTGCAAAAATATGGGAGCCATTACATATCCCTTGAGTTATGGTCCCGTTTTTTAAGTGGCAGGTGACATTGTCTCCCAGGTTACATCTGTAAAATATAAGTTTGTTGGAAAATGTAAAAGTAAACAGTTTGTTGAGAAATATGGAAACTGATTGAGGGGGACACAATTAAAAAGGACGCTTTTAGTGGAGATGGACGGAACCAAATTAGTACGAAAAATGGTATTGGAGAGTTGGAAAAAAAAAGAAGAGTATTGATCAGCCAGTGTGAGGGTTGCTGGTATAGATGGGATGAATTTAGGATTGCCTCTAAATGGTTGTGATAGAAAAACTATGGAGTCATTAGCTGGTAGGGCCTGCAGGCAGGGTACCCCTGGGAAGGGGTATGCTGTTGGTAGTGTCAACGGGAAAAAAAAAAGTCAAACTCTGTAAAATAATTTTAAAGAGATTTATTCTGAGCCAAATTTGAGGACCATGACCTGGAGCCACGCTTAAGAGGCCTTGAGCAAGTGGACTTGCTGTGGCTGGGTTACGGTTTGGTTTTATACATTTCAAGGAGACAAGGGTTACAGGTAAAGTCATAAATCAATACGTGGGAGGCATACATTGGTTTTGCCTGAAAAGGTGGACCATCTCCAAGGGGGGGCGGGGCTTAGAGGTTATAGGTGGGTTTAAAGATTCTTTGGCTTGTGATTGGTTAAAGACAGGAAGCTTTGTCTAAAGGCTTGGAATGTTTTAACATAGTTGCTGTTTATTAGAGATAAGCCACCCAACATAGATTTGTTGTGTAAATTGAGGACCTGCAGGTTTGTCTTGCATACCCTTAAGCCTGTCAATGGGTTACAAAGGATGTCCCCAAGACGAGAGGGGGGCATGATGAAGCGTCTCTGACCTCCCTCCTCCCGGCAGACAATTTAGTCTTAGAATATTCCTTTGGCCATGAGGGGGTCCATTTAGTCAGGGGCGGGCGGGGGGTGGGGGTGGGTGGGGAGTGAGCCTTAAAATTTTATTTTAGTTCACAGTAGCATATCCAACAGGATGAATTATAGGTTTGGAATATTTGTTGTCCTTTTCCCCGGGAAATGAGAACAAACGCATTATTGTGCCATATAGTCTCAGTGGTGGTAGTAAGGAGAGTAGAGAGTAAATAAATAGAGAGTTATTGCTACTGACACCAACGTAATTTAAGTCCTCTGGGAGGTAACAGGGACTAGCAGAAAGCCAAGTATTGGGTTTAGTTGGCTCCAAAAGGGAGAGTAATTGTTCGATTAGGATCTAGAGCTTGATATATTTCCTCCCAAGGGAAATCAAAATCCCCCTGTAAATATGCGTCCCAGACAAATTGAAGAAGAAGGCACTTATGAGGGTTGGGGGCCTTGGATAGAACATGTATAATTTGAGAGTAGAGTGAGGGAAAAGTTTGTAAGTTTTGGGAGGGAAGGCCACTCATCTACTTGGAGATCTGAAGCTGGTTCTTTGGGTATACGGGTGAGCTGGATAGAGGTGAGCCCTGCTATGGGAGACCTGTAAGAAAGCAGAAATTTGGTTTGCTATAAGGTTGAAGATGGGAAATGTGGACCCAGGTTGGGAGGCCCTGGAGTTTGGCTGCCATTGGTGTAGTTAAGAGAAAAAGGCATGGGCCATTTTGGGTGGAGGGTTTGGGATGTAGCTTTTCCAACAGAGCCCAGTCTCCAGGCGGTAAGGTTGAGTCATTTGAAGTGGAGTTATGTGGTTCGGGTAGAGTCTTACTAGCAAAATCTCCAAGTTGCTGTCTAACCAATCCTAGGGTAGGCATATAATTTCCAAGGGTCCAAGGTTCTGAGTGTGGAAATACAGTTAATGCAATGGGGTGGCCATACATGAGTTCAAAGGGACTGAGAAAAGCAGGGGCTGTAGGTGTCACCCGGATTCACATGATGGCTGGTGGTAATAGGGAAGTCCGTGGTTCCTTCACTTCTGTTGTGAGTTTAGTTAGGTGAGTCTTGACAAGGGAGTTCATTTTTTCTACCTTTCCCGATGACTGGGATCTGTAAGGGATGTGAAAAACCCAGTGTTTGCCTAGGGTTTGTATTACTTGCTGTGTAATTTGGGATATAAAGGCTGGTCGGGAGTCTGAATCGGGGAATGATGTGTTCTAAATGTGCGGGTGAGACCTCTGAAGTCTTTTCTAAGGTTGTGGGGAATGCTTCTACCCATCCTGAAAATGTGTCCACTATAATGAGAAGGTGTTTTGTTTGTTTGATCGGGGGCATATGGGGAAAGTCTATCTGCCAGTCCCAGCCAGGCACATGCCCGGGTTTGATGTGGGGGAAAGGAGGGCAGCCAAGCTTCTCCCTGAAGGGAGACTGAGTAGCAAACGGAGCATTTGCAGGTTATGTCCTGCGGAAGAGAAGTTAGGCTTGGACAGGGGACAAGAGGTTTTAAAAGCTGCAGTAAGGGTTTAAATCCTACATGTAATGAATCATGTATAGCCTTTAGTATAGTGTATGTCTGTTCTTGTGGAAGGATATATTTTCCTTTGTTTAATAACCAGGGGCCGTTTGGAGTGGCCCCAGCTTTTAGCACAGAATGTCTTTCTTCAGGGAAGTAATTAATAGAGTCATGAGGGATAGCTATCACTTGATTGGCGGAAGTGGGAGGATCTCTTAAAGCTTCTCTCTTTGCCTCCTGATCTGCTAGATTATTGCCCAATTTTATGGGATCACTACCCTGCTGGTGTCCTTTGCAATGCAAAACGGCTGCCACCTTTGGCAAGTGAGCCACTTGTAAGAGCTTAAGAATGAGAGGTGCAGTAATTATTGGAGAGCCCTTTGTGGTAAGGAAACCTCACTCTTCCCGTACAGGGACATGTGAGTGTAGGATGCAAAAGGCGTATTTGGAGTCTGTATAGATGTTGATCATTGTGTTTTTTGAGAGTGTTAATGCCCTCATTAAGGCCACTAACTCAGCCTTTTGGGAGGATGTTCCTGTGGGTAGTGACCCGCATTCAATGATGTTTGCTTGGGAAACTATAGCACACTTGGCCCTCCTCTGCTTTTCATGTATATAAGAACTGCCATCTATGAACCAGGTATAAGTGGAATGAGGTATGGGCTGTTGGGAGATGTTAGGAAAGTTAGGAATCCTATAATCTAATATTCCTGTGAAAGAGTGTATGGGATGAGTTTGAGAGATGGGTAAGAGACTAACCGGGGTTAAAGGAGGGATTTTGGTGAGAGATACACATGGAGATTCTACAAAGAGTAGATGAAACTGTTGAACATGAAAAGCCAGGGTCTGTAAGGCCGGTATGAGAGAAGATCAGCAAGAGAGTGAGATGAATAACCAGCAACGGGCTGCCCTAAAGTCAGTTTTGACTCTCTTTTGTGAGGAGAGCAGCTGCAGCTGCAGCTCTTAAGCAAGCTGGCCAGCCCCTGATAGTTGGGTCTAGTAGCTGGGACAAGCATGCTACTGTCTGTGTATCGGGGCCATTGTTCTGTGTTAAAATTCCCACTGCTATACCCTGTCTCCCATCAGTATGTAATTGGAAAGGTCAGGTGAGGTCAGGAAGTATGAGTGTCTGAGCTGAGGTCAGGGCATTTTTTAGGGCTTCAAAAGAAGGTTGAATGTTAATGGTAGGATTTAAAGGTTCATTAAGATTTCCTGTGGTTGCCTGATATAAAGGTCGAGCTGAAACTAGGGACCCAGATGTGAAAATATCAGGCTAATCCTAGAAAAGAGAGGAGATCTCTCTTTTTGCAAACACCAACGCTTTAGAACCTGATTATCTCCTAGGCCTTAAAAGCCTCTAAGAGGTGAAGAAAGACAATTTCACAGAAGAGGGCCATGTCAGAATGGAAGGATGTTTCATATAAAAACACTCCCATTCACTGAAAGAAACCAGCTGGATATTCGTTTGTTTACAAGTTTGCTTAGCTCTGTGAACTAAAGCAGTATATTCTGTTTCTTCTCAAACACCACAATTTAGTAAGAGAAGTTACCTAGCTATGCATCTTTTAGGATGTTTGAATGCATTGAAGTCTTAGAACCTGATTCTCTCCAGGGTTTATAAGCCAATAAGAGGAGAAGGAAGGCGTTTTCACAGAAAGAGAGTAATGTTGGAATGGAAATACATTTTATATGAAAAGACTTCCATTCATGTAGAGAAGGCAGCTAGATGTTCATTTGTTTGCAGGTGTGCTTAACTCTGAACTGAGGAAGTGTATTCTGTTGGGCGTCAAACACCTCCATTTACTAAAACAAGTTACATAGAGGTGCATCTTTTAGGAAGTTTGCATGCATTGGAGTTTTAGATCTTATTCTCTTTTATGCCTTATAAAACTCTAAGAGGAAACGAATGCATTTTTGCATGAAGAGGGTAATGTTAGAATGGAAAGATGTTTCATATGAAAACACACCCATTCACTTAGAGAAAGCAGCTAGATGCTTGGTCAAGTAATTACAGGTCTTCTTGACTCTGTGAACTGAAGCAGTGTATTCTGTTTTTTATAAAAGACATCTATTTGCTAAAAGAAGCTACATAGAGATGCATCTTTAAGGAAGTTAGCATGCATTAGAGTTTTACAACCTGACTCTCAAATAGGCCTTCTAAGCTTCTAAGAAAAAAAAGAAAGGCATTTTAGCAAGAAGAGGTTAATGTTAGAATGGAAAGCTGTTTCCTATGAAAACACTTCCATTTACTTAGAGAAAGCAGCTAGATGTTCTGTTGTTTACAGGTTTGCGTAAATCTGTGAACTGAAGCTGAGTATTCTGTTTCTTATCAAATGACTTCATTTACTAAAAGAAGTTACATAGAGATGCATCTTTTAGGAAATTTGCATATGCATTGGGGTTTTAGAAACTGATTCTCCCCTATATCTTATAAGCTTCTAAGAGGAGAAGAAAAACATTTTCACAGTAGTAAAGTAATGTTAGAAAAAAAGATGTTTCATATGAAATCACTTCCATTCACTTAGGGAAAGCAGCTAGATGTTCGGTTTTTTAATAGGTTTACTTAACTCTGTGAGCTGAAGCAGTGTGTTCTGTTTCTTATCAAACGCCATCATCTATTAAAAGACATTACATAGACATGCATCTTTTAGGAAGTTTGCACGCATTGGAGTTTTAGAATATGATTCTCTCCTAGGCTTTACAGGCTTTTAAGAGGAGAAGAAAGACATTTTCACTGGAAGATGGTAATACAGAGATGGAAAGATATATCATATGAAACACTTCCATTCAGTTAGAGAAAGCAGCTCGATGTTCGGTTGATTACAGGGTTGCTTAACTCTGCGGACTGAAGCAGTGTATTCTATTTCTTATCAAACACCTCCATTTACCAAAAGAAGTATCATAGAGATGAATCTTTAAGAAAGTTAATATACCTTCAAGTTTAAGAAACTGATTCTCACCAAGGACTTATAAGTTTCTAAGATGATAAGAAAGGCATTTTTGCAGGAAGAGGGTAATGGTAGAATGTAAGGGTGTTTCATATGAAAAGACTTCCATTCACTTAGAGAAAGAAGCTACATGTTCAATTGTTACAAGTTTGCTTGTTTTTGTTAACTGAAGCTGAGTATTCTGTTTTTTATCAAACATCTCTATCTACTAAAAGAAGTTACATAGAGATGCATGTTTTAGGAATTTTGCATGCATTGGAGTTTTAGAACCTAATTCTCTCCTATGTCTTATAAGCGTCTACAGGGACAAGAAGGTCATTTTTGCAGGAAGAAAGTAATTTTAGAAAGAAAGATGTTTCATACGAAAACACTTCCATTCACTTAGAGAAAGCAGCTAGATTTTTGGTTGTTTACAGGTTTGCTTAACTCTGTGAACTCAAGCAGTGTGTTGTGTTTCTTATCAAAACTCTCCATTTAATCAAAGAAGTTACTTAGAGATGCATGTTTTAGGAAGTTTGCATGCATTGGTGTTTTAGAACCTGATTCTCACTTAGGCCTGATAAGCTTCTAAGAGGAGAAGAAAGGCATTTTTGCAGGAAGAAAGTGATGTTAGAAAGAAAGATGTTTCATATGAAAACATTTATTCCATTTACTCAGAGAAAGCGCCTAGGTATTCAGTTGCTTACAGGTTTGCTTGTCTTTATGAATTGAAGCAGTGTATTCTGTTTCTTGTACAACATCTCTGTTTACTAAAAGAACTTACATAGATATGCGTCTTTAAGAAGTTATCATATGTTGAGAAAGCAAAAACATGTTCAGTTGTTTACAAGTTTGCTTAACACAGTGAACCCTAACCCTAACAACCAGAACCCTAATCCTACCCATATCCCTAACCCTACCCCTACACCAAACCCTAATGCTAACCCCAACCCCCATCCCTAACCACTTAACCCTCACACTAACCTTCACCTTCACCCTAACCCTAAGCCTAGCCCCAAACCTAAACCCCTCCATTTACTAAGAGAAGTTACATAGAGATGTATCTTTTAGGAAGTTTAAATGCATTGGAGTTTTAGAAACTGATTCTTCCATATGCCTTATAAGCTTCTAAAAGGAGAAGAAAGGCATTTTTGCTGGAAGAAAGTAATGTTAGAAGAAAGGATGTTTCATATGAGAACATTTCCATTCACTGAAAGAAAGTAGATAGATGTTCAATTGTTAACAGGTTTGCTTAATTCTGTGACCCTTAACACTAACCCTAAACCTAACCCTAACCTTAACCATAAAAACCCTAACCCTAACTACCCTATCCCCTAACCCTAACCCAAACGCTAACTTCTAAATGCTAACCTCTAAACCCTAACCCCTAAGCCTAACCCTAAACCCTAATCCCTACCCCTACCCCTAACCCCATCCTAGCCCTATTCCCTAATGCTAACCCTAACCCCAACCCCAGCCCCTAAATTTTAAACCCTCACCCTGACCCCTACCCTTAAACCCTACCCCTACCCCTACCCCTAACTGCTACCTCTAACCCATACCCTTAACTCCTAACCCTAGCCTTAGCCCTAGCCCTAATGCTAACATTAACCATGAAGCCAACCCCAAACCCTAACCCCAACCCCAACCCCAACCCTAACCCCAACCTTAACTCTAACCCTAACCCCTACCCCTATATCTACCACTACCCCAACTCCTGACCCTGAATCTGACCCTTACCCTAACCCTAACCCTAAACCTCACCTTAACCCTAACCCTTATGGCTAACCCTAACCCTAACCTTAATCCTTATCCTCAACCCACTAATCTTAATGTTAATTCTTAGTCTACCCTTAACTGTCTAACCATAACCCTTAATCCCTATTCCTACCGCCCTATCCCTAAGCCCCTACCCTAACCCTAAATCTAACCCTAGTTACCCTAGCCATAAACCTAGCCCTAGCTCTCACCCTAAACTCTTAACCTTAACTCTACCCTTACCCCTTCCCCAACCCCAACACAACCCCTAACCCCTTCTCTGTAACCCTCTAAACCCCTAATCATCTATCACCCCAATTTCAACCCTAACCATGTAACCCTACCCCTGCTCCAACCCCACTATCCTCTAACGTGACCCTAATCCTAACCAAAATGGTAACCCTTAACAAAGCAAAGCATGACATCACAAAGACGTAAAATTACACACCACTATCTTTTCTTACCATACATGAGAACCCTTAACATAGTAATAATACTCACAGTTTTCCTTCAGTAATGGAAGAAGATTGCATCTTGCACCACTCCCAGTACGAACATCCAGGCATCCTCACATCCTGTAGACAGCTCCATGTAACCTGTGGATATGAAAAGTTGGTCTTTTGTATATGCAGATTTCACATCACCCAAGTAGTATATATTAGATCTCAACTATATAACATATTGAAAGGATTATACACCATGACCAAGAGGCCTTAATCTCAGAAAATCGAAAATGGTTCAATATACTAAAGTTATCCGTGTAATATATCATATAAACAGAATGAAAGAAAGCATATTATATTATCATCTCGCTTTATGCAGAAGGAGCTTTAAACAAAATCCAGCACCTTTTTATGTTCTAAAAACCCAGCAAGCTAGGAATAGAATGAAATTTTGTCAACACGATAAAAAACATTTATGCAAAACACATAGCAAACATCATCTCAATAGTGAAAACTGAAAGCTTTACTGCTAAGATCAGGAACAAATCAAAGATGCTCACTTTGACTTCTGCATCCAATATTGCACTGAAGAACAAATTGGGAGATATCACATTACCAGACTTCAAATTATACTATAAGGATATAGTAACCAAAACAGCATGGTACTGATATAAAAGTAGAGACAAACACTAATGGAACAGAGTAGAGAACCCACAAAGCAGACAACAACATATACTGGGGAAAGGAAGACTTATTCAGTAAATGGTCCTGGGAAAATTGGATAGCCACAAGCAGAAGAATGAAACAGGATCCCTATATCCCACCATAAACAAAAATTAATTCAAGATGGATTAAAGACTTAAATGTAAGGTATGAAGCCACAAAAATTATAGGAGAATATGTAGGGTAAACTCTTTTAGACATCACCCTAGACAAAGAATTTATGAGTAGAACCCCAAAGGCAAATATAGCAACAACAAAAAGAAATAAATGTGACTTAATTAAAAACTACTGCACAGTAAGGGAAATAATCAACAGAGTGAAGAGACAACCTACAGAATGGGAGAAAATATTCCCAAAGTATACGAGGGTTGTCCGGAAAGTATCCAGCCATGGAATATGAAAAGTAGAGACACACATGGCTGGATAATTTCTGGACAGCCCTTGTACATCTGATAAAAGACTGATATCCAGAGTCTACAAAGAACTCAAACAAATCAGCAAGAAATAAACAAATAACCTCATCAAAAAGTCAGCAAAAGTTATGAACAGTTTTTGAAAGAAGATAGACAAATAGCCGATAAACATGAAAAAATGCTCAATATCACTAATCATCAGGGAAATGCAAATTAAAGCCTCAATGAGATACTACCTTATCCATACCAGAATGGTCATAATTAAAAAGCCATAAAACAATAGATGCTGCTGCAGACACAGAGAAAAATGAAAGCTTATGCACTGTTTGTGGGACTACAAATTAATATAACCTCTATGGAAAACAGTCTGAAGAGTCCCCTTCCCGGACTCGCCCTGCACGCCCCCGTTGGGACCACTCCCATCCCCACCCTGTACTCCTGCCCCACTCCCCACCCTGGTATCCCTGCCTCCCACCTGCCCTGCACCTGTCCCCATGTCGCCCCGCCCTGCATTACCCCTAACCCTTCCCTCTCTGGCCTCTCTCTCCCTCCCCGCATCGTACCTGTTGGCCCCTCCCCTCACACCCCTCATCCCTCCCCCCGCCCCCCCTCCCCCGCAATGCCCCTCCCCGGGCCCTCTCCCAGGGCAGCCTCATCCAGGGTCCTCTGAGTCTCTGCACAGGCTTCACCCTGGACCCTGCAAGGCCCGCCACGCCGCGGGCCCTGGCCTGGATCTGGGATCCAGGGCAGTGTGAGTGGCCCGAGGAGTGGAGGACCCTTTGGGGAAACTGAGTCTGGAGGTGTTTAGTCAGACCTTCCAGACCTGCAGCTGCTCCAGGCCGCAGACTGTCTGTCCTCTCTTGTCCCCTCTCCCCACCCTCACCATCCACACAGATCCCCTCAGCCAGGCCCCTCCCCTCCCCCTCTGGGCCTCAGGGTCCCCCTTACCCTCCAGCATGCAGGGGTTGGGTGGCGCCCCCCTTTCTTTCTGCCCTCCACCTGTCTCCACCTCAGCGATGGTCCTGCTGTCCTAGGTCCCTCTAGCAGGAACCTCCCTTCCCTACCCTCCACCCCTCCCCCCAGCTACCAGCTACTCTCCTAAAACTCTGGTGTTCCCCGAATCCTCAGGGTTCCCTCTTTATTGAGACTGAGTCCAAATTCTGGATTTTCAGGTCCTGATCTCAGCCTAGCTCCTTGGACACCCTGTCTCCACCCCACTGCCTGCTTTTGCTGAAATTCTCACTTCACTCTGCGAAACTAATTCACCGGCCAACTCAGATGCTTCCAGGGAGATGCTTCCCTGGCCCCTCCCCGCTCCCAGGCATGGGGGTCCTCCGGGTGCCTCTGGGCCCTCCCCACAGGCTTTGGGCCAAGCACTGACCACCCAGGGAGCACCGAGCCCCTTATACTCAGCGTTTGCCCTGCCTAGTGCCTGCAACCAACCCTTGCTCCTACACAAGCCAATTCCACTCCTCAGCCCACAGGCCAGTCTTCTGCCTCTCCACTTGTCCCCTCGTCATCAGGCTCTGGCCACACTGGCCTTCCCAGTTCCATGGACCCCCACCTGCCACCACCATCTCAGGCCAAGGTGTCAGCTGTCCCCTCTGCTCGAGGTGCTCCAGCTCTGGCCACCTTCCCCTCCACCTTCGGCGTTAGCTCAGAGGGGCCATCTCTGACTGAGTCCTAAGGCCTACAGTTTCAAGGGCTGCCTTGACAACACTGTTGAGCCTCAAAGAGCCACTAAGTCCTCACCATGACTCCCCCTGCTCTGGCCAGATATGTCCCCCCACCCAGCGGGACAAGCTGCTCCCCACCCAGGTCATTCCTGCAGCAGCCAGACCAGCTGCACCACACAGGGCCCTCAGCTGACAGATTTCACTTCCCTGCCGGCTGAGACGTTATTCAAACAAGCTAATCACATCCTTCCACGGGAACCAGGGGCCACCCTGTTACTGCAAAGCCGGCCTCCCAAGCCCCCGCCTGTTCACTCTGCTCCCGGGTGCAACCCCCCTGTGGCCCTGCTCGGCCTGTGGTGTCCTGCCCCTGCAGGTTGACCGTATACAAGGTCTGTCTGGAAAGTAACCAGCCACTGTTCATATAACGAGAACAGTTTGCGTGACGTCGATGTAACCAGGCTGCCAAGGAGAGTGGACTGGGATGAGCCTGTCTGAGCAATGACGACGTCACTGTACTAGTCAGTGGGGCGCTAGATGCCGTGGAGTGAGCATGAACACTGTGTGGCTGTCACATTCAAAATGACTGAGTGAGTGGAGCAATGAATCTGCATCGCATTTTGCATTAAGCTTGAACCATCCTCCGCAGAAACCATTCGGATGACTCAGAAGGGTTTCGGGGACGCTGCGATGAGTGCGCCACAGATCAAAGTGTGGCACGAACACTTCAGTGAGGGTCGAGAATCTGTTGAAAGTGATCCATGATCTGGAAGGCCCGCCACGAGCAGACCACCTGAGGATGTTGAACGCGTGCGGGTCAGGTGAAGAGATGCTGGGAGAACTGTGTGAGGTCCCCAGGTGCCTACTTTGAAGGGGACTGAGGTGTCATTGTCCTATGCACAATGTTTCTTGGATCTTATATCGTCTTCAATCAATGTCTCTAATTTTTCATATTACTTGGCTGGATGCTTTCCAGACAGACCTCGTATGTGAGCAATACACCGTGGTCAATCGCATCTGTCCAGCATCAGGTTTTTCGTGTGCTTGGCCCCGTCTTGTACTATTTAGGGCCAGAGATTCCTCCTACACCAAGAGAGTGGTTAGGAGAAAGCGGGAATATTAGCACAGCCTGTCATCCAGTTTAACTCTCTCCACGGTGCCCAAACACGGAACACGATCTTACTACCCCGTGCACGCCTGCTTCCTGTCTGTCTCTGCTGGCGTGTGAGCTTGGTTTCCTGCCGGCCCCCCCCCCCCCCCCCCCCCCGCTTCCCCGGGCCCTGGCTCAAAGCACTCAGCACACAGGAAAAGACCCACGACTTGGAAGAGTGGGTTGATACTTTTCCAGGAATCATGCTAGCTGGGGTGTTAACAAAGCCATTACTAAAAATTAAATTATACAAACCTTGCAATTGAATACATTATACAGTTGAGTAACCTTTATCCGAAATGCTTGAGACCAGAAGTGTTTCAGATTTGGGATTCTTTTGAGATTTTTGAATATTTGCATTGTACTTACTGGTGGACTATCTCAAATCCAAAAATCCGAAATGTTCCAGTGAGGGTTCCCTTTGAGAGGCCTGTTGTCGCTCAAAATGTTCCAGATTTTTGAGCACTTTTGGATTTAGGATTTTTTGCATTGTGGATACTCAACATGTATTGAAAACAGGAGTTTGACAAGGAAATTCCTGTGTAATATGAACTAATAAACATGTTTGAAAACATGTTTCTTTATACACTGGTGCCTATAGGGATGAGTTGGAATATCTAGCTATAAAAGAGAAAAATGTAAGGTGATGTAAGTACTCAAAACTGATCACTTTCTTTTTATTTTACTATATCTTACTGTCCTCTGCATTTTTTTAAGAGATGGGGTCTTGCTATGTTGCCCAGGCTCGTCCCAAACTCCTGGCTTCAAGCGATCCTCCCACCTTGGCCTCTCAAAGTGCTGGGATAGCAGGTGTGAGCCACCAGCCCCACCAATATTTTCTTATATTCAGGGTGAGCCCTTCCATTCTTGGTGGAACCACAAACTGGTGGCTCTTTTTCCATCTTTCTGGTCCCATCTAGGTGCTTCATCTTCGTGAAGCCCTTTCTCAGGGCTCCCTTGGCTGGGTGACTGCACCACCAGATGGACCCTTGTGCTGTCCGCACCTCCCTAGCTCACCTGGGGGCTGTGTGGCCGCCCCTCTCTCCTTGGGCGTGTAATTCATATGAGATCTGTCCACCTCACCTGGCTATATGGGCCCAACTTTCCTGGAGCTTACCTACATCTGTCCCCCTCACCTGGGGGGGTGCTGCGTCCCTGTTCACCTCACCCGGGGGCTGTCTATACCTCACCTGTCTGCCTCATCTGGGGGCTTTCTCACCTGGGGGGCATGTCCCTGCCCACCTCCTCAGAGGGCTGTGTACAGTGGCCCATTTCACCTGGGGGCCTGTGTCCTTGCTCACCCCACCTGATGGCTGTCTACACCTGCTTACCTCAACTGGGGACTGGGACCCTCCAGGGCCAGCCAGGTGGAAGGCAGGGGGCAGGGTGGGGCATGCGTGTGTCTGTCCTGGGAGGGGACTGCAGGTGCCCTCTGCAGCCCTTTGTACCTCCACCAGAGCCCTCGGTGCAACTCGGAGTCAGACACTCCCAGGCATGGGGTGTGGCAGCCAGCACCGCCTTCTGTCCCTTAGGCTGCATCCCAGCCCCGACCATTCCTTCATGGCAGCTCCATGAACTTTGAGCAGAGACAAGGCCTCGGACGGCACCCAGACGAACAAACTGAGCGCCAGACAATTCAATAGGCACCCTGGCAGGCAGGGTCTGGGTAAACAGACAGGGAATACGAGTGCCACAGTGAATGCCCTGGCGCGCCTTAGCTCCACCAGGTGCGTCTGTCCCGTTGAAGATGCCAGCTCAGTGCCAGGAATGTTCTGGACACAACGTGGGCCAGGAAGGAACTGAATAGCCACCGGGCTGCCAGCAGCTCCAAGCACATGCTGGGGTGGGCGCTGGGGAGGGGACTTGCCAAGCTCAGTCCCCCTGCAGGATGCCCATGTCTGCTGGAACAAAGCCTGGAACATTTGTCCCCAGGCAGTGGCCCCTGGGGAAGGTAGACAGGGACATGGCCCCAGGGGAAGTGGATGGGTGTAGACAGGCCCCAGGGGAGGGGCACCAGGACATGGCCCCCACGTGAGGCGACCCCTTCCTTCTCTTCTTCCCTCCCCTCACCGAGCATCTGTGGACACTGCCCATCAGGCCAGCGAACCAAGCACTCCAGGCTGGCCCAGCCTCCCGAGTAGCTGGGACTACAGGCATGTGCCACCATGCCCGGCTAATTTTTTCTATATATATTTTTAGCTGTCCATATAATTTCTTTCTATTTTTTGGTAGAGGTGGGGTCTCGCTCTTGCTCAGGCTGGTCTCGAACTCCTGAGCTCAAACGATCCGCCCACCTCGGCCTCCCAGAGTGCTAGGATTACAGGTGTGAGCCACCGCGCCCGGCCTAGGAAGATCAGTTCTAACCAGGCGAGTTCAGAACCTCTGCCAGCAAGGCTACCTTTGCAGGACCGTGGCGGGGACCAGAACCCTGCAATGTAAGCCAGACCTGAGCCTGGGACCACAGAGGACAGCTTGGGGACGCAGGGGCCAGGCAGCCCAGGGGCGGGAAGGTCTGGCTCCCACGTGGAGGGACATTTTGCAGGAGGAGACATTTCATCATTTGTTGATGCAAACCTTCCCAGGCTCCCTTGCCAGCTCAGCTCCCCAAGCCCCGCATCGCGTCGGTGGCTTCTCCCATCCCCGACACGGTGTCCCGCTGCCTGGTGAGCCTGGCTGGCCCATTCCCGCCTCCCAGCCATTGGCTTCTCACCTGCCACAGCTCCACTGGGCTTCAGCTCTGGTGGGCAGAGCGCCCACCCCCTGCCTCTCCTGCGACCTCTTTTCTTTCTACTGTTTTACAATTTTATTCCTTTTTTAAATATATAGCTCTATTGAGATATAATTCACATACCACAAAGCTCACCCATTGAAAGTGTCCAATTCAATGGCTTTTAGTATATTTACAGAGTTGTGCAACCATCACCTTTATCGAGTTCCAGAACATTCTCACTCCTCCCAAAAGGAGACCCGGTCCCCATTGTCAACCCCCCAGAAGGCTGGTCCGAAGGGCCACAGGTGGGGCTGGTCTCTGTGATGCTGTTTCAAGCAGACAGGAGGGGGGTGGCCGGAGACAAGGTCGGGACTGACCCTGAGCCAGAGACGCAGGGCTGACCCTGTGTGGTCGCAGGGATGGGGGTCCTGGCACGAGCCCGGCCTCACCCGTGCAATGGACACGATGGTGCAAAACACCGTGAGGATGTCACGTAATTCGGCAGGATGCTTCTGGTAGCGTTCACTGGGCTTCTGCCCCTCGGGGGCGCTCGCAGGTGAGCCCTCAGAAAGGGCACAGCCCACGTTTGGATGGTCTTAGGAACAGGGGGTACAGGTGGCTCCGCATGTGAACTGTGGAGAGATGATGTCCACCCACCGGGTGCCCAGGGACTGCCACACGTAGTAGCTGTCATCGCATGTGCGTCACACCGAGGGAGGCGTGACTTTGGTTTGAGCAGGAAGGAGCCTTGACTAGAGTATGACTCAAGTGCCAAGGTGCTCCACTCATTGCCTAGACAGACAGCAGGGAATTGTACAGGGTGGGCTCCGTCCCTGAGGAATGGAAATTTTACCCCAGCAAAGTTTCCACTCCAGGGGGGATCCTTAAGTCTCTTGTTTGTTTCCATTTATATCCGGAAAAAAAAATTGTATTAGCATTTTAACCATTTTAAAATGCACAATTGAGTGGCATTTAGTCCATTAACAAGGTTGTGCAACCACCGCCTCTATCCTGTTCCAGAACATTCCATCACCCCAAAAGGAGACCCCGTTTCCATCAGCAGTCACTCCTCTCTCCCCATCCCCCAGCCCCTTGGCAGCCACTAATCTGCTTTCTGTGTCTATGGATTTGCCAGTTCTGGACACTTCACGTAAACGGTATGATGTAATATGTGACCTTTTGTCATTGGCTTCTTTCACTTAGCATAGTGTTGTTTGTTTGTTTGTTTCTTTTTAGAGATAGGGTCTCACTTTGTCACCCAGGCTGCAGTGCAGTGACATGATCATAGCTTACTGCAACCTCGACCTTCTGGGCTCAAGCAATCCTCCTGCCTCAGCCTCCCAAGTAGCTGGGACTACAGGTTGGTACCATGCCTGGCTAATTTTTCTAATTTTTGGAGAGACAGGGGTCTAGCTATCACTCAGGCTGGTCTTGAACTCCTGAGCTCAAGTGATCCTCCCACCTCGGCCTCCCAAAATGCTGGGGTTACAGGCATGAGCCACCTCGCCTGGCCAGCATAGTGTTTTTTGGTTTGGTTTGGTTTCTCATGAGTCTATCTTATTTTTCTGGTGATGGACTTCGTGTCTCCAGTTTCTCTCTCCATTCCATCCCAATCAGGCTCTTGCCCTCAGTCTTAAACGTCCTCTGAATCTGATGTCATTGATTTCACTGATAGACAATTTCTTAAATTGAATGATCCATTTGCATGCTGGTTTTATTTGATTTATCAGAAGCATTGGACATGCAGCTCACTTTTTCCTTGATATGTTTTCATCACTTGACTTCCAGGACTGAATACTCTCTTGGATTTTCTCCCATCTCACTGGAGTGGCTCCCTGCTCCTTGTTGCTGCCTCTTCAATTTTTCTCTGACTTTTAAAATTGAGGCTGGGTGGGCACCTGTGAACCCAGTGTCTCAGGAAGCTGAGGCAGGAGGATCACTTGAGGCCAGGAGTTCGAGGGCAGCCGGGACAACTTAGCAAGACCACATCTCCACAAAAAAATTTAAAAATTAGCCAGGTGTGGTGATACACACCACCTGTAGTCCCAGCTACTGGGGAGGTTGAGGCGGGAGGATCACTTGAGCCCAGAAGTTCGAGGTTGCAGTGAGCTATGATCTTGCCACTGCACTCCAGCCTGGGGCAACAGAGGGAGACTGCATCACTAAAAAGAATTAAAAACTAAAATAAAATCGACAGAGCACTCGTCCCAGTCCGTGAGGACCTTGTCCATGGGCACGGCTTACACATCACCTATCAGCGGAGCGTTTTTGAGGTTCGTTCCTGGGGAAGTCTTCACTGCTTACCAAAGGTGCTTGTGGGCTGAGGACAGATGACAGACAAAACCCACCACGGCCTGGCCGACCACGGAAAAGCGCCCCAACTCTCTGATGTGAAAATGACCCACAACAGCAACGCTATCGGTATTGAGCATAATAAGGGTGGAGACGGCTTACTAGGCATGAATCACGTCAGGCTTTTTTTTTTCCTCCTTTTCTCATAGCCATTTTGAGCAAAGATGAGGATGCTGCAGCCCAGAGACACTCGGCGCCACGTGACAGGGCCAGGATCTGAGCCCAGGTCTGCCGGCCCTGAGGGTGATGTTCTCTTGAGCATATCTAACGGACTCCTCTGCCACCCGGGGGTCCACCTGTGACACTCTGCACTGGAGACTGGTTGTGTGGCCGGTTCCTTCCTGGTGGGATGAGAGACAGCCAGCTGGCCTCCCCTGCCTTTGGGGTGGCAGGGGATAGAAATGTTGGCCTCTGTAGCGTGTTGAATTATGTCCCATAAAAAGATATGTCCATGTCCTATCTCCAACCTAGAACCTGTGACCATGACCTAAGTTGGAAACAGGATCTTCAGCTCTCAGGGCCCAAGTCTCACCTAGATGCTTCCCTGGTGACCAGACAGCACTTGGTGTAGGACCGTTGGGGATGGGGTAAAGGAAGGATTGCAGGGAAGGTCGCACTCAGGAAAACCAGGATGCACACAGAGCACCGAGACGCCGAGTGGAGCGTTCCTTCCCTCCTCCCGTCGCTAATGACATCTCCCTCGTGGGTCTGCCCTCCAGCAGTCAGATCACAGGCGTTTCAAAAGGAGAAACTATATTTATCTTTGTATGCAAGGGGCACCATGTTATTTCATAAACCATTTTACTTCGAATGTCCTTGTAATTCCTTTTTTTTTTTTTTTTCCTTATGAGATGGGTCTCTCTGTGTCATCTGGGCTGGAGTGCAGTGGCGTGATCATAGCTCACTGTAACTTTGAATTCATGGACCCAAGCGTTCCTCCTGCCTCAACTTCCCAAGTAGTTGGGACTACAGGCACACACCAACACACCTGGCTAATTAAAAAAAATTGGCAGAGATGGGGTCTCATGATGTTGCCCAGGCTGGTCTCAAACTCCTGGCCTCAAACTATCCACCTGCCTCAGCCTCCCAAAGTGCTGGGATTACAGGCGTGAGCCACTGCACCTGGCTTTAATAAACATCTTATTTGGCTTCCTGATGGCAATTGTGCTTTGGCTCAGCAACTGCCCAGGGACCCTTGGAACCCCCCATTTCTTCTGCCTTCCCTGCTGTCAGTCCCTTATGCCAGATCTGTGGAGGGTGACGATCCTAACAGCCTCCTGCTCCCCGCGGGCTCTCACTGCAGCTGGGACTGGTGCAACGGCTCACATCTGAGGTCAGCTCTGGGCTTCCGGCTCCCCAGGGGGAAAGTTTGATGCCGACAGGAAAATATTGGTGTGGTTTGTAAGCTGAGCTAACCCACCCTGGAAGTGATTAAAAGGACAATGTAGGTGGAGAGCACATGTCGCCATGGTGTTGGCTGGGCTAGGCAAGGCAGCAGGCACCATCCTAGGGGACTCTTCTGGAAGCTGATGGACATGGCCCACTGACCCTTTTTGTTTTCTGAAATCACCAAACATCTGCTGAGTGAGCTGCTTCCTGGGCCCTTTGGGGAACTGTCCCAGCCTTGGTTGTCGAGGAAACTTGGTGTAGAGGAGGAGGGGGTCTCTGCCTGGGACTTGGCCACAGCCGCCTTGCTGTGCAAGGGGGGCGGGGTTGTGGGGGCATCCAGATAATCCCTTGGGTCCTTTCAGCAGGAATGCCCATGAGTCATTTTTAATCAGTCATAAAGTGGGAAAGAGACAAATGCTGTTAATAACACTCTCATGCCACGCTGTGATGGAACGTTTTTAATTGTCACACGAGGCAACATTGGGGGACACCGTAAGTGTCCAGCAGGGGCGCAGATGGCTAAGTGGATCACGGTGCCCTCTCACACAGATGACACATCTGCAGAGACATCAGGCTGGTGCCAAAAGCAAAGGACAGCTGTGTCAGTTTCCGATGGCTGCGGTAAAGATTCTCCACCAACTTGGCGGCTTAAAACAACACAAAGTTTATCTCTCATAGTTCTGGGGACCAGAAGTCCAAAATGAGTGTCCCTGGGCTCATATCAAGGTGTCAACAGGGCTGCTTCCTTCGGGAGACTGTAGAGGGAAATCTGTGTCCCTGCCTTTCCAAGTGTCTGGAGGACAACTGCGCTCCTTTGCTCATGACACCTTCCTGTTGCAACCCTCTTGCTTCTATTGTCGCATCTCCTAGTTCTTCCTCAAGTTTCTCTCTGCTTCTCTCTTGTGAGTGCATTTAGGATGCATCCAATACTCCAGAATAATTGCCCCATTATCTCAAGATCCTTAAGGTAATCAGATCTGTGAAGTCCCTTTTCACGTAAGGTAACATTCACAGGTTCCTTAGAGTAGAACATAGATGATGTCTTTGAGGGGACATCATTCAGCCTACCACACGCATCCTTTGGCATGGCTGCAATTGGATGGATCAATTCATTATGTATCATCAGGAAGCGTATCAGCCAGGGATCAAGGCAGGAAACAGAAACCGCTTGACATCTTTTAACAGTAGATTTAATATGGGACATTCACAATGACTCAACTCTGCCACTGTATTGAGAAAGCAGCCACGGACAATATGTAAATGAATGCATGTGGCCCTGCACCAATACCACTTTAGGTACAAAAACAGGCTGGGCATGGCAGCTCACGCCTGTAATGCCAGCACTTTGGGAGGCAGATGCAGGAGGATCGCTTGAGCCCAGGAGTTCAAGGCTGCAGTGAGCTATGATCACACCACTGCACTCTAGCCCAGCAATACAGTGAGACCCTGTTTGAAAAAAAGAGAAAAAAAATACAGTAGGCTGAAAATAGGTTTCCAGTGTGAAAGAAGTGTTTCCATCACACTCTCACTGCAGGCTGGACCACTATGCCTGTACATGCTTAAGGCAACGGCATCCATACAGGTTATAATGAGGTTACTAGGGGGAGGAAAGCAGCGCTCTTGCAGAATCTTATTTTGCCCACAAATAAAAGCAAGAAGAAAATAAGTTTTCTTGTGCTTAGAACAGCCCAGACCCCAGGACACACCAGGAAGAGCCAAATCCCACCTGGTTCTGCAGCCCTCGGCCCCGTCGGCAGATCCCGGGGTCCACCGAGGGAGGGAGAGGTCACAGTCTGGGCAAATGCTCCTAATTGCTCAGGGTCAGTGAGTCGCTGAGGTAATCCTCCCAAGGACGTTAGGGGTCTCTGCTATCACTGAGAGGGGCTTCTGGAACTCTCCGGAACCCAATCAAGTCCAATTAGCCAAAAAGGCAGGAGTGTGGCTGGGGCCAGGGCAGGGCGGGAGGGCTTCTTGGTGGGACAAAGGCCTGGCCCAGGGACTGTGCCATGCATGGAAACAGGCCACGGGCCCAGGCCCGGGCAAGGGCAGGATGGGAGGAAACTCAGGTCAGGTCTCCAGGGTCTCTCTGTTCAGCGGGGCTTCAGCCATGGGATCCAACGGCATGACACTTTGTGGTTAAATTGATGTTCTGCTCATAGGGCCAAGATCACCAAAAAGCCACATTTCAGTAAGGCACACAGAGAGGGAAACATACTTCTATGAGTGACCTGGGACAGGTAAATTCATAGTGACAGTAAGTGGAAATGAGGTTCCAGGGGCCGGGGAATGGGCTCTGGCGAGTTAGTATTTAATAAGCCTGGAGTTTGTGTCGGGCGATGAACAATGTCAGGTACAGATAGTGGTGATGGTTCAACATGTTCTGAATGTTCTGATGTCACAGAATTGTACACTTACAAATAACTGGTTGACACAATCGCTGTTACCTGTACCACAGTGAAAAAAAGACCTTGCCTAAGTGTGAAATCAGCATTTAATCACTGCAGTCAATTGATTCATGAACTGTGTGGTTTGATTTATTAGTTGCGTAACAGCATTTAAAGATTTGGGGAAATGTGCTTTCTAGATGTAAATGCTTCATAAGCTGAACCTTAAAAATAAATAAATCTTACAAAGCTCTGTGTCAGGGCGGGCAGGAGAGAGAAGGTCTGTCTAACCCAGCGGGATTTCCAGGCTTTTCCACAGAAGGCTGATGTGACAACTCCCTCCCGAACCACTCCAGGGCAGAAGGAGTCCCTCCCCCTGTGCTCATCTGATGGAGGAGACAACCCAGCCACCCGAGGCTCCGGTGTTGAGAAGCTGGATTCCTTGGATGTTGCTGTCACTCTTCCTATTTATGGAGGAGGATGACCATCCAGGGGAGTGACACAGAGTACTGCAGGGTTCCCTGAACCCCCCAGGGGAGGGCTCCACGTGGCCTCCGCTCCACCGTCCTCCCCGCCCTATGTTCACAGTCACTCCTCAGGGTCATGTGGAGCTGGGATTTGGGGGAATGAACCTGCCCCAGCCCCCTGCCATGGCCGGTGCTCAGGTGAGTCACAGCAGGGAGATGGCACAGCTGGTAGCAACAGGGATCTTCCTGCCTTGTTCTGAAGTGGCCCCATCTACCCTGGCTTCTGACCTCCAGGGACTCTCCCAGCCTGAGAATGTCATTCCCCATCCCCTGCTCCTGCATGTGGTGGGGCTTGGAAGCTGCTTCTCATCCCAACCCACTAAACCACCATAGGCCAGAGAACTCCCTCCGTCTTTGCCAACAGGGAGTCGACCCAGGCGATGGCAGAGGCCCTCACAGCCTGACCCACCACCGCTGATTGGGCTGTGGCTGTGACCAGGGCACCCCCTTTTACCCATGGAGGTCCCGTGGTGTCTCTGATTGGACCCCGGATTAGTTTCCTGTGGCTGCTGTAAGAAATGACCACGAATGGGTGGCTTAAAACAACAGAAACTTATTTTCTCACAGTTCTCCAGGCTAGACTCCAAATGTCACCAGGGCAACTGACTCTCCCTCCAGAGGCTCTAGGGGACGATCCCTCCTTGTCTCATCCAGCTTCTGGGGGCTCCAGGTGTTCCTTGGCTTGTGGCCACATCTCTCCAATCTCTGCCTGTGTCTTCACATGGTCTTCTCTCATTCTCTGTCTCAGATCTCTGTCTCCCTCATAAAAACACTTGTCATTGGAGTTAGCGCCTAACGGACAACCCGGGAGGATTGTGTGGCTAATGCTTCCTCATGTCAATCTCTGCTTCTGCCTTCCCGTGGCCTTTGTCCTCCTGCTCTCCTGTGTGTCACATGTCCCTCTTCCTTTCTCTCATCAGCAACGTGTCACTGGATTCAGGGCCCACCCGAATAATCCAGGATGATCTCATCTGGAGATATTTTGTTTAATGTCTGCATAGACTCTTTTACCGATGAAGATCACGTTCACAGCTTCCGGGGGTCCTATGTCACTTTTGGAGGCCGCCATCCACTCCACTACAGCCCCTGGGCACACTGCATGTAGAAATCAGGCACCTGCCGGAGCCCAGTCAGTTCTCTGGGCAAAAATCTCTTCCCTTTCTCTCCCTCTCGGCTGGCGTCCCAATCAGGTACCTAGAATAGGGAAATTCATAGACACAGAAAATAGAATGGTGGTTGCCAGAAGGTGGGGGAGGGGGGAATGGAAAGTTAGTGTTTAATGGATATAGAGTTTTACTCTTGGGAAATGAAAAGAGTTCTGTAGATGGATTGTGCTGATGGTTGCACAACATTGTAAATGTCATTAATGCTACAGAACTGTACACTTAAATATGGTTAAGTAGTCAATTTTATGTCATATGTCTTTTACAAAAAAGAAAAAAAATCCACAGAGCTGTTCAAGATAATGATTATTGTTTTAATCGACTAAGTTTTGAGACGATTTGTTATACAAAAATAGATAACTGGAACAAGACCTAAGTTACTGCTGTTAAATAGATCCAGCATAGACTACTCATCTGTTTCATTTCTAAGGCTACTGTGACCAATTAGCCCCTCCCAAATATCCTATGGTTCAAAACACTTTGATTAGTACTGAGTCCTAACTACCCACGAAAGTCATTGGCCGATCTGGTCTTTCACCCTCCTTGGGATCCCTTCCTCTGCACTGCCCCGGGGAAGTCCTGAAAACTTAGCCTCACTGATGATGGGCCGCCACTGCGCACCAGCCGACCGAGCCAGCAGCTGCTGAAGCGCATCCTGGAAATCTTACCCACACGTCACGTCTGGATCCTGTGCCAGCTCCTGGCCAAGCCTTTGTCTGGGTCTCCATGCCTATCTCTTCACAGAAAAGGAAACAAAGGGAAAGAACATTGAGTACTTTTGTGCCTTACACAAGACAAAATTTGATTATAGGACCTGCAACTTGCTAATCCTGGGGGAGCTCTGAATCCTAAAGTAAATATGAAGGTGTTGCCACATCTCTGTGTTTCAAGCAGCTGCCATGCCTTCTGAAAGGCACGAACATAGAGTATTCAGCATGCAGAAGACTGTCAAAGGGTTTGTTTTTATTACGTTGAACTGTGTTGTGTTTTCAGTGATCCCAGTGGCCTGGCAATGTGATCCAAGGGAGCCAGCTGGGACCACTGTACCATCTGGTCAGATTTGGTGGGAACATGGATGCCAGGAATATGTAAAACTCAGAACCCAAACTTCACGGGGACTTATACTATCTTCTCTTTTCTTTTCTTTTCTTTCCTTTTTTTTTTTTTTTTGAGACAGTCTTGCTTTGTTACCCTTAGCTAGAGTGCAATGATGTCATGGTAGCTCACTGCAAGCTCAAACCCCTGTGCTAAAGCGATCCTCCTGCCTCAGTCTCCTTAGTAGCTGGTACTACAGGTATGTGCTATGATGCCTGGCTAATTTTTGTATTTTTAGTAGAGATGGGGTTTCACTCTTGCTCAAGCTGATCTGGGACTCCTGAGCTCAAGCAATCCTCCTGCCTCAGCCTCCCAGAATGCTAAGATTATAGGTATGAGCCACTGCACCCAGCCTACTATCTTCTCATTTCTTAAGATTTATTATTATTATTTTATTTTAGAGACAGGGTCTCACTGTGTTGCCTAGGCTGATCTCAAATTCCTGGCCTCAAGGGATTCTCCCACCTCAATCTACCAAATAGCTGGGATTACTGGCATGAGCCATGGTGCCCAAATTTCAAGATTTACTATTTCTTATATGTCAACTTTCTTTACTTATTAATCTCATGAAAAATGTCAGTCATTTCTTTTGGCATGCTTCACAAATGATCAAAGATAAAACCTAAAAGCAGGTGGATTAGATGATAAACTATTAAGAGGAGAAAGACAGGAAGTAAAGAAAACAAAGGAGAGAAACTGAAAGCATGCCAAATCAAAATGAATTTAGATATAAACAAATAATGGATCACAAAGCACCTTCCTTCCAAGAAGAGAAAAAGGCAATAGAAATTTTATCAGTTATGTAAACCATCATGATTCAGCTCTTATGCTAACAAATAAGAAATGGGGATGGGGGTGTAAGGTTTTTGGATGGTTGGTGCCACAGAAAGAGAGACAGAAAGAAAGAAAGCAGAGTTGAAAGGGGTAAGCAATGAGGCTTTATTTGAGTGCTCCCAGGTGAGGGTAATGGGTCCCAAGAGAGGGGCCCAGGCGAGGTTCACAGTTCCCGGGAAAGAGGGGCCCGAGAAGTCAAGCCAACCAGAAGTTTTGTGTGGGCTTATATATGTTTTAGAGCTGGGGGATGGGGGGTTTTCAGCATGGAGAGTTAGGAATTTTCCGTTATGGTTTTAGGGTGGGTATTGAGAACTAGGAAGGGCTGGTGGTATGTATGGATTCAAGGAACCGAGACTTTAATCAGGATAACCATCCAGGTGTGGCTATTCTTTAACTTAGCTGGGCCTTGCAGGCATTGTTTTTGACAGGTCTCGTGGGCTTCTTTTTTTCATTAGGGAGGGGAGGGGTGCCCGCCACCAGCCTTACAGGGGGGAAGACACAGGATTTAATATTTGGAAATTTCTATTGAGTGTGAATTAATTTCCCTGATTTCTCCTTGGGTGAGAAGCAGCCTCAGAGTAAATGTTTCTAAGTGTGAACTAAAATAAAATTTTAAGGCTAACCCCCCGCCATTTTCTATGGGCGGTTCACTTCCGGGGGGTTCACTTCTTGTCGGGGTCTCGGTTTGTTCCTCAGCCCAAAGGGAGGGGCAGAGGCTCGGATTTGACTCCACTGGGTGCCCTGCCAGCTGCTGATGAGCCACCTAACTGCCCCAGCCCAGTGTCCCCAAGTGTAAGCATCAGCCTTGTGGCAAGCCTTAAATGGGGCGGGGCGTGGAAGCGCTGGGCAGTACGGGCGGTCCCCTCACACGACCTGGGGTCCCCCTCGGTGCGCTTCCCTTCGGGTCTGCGCAGCCTTCACTGGGGTTTCTTTGGGGGCAGCCCTCCCCCTGGTGGCCAGGGTGGGGAACAGCACCCGGCGGACGGGGACGCAGGCGGGGCCGTGTGTCCCGTGGCTCTGCCAGCAGGCAGGCAGCTTCTCTGGGGTAGGTGGCTGGATGCCAGCGCTCCTTCCCCCAGCGCCCCTTCGTTCCTGGGCAGGCTCCCGGTGGCGCGCTCCCGGGCACATTCTCTGTCCCGGTGACGGTGGGAGTGTGCCTGCCCCTCTGAGCTGTGCCCTGGAGGTGGGGGAATGGCCTTGCCCTCAGACAGTGTGCACAGAGTGTGTGCTGAGGAGGGGTGAGGAGGCAGCCCTTGACCATGAACCAGGGCTCTGTAAGTCTGCCCAGGGGCCAGCACCGAGGAGCCCAAACCAAGGAGGAAGGCGATCCCCCAGGTCCTGGCATCTCCAGTTGCTGAAGGCAGGCGCGAAGGTGAGGATGAGAACGGCGTGTAGACAACTGGCCAGAGCCGCTATTTGGCCGAGGGTGGAGCCTTCCCCAAGTTTAAGTGGACGGGCAAGAGCCAGGAGACCGGGAGGCTGAGGATGGGGAGGAGGGGGCTGCTTAGAGGGGATCCTGGGAGAAAAGATGAGGGAGGGCCCAGAACAGAGAGGCAAGGATGTGAGGAGGGAGGCGACCAGGGTCACTTGGGAGGGTGAAGGGTGCCTGTCTGCAGGGCATCAGCTCAGGGCTTGGGGCAGGCTACTCAGCAGGCCCAGGGCACCCCTGGAGGAGAGGAGCCTCTGCCATGTATGGCTTTTTACAGCCTTGTCATTCACCATTCACTCAAATAGCACATACTGAGCACCTCGTGTGTGCTGGTCACCCTGCTGCACACTGGGGACCCAAAGCGTCATAAGACACAGTCCCAAAGGAGCTAACAGTCCCGTGGGCTCTCACTCAAAGGCTTGCACCCAGGGTTAAGCTCCCAGCATCTTGGAAGGCAGAAGTAGGTACCCCAATTTGCCCTGAGTACAAACAGGTTCAGAGAGGTTTAGTAACTGGCCAAAGGTCACACAGCCAGGAAGTGGCTGTGTCCAGGTCAGTTCTGGGCCCTATTTCAGCCAGGTGGCCTTCAGGGTTAGCCACCCTGTTACTCTCAGCAAGAACAGTGCAAGCCAAAGGCAAATAAGTGCTCACTTTTCTGCACACACCTATGTGCCCAGCCCTGTCGTGGCCATGAATTCCAAACCCTGACCTTGCTATCTGCAGCTGAGGGTGCAGTAGGAGAATCTGACATCCCAGGACAGGGCAGAAGCAAAGGCTTCTGAGGAGGGAGAGATGGAGGAGGGGGGGGTGAGCTGGGTGGACACCTCTCCTCCAAGGTGGCCACTCAGGGAGCCAGGGAAGCCTGGCGAAAGCCTCTGAGGCCCCTCCCCCGAGACCACAGTCCTTATTTCTGGGTGCGGTCACCGTCCCACCCCAGAGGCAGGAGAGCCGGCCGGGAGCCCGCTGCTGCTGCCGCCGGACACTGGCCACTGGGAGGAAGAGTTACGGCCCAGTTGCCACTTCTTACACAAACAGCCCAGGAGGCGCCGCACCTGGGCAGGCGGCCTGCACAGGAAGGAGCCCAGGGCCCTCATCCTCCCTCCTCCAGGAACTGTGAGTGGACCCCTCACCTGGGGAAGGAGGCGGCCACGGTTTCCTGTCCTCCCCCTCCCCCAGACTCCCCACCAGGCCCTTCCCTATCCCGGTCCAAAAACTCACCTGGTGACCCCTCCTCTCTGGATCGCAGACTCGCTCCCACTTCCTGGGGCAAACTCCAAGGGAAGCCCGAGGTGGCCGTGTCTGAGATCCAGCAACTGGCCTTGGGACAGATCCACCTGTCCTCTCTCGGGGCCAGCCAAGGGCCTTTGGAAAGTGGGGTTGGTAACAGCAGGGGCCCTGTAGCCAAGCTGAGGGGACTCCAGGGAGCTCCCCGCCCCCCAGCTAGGGCAGCCCTGGGTTGCTGGCTGCTTTCCGCACACCTGGCCTGACTTTCCCTCCCCGTGACTCACCTGCTGCCCCAGGGCCCGGGAGCCCCGCTGCCCAGACTGTGACCTGGCTTGTGAGAGAGCAGGTTCTTGGGTCACCCCCCACCCCACATAGCTCTGGCCACCCAGAGCTCTCCCCACCTGCCCCTCCGTCCCCTGCATGCTGGGAGGTGGCCCCATGGTCCTCTGGGGATCTCCCTGGAGCCCCGGCCTCATTATTCGCCTCTCAGCCCCTGGTTCCCGGCAGCCCCAGGCCTCCTGAGATGGGCCCTTGACAAGCCCACCCACCTCCTCTCCTCCTTCCCGGGCCCCAGCAGTCGGCCTCCCTCTGCACCTATTTTCTCTGCCCTTCCTGAGCTGACCGAGTCCAGCAGTGGGAGGGGACGGGCATCAGTACTGAAATGTCAGCCTGCACGGGTGGTCAGTGCCAGGCTCTGGGGCATGGGAAGCACATGACACGATGTGACAATGCGATATGCTGTGGTTGTGTATGACGTGGTGGCGTGTCTGCTGGGTGCAGGATCTTGCTGGGAGAGGAAGTTCTAGGGCTGCCTCCTGGAGGAGGAAGGTGTTGCCAGAGGTAAAATCTAAAGGTTTCTACGATTCCTTCCCATGAAACCCTCTGGACCCGGGGCTTTTTCAGTGGCAGATTTTTTCTGAGTGCTAATTAGATCTATTCAAGTATCTACTAGTTCTCTAGTTAATTTTGGTCATTTTATATTTTACTACGAAAGTATTTGTTTTCTCTAGATTTGTATACATTACACTTTTAAAATTTATTAATTTCTTTGTGACCAAGTAAATGATTTTTTTTCTAAGTTTTTCATAGACATATGGAAAAAATGTACACTTTCTATTTAAGGGATAAAAGGTCCTTCATGTATCAAATCAAGTTTATTATGTATAATTCAAACTTTCACTTCCTTTGTATCCTTTTTGTTTTTGGTCTTTTATGCTAATTCTGATGAAGTTTTGTTAAACCTCCCTCTCAAATTTTCCCAATAAAGTTCTTCTGGTGCTTTTATTAGTTTTTGCTTTTCATATTTAATGATGCTGCTTTTGAGAGCGTGCAGATTTTGAGTATTCTATCTTTATGAATTGTGCATTCCTGTCACTACATGTCATCCCCCTTTATCCTGTTTTATTGCTTAATCTTAAATTTTACCCTTCTATTTTTAATATGGCCACTCTTTATTTTACATTATATTACATTAAAAATAAATCCTTTTATTTTCAACCATTATCATTTTTTAAACTGTATTTCTTGTATACATCATATCACTGGATTTTAAAACCTGAGCTGACTCTTTTACTAGGAGAATTCGATCTGTTCGAGCTTCATTTAATAACTAACAGGCTAATTTTATTTATTTATTTTCTGCTGAGGAGTCATAAATTCCAGACATCCTATTTCATGCCTGAAAACTTCAGCATGCATTTCTGAAAAGTAATGTTTTGTTTTCCATAACCACCCTACCATTATCATAGCTGACAAAATTAACATTCATTCCTGAATGTTGTCTAAGATCTAGGCCATAGTCAAATTGCCTCCGTTGTCCTAACACATCTCTCTCCCTCCCTCCTTCTCTCCCTCCCTCTCTCTCTCTCCTGGTTTGTTTGCACCAGGATCCAGTCCAAGGTCGTGCCTTGCTTCTGGCTGTCTCTCTAATCGCTTTTGAACACCCCCACCCTTTCCTTTGCCTTGACGCTGACTCGTCAAGAGACAAGACCAGTTGCCCCATGGGGTACCTGTCTGTCGTGTGTGCTGGCTTCCTTGTGGCAGCGTTTCCCTGTTCTAACCCGTGTGACCTGTGAAGCGGTAGGGTCTGAAAGGTTCAGGCGCGGGGATCCCCAGGGCTCAGCGACAGATGACGCTAAGGAGGCAGGAGTCACAGGTGATTCTACCTGAGTAACAGGTGATGCTGACACGAGAAAGGGAGACAATTTGATTTTGGACATCTTCCCAGGCCTACAAAGGACACCCGGCAGCAGTTGGACGTGTGAGCCTAGAGAGGGGTTGCGAGTTGGTGACCTACAGCTGGTCGTGCTCTCGCTGGCGGCAGAGCGAGAAGCCAGGTGAGACACCGGGCACTGAGGCCGTGGCAGAGGCGGCGCAGCCCCGGCCCAGTCAGGCTGAAGGAGGACCGGATCTGTCATCAAGGGAGTGTGGAAGGCCTTCCGAGCAGGGGGCTGGTGTCTAGGTGAGGGCCAGAGAAGTCAGCTCTGAAAAGGAGGAAGGGAGAAAGGAATTAGTCGGTAAAAGGCGATGCGAGCTGGGCCCAGGGAGCACCCAGGCCACTTGTTTGTTCCTGCCCAACATCTTACTTGCCTCTGTGAGTACACAGCTGTGACATCTGGCTTATCGATATTTTATTATTGGTAATAAATATAATTAATGCAATTGTCCCATCCATCTGCAGCACTAAATACTTTGAAAAGCACTTACTCATTCTATCTTCACTACAATTTCTGCAATGGGCAGAATAGACATTTTATACCTGGGGAAACTGAGGCAGGGAGGCATTGTGACTTTCTGAAGGTCACCCAAGTGGCAAGTGGCCAAGTCAGGACTGTGTGACCCCAGTGGTCCTGTGAAAGACACGTCTCCTTCCTCCTTCCCTAGGTGGACGAACCCCCGGAGCCCGTGTGCGCCAACGTAGAGAGGCAGCCTTGGGCCACTTCGCCGGGCGCTGCCGCTGCCCCCCACCCCAGCCCTATGTGGGGGACGCACACAGGCACCAGCACCGGCGCCCCTACTGCTACAACCCTGACACGGGTGTGACGACCTGGGAGTCGCCCTTGGAGACTGCTGAGGTCTCCGCCATCCCAGCCACCTCCCCGACCTCCGTGGGCAGCCGCAAGAGCCTCGAGACCGAGTGGAGCCAATACTGGGATGAGGAGAGCCGCAGGGTGTTCTTCTGCAGCCCCCTGACCGGGACACCGCCTGGGAGGAGATGCACCACCCCGGCAGCCCAAGGGACCAGAGGGCGAGGGGCGGGGCTATCTGCGATCCCTCTGGCCCCGCCCCCTGCTCCACCCAGCCCCAGGGACCCAATGGCAAGGGGGTGGGCTGGTCCCTGCAGCCCCCCAGCCCCCAGACGGACTACCCTGAGTTGCTGACCAGTTACCGGGAGGAAGATTATTCCCCCGTGGGCTCCCTCGGGGAGCCCGGCCCCACCTCTCCCTTCACCACACCCCCCGGCTGGTCTTGTCACATCAGCCAGGACAAGCAGAAGCTTTACACCAACCACTTCACCCCAGAGCAGGTAGGGGCAGTGGACAGACGGACCCAGACAGCCGCGGGTGGCTCCCCTCTACTCTCCTCACTACGAGCTCCCCTTGGCACTCTAAACCGCAGCTCCCACGCAGACCCTAAGCCAACCCAAGACTCGGAGTCGCCCGCATCTGCCTCTCCGAGCTTCCTGCTGCTGACCTGGACACCGGTTGGAGGGAGCCTTTTCTCTCCTCTCACGAGCTGGGTGGGGGGCCCTAATCCTCCTGCTCCCCACAGCGGGTGAGGTTGGAGGACCAGCACGGGAAACAAACAATACTTCTACAGCCCAGACGACTCCTCCGTCCGGTCGGAGCTGCCCCAGGTAACCAGCTGGGGAGAGACAGGGAGACTATATATGACAGTGTCTTCCTTCCCAGGTCCCTGTCCCTGCCCCTCAAAGCATGCACAAATCTAGCCAGGACAGTGACACTCCAGCCCAGGCCAGCCCTCCTGAGGAGAAGGTAAGGGGGTGGCATGAAGGCCCTGGCAGGACCACCACAGAAGAAACGGGGAGTTTCTGGAGATCCTGGGGGCAAAGACTGGGTGGGACACATCTGTCTCCCCCATGGCCCCAGCACTGGCCCCCAGAGGTGGGTGAGGCTGGGAAGTGGGAAGGAATCTCTCCTGCCGATGCTGCTGGGGAGCAGGCGCCACCCGCTCCAGCCAGGAGGCTGGGCTGGTACGGAGCGTTCAGCGTCCCATTTCTTAGGTTCAAAATATCAATTGTATAAGTAGAGATAGGGCAGGTCCCCTCTGACAACTATTTACCTGGAAATAACCTGGGGGTTCTTGACCCGTAATTCCCTATGAGCCAACACTGGGCGCAGCTTTTGGCTCTATTAATAGAGATAGGAACCCAGAGCCAGAGAGGTGATGTTGGTGCAGTTGTCGGCAATACTCCAGCCCCAGCCGGAATTAGAAGCTCAGAACTGGGAGCCACATACTGGGTTACGTCTACAGGAGCTGAGGAAAATACAGGAAGAGGGGCCAGGCACTGGGAGGTGGGTAGGGGACGACAGGATGACTGATTCCAACACCTGTTCGGCTCCGGGCAGCTAAAGGAGGCCAATGTGCTGAGGTTCCATAGTAAAGGTGAGGGGAGTTAACCTGGGTAAGGGAAGAGAGATCGCTTTGCCTGAGGACCGTGCCTGCTGGGAGGGCATTTCAGGTCCCTTGCCCCATCCCAGAAGGACTCCCAGCTGGCCCAAGGTCCTGCCTCTCTGAAGCTATGTGATTGCAGTCTGCAGACTCCCCCGCCCCGGAGGAGGAAAGTGAGAGCGGCAGTTGTGGCCTTCGGGTCTAGTGAGCCCTGGGAAGCTGGCAGGAGAAAAGGATGACACAGCTGAGTCCCAGTGTGTGCAGGGCACGGGGCGGGGAGCATCCCAGAGACCTCTCTCAGCGGGTGGTGATGCCCCGCTGGGGCCTGCCCTGCCAACAACCCAGATGCCACTGACAACTCACAAGGTCCTACTTTCCCCTACATCAGGTGCGCCCACCCTGGGCCCCAGGGGGCTGGAGAGCGCAAGTTTCTGCAGGGGCGGCCCACGCTGCCGTCGCTGCGGTAGAAGGGCTACATCAAAGGTACCGGCTTGCAGAGGGCACGCATGGGTGGCGCAGGGCCGCGCGGCGGCCGCTGGGCGGCGCTAAGGAGCCTCTACCCCAGACCAGGTTCAGCCGCGCGCTGGCCGCGCTGTGCCAGGGGCAGCGGAGCCCGGTGCTGCGCTTCGTGCCCCGGTGGGTCGCGGTGCGCGGTACGTGGGGTGGGCCTGGCCGGGCCTCCTGCCAGGACTGCAGGATGGAGACCCCTGGTTGGGCGCAGGGTTGAGTGGGGAAAGAACAGGAGGCCTTGAGTAGGAATCACAGCAGGGGCTTCAGCCCCACCCCACCCAACCCGGTCTGCGCCTCCCTCTGTCCCAGGGCTGGACATGGACAGGCTGTACCGCATCAGTGGAAACCTGGCCACTATCCAGAAGCTGCGCTACAAGGTGGACCACGGTGAGGCCAGTCCCCATACCTCCCTCCGGGGCCTGAAGGCGCTAAGGAGCTCTGACCTCCCTTCCTCCGCCCCAAATGAGCCTCTCGACCTGGGAGACCGACGCTGACGCTGGGAGGACGTGCACCTTATCACGGGCGCCCCGAAGCTCTTCTTTCGGGAGTTGCCCAGAGGTGGGGTGGATGGGGCAGGAGAGGAACTGTCCTGCCTAGGGCCACCGCCTTGGCCAGGCTCTGTGCCACCACGCTTGCTGACCCCGCTCCCCTCGCAGAGCCCACCCTCCTCCTCCTCCCTCCCTGTCTGACTCCCTCCCTCTGATCCTTCCCTTGCTTGAGTTGCACGACCAGGCCCAGCGCAGCCGCTGTATTCGTGACCTGGTGGGTTCGCTGCCTGCCCCCAACCGCGACCCGCTGCGGCTGCTCTTCCAGTACCTGTGCCGGTGAGCCGGGCGGGTGGGTGGGAATGGGGTGGCGGGTCCTGGCAAGACCCCCTCCACGGCTCCCCCCAGCTCTGGGCCCTGATTCCACCTGCCTGGCCGCAGGGTGATGGAGCACGGCAAGCAGAAACGCATGTCGGTGCAGAGCTTGGCCATCGTGTTCGGGTCCACGCTGCTGCAGCGGGAGGCAGAAGAGACCAGCATGCCCATGACCATGGTGTTCCAGAACCAGGTGGTGGAGCGCATCCTGCCGCAGTGCTCGGATATCTTCCCGCCGCACTGACTGCGGACCTGCGACTGCGGGCGGCTGGAGGCCACCCAGCTGGACTTCAGGAGACCCTCCGCCTCCCCCGCGTCTGCAGGCGGTTGTGACGTCCTCACCTCTCGGTTCCGAGGCTATGGTGACCCCTGGTGGGCAGTTCGCAAAATGTGATTTTTTTTTTTTCTGAGGCATGTCCTGTTTGGGGTTAATTGGGTTCTGCTTTGTATGGCAGTGTCGCCCCCTGTGCGCATGCGACAGTGTGCGGCTGAGTGTTCTGGGAGAGACCATCCTGGGAGGAGAAATTTGGTGAGGGGGCTTCCCGGCTTCTTCGAGCCTTCCCCTGAATGAGGCCCTTCACCAAGACCCCGTGTGTCCCAGCCCTGTGCGGACCGTGAAGCAGCTAAGACAACTGCCCCGCTGCCCAAACAGGACTGACCCGGCCTCCAGCGTGGGCAGCCGGATCTGCCCTCCTCAGGCCTCAGGGATGATGTTGCTGCGGGCCCGCCGGCAGGCTGGCTGCGGCCCAGTTTCACCTGCTTTCCTGTTCCGGCTCCATGCTCCTGCCCTCCCTGACCCGCTGGTGTTCTGCGCAAGGGTTCTTCATGTTGGCTAAATGTGCACTCTGAACCTGCCACTTGACATGCACCGTTTCCACACACCGTCCCATTTTACAGATGAGGAGACTGAGGCTTGCAGAGGCAAAGCGACTTCTTCAGGGCCCAGTAGAGGATCTGACTCCCCAGAAAAGGCTCCTCTCACACTAGAGCACAGCTGAGGGGGGGGTGGGGGCCCTCTAGCTGTCAGGTATCCCTGTCTGGTGCCCACCTAACCTGAAGAGTTGGGAGAGGCTGCGGGGTGGGGCAAAGGAGAACACAACCCCAGGATAGGAAGTGTGAACCCTGGGGTCTGCAGCCCCTCCCTCCTCAGACACGAGCCACCTCAGTTTACAGATCTCGGCCCCCCGCCCCACCCTCTTGTTCATTTTTTCAAAAAATGACAGCTACTATTTATTGGACATTGTACCACACCAAGCATTTTACTTGGCCTATCTCCTTGTTACTCACAGGCAATATTTGTTGTCTGCACTTCTGTGCCACGCACTGTGTCCTGGGCCGAGGACTGCACACACTGCCTGCCCTGGTGGAGCTTATAATCCAGTGGGTGGGGCTGACCCACGCCCATGCCCACCCCAGTGCCAGCAGGGCCAGGGCAAGAGTATACACAGAGGCCTCACACCGTATGTCTGGACATTTGGAAGTTATAAATCAAACTAACAATTGTTAAATAAAATATGTTCTATTCCCCTACTCTGACATATGCTTTGATAGTGACCTGGAAGGCCAGGTTCTAATTTAAAACTTCTGTGACTTCCGAGTTCCCTGCCCCAACGTGGGCATGAGAAGAGCTGGCCTGGCCCTCAGCCTGCCCGCTTGTCTTCCCACCCCCAGAGCCGTCTTGGCCCAAGGAGAGGTTCCCATGCACACGTGTGGACACTCTAGTCCCTGTGTGCAGCTGCCCATACCTCCTGCAACCCGCTGCCACTTGGCTACCCCACTGGTGACACAGTCCACCCTTGAGGGACATTCTGGAGTCCCTCGTATTGGGAGTGTGGTCTAAAGGGGAGGGTCTGGCCTTCGAGAGGGCCCCACAGATTCTTTATCCTGTGAGGGGAGCCACAGACAGAGAAGGTCTGGGCTGGAGTCTTGCCAAGCAGGGGACCCATGGCAGGGACACTCCGCACCCGAGTCTAAGGGTGGAACTGGACAGACCTTGAGCAACTGATGACTTGCTCAACCACTGCACAAGAGCTGGGAGAAGCACAGGGTGCTCTGAAGATGTGTCAAGGCGGTGACTGTTGTCCAGGGATCCGAGATGCCTCTGCAGAAGCCACATTTGAGTGAAGCAGTAAAGAATGAAGAGTCAACCAGGCCAGGGATTAAGGGAAGGGTGTCTGGTCAGAGGGAACAGCATGTGCAAAGGCTCTGGGGCAGAAAGGCTTGTGGGGAGAACAAGGTCTGAGAGAAGACCCTCATGACTGGAGCCCAGAAAGCCAGTGGGCATGGGCACCAGCTGAGGCCAGAGAGCTGGCAGGGGACAGAGCATGTGGGGCATGTGGCCGAGAGCTTTGGGTCACCGGGACAACAAGCTGGAGGATCCTTGGGCAGAGAGGTCTTGGGAAGTGTCTGCTCCCCGCCCCCACCCCAGGCTTATGACTCTGCCAAGGCCTCATGGGCAAATAATGTAGCAGCAGGCTGAGAAGTCCCAGAATCATCACATTTTGTCACAAGGAAGAGCTTCAGAAATCACCCAGAAATCAAAGCTGATCTCTGTCTTTCAGGAATCACCCACTGCCAATGAGAAAACTCCTAGAGAGACAATGTCAGAATTCGCCTGAGGTCACTGGCAGGTTGCTGGCAGGGCCTGGCCCAGAGCTTGGTTTGCACAGTCTGAGGACCTACTGTGTGCCCCACCAAAGTCTGAGGCACAGCAGACGTCCTCAACACTGAGCACAGCATGCGGTAGGCACTGTAGGTGCACTGCCAAGATGTTTTGAATGAACTGGACTTTGTCCAGAGACACAAAGACATATAGAAACAGTATCAGCCCTTTTGAGGCTCTGTCTGGTTGGGGAAGGGACATAAAAAGGAGTGACAGTGGCACAGCTGATAAGCTGGCACAGGGGCCTGTCCCCAAGCCTACAGCCTCCTAGCAGGTGCCCCTAAGTCCTCCTGCAGCCTGGAGTATGTCCCTGCAGCCACTCTTGAAAAGGCCCTGGTGCCCGCCTGATGGCTAAGTGCGGTGGACACATGAACAGCCCGCTGTCCTCCCTGAGACACACCGCTCCTTTGCCCCAGGCAACTCGGGTCCTCCCCATCACTCCACCCCTCCCTTCCTCAGCTCCCCCTCTTCTGCCTGTCCTGTAAATGGTGATGGGCCCCAGGTTGTGCCCTCCCTGAGGGCCCTCAAGCCTTCCACTGTGGGCACTCAGCCACCATGCCTGCACGTGTCACCCAAATCTCTATCACCAATGCAAACCTCTCTCTCCCGAGTCCCATGTGAAAGGTCCACCTGCTTGCAGGACACTGCCACATGGATGGCTGCCAGAAACCCCAAGTGCAACCTGCCTGCAATGAAACTCCAAACCAGCTCTTTTCCCTACTTCTGAGCATGGCACCTCCAGTCCCCAAGTCCCCATCTTCTACCTTCTAAACATGTTCCAGATCTACCTCTTCCACCCTCCCCTGTTCTCTCTCATCTGGGTGAGCACAGCAGCCTCTGAAAGGGCTTCTCGCCCTGTTCCATCCTCCACCCAGCAACCGTCTGACCAGGCCACGTCCCCAATCTCCGCATGCCAGCTGTGCCCATGCCTGTCACTCCCAGCACACTGCAGGCTGCTTCTTGCCTCAGTGCCTTTGAGTCGATGGTCCCCCCGCCTCTCCCACTTTCCCCTGTCTCATTCCTCCTCTGCCTTGAAGCCTCAGCTCCCCCATGTGTGCAGCTCCCTCGTCACGCTCAGCTCGCTGGATGCAACTGCGCTTCCGTGTCCGCCTCTCCCGCTAGGCTGTGGCCAGCAGAATGTTCCCAAGCCTCACCCACTGCGCCGCCAGTGCTGCTGCCCCACTCGTTTTGTTGCCAGATCGCACCCCATCCTATGGACATGCCACGCTGTGTTTATCCATTCTTCAAATGATGGACATTTGAGTCGTTGCCAGTATTTGGCTATTGTGAATAACGTTGCTATGAACACCTGTGTACAAGTTTTTACGTGGACATATTGTCTTAGCTCGGCCTGCCATAGCAAAATACCATAGACTAGTGGCTTAAACAACAGAGATTTGTTTCTCACAGGTTTGGAGGCTGGAAGTTAGAGATCAAGGTGCCAGCATGGAGACTAGTGGCTTAAACAACAGAGATTTGTTTCTCACAGGTTTGGAGGCTGGAAGTTCGAGATCAAGGTGGCAGCATGGTCGGGTTCTGATGAGGACACTCTTCCTGGTTTGCAGATGGCCGCCTTCTGGCTGTGTCCTCACGTGGCAGACAGAGCTTGCGCTCTGGTCTCTTCCTTTTCTTACAAGGACACTAGTCTCATTTTTACAGCCTCATCTAAACCTAAGTACCTTCCAAAGGCCTCACCTCCAAATACCACCACATTGGGGCTTAGGGCTTCAACATATAAATGGGGGGGGACACAAATATTCAGCAGATGACTCATGTTTCAGTTTTCTCAGGTGCATACCTAGGAGTGGAATTGCTGGATGAAAGGTAACTGAGTTTAACCTGTTGAGGAACCATCAGATTGTTTGCAGCGGCACAAATTACACCTGCCAGCAGGGCACGAGGGTTTCTGTTCTCACTTTCTGCAACGGCTGTCTCGGGTCTTCATTCTCCTCAAACCCCTGGCCCTCCCGACCTTCCTACCCTCTCAACAGAGGGCCTGCCTCCACCTCGCAGGAAAATGGAAACACCTGTCCCAGCGTCCCGCTCAGACCTCGTCCACCCCACCCTCCCTGGCCTCCTCTCCCCGGAAGCTCAGAGCAGACATTTCTCTAGGGCACAGCTGATCTCCGTCTTTCGGGAAATACCCACGATCACTGACCGCTCCTCTCTCTTGCTCACTGAACTGCTGTCTGGGGTTGAGGGCCCGGGAGACGGAGACCAGCGAGCAGGGAGCTCACTGGGCATGCTCTCAGGACCGACACCTGTGCTGGGGCAGGCAGGATGGAGCCGAGGGAGAGTTGAGCTGTGACGCAGGCCCACGGAAGGCCTCAGCCACCCCACCAAGAAGCTCTGGAGCAGGCACAGCCTCAGCGTCACACCACATTGTGGCCAGGAGTCAGGCCACTGCCTTCCAGGGCTGGGGCAGGGAGGGCACAGATTGGGGCCACATGGCTCTGTTCAGCCCAGGGCGCATCCTGGAGAGAGGCTCGGAGGAGAGCCGTCAGCCTCTGGCCCCCCTGCAGCTGGGGCAGCTCAGGTTCAGTCCTGGGATTCTGGGTGGTGCCCGTGGCATCCGCTCTGACTTCCAACAGGCCCCTTCCCCTAACCATGGGATCGTGCTCAAGTCTCTCTCCCAAAAATCCTCCCTCAACCCCACATCCCCGCAACTGCCTGCTTTCCTCCTCCTCCTGCTCCTCCCCGCCAAACTTCTTGAGAGTCCTCCACACTCACTGTCCCCACGCGCTGCTCCTGTTCACTCCCCAACCCCGATGCACCAACAGACCACTGCGATGCCACATCATGTTTGTTGGGTACTTTTGGGTCTTCACAGTCATCGTCCTCTTGGGGACATTCTGTCCTCTGCTGGCTGCTCCTGCCTTGGAAACACTGCCTTCCTCTCAGCTTGCACGATGCCACGGCCTCATCTTCCTCCTACCTCTGGCCAAGCAGCCCGTTCTCTGCTGCGTGGCCAGTAAGGGCAGAGCCCGTGGGGCCAGCCCTCCTCTCCCTGGCCTCCCTCCCTGGATGTCGCCGTCCACACATGCCGCATCAGTGACTAGTGAGCAGGCATGACTGCCCCTCAAAACTCTCAACCCCAGTGTCCCCTTGACGACCTGATGATGTCTGCTCTGGGACAGTCCTCAGTCTGAGACTGGATTCTTGCTCCTCCCCACACCTGTCCTCCAGGGTTTTACCTGTCCCAGGAACAGGCTCCACCCCCCCCCCAGCTGGGCAAGCCAGGAACCTGGGAATGTGGCCTGCTCCCTCCATCTCCCCCTCTCTGCCCGCCTCCCTACCTGATCTGTGTCCCAGTCCTGTCGTTCCCCCCTCTGCCGCACTCCTCCTTTCCAGCCAGGGCCCCTGCTCGGCCTCAGGGGCTAAGATCTCCCACCTGGACACTGCGGCTGCTCCCAGCCCTCCCCCTCCCACATCCTCGTGGCCCCCACTCCCCCCAGCCTCATTTAAACACACACACCTGATCATATCATCGCCCTGCTTAGAAACCATCCCACCTGCCCAAGGAAAAGACCCCAAGCTTTAGCATGGCCTGCCCACTCCTCTGCCTCCTCTTGTGACGCAGTGTGGCTCAGTGGCTGGGAGCATGGGCTCTGGAGTCAGGCCACCCGGATTCAAATCTGAGCTCCGCCATGCTAGAGGATTCTGGGTAATTGACTCATCCTTTGTGTCCCGTTTCCTCATCTGGAGAATAGGGATGCAACAGCAGCACCGGCCTCAGGGGGGCTGGGCAGATGACGAGATGACACCTGCAAGGTTGTGAGAACACAGTCTGTTCAGAGCGAACATTCAGGGAACACTCGCTGGGCCTCACGCCTTACCCGCTTTCTTAGTTTCTGCACTGCAGCTACACTGGCCTCCCATGGGTTTCTCAAATGTTTCATGCTCCCCCACCTCTACCCCAGGATCTTTGCACGTGCTGTGCCCACGTTGCAGTTCTCTTTTCCTTTGCTTAGTCATCTTTTAGCATTGTGCCCAGGTAACATTCCTCAGGCGGCTCTGCGGAGTGCCCAGCCAGGTCAGCTTTCTCTGTTACACACCATCAGAGACCCATACGCTTCTGTTATTTCAGTTTGTCATTTCACATTTATACATCATGATTATTGCTGTGTGTCCCTCCCCCCACAATCCTATAAGCCCAGGAGGGCGGGGACTCTGTTGTTGCTCACCATCCTATGCCCAGCGCCCAGCACAGTGCCTGGCATGCAGCAGGTGTTCAAGCCAATACATGAAAAGGAAGACAGCCCGAGCGAGAAGCCCGGCTCTGCTATTTCCTACTGCATGATCGTGGGCAAGCTGCTCACCTCAGCGTGCTCAGCGGTAAAGTTAGGACATTCGCGCCTACCTCAGAAACTTCTTACCGTTATAAAATGAGACGTGCAACATGCACGGCCCAGAACCTGGTGCAGGGACACTTGCGCAGTCTCGCTGGCCTTCATTCCTCAGAGCCAAGGATAGTCCTGGGTCCCGGGGTGAGACAGTCTCTGTGGCAGGGCCAGAAGGAGCCAGATGCAGAGGGTCACAGAGGTTCCCCCGGGGTGCAGCCAGATTGCCTCGAGGGCAGGACAGCACATTGGGCCTGGGACCCTTTTGTTTCCAGAGCTCTAGAGGAGTCCTTTTTCAAGACTTCAGCCCGGCAGCGCCATGGGGAAGGGTACTTTGTCTGTTTAGGACTAGAGCAGCAGAGAGACAAGAGTGCCCCCCGCAGGCCAGGACAGGAGGGGACCCCTTGGGATTAACTTGAGAGGTCCTGCCAGGTGGGACTAGGGGGCCGAGTGAGGTCCAGCCTCCCGTGCCCTCCAAGAGCGGACGTTCTACTTTGCTGGCCAGCCCCGGGGCGCGGCTTGGTGAGCTAAGGGAGGTGGCAGGTTTCCTTTCAGGGAGAAGTGGCAGGCCAGGAAAGCCCCGCATGTCCAGCTGGGAGAACGGACGTCATTCTTTATAGCCCAGCAGGAACCACTCGTGACGACCAGGTGGACAATATGGCCAGGGATGCATTCTTCTTTTTATGAACTTTTTATTTTGAAAGAATTATTGACTCACAAGAAGTTATGTAAATAGTACAGTGAGGTCTGGTGTGCCCAGCACCTGGCTTTCCTGGTGGTGGCATCTTACATAACCACAGCACATTATCACAATCAGGAAAGTGACCCGCACTGCAGTTGACCAGACTACAGACCTTGCTTGACGTCACCGTCGTCTGCATGCACTCATTTTTGCTTGTCTTTGTGTATAATTCCGTGACATTTTATCACATGTGTGGATTCATATAACCACCACCACAAGCAAGACGCAGAATGTTCCATTCTGGAGAAGAAATTCCTGACGTTTCCCCTTATAGTCACATCCTCCTTCTCCTTCCCTCATCCCTGGCAACCCTGTCGTTCTCCATCACTATAAATGTTTCATTTTGAGAATGTTAATAGGTGGAATCACGCGGTATGTTTGAGATTGGCTTTTTGCAGTCCGCATAGGGCCCTAAGACCCAATCCAGTTGCTGTGGGGATCGATCGTTCCTTACTTGTATTGCTCGGTAGCGTTCCACAGATAGGCTCTTACAGAGATTCTCCCAGCGGTGGCTGAAGGACGGAGGAAGGGGCCCAGTTACGAGGCTGCCGGTGTTCAGGTAAACAGCGCGAGGCGGACACGCATCCCGCCCAGCTGGCACCGCCTGGATGAGTTCAGGCCACGCCGGTGGGGTCTGCGGCAGAGCAGCGTTTGGGAGTCTAGAAGCAGAGCTGCCAGGAGGGGGCGCCAGAGGCCTTTTGTCCAAGGGCTGATTCCGAAGCTGGACGCCAGGGCAGGTTAGAGGGAGCTTTGGGCCACTGTGCACATCGGCCGAGAGAATCCTGAAGTCCTGTCGGCCTCTGCACCCCGGCGCTCAGGTTTCAGTACGGCCCTGAGCGTCCGAGACTGCGGGATGAGGCCGATGTGTACTCAAGGGGGAGGCAGCAAGGGGAGGCCCGGACCAGGAAGAGGTGGGCTGGGGTCAGGCACAGGGCGGTCCTCAGCGGGCCGGGGCTGCCCCTCAGAGGGTGGCTCTGAGCTCAGGCCACCGGGCTGCGCCGGGGCACCTCTGCCCGCACTTCCCTGCCCACTTCTCTCCCCAGCCCCTGGCGTGTGCTCTACACCCTCCCACCCGCCTCCCTGCAAGACGCCTTCCCCGACGCCCCCCCAGCCACCCCCCCTTCCCCGGAACACTCTGGGCTGTGCGGATCCGCATTCGTGAAGGGCGCGGTCTGGGCGCTGGCTGTGTGTGGGTTAAAACAATGCGCATCCCCATCCTCTGTGTCCCCTCCGCGTGTAAGTTACCTGTGCTTCTTAAGAGAATCTCCCTCATGAGGCCTTGCCTAATAATTTTCGGTCCATACACCTGTGAGACTTCTCATTCATCTCTTGTTGCCTGGAGCCTGGCACACAGAAGGGGCCAAGTGAAGGCTGATTGAATAAATGAATGAACCTGTCAATTGTCCCGTCTTTGAAGCTCCCCTCCCCCACTGATTGCTCTGTGGCGGTTTTCTATGCGGGCATTCCTTCCCTTGCAGCCCAGGGACGCTGGTGGGCTGCCCTCCCCCCTGCTCAGGTCACTCCACCCCCTCCCCAGCAGGCTCACCCACCCAGACAGCTTTACTTTCCACACTTGTGCTGCCGGACCCCAAATCCCCCACGCAGCCCAGAGCCCTGAGCCCCACGCATACCTCCCACTGCTTCTTCTTTGCTCCTCTCTTTCTGCCCTTCCCAGTGTCTGTCTTTCCCGTAAACATTCAGCTCCATCGCAGCAGGAATCTTGTCTGTCTGATGGACCAATGCACCCCCAGCACCTTCCCGGACTCAGAAAATATTTGTGAAATGAATGAATGAATAAATGAATGAATGACTCTCCCTCTGAGGTCCTACGGACACTTGAAACACAACACACCCCCCACAACTGCCTTCTCCTGTCTTTGCCACCTCTCTCCTCCTCGTCCCCAAATTTACAAATCCCGGAGTCCCCCTAGATGGCTCCTTTCCCCACATCAGCCAGTCACTACGTTGCCCGGATTGCACCTCTGAGCTTTCCCACCCCCACCTCACTCCAGTCCCTCCTAGGCTGGACCCTCCACACGTCCCACCTGGACCTCCTCTCCTCAGGGCAGCTGGGTTTCCGGCCTGCGCCTTTGCTGCTGACCACATTGCCGCCTGAATGATTTGTCTAAAATGTTAGTCGTGTTACGTCAACTCCGACTTAAAGCCTTCATTGCATCCATGTCCCAGTTGTGTTTCCTGAAATGTAGGACTCCCGAAGTGAGTGGCACATGACATGATTCTGGGAGGTTCAAGGACCTACACCATGCACCAGGGCACCCTGGGGTGACCATTAACACCGAATTGCAAGATGAGAAAGTTGGTTCTTTCTAACTCTGATTACACTGAGGAGAAAGAAACATCTTTTTTTCCCTCGTTAATTTCTCCTTCTTGCGGGAATCAGGACTCCAGCCATAGCCGCCGGCCAGCCAGAAAGGCAACTAGCAGAAAAACAACACAACAAAAAGAAAGACAATTAGTGATTAATAGATGGAACGATAACATGGTCTTATTAATATTTTTATTTTATTTACTTTACAGTTACCTTCTATATGTGACATGTGATATCAGGTTTCTTTTTTATTCTTTCTTTCTGTAGACCCCTTAGCTGGGACTATAGTTGCACACCACCACATCCAACTAATTTTTTCTAGCTCACTCTTGCTCAGGCTGGTCTCGAACTCCTGAGCTTGAGCCATCCTCCTGCTTCAGCCTCCCCGGAATGAGATTTACTTTTGTACCTTTACATTTTTTTTCATTGTGGTAAAATATACATAACATAAAGTTTACCATCTTAGCCATTTTTTTTTTTTTTTTTTTGAGACAGACTCTTGTTCTGTTGCCCAGGCTAGAGTGCTGTGGTGTCAGCCTAGCTCACAGCAACCTCAAACTCCTGGGCTCAAGCGATCCTCCTGCCTCAGCCTCCCGAGTAGCTGGGACTACAGGCATGTGCCACCATGTCTGGCTAATTTTTTTCTATATATATTTTTAGCTGTCCAGATAATTTCTTTCTATTTTTAGTAGAGACAGGGTCTCACTCTTGTTCAGGCTGGTCTCGAACTCCTGACCTCGAGTGATCCTCCTGCCTCGGCCTCCCAGAGTGCTAAGATTACAGGTGTGAGCCACCACGCTCTGCCGAGGTTAATGTTTTGATTGCTGGACTGCTTGCTCTGTCCCACTAGACTGTAAGCTCCACGAGGGCAGGGACCTCCACCTCGTCCTTGGCTGTCTCTGATTCTGAGTGGCCGGTACGGTGATGGGCGCAGAGTAGGTGGTGTTCAGTCAGCATCTGTGGGAAATCAGGTAATAGCTACGTAGTGAGGGCTGCGTGGGCAGTGGCCCTTCTGACAGTATTCCAGAAGGGTGGCACTTGGTGAACAAAGGCCTGGAGGTGGGAAGCAGCAGGGTGTGGGGGGCAGATGGGCTGCAGTTGGCGTGGACAGGCAGAGGCCGGAGGGATGAGACTGGAGAGGCCCTCAGCCTCCCTCACCCCTGCCTATTATGAGACCCCAAGCCCTAGCACTTTGTCTACACTTCCTTGACACCCTACATCCTGTCTCATGTCATGCGAGTTGATTCATCAGCACTTACTGAACCCCTACTGTGTGCAAGGTATGGCGTTGGGGCAAAACACCTACCATGTGCAGCACAGGCCAATTTCCAGAGTGATTTGCCACCCAGTATCATGCCTCATGCTCACAGCAGCCCTACAGAAAGGAATCGTCCATCCATCCATCCGTCCGTCCATTCCCGTACTCAAACACTTAGTAAATGTGTATCAAGTGCTGAGCACGTGCCAGGTGCCAGGAATGCAAAGCAGGCAAGGCCAGCAAGGCCCTCATGGAGTGGGGAAGAACGAACTCGTAAACAAACCAGCAAGGCAGTCTGCAAGTGTGATAAACTCTGTGTAAAACCTAACAAACGGGTGATATTATGGGGAGAGACTGGGCCCATCACTCTGGTCAGTCGGGGGGCTCTCTAAGAAGGTGCCATTGGAGAAACCTCCAGCCATGGGAGGAACGTGCCACGCCGAGCTCGCAGCAAATGCAAAGGCAGTGTGGGACAGTACCTGGGCATCGGAGGGACAGTACCTGAGTGTCACCGGAGAACTGGAATATTCGATGGGGTGAAGTGGGGAGAGAAAGGGATGAGATGGAAGAGGAAGCCAGCAGCCAGATTAGGAAAGGCTTGTCGACATTTGGATTCATCCTACTGTGAGAGGTTTTTTTTTTTTTTGAGACAGAGTCTCACTCCGTTGCCCAGGCTAGAATGCCGTGGCATCAGCCAAGCTCACAGCAACCTCAAACTCCTGGGCTCAAATGATCCTCCTGTCTCAGCCTCCCGAGTAGCTGGGACTATAGGCATGCACCACCATGCCCGGCTAATTTTTTTATATATATTTTTAGCTGTCCATATCATTTCTTTCTATTTTTAGTAGAGATGGGGTCTCGCTCTTGCTCAGGCTGGTCTCGAACTCCTGAGCTCAAACGATCCGCCCACCTCGGCCTCCCAGAGTGCTAGGATTACAGGCGTGAGCCACCGCGCCCGGCCTATTATATTCTTAAAACTTGTAAAAAGTAGACGTTATGTGCTATCGCCACAAAAATGATATCTATGTGAGGCAGTGGATTTGTTATTTAGCTAGATTAGCCATATCACAATACCTCAAAACATCATGCTGTACACAATTAAAACATAATGTTGTCTGTGAATTTAAAAATAAAATTTAATAAATGTTTACATTATCAGAAAAGATATGAGACTTCTTTCAAAAGTATACTTTAGAGTAGTTTCATATTTTCTATCTCTCTTACCTCTTGATCTTTTTTAGTTTTGCTTTCCAGAGCCTCAGATTCATCTAAATCATTCTTGTCTTTAATTTCAATTCCATTTCTTCTTTTTCTGTTCTTAGTTGTTCATAGTCTATTACCAGGTTATCATAGTTAGCACACAGTGAGTTCAACTCACTTTCTACATTTTTCTATAATAAACAAAACCAGATTTTCCAATCAGAGGGAATTCATGTCATATATGCTTTGTTTCATTAACTAAAATTTGGATTAAGTAATTAATTTAACTTTGATACATTTGGTGGTTTAAGCCATTCTTTTCTTTAACAACTTTCTAACGGTCTACATTTTGGTAAAGCGGCTCATTTAGAATAGATTATTTTGAAAGGAGTAGAATAAAAAACAAATCATAGAAATAAATCATGTTGCCTGTGCCTGACAGGCACAGTTCAACTGGGAAGGTAGGGTGCACATTGGAAAGTTTATTTGGCTACAAATCCTCAAGTTCTTCAGCAATACAGCTGATAATTTAATTTCCCAAATCCTATTTTATGTTTCAGATGGCTCTGAATTCAGGAAGGGAAACAGATATTATTTATTGATTTTTAAAACTAATAGTATGGGTTTGAGTATGGCTAAGTTTTACCATACTCAAAGAGGCCTATCTCTACTTTCTCTACTATGATGAGAGTTATACTACAAGTTAAAAAAAAGCCTACACCAGGGATTTTTGAAAAAACAACAAACCTTTAGAGTATGTCTCAGGAACACAAAAGCACTTTGTCTGTGTACTTTATAGGCATTAACTAATGATAATAAGAAGCACTGCACTTGCATTCCAAAATAAAAATGAAATTTCCTTTAATAAATACATTATATAACTATGTGTCTTTGAACATGAACAATCTAGACGGTAAACATGGAATCTAAAACTTATTTTATTATTTACCACAGTATTCCTTCTTTCTTAAAGTTTTGATGAGACTACATATCTTTATCAGTATTATCTGGAAAATTGACCCCTCCCTAATGTATCCAGCTGTACATTCTATCTGCCTGAGAATTTTGACACTTTTAAAATCAATCTTTTTATCCTCATGGTATTTCCTAAGGCAAAACAGAAACGTCACAGACATCATAGATACCAAGGTCTGCTAGTGAAGAGCTAGAAGCAAAGTTTTACCTATTAGGACACACTTGCCTTATGAAATTTTTAGCCTTCCTCTAGATGCCTCATAGGTATCAAGTATAAATATAAAGAGTGAGCGAAGCCTTCTTCAGTGCCACAATTGTTACTGAAATTAAGTCAGAGCTAGTAATGTGCTACAACAACAAAATCCAATCAGAAAAGAATTTTAAAAAGAGGAAAAAGATTATGTTGTATCAAATCATTGAATTACCTGATTTAGCAGCTTTGTTGCTGCATTCCACTCTATTTCAGTTAATGTATCAAGAGTGTTACTGCAAAAGTCAGACTCTGAACAGAGAGCTGTAATTAGGGGAAAAAGAAATTTATCCATAAACATATTTATTGAAAATCCTAAGTCAAAGATCTCTAAAAAAAATTCAATCAGAGGTAATAAATAATAAGCTCAAATTAGCTAATATATGCTTAGAGTATGAATGCCAAAAATACATTAAGAGATGTGGTCTTTCATTTGTTGTGTGACTTAAGATAACTGGTATGAATGAGTGATAAAATATAAGATCCTTAATGAAATATAGGTAAAAAGGACAAATAGTGAATTTGAAATTTGGTCCCTGTAAGGAGATTTTAAAATGCTCCCCAAAGTAGATTATAATGTTGGAGACATAATTTTGAAACAGATTCCTATGTAAATGCTATCCTTTCAAGATTAGCAATGTTTAAGGTAGATGTTATATCATTAGTAATTTAATTGGATAATGATTAGAACAAAGAAACAAAAACACCTTTCTCTTGTGTGTTTCCCCTATAGTGCATCATTCTTAAGAGATTTGGAATTAATAAAGAACTTCATAAATGTTTATTTTCTTAAAATTACTTATTTTTATCATAAATAGTCTCCATTGTAATCACATACAGAATACACACTTTATTTAAAAATCATGTTTATCACATTAACTAAGTTACAACTAGCTTCTCTTTATAAGGAGGCTTTTATAATTTTAAAATTACAAGTAGATTCACTTGAAAAAGAACTCACATTCATCAATTTCTCCTAATAGAGTTAGTTATAGCAGGCTTATGTGTTTTTGTTGTTATAGTTGTTGGCATTTGAAATCCACCTGCATAGTTTGAGTCCTTCATCTTGTTAATTTTGCCAAGGCACCAAGTAACTCTTCGTTTTCTTTTAGCCTAAAGAAAAAAAAATCAAAATTATGTCACAGAGGTCTGGTTTCAAACAAGGTAACTAGTTTCTATTTTTGAAAGCCACTCACTTGGTAGAATTTTTATTGAGCCTAGTTTGATATCTTACTAGTCTAAGGACATCCCAAGATCAGAAAATATACTCAAACTTTTCAAATGAGTGTTTAACCCCATAGTACAATAATATGATCAAACTACTGTTTAAATTTCACTTTTTATTTGAAGTGTTACTTACAAGCTTCTTTGGGACTTATTTGAAAGGAAGTTGTTGACTTACAACCATTGAAACAATCTGTCATTAGACAGGAGGGACAGCTGCTGCTGCCATCACCGTAGCGACCCCCTGTGGGTACCAGCCCTAACTGGGAAGGAACAGATTGCAGGTAATATCACAGGTAGCCCATCTGAACTTCCCTCAGCAAATAAATCTTTCACAGGGTACTTCCCAATGCCAACTCCCTTCCAGTTTCCTTAGTAAAGCAAATGCCTCCACCAGTGCCCCTGACCTCATTGTTCCCTTTCTCTCTTGAGACTTGCTCATTCAGTTATGTGTCCATCTGTCATCTCCACCGACTCCCTCCTCTCTGCTTCACAAATGCTCAAGCCTCTCTGGTTGAGTTTTTTAAAACATAAATAAGACTTCACTCTAGCTACCATTTTGTTTTTTTCCTACTTTGTTCTCTCTCATCATTTATCCACTGGCTCCTCATCCCTTCAGGGACCCCCCTGTTTCCGGCTTCTGATCCTACCCAGTTGGGTATCCTTACTACTCACTCCGCTTTGCTGGTTTCTGTTCCTCTGCCTGACTCTTAAGTATGTGTGTTTTTCCAGGTTTCACAGTCTCCACTGTTCTCTTGTGCCTTTACTAGGTACAAGTACCATCTCATCTTATGTGATCCTCTCAACAACCCTATGGGTTACGTTCTCTTACTAGATCCTTTTAATATATGAACTGGGTGCCCAACAAGTTTGGAGAAGTTGTTTAAGGTTGTACAGCCAGTTGGTGGCTGAGCTCATGCCTACAAGTTCAGAGCCTACCCTACCACATTGCCTCTCCAGATTATCTGTTGTCTCCAGAACATACTACGTGCTCTCTCAAGCCTCTCCACACACTGCCCTTCTGCTTGAAATGAACAGCATTTTCCACAGCCCATTCTGCAAAAGCCTAGTCATATAAACGTCCTTGACTCCCATAACCTTTAGCTCAACCTCGTTTGCTCCCAGTGCCACCCCTGGACCTTGTCATTATCTGAAACTCATATACCTAAATCTTAGACCTTCTGCACTTACTCCAGTTGCCATCCTTCCCAACTCATTTATTAGGTTAATCCAATTAAAGCTATTTAGCTTACCAGGGACTCTATTCCCTTGTTATACGACTTTCTTCTGGCCAGCTCCCTCTTGCTTCTCATCTCATCATCTTAGATTCCATATCATTATTTTAATTATGTTTGACATTTGAAGTCAATATCCTCAAATTATTTGCCCCATTTTCTGTGCCTCACACCTATACCACACAATGTATACCCAGGTGAATACACTGCGTTCTGAACCTTTATCAGCTTCCTGAGCACTGCCAGAGCCATAAAGCCAGAAGACTGGCTGCCAACGTGAATCAGGTCCTTAATGCTACATGGCAGGGCTCCTCTCCCCCCTGTCAGCTTTCTTTTCCATTACCTACAATGGCTAGACTATTTCAAACCCTTAGTGTCTCTGCAAACTTGTGACTCTACCATCACCTGCCACATCCGCAGAAAACTTAAACTTATTCCACAAAGAAAATGTACGCTTACATTTATAGAAGTACTGCCTGCACGGAGGCCTATCCTTTCCTCTATGTTTATACAATTCAAGAGGTCTTTCTCCTCCTATCTAAGGCCAATTCCTTCGAATATATTTGAGACCCCATTTCTATGGGCCATCTCACCCTGTAAGTTGGCTCTCACCTCCACCACATAACTCAAACTACATTTGCAAATGAGCTCCTTGTTTCTAAATGTAAAGAATTTTTGTCTATCTTTATCTTATTTAACTTCTTGGCAGACCATGACACCACTGACCACTAGCTGCCTGAAATATTCTCTTTCCTTAGTTACCGTATTCGCCTCATTTCATTCTTAATTCTAGAGCTAAACCTGGGTTCCTTTATGGATTCTTTTTCTGCCTTCATCTGAAAAGTTATTTCTTGAGATTTTGCCCTTGGCCTTCTGTTATTTTCATTCTCAACATGTTCACCGAACAAGCTCATTCATTCCCATGACTTTAATTTAGATCTGTAGTAGTTAATGCCCAAATCGACTAACTGTATCTTAGCTCTTCTACCTTATTTTCATGTATTTGCATTTCGACTGCCCGCCATCTCAAACTGAAGAAGTACCAAATAAAATGTTCAGTATCTCCATTGCTCTTCATTCAGTGTCCCTTCACTCAATGAATACTGCCACCTGCTATCCAGGAAGGCAAGCAATACTTGCATGTCATTCTGGACATCTCCCTTTCCCTGCCCCCAAATTCCAATCACAAAGTCCTGTTGAGTCTGCTTCTCAAATAGCTCTCCAATTTATCCAATTTGTTCCTTTTCCGGAGCCACAATCCTTGTGGAGGCCCAGCCAATGTGATCAGCACAGCAGCTACATCTTTCTAAACCGCAATTCTGATGTCACATATGGCTTTTCTTTGTCCCTAGCATAATGTCACATTTAAATCCCTCAATGTGGTTTAAAATGCCCCTGCCACCAGAAAATCTTGAGTCCAAAGAATACATATCATGCTGCTTCACAACTCCAAGCTTTTGTACATACAGGTCTCCTCCTGGAACATTCTTCCCTAAGCCATCCATTGGGCTATTTCCTACTCATCAGTCAGTCAACCCACAGTTCTTGATTGCCTTCTGTATACCTATCATGGTGGCTTGTACATATGCCTGTTCCTTAATGACTACTTTTGTAGAAAGTATTACTGTTGCAGGATTCAAGGGAAAGAATAAAAGAACTTTAAGCTTTAAAAAGTAAGTTTGTTGGGATAAAAGTAAATCTATGTTATGCCTCTCTTCTTTCCCCATGGATAATCAAGAGATAACTGTAAATTTACTTCCTTTTATTATTACACAAGAAAAACACTAACATTGTTGCTACTTTTACCAGTATATACTAGAAATTCAGCTAAGTTATTTACCTTCTTAATTTTTTGGAAAATGTCATGAATTGCCCTGGGCATAAGTCCTAAGTAATCTTCTGAACCCATAATAGTATACATTTTTCCCAAAGCAGTCTGCCCATAGGCAAATATAGTCCCTGAACAAACAAAATACACTCACACAAAGATTTAAAATGAATCTGCAGTGGATAGAACTATCAATACATGTTGCACAGACACCCAAGACTAAAATGTTTCTGCAACACTGAGCGAATACAAACCATTGTAGCCTTGTATGGCAGAATCGATGATTGGTGCTGCTATTTCTTCACACACATTTTTCGTAGTTTCATTACTATGAAAGACATGATCTGCAAAACAACAACACATTTGAAGTTAAACCAAACAAATCAAATGTGTTTTCATTCTGAACTAGTAATTACCCAAAGAAATAAAATTGTCAATCTAGGATGATAAAATATTTAAGACAGTATTTTCTTCAACTTTTTGGTCCTTTGAAAAAACCTCTCCTTGAGGTAAAATGTTTTGGTCCTCAAAGACAAAAAATATACTACAAGTTAATGATCCTATGTGTTTTTACAAGGCAGTAGACCACAGTGGTTGCACATGGGGTCTGGAATTTGTCTGGATACAAATTATATAACTGTGCTTTAAATATCAATGTATTATCTCATGTATCATACATGATGGCTAAACAATTTTTCATTTTCAATGAAGCAGTTTACAAAAGCCTTAGTCTGATCTTTAGTAATAAATCTAGTATTATTGATAAGCCTTCTGTACTCTTAATAGCAAAAGAATAGCAAACTAATTTTTGATGCTCTTATATCTTACCAAAATTGAAGAAATTACTTCCATCAACTTGGTAGATGGCATTATTGTCAATTTTCCAGTAAACTTGGGCAGTTTCTCCAAGTTATTCTTCTCTAAAAATATAATAATACTGCATTTTAGCATAATTGGTCATAAAAGTTATGTTATAGGAAGGATAATTTAAGATTTCATCTTCTCAAGAACATTTTATTTTATTTTGAGATGGCGTCTTGCCCTGTTGCTGGCACTATCGTGCAGGGGTATAATCATAGCTCACTGCAATCTCAAACTCCTGGTCTCAAGTGACCTCCTGGCTCGGCATTCCAAGTAGACAGGACTACAGGCCTGTGTCACCATGCTTGTATTGTTTGTAGGGGGTGGAGGGGTGGTGTATCCATATGTTGCCCAGGCTGGTCTTGAACTCCTGTCCTCAAGGGATCCTCCCACCTTAGTCCCCAAAGTGCTAGGATTACGAGCATACGCCACCATGCCCAGATGAAGATTATTTTAAAAGATAGTAATAATATACCACTTATAAGAGAAAGATGGAAAATCCAGCTTTGAGGATTCAGCCCTCTTAAATGGGGTTTCAGTACCTCCTGCCCTGTCATGGGAGTTTCTTGTGAAACCATTCATTCACCCTTTCACCCAACACTGGCAGCTGAGAGGATAGATTAAAAATGAAACTGATTATGTCCCTCTTGCTTAAAACTCTTGAAAACTTTCTGGAAACTTATGAAATCCTTATCGTAGCACATGAGACCTGGATCATGTCATTTCACTCTCCAACCTCATTGTCCTCTAAATTTCTACACGAACCCTAAGCTCTACTTGAAGGTCTTCTCAAAATGACAGATTTAACCTCTTTGGGCCTAGAATATTCTGACCTTCCTTTCCATTAAGTAACTTATCTATTGTTTCACTTGTGAAAACTGTCAGGACTCTCCTGACAGGAGCCCACCCCACCCAAACTGTCATCTCTCTTATGGACTAATCATTTTAGCAAACATTCTCCACCTGCCCATCATAACACTTGTCACAACCTATTGTAATGGCTTCTTTATGTTGATGTCTTCTAATGTATTAGATAAGGAGCTCCTTAAAACCAGGAAATCCCAGATCTTGATATTCTCTGTAATTAAACGCTGTGTTCAATAAAAATTTCTCAAACACAGAAAATGTTAGCCTTTGGGGTCGAGGACCAGAGGCTACTAAAACAAACTGACTTCATTTATTCCCCTTCCTTGTTTTTCTCCATAGCATTTATTACTTATGTATAACTACTTAACACTCTATATTTTTAACTTTATGTTCTGTCTCTCCACTAGAATGGAAGATCCACAGGGCAATGTGGTAGCGTCTGTTCAGTGCTGTAACGGTGTACTAAAATACATATATGCAGATAGATAAGTATTTGTAACACGACTGAATGGATGCAGTCTTGAGCGCCTATTGAATGCAATGCGACAGACTAGTCCTTGCCCTCAGGGAGTTTAGAGGTCGCCAATTAAGCTTAAAATGACCATCCCATATGACTTCTTTAGGGCGTGGAATGGGTAAGGAGGTTCAGATGTCGGAAAAACAGCAGGTGAAGGTCTTCAACGTCAGCGAGCCCGCATTAGAGTTACGTGAATCTCGCAGCTGGAAGTTATCTTCCAGATCTGGGATCCTTCCCTGTCACTTCACAGACAAGCAAACCCCGGAAAGCAGCTCTGGGAAAGGCTGGAGCACTCGCCCCTCCCCCTCGGGCCCGCGCCGCCGGCAGCCGTGCGTCCCGCCGCGGTCTGGGCCACCTACCTGCTGCTGAGCGGCCGGACTCGCACGCAGACCGCCACGGGGCCTTCCTCCGCCAGCTTTCTCACGCCGGGCCCCAGGAAAGTGGCCAAAACCCTCCGCCGCCGGCGCTTCAGGGCGCAAGGGCAGACCCGCCTTTAAGTTGAAAATTTCCAAAACGCCGCCTCTCATTGGGTCGCGGTCTTGTGACGTCATGGACGAGTCCACCCGCGGCGCGGTGCGGGGGAGCGCGATGGCAGGCGGCGCACACCTGACGGAGTCTGGCGGCGAGCGGGAGGGGGGCTCGCATGTACAGGATGGTGGCCTGATAGAGAGCGGCCCTCTCGGTAATAGCCGGACACTGCTATTTGCTAAAAGCCCCTGAACACTGTCCTCCACCCCCTCCCTTGAAGAGTTTGCAATCTGTAGAAGAAACAAGGCAGGGACATGTACTTTTCCACTAAGAGGGAATTACGATTTTTTTTTTTTTAAACCACACTAACAGTTTAAGAAAAAAAAGAAAGAAAAAACCTCAAACGACGAAAGTTGAAACTCACTGGCCGGTCTAGAAAGGTAAGAAGCTCGTTGTGCTCCTGACAAACTATTTGAGTTTAGGTTTTTTTCTTTCTGTGTCTTTAACTCTTGTTTCCATAGGCTGTGAGTTTCTAAGAGGCTGAGTTAGGGGAAAGAACTACTGAGGACTGGAAAAGTTCATTTAATGTGTTGATACTTTCATTAGCTGAAAGAGAAAGCTCCTTTTTTTTTTTTTTTTTTTTACCATATACAATTACTTTATTCTTGAAAGATCAAAGAAAATGTCCAGCTTCAAAAGAAAGCACACCCCTGTTAAACTCTCTTAGCTTTCTCACGGCTTACAGCAGTCTGGCTGTGTGCCAAGATTTGTACACCAGCTTGAAACTTGGACATCCACGTTAAAACTTTAAAAACATTACTTGAATTACAACTACATAAGAAGTTTAAATGAAATTCTAAGTGAGCCCAACTATCACAGATCCTGAATTTCAGGATCATTAGGAGGATCGTGCAGGTCAGTCACCACTGCAAAACCATCGGTCCTCAAAGTTATGGCGTGAGCAATGAGTGACCTCATCCTTTCTTCGTTACCACCTAACTGGTTCAAACTGGATAAGCAAGGAGCCTTTGCAGAGGCACAAAGAACTTATCTCCAACACTGAGCTATTCTAAATACAGAATCTCTTTCCCCAAAATAGTGCTTTGGTTTTCCTTTGTCTTAAACACAGTATTTTCCCCTTCCTCTCCCCAATCTGAGGGGGATACATTCCAAGCCCCCTAGTGGATGCTGGAAACCACAGGTAGTACTGAACCCTCTATATGCTATACAAGAATTTCTTTTTCCTTTGTCACAGTTTTACTGAGGAAGACTTTCACTTAACGTAGATCTTAGCAACCTCAGCATATTATGTTTTTCTTTCCTTATTAAGTCTAGAACTTTCATTTTTCTGCCTAAAGGAAGTACTTTACAGTTTCTCATTGGCATATCGAATTGCCAGCACCACAATTCTTGAGTTTGGGGACCACTATTATGTAGTATTTACTTCATTCTACTATTAAGTCTATTAAGTAAAATAAGAGTTACTTGAACACGAACACCGTGGAACCAGGACAGAGGATTTGATCTGATCATGGAGATGGTTACTAAGTGCCCAATAGGCTGGTAGCATGTGTAGCAGAGACGCACTGGACCAAAGGATGATTCACCTACTGTGTGGGGTGGTGAGAGATTTCAGTACAGAAAGAACAGTGTGCAATTTAAGACTTGTGAGTTGTTTATTTCTGGAATTTTCCATTTAATATTTTTGGATCATGGATGACCACAGGTAACTGAAACTGTGGAAAGTGAAACCCTGGATAAGGGGGGACAACTATGTATCGTAGTAGGTACTAACATTTTCTTTAAAAGTGGTTTCAGTCCTTTTCCGCTTTGATACAGGGAATATAAATAATTGTCCGCTATCCCTCAACAATAATGTGAAGCAAAGCACTTAGTAATTGTTCATAATTTAGAGGAGTCAAAAAATCTGATTTAAAAAATTTATTAATATTTAAAAAGTAATTTGTCAATATTGATAAAAACTGAAGACACATATGCTTTTTATGCCAGCAATGGTACTTTTAAGAATTTATGTATGGATAGATTTGAAAAAGTATGTATATATGAAATGTATACATGAATATACATACACATATACAAGACTATTAATTCCAGCATTCTTTACAAGAACAAATGACTGGAAACACATTAAATGCCAGTAAATATGGAACTAGTTAAATGGATGACATTACATTCATACCCAATGGAACACTACGTAGCCAGTAAAAGTAATGATATAGCTCTTTATGTGTACTTTTGAAAGCTAGTCATGGTATCTATTAACTAAAGGAAACCTAAGGTGCAGAATTGTGTGCATATTGGTATTTTCAAAAGATATTTATATGTCTGGATATGCGTATATAATTTCTGGAAAGATACACAGATATGCCAGTTTTTTGCAGAGTGAGCACTGAATTAGATAATAGATCTTTTATTGAATATTATTTTATAGTTATTAATATTGTAACCATGCAAATATTAAGTAGTTTCTTTCAATTTAAAGAAACTAGTCAATAGATAAGAGTGGTAAATAAAAATGAGTCTACTTATTCAAGATTTGTTTTGGTTAACCAGTTGTGAACTAGTATAGAATATTTTTTTTAATTGCTAAACTATGAGGACACGTGGCTGTATCTAATATGACCCAGAGTTAAGGAAGGTATGTTTTAACTGTTTTTGTTTTTAGTGGTGAGCTAATATTGCACATACTAATATTTACTTGAAGGGAAGGATGCTATCAAGAGGAAGAAGGACATGATCAATGAAAGCCTCTGATGAGACAAAAGGGAATTGGTCCAAGAGTACAGAGGAGGCATCAGCCTTTCAGAGTTGTGCTTCTGATTCTTGCCATGGCTGTCTTTGTTGCCATCACCATTGCAGGTAACATTTATCAAATACTAATATTTACTATATGCCAGGCTCTCTGCTATATGCTCTATATCCATTTTTTCATTTAAGTTGTCAAAATTGTTCATCAAGAAATAGTGACTGAGCTCCTGCTATGTGCCAGATATGGTTCTGATGAGTACTGAGAAGAAAACTAAAGCCAAATCAGGAAAGAGAAGAGAGGGGGAGGGGGAGCCAGGAGTAGGGGTGCTAGTTTCTTAGGAAACACATTCTTGTGGGACGAAGCAGACAATACAGAATAAATGAGTAAAATAGTTCATGGTGGGAGGAGGGGACAATCTAGATGGGAAGTTCAAGAAAGGCCTGGAGAGGTGAACTTTGAGGTAAAACTTATGTGATGAGGATAAGAGAGAGGGCATACCAGACAGAGGGTGAACCCATGGTTGTCTGAGTTTGTCATGTGTCTGAGACACAGAAGGAAGGCCCCTGTGGCTGGAGCATTTGGGGCAATGGAGAGAGGTGGGTGGGGCCAGATCCTGCGGGGACTTGTGGGCTGTGATAAAACATTTGGATCTTATTCTCATGGTGAGAGGAAGCCTGGGGAGGGTTTTAAGCAAGAGAGTAAAGAGGGATTTATTAATTCCTTCAAACAAGAATTTCTTTATTTCACTATGAAAACAGAAGCTTGCAGAAGAGACTCTGCACTAGCTCCTGTCAACCTATCTGTCCACCTACCTGTGCCTGTGCCCACATACCTGCCTTCCCGGTTGTGTCTAGATGAACAACCGTTCTCCCCTCTGAAGATCTCTCCATGTGTACACTAGATCCTTTCCCCTTCTTACTCCTCTCTGTTCTGCCTCGGCATCTTCTCCTGCTCTAATAAGCCAGTCTCAGCAGCAAACATATGGCGTAATTTCTCCCATCTTAGATATCTAATAGGTACTCTAAACTTAAAATGTCCAACACTGATTCATAATCTCCTTCTCACCAACTGCTTTCTCAGCAGTTTTCTGCATCTCAATTGAGGGTGCGTCCATCATCCTTCCAGGTATCCAGTCATGCTGCTCAACTTCTCCTTTTCTCTCAAAGTCTGCATTCAATGTACCTGAAAATTCTGTGGGCCTACCTTGAGAATATTCCCGAATATGACCATTTGTCACAACTTATGCTAGCCACCTGGTCCAAAATGCCATCATCTGACACTGAACTCATCTCTGCTTCTACCTTTTCCCACCTCCACTGCCAGTCTATTCTCAACCTAGCAATTTGAGGGAGCCTTTAAAAAATGTAAGTTGGGTCATACCTCTCCTCTCTGAAGACCCCCAAAGTCCCCTGTACCCTCTGATTCTGTAAGAATAAAACACAAATCTTTCATTTGTCTCCCAAGCCTTATGTGATCTTGTTCCTTATCAGTACTCTGGCCTTACACACCAGCCACACTGGCCTCTTGGCAGTTTTTTTTCCTTTTAATTTCTCCTCTCTCTTGAAGAATAATTTTCCCAGATATATAACTCTACGTTGGTGGGTTTTTTTTTTTTTTCAATACTTTAAATATTTCACTCCACTCATTTTTGCTTGCATGGTTTCTAACAAAGTAGTCAGCTGTAATTTTTTTTATTTTCTTTTAGAAATATATGTATATTTTCAAAAATAGAGATGGGGTCTCACTGTGGTGCCCAGGCTAGTCTCAAACTCCTGGCCACAAAAGTGATCCTCCCATGTCAGCCTTCCAAAGTGCTGGGAGGTGTGAGCCACTGTACCTGGCCTGGCATTTTCTTGAATCCTCTGCAGACTCCCTCTTAAGGCCTTTGTGCTGGCTGTTCTTTCTGGCTGGTAGGCACTTACCCCGATACTCATGTGTCCTCCTTCCCATTGAATCCAATATCCGGTTAAATGTCATCCTCTCAAAGCTTTCTCTGCATAAAACAGCAACTCACTTGTCTGTTACTTCTGTTCCTTTGACCTTCTCCTTTTTAAATGTCACTTATAACTTTTAGACATTGTATGTATGTATTAATTTATGTATATGTTATCTGCCTCCTCTCACTAGAGTGTCAACTATATGAGGTCAGTGACAGTTTTGTTTACTCCTTATCCACTGCACCTAGAAAGATGCTTGGTACAGAATAAACATTCAATTAAAATATTGCTGATTCCATCACTCAGTAAATACTTATTGGCATAATTTCTGGAAAGATATATAGAATGTATCTAGCTTCCTTTGGCGAGAAGGACTGAGTTGGAAATAGATTTACCTTTTATTGTATACTCTTTCATAATTAATATTTTAACCATATAAAATTAGTTTCTCTCAACTTAAAAAAATAGTTAATAGATAAAAACAGGATATAAAATACAGTGTACTCATTCAAGATTTGTTTTGTTATCCAAATGTGAGCTAGTGTACACTACCCTTTTTGTGGCTATATTGTGAAGATGTTGGGCTGTAGCTAATAAGGTAATCTAGAGTTAAGGAAGGTATGCTTTAATTTAAATTGAGTGGTCACGGCACGCACAAAGATTCTATAACTTATCTGAAGTTATGTAATTTCTGGAAAGAGATGCTTAACATTTGGATGCATAAAACTTCTCTGGTAGGTGATTATTAGTAAAGTTTTTACTGATTAACTCTTTTCTTACTGGAAAGATTAATGAATGTGTATGATCAAAAAGTTCAAGTTTTACAATAAGATCCACAGTGAAAAATAAATCTCATATTTAACCCCTAAGATGCCAGTTTGCCTCCCTATAGGCAACTGTGTCATTTCCTAAAGGATTCTCCTCAAAATAATGTACAGATATGCACATATACGCATCTTTTTCTATATTTAGTATCTTTTTACATAATTAGTTACCTGTTATACATACTGTAGTACACTTTGCTTAAAATGTGATCTTTATTCTAATATTTTCATTTTATTTATTAAAATGAATATAATTTATAAAATTTTATTAAAATTTTAATACTTTCATTCAGTTCAAGAAGGAAAAGTGAATTTCTGAGGCATGTTAATCGCACACACTTCCGTGTTGATGTTTCAACTGCTGGTTTTTCCCACAAACGGTATTACTTATGCTGAAGCTGTAGAGGGCAGTGTAGTCCTTCCAAAAGCATGGTATATCCTTGGATAGTGTTTTGAGGATCGTAAATGTGGTGCAAATATTAGAATTTGGAGAAGCTCCTGGTACTAAAAAAATGCATCAGTTCAAATTATTCACCCATGCTCTTTTACGCATTTCGCATAAAATTATTTGCAATATGTTTATGTTACCTATCATGCTATCACCTTCTATAGGAGTAATTTTTGCTTAATAGATACAATGCTTATTTCAAAGGTCATTTTTAGCTCCAATAAGTGTATGATGTCTTCATTAAAAAAAAAACTTGAATTGTTAAGACAGTAGATTTTTCATGTTCTCACCACAAAAAAGTATATGAGGTAGTGCATATGTTAGTTTGGTTTAGCCATTCCACAACATATACATATTGTAAAACATTATGTTGTACACCGTAAATGCATGCAATTTTGTCAACTAAAAAAATAAATAATAACATTTAAAAAACGAATTTCAAATTGAGGATGGGTGAGTGTCAAATTGAATATGGATGCGTGAGGGGATAGGAAAAGTGATCTGCGTTACAGAAAACATCTAAGGTAGTCACAACGTGGCAGACAATGATGGCAGTCCACCGAATCCATTCTCCTCTTTCTGGCAAGAAACCAAGACTGCATCGTTAGCCTGTCTTGCTGTTAGTGTCTTGCAGTGAGGGGCCACCGCTAGGCCTAGATAAGAAAAACTTCACAGGTGCATTTTTCCTCACTTGTCATTGGTCAGCATCTTTTCCTCTTTTCCTCTTTGACGACTCCAAACCTTCACCACTCTCCTCAAGCCCAGGTTTCCTTCTCATTTTTACTGAGAACGCAGGGTCATCAGGCAAGATGTCTCCAATCCTAACTCTCTGACCCTACCTCTTGCACCCCTGCAGACCTACATCCCCACCAATTCTTCCCTCTTGTCACGCACTTGCGGAGTGAAGTATTCATTGTGTTTGAAGTACGTCCTTCTGCTTATACCCTTGGTTCCTTCCTCTACAGTCTCCTCCAGGATCCTGATCCAGCCATTATTTGCTCTCTATTTCAGAAAAATGCTAGAAAACAACAAAAATGAAAAATAATTTGTAATTCCACTACTTTAAAACAATTATCTAAAGTTGTTAAGTGAACATTTGTTCTATCACCCACTCATCAAATTCCATCTTCCCCAAGGTGGCCTATGTTAAGTTCCTTTGTGACATTTTCTTGAGTATATGCAAGAAATCTATATGTATAAATAACCACACACTTTTATGTTTCTGAGAATGGAGTCATTATGTGGCTACTGAGGTAAAATTTGGCTTTTACACTACCAAGTCAATATGTAGATTTGTCTTTTATATTGGTTGCATAATACTCAATTATATGGTGGCATTGTAGTTTATTCATTCATTTCTTTATGTATATTTAGATTGTTTCAAATTTTTCAATGTTGCTTATAATACAAAAATCCAGCTGCACATATATACCCTTATACACTTAGGCTTTTATTTTCATGACCTAGATTGCTAGAAGTTGAAATGCTGATGCAAATGATGTGCTTGTTTTGAATTATAGCAAGTACTACTAAATTACTTCTCAAATAATTTGTTCGAAGTATACTACAAGCAACAATATGTAAATATCCACTTCCCCATTTCTTCACCATCACTAGATATTATCAATATTTTCAGTTTTTGTCAATTTTAAGAGGAAAAAAGATATTTATTATTACTTTAATTTGTGTTAGCTTTGTGCAAAAGTAATTGTGGTTTTAGCACTGCTAACATTTGTCGTTTGATATTGGAATAAATTCTTAAATAAATATGGTTATGTTATATATTATTTTAATCCACATTTCTCACTTTATGTTTTTTTGCTAAGGACTTAGTATCTGCTGTTTATTTTATATTTATTCTAGACAATGAAAATGATGTTATACAAAAAGAAAATTCAAATGATTTTATTATTCAGGTTCACAATGGGTCATAAAGCAGTGGAGACAACTCGCAACATCAACAACGCATTTGGCCCAGAAACTGCTAAGGAATGTACAGTGCAGTGGTGGTTTAAGAAGTTTTGCGGCCGGGCGCGGTGGCTCACGCCTGTAATCCTAGCACTCTGGGAGGCCGAGTTGGGCGGATCGTTTGAGCTCAGGAGTTCGAGACCAGCCTGAGCAAGAGCGAGACCCCATCTCTACTAAAAATAGAAAGAAATTATATGGACAGCTAAAAATATATATAGAAAAAATTAGCCGGGCATGGTGGTGCATGCCTGTAGTCCCAGCTACTCGGGAGGCTGAGACAGGAGGATCGCTCGAGCTCAGGAGTTTGAGGTTGCTGTGAGCTAGGCTGATGCCACGGCACTCACTCTAGCCTGGGCAACAGAGTGAGACTCTGTCTCAAAAAAAAAAAAAAAAAAAAAGAAGTTTTGCAAGGAGACGAGAGCCCTGAAGAAGAGGAGCACAGTGGCCGACCATCAGAAGTTGACAACAACCAATTAAGAGCAATGATTGAAACTGATCGTCTTATAAATACAGGAGAAGTTGCCGAAGAACTCAATGTTGAGCATTCATTCTGTGGTCATTTGGCATTTGAAACAAATTGCAAAGGTGAACAAGCTCAGTAAGGGGGTGCTTGATGAGCTGTCTGAAAATCAAAAAAATCATCATTTTGTAGTGTCATCTCTTATTGTGCACAAAAACAATGAAACCCACCATCTCTAATGAAATTACAATAAAATAAAATAAAGCTCAGAAAAAAAAAAAAAAAGTACTATGTAGTGAGACCGATCCTAAGAACACGGGCGCGGGGAAGGAAGTCACTACCACGGTATAAAATTGTATAAACGTTACCCGATTCTGTGTGCGTGCGTTTTCTGAGAAATGACCCCCTTTTGCTATGGGGCCGGGACTGGAGTCCCAGTTTGGGACCATAGGATTCCCCGCACTCGACTCCAGACTGATTCGACCTAGGGTTAGCTCTGTGTAAACACTCTTTAGACGTGGGTGTTTTATGGATTTCTGTCCTTCGGGAGAAACGACTGGCCCGGGTACAGGAGTGAGTGAATGTACCGACCGTCTTCTCCCATCTCTCTCTCTCTCTCTCTCTCTCTCTCCCTCCCACACACAGGCACACGCGCGCGCGCACACACACACACACACACACACACACACACACGCCGTTTCCGGGAGCGCCCACTTCATGCGCTTCGGTCCACCGTGACAGATAGTCCAACTGTGAGATCATCGTGAGTGGCTGCGCCTAGGCCCCGCTCTGAACCTCTCCGTACTGTTCGTGTGTCTTCAGCAGGTCCTGCCTCCACCCGTGGCATCTAGCACGGGCCGATGGGTCCCTGTCCTCTCTCCCTGCCGTGGACGCCCCCCTCCGGCCCCCCGCCCCCGGGGGCTCTCTGGTCGACTAGTGGTGGGGAGTGTGCCCGAGGGCTGAGAGACGTGGTCCGAGAGGGGCCGGGAGGAGGCCTGCGACCCAGTGTGTACCCACTCCCGCCCCCACGCTCCCTCCCCCACGAGGGAGCCCGTCCTTTCCAGGCTGACACTTGGATCGGTGGATGACGGGGGTCACCTGGCGGCGGGCGAGCGTTATGGGAAAATCCGGTAGGCGTGTTGCGACGTCCTGCCACAGAGATGGCTCTGGCGACAGCCTCGGGCCGCCCCACCCTGGCCCCCGGCCAGGCCCCGTGAATGTGTTCTCTCTGTCCCTGACTTCTTTCTTTGTTTCACCAGCCGGCGTGCTCTGAGAATGTGAAGTGTATCATAGTTCCACCCTGGGTTTCATGATCCTAAGATAGGAAGGGGTTTTATGATTCCACGACAGAAAGGTTTTCTCATCCTATCATCTCTCCCCCCCCCCCCTTTCTTTCTTTCTCTTCCTCCTTCTGCCTTTTCTTTACTTCTTTGTTGTTTCCTTCTTTCAGTCTTCCTGTCTTCCTTCCTGCCTGCCTGCCTTCCTTCCTTCCTTCCGTATTTCTTTCCTCTCTTCCTTTCTCCTGTTATCCTGTGTTTCTATCTCTGTTTTTTCCATCTTTCTTCCCCCTTTCTACTTTCCTACCTTCTTTCTTTCTCATTCTCTCCTTTCTCTCTCCTTCCTTCTTCCTTTCTGTCTCTTTCTATACTGTCTCTCTCCTTCCTTCTCTCTATCTTTTTCTCTTTCCATCTTTCCGTGCTCTTTCTTTTTCTCTCTTAATTTCCTTTCTTTTTCTTTTCTTTCTTTCCCTCCTTCTGTCTCTGTCTGTCTTTCTTTCTTTCTTCTTTCTTTCTGCTTCCATCCTTCCTTCCTTTTTCTCATTCTCTTTCTTTCTGCCTGTCTTTTCTTTCCTTATTTCTTCTTTCCTTCTGTCTTTCTGTGTTTCCTATCTCCTTCCTCCCTTCCTTTTTCTTTCTTCCCCGTGCCCTCTTCCTGTCTTTTCTTATTTACTGTTTTCTTCTTTCTGACTTTCTCTCTCTGTTTCTCCGTCTCTTTTCTTTCTGTTCTTTTCCTTTCTCTCCCTTTCTCTCTTTCTGTTTCTGCCTGTCTGTCTCTCGGCTATGTTGTGGTCTGTGCAGAGACGGGTTTGGTGGACGATGTCGGTGGTCGGGCCGACCCATCCTTTCTTTGATCCCAGTGCTAGCCAGGCCGGGGCCTGCTTAGCTTCCAAGATCAGACGAGATTGGGCGCGTTCAGGGTGGCGTGGCCCTAGACTGACCCGTCATTTTTCGATGGCTTCCGTGGGGAGTAGGGGGACTGTGTTTGATGCCCCCGGGGGACCTTCTGGACTCTGAAATGATGGGCTCCAGAGGGTTGCCCCGTGTTTTGCAGCAGACCTCTGGTGGCTGGCGCCGGTTGTGGTCGGGCTCCACCTGGCGGCCGCTTTTCTATAAGTCTCTTGTCCTCTGCATCTTCGGTGCAGCAGGCAAAGCAGGGGACAGTCCCCGATGCGAGCGAGGCTGAGTTCCGGGAAGCAAGCAGCCTTCGCGGGGCCATCTGGTTCGTGCCGGGACGCCGGCTGGGACATCTGGGAGGCAGAGCTTGGGCCTGCAGGGCTGTGTGGCGGGAGGACGTTGTCGCCGCGCTTCCAGGCTCAGCCAGCCAGGCGGCTTGCGGGGCTGCCCGGGCAGGTCGACCAGCACGCTGTGGCCGCTTTGGAGACCCGACCCACCCCGCGGGGACAGGAAGGAGACGGCACACGCGGACGGGAGAGGAGGGTGTCCGGCGACCGGCCGCCGTCCCGTGCATGCGTGTCCCTCTCCCTCGGCCTCGCCTTTCCTACCCATTTTCCCTGGTTCCCGCTCGGGAGGCAGGGACAGCCCTGTGAGTGGCACCCAGTCGTCCGTGGCTTCCTCCGAGTCCTACTCTGGGGGCGCGGACCGGGCCCTGGGTGGCGCGGGTGGCCGGCGAGGGCGACCCCTGTCGGCCCGCGGGCGCTCGTGGGCCGCGGCGGTCCCGTCCCGATGTTTTCTCCTCCACAAGTCCCCGTGCTGGGGCCGGGGACCGGGCCCTGGGTGGCCCTGGGTGGCGCGGGTGGCCGGCGAGGGCGACCCCTGTCGGCCCGCGGGCGCTCGTGGGCCGCGGCGGTCCCGTCCCGATGTTTTCTCCTCCACAAGTCCCCGTGCTGGGGCCGGGGACCGGGCCCTGGGTGGCCCTGGGTGGCCGGCGAGGGCGACCCCTGTCGGCCCGCGGCCGCTCGTGGGCCGTGGCGGTCCCGTCCCGATGTTTTCTCCTCCACAAGTCCCCGTGCTGGGCCCTGGGTGGCGCGCGTGGACGGTGAGGGCCTCCCTGGCCCTCTACGCCACGGGGGCCGACCAGATGTCCCTGAGTGCCCCTTGTCTGCTGGCGCTGGGGACCTGCTGGGGACAGGTGGCCGTGTCGAGTGTCGTGGGGGCAGGCGTGTTCAAGTGGCTCGGTCCCCGTCTTCCTGCGCGGTGTTTTTGATCACCTCATATCGTCATCTTCCGCCTGCAGGTTAGTACTGACACGCTGTCCTTCGGCGACTGTCGCTGGAGGGGTTGGGCCTCCGCACGCGGACAGGGTTCTGGGTTCCTGGGGATCCAGCGCCCTGCCCTGTTCCCTTTGAGCTGACCGCCTGGGCCCGCGCGCCGGCTCTAGGGCGTCGGAGTGTCCCGACGGTGGTGCCCGCCTCTCGCGTTGGTCTCTTGTCCCCTCGAGAGACGGCACCCGGGGGAGGGGGCGGAGGTTTGCGGCAACCTTCCCCCTTACCCCGCTGGCTCTGTGCCGTTGCGTGTCAGGCGGTCCTCGTCTTTGGGTTGTGCTTGGGAGGCGGGGCTGGCGAGGCTGAAGCGGGCTCCTCCGATCGCTGTCCTCGCCGGCCTGACTGACCTCCCCCAACCCTCCCCGTCCTCGGGGCCTGATCGATGTGGTGACGTCGCGCTCTCCCGGGCCTTGAGCCGCGTGCCAGGCGAGGGACGGTCCATTCATGGTGAATGGTGGCCGCTCTTCTCGTTCTGCCCGCGGGCACCTCACCTCTCCTTCCCCGCCTGTGGGCGGTGCGTGGGAGGCGCGGGTGCGAGACTATCCGGCCCGACCGCGGTCGCCCCGCCCTCGGCCTCGTGGCGTTGGCGGGGGGTCGTGAGTCCTCTTGACGCAGCGGGCAGCCCTCGCTCGCCCTGTGTGGCTGTTGCCTGGCCGGGGTCCCCCCTGCCCGCGACGGACGGGTGCGGGGCCGTGCCGCCCGCCCGGTCGCGCGCCCCGTTTGGCGCGCGGCTGCTGGGTCTGTGTGGCCCTTTTGTGGTGCCCCCGGAGCGCACCGGGTTGTTCTCCAAGGTGCCCGAAACCGAGCGGTGGTTGTCGTCCTCGTTCCCGGCGTCCCCCTCTGGTCGCCGCTGCAGCGTCTGCTGCGTTGGGTACACCCTCGAGCAGCGTGCTTGGGGTTGGGGGGGTCGAGGCGGGCAAGCCTAGAGGCATCCTCCTGCGCTGCGTGGGCGGGCGGGGGGCGTTGTCTCGGCGTCCCCACGATGTGTGCGTGGCGGACTTCGAAAGGCGAGCGCACGGCTTGTGCTCTTCCCACCCTGCCCGAGGGGGGGTGGTTGCACGGTCGTGTGGGCGATCGTGGTGGGGCTGGGCCGGCGACGTGGTGCCGGCCGGCCCCGTGGGGGGCCTCTGCCACCGGCCTGGTCTGCCTCGGTGACCCCTCTCCCATACCGACGGGGGAGTGTTCCCCTCGAAGTGAGGGGGCTTTTGGACCAGGGGCCCCGACCGCGAACGCTCAGGAGTCGCCAACCGTGCGTGTTTTGCCCCATGCCGCAGACCCCCCCACACCTCCCCTGGGGCGTGCCTGAACGCCTCCGCCCAGGGCCCTTACGGGGGCGACCGGGGATCGGGGGCGATCCACCTTCGGCGAGAAAGCGTCTTCTCTAGCGATCATGGAGGCGTGTCCTCTTCTGGGGTTTGTCGGATCCCCCAGCCCGCCGCCTCTCTGCGCGTCGTCAGCCGCCGCCCCTGCGGCTGCCAGTTGTGCGTGGGCAGAGTTCCCTCCTCCCCTGCCGTGGGGGGAGCGGTCCGCCGGCCCCCGCGGTGGGGGCCGAGTGCCACT